>NC_090934.1:1201312501-1206720143 GCF_040938575.1 Ambystoma mexicanum | reverse complement strand
AGTTGGACATGAGTGGGGGCCTGGTGGTGCTGCCCCTGCACTGCTAGGGGTGATAGGGGCCATAAGTGGGGGCCTGGTGGAGGGTGCCCCTGGATGCCGGGGGGTGGGGGTGCAGGAGGACATGAGTGGGGGCCTGGTGGAGGGAGCCCCTGCACTGCTGGCGGGTGGGGGGTGATAGGGGCCATGAGTGGTGGCCTGGTGGAGGGTGCCCCTGGATGCAGGGGGGTGGGGGTGATAGGGGCCATGAGTGGGGGCCTGGTGGAGGGTGCCCCTGAATGCTGGGGGGTGGGGGTGGTGGGAGACATGAGTTGGACATGAGTGGGGGCCTGGTGGTGCTGCCCCTGCACTACTGGGGGGTGGGGGTGATAGGGCCTAAGTGGGGGCCTGGTGGAGGGTGCCCCTGGATGCCGGGGGGTGGGGGTGCAGGAGGACATGAGTGGGGGCCTAGTGGAGGGAGCCCCTGCACTGCTGGCGGGTGGGGGTGATAGGGGCCATGAGGTGGGGGCCTGGTGGAGGGTGCCCCTGGATGCAGGGGGGTGGGGGTGATAGGGGCCCCACTCATGGCCCCTATAACCCCCACCCCCCAGCAGTGCAGGGGCAGCACCACCAGGCCCCCACTCATGTCTCCCACCACCCCCACCCCCCAGCAGTGCATGGGCACCCTCCACCAGGCCCCCACTCATGTCTCCCACCCACCCCCACCCCCCAGCATCCAGGGGCACCCTCCACCAGGCCCCCACTCATGGCCCCTATCACCCCCACCCCCCAGCATTGCAGGGGCAGCACCACCAGGCGCCCACTCATGTCTCCCACCACCCCCACCCCCCAGCAGTGCAGGGGCACCCTCCACCAGGCCCCCACTCATGTCTCCCACCACCCCCCACCCCCCAGCAACCATGGGCAGCCCCCACCAGGCCCCCACTCATGTCTCCCCACCCACCCCCACCCCCCAGCCACCATGGCAGCCCCCACCAGGCCCCCACTCATGTCTCCCACCACCCAGCCACCATGGGCAGCCCCCACCAGTTTCCCACCCATGTCTCCCACCCACCCCCACCCCCTAGCAGTGCAGGGGCAGCCTCCACCAGGCCCCACTCATGGCCCCTATCACCCCCACCCCCCAGCATCCAGGGGCACCCTCCACCAGGCCCCCACTCATGGCCCCTATCACCCCCACCCCCCAGCAGTGCAGGGGCTCCCTCCACCAGGCCCCCACTCATGTCCTCCTGCACCCCCCACCCCCAGCATCCAGGGGCACCCTCCACCAGGCCCCCACTCATGGCCCCTATCACCCCCACCCCCCAGCAGTGCAGGGGCAGCATCCCCAGGCCCCCACTCATGTCCAACTCATGTCTCCCACCACCCCCACCCCCCAGCATCCAGGGGCACCCTCCATCAGGCCCCCACTCATGTCCCCCTGCACCCCCACCCCCCAGCATCCAGGGGCACCCTCCACCAGGCCCCCACTCATGTCCTCCTGCACCCCCAACCCCCAGCATCCAGGGGCACCCTCCACCAGGCCCCCACTCATGGCCCCTATCACCCCCACCCCCCAGCAGTGCAGGGGAAGCACCACCAGGCCCCCACTCATGTCTCCCACCACCCCCACCCCCCAGCCACCCATGGGCAGCCCCCACCAGGCCCCCACTCATGTCTCCCACCCACCCCCACCCCCCAGCCACCATGGGCAGCACCACCAGGCCCCCACTCATGCCTCCCACCACCCCCCTCCCCCCAGCAGTGCAGGGGCACCCTCCACCAGGCCCCCACTCATGTCTCCCACCACCCCCACCCCCCAGCATCCAGGGGCACCCTCCACCAGGCCCCCACTCATGGCCCCTATCACCCCCACCCCCCAGCAGTGCAGGGGCAGCACCACCAGGCCCCCACTCATGTCTCCCACCACCCCCACCCCCCAGCAGTGCAGGGGCACCCTCCACCAGGCCCCCACTCATGTCTCCCACCACCCCACCCCCCATCATCCAGGGGCACCCTCCACCAGGCCCCCACTCATGTCCCCTTGCACCCCCACCCCCCAGCATCCAGGGGCACCCTCCACCAGGCCCCCACTTATGGCCCCTATCACCCCCACCCCCAGCAGTGCAGGGGCAGCACCACCAGGCCCCCACTCATATCCCCCAGCACCCCCACACCACAGCATCCAGGGGCACCCTCCACCAGGCCCCCACTCATGTCCCCCTGCACCCCCACCCCCAGCATCCAGGGGCACCCTCCACCAGGCCCCCACTTATGGCCCCTATCACACCACCCCCCCAGCAGTGCAGGAGCAGCACCACCAGGCCCCCACTCAGGCCCCCTATCACCCCCACCCCCTGCATCCAGGGGAACCCTCCACCAGGCCCCCACTCATGGCCCCTATCACCCCCACCCCCCAGCAGTGCAGGGGCACCCTCCACCAGGCCCCCACTCATGTCCCCCTGCACCCCCACCCCCCAGCAGCCAGGGGCACCCTCAACCAGGCCCCCACTCATGTCCCCCTGCACCCCCAGCATCCAGGGGCACCCTCCACCAGGCCCCCACTCATGGCCCCTATCACCCCCACCCCCCAGCAGTGCAGGTGCAGCACCACCAGGCCCCCACTCATGTCTCCCACCACCCCCACCCCCAGCAGTGCAGGGGCACCCTCCACCAGGCCCCCACTCATGGCCCCCTGCACCCCCACCCCCAGCATCCAGGGGCACCCTCCACCAGGCCCCCGCTTATGGCCCCTATCACACCCACCCCCCAGCAGTGCAGGGGCAGCACCACCAGGCCCCCACTCATGGCCCCTATGACCCCCACCCCCAGCATCCAGGGGCACCCTCCACCAGGCCCCCACTCATGTCCCCCTGCACCCCCACCCCCCAGCATCCAGGGGCACCCTCCACCAGGCCCCCGCTTATGGCCCCTATCACACCCAGCCCCCAGCAGTGCAGGGGCAGCACCACCAGGCCCCCACTCATGGCCCCTATCACCCCCACCCCCCAGCAGTGCAGGGGCAGCACCACAAGGCCCCCACTCATGTCTCCCACCACCCCCACCCCCCAGCCACCATGGGCAGCCCCCACCAGGCCCCCACTCATGTCTGACACCCACCCCCACCGCCCAGCCACCATGGGGGAGCCCCCACCAGGCCCCCACTCATGTCTCCCACCACCCCCACCTCCCAGCCACCATGGGCAGCCCCCACCAGGCTCCCACCCATGTCTCCCACCCACCCCCACCCCCCAGCAGTGCAGATGCACCTCCACCAGGCCCCCACTCATGTCCCCCCTGCACCCACACCCCCCAGCATCCAGGGCACCCTCCACCAGGCCCCCACTCATGGCCCCTATCACCCCCACCCCCCAGCAGTGCAGGGGCAGCACCACCAGGCCCCACTCATGTCCAAGTCATGTCTCCCACCACCCCCACCCCCAGCAGTGCAGGGGCACCCTCCACCAGGCCCCCACTCATGTCCCCCTGCACCCCCACACCCCAGCATCCAGGGGCACCCTCCACCAGGCCCCCACTCATGTCCCCTACACCCCACCCCCCAGCATCCAGGGGCACCCTCCACCAGGCCCCCACCTATGGCCCTATCACCCCCACCCCCCAGCAGTGCAGGAGCAGCACCACCAGGGCCCCCACTCATGGCCCCTATCACCCCCACCCCCAGCATCCAGGGGAACCCTCCCACCGGGCCCCCACTCATGGCCCCTATCACCCCCACACCCCCCAGCAGTGCAGGGGCACCCTCCACCAGGCCCCCACTCATGTCCCCCTGCACCCCCACCCCCCAGCATCCAGGGGCACCCTCCACCAGGCCCCCACTCATGTCCCCCTGCACCCCCACCCCCCAGCATCCAGGGGCACCCTCCACCAGGCCCCCACTCATGGCCCCTATCACCCCCACCCCCCAGCAGTGCAGGGGCAGAACCTCCATGCCCCCACTCATGTCCAACTCATGTCTCCCACCACCCCCACCCCCCAGCAGTGCAGGGGCACCCTCCACCAGGCCCCCACTCATGTCCCCCTGCACCCCCACCCCCCAGCATCCAGGGGCACCCTCCACCAGGCCCCCACTCATGGCCCCTATCACCCCCAACCCCCGGCAGTGCAGGGGCAGCACCACCAGGCCCCCACTCATGTCTCCCACCACCCCCACCCCCCAGCAGTGCAGGGGCACCCTCCACCAGGCCCCCACTCATGTCTCCCACCACCCCCAACCCCCAGCATCCAGGGGCACCCTCCACCAGGCCCCCACTCATGGCCCCTATCACCCCCACCCCCCAGCAGTGCAGGGGCAGCACCACCAGGACCCCACTCATGTCCAACCATGTCTCCCACCACCCCCACCCCCCAGCAGTGCAGGGGCAGCACCACCAGGCCCCCACTCATGTCTCCCACCACCCTCACCCCCCAGCCACCATGGGCAGCCCCCCCAGGCCCCCACTCATGTCTCCCACCCACCCCCCAGCCACCATGGGCAGCCCCCACCAGGCCCCACCCATGTCTCCCACCACCCCCACCCCCCAGCCACCATGGGCAGCCCCCACCAGGCTCCCACCCATGTCTCCCACCCATCCCCACCCCTAGCAGTGCAGGGGCAGCCTCCACCAGGCCCCCACTCATGGCCCCTATCACCCCCACCCCCTGCATCCAGGGGCACCCTCCACCAGGCCCCCCACTCATGGCCCCTATCACCCCCACCCGCCAGCAGTGCAGGGGCTCCCTCCACTAGGCCCCCACTCATGTCCTCCTGCACCCCCACCCCCCGGCATCCAGGGGCACCCTCCACCAGGCCCCCACTTATGGCCCCTATCACCCCCACCCCCAGTAGTGCAGGGGCAGCACCACCAGGCCCCCACTCATGTCCAACTCATGTCTCCCACCACCCCCACCCCCCAGCATTCAGGGGCACCCTCCACCAGGCCCCCACTCATGGCCCCTATCACCCCCACCCCCCTGCATCCAGGGGCACCCTCCACCAGGCCACCACTCATGGCCCCTATCACCCCCCACCCGCCAGCAGTGCAGGGGCTCCCTCCACCAGGCCCCCACTCATGTCCTCCTGCACCCCCACCCCCCGGCATCCAGGGGCACCCTCCACCAGGCCCCCACTTATGGCCCCTATCACCCCTAGCAGTGCAGGGGCAGCACCACCAGGCCCCCACTCATGTCCAACTCATGTCTCCCACCACCCCCACCCCCAGCATCCAGGGGCACCCTCCACCAGGCCCCCACTCATGGCCCCTATCACCCCCACCCCCCAGCAGTGAAGGGGCAGCACCACCAGGCCCCCACTCATGTCTCCCACCACCCCCACCCCCAGCAGTGCAGGGGCACCCTCCACCAGGCCCCCACTCATGTCTCCCACCACCCCCACCCCCCAGCATCCAGGGGCACCCTCCACCAGGCCCCCATTCATGGCCCTATCACCCCCACCTCCCAGCAATGCAGGGGCAGCACCACCAGGCCCCCACTCATGTCTCCCCCCACCCCCACCCCCCAGGAGTGCAGGGGCACCCTCCACCAGCCCCCACTCATGTCTCCCACCATCCCCACCCCCCAGCCACCATGGGCAGCCCCCACCAGGCCCCCACTCATGTCTCCCACCCATCCCCACCCCCCAGCCACCATGGGCAGCCCCACCAGGCCCCCCACTCATGTCTCCCACCACCCCCACCCCCGAGCCACCATGGGCAGCCCCCACCAGGCTCCCACCCATGTCTCCCACACACCCCCACCCCCCAGCAGTGCAGGGGCACCCTCCACCAGGACCCCACTCATGTCCCCCTGCACCCCCCACCCCCCAGCATCCAGGGGCACCCTCCACCAGGCCCCCACTCATGGCCCCTATCACCCCCACCCCCCAGCAGTGCAGGGGCAGCACCACCAGGCCCCACTCATGTCTCCCACATCCCCCACCCCCCAGCAGTGCAGGGGCACCCTCCACCAGGCCCCCACTCATGTCTCCCACCACCCCCACCCCCCAGCATCCAGGGGCACCCTCCACCAGGCCCCCACTCATGGCCCCTATCAACCCCACCCCCCAGCAGTGCAGGGGCAGCACCACCAGGCCCCCACTCATGTCTCCACACCCCCACCCCCCAGCAGTGCAGGGGCACCCTCCACCAGGCCCCGACTCATGTCTCCCACCACCCCCACCCCCCAGCATCCAGGGACACCCTCCACCAGGCCCCCACTCATGGCCCCTATCACCCCCACACCCCAGCAGTTCAGGGGCAGCACCACCATGCCCCCACTCATGTCCAACTCTATGTCTCCCACCACCCCCACCCCCAGCAGTGCAGGGGCACCCTCCACCAGGCCCCCTCTCATGTCCTCCCACCACCCCACCCCCGCCATCCAGGGGCACCCTCCACCAGGCCCCCACTCATGTCCCCCTGCACCCCCACCCCCAGCCTCCAGGGCACCACTCCTCCACCAGGCCCCCCATTATAGCCCCTATCACCCCCACCCCCCAGCAGTGCAGGGGCAGCACCACCAGGCCCCCACTCATGTCCCCCTGCACCCCCACACCCCAGCATCCAGGGGCACCCTCCACCAGGCCCCCACTTCTGGCCCCTATCACCCCCACCCCCCAGCAGTGCAGGGGCAGCACCACCAGGCCCCCACTCATGTCTCCCACCACCCCCACCCCCCAGCATCCAGGGGCACCCTCCACCAGGCCCCCACTCATGGCCTCTATCACCCCCACCCCCAGCAGTGCAGGGGCAGCACCACCAGGCCACCACTCATGTCTCCCACCACCCCCACCCCCCAGCAGTGCAGGGTCACCCTCCACCAGGCCCCCACTCATGTCTCCCACCACCCCCACCCCCCAGCATCCAGGGGCACCTCCACCAGGCCCCCACTCATGGCCCCTATCACCCCCACCCCCCAGCAGTGCAGGGGCAGCACCACCAGGCCCCCACTCATGTCCAACTCATGTCTCCCACCACCCCCACCCCCCAGCAGTGCAGGGGCACCCTCCACCAGGCCCCCACTCATGTCTCCCACCAACCCCACCCCCAGCATCCGGGGGCACCATCCACCATGCCCCCACTCATGTCCTCCTGCACACCACCCCCCAGCATCCAGGGGCACCCTCCACCAGGCCCCCACTCATGGCCCCTATCACCCCCACCCCCTAGCAGTGCAGGGGCAGCACCACCAGGCCCCCACTCATGTCCAACTCATGTCTCCCCACCACTCCCACCCCCCAGCATCCAGGGGCACCCTCCACCAGGTCCCCACTCATGTCCCCCTGCACCCCCACCCCCCAGCATCCAGGGGCAGCCTCCACCAGGCCCCCACTCATGTCCCCCTGCACCCCCAACCCCCAGCATCCAGGGGCACCCTCACCAGGCCCCCACTCATGGCCCCTATAACCCCCACCCCCAGCAGTGCAGGGGCAGCACCACCAGGCCCCCACTCATGTCTCCCCACCCCCACCCCCCAGCAGTGCATGGGCACCCTCCACCAGGCCCCCACTCATGTCTCCCACCACCCCCACCCCCAGCATCCAGGGGCACCCTCCACCAGGCCCCCACTCATGGCCCCTATCACCCCCACCCCCCAGCAGTGCAGGGGCAGCACCACCAGGCCCCCACTCATGTCCAACTCATGTCTCCCACCACCCCCACCCCCCAGCAGTGCAGGGGCACCCTCCACCAGGCCCCACTCATGTCTCCCACCAACCCCACCCCCAGCATCCGGGGGCACCATCCACCATGCCCCCACTCATGTCCTCCTGCACACCCACCCCCCAGCATCCAGGGGCACCCTCCACCAGGCCCCCACTCATGGGCCCCTATCACCCCCACCCCTAGCAGTGCAGGGGCAGCACCACCAGGCCCCCACTCATGTCCAACTCATGTCTCCCACCACTCCCACCCCCCTGCATCCAGGGGCACCCTCCACCAGGTCCCCACTCATGTCCCCCTGCACCCCCACCCCCCAGCATCCAGGGGCAGCCTCCACCAGGCCCCCACTCATGTCCCCCTGCACCCCCAACCCCCCAGCATCCAGGGGCACCCTCCACCAGGCCCCCACTCATGGCCCCTATAACCCCCACCCCCCAGCAGTGCAGGGGCAGCACCACCAGGCCCCCACTCATGTCTCCCACCACCCCCACCCCCCAGCAGTGCATGGGCACCCTCCACCAGGCCCCCACTCATGTCTCCCACCACCCCCACCCCCCAGCATCCAGGGGCACCCTCCACCAGGCCCCCACTCATGGCCCTATCACCCCCACCCCCCAGCATTGCAGGGGCAGCACCACCAGGCGCCCACTCATGTCTCCCACCACCCCCACCCCCCAGCAGTGCAGGGGCACCCTCCACCAGGCCCCCACTCATGTCTCCCACCACCCCCACCCCCCAGCAACCATGGGCAGCCCCCACCAGGCCCCCACTCATGTCGACCACCGACCCCAACCCGCCAGCCACCATGGGCAGCCCCCACCAGGCCCCAACTCATGTCTCCCACCACCCAGCCACCATGGGCAGCCCCCACCAGGTTCCCACCCATGTCTCCCACCCACCCCCACCCCCTAGCAGTGCAGGGGCAGCCTCCACCCAGGCCCCACTTCATGGCCCCTATCACCCCCACTCCCCAGCATCCAGGGGCACCCTCCACCAGGCCCCCACTCATGGCCCCTATCACCCCCACCCCCCAGCAGTGCAGGGGCTCCCTCCACCAGGCCCCCACTCATGTCCTCCTGCACCCCCACCCCCCAGCATCCAGGGGCACCCTCCACCAGGCCCCCACTCATGGCCCCTATCACCCCCACCCCCCAGCAGTGCAGGGGCAGCACCACCAGGCCCCCACTCATGGCCCCTATCACCCCCACCCCCTGCATCCAGGGGAACCCTCCACCAGGCCCCCACTCATGGCCCCCTATCACCCCCACCCCCCAGCAGTGCAGGGGCACCCTCCACCAGGCCCCCACTCATGCCCCCCTGCACCCCCACCCCCCAGCATCCAGGGGCACCCTCCACCAGGCCCCCACTCATGGCCCCTATCACCCCCACCCCCCAGCAGTGCAGGGGTAGCACCACCAGGCCCCCACTCATGTCTCCCACCACCCCCACCCCCCAGCAGTGCAGGGGCACCCTCCACCAGGCCCCCCACTCATGTCTCCCACCACCCCCACCCCCCAGCATCCAAGGGCACCCTCCACCAGGCCCCCACTCATGGCCGCTATCACCCCCACCCCCCAGCAGTGCAGGGGCAGCACCACCAGGCCCCACTCATGTCTCCCACCACCCCCACCCCCCAGCAGTGCAGGGGCACCCTCCACCAGGCCCCTACTCATGTCTCCCACCACCCCCACCCCCCAGCATCCAGGGGCACCCTCCACCAGGCCCCAACTCATGTCCCCCTGCACCCCCACCCCCCAGCATCCAGGGGCACCCTCCACCAGGCCCCCACTTATGGCCCCTATCACCCCCACCCCCCAGCAGTGCAGGGGCACCCTCCACCAGGCCCCCACTCATGTCTCCCACCACCCCCACCCCCCAGCATCCAAGGGCACCCTCCACCAGGCCCCCACGCATGGCCCCTATCACCCCCACCCCCCAGCAGTGCAGGGGCAGCACCACCAGGCCCCCACTCATGTCTCCCACCACCCCCACCCCCCAGCAGTGCAGGGGCACCCTCCACCAGGCCCCCACTCATGTCTCCCACCACCCCCACCCCCCAGCATCCAGGGGCACCCTCCACCAGACCCCCACTCATGTCCCCCTGCACCCCACCCCCCAGCATCCAGGGGCACCCTCCACCAGGCCCCCGCTCATGTCCTCCTGCACCCCCAACCCCCAGCATCCAGGGGCACCCTCCACCAGGCCCCCACTCATGGCCCCTATCACCCCCACCCCCCAGCAGTGCAGGGGCAGCACCACCAGGCCCCCACTCATGTCTCCCACCACCCCCACCCCCCCAGCAGTGCAGGGGCACCCTCCACCAGGCCCCCACTCATGTCTCCCACCACCCCCACCCCCCAGCATCCAGGGGCACCCTCCACCAGGCCCCCCCTTATGGCCCCTACACCCCCCACCCCCCAGCAGTGCATGGGCAGCCCCCACCAGGCCCCCACTCATGTCTCCCACCACCCCCACCCCCGCCACCATGGGCAGCCCCCACCGGGCTCCCACCCATGTCTCCCACCCACCCCCACCCCCTAGCAGTGCAGGGGCAGCCTCCACCAGGCCCCCACTCATGGCCCCTATCACCCCCACCTCCCAGCATCCAGGGGCACCCTCCACCAGGCCCCCACTCATGGCCCTATCACCCCCACCCCCCAGCAGTGCAGGGGCTCCATCCACCAGCCCCCACTCATGTCCCCCTGCACCCCCACCCCCCAGCATCCAGGGGCACCCTCCACCAGGCCCCACTCATGGCCCCTATCACCCCCACCCCCCAGCAGTGCAGGGGCAGCACCACCAGGCCCCCACTCATGTCCAACTCATGTCTCCCACCATCCCCCACCCCCCAGCATCCAGGGGCACCCTCCACCAGGCCCCCACTCATGTCCCCCTGCACCCACACCCGCCAGCATCCAGGGGCACCCTCCACCAGGCCCCCACTCATGTCCCCCTGCACCCCCAACCCCCAGCATCCAGGGGCACCCTCCACCAGGTCCCACTCATGGCCCCTATCACCCCCACCCCCCAGCAGTGCAGGGGCAGCACCACCAGGCCCCCACTCATGTCTCCCACCACCCCCACCCCCAGCATCCGGGGCACCCTCCACCAGGCCCCCACTCATGGCCCCTATCACCCCCACCCCCCAGCAGTGCAGGGGCACCCTCCACCAGGCCCCCACTCATGTCCCCCTGCACCCCCACCCCCCAGCATCCAGGGGCACCCTCCACCAGGCCCCCACTCATGGCCCCTATCACCCCCACCCCCCAGCAGTGCAGGGGCAGCACCACCAGGCCCCCACTCATGTCCAACTCATGTCTCCCACCACCCCACCCCCCAGCAGTGCAGGGGCACCCTCCACCAGGCCCCCACTCATGTCCCCCTGCACCCCCACCCCCCAGCATCCAGGGGCACCCTCCACCAGGCCCCCACTCATGGCCCCTATCACCCCCACCCCCCAGCAGTGCAGGGACAGCACCACCAGGCCCCCACTCATGTCTCCCACCACCCCCACCCCCCAGCAGTGCAGGTGAACCCTCCACCAGGCCCCCACTCATGTCTCCCACCACCCCCACCCCCCAGTATCCAGGGGCACCCACCACCAGGCCCCCACTCATGGCCCCTATCACCCCGACCCCCAGCAGTGCAGGGGCAGCACCACCAGGCCCCCACTCATGTCTCCCACCACCCCCACCCCCCAGCAGTGCAGGGGAACCCTCCACCAGGCCCCCACTCATGTCTCCCACCACCCCCACCCCCCAGCATCCAGGGGCACCCTCCACCAGGCCCCCACTCATGGCCCCTATCACCCCCACCCCCCAGCAGTG
This sequence comes from Ambystoma mexicanum, assembly GCF_040938575.1. NCBI lineage: Eukaryota > Metazoa > Chordata > Amphibia > Caudata > Ambystomatidae > Ambystoma > Ambystoma mexicanum. The sequence goes on along the minus strand of NC_090934.1, from coordinate 1,206,708,685 downwards.
CAGGGGCAGCACCACCAGGACCCCACTCATGTCCAACCATGTCTCCCACCACCCCCACCCCCCAGCAGTGCAGGGGCACCCTCCACCAGGCCCCCACTCATGTCCCCCTGCACCCCCACCCCCCAGCATCCAGGGGCACCCTCCACCAGGCCCCCACTCATGGCCCCTATCACCCCCACCCCCCAGCAGTGCAGGGGAAGCACCACCAGGCCCCCACTCATGTCTCCCACCACCCCCACCCCCCAGCAGTGCAGGGGCACCCTCCACCAGGCCCCCACTCATGTTCCCCTGCACCCCCACCCCCCAGCATCCAGGGGCACCCTCACCAGGCCCCCACTCATGGCCCCTATCACCCCCACCCCCAGCAGTGCAGGGGCACCCTCCACCAGGCCCCCACTCATGTCCCCCTGCACCCCCACCCCCCAGCATCCAGGGGCACCCTCCACCAGGCCCCCACTCATGTCCCCCTGCACCCCCACCCCCCAGCATCCAGGGGCACCCTCCACCAGGCCCCCACTCATGGCCCCTATCACCCCCACACCCCAGCAGTGCAGGGGCAGCACCACCAGGCCCCCACTCATGTCCAAATCATTTCTCCCCACCACCCCCACCCCCCAGCAGTGCAGGGGCACCCTCCAGCAGGCCCCCACTCATGTCCCCCTGCACCCCCACCCCCAGCATCCAGGGGCACCCTCCACCAGGCCCCCACTCATGGCCCCTATCATCCCCATCCCCCAGCAGTGCAGGGGAAGCACCACCAGGCCCCCACTCATGTCTCCCCACCACCCCCACCCCCCAGCAGTGCAGGGGGCACCCTCCACCAGGCCCCCACTCATGTCTCCCACCACCCCCACCCCCCAGCATCCAGGGGCACCCTCCACCAGGCCGCCACTCATGGCCCCTATCACCCCCACCCCACAGCAGTGCAGGGGCAGCACCACCAGGCCCCCACTCATGTCTCCCACCACCCTCACCCCCCAGCAGTGCAGGGGCACCCTCCACCAGGCCCCCACTCATGTCTCCCACCACCCCCACCCCCCAGCCACCATGGGCAGACCCCACCAGGCCCCCACTCATGTCTCCCACCCACCCCCACCCCCCAGCCACCATGGGCAGCCCCCACCAGGCCCCCACTCATGTCTCCCACCACCCCCACCCCCCAGCCACCATGGTCAGCCCCCACCAGGTTCCCACCCATGTCTCCCACCCACCCCCACCCCCTAGCGGTGCAGGGGCAGCCTCCACCAGGCCGCCACTCATGGCCCCTATCACCCCCAGCCCCCAGCATCCAGGGGCACCCTCCACCAGGCCCCCACTCATGTCCCCCTGCACCCCCACCCCCCAGCATCCAGGGGCACCCTCCACCAGGCCCCCACTCATGGCCCCTATCACCACCATCCCCCAGCAGTGCAGGGGCAGCACCACCAGGCCCCACTCATGTCCAACTCATGTCTCCCACCACCCCCACCCCCCAGCAGTGCAGGGCACCCTCCACCAGGCCCCCACTCATGTCCCCCTGCACCCCCACCCCAGCATCCAGGGACACCCTCCACCCGGCCCCCACTCATGGCCCCTATCACCCCCACCCCCCAGCAGTGCAGGGGCAGCACCACCAGGCCCCCACTCATGTCTCCCACCACCCCCACCCCCAGCAGTGCAGGGGCACCCTCCACCAGGCCCCCACTCATGTCTCCCACCACCCCCACCCCCCAGCGTCCAGGGGCACCCTCCACCAGGCCCCCACTTATGGCCCCTATCACCCCCACCCGCAGCAGTGCAGGGGCAGCACCACCAGGCCCCCACTCATGTCCCCCTGTACCCCCACACCCCAGCATCCAGGGGCACCCTCCACCAGGCCCACACTCATGTCCCCCTGCACCCCCACCCCCTAGCATCCAGGGGCACCCTCCACCAGGCCCCCACTTATGGCCCCTATCACCCCCACCCCACAGCAGTGCAGGAGCAGCACCACCAGGCCCCCACTCATGGCCCCTATCACCCCACGCCCCAGCCATCCAGGGGAACCTTCCACCAGGCCCCCACTCATGGCCCCTATCACCCCCACCCCCAAGCAGTGCAGGGGCACCCTCCACCAGGCCCCCCACTCATGTCCCCCTGCACCCCCACCCCCCAGCATCCAGGGGCACCCTCCACCAGGCCCCCACTCATGTCCCCCTGCACCCCCACCCCCCTGCACCCAGGGGCACCCTCCACCAGGCCCCCAAACATGGCCCCTATCACCCCCCCAGCAGTGCAGGGGCAGAACCACCATGCCCCCATTCATGTCCAACTCATGTCTCCCACCACCCCCACCCCCCAGCCACCATGGTCAGCCCCCACCAGGCTCCCACCCATGTCTCCCACCCACCCCCACCCCCTAGCGGTGCAGGGGCAGCCTCCACCAGGCCGCCACTCATGGCCCCTATCACCCCCAGCCCCCAGCATCCAGGGGCACCCTCCACCAGGCCCCCACTCATGTCCCCCTGCACCCCCACCCCCCAGCATCCAGGGGCACCCTCCACCAGGCCCCCACTCATGGCCCCTATCACCACCATCCCCCAGCAGTGCAGGGGCAGCACCACCAGGCCCCCACTCATGTCCAACTCATGTCTCCCACCACCCCCACCCCCCAGCAGTGCAGGGGCACCCTCCACCAGGCCCCCACTCATGTCCCCCTGCACCCCCACCCCCCAGCATCCAGGGGCACCCTCCACCAGGCCCCCACTCATGGCCCCTATCACCCCCACCCCCCAGCAGTGCAGGGGGCAGCACCACCAGGCCCCCACTCATGTCTCCCACCACCCCCACCCCCCAGCAGTGCAGGGGCACCCTCCACCAGGCCCCCACTCATGTCTCCCACCACCCCCACCCCCCAGCGTCCAGGGGCACCCTCCACCAGGCCCCCACTTATGGCCCTATCACCCCCACCCCGCAGCAGTGCAGGGGCAGCACCACCAGGCCCCCACTCATGTCCCCCTGTACCCCCACACCCCAGCATCCAGGGGGCACCCTCCACCAGGCCCACACTCATGTCCCCCTGCACCCCCACCCCCTAGCATCCAGGGGCACCCTCCACCAGGCCCCCACTTATGGCCCCTATCACCCCCACCCCACAGCAGTGCAGGAGCAGCACCACCAGGCCCCCACTCATGGCCCCTATCACCCCCACCCCCCAGCATCCAGGGGAACCTTCCACCAGGCCCCCACTCATGGCCCCTATCACCCCCACCCCCAAGCAGTGCAGGGGCACCCTCCACCAGGCCCCCACTCATGTCCCCCTGCACCCCCACCCCCCAGCATCCAGGGGCACCCTCCACCAGCCCCCACTCATGTCCCCCTGCACCCCCACCCCCCTGCATCCAGGGGCACCCTCCACCAGGCCCCCAAACATGGCCCCTATCACCCCCCAGCAGTGCAGGGGCAGAACCACCATGCCCCCATTCATGTCCAACTCATGTCTCCCACCACCCCCACCTCCCAGCAGTGCAGGGGCACCCTCCACCAGGCCCCCACTCATGTCTCCCACCACCCCCCCCCCCCAGCATCCAGGGGCACCCTCCACCAGGCCCCCACTCATGGCCCCTATCTCCCTCACCCCCCAGCAGTGCAGGGGCAGCACCACCAGGCCCCCACTCATGTCTCCCACCACCCCCACCCCCCAGCAGTGCAGGGGCACCCTCCACCAGGCCCCCACTCATGTCTCCCACCACCCCCACCCCCCAGCCACCATGGGCAGCCCCCACCAGGCCCCCACTCATGTCTCCCACCCACCCCCACCCGCCAGCCACCATGGGCAGCCCCCACCAGGCCCCCACTCATGTCTCCCCACCACCCTCACCCCCCAGCCACCATGGGCAGCCCCCACCAGGCTCCCACCCATGTCTCCCACCCCACCCCCACCCCCTAGCAGTGCAGGGGCAGCCTCCACCAGGCCCCCACTCATGGCCCCTATCACCCCCACCCCCCAGCATCCAGGGGCACCCTCCACCAGGCCCCCACTCATGGCCCCTATCACCCCCACCCCCCAGCAGTGCAGGGGCTCCCTCCACCAGGCCCCCACTCATGTCCCCCTGCACCCCCACCCCCCAGCATCCAGGGCACCCTCCACCAGGCCCCCACTCATGGCCCCTATCACCCCCACCCCCCAGCAGTGCAGGGGCAGAACCACCAGGCCCCGACTCATGTCCAACTCATGTCTCCCACCACCCCCACCCCCCAGCAGTGCAGGGGCACCCTCCACCAGGCCCCCACTCATGTCCCCCTGCACCACCACCCCCCAGGATCCAGGGGCACCCTCCACCAGGCCCCCACTCATGGCCCCTATCACCCCCACCCTCCAGCAGTGCAAGGCAGCACTACCAGGCCCCCACTCATGTCTCCCACCACCCCCACCCCCCAGCAGTGCAGGGGCACCCTCCACCAGGCCCCCACTCATGTCCCCCTGCACCCTCACCCCCAGCATCCAGGGGCACCCTCCACCAGGCCCCCACTTATGGCCCCTATCACCCCCACCCCCCAGCAGTGCAGGGGCAGCACCACCAGGCCCCACTCATGGCCCCTATGACCATCACCCCCCAGCATCCAGGGGCACCCTCCACCAGGCCCCCACTCATGGCCCCTATCACACCCACCCCCAGCAGTGCAGGGGCAGCACCACCAGGCCCCCACTCATGTCTCCCACCACCCCCACCCCCCAGCTGTGCAGGGGCACCCTCCACCAGGCCCCCACTCATGGCCCCTATCACCCCCACCCCCCAGCAGTGCAGGGGCAGCACCACCAGGCCCCCACTCATGTCTCCCCCCACCCCACCCCCCCAGCAGTGCAGGGGCACACTCCACCAGGCCCCCACTCATGTCTCCCACCACCCCCACCCCCCAGCCACCATGGGCAGCCCCCACCAGGCCCTACTCATGTCTGACACCCACCCCCACCGCCCAGCCACCATGGGCAGCCCCCACCAGGCCCCCACTCATGTCTCCCACCACCCCCACCCCCCAGCCACCATGGGCAGCCCCCACCAGGCTCCCACCCATGTCTCCCACCCACCCCCACCCCCAGCAGTGCAGGGGCACCCTCCACCAGGCCCCCACTCATGTCCCCTGCACCCCCACCCCCCAGCATCCAGGGGCACCCTCCACCAGGCCCCCACTCATGGCCCCTATCACCCCCACCCCCCAGCAGTGCAGAGGCAGCACCACCAGGCCCCCACTCATGTCCAACTCATGTCCTCCCACCACCCCCACCCCCCAGCAGTGCAGGAGCACCCTCCACCAGGCCCCCACTCATGTCCCCCTGCACCCCCACACCCCAGCATCCAGGGGCACCCTCCACCAGGCCCCCCACTCATGTCCCCCTGCAACCCACCCCCCAGCATCCAGGGGCACCCTCCACCAGGCCCCCACTTATGGCCCCTATCACCCGCACCCCCCAGCAGTGCAGGAGCAGCACCACCAGGCCCCCACTCATGGCCCCTATCACCCCCACCCCCCAGCATCCAGGGGCACCCTCCACCAGGCCCCCACTTATGGCCCCTATCACCCCCACGCCGCAGCAGTGCAGGGGCAGCACCACCAGGCCCCCACTCATGTCCCCCTGCACCCCCACACCCCAGCATCCAGGGGCACCCTCCACCAGGCCCCCACTTATGGCCCCTATCACCCCCACCCCACAGCAGTGCAGGAGCAGCACCACCAGGCCCTCACTCATGGCCCCTATCACCTCCACCCCCCAGCATCCAGGGGAACCCTCCACCAGGCACCCACTCATGGCCCCTATCACCCCCACCCCCAAGCAGTGCAGGGGCACCCTCCACCAGGCCCCCACTCATGTCCCCCTGCACCCCCACCCCCCAGCATCCAGGGGCACCCTCCACCAGGCCCCCACTCATGTCCCCCTGCACCCCCACCCCCTGCATCCAGGGGCACCCTCCACCAGGCCCCCAAACATGGCCCCTATCACCCCCCAGCAGTGCAGGGGCAGAACCACCATGCCCCCACTCATGTCCAACTCATGTCTCCCACCACCCCCACCTCCCAGCAGTGCAGGGGCACCCTCCACCAGGCCCCCACTCATGTCTCCCACCACCCCACCCCCCAACCACCATGGGCAGCCCCCACCAGGCCCCCACTCATGTCTCCCACCCACCCCCACCCCCCAGCCACCATGGGCAGCCCCCCACCAGGCCCCCACTCAAGTCTCCCACCACCCTCACCCCCCAGCCACCATGGGCAGCCCCCACCAGGCTCCCACCCATGTCTCCCACCCACCCCCCACCCCCTAGCAAGTGCAGGGGCAGCCTCCACCAGGCCCCGACTCATGGCCCCTATCCACCCCACCCCCCAGCATCCAGGGGAAACCCTCCACCAGGCCCCCACTCATGGCCCCTATCACCCCCACCCCCAGCAGTGCAGGGGCTCCCTCCACCAGGCCCCCACTCATGTCCCCCTGCACCCCCACCCCCAGCATCCAGGGGCACCCTCCACCAGGCCCCCACTCATGGCCCCTATCACCCCACCCCCCAGCAGTGCAGGGGCAGAACCACCAGGCCCCGACTCATGTCCAACTCATGTCTCCCACCACCCCCACCCCCCAGCAGTGCAGGGGAACCCTCCACCAGGCCCCCACTCATGTCCCCCTGCACCACCGCCCCCAGGATCCAGGGGCACCCTCCACCAGGCCCCCACTCATGGCCCTATCACCCCCCACCCCCCAGCAGTGCAAGGGCAGCACTACCAGGCCCCCACTCATGTCTCCCACCACCCCCACCCCCCAGCAGTGCAGGGGCACCCTCCACCAGGCCCCCACTCATGTCCCCCTGCACCCCCACCCCCCAGCCACCATGGGCAGCCCCCACCAGGTCCCTACTCATGTCTGACACCCACCCCCACCGCCCAGCCACCATGGGCAGCCCCCACCAGGTTCCCACTCATGTCTCCCACCACCCCCACCACCCAGCCACCATGGGCAGCCCCCACCAGGCTCCCACCCATGTCTCCCACCCACCCCCACCCCCAGCAGTGCAGGGCACCCTCCACCAGGCCCCCACTCATGTCCCCCTGCACCCCCACCCCCCAGCATCCAGGGGCACCCTCCACCAGGCCCCCACTCATGGCCCCTACCACCCCCACCCCCCAGCAGTGCAGAGGCAGCACCACCAGGCCCCCACTCATGTCCAACTCATGTCTCCCACCCCCCCCACCCCCCAGCAGTGCAGGAGCACCCTCCACCAGGCCCCCACTCTTGTCCCCTCGCACCCCACACCCCACACCAGGGCACCCTCCACCAGGCCCCCATTCATGTCCCCCTGCAACCCACCCCCCTGCATCCAGGGGCACCCTCCCACCAGGCCCCCACTTATGCCCCTATCACCCCCACCCCCCAGCAGTGCAGGAGCAGCACCACCAGGCCCCCCACTCATGGCCCCTATCACCCCCACCCCCCAGCATCCAGGGGAACCCTCCACCAGGCCCCCACTCATGGCCCCTATCACCCCCACCCCCCAGCAGTGCAGGGGCATCCTCCACCAGGCCCCCACTCATGTCCCCCTGCACCCCCACCCCCAGCATCCCAGGGGCACCCTCCACCAGGCCCCCACTCATGTACCCCTGCACCCCCACCCCCCAGCATCCAGGGGCACCCTCCACCAGGCCCCCACTCATGGCCCCTATCACCCCCACCCCCCAGCAGTGCAGGGGCAGAACCACCATGCCCCCACTCATGTCCAACTCATGTCTCCCCACCACCCCCACCCCCAGCAGTGCAGGGGCACCCCTCCACCAGGCCCCTACTCATGTCCCCTGCACCCCCACCCCCCAGCATCCAGGGGCATCCTCCACCAGGCCCCCACTCCTGGCCCCTATCCCCCCCACCCCCCAGCAGTGCAGGGGAAGCACCACCAGGCCCCCACTCATGTCTCCCACCACCCCACCCCCCAGCAGTGCAGGGGCACCCTCGACCAGGCCCCCACTCATGTCTCCCACCACCCCCAGCCACCATGGGCAGCCCCAACCAGGCCCCCCACTCATGTCTCCCACCCGCCCCCACCCCCCAGCCACCATGGGCAGCCCCCACCAGGCCCCCACTCATGTCTCCCACCACCCCCACCCCCCAGCCACCATGGGCAGCCCCCACCAGGCTCCCATCCATGTCTCCCACCCACCCCCACCCTCTAGCAGTGCAGGGGCAGCCTCCACCAGGCCCCCACTCATGGCCCCTATCACCCCCACCCCCCAGCATCCAGGGGCACCCTCCACCAGGCCCCCACTCATGGCCCCTATCACCCCCACCCGCCAGCAGTGCAGGAGCTCCCTCCACCAGGCCCCCACTCATGTCCTCCTGCACCCACACCCCCCAGCATCCAGGGGCACCCTCCACCAGGCCCCCACTCATGGCCCCTATCACCCCCACCCCCCAGCAGTGCAGGGGCAGCACCACCAGGCCCCCACTCATGTCTCCCCCCACCCCCAACCCCCAGCAGTGCAGGGGCACCCTCCACCAGGCCGACACTCATGTCTCCCACCATCCCCACCCCACAGCCACCATGGGCAGCCCCCACCAGGCCCCCACTCATGTCTCCCACCCACCCCCACCCCCCAGCCACCATGGGCAGCCCCCACCAGGCCCCCACTCATGTCTTCCACCACCCCACCCCCCAGCCACCATGGGCAGCCCCCACCAGGCTCCCACCCATGTCTCCCACCCACCCCCACCCCCCAGCAGTGCAGGGGCACCCTCCACCAGGCCCCCACTCATGTCCCCCTGCACCCCCACCCCCCAGCATCCAGGGGCACCCTCCACCAGGCCCCCACACATGGCCCTTATCACCCCCACCCCACAGCAGTGCAGGGGCAGCACCACCAGGCCCCCACTCATGTCCAACTCATGTCTCCCACCACCCCCACCCCCCAGCAGTGCAGGGGCACCCTCCACCAGGCCCCCACTCATGTCCCCCTGCACCCCCACCCCCCAGCATCCAGGGGAACCCTCCACCAGGCCCCCACTCATGGCCTCTATCACCCCCACCCCCCAGCAGTGCAGGGGCAGCACCACCAGGCCCCCACTCATGTCTCCCACATCCCCCACCCCCCAGCAGTGCAGGGGCACCCTCCACCAGGCCCCCACTCATGTCTCCCACCAACCCCACCCCCCAGCAGTGCAGGGGCAGCACCACCAGGTCCCCACTCATGTCTCCCACATCCCCCACCCCCCAGCAGTGCAGTGGCAGCACCACCAGGCCCCCACTCATGTCCAACTCATGTCTCCCACCACCCCACCCCCCAGCATCCAGGGGCACCCTCCACCAGGCCCCCACTCATGGCCCCTATCACCCCCACCCCCCAGCAGTGCAGGGGCAGCACCACCAGGCCCCCACTCATGTCTCCCACCACCCCCACCCCCCAGCAGTACAAGGGCACCCTCCACCAGGCCCCCACTCATGTCTCCCACCACCCCCACCCCCCAGCAGTGCAGGGGCACCCTCCACCAGGCCCCCACTCATGTCTCCCACCACCCCCACCCCCCAGCATCCAGGGGCACCCTCCACCAGGCCCCCCACTCATGGCCCCTATCACCCCCACCCCCCAGCAGTGCAGGGGCAGCACCACCAGGCCCCCACTCATGTCTCCCACCACCCCCACCCCCCAGCAGTGCAGGGGCAGCACCACCAGGCCCCCACTCATGTCTCCCCCCACCCCCCAGCAGTGCAGGGGCACCCTCCACCAGGCCCCCACTCATGTCTCCCACCATCCCCACCCCCCAGCCACCATGGGCAGCCCCCACCAGGCCCCACTCATGTCTCCCACCACCCCCACCCCCCAGCCACCATGGGCAGCCCCCACCAGGCTCCCACCCATGTCTCCCACCCACCCCCACCCCCCAGCAGTGCAGGGGCACCCTCCACCAGGCCCCCACTCATGTCCCCCTGCACCCCCACCCCCCAGCATCCAGGGGCACCCTCCACCAGGCCCCCACTCATGGCCCCTATCACCCCCACCCCCCAGCAGTGCAGGGGCAGCACCACCAGGCCCCCACTCATGTCCAACTCATGTCTCCCACCACCCCCACCCCCCAGCAGTGCAGGGGCACCCTCCACCAGGCCCCCACTCATGTCCCCCTGCACCCCCACCCCCCAGCATCCAGGGGCACCCTCCACCAGGCCCCCACTCATGGCTCCTATCACCCCCACCCCCCAGCAGTGCAGGGGCAGCACCACCAGGCCCCCACTCATGTCTCCCACCTCCCCCACCACCCAGCAGTGCAGGGGCACCCTCCACCAGGCCCCCACTCATGTCTCCCACCATGCCCACCCCCCTAGCATCCAGGGGCACCCTCCACCAGGCCCCCACTCATGGCCCCTATCACCCCCACACCCCAGCAGTGCGGGGGCAGCACCACCATGCCCCCACTCATGTCCAACTCATGTCTCCCACCTCCCCCACCACCCAGCAGTGCAGGGGCACCCTCCACCAGGCCCCCACTCATGTCTCCCACCATGCCCACCCCCCTAGCATCCAGGGGCACCCTCCACCAGGCCCCCACTCATGGCCCCTATCACCCCCACCCCCCAGCAGTGCAGGGGCAGCACCACCAGGCCCCCACTCATGTCTCCCCCCACCCCCAACCCCCAGCAGTGCAGGGGCACCCTCCACCAGGCCGACACTCATGTCTCCCACCATCCCCACCCCACAGCCACCATGGGCAGCCCCCACCAGGCCCCCACTCATGTCTCCCACCCACCCCCACCCCCCAGCCACCATGGGCAGCCCCCACCAGGCCCCCACTCATGTCTTCCACCACCCCACCCCCCAGCCACCATGGGCAGCCCCCACCAGGCTCCCACCCATGTCTCCCACCCACCCCCACCCCCCAGCAGTGCAGGGGCACCCTCCACCAGGCCCCCACTCATGTCCCCCTGCACCCCCACCCCCCAGCATCCAGGGGCACCCTCCACCAGGCCCCCACACATGGCCCCTATCACCCCCACCCCACAGCAGTGCAGGGGCAGCACCACCAGGCCCCCACTCATGTCCAACTCATGTCTCCCACCACCCCCACCCCCCAGCAGTGCAGGGGCACCCTCCACCAGGCCCCCACTCATGTCCCCCTGCACCCCCACCCCCCAGCATCCAGGGGAACCCTCCACCAGGCCCCCACTCATGGCCTCTATCACCCCCACCCCCCAGCAGTGCAGGGGCAGCACCACCAGGCCCCCACTCATGTCTCCCACATCCCCCACCCCCCAGCAGTGCAGGGGCACCCTCCACCAGGCCCCCACTCATGTCTCCCACCAACCCCACCCCCCAGCAGTGCAGGGGCAGCACCACCAGGTCCCCACTCATGTCTCCCACATCCCCCACCCCCCAGCAGTGCAGTGGCAGCACCACCAGGCCCCCACTCATGTCCAACTCATGTCTCCCACCACCCCACCCCCCAGCATCCAGGGGCACCCTCCACCAGCCCCCACTCATGGCCCCTATCACCCCCACCCCCCAGCAGTGCAGGGGCAGCACCACCAGGCCCCCACTCATGTCTCCCACCACCCCCACCCCCCAGCAGTACAAGGGCACCCTCCACCAGGCCCCCACTCATGTCTCCCACCACCCCCACCCCCCAGCAGTGCAGGGGCACCCTCCACCAGGCCCCCACTCATGTCTCCCACCACCCCCACCCCCCAGCATCCAGGGGCACCCTCCACCAGGCCCCCACTCATGGCCCCTATCACCCCCACCCCCCAGCAGTGCAGGGGCAGCACCACCAGGCCCCCACTCATGTCTCCCACCACCCCCACCCCCCAGCAGTGCAGGGGCAGCACCACCAGGCCCCCACTCATGTCTCCCCCCACCCCCCAGCAGTGCAGGGGCACCCTCCACCAGGCCCCCACTCATGTCTCCCACCATCCCCACCCCCCAGCCACCATGGGCAGCCCCCACCAGGCCCCACTCATGTCTCCCACCACCCCCACCCCCCAGCCACCATGGGCAGCCCCCACCAGGCTCCCACCCATGTCTCCCACCCACCCCCACCCCCCAGCAGTGCAGGGGCACCCTCCACCAGGCCCCCACTCATGTCCCCCTGCACCCCCACCCCCCAGCATCCAGGGGCACCCTCCACCAGGCCCCCACTCATGGCCCCTATCACCCCCACCCCCCAGCAGTGCAGGGGCAGCACCACCAGGCCCCCACTCATGTCCAACTCATGTCTCCCACCACCCCCACCCCCCAGCAGTGCAGGGGCACCCTCCACCAGGCCCCCACTCATGTCCCCCTGCACCCCCACCCCCCAGCATCCAGGGGCACCCTCCACCAGGCCCCCACTCATGGCTCCTATCACCCCCACCCCCCAGCAGTGCAGGGGCAGCACCACCAGGCCCCCACTCATGTCTCCCACCTCCCCCACCACCCAGCAGTGCAGGGGCACCCTCCACCAGGCCCCCACTCATGTCTCCCACCATGCCCACCCCCCTAGCATCCAGGGGCACCCTCCACCAGGCCCCCACTCATGGCCCCTATCACCCCCACACCCCAGCAGTGCGGGGGCAGCACCACCATGCCCCCACTCATGTCCAACTCATGCTCCCACCACCCCCACCCCCAGCAGTGCAGGAGCACCCTCCACCAGGTCCCCACTCATTTCTCCCACCACCCCACCCCCCGCCATCCAGGGGCACCCTCCACCAGGCCCCCACTCATGTCTCCCACCACCCCACCCCCAGCCACCATGGGCAGCCCCCACCAGGCCCCCACTCATGTCTCCCACCCGCCCCCACCCCCCAGCCACCATGGGCAGCCCCAACCAGGCCCCCACTCATGTCTCCCACCACCCCACCCCCCAGCCACCATGGGCAGCCCCCACCAGGCTCCCACCCATGTCTCCCACCCACCCCCACCCTCTAGCAGTGCAGGGGCAGCCTCCACCAGGCCCCCACTCATGGCCCCTATCACCCCCACCCCCCCAGCATCCAGGGGCACCCTCCACCAGGCCCCCACTCATGGCCCCTATCACCCCCACCCGCCAGCAGTGCAGGGGCTCCCTCCACCAGGCCCCCACTCATGTCCTCCTGCACCCCCACCCCAGCATCCAGGGGCACCTCCACCAGGCCCCCACTCATGGCCCCTATCACCCCCACCCCCCAGCAGTGCAGGGGCAGCACCACCAGGCCCCCACTTATGTCCAACTCATGTCTCCCACCACCCCCACCCCCCAGCATCCAGGGGCACCCTCCACCAGGCCCCCACTCATGGCCCCTATCACCCCCACCCCCCAGCAGTGCAGGGGCAGCACCACCAGGCCCCCACTCATGTCTCCCACCACCCCCACCCCCCAGCAGTGCAGGGGCACCCTCCACCAGGCCCCCAATCATGTCTCCCACCACCCCCACCCCCCAGCCACCATGGGCAGCCCCCACCAGGCCCCCACTCATGTCTCCCATTCCAACCCCCCCCCCCCCCAGCCACCATGGGCAGCCCCCACCAGGCCCCCACTCATGTTTCCCACCACCCCCACCCCCCCAGCCACCATGGGCAGCCCCCACCAGGCTCCCACCCATGTCTCCCACCCACCCCCACCCCCTAGCAGTGCAGGGGCAGCCTCCACCAGGCCCCCACTCATGGCCCCTATCACCCACACCCCGCAGCATCCAGGGGCACCCTCCACCAGGCCCCCACTCATGGCCCCTATCACCCCCACCCCCCAGCAGTGCAGGGGCTCCCTCCACCAGGCCCCCACTCATGTCCTCCTGCACCCCCACCCCCAGCATCCAGGGGCACCCTCCACCAGGCCCCCACTCATGGCCCCTATCACCCCCACCCCCCAGCAGTGCAGGGGCAGCACCACCAGGCCCCCACTCATGTCCAACTCATGTCTCCCACCACCCCCACCCCCCAGCATCCAGGGGCACCCTCCACCAGGCCCCCACTCATGTCCCCCTGCACCCCCACCCCCCATCATCCAGGGGCACCCTCCACCAGGCCCCCACTCATGTCCCCCTGCACCCCCAACCCCCAGCAACCAGGGGCACCATCCACCAGGCCCCCACTCATGGTCCCTATCACCCCCACCCCCCAGCAGTGCAGGGGAAGCACCACCAGGCCCCCACTCATGTCTCCCACCACCCCCACCCCCCAGCCACCATGGGCAGCCCCCACCAGGCCCCCACTCATGTCTCCCACCCACCCCCACGCCCCAGCCACCATGGCAGCCCCCACCAGGCCCCCACTCATGTCTCCCACCACCCCCACCCCCAGCCACCATGGGCAGCTCCCACCCATGTCTCCCACTCACCCCCACCCCCCAGCAGTGCAGGGTCACCCTCCACCAGGCCCCCACTCATGTCTCCCACCACCCCCACCCCCCAGCATCCAGGGGCACCCTCCACCAGGCCCCCACTCATGTCCCCCTGCACCCCCACCCCCCAGCATCCAGGGGCACCCTCCACCAGGCCCCCACTCATGGCCCCTATCACCCCCACCCCACAGCAGTGCAGGGGCAACACCACCAGGCCCCCACTCATGTCCAACTCATGTCTCCCACCACCCCACCCCCCAGCAGTGCAGGGGCACCCTCCACCAGGCCCCCACTCATGTCTCCCAACACCCCCACCCCCAGCCACCATGGGCAGCCCCAACCAGCCCCCCACTCATGTCTCCCACCCGCCCCCACCCCCCAGCCACCATGGGCAGCCCCCACCAGGCCCCCACTCATGTCTCCCACCACCCCCACCCCCCAGCCATCATGGGCAGCCCCCACCAGGCCCTACTCATGTCTGACACCCACCCCCACCGCCCAGCCACCATGGGCAGCCCCCACCAGGCCCCCACTCATGTCTCCCACCACCCCCACCCCCCAGCCACCATGGGCAGCCCCCACCAGGCTCCCACCCATGTCTCCCACCCACCCCCACCCCCAGCAGTGCAGGGGCACCCTCCACCAGGCCCCCACTCATGTCCCCCTGCACCCCCAACCCCCAGCATCCAGGGGCACCCTCCACCAGGCCCCCACTCATGGCCCCTATCACCCCCACCCCCAGCAGTGCAGAGGCAGCACCACCAGGCCCCCACTCATGTCCAACTCATGTCTCCCACCACCCCCCACCCCCCAGCAGTGCAGGAGCACCCTCCACCAGGCCCCCACTCATGTCCCCCTGCACCCCCACACCCCAGCATCCAGGGGCACCCTCCACCAGGCCCCCACTCATGTCCCCTGCAACCCACCCCCCAGCATCCAGGGGCACCCTCCACCAGGCCCCCACTTATGGCCCCTATCACCCGCACCCCCCAGCAGTGCAGGAGCAGCACCACCAGGCCCCCACTCATGGCCCCTATCACCCCACCCCCCAGCATCCAGGGGAACCCTCCACCGGGCCCCCACTCACGGCCCCTATCACCCCCACCCCCCAGCAGTGCAGGGGCACCCTCCACCAGGCCCCCACTCATGTCCCCCTGCACCCCCACCCCCCAGCATCCAGGGGCACCCTCCACCAGGCCCCCACTTATGGCCCCTATCACCCCCACCCCGCAGCAGTGCAGGGGCAGCACCACCAGGCCCCCACTCATGTCCCCCTGCACCCCCACCCCCAGCATCCAGGGGCACCCTCCACCAGGCCCCCACTTATGCCCCCTATCACCCCCACCCCACAGCAGTGCAGGAGCAGCACCACCAGGCCCCCACTCATGGCCCCTATCACCCCCACCCCCCAGCATCCAGGGGAACCCTCCACCAGGCCCCCACTCATGGCCCCTATCACCCCCACCCCCAAGCAGTGCAGGGGCACCCTCCACCAGGCCCCCACTCATGCCCCCTGCACCCCCACCCCCCAGCATCCAGGGGCACCCTCCACCAGGCCCCCACTCATGTCCCCCTGCACCCCCACCCCCCTGCATCCAGGGGCACCCTCCACCAGGCCCCCAAACATGGCCCCTATCACCCCCCCAGCAGTGCAGGGGCAGAACCACCATGCCCCCACTCATGTCCAACTCATGTCTCCCACCACCCCCACCTCCCAGCAGTGCAGGGGCACCCTCCACCAGGCCCCCACTCATGTCTCCCACCACCCCCACCCCCCAGCATCCAGGGGCACCCTCCACCAGGCCCCCACTCATGGCCCCTATCACCCTCACCCCCCAGCAGTGCAGGGGCAGCACCACCAGGCCCCCACTCATGTCTCCCACCACCCCCACCCCCCAGCAGTGCAGGGGCACCCTCCACCAGGCCCCCACTCATGTCTCCCACCACCCCCACCCCCAGCCACCATGGGCAGCCCCCACCAGGCCCCCACTCATGTCTCCCATCCACCCCCACCCCCCAGCCACCATGGGCAGCCCCCACCAGGCCCCCACTCATGTCTCCCACCACCCTAACCCCCCAGCCACCATGGGCAGCCCCCACCAGGCTCCCACCCATGTCTCCCACCCACCCCCACCCCCTAGCAGTGCAGGGGCAGCCTCCACCAGGCCCCCACTAATGGCCCCTATCACCCCCACCCCCAGCATCCAGGGGTACCCTCCACCAGGCCCCCACTCATGGCCCCTATCACCCCCACCCCCAGCAGTGCAGGGCCAGCAGTGCAGGGGCTCCCTCCACCAGGCCCCCACTCATGTCCCCTGCACCCCCACCCCCCAGCATCCAGGGGCACCCTCCACCAGGCCCCCACTCATGGCCCCTATCACCCCCACCCCCCAGCAGTGCAGAGGCAGCACCACCAGGCCCCCACTCATGGCCCCTATGACCCCCACCCCCCAGCATCCAGGGGCACCCTCCACCAGGCCCCCACTCATGGCCCCTATCACCCCCACCCCCAGCAGTGCAGGGGCAGCACCATCAGGCCCCCACTCATGTCTCCCACCACCCCCACTCCCCAGCAGTGCAGGGGCACCCTCCACCAGGCCCCCACTCATGGCCCCTATCACCCCCACCCCCCAGCAGTGCAGGGTCAGCACCACCAGGCCCCACTCATGTCTCCCCCACCCCCACCCCCCAGCAGTGCAGGGGCACCCTCCACCAGGCCCCCACTCATGTCTCCCACCACCCCTACCCCCCAGCCACCATGGGCAGCCCCCACCAGGCCCTACACATGTCTCCCACCACCCCCACCACCCAGCCACCATGGGCAGCCCCCACCAGGCTCCCACCCATGTCTCCCACCCACCCCCACCCCCAGCAGTGCAGGGGCACCCTCCACCTGGCCCCCACTCATGTCCCCCTGCACCCCCACCCCCCAGCATCCAGGGGCACCCTCCACCAGGCCCCCACTCATGTCCCCCCTGCACCCCCACCCCCCATCATCCAGGGGCACCCTCCACCAGGCCCCCACTCATGTCCCCCTGCACCCCCAACCCCCAGCATCCAGGGGCACCATCCACCAGGCCCCCACTCATGGTCCCTATCACCCCCACCCCCCAGCAGTGCAGGGGAAGCACCACCAGGCCCCCACTCATGTCTCCCACCACTCCCACCCCCCAGCCACCATGGGCAGCCCCCACCAGGCCCCCACTCATGTCTCCCACCCACCCCCACGCCCCAGCCACCAGGACACCCTCCACCAGGCCCCCACTCATGTCCCCCTGCACCCCCACCCCCCTGCATCCAGGGGCACCCACCACCAGGCCCCCAAACATGGCCCCTATGACCCCCCCAGCAGTGCAGGGGCAGAACCACCATGCCCCCACTCATGTCCAACTCATGTCTCCCACCACCCCCACCTCCCAGCAGTCCAGGGGCACCCTCCACCAGGCCCCCACTCATGTCTCCCACCACCCCACCCCCAGCATCCAGGGCACACTCCACCAGGCCCCCACTCATGGCCCCTATCACCCTCACCCCCAGCAGTGCAGGGGCAGCACCACCAGGCCCCCATTCATGTCTCCCACCACCCCCACCCCCCAGCAGTGCAGGGGCACCCTCCACCAGGCCCCCACTCATGTCTCCCACCACCCCCACCCCCCAGCCACCATGGGCAGCCCCCACCAGGCCCCCACTCATGGCCCCTATCACCCCCACCCCCCAGCAGTGTCCAACTCATGTCTCCCACCACCCCCACCCCCAGCAGTGCAGGGGCACCCTCCACCAGGCCCCCACTCATGTCCCCCTGCACCACCACCCCCCAGGATCCAGGGGCACCCTCCACCAGGCCCCCACTCATGGCCCCTATCACCCCCACCCCCCAGCAGTGCAAGGGCAGCACCACCAGGCCCCCACTCATGTCTCCCACCACTCCCACCCCCCAGCCACCATGGGCAGCCCCCACCAGGCCCCCACTCATGTCTCCCACCCACCCCCACGCCCCAGCCACCATGGGCAGCCCACACCAGGCTCCCATCCATGCCTCCCACCCACCCCCACCCCCTAGCGGTGCAGGGGCAGCCTCCACCAGGACGCCACTCATGGCCCTCATGGCCCCCCTATCACCCACACCCCCCAGCAGTGCAGGGGCACCCTCCACCAGGCCCCCACTCATGTCCCCCTGCACCCCCACCCCCCAGCATCCAGGGGCACCCTCCACCAGGCCCCCACTCATGTCCCCCTGCACCCCCACCCCCAGCATCCAGGGGCACCCTCCACCAGGCCCCCACTCATGGCCCCTATCACCCCCACCCCCCAGCAGTGCAGGGGCAGCACCACCAGGCCCCACTCATGTCCAACTCATGTCTCCCACCACCCCCACCCCCCTGCAGTGCAGGGGCACCCCTCCACCAGGCCCTCACTCATGTCCCCCTGCACCCCCACCCCCCAGCATCCAGGGGCACCCTCCACCAGGCCCCCACTCATGGCCCCTATCACCCCCACCCCCCCAGCAGTGCAGGGGTAGCACCACCAGGCCCCCACTCATGTCTCCCACCACCCCCACCCCCCAGCAGTGCAGGGGCACCCTCCACCAGGTCCCCACTCATGTCTCCAACCACCCCCACCCCCAGCATCCAGGGGCACCCTCCACCAGGCCCCCACTCATGGCCCCTATCACCCCCACCCCCCAGCAGTGCAGGGGCAGCACCACCAGGCCCCACTCATGTCTCCCACCACCCCCACCCCCCAGCAGTGCAGGGTCACCCTCCACCAGGCCCCCACTCATGTCTCCCACCACCCCCACCCCCCAGCCACCATGGGCAGCCCCCACCAGGCCCCCACTCATGTCTCCCACCACCCCCACCCCCCAGCCACCATGGGCAGCCCCCACCAGGCTCCCACCCATGTCTCCCACCCACCCCCACCCCCTAGCAGTGCAGAGGCAGCCTCCACCAGGCCCCCACTCATGGCCCCTATCACCCCCACCCCCCAGCATCCAGGTGCACCCTCCACCAGGCCCCCACTCATGGCCCCTATCACCCCCACCCCCCAGCAGTGCAGGGGCTCCCTCCACCAGGCCCCCACTCATGTCCTCCTGCACCCCCACCCCCTAGCATCCAGGGGCACCCTCCACCAGGCCCCCACTCATGGCCCCTATCACCCCCCACCGCCTAGCAGTGCAGGGGCAGGACCACCAGGCCCCCACTCATGTCCAACTCATGTCTCCCACCACTCCCACCCCCCAGCATCCAGGGGCACCATCCACCAGGCCCCCACTCATGTCCCCCTGCACCCCCACCCCCCAGCATCCAGGGGCACCCTCCACCAGGCCCCCACTCATGTCCCCCTGCACCCCCAACCCCCAGCATCCAGGGGCACCCTCCACCAGGCCCCCACTCATGGCCCCTATCACCCCCACCCCCCAGCAGTGCAGGGGCAGCACCACCAGGCCCCCACTCATGTCTCCCACCACCCCCACCCCCCAGCAGTGCAGGGGCACCCTTCACCAGGCCCCCACTCATGTCTCCCACCACCCCCACCCCCCAGCATCCAGGGGCACCCTCCACCAGGCCCCCACTCACGGCCCCTATCACCCCCACCCCCAGCAGTGCAGGGGCAGCACCACCAGGCCCCCACTCATGTCTCCCACCACCCCCACCCCCCAGCAGTGCAGGGGCACCCTCCACCAGGCCCCCACTCATGTCTCCCACCACCCCCACCCCCCCAGCCACCATGGGCAGCCCCCACCAGGCCCCCACTCATGTCTCCCACCCACCCCCACCCCCAGCCACCATGGGCAGCCCCAACCAGGCCCCCACTCATGTTTCCACCACCCCCACCCCCCAGCCACCATGGGCAGCCCCCACCAGGCTCCCACCCATGTCTCCCACCCACCCCCACCCCCTAGCAGTGCAGGGGCAGCCTCCACCAGGCCCCCACTCATGGCCCCTATCACCCCCACCCCCCAGCATCCAGGGGCACCCTCCACCAGGCCCCCACTCATGGCCCCTATCACCCCCACCCCCCAGCAGTGCAGGGGCTCCCTCCACCAGGCCCCCACTCATGTCCTCCTGCACCCCCACCCCCAGCATCCAGGGGCACCCTCCACCAGGCCCCCACTCATGGCCCTATCACCCCCACCCCCCAGCAGTGCAGGGGCAGCACCACCAGGCCCCCACTCATGTCCAACTCATGTCTCCCACCACCCCCACCCCCCAGCATCCAGGGCACCCTCCACCAGGACCCCACCCATGTCCCCCTGCACCCCCACCCCCATCATCCAGGGGCACCCTCCACCAGGCCCCCACTCATGTCCCCCTGCACCCCCAACCCCCAGCATCCAGGGGCACCATCCACCAGGCCCCCACTCATGGTCCCTATCACCCCCACCCCCCAGCAGTGCAGGGGAAGCACCACCAGGCCCCCACTCATGTCTCCCACCACCCCACCCCCCAGCCACCATGGGCAGCCCCCACCAGGCCCCCACTCATGTCTCCCACCCACCCCACGCCCCAGCCACCATGGGCAGCCCCCACCAGGCCCCCACTCATGTCTCCCACCACCCCCACCCCCCAGCCACCATGGGCAGCCCCCACCAGGCTCCCACCCATGTCTCCCACCCACCCCCACCCCCCAGCAGTGCAGGGTCACCCTCCACCAGGCCCCCACTCATGTCTCCCACCACCCCCACCCCCCAGCCACCATGGGCAGCCCCCACCAGGCCCCCACTCATGTCTCCCACCCACCCCCACGCCCCAGCCACCATGGGCAGCCCCTACCAGGCCCCCACTCATGTCTCCCACCACCCCCACCCCCCAGCCACCATGGGCAGCCCCCACCAGGCTCCCACCCATGTCTCCCACCCACCCCCACCCCCCAGCAGTGCAGGGTCACCCTCCACCAGGCCCCCACTCATGTCTCCCACCACCCCCCGGCATCCAGGGGCACCCTCCACCAGGCCCCCACTCATGTCCCCCTGCACCCCCACCCCCCAGCATCCAGGGGCACCCTCCACCAGGCCTCCACTCATGGCCCCTATCACCCCCACCCCACAGCAGTGCAGGGGCAACACCACCAGGGCCCCACTCATGTCCAACTCATGTCTCCCACCACCCCACCCCCCAGCAGTGCAGGGGCACCCTCCACCAGGCCCCCACTCATGTCCCCCTGCACCCCTACCCCCCAACATCCAGGGGCACCCTCCACCAGGCCCCCACTCATGGCCCCTATCACCCCCACCCCCCAGCAGTGCAGGGGCAGCACCACCAGGCCCCACTCATGTCTCCCACCACCCCCACCCCCCAGCATCCACGGGCACCCTCCACCAGGCCCCCACTCATGGCCCCTATCACCCCCACCCCCCAGCAGTGCAGGGGCAGCACCACCATGCCCCCACTCATGTCCAACTCATGTCTCCCACCACCCCCACCCCCCAGCATCCAGGGGCACCCTCCACCAGGCCCCCACTCATGTCCCCCTGCACCCCCACCCCCCAGCATCCAGGGGCACCCTCCACCAGGCCCCCACTTATGGCCCCTATCACCCCCACCCCCCAGCAGTGCAGGGGCAGCACCACCAGGCCCCCACTCATGTCCCCCTGCACCCCCACACCCCAGCATCCAGGGGCACCCTCCACCAGGCCCCCACTTATGGCCCCTATCACCCCCCACCCCCCAGCAGTGCAGGAGCAGCACCACCAGGCCCCCACTCATGGCCCCTATCACCCCCACCCCCAGCATCCAGGGGAACCCTCCATCAGGTCCCCACTCATGTCCCCCTGCACCCCCACCCCCCAGCATCCAGGGGCACCCTGCACCAGGCCCCCACTCATGGCCCCTATCACCCCCACCCCCCAGCAGTGCAGGGGCAGCACCACCAGGCCCCCACTCATGTCCAACTCATGTCTCCCACCACCCTCACCCCCCAGAAGTGCAGGGGCACCCTCCACCAGGCCCCCACTCATGTCCCCCTGCACCCCCACCCCCCAGCATCCAGGGGCACCCTCCACCAGGCCCCCACTCATGGCCCCTATCACCCCCACCCCCCAGCAGTGGAGGGGCAGCACCACCAGGCCCCCACTCATGTCTCCCTCCACCCCCACCCCCAGCAGTGCAGGGGCACCCTCCACCAGGCCCCCACTCATGTCTCCCACCACCCCCACCCCCCAGCATCCAGGGGCACCCTCCACCAGACCCCCACTCATGGCCCCTATCACCCCCACCCCCCAGCAGTGCAGTGGCAGCACCACCAGGCCCCCACTCATGTCTCCCACCACCCCCACACCCCAGCAGTGCAGGGGCACCCTCCACCAGGCCCCCATTCATGTCTCCCACCACCCCCACCCCCCAGCATCCTGGGGCACCATCCACCAGGCCCCCACTCATTGCCCCTATCACCCCCACCCCCCAGCAGTGCAGGGGAAGCACCACCAGGCCCCCACTCATGTCTCCCACCACCCCACCCCCCAGCCATCATGGGCAGCCCCCACCAGGCCCCCACTCATGTCTCCCACCCACCCCCACGCCCCAGCCACCATGGGCAGCCCCCACCAGGCCCCCACTCATGTCACCCACCACCCCCACCCCGCAGCCACCATGGGCAGCCCCACCAGGCTGCCACCCATGTCTCCCACCCACCCCCACCCCCTAGCGGTGCAGGGGCAGCCTCCACCAGGCCGCCACTCATGGCCCCTATCACCCCCAGCCCCAGCATCCAGGGGCACCCTCCACCAGGCCCCAACTCATGTCCCCCTGCACCCCCACCCCCCAGCATCCAGGGGCACCCTCCACCAGGCCCCCACTCATGGCCCCTATCACCCCACCCCCCAGCAGTGCAGGGGCAGCACCACCAGGCCCCCACTCATGTCTCCCTCCACCCCCACCCCCAGCAGTGCAGGGGCACCCTCCACCAGGCCCCCACTCATGTCTCCCACCACCCCCACCCCCCAGCATCCAGGGGCACCCTCCACCAGGCCCCAACTCATGTCTCCCACCACCCCCACCCCGCAGCCACCATGGGCAGCCCCCACCAGGCTCCCACCCATGTCTCCCACCCACCCCCACCCCCTAGCGGTGCAGGGGCAGCCTCCACCAGGCCACCACTCATGGCCCCTATCACCCCCAGCCCCAGCATCCAGGGGCACCCTCCACCAGGCCCCAACTCATGTCCCCCTGCACCCCCACCCCCCAGCATCCAGGGGCACCCTCCACCAGGCCCCCACTCATGGCCCCTATCACCCCACCCCCCAGCAGTGCAGGGGCAGCACCACCAGGCCCCACTCATGTCCAACTCATGTCTCCCACCACCCCCACCCCGCAGCCACCATGGGCAGCCCCCACCAGGCTCCCACCCATGTCTCCCACCCACCCCCACCCTCTAGCGGTGCAGGGGCAGCCTCCACCAGGCCGCCACTCATGGCCCCCTATCACCCCCAGCCCCAGCATCCAGGGGCACCCTCCACCAGGCCGCCACTCATGGCCCCTATCACCCCCAGCCCCAGCATCCAGGGGCACCCTCCACCAGGCCCCAACTCATGTCCCCCTGCACCCCCACCCCCCAGCATCCAGGGGCACCCTCCACCAGGCCCCCACTCATGGCCCCTATCACCCCACCCCCCAGCAGTGCAGGGGCAGCACCACCAGGCCCCCACTCATGTCCAACTCATGTCTCCCACCACCCCACCCCCCAGCAGTGCAGGGGCACCCTCCAACAGGCCCCCACTCATGACCCCCTGCACCCCCACCCCCCAGCATCCAGGGGCACCCTCCACCAGGCCCCCACTCATGGCCCCTATCACCCCCACCCCCCAGCAGTGCAGGGGCAGCACCACCAGGCCCCACTCATGTCTCCCACCACCCCCACCCCCCAGCAGTGCAGGGGCACCCTCCACCAGGCCCCCACTCATGTCTCCCACCACCCCCACCCCCCAGCAGTGCAGGGGCACCCTCCACCAGGCCCCCACTCATGTCTCCCACCACCCCCACCCCCCAGCATCCAGGGGCACCCTCCACCAGGCCCCCACTCATGGCCCCTATCACCCCCACCCCCCAGCAGTGCAGGTGCAGCACCACCAGGCCCCCACTCATGTCTCCCACTACCCCCACCCCCAGCAGTGCAGGGGCACCCTCCACCAGGCCCCTAATCATGTCTCCCACCACCCCCACCCCCCAGCATCCAGGGCACCCTCCAACAGCCCCCCACTCATGGCCCCTATCACCCCCACCCCCCAGCAGTGCAGGGGCAGCACCACCATGCCCCCACTCATGTCCAACTCATGTCTCCCACCACCCCCACCCCCCAGCAGTTCAGGGGCACCCTCCACCAGGCCCCCACTCATGTCTCCCACCACCTCCACCCCCCAGCATCCAGGGGCACCCTCCACCAGGCCCCAACTAATGTCCCCCTGCACCCCCACCCCCCAGCATACAGGGGCACCCTCCACCAGGCCCCCACTTATGGCCCCTATCACCCCCACCCCCCAGCAGTGCAGGAGCAGCACCACCAGGCCCCACTCATGGCCCCTATCACCCCCACCACCCAACATCGAGGGGAACCCTCCACCAGGTCCCCACTCATGTCCCCCTGCACCCCCCACCCCCCAGCATCCAGGGGCACCCTCCACCAGGCCCCCACTCATGGCCCCTATCACCCCCACCCCCCAGCAGTGCAGGGGCAGCACCACCAGGCCCCCACTCATGTCCAACTCATGTCTCCCACCACCCCCACCCCCCAGCAGTGCAGGGGCACCCTCCACCAGGCCCCCACTCATGTCCCCCTGCACCCCCACCCCCCAGCATCCAGGGGCACCCTCCACCAGGCCCCCACTCATGGCCCCTATCACCCCCACCCCCCAGCAGTGCAGGGGCAGCACCACCAGGCCCCCACTCATGTCTCCCTCCACCCCCACCCCCCAGCAGTGCAGGGGCACCCTCCACCAAGCCCCCACTCATGTCTCCCACCACCCCCACCCCCCAGCATCCAGGGGCACCCTCCACCAGGCCCCCACTCATGGCCCCTATCACCCCCACCCCCCAGCAGTGCAGTGGCAGCACCACCAGGCCCCCACTCATGTCTCCCACCACCACCACCCCCCAGCAGTGCAGGGGCACCCTCCACCAGGCCCCCACTCATGTCTCCCACCAACCCCACCCCCCAGCATCCAGGGGCACCCTCCACCAGGCCCCCACTCATGGCCCCTATCACCCCCACCCCCCAGCAGTGCAGGGGCAGCACAACCAGGCCCCCACTCATGTCCAACTCATGTCTCCCACCACCCCCACCTCCCAGCAGTGTAGGGGCACCCTCCACCAGGCCCCCACTCACGTCTCCCACCACCCCCACCCCCCAGCATCCAGGGGCACCCTCCACCAGGCCCCCACTCATGTCCCCCTGCACCCCCACCCCCCAGCATCCAGGGGCACCCTCCACCAGGCCCCCACTTATGGCCCCTATCACCCCCACCCCCCAGGAGTGCAGGGGCAGCACCACCAGGCCCCCACTCATGTCCAACTCATGTCTCCCACCACCCCCACCCCCCCAGCATCCAGGGGCACCCTCCACCTGGCCCCAACTCATTTCCCCCTGCACCCCCACCACCCAGCATCCAGGGGCACCCTCCACCAGGCCCCTGCTCATGTCCTTGTGCACCCCCAACCCCCAGCATCCAGGGGCACCCTCCACCAGGCCCCCACTCATGGCCCCTATCACCCCCACCCCCCAGCAGTGCAGGGGCACCCTCCACCAGGCCCCCACTCATGTCTCCCACCACCCCCACCCCCCAGCATCAGCATCCAGGAGCACCCTCCGTCAGGCCCCCACTTATGGCCCCTATCACCCCCACCCCCCAGCAGTGCAGGGGCAGCACCACCAGGCCCCCACTCATGTCCAACTCATGTCTCCCACCACCCCCACCCCCCAGCAGTGCAGGGGCACCCTCCACCAGGCCCCCACTCATGACCCCCACCACCCCCACCCCCCAGCATCCAGGGGCACCCTCCACCAGGCTCCCACTCAGGTCCCCCTGCACCCCCACCCCCCAGCATCCAGGGGCACCCTCCACTAGGCCCCCACTTATGGCCTCTATCACCCCCACCCCCCAGCAGTGCAGGGGCGAGCAGCACCAGGCCCCCACTCATGTCCCTCGGCACCCCCACCCCCCAGCATCCAGGAGCACCCTCCACCAGGCCCCCACTTATGACCCCTATCACCCCCACCCCCCCAGCAGTGCAGGGGCAGCACCACCAGGCCCCCACTCATGTTCCCCTGCACCCCCACCCCCCAGCAGTGCAGGGGCACCCTCCACCAGGCCCCCACTCATGTCTCCCACCACCCCCACCCCCCAGCATCCAGGGGCACCCTCCATCAGGCCCCCACCCATGGCCCCTATCACCCCCACCCCCCAGCAGTGCAGGGGCAGCACCACCAGGCCCCCACTCATGTCTCCCACCACCCCCACCCCCCAGCAGTGCAGGGGCACCCTCCACCAGGCCCCCACTCATGTCTCCCACCACCCCCACCCCCCAGCATCCAGGAGCACCCTCCGTCAGGCCCCCACTTATGGCCCCTATCACCCCCACCCCCCAGCAGTGCAGGGGCAGCACCACCAGGCCCCCACTCATGTCCAACTCATGTCTCCCACCACCCCCACCCCCCAGCAGTGCAGGGGCACCCTCCACCAGGCCCCCACTCATGACCCCCACCACCCCCACCCCCCAGCATCCAGGGGCACCCTCCACCAGGCTCCCACTCAGGTCCCCCTGCACCCCCACCCCCCAGCATCCAGGGGCACCCTCCACTAGGCCCCCACTTATGGCCTCTATCACCCCCACCCCCCAGCAGTGCAGGGGCGAGCAGCACCAGGCCCCCACTCATGTCCCTCGGCACCCCCACCCCCCAGCATCCAGGAGCACCCTCCACCAGGCCCCCACTTATGACCCCTATCACCCCCACCCCCCCAGCAGTGCAGGGGCAGCACCACCAGGCCCCCACTCATGTCCCCCTGCACCCCCACCCCCCAGCATGCAGGGGCACCCTCCACCAGGCCCCCACTCATGTCTCCCACCACCCCCACCCCCCAGCATCCAGGGGCACCCTCCATCAGGCCCCCACTCATGGCCCCTATCACCCCCACCCCCCAGCAGTGCAGGGGCAGCACCACCAGGCCCCCACTCATGTCCAACTCATGTCTCCCACCAACCCCACCCCCCAGCAGTGCAGGGGCACCCTCCACCAGGCCCCCACTCATGTCCCCCTGCAACCAGGTCCTCACAATCCCCAATCATGTGCGTTATGTCAGCCTCCACAGCCAAAAGGCCCTACCAAGTAATCCATTCACCCACATGGAAATGGAAATTACATGTTACACCCCCAATGTTCATAAAGCTAATGAACCCATGTCCGTCACACACAATGGTTGCAATTGAATGGGAAAACACCCAACATGACATGCATGAAACCAATGAGATGATACCACACAGTGAAGTATGAAATCAAAATTGTATTAAAAAAAATTGAATGCAAATGAAATGAAACAAACTACAATGGCAATGAAAAAAAGATAAGCTGCATGTCCGTCCAAAAAAATCAAAACTACAAATCCAAATCCAAAAAAATGTTGTCCAAAGTCACATTAAAAATAAAATCAATCCGAGAGAGAAAAATAAATGCAAAGATCATTGCTCCATGGTGAATAAATAAAAAAAAAAAACTAAAAAAAAAAAACATCCAATGAAGAACTATGTACAAAACATCCAAGGGTCCATGCGCCCAACTGAACAAAGGAAACCTACAAAAAACCCTAACTAAAATGCAACTATATACAAAATGTGGAGCAGTGTCCGTCGACTCCAAATCATAAGAAGAAACAAAGGAAACCTAAAACTAACGAACTATATACAAAGGCGGCGGGCAAGTCCAGCGGCTCACTCTGTGGTGTTCCGGGCCAGGGCATCATCAAACTCCTCGTCTATGTCCCGGAGGCGGTCCTGTTCCATGGTCCCGAGGGTCCGCAGGGACGACGCCATCTGCTCCTCCAACCCCCTGCGGATTGCCTCGAGGCACTCGGCCCGCCTCAGGGCCCTCCGCATGGAGTTCTCAGCCCTGACCATTGTGAGCTGCGCCTCTTCCGCCCGCCGCCGCTCCGCACCTATCTGCTGGCCCAACCGCAGCCACACGGAAGACACTTCCTGTCCTGGGTCCTCCTGCCCTCGTGGCCGATGCCTGCCCATCCGATGTTGATGGCCCCGAGCCATGATGCCTCCCAGGTTGACTCTGCTGCTGCCTCCGACGCAACTGCCTCTGCCAGCTCGACGGCATCCAGGCTGATGGAATCCACCGACGCTGTCGTGTACGTGCCCTGCCTGATGATGCCAGCACATCCTTCATCTGCTGGGGTACAGTTGCTGTGGTGTCCACCCCTGCTGGACCTCCGACTCCCGACTGTGGCAGGGATGGGATCCCCACCGAGCTGGCTGCATTGGTCAGGGCAGGTCCACAGGGGGCCCTGGTGGCATCTGGGCCGGAAGACGGCAAGGAGAACGACCGGCGTATAGCCTCCACAGAGGAGGAGAGGGCCGCCAGATTGGCCGACACATGCAGGAAACCCCCGAACATGGAAGATCGGCACGGTGCTCTTCGTGATGACGTGTGTGCTCCTCCCGGGAAGCACGCACGTCATCACGAATTGCACCCGCGCGCATCTCGACCCCAATCAGGACCTTCTCGATAGGGCCACGGGTCCCCTCGTCCGCAGGTGGAGGGGAGTCAGGTGACATGGACATCCCCTCTACCTGCGGACGGGCCTGGGACGGGGCATCCCTGCTGGTGCATGGTAGTGCACTCACAGGGTCAGGGACAGCAACATGCACAGGCCCCTCCACGGTGACCTGTGCTGCCTCCTGCCCCTGGACTGCACCACTTGCACCAGCAGGGATGCCCCCACCAGGCCCCATGTGTGTCTCAGTGGAGGCCTCCTCCTCCTCTGTGGAAACCACCAACCTGGATGGCTCCTCACCGTCTTCCGCCGTAGCAGGCCCCTGTGGGGGCTCACCCACCCCTTCCGCTGCAGCCGTGGGGGCATCCCCGCCGCCTTGCTCCACAGCGCCGTCTCTGCCCTCTTCTTCACTAGCCGTTGCGTAGAGGGAGACATAGAACACAAGCATCAGGGTACTGTTCAATGGTCCCCTAGACAGGAAGCAATAGCAGATGAGTACCACTGTCAAAGTACACTTCCATCATGTCCCTCCACAACACATGGGTCAGTCCAGGCAAAACACACACAGTAACAGGCATGGTGCATGCCATGGACATTTCCATACATGTCCAATGGACTCTTGAAACATACAATGATATGGAACTCACATGCATCATGGGTCATGCCTATCACATACACACACTTCACCTCAGTCACATCCATCTGGCCTCATACACCCCAAACACAGCGGATACAAGGATAACTAGGCTGCATCAGTGAATCTGTGCATTGTCACACACATGTGTCATGCATCCATGGCATTCACAAGTCACAGACACGCAGGTCAGGCACACAGACATGGCTAATATATATGTACCTGGCATCAGCACCCATCCCTCACCCCCACCCATGTCCAGGAACAGAGACTGGCATGCTCTCATGTGTAAAATCTGCATAGGGCTCCCCATGTCGCATTTAAACACATGCAACAACCATGTGGTTCACACATCACTGGTCGCACATACATTACCATGATGTCCCTGCACACATACATGCATACATGGCCTATGTCACACATACAGGCAAGTATCAGACAACCAGCACACCGCAACATGCCCTGTCTCACACAGCAATGCTTGGCCACTTACCGCTCAACTCCAGACGGGTCTCCCTCTCAAGGATCTGAGCGTAGAGCGCTGGGCGCACGCGTTCCAGGACCCTCATCTGGATGGAACTCATGCGGCCCCAACCCCCTCCACGAGGAGCCGGGCCTTCACGAGGGTCCTGGACCTCAAGTCCTCCCAGCGCTTCTTGATCTTCTGGACGTCGCGGGTTGCCACCCCCTCCGCGTTGATGGCAACCACACAGTCGGCACAGATCCTCTCCCGTCCTTCCTTGCTGGCGCAGGACGATCCAAAGAGGGCATCATACTGCCCCAGGACATGCTCCACCAGGACACCAACTTCGTTGGCAGTGAAGCTGGTGCCCCTCTGCCCCTCTGGCCTGGGGTTGCCACTGGTGCCAGATGTGGAAGTGCCCGACATGGCAACCCCAGAGGCAGGAGTGGGTGGGCAACTGGGTCCTGGGGCTGGGCTGTGGAGCGATGTTATCCCAGTCGGGAGTCTTCTGTTCCAGCAGGGGTGGACACAGCACCTGGACCCCTGCAGATGGCTGATGTGCAGGCACCAAATGGCAGGGCACGGTGGCAGCAGGCAGGCAGGCAGGCAGCAGCAGCAGATGGCACGTGGGAGGCTGCTCGGGGCACTGGGGGGCAGTAATACGGCCTTCTGGGCAGGAGCGTGGTCTTCCGTGTGTTTTCGAGTGGCCAGCTTGATACGGAGTGATTTGGCACGTGAAAATCCTGCACGTCAGCGTGAAATTCGAGGAAAGGCCGTTGGCACGTAAGCGCGTCAGCACGCATACGTGATTCTATTGGAACAAAGGCCCTCAGCGCGTAAGTGCGTCTGTGACGTGACCCGCACGGGTGTTTCCCTCATAGCACGGGATGACGGAGCACACGTGGAAAGACTGCATGTCAGAGTGTCATCGCGTGTAATTGGACAAAAGTGCGTGTACACGCGATTGCCCTATGTACGTGTATTTCAGGGGTGCGCGGGCACTTACACACGCAAGTACATCAGCGCACGTGTATTCCGGGGTGCGCGGGAATTTCCACACGCTATTGGCCTGGGTACTGGATTTCAGGGGTGCGCGGGAAGTTTCACACACGAGTACATCAGCGCACGTGTATTCCGGGGTGCACGGGAATTTCCACACGCTATTGGCCTGGGTACTGGATTTCAGGGGTGTGCGGGAAGTTTCACACGCTCGCCTACAACACGCGCAAAGAAACACGTACGCCAGTAGGAAGCAGGCATACGTCGACCCGCGACGCATAAATTTGCGCGCAAAAAACTAACAAGCTCAGACGCCAGGATGAATATACCGTTCCTAGCAGCAGTAGCCGTGGGCTACCAAAGGAGGAGGAGGAGGATAGTCAGGGCCAGAATATTCACACCCAGAACCAGCCTTTTCGGGATGCCTGATGACCAGGTGTATGGGAGGTACAGGTTTCCACCACACATAATACTGGACCTGGTGAGTGAGTGGGAGGATGACCTCACATCACCCACCCTGTGCTCCCAAGCACTCAGCCCCCTGGAGAAGGTCCTCAATGTACTGCACTTCTTAGCCACTGGATCATTTCAGCGGACAAGTGCCATAGTGAGTGGGGTGTCACAGGCCACGCAGTCACGCTGCCTACACCAGGTCTTGAACATCATCACTGCACGCCCATCAGTCCGCAGGCACATATACCTGCCCAGAACACCTGCAGAAAGGCATGCTGCCGCCCTGGATTTTTACGGTGTGGCACGATTCCCCAAAGTGCTAGGTGCCATCGACTGCACCCATGTGGCTTTACGTCCCCCCAGGGCATCTGAGCACATCTATAGGAACCGCAAGCACTGGCATTCCATCAACATGCAGGTAGTATGTAATGCCAAGGGAATCATCACCTCAGTATATGCCAACTATCCCGGGTCCACCCAATACAGCTTCATTTACCGAATGTCCACCCTAAGCCGGGACCTAGAAGCTGGTCGGCATGGCGATACATGACTGCTTGGTGAGTATGAATGCCACTGCACATGCATGCATGTCAGATACTGAGCAAGGTCACAACCCCACCAATGATACCAATCACCACCTCCACAGGGGACAGTGCCTACCTTCTCAGCCCCCACATGATGACGCCAATTTAGAACCCCACCACGCCACCCGAGGTAAGATATAACACAGCCCACATTGCAACCCGGGGCATAGTGGAGCGCACATTCAGAGTGCTTAAGTCACGCTTTCGCTCCCTTGACCGTTCTGGCGGGCAGCTGTTATACGCTCCCCCAGTTGTGTGCTGGATCATAGTGGCAGCATGTGCCCTGCACAACGTTGCAACACGCCGGGGCCTGGCCGTGGACATGGTGGTGCCCCCACATCCCCAACCACATGCACGCCCGCTGCGCATGGGAGGGGAAAGGGCACGGGGGGAGGCAGCCCGTACACAGCTAGTGGCTAATTAATTCACATATAAATCACACCCCTGTGGAGTGCACACTGCCCTGGCACATACCATCTGACAATCAATGATGACTCAACCTGACACTGATCCTGAATGTCTGGAGAATCAACCGTCAAAACCATATCAACCTGAGATTGTTCACCTGGAAGTGTTACAATGTGTGCATCCCTACCTACACAGACATCACCAATGCAGTTTTGTGAAAAAACACATTCATGCAGCTAAAATGAATACCCACTTGCAAAATGCAACATGAGGACAGTGCCATGTCACCCAACCCATCCCCAGCACCGCCACACGACACACCGTGCCATGTCATGCTATGTGCAGGTAAACAAAGTAATCCCCACAACATGACACAAGTGTCAGAATGTACAGTGTCCCTAATTGAAACTCGCGAAACCTGAAATGCTCACAGTAATGCAGGACCAACAACACACTTGAGCAGGTATTTAGCAATAACACTTATCAGCTACTGACCCTCAAAACTACCATTAACATGACATTACGAATGTAAGGAATTAGTAGTCTCACCACCTGGAAATGCCTGCACTCCCACCACTTCCAACTGTACAGTGTTGCCGCCATGTAGAGTTGTAGGTGCACTGCTGCCAACATGGACCCCATCTCCAAAGTAGAGGGCCTTGTGTAGACATGAGGAAAGGACCTGCAAATTAGGAGGTAGACACGGATGATGAGTTACACATCAATGCAACATGCAGTGTACAACACAACAGCAATATGCACTAGGAATGTATACACAGTATTGACTAGACTACCCACACATGTAGTGGGAGTCCAATGTCACCATGTACGTCAATGTCACTTGGGCACACCCTTTGCAAGCCCATGGAAACGGGAAGCAGGAGGGGTGTGTGTGACAAAAACCCAAGCATCTGAACCAAATACATGACAAGCCTGCATGTGCCCAGCCACAATGCAGCGTATGCCCACGGGAGCCACACAAGGCAACACATTGTCCCAAAAAAAAAAAAATCAAAAATGGCCATTAATGGGCCCGGGGGGGTTGGGGAGGCCACCCAGGAGGTCCGAGGACAGGGTGCACACCAAAACCCACCTGTGTGGATCTTGGGAAAAAAAAACACCTCCATGGGCTCATGGCCCACATGGCTACCCTATTGTGGGAGTATCACTGCTGTCGCTATTATCACTGCATCCGGAGGTGGTGGCACTATGGGAGGCAGCCCATGCAAGGCCCTAGTCTGTTCCTCCATGGCTGCAAGCATGCGGGTGTGGTAGGTCTCGTTCTGGAGGATGAGTGTGCGGAGGTCCCCATGCAACAACTCACGGGATGCCCGGACCTCCGCCCTAGTCGCCTGCATCTCAGCTGAGAGCGTACGGGTGAGACGCTCCAGCTGCTGTTCTGTCCTTCAGTTTGTTGAAGCCTCAAGCTCAACAAGAGTCGTCCTGAGGTGAAGGAGTTCCAGCCTCAGGGCTTCCCTGTGGCCCTGGGACTCTATGGAGATGGCTTCCTGCAGAGTCGCCAGTGCCGCCCGCCTGTCCCTGTTGGACGCCAACATGTCCTCCCTGTGTGACTGGCAGATGGAGTCGGTTGCCTGCTGTATTCGCTCCATCAGCCTTTCGGGGGGACAATGGAAGTGGCCACCCTATCCATGGCCTGAGCCATCATCTCTGATGATGCTGCCTGTTGGGTTGCCATACCGTAAATGGATTGCTCCCATGCAGTATTTCCAGGTGGCGTACGGCCACCACGTCGGCGGGCACCACACCTGTCTGGGGCAAGGCGAACTGCGCCTTGCTGTGCCGGCACTGCCTGAGACTGCAGGACTGCATTCTCCCTCTGATCTGCTGGCCCAGGAACAGGATCAGATGTCGCGGAGTGTGACCCTGCATCCGTAACCACCAAAGGCGTAGCTTCCAACACTGACATCCCCATTGAGGGTTCTGACCCTGGTGCAGGTGGGTGGGACAGAACAGAATCCCTCCCAGGAACACTCACCTGCGACGGCACGTAGGTCTCATCATCCGAATCAACACCTGAGTACAGCTCGGGGGAGGTGCAGCCAGAGAGACCCCTTGAGAGCATGACCTGCAGCAGTTGTAGGTTCTCACCCACCACCACACCATGTCCCTCACTGGTGGTCGGTCGGCCCTCGGACCCCTCCTGGGTCTGCACCATCTCCACAACCCCAGCACTATCAGGTGCGTCTTCCCCTGCAAAGACATAAAAGCAAACAAATGGAAACAGGCATTAGCACCATGGCACACAATGAGGGCTGAGAAGCAACAGAACCAGTACGTGATTGACACATGGTCCACATTACTAAAACTCTCCCATGCATGTTCCCTCACTGCGTATGAAGGGCAGGCAAATGGCACATACTGATGACACCAAGATGGAAGATGAACACATTTTCTGCATGCTGCCTGGCAGTGGCATCACACATTGGCCTGTGATTGCCAGGTGAAATACACATGCCATCACACAGATGGCATGTACCATTGCTATTGAGTGAAGATGGAGAGGAGGGCAGCACTTATTCATTCAGTCCAGTTCCCTCATGTAATAGCTTTTCTAATTCAAACAAGTCTGATTTTTCACCTGGAGCTGTCAGTCCAAAATGGTCCGATTGCACAGGGACATGTCTAAACAAATGATATCCAGGTAACAAAGTCACTCCACTTTACCATAGCCATGTCAGACATGTGACTAGAGGACTGAGAAATGCCTAGTAAAAGTGGTGGAATGCAAACAATCTGCCTGATTGAACAGAGAAAAATAAGCAACAATGTTGTGGCAAGGTGACACTTCAAGGACAACTGGCGTGGTGTTGGGCTAGATGTCTACTGTTGGCAGAAGGGATACTGCTATGGCCAAATGCTGCTGCGCAGAATGTATTGCATGAAGCACATGGGTGACCCAAACAACTCAGGCGCACACACCCTCACCTGGCACACAAACAGAAGCCCTCACACACACACCATGCACATGGATGACACACACATGCATGTGCACTCACCGGACAATGCCTCATATTCAGGCAGATCTCCCACGCCTTGGATCTGTTCCTCCGTGACGTAGGTCCCAGCGACTGACTCATGTGGAGTGAGTTCCATGTCTTCTACTGGAGACCCACCTCCAGTCACTAGAGTTGCGGCATGACTTGAGGCCAGCTTATTCTTTGCCCTGCACTTTAGGTCATTCCAGCGCTTATAGCAATCATTGGCTGTGCGCCTCACGATTCCAAAGGCACTTACGATGTCCGCAACGGTCTGCCAGTGTGCCTGGCGTTGTGCAGGTGTGGTCTTGGATCCTGCAACAATGACCATCTCGTTATCATGTGCGGACACATACTCGACAAGTGCATTCAGTTCGGCATCCGTGAAGCTGGGCTTCCTCGACGGGCCGGACTGTGTAGCCGTGTCTGGGGCATCAGCCTGTGCCGGACAAGCACTCTTCCTCTTCCGCTTCGAAGGTGGTGGTGATCCTGAGTGTCCTACGCCGCTCTGGACACTAGGGGCAGCAGCCCTGGTGGACTCTGTATCAGGAGTGTGGGATTGCACACTCAGCATGGGAGTTGGTGCAGGCATTGGCTCAAGTGTAATGGTGTCAGGGGGAATGTCAGCAGGATGGACTAGGACCGACACTGTCCTGGCTGGGTGTGTGAGAGCTGGGGTGGATGGAGCCGCAGCTGCCCCTGCAGCCTCTCCACCCTGCCTACTTGGGGCAGCAGATGACCTTGCTGCCCCTGATCCACGTGGCCTGATGACATCAACGTGCACCAGCGCACGTGTCATAGGCCTGCTGACCTGGAAGTCAGCCATGGAGTCAGCCAGGTCTGGTGCCACAATGGGCTGGTCCAACAAGGGCTGAGCATGGATGGTGTCAGCCACATCAGCCTCAACCAGGGGGGGCGGGGGGGGATTATGGGTGCCATTGACTGGTCCTCCACACATGGGGGGACAGGGTCACCCTGCAAGTAACGACCACGTCCCCTACCGGATCCACCACGGCCACCACTTGTGGCTCGTCCACCTTTGCCACCCTTACGGATTCCTCGCCTCCCAACCATGGCACTGATGTTAATGTGCGTATGGGAGTGGCTGTAAACTATTGTCCTGGGCAATTGGGGGTCAAAGGGGTTGGGTACCAGATGGTAATTGTACCCTAGTGCTCTAGCAAGGCTGAATGTGACCCCTGGGGAAAGATGACGGGTCACGCAACGCACAGGAAGCCCAAAAAAGGGAGATGACGTGCACGCAACCCCTCCTAGACCACGTGTGCGGAAAAGAAAACCTGCACTACTCTGTGGCACCCAGTAACACAAGAACGAACGTATGCGTGTCACACCCAGCCTAGAATGACCTCTGAAGGGGTAGGCTACACACAGGGCAAGCACAGATGTTAGATACGTGCGTGACACACCGTCTGCCAGGAAAAAGAGCGTGAAAAAGAAGCGCGTTTGCGCGTTGGCAACACCCCCGCCAAAAGAAGAATTGTGCGCTGTCTGAGGAGACAGGACAACAGTAGAAGGGAACGCTGTTTGAGGGAACAGGCCCAGGAAAACCAGAAAAAGAGAAAAAAGAGAAAAAACTGTCAGAGGTAACAGGGAGTACGAACTTGAAACGCTGTGAAGTAAATCGCGTGTGAAACGACAAGAAGTACAGAATTCACCCACTCGCTCTCCACGAAAAGCACGTACAAGGAAATGGTGTTCTACACGTACCTTTTTTGCAGGCCCACACGTCCAGCATCACTTCCGCGTGTACGCGCTAGGGCCATTTCCACCAATTACACGCTTTGTCACTTCCGCGTGTAGGGCCATTTCCACCAATTACACGCTTTGTCACTTCTGCGTGTAGGGCCATTTCCACCAATTACACGCTTTGTCACTTCCGCGTGTAGGGCCATTTCCACCAATTACACGCTTTGTCACTTCCGCGTGTACGCGCTAAGGCCATTTCCACCAATTACACGCTTTGACACTCGGACGTGTCTTTCATTTTTTTAACACGCAACATTTCAAACGTGTGCCATATTCAACGTGCACGTGACTTCATAGACGCGCATACGCTGGTGGCCTTTAGGCCAATGAATGTACAGGCGTGTGTGACGCGCTTACGCGCTAAGGGCCTTTCCTCGAATTACACGCAGACGTGCTGGATTTTCACATGCAAAATCACTCCGTATCAAGCTGGCCACGAATTCACACACGGAAGACCACGTTCCTGCCCAGAAGGCTGAATTACTGCCCCCCAGAGCCCTGAGCACGCTCCCACCTGCCATCTGCTGCTGCCTGACTGCCTGCTGCCCACGTGCCCTGCCATTTGCTGCCTGCACATCAGCCAGGGGTGCTGTTGCTGTGACCACCCCTGCTGGAACCGAAGACTCCCGACTGCTTTTCCATCGCCCCACAGCCCATCCCCAGGACCCAGTTGCCCACCCACTCCTGCCTCTGGGGTTGCCATGTCGGGCACTGCAACATCTGGCACCAGTGGCAACCCCCGGCCAAGGAGGCAGAGGGGCACCAGCTTCACTGCCACCGAAGTTGGTGTCCTGGTGGAGCATGTCCTGGGGCAGTATGATGCCCTCTTCGGAAGGTTGCGCGCCGACAAGGAAGGACGGACTCGGATCTGGATGGACATCGTGACTGCCATCAACGCAGAGGAGGTGGCAGTCCGCGACTACGAACGTGTCAGGAAGCGCTGGGAGGACTTCAGGTCCAGGACCCTCAACAAGGCCCGGCGCCTCCTGAAGGCAGTGGATGCTAAGGGGCGCCGGGGCCACTTGTCGGAAGATCAGATGAGGGTCCTGGAACGCATATCCCCAGCGCTCCACGTCCAGGTCCTTGAGAGGCAGACCCGTCTAGAGTCGAGCGGTAAGTGTACATGCATACTGATTGTAAGCTGTGCGTGTGGTGTGCCAGGAGTGTGCAGGTTGAACATGTATTTTTATGTGAGCAAGTAGGGGGGGGTGTACAGGACCGTGAGGGTGACACACGCGAGGGGTCTCATGTGTGACACATGGATGGTGCTTGTGTGTGTGCGCTTGCATGGCACAGGATGTGGAGGAATGATTGTCAGGTGTGACATGGATGTCGATCGGAACACTGCGACAGTTGGCGGAGGTGTACACATGCATGCAAGTTTGGTGGTGTGTGTGCATGTGTAGTGTACTCCCTATGTTGCATGTGCTGTGTGGATGACCTTTGGCTGCTCATGCTCATTGGCTGCTTATCCCGGGAGGATAGCACAGCGGCAGCATGCGCGTCTTGGAAGCAAGACGACACAAAGCAACAACAGGTTCGATCCCCGGGTCCGCGCTTAGAAACCTCTGAGTGTTTAAGCGCGTTATAAATACGTAACTAAGACAAAGAAAAAAAAAAAAAAAAAACACAACTAAGAAAAACTAACAATTCCTGTAACAGCGCCTCGATGCCTGCGGGCTGTGTGAGCGCTTTATAAATGTAAAATAAATTAAAAAAAATAAAATGCTGTTGTATGTGAATGGATGGTGCTGGCTGTTGCAATATGCCTGTGGTATGGCTCATGTGTGCAAGTTGAAATGACATGTGTATTGGGGATTGTGATGCCATGTCTGAGGTTTACCAATGCCACTCATGTATGACTGTCATGTGTGTATGAGTCCATTGGACAGTGCCCTGATGCCTGTGTTTTCTTTCTCCCTGTCTGCAGCGTCAACTGATGAAGAGGGCGGAGAAGGTGCTGTGGAGCACAGCGGCAGGGGTCGCACCACCAGCCGGAGACGCAAGGCCCGGATCCCCTCCCAGGTTCTGATCTCGTCGGGGAGTGAGGAGTCCGGTGCCGTGTCCCAGGCCGCAGCTGCCGAGGGGAGGTCCAAGAGGTGGAGGTTGGAGTTGGACTCCTCGGCAGCAGAAGGGGCAGCTAGGACCCCACAGGGCCCAACGGAGGAAGATGGCACGGAGTCATCCAGGTTGGTGGGGGGTTTGGAGGAGGAAGAGACCGTGCAAGCGACAGAGGTGGGGTCTGGAGGTGGGGATTCCACTGGTGCTAGTGGTGCAGTGCAGGATCTGGGACAGGAGGCAGCACAGGCCGCCGCGGAGGTGCCTGTGTGCAATCCTGTCCCTGCTCCCGTCACTGCATCATCTTGCACCAGCGGGGATGCCTACCTCCAGACCCGTTCTCAGGGAGGGGATTGGCTTACAACACCTGGCCTTCCTCTCCCTGCGGATGTGGCTATCCTGCACCAGGTTGAGCCTGTCCAGGGTGGGGTGGCGTTGCGTCAACGGGCCATGCGAGCTGACCTGCAGTCTTTTCATGATGAGTCTGCACGTCTTCTTGCATGGCTCGTTGACTGCGTTGACCCACTGGGACAGCTCACCAGGGCTGGATTCCTCCGTTTCCTGGACCTTGTTCCGACCCCCTCCTCCACGGAACCCCCTATGCCCCAGTCGTCCTCCATGCCATCTTCCCACCCATGTGTCACCTGGGTGCCCTGTGGAGCTGCCTCCGACTGTGTGGCCAGGCTGGTGGACAACAGATCCCTGCCACAGTCGGGAGTCAGACGTCCAGCAGGGGTGGCCACATCAACGACTGCACCCCAGCTGGAGGAGGATGTGCAGGCACCATCGGACAGGGCACATGGACAGCAGCAGCTGCAGCAGCAGGAGGCTGTAGGTGGGAGCCACGATAGCTCGGGGCCTTCAACATCGGAGGGGCAGGCATCGGCCGGAGGGCAGGAGGACCCTGGACAGGAAGTGTCTTCCGTGTGGCAGCGGTTGGGCCACGCCATAGATGCGGAGCGGCGGCGGGCGGAAGAGGCGCGGATCACAATGGTCAGGGCGGAGAACTCCATGCGGAGGGCCCTGAGGCGGGCTGAGTGCCTCTAGGCAATCTGCAGGGAGTTGGAGGTGAACATGTCGGCGTCCCTGCGGACCCTCAGGGCCATGGAACAGGACCGCCTCCGGGACATAGACGAGGAGTTCGATGATGCCCTGGCCCGGAACACCACTAAGTGAGCCGGTGGACTGGCCCGCCGCCATTGTATATAGTTATTTAGTCATAGGTTTCCTTTATAGTTTATTTTTATTTGGAGTCGACGGACACTGCTCCACCTTTTGTATATAGTTCCATTTTAGATAGGTTTTTAGGTAGGTTTCATTTCTTCTGTTGGGATGATGGACCCTGAATACTTTGTACATAGTTGGACTTTGGATTTGGACATTTTTTTTACTATGAATATTTTTTCCCATGGAGCAATGTTTTTCTATTTCTTTTTTCCCTTCATTTCCTTTTTATGGACTTGAACTTTGGAAGAAATTTTTTTGGATTATCATTTATTGATTTTAATTTGAAAAGGGACAGCCAGCTTAATTTTTTCTTTTTTTTTTACTTGTGTATTTTGTTTGATTTTGATTGCCATTACTGTTGTTATTAATACATTATTTGGATTTTTTCATTCTTCAATGTGTGGTTTCATCTCATTGTTTTCATGCATGTCATGATATGGGTTTTCAGGTTCACTTGCAACCATTGTGTGTGTGTGAGACACATGTGTTGATTTACATTGTTTCCATTGGAGTAGTATCATGGGCGCATGTAATACTTGGTTGTGTCTTTGGGCTGTGGTGGCTGGCCATGAGGCTCATGCTTGAGGATTGTCAGGGCCTGTGGGCAGGGGGACATGAGTGGGGGCCTGGTGGGGGCTGCCCATGGTGGCTGGGGGGTGGGTGGGAGACATGAGTGGGGGCCTGGTGGGGGCTGCCCATGGTGGCTAGGGGGTGGGGGTGGGTGGGAGACATGAGTGGGGGCCTGGTGGAGGCTGCCCCTGCACTGCTAGGGGGTGGAGGTGGGTGGGAGACATGGGTGGGAGCCTGGTGCGGGCTGCCCATGGTGGCTGGGGGGTGGGGGTGGTGGGAGACATGAGTGGGGGCCTGGTGGGGGCTGCCTATGGTGGCTGGGGGGTGGGGGTGGGTGGGAGACATGAGTGGGGGCCTGGTGGGGGCTGCCCATGGTGGCTGGGGGGTGGGGGTGGTGGGAGACATGGGTGGGGGCCTGGTGGAGGGTGCCCCACACTGCTGGGGGGGTGGGGGTGTTGGGAGACATGAGTGGGGGCCTGGTGGAGGCTGCCCATGGTGGCGGGGGGGTGGGTGGGAGACATGAGTGGGGGCCTAGTGGGGGCTGACCATGGTGGCTGGGGGGTGGGGGTGGGTGGGAGACATGAGTGGGGGCCTGGTGGGGGCTGCCCATGGTGGCTGGGGGGTGGGGTGGGTGGGAGACATGAGTGGGGGCCTGGTGGGGGCTGCCCATGGTGGCTGGGGGGTGGGGGTGGTGGGAGACATGGGTGGGGGCCTGGTGGAGGTTGCCCCACACTGCTGGGGGGGTGGGGGTGGTGGGAGACATGAGTGGGGGCCTGGTGGAGGCTGCCCATGGTGGCTGGGGGGGTGGGTGGGAGACATGAGTGGGGGCCTAGTGGGGGCTGCCCATGGTGGCTGTGGGGTGGGGGTTGGTGGGAGACATGAGTGGGGGCCTGGTGGAGGCTGCCCCTGCACTGCTAGGGGGTGGGGGTGATAGGGGACATGAGTGGGGGCCTGGTGGAGGGTGCCCCACACTGCTGGGGGGGTGGGGGGGTGGGAGACATGAGTGGGGGCCTGGTGGAGGCTGCCCATGGTGGCTGGGGGGTGGGGGTGGTGGGAGACATGGGAGGGAGCCTGGTGGGGGCTGCCCATGGTGGCTGGGGGGTGGGGGTGGTGGGAGACATGGGTGGGGGCCTGGTGGAGGCTGCCCATGGTGGCTGGGGGGTGGGGGTGGGTGGGAGACATGAGTGGGGGCCTGGTGGGGGCTGCCCATGGTGGCTGGGGGGTGGGGGTGGGTGGGAGACATGAGTGGGGGCCTGGTGGGGGCTGCCCATGGTGGCTGGGGGGGTGGGTGGGAGACATGAGTGGGGGCCTGGTGGGGGCTGCCCATGGTGGCTGGGGGGTGGGGGTGGTGGGAGACGTGGGTGGGGGCCTGGTGGAGGCTGCCCCTGCACTGCTAGGGGGTGGGGGTGATAGGGGACATGAGTGGGGGCCTGGTGGAGGGTGCCCCACACTGCTGGGGGGGTGGGGGTGGTGGGAGACATGAGTGGGGGCCTGGTGGAGGCTGCCCATGGTGGCTGGGGGGTGGGGGGGTGGGAGACATGGGTGGGAGCCTGGTGGGGGCTGCCCATGGTGGCTGGGGGGTGGGGGTGGTGGGAGACATGGGTGGGGGCCTGGTGGAGGGTGCCCCACACTGCTGGGGGGAGTGGGGGTGGTGGGAGACATGAGTGGGGGCCTGGTGGAGGCTGCCCATGGTGGCTGGGGGGTGGGGGTGGGTGGGAGACATGAGTGGGGGCCTGGTGGGGGCTGCCCATGGTGGCTGGGGGGTGGGGGTGGGTGGGAGACATGAGTGGGGGCCTGGTGGGGGCTGCCCATGGTGGCTGGGGGGGTTGGTGGGAGACATGAGTGGGGGCCTGGTGTGGGCTGCCCATGGTGGCTGGGTGGTAGGGGTGGGTGGGAGACATGAGTGGGGGCCTGGTGGAGGCTGCCCCTGCACTGCTAGGGGGTGGGGGTGGTTGGGAGACATGGGTGGGAGCCTGGTGGGGGCTGCCCATGGTGGCTGGGGGGGGTGGTTGGGAGACATGAGTGGGGGCCTGGTGGGGGCTGCCCCTTCACTGCTGGGGGGTGGGGGTGATAGGGGCCATGGGTGGGGGCCTGGTGGAGGGTGCCCCACACTGCTGGGGGGGTGGGGTGGTGGGAGACATGAGTGGGGGCCTGATGAGGGTGGCCCATGGTGACTGGGGGGTGCGGGTGAATGGGAGACATGAGTAGGGGCCTGGTGGGGGCTGCACATGGTGGCTGGGGGGTGGGGGTGGTGGGAGACATGGGTGGGGGCCTGGTGGAGGGTGCCCCACACTGCTGGGGGGGTGGGGGTGGTGGGAGACATGAGTGGGGGCCTGGTGGAGGCTGCCCATGGTGGCTGGGGGGTGGGGTGGGTGGGAGACATGAGTGGGGGCCTGGTTGAGGCTGGCCCTGCACTGCTAGGGGGTGGGGGTGGGTGGGAGACATGGGTGGGAGCCTGGTGCGGGCTGCCCATGGTGGCTGGGGGGTGGGGGTGGTGGGAGACATGAGTGGGGCC
This sequence comes from Ambystoma mexicanum, assembly GCF_040938575.1. Taxonomy (NCBI): domain Eukaryota; kingdom Metazoa; phylum Chordata; class Amphibia; order Caudata; family Ambystomatidae; genus Ambystoma; species Ambystoma mexicanum. The sequence continues at coordinate 1,206,665,026 of NC_090934.1, read as the reverse complement.
CTGGTGGGGGCTGCCCATGGTGGCTGGGGGTGGGGGTGGGTCGGGAGACATGAGTGGGGGCCTGGTGGGGGCTGCCCATGGTGGCTGGGGGGTGGGGGTGGTGGGAGACATGGGTGGGGGCCTGGTGGAGGGTGCCCCACACTGCTGGGGGGTGGGGGTGGTGGGAGACATGAGTGGGGGCCTGGTGTGGGCTGCCCATGGTGGCTGGGGGGTGGGGGTGGGTTTGAGACATGAGTGGGGGCCTGGTGGGGGCAGCCCATGGTGGCTGGGGGGTGGGGGTGGGTGGGAGACATGAGTGGGGGCCTGGTGGGGGCTGCCCATGGTGGCTGGGGGGTGGGGGTGGTGGGCGACATGGGTGGGGGCCTGGTGGAGGTTGCCCCACACTGCTGGGGGGGTGGGGGTGTTAGGAGACATGAGTGGGGGCCTGGTGGAGGCTGCCCATGGTGGCGGGGGGGTGGGTGGGAGACATGAGTGGGGGCCTAGTGGGGGCTGACCATGGTGGCTGGGGGGTGGGGGTGGGTGGGAGACATGAGTGGGGGCCTGGTGGAGGCTGCCCCTGCACTGCTAGGGGGTGGGGGTGATAGGGGACATGAGTGGGGGCCTGATGGAGGGTGCCCCACACTGCTGGGGGGTGGGGCTGGTGGGAGACAAAAGTGGGGGCCTGGTGGAGGCTGCCCATGGTGGCTGGGGGGTGGGGGTGGTGGGAGACATGGGTGGGAGCCTAGTGGGGGCTGCCCATGGTGGCTGGGGGGTGGGGGTGGTGGGAGACATGGGTGGGGGCCTGGTGGAGGGTGCCCCACACTGCTGGGGGGGGTGGGGGTGGTGGGAGACATGAGTGGGGCCTGGTGGAGGCTGCCCATGGTGGCTGGGGGGTGGGGGTGGGTGGGAGACATGAGTGGGGGCCTGGTGGGGACTGCCCATGGTGGCTGGGGGGTGGGGGTGGGTGGGAGACATGAGTGGGGGCCTGGTGGGGGCTGCCCATGGTGGCTGGGGGGGTTGGTGTGAGACATGAGTGGGGGCCTGGTGGGGGCTGCCCATGGTGGCTGGGGGGTGGGGGTGGTGGGAGACATGGGTGGGGGCCTGGTGGAGGTTGCCCCACACTGCTGGGGGCATCGGGGTGGTGGGAGACATGAGTGGGGGCCTGGTGGAGGCTGCCCATGGTGGCTGGGGGTGGTGGGAGACATGGGTGGGAGCCTGGCGGGGGCTGCCCATGGTGGCTGGGGGGTGGGGGTGGTGGTAGACATGGGTGGGGGCCTGGTGGAGGGTGCCCCACACTGCTGGGGGGGTGGGGGTGGTGGGAGACATGAGTGGGGGCCTGGTGGAGGCTGCCCATGGTGGCTGGGGGGGGGTTGGTGGGAGACATGAGTGGGGGCCTGGTGGGGGCTGCCCATGGTGGCTGGGGGGTGGGGGTGGTGGGAGACATGGGTGGGGGCCTGGTGGAGGGTGCCCCACACTACTGGGGGGGTGGGGGTGGTGGGAGACATGAGTGGGGGCCTGGTGGAGGCTGCCCATGGTGGCTGGGGGGTGGGGGTGGTGGGAGACATGGGTGGGAGCCTGGTGGGGGCTGCCCATGGTGGCTGGGGGGTGGGGGTGGTGGTAGACATGGGTGGGGGCCTGGTGGAGGGTGCCCCACACTGCTGGGGGGGTGGGGGTGGTGGGAGACATGAGTGGGGGCCTGGTGGAGGCTGCCCATTGTGGCTGGGGGGTGGGGGTGGGTGGGAGACATGAGTGGGGGCCTGGTGGGGGCTGCCCATGGTGGCTGGGGGGTGGGGGTGGGTGGGAGACATGAGTGGGGGCCTGGTGGGGGCTGCCCATGGTGGCTGGGGGGGTTTGGTGGGAGACATGAGTGGGGGCCTGGTGGGGGCTGCCCATGGTGGCTGGGTGGTGGGGGTGGGTGGGAGACATGAGTGGGGGCCTGGTGGAGGCTGCCCCTGCACTGCTAGGGGTGGGGGTGGGTGTTGAGACATGGGTGGAAGCCTGGTGGGGGCTGCCCATGGTGGCTGGGGGGGTGGGCGGGAGACATGAGTGGGGGCCTGGTGGGGGCTGCCCCTGCACTGCTGGTGGGTGGGGGTGATAGGGGCCATGGGTGGGGGCCTGGTGGAGGGTGCCCCACACTGCTGGGGGGTGGGGGTGGTGGGAGACATGAGTGGGGGCCTAATGGGGGCGGCCCATGGTGGCTGGGGCGTGCGGGTGAGTGGGAGACATGAGTGGGGGCCTGGTGGGGGCTGCCCATGGTGGCTGGGGGTGGGGGTAGTGGGAGACATGGGTGGGGGCCTGGTGGAGGGTGCCCCACACTGCTGGGGGGGTGGGGGTTGTGGGAAACATGAGTGGGGGCCTGGTGGAGGCTGCCCATGGTGGCTGGGGGGTGGCGGGGTGGTAGACATGGGTGGGAGCCTGGTGGGGGCTGCCCATGGTGGCTGGGGGCTGGGGGTGGTGGGAGACATGGGTGGGGGCCTGGTGGAGGGTGCCCCACACTGCTAGGGGGTGGGGTGGTGGGAGACATGAGTGGGGGCCTGGTGGGGGCTGCCCATGGTGGCTGGGGGGTGGGGGTGGGTGGGAGACATGAGTGGGGGCCTGGTGGGGGCTGCCCATGGTGGCTGGGGGGTGGGGGTGGTGGGAGACATGGGTAGGGCCTGGTGGAGGGTGCCCCACACTGCTGGGGGGGTGGGGGTGGTGGGAGACATGAGTGGGGGCCTGGTGGGGGATGCCCATGGTGGCTGGGGGGTGGGGGTGGTGGGAGACATGGGTGGGGGCCTGGTGGGGGATGCCCATGGTGGCTGGGGGGTGGGGGTGGGTGGGAGACATGAGCAGGTGTGCAGGGTAGTCCTCTGTTTTGTGGGCTGCCTGCAGGGGCCGTGGAGGGTGTACAGGGTACACCTGTGAGGACCCACCCAGCCCAATCGCGTGTGATTATTCCCGCGCACCCCTGTAATACACGTACCCAGCCAAATCGCGTGTGATAATTCCCACGCACCCCTGTAATACACGTACCCAGCCAAATCGCATATGATTATTCCCGCGCACCTCTGTAATACACGTACCCTGGCTAATCGCGTGTAAAACTTCACGCGTACCCCTGTCATACACGTACCCAGCCAAATCGCGTGTGAAAATTCCCATGTACCCCTGTAATACACGTACCCTGGCTAATCGCGTGTTTAACTTCATGCGTACCCCTGTCACACACGTACCCTGGCTAATCACATGTAAAACTTCCCGCATACCCCTATTATGAACGTTACCCGCTTTGCGTTCCTTGTTTGGCAGCCCTATAAACTGGTCCAGGGTTAGCACAGCCCTTTGCGATGATTTAGCGATTTTGATGGCTTTTCCTTGCGCAAGGGTGTTCTTGGGGGCGTTACTGGCGCTGCTGCAGGGTCGCTGCGATACTCTGCGCCACGGCTGGTTTGGGAGCCTAAAATCCATGAATACGCTGTGCGCGGAAATCGGTTTTGGCGCAGACAATCGCACGCGGACACTCTGCGCCAGCCGCTTGCGACACTTTTCTGCGAAATTCTATGAATTACCGTGTTAGTGTTCTTCCATGGAGAGGAGAAATATGTGTGACAGGAAAGGAAATGGAAACAATTGCCTTGCTGGACTGAAGTCTCCATTGTCCTGACAGGCAGGGAATTGTTGCAGGACATTCTTGTAATATAAATACATAAATAGAAATCAAAAGGTGTTAATGATGATGTCAGAGGAGGTTGGTCTGAGTTTGACAGACAGCCATAGTTTTTTTTATCAGCTGAGCTGAGGAGTGAGGTCAGTTCTGCCAGAGATTCAAGTGCTGTCGGTGTCTCTTTGAGGTCTGGGAGCTGGGCTTCAGAGATGCAGTTTTGAAGACAGCTGATATGCCAGGCAGAGGAGGCTGTGCCAGGCTGCTGGCTTCGAAGCAGAAAGATTTCCTAAGGCGATGTCGTGGGCTGAGCTGTGTGAGGGAGGTTTGCATAGATAAAGCTCTGGTGGCAAGTGCTTCAGAATTGTCAAGTCTCAAAAATGAGGAGCGTAAGAATGTATGAGATGCATTACACTTATTGAAAGACAGTGTAGTGAAATAATTTTAAAATGAAAATATGTTTCTCTCCGCATGTTTGCACTGGGTAAGAAAATGATGCACACGGAGTTCATTTTGCAATGTGTTTTATTTTGATATCTTTTTGCTGCATTTGTTTAAAAAAGAATTGAATACAATGTTTTTATTTCTTCCATGTTGCTTTATACTTGTTCTCTTCACTGTGTTTATTTTCTAGAAGACGAGGTTATGCTCGCTGTTGGTAAGCATATGTGTAATTGTAATATTCTGGCTTGTGTATAACAAAGACCAATATTATAACAAAAGCAAAACTGGTGCAACTTTATTGGTTTTTACTTTATGTGTCCCAGGTTTACTGTATTAGGGGGAAAAGTCAGTGGGTAATCCTAGTGTTATACCAATGGGGTAAAGAATGTTGCTACCTCATTTACCACATGTGTCAAGTTTAGTCAAGATAGAAGGTTATGTGTGTGTGTGTGTATGCGCTTTTCTCTGCATGCTGTGAAGAGAAGGCGGTGCTCTAGGGCACATAGGTTAATGAATGTAAAAAAATCAGTAACACAAGTTACATACATAAATTGCATTCTGAATAAACTCACTGGGTTCCCTAAAGGTGAAAGGTCCACGAAGTACATGCAGTCAGCCAAAAAGGGGGTCACAATTGTAACAAGAGAGAGTTTTTTCTATGATGGGGCGGTAGTATAAAAAAACATGCGCACCAATATACCACAAAAATAAGGTAATTCTAAAAATACCACTAAAAATAAGATACCACTAAAATTACTGCCAATATAAGCTAATACTATATTATCACCAAAATAGGGTAATACTGAACTATCTCTAATGGTAAGGTCAGTTTTCTGCCAAAATATCACAGTATGAAAATACAGCCAAAACCAGAATTTGCCCCAAAAGACAAAACCTCCAACAATCCCCAGACAAATGAAGTTTGTGGTTGGGTTGCTGTTTTTTTCTTTTGCCCCACTGTGCTGCCATTCTTATCATTTCCACTAATGATTCCGGGCATTCCTTTGTGCCCGGCAGACCTATCAGCAAAAACATCATCCAGGTAGTGTACTACTTGGGCTCTTAGTCGTTTTTTTTATGAATGCCGATTGAAAAAACGAACTAAATTGATCAAATAATGCACATGATATTGCACACCCCATTGGCAGACATTTCTCTACGTAAATATCTTGTCAAATGTGAAACCTAGCCAAGGTTGTGAGTTGGGGTGTACCAGTAGTAATCTAAAAGCTGACTCAATTTCTAATTTAGCCATTAAAGCGTTTCTCCACATTTTGTTATTACTCTGAGTGTCTCATGGAAATGAGTGTATGTCACTGCTGTTTCGGGTATTCCATCATTCACAAACTGGTCCTGAGGGTAGGAAAAATGATGTATTAATCTGAATTGGCCCAGTTTCTTTTTGGGGACCAACCCCAAAGGTGTTCAGACGTAATCCCTGAATGGCATTTCCTCCCAAGATCCTCCAATCCTTCCTAAATCTAGTTCTTTATGTATTTTATTCCTTACTATTGCTGTATTTTCTATTGGGGATTTCAGATTTTTTGGAATTACTATTGACCCTTGCCCCTGGAAAGGGATGTTGAAACCTTCCAGGAAACAATGTTTGTCTGGGTAAGAAGCTATTGTAACACTTGTGTATAAGCGCATTATAAATGCCACATCATATCATATCATATTAAATGCATGAATTCCTTGACTCTAATGGGTGTTTTCCCTGATGATCTGGCTCCTGCATTCCACTCCTTTTCCCCTGAAGCCCCCTATTTCCCATCTCTTTGTGGGTTGGGTCGGCTTCGGTCCACGGGCTCTTATTGTTCCTCTTTTTTGGGACCTTTATTTAGTAATCTGGTGCACCTGCTGCTGCTGTGCTCCCCACAACATTTTGTACAAGCATGTTTATATCTGCACTCCTGCCCCCAGGAGCAATACCCTTTCTCTAATTTCCAGCATTTAATGTTGCTCCTATTGGTGTTCTGTGGTTTGCTTGCATTCTGGCTGTGGGTATTTGACCTAGCCACCCATGGCTGCTTTTTCGGAAAGGGCTGCTCGCTTTTATTCTGATTATCTGGCTCTGTGCCTTAACTAGTGCCTGTCTGTGGGGTTTGTGCATGTATTCTTCTCTGCACAGCATGGTGTTTTGGTCTTTAACATCTCCTGGATACATATAGGCTTTTCTGCACCTCATCCCATTCTATTTCTGGGCATACTGCCATGACTCTCCTAAATTGGTCATCATAAGTGAGCCATGCTTCTCCTCCAAACACTTTCCTTACTTCCCAGGTTGTGTCTACAAATCCAAATAATTTCCCAGCTTCATTGGGCGATTTTTCTAAAATCACTGTTGCCATTATGTTGAAAGCCCTTAATCAATCATCCCAAATATACTCGACCTGATATCTTCTCCTCAATTTTTTGCAGATCCCTAAACAAATCATAAGCTTTTTGTCGGGCTTCTAGTAGTGAGAATATTTCTATGTATTCTTTCCTCCATATTGTTTCCTTTTCCACTTGCTAAATATTCCAAGCTAAAGATCACTTGAGTCTATTTGATATTTCTTTTTCAAGAACTTTCAGAGTTTCAAGTAGTTGCGGAGTTGTAACTACTGTGCTAAGCTCTTGCAGGGTTTTTGGTAATGCTGTCTGTTGGTGTGCCTGAGCTTTCTGGTGCTGGTGTTGCAAATATGGGCTCCTCACAGTGGCTCTGGCACCACCTACCCATGCCCTTAAAGGCCCACTCTGGTCTTCCCCTTCTTTCTCACTTTCTTTCAACCCTGTGCTTTTTAGCTTTTGCCCCCCAAATCAGTCAACATCTTTTCCAATCTGTCAAATTTTGCATTTACTAGATTTTCTTGCTGAATGAAATACTTGTTTGCAAAATGATCCATCATTTCATTAATGCGCGCTTCTTGTTCACCTATCTTTGTATTCTTTTCTCCCACAGTGTCTGCTGTCACTTGCTTCTCTGTTGTAGCTGGATTCCTGTTCTCGTTGGCTTTCTTTTTCGGGGGTTCTTCAGCCTCCTCGAGCTCTACAATCTCATCTTCCTCTTCTGAATCTTCCCTCAGCCCTTTATATACCCATGCCCAGCCATGCACTTTCTCAGCTGCCGTTGTCCACTCCAGCTGCGTTGAGACCTTCTTACTGGCCATCATTTTTTTGCACTGTGTGCGTGCACAGTCTTCAGTCCAGCTGTCTTGTTTTGTGTCTGTGTCTTTAGATTGATGAGCCATAAGTGTTTCTGAGGTGCGTGCGCTCTGCTGTAAGTTAGTTTAATTGCCTTTGTTCTGCGAAAATGCTAATGATCCTCATTCCGTTAGCCGCAGTAAAAATAATTCTCCTCGTGTGTTTTACAAATGGACCTGCACTGCTATTCCCCTTCGATCCGTGAAATTGACACATTAAATCCTTATCCGGAGTACCAAGTGATGTGGATCCTCCCTCACTGGTGCCTTCTTGTATTCCCTTAGTTTTGCCTGAGGCCCCTACAAGTGTTTGTGGGGGCTTTGTTGCCTCCCCGACTGGCGCCGACGGTCGTTTGCACCTTGGTGTTCCCCTTTGTTATGCCCTTGCCTTCTTCCTGCCTGTGTTGCTATATGTAAAAGCAAGCGGGGGAAGCCACCTTACCCCTCTGATTATTCTCCTGTGAGCTTTAGCTACATGGGTGCCCCCCTTCGCAGCACTGGCCACAATCACCCCCCACCCTCTCCCAACTGCCCAATAGGTGCTGCAGGCCTCACAAGCACTGCTGATCACTTTATTTCTTAAAGCAGAGCATTTAAAGTTGTTGCAATTTACTATTGATGGTCTATTTAAGAGACCATTGTTGTGTTAAGAACTGAAAAGAGGCATTTTTCTTTAGAAAGCACATGCAAAGCAGCAGTTAGCTGCCTACAATCTTTGCCTTCCTCCAGCACACTTAAACACATTGCACAAAACCGTTTTAGCTATTTGCCTTATTTCCACATGTTCATATTTAAAAAGCCAAAAAGTGTTTAAGTAAAATGTAACATGTTCCTCACATTATATACGGGAGGATAGCTCAGTGGCAACGTGCTCGCCTTGGAAGCAAGACAACACGAAGCAACACAGGTTTGATCCCCGCGTCCGCGCTTAGAAACCTATGGCTATTTAAGCGTGTTATAAATACGCAACTAAGACAAAAAATAAAAATGACGCAAAAAAAAACAATTCCTGTAACAGCACCTTGATGCACGTGGGCTGTGTGAGCGCTTTGAAATGCAAAAATAAAAAAAAAACATTAAAAAATCTATATATATGAAGCATGCAAGTGAGCCATGCATATTTTCCAAGGATGTGACAAGAGAGGTTGTCATCCTTGAGACTGGAGGCGATATTTACGCTGGTTCTGGCCCTGTACTGATTTTCAGGGCACAAGTGATACATGTGGGTTGACGGAGTCTGCCCACTTTTTCCAATGGGTGTACGCAACCCTGGTTCTGTGTTTTTGAGTCCAACATTACAAAAAAAGTTTGCTTGCTCAAGTGTTCAGCTACTAGGATTTCACACCAGGTTGTCATGTTTCCAATGCAGATGCTTACCCACAAGAACACAAAAGAGTGCCATTAAAGCGCATGTCTCATGTTTGGATTTGGTTTTCTTTGGAATGTTTCATATAAATTGCTGGGCTTAAAAGGTGGGCACCATTTATACTTTGCTAGTGTAGTTATTGGAAATTCTCATCTCAGATTATATATATATATACACGGTTGTGGCTGTGTAGTTATGGTTAAGTTGCTGTTTCCATAGGAAGAGCCCTTTTTGGGTGGCTTATAACTTCGCTCTGCCTGGACGAATCTTCACCAAACTTTGCAAAAAAAGTATATGGGTCACTTTGATTTTGGTGAGGTTTGGTCCGGGGGGGGGGGCAAAGTTATAGGGGGGGTGCCAAAACGTATTTTTTTCCCATAGACTGACTTGGGAAAAAATTTGCTCACGCCTACAGGCCAAACCTGGACAGATATTCACCAAGGAACAGCGGCTTGGTCCTGAAAGCGTGCTTTTGCAAATTTGGTGAAAATACGTCCAGTAGTTTTTTTTTTAAATGACCAAAAAGTAGGTCACAAAAAATTAGTAATATCTATGGTCTGTCCGCGGACACACTTCCCTGTTCGCTCCGCGGACAGTGTCCTGATTGGCCAACCGGCATGCGTCATGTCCGCGGACATGCAACGTGTTCGCTGATTGGACGGTGAAGAGTATGATGTGCATCAAATTTTCGGGAATGCCCGCTATCTTGGATTCGTGGAAGTCCACGGACAGCGCAGTGAAACTTGGTGGAAAAATTACTATTTCGTAGAGTGTGTTGGTGTGTAAAAGTGTTTGGGGAGGGTGGGGGAGTAAGAGATGGGTTAAATGTTGTATTTATTCAGGTGGTAGACCCCCCTGTTGTGTTTGCTTTGTCCGCGGACAACGCAGATGTTCTGAAATGTTCTAAATAAACAAAATGGGTGTGTTCTGAGGACACTACGCCTGTACGTATTGTTCGCAAGCAAGCTGAAAGTGTTCTAGGAACGCTCGCGGTGTCCTGAAATGTTTGAAAATAAACAAAATGGGTGTATTCTGAGGACGGTAAGCCTGTCCGTTTTGTTCGCAGGCAAGTTGAATCTGTTCTAAGAACACATCATGTGTCCTAGGATGTTCATCAATAAACAAAATGGGGGTGTCCTGAGGACGGTATGCCTGTCCATACTGTTCGCAAGCAAGTTCAAATTGTTCTAAGAACACATGAAGTGTCCTGGGATGTTTGTAAATAAACAAAATGGGGGTGTTCTGAGGACACTACGCCTGTATGTATTGTTCACAAGCAAGTTGAAACTGTTCTAAGAACACTCGCGGTGTCCTGAAATGTTCAAAAATAAACAAAATGGGTGTGTCCTGAGGACGGTATGCCTGTCCGTTTTGTCCGCAGGCAAGTTGAAACTGTTCTAATAACACATGTAGTGTCCTGAAATGTTCGTCAATGGACGAAATGGGTGTGTCCTGAGGACACTGTCCGTATTGTTCGCTGGCAAGATGAAAGTGTTCTTAGAACACATTATGTGTCCTGGGATGTTCATAAATAAACAAAATGCGGGTGTCCTGAGGACGCTATGCCTGTCCGTACTGTTCGTAGGCAAGTTGAAACTGTTCTAAGAACACTCATCATGTCCGCGGACATTAAAAGTGCCAATATGGCATAGTTAAAATGTTTGACTCTATTGGTGTTGTAAGAGGATTCAATTCAACACTACAGCTAAGTCAATGCCTAGTCTGGGATACTGAATGGAAACCCTTATTGATATATCTTTACGTCCAGTTCATGCGTTCTGGATGACTACCCCTATATAACACCCCTCTCTTGGAATCCCCCTGACCCCACTGAGCCACGAAGTAGTTCTGTTTTGCAAGTTTAAACGGTTTATTTGATAATTTAAACAATATATATATATATATCACACTTTATAATAAATTAATAATTGAATATCACACTTAATCTGAGCAGTAATCAATAATGGATAGTCCGGCACTAGCACACTTCTTTATAATCAATGATGAGTGGTTATAGGATGGATACGATAGCAACAATACTTTTATGGTTTCAAATGGATGCAATGTGGAATGAAATGCAGTACAGAAATTAACTTGATGGGATTTCAGCAACAATGTAATCACTTTCTTGGACAATTCACCCCCCCTTAATGCAATGTAAGGAGATGAATAGAATGGGACTCACACAGTTCTTAGAAATGCAATCAAATAGAATTCAGTTCAATTCCCCTCCAGCAGCTTATACAACAGATAGGAGTTTTGAAACACAGGCAAAATGCTTTGAATATGGTGACAATGCAGTGAGAAATATGCTGAAAATGCTTTTAATTCCCTTCAGGAGGTTCAGGGTGAGTGAAATATACTTGGGATGAGTTCAGGCTCACTTTATCAAGGATCTAGGAGTGACTAGCAGGTTAAACGAATTTTTGGCAAAGGAAAGCAATGAAGCTGCTGTTTTCACACGTGGCTGGATTTTTAACCAAATTGCAAATCGCGGTAAAATTCGCGAGTGCGAGAATCGTGATTACGGCAAAAGTATACGGAGTAGCAAGTAGGTTCTAAGCTTGTTGAAAAGCTGTGATTCTAAGCTTTCAGAGGAAAGTTAAACCAAGTTCCTAGCCCAAACGGTTCCAGAGATACGGATAATTAAATAAAGGTAGTTTTTCGGATTTGAAATTTTAAAAGTTCAAAGCGACAGGTTACAGCTTGCAGCTAGAAAATGACAAGTGACAGCTTTGCAAATGACAGGTGACAGTTAGGAGGCAGTTCTGGTTAGATTAAAATAGATTGAATTATATTATTTTAACTAAGAGATTGGTTCTGCACAGTTCTGCTAGGTATTCACAATATATTTTTGAATTAGGCCTCGCCACGGATCTGGTCAGGTTTTGGACTGGACTCCGGTCTGGTCTCGGCACTTCACAGTGATCTGGGTCAGCTCTACTCTGCTGGTCTGGTCTGGGTCTCTGGTTCTGATCAGGTCTGTGGGTCCGGATACAGCGGTCTCCGGTTCTGCTGGTCTCTCTCTGGATACAACACTGCTCTCTGGCAAATGGCAAGAGTTCTTGCAAAGAATTCAAACAGCTCGCCTGGCTGTGAATAGTGGCAATGATTTGAGGCCTGCTAAAGAGGGATTTAGCTTGTAGTTGACCTCTCTGCTACAAATTCTGAAGTAAAGTCTTGGTCTCTGAAGGTGAATAGATTGAAGTCTCTATGTTGGCTCTCTGGAGGTTGATGGAGGTAAAGTATGGATTTTCCCGGCAGAGCGTCCCGCAGCAGATGGAATAGAATCCCCCTATCTGTCCTGACTGTCTGATTTTATGTGTTTTGAAAGTGGGTGGAGAGGCTAGCTTTCTAGGCCCTACCCCTCTCCACTTGTCATTGGCTACTTCCTCCTCTTCCCCTTGATTGGGGGAATGCAATGAAGTGTCATCATGATGAGGTCTGTTTATGATACAGAGAACCCACCCCTGTCAACTTTACACACAATCTATATTTGACCTAAAGACATATTTCATAGATACACAGTGGTTTGAAATTACATGCACCCATCACATATCACTTGAGGTAGCCCCTGTTCCAATTCTGCTCTTCCTGGGGGCTTGCATTCAGAAATGGCAACCTTAGGTGCTTTTTAGTGGGTTTTGCAACATCAGATTTTTCTCCAGATTTATACACATGTACACGGCCTGTCCATACATACTCCAGTAAATTACCATGTCTCTAGGTTAAACACAGAGTCTGTAGTATACATAAATAGCAGGGTGTTGCCCCAGAACATCACACAAATTGGAGTTTGGGCTTGAATCGAAGGTACATTTTTTAAATGAAGGCTCTCAAAGTTATACATTCCTGTCATGTGATTACAAAGAGTTATCAGTGTTTCTGTAAAATATATATTTTGCTTTCAATTCAGTTCTCAGAGTGTTGGAGTCCGCCTCCAAGACTTGGGTGGGTCAGTGATCACATGTGTCTTCTGGCAGGCAGGCCTTTGTTGACAGGAAACAGTCAAAATCAACATATTCTATTCAAGTGCAATAGCCTATTGTGTGGTCTCCAGGAGGTTGAGGTCAGCAGACCAGGGGGTCACTTTGCATTTGGTTATTATGACCATGTGATATCCTGGGCTGTGGTGTGAATCTCTTGAGGTGAGAGGGTTTCCCAGGCTTCTGGCCTCTGGGAACAGCAGGTGGCTAATTTTCAATTAAAATGCAGCCTTTGAAGTCAGCTGAGTCAAATCCCTTTGTCAGCGACTGCACTTAGTTCTCCTGTCAGAGTTTAGACCGCTAGCGCCGCCTTGAGGATTTTGTTGGTACTGCATCCATTTTTGGGATCTTTCTTGGATTAATGCATTCCAAACAGGAATGGTTCTTACATGGTAATAAATAATCCTTGCTTAACATGGTTTTGATGGGGCTCCTTACAGTAAAATGGTTATGTGGAACCCCACAAAAGGGTTGAATCTTTAAAGTGGTCCGGTGAGCCACGATTTCAGCAACTTTTTGACATCAGTAACAGTGGATTTTGTTAACAAAGATCTTTCTTTACACTGGTGGGTGGCAAGTGAGGTAACCATTTTGGTGTGCGCACAAACTGCGTGGTTCTCCTGGATTCTGGCGCACTTGTGGGCTTTTTGGCCATCTTGGATTTTCTAAGCCCACAGCACCAAATGTTGCAGCATGATAGCTCAAACGTGGGTCAGGACACCCAACAGTGTGATATGCTGCGGTGGTTGTGCCCGGGGTCTAGAGTCTTGGGAGCATGGCCATATGGCCATGCACCCCAGACTCTATGCCCTGGCCACAACCACCGCAGCATATCACACCCTTAGTGGCCTAAAACTTTGGGATCCAAGAACAAATTTATAAGCAACAAAGTTATAAGCCACTATGGGTGTGATATGCTGTGGTGGCTGTGGGCAGGGCCTATAGTCTTGGGTGCATGGACAAGACCAAATTTATAAGCATCAAAGTTATAAGTCACTATGGGTGTGTGTCATACCTGCCTCCCCATCCGGCTCCATTGCTACACCTACACGTTCCGGTTTCCCGGTGTCATCAGCTTTGAGAACGGCTAGACCGTTCTATACTCAGTGGAAGCTGTCCGGGAAACGCTATTGCTAAGATACTTATCACATGACCAGCGCAGTGACGTCTACGTACGTACGCTTGTCAGCTGACCCCATTTAAGGAAGCGGAAGCTTCACACATGCGCTTCTGATCGTTGTTTATGATCCTCGCGTTCCGGAGCTTGTCTGCTGTTTCTCGCAGACACCTGCCTTCCAAGGCATTTATTCCGGAGATTTCTGCTACTGTTTCCTTGCAGTTGCCTTACTCATCAAGGCACGGTTGCCTTCCTGCGTTCCGACGCAGTTTTCCCGCTACTCCAGTTCCTCCTCGAGCTCGGTCTCTTCCGTGCTCTAGACGGCACTCCTCTGCTATTCCCCGACGGAGTCGCCGCACAGCCCTATTTCCAGGATACACCTTCAACCCGCTCTGCCTCTACCTATTTCAGACCCTGCAGAGTCCCGCTCTGCATACTTCTCCATTTTAGACCTTGCAGAGGCCAACTCTGCATTCCACTCCGCTCCAGTCTACCAAGATTCAGCTGTACCTTACTTACCGAACTCCTACTGCTTGGGCATACCTTCCAGGATCAAGACTTTCCTCACATCTTCTACATGTGCACGGGACTGTGGACGCTCTCCTGCGTGTGCACCAACCCGTCTCTAGTGCGGCCCTCATTTCGCTCGGGTTAGAACCCTCACTACCCTTCCCTTGCCGTTGTTTCCTTGGATTCTTTGGACTTCCTAGGACTTCCTTGGCTGCATATCCAGGTCAGTGCTTACAACATAGGTTCATATTGTCCTACTTTGCAAATAGAATTCTAAATAGCTCCTTTTTTCTACAGCTTGGTGAATCTTGGTCCACTCATGCCCTTCCCACTAATAGCTCTATCTGACTGTAGATCGTACTAGTCAGAGAGTGACATTAGTTAGAAGGTTCTCTTTTGATACGCTACGTCCTACCTCCGACGTCCATGTTGGAAGAAGTCTTTGAGTGTATCCTTTGTTACTACCAGCCTGTATCCTTTACAAACCTTGCGTTATTCTCTGGTGTTCATTTTGTTTAATTGTCTTGAATCAAAGCTTAACAGAATCAGAAGCCATGTTGGAGGAGTCTGATCCTCTGTCTGTTCTCACCCAATTGGTGTCTGATTTAAGGCAAGAAATGATCACTGCTCAGGACACCATGCACCATCGTATGGACGTAATGCAAGACGCCATACATACTTCCTCACTAGGAAGGGTTGCCCCAGTTCCCATTGCCTCTACTTCAGGCGCGTCTGTACCGCAAAGGGAAACTGTCCAGGTGTTGATGCCAACCCAATTTCCTCTGGCTCCACCTGAAAGATTTACTGGAGACCCAAAGAACTATCGCACGTTCGTTAATCAGTGTCGTCTCCAATTCTTGTGTAGACCCAATTCGTTTCCGGATTTGACAACCAAAGCGACTTTCGTATTGTCGCATTTGGGGGGCACTGCTGCTGCATGGGCGAATCCATTGTTGGAGACCAACAGCCCTCTGCTATATGACTGCGATGAACTATTGTCAGCCATGAGCAGGGTTTTCGACATGAGGTATTCTACTCAGGCCACCGATTTAGAACTGTTGAATCTACAACAGGGTAGCCAAACTTTAGTGTCCTATCTTGCACGATTCAACCAGTTGACAGCAGAAACACAATGGCCAGACAATAAGAGGACTGCACTCTTCTATAAAGGACTGTCTGAGGAATTGAAAGACGCCTTGTCAACAGTCCCTGTTGTACCCTCAGGATACATGGAGTTGATCGATCTTGTTCTACAAATCGATGCTCGGAGAACCGCCAGAAAAGGCGAAAAGAAACCCTTCCTGTCCGCACCAAATCTTCCAGGAGTTTCTCAGCCCTCTTCTGGCTAACCTGAACCCATGCAAATAGGCGCTATTCGGGGTCGTTTATCCACCGCTGAGCGAGAAAACCGTCGCAAGAATAACCTATGCATGTACTGCGGTTCAGCGGAGCATTTACTGGTTGCTTGCCCTAAAAGGCCAACAAAAAAGCCGGGAAACGCCAGAGCTCGGCAATAGTGGGAGTCCCTATGCCGGGTACCAAGACGGACTCCGCTTTGTCACTTAATGCTTCCGTTTCCGTAGTGATGTCTTTATACTTCAACGACATCTCTGTTCAGACCCAAGCCATGATAGATTCCGGTGCAACGAACAGCTACATGGATATTGCTTTCGCCAGACAATCATCTATTCCTATGTCCACTAAACCGGTACCCGAGTCAGTTAAAACGGTCGAGGGTTCTGCACTATCTTCTGGTCTGGTAACGGAGGAAACAATGCCTATAACGGTCACCTTACCTGATGGTCATACTGAAAAGATGGTTTTTGACATAATTACGGCACCCCAATATCCAGTGATTCTGGGTCTATCTTGGCTGAAGCTACACAACCCTGTGATCGATTGGGTCACCGGTCATATCCAGTACCCTTCGGACCATTGTAACGAACACTGCTTTCTGGATTCCGGTGGGGTTTATAATACCCCTGTCTTGGCTTTTCTCGAAGGGTTGTCCAGAATAAATGCTATGGCATCACCTAAATCATTGATACCTCCGGAATATAGACAGTTTGCCGATGTGTTCGACAAAGGCAAGGATGAGGTGTTGCCGCCACATCGCCAGTACGATTGTCCTATCGAATTGATTCCTGGAGCCAAAACACCTACCGGTCGGGTTTATTCCCTTACCAAACAGGAAGACGCTGTCCTGAGGGACTACATCAACAAAGCACTTCAGACCGGGTTTATTCGCCCGTCTCAGTCCCCGGCTGCTTCTCCTTTCTCCTTTGTTTTTCGTCCCTAAAAAAGAAGGGGACTTAAGACCCTGCATTGACTACAGGGCTCTTAATGCCATAACGGTTAAAAACCAGTATCCCCTACCTTTGATTGGCGTCCTGTTGGATCAGTTGGGCTCTTCAGTGGTTTTTTCTAAACTAGACTTGAGGGGTGCTTACAATCTTGTAAGGATTAGGGCAGGAGATGAGTGGAAGACCGCCTTCAAAACCCGACATGGTTTATATGAGTACCTTGTCATGCCCTTCGGCCTGTGCAACGCCCCCGCAACTTTTCAGTTCTTTATGAACGATGTATTCAGTGACTACATGGATCAATTTGTGGTTATTTACCTGGATGACATTCTGATATACTCAACATCCTTACAGGAACACATACAGCATGTATCCAAGGTACTTCGAAGACTAAGAGAGAACCATCTCTTTGTCAAAGCAGAGAAATGTGTCTTCCACTCACAGGACGTGGAATTCCTGGGGTATGATATTACCAGTCATGGCGTCAGAATGAGTCGATCCAAGGTAAAAGCCATCTTGGACTGGCCGGTACCTGTTTCCAACAAATCCTT
Source organism: Ambystoma mexicanum (assembly GCF_040938575.1). Taxonomy (NCBI): domain Eukaryota; kingdom Metazoa; phylum Chordata; class Amphibia; order Caudata; family Ambystomatidae; genus Ambystoma; species Ambystoma mexicanum. The sequence goes on along the minus strand of NC_090934.1, from coordinate 1,206,647,945 downwards.
ACAGTCTTTTCTTGGATTTGCGAACTTTTATAGACGCTTTATCCACTCCTTCTCAAGAGTGGTGGCACCGCTTACCGCGCTAACCAGTCCTAAGGCTCCATTTCGCTGGACAACAGAAGCTCAGAGGGCATTCGATCTGCTCAAAGAGGCTTTTACCACAGCTCCGATCCTGCAGCCCCCGATCCTGATCTGCCATACATCATCGAGGCGGATGCTTCTAATTTGGCCATAGGTGCAATCCTTTCTCAGGTATGCAAAGATTCCGGGGTGGAACACCCAGTGGCGTTTTTTTCCCGCAAGCTAGCCTCATACGAAAAGAACTACACGGTGACCGAGAAAGAATTGCTGGCCATCAAAGACGCGTTGCTCGCATGGCGTCACCATCTTCTTGGTGCAAAACACCCGGTGACTGTCTACTCCGATCACCGCAATCTACAGGCCATCAAAACCATGAAATGCCTTACTGCCCGCCAGGCCCGTTGGCACTCGTTTTTTGCCCAGTTTGACTTCCGCATCTCCTACAGACCCGCAAGAGACCATACCAAGGCCGACGCTTTATCCCGTCTGCACTCTGGGGAGGACGACTCAGACAGCACTAAACCGCTTCTCTTGGCAGACCATGTAGTCTGTGGTTGTTCTGTTCAACCTACATTAAAGAAGGATATACTAGAGTGGGTTAATCTTAATCCCCGGGAGATACATGACCTTCATCTCGATGTCAAAAGAGGTCTTCCGTTCATGAACGGACTCCTGTACTTACCGACAGAGGAAACGCGCACCAAGGCTTTGCATTGGGGTCATGATTCTCTGGTCGCAGCTCATCCGGGTCAAAGGAAAACGTTGGAACTTCTACAACGATGGTGCTGGTGGCCCAAGATGACTAGAGATGTTGTGGATTACGTCTCCTCGTGTGCCCTATGTGCACAATGTAAAAAAACACTGAGTAAACCTATGGGATTACTTCGACCGTTACCGGTTCCTCACAGACCCTGGTTCATGGTTTCCATGGACTTTGTAGTCGAACTGCCTTCTGTCCAAGGTTACGACACGGTCTGGGTAGTAGTCGATTACTTCACTAAAATGGCCTTGTTCGTACCTACCCAAGGTATTCCTACTGCTAAGGATCTGGCCGATATGTTCCTAAAGCACGTCTTCCGGTTTTTTGGTTTGCCCTTGGTTATTATCACAGACAGGGGCTCGCAATTTGCATCCCGATTCTGGAAAACCCTAACGTCTGCCCTGCTCATGGAGGATCGCATGTCCAGTTCCTATCATCCTCAAACTGATGGGCAGACAGAACGGGCTAACGGTACCATTGAACAATACTTACGCTGTCTTTGTCTTCAATACCAGTCTTCTTGGTTTTTAATGTTGCCAGCAGCTGAGTTCGCCTACAATAACTCTTGCCATTCCTCCACGGGTATGTCCCTGTTTTATGCTCTCTACGGACAACACCCGCGATCCATTCCGATGGATTTGGAACTGACCGACACAGTGCCTGAGGCGACTGACAAATTGAAAACCCTGGCCTCCCTTCATATCAGTCTGAGGGGACATCTATTAAAGGCCCAAACCAGGGCAAAATACTATGCTGACCGGCACCGTACGGCTGCCCCACGATACACAGCTGGTATGTCTGTCTGGTTGTCTACCAGAAATCTAAGGATCCCAGGGAAAAGAAAACTGCTGCCTCGTTTTATCGGGCCATACAAGATCACACAGGTTATCAACCCTGTTGCTGTTCGGTTGGATTTGCCCGCACGCTGGCGGGTACACCCGGTGTTTCATGTGTCATTGGTCAAACCGTGTGCATCGAGAACCGGGTTGCCTGTCCGACCTTTGGCGGTTTCTGTGAAAGGCACCAATGAATATGAGGTTCGTGCTATTCTAGGTATGAGAATGCGATCCGGAAGTCCTCACTATCTCATTGATTGGAAAGGCTACGGTCCGGAAGATCGGTCCTGGGAGCCTTTGTCAAATATCCATGCCCCCGTTTTGTTGCGTCGCTTCGATGCGGCGAGAGGGGTGGGGCGTTCTTTGGGGGATGGCACTGTCATACCTGCCTCCCCATCCGGCTCCATTGCTACACCTACACGTTCCGGTTTCCCGGTGTCATCAGCTTTGAGAACGGCTAGACCGTTCTATACTCAGTGGAAGCTGTCCGGGAAACGGTATTGCTAAGATACTTATCACATGACCAGCGCAGTGACGTCTACGTACGTACGCTTGTCAGCTGACCCCATTTAAGGAAGCGGAAGCTGCACACATGCGCTTCTGATCGTTGTTTATGATCCTCGCGTTCCGGAGCTTGTCTGCTGTTTCTCGCAGTCACCTGCCTTCCAAGGCATTTATTCCGGAGATTTCTGCTACTGTTTCCTTGCAGTTGCCTTACTCATCAAGGCACGGTTGCCTTCCTGCGTTCCGACGCAGTTTTCCCGCTACTCCAGTTCCTCCTCGAGCTCGGTCTCTTCCGTGCTCTAGACGGCACTCCTCTGCTTTTCCCCGACGGAGTCGCCGCACAGCCCTATTTCCAGGATACACCTTCAACCCGCTCTGCCTCTACCTATTTCAGACCCTGCAGAGTCCCGCTCTGCATACTGCTCCATTTTAGACCTTGCAGAGGCCAACTCTGCATTCCACTCCGCTCCAGTCTACCAAGACTCAGCTCTACCTTACTTACCGAACTCCTACTGCTTGGGCATACCTTCCAGGATCAAGACTTTCCTCACATCTTCTACATGTGCACGGGACTGTGGACGCTCTCCTGCGTGTGCACCAACCCGTCTCTAGTGCGGCCCTCGTTTCGCTCGGGTTAGAACCCTCACTACCCTTCCCTTGCCGTTGTTTCCTTGGATTCTTTGGACTTCCTAGGACTTCCTTGGCTGCATATCCAGGTCAGTGCTTACAACATAGGTTCATATTGTCCTACTTTGCAAATAGAATTCTAAATAGCTCCTTTTTTCTACAGCTTGGTGAATCTTGGTCCACTCATGCCCTTCCCACTAATAGCTCTATCTGACTGTAGATCGTACTAGTCAGAGAGTGACATTAGTTAGAAGGTTCTCTTTTGATACGCTACGTCCTACCTCCGACGTCCATGTTGGAAGAAGTCTTTGAGTGTATCCTTTGTTACTACCAGCCTGTATCCTTTACAAACCTTGCGTTATTCTCTGGTGTTCATTTTGTTTAATTGTCTTGAATCAAAGCTTAACAGTGTGATTTGAAGTGATGGTTGTACTTATTATAATATACTTAATGTTTGGTTTAGTAACTGGAGTACATGTATTTCTTGTTTATTTCTGTGATAAAAGAACAGATCATGTTAGTATTGGTATTTTGTAACGATTTATAACATTAAATAATCAACATTTTTTTTACCCTCATATTTAATATATTACAAACCAGTGTACTGTGTAATTTGCTCAGTTTCTGTGTTGGTTGCTAAAATCATTGAGTCTGTGGGAGAAAAAGAAAATCTATGTTGGATTAAAAAAAAAACCTTTCTTGGTATGCTACAGTCTATTTGTTTGTTTGTTTTCAGTGTTCACTTGTTGTTTATGGCTAATGATCTATATATTGGCTTGTTGCAGATTTTTGGAGCAGTTAGATACCTGTTGACATCTTCTAACAGTCTATTTTATGTTATAATGAAGTGGTATTGATTTATCTGTTTGGATATTGTAAAATTTTGGGGTAGTTAGATGCCAGTTGGCGTATTCTAACTGTCTATTTTTTGTTATAATGTAGTGGTATTGATTTATCTGTTTGGTTATTGAAAATTTTGGGGTTGTTAGATACCAGTTGGTGTATTCTAACTGTTTATTGTTTGATATAAGTTAGTGGTATTCATTTATCTGTTTAGTAGTTGTAGAATCTTGGGGCAGTTAGATACGTGTCGGCATATTCTAACAGTCTATTTTTTGTTATAATGAAGTGGTATTGATTTATCTGTTTGGGCATTGTAAAATCTTGGGGCAGTTAGATACCAGTTGGCGTATTCTAATTATCTATTTTTAGATATAATTTAGTAGTATTCAGTTATCTGTTTAGTTGTTGTAGAATCTTGGGGCATTTATATAGCTGTTGGCATATTGTAACAGTTTATAGTTTTTTAATAGAAGTTTAGTTCATGTTTAAGTACAGTTTAGTTAATAAATTTTGGTTTTAAGAACATTAAATAAGTGTTTGCAAGATTTGCAGGTAATCTCTGCTTTAGAGTAATGGTACTATCATTACATTCGAACCATCCACATTTTTTTTTATATATGCAGTATAGTGACCTGCATTGGTTGTGGCTCCTGTGTGGTAGATTATACGTATTGTTGTGAAGGTTTTCTTACCAAGTGATACTTGACCATGTGTGAATCCAGTCAGCTTGCAGTTGCTTTTGGTACCATCTGCATTGTAACGTAGAAGCATTAGTATTACGTATTTACTATGTTTTTGTATTAGTAAGGTGGAGCGATTATCCAAATTGCTGGCAGTACATAATCTACCATGGTTTGCATTTTGTACAACTTGCTGAAATGGAACGGATTCACAATTAGGTATTGATACATACACAAAGTGCTCATTGGGGATTTGTTCTTGTGTCACATTGTTGCACAGAGTGCATGTATGTTTCCACATGCATGAAATCTGGAAGATTTCATTTATAGGTATGTTTTTGTTTTCCAGTACTTGTAAGTACATTAGAAATTCTTGTGGATCTTCCTGTGAGTTTATAGTGAATTTCACCATTCCAGCACAGTAGTCCAATTCTTGTCTTATTCCATAAACACTATACGTGTTGTCAGGATTGTTTGCTGCGTTTCTATGGAGTACTAACATTTGCAAACACAATTGGTCTGTACTGTGTGATTAAATGTTTTCAACAATTGGTGGTAATTGAAATAGAATATTCATTGCTACATTTGCATAGCAACTTACACCAATTACATTTGAAAGTTTAAATGGACCAGGTAGTTCTGTATCTGAGTGTTTTTTTTGGAGTTTGTCTTACTTCTTTGAAGGAGTACCTGGTTTACTTTCCCTAATAGGTTGTTTTTGGTGTCAATTGAAGAAGATCTCCGAAAACAATAATGTGTTTTCCTCCAAAGAGCTCTTCGTAGTTTGTTTAGAGTACTTCTTGTAATCTGAGGTGAATCAAAGCCAACATTAGGTTGGAGACCATGCTCACTTCATCTATTAGTAGCATTTTCATTTGTTTTAATACTCTGCGTAGTTCCATTGCAGCTTCTGTAGAAAGTTTGTAATAGTCTAATTTGTTTTGGTGTTCTACTGGCAGGAGTAGTAATCGGTGTAAAGTGACACGGCCTATGTTGTAGGCAGCTAAACCTGTGGGGGCAGTGGCAACAGCTGACAGTTTGTTGTTTGTCAATTGTTGAAGGAATTTACTGATGATTTTGATTAAGAATGTTTTGCTAGAACCAACTTCAACAATGACGTACAGTAGTATAGGTTTGTAATTTTGGCAGGTGCATTCTTTGTTTTCATGTCGTACACCATGTGCAATTTCTTTTGTTACTTATTCAAAAATTCTACGTTGCTCATTATTTAGTTTTGATTGTAGTATAGTTAAGTCTTCTTTATCTTCATACTTACACATGGTGTTTTCTACTTCTGTCATAGCTAATTCTGCCTCATTTGTTATTAGGGGCTCTTGGCATCCTGTTACAGAAGGTTGACTACTGTCAGGAGTGTCCTTATCTAGTTGGGCCTGGAGTTCCTCTTCGTGTTGCTGTTCATTGTGCAACATTGCTTTGTACTGTGTAAACTTTACAACAGTTATAATGCTTTCATTTGCTTTGAAAGCGTCTTCATAGGAGTCATAGTTATCTAGTATTTATTCTTCTTTTCTCCATGGTTTAAAGAGTTGTAGCAGGGACATGTAATATAGTTCTTTATGTTGAGGAGTCTTTAATGACAATTTGATATGATTAATTAAATTTGGTTTGGTTAGTTTTACTAAGCTGCCTTCACAATTTGTCACTCTGTATTTACCTTTTTTTTCATCGGGTTTTATATTATTTTTGTATGTGAAGTTGTGGGCTATGTGGTATAGACATATGGTTTCCAAAGTGGTACTTCTTTTTGGGTAGTATGTGTCTAGTAAATTGTTTTTTAAAATGTCTTGGCTGGTGGGATCATGTTCGGCTATTGCTTCTATATCTTCCTATGATTTTAGAACTCTTTTTCTAGATTTAGCAGGACCAAGCCTTAGCCATACTATATTTTCAGATTTTCCATACAAAGCAGTACCAGCTAAACAATCTGCTGCTTCATAGGAGCCACATTCTCTATGGGAGAGCATTTCTATGCCCAAGTGTTTTGTCTGATTACAGGTCATTCCAGAGGTCTTGGAGCTCTGTTTTTTCTGCTTTGGGTAAGTATACTGTAACATATTGTGCAACTGCAGTGGAATTGTCTGCAATGTACTGCACATCTATGTTTGAATTCCATAAGTGGGCAATGATTGCATTGTAATCATTGATATATTTTTCTTCTTCTGTTCTTTTTATGTAATATGTATTTTTAGGTGATTTACCTTTAACACCATGTCTAACTGAAGACATGAAGTTGTTCATGTGACCTGTTTTTGTAACCAGTCTAGGGAAACCAAAGCGGCATTTGGTGTAGTATTTCCCTTTGTTTTTGTATTTGCGATGACAATATTTGCCACATTTGTGTCTTTGAAATTGTAAAATTTGTGCATGAAGATCAGTATTTGTTGCTTCTAATGGAATTTCACAAGTGACATATTTTTCAATAAACTGTAACACAGTGGCGTCATTGTCTTGACCAAATTTAGGAGCATCTTTAATCCATAGAAGCATTTGGATAGGTGGTCCTCCTCTGGCTTGGTATTCTTTTCTCCAAAAGAAGTGTTGCACTTCTCTGAGGGGAGGAACAGTTTTATTACAAATAAAGTGTAGCATAGCAATGAAGCGATGGTGAAAATATCTTGAAACATTAACAGGATCTAGAGAACAAAGTTCTCCAGGTGTTAGTATATCTATGTTTTTTTTGTTTTTGTTTGATATGCCTAGGAAATCATGTAAATCTTCCCATGCATATTCTGCACAATTTAATGTAACAAACCAAGTGGGTGGGCCAAGGTTTCTTATCATACAACGTACATCTCCATGATGTTGAAACCAGTACTCTTTTGTACCATGCATGTTTGCAAATAGATTTGTAATATTTGAGTGTAAAACCTAATCTTTTTGTTGTACTTTTTGTAATAATTGTGAAGCTGACATATTTTGAAAGTGGGATCCTGATTTTAATGTGTGTGCAACTCCGTAACATAAAGTTGCTAGTTCACGTTCAAAGAGTAGGTGGAATATGTATTCCACATTTTGTCTAAATCTGGGATCTTCAGAATACATCCGTAACGAGCGGTATTCTGATGCTGTTATTTGAATAGGTCTATCGTCGTACCTTCCTCCTTTGCCAGTAGGAAAGAGTAGAGGAAAAGCATGTGCTTCTATACTTTTTTCCCATATGCTGATTGGTGATCCTTTTGTTTGACGCATTTGGTATGTTTCTAGTGCATCTTCTACGGTGTCATTAGAGTGCAATGGATGAATTGTATAATGGTCTAAAGTATTGATATTGTAGCAGGCTCTAGGAGCTCAAATTGACCAGCTTCTTGTGTCTCTTGAATTATTTCAGTGGTATCCTTCAAGTTTTCTTCAATATTAATTTCTTTGTAGTATTCATTATTTTCTTTTAGATATAGCAAGGCTTGTCTAACTTTATGTAAATCTACCAGTTGTTGCCAATTTTTTTTGTCTTTTGTAGGTACACCATTTACTAAGATAATTAACGATTGCTCCACAGACGTTGCACTTCTAGAGTGTGCACATTTTTTAGATCTAATGGTAAATACACTACTTTTCCACAAATACCTTTCACTAATTCAGAGGGTGGTAATTTTGCTGTTTTTGGTTGACGCCGTATTATTGCTTGAAAGGGGTGCACTGTTTGAATTATGATGCTCTCATATAAATTGAGTTGTTGTAGGGGTTTTGGTAGTGGAAATAATTCCAAATTATTTGTGATAGCACGTGAAGGAGTTTGGTTGTTGTCAAGTTTTGCATTGCAGTAACTGCAAAGTATTAAGGGGTCAGTTATTTCATATTATTTTTCTGCTATAAGGTAGAGAGCTAATTCAAACCATTTAGAATCTTCATTGTCTTCTATTTTGTATGTTAGGTCTACAGTTTTTGTGTTACTTTTATAAAAAGTTCTACGGCAACATACACACACATTGTTTGGTACTTCAGCAGATGTACTTTTAAATTTCAGTATTTCCTTTTTGTATGCGTGAAGTAGAAGGTTGCCATGCATAGAATTGTTGCTAATTTGCTTTAAAGCTATTTCATTCTGTAAAGTGGCTTTCACTTCCAAAATATTTTTTCTGGATATAGTCGATTTCTTCAAGTAGGTCTTTGCCGTACCATGTAGAAGAATGTTATTTAAATTGGCTAGTGCTAAAGCAGGACTTTTAGCATAATACAGTTTATAGACTAGATTTATTATAGTTGAATGATGTGTTGATATCATTTTGATATAATGGAAGGTGGTTTTGCAAGTAGGTCCAGAAATGGAGGCCAATGAATGTCCTTGTAGTCCTGTGTACTTGCGCACTGGAGAGGTATCCATATTTTGCAGTAGTTTAATTTTGATTTTGTCTTTGCCTTTCACATATTGATTGAGGAATTGGCGTAAAGACTTGAAAGATTTTTTGGGAATGTTACACATTGACGTGCATGGCCATTTGTATACTAGACGTTCTGATTCAGTTGTATGGAGAGGTAATTCTAAGTTTTCTGGGGATATTTTTGTAACCAGTATTTCTTGTTCCATTATGGTATTATTAACTTTTTCATAACTTCGTCCACTGCTATGTATGGCAATTGTATTTGTTTACTTTTGTTTGTATGCTTCTTCATTAAAATATGGTTCTGTGCTTGTAGTGTGACTCCACTCACCTCCACAGATACTTAAGAAGCTATTTCTGTTGACATTTTGTTTATTGAGAAGTCTTTTTTTGTAATTTAGTCATTAGTTTTTTTAGTGGTTTCATTTTGTTTAACACTAAAATAAATAATTTTCTTTTGAGAAGGATTGCACTGTCTATCAACGCTTCTAAGATTAATTTCCCACGATAGGTTTTAAGGGTTGTGCCTGATTTCTCTCCTGTTTTTATAAGATTTTGAAGGACTCTGTGACTGAACATTTTTGCTAAAATACTTTATTTGGTATGCTTACTTTGCACTATATCAAGATTTATAGGAGCAGTTTTATCTGTAGTGGTAACTGAATTTTTGTTAATTGTTTTCTGGTTCGTTTTACATTTTTGATAGAGGAGGCAAAGTTTCTGTACTTGAAGCTTGTTTTGTTTTGCTAAATGACTGTATTAGCTGTTTTGTTTGAACTTTTTTTACAAATTCTGCTAGAGATGGATGCTTATTTTGGACACTTCTATTTTCATTTGCTCTGCTTCTGTTTTGTTTTCTACGGACTTGATTTTTGGTAGGCATTCTTTAGGGTCTGTTGAAAAAAATAAAGAAGCTATGGTTTGGGGTGTTCTGCAATGTATGTGTGCTGTGTGCATGAATGTCTGAGTAAGATGATAAAGATGTATGCGATGGTGTGTGATTATGCATTGGGCAACTACAACTCGTTGGGATGTGTATTCTTGAATTTATGTGCTACTAAACTGGGGTGCAGATGACAGTAGAAAGTAAGCTAGTGGTGTGGAGAAGAACACATAGTAAATCTAATGATATACAATTAAAACAGTTGTTTGTTCTATAATATTAAAATTCTAGGTGCTGAGTTGGGTCATTTCTGTGCAAATAAATCGGAATTAGTGTGCCATTCTGCTTGTAAATCTCTGTTTAAGAAAAGGGGATTTGTGGACAGAATGGTGCACATTCTCTATTTTTAGGGGCAGAAATAGCATGAATTAACCTTAAAGTGTGTTTGAGTAATAGTACATATATTATGGTAGTATTCAACTTACTTTTTTTCTGGAATGAGCAGGTTTCTTCGTAGTTGTTCTTTGTACTTCAAATTCGGCTGCTTCTTTTCAGGAGAATGGTCTTCACTGTAAAGGAAACAAATTAGTAATTTTGTTTGTATATATATTTGTTTGTATATAGGACTGTTTTTAATTTAGACATTGATTTTTTTAATTGACATTGACCCTCAGCACTTCTGCAAAACCATGAAAACTATCTTATTCACATAAGATGCGTCGCACCAGTTGAATACATATCATATGTTCTTAATGCATAAGCTGTATTGTAATGACTAACTGTACCAACCAAAATATCAGTTCTATGCTTTGTGGAATTCATAATGTACCACTGAATGCTACTATTCCTGTAACTAAGCTCTTGCAAGTAACAGCGCCTCAATGCCCATGGGCTGCTTGCGTGCTATATAAATATAAATAAATAAATAAATAAATAAATAAACAAATAAATAAATACATTTTCATGTTTTTGTTCAAGTATTGTTGTTTGATGTTTGAACATACTGTGTGCATGCAATTTTGTTAGAGAATGTTAACTCTTTATATTGTACTTTAAATATGTTAGTTCAACATGCTTTGCAAATGTGTGTCTAAAAAGAAATTAAATAGCAGATAGGTTTGGAAGTGACAGTTGATTATAGGAGATGGAAAATGACAGTAGCTTCATTTTATAGATTATACAAGCTAAAAGTCAGTTAATCTGTTTATATGAATCTATAAGAATTGTACATGTACTAGACAGAAAATATGAGTACCTGTAGTTTGTGTTCATGCATATGGATATGCATGCAGCTGCAAGTAGAAATCTTGGAGACTTGTACAGTATTTCTTGTAGAAGGTGCTTTCCAATCATATGACACTTGTACTCAGAGAGATTAACAGTACATTTGAAGTGCTGATCTATGATGATGCAGTTAGATGTAGAGGTCTTGGATGTGATTGGTGGATGTTCATGTGACTTCTTAGCTATATCCAATGAGGGAATAGCACAGAAAGTGAAATGAAAATGGTAGAAGGACTGTCCATGTTACGATATGTCCGCGGACATGGCGGTAGTCCGCGGACATCGCGTGTCACATCTGGGGATTTTGGGGTGGGGAGACATGCAAATGAGAATGAGCATACTAAGGGATTGGTCAGTAAAGTTTATTGGGTGTTGTGCCAGGAGAGAGTATCTCAGATACTCTTTTTGCTGAGAGAAGAACAGATAGCCAGTGCTTTAAGTGGGCCGGGGCCTGCCGGGGCCGGGCCCCGGCAGTCTCCAGAAAGTGGGGCTGAGCCAGGGCCCAGCCGGGGCCCCCGTCCCACACAACATTGCGGGATGCATTATCCCGCCGCGGCCGCAGCCGCGACGGGAGATGCGCCCGTCATTATGTTGGCCAAGCTGACAGAAGTGCCAGCCAGCCACAGCGACGCTGAGGCTGGCGGCACTTCTGTCAGTTAGTGTAACTCCCTCTGATGACCCCTCATCAGGGTCATCAGAGGAAGTTACTGTCCCTTTGTTTTCCCTCTCCAGGTCACTGACCCCCGCGGGCTCCGTGATCTAATATGCAGATTAAATCATGGAGCCCGCGGGTTCGCAGAGGGTGAAAGACACCTCGGGCTCAGTGATGGCAGATAGATCACAGAGCCCGAGGTGCCTTTCTCCGTCGGCAAAGCTTTATAAAAGATGCCTTGAACTGTGTACGTTTCAAGCCATCTTTTATAAAGGTAGAAATATTTCTATGTTTATAAAAGACGGCTTGAAACGTGCACAATTCAAGGCATCTTTTATAAAGCTTTGTCGACGGACAAAGCCACCTTGCGGTTTGTTTTGTCCGTCATGCCTTGAATTGTTTACGTGTCAAGCCATCTTTTAGAAACATGTTACAAATATCTATGTTTATAAAAGGTGGCTTGAAACGTACACAAACCATAGTAAGGTAAGCACACAAGTGTGCATAACTTACTATGGTTTGTGCACTTTTCAAACCACCTTTTATAAACATAGAAATATGTAACATTGCTATGTTTATAAAATATGGCTTGAAAAGTACACACACCATAGTAGTACGCATACAAACATATAAATGCTCACATACATTTATATATTTGTTTGCGCACCTTACTATGATTTGTGCACTTTTAGGCCACGCCCACAATGAAAGCCACGCCCCCAAACGAGGGCCCCCCCTCAATTTCTTACCCCACTTAAAGCACTGCAGATAGCTATGGCTGTGTGTTTCAGAAAACAGATTGTTTGGATTTTGGGAGACTCGTTGATACATTGGTTGAAGGTGCATGCAGAAAGCTGTGGAGTAGCTGTAGATCTTGGATTCCCACATGTGGAAGTGCACTGGCATGGAGTACGTGGAATGAAGTGGTTGGACTTGCTATCTCTCTGTGCTACTTTGGAGACAGAGCAACATCCAGACATAATTGTAATTCATTGTGGAGGGAACACTTTAGGGCATGTGTCTGGAATTTCGTTGCAATTTGCAATGAAAGAAGGACTTGGGAAGGTCATGGACATGTTTCCAAATTCTCAAGTAATTTTTCACGGATTGCGCATAGACAAACGTGGCTTTGTTCTTCTTCATTTGATCCACAAATGGAGAAAGCAAGGCGCAATGTCAATAAGGCTGTTTGTGCCTTTCTAAGAGATTTTGGCATGTCCTCTTTTCACAATGAAAATATTATGTTTCATAGCACATACATTTTTCGCAGAGATGGACTCCATCTTACTTATGCTGGCAATCAGATTTTTCTGAGAAATGTACAAAATGCATTGCAACCTTTCTTGGAATTACAGCATCCATTTTGTAGTAGGTGTTGAGCATTTCAAATTTTTCAAACACAAACAATCACCACCAAAAGGCTCTTTTCAGAACCACCACTTTCTCTCAGACAAAACTGCAATGGTTATGATAGGGCAGCACCCCAAAATTTTAGATGTTCGCGGACTGTCCGCGGAATTCTAAAAAATAGACACGGCCCTGCTTCATTTATTTTCACTTCTATTTTTAAACTGTGAAATGCGGCTCTGAAAAGAGCCTTTTATTATTTTTGTTTTTTTTAATGTTTTTTTGTTTTTTATACACGACACACTAGGAGAGGAGGGAAAAGGAGGGTAAGCGGGGACACCAACCATGGGGATAAGAAAGGGCAGGTGGAGGGAGGAAGATCTAGAATGGGTTTTATTTGGGTAGTGAGCAGATCTTCTCGTGCTCTGAGACTGGAGCCTCAAAAGAACTTTGAAGTCTCTCCCCATGCAGAGTACTGCGTCACAGTACATACACACAACTTTGACCCTCGAAAGGTAAGTGTCATCAGTATTGCGTATGGCCTGTGAGGCAGTTTGAGGAATACGCTGTCCCACAGGAGTGTTCCTTGTGGTGACAGGATCGGAAACGGTGGATGAAGTAGAGGAAGTCAACCTACTACGCTCCTCGCAAGGTACAACCTTGCAAACGGCCCCAGTGTGGAATGACTTTAGGTGTCGCTTCATGGTAGTTGTCCCAAAGCTGTATGAACCAGGCCTCCCACGACTGAGTACCATTTTGCACTCTTTGCAGGTGACTCAGTTTGCACGCGCCTTAGGAACATTACCATGAATGGTAAATAGCTGCCACACCCAATTCTCACGACGAGTACTGGTAGTAGGGAGTTCCTCTACCTCATTCTCGTCATCCTCTTCATCCTCCTCTGCATCCTCACTCCTGTTCCCCTCTTCAGGCCCTTGGGGAGGTGGTGGTGGTGGAGGAGATGGGGGTGGCAGTACTGCAGCCATGGATGCCATCAGGTTTCAGATTAAAATCTGGAAAATTGACTGGAAAATGCATTGTGTTCTGTAAAATAGCCAGAAACACAATGAGAATGAGCTCTAGGGTGTGGCCTTTTATAGGGGTGCTTGTGCGTAGTTCGCGGACATGCGCACTGTCCGCGGACAGATCGAACACCAAAAAAAGGTTTAAAAAGTCCCAAAAGGTATGTAGAAACTCAGGATTTCTATGTGGGAGTTGTGCTATAGTGAGTTATTATTGAAAAATATTGTGGATTGCTTGAAAATAAAATAAATTGTTCGGGGACATGAACAGTGTTCGCAGTCAGAACACACGCTCAGCGTGGGTGCGGTCATATGATAGCTTCGCGAACATGTCTGCGAAGAGAGCGGGTGTCCACAGGGCATCAAATGCACTGAAACTGTTTTGCGCATGCACGTTGGTGTTCTACGGACACTGTTCGGGTCCTGAAACTAATTAAAAGTGCGTCACAAGTGATGCATTTCAAGGATTTTTCGGTTTTACTTGGAACCACAACGTCACTTTAACAAAGTTTTTTTACTGAATTTCATAGGTTTTTAGTAGCGCCACTTAACCATAACGTCCCTTTAACAAAGTTTTTTTACTGAATATATATATACATAAATTTTTTTACCATATTTTCCCTGCTGCATGCATACATAGCAGTCATTCTCTTGGGATGTTACTTCCTGTGATGTCACTTCCTGTGATGTTATCAAATGTAAATTAAGGGTCCATTAAGGGTCCCCGAAATTAATTTGCTGCACCACAAATCCTAGGGCCGGCCCTGTGGAGATTAGTACGATTGATGGGGTAGAACAGGTGACAGAAAGGGCAGCTGAGCAGGACAGGATGTCAGCAGTACCGGCCCATTTTAAGCACTTTTGGGGCCCAGGGCACAGACATCTATGGAGGACCCCTCCACCAAACCAAAGGAATTAAGTGCTCAAGAATATCTGCCCGTCCCCCCTGCCGCAATCGCAACCCATAGGTTGATATGCTGCCTCACAGCATTAACAATAAGGATGTTTACTCCCTTTAAGTCCCCTTACCCTTGTTATTCTTGCTCTAATCAGAATGATAAACAAGTACCATTTGAAGGCCAAGACTATGGTGGAAGCAACACAATAGCCAGTGAAACCATGAGTGAGGCTGTTTTGAAGATCATACCCTGAGAAGGAAATATCTCTGAAGGGCTGATAATTCCGAAAAAGGTTTAGGGACTGGCAATTTCGAGAGGCTAGGCAATACAAGATTAAATTAGATGCACAGCATTACACACACTGGTTAAGGGGTGAATCTGGGATTTGTGCCCACTCTGCAATTTCTGTATTTGAACACTTTCATTACCAGTTCTTACCATGGACTAAAATAATCTCATTTTATAAAACTGACTTGGAAAGTACACCAATCACGTTACCAAATATGACAATTTTAAAAAACAAAATATTATAGAGTGGTGTAACACAGAATGATTCTTGCTTCATTCTCTCCATCAAGAGAAGTATATAAGTACCAGCATACCAATCAGTGTGATTTTACAGATTTAATCTGGGTTGGTCTTTTGTATTTTAAATCTTTACATAGTTCCATAACACTGGCTTGTGAAATTGTCATTTATAAACGTGCACAAAAACCTTTGACTTTTACAAAAATGCAAAGCATTTTTTGTGTCAAACGAGCCGACTTTAAAATATGCTTGCCCGATTCCTGCATCATCTGGTCCGCTCCCTTTCATCTACCACCCCTTCCATTCAAATGGCCTACATAAGAAGAAAGATCAAGTAATGGGCTGAACGATGCCACCAGCATGCAAGAAGGCAAACCAAACAGAAGACAGTAAAGTAATGTACGAGCTATTAGATGATTTGCCAGGATCACTGTATTGTCTGATGGCAAAGCCAGGATACCGGCATGAATGCTTTGGTTCCAGATTTGGATACTTATTCATCTCTTGGACTAACAGTTTATGCTCATTGTTGGAGGTGATTGCCTAGGTTTTACAACACCCCATCTGAACAAAGCAATTTTTAGACCTTCACCATAAGGATGACATGTTCGTACTTATAGCAACCCCTATCTGGTGCAGGTACATTGCTGATAATAGCACTTGTTATGCTGCATGACCAAGTAGATACGCAGGCAGGTTTATAAACTTCAGACATACAAAAGGCTCAGCCAGCCTTACAGGAATGTGCTATTCTAATCTTGATTAGGAACTCTACCACCTCCATGCCTGTGGGCTGTATTGTGCTCTAAATCCAAAATAAAATAATCACATATTTCTGCAATAAGTGCTTAACACACTGAGCTAACTTCTGAATCATTGTGGCACTCAATTTACCAATATGCATTTCAAATTTGGCTTTTGAACATGATCAACATAATTCCCACAGGAAGGAAAGAATGCTACAGGAGTTGTGCCGCAAGGAACTAACACACAAACTATACATATCACAGTGATCACAGAAAGCATTACATGGTGAATTGATCGAGGCAGAATGTACTTGCCAAAACAGATAGGTAATAGGTTTAGAGCCTCAGCACCATGGCACAAAATATTCTGATGTGTGCTATTTAAATTTGGTGAACAAAGGAATCTTACTTCTTTAGATCCGGCAGCCTTGTGGGGCCCTCTCCAAGGTAGAGGCCCTGGGCAAGTGCCCCTTTTGCCCTCCCATAAAACGTCTCTGCAGCAGTATGAAGATAGGAGAGCGCTCAATGATTGTTAGGCGGAATTTGTGCAGTTCCCTCTGGGACCACTGCAAAAGATTTAGGACTACAGGTGTTTGGCAGTAAACCCACTTGGTAGCAGTCTGTACCACACAGATTCACTTGGTAGCTGTGGCTGAGCAGTCAGACTTCCCTCAGAAGAGTTAGGCAGTATGTGGAGTATACAATATAGGGCAAGCTACACAGTAGAACAAGCAAACACGGAACAAGGCTTCGGTGTAAAGATATAAAGGTATTTATTTATAACAACACATCTATGGAAAACACTCTGGCACTAATACGGCAAACAACTCCAATCACAATTACTATACGAAGAAAAAGATCAATCCCCCTAACAATAGTTTGGCAAGTCTAGGTTCACTGGCATCACTTATTTGCAGACAGAGGTGTATGCTTTAACCTAGATGGCATTCTAGTATTCGTTAGGACGGGAGAGAAAAATAAGGCTGGTTATGAAGTCAACTCAGTATCAATACTTTTCGGACAAATGCAAGGCAAGTAAGGCAGGGTCTACTGTAGATCACAAAGTTCAGAGGCCAGGCCCACTCGGAGAGAGGCAAGGCGATATGTCCCAAAAAGTGTCTCAGTGGAAATGCGCTTCGAGTCTTTATCGCAAAATTGTTATGGAAATATTGGACCAGTTCAGAACAACACGTTAAAGAAAGCTTGGAGGCGACCCAATGGAAAGGCGAGGATTAAGACACCTCACTCGATCCGGCAGAAAGGGAAGCCAGGCGGACACGGTACCTTGTTTGTGGAGAGACAGCTCCGGCGGGGGCAGTTGTTCCTGGTGGTGGATGCACGTCGGGTCTTTGCCAAGAGTAGAGATGATCTCGTCGTCGAAGAAAAGTGAAGTCCGGTGCACCACCAGGGAAGAGACCACCCACGGAGTGCTCCGTCACAAGGCACCACCTTTTGGTCGTGGTACAGGGGTAGTGGCTATCCAGTTGCCGAGGTGCTCTGCACGGGCAATTCGATCACTGCGTCCTGGAGCGAAGAAAAAAACAAAGGGGACTGGTTGTTCCCACCAGTAAGGGGAAGAGACTCTCCGGCAGGGAGATCTCCTCTGTCGTTGGGAAGTGGTGAGTCGGTTCCGCAGGGCTCCACCAGAGGTGTCGTCGTTGCAGGTCGGCTCAGCTTTACCCTCGTCGGATTCTTAGGTCCTGTGGCGACTTCTGAAGATCCAGTCCCAAAAGCCCTGCTTTTATGCAGAAAACCCCCATTCATTCAGCCTAGCTGTCAATCAAAACACGCTAAGTGGTGAGCGGGGTGGCTCACCTCTTGGGCCAATCACACTAGAGTGCGACCAGAGTTGGCAAGGCAACTCGGTCCAGGGTGCCTAAACCCCCTCCCACACCCCTGTGGTAACCCAGACAGAATGGCACCACTTTGGAGGGTCACTGTACAGAAGCCCGCCAAAAGTGGAACAAAGGGCTCAACCTTTGGTTTAGGAGTCACAGAGACGAACACAGATGCCATTTTAAAAACCGAGTTCGGGCAGAAAATACCATCCGATAGACTTATTTAAGATAAGTAAACCGGTGGTATGTTAGAGATTAACGGGAAAAAGGTATCAATCTCCAACAATGGGAAGAATCCCATAAGGTTATATTCGGGGTCGAATATAACAAGTAGTTTCCACTGCCACCAGCCAAAACTCGACGAGGGGGGACAGGACAGTGCCCCCTCGAATAACAGACCCAGGAGTAATCGAATTACCCCTACTAGCACGTCCACAATAGGATGGTTTGTACTAGTTCTGTTAGTAAATTTAGGTCTAGTAAAGCCAATGGTGACTTTACATGCCCGGGGAGACAGTAGTCAGTCCCCGGGTATGGAGTCTATGATGGAGGTCCGCTAGGACGCCCCAGTGCTACGGCACGGAGGGTGCAGTGTAACACACATAGCAAAACATATGAGACCCTATGGAGTAAAAGACCCCATAGCCCATAGAAAACATTGACATTCAAAGGAATTACACACATTCATGTCCAAGAGTGGGATAAAAAGAGTCTCACTCTTGGCAGGATGGAAAAAAACAAACTCCAGAAATCCAGCAAAGCTGCTGGGGGACTCACTAGGTTAGGAAATTCAGCCTAAACAGAGAATTCTCCCTAACACTCGCCCTCCCCAGACTAAGGGACAGGAGGATTTAATCCACTCCTGGATGAATCTCATACCTCTAGTCGATGACATACATCCTAGAGAGACCATCAGCATTTTGGTGGTGACACCCTGACCTGTGCTCAATGGTGAAATCAAACCCTTGCAGGCAGATCGACCATCTCAATAGTTTCGGGTTTTCCCCTTTCATTTGCATTAACCATCTCAAGGGTTGGTGGTCAGTCTGAATGACAAAAGTAGAACCATACAAGTACGGCCTAAACTTCTTCAGAGCCCACACGATAGCAAAGCACTCACTTTCGATTGTTGCCCACCTTGTTTCAGGATCCTTCAGCTTGCGGCTGATGAAGCAAACAGGGTGCTCCCTACCTTTCCCATCCAGTTGACTGAGTACGGCACCTATTCCTACATTTGAAGCATCTGTCTGCACAATGAAGTGTTGGCGGTAATCAGGAGCTCTGAGTACTGGGGCTTGGCAAAGAGCCTTTTTCAGGTTTTCAAAAGCCTGATTGCACTCCTCGTTCCATCTAACCTTTTTAGGAAATTTGGGCGAGGAGATGACATTCAGTGGAGAAGCTATGGTCCCATAGTTCTCAATGAAATTCCTGTAATACCCAGTGAAGCCTAGGAAGGGTCTCACTTGGGTTTGAGTAGTAGATGTTGTCCAATTTTGCACAGCTTCAATTTTACTGAGCAAAGGCCTTATTTCTCCACCTCCTACCTCATGTCCAAGATAGACTACCTTACTCTGTCCAATTTGGCATTTACTCGCCTTTATGGTCAGGTTGGCTCGTCCAAGAGCCTGCAAAACATCTCTCAGGTGGGTTACATGTTCTTCCCAGGAATTGCTGAACACTGCTATGTCATCCAAGTATGCCATGCCGAAGTCCTCCATCCCATTCAGAACCTGGTTTACCATCCGTTGAAACGTAGCAGGTGCATTCTTCAATCCGAAAGGAATTACCTTAAACTGGTATGAGCCAATGGGGGTCGAAAATGCAGTTTTCACCTTGACATGGTCTGTCAGGGCTATTTGCCAATAGCCTGACTTCAAGTGAAATGTGCTGAGGAACTTGGCGGCGCCAAGTTTATCCACCAACTCATCTGTTCTTGGCAAAGGGTGGGCATCAGTCTTGGTGACTGCATTAAGAGCTCTATAATCCATGCAGAATCTAAGCTCTTTAGATCCGGCCTTTGGTACTAACACAACTGGGCTAGACCATGGACTAGTAGAGGGCTCTATTACCCCGAGATCAAGCATCTTGCTGACCTCACCTTTGATGTGGGTTCGTACGTGTTCTGACATTCGGTATCCTCTGCTTTTGACTGGCAGACAGTCACCAGTGAGTATGTCATGCTGGCCCCAAGGGGTCAAGCCTGGTGAAAGCAAGAACAGAGAGGCAAACTGATTCAACATGGATTTGCACTCTTCTTGTTGCTCGGTGTCAGATTGGAGGAGAGATTTACTCCTTCAATTTGTTCGTCCAAAGGCAAGCCTCTGAGGAGATCCAGAAGAGCTTCACTCTCTTCTTCTTCCTCGGATGATGCTAGAAGCAACGCTCCTACATCAGGACGTGAGACATTCGCTTTGAGTCGGTTGGTGCGGAAGACGGTCGGAGCCTCCTTGGGATTGCCCAAGTCCACCAGATAGTTAACCTCTCCGAGTTTACCCACAACTCTGAAGGGTCCCATCCATTTGTCTTGCAAGGCCCTCTGCCTTGTTGGGATCATAACGAGAACGAGCTGGTCTTGAGCAAACTCAACCGTGTTAGCCTTTTGATCGTGCCAGTGCTTGACCAATGCTTGTCCAGCTTTCAAGTTATCGCTTGCTTCTGTCATCATGTGCGACAATCTCCTCCGGAGACCTATCACGTAGTCAGTTACTCTGACTGGCTTGGGGGAAGGAGCACTCTCCAACCCCTCCTTAATCAGGGCCATTGGACCTCTGACGGTATTACCATAGAGGAGTTCGAAGGGAGAATAACCTACTCCCTCCTGAGGGACTGCTCTATAAGCAAAGAGAAGGCATGGCAGTAGAAGGTCCCACTTACGCTTAAGGGGTTCCTCTAAAGCACCTATCATGCTCTTCATGGTACGGTTGAACCGTTCTACCAACCCATTGGTTTGTGGGTGGTAAGCTGTTGAGAACTTGTAAGTAACTCCACAAGTTTTCCACATGGCTTTCATGTAGTGGGACATAAAGTTTGACCCCCTTTCAGAGATTACTTCCTTAGGAAACCAGACCCTAGTAAAGATACCAAGGAGGGCCTTAGCCACAGCCGGAGCTGTAATAGTCCTCATAGGAATTGCCTCAGGATACCTAGTAGCATGGTCTACTACAGCAAGTATAAACCTGTTGCCTGAGGAGGTTGGAGGATCAAGGGGACCAACAATGTCAATCCCTACTCTCTCAAACGGGACTCCCACAACTGGGAGAGGCACTAAAGGTGCCACATTCTTGGAGCCAACCTTACCAGAGGTCTGGCAGGTATGGCAGCTCCTGCAGTGTTTTTGTACTTCGGCCCCCATTTTTGGCCAATAGAAGTAGAGAGAGAGCCTTTCCTTAGTCTTCTTGAAACTCAAGTGACCAGCCAAAGGAATCTCATGGGCTAACTGCAAGAACTGTGGTCTGTTCTCTTGGGGTACTACAAGCCGCTTGTAGTCTCCAGGTGCAGACTCGGTCGGTTCACTGTAGAAGAGGCCATCTTCCTAGTGCAACCTGTATTTACCAGGCTCTTGCCCTTCAGCCTGAGCTTCTGCCTGGTGGCGAAGACCTTCCAGAGTTGAACATTCTCTCTGTCCCTTACTGAAGTCTGCCCTGCTGGGTCCACCTTCTGCCAGTAAAGACTGCAGCTCAGGATGGTCAACGGGATCCAGATCTCCAATGAGTTCCTGGCCTTCCATTAGCTCTTCTTCAGAGTCTAATTCTACCACACAGGGTCGTACCTCCCTCTCAGCCTCAGCTGGACGTGGAGTTACGGGTGTAACTTTGGACAACCGCGGGGAAGTCCGTGTTGGCTGCACTGAAATGCTGGCTGCTGGTTTTGGGGTAGAAGTCTTAGGTTTCCCTTTCGCTTCTGATTTCTTCGAGACAGTGGCCGACAATTCCAGTGGAGCAGGAGTGATTTCTTTCTTCATCTTCTCCGGGAGAGTACCGCGCATGGTCCTCTCTCTTGCGGGTCTGGTTAGCTCCTGTAACCGTTTACTAGGAGGTCTGGGAGTATGCGACACAACTCCGAGAGTTTTTAAATCGTTACCCAACAGTACGCGTCCTGGTACCTCACTCTGTATGCTGACAGGTATCTTCACAGTCATGTCGTTACACTGGATGAGAACTGGTAATTGGGGAAGCATCTGCACAGGCCCTCCAGCTAACTTGGTGAGGCCTTTGGGTGCCTTAGCAACATCCTCAGCCTGAAAAAACGATTTATCCACCACAGTTATGCTGGCCCCAGTGTCCCTAATGGCAGAAGTCTCCTGACCATTCACCTGGACACTGTCCTTATAATACTCTTTAGTATTATCGGGAATAGAATTATAGACATCTAAATTCTGTTGTTCCCACAACCCCAGAGATACTAAAGAAACGCTAGCTGAGTCTCCAATGGGTTCATCAGCTAGCAGTAGAAAGTTTCCACTTGCCATTTGGACTTCCTCCTCTGGAGTGAAGGCTAAGGAGACAAGCTGGACCCCTGAAGGTTTACCCTTACATCTGGGATCTCCTTTCACGTGGTCAGTCGAGCCACAAACAAAGCATTTACCGAATGCTTTTTGGAATGATGGCTTGTTCTGGCCTTCTTCCGGTTTGGCACCAGAAGACACACTATTCTGCTGCGGTTTTCCTTGTGGCTTACCCTTCTGGTTTTGTTTGGGGCCCTCTTTGGAATTTGAGTTATTCGAATTCTCTTTTGAGTCTTTTTTAGGCTGTTTTCCCTCATCCTTCTTCTGAGTTGCCCCAGAATCCTTATGAGTAGCCCTGTTGGCAACCCATAAGTCAGCAGCCTTAGCTAGCCTCCGGGAATCCAATTCCTTCGAATCAGCCAAGTGCTGTCTGAGCTCAGGAGAACAGGCATCATAAATAGACTCCAACATAAAAAGATTCTTCATACCCTCATAAGTGTTCACTTTGTAACCCTTAATCCATCCCTCTAAATTTTTCAACCCTTCACTCACCCAGGTAGCCCAAGGGGTACCATCATGCTTTTTGAGGGTTCTAAACCTCTTAAGATACTGGGAAGGGGTCTTCCCAAATCTAGCTATCAAAGCTAGTTTCACACTTTCGTAATCCGTCTTATCCGCCTCCCCCAACTCCATTACCACATCAGTCGCAACAGGGGGGAGCCTAGAGAACAACCAGGGGAGTAAATCATTCCCGGTGATGTCCTGGAGCCCATGATTGTACTCAAACAGTTTTAACCAATCCAATACATCCAATCTCGTTTCATACATACCCACTAATTTCTTCGGCATCCAGGGTCTTTTGGGACTGGAGCTTCTAGAGGAACCAGAGGAGAGAGAAGCATTTTCTACAGACAACTTTTTCATCTCTAATTCGTGATTAAGTTCTATTTCCCTGAGCCTTAACTCAGCTTGCTTCTGCTCAGCCTGGGCATTCATCCATCTGAACTCGAGCTCTTGGTTTCTTTCAGATTGAGCCAAGAACCGTTTGTATTCTAATTCGAGCTTCATTTTTTCAAGTTCAAAATAAGCAGGGTTACATGTGGGACCTGGTATGGGCCCTGTAGGTACAGCTGGTAAGGAAGGTAGAGGAGCAGGGGAGACAGTTTTGTTAGTCTCTCCTTCCTCGTCAGCCTCTTCATCACTATCATCAGAGTTATGATTTAGATCAACACCATCACTGTTATCTACATTTGCTGGAGTAGTTGGTTCCTCTGAACCAGTGCCCAGACTTTGGTTTTCCAGCAATCTCGCTATCAGTTCTAACTTCTTGCCTCTTACAGAAAGATTCTCTTGCCTACAGAGAGCTCGTAAACTCTCAGTAGTAGTTTCACCCGACAAGGACTCTTGACTGTAAGCTTCCATCGTAGACATGTTTTTTGAAAGTTGCTTTTTAGTGCTAAGCTTTGTGGTTAGTTATCCTAAAGTGTCGAAAAGCACTCTAAACTGTATCCTCGATACAAATCCCACCGCTGTACACCAGTGTTAGGCGGAAACCTGTGCAGTTCCCTCTGGGACCACTGCAAAAGGTTTAGGACTACAGGTGTTTGGCAGTAAACCCACTTGGTAGCAGTCTGTACCACACAGATTCACTTGGTAGCTGTGGCTGAGCAGTCAGTCTTCCCTCAAGAAGAGTTAGGCAGTATGTGGAGTATACAATATAGGGCAATCTACACAGTAGAACAAGCAAACACGGAACAAGGCTTCGGTGTAAAGATATAAAGGTATTTATTTATAACAACACATCTATGGAAAACACTCTGGCACTAATACGGCAAACAACTCCAATCACAATTACTATACGAAGAAAAAGATCAATCCCCCTAACAATAGTTTGGCAAGTCTAGGTTCACTGGCATCACTTATTTGCAGACAGAGGTGTATGCTTTAACCTAGATGGCATTCTAGTACTCGTTAGGACGGGAGAGAAAAATAAGGCAGGTTATGAAGTCAACTCGGTATCAATACTTTTCGGACAAATGCAAGGCAAGTAAGGCAGGGTCTACTGTAGATCACAAAGTTCAGAGGCCAGGCCCACTCGGAGAGAGGCAAGGCGATATGTCCCAAAAAGTGTCTCAGTGGAAATGCGCTTCGAGTGTTTATCGCAAAATTGTTATGGAAAGATTGGACCAGTTCAGAACAACACGTTAAAGAAAGCTTGGAGGCGACCCAATGGAAAGGCGAGGATAAAGACACCTCACTCGATCCGGCAGAAAGGGAAGCCAGGCGGACACAGTACCTTGTTTGTGGAGAGACAGCTCCGGCGGGGGCAGTTGTTCCTGGTGGTGGATGCACGTCGGGTCTTTGCCAAGAGTAGAGATGATCTCGTCGTCGAAGAAAAGTGAAGTCCGGTGCACCACCAGGGAAGAGACCAGCCGCAGAGTGCTCCGTCACAAGGCACCACCTTTTGGTCGCAGTACAGGGGTAGTGGCTATCCGGTTGCCGAGGTGCTCTGCACGGGCAATTCGACCACTGCGTCCTGGAGCGAAGAAAAAAACAAAGGGGACTGGTTGTTCCCACCAGTCAGGGGAAGAGACTCTCCGGCAGGGAGATCTCCTCTGTCGTTGGGAAGTGGTGAGTCGGTTCCGCAGGGCTCCACCAGAGGTGTCGTCGTTGCAGGTCGGCTCAGCTTTACCCTCGTCGGATTCTTAGTTCCTGTGGCGACTTCTGAAGATCCAGTCCCAAAAGCCCTGCTTTTATGCAGAAAACCCCCATTCTTTCAGCCTAGCTGTCAATCAAAACACGCTAAGTGGTGAGCGGGGTGGCTCACGACTTGGGCCAATCACACTAGAGTGCGACCGGAGTTGGCAAGGCAACTCGGTCCAGGGTGCCTAAACCCCCTCCCACACCCCTGTGGTAACCCAGACAGAATGGCACCACTTTGGAGGGTCTCTGTACAGAAGCCCGCCAAAAGTGGAACAAAGGGCTCAACCTTTGGTTTAGGAGTCACAGAGACGAACACAGACGTCATTTTAAAACCTGAGTTCTGGCAGAAAATACCATCCGATAGACTTATTTAAGATAACTAAACCGGTGGTATGTTAGAGATTAACGGGAAAAAGGTATCAATCTCCAACAATGGGAAGAATCCCATAGGGTTATATTCGGGGTCGAATATAACAAGTAGTTTCCACTGCCACCAGCCAAAACTCGACGAGGGGGGACGGGACAGTGCCCCCTCGAATAACAGACCCAGGAGTAATCGAATTACCCCTACTAGCACGTCCACAATAGGATGGTTTGTACTAGTTCTGTTAGTAAATTTAGGTCTAGTAAAGCCAATGGTGACTTTACATGCCCGGGGAGACAGTAGTCAGTCCCCGGGTATGGAGTCTATGATGGAGGTCCGCTAGGACGCCCCAGTGCTACGGCACGGAGGGTGCAGTAACACACATAGCAAAACATATGAGACCCTATGGAGTAAAAGACCCCATAGCCCATAGAACACATTGAAATTCAAAGGTATTACACACATTCATGTCCAAGAGTGGGAGAAAAAGAGTCTCACTCTTGGCAGGATGGAAAAAAAAAAATCCAGAAATCCAGCAAAGCTGCTGGGGGACTCACTAGGTTAGGAAATTCAGCCTAAACAGAGAATTCTCCCTAACAATGATAAAAAGGAATGTTGACAGTGTTGATGATTAAGAGTAGCAGGCATTTCCATGGATGGGTGAGCACATTTTGAGCCTACAGGAGCAGGTGGTGGCGCAGTTGTGCATGTTTCTCCCGCGTTGGTTAGAGACGTGACCTTGCAGGTACTTTATTTGTCCAGGGGGTGGATGGGCTAAGAATATGAATCTACTTTTTTTCGGCTATGCAACATTTAAATAGTGGCAGGATATAGCATGGATCGGCACCTAGTCTAATGGGACGTATGTGTAAAATTCTGCATTTGGAATTTAGGAGAGATCGTCGGAGTTGAGGGACATTTACTTTATGCAGTTGTCATCCGAAATTGTTGGGGCGGCAAACAGGCTGAGAGGGAGATTATTTCAAAAGGAAATAGCAAAGGAAGAGAGACTATGCGAGGGAGGAGGCAGTGAATGAGTGTGCAGATATGGATACAAGGGCATGTTAGGAGGAGGGCTCTGGCTTTGGAAATAATTGGATTGGACACGCAATCGAAAAGAGCATCCAATGGAGGGTAAGGTAAAGGTGGCAAAGCGCCAATAAGCTATGGCAGGAGGAAGAGTGAAGGAGATGGGTGCCAATTTGTGGCAGGTGCGCAGGGCAGCAGTTTCGGCTTGGGGCATCAGTAACGAGGGGCAGTTTTGGAGTGGTGTGCAGATGGTCATGGATGCAGAAGGTACGTGGGACGGCACCGGCACATTGATGGGGCAAGAGGTTCTGTGCTGTTACATCAACGCTCTTTTTTCGATGTATTTTTCTCCCAAAAATGTTTACAAAAAAACTCATCGCATTTTTACAAAAATATTTTTGGGATTCATCCCAAGCCCGCTACCCTACTTTTGTAAATCTTGCTGACCACTCTCACCACTTATATGCACTTTCCGAACCCCCCTATATTTTTCAAATGAGTTTTTTGTTAAAGACATTTTGAGAAAAATAAACATCGAAAACATGACCGTCAATGTAAGAACGTTATACGGGCCAAGACATCTGGAAGCCTGGTTAGGTAACAAGCGGGGCAGTGGGGAGGTGTGGAAAGTTGGGTAGAAGGGCTGCTGGCATGCAGGCCGCCGCCCAACTACACAGAGGACGTGGAGGTAGTACAAACTGAGGTGCAGGACAGGCGGTGCACGTGGCGGCACCTGGTTGGCTGGGGTGGCAGGGCATGTCGTGGTGTGGAAGTGCATGGTAAAGGTTGTCTTTCGGGATCAGGAGCTGACAGGCCATTGCTGGTATCATTCTTGCGGTGGGAAGACCACTTTGTACAGTTTTCAAATAAGGTGGGCGTGGAGCAGAGGTGTCCTTATTTCAAGGTCTTTGCCAGGGTCTTATCTTCTGCCCCCCCCTCCTTCTGCTATTGGCACCTGGATGGCTTCGGGCTTTGGCGCGGTACAAATATAATAACATAACATAACAGGGTGCACTGGGGTTCCGATACACCTGCTAGAAATTGGGGAGGAAGTATATGGTGGGGGCAAACCTGTTTAGGGAGTTGGAGGTTGCAGTTATGCATTCTAGGACTTCCGGGTAAGAGTGTGGTACGGTATGGGGCGTGCTGGGGGGTTGGGGCATGCATCCTTTCACAAGGCAGGTGTGCCATATGAAGTGCCATATGAATCGGGGCTGTCTGGGGAGTGCGTGCAGAAATGGCACAGCTGATGATTTGTTGCTACGTTTAGCGCCAGGCTTTATGAGGATACGGTGTCGGCAGAATTGTACAGGGGACAGAAGAGGGCGATGTTATCGCTTACATTCTTAGGTTGATCTAGCAGGCTGTGTCTAGGGTAACAGCGGAACAGTTGTCGGGAATTGATTGTGCTGTAAATGGCTCAGGGTTTTTTCTGAGCCAGGTGTGGAGAGATGGAGAGAAGGATGCTAGAGTGTTGGGCCCAGGAGAGGGGTCAATGGGTGGGACAAGAGAAAGGCAGTGACAGCTCAGGGTGTTGGCTATGGTATATTTGTAAGCATGGGAGGAGGAGAACGTTAGGGTAGGCTTTACGCAGCTGTGTTTGTGGCTTTCAGAAGTAGTGTTGGTGAAAGTGGGGTGGGGTGGGGGCTTGTATGGAGGGCGTACGATTGTCTAAAGAGCGCATAGACATCTTGGTCAGGTGGGCTAATGCAGATCAGCAAGTAAAGGGGTATGGGGTTGCTGGGAAACGTGGCGCAGCATTATGCCCAGTTAAGAAAGGGAGAAGAGGTCAGAAAGGTTGCAGCCATGTGCTGAGACCGATTTCAGGAATGAAGGTGGGGGAAGTCGATTACGGGACTGGTGTTAGGAGTGTTACAGAAAGTCCTGTGTTCATTGCGGGGAGGACGGGATGCTTTTAGAACAGGAACTTCATCTGAGGTGGAGAGAGTAGGTATGATGGGGAAGGGAAGGATATTTAGGGACTGGGCGATGGAAGTAGGGGAGATACAGTGGTTATATTAGCAAGCTGGGGAGGCAAAATGAGTTGAATGAGGAAAGACGGTATGGTGTGATGGGGGATTATATGGGTTTTAATATGTTTTTTTTTTCAACAGATGTGGTACAGTTAAAGGGAAGTGTTCCTGGGATACAGCTATGTGATCATTTGGTGGTGAAGTGGGCAGGCAAACAAGCGGAAAGGTGGGTGTTTGGTACCCAGTTGGAATCTGGCTATTAAGATGTTGGTGAGGAGGTCAGATTTGGGCAGGCTCAGGGGCACCAACTGCTATCAAGGATGTCGGGAAGGTAAATGGGGTGTGGCATGTAGGTAGCAATTTTAATATAGGTATGGGAGAATGACTTAGTTAAGTAACTAGGGCCAGTCCTCATTAAGAAAGTGAAGAAGGACATCATCATATTAAGGGGGATTGAGTTTGGTTATATTGGACTAAGATGCGGTCTTGAAGGGTGGGAAGGGGTGCTAAAAACAGACGTGCTGGGGGAAATGACCAGGAAAAGATAAATATGGAAATGGTCAAGATCTGTAAGTGTGGAGGGTAGGGCTGTATCGAAATTCGGCTTCGAGTAACCATTCGGCCGAATTCCGGCTGAAACCAGCTATTCTGCATTCGGCCGAATGGTTACTTGAATAGGACTCGAAGCCGAAGTTCTCAACCCATGCAGCCCCCATGCATAAGTCACTTCTCAGCAGCTGGCACCAAGCCCCCTCATCATCATGCATACATTATCCAGCAGTAAGGGATACTTTTCAAACAAAGAAAGCATGAACTCCCACGGTTCGCCTCCAACATTAGAAAACATTTCCTGTCATCTTGCCCCACCACGCAGCCAATCACTGTCAGCACCCCCTCACGAGCGGCCTTCCTCGGTCGGCATAGTGCCTTTTGTTATGCGTGGAAGGCTAAAAGGCTAAACCCCACACAAACACCTCTGCATCTCAATAGCCCTTCTTCCGAGTCAAAATCTGTGCGATGCCCCGAGCCAGGGTTCCACTGATTTACTTCCCCGCCCCCCACCTTCCAGGACAATGAACATAAACGGCAAAGCCACCATTTCTGCTACAAACATTTCTGCTTCCCTGTACCGCCTTTGCACACACACACACTGTGCCGCCCCCTGTTCTTAAGCAAGGGGCATCTACACATGTCTCTCTCAAACCTTCCGCTCATGCAAAGGGTCGTACTAGGCGAGCACAAAAAAAGATTATAGCAGTACCCCCTGACCAAGCATCATAATCTGACAGCCGCAGATGTTAGAGTTAAGTGTGAAGCAGCATCTGACCACTTACAATCGAAGTAAAAACAGTTGAGCTCGCATGATCCATTGTCATTACGTGTTATTTTTCTCAGTGTTGATATGCATCCTGGGCCACATAGTTAGATATACCTCCCGTTTCCCATTCAATAACTCCTACCCTCTAAAAGGAAAAACTACAACACCCGTCAGCTGCACAGCGCAGCTCAAAGTGTGCTGCCTATGCCCACTCCTTCGCCGTTTTGTGACAGTGACCGCAATGCATTCTGAATCCAGCATAGTGGCAAATTTCAAGGTAAGTCATTAATTTCATGAGGGGCCCAAGACCCGCTACGAGCTGAAAAGCCAGCCAAAATAGAAATACTCATGCTTTGCATGAACATTTCCACATAATTGTTACCTTTGCATATAACGAACAGAGGTTGCACTGCTCTGGCAAAGTTTGCCTTACCTATACTGCACACAGAGGCTCAGGGGATAGCCCAGGAAACCCACAGGTTGCACTTCAGAAGGCTTGCTGCGGACACCAAATGCAGAAACAGCCAAACCCTCACTTACTGTTTAGCAACGGCCCAAATTGCTATATACTAGTTTGTGGTTTTTGGTTGTATTAGGCACTTGTGTAAGTGTAACAAACATTTCCATTATCCAGTTCATTAGATTGGTCAGGTTTTGGTGCAGAGCTTTGCATTCTGGGACTTGTAACCATACACACATAACTAGCTTTTGGGGGTATGTTTAAATAAATAAAGAACAATTGATGCACATAATGCTATTTGACTACCAATGCATGCTTCACAGTGATTGGAAAGGTAGGGAGGACAGGAGAAAGCAAATTCTCACAGCAGTCCTTAAGTGTGCTGTTTCAAACATGAAGAGTTAACTGTATGTAACATTGAAGCTTCACCAGAATAGTCTTAATAGCATGCATAAAGAAGTTAGATGCTCCCACACAATTAGGTTTCCCTTCCCCCACAGTCTCAGAAGTTAGCGCCTCTCCCAGCATTTGAAGGGTTAGTTACCATCCAACCGATGGCGGCAAATCTGCTTTTTTAAATTTCTTTTGATCATTTAACAAGCTTTTAATAAACTTAGTGAGATAAATATGTCCATTTAATAAACATGAATACTCATGCAATAGAATGTCACCTGATTGTATTTAATAAAACATTGTTTATTATGTTCTAGAACATATTTGCTTAAAAAAACAACTATTCGGCTCACTATTCGGTTTGGCCGAATAGCTGGACCAACTATTCGGTATTCGGCTGAATAGTAATTTCACTATTCGGTACACCCCTAGTGGAGGATACATGTGATACGCCACCCGGATATTGGATATGAGGAATTGTACTTGTTTAGGGAAGGAATTGTACATCTCTATGGTGGGTATGGGTAATGTGCGATTGGTTATCAGGATGTTGGTGGGAAAAGTGATGGTAAATTTTAAGAGAAAGGATGGGATGGGTAGAATGAACACCTACGGAGAGGGTTTTGCTGTGTCCCATGGACATGGATGGTCAAAGGATGGTTGGATGAAGCATAAGGGTTGAAGATGACATGGATAAAGTTGGGGTTGATGTTGGGGAGTTGAGGGGAAAGGAATATTTGAACAGAGGAATGTGGTTAGGGGTGGAAAGGTGGTTATCAATATGTGTATAATGGTTTGGTTCATCTGTAGGCTGACAATCAAGGTTAGTGATTTGTGTAAGCTGTCGACTGTAACATTAAGTCAACCTTTTCCACTCATGCTGAGTCTGGATGGTCTGTGCAGTTTAGTACAAGGGGGCCCCACGAGGGCACATGTTCTGCACTGGAGTAATTAGTGTGCAAATTTCAACCATGCACTAATTTCAGTGGTGTCACTGACTACAATAGGGGTAATGTGCACTATTTTTTAAATGAAGCTATTGTTTCAGCATGTTTTAGGTGTGACTTAGCACTGATGTGAGGCACTGAGGGTAAACTAAAAAGGGGTGATTTGGGACTTAGTATAGCATAGGGTAGTGTAGGGTGCTAATGATCTTGACATTACTAAATACTAATGCCACTAAAAATAACTAAGTATAATCCTACTGACATTAGTAACTACACTGGGATGAAAGTGGTTTGCTTAGGCCATAGACCTGCTGCAGCCTAGAAACAGAGGCAATAATGTGAAATCTGCACGGCAGTGTGCTTTGCGGATGGTAGATTCAGAGCACGAGTCAGCAGGATGCGTTTTTGCAAAAACAGCTCCTTTGCTCAAACAGGAAAGCCAGAAAGGATCCCACGGTGCCATGTTGCATATTTCATCCAGGCTGGAGCAAAGTGCTGTAAAAAGGTCACTGTGGAGAACCAAAAAGGGTTCGGAAAGTTACTTGAGGTGTTGGCTAAAAGGGGAGGTGATGATTGACTGATGACATCTAAGAATAGGAGGAGAAAGGGGTAAAGGATACATGCGAAAATATAGGCAGAGGGTAGTTGAAAGGAGCAGAGTTTAAAAGCTGGGGGAAGAGGAGAGGAGAAAAAAGAGTTGGCTAGAAAAGGATCCAGCAGAGGAAAAAGAGAGAGACAAAAAGAAAAATCATGGAGTTGTGTTTTGTTGCTGGGAGTGAACTGGGAGTGGAGCTGGATTGCAGAGAGGTGGGAGACGGGTATCCAAAGACCTCGCTGTATTACTGCAGGCAGCAGAGTGTGGGCAAGAGTGGAGGGAGTCCCCGTAAAATGAAGGGCGTCCAGCCATGCAGGCAAAATCGACAATGCACCACTGGTGAATATTGGTGACAAGATACAAGAGAACTGTTTAATTAGATATAACTCATATTCTAATTAGTGAATTGTCAAATTAGGCATGAAAGGGGGGAACCCACTTGTTTTCTATGCATCGGAGAACAAATCTGTTTTCCTGTACGCAGATAATAATAATTTGTTGAAAAGGGGAGTGTACTATAGGAATGCTAAAATCTTGTCAGTTTTACTCCCAAGGTTACAGATAAAAAATGCACATTTGCTGCCAAGTTTACTGGATGGGTAAATAGTTTTGCTTGAATAAAAGAGTGATTTCTGTCAAGGGTCGAGGTTTATCCAGGAAGTTTAAACGTGTGCTAATACAAGCAAACATATATGTCCCGATGAATTAGAAAAGCTGTGTGTTTGCAAGTTGCATAGTCTTACTCACTCCTGTTGATAACATGCATTGTTGGATCTGTTGATTTATTGTAAGCTTAGCTGAGGGAAAAAAAGTGGCTGCTAGCAAGTGGGATTATTTTTAAAGTGTGCCTCACTGAGCTGTATTTGAAGGTGTATTCCAACGTTACCATTGGTCCACTAAATGTATACGAGAGAGGGATGGTAAATGGTAAATGAGGTTGTGCTTATCCACAACGTGCAGAGTTGTTTTCTTTCCCAATGCAAAGTGGATGGTAAAATGTGAAATTACATGTTATGTTGTTTTTCTCCTATTACAAAAGGCACATCCAGTTTGATGCTTTGCTAATGGTTTTCCCATACACTGTGCATGTAAATGTCTCATTCTGTTGCTGGAATTTTCAAATGACCTTATAGAGGTGCCAAATTATGAAATCCTGTGTGATAGTCAGTTTTTAGTGTGACCTAGTCAATTTTTCATAGGCAAAGCTGAAGTCTGGTGCAACTGGTACTGTCAATGAAAAAATCTAGAGTGCTTAACTCAGCACTAACTCTTGCAAGTCACTATCCAGGTATCTGTAATAAAAGCATGGCAGGAAATTGGTAGCCAATGAACTAATCCCCTACATTTTAGTAACAAGCTTATACAAGTGTTTGCAGAGAAACACATATTCATGCACATGGTGAAAGTGGACTATATTTCCCTACACTGGCCAGCAAAGCCACCCGGGGGGACAGCGTGCACTTCAGGCTATTTAGGGGGGACCGCCAAAGGTTTATGAATAGTCGGCGGTTGATGCAAAACCTTTTGCTTACACACACACTCCTGTAATTGTGGCTAGGGTGTTGTTTCTCTGTTCACAAATGGTACAGGGGATGGGAGCTAAAGGGAGAACTGGCATTTTGTATGTGAACTGCTGGCTAGCAAGGGATAGGTGCAGGGATGTACATTAATGTTTCCATTGTTTCTGATGTAGCAGGTTCACCTGATCTTCAGCTTTAGGAAGTTAGGTTTCATGGGAATGGGGAACAAGGATACTGTCGTAGTAGTGATATTAGGGCAGCAAAGGCGGGGAGACCGCCTAACTGTTTTTGCGTTACCACCCAACGTTCTGGTGGTATTACCGTCAGATGACGGGTTGGGTGGTAACTGTAATTCCCCTTTCTCCATTGGGTCCATTGGACCCAATGTGGAATTTTTGGCACGAATACTGCTGGCGATATTACTGTGAGTTAATTGCACCAGAAATCAGCATTTTTGTGGCACATTTAACCCTAGTTTAGAGCTGAAGGGAAATGCTGCCAGCCCGAGATTGGGCGGACCCTTCAATGCAGCGGAAATAGCGTTATGGACACATTTAAGGGTACCATCCAACTCGTGATGAGGCCCACAGTCTGTTAAACAATGGTTGGTTGAAGTGAAGGGTTATCGCGGTAAACAGGGTATTTAGTGCTATTTGGATGGACAGGCTAGCCCGGGGTTAAAGGGGGCAAAGAAGGACTGAAGTTGGGTCAGGGAGAGGACATGGATAAAGTTGGCTAAGATCTATGAAGGGGCAAGGAATATTTGAAGGGAGGAAATGGGGTAGGGGGTGGAGGGGTGGTTACCAATATTGTTAATGGCTTGGTTAGTCTGTAAATCTGCGCATCCAGGTGATTGATGTTTGTAAGCTATGGCCTCACATTAAAAGAACCTTTTCCGCTAATGGCGAGTCGCTGTGTTTTTATGCAGATTAGCCCATTGGTGGCATGGCAGCGTGCACCATGACCTGGGGTGAACAGAGTTCTCTCTATGCCAACTGTGTTCTAAAGCAGCAGGGAATCAAGTGTGACTGGCAGATGTTTTCACATAAGGGTTACCTAGGTTGTCACCTTATGTGGGTCAATCCCACTTATTCATTAGGTCACCAGGAATCTCTATGTCATTACCTGTCTCGACTCTTTGGGATGTCAATTTTCTAGCAATAATTTGCTGTTACAACTTTCTCTTGAAGTCAAAGTTTTTGTTCTATCTGACCCTCTCTTTCTCTGTCCCTTTTTATTTTATCCCATCTGCCTCTTTGCCAGCACAGGCTCTGGCTTGTGATTTTATTTATGTATCTCTCACTGTCCATCCTCCTATCAATTCATCTGGTCTTCTCCCCCTCTTAGTTTCCTACTTCTCGCCCTTGCCTCGCCTCTTCTTGTTAGATCTCTCTGTCTGCCTCACTCTTCCCATCTGAGCTGCTCTTTTTCTGTCCTCTCGCCTCTCTCTAATTGTTTCAATCTGTTAATTCATTTGAAAGCCCTGCGTTGGCGGTGTGAGCGATGATACTTGCTTTGCTAAAGATAGTAAATCAGATGAGCACAACAATGTTTGATTCTATTACTCACTCCATCTGTCTGGTTCTCTTTTGCTGTGCCGCCCTCACCCCTTACCACACTCACTCTTCTCTCTCCCTGTCTTTTCCTGCCTTTGCTCTGCTCACTTGAAGTGAATCAACTCTATTACCACAGCCCACTCTCATTTTCCCTTTCATTCGAGACGTCCCTTTCTTGCACTCTATTCCCAAATGTCTCAACTTTCCTCCCTCCAATTCCTCTCCTGGCTCACACTCAATGCTGTTTAATCATTTCTTTGAATTCTCTAATTTCTCTGTTTCCAACTCTTTATCACACGCCCTCTCCTTAACATATATCTACAGAGCTAAATAATGTACACCTCCCTAAAAGCTGTCTGGATCTCTACAAATTCAGATCCCTACCAGTTCAGCAAGTCTTAAACTGCAATACCATGACCCCTCAATACAGGGCTCGCAAAATCTACTCACCCACTCACATTGGTGAATAGATTTTCTGAATGTTGCATGCCATGTGCATGCTACTCTATCTTGCTGGCGAGCACAATTAAATTAAGGGTTGTTTGAAACCGTAATTTGACATTGACTTCAATTGCGGAAAAGGACAAATAAAAGTTTCAAAGTGGGTATTTGGCCTCTTGGTGGCAGGCAGGGCTTAGGTTGAGGGTACGAGCAGGGTGGACGAATTCCACCCACTTTTTTCAGATGGTGGACGTATTCCCCCTGCGTATTTTAGAGATTGTCTGTAAAATGAGAACATTTGACTGTCTTCTTTGAATATATGCCGACCTAGGGATTCAAACAGCAGTCGCCAGGTTCGCAGGCCAGGCCCTTCACCAGTGCATCATATAACCTGAAGAAAAATACAATAAAACTGAAGTTGAAATGGCATATTTCGGGATTGCATGTTTCAAGTATTCGTTCCAGGTATTTATTCTTGGAGTTTAAAACATACACACCTTTTAAAATGTTCAAACACTATTAGAGGAAAATATCCTCTCTTCGTTTTGGTGGATGTTGATTTTATGAAAGCCAAATACCATCCTCCTGTGCAATTTGTATGGTTATGGAAAGCCCACTGAATGAAATGTGCATATGCCATCTTGATATGCTAATTTCTGGTAATGTTACAGAACACTATATATGTTAAGGAGTCCGCCCACTCTTAAGATGATCTGCAACATTTTCCAGAATGCATTTTTAAAATGTTTGTCATCTGCTGTCATAGGTCAAGTGCATTTCTCCAGGTTCAAGAAGGTAAACTAAGGTACTCCACCTGCAGGTCAAGCAGAGTGTTTAAGAATTATAAATAATGTATGAGGCCTGCAATAGCCCCAAACTACCTCTCCCTTCCCCACCCAACACACTCACCTTTCAATCTACTGGCACCTTTACACTACACACTCAGATCCGGCAGTGCTTTAAATGGGAAAAAAAGGAAGTGCAGGTACCTGTCAGGTCGACCCTGGCCCAGTTCCATGAAATTCACCCTGCCTCCTCATCCGGTCAAGTATTTCTCAATGTGTGTCTCTCTCTATGTGTGTCTTCCACTTTGTGTCTCACTATCTAATTGTATCACTTTCTATTTGTCTCTCTCCCCACTTACTCCCCCCGACCCCACTCCAATCAAATTTTCACAATCTCTCTCTGTTTAAGGGCCTTTTCCCTGAGCTTGAACATTGGGACACTGGTACATGAAACATTGCAAGCAGTGATTCCAACCAAAAGCGGAGCTTAATGGTATACTTTAACGTCATTTGCTGGACATTTGATTCTGTCAGCCTAATGCAGTTACCTCGCTGAGACATCCTTCAATCACAGACTGATTGTGCCCTGTGTTGGCCCTAATATTGTGATGTGTTCAAATTGTCAGACATGAAGGGACGGCGGATCAGAAAGACAACTAATAATAACACAAATAATTGCGATCTATGGCTAAATTCAGGAGTTTTAAGAGAAAAGTCACTGATAAACTCTCACAACCCCCATTGAGCCCTGCTGAGGTACACAGCGTGACTGCATAAATAACACAGTGAGCAGATATGTGCACAACTTAGCTTCAAACCTAATCATCCTAATGAGTTGCTCTGCAGACTTTCAGATGTGTAACTTGGCTTCAAACCTGATGAACCGAAAGCAGCTCTGCAACAAACCACGACTGCTCCGTGGTTGGAAGGCGTCATTTTCTTACCTCTGTCACCAGTCTCCCCATGTAATTTTGATTGCTTGCACCATGAAGTGCAAATGCATTGAAACACAGGCAAACCCGAGTTTCAGTGCATTCTTTGATCTTTGCAGTTCAGTTGTAAATGCCTCCTGACATGTATGTGCATGGCATGAGGCATTTTCATTAATTCCTATGGAATCCGCCAGCACCTACCAGTGACTAAAAGCTGGAGGAATCCATAGATATCTAATGCATATCTGCCATCACCAGAATCTGATGCTGGTGGATATGCATTTGTTTTTTGAAACGTGGAACAGATAGGGTGGTGGACATTTAGTTTTCGTCCACCAGAGCTAGTCAAAACATTCAACATGCTCTTAGATTGACAAATGAGGAAAAATCACGTGTAAAAGAGGTATGCATGATTTTTAATCTCTTCATTTACCACTCTGGGAGATTAGAAAATCACCACATAAATCTGGCAAATTATTAGGGAGGATTTCTCTTCGCCTTATGTTTGCAGATGAAGCACAGTGAGAATAAATGGTTTGCCCAGGATCACACACTTTGTTTAAGTGATGAAACCAGGATTATAGCTTTATTTTACCCATCCTGACTAGAGGATCGCAGTACAAAGCCTACAGAAATGTGTATGTTTGTAAAACGGTTTTCACAGTGATAAAATGGGTTTTAAAATTGTGTTACTGTGATAGAAAATGCAACGCATTGTAATGTCAGCTACTAGAGTCTTTCTTGCACACAAGCATGCAACATTGTGTTTCCCTCCCATATATCATCCCCCTGCCCCATTCAGACCTTTAAATGGGCAATAGTCCTTCCCCTGGCACCCATGATCCTGGGCCATCTACCTCTAAATGGCCTCCTTGTAATATTTTGTTGGCACAAACTGAAACTTCCATGGGCGCTCCAGGGCTTCCCTGCTCTTTGACGTTTCACAGGTGAAAAAGTGAACTCTGAGCTGGGACAAGGAAATAGGGACTGTGCAGCAGTGTTGAGTAGCGCTACTCTCCTCAAGCTTGGAGAAGTCCCGGTCCTCATTATGGCCAAAAATAAGAAGCGCGGGTACTGAGGGCAGGTCACATCCAGCCCATTTAAACCACTGAGATCCGCACAGAGGAAGCAACCCCTGCATTCACAACATTAACCTAGATGGAGGCAGGGCTCACCGCACAGCCCTGCTACCTCTTTAACTCCATCCAACACCCAATTTTACCTCCAGACCAGACGATTGCATGGTGTCACAGACACCCAGCACTCTGATTCTTCCAGCCTGCACTGATCAACACCACAGCTTTTGCATCTGCTCCTCCTACCACACTGACAATGTCTCTTCTTTGGACTACATTTAAAATGGCTGCCAGGTAGCCTTTTCATATAACTATTACTATTTTTGATCGGCACTCCGATTATTTGTGAAAGAAATATTCAATATCAATTTGTTTCTTGTAAATTATTATAATTCTCACCCAGTCTGCAATATAACAATCAAATATGAACCCATGGGTGAACAGCAAAAGGAAGCTAGTTGGAAATGATGTGGTTCAATGTAGCAACACAGTGACAACCTCCATTTTGAGTAGCAATGGAAAATCCATTTTGCATGAATACCACCATTAAACTCTGGAATTTAGCACAGCTAAAAAGAAATGCAAAATCTTGAACATTAAGAAGCCCATATTTTACCTGTGTCAGCTGTGTATATGGTATAATGATATAGTGATTTGTATCCTTATGCACCTGGATAAACTTCAAGAAAACCGACTTGTGCTCCTGTCATATCTTATTGACGTTGCTCACCCCATACCACTAGGTTACGATGGGTTTTTGATGCAGTCAAATACGCCGTCGAACTCTTAGCAGGCTTCCCGGTCTCTCACAATAAGCAGTCTCGAATCTCGGGTTGAATTTAGAGCTTATTGCCCAGGTCTCTCCTGGCACGTCTCTGCAGCTGGGAGGGGGAAAAGGTAAGAGGAGCAAAAGTTGTATTTCTCTTTGCAGTAGGATGAGTGTTTCCCCCTGACTTGTGCTATTCGTTGGTGCTGGTGCATGGGCTCCAGCCATTCTGCAATGCCAGTCTGCTAATTAGTCAGGGAAGTCTGAGGCATTGGGGGAGGCATCAGGAAAAGGAGTGGGAGAGTTTGAAGAGCCACTGAGGCTCATATGGAGGCAAGGATGTTTTTGACGCATGTGAGAAACCTGAGGTATTCTCACTCATTCTGCCCCCGGGTCCTCTGCTCAGGCGGCCTGGGTACGGCCACCGCTGTTGGATCCAGAATGCAGGGATGGAAAAGCGAGGGAGGATCACCTGGGCGGAGGTCCCGTGGGGATTGGAAGTGAGGTATCCATGGGTGAGAAGGGGTATCCCCCCTTCATACTGATGGGCAATCTACCCTTACACCTACAACAACCTCTTTATTTTCCCACATGTAACATCTACTGGGACAGAGACACAGTATTCCCCCCTTCCCAGTTATACATCATCACACTCTCCCTCAGCCTTTATGGGGTATTTTCAGTCTCGTCCCATTTGCCCCTCCCCATTTCCAACAAACGCTGAGACGAGGAAGATGCAACTAAGATCAATGAGTATTACCCATAGGAAAAGCATTGTGAAACAAGACAGGGCCTACTGCTACTACAACATACACGGATCTATGTGATCACTGTTCCGGCCGCAACTGCGACGCCGAAAATGCCGACGGCAGTTACGGCATGGCGCAGTGATCATATGGATCACTGTGCCCCCTTCCACCCGACCCCACCCCAACACACTTACCTTTAGGGCGGCACACTTCTGCGTGTGCCGCCCCCACTCTGCGATCCCTGCAGTGTCAGCTCCTCCCACTAACGTGGGTTCGAGCTGACGCCGCAGGGAGCTTTTCATTTTTTTAAAAACTTTTTTTTAATGTGTCCCCGCTTTCCAAAATGGTAAGCGGGGGACACCCCCGCAACCCCTGACCCCCATTACAGCACCCAGGAAGAACGGGGGACACCCCGTAACCCCTGCTCTGCTTGGGCACAGTAAATGTCAGCCTCATTTTATGCGCCTCCAAAGTCGCAGTGACTGTGGGGGCGCACAAATGAGGGTGACATTTTTTCACGATACCCATACCGCTAGTCTGCCCCACTAACACTCAGACAAGGTCAGGCACTGTATTGCAACTGTGCACACCTGACTCCACTTGACTCTTCCCTACACCATAAAAGGTGGAGTTCTGCCAGAAGCAGTGAGCGAGCTGGGAATGGTGCAGGGACGTCATTTGGGGGTCGCAACTGTGACCCTTGAGGTCTCCCTTGCTACCCCTGTGGTCTCCCCTGATACCCCTATTTTTTTTCTAAAAGATCTTTTTTTTATGTAAACTCACGGGCTGGCTGTGACCAGTGCCATGTGGCTCTTTGTTTCTGGGGAGTGGCTGGCTTACTTGTTCAGGCCTCTTAAAAAAACAGGGGCTTGCACTAGTGTAACACGTTGAGCACTGACCCTAAATAAGAAAGAATAGGAATAACACATAATGTGTCTTTCTGGGGGTGAGCCCCTCATTTAGTCTGTTCTGAAACACCTCAACTCAGCCTTTCATCTGTCTGAGGTCGATAAAAGAGTACCAACACAGGTTGGGTGATATTGTATTTATATGTGTTGTGTATAACGTGCTTAAGCATAAGTGCTTTATAATAACACATCATTATCGTTTGTCCTTGGATGTCTGCTTGCATTCACAGTAATTTGGTAATATGGGCCTATACACACTGATATTAACGATACACATGGTGATCAATTTTTGTATGACATGTATATCACATTATAGTGATATCATAACCATATTTTCTGTTGTGTACTTAGGAATTTTGTGATGCCTCTTCCTGTTTTGTCAAGGAGAGAAAGGTTGTGTTCTTTTGCTTCCTGTGATGTCACTTCTGTTGGGGGTTGGGTCAAATGACATCACGTCATGTGATGTCATCAGAGGTGAAGGGTTGTGTGATTTTACTTCCGCTACCCCTGGCATTTTGGTGAAAGGACATCCCTGGGATGCTGTCTGGACCAGAGAAGCCTGGAGGAGAGCGGCATGCCGAGACTCTGGCTGGTGTTTGTGAGGGGCTGCATCGTGGGTATGGAGCCGTACCTTCAAGGAGCCGGAGTGAGGCAGCCTGCATGCTGCTGGCAAAGGGTGTTGCAGTGCTCGTTCCCTTTGGGCCTGTCCTTGTCCCAAGGGTATCTAAGGGACAGGTGGTGAGACCCTGACCTTAACCGTGCGTATCCAGAGGGAGACCGCCTGTCAAATCAACACTGCCCATTGAGTTTCATGAAAGTCAGAGAGAGAAACTTAGGAGCGTGTGTTTGATTGGAGAGGAGTGGGAGAAAAGCACAGTTTGCAAAGTGGCCCGGAACAGGAAGAGAGAGCAAGCATAGGAAGTACAGAAAGTGTAAGAAATAATAGAAAGATGGAAAACACAAAGAAGAAAAACGCGCTAGTGGCACTGAAGGAAAGTGAAGCAGAATAAAGGCATCTGAAGTGTGCAAGAGGCACAAAAAACAAACGGCCGGTGCAAATGCGCAAGATAAAGAAAGAAAAGTATGCAAGAGGCACGATATAAAGACAAGGAACCAAAGGAAGGTGCAGGTGTGCACAGTGAAGAAAAGGCTGCAAGTGTGCACGTTGAAATGAAGGAAACAAAAAAAAGCAAGAAGGGGTGCAGGAAGCACCTGAAAGTGAAAGGTTGGAAAGAAAGAAACAGATAGGTGTAAGGGCCCATGATAAAGCAAAGGAGAGGGGTTAAGGGACAGAGTGATCATGCTTGGGAGGAGTAAAGAGCCTAGCATTCTCAAAAGTCTCTAATGCTACCCCATGTAAGAACGCTACAGTGAAAGGTACATCCTGACTAGGATAACTTTGTCTGTTTAAAGACGAAAGGGACCTAAGCTTGGGGAAGGGAACCCTCAGAGGCCTAACAAGAGTTGTGCAAGAGACATTGTTGCACAACTCTTGTGTAAATAGAGGCCTACACTTGGGGAAGGGAACCCTGAGAGGCCTGCACAGAACTGTGTATTCTTTTTTTGTTTGGAACTAGAAGAGACTGGAAGAGACTGGGTTTGGGGAAGGGAACCCCAAGGGACCCAAGGACATTGTGAACAGTGTTGATCTACAGCAAGAGCACTGTGTGGAAGGTTCTAAGGGCTCCCCTTTTGAATTGTACTATCGTGCACTTGCAGAACTACACCAAATGCGAAGACTATCTGAAACCAGCTGTGGTTGGATTTCCTTTTCTTTGAACCCTGAGAGGCCCAACAATTGTTTGATACTGAAGGAAATGAAGCTTTGGGAAGGGAACCGCGAGAAGGTGAAAGAGGAACTGTGTTATATTTCATTTGTTGTGTTTCAACTTGGACAAGTTGAAGCTTGGGAAAGGGAATCCCAACAAACCAAAGACATTGAAAGTATTTGAGAATATTGCACAGGCCCTTTGGAGAAGGTCTTAAGGACAACCCTTTTTGATTGAACTCATTTTTGTGACATTGACCAAACTACACCTAGTGAGAAGATCACCTGAAACCAACTTTGGTTTCCTATTTTCTGTTGAACCACTATTTTTCTTTTTTAAAGCCTCCCTAACGCATTGTTGTAAAGTATAGGTTTAAACACAGGCAGATTATTGTTTTGGAGCTTCCGACATCAACGGCCCTTAGAAACATCAGTTAAGGGAACCATCCCATTAGAGTTAGGGCCAGTCAGGCATTACATCAACCCAGGAATCTTAGTAAATAAAGGTTTTGAAACACGCATCTTTGAGCCTGTGTCTCTCTTGATACCATGCTGTCTCACACACCCCACATAAACCGGGTTGTTGAAGGACAGGAGGACATGTTCTTCATGTGGGATATGGGGAGGCTGCAGCAAGTGCACTGCAACAGGAGTGTAGGACAGATGCTGTCAAGGTGAGAGACATTGGGCTGAAAATGGCATCCATCCAGGAGGGCAAGGGTGCTAGGGATTAGGGCGAGATCCGTCATGGAGAATCTCATGGGGAGGACCAGCATTTGTATGTGCCACAGCAGGTGGAGGTCCAGCCTGAGAGGAGAAGCACAAGTTAGAGCAGGGGGTCAGGGAGGTGGTGGAGGAGGAGCCTTGCCTTGCACCTGCTGTTGCAGAGAGGGCAAGGCAGGCACAGGAGGAATCCCAGGGAGCAACCAACTCTGGCCCCACACAGCTCACAAGGCCCAGGGTGTAGGAGTGTTTTGCTGTACCGTTAGTAAAGATTATCATGATGAGGAGAGGGAAGTGAAGTCTTCTGCATAGCGGAGTACTGTGGAATGAAGGTCAAGTGGTGGCATGAAGACAAGAGCTTCACCCACAGGACGTCGCCAATTGGAAACCACCTTTGCCAGTGGCATCAAGAAATGTAACAGGTGATTCCCCTACCTCATTTGAGCTCACTAACAACCTGGATGCCAACATCAACCCCTCCAGCAGTGGTGAGCAAGCTGATCCTAGTATGTGTATACACAGTGCACCATCGTAGACACACTGCCAACACCCCTGAATCTCCCAGCTTGCCCAATTGATGGCAGTAGTATTATCAACTCTGCCCAGAAGTTGGGTCCTGGTGCTGGCACCACCCCAATAAGTAGTTGTGAGCAGCATGGTGCTGGCCACACCTGACTTTCTGCAGAAGCTCCTGGTCTGTATGATGAGTTATGATGGCACCTAGACTCCTCGGTAGTTGTTAACAACATGGAGAGGTACATGCAGTTGTGACATCCTTTCCTCCTGTGCTCTAGCACCTTGAAGCATCTCTTGTGCTAGATGGAATTACCAATAACGATCTCGCACCCAAATAACCAGACAGACTCAAAGAATACGGCAAAATACTCCTTTATTAGTAGCATAAAATAAAGAAGGGCAATCTGGCGAATGACAAGCTGTAGTCCACACACAACCAAATGTGATTATACAAAGGTTTTACACCTCAATATGCATGATCTATGATGTCATTCTATGTGGAAAACTGTAAAACCTATAGAAGGGAGGGATTGGTTAAGGGAACATATATACCTATATATTATGTAAGTATCAACAATACTACTGGAGGTCCCTTGTCTGGTGAGCATGCCTTGAACCACCTCTAAATATGTATAATACTGATTGTAGCAAAATAATGGCAGTGGATTGGTATTTGCAACATTGTATAGGATGTTGCTACATAGTCCCTCTGATTGGTTAGCATGCTTTCCCAACATAGGACTTTTGACTAGTTAGCAGCACATTAGCAAAATGGAACCCAGGTGCCAAGAGTAACGTCAGACTACTCCCCACTTTCCCAGTTAGTGCATCATCTCTCATCGGTCCGGCCCTAAA
This sequence comes from Ambystoma mexicanum, assembly GCF_040938575.1. Taxonomy (NCBI): domain Eukaryota; kingdom Metazoa; phylum Chordata; class Amphibia; order Caudata; family Ambystomatidae; genus Ambystoma; species Ambystoma mexicanum. The sequence continues at coordinate 1,206,603,257 of NC_090934.1, read as the reverse complement.
CCAAGGCTTCTCCTTTGTAGTTGAACTCACAGTCTGTTCTTGATTCTGGGGCTTTTAAGGGAGTGTAGGCACACCATTATTTCCATTGGTAGCTTAGTGAATACCCTTTGTTTTCCACTCCTGAATCACTTGTGATGAGACCACCCATTTTTCCATTTTGACCTTCTATTTACCGCTATTTGATTCAATTGAGCTGGGTGTCATTACTTTCCTCGGCCTTTAAAGATTTGCTCACTCCACCTAGCATGGACTTTTCACATCTTTAATTGCCCAATACTTGGCCCTTGCAGATGCTTTCTTCTTTACTTAATGTAAGAGAAATATGTCTTATGTACATGGCTTATTCTTTTGACCACCGTTGTGCCTTGCAATTATTCTGTGAAGTAGCATCTTTGATCCCAGGCCAAAAGACTCTTCTTTATTCCTCACACAAAACAGTTTTGCCTGCGTATCCTGACTTTTCAGTCCTTGTCTGTCTCTAAAGTAGCTTGATTGATTTTAATATTAGTTTGCCGTCCATCTTTCCATAATGGCTGCCCCAGCCACATTATGCTTTCTTCTGCAGCAAGCTTCTACGTGCCTCGTCTACCTTGCGTTTCTGTGTATATACACTTATTAGTCAACAGTTTACTTTATCTTCTTTTCATATATGATTTCTTCATATCTAATTACATTTTTCTCTTGTTACTTCAGTAACATCTTTATACTTAAGTATTTGCATATTGTTTCATGGCGTCTCAGTATCTTTCCTTTATGACATCACTCTGCTCTCATCAGATTTTACGTATAGCTCTATGATGTCCAATGGTGTGTGTCGGCATCCTTCCACCCTTTCAGTGTGAGGGTACATTCAGTACAATTGTCTGAGTGCATATTGTCTCTCATACACTCGATGTGGTATTGGGATGATACCTGGTACCCCACTTAGGACTTTTCTGCTGTTCCGGTATGATGGAAATGGGGGGCAGGAGCTAGGGATGGCGTGCCCACCTGCTCCTCTACATTCCCGTATGTGATTATGCAGGAAGAACTAAGGAGGCAGTCACGGTGAAAGAAGGGCATCACATGGAGAATCGCCACTCAAAAGAGTGGCAGCAGTCTGTGGAAAAGCTTGATAACTTTAGTGGGAGGTACATCTCTATGAGAGCTTGTGATGTTTGGCAGGTGGCACTTGTTGCACACTGCTGCGAGCCTGAGAACGTTAATGGGTGGCTGTGCCCTGTGAGTGAGACTGTGAAATGTGAGGGGGTTGATGCTGCGAGGGAGCAATGCGCTCCATGTAAGAGAATCCAAGAACTTTAGAAGGGAACTGCATTCTGTGAGAGAGCCCAATAACATATGACAAATGGGGACTGGTGGTCTTAACTACAGTAAGATTCAAAAACATTATTAGCAAAATAGACATTGGCATGTGTAAGTCAGCAACTGGTCAGAGCCTCTTTAAAATCACTAATACAGCTATTTCTTTCCCAGTCACATGTACCACAAAACAACTTTTCTGTTCTTTTCAGTGTCTCACTTGTACTGGGTCACAAATCATTGTCACCATCTGAGGTGGTGTGTTAATTATGGGTAAAAGTCATACCTTTGGTTTCTACAATGCACTGACTCTTTACTTTTATAAAAGAGTTATCTCCTGCAGTTAGAGACAGTAACACTAGCGGGCGTCTAAGCACTTCTACAGCAACTTGCACAAGTGCCACTGACCAGAAAGACGCTTTGCTGTACTGGAAATGTACTGGGCCATCATCCATTCCCACAGAGGAAGTGTCCAGTAGATAACCATCAAGCATCTTTGTGGATGATGGTCTGCAGCCTGTTCCTGCTGATGAGTTGCCTGTAGTAAAGATGCCCGAGTAACTAAGTAGTTTGTTCCACAGCATCTAATCCTTATAGACAGCTTCAGCACTGCTAAAAGAGCCTGCAGCAGTTGTTAGTGATGTACTGCCCAAGGATGCCATCAATCTTGTGCTTGACTTTCCAGGTGTACTCGGCATAATTTAGGCTGGTTCATGGCCTTCTTGCTACCTGCGTTCTTCCCAAATGATGCTGCGAGTACAACAGCAAACATACTTGGACATTTGCACAGTATTTCAACATTCTGAGGTTTGCTGCAAGTCACCTCCCTGATACATGCAGATATAAAGTTGACACTCTTACTTTGAAGCACAGAGTCGTAAAGGAAGACAGCAGGTTCTAATACTACCTTTAAATTCAAGGTCAAGTATTTCCTTCACCAGATGTGTTGCATCTTCATCACCTGCATGTGCTTCTCATAGTCACCCAATTCCACACATTGGCCGTGAGAGTGAAGCGCACACTACAGGGTGGTGAAGAGCTAATAGACAATACCCAGTGCTGGTAGTAGTATCTGGATGTTCTGAAGGCAGCCCGTACCCGTGAGACAGCAGCTGCCATTTCCTTCCCATCATGGAGCCCCAGAGTTGAGATGTAAGGAGACAGTTCAGTGTCAGGGACGCTGGGGCTAGAGCTATTGTGCCCTTGCTCCCTAATGCAATCCAGTCTAATCGGTGGTGGCTCTCGCCACTCGCAGGGAACAGCAGTTTCAGTTCTATGAGGACGGTAACCAAAACATGTGTCAGGTATAAGGAGGGTTGACTTGGGACACATTCTCAGGCTATACCCGGTGACCTGCATAAAGCCGTAGGGATGATAGCGAGAAGCTGCCATCTACCTCTTGCCAGACAGCAGAACAAAAATAAAGGATGCCTTCAGCATGCCTGTGTTTGTGTGTACGTGTGTATTTGTGTCTAAGGAACTCAGTTGTCTCTTCGTGTTCTGGAAGGGCTAGACTTTGGGGAAGTCGTGAAAATCTCCCTATTAATCTATATTTCTTACATAATCCAGAGCTGAAAGTTGAACCCACTGCCAGTCGATACATGGCTGAAGCAGTGTCCATAGTAATGGAATAATCATAACTGAGAACCCACTCAGTCACCTTAAGTGTCACGTGAGAAGAAGTGGAAATGCTGGCAGACATCATAGGTTGTCTACCTCCTGCCAGAAGCGTGACTGCTGGGATCTGTTGCCATGCCACCCTGCACCAAAACAAATCAGTGACAGGAAAAAGCAGACAACATGGAGTGATATGTGCAACAGCAGACAAAAAGACCACTCCACACACTGAGCAGTCAGCCTGCATAGAAAAAGGAACAGGCATTCGGCAAACAGACAACAACCAGTCGCTTCAATGTTGGAATCATCGAAACACGATGTATACAGAATCAGTTAACATACATGTAAAGTGAGACAATGTTGGGCCTCATTACAAGCCTGGCGTCTGGAAATAAGGGTACCAGTAGCAACATACCGGCTCCCTTTCCAGACATTTCTACAAAAATGCCTGCAAAGGCTGGTGCCCCTGGCAGGTCTGACCTGCTGGGAGCACTGGCCCCTGCAGACATGGTTTTCACTGAAGCACCAGCCCCATTAGTAACAGTACTGGTGCTTCCGTGTCCCCCTTCCAGTATGGGACTCCACGGGAATGGGCAATTATACTTTTCCGCCGCATGACATCCCAGGTCACCATGACTTGTAATGTCCCGGTGGCACCGGGATCTCAGGTGGCTGAACAGTGCTTCAAGGTCAGCAGCAACCAGCAGGTTACTGCCGACCTTGTAATGAGGCCCATTAGTCTGAAGCTGAGTTTCACATTGGTGCAACGTAAGACAATGCAGGAGGACTCCGGACAGACGCTGTGCAAATCAAGGCCACCCACAAGAGAGCACTACAAAAAATGAAGTCCTAAAATGGCATTTGCTGTGCAATAATATAGTAGTTCTGGGCTTGCCAAAGTCCACATCAGTCGAGAAGATGGGGTCCTTCATTTGGAATCAACAGTTTGCTTCTTTGGGCAATCCTCAAGTATCTCAATACTTTCTGGTAGAGAGCGACCATTGGGGCTCAGCCAAGACATCTTTCAGGAGTGCCACCATAATTGCCTCATCTTTAATTGAAGGGTATGAGGGCACTCTGCTGAAGGCTGCAAGAGAGAAAGGTGAACTATGGCAACAAAACTCAACCATCTCCATTTAACTGATTTTAGCCTAGTCGCGGAGGAGGGCCGGAAAAGCTTTCTTGGGGCTAAGCCATTGTTGCACAAACAAGGGATTAGGTGTGTGATGCTCTGCTATTCCCCGCAAAGTTGAGGGTAATTCTAGAGAGTGAATTCACATTTTTCAGGGACCTTTCCCCAGCCCTGGACTTTGCGAGACACAAGTTACAGAGATGCAAGCTTGCAAGATGACAAGCTTCTGATGACACTGATGTTCCCCAGTGACATACTGTTCCTTCATAGATTGAAGTATTGAAATGCTCTTTTCTACTCTCCACCTATTTGAAAGGTATATATATACTTGTGTTGGCACATTACACGGTAACACTACTGAGTAACAGGGATCTAACAACCTAGAAGGGGTCAAATGGGATAGTTGAGATGCTTCCCTTAGCCCCTGCAACATGTAACACCGTCTTTGGGGTTATTGCTTTAAGGACTGAGGTGGGTGTGCTCTCTTATCGCCACAGAGCTGCAACACCAACTCTCTAGAAGACCATTGTAACTCACTTAGAGTCAGTTGCTTTCGGTCTCTTCTTAAACAGGCAGTGAAACTGTACCAGCCCCAATGTGTGCTCTGGTTGGTAGGTCAGTCTGTGATCATGATTTGCTGTTCAGTTGTTGTTCCATCTCCTCTCCAAGTATTTCGCCTTTCCTAATTATCAGGTCCAGGTGTTGTGACCTTCTCCTATCGCAGTGATAACTGAATACTGGGCTGTCACTTGGGAATTGACTAACACGGCCAATAGTTTCTGGCGTTGCACGTGGGCTCTGCTTATGACAGTTGGGGGCTTCAAAAGGTTCAATCACCATGTAGAGGTCAGGCACTGGTTCAACCCCATTAAATGGCCACTTCGCTCTGTTCCTCATTGATCTCCTGCATCTCCATTGTGATTATTTTTCTACCTGGCCTTGGAGGAAACCCAGATTGCCAATTTGGTGCCATTTGTGAATGTCTGTACAGAGTGTGTACCCCTGGCACTGTGCCCATTGTTTGTGATATGGTTAGGGATTGGAACAGTTCAGTGACATATGGGTTTTGTTAGAGGTCTTGTCCCCCACATGTTTCATGAGTGGATGATCATTGTTTCCCCCAGTTCTTTATTCTCCTCTTATTCAGTAATGCACTTGAGTGCCCATAGTAGGAGGGGCTGAGGTTACCTTTGGTTTCTCCCTCATGCCTCACAAGGATGGGTGGTCAGAGCGTAAGTATACTCTTTTGTTGTGTCCCTAATGTCAGTCTGAGAACCTTGGGGACCCCTAGATTAGTTCCTGTACAGGTCAATAGGCCTAGTACGGCTGACTTACTATCCTGTGGGCTTGGAGTCCGAGTCCTCAGGTGCCTGTCCCCTTGCTGGTCTTCAACTTGGCTGCTTTGGGGTCCTGGATCGAGGTCTCCAGGCACTTCAATGGGACCCACTGCACTAATGTCCCCTTGTTGCTTCTTATCCCAATCCTTCGGTCACACCACATTGGGATAACTGCTCTCTGCTCTGCCATTTCCATGGGGTTTCATCCACATAGAAAGTTGGGGAAGGGCAAGAGAACCTGGGCGATTACCAATATACCAACTCTATGGGTCGCTTTGTGTACTGGGTAGCTTCCCCTGGCCCCCATAACTTCCTGCCTTCCTCTGAATGTCCACTCTCAATGTGGCCAATTCACTATGAAACGGGAAAGCCTACACATGTTGGGGGTGCAAAGGTTAAGGTTTCAAAGGTAAAACGATGTACAGCCTAGAAAGGGTGGTATGCAAAAATTAAGGTAAAAACACTCAGTCTAAATAAAGAATTGTCATTGTACAAATTCCAAAACACTTTAAATTAAACCCTACCTCACATTGCACCACCACTTGACAGGTTTCTACCCTCAATTCATTTCTAGATGAACAGTTTAACAATGAAGAACATGCAGAGTGGAGAAACCCAGCCTCCACATATGAAAACATCAAAAACAGAACAGAAGGCATCAGGCCTGGAGGTAGAGCTTGAGCTTGCAACATCCCGGGATGCACTTGCCCTAGGAAAATATCCCGCTCACTCTCAACCTCACTAAGCAAGGTAGCGTCCAATCAAGCCATTATTAATGCCATATTGAGAGAGAGCCCCAACACCTAAACCCACTGCTAGGAAAAAGATGGAACAAGTGAGAGAAGCGTGTAGAGGTCAGCCCCGACAATCAGATAATCAGTGAATATGGCAGTGAAGGAACGTCAGACCTGATGACTCAATAATAAGGGGAGATGAAACACATGGAGAGGAGGTGAGACCAGAGCACCTGGACCAATCACACGTAACCTGGGTCTAATAGAGAAATGGCCCAATAAATCCTTGACATTGAGGACTTGAAGATTGCTTAAGCAATATAAGGATACAGAAGCAGGCAGGAAGTTATATCGTTAAAGCAGCGTTCCAGAGGTTTTTACACCATTTCATCGGTTTTATTTCATCTAATTTTTTGTATAGGACAGTTTTCCGCATATGTATGCGGGAGGAGACTCCCCTCAGCCTCCCCAATCCCTCCTACCTTATTTCTACCCTAACCCATCCCACATACATTTGTAGTAAAATGCGGTTGAAAGAATTTGACGAATTCTTCCTTGATGGAATAACCTGCAATGCAATATTTGTATCCCAAGTGGTGGTGAACTGAGAGAGTGAGAAAAAGAGAGAGGAAGAGAGGAGAGGAGAGCATTTTTCTGGACAGTTTGGCCCAGTCTTTGATCCCACATGAGAGCCCGATCTTGGCAGCAACCCAGATCCTCTCAGGGCCCAGCAAACTTGAGAAGTTAAAAGTAGATTATGTAAGCCAGGTGGAGGCTCTAGCCCAGCTCCTGTTAGCCTGCTTAAATGTTGTATCCGAGGCCGTGGTGTAAGGATGACAGCCTGAAAAGGACAGAAGATGCATTGTTAACCTGCTGAGGCTGGAGTATGTCATGAGCTGGAGAACTGCATGACTGTAGTGACCTCTTGCCCAGGAGGTTGACCCTTGCCTAGTAGATGTACATTACTTCAGTTTGAAAAGCACCAGGGCAAGGGGGAGACATTTCTGTTGATAATCACTTGGGTACCCCATAGGCCTGTGGGGAATCACAGTTTCTGGCTGGTAGGCATGTGTCTACATCTACGAAGCCCAGAAAGGTGACCAGGATGAGCGGGAAATCACATCTGCACCAGGAGAAGGAGACTAGAAGCAAGGGTGCTGGGCACTTTCAAGCCCCAGATACTATGGGTGAATTGAATTGCACAAAGCAGGTTATTGTTGCCATAAGAAGGGTTCCTTTAGACTGGGGAAGAGTACTGGACTACTGGGCACTATTGGGCACTATTAAACTGGGCTTCTGCTCCTCTTTTGATGAAGCCTCAATCCTGACACAGCTTTCAACAGTGTTTTTCTCTTGTGTTTTATTTTAAATCTCACGAGCCTTTAGGAGTGCACCCATCAAGGGTTAAGTTGATGCATAGGGCAATTTTTAATATTGTTGCCAGTGAGGCTAGTATCTTAAACTATTCCCAGCTATTTTCCTTCACCCACTCTTGTTCATAGTTGGAAAAAGTAAGCCGAATTGGCCATGCTATTGTGTCGTTGTTATTTTAACTCTGCAGACCCTTTTTCCTGCTGTATACATAACGTTGTTGAACCTTACATTTCGTGCCCATGATGTTCTGTTGCATCGCAAACCGTGACCCTCGTTAAACTAAAAATGGTATATGAAATTAGTTTTTTGCAACACCAGTCGGTGAAAGGTTTCAAAATCTAGCAATTCTGTGCAAAATATATTGTGTATTATAAATTCCAGTGTGCAAACATCGTCAAACGGGTGCATTTTGGGGGGATGTTGTGACATACCAGGACCTTTGCAGGAAAAATGCATACTAAAACAATTGAAATATTTCACGTGGTCCAAAACCTCACGTCATTCTTCCTAAATCTTTGGCTTTTGAAGTCAACTCCAGCCCAGTGTTTATATGGTACACCGTAAAAGAAATCCAAATGTAGCAATGTGTGTATACCAGTCTATTACACAACAATGTTAATATTCCCAGCTGAAATCAACTCTGAGGTCATGGTAAAATTGGTAAAAGCGACTACAAAGGAGTGGCATTTATGAGTGGAGAGCCCACCCTAGATACAACATTAGTACCATATTAGGCCACGCGGTTTCCCAAAACACATGTCCTCAAATCTATAACAGACTGCAGTTCATACAACTATGGCTGGATAAAGCTTTTTTTCTTACTAATTAATAGTTAATATGCATATTTATCTTCTGCTATGTTAGAGTGGTGATAATTGCCCTTTTTATTCATTATTTTGGAAAATCTTCATTTACTCAAATGGCATTCTTCAAAACGGGTCCTACCTTTGTGATTTGCTCTGGTAACTCGATGGGGCAGTAATAATTGGATTTGATCAGTTAAATCTTCATTAGGGTACAAAATGTTTCATTAATTCATGTTCACTACGAGCACAACGTGCTTGGAGTGAGAACAGTTCTTAAAAAATAAAAAATAAAAATGTGCCCTATTGAACATGGAAAGCGGGCTCTTTCACAGCAGAGGCCTTCTATTTCCATCACTGCCCAGACACGGAAGATGAGGGATGTCATGAAAAAAGATAGAACATAGAAGTAATTTTTCTTTGTTAAAAATAAAGAAGAGTAGGAGATCAGGAGCTGTGGTACGGAGCAGATGACAAACAGCTCAGCAGGTATGTACTAGTCAGGGGCGCAACGAAACCTACATTCGAGGGGGTAATTGGTGATGGGAGGGGCCACTTTAGAAAATGGGTGTGGCAAACTTAGAGGCTCTTCCCCTCTGTTCTACCCTAAGGGTTGTCTGCATGACGCCCAAGTATCAAATGGTAGCAGACCAGCATTACACATAGACGCACACACAATTACACATTCACTCACTCATTTAAACATCCCTTTTACCATACACTCGCTTATTTACATGCACACCCAGCACCCATACATCATACACTAATTCACACACTCGCTCATTCACACACACATTCCATACACACCCTTGCAATGAGCTAAAATGCACTACTAGTTTCAGAAAAGGCTTTCCTCACATCTCTGTCTAACAAGAAGCTAGTGTGCACATCAGCTCCTTCCCCTCAGATGTGAAAGAACATATAATGTTCACACACATTCTTGGGGAAGGGGCTGATGTGTCCATTGATTTTTTTTAGGCAGAGAGGTGAGGGAAGCGTTTCTTGAAACTAGCAGCTTTAAAATGTTGCGGATTTTGTGAAAATACATTTTACTGCACAATCACAGTAAAACTTTAAAGTCGCTTGTTTCAGAAAAGGATGCTTTCCCCTCTCTAACAGAAAAGTATAACGTTGAGCTAATCGGGCTTCAGCCCCGCCCCTCAGCTCACATTTCGGGGGCGGGGGGCTGGGGTGCTGAAGCCTGATTAGCTCAGTGGTGTTGTGCGCCTGGTACTATTAGATAAAGCCTGTTTTCGGTGCGGAGTTATCCAAGCGAAGTGCTAAATTTGCATTAACTCCTGTCGCGGGAGGCTTAACTGCCAGTTATGGCCTAGAGATACCGTTTTGTGGGGGCCTTAACGCAGCTCCTGGCACCATTAATGGGAGGTAAAGCCCCTCTTTTGAGGGGGCTATCACTATAAGAATCCCTGCATGTTTCCCGGGTGAACTGCAGCTGTTTCAAAAGTTGAAAACTTCAAAAGAAAATGTCCACCAAGGAAAAAGAAGAAAGGAAGTACTACTAGTCCCTTGTCCCTTTCTATGGCAGCCATCCTGGTTCAGAGAAAATGTGGTGAGGTAGTGCTGAGTTTAAGAGAGGAAGGCAGAAGAGAGGTTTATGTTGGATGGGGATGTGTGGTGAGTGTCAGCGGAGAATGCAGTCGGGCCATGGCCAAAATGATCTCAGGAAATAAGGTGACAGTTCTCCGCTCATCAGGGGGCTCAGATTGTGGATCCCATACCATGAGGTAAGGCCCACATTCAGAACACCCTGATTGACAGGGATGCTGGTCCGTGTGACCTACAGGGTGTTAATAAGCAATGAAGACCATTAAGATTGATCCTTATTTTATACTAAATGTTTAAACGCCTCATTTCCCTGCGTTACCTGCCTCCTTGCCTTGTTATAGCACATGTGTGAGAGAGGCATGGATTACAAAGTTCTGATCGAATTCTGGCTGGAGCGATGTAACCCTCCCGATTACAGTGAGGAGAGGTACAAATCACATCAAGAAATGAGGGGTTGTTAATAGCATTGCAATTCTTTTGTTATCCGAAATAAATACATTCATTAATCTTTATTATTCACCTAATACTGGAGACCAGTCTCTAAGCACGTTGTCTCGCTTCCAAGACAACCACGTTGCCCCTGATCTATCCTTCTGGGCCCTCCCAGTTGATGTGATAACATTGGTTTATCACATCAACTGTGAAACATCTATACAGCAATCTTCATCTAAAACAACTTCAATGGTTGAAGACCTTCACTCACCAGTCGAGATCTACTGTTCTCCTGATATATTCCTGCCCACCAAATGTACTGTCATGATGAACTATGAGTCATGTGCAGAGGCTGTTCACTGCCCATTCCATAATCCCAGCACAATCCATCAACTACAGTGCAGCCACCCAACAATTATTTAGAAATTAGCAGATGGAATTGTTTACCTCCTCTAAACCAATTGGAATGCTCGAAATGCTGTGAACTATCAAGGTTAATTATTGTTGACTTCATTGCAAATATTCTGACTTCAGCAGAAGCCTGACGAGATTTATTTTGGTCTTTAAAATAAAAATGTTTAAATCCAAAAAGTACATATCAACGTAATTATAAGTGCAACAGTATTTACTTACTAGTCCCAAATGCATGTACAATCTAACCCGATATTGCATACAATGTCTCATATCATTTTACCCCAAAGTTCTAACAGCCTTATAGAATTTAGAGGGGCATTGCAGATTGCAACAATTGTCTTTCCCAACTTATTTTGCCAGTCACTATCACACAATAATGACCCCTCCCTTAGTAAATAAAGCTTAAATAGTGCATCTGCTATCACAAACCTGAGAACATTATCAATATCACTTATTAATAATATGAAAAGTGTGGAGGTCAGAATACAGCCTGGAATCAATACAACCCAAAATGGACTGTAAGCAATGCATTGGTGTCATCATACGGACCCAGCCTTACCTAGAGCCATAGATCCAGGAAAGGCATCCGGGAGGTATATGCAGGTTTAGAAGAGCATTCAGCAGCCCAGAGACTAATGCTACCAGAGTGAGTAATATAAATTTCCCCTGAGCAATTATTATTTTTTTAAACATTTATTTATTGTTGCCCACAGATAAAACACATACAATATAAAACAGTTGGAAAACTTTAACACCGACACACATCGCTGTCCATGTTAATCGGAATCATCAACTGCAGATTTGTCCATTAAGTATTGTTTATACCTGTCACATACATTCCTTGGATGGGAGGTGGGCAGTACTGAATCTATATATAGTTCTCCCGTATCATTTGTCCAAATCATGTCCCTGTCCCATTCCACCTTTGTTGGCGGGGTGTTACTTTTCCACTTCAACAGAATTAACCTTTTAGCTATCAATAGGCTTAGGTTCAGTAGTTTCCGCCAGGTTGGGTTCATCTTCCCTGTAGCGCCCAATATGCACAACATCGGTGACCATTCAATGGGCTGATCCATCATCTCGTCTAGTGCTGCACAGATCTCTGCCCAATATTCTCTAAGTGCTGTGCATGCCCATAGCATGTGGAGAATGCCTGCTTCTGCAGAATGACATCTCGGGCATGTACTTGTCACTGTAGGGTATATACGACTCAGCTTGGCGGGGGTGTAATGCATTCTATGAACAATTTTATAGTGAATTAATTTATATCTGACATTGCATGATATATGTTTCGTAAGAGAGCATATCTGTTGCCATTGGTTGTCCTCTATTCGAAGTCCCAAGTCTCGTTCCTATTTGCTTCTGCCATTATGTTGGTCCGGAGGGTGGGTTTGGATCATAGTTTTATACAGGGTGGATGCAGAGATCTTCCCTTTTTCAGTGGTGAACATATATCCCAGATCTAAGTTGATCGCCGGTTCCATTGGGAAAGTGGGCCATATATTAGGAATGGAAGATCTAATTAGCGTGTGTTGCATCTTGTGTCTGGGCGCATCCCCTAACTTGTCCTTAAGGTTTCCCCAAGTAACAAATTGCTTGTTCCTAAACAGTTGGCCCCATTGGACAATACCTCTGGCCCCCCAATGTGCTGCTGTCTCCTTATCTAACGTTGGTGGTATTTTGGGGTCTCCCCAAATTGGCATGCTCGTGTGGTATAATCTGTCCGTACCATAGACAGCAGTGATTTTGGCCCAAGCTGTAGCCGTGACCTGAGTGGGGTCGATGGAGTTATGGTGTTTAGGGTGTGGCGTTGTCATGGTATGAAGCAGCGTTGCGGGTTTGGATAGATGTATTTCCCTCTGTGTGTCCTTGGGTGGAGGAAGTCTGTGGCCCACTGGGCGGCGTAATGTGCTTGTGCAGATAAGTAATAGAGTACAAAGTCGGGTGCCGCTAGGCCTCCCTGTGCATATGGTTCAGTGAGTTTCCTCCAGTGCAATCTGGGATGTCCCCCACCACGCAAAATTAATGCAGGCACTCTTCATTTTGGCAAAGAGTGCTTGACCTGGCCACACCGGGACTGTACTAAACAAATAGAAGAGTTTTGGGAGGATGATCATTTTGATAACGGCGATTCTTCCCATCATTGAAATAGGTAGGGCACCTCATTGTGTCAGTTTAGTGCACAGGGCGTCGGCCAGAGTGTTGTAGTACAAAGCGCGAGACAGTTTAGCTGTCCTAGCTACCCGTGCCCCCAAATACTGAATATGCACTGGGCTCCAAATGAGTCAGTGAAGGTCCACAGGTGTGGCCGTCGCTTCTGAAGTGGGAAGATCTCAGATTTTTTTGCTTTAAGTCTGAGGCCAGAGAACTCGCCAAAGGTTTTAACCTCAGCTAAGACCTTCCTGCGCGTGCGATCAGGGTTTCTGAGGTATAATAAAATGTCATCAGCATATAATGTAATCATTTCCAGTTTTCCCTCTAACCATAGTCCGCACGCTCCGTAACGGGCTCTGAGTATATCTGCTAGAGGTTCTATCACCAGTGCAAATAAAAGGGGTGACAAAGGGAAGCCCTCACGGGTGCCTCCCAGTAGCTCTAATATATCAGAGAGGGATCCATTGGCGCTTATGCTGGCAGAGGGGTGAGTATATATTTTAACCCAGTTGATGAAATTGGGGCCAAAACCATAGTTCTGTAATACCCTAAATAAGAAGGGCCAGTATACTGTGTTGAATGCTTCTTGCATATCGAGGGACACTGCTACTGCTTGTGCGTCTTTTGATATCGCCTCATTATCCTATCGCAGCATCTAATGTTTGTTGCAGTCGACCTACCCATGATGAAACCAGCTTGGTCTTCATGGACCATATGAGGCATCAATGGAGTCAATCGAGTGGCCAGTATTTTCGCAAACATTTTTGCGTCTGTATTTATTAATGATAGAGGCCTATTGGAGCCACATTCCTCAGGCAGTTTACCTGGTTTGAGCAATAGGGTGATAACTGCCTCATGGGTGGTTTCGGGGAGCTTGCCATTCTCCAAGGCCTCTGTCCATACCGCGTACAGCCTGGGTGTGAGGAGTTGGCTGAATTCCTTGTAGAATTCGGCTCCGAGGCCGTCTGTGCCCGGAGCTTTCGCATTTGGTAATGTTTTTATGGCTTCGGATATTTCTGCCTCTATAATTGGAGTTTCGAAGGCATCCTTAGTAGCTTCCGCTATTAATGTTGTTGGTATTCAGGAAAGGTAATGGTCTATTTCATCATTGGTGGCAACGCTTTGGGGGGAGTATAGTTGTTTATAGAAGTCATAAAATGCTTCCATAACCTCTTGTCTGTCCATGGTCACATTACCACCAGGACGCCTTATGCAGGGGATGGTAGTTGGGCCTCTCTCAACCCGAACCAACCTGTTGAAGTAGCAGATCTCGCAATTGGCCACTTCCTTATATTCATCGAGTTTAGTTTTAATTTCTAGTTCTAGCTGTGAGGATGGTGATTGTGCGTATTTAGTCTGTGAATTGGCAAGGTCTGTTTCTCGGCGTGCTAAGTCTCTACGGATGTCTTTAAGGACTCTGTATTCTGTGGACATTGCAGTGCCCCTGATGCAGACTTTAAATGCTTGCCATAGCACCGCTTTGCTAGTCACTGATCCTTCATTAATGTCAAAGTATTCTCATATGGACTTTGCTAGTTCCATCTTATAGACCCAGTCCTGAAGGGCGGCAGGTTTAAACCGCCAGGGTGGTCTGTTTAATTTTGTATAGGGGATCCAGAGTGAGTGTTAGCTGTATGGGTGCATGATCAGAGTATGTCCTGGGGTAAATGTGAGCGTCCATGACCCAACCCAAGGCGTCGTTGGTAACCAGCCGTAGGTCTATCCTAGAGTGCATATCATGCATGGAGGAGTAGAATGTGTACTCCCTTTTGGTGGTGTTTAGGGCACGCTAAGATTTAAGTCTTTCATGTGGGTAAGTAAAGTGAGGGCTGATTTAGACAACGTTCGTGGTTGTGTTGATGTGCGGTCTAGATGTACTTCTAAGATCATATTAATGTCTCCTCCGCATAGCAGTTGAGCAGTGGGGAACTTTGCTAGTTTCCCGAATAGGATGGCATAAAAGCCAGGGTTGTCTATATTTGGGCCATATATGTTGAGTAACACCACTTCCTTATCACAGAGGGTGCTGTGGACCAGTACATATCTGCCTTCTGGGTCGCATTCTGAGTTTAGACATGTAAATGGTTTGGTTTTGTGTATGAGGGTCGCTACTCCCCTCGCTCGACTGGAGTATGACGTGAAGTACTGGTGTGCCCCCCAACTCGGTGCAAACTTTGCGGCCTGTTGAAGTAGTAAATGCGTTTCTTGTAGAAAGACTATCTTGGGGCCCTCTCTGTTAATACATGCTAGGATTTTCCTCCTTTTGATCTGAGATCCCAAGCCCCTGAAATTTCAACTAAAAATGTTTATGTCCTCATTCCTTGGTTTAGCCATTTCCTTGGATATATACATGCTTATGGTCGGTGTATTCCATCTCGAATTTGTGCATTTCTGTGTCAGCGTAAAGTACCTATGTGCTTTTTAGTGTATCTCCCTCGTTTCCCAAACCATACCCCAACTGTCTTACCTTGTATCCCTCCCCCTCCCTCATAGTTCCCCGAACTTTAACTATGCCCACACATCCCTCCCAAACCCCACCCGTCAACTTGTAATGCATCTGCTACAGGGGGGCTATGGCGACATCCCGGGCCGCACTATTATGTTCTGTTTCTTCGCGGCCTGTTCCGTTACTGTTACTCGAACTCATTATGAAACATGAGGAACCATGCGAATAGGATAGATTGACAGGCGTTCACTCACTTCGTCAGCTTATAAGGACTCAGTTAGCTAGGCCATAGCATGAGGGCTAGCCCCAGCTGGGGAAGCCAAGTTCTATCTTCTCATCATTTGTCCTTTTTGTCTTGTATGTTTCATGTCGTTGACTCGCCTTTCTCTTAAGATTCCTCTCCAGTCTCCGATTGGTGAGATGGCAATGGGATATGAGTTTTCACAAAGCTAGCGACTTCCTCAGGAAATATGAAGAAGTAGGTTTTGTTTTGATGTTGAAGCTTCAGTCTGGTAGGGTACAGCATAGCGTAGAGCACATTACGCTCACGCAGGAGTTTTTTGACCCCGGTGAATAAACGTCTTTCTTGTTGTACTGCCAATGTATAGTCTGGAAAGATGCAGATGATATTGGCCTCCCATTTCAGTTCTTGCTTTTCTCTGTCGGCTTTCAAGATCAGATCTCTATCTCTGTAGTTCATCATACGGGCTATAATGGGCCTCGGGTATGCCCCGGGCTTAGGGCGTGGTGCAAGAGATCTGTGCGCCCGCTCTACTATGAACATGGGTGACAACCAGGGTCACCCAGAAGATCACGCGGGAGATTTTCCACCGCAAGTTCCATGGGGCCTTTCAGGGCATCTTCCAGCATATCTATTGTGCGTATGTTGTTCAGTCGGGATCGGGCCTCCAAATCTTTACATTTGATTTTAACTGTTCCTAATTCCTTTGCCATTGTGGTCACTGTTGCTTTCAGTGCCTCCAGCATGTCCTCCGTGGTAGAGATGCGTGTCTCAGTTTCCATAATTCGGGTTGTAGTTTTGTCCTGTTATGTCTTGATGGAGGAGACATTGGCTGTTATACCGTAAAGTTTCTCGTTGAAGGAGGAGAATCCCTGCTGCATGGCCTGGAAGACTGCTTGAGGGTCCATCGCGGTTGCTGTCTCTGCTGGTTGTGCTTGCATAGGTATTTTCTTGGGCATTGGGGTTTCTGTGTCGCGTCTCGTCGTCGTCGTGTATTTTTCTATGGCTCCTTTTCCTTTTTTGGGACCAAAGACCTTGGGCATCAAATGCGTTCCTCTGGGGGGGCCAGCCCTGCGTTGAGTTGTGGTGTGAACCAGGTTCCCGCCACTCGTTCTATTTCCCGTCTCACTTGCGGGAGGTAGGATGTGAGAGGTGTAGGGGGGAGGTGGCTCCCAGTTCCCAAGTGTTATTCCTTCACCTTTCAGGCCACAGAACCTGGTAGTGAGAGCCTCCTGGGTCGTTTGTTATTGCCTTCGGGCACAGTTTTTAGTGCACACTTGTCTTTTGCAGTCGGAGGATATAGATCCTATGTAGGTTAGAAGTCTTGTTTATGCACTTTTCGGGAATGGCTGATGATTCACAGTCCAATGTGGAACGGAGAGGTGGAGCTGTGTATTAGAGGCAGTACTGCGATGTCCTTTTACTTGTGTGTTCTGTCCTAACCATGTGACTCACAGTTCTTGGATGCCAGAGCTTGGTTAAGCCTGGGGATGAGTCGTCCCTTACACGCTCGCAGATGAATGTTCCTGCGTGGGATGTTTGATCCGTGGGGGCAGGTGTTCCTGGGGTACCACCCTGCAAGGGAGAGTATAGTTTCCTCTTTCTCTGAAGGTGTGACTGTTAGAGTGTCTATTGGTGCGTGTCATACCCAGAACAACCGTGGTATATGAATTTGGGGCAGGGTGCTTTATACTTTGTCAGAGCCCCGGGTGCCGAAGGACTTTGGGAGGGGTCCTTGTGCCTATTGAAGCATGTGGATCAGCGCCTCTCACACCTGGGGTCTGCCCCCCCCGCGGCACTTATATTTGTTTGCGAGCGTCCCTAGAGCGGGCCCGCTCATCACTTTGTGGAGTGGCTGTCCTGTGTGATGGGGCCACCGGCCGGGTCGAGGCGACGAGAAACCTGGGTTGCCCCGGGGGGGCGCCGAGATACGCAGAGATATGCGGCCTTCAGCCGCCGGCTCTCCACACCCCCACAGCGGCACTCGTGTCCTTTATGCTGCCGCAGCCCCCCCGTGGGGGGGCTGCAATCATTGGGTCTGCAGGCGCTCTACGTTATACGGAGCGCCCGCAACCAACTCACTTGAACTTGGGGGCCCTGCAGAGTCGAGGATCCTCTCATCACCGGACTCCTCCTCCTTCAATGCTGCATGCATTGGTTGTCAGCCCCGTCAGCAACGCGGTAGCTTCACACAGTATATCTTCGCTGCGGCTGCAGCAATTTGTGCCAAACTTGTGCAAAGTATTCCTTAACTGTTCATAAGTACTTCTGCAAGTTTGTGAATGGAAACGGGCTCTTGAGGTAATTTCAATCGCACTTCAGCCCGGGATGTCTGTGGAGTTTACATGGGAGTAGCCATGTCTCCTCGTGCGCAACAGCGCCCCCCGCCCTGAGCAATTTAAACAAAAGTGTGCTCATATTTCGTTCACAGCGTAACATTAATGTAAGGCGTAAACACCTTGTGTAAGGCTTTAATGTCCTAACGTCACACCCCATTTTCAAACATTTGTATGGTGAAGAGGAGGGACAGAACACAGTTTGCGTTTTCCCTACCTTCCTTCCTCTCCGCCATAGAAATGCTCCAGAATTTGCGCCTGCACATTTGCCCTCCACCGTTCAAATTATGAAAATTTGCCAACGGGAACCTGGCTAGACCCAAATACAAACTTACCAGGTCCCACCCTCAAATTACATTTTGGAGCAACATGAACTCCAAATTGATAAAAGAAAGAATTTATAAGGATTGCTTAGGAAGGCCATTTGAGATGGAATATGATTAGGCACCGTGTTCTACAGAGGCAGTCCCAGTAGGTCATGAATATAAAATTCTCACATTGTAATGAAGCTTATAATCTATTGAAGAGCATTTACCATATATTTTGAGCCTTAATGTAAAGAAGAGCTACAAGAAAGATAATTAGGATTCTGTCTGTAGTCTTCCATCTTAAAGACAGGAAACCGCTCTGCCCTTTATAAGAGTCAGGAACTTTGGCATCCTTCCACTGACCACCGAAAATGGCTCGTGCCTAAATCACGAGCTGCGGCTGCACATAAAACATGTAGATTTCATTTGGTCCGGGGGTCTTGACAGGCTTCTGGAGATCAGCAGCATGAGCGGCCTCCTCCAAAGTGAATAGGTCACAAATAACTAATCTCACTATACTGACCAATCCCTAGCATATTTCTAACAGACACATACTTTTCCTTGGCACCATCAGAAAGCAAGAATAATCACTACATAAACAATCACTGACAGTACACTTTGGAACAGGGGATACAACACTTTTTCCCACTGCAATAAAAGAATTACAAAATCAAGTTCAATCAGCACTAAGCAGACCCATCTGGAGGACCTCTCATTTCTGCTGCTGGCATTTGTTTAGGTTATGGGTCATAGATGTTGCTCCAACTAATAGGGAGGAAGAGAAGATAGAACAAAGAGAAGAGAGAGTCACAGGAGAATGGGCTGGTAAAGAGTAACAAAGAAGTGGAGAGTAGAAGGTGGAAAAGAAAGAGAAGATGCAACTAGGAAATTGGAGGGGAGGAGCAGAAAAAACACTATAAAGGAGGAGTAGAAGACAAGAAACTGTAAGCAAGGGTTGGAGAACGAAGAGAGAAGAGCATGACACATTGTTGAGTAGGAAAGGAGGAGAAAAGACAGAGAAAGAAAAGGTGGAAGCCAGGAGGTTGGTAAAGAAAATGGCAGACAGGAGAGATGGCTGTTTTAACCCAATCTGATCCTACAATGGACCTTCAAGTATTTGATGCCTTTCTCCTGTCTAGATGACCCAAGGTACTAGGGTTGGTGGTGTCGATAGTTCTTAAAGAAGTGCAACACAATACAATATTTAGGAAAGCCGGGGAAGTGACTTCAGCTGCCAAGAAAGAACTGCAGGGCACCTATTACCCAAAGATAGTTGGCAGCCATATGGCCATCTAGAGAATCATGTGTAGCAGTAGCAGGAGGCTCGGGTTGTGGAAGAAAAGAAAGAAAAAAGAAAACACTGTGTAAGTATGTTTATATAAATGCATTTGTGAGAATATGTGAACATGTGAAGGAGAGTGCAGTTTGTATGTTGTTGTGTATGTGTTTGTGTGTGTGTGTGAATGGCGTGTGAATGTGTAATAAAGGTATGTTTATGCAGGGCAGGAGGAAAAGGGCTACTAATTATGTGGGAGCCAGAGCAATGGGAGTTGAATACGTCCGGAGCCAGACTTAAAGCAGGATATTTTTTATATTTTTACTGGCCTTATGGGCAAAACTGACTCAAAGAGTGTTCTTATGTGAGGATACTACATTTGTGCAGCCAAGTTTGGACATGCTATCTTACAGTGGTATTGCATTTTTACTGACATTATGGGCAAATATAAAATGATGTGTATTTACATGGGGATGTTGGACGACTTGGATGCATGCAGGATGGCCATAAATGTTTAAAGAGGTAAGGCATTTCTACTGACATTATAGGCAACACCAAAATAATGTATGTTCTTCCGTGGGGATACTGCTCTACATTGCCGGTGTCACAGCATAGTTACAAGACAGCTTAGAAATTAATAATACATTGTTACATTGGTTACATTACATTTTTGGATATACAGTTTACAAATATTCACTAACAAAATATTTCATTACGGAGACCTGTCCTTAGGTTCTTATATTGGTTGAATAACCAGGTTTTTAGCAGTTTCTTGTAAGCCGTGAAAGAGGATTCTTTTTTGATATTAATAGGAAGGGTGTTCCAATGTTTGGGGGATAGAGCGGTGAAGCTGCTACCCCCCACTCCACCACTTGAAGCGGGGAGGAGCCAGAAGGAGTTTGTTGTTAGATCTTAATGATCTCCTGTCATCTTTTGGGTGAAGAGTGTTGTTAAGAAAGATAGGTCCTTTTCTAGTCAGGCATTTATGTGTGATACATAATGTTTTAAAGATGATTCTGGCTTTGATATGGAGCCGATGAGTGTCCTTTCTAGTGTTGGAGATATGGTCTGATTTTTTTATACCTAGAGCTGCTCTTAGGAATTTATTTGCCAATAGTTGCATTTTAGCTAGGTTGGTATTGGATGTGCTTAGTAATAGTACGTTGCAATAATCCAATTTCAATAGAACCAGGGCTCTAGCTAGGGTGAGGCAATTTGCTGGGGTCAGGAATTGTCAGCTGAGAGCAATGAGTTTGGAGGTGTAAGCCGTGGAGGAGGCGAGCGCATTAATCTGTTTAGTCATAGTAAGGCTGGCGTCAATGTACACTCCCAGTGTTTTGACTTGCTTCAGCATGGGAATGGCGGAGCCATCGATGTTGATGGTAGAGTATTCAGGGTGGAGGGTTGCTATTTTGGCTGGCGATCCTACGATGAGGACTTCTGTCTTCTCATCGTTGAGACAGAGACTATTTAAAGCCATCCAATTTTGTATGATGACGTATATTTTATTGATAGTTACAGTATCCTGGTCGTAGTTGCCTGTGAGAGGTATGAGGATCTGGGTGTCATCCGCAAAGTTTGTGTATATGACACCCATGTCATCTAGTGCTGAGAACAGGAGTTTGGTATACGCGTTGTACAGTGTAGGGGAGAGACAAGAGCCTTGGGGCACTCCTATGGGGACTGGGATGGGGTTGGCCGCTTCTTTCCCTATGGACACTCTGGAGGAACGGTCGGTTAGGAAAGATTTCACCCATGCAGTGGCTTCCCTGGAGAAGTTAAACTCTCAGGCGAGTGAGGTGCAGAGTTTGTCATGGTCTACCAGGTCAAACGCAGCAGAAAGGTCCAACAGCAGGAGGATGCAGAGTTTTCCAGAATCTCTGATAGCATCCATCTGAAGTTTGAAGTCCAAAATGGCTGTTTCCGTGCTGTGGTTAGGCCTAAAGCCTGATTGTCTGGTGCTGAGAAGCTGATTAGATTCCAGATGGGTTTGGATGTGGTTGTAGGCTAATTTGTCCAATGATTTTAAGTAAAAACGGCACAGTGGTTATGTGGTGATAATTAGTCGGAATGGTGGGGTCAAGGTTTGTTTTTTTAGAAGCGGGTTAACCCAGGTTTCTTTGATGCAGATTGGAACTATGTTGGAGTTGATGGAAGCGTTGACAAATTTGGTGATGGAAGGGGTCAGGGTAGAGGCACAGGCTTTGACTAGTTTGGCAGGGACGGAGTCCCCTTTGCAATTAGATGCTTTAAGTTTGGAGATGGTGTTGAATACGAGATCTTGGGTGACAGGTGTGAATTGGAAGGAGGGGTTGGTGTTGTCACTGGACGAGGTGACGGGGTTGGGGGTGGAGGAGCTAGTATAGAAAGATGTTCTTATGATGGTATGGCATTTTCACTGACATTATGGGCAACTCCAAAATAATGTATGTTCTTACATGGGGATACTGCTCTACATTGATGCAGCCAGTATGGGTATGTTCTCCTACAGTATTCTACTTTTGTTTCTAGAAAATAATATCCTTTTTATTGTGAAAAGCCCATTTCCTGTTATTGAAGTTTATCCCGATCTAATCATGACAATGTGACAAAATTAGCACATCACTTTTGAACTTTATACTGTGTGTGTTTGTGCACAACTGTAGTGCACCTTGCTCTCCCCATTGAGACCATACACTGCACATCACCAGCATACTCCTTCAGGTCATTATCCTCCTCCTTCCTACTCAATCCCTCCCTTTACCAAGGGACTACAGGCACCCTCCTGTCTGTTACCCCTTTTCTCCCTCCCACTTGTACTGAATCAAGATGCGTTTCCCCTATCACAAAAGACCACCAGGTTGATGTGCTCACACCTACTCTAACAGCATCTACACATCTTGTATACTAGCTCATCTTATTCCTTTCAAAAAACAAAACTTAGGGCTTGGTAATCACCAATCCCTCAATACAAGATGTCTTTCCCAACAAATCACGTTGTCTCCCTGCCCTCTTATTGCACTGTTCTGGCCATCACAGTAACCTGGATCACACTCTGAGGCCTGTCCACAATAATATCCCTTCACATTGACTCTACTACCTTCACTCACTCCCCTTCCATTATCCAGTAGGGGTAGGGCTGAGGGTCTCCTGATCCTCAAAGGCACCTATTCCACCCTCTAACACCCCCAACAGTATCATCTTCTCTTCTGAACAGAACTCCAACTCCTCTCTCAATAATCCTGATCTATTTACCTTGTAGAACACTCATATCATTTTCAATGAGTTAGAAATCTTAATTAAATCTCTTCCCACTGACATCCCACCCATACTCATGGAAGACTTAAACGTCCCAAAAATGACTGCGGCCCGCCATATTCAACCTGTTTTAACACTATCAAGTTACCCTCCACCACTAGTCAAACCACATTTGTAGCTATCCTTTGTATGCCATTTTTATCTCCCCCACTCCTGATCTCTCTCTATTATCCATACCCCAGCATAACGCTTCGTCCGGAACTTGACTATATCTGCCACATTCACTCTGTTACCTCCCACCTCCCTGATGACAGCTGCAAATTGTGAATTAACTTCATTGTTCAGAATCAAGGGAGGTCCTCCATCAGGGTGATCTTTCCACTGGGTCACAGTCACATGTAGAGCACTCATTGGGGAGGACCGGGAGATGCTGCGTGGCCAGGGGAAGGCACCCAGTAAAAAAAAGGATCCATGGAGGTGGTATATGGGGTATCACCTAAAGTCTCACTCTACCGCATATTTCTATGTAGAGGGACCCCTGTAGAGGGTTTCGGCCAGGGAACAGGAATGTCATGCCCCTGAAACCCAGAGCACAGATAAGAAGTGACCAGGGGACATTAGTACAGACCCCTGGCCCAGGTATAGGTACTGGAGATCACAAAGTCGCTGAGGTTGAGCCA
The DNA here is from genome assembly GCF_040938575.1 of Ambystoma mexicanum. Taxonomy (NCBI): domain Eukaryota; kingdom Metazoa; phylum Chordata; class Amphibia; order Caudata; family Ambystomatidae; genus Ambystoma; species Ambystoma mexicanum. Next base: position 1,206,579,871 of record NC_090934.1, on the reverse strand, counting down.
AGCTAGATTGAGGGCCCCTCTGGACTCCAAATTTTAGTCGGAGTCCAAACTAGCCAAAAACCATGAGGGGAGCGCCAGTCCTAATAAAATGCATGAAAAATCAAACTAAGGGTCTCATTTATTCTGGACCAGCAAAACACAAGTCTGCTGGTGGGGGCTACGGATATTCCAACTGGCCTGTCCTGCTGGTAGATCAGGCCCTTACCAGCAGATAAATGCCTGAATCACCAGCACTGACAACTCCCGGTGCCGGTGATTCAGGAAATCCTTTGGGACTCTAAGGGAATGGGAACTTACTGTCACTCGGCCATCTGTAAAATATCACGGTAATACTGGGATATCAGGCAGTCGAGATGGTGAGTCAGGGTCACCAGTATGCTGTCGGAATTACCAGTGGGATACCGGCAACCCTGTAATGAGGGCCTACGTGTGCAGAATGTAAATACATTCTGACAACTGGTACAGAAGAGAATGATATGATATGATATGGCATTTATAACGCACCTGTACACAAGTGTTTCTAGGTGCCACAAGACAAAGGGAGGACAAGACAAACGATCCTACTAGGCCATGTGACATTCAGAACATGCAAGTGGGACAGTAGAAGTGCAAGGGGAAGGAGACAGGGAGGTGCGGGGGAGTGGAACGGGGACATGGGAGCAGAGCAGCCTGACAGAACAACACGTCTCTTGGTAAGTGCAAGGAGACAGGGGGGTTGTAGGTGTTACCGTTACAGCCCCGAAGTGCGAGGTAGGCCAGGAGGCAGTGCAAAGTAAGACTGCTCATGGAGAAGCCTAGTACCCAGTGAGACTCTGGGGGAACCAAGCAAGCAGTCCGCACAGCAGACAGGTAAGTTAGCAAGGGAGCGAGAGAGAAGGCAGAGAAGAAAAGTAGGTTCTTGAGCTGCTTCCAGAACTTCAGGTGATCCTGCTCAAGTCTGAGAGGGACAGGGAGGCTGTTCCCGAGGGAGGCACCTGCAGAAGAGAATGTCTACCCCGACTCTCTTCCTGGAGAAACCTCTGATCCTCAAAGAGTTGGAGGTAGCTGAGCAAAGGCCTCTAGAATTAAGGTGCTTAGGAAGAGAAGTTTGGATGTAGTGCGGGCCTAGACACCAGAAATCCTTGTGGACATGCAGAGGGTTTTGAACTTGATCCTTGCAGCCACTGGAAGCCAGTGAAGAGATTTCAAGGCTGTAGAGATACGGTCCCTGGGCTTGAGGCCAAGGATAGGTCTTGCAGTCTTGTTCTGGATTAGTTGCAGGGGGCGAAGTGTAGAGGTAGGCAGACTGAGAAAGAGACTGTTGCAGTATTCCAGCCTCGAGAGAACCAAATCTCTGGAGACAATGACCTTGTGGTGCTGAGAAAAGGTAGAATACCTCTGAGGCAGTGTAGTAGGAAGTGGCAGGGTCTGTGATAGGAGGAGAGAGAGAGTGGAGTCGAAGATGATGCAAGGTTTTTGCCTCACAGGAAGGCATGGGTAGATGGCCCAAGGAGGGCAGCCAGCGAGAGAGAGAGAGGAAAGGTGGGAGCAGGGTTCCCAATGAGAAGGATCTCGGTCTTACTGGCATTAAGGCAGAGATCATTGGAGGCGCAGCAATCCTGAATCGTGGATAGGTAGTCAGGAATGACCGGGGGAGGAGAGGAGACTGAGGGAAGCCTGAAAGAGAGCTGAATGTCATCCACATAACACTGAAGGTTCGATGAGAAGGTGGAGATTAGGTGGGCCAAAGGAGCCATATAGACATTGAAGAGCCAGGGTGAGAGAATGGAGCCCTGGGGGACTCCACTTGTGGAGAGAGAGGTGGTGAAGAGAAAGGATCCAAGTTGGACCTGGGAGGAACGGTCTAAGAGGAAGGTCGCCAGCCACGCCAGGGCCTAATCTGTGATGCCCAGGTTCACACAGAGTCGGTTGATCAGGGTGACGTGATTGACCATAATGAAAGCAGAGGATAGTCAAGGAGGATGAGGAGAGAGGGGTAGCTGGAGTGGAGGTTAGAGAGTAGATCTTTACAGGTGTCCAAGAGAGCAGGTTCCATTCCTCTGGCTGTTGTGAAGCCAGTCTGATGGTCATGGAGGCAGCAAACAGATTAATTGTGGAGGGGTAAACTGGGAGATGGCCAGCTTTTCCAGCAGTTTGCCCAGGAAAGGAGTGATAGAAATCGGCTGATAGTTTGCCGGGCATGTATGATTGGCAGAAGGCTTTTTTAGGAGCAGGTACATAAGGGAGTTCTTGAGGAGAGAGGGGAAAGATCCAGTGGCAAAAGAGTGATTGGAGAAATTGGCCAAGGCTAGAGCGAGGGCGGCAATGTGCTCCTTGATGGTTCTGGAGGAGTAGGGGAGCACCTGTTTGGACAAAACCTTCAAAGATCAGAGTTCTCTAAAGACAGTGTCAGGTGTTGTTAGAGCAAAGGAGGAAAAAAGAAAAGAGGGAGAGGTGGCCACCATGGGCCTGAAAGAGGTAGGGGAGAGGAAGAGGAATGTGAGGACAGGATGTCCTGAGTCTTAGTGGTTAAATGAGAGGCCAGATCCGTGCAGAGGGCTTGGGAGGGAGAAGGAGAGGTGGAACCTGCAGTAGGATTGGCCAGCTCCTTGAAGATTTTAAAGAGTTCGACCTTTTTGTTAGAAGCCACAGAGACATCGGTTTGGAAATTGACTCCCTTCTTGGAAAGGACAGAGAGCCTGTATTGCCTTTGGAGCAGGTGGCAGAGGATGCACCCAAAGCCCTCCATTTCCTCTCATCACCCTGCACTTGCGTTTCAGGGCGGGAGATCAGAGTTGTACCAAGAGTTGCACTTGAAGGTAGGCTTCAGGCGGACTCTCATGACAGGGGCAAGGATTTCCAGAGTGATGGAGATAGAAAGGTGCAGGTTATAGAGGGCTCTGTCAGGGTGTGTGTCAGTGCAGGAGTAGGCGTCTGAGAAAGAGGAGGCAAAGGCATCCACTGACACTCACTTCATGGGCCGAATGACCAAGAAGGAAGGTGACAGTGCTGGGGTACCCCTTGCTTGAGGGGCAAGAAGTTTCAGGTGAGAGGAGAGCAGAAAGTGGTCAGTCCAAGAGAGGAGTGGTGAGAGAGTTAGAGAGGGCGGTGTCTGAGGAGATGAGAACATCCTAGGTGTGTCCAGCTGCCTGTGTCGGACCAGAGGGTAGAATGGAAAGGGAGAGAGAGTTGCATAGGTTGAAGAAGAGCCCAGAAGAGGATTAGGAGCATCCAGGTGGATGCTGAGGTCTCTGGAGGAGGAGAAGTTGAGAGGTAAGGAGAGAAAGAGGGTGACTTGGCCAAGTGGCCTGTAGATGGTGGCCAGATTCAGATAGAGGACAGGAGAGAAGAGGAATCTTGACATCTAACCACCCTTCTTTCGGGAGCTGAGGGAAGAGACCACTGTTAGTCACAGGATCCTGTTCCTATTGGCATCTGAGCGCATTCCTTAAGAAGGGAATGCAAGCTTAAGAACTGGGTGAACATAGTCCCTTCACTCAGGAAGTTTATGGTAACAAAGGGTAAATTATACCTGCACAAAGGCATCTATCGCTCGACCCAGGGCATCACAAGGGGAGTGCAGGGTGGACAAACTGCCCCAGGACTCGCTTTGTGCCGGGACCTTGCAAGGGGCACCTATTGAAACACCACTGCACTGGGATACAGATTCAACTTCCTCAGCAACCATTGATGTTTTTATTAGGATAATGTGAAGGCAGCTCCTGTGACTAGTGTCGCCAGCAAGCACATCCCATTTCTCGCATAGAATTGCCTGGCTGTCTTCATTTTACTTCTGCCCCTTTGGTGTCCTATTGGTGGTCGCACCAGTGCAGTGCAAAAAATGTCAAGCGGTACTCACCATGTTTTTTTCTCCGGTCCTCACCAAAACCTGTGACACCTTTTGTTAGACCACTGTGAGTTGTAACAATATTAGAATCTTTAGACAAAGTGTCATAGCACACTGCACAGCACTTATGGGTATGAAATCTGTACAAACTTTCACTGATAAATAGCAATCAGGAGACTCCCAATGACTGAGAGGCAAAAGAATCCCAGGGAGACATGGTGGTCCTGAGTATCAGAGTGTGGCAATCATGGAAGTGGGCTGAGCTAGCCCAGACATCAAAATGACAGCTGTACCTTTTGAAGCATCTATCAATCATCATAGGCAGAGCCCCTGTACAGCACAGATATCATTACACTAGTTACGCAACCCCCCAGGGAGAGTACAACAATTATTGAACACCAAGATATGGGATAGCCACAGCACTTGGGCCTAGGTATTAGGGAAGGTGAGGGATGAGGAGAGCTTCACACAGAGATGTACTGAACTACTTTGCCTACACCAATAAAATCACCACAGGAAGATGGCAGAACAGACCAACCATTCAGGATTATTGATGGAATAATTAGCAGCAGACACTCAATATCGAAGCAGGCACAAGCTACTAGGCTGTTTGATAACTGTTACGTCATTTCATAGAGTTGGTGTTGTAGCAGCGGGAGGAGCAGGAGAAGCAGAGGGAAAGAGCAGGAGGTGACTAATCCAAAAAGGTCACACTGTGATGGAGATGAGGCTTGTAGGAGATGCCAGAACAAGGAGTCTGCTGGGAGCCTTGATCCAGAGGGTGGCAAGAGCAATAGGATACTGATGAGAATCAGCAGGAAAGTGGCCTTCTTGCAGCTCTAACTTAGGTCCTGGTAGTAGCTGTAAAGAAACTAGAGTTGTCACGAGGCTTGTACCCTTGAACACTTGACAAGTGCCCATACCTAAAACCCTTGGCTGGAGGGGTAGGGGGGCGTAAATGCAGCAGCATGAAAACGAGCAATATAGGGGCAGTTGGGCAAGGAATCCTAACCAAGGAAACCCCAGGGCAAACAAAGTGCAAGGTCTTGCCCAAAGTAGGAGTTGACAGTGACCCCCAGAGCAAAATGGTGACTGTTGCAAGGTCTTGCACAGGTAAGAGTGCATCATGCACATATAGAGTGTTGGAGGATCCTCATCTTCTGGACCATCTACCAAGGCTAAGTAAGAACACCTTAAAACTATGAATGACTTTGGGAACCAACGTGAGTGCTGTGACAAATGTCCATTTGAAAAGGAAGATACTCTTTTTTTTTAAGTTTAAACGTGTTCTTTTATTAGATATCACAATACAAATCAACAGTCTAAACAGATAGATGCTGTCAATTATATGACCAAACAATTGAAATATTACTACATATTCTCTGATATATTAAGCATAAATACCGTTGTGGTAATGAAAAGTCAACAATACAAATGTGAATTACTTAAATTGATCAAATGAGGGGAAGGAAGAATGAAAAAAAGACTATTTTTTAAGTATAGCTAGTCTGCAGGAATATTGACAGAATATAGAGTACATGGAGAGAGAGTATGTGGCAGGAGTGATCCACTAACCGGGAAGCTCTTGAAGACTCACACAGGAGACTACAGTTGCTGCTCTGGGCCGGGTTCTGCTCTACAGCTTGTGTAATTGCTTACGGGCCCAGGGCCCAGATGGTGACACCGAGCCAGATGTTCAGCATAACCAATTAATGTTCAGGCAGCATCCTTATTAAATCCATTATATTTACATGTATGTCATGAGTAGACACTGTGTACATTCTGTACGCCCAACTGCATTCAGCCTTTGATTATCCTTTGAGCCAAGAAAGCGTACCTGTGGAGCATGCGGGGAGAGAGACAGATATAATAAACATGATTTTCATGGATGCAGGGCTAAAAATGTGGCTGGTTTTCAAACGTAGGGTCCCTTAAGGTTATGTTTAATTATTTTATGTTTTGTTATTGAAGCACAAATGCCTTGTTGTGATGGCCGTACCAGTCACAAATGGCCTGACAGCATGAGAATACAGGTGGGGAGCAACAACATGCTTCCATGAGGGATACAAACAAGATGGCTACCAGGAAAATAGCAAAGGGAGCTCATAGGAGTGGATGGGTGCTGGTGCCGTCTACCTGAGGTAAAGTGGATTTGGGGTAACGTGGGTGGTGGGAGGGTTCTGGGGCAAGGAGTTGGGTTTCCAACAGTCCAGTAGGGAATTCAGGATGAAAATGCTGAGATCATAAATTATTGACTGTGAGAGTGGTTCCGGCAGCTCTCAAAGATTGCTGCTAACACCAGTTATTTACCCTCAAAATCCTGGACAGCTGATTGGGTACCACTGCATTGGATGCTAGTTGGTGTTATTTACCTTGCCTTCAGCCATGTGCATGGCTTCTTGATTTGTTGGGCCCAATAATGGAGGGACATGGGCTACTTGGAAGAAACTAAGGTTCCAGGAGCTCAAATGTTGGTGGATAGATGATTGAAGAAATCACTGTCTATGTTCTGTTAGCATGTACATATTAAGAACTATGTGAGGACCTCTGAGTTGCAGCTGAGCTAGCCGGGAGGTCGGTTTGCTTGATGCCAGTTGCTCACCAGAGGCCTTCTGTTCTGTTAAAATGCCTGTAACAGTCAAGGAAAGCTTAGCTATTTACCGCACAATTGCCTTCTCCACCATTATCAATAGAGACTTTGTGTAACACACAGCGGATGCATGGAGAAACACAGTGAATACATATAATATAGTGCAAAAATAAATACAGCTATCAATCAACTAACACAGATCCTAAAAGAAGCATACCCTATCCGTAGGTCTGCGGTGGTGGCCACCTATCTAAAAGAAAAGAGGAAAGTCACTGTCCCTCTACTATAGCAGCAATTCCTGTTACTCAGTTAAAAACAAAAAACACTCAATAGCCCGAAATAGGGGGTCCAAAACGGTGTCTCCCTTTGCCACACTCTCAAAATTAATTGTAGTATTCAATCATTTTATTCACCCACAAAGCAATATGTACAAGACGTGCCCTATTGATGGTTATTTATAACTCAAGAGAGAGGAGCCATGACTGTGGGGCTCAAAGTATCACCCAGGAAAAAGGTCTGCTAGCGTAAAAACACATCCCTACTGCTCAAAGGATTTCGAGGCAGAAGGGGGTCAACCCGTTTTGATGACTTACGTGGTTTGTGTCATCATTTTCAGGACCACTAGCTTCAGTGGATTATTATTCTCTGTGATCCACAGTCCAATACGTTGGGGATCGGTGCAGCCATCACATGACCTAAAAGGGAAATGGACATGCGTTCAGAAGTTTGCTAAAAAAAGGGACAGTTACTATTGCCGCAAAACAAGTTGTTCATAAGTGCCATAATTGTAGGCACAGCATAGACTACCTAAACTAGAGTTCTCAGATCATCTGTAATCTCACCCTACAGGACAGTGTGTCATTTAAATACAAATGAGAGTTAGTGTTACCTCGCTGGTACTGGGTTGGTTGGTGCAGGCACGAGGAACGAGTTTCAGGCTGATTCAATAGACACAACGTTGTCCGTGTGATTCGTCTCACTGTATTGTGAGGAAGAACACCACAAAAGAGAAGCCTTTACTGCCGATTGCCCCTATATTGTTGTGACACTCCAGTAGAGGGGTAGTGGTCATTCTAGGATATCTGTAGTAAAGATTCCGAACGGCATAGCCGGCTGATGCCCATATTCTCATCAAGGTGTTAATTACCGAAAAGGACGTTAAAAGGGTTAACAATCTTTTCAGTACTTAAGACCTATTCTGAAGGTGGCGCATTCTTCTGAGGGCACGATTCTCAAGTTGGTGCTAATTACCGAAAATGTTGTAAAAAGTGCTAACAACATTTTTGGTAATTACGACCTATTCTGAAGGTGGCGCAATCTTCCGAAGTCGGACTGATTGCGCCACTTTCGTAATTTGGGTGCCGGTTGCTAGGAAGGGCTGGAAACCGACCTAGCAACCAGCACTTTCGTTAACTCTCCCTTTGCATGGTTATTCTTGTGGCACTCCTCCAGTTTCATAAGCGCTTGACTTTGGCGCTAAAGTACGGTACCAAATTGTTGTCTTACAGGAGGAGTGCCACAAGAAGCACACGCACAAAAGGAGTGCCACAAGAAGCACATGGCTGCTTGGGTGTGCAGATCGTGACAGGTGGGTCCAGCACTGCATGTTTTTATCTTTGTTTCCAGAAGAGTGCATACTGCCATACATACTTTCATGTACACCAAAGCAAGCAGCCACAAAAAAGCAAGCAGCTTCAACATTGCTGCAATGTTGAAGCTGCTTGTTTTGGTGTACATGAAAGTGTTCATATACAACACACGGGTGTATATGAACACTTTCATTTACACCAAATGAAAGTGTTCATATAGACTGCATGGGTGTACATGAACACTCATTTACACCAAACGATGCAACCTGCAAAGTTGAAGATGCTCGCTTTAAATGAAAGTGTTCAAATACACCGCAAGGGTGTATATGAACACTTTCATTTACACCAAAGCGAGCAGCTTCAACATTGTATCATGCAAAGTTGAAGCTGCTCGCTTTAAATGAAAGTGTTCATATTCACCACATGGGTGTATATGAAAACTTTCCTATACACCAAAGTAAGCAACTTCAACATCCTGCAATGTTGAAGCTGCTCACTTTGGTGTATAGGAACATGTTTTTACACACCTGTGTTCTTGGCAGCATTTTTGTAAAATAACAAAAAATGTCGTTATTTTACAAAAATGCTGCCGAGATTGGATTGCACCTGTTACAACTAAAAACAGGCGCAATCCACACAGTGCACTGTCATGCTCTACGAGGAGGCCCAGGCCCACTTGAGAATACTAGTGGAGCCTGTGCATCCTCTTTTGGCGCAGTGAATTGCGCTGTTAAGCACCTTCACTGCGCCAAGTTGAGAATATGGGCCTCAGTGTCCGATCGCACTGTTGTGAACGGTTGCTAAGGAAACATGGGTGCAAGAGCACATATTCATATGGGCTCCTCTCTGAGCCCAGCCTAATCCTGGCTGGGGCGATATGGCAAGGGGGCAGATCCATCTTGCACTGCCGTTTACTCATGCAAGCTCATTGGGGCTCCTCAATCTAAGGGACCTCCTCACGAGGTGCTGCCATTCTTGGGTCCCACTTATGTTAGGAGAATGTTTGCTGTGCTGGCAATATTTGTTTTTTAATATAATTGCAAACTGTTCAAAAGGTGCATCATGCGAGATTTGAATAGATGCATTATATGCAAAGACCCTTGTATCAGCGATTCTTGTACTTCACGGATCGTGCAGTTAAAAGTGAGGAACTAGATGGCAAAATGTATGTATCTCCTATCTGGGGTCTGAGGTGAGAATCAACAAAAAGTGCTTTTATGGTGCCAGAAACGGGCACTCTATAGGAATTGGCTCCATCTATTGTCTGTGGTCTAGAATGTGTTCATTTAGTGAAGCGCCCTACAAACACTGTGTGCCAGTGGGTGGCAGAGATATACTCAATGTAGGTGGGCTGCTCTTCATCTATGGCGCATGCTTTGGCATATCCAGGTCCTGGCTATCATTCCTGGACAAATGATCTGTATGCAGCAAGGCTCGTGGTCATATATATGGGCAGCCTGTTGTGTGAAAGAGCCTATATAGTAATGTGTGTGATATACATAGGTAATTGATGGATGTGTATATCCTACACAATGATGTATGTATGGGTAAACTTTCCATCAGCTATACTCAGTTAGGATCCCCAAAGGGGATGTGCACTCAAGTCGTGACTACCAGTATGGATATCTGCACATGCCTTAATGCATTACTGCCAAATCAGGCCATTGCATTTCTTCATTGAGGCCATTCCTACATGTGTCCAAACCGAATATCCATTGCTGTTTTCTTTTGAGCAGGATATCCTTGAAATTGCCCTCATGTCATGGTGGGTGTACTTTTTTAAGAATCGTGCATTCGAAATCATTCGCACTATGACCCATCTCGTCAAAGTGAGATACCTTCAGTGCTGTCAGCTTATGTGTTCTTATGAATGACTTATGTTCAATGAGCCTCATTAGTATCGGTCGCGCTGTCATGCCTACATAGCGTAGTGCACACAGACACATCAGGAGGTACACCGCTGTTACAGTTGGCGAAACTGTAACGCTTACCTCTGTGGCCCTGCAAGAGCACCTGGTTCATATCATCGGAAGCGTGGCCCTCTGCAATGGGGTGTGTAATCCTAGCCGCTCCCTTCCCACTGTTCCGCTGAATGGCAATTGCCCAGTGTTTGTGTGGTGGGAAGTGGTTTGGTAGGGTTTCCAATACTGCTAGGATAGTTGTGGGACAGCTTGGATTACAACCTACAGACAAACAAGTGAAAAATATCAGTGTCTGTCTTCCTGCTTTCCCCTCACCTCCCTCCTGTGTCCCCAAGGTTTGCCGACTGGCGAAAAAAGCAGTCTGGCTCACCTGTAGTATTGCAGTTAAGCACCCAAGTGCATCCAGTTCCGTCATTGGTGGTTGGTGGCCCAGTGCAGCTGTGGCACACAAGATGCACAGGTAAGTGTCTCGCTGCACGAGATGCACAGGTAAATGTCTCGAAGGCGCTGGTAGTGTCCTTCTCTGCTCTGAGGCACCTGCGATGCAAGGCGCAATCGCTTATTCAAATAATGTTTATGTCTCAGTCTTGGTTTTCTCTGCAGGTGCGGGAATGCTGTGTTCTGCTTGGGCTGAAGTGCTTGGAGTTACCGGAGCACTAGTGAGTGGAGCACAGCAGTTCGTAAATCCTCAACCACAAGTAAGCAGGTTTAAGTGGGGGGCGTGAGGGAGCGTAGTTCAGAGTCTCAGAATGCTTGCTTACTGTGTGTTTCTTTATCTTAGGAATGGAGCGATGCCGTGATGCTGGAGTGGTGAAAAGTTCCATCCCTCAAGCTGATTCCAGATAAGTATAAGAGTTGGTGAGAAGTCCGGAGCACGCGCAACTGCACGGGTCCTCTGGAACTTGAAGTCAGGTAAGCAGAGATTCCAGCTAGCACCCGGAGTGCATGAACAGGAAGCCTTGTTGCACGTGAAGCCAACCAGGCAGAGCGGTAAGCATTACACTGCTTACAAGTCAGCAGATGAAATACTAAGCACAGGCTGTGGCCCGGGGTATGGTTTTATAGCCCTGGGCTGCAACCTGCAGCACTAGACCACCAGGGATACTGGAAGTATGAGCCATCTGGAGGACATCTTGGGTTCTGTTTTGAGTCTCAACCTGGCGGCCATCTTGGTGGGGACTGCCAGTGCTTGTTAACAGGTGTCTATGCCAGCCAGCGACCTTTATTGTCCACACCCTACCCGTGCTACTGAGTCTCCCCCTGCTGTTATGTGAGGGTGTGCCCTGTATCCTTTTGGGGGTCATGACAGAAAGGTTTCTGCAGCTATGGCGTTTTACCCCCTATGCTGAGACTGGTGCTCCAGCATGTCTGTTCACAGGCAGAGCACCATCTACATGACGCATGTCCTGCCAGAGGTGTGTCCCACAAAGTCTGTTGTCCATGGATTTCATCTTTGTTGTTTTTTTTGTTTTTGGTAGGGTGTGTACTGGTCTGTCACTTAAATTCTGCCTCTGTTAGATTGCGAAGCAGGGTTGGGGTAGAGGGGTAGAGCCTTTTTTTAAAAATAGACAAGAATTCTTGATCTCTCTTTTCAGCCGATTAAAGAGAAGGTGGTAACTGAACACTGCTTTAATGTTACCCCTAGGTGGTGGTTTTGGTCTCTGTTGTAAGGTTATATCACTGGGTATTTTTCTTGCTCTTTTGTATGTGTTTACACAATTCTTTTTGGATAGCCCCTCGGCAAAAGTTGTTGTTTGAGACGTCATGCCTGATCTGTGTAGTTGTCTGGGTTGGTGCGTGAGAGCCTATACCTCAGGAATTGGCCAAACTGGAGATTGTCCTGCAATGCTATGGGATGGTAACTGGTGTAGGCCAGGAGGGAATTGCAGTCAGTAGGTTTTTTATAGACTTTGGATATTAAATGTCCTTCCGTGGCTATAATGTGGAGGTCTAGAAACCGGATCTGCTGCTTGCTTGCCTCAAGGCTGAGGTTTAAGTGTTAAACGGGAAATCATATTGTGCCTCCTTTCTCATATATATTGGCTTAAGCCCAGTCGCTATGCGAAGAAAACTGCGTTCCAAAAGTTCCGATTTTAGATCAACTTCACCGCCATTTTAGGATCATCCGCCATTTTGATTTCTGTTCAAATGTAATTCTGTGTTCTAAAATGGTGGACTGTGTTTCCAACTTGTAACCAAGCCTTCCCGACCTTTACACTAAGTTACACTGACTTGTGGTCTTAGGATTGTCTGCACCAATAAGCCTCATCCACGAACATACATCAGAAAAAATGTAATGCAAATATCGAACGTGGACACTGGCTGAATTGCATTGTAAAGGGATATGTGCTAAAGCTTACTGCTAAATCTGGGAATACACTTTGCCATTGTAACTTGTTTGTAATGAAACCAAATATAATCCGTGTGCATATTGTTGTATAAGCCATAATTGAACTTGCCACGAACTCTAGACCATGGATTATTAACTTGTAGAGGGGCTGGACATTATTACTGAAATTGTATAAAATGTACGAATGTCCAGATGTCCAGTACCTCTCACTTCTCACACTGAAGGGCTGGTATTCACTGTGATGTACTGAGAGCCAGATAGCATCTGATTTGTTTCTTTGTAACTGTGCAGTATTAAATATCTGTGAACCTTTATAAGCTTGTGTTTGGTGTATTTCCTTTTGTGGTACTCAGCCTCGATATTTCCTCTTGCCTTTACAGATGTCGCCCGAATAGGGACCCTCAAGATTGATGCCATCTCGTTGAAGGTTGACACGGCTATCAGACCGGGAACGGACGGTAAAAAAAGGGGGCCCCTTTCTTGGATGAAAAGCGATACCTCAACAGTCTTGCACGACCCGATACCTGGACGGTGAGCCCGCGGACCGAGATGGCATCTTGACGAGGGTCCATATATCGAAGCGGGCAGTTTTACCAAAATCACCAACCACGTGGGACCTTTGTAGTTCTTTGAAATCCGATCGGACCTCCTTTGTCCTTTGATCAGGTGAGTCATGACCCGATTCTTAAGTATCCTCATAATTTGTTTTGGGGCATTGCACTCGAGAGTACAATTATTGACCAGGTAACACCAGTAATCTGATATGCCTGAGGAATTGTCTGCCTGCTTCAGGGCACTATTCCACAAGGACGGACAATCTTTGGAATTTGGCCGACCGGCGCCACAGGAGGGATCTCCGGCATGTACTATGTACTGTAAGCACAGCATTGGTAGTATAGTGTTTAATGATATTTGGCACAGACAAACTAGACATGCTTCCGAACTTCAGTGGCCAAAAAATGGTAGTTTTGAAATTCCTTGTATAGAATATTTAGAGTCTATACTATTAAAGAAAATTGCTAGACCTGCAGCATTTGACGTATTACAGAATTGGAAAAAAGAAGCTATGCAGCAACTTAAAAGTAGAGAGAAACATGCGTGCCGTCACATGTCCAACGCCGAAAAAGCGTTGTGGTACGATCAAAATAAACAGTCTGAGTCAGTTAGGGGTATGGATAGGGCTTTTTCACTTGGTATTCAGAAAATCTATCCGTCTAAAGACTTTCATGTATCTAATGAGTTGATTGACAAACTTCTAAATGAACGAAGGCCTGGTGCCATTGCGCCACCTCCGTATGTACCTATTCCTGTTGTTTTGCCTCTTCCTGCTGTCGTTCCTCCTCCTGTAGTAATTCCTGCTCCTCCTATCATTCCTCCTAATGTCCCTCTTCCTCCGGCTGTTGTTCCTCCTCTTATCGTTGCTCCTCCACCTGCTCCTCCACCTCTGCCTACTGTTACGGGTTTGGTAGATTTGCCTTCTGCACTAGTGATAGCACCTTGGTTACCGAATGTTCAAGATTTCTCTACTCTTCCTCTTCCGAGTGATTCTGTCCCACTTATAGTTGATAAGGGAGCTGAATCAAAGATTGTAACTTGTAATACTGTGTCTAAAGACAGAAAGCGCGATTTGACTGCATGGGCAAGACAATACATGCAGAAGGGTGAACAATCTGATGTTTTTGCCACACTCTCTAATCTAGAAAGTTTTCCTGAGAAAAATGTTTTTATTGAAGGGTTGGGAATTCATTAATGTGTAATGTGAAACAGACTAGATGATATAGATCTCCCACAAGGTTGAGGAATCTGAATGTTTTAGCATATCCAAGAGATACTGCGGAGAAAGTATATGAGCACGTCGAGGGGGTTTTTGAGTATAGAAGGGAGTTGGAAAGGATACGGAATGAAGAAATTGATGGCGAAAGTTTGAGTGCCATTTTTGTACAGAAACGGTTCCTTCCTTGTTGCAAGTCGATAAATGAGGAAACGCGTATTTGCACGAAGGATGCGATTAGATGGATTTCAGACAACTCAATATCGCCTGTAGAAGTATTTGACACATATAGTCAGTATACACCAGAAATGCAGAGGAAAGTGATACAGGTTATGGTAGAATACCTGCAGGATGAATGCATAAAAAGAAAGATTTGTTGTCCCGCAGAATTATTAAATATCTGTAAGAGAGCTTTTTTGTCGGACACCCCTTCAGCTGCTTTAGCGCTTGATTTAGCTCTGTTGCTCAGTAAGAGTTCAGTGTTTCCTATCTCTCAGTTGCCTATGAGAGAGTTTCCGCTGACATTTGTCCCAAAAGTCGAGGTTCCAGCTAATGCCGGAACAGGTGCAGCTGCCTATGAAATTCCTGCACATTATGTGTCGCAGTTTGTTCACGTCCCGTTCTCAAGACAGGAAGTGAACACCATTAAACAATCCATTCCCGATATCAGGAAGAATCCGACAGGGTTCTATAAAGAGATAGAATCTGTCTTGCAGTCATCAGTATTTACCTTGAGTGATATAGATTTGTTATTTCCTTTTCTCCTACCTGTTGATTTGTGGAAATAGATTAGGACTGTGGACGATGTACCAGGGTTAGGGGACACATGGGTTAATATAGTTCGACAAGATAGAGAAAGGCAAGCTGGCGAGAGACCGCCACAGGTAATACTTACTTTGCCTGATAGAATAGTCACGAAACTAAAAGCTATAATTCCTGAAAGAAGGATAATTTGGGACAAATGTACTGCTTGTGTCCAAGGGAAGTCTGAGGGTGCTACCGAATTCTTTAATCGGTTCGAACAAGTGTTTTCAGATTTCAGTGGACAAGATTTGAGCACAGAGTCTGGGAAACGACTTTTTGTGGAAAAATTTGTATGTGGATTATTGCCTGACATTCAGTCACAAATTATGTCTTCTGAGAGTGATTGGCAAGCTAAGTCTCAGTCCGAAGTGTTGCATATGGCTCAGTACTATGAGAACCGAGTCAATAATGAAAATGAGAGAATCGAAAAAGAGAAAGGGAGACCTGAAAACTAAAGTTCTATTGCAACACATTGTTAGAGGCCCTAGAGGGGTATTTCACAATTTAGGGGACAGTATGCTCCACAGGGTAATGTGCCGGTGGGCCCTGTAAATGTGAACCAATGTGCTTATTGCAGACAAGAGGGTCATTGGCGAGCACAATGCCCGATCCTCCAGCAGAGGTCGAATAACACATTTGGTAACATGGGTAGATGATCCGGAGGCCGCCCTGGGGTAGGGGGTCCTGGTAGAAGTCAGTTTTCTCAAAATTTGCAACCTTTTTCACAGGATAATCAGGCACCGAGTGTGGATAATAGAAACATTTTTAATCATCCTTCTGCTGCATATCTCTCTGAAGACCTTCCCTTTGATGACATTTTGTTTCACTAGGATTGCCCGAAGCAGGGTTTGGAACCGACGCCTATTCCCGTTAATCAGGAAGGTCCCTACGTTGAAATGTTAGTGGGAAATAGGAAACATCTATTCTTGATAGATACAGGAGCACAGAAGTGTTCCATTGACCATTCACGGGTTCCAAACATTCCACTGTCAGGGCAAACTAATGTTTCTGTGGGGTTTTCTGGTACACCAGTAGTCTGTCCGGTTTCTTCGCTGGTACCGATTACATTGGGTCCATTCACGGACCACTGTCCATTTCTTTTGACTACGAACTGTGGAGAGAATTTGTTGGGGTTGAATCTGTTGAAGGCATTAAATGCAGTAATTCATTGTTCTTCGGATGGAATGCGATTGACGATTTCACCACACCAACTTTCTGTCTCTCAGTTCATGACTAGACCTTTGCCGCCGGAATTTAGTGATATTCCGGAGTGTTTGTGGGCAGTTGATGACAATGATGTTGGTGTTCTACAAATTGAGCCTGTTAAGATCATTTTAAAACACAGAGTAAAGTTGCCACGTATTCCCCAGGATAAGATTTCGGTTGATGGTGAGCAAGCTTTGAAATGCATAGTCTCCGATTTTGTGCATCATGGGGTAATTGAGGAAATTGCAGGTAGTTTGTGCAATAGTCCGATTTTGCCTGTGTACAAGAAAGGTGATAATGCAATTCCTTTTCATTTCATCATTGATTTACGCTCTATCAATAAGATTGTTGCTCCACAATTTCCTATTGTGCCTGATGTGATGACAATACTAACCATGATCCCGGCTTGTGCTACTCACTTAAGTGCTGAAGACCTTAAGAATGCTTTCTTTAGCATTCTTATACACAAGGATAGTAGATACCTGTTCACGTTCACCTTAGGGGGGCGCTCTTTTACATTCACCCATGCTACGCAAGGATACACAGAAAGTCCGACCATTTATAGTAGGGCTTTGAAAGAGCAGCTTGATACATTCGAGTTGCCTACCACTTGTACATTGCTTCAATATGTAGATGATCTTCTTTTAGCTGCTGACTCAGAAAGTGCCTGTAAGGAGGGCGCCGTGTTGTTGCTTATTCACCTAGCAAAACATGGACACAAGCATCATTAAAAAAGATTCCGAATTGTCGACAGGAGGTCGCCTATTTAGGCTATCTCCTGTCAAAGGAGGGAAGAAGGTTGATGCCTGAACGAATAAAAATCATTTCTAGCATGTCTGTCCCAAATACACAGAAGGAAGTCAGAGACTTGATAGGAATGGCTTCTTACTGTAGGCAGTGGATCCCGAACTTCTCGTCAACGATTAAACCAATGTTGGCTTTGGCAAAGAAGGGCATTTCTTTGCCATTGCGTGGAACTTGGAACACCAGTAAGCGTTTGATCTGCTCAAGACTGCACTGTGTTCAGCACCAGTTCTGGGCGCACCAAATTATGAAAAGGCCTTCATGTTGTATGTGCATGAACGTGATGGATGTGCTTTGGCTGTATTGACGTAGGAACATGGAGGGAAGAATAGGCCGTGCAGCTACTTTTCTTCCACCCTTGATCCTGTTGCATGAGCTTTGCCAAGATGAGAGCTGTCGCTGCTGCTGCGTCTGTAAAACAGAGGGAGGGTATGGTCCTAAGCCATGCTTTAATCCTGCTTTAATCCTGATGATACCTCACTCTGTAGATGTTCTATTAAACCGAACACAAACGCAACACCTCACCTCGGCACGATTAACGAGATACAAATTGATCTTGTTTGCACCGCATATTAAAATTCAGAGGTGTTGTGTCCTGAATCTGGCTGAACTTTTACCTTTCCCGCAAGATACTGCTTGCAGTGACGAAGCATCACATGACTGCCTCTACACCACAGAGCAAGAGACTAAAGGCAGAATCGACCTGAAAGATACTCCTTTGAATAAAGCACAAGGGGAGCTGTTTTGTGATGGCTCCTTTTTCAAACTTCCGTATGGTACATCCACGGCTGCTTATGCAATCAAAACATTGAGCACGATTGTGGAAACCAAGAGAATCACGCATAACTCTGCGCAGGCCGCAGAGATTATAGCATTGACTCGAGCTTGTGAACTTTCCGAAGGGCTTAGAGTAAATATATATACTGATAGTCAGTATGCTTTTGGGGTGGTTCACAACTTCGGTAGACTTTGGGCTGAACGAGTTTTCTTGACCTCACATGGAACTAAGATCCAATATGGCTCCTTGATAGTATGGTTACTCTTAGCGCTTGCACTCCCCACTCAGCTAGCAATCATGAAATGCGCAGCGCATCAGAAAGTTATAGATAATGTGGGAAAAGGGAACGCTTACGCTGACCAGATAGCCAAACAAACTGCCACTGATCTCCAGTCAGAAATGTATACTTCAAGGGAAAACACAAATGTTTGTACTATGGATGAGGGTATCGAATCTGTAAAGAGTATTCAAGCTGATGCCACATTAGAATAATCTAAACAATGTGCTGAGGGTTTGGCAAGATTGTATGACGATGGGTGTTGGGTGGACAAGTTAGAAGGAAAATGGTTGTTGCCAGATGCGTATGTTACAATGATGGTTGCAATGGCTCATGGGCCCACCCACATTTGTGCGAGGAAGGTTTCCACAATGTTACAAAATGTCTGGTTGAATGATAAAATCTCCAAAACAGCTGAACGTTTTGTTCAGAGTTGTATGATCTGTCTACAGCATAATATAGGAAAGGGCACTTCGACACGAAGGGGTAGTTTTGGTCCACCTTCTGGCCCCTTTGAGGTCATACATTTTGATTTTATTGAAATGGAGCGTTGCAATAATTACAAGTATGTTTTGGTTATTATTTGCGCCTTTAGTAAATGGGTTGAAGCCTTTCCTGTTAAAGATGCCACAGCAATGACAACGGCGAAAACCATGCTTAAGGAATATTTTCCTAGGTTTGGTTTGCCAAGGGTCATCTGGTCGGACAATGGTCCACATTTTATCGCTGCTGTAATTCTGCAGATATGCGCGGGATTACAGATCGATAAATGGTTCCATTCGGCTAGACATGCTCAAAGTGCTGGTTTGGTAGAGAGACACAACGGCATCATAAAGAACAAACTCGCTAAGACGTGTGCTGGCACCAAACTGAAATGGACAGACGCCTTACTGATCGTGTTTTCATCAATGAGAACAACCCCACAGACTAAGACTGGCCTCTTCCCATTTGAGGTGGTAATGTACTTCTTTTCGATTACTGTGACCGGTTAACAAAAAATCTGTATTTGATTTATCAACAAGTGCGAGAAGCCCTCCCAGTAAGATACGAGGGCCCAGGTCACAGCATATGGCCTGGAAGCTGGGTGCTTATCAAATCATTTGAAAGAGCATCCTGTCTCGCACCGCATTGGAGGGGCCCTGATCAGGTCCTATTGGCCACCCAGACAGCTGTACGAGTGAGCGGATGAAAGCATTGGATCCACGCGTCGCATGTCAAGAGGATTCCCTTCCCTTTGCCACACGATACAGAAGACACAGAAATCCCTACCTGCACTGCTTCCAATGATCACGTAGCATTGAGCAGCATCGAGAGTGCATCAGAGACTCTCCCTGAGCCCGTGGGGCCTGGGGAAACAACCGCTTTATCTCCACACTCTTCTACAGATCCTTTTTCACCATTGTCAGGGTCTGCCGCAAATCCACCACTTCCATCAGGAAGCAACGACACGTTGTTTGCAGATCACGCAGTACCAGGAGTCGCAAGGTACGATCTGCATCCACGGAGCTAGACTTACTGCATGGTTCGGCTGTGCCACCAGCAAAAAATCATTGTAGGGCTTGTCTTTTGGCCCTGTTCTTTTGCACGTAAGGAATTCTGTTGGCTACGGTTAGGGAAAGACTGAGAAAACGTGCGATCAGGAGATCACCAGCAAATAAACTCTGGAGTATTTCGTTTGAAGAAACAATGCCTGCAATTGTTCTCACTCGTACGGAACAAATAAGTGACTATGTGCCTCATTACAAGTCTGTCGGCAACCAGCCGGTTTTTCCAGCTCTGTTACCGCCGGACTCGTATTACCATTCCCCCTCTGTGACTCCCGGAATTACCTGGGCATTACAGCCCTGGTGTCCCGGGAATTCCAGAGGCGGAATTCGGTAAATCCCCATTCCCACTGAGTCCCATAGGACTCAGTGGGAATGGGGAAGTGAAAACCTGGCGGGAATGCCACCTCCCGCCATAGGACTCGGGATCGGGCAGTCTGGAAATTACAGTAGCGGTGGGATTACTGCCACTGTTATTTCCGGACCGCCCAACCCGTAATGAGGCCCTATGTGCCTAATCGAAACAATGAACAATCGAATGCTTGGTCTCTAAAAACGTATTGTTGTCTTTTGATTATGTTAACTGGCTTCACAATAGTAATTGTCTTAGGATTTTGGTATTTGGAAGAAGTACATCCGCTTGAAATTCTTTTGCCTACAGAAAATGTACCTACTGCTTCTACACCTTTCGTGCATCTGCACACTCTATCTCCTAGAGACTCTCAGCACAGACAGAGTTACCATAATAACACTGTAAGACTCATAATGAATGACACACATGCTATTTTTAATAGGTCTAATTGTTGGGTCTGCTCGCATTTACTGCAACACAGAGATAAAGGGTTGGGCTGGTATATTCATCCTTATCTTTGACTAATGCATGCTATGCTTCTTTGAGGGCACTATTCTTTGGCCGATGGAACGATAGCATCTCAGGGAACTTTGATGGAACGAATTTGAATGATTTTGAGAAACGAGTTCTAACGCCCCTGGGATGCTCACTCTTTGCGAATAGGAGTAAGCTTAATGTTGCATCTATTAGGCCTTCTGTTAGACTGTCTCATCCTTTTCAATCTCTGATCTCTTTCAAGATGGCTTCTATAGGCAACAGGGATGCCACGCCACCTTCCTACACTGTTAACCACAACCCCGGTTCCGTTTCTCTCTGCATACAGAGGAATGGTACTCAGTCAATGGGTGATGTCAAGGGTTGCACCAATGTTGCAAACTTGACCAGTGAAGACAGACCTTTGTATGTAGGCGAACCTGTCTGCTTTGTTTGCGGTAATGAAGCTTTCCCATGGCTACCTAGGGATTGGTAGGGAACCTGTTATTTAGGGATTCTGTTACCCGGGGTATTCGTAGCAAGCACCATAGAAATCTATAAGGATGGTCCAAGGTGGGACGAGCATGGCGATACTTCTGGGTGACGTAGCTAAATCTTTTGTACCTTTTTGGGGGCAAATATTGAACTCAGAGGATATCAGAAGACATGCGAGAGTACTGGAGAGGACAATCAACCAGACCACTGACATACTCTATAACATGACTTTAGAACAGAAAGCGATAAGGTTAGTGGCACTTCAGAACCAGATGACATTAGATGTCATCCTGGCTGAGTGTGGTGGAGTATGTAAATTAGTGGAGTCCGCTTGTTGCGTTTTTGTGCCAGATTCCTCTCCAACCATCTTTAAGGCAATACAAAATCTGTACATCCTTAGTTCAGAAGTTCAGAAGTGCATGTTCCTGAGGGAAACTGGGATCTTAGCGCTTGGTTCTGGGACTTTTTGCGATCTTGGGGATGGAAGTTACTTTCAGTCTTGCTGATTATTTTAGGTATGTTGTTGTTTTTCTGTTGCTGTGTACAGTGTCTTCCTGGCATATGTTCGGTGTTAGGAGGATGTTGTGCACAGACGATGGGAACATTAGGACACAAGGTACGCACCCTGGAAAGAATGACAAACAAATTTGTGTTGAAAGAAATTTATGTTTATGACCTTATGGCGATCGATATCTCTGATGATTGTGATTCAGGGTGTATGGACATTGAAACGTGGAGTCACTTGTAAAGTGACTAGAAGTAGTTTAACGCTTGGCTTAGGCCAAAAGGAGGGTTTGTTAAATGGGAAATCATATTGTACCTTCTTTCTCATATATATTGGCCTAAGCCCAATCGCTCTGCGAAGAAAACCACGTTCCAAATTTTCCGATTTTAGATCAACTTCGCTTCCATTTTGGGATCATCCGCCATTTTGATTTCTGTTCAAATGTAATTCTGTGTACTAAAATGGTGGACTGTGTTTCCAACTTGTAACCGAGCCTTCCCAACCTTTACACTAAGTTAATGGTTAGACTGTCCGCGGGCCGAATATTTAGACTGGGTAAAGAGACCTTGTCCCATGCCTAACTTGTGGTTTTAGGATTGTCTGCACCAATAAGCCTCATCCACGAACATACATTGGAAACAATGTAATGCAAATATCGAACGTGGACACTGGCTGAACTGCATTGTGAAGGGATATGTGCTAAGGCTTACTGCTAAATTTGGGAATACACTTTGCCATTGTAACTTGTTTGTAATGAAACCAAATGTAATCCGTGTGCATATTGTTGTATAAGCCATAGGTGAACTCGGCACAAACTCTAGACCATGGATTATTAACTTCTAGAGGGGCTGGACATTATTACTGAAATTGTATAAAATGTACGAATGTTCAGATGTCCAGTACCTCTCACTTCTCCTACTGAAGGGCTGGTATTCACTATGATGTACTGAGGGCCAGATAACTATCTGATTGGTTTCTTTGTAACTGCACAGTATTAAAGATCTGTGAATGTTTATAAGCCAGTGTTTGGTGTATTTCCTTTTGTGGTACTCAGCCTCAATATTTCCTCTTGCTTTTACATAAGTGGGGTTTGCACTGGTTCAGCCATGTCTTGAGAGCTTGTAGTTCGACTTATGTTTCTTCGAAGATCGCTATGATGTTGTCTATATACCATTGCAGAGGTACCGATTGAAAGGATTGCTCTCTGGGTATATATGTTCATGTTCAAGCAAGTGCACATACAGGTTGATACAGGTTGGCCAGGCTATGGGAAAAAGTTGCACCCATGGGTGTACCTGAAATCTGATGGTAAAAAGTGTCTTTGTACAGGAAGAAATTCCTAGTTAGGGTTACTTCCGCCAAATGTGCTATAAGTGCTGAAGGCGTGTCGCCCAACTCGATGGTAGAGTTAAGGAGATGCTGTAATGCAGCCAACGTAACTGCTTGAGGGATCTTAGTGTTGAGCGCCTCAATGTCCATAGTGATCAGCCATTCGATCGGTGGATTATGGATTTTGGGTAAGGCATATAAAGCTGGGAGTCATGGATGACTTGGTGTGAGAAAGGTTGCTTCTTTCGCACTGATGTGGCCTTTGGCTTCTTCTTCTTCAATATTTGGAGCTATAAGAGTCCTGATAGCTGAAGTGGGATACATTGGCAGTTTCCTGTAACTATTGCAATCGGAAAGAAGGGCATTGACCATGTTGTGATAATCAGTGGTATTCATAATGACTGTGGCACTGCCTTTATCGGCCAGTTTTCTCACAATCTGGCTGTTGTTGGCTAAGTCAGTGAGGGTAGAAAATCTTGACGCCAAGGTCAGACATATACAGGTGGGAAAAACTGAACTCTGGCCACAGTTCATATCCAGGGTGTGCTAAACACAGCCACGAGTGGTCTGAGCAGGAGGTTTCCTTAGTCGTTAGAGTTGGCGTTATCCAAGGAGGCTTTCTCATTGATCTGTGTCAGATTCGGGGTGCATGGAATAAATATATTTGTGACCAAGGCCAATGCAGAGGTCCCATTGAGTTGGTCCCAGTTTCCAGAACTTCAGGCCTGGTGATGGAATGCCTTTCTACTACCTTGGCTGAATTGAAATGATACTTTCACTCCCTAAGCGTTATGCTTTCCCTACCTTTCCCCTGATTCTGAGGGTTCTCTGCAGGATTGCGCAGGAACAAGCAGAAATCATCCAACTAGTCCCTTTATGGCCGAGGAGGAGTTGGTTCTCTCCCCTTCTGGAACTTGCATTGACCCAGGAGATTTTTGCTACCTAGCTTCCCTCCCCCGTGCAAAGAAGGGGCAACAGAGAAGCTCCTGCCTGAAACTCTCAGACTGGTGGATGCGTGGCAGGGTCTTCAGGGTTTAAGGCTGTCAATGCAGGCCGCTGTGCCAACCCAGAGTACCAGGAGAGAATCCAGTAGTAGGTCGTATTGTCATCACTGTGCTTCTTTCTTGATGTATACAAATTGACCTTTTGACAATTGATTGCGGGAGAATTGACCTTTTCACAATTGATCGTAAAATGAAGGTCAATTAGGACATATAAGCAGGGGGAAACCCCCTGAAACCCCCTGCTCAATCCCAAAAAAACAGCACCCCCTACCCAATCCCATTATATTATTTATTACCCCAAACCCACCCCACACATTTATATATAAAGTCAAATAAAGGTAAAGGTCAATTGTGCAGAAGGTCAATTAGGACCACTATTAGGTCAATTAGGACAAAAGGTCAATTGTAAAAAGTCATACATTTGTGTAATACCTTCTTTCCAGCAGTGGTTCGGTGGTCGGGCAATCGATCCTTTGTACTGTGACATGCCTAAGATTCTGAATTTTCTGTTTGAAGGTTTCAATGAAGGGCTCATTGTAGCTACACTCAGGGTGCAATGGCAAGCCCTGAACACCTTCTGGAAAGCATAGGTTGGTTTAGCAGTACATGACAAGCTAGTTCTAAATTGTTGAAGGAGTTCATTCTTCTGAGTCCACCTCGGTGGAAGTGTGCCACCTTTGGAATTTGCTCCTTGTACAGAATGCCTTCCTGCAGGCCTCTTATGAGCTATTTGAAGCAACTGAATTGGAGACCTTGCAGAGTTCAACATTGCTAGGATCTGGAGCTATCTAGCTCCTGTTTGTAGCCTAAGAGAGCCTTGTCACCTTGACACCAAGGGTGAACAGGAGCTACATTAGACTCCATGGGCCAACCAGCAACCTACATTCCTACATGATATGTTTGGGAATGTGTATAATGGCAAATAAAGGACACATCTGGGGGATGTTTAACAAATAATGAAAAATGTATAGTGGACCAAATGTAGAGTTTGCATGTCATGCGTATGTTATAGCTGTTCTCCCCACATTTAGGGCCTGCATACTGAGTGATGCCTGATTCCCATGAGCTGCTTTTAGTACCTTTTCATCAAACCACAATTTCCATCCCTGCTGTGTCCCATAAAGCGCTTTTTTGGTAGTGATTGTGTTAATCGAAATGCTAGGTGACTTAGTAGCATTAGTTTATAGAGCTCCAAATCCTAGGGTTCTCCATGATTCCCTGGTTTTGTGGCCAGCTCCCAAGTACCTTCCCAACATTTGTTCAGCCTTCCATTTATACCAGGAAGCTATCTTTCTGGCCCAAGGAGGCTCATGGCGGGAGGGGAGAGTGGGGGGGCTGGGGTGTGCCAAGCAGTAGCAGAGATAGGACCCCTATGGGTGTAAGAAGAGTGGTTCTGGTCTATCTAGAGCCCATTCAGTCTTTTATACGCAGGACCTTGAGAAAAAGAAAGGGCTCTAACCCCACTACATTTTCACTGAGCTGATGACTTTGGTTGGTGGGTCTACTTATTATTATCATTATTATAATTGGAAGTTATACCTAACACAGTTATGAAAAAGAATCTGGCCTTCTGGGAGGAAATTATTTCTTGCCCATTTGCTAAAGTAAGTGATGAAGGGCGGATCCCGCTATCATTGCAGGCCTCAAACTTAATTCCCATCAATAAGACAGGCCTGAAAACATGGCCTAAGAATTTTAGATAATTTCCCATGTTGGACACTACAGAAACATTTTTCCATCACTTCTACTAGGCAGACTAGCCAATTGGGTCGATTTCAACAGCATATTCAGCAATTTCCAAATGGGTTTTTGGGCGGGCATGGGTAGAGCACACTGTGGCTGTTTGATTCCTTGGTCAAGGCGGCCAAGTCTAAATGACAACCGGGCCTCTATGTAGTCTTCATTGATTTCAAGGCTGCCTTCGATAGTGTCAATAGGAATAGCCTGTGTGGCAAGATGTCCCATTTAGAATGCCACGTGATCTGCTATTGTCAATTGTGGGGCTACAAAATAACACCTCAATACAAGTTAGACTCGATACCAAGGACCTGATCTCATCGCCCATACCCACCAATAGGTCAGAAAAACAGGGGTGCTCACTTGCCCCCCTCTTATTTAACAGCTAAATATCTGCACTCCCCAAAGTTTGGAAGCGGCCCAAATCTGCCCGCCCAAACTAATAGGGACTAAAGTTTCCTGTGTCTCACATGCAGATGACCTCATTATTTTTTATCACACTTTTGCAGGGCCAAAAAGATCTATGGAAGTCCTGCTAAAATACCCCTTGGAACATGACCTGATCCTAAAGCTAGAAAAGAACAAGCTAATGCAGTTTTCAAATAAAAAGTGGTGATCCCAACAATGACAATTGACATGAACGCCATTGAGAGAGTGCATAGTTATAAATATTTTGGGTTTGAATTTACTTCCAAGGCTGACTATGCTGTCCTAAAAGAAGAGAGGAAACGCAAGACGAACTCGAAAATAAACATGCTAGACAGATATGTTAGATCTGCCTCTGGGTTTTCTCTCAATGGGATGTGACTATATATAGGCAATGTTTTTGCCCCTCTGTATTGTTTGGTTTAGAGGCCATTGGTATGAAGGACCTTGCATTGCTGGACATCTTGGAAGACACATTTTGGCAGAGAATGTTGGAGTTGGGCCTAGTGTCCCAATGGAAGTCACCCGACTCGAGTTGTGGCTCACCTTTCTGTCCACTAAGCTAATTAAAGGGAGAGGCCTCCTCTTTCTAAAGCCTTGTAAGTCTCCAGTTTGCCCTGTGTTAAAGTTACTGGGCCAACAGTCTTCAACAACTGAATTTACCACTCTGCCCTCTCTTGTTGGTGGTGGTTTTGAAAACATGTGCTGCAATCCAGTTTGGAAGGACAGCCTACACAAGTTATCCAAGCAATTATTAAGAAAATTAGAACACTGTGATTGGTGTGAGAACTGAGCACATCTTGCACAACTTTCCCTCTACCACAATATAGCTTACTTAATCGTCCATAAACATAAATCCCCACAAGGCTATTTATTACTGTGTGCCTCCCCTGTATTGCGCAGATTATTGCTTTTGCTAGGAATACACAAACTACCAGTCTTGGCCTCAATTGGGCCTGAGCAGGGTATACCTAAATATGCAAAGAGCTGCTGCTTTTGTGGTATAGGATCCACACTGGAGACTTCCCAACACGTCCTGATGGAGTGCAAAGTATAAGGGGACCTATATACCAAGTGGCTGGGGCCTTTTTTCCATGATTATAATACCATCAAGACTGAATCTTTCTGGCGTTATTGTATTAACTGTGGCCGTAAGTCAATGCACATTGCACTTTAAAATATTTGGAAGGTACTTTTTAGGTCGAAATCTTAGCGAGGTAATCAGTATATTAGCCTATTGATTTAAACTACACCAACACCAGTGAAAAGTGAGTCTGAGTTCATCCAAATCTCAGCTAACATCATGATATGATATATTGATTTATCGAAACGGTCTACTATTGAGTTACCTCTTGGTACAAATAGATGTCTGCTCTCAGCTTTTAGTATCCTGAGCTTTTTTTTAGTATTTTTAGCATCTTATGAATTTACTTGATTGTCTTACATAAAAATGATATCTTTCAGCATGTCTTTTATGAGTCTTTGTATATAAATTGTATCTGATCTTGAACATTTTAATGTACTGTAGAAACTACTAATTGTATTTCTAATTGTATCTTAGTTGTACCTGTATTAAATGTTATTAGTGTATTGTTTATGAATATTATGATAAAGCTTTTTGAGCTATAACAATTATAATACATTTAAAAAAAATATTTTGGAAGTACAAATGCCTATCAAGAAGCAGGACTCTCCCTGCCTCCCATTATGCAAGGCAGGTTGATTTCGGGTGTGGCAGCCTCTTAGGCAGAGGCCAGGGGCATCCCATTACATGACATCTGTCGGATGATGATTTGGGCCCACCCAACAACGTTCATAAGGTCACAGTGCAGGCTGAAGCGCTGGTAGCAGATTAAGATTAAGTTTTGAGCATAGTAAACATGGGTTCTTGAGGTGTACACAAATACATGTTGTGTTGTATTTGTACTGATGTGTGGCTGTTTATTACCGGTTGTTTCGTTCTTTGGTGCATACTCAAAAAGTGGGGAAGGCGATGAGGGAGAGGGTGCAGGGTAATGAAGGCATTAGTTATGCTCATTTACATTACGCACAAGCCTTCCCTCATCACCTTACTCACGTCACACCCACCCATCTATAGGAGCAACAACAGGTCTGTGATCTGGTTCATTTCAGGAGGGTCACTGGGTGAGTGGAGCTCTTATTGGTGGTGTTTAGGAGGGCTCAATTTGCAATACTCAATAATGGAGTACTTAAAGGGCACAGTAAAACCCAGCTTTATTCAGAACACAGAATAAACGTCCAGGACAGCATACAAGTAGCTCTCATTCTCAAAATGAGTGTAAGCGGCTTTAACAGCAAAAATACGTCATCAATGACATCACACTACAATATGAGTCTTTTGTCATGTTATTCTCGTGCACCTGGAAATCAATAGCTGTCTGTGTTCCTATTAATTCAATTAACTTGGAAGGCTACTGCTTTGTCTCCTGGGAACTGTTATCTTGTCTCTGCGTTCTGCACGCCTGATACTCCCTTTCGTGACTGACCTTGGCGCGTATTACAAACGCTGTTTGGGCAGCTTTATAGCTCCTATAATAAGTTAGTTTTTGTAAATTCAGCATCTCATCTAAGACCTTGCTAACTTCTAAGCCTGCAGCGGCCTCTGTGCTGGTAAAAATGGCTGCACTTGTGTGCTTCTATCGCCTCCATGTTGGTGACCTATATTCGCATATGTAATATTCGTCTTGTTGGGTTCCCTGCCCGTGTATTCAGCATCTAATTTACGTATTCTTTTATTTGCCCCATCAGTGAAGTGAGTCCCCATATCAATGAACTTTTGTTTACTGGACATTTGGCAACATTTGATTTAAGTATATATTGCTGTCTGTGTTGAACTACTTTTCTTTGTTACCCCCCCCTTTTTTGATGCCTGTGTTTTAAATTACTAATGGCTACTTATGATTGTGTTTTATGTTACCAAACGGATTTATATATGTGTCTCAGCCTCAGAAGAGTTTGGTGCAGTCTGATTGATTCATCTCATTCAATGCTTTACTACATTTGTGGAGTGAAGGGCAATACACCCACACATTACCAATCACTTGTAGCCCTAAGATACACAAATGTATATTCTTGCAAGCGCTCGGGATCTGTTCTTTTTTTGACCCTTCTCTGTCCCAGTCTTCAACATAAGGAGCACTCACTTTCAAATTCACTTATGATCTCTGGAAGTCCAGTAAAATATTGGGGTGCTCAAGCCCAGGTGAAAAGTGCATCTCCAGGTTCTCTGTTTTTTCAATGTTTTCCATCTCATCTTTTGGAACAAGTTTTCTCTCATTGTTATCCTGTTTCCCACTGTTTACCTCACTCTATCCCTTCATGGCAGTCCCTTTGCATAGTATCTTCCTGTTTACATTGTCACTTCCCTGTTCAGAATCTTTAGTTCTCTCCCTGGTGGTGGCACTTAAACTATAATAATTTGGTTTTTGTGTGGTACGCATCCTCATCCCCAAAAAAACGGTAAAGGGTGCTTTTTTGAAGTGTAAACACAGAGCTCTGCCTCCTTGAAAACCTAACAAAATGTTTTGTTTGCGTACTGCAGGTTGCCACTAACCAGGGCCTTCAAGTATACAAAAAAGGAAGCAGGCGCCCCTCTCTCGAAAAAACATGGCATGATAACCTGTTCAGTGGTTATTAACCACTTTGAGAGATCACAGCCATCTGCTTCTTGCTCACTGTACCTTTCACAGATGGCAAATATCCATTTGCATATCAGTCTTTGTCCCGCTGATGGTAAAAGCCATAGCTGGTTTTCACAAGCCCCTGGTCATTCCCCATGTCTGTTTCCCCGATGTCTTATCTTTATTATTGGGCTGGGGCAGACACAAGTGTGAAATGGGGAGTGCTAAAGGCCCCTGACAAGTCACAGCTCACTGGGAAAGGGCCATCAACATTCCAAAGCTCCTCATTCCATATATTCTGCACCATAAATGCCTGCCCCACATAAGCCTGAATGCACAATTGCACATTTTGTGATGTGAAGACAAGTAGGGCAATACACAGATGTCTTGTTGTCTTGTGCAGGCAAGACATTTTCAAGCATCAGTGTGTTCTAATTGTTTACAGACTCCTTGATTTCGCGAATAGGCAGGGTTTTAAGTGGGCCGGGGCCAGCTGGGCCCAACCAACCCCAGCCACGCCGACACCACCGTCAGCCATCCCGTGTAGCCAAAGTGCTGCAGTTACACAGGCTGCCTGCAGGTGTCAGCACTTTGGAAGTACTGACACCTGCAAGAGGCCTGTGTAACCGTGCAGAGCTTCTCTACATGGGCTGCTTGATGTCTCTGTACTCAGAAACAGGAGGAGTGCTGGACTGCCCAGCTCTCCTTTTTTTTCCGAGTCAATAGCCATCACGTAGAATGAAGCCAAGGGGCTTTATGCTGCTTGATGACTTAACTCGAAAACAAAAGTAGACATGGGCAGTCTTTTTTTATTAAAACTTTTATTTTTGGTGGCAGAGGTTTGCAGTAAACACATACATCATGGCAACAGTAGTATGTAGCAAACATAAAAATGAAAAGGGAAAGGCAATTACTGGAGCAGTACAATAATCATAGTACATTAAACACAACAATGTCCATACATCCTTACAGAGGTGAAGAAGATACAAAGGATCATGGAGTGGGGGTAGGTCCTGGGGGGGCAGGGGACAAATCGGATCCGGGTGTACCTGCACTTAGGTTGTTGAGATACGTGTTGAACGCAGTCCATATATTTTGGGGACGGGACCGGGTCGGGAGCATGGTTAGGTATTCCTCCTCACAGTTTCGCGACCAGGCAAGCAATCGTAGCCATTTCTGATAGGCTGGCGGAGAGGAGCTCCTCCAATTCTGGAGTATGCATTTTTTAGCTACCATGCAGCTTATGTTCAGGAATTTAGCCGAACGTCTAGTGTCCAGTGTTCTCCAGATCCCAAACAGGACTGCTAAAGGATCGGGGTCAACCACAGCTTCAGTGATCGTGGTGAGCGTTTCTAAAACACTTTCCCAGAATTCAGACAATTTGTTGCAGGACCAGAACATGTGTAAGTGATCAGCTACTTCCTCCCCACATCGGGGACAGGGGTGTTGTGAGTTGTGGTTGAACCTCGAGGTTCTATACGGAGTATAGTATAGCCTATTTAGAAGCTTATATTGCATTGCGCGGTAGCGGAAATTGAGGGAAACCTTTTTAGTGTGTTGGCACATCTTCCCCCACATCTCGTCGGGTATTTCTAGGCCCAGTTCAGCAACCCACCCATCTCTTGCCCCAAGGGCTCGCACCGGGGTGGAATCCTGCGTAATCTTGTACAATGAGGAGATGACTCCCCGGGCACCGCCCGAGTTAGCAATGTATGCAATAGCAGGATTATCAGGGGGTTCATCCGGGAAGGATGGCCATCTGGAGCGAAATGCGGCCCGGAGACGGTAAAATTGAAGGGTCTCTAGTGCGGATCTGGTATGCCCTTGTTTCCAAGTTTGGGGGTCAATAAACCTGCCCTCGGGGTAGAAGTCTGAGAGCGCCCGGTATCCCAACGCCCCCCAATGTCGGGCCAGAGCAGCGTCATGCGTGGGCTCCAGACCAGGGAAAGACCACACTGGGAGCCACTTATAGTATGGGGAGGATTCTGGCGCTGGGTACAGTAGGCGCGCCCAGGCTTGAAGAGTTGTGGCAACAGGATCAATAGGAGAGTCGGGTGTATAATGTTGATGCAGTATAAGGGACATTATATTAGTGCCATTGGTTGCCATCCTTTCCAATTTAACATGCGGATGCGCCGGGGAGCCCGGGTACCAGTGAGTGGCGTGTTGGGCTTGGGCCGCAGTCCAATAATGTGAGAAGTCCGGAGCCGTGAGTCCCCCTTGTTCGTATGGTAACGCCATGTCAGACCACTTCTTGCGGACCGCGCCAGAGTGCCATAGGAACTGTGCACATAGTGTATGTAGTTTGACGAAGTATTCCCTCCCAGGCCATACAGGTATGTTGTTGAAGGTATAGAGTAATTTGGGAAGTAGTATCATTTTAATGAGGGACAGCCGCCCGGCCAGGGATAATGGGAGAGTGCGCCACCGCGAGAGTTTAGTATCAACTATTTGTGCCACCGCAAGGTAGTTGTCCGCAAGCAAGGCGGATTTGGTAAGGGATATCCTAGCGCCTAAATATCTGACACCGTGCGGGGACCATCGAAGAGGGAATTCGGTGGCAGGTTGTTGGGTAGACTTCGTGAGAGGGAAGATCTCGGATTTTGAATAGTTGATTGTGAACCCGGAGTGAGTGCCGATGCGCGTGATGTCACGAAGTATGGGGTCAAGGTGATTCGCGGGATCCCTGATGTATAATAGTACATCGTCCGCATATAGAGATATGATCTCGGGGTCGTCCTTCAGTCTGATTCCCTTGCGGGCGTGGTGTGCGCGAACATAGTCCGCCATTGGTTCTATTGCTAAGGCAAACAGGATCGGGGAGAAGGGGCAACCTTGACGAGTGCCCCTGCAAAGTGTAAAGAGGTCAGATGTCAGTGAATTGGCTCTTACGCGCGCCACTGGTGAGGTATATAGAAGTTTAATGTAGCTAATCATTTTTGGCCCAACACCCATTGTCTCCAATACCAACCAGATGTACTTCCAAGAGACCATATCAAAGGCCTTCTGAGCGTCAAGTGTGACCGCCACAGCCTGCGCCTCCTGATCAATCCGGGACATGACATTGAATAACCTTCTAATGTTGTGGGAGGTGGATCTTCCAGGGACAAAGCCTGCCTGGTCCTCATGAACTAAATATGTCATGATTGGCAGGAACCGATTCGCTATGATTTTAGCAAAGATTTTTGTGTCTAGATTCATGAGGGAGAGGGGTCTATAGGATCCGCACTCATCGTCAGGTTTACCAGGCTTAAGTAGGATCGTGATGAGAGCCTCGCGCATGGAGGGCGGGAGGATGGAGTCTCGGAGTGCTTCGTTCCATACCTCAAGCAATTTAGGGGCTAAAATGGCAATGTGCTCCTGGTAAAATTCAGTGGTAAGCCCATCAGGGCCCGGCGCCTTCCCCCTGGGCAGCTCCGAGATGGCCGTGACAATTTCGTCTAACGTTATTGGGGAATCTAGCTGGTCCCTCGTAGAGGGGGCAATTTCTGTGGTGGGGATCTGATCGAGGAGATTGCGCATATGTTGTTCCGTGTGCTCAGCAGGCTGGGTGTAGAGGGATTTATAGAACTCAGTGAATGTATTTAGGATTTGTTGGTCCGACCATAGTGTGTCGCCATGTTCGTTTTTTATAGAGGCAATCTGGGTCCGGCCAGACTCTCCTCTCACTAGTGCTGCCAGTGTTTTCCCAGGTCTGTCTCCCTCACCGTATTTCCTGGCAGCCTGTGGGCGGCTAAAGTACTGGACCTCGTTGGTGGCGAGTGCATTGTACGATTTGAGTTCTTCACTGATTTGGGCGAGTATGGCGGGTTCCGCATCAGTGGAGCTCTGAAGCTCCAGTTGCTTTAGTTTGGATTCAGAGCGACCGAGGGCGGCCCTGATTGCCTTCAGCACCCCAGCCTCCCGGGAGATAGACATTCCCCTGATAAACACCTTGAAGGCGTCCCATCTGACCGCAGCGGAAGTGTCCTGAAGGGAATTGTGTTCAAAGAAGGAGTCGACGTCAGCTAATATTTCAGCCTTAAACACAATATCCTTGAGGGCCTCCGATTTAAAGCGCCAGGTGCTAAATGTCGGAGTGGGTATTCCCAACCCTATAGTTAGTGTGATTGGGGAGTGGTCTGAGAGCGTGCGGGGTAGGATCCGAGAGTCCTCAACCCTGCCCACGATCTCGCCTGACACTAGAAACAAGTCTATCCTGGATGAGCTATCATGGACAGATGAATAGAAAGTATACTCTCGCAGCTGGGGATGTAGCACTCTCCAAACATCGCAAATATTAAGTGCCTTGATGTGGCCAAGCAGTCTACGTGCAGCGCTGGACTGGGCACGGGCGGCAGTGCCAGTTCGGTCAAGGGCAGTGTCGAGGATAAGATTTAGGTCCCCCCCCCCATATAACCTGAACTCCAACATAGCCCAGCAGTATGGTAGCTACATTGTCAAAAAACTCGGGGGAGTCGACATTGGGGCAGTAGGTGTTAACCAGTAAGTAGTCCCTATTCACCAACATACAGTGCAATATGACATATCGTCCCCCAGGGTCTACGTAGCTTTTGTGAAGGACAAACTTGATCGTTTTATGTACCATCGTGAGGACACCCCTGGATTGGGTAGAAAAGGAAGTGTAGTATCTCGCGGGGCCCCAGGATGGGGCCATCAGTTTTGTCAAATAGCCTTGAGAGTGCGTTTCTTGTAGGAACAGTATCTTACAGCCATGCCTATTAGCATAGGCCATCACCTTGCGGGACTTAGTGTGGTTGCTTAATCCCCGGACGTTCCAGGACATTATGCTAGTAGACATTTCAGCAGCATATAACTAAACCCATAGTGTATGTTTAATGAACGTCCCAGATCCAGCAGTAGTACAAGCTCCAATCAATACCGTTGAGAGTGAGGACGCGGACATTCAGTACGTGTGACGTGCAACCTCGTGTGCCAATTTTCAATAACACCCCATACCCTCCCACCTCCCTCACTACTAGACCAACAGTAGCAGTGTACCCATCAACCACCCTTAACTGTACCCGGCTAAGCCGACCCCAACATGGCTCAGCCTGTAAAACAGCCCAACTGGGGCTAACCCACAACAGAGGTGTGTTGAAGAGCAGTGCAATCGCAATGGGGTGCGCCATTGCCGTGCGCCAGCACGCATAGAACCAGTGGTTACGTTACAGAGCGAGCAGTGTCTGCGACAATTTAGTGCATTTCCCCGCATTTCTAGGCGGAGATCAGGGACCAAAGTATAAGGTTAGAATATGGTAGTATGAGCACAAATAAACGAAGATATGAGCAAAGTAATCAGTTCAACTTTGTGCCAGCAAGAAAACAGTGTGTGTACCAGGTAAAGCAATCAGCATTTGCATAGATAAAGCCATAAGGCAGGCAGTCAGGGGTGACGTAAGACAGGTGGGAGTTGGGCCCGAGCCCGGGCAGATTCCAACTGCGCACAGAGCCGGGGCGCATAGAGGACGTGGACCACGGAGTAGTAAAGCCCGGCCATTACCGAGCAGTAGGGATACTTAGAGGTGTGGGACAAGCCAGCGTAAACCCAGCAGACAAGGGCACCGTAGTTTTATACGGTATGAGCAGCGGGATCAATGAGGCAAGGCGCCTGGTGCAACCTAGCCGGTCGTCGAATAATTGGCAGTGCAGGGTAAACTGGCGTCATGTCATCATGCAAGCAGGAGCTTCACGATAGGATGGGAGCGGGGTGCTTACTCGGTGTCCATGTGGTCCTCGGCCGGGGCGTGCAGGGGGATATGCGCCTCTATAAACTTCACAGCCTCTGCGGGTACCGTGAAAAAATAAAATTTATTGTTGAATGTGAACTTCAACCGTGCCGGAAACAATATGGCGTAAGGAATGTTCCTTTCCCTGAGCAATTGTTTGACCCCCAGAAACTGGCGGCGCTCCTGTTGCACACCAGTGGAGAAGTCCGGGAATATCCTGATTAACTGTGAATCCAGCCTGAGTTCACCCTTCTCTCGCGCCAGCCGAAGGATCAGGTCACGGTCTCTGAAGCTCAGAATTTTCGCGATGATAGGCCGCGGAAAGTCCCCGGGTTTGGGGCGTGGAGCGAGTGCTCTATGCGCTCTCTCGATGGTGAAGAAGGGTGATAGGACGGGATTGCCCAGTAGTTCCTTCAGGAGGTCCTCGGTTGCCAGTTCGAGTCGGCCCTTGAGTGCATTCTCGGGGACGCCAATAATGCGTATATTGTTTCTGCGGGACCTAGATTCGAGATCATCGCACTTAGCTTTGGCAGACTTCATGTCCCGGGCCAGTGTAGCCACTGTATCTTGCAATGTGGCAATGCTGTCTTCGGAAGCGCCTATTCTGGTCTCAGCTTCGGTGATTCTCGAGCCATGGTGGTCCAGTTTGGCTTTGAGAGATGCAACATTTGCGTTAATGTCGTCCAATTTCTCATGGAACGACGCAAAATTTCTGGCCATGGACTCCATCATTACAGTTAGCTCCGAGGTTGATGCCTCAGCAGGGACAGCCTTGTCCGTCTGACCATCGGGTGACTGGGCTACCTCAAGTCTCGGAGTCGACTTGGCGAATTTGTCCATTGCGCCAGACTTATTTACATTTCTGGATCTATTAGACATCTTGCGAAAGCAAAGAGAGTGTGCGGCGCAGGGAGACGATGTCAGGAATGGAACACGGATCCTTCAGGTGTGCGGGAGCCACCCACCGGTACCACGGGTAAGTTGCAGAAGGTGATGTAGGCAATCGATGCACGGAGAGTTGTTGCGAGGTCAAGCAGAACGCCACCAGCGCAGCTCCACTAGTATGAGTCGTTAGTAGTGATGGTGAGCAGTGGGCAGACAGTGCGATCAGGTCAGGGAGAATAGAAGTGCAGCCAGCGCCAGCCCACTGCTTCAGCCGGCTCGGCGCAGTATGAGTGGGAGCGCACTGGACTTAACTGGTGTCAGAGGCTGTATGGGAGCAGGTATGTATTGCAGGGGGGGCGTCGAGGTCCCTCCGTGTGGTTGCCCCCCCGCCGACTC
Source organism: Ambystoma mexicanum (assembly GCF_040938575.1). NCBI lineage: Eukaryota > Metazoa > Chordata > Amphibia > Caudata > Ambystomatidae > Ambystoma > Ambystoma mexicanum. The sequence continues at coordinate 1,206,543,437 of NC_090934.1, read as the reverse complement.
CTCACCTGATGTGCACCGCACAGGAAATCGCACCAGCGCGGACAGCCCCCAGGTAACGCAGCGCCCCTCCAGGGGCGCGGCACCACTGGATCTCAAAGCGGTCCGGTGCCGAGAAGCAGGAGGGCGGGCCCCGGGGAATCAGAGCGGGCGCCGCCGTAGTAGAGCTCCGGAAGCCTGCGGGAGCGCGAGTTCAGGCGGCCCCCAGCCTCCGACGTGGGCCACAGAGAGGCAGGAGAGCAGTACCGCGGATCAGCCGCAGCAAGATGTGAGCGGCCCGGGATGAGAGTCTCTGTCCGGAAAAGGAGCGGCTCCCGTCAGGCCACTGCGCGACCTCCCGGAAGCGGTCGGCCTCGGCAGAGCCGGCCGGGTTCAGGCCCAGAGCGAGTGAGATGGCCCGAGGCTCGGCTCCAGGGCGCGGATTCCAGCCGAAGTTACGGCCGCAGGTAGCCCAGAGCAGCAGGTATGCAGGGAGACAGGTTTCTCCGCTAAATGTATTGAATTGCCGCAGATGCGAGTGGATGAAGTGCGGTGGTGCACGGAGCTGTTAGACTAGGCAGCCATTTTGCCGGCTGCTCAACAGCGCCCCCAGACATGGGCAGTCTTGAGTACAGAGACATCAGCAGCGGATGTCTTTCATTCAAGGAGCCGGTGGTTAAAGCATTGCCTGCCACCGGCTCCTTGAATGAAAGGACTGTCTGCTGTGTGTGAGTTGGGACACACTGGTTCCACTCCTTTGGTGCGCCCAGCCCCTTCTTTGGTTTAAAAGAAGGGGCGGAGCGCATCACAGGTAATAATGCCAGTGTGCGGCAGCTCCACTTCTATTTCCAGCACCCCCCAAACTTAGGCGAGGGGAGGGCTCTCTTTAGGGGGGGTGGACTAAGTGGGCCACACACCCTAAGGAGAGCCCCCCCCCCCTCGATTTCTAATCCCATTTAATGCACTGGGAATAAGGGGTATTTCAATTGAATGTTAAAAACAAGGAAAGGGGGTGTTGTGTAAACATGGAGGTGAGCGTGGGTACAACTTTAAACTGAGAGTGCTGCCACCACCAGGGTTATCTTGCTTTCTAATGACCTCCCCATTTTTCTCTATCTCTTGCTGGACTCAGTTCCTCCGTCTAACTCCCTCTTTCAACTGTCATTCTCTCCAACCATTCCCTTCTCGGCCCCGCCCAGTTTATTGCAGTAGTTTTTACTCTCTTCTCTCTGTCTCTGTTCTCCAACTTGTTTTGTCTCCCCTTCTATCTCTATCGTGCTCTCTCTCTCTCTCTCTCTCTGCCTGTCTTCTTTTGCAGGACCCCTCCACCCATCTCGCCTATGACTCAGTGCGCAAAGCGTCAAACCATCAGGAATCCTGCGACTTCAAAGCGTAACGGATTTAGGCGGGAGAGTCAAACAGAGAAGCTCTGAACCTGCACAATGCAACGGATGAGAGAGAGAGAGAGAGAGAGAGAGAGAGAGAGAGAGAGAGAGAAAGAGAGAGAGAGAGAGAAATCCCGAGGTCCAGCAGACATTAACTAACCTCCACCAGCGCAATCCTCATTAAACAGCTGATATACATTAATTCGCAACATTTGAGTTAATAGGCCATTACGAGAAGCAAAAGCAGGCGTTTGGTGGCGAGCGAGGCCTGACGGAGACCAGGCAGCTGACAGAGCTGGCATGGAGGTCAAAGGCCTTTCTTTAGATCTGGTTTAGGCGAGCTTTAGCGCTCATTTAATACAATCGAAATAAAGGCTCTCATGTGCCAAAGGACACTGAAGTGATGCTAAAGTTGGGCCGCCTGTGCACCATGTTATTCAGACCAGTTTCTAGGGGCAAGCGAAGCAGGCAGCGGCCAGGGGCTCGGAGTGTGGGGAGGGCACAGCAGGGGCCAGTGTCAGTGTGTCGGACCCTCTACCCCCCACCCATCAGAGACAGATAATGAGGGACTGACCGTTTCATCTGATTAACGTACGCGCCATGTCGGCAACGCACTGACCACAGACAAAAGACAGAAGCCTGCTTTTCCCTGCAGCGCGCCCCCTCCCACAAGCACTTGGCATCAGTTTAACATCCTAAATGCCCTTAACTTTCGCAGTGTGCTGCCTTAGACAAGTTGGGACCCTTAGCTCCACACAGAGGCATTGCCAGGGCTGAGTGGGTGCTGAAACGCGACGATAAAATCCAAGGGCAAAGAAGATAAACACAGGAATTAAAGGAGAAAACGCAGAAAGAAAATTTACAAGAATGCAAGAAAAGAGTGAAAAGGAAGAAATTGAACATTGCATGGAAAACAAAAGGCAATTAACGAGGAAGAGAGCAAATAAAAAAACAGTAAAGGGAAGGGGGTAAAAGATCAAAAGGAAAGCAGGGGATTGCTAAAAAAAAAAACAATAGGAATACAAAATGGAATAAAAAAAAAAATGTTAGAGGGAGAGAATGCTGACCGAGCCCTAGGGACATGCAATAGAGGGGGACCTGGAAAGGTTGCACACGAAGCAGCGGGGACAAAGATGAAGGAATGGATGCTCTCATATCTCCCTGGATCTTGGGTGCCTCCTGCTCTATACCAAGCTGGTTCTCTTCCTGGACAAGTTGCATGTTACCTACTTGGTTGTGGTGCCCCGGGTAAGTGTCTGAATTCTGCTCTATCTGACAATTACCGGTATTGGTATTTAGGTTGGTTCCCAACAGATGCTGAAAATAAACTGCAATCACCATGTGCCGGGCTAACACCTGAAAAATGTCAGGCCATTTTCCAGGCCACAATACACCATCATGCACTCCCAAAAAAAGGTGTTCATACACAGTTTTAAGGTCTGCACTATTCTTATATATAATGTTGATCATTTGTGTGATGTAAATCACAGTGTGTGCCCTGTCTCACTCACAACATCATCACATGCAGGGTATCACACTTTCCAAACAGAATGGTGAGGCATACCTCTCAACTCACGCGGCTTTGGCTCATAAACACATCTAGCCGCATACCATCCATAGATTTCAACAGGCTGACCACGCTAAATCGGATTTCATTCACTTGGTTGGCTCACACAGGTTGAGATGTATGGGTGATGATGTGAATAATATATTGCAGTGGGTGAGTCAGAGGTGCATTTGGCTGGGGCAGGCCCTTTAACTGGGTGTGGAGCCTGCATGCACAATTGCTTTTGGTAACCCCAGGTCGTTGGGCGCGATCTGTCTGTTGTCTCTGTCTTCCCTCTGTTCCCCCCCATTGCCGCGTCGCTCCTTGAAACACTTGTGTACAGGCGCGTTATAAATGCCATATCATATCATATCACAGCTGTGGAAGCTGTACCAGCGGATATTTCTGAGGCAAGAGGGGCGCACTGATGTTGGGTATGCTGTGGGAGATAGATTGCATGTGGGGGCAGGTTTGCAGCATTTGAGGCAGCTGTGCACTTGAGGGGGGTACTTTAGCTGTTTGCTCTGGGCGCTATATTGCATAGAAACTCCCACCATGCTGTTTCATTGGTGGAGGTGTAGCGTCCTGCCAAACATCCCAGTTATTATGTGGTATGTGGGAGGAGCTGGGGATTCTGGGTTGAAGGTGGGAGGAAGGAGTGACATACGCTGTGGGCAGTCATCTTCATAAAGGGCTCATGCTATTTTATAAAGTCTGAAGAGCGTAGTTGCTACGGACGAATACTTGGGGATGAGGTGTTTCACATGTGCGCTGCACCTCACCTAGTCCGACGGCTCGGCTCGAGTTCTGCAGCCTAACTTCTCAATACAGAACACCGGCTTGAGTTTGCATTCTGCAATGCTCCTTGGTTAGCATGAGTGTTTCATTTCTATGGCTCGATTATATGATGCGTGGTACAGGTGGCCCCCACCTTGAAGAAAGTCGTGCAGCACCAGCTGTCCGCCAGCAGGATGAACAAGCCTGGCCAATGGAGAGTGAGTGCACCAATTAGCTGCCACAGCAAAAATACACAGAGGCCCCGACAACGTGCAAAAGGCCCACCAATTGGGCCGCCTAATACAGATATCAATGTGTTATGATGAGGTCCCCTAAGGTTGTATTTATAAAAAAAAAAAATCCGTGCACCACCACAATTAGGAAGGAACTACAATCAAGCCCCAATCTTGCTAATAAAAAAACAACAACATCGCGTGATAGCCACATAATAAATAGCAAACATGCCTGACACTGGTACACAAAACCCAACAATGAATTTGGAGGCTCTCTCTACAGGCCCCCCACCTTTTGATACAACAGATACCAGAATCTTAGGAGCCAGATAGTCCAGATGGTTACGGGACTTTTAGGTATACAATGGTGCGCTGGGAACCGCAAGATAGGACTCCTAACTTTTGCAGCAGACCCATCAGTCAGGGACATTGGGCCTCATTACAAGTGTGCCGGTCCGGTAACTATGGTACCGGTAAGCTTGATGGTACCATAGTTACTGGACCGGCAAACTATGAGTTCTGCTCGCGTTGCCTTTTCACCCACCAGGTCAGACCTGGCGGGCGGGCCGGCACATGCGAGCAGAGCATGGCGGATGCACCGGCACCATTCTGAATGGTGCCGGTGCATCCGGCCTCTGCATTCCGCTCAATGGGAATGGAGAGCATTTTTTTACTGGCGCCCGGGAATGGGCAAATACCGGGTCTGGCAGGGCCGTAATGACCCAGTAATTGCCCATTCCTCGGTGCCAGTAAAATTTGCAAGCCCAGCAGCAGCATGCTGGTTTTACCGATAAGGCTACAGCCAAACTTGTAATGAGGACCATTATAGATGAAATTCCAGAAGACAATATTGCCACATATCAGGACCATTTCACGGTACATAAAAATGTTGACTTTGAACTTTCACAGGACAACACCACAAAAAAGAATCCATGGATAGTTTTTTATCATGTCTTTCTTCGCTCCAGAGTTAAACATTGTGATTTTCATTTATACTCAAATAGATTCACAAGCTTGAATATTATGTCATCAGACTGTAAATCCCTGGTAATTTTTAAAATATTCCATATGAAAAAGCAATTTACATTGCTAATAGAGCCTGAAAGTAGTCCCTCAACCTCATTTTGGTCCCTTTTGTCACGAACCAGTGAGGTGGCAGGGCTTAAGTTCCACCCCAGGCAGCCATCTTCAGATTTTGAGCCCTTATAGTGACTGCTAGATTGATGACTGCCTGACTCTGGAGCAGCCTCACCGGGGAGGTCTGCCATTGCATATGAACCTATGAAAGATACCAATGCTGGAGACATACAGCTACAGTTAAGTAACTAAGACTTCTCCAGCATTGGATCTTTCATAGATTCACATGCTTGAATAGAATACCAAATGCAAATTAAACAAAAAACCTGGAAGATGTTTGAAAAGCGTTTGTGCATTGTAAGTAGAATTTAAGGACTTGCAAAAGGTCCAATGAGTCTAGTGCACGTTCAGCGCTGGAAGTATGACTACCGAAAAAAGTTGGCAGTACGATGTGCTCTGACAGAGCCCTATCTGACACCACCATAGGGAGGAACTTTGGGTGTGGACTGAGTACTACCCGGTCCTTCAGGAAGACTGTAAATGTAGGATCCATGGATGAAACCTGTAGTTTGCTGATCCGTCTCGCAGATGTGATCGCCACTACGAAGGCGACTTTCCATGAGAGCAAGTTTAGATTGCATTTGTGGATAGGCCTTTATGGAGGAGCCATTAATGCTGCTAATACCCTGTTGAGACTCCAGCTTGGAGTAGGTCAAGGCACCAGTGCAAATTTCCTAAGGAAACCCTTCATGAAGGTTTTTACTGCCAGATCTGAGACAAAGGATGTAGCTCCAGGACCGCTGGAGTAAGATCTGATGGTAGACAGGTGAACCCTGATAGAAGCCTGCGATAGGCCTGCTTTAGCCAAGCGGAGCATATAAGATAGTAATTTGCCTTCTGTGACCGACTGCGGGTCAAGTAATAGCAATGCACACCTGATCATAAAGCACTTCCCTTTCTTTGCATACGTCTTGCATGTGGAAGGTGCCCTGGAGGCTCAGATGATATCACAACATTTGTCTGGCAGCGTTAGGTCGGTGTGCTTTCGTTGCTCAGCAACCAAGCCCTGAAAGAAAGAAAAGCGCTGGGTCATGGTAAAGGATTTGCCCGTTCCGTTGCATTAGCAATGCCTGGTGCACTCTGACACAGATGGGTGTGGTGCATGTCATCTGTAGGAGAGTCAGATACCAACATTTTCGGGCCCAGGCCGGGGCCATTAAAATCACCCTGCAAGGTTACACTCTCACCCGTCTCAGTGGATGGGTTGTTTTGCTGAAGTAGAAAGATTAGCAGCAGAATTGACCATAGTCGATTTTGCAGCAAATCGGGTTTTACTTTGGCAAAACAACCCAAATTTGGCCGCAGACCAAACCCCATTCCCCAACGTACCTTTTATCTGGCAGCTGCTTCTCTTGCATCCCTGCACCGTCAGTTCCCTCCCTCTAACACGGGTCGGATTGGACGCGGCAGGGACCCTTTTTCTTTTTTTTTCTCTTTTTAAAACATTAATTTTTTGGGTCCCCTGCTTCCATTGTCAAGGAAGCAGGGGACACCCCTGCACCCCCAAAGGCCAAAAATACAGAACATGGGGAGCGGGGGACACACCCACAACCCCCGCTCCTCATGTTGAGTATTTTTAAGCTTCAGATTTTTGGTACAGGCGGAATTCGGGCAAATGGTCCATCTGACCATTTATTTCCGCTCAACTTGGGTGCTTCTGTCTCAGCACCCTGGCTAGTAAGGATATCAGTGGGAAGGAGTATAGGAACTCACATGTCCTTATCAGAGAGAAGGCATCCCCCAGGGAATCTCCTTCTGGATATCTGGATGTGAAGAGAGGACATTTCGTGTTGTGGTTGATTGCAAAGAGATTGATGTGAGGATGACCCTATCTTCTGCAAATCTGTTTGATCTCGGTCCAATCGAGCTCCCATTCCTGAGACATGGACACCTACCTGCTCAGTTGATTTGCCAGAATGATGTTCTTCCCTGGAAGGTGTTCTGTTCTGACGTGAATCCTTCGGACAAGGGCCAACTTCCAGATTGTGAGCCTCTGTAGATAGCAGCACTGACCTCATGCCCCCTTTCTTGTTTGTGTAATGCAGTGAGGTTTTGATGTTCATTTGGCCCATGAGGACAGGTTGAAAGGACTTCAGAGCCCATCGAATGGCTCTGTGTGTGAATACATTCATGTGCAGGTCTGATTCTTTTTTGGACCATGTGCCCTTTGCCTGCAAGTCTCTGAGATGGGTTCCCTATCCCAACACGGACACATCCGTCCTGAGAAGGAGCGTGGAGGTGTGGGCTTGGAAAGGCATACCCGCCACCAGTGCAGTGCTTGGTTGAAGGGTTGTGACAGATGCACAATGTCTTCCCACAAACCTGAGGCTTGTACCCATTGTCAATCCACTTCTTGGTTAGGGGAACATGTCTACTTATAGAATAGATATGGGTTAGTTCACCATTTGCTGTCTCATGTCTGTGAGGCACGCCTTGAACTACCTCTAAATACGTATAATACTGATTATAGAGAGCAAATTGGTCTATGCAACATTGCATAGCAGCCTGACCCATAGGCAGGCTGATTGGTTGGCATTCTCACCCAGCAGCACTTGGCTAGCAGCATGTAAGTGAAATGAAACTCATGTGCTTGAATCACGTCAGATTGCTCCCCACTTTCCCCAATTAGTCTGTCATCTCTCATCAGTCCAGCCATAAGCCAAAGTTTTCCATCTGTAGTGGACCTTGTAGCCTGCTCAATGTTCTTTTTTCAATTTGTTTTAATTTTTGTTTTATTTACTGTGCAAATTGGTTAATTAAAACCTTATACACATATTTAATAACACATTTAACAATTGGAAATTAATTATTAAAAGTTAAAACATATAATATATTCATATTACTAAAAAATGTTTCTTCATACAAGATTACATTAACAATCTGCTTAAAACAAAATTACATAGTACAAATTATTTTCCATATATAAAAGGTGGACCAATATATACCTTGGATGTTGCTGCATATATTGCGGCCCAAAATTGGTCTGATAAAAACAGGGATCCTCACGATCATATTCAGTATTGTTCAAATTGATATCAAGAAGAAAATAGTTCACATGTCCTTTTAACATGTTAACATAGTTGTTAATAAGCCCAGATTTAACAGTATTAGCTATTAGTCTAAAAAGACTACCTTTTCATTCATGTTTCATGATCTTATTATATAATTGAACACATCAGGTTTTCCTCAGTGTGGATAAGGTGAGCGTACCCAGTTCACATCTTATAGCCTCAATCATATCTACTCCAGGGAGCCTGAGCACATGTTTCCAAAACCTACCCTCTAATCTCTCCAGCCATAGCACTTATTTCTCCTCAAGTGCCTACAGAGCATATACAACTCCTGGTACGATACTGCCTTTATACATTTCTAAATTAACAAGGGGGGTCCTGGGAGTCCCTCTGCCAGACATTAGTCCTGGTTACGAGAGATTTACCCAGAGTCATTAGCTCACTATCTTTCCATTGATAGACTATCCATGGAAAGACAGTGTGATTTAAAAAATATAAAAGTGTTGCCACTGCAACCCTTTCAACTGAGTAGGCACATTTCTTATCCCTCTCTCAGTCCTCCATCCACGCGGTTCAAAGGGGATTTGTTCCTCAACAGTCACTGCCATGAAGTAAAATAGAAGTGGATGAGGGGTTGGAGCCGGGAAGTGGATGCTGTATAATTTACTGATCAAAGCAGTAAACTGAGCTGTGAGTTGCTCAGTTGGGAGCTTGACTAATGCAGAGGCACTGCTCAGCAGCACTGTGACACGGCAACCCCTTACTGGATCAAGACGAGGTTTGTGGATTCAAAGAGGGCAGAGAAACCCCTTCCTCGCTGAACTCTGCGTTCGTCTCCCGCCTCATAGGTTGCAGCATTGTTTTACTAGAGGAATTAACCCTACAGCGTGGCCAGCGTGCCCTCTGCAGATAAGCCAATTGTCAAGCAGCATAGCTCAGATACACACGTCTCTCACTCGCTCAGGTTGGCGGCCGCTTCCAACAAAGCTAAGCAGCCATCTCCCTGTTCCGGGACATTCAAGGGAGTGTAAGCACATCGCTATCTTCATCCGAGGCTTAATGAATAGCCCTTGTTTATGACTTCTGAGTCACATGTGAAGAGACCACGAAGTTGTCCATTTCGTCCTCTTACTTACTGCTATTTGATTTAATTATACTGAGTGTCATTGCTCTTCTTGGCCTCTGGAGACTTGCTCACTCTAACTTGTAAAGACTTTATACACGCTTAAGTGTCCAATACTTGGCTCTTACAGATGTTTTCTTTCTTCTTTATTCTAAAAGAGATATGTCTCGTCCATGGCTTATCTGTCTGCCTCCCATTATGCTTTGCAGCTATTCCTTAAAAATAGCATTTTTGATCCCAAGCCAACAGACTTCTGTTTGCTTTGCACATGAATCTGTTCTTCCAGCCTCTCCTGGCTCTTCAACCCTGATCTGTTTCTGAGGTAGCTGAATTGTATCTTAACACGAGTCAACATCAATTTTCCAATTATTGCTGTCCTAGCCTTGCTATATATTCCTCTATAGCAGAGTACTATATGTTTTTTCTACCTTGCGTTACTGCATATTTACTCTTATTGGTCAGAAAGTTACTTTTTCTTCTTTTTCATTAATGATTACTTCTTCATTTCATACATGTTTCTCTTGTTACTTCAGTCACATCGTCTCTCTTACGTAGTTTCAGTATGGCTGCGTATATATGCTTTATGACATCACTCTGCACAATGTTCAATGGTGCATGCTGACATCCTTCCACACTGCATTCTCCCACTCATTCAGTGGAAGGGTACATTTGGTACAGCTGTCTGGGTGCATATCATCTCTCGTACACTCGAAGCGGTATATGAACAACACATGGGGTCCCATACAGAGCTCTTGTCCTACTGTTCTAGTATGATGGTGAAGAGGGGGTGGGAGTTGGGGATAATGCGTCCAACTGCTCCTCTGCTAGGAAGTGTGGCATGCTGGAGTGAGGAGTTGGAGACAGAGGTGGAATTTCAATGTGGTTTTATTTAAAGAAAGAAGAAAACACCTACCTGTCCATAGTTCTAATGGGTAGTCCCTACCTAACCAAGGAATAATCAAGGAATATGAAAGCCAAAGACTCCCATACACCAAACAAGCTTTCAGTGAAGCTGCTAAAGAAAGCTTAACATTAGTATCAGCTTGTGAGTACTATTATGTATTCTTATTTGGAAAAAAGGTCACCATGCATTGGTGACAATTTACAGGAAGCCAAAATCATGCATGCCACCTCCAATTATCGGATGGGAATTAAGATTACAGGTTTATAAATTCAAGATAATCCACCAACCAGCAAAACAAGTGAATCCTACTAATTTTTTGTGTTATCACCAGTTGCCGACGCAAGTCACAACACTGTCGATAGCGGACAGATATATCAACTATGTGACTCATCAAGTAAGCCTCACACTAATGAGCATGGAAGAATTCTGAGTAAATACGCAAGGAGATCCCTCACTAGCAGTTAACATCACCTGTCTCCAATCTGGGAAATGTAAACGAGCTAAAGGTCTTGCTAAAGGGATCCCAATAGTGGATGACCACACCGTAAACACACGGGTGCTTGTCAAAGACAACGTTTTCATTTGGAACTCACAGGTATTGTCAAAAAGCAACAAAATACAGATTTCAGCATCACTTCAACAACAAGTAATTGGTTTGGTGAATTAAGGAAACAGGAGATAGTCTCCACCAACAGATTATTGAGACATAATGTACGGTTCCCAAAAATGGATCATATTCCTGGAAAGGACATTTCAAACATTCAATATGCGTAAAAGTCTACAGCCTCAGGAAAACCCCAAACCATTGTGCATGACGCAGCTACAAGAAAATGTGTGGGGCGAGGTAGCTATTGATTTTTTCAGTCCTTTACAATCAGGAAAGTACATATTGGCTGCAATGGATGAATATTTCAGTTATCCTGAAGCTTTAGACAAAATGTTCTGAACATACAAAAGTACATAAAATAGTGCAGTCGGTTAACCAACCACACTTCACTGGTCAAGATTGTGTCTGGTCACAACCCACTGGGCTTCTATCAAAGGCACATAACTCAACTATGGCCTCACGCAATAATACAGTGGAACGATTCATGAAAAAATGTGAAGCATGTTCAACGAACATCTAACATCACAAAGAAAACCCTGGAAAAAATGCTAAATAAATGACTTCGGGATCACCATAACAATACACACAGCACAACAGAGCAATTCTCAGCAGAAATAATGCTGGGAAGGCAAATTTGCACAGGTCTATTGCCAAACATTGCAAAAGTTACCTGAATAAGAAATCACAAAATGATGCGAGAGCAAGATACAATCAAAAGAGAAGAGCAAAAGGTAAACTGACATTAAAAGGAGAGCAACATCGTCCTAAAACAAGGAGACATGGTTTTGGTACGTCAGTTCGATGCACATAAAGGCATCCCAACAATTGGCTCCAAACCACTCATCACAGAAAGGAAATGTTGCATGAGACCTGCTGAGTGAAGAGACAAACATATCACTAGAAATATACAACCATTTTTGAAAAAGACTGTACAAACAAGATCAAGCAGTGATACTGAAGAACTATGAGAACGCTCATACAGTGATGATGAAGAACTAGGAAAACGCTCATACAGAGATGATTAAGAACTAGGTTATGCATTGGAGGAGTCATTTTCAAGCAATTAATTCCTTCAGGCAGCAGAAGGATCAGTGACAAGAGATGATATGGAAAGTTCAGAAATGAGACAAAAGGGGTGCTGTTGCGCACGTTGAGTAATGGCCGCCTGATTCCAGAGCTCCAGCTCCCTGCGAACATCCTGTGCCTTTAGATCCGTTTGAGGACCGGCTGTGACGCTGAAATCTTTACCATCGATGGCCCAGGCAGAGGTGCCTGAACCGCGGAACTCCTGTTACGCTGGGACACATATTGGAAAAGTTACGACCATCCGAGGGTGAGCCGAGGCGCGGTGTGTGAGCGAACCGGCTGTCGGAGCCATGGAAAAGCACCCAGTGGCTGGGGACGCATTGGCGACTGAGGGCCACTGATGGGCGGAGCCTGACATCGGGACTCACGCCTCAACTGTGTGCCTATGCATCCGTGGGAGCGTTAAGCCGAGAGGAGCTGCAGACCCAGGTGAGACCGGGGGGCCCCCAGAGGAGCACAAAACCATCCTCCAAACGCCTGCGGTGCTCACGGCCCCCCTCCTGTGATCCACCTGTGTGTGTCTCCTGTGGCCGCTGTGCTACACGGCGTTGGGGGCGAGCCGGCCCTAGGCGCAGGCGGGCCCGGAATGAGACGGACGATGCAGAGCAGGCATTAGAGCGCCCGTAGGCTGCGGAGGTTGAACGGGGCTTTGCCTGCCGCAAAGAACTTCTGCATCGGTGGGCCAACGGTTTGGTGGGGCTGTCGCTGGAGGCACGGCCGCTCCAGCTGACACAAGTGGCCGTGCACTATTAATGCTCATGTTATCCCGTTCCCTGGAGGCCCGGAATACTCTCTTGCAATTACTGGGAAGTCGTGGCTGAGTAGAAATACTTATTACAGTGCGCCCGGGAGCTCCAACATATCTGCAAGCTTGATCATCCATAGTAAGGTGACCTACAGTGCACTGGGGTTCTATGCATACAATCACTGAGCTGGGAAGGCAAACACAATGGCACGTGCTGGTCATTGTCACAGCTACTTACGTGGAAGGGCGCAATCCATTCGGTGGGGCGTGGATTCTGTGATACAAGGCAACACAAACTGCCCGTCGCTACAGGTGTCGGCGTGGAAGGACGCTCCTATGACCTATGTAGTGAGGACCACAATCCTGTGCCCCCCTACACCAGCCCAAGTTGTATAGTGGTACTGAGTCACTACTGGATACGGCTCATCTGCTTGAATCAATAACATTGAAATTGAAAATACTCCGCAGCTCTAGTGAGGGGCCCATGGACACCTACACCAGTAGCCAAAACCCACCCACTACTGCAGAAATACACACAGAATCCATCGAAGCCAGAGAGTCTGAGGTTGGAGGTCCAGTAGATAGGCTAACAACATCAGTACAAAATGGCTTCCTCGCAGTTTAATGTTAAGCTGGATGAAATAGTGGCCACTATAGGCTCGCTGAGGGCCAGAATAGACAAGGAAAGTGCTTGTGTCAGTGAGACCGAGAATAGAATAAGTACAAATGAAGATACCATTGCACATCACAGCCGCAACATTTCCCAGATCAAAGAAACAATGTCCAAATTGGAAAATAAATGCGAAGACCTCGAATCCAGATCGAGAAGAAATAATATTTGAGTGGTGGGCGTGGCAGAATCCTTTGGAAAGCGGCAACTGGAAAAGCAACTTGAATCACTGCTCAAATCCTTGTTCAGACTGGAGGCATTCTCTGCACAATTCCTGATCGAAAGAGCACACCGCACACTGGCTCCAATACCCAAGCCTGGTGCCCCACCACGCTCCATAATTGCCCGGCTCCTGAACTACAGGAACAGAGACACAATTCTGTGGCTGGCAAGGGAGGCTGGGATGCTGCAATATGAGGAAAACAGGAATCACATATACCCAGACTTCTCGGCTGGGGTCCAGGCAAGCAGAAGATCCTATAAACCAGTCAAGAAACCTTTGAAAGCACGCCAAATTACATATGCACTGATGTTCCCGGCCAAGATGAGAATACAGCACGCTGGTAGGGCACATTTTTTTGAGTCTCTGTCTGAAGCTATGTCTTACATCGAAACTCACATACCCCTCCCACCCAAAGGGTACAGACCGGCGCAGAACAATAGACCCCGTGCGGCAGACTGAGGTCATATGCCGTGGATCTATGTAACTGGGCTATCATATCCATTTTGCCTGGAACGATGCTGGGCTAACGACTAAGGCGGCCCAACAACTCATGATTAAGTGGGGCTGGGGTACTGGAGTTGGTGGTCATGTGGAGCAACATGGCCACACCTGGAATAGTCCACAAGTTTCTGTGGGAACATCATCTAGTTGGGGGCGATGATGAGGGTGGGCGGGGGTAAAAGGGCATGGAGTTTGTTGTTATTTTTACACAAGCTTATTAGAGTTTGAAAAGGCGACTGCAACCTGTTGGAAGTTGCTAAGCCCCGGTAGAAGGGAGGAAGGGGCAGAATGTTTTTTGATTGTTAAAATTGTGGTCTTGGAGGTACTGGCGCTGCCTAACATGTACACACATCCCAATTGCAGGAGGCTTAACGTCACCAAAACATTCCCCCATGGTAAACAGGTGACGGGCTGAAGGTGAAGTTGCTTTCCTGGAATGTCAGGGGGCTTAACAACCAAGTTAAAGCGAAAAAAAGGTATAATTATATCACCAGGCATGGCCCTCAAATCCTAATGTTGCAGGAAACACACACTATGGGGTCTAGCAATTTACACATACTACCCAGGTGGGGCAAATTGAGGTGATATACCAATTACTCATCCCAGTCCAGGGGTGTCATTACCCTCATCCATCCGAACCTCGGATTCAGACAGGAGGGCCAAAAGACTGATCAGCTGGGCAGGTTTGTCATGGTGTGGGGTGAGATAGCCAGCCAAAAACTACTACTGGTTAACACGTATGGACCCAATATTGATGACCCAGCCTTCTACACTGATATGTATCAACTCATTTCCGCAATCAATGTGACCACTATAATATGGGACGGAGATTTTAATGTTGCCCTGAATCCCATGCTTGATCGATCCAAAACTATCATCAGGGCTCCAAACAGGACAGTCTAAACCCTAGCACATATATTACCACAGCTATCACTTGTAGATGCCTGGCGGGAGTTGCACCCTGATAGTAGAAGGTATACATATTACTCCTCTGTCCACGACTCTGAGTCCAGAATCGATTATTGGTTTGTCTCCCCCACTGTGACGACTGCATTGAAAACTTACGAGATATTGCCACGTACGCTGTCCGACCATTCCCCAGTTTCGCTGGAGGTGACGCTCTGCGGTGCCCCAAAGCCCGTACAAAGATGGAGGATGGCAAGGGGAATACTGGGTGACCCTGGGGTGGTGGAGGCATTACATGTTGAAATAGAAGAGTTCTTTACTACCAACATTGGAACGGTGGACAGATATTCCACAGAGTGGGAGTCCTTTAATGTTTGTATCAGGGGAGTTCTCATAACTAAATCTGCGGGTCTCTTTAAAGGTGTGCGAAGAGAGCTGAATGAAACTGAATGCAAATTGGGTGAACTGGAAGAGACTTACACCCGTACACAAGACAGGGCAATATTGGCGGAAATACATACACATATCCAAGAATTTGATCATTTGGCCGCTAGAGAAGTTCGTTATTTGGCTGCACCTGGGCGGGCTCGTAGATACGGTGATGGGAATAAAGCCGGGAAAACGCTTTCCAATCTATTAAAACAAGATAGGCAACCCTATCAGATTACTAGTATACAAACGCCACAATGGGATGTTCTCCTGAGGGAAGACGAGATTAACAGGGTATTTGCTAGATTCTATAAAGAACTATATTCAAACCACGATACCAAAACAGTTAGTGAAATGAAATCATATCTTATGGCATTATCATTGCCGAAGCTCTCTGAGGCAGACCAACTGGCAATGGAGCAAACTGTGACGTCCAATGAAATCTCAGAAGCAATTAAAATGCTATCTTCGGGCAAAGCTCCAGGGTCGGATGGGATAGGTGCCGAATTCTATAAGGAGTTTTGCGAAGAACTGGTACCAATACTTATGCAGCTATGGGAGGAAGACCTTGAGACCAATATACTGCCCCCATCGATGAGGGAAGCTGTGATGACCATCCTCCCTAAACCCCGTAGACCACCCCAAGAGGTATCATCCTATAGACCCCTTTCACTTATTAATATGGACGCTAACATATTTGCAAAAGTCCTGACCAACCGACTGCTACCAGCAGTCCTGACTCTGGTCCATGCATATCAAAATGGGTTCATTCCCACAAGATCAACTGCCCTAAATCTCTGCAGGCTCTTTAGCATAATGGAACAGATAGACCCGGACAGAAGCGCAGCGGCCATATCTCTTGACGCCGAGAAAGCCTTTGATTTGGTGTCTTGGGCTTACCTACTAACTGTTTTGGAGGCATTTGGGATGGGCCCTAATTTTATCAGATACGTGAAATTGCTATACACGAACCCAGCGCTAGAGTGCTAACTAATCGTACCATCTCTGAACTGTTCCTGCTGGGAAGGGGGACCAGGCAGGGATGCCCATTCTCGCCTATATTATTCGCACTCACCATAGAACCAATGGCAATTGCGGTTAGACTAAGACATGCAGAAAGGGGAATAATGATGAAAGGTTCCACCCAATTGATCTCCCTTTCTGCGGATGATACCCTGCTGTTTGTCCGTGAACCAGAGACTAACATTGCACCCATTATGGCAGGGATACAAGCATTTGCAGTGTACTCTGGGTGTAAGGTAAACAAGGCCAAATGTGAAATATTCCCGCTCACACCAACAACCAAATGCCCGGATACAATACACGGCCTTAAGTGGTCAGAACGAAACATTAGATATCTGGGGATACTTGTTTCCAGAGACAGGCTTACATTATATTCAGACAACCATGAAACTACATTGCAATCATTAAATACTAAACTACAGCTGTGGGGGCGCCTTCCATCTCGCTATATGGCAGAGTTGCAATTCTCAAGATGATAATCCTACCCAAATTATTGTACTTTTTTCTTAATATCCCAATATGGCCTGGGCGGCCCTTTTTTGCCAGGCTCCGTTCCATGGTGGTGTCTTTCTTGTGGAATGGGAAGACGGCTAGGATAGGGTGGGAGACAATAACTGAACCATATTCTCTGGGTGGCCTAGCAGCACCCGATTTCGACCTCTACTACTATGTAGCCCAAAGCACATTTTGCGAAATATTGGTATGGCGACTCGGATGGCCCGCCCCACGCATGGATAGAAAAATACACAATGCACCCCACAAATATACAGTCTGTAATCTTCGATCCACAGTATAGAGATACTTGTGCCTACAACCCTGTGAGCGGCACGGTCAGGGCGTGGGAAGCAATATACAAAAGACTGGGCTTGGAGGCTCCCTATAATCCAGAAGTGCCCTTATGGAACTATCCGAGTGTGCCCCCAACACATGATAGTAGCCTGCAGGAATACTGGGATCCATACAACGAAATGAAACTGGGAGATTTGTTTATTAATGGGAAATTCGTTGCCTTAAATGAGTTGCTTCGAGCCCTGGGCGGGGGATCACTGAAGACACTCCAGTACTATCGTATTAGGTCTGCCTTTGCAAAGCGGAGGCCACTTTTCCCTGATGAACCCCCTATACATCCATGTACTCAGTTGGTCACGGCTAAGGATGGCCTGGGTATCTCTAAGTTATATGCCGCGGTGCAGGCCCATACCCCCACAGTTAACCAGGTAAAAGAAAAATGGGAAAGAGATTTACAGACTCCCATTGATGAAAGGACATGGGAACGATATAGCTCGCTTACTAAAAAGTGTCTATGAATGCTGGCTTGCGCCTAATTCAGTTTAAGATTTTGAATAGACTACACTTCATACCCGCTAAAATAGCCAAATTCGCTGTGAACAACTTGGACGAATGTCCCAAATGCAAGACGCCCCAAGCTGGAGCATTCCACATGTACTGGTATTGTCCGGTGGTGGTGGGATTCTGGAGGGAGGCGGCGGTAATGTTGGAGGAGATTACGCAGATTCCACCTGACCTGACTCCTCAAAAATACCTGTTCGGGGACATTGGCAAACGCTCATAAAAAATAAGAAGACTGTTTAACATTTCATGTGCGGTGGCCAAGAAATGCATCTTACAGACTTGGAAAAGCGCTGGTCTACCAAACATGAATACCTTCCTTAGGGAATTGACATATGTGAACAAATCTGAAGAACAATTTGTCCTGACCCAACCTGGTGCAAGCAGACCCAAGGATATATGGGGCCCCTTCAGAATGTATTTAAGTGATATGGTTTCTGACGATGACTAGCTCTTGTAAGCTTTAATGTTTTGATGAATATATAATATACTACTGTGATTATTTGGAATGTGATGTGGTAAGTGTTGTGTATCTTTTGTGACCACCAATAAAAAGAGTTTAAAAAAAAAAAGAAATGAGACAAAAAAACGGTGAGACGGCCAGATAGATTGATTGAGGAAATGTAGTAACCCATCATATTGTTTAAGCTGTGGGGGGGATTGTCTCGTTCTGTCAAACATTCCAGTCATAATGTGGGAGGAGCTGGGTCAAAGGAGAGAGAAAGGAAGTGATGTGAGGAGGAAGGGAAATGGAAACAAAAAGATGAATGATTGAATAAGTATACTGTGTGAAGTCGTTTTCATTTAGCGCACCATTTATTTTATTAAGTTTGAGGAGTCCCGTTGCTACGGACAGAAAAGGCAAGGCCGGTTCTAGAATTTGTGATGCCCTATTTCTGGTCTTACATCACGTGTGAAGAGACCGTAATTTTGTCCATTTTGACCTTTTATTTAGTGTTATTTGATTCAATTATATTGGGTGCTATTACTCCTCTTGGGCATTGGAGAATTGGTTGTGTGTGCTTTCTGCATCTTTGATAGTTCAATACTTGCCACTTATAAATATTCACTTCTTTACTTAATCTGAGAGAAATATGTCTTACGTACATGGCTTATCTCCGACTCCTTTCGTTCCTTCTTGTAAATCCTGGCCTTGCTTCACTGGTGGAATCTGTAAGGCAGACTGTACCTTCAGCCAGGGTCCAAATGAGTCCTTCTTACTCCTTTCAAAGTCATCATATGATCCCCTAAGAGAGGGGCTCAGCCCTCTTAAAGCCAAATGGGCCCGAGTGATTGTTGCAGGCTAAGCCTACCGTAATGAACCAATCCTGCGTCCCGACCAACAATCTTCTGTTATGTGTGAGGTCATAAACAGAGTGCTTTGCAACAGGAAATAGTAAAGGGGAGAAAACATGTACTACTAAGTCCCACCCATCTTCTTGTCTGTTGTGGATCAAAGGGTCTCTCTGGTTAATTGAGCTCTATGTGGCCCCTGATCAAAGTGCAGGTCTCCCTTGAAGTTATGGTGAGAACAGACTTTGTCTCCATCAAGTCACATAATTCTTCCCTCTGAAAGGGGGTCCCCCTGCAGGGGTTGCCTACTGTGAACAGTGTTCCCAGACATGACATTCACTGCCCTTCATACTAAGGGGTGGGAGCTGACTTCGGTTGACACAGATGCTTATCAAAAAGGTCTTGGGTTTCCTTCCCTTCGTTAGTTCTGTGACCAGGCCTCTTCACAGGCCTCCTTCAATTAACTCTCATCAGTATGCAACTCCACCACACAGAATTGGCAATGAACAGGGCAACTCCATGGTGCCTTTGATATTTAATTAAGCTGGCCATGGCAGGAGGAAGGTGTTGCCTTTCCCCTTCCTGAGATGCTTTTATGTACCCGTGGCTGTCACATTCCAGCTGAACATGACAGGAGGACTGTGCCTGTAGGTTGTGTCCCCCAAAAGTACACTTCATTATGTGTTTGTTGTGCAGCGGGCATAGGAACATTTCAAAAGGCCAATGTGAGCACACACCCCTTTGCAGATATTCGAATTCCCGACATAAATGCATATCATCTCTCATACCTTCGATGTGGTATCGGGATGATACCAGGTTTCATGCACAGCATTCTCTTGCTGTTCTTCCAGAATGAGGGAGGTGAGGGTGGGCTCTGTAGATGAAGTGTACATCTGCCTCTCTACAATCTTTCCTCTGGTCGAGTCCTCGAGCACCTCCTCAATTTTCTTCACCTTTTCGTCACACTGTGGATTCTTCAGAATCCATATCTTCGTCACCCACTTTAGGTCACCTGCATTCTTTATATGTTCATCCACACTCCAGGTAATATGGCAACACTCTCCAGTCAGTTGGCAGAACACCCAACATCCCACATAGTTCTTATGATCCTTGGGATGATAAAACATTGTTCCTGGGTGTGCCAGGGTAATTCCTTGCAGTTGCTCATGAGTGGTGCTTTCGGTCTACATATGCTTGTCAGGCACAGCATTTACATTGATCATTATCTTCATCCCAATTGCTTTCTTTGCTGTCTTCTTACATTGTCCTATGATTAGCCATATAAGAAAGAATCCCAGCAATACTATCACTAGTATTGCTCCCAATAGTTTGAAGTCATTAACCGCCCAGGTCGGAACCCATGAGAACAGGGATGAAAACCAACCTTCATCTTCGGTCTCATCTACTTCTTCCGCCATTTTCGTATGCAGAGTTGACAGCATAGATATTGCTTCCATCAGGGTTCCATTTTCTCCATCATGCGCAGGTGTGTATGTACAGTAAGAAGGCACAATCTTAGTGCACACACCTCCTACCATTGCTGTAATTAAGTCCAGGACATAGCTGTTCTGGAGGGGCCTGAGTCTGATGGCCCTCAATTATTTTTTGTTCCCATTAAATCCTTTTATTGTCATGGTAATTGTTTGTAGCATCTCCCATCTGTTGATTTGTAACCACTTGGAGTTCACTGTAGTTTTCATTCCTGCAATAAATATGGCTGTAAATATCACTTCAGTCCTACTGAACAATTAGTGTTCACCTGGAATGTCGTGATAAGCTTCTATCTATTGATTTTGCTGAAAAATAGTTCTCCCTCTTCTGTCGGATGAGGTTAAGTTACCTACTCTTTCTTTGTGTGCATCCATTTTTGGAAAGTTGTCAATGTGGCCCTTTGAGGGATCACAAACGCAGGAACATGTATAATCACCATAGAACATATTCCTCTCAAATTTCGACGTAGCTTCATATAAGCTTTGGACCATAGGCCCAATGGTGATCCATCAACACAGCAAATCCTCCTTTCATTCCTGATGCATCAACTATTTGTTTGCATCCTTTATTTTCTCCTTTGGTCAGACCACTTTTTCAGGAACACATTGTTGCATTCTTCATCGGCAGTATGGATACAAGTCCTGCTTCATTTTAAAACCATGTTAATAATTTCAAATACTTGGCCCATTCCTTAATGCATTCATCATTCATGATTTGCACTTGTGCTGTCACCAATAAGTGTGTGCTGCATGCTAACATTCCTTCTTCTCACCTTGTACTGGTCGCTACTCATCCATATACCAATAGCTGAGGTCTCTCGCAGCATCCTGGCAATCCTGGTGTCTCCCATGTGTCTGCACAATCCAGTCTATGTGTTACACAAACCTCATCTGTTCTCTAGTCAGACCACTGAATGAGTACAGGAGCATTCTGTTTTTCCAACCCGGGTCTTTTATCATCTTCTGTGTTTTTATGTAAGCATCGTCATATGGGAACGTTCTTTGACATCTATCATAGGGTTGCTCATTTTCCTTCAAACTGTCCTCTTGTCATGCATGCTGCTAAATGACTGAGACACTTCACATAATGTATAGGTATTTATCTTGCTATAAATGTTCTGGCTGTGCTGATGGAATAAGTGATGAGAGAACATACATAGCAGCTCTCATCTGTCGGACTTCTCCCCACTTCCTTCATGTGCTGATACCAAATATTATTCTTTAAATGGGCTCAGTTATCAAAGTTTGTATTTATATCCTCACGATCTTCTCCAATATCCCTCTTAGGTCAAATAATTTGCTTGGACATATCACGGAAAATATTGCTTGTGCTTTTGTTACAGATAGAAATAGATGTCTCATTACTAGACACTCCATTTGTAGTATAAAACATAATTTGGTGAAAGCTATAATAATAAGAAAATAAAGGCTGCAAATTGTATGAAAAACTTAGCTACAAGAAATATTGCAAAAGAAGTCATACATCTTACTGCATTTACTGTATGAATAGGTCTACTGGCTAGCAACATGTCTTTCACAAACTGGACAATTCCCATTCTTTTTTTTTTATCAATGTTTAGTTCTTGTTATTCTTTTTAATAATCACACTCTTTTATAACAGAAATTGTGATATTATTGCACTGATGATCCTGTAAATAATAGAGGCTGTTTTAGGATTTCCCAAAAAGTTGACAATATCAACGATTTGTCACACTAGCGCTAGAAAGGATCGAAGTATATAAGTGCAAACAGCATATAGAAATGTGTGCACCGTTATAGGAAGCATAAAGTGTTGTGTGCTCTTCTTACTTTTCTGTCTCCAAAGCATTGTCTCCTTAACCTATCAGGAATGGTTCTGTGAACTCTACAAAGTTTGTTCATTTCCCTTTAAAGTTGGGACTAATCAGAAGTTAGAATTGTTTTTATTTTGATGATTCTTGTTGGCTCTTGGTAGCCAATCTCATCTGCATTCATGTAACTTCTTCTCATGCTTCAGTGGCAATGGGTGCCAGAGGGGTAAGGGTCTCTCGTTTGTAAGGCTTTACATCATTCAGATGCAACCAAACTCATCTTCCTTGGATCTTCACGGCAGTGGGGTTGACCCCCTCTACTACGTCCGGTCCTTCAAACAGGGTGTATTCCAAATGCGAACAAAACTCTAGATAAGCACTTGGTCCCTAGGTGACTTTAACAGTTATACACTATTGATGGTTTAGCTGCAGTCTTCTTCAATCTTCTTCAACACTTCCCTCTGATTTTTGATCTGTTGGGAAGTAAAAGAAACACTAGTGGTCATATTTGTCAAATAATCATGCATTTCATTCCCTAATGTTTTTGCTGCACTATGGGCATCAGTTTCTATTCGAGTGGGATGAGCAAGGGGTACTCTCATGCGGTATCCAGTCACCAACTCATGAGGAGTCAGGTGGTGATCTGAGCAAGGCTGGTTTCTCAATGCACATAGAGCAAGGTGTAGGCAATGTAGCCATCCCTTCATTAAAGTCCTCTTGATCTTGGCTATCCTTTCTGAAGGAGTCAGTTAAAATGCTCACAAATACCATTCGCTTGCGAGCGGTAAGAAGATGAAAATCTATTCTTTATGCCTACTAGAAAAATGATTTGTTTTGAACATCTCATTTACACAATGTGGCCCATTACCAGAACGTAGGACTTCATATACACCCCATCTCGGAAACACCTCACATACGAGAAATTTGGCAGCACATATGGCATCAGGGTGCATGCATGGACCAGCCTCAATCCATCAGGAAAACGAACACACTACTACTAGCATATTTATTTAGCTATTTGCAACATGTCTATACAATCTAAATGTAGATGTTGAAAATGACCATTAGGGCAGAATATTTCTCTTCTCACTGTTTGCAAGGTATGCCCTACTGTGAATTTCTGACAGACAATGGAATTACAATAAAATGTGCAATGTGATCCAACACATTTGGCAAAAACCATTCTTCTGCTATCATGGCTGCACGATTCTCTCTGGTTGTATGCACAGTATAGTGAAGCTCATCCAGTGCAACTCTTAATAATGCTAGAGGCATAACTGGTTCTCCAGAACTATCTTGTCTCCATATAGCCTTTGTGGGGAATACAGAACACCCCTGTCTTTTTCATTAATGCTGTTCTTCTTGTGCAGCTCGACGCTGTATCTCAATTAACTGTACAATGGATAACATATTAAAGCCTTCTTTCACTATCATACACTGTTCTGACATTTGCTGAACACTATCTACTTCAAAATTAGAAATATTTGGAAAATATTCTACTCTTTTTGCTTTAACTTCTGCAGCTTTGTTACTGCGAGAAATCATGCCTGCCCTCTTAATACGGGCTGCACACTTCACCACAGAGATAGCCAATGGCAGCTTAAGTCTCTTAATAAGCTTTTCCGATAGTGGTGCATGTTGCACTGGTATGCCATCTGTGCGGCGGAAGCCCCTCATATTCTAATGAGACAACTCTTTGTGAATGGTTGACGTCACATTGATGGAGTCAGCGTACACTGTCACTTCCTCATCCTCATATCTCTGAAGTGCTGCTATAAGCGCCAGTAGTTCTGGAGCCTGTGCTGAACAATGTCAAGACCATCTTGCACAAGTCACTACTTCAAATTCACCATCCCTGTTTAGCTTCACTACTGCCATTCCCGTATTTCTTTCTCCTGTTTGGTCAATTTTTGAAGAACCATCAATAAATAGAATTCCCTCCCTGCTAGAGCGTTTTCTTTAACGTGGGGAATATCGTCATCAATCTCAGTGTACGTTGTGCCATCATGTACATAATCCTCCTTCTCTACTGGTTCTGCTATGAATGTCGCTGGACTCACTACTCTACATCTAAGAATTTTGATCACTGGGTTCGAAATAATCACCTCATAACCTGACGCTCTTTGCATTGTTAACATGCTTTTAGATTTCTCCACAATGGCAAATTGGGAATGCTCAATGAATAACTTAATTGGACACCCCACAGTAATACTTGCAGCTTTTTTGATTGCAAAAGCAGCAGCCGGTAATGCCTCTTCGCAAGGGTAATGCTCTCTCATTACTGGGTGTAGAAACCCACTGCAATAAGCCAATGTCTTCTGTGCGAGGACTGCTGTCATTACCACTCCATTTGAATGCAAGAATAAATACAATTCCTCTTTATAGTCTGGAATCCCTAACAAAGGTGCTGTACAAATCACCCATTCTTCAAATCCTTCTGTCATCTCGACTGTCCATGTTATGTCATCTTTACCTATCTGTGCTTCTTCAAGTCCTTTTAAAAGTGGTCTAACATATGTACTGTAATGAAAAGCCCAGGCCTTGCAACAGTTACATATGCCTAAAAATGGCTGCATTTGTCTTACTGTCTTAGGTCTTAGAGTTTTTATGATTGCTTGTGCTTTCTCAGTTGTCCCTTTTCTCCCTCTTAGAGAGATTAGCTGTCCTATGTACAAGCCCTCTTCCTGTCAATACTGTAGTTTCTCCTTGTCCACTTTGTATCCTTTTTCTGCTAACACTTTTATTAGCTGGACCAAATCTTCTCTAAATGTTTCTTTGGTTTTGCTGCACACTAATATCATCTACCTACTGAATTATTGTGCTCTTGAGTAATATGTTACCTAGATCTATCTAAAGAACCCTATTAAAGATTGATGGGGACTCACAGTACCGCTGTGTTAATCTTGTATGTTTTCATCGCTGATTTCTATACGAAAATTAGGCCAAACCTTGGTATTCCTCGTGAAGGCTAATTGAAAAGAACGTGTTTTTTTATCTACTTCTGCAAAATAAGGAGTTGTAGCTGGGATGTTACATAATATAGCTGGATTTGGAATCAGCGGAAACTCTGCTTCAACAATATTGTTTAGTGGGTGTAGATCCTGAATACATTTCCACAACCCCCCGATTTATTTCTTTACTGGGTACACAGGCGTGTTACATGTGGAGTCTGATGGTACTAGTATTCCCTGCCCCGGCTCTACTAAAGTGGAAATGGTTTCAAATATACCTTTGTCGGCTGATCTGGACATCAGGTACTGTTTTGTTCACAGTAAAATTGCTCTTGGCTTAAGCTTAATATTAACTGCTCCTGTTCCGCTCAATAAAACCACATCCTATGGACTGTTGGTTCATAAGTTGCTTGGCACTTTTCTAAATCTTCCTGGAAAAATGCCGGTTTCTTTCTTGCCAATGCCATTCTCTGTGGTATTTCCCTATTCTCAACTTTTATCCAATATGCAAGGCGTATGAAAAATATGAATTCATCATCTGAATACTCATCTATAAACAACTCTTCTTCTGTCAAGTCTGTTAGTCTATACCCTTAGTCAAGAGCTATTTCTTTTCTCCATGCTCTTGCTTTATCATCCGTCCCATGAATAACCACCCTTTCTCCTCTTACTGCTGCTGCCTCTAGTTCTATAGGAATAATCTGTCCTTCCTTGTCATCCATAGATATTTGTGGTCTAAACAAAAATGTGTCAAGTATCCTCAGTAATTTACCTATCAATAAAGGAAGTCATGTCAATATAATATTTACTCCATACAAAAATACTTCTGGGTCTAAAGAAACACCTTGTAATGCTTTTTGGTCTGTGAATGCTCGTATAAATGACATTACATTCATGTAGTATATCCCTGGACTGGAACACATTATCCCTTTGTCAGGAAAATACATCATTATGTTACATTTTGTCAAAAAAAGTCACGTCCTACTATGTTAACTGGTGTCTGCTGAGAATACAATAGTGGCATAGATACATCACGCTCTATTGAAATTGGCAATTCATCAGTAAAATTAACTAAAGTCATAGCCTGAGAGAATCCCTACGCATTGATGGCAATGGCAGACATTGGGCACTTTCCCTCTCGAACACAGGAACGAGTTTCTCCAGTGCCTGCAAGAAACAAACATGTCTTGCCTCCTATTGTTACCGTGGCCATTGGTTCCTCTCGGGGGTCTGGTATCACAGATAGTACTGAACACATCAGGTCGCTCTGTGGGCTTTCCTATTGTGGATATAAATTCATCCCTGTATGTGTAAAAGGATTTCCTCCCTCCACTGTCACACTCCCTATCCTGGGTGTAGATGTTTGTAGAGTTCCTGTATTCACATTCCAATGTGGCATTGTTGCATGTTGTGTCGGAGTGTACTGTTTGGTCTGTACCTGTTGTGTCTGCATAGGCACTTGCTGTGGTTGCCATTGTGGCGACTGTGATTGTAGCAGAACTTGCTGTGTATGCTGTATTTGCGGTGCACATGTCTGTTATTTTGTGTGATCGTGGGCATAATACTCCGGTGGTTCTATACTATACTGTGCCCCATTGTGCTGCATGCCCCATCTACTTCCATATGTGCGGGTCATATGTCACATTCTCCCACAATTCCAGAATTGCTGTGGTTGTCCTTTATTGAATCCTCCTCACCTTGAGGGTTCTCAAATCTGCCTCCTCATCCTCTAGGTCAATTCCCTCTACCACGTGGCCAAACATGGTATCTGTGCTGATCTAGTGGGTACCCTGCATTTATTGGCTGTGTAGGTTGTAACTCTTGTGTAACCACTCTTTCACCGCTCGTCAATTGTGCTCCTTCTATGGCAAATTACAAAACAAATTCTGAACTAACTTTGCTTCTTCAAGCTTCCTATTCTCAGCTTTTTTCTTATTGTTCTCTTGTAACAATCGACAATGATGTACGATAGTCAACTGTATTTATGGCTATGGTTTTGCTTCAATTTGTACTTGTTTTTTCATCTGCCTATGCACGGGCCTGGGCAGTCCCTGGCATAAAATATGATAGAATAATGTGACTGTTTTACCCAACAGTTCTCTCTTCTCTCTTGAATCTCCTGAATAGAAGCAACAGGATCTTCATTCTCTTCCATAATCGCGCCCATGTGTGACTTTTCAGGATACTATACACTAAGTGCCCTACATACATCTGCTCTTCAGTTATCAAATGGCTCTCGATCATGTGTCGAGTTTTGCGCTGTCACACTCGCAAATCCCGATCATTACTAGTAGGCCTTTTATGTTACTCACTGCCAATGCCATTCCCACTGTCTTTCTTTCTAACTCGTGAATCTGTTTACCCACTCCTGCACTCAAACTTGCATTTTAAATTAACTTTATCCAACTCTGGTCATCCTCCCCCTTTCTCTAATAATGGTAATTGTCTAAATCCGGTTCTACAATTGTATCCACCTACGTGGCTCATCTTCCAAGTAGGGCTAGTTTTGAAATGACCTCAATCTACTTAGGTGGGGACATTTCCCCTAAACAATGCAATCTTCCTTGTGGTTGTTTGGGATATGATATAGGCACTGGTGTTTCTATTTCTGGTTCCTCTAAATCTGACAATTAACCCTTTTTCCTATGTCTGGATATATCTAAGAGCCACACGTGCACTCTCATTTTCTTCCCTGGGATAGCTATTATCCCTATCCTGGTTATCAAGATCTAGTATGCTTAGGGACAGCGTTCTATGCTTGTCCATCATTACGTCATCCGATCTATCCCTTCTTTCTCTCAGTGGAGAGCTTTCGATACTCCCTCTTCTCATGCATTCTTAGAATACAGACGCTTTGTTTAAGGGAGTGGTTTTGGGAAGTTATCAAAAATGAATGTGCTAAACTGCCTTATTTTTATCCTTTTCTACGGAAGAACAGTCTTAGCTACAGAACTGGTAGGGAAGACAGCAACATCTTGCTGGATGATCTGGAGTGGCAGCCAGAGCAGCCCATTAGCACATTTGATGCCTCCTCACCAAAGACGGTGTCTCCATACATCGACTCATTAACGGGAATGGATTTGATGTCGCCAACGCTGCACTCGCAGCTTCCGTCCTGTCCCTTGTAAGACACCGCTAGTAATTGTAGCTTTAATGATGACATGCGACTGCCTTTGTGGCTCTCATAATTAGCACTGTGCAGAATGTGTAATATATACGACTGTGTCAAATAAGGTTAGATGGAAAGTCAAGTAGATAATTAGCTGGCTTAGAAGCTTCTTTTCCTCTCGGACAGAAACCATATTTCCTCTTTTCCATCGGACATGATATCATTAAATGCACAGAGAAATATCTTGAATAATGGAATTAAGCATTAGAGAATGGTCAGACGTTTAGCATATTTAAGTGTTTCATGTGTAAAAAAGTCCAACAAGCGCTTCATGTCCACTGGATCATTGTTTTTATTATAGGCCTGGCTCATGGCATGATAGCAGCAATTGATGGTTCAACCGAATAGACCATGTTCCTTTTTCCGGTATGGTTTATTGTTTCTCCTGACTTCCCCATCGTACAGTAACTGATCTTCTTTGCATCCTGCGATGTGACCGCTTCCTGTACCAATTATTGTTTCTATTATATATGTATGATTTATTTTATTTATTTATTGTGCATTTGTAAGGCGCTTATACATCAAGAAATTTTGTTTGAAAGCGCCCATAGGGCAAAGGGGAGGGAACAAGGGAGCAAAACAAGACAATGTAATAAAGTAACAATGGTGAGCAAAAGGCAGTGGTGGTCCTACTAGGCCTTGTGAACATTTGAAGCGTGCAAGTGCAGAGAGAGAGAGAAGGGACAAGGTGGGGTGGGCGGTAAGTGCTAGAGGATCCACAGAGGGGAAGTGCCAGAGCACCAGTTGCAGAGCAACTGGTAAGTGCACTGCAGTGACCACCAAGTACAATAAGTGCTGGCCTGTGAGACAACACAGACAAGTGGGTGCCCAAGTGATGGGTCCTTGCACAGTTCTTAATACGTCACTGACGCGGTTTACCACTGCTTTAGCAACAAATGAGAATGGAAGGGGGAGAGAAATGAAATATGGAAATGGGGGAAGAGGGGGAAGTGAGGTTGGAAGGGTAATTTGGGGTGAGAGGGAAAAAAAGAAACAAATCTGCTTTATGTTGATTCAGGTTCTCTCGTTTCTTGCTCGCCCTCCCTCCCAACCGTCTGTGACAGGCTGTGTCTGCAGGAGAGGCGTGAAAGTCTAATTACAATAAAAGGTGTCTGTCACTTTAATACAACCTCAGAATTCAGGGCCTCTTGTGCGGGTGCATCACTCTGTGCAGCATCCCTACCCTGCGCATTACCAACCGCTAGTTTACTTAACTTGTATCGGGCCTTAAGCGGTTTTAGCTCAGTATATGCCTATTGGATGTGGCTGGGTGGATGTCATGGTGGATGGAAAGAAAGGATTAGTAGAACCTGAATGCCCATTAAAGTAATTTTCCTTTCTCTGGTGTCCTGCTCTCCCTCCTTCCCAACTGGTTGGGATCCAATCATAAAGTGGTCCGGGAGCTTCCATTGAAGGAGAAACCACATACACAACAGGTCTCCAAAAGACAAATTGTGAAGAACTTGTTGGCCGAAAAAGCATCTGTTCTAGAAGATGCATTCAGCGATGAATGCTCACAAAATGCATGGGCCAAGTGGCAGCCCACACATGTTCGAAATAAGAGGGTGCTTTAGAAATCCCACGGATGCTGCTTTCTCTCTGATGGAGTGGACGTCAAGTCTTTGAAAAAACTCAATGGGCCTCATTACAAGGAGGGCAGTAAGGAGTTAACGGCGCCGGTAAAGGTGCCGGTCCCATTAACCCCGTACCGCCCTATTACGAGGTCACCTAGCGGGACCTGCTCTGGACGTCTGGTTTTACCAGACGTCCTTAGCGGGTCCTGCGAGGGGACAAGCATGCTAACAACGGGCCCGTTATTAACAGGCCTGTTGTTAGCATCATTCCCATTCCCATTGAGCCTTATGGGGCTCAACTGTGAATGGGGATTCATTTTTACCAGGTCCATGGAATGGGCAATTACCGGGTCCGCCAAGGTCGGCAGGACCCGGTAATTGCCCATTCCATGGACACGGTAAAAATTAATTAATAAGGGCACAGCTACCGCCAGGATACTAATGATGCCCAATGCCTTAAATGTCAAACATAAGATTTAGCGATACAGGAAACTATCCATTTGGATATGGTCACCTTATCTTCTTTGTTGCCAGGAAAGAGTCCACTGTAGGTTACAAAAAAGAAAATGTGCAACGGTTTTAGAATGTTTGAAGGAAATCGTCAATCTTCTGGGAATATCAAGATTGTGCAACTTTTATTTTCACAGTTGGAAGAATGTTGTCTGGGATAAAACACTCAGAGAAATAACTCCTGATTCAGATGAACATCTGAACCAACCTTTGGAAGGATTAGGGGTACTACTTGAAGTATGACATTGGGCTTCATTAAAAATGTGGCTGTCTGGAAATAGCAATGTACCAGTACCCTTTCCGGACTACTAAACTACAACAATGCTGGTAGGGGCCATGGATCTGACGGCAGGCCTGACCTGCCAGGGTTTCAGGACCCTACCAGCTTGGTTGTCACTCAAACACCGGCACCATTAGCAATGTTGTCGGTGCTTCAGTGTCCCCATTCCCGCAGAGTCCTATAGGACGCCAGGTGACAGGAAGGCAGGTGGCAGAAACAGTGTTACGGGGTTGCCGGTAACCTGACGCATACTGGTGGGTTTTACCGGCCACCCCGTAACGAGGGCTATTGTCTTTGTGAAAAAGGAGGAAGTGCTGCTTGAAAATTAGAGTTGATAGTTCTCCTATTCTCCCAGCTAAAGCGATAACCACTGCAAAAGCCCTTTTCCAAGATACACGATCTACTTGACAGGATGCCATGAGTTCAAATGGCCTGGGCAGGCAAGAAGCCAGAACTAATTTAAAACTCCATTTAGGTTGAGGTGCTTTGATATGAGGCTGTAGAGGAAGAAGAATGTGACCTGTTATATTCTGGAGCGCTGTTCTAGGCAAAAGGCAAGCGATGGGAACAAGAGGTTCAAAATAAAAAGGGCCTCCTTTTTGGAACCATTGGGCCTCATTACATGGTAGGAGGTAACCATGCTGCTAATAGTGGCATGGCTACTCCCTTACTGGATACCGGGTCCGGGTAGATGGTATGGGGACTTAGCGGGTCATTCCGACCCTGGAGGACCCGGTAAATCCCCATTCCAAATACCATTCCCCATTCCCATTGAGCCCCCATAGGGCTCAATGGGAATGGGGAAGGAGCTAATAACGGTACCGCAAATTGTGGTACCGTTATTAGTTCTGAAGTCCCTCAGCGGACTAGGCGTTAAGGACGGGACCCGCTGAGGGACCTCGTATTAGGGCGCTAAGGGATTACCAGCACCAGTGACCTTACCGGGGCTGGTAATCCCTTAGGGCCTACCATGTAATGAGGCCCATTGTCTTTGCACCAACAAAATAATCTCTCTTAACCACAAGGTGTTCTACCCTACAGAATCTGATGGCTAAGAGCAAGCATGAATAATCCCCATTCTCAGCAGAGAAGGTTGACCTTGTTACTCAAGCCTATCTTTGGAGAGTCAGTTATTGCAGCAGAGAGGTTTGCTGGATCTCATATTCTCCCATCAAGCAGTCTGAGGTTTGGAAAGACTGAGATAACATTCCACAGGACCTAAGCAAAAAGTTATTTAAAAAATAGGATGGTTTCTATGAGTAAATGTGTCAGTCTGGTAAAGTTAGCGAATTCAGGTGAAGGCCTATTATAATTGGCGCTATCGTCCAAGCCTATTGTCCGGAGTCCAACATTTTATCCTAAAATCAGACACTTCTCAGCTTCTGAAATGCTTCCTTCTGGTTACTCACAGAGTTAGGGTACCTTTCAGTGCCTTGTTTGTCTTTGTCTTGGCCCATTCATATGATCCCAACATCCTGTAGTCTTCATGGATACTGTAGCCTTGAAACCCCTACTGGGAGAGAACCTGCATTTTTACCACCTTTGCCCTAGAGGTGCTTGGGGGCGTTGGCAAGGACTGTAGTTTCCCATCTTGCCCTAAGGGGTCTTCTCTCCCTTTCCTGGGTACATTTGGATAGGATTTCTCCCCCTTCCCTGTATTTTCTCAAAGATTGTAAACTTATTTAGTTGGTCTGGTAGCATTGTCACTGTCGCCAGTATCTGAGGCAAGGACCCAGCAAGATACTTTTGAACTTCTCATCCCAAGGCTTGTCTCCTGCCAGACTTTGGGCACATGTTCTTTGCAAGCACTCCCGTCTAGGCTTTTCTTTGAATCTAGCCTGTTCTACACTGTGGCTGACTTGATTTAGCCAACTCCTGTTCTGTGTATTTCTTATCTACTGGTTTATTTGGCTTGTCAGTGTGGTTTCTGACTCTCTAGCTCCACAGCACCATCTCCTATTACAGCAACACACATCACACTATGGCAAGAACCATGTCCTAACGGTATCAGGTAATATTATCCCCACCAATAATATTGCAATATCTATGGTTGTGGGTTCAGGGTTCCATGTGTTAAAATAGCATCAAAAATGCCTGTTTACACAAAAAATTGTGGCAAAAAGGCTGTGGTTTTGCCGCTGCAATCCATGTAAAGGATGTGGGGGACTCCCCCGCAACCCACAGACCCATTGTACCATTTAAGGGGAGCGAGGGACACCCCCACAACCCCTGCTTCCCTTAAATGGTATAATGGGATACACCTTTACCGGGTCAAACCACAGCATTTTTGCCGCAAATTATTGTAAAGGCGATATTTTTGCAGCAATTTTATTACTGCGGGGATATTAACACATGGAACCGTCCTAACACCCTGAAAGTCAGGCTTCAGCATCATTTAATTGTGATGACCTAAGAGTAATTGTCTCAGTGAATGCTCTGGTTGGTAGGTCTGTTTCTTCATTAGTAGATTTGTTTGTGATAGTTTCTAACCTAATGGCTTTCCCTGCTCCCCTACTGTCTGCTCCTTAGTTTCACTTGTCATCAAGTGTTTTGTGTGTTAATATTGGAATCGGCCCGGCTTCTGCATTCAGAGATTCCAAAAGTGGTTCCCTCCATGGTAGAATCAGGCAGCAGTCCTGTGTGTGTTCCTTTGTTGTGTTAAGGTTTCCAATGGACTGAACTCAAGAGTTCCATGCTGGGGTGTGCACACCCGATGTACACTGTTATTCACTCCAGCTCCATGCACAAAACTGTGAACAAAGCTTGTCAGGACACCCGCTGGAATCACATCTTCATCAAACATCTACTGGGAAATCCTTCCTTTCGGTGTGTCTTCCCTGGGCTGTAGTGTGGACCACTGAATACAATGCTGGGCCCTCTCTTTCCTTTCTCATGCAGTACATTTCCTGTGCGATACTGTGAGGGCTCTTGTATAACTTGGGGAAATGCCTCACTCTCAGACCAGAGACCAGCTGAGGGAGGAATGGGAACGCTTAGGGAGATCCTCAATCTAGAACCTTGATGGGTCACATTACTGAGCAGGGCGGCTTCGACTTACCCCAGAGTTCACCTGTTTCCCATGGCAGGTGATTGAGGGGTGACATTGTCACTGTGATTAGGTAGAGACAAAGTCTTCAATTGCTTCCTTTTGCAGATAAATAAGATGTAGATGTGTCTAGCCTGGCAGGGTTCTACGTGATGTTAGCGAATCACATGTTACTGAATAAAATGTTATCAAGAGCTTCAGAGAGCTTTGAAAGACAAGTGACCAGACATTTGAAGCGTTCACACACTTGTTGTTGAAATATCTGAGCGGGTGGGTGTGGCTGGTTGACCTACATCAGCATCTTGTGGACAAGGCTATCACAGACCGTAGGGAGCTTGCAAAGGCTGCCGACAGGTTTGTGAGTACTAATGAAGGGAAATCCCCAAACTTTAGTTCAGCTGTACACACTGAAAAGAAGACTGCAGGCACCCATAACACTGGGGCACCTGCATTCACATCCCCAAAGTTTGTTAGGGTGTAAAGAGCTTGACCATAGAACAGGGGATCCTGCTTGCAAGGGCTTACCCAAGCAAGCCACAGTGAATGTTGGACTCATAGAGGAGGTCATCATTAGTGTGGACCTCCCAGAGAAGGTCTTCCCACTATGCCAACGAGTGGCCGAAGGTGGATTGGTTACACTGAGTGGGAGTGGTACTGGGTCTCCAGAAGAGATCCCAGTTCACAATAATACTCATCTCTATTTAGAACATGTGTATATCAATGGCCACCAAACTCCTGCGGTTTGAGACACCACAGTTAGTGTCACTGCTGTCACCCGGCAGTGGTTACAGCCAGGTCAATATATTGATGGGCATGATTGTAGCATCAGTGGGTTTGACGGAAAGAGTAAGTGCCTCTTGGGGTTAGTAGATTTCTGCTGGCGAGGTGAAACGATCCAACGCCATGTAGCAGTGAAAGACTCCATCCCTGTCCCATGTCTGCTGGGTAATGATCTTCCTGATTCTGAGATAGTAACAGCATCTAACCGATCTAGGGCCAAAGAGATCGCCAGATTGAACATACTTAGATCCGTAGGGCCTGGAGTGCTTCCAGAGGGCTTGTTGGAAGTACCGCGGTGGCCGGTAACCCCTAGTCCAGTTCCACAGACTACTTAGTCACCTGCTCCTGCCAGAGAAGGGCCAGTAGCCACTGAAGACACTACTTTGGTAGGTGGTGACTCAGTGACTTCAGAGTTGCCTGGCGCAACACAGGTACCCGAGGTGGAGGACCAGGTGGGCAAAGATCTGATGGGCCTGCCCAAGCTGGATGATTTTGAATCTGCTGGGGGCCCAGAGCAGACTAACTTCTTCACAGCGCAAAACGAGTGTCCCACTCTGGCAGGTCTGCAGAAGCAGGCAGAGGAGCAGGCTAAGGGTGAGGCCCCTGGACTGTTGAAGATGTACTGGGAGGATGGACTCCTGCACGTTGAGCCAAAAGACTCTGAGGGCAGGGGCCTTAGTGCCACAGAACTTTCCTTTTGGATTCGGCTCACCAAATTCCTTTAGCGGGTCACCTGGTCGTGACTAAGACATCGGACCGGTCGTCTGTGCACTTTTATTGGCTGCAGTTTGGTATAAATGTTAAGGCATTTTTCTGGTCCTGCTGACTTCTGAAGCTTCTGGCAAGTCAGGTGGTGCCACAAAGACCCCCTTAATTCCACTATGCGTGGTTGGGTGGCCTTTCGAGAGAACAGGCATGGACATTGTTGGTCCTTTGGATCCTCAAACCAGCTCAGGGAACAGATACATCTTGGTGGTGGTAGACCATGCCACAAGGTACCCTGAGGTTCTCCATCTGAGGAGCATCAAAGCCCCTGTGGTTGCGAAGCCTCTGGAGGAGTTGGTATCAGAGTAGAAGGTGCACAAAGCTGGAGGAAGACCTAGGTTTGAGAGGTGAGTGGGGCCTATAGTGCAGAGACAGTCAAAATATGTAACTGCTAGAAGACCAGTCTAGAGGCAGTCACAGGGTGCACCTGCTAGTAGGCCAGACCCCATTCGAAGGGTCAGTTTGTGCCTAAAGAATAAAGAGACCATGATCAATCCAATTCTTAAACAACATAGTCTAGAAAAAACAGTTTATGATACATTCTTTTTGCAATGCAGCACAAGGATCCAGAAAATAATAAGAAAAAATGCAAGGTACTCACCCATAACCCAATGTAAATCCATACCATTATTTTCGTCCAAAAGAGACCAAATCAAAAAGGACAAGTTGGTCCATTTACTGATAGAGAGAATGGAAATTCCAATCCAGTGCCTTAGTGCAGCATGGGATTGTAAACTTGCACTCGGCCACAGTCTGTGTGGAAATTCTGCCTCCTGCCAATTGGCAAGAAATGCAAATAAATATTTGTGAAAAACACCACTTCTTCAGAAATGTTGTGCTGTGTTTTGTTGGTGACAATGCCATAGGAGCGCAGAGTGCTAAAGATAGCACAAATAATGTAAAAACATTGGCAATTTCCCTATTATTATTGGTTATTGTGCCCCGGTTCCTACTTGGTTTTGTGTGAGTCGGGAGTGAAATTGGTAGATGTTTGCTTGAGTGCATGAATTGAGTATGTGCGCACAGGTTCTGGAAGAGGCTGTTGGTAGGAACTATTGAGTGTCCTGCACTGTCCTGCTGCTTGCCTGCATGGGGGCCACCATGTTGAACAATACAATCTTTTGTTGTGCTCCTGACTGTGGCATTCTTTTTAACACTGACAACGAGTTGATTTGAGGGTTCCCCTTGTGTGGGCGAGAAACCTCTGAGGATCCTCTGAGCTGTGTTCAAAGCCATTCAGCACATGCCGGCACTGCAGCAAATGCCCACATCAGTGGAAAACTTTGTGGAACAGAGCAGAGGTAGAGGCATATTTGGAAGGGCTTGTGTTGCCATTCCAGGCAGCCCAAAAAACAAATGAGGGCGCACGCGTGCCACAGTCTCTACCAACAAGAGGCTTCAAGTTCCTCTAAAACCTGCCAGCTTTGGAACAGTGGGGCAACACGGTTGGAATCCAACCCCCGTTGAGGCACGCACTGGTGCATGAAATAACACAAATGAAAGTGCGGCCAGGCGCGTTATGCGTGACCCCTCTTCCGATCTGTATGTGTGAAGGCCCAAGTTCCCAGGTACTGTTGCTTAGTGATGCCTCGTGCACTGCTGAGAGCAAGAGGCTGGGCTGCCCAGGGCCCATTGCAAGTGGTATAGGTGCTTCACTCAGCGCACTCACAAGAGCGAGCCGTCGTGAACTGGGCATGTCATGTTATATGCACTAAAGCAGTGATTTCAACATATGCAGGCAGTGCTGGGTGCAGGCTGTTGAGAAGCTGGGATAATGTTGACAAACGGACCTTCCCTAGCAGTGGCAGCGCCCCAGGCAGGTAAAAAAAAAAAAAACAATTGTTCCCACGACGGAGCAGGTAGTTAATCAATGGAAGAGGGCGCAGATGCTAATGCATCAGTGCCCTATTCTAACGAAAACCGGCCAACTCCCGCGCCGGAGCAGGGGGTAATCACCTCAATAGGGCACTGATGATTTCGTATCAGCAACCTATTGTTATTAAATGCGCCCTGCTCCTGCGCTGGAAAGCCCTGCGCCAGAACAAAAGAACGGGTCACATTTAATTTCAATAGGGCACCTGCCGGGCCTTCTCCCCCCACGCCAGCTTGGGGGAGACCTTGAAAGACTCATTGGCGCATGCATGGCCGGGGGCTAATGGCGCCCCAGGCGGTCGCCCTGATGGCCCTTCCCTAAGGCCGTCCCTGGTAGACCTATTATTTTAATTGGTTATTTTGCTTGGCTGCCTCGGGCCTTTGTGATGCTAACCACGGAGCATCCAGCATGGCAGGACTGGGAGGCGGATGGGGGAGGCGAACTATGTAAATAATTATTTTTTAATCAGGGAAATCAGTTTCCTCCAATGCGTGGCTGAAGAAGGTAGGGTGACCTAACTAGCCACTGCATTTGTAAAATGGAGCGGTGGAAATGTTTTTCTCAGCTGAACTGAGCACCACTCAACTACTCCAATAACATTTTGGCCGGTACATCCCATTAAGCATTGTTGAAAATAATGGGTAAAAATTGTGCTTTTTACAGCAACAATCTCAGAAAAATGTGGTAACAAAGTCGAATTTATACTCTGTTCCACAGGGCAACACGTGAATCACTGTAATACATGCCAGGTCACCAACAGTGCACAGAAGCATTTTGTGACTGCTGATGATGCTGGCCCCCCAAAAGAAAACGTGAGGTCTCGCTTAACAATGTATGCCAGTATTCCCCCACTTTCAAACAGATTCTGCCCAAACCAGATTACGTCTGTACACCTTTCATGATTTTTTGACCAAAGAAATCAAAAGTAATGAGGCTGTAGGTTGCATAAAACACATCCTCACATTACAATAAACACCTGTGCCATTCGTGCTGCTAGAGGCCAAATCAAATCCTCCAGCGTCTCTCAATATATGTTTTTGCTGTCCCCAGTTCTGCATCATGGCACTCTCAGTTGCCACAAATTCTGCCCCATACACATGCACACACTAACACATTTAAGCAAACATACATGCAAATAAACGTTTTTAAAACCTATCTTTTTTTCTTTGTTATCTTTGTTATGACTCTAAGAGCCAGGAATGTTGAATTATTTCACATCAGACATTGGACAACTTGATATCTCTTTAAACTGCGCTACAGACCTCAAGTCCAAGACAGACACCTCCAGAAAAGTCTTTGTGATAGACCCTCATACTTGTAGTCATTGTTTGAAAAAGGTAGCCATCACATACACAACATTTGCACATCAAACAATCATCTGCAACACCCAAGGAGATCTGAGATGTTTGAGAGGCGAGGTCTACCTTTGCATTGTTTGGCATGTCTGCTGCAAAGGGCACAGCTACACTGAAACATCTGGGGTAGGGTAGTAGACTAATGCTTCAAATACTGTCTTTACAAATTGCTGTCCACCTGCATTTTGTCTTAATCCTATATAAGAATGAGTGACACAAGGGAGGGGGCGCTGTTGCGCAACAAGATGGCCGCCTAAGTGTGGAGCTCCTCTCCGGCAAAAAATCCTTTACAAATATACCCTATAACTGGATCCCCCCCCCCGAACCACGAAAACAGCTGAGCTGATCGCAGCAAAAATCCTGAAACTACCAGCTGAAAGGGCGGGAGAAAACGGAACCCGTACACCCAAATACAGGCGAGGTTGCAGAAGAGAAGCTCCGGGCCGCTCCACGGCTTCAGAAGAACCAATGTGAGAGTCCTGGCTCCTGATCGCACGCGGTCCTCTCTGTGGACGGAATGGCCTTGCAGGCAGCGTGCGCTGAGGGCAGCAGCACCAACAGCCCAGGCTGTCCCAGACGCTGGTGGACAGCAGGCGTAGGCGGTGTGACGAAAACAGAAGCCCAACTGGTAGGATCAGCGCTGCCTCCCCCTGCGCTCCCTCGCAGTCCCCAGCGAGTCAAAAGCGCTGAACCCTGGCCTGCCTTCCAGTGGGGTGCGTCTCCCGCGTCCCCTGTGCGGTCCGGAGCTGCGGCAGCTACACCAGCCCACAACACACAGAGAGGGACGGCCCACTGTGCAGCAATCGGTCACAGAGGCCAGAGCGTGGCTGGCCCGCTCTCACCCCTGAGGGCCGGCTGCACGTAGGGACAAGCGCAGAGGGATACCATCCATATGCGCCACACATGTGGTCCAGCACTCAGCAGCGCCCCGGGGTGAATAATTAAAGTAACCAAATCAGACCCCTGAACAGGCATATCTGCCAGCAAACGCAGGTTGGGGGGCGAAAGGACATGGGAGAAGACCCCTTATGCTGCGGAGGACACCTGCGCAACACGCAAGACAGGAAAGCACCACACGAACGGCAGGCATCCGTCACCCATAGGAGCCGGCGCCTGTGGAGGACGAAACTGCTCAAGTACAAGACGCTCCATCATTTCAGCTGAGGGGAGGTGGAGAGGAAACTATCCACCCTGACCCTTGTTTAAGTGTAGTTCAACAGGCCCTGGCACGAAAACATACGGCAGGAACCCAGTGAATTCAGGTAAGGCCACAACATCCCCCCGGCCAATATCCGTGAAGGGGCGGGAAAGACTCTTGTCCACAGGGCCCACCGGCATCTGTCATCTAATAGCATCTCCGGAGCATTCTGTCCCCGCAGACTTCATAAATGAGAATCGGCTTGTCCCCCAAACCCAGAAAAACAAGCCACAGAACAGTACACAAATGGATCACCGCCTTTCCTCGTACCAACATAATCCTAACAATGTGTGGATACATGGGAGGACACAGTCCACTCCGGAGAGTGCTGGTGGGACCAGCTAAATGAACCCCCGATGCTGGCCAACACAAAAAAAGTCAGCACTCCTCGGAACACCCGACCCTGCAGCCCAGACTACTCTGGACACCTCATTCTGTGATCGTGACTGCAGGGGACCAGTCAGCCAACTACTAAAGAGTAAAGGGACGAGAAGGAGACGGGAACCAGAATTGTGGCATAGTCTTCCTCGAGACCACACCACTGATTAACTGGCACCCGCGTAGCCCTGCACCCTGGAATAAACAGATCTGAATCCAATCGGATATCCACGCCCATCATTTCAACCAGAACAACCAAAACAAACACCCCTGTGATGCCCTGGAAAAACATAGTCAAAAGCAGGAAAACCGGACCGATGGATTCCTTCACAAATTCACAAACATCCTCCGAAAGCCCGGACCCATCGACAGCCTCCACGTCCTCTGCTACAGACAACTCGAAATTCGATCATCTCCTAACCATGATGCAAAACGTGTTCCTGGCAATAAATGTTAAGTTAGATGACATCTTCTCAACAATAGGTTCCCTCAAAGCCAGAATAGACAAAGAAAGTGCCAGGATCACAGGTACCGAAAATGGAATCAGTGTGAACGAAGATTCAACCCACCAAAACACCCACAACATCGCACTCCTGAAAGGGGAAATGAATAAGCTCAGTGACAAGTGTGATGACTTGGAGTCGAGATCGAGACGGAACAACATACGTATAGTCGGTCTCTCAGAATCCTTCTGCAAAGGCCTAATGGAATCTCGAATCAAAGCCCTTTTGAAGTCCCTCCTGAGTGAAGACTCATTCGCCGCACAATTTTATGTCAAACGGGCACATCGCACCCTTGCTCCACCACCCAAGCCGGGGTCCCACCCCCCGCACGATCATCGTCAAACTGCTGAACTGTAGGGACAGAGACACTGCTCTGAAGCTGGCAAGGGAAAAGAGGCCCCTGAAATACAGTAACAACAACATACATATATACCCCGATTTCTCAGCGGGAGTCCAAACCCAAAGACGATCCTATGAGTCCATCAAGCGTCAGCTGCGATTAAGAAAGGTGCCATACGCTCTTCTGTTCCCCGCAAGGCTGCGCATACAACATGGTGGGCTGGTTTGTTTGGTGTAAAAAATGCAATCACTGTATCACGCGCTGATCCCCTCAATGAGACGACCCCTTCCTTGATTGGAATTCATCGAAATGGCGCAGAAAACAAAATTACCTACCGGGTTAACACTTAAAATTCTTACCTGGAATATCCGTGGACTGACAACAGGGCGAAAGCCAGCAGAGTAGGGGCATATATTAATAGACACTGCCCACACATTGCCATGCTCCAAGAAAACCATGCATTTTGGGGAACCAATGAAAGTGTTTTGAGACAATGGGGCAACACCATACACTATACCGAATACTGATCCCAGAACAGAGGTGTCCTCATGCTAATACACCCCTCATTGGGGTTTGCCACCAAAAAAAGCAAAACTGACCCACTGGGTAGATATGTCGTGGTGTGGGGCACTGTGGCAGGGGAGAAATTGGTACTGGTCAGCACTTATGGCCCGAACTTAGATGATCCTGAGTTTTATGTTCATCTCCTCGATAAAATTTGTCCGACAGTGGACACATGGGTGTTGTGGGGAGGGACTTGAACACTATCCTCGATTTCTCATTAGACAGGTCATCGAGTAAACAAAGGAACCTCACTAGATCGGCCACTATCATACACCAAGCCCTAGAGGAACTGGCCCTGACCGATGCCTGGAGAGGAATGCACCCAACTGACAGACAATACACTTTTTACTCATCAGTGCATGACACAGAATCCAGAATAGACTACTGCTTCATTTCCTCTCCCGTGATTAACTCAGTAGAGTGCTGCGAAATACCTCCCCGCACGCTCTCGGACCACTCTCCGGTCACACTCGAGGTATCACTACATAGTATAAAACGACCAACCCAGCGGTGGAGAATGCCCCCAAATATCTTAAAGGACGCGAATGTTGTAGAATCACTACATATTGAAATGGAGGAATTCTTCCAATTGAATAAAGGATCAGTAGACAAATGGTACATCATATGGGAAACATTTAAGGTATGGGTGAGGGGCAATTTAATGTCCAAAACCACCGGACTCCTTAAGACCGTCAGAAATGGATTAGACAGAACTGAAACATATCTGAAAACACTCGAAGCCAACTACAGTGCCACACATAACAAGCACACGCTGGCCGATATAATCGCACACCTTCAAAAATTCTACGATTTAGCAACCAAAGAGCAACAGTATATGGCCACTCCAATCAGGGCGCGTAGATACGGGGAGGGCAATAGAGTGAGAAACCATTTGGCACGCTTATTACGGAATGAACACAACCATAACCCAATCAATAGCATTTTGACAGGTGAGGGAATAGCCGTACATGGGGAAGAAGAAATTAATGCTGAGTTAACCGAATACTACAACAACCTGTACGCAAATCATGACACACGTACGCAGGAATACATAAAGACATACCTGAGCAATATTGATATCCCTAGGCTTTTGCTAGAGGATAACTGGGCCCTCGAGCAGCAAATAACTAACGAAGAGATTGCTGAAGCGATCAAATCACTGGCAGCGGGCAAAACTCTGGGCCCAGATGGCCTGAGCTCTGAACTTTATAAAACATATTCGACAATGCTTACCCCGATACTAACCCAAGTATGGGAGGAAGCCATGAGCTCCGGCTCACTCCCAGACACAATGACAGATGCAGTCATAACGGTTTTGTTAAAGCCTAGACGCCCTGCCCATGAGCATTCCTCCTATCGCCCACTCTCCCTGACCAACACAGATGCCAAGGTCTATGCAAAAGTACTCGCCACCAGATTGCTGCCCAAAATGACCACCCTAATACACCCCGACCAGTGCGGCTTTATTTCAACGAGGTCCACAGCCTTAAATTTGCGTAGACTATTCAGTATTATGGCACAGGTTAACCTGTGTATCACTGGTCGCTGAGAAAGCGTTTGATTCAGTTTCATGGGTATACATGTTCGAAGTTCTTAACAAATTCAGCTTCGGCCCATACTTCACACAATGTGTCAGATTGCTCTATACCTCACCCAAAGCTAGGGTCCTAACAAATCGTACTCTATCCAGCCATCTCACTTTACACAGAGGCACCAGACAGGGATTTCCCTTCTCTCCCATCCTTTTTGCCCTCACGATCGAACCAGTGGCGGCTCCAATCAGATTGGAGCAAGAACTCAGGAGCATAAGGATGGCTGGTGTTTACCAATCCATTTCATTATATGCAGATGATGCACAATTGTATATACGGAAGCCAGAAAAGAATCTAGTCCCCACACTGACAGCGATAGGAGACTTCACTGCACACTCAGGCTACAAAATTAACATCGCTTAGTATGAAATGTTTCCGCTGACACAGGTCACTATCTGCCCTACACACACACACACATGGCCTGAGCTGGGCCCCTAACCATATCAGATACTTGGGAATCCTGGTTTCTAGAGACAAAACATCCCTATATGTAGATAACTATGAATCCCTATTACAGATGATCCATACCAAACTTCAAATTTGGCCCAGACTTCCCATATCACTCGCTGTCCGAGTCGCGGTACTCAAAATGGTAGTGCTCCCCAAGCTCCTATATATTTTCAGCAATGTTCCAATATGGCCAGGCAAACCTTTCTTTGAAAACCTACGTTCCATGGCGACCACTTTCATATGGAATGGTGGAGCCAATAGGGGGCTTTGCCGCACCCGACTTCGAGCTGTACTATCAAGTGGCGCAGGCACAATACGCTAAATACTGGCAGGACCCCACAGATAGAACACCACATGTCCCCATCGAGTGACACTCAGTCCGCCCAACAGACCTGAGATCCATAATATTCACAAAATCTTACAAAGATGATTGTAAATTTGACCCAGCATCCTGTACAATCGCAGCATGGGCTTCAATCAGTAAACGGCTCCACATAGACACACCCTATGACTCACAGGCTCCGCTATGGAAATTCCCAGGCATTAAGCCAACATATGACATCAGCATACAGAAGGCTTGGATCCCCGAATATGAATTTAAAATGAAAGCCATGTTTCCAAAGGGTAGA
Source organism: Ambystoma mexicanum (assembly GCF_040938575.1). Classification (NCBI taxonomy): domain Eukaryota; kingdom Metazoa; phylum Chordata; class Amphibia; order Caudata; family Ambystomatidae; genus Ambystoma; species Ambystoma mexicanum. Next base: position 1,206,499,275 of record NC_090934.1, on the reverse strand, counting down.
TTTGTAACCCCAGAGGATTTTGCGGATACAGTAGGGAGAAACCAACTTGTCACTTTGCAATATCACTGTATGAAAGCGGCATTCAAGAAACGATGGTCAACGTACCCAGTAGAACCACCCGAACATGCATGTTATCAATCACTGTATTCACAAACAGGCACAGGGGTGTCCAAACTATACAACATAGTCCAAACACACACAAAATCGTTGAACAACTTTAAGGCTTCATGGGAAAAGGACATGGGCACAACAATAGAAGAAGGGAAATGGTCCAGATACTGTCTCCTTACTAAAAAAGTCTTGCTGAATGCGGGTCTAAGACTTATACAGTTCAAAATACTGAACAAGCTCCATTATACTCCAGTCAAAATGGCAAAATTTCATAATTCCCTATCTGAAAATTGCCGGAAATACAACTGCCCTTGTGCGGACGTATTTCACATGTACTGGGCCAGCCCCCTGATAGCCGGGTTCCGGCGTGAAGTGGCAAACATTTTGGAAGATATAACACAAATCCCAGCACAGCTCAATCCCCAAAAATACCTGTTCGGCAACATAGGAAAAATCCCAGAAAAAACTAGGAGACTGTTTAATGTCGCCTGCAAGTGTATTCTGCAAAATTGGAAGAGTAGCCATGCCCCACGCGCAGAGCAATTCCTTACAGCCTTAACATATATCAATGAATGCGAGGAAACCTATATAGGAATGGCGCCCCCCCCATGCAGACCGAAAGACTTTTGGACTCTGTTCAGAACATACCTGGGTGCCACTCCACCAGACACAGAGAACTCAGATAGTGACTGAACCCACAACGAAGTCTATCAACCCGAAACCCTAATGTAACTAAAACAACGTAAATGTAAGAACATGTATGATCACCGTATGGACTGGGAGAGGGAGGGAGAAAATCACTGTCAAAAGTATATGTACCTTAATGTTGGAGGGAAGTTGAAGTGAATGTGATGTGATATGCAAACCAAAAATAAAGTTTTTAAAAAAAGAATGAGTGACACTACAGTGGAAGTGTCTGTGAGGTGTCAGGTGGCAGTTAGAAAGGCGGTCCCTGACAACACAATAGAAATGTTGGGCCCTGAATTCTAGCCATGGCACAGTGTCACCTGACATGGCATCACTTAACATCCCATAAGATAGCATAATAATAGCATAATAATGGATAATAATGGATAACAGCTGGAGAAAGAATATTTTGCACACATTTAAACAAATGAATGTGACCAGCTGAGATGTTTCTAAAGTGAAAAGGGTTGTACCCAGTTATTGGGTGTTATGTTGGGCAAGACAAGGCAAGAATAACTACCACAAATACATTAAATCTCCACCCTAACAGAAAATGCAACAAACTCCTGCATCAAAACAACGTTTTGACACATGACAAAACACAGTTTGCATAATAGAACAAACCACACAAATGCACACGCCTACACTGAAATTCCCCCCAATCCTCCTTTTTTTTGTTTTTGTTTTTCCCTATTTTTTTTTATATAAACTAGAGCCAAAAAAAAAATATCGAAAAAAATAATTATTCACCATTTTTGTTTTCGACATTTTTGATTCGACTTTTTTGTCTTTTGAAATTTTTCATTCGAAATTATGACTGGACACCGACCATACTAACTCACCAAGGATAGACCAACACGACCCACCAGACTTCATAAACACCACGCTGTCAGACAGCACAGACAACCCCGCCAACCCCACAAACAATTTACATTAGCAAATTGGAGTGGACAACTCAAAACATATCGAAAGTGCACACAACACAGGAAGCCCCTCCTCCCCACCTCTTGTACACAACAAAGCTCCTATAACCTGTGAAAACAGCAGGAGTTTCAACGTGCAAACAAAACAACATAACAGGGCAAATCAAAGAGTTATAGGGATATAGTCTTTCAACTGGTTAAAGGTGGTTCTTTCCACAGTTTCAACAAAAAGTTCCAAAAGGTGCACAAAAAAGACACCTCAAGGAAGATGTCTTTTAAATGTCCTGGCACCTATCAGGATCTCCCAACGACTAGAGTGTGTCTCTAGTTCAGTGCTCTGCATTGCTCCCGCACTCCTCCTCATCTCAGTCTTCCCATACGGAGAATGGGAAAAAGCTTTACAGTCAGTATTAGGTTGGTGGACAGGTTCTGTGTTGCAATATGCAATACAGCATGAGGGATTCAAAGATTACAAGTCTCCTTCCCTCCAATGAGGGTTTTCTTCCCCCCATGTGGTCCTCCCTCAGGCAGCCACCCCCAGGGTCGGGATCTTGTAGCGGCCGCCATTCACTGGCCACATGCGAAGAGAGTTTCCCGGAGAGAGAGTGATGACATCACTGAATTCATCACACCACCCATTGAATGCCCATGGCCATGCTAATACCTATTGCCATTCCCACCCAGTACTTGCCCCTCCCGCCCAAAACACCTCCTCATGGGAACTCTTTGAGCTCGCTTTAATTAAGCCTTACCATCAAAGCTTGCACTTTAAGTGCCTGTCAGTGTGTTTTCAAAGGAATCTTCTCAGAGTTAATGACTTAATTGGAGTTGCAAAACCGCTACTTGTGTAATAAAAAGGTCTTACCAGGTCTGCCTTAAGCCTCTCGATTTCTAAGCACTCTGCATATCCATCACTGAAGTACTGTTAAACACATGCATTGGCAAAGCCAACAGTTTTGGCTTGTGTAAAAGAATTAGCATTTACACTGCTAATAGATACCCAGGTACTCGCACCATTTTGCACCTGCTACCATCAATGGCCAGTTAATAACACTACTGCTTTGCCTGATAAGTGCCTTTTCCATGCATACAAAAAGGCCCTAACAGTTGGCTTTGCCGAAGCTTGTTTTGAATGTCATTATATGGTAGTGAACACAAATCGCTTTGTTCGTTACTCATTTGTATTGTCTTGGCTGCAGGCCCACATACAGTAGGTAACTGGAGGGATGTCAGAGGTTTTCAATTGGAAATGTACCATCACTGTGCCATCTGATTAAACACTCATTACTGACAAAAATACTCTGCAAACAAACAACATATGTGATAAAGTGAATGCAGAGGTCTTTGTTGAGGTGCCCCTTTGTCATCGGCATTTTGTCCTGCTCATGGCAGCCCTAAAGGTGAGCAAACCCTTTCAACAAAGGCCCAAAAGTGATAAGGGGGCTGCACCTATTATGTTAAATTGCTGTTAATCAACAGAAATACAAGTGTGAAACCTTGTCAGCCCAGGACTACAGGAGAAAGACGAGGCAGTAGCTGGGGGAAATGGACCGGCCTGCTCCAAAATGTCCCGGTTGTTTGTGGAGGGGGTGGGGGACTTGCTGCCCTGCTCTTCCCCCCACCCTGTTGGTACTCTACTGATGCTAACTCTGATAATTTGCAGATATGGCACAGTAATGGACTTGATGGATTCCACAGTAATGCTGGGAGAGGAATTTGAGACAAAGAGACAATTATGATGTAAATAAATCAAATTTTGGAACAATACAGATGTTGCCTATCATTGCGGAGGCTAGCTAAAAAGTGTGAGTTTTTTGTGCATGACAGAACGCCTTATGTGCCTTCTCCTGAATCTAGTTTCTTCCACTCTACGACCCCTCCAGCTTATCCAGAATAGGGCAGCAAGACTTATCCTTGGCCTTAAGACCAGGGGCTGCATCTCTCCTGCCATAAAAATGCTTCACTGGCTCGGGTTGCTGCACGGATAAAATTCAAATCCCTCTGCATCATCCATAAGGATATCTGGGATCTGGCACTATGCTATCTGCAACCTTCTCTTACTAAATACTGTCCCTCTAGACCTCTACGTTCCTCTAGCACCAACTCTCTGTGTGTAAAACATTTTGCTAAACAGAGGGCCTGAGGCTGATCACTTTCTTCAACTGACTCCCTCCTATGGAACAGTCTTAAGCAGGAATTCCTCAAATTCCAGGAGCTCCTCGCGACTTCCCTCTTCATGTCTTGCTTCCCTTCTTCCCTCCTCTGCTAACCTTACAGTCGGTGTGATTGGTGACCAGGGACCTTATGTATCCTTTGGGGTCCTTGCCTCCCACACCCAATCGCCACAGCCTGTGCATTCCTCGCAGCACTTGCCTCGGCACCCACCGGCCTTCGTCCTGTAGGCTTGCACTATATACTCAATGCCTCTCCCGGCCGCATAGCACTTACCATACTATGCACTTCATCAACTGCTCACCTACGAGCACGGACATTCTAGCACCTACCTCCACTCCCACTTCCGTCTTCTTTCTGCACTTGCACGTTCTGAATACTCACAATGCACAGTAGGTTCATCTTTATCTTCCACTGTATTTATTGTTTTCAATCCCATGTTCTCTCCCTGTTGCCCTGTTGGCGCTTTGAAACAGAATTCACTTACTGTATTAGCGCCTAACAAATGCACAATAAATAAATAAATGTCATGAGGCACTCAGATAAACACAACTGTGCCAGAAGGTTAAGTTCAACTGCATTCACACTGTTTCAACAATGGTGCATTTGTCCAGAGGAAGCTAGAACAATTTGACCAAACACAACTTTGATACTACAAAAAGGGTTTGTTAGCAGTGGTGTTTCTACTGGGTCCATTCTATCCAGGCCTAGTGCCTCCCCGAGCCCCCCATTGTAATCAAAACTAAATGGCTTTAAAGTGCAGCACAAGATAGTCAGGATGGCATTTCTGCCAATTAGTAACAAACAAAAAGTCTGATCAGTCTCTTTCTCATGTAAGGTCCTTTTCTACAGTGGGGAGCATGTTGATGCAAAGCAATTGTCTCTGAGGGGCAAAAAGAAGGGTTCTTCTTTGAGAATAGAAAAAAAGTATTTTACATTTTCCCAAGAATTTCCCTGGTCTCACTCATGGGGCTCATTATGAGTTCCGCGCTCTGGAAATAATGCTGGACAAAATGCTGGTAATTCTGGCACCAGCCTTTTTTCCAGACCGGGGAAACACAAGTTTGCTGGTGGGGGCAGTGATCTACTGGCAGGCCTGACATGCTGGGAGTAGAGGCCGCTACCAGCAAATAAATGCCAGAATCACCAGCAGCGGTACTACTGGTGCCAGTAACTCCATCAATCCCATCCATGGAGTCCAATGGGAATGGAAATTTACTGGCATCTTCGCCGCCGGTAATCTCCCAGTAATACCGGGATATCGGGGGGGTGGAAACAGTAAGGCAGTTTTACCAGAAAAACTGTAAGTAGGGCAATAGTTTGTAGGTTTATTTCAGCGCTGATGAAATTGGAGGTTTGATGTTCCTGGAGTCACTGGACCACCGCACCTCTTGCAGAATCTTTTTGTTGGTCTTGTTACCACTTGCACCAGCGTAAAACTGTCTCACAGAGTTGTGTCCAGGCCTTCAACCACCAACAATAGACATACACATGCCTTTTCATCAGCCAATGGGCAGGGAGCTAGTCTTGAGGTATTAAGGATTGTCTTCCTCTACTTTCCCACTTACCACTCTCAAGGTCCAAGGTGGATGACCCATCCACCTGCCCTATCATTCCCCAGTGAGAACCTGCGCCTGAGGGGCCATTTAAATTCTCTACTGGGACCTGATTCTTTACTTTCTTCACAGGCAGGTCCTCAAAACTCTGCCACTCGTTCTTACCACACTCTCTTAGATGGGGTGTCTGGGTCCCACTTTCTGCACTGTCTTCTCCACTCATCTTATCTCTACATGCTTGAAAGGTCTTATCCTCCCTTCTAAATCGTGTGCTCCTCTTTGACCACCTCTTCTGATCTTTTTTACTTCTCTCCTCTCCACCTTCTGAGCTTCACTCACCTCAGCGGAAGCCACCATTTTCTAAAGACTTAGCATCTCCTCCATAAATTTCCCCCATCAATGCTTTCCCTGAGCTCCATTACATATGATCCTATCCGTTACCCATGGGCAAGGCTACCTCAGACGGTCTGTACGTGTGTGCAATGTTCTCATTCTCTGCATGATTGGTTAGGTTTGAATAAGTAGAGGTGGGCGAACTATTTAGCATGTTCCGCATGGAGTTGTACATGGCACCTGGGTTGCTGTTCAGAGGTGAGAAATTCACCCCCCTCCCCCATTTATCACCAGAATGACCCACAATGGCTACCTGGACAGGAGTATGGTCAAACGGCATGTCAGGAAATGGTATGAGTTGCTAGTCATTGATCAGCAAGTTGAGGAGAACATGCAATTAAGTCTACCTCTGGTACAGAGTGATGAGCATCCTTCAGCCGGCTAAACGCACGTACATCCAGGACAGTTGCCGGCATTCCAGTTGGCACTGCATATCATTGGGCTTGCACTCAATTTAGGACAAGAACTGAAGGTTAATTTTTGTTTTGATTGACTACCACTCCTAGATGCCAGTACTGTTCTGGGCGAGGTGTATCATTGTCTCTATCTTCATTCTGTTTTTGGATAGGGTGTTCCAAGATGAGGGCTTCCCTGGGACCTTAATGACTGATTATGCTATGAAATTTAGGCCAAAGCAGGTTTTTGTAAGTTTCTGGAGGTACAGCATAAAGTAAAGGCCCAGTATTAACCCAGAGAAACCTGTCTCATTGAGAAGTTTAATCCAATGATTAAGGGCACCATCCAATTAGTAACTGCTTCCAGATTTGATGTACATACTCTTGTCAAGAACATACTCTGGCACGACCACACAATGCCCCATACTTAGACAAAACCGTTGTTGTGGCTTTTAGTGTTTAGGTCTACTTGATCGAAAATATTTGACCTTTCCCAATTTGATCTAATTTATTTTTGTCATTTTTTAAGTCAACAATCATGGGGGAGAACCCCGTACCCTCGTCTTCCCCCCACCTTAACCTATTACCTTACCCCTCCCCATATATATATATTTTTAAATTTGACTGAAAAAAGATCAAAGAATTTCGGTCAAATTGAAAAGGTCAAATGTTTTTCAACAAAGTTTGCTAAGAGGTACAAACTGGGGTGGGAGCTTGATCCCAAGTGGTTGAGCACATCTGGGCCAGTGGAAATTCACAGACGGGAACTGTTGAGGATGAGGAGGAATTCCAGACCATGTATAAAAGATGAAATCGTGTGGCGAGAGCTAAGAGTGGCATGACTTCAGAGGTGGACAATTAGAGTGAAGGGCCCTTTATTGAGTGGCAAGGAAGTCTCTTCTTTGTCTGCTTGTAGGAAGGTGTAGGAGTCCGGGGCTCAGTGTTGGTGTAATGTAATGTTAGCACTGATCATCTTTGAGTCTCCTATTGCCAGAGTCACAAGAAAGTCACTTGCAGCAGCAAAAGGGATGTCAGACAGGCAGTTCAGGCAGACCCTAGTCCTGATGGAATCTTGCAGGGTACCACGTATCACCAATTGTATAGGTTGCACCAGCTCCCATCTAGATTTAAGGACTTTGTGGGTTGTAATGCTATAGATGGAAGTTGTGAGCGAGCGAGCAACTGCTCTGGAGCTGGGTGGAATCTTTGAAAGGCATGTATAGAATCTATGCATTTGAATGTTCTGGGAAAGGCAGATGGTGGGGTCTGCTCTCTCCTTCCCCCTACTTTGGGTCTCTATGGAACAATACATGTGGTTCTTAGGTTGGCCACTGCATCCTCTTCTGACAGTGTTCTCTTATAGTTTGCCTCAGGGCATGGAAGTATCCTTTATTACATCTGTACTAGATCTGTCTCCAAATTGACAGGCACTGGCATGTCTATTGCATACTTTTCTCATAGTGAACAAAGTCAGATAAGATGCTTGATCAACATTTGATACCCCTATTTGTTAAATATTCCTATACATTTTCAGCCCAAGACTGATATTCTTTATGTTGAAGGCTTAGAAACCCAATCCACTCGGTAGAAGGATTCTTCCACATCAAAAAAACAGCATCAGGCAATGTTTTCATCCCTCTGATGTATGCAATAAACGTAAAACTGTCCCCACATTGCTAGCTTCATATCAGTTCCTCATAAACCAGGACAGAGATGGATGAATCACATCTTCTATGCACATACTCATTCTCCAAGCATAGGTCTTTGCTAAAATCGCCACGTCGACATTCAGGAATGAGAAGGGTCTATGTTTCGGACCAGTGGTGGCCCACCTCAATGGCTCAATAGCAGTGCCGGATTATCCATTAGGCCAAGTAGGCACCGGCCTACGGGCCCCACTCCTTTTAGGAGCCACAGGAAGGCAGAGGCCTTGATGATCTGCTGCGCTGCGCAACGGCCTGCGCCACATTGGCATTCTTATAATTTGCGAGAGGGGCTCCGAAATTTTGACTGCCTTGGGGCTTCCACATGGTTTAATCCGGCACTGCTCGATAGGGCGCCACTATGGACGGGTGTGCATCACCCACTTGTCTGAGTTGGGCAGCAGTCCACCCGTGTGCTTTATTTGCATGGGTATCCTGATTGATGTCCCAGGGAAACTAAGAGGACATCTCCCCTATGGACCAGCCAGAGGAAAGCATATCGTTCTCACTGGCCAAGCAATAGGGGCAAAGGTATGGTGAAGTACAGTGCCACCAGGCGCTCAGTAGCTGTTCCACGTTGGAGTGAAGTTTAGGCCGATCAGCTAGAAGGGAGGGAAGGAAGGTCCTAGCCCCGGACGCAACAAGTAAACAAAAAGGGAAAGATAGCTATTCCCATGCGGTACAAGGGCGCAGCTAAGCACAGGCGAATCCAAAGAGTCAAAATCCAAGGAAAGTCAAACCAGTGGCAGAGATCAGAATCCAAAGTCGATGTTACCAAGAAATCCATGAGTCAAAATCCATATATATACTAATCAAAAAGGGGTCATCCAAAAGCAGTCCAATAATAAAGAAGTCTCAGGAGCATAGTTCAACAACCAGGAAAGCACAGATCGAATCCAAAACCCGCTGCTTTCTTGAGCAGCTGAGAAGCACTGAGCCATAGTGCAGAAGGATTAAAATAGCCCAGGGTTTGTTCTTCCCAAATCATGCATCATCACGCATCCTGTGTTCATTTATATCACGTGATCACTTGACCGCACGTTTCTCCAATGCCATAGGAGCTGTGCTTGTCATGGAGTGTCAGCGAGGCGCCATGGAAGCAGCGAGGACTATTGGGACTGTGCTGCATGCCTCTGATCAGGGGTCGATCGCCAATACACTTTCTTTTTTGTTTGTATGAGCAGCCCTTTGGCTCTGAAACAAATGTAGGACTTCCAGCCCCGCCGCCTCTCTGAGCGAGTGGTGCACCACACACTCGTCTGAGTCAGGCAGCAGTCCACACGTATGCTTTATTTGCAGAGGTGTCCTGATTGTTGTGCCAGGTGAACTGAGAGGCCATCTTACCAATGGATCAGCCAGAGAAAAGCATATCGTTCTTTCTGGTGAACCAATAGGGGAAAAGGTATGGTGAAGTACAGTGCCACTGGGCTCTTGGTAGCTGTTTCACGCTGGAGTGAAGTTTGGGCGGATAGGGTAGGAGGAAGGTCCTAGCCCTGGACGCAACAAGGATGCAACTAGGGACAGGTAGCTATTCCCATGTTGTGGACAGTGCTGAGGTCGTTGGGGTGTCCGGAAGAAATACTGATTGTATTGTGAAAAATTCACACAGAAAACAAGGCCTGGGTTCGCATCGGTCCAGGAGGGGGTGGGCAGTGCACAGTGTTTTGATGTCAGGCTGGCGGTCTGGCTGGGCTGTTTGTTGGTGCCAATACTTATATACAGTATATATATATATAAATGGTCTTCTCAAGGCGCTGGTGTGTACTAGACCGGACAATTTGAGTCTAAGTGGGAGGGCCTTTCTTGTACGGGCTTACGCCGATGATACGGCTTTAATGGCCAGAACCCCAAGGACCCTACAGGCTGTGATTGATGCTTACGCAGCCTTTAGGAATAGCCTGGGCTAATAATTAATTCCACCACGTCAGCAGAGATGGGGTGCGTAGGTAGGAAGAGGCCTGCAAACGATGCGACCTAGGGTGTGCAAAGGGGAAATCATCACAAGGGTCAAAGAATATGACTTCTTGGGGGGACAGATTTTCTGGGGCATTTAAGGTCAATGCACATATCAAAAAGGAATCCCTGAACATGAGCTTGTATACAGCAGGAATTTCCTGTTTCTTAGGTAGGGGCCTGGGTCAGCCCCTGAAACCAGTTTTGAAGGTTTATGCCACCCAGGCAAAGGAAGCCGCATCATACGGAGCTGCATTGTGAGGCCACACGAAGGTCGCGGAAATACGGGTGAAAGAAAATCAGTTCTTCAGACAGCTCTTGGGCCTTCCAGGCTCCAATGCCTATGGGCAAATGAGCATGAAACCGTATGCCATTTTATCATTAGGGGCATTATGTAGAAGGACCTGTTCCCTCCAGATACATTGCTGTCAACCATACAAGTGAGAACTAACAAGCAGGAACTGTATCGGGGGGGGGTGGCTCAAGAAAAGAGGGGGAACATGGAATGCGCAACCTACTCTGATAGTCAACACGTGCTGGTTAGTAGGCTGTCTGAGATGCACTCCTACCTTCTGTGGAGCCCAAAAAAGAAGGAAAGATGGCTCATAACACGTGAAAGGTTTGACTGCCTACAGTTAAGGGGGAACATTGAAAAGTGGCCCGGCTTCCCAAATTATCCCAGCTGCCCGGCCTGAGTGGCGGCAAGGGAAGAGCTGAAGCATTTTGTATTGTTCTGTCCGGCGTATGGAGATGTTAGACAGTCCACCATTTTGAAGGTGGTTAAACTCACCAATACCCGCCTTTATAGGCCGGCATTACTCTTCCTTTTGACAGCTGAAACGGTTTAAAGAAACTTGGTCTTAATTAGTTGCATTTTTATTTGTGACATGTCCTGACCATGGTAATGCTGTGTTTTAAAGTATGATGTAATGGCTATTGTTGATTATTTTAATGTTTAGTGATGTTTATGTGTTTAATGGATAATTTTAATCCAGATAACCTGATTGAATTATTCCCATGCAGCATAAGGGCGGAGCTAAGGACAAGGGCATCCGAAGTGTGAAATCCAAGAAAAAGTCAGACCAGTTCCGGAGATCAGAATCCAAATTCGAAGTTACCCAGAAACGCAAGAGTCAAAATCCATATATTGACTAATCCAAAAAGGGGTAATCCAAAGGCAGCCCAATAATCCAGAAGTCCCAAGAGCGTAGTTCAATAACCAGGAAAGCACAGATCGAATTCAAAACACGCTCCTTGCTTAAGCAGCTGAGAAGCACTGAGCCGTAGTCCAGAAGCATTAAAATAGCCAGCGGTTTGTTCTTCCTGAATCAAGCATCATCAAACATCACGTGTTCATTTATATCATGTGATCACTGGACTGCACTTTTCTCCGATGCTGTAGGAGCTGTGCTTGTCGCAGTGTGTCAGCGAGGCGCCATGTAAGCCACCAGGACCACTGAGGTGCCCAGGTGAAGCGCGTAGCAGGGAGAAACTCTGGGAAGCGATCCAGTAGCCGCATGGTAAGAGAGAAGTGCATGACAATGGGGCACTGTGCCTCCTGCCTCTGAGCAGGGGTGTGTCTCCAACACGCTTTCTTTTTTGTTTGTCTGCACAGCACTTTGGCTCTGGAACAAATGTAGGACTTCCTTCCCTGCTGCCTTATCAATGTTGCTCTAACAGTCCCCTCCTGTCAGTCAGGGTGTTCATGTTGCAGAGAGAGGGGGAGATCCATCTCGTCCTCCATGGGAGTGCAGCATGTGATGAGGGTGTGAGCAGGTAAGGTAGGTGTGTTTTTTAATTAAATGTGTAAGTATACATATGTGTTTGTTTTTATGCATGTGTGCATGCAAGGAGTTTGAATGATCTGTTAATGCAGTGAATATGTTGATTTTTAGAGAGAGAGAGAGAGAGAGAGGGAGAGAGAGTGTGCGTGTGTGTGTGCGCGCATGTGAAGGCAGAGTGGGGCTGCAACATTTAATTGTGGTCCCTGCATGCCCTGGGCAGCCCCCCCAATGGGGGCATGGCATTCTTTTTTGCTTTACACTTGATGCACAGTAAAGATGTTTTACTGTGTATCCAGGGTAAATCAAACATGATAAGTGCTGTTACGTGGATACACTGGCCTACATTCAAATACACTTTGCACATTTCCATGAATCAGGATTTGTGTCGGCAGTGCAAAGTCTCTTTGAACCGTGCAATACATTCCATGAATCAGGCCCACAGTGTGTCGTGGCATTTTTGTACTAAGCATTAAGGGTAATCGTAAGCACGTGCATGGTTATGTGCTATACAGGCCTATGATGGTATAGCTAGTCTGATATTCTTTCTTTCTTAAGCATTGGCATTTTTTACTGGCTGGCAGACCTTATCCGGTAATCCTGCATAGATATGTATGGGCAAAGCCAACATGAAAATGCTTTTTATTCTGGCATATGTTGTGGGCAAAGGCATCTTAAAAATGCATTGACAAATGGGCAGGGTTGGTGACTTGCATCTGTCGTTTTATTTTCTCCATGTGCTACCAGACAACACTGATTGCAAACTGTGTGGCCTTTGATCAAATTCTTCACAGAAAGGGCTGTACAATGCAACATTTTAACCCATTATTTGAAACACTTCCTTGGCGTGTGAATCCCCCCATCGCCCCCGAATTCCTTTTGTTTGGATCGGGCTCCCTCACTGCACTCGGTTGCTCATGAATATTCAGAGCAAAAACACTTATGTTCCTCCACTTTAACCATCCACCACTACCTTCTCACTTCCCTTGGGGTCGCATCCTGGTTTAGATACAAGTATAATTAAGGATTCCCTCATTGAACCCTCAATAGTGTGTGGTTGATACAGGAGTATACATAATATGAATCCCAGGTGAATATTTCATGGCACTCAAGGAGAATTTTCTCCATTCACCTTTGCCAGAGCAAATCGACTGTACCGGCGCATTGACCTCTAGGGCCTGCAAAGGGGGCTACAGGGAGCTGTTCTTTCTCATTGCTCCAGTTTTCACACCCACAGCTCTGAGGAACATGTTTGCCAGCTCATTAAGTCCGGTTTGCTGCCTGCTTTACACAGGCATTTGTAAAACGCTTCATTGATGTACTTATCTCTGGTACTGCCAAGCTGATACCGCCTGGCATATCTGAAAATGCAGAATGATGGCTTCAGGTTTAGGATTCTGTCCAACAGTGGGATGGCTTGATTCAGTATAGAACCCAGAATTGGGCATTTATCGATCCGGCTAGGACCGTTGATCATTTACAGGGAAGCCCAATTCGAGTGTCGAAGGTTTTTTGAACACTCTTAACACATAAAAATGAGTTGGAGTCCCGATGAACCATTCGTGCAAAGGGGCATGGCCACATTTTGGGGAGATGCAGGTGTTAGGCGATCCTCAGCACATCAGGTCTCCCCACATCAGAACACTGCTCACATTCCCCAAACATCTCCACCCCAGCTTCGAGGCTCAAGGGATTCGGTGAACCCACAGAACCGAAAACACCGTACCTTCTTTGGTGTACGGGCTCGTTTACAACCTTTCCTGCATTGGCAACTGCCTTGGAGGATGTATCGCAGAAGGGACGGCGTTACGTCATCACGTCGGTCACGTGATACAGTGTGGCGTTCCTCACGTGATCTTGGTGGACGTCACATGGCCCAGAGACGTCACATGACCCAGGGGCACACAGTATAAAGATCTGAGAGGCAGGACGATCATTGCTTCTCAGCTGGCTTAGGACCCTGTTTGGCGTTTATACCTGCTCCTTGCTACCTCGACCACGGAACTCTATCTTGGACACCCTTTGTACCTTTGCCTGGAACTGTTTACCTGTTGCCGGATATTTGGACTGCACATCGACTTGTCTTTGGATCATCCCTGAATACCCTGCTGCACTCCTACGCCCAAGTCAAGCTCTATCTTACAGGTGGCCCACCTGGATCCATGCTTACCTGCGGTTCTACCACTCCAGGGACCGCTGTATCTTGTTGAGCCTCGAACCTCCCTACTAGGTTTCCTGGGTCTCCCTTACACCAGATAGGTAAGACACTTTAGATTCTTTTGTTTACCTGCCTGTATTGTGATTGCCTGGTGCTTAACCTCATTCCTTCTTGACAGCAGCATCGGTGTTCCAGAGGCTCCGTGGATCTGGGAAGACATCTCTCACCTGTGGCCTCAAGGGTCGCACAGCGGGTTTCTATATTGTTCCCCTGTGCGTCACTTGGGGACGGAGGTCTCATCGGTCTACACGACACTCAAGTCAGAACAGCAGGAGAGGCAAGGGAGGTTATTAGAGGTGGGGGAAGACACCAGCTGAGTGCATGCAACCCCTGTAGGTGGTAAATGGAGGATGCGGCAGAGCCTACCCGTTCATCACAAGCCCCAACAACAGGGGGCCGCAAGACACCCTCTTCCTTCAGGAAAGTCCCTGCCATTTGTTGTGCACGGGAAAGTATTACATCATGAGAGCTGTAGCGGTCCCCACGTTAGAGTACCAATGGATGTTTAACAATGAATGTCAGATATATATGCAACATCAGTGCAACAATACATTCTTAGGTAACACTGTAATGAGTATGTTATGTTCACAGCACCCAGTCAGTGAACCGGTCCCTGGAAGAACCGGTCCCTGGAAGAGATGTTCTACACAGGTGGGAGAAGGGCTACAAAACACAAAAGATGGCTATGGGAAGAGAAACAGAGGTCAGCAGCAGCTTGCAAAATGGGGCAGGTTAGCAGGCTACTCGTGCCCAGCACTGTGGCAGGGAGGAACTTTTACTGGTAGCCCAGGAGGCCAGCCTGCAGAGCCCTCTGACTGACATAATAGATCTGCCTGATTTGAACATGGCGGCAAACATTTTTAAAGCATTGGCCTTAAGGCTTCAGTGAGACACAAAAGATATCCGTCACATGTGTTTGATAAACAAGAGAGGGAAATCAATAAGGAGTGTGGTGGGGAGGAGGGATTCTGGACAATCTGCAGAACTAGGCAAATGTGGCAGGGCCCAAACAATCAAAAACGACACTTGGGGAATTTGGAATCTCAAAACAGTAAAATAGAGACGGAAAACCACGCACTTTGAGGGAGTCATAATGGCATTCCACAGATTTGAGCAGAGGCCCAATAGCAAGAGGAAGAGAGAGATTTGGGAGATGAGTCTGTTGAGTAGTGGAGTCCAGTCTGTGGTTCTCTTTCCATGGCATGACCAATGGTTGGTGGGTGAGTATAACCTCAGTCAGACAAACACCCATGCAGGAGGAAATAATTTGTGCTGGTAATCCATGTTGTGTATCCCTCAAGGCCAAAGGGAATTTAGGTTCTGGCTGGTGGGCATGTTGCAATATAAGGCATGGGAGTGCTTCAATTTCTGCATCCATTAGTGTGAACTCTGATTCAAGGAGTAACAGTCAAGACTGACAAAGAAGCTTTCCGTGGCACTTTAAGTAACCCGAGACTGTGAGTAAACTGTAGGTGGCCTCAGGTATGGCAATTCTGGACTTCAAAATAGGGAAGCAAACTTGGAGTGGGACTGTAGGTCCCCTTTAGTTCAGAACCTTGAACCTTTTCATTTTCATCATCCATTCAAACGCTGTAGACCATAGTTCTTCCATGTTGTGTATCAGGAACATTCCACTTAGTCATGTAGGAGTTCCTCAAACCCTAACACGCGAGAAAAAATAAAGGTGTTTAACTTGATTGCACTGTCTCGAGTCTTCTGTGGATCCACTCTCTAACAGGGTTCATATGTATGTTCTGGAGATGCAAGTGTGCTGATAACATAGACAACATCTTTGTGAAGAGTATGGCTGCCAAAAGGACGACAGGTGTACTGACAATGATCTTCTCCTATCCGTACAGGGACTCTCAGGAATTGCCAGTCATCTCACAGTCCGAGAATATGCAATTAGTCATCCAGGGGGTCTAGTGATGTCATCCAGTCTCCTTTTTAAAGAGCTCCGAACATTTCTGATTGCATTACCGTATGGAATGTGTTCATAAGCAGACATTGGTGCAGGTCGTAAAGATCTAACACTGGTCTTACCCTGTCCGTTTTCTTTGGCAAAATGAAAGAACAGGAGAACAACCCAATTCCTCATTCTGTTTCTGGAACTATCTTCATGGCTCCTATTAAGAGGGGATGTGTCTGACAAGAGATCTGGAGTCGGTTTCCAGTATTTCACAGGTGAGACAGGAGGAATAATAAGAAAAGCGATCAAGTGGAAGGAATGCTGTAAACAGCTGTAATGGTCTCCCGTTATAAGATAGTGTATCCTGCGAGAACTGAGGAGGGTTGATTGGACGTAGTTAAAGTCCAGCATTCAAGTTATGATTCAATTTCCCTGAATGTCACTGCCTTTCAATGTCTTTACAGAACAGCTGGGGAATTACCCCATGTCCACACCTGCTGTGATTACAGCAGATGGAGCTTGCAAATGACCCATAATAAGAAATGCACCATTATTTGGCATTTTCCATCCAAAGATTTACATGTGGCTGATTCAGTGTGATGGTTTAGCCCTTGAGATGTGCTATAGGCACCCACCATCCTCTTTAGGAAGGTGGTGAGCCAAATCATGCTGGGAAGGTCTGGGCACTGCCCTCTGTGCTTCCAAGCAAGACTCTATGGGCACCACTCTCTCCTTGAGGTGATACCATGTTATCCCTCAATGATCACTAGAATATCATACAGTACAAGAGAAATACATGTCCCAGCAGGCTTTGCACCTTAACGGGTAGTTAATGGAAATTAAGTTGACCCAGAACTGTTAAATCTTGACGAAATAATGTACCCACATATCCAAAAAGAGGAAGAATTCAAGTTGCCTCTGGTCTGTGCAGTCAGGCGGCAATGTGGTGCACATTCACCCAGAGAACACAGGTAGCCACAGAGCACTGCAGAACCACAAACCCACATGTAAGGAACTCAAAGATGGTGCCAATGGCACAGTGCATATTTAAGGGCCTCCCTTGGCCCTCTTCCTGCTCCCACCTGTGAGGCCAAGAACCTCTGAGTCATCTTCGACTCCACACTCTCCTTTTCTCCTCAAATCTCTGACGTCTCTAAGAAGTCAAACTACCAGCTGCACCTCCTCAGAGGTACTCTGCCTTTCCTCTCCTTCCCCCAGAAGCTCACTATCTCTAGAGCTCTGGTTCACTAGACTGGGCTACTGCAACAGCCTCTTTCTAAATCTGCCTGTTTCTACTCTCCGCCCTCTGCAACTCATCCAGAACAGGACTGCAAGACTTGTTCTTGGCCTCAAGCCCAGGGATCGTATCTCTCTAGCCCTGAAATCGCTGCATTGGCCCCCAGTGGCTGGAAGGATTAACCTCTGCTTTGTCCACAAGGCCTTCTGGGGCCTGGGTCCTCAATTCATCCAACTCTCTCTTCGTAAATACCTTTCTACTTAGGCTCTTCGCTCCTCCACCTCCAACTCCCTCAGTGTCAGTCGCTTCTCCAAGCAACGAGATGGTGGTAGGTCTCTTTCTTTGGCTGGGGCCTGCCTCTGGAAAAGCCTCTCTGAAACTTGAGAAGAACCATCTCTGGTTCCCTAAGCACCTCAAGACCTTCCTCTTTGCTTATGCCTTCTCTCTTCCTCTCCCCTGCTGATTTCCTGTCTGATACTGCACTGGTCACCTGGCTACCCTCTGATTTGGGGCCCTAGCCCATGTCCGCCCAGTTGCACACCCACACTGCCTCCCGGCAACCCGTGCACTTGGGTCTGTTACTGTAACCCTACAATCCCCCTACATGCACTTTTGGACACCTGCTGTCTGCACTTCCCCTTGCAACTGCTACCTTCTGGGCGCACTTCTTGTTATTGTTTTGATCCTATGTACAGCACTGTCCCATCCTCTTTCCTGAGGCACTTTTCCCCTCCCCCCTCGCCTGCATTTACACGATCTCAACATCACTTGACCTAGTAAGATTGTTGTCTCTGTCCTCCCTCTGTTCCCCTTTCCTTGCCTCGTTGTGCCTTGAAACACTTGTGTATAGGCGCGTTACAAACGCCTTATTATATATCATATCATAAAACACAGAGCCAGTTATTAGGAGCAATTAACCCATTTCCCCTCCTACCCAATATGACAAGGATAATAATAATTTTATCAAGACCAAATTAAGATGATAATGAAAAAGTATCCAGCCAAGGAACCGTATACGGGCCACCCTAGCGAGAGTCATATCCGGGTCGGTTTATGGAAACAGGCATTGCAGCATAGGCATAAGAAGGGCTGGAGGAAGTCAGAGAATCATACAACCAGGAGAAAGCAAATGTGTTACTCACCACTCCATGGAGTTAGTGAGAGAATGCTCTGTAGGATGAGGTAGCCTGAGCATTGCCAGATACAATGCAGACAAAAGGCCACAAGAATCAGCGGTGTAAAGGGGGTGGCACCCACAGCCAGGTTCTATCCCAGAAGCCTGGAAGAAACGAGAATGCCTGAAGACTGAGCCCATCCCAGAGAAGCCCAGGCCCAATACGGAGAGAACCCTGGCAGGAAAGTAACCACGTTGGCAGCCGGACAAGTAACCTGATGAAGGGGGAGAAAAACTTTTGTATCCAGAGGAGGAAAACTTGTGTATGCTTATGTTATAAAAAAGCATTCTAAACCCAAAGGCAGAGGGAGACGTGAGTACCCTGGCCTTTCAGAAAACTGAGGGCAGAGCGGCCAACACTCCTGAGAGATGCCTCGAGAGGAGGCAGATTGCAGCAAGATCTACAAAAGTTAAAAGAAACTCTGGAAAGTTCTAAAGAAGAGAAGGACTCTGGAGGTGTCTGAACAAGAGGAAAGGACAATGGAGAGATCTAGAGAAACCAAGAGACAGCAAAGAGGTCAACCCTATGAGTACTCCCTGGTGGGGATTGCCCATTGCTCATGTTTGTTTGCAGAGTAGGGCCGGGCATTGATAGAATCGGTCAGTGGAGCTTTCTGTTGCCCAAGACCTGGAAAAGTTCTGTTTGAAAGTATAGGTTTAACCAGGAGGCCAAAGGACATAGTAATAGTAGGTTTGAGCTGGTATGTTGGCTACCACCTTTGGAAATGAGTATGACTTTGATAGACTTGTGTAGACTTGTGTGTCCTCAAAGAGACATAGACTGGTTAAGACTAGGCTCAAGACTGATATGTTCCTTTGAATTGGCATCCCAGGGTGCTGTGAAGAAGGCTGAGAACAGCACTTTGTGTTGGCCTATCCATGGCACTGTTTTACAGATTTAGTCCTTATTATTTTAGAGTTTAACCGAAGGATAGGCATTATTCCGATGTGAACTTTTAATTACCAGCATTCAATAAAATCTCCCTAACTAGAAAGGTTGTGTCATGTATCATTGCTCAACCTTCCCACAACCAATTGAATTAGAGATTGTTTGATAACTGAAATTTATATCAATGGTTGGTGTTTGGAATGTTGCTAAGGTGACTTCCTAAACATTCCCACTGCATCGAGTTATCAGCTGATAACAATTGCAAATCTTGCACTGCTTTGATGAACAGTTTAGACAGTTTTATAAATGGTTCCCCTTCAGTGTCAGTGTTGGCATCTTTAGAAGAGGGTGCAGTGAAGGGGTCTCTTCTGATGTCTGAGACAAATAGCCCAGTCCTAAAAGCACCAAGCAGGAGGAGAAGGCCTTGTAGTGTAGGAACTTGCACCTGCTGTTTTATTTATCCTGCATCCTGGCACTATTAGTCAAAGAATCTCCCTTTTATGTTTTGGATATTTTCCCCTTAGTTCTTGTAGCAGTTATCCAAAACTCCACCCTTGAATGGCGAGTTCCACAGATGAGGTTCACCGACATAAGAGATAATGGAAATTTTGCTGGGGGTGACAAATCCACACATAGAAACCCCGGAAGTTGTTTGTATGCAACTGTTTTGTTCATTTCTCTCCTTATTACAGATTGTATAGAGTAACCGTTTTTCTGTTACATATACACCCGTTCACCCCGCATAGGCCTTTATATATTTAAACTCTTCTTTATTGGCAATAGAAGTCTTGAACATCACTTTCTTGGTGTCTCGAGTGTTCTGTTCCTCCGCCGGCATAGCAGTCTTTCCTGCTGCTGACCCTTTAAAGGAACATGAAGAGTTATACATAGGGCCCTTTGGGTTGTGAATTCTCCAGTTTGAGAAGGTCGGGAAGTCTCCCAAAATTGGGAGATGATAGTGGAATATCTGATGCAGAGAGAGGCCTCAGCCTACTTTGAAAGACGTGCACAAGTGTGGTAGAAGCATTGGAAAGATGTGTATGCGTTGGGAAGATGCGTATGATAGCTTGGTTTTATAACAGCCAATCCAAAAAGAGTCTTAGTTTGTGTCACTGCATGCTGCGTCAATAACACACAACAGACAGTTGAATGTGATGAGGCTGTGCCATTTTGCCAATTCCAGGTAGGGCAGTCCCAGCGGAGGCGCTAGACCACTATTAGAGAACCAGGCAGTGCAATAGTGGTGTGACTTGGAGAGCTGGTGTAGAGATTTCTGGTGGAGAGAGGTAGAGGTAGTGAGGCGAGAAGTGATAGATTAGGCTTGTAGAGAGAAGACTGAAGCGAGGAATAAGATGGATGGGGAGAATTACCACGGAGGACTGGGGTAATATCAAAGAAGAGCCTTTCAGAAAACAGAAAGAAGTGGAGTGGGGGTGTGGACAACATCAAAGAGGAGGTTTGGCTGGCGATCACGGAAGAGGCAAAAGGAGGAAGGTTGAGGAGTTGGTTGGAGAGGGTATCAAGGTGGAAGAAGAGGTGAAGGTCAAGGAGAAGGTTGGTAGAAACATCAAAGTGGAAGTTGAAGTAGTGAAGGTGTAGGGAGGTTGTAATGGTGTGAAAGAATAAAATGGTCTGCATGACCAGGAAGAGGCAAGCCAATGATTCCCTCCAGGACTCTGAAACTACTATAGGCTGCTTCTATGTATACTATTTATGGCAGTGGCTACTCCCTAACCATATAAATAGTGTTGCATCTAATTCGGCAATGGGTAAGGGTGGTGTTCCGAATTTCACTGCAGGTTCATGGAGGCATTGAAGACACCTTAGTGACCCGAGGAAATGGGCAAGTAACCCTACTTTTCAGGGTTTTCTTTAAGTAGATTTCAGCAATACTACTTGCCAAGGTCATGGTATTTTAAAGTTTTCCGTGCTCAGAGTTTGGCTGATACAGAACAATTGTAACATTATGGCCAACCTAAAAGCAGTCTTATGCACTATTCTATATGATATGTAGCAGAGCAGAAACACTCCCTGTGATCACCTACACAACTCGACCAGCGCTGACTACACCCCACCTCCCTAGATCCATATTTCAAAGCCTCCCAAAATGCATTGGGAAAGTTGTTACTGCTGGCACTGCTGTGGGAAATGTGGGAACCTGTTTACAGAGAAGCACAATACATGTCAACACCTGCACAAATAATTCAGCAGTTAACAGGAGACGTCTTCTGAGTCTCTATTGAGCTCACCAGGTGCGCCCCCCTCCCCCGAAGCAAGGTCTCTCCTATCAACATCCAACCCCCAGTTCTTGTCATCAGGGGCGGCTATTTTGCTGCACGCAACAGTGCCTGCCACCTACCTCAGACCGCAACACCTCACTCCACTGCACTGCACTGCTCACCCACATTGCCTTTTGCCCCGTTTTTGTCTTGAATGTTTTAACTTCTTTTGCAGGCCTTACAATTATGACGAATTGAGTGTAAAGGGCTCTTATGGTTGCTTTGCTTTCAGTAGTGGTGGTGCAGCCAACCCTCCACCTTCCTTTTGATCTAACTCCCCCTCCATTTGTGTTTCTTTTCTGTCATTTAAATGTCCATGCTCTCAGCTTCTCCACTTACCTAAACCCTTCTACCTTATCCTATTCAATGCTGCGCCCATCTCCTCCAGCTTCTACCCTAGATCTAAACAAACGCCTACCACCCACCCCTCTTTTTTTATTTACTTACCTTTTCTTACCTTCCCCTTTACTACAGTCTAGCGCCTAGAGCCTGCCCTTATGGCAGATGTTGCAGTTTACAAAAACCCAATTGCATTACACTGCAGTCACCAGTCTGCCAATCCATTATGATTGTAATGTTGACGTTCCTCATGCACATTTATAAACGATCATGTTTTTCATTCTGACCCGCATGGTCCCCAGTAAGTCCCAGTTACTGTGGCATCAGGACCAGCAGGAACCCATTTGCTTACCCCATTAACGCTGGCATCTTGCAATCGAGCATTGCAGGGGCGGGGTATTATGTAGCGTGAATCTAGCTGTGAAGCAACAAAGCACTGTACAACAGGAGTGACTGGGCACAATGGCATGGCCAGAGTTAGAAGAACAAGCATACAATGGTACGGGGAGAGTGGGCACTGAGGGTTACTTACTGGCAGGAGATACAGGGGAGGGAGGGAAAGATGGACCAAATCTTGCTTTATTGCTCGGTGCTCCTCTTGAAGGTATATTCTTGCTCGTTTCACAGAGTACAAACATTTGATCTGCACTGTTGGACGCTGGATCAGCATTGGTGATTCATCAGCTATGAGTGTGAAAGCAAAGTGTGTTCCTTTTTACCCTCGACCCACAGAAAACCTAAAGGATGTAAGCCATAATGCAACTCCCTGCCCACACTCTACATAACTTTTACTGTGCAACCCTATGCTGGTCCTTACTAATCTCTGCCTCAAACGTCAAGGAGCACGCTTTGGGGAAAAAAAGAGGAAAACAAAACCAGCACCAGAACTAAAAGTGCTGCTCTTAACTGTAAACATCTTTTTCCATGTCCATTTAATAAAGTGGTTAGACGCTACTACTAGTATGGGTTCAAGGCGCTCATAAGAAAGACCCAAAGGGGAGGAGGTGAAGAGGTCGAACCTCAACATACCAAGGAAGCAGAGAGGTGGCAAGGACACCACTAACCCTCGAACAGATTAGTTTTCAGCCTCTTCCTGAATCGCTGCAGTTCTGATATGTCTTTGATGTGCTTAGCCAGGCAGCTCCAGAATTTGCTGCCCGCCACCATGCCAGATCTCCCAAATTCCCTGGTTTTCTGGAACCTAGGAACTTGGATTGACTGAGGCAATGTTGATCTCAGGAAACGAGCAAAACAAGTTCTGCCGCTCTAAATTAGTATTACATTTTTTTTATCGTATTATATTTATTTTATTTTGCATTTCGTTAATATTTAAAACCTTTCACACACAAATCGTCATACAAATTACAGATTATTTCTTATACAAATCACACACATTAGCTACATTAGATGCAAAGTTAAACATTATTTTCACTTCAAAGATCAAGGATTTGTTCTAAAAATGCAAAAATTGCCATTAATAAACTTATTTCATTCAGATTTAAAATTCGAATCCATAAATGATCCTCAGGTATTACCCCCAAAATTTGAGATACATCTACCCAACTTCTCGTATCGGAGGTATGTTATAATGGGGCTCTCCACGCATGTCTCAATGATTCCTGAACCTTATTATAAAAACGACAAACTCTAAAGCTGGCTACGAAGCCCTCTCGTGAACCTTGGACCTCCCTTGTTAAACAAAGAGAACATCTCAATCTCATGGCCTCAATATGAACGTCTCTGGAGGGCTGCTTTCTCAAATAAGGGAACAAATGGCCTCATCACGACTTGGGCGGTAACGGTAACGCTATTAGCGCGGGCGGTATTAGCCTTACTGCCGAACTCCCCGGCGCTAATAGCGCCGGATCACGAGTTCGGCGGTAATATAAATACCCATTCCCCACCGAGCCCATTCGGGAATGCCCCATTCCCCATTGGGCTCAATGGGGAATCTTCGCGCTATACCGCCGGCGGATTTCCCGCCGGCGCTAATAGCACGAATTTTCGGTGGATTTCCCCCCAGCTCAGAGCTGGGGCGAAAGCCGCAGAAGCCCTGATTCGGCAGACCCTTAAATCCGGCGGTAATAGCGCTACCGCCGGATTTAAGGGTTACCGCCGAAGTCGTGATTAGGCACAAAGTGTTAAAATTGACTGTGTTCCTTTTTTACTCTCCTTTATTCGGAATCAGTGTCAGGGCCTTAAAACTTTGTCAGTTGAAATGGGCCCCAAGCCTAGAAAGGCCCCCCGAGTAGTTACTCCTTGCTAGCAGTCTTACAACACAGCAACATAAACCCTTAATGTAGGTCATTAAATATACGCTTTACAGCAGAAATGTTACAGGCTTCATTTGCAGGCTGTCACCTCCCTGGGCGTTTCAGTATCCAGCAGTGTTCTTCTGACTCTGTTGCCTTTTTAATCCTCGTTCACATATATCAGTCCCTTGCTTACTCCGAGCAATTCAGCTGACATGTTGTGGTTCAGCTCCCTGCTGTCTATCCACCCTTTGGCAATTTTGTTTGATTTAATTCTAATGTAAGCAGCCCAGGGGTAGTGTGCACTAGGACCCCAACCGGCCCATAAAGCTGGGGGTTGCCCAATAGCACTTTAAGATGAAGTAGCAGCAACCGTGAGATGGATGGGGATGCAGATTAATACTCTAGCATCAAATCAATAATGACAACTCAACGGTTTGGCAAAGGGAGTTTGTTTAATGACAAGTACAAAAAACGGGGAGTTTCATGAATATCAGCAGTTGCTTGATATTCCTTCTCGCTTCACAACTCCAGCGAACTTCATAAAAAACACATCATTTATACTAAAGATTTGTCATCACTGACACGTAACGCTTAACATGTTGCATGCAATTCTATTGGTTCTAGGAAGGTAACTTTAAAATAGGTACTACATTTCCATATGGTAACGGAGTGAGGAGATTGGGTAAACACTGTCAGGTGGGGCATCTAAGCCCTACCTTAAACATGGCTACTGTAGGTGTCACTAAAAGTACAATGTCCCATTGGTTCTATTAACTATAGGGCCCTAGATTACTAGGTCCACTATGATTGGGTTGGCACCAACCCCACTCATACTTTTCTACTTTGCCTAGCAGCATGCAGAATGGTCGGCCAGGTGCAGGGTGCTCGTCAGCTCCCCCAGCCTTTCTCCAATTATTGCTACAATCATCACTTGAGTGGTCATGTGTCAATTATTTCACTGTGGTTGGCCTTGAGACTGCATCTCTGTCTGGAAAAGTTCTGATATCTTTGCATGGCAAACAGTCATGCGTAGGTGTGAAAGTCCCCCTTCTTCTCGCTCGGCTGGTCACATGATTCAGACACCATAAAATCGCCTCATTCTCCATGTAATTCGTGCATTTGATTTTCGTTTTGTCCACCATCTGCCTTCTGCTTCTTATCTTGACCTTTCTGAGCAGGATATTCTGTTCCTTGCTTCATTAATTGTAGCTAATGTTGGTCTATTTTAGCTGATACGACCTTGGCTTCTTGGCACGATTTGTCTCTGTCTGAGTTTCGCTTCTGTATTTTATTCTTGATTTGTTAACTATGAAGCTCTCCTCATGCGACCTCTAGTAACCTTTGGTTAATTCTGCCCTTGTGCGTAGCGGAAGTGTACTTATATAACGTGCTTCTATTGAGGTAGGTATGTACAGGTGGCGCTTGCCGCAATCTATCTTACCACTAAGAATAGCAAGCCGCAACAATTTTCACAGCTTTCTTGCATATGTACACGTGTAAACTAACTGAATATCTTCGTCATGCTCATGGCATAAGCTTCTTACATTTGACATTGTCCTTTCACTTTAGGTTCACCGTGTCCCTTATCCATGGCGTTTTGTCTCCTTTTGTCATTCGCAGGTCGTCATATCCTCTATATGTGAGTCAGTCCGGTTTCTTGTGACATCACCATTCATCTTCCTTAACGACCTTTTTGGCTTCTTCAGGGACTGTACTCTGACAATCTTCATTCCGTTTCATTTGTTTATATGGTTTTCTCAATGGATACTTTACTGTACTGGTTTTCTTAGGTGTCGGTACCTCAATGGGTGCAGTTCTTCTGATAGGTACTGGACAGAGCCCCACTGCGGCTCTCTGCTGGTTTGTTTGCTCCTCGTACGTAACATACTTCGGCGTGAACGTTCCTGGTAAATGGACGGTTGGAGTGCGGGCCGTACTTGGGACCTCCTCTGTCTTGGACTGTTTTTCTAAGCGGTACTCAAGAGGCGGGGGGCAAACCTTGTAATGAAATGAGCCCCCACCAGTCTTGACATATCATTAGCCGGCTCTGCCTTAAGTGATCTAGATCGTTGCAACCCCTCCTCTCTTTCACGAGGGTATTAACAGACAGGAATGCCTTCCACAACTGTCTTTTCTGATGATGTGTAAAGAACACTAGCACTAGTGATGCATAGAGTGCTTGATAGCACTATTATATACACACGGTAGATCTAAAACACAACATTTGTTTCTCTTCTCCCTGTTTCCACAGAAGAGATACAGCAGTACCATATACACAGCGTGACAGTACATAACCAGAAAACTAGCCCGGCACGTTGAAGCTAACACAGCGCAATACGATCCTGGTGCTTTTTGGAAGATCTATGTACTGAATGGTAAGAGCCATGCAACATCGATTATAACTCGCTGAATTTCTGTAGTAGTTCCCCATAAACTATACGTTTGTTAGCACTAGATATAGTTTAACTAACAGGTATAGTGTCCGTGTGGACGCCGCAACATTAATACTCATCAGAGTTCTACTTTGATGACTATGTGCCTGCCTATATTATACATAGTTTCATGTCAAGCTTGACAGCCAAATGTGTAAAAGGAAAACCTGTTTATATATATGTATATAAAGCAGGGATGTTGTTATTAGTTTTAGAAGTAACGGTGAGCCTGTACTTCTTACTGAGCAAGTGTGTCCTCTCTCTTTCTCACCTTTTTAGAGAACAAGTCTTCCAGTACAAGAAGCATTTCTAATTACCTCTGCTACTCATTTTAAGACGCCAGTGAGGTAAGCCCCTACCTTATGAATTAATCTCTTGAGGCAGGAAGACTGATCTAGCATTTTTCACTTGAGCAGTGAAACTGATGTTTCATGTTCTTTCTCCTCCTTTAGGCCATTGCTTCACATTAATAGGAAGCTACTACATGAGAACTGCCCTTCCGGTCGCATCAAGTCGCACAGAATAGATACTGAACAAATTTGGTTAAAGACACGTTAATTGAAAATTAAAAGTGTTCCCCTGATGAATTTCCTGCCAATAATCTTTCTATGTACAATGGGAACGAAACATGTCAGGATAATGATACTGTGAGAATGTTGTCACAGTGATAATAGGGCACTAAAAGCCGGACTTTACTGAGCATTACTAAAAAGAATCCTGTTACTTGTATAAGAGATTCTACACCAGACATCATAATTTGACATCTATCATGTATGCTAGTAATGCAAATTGTGTCGTCTGATTTGTTTCAGGGACGTCAATTAGGGGTCGCCAGAGGTCGCAACTGCGACCTCTGAGGTCTCCCTTGCAACCTCTAAAATAAAAACAACCAAAAAAACCCTTTTTATTTATTTTATTTTTTTATTGCAAGCTCCTGTGCTGTGGCCAGCACCATGTGGCTTTTTGGTTCTGGAGTGGCTGACTTTCTTGTTCCGGCACCTTAAAAAAAAAAAGAAGAAAAATAAGAACCTGAGTGCCACAAGTCTAACACTTTCAGCACTAACCCTAAATCAGAAAGAATAGGAATACCAAATAATGTGTCTTTCTGGAATTCTATACAATAATTGCTAGACTCATTAAAGGTTTATTTCAGCCACACTTCAGGGGGTGAGTCACTGATTTAGTCTGTTCTTAAACGCCTCAATTCAGCCTTTCATCCTTCTGAGGCCGAGTGTACCAACACAGGTTGGGTGAAATTGGTTGTATATTTTTTCTATATAAAGCGCTTAAGCGCACGTGCTATATAATAACACATCATTATCATTTGGTCATGGACGTCTGCTTGCATTCACAGTAATTTGGTAATATGAGCCTACACACACTGATCCTAATGATACATATGGCGATCCATTCTTGCATGAAATGTACATCACATTTATAGTAATATCGTAACCATATTTTTCATAGTGTACAATGCTATGTGATGCCACTTCCTGTTTTGTCAGTGGTTGAAAGGTCGTGTTCCATCGCTTCCCGCGATATCACTTCGGGGTGGGGTCAAATGACATCACTTCCTGTGATGTAATCAGGGGTCAAGGGTCGTGTGATGTCACTTCCGCCCCCATGGCATTTTGGTGAAATGTCGTCCCTGATTTGTTTAGTACAAATTTGAATGTTTGATTGTTTGTAGTTTTGTTTTGATTATTTATGGACTCCTATTTTGTCCTCAGTACTCTTCCCTTGTTTATTAATGGTGTTGGTTTCTACAACATATAGGTAAGCATATAAGTGTACTTCACAGTTTCCTTTCGAGTCCCACCCTAGGATTACTGTATCACCTCTCTTCTTTCCTCCATTCTCTTTTTTGTTTTTTCTCCTTGTTTAAAAGATTGAGATTAATGTGTTGGATATGTATTTTAGAGTTTTTAGAAATTTTGTTGTAATAAAATAAACAGATATATATTTTTCCAGAAAACAGGCTTTGGTGTAATTTTGATGCAGACCAAGGGTGGCAGTTCTCAAGGGATCTAGACAGTGGCTCCCAGATTTATAAGGGAGAGTTCGAGAGGTGTTAGGACCTTTCTGTAGTTAGTATTTGTTGCAAGGGGCATGGTCCTAACCTCTGACTCTTAAAAAAACCGCAGTCCTTCCACAGTTTTGTAGTAAAGAACACTAGCAGACACATTTTCCTGTTCACGGAAAATGGCACAGATCTGGGAAAATGCGTGGAGGCCACCGCTCAGTGTGTTTTTCACACACCTTTGACGTTTTCAATCAGGTGCCCTGCGTGGAGCAGAGCGGGGCATCCACGTTGTGCGTTTCCCAGCTCCATACAAGCGATCTCAAAGAGTCTCTGTTCAATTCACTCTTTTTGTGCCTGTAAAAAACAGGTTTTTGTTCGTAGCGATCCTGCGTAATGGTGGCGGTCATGCTTTACCATGGCGGTCACCGTTTCCAGCCACCCCCTATGCATGCATGGCAGTCATCTTAGCAAATTCACTGCATGATGTGGTGCTCGGCTTTGAAACCTGGAGTATCTGGGTGTGTGTGTGCCGAACAGTAGTACATCATGCAGTAAATGTCCACAATCCCTTTGAAGGAGCACACACCACAGGAGCTGCCAGGCTTCTTCAGACAGATCAGCAAGCAGCATAAACATTATGGTATACATATTATATACTAAGGGCAATTAGAGGACACACATTTTAGTCATAACTGTTTATGTTTGCTCCTGATCTTTGATGTTGCTCTAAAAGGGGGCCCACAGGTGAGGCCATGCATCTTTAATGGCCTCACTAGAGTCGTCTTTCTATCACTAATACTTTTGAAAAACATCAAGTGGACCGCCCACTGGCGCATACAGAGACGCCCACGCTGCTGCTAAACATGGATGCAAACTACTGAAGGTGAGTGACTTGAGTGTCTGCAGTACAACAATACGAAACACGACATGGCCGTGTTCTCACAGTAGTTTAGGCTGAACAAGTCCGCGTGCACATATGAGGAGAACAAGTGTACTAGTGTCACAACTGGAGAACAAACATAAAATGAAGCGAATCTTTGAGCTCATTCAGCAGTCACAATCAAGTGACATTTGGCGTTTCATGCACAAAAAATGTTCTGGTCATCCTCGATCTACTGGTCCATACCTCTATTGTGCACTGGACAAAGGAAGGCCAGAGCTGGAGAGCGCATCGTGAAGAAGGTCAAGCACTGGTAAGGAAACTAGGGAGAGGTGATCATCTCAAGGGAGGCCACATGTTAAGATGGATTTCTGAACTCTGTCCTGGAGGGGCAGAGGTTCAGAAGGTCAGCCTAGTTTCTTGGAACAGGGTAACCTCTGGACATGCCAGACCAATCAAGGTAGCGATCACGGCGGTCAAGACTAGGTCTCAAGATGGGTGAGCGTGACTGAAAGCACGCAATGAGCACACAAAGCAAGGACATTAACAAATTACTCCAAGCAGGTGTTATATTAAAAATATAGACACATTTATTACCAGGCCTTTGTAACATTGACTGTAGCGAGAAATCACAATAAAACTCAAGTAAACCAACACATCACAATAAAATACAATATATATACAATTACCAACGAGTCTAACGAGTTAGACGCTCGAAATGTGCAGACCACCTAGATGGGGAGGAAAACAGGCAGTGCGAATAATAGTTAGACCCAGTCCGCCTTCAGAGGCACCTAACTAGAAGGAAGTCCGTGCCCTAC
Source organism: Ambystoma mexicanum (assembly GCF_040938575.1). Taxonomy (NCBI): domain Eukaryota; kingdom Metazoa; phylum Chordata; class Amphibia; order Caudata; family Ambystomatidae; genus Ambystoma; species Ambystoma mexicanum. The sequence continues at coordinate 1,206,469,145 of NC_090934.1, read as the reverse complement.
GAAGAGTGGATCCTTATACTCAAAAGTACCTGCACACGCTGGTGCCAACCGGCAAAGGGGAGTCTCTTCGAGGGAATCAGGCAGTTCAGTTCGACAAACAAATGAAGATGAACAGAGCTCCGCGACTCAAGCGCAGCCTCCACTGTGGGCAGAAGCAGAGCGCGAGTACGGAAAGGCGTGCTGTTTGACACAGCGGGGAAAAGCTACGGGCTACTGCAGGAGGGCTACCAGTTCCTAGCGATGCTACTCACCGGTCCCCGATGCAGGCAGACCCAGGCTTCTCCGCGTCATTTTCAGTGCTGGCAGTTTCAGATACGAGCAGGGGACGCCTCTGCGTCGTGTAGATTCCGCAGCAGCAGAAGTTAGAGTTGAGGATGTCCCAAACACAGTGAACCTGCACAGTTTGTTACCACAGCAGGGCAACAAAGCGGCCGTGTGTATTTCAGCCCAATGTACACTTCTCACTTCAGACCTGGGAATGCCAAGTGTACGAATCGTGTGAGAGTGGCAAGGACTCGTAATACAGCAGCAACCTGACGGCGGTTACAGAGCAAGACTCCTGGGTAGGCTGGTCAGTCCACTGGATGGCCCAGAGACACTTCCGAAGGCTTACGTGCAGGAGATGGTGAAGATGCCGAGAATAGTTGTTCCCACTATTCCAAAGGGTCAAAATACCAATACAGGCCTTCTTGTTCGATCAGAGGTAGAAAGGGTTTCACAAAGTGACAGCAGTGCAGAGGAGCAGTCCTTCAGCGGGTCACCAGTGATTCCTCGGTTCAGCCTCGTAGTTGCAGGATACTTGGCTCCTGTATTCCTTTGTTCGTGAGAACTCAGGAGATCGACATGGTAGTGGTGTTTCCAGCCTCCTTTTATCCACGGTTCCCTTCACGCCAAAACGGAGGGGACCGAATGGGAGATTTGCTCACAAAACACTCACACCATACGTGGACCTATCACGGACCACAGTGGTCCCAGGCATTCACGACACACTAGACTCTCTGGCACCCAGGATGTGTATTGGGACCAGACATCCCAGCCCACATCCTAGAGGCACACACAAGGCCTGTAGAAGCCCGCAAAAGCATCTGTGTTTCGTGGGAAAGTACATGCCCAAATAAGGAAGGCCCCGGGTCGGCTCGACCTGGGGAAGGTGAAGGGGGCAAGACGGTCAGCGGGCAGGACAAAGAGCCTCGTGGTCTGGCCATTTTGGAAGCCAGGCCACCATTTTAGGCTAAGCGCGAGAAACGCGCTTAAACAGCCAAAAGGAGCTCAAAAAACAAAGAAACGATTGCTGCCACCAGTCCCGTCCGTGATTCACTTGCACCGTTCGTTAACAATCCAAAAAGAGTGTCTAGGGCCTGTAGAAGGCTAGAGACCCAAGAGAGCAGCGAAAGCTGCAATATGATAAAAGAACTACGGAAAACAACGTTTCCCGGTACTGACTGTCTTAAGGGCATGTCAGTTTCCCCGTAAGAATGGAGCGAAAGCCCAGAGGAGTGTGGCAGAAGGCTGCACTTCTCTGGCAAAGTCTAGATCATGGTGAAAATAACAGCAAAAAGTTTAGGGGTTGCCACATGGAAGGAAAATTACCCACAATAAAGAAATCTTTCCTAACACCACCCGGAAATAAATTCAAGCACTTGAGAGAGGGAGAGAGAGGGAAAGTGAGAGCGAGAGAAAGAAAGAGAGACAAAGGGGCTGATTCATGGAATTTGTGCGCCGAAAAACTGGGATTTGTGTGCCATTCTGCCAGCAAATCCCTGTTTAACAAATGGGGATTTGCGGGCAGAATGGCGCACAAATCCCCGTTTTTCGGCACACAAATTCCATGAATCAGCCCCAAAGAGTGAGTGGTGAGTGGTATTTTGCACTGCAGATGTTTGAGGAGTCATATCATACATTTGTGGTCACAAAAGTGTGAGATGCAGCTTTGTGGGGTGTAGAACGGCCTTTTACCATGTCCTGAGCACAGTGACCCTACTTGATAACCTCTCATCTAACTGAGTTCAATCTTTCCAGTGTTGATTGCCCAAAACTTTGGGAATTTTTTTTGTAATCAAATTATTTTGACCCCACCTCCCTATGCCTTTCCCTCCAATGAAGAACTGCACAAAACCTTTGAAAAACAGTCAGAGCGGTTTGTATATATTTTTGTGAATTTTTTGGGCAGTTTTTTTTATGAGGGCCACCATTGAACGCAAAAAGTGCTTTTTAGAAACCTCCATAACTTTATCCTCGCCCCCAGATGATTACAGGCAGAATTTCACAGAACGTTTTTAAAAAGCATTTCAAGTTAGCTGTATATATTTTTGGGATATGTTCATGCACTTTCATGTGTGGCAAAGTTCTCTAGGAATCATCTCCGAGCCCTGTAACTGCAGATGCATGATCACCTGACACTGCTGTAATTGACTAATGGCCCGATTCATGGAAAAGTGTACATTGATCCCGCATAGCCTGCGCACCGAGAACGATTCTGCGCGGCCCTACGTGCAATGTTCTCAATGCGCACTTCATGTATTCATGGATTCAAATGCGCATTTCAACACACCCCGCGAAGAAAACCGAACTGCGTGAGAAACGCCCCTGACACGCCACCACACAAACAAAAAACATAGCCATAGACCAACCATTCTGCAAAACTCTGCATCCACCACTGACCCAACACCCCTGCAAACCTGCACGGGGTACCCCTTATGTAATGGCTGCACCACTGCAAACCTGTGCAAGCTCCCCCGTAAGTAAAGGCTGCACCCCTGTGACCCTCCGGGAAGTCCATGCAAGTTCCGGAAAAGCACTGCGCAGTAGATTCCATGAATCAGCTAACAGGGTTTTGCACGCAAAGGGGCATGCAAAGTCACGATTTTCCATGCAGATAATTTCATTAATAAGGGCCTAAGGGCCTGATCATGGAATTTATTGCATAGTGTGCAGTGACTTTTCACTGGTGAAAAGTGACTTTGAACTGCCTACAACACTCTGATTCATGGAACAGTGCAGAGTGTTTCTTTTGCTGTGCAGACACTTTGCACTGTTCCATGAATCAGGGTGTTTGTTGGCAGTGCAAAGTCACTTTTCACCGGTGAAAAGCACTTTGTGCTGTGAAACAAATTCCATGAATCAGGCCCCAACTCTCTTGCCCTATAATCAGTGCATTGATGCCTAAAGGCTGAGTGCACTTTCAATATATATATAAATAAATAATGTATTTTCCTATTGCCTAACATCACTCTATGCTTATTAGAAAACGTATACAATTTTATTTTTGTTGGCCCTGGATCTAAGTAAGGCATAGTCACGTTTGCCCATATTTGTTCCCTGGGCAGAGCCATGTTCCACCTGCTGGGGCATGCCCTTGCCCTCCACATAGTCAGAAGATGGCAAAGGGGGCTGTAATATGCCACGTTCAAGCACAGCATCAGCAGACTCTGAGGTTGGCCACGTGAAAAATGATGTATCCAATATCAGCAAATCCTGCAAACTCTCCACCAACCCAACAGCAAATGTATTGTTTTTGATTATTTGTACACTTTTTTTGAATTCTGGACAGTGTTTCACTATACCAAGTAACGTATACGAATGGGGTCAGATGGGTGCCAACTTCTTGTTCCAGTTTTCTGCAAATCCATCCAGCATTTCATTCTATAGTTGGTGTGATGCTGGAAATGCATTGGAGGGGCAGGGCCTCACTGTCCTTGTCCTGTAGTCCTTTTTCATTTGTGTTCTGTATTGTTTTCTGCCCAGGAGTCCATGTGGGACTCCTGGCAGGGCAGCTCTTCTGTTTTTGGTTGGTGTACAGACCCATGGAATACCCTTATGGCACCCATGGGTGGGGTGTAACCCTGTGCCCCTACTGTATGTTTTTGGGCACCTGTGTGTGGCCCACAGAGCAGGGTATGGGCTGGTGGCAGCTCCATGCTGAATTTGACAGGTGCTCTGAGTATCCTGCATTTTGGGTTACCCAGGCCCTGCCATTGGAATCAGTTGATTCCTGATAGGAAACAAGATGGCTCCTGTGGCATCTTGATTTCTATTGCCTGTTACCTTATTTTCCCAAAGTCCTGGGAAGCCCTGACTCTTTCCCTTGCCCCTGACTGGCTGTTGGGTGGAAGTTCCATATATGGTGTTGTTGTGAAGTCCAGGCCAGACTGGCTGGAGCCTTCCCAGTGACTGTATGTTGTGGGTACACCCTGTGGGTGGGACTGGGTGAATGGAGTGTGTGTCCAATATGCACTTCTTGTTGTGGATGTCTGGTTTCTGGTATGAGAGACAAAGACTGAGACAGCACTGCCCAAAACTGGCATGAATGCAGTGTGTAGTGTTGAATGGCTGGGTACTTGTCCCAATCCACATTCATTGTTTTGAGTGTCTGAGAGGGAGGAGTATGGACTGAATGCACTGTATGCCTGATTGGCTGATTGACTGCATGAATGCCCTTCTGTATGATTGGCTGCTGAGTGTGACCCAGCAGTGTGGATGAGAGACAGAATTGTATATCTGAGGACCTCTCACCACTGGAAATTGTTCAGAAGCTGAGTTGACACTTGAAGAGTAACTGGAACTGCTTATCCTCGATGCCCAGCTGGAAGAAGAAGAACTGCTGCTGCATTTGCTTTGACCCGATCCAAAAGCTGTGGAGTTCGTCGACGACTGATCCAAGAGAGGACCTGGTTAGGCACCCTCTTCGCGTGCTCTGAGGGACCATCGAGTACTGCCAACCTTCACCGAAGCTCCCTGGAAGTCAGACCCTCAAAAGGTTGCCGACTGGAGATGGGGACCGCCGAGGAGAACGAAGTGAAGCACCTGGACATGGACGCCGTCGAAGTCCATTGCCATCAACCAGGGTTCGGAGTATCGGCGTAACCGCTGGAGGCCTGTCGATGCCGTGTTGCCCAGAAGAGGGGACCACTTGATGCCGTGCCGCTGATGACCGGAGCCACCCGCTCCTTTGCTTAAGACTGTTGAATCAACTGACTCCCTTGTACGCACCGTCGACCACTTTATCCTGCCGGAGAAAGTTGAGGACGCTGATGAGAATCTGCCGGTGCGTTTCCCGCCACCCAAAGAACATAAAGACTTCAACGACTCGATGCCCTTGTCGGGCCACAGTTCTTCAGAAACACTTTGCAGTCCTGAACTATCAATTGCCGAGGTGCCCTGCACACCTCATCCTCGCAGGACGTCGCTGATGAGCATCGCCTGGATCAACGCCGTGGACTCGGCTCCCTCGAACATTTAATCGACGCCAAGTTCACCTTCTTTGATGCCTCTCGACGATCCGTGGCTCCTGCTTTAAAGGGAGTCACTCAAGAAGGATCCATCAACGCCTCTTCGAAGAACTCTGCTGTACCAGGTACATTGGGGGAGAGAAACATTATAGAAGGAAATAAGACGTATAGAACAATATATGGACTGGGCCTGTGTTATATCTTTATTTTACAGGTTGCCCAGGTGGGAGGGATCTCCACACAGAACTGTGTCTAATGGTAGGGGCCAGTATTCTGCCAATTCTTCTAATAAACTGCTTTCCTCTTATATCTATTGTTGGTTGCCTTTATTAAGGGATCTGTGTGACATTTCACCAGAGTATAGTTGATGCACTTTAATAAAATCTGATAATAATTGTGGTACCACTTTAGAACTGTATATATTTACCAATGTTGATTTTATGAGCACAAAGTGAGTTATTGTGATAGTGTACATAACCTTGAATATTAATTATATAAAGACTGTGTTTTAACTAATACAGTGTGGACATTCCTTTGTGGGGGCTTGGGGACTACACTGTACATAAGAACCAGCCTGCATCACCTCCTGAGAAGCTAGGCCTTGATTGCTCGTCCATTGCTACCGTAATAGGGAATCTTGGCTGGGGTCCTCTGTGCCTCTCCTCTACCATATAGAGAGCAGAAGTACAGAACCCCCCTCCGATCTTTACACTGGTGGTAGCAGTGGATGCTTATGGTTTTAAGAATCAGTGTATAACCGTGCCACTTACAAAATATCTGCACTTTGTTAAATTGAGGTTTAGTCATGTACAAGATAACTGAATTACAAGCAATGGAGTCTATTGCACATGGTACATTGACTAGGATGAGCCTAGAGGCTCTCCAGAGTGCTTGTGAAGCCAGGGAGTTAGACTTTGTGGATAAGTCTAGGGCTGAGCTGATAGCTTCCCTGGTGGACTACCAGACTGATGGTGAAACTCTTGAAGGAGGGGATGCAACCAATGAGGACTCTGGCCCTGGGATTGGTGCTAAATCTGTTCCTGGGAATGCCACCATTCCTGCTGCCTCTGTTCCAAACCCCAGCAATTCCTTGGAACTTGAGTTATAACCAGGTTACTCACCGTAGTGACCACCTTACTCCTAGTCCATAGTCACCTTTCCTCCATACTTATGGGACATCTCTCCGTCCTGTGGGACGGGACCGGAGCACATTGTAAAAAGCATCCAAAAATGTTTTTCAATAATGTGTCCTTCCTCTTTTTCTTGCACGGGGCCCGGCACGCGGCCGTAACCCCGCCCACCTTGGCTCCGCCCCACGCATCGCCCATCAGTCCTTTTGTATCGCCAGGTCAGAGACCTATTAGCAAAAACAGAGGAACCTTATTAGAGGGGACAGCGGGCGGGCGTATGGAGGAAAGCGGACTATGGACTAGGAGTAAGGTGGTCACTACAGTGAGTAACCTGGTTATACTCCTGCATCCCGTCTCCGTTCCTCCATTCTTATGGGAGATTCCCAAGCACTCCTACAGGAACTACGGGTGGATGGAAATACCCCTTACTGAAAAAGGTTCTTCAGCACAGCCTGACCAAACTGAGCATCAGCTCTTGAGCTCATGTCAAGACAATAATGCTTACAAAAAGCAGATGGGTAGGCCAAATAAGCTGCCCTAGTGATGGACTCCCAGGGGACATATTTCTGAAAAGCAACCGCGGCTGCCTTGCCCCGCACCAAGTGTGCATGAATACCCTTAGGAGGTTTCAACCCTTGGACAGTGAAAGACTCCGTAATGCAGGCAGCGATCCACCGAGAAATAGTCGCCTTAGATGCCTGCTTACCCTGAGGGTTACCAAAAGTCACACACAGTTGAGAAGAACTCCTAATCTCGGAAGTTCGTCCAGATAGAACTTAAGAGCCCCTCTGACATCGAGACAATGCAGAACCCTTTCTGCCTCTAAGGTAGGGTTCGGAAAGAAGACCGTCAGGGAGATCGACTGATTCAGATGGAATTCAGTTACCACCTTTGGCAGGAAAGCAGGATTCGTCCGTAGGACTACCTTATCCGTGTGAAAGACCAAAAAGGGATGCTCCACCGACAAGGCCTGAGCTCACTCACCCGCCTCGCTGATGTAACGGTGACCAAAAAGGACACCTACCAGGATAGGTACTTGAGGTCCACCGTGGCCATTGGTTCAAAAGGCTTGTGGCACAACGCCGTCAGGACTACATTTAGATCCCATGGCGGGTGCGGACTACGAATTGGAGGGTAGAGGCGTGTCAAGCCTGCAAAATGCCTCTTAACCACTGGATTACCCAGAGAGTTAGAACATTGCTCCGTAGAAAGATAAGCGGAGACCGCTGAAAGGTAAGTTCTGCATGACAGATCGTGAACACCCGACTCTGCTAGGAAGGATACGAAGGACAGCACAGTGTCAATCGTAGCTCCCCTTGGGTCCAACTGTTTTTCCAAACACCAATGACAGAACCTGAGCCATTTACTTCTGTATTGGGATCTAGTCGAGGGTTTCCTGGCTGCCTGGATAATATGCATGTTATCCACAGACAAGTTAAGATGTTCAAAAGACTTGAACTCAGGCACCATGCCGCCAAGCTGAGCGATTGTGGGGAAGGGTGCCACATCTGCTGTTCCCCCTGATAAAGAAGATCGGGGGTCACTGGTAACCTGATCGGCGGATACACCGACAGGTGTTGAAGTTCTGAGAACCAAAACATGGCCGGCCACCACGGGGCTATGAGCAGAAGGGAACAGTTCACTGAGTTCTTCAGCTTCCAAATTGCTCGATGGACTAGAGGCAGAGGCGGGAAGGTGTAAGCTCTCATGTTGTGCCATGGAATCTCGAGTGCATCCTCCAGAGAGGAGGCTCCCAGCCCCCCTCTGGAGGCATGCTGAGGAAACTTCTTCTTTACCGCCGTAGCAAAGAGGTCCACCTCCGGTGTGCCCCAACGCAAGAAAATCCATGAGAGGACCTCCGCCTTCAACTCCCACTCATAGCTGACCTCTCTCCGCCGGCTAAGGGCATCCGCTGTGACATTCAGCTGGCCCGGGATGTGCACTGCAAGCAGCCAAACACCATGAAGCACAGCCCACTCCCAAATCTGGATGGACAGGTTCACGAGAGGAGGAGGCTTGGTTCCCCCTTGCTTGTTGATGTAATACATCAACACCACATTGTCTGTGCGTATGCGGACCACCTTGTTGGCTATGACCGGTCTGAACGCTCTGAGCGCTAGGAAGATCGCCAGAAGCTCTAAATGATTTATGTGGAGGAGCTTGTCCTAAGGCGACCAGAGATCTGAGACCTGAAGAGGATCTAACTTCGCACCCCACCCCAGGAGGGAGGAGTCCATCGTGATCGTCACCATAGGGACTGGATCCTGAAACCCCGCACCCACTTAAAGGTTGCTGAGAGATGACCACCATTCCAGGTCCACTCTCATGGAAGCCGGAATCATTATCAGCTTGGAATCCGGGTCCACAGCCTGACGCCAAGAACTCTGAAGAGCCATCTGGGTCTGCCTCATCTTGAGATGAGCAAGAGGAAGAGCCAACATGAACGAGGCCATGAGGCCCAGAAGCCTCTGGAACCACCAGGCTGACATGCTCTCCGACTGCGCAAACATCTGACACATGGCTAACAGATCCGCCAACCTGTCCCCGATCAGTTACACTCTGCAGTCGATCTTGTTCCAGCGAAAATCAAGTCCTGCGAGACCGTCATGGAAGATTTCTGCCAGTTCACCGACAGCCCAAGATGGAACAGGAGCTGAAGGAGAGACTGAAGATTGCCCGCTGCTTTCAACGGACAAGGGCTGCATAAGAGCCAGTCGTCCAAATACAGATACACATGGATACCCTGCAGACGAAGATAGGCCGCAATCACCGACATCATCTTCGTGAAGACATGCGGTGCCGAACTGAGGCTAAAAGGAAGCACTCGAAACTGGAAGTGCTCCTCTCCCAAAGAGAAACAGAGATATCGCCTGTGTGGATTCCAAATCAGAATATGCATGTACGCATCCTGAAGATCCACTACACTGAGCCAATTGCCCATCTGCAAGGAGGACCGTATCTGGCTGGGCGTGATCATCTTGAATTTCTCTTGGGGTAGGAAAATATTGAACTGGGAAAGGTCTAGGATGGTACGCAGGCCAGCCTGGTTGGGTTTGGGCACCGTAAAGAGCCGGGAGTAGAAGCCCTCCCCTCGTTCCCCGAGGGGAACGGGGTCCACAGCTCTGAGGTCCAGAAGTTTCTGAACCTCGGCTTTGAGGGAGGGCTAGCCCGACAGCTGAAAAGGTGGGTTGAAGGGTGGGGTAGAGGGTAGGAGTAAGCGGTAGCCCGCCCAAGCGACTGACAAGACCCATCTGTCTTCGGTGATGGTCTGCCACGCCTCCCAATGAGATGCAATGCGTCCTCCCACCGGGGTCTCCTGCGAGCATGGAGAACCCTCATTTTGTAGGTTTTTTGGTGGTGTTGCCACCTGAACCTTAGGAGGAGGCTGAAGAGCGGGAGAAAAACCGAGTCCGTTGTTGCCTACGGCGGTTATTCCCCGAAGGGGTATCCACTCTGCGAGATTTCTGGTCAAGGAAGCCCCTTAAGGCAGAGGAGAGTTGGCTTTGCGACAACGGTCTCTGGGTTTTGAAAGGGGTCTTAACCAGGACCGACAAGGACTAAGCTGTCTGAGTGCTATCCTTCGTCTTGGTGAGCTCTACATCTGTTGTAGAATGAAAGAGCTCCTTACCATCAAACGGAAGGTCCAAAACCTTGTCCTGCACTTCCTTTGAGCCACGCCTCCCGTGAGGTATCAACCCCCAACATAAGGCCCCGAGCCGAGGTATCTACATGATGAGCCGCAGCCTCCAAGAGATCATGGGACAAGACCCTGGTGTCGGATCATCCCGCCTTAAAGTCTTCCAGCTTCTCGACCGGAATGAACTCCTCAAACTCCGACAGACCTTTCCACATCCGCCTATTATCCCTCGCTAACACCAGTTCGGCATTGGCCTGCCTGAGCTGCAAAGCCGAGTTGGCGAACATTTTTCAACCAAGGGAGTCAAGGAGCTTATCCTCCTTTCCCAGAACCTGAGTAGCCGTTGTGGAAGAGGATGCTGCAGGCCTGTACTGCAAAGTGGCCGCAGCCACCACTGTGGAGGAGGGGGGTGGACAAGATGACAGGACCACCTCTTCCGAAGAATTCAGCCTGTATCGCGCATCAATTTTCTTATTGACGACAAGTATATATATATATATATATATATATATATATTATATATATATATATATATTTTTCAGGTTTTCGTTTAGGAAAAAAAGGGTTTTTTAGCAAAAAAGAGGGGTTGGGGGGGACGACCCCAAAAAAAAAAAAAAATGTGAAAATACTAAAAAAAAGAAAATTCAACCATTTGTCTTTCGACCAAATTGCGTCGACCATTTGTCCTGTCGACCATTTATTTTCGACAAAATGACCTGTAACCATCCAGAGTGTGGCTTTTCCCAGACCCTGCAGACCTCGGCCAGAACGTCCTTCTGCAAGAACAGGCAGTACGTTCCAAAGGAGACAGGGTGAACGCCCCAGAAAGCACACCCTCCTGCAGAGCGGGTGCCTTGGGCACCAGAACATCTAAGAAGCACATTATGTCCAGTACCCGGTCATGAAAAGCTCTAATAGAGCGGGGCAGGTCATCGTTGTCCTGATTGCCTTGCATGTCATCCGACAGGTCAGGATCCTGCTGAGCCGTGTCGGCCGCTGCCTTGTCCACGGGGGTCAATGGGGGCAAAGGCGGAAGAGTCGGGGAAGGCACCGTAGGCAAGGGAGGCACTGGCGGGACCACCGGAGGAACGGGTGGAGCCGGAGGCGCGGGCGGACATATCTCCCTAAAAAGCCCTTTGAAATATTCCCTCATGGGGTCGGTACGCATGAGCGTTTGAAATTTACCGAAAAAGGCATCCTCCGGGGACTGCTTTGGAACCTGAGGTGGCCTCTCATGAGGAGGATAATTCCAGGGACGTAACGGGGAAGGATTCCACAACGGCCCCTCCACCGACGTATCCACATAAATCAAAGGTGCCGACCCCACAGCCAACGAAACAGTGTGCAGAAGGGGCATCCGGCGTTCCAATCAGAAACTGGCCGATAAGGATGCACACAAGGTACTCTATGTTCACCCACGGAACCAAGCCCTACACCTGAGGCCAATGGCGTAGTTGAAGGGGTAGCACCTAAAATGGCCACTGCGGTCGTGGCGGGAATGGGCGCCATTTTGTCATCGCCTGAGGGGAACTGCGGCACGTGAGGAAGTGAGTCAGGGGTCCCCGTCGATGGATCAGTGGTCTTAACTTTAGCCTTAACATAAAGAACCTCGGCAGAGCCGGTTCCATGAGGCCTGGAATGTTTCTGCAACATACCAACCGCAAAATTAGCCTTCCCAGGAAGGACCTCGGCACCGTCGGTAAAAGAAGAACTTTCCTTCTTTGCCCCCTCAACAGATCTGGTGTCGCCGCAAGAGTGGGAACGGTGAGAAATAGCCTTCACTGACTTGTCAGGCCTCTCAGAAATGTTGGTAGCTTTAGCCTCTGTACGAGGGACCCCGGACCCAGGTCCGGAAACAGCCTTATCCGTGTGGACCTCGAACATCCGTTCGGTAACACCAAGCCCAACCAAGGCCTCAGGGCGCACCCCGGTCTTATTCTTGAGGGAAGCCAATAGAGAGGCCTCAGAGCGAGCTCCGATACCCCACGACTCAGTAGAACTGGGTCTACAAACAGCCCCCACAAGAGGGGCCTCGGAGCGTGCTCCGGTATCCACAGGCCCCTTACGGAGGCCCTTGGAGAAAACTCTGGTACAATTATTAGGCCCAACGGGCCCCTCAGGGCAATCCCCGGTGACAGAACGATCAATGCTCCTCCCGGCCCAGGAGGAACCTGGAAAGGTATCCCCCGGCCGGGGTGCTCTGAAAAGTAAAGAACTTACCGGGCGTTCCTTCTTTTCGTCGATGAACGCCTGAAAATGTGAAGGAGGAGTTTGTCGGAACACCTCCTCCCACTGCTCCAACCGACGTTGAAGTGCTCGGACCGAAAGGGAGTCGCAGTAAAAACAGGAGTCCCAACGTTGATCCGGACCCAAACACTCTAAACAGAGAGGATGGGGATCCGCCCTCACGAAGCGTCGGTGACATGATGAGCAATCTGGAAAATCTAGTTTGAACGACATAGAGAGGCTAGTACACAATCGCTAGCGAGAGCCAGAGAGGAAAAAAGGGAAGAAAATCTTCTGAGGATGCAAGTGCGTCCAGTCCCGAATGAGCGGAGAAAAGGACTGATGGGCGATGCGTGGAGCAGAGCCAAGGTGGGCAGGGTTACGGCCGCGTGCCGGGCCCCACACAAGAAAGAGAGGAAGGACACATTTTTTTTTAAAAAATGTTGGATGCTTTTTACAAAGTGCTCCGGTCCCGTCCCACAGGACAGAGAGATGTCCCATAAGTATGGAGGAAAGGGGACGGGACGTAGGAGTATTAAGGGTGAAATTGGCCTTTCAATACCGCAAGTTGGAAATAGAAGCTGAGCTTAAGAAAGAGGAGCTGGAACAGCAAGTAGAACTCAAGAATAGGGATCTTGAACTCAAAGACAAGGACACTGAATGTCAGAGAATCTAGCTAGTTAAAGCTAGAGTGGAGACTTCAGCTAAACCCAGTGAGAGTGTCAGGTCCCCAGCCACTAAGTTTATGAAAGATTTGGTTGGTGTGTTTGTGGAGGGTTCAGATATCCTCCAATGGATTGAAGCGTTTGAAATGGCTTGTGCAATTCATGATGTTGATAAGAGAGATTGGGCTAAGTGTTTGTTAAGCAGAGTGCCTCAGACTGGATATAACTGTATTCTGAAACTGAGAGTGGAAGAAACGGGTCAGCATGAGTGCATGAAGTCTGCTTTGATTGCCAAGTTTGGCAAGACACCTACCCAATACCTTAAAAGGTTCAGGGATTTTAAGAAAAGAGAGAATATGTCTTGGGTTGACTGGGTGAGTGCTTCGCACATGAACATGATGGGGTGGATTGATGGTTACAAAGTGAAAACGTTTGTTGAATTGTCTCACCTTTTGTTTTTTGAGCATTTTTCAGAAGCCTGTTCACTAGAGCTGCGTCAGTATGTTGCTGAGAAGAACATTTTGGATCCCTTTAAGCTGGCTAGGTTGGCTGACAAGTGCGTCTCCCACCGGGTATCCCCTAAGGACTCCAGTGGGAAGGACAACGACAAAGAATAGGGGACCTCTCAGAAAGCTGAGGAGTCCCAAAAGCAGTCACAGTGGGGTAAACCAAAACCTTCCTCTCCTTAGACCCAAAAATCTAGTGTGGATAAGTCATCTGTAGGTGAGAATAAGAGTAGTGGTCCACCTGCTTCAAAGCAGGCTCCCAGTGGTTCCAGTACCGTACTCCCACATTCCTGGCAACTGTTGGGAATGTGGGGCTCTGGATCACAAGAAGGGTGACTCCAAGTGTAATGGTAAGGCACTTGGAGTGCACGCTGTCAGCCTGACCTACCCTTACCCCATGTCTGAGGTGGAGGCCACTGTCCTCCCCTCATCTACAGGGATCACCTTTGGTGCTCCTGTAGAGATTTCCTTAGTGTCCCTTGTGGCCTGGGACCAGTACACAGAAGTATTGGCGACTATCCCACAGAACACCCGTAGATTTTTGAGAAGTGTCCCCTTGAATGGCCAGCCTTCTACTGGCTTGTGAGACACTGGGGCAAGCATGACAGTGGTGGACAGGACCCTGCTCAAGTCAGAGGACTATGTAGGTGCTCCTCTGAGAACCACCAGGTTAGCTGGCGTGCCTCCCAAATTATTGCCTGTAGCCTTAGTCACACTCATGATTGGAGACAAGACAGCAAAGCTTCCTGTCAAAGTTCAGGACTATGTCCCTGCTAACATTCTGTTAGGTAATGACGTAGTAGAGTTGGGGTTGATCTTGGATGGCCTTCCCATGACTGCTGCTGCAGTCACTAGGTCACAGGTGACACAATGTCTGGCTGTGAGTCAGGTACCCGAGCCAAAGGTGAGGCCTAAGGCAAGAAAAAGGAAGACCAAGAAGGCCACCTCTGCAAGGAGGGCTCCTTCTCTTCCTGCTGTTTCTACAGCACCCATTGGGATCCATGCTCCGGACGGGCTGGGTCCAGTGGAAAACCCAAACTCAACTCCTGAGGGAGAAGAGACAGAAGACTCTCCTGTGGGAGAGGTCCTCAACCCGGAGGACCACCCCGACCTTCAATGCCTGTTGGTTAAAAGGGGACCCTCCCGGGCGGACTTCTGTAAGGGACAGAGAGTGTGCCACCCTCTCGGGGGTCTGAGGAAACAGGCCCTGTCCCAGGCACAAGGAGAAGTGCTTAGGACATTCCAGATTTATTGGCAGGGTGAGCACCTTGTTAGTGAGCCCACTAAGCCTAAACCTGGTGTCCTCAAGAGGTTGGTGGTACCCCAGGTTTACAAGCCCTTCCTACTGCAGTTGGCGCATGAAGTGCCCTTAGCTGGTCATCTTGGTACCAAGAAGACTAAGCAGAGGCTCTCTCCCCATTTTTACTGGCCTCGGATGGGAGTAGAAGTGAAGTGCCACTGCAGGACCTTTTTTTCAAAAAAGGTAGCAGGCGCTCCTCTCCAGAAAGAACATGACATGATAACCTGTTCTGAGATGAGAGTTTGTAGAGTTAGTTGTCTGGCATGACTGGAGACAGTGTCATTGCCCCACTGCAGCCATTGCCAGTGGCTGGCACACCGTTTGAGAGGGTGGGCTGCCATTGTCGGTCCCCTTGACCCTCCCACTTCAGGTGGACATCGGTCATCCTGGTCTTGGTTGATCATGCCACCAGGTACCATGAGGCTATACCCCTTCGGACTGTTACTACCAAGGTGGTTGCCAGGGCTCTCCTGGGCATTTTTACCCGTGTTGGATTCCCTAAGGAGGTTGTCTCTGACAGAGGATCCAACTTCATGTCTAGTTACATGAAAACCATGTGGAAAGAGTGTGGGGTAACCTACAAGTTCTCCACCTCTTACCATCCGCAGACTAATGGTCTGCTTGAGAGGTTTAATAAAACTCTCAAGGGCTTGCTAGGCGCTTTGGAAGAGCCCCTAAGGAGGAAATGGGATCTCCTCCTGTCATTCCGTCTGTTTGTTTACAGAGAGGTACCTCAAGAGGGTGTTGGTTTCAGCCCCTTTGAGTTACTCTTTGGACATCCTGTGAGGGGGCCCCTTGCCTTGATCAGAGAAGGTTTGGATGCCACCCCTCCAGGTCCCGCCAAGCAAGTGGGGGACTATGTGTTAGGCCTCCAGGACAGGAAATTCTCGTGATGGAGCCTACCAATCCTAGAGCTTTGGAAGACAAGTGGACTGGACCCTTCAGGATCATCTCCAAGATGGGCGAAGTCAATTATCTGGTTGACATGGGTGTCCATGGGGTAGCCCCTCAGGTATTCTATGTTAACAGGCTCAAGCCTTTCCACAGGAGAGCAGAAGTCTCATGTCTCTTGCTTGCTTCAGAGCAAGAGAAAAGATGAGAGTGAGCCCCTTCCTGATTTGCTGCATAGCAACCCTCAGGATGTCTCAGTGGAGGGAGTACTTGCTCTCCAGATCTGACCACAGAGCAGCAGAAGGCCTGCAGGGCTTTGCTCTGGCAGTATGCCTCTCTGTTCTCACTGACACCAGGCCTTACACCTTGGTGTAGGCACAAAATTGACACTGGTGACAGTGTCCCTGTCAAAAGCAGGTGCTACCATATGTCAGATACAGTTAAAACCACATCCAGGCTGAGGTCGCCAAGATGTTGGATCTGGGTGTTATTGTACCCTCAACCAGTCTCTGGTCCAGTCCAGTGGTCCTTGTCCCCAAGGCAAGTTCCCAGGTAGGTACCAAGGATTGGAGGTTCTGGGTGGACTACCGAGGAGTCAATGCCGTCACGCGCACCCATTGCCCAGGGCTGATGAGCTTGTGGATACCATAGGTGCTGCCAAATTTGTGAGCACCTTTGACCTTACCTCAGGCTATTGGCAAATAGCTCTGACAGACCATGCCAAGGAAAAGACGGGGTTCTCAACACCTGCGGTACTCTATCAGTTTAGGGTCATGCCTTTTGGGTTGAAGAATGCCCCTGCCACCTTCCAGAGATTGGTCAATCATGCGCTCAGTGGGCTGGAGGCCTTCTGTGTGGCCTACGTAGACGACATTGCTGTCTACAGTTCATCTTGGGAAGAGCATTTGACACATCTGGATAAGGTGTTGCAGGCCTTGAAAAGGGCTAACCTCACTATGAAGGCCACCAAGTGCCAGATAGCTCAGGTGACAGTCGCGTATCTTGGTCATGAGGTAGGAGGGGGTCAAATCCAACCTCTCCCCAGTAAAGTACAAGATGTACATGACTGGGAGACTCCCACTACTCAAACCCAGGTGAGAGCCTTTTTGGGCCTCACTGGATATTATCGCAATTTCATGGTGGACTATGGAACCATAGCTGCACCACTGACAGTTCTGACTTCACCCAAACAGCCTAGGAAGGTTAATTGGACTGAAGACTGTTGAAGGGCTCTTTGGTGGCTTGAAAGAAAGTCTGTGTAGGGCACCTGTGTTGTGTGCGCCTGACTACAGCAAACTCTTTATTGTCCAGACAGATGCCTGCGACACCGGAATTGGAGCTGTCTTGTCCCAGTTAGATGACAAAGGGAGGGAACATCCGATCATCTTCATCAGTAGACAACTGAAGGGTAGGGAACTTAGGTGGGCTACTGTTGAAAAGGAAGGTTTCAGTATAGTTTGGAGCCTTAGGCATTTTAGGCCCTTCCTTACAGGGTCAACCTTCAAGGTCCAAACAGATCATAAGCCCCTGAAGTGGCTTATGCAGATGAAGGATGAAAACCCAAAACTGCTCAGGTGGTCCATTAGCCTGCAAGGGCTAGACTTCACCATAGAGCATAGACCAGGGATAATGCAGATGGCCTTTCCAGAAGGTATGTTGACTGTCTGGATGAGGGTTTCTATCCCGTGGGAGATTAGGCACCCTAACTTCAGTCGGGGGGGGGGTACTGTGATGCTGGAAATGCATTGGAGGGACAGGGCCTCCCTGTCCTTGTCCTGTAGTACTTTTTAATTTGTGTTCTGTATTGTTTTCTGCCCAGGAGTCCATGTGGGACTCCTGGCAGGGCGGCTTTTCCTGTTTTGGTTTGGTGTACAGACCCATGGGATACCCTTATGGCACCCATGGGTGGGGGTGCAACCCTGTGCCTCTAGTGTATGTTTTTGGGCACCTGGTGGCAGCTCCATGCTGAATTTGACAGGTGCTCTGAGAATCCTTCATTTTGGGATACCCAGGCCCTGCCATTGGAATCAGTTGATTCTTGATAGGAAACAAGATGGCCCCTGTGGCCTCTTGCTTTCTATTGCCTGTTACCTTGTTTTCCCAAAGTCCTGGGAAGCCCTGACTCTGTCTCTTGCCGGTGACTGGCTGTTGGGTGGAAGTTCCATATATGGTGTTGTTGTGAAGTCCAGGCCAGACTGGCTGGAGCCTTCCCAGTGACTGTATGTTGTGGGTACACCCTGTGGGTGGGACCTGGGTGAATGGAGTGTGTGACCAATATGCACTTCTTGTTGTGGATGTCTGGTTTCTGGTTTCAGATGTCTGGATGTCTGAATGCAGTGTGTAGTGTTGAATGGCTGGGTACTTGTCCCAATCCACATTCCTTGTTGTGAGTGTCTGAGAGGGAGGAGTATGGCCTGAATGCACTGTATGTCTGATTGGCTGACTGACTGCATGAATGCCCTTCTGTATGATTGGCTGCTGAGTGTGACCCAGCAGTGTGGATGAGAGACAGAATAGTATATCTGAGGACATCTCACCACTGGAAATTGTTCAGAAGCTGAGTTGACACTATAAGAGTAACTGGAACTGCTTATCCTCGACGCCCAGCTGGAAGAAGAAGAACTGCTGCTACATTTGCTTCAACCCGATCCAAAAGCTGTGGAGTTCATCGACGAATGATCCGAGAGAGGACCTGGTTAGGCACCCTCTTTGCGTGCTCTGAGGGACCATCAAGCACCGCCAACCTTCACCAAAGCTCCCTGGAAGTCAGACCCTCAAAAGGTTGCCGACTGGAGGTGGGGACCGCCGAGGAGAATGAAGTGAAGCACGTGGACTTCGACGCCGTCGAAGTCCATTGCCATCAACCAGGGTTCGGAGTATCGCCGTAACCACTGGAGGCCTGTCGATGCTGTGTTGTCCAGAAGAGGGGACCGTTTGACGCTGTGCCGCTGATGACCGGAGCCACCCACTCCTTTGCTTAAGACTGTTGAATCAATGGACTCCCTTGTCCGCACCGTTGACCACTTTATCCTGCCGGAGAAAGTTGAGGACGCTGATGAGAATCTGCTGGTGGGTTTCCCGCCACCCAAAGACCAAAAAGACTTCGACGACTCAACGCCCTTGTCGGGCCACAGTTCTTCAGAAACACTTTGCAGTCCTGAACTATTAATTGCCGAGGTGCCCTGCACACCTCATCCTCGCAGGACGTCGCTGACGAGCACCGCCTGGATCGACGCCGTGGACTCGAACATTTAATCGATGCCAAGTTCACCTTCTTTGATGCCTCTCGACGATCTGTGGCTCCTGCTTTAAAGGGAGTCACTCAAGAAGGATCCATCAACGCCTCTTCGAAGAACTCTGCTGTACCAGGTACATTGGGGGGGAGAAACATTATAGAAGGAAATAAGACTTATAGAACAATATATGGACTGGGCTTGCTTGTGTTATATCTTTATTTTACAGGTTGCCCAGGTGGGAGGGATCTCCACACAGAACTGTGTCTAATGGTAGGGGCCAGTATTTTGCCAATTCTTCTAATAAACTGCTTTCCTCCTATGTCTATTGTTGGTTGCCTTTATTAAGGGATCTGTGTGACATTTGACCAGAGTATAGTTGATGCACTTTAATGAGATCTGATAATAATTGTGGTACCACTTTAGAACTGTATATATTTACCATTGTTGATTTTCTGAGCACAAAGTGAGTTATTGTGATAGTGTACATAACCATGAATATTAATTATATAAAGACTGTGTTTTAACTAATACAGTGTGTGGACATTCCTTTGTGGGGTCTTGGTGACTACACTGTACTTAAGAACCAGCCTGCATCACCTCCTGAGAAGCTAGGCCTTGGTTGCTCGTCCATTGCTACCGTAATAGAGAATCTTGGCTGGGGTTCTCCGTGCCTCTCCTCTACCATATAGAGAGCAGAAGTACAAACCCCCTCCAGTCTTTACAGTTGAGAACAGAAATTGCCTAGAGATTACATCTTTTGTGACTCTGACCTATTCCCTTTCCGTCACTTTGACAGAACTGTTTTAAACATCGAAATTAAATTCACATATGGGGATAATATCTTTTTTTGGGAATGTTTCATGCATTCTCCTGAAAAGTGTTCTTCCTATTGGGGACCCATCTTGCCTGTATCTCCAGTTTTA
This sequence comes from Ambystoma mexicanum, assembly GCF_040938575.1. Lineage (NCBI taxonomy): Eukaryota > Metazoa > Chordata > Amphibia > Caudata > Ambystomatidae > Ambystoma > Ambystoma mexicanum. The sequence continues at coordinate 1,206,449,403 of NC_090934.1, read as the reverse complement.
TTACATGATGCACATGGTTCTCAATCAACATGTTTGCATTTGAGCTATTTTGCCAGTTTTTACCTATTATTAATCGTTTTACCTCCCCTAACATTTTGTGTGTTCTTGTAATACACACCTTTTGCACATTTCATTTTGACCACACAGTATTAATATCTTGTATTGATTGTCCTAAAGAGGAAGGGGGATAGCTGGAGAGACACACTGCTACTGCTACGTATAATACCTGCTAAACTAGCACTACACTGTTTGCTGTAAAATAGTGTCAGAAGCGGCTGATCGCGTTCTTACAGTTCTTTCAGTGCAGCTTGGCAAGATGCCACGTTGCCCCAGGTTAGTATGACCTTTGCTCCAACCTCTTGACAGAACTCGGCGAGGGATGCTTGTAGGACACTTACGGATAATGCTGTAACGTTTCCCCTCTTTTTTGCCGCATTTCCTTGCATCCAATTTTCAGCTGCCTCCATCCACATGCATCACCTGGCATTGCACGGTGTGAGAATTCAGTTACAGTTGGCCTGCGAATGCTAGTACCGGTGAGTGTACTGAAGTGCACTGAGTGAGTGTACTGAAGGTGGGGAGCAGAGTGTTCCAGGTCTAAGATGAGTGACATGGGAATAGAGAGCCCCTCAGGAACTTGGAATCCCCAGCGTGAGGTGATTACCAGAGAGAGTGTGAGGATTATAGTGGCTGTACCTCCCCCCTAGGTTTAGTGTGCAGCGAGTGCTTCTGCAACCTGCACTGCTCTGTATTTAGGCCGAGTGACAGCGAGTGTTGCGGTGGAGCGTGGAGGTCGGTCTACTATGTTCATTGCTCTCAGCCTGCTAACGTGCAGCCTATTGGCCCTCCCGAGCGCATGAGGGGTGACGGCAAGTGTTAGTGTTTCAGTGAGGCAGCAAGGAGGTGACATGGTCCTCAACTCCGACTTGGACTGCAGTTGACCACCTGCTGCTTGCTGACCCTTTTTCACCTGTAAGACGGAGGAAGGTGTGGTCGGCGGGTCCAGCGGCAGTGCTGGGCATATGTTAACAAGGGGTGTACGGCCCTGCCAACTGGTGAGATTGCAAGAACTCTCAGTGTCTCTTCCAACACCTGCTACGAGTGTAATTCCATCTGCTGCCCTCACGTGCTGTAAAAACACCACTGGGATGGTGGGGAGGGGCTCATTTTCCGTCACTGAACTGCTTCATATGGATCACTTGAACCTCTCTCCTATGAGTGTACAAACTACTCCCTTAAAAATGCCGGCTACAGAGTCGCCAGTAGAAATGAGGGGGTTGGCTCCGTTCCCTGTGTGATGGGGATTATGAAATAAAAAACTTGATTGATGGATTCTATAATTACACATGCCCCAAAGCATGCAACCAATGCCTTATGCCCAGAAGATCCAGAAGTCCTTATGCAAGTGCCGAATAGGGGACCCACAGAGACCTACCTTTACTGCTTGCTACCCCAGAGCCTAACTATGAAGATGAATTGGTGGGGCCAGTTGCTTGCAATCTAGCCATTCCAAGGATGCACTCTGATGAAAGTGCATCCTTGGAATGGCTGATTCGATCCTCTGCAGCTCCCGAGACAGGGGCAGTAAGCTCCCCTGTTTATCCTGTCTCCAGCAGGGGAGACACTTGTAGGAAACAGTCGAGCCGGAAGAAGTTAAATCATCAACATTGGTAGCCTGATTGTCAAAGGACATATTGGACATAACATCCCAAATTGAGAATCAAAAATGCCTAACTTTGGCAAGTATAAAAGGCAGACTTGAAGACCAGAATTGGCTTAGCCCAAATGTTGCAATTGCACCCTTCTATCTTGATCAGTGCACTACTTAAACAATGGGAATGGAGATATAATGCCCCAAAGAGGGTGGATCAGGGAACTTTTCTGTGGAACAACCACGTTCTGAATTGAGAGCAAGCCTGCTGCACCAAGAAGAAGATCAAGATCATCAGACATCAGCATATCAACCACCTCGTCCGGGTCTGAAAGGAGGCATTCAGTCTTTGGACCTGCGAACAGGAGTATGGAAATGGGTTGTTAAGTGACTTCAATTCAGTACTCCAACTAAGTCAATGCCTAGTCTGGGATGCCCAAGGGAAGCCCTTATTTATATATTTTTATGACAAGTTCCTAGATCTGGATGATAAACCCTTGTATAACGCCCCTCTCTTTGAATCCCCCTGACCTCACTGAGCCAAGAAGTAGGTTTGTTTTGCAAATTAAAAGATTTATTGAAAAATTAAACAAGATATATATCACACTTTTATAAATAAATTAATATTTGATAGCCCACTTATGAATATGACAGTGATCAACAATGGATAATATTACACTAGCACACTTTTTTCAATCAGTGAGGAGTTGGTAGAGAAAGGAAAAGGTAGCTGAGAATACTTTTATGGTTTCAAGGAAATGCAATGATGGAAAAGAATGCAGCACAAAAATAACTGAGATGGTTTCCACAAGAGATAATAAGATCACTTTTTCTTTTGACAATTCACTCCCCCCTATGCAATATAAAGAGATGGAAAAGAGCACACAATTTTCAGGAATACAATCAAATGCAATACAAATTCCGTTCCCCCCTAGCAAGCTTAGAGCAACCGGTATGCTTTTAAACAGTCAAAAATACTTTTAAATGTGATTTGCAATGAATTGAAAAATATGCTAAAAATGTTTTTAATTCCCTACAGGAGATTCAGGGTAGGTGATAGCTACTTAAGATTGGTTCAGGTCAACACTATCAGTGATTCATGAGGGATTGTCAGGTTGAAAACAAATTTCAGCAGTTGCAAGCAAAAGACAGCGATTTTTTGACAGGTGGAGAAATTAAGTCAAATTGCTATTCGCGGCACTTTTTCAGAGTGCGTCGATCGTGATTACAGAAAAACTATAAGGAATAGAATGTTTTGGGCTCGTTGGAAAGCTTAGGTTCATAGCTTTAAAAGGTAAGTTAAATCTCGCTCCTAAGACATGCGGTTCAAAAGATACGGACGATTTAGTGGAGGTAGATTTTTAAAAGTAAATTTAAAGTTCAGAATGACAGATGCGCTGTGGAAGGTTTTGAATCAACAGGATGGACACACAATTCTATGATGCAGTTTGGGACAGGTTAAAAATGGTCCAAAATAGATTATTTTAAACTAAGAGATTGGTTCTGCACAGTTCTGGCTGGATACTCACACTATAAATTTGAAATAGGCCGTCAAGATCTGGTCAACAGGTTTAGACGGGACTTCTGGCGGGTGGTTCTGACCTCACAGCTATCTGGGTCAGCTCTGCTCTGCTGGTCTGGATCTCTGGTTCTGGCAAAGGTTCTCGGCACTGCACAGTGGTCTGGTCTGGGTCTGGTCTGTGGTTTGGATACAGCTCTGCTTTCTGGGTCTGGTACTTGCACCGCGGTCTGGTCTGGGTCTCTGGTTCTGGCAAAAGTTCTAGCCAGAAGCAAACAGCACAGCCCGGCTGTTGAATAGTTTGGTTAGGTGGCTGGATTCTGAGGCCTCTGAAGGATTCAGCTTGTGGACTAGGCCTCTCTGCTACAAGTTCTGAAGTCTGGATTCTAAGTTCTGGTTCTGGAGACTTATGGCAAAGCGCTTTACAAGAAATCAGTTTGAAGTGGAAAGTGAATGTCTCTACCTGGATCTCAGTGGCTCTTTTTATATCTTTTGAAAATGGGTGGGAAGGCTGACTTTCTATGCCCAACCCTCTGAGGATCCTGATAGGCTATAGGATTCTCTGACGCCTGACCGGGGAACTGAGTTGTGAGTCATCCGGCATCATTTTTATGGCATACAGAAAGAACGAAAGAAAGAACTCTGCCCTTGTCACTTTGCACACAAATCTATTTTTGATTCCAATCCATATTAATCTATGTACAATTTTTCTAATATTATATGTCTGGTTAACATATTTTCTGTAGCGCCAAACCATCCGATCGCTCTAAACATTTCCAGAATTTACACAAATGTGCACAAGGAATATGGGCATCAGATGATGAAGTGTCAGATTTTTAACATACATACATTTGGAGTAATACCCTATTTTCCGCTACTACCCCCAGAACATACCACAGAGTCCTAACACCTCTTAAAATTTGAACAGAAAAATCACAGAAATAATGATATTATTGATCTAATTTTGACAATTATGTACTATGAATTATCCATCTTTCTAAAATTATGCTCTGGCCCAGAGGGGTGTGGTTTCCCAAAGCACATGGGGAAATTTCTGGTTTGTCCACTTCCTCCAAGCTCAGCTGGCTCACAAAGGCAGTGCCCCTCCCATTTCCTTCCAAGAGGAAGCCATTAATGACCCCCTGATTCAGCAATTGCTTGGAGCAAAGGGAAGTTCATTGTTCTGTTTTCCTGCAGTCCCAGGCAACCCTCCCCTGATTCAATCAGAGAGGTGCGATCTCCTTTTGGTGGGGCAGCAGAAGGGAGGCCAGGCCTGTGAATACAGTTGCTGGGCAAGTTTCAACTCCTGTCGGGGGTAGTTGCTGGGCAGAATTCAGTCCCTTTAAGCCAGGCTTCAGCCAAAGGTCACTTGTGTTCTCATTTTTCTTCATTCAAATCAAACTTACAATTTTGACACATACAGCTAGAACGCTGATTCTAAGTTCAAAACTATGACATTTAAACAGTTGCAACCTATGTGACACTCAAAAGTAGGTCACTCATTTATTTTAAACATTTCGATTTTAGTGGCTTTAATCCCATTTCACTTAAGCTGCTGACATCCACAGCTCAGCCAATTTTGTTATGAACATTATTTTAGGCTCTTCATCTTTGCAGATTTGGTATGCACACAAGACTTCATTCTACCAGACGTCTGCTGGTGTTCAGTAAGATTTTTTAATATCTTGCAATGTTTGAAATAGGCATTTTGAGCTTGCATTTCAGAGAAACAGTGATTTCAAAGTGCTTTTTGAGCTAACAGGCACTGCTGTTTTTCCTTTGGCACCACGTTTCACTCATGGCGCTTCTGGCCAATCACGCTCGCAATGGTGGGTGGCAGGTCAGGCGACCATTTTGGTGTGCGCAAAAACTGCACGTTTTTCCTGGATTCTGGTGCAAATGTGGGCTTTTCGGCCATCTTGGATTTTCTAAGCCCACAGCACCAAATGTTGCAGCATAATAACTTGAACTTGGGTCGATACACCTAACAGGGTCTTTCAAATGCAGTCTTGCCCCATCTGCAAAATACTATAATGGCGGCTCTTACAAAAGCTCTGGCTCACTTCAGAAAGCTGCATGAGTCACTTAGTGACACCTGAACGATCGGGCCACTTTGATAGCAATTGCCCACTTTAAGGTGATCTTTTTAGAAGAACAAAGGTAGAAGATTGAGCAGATAAAGAAACTGAAACATTAGCTAACTGGCATAATTGCTTATGTGACTTATCGAGGAGAGAAGACATGGACAAGTCTACATTGATGGAAGCATTGTTGGAGGATTATAAATGGATGCAAAGCTAACATAAAGCTTGACAATGGGCCAATCATGGGGGGACAGAGGTTGTTATGCCAATTCTGCCCCATTGTGTGGAAGGGGGTAATTCCCCCAAAGGCTTGGAAAAGATGCATACTGCAAAGGAAGCACGGCGAAAAAGATATGAGATCGAAGGGGTAGTTGGAATTGCCAATAGTACAGCTGCCCGGGAGACCCAGATCTTGGATACTTTGGCCTTTATGCACCTCGAACAGGCTTTCGATGGAGTGAGCAGGGAGAGCTATGGTCTGAATTGATTAGCTGGAACTGCAACCCAGATTTAGTGGAGGCAATTAGGGCTCTCTATAGGGCACCTCAGTTGAAGTATGATTGTCGGCAAAGGGTACCCGTTCGAAGAATATCCGCACTTTCCTGGGGACTCAAGCAGGGCTGCTCCTTAGCACCTATTTTGTTGAATTTGTTCATTTCTTATCTGGGAGAGTCTCAACAACTGATTAGAGCATGTCCGCACAGCATGAATGATGTGAACCTACCGTGGGTCCTGTATGCTGATGATTTAGTCTTTATAGATCAAACGCCAATAGGACTGCAGAGTTGACTAAATGCTTTTTGATTATATCTTAAGACTAATACCCTGCAAGTAAACGTTAAAGAATCTAAAGTCCTAGTTATGTCATCTGCCTCCAGGAAACACAAGGGACTTTATTCTTGGAGGATCAGGGGGGAACCTTTAGAAATTGTTGATTCCATGACCTATTTGGGAACCACAATCAATAAAATTCTTAACGATAATGCACACTACTTGATGCTAGGTTGCAAGGCCAAATGTTACCTGCCCAAGGAATTGCTCTGCAAAGGAGATATGGGACCTTTTCAGTGCTCCCTTGCTTACATTCTACAGGCAAAAAGTGGTACAGATTTTAACTTACAGAGCTGAAATTATGCTGAGCTTATCGTGGATGGTATGTGGGATTCTGGAGGGGTACTTTTGGTGAAAGGTCTTAAGATTGCCTAAATCACTGCCGGCAGTTGCTATTCGTTTTGAAATTGGGCTCCAGTCTATGGAGTCCATTGCAATGTGGAAATCCATTTCTCTGTTTAGGAAATGTGTCAGTGTTGACAATGCATACCCATTTGACATTCTGTGACACAGTGAACCGGCACATTTGGATGTGTGGTTTGGGTCTTAAAGGATAAAAGTATGGGCCGTCTTAAACTCTGACATCCCTTTAGAAATGCTGACTGAGAACCCATTAAAGGCTGAATAAAAGAATGCAAGATTGGGATTGGATCTCCACCCATGAAATTAGAAGGCTATCCAAGCTGGCATTATTGCCCGATATAGGGACTAGATTGCTAACCCAAATACCTTTTTACCTACAAAGTTTCCCCTCTGCTCACTACTGTGAGATATTTCACCTGAATATCTTTCCAGCAAGAGAGGTCCAACTGACTAGGAGTCATATAGTTAGGGAAGACTCAGGCTGCAGGTATTGTGAAGTTAGAGGGGGCAAAGAATCATTATTCCACTTGATGGTGGTCTGCAAAACCTTGGTGGAAATAAGAACTCAATATTTAGAAAGTTTATATAAAGAAGACTAGCTCCCTAATGACCACGGAAAGGTGGGATATGTTTTTAATTGGGGAAAAAGAAGCCTTGTTTTAGCAGGAAGGGAATGAATTGAATGCATTCTTAAATATTTTAAGGATTAATGAATGGTAACATTGTAATGCTGATAATTTATGAGTGTAGTGGATAATGTGGATTTTTCAATTTTCTCTTTGGTTTTTAAAGAATTGCTATGATAAATTGACTGGGAATCGGTATGCTGTTTTGTTTGTAAAAGGTGTATTTATAAATAAAAACCACATGTAAAAAAAGAATTTAAAAATAAGCATTTTATTGTCTACCCACACTGCCTGAACGAAGATCATGTCTCTAAAGATGTTTCAAATCTGTTACAAACTACTGACCCCTACACGAATAGGGAAACTAGTGACGCCTGACACTAGTGTCCTCCTTTTCAAATTGGATGAAGAACCACAGGTACAATGTGGGCAATCTGCAAGTGCCCAGGCCACCCACTTTCCATTCCCCCGACACGCCAACCTCCTTCACAACATTGAACTCAAACTCAAGTGAACCACTCATGGTAACCAGCATAAACGCACCAGCAGCTCAAAGGAAGTCTTGTCCTCCTATGTTCCTGAAAAACCACATTGTGCCACTGGCTGCAGCTCGCGCTGTTCTCTGCAAAGCTTCCTTAGCTATAGGTAGGGGCTGAGATCACTCAAGTAAGCCAAAATACCACCTTGGCTGGCAAAAACAGTGGAACCACAACGATTCTGGCAAATTTCCGTCGAAACTAGAACTTGCCATTTGAAATGTAAAACTCCGAAAATATTCCCATGTTAGAATTACAAAGGATCCAAGACTTGTAATACGAAAAACAAAACGATGTCAGATGAGAGTGTATATATGAATTATTTTGAAATATGTTTTATATATGATGCATCGTAATGAGTATGCCAACTCACTGCGCAAAGGCAACCTGGAAACAAGGAAGTGTGTTAAAGAAAATCTTTTATTCATTTATTTCAAAACAGACTTTGATGTTGTGATGTAAAAAAATCAAATTTAGTTACATATAAAAAATACAGGACAAAATACTGACTCAATACCCACATTAAATACCACGAACACACACATAACATTACATACACATTCTCAATCTCACAACAACAATGTGTACACCAATAGTCAGAAACCGCAACTATTACATACACAGGTGCCATACATTTCCAAGTGCTAAAGTGCAAATTGTGTTACATGGTGCTCCAACGTTTCTTCATTGGACAACTTTGTATGCACTGGTAGTTATTATCTATAGTCTTAAATGGCCTACTAGTTGTGCTTCTTTCAACAACATGACTGAATAAACATCCATCGACCTTCCAACGCTAGTTTGGACTATTAAGTGAACATATCACTGTGGTAAATCAGTCTTCCTCAGGACCAAGGTGGTTCAGTAATATCTCTAGTGTCAATTGTAGAGGTTTTCACTTTGGGGCTGAATTAATCACCACGTGCTTCAATTAGCACTGGTTATATAAAACCAGATTTAGCAGTGAAGACCATCCTGTTTGAATCCAAGACCTGCCAGAGATACCAAAACAGCCCTGTTCAATATAGAGGTGGAGATTCTGAAAACCATGAATGAAAACTACAATTCCACAAACATCCACCATGACTTTTCCGTGCCATATGACCCAATGGATCCCATCACCCTATTACCAAGCCCAGAGCGCATCATAGGCATATCAGGGATGGCCATATCCTGGCTGACTTCCTTTGTCATAAAGCCACGTAGCCAATTGTAAACGGGTAATTTCCATCAGAGTCCACCTCATCAACTGTGGTGGTCTCGCAAGGTTCAACACTGCCCCCCATGGCTATTGAATGTCTGCATGCGTCCTTTAGAGACGGTCGTGGAGTATTTTGATAGACCACATTTCAACTCCATGTGGAAAATGTACAGCTCAGGACCCAGCTAGACAACAACAGAGGTGCGTTCCTTAGCAGGACAGAGTACTTGAAGCAAATTCAAGGTGGAATGACACAGTGTGAGCGGCCTCTTTCTTAATGGCATTAAGATTGAAATAATAATCCGTGGTTCTCCTCACCTAAACAGGCTACCAACGCCTGGCCTACATCCAAGTACTCAACCACCAGTCCTGGAAAGAAAATGCAAGTTTACTAGGAGTCACCTTTGACTTAAACTTATCATTCAGATTTAAAATTAATACAATATCCAGAAACTACCTGAGGAGAATGGACCATGTCACACCTGCTCTGAAATGTCACCTTGGGCTCCCTGCTGCACAAGGAATTGAGCTGCAAATACTGTGGATAACTCCTAGAGCTGCCTGGAATACCGGCCTGAGTAACATGTTTAGAAGTTAGAAACCATCTAGGAATTTTAGACCTCTGCATGCCAATTCCCCACATAAGAGGGGCAAAAGGCTGGTGGTATTTGGCCCCAAACTCTGTTTACTGCGGCCCGAATACCTTAGACTGGAGGGTAACCAACTGATGCCTCAAAAGGAACTTAAAAGTGTTCTTCTTCCATAGGGCCGACATAACCAGCATGACATGCCTGCCAAGAATAGGGGATCCCGCAAACCTACCTCCCCTGCAACACAAAGCCTTTCTCTGTGGAAGAACGGCTCCAGGACGCCTTGTCAAGGGCACTGGAGTGCTTTCTAGAAATGCACTTTATAGCGGCAACTATGACGACTGAGGATTGCAATTCTTGATGTTGATGACGCCAGATTTTAGATGCAGCGTATGGGCGATGCCAGCCCTCCAAGGGCGTTTTCCAGACCAAGACCTGCTCTTGCTCCTCCCCGATGCCCCTCAACACGCTCTTCCCCTGTGCTCTGAAGTGGTTTCTTCGGCAAGCAGCTCTGTACAAAACGCAACCAGTAAATAAATAAATATTGCAACGCATTGTGCTTGCTGTTTCACGCAGGCTCAGCGCCACATGCACCATTACGTCTTGAGCCGCGCAACTTGACTCCGCAGCGAGCCAAGAGCACTTCAGCGAGAACTTGGTGCACATCAATCTGTGAAGAGCTGAGCTCATGTGCTGTGGGAGATTTGCTAGGGCACTTTAGGCGTCTGTTTTCTCAGCCACTTCAATCTGGTCGGTCACTTCCTCATATCGCGTGCTCAGTGTTATGGAGCACGGCAGATTGAAGACAACTGGAGAACAAAGGTAAAGGGTGAACCTGCAGGGATTCCGTGATGTTAGATCTGGTGCATGTTCAGAGTTTCAGGTCTATCCACGCGATACCATTAGGCAATATTGCCACATTCCTAGGGCCATTTCCAGGTGGTAATGGCCAGCTGCCCAGGTTAATAGTTCCAAGTGAAGCAAGGCTCTTTAACAACTCGGAAACACAAAGGAAAAGCATTGGGATAGACGGCTTTTTTCAGCCAGTATTACTTCTGTCACTGTATTATCTGCAATGGAACAAGTATTTTTCTAATTAAGCAATAAAACCGTGTTCCGCTGGTTTCACCAGACAGTAACAACTGAGGCCTAACTTACTGGCCCAAGTAAGTGAAGACCTTAATGCTGGGCCCTGGCATTGTTACCAGCCCATGGATTCAGGTATTTTTGCAAATAGCACTCGGAGCATAAACCCACGGGTGCTAATAGTGGTTTGCTGCAAGTGCCAGGAAAATGGAAAGCTGGGCTCCGAGCAGAGTCCATTTTCTATTTTCATGATGCAAGAGTCAGCACCTGATACGGAGGGCAACGCTGAGCGGCCGGGACAGACATGAGACCGCAGATCATGTAAGGAGATAGATCGGGCCGAGGAGAGGAAGGGGGTGGAGTCTTGGAAAGTAAGGTGCCAACCAAAGGAGCAAGAGCGGTCTTTCACCAGCTGATTGAGCCCACGTTTCAGTGCTCCAGATTGGTAGGTGCCAACCCCGAAGCTCGTAAAAATGTATTATGTTTCACATTGCAGAAATATGGCAAAAAGATAACCGTTCCAGTCTTTTCCCTCAGTAAAGGCTTTAATTGTATTGTCACACATGTTCACTAGACTAGGATAACACATTTTGAAGACATTTTATAGTGCTTTGGAGTTGAACAATAGGGGTTGTTTGGAACATCTAATACCTCGCAGCTCCCAAGTTGGCGTAGATCAATCATGAGCAGAGCATTGCCTTCTGTTTTTTTCTTTATTTTATTGCATTTGGTGATGTGCTATCTGGTATATAAAATGGTAAAGGAACATTTTAAGTCCAGTAATGCCAAGAAAGTTCCAGATGATGTGCCACTCAGTTCTGACCAGTACATTAAGTGGGGTGAGAAATCGAGAGGGGCTCTAACGAGGGTGTGTGGCCTATATGATGGGCGTGGCCTTGATTGTCGAGTGCTGGAGATACAAACCGGAGCCCGGTTTCATTCAATACCCTGATTGACAAAGGCTTGATGTGTCAAACAGTCTATTGAAGGAAAGAAAAGTAATCACGCATCTCCCCAATAGCGATGTGACACTGGTTTGTGATTGACAGGGCTTGGTATCGAATCCCTACCACAGGACAGTTAAACAAATGTCCTCAACTTTATTTTACTGTCCCCTGCTGGGGATTTGAACCTGAGCCCTACTGCTGATAAGCCAGTATCGCATTGCACTGAAAGCTAGTATGGAATTGCACTGAGCTATTTCATAGGTATGTAACTTCTTTCGTTTCATTCAATAGACTGACACATAAAGCTCGTTAAGGGCTTCATGTGTCAAGCAGTCTTAAATGAAAGAAATCCAGCACCTACGAAATGGCACTGTGCTTCGTAAGTGCTGGAATCTTGTTTGTTACATTCACTGGACTGTTTGAAACATGAACCCCGTTAGGGGATGTGTCAAGCAGTCTTAAATGAAACAAAAGAAATCCAGAATCTGCAAAATGGCATTGTGCTATTTCATAGGTGCCGGACCTGCGAAATGGCACTGTGCTATTTAATAGGTGCTGGAATCGTGTTTGTTACATTCACCAGACTGTTTGAAACATGAAGCACATTCGCATAGTGTGGGACTGTGTGGCAGATAGATTATCAGTTGTCACCGCAGACACTCACAGGCAGGGAGTTTTTCCCAAAAAAGTTTGGACAAGAACACCATTGCGGGCAACACAAATCAGTGATATTCCTGTAAAAAGTCTGAGATGGAAGATATGCCATCTCTAACACGATGGCAGGAAATGAAAGATTGAGTACGTATAAATACAATGCAGCTAGAAGAAATGAAATGGGTTCCTCTGTGAAACCACTCATTAAGAGAGAACAGACTTGATTGGGTTGGAGAAGTTCTTGGATCTCATAAGAATTAAGTATTTGTCCTGATGAAGGCCTTCGAGATACATTGTCTAGAGATCCCCATGGCTGGCGAATCTCTATTGGAAAAGCCGAAATGCTGTGTGTCGACATTTTTCATAAGTACATCCTGCTGTATTAATTTAGGGATATTGAACAATAAGAATGCCACAGGAAAGGCGGTGCATACTCATGCCAAGCAAAGAACAAGAGATTGAGAGTCTGGTAGAAAAAAGAACCTTTATGGACTGACTAGTCCTTTGAGACCTCAACATTGCTTTTTATGGAAACAGTATAATGAGATCACTTTTGGAGGCATTTATTATAGATAGCACTCCTGATACTAATATTTGAAAACTGGCTGAATACTGTTTTGTATTTAGCTTTTTTGTACAAATTAATTGTCACTATTACTAACCATATTTTGTACAATTGTACTGATTGCACTTTGAAATGTGAAGTATTCTATGTGCTATGTTTTAAAAATGGTATATAACTTGTAATATAAATCAATATGGATTTTATTAAAAAGGAGATGTTCTTAAAACACATTTTGTATTAAAAGATTTGGAGCATCAAGAAGAGCGAGATATGCATTTATTTGTTGAGGCATTTATAGGCAACAGAGCAGCAGAAAACAGGAGGAAGGGGTAGCTGGTGGTTTTGTGCATTTACGTAATGTATTTTCCCTGATTTACCACAGCCCCCTCTACCCCCGATAACAAAACATTTAGGGATTGGCCTGTAGTGCATACAAGCTCCTGCATTTGGACAGAATCTGTGGGACCAAGTGATGAGGGATTCAGGTACTGACTACTTGCTTTACTTGGTGCCTCTGAGCCAGGGTGGAGATGGACTCCATGACAGCTGAGTCTGCCGTAGAGAGGTATTTGTTGCTACACCACCTGAAAGTTGCTGTGCAAGGGATAGAAAAAGGCAGTCATGGGGAGTGACTCTCCTTTCTGGGCGATTCCCCACAAACGAGAGTGGGGGGCATTTTGTTTCAGAGTCTGTGAACTTTAGGGAATGGAGAACCTGTGATTAGTAGGTGTAACAGCACCCTGTTGGAGAATTGTAGGGGGTAGCAGCACTTTGTGGGACAAACAGAGACCCTTTAGCAAGTGGTGGCACAGAAGCACATTTGAAGGGAGGCAGTGGGATTGTGACAATAGTAGGACTCAAAAAGAGTGCTGGCACAAAAGGAAATGGCATGTTGTCATCAGCAAGAGCGCAACTGGCCATGGCCTGTAAATCACTATTACAGCTGTCTGTTTCCCAACCACATGCACTGTGAAACACCCTGATCTACGTTTTTTCAGTGTCTGACATGTTATGGGAAACAAGTCATCATCCTCATCATTTGAGCTAGTGTGTTGGCTTTGGGTAGATGTTATTCCATAGTTTTCAGCAATGTAGTTATGGCCTATTTGTTTTATAAATGTCAATTTTCAACATCCAACAGTGAGGACTTCTTCAGGCTCCTAACCTACTGTGGGACTTCTGTTCTTGGCTCTATCCGGTCTATGGGGTCATTGGGGGGGTCAGGGATCCACCTTGTGACTGTCTCCTGTATACAGACATGGAGCACTGTCACATATCCCCCATCTTCTTTGTGACACTCCTGGTCAGTGGTAAAGGTCAATTGCAGTGTTAGTGAGCCTAGTCTTTTTCTGTACAACGGTTAGATGTGCTGGGCCTATTGGGGTAACAAGCCAAATGCCACTGTTAGTGGTAGGCCTATTGGTCTCCTAAGAGGACACAAAAGGAAACTGGATATCTGTGGATCCCTTGATGTTATTCCTTTCTACCACCAAACCCTGTGCAGCTCCTCCACACCAAGTAACCCTGAGTTGAGTGTAGTCCACTTTTCACTTTTGGTCCATGTTCCAACCAATCTTGTCTTCATTGATATCTTTCTTAGCCAAGGCCAGCCCTCCTGCTCTTCTAGAGGGCTTGAGGCCTTCCTTTGGTCATAGTCTACCCTTGAGTGTGTGTTTCTGACTGCTCCATGGTTAGGTCTTCAGTGCTCTACTGAGGGCTTTATTTTTTAATTTGAGCAAGGCCTTCTGCCCTCTCTCTAATCAGGTTATCAGAATTCGTGCAGGCCAGGGCTTCAGCTTCCCGAAGGGGCCAAAGCCTCTGTCCTCTTATTCAAGGGCTTCCTAATCCTTTGAGCCAGGGCTTCAGCTTTCTTTTGGACCTGGGATTTAGCATTCCCTAAAACCAGGGCTACAGCCTTCTCTCTGGCTAGGGTTGCAGCCATCTCTTCAGTCAGAGCTTCAGTCCTCTCTCAGATCAGAGCATTATCATTGACCAGACAGGGCTTCTGCCTTCTCCCTAGCCAAGAGTGACACAAACAAGTTACATGGATTTGTCAGCCACAGCCCTAACACCCCCACTGAGTTCACCCAGTTTCCAGTGGAGGAAACTGTTTGGGTTTAACAAAGTGCCCAGAAGTCACAACTCTTCTTGCTGTTTTCTGAGAGCCTAAACTTGGACACGAGGCGGTGGAGTGGCACAATTAACCATAATCAAGACATTACCAGCAAGGTTGTCATGGTCCAGCAACCAGCCTCTTGCTTGTCCAACTGTGGAAATTCACTTAAAAGCCCCTCCCTCCCCTGGGGACACTTTCCCTTATTGTGGGGTTTGTGGACTAAATTCATTGCAGATGGCTAGGTAGAGCATGTGATTTCCATTGCTTGGCTTTTCGGGTTTCATGCTTTCTTTTTCCACTTTGCAGAATGAGTCTTCCTTGATTTCGTGGATTATTTGCTTCAGTAATTCATCTCTCTTTTTCCATTGTTCAACTAAGATGATCCACTTTGGATTGTCCATGGTCAGGGTTATCCATTGATCTCTCTGGTTGGCGGCTTCTCGAGGACAAGCATATTTCGCCAAAAATTGTGGATCATCTCTAATTTCTCTGTCAGGTCCTCTCAATAACCAGTCAGGGCTTTCTTACCCTTTGGTAGGTTAAAAGTTTATCTTTGCTGCACTCAGAGTGGTAGGGTTGGCAGATGTCTTCTCTATGAATGGCAGCTTATTTGTAAGACCAACAATATTCCTTTCTCAAACAAAAAAATCCCACTGCTGACACTACATGTGACATACCTGTAAGTCTATCGCCATGTTCCCAGAATTGAAAGCAGACACAGAACTCTAATTCAAGGTTTTGTTTTTTTGAAATTAGCAATAATTAAAATTTCTGGATTTTACTGTGATCATAAACCAAACATGTCAGGATGACAATTAAACTAAATAAAACAAGATGTCAGAATGGTTGCCCCAGGTGCAAGGGTGTAAGACGAGGAGAGGGTGAGTATGGTTCTCAATAAACAGGTTCAAAGGAACAGAGGGTCTCTCTCTCTCTCTCTTTCTCCAAAGAAGGTGCTATGTGTTCCAAGATCCAACACAATCCAAATCAGGTAGCGTTGCAAAACAAAGTGTCCAAAGTCTTTCCAAGTTTCCATTAAAGAAATTGCAAAAATGTAAACAATGTCTTCAATATGCAAGGAGGATATACTTTCCATTTCAGGGGTTGGTGAGAGAGTGGGTGTCTCATAATCTCACCTGCTCTCTGACTTGGGACTTTCTTTGGTTCCAACATGTGGTTCTTGAGGACATAGTTATCTCCTGTGTCCTCGTGACTACTGCCTTCTAGAGCTCCTCAGGGTTGACCCTTGGTAGAGCAGCAGGATATTCTCTCCAGGTTGGGTGCAAGGATGGTGCTTGTGGGATGTTTGGGTGTACCCTGGTGGGGATTATGTAGCTAATAAGCCTGCCCCACTGTTTCCTTCCACACACTTCTACTTTTGATGTTCTCTCTCAGGCGTTTTCCCATCCTGACCAATTCTAAGATGTCTTCGAGCTCCCTGGCATTGTGGCACCACCTCATACCTCCACTCTCTTATGCAGCCTTCTCTGGATTGACTAGGTACCTCAGAACCTCCCCATTCTCTCTACAAATATGGGTAGTCTCCCCTTCTACCTCTTTCCTAAAATAGTCTGGCTCTGTCCCCTCTGTAGACATTCAGTAATGTCCTATCTTTCCTGTTGATATCTTTCATTATGGCCAACACTCTTTTCAGACATTAAATCTTCTCCCTTGTCCTCACAACCATCATTTCCTCGTTCACTTTAATTCTCCTATTTCTCCTTAATGCAAAACTCCAGATATCTCCCTCTTCCTTCCTCTTTAAAGTAATGTCTACCTCCTTCCTCACCAAAGTGACATCTTCATCCTCCTTCGGAAAATTGTATTTGCCTCGTTCCTCCCACCAGCAATATCTCAGATCTCTCAGTGGTGAAACTTGTCTTCTCTCTCAACGCAAAACTATATCGCTCCTCAAAATCAGAATCTCTCTCACTTTCCCAGATAGTGTATTTCCACTTCTGCTCCAATTCAACTTCCTCCCCCTTCCTCCCAAAGGTGATATTCCTCCCTTGACTCTGCAAGGTGATATTTATTTCATTCCACTTCAACTAGATCCCATTATCAAGCCTCATACTAATGCCTTTCTCCACACTCTCAGTATCATGATCCTGCTTTACAAAAATATTTCCCTATTACTGTAGAAAAGTATCTCCTTCCTCTCTACTTGATGCCAGGTTCCAGAACTTAAATCCTCCAAACTTGAGGTCACCAGAAGCAGGGCTCTTCCAGGATTTGTTGCTCCACTACACCCATCTTTGCCAAGGAATTCCCCATCAGCAAGGACTACATTTTGTTGGCTTTTAAAGCCTGGTCTCTCCTTCCCTTCGCGGTTGCTTAGGGTTATGGTCTGTACCTGTATTCTATGAGCTGGGTTGTCCTTAGATTGGGCCATCTGCTTTTGATCATGTGGGCATAGGTGGGCCTGGTCTGAGGCAATATTAAGGCCTGCTGCTATTTTGATATTTCGAACTGGCCTGACACATGTGAGATCTCCTTCCCTTGAAACCTAACTGACACTGCCCGCTTCAGTCTGATATAATTACTTTTCTAGAATGTGAATTTGAAGTTAGAAGATCTTCCAATAAGATTGGGTAACTGTCAGGTGTACATGTATCCTCCTCTCTGCAGGGAAATTACAACTCCTAAAACAATAACCACAGCGGCAGAATGCTGTCTTTCCCCAGAATACAACACAAGTCAGTTTCACAATTTCCCTGTGCAAGTTTGTATCCACCAGGCTTCTGTGTTCTGCGCGAATGAAGAAAAACATTTCAATTGTCATTGGTGCTGAAGAGAAAAATGTATTTCTCAGCTCATCACATCACTGACATGTTGCAACTTGCTCCCTACAGTGGGTGCTAGTGTCAGGCTGGAGGGAATGCAAGGCTCCTACCATATTTGGTGTCCCAAGAGGGTGCCATTGAGGGTTGGGGTGCCTTCCTGTGACTGTCCCCCGGAATACATGCAGGAGACTCTGTCACATATGACTAGATCATCTGAAATATGAGCTGCTCTTCTTAGGGATTTAGACCATTTGTTTTACACACTGACGATTACTGACAGTGTGTGCCAGACAGGTGAAGAACATGCGCAAAACAAGTGACATGCATCGTCATGCTAATTCATAAGACTGCAAGGCCATGTGATCCATTGGCTGCCACAACAAAGTCCACATTCAAAGTATGAGGTCTTAAGCACTGTGCATGCTCCTCCTTCACCACTCCTAGATGTCACCTAACCTGTGGCTTTTGCTCCAAAGGCCTTGCATACACAAGGTTAGCTGGTGGTGGACTGCGTACACCTTCAGGCCTCTTTCAGGCTGGTAGAGTAGATAAATGCCACCCAATGGGCTGTGACTGCCTTATAGTCAATGCTCTGATCACTGGTCTATGGGCCTCATTACACGGATGGCGGTAGGGATTTACCGGTACCGGTAAAATACCGGTACCGGTAAATCCTTACCGCCTTACTACGAGGTCCCTTTGCGGGTTGGGGGATTTAACGCCTGCTTTTTGCAGGCGTTAAAATCCAACCCGCTAAGGGACCTCAGAGCTAATTACGGCACCGCAAAATTGTGGTGCCGTAATTAGCGCTTTCCCCATTCCCATAGAGCCCTATGGGGCAGAAATGGGAATGGGGAAGGGCAATGGTGGAAGGGGGATTTACCGCCCCTCCAACCTTGGAATGGGGCGGTAAATCCCCTTTCCGCCAAGGCGGTGCCGGTATTTTACCGGCATGAGCCATGGCGCTAACAGCGCCATGGCTCACCGCCTACCGTGTAATGAGGCCCTATGTGTCAATGTTGAAGTGGATTTTTGGTCCACGCCACGGACTGCTGTAGTGCCTGCCCTGCTGTAGCCATAATTTCCCTGTAAAGTTCTGTACAGTTGTGGAAGCAACAGCCAGGAACTTCAGGATTTTCCCATGACTTCCAGGAACTTCAGGATTTTCCCATGACTTCCATAATGGACGGTTTTCCACAGAAGATTACAGCAAGAGATCTATTGGCAACATAAAAACGAGGTTAGCCTTTAGCACTGATTGTCATGTGACTTGACTGGTAAAAATGTTGACTGTCCTCAAAGGATAAAAATCACGTGAGTATCTTGAATAAGCTGATCTCTGAGATTCTCCGCTCCTCCTGCTCTTCCTCCCAATTATCCCTCACTGGCACTTGTCTCATTTGCCCACTTCAAGAGATGGACACTGTTTTCTCGCCTGCCTCCAGAATCTCTTTTACAGTCTCCTTCAGAAATTATGAGAAAGTGAGTCTAGTACAAGCTGACCACGGAGATGTCATGCTTCTTCTGCACCACCTCTCAAGTACCAACTGATAACACTCACTGTTCAATCTCTTCCAGAGGCATGCACTAGCAGGTGTCTTTCCAGACTCTCTGGATCTCTGCTAAATGGTCCCTCAAACATTATGTGAATGCCAGACTCACACAAGCTGCCCTCAGGGAATCTCTGCTATTCTTCCCTAGTCTCACCCAATGTCATGTGTCTCATTTGTCCATTTTATGAGATGGATACTGACTGGTGTATCCTACCCTCCCTGGATCTCTGTAGCTTCCTCCTTAAAGAAAATGATGCAAGTGTGAGTCACGCACAAGCTACCCTCTGAGATTCTCTGTGCCTTCTGCTTACGTGATGGTGCATCTCTCATTCACTCACTTCAAGAGACAGGCAATGACTGGTGTACATTCCATTTCCATGCTAACTGCTACTTTTTCCCTCAAAAACCACCTAAACGTTTGTGTCACACAAGATGCCATGAGGGATTATCTGCTCCGCCTGCTCTCAAGTATCTCCCAATGTCATATGACTCATTCGGTCATTTCAAGAGTGGGGCAGTGACCGATGGGTCACCTGCCTCCCAAAATCTCTGCTACTTTCTCCCACAAACAATCACACAGGCCTGATACTCTCACAAACTGCCCTCAGGGATTCTGTGCTCCACCTCCAAAATGTTAGTCAATGGCATGCATCTCATTCACTCACTTCAGAAGACAAACACCAACTGGTGTATCTCCCCCATCGCTATGTAATCTGCTACCGTCTGCCTGAAAAATAATGAGTTTGGGTGTCGACACACTGCCTTCATGAATGTTCTGCTTCTCCTGTCGCTCCTACCAAGTGTCACCCAGTGGCACATGATTCATTCACCCACCTCAAAAGAAAGACACTGACTGGTGTATATCCCACCTCCCTTAATCGCTGCTATTTTCTCCTGCAACATTCCGAGAACTTGAGTCTCACACCAACTGTCCCAGGGATTCTCTACTATTGCTCCTCCTCCTTCTAATTGTCTTCAAAGGATTGGTCCCATTCGCTCACTTCGAGAGATAGACACTGACTGGTCTAACCCATGCCTCACTGGATCTCTGTAGCCTTCTCCCTCAAATAACAGGAACATGTGAGTCTTGTGCAAGCTGCTCACAGGGATGCTTCTCCTGTGTCAACTGATTGCACGTGTCTCATTCACTCTCTTCCAGAGACAGAACCTGACTGGTGTATCCCCCGCCTGCCTGACTCGCTTCTGCCTTCTCCCTCAAACATTGCACAAGCACACGTGTCATACAAGCTGCCCTTAGATGAATCTCTTCTCTTCTTCTAAGGTGTCACCCAATGACATGTGCCTTGTTTGCTCAATTTGAGGGACTGAGCCTAACTGGAGTTTCTGTCAACTGACTTATCCCTTCTACTTTGTGTCTCAAAACTCAAAAAGCACATGTGCCTGAGTTTCACTGACAAGCTGTCCTCAGGGGGTCTTGACTCTTCATAAGTATCTCCCAATGGCATGTATCTCATGTGTCCTCTTCAAGATACAGACACTGGCCGGTGTATCTGCTGCCCCTTTGGAGCTTTACTATTTTCCCACTAAAACATTATGAGATCTTGAGTCTCACACAAGCTGCCTTCAGGAATACTCTTCCCTTCCTACTCCTCCCAAGTGTTTTCCAAAAGCGTGTGTCTCATTCACTCACTTCAAGAGGCAGATACTAGCTGATGTCTCCTACCTCCCTGCATCTCTGGTACTTTCATCTGAGTCTCGCAGTAGCTGTCCTTAAGGAATCCAGTGTCCCAGGATGGCGCAAGTCTGGTTTGTTGAATTAAGTAACAGACACTGGCTGCTGTCTCTATTATCTCTCTGGATCTCCTGGTATACAGTCTTTATGTCGACAATTATATACCGAATCACTTATATATCTAAACATATACCTTATATCGAATATATTTATGATGGGGTAAGTGGTTAATGTTCAGGGGGAAATGGATGGAATATGTTTTTAGGGGTTAGAAACAGGAGCTTGGGGAACCTCCCGCCCCAAAAGAAAAATCAATATTCAGGTTTTCAACATATATACGTTTCGATATATAAGTGATTCAGTATATAATACATCGGTATAAAGACATCTAACCAATCCCTCGTACTTTGTCCCTACAAAATCTCATTTGAGTGAATCTCACACTAGTTTCCACCAGGGATTCTCTTGTCCTCCTGCTCCTTCTCCTTATGTGTCAACAGATGGCACATGTCCCATTCTCTGACTTCAGGAGACAGACTCTGACTGGTGTTTCTACCACATCCATAATTGACTGCTACTTTCCACCTCAAAAATCATGCAAGTCCGTGTGTTGCACAGGCTGCCTTCAGTGATTCTCTGCTTCTCCTTTCAAGTGCCAATTGGGTCTCACGTGTCTCGTTTGATCACTTAAAGAGGCATGCACGAACTGGTGTACAGCCGCCTCTGTGGATTTCTGCTTCTTTCCCCCTCAAAAATTGCCCAAGCGCGAGTCCCGCACAAGCTGTCTGCCAGAATTCTTTGCTACTCCTAATACAAGTGGGACGCACCAACGGAACACAGATGTGTTTTGTTTCTTGCAGCATCTGTGTCGCTTTGTCACTTAAAGCCACACAATCCCTGGTGGCTCCTCCTGCCTCCAGCAATCACTGGTACTTTCATCAAACATCTATAGGCATCTCACAGTCACTGAAGCTCCTCTCAATTTCAGAGGTTTCCTCTCCCTTGACTCGCCAGGTGCCTCTTGTGTAGTTCACTCCCTTTCAATCACTGTATGCATCACACAGGGAAAACAAAACCTACCCTGAATCTAACCGTCTCAATATCCAGTGACTCACTCCCTCTCGCCCACCCTTCTTGCTGCTCAACTACTCCAGTGCACTACCCTTCCCGAGCTACCCTAATCCTGCCTCCAGTACCATCCTCCTGCTTCTTGGAAGCTGCCCAAGACTGAAGATGACCTCCAACCTTGTGCGGCCCTTTATACTCCGGGAGTTCGAACTTAGTGAAACGTCTTTTTACGTTTTTCTGAATTTCGACATGATCAATCACTCATAATTCGGGTGCTTTGAGGTTCCAGTGAGCGCGTTCATCCGGTCTTCATCCACAACACTGCAAATATGGTAAAAAACAGAGCAGTTCCTTAAAATGTACAGGGTAGCACAATGCACATGAACCAGTAGGTGAAGCCAGAAAGTGGCAGAGAGAAAAAAAAGTGATAATGACATACTTAACAGTAGAGTTATTTCCAGTTTGTACAACTGCCAGGCTATTGTGCAAGTCTATGCAAAAAGGACGAGCATACTCGTCCTTGGCACTTAAGGGGTTCAAGCATGAACAATTCATTAATGTGGAAAACCGGTTATGTATATATATACAGTTTCAAACTGGAGCAGTGATGGGGGGGCGGCTTAAGCCACTGTATGTCTCAGTGGCTCATCAGTATATATTGTAGTCGCAAAATGATTCTAGCGAAGAATCTAACGCTCATGTTTATTCAACAAAATGGCGAAGTCATCCATCTCCATTTCTCCACCTTCTCGGGCGTTTGTACACAGGCCGAGCTGCAGCTTTATCTAGAAGAGCATCCTGTTACTCTTGCCCAGACATCAGACTGCTTATCTTGATTCTGATGCACACAGCAGGCAAAGTATTGCCAATTCTCATAACATAGCTGATCCACGCTCTCATTCCTGCGTCCACTCACATCCTGTGTGTGAATTCCTGAATGCTGTATGTAATACCGCAGGGGGTCTTACATGATGCTGCGTGCCACCTTTCAGCTGCAATCGAAAACTGCCTGCCAACACTTGGGAGATTGTCTAATTGTGGATGGTAAGTTGCAGATGTTATGTTATGGTATGCTAAAAGTTCTCATACCGTGCACTGTTGCCACCTGCATGGTTTCTAGGCGCTCTGTGTGGTTTCTACCACTGTAGAGTTTTATTTATTTGAAATTTTATTGTGCATTTGTAAGGCGCTTATACAGGAAGTAAATTGTGTTTCAAAGCGACCACAGGGTAAAGGGGAGGGAACAAGGAAATGAAAGGCAAATATGACATTGAAAGAGAGGCGGTTCTACTAGGCCTTGTGAGAATTAAGAACCTGCAAGTGCAGAGAGAGAGAAGGGATGAGGTATGGGGGGGCAAGTGCTGGGGGTACCACAGAGGGAAGTGCTACATTGTGCATTGCCAGGCAGCTGTTAAGTGACTGGCAGACATCACTTGGTGAGAGTGGTCAGCCTTGTGGTGGCACAGGCCAGTGGGAGCCAAGGGAAGTGCTTGGGGTGGGCGGAGGCTGAAGGGGATCGGGGGAGAGAGGCCAGGACCCAGGTGGACACATAAGGGCACTGGTCACCAATCTCAGCGACTGTGCGGTTTAGCAAAGGAGGGAGTGGGGGAAGGAGGAGGTGTAAAGGAAAATCTTGAGGAGCTTCCAGAATTTTAGGAGATGCAGCTCAAGACGAAGAGGAAGAGCTCAAGACAAAGTTCCATTAAGGGGTGTCTGGCACTGGGGACAAGTGGGCAAAGCTCTTCCTCAGGTGTCACATAACCCCATCTGTGTGTCATATGATAGCATTCCCTTGGTAAACCCTACAAAACAACCCACCGCTACATGCTGAACATCCCTACCCCACTATGGGGGATAAAGGTCTGTGGGATGTCCAGAAAATTCAGAGAAGCGGCGTAGACCTATAACTAATGATTCCTACACCCAGGGGTGTTGTTAGGTCTGGAAAAGATCAAGGCTACGCTAATGTCGGGATGACATGGACTCAGGGCTAGCTAGCCTTTTGGTTGTGGCCCCTGAGCTTCTATCCGGGGCTACAACCAAAAGACCCGGGCTATAGCCCTCTAAGTCCCCCCCAGCAACGCCTTTGCTCACACCCTTCATCACCACTCACAGTGTACCTCTTTCCCACAATATGATTCCATCTACACCACATCCCCTGCCATCGACCCTTCGATCCTTTCTTCCTAAATAATGTTCTAACCTCTGCTGCTTCACCTCCCAAGCCTTGTAAGGCACTTCACAACCCTATGGGCAGAGCTACCGTAGGTCAAATGTTCCAGTAAAATGAAATAAATAAATGCCTGTCCATTGTCCATTAGCTCAAGAATGTAACAGGAAACCTTTGACCGAGGTGGGAACCAATTGGAGCTTATTTTTCTAAAAAAAGCATAAAACAGGTCCCCTACAAACAATTTTCGTCATGTGCACCAGGGAGTGCAAAAGAGATGTGTAATGTGATGAGAACCCTCTTTACACCTCTTTTGCCCTCTGTATTGCAAAATGTGTAAACGCTGTCTGACATGCACACATGGTAGGGCGCGTTTATAATGATTTCCTGTGTAATCCGCGTGATTTCTGCTGCTGCTGTAAATCTGCTGCTGGATGTAAAATCAAGTTGTTTTTGAAGGCGGAAGGAAAAAGGGCAGCAGATAACGTAACTCATTTCTGCCCCGCCCTCTGCCTTCTAAATCAATGAAAGTGACCTGGAGAGCGAATGAAGGCGTTCGGAAGGGCATACCACCTTCACGTCTGTCTTTTGTACCTTCATTCACGCTCTGGGGACTTTGATAACCAGCCCCTGTGTATTTCAATAGACAGAGAAGCTCATTTCATATGAACCCGTTTTAATTCGGCGGCGTGGGCCAGTTATGCTGCAGACAGGTTCTCTCCGCTAAATGTTCTTCATTTGCACTGCAGAGTACAAAAGGGGAGGGCAAAAGGCAGTGTACAATCATGTACACTGCCTTTAACCCTCCTCTTTAGCACTCCGCCGTGCAAATTGAGTAAATGCTGCCTGCATGGTGGCGCTTACAATGGATCCCTATGGAATCTGCCTGCTTTTTGCTGGTGCACAAGCGGACTCTTTACGGATCCATAACATTTGTGCTGGCATGCATTTTGCTAGAACATTTGTATGGCGGAGAAGAAGGGAGTGGCAAAAAAGCAAGTCGCGTTCCGCCACTCCTCTCTGCAATAGAAATGAATGAAAATGAGCCGTGGCGTCACTGCACGGCGTAAAAGCCTTACGCAGGACTTTTGCATTATGCATTGACAGAGTAAGGTCGCATGGCCTGGAAGAAGACTGCAGTCCCCCTGCTTCTTCACCACTGTGCACTAGAATTGCTGCTGACACAATCCGAACTGCAGTCATTTCAATGCGTTTGATTGGGTGCTGAATGTCCACAGATGTGTTTTGAGGCAAATAAAGTATTTACATTATGTAGATCACCCTCTTTTGAGACTTAGTGGAGGATATTTTTCCAAACTGCTCACTTAGTGCTTTTGTCCTGGACAAAGAGGCAGCTGGTACAGGTTCCATCTGCCAGCTGCCTTTGCCGCTCACCCTCTTCTACCTTCCGCAACCGTCTTCCAGGACAGGCGCACACGGCTTGCTCCTGAGAATCAGGGACACTGTGGTCCCAAACTCTACTTGCCTGGTTTCAGGCTTAGGGCCATCTTTGAGTTTTTTTTTTCCTATTCCCTCGCTTGCGGTATAGTGTTGCTGTCTGTGTTCCAGCATCATATAGTATTGCATGCTGCCAGGCTACACAGCAGCGCACTAGAAATATAGGTGCCACAGAAATGCACACCAATAAGCAAACTTCAAAATATTAAACAGAAGGATATTTTTAGAGCCCTGTGGAACTAAAAAATGGACTTGGTTTCGGATTATGTGCAAGAATGGAATCCCCGAGCCAGGTGCCCTGTACTGATAGATATGTTTTCCAAACCCCGTTTAGGCAAATGAGCTATCTGCAGGCTCATTACCTAAAGCGATGAGCCTCCTTGCCAAAGATCACTTGATGTACCCCTTGAAGAGGTTTGGCTTTCCTTTTTGGGCCTGATCCATTTCACCATTAGGTTAGATCAGGGCTGTCCAACTCCAGGCCTGGAGGGCTGGATACATGTTGGATTTTCAAGAGACACCTCATTAATATTTAAGGTGAACATTTGCATACAATGATTCTAAAAGTATGCAAATTTCTGCTCATGAATATTAGTGAGGGTGATTAGAAAACCCATCAGGATTCCGGCCCTCGAGGCCTGGAGTTGGACAACCCTGGGTTAGATGGTGGCACATCCCTCATTTAAAAGGCTGTGTATAGCCTTAACAAGAGGTCTTGGTTCGTCTGGGGGGCGTTGATCAAGGGGCAGTGTGTCATTGGCATCTATCCAGACTGTCTAGCTAGGTAAGGTATATCGTAGCTTTTAAAGTCTGGAATATGAGTTTCTCCTCCTTTTCCACACATAAGTGGTTTAACGATGAGGTTCCCACTGAATTTAGATATTTGGCTACCTGGTTGTAGAACGAGTGAGGGCAGTCATATTGCATTTACACTCTTGCTCTTAGGTAGATTTGTGTGGTGAAGACCACTGTAAGGGTCTGATATTATTTGTTTTTTTCATTTTCTCTTGCTTTGCTGTTTTACAGAAAAAGTGAATAATATCTAGTCGATGCTCCTTGTAGAGAAGCATAGATGTCCTTGCTATTAAGGGGGTAATTCATAGAAATCGGCGCACAAGTGGCACACGCGGCTGGCGCACAGAGTGCGCGTGCGGCAGTCTGCGCCAGCCGCGTGCGCCAAAACTCATTTATGCGCACAGCATATTCATGGATTAAAACATGGATTAAAACATAATCATAAAACATAATAAGCAGCCGTGGCGCAGAGTGGCATAGCGACCCTGCAGCAGCGCCAGTTACACCCCCAACCCTGCCCTGTGCGCCAAAGAAATCGCACAAATCCTGTACCTGGCGCAAAGGCCAGCGGACCAGCATACAGCCCCCCAACCACGAAAACTTGAGTAAAACTCCGCGTGCATGCCTCAGAATACACGTACTCCACTCGCGCCAGTGAAAACGCGTGTAAAACTCCCCACGCACCCCTCGGAATACATGCACCCCGCTCACACCAGCGAAAGCACATGTAAAACTCCCCGCGCACGCCCCAGAATACACATGCCCCGCTCGCGCCAGCGAAAACGCATGTAAAACTGACCGCACACCCCTCAGAAAACGCATACCCCTCTCGCACTAGTGAAAACGCATGTAAAACTCCCCGCACACCCCTCAGAATAAACGTACCCCGCTCGCGCCAGGTAAATTGCGTGGAAAAAGTCCCCACTGTGGTGTGGGCTGCCTTTGGGGCATGGCCAGGGTAGATGGGCTGCCTGTGGGGCATGGGGAGGGTGGATGGGCAGCCTGCATGAATTTTGGGGGTGCGCAGGAAGTTTCACACGCGATAGGCCCTGTGCGAGCAGGGTACGTGTAGTTGGGGGATACGTGGGGAGTTTCACACGCGATAGGGCCTGTGCGAGCAGGGTATGTGTATTTGGGGGTACGCAGGGAGTTTCACACGCGATAGGGCCTGTGTGAGCAGGGTACATGTATTTGGGGGATATGCAGGGAGTTTCACACGCGATAGGGGCTGTGCGAGTGGGGTACATGTATTTGGGGGGTACACAGGGAGTTTCACATGCCATAGGCCCTGTGCAAACGTGGTCCATGTATCTTGGGGGTGCACGGGAAGTTTCACACGCGATACTCCATATGAGAGAGAGGGGTAAATGTATTTGGGGGGTACGCAGGGAGTTTCACACGCAATTTGGCATTGTGGGCCTGCCCGGGTGTGCGGTTTCCCCCCTCCCCATGCCTTACAGGCAGCCCACCTGGCACCATGCACTTGTGAGCACACTTTTGAGCCCTGACTCATGTCCCCCACCCATCCACCCACCCCCAGTGACGGGCACCTGTCCCCCTGCACCCCCACCCACCCAGCAGTGATGGGCACCTGCCAGCTGGCCCCAACTCATGTCCCCCTGCACCCCCACCCAGTCAGTAGTGACGGGCACCTGCCAGCAGGCCCCGACTCATGTCCCCCTGCACCCCCACCCACCCAGCAGTGACGGGCACCTGCCAGCAGGCCCCGACTCATGTCCCCCTGCACCCCCACCCACCCAGCAGTGACGGGCACCTGCCAAGAGGCCCTGACTCATGTCCCACTGCACCCCCACCCACCTCCCAGTGACCGGCACCTGCCAGCAGGCCCCGACTCATGTCCCCCCCAACATGTCATCACGATCCACACTCATGGCCCTTATGGCCACCCAAATACCACCCCACGCCACCCCAGTCCAAACACCCAACCAAGTATTCCATCCACCCCACATTGAAATCCCCATGTCATGATAGATCCCAAATGACAAGGATGCACATCAATACATGTCCGTCAGACACACACAATGGGGGCAAGTGAATGAGAAAACCCACATTGTGACATGCACAAAACCAATGAGAGAATACCAAACAAATGAAGTATGAAATCAAAATGTATTAAATACAAAATCAACGGAATGAAAGAAAATCACACAAGACAAAAAATAATAAACAAAAGGCTGGATGTCCAAAATGAATGAAAAATATATGAATGCTGAATCCAAATAAATCCAAATGAAAATGGCTCCAAAGGTTTCGTCCATCAAACCAAATCCAAAGGTAAAAAACAAATAAAACCATTGCTCCATCGAAAAAAAAATAATCAATAAAGTCAAATCCAGTCTTGAACTATATACAATGTAAAAATCCAGGGTCCATGAGCCCAACAATCCAAAGGAAACCTACAAAAAACCCTACCTAATAAATAAATATATACAAAAAGGTGGGGCATAGTCCATGCGCCCCAAATGAAAGAAAAATAGAAAGGAAACCTAACACTAATGAACTATATATAATGGCAGTAGGCAAGTCCTACAGCTCACTTGTTGATTTCCCCGGCCAGGGCATCATCAAACTCCTGTTCAACGTCCTGGAGGCGGGCCTGTTCCCTGGCCCCGGGGTCTCGCAGGGATAATGCCATGTCCACCTCCAACTCCCTGTGAATATCCTTGAGGCACTCAGCCCGCCTCAGCGCCCTGCGCATGGAGTTCTCCGCCCTGACCATAGTGAGCCTTGCCTCTTCCGCCCGCCGCCGCTCCGCATCTATTTGCTGGCCCAACCGCTGCCACATGGAAGACACTCCCAATCCAGGGTCCTCCTGCCCTCCGGCCGATGCCTGCACCTCTGATGTTGATGGCCCAGAGCCATCATATGTCCCACCTTGAGCCTGCTGCTGCCGTGCATGTGCCCTGCCTGTTGATGCCTGCACGTCCTCCTCCTGCTGGGGTCCAGTTGTTGGGGTGGCCACCCCCGCTGGACCTCCGACTCCCGACTGTGGCAGGGATGTGTCCTCCACCAGCCTGGCCACTGGGTCAGAGGCAGCTCCACAGGGTGCCAAGGTGATACTTGGCCCGGAAGATGGCACGGAGGGCGACTGGCACATACAGGGTTCAGTTGAGGAGGGGATCGGCATAAGGCCCAGCACACCGAGGAACCCAGCACCAGTGATCCCTCCTAGCCAGTCGACGCGGTCAACAAGGCATCTCAAGTAACGCGCAGCATCCTCACAAGAACCCTGCACGTAATCCCAGATGCCAAGTTGACGCAACGCCACCCCAGCCAGGACAGGCTCAACCCGGTCCCGGATTGCTACGTCTGCAGGGAGAGGAAGGCTAGTTGTTGTTAGCGGATCCCCTCCCTGAAAACGGATCTGGACGAAGGCATCCCTGCTGGTGTTGGATGATGCAGTCACAGGATCGGGGACAGGATTACACACAGGCACCTCCGTGGCCGCCTGTGCTGCATCCTGTCCCTGCCCCTGGACTGCACCATTAATATCAGTGGAATCCCCCCCTCCAGACCCTGTGTGTGGCACTTCTACAGCCTCCTCCTCAACCAAACCTTCCACCAACCTGGGTGACTCAGTGCCATCTTCCTGCATAAGCCCCTGTGGGGTCTCAGCTGCCCCTTCTGCTACTATGGAGTCCACCTCCGACCTACACCTCTTGGACCTACCCTCTGCAGCTGCGGATGCGGCAGCAGACCCCTCACTCACCGAGGAGATGACAACCAGGGAGGGGAGCTGGGCCTTGCATCTCCGGCTGGCGGTGGGATCCCTGCCGCTGTGTTCCACAGCACCGTCTCCGCCCTCTTCATCAGTTGACGCTGCAGACAGGGAGAGACAGAACACAGCCATCAGAGCACTGTACAATGGTCTAATACACACATGACAGTTGCACATGAGTGGCAGTGTCAAACTTCACACATGTCATCACAATCCCCAACACACTTATCATTTGAACCCACACACATGCGCAAATTAACAGGAATGTTGCAGCAGGCAGCACCATCTATACACATACAACAGCATAAGCATCTGAAGGTTAGCCTGACGTCACATGCAACACGGGGAGTGCCAAACACATGCACACCCGCCACCAGATATACATGCATCTGTACATCTCCACCACTTGTCGCAGTTAAATCATCGGCATCCATGTCACATCTGCCAATCAGCCTCCCACATGTCGGTGTCCCATACATCCATGGTGTATCACAGTGGCACACATGTCAAATACACGCACATGTATATTGTGCACATACATGAAGGTGGAACCTGCATCCATGTGTCACACCGCAACCATGCCACAGTACATACACATAATTATACACATGTGTGCACCGACACATGCATTTGGGCACCATGCATTTGAACGCATACACCATTGATGTGCCTCACAATGACTGGACTTGTATGCGGCAGGCTCATGTCCCTGTACATACACATCCATACATGGCCCTTCCAAGACATATGTGCAACCTGCACACTCCTGCCACACCTCAACATGCACAGCGTCCAATCAGTTTGCATGGACACTTACCGCTCGACTCTGGACGGGTCTGCCTGTGAAGGATCTGGAGGTGGAGCGCTGGGTGTATGCGTTCCAGGACCCTCATCTGGATGTTGGTAAGGCGGACCCGGCACCCCTCTGTATGCTTTGCCTTCAAGATGCGCCGGGCCTTGCTGAGGGTCCTGGACCTGAAGTCCTCCCAACGCTTCCGGACGTGTTGCATGTCACGGGCTGCCACCCCCTCCACATTGATGGCATCCACGATGTCCTTCCAGATCCTCTTCCGTCCTTCATTGTCGGCACGTGAACTTCCAAAGAGGGCATCATAATGCCCAAGGACTTACTCCACCAGGATGCCAACTTCATTGGCACTGAAGCTGGCAGCCCTCTGCCACTCTGCTGGGGGGTTGCCACTGGTGCCAGATGGTGTTTTGTCGGACATGGTAACCCCCGAGGCAGGTGTGGGTGGGTAATTGGGTCCTGGGGCTGGGCTGTGGATCGATAGAATACCAGTCGGGAGTGTTCTGTTCCAGCAGGGGTGGTCACAGCAAGTGGACCCCTGCAGATGGCTGACGTGCAGGCACCAAATAGCAGGGCACGTGGCCAGCAGGCAGGCAGCAGCAGATGGCAGGTGGGAGCGTGCTCAGTGCTCTGGGTGGCAGGAAAATGGCCTTCTGGGCAGCAGCGTGGTCTTCCATGTGTTGTCGCGTGGCCAGCTTGATACGGAGTGATTTGGCACGTGAAAAAAATGCACGTCAGCATGTAATTCGAGGAAAGGCCCTTAGCGCATAAGCGCGTATGTGGCGTGATACACGCGGCTGTTTCCCTCAGCACGGGTGCATCCACACGTGCAAAAAAATCA
Source organism: Ambystoma mexicanum (assembly GCF_040938575.1). Classification (NCBI taxonomy): domain Eukaryota; kingdom Metazoa; phylum Chordata; class Amphibia; order Caudata; family Ambystomatidae; genus Ambystoma; species Ambystoma mexicanum. The sequence goes on along the minus strand of NC_090934.1, from coordinate 1,206,417,726 downwards.
CATACGCGTGTAAATGCGTGTAATCTGAGGAAAGGGCCTAAGCGCGTAAGAGAAGTGACGTGCACAGGCGTTTCCCTCAGCACGGGTTAAAGGTGAGCGGGGCCAGCAGTTCACTGTATGTGCCTTTCGTGGAGATCGATGTGTGTGTTGCTACTTCGTGTTGTTTCGCGTGCCATCATAACTTCACAGCGGATCAAGGACGTATCTCTTCTTTTGGCGGGGGTATTGGCTACGCGTGTTTTTCATGATCATGCTAGTCTGACGGTGAGTCGCGCATGCTATTTTTCCCACTGCGGGTGCCCCTATGTATCGCGTACCCATCTGAGGTCATACTAGCCTGAGTGTCCCACGTGTATGTGTTTTTCTTGTCTCTGGGTGCCACTGCGTACTGCGGGAGTTTAATTCCACACACGTGGCCTACCGGGGTTGCGTGCACGATTTTACTGCAGTTTTGGGGTGCCTGGGCGTTGCATGACCCATCACTTTATCACCGGGGTCACATACAGCCTTGCAGGTGCAGGGGTGCTGTTAACATCTTGTATCCCACCCCCTTGACTCCAATTGCCCAGGAAAATTGTTGTGTACACCTCCCATTGGCATTACTACATCTGTGCCATGGCTGGGAGGCCACGAAAGGTGAGGGGCGCCTCAGTTGGGCATACTCCACGTGGCGGGCATGGTCAGGGACTTGGCCGGGTGTCCAGGGAGTAGGGGGACTCCAGGGTGGCTGCGGAGGGTGAAGAGGCAGGGGTGCACCACTTCGGCACAATGTTGTGCCACGTGTTGGTGCAGTCATGCCACCACCCCCTGCAGCTCCGGGAGATGCAGTTCCTGCATCTGGCACTGGCGTCCATGTGACCCGGCAGTCCGTTTCATCGACTGCCACTGGACCAAGGGGAGTGGTAGCTGCAGGTGCAGCTGTGGACACCACCACCCAGGCTCAGGGTCTGCCAGCGCAGGCTGGGTTGGCACCTGAAGATTCCCTGGAAGATTTCCAGGAGGCCAGGAGGCACACCGTAGGTGCACGCAGGGCTACCCTGACCGAGGCACATGTCCCTGGGGCAACAATGTCATCTGATGCACCGACCAGCCGGATGTTGGCAAATGCATGGGCAGATGCAGCCAACACCACCCCGGTTGTGAGTCTACCATCCAGGACAGGCCCGGTCAATGACCCTGGCACAGCAGATGTTGCTGCGCAGGGTCCATTCCAGGGCACCCAGCAGCCACTGATGCAAGTCAGGGCTTCCGTCCTCGTTCCACCTGCCACTCCCTTGGTTCAACCCACCAGCGCCACAGTGCATACTGATCAGGGCGGCATTTGCCAGCCAGGGTCCGGACCACTGTCCAAGAGAAGCAAGGTTGCACCTGCAGTAGGGGCTGGGACCCCATACACAGCTCCGGGCTCTGGCACATCAAGGAAAAAGCCTTCTGTATGCAGGAACTGGACTTCCTTGTGGACTATGTGCGGGACCACAACCATGATATTCCAGTGGGGCCGAATTGTCAAACTACGGCTGCCCATCGTATGTCCCACTGGAAGGAAGTTGCGGATCGTGTGGGTGCATTCGGCCATGAGGTGCGCACAGCTCAATAGTGCAAAAAGCGTTGGGATGACCTCAAACGCAGTACTAAGGCGAAGCGTGCCTCTAGTTACAACATGACTCTGGTGACTGGCAGTCAGCCACCACCTGAGGAGGAAGGCCTCACCGCACGAGTCAGTCGCTGCAGAGTTCATACCAGCAGGAATAGTCGAAGGAGTGGGGGAGATGCTGGACTTTCATGCCTCGTCCAGTGATTGATGTTGCGTGTTTGTCGAGGACATGTGTGGTTTGCTTGTGTGATGTGTTGTGCTTGACTGCGACTACATGTCATGTGTACATGGTTCTCATGTGCAAGTCATGCAGTGGTTCACTGATGCGTGCCTGCTGTGCAGGATGCTGGACATATAGAGCAAACAGAGACTGTCCTCATTGCCACACTTGCACCCTACTCCCATGATACTCACCTGGCTGCCCCTCTGGTCCATTTTCCAGCTCACTGGCCCTTCTGCATGTAGCCTGGGGAGTCTTTCCTCTCAGAGACTATGTCATTGCATGACTGACGTGCATGTGTCTTCTGTCTGCATGCGGGTACTCCACGTATGCATGCTCCCTTGCCCCTCCACCCCCCCTGCACCCCAATTTCACCATGGCACTGGTGTGCATCATGTTGACGTACTGCAATGGCCTGTTCAAGGCTCCTGTGTACATGCAAACTTCCACCAGCCAACCTGCCAGACACATACAGTGGGGTACATCCTCTGTCCTTGATGCAGGGTGTCTCACTTGGACTGTGCAGATGGCAGATGCTCCGCAGTGACATGAGTGCCTATTCATGCTCCATGTGTATTCCATGCATGCCCCTATGTGTCCTTGACAGGATGATCATTGTAATACGTGTCCAGGATGACCTACATTTCATGGCATTTGATCATCCATTCCATGCCTGCTCTGGCGAAGTCTGTGTGGGGCACAGGCCTCCCCCTGTTTCAGGCCCACTGACTCTGTTCAACAGGTGTAGTTGCTTCTGCACATGTGGGTGTACTACTGAGGGTTCCTCATGTGTCCTGCTTACTGTCCCATCATCATCTGCTGTGTTGTCAGTTGACTCAGATGATGCAATTGACGCTAGTCAACAATGTCTGCCAATACAATGCCTCCCTGCATTTTCACTTAGGGGGGTTGGGGGATTTGCTTGTAGCTATGCAACCCATTGCATACACATTGCACGTGATGCCTGAACTTGCCCTTGCACTGCCTTCAAGTTTATTGATAGACATCATAATGTACTTGTTCATGTAGATAGTGGGTAACGCACACATGTTCTGCACTGCATCAACCCACTTCTGAGCCGTGTTACACCCTTCTACATGCTTACTCACTGATGCAATGTCAAAGTCACCTGGCTTGTATGGCCAGTTTTTCATCCTTTCTCTGTCATGTATGCGACGGGCACAGGTGCATCCTGTGGCACATGTACTCAGTATTGGAACTCCCTAATAGTTGTTTAGATGAGTTGATTGGTCAATGTGCGGCCTACACCAACTGGCATAGGGCACTGATTGAATGTAGCCTGCCAATCGGGTAGTAATGACTGTGGAGCATCCTTCACATGGGTATGTGTGCACTTCCACATACATCAAAGCAAGCAGCGTTAGAGCTGCTTGCTTTGGTGTATTGGATGCTGGTCATGTTCACAATACACGTGTATGGGGAAATTGGTGTTTTTAATGCTTTCACATGTACATATGCAAGCAGCTTCAACGTTGTGTGGTGCAACATTGCGAGTACTCACTTATGTGTGAAAGTGTCCATTTACACATGTGTCTTCCACAGCTTTATTGTTGACTGACTAATATGTAGTTGATAGACGTTTATGCTGGTGAGATTTCTGCATTGCGCACGTTATGTGGAACTGGCATGATCCCAAAGGTTCACTGCTGTGCAGTATGTGTATGCCCAGGCCCACTTAGCTATTATGGTGGGTCCACAAGGAAATTTCCACAAGGAATGATGTAATCAGGCACATTCATAGCCCAATGTGCTCAATCAGGCCCTGAGGGGTGTTGTGGAGGCCTCATGTCCTGCTGCTTGGACGGTACTGGGCGTTATGGTCCCTCATGCCTGGTTGCAGGCCCTTGGTTTGCTTGGGACATTCACTATATCTACATTGCCCATGCCACCTGGTACAGGCAGAGCTGCAGATGGATGTAGCTATATTGATGATGATTTAGTGATGCTTGTCTACATGCATGGTACCTCTGTCATTGTGTGTTTGGAATCACTAGCAGCAGTGGTCAATTTGCAGTTCAGAAATGCTTATGTTGTGTTGCATCTCTTACTTGCCATCTGTCTTTTCTACCTGTGACATATGCCCGACAAAGGTGGTGTCTCATGGAGTTCACATACTACATTTTGTACTTGTGTAGGCTTTGCTATTTAGACACATCCATTTCTGCTTTTGGGATGTGTTTGCACATCAAGGCCACTGGATGCATTGCATGTTATCATTTGTGTGTGACATGTCTGCTTCATGTGTTGGCTGTAAATGTGATGTCTGTGTGTGTGTGTTTGTTATGTGCTTCTGACATGTGTACTAATGTTAATCTTTTCTCCACTTTTCAGATGATGACGCAATGGAGCCAGAGGATGGTGTTGTAATGCCAGACACAGGGTTGCTATCGTACCAGCAAACCAGCACAAGTGGGGGTCGTGGGGTGGTAGGCCACAAGAACCCACTTGTGTTCCAGACCATCTTGTCTAGAGCTGGCAATGAGTCTAGCTCGGATGATCACTCTGACAATGTCGAGTTGGATGTGCATCGGGTCCATTCATCAAGGGTGAGTGATTCTGATGCGGACGCTCCTCAGTCCGAAATACCTGCACTGAGGGGCCAGGCGGTGGTGGGATCTCTGCCTGTGGTGGATCGGGACGCAGGGTCACCCTCCACTCCAGTTGCTGATGTGCCTGGGGCATCACGTCAACGGAGGAATGTAGTCCTACAGCCGCGGGCGGTGCCAACTCAACAAGGATGTCGGCTCCTTGGGCCCCGCAGGTGTCAGGCCTAGCAACGCGGTGGCCGCGCGCCACTGGGGCATACTGAGTGGGAGCAAGCCATGGTTTCCAATTCCGAACACCAGGGGGCAGCAATTGATAACATCGCTGAGAGCATGGAACGCGTGGCCCAATCCGTGCTACACCCTGCTAGGCATTTGGAACTCCAGCAGCGGGTGGAACAGTCCACGGCCCACTCGCTCAGGCTGGGCAGCCTCAGACAGGGTACGCTGGGCTGACATGGTGTCTTTGTGTCAAGCAATTGCTGCTCACGGAGAGGCACACATGGAGTCCATGAGGGTTGACTATGAATTCCTCAAATCTACTCTGGCTGTGCTCATGATGTCTCAGAGGAGGCGGTCAGAGGAGTGGTTGGAGCAGCTAGAGAATACCATCTCGGCTGAGATACGTGCTTGCCGGGAGGTGTACCAATTGTCCAACCAGGCCATGCAGGAAGAACTCCATGTTACACGTGTTACCTTGCAAGAGGAAGCACGTGTATCACGTGAGGTTCTACATGCTGATCTATGTGTCATCGCCGCACAGAACCAGGCTCACCCGTCCCGCAGACTTGCTGCCGACGAGGGGCAAGCTGCGCCTAGGCGTGGCCAGGGTACTGTGCCACATCAACCTTTTCAGCCAGAGGGTGATGAGGACGACGAGTTATCTCCCACACAGGTCGGGCTGTGCAGGCGTTGAGCCCATGGAGGTGTTTTTTTTTGTCTCAACATCCTCGCATGTGCGTGTTGAGGTGCACCCTGTACCTCCCCCCTCCTGGGCACCCCTCCGGGTCGTATGTGCCCATTTTTGATTATTCTTGTTAGTTTCGTTAGTTAATATGGTTTTTGAGAGTTAGTTTAATTAGGTAATATAGGTTTTTTATAGTTAGTTTAATTAGTTAATATAGTTTAAAATTGCTTCTCTATTGTGTATTCATGTGAGGGTTTGGTGCTTTGTGGCTTTTGAAAGCATGCACTGTCTCTTCTAGCTGGGCCCTTCAAGCCTGTCTCGTGTATGTGTTTGCAGCTTGGGGTCCTGACTCGCATAGGCCACTCCTGCTTCCCTTATCCATGGGCTCGCAAGGATGGTTCGGTGTAACAAACATTTACACAAGGGCTTTGGACTTTCATCATATCTGTGGCCTGTCTGCTGCTGTACTACTTGTGTTAACATCCCTCGTGGGAATTGAGTGGGTTTTATCCACGGCATGTCTGTAATCAATTTGGGTGAGTACATGATTGATGTGTCCATTAATTGATGTGGATTGTGATTTATGTTATTTTCTTGCCTGTATATGTGCTTGATGCACTTTATGCTGTAGACAGAAGCCTGCACCCTTGTCAAAGTCACACTGATGGTGGGAGGAGTTCTGATGTACGTCTCTAACATGGCCCAGTGACAACCAGCATGAAGACACACACACAAGGAACTTTCCAGCATTATTAATATCTTTTATGCCCTTTCTGCAGGAAACTGAGCCTCCAGACTACCTTTGCCAGCAGACACAGTGCCAAGTACTACTTAAACCTGGTCACGTTCAGTGGTGCAGACGTGCACGTGTGTGCAAGCAGAAGCTCAGGGCTTGTGCTCAGACATCCGACAGAAGCAGACGTGTTTCCAGGAGCTCCAAGCAAGGTGAGCAGCGCAAGGGGCCACACCACAGCCAACCTTCCACTAGGCCACTTGCACATGCATGCTAAGTAGCGCCAGTGCTGGGGAGCTTGGTCAGATATTGTTGTAGAAGCGCACAGTACAACTAAGATGCATTGAGGGACAAATGCCAAGTAGCTTTACAAGTTGTCAGGGGCACACTCAGGGGCCGTCGCACATATCCTCCAGTCCCCCCTTCTCCATAGAAGCTGAATTATTGGCACAGTAGCGTTCCTAGCCAGAAACCTATACAGCGCACAGGGACACCCAGCGAGGCACAGACTTGTTTGCAGTGCATATCATTTGCATGTGCAAATTGCCACTTGCACTACCTATTGTAATCCACAGCTGCCAGAACACGACTTGTACTGAAGTCGCACCTCGCTATACGCGTCTAACAGCTCACCCAGGGACCATTGTATCATGTGATTCTTAACGCATTGGTCTTCCATTTACCGCGCGCCCACGTGCACCTGCCTTACTGCATTGACAGTGTATGAACCATCACGGGGGCAAGCTAACGTATACGTATATAGCAGCAGACAAGAGTGTTGGTTTGTGGAGAAGTCACTTACTTTGGGGCATGAATGGTGTTGTGTGTGTGTTGTAAAAACACAGATTAGTAACTCATGCTCTCTTTGCAGTATTGAATTGATCCTGTTACCGGACCTGAGAGTGCGCAGGCAGAAGGCCAGCACTCACCCCAGAGATAAGTCTCTCTTTGTCTTGCGTTTGACTCATTTAGTACAATGTGCATGTAGAACATGGTTTATCTGATTGAATATGTGTTATTGTCAATAGTTGTATTTTGTATTTTGCCTACTTTCCCTTGCCAATCCAACTCCCCTCTCCTGCCCCTCTTTCTGGTTATCCTGAATACCAATGCCTGTCCAACCAAAGGATCCCTGACCCTCTTTCCCCGCCGGGGTCTCGGAGGCCTGTGTAAGTTTTACCTTGCAGGCGCCCAGACCACGAAGGGGGTGGTTGGTTCGTGCCACTCCTGCGCCTGGAGACCGGAGCTGTGACACTAGCCATTAGTTGTTGCATCCTCATTGTATGTTGTGTCCTGAAAAAGGTACCCATCCTGTTGAACCATTGTTGAACTGTGCTACCTTGGTAGTTCTATCATTCTACTTGTACATGTGCCTGGACTTTTTTTTCCACTTCAAGTAATCTACTGGAGACTCTTCCAAGGTTTTTTGTGCCTAAAGGCTTTTTCCCTGGTTTGGGGGTTTGGCTCCTTGGAGTTCTCTAAGATTTGATATTTTTACCAGTCAAGGAGGCCTCTGAGGGGGCTGGACCCTATTTACACGCAAGGTGGAACATGAAGACCAAGGGGTAGGGGGATCCTGTAGCAAGGAACAAGGCTACATACCCCAGACACAGTTGTTCAGAAGGTCATGGTGATGTGTAAATGAGGGAGGGCCTTTTGTTGTTGGACAGTAAGCCTGGGCTACAGTGTTTGGGCACTCTCTGACAATGTCATTGTGGGGTACTATGTACATGTTGTGTTCTGCTGGCCAGTGGCTGTTCCTGTGTTGTATTTACTTTTAAGGTGTCAGGGGATTGTTGTGGTTTGACATGCTGGGGTGTACACAGGGCCAATGTTCGCATGTGATGTGTACAGGACAACTAGGGTCACTTGATTTCACATGCATATATTGAGTGCATGTCCCTACTGACACACACAGTTACACAACGCTCCAACACACGTGCAACCAAACTTCCAGGCCCACAGGTGCACACAGAATGCCTTCTCTGGCACGCTGTGTCCCTGCAGCGCATGATCAATTGCCATTTGGGAATTGTGTACATGCGTCAATGGGTTGTTTCTTTTGTGTGTCCTTTTGATGTGATGCTCAAGGTGTATCCCCAACACAATGGCTGCTCACTGTGCTGTGTGCTGAGCAGTGTGTTTCAGGAGACACACACAGCACACAGTTTAGAGAGTAGCCATTTGCCTTGACCAATGTGCATGTGAACTGGCATTCAGTCTTTTGTTCATGCTAACACTGGTGGAAAGCATTTGTGTATGACTTGGTATGTGTGGGAGGTTGTTGGTCAGTCATTTAATCGGATTCCATGTCAGGCGTCATTGTGTCAGGCCACTTCCCATTTATCACGTGTCACTTCTTATGTAATTGATCATGTGTTGGGCTTTTGCTGTTGCATGCCATGTCATGGTGTGGCAGACAAGGGTGATGCAGGATGGGAGGGTTTGGGTGATATACCAGTGATTGCCATGGCCTATTTTGCAGGGGGTGGTGTGATACACACCTTGCATGTGTTCCTTTTGGTCACACATGATTGGTTATGTTTAAGTAGCCAGAGATGCACTTCGTGGCCACATTCTCAGGGTGGTAAGGTTGTGACAGTTGGCTGTCTCTTTGACATAATCGATTGTCACCTGGTATGTACCAGGCCTGTGTGCACTCCGCAGGGGTGTGAGTTTAGGTGAAAATGTGGCCACAAGCTGGGTCCGGGCTGCCTCACCACGTGTCCTTTCCCCTCCCATGGGCAGCACCTGTGCCTGTGGTTGGGGATGTGGGGGCACCACCATGTCCACCGGTACGTCCCGCCGTGTTGCAACATTGTGCAGGACATATGCTGCCACAATGATCCTGCACACTACTGGGGGTGCATATAGTAGCTGGCCGCCAGAGCGGTCAAGGGAGCGAAAGCATGAATTGAGCACTCCGAATGTGTGCTCCACTATGGCCCTGGTTGCAATATGGGCAGCTTGGGGTGGTGTGGTGAGGTTCCAGATTGGCGTCATCATGTTGTTGCTCAGAGGGTAGGCACTGTTCCCTGGGGAGGTGATGATGGTTGTGATTAGTTGGATTTGTGTATTTGTCTGTGTGTGACATTCATGCATGTGCACAGGCAATTGTACTCACCTTGGAGCCATGTGTCGCCATGCTTTCCAGCTTCGAGGGCCCGGCTCAGGGCGGACATTCTGTATATGAAACTGTCATGGGTTGAGCCAGGGTAGTTTGCATAGGCAGAGGTGATGATTCCCTTTGCATTGAATACAACCTGCATGTTGATGGAATGCCAGTGCTTGTGGTTTCAATAGATGTGCTCAGTGGCCCGAGGTGGACGTAGGGCCACATGGGTGCAATCTATGGCACCAAGCACTTTGGGGAAGTGTGCCACCCTGTAGAAGTCCTGGACCACGGCCTGCCTTTCTGCGGGTGTTCTGGGCATGTATATATGCCTGCGTACTGAGGGGCGCGCAGTCATGATTGCCAACACCTGGTGTAGGCAGCGTGACTGCGTGGCCTGTGAGACCCCCCCCACTATGGCAGTTGTCTGCTGAAATGACCCAGTGGGCAGGGGCTCAATGCTTGGGAGCACAGGGTGGGTGATGTAAGGTCATCTTCCCACTCCCTGACCAGGTCTAGGATGATACGAGGTGGAAACCTATACCTGCCATAGAACTGGTTGTCAGGCATCCAAAAAAAGGCTGGTCCGGGGCAAAAATATGCGGGCCCTGGCTATTCTCCTCCTCCTGCGGTGTCCCACGATCAGTGCTGCGACAAATGGGGCATTCATTGTAGCTGTATTTACGTGTTTGTTATTGCGCGCACTTTTATACTGCGCGCGGGGACACTTCGGCCTGCCTTCCTGTCTTTTAGCATGCGCAGGTTTCCCCGCATTCGATTCCATGAATACTTGTGGTTTGCATGCCTGTGGGAGTTCCATGTATTCCCCTGCAGTACTTCCCCAGTTGCGCCTTCATTTTCACGGGTTGTTCCCCATTCCGCCCCCTTTTTGGTGTGTGCACCGACGTTGTGCGCTTTCGCTGTGCGCGTCACGCACGGGGTTCAGAATGTTGATGTGACATGTGCACCCATGCGCGCCACGCTCGGATTTGGCACACATCCGCAGTAAAGACGCACAGGCCCTTCCATGAATCGCATGCGTGAACGTGCGCTTGCTTTTTCATGCTTGTGCCGGCTTGAGCAAAGATTTTCGGCACACATTTGTTCCATGAATCGGCCCCTAAGTATGATCATCTTGTACATAGAGTTTGCTACAGTATTTGATGGGCACTTCAGGTCTCGAAAAGAAAGGAGAGTAACCTGTCCGCAGAATTTATGGAATTCAGGGCGAAGAGTTAAGATTGTTTAGTGAGTAATCTGAAATGTAATGTTTTAATTGTCCCGAGTATGTGTGGTACGAAGTGTGGAGAGAACTTTCCATTGAAGGAGGACGTTGTTGGATTGTTACGTAGTGCTCTGAATGAGACATCAAAACTGAGATTATAGCATCTTGAACAAGAAGAGGCAAGGCGCGTGATCCAAGACCTCCTCGAAGTCTCTTTGATTAGTTCTAAGGCTTTCTTCATATTTGAACTTTTGATCAATGAGTGGCATGCTAATGACATTGCCAGATGGGTCTGTCCTTTAGGAAGCCATTTTGCTGAAATTATAAACTGAGCAGTAATACAAGCATGTATGTGTTAGGTGAGATTTGTGTGAAAACCTTTCAGTCTCGATTTATGAGAAACATGGAACAGTGTCATTCTCAAGTGGAGTTCTTGACTGACTTTGGAAAAACAACTATTGTCATTTTAAAAGGTGCCGGACTTCAGCAGTTTCTGCAATGTGGCGGAAGGGTTTAAGTAGCTAAAGGTTTGGAATGTGGCTTGCAGAAATCCAAAGGAATACAGCTAAGTCCTGGCGCTTTGCATAAATTAAAGCAGCCATCCACTAAATTAATTGGATTGTTTCTAAAGATGGGGGTTCTTCTTTACTGAGCATTGGGAGATTAGATATTAATGTTTCTACTTTGTTTTAATCTGAGTGTACTTCGCCTTCACACAGATGTTTTGTTGGTCTTATTTTATGGTCAATCTCATCTTAAATAGTAGTTTCCCAATTGCTTGTATTTGTACTTATTTGGCTCTAATTCTGAGGCCTCCGCCCAGGTGTGTGTCTGCCTTGCTAGCTTCCATCTTTAATTTTGCTTTTGACCAACATATACATTTAATTGTTAAGGAGTTATATTCTTATCTCAAATTTTGAGGTTTTTTTCTGGTCTAATCGTGTCTTGCAGTTAAATACAGGTTCCATCACAGCAATCGCCTTCTAGAAGTCGTAATTTGACACTAGTTTGTTAATTGACTTGATGCTGGATATCGCTGTTGATCTAGCACAAACTTTGAAGGTAGCCCACGTCTTCCGTAGCGAGTTGTCGATTTAGAGTGAAGTGACTAGAGATGCAATTGTACCACTTATTAGATTTCCCTTTAACTAGTATAAGCTTTGCATACGTCCAACAGCAGTGTTTAATGGCATTTTCGTTTTGCACCTTTCCCTCCACGTTTTCTATGGGACACCCTTTCTATTTGCTTTTGTGAACCATGTCCTGACTTTTTGGAGTTAAGTAAAGCCCTCTGCTTTACTTCTCTTGCCCGTGTTGCTCATTCCTATGGGGAAACCAGCCTCTAAGGCTATCAGTACAGAGAGTGTGTCTCTCTATATGAATTCTTGTATTGTTACAATTGCACACATCACCTTACAGTGAAGTGTAGTTAGATTATTTAGTATCACTTATTTTTGTATATATTGTCTTTTTGGTTGCTTTCACAATGTGCCTAAGACAAGCTGGCGGCTGCTGCAAATTCTTCTCCAGGTAAGTTCTTGTAAGAATAGCAGTGCCACTGGTTATGAATAATAGAGTTTAAATGCAAGGTGTGGAATACATATAATAATTGTCTGAATCAGCGTAAATACCTCTTTGTACAATGTGATGCTGAGATGATGGTTTTGTCTTTGAAAAATCGTACTGTTGGCCACTTTTGAGGGATTATTAATAGGAATTTAAACCCCCAAGAAAAAGGGCACATAAATCGGATTGCTGAGGAGGATGATTGGTAGTTTTTCATTCTAAGATCTACTGTGAAGACTCTTTGCTACCCCAGAAAGAAGCAGCTCCAAAAAATACTAATTAGAGGTTGTCATTCACTGAAGAGGACATCTGTTGTTTAATTAGAAGAAGTAAAAGCTCCAGATGGCCTCGCTACTAGAACCTTGCAGGGCAACCCGACCATGTGGGCACTGATTTTGTTTGTACTTTTCAGGAGAATTATAGCCCTTAGACAAATCCCCCAGTCTTGGGAAACTTCAATAATTGTACCGATTCATAGAAAAGGTGATAGACTTTGTCCGGTCAACTACAGGCCTATTGCCCTGCTGAACGTCCTTGGCAAGATCTTTTCTTCCTTGGTAAAATGCCATCTGAGGAATTGGGCATTCAAAGCAGGAACTGTGGTCCATTCCAAACCAGTTTTATTAAAGGGATTGACACTTCATTGAATGGGCTATTGATCAACCTGCTGAAATCTAAAGCTTTTAAAGAAGGTGTTGCCCTATATATTTGTTTTTTTAGACTTCAGTATGGCATTTGATGGTGTGAATCGCTTCGTCCTGTGGGCAAAAATATCTAGATGGGGCAGCCCATCCAACCTGATTGCTATTATTAGACAATTATATCTAGATACCTTCATCAGGGTGAGGCTAAATATCGACAGTCGTTTGTCAGCGGCCATTGCTACGTCTCAAGGCCTCAAGCAAAGATGCGTCCTTGCCCTTATTTTACTTAATTTATTTATTGCAGATATAGGCAAAGTACTTAAGAAGGTCCATGCATTGCCCCTAAATTAGATTCCCTGGTTGTAAATTGGCTGCTCTATGCTGACGACATTGTGTTGCTTGACCAAACACTGATTGGTCTACAACGTCAGATAACAGCCCTTCATCAATATGCCTCTGACTTGACTGTGAATATAAATAAGTCCAAGTTGATGGGTGTAAAAGAGGACAAGATATCCACCGACGGGCCCATAGATCAGTGCTCACCCTCTAGTACCTTTAAGAAGAGATAGCTGCTCCACGTGCGGGATGGAGGTGCAGGATTCACTTACTCCAACAGGACTCAATAATGAGGACTCAGTAATTTAGCAAAGGGAAGTCAGTTTAATGACAAGTACATCAAACAGGGAAGCAGTTGGGAATCAGCATCGTTGCAATCACCTGTCTCGCTCCGACTTCCTCGAACTTCAGTTGAACAGCAATTTTTATACACAAAACTCGTCATCATTGACGTCTAATTCTAATAATCTTGTCATGCAATATAATTGGTTAGGAAAGGTAACTTAAATATAGGTGTTATATCTGTATGTGATAATGGAGTATGCGGATTGGATAACTTATCGGGTGGGCGTCTACACCCCTCCCTCTACATCACACATTATAGACGTCATTACAAGTACAACGTCTCATTGGTTCTATGATATATAGGACCCTAGATAACTTGGCCCATCATGATTGCGCAGGTTACACCCCTAGACATAAATTTCCACTTTTAATTAGCAGCATGCAAAAATGACACCCAGGTGCCTGGTGTCCCAAGTTTCACCCTGCCTCCCTTCCATCAATCAGTATCTTGGGGCTATGTGTCAATTAGTTGGCTGGGCATGGCCTCGAAACTGTAGCCTCTTATCAGGGAAAGTTATGGCATGTTCTGGTTTTGGGTGACATCAGACGTTGGTAATTCTTAGTGCCTGTCTTGGTCACATGTCTGTTCACTGTGAATCTGCTTCAGTTTCCAGCTTTTAGTGTATTTAATTCTGTTTTCGGCCTTGCCACCTGCATGGTTTCCCTTATTTTGACCTTCACGGGACAGGCTGGTATGCTCTGAAGTTTCGATTCCTGTTAGCTGACGCTCTCCTCCCTTTCTCTGGTTGAACTCGATTTCCCAGGCATGAGCTGCTCTTTGTTGAGTTTCGATTCCGCTCCTTCTCCTGGCTTTGGCTGGGATATGAAACCAGGCCTGTTAGGCCTCTGGCCGCCTGGTCATACTTCTGCTTTTACAAAATGGAGTCGCACTTGTATAGCGGGCCTTATTGAGGTAGATATAGTTGGCGCTTGCCGCTCCATTCTTCTACTAAGCATTGCAAGCAGTATCGTTTTCTTAGCTTCTTGCGGTCCAAGCCTATTTACATGTGTTTAGCTGGTTGGTTACTTCCATCTTGTCTCATAGCAACGTTTCCTCATGTTTTAACATTGTCTCTTTCCTGTGTCCATTACATCTATTATCATAGCTACTCGCATTGGCGTGCTATCTTCGATAGCTGCTTTTGTTCATTTGCGAGTCTGTCCATGCCCTTGTGTCATTTCCACTGGCCTTCCATTACAGCTCTTTAGGTCTCTTCATGGACCGTCTGTAGGTACTCTTCATTTCATCTCAGCAGCTGGTACGGCTGTCTGATAGGGTACTGTGCTGCCCAAGGCTGTCTGGTTATGGGCGCTTCTACCAGTATGGATCTTCTGATACACACTGGGCAGAGTCCCAGTGTAGTTCTTTGTTGGTTCATCTGTTCCTCATACGTCACATACCTTGGCGAGTCCGTTCCTAGTACCCCAAAATGAGGGGCAGGGCTGCAGGCCATGTCTAGGACCTCCTCTACACTACCCCCCTCTGGTCGGTTCATCGACCACTTCTGCAATCTCTTTTGCATTTATTTCCTTTGATTCTTCGGTGTCATGTTCATCGTCTTTAGGGTTTGTACATGGTGGTGTGAATGTGTGAGTCTTTGGAGTCCATATTTTTATCACCCCTTTCAAACTCCCTGCTGTTTTCATGTGTTCGTCTTTGTTCCATGTCATTAGCTGACATTGTCATTTGGACTGCAGTAGATCCATTTTCCTTCATACCTTCTTCGTTTCTTAGGTAATGTGAACCTTGTTCCTTCTGGCGCAAATTTGCTGGCCTTCACAAAGTCTCTTATTTCTTCATCAGTCAGGTCCCTGGGTTTCCATCCTGGTTCGACATCAACCATTATTTTTATCCCTATGGCTTTCTTTGCAGTTTTCTGGCACTGTGTAATGATTATCTTGATAACACAGCATCCTAGCAGTACCATTTCTAGTAAAGCTCCCAGAAACTTGAATATATCTGCCATCCATTGTGTGACCCAGGAGAACAGGGCTCCAAACCAGCTGTCATCGTCCACTTCAGCACTTTCATCGATCATCTGGTTTTTCAGGTTTGTCAACATACGTCTGGCTTCTGTCAGGGTTCCATTTTCTTCAGTGTGATGGTACAAATGTGCAACATGATTCTCCGATTTTTGCACAAACACCTCCATCCATTGCTGTGATCATGTCTAGTACATATCTGTTCTGGAGGGTCATCAGTCGGATTGCTCTTAGTTCTTCTTTGATCGCGTTAAATCCCTTTATAGTAGAGTTGATGGTCTGCAATAACTCCCATCTGGTTATCTGCAACCATTTCTTATTTACACCAACTTGGACATGGGGCAGGAGTAGTGTTGTGAATACTGTTGGGTGAGGTTAACAGTCTGTGCTCATATGGGATTGCATGGAATGCTTCTTCTGATTTGGTAGAAAAGTAATTCTCTCTTTTCATCCTGGATACAAGTTCTGCAGATCTCCTTTTTCTCAGATGAGCATCTGCCCTCGGGAAACTGTCAATACTCAGGTCATTTTTCAGGATCACTAGTGCAGGAATGTGGGCGTTCACTAGTGTGCATATGCCTCCCCAATTTTTCGCCAACCTTATGTAAGCTTTGGATCCACATGCCCAGTAATGGTCCATAATTACTGCGGTCCCTTACGTCATTCCTGGGGCTTCAAAGATTCATCCGCAGTTTAGATTATCTCCCATCTTCCTTGTGCCATTGTTTCTGAAGCATAGTTTCGGGCTCTCCAGTGGCACTATCTGCAGGGGTCCCCCTCTATCTTCGACCCATGTTAGTAACTTTACTAGCTTTGGCCATAGGGGTTTGCACAGTTTTTGAGAGTTTTCTATTGCTTCCTTGCAGGCTCCAAGGACCATCCAAGCTCGGCAGATCACTACTCCTTCTTCCCATCCGTTTGGGAAACCACTGTTCCCCAGATCTGCATTTGGCATCTGTTCTTCCAGATTTGTGCCTCTTCTGCAGTTTTTCCTTGAAGTTCAGTCTCGGGTTTGTTACCCATCGTGTCCCTGATCCTTTGACGTCAGGATTCTCATATCTGATCACGTGATTCCTGGTGTGCGCCCTGTTTCTTGTTTTAATGTCCTGGACATAGCCATCTTCATCTGGGTAGTCCTTTTTGGTGGCCCATATCAGTGAAGCGTCTCTTCCCATAAATTGTCCTCTGGTGATCCACACTATGTGTGACATACAGTGTGCTATGGGGACATCAATTTCTACAGCCACGAAGATCTTGGATTTTCCCATGCTGTACGGTAGGAGCGCGCAGACAAAGCATTCTCCTTCTGATTGTCTTCGTCCTACTTCCTTCATGTGTTGATACCATATGTTGTTTCCGAGATGGGCTGTGCTGTCCAGGTAATCATTGAGTTCATTGTTGTCTTCATGTGGGTTTCTTTTGATCCTCAATGTCCTTTTGTAGTTAGCTATAACCACCTCTCTAAATGCGTCTACATGACTCTTTCTTGCTGGAGGATTCTTGGGCATGCCTGTTAGCGGAGCCGATTTAATTTCCTGTATCGCTGTGCTAGGAGATTGTTTTGCGTTTCTTTTCCTTTCCTTTTGTAATTTTTTATAGATGTTCTCTAACCCCCGTTGGCTCACCAAATCCCCAACGCGTGGCTGTGTCGTAGGTCTGGTGCTTGTTCCTTGCGTCTGGGCTGGCGTGCTTACTGTTATAGTCTCTGTAGTTCTAGTTTTCAGTTCCTCGTGTAGTTTCTTAGCTCTGACTATGAACGGGAACAGATGAGATGGTCTATTAGCATTTGTGTTTTCTCTGTGAGTTCCTTTGTGGCTACGTCTGTTCTTTTGAGGGATTTTGCTATACCCTCTTTCATTGGTTTCTCACTTGGTTCTCCTTGGTTGATTCCGCTATATTCTGGAGCTGTTTGTTCGGTATGCAGTTTCCCTTTCTTTGTTGCCCTTGTTTGAGGCCCTGTTGCCATTGACACTTGCTCTTGTTTGTGTGTGTTCAGTGTGCGTGTATGTGCAGTAGTCAGTGCTACATTTTCATTCACTCCGCGCTGACTGTGTCTCCAGCCTTTTCCTTCATTCATTACCTCAAGTGTGTATGAATCACTGCTAATTACATTTAGTTTTATCTCATTTATTTTACCATCAGCTTTTTTGGGGACTGGGATCACTATATAGAGTCTGGGTGCTTTTGTAGGCCCCAGATGTTCGTTATCTGGTGGATGCATTGAAATTGGGACGCTTCGTGCACCAATAAACAAAGCAGTTCCGATAGTCAACGACAGAAAGACAATGATAATTACTAAGCATATACACATGATAGACTTGTAGGACATCTGACAGCATTTCCTACCAGGGAAGCGGGGGCGGCCCTATGCTGGTGGTAAAACTAAGTTACTGTTCTGGGCCCCCATTTCGAACAAGTCCATAGTCAGTTATTTATTCCTTCTCTTGCTCTGATCTCTTATCTCAAGAGTTCATTACTACTTAAAGTGACGAGTGCTTTTCAAGTGTCCCCCTTCTTGCGGGTGATGTCAGTAATCTCTGAGAATGCAGTACAGTTCCTTTTGCTAGACTATGGAGAAAAGGGTTAGGCTAGCATCAACAGGTGCATCACTTTCATAATGCATATCTATAGTAGTTAAAGTCCCAGTGCACTCCTTGACTTTGCCTTGGTCCTGAGGACATGCTGGAACCTGTTCAATGCGAAGGAATGAAAAAGACAGAACTGCCAACAATCACACAAAATAAAATGACATAAAAATAAAACAAAAATAAAAATAAAAGTGAACATGGAAAAAATAAGAATAAAAATAAGGAAAAATAGAGGAAAAAGGAAAAATAAGATGGTGAACTTTCTTGGTTCTGCTCTTCTCGATCTGTCCTTCGGCGGAAAATATGGCACTGTCTCTCTGTTTCTTCAATCTGTCCCACGGTGGAAAGATAAGCACTGTCTCTCTGTTTCCTCGATCTGTCCCACGGCGGTAAGTCTCACTGGAACCTCCTTAAGTATTCTCGCTGGAAGTAAGATAGCTCCACCTGGAGCATTATGCTGTGGAGGAGTGTGCCCATGTGTGAGATGTTGGCTTGATCTCTAAGGAAGGTGATGATGTCAACATCTGCAGGCCTCCCCACCATTTCTGGATAGTCTGTGACTAGTCTAAGCAGGACGTTGTGCACCAGCCGGGTGTCCTCGGGTGATAGGGACATTTGTCCTGTTTGGCTGGGTCCTGGTCATGAGCTTTCCTTTTGATTTGCACAGTCTCTGCACATTCCTGTTGCGTGGACTGCCACGAGGTGCTTTAGTTTAGTCCACAGCTGGTTCAACTGAGCTAGATTTCTTGGGTCTCTGATGAAAGTACGTGTGTCAGTTATTCTCCCGATGAGTCCTGGGCATTTCTCGATTATTTGAAAGAACAAAGTGAATGTGAGTTCATCAATGCCTACCGGCGGCAGAAGCATTTGTGTCCTCTTCGCTGTGCTCTGATAGCTCGGCGAAGGCTTCCGTGATGACAGTCAGCAGTTGCGAGACTATTTTCTTGTTTGCAGGATCTTGAATAAAGTCTGTGACACTGGTTTCTCTCCTTATGAGTGTCGGATATGATATTACCACCAGCTGGAAGTAGGTTAGCACATCCCACTTGAGGTCTCTGCTGGGAGATACCATAAGTTCTGTAAACAAAGTCTTGACACTGGTTGCTTTCAGGACACTGTGTTATGGGCTCAAGAACTGTCCTTCTCCTTTTTTTTCAGTCTATTAGAGTCTTGATTCTTTATACTACTTGACCGTGACGTTATTTCAAAAGTTCGTTTTATCAGCGTTGTTGTGGCTTTGTGTATGTAGTTCTCTTTTTTATCCTGCAACTGTGGTGCCCAGAGTGTCTGTATTATTGTTCTTTATCACCTTTCTCTGGTTTGGGGAAATGTTCTTATTCAAAAGTCACAAATTAAAACAGAGTTCTTTGTCATTGTGTTGCTGCTCATGCGTCCTTCTTCCTCGCCATGGATCTTGTCTGCACATGCTGAGGTTCTTCCCCATTGTCTGTGGCTTCTTTGTGGTTGGATGCAGCTGGAGGGCTCTCTCCTATATAAGGTTTAATATCATTCAGGACGAGCCATGCCCTTCTGCCCTGGACTTTGATGGCTGAAGGAGTACAGTCCTCTACGATGAAAGGGCCATTGAATCGTGGCTCATCCCACTTCTTCCTTGTAAAGTTCCTTATGAGAAAAGCGTCACCAGGGAATACTTTGCATGGAGTCTGTTTCAGCACTTCCTGTTGTATTTTGTGCTGCACTGCACCCTTTTCTTTGTCACTTCAGCGGGCCTGAAATGACAGAGACGCTGGATGTCATACAATTCAAGTAGTCCTGCATCTCTGTCCCCAAGACCTCTTTTGTTGGCTGGGCATCACATCTAGCTCTATCTCGGGGGGTAAGAGGGGTCCTCATCCTTCTTCCTGTGACTATCTTGTGCGGCGTGAGATGATGGTCGGAGCCTGGTTGGTTCCGAAGTGCATATAATGCCAGTGGTAGTCAGTGCAGCCATCCCTTTTTCAATGTGAGTTTCAGCCTGGCTATCCTCTCCTTTAACAAGCCGTTGAGCCGTTCACATATGCCATTCCCCTCCGGATGATACGCCGACGAGAACTTGTGCTTTATACCAAGCAACAAGCTGATCTGCTTGAAAACTGCATTAACAAAGTGAGCCCCATTGTCTGACCTTATTACCTCGCACACCCCCCATCTAGGGAACACTTCCCTCACAAAAAATTTGGCAGCACAAGTAGAGTCTGGGTGTGCACAGGGACCTGCTTCTAGCCATCTAGAGAATGGACACACCACCACAATTAAATACCTGTACCCATTGCACACTTGAATCATGTCGACATAGTTGATATGCAAGTGCTGGAATGGCCCATTTGGCCGGGGGATAACTCCTCTTACTACTTTTAGTGTGTGCCCAGCGGTGAATTGCTGGCAGATTATGCAGTTCACCATAAAGAACGCAACATGCTCTGATAAATTCGGTGTAAACCAGTCTTCTGCGAGCGTTGCAGCAAGATTTTCTTTTGACATATGTATAGGGTAGTGTAATTGCTCAAATGCTACTTTCAGTAGGGCGACAGGCATTACTGGTTTACCAGTGCTGTCTTGCCTCCACAACCTGTCAGAGGGGTTTAAGGAACACCCTCGACGTTTCCACAAATTTTTTTCCTCTTTAGGTGCCTCCCCTTGAAGTTCCATTAGCTGAGTCTGTCCCATGTTGCTATAGGCCTCTGGTGTGGCTCGTGCTACCATCATACGCTCATGGGTACATGCCACCTCCACGTCTATGATTGTTTCATCCTTGGATGCCATGCGCTTGGCTTCCATGTCTGCTTCATGATTTCCACGTGACACGAAATCTGTCCCTTTGGTGTGGGCGGTGCATTTCATGACCGCTATGCCCACTGGGAGCTGTAGTGCTTTTTTCAACCTGCCCAATAAGGCAGCATGTTGCACTGGCGTGCCGTCCGCTCAGAGGTAGCCTCTCCTTTTCCAGCGTGCTAAGCCTATGTGCACAGTAGATTTCACTTAGGCAAAGTCACTGTACACCATTAGTTCCTGGTCTGCGTGATTCTCAATGGCGAGTATCAGCGCCAATAGTTCTGCAGCTTGCGCAGAATAGTGAGATGGTATTCATGCACTGACGAGTACCTGGAACTCTCCATTTGCTAGGTGTTTTATCACGGCCACACCTGTGTATTTTTGTCCATCTTCTTGGTCGATTCTTGATGAGCCATCAATAAACACAATCTTACCACCTGCCAGGGCATTTTCCTTTACTCTGGGGATTTCCACATAGAATTCCTCATAATTTGCGCAGTCATGTACGGGTTCTCCCTCTGTGACTGCTTCAGCTATGAAAGTAGCTGGATTCACAGTTTTACATCGCTCTTGATCGATGGGTTAGAGATAATCACTTCATAAGTGGATGCTCTCTGAGATGTCAGCGTGCACTTTGGCTTCTCTAGTATGGTGAATAACGAGTGCTCGACGTACAATGTCATGGAGCACCCCATCACAATGGATGACGCCTTTTCAATGGCGAACGCGGCAGCAGCTAGATTTTGTTCGCATGGGAAGTGGCCTTTCAAGACCGGGTCCAGACTACTGCTGTAATATGCTAGGGGCTTGTACCCCAATGAAGTTCGCTGAGCGAGCACTGCCGTCATAAAATTTCCATCGGTATGTGAGAACAGGTAGAATTCCTCAGCATAATTAGGAATCCCGAGAACTGGGGCCTTACAAATAGCCCCCTTGAGTTCTGCAAACCCCTTTTCCATTGTCTCGGTCCATTCAATTTTTTCCCTTGTTGCCTGGGCCTTCCTTAGGGCCTGAAGCAAGGGCTTGGTATACGAGCTGTAGTCGAAGACCCATGCACTGACATAATTGCACAGGCCTAAGAAGCTTTCCATTTGTTTTATTGTGAGCGGTTTAGCCGTGTTCATGATAGCTTCAGCCCTTTCTGCGGTTACCTTTTTTCCTTTGTGTGAGATTAGCTGTCCTATGTACAGCACCTCTCGCTGACAGTATTGTGGCTTTCCCTTGTCAACTTTATGTCCTTTCTCAGACAGGATAGTCAATAGCTGGACAGAGTCGCGCCTGCATTGTTCCTCAGTGACGCTGCAGATCAGAATGTCATCCACATACTGCAAAACAACACTGTCTACTGCAATATTGCTTAGGTCCCTCTGAAGGACTCTGTTGAAGATGGATGGAGACTCACAGTACCCCTGTGGCAGCCTCGTGCTTTTCAGGTGCATTTGCCTGAAAGTAAACGACATCAGGTCTTGTGAGTCATGGTGTAACAGGATTGAGAAAAACACATTTTTCAAGTCAATCATCATGGAATATTTTGCCTCATTGGGTATGCTGCATAGAATTGTGGATGGATTAGGGACTAGAGGGAACTCGGCTTCAACTATATCATTTAATGCTCTTAAATCTTGGATTAAACGCCAAGACCCTCCCTTTGATTTCTTGACAGGGTTAATCACTGAGTTGCAAGGTGATTCTGACGTCACTAGGATGCCCTGCTCCACCATGGCAGAAATTGTCTTAGCGATCCCTTCATCTGCCTCTCTGGACATAGAATATTGTTGTGCTCTTGGTAAAATTGCTCCTGGTTTCAGTTTAATTTTCACTTCACCTGCCCCCTTCAGGAGGCCTACGTCATAGGGCCCTGTAGTCCATACCGCGACATGCACTTGGGCCATGTCATCATCAAAGTATTCTGGACGTATCAGCACCAACATCATTCTCTGTGGCACCTCCCGTTTGGTCATTTTTACCCAAAATATGAGACTCACTTCCACCCTTGTCTCTTCTAGGTCAGGGTGTTCTTTGAACAGACCCTCATCGGTGACGTCAGTCACTCAATACCCTTCTTCGATGGCGATAATTGCACACCATTGTCTGCCTTCGTCGTCATATCCTTCGACCAATACCACTTTCCCTCGCACTGCGGCTGATTGTATCATTAAGGGAAATACTTGTCCCTCTTCTTCATGCATAGGTATTCTTGGTCTGAAAAGGAACTCATCGGGTGTCCTCATAGTTCTATCAGCAAGGCCTGGTAATCCTGCCATGAGCACCCGCACGCCATATTCAAAGACTTCTGGCACTACTGGTATAGCTCTCATGGCTCTAAGTCCGGAGTATGCTGTGATCATTTCACACACGTTTGAATAATGCATTCCCAGAGTGGAGCATACTATACCATTCTTGGTAAACGAGATTGTCATATTCAATTTAGTCATTAAGTCCCAACCTAGGATGTTTACTGGGGTCTGACATGAATATAATAAGGGTACATTCATTTCATGCTCTCCCACAGAGACTGGGAGCGTGTCTGTAAAGGGAACGCTACTGTGAGCTCCCGTGAAACTCTGAGTATCTATGACCTCGCCTGACACGGAAAACTTGCCATCTCGTATGCACGAGCATGTCGCACCCGTGTCAACTAAGAAGCAATATTCTTTACCCCCTATGACAACATTCACCCTAGGTTCCCTATTAAGGTCTAGTGTCACTGATTGGATAGAACACATCATAGTCCCCCGTGAGCTGTCCTATTTCATATATAAGTTCGGTCCACTGTATATTTGCTGATTCCCCCTATTTCCAGGGTCGACTTCCCCTCCAGGGCTGGTGCCCTGCGACATTTGCGGTGGTTCCTGCTGGGATTGTCCCTGCGGTAAGTTTCCCATGTGCAAGGGTTGAACCACTTGCTGCACACCTTGCTGCAAGCCTGACAGCTGCTGCTGCACTGTGTGATTTTGTGCACTGTCCTGACATGGGACAGCAGGCTGATTCACCATGCCTATTCCCATTCCTTGGCCGCTTTGCCACATGCCTTGGCTTCGGCACATGCGCTTCACATGTCCTGTCATTCCACACAGCCAACACACTGGCAGTGGTCAGGCCATCTGTTCATCTGGCGTAGCTGGACTGCCCATCTGCGCATTCTGAAAGCCACCTTGATTATTCCGAAAGCCTCATTGGTTACCTCGAAACCCACCCCGATTACTCGGCCATCCTCGTCCTCCAAAACCCCTTCCCCTAGGGTAAAATCCCACGCTACCCTGATTATTCAGCGATGGGTTAGTCGTTTGATGTGCGTGTGGTTCAGCTGGGCTTGTCAGCATGGCTCCCTCAAGAGCATACTTTGAGAGTTTCTTTAGCACCAGCTTCGTCTCCTCACCCTTACGAGTTGCCTCTTTTTCCGATTCTTTTCTTGCAACAATCTACAGTAATGTGCAATTGTCAACTAAATTTCAGCCCATGGTTTGGCTTCTATTCCTACCAATTTATTGAGTTGTTTTTGCACTGGCTCGGGCAACCCTTGGCATAATATATGGAAGAATACAGGGATAGATTTCGTCCAAAACTCGTTTCGAGCACCCACGCATCCTGAAAATTCTGGATATAAATCAACGGATCCGCTGACTCTTTAATTTTCCGCGTCATTATAGCTCCCATATCGGAAGTGTCTGGATATAGCGTTTGCAGCGCTTTCCACACTGCTGCTCTACAATTATTAAATGGTGCTGTGTCATGGGAGGTGTTATTTAGGGTTACCCTAGGGTAGCCTGCCCTTTTCCATACATCGTCTGCTCTTTCACCAAGTATGGCAATCAGTAGGCCCTTAATGTCCCCTATAGCTAAGGTGACACCCCCGTCATTTTCTCTAAATCATGTATCCACTTCCCGGCTCCCGATGTCAGCATTGGAAGCTTTTTTTTTTTTAGGTTCTCTCGGTCCATGTGTGGCCATGGAATATATTGTGGTCTTGTTCCCCCCTTTTCTAGTAGCGGGAATTGGAATGTGCAGTCTTCCTTTGCTTTCCCCATAGCTCTCCTGTCTACCGCTGGGGTGGTGATCCCACTTTGCCGTCTCCCTGGCAAAGCCCTTAATCTATCTGCATAGGCAGGTGCTGACGCCCCCCTCTGACCGTGGGGTGTTCCTTCATGTCGGCCGGACCGCGTGGCAGACTTCGGTGTCCTACTTGCGGACTCGCTAGCGTCTTACCATCGTATCCCTCGGTCCCCCAGAGGCAAGATTAATTTGCTTGTACTTTTCTTTATTGTCGTTGCTACTATACGTAGGCGACTCATATGCGGGGTTGCTATACCCCGTGGCTGCCTTTAGTTCTCTTAGCGGGTCGAGCCCCTCTGTCTTACTTCCCTCGATGGCTGGCTCAGGCGGCGCCAGTGGCGCGGTAAGCGTCTCACCCCCCTCCATGTATACATTTAATATCCAATCTGCAGGAAGCTCCTCCTCCTTCGTCTGCTCAAACATCTTCCATAGTTCTAGAACAGCAAGACGTTTCTCTAGCTTCTTGCCTGTAAATGTGGCATGTAGATAAGCCGTCATGTGTTGTAAGACGGCTTTTGATAGGGACCCATTCTGTGGCCAGGGCATAAACATCTTGTGGGCGGTACCCTTAACCCATTCTGTGCTATACTTTTTAAATTTAGGTGCATGCTTAGGTAGTTACTTGCATAGATGCGCAAGTGGGGTGGCCTCCTCAATTTTCAATTCTGTTACCAACAATATTTATACAGTTTCTTATCCTTCTACCAGTATGAGCGAGCACCAGATACTCAAGCTCTAATCCTATCTTTTCCCACCAAAATGTATACTATCAATTAACTCAAAACCATCAATTCATTGGTGAATCCCTCTTCTTCACAGAATTGCGTAAAACCCAATTTCATCTCAAACAATCAACAATACAGTTCTCTTGCATTCAAGACACCACATAACACATAGGACAGACACTTGACAGACTAGACGGACACCAGCTGGTCATACATATACTTGCCTTCTAATCAATACCCCGTCATGGAGTTTAAACAAACTCCTTTAATGTGTCTTTAAACATCATTGTATTTTAATTGTCCCTTATTATATGGGCTATGAGTTCACGTTTCTTCTGACTGCTGTATTAAAGCGCAGGAACAATGCGAATCCTTATGTTTTTCTCTCATTGCCCCCTGGTATCCTTACGTTTTTCTCTCGGGTGCCCCCGGTATCCTTACATTTTTCTCTCGGGTGCCCCCCCGGTATCCTTACGTTTTTTTCTCGGGTGCCCCCCCGGTATCCTTACGTTTTTCTCTGGGGTGCCCCCCCCAGTATCCTTACGTTTTTCTCTCGGGTGCCCCCCCAGTATCCTTATGTTTTTCTCTCGGGTGCCCCCCCGGTAACCTTATGTTTTTCTCTTGGGTGCCCCCCTGGTATCCTTATGTTTTTCTCTCGGGTGCCCCCCCAGTAACATACATTTTTCTCTTGGGTGCCCCCCGGTAACCTTACGTTTTTCTCTCGGGTGCCCCGCCGGTATCCTTACGTTTTTCTCTCAGGTTCCCCCCCGGTATCCTTACGTTTCTCTCAGGTGCCCCCCCAGGTATCCTTATGTTTTTCTCTCGGGTGCCCCCGGTATCCTTACGTTTTTCTCTCGGGTGCCCCCCCCCCCGGTAACCTTACGTTTTTCTCTCATACTCGAGTCATTACCCCTTATATAGAGTCTTCCCTACTTTTGACTATTCATTTTTCTCTGCCACCGTCCTATACCTTTCCCTTGCGTGTTCTAATGCCTACAAGACATTTGCCAAAGTAACGGGTTTGTTGTTTTACTCACCGATCGCATCTTTTCCTCTCCGGAGCTCCGGGATCACCGCCCCTTCGTCTTCAGCCTCTTGCGGTCTTTTCGTCCGATTGGCTGCCCGTGGGAATGAGAAGGGTTATGCTTGGAAAGGCGGGGTCCTTCAGACCCACTGCAGAATTTTATGGACTTACACTATCATTGTCCACGGGAAGCTTCTCAGCCTACTCAGCCGGAATGGTGAAAGGACCCGCGATATTGCTGAAGGCCTAGAGTTACTTTGTGCCGTCGGTCTATAAGTATCTTATAACTTATATTAATCAATAATCCATAATCAATGGCCGAAACCATCCTCATGCTACGAAGTGTAAAAGAGGACGAGATATCCACCGACGGGCTCATAGGTCAGTGCTCTCCCTCTAGTACCTTTAAGACAAGATAGCTGCACCACGTGAGGGATGGGGGTGCAGGATTCACTTAGTCCAACAAGACTCAATAATGAGGACTCAGTAATTTGGCAAAGGGAAGCCCGTTTAATGACAAGTACATCTAACAGGGAAGCAGTTGGGAATCATCATCGTTGCGATCACCTGTCTCACTCCGACTTCCTCGAACTTCAGTTGAACAGCAATTTTTATACACAAAACTCATCATCATTGACGTCTAAGTTTTAAAAAATTGTTATGCAATATAATTGGTTAGGAAAGGTAACTTAAATATAGGTGTTATATCTGTAAGTGTTAATGGAGCATGCGGATTGGATAACTCTTATCGGGTGGGCGTCTACATCCCTCCCTCTACATCACATGTAATACACGTCACTACAAGTACGATGTCTCATTGGTTCTACGATAGGACCCTAGATAAGTTGGTCCATTGTGATTGGGCAGGTTACACTGCTAGACATAAATTTCCACTTTTAATTAGCAGCATGCAGAATGGACACCCAGGTGCCTGGTGTCCCACGTTTCACCCTGCCTCCCTTCAATCAATCAGTATCTTGGGGCTATGTGTCAATTAGTTGGCTGGGCATGGCCTCGAAATGGTAGCCTCTTATCTGGAGAAGTTATGGCACCCTTGGATCTGGGTGACATCAAACATTGGTAATTCTTTGCGCCTGTATTGGTCACATGTCTGTTCACCGTGAATCTGCTTCAGTTTCCAGCTTTTAGTGTATTTAATTCTGTTTTCGGCCTTGCCACCTGAATGGGCCTCCCTTATCTTGACCTTCACGGGGCAGGTTGGTATCCTCTGAAGTTTCGATTCCTGTTAGCTGACACTCTCCTCCCTTTCTCTGGTTGACCTCGATTTCCCAGGCATGAGCTGCTCTTTGTTGAGTTTCGATTCCGCTCCTTCTCCTGGCTTTGGCTGGGATATCAAACCAGGCCTGTTAAGCCTCTGGCCGCCTGGGCATACTTCTGCTTTTACAAAATGGAGTTGCACTTGTGTAGCGTGCCTTATTGAGGTAGATATAGTTGGCGCTTGCCGCTCTGTTCTTCTACTAAGCATTACAAGCAGTATCATTTTCTTAGCTTCTTGCGGTCCAAGCCTATTTACACGCGTTTAACTGGTTGGTTACTTCCATCTTGTCTCATAGCAACGTTTCCTCACGTTTTAATATTGTCTCTTTCCTGTATCCATTACATCTATTTTCATAGCTACTCGCACTGGCGTGCTATCTTCGATAGCTGCTTTCGTTCATTCGCGAGTCTGTCCAGGCCCTTGTGTCATTTCCACTGGCCTTCCATTACAGCTCTTTGGTTCTCTTCATGGACCATCTGTAGGTACTCTTCGTTTCGTATCAGCGGCTGGTACGGCTGTCTGATAGGGTACCGTGCTGTCCAGGGCTGTCTGGTTATGGGCGCTTCTACTGCTATGGATCTTCAGATGTACACTGGGCAGAGTCCCAATGCAGTTCTTTGTTGGGTCATCTGTTCCTCATACGTCACATACTTGGCGAGTCCGTTCCTGGTACCTCGAAATGAGGGGCAGGGGTGCAGGCCATGTCTAGGACCTCCTCTACATGGGTATGAAGGCTCATCAGAACAAACGTGTAACATTGTATAAGTGGTCACAAAGGAATGAACGTCTAAAAGTAGTCTTGGGATATTAACAAAACTGGAGGTAACCATAGACCTTTTGATTGGAAATCCGTTACAGATTAAAAATAAACTGTGGGAATTAGACTGGATTCAAACAATTGGAACCTGTAAATCATATACTTTCCACCACTACGTGGTCTGAATTGGATACATATAAAAACTCTTTCCAATTATTTAGTAACGTTTCTGGACTCTCGTTGGAGAGGATACTTTTTGAAAATAAGGATAAACCTCTTCAACACAAAAGAAATTTAGGGTACCAGGGAAAACACTCCAGCTGTGAATCGTACTTGTTGCTTCTGCAAATAGAATGAAATGGATACACTGAAACATATTGTGATGGAATGTACTAACTTAAATGCATCTAGAAAGACATTAAGGAATGTTATCAGTTATTTTAGAATAATAACTGAGGTGGCATTGTGGCATATGATATCAGAAGGCCCTGAAGTGGCATGGAAAATTAATCTAATGAGATTTGTAAAAGTATCCTTGGGTGAGAATGTGTACTAAAATGACATTCTGCTCTGTTTCTTTTTAGATAAGATTGCCAATTGACTAATTTTTTATTTTATGAAATTTGATCACAAATTGGATGATATTCACAATGTATACATATTTGTAATTGTGTGCATTTTAATGTATTGGAATTGTGGTGTTTAATATGTCTTGTTTGTGAAAAGTTCATGATTGAACTATAACACAATAAATGAATGCACAAATAGTTTCAATGTTGGATGACAGTTCAAGTAAATTTCAATTGACCACTCAATCAGTCTCGATGCATTCTCGAGCATACAGCCGCCCGAAGCCTTTGGAAGTATCTCTGGACCACCCAGTGAACTGACCAGCTATCCTGTGGAGAACTTTGGTAGAATCGTCACCATTCTGTGTTCATCGCCAGACCTTTGGTGGTCGCCAGATTGCGCGACCGCTGAAGTTCTGGGATCCTGTTCTGGAAGGTCTTCAACTGCAACTGGAAAGACTACTGCTATCACCCGCATGTGGTAGCCGTCGCTGGAACTCTCTGTCCCCTGTCTGGTGAGGTGTTCTCAAGAGATCTGCACTGGTGCCTTCTACATTTATTCTTCGCAAAGGGTTGCACTTTGCTCCTGGAACTGACCGGAACAATCTTTTCACTCACAGTTTCTAGGCACCAGTGGTGGGAAAACCTAGCTCCAGCGAACTCAGTCAACATACCTAGTCGTCTGGGAAGATTGGAGGTAGCTGGGTAAGTAATTGCAACGCATTCACCATCCCCTGTCCTGCTTAGAATAAACATTGGTTATTCCATTCCATCGCTTTTTGATCGTCGGATCTAAAAGCTTGTATCTTAAAGATAGTAATAATATTTTCCATACCTTGTTGAATCTCTGCTGGAACAATTTCACCACCGCAAGAAATCTTCCTACATTTGTCCCTTCTCAGAAGAAGCTTTGTGGCTTTTGGGCA
Organism: Ambystoma mexicanum; assembly: GCF_040938575.1. Classification (NCBI taxonomy): domain Eukaryota; kingdom Metazoa; phylum Chordata; class Amphibia; order Caudata; family Ambystomatidae; genus Ambystoma; species Ambystoma mexicanum. The sequence continues at coordinate 1,206,387,801 of NC_090934.1, read as the reverse complement.
CAAGGCAGCAATACGATAACGGGTGGCACTAACTATTCAGGTTACTATATCAATCACTACTGTTTACATTAAAAAATATTTTTAATTTTTAAACGACTACACTTCAGGTGCAAGAGGCCAAAAACGACACGAGACTACTCGGGGCAGAAAGTAATAAAATAGAACAAAACCATGCGTTGCCATATGGTGGCCCTCAAAAGCACTCCTATGGGATGATATTGCAGGCAGGATACAGTTGCCCGTGGTTATGGTCAAGTGTAAGATACACAGAGACCAAGGGCCCGGACCCCAACAGTAAATATCACTCAAGACCAGACGGTGGATTCATTAAATAAAATCAGCAAATGTTCATACTCCTGGGTAGTTACCCAACCTAAAAGGTACATATTAATAGTAAACCAACTCAATTGCAGTATGAAAGTAAGTTTTATCTTGTTATTCTCACAAACGGATAAGTGAATTCAATTCAAACACATAGTGTACATCAATAATACCAAGCATGATATACATGACATAGAGGCAATTAATACATGTTAGCACAGGTCCAGTTCCTCACACTGTCCTCAGAATTTCAACACATGTCCTGACACTCTACAATAATCCAGGATAGTTTTACAGTAATTGTGTTGCCAACGCATTTCGGATCATATGGGATCTATCTTCAGGGCGATGAAAACTATCTGTTCAACTTGTTTCGTATATGCTGAGCTTCTACATGTCTACAGGGAATACCAAAAAATAATCCCAATGAGTAACTATAACCTCACTATCTACTTCATTTTAGATAAATAGCCTTAACATATAAACCACTAACCTTGAGAGAAATGTTCCAAAGTCAGAAAGTCAACAACCTGTTTCCTAAACGAGAAAATAACCCATCACTATTGCAACCCACCTGCAATACTTTCAAGCAACATTAAATGACCCAGAGAGCCAATAGACATTATACAGTGTATAAAAGTACTCACCCGACTTGCGAGGGCAGAACCCAAAGAATCTGGGAGCACGATAGGCATCAGTCAATATACACAGGCTAGAATACAATAAATAGAGCCCGATTGCAACATAACTGATTCATTTGGATACAGTGATAAAAATGTATTGATTTATCAACATTATGTCCATGTCAGCACCCACTATCAAAATCTATACATAGGCCATAGCTACCCTCTCCTAAAACACCCAAACATCGGTGTCAGATATCGCTTTAATTCAAACACAAAGCACACTCCTGAAAGAGTCTCAGGCTTATAAGCCCACAGCCGTAATAGCGAGCTCCTCAATAATTAGTTCCCATCATTTAAGAGGTGAAAATCACTCTCAATTCGCAAAAAGCATCGCCCAAATTGGAGATAACGCCAAGAGACTTATCCTCATAGTAGCCGTGAAGCTAAAAGCCGCACCGACACCAACGAGCGTGGCCAGGCGTTAGACAACAAATAGTTGTCATGACAACCCCGAACACGTGCATCAGTGTCGGCCCTGGGCCTCAGTCTTAGTGTGGGCGCCTCAACACGCATGCGCCGCCTGACAGAAGGCCCGATCACGTGTTGCGGCGGCCCGCCTGTTTAGCCCCATAGATTCAATGTTCAACAATATCCATGCAATGACTGGGAGAAGAATGCAGAAATCAATTCTGCTGGTGTCCCCAAGTCAGTTAGAAAAAAATAGTGTTCACAATGGTAAGTTAGCCTGTCCTGTAAAAGATATGAAAAAGGTGCCATTCATTTCTTAGTGTCCATAAGGATGAACTTCCCACATCACAGGCATCGAGGTAGGATGTCCCTTGAACTATTCATTTGTATCACAGGAAATTCAATTTCAGCCCTTCAGTAGTTGACCAAGTACAGATAGGCATCACGCATCTATTAATACCCTTCAATTTGCTACATAATGGGACCCAGCAATCAATATCTCAAACCCCTCGGCCAACGCCCGCACACAATCTCATGGGGCAACTAATTTCAGTCCTTTAAAGATTACAAATGATCATTAAGTATTATGCGCACTTGATGCATCAGGACTCGCGATGAGAATACCCGCTCACAATCTGCCGGTGTCACATCTACTATGTTGATTTTTCCCATACATCATAAGGATTGGATTTATAAAGTAGGGCATAGTTCTTGTGTAGGGTCCTGCTCTCCTCTAGGTGCTTACAAACAAAGAAGGATGGTCAAGCCAGAATTATTTTATGCAGATGGGGGTCTGAGGCTTATCAAGCAAATAAAAAGTAAAATAAAATAGTGCCCCAGTCTGTAATTTGCAAAGTTTATTTTTTAGGAAACCTGGGCCCAAAAGGGTGGAAGCAGGAAGAAGACCATTTCAGACGGCAAATTAATGTACAGAATGTATTCGTTTTTCGAAAAAACACATATTAAAAAGGGGCCATCACAAAACATCAATACATGGCAGGCGGTTGCAATTCTTCGTGTTGCCACCTGTACCACAAAAAGACAAAACATAAACTAAACGTAATCCTCATGAGGACACAGAAAACATAGAATAAAGAAATGGCCTCACTTAGGAATCAATCTGAAGAGAATAAATGGGGGCGAGAACCACACCACATAACACTAACACATGTTTAACAATCACATCACATTCACTCCAAACGTAATCAACGAACTAAGCAAACAAAAACAAGGGGAGGGAGAAAAAGGGACAACAAAAATGACATTTGTCCAATGATAACAGTTATAACCCAATGTGGGTCAAATAATACAGAGATAATCTACTTCCCACAGCAAGCCTCTGCCTGTGTGCAAATTCCCAGGCAAATGAGAAGGTCTTGCTGGTAGATTATAAAAAAATTACAATATCTTACAAAGAGCTAACAGAGAGCAACCTAATGACTGTGAAGGTAGGGAAATGATAACTCAAGTTTCCGGCTGTAACTGTAGCTTTTTCCTGAAGAGGGCTGGTCTCCAGCGCAAGCTGGGACCAACCCTCTTCAGGAAAAAGCATGTGGAAGAAGGCAGTGTCTTTAATTGTTCTTTTGTGTTAGAACACAAAACTAGTCAGAAAAACGCTGAATTCGAGTGAACTGACTGAGCTAGTCAATACGCCAAATGTTATCCGGCAACAACCAGTTTTAGCCGCGAGTCTTCATACATAATGACGGTGTGTGTGGCAGTAGCGTTTCCTGGTGTGTGCTACAGAGTGGTCGAGTCAGTTCTGCTGTGCTGTGGCTGACAGGTGAGTGAGTACCCATCCCGGCCCCAACCTGCTTTTATTTATTTATTTGCCCCACTTTTATTTATTTATTTCTCCCGCTTTATCTATTTATTTCACCCCCCGCTCCCCTGCCTTCTTCCCTCCCAACCGCCTCCCCTGTCCTCTTACTGCCCCTCTCCCACTCTCTCTCCCAGCCCATGGTTGGCTGCTTCAGCCAGGAAGTAGCACTCTTTACGGAGGGCCTCAGGACAGCCAGCCATGGGTCAGATGCAAAGGGCAGCTCCGTGGCCAGTTCCCATCCCTGTTTGCCCCGGGACACCTGACAAACCAACCTACTGTTACAACCAGGTAAGGTAGTAAGGGTGTGGAACGCAGCCTAGAACACTCTACCACACCCTTATTACTATATAACTGCCTCTTGTTTCAAACTTTGTGTCGTTTCCACTGTGCCCATTGCATAGCCACTTAGTTGTGTTTAATTCAGATGAAGTCTGAGAGAAGCCATTTTATTTCACTTGGAATATTTTACAAGGATATCATGTTTATGCACTTGAAAGATATTACGAGGATATTCTGCATATTGAAACTAGAATGCAATCATTAAACTTTATCAACCAGATGATTTAGATTTTGCAGAATGCGACCAATCTAGGAATACATTAGAATGTGGCCAATTATTTCAAAGCCCTTGAACTCTATGTTTATGGAATCTTAGCTGAAGCCAGGGCCACTTTCACGCACGAATCTGCTTTCACACATAATGCCAATGCCCCTTTGCACATCAATGCTGCCATAAGAATGCAGCTACCTTTTCACGACAACAAAATGTGAACTGTAGCTGCATACATAATGACTATCCTCTCGCACCTCCCTAGTTAACCTCTCTAGACTACCTCTCCACCAATCCACATGCCAATTAGAAATGGGTGGCGAGCAGGGACTTGGACACCCCCATAACCTTGTAATGGCTTTAATGCACACACGAATACTAGCGTCTCTTTGAATTTCCCACACTTTGGACTTCGGTCCCCGAGGGCGTTCAACCTACAGCACGATGGGACCATACCTATGGTGAAAGTCACAACACAAATGATGAAATGATGATGATGATAATAGCAAAGCTGCAGCTGATGGAGAAGTCCCCGACCCCCATTGCACGGTTGACTGAATAACTCCAGGAAAGCAGATATAGGCTACTGTGTTCTTGCTTTAGCCCTCTAAGCACTTTGAAGCAACACTCTGAGGAACTTTAGCTGGCCATCACCTTGTCTTCTGAAACTGAAGTGAGTAAAGATGAGCCTAGAAGACACGGGGCATCTTCCTGACGTACCTTTGATCCCGGCATGGTGGGATAGTGTCTTTTTGGAGATGGAGGTGCATGTGTACATTGAAGACCATATTCTGGACATCATAAAGGCTGTATGTCCCTACATGAATTCTGATCAGCACATTTAGACCATCTCACTGAGGCTACATGGACAGACAAGGTTTTATATCCGCATATAAAATCAGTATATGCCATGTGAAACCATACATCATACCCAGGTTAAGCACCCCCTGCTTAAAACAGCCATCTCCTGCCAGATTCATTTTAAATACCATTTAAAGCTAATTTCTCAGATGTACAATGCCTCTCTCAGATCAGAAGTCTCTTTAGAACCACAAATTCCAGAATGCACTCTCCCTAACATCTCCCAAAATACTGCATAGGCCACAGAGGGCTATATATACAGAATTTACTCTGTGTCAGTTCTGATGGTATGGCAAGACTAAAACCATGTTATGTACTCTGCCTTATTGAAGATTGCTACAGAGGACTGCCTGTGCAGGATTGATGTATGACTCACTCGTCACAGGCGCCATCACAGTACCGCATGTCACACAATTCAATCTACTTCACTCACTAATAATATTACATATATGTTCATGAATTCACTTGTCTCACATTGTGCACATTACCCCAAAAACTACCCGGGACTGAATCCTGTAGCCCTAAGTGTAAAATAACTCAGTGGACAACCTGCCCCATTCATTAGAACTGTCCCGACAGGAGGTAATGTCCTAATTACTACTGATCTCTGGACTAGATGCCCCCGATGGCGCTCTTTGGCACTTTTGCAGCACTTACCGTACAGAATTAATTTATCCAGCTTGCACCGTGTCTTACCCCACACTAATGTGCGTATAGAGCAGCCTTACTACTTCAGTACCAAAGCCTTGACTTGTCAAAGTATGTACTCTGCCTCACTCAATAAAGCTGCCCCTCAACACACATAGCAAAACATGCCAATTAAGGTTCCTTAATGCACTCTGCCTCATTAATTTATGACCCTGCAAGACAGTGTTCTAAAATGCACTCTGTCTCACTTTACTGAGCCACCAAAGGGTTGTCGGTTTGAGAATGCATGCTGGATCACCCAGTAAGTAGTTAAAATTAGACACTACACATCCAAGAATGCACATTGACACCAACCATCTCTTCCAAAACCTACCAATCCAGGTTGAGACCCAGATGGAGCACAGAGACGGCAACCATACAGGTGGTGAACAACGCCACCAACATCGTTGACAACCACCCCTGCCTCCTAGTTCTACTTAATTTCTCATCTGCTTACAACACAGTAGACCACCAGGCACTCACAGACACCCTACATCAGAGCATGGGGATAAACGACCTTGTCCTATGCTGGTTCAAGTCCCACCTCACCAACCACAAGCAAGTTGCTCAGATGGACTCCTCTAGTTTGCCAATGCTACCCATCACCTGTTGAGTCCCGCAGGGTTCCATCCTTGCCCTTGGGATTGTCAATCTATATAGGGAGCTGCTAGGAGCCCTCCTAGCCACACACAACATACACATACACCAATACGCAAACAGCACACCGCTATACCTCAAGATCAACTCCATCAAGCACATCCACAGGTTCAAATCCTGCCTTTCACTGATCCAGTCTTGGATGTTCAGTGCATACTTGAAGCTCAGCCCCTCCAAGACTGAATTCTTACTCGTCACCTGCAACACTGAACACCAAGACATACAGTCCTGGCTATCAAACCTGAACCCTGAGGGCTTCACACCCAAGCTCACCTCCTGCTCCAAGTCCCTCAGGTTCCACTTTGACAAACACCACTCATTCAAGACACACATAGGTAGGAAAATTCAGACCGCCTGGTATCAGCTCTCTCTCCTGTGGAAAGTCAAGCCCTTCCTCCCTCTGGACAGATTTAGATCCACCATTCAAGCACTGGTCCTATCCCACCTGTATGGGGAAAATGCCCCCCTCAAAGGCCTTCCGTTGTTCTCCCTTGTGCCCCTGAGAAGTGTCCTACACTCGGCTGCATGCCTTATCAAGGGTCTGCGCAGATACGACCACATCACCTCAGCCCTCATCAACTTCACTGGTTCCCATTGCACACACAAATCACCTTCAAGTTTTGCTGCATCATCTAAAAGGCAGCTGCCCTCAAGTCATCCAGCTACCTCGTGGAGAAGCTCAGCATCTCTGATGGACAGCGCACCACCAGAAGCCAGGACATGTGCAGACTTGAAATTCATTACTGCAAAAAGGAAAGGATCAGAAAACAAGCCTTCTCTGCCTACACCCCAAGACTATGGGACCTCTTCCCTGTCAGCATCAGACTACCCCCTCACTCCTACAATTCAGAAAATAACTCAGGACCTACATTTTCAAGGAGTCTCTCTTCCTCAACACCTATGCAATCACATCACCAACTGGCGCTCTAGACGCTGTCGGCCCCACACCGCCACACCACCATGTAGAGTTGTACCCCTCTGTATCCTACCTCTTCCGTAGATGTGTTCTGTTGTTATCTATCAAAAGTGCTCCATTCTGCATCTGTACTGTTGTATACCTCTGTAAAGTGCTCTGGTGCTTCTCGAAGCTAGGTCCATGCTCAATAAATACAATAATAATAATAATAATAATAATAATAATAATAATAATAATAATAATAATAATAATAATAATAATGATGATGATAATAATAATAATAATGCATCCAATCTAACTCACTCTTGACATGTATCTCCACAATGCTGCATATACCAGGGTTCACTTTATCAAACCTACCAGAAAAACCACCAAATCAATTCACATCTCATTATGCACTAACCCTAGATGGGAGAACTATCAGGCACTGCCAAATGAGCTAATCCTGCCACCCTCCAAGTACTGACTCTAAGTTTATGCACACAGACTGCTACTGGTTGGGGCTGAGGGAAGGGCTTTGGCGGAATATATTGGAGGTACAGACACAACCAGGGAAGGCAGAACGATGAGCAAGTCCTTGGGGAGGAAAATCGCTGATTACTAACTCCTGCCCTCCAGGCAACCAGTCACAAAATGTATTTCATGAGAAAATATACAATGAGCACCAATGAAGGAATGGAGCAGAGCACTGAATCTTCAGTGAGAGCTAGTGTACTTCATTGTGCCATTGTGTGACTGCCTTTTTGGCATACCATAGCCCATTTGCACTAATGTGCTTCTTATTTTCTGGAGTAATAGCTCAGGCTGAAAGCTTAAGCTATGTTCAGCCAAACCTAAAAAAAATGAGAGTATGTGGTATAGTGGTTATGTTGTTCATTGCAGAACTGAAGACCCAAGCGCCGCCCCTAATTATCCCCACAAGTCCTACTTGCCGGATCCTGCGCACATTGTTTAATCTCCCAGTGATTATGTTCCTGCAGCAGCTAAAATTAGAAGGCATAAGAAAGAGACACATTCCCAGCATTAAACACTAAAGAAGAATTGGACATTTATGCTTGCAGTTCTTGTTTGAAAATCTCTGCAAGCCAAAAGTTTAGAAATGTGCTTTAGGGAAGACAAAAGGCAGAGATAATCACTTTAAATGCTATGGCAGAGTGTTTTCAATCGGATAACTAAATAGATAAATAATGCTCAAATTCTAAGAGTTTTGGTTTCAACAAGTAGTGTTCATCTTTAGCTAGGATGCCCCTTCTCTGCATCCTTGGCCTAAACTCAGGGATTTTGCTAGGACTGGAAAAAATCCAGGGCGAAATTAATGTGAGGACCGCCGGGCCTCGGGTTTTGCTAGGGTTTTGGTTCAAGCCCCTGAGCTTCTAACCAGGGCTACTAACAAATACCTTGGGCTATTGCCCCCCCCCCACCAACCCCTCCCTAGCAACGCCTCTGCCTTCAGGGTCCACACCTTTTATCAAGATCACAATTCTTTTAAAAGGGGTAGATTTATTTCTTGATGTCTCTTAAAGAGGATCTATTCTAAAGGTCTTCTTTGCTCCAAGCTTTAACATTTTCCCACCATGTTGTCAGCATGTCCTAGAGCTGTCAGCAGCAAAGAAGTGTGTCCTGTTCTTTGTGCAACTTTCATAACACATGCTTCTTGCTAGCTTTGGAATCTTTACATCCTGTTTCAGGGTAGCCCTAGTCTTTCTGGGGTTCTCTCATGTATCAGATAAGCAATTATTGTACATATTGCCTTTGGATGACATACATTTTAACATGGGGTTTGGCTTTACATTTCCCATATATCTTGCTCATAAACTCTCATGATCCAAGTGATTTCAGCTTCTTAACACCTCTCAGTTTCAAGTGCTCTAAGATTCTCTGCACCTTTCGTTTAAGTGTGCCACCACTGAACCTCTTTGAACCTTCACCTTCCCAATCCGGAGACGACTGACTCCCTTAAAGAGTTTGCTAGGCTCCTTTAATATGTATCTTCCACCTTCCTTTGTCCGCCCCATTCCTTGAGATAGGCTATCCTTTTACTGCTGGCAAAATGTTCAGGGATTGGTTAGTTTTAAATTAGTCCTTAAGCAATCAGAGCTGAGGGATTTCCTCAGGTTTCATATAAAAAGCTGCTGGCATCTTACTTTTCACCTCTGGCTTCTTGCCGTACACCCCAACCACAGCTTAGATAAGGATGTTACAGAGCAGAGGTAAGGACAATTTCCTCAGTGTTACAGAGTGAGGGTAAATCATGTATAGAAAAACAGTATAATACATGTATAGAGTAAGTAGACATCATGTCATAATTCACAGGCATTTACACATTAGCATACATGTACCAAAGATACATAACATGCAGGCAGGACTAGGTTAGTGCAGTAGGAGGGTGATATCCCTTGTTCTGTATTTTTTATGGCACTGTCGGGAGCTGGATACCACAGAACGCACAACAAAATACGCCAGAATAATTCTACACCTTGATTGGTATGCTTACGGGAAGGGTTGGAGAAATACCTATATGAGATGGGAAGCAAAGTCTAAACATTCTTGAAATTAGTGTCAGGAAGCAGGAGCATCTCAAAGTCAGTGGAATAAGGGGTTCTAAACTAAAGCACCAAGTGTCCTGAGTCCAATACCTATTTCCTGTGCTGAATCACAACCTTGCAGGCATTTGCACGCAGGACAGAGTCCCTCCAACACTCACGGTCTCAGAGTAGTATTAGGTGGCAGAGCACACTTCTTTTTCCCTGTCTCTGGCCGATGACCCCAATCATAAGAGCTCCTCATGGATTCTGTAGCATTGTTTTACTCTTACCAGTGGAATAGCTGATGCTAAACACCCCTTGAGTCAGCCTCCCCCCTCCGATGCTCTTCCAAGGGAAGATCTGTAGCTTCCAATCTTGTCCTAGGAGTTCTTCTGTCTAGGATGTTCCTTTCCCTAACTAGGTATTTGTCAGCCTACCTTAATTATGAACTCCATCAGCGAAGGGAATCAAACATCTTTAAAAAAAGAAAATCATATAAAAACATACACATTTGATAAAATAATAAAATTATACCAAAAAATAACACAAGTGATCTTTACACAGGGGAGAGAGACAGGAATGTTTAAGGTAAGTGTTGCAGACCTTTCCTTACCCCTATATTATACTTTATACATATGTCCCCAAAGCTTATCAACCAGGTTAGATGGGAAAAGATAGGATGGAGGGAAGGTGGGAACCTTTTCTCCAGCTAACTCAAGAGCTGTCTTTTTATTTCCTCTTTTTCTGTGCTTGACCCCCCCCAATCAGAGTGGCCCAGCAAGCCTCCGTACCCTGGACCATGCCTAGACACCTCTTCAGATCTTCCTCAAGCACTGTACTGCCTAAGACCAATTGCTTGATAGTTTCTTTTACTGCAGCCCTACCACATCATCTACAGCTCAAATCTGTTGTTAAACCATACCCACTACCCACCCTCTCGAGTGTTGGGAATCGACTCATTCGGAACCGTAGATATAGGGATCTTCTTTTAGAACAGGGAAAAATAAGTATATACCTCGGAATTTGGTCTCTCTCCTGTATACAAATCTTGCATATTCCTTGTAGAGGCTTGTATTAGTCATGTCTTCTGATGTTTTACCCCAGTCGTAGTCAAACAACTTTCGTTTTACTTTCGACTGGTTTACACACAGCTCTTCTACTGTTGAGCTTATTTCAAAGAGAAGTTTGTTAATCTCTGCCTTCATTCTGGTGATAGAGTCTCCAGAGGTTCGTGTCTGATCTAGTCCCTATTTTTTATACAATGAGTGGGCTGGAGGATTTAGTAACTTTGCATAGGTCATCAGTTTCCTCCAGCCTGCCCTTCTGGCAAGTGAAACTAATCCAAACTCGTTAGCTCTGGTGGCTTTGCAGCAACCACCAGGATCTGGCTAGAGCCCTCAACAAGCTACTGCTAAGGCCTGTTCTAGTCAGTGATTGGGTGAAGACTACCAGCAGCTTCTCCACACTGTTCTACAGTACGTCTCACTTGGCTTAGCCACCTTCTGTGCTGTACCTGTTTTACTAGGTGGCCTATTAGTCTTGGCCCCTTCCACTTTGCACTTGTTATCTCCTCTCCTCTCTCTGCTTCACCACTGACAGTGCGGAGTGTCATCCCTAACACCCTCAAAGTCATTTGGCATCTGCCTTCTTTTATAGTTAGGCTTTGGCAGTGAATGTCTCAATTAGTGTTGTGATCGGCGAGTCATTTTTCCCCTTTAGTGTGGGTGTTCATGGCAGGTGTACTAATGTTATATCATCTTCCCGACGAGTGTGACACTTGGCTCGTTTACCCCAGTTGTTATCTCTTTCAATAATCTAATTTGGGGCGCAACCTGGCCCTCATGGCTGAGATTTCAGAAAGCCTATTCGCTATCTTGGAATCTGTCAGGGAAATCATGGCATACACGCTATCTAACGTGTGCACTGGAAACACCCAGAGTAAGTTAGTATGTGATCTGCTTACATTTGCCTGCACTGCTCATGCACTCATCTGAGGTGTGTCTCGCTGCTGCTAAACCTGTTCTGAGCTGGGTTCCAATCTGTAGCCCAGGCTGGGACTTGTGTACATGGAATAGAGGGCTGGTCCATGAATGTCTATGCGGTTGGGCCCTGGCATTCCCCGTTTGCCTTTTATATGTGATGATAACATAGCAAGCTCTTCCAGGGCCGCTGATTTTCCTGTGTTTCTTTTTCCTGCAATCGGATGTTCTTTCCAGACTGATGATGTTGAAAAACCTTTATTAGTACTCATAGATAACTATGCCTTTTGGGGGACTGTGACAAATGACATTCCAGGGTACTAGTGGTCCAGGGGTGACTATCAGTTTCTAAACCATCAATCAGCCCCACACATTTAATACACCAGAATGGATCTGACCAGACTGGATTAAACAAGCATGCAATTTAAATTACAAACCGCCTTATCCAATTTTGGTAACATGGATGGAATGGCAGGCTTATCTTCTTTAAAGATCGTGGATAGTTGCTTATTTGTAACACAGTGAAAATACAATTATTTCCCCAATGATAGGAGCGTCCAGTCAAGTTTGTATAAAAATATTTACTTGAATGGCTGCAGACTGGCCTTCATGGTGACTCAGGGTTAGGAGTCGTTGCCTCAGTGCTGATCGCAGTTCTTAGCACTGGTCGAGACGTCTCAGTTTCATTCAGCGACTGTGGCTTGATGGCGGTAGCTCGAGGCTTGACAGTGATCAGAGTTGCACGCGGTTACGGATCAGGAACTCGACTGGCTCAAGAATGTCCTTTAAGGCAGACGGCAACAGGTGATTGTTATTGCACTTCTTCCCACCTCTTCAATGGGCTTGTGGTGTCTTTTAAGGCGGACAGCCCAGTGCTAGGCAGTGTGTTGTAGGCGCTGCGTTGTCCTTGGTTTCGGGTTCAAAAACCTTCTGGCACTCCCTGTCCAGGAAGCTTTGCTGCAGAGCCTAGCGGGGCACACTGTGTGTGCTGGCTGGGTACCATTTCTGAAGTGACTGGAGTGTCTTCAGAGTTCTTATCTCTTATGTTCCCTGGGAGAAGTTAAGGGGAGGAATCTTGCTTCCCTCTCTTTTTTCCTGACCTTCCTTCACTGGCGAAAGCTATAAGGCTAGGGGCAGCTCGTCCATAATGAGTAAGGGGGCATCAATCCACCGGGTCTTGGCCCACTCTTGCCCATTATGGAGGAGCCAGCCCAGTGAAATACGAGCACTCCCTCAACTGTTTTTTTTCAGCTGAGGGAGCAAGCTTAACTGTGAAAGCAAAACACTGTTTCCCTTTGACAGTTACAGTTCCCTAGCTGGGAAAGCTCAATGAGCCATGCAACGCTGGGTGTGTTTTGCTTCCCCAGCCTTGCATGGCTCATTGGAATAGCTGGCTGGGGAACTGCATTTCAGTATGTGCAAGGGGGTGCTCCTGCGCCTCCTCGCAGATACAGACAGAGCAGGCTGGAGTAAGGCTTCTCGGTACCCAAGCTCGGCCCCTGCACGCATCTGCAGAAACCAGGACACTTCCTGATTCCTGTTAATGCTAGCAGGGGTCTGAGCACTGGAAGAGAAAAGATCTGCAGCACAAGGTATGTTTGATTATGTTCATGTTTAAATTATGTGTATCGATGCATGCATGCTTGTGCTGTTAGGTGAATGAATGTATGATGATGGATGCTGGTGTGAATGAGAGCATGATTGCTGTGTGCATATTTAAATGTGTGTGTTTGTATGTTCATTTATTTATTATTTAAATGTGTGTATGGATGCGTGTATGCTTGTGTTATGAATGAGTGCATGATGGATGCTCGTGTGAATGAAACAGAGTGCTTGCTGTGTGTTTGTTGTGTAAATGTGTGTTTGTATGTTCATTTATTTTTTATTTAAATATGTGCTATTAGTGAGTGAATAATGGGTGCTCGTATTAATGAGACAGAGTGCTTGCTGTGTGAATATTGTCTAGATGTGTGCATTTGTATGCTCATGTATGTATTTAAATATGTGCATGAATGCTTGTGTTATCACTGAGTACATGATGGGTGTTTGTGTGAATGAAACAGAGTGCTTGCTGTGTGTATGTTGTGTAAATTTGTGTGTTTGTATGTTCATTTATTTAAATAGGTGTATGGATGTGTGTATTTTAAAACTGCCTTTGTTGTAAAATGCCCCTCACCACCGGCCAAAATCAGTTCACCGTCTGAGGTGCTGTGGGGCCCAGGGGACACGGATGGTATTTTATTTACTGTACATCTATGATACATGTCTAGTAAAACATATCATACCTGCCTCCCTGCCCGCCCAGCACCTTGCGTACACACATAATCACTTTTATTGTGTGTGTGTGTTTGGCACTGTGAGGCCCAGTGGACAGGGATGATATTTTTTACTAGACATCTATCATAGATGTGTAGTCAAAAATATCATGCCGGCCCACTGCACAGCCCAGCACATCACATACACACAATCACGTTGATTGTGTGCGTGTGTTTGGTGCTGTGGGGCCCAGGAGACAGGCATGGTATTTTTTTACTGGACATCTATGACAGATGTCCAGTAAAAAACACATGCCTGACTCCAATGCCCCCTAGCGACTCACATACAAACATTCACATTCATCGTGTGCGTATGATGCACTGGGGCTCAGTGGGCAGGCATTGCATTTTTTACTGGTTATGCTTAGTAAAGAATGCCAGTCCTGTCTATTGGGATTCCTAGCACCTCAGATGCAATGTCAAGCCTGACCACTACCCCCCCTACGTCCAGCGTGTAATTGATTATCTGTGCATGTGAGGCACTAGAGGGCAACAAGGGACGGAATGCCATTTATTAATGGGCATCTGATATATGCCCAGTATAAAATAACATAACTGTGCCCCCCAACACCTTGCACGCACGCAATTGGGAAGTTGGACCCCAGCTACCGACATGAATCTGCCCCCTGAGCCCCCCAGCGCCTCGCAATTACACATAATTGCATTCATCATTAATGTGGTTATGTCTGAGTGCAAGGCACTTGCAAACCCTGGAGCAGGCATGGCATTTTTTACTGTGCATGGTTGACAAAGCAAGCATGATAAGTGTTATTACAAAGCAACACTGGCATTTTTGATGCAATCAGTCTAGCCATTTCTTACTGAGGCATGACATTGTGTATTGAGCATCTTTGATAAAGCAAGCAGGATCAGTGGTATTATTCTTACTGTGGCATGATGTTTTGTATTAGGCATCTTTGGTAAAACCAGCATAAGTTTTATTATGATTACAATGCACCCAGTCTAGTCATTTATTATTGTGGTATGACATTTTGTATTGGGCATCTTTGGTGAAGCAAGCATGATAATTGTTGTTATGAAAGCAAGTCTGTCACTTTGTGTGCAACTAGCCTAGCCATTTCTTAGTGCAGTATTACATTGTGTATTGAGGCATCTTTGAAAAAGCAAGAATGATACGTATTATGTAGCTCGACTGGCATTTTAGTACAGCCAATTTGGACATGTTTTCATACTTTGGCATGCATGTTTAATGGTAAATCCAACTGGAGTATGTTCTTACATGGGCATACTGCCATATATTGAATGAACAAACATGGACATGTTTTCTTGTAGTATCATTACTGGCATTATGCTCAAAACAAACATGAGTATGTTCTTAAATGGGAACAATAGGGTACAATGGTGCAGTCAGCATGGAAATGTATGGGCACAGCCAGTGTGAAAATGTTTGAAACTGGCACATATTGCGTGAAAAGGCATCATGAAAATGTGCTGCAGAAATGCTCCTGTGCACTGTTGGTTACTTGCATCTATTGGATTTTTTCATGAG
This sequence comes from Ambystoma mexicanum, assembly GCF_040938575.1. Classification (NCBI taxonomy): domain Eukaryota; kingdom Metazoa; phylum Chordata; class Amphibia; order Caudata; family Ambystomatidae; genus Ambystoma; species Ambystoma mexicanum. The sequence continues at coordinate 1,206,372,564 of NC_090934.1, read as the reverse complement.
TTACCCTACAAAACCAATTGCAAAATGTTTGGCTTTTGACCAAATTTGTCTAGTTTTTTGTTTATTTTTTTGCTGTGCATTCTTAGTTTGATTTACAAATCCTTAAGCACGTGTATAAAATACATTTTAAAAAAATGCATTGAATTATAAAACACATACATAAAACAATAACATTCACCTATTAAACACGTACATTAATTGCCTGAGTAAAACATTTCCTACTGCAATAGTAATGAATCATCTGCATTTTATGAACAATTTACGAGAAATACAAACCATTTCCATTTGTACCAATCAAATTCCCAATTTCTTTACCATTTCCTTCCATATACCGAAAGCGGCGTTTGTGACCACGATTGATTGTGCACCATATAATGTTAACCAAAACTGGTCGTTCTGAATATTTTCATTTTTCCTGACAAAGTGTGCATAACCGTTCATGTAGCATGCCACCAAATAGGAGCATACTGTCAACACATGTTGCAATGTGTCTACCTCGCCATTGCATAATCTACAAAAATTATCACCTTCCCCAGAAGTTTCTTTACTCCGCTACATTCCTATATTTTCTAAAATGTGTGCTCTAAAATGCACAATTTGAACTCATTATTTAAAAAAAATTCTCAGGGGGAGGACCAACCCCAAATCCCCTTTATTGTTGCGGGCCCTCTCGCTATGCTGAGTCGCTGTGGCATTTCTGGAACATACATTTACACCCCTGCAGTTAAAAAATTCAGCAGCTGCCACTGCGTAAGGCAGATTGTACCTTCAGCCAGGGTACAAGAATGAGTTCTTCTTTGTGCTTGCAGTGAAGCCTTCAGATGATCTACTTGAAAGAGGGGAAAGAGGATCTCATGCCTCTCTTAAAGCGAATTGGGCCACACTGATTGGTGTAGGCTGAACCTACCTTAGTGATCCAATCCTGGGGTCCGTACCAACAATTTTCTGTATGCGTGAGGTCATAATCAGAGTGCGTTCAAACAGGAAAAGGTAAGGAGACTACAGGAACCAGGGGTGTCCCAGAACCGATATGGCCAAACCCTTCTCCAAATAGAAAGAGTTTTGGGCTCACTCCTTTGTGATACAAGGTCCCACACACTTTATTGTCTGCTGTGATCAAAGAGTCTCTCCGGGTTAATGGTTCCCGCTGTGTGGTTCATTTTTAAAGCGGCATATCTCCCTTGAAGATACTGTGAGAACAGACACTCTGACTTCTGCAAACCACATTATTGTATCTGATGAATGGGGTCCCTCTAACAGGGGTTGTCTACTGCAAAAATAGACTCAGACATGTCAGTTCACTGCCGCTCATACCGAGGGGCAGACGTTGGCTTCTGGTTGACACAGTTACATATGAAAGGTTTGTTGGGTTTCCTGTCTCCTTTGCTACCTTCTGCAGCGAGGCCCCATGGGGGCCTGTTTGAAGCACGCTCTATTGGTATGTTAATCGCTGCCACCAACTGCCGGCTAACAAAAGAGCAGGGCCGTTCTATCGAGCCCTTGTCAGTTATTCAGGCTGTCCATGGTAGGGGGAAGCCCCCACCACCTGAAATGACATTGTGCTCTCCTCTCCTGTCATATTACAACTTAATATGACACGGATGGACTGTACCTGTAGGCTGTGTTCATGCTGGAGTACAGGGGTTTATGTGTTTGTTGTGGTGTGAGCATAGGAAAATGTGTATGTTTTAGTCCTACACATTTTCCTAAGACGGTCTACCATCATCCATTTACTTAAACATTTCAAAAAGCCCAGGCAAGCCCACGGCCAACATGCAAATGGTCGAATTCCTCAAAGAGACAGTGTAGCTCTTGCTACAGAGGGATGCTTGTGGGTCATGTGGCATGCTGCCTGTTGTAAGACAGTTGAAGCTCTAGGGATCCTCTGTGTATCGCCTCAAGGGGGTTGCATCACAGAGCTGGTGGTTATCCCTTGTCGCAAGTTCCCCAATTACCATAACTGGGCATCTCCCTGAAGACTTTTGCACTTGTGGTATTCCTCCTCCCTACCATCAGCTATCCACAGTATTATAACTCCTTACATTAGGCAATAATCACAGAGAAAACTGTATATCAGGGCTGCTAATGGTTCTGGGTCAGGATCCCACCAGTCAGTTTTCTGCTGAACTTGAATCCTCTTTCACGCCTCCAACTTCTGTGACTTCTCCACCCTACCACTCACCTCCTGCCACTCCCGGCAGCTACTAGCCGGCTCCTCTAAGTAGCTGCCTGTTGCCACCACTCCTCCGCACCTTCCCTGGCTCCTTTTTATACATTTTCTGTTTTTTCCTGAAGTGTCACCACCACCACTCTCCTGCGAAGCACCGGTCATATCCACTCTTGCCTTCTAATACAGGAGCCCACTGATTGTCCCTGTTTATTTGGGTTTGCCTTTTTTATGGTGGACACCTTTGCAACCCCGGTCTATTTTTAAAAGTCAAAACAGACATAAGGATCTCACCCCCAGAGGACAACGCAACAGACACAACTGGGCTGGCTGCCTGGCATGGAACCCCAACCGGAAGCATCGGTTGTGGAAAAAAGCTGGGAATACTCATGGCCAACAGACTTTCACTGGAAACACAAGTCAACGCTTTAGCAAACGCTACCTCCCAACACTACTCAAAGGGATCCCCTATCTCTCGTTCGCACTCAGAACCCTTGCAACCATCTCCCGAGTATATTTAAGAAACAACTACTCTTAACAGCCTCTACCTCATAATAGTGGAACGGCTCACAAAAAAACGCCAACAAATCCAAAACACTACAGCATGGATAGGCCTCAGACTAAACAGAAGAGATCACATCACACCAGCCCTGAGACGTCTACACTGGCTCCCAGTAAAAAAAAAAAAAAAACACATTAACTTCAAATCCCCTGCATTGCCCGCAAATCATTGCACAGACAAGTAGCTGAATTCCTGCAGGCCAAGATCAACCACTATCAACCTGGGAGAAACCTAACATCAAGCAATGACATCCAAATGGAAAAGAAAATAATGGGAAAAAGGAAATTCAGAGCAACCGCATTCTCATGGCTTATTGCAGATCTATGGAACACAATCACGAAAGAAATAAAAATGACAGAAGACCACCTAACCTTCAGAAAATGACTAAAAACCTGGCTTTTCAAATCAGAATGCATTTTTATTTATTTATTGATTGCGCATTTGTAAGGTGCTTATACAGCAAGAAAAGTGTGTTTCAAAGCGCCCACAGGGCAACAGGGAGGGAACATGGGAAGAAGCAAATTTAACAATTAAAGATAGAGGCGATAGCAAAAGGGACACAAGAAAATCCAATGACAACACAAACACTAGAGCCAACAATAAAACTAAAAACACACCAATTAGTAACACACCCTGCACTTGGCTCCTTTCTAGCATACCCACACTTACCACACACAATCTAACAGAGCAGCCTAATTACATTAAAACACACAATCCACATGTCCATCACAAAACTAACTGCCACAAACATCCCATTCGCTGGACGTTGCCCTTCCAAACACAATAACCTCAGTCCCCACAATCTAAACAAACCTAGAAAGCAGACTCGCACAAGACGCTAGTTCCTCCTGGTTCTACAAGCACCAACAAAAAAATACAACCTCTATCCTACTCCCTTTTCCCTCACTAATCTACCCAACGCACCTTCCTGCAGAGCCATGTGAGCACCTGGAGAACATGCCACTGGTAACGTTGCACGGTATAACACAACTTAACAAAACATAACAAAGACCTCTTGACAAAATTGCATATTCACCCCCTCTTCCCACCGGCCATCACATTCATTTGTATTTGCATTTATTTGGAGAACAGGGATGTCATTTATCATCAGAAATGACGTACAATAGCACATTTACAGAAGGTGAAGCATTCCCCAGAAGGGTGCCTGTACAATAGCATAAAGATGAGAACAAATAGTGAGCCAGTTTATGAGGGTGTAAACAATTAGGACACATACCAGGGAAAAAGACAAAACAAACAAACAATGTATATTAAAAAACAGGTGACTTACAAAGGTAATATTAATCTAAGGGGTTAAGTGTTTCAAACTAAAAAGCATTACTTCGTAAATATAGAAAGGTTACGTTATTAAGCATCACTGAAGGCAGGCGCGGGGTTGGGTAGGGGAGGATGGGCGAGCGGGCAGGTGGAGCTCCCTCTTTAGCAAATAAACATTTAAGCAGAGCTTTGATGAGATCCACAGATGGTCTGTGTTTGATTGCTTTGGGGAGTGGGTCCCAGTGGGTAGGGATGATTAGGGGGAAAGGATGGAAGCGAGACGGTGCACTGAAAGAGCATTTATGGGCCCTGCTCACACAACACAAACTTACTTCAGTCTAAACCTGACCCGCCCGTCTGGTAAACACCCACCAGCCTTCACTAAGACCTTCAACAAGAGGACCTTGCCATTGCCAGCTGTTAAAGTCTGCCATTCCAGTCATCATTGCAATTAGCACTCTGGTATAATGTACAGGTGGTGTCATTTCTTAAGGGATACGCTGGGAGCGCTACCGTTCCTCAAAAATGAAAAATAATGGCCTGTGTGGAAAACAGAAAGATCGATCCTTCCAAAAAGGAAAGCTGCCTCTTTCTATTTCTATGGCAGCACCCGGCACAGCCGAACAGGAGGAATAAGGGAGAAAGAGTAAGAACTGCCTGCAGATACACCTGCTTTGCTTACAATAAAAGAGAGCACATGGCGGAGGGGAAGAAAGGGGTAACCATCAGGAAGCTAAGAAAGCTGCTTCTTTCAGCAGATGCAGCCCACGTTCTGATCGTCCTGATTGGCTAACAGGCACCAGCAGAGTGTTAATAAAAGATAACACATTTGGGGTGAGAATCGGGAACGATGTGCATAAAATCAAGGGTGTAGGAAGACGTTGTGCATGTGATGAGAGGGTGCAGGGAAGAGAGTGGAAGGAAGGAGGAAAACAAGGGACTGGCGCATGGAAAAGAGAAGTGAGAGTGTGGGAAAGAGTAGGCAGTGTCTGATGGGGCAGCGGTATGATGCAGATGCTGAAACCATGGCAGTAGCATCAGCTGCAGTCTCCACCAGGCCGCCGGGTCTGCTGACGCAGTGCCAAACTCTGAAAACTGCGATTACTGCAGATCAAGAAAGAAATCTCATGGAATTGTGCCCGGATGTGTCAGACTTGGGCAGATAGGGAATTTAACAGAAGAAACGGGCCCTGCTGTGAGAGAGGAAGGATGCAGGCAAAGGACAGGAGTGGTATATGGAAAGAGGGCCTATGATCCAAGAGAAGGAGAGAGGAGGATTGTTAAGGACTGGCGGAAGAAGGAACAGACCATCATTATGAGGATAAGAAAGGGAGCGGGCTAGTCCATTAAAAGCAAGGGTGTGTGGAAACTGTTAGGAGATGCGAGGAAGGAAGGATGAGGTAGGAAGAAAGAAAGACAAAGCAAAACCAAGAGGCGAGGTAGAGAATGAGAATGCAAAAGGTGAAAAAGTAAGGGAAGTGGAGAGTGGGGAAAAAGGAAGGAAGGAAGGAAGGAAGGAAGGAAGGGAGGGAGGGAGGAAGGAAGGAAGGAAGGAAGGAAGGAAGGAAGGAAGGAAGGAAGGAAGGAAGGAAGGAAGGAAGGAAGGAAGGAAGGAAGGAAGGAAGGAAGGAAGGAAGGAAGGAAGGAAGGAAGGAAGGAAGGAAGGAAGGAAGGAAGGAAGGAAGGAAGGAAGGAAGGAAGGAAGGAAGGAAGGAAGGAAGGAAGGAAGGAAGGAAGGAAGGAAGGAACTTATGCTTCACCAAGGCTTAACTATTCGCTACACCTGATAACATTTTGATGTATTATGCAAACCTCTAAAGTGAAAATGACCTTTCCAGTGCTGACGTATGTACACCTTATGAAGCAGTGTGCGAATGGAGGTTACAGGCAAGACATTTGGAAAAGCTGGAGGTCTTGATTGTACTTGGTAAGGACTCCTGCAATATCAAAGGACCAACGGCAGCCGAGGGCTTTCTGTTTGACAGTTTGTTCCCAAGGATGCCTTCAAATTTCTATAGGCAAGCCTGGGCTTCAGTCATTGAAAACGGTGTCATTGACGTACACCCTTTTGATTGGCTGAGCAGGATACTGGTCCGAATGGAAAAGTCTGTCTCTGTTAAACATAGGTTTTTGCTTTCAGGGTCACGCCTGTGCCTACTCCGACGGCATTCGGAGGGGAATTACCCGGTTGGTTATCTTTGGCAGTTTCCAACATCTGGCTGTCAGCCCTCAGGTCTCTGCAAGGTGTAAGTATAATAAGGCTCAAACTTTGTGCTTGCCACTAGCCATTGGCAGTGGGAAGTGGGGTGCTGTGTATGTGTGTGCAATTGAGGTGTCGAGTGACTTTTTATGACTAGCTTGCAACTTCAAAATGTTCTTCCATTAGTTTGCATATGTTGGTCATCTAGGCTGCTTGCACACCTGGATATCTTGAAGCAAGCAGGACTGCTGTGTAACCACTATTGCTGCTGCAGTCCTGTGGAGAAATGCTGGTACTTGGGTACGGTGCAGCTGTTCAAGTATATGATATTCCAATACTGGAAGGTAGACATTTTTCAGCGGAAACAGTGTCAACCTAAATGGAACCCACAGCTGTTTTTCAAATGCAAACTTATGCTGAGAAACTGGCCTGCTTCTTTCGAGTGTTGGGCAGATGGTTTATTGTAGGGCGAAAACGAGACACGGAGACCATCTAAAGTTGAAGTGAGAGGGGCACCAGAAAAATGCACCATTTTATTAATGATTTGCACCTCTTACTAGCTTGCACAAGGGTGCACTTATGGGATACCATTAATTACCTGCTCTATTGAGAAATAGCACCCCACAAATTGTGTCAAGATTTAAACATACACCATAGGGTTCGCAATTAAGATTCGATGGGCAGGAGCTGAAACCAGATCCTGTGTTCCATGCATCACCATGTAGCAGGTGTTACCGCAGGAGAGCCACAAGCTACCAGGCGATACTACTTTAACCTATTATGTGTGGTCGATTGTGCTTAAATGTGTATTAGACCTGTTTTAATTCTTCTATATTAACATTTTCAAATAGTCTAATTAAATGTCACATTTACATGTTTGTAGGCCGCCAGTTGGCTAGAGGAGTCAAAAGTAGCTTCTGCTAGCTGTTGATTTCAAGCTAACCAGGCTCTCCTAGGCTACAATCAGAAACTAAATAGCTCTGCACCAGTAACTCCCATGTGAACTCACCCCAAAGAAAGGTTTATAATTGACTTTAAATCAACAGCAGGGCAGGTGGAAAGCTAATTCCTTACAAATTATGTAATTGTCTATCGGAAATACAAAGAAGCCCAAATGTGTAGGAAATATAATGAGGATGAAGCCAGTGTTGCAGAGATATTTGTGCTGCAATTACATTATGTAAAGTAATCTGAATGCACCCATATGCCGTTTTCATTCTGCACTATAGAGGAAGCCCACATTCTATTCAAAGCTTATTTAATGTAACATACTGTCTATTTTTCCAACAAACTATACCATTTTATTTACAAGGATGGCAATTTGAGGCACTTTAAATAATACATGGAATTCTAAACGATGAGAAATCAAGGGTTTTCAATGTGGCAATGATAAATGCTCACTTAAGCAAAAGATTATCATTTTTGAACTTTCAATAATTAAGGTTTGCATGTAAGCCTGGTTGTCTGCTGCCATTTTGTCCTGGGGAATGCTCATTCATCAAAGCCAAAATGAAACCCTTTAAATCACCAGCACAAAAAGCCCTGTCAACAGACCTTCTGACTTAATGAGCAGTCCCACCTTTGGCAGTCCATCAAAGGAGGGGATAGTCTTACAAAATATAAACAAAAATAACACAAACATGAAATTCATGGGCTTTACAGAGATTAACATCTAGAGTGAACAGATGGCCAAGTTGTATAGCCTAGTCACAACAGAAAATCCTTGCACTAATGTGACAACTTTTGAGCTCCACTACCATTAAGGCAGAAAGGAGGTGTGCGCCGATTGGAAGGAAAACAAAGGGACCCGTCATAGAACCCCAGTCATTCATTAACTAACAGTTTCACATAGATGCTTCTGAAGAGCTAGCAGTGCATGACTCATCATGGAAAGTATGCAACACTGTTTAAAGTTTACATGTATTATTTGCAAGGATTTTTTCATACAGGAACAAATGTGGCTTATAACTTGGCAGCCATAAGATCAAGGAACATGGGACGAAGTATGTTCTTGTAATATTCTCCTCTATATTATCAGTACAATTTCCAATTTTCTACGTTAATCAAAAATTATTAAAATGATAAATCTTCATACCTTTATGAATACATATGCCAAATAGTCATATAGCATTTCCAGAGGCGCATCTAGGCTGGAGGATTATAGTAATTCATTTTTCATTGAATTGAGGTTGCCGGTTGGTAACATGAATTCTGGAAAAAAACAAGTATTTTGCATTTCAGACTATTAAGAGCAGATTGAACCCATTTTATTTTAATTTATACAGACTTTAAAACCAACCGATGAAGACTGAGGATGCGTGCATTTTATAGGATTGTCTGACTGAGGAAAGCCAATGCACACATTTGGCCAGTCAAATAGTGTGCCATAAGTGTTGGAATATGATGCATTTTAAAAAGCAGATACAAAATATGAGATCCTGACTCTGGAATTAAAAGTTGCAAGAAAGGAAACACCTGTCCCAAATAAGATGAGTGTAGAACTGGAGAAATTGACCTTATCCATGAGGAGATTACATGGAGAATATTTGCTTTCCATGAAGGAAGAAAGCCTAATGGGGAGTTATTTTGGGGAATCTCAGGAGGGCCTATTTTGACTCTGCACCAAATGAACTATTCAAATGGAGCATGTTAGCTCCTCAAATATAGTTCCATAACCCCCCTACAGTTATTGTGCTGATCGGTCCCTCTGGCACAAGAGGATTGGGAGGGCATGCCAACTAGGTGGCACTCCTGTACCATAATATCTTATATCCACAGTGAGATTTGACTGTTTATAGAAAACATAGCATTTCTGCACACAGACTGCAGAGACAGATAAATCATCATTCACGTAAAGCAAATAGGATATTGTAGTTGCTAGTGTGAGTTATATACTGTTTTTTCATTGCATTTGAATCTGTGGAAGATTGTGTAGATAAATAAATTAATGTTTTTTTCTTTGCTGTGTGCACTGTATAAAATAGGAAACTCTTTGCAACATTGAGATTGTAGTATATTGATGGTGAAAGTTAAATAGTACCCAAAGTGCCAGGAGGATAGCTCAGCGGCAACATGTTCGTCTTGGAAGCAAGACGACACGAAGCAACAAAGGTTCAATCCCTGGGTCCGCGCTTAGAAACCTCGGGGTATTTAAGCGCGTTATGAATACGCAACTAAGAAAAAAATAAAATACGCAACTAACAAACAAAAACAATTCCTGTAACAGTGCCTGGATGCCCGGGCTGTGTGAGACTTTTAAAAATGCAAAAAATAAAAAGTGTTTTCACGGATATAGTTACATTATGCTGAGATATGAAGTCATCTGTACCAAGCCTAATGAAAAATGCTTGATAGTGTATGTGATCTGTGAAATCTATAGATATAAATAAGTGAATGTGTATGTGAAAGGAAGTTAGCCATCCGAATGAGGTTACCATTGACAATATTCCCAATATAACAATACCATCTCCTCACACTCCATGTCAATGGAAGATGGCCATCGGCACAGTCACCCACCGTCACTCATCTGCAATCACACACTACTTGAAGACACATCACACAACACCTCTGCCATTAGAATGCAGCTAAATCCCATGACAAGAATTCAGTGCAGCTGGACAAAAATCCGTCTCCTAGGCTTGCATGCTCTCCCTATAACCTCACAGCACCCATCCACAAGCCAGCCCATTATGGGTCACTATCGACTTGGACACTCCTACCTAGCTTCATATTGGCTAAAATGCACACACACCTTCTATACTTCTCATACAAGTCTCCCATTCCACGGACTGTCATCCTCAGAGAGCGTTCACCTACAGCACTTTGAGATCATACCAATGGGAATAGGAGCTATACAAATGCCATATTACATTACATGTGACAGTATAATTTTGAGATTTTATGCAGTGCAAATAAAAAAGTGCAATGTTGTGTCAGTACAGTTTCAAAATCACACAAAATTTCGGTTTTGAAACCTTTTATTGGTTTAATTGAACATACTACACAGAGATGGAACAAATTGTTAGCTTTCAAATTCCCACAGACCTTTTCATCAGATGGTGCAGGGTGAAATGAAAGAAAGCCGAAGCATAGTTTGTTCTCAAAATGAAGAAAGAAAGATTGTATACTTGATTGGTTGAAGGAACAGTGTAACTGTAATATGGGATTAAACATTGCTGTTTTATCTAAAATACCATAAAACTCCTGGAAGCAGGGAACATATGCTAGTTTGGAAACAGTACATATTTCGATCTGAAAGTTGTATTTAACAAGCAAAACAAATCCTTTTCACATGTTACTGTTATGTTAGGCCCAGGCAGTGTTAAAGTGGGCCTGGTAATTCCCTTAATTACTTATGTATGAGATTAAAAGCGCAAAAGGCTAAAGACAAAGGTTCAGTTTTGCAATTTCCTCACACAGAGTCCAAGAATCTGTTCCTGCTGCTTCTGTAAAGTGTCGGGACATTGCAGTCATTTTGATGCAGCTGATAAGGTTTCCTGGCTGGTATGCAATGTGATACTACAAAATATGCTCACGAGGTTCAACTGGCACAGTCTCCAATGTTACCCCAATGTGCCTCAAGCTTCAGAATGGTTTCCTTGCTTGCATACAGTGTGGCAAATGTGAAAAACATTAACCATTTTTTAACAATGCAGTGTCTGCTATTATCGCAGTGTGTCCCATGCCCTGTAATGAGGGCCACCAATGTGACCTTGGACGCCCATGATTTCTGTTGTCAGTGCCCTGTGCTCCTCACCCACATTAGGGGTTCTGAGCAGTTGTGTCCAACCGTTGATGGTGAGAAATGGCACTGGAGGTCTGCTTCTGACTTTGTTGATGCGACCTCAGCTCAAAGTTATACATAGTGTATCATTAAGCCTAGCTCTATGTTCAGTCCACTGTCTTTCAGGTTAAGCATCTTCAGGTATTTGAGCTCCCACATTGTTCCGTGTGTGGCATTCGAGAGGACACCTTTTACAATCATCATTGATAGTTTCTGCAATAAGTACCCATGCTGTGCCAGGTGTCAACCCGTTGGTGTTTCTGTTTTGTGGTTAGAGATGGTATATCTGTGTAGTTACATCCTTTCATGCATCTCTTTGCAGGTCTCAGCTACAGTGTAAAATCTTGTATGCCTTTTTTTACACTGGATGAGGTACACAACATTGGATGATATGCAGTTGTATGTCCCTTGTATTTGTATTCCTTTGGTTCTGCTGGGTTTGTATGGCAGATTTGTTGCAGCTCTGTTGGCATGCTTTGCATCTTCTGATATTGCAGGGGAACGTTCCAGATCATCTTTGTCTTGATCTAATGGAACGGTACTCCTGGTCAGAGAATGCAAAAGGTTTCTTAGTTGTTTGTATGCAATTAATGGAGCTTCTTTAAAGATATCTCTCAGCTCATCATCCCAGCTGAATATTGGTGTTAGATATGTAACAATCGGATTCAGTTTTGTTAGTGCTGGATGGTACGTGACAACCAAAGCAATGCATCTGTGTCTCTTCTGTCTCTGTATTGTAGCAGCTTATCTCTGGGTATTTCAAATGTAACGTCAAATTCTCTGTCAATTTGTCAGGATGGGTGACCATTCTGCAAGAAGAATGTGCTGAGTGTGGCAAATTGTTTGTTCCTTGTCTTCCTGTTGGAGCATATGCATTGGTATCGGATTGCCTGGCCTTAGATAATGGACCATTGTGTGTGACTTAAGTGGAAACATGCCCTGTGCAGGTATTTGTTCCGGTTGGTGGATTTCTTGTATACAGCCGTTCCTTCCAACTGAGATGTATGCTTCTCTCAGAGTATTCCATGGTGAACTTGAAGCATTGGTTGAAGCCATTTAGTTAATCATGGAATTGTTTCAGAGTGTCATCACTTTCTATCCAATTCAAGGAGATGCCATCAATATAACACAGTGGTTTTAGGGATTGTTGTAAGAACTCTTGTTCAAGGTCTGCCATTAAATGTTTAGCATACTGAGGCGCTGTTTCCGTGCCTATGGCTGATGCGCTATTTTCTAGGAACTGTCTTCCATTGATGCAGAAATTGATGTGCGCGAGTATGAATCTCATGAGATATGTGAAGCTCTGGTTGTGGTGTCTATTTTGATATTTGCTTTTTGCTGAAATGTCTGGCCTCTTCATGTGGATTGCTGTAAAAAGTGTGTTGACGTCCACCGTGGCCAGGAGTGCATCCTTCTACATAGTACATTGTCCATCTCCTCATTCATTCTGAGGAAGTGTGTTGTGTCCTGGACAAAACCTTCTGTGTCCATCTCCTAAAAATTGGGGTGAAAATGAGAAGTGAATTGATGTTGAAATCCACTAGACGAGACAAGAGTGTTGTGTACAGATTTATAAGCGAAGATATTCTCAAAACACAATGCAAGAGATGGTAAATCATGAAGTTACTGAACTTTGTCAAGTAAAAGGAATGCAGAAATGTAAATGACAAAAAGATGATTTCCCCTACATGCAAGTGCAGTTGTGAAGCACAGTGCTGAATGCGTGCATCATTTATAAAAAGATAAGGCCCTAATGAAGCACCCAGTGTTATTGCCGGGGCAAGAGCAATGAGTCTCCTATTACCAGCACTGTTGTTTTTGGTGAGTAGGCACCATTTTCTCTGGGCACCTGACCTTGCTCACATGCCACCTGGTAGTCTTGGAGTTCTATTTCCTTGATATGCATGACATGTGTGGCCTCCTCCCGCAGCATACAACTGTTTATGGAAACAGGTCAAGAGGAAAAGGAACAATGACACAGGCAGACTTGTCCGTCCTGGACCTCCAAACAATTCAGCCGATACTACATTTTTATATCAAAGTGAATTACTTTGTGGTACTTCACTTCGACAAAACAACGGTGCTTTTAAAACATAATATAGGGTTAAATACGGGGGTTCCATCAAAGCCTTGCATTCACCCTCCCCTGCCCCCCACTGTGCCCATCTCATATATATGTTTCCTGAAGTTAATTACCATAAGGTAAGTTACTTTGATAAAACAATGTTATACGATGTAGCAGCTTGGATACCTCTGGAAGACACCTCTAAAGATATGAGACAAGCACGTCTGGCCATCACAATCACGCCCCAAAAAAAAGATAAAACAGGCGGCTTTCTGCGAGGAAGAACTACTTAACATTAAAGCAGTTATTTAAATCCTATCCTAAACCAAACAAAAGGTCCAACCACAACATTCACAAACTCTACAAATATTTAAGAAATGTAGCAAGGCATTACAAATGATGTGGACAAATATACTTTAATGTCAGGTACTTTGTTTGCCTTGTTAGGATGGTCAGGCTTCCATAATCATAAGGAGCCATCCACAAGATAGAAATGACTCTGCAAGGTTCTTATCTTCTCCTTGGGTTAGTGTTCATGTTACTTTTCTCGCTTGTCTAATCGTGGAGTAAGGTTGGGGGTGCCCTCTGGCCCTTTCTTCTCCCTGATGTCAGTTATTCTCAACCTCTGGCTTCGTCTCTGTTGGGTGACAATGCTTTCATCATCCCTGGCCAGCCTGACCCTCATGTCAAGCTTGTTATCTTCTCCTTGAGCCAGAATCTCGATACCGTTCTCTTTTAAACCAATCCTTAGACATTGTCTGGTGTTCTTGCTCACTTTTTTAGTTCAGTTAGTCCGTTTGCCTTTCTTCCATTCAGGGCATAAATCAAAATCTGGGATCATCTGTTCATTTCTTTGTTGTCTTCCCTTTACAGACTATCACTCCCAAAGTGCTCATTTCCACGTCTTCTTATTTCCTTTCCTTTGTTCCCGTTATCACTCCATCTACAGACTGATGCTGCTCTCTTTATCTTTCCTTCCAACAATTCCCCAGTAAGTGTGTTCCTTCTCCACTCATTTAGTCCTCTTTTGTACCTTCCTCTCTACTCTATTGGGTTCTCTTTAGCACTCCCCCCTCTACTTCCCCGTCTTCTTTTTCTCTCAAAATGTTCCTTTCTGTTACTCCTCAAACATCCTTGTACTGCCCTCTCTCCTGTCTCAACCTCCTCATGTATTGGCTACATTTCTTCTTTCTTTTCCTTCCCTTCCTTTGATGTCCCTCTCTGTTTATGCCACTCACATTCTTTGGTGGCATGTGACATTCTTTTCTTGTTCTTCACTTTCTCTCATTTTCCTATCTTTTTCTGCCTGCCTTCCTTTCTCCTCTTCCTCTGATTCTATGTTCCCTCTGGGGCAAACCTCTTGCCTATATGCAAGGGGCGGTTACGAGAAAGCTCCCCAGACCTTCCATCGAGCCTTCTTTGGACCCCGTATCCCCGAGACTAGAGAGAGCCAAGGGCAGAAGGCCCTATGATATGGAAGGATCCTGAAGCCCCCTCCAGCCAGACCTAAACACCCAGCATTGATCTAAGAGAACAAAGTTGCAACATTTCTGTGATCAGCAGGGAAATACATGTTGCTCTTCAGCACAAATGCAGGGGGAACCTTTTTCATTATGAATCATGCTCGCACAGAATATAAAAAGAAATGTGGGAGCTGACTCCCATTGTAAGCAGGGGTAAGAAAACCAGTTCATGATTTGGGAGATACAAAGCTGACATTTCACTGTGACAAACAGCATACATTTACACGTGACAGTTTACCAAGCTTATTAGAGGTTGCTTCAAATTTAAATCCGTATGCTGTACCCAGACTGGAGCAGGCAGTGGTGACAGTTCTTCAGGGGAAAGGGAAGGAGACCTCACACATGTCCATGCCAGCACTAAAATTCAAACTGGCCTCAGGTCTTAATATAGCGCATGCAATGCCTCTCTATGCCCACATGATCAAAAACATATGACCGAATCACAGGACAGGCAGGCCCATCATAAACAGGCACAGACGATAAGCCCAAGCACCTCCCAAGTGGTAGAAAGACCAGGCTTTAAAAGAGAATTTATCAGTCCAGTTGGGAGCAGTTCCTGGGACGGTATCCAGTAACATTTTTGAAAACACATTTTTGAAATGCCATTTTGTCGAAACAAAATTGCCGGAATAAAAAAATCAGATTTTTTTTTATTTTATATGTTTTATTTTTGTTTCGTTAGTAAAAAAGAAAGTGTCAATAAAATAAAGATACATTTTAGAAAAAAAATCGGCATTTTGGTGTCGAAAAAATGGTATTTCGAAAATGTGACGTTTGAAAATGTCACTATAAACCTCCTGGGAGAGCTCATAGGAAGATGGCAGCAGAGCATGGGAGACCCCAGTCCTGGAAGTGTAGAGAATTTGAGGGGTTTGCGGGGTGGCAGAAGGTGAGGCTTGTAAGTCGTGAGCGAGATAACTTTTTATAAATCAAGAGGGAGATGCTGTGAATATGGAGAGGAAATTATTGCACAGTTGATGAACGTAAGTACTAGATGGTAATAAGAGAAGAGGACTATCACCATGGTGAAGCAAAAGTGTGGTTTCACCTTTGGGAGAAAAGAGCAAGGCATTGCACTGGAGCAGAAGGGAGGACTAACTGTGGGAGCAAGGAGAGAAATTCTGATTTGAAAGAGAGAGACATTGTTGTGTTGAGGGAGGAGGGAGGTTTAATTTCAGAGAGTTGTGAGATATTGTCAGATAAAAGAACGACAGAGATATCTTCTTCAAGAAGGAGGGACATTTCATTTTGAAAAGGAAAGAAGGCAATGTTACTAAAGTGTTTGTTTAGCTTTGTGCAGGGATGCCTATGTGCTTCAAGTCTAACATTTATGTCATGATATCAGTTGTGACATCATCGGCATTCTTCGAGATTGCAGTCAGTCGACTTGTTTGATTCATGACAGCTGTATCTCTTCAATACTGCATTCTGGTATGGTCTGAATGGTTGTCTGAGTGAGTAGCCCTTTTCACACCTCGGTCGGGCTGGCCTTAGGGCAGGGTGGGACAGGCGACTGCCCGGGACGCTATGCCCCCCACAGCGCCATTAGCCCCCTGCCATTCCCGCTCGCAGGAGTTTTTCAAGGACTCTTCCATACTGGCGTAGTGGGAGAATGCTTGGCAGGTGCCCTTTTGTGATAAAATGCGCCTGCAGCGGCAGGGCGTATTTAACAACAATAGGGTGCAGATGTTTTGCATCAGCACCCTATTCAGATGATTACATCCCCACTCCGATTCGGGAGCAAGGCTTTTTTCATTGGAATACGGCGCTCATGAATTAGTATGAGCGTACTATTCCAGTGATTAACTCCGTGCCCGGGGCTGGAGCAGGGAGATAGAAAAAAATGTGGAGCTCCTGCCCCCCCACCACCATCACTCTCCCTGTTGACCAGGGGCACGCGGGGAGGGGGGGTGCCAATTCGCCCAGGGCGCTGCTGACGCTAAGGGCGGCCCTGCCTGCGATACATCAATGATGGTGAGAAAGGGCCCAGAAGCAATGTACATCTCTCGTTTCTCTGTCGCCGGGCTGAGAGTGGGATGGGTGTAAAGAGGGCCATGGCAGGGTGTCCCACTTAATGAGGTACCAATAGGAGAGAGAGGAAAGGATTCAGTGGCTAGAGAGGGTTATAGAGCCACATTTGGATGTCCTCTTGCTGCAAGCCTGGGAGGAATCTCCTGCTTCTCTACCAAGGGAATACCCTCTGGGGAAGACCTAGAAAGCATCAGTCAGGAGGACCTTGGAAACACCTATGAGCCCATGAAACATGGGTTTGCAATCCCATAAAACTCGTAATCCAGAGGGAGGCTTATAGGACAAGATACCTCCACTCTCACCAACCTATTGAAATGGAGAGGCATCCTCCTTGAAGAGAGAAGACTTTGCTAACACGTTTGCATTTTCTTTTGATGGAAACTTGGCGAGACTTTGAACACTCTGTTCTGCAATAGCAAGCTCATTTGGATTTTGTTGGTTTGGAGAAAGTGGCATGGAGTCCCTGTTCCTTTTACTCTATTTGTTGAGAACCACAATGACCATTGCCCCACATTAGATCCTGCCATTTGTGTTCATGATCACTGCTATGATTTTGACATTGTATTTATTGCTTATTTTCATAAAGACCTTTGAAACAGAATTCTGTGTCTGAACTCAATTATCTGTACACAGTGACAGATCTAGCTGCTCTTTCACGCCTCTTCCAAGTCACTCTTGCCCCACCAGCCCCCCTTCTTGAAAGTCTTCTGCCCGTTCCTGGTCTTGCTTTCCCCACATCTAGCTCCTTTCTTCCTCTGCCCTACTTAATCTCCTGTTCACTTGTTCCTTTTTGATGCTGGTCTCCCCTACTTTCATTTCTGCCCTTTCACCTCTCTATTCTCCCCCACCAACCTTCCTTCTGCTTCCAGCTCTCTTTGTCTGCACTTCCCTCTTTCTCATCTTCCCTTGCTTCCTCCATTAAATTTTCCCACAGATATCTCCCCGACACTGCCAGCTTCCCACCGTCTAAATGGTAATTTTCTCCTTTCTTTAACTGGCTATATCCACTCTCCTCTGTGTGCTCGCTATCAGTTGAAGTGCCTTCCTGGTTTCATTACATCTCTATTTTAGGGATAATTCCCAGCACTAGTTGTCCAATCCTGGTGTCCGCTCTATGGGTATGGGGTTCAACTTCTTGGGGTACTGTTCTTGGAGGTTCTCAGTTTGGCCACACCCCCTGCTGGATACAATACATGTCCTCAGCTTTGAGGCAAGGCTATAACTCTCTTGATGTAGTGTTCCCCATGTAGATTTTGAAAGTCCAATTTTTCAGCCAATTTCAGCTTTGTTACCTCTCCAAAGCGAATCCTTTGTGCCTTGCTTAAGTTTTAGGATTCCAGAGTCTGCACTTGGTCTGCCTATATTGTGGCTGAAACAACATGTAGACCAGATTAGTGAATAATAAAGTTAGTACTCCTGAAAGGTGTGATCCCCAGAAAGGAATTACAGTCCATCTTTCAAGTGATTTATTTTATTCCATGTATTTGATCCATACATTCAAGTCTTTTACTTCATCCTCATAGTATCATTTTATCTCCCAACACGTGTTTCCCCATAGCTTTAGCTATGGTTCTTCAGGAGAGATTTCTAAACAGACAGAAAAAAACACGTTTTTCCTATACAAATAATTAGAAGTTTTCTATATTTCAATTGGCATAAACATAAAAAAGAAAGAAAAGCACATATATCATATCTGTATGGAAGAGGACAACTCACCCTTATATTTGTTTCCTTAATCTTGATTGGTATTAATGATTGTATTTTTCATTTACTTTTACAGGTATATTCTTCTGAAATCTGTAAAAATAGGTGCACAGAGTTTTTTTAGTTTATTTTGCTTGATTCTGTTCTAGATGTTATTCTCTGTGTTTATGGGAAATAACCTTAAATTTAAGATATGTGTTCTATTCTCTGCAGACGTTTTTTTTAAAACTGCCTATAGAGGTGACTTTATTTCAATGCACATATAGTATACCAAGGGCATTGTTTTTACAAAACGGCTTATGAAAGTATCTTTAATGGAATTATGCAAACAGTTTACCAAATTATGCATAAACCTGGCTGGGTTACCCATTAGTGGAGAAATAGAGTACATGAAAAATTCTAGATACAAAATGAAGAGGGTAAAATTATAGTTTAAATGTTACCTTATTTTTCTGTTGGAGGAAGTCTTTTATCAAGTTACGATTGCCTTGATTCAGCCGCGATCCTGGATGAATCTGGCAATGTCGATTCCTTCAGTTTATATACCGTTTAACATGGTGCGTGATGAAGTCATCGCGTTAGCGTGCCGTGATGACATCATACGCGTCTAAATGTGCGGTGGACATCTTGGGATCATAGTTCATTCCACGGACTATATGTTTACTTTAACTGTACTTCATACAATATGTAAGACCCTTTAAGGTGTACCAGTAAAATTTGCATCTAACTATTTTGAAAAGATAAGCATTAATTAGTTTTATAGTTCTGGGTATTTCAGCACCAAACAATATGTTGCCCAGGTGTTGACATGGTGACGTCTGGCTCGTCTGTAGCGAGTGACGGCCATTTTGAAAGGGCATATTTCAAATACCTCCATTTTTACTTGATCATAACGGGCATATGATTTCTTCAAAGTTGCGTGGTTATTCAATATCGCAATACTTGCTGAAATGAAAATTATTATTGTAACATACCAACAATAGATATGAATGGGATGCATGGAAAAACCTTTCAAAAAATGACTGCTGTTACATATTTATATTGAAAGGTGGAAAAAATGAAAGAAAAAGGTTATTTTTTGCATTGAAAGGATTTCAAAGGTTGTAGTGTTGTCATGCAGGTTTTGTTCTTAGAGCCAATATGCCATCTCAGGTTCCGTGATAAGTCCAGTATGGCATGTGTCCATAGTGTAGATCCATTTTGATTCCATTCTCCGTAATAAAAGTTCTCTATCTCCTCCTCTTTCTGGTTGATCTATTCGTTCAATACCAAAAAATGTGATGTCCTTTATATCTGATTGTTTGTGTTCTTTGGTAAAGTGAGTAGCCATCGGGTACCTGACATCTCCATTTTTGATTGCTCTTAAGTGTTCCAATATACGTATCTTCAGTTCCCTTATTGTGCTACCAATGTATTTTTTTTTATCAGAGATGAATTGTATAACATAAATCACGTATTTGGTTCTGCAATTGATGAATTGTTTTATATCCTGCATTTTCCCAGTTGGTAGCTTGAATTGTTTGATACCATTTAGCATTTCAGAACAAATAGTGGAACATTTTTCCATGGACAACTTCATGGCAGAACAAAATATAGATCCTTTCCAGACCGAGGAAACATATTTGAAACCGAAATCTAAATTTAAACCAACTTTAATGGAAAACAATGCCATAGACCTTTTTCATAAAGCAGTGTGGGATGTTTTTATCCACGCATCCAAGCCCTACCTAAAAACTGTGCAGTACTGACATGGAAAACATCATAATGGCCAGAGCTCCCCAGAAAATGCACAGGAAAATCCCATTTCGCCTATATTGTGAGCTCAGAGAGGCAATGCTGATTGCCAAAAGCAAACCCATAACTGTTGGGAATTCATTTTTCTTGAATGTCAAATATGGCAAAATCATAGGCACAGAATTACTTTACTGCAGAAACACACCAATGCCATGTCCTGAACATGGACAATATACTCCATGTAATATCACTTGCTGAAATTAATCAATCTAAAAAAAATCCCAAGGAGGGATGCAGTAACCGCAAAATCTTGAGGGTGGCGCTGGCGGTCTAAATTCTGACAGGAGAGCTGTCTTGCAAAACTGTCTAGTGCAAAGAAAGGGGTCTCATTTCATCAAAAGTTCAAAGGGGTTGCCTGTCCTGAGAACTCTTGACACTTCAGAACTCAACACAAGAAGCCAGGAAATCACAGGGTTCTGTTAATTAAATGCAAAGTGGCTCCCTGGCCTCCTGATGTCAGCTTCCCAGAGACCACACAATGGCCCCTCTCCTCTGAAAGGAATATGTTGATTTTTACTGTTTTACTGTCAACAAAGGCCTGCCTGCCAGAAGACATGTGACTGACCCACCCACGTCTTGGAGGCGGACTCCAACACTCTGAGGACTGAATTGAAAGTAAAATATATATTTTACAAAAACACTGATAACTCTTTGTAATCAAATGACAGAAATGTATAACTTTGAGAGACTTAATTTAAAAAATGTACCTTTAATTCAAGCCCAAACTCCAAATTGTGGGATATTCTGGGACAAAACCCTGCTGTTATTAATATTACAGACTCCCTGTTTCAGCTAGACAAACGAAAATGCATTGGTATGTGGGTAGATATGTGAGGAACAGTTGTATAAAATTTAATGAAGATCCAATGTTGTTTAGCACATTAAAAAGTGCTAAAAGTTGCCATTTTTGAATGCAAGCTCTTAGAAACAGCAGATTTGGGACAGAGTATACCTCATGTGATATGTGACATGGGTATGTAATTTCAAACAACTGTGTAACTGTGAAATATGTATTTTGATCATATATAGATTTGGGTGCACAGATGACAGGGGAGTTTTTTCAAGAGATCATAAATGGCTGACATCACTCTGACACAACTTAGCTCCCCCAATCAGGGGAGAAATGAAAGCTGGACCAATGACAAGTGAGAGGGGCAAGTTTAGTTATGACCAACACACACACCCACTTGCAGAACATATAAATGGACCACTGAAACTTAGGTAGACACATTCATTTCCATCTGCAGCGGGACGCTCTGCCGGAAAAATCCATACTTACCTCCATCAACCTTCAAGGAGCCAACACTTAGACTCCAAGATAAACAGAGACTACAGAACCTTAACCAAAAAGGCCACTGCCAGCAAGAGTATTTGTCAACAGGCCTGAAAATCTTTTTGCAACTGAACTCTTCAGACAGCCGGCTGACGCCGTCTGAATTTTGCCAAGAACTTTTGCAAGAACCCGGTGACAGAAATATCCAAAGAGAAGGCAGGACCCGACCCAGAGAACCGGTGCCTAGCAGAGACCAGGCCATTGTATCCAGAGTGCTGACCCCGATGCTGTGAGCAGTTCCAGAGGCCAGGCGCTGTGAGCGGAACTCGGGAAGACCTGACCAGACTGAAGTCCGTGACCAAGTCGCTTTCCGGTTCAAAATCTCTTGTGAGTACTCAGCAAAACTCAGAACACATCTCTTAGTTAAAATCATATAATTCAATCCATTTTTAATCTAAGTAGAACTGCAGCTTAGCAATTGTGTTATTCTGCCATCATTTTTAAAGCTGAAAAAGTGTTGCGTTTAAAATTTGCAAAACCAAAAACGACCTTCACTAAATCGCTCATATCTCCGCGACCGTTTGTCTTAGAGACTTGCAGTAACTTTCATCTGAAAGCTTAGAATCTTAGCTTTTAATCGCACCAAGAACCACATTCCCACCCCTTATAGTTTTACCGCAATCGCGGAACATGCATTCGCGAATTTTGCCGCGATTTGCAAATTTCTTCACGTGTAAAAATCTGCTGCTGCTTGCTTTCATTTGCCAAAAATTCGTTTAACCTACCAATTACTCCTAGGTCCTTGCTAAAGTGAGCCTGGACTAATATTAACTAGATACCACTCACCCTGAACCTCTAGAGGGAATTAAAAGCATATTTTTCACTCCATTGCCAGCACATATAAAAGCATTTTGCCTGTGTTTTCAACTTGTGTAGTCTAAGTTGCTGGGTGAACTGAATCACATTTAATTGCATTTCTGAGAACTGTGTGCCTTCCTTCCATTTCCTTGCATTGCATAAAAGGGGGGGGGTGAATTGTACAAGAAAGTGATTACATTGTTGCTGAAATCCTATCAATTTATTTTCTGTACTGCATTTCATTCCACATTGCATCCATTTGAAACCATAAAAGTATTGTTGCTATCTAATCCATTTCATGTCAACTCCTTAGTGATTATCAAGAAGTGTGCTAGTGCCAGATTCTCCGTTGTTAATCTTTATCATACCAGATTAAGTGTGATATCCAATTATTAATTTATTATAAAGCGTGATATAATATATATTGTTTAAGTTATCAAATAAACCTTTAAACTTGCAAAACAGAACTACTTCTTGGCTCAGTGGGGTCAGGAGGATTCCGAGAGAGGGGTGTTATATAGGGGTAGTCATCCAGAACGCATGAACTGGACATAAAGTTATATCAATAAGGGTTTTCATTCAGTATTATAGACTAGGCGTTGACTTAGCTGTAGTGTGGAATTGAATCCTCTTACAGCAGTGAACATGGATCTATGGAAAAAGTATCTAGACAACACAAAATCAAATGTTAAATACAATTTGACTAATGCAGAGACAAAAGCAATCGATTTACTATCTAAAAATGATGAAATTATTGTAAAATCAGCAGACAAAGGAGGGAACATCGTACTCATGCAAAAATCAGACTACATTGCAGAAGGCACAAAACAGCTTAGAGACATAAAATGTTATTCTGTGCTACAAAATAATCCAATCAAAACCCTACAAGCCAAATGGCATCAGATGGTAAGACATTGGGAAGAAATTGGCGTACTAACAGAAGAAGAAACAAACTACTTGGTCATAGACAAACCAGTTAGGCCCATTATCTACTTTCTTCCCAAAATACATAAAAAATACAAGACCTTTCCAACCTGTATACCCATCATAAATGGGATAGGCTCTTTAACAGAAAGAATTTCTCAGTACATAGATCTACATTCGCAGCCTTTAACAACAGGACTAGCTTCATATCTACGTGACACCAAACATGTAATACAGCAAATGGAATGCATTCCTTGGGAGACAGATTATCTATTTGTGACTCTTGACGTGGTAACATTATACACCAGTATCCAACATACCAAGGGACTAGGAATAACAGAATTCTTCTTAAAAACAAGATCTAGTTCATTCCTCAATCAAAATAACATGATCGTAGAGATGTTGAATTTTGTTCTGTCAAACAACATTTTCTTGTTCAACCAGACTATATACAGACAAGAACAGGGGACGGCAATGGGTGCCAAATTTGCCCCTCATATGCAAATTTATTCATGGCTCATTTCGAACTGAATCATGCTTGGCAACACCAAGCATTTAGTGAAAACAAAATTGTGTATTGGGGCCGCTACATCGATGATGTACTTGTGATATGGAACGGGAACAAATGGAGTCTCAATAAATACATTGCCTACCTCAATGACAACAAGTACAACATCAAATTTACAGAAAAAATGAGCCCCAAAGGAATAGAATTTCTTGACCTACAACTATACACAGATCGGGAAAAGATACTCACGGACCCATATATCAAACCAACAGCAGTCAACAACAATCTACATGCACAGAGCAATCATGCGAAACATATCATAAGGAATATTCCACATGGAGAGATACTCAGAGTCAAAAGAAATTGTACCTCAGACATTAAGTATCAAAAACATCTAATTCAGTTAAAAGAAAATTTCTTACAAAGAGGATATAATAAAGATTCCTTGAATCATGCCATAAAGAAAGCACAAACAATATCAAGAACTAGTCTCTTAACAGAAAAACAAAAATTGGGGAAGAAAAATATGAAAACGCTTTTCATTACAACATACAGTAGTGAAACCAACAGTCTGAAAAAAATACTGAACCGACATTGGAATATCTTACAAATAGATGACACACTTAATACCTTTATTGAAGAAAAACTCACAGCGGTATGCAGAAAAGCACCACTTTAAAGCAAAAATTGAGTCCCAGTCACCTAAAGAATCCAGTGAAAAATAACCTTAGCGGCTTCCTGAAAGTGCCGGCACCAACGGGATCCTATAAATGCAGAAAGTGCACTATTTGTTCTCAAATGCTCAATGATATCAAACTATTCAAGCTACCAACTGGGAAAATGCAGGATATAAAATAATTCATCAATTGCAGAACCAAATACGTGATTTATGTTATACAATGCATCCGTGATAAAAAATACATTGTAGCACAATAAGGAAACTGAAGATACATATATTGGAACACTTAAGAGCAATCAAAAATGGAGATGTCAGGTACCCGATGGCTACTCACTTTACCAAAGAACCCAAACAATCAGATATAAAGGACATCAAATTTTTTGGTATTGAAAGAATAGATCAACCAGAAAGAGGAGGAGATAGAGAACAGTTATCATGGAGAATGGAATCAAAATGGATCTGCACTATGGACACATGCCATACTGGACTCAACACGGAACCTGAGATGGCATATTGGCTCTAAGAACAAAACCTGCATGATAACAGTACAACCTTTGAAATCCTTTCAATGCAGAAAATAACCTTTTTCTTTCATTTTTCCACCTTTCAATATAAATATGTAACAGCAGTCATTTCTTAAAAGGTTTTTCCATGCATCCCATTCATATCTATTGTTGCTATGTTACAATAATAATTTTCATTTCAGCAAATATTGCGATATTGAATAACCACGTAACTTTGAAGAAATCATATGCCCGTTATGATCAAGTAAAAATGGAGTTATTTGAAATGTGCCCTTTCCAAATGGCCGTCACTCGCTACAGACGAGCCAGACGTCACCATGGCAACACCTGGGCAACATATTGTTTGGTGCCGAAATACCCAGCACTATAAAACTAATTAATGCTTATGTTTTCAAAATAGAGTTAGATGCACATTTTACTGGGACACCTTAAAGTGTCTTACATGTTTTATCAAGTACAGTTAAAGTAAACATATAGTCCATGGAACGAACTATGATCCCAAGATGTCCGCTGCACATTTAGACGCGTATGACATCATCACGGCACGCTTACGCGATGGCGTCATCACGCGCCATGTTAAACGGTATATAAACTGAAGGAATCGACATTGCCAGATTCATCCAGGATCGTGGATGAATCAAGTCAATCGTACCTTGATAAAAGACTTGCTCCAACAGAAAAATAAGGTTACATTTAAACTATAATTTTACCCTCTTCATTTTGTATCTAGAATTTTTCATTTACTCTATTTCTCCACTAATGGCTAACCCAGCCAGGCTTATGCATAATTCGGTAAACTGTTTGCATAATTCCATTAAAGCTACTTTCATAGGCAGTTTTGTAAAAACAATGCCCAAGGTATACTATATGTGCACTGAAATAAAGTCACCTCTATAGGCAGTTTTTTAAAAAAAAAAGTTTGCAGAGAATAGAACACATATCTTAAATTTAAGGTTATTCCCCATAAACAGAGGCAATAACATCTAGATCAGAATCAAGCAAAATAAACTAAAAAAAAGCTCTGTGCACCTATTTTTACAGATTTCAGAACAATATACCTGTAAAAGTAAATGAAAAATACTATCATTAACACCAATCAAGATTAAGGAAACAATTATAAGGGTGAGTTGTCCTCTTCCATACAGATATGATATACGTGGTTTTCTTTCTTTTTTAGGTTTATTTTAATTGAAATAACGAACACTTCTAATTATTTGAATAGGAAAAACATTGTGTTTTTTTCTGTCCGTTTAGAAATCTCTCCTGAAGAACGATAGCTAAAGCTATGGGAAACACGTGTTGGGAGATGAAATGATACTATAAGGATGAAGTAAAAGACTTGAATGTATGGATCAAATACATGGAATAAAATAAATCACTTGAAGAATTGACTGTAATTCCTTTCTGGGGATCGCACCTTTCAGGTGTACCAACTTTACTATTCACTAATCTGTTCCCCATGTAGAGCCACCATCTTTGGCCTTCTAGCCAATCTTTCCCATCTTGTCTTGTCTCATTCAACTAGCACCCTGACCTACATGGCCGCCCAGGCAGGTGGGTCCCCTTCTAGGCCACCGCACCCTTGGAAACTCCTTTGCCACAGACCTTCTGGCGACACCACCAGGTCATTCTGAAAGTGAGCCCACACCCCATCAGTGCAAAGTGCCACCAGTCACTTCCATGTAAAAGTCTGAAAACACCTTGGCACCTGCTTGCCAGTGACCCCCTAAGTGGCACCTTACCTCCAATTCTCTTCATCACCAATTGCCAGTAAGGAGCATTAGGATGGGATTTGTAAACAAGGGTCCCTTGATTATTTTCATTTGCCATTAGCACACGTCAGCCTGAGGGCCCTCCCTTGGTGGTTTCTACTACCCAGACATGTGACAACATCACACGAATGACCTGGATAGGTGCACCAGAAAATAACTCATACAACTGTTTCTTTAAATCAGACCATCACAGTAATGGGGGAGGAAGGATAGCTCAGTGGCAACGATTTTGTCTTGGAACCAAGACAATGTAGCGCAACACAGGGTTGAATCCTGACCCCATGCTTAGAAACCACTTGTTGGTGTTAAGAGAGTTATAAATGCAATCCACACAAGAGGTAAGCACCGCAGTGTGTCCTCCCTACTGAACCCTGACAATGGCAGAACCCACTGTGTGGGCCCTCACTGCATGGCATTGCAGCTTCGCCCAGAAAAGCGAGCTCCATGTTAAAATGGCCATCACTCCAGTAAGGCCTTGTGCTAGCTGGCCCACTTACATCATTGCTGATTGGCCGCAACAACAGTTATCTGTGCCAATGAGGGAGCAGCGGCAGGCGTAGCTTGACCCCTTCAAAGGCCCACTAATAACGCTACTTCCTGTCTGGCCCTGTCAGACCACTGGAGGACAAGGGCCTGCCATCTTCTTGGACCAAGCAGAGGACCATTTGGGCAAGCTTTTGCAAATCCCCGCCTTATGTATGTCCACAACAGTACCTGACCCATATGCTTTGCCACCCTCATTCTTCCTAATTGATGTACTCCCTCATCACAATCTGCCTAACAAGCCATGCAGCGTGGTCGCAGACAAAGCTGTGCCGCTGATCAAATACTCACTATGGTACCGAAACATATGTCTGTCTATGTGCACCACCCACATACAACATCTGGTGATTTACCCACACCACTGCAGGAACTCCCCGGCTTGCCCTTCAGGTTGCAACACCTCTGCACATTTGCACCACCATAATACCCTTAGCAACCAAAAAAGGGTTCAGCCCACACATTCTCTCCAGCACTGCTCACCCGCTAAGCCAGGAAAACCCTGGCATTACATATGAACCTTTCCACTATGCCAGCCATAAACGTACATTAACCACAGAGCTGGACACACACGTTTCAAGCACACTAGCTTCAATCACGCTGCATGAGACCAGTCTACCTGAGTCTCCTGTAGGTATCCTGTATGAGCCCTGTCTACCTGAGCCTATTGCTGATATCTTGTATGAGCCATGTCCACCTGATCACTCTGCCACGACCACTCTCATTACCTATGTACCATAGAAGTTGCAACTACTATGACACATGTCCCATGTATCGAAACCTAATGTCACCAGTACCTTAAAGCCTATTGCCAATGCCATGCATGTCCTAGGCACCGCAAAACCCACTGCCATCTCAGGTATTTCAAAGTTTGCAGCCGCACTGTATCAAGAGCCAACTTTTGGCGCTACCCAAACCACGACCTCCAGAGGCGCAGTCCAAGTGCCTCTCCTCATCGTTCCCTCCTCCAGCGAGCTTAACCCCCTAGCCTTAGCCTACAACCCACTGTCCCCTGGGCCTATGAACTGCACAACCTGCTCTGAAAACAATAATAATCCTGCATCAGCAATCATCCAAGGAGCACCAAGCAATGTTAGATCCCGTCCAGCTCATGCCCTCGACATGTCTGATTTCATCACCACTAATCAACTGGATCTACGAGCTATCATGGAAACGTGGTTGCACACAGCCGCTGGCTCATCCCTATCCCTAGCCAACCCTGATGACTATATCATCTTTAGAAGAGACAGACCTCTTGCCAAAGGAGTAGGTGCGACCCTTATCACCAAAATGCACCTGACCATCTGAGAATTGCCCAAGCAAACCCTCCACACGGGAGAACTGCTTTCGATCAAACTCTGACATTGCCTCACTAAACATCCACATCATCTACAGACCACCAAGTCCACTACTATCCTTTGATGAAGACATTGCCCTTCTCCTCACTAACAATGCTAAACCCTCCCCCAGAAGTATCCTTACGGGGACATCAATCTAGGCCTCGATGACCCTGCAGATGCTAATGCCCAGGCCATAGCCAACACGTTACCATCGCTAGGATTCAGGCAGCGCATCACCTGCCCCACGCACAACAAAGGTTGCACGTTAGACTAGTTGCAGATATGAATGGCAAGACCAACATCATCTCTAACACTCCTTACCCTTGGTCTGATCACAATGTCATCACGTTTTCTATCACTAAATATATTACACCCAAAACCTTATTGCAACTGCCCCAGTCTCGCCTTCAAGAAATACCTGCAACATCACACCAGAGAATATGCTCCCGCTACTACACCCAATCACTGACCATCAACACTCAGTCTGCGATCCCAACCATATGGTAGAGCTCTACAACCAAACTCTCCTGTAGAGGAGCAGATGTATACAACCGTACAACATCCCACCCCCTACCTCCTTTGTACATGAGACAGTGCCTTGCCCGACACCAGCTATCGTGCCAATACCGCAGTGAGTACTTGGAAGGAGATATCTGTTGAGACAACCCTCGAAGTGATGACAGCCTACAGGAGGAACTCACTGAAGGAATATGAGAGAGAGCAAAGAAAATGAACTGAGGACATCATAAGAAAGTGTGCACGATGTCCCAAGATACCGGATGAAGACAATGGGCCTCATAAGTTTGCCGGTCCGGGAACTACAGTACCGTTAAGTTTCCGGGTACTGTAATTTCCGGACCGGCAAACTACAAGTTGTGCTCGCGGGTGCCTTTCTGCGCACCAGGTCTGACCTGGTGGGCAGAGCAGCACCTGCGAGCACAGCATGTCCGATGCATCGGCACCACTTAGAACAGTGCCGGTACATCCTACTCTCCCATCCTACTCCCCCATTCCCCTTGAGCCCTATAGGACTCAAGGGGAATGGGGAAGTATATTTTCTGGCAACCGGGCATGGGCAAATACTGGGTCTGGCAATGCCGTAATGACCCGGTTATTGCCCATTCCTGGGTGCCGGAAAAAGACAAAAATACTGGCGGCAGCCATGCCTGTGTTACAGGCATGGCTACCACTAGCCTCCTAATGAGGCCAAATGTACAGATCCTAGAGGACAAATGCCAAAGTAAAGAATTGAGCGAACTATCAACGTGGAGAAGAAGAAGATTACATGTTAATAAAGTGCTGCAGAAGTTTAATAAATATACAGACACTGAAATGCAAGGTAGATCAAGTCATCGTATAGGCTAGCAATGAGTAGTGAATAGAATGCAGGCGAAGCCACCATTGTAAAGAAACTGGACATTGGTATGAAAAAGTAAGCCAGAAACTATGAAGGGGGCCTGAAAACTGTGTTGAAGCAAAATAGCAGGCTAGTGGAGCTGTGTGGCGAGTGTCTGGCATGAAGTCAAGATCCTAGAAATCGAGATCAGCTATCTACTCTGAAGAAGAGTGAATGTGCGGACAATGAATCTTCTCATGTTAAGGTGCAAGAAAGAACACAAAGGATGCCAAGTTTTAATTTATTTAGAGCATTTAAAAGCTGCAAAATGGACCAGATCATGGTCTCTTGTCACGTGAGCCAAGGATGGAAATAGAGCTTGAACTTAGTTCCAGACACA
Source organism: Ambystoma mexicanum (assembly GCF_040938575.1). Lineage (NCBI taxonomy): Eukaryota > Metazoa > Chordata > Amphibia > Caudata > Ambystomatidae > Ambystoma > Ambystoma mexicanum. The sequence continues at coordinate 1,206,342,303 of NC_090934.1, read as the reverse complement.
ATAAGTGAGTGCCCTTACTCCTGTGCATTCCCAAGACGAGAATACTCTGCAAGTCCAAGTACAAAGACAATTTCATAGCAGAAGGCATGAGTGATGAAATATACTGGACTAATTGGGTGGTGAGATAGCTTCATGTCCTATCTCCCTGCACCTGGGTCTGGGCTTACATGCTGTTAAATGAACCAAATGTTTCAGACAAGGCACAAGCATGGCAACCAATTGTATTAGTCCATAAAACAAAGGACCTTATAGTTTAAAAGACCAATGAAACACGATGAAACTATTTTTCCTTAAATTACATGTTTGAAGAGTAAGGCATAAGCTGTCCACCTGATAAAGGAAAGCTAATAACAATCCTAGCTCCTATATGATTGTATATCTAGATGTTTCCCTTAACCAGTCCCGACCCTTGATAGGTTTTTCACTATTGCCACATACTATAACAACACTGTGATGCATAATGATGTATAAGAATTGTATTTTTTGTGGAAATCATTGAGAGACTGAGCGTACTTCCATTGATTTTTGTTATAACCTCTCTGTTTTAGATAATTGTTAATAAAACAGTAACTTGCCATCTTCTGGAGTTTGTCCGGTTATTTGGACTCAGAATTATTCTGGTGTAATCCCATCTATTACGTATGCACTTTCCAAAGGGCCTTAAGCTCACTCCTTCTAGCCATAGACAAAGTCATTCTCTCTCATTCTTTTTATTTTGGTGTTCATTTAACACTCAATACCAACCATGACCAATTGTAAAAATAGTGTGTTTTATGAATACATGCATGATTAATTTCTTCTGCTAATTTCGTTTTGATTTTGCTATTTTGCGATGTCTACTGTTCTGATGGTTTGAAATGAATCTCATTTTACTTTTCATAAAATAAAATACCTGTACTTTACAGTTTTTTCAATTAACTGTATGTGTGATTTATTATACTTTCTGCACATAATGGTTAGAATTTGTAGTCAGGCAGCCCCTCTGATTTATTGGGAGATACCATAATAGGTTGGCCTTCAATGCAAAATGTACCACCTTTGATGACAAATAAAATGCATAGAATGTGTTTCTGATAATGTTGTTATAAAAGATTTCTTGGCAGGGCACTCCCTCTTGTTTTTTTGCACCACTGAGCTTACGCAAACCTAAACCAATAGCCCACCTGAATTCCTGGTACACAACGATTCTCAAAGCTCAAAGGTCCATCAAGCAAGTTCCAGAGGCCATATGGAAAACAAAACCCTCAAAGGTCAATAAAGATCAATTCATCTCAGCAGCAAAAACCTATATACAAGCCATTTTCCAACCGAAGAGTCTTACCTATAATGAGCAAATAGCTAAAGCTAATACGGGCACTAAAGAGCTATTTGCCATCCTATGAGAACTTGAATCCCCAGATAGTTGCCTCAGGACACCACATGGTGCACCAATATCCAAAAGGCAATCCTTGACAAAATCACCCAACTCCAAAAGACAACTGTCTAAAAAATAAAACACTAATTTCTCCGATCAGATACTCCGGCTGCCACCAACCTACCGTCCAAACCAACTATTTGAATTCAGACCAGTCTCGATACTAGAAGTCACTAAAATAATCAAAGGCCCGAAGCCCTCAAGATTCCAAGAAGACATCTGCCCTGCCCCTTCATTAAAGACTGAGTGGTAGAACTTGTCCCCTTCCTCACATCCCTCATTAACAACTCCTTTGCCCAGGACACCATCCCTAACAACCTGAAAGATGCCAGGGTCCTTCCACTCCTAAATAAAACACACTAGACCCAAATATCCCCACCAACTACTGTCCCATCACCACAGTTCCCTTCCTTCTCAAAATCCTAGACAGAGCAGCATACTTGCAAATACAGAAACATCTTGAATCCAATAACCTCCTTGGCCTACGCCAATCCGGTTTCCATCCAGGTCATGGTACTGAGTCAGCACTCTTAGATTTGAAAATCCAAATGGACGAGATCATGAATAATGGGAACCTAGTCTCCTGCTCGACCTCTCCGCTTCGTTTGATTTAGTGAAACACAAAATCTCATGCCAACACCTCTCTTCCGCAGCTCACTTCTCCACTAAAGCCATAGCCTGGATCGAGTCCTTCCTATATGATCGCAATATGAGGGTCTTCTCCAACTTAGCGGCTGCCACTCCAGTCCCAGTCCTTTGTGGTGTGCCTCAAGGCTCATGTGTATCACAGACACATTATAAAATGTTTGCAAGCCCCTGTTCGACCTCTTGGATGAACAAGGCATCTCCTATACCAATTGTGCAGACAATATGTAGATTCCCCTGCCTATCTCCGGGAAGTATAACAAGGATACTAATGTCCTCAACAAAAAGTATCAAATCATCCATGCATGGATGGTGCAACACAAACTCTGCCTAAATGATAAAACAGATCTCCTCTTAGTAGGGACCCAATCCTGACTATATAAACTGTATGGCAACTACACATCTTTCACCATAGATGGGGACCCCATCACCATCCTGAAGGAAGTAAAAACCATAGGGGTCTATCTGGACTCCTCGCTCTCTCCAACCAGACAAGTTAATGCAATGGCCTCTACAGCCTACACAGCCAAACTCATCAATGCCTGCAGACCTTTCTTAACTCCAGAAAGTTACATCATACTAGCTAGAGCTCTTATACTGTCCTGAATAGATTACTGCAAAACCCTCTTTGCAGGCTCCTCCACAGGCAACATCAAAAAACCACAAGTCATCCAAAATAACATCCAAAGAGCAGCATTGAACATCCCAAAAAAGAGCACATATCGGCAGCCAGACGCAACACCCACTGGCTGCCTGTCCAAGACTGCATCAGGTTCAAAACTCTCTCCATCACACACAAGTGCTTAGCAAACACTGCCCCTAAATATCTCTCCAACGGTTTTGCCAAACCTCAATCCAATAGACCCACTCGGGCCACTACCTTGCATCTCCTCACCACTCCCAAATTCAAATAAGCAACAGCAAGGGGCTGCAGCTTCCCAGTCATGGCTGCCAAACAGTGGAATGTCGCCCCTCTGTCCCTTAGATCAGACCCCTCTCTCTGGTCATTCCGCAAAAAGACTCAAAACTTGGCTCTTTAAGCAACACTTATAGATCACACCGCACTGCATTCTGCCTAGCCCTGTCAGATTTTTTAACTTTGCCACTACTGTGTTCTCTACTGTATGTATGTACAATAATGAGAGCCCAGATGCTCTCGGGTTAGGCACGCTCTACAAATGTCAAATAAATAAACAATTCTAATCTTATTATAATTATAATGCAGTCCCAGTCTCGGGATCAGTGCCTACTGACTTGAAGAGTTGTTGCGATGGAATGAGTGGTGCTGTGAGGTGTAGTTTTGGACACTCAAATACAACAAAGCTACATACATGGCAGAAAGCATACCTGAGCTGGCTGGCATAGATGCTGAAGTAGGTCTACAGTACCTGTCCACTGGCCTTAGGGAAAGGGGAAAAAAAGGTGGTCACCCAAAGATCTCTCTGAGGAGTTGGGAGAAAAAACTGAGAGAAACCTCTTACTTCGAAGGGTCAATTTTTAGAGGGTTGGAGGGTTGTGAGATGACGACAGTTAGTGCCTTGGAGAGAACACAATGTAAAAAAAAGCCCTTGTGGCTGGATGCAGCAGTAACATCGCTGGCAATTCATGTTAAAAGGCAGTGATGCTGGCAGATCTTGGGCCTCATCATCAGCATTGGCGTAGGACAACATTTTGGTGCCCTCCAGCGTGCCTTGCTGGGGACCCCCCACAACCCCAGCAACAAATTACAGATCATACCACACTCTGTGGTGGCCTACACACCACCCAAACTGAGAAAAACAGCTCCTCTGCCCAGAATTACCTCCACCTCTCTCTTCCTCGCACCAGTACTTACGTATGAAGCACCTTGCTTTGGTCTGGATGTGGACTTTTCTGATTGTCTTCCGCCTGTACCCCTTGCTTTTAATCTGGGTCCTTTTTTCCCACTGCCCGAATCTGCTTAAGGATTATGATATGGTATGCTAAATCGTTTATAACGCCCCATACACAGGTGTTGCTAGGCGCGACAAGGGAGGGAGACAGAGCTAGGGCAAGACAAAAGATCTTACTAGACCTTGTGTCAATCAGATTGTGCAAGTGGGACAATGCAATGTGCAGGGGGAAGGGAGAGAGTGGTGGCCAGGAGGGGAGAAGGGAGTGCAATCATGGCATCAATGCGCTGAGTATGTGCAGGTAGGGCAGGGGGCTGTAGGGTTACAGAAACAGTGCCTAAGTGTGCAGTAGGCCCAGAGGCAGTGCAGGGGAGACTGATCATTGAGGAGCAAGGTACCCAGTGAGACTCTGAGAGAACCACGCAAACAGTCGGCGCAGAAGACAGTTAAGTCAGCCGGGGAGGGGGGGGAGAACGCAGAGGAGAAAAGGAAGATCTTGAGCAGCTTCCAGAACTTCAGGTTGTCTGGCTCAAGTTTGAGAGGGGCAGGAAGGCCATTCCAGAGGGAGGCACCTGCAGAGGAGAGAGATCTTCCCCTCACTCTCTGTCTGGAGAAGCGTCTGACTGTGAGAGTTGGAGGTAGCTGAGAAAAGGGTTCAAGAAGGAAGGTATTTTGGAAGAGAGATTTGGATGTAGTGTGGGCCCCAGCCCCAGAAAGCCTTGTGGGCAATGCAGAGGGTCTTGAACATGATCCTTGCAGCCACTGGCAGCCAGTGGAGAGATTTCATGCAGAGATACAGTCCCTGAGCTTGAGGCCAAGGATACATCTCACTGTCTTGCTCTGAATTAGTTGTAGAGGAAGGCAGATTGAGAAAGAGGCTGTTACAGTAGTCCAGCCAAAAGAGAACCAGGGGTCTGAAGACAGTGAGCCTCTGGGGGAAAGTGAGAAAAGGAAGAATACCTTTAAGGAGATGCAGCTGGTAGTGGTCCTTCTTGGTACGGTCTGTGATGTGAGGAGAGAAGGAGAGAGTGGAGTCTAAGATGATTCCAAGGTTTTTTCCCTCACAGGAAGGTGAAGGAAGAGGGTCCAGGGATGGAATCCAGAGTGAGGATAGAGCCCTGAGGAAAACCACATGTGTAGAGAGAGGTGGTGGAGAGAAAGCCCAAGTTGGACCTGGGACGGTCAGTCCAGGAGGAAGGAGGTCAACTATTCAAGGGCCTGATCCGTGATGCCCAGGGTCTCACGGAGTCAACTGATCAGGGTGGCATGATTAAAAAAAATGAGAATACCCTTGCTAGAGAACAATGCTCAAAGGCAAATATATGATTGGACCAGTTCAGGTATTTGGGCTGGTCCAAAAGGTTCAATAAAGGAGGTTGGTCTGCTTAGTGGCAGGTCCAAACAAGGAGTCAAAGAAATGTAAAAAGTGCTCACTGTGTTCAAAGGAATTATGTACAAAAAATTCAAAAAAATTCAAAAGCAAAGATTTATTTGCTCATACAGACTAACATATAGTGCATAAATTATAAAACAATGCTGTGAAATACAACATACAGATGCAAAAGCAACAATATTACAGAATGACATCAAATAACATAGAAAAAATGTAATATATACAACTTGGTGAGAATGGAGACCTATATGTTGAGTATACAGGTAGAGTTCAACAATTCCATTGTTGTAAGACAGTATGCAAGTCCTTATAGAACTCTGAATGTTTTTTGTGAAAACAATCCAAAATTGAAAAATTCGAAAAAAATGGAAACAGCAGGGGTTAAAGGGCTACCCAAACTTCAAAAGAAAATCCTCATTCATTGGGGATTTCTTGTTTCTAATATGTATTTCTTCTGATTATGACAATGAATGTTCCAGGGTCATAGAAAAAACTAGATATCTATTAAGCCTAAATATCTTTTAAGCCAACGTGGCAGAAACTGAAAGTGCAGAGACTGGTATGACTGGGAACCTTTCAAAGCAGGTCTTCCCAGCTCCTATCACGTTTCGGCGGAGATGCATGAGATTGCGTCCGCCTTCATCAGGGCTCCGTGGGGGCGACCCTGCCTGTGCTTAAAATCCCAAGTTCTCGGTTCTGATTCCACTAAAAGGCCAAGGCTGAGGAAAGGACCTTCTCCAGCTAGCTCCTGCTGGAAGCTGCGGACCCTAGTTACGGAGGGTGAACTCTACATCATAGGGCTGTCGATCGGGCAACAAATGAACCGATGCTTGACATTGTTGGTAAAGCGTGCGGTGATGATTCTTGCAATCAACCAACTGGGAACTTGGGATGAATCCTGCATGGGTCAGGAAAACTGTGCTGGGGGCTCGGCCCAGATAGAACACCAGAGCAGGAAAAACCGCACAGAAAGACTTGCGTGGACAGCTTCTGATCGTGTTCAGAGCATGATTGACAGTGTAAAAAGCAGAGGAAAGGTCAAGCAGAATGAGGGCACAAGGAAGTCTGGAGTCAAGATTAGAGAGCAGGTTTTCAGGAGAGCAGTTTCCATGCCTGTGGCTGCTCTGAAGCCAGACTGATGGTCCTGGGGACAACCAACAGATTCAGTGTGGAAAGTAAGCTGGAAGATTGCAGCTTCTCCAGGAGTTTGCCCAGGGAAGGAATGATAGAGATCGGGCGATAGTTTGCCAGACAGGAAGGATAGGCAGAAGACTTTTTTAAGGAGGGGGAGCATAAGGGACTGCCTGAGGGGAGAAGGGAACAATCAAGTGGCAAAAGAGTGATTGCAGAAATCAGACAAGGCTGGAGCGAGTGTGTCAATGTGGTCCTTGTGGTTCTGGAGGAGCAGTGAAGCACCTCATGGATGCCACTTTCATAGATCGAACTAGTCTAGAAACACTGCCAGGTGTTGTCAGAGGGGGCCGAGAGAGGTAGAGGAAGAGGAGAGCGAGGACAGGATGTCCTGTGTTTTAATGGTGAAGTGAGAGGTCAGAGCTGAACAGAGGGCCTGGGAGGGAACAGGAGAGGTAGAGACTGCAGAAGGATTGGCCAGCTCCTTTCAGATTTTAAAGAGTTTGACTGTGTTGTTAGAGGCTGCAGAGACGTGGGCTTGGATGTGGACTTTTCTTGACAGGACAGAGAGTCTGTATTGCCTTTAGAGCAGGCGGCAGGCCAGTAAGTCAGAGGATGCACCCGAAACCCTCTGCTTCCTCTCAGCCACCCTACACTTACATTTCAGGGCGGCGAGGTCGGAGACATACCAAGAGTTGCACTTGGAGGTAAGCTTCAGGCGGATTCTCATGATGTACGCAAGGATGTCCACAGTGTTGGAGATAGAGAGCTGCAGGTTAGCGAGGGCAGTATCAGTGTGAGGGTCTGCCGTAGGAGTAGGAGGAGCAAAGAAAATGTTCCAGGTGTTAAAATCGCGGCAAAAATGGCTGTGGAAACAATATTGTGGCAAAAAGGCTGTGGTTTTGCCGCCGCAATCCATGTAAAGGATGCGGGGGACACCCCCGCAACTCCCTGACCTATTATAACATTTAAGGTGAGCGGTGGACACCACCACAACCCCTGCTCACCATAAATGGTGTAATGGGGTACACCTTTAACGGGTCAAACCACAGCATTTTTGCTGCGATTTTTGTACAGGCAACATTTTTGCCGCAATTTAATTACTGCATACCCAAAGAAAGTAAAGGCAAAGGCATGCACTGACACGTGCTTCATGGGCCAAATGACTGAGAAGGTAGGTGGCAGCACTGGAGTGGGTTGCGCCTGAGGGACAGAGTTTCAGGTGACAGGAAAGCAGAAAGTGGTTAGTCCAAGAGAGGGTTAGAGACAGGGATGTCTGAGGAGATGAGAACATCCAATGTGTGTCTGTCAGAATGTGTCGGACCAGAGGGAATAATGTACAGAGAGTGGCCCAGATGTTGCAGAAGAGTCCAGAGGTGAGATAGAAGCATCCAGGTGGATGTTGAGGTCTCAAAGGAGAAGAAGTTGAGAGATAGAGGGACAGAGAGATGAGTAGAGGTCAGCTCATTTCTAGAGGAAGAGGGCAACCTGGCCAAGTGGTCTGTAGATGGTGTCCACAGTCAGAGAGATGGCAGGAGAGAGAGAGAGAGAGTCTGCAGACCAGGCATTCAAAGGAGGAGTAGTCGTGCATAGGAATGACAAAAGCAGGGGCCCACTCCAGAAAGATCAGAGCTACTCACCTGTGAGTCCGTTGGTTCTGGGGTAATAGAGGAGCTTGTATCCATCACGGAGGAGAGTGCTAAACTTGTGACAAAGCTGACTGTGAACCATATCTCGGTGAGAGCGAGGACATCCTGGTCAAGTTCTTCGAGGAGGTGGCAGATGTCAGAGGAGTGTTTGACAGCATTGCAAGTGTTTAGAGTAGCGACGTGGAGCAAATTGCCACATTTGAAAGACTTCTGAGGTGGGGTACAGGCATTAGGTAGACCTAGCAGAGGTGGTAGAAGGGCCAGAGAGTGGGCAGCAGTGGTGGAGGAAGGTGGCATAGTAGCCAGAGAGCAGGAGAAAGATGCCAGAGAGGCAGTGGAAGGGGTAGGTGGCAGAGAAACAAGAGAGGTGTTAGTAGGGGTAACGGGAGAAGTAAGGTAGTTGATGAGACAAGGGAGGTCCCTATCGAAAAGGGAGGAGATTGGGCTGAGGTCCTGGGGTCAAGACGGTGCCATTCAGATAGACATTAATGATGGTGTTGGATGAGTGGAAGTAGGGCAAGAGGGCCTCCCACAAGTGCCTCTATCAATGGGTGAGGAAGAGATAGGAGAGAGAGCAGAAGCCATATAAGGGATCCATAGGGCTGGAAAGGGAACAACAAAGGATGTTGGTGAGAGTCTGTCTGGAGGAAGCACTGGTGCAGGTGTCAGCGATAGAGAGGCCTGGGATGGAGACCAGACTATCCCTCTTGAACTTTTTCCTTGCAGATTTAGTGAGATTTATAGGATAGGAGATAGAGTAGCAGTTGGAGTAGATAGGAGAGATAGAGAGCTCCATAGAGGATGTGAGGAGAAAGGTTGGAAGAAGAGAGAGGAAGAGGGGCAAAGCCCTGTGCTGCACAACGCAGGAACAGGTGCACGCAGATGAAGGGAGGGGCAGACAAGGGAACACAACAGGAAGAAAGCTGGTGGCACACCACAAGGGCTAACAAGACAAAAGCAGGGCAACAGAAGACAGTAACAGAATATTCAATGGATTGGGATCTTATAGGGAAGAAAGTACAAGAGGAAACAACAGAGCACAGTAAACCAACAGTAGAGTAGGAGCCCAAAAGTGGGGGGAAATGAAATAGACCATGTAACACAGCAGTAACAGTAAACTCAGTGGAGTGGGAACCTAGAGGGAAGAAGGAGCAAGAGGAAACAACAGATCACAGTAAACACAGTTGAGTAGCAACCTGGGGAGGGTGTGGGGGAGAAACAGACCAAGAGCAGCAGTTACTAGAGTGGATAGAGCAGACTTCACAGCACATAAAACACTAAATGTGGCTAACCCCAGGGAGGGTGTGGAGCCTAGAGGTTGCCCAGAGACAGAACACGTTTGGCCAATAGGCTAGGTATAACTATGTGCAGGATCTGGCAGTTTAGTAGGGAGCAGTAGTGGCTGCTCCCACTACACAGACCTTTCTTACTTACGGTCACTGCTGGTTGACAGCTGCGCAGCATAATCGCACTCTGCGCCACAACACTATGTCACCAAACACGTGTGTTTCACAACGCTGCACCCTTAGCCAACGCGGATTTGCCATGGAGGATATGGTCCTCGCTTTTTAAAGTATACGCTACATGGGCATAGGACTACATACTACGTTCGATCTGCCAGCATCTCCAGCGGTCCTGCATCACACAACACTGTGCCCTTAGACAGCACAGGCTTTGCCACAGAGGGTCCAGTCCTCGCTCCTTAAAGGATGCACTGCGTGGGTGTAACGCAATGTGCTACCTCCAATCATCTGGCGTCACCTGTGGTCCTGCGTTGCACAACACTGCGCCCTTAGCCAATGTGGGCTTTGCCATCGAGGGTCCGGTCCTTGCTTCTTAAAGGAAACCCTGCGTGGGCATAGCGCAACCTGCTACGTTCGATTGGCCAGTGTCTCCTGTGGTCCTGCCTCACACAACACTGCACCCTTAGCCAACGCAGGCTTTGACACAAAGGGTCCAGTCCTTTCTTCTTAAAGGAAACCCTGCGTGGGCATAGAACAACCTGCAACGTTCGATCGGCCAGCATCTCCTGTGCTCCTGAATTGCACAACCCTGCACCATTAGCCAATGCAGCCTTTTTAAACGGATTACAATTACATTATTATGGGGATTACAATTCTCATGCCGGCAGCGTATACCCTCCCAGCACCACATCCACTCTGTAGAATCCACGTTAGAGCATCCTGCTTTTGCTTCCGAACAGGGCAAATGTATCTGCCGCTTTATATCCTCTAAAGGATTACACACTGGCTTATCTTCCGGTTCCGTTAAACCCTCGGTAACCATTTTCTTCTGCAAGACCTATGGGTGTGTGCTGGACATTCATCCGTCCGAGCGTAATCACTTGGCTGCCCCAACTGCTGGTGGATTTGAAACTTGATATGCTGCTCTGAACTCCGATTTCGTTTGTCTACCATGAACGTTTTATTTATTCTCCAATATATTCATTGGTTGACTCACTTTTCTGCATCTTGCTTTCTGTTTTTTAATATGTTGATTCTCCTCATCTTTAGTCTAGCACCAAGAAACTTCTTCAGAGGCATAGGAGTGTCCTATACAACTACAAATAAAATCAAGTCAAAACAACAAAGGAAAAACAATATAGAGAAGAGAAACAGTTTCCTCAGCTCATCCTACAGATTGGATTTCCTCATGGCTGGGCTGTTTGAGCAGGGCTGCCCTGACCTTCAGGAAACAGAAGCAGAAAATGTTCTCAAAGCCTTCTAGCCGGAATCAGGAAGGCGGATGAAGGTCAAAACAAGCAGCGGGCTTGGCCAGCTCAGGCTGAAGTGCTAAATCCGTTTGACAAGGGAATCTAACAAAGGATTTCATAACAGGTAGACAAGCCAGTTCACCTCTCCCAGAGAAGTCGGTGAAAATGGATTCCTCTGGGATCCCAAAGTATAGGGAAGAAGAAGAGTTAGGCGACTCCTCGTCCAAGCGTCGGACCCATTCAAGTGACCCAGAGACCCCTCCAATAATCAATTTGTATTTCCAATCTTCTTTAGGATCCCCACTGGACTAGCCAATCCTACAGAGTGGTGAGGAGGATGGAACAATGGATTTTGGAGGTGGCATGCTTTCCAATACAGACACACCACCCGTCCTATTTACATTCCTACAACCATTTGGCGTTCACATCATCAACTCCACTCAGAGAGGCACCCATGTTTGGGTTTCAATGAGCTTCAAAGCGCATGCGCTCTCCTTCCCTAGTTGACGGTCAGCTTCTCCTGCGCATGAAACAAACCAGAGCTGTAGTGAAGCAATGATCTCCAGGCCTGTCCTCTCTCACATTTACTCCGTACTTTGCGTTTTGCCTCCTTTCCTGGTGCCTCTCTCCAGTTCTCTCTGGTGTCCTCTCTTCCTCCTTTGCACAAACGTTTTATATCTTTCTATATCTCACCTCCATTCTTGAGGACTCCTCAATATGTTTCACTCCCTCGCTCTCACTTGCTCTCTCCCGCTTTCTTGATCTCCATCACTATCTGTTTTCTTTCTCTCTCTCACCCCCACTCTCAAGATTATATATATATATATATATATATATTTGCACAAAATGCCATGGCTTTCTGAACATTTCTCATTTATTGGCATTTTTTTAAAACGCTCACACAGCCCGGGGGCATCAAGGCGCTGTTACAGGAATATGTCTCTTAGATGCATATTTATAATGCACTTAATACCCAGAGGTTTCTAAGCGCGGACCAGGATCAAACCTGTGCTGCTTCGTGTCGTCTTGTTTCCAAGGCGAGCACATTGCCGCTGAGCTATCCTCCCGGGATGATTTAGTTTCCATAAAAGGAATAGCTACTCACATGGCCATATTCTTTAGCAATGCTTATATAATAAGGTGTAAGAGCACACACGACAAAATCATATTTCAGCAAATAAGACAAATAATTGAAAGGCATTCCCGGGGCATGTCTAAAACATACATGTTCTGCTTGTGGCCACAGTTTCACACACCAATGAAGTGGTTCTTTCTCCCTTATGAGTATGCAAATATCTGTTTTTCCATCTCAAATACTGCTCCTCATTTTTGATTGAGGAAGGTGCAGAGGTATATTCCCGCTCCAGTTCAATGTATGGGCCTTGATTTAATGCGAAATATTGAAATGCAAGATACTATTGTCATCTATACATACATCATATATGTGAACATGTACAAATACGTTAATTGCACACGTTTGTAAACAGTACTGTATACTATGCTTTTAATACCATACGGGTTGTCCTGTGCAAAGGTTATGCTAAAATTAAACCGCATCACAAGGCACCCCCTTTCCACCACGAGCAGCCCTGCTAGCCTATTAGAAAGCTTGGAAGTGGAGCGGCACCTGCTGATGCAAAACGGAATTCCCAGTTGTCTCTTGGCTATTCCCAATGCTCCACCTCTTCCGTTCACCACAGGGACCCCCTAAATTTAAACAAAATACACTTAAATGTAGGCAGCATTTTTAGTCTGAGCTATTAGCTGCCGCTTTAGCACCACCCATCTGCCAAATTAATTCATTAGAGTACAGATGGGGAGAAATGGCATATGAGGAGAGACACAAAGTGTATAGGTGTTTGGTTATTTGCCCACCTATTGATGGCCTTTGGCCATGCTAAGCCTAATCCCTATGATCATTCCCACCCAGTTCCTGCCCTCCCCACCAAAACACCTCCTCAAGGAAACTCTTTGAGCTCGCCTTACCATCAAACTTTGCACTGAAAATGTTTTTTCAAAGCAGTCTTCTGCGAGTTAATGACTTAAAATTGTAGACGCTCTACTGAGCTAATAAAATGGTTTAACCAGGTTTGTCATTAGCCGCCAGATTTATAAGCACTTTGTGTGTCCTTCATTGAAATCTTATTAAAATCAAACATGGGCAAAGCGAACAGTTTTTGCTTGTGTATGAGCATTAGGGATTTGCTAAGCACTGCTATTGGATGCCCAGGTACTTGCACCACTTTGTACCTGCTGCCATCAATGGCCAGTTAATACCACTAAGGCACTGCCTGAAAGTGTCTGGAAAGCACCCTTTGCATGCAAACTGTTGGCATTGTAAATGCTCGTTTTCTTTGTCTCTTCCATGCCGTGCCTCCTCTTTCTGCTGCACTGCCGCAGTGATGGAAATAGAAAGGGGTAATTTGCTTTTTTAGAAATACCTTGCTGGGGGCGCTGTTGAGCAGCCTGGGAAATGGCTGCCTAGCTCTGGAGCTCCGTGCCCAACCGTTGAATATCCAGCTACATCAGCAGTTCACAGCACAATCCTGCGTCTGAACCCTTTTCCCTGCATAACTGACATCGGGTACCACATCTACCCCCAATCTGGTAGAAAATCGGAGCCCCACAGCCACATTAAGGCCGGCCATCCACTCCTCCATGTGTGGCTGGGTTCGGGCCCACTCCGGGCCATTAGAGGATGCCACGCATTCATTGGGGCGCTGCACCCTGGAGACGCTCCCTACCACGTGAGAAAGTGTGCTGCCTGAAGCAGCGGTTATCTGCCCTGTGCCCGGCCGCCCTGCTGAGCCCGCCCGCCTCCACTCTCCCTAGCCCGCTGTGAACTGCGGGCCGAGACCACCTGTGCTGAAGCACACGTTATACCTGCAGCCTGCTGGAGCGGCTGCGGGGGCCGGGGCTGCATTGCGGGAGGAGACCCTCCCATCCCTGTGACGCCTGGACCCGGGAGGTGGGTGGTGGAGTGTGGCTGGCGGCCGTGTTCTGTCCTGGGGATCCGGGGAGTGAGCTGCAACCTCTCGTAACTGCGTCTCTTGCTGGGACCCCTTGCCCCATACCCCACCCGACAGCTCCTCCCCATCCAGCATTGGAACCTAGAATATCGACACTGCAGGTGAAGAGCTGCCCAAGAGCCCCGCAACACCTACTGGCTTGTGGGCTTGACTCAGAGGCTGCCCAGAAGATTGCAGGTGATTCTTGGACGTCACCCTGCTCCTCAGTGTCACAACCACACTCAGATATGGGCCGCCTTCGCCTCCCGACTCTCCTGCAGGCCCCCACTACTATTCATGTCGCAATTACCATGACTTCGCCTTGCCTGTCACAATGCATCACAATGTCTTTCTCGCAATCTAGCTATAAATCACTGCTGAATGAACTATGGTGCTCCTCGCACCAAACTATTTGCTAAGTTGGGTACACGGCAGCGGCGACCCCCGTTGCAGTTGCAATGTCTGTTTTGGCATTTTGCTATCAATTGTGCCCCTGTTGGGCAAGTGGGCAGGCGCTGCCTAAATGGGACTGGCATGCTTGCGCTCACTACTTGGGTGGGTTTTACTACACTGCTAGTTGGGAGAGGGCAGTGAGGGTGGGGGGGTAAAGTTGGGGGTTGTTACATTACAAATGGCAGGAAAGCAGTGGCTGAGCCCTTAAAGAGGTGCAACAGTGTGATAGCAGCAAGTACACCACTGAAAGGTGGTGGTACTCACTGTTGGGATGTTCCATAATGCCATATCATGACCATTAAACTAATGACATGGAACATCCAGGGGTTAAGCAACTTCACCAAAAACCGTAGGACAACTGCATATGCCCAGAGAGACGGAATTAAAATACTTCTTCAAGAAACACATGCTCTTGGGCACCTCGCAGCATCCCTCGAACCGACTTGTGGCTCCAACAGGTTCTTCACTAAGTAGTCCACCCAATCCAGAGGAGTACTGGCCCTGGTCCACAAGTCAGTGGAATTCTCACTGCGCACTAGCTACATAGACTCAGGAGGCAGATACGTAATCCTACACTGTCTTTTGGCCAACACAGAGTATCTACTGGTGAACACATATGCCCCGAATATCGATGCCCCCAAATTCTTTGACGAGGTAACCACCCTACTCATGAAATACATCGGGGTCCCAATTATATGGGGGTGTGATATGAACCTGATCCTTAATAATGACCTAGACAGATCGGGCACCGCCAGCAGAGCCATGTCCAGGGCTGCCAAACACCTACACACACATATGGACACACTGGGCCTACGTGATGCCTGGAGAGCACACGTGAGAGATTACACCTTTTACTCATCTGTACACGACAGTCTATCTAGGATAGACTTGTTCCTCATATCGGCCAAATTAATGGGAAAGACCACAGACATACAGATACTGGCACGCACACTCTCAGACCACTCTCCAGTGACCCTACGGATCAAGCTGGAGCCTAGCCCACCTACTCACTCTGCCTGGTGCTTCAAATCCGAGGCATTGCGAGATATAGTCTTTAAGGCTGAAATCCTGGCCGACATTAACACCTTTTTCGACTGCAGCAAACGTCACAATACACTTGATGGGACCCGGTGGGAGGCATTTAAAGTTTTTATCAGAGGTATGTGCATCTCCAGGAAATCCTGGGTACTCAAGGACATAAAAAATAGCCTACAACGCTCTGAAACCAAGCTCAATGAACTGGAGTGGGAATATACCTCTGCACCTTCCCCAATCAAACTAGCACAAATATGTTCATAGCTAGAAACCTTTGAATCACATGCTCTTAGGGAGGTACAATACTATGCCCGTCCCCTGGCTGCACGGAACTACAGTGAGGGGGACAGACCAGGATGAACCTTTGCCAGGCTGGCCCGCATTGAAGGGGATGTAACCTGTATCGACAGCATCAGGGATGCGAGTGGTGCCCAACACTGGTCAGATCAGCACATCCTGGAGACCTTTGCAGACTTTTATGCGGCCCTGTACACCACCCAGCGGGAGCATAAACTCCACGACATAAACCTACTCCTTGACCAAATTCCCATGACATACATCTCTCGCGTCACCAAAGATCAGCTGGACGCCCCGATCACCCTTGAAGAGATTACTGAGGTTATTTATACCCTCCCGAAGGGCAGGGCTCCCGGCCCGGACGGTCTTACCTCAGAATTTTATCAGGAGCATGTTGCCATTTTGGCCCAGAGATTACACGAAGTCTAGACCGAATCGCTCCGTCTGGCTACCCTGCACCAATCCCTGCGAGAATCCCTTATAACCGTGCTCCCCAAGGCGGCTAAGCCCTTTGATGACTGTGGTTCCTACAGACCCCTTTCACTCAAACACAGACACGACACCAAAATATTCACCAAGGCAATAGCAAACAGATTCCTCCCCATAATGTCGTACCTGGTCCACCCAGACCAAAGCGGCTTCGTCCCTGGCCGCTCAACAGCCCTCAATATCCATCGGCTTTTTAATGTCATGTCCAGAATCGATCCTAAAGCCAATGCATTTGCGGTTACCCTGGATGCCCAAAAGGCATTTTATATGGTGTCCTGGCAATATATGTGGGCAGTGCTGCAGAAAATGGGAATCGGTCCACGCATGATATCCTATATCAAACTGTTATATACAAACCCTGTGGCCAGTGTTCTGGTTAACTCCCTAATGTCACCCTTCACGCTCCATCGGGGCACATGCCAGGGCTGCCCGTTCTCCCCTATATTATTTGCGCTAGCCATTGAGCCCATGGCTGATAGTGTCAGAGATAAACACACCCGCAAGGGTATACGACTGTATGACACGCCAGAAATAATATCAAAATATGGTGACGATGTACTCCTTTACATCACAGACCCTTCCGTACATTTAAACCCGATCATACGCGATATAACAAAAATGGGCACATTCTCGGGTTTTACCATAAACTACACCAAGTCCGAAATATACCCACTAACTTCTGCAACCCTCCAACCGGCATGTGAGTTCCCCCTTTGTTGGTCCGCTGGAGGCATCAGATATCTCGGGATGCAGGTATCTCTGCTAAGATCCTCGCTACTGGCTGGCAATTACATTGCTACTGAGCAACTTGCGGAGTCCAAGAAGTCAAGGTGGCATAACCTCCCGCTCTCCTTATCGGGCAAGTTGTCACTAATCAAAATGATAATAGTCCCCAAGCTTCTCTATATTTTTGCAAACGCGCCGATCTGGCCGGGGAAACAGTACTTCATGAACTTGCACTCCATATGTGCCCAATTCCTATGGCACTGCGGCACAGTTCGCAAGAAGTGGCAATGTTTAACAACAAAAGATCAAGCCACAGGAAAAACTTGTCATCAGACGCAGAATGGGATAATGTGGGTCAATTTTATGAAAGGTTGGGATTTCTGGATGCTTAATGGAAATACTAGGGGAGATATCCCGAGTAACCCAACTTGGCATAGGGGCTCAGCATTCTCTACAATTGATTATTTTTTTGCCTCTAGCAATATTTATGAAAACTGTGCTACTCTATTGGTAGAGGCTGGAAATGCTGATGACCATGCTATGCTTAAATTAGTAATAGATGTTAAATTGTCCACAACTGTTCCCACATATACAGGTCAATTGACTGTGAACTTGGCTGGTAACTGTATTCGAAAATTTGATAAAAGTGGGAAAAGTTTGACTAACAAATTGCAAAATATGGTAGCTGATGTGTCGGATTTGCGAATGTATGATACATGTAGTCCATCTAATTTTCATCTGTTTCTAATGGATTTGGATCCTCAGAAACAAAATAACCAAATTCGTAAATTGTTTCATAAGCATACATTTAGTGACCAGATATTGCAACAGAAGAGAGCTATAAGATCTAAAAAAACTGAGTTAAGAAGAGCGAATCTCGATAGGAAATCGTTTGAGAGTGCGTTAATCTCCATTAATAATGAATATTGAAATTGGAAGAGATCTTTCAAGTCAATTATTTTCCAGCAAGATGACGAAGCTATGTTAAGGGTAATGAGTCAGAGAAACTCAAGACATTTTTGGGCTATTTTAGGAGCTAAGCAAGATCAGCAGGTGAGAAACCAATTTTCTGTAATGCCAGAACATTCATGGGTGGATCACTTCTTGAGGGTATACGGGGCTGTAGGCTCTGATATAGATAATAATTGGGAATCAGCTCACTGGTCACTTTCATATACTAAAGCTGATATAGAACTTTTAATAAGGAGATCTTCTACATGGAGAGCGGCAGGGCCAAATGGGCTGAGCAATTGGACATTGAAAATGAATCCCTCACTGTGGGCCCATCTGCTTAAATTACTGTTTGATCAAATTATTAGAACACAACGGCTCCCAGAGTCTTGGAAAAATTCAATCACAATTCCCATTTTTAAAAAAGGGGATAGACTCCTAGCGGTGAACTATAGGCCAATCTCGTTATTAGATGCTGATAGTAAAATCTTTGTAGGCTTCATTCTAAGGGATCTAGAAGATTGGGCCAAATCAAATGGTATAATTCTGAAACAACAAACTGGCTTCAGAAAGGGACTATCCACCTCCTTGAATGGTCTGACTCTTGGCTGTCTAAATGGAGATGTGGGAAACAAGCATGGTAAACCCCTCTTTGGAGCTTGGATTGATCTCACCATACGGTCAATCGATCACTTATGTGGAAGAAATTGTATGCTTGGGGAGTCCCATCACACTTGTTCTCTATTCTAGTTGAACTCCATCAAAATACTAGAATGAGAGTAAGAATTTCTAAAAGTGGGCTATTGACACTCCCAATACGGGTTGAGAGAGGGGTACGCCAGGGTTGTTTGATAGCGCCTCTCATATTTATTCTCTTTTTGGCTGATTTAGGAACGGATTTGAATGATAGTGGCCGAATACCTCCATGGATAGGTTCAAGCAAAATGAATTGGTTAGCCTATGCAGATGATGTGGTGGTACTGGACCACTCACAGGTCGGCCTTCAGAGATTGCTGCATACACTTGACCTATATGCCCAAAAGAATGATCTTAAGATTAATCCAGAGAAATCAAGGATCCTTATATTTAAACATCCGAAAAAAATAATCAAGAACTACTCGTGGGAATTGGACAATAGAAAAATTGAGATAGTCTCTGAGCTAACATATTTGGGAGCCACAATTAAATCCGACCCGACTAAGAGTCATTTATTAGAAATTATTAATTTAAAGTCCCTTAAATTGGGGGCACAGATGAAAAGGATAAAAATGAAATTCTGCAAATTTTCGATACTCCCATTGATAAAATTCTATATAGGAAAGGTGGTCCCGATCATTCTGTGTAGTATGGATACAAATTTACTCGCATTGGATGTGAATTGGGACTTGATTGAATACAAACTCTGGAAATCAATACTATCTCTTCCAAATTGTGTTCCAATTGCCTCTGTGAGTTATGAATTGGGGCTCTCCTCTTTAAGATCGTGGCTGGAGTGGAAATGGATTTCCCAATATAGGTCCCTGTTGGTTCCTATATAGGATTCTCTATGCGAGGATCTGTCAATCCTGCTCTATGATAATACTAATATATTTCTTGAAAAGTTAAGACTGAAATGTCAAGATCTATTAAACAGTTCAGACTGTACAACAGATATGTTGATCCAAAACCCAATGAAAGTGAAGGTAGTCTGAAAAGGTGGGATTGGGTGACCACCGGAGAAAGGATGAGGATGACAAAATTATCACAATCGTTTTCCAGTATGGATAGAAAAAGGACAAGTCTTCCCCAATATCTGGAAAAATATCCAGATCCATGCTCCAGGGATATCTTTCTGAGGTTTAGACTTAATTTACTACCTACCCTGGAAATCCAATCAGCCAGGGATCTGATTCAATCTGGGAACTGTTGTGTAAAATGTGATGCCAACGAATGTCAAACACTAAAACATCTGGTAATTAAGTGTACTGCTACAAGGGAGATGAGAATTTCGAGATAGAGAAGATTTGTACACAATATCAGCTGGTCAGATACAGAGGACTTTTGGTCCAGAGCTTCTTCTGGTACTGAAACTTTCCTAACAGCAGAAATGATAAGACTAATGAGAGATCTAAAGCTAGATAACTATCAAAGGGAACCGGGATGAGAGTTTCTCGTTATCTATCTCTTAGATACTGGTTCAAATGTTTTTAGATAACATATGCATTGTTGTCTGTTTTTTTGGAATTTTCTTTTTGTGAAATGTTTTATATGTAAAGAACAGTGTAAAAAGTCATATACTTTGGCTAATGCACAATAAATAAAATAAATAAAAGAAGTGGCAACACATGACTTTACCCTATGAGAGAGGGGGCTTTAAGGCCCCTGATCTTACTCGATACTGGATTGCCGCACAAGCCCAACATGCCACACACTGGTATAAACACCTAGACCCTCCCCCCATGTGAAACTTGAGATACTTGCAAGCGAGGAGGTAAACATCATGTCCCTAATTCTCTATTGCTCATACCATACCGTTGCCCTGGCTGACCCCGTAGCCACTACAACCATGGCATGGAGACGACTGCTGCACGCTTACCCTGAACATCACCCATACTATAAGTGGTTGCCTATCTGGCGCTTTCCGGGTCTCACCCCCACGCACGACAAACTCCTCATGCGACACTGGTTTGACCTAGGATATCGGGCACTCTCTGATCTTTATCCCGAAGGGAAATTCATCACCCCGCAGACATGGCGACCTGGTCACTCGAGTTCAGCTCTGGAGCTCCTACACTACTTTAGACTAAGAGCGGTAGTTCGTGCCATGTGACCCACTTACTCTTACGAGCCCCCTGACTCACCCGAGATTTGCTACATATCCAATTCGACCGGCGGGAAGGGTATATCATCCTCCCTCTACAAAATGTTGATGGCAAAGTCGGTAGCCGCACTCCAAAAACCGCGGGACACATGGAGCAATGAACTGGGTTTGGCAATTATAGACGCCATGTGGGGCAAAATGTGCTTACACAAACGCAAGGTCTCCTTCAATTGCAGATTCAGATGTATGTAATACAAGTTCCTCAACTGACTATAGTACACGCCCCACAGGGTGGGGAAATTTGCACAGAATCAATCCCGCGCTTGCCCGAGGTGCAGATCCAGTGAGGCTGACCACACCCACATGTTTTGGTCCTGCAGCTCGCTTGTCCTGTTCTGGGAAGCAGTAACTGAATCCCTATCAGAGATAGTGGGGATCCAGATCGGCCCTGATCCTCTCGCTATACTGTTCGGGCTGTGGGAAGGGGCGAAGAAAGTGTCCAGGTTTCTGAACATCGGGGCCATGGTGGCCAAAAAATGCATACTACAATGCTGGAAGTGACGACCCCCCACCCCATTTCGAGATGTGGATGAAGGCCCTTACCTGGATTCAAATGTGCGAGGAAGACTACATCAATTCCCTCCATATTGAACTGCTCTCTTCCCCCCTGCCAGATGCATAGATTGAAGCATAACCTCGAATTGGGAAAAGTCTAATGGGCTGCAAATTCATCCCCCTCTGTACACCCCGGTAAGTATCAGGCATTGCTAATCCCAAACATGTAATAACATTTGCTGATGTACTGTGTTGTGTGCCTCCTGCTGTTCCTTGCCAATAAAGAAAAGTTTTTTTTTAAAAAAAATAGAAAGACCTTGCTTTCTATTTTCCATGGCCGCCATATTTATGTGATATTAAATAATTAGACAACTGTTTTACCGTTACTGCCAGTTTATACTGGTGTGCTAAATGGAAATGATCACAGTTTAGCTCAGGGCAATTAAATCATCCAGGCAGGCCTTTGCCATCATTTTCATACCTCCATTCGCTGAATATCACCTAGATAAAACAAAACACTTTCATCAACCATTTGCTCATCATACTAGGGTTGCAAAAGTATACCCGTGTGACAGTAATTTACTGAGAAGGTCTTGCTTTCTTAACAAAAACCTTCATTTACTTCATACATGTGTAGAGGAGGAGCCAAGTACTCCCCCTCCAACTGCCCCACCCATATTACCTGTAGAATGGGAACCAAAGTATGTGACGTATGCGGAACAGTAGAATCAGCAAAGAGCAGAACATGGGCTCTGTGCAGTACCCATAAGAATACCAGTACCTAAGAGAGTTTGGGAGGTAAAATACCCATTGAGGAAACCATACCGCACGCAAGACAATGATGGTCATCTGAATGAGATTCCTGAAGAAGCAGAGAAACTGAAAGGCAAGGAGGAATGGTGATGGCACAGGGAAAGAATTGACACACACAGAAGAGATGCAGAGATCAGAGAATGCAGAAATTCTCCAAGGCATCAAGAAAGCAACAAGGATAAGTGAAATCTTGTGCTCAAGGTGACGAAGCTTATGCCATTAAAGCAGATGAAGATATTTAGCCATTTTACACTTGCACAGATGCACTTGAAACGCAAGCAGCAAAGTGATCGTGAAGCTAGCTCTAAGCTTATAATAGAGACTGCGGCAAGCGCCAAAATACATATACATATATACCTCTATGGATGCATATGGACAAACACAAGATGGATGTTTCCACTTCACATTATAAAGCAGTACTGAATATGAACATAGGCAATCAAGGCCTCACTCCAGTCTGTTACAAAAAGCAATTTTTATTACAAATGAATCCCGCAGATGGACGTGGATGAGCCAGGATGCCAAAAGTCTGAAACAGGACTTGGCTGACATTGGATACAAATTGCCTGAAGTAACAAGAGGCTCCCGTCCAGGAATCTCGGCCAAAACAGAATATGTCGTAGGACTACTAAAAAGAATATTAAATACACAAAATCTCAATTTCATGGTGTCCAGTCACATGGTAAGAAGAAATTGGATGATCACAGTTCTATACTGATATGGAACTTATGCTTAGACATTCACGTAGAACCAATCACCCCCTCAGATAGGTTTTTGTAGTTTGCTACTTAGGTACTAACACAGGTCAATGTCAATGATGACGATTTCATGTAATATAACCTCAGTTTCTACTTAGATATTTAGAGCAAGAGGATCGTACGACTGCTGATGTTCGTTGTACTCCCCGTTTTATAAAACGGACTCCCTTTTTGCCAAACTAATTGAGTTGTTTTGATTATTGATGTATGGATACAATCTGCATCCCCATCCATCTCCAGGGTATTGCTAATCATTTTAAAGATCTGGGAAAACCCAGTTCACATCCTGTTATCTTTATTTCCTTTGAAAGGACAGTGATTTATTGTAAAGGAACAAAGTCAAGTCAGCAGTGCTACTGCACCACGGAAGGTTACCAAATATGTACCCTAGAAAACTAAACATTGCTGGGCCATCTCGATACAGTGATATGGTAATAAACCTGGCTTCAGCTGCTGCTGGTAATTACAACCATTGCAACTGAGGAAGAAAGGGCAGTGATATTTCCTATTTTGGATGTAGAGTGTGGTTCTTGTATTAACTTATTACTAGTAATATGGATATTTTTCAAAAGTGTTAGTAACATCATTCAACAACAAAAGCCTTTAAAAATATTTGAATGACAGGAATCCATGGTCCACTATTTCACTATTGTGTTGAATCCAGATTTAGGTGACGAAGGCACCACACTTTTACAGTAAATAATCTACTTATTTATTTTATGGGCGTTTCTTCAATCAATATTTGGTGTATACCAGATCCAGACATTTGTGGAGACATAGAACAAAAGAACAAATCAGAGAAACCTCCCACAGCTCTGGTTGCAACCCTGTAGCTCAATCACTATAATCACTATTTCTTAACAATGAAATATATACATTCTTCAATGAAGCTTCTTCACTTCATCGAATTCTAAAACAAAATTATCTTTGCATTCTTTTTTTTGTTTTATCTGGGTCTATGGTTATACTACCTTTATACATACACAATTTATGATCACATGTAAAAAGAATACTTTGGTTCTTAAAAACAGTCATAAAATAGCAAAAAATTAGGAAATGAAAAAAAACAAGTTTCCCCTTTGTGAACAAATATTGCTAAAAAGGACCTAAATCCTCACTATCATAAAACACGTGTCTACCACACAGGCAATCGAGGTTTTGAATTTAGATCAATCTGGGCTTTACCTAATTCCATATTTGTAAATCAGCTGCCATGATCACGAGTTATTCAGCACCATATATGGCACTCCAAGACTGGTCTGATGTATGATTCCGGAATTCCACATAACTTTTTTTATAGAGATCAACCAGTATGCAGTAGTTGGTGAGAACAAGTCTCGCCATTTCAATTTTCCTTTGGCAAATTCTGCAGATCCGTCTTCTCTTGGGATCCCAGCCAAGGCCCCTGTGTTGCAAAAGACAGATAACATTTTGAGTCTTAAATACACAATAAAGCAAAATATGTGGGGAGAATGATACATGATTAGATAGCTACGTGGGCAATCTGTAAATCCACCCTGATGTGTATATCTCTTATATTTGGATTTAGCCGAGAGCTGTAAGAGGGACTGAATACGATCAAAATCCATGTTTTTGTTTTGTACTAAGCCAGACAGATGCACTCAATGAGGCTGGTTGGGCTCTGCAGCACCACAATGGCCAAGAAATGATTGCCAACTATATGATCAAGGTCTATGAACCCAGTATTTTGGAAGCACCTTATCTGTTGTGTTTTGGCGGAGCTCAATAGCTGATTGCTGGTTTCCTTCGAGAACATTATATTAGCCCAGAGTCTACATGCTGCCATTTTCCAATGGGCAATTAGAGATGTTAAGCCAAGTTCCAAACTAATAGCCTCAACTGGTATGGCACGTGGTAGACCAAGTAGTGAGTGTAGTATTTTGCCCTCCATCTGCACCAGCCATTTGATGGTAGCTTCAGGATATACCTCTAAGGTGTATAGAATGGCTGAGGCAATTGCAATCGTATAGGCCCGAACCATTGCTTCAATTGAACCTCCACAAATCCTGTCGAAGATCTTTCTGAGGACCATCCATTTCTTCCAGGCATTCGTTTTAAGGTAACTAGATAGAGGTTTGCAGGACCGGTCGTTATCGAGCTGGATTCCTAGATATTTATACACACCCGCCCGCTCAATTCGAGAATCACCCACCCGCCAGCCAAAGGTGTTATTCTTTTGGGCATGCTTGCCAAACATAAGAACATTGGTTTTAGATGGATTAATTACCAACCCATTTTCATTGGCATATTGGTTTAGTCTGGTTATTGAACGTTGTAAGCCAATAGGGGTTCTGGAGAGTATTGCATTATCATCTGCATATGTGAGCCATAGGTAGGCGGATGGTTATTGCCAACTGTTTCTAACTACGCCGGGAAGTCAGAAACTTAAAAATTGTATAACATAGGAGCAAGTGGGCAATCTGGTTTTAAACCTGTGTTAGTAGAAAAGGTTTCCAATAGTTTCCCCTTCTGTGATAGGCGGATTTGTATCTCTGTATCAAGGTATAACGTCTTGAAGAACTACAGCAGCAATGGGTCTATGCCCCAGCCGCTTAACTTCCTCCAGAGTCTGCTCCGGATATCAGAGTCAAATGCACTTTAATAGTCTACAAAATAGACATACAGGGGAGACTCCTTGTATTGCCAAGAATCAGATATCATGGTCTGGGTGACCCATATCGGGTGAGTGGTGCTATAATTCTTCCTGAAGCCCATTTGGGAATAGTGAAGCAACCCCCTCCCTTTGAACCAAGTTGTCAACATTCCCACCAGTATGTTTGAGAATATTTTAGAGGCACTATCCAGCCTAGCCAACAAACGGAAGTGGGAAGGAATATCATGTGGGCCCGACTTATGGACCAGTAGCAGGCCTGATTGCCTCCAAGACCCTGGTATTATACCGGTCTCACAAATTTAGGAAAAAGAAGATGTAATAGGTCTGCTCAGAGTGAGGGGTCTTCCTCAAGAACCAAATTGCTCATCCCATCTGGACCTGTGGCCGCAGAGGATTTTAAAGTATTTATAATTGCCTTTCGGTCCGTTTCCTTGAGAGACAGACTCGTTTAATGGGTTGAGTTTGGATAGTGTCAGTAGGGACTGAAAGATTTGTGACATAAATGACAGCATGAGAAATGTAAGTTATACAAAATTGTTCGTACATTTCCCATGCGGACATCCATGATAAAAACAACCCCAAATCCATGCAAACACTAAACCCTGCCCCCGCCCACACCCCCACCCACACTCCCATACCCATACTTACCGTTCATTCTGACGCGCTGTGTCCCTGCAACACTGGTTGCCTTTCACTTCTGTGATCGGGACCCAGTGCCACAGTGTCTTTTTTTTAACTTTATTCGGGTCAGCTGCAGGGGTGTCCTTGCAACCTCCGCTCACTATATGTGACACCCCAGGCTTTTTTTTTTTGGTCGATTCAAGCTTCAAGGTTGTACCCCGCAACACCTCGCTCACTATACTGTATACTGAGCGGGGTGTTGCGGGGGACACCCCCGCAGCCTTTTATTTTGTTGGTTGGGTCAGCTGCGGGGGTGTCCCCTCCGACCCCTGCTCACTGTACTGTATAGTATAGTAAGCTGGATGTTGCGGTGGCCAACCCTGCAGCCTTTTATTATTATTTTTTTTTACCTACACCACCAAATAGATACTACAAAATGACCTAAGAACATTTAGTAAATAGGACATTTAGCAGTATCTATTTACAAACTTTTGGAGGTGTAAGTTATTTAGATTTGGTCATTTTGGCAGAAACCCATTGGACCACGTGGGTCTAAACCCTCCCCGCTGTGGTAACGATACATACGTTTCAAATTCCAAAAAGAGTTCACACCACTCACTTTTCCCCCTTGGATATTTAAGGGCACTCCCCACCCTCTCATTGGCCAAGCAATCTATATTAAAGTCGCTAGCCACAATAATTTTAGAGTTTGGGCAGTCCATTCTCTGAGGCAGTCCTCGACTGATTTCATTAGATTAGAGGTACAGCTACCATCTGGGGGATCATGCAATGTAATTACAAGTGAGGGACGTGTGTCAAATGGAGGGTGCAACATAACTTCACAGAGGAGATTCGGGTCGGACCATCCACCCAGCAGAGATTATTAACCATACTCTGCTCTTGCCCGCATGCAAAGTCCACCCTTTGGGTGACCCACCATTGGGATCTTGGAAAGGCTGAAAAGCAGTGTATAGCCATCGAAAACAAACCTACTGGTCAACCCGGTCTCTTGCAGCATACATATATTGGCCCTTTTTAATTTAGCAGTTCCCTCTGGATTAACCAAGAAGGAGCTATAGCTAAGCGTATTCCAGGAAACTATGGTAAATTCCTCAAAAAGAGGATGATTGGGTCATTGTGAAGTAGAGGGTATATTTAGTCAGGTACCCAACACCCGTCCTTCCTGCCTGAGCTGATCCTTTTTTGGATTGTAGGGCTGGTGGCCACTCTGGTGGCCCTTTGGTCCAAGGTCACAAGCCAACTCTTTATGGTGCTTGAATATCGCCACATCAAAGCCCAGTGCCTCAAGGTCATTTGTATGTTTGCAGATCATATCCGCAGTCTCCTGCAGGGACGTGGTTATCAATTAGTAGCACTGCCCAACCGTGGGAGTTCCAAAGAGGAAATGACAGAAAATAACAGCTTGGAAAGCGATGGAATAACGCCAAAGAGCTGGAAAAGCCATGTCCGATTCAGAAAGGTACTCAAGTCCGAAAGATTTTTCTCAACTATCTTCACAAACCGCGAACCCAAAGCATGGCTGCGAGGAAGTTGGTCTTGCCTGGAAGGTTCCTTTTGGTGCTGTCATTATTCCACACATTGAAGCCAAGAAGGTTGGCTATTGTTGGTATTGATATTTTATTTATATTGCACTCATACACAAGTGTTTCAGTGTGATCTATAGAATGAACCATTGGGGGGGCCTGCTCATATTGTCCATGGGAGCGGGTCTGAACTGTCTGCTCCCCGGCTGCCACTGGCGGCTTTTTCCACTGCTGTTCTCCTCTTACTGGATAACTTTGCCTATCATGGATTGTCCATACTCGGTGCACTCCTTTGGTCATATGCGGACCTCTACTACCTCTGTCCAGTTTGTTAGTTACAGATGGGGACATAAAGGAATTGGTGGTGTGCTGGATTTTTGCCAACCTTTTCAATGATTGCCTCAGTGCCAGAACTGTGTCCTTTGTGTGGCAGTTGCTGCGTAGAGCAGCCCTCCGTCACCTTTCCATTAGAAACTGCGGCCCATCCATCTAAAGGGCCACGTAACTGTACCTGTCTTGGTGAACCATCACCCATTTCCTTGCTAATGGTATAATATCCAGAGACTGAGGGAGGAGGGTTCAACTTGTTTTTGGGGTCAGGATGTCGTATACTGACCTGCTGAGTTCCCACACATGTGCAGGTGGTGGCAGTGTGGCTCTTGAGGTTAGTAATGTAGATCATATCTGGCGGCTGTTTAACATTGACATTTCAGGAGGGGGGGGGGGCTGTTGTGCGGCCGACTAAGATGGCTGCTGCCTGAGAGGCTCCGGCGTTGGCCCATAAATACTTTAATATATCCTGTTCATAGCCTGCTCATGCTCCCCTGGGGAACAGAGGAACAGCTTTGTGTAGCATCGAGACACATTCTGGTGGAGTCTTAGCCCAAACCAGCATCAGAGAAAGTCACTGCAGCTGGCATGAAATAGACGCCTGGCCCAGCCGAGCGTGAGGAAGAGCTGCACCACAGCCTATAGCAGCGGAACAGCAGGAAGTGCGGCCGCAGATTCCTGGGAACCCAACAGGCAAGAGAATCGGCCGTGACTCCCCGGTTTGTAATTGTGCTCTCTAGACCAATGCCACTAAAGGCTGATGCACGTGTACGTCACGTGGAGAGCGGACGGCAGAGGTGGTATGACTGATACAGGCTAGTGGTGGGGCAGGGGGAGGAGAGGCAGCGGGACTGGGAGTGCTGCAGGACCCCCTCACCCCCAAAATGGACTGGAGGAGTGGGGGCGGGGGGATATAAACGACTTTGCTGCCTTATGGAGGGAACCTTCACGGCCACTTTCTGCAGTGGTCGGAGTTACGAAAAGAAGTAGGGCAACTATGTTCCCTGCTGGCCGGTCCCAGTTCCCCTCAAACCCATCGCCACATCCCTTCCCACGCGCCACCCACACACCCCTAAACAAATGCACCTGCTATTTCAGTGAACCTTCAGTGCAATGCACTGACATGCAAGTTTCAACTTATTCCTACTCTTATTTTAAAACGAAATCATTCCGGAACGGTTTCTTTTTAAATTATCAGTAAAGGAACAGTAAAACTAAAACTTAATTAAAAAAGTAGAGGATCACCGCTCCTGCCCATTCAGCCACTGATCTTCTGCAGCAGCGGTCATATGCTTGTGCTCTTCGGGTCTAGAACTTCGGTAAGTTGTTCTATATGTTCACTACTGATCATTATTTGTATAGATGAGATGTTTCTCATTGCCCTAAATAACTAGTTTTTAATGCTATGAACCTGAAACGACTGGTAGAGTTTCATTATTAACTTCTTAGGAGTCATGTTGAACTATAATTGAGTTAGAACTTGGAAAAATATTCTGCTTTAAATTAATGGGTGAGTGAAAAATTATAGCAAGCGAGCTGGAGGGGGGGGGGTAGTCTCCCCCTTTAACATATGGGAATGGTAAGGGGGGCAGAAAGGACCACCTCTACCCCAACAAACCTCCAACTGTAAAGTACAGATGACTGTTTCCCCAGTTTCCTGCAGGACGTACCCAGGGTCTGATCCTATCCTTTGCATGTACTGAAACACATGCCCCTGCACAATCCTTTCCCTGCACCTTACTTCTGGTAAGGGAGACAATGTGCAAGAGCAAGTGATGCTGCTCAATGCACATTCCCTTGGGAATCGAGGCATGCTTTTGGTTTTCGGAAGCCATTACTGTGGACCAGTTGTAGTGGAAATTATTGTAAGCAACTTGCAAAAGCCCCCACATTCTTATACAACCATTGGTAATGAAACAGTTTGGGTTTTTGTGTAGGTATGGGAGAGACCCTTACCATGCACTGCCTTAGCGGTATTAACATTGACGGCCCCAAGTCTACGAGCGCCCTGTGCAAGATTTTTTGCACAGGGCAAGCCCCTTGCTGTTTGCCCTGTGCAGCGTGATTGTTGAATAGGCGCTGGTGCCGCGCCTCTGTCACTCACTAATAGAAAGTCATTGACTGACACTTTACATGATGTAAAGGGTCAGTCAATGGTTTTCTATTAGTGAGTGACAGTGTCATGTCAAGGGCTCACACAATGTAAAGTGTCATGATGACCGCTCAGCTTGATCACACTTTGAGCCAGCTCTGGGTATTAACTGCCATGGATGGTGGCAGCTGTAAAATGGTGCAAGTACCTGGGCATATAAAATAAGTACCTGGCAAATGCCTCATAAGTATCCGCAAGACTAAACAGTTGGATTTGCCAATGCCTGTTTTTAAAAGGACTTCAGTGAAGTGCACGTATAGTGCTTATAAAATCGAGTGGCTGAGGGAAGACCTGCTTAAGACATTTTTATTATACTAGTAGCACATTTACAGCTCTAAGCTATTAACTCAAAGAAAACTATTAAAACAAAAAAACACTGGCAGGCACTACGAGCACACCGTTTGATGGTAAGGCTTGATAAAGCTAGCTCCAAGCTATCCAAGGAGGATGTATTTTGGGCAGAGAGGGGCAGGAAGTGGTTGGTAATGGCCAGAGGGATTAGCATGGTCATGGGCCATCAGCAGGTAGGCATATAGCCAAACAACAGTTACAAGCTTTGCGTCCCTCCTCAGATACCATCTCTCCCTCGCTGTACTCTAATGCAATAGATTTTGCGTATAGGTGGTGCTTTAGCCCACCTGAAAATCCATGGAAAACTCTGAATATCCCCTAGTGAAATATGAATAAGATATCCAGAATGTTGGTGAGCTGCTCAATGTCGCTCCAAACCCTACAGATAGCCAGCTGTGTCTTCAGGTTAATCATCTTGAAGAGTTTCCATTCTTGAAACTTAAGAGGATGAAATCTCCCTGGAGTAGTATATACAATATGAATGAAGTCACTTCCGACACAATCCTAAGTGAGGAGAAAGACATTGTAAGCCACCTGATGAGATCAGTTTCAAAGACTTACATGGAGCTTGCTTGCCCACGATGAATGGCCTCTTTCACCAGGCAGACAACCTTAAAAAGCTGCCCGGCTCCCATATGCAGCTAATGGTGCGCGGCAGCAACCGGGTGACGCAAGGACACTTGCACGCACCCACCACCAGGAGTGCAGCAGCCTGCAGTACCATGCTCAATTAGACAGTAAAATATTAGAATGCATGCAACGGTACTGCATTGCCTCCCAACAGCCGGGATATGACAAGGGGTTGGACAGACAATGCAACATTGTCTGCAAAAACTAATGTCCAGAAATGGGATGCAGGATACAGATTTTTAATAGTGGAACAACTCATGGTCGGGTGTCAGGAGCAAAACTAAGGGATTCAGTCTGTAGAGCTAGTTGGAAAGATATTGCATATACGACGTGCACCAAGAAGCAGTAGTACATGTACAAAGAGCAAACAGCAGAGGGGAATACTGGGAATGTATTTGATGTATTAATTTATTTGTAATAATATTTGGCCTAGATGCCTCGGGGTCAGATGAGCTTTACACATTCTAAAATAAATAAACAAAATAAATGCATTTATAAATATTTATTATTTTTATTAATTCCTTTTTCTCCGCCAGTTGTCTGCAACCTGGTGTGTTTTACTATGACTCCAATGCACCTTCACAATTGGCCATGCATGGTAGGTGTGATGGCAATTGTAGTCCGAAACATCTGGAAAGCCAAAGGCTGCAGACTCCTGTTCTAGGGTCTGATGTAGTGCCCTCAGAGCCTTTTAACCATAGACTAAAGGAGGAGTCATTCTTGCATTGATCTTGTCATGTAATCGCAACTGCGTGACGGCATGGGAGAACAAAAGAGAAAGAAACATTGAGAAGGGGTCCACAGTGGCAGAAGGTGGGGTCCTAAGAACGTTGGAGAGTTGTGAGCTGCAGCAGAGGAACAGTGGTGCAGAAGAGGGACATTTGTGGATGGAGCCAAGCAATGTGGTACACCAGCTCATGTGCAAGACAAGAGCCTGCGAGCTGTGGTGAGGATGCTGAGCAGTTCTGATAAAGACAGAGCCTGCGAGCTGTGGTGAGGATGCTGAGCAGTTCTGATAAAGACAGAGCCTGCGAGCTGTGGTGAGGATGCCTGGCAGTTCTGATAAAGACAGAGCCTACGAGCTGTGGTGAGGATGCTGAGCAGTTCTGATAAAGTCAGAGCCTGCTAGCTGTGGTGAAGATGCTGAGCAGTTCTGATAAAGACAGAGCCTGCGAGCTGTGGTGAGCATACTGAGCAGCTCTGATAAAGCCAGAGACCCCGAGCTGTGGTGAGGATGCTGAGCAGTTCTGATAAAGACAGAGCCTGCGAGCTGTGGTGAGGATGCCTGGCAGTTCTGATAAAGACAGAGCCTACGAGCTGTGGTGAGGATGCTGAGCAGTTCTGATAAAGTCAGAGCCTGCGAGCTGTGGTGAGCATACTGAGCAGCTCTGATAAAGCCAGAGACCTCGAGCTGGGGTGAGGATGCTGAGCAGTTCTAATAAAGAAAGCCAGTGAGGTGTGGTGAGGATACTGAGCAGTTCTGATACGTGGAGAAAGGGTAAGCACAAGCATGCCAAGGTTGGCCCACTGAAGCGATCATCCAAAACATGCATACTCTCTACACACGTAGACGCTCCACAGTGAAGTTACGAGGAGCTAATATGCTAGATCAGATGACGAAGAGAAGCGACATCAGGAGCCAATCCGAGGTGGTCACTCTCAATGTCTGATAGTGATGTGGATTAGCTTTAAAGTGAATAAAAATGGCATTGTGGAATTGCAGTGTACTAGGGGGATGCAGACAGGGAAAAGGTTCTGTTGACCAGTTGCTCATTTCACTTTCGGACTAATTTATTTTTTATTTCCCAAACATACAACGTTCTTGTTCATCATTAAGCTCACCATATGGGACCAAAGGAATTGCAGGATGTTCCCAAGCCTGGTGCCTCAAGCCTGTTGACTATGTAACCAAGGCCCCCAACAGTCCTGCCTGAAGGCTAAAGACCAATCAATGTATGGTTTTCCGCAGCCTGGGCCTGAAACAGGGCATATGAGCCCTATTCTAGGCATTGTTATGTTTCAATGACCTCTACTTTGCCACGGACCCATGATAATAATGAGGATCCCAGAACTCTAATATCACACAACAAAGCTTTGACTGATTGTAGTGCTGCCAGCTTCCAAGTAATAGAAACCATCGCCAGTGGAAGATGCGTGTATTCATGAGATGTGCTATGTTCCCTCTTTCCAATCAGAATTCCATCTCACCCTTTACCAGTGGCTACACAAGCACCCTTGCTACTACAACTACATCCCCTTCTCTCACCCATTTTGTATCTTTTCAGTTCTGAATATGTTTGCTTTCCCATCCTAACCCCCTCTTTCCCCACCCAATCATCTTTTCCCTTTTCCTTATTTTATTTACCCCAGGTCGACGGGACAATATACCATTTTCCCAACAAGCACTGGCACCTAAGAGCACAACACTGGTGACGGGCATAGTATTAAAGCTTATAGCTCATTCCCTCCCACTTTACCTGTCCCCGAGCTGGTGGCTTTGCAAGTATGCCCCTTGCTTCGAGAGTTGGCCCAAACACATGATTTCTCTTCCGCCGTGTTCCTACCTCCTTCGCCTTGCCCACTCTGCACTCTGCTGAGCAAGCCCTGATTGCTCTCCCTGGGGTCTTTCAGGTTAAGCAGCCACTCCTCAAGAGTATGCAAAAGGGACATTTCAAGCCCATGGCACAACCACTGACTGACTCATTTCAGAACTTCCCCATAAGTAATGGAATCTGCCAGCGTGGGCATGGCCGTTTTTACAGGAGCATTGCCCATTTGCCCTTTTTTGATCAGTGTTGTACTTTGATTGCTCTCCAATGACATTACAGTCATACAAACCATCACAATCCGACTTCATATGCACTTTAACTGCACAACTTGTGCAGCTGTGTTTAAACGTTCTCCCCTTTGACCTTCTCTACTGCCCTTTTCTATTATCTCACAGTACAAGGTCTGCAGTATGCATTCCTCTTAACATAACATGCTATCACATTTCCATGTCCACCTTAGGAAGCAATTGTAAGAGAATCATTAAGATGGAGGATATTGCAAGGTTGGATTCAATTCTATGTTGCCATATCCCTCAGATGAAAAGGGCAAGTGGCCAACCCCGAAGTGGAGAACTTTGCCATTTAGGAATTTGAGTCTGCAATCCCATATCCATTGAGGGAGTGGCTGTGTGGAAAACATTAACATGGAGAACATGTACATGTCCTCATTCCTCTGAGGAATCGTCTGGGCGGAGAATGTGGGAACTGAAGCCTGGTGTCCATTATCAGCAAAGAGAAACAACATAGCAGGATTGCCTTCTGGGAATTGAAGGCAAAGTTCCCATCCCATGGTTAGGAAGAGAATACAATCATCAATATTGCACAAAGGTAACTGAATGTCACGTTTCCATAACCCCCTGGGAATGAAACTGATGATATTGCCTATTGGGAATTAAAATCCAAGTACCCAGAATACTCAGAGAAAGGGGCAAAGATTAGCAAGGTTGCTGATCGAGAACCTATGTAAGAGTTCAATTGACTGCTGGGATAAGCTCCGGAGAGTAATCAGTATCCAGTGGGAAACAGCATCCACACTCCTGGGCACATAAAAAAATAGGCAAAGAGAACTTTGCCCCAGGACCAGGAAAATCTATGAAACCAAGACCACCCGAAAACATTGTATCAAATACAAACTTTATACATGTGGGGTGCATTTAAAGGCCCCAAACAGAAGTTCCTTTCACATGAATGGCAGGCATTTTAAACACTGAAACAAAAACGGCCTGGCTTTTGTTTTTGTTTTTCAAGTAAAGTTAAATAGACATGTGGAAAGGGGCCAACTTGTCATTACCAATGGACAAGCAGCATTTAATTTACAAAAGGAGGAATCAAAGATGCCCATCACATGGAAAACAGGATTTTTAGACATTGAAAACAAAAACGGCCTGAACATGTGCAAAAATAAAACCGAAAATAATATCACTGCTCACAGAACAACATTAGAAAAACAAAACATGTGTGGGTTGACAAAGAGCAATGTCTATTAAGTTTTACCCACAAAATTCCATTGACATTTGAAGAGCCACTTTATCTTCATGAAAACAATGTCAGCCCAAGGAAACCCTGTTTCTGGCTGTGGTCAAAACCTCAAAGAAAATCTCCCACTTCCAGCCTGGATGTCACATCTTCCATCTAATGACCCCGGTAATAAAATGTGCTGCTGAAGGTGTTGAAAACCCAGTGTCCTCAGGACCCACTGGCTCTGAAAGCAGGGGCTTCAAGGGGAAGTCATCTTTGGCTAGAGCATGAATAAAAGGTGTGCAGACTTATGGCTGCAACTTCATAGAGCAAGCTTCAGGCACAAAGGAGACCGATAAAAAAAAAACCTGGGCACAGGCTGACCGAGTAAAAACAAATGGCCTGAAAGCAGGAACTGCCATTTGTCCCACATGAACATTCACAATTAATTTAAAAGGACCATTATCATTTAGCACTTTTTTCTCAGCAACCCTCATGTGGATTGAATTCATTTCTGTACCATGTTTAATGTAATTTCCAGGTGATTTTGAAATATAAAATGCATCTACCTGTGACTCTGGGAACTGTAATGGCCAGTTAGACTAGGTTTCTGGCTGATCTGAACATGTTCCAAATGTGAGAGTTGACAAAGGGGTGGGAAATGAAATTAGGGATGTGCTTAATAACTTACATATTCATGACTGTTGTACTTTATGGAAACAGCAGAAATGTGCCACAAGGCCAAGCTGCATTGTACGAATATGGTGGTTGGCTTATCTAATTCTCCATGATCAGGTAAAACAGAAAATATGTTTAGTCTGGCAGTTGCTAGTAAAATTATGAAGTTGTGATGCATAACTAGTTTTTGCCAAAAGGTTGAAAGGAGAACAAAGGGGCGATGACAAATGGGATTAGACATATGTTGTTCCAAACGCCTAAATCAATCCCTACTTGGAGGCTGGGTGAGTGGGTAACATGTCCAATTCTAGTGGCAGGGATTATTGCAGGTTTCTTTCCCAAGATTGTAAAATTGGTGATGTAATTTCCGCTATATAAGGGGGTCTGCACTAGGACAGGGGACAGACACAAAAACCAGTGAGAGAGAAAAAGGAGAAAAACAGGAGGACAGAGAGGAGACAGACCATCAGACAGACCATCAGGAAGGCTGCTGAAACGTATCATTCTGCGAGCTGGAAGGAGGCACCAGAGGAGATTCCAGAGAGTGCATCTGGGTGGAGCTGTCCATTTCTAGGAAGGCCTCAAAGCTGACTGGTTCCTGTGGTGGAGGGTAGGAGGTCATTTTTGAGAGTGGAGTAACCAGACCCCTGCACTATCTTTCCAGAGTGTCTCGAGATGCTGCTGGCTTTACTGAACCTTAAACATGCTTGCTATGTAAGTAGAAGAACTAAGCCCTGGAAACCCAAAAGGTGGGGAGTCTGCTTGCCTTGAATCCTTTCCCTTTATAGTGTGTGGGAGGGAAAACCTGTGTAGATCCTTAGCCTATGTAACCAACATTTTTTATTCAATTCATTCCCCATTTGGCAGAACACAATACGGGGTGAATTTGTTAAAATTCGAAATTAACAAAGCTCACTTCCCAGTGTGCGCTGGAAACTATAGCCTATAATTTAATTGGATAATCCTTGTCCAGCTGACCCTGACTTTGGAAGAGGTGTCTTTGTTCTTAAATCAATCCAACCTTTTTTATCCAGCTTCCCCAACACAGGCCTTTCAGTAAGGGGGGTCTAAAATCCAAACTTATCAAAAGCATTCAAATGTTTGACTTCCCAAAATAGACCAAAGCAAGGGTGGTCTGAATAACAAAGCAATAAATCACCCTTTGTTTATTTAAAACCAAAAGTGTGGGCAAAATCAAAATTCCCATATGGATTTGAACCAATCATTACAATTGATCAGTGTAATTATTTTGTGAAGTGAAATTTGCAGAAAGTAAGAAGTGTGTCTATGTTCTTTTTAACTCACATTTGTGTTTTATTTATGCTGGGAGAAGTTGATGGTGTTGTGCCACGGATAAAGTGGTGTTTTTTATATGTTTGTGATAATTTCTATTACTTTTAATTCAAACAACAATATTTTCCGCACACCTGCCTGGTTCTTGGCTCATTGTTAGCTCAGGGGAGAGGGATCCCTGTGTTGAGGGTGGCTTCTCAAACTGTTACAAAGTGGGGGCTCGTGGCCAAGATTTAGCTTCCTATTCCTGACCCATGAATTAGACTTGACTCCTGAGTTCCAGTGAGGGGTATAGGTAGAAAATGAAGAGTGTGTAAACATGTATTTGAGTGAGGAAAACAAGCAGGAACAGGGTGAGTTTGCTCCTGCATAAAGAAAGTGTTATTAAAGTACAAAAAGCCAATTGTGAAAATGACTACTGTACACATTGGGGAAGTCAGGGAGAATCTCCTAACTAAATTAATTCTCAAAGGAGAATGGTTTGAGGACGATGCAGGAAACTGGCAAACCAGAATTGTGCGGGAGGTTACCTCAGCAAGCAATGATATTTGGCTTGAAGTTGTGATATTCCACAAACCACTTGAGACATTTTATATGACCGCAACTGCTCATGATGAACAAATGCAAATGGCTCAGCTAACTGCTCAGTTATATTTTCATTTGCTCTTAGTAGAAGAGCTTTGGCAAAATAGTGAGTTTAGTAGGATAAATCGGGCTGGAGACCTGTCACAGGCCCAGGATCTTGTTCAACAACTCAAAGCGGAGTTAAAAACACTGCAGCAAGAGTGTGCAGAGCGTGAAACACTGATAAATGCACTGTGTGTAGAAAATCTGAGCACACTGCAACACAAGCGAAATGACCAGGCTGCTCATAATAGAGTCATTTTGGACGACATTCTCGCATTCCAATCAGAAATAAAATAATTGAAAACTGAAAACAGTCAATCATCAAACGGGTTGATTCCCAAAATTACTTTGATCAGCTATACCAGCAGGTAAGTTCTCAAACAGATGACGCAGCTGATTCAGGAAAAACTATGCTTGAATCAGAATAACACTGTCCTATTACAGAGGATAAATCAGTTGTATATGGAGGTAGTAGAGGGCCATTCAGGTTCTCGGGAACTGACCAGAATTAGAGAAGAAATGAACGAGATTGTAGAGCTAGTGAGTCAAATAGAAGCTAAACCATTAGAGGCAGCAAAATGTAGGGATGTACAAGAGAACAAGATTAGTCTCCTAAAGGAAAAACACCTTGAATATGTACTTAGCATACAAGGCTCACAAAAGGAAAATGAATCACCTCAGCAGGAGGTGCACCAAACAAAGGATTGGTTGGTAGCTCTGAGCAGGGTGCGTGAGATTAATCAGACCTTAATGTCAGAATGGAAAAGCCAGCTCTCTGACTACCAACAACAAATAAATAGAGACACAGGTGTGAGCCTCACCAAGGAAATCAAACATTATAAACAGGACCTGTGGCACCCTCACCAATCAGGATATGGGACAAGGCCACTGATCAAGGTGTGGCGCCCCTCCAAGCAGGGGCCCCATGCCAGTAATTTATATTCTCTCATGCACATATGGGAACTGACCTCATGCTTGCCACCTATCCAGAAAAGGGCGACATGAGGCAGTTAGACTTACCCAGTCATAGCTGAACTGATCAAGGACAGTCTCTGTCTGATATTGAGGAACATTCATCTCTACCACACAAAAGGGAAAGTGGCCAGACCATTGTGTCCAGGGAAGTAAGGAATAATACGGCAAGTACTTCCGACCAAAAAAACTCATGAGGAGAAAGTCAGGGAGTCAGATTGACTGAAGATGCAACTACAAAGAGGCCACGTTGCCTGCTTCGCTCGAGGAGAAAATCCAGTCCCTCAGCCTAGGAAGGGCATTCTAAAAACCTCTGTACATTCAGGGAAAGGGGGGAAATTCCCCAGACTCCCTGGTAAGAGGGACGAGGAAACTGGGTTCTATCCTGGGCCGCAAAGGAAATCCAGGCGAGAGGAGTCCGGACTCTGTGGTTCTGGGAGATCTGCCCAGTCCCATAGAGACAGGGAGCGTCTAGAAGACATGGAAGGGAGTACCACTAGCAGCTCTGAGTCAGAAGATGATTAGACTCGGGTGCAGAGGAAGAAAAAGACAGCAAAGCAGAGCAAGGGATTTGTGAAAGACCCAAAAAGAGAAATCAAGGCCATAAAGATCTTCCTGACCCCATACCACAAGAAGGCCAAGTATTCTGTATAGGAGCATCTGGAACTTTATGAGCAGATGATGGCATCATTCCAGATCAGGAATGTTGTGAATTGTATAGCATTTGCTAAAAGGACGGTCTCACCCGAGTACTCCAGCTTTTTTGCAGGACTGGAGGACCAAGATCATCATAAATGGTCCACTTATATGGCAGGCATATTGGAACATGTCTCTACACTTAGGAACCCACAAAAGGCCCGTAAGGCTACATATAACTTGTAGTGTGGGAAAGATCAACCGCCTAGGGAGTTTGTGCAGGAGCTAAAGCGTGTATTTGCTCAGACTTCCAGGCGGGTGAAAACAAATATTAGGGAGCTCATAACTACAAATTTCCATGCTCTCCCTAAATACATAATGGCCCTCATTCCGAGCATGGTGGTAGTCATGGCGCTATTTGCGCCATGACTGCCTCCCATACCGGTACCGACTCCGGTTTGGTTCAATGGGGACTTACCGGTCCATTCCGACCTTGGAGGGACTGGTAAATCCCCATTTACCAAACCATTCCCCATTCCTTTTTGAGCCCCCATAGGGCTCAATGGGAATGGGGAGGGCGCAAATAATGGGCCGGCATATGCCAAGCCCGTTATTTGTGCCCAGGTCCCTTAACGGGTCCCGTCCTTAACACCTGGTCAGACCAGGCGTTAAGGAAGGGACCCGCTAAGGGACCTCGTAGTAGGGTGGTAAGGGAGTACTGGCACCGGTCTCCTTACCTGTGCCCGGTATCCCTTACAGCCCTACTCGGAATGAGGGCCAATGACTCAGTTGGTGCATGACTTTCATGAGCATCGGAGCCTGGATTGGGTGATTGAACTTTGCCACCAGGATTTATGAGGTCCAAAAGCCTGCTGAGAAAAAAAATACTGTCAAACCCCTCAAACCATCTAACACCACTGCTGCTGCAAAGGTGGCAGAGGTAAAAATGACCCCTCACTTGGATCTGGAGACGTGGGGGGGCTAAAAGTAACCCTGCTCCACCAAGCAAAATGGAAAGCAGATGGGAGCCCCCCCAACCCAGCCAAATCGAATGGTAGTCAGGCGGGGTCCAGATCAAAGATCCCTCTGACCCAGCCACCCATACAAGTCCTAGGTACAAGGGTATTAAACCAATCCTGGGTTATGTATACTCTTCCCCGGACCAAGAGAGGGGGGGAACTACTCAAGTAAGTTCTGTCCTGGAAATTTCCCTCCAAACATCCCTCAGGAAAGACGTATTACTCCACCTCCCAATCTAAACTTTTTTCCCAGATATCCCCCAAACCAGAACTTCCAAAACAATCCTCCTTTCTCGCTCTCTCCACAGTTCCAGGACACTAGATCCCTGAACCCGGGAGAAGGGAGATTCAGGATGGAAAATTATGGGGGGAATTTCCAGTATCCGAGCTACTCCTGGAGAAGGGACAGTTACCCCTTTCAGGAGAAGCAAAGGTATGACTTGAGACCTCCCTATCACTAAGACAAGGTCTTGCAACTGGAGCGGCAGGTCCAGCAACTGACCAATGATCTTGGGCACATGCTGAGGGCTCAGTCCAACTCTCAACCTAACCCTGATCCCAAGAATTCCCCAAAACCCAGGTCTGATGCCCCAGGGGGGGAAATGACAGGAGGAAACCTACAAACCACAGGTTCCGGAGTAGGGAGCCCAGGTGGAGGGGAAATGTCAAGCGCTTGAGGAAGCTTCCTTTCTCACCAAAACAAAACCCCTAAAAACCTCACAGCCTGAAAGAGTGTCTTCTACCTCTAAAATGTTAGAACCCAAAGAACAAAGGGTAAGTAGGAAAGGCCAAAGAAGAACCCACTTTGTGGAAGAAATCCACATTATCCCCTTTGAAAGAGAAGAATCCCTGGAGGAATCAGGTAAGTAGACCTTCTCTTTCAAACATGGGGGGATCCCTCTCAAAAGAGAAATGGGTCCAAAAGGGGCCTGAGTGGGACAGGGAAAGTATGGAGACCGACCCAGAACCAGAAACCATTCAACCCCAAGCATATGAGCCAAACAGAAGTGAAACAGAGGGGGTGTCCTTTCTCCAAACAGGTTCTGAGAGCTGTTACCAGGTAACAAGGGACAGCCAAGAAGCCGGGGAAAAGGAGGATTCCCCAACAACGCCCATTGCAAGTTGCAATATTTTTATTTACAGATTCCCGAACTCTGACACAGAAAACTTGTCAAGATCAGACAGTGTCGGAGTTCAATATTAAGAAAATAACTACTGAGCTGTCAAATAACTCACACTTTCCTTGTACCTTGGAGGAGAAAGGAGGACGATTTTGTACACCGGCTAAGGTGCAAGGTCAGTGTGAATTATCAGCTCTGCTGGATAATAAATCCCAAGCCACCCTCCTGTCAAAAAGGGTTTTTTCCCCATTAAAGTCAGGACCGGGCAGGGCCACCAAATATCACTCACATCAATTCCTGGACAACTCCAAAATTTTGACAGGAATGATATTTCCGAAAGGACTGCCGATCTGGACATAAAAATTGGACGTCAATGTCTGAAAAATCCACTGATCGTTGTGACTCCATAGGGCACACCTTTTTCACTTGGGAACAATCTCCTTAGGAGGTTATCACCTCTGATCGACTGTGTAAACAAGTTCCTCCGGACTCAGACTAACCGCCCCCATCAAATTAAAATGGAGTGCCAATTATGTAAGCCTGAATGGTACCTGTCACGTGATCAACGCTCTGAGAATGTAGAGTTCCATTTAAAAAATAACCAAGTCCCAGACCTCACTGTCAGACCTCTATAGGAGAACTAACTGGTGATGGGAGACCTTCTCCATTCTTGAATAATCAGCCTTCCTCCCAGTTTTAAGTGGCAATCCACACTGCAAGGGAACACCCTAAAATTTTACACCAGTCCAAAATCAGAAGAAACCTTGCGTCCTGTGAAAGCAGACAAGGAAGAATCTGCTCAAAGCCTGACGGACATTCAGAAAAAGGGCAAGCAGTTGTTTTTCTCCATTCAGTTAAATGGGGGGAGGAACCGGTGCTCACCAGAGTATGCCTGAATAATGGAAGGAGCTTCATCAGCAAAGAATTATTCAGGAAACTCCCAAAAGACCAGAACATTCCCACATTTAAATTGATTGACAAATGGGAAGTAGGCCGGGAAACCCCAATTTCCAAACATCTCCTGCCTAGCAGGTGTATGCTAAAGATTTCCATTGGCAACAAAAGTATAGACCATAATTGTTGGGTTGTGAGACATGTCCCTTCCGCCTTTTATCTGGGAAGTGACATTTTCAACTGATATGCAATCAATTTGGACCTAATTAATAATAAAGCTTGGTCCTGACTGCGGAGTAACCCCATGGGCTTTGACAACATTGAAAACGTATTCTGGTCAGCTCAATGACTGCTTTATGCGGCTGAAGTTCAAGTGCGAGAAGAGGTTGCCATCCCATGACAAGTGCCACAATTTACTCTTCCCCTCAAAATTAAGCAAGGACAGATCCTCAAACATCAGGATGCATATAGAGATCTAAATTCCCACCTCCAACAACAAGGTTTATATTTAAATCCGACACCTCTACTATACCTAGAACACAACTTAGAATATTGATGGATAATAGCGACCCTCAAAGTATCACTTTTGGCGCAGTCACCTTTATTGGAATGGCAGTTTATGCCCAACATTATTCTATTGATTTAGGTAATGTAATCATGGGACTAATCCCAAATGACTGTTTCGGCATCAGTGACTCTATTCCTTCAGAAGCGATTTTGTACTAGACATGGGGGGAATTTCCTGGTGTACTCTTTCTGCCACTACGGTGTGGAAGAGGTGACCTGTGACATTAGGAGGGTGAAGGTAGTGTTCAGAGTCAGGGACCACTGGCTTGAATCCCCTGTCCAGATCAACATCATCAAAAAGGATCACTCCACCCAACTGGAGGATACTGCTGAAATTGCTAAGCCTGAGGTCTTTACAGGTTTCAGGCAGATGGCCGAGGAAAGGATCAATCTGACTGATGCCTGTGAGACCGATGAGCAAAGACAAAAAGACAAAACAGGTCTTCCAGAATTACAAGATATCTTTTCAGTGGACTCATAACTGTGGACGCACATCCATTCAACCACCATTCCCACAAACCCCGAGATGGCTACCGTATTTGTGAAACAATACCAGTTACCTCTCGCATCCATGGTGTCAATTATGGAGATTAAGAATTTAGAATGCTGTGGGATTAGTCCGATCTACAATACCTTCAACAACCCGGTACTGTGGATCCATAAACCAAACAGCCCATGGGAACTATGTGCAGACCTCAGGGAGTTGAACAAATGGGTCCACATGTCAAGATTGCCCCTTCCCTACATCGTTCAAGGACTGACCCAGATCCAAGGGTCCAAGGTGTACACTGACATTGACCTGACCAATGGTTACTGGGCAGTACCCATGAGTAGGGAAGACTAGTACAAGTGTGCCTTCACCTTCAGGGGGCAGCAATACACGTGGACCCAAACCCCCTTTGGATACATATAGTCTGACAAGAAGTTCAACATCTTCCTACATAAGGCCATGCCCGATTTGGGCAAAAGGGGAAACCTGGCTATGTGGATGATGTTTTCATCAAGAGTTCAACTGTGGAGGAACACCGAGAAGAAATCTGCTATGTTCTTACCCAGTTGAAGAAGGCGGGAACAAAACTGTCCTTTCAGAAGACACAGTGTTGTCAGACCCGAGTGAACTTCTTAGGGCACAAGATCACACCTGAGGGTCTTAATCCCCAGGCGAAGAAGGTGGAAGCCGTATTAAAATTAAAATACTACCACTCTGAGGATTAAGGAGCCTTCTTGGACTTACTAATTATAGTCAAAAGTTCATTGAAGACTACGCAGAGGTCACTCGACCCTTGGTCCATTTATTAAATGCTGCAGTCAAGTGGGAACAGGGTCCAGAACAATTTGAGGCAGCTAAACAACTGAAAATAAGCTTTTCCCAGGCTCCTTGTTTGGCTTACCCCATAAAGAACACAGAGTTCTTGGAGACAGAGTTCTCAGATACTTTCCTAACAGTGGTCTTGTACCAAAAGCATAAGAAGGTCAACAAAGTCATCTCTATGCGAGTAAGACTTTGTCCCCTGGGGAGGAAAAATTCAATGACTGAGAAGTCACTCTTGGCAATGGTATGTGCGCTGAAAAAATACCACCCATTCTTACAGGGGGAGCACATATTGTCGAGACTCCTCACCAACCCTTGCAACATCTACAAAGTGACAGAATCCGGGTGGGGAACGTTAGTAAATGCAACATGACTTCCTGGATTCTGTCCATGCAAGGCTTTCCTGTCGAGGTCAGATATGGCCAAAACAAGAAAAGTCAACTAGCGCAAGGGTTGGCAGACTTGCATGATTGTGCTCGAGAAAACTGTCTTGAGGACGAAAGTCTAATGACCAACCACAACATTGAGGGGTACTTAACTTCCCCTTACAAGGTCTATGAAAAAGAACTGTTTTGCAGGGACACCCGCAGTTTATGTGGATGGGTGCTTGTACCATATTGTTAGCAATGGGGAAAAAGAACTGGTGGCTGGCATTGGGAATGCCTGGGTGAATGATACTAGCAAAACAGAAAGGTGATGGCTGGAAGGTTTTGAATTAATCCTAACCACATGCAAAGCTCTGGGCAACCCTCCAGACCATTGTTTTTCAGCCTGCCAAGCCATTACAGAAGGGGAAAAACCATATGCAAATCAGGTTTGGTCCTACCCCAAAAGGGGCA
Organism: Ambystoma mexicanum; assembly: GCF_040938575.1. Lineage (NCBI taxonomy): Eukaryota > Metazoa > Chordata > Amphibia > Caudata > Ambystomatidae > Ambystoma > Ambystoma mexicanum. The sequence continues at coordinate 1,206,297,374 of NC_090934.1, read as the reverse complement.
GTCCAGCCCGAACTGCTAGGTCACATCCCTTCTGCACAAGACCACAAGCATCCCAGACATGTTTCAGCCTTGTTGGGCGTCATCAGTGAGGAGTAGCTGGGTCTAGACCCGGCAGACTCGGGACCCACGTCTGGGCATACCCGTCCCACTCGGGGTGACTTTAGCAAAACAGAAAGGTGATGGCTGGATCAATGATGAGGCCCAACAAGGCTGAAACATGTTTGGGGATGCTTGTGGTCTCGTGCAGAAGGGATGTGACCTAGCAGTTCGGGCTGGTCTTTCCCCTTCTGTAATGGCTTGGCAGGTGAAGAACGATGGTCTGGAGGTTTGCCCAGAGCAATGCCAGTGGTTAAGATTCATTCTAAACCTTCCAGCCATCACCTCTTTGTTTTTGGGTGAATGATACCCCAGAACCCTCTGCTGGTTATAATGTAAGACTCTGAAGAAGTCAGGTGGTAGAGTTGATGGCCGTTTACCAAGCCAACCTCACTGCAGTGCACCACAAACTCAATGAACTGGACATAATCACTGAATCTGATTATGTGGGGAATGGGTTTGTGGACCACCTGATTAACTGGAAGAATCGAGGCATTTTTTGTGCCTATAACAAACCCCTAAAGCATGCCAGACTGATCCAGTCAATCGACGATCTGGTGACTTCCAATGAGATGATCATCTATTGGAAGAAGATAAAAGGTCATTCCAGGATAGAGGAGCCAGATAAGACTGAGAATTACCTGGCTAAAACCAGAGCTATGCAAGGGGAGTTCATTGAAACGGTATCCCTGCTGGGTGAAATCCAAATGGCAGCTGTCACCAGGTCACAAACTCAGATTAACAGCGAACACTCAACAGTCCAAAATCAGTAAAGATACCCCAGGAGCCGATTTAATCACTGCACAGAAAGAGGACCCAATCATTGGGAAATGTTCGACACATTGAAGAACCCGGAAACTTTCCTCTAACAGAGTCATATTATGCCAGTAAAGAGGATCTCGGGGTGTTGATGAGGTTTTCCAATATATTCCGGATCCAAGATGGTTTGTTGGTAAGGAGAGCACTATCTGGCTGTGACCAGGGGGTGGTACCTACCTCTTTCCGAAGCCTGATGTTGAACCACGCCCATGACATGGCCACTGCCGGTCATAGGGGGCTTCATACGATATTGGAAATCTTGTGCGAGGTTGCCTACTGGCCACACATGGGCCAGGACTTCGACAGTTACCGAAAGGGCTGTCTTGGATGTGCTCAATACCAACCTAGTTCACTCACACACAGAGCTCCCCTACAAAAAAAGGGAATGACACTGCGTTGGTCAGATTTGCAAGTCAATTTCACCGGGCCAGTGACTCGCTCCTTTAGAGGAAACAAGTACATGTTGACTGTGACATGTGTGTTCACAAAGTGCGTAGAATGTCTACCACCCCTGAATTGTAGGCAGAGACAGCTGCTGTACTAATGATCAACCACATCTTCTCTCATTTTTGCCTCAAGCAAAGGATTGAGTCGGATCGAGGAAGCCATTTTACCAGTGAGATGATGGTGAAGATGTTGGCGATTCTAGGGGTAAAAAGAAAACTCCACATTGCCTACCACCGGGCCTCAAGCGGGGGGGGGTAGAGAGATACAACAAAACAATTGTGAATATCTTAAAGTTTGTGTTAGACTCTGGACCCAGTTGGGACATCCCATTGCCACTTGTCCTGATGGCTAGTATGTCTACACCATCTTCTGCCCCAAAGATGTCTCCATTTGAGCCCCTGGCCGAATGAAAAATGGTGTTACCACAGCATCTGCTCTATAGGACTCAGGAGCAGACCATAATAAATGAGTCCACTACTCATGAGTATATTAAAAATTTAAAGAAGCACCTCCAGAACGCTTTTGAGTATGCTCAGCATAATTTAGAAAGGTTGGCTGAAGGAATGAAGACCTACTATGATTTAAAGACCACAAAGAAAGAATATGAAAAAGGTGACAAGGTTTACCTGTACAATTTTCAGAGGAATCAGGCCAAGGAGCGGAAATTCCTCCCATCTTGGCGTGGTGCCATTGAAATTGTAGATAAAATATCACCTGTAGCTTACAAGATCCGCATACCAAAAGGAGAACTGACAGAAGAAAAATGGGTCCACATCAGTTGAAAGTCTGTCATCCCAGACAACCTTTACAACTGATTGATTAGCCAAATGAAAGCTGAGCAGAGGAACCATCTGAAGAATAAAAAGGAAGGAAGAAAAAGCATATGGAAATATATATAACAGGGAATTCTTTACTTGGTGTTATTGTACAAATGAAGAAAGAAAGAAAGTGTTTGTGAAACAGAAATGCCATGCTATAACTCTAGGTTGTTGTACAATCTATGTAAATCTTCCTAGGGAAAAATGTGTGTAACAAGTACTGAAACTCTTTTTCCATCTTTTATTAGAGAACTAACCTCCTTAAATTTCCGGCCTGGAGGTGGGAGCAGAATCCGGTGAGAACCCCATGGACCTGGAAAAAGAAGGAAGCAAGGGGGTGCTGTGCCACACCATCCACCCCAAAGATGGAAGGGGAGGCTGGAGTGTCCACTCCCAAAAGAAGGAAGAAAAGAGGTTGCCAATACCCCCAACTCGGCGATGGAAGGGGAGACTGGAGTGCCCACTCCCTAATGAAGGAAATTATGCCTAAGGAAACCCCACTCTGCCCGGCACCTCCCCAACAAAATGTCATGGAAGAATGGGGGTGCATGTACAGGCCCCAAACAGAAGTCCCTTTCAAATGAATGGCTGGCATGCATTTTAAACACTGAAACAAAAACAGCTTGGCTTTTGTTTTTCAAGTAAAGTTAAAGAGCCATGTGGAAAGGGTCCTACCTGTCATTACCAATGGACAAGCAACATTTAATATGCAAAAGAAGGAGGAATCAAAGATCCCTGTCACATGGAAAACAGGATTTTTAAACATTGAAAACAAAAATGGCCTGCACATATGCTTGCAAACAAAAACAGCTTTCAAAAATAAAACTGAAAATAGTATCACTGCTCACATAACAATGTTAGGAAAACAAAACATGATGTGTGGGTCGACAAAGAGCAATGTCTATTATGTTTCACCCACAAAGTTCCAATGACATTTGAAGAGCCACTTTATCTTCATGCAAACAATGTCAGCCCAAAGAAAACCTGTTTCTGGCTGTGGTCCAAACTTCAAAGAAAATCTCCCACTTCCAGCCTGGATGTCACCCTCCCATCTAATGACACTGGTAATACAATGTGCTGCTGTAGGTGTTGAAATCCCAGTGTCCTCCAGACTGGCTGGCTCTGAAAGCAATGGCTTCAAGGGGAAGTCATCCTTGGCGGGAGCATGACAAAAAGGTGTGAAGACTGGGGGCTGCAACGGCAAAGAGCAAGCTTCCAGGACAAATGAGACTGAAAAGAAAACTCTCGGCACAGGCTGACCGAGTGAAAACAAATGGCCTGAAAGCCAGAACTGCACTTTGTCCGACATGAACATTCACAATTAATTTAAAAGGACCATTATCATTTAGGCCTTTTTTCTCTCAGCAACCCTAATGTGGATTTAATTCATTTTTGTTCAATTTTTATGTAATTTCCAGGTGATTTGGGGGATATAAAATGCATCTACCTGTGACTCTGGGAACTGTAATGGTCAGTTAGACTAGGTTTCTGGCAGATCTGAACATGTTCCAAATGTGAGAGTTGGTGAACGGTTGGAAAATGAAATTAGGGATATGCTTCATAACTTACATATTCATGACTGTTGTACTTTTTATGGAAACGGCACAAATGTGCCACATGGCCATGCTACATCATACGAATTTGGCGGTCGACTTATCTAATTATCCATGATCAGCTAAAACAGAAAATATGTTTAGTTTGGCAGTTGCTAGTAAAATTATGAAGTTGTGATACATAATTAGTCTTTGCCAAAAGATTGAAAGGAGAACAAAGGGGCCATGACAAATGGGACTAGACATATGTTGCTCTAAACCCCTAAACCAATCCTGACTTGGAAGTTGGGTTGGGCGGAGAGAGTGGGTAACTGTCCAATCCTAGTGGCAGGCATTATTGCAGGGTACTTCCCCAAGATTGTAAAATTGGCAATGCAATTTCTGCTATGTAACGGGGACTGCACTAGGACGGGGGACTGCACTAGGACAGGTGACAGACAGAAACTGGGGAGACAGAAAAAGGAGAAATACAGGAGAACAGAGAGAAGAGACAGGCCATCAGGAAGGCTGCTGAAACTTACCATTCTGACAGCTGTAAGGAGATACCAGAGGAGATTGCTGAGAGTGCATATGGGTGGTCTACTTCTAGGAAGGCCTCAAAGCCAACTGGGTCCTGTGGTGGAGAGCGGGAGGCCATCTTTGAAAGTTGAGTGACCAGATCCCTGCCCTATCTTTCCAGAGTGTCCTGAGATGCTGCTGGCTTTCCTGAACCTTAAACAGAGGCTTGCTATACAAGTAGAACTAAGCCCTGGAAACCCAAAATGTGTGGGAGTCTGCTTGCCTTGAATCCTTTCCCATTATAGTGGGTGGTGGGGCAAAACTGTTTAGAGCCTTAGCCTATGGAACCAAAAATATCAATTCAATGAATTCCCCATTTGGCAGAACACTACGGAATGCATTTGTTAAAATTTGAAATTAACAAAAATCCCTTCCCAGTGTGCGCTGGAAACTATAGCCTATAATTTAATTGGGTAATCCTTGTCCAGCTGACCCTGACTTCTATAAGGAAGAGGGGTGTCTTTGTTCTTAAATCAATCCAACCTTTTTATCCAGCTTCCCCAACACAGGCCTTTCAGTAAGTGGGTGTTTGAAATCCAAAATTCCCCAAAGCATTCAAATGTTTCTGTCTGACTTCCCAACACAGACCAAAGTAAGGGGAGGGGGCCTGGAAAACAACGTGATAAATCACCCTTTCTTTATTTGGGAGAAATCAAAATTACCATATGTATTTGAACCAATCAGTACGATTGATCAGTGTAATTATTTTGTAAAGTGAAATTTTCAGAACGTAAGAAGTGCATTGGTGTTCTTTTTACTCACTTTTGTGATTTATTTATGCTGGGAGAAGTTGATGGTGTTGTCCCACAGGTAAAGTGGTGCTTTTGATATTTTTGTGATAATGTATTACTTTTAATTTAAATAAATACCAATATATTTCCTGTACACCGGCCTGGTTCTTGGCTCATTGCTGGCTCAGGAGTGAGGGATCCAAGGGGCATGATTTGTGAGAGATAGGGCTAAAAAATTATCTGTTAAACAATTTGTTGCATAACCACATGAGTGGGGATGGAAGGAACTCCCCATGTGTAGGGTGGCTTCTCAATAAACGGTTACATACTTCATGTTTGGTCTAGCTTCATCTGTTCTGAAAAGACATGAGGGATATAACATGTGCAGATCAATGGACACCCAATCCCCTGTGACTTTGAATTTATAATCCAGGGACATGAAACACTATAAGAGAGTCTCCCTGAAAAAAGAATTGGGTGTTGTTGCATATTGGTGCCCATTAAGTGAAGTAATCCACATGACTCTAACAATGAACAGATTTGGGGGATAGTATCAAGCACTGGGGGGACATGGGAGAGGAACCTAAGTACATATCACCTGCAATCTGTGATCTTCTAACAATGAGACAACCCGATGAAGCTGGGAGGATAGCTCCGGGGCAATATGTTTGTCTTGAAAACAAGACAACATAATGTATTTATTTCAGATATACTCACAGCCAGGAGGCTTTGTATATACAACAAAAGACACATTATAACAACAAAAAACAAGAGATACATAAAACTAAGATCAATGATCGCATATGAACAATACATCATTAAAACATGAATGTTATCAGCCACTGGTGTTTATACTACTAAAAAGCATTCTATTTAAATCCTAATAAGGCAAATTATTTTTTTTTTTAACCCTAGTAGAGATGTGTCAAACGGCATGTAATAATTAGGATGTTTAAACTCAGTAATATAATATTTAAGATATCAGCACATTTCCAATAAAATCTGACCATATGATGAATCATATTCTGGTCGTTAGCACCTAAAAACATTGACCAAAGTGAAGACAGACCAAAACAATTAAAACCATTTTTGTAGGATGCAAGAAAGCTAAATCGTAAATGTTGCAGAATTTCACAATCGATCAATACATCTTCAATAGTTTCTAACACATGATTGCCATATAAGCGACAAACATGTAAGTCTCATGCAATGCCTTGGTGGGCACTTTGGGTAATCAGAGCTTCGCTTATGTTAAATTTCAATAACAAATACTGCCTGACTACAGAGCTAGTAGGGTACGCACAATGTAAGAAGGTTTAGTCCGACGGTTAGCAATATAGTCACAGAATGAGGCACTGCTACGTTTGTAGCTCAGAATGTTTACATTTTCAATATTACTAATCATAGAGAGTCGAGCTTTCAGATCAGAATTCACCACATACACTTCTCCCTCTAGCGAGCAGTTAATACACCTCCTGAGAGTAATCGGTACCCAGTGGGAAACAGCATCCAAGTTCCTAGAGCACATCAAGAAAGCGGCAAAGAGAACTGTGGCCGGGACCAGGAAAGTCTGTGAGAGAAAGACCACCCAGAAAACTTTGTATCAAATACAATCTTTAACCTTCATGCTTGGTCTACCTCAATCTGCTCTGAAAAGCCACAAGGGATATAAGATGTGCTGATCGAAGGACAACCATTCCCCTGTGACTTTGAGCTTATGATCTATACAATGAGAAGGTCTGCCTGAATAAATAATTGGGTCTTGTTGCATACTGGTGCCCATTAAGTGGAGAAGTAATCAACATGACTCTATAACAACAATGTACACATTTGTGGATAGTATCAAGCGCTGGGGGAACATGGGCGAGGAATGTAATTGCCCATCCCCTGCAATCTTATATTCTTCCCACAAACAATGAGACAAAAAGATGAAGTCGGGTGGATAACTCGGGGGCAATGCGTTTGTCAATGCATAGGAGCACAGTTTGAATTCCGGATTCACGATTATAAAACAAACTAATTGTAAGCTTGTGCTGCCAAATGACGAACTGCTCTGATATTTTTAAAATAACTCCACAGTCAATGCTTCCAAAGGAAGTGGACATATTGAGGAAAAACATGTGTTAGTCTGACACTATCAGAGAAGGCAAAGCCCCCCCACCCCCAAATTCCTGGGAAGCTGCAGTGTAAGTGATGTGTCCTAGACAAAATCTGGACTGCAGCGTAACCCAATACCCCTCTTGTAACTTGAAATAAGACCCTTTGAATTCTGACACATGAATTTGCCAAAGAGATATAAGCCGGTACTTGTGTAGAAATGTCCTAAAATGTGAGGCCATAAACATAACTTTTTTTTCTATAAGGAGAGGTACCTGATAGACTTTCACAGTCAAGGAAAATCATCTAAGACACATATGAAAAATGTCATTTAAAAAACGATCCTAAAATTGAATCCCCAATGTAAGGGTTTTGCATCACTGGAGCCAAAGCATTAGCAAATCCAGACTGGATAATTTCGGATACATGTTTTAAGCAGGGAGCTTTTTAGAAAAAAAAAGCATCAGCCTCCCCAAATTTCATAATCTTCCTTGACAACGGACGAGTTATTTCTTAACATTTATTGATGAGTGTGCATTCCTAGATCATAGAATATAGCATTATAGACTAAGGGAGGGGTCATTATCAGAGAATAATGACCTGCTACCAAGTTATGGCCTCAGGATGAAGCAGAGGGCCATAAATTGGTGAAGGGTCATTATCCCAAGCGATAACAGCCCCCTTGGTCTATAAGGCTACTAGCAATGGCAATAAAGGTTTTGGACTTGTGGTGAAATAAAACATGTTTGCTTAATAGCGAGTAAAGCACAAAAAACAAGTTGTTGCATGAATTGTTTTATTTTGTAATAGTTAAGGTAAGCATTTTAATTGTAAACTTGATTGAACTGCAACAGTTTCAGAAGGAGCCTGCATTAGGTGCAATGTTAGTGTGGACAGGTTTTCTTTAAAAAAGCAATAGCATTGCATTATGTTTTAGTTTTTACTTAGTTTGTTAAGTTACGTTGGCATGTCCTATTGAAAGAAATGCTGCTCAGTATTTGCATTGCAGTTTTTTGAAGGCACACGTGCTTTCTGAGGATTCCAAGTTTGTTTCTGATGTCAGCATATCAGGAAAGCTGTCAATACCAGTAGTTATTGACTGCATTCCAAACACTGATTGGCAGAGAGGTCAATAACGATTTCCATGTGCTAATAAGATTAATTGTTGAGTGGGCTATTTCTAGAGCCAATACATATTGTTTTCCCAATTTCCTAGTTTTCCTTTCTAGTAGGCCAAGATTCGTCGTCAGGCATGAGGGGTTTCTAAATGTCCGAAATGTGAAGTCTTTTCTTTCTGAGCTACAATTGCAAATTCTAAGGTTTTCTAAATTCATCACTCCTGGGAGCCAGTGGGCGAAATACTCAATCTTACAATGTGTGGCTTTGTTAAGAACTCGCATGAAATTGGATATATATCTCTCATAGTCACAGGAAAGTTTTATTAGTCCTATTTGAGTAACATTCTGCTTACTTTAATTTGTATTTTATTGTGCATATGACGTTTACTGAAAATTACCTGAAGAGACTTGCTATGTTGAACTAAACAATACACTACTAGCTGCACCTCCTCTGAGGTATTCTTCCTTTCCTCTCCTTCCCCCAGAAGCTCACTGTCTCCAGAGCTCTAGTTCTCTCTGCAACAGCCTCTTTCTAAATCTTCCTGCCTCTACTCTCCGACCCTCTGCAACTCATCCAAAACAGGATTGCGAGACATGTCCTTGGCCTCAAGCCCAGGAATCGCATCTCTCCAGGACTGAAATCTCTGCACTGGCTCCCAGTGGCTCCGAGGATTAATTTCAAAACCCTCTGCATTGTCCACAAGGCCTTCTGGGGCCTGGAGCCGCAATACCTTAAACTCTCTCTTCTTAAATATCTTCCTTCTCGAGCTCTTTGCTCATCCGTCTCAAACTCCCTCGGGGTCAGGCACTTCTCCAAGCAACGAGTTGGTGGTAGATCTTTCTTCGGCTGGGGCCTCCCTCTGGAACAGGCTCCCTGCCTCTCTGAATATTGAGGAGAACCATCTCTGGTTCCGGAAGCACCTCAAGACCTTCCTCTTTGCTTCTGCTTTCTCTCCCCTGCTGAATTACTGGCTGAATCTGGAACTGCAATGGTCACCTGGCTACCCTCTGTTCTCGGGCCCAGGTTCCCCACCAGTGACACCTGCACTGCCCTTGTGGCAACCCTTGCACTCTGGGACTGTTTCTGTAACCCTACAGCCCCCCACCAGCACTTGACACCTGATGTCTGCACTTGCCTTGCACCTGCCACCAGCTGGCTGCACTTCCCATTTATTGTTCTTATTTATTGTCTTTATTTATTTACTGTTTATCCTATGCACTGCACTTCCCCTCCACACACTTTTTCCCTCCCCCTTGCATTTGCGCAATCTCAATGTCACCTTGCCCAGTGAGATCGTTGTCTGTCTTCCCTCTGTTCCCCTCCCTTGCCTTGTCGCGCCTTGAAACACTTGTTTATATGTGCATTATAAATGTCATAGGTCTTGCTCACCCAATTAAGTTTTCATGTGGGAACTTCATAATGTGCACCTACGAATCTGAACAGCCATGAGCGACAGGTTGAGCTGTGCCCCTTTCTTTATTGTCATACAAGGAGCATTTATGCCAAGGCATCGCAGCGAGTTGGGCGCTTAACCCACACATTTGAATTCGGCCTGCAAGATAAAAGTTAAAAACTGATTTTTAAAGATATTAAATGTTTATAATTATGATGTAATTAATTGGTATGAAATGTATGCACCGTTTTTATAGTGTAAAAGGTTGATTATAATACAACCGTATGCACTTAATCTATATAAAAAAAAAGGTTCAAAACCTTTTAGCCCTTTGTTCTTCAGAGGTCGATACATTGACTGTATTGTCATTACATTGAATAATAATAACACCTATTAAAGGGCTTAGAAGCAGAAAGAATTTGGCGTTAAGTGCTATAAAAGAAATGAAAAGAGTGTGCAGTTTTAAAACAGAAGAGGGTTCCTGGGGCCATTTCTCCTGATTATTCATGAATTCCCATCTCGCTGTCCTCCTTCCCCGCCTCTTGTCATCACCTGCTTGCTGCCATCTCACTCCTTTGTGTCTTTCAGCGCGGCATCGCCGTGCGCCTTGACAAGTCAAACAGGTATTGGCAAAGTAAATGCGGCAATTACCTAAAACAAAGCTCTAATTAGAGCGTTCTCGCTCTGCCGCTCCGGCTTCCATGACAAATGCAAGGGCTCCGTCTTTGTCAGTCATACAGCAAACAGCAAGAGTACCCAGAAAACAAGAAAGCACTCTGGCAATTAAGGCAGCACACACGATCAATGCAGGAAAACACTCCTCCATGCCAATGACTGAGAAGCAGGAGGAAAGGAAAAAGGGGCTCCCTGGGAGAAGGGGCCGCATGCGGTGTACAAAGTACACAGCTTGTTGGAGAGAAGTGAGAGAGAGCATCAGGCAAGAACGCCTGAGGCACGTGCAGTGGGAGATGGAGGACAAATGAGGAGAGGGTCAGTGCCTGGTCTATGAAACCCTAGCTCATGTGTATAAAAGGCTAAGGATGTCTATGCAAGCCCCGCCCTCCAGACACAGCCTGGCTCCTCACTCCTGGGAATCCACTGCTCCACCCCTTATGCACAGAGAGGAACATCAACAGCAACACATGGCCGTCCTCACACAAATACACATGGATACGCACGTGCACATACCTACAACCAGTGCTTTAAGTTGGCCGGGGCCAGCCGGGATCAGGCCCTGGCAGTCTCCAAAAAGTGGGGCTGAGCAGGGGCCCTGCCGGGCTCCCGATCCCACCACAATTTTGGTGGGACGCATTATCCCAGGTCGCCGATGCGTCTTAAACCCTCGGCGAACCTGGGGATTCCATTAAATATTTCGAGTTTTATAAAAGATGACTTGAAAAGTATTCAATTCAAGCCATCTTTTTAAAAAGCTTTGCCGACCGACAAAGATGCTTCGGGCTTTGTCCACTGTGTCAAAGCTTTATAAAAGATGGCTTGAATTGTGCACTTTTCAAACCATCTTTTATAAACATAGAAATGTTTAAAAAAGATGGCTTGAAAAGTATGCAAACAAATATATAAATGTTATATATTTGTGTGCACACCTTACTATGGGTTGTGTACTTTTCAAGCTATCTTGAAGTACACAAGACATACTAAGGAACACGCAAATAAATATATAAATGTAAGCACATATATATATATATATATATATATATATATATATATATATATATATATATATATATATATACATTTGCATACCTTATGGTTTGTGCACTTTGCAAGCCATCTTTTATAAACAGATTTGTATAAAAGATGGCTTGCATAGTTCACAAACCATAGTAAGGTACGCATACAAATATATAAATGCTTACATGCATTTATATATTTGTTTCGGTACCTTACTATGGTTTGTGTACTTTTTAGGCCATGCCTATCCCATAAACCACGCCCCCAAACGAGGGTTCCCCCCCTCGATTTCTTAAAGCCATGCATACAACCTATAGTAGGGCGCACACACCACAACAATAAAGAATTGCGGTATACCCACAGATAAACACACACCAAATGGCACAACATACAACAAATGCACGTGAAATATGGCAACACATACCCATCAAACCAACCACAAACACAACAGATGGCAACACACACACACAAACACACCCACACACGTAGACACAATGAATGGCCGTATACCCACACCTAAACACACACCAAGCACAACAACGGATGCCAGCAGACATATACACACACATAAAGGAGGTCCGCACACACACGCCAAACCAAACACAACAGATGGCAAGACACACACAAACACACACGCACACTTTACCCACTGATGGCAAAACAAACACATACAAAACAATGAACAAAACAAAGAAAGCAGCACGCATGCTCAAAAACAATTATGGACGGCAGCACACAAGCACAGACACATGCACTAACCACAAAGGATGGCAGCAGACACATGGATGCACATACCTTTCAGGGAAGTATTGCGCACCAGAAGAAATTGTAGTGAAGATGCAATCGTTATAAAACAGTCAGATACAAAACAAAGATTCAGACAAGGGAAAGGAAATGTACACGTTTTAACCCCTTAAGGGCCAAGGACGAGTATGCACGTCCTTTTTGCATAGACTTGCATAATAGCCTGGCAGTTACAGCTCTCTAGCCTACAACAAAATCAAGTTGTAATTTATTACAACAGAAACATCAAATCCTATCAAAATAACATTGAACAGATGTAATTACTACACTGATCCTGTGTAGTGAACCATCTATTAAAGTATACTAAAAACATAAAATAAAATACTTGGAGCAAGAATTAGTAAACATACTACCCATATTGGCTAAAAAGCACTTACTCTTCAAAATGTGATATCACAACATTTCCTAAAGGAAGCAACATCACAAGCAACATCTATATCAAACATGGCATGCCTAATAAAGGGTTTCATCAACTGCCAAACTTCATTTTCTCCACAATTCCTGTGGAGGTAACGCCCTGCCAGCCCTAGACATGGTGGGCCAGGGTGTATCGACAGCCGCATCAATGACTCGGGGGCATTATTGCCCAGTCTGCCTCGGATCCTACCAGAACATCAGATCCCATTTTTTCAAATTCCATAACATGCCATTTGTTTGAATGCATTTCCCTGCAATATAGATAGGGGTCGGAGTCGAGTAATAATTAAGGTGGGGGGTGTGAGGGGCTTGCAGGGGTCTCCCTTCACATTAAATTGTGGTGAAATGTGTTTAAAAGAAAAAAAAAAGATGTTTTGGGATTTAAAAAAGAATCTTTGTAATCACGTAGATCCTCTGCCTGTTAACATAGTTTTGGGAGCATATCTCAGGAACAACGCACAACGCACTCTCCTCAAGATGATGCGGAACACAGGTTCGATCCCTGGGCCGCACTTAGAAACCTCTGAGTATTATAAATAACCAATTGTAAATCTAAATATAAAACCATGGGGATGACCACTATTAGCAGCTTGGTCCTTCGTCCAGGGTTCATTTGCTTTAATGGAAAGCTGCACTGTGTGACTCGCGTGCACCGATCACCCTAAACAAGAAGGTACAGAAGAAAATGGGCACTGAGGAAATCCTAATGGCCCAACAACAGAAAAAGAGTTAATCACTGGAAAGAGTATTTCTCCCCAACTACACGTCCTTCACCAAAAAACTCTACTGTGCCAGCCTGTAGGATCCTACCCTTAAATCTCGCTAGTGTGCCGCCTATCTAAAAGGAGGGGCCAGGACAGAAGATAAACTCTCCCTCTCTACAACTACAAAGAGCGCCAATAAAAAAAGAAAAAACTCCTGTACTATTTAATTCATCCTCATGTGACTACTCAGAAGGAGATTTCAGGCAAAACAACAAAAGTAGATAATTTAAGTTAAGTTTCACAACAAGGACAAACTTGTCCCTTCACTATTCCCAGGACCTGGAGGTGGGCCAGGTGGGTAGGATGAAGTGAAGAGGTGCACAGGTAAGTGGTTGTTACAGGAGAGGGGGTGAGGTGGTACTCTCTGTGAGCCGGACTCCAGTGGGTGGTGTAGCAAACAGGAACGTGGCTCAACCCGCCGTGGAAGGAAACAAAACAAACATTATGGCGGGGAGATGCACAAGAGTCCATCATGCAAGACAGCCTCTCATTGCTAGATTCCTCTCACTTTCAGGGTCCCCTCACTGGCTTGTATCCCTCACCCTGTTGCTCATTACTGTTAATATCAGTGAGTGCATTTCTACTACATTTTGTGTCAGCAGTAGTCAATTCTTAAACCCAGGACGACTTAGACTGCAAATATATCTCCTTGCAAACACTGATAGAACACCCTTGAAATATGCAATCCCAAACAAGTAACATTATTTGGATTAGACAAATCTCCCAAGCACCCCAGAACGGGTAATCACTCCTTAATATTGTGACAGAAGGTAAATCAACTTGAGCAGACCCTAAGAGATTCAGAAAATGTATTCAATAATTATATGGAATGTTAACTCAATTGTCATTCTTCCTCAATTTCCGTATTTAGCACCAATTTTTCTTGCATTCTCTGTGTTATCTATTCTGATTATTAGGTCCATTTACTAATCAATTAAGTTTCTGTAGTACATTCCGGAATATTGTATCTTCAAATTTACAAGAGATTCACAGGGTAATTCATAGAATTTCGCACAAAACTGGCGCACGCGGCTTGCGCACAATGTGCGCGTGTGAATGTCTGCGCCAGCCGCGTGCGCTAAAATCCATTTCCGCGCACAGTGTATTCATGGATTGCTGCCTCCAAAACCAGCCGTGGCGCAGAGTGGCGCAGCGACGCTGCAGCAGCACCAGTTACGCCCCCAAGAACGCCCCTAGTGCAAGGAAAAGCCATCAAAATCCCCAATCCAGCGCAAAGGGCTGCGCTAACCCTGGACCAGTTTACAGGGCTGCCAAACAGCAAACGCAAAGCGGGGAACATGTATTACTGGGGTTCGCGTGAAGTTTCACACGCGAAAGGGCCTGTGCGAGTGGGTACGTGTATAACTGGGGTTCGCGGGAAGGTTCACACGCGATTTCAGCAGGGTACGTGTATTATGGGGGTTCGTGGGAAGTTTCACACGCAAAAGGTCCTGGGCGAGTGGGATACGTGTATAACTGGGGTTCGCGGGAAGTTTCACACACGATTTCAGCAGGGTACGTGTATTACGGGGGTTTGCGGGAAGTTTCACACGCGAAAGGGCCTGTGCGAGTGGGGTATGTGTATAACTGGGGTTCGCGGGAAGTTTCACACGCAATTTCAGCAGGGTACGTGTATTACGGGGGTTTGCAGGAACTTTCACACGGGAAAGGGCCTGTGCGAGTGGGGTATGTGTATAACTGGGGTTCGCGGGAAGTTTCACACGCGATTTCAGCAGGGTACGTGTATTTCTGGGGTTCGCTGGAAGTTTCAAACGCGATTTTGCTGTCAGAGCGGGGTATGTGAATTTCAGGGGTGCGCAGTGAGTCCTACATGTGAATTGGCAGTGTGTTCCCTCTACACCCCCCACGGCACCTGCAGGCAGCCCACACCACAGGGGACTACCCCCACCCCTGGTCATGTCCCGCAGCAGCCCATCCACCATCCACCATGGACATGCCCCCCAGCCAAGCCACATGTCAGCTTGCACCCCCACCCCCAAGCAGTCAGGGGCACCTGCCAGCAGGCCCCCACACATGTCCCCCTGCACCCCCACCCCCCAGCAGTCAGGGGCACCTGCCAGCAGGCCCCCACTCATGTCCCACACATGTCCCCCTGCACCCCCACCCCCCAGCAGTCAGGGGCACCTGTCAGCAGGCCCCCACTCACGTCCCACACATGTCCCCCTGCACCCCCACCCCCCACCAGGTCAGGGCACCTGCCAGCAGGCCCCCACACATGCCCCCCTGCACCCCCACCCCACAGCAGTCAGGGGCACCTGCCAGCAGGCCCCCACACATGTCCCCCTGCACCCCCACCCCACAGCAGTCAGGGGCACCTGCCAGCAGGCCCCCACACATGTCCCCGTGCACCCCCACCCCCCAGCAGTCAGGGGCACCTGCCAGCAGGCCCCCACTCAGGTCCCACACATGTCCCCCTGCACCCCCACTCCTCAGCAGTCAGGGGCACCTTGCCAGCAGGCCCCCACTCATGTCCCCCTGCACCCCCACCCCACAGCAGTCAGAGGTACCTGCCAGCAGGCCCCCACACATGCCCCCTGCACCTCCACCCCCCAGCAGTCAGGGGCACCTGCCAACAGGCTCCCACACATTTCCCCCTGCACCCCACCCCCCAGCAGTCAGGGGCACCTGCCAACAGGCCCCCACACATGTCCCCCTGCACCCCCACCCCCCAGCAGTCAGGGGCACACCTGCCAGCAGGCCCCCACACATGTCCCCCTGCACCCCCACCCCACAGCAGTCAGGGGCACCTGCCAGCAGGCCCCCACACATGTCCCCCCCGACAGGTCATCACACTCCAGACCCATGCCCCTCATGGCCACCCAAATCCCACCCCAGTCCAAACACCCCACATTGAATTCCCAAAGTCATGATAGAAAATACATAACCAGCATGGCCATGAATCGATGTCCCTCAGACCCACGCAATGGTGACACATGACTGTGAAAAGATCAACATTGTGACATGCACCAAACAAATGATATAAGACCACATCAGTAAAGTATATAATAAATGTGTATACAATAATTAACCAAATTAATAAAACAAAATCACACAATAATAGAAATAATGAAGAAAAAGCTGCATGTCCAAAATATTAAAAAAAATGTGTGAAAGCAGAATCCAAATCTATCCAAAAGCAAATGGGTCCAAAGTGTCTGTCCGTCCGACCAAATCCAAAGTGTAAAAATAAGACACATCCATTGATCCATGGTAAAAAAGAAACTTGAAGTAAGTGAAATCCAGTTTTGAACTATATACAAAGTACAAATCCAGGGTCCATGAGCCCAACCATTGAAAGGAAACCTACAAAAACCCTACCAAATGAACAACTATATACAAAAAGGTGGGGCATTGTCCAAGCGCCCCAAATGAAATGGAAACCAAAAGGAAACCTAACACTAATTAACTATATACAATGGCAGCGGGCTAGTCCGACGGCTCACTTCCTGATTTCCCGGGCCAGGGCATCATCGAACTCCTGCTCGATGTCCCGGAGGCGGTCCTCTTCCATGGCCCTGAGGGTTCACAGGGACGATGACATCCGGACCTCCAGTTCCCTGCGAATTGCCTCCAGGCACGCGGCCCGCCTCAGAGCCCTTTGCATGGAGTTCTCCGCCCTGACCATCGTGAGCCGTGCCTCTTCCGCCCGCTGCAGCTCCGCATCTATATCATGGCCTGACCGCTGGCACACGGAGGACACTTCCCGTCCTGGGTCCTTCTGCCCTCCGGCCGATGCCTGCCCCTCCGATGTCGAAGGCCCCAAGCCATCATGGCTCCCACCTTGTTGCTGCTGCTGCTGTGCACGTGCCCTGGCTCCTGCTGCCTGCACATCCTCCTCCGGCTGGGGTGCAGTTGTTGAGGTGGCCACCCCTGCTGGGCTTCCGACTCCCGACTGTGGCAGGGATGTGTTCTCCACCAGCCTGGCTGCACGGTCAGAGGCAGCTCCACAGGGTACCCAGGTGATACATGGGTGGGAAGATGGCACGGTGGACAACTGGCGCATAGGGGGTTCAGGTGAGGAGGGGGTCGAATCAAGTTTCAGCAAACGGAGGAATCTGACCTCGGTGACCTGTCCCAGTAGGCTGACGTGGTCAACGAGCCATTCGAGATGACGTGCAGTCTCCCCATGAAAAGACTGCAGGTCACCTCACATGTCCCGTTGACGCAACGCCACCCCACCCAGGACAGGCTCAACCCGGTCCTGGATAGCCACGTCCGCAGGGAGAGGAAGGCCAGTTGTTGTAAGCGGATCACCTCCCTGAAATCGGGTCTGGACGTAGGCATCCCTGCTGGTGCGGGATGATGCAGTCACAGGATCGGGGACAGGATTACACACAGGCACCTCCGCGGCGGACTGTGCTGCCTCCTGTCCCTGCCCCTGCACTTCACCACTGGCACCAGTGGAATCCCCACCTCCAACCTGGATGACTCTGTGCCATCTTCCTTCGTCGGACCCTGCGGGGTCTCAGTTGCCCCTTCTGCTGCCGAGGAGTCCAACTCCGACCTCCGCCTCTTGGACCTACCCTCAGCAGCTGCAACCTGCGACGCGGCACCGGACTCCTCACTCCCTGACGAGATCACAACCTGGGAGGGGAGCCGGGCCTTGCGTCTCTGGCTGGTGGTGTGATCCCCGCCGCTGTGCTCCACAGCACCCTCTCCGCCTTCTTCATCAGTTGATGCTGCAGACAGGGAGAGATAGGAGGCAGGCATCAGGACACTGTACAATGGACTGATACACACATGCCAGTTGCACATGATTGGCAGTGTCAAACTTCAGACATGGCATCACAATCCCCAACACACATGGCATGTCAACTCACACACATGAGCAATTCCACAGCCATATGGCAACAGCCAGCACCATCCATACACATACAACAGCATTAACAGCCAAAGATGAGCCAGACATCACATGAAACACAGGGAGTGCACTAGACATACACACACGCTCACACGCTACTACACTTACATGCATGTGTACACCTCCATCAACTGTCACCGTGATGAGATCGGCATCCATGTCACATCTGGCAACCAGTCTTCTACATATCAGTGTCCCAAGCATCCATGTTGCATCACTGTTGCACCCTTGTTAAATACACACACATGCACATGTACACGGTGCAGATGCATGCAGCTGGAACCGACATCCATGTGTGACACTACAACCATGCCAACTTACATACACAGTCATTCAAACATGTGTGCTCACACATCTGCATTTGGCATGCAAGCTTACACACACATGCACCATCCATGCGTCTCACACATGAGAGGACTCGCATGTGTTAGCCTCACGGCCCTGTACATACACATCCATACATGGCCCTACAAAACCACATGTGCAACCTGCACACTGCTGGCACACCACCATACGCACAGCTTACAATCAGTATGTATGTACACTTACCGCTCGACTCCAGACGGGTCTGCCTCTCAAGGACCTGGACGGGGAGCGCTGGGGATATGCGTTCCAGGATCCTCATTTGATGTTCCGACAGTTGGCCCCGGCGCCCCTTAGCATCCGCTGCCTTCAAGAGGCGCCGGGCCTTATTGAGGGTCCTGGACCTGAAGGCCTCCCTGCGCTTCTTGACATGTTTGAATTTGCAGACTGCCACCCCCTCAGTGTTGATGGCAGTCACGATGTCCGTCCAGATCCTGGTCCGTCCTTCCTTGTCGGCGCGCGAACTTCCAAAGAGGGCATCATACTGCCCCAGGACTTGCTCCACCAGGACACCAACTTTGGTGGCAGTGAAGCTGGTGGCCCTCTGCCTCTCTGGCTGGGGGTTGCCAGTGGTCTCAGATGGTGGTGTGCCTGACATGGCAACCCCAGAGGCAGGTGTGGGTGGGCAGCTGGGTCCTGGGGCTGGGCTGTGGAGCGATGGTATCCCAGTCGGGAGTCTTCAGTTCCAGCAGGGGTGGTCACAGCAACTGCACCCCTGGCTGATGTGAAGGCAGCAAATAGCAGGGGACGTGGGCAGCAGGCAGGCAGGCAGCAGCAGATGGCAGGTGGGAGCGTGCCCGGGGCTCTTGGGGGCAGGAAAATGGCCTTCAGGGCAGGAGCCTGGTCTTCCGTGTGTTTTCACGTGGCCAGCTTGATACGGAGTGATTTTGCATGTGAAAAAATTGCACGTCAGCGTGTAATTCGAGGAAAGGCCCTTAGCGCGTGAGCGCGTCAGCGCACGCACGCGATTCCATTGGACCAAAGGCCCTTAGCGCGTAAGCGCGTCTGTGACGTATCGTGCACGGTCGTTGCCCTGGCAGGGCTTGAAGATCCCACGTGGATTTCAATTGCTCTGTACGTGCTTTTCGTGGGGTGCGGTGCGTGTGTTTTCCAGGAGTTGGGGTTCACACGCTATTACTTCACAGCGGGTGGGTGTTGGCTACGTGTTCTTCTACATGCAAGGCAGACAGTGAGTGGTAGCCCGCTCGCCCAGGCCCAATCGCGTGTAAAACTTCCCACCCACCCCTGAAATACACGTATCCTGTTGTTATCATGTGTAAAACTTCCCGCGCACCCCGTAATACACGTACCCCGCTCGCACAGGGCCTTTTCGTGTGTGAAACTTCCAGCGAACCCGAGTTAAACACATACCCTGCTGAAATGGCGTGTGAGACTTCCCGCGCACCCCAGGAATATTGGCCCTGTGCGAGCGGGGTATGTGTATTATGGGGTGCGCGGGAAGTTTTACATGCAATTTCAGCAGGGTACGTGTATTTCAGGGGTGCGCAGGAAGTTTTACACGCAATTTCAGCAGGGTACGTGTATTTCGGAGGTGCAGGCGAGTCCTACACGTTATTTGGCAGTGCTGGTCCTCCCAGGTGTTCCCTCTACACCCTCCACGGACCCTGCAGGCAGCCCACACCACAGGGGACTACCCTGCACCCCTGGTCATGTCCCGCAGACAGCCCATCCACCATGGGCATGCCCCCCAGCCAAGCCACATGTCACCTTGCACTACTGATCAGCAGCGCATGACCCCCTGCACCCCCACCCCCAGCAGTCAGGGGCACCTGCCAGCAGGCCCCCACTCATGTTCCACTCATGACTCCCTGCACCCCCACCCCCCAGCAGTCAATGGCACCTGCCAGCAGGCCCCCACTCATGTCCCACTCATGACCCCCCTGCACACCTTCCCCCCAGCAGTCAGGGGCACCTGCCAGCAGGCCCCCACTCATGACCCCCTGCACCCCCACCCCCCAGCAGTGCAGGGCACCTGCCAGCAGGCCCCCACTCATGTCCCACTCATGACCTCCTGCACCCCCACACTCCAGCAGTCAGGGGTACCTGCCAGCAGGCCCCCACTCATGACCCACACCCCCCGGCAGTGCTGGGCACCTGCCAGCAGGGCCCCACTCATGACCCCCTGTACCCCCACCCCCCAGCAGTGCAGGGCACCTGCCAGCAGGCCCCCACTCATGACCCCCTGCACCCCCAACCCCCCCATCATTGACAGGCACCTGCCAGCAGGCCCCGACACATGTCCCCCAGCCAACACGTCATCACAATCCAGATCCCTGGCTCTTATGGCCACACAAATCCCACCCCACGCCAACCCAGTCCAAACACCTAACCAAACTTTACATCCACTCCAAATTGAAATCACCATTACATGATAGATCACAAATAAGCAGTATGCGCATGAGTACAAGTCTGTCCGACCCACACAATGGCAACACATGACTGAGAAAACCCACATTGTGACATGCATGAAACCAATGAGAGAAGGCCACACATTGAAGTAAGAAACAAAAATGTATTCAAGTCAAAATGAAGGGAATTAAATAAAAACACACAATAATGGCAATAATAATCAAAATGCAGCATGTCCCAAAAATATAAATAATAAAAATGAGAATCCAAATTAATCCAAATGAAAATGTGTCCAAAGTCACCGTCCAACAAAGCAAATCCAAAGGGAAAGAAAAGCGTAATATCCATTGCTCCATGGTGAAGAAAAATAAAGATGAAGGAGAAAAATCCACTGTAAAACTATGTACAAATAGCAAATCCAGCGTCCATGAGCCAAACGATATAAATGAAACCTACAATGAAACTACCTAATTACTAACTATATACAAAAATGTGGGGCATAGTCCATGCGCCCCAAATGAAAGAAAAAAGAAATGAAACTTAACATTAATGAACTATATACAATGGCGGCGGGCAAGTCCAGCGGCTCACTTGTTGATGTCATGGGCCAGGGCATCATCGAACTCCTGTTCAATGTCTTAGAGGCGGGCCTGTTCTCTGGCCCCGAGGTCTCGCAGGGATAACGCCATGTCCACCTCCAACTCCCTGCAAATTCCCTCGAGGCACTCAGCCCGCCTCAGCACCCTGCGCATGGAATTCTCTGCCCTGACCATTGTGAGCCGTGCCTCTTCCGCCCGCCGCCGCTCCGCACCTATCTGCTGGCCCAACCGCTGCCACACGGAAGACACTCCCATTCCATTGTCCTCCTGCCCTCCGTCCGATGCCTGCCCCTCTGATGTAGATGGCCCTGAGCCATGATGCCTCCCACGTTGAGCATGCCGCTGCCTCCGACACAACTGCCTCTGCCAGCACGACGGCATCCAGGCTGATGGAATCCACTGACGCCGTCGTGCACGTGCCCTGCTCGATGATGCCAGCACATCCTCCACCTGCTGGGGTCCAGTTGCTGTGGTGTCCACCCCTGCTGGACCTCCGACTCCCGACTGTGGCAGGGATGGGATTCCCACCGAGCTGGCTGCATTGGTCAGGGCAGGTCCACAGGGGGCCCTGGTGGCATCTGGGCCGGAAGACGGCATGGAGAACGACTGGCGCATAGTCTCCACAGAGGAGGAGAGGGCCGCCAGAGTGGCCGACACATGTACAAAACCCCGACCATGGACACTCCAAACTGGGCCACGTTGGCACGCTGCTCTTCGTGATGACGTGCGTGCTTCCCCGGGGAAGCACGCACGTCATCGCAAATGTCACGCGTACGCAACGCGACACCAATCAGGACCTTCTCCATACAGCCAGGGGTCCCCTCGTCCACAGGTAGAGGAGTGTCAGATGACATGGACATCCCCCCTACCTGCGGACGGGCCTGGGATGGGGCATCCCTGCTGGTGCATGGTGGTGCAGTCACAGTGTCAGGGACAGTGACATGCACAGGCCCCTCCGCGGCAACCTGTGCTGCCTCCTGCCCCTGCTCCTGGACTGCACCACTTGCACCAGTGGTACCACCCCCACCAGGCCCCATGTGCGGCTCAGTAGCGGCCTCCTCCTCCTCTGTGGAAACCACCAACCTGGATGGCTCCACACCGTCTTCCGCCGTTTCAAGCCCCTGTGGGGGCTCACCCACCCCTTCCGCTGCTGCGATGGTAAATTCTGGGAGGGTGACTGGGCCTTGCGTCGACGGCCGGTGGGGGCATCCCCGCCGCTTTGCTCCACAGTGCCGTCTCCGCCCTCTTCATCACTTGCCGCTGTTTAGAGGGAGATATAGAACACAAGCATCAGGGTACTGTACAATGGTCCCCTAGACAGGAAGCAATAGCAGATGAGTGGCACTGTCAAACATCACTTCCATCATGTCCCTCCACAACACATGGGTCAGTGCAAGCAAAACACATGCAGTAACAGACATGGCGCATGCTATGAACATTAGAATACATGTCCAAGGGACTCTTGAAACATACAATGCTGGTTTGAAACTCACATGCATCATGGGTCATGCCTATAGCATGCACACACTGCACGTAGTTTCATCCATCTGGCCTCGTACACCCCAGACACAGTGGATACAAGGATGAGTAGGCTGCATCAATGAATCTGAACATTGTCACAGACATGTGTCATGCATCCATGGCATTTACAAGTCACAGACACGCAAGTCAGACACACAGACATGGACACCATACATGTCCATGACCGCAGCACCCATCTCTCACACCCCATCCATGTCCAATAACAGAGACAGGCATGCATTAATGTGTGCATTCCGCATGCTGCTCCGCATGTTGCATTGTAACACATGCACCTACCATGTGGTTCACACATTACTGGTCCCACATGCATGACCATGATGTCCCTGCACACACACATACGTACATGGCCTATGTCAGACATACAGGCAAGTATCAGACAACCAGCACCCTGCAACGTGCCCTTTCTCACACACCAATGCTTGGCCACTTACCGCTCAACTCCGGACGGATCTGCCTCTGAAGGATATGGGCGTGGAGCGCTGGGGCTACGCATTCCAGGACCCTCATCTGGATGGTACTCATGCTGCCCCGGCCCCCCTCCATGAGGTGCCGGGCATTTACGAAGGTGTTGGACCTCAAGTCCTCCCAGCGCTTCTTGACTTGCTTGATGTTGCGGGTTGCCACCCCCTCCACATTGATGGCAACCACAAAGTTGTCCCAGATCCTATCCCGTCCTTCCTTGTTGGTGCGTGATGTTCCGAAGAGGGCATCATAATGCCCCAGGACATGCTCCACCAGGACACCAACTTCCTTCTGACTGAAGCTGGTGGCCCTCTGCCCCTCTGGCTGGTGGTCGCTAGTGGTCTCAGATGGTGTTTGCCCCGACATGGCAACCCCCGAGGCAGGCATGGGTGTGCAACTGGGTCCTGGGGCTGGGCTGTGGAGCGATGGTATCCCAGTCGGGAGTCTTCTGTTCCAGCAGGGGTGGACACAGCAACTGGACCCCTTCAGATGGCTGATGTGCAGGCACCAAATAGCAGGGCACGTGGGCAGCAGGCAGTCAGGCAGGCATATTGCAGGTGGGGACGTGCTTGGGGCTCTGGGGGGCAGGAAAATGACCTTCAGGGCAGGAGCATGGTCTTCCGTGTGTTTTCGTGTGGCCAGCTTGATACGGAGTGATTTGGCATGTGAAATAATTGCACGTCAGCGTGTAATTCGAGGAAAGGCCCTTAGCGTGTAAGTGACGTGACAGGCACGGGCGTTTCCCTCAGCATGGGTTAAAGGTGAGCGGGGCCAGCAGTTCACTGTACGTGCCTTTCGTGGAGAGCGACGTGTGTTGCTGCTTCGTGTTGTTTCACGCGCCATCACAACTTCACAGCTATCAAGGACGTATCTCTTCTTTTGGCGGGGGGTATTGGCCACGTGTGTTTTTCTGCATCGCGCTAGTCAGACGGTGAGTCGCACACGCTGTTTTTCCCACTGCGGGTGCCCCTTTGTATCGCACCATTTTTGATGTCATAGTAGCCTACGTGTCCCACGCGTACGCGTTTTTCGTGTTACTGGGTGTCACCGTGTACTGCAGGAGGTTGATTCCATGCACGTAGGCTGCAGGGTTGCGTGCACGGTTTTCCAGCAGTTTTGGGGTGCCTGAGCATTGCGTGACCCGTCACTACATC
Source organism: Ambystoma mexicanum (assembly GCF_040938575.1). Taxonomy (NCBI): domain Eukaryota; kingdom Metazoa; phylum Chordata; class Amphibia; order Caudata; family Ambystomatidae; genus Ambystoma; species Ambystoma mexicanum. Next base: position 1,206,272,694 of record NC_090934.1, on the reverse strand, counting down.
ACCGGGGTCACATACAGCCTTGCAGGTGGAGGAGGGCTGTTAACATCCTGCTTCCCACCCCCTTCACCCCAATTGCCCAGGTCAATTGCGGTGTACACCTCCCATTGGCACTACTCCATCTGGGCCAGCACTACTACATCTGTGCCATGGTTGGGAGGGCACCAAAGGTGAGGGGCGCCTCAGCTGGGCGTCCTCCTCGTGGCGGGCGTGGTCAGGGACGTGGCCGGGGTGACCAGGGAGTAGGGGGACTCCAGGGTGTCCAGGGCAGCCGCAGAGGGGGAAGAGGCAGGGGTGCTCCACTTGAGCACAATGTCCTGCCATGTGTCGCTGCAGTCATGCCACCACCCCCTGTGGTTCCAGGAGATGCAGCTTCTGCATCTGGCACTGGCGCCCGTGTGACCCAGCAGTCTGTTCCATCGACTGCCACGGGCCCAAGGGTAGTGGTAGCTGCAGGTGAAGCTGTGGACACCGCCACCCAGGCTCAGGGTCTGCCAGCGCAGCCTGCGTTGGCACTTGAGGAGCCCTTGGAAGATTTCCAACAGGCCAGGAGGGAAACCAAAGGGGTACACAGGGCTGCCCTGACCAAGACACGTGTGCCTGGGGCAGTTATGTCATCTGCTGCCCCAAACAGCCAGGTGTTGGCAAGTGCAGGGGCAGATGCACCCAACAACACCCCGGTTGTGAGTCTGCAAACCAGGACAGTTGCGGTCAATGACCCTGCCACAGCGGATGTTGCTGCGCAGGGTCCATTAGAGAAGTCATCACGCCAACCAACTCCAAGTACCCACTGTAAAAAGAGCCAAAGCCGGCGGCATTGGCTTCCCTCACATAGCACCTAAGCTCTGGAATTCCCTCCCCAACTCGCTCAGAGCAGAACCATCTCTGTATCTCTTTTGCAAATCCCTCAAAACCACGCTATTCAACTAACTCCACCTTCCCTTCACCCACTTCAGCTCGCACACATCTGATACGAAAAGTGTTCGACATGAAATGCTTCCTGTAATGTAAATTGCTTTGTAACCATCTTCCTTCCATTGTAACCAGACTATGTATGCATTCATGTAACAGCGCCACGATGCCCCCGGGCTGATGTGCGCTTTAAATAAATCCGAAAAAATAAATAGAGGGCACCCAGCTGCCACTGACAGAAGTCAGGCCTTTGGTCGTCCCTCCACCTGCCACTCCCTTGGCTCAATCCACCGAAACCACTGGCCATACTGGTCAGGGCGGCATTAGCCAGCCAGGGTCTGAGCCACAATCCAAGAGGAGGAAGGTTGCACCTGCACCACAGGCTGGGACCTCACACACAGCCACGACCTCCTGCACGTCGAGGAAGAAGACTTTCTGCAACAAGGAACTGGACTTCCTCGTGGGCTACGTGCGGGGCCACAGCCGTGACATGCTAGTGGGTGCAATAGTCAGACTACGGCTGCCCAACATGATACCCACTGGAAGCATGTTGCGGAACATGTCAGTGCATTCGGCCATGAGGTGCGCAGGGCGCAAGAGTGCAAAAAGCGTTGGAATGACATCAAATACAGTGCTAAGGCTAAGCGTGCCTCAAATTACAACTTGACTCTGGTGACTTGCGGTGGGCCTGCACCAGTGGAGGAAGTCCTCACTCCGCATGAGTCACTCATTGCGGAGTTCATACCATCGTAATCGGTCGAAGGAGTGGGAGAGATGCCGGACTTTGATGCCCAGTCCAGTGAGTGTTGATGCGTGTTTGTTGAGGATGTGTGTGTTTTACTTGTGGGATGTGTTGTGCATGATTGCCACTACATGTGACGTGCACATGTTTCTTGATGTGCAAGTAATGCAATGCTTCCTTGATGCATGTCTGCTATGCTGGATGGTGGACATGTGGAGCAGACGGGGACTGTCCGCATCAACAGTATTGCACCCTACTCACATGCTGGTTACCAGCATGCCCCTCCGGTCCATGTCCCAGCTCACTGGCCCTTCTGCATGTAGAGCAGGGTGACCTTCCTCTCAGCCCAGGCACAATGTCATAGCATGACTGCCGTGCATGTGTCCTCTGCCTGCATGCGGGTACTCCATGTAGGCATGCTCTCTTGCACCTCCACCCCCCGCTCTGCACCCCAATTCCACCTTTGCACTGGTCTGCTTCAATATTGGCGTTGGGTACTTCCTTGTTAATGCCTCCTGTGTACATGCTAACTTCCCGCAACCAATCTGCCAGACATATGCTGTGTGGTACAGCCTTAGTACTTGATGCAGGGTATCTCACTTGTACTGTGCAGAGGTCAGATGCCCCGCAGGGACATGAGTGCCCATTCATGCTCCATGTGCATTGCACGCATGCCCCTATGTGTCCTTGACTGGATGATCACTGTAATACAAGTCCTGGGTGACATACATTGCATGGCATTTCATTAGCCTTCCCATGTCTACTGTGGCTCAGTACTGCGTTGCACACATGTTTAGGGTCTGACAATCTGGGTGGGTCACAGGCCTCAGCCTGTTTAATGGCCAATGACTCTGTCCAACTGGTGTAGTGTCTTCTTCACGTGTGGGTGGCCTCCAGATGTTTCATCATGTGTCCTGATTAGTGTCCCATCATCATTTGCAGTGTTGTCACTTGACTCACATGAAGCTGTTGATGCTAGTCAACACTGCCTGTCAATGCACAGGTCTATGGTCAGCCTTTTGATAACATGCTAGGCATCCATGCTTTTCAACTTGGGTGGAGGGGTGCTTTGCTTGTAGATATGCTACCGATTGAATGCACATTGCATGTGATGCCTGAAGTTGACCTTGCACTGCCTTCACATTTTCTGACACACACCATGAAGTACTTGTACATGTAGGTAGTGAGTAACATACACATTGGCTGCACTGCATAGACCCACTTCAATGCAAACTGCCACCTTTCAACAGGTCTGATCACAGAAGCAATTCCAAGTTGACCCAACATGCATGCCAGGTTCTATTTTGTGTGTCACATGTCTGCCTGATGTTGTTGGTGTGTGTGTTGTATGCTTCTGACATGTGTAGTGACCTTTCTTCTCTATATTTTTCAGATGATGACGCAATGGAGCCGGAGTATGGTGTTGTCATGCCAGGCACAGGGTTGGTATCACTACATCAACCCGGAACAAGTGGGGGTCGTGGGGTGGCAGGCCTCGAAAACCCCCAAGTGCTACAGGCCATATTGTCTCTGGCTGCCTATGAGTCCAGCCCTGATGACGACTCTGACGTCCATGTCGAGTTGGATGAGCATCAGGTCCATGTGTCAGGGGTGAGTGATTCTGATGTGGACACTCCTCTGTCCGCGACACCTGCACTGAGGGGTCAGACAGTCTTGGAACCTCCGCCCGTGGTGGTTCGGGATGCAGGGTCACCCTCCACACCAGTCACTGATGTGCCTGGGACATCATGTCGACGGGGGCATGTAGTCGTGCAGCCGCGGGCAGTGCCAACACGACGAGGACACCCAGTCCTTGGGTCCCGCAGGGGTCAAGCCCAGCAATGCGGTCACCGCGCGCAACCACTGTATACTGAGTGGGAGCAAGACATGACTGCCAATTCAGAACGGCAGGGGGCAGCAATGGAGAACATCGCTGAGAGCATGGAGCGTGTGGCCCGATCCGTGCTCCCCCCTGCTAGGCAGGTGCTTCTCCAGCAGCTGCCGGCACGGTCCACGGCCCGCTCACTCAGGCTGGGCATGGTGGCCTCAGGCAGGGCACACCAGGCTGAAATGTCATCTCTGCGTCAAGCAATTGCTGCTCACGCAGAGGCACACATGGAGGCCCTGAGGGAGGAGTATGCTTCCCTCAAATCCACTCTGGGTGTCCTTCTGACGTCCCAGAGGGAGCGGTCAAAGGAGAGGTTTGCACAGCTTGAGTGTACCATCTTGGCTGAGCTACAGGCTTGCTGGGAGGTGCAGCGGTTGTCCAGCCAGACCTTGCAGGAGGAACTCCGTGTTACACGTGCTACCTTGCAAGAGGAAGCACCTGTATCACAGGCGATTCTGCATGCAGACCTACAAGTCATCGCCACACAGAACCAGGCTCACCCGTCCGGCAGGGGCAAGCTGTTGCTAGGGGTGCGCAGGCTACTGTGCCACATCCTCCTTTCCAGGATGAGCCAGACTCGGACGACCATCTATCTCCCACATAGGCCGGGCCGTACAGGCGTTGAGCCCATGGAGGTTTTTTTTTGGCTCAGCATCATCGCATGTGGGTATTGAGCAGCACTCTGTACCTCCCCCCTCCTCGGTGCCCCCCCCCCTGGGTCCTATGTGGCCATTTTTGATTTTTCTTTTAGTTTAGTTAGTTAAGTTTCTGTTTGATAGTTAATTTAATTAGGTAATGTAGGTTTTTCATAGTTAGTGTAATTAGTTAATATAGTTTAAAATTGCTTGTCTATTGTGCTTTCATGTGACAGTGTGGTGCTTTGTGGCTTTTGAAAGCATCCACTGTCTGTTCCAGCTGGGCCCTTCAGGCTTGTCTTGTGTATGTGTTTGCTGCTTGGGGTCCTTGACTCACACATGCCACTCCTGCTTCCCTTATCCATGGGCTCGCAAGGATGGTTCGGTGTAACAGCCTATTACACAAGGGCTTTGGACTGTCATATCTGTGGTATGTCTGCTGCTGTGGAACTTGTGTTAACACCCCTAGTGGGGATGATTGGGGTGTTATTGACCACTGTTCTGCTTTTGCTAGATGGGGTGTTTCATGATTCATGTGTACATTCATTGCTATGCATTGTGTAGTATGTTTCCTATATTTACTGTACATGTGCTTGTTGCAATTCATGCCGTAGATAGTGTGTTCCACACTTTGGCTGTGAAAGACGGACTGATGGTGTGATTTCTGATCTACGTCTCTAACATGGTCCAGTGATGTGATGCCTGAAGAGACACACACAGATGAATTTAATGCATTAATCATGTGTTTCATGCCCTTTCTGCAGGGGGATGAGCCTCCAGACCAACTTTGCCAGCAGACATGGGCCATTGGACGTCTGGAATCTGGACAAGTTTGGTGGTGCCCACATGCACATGTGTGCGCAAGCAGAGGCACAGGCATTGCAATCATACATCCTAAAACTGCTAACGTGTTTCAAGGGACTCCAGGCAAGGTGAGCAGAACAGGGGGTCCACAACACAGCAAATCTTCCACCACGCCAGTTGCACATGCATGCTTAGTAGCAGCACTGAGGGTGAGCTTGGACGAATATTGGTGTTGAAGCACACAATACAGCTCAGATGTGTTGGTGGACTCATGGCTAGTAAGGTTGGCTGGGGCACCTGCAGGGGCAGTGGCACATACCCCCCGGTCCACCATGGTCCATTGAGCCACTGTCATGATGCCTACCTCCAAGGAGCCAGACCAGGCCCAGCTACCCAAGAGGCAGACATCATGTCCCCGAGGGAAGTCTCAGCAGCCCCAAGTAGGGGCCCTTTGGACTCAGTCCTGGCGCCTTTGGCGCCAGGCTCATATTGGACAACAGTCCTGGCGCCATAGGCGCCAGGCTCATAAAAGATGACTTTGTGTTTAAAGGTGCTTGGTGTAAACTTACCTGATGCAGACCATGCTGCAACATCCAGGCCATCTAGAGGCCTGAATGGGACTACTTTATCTTTGGGGACTACTTAACCACACGGGTGTGGCCGGAGGAAGAATACATACCTGAGAGGAAGGATGCATACCTGGAACTACTTCGAAGGCTATTTAAGCCACGCCCAAGCAGCAACTCACGCGTCGCGTTGTTCTGCATCTAGCAGCGGGACGCTCACCGTGTCTGCTCCTGCATCCTGACTTCTGCCACGCCCGCCAGCATCCTGGAACACCTGCAAAGGGAGAAGAGAAGAGAATAGGAGAAAGAAGAGTCCTTACCTGCTAAATCCGCATTCCGGAGACATTTCACCAACATTCATTTTAAAAGCACATCGCATCGGACGCTGCAGTGCCGCATTCCACTCACCTTTACTAGGCGCCTCCATGTTCATCAGCGACCATCTGGATCTGCAACCACATTTCAGCGCCTAGGGAGAAAAAGACAAGAACAAAGGTGAGCTAGGGAAGAGAATAAGAAAACCTTAATTTGCCATCATAAGACTTACCTGTTGGGTCATTCCCACTTCATTTCGGGTCGGTGCCGCATCCTGGCATTTCCGGACCCGGCCCCTAAGGGGAAAAAGACACATCAGCGTTAGTGAGCGAATGCTAAGACATTACATGAACGCTCATTAAAGACTTACCTGATATCTACTGGAACTGCACCTTTCACTTCAGGTCGGTGCCATATCTCTGGCATTTCTGAACCCCGGCCCCTATGGGGAAAAAAGACGCAAGCATTAGTGCATTAATGCAAGGACACTAAAGGAACCTCTCATCAAACAACTCACCTGAGTTTCCTTCGTCGGTTCCATTGCTCATCTCGGAATCTTTGTTCTGCACCTGAAATAGAGACAACAGACAATTATTATTTCGGGCTCATACTTATAAACAGAATTCTCACAGTACTTTACCGGGAAGGTCAAGCAAACTTGAACTCTCTACAATCCATGATCCAGTGAAGTAACTGGATTACAACGCGCCCCTGCATCAGAAGCAGGATGGAGAGCTCGTCCTTTCAGACCCTAAGGTGAGACTTCACGGGGAATCGCAGAAGGGTTTCGTGGAGGGTGAGAAGGGAGTGGGAGGCTTACACATTATCCCGCAGATTGTTAATACTCCCTTTTCACACACAGAAGGATATTTCTGCGAGTCAGACAAGCCAGATTTGAAGGTCCTGTCCTGTCCATCTTCCGAGTCCTGCGCTTCACCATAGAAGAGGCAACAGCACTCCAAACCAGGCCTGCGCCTCCGTGGGAGTCAGGTGAGCGTAACAGAATGCAAAGCCTACCTACAATTTCCCACCCGGGTGCTATGGAAACTTCCAAGACAGACCAGCTGGCCCAGCGTTTGGGGGAATTACGGGCAGAAGTACACTCCGCCCGCCAGGAGACTAACGCTCTCGAAAGAGAACTGATCCTATCTAAGGAAAGAACTGATGACCTGGCCAAACGGTTGTTGCAGGGTCAGGCAGGACAAACTCCTTTACCTAGTTCTGGGGGTAATCCCACTTCTATGATTTCGAATAACCCGGTACAAATCAATCTACCTGAAAACATGCCTTTGGCCCCTCCTAAACGTTTTGCTGGGGACCCCAAGAAATATGCAGTTTTTATGAACCAATGTCGCTTACACTTCCTATGCAGACCTGGGGCCTTCCATAATGACCAGACCAAGCTTTTGTATTATCTTATCTCTGCGGCAGTGCTGCCGATTGGTCAGTTCCTTTGGTAAATCAAGATGACCCAATTCTCCAGGATTTTCAAGGCTTCCAGGCAAGCATGGAAAGATTATTTGCTCGACACTCTCAGGGACAGGCCCTAGACAACGAACTGCTATCCTTACGACAAGGTAACCAGGATCTCTTATCTTACATCGCCACCTTTAATAGGTTGGTTGTGGAAACTGGGTGGCCAGAGAATAAAAGGATCACATTATTTCATCGAGGTCTGCGCTGAGAACTTAAAGACGTGCTAGCCCAAATAGTAAATCCACCCCAAGTCTGCGCGGAGTACATAGACCTTGTGCTCCAACTTGATCACAGACTTCAGAATAGAAAAGCAGATCGATCCAAGTTTGAAACCAGAGTGTTGATCAAAACTCACGCTAACCCCAAGAGTACCGACGTTTCAGAACCTATGCAAATCGGTGGAGTTAAAGGACCGTTAACGCAGAAGGAACAGGAGAGAAGGCGGCAAAAGCAATTATGTCTCTACTGCGGAGCTTCTGGTCACTTTCTACGAGATTGTCCGGTAAAACCACCTAAGAAGGTGGTTGGAGTCACTGACAACAATTTAACAGAACCTGATTCGGGAAATGACCAAGCCCGACAAGCGTAGAGGTCCGCTTGCCGAGCTTGAAAACAAACTCTTTGACCTTGCATTTCATCATGCCAATGGTCCTCGTGGATCCGAAACAGCCTCGGCGGTTGCATGCTATAAAGGCATACATCGACAGTGGAGCTATTGGAAACTATGTAGATCGTGAATTGGCCTCCAGGATTAATCTCCCTCTCCGTCCGAAAACTAACAAGGATGTCATTACTACAGTTGATGGAACCGAAATAGCCTCAGGGCCGGTAACTCATTCCACTACAGAAGTGACACTAGTGGGTCAGGATGGACATCGGGAAGCTATTGAGTTTGACGTAATCAAGGCCCCACAGTTTCAAGTAATTCTAGGAATTCCTTGGTTAGAAACACATAATCCTCGAATTGACTGGCGAGCAAAGAGAATAACCTTTCCTGATTGTGAACAAACTTGTTATCCACGAAATCCAAATATGGGCCTGGCCTCAGTAACTTCCGCCACTATACAACTACCGGTTGAGTACCAAGAATTCCAAGACGTTTTCCAAAAAGAACAGGCCAACACCTTACCTCCCCACCGGTCGTACAATTGTCAAATCGATCTGGTACCCAATGCTCAACCGCCTTGCAGTAGGAATTATGCTCTTACTGAACCTGAGAACCTTCATTTGTGTCAGTATTTAGATCAGTACCTTGCCAATGGTTTTATTCGCCCGTCAAAGTCTCCTGTTTCCTCAGCTCTGTTCTTCGTGCCGAAAAAAGAAGGCGACCTCAGAACATGTATTGGCTACCGCGCCCTAAATCAAATAACGATTAAGAATCGTTATCCTCTGCCTCTGATCCCTGAACTTCTCGACCAGGTAAAAGATGCTTGTATGTACACCAAGTTAGATCTCTGGGGAGCTTATCATCTGGTGCGTATAAAAGAAGGCGACGAATGGAAGACTGCATTCCGCACGAAATATGGGCTCTTTGAATATGAGGTGATGCCCTTCGGATTGTGCAACGCACCTGCCGCCTTTCAATACTTTATGAATGATGTTCTTCGGGGACATATCGATGTTTGTGTCATCATATATATCGACGACATCCTGGTGTACTCCTCTTCGGAATCCGATCACAGAAAACATGTCAGGGCAGTTCTTGAAAAATTGCGCCAGCACAAACTGTTTGCAAAACTCGAAAAATGCGTTTTTCATATAACAGAAGTCGAGTTTCTCGGATTCATCCTGACACCTAAAGGAGTCCGAATGGACTCGCGAAAGGTGGACGCCATCCTCAAATCGCCATCTCCTAGCTCTGTGAAGGGGGTTCAGAGCATGCTTGGTTTTGCCAATTTTTATCGAAGATTCATCCCGGAATTTTCTCGAGTGGTCCAACCTATCACAGCTCTCTTACGGAAGAATAAACGCTTCAAATGGACTCATGAGGCAGAATGTTAAGACGGATTTCTGAACTCTGTCCTCGTGGCGCAGAAGTTCAGAAGGCCAACCTAATTACTTGGAACAGGGTAACCTCTGGACGAGCCAGACCAATCAAGGTAGCGATCGCGGCGGTCAAGACTAGGTCTCAAGAGGGGTGAGGGTGACTGAAAGCCCGCAATGAGCACACAAAGCAAGAGCGCTTACAAACTACTCCAAACAGTTGTTATATCAAAAATATATACACATTTATTTTAAGGCCTTTAAAATAATGACTGTAGCGAGAAAATCACAATATCACAATATTAAGCCAACACATACCATATCAACACAATATATATACAAATACGACAGTCGCAAGCGTTATATGCACGAAATGTGTAGTCCACCTGAAAGGGAAGGAAAACAGGCAGTGCGATAATGCTTTAGACTCAGTTCGCCTTCAGAGGCACCTAACTAGATGGAAGTCCGAGCCCTGCGAAGAGTGGAGCCTTGTGCTCAAAGTACCTGCACACGCTGGTGCCAACGGGCAAAAGGAGAAGCTCTTCGGAGGAAGTCAGGCAGTTCGGGTTAGTGCACAACAGAAGAAGAACAGGTTCCGCGACTCAAGCGAAGCCTCCACAGTGAGCAGAAGCAGAGCGCGAGTACGGACAAAAGGGTGCTGTTTTTACACAGCGGGGAAAAGCAATGGGCTACTGCAGGAGGGCGACCAGATCCTAGCTATACTACTCACCGCTCCCCGATGCAAACAGACCCAGGATTCTCCACGTTCGTTTCAGCAGCTGGCAGGTTCAGAAGAGCCGGGAATGCCTCGTCGTCGTGTAGAGAAAAAAGACGTCCCAATCGAAGAAACCTGCACAGTTCTGTCACCACAGCAGGGCAACGGAGCGGCCGTGTGTATCTGAGCCAAATGTACACTTCAGACTTGGGAACGCCAAGTGTACGAAGCGTGTGAGAGTGACCAGGACTCGAAATACAACACAACCTGGCGGCGGTTACAGAGCAAGACTCCCGTGTAAGCTGGTCAGTCAACTGGATGGCCCAGAGACGCTTCCGAAGGCTTACTGGCAGGAGATGGTGAAGATGCCGAGAATAGCTGTTCCCGCTATTCCAAAGGGTCGAAGTACCAGTACAGGCCTTCTGGTTCGATCAAAGGAGGAAAGGGTTTCACCGGACGACAGCAGTGCAAAGGAGGAGTCCTTCAGCGGGTCACAAGCGATTCCTCGGTCCAGCCTCTTGGTTGCAGGATACTTGGCTCCTGTATTCCTTCGTTCGTGAGAACTCAGGAGATCGACCTGGTAGTGGTGTTTCCAGCCCCCTCTTATCCACGGTTCCCTTCGCGCCAAAACGGAGGGGAGCCAATGGGAGATCCGCTCATCAACACACACACCATTCGTGGACCAATCACGGACCACGGTGGTCCCAGGCATTCACACCACCCTAGACTCTCTGGCACCCAGGATGTGTATTGGGACCAGACATCCCAGCCCACACCCTGGAGGCACACAAAAGACATGTAGAAGCCCGCGAAAGCATCCGTGTTTCGCGGGAAAGTACATGCCCAAATAAGGAAGGCCCCGGGTCGCTCGACCTGGGGAAGATGAATGGAGCAAGACGGTCAGTGGACAGGACAAAGGAGCCTCGTGGTCTGGCCATTTTGGGAGCCAGGCCACCATTTTGGGTTCAGCGCGAAAAACGCGCTTAGAACGCCAAAAGGAGCTCAAAATACACAAAACGATCGCTGCCACCATTCCAGTCCCTGAATGACTTGCACCGATCAAATACAATCCTAAACGAGTATCTAGGGCCTGTAGAAGGCTAGAGACCCAAGAGAGCTGTAACTTAGCTTACAGTGCCCTCTTGTGTCATGTTGCACTAAAGCCGCAACATGATAAAAGAAACTACGGGAAACAGCGTTCCCCAGTACTGACTGTCTTAAGGGCATGTCAGTTTCCCCATAAGAAAAGGAGCGAAAGCCCAGAGGAGTGCGGCAGAAGGCTGCACTTCTCTGGCAAAGTCAAGAACAAGGTGAAAAACAACAGCAAAAAGTTTAGGGGTTGCCACATGGAAGGAAAATTACCTACAATTACGAAATCTTTCCTAACACTCGCCCCTCCCAGACTATGGACAGGGGGAACTAATCCACCCCTGGATGAGTCTCTTGTTCAGGTCGGTTAAACATTCTGGACAACCCATCAGCATTGCTATGTTGGACACCTGGTCTATGCTCAATAGTGAAGTCGAAGCCTTGTAGAATTATGGACCACCTAAGCAACTTTGGATTCTCCCCCTTCATGTTCATTAGCCACTTTAATGGCTTATGGTCAGTTTGCACAGTGAAGTGGGTCCCATAGAGGTAGGGCCTCAGCTTCCTTAGGGCCCACACAACAGAGAAACATTCTTTCTCTACCGTGGACCATCTGAGCTCTCTGTCCTTAAACTGGCGACTAATAAAACCGATAGGGTGTTCCTTACCCTTCTCATCTACTTGTGATAGTACAGCTCGTATCCCAGTGTCAGAGGCGTCCGTCTGCACGATAAAAGGTCTTTGATAATCAGGGGCCCTGAGGACAGGGGCCTGGCACAAGGAGTCTTTTAAGCCATTGAAGAACTTCTCACACTCGTCGGTCCAAGTTACCTTCTTGGGTTTCTTCGGAGTTGTGAGGGCAGTCAGAGGAGCAGCTATGGTGCCATAGTCTGCCACAAAATTGCAGTAATACCCTGTGAGTCCTAAGAAGGCTCTCACTTGGGTTTGCGTAGTGGGGGTAGGCCAGCCTTGTACTGCTTGTACTTTACTGGGTAGAGGCTGTATCCTGCCTCCACCTACTTCATGTCCAAGGTAAACCACTGAGCCTTGTCCAATCTGGCATTTACTAGCCTTTATGGTCAAGTGGGCTTTCTGAAGAGCCTGGAGCACAATCCCGAGGTGTTTCACATGGTCTTCCCAGGTGGCACTGAAAACTGCTATATCGTCCAGATATGCAAGACAGAATTCGTCCAACCCATTCAACTCATGATTCACAAGCCTTTGGAAAGTGGCAGGTGCATTCTTCAACCCGAACGGCATTACCCGGAATTGGTAAAGGCCGTCTGGAGTAGAAAATGCTGTCTTCTCCTTGGCATGTTCTGCTAAAGCTATTTGCCAATAGCCAGCAGTGAGGTCAAACGTGCTGAGGTGCTTGGAGGCACCCAAAGTATCCACCAGCTCATCTGTTCGAGGCAAGGGGTGTGCATCTGTCTTGGTGACAGCATTCAGAGCCCTGTAATCCACGCAGAAACTCAATTCAGAAGTGCCTGCCTTTGGAACCAAAACCACAGGGCTGGACCAAGGACTACTAGAGGGTTCAATCACCCCAAGGTCTAACATTTTGTTGACCTCGGTCTTAATATAAGACCGTACTTTGTCTGACATCCTGTATCCCCTACTTTTGGTAGGTACACTGTCTCCTGTGTCAATGTTATGTTTGCACCAAGGTGTCAAACCAAGCGACTGTGAAAACAGGGGGGAAAACTGCCTAAGCAAACTTTTCACCTCAGCCTGCTGATCAGAAGTCAGGTGAGGGGCCACTCGGACACCCTCAAAGGAGCTATCTGAAGGACCGCTTTGGAACAGGTCGGGGAGAAGTTCAGACTCCTCTTCCTCAACGTATTAAGCCAGTAGCAGTGCTCCGATTTCGACTCTTGGGACGAAAGCCTTCAGCCTATTCACGTGAAACACTTTTGGAGCCTGTCCAGGCCTTCCAAGGTCCACTAAATAGTTAACCTCACCCAGGGGCTCCACCACTGTGTAAGGGCCTGACCATTTTTCCTGTAAAGCTCGAGGCCTTATGGGATTCATGATCAGGACTTGCTGACCAGGTGTAAAGTTGATGAGGGAAGCTTTCTGGTCGTACCAATGTTTCACCAGCGCTTGCCCTGCCTTCAATTTATCACTAGCCAAGCCCATCAGAAGTACCATCCGTTTTCTGAGCCCTAGCACATAATCAACTACGTTGGTAGTAACAGGGGGAGTGGGCATCTCCCATCCCTCTTTGACGACGGCTAAGGGTCCCCGTACGGGATGACCGAACAGAAGTTCGAAGGGGCTGAAGCCAACACCCTCCTGTGGTACCTCTCGGTAGGCAAACAGTAAGCATGGTAAAAGAAGATCCCATTTACTTCTCTGAGGTTCCTCCAGAGCCCCAATCATGCTTTTTAACGTTCTGTTGAAACGTTCCACCAGACCATTGGTCTGGGGGTGGTATGCAGAAGAGAACTTGTAGATGACCCCACATTCTTTCCACATAGCCTGCATATACTTCGACATAAACATAAAGTTGCTGCCACGATCTGACACAATTTCTTTAGGGAAGCCAACCCTAGTAAATATGCCGAGAAAAGCTTTTGCAACTGACTTGGCAGTTACAGTTTTCAATGGGATGGCCTCAGGATACCTGGTTGCATGGTCGACCAGCACCAGGATAAACTTATTGCCTGAGGATGTTTGCGGGTCAAGGGGACCAACGATGTCGATCCCTACCCTTTCAAATGGTACCCCCACAACTGGGAGCGGTACCAACGGAGCTTGGATTGTCGCGCCAACCTTACCAGACAACTGGCAGGAGGTACAACTCCTGCAGTGACTTTCTACTTGCACCCCCATCTTGGGCCAGTAGAAGTGCATGGATAACCTTTGCTTGGTCCTCTTCATACCAAGGTGACCAGCAAGGGGAACTTCATGCGCCAACTGCAGGAGGAAGGGCCTAACAGCAAGGGGAACCACCAACCTCCTATGGTCTCCTTCTGTAGACTCTGTGGGCTCGCTATATACCTTCCCAATAAATCCTATGCGTCCCAGGAGGTTCACCCTCAAGCTGGGAGCAGGCCTGTCTCCTTAGGCCTTCCAGAGATGGGCACTCACGTTGGCCTTTACTGAATTCGTCCCTATCAGGACCTCCTCCAACTAACAAGTCTTTTAGTTCAGGATGATCGTTGGGGTCGAATACTTCAGGCATCGCCACCTCCTCGTCAGGCCCGGGCGATTGACCAACTTCCTCCACCGCAGTGGTAGGCGAGCTCGGGGGAATATTCTCTTTCCCTCGTCTTGACTTGTCGACTCCTTTCGCCTTGGGTTTCCCCTTCGGCTGGGGCGGCGTATTGGACTTGGCCAATGATGCCCGTGCTTGAGACCGTGTGTAGGGTCTTTCGGCAGTGTCTCCTACGAGCCCTAAAGCTCTGAGATCATTACCTAACAAGACCTTTCCCGGGACGTTTCTCTGAATGCTCACTGGAATCCTGACTGCTTTACCATTTAAAGTAAGATTTACAGGTATTACTGGAAACATACGGAGGGGGCCGTCAGCCAACTTAGTGGGCATCAGAGTAGCTCTGGCAACTTCCTCTGAGTCTACCAAGGTAGAATCCACTACAGTGCGACTGCACCCACTATCCCTAAGAGCTGGAGTATCTACTCCATTGATCAGCACACTGTCTTTAAAGTAGTGCTTGGTATTATCCGGAATCCTAGCATAAGCATCTGCGACTTTAGGCTCCCAGGAACCCAGGGAAACTAAAACTACCTCAGCCTCTATCCCGCTGGGAAATGAGTCTGAGGAGAAGGATGCTCCTGTAATCTCTTCTTCCTCGTAGGAGGAGAAGGCCAGATTAGCGGAGTGGACCCCCAAAGGTCTAACCTTACAACGGGGATCCCCCTTCACGTGGTCAGTTGCTCCACAAGCAAAACAAGATCCATTGGGTCTGTTTACATAGGGAGGCTTATTGTAACCAGAGTTCTGTTTCAGAGGCTGTCCTCCACTACCCTGTGAGTTCTCTTGTGTCTTACCCTTATTTTTCTTTTTGTGGCCCTTATGGGAAGAAGATTTAGCAGATTCTCCACCCTCCATATCTTTGGACTTTTTCCCTTCCTCCTGCTTACCAGGATGAGTTTTGTCCTTATGGGACACTCGATGTGACACCCATAAGTCTGCTGCAATGGCCAGCCTCTTAGGATCTATCTCCTTTGAATCGGCCAAATGCTGCTTAAGCTCCGGGGAAGAAGAAGCAAAAATGTGTTCCAGCATGACAAGATTTATCATGCCTTCGAAGGAAGAAACCTTATAACCTTCGACCCAGCCAGTTAAGTTTTTCAAGGATTCAGTGACATAAGATACCCAAGTACCACCTTCCTTTTTCTTATACTCTCTAAAACGTTTCAAATATTGGGCCGGAGTCTTCCCAAACTTTAAAATGAGAGTTTGCTTTAACATTGCGAAATCAGCTCGCTCAGCCTTCGACATTTTTATAATGGCACTACAGCCAGAATGGGGCAGTCTGCTGAGTAACCATGCAATCTTATCAGCATTGTCAACTTGTTGAACTTCGCATGCATACTCAAACGCATTCAGCCAGTCCATAATGTCATTCCTTTCTTCATACACACTGAGCAGATCTTTCGGAAACCGTGGATGAGAGGCAGCCCCAGAACCATGTCCAGGACCCTTGGACCCATTTGCAACCTGAAGCTTGGCCAGTTCCAACTGGTGATCCCTGTCTTTTTGTTTTTCTGCCTGTTCGATTTTTAGTTTGGCTATGCTGAATTCAAGCTCCTGCTGCCTAAACCGCAGCTCTTGCTTCTTGAATTAAAGCATAGCCTCCCCATCAGCACTGGCAGAGGAAACATTAGACATCTCGTCCTCCCTGTCCTCGTGGTCGCGATGGATCAGTGCAGCGGCAGAACCGTCGGTTCTACCAGTGAGAGCAGCCCCACCACCTTCCGCACTGTCCTCAGAAGTTATCGCGTCAAGCTGCGCTTCTTGCCACGCCACAATTCTTTGGATCATTTCCAATTTCGTGCCTTGAGAGGAAACACCTCTCTCCGCACACATCTTCGTCAATGTTTCTGATTTGGAAGCATTTAAAGTTAACAAGGTATTTGTTTCCATACTGTTAGATAGGACTATGGCCTTTTTAAAGTTATACTACAACAATTCACTACGTGTCCTGGTTGGAATAACCTGAAATGCCTTAGTTCGTGCGCAACACTGGATACCTTCAGTCGTATCCCACCGCTGTACACCAATTTGTTAAGACGGATTTCTGAACTCTGTCCTGGTGGCGCAGAAGTTCAGAAGGCCAACCTAATTACTTGGAACAGGGTAACCTCTGGACGAGCCAGACCAATCAAGGTAGCCATCGCGGAGGTCAAGACTAGGTCTCAAGAGGGGTGAGGGTGACTGAAACCCCCAATGAGCACACAAAGCAAGAGCGCTTACAAACTACTCCAAACAGTTGTTATATCAAAAATATATACACATTTATTTTAAGGCCTTTAAAATAATGACTGTAGCGAGAAAATCACAATATCACAATATTAAGCCAACACATACCATATCAACACAATATATATACAAATACGACAGTCGCAAGCGTTATGTGCACGAAATGTGTAGTCCACCTGAAAGGGAAGGAAAACAGGCAGTGCGATAATGCTTTAGACTCAGTTCGCCTTCAGAGGCACCTAACTAGATGGAAGTCCGAGCACTGCGAAGAGTGGAGCCTTGTGCTCAAAGTACCTGCACACGCTGGTGCCAACGGGCAAAAGGAGAAGCTCTTCGGAGGAAGTCAGGCAGTTCGGGTTAGTGCACAACAGAAGAAGAACAGGTTCCGCGACTCAAGCGCAGCCTCCAGAGTGAGCAGAAGCAGAGCGCGAGTACGGACAAAAGGGTGCTGTTTTTACACAGCGGGGAAAAGCAATGGGCTACTGCAGGAGGGCGACCAGATCCTAGCTATACTACTCACCGGTCCCCGATGCAAGCAGACCCAGGCTTCTCCACGTTCGTTTCAGCAGCTGGCAGGTTCAGAAGAGCCGGGAATGCCTCGTCGTCGTGTAGAGAAAAAAGACATCCCAATCGAAGAAACCTGCACAGTGTTGTCACCACAGCAGGGCAACGGAGCGGCCGTGTGTATCTGAGCCAAATGTACACTACTCACTTCAGACTTGGGAACGCCAAGTGTACGAAGCGTGTGAGAGTGACCAGGACTCGAAATACAACACAACCTGGCGGCGGTTACAGAGCAAGACTCCCGTGTAAGCTGGTCAGTCAACTGGATGGCCCTGAGACGCTTCCGAAGGCTTACTGGCAGGAGATGGTGAAGATGCCGAGAATAGCTGTTCCCCTTATTCCAAAGGGTCGAAGTACCAGTACAGGCCTTCTGGTACGATCAAAGGAGGAAAGGGTTTCACCGGACGACAGCAGTGCAAAGGAGGAGTCCTTCAGCGGGTCACCAGCGATTCCTCGGTCCAGCCTCTTGGTTGCAGGATACTTGGCTCCTGTATTCCTTCGTTCGTGAGAACTCAGGAGATCGACCTGGTAGTGGTGTTTCCAGCCCCCTCTTATCCACGGTTCCCTTCGCGCCAAAACGGAGGGGAGCCAATGGGAGATCCGCTCATCAACACACACACCATTCATGGACCAATCACGGACCACGGTGGTCCCAGGCATTCACACCACCCTAGACTCTCTGGCACCCAGGATGTGTATTGGGACCAGACATCCCAGCCCACACCCTGGAGGCACACAAAAGACATGTAGAAGCCCGCGAAAGCATCCGTGTTTCGCGGGAAAGTACATGCCCAAATAAGGAAGGCCCCGGGTCGCTCGACCTGGGGAAGGTGAAGGGAGCAAGACGGTCAGTGGACAGGACAAAGGAGCCTCGTGGTCTGGCCATTTTGGGAGCCAGGCCACCATTTTGGGTTCAGCGCGAAAAACGCGCTTAGAACGCCAAAAGGAGCTCAAAATACACAAAACGATCGCTGCCACTATTCCAGTCCCTGAATGACTTGCACCGATCAAATACAATCCTAAACGAGTATCTAGGGCCTGTAGAAGGCTAGAGACCCAAGAGAGCTGTAACTTAGCTTACAGTGCCCTCTTGTGTCATGTTGCACTAAAGCCGCAACATGATAAAAGAAACTACGGGAAACAGCGTTCCCCGGTACTGACTGTCTTAAGGGCATGTCAGTTTCCCCATAAGAAAAGGAGCGAAAGCCCAGAGGAGTGCGGCAGAAGGCTTCACTTCTCTGGCAAAGTCAAGAACAAGGTGAAAAACAACAGCAAAAAGTTTAGGGGTTGCCACATGGAAGGAAAATTACCTACAATTACGAAATCTTTCCTAACACAGAACAGGCCTTTCAAGACCTAAAGACTAAATTCACCTCCGCACCTGTGTTAAAGCATCCACGCCCAGATCTCCCTTACATTGTTGAAACCGACACATCCAGCTTAGCCATGGGAGCTGTCCTGTCTCAAAGGGATCCAATAACTAACCAACTACACCCTGTAGCCTTTTGGTCCAGAAAATTCTCGGCTCCTGAAATTAATTACGCAATCACCGACAAGGAGTTACTAGCTATTAAGTCTGCCTTCAAAGCTTGGAGTCATTACCTCCTCAGCGCAAGACACACCATCACGGTGATTACAGATCACAGAAATTTGCAATATTTAAAGACGGCCAATGCCCAATCATCACGTCAACTCCGATGGGCTTTATTCTTTGTGGAATTTGATTTTGTAATCACATATCTCCCTGGTTGCAAGAATGGCAAAGCGGACGCTTTATCCCGGATTGGGATGGAAGAAACAAATTCGAGCTTAAAACCTGTACCGATTATACCTGAACAGAGAATTTTGGGTATGACCTCTTTACAAACTATTGAGGACGTTCAAACTCGAGTTAAACAACTATTAGACTCCACAGCCTTACAAGAATGGAGCCAAAAGGGGTCACACTTTTCCGTTAATAACGATTTACCGTATTTCCAGGGGTGATTATTTCTGCCTAACAAAGAACTGCAAGAACTCGTTATTGCCCATTATCATGATACATTAATGGAAGGACATCCTGGTATCGCTAAAACTGAAGAAAAGATCAAACGACAATTCTGGTGGGCATCCTGGAGAAAAGACATAAAATCTTTTGTGATGTCTTGCGGAGTTTGCGCCCAAAATAAAGGTCAAAAGAAAAGACCAGCCGGTCTTCTACAACCTTTGGATATTCCACCGGCACCTTGGCAAACCTTGTCGATGGACTTTATTACCGACCTGCCTCCTTGCTATGGATACAACACTATCTTGGTGATTGTGGATCTCTTCTCCAAAAAGGCCCATTTTATCCCTTTAAAAGGGTTACCCTCAGCCTCCATCTTGGCCAAGGAATTTCTGGAGAACATAGTTCGTATGCATGGTTTTCCATCCATATTAGTCTCAGATCGAGGAAGCCAGTTTATTTCCCATTTTTGGAGGAAATGTTGTCAACTGGCGCAAATTGATGTAGGACTATCCACCAGTCACCATCCCCAAACCGATGGCCAAACCGAGAGAACTAACCAAACCCTTGAACAATATCTTCGGTGTATGTTGCACCAATCTGAATGCAATTGGAAAGACATTCTTTGGATCACAGAATATGCATATAACAATTCTGTACATTCTGGAACAGGACAAACCCCTTTTTATACCTTGTATGGTCATCATCCTCGAACCTCAGACCTGGACCCTCCTCAAAACCTGGAAATGCCTGTGGTAGATCATTTGCATTCCACGATAACCCGAGCTTTCAAAGAAGCTACGACTCATCTTCAGCAAGCCAAGAGAAAGTACAAAGAAAATTCTGATTTACATTGAAGTGAAGCACCTCCGTACCAAATAGGGGACCAGGTGTGGCTAGCAACTAGACATTTACCTCTCAAAGGACCGCAGACTTTCAACCCCAGATACATAGGACCCTATCCCATCAAAGCTATAATCAACCCGGTGGCCTTTAAACTCGATCTACCAGCGAACATGCGAATTCATCCCGTTTTCACGCCTCACTGTTGAAACCGGTGCAACCAGGAATCAGACTGATCAAACCACCAGAACCAATTCAGATTGATGGGGAATTAGAATTTGAAGTTAAACACATATTGGATTCCAAGGTGTTAAAGTCAAAACTCTTCTATCTAGTTGATTGGAAGGGGTATGGACCTCAGGAGAGATCTTGGGAACCAAGCGACCATGTACACACGCCGCGATTAATACAAAAATTCCACCGAAAATTCCCAAACAAGCCAAAACCCCCGGAGAGAACAACCTTGGGAGGGGCCTTGGGAGGGGGTACTGTCATGATGCCTACCTCCAAGGAGCCAGATCAGGCCCAGCTACCCCAGAGGCAGACATCATGTCCCCGAGGGAAGTCTCAGCAGCCCCAAGTAGGGGCCCTTTGGACTCAGTCCTGGCGCCTTTGGTGCCAGGCTCATATTGGACAACAGTCCTGGCGCCATAGGCGCCAGGCTCATAAAAGATGACTTTGTGTTTAAAGGTGCTTGGTGTAAACTTACCTGATGCAGACCATGCTGCAACATCCGGGCCATCTAGAGGCCTGAATGGGACTACTTTATCTTTGGGGACTACTTAACCACACGGGTGTGGCCGGAGGCAGAATACATACCTGAGAGGAAGGATACATACCTGGAACTACTTCGAAGGCTATTTAAGCCACGCCCAAGCAGCAACTCACGCTTCGCGTTGTTCTGCATCTAGCAGCTGGACGCTCACCGTGTCTGCTCCTGCATCCTGACTTCTGCCACGCCCGCCAGCATCCTGGAACACCTGCAAAGGGAGAAGAGAAGAGAATAGGAGAAAGAAGAGTCCTTACCTGCTAAATCCGCATTCCGGAGACATTTCGCCGACGATCCTGAAAAGGAAGACATTCATTTTAAAAGCACATTGCATCAGTCGCTGCAGCACCGCATTCCACTCACCTTTACTAGGCGCCTCCATGTTCATCAGCGACCATCTGGATCCGCAACCACATTTCAGCGCCTAGGGAGAAAAAGACAAGAACAAAGGTGAGCTAGGGAAGAGAATAAGAAAACCTTAATTTGCCATACTAAGACTTACCTGTTGGGTCATTCCCACTTCATTTCGGGTCGGTGCCGCATCCTGGCATTTTCGGACCCCGGCCCCTAAGGGGAAAAAGAGATATCAGCGTTAGTGAGCGAATGCTAAGACATTACCTGAACGCTCATTAAAGACTTACCTGATATCTACTGGAACTGCACCTTTCACTTCGAGTCGGTGCCATATCTCCGGCATTTCCGAACCCCGGCCCCTATGGGGAAAAAAGACACAAGCATTAGTGCATTAATGCAAGGACACAAAAGGAACCTCTCATCAAACAACTCACCTGAGTTTCCTTCGTCGGTTCCATTGCTCATCTCGGAATCTTTGTTCTGCACCTGAAATAGAGACAACGGACAATTACTATTTCGGGCTCATACTTATAAACAGAATTCTCACAGTACTTTACCGGGAAGGTCAAGCAAACTTGAACTCTCTACAATCCATGATCCAGTGAAGTAACTGGATTACAACGCGCCCCTGCATCAGAAGCAGGATGGAGAGCTCGTCCTTTCAGACCCTAAGGTGAGACTTCACGGGGAATCGCAGAAGGGTTTCGTGGAGGGTGAGAAGGGAGTGGGAGGCTTACACATTATCCCGCAGATTGTTAATACTCCCTTTTCACACACAGAAGGATATTTCTGCGAGTCAGACAAGCCAGATTTGAAGGTCTGGTCCTGTCCATCTTCCGAGTCCTGCGCTTCACCATAGAAGACGCAACAGCACTCCAAACCAGGCCTGCGCCTCCGTGGGAGTCAGGTGAGCGTAACAGGCACTTGTATCACTCATGCAGCGTTCCGAGACATGGAAAGAAGCAGCTCACAGGGCCATCAGCAAGGGACAGACTCGGGTGCCATGCATTTCATTTCCATGTAGAATTTGAAACATGCACTGCCTACTTTATTTCAGTCATGGTGGAACACGACTTGTTCGGAAGTCATACCTTGCTATATTCATCTGTCTGCTTACCCAGGGAACATTGCATGTTGTGTGAATCATGACACATTGGTGTTCCATTTGCAATGCACCCACCGGCGCCTGACTTCCTTCATTGACTGTGTATGAACCATCACAGGGGTAATGTTACGTATGGGTACGAAGCATCCACACTAGATTGTCTGTTTGTAGAGTAGTTTGTTACTTTGGGGCATATTTGCTGGTGTGTTTGTGTGTTATGGGCATGCACAGATTTTTAACCTGTGGCTCTTTTTGCAGCATTGAAGTGCTCCTGTTACCGGACCTGAGAGTGCGCAGGTAGGAGGCCAGCACTCACCCCAGAGATAAGTTTATCTTTGACTTCCATTTCAGTGAATTGCTGCTATGTGCATGATGAACAAGTTTGGTATGATTGTGTATGTGTTAATGTGAGTACTACATTTTTGAGCCTTCCCTACTTTCCCCTGTCAACCCTACTCCCCTCTCTTGCCCCTCATTCCTGTTATCCAGTATGCCAACACCTGTCCCGACTGCATATACCTGACCCTCTTTCCCCACCAGGGTCTCAGAGGCCTATGTGAGTTTGACCTTGCAGCCACCCAGACCACGGTGGGGGTGGTTGGTTCGTGCCACTCCTGCGCATGTACACGGGAGCAGTGACAGTACACATCCGTTTGTGGTGCATCATTCTATGTTATGTACCACAGATGGTACACATCCTGTTGTGACATTGTTTTACTGTGCTACCTTGGTTGTTACGTCATTGTGGTAGTACTTGGCCTTTGTGAGGTACTGCTACTTCAGGTCATCTACTGGAGGCTGTTCTGGTTAGTTTTTCTGCCTGCAGGCTTTTTGCTTGGCTTCTGTGTTGGCCTGCTTTGAGTTCTCTTGGATGTAGGGTTTTTGCAAATCAAGCTGGACTCAGAGGGTGCAGGCAACCTTTTACACACAAGGTGGTAGATGGTGACAAAGGGGAAGGGTGATCCTGTGGCCAGGTGAAATTCAATGATGAAGGCTCCATAACCCCGGTGCAGTTGTTCAGTGGGTCATGGTGATTTGTGAGGGAGGGGGGTTGCTTTGTTGGTGATAGTTGCCTTGCCCTGCAGTGTGACGGGCACCCTGACATTGTAATTGTAGTATCCTATGTACATGATGTGTTCTGCTGATCAATGCCTGTTCATGTGTTGTATTTACCTTTCAGGTGTGAGGGGATAGTTGTGGTTTGACATGCTGGGGTGTACACATGGTGAATGTTCACATGTGATGTCTAGAGGACACTGATGGTCACTTGATTGCACATGCATATGTTGAGTGCATGTCCCTACTGACCCACACACTCGCACTATAATGCACTACATGTACAACCACCCTTCAATGTCCATGTGTACACTCTGTTTTCCTTCTGTTGCCCACTGTGTCCCTGCAGCACATGTCCTATGACCAATTGTGGATCCTGTACATGCCTAATTTGCTTTTTGATGTGGTTTGACGCTTAGATGTGATGCTCAGGGTGTGCAGGAGGTGGACACGGCAAACAGAAGCTGCAGTGTTGATTTTGCAATGCACAATGTGTATGTAGACAGGCATTCATTGTTATGTTACAACTACACATTTTGGAATGCATTTGGGTAGGACTTATTTTGGGTGGGAGGTTGTTGGTCAGTCATTTCATCTGATTCCATGTCAGGCATCATTGCCTGATGCCAATTTACATGTTTCACATGGCAATGTGGACCTTATTGTTACTGTGTTGGTGTATGGCTATTGCTTGCCATGTCATGTTGTGGTTTGGGAGGGTTTGAGTGACATACCAGTGATAGTCATGACCTGTTTTGCAGGTGTGTGTGATTCACACCTTGCATGTGTGCCTTTTGGTCACACAGGATTGCTTGTGTTTAAGTAGCTAGGGATGCACACAATGTGGCACTAATCAAAATTAATCAACCTGAGTTGTCTATTGTGTGAATGTGTAAGGGTACACTCAGGTCTGAGACCCTTTTCCTCGGTCCTTTTGTGTCAAGTGATTCCTCTGACAGATGTTTTGCTGTGGACCACAGCTACAAAAATCTCTGTAGCAAAAACCTTTTTTATTTTAGTGCACAGCAAATACTTTTTACTTCATTGGAGCCCTGAATAGTTTTGCATTAAAGAGCTTGACTTTGGAACAAGGACAACAACAATTACCTAAAAATGGCAGAAAATGTATATTTAGCATATGCAGAAGATCTAGTAGAGAATCTCCTAAGTAACCCTTCCATATTGGGCACAGATGGTATCCCTGAGATCGGGACCAATGGAAATGATTGGAATGAACTTGAAGTTTTGAAAAAACAGTTGATCCGAACTGAGCTTCACGGAGCAATAATGACCGAATATCTACGGGCACACGCAGCCCCGATGGGTCTGATTGTGAGGATCGAACCGAGGATATTCCTGGAACAAATCCAGTTCAGGAAGGATTGGTCGTACATCTCAAACAAGTGCACACGGGATTGGCTGGAACTAATTATCAGCACAGCTAAGACAGTATCCGAAAAATTAATGAAGGAAATTGAGGAAAAACAAGATGCTCTGAAAACAGCCCATATCCTCGAATCTTATAAAAAAAAGTATTGAAGAACTGGAGGCCTCTATGAAGGAATTTAAGGAATTAAATCTGAATAAAAAAGTGGTAAAACTGAAGAAAGATTTAGCCTCCTATACTCAAGAAAGAATACATCCCTGTATTACGGATGCCCATTATGAAGATCAGAGCCAGACTCCCTCTATGCCACGCCAACTTTTTAATCAATTCAATAGGAAAAGGATACAAAATAATCGCCCTAGACCACAAAACTGGACCCTTTCCAGTGGGAGCTCAAACGGAAGCAATGGCAGCACAGCAAGTACTAACAGCGCTGCCAACAATCAATCCAATCGCAATTCCTCCACAGCACCCCAATATTTTCATCGGGGGCAAGGAAAAACCAGAAACAGAGGAAGAGGACAGTGGCAAGCACCCTGGCAAAATCAATCACCACGGGTAACACGCATCAAGGGACGAGAACAGACATCAATGCCCCCTTAAGAAGTACCCTGAAGAAAAAGTCAGTCACATGGCATGATGAGGACATGATTCATACACATGAAAGACAAGGAATGCCACAGAGACCCAGTACGAATGTACTACAGATGGATATCGATGTGAGTTTCAATAATCCAGGACCTCCAGAACAACCAAGAGAGAAATCCCTAGTGATGAACTTCTCCAGTCATAGACTGACTAAAAACCAACAGGACCTCCTGGAAAAAGGACTTTCTTTTGTTCCCACTACCACACATGATCCTTTCCAAACTCGTATAGAAGTAGCACAATTAGTCCGTAAATTCAGACTCAAACAATACTTTGAGAATATTACCTATACAGAACTAGGAAAAAGTGCGACCAATTTGAGGGGGAAATCCACCTTTTACCCAGCTCCACACGGAATCACTCCAGAATCTATAACTTTTGAAAAAAGCACTGCTCAGGAAGATTGAAGAAATGGAGAAAGAAAACCCTGAAACATTTAACAACATCTCGAAGAAAGAAAGACTGGCATTATGAGCTCTGACAGATAACAAACAAATAATTATTAAACCAGCGGATAAAGGTGGAGCCACAGTGCTCCTAGACATACAGGACTACAAACAAATGGTACAAACTTTACTAGAGGAACGAACAAGCTATAGACAACTGGGAAAAGACCCAACGGAAGATATCAAACAACTGATAGCACCGATCCTGGAAGAAGCCCCAGTAGAGGGCCAAATCAGTACACAAGAGTACGACTATTTGAACCAGAAAACTCTGAGGAGACCAGCATTTTATGCCCTACCTAAAGTTCACAAGGGAATCACCCCCATCCCCGGAAGACCTATAGTGTCAGGCATAGGCTCCATTTTGGAGCCACTGTCAGAGTTTGTTGACTACTTCCTAAAACCGAAAGTGAACCAGATGAGATCACATTTGAAGGATACTACTGCCGTCCTTCGGCTACTCAAAGACTTACCCTTTGACATAGAAGGTCAATTACTTGTGACACTGGATATTGAACAGCTATACACAAGGATCCTGCAGATGGCAACCCTACAAGTGATCAAAAAAATCCTGAGAGACACAACTCCACCCCTTGAGACGACAGTTAATCTCATTATGCAACTAGCCGAGATTGCCTTGACTAAGAATTACTTCATGTATGAAACCTCTTTTTGTGAACAAACCTCTGGTACAGCGATGGGCGCTTTCGCGCCGAGCCTAGCGAATCTGTATGTAGTGGATTTCGAAGAGAAAACGATCTATCCTATCACCAACCCCTGGGGCACATATATAAAACTGTGGAAGAGATATATCGATGACGTTCTGATGATTTTCCATGGCAATGAACAAGAACTCATCATCTTTATGACCTGGCTTAACGAACAGAACCCTTTTCTAACTTTTTCTGAAACACATAGTAAGACGTCAGTGCATTTTTTGGACTTGAACCTAGAGATAAGAGACAACCAAATAAACACCAAGGTATATAATAAAATTACAGATAGGAATTCTCTTTTGAAATATACGAGCTACCATCCATCCTCCTTGAGAAACAATTTACCCTTTGGACAATTCCTGAGATACCGCAGGAACTGCTCAACAATGCAGGCATATGAACAACAATCAAACCAACTTTACTGCAAGTTACGAGATCACGGCTATCCCAGACGCACGATAAAGAGAGCTAAAAAAAGAGCAAGAAATATTCCAAGAGCGACTACTCTGGAACAGCATACCAGAAAGATAGATCAAGAAGAGAAAATTACTGCGATCTTCAGCTTCTCACCTTTAAGCAAAAAAATAAAAAAGAAGTGATTAAACTATGGCCACTCTTGAATGTGTGAGAATCAAATCTTGAAAAACCTAGATTTGCAATTAAGCGAGGGAAGAACCTCCGAGACTCGCTGATCCACACTTATAAAGAACCAAGGGAACCCATCATTGCCACCTTATGGAACCAGGCCAAACCCACGGGACATGCACCATGTGGTACCTGCAGTGCATGTGCAGGAACTACCAGAACTACATCTATTGACATTGGTTGGCGTTACCCATGGCTGCAAAAAAACTTCACAAACTGTAACAGTAAGAACGTTATCTATTTAATCACCTGCCCAGGCAATAAGCGATACGTGGGTATGACCACCCGATCTATAAAAACTAGACTTGCTGAACATCGGTCATGTATCCGCACTAAAAAATGAACTGCTCCAATGGTAACTCACTTTGTTCAACACCAGCATGAAGCAACGGATGTCAAATAGACGGTCATCGAAAAAGTTAATGTCCCTAAACGAGGGGGAAACATTCATGACTTACTCTTCAAAAGAGAACAATTGTGGATCTTTCGTCTACAAACAGACAAGTCCGGCTTGAATGAACCAACGAGCTGGCAGACTCTGGCCACTCTATGAAAAAAACCATTTTCAACTGTATTTGATTATATATAGAATGGTCTGTAAACTATGTGATACTAGTTATGTGATACGAACGAATGAACTGGGCCACGACAATTATGTGAGCTGTAATCTCTTAGCGCCCTCTAGCCTTTTGATCTATACGCCTCACACGTTTTGCCCCCTAGATATCAGGATCTGCAGAGTTATACATGTTATGACGACTGTACGTCCCAACCGTATAGTCCACTTGCATGTATACGGGTCTTTTCAAGAATTATTGACTCCTTGCTCTCTTTTGAAACTAGCCGTACTCTGGGTTTTGTTCCAGGTAGCATGATGCCTTTACCATGTTGAGCCTAATGTTGTGCCCGAAAAACGGCACCAACACTTACCTTGCATAGAGGATGTTGATTCACATACTCTGTTACAACCTCTAAGACTATACCATACAATTTATGATTATACTAGGCCAGGTCCAGCAAGGTGTGGACCCTTTACGCCTTATTGATTGACTTAGACGTTCCTGTACACTCATACAAGATGGCGTATACTAGGAACTAGTCCCTCTTTTGTGTCCCTGGCCGCTGCCCTGGCACTGTGGATGCTTAGTTAATACATCAGTTAGACGCGGCAGCATTCACGCGTAGCCACGAACATATCTGCGCGCGGACCAGCATCATCCGCGGTGAGCCGTCCCTTCCCGACGTGAAATTTCTCAAGCGTCGAAGGTAAGCCCATCTTGGGTATGACACGAGGAAAAGTGAAATTGACCGTGCAGGCACAGACTCCTGTCTCAGCTCATGTGTTCTTTATGGGCTCTGGAGTATGATGGGTCGACTAGTGGACCCTTCCTCCTTACAGTCTCTCTTCCCATTTGCCAGTACTCCCCGTCAGTTTATTTACCCCAGGGGATTGTGGCACTACATGATAAACTATATACGCTATTGACAATTGTCTAACACAAATATGCTAAGCTTCTCTGAGATATAGCACATAGCCTCGGAGCTCCCTGAATGAAAACTTGTTGTGGGTTATTTTGAATATGACCCTTTTAATAAGCACTAATTTTTAACTTTACCCCAGGGGATTGTGGCACTACATGATAAACTATATACGCTATTGACAATTGTCTAACACAAATATGCTAAGCTTCTCTGAGATATAGCACATAGCCTCGGAGCTCCTTGAATGAAAACTTGTTGTGGGTTATTTTGAATATGACCCTTTTAATAAGCACTAATTTTTAACTACTTGTAATAAATTACACTACTGTCCGCCCTCTTTGGTTAAAACAGTACTCCCTTTTTTGTTTTCCAGATTCCAGAGCATGACAATAGCTTCATGTTTTTTGTAGGAAGTATACAAATGTTCTCTTTCCAACCACACGGATACTCGTGGGGACCCCTATAACTAGGTAAGACCTAGGTTGAATTCTTAACATGAGAGCACTGACAAACGATTGTGACACTGTTCAAATACCATCATAGTGCCACTCACTCTCCTCTTCTGTCCCCCCCTCCCTCTTGTTTCCACCTCTTCTGTAGGTGGGATCCCCCGGCACGATCCAACCAGCCACTTAGACATTGACACAGTAACCTTTTAGTGTCTGTCCAGCCCTGATGAATGTGGCCCCTGTGCCACTGAAACCGGTAGGCATCAAATATCAGGAAGAGCCTCAGATGAGTAAATAACAAATTTAAAACTCACCTGGTCCTCCTGATTCAGGACTCCCCATAAAAAAATGGGAATCATTTAATAACCTCTAACTTGGATTCTGAAAACTAATCATGAGAAAGATCAGAACAGAAGAGGAACACGGGAGATTCAATAGAAATATGCCTATCTGTACCTCCTTTTTATACCCTGTGGATAGAGAAATCAAAGAAAATTACCATTTTTTTTCATCTATGAAGCAGCCTTTGTTAAAGTAATCTTAAGTACCTCTCTAGAGGGCAAATTAAAAACAAAAATTAAAACATTTTGTGAAAATATCCCCACATAATTAATCAACTTGAGTTGTCTATTGTGTGAATAAGTAGCTAGGGATGCACACAATGTGGCACTTCCATTGCAACAATCTCAGGGTGATAATGTTGTGACAGTTGACTGTCTCTTTGTCATCATCGATTGTCACCTGGTATGTGCCAGGCCTCCGTGCACTCCGCAGGGGTGGGAGTTTAGGTGAAAAATGTGTCCACAAGCTGGGTCCGGGCTTCCTCGCCACGTGCCCTATCCCCACCCATGGGCAGCGCCTGTGCCTGTGGTTGGGGATGTGGGGGCACCACCATGTCCAACCGGTACGCCCTGCCGTGTTGCAACACTGTGCAGGACACATGCTGCCACAATGATCCTGCACACTACTGGGGTACATAGAGTAGCTGCCCGCCAGAGCGGTCAAGGGAGCGGAAGCGTGACTTGAGCACTCCGAATGTGCACTTCACTATGGCCCTTGTTGCAATATGGGCCGCGTTGTATCTTACCTGGGGTGGTGTGGTGGGGTTCTGGATTGGCATCATCATGTGGTTGCTCAGAGGGTAGGCACTGTCCCCTGGAGACGTGATAATGGTTGTGATTATTGGGGTTTGTGTATTTGTGTGTGTGTGTGACATGCGTGCATGTGCAAGGGCATTTGTACTCACCTAGGAGCCATGTGTCGCCATGCTGCCCAGCTTCCAGGGCCCGGCTCAGGGCGGACATTCTGTATATGAAACTGTCATGGGTGGAGCCAGGGTAGTTTGCATAGACAGAGACGATGATTCACTTTGCATCGCATACCACCTGTACATTGATGGAATGCCAGTGCTTGCGGTTTCGGTAGATGTGCTCAGTGGCCCTAGGTGGACGTAGGGCCACATGGGTGCAATCTATGGCACCAAGCACTTTGGGGAAGTGTGCCACCCTGTAAAAGTCCAGGACAACGGCCTGCCTTTCTGCGGGTGTTATGGGCATGTATATGTGCCTGCGGACTGAGGGGCACGCTGTCATGATTGCCAAGACCTGGTGTAGGCAGCGTGACTGTGTGGCCTGTGAGACCCCCCCCACTATGGCAGTAGTCCGCTGAAATGACCCAGTGGGCAAAAAATGCAGGACATTGAGCACCTTCTCTAAGGGGCTCAATGCTTGGGAGCAAAGGGTGGGGGATATAAGGTCATCTTCCCACTCCCTAACCAGGTCTAGGATGATACGGGGTGGAAACCTATACCTGCCGTAGACCTGGTCATCAGGCATCCCAAAAAGGCTTGTCCGTGGTGAAAAGAATCCGTGCCCTGGCTATTCTCCTCCTCCTTCGGTGTCCCACGATCAGTGCTGCAACAAATGGGGCATTCATCGTAGCTGTATATACGTGTTTGTTGTTTGCGCGCACTTTTATACTGTGCGCGGGACGCTTCCGCCTGCCTTCGTGTGGCAGACGCATTCACGCCTGTGTGCGTCTTTCGCTGTGCGCGGGTTTCCCGTATTCGAATCCATGAATACGGGTTGTTCGCGTGCGTGTGGGCATTCCATGTAGTTCCCTGCAGTACTTCCACAGTTACACCTTCTTTTTCACGCATTATTCCCCCATTCCGCGTGTTACGCCCACTGTTCCGCCTACTTTTGTTGTGTGCGCTGCGCTATGTGTGCTTTTGCTGTGTGCGTAGCGCACGCCGTTTGATGACGTGTGTGCCCTCGTGCGACATGCACCGATTTGGCGCACAACCAGTGGGAAACAAGCGCAGCACCTTCCTTGAATCGCACGCGTGCGCGTGCGCTTGCTTTCTCACGCTTGCGCCACCTTGCGCCTGCTTGCGCTGGGATTTTCGGCACACGTTTGTTCCATGAATCGGCCCCTTAATATTTTAAAAGGTTCTTCTACGTCTGTATCTTGCATTAGCTTACATCGACTAGCATAAAAACCTCAAATTTTGGGACTCCCCAACTATCCTTTTTGCCCTCCACCCCCAGTAGATTTCATCTAGTACTATTGGATTTACAAGGACACCTTCTATTGCCCTACTGACATGCCGAGGGACACCACTATTTTCCTTTGGTATTCCAATCACTACTGATC
Source organism: Ambystoma mexicanum (assembly GCF_040938575.1). Lineage (NCBI taxonomy): Eukaryota > Metazoa > Chordata > Amphibia > Caudata > Ambystomatidae > Ambystoma > Ambystoma mexicanum. The sequence continues at coordinate 1,206,241,020 of NC_090934.1, read as the reverse complement.
CAGAATCTTTACTGCTCTCTTAACAATAGTTTAAATCTTTGGGTTCCCTCTTTCTGATTCAAACACCCTTCGCTTGTTGCAGCAGATATTAGGATCTTATTTGTTTCCAATTATCCAACGGTAATACTTTTTTATTTTTTGCTACGGTCTAGTATTTCTGCAAACATTTCCAAGACTCCATTTTGTCTTTCAAAATGGCTAATCTTTGCTTTGTTGGTACATTGTTCTTCCGTCTTTATGACCTATTCTCTAATCGCTATTTTTTTATTTGCCGCATACTTCATCTGTAGTTCAAAATCTAGTCTTTCATGAAACCATCAATGCTTTAGAATATAAGTATTTATTGGTTTATGTAGTTGGCAACGGTTCTTCACTCACCGCAAAGACGAACAGAGCTTCCTAACAGCCTGCTCTCTACACAGGATTGTACACCTAATGTGCTTTACAAGGACGTGATTTAGGTTAGAATGACCTTATATTAACATATCACACGTTCAGTAATTGTTGTGTTCCTAGTTCTAAAAGTTGCACTTTCAAATCTTTCAAAGTTTTAAGTTGAATTTTGGAACATACTAGTTCCTTTCATCACATTTTACTGACTAAGGAACTTCAGCACGTGAGTCGTTTGTCTTTATTTTGTTCTCCTTTTCCCAGCACCCACATCCTTTAACACACAAATGACATGAATAATTCTCTTAAAAACAATCTTTGTCACTATTATTGCAAGGCTATATATGAATTAAATGTGTTGAATTATTTAACAATACATCACAACTGCTATGCAATTCATTGCTCGTGTTTTTGTTTACAGCCCTGAAGATTGCATCTTCATAGCGTGAAGCAAGTGTAGGCTGTTCTTCTCATCACAATGATTGATACATGAAAGAATTTGGGCCTCATTACGACCCTGGCGGTACAGGGTTAACGGCGCCGAAAAAGGTGCCGGCGCCGTTTACCCCGTACCGCCTCATTATGAGGTCCCCTCGCGGGACTTAGGAAGTAACGCCTGGTCAAACCAGGCATGTTTACCGGGTCCCGCGAGGGGAAAAGGGAGCAAACAACGGGCCAACTCGTAATGGCCCGTTGTTTTCTCCCTCTCCCATTCCCATTCAGCCCAATGGGGGCTGAAATGGGAATAGGGAAGGACCTGGTCCGGGTCCTTGGAGGGAGGAATTACCGGGCCTTCCGAACTCGGAATGGCCCGGCAATTCCTCATTCTGTGGACCCGGACGCGATTCCGGCGGCAGCCATGCCGCCAATAGCGGCATGGCTACCGCCGAGGTCGTAATGAGCCCATTGATTTGATGAACTAACATGGATGGATGCTCTCTCCTTGGTTTCATGTTGACCATTTGACAAAACCAATTTCCTGTCACAGAATCTGTCTTAAACGCACACGTGTCCACATACACACACACTGTCGCACACAACGGATGGCAGCACAGACGCACAAACAACAATGAATGGCAAAATATGCAACTAGAATGGATGGTGGCGTGGATGAACATTGTTTCCTATGTTTTCGTGTGCTGCTGTTCTGTCACGTGATCTCATCTGTTTTACTTTGACATCATGCGCAGGGTAAATTAACCTGATAAAGTTGTAGATTTGGCTGGAGTAGATTGTTGAAGGATTGCTCTGGTACAGTGAACATGTAGTTCTGTTCATTGTCTTGCAGGACAATAAAGTTGTCTCTGCTACTACCAAAATTATTCGGGGTTGTTTGTTTCTCTGAGGGCAGCATACACAGCAGTGGATGAACGTGCACACACATAAACAAAACAATGGATAGAAGCACATGCATAAAACAATCACGGCTTGCAGCAGACATACACACATACACAAAAATAATGGATGACAAACACACACAAACACAAGAGATGGCAGCAGACATATACAACAGTAGTATATGGCAACACAAACACAAACACCAGATGGCAGCACACACATAGGCCCAATAGCAACAGATAACAGCACTTACTCATAAATATACAACAGGAATAATGAATAGCAGCATATACTCAAACAAGAACAGATAGCACCCACACAACACACAACAAAAACAGAAGATGGCATCACACGCACACATGTTGCAGCACTGCTACCTAAACCCTCCTCCCCCCCACCCCGGCCCCCAATATGCACCCAGGGCACAGCTACTGCATACAGGAGTTCAAATGGTAGGACTCAACCATGCCAGGCCAAATCCAGCTACACCATCATGTGTTATGTCACCAGAAGCTAGTAGCCAACAGACGCTCAAATGTTGGCCTTAGCCATGGGAGTAAACAAACAAAAACACTACGATACATCAGTAAATGGTGTAGGGCCACTGTCATGAAAGTCTAGTCACACCTCTGCTCTAAGGTGATGTAAGCAGCAAGCAGGGCAGTGTAGGAGGTCACCCCGTAATCGTGCCCTTTAAACGGCCCCCCACTGCTGTCATCACCAGGTGACCTAGCCATGCAAATGTAATGCTGTCTTGGATGGGATAAGCTTCTCCTACCAGTGGACATGTTGTGATTACTTATTGGTAATCTTAATTATTCCTAGCCCTACTCTTTCCCATCATAGTACTTGCATCAGGAGGCCCCTGCCTCCGACAAGGACCTTCTATTTATTTTCTTCCATATAACTCCTCCCCTTAATCCCCAGCTTCCAGTTTAACATATTCAAGCTGGAGCCTGGGACCCCCTGCATAGAGGGAGAGGATGGGTGCCAGTACTGTGACAAGGAAGAGGAGGACTAGGAGTAATGAAGGTTACCAGTATGTAATCAGAGAATTACCCCCACGTCCACTCTTCCTCGTCCCAGTACTTACTTTAGGTGGCATACCATAGCAACAACGTGTAGAGGTCCCAATGAAACTCAGAGACACAAAGTGCAACAGAAACAACAAAATCACACCATTAATGATTCCATTATCATATCCCAAAAGGCAACACACCAACCCCGAATGAATCATCGCCGGAGTGGAAGACATTCAACCGATAGTGGTCGACAAAGGTGCTCTGATCCGCCCAGGTGGCAGCCCTACCAATTGCCTGTAGAGAACCCCCCTTCCCTCCCCGAGCATCCGCCCTGGAAGCAGCCAAACTCCTGGTAGAGCAATCCTGAACGTGGTCAGGCACAGGCAGGCCAGAAGCCACATAAGCCAAGGAGACAACAGTACAGATCCACCGGCCAATGGAAACCTCAGAGTTCTTCCGTCTCACACCAGCGGGGCCAAAAGTAACCATGAGACTATCAGACTGCCGGAAGGGGGCAGTATGAGCCAAATATTCCAGAACTGCCCGCCGCACATCAATGGCATGCCAAGCCACCTCGTCCGGCGTCTGCAGATCGATCCTTGGAAAACGTAGGGAGAACAAGATCCTGAGAAGTGTGAAACCAAGACAACCTTAAGCAGAAACCTTGGATCACATCGCAAAACCACAGAGTCCAGTAGAACTCTCAAGAAAGGGGGACAAAACAACTGAGCCCCAACCTCCCCCAGCCTACAGGCAGACATGATAGCGATGAGGAAAGCAGTTTCAATGTAAGGTGCTTGATATCAATTTATGACAGGGGCTCAAAAGGAGAACCCTGAAGGACCCTCAAGACAGACAAGAAGGAGATACCAAGGGGGAAGGGCGTATAAGTACAAGTAGAAACTTCCCCACCAAGACCTCCCCATCCAGGTAGCCATCAGAGTCCCCCAAGAGGATTTTAATGAGCAAAGCGTGGAGATTGCCAGGCCCTTCTCAAAACCCTTCTGGGGGAACTGGTGAATAGCAGGCAGACTGGAACGTATGGGGGATCCCAGACCACCCACACCAATCCTGAAAATGGCCCCAGTGCCTGTCATAGACCTTCAGATTAGAAGGTCTACGAGCATTAATGATAGACTCGACCATAGGACCCGAATAACCCTGGGAGACTAACCAAGACCGGGCAATAGCCAAACCGCCCATTGAATCTTTCTGACCCCAGACCCACATGCAGGGGACAAGGCCACCTCAGAATCAACCAAGGCTCCCTGGACTGAAGCTCCAACAGGGAGGAAAACCAGCTCAGACAGGGCGGGAACGGAGCACTCAACAGCACAGTCGCCTTGCTTTGCTGAACCACCTGGGAAAGAAGGGGGGGGGGTGAATGCATAAAGGAGACCCTAAGGTCACTCCACAGCAAGGGCATCCACCACCCCCCAATCCCCTTTGGCCAGGAACCGGCAGCAGAAGAGAGAAACCTTTGCAGAGGCGGCAGAGGCAAAGAGATTCAGAACCAGGAGCCCGAACCTGACACAGATCTCTGCAAACACCATGTCCGACAGAATCAGTTCCGAAGAGGAGAGGAACCAGTGGCTGAACAGATCCGCTCAAGCATTGTCCACCACGCTGACATGAGGGGTCACCAGGGACAATAGATGTGACTCCTCCCAGGAACCTATCTGAGCCGCAAGAACATTGAAGGAGCAGCCGGACCCCCCTGGCGGTTGACATATGCCAATGCTTTGGTATTGTCCATCCGGACCAACATCGCCCAACCCTCCTGAAACACCCTGAAGTACAACAGGGCCCGGAGAATAGCACACAGCTCTCTCTAATTGGATGAGTGATGAACCTCCTCCGGAGCCCACAATCCCTGGGCTGAGAGGACGCCCAATGTTGCACTGCAACCTCTTCCACTGGCATCTGTAGTAAGAGTGGTCAAATAGTACAGGACCAAGGATACCCCTGCCCGGAGATTCAGAACCCGCAACCAACAAACTAAATTGGCCCTCAGAGCATGCAACACCTGGATTAAGGCCTTGTAAGCCTGAGAAGCCAGAAGCCAGTGGGTGAGTAGATAAGAGACCAGAGGACGCAGATGAAGACGAGCCCAAGAAGACACAAGAGGCCATGTGACACTCTGACACCTGAGAACCCCGCCAAGAACAGACAGCAGGTGCTGGATCCTCTCCTGGGACAGAAAAAACCCTCCCCCCCCTGGTGCAACTCTGAGCCCTGATGAAAACCAGATCCTGAGAGGGCTCCAGGTGAGACTTCTGCCAGTTCACCAGAAACCCCAAGTCCCGTAATGCCAGGCAAACCAGTTGCCTTGACCAACCAGTGATCCAGGTAGGGAAAAATCTGAATGACCCGCAGGTGGAGATGTGCCACAAGGGGAGCCACCAGCTTGGTGAACACCCTGGGGGCTGAGCACAACCCAAACGGGAGCACTCGGAAATAAAAATGCAGAGACCCCACTGCAAAAAAGAACTTCATCTGGGAGGGGCAGAGAGAAACATGGCAATATGCATCTTGGAGATCCAGGGACACCAGCCGGTCCCCCCTGTGCAACATCGGGAGAATGTTCTGCAAAGTCTCCATCTTGAAAGGTTCCTTCCAGATGAAGAAGTTCAGAGCCTTGAGGTCCAAAATGAGGTGAGACTTTGCAGAAGGTTTGGGGACCAGAAACACCCACGAGTAAAATCCCAGACTCCGCTGCAGAATAGGAACCGGAACAATAGCTGCCTTCTGTAACAACTCGGACAGAGCCATCGACATAGCCAATCTCTTGGCAAGAGAGCGGGGAACAGCAGTCCGGGCCATGCAACGTTGGAAAGGGGGAGACAGGAAGTTCACTTGATTACCCCTCCAGACAACGCTGTGACAACACTGGAGCCAAAGAATCCCAGCACCACTGCCCAAACCATCAGGACTTCTGAGCCAGGCCTGGATGAGAAGAGCACAGAGGACCACAGCCCGCTCTGGGCCTCCAAAAGGAGCAGGAGGAGGAACCAGGGAATGACCGTCCGGTCCCTGCACCCGCAGCAGAAGAGGATTTCTTGAATGTTGAGGAAGACTTTGGTCGTAACTTATCAGTGTGTTTGTCAGCATGAAACACTTTATGCACTTTATCCTCAAGCAAATCACCAAACAGTTTGGATCCAAGAAAAGGAAGTTTAAGGGCAGACAAACCCTCCATTTTCCAATCCCACAGGTATACATGCCTCCGGGCCAACACCAGCACCCATAGCCATGGGAGAGCCACGCACCCCATCAAACGCCCGGTCAGACAAGAGTTCAACCTGGCGTTGCATATGAGCCAGTCGTGGGGCACAGTCAGAGCCGCCTTCTACAGCCTTCCTCAAATTCCCGAAACCGCCCAGCACTGTCTCTGCAGTGTAGGGGCCATAGACATCCGCCCTGAGGGCCAGACACGCACCGGCATGAACTTTCTTGAGGCTGGAATTCTTCCTACAGACCACCGGGTCCCGGACAGCCCTCTCCTCGGCTGACATAGAGGAGCGACCCACCAGACTAGCAAGGATATCATCAACTTCTCCAGTATCCGAGAGCAACTTATCACTCCGGGTCAATGGGTAGAGCTTGGCCATTAAGTGGGGCATGGCAATCTTCTCTGGATCACGCCACTCACGAAGGATCTTAGCACGGATGTCGGAGACCAATGGCAAATCCATCCCGGGGTATGCTTATACTGTAATAGTGGGGTCAGCACCATCCTCCTGCACCAAGGGCTCCAAAAACCCCATACAGTCCCAAACATGTGTGAGAACTTCCTCCACCCCATCCCTGTCTAGATATGTCCCTTCCGCATCAGCCGATGAGGAACGAGAAGCGGCAGAGGAGGACTCCACCCCAGAAGAGGACGAAGATGACAAATGCTGGCGCTTGTGCCAACATGTGTGTCCATGATGTTGAAGGAGAGACTAAGTAATGTCCCTCCTGGACAAGGAAAAATGCCTCGACTTTTTCACCTTCCTTCTGCGATGCCCAGAGGAAGACAAGAAAGAGGAAAGAGCAAGGTGCCTGAGCTTCTCTCTGCCCTTCCCCATGATGCAGTCAGAAGAATACCACCAAAAGCGAAACCGGAAAACATCAGAAAACAACCGTTTGAACTGTGTTACAAACTCCAGTCCCTGGGGGAAACCACCAATAGGGGAGAAACAGCAATCAACACCGATGGAAATGGGCTGCAACTGCGGTGTCCCACCCAATCATTAATAAACCCCTGGGGGCGGTGTGACAAAACCCTCCCATCAATCCACCCCTGGAAGCCATACATCCAGGTGCACGACCACAAGCCAGGAAGCCCGACCAGCCAGTGCAGAAAACCAGGGCATTCACAGGGCCCCATCCCCACACAAAACCAGGGCAGAGCACCCTTGCAGCCCCTTACCTTGGCCCGTGACAGTAGGAGCCCGGGCGGTGACACCTCACACACCAGCCAAAATGCCCCACAGAAGACCAGAAGAGGTTCCGAGCTTAACTGGAGCCCAAGCACAGCAGGGGAACTAAGAGCAAGCCGCACCTTCAGGGGACTGAGGCCCCACTTCACAGCCACTTCAGTGGGCCAGCAAACAGAGCTACCAGGCACCCCACACCCAAAAGAGTCAACCTGCCAGAGGCAGGAAAAATGAAACTGGAAGCGGGGGATTAAGGGGAGGAGTTGCATTGAAGAAAAGAAATAGGTCATGTGTCGGAGGCAAGGGACTCATGAAGTAATTACTGGGACGAGGAAGAGTGGACGTGAAGGTAATGGGTGCTGAGAACTAGGGTTTCCTTTGGATCTTAACAATAGGTTTCTCTTTCTGAGCCCCTCAGATTGTATCAACAGGTCTGATAGAGTTTTGAAGGTGAACAGAGGTATTTTTCTCCTTTTCCAGGGTGGGGGGTGTAGATGCTAGTCCAGTCCTGGGGCCAGATTATCAAAGAAATTGCACACAACGCTCAGCACCTGTGATTTTGTCTTGCGCCAATTTGCATGTGGTCACATGTTTTGCAAAGATCGTAGTTAGTGCTGTTTTATAGCACAGGCGTGACCGCAATGGAAATGCAATTATCAAAGCGGTGCTAAGTACCGCTTTCATAATGGCCAAACTTGGTACCTCTTTGATAATGAGAATGGTACCTGACCTCTCTTGCAGCATGGCGAAAGCACACTGTAGTGCACGGCCAGTGAAGCTTTTCTTTTCCTAGCAACTGACAATGAATGCCAGCATGCTGATAACGCTTTTGAGGGCATTGCTCTAATGTGGCTACAAATATAATCAAAAATTCCTGCCCATCTCTCCTCTCATTCAGTTACTTCCTGGAGAGGCTTGCCTGCCTTCTGCGTGCTGTGCATTGGCAGCGTGCCTCTCAGAGTACAAACAAGAACTAAGAAGGTATGTGGCACTTGCTCACTTATGCAAAATGTTGGCAATGCTTTCTGTGTTTACCTATTCTGTATTCTAGCCACGTATTAGCCGGCGGCATTGCGATTTGTCTTTCCCAATTTAAGGGAGTGCACAGGACAAGCACGCATTTACAGTTAGTAAGTTACAAAAACAGTCTTTCCTCTAACATGTAGGGCTAAGTTAAAAAATCTATAACAAAAAATGTTAATTTTAGCAGAATGTCAATAAAAGCCGTTTCACCCGTTCTGGACAAGAAAGAAAAGTGGAAATGTTGCCTACATACGGGACAACCTGATACATAGAACAAGACCTGTAAGGACTGGGATATATAACCCACTAACACTATGCTCAAATCTCTGCATACCTAACTCACCCAAAAATCCACACAACCATCTTCTCGCTCAGCAAACTGCATGCACTTCACCACACCACAACAAACACAGAAACCGCACCAACAGCACACAAGGTCTCGCATCCGTCTGATATTCACACCAAAGCTCAGCGCATGGTGAAAACCGAACTGAAGTGCCAACAGCACACCACTTCTCATACTTTCCTATTCCCTCTCCACCGGACTAACCCAACCGACCTTCTTGTTTGCAGATCCGCCTGAGCACCTGGGGACCAATTCCATTGGTGATGGTGCGCAATATAAATACCTTTAATATTTAAGAGAGGTGTGACGTACTGCGGTAAGTCCTAGGCCTCACAAATGAGTGACCAGTGTTTGAATCGTGGTCCACTAATGTATCCCTGACGTGTATCCTGATGCCATTCCCACAGCCTTTCTCAAGGGGTCAGTGTGTATACAAACCCACCTATTCTGACAGGCTTCTGAGGCCTTTACAAGTACAGCACGAAGCAAGCGTCAGCATTGGCGGAATCGCGCACTGCAGAGGAACCTACGATAATAGCTTTGCGCAGAGCAAGCACTAATAGTGTTCGTAATTATTAGGCCATTGATAAGAAAAGAGGTGCAGAGGACAGGTAAAATGTACGCAAACGGAGTGACCTAAAACACTGACGCACACCTTTGAAACTGGCTCTCCAATTGGCACATCAACAAAAATAAAAAGCGCTAACCTTTGATAATCCAGCCCCTGTTTTTCTTTTCCTTTGCACTCTTGTCTCAAATCCTTGCCCAGTGAAACAATTCTAATGTTGTCCTAGGATGTTCTGTGATGTGTAAATATTCTGTGAGGTTTGCAGGTTCTGTGAGGTTCTCTCTCCTGTGATTAATGCTCTCATTGGCACTGGCACTGCAACCCTCCCTTGGGCCCTTGCATTTGTTCTAACTTACATCCAATTTGCCCTCTTCCTTTCCCTAACATCATGGACACCATTGCCACACCCAAACCCACACCTTTATGGAAACCAGAGATTTCTCCATGCCTATCAGAATGTGTTTCTCCCTCAAAGGGGGTACGAGCCTGTCCTGCTGGCTGCCCTTGATAACCACAGAATGGCCAACAGGTTTTGGGATGCTTGATCTGTCCTTCCACATTCAGTACAGTAGACCAGGGGTCTGCAACCCTTGGCTCGCCAGATGTTTTGAACTATAACTCCCAACAACCCTAACCTATAAAGTCAATGGTAAGAAATCAGGTGATTTGTAGCCCAAAACATCTAGAGAGCCACCGGTTGCAGAGCAGGCTATGACCCCTAGACTTTACTGGCCATGTCTTAGCCTGGATTTTCTCTTTTCTCTTTAGTTGTTTCCTGGTGGTTTATCTTCTCCGTTTCACATCCTCCTTTCGGGAGAGTTCTTCTCTTTCACCCTTTTACTTAATGCCTATGTCCAACCTCTTGCTTCTTTTCTTTCTGCTTTCTCTTTCACCTTTTACAGTTCTGCTGATGATACCCAGCTGCTCACCTATATAGACAGGGACCCAGGGACCCCTGTCTGTGCGCGAGTGCCTCTTGGATGGGTCATAGCTGGCTCAGGGACAACACTGATAAGGCTGATGTCATTGTTTTTGGTGATCTCTTTACTTGGTACCTGTCCCACTCCTGTTTTTGTGGCAAAAAATAGCTGCTTCAGACTAGATAATCCACACTCTCATTTTCACCAGATCAGATATTTCCTAAATTAGTGCTGGTATTCCCTCAGTGTTCTGTCTGAAATTCTTCCTGTTATCTCCTCTTCTGCAGTTATTCAATTTTGTCTCGATTTTTATATCTCGCTTTATCTGGAGCTTTCTATCTCTGATTTACAGGGACTTCAAATTCTTCAAAATCTGGCAGTACGCCTGGCCTTCCATCTTCAGTCGTCTTTTCATATTGCTAGCTCACTCACGGAATTGCACTAGCTGAATGATTAAGCAGCGAGTGGAGTTTAGAGTGGAGTTTAACATCCTCTGCATAGTTTTTGTTGCCTTTATGCGACTGCTCCTTCTTTCCACTCTAAGAGAACCACCTCTTACCAACCAGAAATGTATGCTCTTCCAACCTCAGGGTCTTGGTTCAACCTCTCCTGCAAGGGAGGCCCCTCTTTGTCAGTCTTGGCCCCCACAGTTTAGAACTCTCGTCCTCTTGATCTGCATTGCTTCCTGTCTCAAGCTTGGCTTTTCTTCCAGGCTTTGAGCTGTTAACAGCATTCCCTCTGAACCCGGCACTAAGCACACACAGTGGTGTACACAGTTCCAATAAATGGCATATAACAGAAATTGGAATAAGGGAAAACCCGGACTGCAAGTCTCAGAATGTTATGAAACAAGTAGGACTGGACTGGACTATCAAATCCTGAATGGAATGGGTCATGTATGATGGTGTGAGGAATTTTACTATATGCACAGGGAGTGTGTGCTCACCTGGGATTTTTTGGAGTTTTGTAAATAAAATAAATGATGTGAGATCAACCACAGAAAAAGTGTGGGGATTATCTGCACACATATTCCTTTGGTTGCTGCACAACAAACACATAGGGCCTCATTACGACCCTGGTGGTCCGGAAATAACGGTGGCGGTAAACCCGCCGCCACCGTTGTTTCCGGACCGCCTGATCCCGACCCCTGCAGGCGGGAGGTGATGTTCCCGCCAGGTCTGACCTGGCGGGTTTAACACCACCCGCCAGCAGGCGGACGAGGAAACACCGGCAGCATTACGAGATGCTGCCGGTGTTTCCATGATCCCGATTCCCATTGAGTCCCCTAGGACTCAATGGGAATGGGGATTTACACCATTCCGCCTCCGTGATTCCCGGAAAACCGGGGTTGTGATGCCCCGGTAATTCCGGGAATCACGGAGGCGTAATGGTAATACGAGTCCGGCGTTAACCAGGCGGTTTTACCGCCTCGGTTAACGCCGGACTCGTAATGAGGCCCATAGTCAAGTGTACTCCGGGGGGACACAGCATACAGGCACAGTCCAACCTGTCATGTTCAGCTGGAATGTGAAAGCCATGGCTACATCAAAACATCTCAAGAAGGGGGGAGGATACACCTTCCTGTGACCATGGCCAGCCTAATACAAATATCAAAGGCTCTGTGGATCCACCCTCTCTATTGTCTAAGTTCTGCTGGTGGCAGCGCATACTTATGAGAGTGAATTGAAACAGGCCTGATCTCAGTACTGACAAAAGGGGGAAGGACATTAACACCTCTTTGACGTGCAAAGTGTCCATTTGAAGCCAGCTCCTGCCCCTATGTATGAAGGCCAGTGAATGGCATGTCTGGGACAACTGGTTACAGTAGACAACCCCTGCTGCGAGTCCCCCCTTTCAGAGGGAAGATGTATGTGAATTGATGGAGGCAAAAATCTGTTCTCACCATAAACCGCAAGGGAGACCTGCGCTTTGATCATGAGCCACAGAGTACAATTAAACAGAGAGGACCTTTGATCCACAACAGACAGGAAGATGGGTTGGACTTAATAGTACATGTTGTCACCCCTTACCTTTCCTGTTGAAAAGCACTCTGGTTATGACCTCACACATAACAGAAGATTGTTGGTGGGGACCCAGGATTGGTTCCACAAGGTAGTCTAAACCTGCACCAATCACTGATGCCCATTTGGCTTTAAAAGAGGGCTGAGCCCCTCTCTTAGCAGATCATTTGACGATTTTTAAAGGAGTAAGAAGGAGCAATTTGGACCCTGGTTGAAGGTCCAGTCGCCTTACAGCTTCCGCCAGTGAAGGAAGGCCAGGATTTCCAAGAGGGAAGCGAGATCCCTCCCCTAAACATCTCCCAAGAAACAGAGGGAGATACCGGACTCAGAGGACCCATCCAGCAGCTCCAGAACTGGTACCCAGCCAGCACACAGTGTGTCCTGCTAGGCTCTGCCAGCAATCTTCCTAGCTGGGAAGTGCCAGAGAGTCTCTGAGCAAAGGACAAGGCCGTTGCCTACAAACACTCTCCTCAGCTTTGGGCTTTCCGCCTTAAAGGATGACAGAAGCCCTGCGAAGAAGCTTGAAGGAGTGCCAAAACATGCATCAACCAGTGTCCAACTTTTAAGAACATTTAAGACAGTCGAGTCCTCGAATAGGAACCGGCTGCACCACTGACTTGTCACGCTGTAGTCAGTTAAGCCATCCAAGAAACCTCGACCAGCGTCCCTGATTCGCCAACCAGCACAGAGACAATGATTCTTGACCATGAGCCGCTGTGTAAGCCAGCCTTCAGACGTCCATCCAGCCTCCCTAGCCGAACTGCCTGCCACCTAACACCCGCACCTGTCTCCAATCTTGAACTCTCTCGCAAGAGCTGCAAAGCATCCTGGAACCGACTTGATGCTGTCAAGCATCAAGATCATCTCAAGCACCAGGTACATTGTGTTTCTGTTCCCCTGGTCCTTCCCTGAAGGCCACTAGTGACATTTATGACCCCTTGCTCCCTTGGTGCTAAACCCAAATAACCTTGAACAGTTAAGACCGATTGCTTTACCAACTACCCTCCTGTCAGTATCCAGAGTGCAATCTTTCCTTCGTGAACCTGTCTGTCCCATGTGTTCCTTTACAGGGTGCGCTGTATTTTGTAGTGTGCTAGAACAGTTTGTTCTAATAATGATAAAGTAAAGATTGTTATGCAACCTTGACTGGACAGTACCTTTTAACTTTGGGTAATAATTGCATTGTTGCAACTAACCAATGATACACAACCTTGCAGAGATAAGCCTGCCATTCCGTCCACATTACCAAAAATTGGACAAGGAGGTTTATAATTAACTTGTGTTTCCAATCTGTTCAGATCCATTCTGGTGTAGTAGAGATGTGGGGCTGATTGATGATTTAGAAACCGATATTCATCCCTGGACCACTGCTGCCCCGGAAGTCGATTTGTCACAGATGGTGTATGGCACAAAGTGCATTTTTGCCCATCCATCCGGGCGCCTGGCTGCTCAAAGAACAGCATCCAAATAATGCAGAGAAAATAGTCTGTCAATTTGGCTGCACTAAGCACATGGTGCAAAGGGTGCAAGGGCGTCCTGGGAGCCTGAACATACCACACAACATCGTTTTTTGCATCCCTCGCCAACCCTGGGACTGTGTAACCTGGATCGTTCCTATCTTACATTTATGAGAACTATTACTGAAGCCAGAGCTTGGCTCACTTCATGTGTTATGTCAGTGCCTCCGGGTCCAAATGCAAGCGACTTATCAATATAAAGCACACTGCGCTCTGAAGACAATTCATATTACAGATAAGTTTTCCATTTGCCTTCGGGGGCCTTCCCCAATGTGTTGTCTCTTTAAGCTATTGGAATGGACCCAATGAGCAGACAGACACAAGAAGAGTGTAGGGCCTAGAGACTGGTAGGTTAACGATTGATCTCGCTGGCATGCTTGTGGCTCATGAATTCTAACCTACCAGTCTCTAGGCCCTACATGGATTTTTGTCTACAAAGTAAGTAAAGCAAAGACTTTGAGCCAATAAACGCAAACACTTCAAATAACTGAACATGTCATTAAACTTGGTTTGTAATACAGCGTTTCACACTGAGCCTCGCTTGTTTCTGGGTAATCTCATGTTTATCACACAAACAGCATAAAAAATATTAAATCATTTGCCCACGATCACACAATTCAGTCAAGCGAGGAAGCCAGGATTAGGACTTGTTAAACACATCTCGACCCTATTTAGCACCTCTTTCATTAATGAGCTTGGTATGGGAATGCATTTTCAAGCCAAAACTAGGGAACAACTGGTTCAGTACAGAAGCAAACACCTATATTAACAGTTCTAGGCATATGCACTCTTCACATTCTGTGTGTGCGTGTGTGTGTCTCATGTGTTGTCCACAAGGGGCAGAGCTGCAGATGTTCTATGATGAGCCATGTTGTGCCTAGGGGGAGGAGCATGCAGTTATCCTTGTATAAATATACTATTGTGACATATTTTGAGTGTGTATACGTATCGTGGTGTATTTGGTTGTAATTCATGTGTCTATATATCCTAAGGCAACCGCTCCCACTAGCGGTGATAACAGGCGAAGCAGGCAGTCTCCATTGTGCAACTTGAATCCTTATTGTTGAATGCGTAACACAACAGCTCCCTCTAGCGTAGTGACAGGTGAAGCGGGCGCATGATGGCTGCGGACAAACATCCATCTGGCCATTTATCATATAGTATATGATATAAGGTAGAATACAGGTTGCAGAATGGGGGAACTCTTATACCTCGGTATATTCAGTTTAACCTCAGGTCTTCTGCTTCTATGTTTGTCTTTAAACATGCATTATTCATTTGCTGGAGTCGAGCGTAGAGTCAGTCTACGGCAGTCGACTATCTTTTTTTCCTGAGAGGAGCTGCAGCGACGTGGTTGTGCTGCCTTTTGGAGTCCCCTTTCACTGTGCCTTTAAGGAACTTGCTGGTGCCGGTGGGCGTACTCTATTTATACTCGCCCCAAGCGCGGAGCGCGTGCGGAGTCGAGCGTAGAGTCAGTCTACGGCAGTCCACGGCTGGTCGAGGCTGCGAGGATCCCAACGAACAGTGCGACCGCAATGACGGCGCAATCAGGCACGAGTGGCCAGGCGGTTCCAGGCACTGGCCCCCTCACCCGACGAAAGACAATCCAGCAACGTCGGATGCAGAACCCCTGGACCGCTCTGAAAACCGACTCATCGCTCGAGTCCTCGAAGGTAAGCTCAATGCCACGGAAACGTGTGACTGAGAATTGTTTGGACTCACGTACAGTACAAATGAAATCCTGCCATCGCGACAGTCCCTCACCTGTACTAAAGAATACGCTTGCTGAATGTTTATCAACTGACTTATTTCCTGCCAGTGCAGAAACCTCTATTTTTGAGAACGGGGCCGAAAATGCAGGCTCATTGAGTTTGACCATCCCTTTCGACAACCCCGATAGTACAACTTGCCTACTATCATCTGGTCACGTTGACCTAAATGAAGCTGTAACTGTTGTCGATGAGTGTCTCATTGAAATGAGACCATCGAACCCGTCAATAGATTCTGTGGCCATAGGTGTGACTGAGCCTGACCCAGTAAGCGAGGTCGAAATTTCAATTGCAATCATGGATGTAAATAAAGAGGAAGCCTCCCACAAAGACCTTTACTATCCTTGCTTGATCTGCCTCTCCTTCAACGAAATGTTGCGTCACCAGCCGCGGTTACTCAAATTCACTCCGACAAAGGAGTCGAGTTTTTTATGGCATTCGACTTGACCGACGCCGAGCTAATGGAAGCCTCGCAAGACAAGGATGACACCATATCACTAAACGATTTGGACGTACCATCTTCAAAACTTTTGAAAGAACCAGCTATTTGCGTCAACGATCATGACGACACCATTCTGGCCGGCGGCACTACAGCAAACAATCCAAACAACAAGAATCAAATAGATTCCAAAAATACAGAACAAAGAGCCACCTCTTGTCGAGAAGCTGAAGTAAAATTCCTCAAAAAAATATTCCCTTGTGCCTCCTCCATTTACCCACAGACTCAATTGTTTGAGACTGACGACGCTACGTCGCGAACGAGTAGTTCCCCGTTCGTTGGCCAGAACTAACGAGTCCAGGAGTCTTTTTCCGACCGGGCCCACAAGTCAAATAATGCGCTCCTAAAACCTCCTTGTGATGCGTTAATAGACCTTTCGTCGGGGCTTGTCCCACATTGTGGAAACCAAGTACACAGCCGCAGTAGCTCTGATGATAGAGAAACCCATGCTTTAAGTCATCGGTCACACAATTCTTGTATCCAGCATCACAGGATGTTGCCAGTGCATTCTTCGAGACACAAGGGAACGCTCTTAAACCTACCACATGCCTCAAAGGGTGCCATTACGAACGTAAATGGAGACTCATCTTTAACATCTGATCCCCAGTCTGACTCAGTAAATAGCAACCATTCAAATACGGCCGACAAGTCTAGCGCCGAGTCTAAGCCTAGCCTCTCATCGGCAGCAGCCATGCAGATTTACAATAACGTTTTGGCCGCCTCGTCAGCTGCACTTCTGCCCTTCCTGAAGATGTATGAAACTCTCCACGAGGCCCACAAAGACCAGTCTTCACTCATCATTTCTCTAAAAGAAAAGATGGACAGCTTCAACTCAGTTACAAACTTTTTACAAAGCCAGTTTACCCAGGAAGCTGAGCGAACCTTGCGCTGGGAAAAGCACCTAAGCGACCTTGCTGCACGCCATCATTGCCAAAATGACTCTCTTGCAGACGGTCTACTTGAGGCAGTGAGGTGGATGCGGCACTCTACTGCCGAGTCGATATCCAGAGTAGATACCCAAACAATGGGATTATCATCTGTGACCACATCCGACGCAAGCTTAATTCCTTCATCAGAGTCCTTGAGTCAAGGCTCCAACAAACTAAAAGAGTGGCCATCCTCCAGCTCTACAGCCAATTCAAGACCCATGGCCATCCCCTCAATAATGTCTCAACTGAATCAAGCTTCAGTATCAAGTAAGCACAAGTCTGACTCAACTGGCAATGTCTCAGTGCCTGCTCAATTTACGTGCCATTCACAGCCTGATCCAACAGTGATACACATTGACACGTTGCCTATAGTGTCATTTGGTATTTTCCAAGGTCCGCCAAAACAACAAGAAGGTTAACCAATATCTACTGAAAGTTTTTTAAAAGGTCCATCGACACAAACACGACCAAGAAAATCGAGGCAGGTAACAAGGAAAGGTGTACCGTCTTTAAACACACGAAACCTGATTCGAAATCTACCCACAGATGCGAACCCAGGCCTTTTTAATCGTGCTGATACAACTAAACAGACTGTGGCAAACACCGCAAAAGATCAAGTCAGACCAACACACGCTGCCGGGCCATCGGAGGTCCACTCCAGTAAGCGTCAAAAAATGGACTCCGATCCTGAAAGCTTCGTAGGGAATGTCTCTAAATCTATGATCGACATTTGCGATCTATCTACATACTCTGATGACATGTCGGACGATCAACCTACCGCTAATCTTGGCGTGGCATTGGAAGTTCCACAAGTGGGGCGTCTTTCGAACAGAGTTTCAGTACCAAGCTGCATCACGAAATTTGATAACAAGTCAAAGATGACTGAGCAAAATAAGGAACAAAAGTCATCTCACCTGAATCCAAAACATACCAGCTCTCAAGGAAATAAGTCTGCACGTTACATCTCAAAGGCTTCCACATCATTGAGTTCTCGAACCAATCTTTCAATTTACAATTTAAGATTGCAATATCTTCATCAAGACGAGGATGATCTGAATTTGAATCGTCGAAATGTGATGAAATTATTCACCTGTATCCCATCGTTACGAACAATTACTTCTGACGACATAAACATCGTGGAGTATGCAACTGAACGTAGCTCCTATCAAGTTCTCTTGCATATCATGTCTGCCTTAGTCCGCAACACCATCTTGAACGCTGCGGACGAATTACTGAGCTATGGATTCGATATTTCTCTTGAACCAACAAGCCCTAGTCACGCCAATCCAAAGTTAAGTTCAGGGCAGGCCAATTTCAATCAAAAGGACCAAAGACGTTCGGACCCGCGGCAGATTGACCACACTACCGACCGCCAAAGATCGCATACTGATCAGACTTTTAAAAGCAACACGAGAAATGGCAAAACTGACTGGCATTAGCCATTCATTTCCGGAAACGAATGTCCACGTGATTTCATCTCTTGGAACACCAGAGGGTTCTCCCATTTATTTAATCATTTCGATGTGGATTTGGGAAAAGTTTTTGTCATGTGTTTGCAAGAGACATGGTTAAGTGTGCCTCCAACTAGAGATGGATTTATTATTTTATTAAATCCCGCAATCAAAAACAAAATAGGGCGTCCTTCATCAGGCCTACTATTGATGATTAGGATTAATACATGGTGGCAGCTCAAGGAAGTATATATCCCCAATCCGTTCTTACAAAGCGCCTTATTACAATCAAATCATCAAAACATAGGCGCGAGGAAGCATTTGCTCATTTTAAATTGGTACTGGAACCCGGGGAAAATCACTACAAAATCCTTCATCGAGTCCACAATTCACATACTTGATGACGTCATTTTGAAGCATAAGAATCTCTCAATAGTTTGTGCAGGAGACTTGAACTATAATTGGTTCAAATACGATGAAGGAATTCAGAGTTACAAGCCAGCTCCTGCCAAAGAAATTGCGTCTCGGGGTCGTCAATGGAGTCAAGCACTCCACATGAGGAATTGCCAAATGGTTAACAGGCATGTGACAGGCGACCGCCCTCCAAAGCAAACATGGTCAAACAATAAGGTTCATTCAATCATTGATTATTTCTGGGTATCGCAAAACCTGTTTGAAAAAGAATTGTCATTAACAATCGTACCCATGACTAACAGTGATCACAATCTTATGCGGCTCACCTGTCCGGTGGAATGGCCAACAGAAAATCGATGCCACGATATTCCTATCTGAGTGAACGCAGGTGGCAACCGTCTAAGGATCGACAAAGCAAAAATCCAAAAGATCAGCCAAAACTTCAGCAACGACGAAACAACAGCGGTTGATTATCTACCCTTGCTTGTCGATTTCGTAACTGTTCGAGTGGCAAATTCCACCATGGGGCATAAACATAAACACATATCATCGACAATTCTGACGCAAGCCAAAAAAGCGATGCGACGCGACGTGAGGAAGCTGAAGAAGTCGCTCAAGATCACCAACGACACAAGCTCCACAATCTCAATCTCTGCAATCCATAAAGGTCGCAAATTGTGCCGTAATTGGTTAAAATCTCAGAAAATTATAATAGAGCAGGACAAAGCTGAGCTACTAATGAAACAACTAGTCCAGAAAAACTCACGGGAAACATGGGCAATCCTCAACACTGGGAACTCCAAACATCAGCCCATGGTGTTAAATGAGATTGACTCAGCGCAATGGATGCGTCACTACGCAAACATTTTTAGCAATCCACAACATGAAGTTGAAAGCGGCTCTGATCAAAATCTGTCTTCATGGGGCTTCCGTATTCCAGCCAAAGACATAAAACTTGCAATTCGGTCTTTGAAGAACTCTAACGCCGCTGGTCCGGACCTCATAACGAATGTAATGTTAAAAAACAATGAGGCGGAAAGGGCTATCTTCATAGAATCCCTATTTGCAAGAATATCTTCAACGAAGAAAATACCTGTTTCTTGGCGGGTTTCTATAATAGTTCCCATCCATAAGAAGGGCAATCGGGCTGACCCATCCAACTATCGCCCGATTGCCCTGTTGGATACCATCGGAAAAATGTTTGCCTCTTTTCTACGTCAACAGCTTTCTCAATGGTCAGTCGTGGAACAAATCCCAGACATGCGATAAACAGGATTCACAAAAGGAGTCGGCATTGAAGTGAACTTGCTGCTAATGACCATCTTAAAACTTGAAAGTATAAGGGCTAAAACACGTCTGTACGTCGCCTTTATCGATCTGCGTGGCGCCTTTGATAGTATCAATCGTTCTAAGCTATGGCAAAAATTGGAAAACTGGAACTGTCCAAGTAACTTGATCAACCCAATAAAAGCGCTTCATTCAGACACAGCCATCAGCATACGTTTAAACAATCAAGGCGCCCTATATGATAAAATAACTACAAATATGGGCGTGAAACAAGGCTGCCCACTAGCTGCCGAGCTGTTCAAACTCTTCATTGCCGACATCCCAGCCCATCGCACAAATGTGAGATGTTTTCCACCAGTCCTAAATAACACCGAAATTGGATGTCTCATTTATGCGGATGACGTGGTCCTTGTAGATAAGACCCAGATAGGCCTACAACGGCAAATGACAAACTTACATGAATATCTCATCAAAAACGATTTGGAGATAAACACTGACAAGACCAAGATCGTCGTCATTGGTAGAACAAACCTCAAAAGACAAAGGGCCTTCACTTGGTACATTGATAAGAACCCGCTTGATGTAGTAGACTCAATAAGATACCTAGGAATCTCTTTTAATAATTCCCTCTGCGAACATCACTGGAAAACCGACCTAATAGCTTGAATGACTCAATTCAGCATACAAGCACAGCTCTTGAATAAATCACATGGGAAATTCACTCTTACTCCCATATTGACATTCTATTCTCAAAAAGTAATACCGGCTATTACTTTTGGCTCGGAAGCAGGCTGGAGCATAGACGTGGCTTTTTGGCAGAAACTCGAGGGTATTTTTTGGCGGCAGGTCCTGAAGTTACCAACATACATTTCAATGACTCAGTTAAGACATGAGCTTTCCTTAAACTCGTTACATACTACTGTCTTGTGGAAATCATTAATGGCATTCCGGAAAATGATTGTAACGCCCATGTCTCCTGCTTATCAGATCTTCTCAAAAAGTGTTGGACCTGGTCACTCCAATTTACTTGAAGAGTGGAAACAACGCTTGGTACAGATATTAACTGGTGCTGATTTAAATACCGACAAACCAATAATGAGACCACAATCTGTGAAAAAAAGTTTGAGACTGCGAAGTGGATTCAGAATAACGAACAAAGGAGAATGATGGCCTCAACATTAGATGCTGGAATAGGTGAACTTAAGCTGGGTGTTCCATGTAACTATCTGACGAACTGTCCGTCTCGATACCATCGTGAGCAGTTTCTGCGAATACGTCTGAATGCCATAGACACAAGAGCCATGTTGTGGCTTCGTCATTCCAAAGAAGTAACTGATGATATATGCCGATTTTGCTTGAAGGGGCCCGAAATCCTAGAACATTTAATAACCAAATGCATGATAATTACGGCAAATCGTATCTTACATCTTGGGAACTTTAGTCCTGCGAGCCTCGATTCTCGAGATTGGTGGTCTCATGCAATGGCAGGCAATTCCGTGAAACTATGCTGTGCGATGGTTGATTTCATCGCCTCTCTTAAATTGAAGGCTGTGGGTCAATTAACACAGATTGTGCCGCCCTAATCATGAAGCTAGATGGTACTTGAATGGTGGCTTTGGTCTCTCCTGTGTTCTTTATGCACTCATCTTTCTTGCATTTTCTCTTGGTTTGGACTAGTGTTAGCGTTTTTGGAGGAACATGTAACAAAAATGTTTGTAATAAAAGTCTGATGTCACAGTGTTATGCTGAAACATATTAGACTGATGTTGCAATGAAAAAAAAATTAAAAAAAATCATTTGCTGGTTCCAACGAATTGCAATGGAATAAGATGTACACCACATTTGTAGATTGCATTTATATCTGTAAATTGTCTGGATCAATCTACCACACCTGGCATAATTTTAGGAGTATCCAAATGTATTATCAGTCTGCTACCTTCACATGATTCAATATGGAGCTCATTTGACACAATTATCCCTTACCAGCACTTGCCCTCGGCCTCCCTTTCCCGGTCTAGCCCAACCAGGTCCTCCTGTCCACCGCACTCATCCTCCCATCCCCCTCTGTCCCCTGGCACTTGCCACCTTGGTCCCCGCAGCACTTGCCAACCCCCTCCCTTTGGGTACCCCACTTCTGCCCTTCTCCATCTACCCAAATATCCAGGATTGGATCAGTAGAATGGGATGACACTAACTAAATTTTAATACATAGCAAATTTTATTCAGTAAACTCATCACAAGAGAAATTCATCTTAGTGTCATAAAAATCAATAAAAAACAATTGATACATATCATCATTCATAACCACATATAGGACTCATTCAACATTCAAATATAAAAACAACCACGTGTTAAATACATCAATAAGCATTGGAGAAATTGTTACACCTATTCTTTTTCGGTTATCACAATAAACAATGACCGAGTCCCTAGTATCAGGTGTCATACTATATCCGATGCCAAATTTGGCCAGATATCTCTCACAACAAAACGTCGACACGTGTTTCGGTCGGAGACCTTCTTCAGGACGTAGGGCTTGGGGAAAATACTCCGCCCTATTCTCAGCGTATGTGGGCCCGTAATGGATCTAACAATAATAATAAAAACAAAGTGTCAACACTATTTCTTAAAGTCGGTGACTAATAATGTCACAATGTGCTAGAGTTCAATCAACAAATAGGCCCCTACTCACCCCCTAGTTCCAACTCAAGGGAAGATGAACGGGACAGCAGAAATTAATCCTCCACTTGCAACAGTGTAAATGCTGTACCTGTGGAACCAACAGAAATACACCTCAGTGTTCTTAAAAGAAGCTGAATACTCAGTGTGCATACCTGTAACCATACATAATATATAATAAGAGTAAAAACACTTACAAGCACCTATGGTGCAGCTTGGAGATCCTCCAAAGGATGCGACCAACCAAGGCTCCCTCTAGGACCCGCGTAATAACAGCCGAATCTTCCTAGTATCTGTTAGTCAGGAGGCCATCCGCGAGGCTAAAAAGGAAGCACATAATAACCATGCCTGAAAAAAGCAAGAAATTTGCTCCTCATGTAATAGTAACAGCATATATGTGGCCACTTAGAACCTACACTACCTCTACAACCATGTGTGCACGTGAATTCACATTAGAGTATTGCAATGTAACGATGTAATAATACACATTAGGCTATTTAGGAATGTCCTCCTCATGTAACAGTTCCAACGTACATGTGTTCACTGAAGAACACACACTCCCTCTACAACCGTGTGTGCACATGAATTCACAATTTTTTTTAAAGTGTAGTAATATAAAACTGCATCAGATGGTCGGGAATCTCATCACGGCCAACTCCTCATCAGTTGAACATCCATAATATGAAATCTATGTAAAAATATTGGTGCCCGCAGGCACCCCTAACGTAATGTCTATTATACCATGCGCTGGTGATGGCTCTCTATAATCAGAAGACAGCCTCTGTATCAATGTGGCATGCCGCATGCCGTGTGAGAGCAAGTTATATTTAGTATAGAAAATCCAATGAAAACAGATAATGGAAACAAACGGAGCTCCGCTATCTAGCATGCAGCGTTCCTAAAAGGCACACCTAGTGTTACACACGTTACGTGTCTGCTAAAATCTATGAAATATGCTGAATAAAGTGTTAAAAAAGTCTCAGGCATATCTCCAGATCACGCTCTCCCCGGAGGGAACGCTTACCTCAAATAGAAACGTCTAGCCCCCTTCGTACAGAAAATTCTAAACCAATGCCGTGTTCTATATCTCGACATCAGCACCAAGTCCATGCGGGCTAAACATAGTCAAAGGACTATCTATTTAAAGGGTGCTCGAAACACTAAAAACGGACCAAAACTTGGCGGCATTGCAATCCCCAGAAGCCACAGTATCTAAAAGGCACAGTAAACACCCGGACACTGCTCATATGATATAACATGTGCCGGGGTAATGGACACGAACTAATGCGCAGCCACTCAGAAAGATTATTATAAATTCTCAGAAAGAATGTGTAAGTACACTCGGAGGCAATTACATATACAAATAATGTAATACCCATCTGAAACAACATTAAACCTGCTACATCACTAGAGGCTATACCGAAAAGTAAAACACAGGTTTTTAATCAAATCATGCGACTGGCCACCGTCACACGTATTGATAATCGCATGTATTAATAATCTCAATAGTAGACCCATCCTAAGTATCTCGACTGAAACGGTCAGCGAGATTAATAAAAGAAGAAAAGAAGAGACAGAAGGGCCACAAACCCAATCGCCTGTCGAAAAGCCACATAGTAAGGGCCTAGAATGTAGGCATATTTAGCTTGACTCCCTGATTTAAGGAGCTGGGTCCATGGGCCAAAATGACCCTACAAACAAACTTGTCAATTTGCTTCATACATAACAATGGGGTACAATACATATAATAGCCATAGCCAAGGTTTTTTCATATCATACGGGACACACCCAAATATCCTATACAGTCCTTTATAGATGTAAACATTGAAATACCAGTAAATTGCCTCATTATGTTGACACAGGCATGTATCTCCTTCTGACATAGTAGCCTATTCATATATGCTCAATGTAGATAAATACTGCCTTTCTAACCATGTAGCCAGTAAATTGTCTCACTAAGCTGGCATGGACATGTATCTACTGCTAACATAGTTGCATGCTCATGTATGCTCAATGTAGTCAAGTACTGTCTATATACCCATGTTAACTAATAGTATACATATAGATGAAAAACCAATAGTGTAACAGACAGACCAAATGGGCTTAAATTGTTTTTGATATTATGAATAGGATATTATGGGTATGTGCCAATCACAGTAGTTCAACGCTGCCCAATTTGCACATTACTGTGTGTCTATAGTGACCCATCATATCATGTGCTAGATCAATTTTTTGTGACCAGGTTGTTCCACTCGACTGAAACGTTGAGCCCCTTACGGACTGTGTTAAGAGTGCGAATCCATTTCTGCTCAATGCGATGCAGTGTTATACCAATATCGCCCCCTCTCATATTGCTCTTAATGTGTTGGAGTACGAACCACCTCATGTCTGTATCCTTATGCTGCATTTTAACAAAATGTTCAACTAGCGGCTTATCCGCCACTTTATTTCGTATACAGCTCCTGTGTTCTGATATACGCTGTCTAACTTCACGTGTGGTCTTACCCACATATAGAAGTTGACAGGCACAGATAATAATGTAAACCACATTTTTGGTCAAACAGTTGGTATGGCAGTTCATCTTCCAAATTCTCTGGCCATATTGGAATTCTCGTTTCGTTTCAGTAAGAGGGCATGCAACACATTTGCCACATTTAAAGTGTCCGACAATGGGCGGCAATCCCCATTGGTTATTAATAGTAGGCTCCCTTGCTGGCTCTCTGTACGTGTGTACCAGTCTAGATTCTGGTTGCGTTTAAATGCAAACATGGGTTTTTTCATAAGTGACCCAGGTTGTTTGACTAAATTCCAGTGTTTGTTAATAATTCTTTTTAACATCCCCACTGATTGGATTAAATGTTGTTACACATACAAGACATTCATTCTTGTGTCTTTTTCGTGTGGTTAAACAAATCTCACGATTAGTGTTTTGGGCTCTTTTCATTTGATCTTTTACCAACTTTCTCGGATACCCCCTATTTACCAATGTCTCCTTTAGTTGTTCTGCGTGGAGCTTGAACTCATCCTTCTCGGAACAATTTCTCTTAATACGTAAGAACTGACCGTATGGTAAGTTCTGCCGTAAACTAGCATGGTCAAAGCTGTTAAAATGTAATAGGGAGTTCTTATCAGTTGGTTTTTTGAAAAGGGTGGTTGTTAGTTGATTCGCAGTCTTTTTAATCAAAAGGTCAAGAAAACTGACCTGATGGTGACTATATTCAATCGTGAATTTGATATTCGTGTCACATTGGTTTACCCATTCGTGGAACTCAGTGAGGGATGGAATGGATCCCCTCCAAATTAAAAAAACGTCATCGATATACCGATGCCAAAGTTTCAAATGTGCTTTGAGAATGGGATGGATCATGAGCAGATTATGTTGACCCAGAATAAACTTATCTTCAAAGTCAGCCATATATAAATTTGCAATATCGGGGGCAAAAGTAGCCCCCATGCTGACCCCTTTCTCCTGTTTATAGAGTTGTTTTTTAAACAAAAATAGTTTTTCGGTCATAGCTAGCCTGATGCACTCTTGACAAAAAAACTCAGTGGGGGGCAAGTGTGGTCTGGTTCTTTTGTTCAAATACTGACCAAACACATGCAAACATTCCATCTGTGGAATCGCCGTATACAGCGACTCGACATCCATAATAACAAGGATGTCTCCTTCTTCGATTTCGATGTCATTAATGATATTGATCATGTGGGTCAAATCTTTCACATATGACGGCATCTCCTGCACAAATGGTTTAAGAAAGAACTCTGCGTAAACAGACAGGGGTTCCAACAATGAGTCGATGGCCGACACAATGTGTCTCCCTGGGGGTTTGGTGGAATTTTTATGGATTTTAGGCAGTATATAAAAGGCCGCCCTCTTAGATCCAGTTTTGTTCAGAAAACGACCTCCATTACTAATCCACTGTTCATTCACTGCATGGTCAGTCAAACTCTTTATTTCATCCTGTAAAGCGTGCTGCGGGATCCCTCTCAAGTTTTTTATAGGACTTTCTGTCATCCAACAACCGCATAAATTCTGCTTCCTACATAGCTGTATGTAGAACAACAATACCGCCCCCCTTATCAGCAGGTTTTATAGTGATGGATTCTTCATTGCACAGTCTGGTGAGGTTTAGCCTCTCTTCTTTGGTCAAATTATCATGCTTATAGTTCTTGGATCTTATGACCTCAAGTATTTCTCGAGTAATGATATTCTCGAAGGCCATAATTTTAGGTGTGAGGGGGTGGAATAAGGCTCGATTTTATTTTAAGCCCACTGATGTTGGGTACTTTGTCCGTAGAGGATCCTTTATCAAATGGGTGGGCCGGAAGATAGACCTTGAAAAAATGTTTCAACCGTATATTTCTAAAGAATCTTTGTAGTTCCAGTTCCATATTGAAAACATCCGCTCTCATAGTAGGGACGTAAGAAAGCCCTTTCGATAGCCCCCCACTGAGTTTGTTCAAGAGTGCATCAGGCTAGCTATGACCGAAAATTTCTTTTTTGTTTAAAAAACAACTCTAAAAACAGAAGAAAGGGGTCAGCATGGGGGCTACGTTCGCCCCCGATGTTGCAAATTTATGTATGGCTGACTTCGAAGATAAGTTTATTCTGGGTCAACATAACCTGCTCATGATCCATCCCATTCTAAAAGCACATTTGAAACTTTGGCATCGGTATATCGATGAAGTTTTCTTTAATTTGGAGGGGATCCATTGCATCTCTCACTGAGTTCCACGAATGGGTAAACCAATGTGACACGAATATCAAATTCACGATTGAATATAGTCACCGTCAGGTCAGTTTTCTTGACCTTTTGATTAAAAAGACTGCGAATAAACAAACAACCACCCTTTTCAAAAAACCAACTGATAAGAACTCCCTATTACATTTTAACAGCTTTCACCCTGCTAGTTTACGGCGGAACTTAACATACGGTCAGTTCTTACGTATTAAGAGAAATTGTTCTGAGAAGGATGGGTTTAAGCACCACGCAGAACAACTAAAGGAGAGATTGGTAAATAGGGGTTATCCGAGAAGGTTGGTAAAAGATCAAATGAAAAGAGCCGAAAACACTAATCGTGATATTTGTTTAACCACACAAGAAAGACACAAGAATGAATGTCTTGTATGTGTAACGACATTTAATCCAATCAGTGGGGATGTACAAAGAATTATTAACAAACACTGGAATTTAGGCAAACAACCTGGATCACTGATGAAAAAACCCATGTATGTGTTTAAACGCAACCAGAATCTCAGACAAAGACAAGTACACACGTACAGAGAGCCAGCAAGGGAGCCTACTATTAATGACCAATGGGGATTGCCGCCCATTGTCGGACACTTTTATTGTGGCAAATGCGTTGCATGCCCTCTTACTGAAACGAAACGAGAATTCCAATATGGATAGAGAATTTGGAAGATGAACTGCCATACCAACTGTTTGACCAAAAATGTGGTTTACATTATTAGCTGTCCCTGTCAACTTCTATATGTGGGTAAGACCACACGTGAAGTTAGACAGCGTATATCAGAACACAGTAGCTGTATACGAAATAAAGTGGCGGATAAGCCGCTAGTTGAACATTTTGTTAAAATGCAGCATAAGGATACAGACATGAGGTGGTTCGTACTCCAAAACATTAAGAGCAATATGAGAGGGGGCGATATTGGTATAACACTGCATCGCATTGAGCAGAAATGGATTCACACTCTTAACGTAGTCCGTAAGGGACGTAACGATTCAGTCGAGTGGAACAACCTGGTTACAAAAAATGGATCTAGAACATGATATGACGGGTCACTATAGACACACAGTAATGTGCAAATTGGGCAGCGTTGAACTACTGTGATTGGCACATACCCATAATATCCTATTCATAATATCAAAAACAATTTAAGCCCATTTGGTCTGTCTGTTACACTATTGGTTTTTCATCTATATGTATACTATTAGTTAACATGGGTATATAGAAAGTACTTGACCACATTGAGCATACATGAGCATGCAACTATGTTAGCAGTAGATATATGTCCATGCCAGCTTAGTGAGACAATTTACTGGCTACATGGGTAGAAAGGGAGTATTTATCTACATTGAGCATATATGAATATGCTACTATGTCAGTAGGAGATACATGCCTGTGTCAACATAATGAGGCAATTTACTGGTATTTCAATGTTTACATCTATAAAGGACTGTATAGGATATTTGGGTTGTCCTGTATGATATGTAAAAACCTTGGCTATGGCTATTATATGTATTCTACCCCGTCTTTATGTATGAAGCAAATTGACGAGTTTATTTGTATGGTCATTTTGGCCCCTGGACCTAGCTCCTTAAATCAGGGAGTCAAGCTAAATACGCCTAATTTCTAGGCCCTTACTATGTGGCTTTTCGACAGGCGATTGGGTTTGTGGCCCTTCTGTCTCTTCTTTTCTTCTTTTATTCATCTCTCTGACAGTTTCAGTCGAGATACTTAGGATGGGTCTACTATTGAGATTATTAATACATGTGATTATCAATACGTGTGACTGTGGCTAGTCTCATGATTTGATTAAAAACCTGTGTTTTACTTTTCAGTATAGCCTCTAGTGATGTAGCAGGTTTAATGTTGTTTCAGATGCGTATTACATTATTTGTATATGTAATTGCCTCCGAGTGTACTTACACATTCTTTCTGAGGATTTATAATAATCTTTCTGAGTGGCTGGGCATTAGTTCGTGTCCATTACCCCGGCACATGTTATATCATATGAGCAGTGTCCGGGTGTTTCCTGTGCCTTTAAGATACTGTGGCTTCTGGGGATTGCAATGCCGCCAAGTGTTTGTCCGTTTTTAGTGTTTCGAGCACCCTTTAAATAGATAGTCCTTTGACTATGTTTAGCCCGCATGGACTTGGTGCTGATGTCGAGATAGAGAACACAGCATCGGTTTAGAATTTTCTGTACGAAGGGTTCTAGACGTTTCTATTTGAGGTAAGCGTTCCCTCCGGGGAGAGCGTGATCTGGAGATATGCCTGAGACTTTTTTAACACTTTATTCAGCATATTTCATAGATTTTAGCGGACGCGTGACGTGTGTAACACTAGGTGTGCCTTTTAGGAACGCTGCATGCTAGATAGCGGATCTCCGTTTGTTTCCATTGTCTGTTTTCATTGGATTTTCTATACTAAATATAACTTGCTCTCACACGGCATGCGGCATTCCACATTGATACAGAGGCCGTCTTCTGATTTTAGAGAGCCATCAAAAGCGCGCATGGTATAATAGACATTACGTTAGGGGTGCCTGTGGGCACCAATATTTTTACATAGATGTCATACTATGGATGTTCAACTGATGAGGAGTTGGCCGTGATGAGATTGCCAACCATCTGATGCAGTTTTACATTGCTACACTTTTACATTTTTTGTGAATTCATGTGCACACATGGTTGTAGAGGGAGTGTGTGTTCTTCAGTGAACAAATATACGTTGGAACTGTTACATGAGGAGGAAATTCCTAAATAGCCTAATGTGTATTATTACATCGTTACATTGCAACACTCTAATGTGAATTCACGTGCACACATGGTTGTAGAGGTAGTGTAGGTTCTAAGTGGCCACATATATGCTGTTACTGTTACATGAGGAGCAAATTTCTTTCTTTTTTCAGGCATGGTTATTATGTGCTTCCTTTTTAGCCTTGCGGATGGCCTCCTGATTAATAGATACTACGAAGATTCGGCTGTTATTACGCGGGTCCTAGAGGGAGCCTTGGTTGGTCGAATCCTTTGGAGGATCTCCAAGCTGCACCATAGGTGCTTGTAAGTGTTTTTACTCTTATTATATATTATGTATGGTTACAGATATGCACACTGAGTATTCAGCTTCTTTTAAGAACACTGAGGTGTGTTTCTGTTGGTTCCACAGGTATAGCATTTACACTGTTGCAAGTGGAGAATTCATTTCTGCTGTCCCGTTCATCTTCCCTTGAGTTGGAACTAGGGGGTGTGTAGGGGCCTATGTGTTGATTGAACTCTAGCACATTGTGACATTATTAGTCACCGACTTTAAGAAATAGGGATGACACTTTGTTTTTATTATTATTTTTAGATCTATTACGGGCCCATATACGCTGAGAATAGGGCGGAGTATTTTCTCCAAGCCCTACGTCCTGAAGAAGGTCTCCGACCGAAACACGTGTCGATGTTTTGTTGTGAGAGATATCTGGTCAAATTCGGCATCGGATATAGTACGACACCTGATACTAGGGACTGGGTCATTGGTTATTGTGATAACCGAAAAAGAATAGGTGTAACAATTTCTCCAATGCTTATTGATGTATTCAACACGTGGTTGTTTTTATATTTGAATGTTGAATGAGTCTGATATGTGGTTATGAATGATGATATGTATCAATTGTTTTTAATTGATTTTTATGATACTAAGATGAATTTCTCTTGTGATGAGTTTACTGAATAAAATTTTATATGTATTAAAATTTAGTTATTGTCATCCCATTCTACTGATCCAATCTTGGATATTTGTATACTATACCTGAAGGATCAGGGACTTGAGTGCAGGTCCACCCCTTTATTTTCCCTTCTACATCTACCCCCTGCCCCTGCACTTACCACCCCCTCATGCACTTGCATGGTAGCATTCTCACAAGACCAACATAACCGTTTCTGTTCTAATTTTGTTGTACTTCTTTCTTTCCCATGCACCCCCCCTCCACCCACCACCCCTATCTTGTTTTGTGGCACATGGAAACACTTGTGTATAGGCACCATATAATTGTCCAATAAATAAAATGACTGAACAGGCCGCATTTCCAAGGAATCCAGTCGAGTGGTACTAGGAAAGAACTAACCCCTGTTAGACTGTGATTTGGCAAATGATGGCTTGTTTTGATCAATCAAGAAGCCATCTCTCTTAATACATGTGCACTAGGGCATCAGTGTAGTGACTTTCGAATTTCAATTTGGCATGATCCTACTGTTGTAACATCCAAGTGTCCCTGTACACCAGCGAGGCCTCGCTTGAGAAAGGCTTGAAGGTAAGCTAACAAGCAACAGAGATGGTGAAGGTGGATTTCTGTGTTTACATTCCCCATCTTATTAGCACGTGTTGATGATCTGAGAATCTAATGGATGCTGTATGGTCACAATTAAGAATAGTGGGCCTCATTACGACTTTGGAGGTAGCCATGGTGCTATTAGCACCATGGCTGCCTCCAAAATCGTGTCTGGGTCCGAGTTCCCTGAATGGGGAATTACCGGGCCATTCCAAGTGTGGAAGGCCCGGTATTTCCTCCTTCAGGGAACCCGGGCCCGGTCCTTCCCAATTCCCATTCAAGCCCCCTTAGGGCTCAATGGGAATGGGGAGGGAGCTAACAACGGGCCCGTTGTTAGCTCCCTGGTCCCCTCGCGGGACCCGCTATGGACGTCTGTAATAGTGCGGAGTGGATTTAATGGCGCCGGCATCATTACCGGCGCCATTAAACCCATTCTGCACTTCTCGTAATGAGGCCCAGTGTCTTAAACAGAATAGCCGTCATAAGTATATGTATACCATGGAAAGCAATATATTTGCAGATGTATAAAAATAAATGCAATTGAGAGCCTTCATGTATAAATGGATACGTTGAATTGTATGCATAGCCCTCTGAATATTCTAATGCATTTGTGAAATGATCACCTGTTAATCCATGTTCTGAAAAGATGTACACCCATGTGCCCTTAACCCCAATTACTGTCTTGAAACGTAATCATAACACTCTGTAAACCTTTCTGTGAAACCGAATGTTCCCAAAGAAACATCAACTTACAAACTGTAAGAGAATGTAGTGCTCACTTTCCTTTAGGAAAGATCTAGTGCCACATGTTGGTTGCCCTGGGGTTGATGAAAAGAATTGTAATGCTTAAAAAGACAGTGTCAAAGTGATGGAGGTCAGCCAGCAGTGGTAGAGTTTGTAGGGAACACAACAGCCACTTGCTAAGGACTTCTAGGGCTTGCTTGGTGCTCTTTGGAGTGATCTGTGTGTGTTTTACTATGATTTCCAATCCGTTTTTTGGCCTGGCCGGTGGCCTTTGGAGTGATTTATGTGTTTCCAATCTGTTTTTTGACCTGCTCGGTGCTCTGTGGAGGGATCGGTGTGTTTTTACTTTGACATCCAATCCTTTTGTTGAGCTGGCCTGCAGCTAGAGTTCCCCATCTTTGTGTAGTTGCCCTTTGTTTGTTTCTAACTTTTTCCATTCCCCACCCATCCCCTTAGCAATTGGCTAAGGCAGTCAGATGTGCTTTTTCTTTTGTCTGGCAGCCTTCTACCATTCACCTCATCCACTCCCTGATCCTCCCTCCCCACTCCCCCTGCCCGCCCATTCAGTTCTCATTGATTCATGCCCCCCACCCCCAGGTGACCTGAACAGCTTCATTTCAGAAGTCCTCCCAGGGCACCCTTACCCGGGCAGCTGGTTAAGGGCCAGAGGCAAAGGGCTTTACACCCCTGGGCAGCTCCCATCTTATTTTTGCCCCTGTTCACCCATGAGCGCCTAACAGCTATACCCAGGCAAGGTGCTATGAGCACCCATTACTGTCCTCTGGAAAAACCCTACCACTTCTACATTACTACCACCTACTCATAACATTCGTTTGTCCTGCACTCTGCTCTTGGATTTGCCATTTTATTGCATTTAGAAGAAATGTGAAGGCTAGTATGTTGGGGCAGTCAATGTGTTGCACTTAGATGTATTTGGGGGTGGACAATGTGTTGCACTTAGATGTATTTGGGGCAGGCAATGTGTTGCACTTAGATGTATTTGGGGCGGTCAATGTGTTGCACTTAGATTTATTTGGGGGTGGACAATGTGTTGCACTGAGATGTATTTTGGGAGCAGACATTGTGTTGCACTTAGATGTATTTAGATGAATATATAATCTATCCAGTGCATGGTATCTAGGTGAGGGTAGAATGCAGCTAGTGCAAAGATTCTAGGTAAACGTTGAATGAAGCTAGAGCACTGGGGCAAAAAGTCACAGCCAATGCTTTTCTAAACCTGTTGCACTCCATGCTTATGGAACTTTAGCCGGAGGCACTGCTGCACACCTGCACACATCTGCCATCCTTCCCCACTCAAAAACATTTTGCACAACAACTCTGCATACGAATGCAGCTATTGTTCATGACAGAAATTTGATATATAGCTGCACACATAATACCTATCCTGTTCTCGCATACCCCCTCAAGACTGCCTCTCACCAGTGATCCACATGCCGGCTCGACATGGGTGGATAACATGGACTTGGCCTTCCCTTCATATCTTCGTACTGGCCATTATGCTCACATCATAAAAGCAGTTCTGGAATGTTCCCAAACCTTGACTATGGTCCCCCAAGGGCGTTCAACCTACAGCACGTTGGACCATACAAATGGTGAAATGCGCTACATAAATGATACAATACAACAGATGACTGTAAATGACTCCTTAAAGGGAAGACGACTGAGGATGTATGTGGATCTTTGTTGGAATCTCAGCAGGTAAAAAGTAGAAGGATGTACAAGCATTCTGGTCTGTGGTGTTAGACCTGTGACCATGACCCGTGAATCCAGCCTTCGGTGAGTGCCATTGGGGAGGCACATTTTGTGGTCCTCTTTACAGGTGAGGGATGGTATTCACACACTGAGTAAGCTGAGGTACCTCTGCTAGTAATGTCAGAAGCACCAACTGCCCCTTTAGACTTGGGGAGTGGAAAGTTGCCATCACAGCCCAGCAGTTCCATAAGGCCACAGGAGTAGACTGTATCCCATCAGATTTATTTAAGGTATACTATTGTCTAGCCACTTGTCCTGCTAAAGCTAATTAATGTGTTTCTTATAAATGAAGCCACCATTAACATAAAGAGGTGTGGAGATTATTCCCATGTATAAGAAGAGGAAGTGCATCCAGTCGGAGAAATATCGTCTGATCGTGTTAATTGATGCAGGCTAAGATTTTTGGTAGGCCTGTATCAGTGCACATGCAAGATTGGCTGAACACAATCATCATCCTTTCTGTTCTGGCCGACATCAGAGAGGAGATAGAAACAGTGTACTTTTCCAAATGTATATGTCATCCTAAAAAAGGGGAAATTGTATGCAGTCTGCGTAGACTTGAAGATAGCGTTGGTCTCGGTGGCTAGATCCCAATGGATCAAGGCCTAATCAAGCCAGTTTACCTCCTTCAGTTGATAATGATGTGTAAGTGCACTATGGACCAAGAAGAGATATGAACCAGGGGTTTACAATACAAGTGGGTTTATAGCAGAGCTCTTTGGTGGCCTCCACCCCGTTCTCCCTATTCATTAATTATTTGTGCAGGAAGCTCTGTGAGATACCAGCAGATATCCCCATGGTATATTCAGCCTCTGCCATTATTGTTAATTAGGTATCATAGTGGTATGTCGGCATGAGCTGAAGTTTTGCTTTAATGCCTCTTTGATGTTTTTTTTTTTAACTTATTTTGCTGTCAAGAACCTGGTCCTCAATGTGTTGATGGTTTGGAGTAGAAGGAAATGGCCCTGTAAGGTGCTGAGATCTGGGACTTCAAACCCTCTACATAGTTATTGGTAAGTGAGAATGCCTGTTTGAGAGCCTTGGTCAAAGTAGGAGTGGCAACTCCAATGAATGTGTTGAGACTCGATTTTGGATTAAGATATGTCGCACCCATGTAACTCACCGTCCCTAAACCTATTGTATTTGACTTTGTTCAAACCCTGAGGTGACAGTCTCTCAGGACCACTATAGAAAAATTCTAATGCTGGAGAAGTTGTGTTTTCTGCTATGGAAGAAGCATCTTAGGTATTTGCTCATAGAGTTCAGCCATCACCACATGCGGTTTTCCGCTCAGGGTTTAAGGAAGACCAATACAGGAAGACCTAAGAAGGTTCATATAGTAGGCACATAAGACTGTATCTCGACAGCAAGTTGAGCTACGTAAGGGAAGCATATCTCAATTCAAATACCTCTCTCGCTTTAAGCTCCTGCTTCTGACTCTAAGGTTGGGATGCTTAAAGGAATCATTTATTTCGTACTTATATTCACTTTTGGGATGTCAGAATGAATCATATTGATGGTAGGGATTTTGTTGGCTCTGATCCATTATCAGAATCGCATGTATTTTTTTAAGGTTACATTTGTTGATTTGGTACACTTATTTTTATTTGGATTTTTGTTCCACTTTGTAATTATGTGTGATTTTACTGTGAATGTTAAACTAAATAGCGTTTTTGAGCCCTTTGGGGCATACCAGTGTTGCACAGTTTAACAGATTTTCACTACAAAAAGTATTCTCGGTTGTCGGACCCTTCTTTGCATTCATGGATGGTCTGTCTGGAGTTGTGTCTGCAACATTGGATTTGTTTATAAAATATTCATAAGGCTGTACATACTAGAAGGTTTAAGTTTATTTTATGTCTTCTGTAGATCATTTATGAAGGGTGGTTCCCGTTCTACTGATGAAGGGTGTCCCCCAAAAAACACATTGAGAAACAATAATTTCACAGGATACCAAACGGGCATGAATTTCATGCTTTCTGTTATACACATTGTACTGAAAACACCTATTTAAAAGCTTTTGTGATTTGTAGTAACAATTTTATTATACTGTTCAAGGTTTTTGAAAATTAAAGTAAACACTTGAATATGATTTCTTTGTTTTGTGTATACATGA
Organism: Ambystoma mexicanum; assembly: GCF_040938575.1. Taxonomy (NCBI): domain Eukaryota; kingdom Metazoa; phylum Chordata; class Amphibia; order Caudata; family Ambystomatidae; genus Ambystoma; species Ambystoma mexicanum. The sequence goes on along the minus strand of NC_090934.1, from coordinate 1,206,204,732 downwards.
CTACTACTTTATCAGATGTGTACCCCTGGAGTATGCTAGACTGTTTCTAAAGAAATTTCTGCAGGACTTTATGTGTCATACTTCTGGATGTGATCACATGTGATCAAATGAATACCACTGAAAGAGGAAATGCTAAAATATGGATATTTCAGGAAAGCAAAGTAATTCTGAAAAGCCAGAAGGGACTGGGTGGAGATAGTCACATATCTGGTATGCGTGACTCTTAATGTATTCCATTGGAGAGTTGTAAAATGTGTACTACCTGGATGGATAATATGACATATGACAATACTATTAAAGGACATTAGGTTGTGCAAAATCTAGCATTTGACAAAGGAAATTCACTTAAAATGTTGTCACTGTAAGAGTGGTAAGATAAACAACAATAAGTTCAGTAGCATTCAATGGGGACATTTTCTTCATTACAAGTACCTCTGATGGGTCAGCTGGGCTAGAGTGTTACACCAGTCAGTCATATGCCATGTGAGCCTAACTCAGCCCTACATCCTTCTGAGAGGGGTTGCCTGAGTACGAATGACATGGATGATATTGTATAATGGCCTGGTTCATCTGTGTACTGCTTGAACAGAATAAACTTCGCGTCAGGTGCTTTTCCAAGCCTTTGAACCATTGGGCGGCAATCATTGGTGTACCATTTCAGTGGTTAATAATACATCTGGATGAAATGATGACATCTTTCAAAGGCCAGTGGTCCTTGGCCTGAGCCAGTAACGTGTCTTTCGTAAGGTAATTCAGCGAGTACCTTTGAAATAGATAACATTACATTGTTTAAACTTTGTTTTGGTGCTGCTGAAAGCCCAGAGTAAACTGAGCCTGACTCACCGTTCATCCTTCTGAGCACCACACCATGAGGACAATTGAGGTGCACGGATAATAATAAATGGGGGGATTTAATACTGAATTCTGGTATCTCTGAAACTCTGGTTGGGATGGAGAAGAATCAGTGACACCTTCAGTGACCTTGAAATGTACTTTCATCGACAATTGTGGATGCAGGATTCGTGCGTGCTGGCCCCAGTTTCTCCACGTGACTACGATGTACGATGTCAAGCACATCTCTTGTTCTCCCTCATCTGCTAAAATGCAGAGTGCTTAGAAGCAGACTAGCCCGGTGGCTTTTAACCAGATGCCAATAATTAGATACTCACATTTTACAAATAGATCAGCTGTGCTACTGCTTGTGTGCTATTTCACGATATTTGCAAATAGTTTTTGATAATCCCAATCTCTGATTACATATCAATGACAGACTACCTATTCACCATGATTTCACATTCCCGCTTACCGAAGCATTTAAATGTTGGCATGCACCACAACATACATTTATCTTTGATTCATAGTAACAACAACGTTTTTTTTTTTTTAATAATATGAGTCAGGAAAACAAACCATGTCTGTCTTTTTATCTTGTCATTTTTCAAGTTAAAATTATTTTTGTGGTGCATTTTATTTCGAAAAAAAAAACAATCACATACATGGTGTGCATTCTTGTGTTGATATTTATTAAAGATGGTGTGTCTCTACACAGTGGGCTTGATAAGCATGGATAGCATTCAATGCTTCATGCTTTATCCCTCTGAGAAGGAAGAGTTACATTTCTCCTGCTTTATGAGATGAGGCTGAAGCTTGAGCTTAGTTGTGGGAACAGTTGTCTTTTTTTCTTAAACCATGCTTTTTTTCAAGATCACTTCACTGATGAGATGTTCATTCTCTACGTGACATTAGAGCATGTACATCCTTGGAATTAATGCCCTGAGGCTCACGGGCGTGTGGCACATTATAACAATGTAAATAAATAAATAAATGGCATATCTGGATGAACAAAGCAAACAGCTTTTATCCAACAGAGGAACAGCAGCATAGGAACAAAAAATCAAATCAGAGTTAATATAAACAAAGCTTTCCTTCAATTTGGTCTGAATAGAGACATTACCGCCATGCCTACATTCCAATAGTCTGCCATGATTTCCAATGACAGCCATCGGAGGCCAAAGCTAAATGAGGAAACAAGATGGGAAAAAGAAAACTGGGCATCAGAACTTCCTTGAATGGCTTGTCAAGGGTGACTCCTGATATGACGCTTGTGGTTCGTATATCGGCCTAACAATGGTAAACATGCAGCGTTGGACTGTTCTAAAGTTCAACAAAGATTAACGAGGAAAACTCTGCTTAATATTGATTCCCCTATGTATCCCCCATCGTCATCCCTGCCAATTACTTCCTTCTATTTGCAAGGGTGAGTGATGGAGAATTAAAGTCTCTTGCATAGTAGTTATAAAACCTCTGTGAAAGCCGTGGAGACCTGCTTTCAGTGGGACCAGAATACTTCATGGTCACCTGAATGGCGATTGAAACTACGGATTCAACAATTTTTATAGGCAAATCAAATGAAAACATGTGAAAACAAGATCTATCTTAAATGACCGCCAAATATAGAAGCATGGATTGCGCCATGGGATTTAATCTCAATTCTATGTTCTATGCACTTCTGGGGAGGAAGTAGAGTCGGGCATTGGTTCTTATGTTAATGCTCCAGAGTTGCCTGTGATGGGACGTCCCAAAAAAGTGCCAGATAAGAAGTCATGTTTCAAAGGTTTATCAACTATAAAATTAATTGCCAGGATTGGAGTACTCTTTTGGTCCATTCTCTGGCACTTCCTTGTCTATCGTCACAGTATATTATAATTTTCAGTTCTCTATCCTGCTTAGACTTGTGGATATGATATCAGCTCCCACTACTACACTTTCTCATGATTCCCATTCACTGTCTATTAATGTATTAATGCAGGTTTTGTACTCTCTATCGTAGAAATGAAGGAACAAGTTACTTACCTGTAACTGTTGTTCTCCAGCATGGGTCTGGCATGGATTCACATGCTCATGAATATTCCCCGTCGTCAGGCCGGGAATCCTCGATATAGAAAAAAATCAGTATCAGTTTCGTTTCTGATCTGTCTTTCTTAGTAGTAACCAATCACTGGTCTCTGGGTCATACTGCCCCCAGCCAATGACTGCCCTCTTCCTAAGCCCCGCCTCCGGCAGCCATCCTCAGATTTGGTAGCACGTAAAGTGGCAGTATGACCAAGTGAAGAGCCGCAGAGGGGTAGGCGGGAGGGTTTGCATATGAATCCATGCCAGACCCATGCTGGAGAACAACAGTTACAGGTAAGTAACTTGTTCCTTCTCCAGCATGGGGTCTGGCATGGATTCACATGCTCATGAATAAGAGAATACATAGCAGTACACACATGCACAACCACGGGAGGTGGCAACAGGCTCAACATTAAGCAATACAACAACTCAACATTAAACAACTCTTACCTCCTCACCAGGCTCACCTTAGGCGAACAGGTTGCGCAGCACTGCTTGGCCGACCCTGGACTCCTCCCTGGAGTCCCGATCGACGCAGTAGAATCTTGTGAAGGTGTGCGTCGACCTCCACGTCGCAGCCTGCAGATGTCTAGCAGGGGCACACCAGACAGGAACGCCGTGGTAGCAGCGATTGCTCTGGTCGAATGGGCTCTCGGACAGCCGGGCAGGTGTCGGTTTGCCAACCGGTGACAGTGCATGATGCAGCCGGAGAGCCATCTGGAAATGGAAGTCTTCGAGAGAGCCTTCCCTTGATTCACAGTCCCAAAGTTCACAAACAGTTGTGACGTCTTCCGAAAACTCTTCGTGCGGTCCACGTAGAACTTCAGCGCTCTAGCTACATCCAGCGAGTGCAAAGTCCTCTCAGCCGGCGACAAAGGCGACAGGAAGAAAACTGGCAACACCAAGGGCTCGTTGAGGTGGAAGTCCGACGGCACCTTCGGCATAAAGGATGGGTGTGTCCTCAGCACCACCCTCGTGTCATGAAAAGTCAAGTATGGAGGCTTGCAAGATAGGGCCTGGATCTCTCCCACTCGTCGTGCGGAGGTGATGGCCACGAGGAAAGCTGTCTTCCATGACAGGAACTTCAAAGGCGCCGAATGCATAGGCTTGAATGGGGCCCCCATGAGCTTGGTCAGCACCACATTAAGCTCCCACGCCGAGGCAGGAGCCTTAACCGGCGGGAATGATCGGAATAGTCCCTTCATGAATTCTTTCACCAGGCGATGAGACCACAAGGACGCCCGTCCCGTCGTCCTGGTATATCGGGAGATTGCAGCCAGATGTATTTTGATGGAGGCGTGAGCCAGTCCAGCTTTGGCCAGCGACAGTAGGTACAGCAGTACTTGAGGGGCCGTAATCCGCAGAAGATCCGTGAAGATCCTCACCACCTTGCCCTTGAGGGACGGAAGAAAGGACCTGAGGGCCCAGAACACCGCGCGGAGCTCCAAGATGTTGATGTGGAGAGACTTCTCCTCTGGGAGCCAAAGGCCTCTCGCGTGAAGATCTCCGGAGTGTGCTCCCCAACCTTCCAGGGAGGCGTCCGTCGTCACCATCACCTGGTGAGCTGGGGTCTGAAAGTCTGTGCCCGCCGACAGATGGGAGCGGGTACCCCACCACCGGATCACCTGACAGAGCGTCTCGTTGAGAGGGATCCTGTCCTCGAAGCTGCCCGTCGACTGGATCCAGCGGGCGTCGAGGAACTCCTGTAAGGGTCTCATCCAAAGCCTGCAAAAGCGCACCAGATAAATGCAGGAGGACATCATCCCAAGGAGGGACTTGATAGATCTTAGCCTGGCCATGTCCGTGGCCAGCAGGCGCTGCACCTTTCCCAGAATGGTCCTGGTCCTTTGCTCCGACGGCGAGGCCAGCCGTGCCACTGTGTCGAGCTTGGCTCCCAGAAACAGGGTGACTTGCAACAGAACCAGGTGGGATTTTGGAAAGTTGATGGAGAATCCCAGGTCCGTGAGCAGCTGGACGGTCTTCGCAGTGTGCTCCACGGCGAGCTCCCTTGTCCTTGCCCGGATGAGCCAGTTGTCCAGGTAGGGGTAGACGTAGATCCCCTGTAGGCGCAGCCGCGCCGCCACCAGTGCGAGGCACTTGGTGAACACCCTGGGTGCTGACTTATATCCGAACGGGAGAGCCTTGAACTGGTAGTGCCACCCTTGGACCACGAACCTGAGGAACTTTCAGTGTCTTTTTAGAATGGGGATGTGGAAGTACGCATCCTCCAAGTCCAACGACGACAGGAAATCGCCCTCCTCCAGCTGTCCCAGCACATGCTGGAGGGTGACCATACGGAACTTCTGTGCCTTGATGTACTTGTTCAGTCGTCGTAGGTCCAGGATGGGGCGCCATCCTCCTGTCTTCTTTTTTACGAGGAAGTACCTTGAGTAAACTCCGGAGCCCCGAAGCCTCTTTGGGACGAGCTCGATGGCACCCTTCTTGAGCATCGCCCTTACTTCCAACAGTAGTTGAGGGACGTGATTGTCCTTCCTGGCCACGGGTGGAACGTGAGGGCACTTCTTCTGAAACTCGAGGGCGTGCCCTTGGGCCAGGGCGTCCAGCACCCAACGGTCGGTGGAGATGGACTCCCACACGCTGACGAACCTCGCCAGCCGGCCTCCCACCGCGGTGCTTCGGCGGGGGCCCAACCCCACGATCGGTTCAATCTTGTTTGGAGGCCGCCTTGCCTCCTTGACCTCCTTGTCGACGACGACGGGCACCACCTGACTTGCCGCGTCCCCTGTAGGCTTCCTGGGACGAAGATCTTGCTGCTTGGTGGTAAGTGGAGGAGCCACTGCCGGATCCCTTGGAGGCACCTTGTCTGCCTATGGAGCTCCGAAAGGACGGCCGTCGTTGTTGGAGCACTCCCAGTGCCCGGGCAGTCTCTGTGTCTGTCTTGATGGCCTGAAGGGACTCATCAACCGCCTTCCCAAACAGGTTGTTCCCGTCGAAGGGCATGTCCAAAACCTTGGTTTGTACGTCCTGGCGGAAATCCGTGGCCTTGAGCCATCCTCGTCGTCTCAAGCAAACGCCGTTGCCTAACTGACGGAAACCGGTGTCGGTGATGTCCGTTGCCACCGTGATGGCGTGGTCCGAAGCAATCTCCCCCTCCTGTAGGATTTCAAGGAACTCAGCCCTTTTGGCGTCCGTAAGGAAGTCTAACAGAGGGGAGATTTTGAACCACAACTCCCTGTCGTAGCGGGCTACGATAGCCAGGGCGTTGGCCGCCTTGATAGTCGTCGCTGCGGATGAGATGATCCGTCGTCCCATCGTGTCCAACTTCCTGCCCTCGCCGTCCGGCGGGGAAGTTGATGTCGAGGCCGATGCCCCCCCAGCTTTCTTCTTTGCCGCCGCCGAGATGACCGAATCCGGGGTAGGTTGTGCCTGAAGGCACAAAGGGGCAGCGTCGGGGACCCGGTACTTCTTCTCATACCGGTCCCTCTTTGCCGGTGCCGTGGCAGGGTTCTTGAGGAGGGCGAGCCCCTCATCCCAGATGTCATCAAGAAGCGGTACGGTGAGGACCGTCTTCCTTTTAGCCTCGCGCCGTTGGTAAAGGAACCCTTCTTTCTTCTTTTCTTCTGGGCAGAGCTGAAAAAGCTCAGATGCCCTGGAAATCATGGCATGAAAGGATCCAATCTCGTCGGGCGGGGACGCCCGAGCAGGGGGCGACGGGGGACACGTCCCGTTGTCGCCTCCGTCGCCATCTGTACCTGTCGTAGCCGTGTCCGTGCCTGTATCATCCCCGTGGGTAGTAGACCGGGGGGAAGGCAGAGCAGGCCGCAGAGGTGGGAAAGGTGGCGTAGGATGCGTCCTCCTCCTCTTATGCGGTGGACTATTCGAAGGTCCTGGCTCCGGTTCCCTCGCCGGGTCTGGCTCAGGTACCTCCGTCGGAGGAAGGGGCAACCTTGTCCTTATCTCCGAGCATAAGGACTGAATCGCTGACAAAATGGCCGCCGAGGTGTCCTGCGGCGCCGGAAACGACGGGCGCGAGGGCTCTTGAGGAGCCTTGTCGGTGACACCGTCGCTCTCGTCGTCGCCCTTGTCAGGATCCCTCCCGATGGGCTGGGCCTCTTCCACGACTTCGATGAGCTCTTCTTCAGAGATCGTGTCCGTATCCACGATGGCCACCAGCCCCTCCCCCACCTTTTCCAACGAGGACTTCGTGGGGGTCTTCTCAATGGGCCTGAAAGACGACTCCCTCTGCGGTGGCAGGGAGACTCTGGGTCCTGAGGGCACCTCCACTGGTGTAGCCTCCACAGGCTGAGCCAGGGCCGTGGCGACATCCTCAATCGAGGTCTTAGCAGGGTGAATTAAGGCCATCGTCACCTTCTGGATGCCTAGGGCCTTCACCTTGGGGGGAGGGTCCGAGCCTCGCTCCCCCTCTGCCGGAATCTTCGAGATCGACCAGGGCCTCTCCAGAAGCTTTGCCGGGTTCTCAGACTTCCTCTTAACCGAGCCAGAGCATTGGCTCGTGGTTGATGGCGCCGGGGAGGATGCGCCCTGCCTGGCAGCCAAGGAGCCCGACCGTTCGGCGCTCCCGGTGCCCGCGGACTCGCGGTGCTTAGCCTTTTGTTGGGCCCCCGTCGCCGGGGCACCCTCACAGGACTTAGAAGACCGCTCAGACTTCTTTTTCTTCTTCTCACCTGACGGGCTCTTCCCTTCCAGCCAGTTGGCGAGACGGAGGTGGCGATCCTTCATGGTGCGCTCCGACATGTTCCCACAAAACGCACAGTCCTTCTCCTTGTGCGTCTTGTCCTCATGGAGACAGTAGAGGCATGACGAATGCTTGTCCTCCTTCAAAACATTCTGAAGCTGGCATCCGGGGCAGGTCCTGAAAAGCTTCCCGGGCGTCGAGTTTCCTTTCTCCTGGGCCATGTCCGGGGTAGGCCTCGGAACTTCTGGAATCCTCCAAAAGCGTAACTCGACGAAATCTTCACCCTTGAGGTGCGTAGAAAACTCTGAAACGGATCCCCGTTGATCGGATGTAGAAACGGTGGAGCTTGAGGCTCTATTTAACCGAAAAATGAGAAAAATCTCCTGAAAATGCACGAAAAGCAGCAAAAGCTCGAGAGCTACAGCACGAGGACTCCCAACACTTGAACGTGCAGTCAAAATCTGAGGATGGCTGCCGGAGGCGGGGCTTAGGGAGAGGGCAGTCATTGGCTGGGGGCAGTATGACCCAGAGACCAGTGATTGGTTACTACTAAGAAAGACAGATCAGAAACAAAACTGATACTGATTTTTTTCTATACCGAGGATTCCCGGCCTGACGACGGGGAATATTCATGAGCATGTGAATCCATGCCAGACCCCGTGCTGGAGAATTACTAGTCTTCTAGAATGTCATGATTCAAATGGGTTGTTTCTCTTACTTTCTCTGGACAGCCCTATCAAAGTTAAATAGTTCAGTCTTTTGCTCTTACCTTCTTCATGCTGCAGGTACTTAATTAATATTTTGTGTATTATGCGCCTAATACCGGATACCAGTCTCTATCCTGGTCCTGTGTCCTCCATTTATATCCTGAATTGTACTCGGTTTCTCAGCATGCTAAACCTCAAGTCCATTCCTTCTCTCACTTTCCCGCAAGGTCTGATAAATGCTTTGGGACGGTTAGTCCATTTCCCACAGAGCACAGCCAAATCTCTCTTCCTTCTTGCAGCTTGCTGTCTCCAATGTTGGTCTGCTTCATTGTTCTTAACAAACTGCTTAACTCTGTACATTTCTTGATGGTCTCTCATCGATTAACGCCCCACTTAAAATACCCTCAGGGTGGAGGTTCACCTCCCAGGTTTTGGTGACTGGCTATCACTTCTCGAGTTTGCGAGCCTTGTGCTGCTCTGGTTACCTCCCTCATAGTTCTATTGTCCGTGAGCGTCTCCTTTCTTTCATCTGCCTTGCCTTTGTGTCTGAGGTCCACAGGCTTTTTTTCCCCAGCATCATCATCTTCTCTACATGTCTCCCCTTTGTAAGGTATTATCTAAACTCTTGGGTCCTTCAAGGCTCGGATCTCTTGCAGATGCCTCTTACTCACAGGACATTGCCATGTTTCCATTTCACATGTTGAGATTCTCGCACCCCAGTAGTCCTTCTTCCAACACCAGTTCCTCTCTCTCTGCTTGGTGTTCTACCAATATGTTGATCGCCTCGTCCTCACTATTCAGTAGCGTCTCCCTTTTAGATACCTTCCATTCAGCCGCTCTCTTGATCCTCCACCAAACATCCCGCTGCAAAGTTCCCTGACATCCCGTTAGACAAGCACCTTTCGACTACCAGGCCTGCAAACGCAACCGCACTCAGCCTCTATCCACACACAGGTTTTTGTGAAGTTCTCATCTGTGGGGCCACACACTTCCATCATGGAAAAGAAAGAACAGCTTTGTATCGGTTTAGTTAGTTTCCTATATCTTATCCTTACACCCCCGGTCATTCAGGGACACTTTGAGACATACCGTAACCTAGAAAGACCGTGATTTTTGGAAGTGCTTACGCAATGCTTCTAGACCACTATGATCTTCTCTTGGTAAGATTCCATTTCACGGATCTCAAAGCGTCTCTGGCAGTACAGAGATGGCTAAGCATATGGAAATCTGTCTAGTCTGTCTCCCAATGGGATTTGAACTTCCAGGCCACGTGCCCAGTGCACCGGTAAAAGTGGAGAAACGCGTGCTTTCTAAGAAGCCTGTGTCCCAAGTTCTGCACAATAGATGGAGGAATGTTGCCAGCAGCAGAAGCCTGAGCACAGGCTCCCTGGATTTCCAGATTGTCTATTCAAGATTTTGGGGAGAGGAAATTAGGGATCAAGCGTAATATTGATTCTGCCTGGTAAATCTTGCATGTACAAATGTAGAAAGTGGCCCCTGCGGGTGAGCTCTCACATAGTGCCTTCAAGAGGACACAGCAGAAGACTCCTCTTTTTCACTAATCCGCTCTGCTCAGGATTTCACCTTCAATGATGTTCAATGCTGGCCATGTTGAGCCATGTAAAGGTTCAATTTGCCATCAGCCTTTTTCCAATGATGGACCGTAGTCCAGCATTAAGGTTACTGCTCTCTGCTAAATCCCGGCTGGGTCCTCCTTAGACGTTTTTGCCACATCACTGTCACCATCTGCAGTTCGGTGCAGCTGTTCCAGCTGTTGCCTCGGTACAGTAAGCACCTGCCCAGCACAGCCCATTAGCTTTACTTAAGAAGCCTGCAGCCAACGACAGAGCTGAACATGCTACGCGCCGGACTGCTTCCCTGGCTGCTCTTAAATGTTAGGGATGCCTCTTTATCACGGAGGATTCTAATGAGGCCATGCTTCTTGTTTAGCTCCCAGGACTGATGCAAGGAGAAGTGTACATTGCCTGTCTGGGAGTTCATTACTGCCTCCTCTCTGAAATTACAACCACTAAATCAGTCAGAGACTATCCCAGGAGCGGATCTCCACCGTCGAGTGCAGCCCACGGGACGCATTTTAAGATCACTCCACAGGCAATTGAACACATGGCCATTATTGAATATGGTTTTAGAGGACCTTTCAATAAATAAACTAAAAGGGTCTCTGGCTGTTTGCCATCGTTTGTTCAATTACATTTTTGGTTTAATTGCTACAAGCCACCACTAGATTCTGGTTAATATGTGTGCGGCTGTCCATATGCTGATGTCAAGGGGAGCCATCCCTAAACACAGCAAACAATAAGAGCGGATTTAGGTTCTTCTCTTATAGAATATATATATATATATATATATATATATATATATATATATATATATATATATATATATATATATATATATATATATGTTTGCAGTGCAGTAATTTCCAACTGTCTTGTGTCTCTAGGACTCCTAAAGAGGGCAGGTCGCTCGGGGGCGAAGTGCTCTCATCAGACATGGTGGTTGCCCTGCATTTGCCAAGGTCAAATAGTTTATCTAGTGCCTAGAAACATGAGGAATTCAGCCCGAAGCGCTGCACAAGAACACAAATAGATGTTTTAGGGGGGGTTCAAATTACAGTTCCTGTCCCAGTGCTACAACAAGTTGAGAATTGGACCTAGAATCCGTCTACAATGTTGTGCTTTCGTCAGACTTCCCCCATCAATGGGCACATTCCTGTGAAGGCACTGCCAAGAGATACCGCAAAAACGCTAGGAGGGTGTGCTTTAAGGCCGTTTGCATCCTCCAGACTAATAAATGGTTTGTAGCAAAAAAAGCACAAAGGGTTTGTATTCGTTTCATAAATAGCTTACAAACACCTAACAGTCTGTTCTGTAAACAATATCATCCGAACCCCAAGATGGCATTACTGGCCCAAAACGGTGTATACTTTTGAATTGTATGCTAGGAAATATGTAGGCTTTACAAAGGTTGAAATCCTTTGTTCAGAAGATTGATCTGCACACAATTAGCATGTAACATTCGTGCTTCTATGCCATTATAATCGTACCATTCACAGTTGACATTTCACAGCGTGGGACAGTCACTTTTTATAGTACATTAGTTTGGTAAGGCTGTGTGAGGTCAACCTTCTTAAAGTTTAGAGGCCCTGAACTTTTCACTTTTTTTTTACCGGTTTACTGAACATTTTCCCAGTTTAGCCAGCATCCAGGGCCTTACCCTGCATGCACCTGTGATGTACCCCATGAAAGGCCATAGGACTTTTAGAGGTTGGGTGTCCCAAAGTCATCCTCTTGTCAATGCGATGAAGCAGGCAAGGCCAAGTTGTGTTGACTCCACTGTTTTCTGGCTGACCTTTCCTCTTTAGAATGGTAGGGGGCACATGCTCCTGGATCCCGAGGGAGGTATGCAAGGGCGCCCATATGAGTATGAGTATCCAGTATGAGTCGGACAGCTAAGCTTTGCTCCCGTCAATGAGACATGGATGTTGCCATGTCTGACCATGTCCTGCTCTCAGAAGCCCAAGGAACAAAGGCTCGGGACAGCATCTCTCTTCACACCTGGATGGGGTCTGAGCTTCTGCTGGATCCCTATCTAAAACATGCAGGAAAGTTTGCAAACAGCAACAGTGATTGGGTGGCTGCCAACGCTTGAAAGGATGTGCCCAAAGCCTGGAAGCCAAGTGCATGCTGAGCTTGCAACCTTTCTCTTGCACCAGAGAGCTTGCATCCTTACTTTGCGGAAGTCGCACCAGACATGGTGCAGCAGATGCTCTGCACTGCAACTGAGACTGAGCCAAAACGAAGAGGACCGTGAACAAGTTCTGCTGCAAGACCCATTTGAGTGTGAAGGGAAACCCATGTCTAAGGATGCCAAACTTCTCAAGTGGCCAGAGGAAATGGAGGAACTTGTGCTCACTTCCCAAATCAGTGGCCATAGTCAGGTTGTGATTTCAAGGATTCCCCGATCACGGGTAATTCCTTGCTACTTAACCTTGCGTGGACACAACACAAGGAGTTGGGTGCACCAAACACCCTAAGCACTGCTAACAAAAAGCAACACCTTTCCAAAAACCAAGCAACAGCCTAGAACTTCTGTTAGGAGTCTGACGGAGTGCTAGTGTTGCCTGAACAGTAATGATAGACATTAATTGCACCTCCCTGACACCTGAAACTTGCCAGTGAGAAACAGCACATCTGCATCAGAGCCAGCCTCATGAAATCTTCATCTCCGCCAGAGTTACAACTTCTCCATTCGGGCTCCAGCCATCCTACTCACCAGCAGAACTTCTTTGCTCCCAGAACCATGATTGCCAAACCAGGGACCGAGAATGCCAGTTGACCACAGGACTCATGGCCACTACCTTTAACATCGGGCCCATATTTAACATTGGGGTGCAGAGCAGCATCAGGACCAGTATCCCACATAATCAGAAGCCGTTCCATCTCTTCGATTCACTGCTACCAGAGATGAACTCCCAGTTGAGTGGTAGCAGATCCTGCGGGGCTCCTGATGTCAAACCCAGACCCGAAGTATATGGACAATATTGGACATTGCCAGTGACCGAATTGGTAGAGTCACAACCTTGAATACAGACCAGACTCTCTCTCAGAATGTACTTCCATGTAACACGCAGAATGTTCTATGTATCTTCACACAAGATAAAGTGCTATTTGTCATAGCATCCCTGGTGTGAGCATACCCTTGTGAGAGAATATTATATGTGCCGAACAGCAGCTTGTTCCCCTGTAAGAGATGTCCTTTACTGGCTCATCATTGCTATGGCTGGATGAGCTAGTGAATCCTGATAGGTTTTCAGGATATCCCTCATGAATATGCATGAGAAAGAATTGTATGCAAAGTTATCTCATGAATATTGATGAGGGGGTTCCAGAAAATCGGACATCTTTCTGCTCCTCAAGGGCTGGAGTTGTAGAACCCTGAGCGAGGGGAAGCTTGCGACAAACCCTGTTGCCTACCTGTGGGACTGTGCCGTCACCCCGGAATACAACAGGTAGGAGAGAAACCATCCTAACAATGGTGCTTCAGTTATGTTTTTCTGTAGGCAGGGTTTTACTGAGGACGCTCTTCCTGTTCAAAATCGACTTTTCAAAAGGATTTGGTCAGTAGAGGAACTCCGTTTACAAAGCTGACATCTATATTGTGCAGTTAACGATGGATCCTTCCTATGAAAGTAACTTCCGGTTAACAAATGGGATTGATAACATGGGTCGCAGAGTCAGGTTAAACAATGGAGATTGAGAACGTGGCTCCCAGCCACTCTGCATTGCTCGGCTCTCCACATACACAAAGGGATAGCGTTGCATGGAGGCCAATGGCATGCTGGGGGTTCTGAGTTTCTGAGTGTCTCAACCGATTGGCACACCTAGAGAACAGTAGGTCCAATGTGCCGGGGTGATATTCTTGGCCTGCCATTGGGCGACATCCATATTTCACTGAAATGGTGTCATCTCTGTGAGTGATAGAAAATAATGCATGATGGTGACATTATCCGTTGGAAATATGGGTTCTGGAACCACGGCTGTTTGTGCAATAAACATAAATATGTAATATGGATATGTACATATATTTTTCGACATCCAGCTCGAACAAAGCTGCCGCCAGCATCTATCTTGTAATTTCAATTGAAATTCTTGCCCAGCACAAGTGCAGGTGACCTTGCAGTCAAGCTGAAACACCTTTCCAGAACGAAGGAACAATGCTCTCAAACAGCCAGGAATCATGTGTGGTGCCACAACAGGTAGCAGTCTGTATTGCATGGAAGATGTGTGAGTGTTCACTGGTACCAACCGCGTTTCACTCACAGTAGCTTTCTACGGTGTAACAGCCCATCTGCATTCGCACATAAAAACTGCAGCATCCCCGAGACGCCTGCCTTTGAGCAACTCTTTGTGCATCCCACTTGCACGGCAACATCTCATCACCAATACGCACCAGGCATACCCAGATGCGCCCCAGTTTTGGGCTAGGTTATAAAGTAGCAGGTGCTAATTTGAGATGCTCACTGAATCTTCTCAATTGCTGTGATGTAAACCATTGCGAATCACTATTTCTGACACCGTGAAAAAGTCACCAGGTAAGAGACTTTTCCTGACCCCACAAAAGTCTTTCCCCAAATTTTCTAGGAGGGGTATAGTTATATATTATTACCTCCAATCCTAGAATATTTGGGGAAAGTATTTGATTGTCTGAAGGGTGCATTTTTAAAGGAAATGTCGCCACCTGGCGGCCTTTTTCCATGGCGACATTATCACTGGACACCTTGTTAACATGACTCTGCTGAGCTGCTCTGCCGCTAGCTGCACAGTTGACATCCCCACTTGGTGCTCAGCAACCAGGTCCTTTGAACTTGAATTAACCTGTACACTGCTTATTTCAAAAGGTAAGGCAAACCATTGATCATCCCAAAAAACATGAAAACATGTCCTAAACAATGGGAAAATAGTGAAGAGATGTTCACAGTGTGAGTTATTGTGCTTTCTGAGCAGCTAACAGCCGCAGGCGCAGCATAACCATGAAATTAACAATTTCATATTAATTAATTCGCAGGGCCCCTGCCAGCATTGGATGAATACAGTATTAGACTATTACTCTCAGTACCTGCCAGGATGTAATCATGCTGACTCACAGCGAAGTCGTGTACATATGTGGCCTTTACAGTACGGGGTGCCAACAAACTCTGGATAGGCTTCATATGCCATCTGTCAGAGGAGCCTTGACTACCACCTTCTCGGTCACAATATCTGAGGTAAAGAGCAACAAAGCCCTCTCATTCGTAGCAAAAAGGCATGCTCTGGCAAGTTCTTTGTGCTAGCGGCTAGAAATGTGGCCCAAGGCACTTCCCTTTCTGATCCCTGAGATTCTAACTCTGGTTGCCCCAACCTTTGCCCACCTTGACCACTGCATTGCCCTTTACTTGCGTTGCACATATTAGGCCCAAATATTGTCGAAGCTAGTCCAAAAAGGCCCCAATTTATCTCATAACCAAGACATATTACACCAGTTCCTCGCCGGATTCTTCTGCTCCACAAGTGGGGGTTCAGTTTTAGGTTCTCTGCCTGGGTGATCTGGCATTTCACTGCCTGGCACCCCTTTTCAATGCCAATCACCACTGCTATTGCTCATCGAGAGCACCCAAACCTAGACCAGCTATGCTACTCAAATTCCCTAGGTTTCAAAGACAGTCTTTTATCAGGTCATCCTTTTCAGTACTTACTCACTGCCTCGGACCATCAGATCGATACATGACATCTATATATGACCTCCTCCATTGTTAAATTGTGACATGGTGGAGGCATAAACAAACCTACCTACACTCTGAACAACCCTCTTTTTTTAACTTTCCCATACTCCGTCTAGTAGCAAGCACCTAAAGACAGATGATGGGGGTTGTTATATGTTTGTCTTCATTTAAAAAGCTCATCTAGATAGGCAGTGCCAGTTATTCTTTTGCTCTGGCATAACCCTTCTAGTTTGAGCTATTAGCTCTTAACTTAAATTACCCTAGAACTACTCAGCCTATCTACAGGATAGTAAAATACTATGTACTCACAGTAGAAGGTTGAGGTTTTTGCCATAGGTGTTAACCTTTTAAACATTTCTTCGCTGATCCTTACCCATTAGGGTACTACTGACCTGGGACAGATAAGGTTGTAACAATCATTAGATTGTTAGTTTATTCAAAAATGATGATTCTCTTTATCCTCTTTGTCTGTCCCTTTTAGATAAGTGGCCCATCAGCGCTATCTAGGGAGATTTTGGGAGTAGGCAGGGATAGTGAGCAATACCATATTTCCTTCTGTCTTCAATAACAACCTTGTATTTCCCAGGCCACCCCCCTTTGGGATCTGTTTGGCATGCAGAAGATTTACTTAATTGTAGAATGTTTTACACAGTTTTGTTTTGCCTTCTTTTTGTGAGAAAAAAGTACTTGTTAGGGCATTACCCTGTATATTGTCTTTTCAGTGCCCCCCAACCCCCAGTTTTTGTGACTGTCGAATTGTTCAGACCTGGTTCTTGCATTTTTCATGTCAAATTTAGGTTCTCTGACGTTCTGTCACTCGACTAAAGTTGTTTTCTTCCTCCTAACTCAACCTTTGCAGTATGGCACCAGAACACATATGGGTGTAGACAGGTCTATTTAAATCTCATATATAGCATAACAAGCATATTTCATTGCCCTAACCCTCGGGTACCCCACTCCAAGTCCTGCTATACTATACCAAGGAAGGTCTAAACCAGATTTTCTTTGGTGTTTGAAGGCCTGAGGGCAAACAGGGAAAATGGCATTCTGTCTTAATGGTTAACCTGCAGTGGCTGCATACATGTTCTTTCCAAATGTTCTCAGAGTGTTCTTTAAAATAGCAACTGGGAGAAGCTGTATTTAATGAAGTGTTTTCCGCATAATCTTGCTGGTAATCCATGAACATAACCCTATAGGTTATAACTACAAACATAACTGCATGCCCTCCATGAAGCCAATGCTTGGAGATCATCTCTTCTGCTGACTGATCTCCATTCAGCACAGCAACATATTGGTCTCGCTTTGGACCAGCAGAGGCTTCTGTAAAAGACAGGGATGGACTTGGAACCAAAAAAGGCCCTGGATATCATTTTCAAAGTGGCCCCCTATAACATATTTATTTTTGAAAATCATATTTTATTGGCATGTTGGGTTATAATATTGTGTAGCATGTGTTAACATAGATCTCCTTAATGCAATTATAACAATAGACCCCCCCCATACCCTCCACCCACACCCAGTTTGAGCACATGTATTTAGTCCACCTAGCGAGTTTGTGAAGAACGTTTCAAACTACAATCAATTATTTCCTTGCACACTGGAGTTTTGGGCCCAACATTGAGCAATTTTCTTTTACTACCATTCCTGGCGGCCTTTCATGTCTGGGGTGTGGGCCAAAACAGTGTGTCAAAGAATTTTCAAAGAAGGGGAGCCACAGTTCTCCAATGTTCAATTTGGTCTTATCTATGAGTTGTGTAAGGAACTCCATGTCGTAAATGGCCCGAACTTTAGTGACCCATTCTTTTTCACCTGGCATGCATAGACTTTCCACTTCTGGGCCAAACAACACCTGGCCACCACCAACATGACCTGTAACATGTGACCTTGGGTTTCCTCATAGTCATCCCCTATGTCAATTCCAAAAAGGAGGAGCCAGGGACACAGGGTCCTCTCCACTCCATCAACCCCTTTGACCCAGTATAGGACCTCTCCCCAGTTTGTCTGGACCACCGGGCACCTCCACCACATGTGTATATAGCCACCTTTTACCTTCCTACATTTCCAACAGTGCGGGTCATATCCCAGCCTCATTCTAGCAATCCTACGTGGGGGGTAGTGCCACCTGTGTATTACCTTCAGAGCCTGATGTCGAAATTGGAGCGACCCGTAGAGCGGGTGGCTCGCTTGCACATTTTGGAACACCTTTCATCATCAATTACCTCCCCCAGGTCCCTTTCCCATTGTGTCCGCGCTGGTGGAGGATCCATCTGGGCCGAGTGCAGAAGCTTGTAGAGGCGGGATATCACACCCTTGGAGCCCCGGGTGGAGATGAGCAGTCTCTCGAAGTCTGTCAGGTCCCTCCTGAGGTTGTCCCCCTATGAGGGTTCGGTAAGAACTCCCTTGAGCTGGATGTAGCAGAAATGCGACAGGGTGCCCAGTCCCAAAGCCTCCTCCAGATCCTTCAGAGGTATAAACAAGCCCCCCACCCAGAGCTGACCAGCCCTGCTAAGACCGGCTTTGTACCATTTTTGAAATGCAGCTGGCTCCGCTACCTTGTCTATGAATGGGGGGGGCCCAGATGCAACTCAGCGGGGAAGGCCGGGTTGTGAACCAACGGTAGTAGCCCCCTTCCATCCACACTGACCACAAAACCCTCAGGACCGGGTGGTGCAGAACCCCTCTAGAGATGCGCATACTTGGGACCCATAGCCATTCATCTAACGTGGCAGGGGCAAGAACCTTGTTGTCCATGGCAACTCATTGCTTTTCCGTCCCTGAAGTGAAGTGATCAATCAACACCCTCAGCTGGGAGGCCCTGCAGTATGTCTCCAAGTCCGAGTACCCCACCCCACCGTCTTCCTTTGGCCTGGTTAGTACCTCGTAGGAGATCCCGTGTTTTTTGCCGGATTAAAGAAAGCTCAAGAGGGCTCTTCTTGTTTCTGTTACAAATGTCTTGGGTACCTGAACGGGAAGCATTTGGAACAGGAATAGGAACTCGGGGATATTCACCATTTTCACCAGGTTGAGACGCGCCATCCAGGAGAGTCCCGATCTTGCCCATCTTTCTATGTCCCTTTTGATTTCTGACCAGAGTGGGGGAAAATTACCAGGGAAAAGGTTGTCAGGGTCACGTTCACTTGGACACCAAAGTATCGGAACCCGTCCCTCTGTAGTATGAAAGGGAGCCCTCCCACGTAGTCTACCTCTGGGTCTGACCAGTTTCCCCCTATGAATGCCACCGATTTCCCAAAATTTACCTTAAATCCGGAGAGTTCTCCGTAGCGCGTCAGGCCCTGGAGGACCCTGGGACCGTCTGGGAGGCCTTGTGTTATAAAGTAGTGTGTCATTGGCAAACAGGGCGATCTTGCAGTGTGTGTGCCCTATGCTTACCCCACTGATTGCCTCGTCGTTACGGATAGAAATCACCCAGGGCTCTGTAACCATTGCATATATTAGGGGGGAATAGTGGCATCGCTGTCTTGTGCCCCTCCACAGGGGAAATGTCTTTGATTTAGTCCCGTTTGCAACCACCTTAGCCGAGGGAGTGGAGTATAGAGCCTTCTCCGCGTCGAGAGCCAGCAGTAGGGCCCCCTCCTCACGGACCACCCTCGATTTAAGCACATGGAGGGTCTTACGCATATTATCAGAGCCTGGTCGGGGTGGATTAAGCGGGGGAGGCATCTCTCTAGTCGAGTCGCCAGGATTCTGACGAAGATCTTAGCATCTAGGTTCAGAAGGAAGATAGGCCTATACGATCCACAGTCTGTCTGGTACTTGCGCGGTTTGAGCATTACGGTGATAAGAGCCTGTAGGAACGTTGGCGGGATTGAATCTTGGTTTCTAATTTGGTTAAACAATTTGGCCAGTGGCTTTACCAGATGGATTGACACTGTTTATAGAAGTCTGCCGTGTAACCATCTCCCCCCGGGGCTTTTCCCACTTTCAACTTCTTGATGGCACACTCCACCTCTTCCTCCGATATTTCCCCCTCCAGGGCCTCCCGCTCAGAGTCAGTCAGTCGGGGTAGGGGGTGCTCAGCCAGATAGGCCTGAATATCCACCAATGACTCACCCTCCTGTTTGGTGTAGAGTACCCTGTAGAAATCGGCGGCGAAGCATTCCACTATTTCCTCCCTTTCCTTGCAGACCTTGCCCCCTTTGTCCCTAAGAAGACCCACCCTCCTTTCCATTCTGCATCCCCTTTCCCTGTGTGCTAAGAGAGTCCCCACTCTGTCTCCCCGTTCATAGTATCTTTGTTTAGTGTATCTCACTTTCTTGATCACTTCCTCTATGAGGACCGTGTGTAATGCCTGCCTTTTTCCTATAACATTTTTTAAGCAAGCCCAAGCCTTTTCCTATGAGCACATTTGAAAATAAAATACAAAAGAGGCCAAGGGTTCAGAGTCCATCCGGGAAATCTCCATAGTTCCCTATAGGCCAGACCACCCCTGGTAAAAGAGTCCTAGACATAGCGTCAGCGAGCAAAGGATGCGACTGCAACTCCTTTCCCCTAAGGCAAATAACAGTATAGATCTTTTTAAGAATATACAGCCTTTGGATACCCGAGGAAGCAACTCCTCAAATATGGTGCTTAAATATTAGACAAGGATTGGAGAAATCAAATTAAGTTGCATGTAATGTTCTTCGGGTAGAGTGTAGGTCTCACTCCCTGGGCCATAGCAAAGATGTTCACAGATCAGGTCTCCAACAATCATGGCCGATGTTTGCTCAGCAGTGAGATTCCTCCAGCAATTGTTCTCCCCGCATGGATGTGGTTAATGCAAGCCCTCGAACAATGAGAGGTGGATCTGAAAAGGATCCAAGTATCATGAGTATCTGTTAAGAGAAATGGATCTCATGAGATTTAACAGGAGCCGCCAAAGGGTGAACATAAACATTACTCAAGGATCAGGAGAGCCAAAGGACCAGAAGATACAGTAGTTTCATATAGTGTATACACAGGTTTGGCACAGGTCTTTGGACGGGACGTATGACGTGTTCCTTAGGAAAGCCGCAATCCATAAACATATCACGCTTCCTGTCGAAGTGCTTTTAGTACACATGACCTTTAATGGGTTTGAAGAAATGGATGATGAGGGATCTCTAAATGGCAAGTTGCGTTGAACAGTTTCTCTTTGAGGAAGGAACGTTCTGCTCAAATCACGACTTTAGGTGTGCTTTGGTCTTCTTCCTCCAAGGCACCCAGGAGTTCTTTGAATGTATCAATGTACGCTCTTTGTTTGGTACTGTTTTCAGTGTTTCTTCTCCATTGTTGGACCTGGGCAATCCTCCAATCGGTCAGGGTGTAGATCTACTCCCTCATTAAGGAAGGAGCCAAGAAAAGCAGAGAATGGGAATTCAGAATGCAAAAGACCAATGGGTTTTATTCCTAATGATCCCCACATGATCGGTACAATGAGAGATGGTGAAAACATGGGATAGACTGGAGCGAGACAAAACAAGATAAAACTGGAGTGTCAAAGGATTTGAAGCTGTAGCCTGGTTCGGGAGTGGATCAAAGTTACATCAGGTTTTAGCCTATTTCATGGAAGGACGATTAGAGTATGAGCCCGCTACGTAAACACGTTGAGTTAAGACAGTGATCTCGTCGGTATTAGGTGTGCCTGAGCGGCTTAATCTGGCAAGTAGTGAGGAGCGGTACTCTCAGTGAGACCCATGTCGAGGGCAGAAGGCAAGTTGGCCGGCCGGCCGGCCACAGTAAATGTCAGGCTTGCGTGAGCCGAAGTACCTAGGGACCACAATAGTGGACCTGCAGTGCTGTGTCCTTGTGTAGAGCAGAGAAAAGCCACAGTGCTCTCTCACAGTTTTGGAGCTCTGACGCCAATACATTAAGAACTTCAGCAGAGATAAGGAAAGTGTGGCGTGGGTGGGGAATACAACAATTACTGTATTACAGTAAAGCCCTACCACTTCTTTTACCAATAGCACAGCACAGCACACCCAGGTTTTAGCCAGCTAGCAAGTAGTTTTCCAATCACCGCTGTGTCTCAAATTCAAGTGTTCTCAATGTATTTCTCAGCCTTATGTTTTTGTGTTTTCCATTTGTTCTGTGCCTCACATGTAAGGCATTTTTCTCCCTCTGCTCATGTATCTCAAATTTAGGTGGATTTTCCATTTACTGATGTGTCTCAAATCTACACTTTTCTAATTATTGATGGGTCTCAAATTTTAGGCATTTTCCTCCAGAGTGCGATGTATTTCAGATTTAAGTGTGTTTTCCATTTACTGCTGTGCCTCGAATTTAGGTTGTTCTAGTGCAGTGTCCCATTTGAATGCTCTATTGATACAGAGCAACGTGCCAGGTTACTGGGAGAGCCGTTCTGCAGCCTGGAGCTCAAACTTACATCGAAAGTGTGAACCCTGGATAGGCTGAAACGAGAGGGTGGGTCCCGCATTCCTGAAGAACCGCTCACCGGCAGCACAAACCTAAAGTGGGACTGTTGCTGTCCCATCTAGGGGGTCTGCAGATCAAGGGAACTAGCTGTCATTTTGGGACACTGTCCGGCCAGCGGGACACCTCCCATTGGGCCCCCTCATTCTCAATGAAGGTGCCGAACGGTAGAGTTGCCTTGCTGTCAAACGTCTGGCTCTTACAAGAGCCACTGGGGTGGGGAAAGCTGTACCCTCCCCGCTCTCTGCACACTATTGCTGAGGTGTACAGACAAGAAATAAGGAGGTGCTATCATTATGAAACACTAGTTGTGTAACTGGTCAGCACATCTAAGACGATTCTCTGGGGGACTCATTGCACTTTAAAAACAGACCCCTAGCTTTTCAAAGCTGTATTTCAGAACTGGAGGATCCATGGGGTCTGTTGCTGGATTGCACATTGGGTCAACAGCATGCAAGGTCTAGGATTTATAGTTGGGCATGTGTGTACGGTTCAAACCGTGATGGCCAACTTATTGTCTACAGACACCCATCATGGACACAATGGCAAACCAGAGTAATCGCACATTAGTCCAAACTTTCCAGTCACTGGAGGAGTACTGAGCCGAGAGGAATGGATTGGAGTATTGACAAAGCATCCATTGTTGCTCAGAGTGAGGGATTGTGTAGTTCAAGGGAGCATAGGATGAGTTCTCATCAGCATATCGTGCATTCGCCAACGCGCTGGACTTGAGGAAATACCTGATGGACAGAGCTCGATGGGAAATTCCTCCACTGTGAGAAACAGATTCCATTTGTACCGATTTAAGTTTATTTGGGGTTTGTTCCCATAACATCATATAAAACAATCTCACAGCATACAATGAATAGATTTTACAAGTAAAATCAGAAGATTAAAACATGAAACCTAAAACCCAATAAACAGTTGACATCCAACATTAAAATCACTGAGAACATTTAAATAATATTATATATAATACAACCAAAAATCATCCTATGTTACTGATTTCAAAAGTGGCGCGTACTCGGGTGTTACGCTATCAAAAATAACGAGCTCAGCACAAACATCTGTAGATAAAAGGGTCCATGTCATGCCAGTTTAACTAGCTGTCCTTATTCACTTATTTTGCATGGTCCATGCCTGCAATGTATGCATTGATATTGTAGAAGGCATTTGCTCTCTATTTAACAGCCTGCATCACTGTAATGCCTCCTCTTGCAGATCTAAAGAAGGTCTGAGACAGGACTTGCTCATTTTTGCATAAAGTGGACAAATGTAGAGTCCATGAAGGACATTTCAAGCAGAGGCATTTTAAAATGAAAGGTTCCATCAGCTCCAGGAAACCTTCCTGATCCATCCCAGATTTTCTTTTCAAGATAGGCTTGGGCAAGAGCTAACTTAACTGAGGGCTTATTGCATGGTTTTATCGGCACTTGGTTATCCCCAAGATGGTGCATGTCTGGTTCCTATATAGAACGAGGGGGGTTAGGGTAATCACAGCCTGTAATGGTAAGCAGTGAAGTCTATAGACATAACAGGTAATCGTATTAAATCCAAATCCATTAAAATATCCATAGTCAAAGAATCAAGTTATGGAAAAATGTAAAAGACAAATAGAATCTAAAAAGGTGACATATTTCAGCAAACATTTAATAGACTAATAGGTGATAATAATGGTAGTTAAGCCATATACAATGTATGTTCCAAAATGACGTGATTTTGTCAGTGTTATTGTTATTTTAACACGTATATTATCTGAGCTATTTGGGCCTAGACATTCAGCTCTTTGAGTTCTACAAAAAACGTAGCAACCCGGAATTCCCTCTATTTATCTATATGCATGCCTGGGTTCTTCATGGATTCATTACCTTCTTTAACGGTATCCAGTTATTTTACCCAAAAAATACACACAGTGGTAAGTTTTACTGAAGTAAAAAAAATAACGAAAAAATACACATTTTTAAAATAAATATATATATGGTGGTGGGGTAAAGCGTTAAAATGGGTGGGGATGGGTTAAATGGGTAAGAAAACGGGGGGCTTTGGCGGAACCCCCCCAAAAAAAATAAAAAATCTGTATTTTTGACCTTAGTAAAACTTACCATTGAATTTTACTTTGGTAAAATCGCATATAACCCCCTAAACCGCGACCACGGGTGACCCTTCGGTCCCCATGGCAACGTTTAGAGCATTCATATAGTCCAAAGATCAGGGTGCTTCACAGCCTTACCTAGAAAATAAATCCCTTTAAGGTGGCATTGTAAGTAAACACTTGGGGGCCCAACTCCAAAACCAAATCGATGTTAGTGGTACTTTTGGGTAGAGCTAGCAGCCTTTATAAAATAGTTTTTCATTCACCTTCAGGAGTGCACTGTTCCACCCCATAGTGATCCAGAGGTTTTACTTGGGCTCTCTGGACCACTAGTGTCAGTCTAATGGTCATTTTGAGGAAGTTAATGCAACACCCCCCCATCTCCTGCCTGCTTAATGTTAAGTTGCTCTTGGCAATCTAGAGATTCCATTATTAAAACAAACATCTAGAAGTCAAAGTTCTCCACAGTTTCAATCTTCTGTCCCAGTAAATGGAGATTTTGTCTGTGCCGGTGCTTAATGCACGTGGCAGACCAGGGGTGTTTTAGAATTGGCAACCCCTTTACATATGATCTCCAATCCAGTCCATTGCTTCTGAAGGCCCTTTGGGGTTTTAGAAACTGCAAAACAATAGTTTTCAAAAAGCAAAACCCCTATGATAGCCCTGGTCTGTCATGTGGCACCTGATTCAGGCAGGTTATCTCCTGAATGAACAAAGAAAGAGGCACAGCAGGGCTAACATACAGCCTTGCCCAATTCCCGAAAATGGCCATATTTTATCACCACTCAGCCCCCAGCTAACGACTGTCTGATTGTTGCTAAATACATTTTTAATGATCATGTTTTAGGGGTTCAGATACTTTCATGGAAGCTGATAGTTCCCAAAACAATGTATGGTGGAGACAATCATGTGAAGACGTTATAGATTGCTTCTCATTTGATTAATATAATGAGAAATATATAATTCATGAGCTGGCTCATTAAGGTCACTTCATCATAACCAAGCCAAGGTGTGGTTGGTCATTGATGGTGAGGACACGATGTGAAAGTTGAGAGGTGCTCAAAGAGCGTATGGAATGTTGGGGGAGTGATAAGAGGCTTATGACTTGAGCACCTTTGAAACCAATTCAGCTGCCTTTATTGCTATTGGAACAGTTGGCTCTGGATTCTGTTATCTCTGTAACCATCTAAAAATAGGAGTTGGTAGTGCATGCTGCTAGATGACTGAGGCACATCACATCCTGCGCCGGAATTTCTTTTGAAATGAAAGTTGACCGTATTCATGGCATAGGGGATGAAATAGCAGTCATGCAAATTCTCATCAGATGCTCTTTCTCCCACCTTTTTCATGTGCCGATATCACATTATTTCCCAGGTGAGCTGCGTTATCAAGGTAAGTATGTATCCCCTGATAATCTTCTGCATCTCTTATGTCATTTAACATGCTCATAGAGATTAACAAAATTATAAATTGTACCTGCACTAGGAAGAATCACAGACAATCTTTTTTCAATTTGATCAGAAGGAAAATAGTTTTTCAGAAATGCATGATATAGAAAGATAAAGAGACTATACATGCATATGTATGTTACACATAAGTCTTGAGAACCATTTGTTTTGGCATCCTAACACATGCTGAGCCAGTGCTCTGTATAACCACATTGTCCTCTTCCTGAATCATCTTTACTGTAAGTATTACATTTCCGCATTTGTAATTGTGCAATTTGCTCAATAATCACTGTCAATAGTCTTATCATTGGACCGTTCTTGGGATCATGTAAAAAGGTGTGAATATCATCGTCTCTCCTAACAAGGGATGGGTAGGATTAAAGAATACAAAAATAGCAACCAGGCAACTGTTCTAGTGCCAACAGTTATCATATAGTTATCATGTATCTTATTTAAAACCAATATCCTCCACAAAATGATTCTGGATATTGATCTCTTTTCCAATTTCTAATCAAAAACTGACGTTTAATCATAATACTGATGTATTATTTGTGTTTCCTCAAAATATTTCTAAAAGTCCATTTCAGCCTCTGGAATTCTTTGCACTTCCTGCTAAAATATATAAAGAGTGTCCACTGAATTCCAGTCCAATAAAACTATGTGCTAATCACTTGCTGCTTTATCGTCCTTCTTGGTTACTGATCGAGTCTGCACTCTCGTAAATTCTTCCTGTCTTACTTCTGTGTCAGCAACTGTTGGTGGTGGGGTCTTGCCTTTATAAACCTTCACGTCGCACAAATGTGGCCAAGCTGGTCTTCTATATACCTTAAATGCAGACAGGGAATCTTCCTCAACGATAAAGGGGCAATTGAACCGAGGTTCATGCCACCTTCTGGTAAAGTTCTATCAGTATTGGGTCCCCAACATATAACTTTGGTGGTGGCATTAGATCAGTTGGATTGGTCACTCAATCGTCCTCTTCTGTGTTCTTAGACCTCTCCCCCAAAGCTTGACTTGATTGAAATTAAAGAAATAATGGTAGTCATATATGTCAAATAATCTTGTACTTCATCACCTGGAGTCTTCGCTACACTCTGGGCATCACCAATGACCCTAGATGGAGGTGTAAGAGGCGTTCAATACAACGCCCCATCACAATTATGTGGGGTGAGGTGGTGGTCAGAACCTGGTTGATTCCGAAGGGCATATAATATTAGGTGTAGGCAATATAGCCATCCCTTCTTTGAAGTCAATTTAATCTTGGCAAACCTTTCTTTGAGGAGGCTGTTGAGTCTTACATATCCCATTTGCTCGTGGGTGATAATCAGAACGAAACCTGTGTTTATGATTAATAGAAGCCCATTCTGTTCAAATAACTCATTGACAAAATGTGGCCCATTATCGGATCTTAGTACTTCGCACACATCCCATCTTTGGAAGACTTTGCGCAATAAAAACTTTGCAGCACAAGTGGCATCAGGGTGGCACATGGACTGGCATTGATTAACCCAGAGAAGGGACACACCACCACTAATAGATATCTAACCATTACATATCTGCAGCTTATCGACATTGTCAATAAGTAAATGCTGAAATGGACCATTCGGTTGAGATATTACTTCAATAATTATTCTTAGTGTATACCCAGTAATGAACGTTTGACAAACGATGCAATTCACCAGGAACTGCGCAACATGTTCCAGTAAATTAGGAACAAAACCATTCTTCTGCAATAGTGGCAGCAAGACTTTCTATGGTTATATGAGCGGGGTAATGCAGCTGTCCAAGTGCGACTTTCAATAATGCTGTTGGCATTACTGGCTTTCCAGTGCTTTGCTGTCACCATAAAGCATCCGTGGGGGATAAAGAACACCCCTTTCGCTTCCACAGCTCTTGCTCCTACTGTAGAGCTCTTCCCTGAATTTCTATTAATTGGGGAATTGACACATATTAAACCGTTCTCGTACTAACATGGTTCTATTTCAACTTTCCTTAATATCTTCAGTACTCAAACATATCTGGGGAATATGCAACGCTTGGCTTCTATGTACTCGGCCTTGTTTCCAAGAGAGATCAAGTCTGTTGGTTTAGTATGGGCTGTAGACTTCACGACAGCTATGGCCACTGGGAGTTGTAGTGCCTTGATTAGTCTATCCAATAAGGATGCAGGTGGTACTAGAGGGTCGTCTACGTGGCGATAGCGCTGCATGCAAATTTGGGATAACATAGGTGGAGTCATTGTACACCGTCACTTCCTGTCCTTCATGTTTCTCGAGCGTGACAATAAGCCCTACTAGTTCTGCTGCTTGCACTGAAAAGTGAGATATAGGGCCTCATTACGACCCTGGCGTTAACCATGGCACAATTAGCGCCATGGTTGGCACCGGTATTTTACCAACTCCGCCATGGTGAATGGCGGAATTACCGCCCCATTCCAAGGTTGGCAGGGAGGTAATTCCCCATTGGCCCTTCCCCATTCCCATTTTTGCCCCCACAGGGCTCAATGGGAATGGGGAAGGCAGTAATTACGGTACTGCAAATTGCAGTACCGTAATTACCTCGAAAGTCCCTTTGCGGGTTCCTTCCTTAACGGCTGGTAAAACCAGCCGTTAAGGTCGGGACCCGCAAAGGGCCCTCATAATTAGGCGGTAAGGGTTTAACGGCGCCAACACCTTTTACGGCGCCGTTAACCCCTTACCGCCTGGGTCGTAATGAGGCCCATAGTCTTGCACTTGCCACTATTTCAAATTCACCATTTAATCTGTGTCTTACTAAGGCAGAGCCTGAATGTCTCTCCCCAATAGTCTGTTCAATTTTTAAAGAACCATCAATAAAAATAATTTTTGAAGAACCATCAATAAAAAGAATTCCCAAAGCATTTTCCTTCACACAGGGAATGTCATCATGGAACTCAACATAATGTGCACAGTCATGCACATGATCCACTTATTTTACAGGTTCAGCTACAAATATGGCTGGAGTCACTATCTTACATCTTCTTACTTCATAAGCGGAAGCTCTTTGGGAAGTTAATGCACCCTTGCCCACTCATCCGCACTGCCCCTGGCAACCCTTGCACTTGGATCTGTATCCGTTACCCTACAGTCCCTTACCTGCACTTACCAGACATGCACTACCTTTTTGTATTGTTGCACCCCTTGCTCAGCACTTTCCATTTCTCCCCTCTCCCTTGTACTTTCCACCCTTCTCTCCCCCCTGCACTTGGGCGTTCTCAATGTTCCCTCTGCCTACGACAGGACTCCGAGAGATGTAAAATCCCCAGGGAAACCCTCTGGGGGAAAAAAATCCTGTGTCGAATTTGAGAGCGAAGGTTGTGGCAGCTCTTCTATCTTCGGACCCACGGGCTGGAGATTACTGGACTGGATTCTGCCAAAAGGTTGAGATGCTACCTTCTGTCAGAAAGAAGGAAAGGGTAAGTATGGATGTGGAGAGGAGATGGAATAGAATATGAAGAGAGGAACTGGACTGCACCTAGGATTAAATTAATGCAAGTCTCTAATCAGTTGGCAGTAGAGGCGTAGAAAGATCTGTCCATCTTTCCAATGAATGGTGAGATCTATAGAAACAGGAGAGTGAGAAAAGGGAAGTTTCCTGATTCAGATCTGATGCCTGCTCTACCCTGATCAATTTATGGGGCTATGTGTTTAACAGAAGCTTTGTGTTTCCATATAGGCTGCGTGGTTGTCGGTGGACAGGACAAAGATCCTTTCACTGAGAGATAGATTAGCTCTTTTGCTCGATCAAGGCTACGATAGATGTAAACCTTGTAAATATCCCTATCAAGTCCTTACGTCTCTGAGTGAAGGATGGCGGAAAGCGGAAGTAGAACCTCTGTGTTGGAGACAAGGACCGGGGAGAGGTGATGGACCAGTGCAAAGTACGAGAGCCAGGAGCGGATGTAAGAGCAGAGTCAGAAGATCTGTAACAAGAGAGATCGGTAAGGATGGAAGTACACAAGTGATAAGATAGGTACTCCTAGGTAGCGACTTACAGAGCGACTAGTACAAGAGTAGCAATGTGCAGGTCCACAGGAACAGGCGGAATATAAGGCATCACATGATCCCAGGTAGGCTGAGTCTTTCCAAAGGCAGGAGCAGACATGTTTGCTGTACAGAACCAGCGAGTCCTAGTGGCCATGTTGGATTTCCATAATGTACCAGCGTATCGAATGCGGCCACTTCGCCACCATGACCAGTGGCCGTAATGTGCCATAACAGCTACATTCATCTCTGAACATATCTTCATCTGTTATGTCAGTCAACTTGTACCTCGCTTATAGGGCTATCACTGTTCTCCATGATCTACCTACATCATCTACCTCTTCAAGCAATGCTATCTCGCCTCGAACTATAGCTGCTTCCAACTTTATAGGGATAGTCTGTCCATCTTCCTCATACATAGGTACTCTTGGTCTAAAACATTTATCAGGTATCCTCACTATCTTCCCTACCAGACCACGTAGCCATGTCAGCAAAAATGCTTACTCCATATAAAAAGACTTCTGGATGTACTGGGACACCTCGCAGAGCTACTTGCCCTGTGAACACCAGTATGAACTCTCCTATGTTTAAATAGTGTATTCCAGAGTGGAGCACACTATTCCTTTATTGGTAAATTAAATTGTCATGTTAAGTTTTGTCATCAAATCTCTTCCTAAAATGTTAACTGGTGTCTGTCATGAACATAACAGGAACGGACATGTCACATTCCCCATTATAGACCAGTAATTTGTCAGTAAAAAGGAACCAATTTGTAGCTCCAGAGAAACCTTGAGCATTCATGGCAATACCCGGCATTGAGTATTTTCCCTCCCGTATACACGAATGAGTTGCCCCAGTGTCTACAAGAAAAGAAAATAACCCCCCCCCCCCCTCATCGTCACATCAACCCTTGGTTCCTCTTGTGTGTCTGGTGTCACAGATAGTACTGAACACATCAAGTCCCCCTGTGAAATGTCCTATTGAGGGTGCAAGCTCATCCCAGTCTCTGTGAATTTCCCCCTACCACTGTGACGCCTCCTATTCCAAGCGTAAGTAATTGTCCTGTATTCGCATATTGTTGTGTCTGCATAGGTGCTTGTTATAACTGCACATGTAGTGAGTATTTGTACTTGTCCCTGCTACTTTTGGACATACTGTACTTGCAGTGCCTGTGCCCGATAGGATGTGTGATCCTGGGTCAAGCCCTCTTGTTTGCGTACTGTACGGTGGTGGATAAACTGCCCCCCCTTGAAAACTGGCCATTTTGTACATTGTCCCGGCTCCTGCACATGCACGCAATATGCCCTGTTATTCCACAAAGTCCAACACACTGAGGGAGGCCCTCTAGCAAGCCCTCCTTTATTGCATCCTCCCTGAGCACCCTGGTTCTCTCTGTTTTGGAATGCACCTTGGTTCTGAAATCCACCTCCTTTTTCCCTAAAACCCATACCTCTGCCTCGTGGCGCAGACCCATACCCCACCTTGATACATTGGGCATGAATTATTCGCCTGCAATGCACTTATTGCTTCCTGCATTCCCAATCCTTCGCCACTTTAACAGCACCCCTTCCATGGCAAATTTTGACAATTTAGCTCCCTAATTCTTTCTATTTTAATCCTTTTTGTTCTTCTCTTGTAATAACCAACAGTGATGTACACTTGTCAACTGTATCTCAGCCCATGGCTTCGCTTCGATCCCTACATGTTTTTTCATCTGTCTTTGTACTGGTTCTGGTAACCCCCAACATAAAATATGATAAAATAGTGCCACTGTCTTTTTGCACGGTTCAGGAGTTTCAAGCTGCCATTTCTCCTGAAAATCCTGAATGTAAGCAATAGGGTCTTCATCTTCCTTCATTTTTTGGGTCATAATTGCACCCAATATCTCTGTCAGTATACTGTACCCTGAGACCCTCAAAACATGTGCCCTACAATTATTCAATGGTGCTCCATCATGTGCTGTGTTTTGTGCAGTCACACTTGAGTACCCTGCTCTCCTCCATGTGTCATCAGCCCTCTCCCCGAGTATGGCTGCCAGGAGACCTTTATGTCTCCAATGGCCAGCACGGTTCCCCCGTCATTTTTTCTAATTCATAAATCCATTGCCCAGCCCCCAAAGTCAAACTAGGGAGCTTGCATTTTAAATTATCCTTATCCATCTGTGGCCATGGATTGTATTGGAGTCACACTCCCCGCTTCTCCAGCAAGGGGAACTGTGTGAACCTCATCCTATAGTCGGATCCCGATGGCAGGGGTAATCGTTCCTATCTGCCTTCTTGATGGTAGTGACCTTAACCTGTTTATATATGGTGGAGACTCTCCAGTCCCACTATATGACCATCCTTGGCGACGGTTAGGATATGCTATGGGATCGGGCGTCCTTTCTTTAGGATGTTCCAGATCTGACCATCTTACTTCCTTATGCATTTGTTGGCTTCACTGGGGTGTGCAAGCACCCTCTCTTTCTGCTTCACAACCTTACTCTGTCCTCGTCTGACATTTCTAGACCCCAACAAGTGTGATTATCATCCTCTTCTCTGTCTAAATCTTATCTACTTCAGGACAATGCTCTGTGTTCCCTAATTAGCATATTTTCTTCAATTCATGGGTGCGGTATTGGGGATCGAGTACCGCTTCCTTGAGTACCATACTCACTATCTCGTCTTAATTGTTGATAGACCTTATCAATCCTTTCTCCAATGCCTTACGCATCATATCTTTCTTCTAATAACACTACTCTAGGTGCTGCTGGCATTACTTCCTTTATCTGGAGAATCTCTCCCACTATATCCCATTGTATTCTGGGCTCTGCCTCATTTGTTCCTTTAGGATGAGACTGGCATCAAAACCTTGTTGCTTCCTATTCTGTTCTATTTGTTTTCATCTACTTCCCTTCGCTTTCTTGCATCCCTTTTAGCTTTTTCTTCCTCCTCCCTTCGTGCTTCCCTCCGTACTCTTCATCTCTGTAACCTTTTGTCCTTTAATCTTTGTGCGTCTTCCTCCTTTCGTTCCTTCCTGTCCTTTTCTTCTATCACCCTTTGTCTATTGTCATACTTCCTTTGTTCCTCTGTCTGTTTTTCATCTCTCTTGTTCTTCACTATATATCGGTCCCTGCTTTTCCTTCCATTTGCATCCTCGCTCAATCTTTTCTTCTTCCCCATCCTTCTCATGCCCGTTCTTATCCTCTCTCTGCCCAACTTACTTGATGCTTTTCCCATCTAACTTGAGTAATATCTGTCCTCCCATTCACTCGTTCTGTATGAGTGCTACCTCGTCAACCCTGTCCTTTTCCCCCTTCCATTGCTTGATTTTTCGATCCATATCTGTAGATGTGACCTGTCACCTCTTTCTTCCTTGTCTTGTATAAACTTACAAGCATCTTCCTTTCTTTTATTCTCTACTGGACTGTTGTCACTACTGTAAGCAGGGGGGTTCATATGTCGGATTACTATACCCCGACACTCATTCAACTCCTTTAAAGAATAAACTCCTATTTCTTCTAGAGTCACACGTTCGGGCAAGGTAGGAGGAGCTGAGAGCTCAACACCCTCTTCCTTATGCTGATAAGCATCTACTCCTCCGGTGGTGGGTCCTCTTTTCATTCTCATGGTACATCTTCCAAAGTTCTTAAATTGCCAGTCCTTTTTCTAACTTCTTTCCTATGTATGTAGCGTGTACGTATGAGATCATGTGTTGCAATGCTGCTTTTGACAATGATCCCCTTGCAGCAATGGCATGAACATTTAATCAGCTGTACCCTTTACCCATTCTGCACTGTAGTGTTTGAGCTTGGGCACATGCTTTAGCAGTGTCTTGCAAAGGTGCATGAGAGGAGTGTCCTCCATAATGACAAGTCTCAATTGAATGTCAATACTTACCAGATTGTTAAATAAACCTTTTATTTCAACTCAAATCACGACCTTTGGTGTTTTAAAACACATTTGAGCATGCACCATCAATTGCTGCTCAATCCTCCTTTCTTTCACTAACCTATCTATATTTTTATTGGTGCCGATCGTTTACTACACTTTAACTTCAAACACTGTTACTTTACAACCTTTCACAGTTCTATTGCTCCTTGACACTTCACACAATAAACAATATTTAGTAAAATCACACACTACACATTAATAACCCCTGTGATCACCTTCCCTTCATTATTAATCATTTATGATAAGGGGTATACTTCTACCGCCTCTACTTATTTGACCATATACAAATTTTAAGACATCACCTTTCACGGTCCTGGCCGTGTGTTCGCCATCACTACTCCTGTTGGAGTTTGAAATGTCTTCTTTCAATTCCCTTGAACTAGGATTTTTAGGCGCTCTTTGTCTATTCAACATTTCCCATTACTCCAAATATCACAATCTCGCCCCTTTATATTGCCATTTCCTTTAGTCCACTTGCAATCGTTGATCGACGCGAGGCCTTTGGTATCGACTCCTCCTTCAATCCGACCACTCTGCCTTCTGTCCTAAGAGCATCCGTGAAAATTGAGCAGGGATTTCTTCAAAGCGGGACCTGCCAACGTTTGGATTTTTCTTGGAAGTTTATTTCTATCGGCCGCCCTCCACAGGAAACTCTGCGATCTTCCAGCTAATGACGGAGGATGACTGATCTTCCAAAATACTGGAGCAAAACTAGTTTGGATCTTTAAACCATCAGCACCATTACGACTTGAGCATAGCGTCTGTTAGGAACGTGCATATGTAATGGATGGGATCACACTAGAATAATTCTGAGTCCAAATAACAGAACCAACTCAGGAAGATGGTAAAACACTGTTTTATGAACAATTATCTAAAACAGGGAGGTTACAACGAACATCAACGGATGTATGCTCAGTCTTGCAATGATCTTTACACAATTTGGTTGAGAAATACATCAGAGTGACATCATACTACATGACACTAATGAAAAACCTATCAAGGGTCAGGATTGGTTAAGGGAGACATCTAAGTATACTTTTCTATAAGAGCTAGAATTGATATGGTTGTTCACTATCAGGTGAACAACTTATGACTACCTCTAAAAACATGAAATTTCAGAAACATTTAGATATGGTTTCTCATTGGTCTTCAAACTATAGGGTCCTTCGTTATATGGACAAATACAATTGGCTGGCAAGCTTGTCCCATGTCTGGAACATTGGGTTCATTTAGCAAAATGTAAGCCAGGACCTAGGTGCAGGGAGATAGGACATGAAGCTACCTCACCACCGAATTAGCCCAACATCTCTCATCGCCCATGCCTTCTGCCATGGAATTGTTTTTTTACTTGGCCTTGCAAAATGTCCCTGTCTTTGAGAATGCACAGGAGTGAGGGCACTTGCTGTCGTGTCTGGGACATCCCGTTGAAGCTCCATTTCCATCCTTGGCTCACGTAATGGGAGATCATGATTTGGTCCATTTTACAGGTTTTAAATGCTCTAAATGAATTAAAATTTGGCATCCTTTGTGCTCAATCTTGCACATTAATGCAAGAAGGTTCATCCTCTACATACTGCAGAATAGATAGCTGACCTTGCTTCAAGGATCTTGACTTCAGGCCAGGCAGCCTTGGCCTTCAGCTTCACAAGCTTATTCTTGCTACAACGGTTTTCGATTCCAGCTTCATGGGTTCTGGCCTACTAAATTCATGATACCAATGTCCAGTTTCTATACAATGGCGGCTGTGCCTGCATTCAATTCACTACTCATAGCCAGCTTCTATGACTTAATCTACTCTGCTTTTCAGCAACTGTACATTTATTGAAAGGTTGTTTTTCTTTGTGCACGTGTAATCTTCCTTTTTTATATTGGCAAACTCACTCAAATCTTAACTTCATCATTATTTTCTTCAGGATCGATCCATCTTTAACCATTATCTCAAGACGTAGTGCACACTTCTTCATGACATCTAGGGTACATTCGGTAGGGTTGTCTCAATGGTTATCTTCTTTGAAAGAAGATAGAATAGAATTCTAGCTCTTTGAGAATGCACAGGAGTGAGGGCACTTGCTATCATGTCTGGGACATCCCGTTCAAGCTCCATTTCCAGCCTAGGCTCACGTGATGGGAGATCATGATTTGGTCCATTTTACAGATTTTAAATGCTCTAAATGAATAAAAATTTGGCAGACACTCGCTGCGGTATTGGTATTATGGCTGGTGTTATGCATGGCACGATTTCATGTCTCCAATACACGGGAGGTGGGGACGGTAGGATCTCCTGCAGATGCACACAGCTGCTTCTCTACAACGGTCATCGGGAAAGAGGAGACAGAAGAAATTGAGCTGCACATGGTGAGCGGTCATAACAGCGTACTCCGGCATGGCCGGACACCATGCGGGTTGCCAAATAACTCGTTGCCAGTTATGGGGTTAGGTAATGCTGAGCCCCCTCCCACATTCGCTCAATGACAGAAACAGGATACAATGAGTCCAGTTGGTAACTGGTGCACAGGGAAACATGCACCCGTTTTATTAATGACTTACACATGATCACAGACAACCTTGTGGGTGACGTGCTGTGATGAGTCAGACCACAAACATGTGACTACCCTTGTCATGACATGTCTAGATCACAACAGTACCTGATTGCCAAAACACATGTGCACATAAATTGTGCATTCTACCACCCCATATCTAAAGCATGGGTGGACTAATACAATCTGTAGATGGTGTGAAACAATCTGTAGATGGTGTGAAAATTGAATGTTAAGGAGCAAAGGAGAGTGAGAACAAGTTGCTGGAGATGGTAGCAGCAAATAGGTTTGCTTGCCTCTTTCACAGCACTCAGGAGGCATTGAGGAGACGCAAGCACAATACACCTTTCTTGCATGGTAGCTCGAGAGTGCAAACTGCATATCATGGAACAATAAGGTATTAAGGAGCAAAGTCAATACTATGATACTCATCATGCATGCAAGTTTCTAAACATTTAGGCTGGTGATGCCTTAATATCAGGCTACCAGTAAATATATTGTCATGGTCATGAAGTCAGGGGCAAAGGCATTCAGGGGTCGCATACACGAGATCTGGGTGGACACCGTCCTGGCGCCTTTGGCACCAGGCTCATGAACAAAAGTAAACAAGAACATCCATTTAACACCAAAAGCTTTTATTATGGACATAGCACTTCACATGCATTAACCTTGAACATTCCATCCATTAAGCAGGATGCATTAACCTTGAACATTCCATCCATTAAGCCGCCCCAAGCGTATTCCTGGGTGTGGCTGCTAATGGATTGCCTTTGCACATGCTCACTGGACATGTGATGGGCGTGCCCATGATCTAACTATATAAACTATATAAGCTGCTCTGATCCTCAAGACAGACGTTCATGTTATTCTGCGTTATTCTGCACTTGCAAGCAGCGTAACACTCACCATCGCCTGAGGTCAGACTAACCTTTGAAGATCCTGCTTCCTGCCAGCATACTTACCAACTGGGGAAGCTGTTCTTACCTGTACATCTCTTCAGCAAACCAAGTATTAATCTTTACACTTTCCAGAATGCCGAAGCTTCATCTTGGTACAGCAGCAAGACACGCTCCATCGTCGACAGCAGCGCCTACAAGGAAAAACAGAAGACAAGGTAAGACATTGAAAAAAACAGTCAGTTTAAGGTTGTGCTTCGCCATACTTCGCGCTTTTCCTTAAGCCATCACTTACCTGCTGTCGAACATTGTGCTAGCATCCATCTTCCATCCAGCCATGTCTCGCGTCTCACAGCTGCATTGAAGCCGCATTTCCATCTAAGGGAAGACAAAAGAAGAGACATTATTGCGGGCCTAAATAGGAGCAACATCTAAAGACATTAAACAGAACGAACAGCATCACAAGAGCTCAAGAAAGACTTACCAATCACAAGGAGAAGCATAGTCACAGCTGGAATGGACTAATCCTTATCAGGGATCAGTGAAGGAACTAGATCCCATTTGACACTCCCCTGCCAGAAGTAGCAGAACGGAGAGCTTATCTTCCATAATTCACTGGAGCAGTATCACCACGTACCACCGCTCACAGCTTTTCTACTGAGGGAGAGGCCTGAAGGGGGTGATTCAAGTTCAGGGAGGGCTGTAACCGTGCCCCAACGCCTCCACAGAGACGAGGTGAGCATAACATATATCTGGAGAGTTCGGTCAATCTTTTCAGATCCTATGAGAGTTGCTCAATTCTGTCAAAACAAAGCATGGCAGGTTGTGGGACAATGGGAGAACTCTTTAGAAAGATGGGGCAAAATACAGGTTTATAGAAGGAAAGGCAGCATGGTTTTATCTGCTAGCTAGCAGCAGCTGCAATTGTGAAATGTGGAATGCAAGACTGCTCTGTAAGGAATGTAATAGAGGAGGTTTGAAGTAGATCCGAGCCAGGCTGGATGCATTTGGGCATTGGGCTACGTTTCCACTGTTGCATGGTTTATTCATCATAAATGTATGCATGGCTCCACCCACGCAGTTGAAGGTGTCTTTCTTAGAAACAGTTCTTCTGAATTTTTGATATATTCCATGTGTTTGGTAGAGGTGTCACTTTAGCAAATATGCCCCTGCATTAAGTCGAGGCCTCCTGACTGCAATTGTTGCGACGCTCTGCATTTCTCATCCCTGGAATCCGTGCACATCCAACGGTAATGTAGGTTTCCTTTTAATGCATTTTTAATGGGCCATTCTGGGTAACCAGCGGTCTGCTGCTTGGAATGTAGATGAAGTGTGATCTATTTACTTAACTTAGAATCTCATTCAAATTGCCAGATTCCATGGAAAATTCCAACCCTGTGGCGGTTCCCGATGATCATTTGCACAATAGCACAGCAAGTTCCCGCCAACAACCTTTTCCAATTATGAAAGCTGCATCTTGTAATCTCTTTAGTTTATACACAGTGTACAATAGGTAATTCCTTGGAGTTTATTCTGACTTTTTACATGTCGTTTATAAAATCCTGAAAGGATCAAGGAGGCCACTAAAGGAGACATTTTTAGTTTTGCACTTAAGGTACAATTCCCAGGAAATCAAACTGCAGCGGTAATCAATTTGTCATCCTTCAGATGTTACGCCCAGCGAAACTCAATGCTTACCCACTGCCAATGCTGCCTGTGGTTTATGGGAGTTGTGAACCAAAACATATGAAGGGGGTGTGTAGTCTACCCCTGGACTAGGGACTGTGCCCATTTTGGATCATCTGAAATAACATCGTCTTTGTACTTTATTTCGGCGCATCAGCATAAAAGTAACAACATAACACAGATCTCACCATTCCATGCCTTACAACCAGTGCAATAAAAAATACAACGTAAAATCCCTAAATAAAATTCAATCAACCTACATCAACATGAAGGAAAATTGGGAACAATCCAAGAGGCCAGTTAAAAAAAACCTTCAATACTAAAATCCCACCCTTACCATCCTTCAATAATCACAATGGACGCATCATTCTATAATACCTAGGTCCCCCTAATTAACAAGGCTTAGAGGTTCTTGAGTTCTTGAGCTCTTTCAGTAGATAACTCCTTCACAACATGTACCCGGTAAGTATTGAGCAACATAATGTACAATGTTTAGATTCTCGGACTGCCTACACATTAGTAAGGCCTCTTCCGTAAATACAGTGCCTTAAGACAAGGTTTCAAATACTTGTTTCTGGTTAGCTCCTAACCGTCACAAATAAACATTAGATGGCTAATTGTTTCATTTCCTTGACCACAAATTAGACATCCTATTACCACGAGTATTCCAAGAGCTTGTGAACACCGCCACGGTCAATGTTAACATTGTAAGCTTAATGAAAAGTGCACGTGCATATGGTAATGATACTGTCTAGGTAGCTCTCAAACCCAAAACCTACTCGTCATATTAGCATATGAGGCCTGTTAGCCTCATTATGTGGGAGGGACATAGTTGGGGTGTGGGGTGGAGAAGGGAAGTGACGGGTTTAGAAGGGAAGGAGATCGTTTTAAAAAATAAAGCTACGTGAACAGTTGGCCTGTCTCTGCCTCTGTTCCGAAGGCCCGACCCATAGCACAGGCAGCTGGCTGGCCAGCGCTGGGTGACCAGTGCATGCAACATAGGGCTGAGAGCCAAAACACTACACTACTTTCCATTCTAGGTATTGGGGTCCCTTAGTGAGCTGTCAGAAAGCAGACGCCATCCTTGAATTGCAAATCTCAACTGCTGACTTAACCTCAAGTTCCTTTCACAAATTACCTGCTCTGTTCATCCTTTATGGGCACCTCCCAGCCATTCGGGCTTTAGCATAAATTGCACAACATGGTCCCTGCAAAAAAGTTCACATCGTTGGTCCCGCAATACCATATGTATTAAAAACAATTGTATTCCCATCCCGACATCAGTTTTGTTTTCCTTCAGATAGGATGGTGGGTGAGACCTATTATGTAGGGCGCCTCCTACCACAATGTCGAAATGTTCACGTTTTTAGAACCACAATGCTACCCTTTGACTAAAAGGTGTTAATGCCAAGATAGGATGTTGTAAAGAAAGACATCTACATAGCGTCCACATTATACTTTTCAACGGATTGCAGGCCCTAGATGATCTAAATATTCCTTCAGAGTGCCTATGGGTATTCTCTTTCATGGCATAATGTTTGGTGCTCAGGTTTACATATTTGTGCGTTTAGGTTGTTTGTACAGTGCTAAGTGCTGTTGTCCGGGTGCTTTAAAGTGCTGTAGGAAAAGAGGGCAAGGGGAGGCAGGTGGAAATCAAAGGGGAAAAGCTGGGAAGTGATAGTAGATGGGTATTGGACTGGAAAGAAACAGTTGTATTAGGAAAGTAGGATTGCCAAATGGATGTCTGATTTGATATATTACAATGTCAATGTACAGTGCAATCTAGTAAAACAAATAGTGGTGTAGAGGAGCAGATGACGTCATCACTAGTGACTGCCCCCTCTGTCATACTGGAAGAAAAGCAAGAAGACTTTTATATGACACCAAGTATTATCCCAATACCGTATCGATGAGTAGAGAGGCGGTATGCACTCAGACACCCATATCGGATGTACCCTCGCACTGATGTGGTGGAAGGATGTTGGCATACACCATTGGACGTAGAAGGGCTGTAAAACAAAGTCAGACCAGAATAAAGTGCCGCCATGAAGAGAAGATTTGAAATTATATGCAAGTGCTTAAAGAATGATAATATAACTGAAGTAATAACAGAAACATGTATGCATAGACGAAGAAACCATATATTCAAAGATGCTAAGTAACCAGACGAGTAGTGAATGCATACACTTAGAAATGCAAAGATGATACATCGAAGTTTGCTGCAGTAGAAATTATATCGTGAGGAAAGCGGCCATGATGAAAAGATGGATGTCAAATCATGTCAAAACTATCTTTGAGAAAATCCAGGGCTGCAGATCAGAAATGCTGCAGAAGAAACAAAGAACCTCCGTTTTGCCGAGACTAAGGCTGACACAGCAATACATAATTGGAAAGTACAAAGGGATTTAACCGGGATAAGCTACGAACAAAAGGCACATTTCTCTTAAGATTAAGCAGAAGTGAAAACATCTGCATGTGCCAAGTGTTGAACAATCAAGGGTGAAGAAAGTGCATGAAAGATGGTGCAATCAAGTCTCCAGAGACCAAGAGGAGTAATAGCACCCAGCATAATTACATCCAATAGCATTAAATAGCCATCAACAGAATTGTCAAAATGGACAAATGTGTGGTCTCCTGACATGTGGTGCAAGACTAGAAAACAAGGGGCCTCATTACGAGTCCGGCGGTAACCGAGGCGGTAAAACCACCTGGTTACCACCGGACTCGTATTACCATTCCGCCTCTGTGATTCCTGGAATTACCGGGGCATTACAACCCCAGTGATCCGGGAATTCCGGAGGCGGAATGGTGTAAATTCCCATTCCCATTGAGTCCGATAGGATTCAATGGGAATGGGGTCCGATAGGACTCAATAGGAATGGGGACCATGGAAACACCGGCACCATCTCATTATAGTGCCGGTGTTTCCATGTCTGCCTGCAGGCGGCCGGTGGTACACCCGCCAGGTCAGACCTGGCGGGAACGCCACCTCCCACCTGCAGGACTCGAGATCAGGCAGTCCGGAATCAACAGTGGCAGCGGGTTTACCGCCACTGTTATTTCCAGACCGCCCAACCTGTAATGAGGCCCAAGGTCTATTCATTAAGCCTCAGACGAAGATACCGGTGTACCCTGACTCCCTAAAAAAATCCAAGAGAAGAGAACAGCCAGCAAGGTCAACTACAAAGGCGAAGCCTTGGCTCATGGTCTAGCTGATGAGAAATGGTAGGCTAATTGATCAATGATGTTCTCTGCCACTGGGGCTTGTTCTGTTCACATGCTGCTACCGAGCTGAATGTCCAAGGAGAATATGCTAACTAATCATAAGTGGCTATGTAGAGGCATGCTATACAATGTTGCAAAAGCCAATCCACTGTTTTTTTTTATAATCGATATTATACGTATTTGGAGGTAGTATGAGGCATGCCTAATAGATAA
The DNA here is from genome assembly GCF_040938575.1 of Ambystoma mexicanum. Lineage (NCBI taxonomy): Eukaryota > Metazoa > Chordata > Amphibia > Caudata > Ambystomatidae > Ambystoma > Ambystoma mexicanum. Next base: position 1,206,162,753 of record NC_090934.1, on the reverse strand, counting down.
GGGACAGCCACGTATGCATACTATAGGTATATATTTTCCCTTAGCCACTCCCTCCCCTTTATAGGTTTTGCTGTTTGCCATGTAGGATGACATCATAGCTGACATACATGGAGGTATAAAGTAACTGAGTGTGAGTGAGCTGCATTTTGTATGGTCAACAGATTGCCCTACTTTGGTTGAAATGACAACAAAGTAGTACTTTGCCATATTCTTTGAGTCTGTCTTGTTATTTGGGTCCAAGGTTCATTTACTATGGTAATTCCATTCTGTGCATGAGATAAGTTCTTGGGGTGGCAATAATAGAACAGGCCAGCAAAAGTCGATAGAACTATAAATGAAAAAAGAGAAATGAAATCAGACTTTTAAAAATTGGCAAAAATATTGATCTTTATTGGTAAAGGCTGGCAATCAATAGTGCTTGCCCAAATAGATTTTTGTATTGTAGGTGATTTAAGAACCCGGTAAGTATTGGCAGTCGATATGGACTTGTCATAATGGGGGACTCTTACATCCAGGCAGGACATTACCAGGATACACCCCTAAATTAAGGCAGTACCATGCAGAATGGGTGAAGTGTACAACTAATAAAACACTCATTCCGTGGCCTCAAGAAGGCTGGTTGTCAAAAACAGTATTGCGACATGACAACATATCTGTATGCTACATATAGGGGGAGAAGTTACAAAAAAGTTTAGCTATTCTAGAATTGTCGAAAGTGTATCCGAACAAGAATGAAGATCCGCCTGAGAAGGAGTGGATACTTAGTGCAAAGAGGACGCAACGCCCTCAGCTCCTCTGACTCCTCTCAAAAACAATAGCAGAGTGGAAGATAAACAGGGAATGTATCCTTTAAAAGAATTAAAGGCAGCAGTGGGGTATATGAATGCAACATATGCACCTCCCGCTTTTAATAGTGAAGACAGCAAGCCTAAGGGATGAAAGAATATATCGACACGCAATGAATATAAAGAGCGTGATGAACGAAGAAGAAGACAGATAGAAATAGAGGAAGAAGCGAAGAGACAAAAGAGGAGAAGGACAGGGCCAAGGATGCGATCATATTGCAAAACGAATGGATGCAAGGACAGATATTACCCAAACTAGATTGAAAAGGTATGAATGGCATTAGAGAGAAGGAAGAAAGAAGAATGGGAAGAGAAAGAAAAGAAGCAGGAAAAAGCATAAAGAGCAGAAGAAAAAGTGGAAATAAGGAAGAATGAACAAGCTATGAAAAACAAAAGAAAAGAATATAGGTGAAGAAATGCGGTGAAATAGAAGCCCAGAGAATAAAAGAACATAGGTTACAAAGAAAGCGAGAGAAAGAAGAGAATAGAGAGCTGAAGAGAAAGGAAGAACTGAGAAGGAGTAGGGAACAAAAAGATGAAATAGATAATCCTATTAACAGATGTATAGTGCCAGTTGAAGCACGAGAATGATGGGAAGAAGAGAGGATCACAACAGCCCTGTAGCAAGTTGCAGGGAATACCAAGAATACAGATATGGGCTCACGAGCAAGAGGCAGAAGGCATAGGGAAAAGGATAGGGAATCTATATAGACAAACGAGGGACAAGGATGACTATAAAACTAAAGGGAACAATGAAGGATCTTTATCAGCAAGAATAGGAAGTTGATTGGGTGACTTAATGGCAGATGAACTTAGAGCACTGTCTGTAAGTGGGCTAGATCTTAATGACGAGGACAGGGATGATAGCCATACAAGCTGGGCTATAATGTTAGACAAAGAAAGGGGGCAAAACCAGAAAGTGCAGGGAGAGGGTACATGTAGTTTTTCATTAGATCCAAGTATAGAAAAAGGGGTAAAATTGTCAGATTTAGAAGACCCCAAAGAGAAAACACCAGAAACAACACCATATTCTGAACAAACACCAGTGCAATGGTGTAGTGCAAGGGGATACATCGCTGTCATATGTGAACAGATTAAGGTCACTGCCAGGACAAAGACAGACATGTGAATTTAGCCCCACCTGGAAAACGAGAAGTGTTGGTGGGCATAACCATGGTCAAGGGCATATGCAATTCCCATTATTAGAGAAAGGGGAGGATAACCACAATATATACTGTGGCCACAGATGGATAAAGATAACTCGAAATATAAATTGCCTAGTTTGACGGGAGGTGCAGGAAAATGGATCTAGGAGTTAGAAAGTATGACAGCAGGAATGACTTTAGCAGTGGGTTATTTAAAGGGCCTGCTAGCAGCATCCTAGGAAAGAGATGACAACATTTGGAGACAAGCAGGTTGTGCAAGCGTAATGGCACAAAACATGACACGTAATGGAGGACCATTTAATAATTGCAGTGCAGACCTTTGGAGAGTACTTAGAGTACAGGACCACAATACATTAGACATGGGTGTGATTGTGACAATGAAAATGGGGGAGGATGAAGACCGTGTTGCCTTCATTCAAGATATTCATGAGCACTGGCGTCTTGAGGTGAGAGAACCATTGAATAAAACAGTGGCATTATTTTACCACATTTTGTGTCAGGGACTGCCTGAGCCAGTGCAAAGGTAGATGAAGAAACAGGCAGGATTGGAAGAGAAACCATGGCCCCAAATAGAGGTGAATATTGTACATCATTGTCAATTGTTGCAAGAGAAGAACAAGAAAAACAAGGGCAGAAAGCAAGAGGAAGCAATGCTGGTTCAGAAAAAAGGTTGATGTTTTCTATAGAGGGAGCGGTATTGACAAATGCTGAAGGTGTTGTAACACTAGCAGTACAGCCAGTGCAGTCAATCAATGTAGGGTATCCTGCCGATCAAGATTGATATAATTTTGGCCACATGGCAGAGGGAATGCGCCTAGTAGATGACGAGGGGGATTTCAGAACTCTCAAGGAGGAGGCTTTAATGGAAGACAGCTGCAGCAATGTTTGAAGTGTGGGATAATGGGACATATAACACGAGCTTACAGGAGTAGAGCTTAATAACTTAAGGTGTACTATAAAAAAAGAGTACCCCCCCTCAAATCTAGTTGTCAGAGCGAACCCACTTGTGCATTTCGTAGAGCGGGCATGCATCAGAACTGGCAGGCTCCAAGAAGTCTAAATGGCTATTCTACGCAGTATAATACAGAAGCACAGGAGTATTATGCCCAAGACCACACACAATCATACAAGCGCTGCAAATACAGCAGGCACAACAGAGTCCAGCACAAGTGCAGATGTCATAAGGGTATCTACAGCAAGCACATATAGAAAGCACAGCAAGTACCAATACAGCAAGCAGCAAAACAATGGAACACAACTGCAGGGGCCCCAGAAACAACTATACCTAGGATAGGGAGTTTGACCGTGGTAGGATGAAATCCTTTCACGGGTACTGAGATCAATTTATATCCACAATAGGACAACCAAAAGAGCTACATGATGTGTTCAGCACTATCAGTGACACTAGATACCCAAGAGGAACCAAGGGCCAGGGCAATGATAGGAGGCAAGACATTTTTGTTTCTTGTAGATACTTGAGCGATTAATTCCTGTGTTCATGAGGGAAAATGCCATGGATGCATAGATTCTCTGGGGTGAAGAGTGTAGTTCCTTCTACTGATGAATTACCAATGTCCATGTGACACACCAGTTAACATATTGGGACGTGATTTTATGACAAAAATAAACATGACATTATCTTTTACGGACTAATGGATTGTGTGTGCCACTCCAGGAAAACATCTTCTGAATGTAAGAGTTAATATTGGCATTTGCAAACCAGAAGGTATTACAAGGGGTTCCTCTAGACCTGGAGGTAATCTTGTACAGAGTGACTGTTTTGTTAACATGGCTTCCCAGATTGGTAGGTAAAATATTGAGAATACCTGATTAATCTTTGTTTAGACCAGAAATAACCTATGGATGGTGAAGATGGACAGATAATTCCCATAGAGATAAGCAGCAGAGGTCAGATAAGAAAGGGTGGTTGTCCATGGGACAGGTGATGAGGAAAGAGGATGGAGAGCAGGGATAGCCCTTGGTGAAGGATACAGACTGACAGATGAGGAGTTTGGAGATTTCTACTCAGACAATGAATTAGTATTCTTAATAATTCTTGCTTAATGGATTGAAATGGAGAATGGAGACATGCCACAGGGAATGGTATTGGTGAGAAAGAAACAGTCCTTTTTTTCAGGAACATTTAGAGAAGGTGCCAACCATCTTGTGGACTAGTAGTCCTTATGATGCAGGTCTACTAAAAGGAGGAGCAGTCAAAATCAAGCTCATGCCTGGAGCCATAAGTGAAGCGGTATCTCATGTCCAAAGAAGCGGATGAGGGGAATATTTGAAACCGTTTCTACTTTAATGCAGCAGGGAATATTGGTGCCATCAAATTCCCTGTGCAACATGGCTGTGTACCCGTTGAATAAATTGAAAGGGCATCACAGATTTCTTCAGGATCCCTGCCCTCCTAATATTGTCAAAGCAGAGTTTCCTTTGGTTGCAAATCCAGCTACATCATGCAATATTCCAGCCACAGCTAAATATTTTAGTCAGATTTTAAAAAACACCTTCTCAATTGCCCTTCATGAGGACTCACAGGATTTGTCCTCATTTTCCTATAGAAAGACGCGCCTAAAACATAATCATTTGCCTCAGGAGTACTTTGAGTCCCCTTCAATCTTTAATAGGGTTCTTCAGATGGATCTGGGTAATAGCTTGAGAGGGCAATAATTCAGTACGTACATTACACACTATTGTGCAGCGAGACTCAACAAAGCTGTAGAGAAGACTCATTTCGACTTATTACCATACTAGCAGAGAACGGATACAAGGTAGACAAAGCTCCAATATTGTCAGGAAGAGGTCCTGTACATAGGACAGCTGATCTCTCAAGATGGAAGGAAATTGACACCTGACAGCAGATGTGATTCAAAATACTCCTAAACCAGATGCAGTAAGGGAGATTCAACCATTTTTAGGCCTATGTAGTTATTGTAGGGCCTGGGTTTCTGATTACAGTGCATACATTCAACCACTTTTAAAAAGGACTCAGGAAAACACAGGTGGGCAAGAATAAAACATGGACAGAAACGACTGAGGAAGAACTAAAAAGAGCAATTTGCACAGCCCCTGTGTCAGGAATTCCAGACTACAATGAAGATTTGTGAATTGTATTTGTTTTCACACTCAAATTGAGAGCGGACAGCCGTTCTCACAAAATAAGACTTTAGAACATGGACAGAAACCATTAGCTTAATACAGTGGGCTGCTCAATGGCATTATTCATCAAACACATTGTTACACTCACCTGATCTCTGCAGAGGTGTTGGAGCATGGATACAGCCCTCCCTGAACCTGAATCACCCCCTTCAGGCCTCTCCCTCAGTAGAAAAGCTGTGAGCGGTGGTACATGGTGATACAGCTCCTGCGTAGAGATAAGAGTGTGTGAGTGCGCCAATCTGTGATTGTTGTACCTCTCGAACCCTTCACCCCAAAATACGGTTTCTGTGAGCATACGCTGGCTCATAAAGCTCACCTGTGAATTATGGAAGAGAACCTCTCCGTCCTGCTACTTCTGGCAGGGGCGTGTCGAATGGGATCTAGTTCCTTCACTGATCCCTGATAAGGATTAGTCCAGTCCAGCTGCGACTATGCTTCTCCTTATGATTAAGTCTTTCTTGAGCTCTTGTGATGCTGTTCGTTCTGTTTAATGTCTTTATATGTGGATCCTATTTATGCCTGCATAATGTCTCTGTTCTGTTTTCTTCCCTTAGATGGAAATGTGGCCTTAATGCAGCTGTGAGAAGCGAGACGCGGCCGGATGGAAGATGGATGCTACCGCAATGTTTGACACCAGGTAAGTGATGGTTTAAGGAAAAGCACGAAGTATGGCGAAGCGCAACCTTAAACTGACTGTTTTTTCGATGTCTAACCTTGTCTTCTGTTTTTCCTTGCAGGCACTGCTGTCGACGATTGAGCATGTCATGCTGCTGTTGACATGCTGAAGATTTTGGCATTCTGGAAAGTGTAAAGATGAATACTTGGTTCGCCGAAGAGATGTACAGGTAAGAACAGCTTCCCCCAGTTGCTAAATTTGCTGGCAGGAAGCAGGATGTCCAGGAAGCAGGATCTTCGAAGGTAAGTCTGACCTCAGGCGATGGTGTGTGTTACACTGCTTGCAAGTGCAGAATAACACAAAGCCATACCCTGCCACTCCTAGAGGGTGAGCCCGTGCAAAGGCAATCCATTAGCAACCACACCCAAGAATACAGTTGGGGCTGCTTAATGGATGAAATGTTCAAGGTTAATGCATCCTGCTTAATGGACGGAATGTTCAAGGTTAATGCATCTGAAGTGCTATGTCCATAATAAAAGCTTTTTGGTGTTAAATGGATGTTCTTGTTTATTATTGTTCATGAGCCTGGCGCCAAGGATGCCAGGACAGTGTCCACCCAGGTCTCCTGTGCATGCGACCCCTGCATACCTGTGCCCCTGACTTCATGACCATGACGCACACCCTATTTATTATTTTAGAGAAACCCAGAAGCACCTTGACTACACAAAGAGCATCAGGTTATGAAGGGAGTATTTAGAATCCTGCTTTCAAAATTGTTCGATGTAGAACAGTAATCCTTCATGTACAATGAGTTTGATGATATTCTGCATGTTAGAGAAAATTCCCTCAGAGGGGGGATGTTCCCTTTATTAATGGTTCTTCAAAAATGTATCCAACTGGTGAAAGGCATACTGGGATGGCAATAGTGAAGCTAAAATAGAATGGTGAATTGTAGGTAGTGACAAGTGCGAGAATGCCTTTGCATTGTTCAGCACAAGCTGCAGAATTAGTGGTGCTTATCGCCACACTACAGAGATACAAATATGAAGTGACAGTGAAGTGACTCCGCCTATGTGACATCAATTGTACATGCAGGATTGTCACACTGGAAAAGGAGGGGTTTCACCCATGCCACATGTACAGCTACTGGACAAGCTTTTTAAAGTATTGAAGCTTCCATTGGCTATTGCAGTCATGAAATGTGCAGCCCATACTAAAAGAGCAGATTTGATTTCTCATGGTAAAGAAGCCGCAGATGTAGAAGCCAAAAGGGCAGCATATTTCCCCAAACACGTCTGACTTTGATGTAGAGAGTGTTAAACAATTGTCAGGACGGTGCATGGTAATGACGGAAGGGTTTAATATGTTAATCATTGTACAATTGAGCTTTAAGGTCGACGAGAAGAGCAAGATCTATGGAAGTGGTGGGGGTGTTCTTTATCCCCCACTGAGGCTATGTGGAGACAGGATAGCACTGGAAATCCAGTTATGCCTCTAGCATTATTAAAGGTGGTGTTGGAACAGCTTCCCTACACCGTGCACACAAGAAAAAGTCTTGCTGCATTGGAACATGTGGCAGTTATTGTGAACTGCATTGTATGCCAGAAGTTCATAGCAGGACACACCTTAAAGACTGCGAGAGGAGCATTCCTAAGGCCTAATGGTCCTTTTCAGCACCTAGATATAGATTTTGTAAATATTTTCTGAGTATGCAATGGATACAGGTACATGTTAGTGGTAGTTTGTCCCATTTCCAGATGGATCAAGGCAGTTCCACGCACACACCCCAAAGCAACATGCACTGCCAACCTCCTCACCTAAATATTCCCTAAATGGGGCATGTGTGAAGTCCTGCTGTCCGATATTGGCCCGCATTTAGTAAATTAGTTATTTGAACAGATAGTGCTTCTAACAGGCATAAAACAGGTTTTCATCTGCTTATCACCCATAGGCCAATAGAGATTAAAGTGACCTCAAGGAAAGGATAGCCAAATTAAATAGGACTGAAAATGGGATGGATGCATTGTCTGCCCCTTGCTTTGTTCACACTGAGAAACCAGCCTGGTTCAAATCACCTGACTCCCCATGAGTTGGTGAGTGGACGCTGTATGAGAATACCCCTTGCTCCTCCCACTAGAATAGAAACTGATGCCCACAGTGTAGCAAAGGATTTAGGTGATGAGTTTATTTGACAAATATGATTGCTATGTTTCTTTCATTTCTCAACAGATCAAGCAGCGGAGGGAAGGATGGAAGATTGAGGAAGACAGCCAAACCAGGGATCCCAGAAAAGTGTTGACACAGCCTATTTTGTACCTAGGGGACCAAGTGCTAGTGTGATGTTCTGTGTGCACTTGGAATAAGCCCTGCTTTGAAGGTCCATACCTAGTAGAGGAGTTCACACCTACAGCTGTCAAATTAAACAGAAGAGCCTTGCTGCATCTGAATGAGGTGAAGCTCTACAAAGGAGACCTACCCCCCCGACAACCGATGACAGGGAAGCAAGAGAATAAGTCCCAAGGAGGACAACAAGATCAGCAACCAAGGGCAAAACCAAAGATTTATCAGAAGAAAAAAAACATTTCTGAATTTTTCCGTCAATCCAAAGTCTAAAGAAGTGAACATTGCAGCAATTACAGAACAATTCTAGTTGAGAAAGGAACCATATGCCAGAAACAAAGCGATATTGTATATACATAAATAACTTCATGTTGCCTATAACTGTAGCATTGCATACATTTTTGCCTGCTCATTTTACCTTTGTTCCCCGGTGTTACCCAGCTTTGGTAGACAAGACATGGATGTAGTTACATTTTTGGGGAATCCTAAAAATGTCCCTATTATTCTCAGTTATCATTGCAATTATTCTGCAATATAAGTTGAAAAAAAAGAAAAGAACTCAAATCAAGTGACCTTCACACACATTCAAAGAGAATGAGAATGTTTCAGAGTACAAGAGGTACCATGCCAGAGAAAAGACCAATAACTTCATTATGATTGATGCTCATATTGTCATTTTGTACAATGATTTGTCTTTTCTTCCTCATTATTATGGCTTTTTCACAGTTGATTCATTAAGTGTTGCTACGTCTATGGTTATCCCTACTAAAGGAACTGAATGTTTTCCCTAATGTCCTGAACAAATTGTTCGAGCAAAGAGATGGTGCAGAAGATAATGAGGATATATACTCAAATCTTGATAATTTTGCTGGTTTATAGAATATGGGTTATCAGCACATGAAGGTGTGCGGGAGAACGTCTGATGAAAGCTGCAACGTATGCTCTCTCTTGCCTTATGCCATGAACACTGCCAGATTTGCACAGAGAAACACCTGCACAGGATGCAAAGTGCTTCAGCCATCTAGCAGCATGCACAACCAGAGGACAATTTGAAGGAAGATTGACATCCATACAATGGTGTTCAAGGAGATGTTTTTTTATATGAAGATGCTTATGTGAAAACACAAAAGATGGAAAAGGAGATAGGCTGGATGAACAAGATGCTTATATATTCATCCCTGACTGGAGAACACGTAAAGGTTGCTGAAATGGAGAAGCTGGGAGGTTCAGCCATACAGGAAAAATCAGGAGTACCATGATGCTGGGAGAGACTTTGGCTATTGGTGTATGGACGAGTTGCCACCAGTACAGGATGGGAAGAAGGGATGCTATCTTGCACTTCACACTTATTGAAGAATGAATCAGTAAGCATAGTGCAAATAGTAAACATATGCCTAAAGTGACAGCCTAAGCATTCTAAGCTTCTAACATGGGTTGACAATGAAGCAGAAGCGGTGTCCATAATACCTACAAAGAATGTGACAACATGCTTCAGGAACAAAGGCCACAAGCTAATTGGAGTAAATAAAAGATGCAAACAGGCACTCAAAGTACCAGGAATTAATGGGGGAACTGCTATATTAATGGGTCGCTATTGGGCCAATGGATCTCAAGCTTATATGCAGCTGTCTAAAAATTGGGGAGGAATATGCCATAGTAATCATTCATGTTCCTGCGTTAGTAATTCCCCAAAGTGATCTTCAGATAGAAAGCTTTCTGAAAATGGATGCACACCAGGAAATGAGAGGTCACTGATCATTGTTTGAATGAAAAGTGAGAACTATGTATCAGCAAAATCAATAAAAGCGTATGACAGTATTCCAGATGAGCATAAAACTAGTTGGCAAGATGGCAATGATTCTTGCATCTATATTTATGTCAGGACTCCAGAATGCAGTGAATGACAAGTGTTTACAAATCACCAGAGGGGAGCTGCTACAGGCAATCAATACAACTATAAAAGGATTCAGGGCAGTTTGAGAAGAATTAAGGGTCTTTCGATATATGGCCCTCCAGAACAGGTGTGTCTTGGACTTCATTACACCAATGGAAGGTGGCATTTGCACAAAAATTGGGCCCTCTTGCTATACTTACAAACCTGCCCATAATGGAGAAAATTGAACCCTGACAGGCAATAACAGCTTGTCAAACTTACATGAAAATGGAAGAAGAAGTAGACGAAACTGAAGGAGATGACTTGTTCTCGTCCCCGTTTTCATGGTTTCCAACCTGGATATGATCCAATAGGTTATTTATAATGCGTGCACTTAATACCCAGAGGTTTCTGAGCGTGGACATGGGGATTGAACCTGTTGCTCTGTGTCATCTTGCTTCCAAGGTGAGCATGTTGCCCCTGAGCTATCCCCCTTAGACAAGTGGTGAATACTTTCAAACTACTAGGAGCAGTTCTAATGTTGATAAAGATGTGAATCTGTGTTGTGAGAATCATTGGGCAATGTCAAAAGACAGCAAATAAAGCTATTGGGATGACGATAATGATCAATATAAATGCTGAAACTGGTTAACACTTGCAAACCGAGAGCAGCACCCATGAGAACATTAAAGTAGGTCACCCGGTATCCCCAGGAATAATGTTCAATTGCCCTAAGGATCACAATAAATATTTAGGACATTGGGTATTCTGTCCAACATCCGGGGAGTGCTGCTATATGACTTGGAGTGCAGATGAACATAAAGAATGCAGGTCACCTGAGGGGGGTGATAAAGATATGGATCCCAAAGAAGCCACAGTGTGAAGAGAATGCAAATAAGATTGAGCAGGTGGTCAAGGGATCAACCAGAGGGGGGGAATGTAGAGGAGCAAATGATGTCATCTCTAGTGCCCGCCCCCTCCTCTCCTCTCCAAGACTAGCAAGCAGAATCCATGTATGACACCAAGTATTATCCCAATACTATATCGAAGATATGGTAGACAGTATGCTCTCACAAACTCGTATTGAATGTACCCTCGCACTGATGTATTGGAAGGATGTGGGCATACAACATTGGACAGAGAAGAGCTGTAAACGAAGTGAGGCCAGAGTAAAGTCACATCATGAAGAGAATATACGATGACATACAGAAACAATTTAAGTGCTTAAAGAATGATAGTATAACTGAAGTAATAAGAGAAGCATGTATGCAGAGACAAAGAAACCATGTATACAAAGAAGATAAATAACCAGACTAGTGAATGTATAAATGCAGAAACACATGATTGATTATATGAATACAAGCTATCTGCAGTAGAAATTATAATGTGGGGAAAGCAGCCATGATGGAAAGATGGGATGTCGCATCATGTAAAAACTACCTCAGAGACAAACCAGGGCCACAGATCAGAAAAGCTGCAGAATACTGCTTCATGCAAGAAACAAAGAATCTGTTTTTCAGAGACTAAGGATGACACAGCAAGACATAGTCAAGGGGAGTTAACCGGGATGAGCTATGAACGAAGGGCACATTTCTCTTAGATTAAGCAGAAGCAAAAATATCTGCATGTGCCAAGTGTTGGACAATCAAAGGTGAAGAAAGTACAGAGGCCAAGAAGAGTAATAGCGCCCAGTATAATTAAATCACATCGCAATAAATAGCAGGTTGATATGCACAAATGTGTTGTCTACTGGCACGTGGTGCAAGACTTGAAAACAAGGTCTATTAATTAAGCCTCGGATGAAGATCGCAATGTACCCTGGCTGCCATAAAAATCCCAGAGAAGAAAACAGCCAGCAAGGTTAACTACAAAGGAGACGCCTGGCTCATGGTCTAGCTGATGAGAGATTGAAGGCTAAATTACCAATGTGGGGAGTGGTCTGACATTGTTCTCTGTGCCTGGGTTTCATTCTGTTCACATGCTGCAGAAGCCAAACTGCTGTTCTTTTAATAATCAGTATCATGCATATTTGGAGGTAGTTTGAGGCGTGCCTACTAGATAGAGGGCAGCCACTCATTTTATTAAAACCTAGACATACTATAGGTATATGTTCCCTTAACCAATCCCTCACCTTGATAGGTTTTGCTGTTTGGCACGTAGGATGCCGTCATAGCTGACATACAATGAGGTATAAAGTGATTGTGCAAGAGAAATTTAACCAGGAGTGAGCGAGCTGCATTTTGTGTGGTCACCAGATTTCCCTACTTTATTTCAGCTGACAATTAAGTAGTACTTGCCATATTCTTTGAGCCTGTCCAGTTATTTGGGTCCGAAGCAATTGACTATGGTAATTCCATTCTGTGCATGATATGCTCCAAGGTGCTACTGCACAGTGTCATACTATTACTTTTGTTACTGAGGTGCTGCCAACTGAGAGTAGACAGGACACCATGATGGTGGCAGTGATACATGAGTCATTTCAGGTTGAATGCTGCATATGGGCTAACAGGGAAAAGATAGGAAGCCAGAAAATGAAAAGGCTTAAGTACAGGATGGAATTAAAAAATGCATTTGGATGAATTATTGGAGAGTCAATGGGACATAAACACGTTCACCTTACGGACTACTGTACTCTTAGTCCATAGTATCCTTTCCTCCATACTGTATACACGTTCCCATATGGGGACTGGACCAGAGCCTTTTGCACTGCCAAAAAAAAGAAAGAAAAAATAAAATAAAATTGCACTTCGACTTTAAATTTTGATTTATGCATGCGTAGGCATAAGTATAGGTGTGACCGTGCACAGTGCATGCTGACCCTGCACCCTGGCTCCAACCTCATTCCCCATAGAGGCACATCGGGAATGACTTCCCTGAACATGCTTCTTCATTGTACTAGTGGGGATGGAGGGAGGGGCATATGGAGGAACAGGGACTATAGACTAGGATCATAGGAGTCACTACGTGGGTTAACATGCTCTTACTACTACATCCTGTCCCCTTTCCTCCATACTGTATGGGCTATTCCAATGCAGCATGAGCTAACGGGAGGAAGAACTTCAGTGACACTATGAAAACAAATGTCTGAGTACCGCCTGGCCAAAGACTGCACCTTCCTGCAAGCTGATATTCAGACAATGCCGGCAGAATGCTGACGGGGCAGCCCAAGTCGCTGCTTTGCTAATTACGTCCAATGGGATGTGCCGCGAAAAAGGCGACCACCGTTGCTTTTGCCCTTACCAGGGGAGCTCTAATGCCCTTCAGTGGCATTTTCCCTTCTACTGTGTATGCCTATGAGATGCATGACACTACCCAAAGAGCTAAGGAGGCCTAAGACATGAGCGACTGAAGTTGACCACCCAAAGTTTACGAAAAGAGCACCAGACTTCCTGAAGGGTTTAGACGTGTCCAAGTAAAACATTAGCACACTGCTGACACCCAGGCCATGCAATACTCTATCTGCCCTTGATTCTGGATTAGGGGACAAAAGATGGTAACAATTTCCTGATTTTTATGAAACTTCAAGACTATTTTAGGTAGAAATGATGGATCGTTAGCAACACCATCTTGTCCCGGGGAAAAGTTGTGTAGTGCTCAGACTCAGCCAAAGCCTGTATTTTGCTGAGGAAACTGCAACTAAAAGCACACTTTTCAGCGTTAACTAACCTAATGTCTGCCCTGGCCATTGGCTCAAACGTATGCGTAAGAGCTGCTAACACCACATTGAGGTCCCAGGAGGGGCAAGGTCTTCTGATTGGAGATAACAATCTTGATAGCCCCTCTAGATGTATTTTGAACATGGGGTTAGTTGAGGAAAACAATGCTCTGAGTTCCTATACACCCTTATAGCCAACAAGTATGTCCTGCATGTATCCAACTGACACCTGACTGAGCCAGATGAGCCACGAAGGACTGCACTTTGTCCAGAGTGCAGCTGAGTGGGCCAACCAAATTCTGCATAGCCCAGTGACAAAACCTTATCCACTTTTTCCAGTATTGTGCTCTTATAGAGGCCTTCCTAGCTCTGTGGATAATGTCCAAGATGTCCTCTGACAGTCTCAGATGTAGCAATGTTGATTTTTCAGGAACCAGGTTGTTAGGTTCAAAGCCTGAGGTTCAGATTAAGCACTGCGCCCTGCTGCTGGGTCAGTATCTGCTCTGACAACACCAATCGCAGTGGACCCTAACATGCTAGTTTACTAGGTCCAAATGCCGTGCCCAGGGGGGGGCACCACAGCACCAGAAGTATCATTTTGCAATTTTTGGCTCCTCTGAAGCAGTTGACCATGCTCTGAATCAGGGCTTTTGAAGGAAATGCGTAACATATCATGTTTGACCAATCTATTGGGAAAGAGTCTCCCGCGCCCCTTCCCACACCCTCCTGGGAAGAAAACATGCCGCAATTGACATTGCTTCTCATCGCGAACAGATCTATCAGGCTGCGCACACATCTGGAATAGACCCTGCACCACTGGTATCGCTATTTCCCACAAGTCAGAAGCAGTCCTTAGACGGCCGATCCCGTCTGCCTCTGAATTGTCATGGCCTGGCAGACGGGTTGCTCTGATCCAAACATTGTCCTATTGCCCACTCCCACAACTGGATGGCTAAGCTCAGCGACAGTTGAGACCTGGTCCCCTGGGCATATTCACGTAGAACATTAATGTTATGCTGAGTATCAGCACCATGCAGCCCCTTACGCTCAGAGTAAATGACTTCAGAGCCAGAAAGATCCCTTTCAACTAAAGATAGTTAATGTGCCTCTCCTTATTGGACCACACCCTATGAGCTGAAAGTGTCCCTAGTGTCACTCCCTACCCCTCCAGTGTAAAGTCTGGTTATCTTGATAACTAGGGAGGGGGTGGATAGGGGCTCCTGCCATCAGATTGGGCTCCTCTCCCCACCATTGTAGATCCTCTCAAGGACACAGGGGGAAAGGGATCCTGGCCAACTGCGAGTCTGTTTCCTGATCCCAACATGATGCAAGGTGCATTTGAATCCTTATCTTGAGCCTCACTAGCTGGACTGATAAAATGCATGTTTCTAGTAGACCAAACAGGTGCTGGTACCACCATGCTGTGATGCACTCATTCCTCAAGAAGTGCTTGACCGTCCGCAAGATAACCCTTCTCCTTTCCGGGGTGGGAAAACTGCACTGTGTCCCATTGGAACCCTATAAAAGTGATCCTCTGCGTAGGGATAAACTACAATTTCTTTGCATTGATCGAGAATCCCAGATCGCACAGAATTTCTTTTAGCGCCTGAATGAGCGATATGCTTCGTGAGGCGAGTCCACCCTGATAAGCCAATTATTGAGGTAGAGGTAGGCATGCTGACCCCTGCCCTTCAACACACTGTCGATCACATTCATGATCTTCATGAAAGTTCTGGGCAATGCATTATATCTGAAGGGGAGCACCCTGTATTGAAAATGTTTGCCCATGATCAAAAACAGAGGAAACTCCAATGGGGATGCCAAATATGTATGTGTAGATAGGCATCCTTCTAGTCCAGGGCACATAGCACCTCTGCAATCCAGGCTAGCATCACCATTTTCAACATTTTTAAAGGAAGAAAAACGTTGAGGAACGATAGGTCCAACACTACACTCATGCCAGCCTGGTTCTCTTTCTGGATAGCGAAGATCCTGGAGTAGAATCCAGTGCCAGCTTCTGCTACCAGCACTTTCTCCACTTCCTGGGACTGGGCCAGGCTCTACACTTACTTCAGCAGTTCTGCTGAACCTATCTGTAGGAGAGGGGGAAAGGATGGGGTGCAGTATGAGGAGACGAAATCCCCTGAAGCCACTGAAAATACCCAGTGGTCTGAAAAATCATAACACCATTGCACTACTTTGTTCCCAGCAGGAGACCTGTGGCCCCAGACTGTGACGCCACTGCTTCTTTGGGTCTGAGGCTGTTGTTGACTAGGTGGGCAAATCCAACTCCTTGGGGCTAGTTCTCCGCTGCTTGCGCCTGCGAGTGCTCAGGGATCAGTCTGGCTGCCTAGTTTTTCTCTTCTGGAAGCCCTTAAATCTGCCAAATGAGTGAGCAGGTCTCATGCCTGCCTATAGGGGAGAAGTCTTTAAACTATGGTTTAGTTAGCATCACAAGGTCTTTGCTGTTTGTTTGGAAAAGATAATTTCCTTAGAAGGGTAGGTCCAAGATATTGTCCTGCACATCTGAGATAAACCGGATGGCATGCATTAAGGTTGACTGCCTTAGGTCCACGCCGATGCACATAATCCGGCTGGCTGTGTCGATGAGCAAATGTGTTTCCAGTAGGTCTTGCACCACAATCTTGGCTTTGACTAGGAAGGACTTAAATGAGGCCTGTCCAATGAAAGATCTTGTGCAAAGTCAGCAATATCCCACCACAAACGTTAATTTGCTGCAGCCAACAGTGCATCTGCTTGAACCTGCCAAAGATGTAAGGCTGCGTTAAGATAAACGTTCTTCCCAAAAGCCTCCAATGCTTTGTCCTCCTTATGTAGCACCACTGTTGAAGCAGATTAACCAGAAGAACTATCAGCAGGCTTAGAGTAAGGGGAAGCTGCTGCCACAACTGCAGAATGCGGCTGAGGATGGGAGGCAAGCAATGGCCCCTCAATGCCCAATTGCCTATAGCGTGCATCAAACGGTTTGATAACCGCCTGACAAGAGTGTGGTTTGGCCCACGGCAACCTCCAAGACGTCCTTCTGAAAGGGGTCACCTGACCTGGATGAGGTCATCAACACCACCAACACTCACACTTCCAGCTGCTCCTGAGTGGTCATGGGCCCCCCCAAAAACTCTGCCAAGCCCTGCAACCTTTCATGAAAGGCCTGGGCAGATGAGGGAAAGTCAGACTCGTCGTGGTCATCTGTATCCTGCCATCTGGCTTCCGAACTTGAGGCCACCTGGTCATGAGAGTCCTGCCCCTGTGCAAGTTCCCCATTTCCATTGTCTGCTGCTTTTAACTGTGGAGGCTTTGGAGCCTGGTGCACCATGGGTGGCATTGGAGGGGGGTGAGAATGAGGTGGCAGAGAGGGTGGAGAGGGGCTGTGGTGGAATCACTGGCGACTGCTGCATGTGTAACGGGTACAGATAGAAGCTGGATACACCCAAAGTGGTTAACTCCTGTGGCAGAACCTCCTTAATGAGCCCCTTGGGGAATCCTGACGTTTGGGACGACTTCAATAAGAGCAGAAATCTTTCGAATAACCTGTCTTCACATACTGGCAAAGCTTGCACTGGAGGTTGTGCAGCCGCTGATGTTGGCATCCAAGTGATGTGACTGGGGTGCATGGGGCCTATCTGGTCGGTTGATCTTGTTCAGCATACCGTATGATGTTCGACGGCGTGAGATAGGGGGAGCTCAAGGGGTATCACCCCTGACCACTCAGCCCTTACCAATGGGTCACTTGCCGCAGAAGCCATAGGTTTGCCTGATGAATGCTTCACAGCAGCACATCAAAGTGGATGACTCAACAGTAGATGGCAGGGCCGATTCCAACCTTGCTGCCATTTTGTGAGCGTGCGCTTGGCAAGCCGGAGTCTGAGTGCGTGGGGAAGCAATGCTTGGCATATCACTTCAGAGCAGGTCTTGTTGGACCCTCGGAACAAGTACCAGTTCTCCTTTGAACCTCATAACTGGCTCTAGTAGGTGGGACACCTTCAGCTGCGGAGCTGAAAGTCCTGCGTAATGGCACACTGTCTGCCGCCACAAGAGGGCTAGTGTCTACTGGGCCCTCCGACGACCGTCCACTGGCAGTTTTTCTGCTCTTCAGTACTAGGCCTGGTTGGATCCTTGGACCCCTTGGTGCAGGCACTAGTATCTGTGCAAGCCTCAGTCCTAGTAGTGGTACAAGGGTCATTTACGGCCCTCCCAGTCAGAACCCCCAGGAAAGAAGATGCCTTCTGGGGTGCCTTTGAATGTAAAACTGCACTTACCATTTCACAAGATTTTCAATGAGCAAATGACTTCAAATGTTCCAGAGGGGACCTGGAGAAAATCCCTCTCAAGCCTGATCTTCAACGATCTTGGGGTCAACCTGGTGCATGCCGCACACAAATCCTACCTATGCTTGGTGCCCTAAACACTCCAGACAGAGCGAATGGGAATCCAACACAGGGAAAGAAGTTCCATACGAGGTGCAGCAACCAAATCCAGAAGAACTTGATATGTGCCGGGGGGAGGGGGGAGTCAGGGGCAGCAAAGACCGGGAACTAGTAAAAGTTTAACTAACTTTGTGCCCGAAGCAAAGAAGAGGAAGCGCGCAGAAACCGAAATACAGAACCGTGGTGTAGACATCCGCTCCCATCGCATGGAAAAAGGGACAGAGGTTGGCTCAGTGGGGTGGGTTCAGCGTGCATGTTCACAACTACCCTTGCATGGGCATAATTTCACATTTAAATGGGAAGTGCTATTTTTGCAGTGCCAGAGGCTCCGGTCCCGCCCCCGTATGGGGACACCCATGCAGTATGTAGGAAAGGTGACGGGATGTAGGAATATGAGAAGCAACATGTTGGGTACTTTCACAGATTTTCATTGTTTAGATGTTTGGGTTGATGCAGTCAGGGCTTATCGACCTGCATTCCTTTCAGTCAGCAGCTCTGCCATGTTTGCTAATGTAGGACAGCGACGTAGAATCCAAAATGGCACCACTATGGTTGGAGAGGAAAGTCCCAAGTGTGTTTGGCATGGAAGGGGTGGTGTGTCGAGTAAGAGACACAGATCAAATACAAGGGGTTCTAAAATGGAAAAAATAATGTTGAATACACCCAGGTGGGAACTGATGACCAAGTTATAAAGGAGCAGGTGGATGTGTTTTCCCTAGTTCCCACCCCCTCACTGCTGTCATATTGGAACAGCAGGAGAAAAGCTGTATGTGGGAACCCATGCGTTGTCCCTTTCATGCATCAAGTGAATGAGACAGATGCACTCAGGCAACCATATCAAATGTACCCTTGTAATGAAAGAGTGGAAGGATGTCTGCACCTTTGGACATTATGGAGCACTGAGTGAAAGCTGATGAGGGCAGATCGATGTCATTAAGAAGATATACGAGGGCATACTGTAACAATATGAAATTACTTAAGAGTAATGATATAACTGAAGTGACAGAGAAGCATGCACGAAATTATAAAGTAATCATTTATCCAAAGATACAGGTAACTTGCTGACCAATAAGTGTAAATAAGCAGTAGGTAGATGAGACATAGAAACTTTCTATAGAGGAAAACATAACATGCCAAGAACGGCCATGATAGGAAGATGGACGTCTGCTTGTGTCAAGACTTAATCCAGCTAAAAACAAGGACTATTCATTAAGGTTAAGATGAAGATAAGTGATGTGCTTACACTCCCTCAAATGTCCCAGAACTGAGAGAAGACTAAAGGTCAACTACAGATGGGAAACTTTGGCTTATGGCGAGACTGATGAGATGGATAAATTGGGAAAGTGGGGAGTAATCTGACGTGACTAAAGCACCTGGGTTCCGTTTGCTTAGGTGTTGCTTATGAGCTGAAAGTCCATGGTTGGGAGAGAATGCCAACCAATCAGATGGTTTATGGGGCACCATGATATACAATGTTGCAGAGGCCAATCGGGCGCCATTTTCTCTGCTATAATCAGGTATTGCTCCCTTAACCAATCTTTCGTGTCAATAGGTTTTGCAGTTTGACATGTAGGATGCCATCAAAGAGGATGAATCTTAGAGTATATAACCTCTGTATAATCAGGTTTGTTTTTTACTGTGCAAGCATCAGTCTGATGTCTGCCATTTTGCCCTGCTTTATTAAAATGAGAAAAAAGTAGTTGTTTGCCATATTTCAGAGTCTATCGGGTTATTTGGTCTGAGATCTTTATTGGTAATTCGATCTAGCACAACAAAAGCTTGAAGGTGCTAGATCACATTTTGGTAGCGGTTCAAATGGTTCAGGTCTAATCGACCTAGGCCCAGATCCAGATCTTTCGACTGCTTCCGCCATTATCCAGAAGACCGCAGAGCCTTCTGTGGAGAATGGAGCGTAACGAAACACATGTAAGAAGATACGGTTGGCAGGTCCCTCTGACAAAATTCCTGTCCGGTACCCGCAGATGCCCCGTGAACTGAAGGCGAACTGGTCGGTTGAGGAAGAGTTGATGTCTAGGGACTCGAGCTGAGCCACAGATGTGAGTAGAACATTTAAGGTGGCAAAAATAGGGGGAGGGATTGTGTTGTAAATATAAGGTTTAAAAGTAACGTAACAGGATTTTTTGAGATTTTAAAGAAGAGAAATATATCTCGATTGCTGGCTCCAAGGGGACGCAAGGGTACGCACTAAAAAGACTCCAAATAGAGGTGTTAAAGATTCCTGGGGCAGGGCCAACAAGAAGAGAGTATATCAAACTCCAAGATGGAGTAAAAGAATTAGATATACATTTACTAAGGGTAGTAAAGGAAGGCGTACACAGGGAAAAGTAATTAAAGTGCATATGTGCATGGTGTTACAGGTCAGTATAAAATCTGTGTTGTGTTTAGAATAGATATAAAACGATAGTAAAAAATTAAAGTGCTAATCAGATTTTTTAATCAAAAGATTGATGTCCATAAGGCTAAAAGCAAAGAAAACTAAAAATATCAATGATAAAACTAAATTCTAAATATTGATGGAAAGCGTAAACAAAAGAACAAAAAGAACATTGTTGCATAGATTTTAAAAGTGGTTAAAATATTTAGATTTTCAGGTAATACGCAGTGATTGATGGTGCCTGCTCCAATTGATCAGTGTGGTATATTTGATAAAATAAAGAGAAGAATGAAAGGTCAGGTAAGTATAGACAGTCGAGATTGACTTGTCGTTATGGGGAATACTCCTCTTCCACACTTATGCAGAACATTGCCAAAATACACAGCCAAAATAAAGAAGCATAATTTGGAGTAGGCTCAAGGCACTCATGCCGTTAGTTGTCAAAAATAGTATTGCGACATAACATATCCCAGACATATGTGCGTGCTTCAGCCACTACCCGGACTGCATGCCGAAGCAGCCGAGAAAACAAACTTTAGCTACAAGCTGATCCAAAATCAAGAGCCTATTACCAGCAGCCTTCAGAGCTAAAGGCAAGCCACTGTACAGCCAGTCCTCCTCAAATTTAGCCCAAGACGCAGAAGAGTAGATTTGAGGAACCATCTATCTCCAAACGTGTTACACAACAACATCACACTGCTTGTAGCACAAGTGTCCTGAATACATTTTGGAGGATATTATGAACTATATAGACCAGAACCCTTATGAGTTACCCATGAACTGGAAACCCGCAAAAGTGTTGACAGATGAAATTTGCTGTTACTCTCTGCAGCACATGCAATCACCTTTAGTTACTAACTTCACTCACTTAGAGCCAAAATTGTTATACGACTTTGTGTTGTCAATGACAATTCCAGTTATATGATTTGGTAATTTTAACAGTACTTCAATTTTTCTGCTTAATCAGGAATGGCTGAGAAAAACATACCTTAGCCCCCTGTGGGCCACTAGCACTACATGTGTGTCGAAGGGAGGGGTAGCCTTGATTAATTTCTCTTGTTTGTTCACTTGATCCAACCGTCAAGAGTCTGCCCCCCCTGTTAATAAAAAAGAGGGTACCCACTCATTCTTTTTGAAATGTTTTAGAGTTATGGAAGATGTATCAGAGCGAGAAAAAATATCCAGCTGAAAAGTAGTGGATGGTTAATCAGCATAAGGGGCAATATGTAATGACTTTGGTTCCCCTTTCCCCTCCTGAAAATAAGTGTAGCTACAGAAGAAAAGTGATTTTATCCCTTTTATCCCTTAAAAGAATTGAAAGCAGTGAAAAGAATTGAAAGCAGCGACGGGGTATGTAATCCGACAAATAAGCCCCCTGTTTATAACAGTGAGGACAATGTGGAAGATTTCAAAAGTAGAGAATGCAAATATATATTGATACGCAAGGAAAATAGATGGTGTGATGAAAGAAAGGATGGACAAGATAGATAAATGGAGATAGAGGAAGAAGCAAGGAAACAGAAGGAAATTAAGAACACATCCAAGGGAATAACAATAGAACAGAATTAATGAAAGGACAAATATCACATAAGCTGGATGATAAGGACATTGTTGGGGTATCGAGAAAGAAGAAAGAGAAGAGCGGGAAAAGAAAGGGAAGAATAGATAGCATATAAAGAGAAGGAAGAGAAAGCAAGTGAAGGGAAGAATGAGGAAGATATGAGGTGAGGAAAGAAAAGGAAAGAGCAGAAGAGAAGAAAGAAGAGGTAGAAGCACAAAGAATCAGAGTACGTAGGTTGCAAAGAAGGTGAGAGGCAGATGAATTAAGTGAGATGAGAAGTGAAGAAGAAATTAACAGAATTAGGGGATTAAAAAAATGGAGAGATTATTTATGTCATGGAAGCATAATGCCGCCTTGAGGAAGAGAGGGTCACAACATTCCTGTAGGGAGCTGCAAAAGATACCAAGAATACCAACATGGGCTAATGAGCATGAAGTAGAAAACGTAGGGAAAATAATTGAATATTTATAAAGGCAAATGAGGGAAAAAGAAGGCTGCATAACCCCAGAGAATGACAAAAGATCTCTTTCGAGGGAAATGGGAGGTAGATCAGATGAAGAAATAAAAGATGAGAACAGAACACTGTCTTTAAGCAGATTAGACCTTGATGTGGAGAAAGATAATAGTCATACCAGCTGGGGCATAATCAGATATGGGTGTGATTATGACTAGGAAAATGGTAGAGGATGAAGGCCCTGTTGCCTTTATTCAAGATATTCACGAGAAATGGCACCTTGAGACAAGAGAACCATGGGATAAAAACAGTAGCATTATTTTATCACATTTTGTGTCAGATTAACCAAGCCAGTGAAATTCCAAATGAAACAGCTGGGAATGGAAGCACAACCATGGCCAGAAATACAGTTGACGGTCGTGCATCACTGCTGATTGTTAAGGGAGAAGAATAAGAAAGCAGAGAGCAGAAAGCAGGAGGAAGCAAAGTTAGTTCTGAAAAGGATATACAAATTAGCCATAGAGGGAGCAGTATTGACGAGTAATGACCGTGTGGCGACAGGAGATGCGACCAGCGCAGCAAAATAATGCAGTGTACCCCACGGATCAGGGTGGGTACAATTCCTGGCCAAGAGGAAGAGGTAATGGGACTAGAGAAGGAAGACAAGGTGGATTTCAGAACCCTCACTGAGGAGGATTTAATGGCGTACAGCCGCAGCAATGTTGGAATTGCAGGAGAATAGGACACATAGCCAGAACATGTGAAAGTAGTGGGGGTGTGCAGCAAAACTGTCAAACTCCCAAGAGTGGGGATGGGCTATGTGCCACAATATAATACAGAACCACAGGAGTATTATATCCAAGATCACACACAGACTCAGACAAGTGCACCACAATTACAGCAGACACAGCAAGTGCCATTGCAAATGTAATCACCACATGGGCAACTTCAGCAAAAACACACAGATCTCAACGGCTAGATCCACGTATGGGAATCGCTATTTTCCTACTTTTTGTGTACTGCCTCTTAATCTACAAAAGGAAAATATGTATAGGCTTTCTCTACCTTAGGAGGGCAAGGAAACCTACATGAAGAGGGATTAACTCCCAAAACACCATTTGTTACTCTTAAAAATACTATTTTTATTACTCATAAAACACATACTCAAAACAATGGACAATAATATCACATTAAAAATAATGTAAAAAACACACAAATTGATACACACATATAAGCCAAATTTCCACAGTTCAAATAATCTGTGTAAACTATACACTAGACTATTTTTCAAAGTGTATTCTTTATGATATTCCTCTTTACACGTTCAATGCCCTACTTGTACAAGTTTCTGTCCTGCTCTTTGCACTTCAACGCCGGACATTCATCAGGGGCAAAGTTCACTTGTGTTTGCTATGTATAGGACTCACAGGCAAATTCAATATTCTCTTTCTAGTCTCTCTGCCGCCCTGTTAAATAAAGACACTTTTGCCCGATTCATGGAATTATTTGCGTGGAAAACGCAGATTTGCGTGCCTTTCTGCCCGAAAATCCCCATACGTCAAACAGGGATTTTCGGGCAGAAAGGTGTGCAAATCTGCGTTTTTCACACAAATAATTCCATGAATTGGGCAGTTAGTATAAAAATAGAAAATCTGATCATTAGACCTATGTAGTCCCCAATCCCTAGGGACTAAGGTATATTATTAAATAATTACCTTATGGGCAACTTGGGCATGGGTACCGGGGCCTCTGGGCAACTTTAACTAGTCGCTGTAGCTGGCTTCCTAAAATTAGGAATGTCAGTGCTTTCCCACTTTATAACCTAGAAAAAAATATTAAAAGAACCTCTATTCAAACATATGTTCTTGGATGGCCTTGAAATGGAGTTACAACCGAATTCTTAACTCGTAATACCCAAGATATTAACTAGGATGTCTTTTTCATCAATTCTATTGGGTGCTCCTGACAAAAAGGTGATCGGCGGGTGCCAGTCTCTGTATGTTTAGGATCGTGAGCTACAAAAACTGAAGACATAATTGTCACACCGTCAGGCCACACCTGCCTAACCTCTGGGTTTTCCCCGCAGACTCTGGATTTTTAGCCATTTCACCAGGTCACCGGGGAAGACCGTGGCATCTCTGGGTTTTTGGTCCCGTCCAATCCCCCATCTGATTGGCTGCAAAAGACTGCTGCCGGTAGCCAATCGGATGGAGAGTTGGACGGGACCCGGAAATGGCGTGAATGCAGTATTACCACATTTATTTTGCTTAAGCGGTCATTCTTTTTCACCAGTTTGCCTAATGTTTTAGTTGCCCTAAATTGAAGGATGACTAAAACATAAGGCAAGCTGGCAAAAAAGTATAAAAACTGAAACAAAATAAAAAACATTGAATACTACTTTCAACCCGGTGTCATTAATGACACTGCTTGGATAGCAGTATTCCTATTTTTGCAGCTTCCATTCTTTTTTGCCAGTTTGCCTGGGCTCAAGTCGAGGGTACACTTGGGTGGACGCAGTCCACCCACTGTTTTTCAGAGGGTGGACTCTGTCCCCCTAGATAAAATGAGAAACAGTGAAGGTCCTCTTTGAATTGATGAATTAGCTTACCTCAGGGATTGAACTACAGCCATCAGGTTGGAAGGCTGAACACCTCACCAGTGCACAATATAACCTTATGAAAAATAACAAACTAAGGTGAAATGTCCCATTTCGGTACTATAAGTCCCAGGAAAAAGCTTTGTATTGGTTCTTGGAGTTTAGAACATGCACACGTTAACATTTTCAAAAACACTATTTGAAGAAAATATCCTCTTGGTTTTGTGTGTGTGTGCTACTTTTATGGAAGGCAAATGCCATTCGGCTATGCTATATGGGTGGTTATGCATGTCCTTGGACATTCACATGTATTGCATTCCACAAGTGCAAACGTGTTTCAAATGACGGATACAACAACTGAGTTTAACTTTTTGAGAGGTGGGTGGGCTTTGTGCAAATGGGCGGAGCATACATCACAGGGTTCTTGATTTTCAAATCTAGGCAGGTATGTGCAGGGCCGTCACAAGGGGTGGGCAGGAGGGGCAAACTGCCCCAGGCCTCGCGCTTGCAGCGGGCCTGCTGCCCCTTCTAAGTAGAAGGAAGCACAGTCCACCTGTGTCCATTATTCACACGCGGGCCTGTGCTGTGTCCTGTCTGCCCCTGCAATGATTTTGTTGTTTGTTGCAAAGCCGTTTGGCTCTGCAACAAACAGCAAACTAATGGGAGACAGCAGGGCTCAGAAGAAGTGAGCTCTGCTGGCTCCCGTTATTCAGCTGACAACTGAACTGAAACTTAAACACTTCACTAACAACTACAAAAAAATAAATCCTACTCACAAAAACAAAACCTTCAACGAAAGAATCTGTAATGCAAGTTTCAACACCAAGGAACTATTCGCTATCCTAAGGGAGCTGGAATCCCCTGTACCCTCACCTGACAACATAGCCAAAGACAAACAATGGTGCACCAGCATCCAAGATGCTCTAACAAATAAAATCAAAACACTCCAAACTAAAATCTCCTCAAAAAAAGCATCTCCAACTCCGAACGGGACCTCACTCCTCCCCAGCCCTACAACAACTAACCTACCAGGCCCTGACCCATTTAAATTTGCTAAAAGCTCTATTTTGGAAACTGAAAGGATTATCGCATCCCTCAAACCGTCCAACTGTAAGGGCTACAGCTGCCCAGCCCAGCTAATTAAGGATGCAGCAAGGGATCTAGCCCCCTCCATAAATAAACCGGTTAATGCATCCTTCTCCAACACCATCCCTAGCAACCTAAAAGAGTCATGGGTTTTACCTCTCCTTAAGAAGCAAACCCTAGACCCCGCTATTCCCACTAATTACAGGCCTATCACCATGGTACCCTTCCTTCTCAAGATAATAGATAGAGCAGCATACCTACAAATCCAACACTATCTTGAATCTAACCTGCTCCTAGGTTCCCACCAATCAGGATTTAGACTGCAGCATGGCACAGAGACAGCCTTAATTGATTCCAAAGTACAGATTGATGAGCTCAACGACAAGGGAAACACTGCCATGCTACTCCTCCTTGACTTGTCGGCGGCCTTTGACCTAGTGGATCACACAGTCCTGTGTGAACACTTGGCATCAGCTGCCCACTTTTCAAGTGAGGCCATAGCCTGGATCCAATCATTTTTGGATAACCGCACAATGAGAGTCTTCTCCACACTGGCATCAGCAGACCCTATCAAGATAATTTGCGGTGTACCCCAAGGCTCTTGCATCTCGCCAACTCTGTACAGTACCTTTACCAAGCCCCCATTTGACAAATTGGATAGACTGGGTTTCACCTACACAAATTATGCTGATGACACTCAGATACGGCCTGGGTAAACAAAATATATCTCATCATTCAGGCATGGTTGGCCATGCACGGCCTCTGCCTGAATGATAAAACTGAAATCCTGCTCCTCAGATCCGCAGCCAACCTAAAAAAACTCAGCCCTAACTATACCGCATTTAACATTGATGGCAAATTACAGTTGCCAAAGCAGTGAAAACACTAGGTTTCCACTTAGACTCTGCCTTAACACTGAAGAAACAAGTGAATTCCCTAGCATCATCTACTGCCTACACTTGCAAGCTCATTAGGGCATGTAGAGCCTTCCTCACCCAAGCCAGCTGCATTATCCTTGCCAATGCCCTAATACTCTCCAAAGTTGACTATTGCAATGCCTTGTATCTGGGAGCTAACAAATACATCATTGACAAAATTCAAACATTGCAAAACAATGCCCTTAGAACTGCCCTTAACTAACCCTCTAGAGAACACATCTCTAACAAAAGAAGAGAACATAAGTGGCAAATAATCAGTGACAGAATCTCACTTAAAACTGCATCACTTACCTCTCAACGATGTAGCCCCCCCCTTACTTGGCAGCAAGAATAGTGAGAAAAACATCAACCCGAGCCTACCAGAACCACTAAATCCTTTTGTCTACAGATTACCAAATTCAGACTGAAAAAAAAACTGGCAGCAACAGCTTCCCGGTTAAGGCAGCCCAGTACTGGAATGCTCTCCCACTTGACATTAGAAAAGACCAATCCTACTAAAGCTTCAGATGGAAAATTCTCACCTGGCTACGCTCTAATGACTCCCAAGATTAACGCTGACTCAACCTACACATATAGATCTGTTACGCTCACCTGGTATCCATGGGGACGCCACTCAGCCCTGTTTGGATGGCTTGCACCTCGAGCCCTCTCCCCGATCCCTGGGTAATTTCTCAGATGGAAGTGAGGCCTGAAATACAGGAGAACTGGATTCAAAACTTGACTGTCTCTTGTAGGGTGCCTTCCCCCTCCCTTGGATTCAAACCCTTCCCCTGGGTCTTCTCCTCACCTTAATTCTTTATGAGGTGCATTCTCCGTCCTGCTCCTCGTGGCAGGGGCGCGTTGAAGAGGGGCATGCAGCGACCAAGTTACTTCACTGGTACGAGCCCTGCTGGAGTCCAGGACTGCTGCGAATCAGTTTTGGCAAGGTAGGTTTGCTGCTTTACTGTCTTGGTATTCAGTTCTTTATTTAAATAATAATGTATTTCTTCTTCCTTTTAGTATGGAAGGATATTTCAGGGTTATTGTGCAGATTGGTGATGGGCACGAGCCGGTAAGTGAATGCGCGGTGTGTGGCGCTGTTTTGTCCTTTTGTTTTGCTAACCTGCATCTTATCCCTTTCTTCACAGGCTGCTGTGTTCTTCGCCGAGCACTGTGATGTCCAGAAATAATGCTGACCAAAAGATGACTAACCAGGTAAGAATCTTGTGGCTTTCGTTGTTCGGGAGAAAACGTGAGTAGGCGCTCACTAATGCTGTCTTTCTCTCTCTTCTTTCCAGGTTGTTGTATTCCAGAAGGCAGCCGGTGCTGGGACGGTGGAGTTCACTGAATCGAGTATCTTAAGGTAAGCGAAATCCGCTGCCGGCGATGAGTTGAAGACAGGATGCTGGTCACAGGTAAGGTTGAGTTAACGATGTTCTCTTTCTCTTCAGGTTCGTGGAGTCACGTGAAGCGGCATCAAGGAACTCTGGAGACCCAATCTGAACACGGTGAGCATTACGCTGCAAACAGCAGAATAACGCAAAGCATTTTCTGCTGTTTGAGTGTGGTTTAAATAGTCTCAGGTAAAGCAGTCCAGGTAAAGTAGTCCAAGGCCCAGCCACACCCTAGACACTATACCGCATAGCTCAGTTCTTTGTTCCTGAGCTATGCGGGTGCCTCCATGTTAGCTGAAGTCTCAAAATAAAGTACTCCCATGTAAATAGTCCCATCCTAATGTTGGTCTCCATAATGATTATGAGCCTGGCGCCAAGGGCCCCAGGACTGACTCCAAGAGAGTCTTGGATGAGGTGCTAAGGGCCTTGAGGCCACAATAGGGGCCCGGAACCTGGCCCTAGCTGGGAAGCTGACTTGCCAGTGAGGGTCAGGGGCAAGGATCATGAGAGCACTCTCCCTCCCCCCAAAGGACCCTCTCACAGTAGTACTTCTGCCTGGTCCTGGCTTGGTGGGATAATTCTGAAGGAACTTTTTAATCAAACGTGGTGCATGGATGTGTTCACTAGGTTCCCAGGATCTCTCTGAGGACCGTATCCTTTCCAATCAACTAATTAGTACAGTTTAGATCTGGTGTATTTTGAATCCAGGATATCCTTTACTTCGAACTCTGGTTCTCCGTTGACCAATATTGGTTTTGGTGGTATTGCTGTGGAATCAGAAAAATACAATATTAAGGCTTTTACACCATGCAAAAGGAAAATACACTGACACAGGCTTGTAAAGATTCCCAGAATCTTTATTACAAAACTGAACAGTTACAAAACAAAGTACACAAATAGCTATTTGGCCGTCAATACATCACAGAGACCACCAGCAGGGTTCATTTGAGCAGTGAGCAGGATTTGCTAGCTCGACATCGGCGTATTTATACATTTTCGTTATAACGATGTCCAGCCTCTTTCAAGTTAATCATGTACTGGGCTAGGGTCACGCCAGGTTCGATCCTAATTTACATATCTCATGCATGCGGTATACTTTTTAATACATTTACTAACAAACATTATTATTCTCTAAGTTTATCTTTACACATTACTTTTTTACAGATTCAAACAAATGTTTCGCATGTCGTATTTGGATAGCGTTATTGTTCTTGTATACTTGTAGGTTAACATTGCTGATTCAAGTAATCCCCTGATCCCGAGGTCAACAAAGGACAAGGTCTACATGACCCTAACATGTAGCCTGAAGGCAGGTTGGACATTAACTCTCCTACAGAGGTTGAAGATGTTAAGGCAAGAACAAGAGCACACGAGATGGCCATTTTAGACCACAGGGTGACTTTGTACAATAAACTAAAAATGGTGGCTGTAACCTAAAATGGAGGCTTGATTCACTTAAGGTTACGACCTTGTAATACGAATTTCCTCGCAAAGCGACTGGGCGTAGGCCAACATATACAATGAGGACGAAACAATACTATATCAGTTCTAACAATCCCTCCTTTTGGCCTATGCCAAACGCTAAACTACCTTCAATCATTTTGTGATTAACTCCACATTTCAATGTCTATACACCCCGAATCATTGTCGGACATATCTATTGCCATTAGATCAGACACCAGAGTTTCTTTCAACACATACTCTTTGGAAACCTTATCTGGGGCGTATATTTTATGCCCTAATACACTTGTTGCTTGCGCGCAACACCCCCCTAATACTGAACATATACCAGGGAGACAGTGTATACAACAACAAAGGAATAGAAAACTTCCCAAGATAATCAGCAGGGCCGAAAACAACTTCCATCCCCATGACCGTAGGAGGTCCCAAAACCATGCACTAAGTTCCCAGTTTCCCTCAGGAACATGCACTTCTGAATTAAGAACATGTAGATTTTGGATAGCCCTAAAGATCGTTGGAGAAGAGTCTGGTACGTAAACACAGCAAGCGGACCCCACTAATTTACATACTCCTCCACGCTGAGCCAGAATGACATCTAATGCCATCCGGTTCTGAAGAGCCACTAATCTTATCGCTTTCTGTTCTAACGTCATATTATAGAGTATGTCAGTGGTCCGGTTGATGGTTCTCTCCAATACTCTTGCTAGTCCCTTGATATCTTCTGAATTCGTAATTTGCCCAAAAAACGGCACAAAGGATTTCATGATGTCCCCTAGAGTTTGTGCTGAAGTATCCCCTTTCACACCTCGTCGTGGACGAGTTTTCGAAATGTCTGCAGTACTGGCAATAAATACCCCAGGTAATAGAATCCCTAAACAACAGGTTCCTTGCCAATCCCTGGTCAACCATGGAAATGCCACATTGCCGCAAACAAAATAGACAGGTTCACCTACGTACAGAGGTCTGTTCTCACTAGTCAAATTCGCAACGTTGACGCACTTTCTAAAATTACCCATTGACTGTGTTCCATTCCTCTGTATGCAGAAGGATACTGAATCGGGGCTATGATTAACAGAATAAGATGGAGGCGTGGCATCCTTATTGCCTATAGGAGCCATTTTGAAAGAGATCAAGGACTGAAAAGGACGAGACAATCTATCAGAGGGTTTAACTGAAGCAACGTTCGGTTTACTCCTATTTGCAAACAGCGAGCATCCCAGGGGCATCAAAACACGTTTTTCAAAACTATTCAAATTTGTACCATCAAAGTTCCCTGAAATGCTATCATTCCATCGGCCAAAGAATAGTGCTCTAAGAGAAGCGTAACAGGCAGTTGTCAAATGAAGGGGATAAATATACCAACCTAGCCCCTTATTACCATGTTGCGGTAGATGTGAACAGATCCAGCAATTGGTTCTATTTAAAATTGCATGAGTGGCATTCATGAATAACAAAAGGGTATTATTCTGATAGTTCCGTTTATGCGAAGAATCTCTAGGTGATAAAGTATGCAATTGCACAGAAGGAGTGGGGATAACAGATACATTTTCAATACGTAAAAAGTCCTCTAGAGGATATGCTTCTACCAGATACCATAACCCAAAACCAACAGTTACTAAAAATCCAGTTATTATTACAAAAAGGCAACAATACACTTTGGGGGTCCCATTGCATGCTTGATCATTGTCTCTGCTAGTCACATATTTATCTAAAAGTTCGGTACGAGCGGCAGCGGGTGCAGGCATTGAAGTCTTCAATCGAAAAAACACCAATTGTTTGTTTGCTGGTGACTCCAGTCGCGCGTCTTCTTAATGTCTTTCCCACAACCCTTAGCCAACAGAATCCTCCCGTCCAGTCGGGCCAAAAGGCAAGCCCTCAAATGATTTTCCTCAATCGCACAGTCAGACCATGCTGTACGTCTATTTCCTTAGACGTAAATTATATTCACAATTTCTGGTGAGAACAAAGTGTCGTCACTTCCTACTGGAGGTGGCGAGTGAACGGAAATGGGATCAGAAAAGGATTGATCTGGAAGTTCCACTATTGGAGAGTGCGGAGACAAAATGGCCCTTTTGTCTGGCCTTGCGAATTCTGGAACGATCTCCGATAATCTCTTGTCGATTGTTGCTGTTTCAGGCACATTAGTTACAGCAGTGGAAAGGGATTCTGTGTCTTCTTTATCGTATGGCACGGGCTGCAGGATCCATTTGGTGTGCATCGCATGGATCCAGTTCTTACGACCCGCTACCCGCATAGCAGTCTGGGTGACTAGCAGGACTTGGCAGGGACCCCTCCACCGAGGTGCAAGGCAAGACGACCTCTCAAAAACTTTCATGAGGATCCAGTCCCCTGGTGGTAGACTGTGACCAGGACCCTCGTATCGTACAGGTAATGCCTCTCGCACCTGGTGATAAATTGAAAACAGATTTTTAGTCAACTGGTTACAGTAATCTGAAAGAAGCACATTCTCTATATCCCGCAACAAACTGCTTTTTGGAAAACCCCAAATATTAGCAGGTCTCCACATTACCACCTCAAAGGGAGAGAGCCCAGTCCTAGTTTGAGGGGTTGTCCTCATCAACAGCAACACGATCGGTAAGGCGTCCGGCCATTTTAACTTGGTGCCAGCACACCTCTTAGCGAGCTTGTTCTTTATAATGCCGTTATGCCTTTCCACTAATCCGGCACTTTGGGCATGTCTGGCAGAATGGAACCGTTTATCAATCTGTAATCCTTTGCATATTTGTATGATTACAGCAGCGATAAAGTGTGGCCCATTATCCGACCGGATGACTCTCGGCAGCCCGAAACTAGGAAAAAAACTCTTTAAACAGAGTTTTTGCCGTGGTTATGGCCGTTGCATCTCTAACCGGGAAGGCCTCAACCCACTTACTAAAGGCACAAATGACAACCAACACATATTTAAGATTTTTTCAAAGTTCCATTTCAATAAAATCAAAGTGAATAACCTCAAACGGAACAGATGGTGGAGCGAAACTTCCTCTAGGAGTCGAGGTACCTTTTCCTACATTATGCTGCAAGCAGACCATGCACCCTTGGACAAAGCGCTCCGCAGTTTTGAAAATCTTATCATTGGCCCATACACTTTGTAGCATTTTAGTCAATTTACGTGCACAGACATGTGTCGGACCATGAGCCATAATAACCATCATTGTAATATAGGCGTCAGGGAGTAACCATTTTCCTTCAACATTGTCCACCCAACACCCATCATCATCCAGTCTTCCTGCACCCTCGACCCATCTCTTAGTTTCCTCTATAGTAGCATCTGCTTGAATGTCTTTTACAGAATCAATACTTTCACCCAAAGTGCAAATATTTACAGTTTCTCTTACAGCATACATTTCTGAACTAAGATCAGTGGCAGTTTGTTTAGCTATCTGATCAGCGAAAGCATTCCCTTTTCCTACATCATCTGTAACCTTTTGATGTGCTGCACATTTTATTATAGCTAGCTGAACAGGGAGTGCGAGTGCCGAAAGTAATCGTACTATTAAAGTGCCATGATGAATTTTCATGCAATGCGAGGTCAAGAAACCTTGTTCTTTCCAAAGTCCACCGATGTTGTGGATCACCCCAAAAGCATACTGACTATCGGTATATATATTTACTGTAAGCCCTTCAGAAAGTTCACAAGCTCGAGTTAATGCTATAATTTCTGCGGCCTACGTGGAATTATGCATAATTCTTTTGGTTTCCACAATCATGCTTAAAGTAGTAACGGCATAAGCAGCCGTGGATGTACCATTCGGAAGTTTAAAACAAGAGCCATCACAAAATAGCTCTCCTGTGGGCTATTCAAAGGTGTCTTTCAGATCGATTCTGCCTTTATTCTCTTGTTCTGTCACATAAAGGCAATCGTGTGACGTTTGTCACCATCAACAGTATCTTGCGGGACAGTTAAATGTTCAGCCGGATTTAATACACAACACCTCTGAATTTGAATGTGGGGGCAAACAAGATTAGTTCATATCTTGTCAATCGTGCGGAAGTGAGGTGTTGCGTTTCAGTTCTATTCAATAAAATATCTACAGAGTGAGGTACCATTAGGGTTAATGCATGACCCAGGACCATTCCCTCACTCTGTTTTACAGATGCAGCAGCAGCAGCAACAGCTCTCAAACATCTCAGCAAAGCGCATGCAACAGGATCAAGGGCGGATGAGAAATAGCCGCACGGCCTATTCTTCCCTCCATGTTCCTGCGTTAACACAGCCAAAGCACATCCATCACGTTCATGCACATACAACACAAAGGCCTTGTCATAATTCGGAGTTCCTAAAACCGGCGCT
Organism: Ambystoma mexicanum; assembly: GCF_040938575.1. Lineage (NCBI taxonomy): Eukaryota > Metazoa > Chordata > Amphibia > Caudata > Ambystomatidae > Ambystoma > Ambystoma mexicanum. The sequence goes on along the minus strand of NC_090934.1, from coordinate 1,206,128,472 downwards.
GAACACAGCGCGGATTTAAGCAAATCAAATGCTGTCTGGTGTTCCAAAGTCCATGGCAATGGCAAAGAAATGCCCTTCTTTGTCAAAGCCAGCATTGGTTGAATCGTTAACAAAAAGTTAGGGATCCACAATCTACAGTAAGAAGCCATACCTATCAGGGCTCTAACTTCCTTCTGCGTATTTGGGACAGACATGCCAGAAATAGTCTTTATTCGTTCAGGTGTCAACCGTCGTCCCTCCTTTGACAGGAGATAGCCTTTATAGGTGACCTCCTGACAACAATATTGGAATTTTTTGAGTGAAGCTTTGTGGCCATGTTTCACTAGATGACAAAGCAACAGCACGGTACCTTCTTTACAGGCACTCTCAGAATCAACAGCCAAGAGGAGATCTACATACTGTAGTAACGTGCAAGTAGTAGGCAACTCGAGAGCATCGAGCTGCTCTTTTAATGTCCTACTATAAATACTTGGACTCTCAGTGTACCCTTGTGGTGCATGAGTGAATGTGAACGAGCGTCCACCTAGGGTAAACGCGAACAAATACCTGCTATCCTTGTGTATAGGAATACTGAAAAACGCGTGTTAAGATCTACAATGCTAAAATGAGTGGCAGAAGCCGGAATCATGGTTAGTATCGTTGTAACATTAGGTACAATAGGAAATTGAGGAGCCACAATTTTGTTAATAGCGCGTAAATCAATTATAAACTGAAAGGGAATTGCATTATCACCTTTTTTGTATCCTGGCAAAATGGGTCTGTTACATAGGCTACCCATAATTTCCTCAATTACTCCACGATGTACAAAATCAGAAACTATACATTTCAAAGCCTGCTCGCCTTCAACTTTGATCTTATATTGCGGGATGCGAGGCAATTTTACTCCATGTTTCAGAATAATTTTAACAGGTTCAATTTGAAGAATGCCCACATCATTATCATCAATTGCCCATAAGCATTCCGGAACATTACTGAATTGTGGCAGTAAAGGTTGAGTCAAAAACTGAGAGGCGAGTGATTGCTGAGGTGAAATTGTTAACCGAACTCCGTCCGGAGAACAATGTATTACTGCATGCAATACCTTCAACAAATTTAACCCCAGCAAGTTCTCCCCACAGTTTGTGGTAAGTAGAAATGGACACTGTTCCGTGAAGGGACCCAGTGTTATCGGTACCAGCAAAGAGACTGGACAAACTACAGGTGTGCCTGAAAACCCTATGGAATCGTTGGACTGCCCTGACAGGGGAATATTTGGAACCCGTGAATGGTCAATGGAACATTTCTGTGCTCTTATATCTACTAAAAATAGATGCTTCCTATTTCCCACCGTCATCTCAACGTAGGGGCCTTTCTGATGAACGGGAATAGGCGTTCGTTCCAAATCCTGCTTCGGGCAATCCTAGCGAAACAGAATATTATCAAAAAGTTCCTCAGAGAGGTACGCGGCAGAAGGGTGATCAAAAATGTTTCTATTATCCACATTCAAAACTTGTATTTTTGTGAAGGAGGTTGCTGTGATTCTGGTGCAAACTGACCTCTGCCAGGGCCCCCTGTACCTGGGCGACCACTGGATCGTCTACCCATGTTCCCAAATGACCTTTGCTGCAAGGTCGGCCATTGTGTGCACCAGTGGCCTTCCTGTCGACAATAGGCACACGGGTTAATGGTTACCGGAGCCAGGGGCGTATTTCCCTGTGGAAAGTACTGACCTCTAAATTGATTAGCCCCTCTAGGGTTTCTAACAATCTTTTGTAATAGGACTTTTGTTTTCAGGTCACCCTTTTTTTTCTCAAGTTTTTCCTTTTCATTATTCACACGATTTTCATAGTACTGAGCCATATGCAGTACTTCTGATTGAGACTTCGCCTGCCAAGCGCTTTCAGAAGACATAATCTGTAACTCGATGTCAGGCAGCAATCCACGTACAAATTTGTCGACAAACAGCCTTTTCCCTGACTCTGTGCCTAAGTCTTGTCCACTGAAATCTGAAAATACCTGGTCAAACCGATTGAAAAAAATCAGTAGCACCCTCAGACTTTCCTTGGACACAAGCCGTAAACTTGTCCCAAATGATTCTTTTTTCAGGAACTATAGTTTTCAGTTTTACAATAATCCTATCAGGCAAGGTTAATATCACTTGAGGCGGTCGCTCGCCAGCTGGTCTTTCTCTATCTAGCCTAACCATGTTATCCCATGTATCTCCCAACCCAGGTGCATCATCTACAGTCCTAATCTGTTTCCATAAATCAACTGGCAGGAGTACAGGAAATAATAAATCAATATCACTTAAGGTGAATACCGACGACTGCAAGACCGACTCTATTTCTTTATAGAACCCGGTCGGATTCTTTCTTACATCGGGAATAGATTACTTTATAGTGTTCACTTCCTGTCTTGAAAATGAGACGTGAACAAACTGCGATACGTAATGTGCAGGAATGTCCACCGTGAGTATTCCTCGTGCAGCATCGGCCGCAATCTCAACTTTCGGGATAAATGTCGGAGGGACCTCTCTCATAGGCAACTGAGAAGTAGGCAGCTCCGAACGCTTACTAAGCAACAGAGCCAAATCAAGCGCTAAGGCAGTCAAAGAAGTATCAATCGAAAAGGCTCTCTTATAAACACTCAACAATTCTGCGGGACAACAAATCTTTCTTTTTACACACTCATTCTGCAGGTATTCTACCATCACCTGTATCACCTTCTTTTGCATTTCTAACATATACTGACTATATGTGTCATATACTTCATCTGGAATTATCGACATATCCGAAATCCATCTTATCGCATCCTTTGTACAAATTCGCGCTTCCTCACCTTTTAATTCACGGCGAGGAGAAAACCGTTTCTGTAAGTACATAATACCGAAACTACCACCATCTGCTTCCTCATTCTGTAACCCTTGCAACTCCTTCCTATACTCAAAAATCTTCTCAACATGCTCGTATACTTTCTCCGCAGTATCTCTAGACAACGCTAAGGCGTTCAAATCTCGTAACCCTTGTGGGAAATCTACATCGTTTAATCTATTCCACATTATTCCCAAATGAGTCCCTAATCCTTCAATAAAAACGTTTTTCTCAAGAATACTTTTTAAATTTTCGAGTGTGGAAAAAACATTAGCTTGTTCACCCTTCTCCATACAATGTCTAGCCCAAGCGATCAATTCATTCTTTTTTTCTGGGGGCACAGTATTACGAGTCATAACCCTTGGTCTCGCTCCCTGGTCTACTACAAGCGATGCAGAATCACTTGGAAGAGGAAGAGTAGGCACATTCTGAATATCAATAGGTGGAGGCAAAGGGGCAGGCAAAGGAGCGACGGCTGGAAGAACAACAGGAAGAACAGCAGGGAGGACCGGAGGAACTATAGGAGGGGGAATAACAACGGGAAGGGGCAAAGCGCCAGGAGGAGGGATGTACGGGTTGGCACGGAGGCATCGGGCCTTCGTTCATGCAAAAGTTTATTAATCAATTCATCTGACTTATGAAAATCTTTTGAAGGGTACATTTTTTGAATGCCTAATTGAAACGCTCTGTCCTTGTTCCTAACTGACTCCAATTGTTTATTTTGATCATATAACCGTGCCTTTTCGACACTTGTCATGTGTCTACGCATATGTTTCTCTCTACTCTTTTGTTGCTGCAAAGCTTCTGTTTTCCAACTATGCAATGCGTCAAATGCTGCAGGTCTAGCCTTTTTCTTTACTAATACAGACTCTAGATATTCTATACGAGGGATTTCAAAACTACCATTGGTTGGCCACCGAAGATTAGAATTATGTCTGGTCTGTCTGTGCCAAATGTCATTAAATGCTATACTACCAAAGCCTTTCTTACAGAACATAGTACATGCGGGTGACCCCTCCTGTGGTGCGGGACGGCTATCTTCCAAAGATTGTCTGTCGCTGCGGAACAATGCCCTAAAACATGCAGACAATTTCCCAGGCATATCAAAGTTCTGGTGTTACCTGGTCAAGTAATTGTGCTCGCGAGTTCAATGCACCAAATTCAAATTGTCAGGGTTAAATTAAGAATCGGGTCACGATTCACCTGACCAAAGGACTGGGAGGCCCGATCGGGTTTCTAAGGACAATGCTAAGGACCCACGTGTCTGGTGATTTTCGGCAAATTTACCCACCTCGATATATGGACCCTCGTCAAGACGTCATCTCGGGCTACAGCTCACCGTTCAGGGATCGGATCGTGCAGTTTTGTCGAGGAATTAAATTCTCGTCCAAAGTGGCCATTTCTGTTAGCGCCGTCCTATCCCGGTCCGATAGCCGAGCCAACCTTCAACGAGACGAAGTCGATCTTGCGGGTCCCAATTCGGGCGCCATCTGTGGAATCAGAAAAATATAATATTAAGGCTTTTACACCATGCAAAAGGAAAATACACCGACACGGGCTTGTAAAGATTCCCAGAATCTTTATTACAAAACTGAACAGTTACAAAACAAAGTACACAAATAGCTATTTGGCCGTCAATACATCACAGAGACCACCAGCAGGGTTAAATGTGAGCAGTGAGCAGGATTTGCTAGCTGGACATCGGCTTATTTATACATTTTCGTTATAACGATGTCCAGCCTCTTTCAAGTTAATCATGTACTGGGCTAGGGTCACACCAGGTTCGTTCCTAATTTACATATCTCGTGCATGCGGTTTACTTTTTAATACATTTACTAACAAACATTATTATTCTCTAAGTTTATCTTTACACATTACTTTTTTACAGATTCAAACAAATGTTTCGCATGTCGTATTTGGATAGCGTTATTGTTCTTGTATACTTGTAGGTTAACATCGCTGATTCAAGTAATCCCCTGATCCCGAGGTCAACAAAGGACAAGGTCTACTTGACCCTAACATGTAGCCTGAAGGCAGGTTGGACATTAACTCTCTTACAGAGGTTGAAGAGGTTAAGGCAAGAACAAGAGCACACGAGACGGCCATTTTAGACCACAGGGTGACTTTGTACAATAAACTAAAAATGGCGGCTCTAACCTAAAATGGAGGCTTGATTCACTTAAGATCACAACCTTGTAATACGAATTTCCTCGCAAAGCGACTGGGCATAGGCCAACATATACAATGAGGACGAAACAATATTATATCAGTTCTAACATTGTAACCAGAGTACCAGGTTGCACCAGTTTCAGGAATGATACGTGGAACACAGGATGAATCTGCATAGCTGGTGGTAGGGCTAGTTTAACACCTACTGGATTTATTATGGATTTAATAGAGTAAGGTACTAGATATCGGGGATGAAAGGTCCGGGTCCCTTTTATGGCCACATATTTTGATGAGAAAGTAGACTTTCTCCAACTTGATAGTCTCGGTCCTTTCATCGATGTTGGTCAGTGAATTTCTTTTGTCTGTTCTAAGCTTGGAGTAAGTGTTCAGCGGCCTTTTGAAAGGCCTGGAATATGGTCGAATGTAGGGTTTTAAGCGCTGGCATTTCCAAAGTGGATGGAATATCTAGTTCAGAAGTACGTGGATGCCTACCATATATGGTGTAGAAAGGGGTTTGTCCAGTGCTGGTGTGTAATGAGTTATTATAGGCATAATCAGCTACCCATAACAGGTCTTTCCAATTCCCCTTCCACCTGATGTCGCATGCAACGTAAGTATTGCTCGAGGGTTTGGTTTATTCTCTCTGTTTGGCCATCTGTTTGAGGATGGTGACTTGTGGGTAACCGAATGTCAATTTGGGCCAGTGAATAGCACTTCTTCCAAAAGTTGGTTATGAACTGACTACCTCGATCTGAGATTAGGACTGATGGAAAGCCATGTAGAAGACCCTTAAAAGAAAGAAAGTGTGCCATTTTTGAGAATAAGTCTACGATCACTAAGATGGTGTTGAATCCCTGACTGGGAGGTATATCTGTAATGAAATCGAGAGAGTGTGTGCACCATGGCGTGGGAGGAATTTCCAATGGATGAACGAGTGCAGCTGGTTTCTGCTTTTGAGATTTGTTCTGTGCACACACTCCGCAAAATTGAATAAATTGGATAATGTCTTTGCGCCAAGTGGGCCACCAATAGTTTTGTTTCACTTTGGCTATAGTTTTGGCAATTCCAGGGTGACCTATCAGGGAATCGTGATAGCCTGAAATGACTTGCTCTTGTAATTCTTTACCTGGCAGATATAAACGGCCGTTAAAATATGGTAGTTGATCTTTAATTGTGTAAAGCTCTCCTTAAGCACACCATTCTTGTGAGAGCTTGGGATCCATTAGGTATTGAATTTTGTTTTGAAGTTCACTTTGTGTCAATGTTGTTGTAAGGCCCAGGAGTTTGTCCTCTGGAATGATGGCTAATGGATCTGGAGTTGCATATACCTTTTCATCAATGCCCATGCGGGACAAGGCGTCAGCCTTCCCATTTTGGATTCCTGTTTGGTATGTGATCACAGTCATATTCAGCAAATAAGAGGGCCCACCGTAGTTGACATGAAGATTGAGCCTTTGGTGTTTTTAGGTATTGCAGGTTTCGATGATCTGTTATTACCGTGACACTATATCTGGCACCAAGGAGATAATGTTGCCATGCCTTAAAAGCTGATTTTATAGCCAAGAGTTCCTTGTCAGTGATAGCGTAGTTAAGCTCTGGAGGTGAGAATTTGTGACCAGAACGCCACAGGATGTAACTGGCCAGTTTCTAGGTCCCTTTGCGAGAGGACATCTCCCATAGCCATGCTGGAGGCATCCGTTTCTACTATATAAGGGAGGTCTGGGCGATGGTGCCGTAGAATTGGGGCGTACGTGAATTTTTTCTTAAGTTCTTGGAAAGCCTTCTCTGCTTCTTCGGTCCAATGCAACTTCTTATTGTTTTTTTGTAACAGTGATGTAATGGGATGCACTATGTGAGAAAAATCTGGGATGAATCGGCGGTAAAAGTTTGCAAACCCCAACATACTCTGGATTCTTTTTAGCGAAGTTGGTGACAGCCAATTCAAAATGGTATCTACCTTGTGTACATCCATTCTGATACCTTTCTGTGTAAGACTAAAACCGAGGAATTCCACTCCGGTGACATGAAAAGAACATTTTTCAAGTTTAGCATGCGGGTGATGGTGGCAGATTTTTGTAAGAACGGAGCAGACGTGCTTGACATTGTCCTGTTTTGAAGCAGAATACACTAAGATGTCATCAATGTATACACCAGGGCACAAACGTCGATTAATTCCCACAAGACATCGTTCATCAAGTATTGGAAAGCAGCGGGAGCGTGGCAAAGTCCGAAAGGCATCACCTGGTATTCATACAAGCCATATTTAGTACGAAAGGCGGGTTTCCATTTGTCCCCCTTTTTTACTCTAACAAGGTGCTATGCTCCCCTAAGGTCTATTTTGGTATAGATTTGGATGTCCTTAACTTGATCTAATAATTAGGGAATAAGGGGCAGTGGATGGCGATTTTTCAAAGTGATCTGGTTTAATGCGTGATAGTCGATGCAAGTCCTTAAATCTCCCTCCTTCGGTACGAAGAATAAGGGAGAGGCTGCCGGTGACTTAGACGGCTGGATAAACCCATTTGTCAAGTACTGATCTAGATAAGATTTCAGATGGATATTTTCTGGTTCAGTGAGTGCATAGATTCGGCCACAAGGAATTTGTGCACCAGGTATGAAGCTAATCTGACAGTCGTAGGGCCTGTGCGGTGGTAGGGTATTGGCCTGTTCTTTCTGGAACATGTCGTGAAAATCTTGGTATTCACTTGGTAGAGTACTAGTCACGCCCAGTACTATTCCCCCCATACTGGAAGCTGCAGATGTGCGTGAATCTGGTTCCCCTTCTCCTTAGTAGTAGCAGGTCAGGGCACATTCATCGGAAAAGGCCAGCTTCTTTGTACGCCAATCAATTTGAGGATTGTGAGCCATTAACCACGGCATCCCTAAGATTAGTCGAAACTGAGGAGCCTTGATGAGGTCAAAAGCAATTTCTTCTCGGTGTCTTCCTGGCACAGCAGGGTTAATGCTGCGGTACATTAGGTTGCTGGTACGGAAGCAATTTCTGTCCCATCAACAGTGGTAACGTTTTCAGTAGTTGACTTTGAGCATACGGGAAGCCCCATCTCTGCTACCAGATCTTGGTCTATATAATTTCCAACTGCTCCACTGTCTATGTATGCTTCAACAGCATGCATCTGAGACGGTTGTTGGTGATTGATCAAAATTACTGGTACTGCAAAGTGTGAGGTCTGTGGCTTATCCTTCTTGCTCGACAAACAGACCTCTACGCTTGCCGGGCTTGGTAGTTTTCCGACTCCTTGTTGATTTGTGTGTCTTCCTTTGCTGTGACTCCAACAATTCTCCTTGGAGGTTTCACTGGACATTCTTTTAGGAAGTGGCCTGATTTACTGCAGTATAAACATAATTGCTGTTGGCTTCTCTTGTCTCTTTCAGTTTTAGTTAAAGGAGGCCGTACACCCTCAATTTCCATGGTTTCTACTGTGTTCTCCGATGCACGTGAGATATTATCCTTTGACTGGACATGCATAGCACGAGTGTCCATTCTTATCCGATCTGCTTTTCGGTCTTGTAACCTGTGAGCTAGTTGCACCACAAGGTTGATGAATTCTGCACAGTCTTTGGGTGGGTTAACCACCTGAGCAAGGACGTCTTTTAATTCACCTCGTAGACCCCAATGAAATAGCGTGGTTCTTTTATCTTCAGCCACCCAGTTTCAACTACTAATCTGTTAAAGGTTGCTATATATGTTAACAATTCTTGACTTCCTTGACGGATTGACAAAAGTTTGTTGTCTAATGCTTGTCCCTGGGTATGGCGGGCAAAGAGTTTCTCCATTTCCATCTGGAAACCCCCAAAGTCATGTAACAACGGATCATCCTGACTTACCATTGGTACCGACCAACCCGCACCGCTGCCGCTCAGGTATGATAAAACAAAGGCAACTCACGCCTGGTCGTTAGGAAAGGCCCCTGGTCTCCAAAGAAAATGAAGAAGACACTGGTTCATGAACGTTGCATACTTCCTGGGATTCCCCGTAAATTGTTCAGGTGGGGCCAAAGGAACTGCCCCAGGAAGGGTTATTTGTACTGGATTGGTTGGTGCTAGAACTGACAGAATATTTCCAGGCAATGGGGTATGTCCTGCCTGTGATTGGAGGAATTGTCTACTTAATTCCTCGGTACCATTGTTGGTACAATGAAATCTGTCCTGAGAGTGTTGGTTTCTTGCCTGGCTGAATGTACTTCGGCGCGTAACTGTCCCAACAACTGGGCCAATTGGTCAATCTCCAATGTTTCCATGACGCCCGGGTGGATAATATTTATTTAGGCTTTGTGTTCTGTTACACTCACCTGGTATCCACGGGGACACCACTCAGCCCTGGTTGGATGGCTTGCACCTCGAGCCCTCGCCCCGATCCCTGGGTAATCTCTCAGATGGAAGTGAGGCCTGAAATACAGGAGAACTGGATTCAAGGTTTGACTGTCTCTTGTAGGGTGCCTTCCCACCTCCATTGGATTCAAACACTTCCCCTGGGCCTTCTCCTCACCTTAATTCTTTATGAGGTGCGTTTTCTGTCCTGCTCCTCGTGGCAGGGGTGCGCTGATGAGGGGCATGCAGCGACCAAGTTACTTCACTGGTGTTTGTTGACAAGGTAGGTTTGCTGCTTTACTGTCTTGGTATTCAGTTCTTTATTTAAATAATGTCTTTCTTCTTCCCTTTAGTATGGAAAGATATTTCAGCGTTGTCGTGCAGAATGGTGATGAGCGCAAGCCGGTAAGTGAATGTGCGCTGCGCTGTTTTGTCCTTTTATTTTGGTAACCTGTGTATTTTCCCTTTCTTCACAGGTCACTGTGTTCTTCACCGAGCGCCGTGATGTCCAGAAATAATGCTGACCAAAAGACGACTAACCAAGTAAGAATCTTGTGGCTTTCGTCATTCGGGAGAAAACACGAGTAAGTGCTCACTAATGCTGTCTTTCTCTCTCTTCTTTCCAGGTTGTTGTATTCGGGAAGGCAAGCGGTGCCGGGACAGTGGAGTTCACTGAATCGAGTATCTTCAGGTAAGCGAAATCCGCTGCCGGCGATGAGTTGAAGACAGGATGCTCGTTACAGATAAGGTTGAGTTAACGATATTTTCTTTCTCTTCAGGTTTGTGGAGTCAGGTGAAGCGGCATCAAGGGACACTGGAGACCCAATCTGGACACGGTGAGAGTTACGCTGCAAACAGCAGAATAACGCGAAGCATGTTCTGTTGTTTGGGTGTGGTTTAAATAGTCTCAGGTAAAGTAGTCTAGGTAAAGTAGTCCCAGGCCCAGTCACACCTTAAATACTATACCGCATAGCTCAGTTCTTTGTTCCTGAGCTATGCAAGTGCCTCCATGGTAGCTGAAGTCTCCAAATAAAGTAGTCCCATCCTAATGTTGGTCTCCATAATGATTATGAGCCTGGCGCTAAAGGCGCCAGGACTGGCTCCAAGAGAGTCTTGGATGAGGTGCTAAGGGCCTTGAGACCACAATAGAGGCCCGGAACCTGGCCCTAGCTGGGGAGTTGACTTGCCAGTGAGGGTCAGGGGCAAGGGTCATGACAGATCTCACCCAATCTGACTGTATATATGTATATTCCTTAACTGTTTTGTTGAGACAACTACATGTAACGCTTCATATGTCTCTTTGTGCCTCACTCTGTAACTAAGCTTTTAAGTATTCATGTTTTTCTGATCTCTGTTGCACCCAGTTACCTTCGGGTTTGGGGCACCATATAAATTAATAAACAAACAAACGGGGACATGCTGAATGAAAAGAAAGGACTCCTCTTGTCAGTTAGTGTGTCCACGTTTCTCAGTGTGAACACGCTGACTGATGGGAGAGGAGTTTTCTCCTGTCAGGCAGCATGTCTACACGTCAGTAAGGGCCATCCAGTCCCCCGTGTCTGCGCGGGAGCTTTTCAATGGTGCATGGAGGTAAGGTAAGTGTTTTTTTAATTTAATTTAAATGTCTATATATGAGTAGTATATATGTGTATTTAAATTAAATGACTATGTATATGTGCAAGAATGTGTACTTGTATGTTGGTGTTTATGTTGGTGTCAATGCTGTGTTTGGTTGTATATATGCGTGCATTCAAGGAATTGTGTGACTAGTGGATGAATGCATGGATGAAAGTATTGTATGTGACTGTGCGCCAGCCCCCACCCCAAAATTTAGCAGACCTGTGTGCCACCTAAGGGGTGGGGTCATGGCATCAGAGGTGCACCTAGGTTAACATTTCGGGGGGCGACGGAGTGGGGGGGGCGACGGAGTGGGACTAACACTTCAAATGTTGGGAGGGGTGCTAACTTGAGAGCCTGTGGGGGGGCAAACCTACTTGTGTGGGCACATCTAACATCTTTCCACATTCGAATGAGACTATTCTGATGAAGCTTCAATGTTACAAGCAGCTAACTCTCACCCTCATTTCTGAAACGTCACATTTGAAGACTGCTGTGAAAATGAGATGTCTCATGTCACCACTTCCCTTCTAATCACTCTCTGGCATGCAAGTGCTAACCGCACATCCCAATTTGAATTACCTAAAAATTGTTTTAGGAATGCAGGTGCTAACAGTGAAATGTTTTATGTTCGTAATTGCAGGGCCTTGGTTAACAGCGAAGCCCAGGCCCCGTTTAATGTCCTTCTTGTTCCGTCTGGCCACGGCTCTGTTAGTCAGCCCGGGAGGGGCCGGATGACAGTTTTGAAAGCGGATAGTGACTTGGGCCAATGAACCCATTGCGCTATCGGTCACCCCAGTGAGGAATGGTGTCTGGATTTTTCAGGGTTTGCAGTTGAAATGGGCCCCTAAGCAGCTGCCCCCATGTTGGCAGTCTTATGACAGACACATACTGATAATCTGCAGCTTTTAACCACCTCACGATTATTTTGACTTAAATATTGATTTAAGCACTCCACAGGTGCCTTGGCCTATTTTTCCAATCTGTAAAGCCTGGAGTGCCCCACAAACATCGCCAAGAAATGGGCCCCCACCAGCCCTGACACATCTTCAACCTGCTCTGCTCCCACTTCCCTCCCAATACCTTGGGCCAAGCCAGGAAGATGAATAGCTAGTTCACCTTCCCTTTGGCCACTAGGGGTACCTTTCACCCAAATTCAGATGCTGTTTACTTTCATAATGCTTTGCTATGCTAATCTCTGGAGAGGTGGGCCATCTGAAAGCCGACACCAGAAGTTAATACTATGGCTTTATCAGAGCTATTCTGCTGCTATGGCATGGATAGGCTTTTGTACTCTGCTTGTTTGGTGCTGCTCCATAACAAGAGCTAGGGGCTGGCGTCACATCTAAAGAAGCCTTCTGCCTCAAGGTGGGAGGGCTTCAGCCCTCCCTAGCCTAAGGCTGGCTCCCCCATGCAGCCCGTCCGAGTCAAAAAACTTCATTTCTGGAGGGGTCTAGAGCCCAATCTGTTTAATGGTGTTGCACCCTGCGTGTCTTTCACTGAAGTCCTGTTCAAAACAAAGACTGGCAAAACCAACACTTCCGGCTTATACACAAGTATTAGGCATTTGTCAGGCACTGATATTAGAAGTTCAGGTACTCAAACCAGTTTTCACTTGGTACCATCAAAGGCCAGCTAATACCAATACATACATGCCTTTCACATGCCTACACAAAAGCCCAAACTGTTAGCACTGCCAATGCTTGTTTTGCTTTACCCATGTTGATCAGGACTATGCATCAAGGTTAAAACAAACATACTACTTGGCTAAATTGGCCACCATTGAGTTTAGGCTAAAAAGTCAGCCTGAACATATTTTCTGTGGCATAGCATGTTTACTGGCTGGGAGAGCATACATGGTAATAATGGCATATATTGGTGCAGCCTGATATACCAGCATGCATATATACCAGCATGCATATATCTTTATACTAGCATATGTTGTGTGCAACAGTGGCATGAAACGAATCGGAAATGTTCCTGTGCACAGTTGGTGACTTGGATTTCTACCCAATTTTACAAAAAAGTGTTGAAAAAAAGCATAATGGTAACCCAATGTTTCAAACATTTTCTTGGGAGTGAGCAACCCTCTCAAATAACCTTTGTTTGGGTTGGGCACCCTCACTGTGCTCTGTCAATCCTGCATAATTGGCACATTTAAGCCTCTTCAGTTGAGAAATTCACCAGCCTCCGCTGTACATCATCCATCTGTCACTGTGTATGATGTGTGTTTTAATGCGCACACAAGGGCAGGGTGTTCCTTAATGCTAGGGTCATGCACCACATGCCAGCATGCCATCCTATATATGTTTATACCTATTCTACAAAAGTTAGTCCAGCATAAACCTTTCTTCAGTAGAGAAATCTAACTTTGCTGTAGTTGATTTGCAGTTGTAGCAATAAATTATTGTGGGTTCCTCCACACAAACTCAAGAGGCAATTTGTCAAGTCCCCCATTTGCGAAGGTGCTGCCGCTGGCCCAGTGCGTAACACCAAAAGGGAGCCTCACCAAATGTTTTGGCCCGGGCCTCACCACATCTTGTGACAGCCATGCATCAAGCTACCAATAAAATACATTCTTCAAATGTATTTGTCTAGGGAGATTGCTTTCAAAAAATGTTCTCCAAAGAACTCATACCACAAAACATGTATATCACTTACTTGGGAGTGGCTAACGATTTAAAGCCAGAGTGATATAGTGAAAAGGGTACTGGTGTCCTTTGCCCATATCAGTAATCTGTTGAATCAAAAGTGGCTCTATTAGTACTAAAGCATACTTGCCAACATTCAGTGACCAAAAAGATGCAGGATTTTTCAAGTTTCAAAAATAATACTTAGCATAACCATGACCTCACAGGAAATGACACAATATACATTGCTGGCACCACTGGAGCATACTAAAATGTACAACCCATCAAACAGCACAACATGGAAAGATGTTCAAATGTTTAAAGTGTATAATTGTGAATGGTAAATTAACACCAAATTCAATTATCCAACTTAACAGAAAATTATCACACAGAGCTGGTAGGCAACGTTTGCCACTGCTCTGTAGCAGCAGCCCAGGTAGTACATATTTATTACTGCAGTACAGGTTAAACACTGAATAACATGAAGACTGCTACCCTCCTCAGTGTGATAGGCAGATGCTGTGTGATGGTGGTACTCTCTGCCACTTGCCTTCACTGGTGGTTCATCTAAGGACTGTCCCAGCAAAAGTGCAGGGCAGAGTCATGTAGCCGTCAGGTCAGTGGATCGATCTGGGCCCATCACTCACATTTATCCCTTTCACGCCCACCGCACAGACAGATCAATTGCCTTAGAGTCACATAAATTACATGCCACTGTAAAAAGCAGTAGGATCTGTCACACAAATCTGTAGGGAGTAGGACTGCTTAAAAAGCAGTAGCCTACTGCCTAAATCAGTAGGGTTGGAAAGTATGCTACAGTAGACATGGCAGATAGGTGACAAAATTGATTGCAAGCACTGGGAATGTCAACAGGGATTACACACTCCAATATTGTTACCTTCAATAATTTTGAGTCCCAACGTAAATCGTCATTTCTGCCCTCCCTGAAAAATCGCGGGAAAAACGCGGCACTCAAAAATGGCCGCTGTGCATTTAAAGAGTGTTGCACGTCATCACGCTCAGTATTTTACTGGTCTGTGTGTTATATGAGGCGGAAAATATCTCCACCTTGGTACAACAAAGATCATGTCTATACTGCACATAACAATCATGCAGAGCCTGTTCAAATGGTTGTAATCACTGTGAAAAAATAATTAAATGAGGAACATATCTCTACTACAAGGGAATTCATCTTTGGAAAAACCCATGCCTGGTATCCAGGATATTCTCTCATTTTTTTTAAACCAGGTAGAAGTAAATTTCCCTCCATTTGGAAATGGCATGACTTATTCCTATTGCATAAGTGATCACCATAAAAAATCAGATGTATTGATTTGTGATGGTCCAACATCATAGTTAGAACATTCTACATCGCAGAAAAAGTTGCACATGTCAGAAAATCCCCATCGGTCCACATTTACAGACCTCATTAATCCTACCAGTGCATGATTATTATTGCATAGGCATGTATACATCCCGCGTACAATCACAGTTCAGAACCCAATGTATTAATTACTCATGGTCTAATAAAATTATTAATGCCTTCAATATTGTAATAAGTCACAAGACTCCATATTCATCATCTGACCCACATATCTCAATGTCATTCAGCCTGACCTTACATAATGATTATTCCATGGCCAAGTATTGTATCACATATGCAGTCATAGTTCAAAACACCATCCTTACATTGCATGATAGTTATTGCATGGCTAGGTTTTGCATCACCTATGAAGTCACAGTTCTAAGCACCTTACACTAAGAGATCTGGACATTGTGTTGCAAGACCCCATATTCATGATCTGACCCACATGTAAGGGAATCTTCATTGGTCCACATTTACCAACATCATTCATTCTGGTAGTACATGGTGATTATTCCGTAGTCAGGTACAGTATCAGATATATAGTCACAGTTCAAAATTTCTTCCACTAAGAGATTTAGGCATTATGGTGCAACTCAAAGACTAGGTTTTGTGTCGTATGTACAGTCATATTTCAAAACACCATCTTGGCATTACATGATAGTTATTCCATAGCTAGATTTAGTATCACATATACACTCATAGTTTAAAGCTCCTTCCACTAAGGGATCTGGGCATTACGGTGCATTTCAAAAACCTTGCTCATCGTCCATGGACCTAGATAGAAAGCTAGGTAACGAACCAGGATGATCGTCAGTCGAAGATGTTAATAGTCATTATGCCTTTCAACGTTTTCATGAAGGCCCTTAATGTGACTTTTAGTTAGAAACATACATTTATGTTCTAACCTCAATAGTTTTTTATTGGCTTGGTCTTGTGAAATCCTCTCTATATGCTTGTGGATAATCCAGTCAAAGTCATTTTGGGTATGTTCTTTATCTATGACATGTCTTACAATAGGCACTTGTTCCACCCGGTTCTTATTGCAACTCCTGTGCTCAATCATCCTGGTTTTACATTTTCTCTTGGTTTTTCCAATATACATACAGGCACAAGGGCACCTGGTCAGATAAATGATTGTCGGCATTACAATTGGTATGTTCAGTAATAGTCCGTTGACACATAGGGCCTCATTACGACTTTGGTGATAGCCATGTCCTTAATAAGGGCATGACTGCCACCAAAACCGGGTCCGGGTTCCCTAAATCGGGAATTACCGGGCCATTCCGAGTTTGGCGGGCCCGGTAATTCCTCCTTCAGGGAACCCAGGCCCGGAACTTCCCCATTCCCATTGAGCCCCTATAGGGCTCAATGGGAATGGGTGCAGGGAGCTAACAACGGGGTGATTAGGACCGGCCCATTGTTAGCTCCCTGGCCCTCTCGCGAGTCCCGGTAAGGACGTCTGGTAAAACCAGACGTCCACATCGGGTCCCGCGAGGGAACCTCGTAATGAGGCAGAATGGGTTTAATGGGACCGCCACCTTTAGCGGCACCCGTTAACCCATTCCGCCAGGGTCGTAATGAGGTTCATAGACATGGGTCACAGTTACCACATGGGTAGTGACATATTACATGTGGCAAACCCCACAGTGTTCCTTGTTGTGTTTCTCTTTTTCTACACAGGATGTCATTCCTCATCACCAAATTCCTGACAGTGGTGCTTTTCTTGAAAGCCACTAACGGTTTACCAGAATCTTTTTTCATAACTTTGTTTCAGTTTCTGTTTATGATAGCTTTAATTTTATAGGGCAAGTTATTGAATGTGTTGAAAAATACCAGAGGGCTTTCATGTTTGTCTTGTCTCTCTTTGTCCTGTTGTTCCAAAAGTGCCACTCTTTTATTATTAAAGGCCTTTTAGCCGCTCTCTTCACCAATGGGTAAGGATATGCACAATGAATCAATTTGTCCAGTGATAGGTTGGCTCCATTCTCGTATGATTCTTTTGTACTGCTATTGCATTCAAAACGCAAAAATTGCCCAAAAGGAAGGTTATCTTTAACATGTTGAGCCTGATGGCTCCCATAGCGTAACAGTGCTTTTTTGTCAGTACTTTTGGTGTAAGGCTTAACAAGAAGGGTTCCCTGGTGTTGGTATATCATAATATCAAGATCATTTACTTCACTGTTACTTAGATTAACAGTACATTTAAGGTATGTCTTCTGTTCATTTAGCCACTTAATAAACTTGTTGGCTTCTTCCTCATTCCCCTTCCATATTACGAACACATTGTCAATATACCTGAGCCAACAAGCAACGTTCTCTTGAAACGGATTGAGGGAGGAATACACAACAGTTTCCTCAAGCATATTTACATATAAGTTGGCTAAGTTAGGGACCATAGCTGCTCCCATGCCTGTGCCCTCTACTTGCTTGTAGAATTGTTCCATGAATTGGAAAAACATATTGGTCAAGGCGACCTCAGTGCACCATCTGATGAATGTGCTAGGTACAGGGTGATCATCACACCTCTTGAGTAAAGTCTCTTCTATCTCTTCAAGGCTAGCCTGTTGGAGTATGTTGGTATATAAGGGCTGTATATCTAGGCACATCATTAGATTTTCACATGGATCAAAACAACAGCCCTCAATTTTGTTGATGACATCCTTAGTGTCCTTGATATAGATTTTCATTCCCGATATAAAGGGTCTGAGAAAGTAGTCAGCACATTTTGATAGGGGTTCTAAAACTGAGTTAAAACTTGATACAATGGGTCTTCCAGGTGGTTTGTCTAGGCACTTGTGGATCTTGGGAAGAAAGTAAAAAACTGGGTATCTTCCATTCTCTTTAACTTGCACAACTTCAGCAAGTACCTATGCAAACATAACAGGTACAAACTCAGCAGGTGCGGACACAACAGGCCATGACATCATCAAGGAATATGAAATCAGGAGTCCATCAAGCACCTGCACCCAAATTAGGGAGTGTGACCATGGTAGGAGGAAATCCTTTCACAGGTACATGGGTGAATTTATATTCACAATAGGACAACCCACAGAGTGACCTGATGTGTTCAGTACTATCTGTGACTCCAGACCTCCAAGAGAAACCAAGGGTCAAGGTGACGATAGGAGGCAAGACATGTTAATTTCTTATAGCAGTGGAGCAACTTGTTTGTGCGTCCGTGGGGCAAAATATCCAATGTCAGGTATTCCCATGAATGACAGGGGATTCTCTGGGGAAATGAGCTTAGTTCCTTTTACAGACAAATTACCAATCTCTATAGTAGAACATGATGTGTCAATGCCATTATTATATTCGAGGCAGATGACAGTTAACATATTAGGGCATGACTTAATGATGAAACTTAACGTGACAATATATTTTACTGATGAAGGAACAGTGTGTACTAGTCCGGGGATACATTATATACATTTGAGAGAGCTTATATTAGCCTTCACAGGACAGAAGGCATTGCAAGAAGTTCCCTTAGATTCAGAAGTATTTTTGTATGGATTGAATGTTTTATTATCATGGTTACCCAGGTTGATAGGTAAACCATTAAGAAAACCTGATGAGTGTTTCTTTAGAGCAGAAATCCCCATGGATTATGAAAAAGGGCAGATTATTCCCTTAGAGTTAGATGCTATAGTGGTCAGAGAGGAAAGGGTTGTTCTTCATGGGACAGATGATGAGGGAAGAGGATGGAGAAGGGTGATAGCTCTCAGTGAAGGATACAAGTTTACATATTTGACAGATGAGGAGCTGTTTAGGGATGAGTATTCAGATGATGAATGAGTATTTTGCATAAGTTTCACTTATTGGATTAAAGTAAAGACTAGAGAAATACTGCAGAGAATGGCACTGGTAAAAAATAAACCTTGATTGTTCCAGGGCGATTTAGGAAAGTCCCAAATATGTTATGATCCACAAGTCCATATGATGTGGGTCTATTAAAAGGAGTAGGAGCAGTTAAAATAAAACTTACACCAGGAGCTTTTTTGCCAAGAGCAAAGCAATACACCATATCTAGAGAAGCAGATGAAGGTTTATTTGAGACCATTTCTGCTTTAATGAAGCTAGGAATATTGGTGCCATCTGATTCTCCATGTCACACGGCTGTGTACGCAGTGATAATATCAAAGGGGGGTCATAGAGATTCATACAGGATATTCACCCCCTAAACAATATAGTTGAAGCTCAGTTTCATTTAATTCCAAATCCTGCAACAATATTGTGCAGCATCTATCTCAGGCCAGATACTTCACAGTTATAGATTTAAAGAATGCATTCTTTTCAATTCTCCTTCATAAAGACTTACAAGATTGGTGTTCCTTTTCATATATAAATATTCGCCTGAACCAAACTTGTTTTCCCCGGGGTACTGTGAGTCTCCTTCAATATTTAATAGAGTCGTTCGATGGACCTAGGTAATGTTCAGCTCAGAAGTACAATAATTCAATACGTGGACAACCTTTTGGAGTGTAGTGAGACAGAAGAAAGATGCAGAAAATATTCAGTTAAGCTAATGACTACACTCTAAGAGAAAGGGTATAAGGTGGACAAAGAAAAGTTACAATACTGTAAGAAGAGGTGTTGTATATAGGACAGCTGATTTCTCACGAAGGGAGGAAAGTGACACCTGAGAGAGAAGAAGCATTTATGAAGACTTCAGAACCTAAAACAATGACAGAAACGCAACCATTTTTAGGCCTGTGTAACTATTGTAGGACCTGAGTTTTCAATTACAGTATACATATCCAACCAAGTTTAAAAGGACTTAAAGAAGCACCAGTGAGCAATAGTAAAATAACATGGACAGATGAGGTGAGTGAAGGATTTCAAGAATTTAAAAAGGCAATCAGTACACCCCCTGTGTTAGGAATTTCAGATTATCATGAAGAATTGTATTTATGTTTCCATTCAAAAGGAGAAGTTATGACAGCAGTCCTCATACAGAAAATTACATATGGACATGGACTTAAACCATTGGCTTACTATAGTGGGATTTTAGACCCAGTTATGAAAGGGAATTATCCCTTTGAGCAATCTTTAGCTGCTGCAGCATTCGCAACTGAACAGCTTAAAGAATAACAATGGGGTGTTCAATAACACTATTTGTAAAGCATGCATTATTAATTGAGATTTTAGACAAACCAACCAGTACATTAACTACACAAAGAGCATCAGGATATGTGGTTATTATTTTGAATCCTGAAATCACAATTGTTAGATGTAAGACAGTGAACCCAGCAACGTTCATAGCAGAACCAGTAGGGGAAGATGATTATGTACATGATTGCACAACGTATACTGAATACTATGATGATATACCCCAACCTAGAGAAAATGCTCTTGGGAGGGGGGAAGTTCTCTTTATTGATGGTTCTTCAAAAATTTACCAAACCACTGGCGAAAAGCATACTGGACCAGCAGTAGTGAAGCTGAACCGAGAGGGTGTATTTGAGGCAGTGACAAGCATGAGATTGCCTACACATTATTCAGCACAGGGTGCGGAATTAGTGGCGCTTATTGCCGCACTTCAGAGATTTGAAGATGAGGAAGTGATGGTGTACGCTGACTCTGCCTATGTGGCATCAACTGTACATGCAGGTTTGCCATGCTGGTAAACAAGGGGCTTCCTCCATGCATACAGAACTCCAGTGCAACATGCAGCCCTATTGAATAGTTATTGAAGAATTAGGACTCTGAGTGATGCTTGCAGTTGTAAAATGTGCATCACATTCTAAAAGGGCAGACAACGTTTCCTGCAGAAATGAATCCACAGATTTCGAAGCCAAACAGGCTGACTATTTCCCAACCATTTCTAGTTTTGAAATAAAAAGTCCAAGGTTGGATGAGAATGCCAACCAATCATAGAGTCTATGGGGTAAAATGCTATACAATGTTGCATAGACCAATCTCCTGCCTTCAGTATTATATGTATTTAGAGGCAGTTTGAGGCATGCCTTACAAATAAGGGGCAGCCAATGAAGTACTGACCCATATGAATACCACAGGTACATATGTTCCCTTAAACAATCCATCCAGAAGCATGTAGTACATGTATCATTCTACAGGAAGGGTAGGCAACCTGCTGCTTGCCAGATGTGTTGGCTTAAAAAGCCCACTCACAATTGACTGTAAAGTCTTGGGCAGAAGGGATAATTGGGCCACAACATCTGAAGAGTCAGAGGTTGCATACCCCTACTATATGTTGTCAGGATTTGTACCATGTCCCACTGCCATTTGTATGTTCACCAGGCTCTCTGGCAGATCTGGAAGTGAGTGGATTTGGTTAATTTGCTGGTGAGAAATAGGTAAGATTGCAGCACTTTGTGTTGAGGTTGAAGATCATTTTAGGAGACATTGAAGGCTTTGGGCCTCATTACACGGTACGTGGTAAAATCCGGACTTTACAGGCATGGCGTTATTAACATGTCCGCCTTTGCAAGAGACCGCTAATTGCGAGCTATTACAAGTACCCGGACACGAGCACAGCGCCATGCCGGTAATGACCTTACCGCCATGCCGCTAAAGACCCCAAAAAGACCCATAGCGGCACTGACGAAAGCGCTGATAGCACTTCCGACCTCCTGCAATATGCAAATAGTGGTCACCGCTAATAGCGGTGACCGTAAAATTGTGGAACCGGAAATAGCGTCATCGCACAGGAACGGGAAAGAGCTTGGCGGGCATCTTTAAAAAAACAATCCATTGCCATCCTCTACCCCCAGGACCTGTTTCCACACCAGCCTCAAGGATCCCCTCACAATGCTCAAGGCAATCAAGAAAGGCGCAGACCGCCAGCGCAAGGAGAAATTCACTAATGTGGAGCTAATAATGCTGACGGAGACCCTTGCAGCAAACGCAGATGTCGTCTTTCCGACTGACATGCGGCTGGAGACCCTGATTAAGAAAAAGGCCACCTGGGCAGAGGTGGCCCTGAAAGTCAGTGCGGTGGGCACCACCACCCGCACCGTTAAAGACTGCAGGAAGCAGTGGGACGATCTACGCCTCCGGGTCCGCAGCATACTATCTGCTAATCGTAAACTGGCCATGGCCATAGGAGGTGGCGCTGATTCTCCTATCAAACTCAGGGAGTGGGAGGAGACCTGCGCCAGCACGATTGGCATAGAATCCATCAAGGGCATCAGGGATATGGAGCGTGGTGCGCCCACAACAACAGATGGAGGTGAGTGTACACATGAAACAATGCACTGTAAAAGGTGAGCCCCCCCCCAATGTGAGCCCAGATCCACCTCATGGATGCGGTCACAAACATACATGCACACAATCCTGCCCATGTGAGTGTCACACCCCAACACACACACATGCACGCATCAGCACAGACACGTGCCACACAGACCCATGCATGGATGACCCACTCAACAGCCCCATGACCTGAATGCCCAGTAATGAAGTCCCAATGCACAGAACCGCATGATGAACAGAATCTGCATGAAGCACGTTGAACCATCACCAATGCCATCCCACTCTTTGTCCCCCACAGGCACACAGACCGACAGCGATGAACAGGACACAGAGACTCAGGCTCCCCCTGCCAAAAAAAAAGCCAGGGCACAGGAGACAGGGAACACCGCCACCACATCAAGGGGCACAGGGAGGAGTGAGCACCTGCGGAGGGGCAAACACAGCAAGAGTGCCACTGCACCAAGACCTGAATCTACGGCTGCAACAATTGCCGCACCCACTGCTGTGATCCCCCCAACACAGGAAACACCCACGGAGGGCCCACTCTCCGCCGCCACCAGTTCAACTGGTGAGGCAGCAGCCACTGGGCCGCTGTCTGACATGGAGGACACCAGTGACATCCCCATGCAAATGCAGACCCACAGCCCCCCAGGATCCAGAGAAGCAAGCCCACCGCCAACACCACGATCCATTAGCCATGGCCAGTCTGGTGACGAGACCAGGGCAGGGTGCTGGAACGCACAGGTGGCCTCACCTGATGGCCGAGATAATAGAGGAAGGTAAAGAAGCCACCCCACGAGCTGGCCACAGTGGCCATGACCTGGCCACCATCAGGCAGCGCCAGGAGGATATTACAGCGCTGGTTGGCCAGCATGTAGATGAGCCTGCCCGTCTGAGGGAGGAGGTGAGGGAGAATGCTAGGCAGTCGAGGGAGGTCATGCAAGCCTGTACCAAAAGGCTCTGCGAGGAGATGGCCCAACTGAGGCAGGTCCTCACGCACATAGCGGACGCAATGGACCGACAGTACCCACCACCACCACAGGGACAAACAGGCACCTCCTCCTTTGCAAGTTCGAGGCAGACAAGCCCCCGCTGCCGCTCCTTGCGCACCACGAGGCGGACAACCTCCCAACCTCCAAATGGTGGTGGTGGGAATGGGAATTAGGACCAGCAGGTTCTAGCTGGCACATGTGCAGTAGGACACCAAAGTTATGCAAGCCACACATGGGGGAGGCTGTTTTGGGAGTGTTGTGGGGGGAGGGGGGAAAGGGTGTTTTGGGAGTGTTGTGGGGGGACGGGGGAAAGGGTGGTTGCATATTTGTGGACAAGCACTTTATCCTATCATGACATGTTTAATACACTGGTGACAAGTTGAGACATAGGCCTGGACTTCATCATTGTGTATGTGAACTTTATTTTGGAACAGGGCCCATTGTGCGCTTCAACACAAACACCAGTGCACAAATACCCACATCCATCCAACAGAGTTGAACCATGTGATTCAGAATATTTGGTTGATCAGATGCTGACGCAGATTGTGTCCCTCCTGGGAATCGCCTCTTGCATGATCTGCAGCCCCGTCCCCTCCCTCCTCATACCCATCCTCATCCTCATCAGGTGGCTGCATTTCGATGTCATGGGACAGTGGCACATTCCGTCTGAGTCACATATTGTGCAGCATGACACATGCCATGGTTATCTTGGCCATCTTGTCATGGCCATACAGGAGTGCCTCACCCGACCTGCTTAGGCACCGGAACCGTGTCTTCAAAAGGCCAAATGCCTGCTCAATCACGACGCGGGTACGGGTATGTGCACGGTTGTATTCCTCTTTGTGCCTGTTCTGTGTGTTCCGTCCAGGGGTAAGGAGCCACCTCTTCAGGGGATAGCCAGCATCACCTGCATGGGTGGAACAATGGGGACTTGTTACTGGTCACCTTAATTGCAACCTGTACATTTCACACTAATTAATTTTGCATTGTGATTGGCATCCACGAATTCCAGCATGCATGGATACGATCAGTGTAACTACAATGTGAGAAGGTAAGCTAGTCCCTGCAAGTGGACGTGCACCATGCACGTCTCCGGCAGCAATTGCCATGTCCTGGGTGTGGACAAGTCCTAGGTGTTCCTGGGCCCAGACATCCTTTGTACCACACTGCTAGTGTACTGCCATTATGATTCCGATGTCCCCATGCTGTGAAGCGGCACTTCACTAGTGGTGTACGGGTGTGGTTCAGTACAATGGCTACAGGTGATCCCTTTGCGTGCACTCAAGAGCGCATATCTGTTGTGATGTTGTTCAACGCACATTTACATTATGCATATTGGCTGCATGTTGCTGCTTTGTGTCATATAGGGTATTGTATGATGTGCAATGTGCATGTGGATAGATGTGTCATGTTTGGTGTTATGGATTAATGTCTTTGTTGTGCAGCTTACAACTTGCATGTGGTTTTGTGTCCAGTCCATTGTGGGCTGCCTTGGTGGACATTGGCGTACATCTGTATGTCCATTTATTGTACGGACGACAGTCCACACCCAGTTGGAGTATGCATCTCTCCCCCCCAATCACACCCAGTTGGAGTATGCATCTCTCCCCTCCCAATCACACCCCACATCACACTGCCATGTGCTTGCCCTGCTACTCACCAAGTAGCCACAAACGTTGTCCATCATGTCGCTCCATGTAGCGTGGTATCGTTGAGTTCAGCAGGACCATTGAATCATGGGTTGATCCGGGATATCGGGCACAACAATGTGTAATTATCTTGTTTGAGTCACATACCATTTGGACATTGATGGAGTGGTATTGCTTTCTGTTTCGGTAGACTGCTTCATTGTGATGTGGGACCACCAATTCCACATGGGTACAGTCGATGGCCCCGATGCAACTTGGGATGCCTGCCAGTGAATAGAAGCCAACTTTGGTGTTGGAGATCTCCTGGGCAGTCCGTGGCAGGGATATGTGTTCACTTGTGTCCTTCAGGAGGGCATCGAGCACCTGGGTCAGCTTGCGTGAGAATACTGGTTGTGAAATGCCATGCATCTGCCCTACCGTACGCTGGTAGGGGCCTGTGGCCAGGAAGTGGAGCACAGTTACCACCTTCAGTAGAGGGGGGATGGCAGTACGGATGTCTATGAGGCTCACTATGTCGTCGTGATTCAAGTCCACAATGGTGGTGATGGTATCCCGGTCCAGACGGTACAGGGTGTGTATCTGCTCAGGGGTTAGGTTGAATGGACTGGCTAGAATCCTGGGGATTGCTGGCTGCCTCTGTGGTATGACTAGGTGCACTGGTAGGGCTTGCTGGCCCTGTCTCGCCATCCTCCTCCTCCTGCGTCTCCTCTGTGCTGCCTGTTGTTGTTGGTGCTGCAATGCAATCATGTCCTCCAGCCCATTTAATGCTGCAAGTATTGGAACCATCTTGGTGTGGGAAGGGGTGTGGGAAGGGGTGTGGTGTGCTCCTTTTCTGCTGCCCCAGTCTCCATTGCCTCCACCTGTGCTGATTTTAGGCCACCTGTGGCAGATGGGAACACTACTCAGGTCTCTTAACGGGTGGTTTGCGGTGCCGGTATTTCCTCCATGCCGGTATGGGCTTCTTTGCCCAATACCATGCCGCTAATTGCATGTCCGCATGGCTTGTAATGGCCTGCTATTAGCACCATGCCGCTATTGCCGACCTGAGGGGTTGCGTGCCCGCGGACTGGCCGCTATTAGTGGCACCGTTCTTAGCGGTGCCGCTAATAGCGGTTGTCCGGGTTGTAATTAGCAAGGGATTTTACCGATACCAGTAATCCCTTACCGGTATCGTCATTCCCTTATCGCCTAACGTGTAATGAGGCCCTTTGTGTCCAGATTGGCAGCCTCATACTTAATTGTGGGCAAGTGTTGGCAAAGGGCTAAATATGCCAGTTGTAGTTTGAGGTGTAAGTTTGTGATGATTGAAGTCTGGAGGAAGAGTTTCTTTTTTGAAAAGCTGTGTGCAAGTGGCTGCTCTGCGTTTGTGTGTGGTTAGTAAGGTGGAAAGGAACTGAGGGTTGGGCAAAAGGTGGGGAGTGGTCCTGGGGTTTCCATAATGCTTTAAAATAATTGGTCTTTCTGTCACTTTTGTTATGGTAAGTTGTATATGTCTTTAGTTTTCAATGCATTAAGAGGCCCTGTGTTGAGGTCTAGATATTTTGGAAGACAGGTAGGGCATTTTCCAGGGATTTGGCAGTAACTTGATGTGATGCTTTCAAGTCGGTATAGTTTCCTGAGTGCTATGCGTTGGTTTTTTAGGTGGACAGCCGGGAGCCAGTATGGTGTTCTCTTAGATTGTGTCTGTGTGTGAAAGTCGGACTATTGAGAAGTGCTGCTTTTGCTGCATTATGTGTGCCCTTTACACTTTTCTGTCGGTTAAGCATTTTAAAAGTCAGGTTTTTAGGCTTTTCCTGAATTTCAGGTGGTCCTGTAAAGTACATATTCTCCTTGGTAGTGTGTTCCAGTGCATTGCCACCATAATGGAAAAGGTAGAGCCACCGTAATTTTCTCTGTAAAATCTTGTGTTTCTAACAGTATGTCACTTCTTGATATTAGGTCTTTGGTTTTTTTGGAAGAGTGATTTTTTGTTTTGGATGAATTCAGCTCCTTGACCTTCAAGTGCTCTGTGGGTGATGGAAAACACCTTAACCAAGATCTTTTTTTTTGATTGATAGAGAAAGTAGTGCTCTATAGGCAGGTGTTATGGGTTCCTTCTTGTTGAGTCTGAGTAGAGGTCCAGCTTCTGTGTTCTGGTTCAGTTACATTTTTGTTGTGATCGAGTACGGTATACCTAGGTAAATGCTGTTTGCATAATTGATACTTGAAGGAATCAGGGAGATTTTGGTCAGGGCTTTGTGTGCGAAGGCGAGGTAAGGCATAATGTGTCCTTTAGAGCAGAGATGGTAAAAGTACTCTTTTACGAATGCATTGACTTGGGGTTCCTGCGAGACCCTTAATATACCTACGTTCTTGATCACTTTAGATGGTTTACGGCAGTTACTCATTTCCAAAGGCCATGGTGCAGGTGTTTCAGGTGCGATGTGACGAGAGGCTATCATTATTTCATTTTTGTCTGGGTTGAATATTAGGTAGTTGGTCGTCACCCATTTGCTTAGTCGCGTGAGGCAGTTGCTGAGGTTGGGGGTCTGAGTTTCTATTGTTGGTCATTTTGTGTATGATTTGTGTGTCATCTGCATAGTTGCAACAGGTGGGCCTGAACCCTTATGGTCCTTTTAATTAAGGTAACACATTATACGATGGATGGGATGGAGAATAACTCTCACACAAAATAAGAAGACCGACTCAGGAAGTTGGCAAAGTGTCTCTTTTATTCTCAATTATCTAAAACAGGGAGTACAACGGATATCAACGGACATCTCACAGCATGATCTCGATGCATTCCATAAAAACATCACTTTTATAGCAAAACTAATCAAATATGACATCATACTATGTGACAAACTACAAAAACCTACATGGGATTGTGATTGGACTAAGGGGAGTATCTAAGTGTACTTTCTATAAGGGATTGGATTGTGATTGGGTCTCTATAGTCAGGTGGGCAACTCATGCCCTCCCTTCGTGCAAGTTATCTTTGACAGTGATTAGAAACACAATATCTCATTGGCTCTCAAAGTATAAGGCCCTTTGTAACATGGCCCTCTACAATTGGTTTGCACGATTGTACCCTTATGGAATATTTGATTCTCTAGCAGCGAGTAGGCTGGTACCCTAGGCGCTGCTGGGTGGACTTGACCGTACCTCCCCACCTAATTAGCCCATCATCTCTCATCACTTGTGCCTTCTGTCATTCAGAGTGTCTTTGAACTTGGTCTTGTAGTAGCTTTTCCTCTCTGGGAATATAAAGGAGTGTGAGCACATCCTTATCAAGTTTCAGGCTTGCACGCCCACATCTATTTTCATCTTGGCCTCACATGACAGGAGACTGTGAATCGGCCCATTTTATAGCATTTAATTGTCCTGAATAAAGAAACTTGGCACGCCTGGTGTTCTCTCTTTGCAACGTAACAAGGAATGCCTCGCCATCTCACATTCACTGTTCTTCAAGGAATGATAACCCGTTTTGGCTGCTTCAGCGTTTGACACCAAGCCAAGCAGTCTTCCTTTGGTCCAAACTTCTAGCCTCAGCTTATTTCTTGGCTGCGACTCACACACAGCTATCAATCCTCCTTTCTCCATGGGTTGAGCTTACTAAAATTGTGACATCGAATGTCCAGATTCTACATATATATCGGTGGCACCGCCTGCAGTCTATTCACTACGTTTAGCCAGCCTTTATGATTACTTAGTTTACTTGCGTTACGGTATCTGTACAGTTATAAGTGCAATCTTCATTCCGCACATGAAAGTCTTCTTGATTCTTTACTTCGCCATCAGTTTCTATAAGGTCTATGCCTTCTCTTCTTTGGTTATCCTTCTCAGTGTCTCATGATCATTTCTTGTGACCATCCTCTCCTTTTCACGTCTTCACACTTCTTCAGGCATCTCCATCTGGAGACAGTCATCTCTTCAGGGATATATCATATAGGGTTTTATCAGTGGATACCTTGTCTCAAAGACCATTCGTGGTATAGGTATCATTACTGGCGTTGCACATGTCGCAATTTCCGGTTTCCAACATATATACAAAATAGGGGTGGGGCTTCCTGCAGAGGCATTCAGCTGCTCCTCTACAAGCCCATAAGATTTTATGATCTTCAGCAAAGGGGTCATATAGATTTTGAAGAGGAGCAGCAAGAGGCTTGATCCTATTGTGTCCATTAGTGATGATCTCATCCATTGTAGAGTTGTGTTATGGAGTCAGGTTTCTTCAAATCATCTAATAGGTGTACTGTGGTTAACAGTGCTAAAGGCTGCTGAGATCTCTACTAGTATGAGTGCTGAGGTGGTGTTGCTGTCCTCTGCGATTTTGGGGTCTTTCAAAATTGAAACTTGTGCTAACTCAATGCTTCTCCTAGGTCTAAAACTGACCTTTGAGTGAACTAGTAAGTTATTAGACTCTAAATTCTCCATAATGTGGCTGTGTACGTAGCTACCCAGAATCTATGCTGTGTACGGTATTTTCGCAATAGGACAAACGTTAGAAGGATCGTCTGTGTTTGAAACAGTTTTTTTTTAGAAGTGTTTTACATAGGCAGTCTTGAAAGATGTTTGTACAATTCCTGTTTTGAGCGAGCTTTTCATAATTTCAGACAGAGGAAAGCTGGTGCTTCCTTGTTAATGATCTCTCTGTAGATGCTCGGGTGACAGTGGTCAATCGGAGGGCTATCTTTGTTGCTGAGCAACACCAATATTTGAAAACGTATTCAGATATTTTTTTAAGTTGCTCATCTGTGAACTGAATCACATTGACTGCGTTTGAATGTTGAGTTTAAATCCTTTCTGTATTACAGCCTTTGTTGCTTACTGTATGTTTATTACTTTACTTCTGAAATAATTGTTGATATCATCACATAGTTTATGGGTAGATGAGGGTGCTGCAGGAAGCGGGATTTCCCATCCTAGTAATGATTTGGGAAACTTCTTTCTCTGAATGAAGAGCATTATTGATTTGTTTAGAATGGTAATCATTATTTCTTTATGGAATTCTGCTTTGTAGTGGCAGATCTGTCTTTGGTAGGCATCATTGTCTTGTGGGTTTTAGTGTTTCCTCCCTGTTTTTTTGAGTATTTTTTTTCCATTTTTTCTGTGTTCCTAATTCGGGTGTGACCGACACACACCTATTACATACTAAGGGTTCCAAAGATCACTAAAGCATGTCCAATGTTCAACAAGAAGCAGAACCAGCTGAGACAATGGTCTTAAGAGAACTAATACTAGAAAGAATGTGGTTGAGGACAAGCATCTGCACAGTTTTATTGAGATTGAAATGAGGGCAGATTTGCAGTCGTATGGGTTGTGAGCCCTTAAGGTATCAGAATTATGAGCTGACGTAAGGAACTTTGTAGGATAGTGGCTGTAGAATGCCTTTTTGTCAGGTTATTAGTCTGTTAGGTTTCCTTTATTTTTTCCATACATGCACTAGTGGTTTCTGTCGTTGTTTTCTTATGTAGTTATTTGCTTTTTATGGCACAGCAGAGTATATGTTTTGTTATATAATGCACTTATTTGTAGGCATTTCAAAGGCACTTATCAGGCACTGCCGTAGCGGTATTAACTGGCTACTGATGGTAGCAGGTGAGAAATGGTGGTCATACCTGGGCATCTAACAGCAATGATACCTCTCTAACATTGAATATCCAGTCTACTATACTGGTGCACGCAGGTGCGTTTACTATACAGCCCTTTCCATTGTTTTAGAGAATAGTTAGGAGGGTAAGGGAGAGAAAACAGCAGCCCTGACAGTAGGATGTAAAATAACATAATCCTGGAAACCGGTGTCCACAAACTGTGGCGCACTCACTTCCGCTGCACATCTTATTGTAATGTATGATTCCCTGGGGAAAATATCCACTCCCACACAATTTTTTATACAAAAATAATTCTTATTAGCAATAAATGATACATTTTCAGAACCACAAACAATCTATAGATTCATCACCACATGGTCACCAATAGTTTGTGAAATCCAATAGAAATGTGTTCTACGCGTTTCGGGTCCAGTGTCCCTTCCTCAGGAGCTCAACCTTCAAATTTGCAGTGTCCATCAATCTTTACGGTATTCAACAGATTCTACCAAAAGTGACAAAAGATACAACATCTTTAGTACATTCTATTTCTCTTTCAAAACATACAATGACAAAATCTTTTATCTGTCTTGCCCCAAAAAATCCTCATTCACCTGGTGTGGATCCAACGTTGGCAAGTGTTACAAAGCAACTCAAGAAACTCAAGGTATTTTGTCTATTTAAACATCAAGATCACACATATGCTTTATTAGTCAGACGGATATAGTATATGCATGAAGGGCAGGCGGAAAGCATTTTTCCCCCAAATACTATTATTGTGTGTGCCTAGGCATCTAATAGCAGTGTCTGGCAAAGACTTCAATGAAGGACACACATAGTGCTTATAAATCAAATGACAGAGGGCCAAATGGGTTAAGACATTTTTTATTAAAGACATAGAAAAGCCCACCCATAAACTCAAAACAGGTAGCCCTAGTGAAAAATACACATGTATGAGTTTAAACATATTAAAATCTTCATTAAAAAAATGTGAAGTGACTATGACATCAAACATTAAATACATTATACATACAAATGCATAAACAATGAACACTACTCTCATTCCTCCAAAAACATATTAAGAATGTAAACTCATCCCATCAGTAGTCTTCTTTTACTCTGAAACAATTAGCATCTCAAGCCAACATTTTATTCTTGAATTGTGTGCCCCATTTCTTTAAGATTACCAACAAGTACATGTTTATCATCTACTACTCATTGACAATGATCACTTCATTAAACAACTTAGTCCAATATGTTTCCTACCTTCAATACAAAATATTATTTGGAACTTCTCTAGGGGACAATAACAAATGAGATTACCACTAGACACGTTCTATTTCTACTACTATTTTATGTGGAAAATGTCTACAGTCCTTAAATGTCCATTCGGCCAATTAATTTGCCACACAGCTGACCCAATGGTAACCAATAATTAAACAATGGATCCCTCCAGTCCTTGAAACTCTAGTGAAATCTTATGTCATTTCTTTATTTTTCTCTTGCCACCTGTGGAGTAACATATTAAAAAACAGCATTGGTACTGCTGTTTTTCAAATTTTCCAATGAGTTATAATTGCTCTGTTTAAAAAAATACTTACTATTGTCTGCTTGGACCAGAATTTCTTTTTATCTTTCCACTGGTCAGAAAATCCAAATTAAGTAGAACCATCCCTGCAACAACACGAGGAAGATAATCAAGCCTGCGTCATGTAACCACCAGGTAAGAGTTAGAAAGGCTGAGTGAGACTCAAGTTGGTAGCACGTGCACTTACATGTCTTCCATCACCTTGACTTGTATCCAATCCTGCCATTTGTTGCCTATTGAGCATTTTTATTAGCCTGACCTTCTACAGGTATTGTCTGTAAAGGTCTGGTATAAGGCTGGTTATCTAATTGCTCCAACAAACACAGTACAAAGACTTCACAAAAAGATGTGCACTGTATATTCTGTATGCTCATATCCCTGATTTTTCTTGAAATAAGGAGCTTCATCAAGTAGCTAGAATTAACATTGGTCCCTGCTATTAATCAATAGACACTTTCATCAGGCATACTAAAGAGTTTACAACTCATACAACTCATGTGTTATATGTCCTCAAAGTCCATCACATCGATCACGTGATGACGTAAGCATCCATATGCAGGTGCTTTGCTCTAATCCTTACGAAGTGAATACCAATAAACCAAGCTAGAACATTGTTGCATTATCAACCTTCCGATTTGACGTGTACTCAAGAGCTTCCATTCCAGTATTTATGTCATTGTATGTGTATGTTATCACACCTCAAGGCAATTGCAATAGATGTTCAATCACAACGGCTGCCGAGGGCATTACATTGAAATACATTGCTTTGTGTACTCTGTGCCATTCAATAAACTCATTTGGCCCGTTCATCACTTTTCATCATAAAAATCATGAATTGCTCTTTTTCCACCAGTTTATTCTCATCAAATACTATGTCACATTCTTTTTTTTTATTTGGTATGGAATGGTCCATCTAAAGTCTGAAGATGTGTGCCCTTTGGCTACAAAATGCTTAACCAATGGTGCTGTAATAATTCTATTTTTAATACAGATGTTATGCTCTGTTATTCTTGTTTTGTCGTTCCTCTGTTTTGCCAATATAGAGCAGTTCATAAGGGTACCAAATGGCATAAACAACTATGGATGAATTACAATTGGTGAAAGTCAACTGTTGCCATGGTCGTGCCTGTTCTATATTTACTTACGTACTTCTATAGTTCTGGCTGCAACACTTGTATTGCCCGCAGGGTGCGTGCAAAACCATTTTTATTAGACCCCACAGTTCAATTATTCTAGGTTGTTGTTCCTTTATCATCTGTATGTCATTTTTCATGATAAGGTATTTTAGGTTCCTGCTTCTTTTGTAAGGGCCATTTCCCTCCTTCTAGTATTTTCCAGTTCTTTATTACACCTGTAGGGCTTTTCAGCAACAATTACGTCATTATCTCTCAGAAAACTGTTTTTTGAAAACACTGGCAGGCACTTCCATTGCAAAGTTTGACGGTAAAGCTTGAATAAAGCAAGATCAAAGAGTTCCCAGGAGGAGGTGTTTTGGGCGGGGAGGGCCAGGAACTAGATGGGAAGGGCCATAGGAATTAGCATGACCGTGGGCAGTCAATGTACGGGCAAATAGCCAAACACCACCTACAAGTTGTGTATCCTTCCTGATATGGAATTTCACCCTATCTGTACTCCAAAGCAATAGTTTGGGTCTATAGGTGGTGCTGAAGTGCTATCTCACAGCCTAAACTAAAGCAAGCATTGGCAATGGCAACAATTTAGATTTTGAGTAGGCATGGGAAAGGCCCCTTTAATGTCCTAACAAGCCCTAAGCCCTTCACATGTGACATATGGATTTTGAATTTAAATTTGAAATGGTTTAAACAGCACACCGGACCAAATTGAATCGTAACTGGGCGCTGATGTATCATTTACCATTGATCTTGCCTTTGTCTACTTAATTAATTGGGAGTTGAATTACACTACCTCAGATCCAAAGTCTCCAGCAAAACAGATGAGTCTTAAATGCCCTGCGAAATGCCAGGAGGGTTTTAATCTCACACATTTCTCTCAGAAGTCTATTCCATACTCTTGGGCCATAAACCCCAAATCAACTATCCCATTTACTCACGTTCCTAGTAGGTGATATCTGAAGCTAATTTTGATCAGCTGACTGCAGCTGCTGAGTTGAAGAGTATCTCTTAATTTTGTTTGATAAGTATCTTGGCGCCATTTTGTTGATGCATTTGAATCCCAGACAAAGCACTTTACACTCAATTCTCTCTTTCACCACTAGCCAGTGTAAAGATCTGTTTAGGTTGGTGATCGGGGCCGATTTTCTTACCCTATACACCAGCCTGACTGCTGCATTTTGGGGCACTTGAAGTCTTCGCAACTGGAAGGCTGGTATACCTGACAGCAAGCGTTGCCATAATCCAGTCTTGAGTTAACCAGTGTGCCAATAACCACTGCGCTTTCTTCATTTGCAATGAATGGTAAGATATGTCTCAGTAGGTGCAGGGAGTGAAACACTACTTGCACCTTTGCGCCAACCTGTGCCCCACATCCCTTATTGTCCTCCCAGACACAGCCTAGATTTTTTAATTTTCTTCACAAAATTCAGCTGTGTCCCCAGGAAACAAGGTGGCTGAAGCAGCTTCCTCTGTTGCAGATGGTGTTCTGAGGCGAATAATGCCACCTCTGTTTTGCAAGCATTCAGCAGTAGTTTATTAGCACACATCCAGGCCTGTACTTCTTGTAAGCATTGTTCCACTAGCTCATATGTATCCCCTGAGTTATGTATCCTCACGAACACCTGAGTATCATCCGCATATGAATGAAAGTGTATGCAGTGCTTCCTCAGTATGCCCATGAGCAATTTGACATATACGTTAAAGAGCAGCAGAGAAAGTAAGGATCCATGTGTGAATCCACACTTTTGTATCACAGAGTCTGGTAGGAAATCTCCAAGCTGGACTCTTTGTTCTCTTCTAGTAAGAAAGGATTCAAACAATTGAAGGGCTTGATCCGCCACTCCTCCTACCTCCCTCAGGCATTTCAGTAGAATCCCATGATCTACCATATCAAAAGCCGTGGACATGTCTAACATGACCAACAAAGATATGTCACCGTGAACCACTGTTTCCAATAGGTCATCCCAAACTGTCAACAGTGCCATCTCCATCCCAAAACCTGGTCGGAATCTGGATTGTAGCGGGTCTACAATGTTCTCGTTCCACATGTTCCTGCAACTGGGCTGTCACAACTTTCTTCAGGATCTTAAATGGCCATGATAATCCTGCTACTGTTCTATAGTTCTAGAGGTTCTTGGGGTCTAGGTTAGTTTTTTTAACAGCGGAGTAACCACAGCTTTCTTCAAAGTTTGTGGTACTACACCTGATGTGAGAGATATATTCACAAACTTTGTGATAAATGGAGTAATGTCTGTGGCTACTCGTTTGGCTACTGAGGATGGAATGTCAAAAAGTACATCAATATTTGCCTTCAGAGCAGAGAGCAAGGAACAGACCCTCTCCTCAGATACTTCAGTGAACAAAAATAACTTCTGACCCATCTTAGTATCTACATCAGGGACTCCATCCATTTCCGCACCAGAGTCTCCATGCACTCTAAAGTGATAACCCCTGTTGCCTCCAGGACATCTTGACAATCTATTGGTTTAACTTCTGTGATCTTTCCATGAATCATGTCTATTTTATTCATAAAATAATTATTGAAGTCATCAGCCTGCGCCTGTGACGATTCTGGTACTGCTGACGCACACCCAGGATTCGCTAGCTGGGAGATCAGTGAATACAGTTCCCGGGGCCTATTCATAACTTTGTCAATTTTCACCATCGTGAATTTGGATGTGGCCTCAAAAATAGCCTTTCTATATTCCATTAGGGTACTCTTGAGCAACTCTAGATTGCTCCCTGTGTGACATTTTCTTAATTTTTGCTCTAAAGATCTCAACTGTCCCCTTTTTTTAGCCAAATCTGATGAAAACCAGGGGCTAATAGGCTTCCTGACTATTTATTGTTGGAGAGGAGCCTGGTCGTTGCACAGCTTAACCTTAATCTCTGTGCCCTTACTGAAGAACTCCTCACACAGAATAGCATCATCAATCTGTGCTAGGGCATATTTCAAAGCCTCCCCTGAAATCTTCAATAAATCTTTCGGCTTGCGGAACTGACCAATCCAATTATCTGTATGCTCTGCCGGAATTTTCTCAGGCGAGGTAACTGCATGTCCCCCTAAAGCAATGATTTAATGACCCCCGCATTGCCATGATGGTGCTAACGTCCCTGGAAATTCTGCCTAAACCAACATGCCTGAGCACCACACTTAACTCGACATCCCCGAATGTTAGACTTGTGCCACTCTGCCTGGTGCCCTACTACCTCTGGCATTTTGGCATAACAGAGACTCCCAAGGTGGCATGCAGATGTTACATGCCGATGTGTAGCAACAGTAAATTGTGCATGCCGAGCAAATGATAAGCAGGATTAATGAGGAGAATGTACTTGCATCAATGAGTGAACAGGATCTGGAATCAGGATCTGCATAGGAAGAAAAGGGGCAGAGAGGGGAATGGAACATTAAAGAACAGGAGTGTGTGAAGGAACCAGAGTCAAGATGTAGAGGTTCTTCAGACAGATGGTCAAAGGTCAACAGTTGCAAAGCACTAGAATGGGGGTGAAGGCTGTACTGAAAAAGGCGGAAGGAGCTAGGGTTGAATGTACATATAGGTGGTCTGTCTATAAAGTTACAAATGGGAGCGCCTGTGTCCAGAACACTACTCCCTCAAGCAGGAGCAGACTGCAGAGTTATCAACTTAATACGCAGAGTGCCCTCTTGTTAACAGGCCTCAGATTCGTCATCAGCAGAGCAGGCACCAGAACCCCCTCCTGTGATTCGTCCAATACATATATGTCAATATTCCTGTTCAAGAGGCACACTCCCGATTAGTTAGACAAAAATTTGGTATTTCTCATAGATTTTTACTTTACATTGCCCAAATATCATTCACCCTAATTCATGTCAATCTACAAAATCAGTTTTCTCACTTACTGTCACAACATTTCCCTATTGGATGACCTAAAATGTTGGCATTTATGTCAGTATAATACCTCCACGACTTTAAGAAATGTTTATATCTACCCATGGAAACACAGGAGTGACTCTCCAAATAGGAAAGAAGGTAGCCACAAAGAAATGATCATCGAGGTCTGTGCAGTGCCAAATACAGATTTGAGGTGTACGCCATTACAGCTGAATTTAGGGTGCAGCATAGGATCAAGCATTTATATTTCCTGCTGCAGAGGAGTACTGCTTGAGTCACCCACAAAGAATGAGTGTGAGGCTTTGAGTTACATGCAAAGGATGCCCACATAGCTGCATTATTTCCCTTCCTCTGATAATGGGTGTCTGAATACTCCCTACTTGTACTGGCTCAAGTATTGCCTCCCTACCATTTTGTCAGGAAACAATGACTGCCCTTTTTTTGTGGGTCAAGCCCTACGAGATGCATGCATCGTGGTATCCGCGGAAGGAATGGAGGTTGGTTGGCCAAGACACATAATGTGTTTCCAGAGGTCAAGAAGACTACACTACCCAGCAAACCATAAGCATGTTCTGGACACTCCATGAAGTTATTAGGAAATGAGACCGAGTCGCGGCGTTCCTCTATGGATCGCTGTGTAATGAGACATCTCCTGCTTGATGCATTCTTTTGCATGTTTGTGTTCTGTTTCATTCCCAGTGTTAGCTTGCCTTTCTGTTTCTGCTGAATGTCCCATGTTCTGGTGTGGCGCTGCCCTACCTACCTTCAACCCTGTGTGCTGTTTCTCTCTTGTCTGACTTGTCCTTCTTCATGCTCATAAGTTTACTGAACTCTGGCCTGCACTTCTCAGACTGCCCCTCTGGCTGTCTACCATTGGATTACCAGGCAGACTGTTTACTCTGGCTAGCAATTAGTGATTGCCATCTGGGTTTGCATATGGATAACAGATGTTGGACTTGGTGACTTTGGAGGTTTCTTGGAATTGACCCTTTTAAAGTTTATGAATCTGAACTTTCCTCATTGATTACTGAATCTCACTTTTTGTTTCCTTTGTTTTTCTGGATCCTTTTGCAACTCTGAACTGAACTTGCCCCTTGGTTTGGGGAGATGGCCTACTTTTTCCTGCCCATCTTAGGGCAATATTGCCCAGGTTATCCTCCCCCTTCAGTAGCAGTGTCGGGCCAGGAATGTTCTGCATCATATCCAGGAAGGGCTTTCTTTCATTTCTATTTGACCATTCCCATGAACTTGCATTTTGTTGATTGCATGCTTGTGATAACTACCACCCTTGTTTCTATTTTGCAGCCATTTGGGCAAGAACTTGGATGTTACAATCCTATTCTCCCCACCTTGTGTTAACACCAGGTGGACATCACATTTTAGCATTATTCTGATCTGATCTCTCTAGGTATTCCAGAAATCCATGAGCTCAAGCAAAGGCTGCATCCCGTTTAGTCAGGTTTAGGTTAAGATGGGTCATCATGGAAGATGATAGACTATCCTCATAGTACATTCTCTGTGCCTTTCACTTAATCGTTGACCAAACTGGAGCTCAACATAATTTCCGGTGGAGGGGTGGAGGAGGGTAGAGGAATTGGAAGGGAGTAATGGTGCAACTGACTCGACCATATCAACTTCCAGGTCAGTCGCTTGGGTTTTGTGTGTAGTACATGATATCCTATTAAGCCTCTTAATTAGTGAAGTTAAGTTATATTATAGCAATTCACTATGCTGCATAAGTGGAATGGCCTAGGTAATAGGTATGTCAGGCAGGGCCCGCACAATGACAAGAGGGTACAAAAAAAGAAAAACATATATGGCCCGCAGGGGTCCATCCAAGGAATGTTCCAGAAACAGTTCAGATGACAGATCCATGGACAGCTCCAAAGAAAGTACTGGAACAGGTGGAATGTCATGGTAACCCCCCCATAAAAATTAATGACAAAATAACAAGGCCAAAAACGTAGAGTTGTTTTGATCACATTTTTCAATTTCTTTGCGATTTGTTTTTTAAAGTACACAAAAAGAAAAGGCATTTTCGTAGTTCGACCAAAAAAAACTCAGCCTTTTCAGCCTCGTTATTTTACATTCTGTATTTTAACATAGAACGCAATGTCAAATCCAAGGAAATGCAGGTTGTGCTTAGAATCCTCTAAGGCTTATGAAAAGTAAGGCACAGATGCAAGAAACAAGGAGAACAGTCCTAGAGAAGAATGAGAACAGAAAAATAGGTACGAGACACCAGAAAGAATGTAGCAAAGTGCCTTGTGATAGGGACCTCACTTGCATCAGTATAAAGTACAGGTAAAGGGATGTGCAAGCTCTCCCACAGGGAGCAGAAGGCAGTCCAGTAGCAGAGCAGTAGCCCAGTGGCCAATTCCCATACAACACAAATAGAAGTGCTAGTTAGAGGCGAAACACCAATAAACTGTAGAGGAGGTGCTAGACTTGCTATACCCCACCCCCTCTCAAACAGAATTAAGATAAATTGTCAGGCTAATCAATAGATTCAGTATTTCAAATATCAGAATTGTAGCGCTTTTTGGGACAAAAAGCACATTTTAGGGTAATATTTATTTTTTAGTGTCAGAATGCATTATTCAGAGGAGGGTATCTCAGGTAGTACACATATATCATGAATATCGAATATCTAGTCTGGGAATTGGACAGAAAATAAGTAATGCTCAAATCTAGGATGCCATTTGGTAAAATGGCCAAGTATGCAGACGGGGTTAGATTGTAAAATGGCTTCCGGAAAAGAAGATGGTGGAAAAACCCAAAGTCGTGCAAAGATAATTAAATAATTCTCTAACATCAGTTTGTGGATAGTTCACTACAGCTGGGGCATATATTTAGAACTTATTGGCAGATATTCTGACATTGATGGGCCAGGGGATGCCAGTTAGTGGTCTGGGAAAATAGCAATTAGAGCAGATAGATGTTTGGTTTGCAACAAATGTGATGAAAAAGCACGGTATAGCCTGCCAAAAAGATTCCGGTAATCTGAAAAAGACTGCTCCTTTCAAAACATCAAATCATTCATGATAAATGTCAGTAGTAGCTCACACAAATTGAATTAGCCTATATGCCAGTCAAGTTAGGCTTGCCAAATTGTGTCACTTGGGCTTGATGAGTTGCAGTTAAACCAGCCAATTGCAGGCATATAAGGGCTTGTATTTAATTGAAAGAGCCAATCAAAATGTATTGCGTAATAAAATGAAATGTTGCATCAACCGTAAAAAAAGTATGTAAACCCAGTGATTTTGCTCATTGCTGTTGTTTTCCTGGTATCGAGGATGTATTAAGATGACCTTTGAAACCATCCCAGGGGCCTGTCTGCCTACTTGCCTTGTGTCCAGTCTCTGCTGCCTGATCCACAGATTTCAGAGAGTGCCCAGGGAGGGCATTGGGTCCTCCACTTCACTTGGCTGACCACAAAGGGGCCCTGAAGACTTTCTTTCAGGGATAAGTATCTATGTGTGCTGATAGACATGTGTGGCTGGGCTCTGGTAAGAGTGGAAGGGTAAGTTAATGAATCTGCAGTATGCCCACACCTTGCCAGGGGGCAGGGGTCTCCTATGGCTGTAATTATGTGATGATAGAATGGTGCTTTGGCACATGTGGATTGGGATGTATTATGGGAGACAAAGGTAAGGAAGGAGAAATTAAAGACATGTAATGTTTAAGGTCTAGTTTTGGTGGTAGTTTAGAAATGTAACTGGGCGGGGTGTTTAGTTAATGACAAAGAGTGTCACATAGAGGTTTTGATTAATGATGTGAGATGAGGAGCGTCACAGATAAACCCAAGAGTCCTATGCTCAGGAGTGTCTAGATGAAGTCATTATACACTCCAAGTGGAGTCTGTGCAGTAGACAGGTCCCTGTTAGATAATGATTTAAACCCTCATTGGGGTATTTTAGGGGCAGGAAGCGATGAGCACTGGAAGTTACATGTAAAGCCAGCTTGTATGTCCATGTTTCTGTCTGTCTATCTGTTATGCATTATGTGTGCAATTAAATATGTTGAGAATCAAAAATGAGGTGTAAATAATTGAAACAGGTCAAGAAATTGCATTATTCATCAAGGAAAGATGGTGTGCACCAATCCAAAAAATAGTCAGGGATTGTTGAAAAAGATAGATTGGGGAAAGCCATTAATAAAGGCACTCATATATGTTAGTTTTGAAATGCTATGCAGAAAGAAACAGGCAGAACTAATGATCTTTATAGCCAAAAAGTGTAAAATGTGATTACTTCAAACCCCTGCAGAAGGCAGGCGCTGGGAGCCACAGGTTATTTTTTTGAATCTCAACACTTGACATCTTCAGGAAACCAAAAAGTCTTCAACGATAGGTATCCACAGTCTGGGTCAAGTCAAAGGAAAGATAAAGTACAACAGAAATGAAAAAAGATTAATTTGAAACAGCTCGCTATGCAGTTGCAAAGCAAAGCATTTAGGGAGTATAAATCAAGATGATACACAAATCTGCCATCTCATTCCTTTCTTGCTTAGAAGAGCAGAGCTAATGAGACACAGTACATAACTTAAAAATAAAATGTCATAAAATTAGGATCATTTGTAGAGGTGCTACGCAGTTGATAAACGTAAGCGTTGACACGTGGGAAAAGGGATATTTCTGTGTTTGAAGCCACACAGAAAGCAAATACAATGCCCCATTCAAAGCCGAGAGATAAGACATTGGCAGAGTTAAAGAGAATAATTTATGATCATATTCAAAAGCCAGGCTGTTGCACAGAAAGACAGAGATAGTTCTTTGAGTTGATATGACTGAGATAACTTGTGCAGGAGAAACAGCAACATGTAGTTGTTAAATGGTCTTAGCAAGGCTATGAGTGAATTAAGAAATTATTTTGTATGAAGATTCATGTTGAAAAAATAGGGAGATATTGTATTAAAAAAATCATGAAAAGTGTTTTTGAAAAAAAATATTAAAATGAGTAGGATTAACACTAGTATACATGTAAGCATGTAAGGAAAGTGTTTAGAAATGTATTTTGTACAATTTTGAGAAATCTGGTTTTTCTAATGCCTGACTGAAAGTTGCCTGGGGCTCACCAGGACGCATATTGAAATTTGGACTTGAACCAGAATGCATTCAATTAATTTGTTTTTATTTTTTAGATGTTTAAGGTACAGATGTGTATTGTGATGGTCCTTAGTGGGGACACCCAGTTAGGGATTGAAATTATTGATATTTATTGAGCAATTAACAGATGAATATGTTTTGAAAAATATCATTTTTTATAGCATTCAGTGTATGAGTGTTTAAAAGCAGATGCTGAGAGAAGCGCTTGTTTTAATTTGATATGTTGCAAAGTAAGTTAACCCCTAGTTATCTAGCCAAGCAAGATGCATATTTTGACAAATTGATTTGTTATGTTAGAAAAGTGATGTATACTTGAAGCGTGTTATGAATACATTGCCTTTGTATTAGATGTGGCTCCCAGTTGTTGTATATGAGAAAGTTGGGAGGCCCACTGAGATGCTATTTAAGGATTACATAAGTAATTTCCCATTGTAAGGGGGTTGGCTAGTCATTTAATGGAATAATGATGGATGCTTTATGTATGAACACACACTCAGGAGCGCCCCTGAAATTTTTGGTTTTGGATTAAACAGGTGGTCATTCTTTGTTGAGAAGGAATGGGACACTTGGAAAGGGCATAGGTTCTGGGGCAAGTATGGACCAATTGTACAGATAAGGAAGAAAGTGAAAGAATGTTTTATCAAGCAGTTTCAGTGCGCTACGGGAGAAAAAAGGACAGATTGCTAAATATAAGCACAAGAGGAGTGCTGTGGGTGGCCACATTAGCAAGAATGTATGTGGTGCTATGCATGAAAGTTTAAGATTTGTACCAAAACTCTGCAGCACAGTGGAAGGGTGCCAAGTCGGGGATCAATGTTTTCTTCACCATACATTATATCTGTGAAATATGGAAACATTTGGAAAAATAATTGGAAAAACGTGTGTCTAGAATACCAAGAGTTGAGAAAATGTTGCTGAGATTTAAAATGAAATTATGAGTGCAAATTGCAGTAAAAATAGGAGAATGTATTAGTGGATGATACTGAACCAAGTATATTGAATTTGTATGTGGAAATGCTAAATAAATGAGATAAAAACACTTTTGAAAAAAATAGGATTGCATGTAAAAATGCAAAAAATCCATATTTATATTGAGGAGGTAATGGGCAATGAGGGAAGGTGCTTGCAAAGTGCACTGAGACTAAAAGCACACACACACACACACATGCACACATGCACTCACTCACACAATTGCTTACATACACATGAGTATGCATGATCTTATGGAAATATAGGCGATCTGTGCACTATAGACAATGCATTTAAGAACACACATGGGTAGTCAGAAGAAGGAATTCAATATTGCAATAAGAACACACACACTCAGGCTGGTTATGTTTTACATTTAGTATGCTAGATGACACAGAATATAATAGTAGCTGACTTTTTTAAGAAATATAAGGGAAGGAGTTTTAGAAAAGGGGTGGTTTTCAAAATAATCAGTACCGTTTTCAGAATATGCAAGGAGGGCAAATTAGAAAAGTGCCTCTTGCATGCTGGGCATGTGGGATGAAAAGCCACATCACGCACATGTGAAAGCCAAGGAGATGCACTAGGGGGGTAACTTATCCCCCAATATATAGCTCATGAGCTAGGGAAGGGTTTGCCCATGATCAGACATTGTTATTGACATGATTACTGAGCGTGCAACAAGCAACAGCAGCTAGAGCATGTGTAATACAGATTCACTTCAGGGGCAAGTGCAGTGAGCCCCATGCAGATTCAGCAATACGCAAACTCGGGACAGATACTTACACCCAGAATGGGAGGTGCCATTATGATAGGAGCAAATCCTTTCACAGGTACAGGGGTATGCATGCACCCACAATAGGATAGCTCACATGATGACTTGATGTGCTCAGACTTATTAAGTGATAATAGGCCCAAGAGGTGCCAAGAGTTAATGTGCAGTAGGAGGTGAGATATTTGCTATATTTGTCCACGTTGGGATTGCATGTCTTTGAACAAAGGAGGAAAAGTGTTGAATAGTGGGAATTATCAGACGATTGAGGGGTTTTTGGAGTTATAAGTTGAGTTTCTTTTTGTTGAAGAATCATCAGTCTTCATAGGAGGGTGTATTGTGACTGATTTTTGTTATATTTGTGACAGACACTAGTTAATACATTTTGGGAAGGGATTGGATGACAAAACTTAAAAATGATGATTTTATTTATTTTGGTCAAGGGATAGTATGTTCCACTTTTGGAATACACCATTTGAGCACAAATTAATTTATATTACCATGCAAATGGCAAGTAGCTCTGCGAGGTATTTAAACAGGGTCACAGTTTTTTTTTTATATATATTATGACGTGAGTATTATGCTGAACTTGGTCATTTGGCATAGTGGAGAATGTGTGGAGAATATTTGATGAATTTTTGTTTAAACCACGGATACCTATGGCTAGAGGGGGGGACAGATAGCCCCCATGAAATTAAAAGCAGCCGTAGTGCAAAAGCAAATGAATGTGCTCAAAGGAAGGGACAATAAGAGCGGAACGTGGAGGACAGTGATGGTTCTCAAGGAAGGTTCTAGGGGGATTGAAGTCACTGATAATGACATATTTAGATAGGACTATACAAAAGAGGAAGTGGTGTTTCTTTAGGAGCATCGCACACTGAAAAAAGAAAAGGGAAACTCGTATAGCATGAGGTAATAATGTAACAGCGCTCAGTAGAAATTCGGGAAAGCTTGGAGAAAATGCCAAGTGTCATTTGGACCACATGCCCTTATGGCATGGGTCTAGTAA
This sequence comes from Ambystoma mexicanum, assembly GCF_040938575.1. Taxonomy (NCBI): domain Eukaryota; kingdom Metazoa; phylum Chordata; class Amphibia; order Caudata; family Ambystomatidae; genus Ambystoma; species Ambystoma mexicanum. The sequence goes on along the minus strand of NC_090934.1, from coordinate 1,206,083,642 downwards.
AATTAATAGGGGAATAAAATAAAAATATATGCATGTAAGGGATTATAATATGACAAATATGAAGGTTTGTGTTATGATTAGACTAATTTGTGAAAAAATAAATTAAACAATTATCCTTAAACAGCATAGGAATAAGAAGCTCAATTTGGTGAAATAAATAAATAAATAAATATTTGAATGAATTACTGAATTAATGGATATTAAAGCAGTAAGACGCATAACTGAATAAAATATTTGGATTTGCAAAAAAGAAAAAAAGGCAAAATAAGAGCGCCATTGAGTTTGCTGGCCATAATTGAATAGTGTAATGTATTTTTGATAAAAGAAACAATCTGATTAATGAAGGACCAAAGGCAAATGGTTGGCCAAGATTGAGTTGATCATATAAAACAATGTTGTACAAAACTGATCCCAAAACATAAGGGTAAGTAACAAAAACATTCTTTTGAATGTGAATGTTGATGGTGGTTTATGTTTTACAGATGAAACCTACTGTCCTTTCTTGAGCACGGGAGGAATGTCTACATGGCCTAGGAGAGTATGGTAATATAATGGGAGAAAACATTATTTCACAACAGAGGTAAGTGCTAGTGGACCAGTAGGGCTAGAAGAGGTAAGTACCGGTTCACACCCAAAGTGGGTGAACACATAGTTGTTCACTTTTAGGAGTAAGAGGACCAAGGTGAGTACAGGAAAAAAGGCAGTAAGGGATAGTCTTTTCACAAATTTAACATTTTTCCCAAGATAGGTGCAAACAGGTGTGAGTATAGAATAGCTTGAATATGCACGTATGGCTATCTCTAACGATAAGGACGCAGAGGACTTCAGATAAAAGGTGGAGTAACCTTTTTTTAAATCCTGATGAATAGCAAGATGCCAAAAGGCTAGATTTGGCTGAAGTGGAAGTGTAGAAAATATTTAGAATAGGCAAAACAATGTATTTTTTATATGTCACATTCATATATATTTAATAGGAACAATGCTGGGTTTCAAATAACAGGGTAGGCTAGATTAGTGTAGGTGGAGTAGCAGGCGGCACGCAGCGTGCAGCGAAATGTGTCAATTATGTTTTAACAGGATTAAGTCACAGTAAAAGACGATGAGCGTGCTCTAATGCGATCCGAAGGAAGACTTCAAAAGACAGAGAAGAAGGTTCAGCTAAGCAGGAAAAAGCCGATTACAGGCCTGAATGCTATGATAATTATTAATTTTCTGTGCACCAATGAGCCAGAAAAAAATAGCCTCTAGTTAAAAGGGCTGAGAGTGTCAAGGAATGGCCACAGTAGATATTTTTGATTCACAGCAAGGAGAAATTGTCTATGCTAGGGAGAAACCTGACTATCTTGCCAGACTTAAACCATGACTTTGCCTCTATTTCGCTTTTCCATAGAAAGCAAGAACCTATACCAGTGTTGTTGTTTTCAGCTACGGATGCTCCAAGAAGACAAAAGAAAGAAAACAGAAGAAGATGTCTTTTTTAAAATATTTTTAATCTGTTATGTTGTCTGTTTGTCGTTTATTATTTTTTGACTCATTAGTCTGAGAATGTCGACCTTAGGAAAAAATGTGTTCTTTGAAATATATATGAGTTTTTTTTTTTTTTAAAGAAGCCCATAAAAAGAAGGGCAATGCAAGACACAAGTGGATGTATGGATTACACACATTCAGATCATGAGCCAGGTCCCGACACCAGCCATCCAGCCGGTATGTATTTAAGTAGAAGTTAAAGATGTGCAAAAAGAACGAGAGGAGCAGCTATCTTCTTTATTAGAGATACAGAGAAATGTATTGGAGATTGTTTAAGAAGCAGGAATGCTTGGAAGAAACACACAAATAGCTTTTAAGGGTTAGGGTTTGAGGAGGAAGTACTGACGATAGAGACATATTTATTTTTCAAAAGAAACTCATTTAGTTTTATATTAAAGATGTGCAGGAGAGATGTATACATCAGGAGATTGACAATACCCGATCTTGCGAGGGATCACCAATTTCACATTACAAATGAAAAGGGAAACAACATGCCTAGCAGAGGGGGAGGGCAGGCAAACGACCAGCATGGCTGAGTACTCTGTCAAAATCCTTGAGAAACAGCAGAGACTAGTGAACCATACGCCAACTATGGTGAGAATGGTGCCCTGTTCTTTACAGGGGAAAGGAACTGGGTTAGGTCACACCATGTAGAGAGTAAGGCAAAATGAGAAAGTCAGGTTCTAAGAGAGATTCAGACCCATTGAGAGAAGCAGTCCATGGGAGAAATACATATGGGAGAGCCAGATACCTAGATATACACCCGACAGACTGATTAGTGTGAATGATCAAACTCTGAGAAACGGTTCTATGTGATTTTAGCGAAAAGAAATTGTCCAAAGCATTTTTTACCGAACAAAATATAACAAAAATATTGCTGATTTATTTTTTCAATTTGGGGGTTCCCCCAAGTCCCCTGTTTATCTGTATTTATAACCCCACCCAACCCCCTTCCCACTCATTTAACCCCTTACTCCAACCCCCATATATATTTAGTTCAAATTTGATGTTTTTTTTGTTATATATTTTTCATTAAAACATGTTTTGAACAATTTGTTTTCATTAAAATCATTGGATACCCTGATGAACATCATATAATAAGGAGGACAATTCATTACAAGTTGCTGGAAGCGTTTTTTCAAATAATGTCAGGAGGCAGAAACCAGAAGAGAAAGGCCATATCCCACTGAGGGTTTAAGCCCAAGACATGGAGAGTGCGTCCTGGCTGAATGGTAAACATTACTTCAGCTAACAGGAAACCTGACAAGGGGGTGGGGGAGAAATACTTGCTGAGAAAGGTCAACATAATACCCTAACAGGGAGGTGGGAACGACTCCAGCTGATAATATGTCCCCTAAGGCAAAGGGAAAGGATACTTGCTGGTTGGCATTTATGAAACCAAGTCACCTACGTAGCAACCCGGGGCCAGATGGTGACAATTATTTGACCATGAAGAATTTCAATAAGATCCAAGTACTGTGCTGGGCCCTATATCCCTCAGAGAGTGATTACACTGAGGAAGCAAGCTGAGTGCTATAGTACTAGGCCTTTGTGTGTTGGATTAGACTAGGTCCTATAGAGTGGACCATTGCACTTGTTCTGGTTTTCAAAACCTGATCCGCTACAACTAAGAAGACACACATAACACAAATCCATCCAGTAATCATCTCTGGAAGTTCACCTCAAGATCAGAGCCATAAAGCCATGCATCATGGACATGCAAATTAGCTGGAAAGCTTGCTATGTATTAAATAGCTGAACTACCCCACTGGACGATTCCAGTTTTCTGCACGTAGCAAAACCTCTTCTCTGGACCCGCCTATACCACCTATCTACCTATAGACCAAATTCCAATCTTCCAAATATAACCACAGTTGTACAGAAGGTTGTGGTGGCAGATTTGCAGGCCATCATTGATGAGTGTCATTGCCCATTGGCCCTAGAATATATATTACAACCAAGAAGTTGAATGAAGGCATGTTTACTTGGCTTCTGGGATGAGTCCTTTGCTTCAGTGGGCAAGCGCGATGAGGAGTTGCTGGTGATGATTGACACCTCTCTCCAGCGTTTGACATGGTGGATTGTAAATCACTGCTCACAAGTTGATTTTTGAAATCTATCTGGTCGAAAAGAACCCAATTTGATTTCATTACTTTTTAGCAGGCAGATCCTAGAAAGTACAAATTAGCCATTTTGTCATTCTCCATCGCTATCATCATCTGCTGGGATGCCTTGTATGCCTGTGCTCTTCAACTGCGATCTGGAGTCGCTTCTGGAGTATGCTTTCAATGTAAATACAATCTGATGCAGGTGGCACGCACAACAATGTTGAATTGAGAGGGGCAGAGGATGATTTCCAGACATTCCAGAATTGTCGGCAGACAATTTTGACCTGAACCATATGTTGCCATCCTCACCTCAATTATTTCAAACGAAGCTCATCCTCCTTCAAGCATACAATTAAACATACTTCAATGGATCAGTATTCCTCCTGGTTCGTACATCTAGTTCCATTAAGTGATCAGGTCAAAAACCTAGGAAAGATATTTGACGTACAGATGACCCTCACTACACACATACATTTAGTGGAGAGCAGCTGCTTTTACAGCCTTAAACTCCCCAAAGATTTGTTGCACTGTTATCACTCAAACACAGGACTTCAGTCATTGATGTTGTGGTCAACTTCAGCCTTGCCTATATCAATGCCTTGTATGCAATCCCTACCTTCTTGTTTGGTGTACAAGCTTCAGAAGATGCAATGTGCTATGTCCGCTGTCTTTGCAAAAGAGATCATGGGCCACATTATGAGTGGGCGGTGTGGGTAAAATGTGGCGATGTTACCGTACACCGCCACATTACTGCACCACCCAACTATGAGTTTGGCCGAAAGTTGGTGTATTCCACCAGCTTTCCACCAAATTGCAGCGGAATTACCACAGCGGTAATTCCACAAAATAATCCCCTATAGAGTCCTAAAAATGGGGACTTAAACTGACACGGTCACTGCCACTTGTAATCCGGTGTTAATACCACCGGACCAAGTGGCGGTCACGGTAATACAGTTTGGTGGTATCTGGGTGGATTTACCACAGAGATACCCTCAAACCCATGAAGCACCCTCATGTCTTTAAGGCTTCATTAGCTCTAAACTGGCAGAGGGTTGAGGACTAGATAGACCTCGAATGGGTCTGCTTAGACTTTGTATGCCTGAATATTCATACACCTTTATACTGGATGGACAGAATTGACTGCTACATTCCCACATATTCCCTCAGAAACTTAGACCAATTAGTCCTTTGTCCACCCACCTTTAAGCTCTCCTCTAAAGGGGACTAACCCATGCTGCTCCAAGGACAAAAAACATAGACTACCCACCCTCTGGGATCGAAAGAGCGAGTTTCTTCTCTTTATTCAGAATCCGACTTAAATCTGCCTTCTTCCACTAGGTTGTAGGTGAAGTTCACCCGGGATACTCTCTTGGGTATTGGTGGATTATAAAAGTGTACCCACTCAATCAGTCCTCTGTAGTTTCCTCAGCCAATGAGAGGTAGTGGCAGTGGGACCCGGGGAAAAGGGGTGGAAGAGGAGATCCAGCCTCATTCCAAACTGTAACAGAAAGACAAAAAAGGGCAGAATGCAGTAATATACCTTTCTGAGGCCCTATTATATACTTTTGAAAGCACATGTGATAACTCAAAACCCAAGGCTAGTAAGAAACTACTTAAGGAACTACTTAGAACCAGTGTATTACCGCCTGGTATGGTTCAGGAATCAGAAATGGACACTTGATGGAATGATGTGGAGAAATACGAGGAGTTTGCTATCCATAATACCTCACATGAAAGACGTCCAAGCATCCAGCAGATGGTCCCAACAAGCCTATAGGCCACAACAGTACATAATCCAGGGAAACCCAAAGACAGAGGTGGTCAGATGAAAAAAGTGAAGGTAGCAATTATCAAGAGGAATCCATAAAGTCGACCTGCAAAAGCACCAAAAATTCAACTGTCAGAAGAGGTGGCGAAAAAAGCAGGTGCGCCAAAACTAAGAGCAAGAGGAAAAAAGCAAGGTCTTAGCAGGAAAGAAAAAAATAAACCCCAAAAAATCCAGCAAAGCTGCTGGGGGACTCACTAGGTTTGGGAAATTAGCCTTACAGAGAATTCTCCTAACACTCGCCCCCCACAGACTAAGGGACAGGAGGATTTAATCCACTCCTGGATGAATCTCATACCTCTAGTCGATGATATATACCCTAGAGAGACTATCAGCATTTTGGTGGTGACACCCTAATTTATGTCCAGTGGTAGAGTCAAAGGTTTTCCTTTGTAAGCTATATGACCTACAAACCCTTTGAGGAACATTAGTCTTTTTAAAGTTAAGGGGATCTGGTTGGCCAGTCCCTCAGAAGTTGGTACAACTTCTGAACCCGTGATAGGCTTTTTCAAGGGGCCCTTATTAAGGATTCCCTTAGATCTAGAGGGGCCTCTAGAGGTCCTCACCACCTCTCTGTTGGGAGAAGGTTGGGTTTTAGGCCTCTTGGTTTGAGGGGATGGAGATAAGCAACGTACATGCTTCTCCTTCCTCTTAGATCTACCTTTACCTACTTTAGGAGTTTCCCCCTTAAGACTAGGAATTGGGTTGGAGTCTTCTGTGGAAGGTCCAACAGTCTGAAGGTTTTTGGCCTTAGACTTTTCTTTTCTGGTTTTCCACCAGCACTGAGAATTACCAGTTCTCTTAGGCCTAGTTAGGGTTCCAGTAGGTCTATCCACCTCTTCCTCGGAAGCAGGGGGAGACTCTAAAACTGGGGGAACAATGATGGAGCTTGGTTGGGGCTCCCATTTCCCTAACATTTTAGCCTGTAATTTGCCTGCGTTAGAGGTCAACTTACCAACACCAGGGCTTTTAGTGGGATTCTCGGTAGAGGTTCCCACAGGCTTAGAGTGGTTCCTTAAGGGGGCCTCTCTAGCCAATTTGGTTTGGTTCTGGGTCTCCATACTGGGAGGCCTGGGGGTACTGGATACTACTCCTAGAGTTCTTAGATCATTCCCCAACAGGACTCTCCCAGGCACCTCAGTCTGAACACTGACAGGAATCAACACTGTCATGTCATTACACTGAATGAGGGCTGGTAGAATTGGAACCATTGGGACAGGGCCTCCAGACATCTTAGTGGGACCTTTGGGTGCCTTAGCAACATCCTCAGGCCTGAAAAAGCTTTCATCCACTACTTTTCTGCTGGCCCCAGAGTCTCGCCTGGCAGGAGTATCCTGGCCATTGACAAGAAAACTGTCCATATAATAAACTTTAGAGTTTTCTGGTATGGAATTATACACACTCCTATTCTGATCACTAACCAGACCCATGGACTCTACTGTTACACTTGCTTGAAGACCCAAAGGTTCTTCAGCAAAGACTTCAAAGTGAGCACTAGCCATTTGGACTTCCTCCTCAGGGGTGAAGGCTAAGGAGACTGTGCTGATCCCTGCAGGTTTACCCTTACATCTGGGATCTCCTTTGATGTGGTCAGTTGCCCCACAGAGATAGCATGTTCCAAATGCTCTCTGAAAGGGTGGCTTGGTCTGACCTCCTTCTGGTTTGTGACCAGAGGTTACGTTAGCCTGTTGTGGTTTACCCTGGGGCTTACCCTGGTTATTTTGTTGTTTGGGGCCCTCTTTGGGTTGGGAGGTATTAGAAATCTCTTGGTTCCCTTTTGGTGGCTGCTTTCCCTCATCCTTTTTCTGAGTGACCCCTGAATCCTTGTGAGTAGCCTTGTTGGCAACCCACAAGTCAGCATCCTTAGCTAGTCTTCTAGGATCTAATTCCTTTCAATCAGCCAAGTGCTGTCTGAACTCAGGAGAGCAGGCATCATAAATTGACTCCAACATTACAAGATTTCTCATTCCCTCATAAGTGTTCACCTTGTAACCCTTAATACATCCCTCTATGTTTTTCAAACACTCACTCACCCAGGTAGCGCAAGGGGTACCATCATTCTTTTTCAGGGTCCTAAACCTCTTAAGGTACTGGAAAAAGGGTCTTCCCAAATCTAGCTATCAAAGCTAGCTTCACACATTCATAATCCTTCTTATCCTCCTCTCCCAACTCCATTACCACATCAGTTGCAAAGGGGGGAGCCTAGAGAACAACCAGGAAAGTAACTCATTTCCTGTAATGTTCTGGAGCCCATGATTATATTCAAACAAACTCAACCAGTCCAACACATCCAACTTAGGTTCATACATACCCACCAACTCCTTAGGCATCCGGGGTCTTTTGGGACTGGAACTCCTAGAGGATTCGGAGAGAGAAGCACTTTCCACAGACAATTTTTTCATTTCTAGCTCATGGTTGAGCTCCATTTCTCTGAGCCTTAGTTCTTGGTGCCATTGTTCTGTTTGAGCATTAATTCTTTTGAATTCTATTTCAAGCTTAATTTTTTCTAGTTCCATATATTGAGGATTAAGTGTGGGACCTGGTAAGGGTCCAGTAGGCACAGCTGGCAGGGCGGTTAGAGGCCCAGGGGAGACAACTCTATCATCTTCCACTTCCTCTTCTGCTTCTGACTCCAAGTTATCAATACTAACATTCATATCAATATCATTGCTGTTATCTACAGTTGCTGGAATGGTAGGTTCCTCTGAACCACCATCCAGGCTTTGGTTTGCTAACAACCTTTCTATTAGCTCCATGTTCTTGCCTTTAGTCAGGAGATTCTTATGCTTACAGAGAACTCTTAAACCAATCAGCAGTTTTGTAGCAAGGGACTCTTGACTATAACTTTCCATAGTTGACAGGTTTTTAGAAAATACGTCTTTTGGTGCTAAGCTTTGTGGTTAGTTGCACTAAGGTATCTTTAAGCACACTAAAATCTATACTCAATACAAATCCCACCGCTGTACACCAGTGTTAGGCAGAAACCTGTGCAGTTCCCTTAGGGACCACTGCAAAAGATGTAAGACTACAGGTGTTTGGCAGTAAACCCACTTGAACACAGATTCACTTGGTAGCTGTGGCTGAGCAGTCAGACTTCCCTCAAGAAGAGTACAGAGCATACAAAATAGGTACAGAAATACAGTAGTACAAGCAAACACTGACCAGAGCTTGGGTGTAAAAGTATATAATTATTTATTTAACACTTATAAAACACACTAGCACTAAATTGGTAAGATAAATTCAAGAAGGGGCCTATTCAGAAAGCTGCAAATATGTCAGTTGAGGCGCAGGTATTGCAGCCAGAAAATACCCCCTTGTGGACTCCCTGTACGGGCCGACTGTCTGAATCACCTGACCTTTTGATTGACATCGAGCAGCCTGGGAAGCACGATGCTGATCGATCCAATGAATCATCGCTGCTGTATTCTACTGAGAATGCCGATCTGCAGGCGTCTTTATCTTCCTTACAATTTGCATTAAAAATCCTCTTAAACAATCACTATTATTATATATACATCCCTGATTACTTGTTGGACAAGCCTTAGTTAACTCCACTTATTTCCAGACAGAGTAGAGTGCTTAACATTCGATGGCACTCCAACAAGTTAAATAAAAAGGGAGGGGAAAGCAGAATTAGGAAAGCATACACACTAAACACTTTTTAAAGAACCACAGCAAGTTAGGAAGGCACAGTCCACTGGTGAGCAAGGAAGTTTAGGTGCCAGGTCCACTTTCAAGGGAGCCAGGCGAAAGATGCCCAAGATCAGACAGTTACACAGAGTCTTCAAAGTTTGTGGAGGTAGTTCGAAAAAGGTTAAGTTCAGTGCAGGAAAGTCAGCTAAGGTGTCCCAGGCTTACTGAGGTTCGAGAGACGAGGATTTAATACACCCCGTTAAAACGGTTGCAAGGGAAGCCAGGCGGAACATGGTATCTTAAATGGAGAGGATCCTCCAGCAGGGGCAGTTGTTCCTGGCAGCGGGTGCAAGTCACAGCGTCGTCCAGAGGAAGAGAAGATCTCGTTGTGGAGGAAGGATGAAGGTTGTTGCATTGCCAGGGAAGAAACCAGCCGCGGAGTTCTCCGGTATAAAGGTACTACCATTTCGGTTCACGATAGTGGTGAAAAAGTGGTATCCCGGTTGCCGGGGTGCTTGGCACAGGCAAGGCAGCCACGAGATGCTCCAGGAGAGCGAAAAGAAGGTGAACTGGTTTTCCCCACCAGTCGAAGGAAGAAGACTTTCCGGGCTTAGATCTCCTCTGTCGTTGGGAAAAGTGGTGAGACGGTTCAGCAGGGCTCCACCGATGGTGTCGTCGTTGCAGGCCGGCTCCGCTTCTCCCTCCTCATATTCTTAGGTCCTGTGGCGACTTCTGAAGTTCCAGTCCCCAAAGCCCTGCTTTTATGCATCACACCCCCATTCACTCAGCCTAGCTGTCAATCAAACATGCTAAGTGGTGAGCCGGCCGGCTCACCACTTGGGCCAATCACACAAGAGTGCGACTTGAGTTACCAAGGTAACTCAGTCCAGGGTGCCTAAACCCCCTCCCACAGCCCCTGTGGTACCCAGACACAGTGGCACCACTTTTGGAGGCTTCTGTGGAGAAGCCTGCCAAAAAGTGGAACAAAGGGCTCGACTTGGGTTGGAGTCACAGAAGAGAACACAAACGCCATTTTAGAATCGAGTTCTGGCAAAAAATACCAACCGGCGAATTAATATTAAATAAATAAACCGGCGGTATGTTCGAGGCTATAAGAATTAAATAATTAAAGTTGGTAGCCTCGAACAATGGGAAAATCCCATAGAGATATATTCACGGTCGAATATAAAAAGTAGTATCCACTGCTACCAGCCAAAACTCGATCAGGGGGGACGAGGACGTGCCCCCTCGAACAACAGACCCCGGGACAATCGAATTGCCCCGACCAGTACGTCCACAATATGATGGTTTGTACTGGTTTCTGTTCATAACTTGGGATTAGCAAAGCCAATGGTGACTTTACATGCCCTGGGAGACAGTAGTCAGTCCCAGGGAATGGAGTCTATGTTGGGGGGTTGCTATGACACCCCTGGGTTACGGCACGGAGGGTGCTGTGTAACCCACATCAAAAAACACATGAGACCCTATGGAGTAAAAGACCCCATAGCCCATAAAACAGATGGAAAGTTACAGGAACACCTCACATCATGTCTAAGAGTGGAAGCAAAAGAATCTCACTCTTAGCAGGAGAGAAAAAAATAAACCCCAAAAAATCCAGCAAAGCTGCTGGGGGACTCACTAGGTTTGGGAAATTACCCTTACAGAGAATTCTCCCTATCACCTGTACACAGAGTAAAACATAAATTGTCCAGAAAACAAACAAAACATTTCTTCAGAGGCTTTGGAAATTGCAGTTGCTGAAAGCAAAGACTGCAGGTGTAGCCTATAAAGAAATGTGCACAGGCATAGCTGTTCCGGGATCCCTCAAAACCTTGGCAAAGACAACTGTGCTGGAAAAATTAAGGATCTATTCAAAAACAAACCATCAAGTTACAGCTGAAAGCAGAGGGGCCCAGAATACAAAACTCCCAAAAGCATCTAAGGTGGATCTCTTCAAGGACAACTCGAGGTTTCGCGCAGATGTCACAGATCTAATTGGGAATTATATTTTCCTAATCACAATTTCATTTTTGGACTTACACCTTCATAACCTTTGCTAATTTATCAACTGGCAGAAATGGTGTTAAGATTGAGTAAAAGGCTATGTTAGGGGAAATATTACCCACTGATCAAAGGTTTGCTTTGAGGCAATTTAATACTTTCCCTACTTTAGTGGATGAACCCAATCTCAGAAATCCTTAAAGACCTTGGTATTTAAGTAACCTTCTCAGCCTCCAGTTGCTCTGTCACACCCTATCCTGTTTCTTAGTGTGTGTAATTGTGTACTGATGTTTTTGCCCCCCAATGCCTGCAAGCTTTCGGTGCACTACAAATAAATAAATAAATAAATAAATACATACATACATACATACATACATACACTTTACAACATGTATATTGGCAGTACAGTTGCACATAAACCAGCTTAAAGTGGCATTGCCATGTGATTGTGCAACTCACCCATGATCTGCAGTGGCATGTATGCATATTGACCTATAAAGACGTCACAGAAGCCCGTGTTTCTAACACCACATAAAACATGCACAGTAGAGCCATATAGAGTATATTCTCAACAAGGTTAAAGTGAGAATATAGTACAAATCAGGATTACAGCAAATGCATCTCTGTAATCGTTTGCAAAGTGTGGAGTTTTCTATAAAGCCCACAATCCAACCTTCAATATCGCCTCTTTCCTGGCTTTCTACAGAATGTTCTGCCAAGTCTGTAACTGTGACACAGTCAATTAGACATGCCTGAAGGCAAGTATTAGAAACTTGCCTTATTTGGTATGAATCCTAACAATCGGCTACTGACAATAAACCTCCTTCACCAGAATGTTCTGTTTCACCTGATACATTCAAGTGAGATGTTTTGACGAAATCATGATTGCCTGTAATCACTTTAGTTTAATGTTATTATTTAAAGGGTGGACCTAGTTCCAGAGTCGCGGAGCACTGTCCAGGGTGTGGGCATCCAGTGTTTGACCAAAATGTTTTAACAGTTACGCGGTACTGTGAGTTGTGGTCTGTGCATCATTTTCAATTAGTCCTTGATCAGGTGCTATTCAAAAAAACACATTTTGAGAGATTTGCAAAATTGGTGAAGTGTGGGGGCATTCCAAGCTGATACCAGGATTGAGTTCCAGAGGTTGGGTGTGTGACAAGAGAAGTTTTGTGTGTGGGTCCTCTTTTTCCCGACTAGTTGTGATTCAAGCAGGCTAGTCAATTTGCTGCACAAGAGGGTGTGCCACCAGATATGTGGAGCTTAGCCGCCAGGTATGCTGATGTGCTACTCAGGACTGCTTTGTAGATGATACATGCCGGTCACAACACGAGTGAGATCAAAAATAGGTTAGATGGAAAAGGTGGTTCCCAAAACCTCTTTATTGGGGTCTCTGCAAGGGCAAATGAAATCAGTTCCCTTAGCTCAACAAAGTTCATGAAAATAAATGAACTGTGGTTGGGGTGGTCAGTCACCAGATCGCGTTGAAGTCCTAGATGAACTCTAAGGTCACCATCTCTCATAAAGGTTCAAAGGGGTCCAAAGCAGGAGATCTCAGAGTTCAAATTAAGTTCTGATTCTGGTTCCTCCCAGAATTCCAAGTAAAATGTCTCAAGGTTCCTTATCAGCTAAGCACGCTCGCAGTCTCAGTTTCTTCATGGTGTTCTTGTGCAGCTGGAATATGGAGGGGAGACCTCCCATGACTCAAATCCTCACTAGAGTAGGTTGATCGTCTCTGAAGTGCGCACCCGAGGGGGTATGGCCTGTAAACAAGGCCAAGAGCCACCGAAAAAACGAAAAACAGGAGGCCGTCCTTGGCTATCTGTAGCATTCATAATGTGCTTCTCTCAGCTTCCCTCCCTCATAGTGTTAGGTCTGTGATTGACAAACCAAAGCTTCTTTTCCTTCTTACCATCACTCCAAGCTGATTCCCAGTGGGTCCTTTACTAGCATCTCTCCCCCATCCTCACTCTGCTCTAGCACATGTTGTCACTCCTCTCAGTTCTGCTAAATGCTTGTCTCTACATCCGCCTTGATTGCATACCCTGTAATCATGGTGGGTGTGGTCGCCTCACTCTACTTCTCCCCAGTTCTTTTTCCACCTCTTTCTGTTCAGCAGTTCGTTTTACATCCTCCTCAACTTGCCTCTTAACCACTTTCTCCTCTAGTGCCTCTTCTTAGGCACTTCCAGTGCCTGCTTCTTTGCCACTTTTTCTTGGCTCTTCTCAGCACCTCCTGATTAGCATATGTCACGCCTCCTCCTCCTCCTAGACTCCTGTTATTACCTTCTGCTGAACGCCTCTTGTCTCCTCGCCCTCAGCTTCACTTGCCACCTCTGATTTAACTCCTCATGTGACCTCCTCATTAGGCACCACTCCATCCAATGCCAAGATCACTGTCACCTCCTTCTACCCCCAGCCTCCTACATGTCTCTCGACCAGACCTCTTGGATGCAAATCTCCTCAACCTCTTCGCCTTTCCTTTCCCGAATCTCCTGGGTCTCCCCTGCCCTAGTTGCATGGGCATGTCTTAACTCGGTGTTCTGGCTCTTCTAGCCCCAACCTCCGGCGTCTTCCTCTGCCCAGTCCCATGTGCATTTCTTTCCCCAATCCCCTGGATGTTGTGCTTCCCAGTTCCCTGGGTTTTCGTCTCCCCATTCTGCTGAGCCTTCCTCTGCCCAGTCTCTTGTGTCTCACCTCCACTCTCCCTCATATGCCAGCCTCCTGAGCCTCCCTCTTCCAAGATTCCTGGATCTTTTCGCCACACTCTGTTGGGTCGCTAGTCCAACTTTCCATCTTTCCCTTACCCAAACTTCCTGGGTCTCTCCAGTGACGTACTATAGCATGCTCTAACTCCTTCTGCACTTTTTGGTAGCCATCTCTAAATGAGCTTCTTCTCCCGGCTGCCTTCTGCCAATGACCATTTCTTTTAAATGTCCTTGACCGTGTCATCCATCCTGCCTGGATAGGTAACCCCGGTTTCTCTCCCAGCTGCTATGAGGATTGACTGATGGGTCCTGCCACTGAGGATGGCTTGCAGCTTTGGGTTTGGTCCGTTTCTACGCATGAGTGGCCCTCCTTCCACTTTCCACACCATGCTCCCTCCTTTCAACCTAACCACTCTTAGGTGTATGCGTGTAGTGTAGAGACCTTGTGAGATGACTGGTCAACTTCTCGAGTTTAATCTCGTGATTTGGTCATACTCTGCTGCAATCTGGATATGTTTTATGTGCCCACGCTAGCAAAGCAAAGCATGCAGGTGCTGCTGGCCCTGTCATACTGCCTCTTCTCAATTCCCTTAAAGATAGAGTGAGCCTGGGTGGTTCTGTGAGACAGTACTCTGCGTCCAGTTGATGGCATGATGGGGGCAGCCTCGGGATGCTCCCGATGCTGCCCCTGGGCCCAAAAATGTTCCCCTTGGCGACCCCAAATTCACTAGCAAGGTTAGGCAGGGGAGTTCATCAAAGCCCTGTAATAATTCAATAGGTGATATCGACTTGTTGTTCAGAAATCCCTCAAGAGCCTCAGTTACTGTTCCAAATGGCTCTCTTCTGTTTAGTGTAACAAGTTCAGTTACATGATCAGGATAGGTAGGCCCAAGGGTCTAGCTTAGCGGGGTTGTCCAACTCCAGACATCAAAGGCTGGGATCCTGATGGGTTTTTAAGATATCCCTCATTAATATTCATGAGGAAAATGTGCATACAATTAAAATCATTGAATGCAAATGTATCTCATGAATATTAATGAGGGGTATCCTGAAATCCCAACATGGATACAACTCTCGAGGCCTGGAGTTGGACAACCTAGTCTAGCACATGTACATCACAGCATCACAGACAGCTGTCAGGCACCAACTCACCCTTATGGAACATTTAGTCAGAGCACCCTTTCAACATTCCAGTCATCATCATGCAGCCATGCATCATCACTCATTCACAGAATCCAACACCCCCTCCTTCACAGACACACACACGCGCGCGCACACACAGAAAAGACAAGAAGCAATACCTACCTCGCTTGCATACACACAATGGCAGGATGCAACACAGTTCTGTAAGGTGAAATGACATTATGAGTCATTGCCTCAATATAAATCTGGCTCAAGAAGAGCGAGAGAGAGAAAGAGAGAGAGAGGCTCACATGAGAAGCATAAGAGAGGCACGCGGGAAATAGATACAGGGAAATGAAGAGACATCTCAATAACTAAAAGCACATAATGTAAAAACATACCTTGCAAAATGTAATTAACTCCAATCTGATTGGTGTTTGCGAAACCAGTGCTTTCAGCGGCGGCAACGCTAGAATATACACCAGGTGGAAATCATTCTATGTAAATCGGCCACAACAGAAATCTGACATCTGAAGCAACACATTGTCAAACAAAAGCTCACGAAAGGAAAAAGGAAGAAAAAAAACGGTTAAGCACTGCGAAGTCAGCAGCATGCAACATTTCTCAAACTCTAAAATGATAATCGCAGCAGTCAACTAGCCTGTACCAAACACGCGCTGTTGCAAATTATACTTTCATCTAATTCACGAGTTCTGTTGAATCTTTGAAGGAGGAAATAGGACAACAGCCGTCATATGGCAGATTAGCAGGCCTCAAAATGAATAATCAAAATGATGTATTGTTCCCTTTAGTGAGGGGATAGCGAGGATGTGTATCTGACAGACAGTGCTGGAAATGGAAGAAATGTACTGGGGGAACCCGCTCCTCCTTGGAGGTGCGTGGCCTGGGGAGGAGGCGTTGAGGCCACAGCACTGGGCCTCATTCCAAGTTCGGCAGCCCGCCCATGCTACTGGCTCATCGAACTCGTAACACCATTCCGCTGCCTGATATCTCCGTGCCACCGGAAAATTATAAGTCCTGGTGGCCCGGGATGTCAGGCGGCGGAAAGTGTAATTCCCTAGGACTCCAAGGGAATGGGGACACAGAAGCACTGGCACCGTTTCTAATAGTGCTGGTGCTTCCGTGAAAACCATGAATCCAGAGGCCGGTGCTCCCGGCAGGTCAGACCTGCTGAGAGTAACAACCCCTGCAGGCATACTTGGAGACTGGCGGTTTGGAAAGGGTGCCAGTAAGATGCTACTGGCACCCTTATTTCCGGACCACTAGGCTTGTAATGAGGGCCACATCTCGTCTTAGAACCCAATCCTGGTGATTTGCATAAAAGCAAATAGCTTTATGGGAACATAAGAATGGCACTGTTTTTGAAAAATGTCTTATAGTGATTCAGCAAGCAAATGTTTTAAGCGAATAATGGAAATTGTATTCAGCAGTTTTCATTGCTCACAGCACTCCCCCTGACAAAAAAAGACATATATACCAGTTTGAGCAGCTGTAGCACAGTATGCGAGGCTTTGGCTGTTTCTCTAGTCAGTTGCTTTTGCTGAGAATGGAGGGATGCTCCATGAGTATATGAGAAGAGTACTTCAGAAAAGTTTTGTGAGTTTCTTGGACTAGTTCCTGCACCTGGGGATAGAACAGTGCTCTGGCAAGACAATAGGCCTCATTATGCCCTGCCGTTCCGGAAGCAAGGGTGCCGGTAAGCTCACTGGCACCGTTGTTTCTGGACCGGTATATTACAAGTCTGCCTGCCGGAGCCACTGTGCTCCACAGGTCTGACCCTACTGGGCACAGTGGCCACCATAGGCGGACCGTTCACGGATGCACCGGCACCATTAGCAATGGTGCCAGTGCTTCCGTGTCCCCAATCCCATAAAGTCCTTTGGGACTCTATGGGAACGGGGTGTTAGGACAGTTTTTCTGAAGTCCATCTAAGGCCTTATTAAAAACCATTCAACTGAGGCAGTACAAGACTCCTCTCTTAGTATAAGGCTGTACCACCTGAGTATATGGTAGCGTAGACAGAGCAGCCAGGCTTATTTTAGGAGGGGGAGAGGGCAGTAGACACAGTACAAGTGAAATTGTAATACAAATGAAGCAAAGAACCACTGAAACATTAGGTATTGTAAAAATAAAGGATTTATTTAAATACAGGTAGGCCCAGGTAAATCTAGGGGTTAAGTAAGTACTAACACATTATATGAAATCACAATATAAAACACAACACTATACTTGAAAGCACACAGACCCAAGTATAAACCTTATTTGGAACACCTAACATTAGTTCTAGGGAAGTCAAAACCTAGTTATACACATTTAGTATAGGTCAAGCCTATCATTTGGGATTGAAAGACCAATGGTTACTTTCAGATTACATTCAGTAATACAAGGGCAGTAGGCACTTCCAGTTTTAAAGTGACTCTTGGAACAAATCACATAAACACTCTACTGGACAATATACTTTTGTTGAATAGTGAAACACTTATCCTAGGTGCAGTAAAAACCTATAACTACTTTTGTCATAACTCACAGTTATACCAGGTGAGTAAAACCTAAGGATGTAATATACAATTACAGATGCTTTTGAAATCGGGGAACCCCTTATTGAGGTAAGCAATAACTCAATAAGGGGTAAAACCCAATGTCACACTTAACTGAATAGTTATTCTAGGTAGGCAACAACCTAATGTAGACTTATTAAGGACAGGATAGC
Source organism: Ambystoma mexicanum (assembly GCF_040938575.1). Classification (NCBI taxonomy): domain Eukaryota; kingdom Metazoa; phylum Chordata; class Amphibia; order Caudata; family Ambystomatidae; genus Ambystoma; species Ambystoma mexicanum. Next base: position 1,206,065,988 of record NC_090934.1, on the reverse strand, counting down.
AGCAAGTCAGGGGAAGCAAGACCCAGTTGGGGGACATTCATACAATTATCCTAACAGGACTAACCTGGTGATACCAGCAGTTGGAGGACACTCATACAATTACCGTACAGGAATAATCTGGTGAAACCAACATTTTACTTTTGTAAAGAGGCACAGCCTAATCACAGGAGAGGAAAATACATTCACATCTACTTTCTATTAGACTGGCAAAACAGTGGCTAAGGAAGAAAAGATGTTAACCATACTTTTAAGAATAGTGCATCACACATTCAAGATCAGTAAGAACTTTTGTAACTGTTCACTCTTTGAATTACAGTTACCAACAAACGCTTTACAAGTAAGTAAAGCACTTGATTTCTTTTCTAGGCAGAAGTCCACATCCTTTCAAAGTATTTCCTGTATTCTTGGAGCAGGAGTGTTCTCAGTGACAGAAGGGGGGGTCCCTAGGACTAGTGTTAGAATAAGTTCTTTAGTTGAAAAACTCAGAGTTTCCTTAGGAAAACTGGCAAAAGGGTGAGTACTTTACTTTTAGGGTTAGAACAGGGTCCACGGGCTTCACAGAAGACCCCCCAGCAGGATTCTAGCAGTGGGACTTGGTACACTGCATGAGGGACCTCCCAATCACAGAAAACACCCCAGGACTGCACAGAAATCCCAAAAGTCTTAAGGAAAGCATATACCCAAGCCCAAGCCCAAGCCAACACAGTACCTCAGCAATGAATAAGAGATTGCAGCAGGAGAACTTCAGGGACTGCAGCCAAATACCCAGTCAGTGGATTTCTTGTCCTGGAGACTCAACACAAGACCTCAGAAGGGACTTTACAGCAGGGATCAATGAAGAAGGCTCTAGGCAAGATTTATCTTGCGGCTGAATGCGGTTCTGCAGATTTGTCGCCTTTTCAAGGGGCACAGAAGAAGACAGAAAATATTGTGTTTGAGATCTCGTCATTATAAAGGTCCAGCACTGTTGTGAGGGGACTTTTCAGACTTGATTCGTGTCTCTGGAGATACACCAAGATGCCCACGAAGTTCAATGATATTCAGAATTCGGAAGACCGTGCACCGCACAGTGGCAGGAGGTCCCAGGGTATTGGGGTATTGCAAGAATACAAGGTCGCAGCAACCCGTGGGATGGCTCAAAATGCAGGTCTTCGTGAGTCTAGTGCGTCTCTCTAGGCTCTGGGTTTGGGTCATCAGTTTTGGAGACCGCAGGTTGAGTGGAAGGAAGAGCTGCAGCAGGCTTGGGTTACACAGCAGGCTCTCCGGTCGCTGATTTTCCTTCGTCATCCTCTTTGGTTTCATGTTCCAGTGGTTGACATGACTTCAGTTTCCAGGTTTCCAGTATTTATCAGGAACTACAGCACAACCTCTGCATTCTCTACCTGCATTTTACAAGAAAGGGGCGGCTGGTTGTCCAATCAGGGCAGCCAGCCCCCACTGGGATTTGTCCCAGTTGAAGCAAGGTGTAAGACAAAGGAGGTGGAAGTTTTGGACTCCTCCCCACTTCCTGTGCTTAAAGACTGACTGGAGCCTGGGCTGGGAGTCCATGGGCTACCCCAAAGACAAAAGTCACACAAAGGAATTTCTCACCCTGGATGTCAGGGGAAGGAACAAGAAACAACAAGAAACACTAAAATGGCAGAAAAAGAAGACAGGGACCATTTTGGTAAAATGAGCACACTTAGGTGCCTTTACTGCAGCTGTGATTACAGCCCGCGGTAAAGGTGCACCAAATTAGTAAAAGGTATCACTGCTACCAGCCATTAAAGGTAGGCTTGTCACTGTAACAGAATTGTTACAGTTTTTATGTGAAAGAGGATACATTGTATGTCCCCAGCACTCCACTTAAGGTAGGGTGTGTTGGTTTCACCTAACAAAATGTAAAAGGGATCCAAAGATCCTTTCTACCCTTGGGAACTGTAGTTCACTCAAGGATAGCACAGGAGAGCTACATGGGGAGTCCCTAGGGCAACTCAGAAACAACAGACACGTATTGCCAATAGGTTGTTAAACATGGTAACTTTAAAAAGACACTGTGGAGAGTCTTGAAAATGACACCCATAATAAGAGTTAAAGATTAGGTGAGTGTGGAAAAAGGTTCCCACTCACCGAGGTATTGATGAAAAATATCCCACTAGAAAAGCAAAAAGTTCTCGGGTTGAACCAGGAAAGGAAGATTTACCAGCTCTGTGGAAATTTTACCTAACTCAGGGACTTACATTTTACCGGCACCTGACTTTCCAGGCCGCCGGAGTTGTAATCTTCCAGTGTCACCGGGAAGTCAGGCACCGGTAAAAATTTAACGGTCCAGCGCCAACCCACCGGTAGCACCGACAGGGTTACCGCTGGACCCGTAATGAGGCCAATATTTGCTGGAGTGCTACTCCATCATGTTCTGGCGCCACTTCCTACTGGGCCGACAGATACCTATATATCTGTAGAAAGAGACAGAACATAGTACGTAGGAGTCTGGATCACAAGGCAGGTAAGGGCTCCCCCAGCTCCTCCTGCTACTTGAACATGCTTCCTTACAAGGTACTTAAACCTATTTTTTACATCAATTAATTTAACATTTTAAATATGGAGTAATTTTGGAATTACCCCCTAAATTGCACGTCAAGGAGCATTTACAGGTACGCTTAAGCAACCCTCTCTATCAAATGTTGATTGATTTCATGAATGGGTATACATTCACCCGTTCATGAAATTAATTGTTATAGTTGCCAGGTAAGTACATGCATGGCCAACAGCATTTACATGATTACCTGTTGTCATGCATCTCTCCCCACACACTATGAGAACCAACCCGTCACACACCCCTTCCAGGAGTAGACAACAATCTGTTCACCCACAGCACCGCCTTCAAAGAAGAACGTCCATTTACAACAGATGGCTTTTACCTTGGCGCTTGTATGGACATTCAAAACGTTGTACTTCCTGGTATTTGCAATCGTGGAGGAGAAGGAAGAAACAGCCCATACAGCGCTCACGTGACACAGTTACCATGACAACATGCCTTCACAGTAACTCTAAACATCCTGACACGTGATCACTTGATCCCGATCACGTGATCCGGGTGTCCATGCAAACAGCGTAAAGCTACGGCTTTCCCGTCACACTGTTCTTCTCAGCTGTTTTCCACAGCCGTTTGCCGTCTTGTTACTTTGAACCTCAGATTGCTTTATCTAAATCAACCACGGACCTCGTACTTGGACACCCTTGTCTTCTTCCGCCGACATTTAAGAACAAACTCTGCATCTCTCGTCTGGCTACTGACCACGGATTGAAATACGGACTGTTTTCGGATTCTCCTTTCATTTTTTGCCGCACGAACTCTGCAACTCTCATTTTGGTTACGGACTACGGACTGGATTACGGATTGCTCTTGGATTCTCCTTTCATTGTTGTCACACAAACTACAACTGCAACCACTTGTTTTGGTTCTTTCTGAAATCACGTTTGGACATTATCTTGCCTCCACACGTGCTTCCAGTGAGCCCAAATTACCGTCAACTGTCCAGGTTGATTCTGCCTCTGGCTTTGGGCCCGCTGAGGGAAAAGGTTTACTCCTGCACTTTACACTCATTCCTCCACCCATGTCATCACTCCTGCAGAGCATATCCTGGTAGGTGCCCTCTCTCTCTCTCAGATATCATATTAGTATACAATGCACCCTGCCCTGTTACCTAACTTAACCTGTACATTCCCTTGAAGCAGCCACTTGGAGGACCTGGGTTCCTGTTTCTACCACCTGTGGCCCTAATCTCCAAACAGCAAAGATCATTGTATATCGGTGTTAGTTGCTTAGGGACAGAGGTATACATACTCCACGCAAACAGCAAGTCTTGACAGCTATGCTGCAAAAACCATCCAGATCTACATGCAGAATAAATCTGACAATTCTATGCAGGCATAGATGCTGGTGTATTCCTTCCATGGCTGGAACCTAGGTGGGAAGTGGACGTGCGGTCCTTACACCACTTCTCAACTCAGTGCAGAGACCCTGCCAGTAAACGATGCCCTGTGTGCCACACAAAGGAGCACCTTTTTCTAGGAGGAGGGGAGATCAAGGATTGTTTGGAGAAAGTTCACTATTGTATGGGTGTCCCTAATTGTAAGGGTGTCCCTAATTATGCTCACACCAGAATAAATACACCCCTCTAGGGAAATAAGGCCAAGAGTCTATCTTGTAAGGATAACAAGTTTAATCTTAGAAAAATAAGGATGGTAGCAAAGGACTCTACTGCCTGAATGGTCTTCTCCTGTCCCTCTTGCGTTCCTTTCTCCTGCCACAGTGGTCCAAGGCAGGAGTTTATGTATTCTGGTCTTGCTGTAGTAGCGTCACTGGATAGAGGCTATGGCTCCATCCTAATCCATCCTTCTTCCATACAAGGCATGCTCCAAAGCCTTCCTTTCTTAATTGTCAGCAGTTTCTGTCAGAACATGCTGCTCTACATTTTGATAACTGCAAGAATACGCTGTAGCTCATGCTTTCCTTCATTTTGCTACCTATGAATATGTTATGTACAAAAACATTTTCCAGTCATTCTCTCCATATTTCACTCATTCTACTCGTGTGTATCTGAGCCCTGTAGGTTCTACTAACCCTTAATGCTCATAATATGTCGCATTTCTGCATTGTGTGCTCCGAGCATGTAAATCCCCACCGTGGAAGTCTGTAGTCAATTTTTAGCACAGGCAGCATTCTTGCCGGGAGAGAGTTTGAATCTACTGTGCTAAGATTTTACAAATGCATAGGATCTGACATTACAAATGTATCCAGCTAATAGTTAATTGTGCCTTATATTTAAACAATAACTGCTTTCTTCAGTGTCTGCCCGTGTCCTTCTTCAGTGCCTGCTCATGCTTCTGTATGAGATTATATTTGCATGAGAAAGCCTTCCCAGTGCCCCTCCTCCCCCATTATAGCACCTAAAAGAAGTATTGACTAATTCTAAAGCACTTGGGGGTGCAGGAGGATCCTGGATCCTTCCCAACATTGTTCTAAAAAGGAAGGAGACTCTGCCTTTCTCAACTTATGCAGGCACTTGAAGACAACTTGGTAATGAAGAAGGAGATACTGGATGCTCTAGATTAGGTCATGATGTGGACTCGGAGGAAGCTCTTGCCAGATCAAGTATCAAACACTCTCTCCTAAGTGTAGTCAGGGGAAAGCAGGAGGGCTACAAGTATTTATATATTTGAATTTAAAAAGCACATGCGTCAGACCAACGTTCATGTTATTTGAGAAATTATTGATAAATAGTGGAGAGCAAGGCCATGAACACATTTAAAAACAATGAAAAGATTGTGGAAACGGAGCTGAGAATTTTAAGACAAGACTATTTAGTTGGCTATATTTACTAAATTAGGTTTTTAATCTGCCAAGTAATGTATTCAAACAGAACACATCAGCTGGCCCTCATTTTGTGTATAGAGGTTATGTTAAATTATATGGTATTTAAAATGTCTCCTATTTTTAAAATAATACCTAATTGTGAGCTGGGATTGTAAATGATGTTTATGGCATGGGGTACACAGAAGGTACTAATATTATGAATTTACCCCATGCATTAATGTCTATGTATCCCATGCCATAAATGTCTGATGTGATCCGAACTCATGATTAGGTCGTATTTAATAAATAGTCATGACTACTACATGGGTTTACTATCATACTCCTAATTATGCCCCTACTCTTTGGCTGAGAAATTATGATGAATGTACGTGTCTTTTTACAATGTATTACATCTCCATGCACATACAATGCAGGGGGTACATATTTCTATATTTTTGTATCAACAACATTTGTTCTTTATGTCCCCACATTGTTTTGCCCTGCCAACAGTCTGAACCATAGATCACAACACATTTGCAGCGCCCTTTGCTGGCACCTGTAAAAATGCTTCTTCACCTATTATTGGCGCGCAGGATTCTGTGTTGTTGGCCCTAACCTGAACCCTTCCCACAATATTTCCTGGCCCGATCCCACTGTCTTCAACAATCATGATGCACATTTCTGTCTCTTGTTTTGTGGAACACTGAAGAAAACCTTAAATAATGTGGTGTTGCTTTACCTTAGAACTTACTTCCTTTGGAATTGTGTACATTTAATTTTAAGCAGAGTTAAAATAATTTGCATTACAAGCCAAGGAATGTACGAGTGAACCGATCAACAGTTCAACGAGTAAGGACGCAGAGGTGATCCAGCTAGAACCTGAAACACAATGCAAAGAAGGAGGGTTCTGTGGAGATAGTTCCATGGGTTAGAACTTTCTTTGGGACATGCCTGGCTTGTCCTGTTGGCGTTGGTTCGCAGTGTGCACGAGCAGCTCAGAGAATGTTGGGTGGGTGATTTGAATGAGTATTCTATGAGCATGTGAGTTGCAGCTCGGTGTGGGTGGAGTGTGACTGGTTCTTGTCCCCTGTCTCCTGTAATTTAAAAATAGTTACTGACGTTTTAAACAATTATGTATAATAAATCAGCATCATTTTACATACTCTGCTGTAATGTGATGCACAAATGAACGTTATGACTTGTATTAATGGGAGAAGGTCAGAATTAGATTCCCTAACAAAACAGAACTCATTTCACCTAAACTTACTCATCATAAAATCGAGCTCGTCTGTCACTTTTCTCACGAGCAAAATGCTGTTTAAAGAGACCACGGGTTATGATAAACAAGGCATATTCTTATCATAAATACAATGATTTATTTGAACAGGTACAACCAATTGCAAGATTCTTATGTGGATGTATTGACTGGTAAATCAAAATAGATCTTCATTAGTTTACATTTAGCAGAAAGACATCCCTGCTAAGTTCTGAACTCTGCGTTTGAATTAATAGGTTAGACCCAAAATCAAGATATTTTCCCAAGGAGTAAAGCAAATGCTGTTTATCAACAGGGACAAATACGTTTTGTTAAAATCTCAAAGATATTTTAAGTCCCTTTAAGTAAATTGGGGCGTCCCAAAGCCTCATGCATGATTAGGTATTAGCTGTTTGCCTGCTGATACGGTCTGAATAGGCTGTTGTAAAACTCCAATGAGACTGGCCTGTGGGAATAGATGTGCTCAGAAAATGAAGAAAAAAATAAGGGAAATGCAATCCAAGACAAAGTCGCATAACATGTTAAGACTCAAGGTCTGCTTTCCTTTGGTTTGTAATCACTTCACGTGACTATTTACAGCCTGACAGATTTTGGGGAAGTTGATAAGTGCACAAAATATCATTTTAAAACTACAAAAGAGCAGATGCTGTTTGAGTGTTCCTTCCAGCTAGACCATAAGATGATTCAAAAGGATTTCATTGATGTCTAATGCATTAATTTCACCTCCTCAGAGGCATTCTTCCTTTCCTCCCCTTCCCCCAGAAGCTCAAAGTCTCAAGAGCTCTCGCCCTCTCGTCCTCTCCAGGCTGGACTACTACGACAGCATCTTCCTCAATCTCCCTCTTTCCTCTGTACGCCCCCTCCAGCTTATCCAGAATAATGCTGCAAGACTTATCCCTGGCCTCAAACCCAGGGGCCATATATCTCTAGCTCTATAATCTCTCCACTGGCTACTGGTGGCTGCAAAGATCAAATGCAAGACCCTCTTCATCAGCCACAAGGCCTTCTGGGGTCTGGGACCACACTCCAAATTTCCCTCCCTAAATACACCCCTGCTAGAACTCTACGCTCCTCTAAACTCCAACTCTTTGTCAAACGCTTTTCCAAGCAGAGAGTGGGGGGCAGGCCTCTCTCCTCGGCTGGCACCTCCCTTTGGAACAGCCTCCCTGCCCCTCTCAGACTTGAGCATGACCTCCTTAAGTTCTGGAAACTGCCCAAAACTCTGTTGTTCTCTATGTTCTCTACCTCTTTCCCTTGCCTGCTAATCACCCCACTGCCGCTGTGACCGGTGGCCTGATCCTCATGAAACTCCCAGGATTCTAGGCCCTTCCTCCCAGTCCATATCAGCATCCTGGTCCACCTAATTTCTGCGTGTCCCATACTAAACCCAATTCCCTTGTGCTCAGTACAGGCAGACCTCTGTTAATTCGGCGTTCTTTCTAGATTGTCTGCCCATACTACAATAGGGGCGCACCTTGTTCAGGATTTCCCCATTATTATACGGATATAATTGCAAATGGTGAATACATGACTGAGAGCCCCTCTACGGAAAAAAGTCACATGTTTTTTAAATGCTAATTGCCAGGTTATGCTGTTTGGCGTTATTCTATCCAAATACTACTTCAATCTCTACCAGCTATGCTGCAGCAGAGACAATATGCTAATGTACACTCTGTCAAGGTTCGCTCTTTACCAACTGTTTTTCAAATAGCAATGACGCTCTAGAGGAGTGTGCTTGCTCAAAGGCCTGGTCTCTTCAATAGCAAGGGAGTGACGGTGGACAACACAAGGATCTTAGCACAACAAACTTCTTGCCCACTGCATTGCCACTCTCTGGCCCAATTTCAGTGCTATGCAGATGTCACTCAACTAATTTTCAGGCTCCCTTCGATCACTTCTTCTTTTTCTCTCATCTCTGACTGTCTGCTATCCAGGAGTGATGTGTCGCCAATGATCTCTGCCTTAATGCCAGGAAGACTGAGATTCTCCTCATCGCCACACCTGCTCCCTCCTTCCCTGTCACTCTCTGGCCAGACTCTCTTGGCCCTCTTCCAGCTCCTACCTGTGAGGCTAAAATCCTCGGGTCATCTTCGACTCCACACTCTCCTTCTCTCCTCACATCTCTAACGTCTCTAAGAAGTCACACTACCAGCTGCACCTCCTCAGAGGTATCCTTCCTTCCTCTCCTTCCCCCACAAGCTCACTGTCTCCAAAGCGCTGGTTCTCTCTAGACTGGACTAATGCAACAACCTCTTTCTAAAGCTGCCTGCTTCTACTGTCCGCCCTCTGCAAATCATCCAGAACAGGACTGCGGGACTTGTCCTTGGTCTCAAGCCCAGGGATTTTAACTCTCAACACTGAAATCCCGGCACTGGCTCCCAGTGTTTGCGAGGATTAAGTTCAAAACCCTCTGCAATGTCCACAAGGCATTCTGGGGTCTGAGGCCACAATATCTTCAACTCTCTCTTCCTAAATATCTTCCTTCTGGAGCTTTTCTCTCATCCGCCTCCAACTCCCTCTGGGTCAGTCGCTTCACCAAGCAACGAGTTTGTGGTAGATCCCTTTCTTCAGCTAGGGACCCCTCTGGAACAGCCTCCCTGCCTCCCTGAAACTTGAGGAGAACCATCTCCGGAAGCACCTCAAAATCTTCCTCTTTGCTTCTTTTTTCTCCTTTCCTCTCCCCTGCTGAACTCCTGGCTGAAACTGAAACTGCATGGGTCACCTGGCCACCCCCTGATCTCGGGCCCAGGTCCTCTCATCACCAGTTGCACACCTGCACTGCCGCCCTGGCAACCCCCGCAATTGGGGACTGTTTTATGTACCCCTACAGTCCCCTACCAGCACTTGACACCTGATGTCTGCACCTACCCTTGCACTTGCCACCAGCTGGCCGCACTTTTACTTATTGCTTTTTATTTATTCTATTCATTTTACTGTCGGTCCCATGTACTGTTCTGCCCCCCCACTTACCCCCGCACTTTTCCCCTTCCCCTTCCCTTGCACTTCGTGAACTCAATGTCACCTGGCCTAGTAAGATCGCTGTCTCTGCCTCCCCTCTGTTCCCCCTCCCTTGCCTCATCGCGCCTTGAAACGCTTGTCTATAGGCGCGTTATAAATGTCATATCATATCACACTCTTGTGGGCCCCTGCTTGGCGGCTCTGCATTCCACCCTACGGAGTCGCCTACACTAGCACTTGCCTGAGGTTCTCCTTCTTGGCTCCCCTTAAAAGTTCCCTCCCAGGTCCTCCACCATCACTTGTCCATTCCTCAGCCCCCCTCTCTTCTGCACTTCTTCTCACTGCATTTGCACATCTGAATGCCACAAGGCCAAATAGGACCATGACTGTATTTTACTGTTTTTGCCACTGTTATCATTTCCTTTGTTCCAGTCCCATTTAGCCTTGTTCGCGCTCTGAGACACAATTCTGTTGTATGAGGTGCTTAACAAATGCTCAATATAATAAAAAATAAAAACATATGTAAATGTGAAGAGGATGCAGGCAGTAAATACAATCCTTGTGTGTGTCCCCTTCATAAACATTCTTGAGGCACATGTATTGCAGGTCCTAAAAATTGACTTCTTTGATCTCTTAGCTGCCACTGGTAGAAAGAATATTTCCTTTTTTAAATGGAAACGTTCTAAGGTGCTTATCTGGAAAAACACGGAGAGAAGATTAAGTACTCCTTTCGGTACAATGTGCAGTTAGAATCTGAACATGGCCTCTAAGGGTGGAGCTGAGCACTCAACGTCCCATTGGCTGAGAGCAAAATGACCAAAAACAAGGTAGAGAGATTGCAGAATGCACTTGTTTTTTCATTACTATCAAATAGGAAGTATGTAACTGTATATTCCTCACCTGGCAACGGGCAATGTTCAAAGCACGTAAATGTATAAAAGATCAAATGCTAATTGCATGGAACCTCTGTGGTCTGAATAGTCTTCAGATTCCTGGCCAGTGTCTCTCCTATCCGTGAGTCGTGGTGTGCATGCTGTGTTACATACACATGTATTTGCTTTTATGCATGCAGCTGAATTTTCTGAATGTTACTTTCAGGCGCCAGGCCTGTGTCTCCCTGGTCCATATGCAATGGTGCATTGGCAGTGTCCTGTGGGTGACCTTGTGAGTGGTAAGTGATGTAATTGGAATTCATACTGAGAACCGCTGCCATTTGCATGGTCTCCAGAGTGGGGATGAGAGTTCTTTTGTGTCTGCAACCAAGTGCATGGCTTTGTGAAGGACAAGGAGGTGCATTGGCTCCTGTGCTGCCTGTTCTGCTGACCATTAGGAGTGTGAGATGGAATGTTGGTCTGTAGTGTGCATGAGCAGCTCAGAAAATGTTGAGTGAGTGATTTGAATGAGGGCTCATAGTACAAATCAGCTGGGGATGAGTTGAGTATGTGTGAGGGTGGCTGGAAGGTGTCTCCTATCTCATATAACTGAACAGGAGTAATTCAAGTATTGAAAAGGAAACTAGAATAAAGACACATCCTTTGCCATACTCCTGCCTACTTGCATCATCTTTGTGAAGCCTATACGTTACTTCAGTATAATATATTTGGTTCTCTCAGTAGGCTGGACTACTGCAACAGCCTCTTTCTAAATCTGCATGCTTTTACTCTCCACCCTCTGCAACTCATCCAGAACAGGACTGCAAGACTTGTCCTTGGCCTCAAGCCCAGGGATCATATCTTCCATAACTGAAATTTCTGCATTGGCTCCCAGTGGCTGCAAGGATGAGGTTCAAGACCCTCTGCATTGTCCACAAGGCCTCTGTGGCCTGGGTCCTCAATACCTCCAACTCTCCCTTAGTAAATACCTTCATACGCAAGCTCCTCGCTCCTCCACAGGGTCAGTCGCTTCTCCAAGCGACGAGTTGGTGGTAGATCTCTTTCTTCGGCTGGGCCTCTTCTGGAACAGCCTCTCTGCCACTCTCAAACTGGAGGAGAAACATCTCTGTTTCCGGAAGCACCTCCAGACCTTCCTCTTTGCTTCTGCCTTCCCTCTTACTCTCCCCTGCTGATTTCCTGTCTAATATTGCACTGATCACTTGGCTACCCTCTGATATCAGGCTCAGGTCCCTTCCCACCCAGTTGCACACCCACACTGCCTCCCTGCAAGCCTTGCACTTGGGTCTGTATCTGTAATCCTACAGTCCCCCTCCCTGCACTTTTGGACACCTGCTGTCTAAACTTACCCTTCCACCTGGTACCTGCTGGCTGCACTTCTTGCTATTGTTTTGATCCATTTACAGTACTGCCCCTCTTCTTTCCCCTGGCACTTTTCCCCTCCCCCTTCCCTGCACTTGCGCAATCTCAATGTCACTTGGCCTAGTAAGATCATTGTTTCTGTCCTCCCTCTGTTCCCCCTTCTTTGCCTCGGCGCCTTGAAACACCTTTTTATAGGCGCGTTACAAATGCCATATCATATCATATTTGGAACAGGTCTGTGACAGGCTTGTTCGCAGAATGGAAAAGAGGGAGGCAGAACTAACACCACTTGGATATGCAATGTGCCAACTTGAATCTAGTTCCCTCCCCTCTGAAGGAAAGAAAGTGAAGGCATATCTGGGTCCACTATTTACCGTAAGGAACCACTGCAGAGCAGACCCCTTTCAGAGGGACGAAGTATGTGATATGAGGGAGAAAGACGTCTGTTCTCACTGCAAACTTCAAGGGAGACCTGGGCTTTGAGCAAAAGCCCCAGAGGGCTCAGTTAACCAGAGAAAAACTTTGATCTACAACAGATAGGAAGATGAGTGGGACTTATGAGTACATGTTGTCACCGCTTACATTTCCTGTTGGAAAGCACTCTGGTCCTGACCTCACGCATAACAGAAGATTGTTGATAGGGACCCAGAATTGGTTCATAAATGTAAGCTTAGCCTGCACCAATCATTGGGGCCCATTTGACTTTAAAATACCGCTGTGCTCCTGACTTAGCAGATCATCCAACGACTTCAAAATGAGTAAAAAGAAGGACTCATTTGGACACTGGCTGAAGGTACAGTCTGCCTTACATATTCCGCCAGTGAAAGAAGGACAGGATTTCCAAGACGGAAGCAAGATTCCTCCCCTAAACATCTCCCAGAAAACAGAGGGAGTAACCAGACTCAGAGGACCCATCCAGCAGCTCCAGAACCACTATCCAGCCAGCACACAGCATGCCCTGCTAGGTTCTGCCAGCAAACTTCCTAGGTGGGAAGTGCCAGAAAGTATCTGCACAAAGGACACAGCTGTTGCCTGCAAACACTCTCTCCAGCTTTGGGTCATCCGCCTTAAAGGACGACACAAGCTCTGCTATGAAGCTAGGAGGAGTGCCACAAGAAGAATCAACCAGTGTCTATCTTTTAAGGACATTTTTGGGCAGTCGAGCACTCGAAACATGACCAGCTGCACCACTGACTGCTGTCATGCTGCAGTCACTAAAGCCGTCTAAGGCGCCTCGACTGGCGTTCCAGATCCGCCAACCAGCACAGAGACAGTGATTCTTAAGTCTGGGCCGCCGTGTAAGGCCAGCCTGCCGCTGTCCGTCCAAGCTCGCTTGCCGAACTGCCTGTTGCCTGATTCACATATCTTTCTCCCATCTGGAACTGTGTTGCAGGATCTGCAAAGCGTCCTGGAAACAACTCAACGCTGTTGAGCATCAAGATCATCTCAAGCACCAGGTACATTGTGGTTCTGTCCCGCTGATCCTCCTCCGAAAGGCCCCTAGTGACATTTATGACCCCTTGCTCCCTTGGTGCTGAAACCAAATAACCTTGAACAGTTAAGACTGAATGCTTTACCGACTACCCTCCTGTCAGTATCCACAGTGCATCCTCTCCTTCGTGAAACTGTCTGTCCTCTCTGTTCCTTTACGGGGTGGGTTGTATTTTGTAGTGTTCTAGAACTGTCTGTTGTAATAATAATAAAGTAGATATTTTAATACAACCTTGACTGGACAGTCCCTTTTATCATTGGGTAATAATTGTATTTTCGCTGAGTTGCAACTAACCAACGATCCAAGTATGAAGATAAGCCTGCCGTTTGGTCCACACTGCCATAATTGGAAAAGGAGGTTTATAATTGACTTGTGTTTCCAATTTGTTTGGATAATTTCTGGTGTACCATAGGTGTGGGGCTGATTGATGGTTTAGAAACTGATATTCATCCCTAGACCAATGGGGCTCCGGAAGATGATTTGTCAAAGTGGGATAGAGACGTAGAGAGTGTAGGGCCGGAGCGAGCAAGGCCCCCAAAATCTGTAAATGCCCACTCAGCAGCGCTGTGTGGGCATTTACAGAAATGAATGTCACTGTGGTGGTCCCAACTACATTAGCTTCAGGCCCCACTTGTAAGACATCCTGGCTACGCTTGTGGAGGGAGAAGGTTTGCAATACCCTTAATTGCCTCAAGCTCCCCGGAAATGTGTTCTGATCCATGGGACAATTTCTTCTAGTTAGGCCAATCTTATTATCCCCTTCACTGCCTGATGCCAGGGAAAGGGTTAAGGGCACGTGCACTGACATTGTAGCACCCAAGAAATAGAGTTTAAGGTTTTGCGATTTTTCTGAAACATGGAACTCTTGAGCAGATTAATCGATTTACAAGGAGTGATTTTCCCGCCACCTGGATTTACAAGAAACTCTGTGAAATAAGATGGGGTGGCAAGGTAAACAGCGCAGTAAGTCAGGAATGCTATTTTGAAATTAAGTTTGCAGTGGCAGACAGAGAAGCTCCTTGAGGACTGTTAATGAGATTGCATTTCCTGGTACCAGAGACCCGCCGTGCTCCAGTGTACAACACTCACACAAGTGGGACCAGAGTAGACTTAGGGAGATCTGCCAGGAGAGCACTGTCTGATGCACGCTTGCATAATGGGAATGATTGGATTACGGTACAAAACCTTTTAGCTGCAAAAAACATCTTTCCAAAGGGCATCACCTCACTAATGGAACTTGCCTGGCCACATCAGGACAAAAAGTGGTCCCTGTTTCCTGCTCTGCTTACATAGCCAGAAATATCTTCTTTTTTTAATTTTTTTTTAAACAGACCATGAATCACTCCCCTCCCCAACAGCCCTTCCTTCATTTTTAGTTTTGGCTGACTGATGGTGCCTGCGCCAATTGTGTCCTGTTATGAGCATTTATAGGATGTGAGCATCCAAGCAAAGTGTGGTACCAGGGCCTGTGACAGCAATAGCTGGCAAATGAGGAATATTGATAAATGCTGATACAATGTTCAGGTAAACGTCGAAATGGTTGACTTCGTTCATTCTTGTTTTTTTTTTTTTAACAGCTTTGGTGGAACATGCTCCTGTTTCACCTTTCATGTGTAACAAGATGAGGTTATGGTTGTGGTTAGGATTCCGTGCACAGAGTCAAAATCAAAGTTTTAAACAGACTCCTCAGAAATCGCCTTTAATATGTACGAAATATTCATTCCCTAGCAGCTATCCTGTTCCACATAGTTAGCACCCTAGTAGGGGGCACTGGCCAATCAGGATGCTCGGAATGAGTGCTGGATCCTACGTATAAGTCCGAATTACGAGCAGCTTGAGTGTTGCTGGCCAGCGCCCCCTTCCTCGCTTCTCGTTCCCTTGCCGGCTCCCCCCTCACCTCTTAGCCCCCATTTGGTTAACTACACGGGTGCTAAGAAGGTTTAATTTAAAACAAATTAAAAAATAAACGTATCTTTCGTTGCTTCGTGTCATGGCGGCGTAGTGTCACAACTCAGTTTTCCCTGTTGTTGACGTGACATCAACAGAGAGGATGGACTCGGAAACACTGACGCTGCATAGCACCGAGAGGTACATTTCGTTTTTTTTTCTTTTTTTTTAATAAAAAATTAAACATCATTAGCACCCGCGTAGGAAACTACACAGGTGCTAATGGTCATAATGACGAGAAACCAGGCCGTACTTGGTTGTAATGTCCCAGGGCCCTCGTTAAAGGACCTCGCTTCACTTGGGCCTATTAACTTGGTCCCCAGCCCATTACCACCTGGTTCCTCGTCATTATGCCCATATTATAGGTAAAAGACTAGTTAGGAGATGTCGAACCTCAGAAGAGAGACCGGATGTTCTAGAACTTGCAGTTGCAGAGGATGGCCACTTGTGGCAGAGTTACTGACCCTCCCCAGAACAGAGATCCCCAGAGACACTGTTAGGTATTTTGTTATTTTGGGATCAGGAGAAATGGCAAGAACAATCAGGAGGAAACACCTCTGAAGATCTGTTCGACCAAAAGGACAAAAATAGAGGTAAGTAACCCTTCAGCAGGCACTTGGGAAGAGGACAGATAGGATACACTATTTCAGAGGGTAGCCCAAAGACTGTTGACATGTTATTAAGGAAAGCAAAAACAAAGAGGTAATGACAGGAAGGTTAAGAATGAATCTTAACCTATGGCATTGCTCTGGGCAACCCTCCAGACCATCTTCTTCACCTGCTGAGCCATTAGGGAAGAGGCAAGACCATATTCCAATCAGGCTTGGCCCCACCCCAAAAGGGGCAGTCCAGCCCCAACTGCTAGTTCACATCCCTTCTGCACGAGGCCACAAGCATCCTCAGGCACGTTTTGGTCTTGTTGTGCCTTATCAGTGAGGAGTAGCTTGGATCTCTAGGCCCAGCAGGCATGGGACCCATGTCTGAGCATACCTGTGCCACTCGGGGTGACAAAGAAAAAACAAAGAAGTCATGGCTGGAAAGTTTAGAATAAATCTTAACCTCTGGCATTCTCTGGGCAACCCTCCAGACCATCGTTCTTCATCTGCCGAGCCTTTACAGAAGAGGAAAGGGTTATAGGTGAAAGGGTGGAAATACAAAGGATTGAATGGCATTTTTTTCGAGTCAAAAGCACCGGAAAAAAAGGGTCGAATGCATTTTTAAATTTTTTTTATGGGGGGTTCCCTCCAAACCCCTGGTTTTCTTTAAAAAAACATTTTTTTAACTATATTAAATATAAAAAAAGAAACATACAAAAAATGCATTCGATAAAATAGTTTTCCGATCCTTTTGACTCAAACTTTTTGTCATTCGATCCTTTGTATTCTATCAAATGACTGGACACCAGAGGAAAGACCATATGCAAATCAGGCTTGGTCCCACCACTCTCTGGGCAACCGTCCAGACCATTGCTCTTCACCTGCCAAGCCATTACAGAAGAGGAAAGACCATATGCATCGGGCTTGGTCCCACCCCAAAAAGAGCAGTCCAGCCCGAACTGCTAGGTCACATCCCTTCTGAACGTGGCCACAAGCATCCCCAGCCATGTTTCGGCCTTGTTGGGCCTCATCCGTGAGTAGTGGCTTGGGTCTCTAGGGACAGCAGGCATGGGACCCATGTCTGGGCATACCCGTCCCACTCGAGGTGACAACACAAAAACAAAGAGGTGATGGCTGGAAGGCGTAGAATGTTATTAAGGAAACCCTGGTTAGGTTAGAAAAAAATGCAGATAGACTGTAATGCTATGTTGACCAAACTTGAGCAGAGGCAAGCTACCCTAAAAGATAAGCATACCATCCAGGCTGCAAGGCGGGGCTCCTCTCCAATGGGATGGCTCTAATAAAAAAGGAATGTTTTTATTTTTCCAGTGTGCAATGCACTGGAGGTCAAACACAAGAGAGTTTGCCGGACAATTATGCCTTCTTCCTTGTTTCATGCGACAAATTATTAGGTCCCTTGCCAGAAACAGATGAGATGTGAGAAGCAAAGGAACAGAATGGAGAGCTAAAATGGAGGACAAAATAGGTTGAAAGTGAGAGAAAAGGGAAGACATATGAAACGAGGTTGGTATTGATGACGGTAGCACAGATGTAAGAGCTCATCAAGGCCACAGCGAGCACAAATCTCATACACCGCTTGACAAGATGCACCTGGCTCATTGATAGTGAGTGAGTAGGCCATGGCACGTAAAGCGAGGAAGCTGGTGTCAGTGAGTGTGACCCATGAGGCTGTAGGTGCGGGGGGACACGGACGGGAAGGTTGAGTGACTGGCATCAGAGAGTGCCTGCTGAGCTTGGTGCGAGTGAGCGTCGGAGCCATGAGTACATAGTGCCAAGTGCTGCGCCCAAATCTTGTGAATCTGGAAGCCATGAGACTCTATCATGTAGAAAAGGGGAGCAGCCATTTTGGTGCTAGTGAGTCAAGGAGCCTAGAATTGTGCTAAAACATGCTCAGCCCATTTCAGTGAACGAGGGTCCCCTGTGGTTGCAGAAGGAGGTATCTCAGTTGAGTGTGTGACTATGAGCTGCTAACGTTTTTATAGGGTGACCAGACGTCCTGGTTTTCCCAGGACAGTCCATGGGAAATCACCCTCCGTCCCGGGGTCCCGGGAGTTTTTTCAATTTAGAAACCCGTCTCGGGTTTGCATGGTTGGGTGGCTACGTTCCCGAAATCGGGTCCCGGTGCGACTTTTCCTGCGTGAATGGGGGCGTGAAATGCTTTTCACGCCCCCATTTTTCCCCCCTTACCCCCCTCCCCCTCGCCAGCACACTCCTCCAATGAGAGGAGTGTGCCTGTGACTACCCCACAATCCTCCCAGCAACAGGCCAGCGAGATAGAATTAGGACTACAGTTTTATTTGTATTTACGTTAGTCCTAATTCTATGTCTATGGTCTGTCCCGTTTTTTTTTTTTGTTATCTGGTCATCCTACGTTTGTACTCATATTAATATTATCATTCAGGGTAGGCCCATGAAACACGCAGCTAAAATAACAGCCGCAGCTGCTGTCGAAATGTCCTTTGATTTTTCTGCCTTTTAACCTTGGTCGCAATCCTTGAAGAAATGAAGTCAGTCCAGGTGTAAGAGCTGTCAGGTTAATGGAGGCCATCATCCCAGTGGACAGACTATGATAGTGAGTAGTGTCTAGAGGGATTTGGTTTCACCGCCTGCAGCATTTTAGGGGCCCTGTCAGATGAGCCATGCACTGGATTATTGAGGGGTGTAATTCTCGGCATCTCCCGAAGCAACCATGGAAAGACTGCAGGGCTGTCGAGAGGACAGACTTGGTGCACTGAGCACAACAGGGCCTCTACAAAGTGAATTTTCCCCTCACTAGAGTGGTTCCACAGGGCCACTCAGCACTTCCACCAACAGCACATATCATGTGTGGTTGTTTGGGTGCACATTTGTCTCAGCAAAGGACCATGTGGTGGCCCGCCTCCGGTCACCGGTGGCGGGCCACAGATGATGTCGGGGCACCCGACACGACCCACAGATGCTGTGATCATGCAGCTGATGGTTGGCAGGGTTCACCCTGCCACGCCCGGATCACCGGAGTGTGAGTTCCCAGGCTGTGGGGCACCGCAGCAGCAGCGGCCTGGATCCTGGGGGCACCCAATTAAGGCCACCAACCAGGCCCCGACCACGCGGCAATAGGACTCCAAAAGAAGAACACAGACATGAGTTGCTGCTTCCTGGGGCTCTGCTGCACTTCAGTGTGCCTGCCAGCAGAGCCCCTTTTATTAGAGAGAGGCGTCATGACGATGACATGACGCTCTCTTATCCAAAACACTAGACCCACACATAACAGTCCTCCTTTATTATAACAAAAGAAAAATCACACCCCACTACAAACAGCGACCCTATACTGGGTCTAACATGGTGCATTCCAGTCCTCGCACTCATTCTAATCCTACATAACCAGTGCAAACATACGGTGCATTCCAGTCCGGGGAGCACTTAATGGCTAGTTAAAACCTTTAACTTTAAGCACCGCAACCAACAGATGTGTTCCAGTCCTCACACCACGGGGCCCGACAGCGAGCCGTTCCACCTCAGAATAATGCAGGATCGAACTGGCCATTGGCGCTGCTGCAGGAAAAAAATAATATGTTCTCTTCATCTCCCTCTTCTTCCACCTCATGCCGCATTCTCCATTGGTCTTCCGCCACCTGGACTGTGGCCACTCTCGGGGTCTTTCTCCCCTTCGACTCACTTTCCCCTCGATGTCCCCACCATGCTGGCGGGCGTCGGGGCGAGGCACACCCATGCAAAGTGGTCCACCTTCCTGCACCTCCGACAGATGTTTCCCTTCGCAGGGCAGTCCTGCCCGTGTGGAAGATCCCACCCGCACTGATGGCATATGGTGGCACCGGGATCTCTCCTTGGCCAATCCCCTCTCCTCGTTGGCCTCGCTCCTTGCCATTTGCGATGGCGGACACCTCCTCCAACTTGATCTGTTGCATGGGGGCCTACAGCTTGATGTCTGGAGAAGTCCATGACTGAGGCCCACACCTACGCCAGCTCTTGGGCACGGCAGAGTGCCAGTATGCGATCGAGGGTTAGCGCATGGTCCCTTAGAACTTGTTTGTGCAGTTTCGATGAGCTGCAGCCATAGATAATCTGCGCCCTGATCTCATCCTCCTCGTAATTGCCCAGAGCACAGGACAGCGCAATGCTCCGCAGTTTTCCATGAAATGTGCTCAGACTCTCCCCTTCCTCCTGTCTCGCACAACTCATCCTGAATCGTTCGTAGTCCCTGTTTACCATGAGTCTGAAACCCTCATTCAGGGCTGCACCATAGGAGTGGACAATGGGTCATAGGGTCCTGAACAGCCTCTGGACGGCCAGTCCGGCAGAGTACAGGCGGGTTGGGCATTTTGCTTTGTCCTTGATCTCCACCACCTCAAAATACAGCTCCAAGTTCTCTACCCAGGCTGTCCACCAGGGCCTCAGACTGGCATGGGGACCCATGACATTGAAGTGATGCAATGGTGCCAGCTGCGCTCCTTGTCGATACACGACCTTGGTCTCCTCGTCTGACATGATGAACACTGGGCGGGGTGCAGGATGTGACCACTGCTGGTGAGTCTTAGGGTGTGTTCCCGGTCAGCGGGCAACTTGACCCCTGTGGAAGGCTTTTAAAGGCGCACAAGTGCTCCTTGAGGAGCCGCTACCTTCTGTTGATGACTGACTGATGAAGATGAGCCAGCGACTGTTCCTTGACATCCTCGAGGAGCCGCAACTCTCCATGGCCTTGATACTGGTTAAGCTGCCATGGGAGCCTGATGATCTCACCAAGTTTAGGCCAAGGCGGGCGCACAATCACTTCTTGAGGGGTGGCTACCTGACAGGAAGGGTGATGCCGGCAGAAGCACCAGGAAGGTCCAACATGTGCTTTAATACCCTCCCTTAGCGTTAGTTGCATTTCTTGTTAGAACCTTGCCGACAACTGTGTTCCTTCTTTCATGGGCAGCGCTGTCAGGGGTCCTCCCACTCTGCACGGGCTCAGCTAGACCTCCTGGCTCACTGCCGCGGCCCGATGGTGATGGCCACACCCCTTTTTCTTGTGAGTCGTGAGGCTGGACTCCCGATAGGCCTCAGCACCCCAGAGGCCATGCCCTTTTAGGGCCGCACCACGGGCTGCGCCGAAAATACTTGAAAATGTTGACAATGCACAAATTGCTTTCAGCCTTCGCGACCCGGTCTTGATGGGGCCCGTACCCGTGTTCCCCGCTCCTGGCGGGATGTAATGATGGATCACTGCTGCGGGACCGGGCCTTCAGGCTCCACCCCCTTCCTTTGTTCAGGGACGCAGCCTTTTCCCCACGTGGCCGATGCCGACACAGGTCATGGCCGCTTCCACTGACTGGCGGCCGCCGCCCTACACCACAGCCACACCAGGGCAGCAGCACGAAGTCTCCAGGTGCCCGCCGCAGGGCGAGTGCCTCCCCCTTCAACCGCGGCTGACGCCACAGGTCAGAGCACTGGATGGGCTTCCAGCAGCCTACACACCGCACCGGTGTGTAGGGCCCAGATCACCCGCATCGCCAATGTGGTGGCCCGCCTCTGGTCACTGGGGGCGGGCCACAGATGATGTCGGGGTACCCAACATGACCCACAGATGCTGCGATCATGCAGCTGATGGTTGGCAGGGTTCACCCTTCCACGCCCGGATCACCAGAGCGTGAGTTCCCAGGCTGGGGGGCACCCCAGCAGCAGTGGCCTAGATCCTGGGGGCACCCAGTCAAGGCCGCTAACCAGGCCGCAAACACATGGCAATAGGACTCCAAAAGAACAACACAGACACGAGTTGCCGCTTCTAGGGATCTGCTGCACTGCCGTGTACGTGCCAACAGAGCCCTTTTTTTATTAGAGAGGCGTCATATCGATGTCATGACGCTCTCTTATTCAAAACACTAGACCCACACAATACAGACCATACGTGTGCTGATGTTTACTGTGGTTGACAAATGGAGCCTGTGCTTTGTGCCACTGAAATGGGACCATGATTTCAGTTTCTTTGATGTCACAATGGCTTTAGCCACATGTTTCCACAGTACAGCTTACACTTCTTGTGGCATTGTCTGGCTACGGATATTACGGTCTTTGCACGAGGGATCCTTGAAGAATGCACCATTTATTTTAGCTAGGGTTTCAAGTTCAAAGGAGTGTGACCAGTTGCTGTCGAGCATTGGCTCTAGAGCAGTAGAGAAGTGTCTAGACAGCGCTGCAAGGGGGCACCCTACAGCTAGAAAGTTGGGGCCAGTAACCAGTGGGGCAAGGAGGTCAGGAAGGGAGAGGGGCAGAACACTGGCTGGCAGGTCACCAGCCAGTGACACAAAGAAAATCACAACACCTTTCCCTCTCATCTCCCTCAGACTCCTGGAGCCAGGCAGGATGAGGGACAATGCAGGTACAACAACATAATGGGAATGTGCAAAGCACCAAAATCAGGGAAGCAGGAAACATAGGCAGAGCCCCTCAAAGTGCGAAATGGCCATTGGCACCAGCCCCCCCAGAGGCAGACAGAGCCTAGGGCAAGTCAATGGGTAATATAAGGAGCTGCCCAAGCAGCAAAGAAGTACAATCGGTGCGGTACTCCGTACAGAGCACCAAACAAGTAGCCTGCGTATGCTGAATGCTTTTACACCCGGGCCCACCTGGATGGGAGGCCCGGGGCCGTAAGCTGGGAGGTGGGGTGTTTGTGCTAAGTATGGTGGGGCAGTGCCTTTTGGCGCTGCCCCACTTAGCATGCACATGGTGGGGTCGGGCTGCTGGGTCCCTTAACAATGGGAACCCAGACAGCGCGTCTCCAAGACAGGAGGGTGAGGTGAGAGGGGCAGGTGACAACCGGCAGTCGCTGCCCCCAGTCACCTTTCCCTCCATACTTCAAAGGCCCCCCCTTCCCATCCTGCGGATGCTGAGCGGGGGCCTTTTGAAGTTCAAAGAAGGGGCCGCCTTGCCCCCAGGCCGAATTTTGCCTTTATCTGGCGGGGGCAAGGTGGCCCTTCTCATGCTTCCTCCCTGTCAGCCACGAACAGCAGCAGGACGGCTGCAGGTCTCCGGGCTGAGTTTCACCAGCACATCGCCAGGCTCTTGGGGACTCGAGCCACTCCAGCATTCCAGGGCACGGCTGGCAGTGCAACTTCACGGCTGATACAAAGAAGAAAGGAGCTGGAGAGGGAAAGCAGTAAATCAAGGCTGCAGGCAAACTGCTAGTTTACACAAGATCGCAGATTGGCAGGGGGACTTTCCCAGGATTTCCATTCGCAAACTGCAAGACACAAAAATCCGGCAGGAAGAATAATTTTGAGTACTTTTAAAAGGTGCAGTGAGACGTGTCTTTCACCAGCCACTCCAGCCTCCACGAGGACAGCTGACAGCTGCGGCGGCGGGCCAAAAAGAAAGATGCTGCGCAGCATTTTCCAGCTGCTTACAGGCTGCCACTGCCAGATCTAAGATTGGCAGGAGATGGTTGGACGAGGGGCATCCATAATAAAGCCTCGGGCCTGGCTGCAGCATTCCATACCGAAGACTGGAACGGGGGCACTGAGCAGCAGCTTATGAAGTCTTGAGCCCACCTTGAAGTTATCCAGAAGGCGATCCCCGCTCAAGCATCATTAAGAAAATAAACAATTCAAGCGTGTGCGGCTTTCAATGCTATTCAAAGCAAACGCTGGCATTAAAACACGCCTGGCCTCATAATGTGTTTTTCAGAGAATCAAGTTGGAAGCAAGACGACACAGAGCAACAGATGAAGGGCAAGTTAATGGCTGCCTGGCAATCATGCCATTTGCGAGCAAAACCAGTTGGTACAGTGACACGGCCCGCTTAAAATCGGGGGGCAACTCTGCCAGCAGGCTCACAGGCATTTTCGTGCGACTGGAGCCCACAGCATATGCAGGACCTCGCAGCAGGTAGTTGGGGGCCATTAAAACATGGCTCCTATAAACAGCACTACCCCGGGAAGTTTACATACCGGCATGCCTGGCTTTAGGTTTTTTCTGAATACCTTGCTTCGAGGGGAAAACTGCGGTTCCAGACTACAAGAAGAAGATCAGGACAAGAGCCACAATCGGGAAGAAGGGCCAGGACAGCAACGGCCAGCATCACAATTCTTTGCTAAGAAGCTCCAGCCAAGACTTCAAAGAAGGAAAAGATGGCCGATGCTTTATCCCTGAATGAAACACTACTCCTGGAATAGGATAAAACGGCAGAAGCAGTCCATGGCGTGGACGTGGTGCAGGAAATAGTGGTTGAGTTGCATCCACCAGTTTCAATGATGACAACGCAGACGCACTGGAGCATGCGGACAACGGCTATGATGAGCCAGCAGAAAAGGAGCGGCTGGCAAGGAAGAAGCAGCGTTGTGATGTTCGCAGCATGCCCGCCTCTTCAGACACCCACCCCGGCACCAAAAGAAAAGCACAATCAGGTACTGTGAAAAGCAATGTTAGAACAATTTTTTAAAGTGGCACAAGGATGTGGGTGCTGGGAAAATGAAGAGGCTAAGGGATGACTCAAACAGCTCCAGCAGCAAGAGTGACAGCATGGACACAGAGTCTGATTCTGGGGGGGCGAGGATGTCCAGGGCCAATTTAAAGCATGGGTTGGGCCTAGCAATGATGTCGTGTCTCCAAGCCCTCACATGAATAAATATGGGGGACGCACAGCCGGCAAAAGTGTGAATAGAAGCCTATTGCATGGCACATAGAGTGCAAAATTAAGATTTGGAAGAAGCAATTCATTGAGATTTGTTGCCTATTGGAATATGAAGAATTAGGTTTTGTTATTCCCGAGAGGGATAAGAAAGAGAAAGAAATAGCGAGAGAAAAGAGGCCCACCCTGGAAAAGAATATTCAGAATTGGGAGGCCTCTTTTCAAATCCTGTCAACCCAGAAGAGGGCACTGCATTGATTGCCTACCACCATAGAATCCTAGAGAGCCACAATACCTTTGGGCAGAAATCATGGCTGAACTACGACAGGGAGTTCAGGAAGGAGATGCAGAGATTCCCTGACCCAGGCTGGGAAGAGGAAGACCCCAAACTGTATATTTCCCATGTCTTAAAAGCACCAATGCAGCACATGCAATGGTGACCACAGCAGCAACGACTGCACAAAAGCCTCTCCCTCCAGGCCCAGCCCAAAAGTCTGAGAGGGTAAAAACATGTACTAGTAATAAAATGGGAGCCTCACCAACAGAAATTGACCAACTAATAAAATGTTAGAGAACTACCCTGACCCTGCAGCTAGATAATTCTTGGGTCAGGGCTTCAAAGATGGGTTTCAGATCCCATTCAAGGGCCAGGGATCTCACACTATACCCAAAAACCTAAAATCTGCCTCTTTCCTAGCCAACATAATAAGAGAATAAATTGGTAAAGAGCCAAACATAGGGAGGATTGAGGGTCCCTTCCAACACCCTCCTTTCATTGAGTTTTTATGCTTCCCCCTGGCCATTGTGCCCAAAAAACAGCAGGGGGAGTTTAGGACGATCCATCATTTATCTCACTCACCCGGAAGCTCTTTCAATGTTGGCATCCTTGCCACTGAGGCTACTGTCTCTTATAGCTGCGTGCAGGATGCGGTTGACCTAGTAAAACTGTCAGGTAGATACGCTCTCATGGCGAAAGCCGACACTAAGTCAGCATTCAGGCTGCCGCCTGTGCACAAGAACACCTACCAGTGGCTGTGTTTCCATTTTGCCAACAAATTCTATTTTGATAAACACCCACCCCCCCCATGGGCTGCGCCATCGCGTGTGCCTACTTTGAACAGTTCAGTTCTTTCCTACAAAGGGTACTCCAACAGGCCACGCCTAGAGCCAGAACGGTACACTATCTAGATGATTTCTTCTTCACTGGCCCAGCAGGGTCTCCCATATGCAGCTCATCCATTAAGTTATTCAGTGAAACCAGGCAGGCATTAGGGGTTCCACTGGCGCCTGAGAAGACGATAGGACCCACCACCACCCTGTCATTCTTAGGCATAGAGATTGACTCTTCCAAGAGAGAATGCTGCCTACCCATAGACAAAATAGAGGACTTTATAAAGACAATAAGGTTGATGACAGGCAGGGACTAGGCGACGCTGCGGGAAAATACAGTCCCTTGCTGGGAAGCTCAATTTTGCTACCAGAATCAGGTTCCAAGGCCGGATCTTTAACAGGAATGTGGAACTAAAAATGAGGGGGGGTTACTAAGCCACACCACCACATCAGATTGGGCAAAGAAATAACACTAGACATGGCCATATGGGAATCATTTCGTAACAATTTTAATGGCCAGGTGATATGGCGCAAAACCATGAATGGAGTAGACAAAAGGTCCTTGTTCACAGATGCGGCTGGCAGCAAAGGAGTTGGGGTTTGTTTTGCTAACAAGTGGTGCGCCGAGCACTAGCCTCCCTTCTGGCAGAGGAGGGGCTGGTCCAGGAACATCACACTGCTAGAGATATTTCCCATAATGGATGGCACTCTATTTATGGGGGGACTTGTTGGCCAGCACAGAACTGGTCACACAGTCAGACAACATGGCGGTTGTACACATTTTAAACAAGGGTGCTGCCTCCTGCCCTCTGGTGCTAAAAGTGTTGAGAGAAATGACAAACAGTCACCCTGGAAAATAACATGGTAATAATTGGGCGGCACATTGCAGGCAAAGATAATAAGGCCGCTGACGCTCTGTCCCGTTTTCAGTTCTCCACTTGCAAGGCACTAAACCCACAGGCAGAAGCCAGGAGGACAGCAGTTCCAGAAGAGGTTTGGGCCACCATGGACACATCCAAGGCAGCCCCCGCCAGCCAGCCGGTCACAGCTCTCCCATCTGGCAGCAGTTTCATATTACACTAGATTAGCGGTGGCACCCAACCCCACCCACGGCGCACTAACCAGATATGCTCTCAACGGTTGGTCCAAAATGGAAGGGGTCAAGACAGACACCAGGCGCTCCCTCAATTTTGCTAAATTAAAAAGTTCTGCTAGACACCCTCCCTGCAGTATGCAACAATGCCTACGAGACTATTTAGAGTTGCCTTCACACTCAACTACTCTGGGGCGTTCAGGATCAGCGAGATAGCCTCCAAAAACACAGGATCAGAGTTAGGGCTGTGAAACTGTGTAGGTCCAAAACTGACCAATTAGGAAAAGGGAGGATCATCAACCTGTACTGCATTGAGGAAACAGAATATTGCCCCATCTGCATCACTAGGGCCTTCACGAACAAGCGCCCCAGCTGGGGGGGGGGGGGCAATTATTCACACACAAAATTGGGTCTGCCCTCAGTAGATTCCATGTGAGGTCTGTCCTCAGGAATACTATAATAGCTACAGGATGGAATCCTACTGAGTTTGGATCCCACGCCTTCAGGATAGGAGCAGCCACTTAGGCCTGGATGGGGGGGTTGCAAGAGAAAGCCATAAAAGGGATTGGGGGTTGGATATCGAGGGCTTACAAAAGATACATCAGGAAAGACTTGATCTAATAGTATCTTCCTCCCCCCCCCCTATTATCTCCTCATCATCCACCCATCTCAGGGGCAATGACTTGCCTCAGCTGGGCAGGACGTTTTTCTGGCTTAAATCGGCACCTCCCTCTGATCCTTGGCACGCATGCTAAGACTTCGAACAGAAGTGATGATGTCAGAAATCATCCCTCGCCAACAGTGGCATGGGGCAGAGTGCAGCAAAGCCATGGGGATTTCTAGGCGCAAACTGAACAAAGCCGTGGCCAATTTCTGCCTTTTATCAGGCCTCAAATTTATTAAACATGGGATCTCGGTACACAACCAGGCCATGTTCTGCAATGGCAGGGTTCACCTGTCCATTGAAGGTATGGACATTTCACCAGGAATATTTTCTGGAACCTGGCAGCCAGAGGCTGTACGTAATTCATAATCTCTTATTTTGGGGGGACCTGGGAGACGCCGGTCAGCATCCCCTCAGGGTGGCGGCGGGGATCAGCCTCGAGCGGGCCCCTAATTGGGATTAGGGCCCCCCGCTCACCTGTTCCCTCTGTCCCCAAAATATAGTATTGTTATCCTTATGTGATGTTATGGCTGGTTTTTCTTTGCACCATGGCTGGTACTAAAATAAAGCTTGTGGCCAAAGTTTTTTCCACCTCACATCCTGGTCATCAGTCTCCTCATTCCTGCAATTGTCATTCTGTATTGCCTGTCTTGTCACACTTGTCATCCATCCGTGTCACCCGCATGCCACTCCACAGCACAAAAACACTTCCAGGTTTATACACCCGGGCCCACCTGGATGGGAGGCCCGGGGCCGTAAACTGGGAGGTGGGGTGTTTGTGCTAAGTATGGTGGGGCAGTGCCTTTTGGCGCTGCCCCACTTAGCATGCACATGGTGGGGTCGGGCTGCTGGGTCCCTTAACAATGGGAACCCAGACAGCGCGTCTCCAAGACAGGAGGGTGAGGTGAGAGGGGCAGGTGACAACCGGCAGTCGCTGCCCCCTGTCACCTTGCCCTCCATACTTCAAAGGCCCCCCCTTCCCATCCTGCGGATGCTGAGCGGGTGCCTTTTGAAGTTCAAAGAAGGGGCCGCCTTGCCCCCAGGCCGAATTTTGCCTTTATCTGGCGGGGGCAAGGTGGCCCTTCTCATGCTTCCTCCCCGTCAGCCACGAACAGCAGCAGGACGGCTGCAGGTCTAAAAAACCATCCCTCCCACCCTACAAATAACCGTAAGGAAAAGCTATAGCGAGGGCCAGGTAGAAAATGGAACACAATCATAGCAGTAGGGGAGGCTAAAACGCCTCACTTCAAAAAATAAACATAAAAATTCAACTCCAAGAATGGCCTTCTTAAAATACCGGGGGGTCTTTTTGTCTATTAGTTAATATTCCAGGAAAATACAGTTATAGAAGACCCAGGCGCTCAGAATCCACCAGAGAACATCAATACAGGTGGGAGCTCTAGGGGTATAACAAAACTGAAAAAGAGAGAGGAACTTGAGCAGAAACATGTACTAGTAAGCCTCAAGTATCCACCTCCATGCATGCAGAAGGGGGGCTCCATGCATGCACAAGTGGATCAGGAGCAGGGTAAGTTCCTAGTAAGGCTCTGGAACCCACCCCCTCACAATTTTGTTTATGCAAGATAAGCGCACTGGGGTACGCAAGTGGATCGTGGGCGGGGGAAGTTCCCAGCTAAGCCCTTAGAACCCACCCCAGCAGCGAAATAGTACAACACAAGCACTGAAGGGGTCTCACAACACAAGTGGTTCGGGAGCAAGGAACATTCTAGTAAGGCTCTCCTTTTGAACCCATTCCAGCTGTAAAAACAGGCAGCCTTAAGCGCTGAGGGAGTCTCACAACGCAAGTGGATCAGGAGCAGGGTAAAAAACTAGTAAGGCTCTTTGAACCCACCCCGGCTGTAAAAACAAGCAGCTTCAAGCGCAGAGGGGGTTTCATAATGCAAGTGGATCGGGAGCTGGGTAAAAACCCAGTAAGGCTCTTTGAACCCACCCCTGCTGTAAAAACAAGCAGCGCTAAGCGCTGAGGGGGTCTCACAAGGCAAGTGGATCGGGAGCAGGGTACAAACCTAGTAAGGCTCTTTGAACCCACCCCGGCTGTAAAAACAAGCAGCTTCAAGCGCTGAGGGGGTTTCATAATGCAAGTGGATCGGGAGCTGGGTAAAAACCCAGTAAGGCTCTTTGAACCCACCCCTGCTGTAAAAACAAGCAGCGCTAAGCGCTGAGGGGGTCTCACAAGGCAAGTGGATCGGGAGCAGGGTAAAAACCTAGTAAGGCTCTTTGAACCCACCCCGGCGGTAAAAACAAGCAGCTTCAAGCGCTGAGGGGGTTTCATAATGCAAGTGGATCGGGAGCTGGGTAAAAACCCAGTAAGGCTCTTTGAACCCACCCCTGCTGTAAAAACAAGCAGCGCTAAGCGCTGAGGGGGTCTCACAAGGCAAGTGGATCGGGAGCAGGGTAAAAACCTAGTAAGGCTCTTTGAACCCACCCCGGCGGTAAAAACAAGCAGCTTTAAGTGCTGAGGGGGTTTCACAATGCAAGTGGATCGGGAGCGGGGTAAAAACCCAGTAAGGCTCTTTGAACCCACCCCGGCTGTAAAAACAAGCAACTTTAAGCGCTGAGGGGTCTCACAATGCAAGTGGAGCGGGAGCAGGGAAAAAACCCAGTAAAGCTCGTTGAACCCATCCCGGCAGTAAAAACAAGCAGCGCTAAGTGCTGAGGGGGTCTCACAATGCAAGTGGATTGGGAGCAGGGAAAAAACCCAGTAAGGCTCTTTGAACCCACCCCGGCTGTAAAACAAGCAGCCTAATGCGCAGAAGGGGTCTCGTAGCACAAGTGGATCTGGAGCAGGGAAGACCCTAGTAAGGCTCCTAGAACCCACCCCCGAGGAAACAACTAGCCCGCAAACGGAGCGTGGGGGCTTCAAAAACTCAAGTGGATCATGTGTGGAGAAAGTGCCAAATTCATCTCCAAAGAGTGGACCAAGAGGCTAAAACGCCTCCATCCGTGGAAAAGTACAAAACACATGACCAAAAAATCAAAATGGCTCCAAGAACACATCCCGCGGAGGATCAAGTGAAAGGCTTCAGAACGCGGGGTTTTGTTCTATCAAGAAATACGGACCAAGAGCCATAACTTCAGCGAAAATCACCCTGTGAGCAAGAGAGGGCGCAAGTGCTAAACCTGGTCAGGTTGGACATCAGTAAAAGGCACACAAGCGCACACCTACCCACCTCACTTGGAAAGGACAAGAGAAAGCAGGATGAACCTGCTCCAAAGACAAGCAATTATGAACATGTCACAGCTCACACGCTGTAGCCAAACAATTGCCACAAGCTTTCATATGAATGGCGGCGGGGATCAGCCTCGAGCGGGCCCCTAATTGGGATTAGGGCCCCCCGCTCACCTGTTCCCTCTGTCCCCAAAATATAGTATTGTTATCCTTATGTGATGTTATGGCTGGTTTTTCTTTGCACCATGGCTGGTACTAAAATAAAGCTTGTGGCCAAAGTTTTTTCCACCTCACATCCTGGTGGTCAGTCTCCTCATTCCTGCAATTGTCATTCTGTATTGCCTGTCTTGTCACACTTGTCATCCATCCGTGTCACCCGCATGCCACTCCCCAGCACAAAAACACTTCCAGGCTTATTCTTTTGGAAACATCGGCCTGTTTCCCATTCGGCAAAACCTTCAGTTTTGTCTATGCTTGCGGTATTATCGACGTTGCAGCTGAGTCTGTGGAAGCCAGAGCGGGAACTTTACCTTGCTCTAGTCCAATGGCAGCATTTGAGGAACAAATGCAAAGCCGAGAGCTACAGCAGACTCATGACACGTGTTTGAAGGATCAGGCACTCTCCCGAAGAAAGGGCACACGTTTTGCGGCGCTCCGAACAAGAAAATAGGAGAGGAAGCAAGGAAACAGCATCAGCAGGGGCATACAGACGAGAAAAACTCACCTGGAGTTTCCAAGTGAAGGCGGAGGAGACAGCCACGAGTTCAGCGGGCAGCAACAGAAGCGAGCCAGTCTACTGAGGGAGGAGCCAGCGGGCGCGGAAAAGAACCGGCGAGGGTTGCCGCGGCGACTGAAATGTGAAATTGACAGGGGCTGCTGACGGGGAGACCAGGAAGAGCAGCTGCAGCAGAGAGCTTTGGTGTGCCATCTCCACGGCGCACACGGTGCACAAAGTGTTTTTGTGTGTACTTTTTGCAAAAATAAGCACAAAAAGGGAGATAATTGATACCTCGCGCAATCGAACCTACTGGAAATAGAAAACACTTTCCATAAATCCTCAGCAACTGTAAAGGGAGCCGCAAGAAGGTCGAAGAGCAAGGGAAAGGATATAAACAGCAGCAGGATAGTTAGTCTACATTGCTGGGCACGGTTTGGGGATTTTTGTTACACGCCATGAGGCGCAGAAGCAATTTGGTCTAAAACTACAAAGACTGCATAGCTGACTAAAACCATGGAAACTGCAGGCAAGAAGAAGTCGAAGCTCATGGAATGGGCTGATGAAGCTGAGCTCATACACGGCTGGCCATGGGTGAGGAAGCGTTTCAGTGTAAGATCCGATAGCTGGAGTTGGACATTACTGGGCCTCGAGAAAACAGCGACACCAGCAAAGAAGAAAGCCAAAGGGAACCAAGAACTAGCCACAGCGGAAAAGCAGACTACTCCAGTACCCGAAAAGAAGAATAACAATCAAAGTAAAAAGAAAGCATTTATGACTGAAATGTTGGATGAATTTGAAAACAAGTACCTAATACAGCAAGAATAAGTAGTAAATGCAAAATGTGATAGGCTGGAACAAATGATGACTGACTTGGGGGAAAAACAACAGCAGCCTATAGAGGCATAAGTAACGGTCGATCAAGGGGTAGGGGGAAGGGCCACTAAGGGCGTGGTTAGGCCCTAACCCCACCCCATGCCAGATAGAGAGGACTGGCCACAATGCTACAGGGCCCTTAGCAACAACCCCTAGCAATAGAAGGGGGTGTCCCAACAGCAGACAACAGTGACACAAGCAGTGCAGCAACAGCACCACATGATCAGGACGCTCTATTTGAACAATTCAACTAATTTTTTCAATGGGCCTTCTTAAAACAATTACCAGAGGCACAGGCAGTACACTACCTTGACGATTTCATGCTGATAGGTCACGCAGAGACAAGGGAATGTCAAAATGCATTAACAGTAATGATGAAAATGGCAGCAGATTGGGGCATACCATTAGCAAAAGAAAAAACGACCAAACCAGCAACAAACATCATTTTCTTAGGTACATAGATAGATTCTAGAGCAGGAGTGTGCAGGATACCGGGCAACATAGTAGAAGAACTACTGGTTAAAATCAAGGCCTTAAGAGGAAAGGGCAAAGGCACAGTTAGAGAAATACAGCCATTGGCAGGAAGTCTGAATTTTGCATCCAGGGTGATACCACAGGGCAAAATATTTGAAAGACGTTTGGAACTAAGGACAAAAGGCTGCCAAAACCCTCATTTGCACATAAGGCTGGGGCCAGAGGTTAAAAAGGATTTGCTAATATGGGAGGATTTCCTTACAAAGTTCAACGGTCCAGCACTATGGCGCAGGCCATTGAACATGGGCAATAAAAGGGTACTGTTTACTGATGCAGCCGGGAGCAAAGGTTTAGGGACAATTCTGGACATAGCAAGGTTCGCTGGTGAATGGCTAGACACTTGGCAAACAGCGGGTTGGACCAGAAATATCACGCTACTTTAGATCATACCAATCTGGTTGGCACTGTACATATTATTGAGAGGAATGAAAGAAAGATTGGGAATCTTACTGAAAGGAAGTTTGTGAACTGTACTGAAATGATAAAGCCCATTATATGAAAACCCAAGCACTGGCAATAGCCAAAATTCAAGGAACTACATTACCTGAGAAACAAGTGCTAGCAAAGCCAAGAGAGCACACATAGTTGAATGGTACAAGAAATCCAGCATTGACCAAAGCCGTAAGAGTTCAAGGAACTGTATGTTATAAGGAAACAAGTATTAGCAAGAGCCAAGAGAAAAAAAGAAAGTGTAACAAGTGCATGGTGGCCAACCAAGGCACGTTACAGGGTCAGGAGAGTGTGACACGTGTGAATGAAGCAAGCATCAATTCTAAGGAGAAACAATGGACTGATGTTAATGTAAAAGCAGTAAAGAAGGCGTACCAGTTGCGTGACCTGTAATGGGTGTACCATATGGTCCGACAACTGCCCATAGATCGGGTGCCTCTGAATGGAAAATCCACTGAAAATATCCAGAAATAAGCTTGTGTCGTGCAATAACTTTTTAAGTGATTTTGAATTCAAGTGTTGTTTTGAACGCTGGCAGATTTGAGCTCTTGAGGAAGGAAACCCATGTGTTGACTTGCAAAGCTGGAAAATGTGAACTCTAGGGTAAGGAAACCCCTGTGCTTTATGAACTATTTTGAACTTGGGGAAGGGGAAGTTGATTACAAGCTAAGAGCTAGAATAAACTCGGATCTTTATTTTGAACACTATTGATTTTGATGCTGACAGCCCTACACAGTGTATGCAGTTAGTTATGAGGGCAAGTATAGGTTTTGGACACAGACAGATATTTTGCTTTGGACTTTCTGACGCAGACTATCCTTAGTTTTCTTTAGGTAGGGAAATCCCACCTTTGAAAAGGGCAAGTTAGGCATTACTCCATCCTACCTTTTTGAGTTAATACAACTTTATTGAACAAACGTATGCCTGTTCCCTGTGTCTGACTCATGATGCCTTGAGACATAGGACTCCATGGGGAGAATTGCAGGTATTTCCGGCACCGGTAATACCAGTGCTGGAAAAAGCTGCTGTTTTTTGCCAGTGGTGGCCTGATTTACCAAAAGAGTAGTCAAGCACGAAAGAAAATAAGGACATAGCAGTGGAATAAGAGCTGAATGAAGAACATCGGATGAAGCAGCAGTGGGGTTCCCCCATTGAAGCAAAAAAAGAACTACATTTTCAGAAAGAGGGGAGAAATAAGAGATAGGATGCATGTTTAGACTTGTGAGGTGTGGGGAAGAGGATGATCACAGATTGTCAGTTTTAGGAGCAAGTAAAAAAAGCAAAATCATAAGCAGAAAGGGAAGCATTTAGAGAGGGATGGGGGATGGGGGTGGAATACACTTGAAAATCATTAAGAAGTGAAACAAACTATGATGGAGTGAGTGAGTAGAAATATGAGACTAATATTGGCATACTTTAGCACAAACCAGAGTGAGATCAAAAGTGGCATCAAGTAAAGAAAGTGTGGCGAGATCGGAGAGAGCGAGTGAGTTTTTTTCCAGCACCATTCCCGTTTACGCAGCTGTCTCTGAGTAGTTTGCAAGCAGGAGGTGAGCCATGTTTTAGGAGGAATACTGAGAAAAATACAAGTTAAGGAGAATCTAATCTCGATTAAACAGCAGGAAAGAGAAGCGATGAAGAGGAATCAGAATGTATGGAAGAAAAACACACGAGAGACAACATTGGTAGAAAAAAATGCGTCAACATGATCAAAATCACGGCATGAAAAACGAAGTCAAAGGAAGAGGAAAAAGAAGTTAGATTATAAGAAAAAGAAAGAAAAACGATGATCCAGTTAGTGCCCGGCTAGTAGGACTGCTTTGCTTGTACCCTGATGGACAAAGACTAAAGGACACAGACACCAGGGGTTGGGAGTATATTATCTAGTGTTCATGAATTTGTGGTTAATACTGTTCTTGGTATGGGCTAAACCATTCAGCCCTTCCTTGGGACTGGGTGGAATGTTAATGGAAAAAAAGCGCAGCAGAAAATTCTCCCCTGCCCAAGGAATGGACTGAGCAGTGGAGAGAACAATGAACACAGAGGGAAAAACCATTAGAAGCAACTGTCAATTTTTCGGGGAGAGAGAAGTAGGAGGAGGCATGTTGGATTCTTCCTGTGGGACCCCAGACTCAAGAGCCCCGCCCCCCGGAGCCTCAGCAACTGTAAAAACCAGTCAACATATCATATGCCGGTTGTTATTTGTGAACGCACCCATTCGACCTGCCATCATGTCAGCCTGCCCGAGGACCAGGCCGGGGTCCAGAAGATTAAAATCCCCAGACTGAATGTGCAGTACTGACCGAGTGAAGAACAGGGTCTCCTAGCCCAGACCATGTGAGCGGGATGCCCTTGGACAAGGCGGCACAGCCATGCCCTTGTCGACCTGCCCTGGGGTCAATTAGGGGGGGCCCAGAAAATCAGAGCTTCCAGGCGACGTATCTGAGGAACAGCCCAGGAGCTAGATGGAGGGACATTGGAGGCCGGGGAACATCTGAAGGCTACAAGGTCATGGCAGCCCAGGTGAAGGTCTCCAGCATGGATGCTGAGAAGAATGAGTAGGTCCAGCTCCCAGTGCTGCAGAGGTGTAGAAAATGGAAGGTAGCCGTCCCCACCCCTAAACTTCCCGAGGGATAGTCGGATGATGGGGCTAGCAGCACTGCAACGGTGCATTACCGGAAAATGAAATGTGCACCAGGGCGCAGTGGTGAGTGCGGTGGTCCCCACGGGCATGGAGTTACTGTAAAGAAGCACAAGCCTTTGTCGGGTGGCAGCAGTGAGCGAGGCAAGACCCCAAATTCCCATCGCCGCCTCCCCCTTACCCTGGGCTCAGGGCACTACAAGAAAATGAAAGAAGCTCATCAGGGTGAAGAATGTTTCCTGAAGAAAATGTTAGCGCTTTCTAATAGCACCACTACGGTAGCCTTGTATCTTGAAGAAGGCCTTCAACCGCTTGCGTGTGAGGCACGCCTAGAGCCCATCACATTTTGGTTGCACCTTTGATATGGCTCTTTATACAAAAAGTGCTTTGGGAATCAGTCCAATCCGCAGAGCTTCCAAAGTAGAAGTGTCTCGGGTTAATAAAGCACACCCTAAAAGAGATCTTGATTCGATGAGATGTTGGGGTAAAGGCGCAATTATTACAGGGACTCCTACAATATTGTAGTAGATAAGTTTGAAAAATTAGACCGTCTTTTAAATAAAAAAACCCTTGGGGTTCTAATTATGCACTATTTACCATTCAAAAACGTGTGAGGGTAGTTAGTTATGTGATCCAAGAAAAAGAGGACTCTCTACGAAATTCATTTGAAATATGTTACCATTAGCATCTTTTAAGGCCAAAAGGAATACAAAATAAAGAGACAAATGTCCGTTCTGTATGAACCCACCAGAATGTGAAATGTATGTTATGCTTATCTGCCCTTTATACACAAAGCCCAGAAAGACATTCATCGTTCCACTGCTGACAGGCAATAAGATTTTAAGCACCGGCGATGCGCTGGAGCTGTGGCTGTTCAAATCTGCAACTTCCTTTAGCGCCACATTAGCTGCTGCTAATTCTATCAATTGAGCGTGGCTCACCGGAAGTAAACATTTGCACAAGACAGAACGAGCAGAGTAACCAACAATTCTAGTTTTATGAAAGCCTCCTGTCTTATTTTTTAAATCTGTTTGTGTCTTTTGATAACTTGTTGTGTATTATGTAATATTGAGTACATCAGCCTGCAAAGATGACGAGGTTTTTAAGCGATATTACAATGAATTACTATCTTAATGTTATTTTAAGTGTCATTGCTGAGAATTATTGTTTGTTTACATTACCGAAAATGTATAATGTCTGAATGAAGGAATGAAAGATGGCGCTGAAGCGCGGGATCTGCATGGAGGTGATGGTGGTCTCCCACCTAGTCACTGGGCTCCTCCATAACCTTGGCAGGGTATGGGGTGATTCAGCCGCTTGTAGGTGGCAGGAAGGGCTGGGACCCATTGCAAGGGACAGCAACAGCATCACCCCGACACCATGTCACTCTGTATGCCCAGTAATAGACAAATGGCATAGTGTGTGGGGTATCATTCGAAAATGTAGATTTTTTTTTTTGTCCAATTATCCTTTACTCAGGGACGTCATTTCAACAAAATGCCAGGGGTAGCAGAAGTGACATCACAGACGCTTGACCTCTGATATCAAATAAGTGATGTCATGTGACCACACCCCAAAGTGAAATCATGGAAATCAATGGAACACAACCTGCCACCCCTTGACAAAACAGGAAGTGGTATCACATAGCATTGTTCCTAATTACATTACGAAATATATGGTTATGCTATCACTGTAATGTTATTTACATTTCACACAAGAACGGATCACCATATGTATTGTTAATATCAGTGTGTATAGGCCCATATTACCAATTACTGTGAATGTAAGCAGACGTCCAAGGACAAATGATAATGGTGTGTTATTGTTTAGCACTTACACTTAATTGCTTTATATAGAACAAATATATATACATTCTCACGCAACCTGTGTTGGTAATCATTTAAAAAACTCAGAAGGATGGAAGTCTTAAATTGGCCTTGCAGGGATTCAAACCTGCAACTGCAGATCAAACACACACATCGCTGCAGCGAGCGCTCAACCCATTGAGCTATCCTACAGGCTATAGCTATCTTAACGGTTATAGTAAAATGAGCAATTACTTGTCTGCATGTCCTCAAAGTCAGAAACCAAATTACACTCTATAGTGGATACCATTAAACTGGTAACTGAGATGCAGCATACATGCAAACATCCTGAACAGCATGCCATGGAGATAGGAAAGATAAATACATTACAACAAAGCATTCTTGGTGGCACAATGAAATCGACGGCCACTCTATGTGCAATGGTCAAACATTTCTACACTGTACAAAAGCTTTTAGGAACAAGGATTTTGTCAAGTGACCGAGGACACCGAGATGTAATGTCTTGTGATGATCGAGACAGCGGCAGAAAAAAACATGCTATAACTGTAGCTTGATAAAAAAGCAAAATATATAGGTCCACATCACAACCTTGGCGGTATACTGGTGGTAAATCCGCTGGGATCCCGTCAACGCAAATAGTGTTCCCGTAACTCGATCCAGGCTATTAGCACTGGATCCCAAGTTGTGGTAAGATGGTTACTCCCCATTTTTTGAAGAGTCCATAGGAGGTGTAAGTGACTTCAATCCAGCAATCCAACTAAGTCAATGCCTAGTGTGGGATGTCCAATGGAAGCCCTTATTAATATATTTTCATGTCAAATTCTTTGAATCTGGATGATAAACCCTTATATAACGCCCCTCTCTTTGAATCCCCCTGACCTCACTGAGCCAAGTAGTAAGTTTGTTTTGCAAATGAAAAGATTTATTTGAGGAATAAAACAATATATATATCACACTTTTATGAATACATTGATATTTGAATGTAATAGTGATCAACAATTGATAATATTACAATTGCACAATTCTTTAAACACTTAGGAATTGGTATAGAAAGAATAAGGTAGCAGACAATACTTTGTATGGTTTCAAGGAAATGCAAGAAGGGAAAGAATGCAACACAGAAATAAACTCGATATGAATTCAATCAGAAGATAATATAATCATTTTTTCCCCTATGACTACTCACTCCCCCCCATGCAATATGGAGAGATGGAAAGGAGGGCACACAGGTCTCCAGAATACAATCAAATGCAGTTCAGTTCCAGTTCCCCCCAGCAAGCTCAGAGAAAACCGGTATGCTTTTAAACAGGACAAATACTTTTAAATGTGATTGCAATGAAGTGAAAAATATGCTAAAATGATTTTAATTGCTAAAGGAGATTCAGGGTAGGTGATAGTTTCTTTAGATTGGTAGAGGTCACACTAGCAAGGATTCATGAATGATTATCAGATTGAAAACGAAATTTAGCAGTTGCAAGCAAAAGACAGAAATTTTGACAGGTGGTGAAATGGAGCTAATTTTTCAATTTGAGGCACTTTTTCCGCGTGCGTATATCGCGATATGGAAGACTATAAGGAGTTGGACTATTTTGGGTTTGTTGGACAGCTTAGGATCTTAGCTTTAAAAGGACAGTTAAATCTTGCTCCTAGGACATGTGGTTCAAAAGATACAGACGTTTTTGTGGAGGTAGATTTTCAGAATGACAGATGGAGCTTTCACAAATTTGAATTCACCGAATGGACACAGAATTTCTATGCAGTTCTGGACAGGTTCAAATGGTTTGAATAAGATTATTTTAAACTAAGATATTGGTTCTGTACAGTTCTAGGCTGGATACACACTCCTAGTTTTGGACTGGAATGGGCCTTGGACTGCA
Source organism: Ambystoma mexicanum (assembly GCF_040938575.1). Taxonomy (NCBI): domain Eukaryota; kingdom Metazoa; phylum Chordata; class Amphibia; order Caudata; family Ambystomatidae; genus Ambystoma; species Ambystoma mexicanum. The sequence goes on along the minus strand of NC_090934.1, from coordinate 1,206,026,531 downwards.
CTCTCGCCACCGGATGGTCTCTGGCACTGGTTCTGCTCACAGCGTGGCCTCTGGTCTGCTATCGGCACTGCACAGCGGTCTGGTCTGGGTCTGACGGGTTCTGGATACAGCTCTGCTTTCTGGGTCTGGATCTGGTTCTGGAACAGGGTTCTAGCCAGTCGCAAACAGCTCGCCCGGCTGTTGAAAGATTGGGTTAGGTTGCTAGATGCTGCAGGCCTCTGAAAAGGATTCAGTTTGTGGAGTAGGTCTCTGCTTCTCCAAGGTTCTAGAGTTTGGGTTCTAGAGTTTTGGTTCTGGAGTCGGTCTGGAATCAGGAGTTTCAAGAGTCTGGAGTCTTTGTCTGGATATGGTCGGGCAGCGTGCTGCGCAGGAATCGATGAGTAGTGGAAAAATGAGTGTCCCTATCTGGGTCTGAGTGGTTTATTTTTATGTGTTTCCAAAGGGGGTGTGGAGGCTGACTTTCTATGCCCAACCCTCTGAGGATCCTGATAGGTCAAAGGAGTAGTGAGTCAGAATGAGTCAGAGTGATGCTATTTTTATGGCTTGGCTGAAGTTCCTCCCCTTTGCTTTTACTTAGAAAAACAATTTTTCTTAACCAAACATGTTTCCCAGATACACAAGTTGTTGAGAATACATATACACATCGCAGATTAATTAAGACAGGTCTCTGTTCAACCCTGATCTTTCTAAGAGCTTGGGTTCAGAAATGACAACTTATTCGCGATTTTGGCGAATTTCGCAATATTGGTTCGGCACCCAATTTTACACAGACCTACACAACCTCTCTCAGCATATTACTGGAAGTTCTTAGGTTTCTAGCATAAACACTGCATCCACAATATTAATAATTACAGGGCTTGGCCTCAGAACATCCCACGACGTCCAACTTAGTCTTGAACTGTGAGTGCATTTTTCATTTTAAGAATCTCAAAATTGTACATTTCTATTAGCTGGTTACAATTAGGTATCAGTATTCTTATAAAACATATATTTGCCTTGACTTCGGTACACCCATTGGTTTGTCCCCGCCCCTAGAAGCTTGGCTTGACTCAGAGGTCACATGTCTTGTTTTTCCTAGAGCAGTGTTGACAGTTACACCCAAAATCAGCATATTCTATTCAATTGAAAAAGTCTATTGTCTTGTTTTTCCTGCCAGCAGAGCATCAGTTCAGGGTGCCACTCTCCATCTGATTAACAGGACCATGCGATTTCCTGCCTTCTGGTGCAGAGGCCGGAGAAGAGTAGGTGTGAAGGGTTCTCATAGAAAAGCAAGCCTTTTGAAGTCTTAGCTAAATCAGATTGCCTTCTAGTCAATTTCAATAGAGTTCCTTGTGAAAAAAATATATAACATTGTAAACTGGAAATAAGCAACATATCTTTAATCAAGTCTTTTTCCACATTAAATCAATGATTGGCACTCTATATGGCATTTTGATAGACTTCTCTGCTTTGTCTTATTTAGCTTCTGCAAGGCAGCTCTCCTGTCAGGATTAGGAATCGCCAGCACCTGTCAGCGGTGAGCACCGGGATTGCACCCATTTTTGACAGCTGTCTTTAAATCAAATGTCTTTAACAAGGGATTTTGTCCTAATAACATATTACTCTTGCTGGCATTGTACTTATGTGGATTCTTGCAGTAGAGTAATGTAGAACACTCAACAAGAAGTTGTATCCTTTTGGTGGTTTTGTGAGACATGATTTTAGCAATTTTGACGATCAAGAAAATGAATTCCCAAACAACTCTGGGTTGCTTTTGGCAGTCGGTATTGCTATTTCCAAGTGGTTTCAGGCTACTGTGTGGGTATCCCAATGGTGGTTTTAGGCAGTGATCTCTTGTGTTCACTGACATGGCAAAAGTGGGTGACAGCCTATTTTTCAGATTTTTACTGCACATTTTTGGATGATCTCTGGCGAGCAGCATGCATTCCGGCAGCCATTATGATGTTTCCGCTGCCAGTAATGCACAGTTCTGTTGTAGGGCTTGGATGAGTGGGTTAAAACATCCCACAAGCCCCCCTTGGTCAGTCTCCATGGTTTATCTCTCCTAGGATGACAAAGCAAAGCGTCAGAAACATATTCGTAGACATTTCCCCACCACTATCAATGTAGTGGGGTGGGCATATACATTTTATAAATCAGGAGACATTTGCATTCTTATCATTGTATTTTATGTACTATGTGTGGGATATTTTAGGGTTGGAATTGTTATTGTTCTGGAGCAGCCCCCTCTGGGGTTCCAGAGGACTGCTCCAGTTGCTGCAGAGTGTGCCGGGGATGGCAACAATTTAGCTGATTAATAGGGACCCACTTGTCTTCCTCCTCCGCCAAACTGCCTTTGGGGATGCAGATCTTGTAGGCGACTGGTGAGATCTTGTCTACAATTTCAAAAGGTCCCTTTCAGGTAGGAGGAAACTTCCACTGTTTGGCCCGGTTCCTTCGGAAAGTGTACAGGTAAACCCGGTCTACTACATTGTATTCTTTCCTGGTGGTCTTCAGGTAATAGTGGGTCTTCATGCTATTGGCTGATCTTTCTAGATTTCACTGAGCATAGGCAAAAGCATGTTGAAGGTGTTTCCTTAAATTCTCATCATACTCATGAGTTGTGGAGGCATTGATCAATGTCTGCTCTTGGGTCCTGTAGAGCAGATGCTGGGGAAGCACAATCCTGCGTCCAGTCATCAGCTCAAACGGTGACATTTTAGTTACAGATGAAGGGGTAGATCTGATGGCCATTAGGACAAGAGGTAATCGAATATCCCAACTTGGCCCAGAATCTGCCACAAACTTTTTTAAGATGTTCACAATGGTTTTGTTGTAACGTTCTACTGCACCCGAAGAGGCTGGCCAGTAAGCAATGTGTAGCTTCCTTTTAACCCCCAGTATCTCCCACATCTTTGTCATTACTTCACAGGTGAAATGGCTACCTCTGTATGACTCAATCCTTTGGGGTAGTCCAAAACACAAAAAGATGTGATTGATCATCAGGGCAGCTGCCTTTTGTGCCTTGCAGTTTGGGGCCGGGAGACATTCCACCATTTAGTAAATAAGCATGTCACCGTCAACATGTACTTATTCCCCCTAGAGCAGCGAATCACGGGCCCAATGTAGTCGACTTGCAAATCTGACCATGGCAGTGCCATCCGCCTCTTTTGGAGAGGCGCACGGTGTGTGAGGGATGTTGGCTGAAATTGTGCACATTCAAGACACCCCTTCAAGTATTGGTCGAGGTCCTGCCCCATGTGTGGCCAGTATGCAACCTCTCTTAAGATTTCAAGTGTTTTCTGAAACCCCCTATGACCGGCTGTGGCCACATCATGGGTGTGACTTAACATCAGGCTTCGGAATGAGGTAGGAACCACCCACTGATCATAACCAGCTTAGGATTTCCTTACCAACAAACCGTCTTGGATCGGAACATTTTTGGACATTTCATCAATACTCTGAGGTCCTCTTTCCCAATGTAATCGGTATCCGTCAGGGGAAAGTTCTCAGGATCCTCAATGTGTTGGCAAAACTTACCAATTATTGGATCCCCCTTCTGAGCCGTAATCAAATCAGCATCTGGAGTCTCCTTACTCCATTGTGCAGTTGAAAGATCATTGTGAGCATTTGTCTGGGACCTAGTGATAGCAGTGACCTGGATTTCCCCCAACAGGGACTCAATTTCTAGTAGATCCTTTTGGATGGCCCCGGTTTTGGCCAGCTGATCAGCTAAGTCATTTCCAGTTTTGTCTGGTCCCTCTACTTTGGAATGACCCTTGATCTTTTTCCTGTAGATGGTCATCCAATTCGAGGTGACCAGATCACCAATATTTTGGATTAACTTCCCATGTTTCAAGGGTTTGTTATTAGCACATAGCATGCCTCTGGTTTTGCAATTAACCAGGTGCTCCACAAACCCGTTCCGTACATAATTCGCATCTGTGATTATGACCAGTTCGTGGAGTTGATGTTGGACAGCAGTGAGGATGGCTTGATGCACAGCCATCAACTCTGCCACCTGACTACTTCGGGGACCAATCTTGTACCCAGCGGAGGGTTCTGGGGGCTCATTCACCCATGCATGCCCTATGCCGGCCACAAGTTCTTTCTCCCCGTTGTTGTCAACATGGTAAGAGCATCCATCCACATAGACAGTGGGCATTCCCTCACACTTGTCTTCTTCAAAGACTTTGTGTGGGGAATTAAAGTATGCCTCCATGTTGTCCTTGGTTTTTAGACTTTCGTCCTCGAGACAGTTTTCTCTGGCACAATCATGCAAGTCAGCCAGACCTTGCCGAGGGGACTCTTCTGGTTTTGGCCATATCTGACCTCCACAGGAAAGCCTTGCATTGACAGAATCCAGGAAGTAATTCGGAAATTACTCACATTTCCGTCCCGAATTCTGTCACTTTGGAGATATTGCAGAGGCTGGTGTGGAGTCTCCACTATGATATGTTCCCCCTGGATAAACAGGCGGTAATTCTTCAATGCCCACACCGTTGCCAGGAGTGCCTTCTCACAATCGTTGAATTTTTCCTCCACAGAGGATAAAGTTTTACTCGCATAGGAGATTACTTTATTTACTTTGTCATGCTTTTGATATAATACTGCAGTCAAGCATGTATTAGAGAACCCTGTCTCCAAGAAAAACTCCTTGTTTCTGACAGAGTAAGTTAGTCAGGGCACTTATGAGAGGCTTCTTTTGAGTTGTCTTACTGCCTCTGCTTGTTCTGGACCCCATTCCCACTTGACCCCCCCTTCAAAAGATGAATCATGGGCCTAGTGATCTCTGCGTAGCCCTCAATGATCTTTCTGCTGTTATTAGTCAGTCCAAGGAGGCTGGAGTTGTGGGGTCTTTCAGTTTCTGAAGTGCTTCCACTTTCCTTTTCTGGGGACAGAGACCCTGAGGAGTAATCTCATGCCCCAAGAAATTAACACAGGTTTTACACCACTGTGCTTTCTGAAAGGAAAGTTTTGCTCCGGTGGCCCTCAACTGTGTCAGAACATAACGAATCTCCGCTATGTGTTCCTCCACAGATGAACTTTTGATGAGGACATCATCTACATAAGCCAGGTCACCCCTCGCACCCAGGTCGGGCATGGCCTTGTGTAGGAAGATGTTGAATTCATTGCCGGAGTTGAGGTATCCGAAGGAAGTCCGGGTCCATGTGTACTGTTCGCCCCCAAAGGTAAAAGCCAGCTTATATTGGTCCTCTCTACTGACAGGCACGGTCCAGTATCCATTGGCCAGGTCTATTGCAGTGAATACCTGTGACCCCTGGATCTGGGCCAGCCCTTGGTCAATGTAGGGAAGAGGCCATCGGGAAGTATGGACCCGTTTGCTGAGGTCGGTGCAGAGTCTCCACTGGCCGTTTGACTTCAATATTCCCAGCAACGGATTATTGAAGGTGCTGTGGACTGGACGGATTATCCCCGGTAGTCAAGGTTCTTAATTATTTCAGTAAGGGACTCCATGGATGCGAGAGGCAAGCAATATTGCTTCGCAAACACTGGAGTCGTGCCAGGGTCCATGGGAATTGTTGTTGTGTGGATGTCGGTGTGACCACAGTCATATGAGTCCACCGCAAAGAGATCTTGAAAATCCAAGAAAACTTGTTTCAACTTTTGCTTCTGCCCCAGAGTCACACAGGCATCAGCTAGGTTTACTCTCTCTTCAACCGTCTGCCTGAACCCTAGAAAGACTTCTGGTTTCACTATCTCAGCGGCCTCCTCCAGCTGGGTGGAGAAGACCCGGATAAAGTGCTGATTTGGACTGGTGGCTTCAGGTGGGATAGGCAGCCCTCATGGACCTGGAAAATAACCTGATCCCCTCTGAAGTCACAAGTCACATCTTCCTTACCATAAGGGCAGGAAGTGTACACCAGGAAGTTCCCCCGTGCCGGGTGAAGATCCGGTCTGGTGTTGTGTTGTGTTGTCATCACTGTCACAACAGTCCTTGGGGATTGGTCCTAACAGTTAATTTCCTAAATCAATGGAAAAATGTCGGCCATCAACCACCATTCCAATAATGGTGCCTGCGGCTAGAGTGATACTCTTTAAGTCGCTGTTATTCACCTCTATTGGAATGGTGTCATGTTCTATATTGACAAATGGTGTAGGGTTTACCCCCAACCCGTGCTGTTGGAGAGAAGCATTTAGATGAATATAAGCATCAGGGTTTTTCAATTTTTGTCCTCTTTTAACTTTCACTCCCAGGGAGAATTGTCGGGTCCTTTCTGGGATGGTGACTTCCTCTCCAATCTGAATTTCAACTCCATAAGGCAGCAGTTGAGCTGACCTAAATGCTTTCTCTTGGTCATCAAAGCCCATGGGATTATCTGCTAATCGGGACCAAGCTTTGAAGTTTATTAGGTCCAAACTAATGGCAAAGCGATTGAGAATATCACTGCCTAAGTAAAAAGCAGCAGTGACGTCTCGCACGACCCAACAATTATGTACTATGCTCTTGTTGCCAATGGAGATTTTGAGCATACATCTGCTTGGCAGGAGATGTTTGGAATTGGGTGTTTCCAGATCAATTTCCCATTTGTCTATCAGTTTGAATGTGGGAATGGCTGGATCTTTTGGGAGTTGGCGGAACATGGCTTTGCTGATGAAGCTCCTACCGTTGTTCACACACACTCGGGCGAGAACAGATTCCTTCGCATCATTTAACTGATCAGGGATGAACTGCTCGCCAATGTGTTGAATATCAGCCAGGCTCTGAGCTGATTTCACCTCTTTCTGGACTATTGGAGTGGGAATGTTGGATTGTGGATTGGTAAAGAATTTCAGAGTGTTTCCTTCCAGTGTGGAGTTAAGTGACCTTAAACTGGAAGGAAGGTTGATTTTCAGAAATAGAGAGGACCCCCCATCACCAATCTGTTGTCCTACTGCTATTACTGTCACATCTGGAATTTGGTTGTTCTGGAAGTGAAATTCTACTTGGTCAGATTTTTGTTCAACCATGTGGCATGTGCTCTTTAAACTAACATGGTTGACACTCTGTTTATTGGTTGGCTAGTCTGGGTCCAGAGGACCTTGTTTACGCAATCTATTAGGGGCGACAACCTTCTCAGGAGGTCATTCCCTAGTAAACAAGGGGTGCCCTCTGGAGTTACTAGTATGACCGGGTGTTTCACCTTGTGTCGCCCAATTTTAATGTCCAAATCTGCAGTCCCCTCGACGGGAATTTCCTTCCCGTCAAAGTTCTGAAGTTGTCCAGGAAGAGAGGGGAGAGGAATTTGCTAATTCTCTCCCCTCCCTAAATTCAGTTCATCAAAGACCTTTCTGGACAGAAGGGTAGCTTGGGATCCAGTGTCCACCATTGCCAAAATTGTACCCTGCCCCTGTACTTGTACCGGGGCATACTATCTTCCCACCTTCTCCGCAAGGGGGCACAGATAATGCACATTTTTGGACAACTGGTGGGCTAATTTTCTGGTTTTGGACATTGAAAGAGAAGAGTTTTGGGCAGAATTCTGTGGAGAGTCTTGGGAATCTTAAAGAAAAAGTTGGCAACTGGAGGTAGGAGAACTTTTCAGTTCCCCTGGTTCCAGTTCTGGGCTGCCTCCCCCTGCCCCCTTTTTGGAGGCAGTCACCAGAATGGGATTGAACCAGGGGATTTTGATGCTGTTGGTTCTGGGATGAGATGATGGGTGGCGCTAGCTCAGTCCCCACATCTACCCAGTCTGGATGTAATCCCTTGGGTCCCATTTTTCTTTGGGAGGAGTTCCCCCATCTCTGAAGGAGAAGATCCTTTTCCCAGGATCCTCTGAGGAGCCCTCTCCCTCAAATTGGAATATCTGTACCTCCTCCCCAAAGTGGGTCTGTTTGGGTCCTTTGTTTCTCCTACCTCCTCTCTGCTCCTTGGGTGGCAGACTTTCAGGGGTAGGAGATTTTGTTTCCGGTTCCTGGGTTTCCAGGGGCTGTTCACAAGTGGGGAAGGAAGCTTCCGCCGAGGCTTTACACCCCCCTTCCCCTTGTGCCTCCTCCCTGGAAACCAGTGGGTTATCGGGGTGCTGCCCCCGTTATTGTTCTGGAGCACCAGGTCCAGAGGTTGGGTCATTCTTGCGCCGGCATGCCCATCTGAGGGTTCTGCTGAGCCCTCAGCATGCGACCCGGCTCCTCTGCCATATTTTGGACCTGGCGTTCTAACTGTGAAACCCGCTCAGGCTGATACGGGGCTCTGTTTTCTCCCCTGGGCTGATCCCGGGAAGGGTAGCTATCCCTTCTCTGGTAGTATCCAGGGTTGGGAAGATTTGGGTACCCCTCCACCCTTGGCCTCCCCTCTCCCGGATTAGGTGGTCTGAGCTCAGGGAAGTGGGGAAAGAAGGATGGATGATTTTGGGGTTGGAAATTGGGTGGATAGCTGGGGAAAAAGTTCTGCCCAGGATTTGGTGAATTTCTGCCGTCCTGTGGGAAGTTAGGAGGGAAGTTCCCTGGGTTAGGTGCTTGGCCGGATCCCCCCCCTTGGGCTGGAGGAGTCCACACATAACCCAGGATGGGTCGCTTTCCCTTGTAGCGGGGACTTACATAGTCAGGGGAGTGAGGGACCCCATTTGTGGGACTACCTCCTTGACTCCCTGTCTGTGACTGGTCCGAGGGCCTTCTGGCCTTGGTATTATTCTGTGCAGGCAAGTTTCTAGGCCCCCCCATCTCCAAATCCAAAATGGGGGCAACCTTTACCTCTGCCACCTTAGCAGCAGCACGGATGCTGGTCAGCTTGGGGCTCTTCTGAGTATTATTTTTATTTTCTATGGGTTTCTGCACCTCATAAATCCGGGTGGCCTGTTCAATGACCCAGTCTAGTGACCTTTTCTCATGAAAATCTCTCACTAGCTGGGTCATGATGTATTTGGGCAAGGCATGGAAAAACGTATTTACAAACTCTTTACTGTCCGTGCGCACCCTTTTGGTCGTCTGCGCAAAAGCACGCTTCAACTCCTGCACAAATTTTTCTGGGGCCTGATCCTCCCCACATTGCAAATTGAAGGCTGCCTTGCGAGCCTCTTGGGGATTTCGGTGAACAGAAGAGTGTTTCAAGGTGGCCGCCCTATATGTGGACCATCTTGAATGATTCTGGTCCTTCAGCCCCGCAAAGAAACTGGAGTATTCTGGGGAGAAGGTCCATTTTACGTACTGAATGCAGCTACTGCTGTCTTTCAAATGGAAAGTCTCCATCATTTGCTCAAAGAGCTCCAAGTGTTCCCAAACAGAATACTTGGAGTTCTTATGGTAAGGAGTGATGATGCTCCTTATTGCTTTGATCAGTTTTAAGGGGTCCTTAAGCAAGGCCCTTTTTGCCTTATTGGCCTTCTTGGTTCGGGTAACCCTGGTCCATTCATCCTCTGACTCAGAGGAACTGCTCCCAGAGGTGCCCGTCTGCTCTTCCAGGTTTTCCCGGATTCTGCGAGCCTGGGAATGGCTGGCAGAATGTGGGGACCTGGTCTCCTGTGCCCTGTGACGCTCAGGGGAGTCTTCAGATTCCTTCTTGCTGCCCAGATTTGATGGTTACCCCCCCCCACTGACCTAACTGGGAAGAGGTTTTCAGAATGCCCTTAGAGGGCCTACTCTCCCGGGGTTCCCCACCAAATTGTACTTTACTTGGGTGCCCATACCCGGATGTCCGCCCATCCATTCCTGGGAGGTACTGGCCTATGAGCCCCATACTTCTGACTGGATAGTAATCTTGCATCCCTGTGGCCCTGGGCTCATGTGCGCCAGGGGACATTGGGGTGGCAGAGTCCAGGGACTGGGAGAGATGGAGGCCTCTGGTACTAGGGCTCCTGAGGTTATGCTCAGGTGTTTCCCTTTCCCAGCGAACCTCATCTCTATCAGCCCCTGCTCCCTGTTGCCCTGCCAGAGCCTGTGCTTTCAGTTCCTCAATAAAGGCCTTACTAGACTCTGTCAGTCTCTCCTGCATGGCTACCTGTTGCTGGAGCCTATCATTGTGCTGGCAGAGAGCTTCATTCCCTCTCTGTGCTTCCTGGTTAGTCTTGGAGTACTGAGTCAGTGTTTAATGCAGGAGGGCTACCTCCTGAGTCCCATCCCTACTGGCATATTCCTTTCTTGCCAGAGCATCTTCCATCCTCCTGGTGTGCTCTAACAAGTTCTGATGCTCTTTTTGGAGATCACCCAGTCCCTGGAGGGCCAGGTGATTTTCTTCAATTTTCCTTTTTAAGTGGCAGACTTCCTGGCCTAAGGTGTCCCTTTCCTGAGCAAGAGCCTGCCTCTGTGACTCAAGGTCGTCCCTCTGCCTTTGAAGGGCACCAGCTTTCTGGCACTCTTCATTAAACTCTGCCTGGGTATCCAGGTCTTTCAAAATCAGTTTGTTGCTCTCTGCCTTCACTCTATCTAGGTGGCTTTGCAGGGTGGCTACCTGTTCTGCGCATGCCCTGTTGAAGTCTAGTTGTTGTTCCAGCTTTTTCTGGCTCTGCAGTAGGGAGTCCAAACCTTCTTGATACTCCTTCTGCAAGGTCAGAATTCTGGTATCCTGATATGCCCTTTCCTTTGCAGGATACCTATGTCCTCCTTTATTTTAATGATATACTGTCTACTATCATTTTCTGACTCCCTGCTCCTGTGCAGCCTCTGCTCAAAAGAGTCCAGGTCAGATTGGGCCTTCTCTAATGCCATCAGCTGCCTACTTGCCAGATCTTGGCCTTCAGCACATTTGTCCTGTATGGCTCCCATATATAAATATAAATATGCCGCTATCCTGACAATCTTGTTGTGCTCATCCTTGGCCTTAGGGGCCCTGTATAGCTCACTCAGGGCCACATGTAAGGGACCCTGATCTCTTCAGATATCTAACTCAGTCGCAGTGACCTGTTGTGTGAATGCCTGCAACCACACATTCTGGTCCTGCTCCGTCCATTCGCCTCTCACAAATAGCTTATGTACGAGGTGCTCTCTGGCTATTTTGATATCTACCAATGTCGTCATTCTGGAAATTGATTTCCTTCCTGACTTACAGAAGTTTGTATTATATCTTGCAAAACAGACCGTTTCCTGAGAGCGTTCCCTATTGAGAGGTGCATTTACAGCATAACACAGCGTGGTGATCCCACAGGATTTATATATCCTATCAGTTAGCACACTGTATTAAGCTGCACAAGTGGTAGTTCTAATTGGGAGTCCCCGGCTACGAGCCCCCACTCTGTAAATGACGTCAATCTAGCAATCCAACTAAGTCAATGCCTAGTCTGGGATGCTCAATGGAAGCCCTTATTAATATATTTTTATGTCAAATTCTTTGAATCTGGATGATAAACCCTTATATAAAGCCTCTCTCTTTGAATCCCCCTGACCTCACTGAGCCAAGAAGTAAGTTTGTTTTGCAAATTAAAAGATTTATTTGAGGAATAAAACAATATATATATCACACTTGTATGAATAAATTAATATTTGATAACACACTTATGAATATAATAGTGATCAACAATGGATAATATTACAATAGCACAATTCTTTAACCACAATTCTATATGGAGTTGGTATAGAAAGAATAAGGTAGCAGAGAATACTTTGTATGGTTTCAAGGAAATGCAAGATGGAAAAGAATACAACACAGAAATAAACTTGATATGGATTCAATCAGAAGATAATATAATCACTTTTTCCCCTCTGACTACTCACTCACTCCCTATGCAATATGGAGAGATGGAAAGGAGGGCATACAGGTTTCCAGAATACAATCAAATGCAGTTCAGTTCCAGTTCCCTCCAGCAAGCTTAGAGAAAACCGGTATGATTTTAAACAGGCAAAATACTTTTAAATGTGATTGCAATGAAGTGAAAAATATGCTAAAATGATTTTAATTCACTAAGGGAGATTCAGGGTAGGTGATAGTTAAGTTAGATTGGTACAGGTCAACACTAGCAATGATTCAGGAATGATTATCAGATTGAAAACGAAATTCAGCAGTTGCAAGCAAAAGACAGCAATTTTGACAGGTGGTGAAATGGAGCTAATTTTTCAATTTGCGGCACTTTTTCCACGTGCGTATATCGCGATTACGGAAAAACTATAAGGAGTTGGAATGTTGTGCAGAGGGGACCTGGCCTAGCAGTTCAGGCTGGGCTGCTACCTTCGGTGGCGGCAGCTGCTGACTGATTTGCACATGGCTGGTCCCCTTTTGCAATGGCGCAGACGGGCTAAAAAACAGTGGTGTGGAAGGTTGCCCAGAGCAATTGCCAGTGGTTTAGATTAATTTGAAACCTTCCACCCATCACTTTTGTGGTCAGTTTGTTTCTCCTTGTGAGAGAGGGTATGCCCAGACGTGGGTCCCTTGCTCGCTGCGCCACAGGGAACCAGGCTGCACCTCACTGAGGAGGTCCAACAAAACCGAAACATGTCTGGGGTTGCTTGGTTTTCTGTGCAGAGGGGACCTGGCCTAGCAGTTCGGGCTGGGCTGCTACCTTCGGTGGCGGCAGCTGCTGACTGATTTGCACATGGCTGGTCCCCTTTTGCAATGGCACAGACGGGCTAAAAAACGGTGGTGTGGAAGGTTGCCCAGAGCAATTGCCAGTGGTTTAGATTAATTCGAAACCTTCCACCCATCACTTTTGTGGTCAGTTTGTTTCTCCTTGTGAGAGAGGGTATGCCCAGACGTGGGTCCCTTGCTCGCTGCGCCACAGGGAACCAGGCTGCACCTCACTGAGGAGGTCCAACAAGGCCGAAACATGTTTGGGGTTGCTTGGTTTTCTGTGCAGAGGGGACCTGGCCTAGCAGTTCGGGCTGGGCTGCTACCTTCGGTGGCGGCAGCTGCTGACTGATTTGCACATGGCTGGTGCCCTTTTGCAATGGCGCAGACGGGCTAAAAAACGGTGGTGTGGAAGGTTGCTCAGAGCAATTGCCAGTGGTTTAGATTAATTTGAAACTTTCCACCCATCACTTTTGTGGTCAGTTTGAAAACGAAAATTCAGCAGTTGCAAGCAAAAGACAGCAATTTTGACAGGTGGTGAAATGGAGCTAATTTTTCAATTCGCAGCACTTTTTCCGCGTGCGTATATCACGATTACAGAAAAACTATAATGAGTCGGAATGTCGTTTTGGGTTTGTTGGACAGCTTAGGATCTTAGCCTTAAAATGATAGTTAGATCTCGCTCCTAGGACGTGCGGTTCAAAAGATACAGACGTTTTTTTGGAGGTAGATTTTCAGAATGACAGATGGCGCTTTTACAGATTTGAATTCATAGAATGGACACACGATTTCTATGCAGTTCTGGACAGGTTGAAATGGTTTGAATAAGATTATTTTAAACTAGGAGATTGGTTCTGTACAGTTCTAGGCTGGATACTCACTCCTAGTTTTGGACTGGAATGGGCCTTGGACTCCACTCTCGCCACCGGACGGTCTCGGGCAGTGGTTCTACTCACAGCGTGGCCTCTGGTCTGCTATCGGCACTGCACAGCGGTCTGATCTGGGTCTGACGGGTTCTGGATACAGCTCTGCTTTCTGGGTCTGGATCTGGTTCTGGCACAGTGTTCTAGCCAGTCGCAAACAGCTTGTCTGGCTGTTGAAAGATTGGGTTATATTGCTAGATGCTGCAGGCTTCTGAAAAGGATTCAGCTTGTGGATTAGGTCACTGCTTCTCCAAGGTTGTAGAATTTGGGTTCTAGAGTTTTGGTTCTGGAGTCTGACTGGAATCAGGAGTCTGGAGTCTTTGTCTGGATATGGTCGGGCAGTGTGCTGCGCAGGAATCGATGAGTAGTGGAAAAATGAGTGTCCCTATCTGGGTCGCAGTGGTTCTTTTTATGTGTTTCCAAAGGGGGTGTCATGCCTGCGCCATGGGCGCATACATTGGCGATCATTATGGACTAATGGTTATTCATTTATCTACAGAAAACTCTTGGATCAACCGCTATTCACTTCTTGGACCTTATTTCCCATTTGCGAGATTTTGGTGCTTTTCTATTTTTCCCAACAACCTACACTTACCACAATGCACTTGGCTATAACTATCTATTCCTGGCTATTCCTATTTGTCATCATCGGAACTACAATCCCCAGAAGCCCTAGGGATCAGCTCTGCTTCCACCAGCTCAGGAACAGAGAGGGAGGAGGCAGATTGTATGCAGGTGTGCTGATCCAGGTGTGACCAATTAGCCTGCCTCTGTGCTGGGCAGGGTGGTATAAAAGTTGCTGCCTGCAGGGGCTCAGTCTCTTGCATTAAGAGTCCTTCCAGCACCTTTTTGCTTCGAGCTACGGATCTTTGTATGCAGTTCCTCCTTACTCCTGCTTTGGATCCAGTGCCCTGTCGGGCTCTCTGCATTGCAGCCGATCACGATCTGCTGCTTTCCAGCCTCCGCCTTTGCCCTTCCGGGCTCCTGCCTTCCAGCCGATCACGCTCAGCTGCTACCTTCCGCCTTTGTCTTCCAGGCTCCTGCCTTGCAGCCGATCATGCTCCGTTGCCTTCAACCTACAGTCTTCGTCCCCTGGCCTCCCTGTCTTGCAGCCTGCTACACCCTGCTGCCTACAGCCCTAGCCTTTTGGGCTCCCTGCCTCACAGCCCTGCTTCTCTGGGCTTACTCCTTACTGCCTAGCCCTTCTGGCTCCTTGCCGCGCAGCCTGCTTCACTCCGCTGCCCTAAGCCCTTTCCCTCTGGGCTCCCTTCCTTACAGCCCTGCTCCTTTGGGCTTGCTCATTGCTTTCCTGCTCCCCTGAGCTCTCAACATTGTACCCTACCATCCTCTGCTATCCACAACAGTTCACCTACATTATTTACTTTCAGTTATTGCAGTCCCCCTGTTTCTTGACTGCTGCTCCCTTGCTTTCTTCCTTGTTTTCTACCCTCTGTTCTTTATCCCTATCCAATCCTGTTATACGGCTTTCCCTTCATTTCCTTCTGCTAGTTTGCTTATCTACTTCCTTTTTCCTGAATTTGTCTGTTAGTGTCTTCTCTTGTACTGTTTGTAGACCCCTTTGTACAGAGCTTGTCTGTTGGTTTCCGTCAGGCAACCTCTGCCCCTTCCCTTGTTTCGTTTCTGCGTTACAGACACCCATAGCTGTTGTTCTAAGCCATGAGCAAACAGCGTGGGCCTCTGTTATAGAAAACTGTGCAGAAGGCTAGAGTTTTTCCTAAGGTCCGTGGAATACTCTTTTCCTATATCTGCATACACCCTAAGAGGGAATCCATTCTGTTGTACCTTATTTCCTTGCTACACTTGCCTACTCTTCGTTCTCTTTACTTTCAGCAGTGTGTGTACTTATCTGTCCACCTTACTTCGGCACAACCACCCAAACCCTTCCTGGGTCTCCTGTGCCACTCTTAACAGAGTGCCATCCGTGACAGGGGGTGTGGAGGCTGACTTTCTATGTCCAACCCTCTGAGGATCCTGATACGTTAAAGGATTTACTGTCCTCTGACTGGAGAAAGGAGTAGTGAGTCAGAATGAGTTAGAGTGATGCTATGTTTATGGCTTGGCTGAAGTCCCTCCCCTTTGCTTTTACTTAGAAAAACAATTTTTCATAACCAAACATGTTTCCCAGATACACAAGTTGTTGAGAATACATGTACACATCACAGATTAATTAAGACAGATCTCTGTTCAACCCTGATCTTTCTAAGAGCTTGGGTTCAGAAATGACAACTTATTCACGATTTTGGTGAATTTCGCAATATTGGTTCTGTAGCCAATTTTACACAGACCTACACACCCTCTCTGAGCATATTACTGGAAGTTCTTAGGTTTCTAGCATAAACACTGCATCCACAATATTAATAATTACGGGGCTTGGCCTCAGAACATCCCACGGCATCCAACTTAGTCTTGAACTTTGAGTGCATTTTTCATTTTAAGAATCTCAAAATTGTACATTTCTATCAGCTGGTTACAATTAGTTATCAGTATTCTTATAAAACATATATTTGCTTTGACTTCAGTACACCCATTGGTTTGTCCCCGCCCCTAGAAGCTTGGCTTGACTCAGAGGTCACATGTCTTTTTTTTCCTAGAGCAGTGTTGACCGTTACACCCAAAATCAGCATATTCTATTCAATTGAAAAAGTCTACTGTCTTGTTTTTCCTGCCAGCAGAGCATCAGTCCAGGGTGCCACTCTCCATCTGATTAACAGGATCTTGCAATTTCCTGCCTTCTGGTGTAGAGGCCTGAGAAGAGTAGGTTTGAAGGGTTCTCATAGAAAAGCAAGCCTTTTGAAGTCTTAGCTAAATCAGATTGCCTTCTAGTCAATTTTCATAGAGTTCCTTGTGAAAAAAATATATAACACTATAAACTGAAAATAGGCAACATATCTTTAATCAAGTCTTTTTCCACATTAAATCAATGATTGGCACTCTATATGGAATTGTGATAGACTTCTCTGCGTTGGCTTATTTAGCTTCTGCAAGACAGCTCTCCTGTCAGGATTAGGAATCGCCAGCACATGTCAGTGGTGAGCACCGGTATTGCACTCATTTTTGACAGCTGTCTTTAAATCAAATGTCTTTAACATGGGATTTTGTCCTAATAACATATGATTCTTGCTGACATTGTACTGATGTGGATTATTGCAGTAGAGTAATGTAGAACACCCAACAAGAAGTTGTATCCTTTTGGTGGTTTTGTGAGCCATGATTTTAGCAATTTTGACGATCAAGAAAATGAATTACCAAACAGCTCTGGGTTGCTTTTGGCAATCAGTATTGCTATTTCCAAGTGGTTTCAGGCTACTGTGTGGGTATCCCAATGGTGGTTTTAGGCAGTGATCTCCTGTGTTCACTGACATGGCAAAAGTGGGTGGCAGCCTATTTTTCAGATTTTTACTGCTAATTTTTGGATGATCTCTGGCGAGCAGCATGCTTTCCGGCCGCCATTATGATGTTTCCGCTGCCAGTAATGCACAGTTCTGTTGTAGGGCTTGGATGATGAGTGGGTTAAAACATCCCACTGAGTCTATGGGACAGTATCACTGCAAATGGGTCGAAAGTGCAGAGTTTTACTTCCAGCAAAAAGCTGGAGGTAAACCTCCAACTTTCTGCCCAAACACGGGATTAGGCGTAGCGGAAATGCGGCGGTTATAGCATTACCACCACATTTTGCCCGCTGCGCCCAACCCCTGATCCCCTGATGAGGCCCATAGTCCAAAATGAATGCTTATTTTACTCTAAATGCTTTCTGGACGTTTTTTTCTGCATTGTGAATTTGAGGTGTTTAATCAGTGACTCACCCCCTGAAGTGTGCCTGAAATAAGCCTATAGTGAATCTAGCAATTATTGTTTACAATTCCAGAAAAACAAATTATTTGTTAAGCCTATTCTTTCTTATTTAGGGTCACTGCTCAAAGTGTTACACTTGTGGCAGACCCTGTTTTTTTTAGGCCTGAACAAGAAAGCCAGGAACTCCAGAAACAAAAAGCCACATGGAAGTGGTCACATTTAAGTGGTAGCAAAGAAGACCACAGGGTTTGCACGGGAGACCTCAGGGGTCACATGTGCAACCCCCGAATGACGTCCCTGCCTTTACTACGAATTTTCCCAGTTCAAAAATATTGAATGTAATTACTGCGTTAATTTCAGCTGTACACTTCCCTATATTTCACAGCTCAGTTCGCCTCTCTTACACGGCTCCGCGCGTTTGCCTTGCACGGCTCAGCTCACATACGTTTGTATTAATTCTGTCTTTCACGGTTCCGCTCGCATGCCTGCTTCCCTGCTAACCCTCTTTTATGGCGCATAACTAATTCTCACGGCCATTAACCCAAGTGCAATGCCAAGTATTTTTCATTTTGTTCAACCTACTGTAATTAGAGAGGAATAACAAATTGGAGAAAAAAAAACACCAGAATGCAATATTAGTTTAAATTAAGTATTTGAATAGTGCAACTCACAAAGTCACAATGCTTTAAACAGGCAGTGAACTTTAGTAAACTATTTTAGTAATTAAAACTCTGATTGGGAGGAGTTTTAACATTTGGTTCTAAATCATGCTCTTTTATATGTGTGTGGCATTTAAAGGAAAAGATGATGAAATTGTAACTTAATGTGTTTTATGATTGGTATTTTAAAGATTTGATGATTTATGCTGTAAAGTGGATGATTTGTTAAAGACTGTTTTACAACCATGTGACAATAAATAAATACAAATAATATAAAGTGAACAATATGTATTCTAGTGTTTATACGCCGTTGATGTTTTTTTCTGTTCTGACTATTAAGTCACTCTTCACTTGTCTGGTAAATAAATGTGACTGTTTTCTTTGGAAGCCGTTCTCTCGCGAGAACGCTAACATTGCTTCCTGTTGAAAGTGTTCTCGAGACAGACTATTAACACGGAAGCAGCATCCCGATGTAAGCACTAGTTCATATTTGAATGTTGGAGTATTCATTATTTGTTATGTTTATTTCTGCAATTTATAATGCTTTTGTCCTTTTTTAATGGACATTTACTTTTTTTCTCTGCTGGCACCTATTAGCGGCCCGCCAACAGTCACCAGTGCTGGCCGCACCACATGCCGTGGTCACCCGGCTTCCCAAATGACTGCGGGCACGCAGTAACTGACAGCAGGGGACACCCTGTTACTTCCGGATCACCGGACGTGTTCCCTTGGCTGAGAGCACCCAGCAAACAGCGGCCTCCGGGACCTGGGGGCACCGAGGCCGGGGCTGCTGTACCAGGCAGTGATCACACGGCGAACAAACAGACACAGACACGAGTTGACACTTCCTGGGTCTCTGCTGCACTTCCCTTCGTGTGCCAGCAGAGCCCCTTTTATTGAGGAGTGTCATGACATGGTCATGACACTCTTTCTTAAAGGAGCAACGGGCACACAGTTAAATGGGCCACCCACCTCATCCCTCCTTTATTATAACAAAAGAAATTCCACAGCACACATAAAACAACAACCCTATACAGGGGTTCACTACTGTGGTGCAATCCAGTCCGTGCATCACTCCTACGAATGTAAACGCTCAATCACTGCAAACTATGGTGCCTTCCAGTCCGCGCACCCATGGAGGCCCAGTGGCCAGCATCGGGATCAGAAAATGCCTGGATTAAACTGACCGCCTGAGCTGCTGCAGGACTAAAAGAACACATTCTTCTCCTCTTCGTCCTCCGCAAAGTCGTACAGTCCCCTTCATTGGTCCTCTGTCTCCTGGACCGCCACTACTGTGGGGGTCTTCCTCCCTGCAATCTCCTTTGACGTACTTCCTCCTGATGGCCCGACCATGCTGGCCGGCGTTGGGGCTGGACACACCCGTGCAAAGTGATCCACCTTTCCGCACCTCCCACACGCGTGTCCTTCGGCCGGACACTCCAGCGCATACGGGAGGTCCCATTCAGACTGATGGCATATTGTGGTGCCAGACTCTCTCTTTGGCCAATCCCCTCTCCTCGTTGGCCTACCTCCTAGCCATTTGCTCACAGCTGACACCTCCTACAACTTCCCCCATTGCATGGGTGCTTCCAGATTGAGCTGCTCCCTGGAGAGGTCCATAGCCGGGGCACGTACCTCTGCCAGTTCCTGGGCACGGCCCTGCTCCAGTATCAGGTCGAGGCTCAGCCCTTGCTCTCTGAGGACCTGTTTCCGCAGATTAGCAGAGCTACAGTCATAGATGATCTGGGCCCTGATCTCGTCATCCTCAAAGTTAACCAGAGCAGAGGACAACGCAATGCCATACAGCTTTCCATGAAAAGCATTGAGGCTCTCACCTTCCTCCTGCCTCGTGCACCTCATCTTGCACCGTTCATAATCCCTTTTGACCATGGGCATGAAGTACTCGTTCAGTGCTGCAATGGATGCACATATGACTGGTCTAGGGGCCGCAGGGTCTTAAACAGCCTCTGGACAGCCGAGCCGGCTGAGTACAGGAGGGTTGGGCATTTCACCCTGTCCTTGATCTCGACAGCCTCGAAATACAGCTCGAGGTTCTCCACCCATGCCGTCCATCAGGGTCCTAGACTGGCCAGAGCCCCCAATGGATCAAACGGATACAAGGGCGCAAGCTGTACATTCTGGCTATATACCCCTTCATTTTCTTCATCCGCCAGGACTGTTTCTTGACGTGGCGCAGTTTATTCTCACTGCTGATGGGCACCTGGCATGCCTCAGGCAGCTAGTATTCCCTGAGGACGCACATGCACTCCTTGTGGAGCCGCTACCCTTCCGGGTTATCTTCTTGGTGGTAGAAATGTTAAGAGGGGTTGATTGGCCCTCTTTCTACCCCCACCAGAGCATTGCTAAGGTGCAGGGTCACCCTCCTTCTTTCATACCTCCTTGGGCACGGTGTTCATGGGCCATGCCTACCATCCTTTGTTACGGCTGAAAGTTATTTCTTTATTCACCACTGGGGCCCGATATTCTTGGGACATGCCCACCTTCCCTTGTTGCGGCTGAACTGTAGATTTTGTAATCCCCGTTGCGGCCTGGTAACCACAGGGCTCTCCAGCTGGCCTCGGCAACCCCGCTACCTCACGTGGCTTTTCCTTCACTGAGCGGGCATGCGAGGACCCGCTGCTCCTCCCTACTGGTTCGCAGGGAGTCCCCAGCAGTCCTCCGTGCTCCACACCTTTACTGCTGCAAGCCTGGGCTCTACCAGGCTCCGCCCACTTCCTTTGTGCGGCCACAGCCACTCCCTCATGCACGTGGCCAATGCCGCCTCCAGTCAGGCCACCTCGGCTGTTCTTCCTTTGTTCAGCGGTCCCCCGCCTCCTCGACCTCACCCGCGGGGACCAGGCAGCCCATGCAAACACACAGAATGGGGCCCTGGGCCACCGCCGCCTCTTCACACGCGCCTGATACCGCTTCTTGGATGGACCAATGGGATTCCAGTAGCCCACACGCTCTTGCATGTGGGGCTCAGACCACCCTTGTCACCAATGTTAGCGGCCCGGCGACAGTCACCAGGGCGGGCCGCACCATATGGCTTGGTCACCCGGAATCCCAAATTACTGCGGGCACGCAATATACCGACAGCAGGTGACACCCTGCTACATCTGGATCACCTGACGTTTTCCCTTGGCTAGGGGCACCCAGCAGACAGGTGCCTCTGGGACCTGGGGTCACCCAGACTGGGGCTGCTGTACTAGGCCATGATCACACGGAGAACAAACAGATACAGACACAAGTTGCCACTTCCTGGTGCTGTGCCGCACTGCCCTTCCTATGCAGGCGGAGCCCCTTTTATTAAGGAATGTCATGTAGTGGTCATGACATTCTTTCTTAAAGGGGCAACAAGCCCACAGTTGAATGGGTCACCCACCACAGCATCCCCTTGGAATCCACCGGCCAAATTAAAATGTTTTCATTCATGCCTAATGCAGTAAATTCGATCTATGTGATCACTACGTGTCTCAATTTTTTCATTTGGAATTTTCCGGTGAGGTATTTTCGGGCTTGTAGTGATCACATTAAAGGTTTATTTTAGGCACACTCGAGGGGGTGAATGACTGATTTACTCTGTTCTTAAACACCTCAAGTTCACAATGCTGACAAAAACTATATCGGCCCGATTCATGGAATGAATCTGCACCGAAAACGGGGCACATGTGTACATTGCGCGTGGCTTACCTGAGACCTGCATTGAATCTGCGCGGGTCCAACACGTCATTGTGACACCATGAACGCTTTGCGCGAGGTGCCCACTGAAGGCACAAACCGTTTAGCGCACACACTTAAAAGGGGGCAGAACACATGGAATGGGGAACAACAAGTGTAAATGTGGGCGTTACGTGGGAGGTACCACAGTATAATACTCGCAGCGCCCACCCGCGTGCTAACAACACGTATTCATGGAATTGAAAAGAGCTCTCTTGCATGCGGGAAAAGACATTATGATCCGGAAACACGTCCCCCAAGCGAAAGCAGGCATAAGCGTCACTGTGCACCTAAAACAATGCATAAAAAGCTTGCGTGAACACAGACGTGCGTATTCAGCTACGATAAATGTACCATTCCTTGCAGCAGTGATCGTGGGACACTGCAGGAGGAGGAGGAGGATAGCCAGGCCCCACATTTTTTTACCCAGGTCCAGTCTTTTTGGGATGCCTGATGACCAGGTCTATGGCAGGTATAGGTTTCCACCTCATATCATCCTAGACCTGGTCTCTGAGTGGGAGGATGACCTCACATCACCCACCCTGTGCTCCCAAGCACTGAGCCCCTTGGAAAAGGTGCTCAATTTACTGCATTTTTTGGCCACTGCGGACAACTGCCATAGTTGGGGGTGTCTCACAGGCCACACAGTCACGCTGCTTAAACCAGGTGTTGGCAATCATGACTGCACGCCCTGCAGGCACAAATACATACCCAGAACACCTGCAGAAAGGCAGGCCATGGTCCAGGACTTTTATGGGGTGACACACTTCCCCAAAGTGCTTGGTGCCATTGATTGCACCCATGTGGCCCTACGTCCACCTAAGCCATCTATCGGAATCGCAAGCACTGGGATTCCATTAACGTGCAGGTTGTACGTGATGCCAAGGGAATCATTACCTCTGTATATGCCAACTATCCAGGGTCCACCCATGATAGTTTCATATTCAGAATGTCACCCTACACCGGGACCTGGAAGCTGGGAGGCATGGCAACACATGGCTCACTGGTGAGTATAAATGCCTGTGCACATGCATGCATGTTAGGCAAAGACAAAGCCAACTAATGACAACCATTCTCACCTCCCCAGGGGACAGTGCCTACCCTCTGAGCAGCTACATGATGACGCCAATACGGAACCCCACCAAACCACCACAGGTAAGATACAACGCAGCACATATTGCAACTAGGGCCATAGTGGAGCGCACATTTGGAGTGCTAAAGTGACGCTTCCGCTCCCTTGACCACTCCGGTGGACAGCTACTATATGCACCACCAGTAGTGTGCAGGATCATTGTGGCAGCAAGTGTCCTGCACAATGTTGCAACAAGGTGTGGCGTACCGGTGGACATGGTGGTAACCCCACATCCCCAATCACATGCACGGCTGCTGGGCATGGGAGGGGAAAGGGCATGTGGCGAGGCAGCCCGTACCGAGCTTGTGGTGCAATTTTTCACCTAGAATCCCACCCCTGTGGAGTGCACACAGGCCTGGCACATTCCAGGTGACAATCGATGATGACAAAGGGACAATCAACTGTCTCAACCTTACCAACCTGAGAATGTGTCCTTGGAAGTGCTGCATTGTGCGCATCCCTAGCTACTTAAACTAACCCAATCCTGTGTGAACAAAAGGCACACATAGAAGATTCAGTATGCCACTAACCACATGGAAAACAGAACATCTAAATCCTGGTATGTCACCTAAACCCTCCCAAACTTCATGTCACCTGGTTGCCATGCCATGGCATGCAATGTCAAAAGTGACAAATAAATGGGCAACACATAACAATACTGTCACAAAGTGCACTTCAAGAAATGGAACTAAGTCAGGAATAACTCACTCTGAAACATCAATATGAAAACGTACACAGGAACATCCATTTTCCAGCATAACATATCATAAACACAGGACCCAACAGTGACAATGTCAGAGAGTGACCAATCACAATAGCACAAGTATCTCAAAGTGACAAAGCTACCACATGGACCCCTTCTATCTTGAGTGTGTCTTGGCTAGCTAAAGGGGGCAGGTTAACACATACAGCAGGAAGGGCATCAATAATGGAGGCAGTCAAGGTAATACATGAACATGTAACATGAAAAAATCCACATTAACTACTGTCCAAACAAAAGGGTATGCTAACCATGCACTGGACAAACAATTATGAATCCCCACTAGGGGTGTGTACACAGATTGCACTTCAGACTCACCACAGAAGTGATGGAAGCCAAATGTCTCTGTGTAAGTTACTTTCACACGCTGCCCTCCTTGCAAGCCCATGGAAAGGGGAAGCAGGAGTGGCATATGTGTCTGGACCTTAAGGCACAAACAAGGAGTGTACCAACACAAGACAAGCCTGTATGGGCCCAGCCGGAACACACAGTAGATGCCTTCAGATGCCACACAAAGCAACACACTGTCACATGAATGCACAATAGAGAAAAAATAAAGTAAAAATAACATTAAAAATGGCCATGGTGGACCAGGGGGTGGGGGAGGCACCCTGGAGGGAGGTGGCGCTGGGTGCACCTCAACAGCCACATGTGTGGATGTTGAGAAAAAAAAAACACCTCCATGGGTTCATGGTCTGCATGGCTAGCATAGAGTGGGAGAGCTTTTGATGCTGTCATCGCCCTCTTGTGTAGCATTAGGGGGTGTGCATGGTAAGGGAGGCTGAGCATGTATAGCCCTGGTCTGCTCCTCAATGGCAGCGAGCATGCGGGCCTGAAAGGTTTGATTCTGCATCATGATGGCCCGGAGGTCTGCAAGCAGCACCTCACGTGATGCACGGAGTTCGCCTGCGAGACCTCACGGGATGCATGGATCTCCGCTTGCAAAACTTCATGAGTTCCACAGAGTTCAACAGAGATGTTGTGCCTCACCTGCTCCATCTGCTGTTCTGCCCGTCTACTGTGGGCCAAATCGAGTGCAACCAGAGTAGATCTGAGGGAGGTATTCTTTTCCCTCAGGGCAGCCCTGTGCGCCTCAGTCTCAGCAGCTATGGCTATGCGCAGAGCCCCCAGTTCAGCCCGTCGGTCCCTGTTGCTGGCCGACATGTCCAGCCTGTGTGAGCGGCATGAGGACTCCAATGCCTGCTGATGGAGCTCCATCTGTCTTTCAGGGGGAGCATGGATTTGGCCACCCTATCCATGCCCTGTGCCAACATCTCACATGATGCCCCTTGTTGTGCAATAGTATACATGGATTGCTCCCACACAGTATTTCCGGGTGACACACGGCAACCGCGTTGCCGGACCCCACACCCGCCGGACACAAGGATAACTGGCCCTTGCTGCGCTGGCACTGCCTGTGGATGCAGGACTGCATTCCTCCCTTGATCAGCTGCCCCAGGAAAAGCAGCCAATGCTGTGGAGCGTGACACTGCAGCCGTAACCATCACAGACGGACATACCAACACTGACTGGCTCTGTGAGCAGTCTACCCACCCTGCAGGTGTTTGGGACAAAACAGCATCCACAGTAGAATCACTCACCTGCGACAACAATGCGAGTTCCATGTCCGATTCAGCACCAAAGGCATAGGCGTCCTCAGAGGTGTACTCAGAGACACCTCTGGCCAGGATGGTTTGTATCTCCAATGGATTCTCATGGGCTACCACACCACATCCTCCACTGGAGCCTGGTTGGAGCTCAGAATACATTCCCTCCTCCACCATCTCTTCCTCCTCCACTTCCTCCTTCACTGCATCCAGTGCCTCATCACGTGCACAAATGCAAAACAAGAGACACAAATACACATGTTAATAGCATAGGCCACACACATAGGCATTACAATGTTGTCAGCCAACACATGAACCTGCCATGTCACACATGATACAAACTCAGGCATGCACGCAGTGTCAATGAAATGGAAGGGGAGCCTGGAAGCAGACATGGATGTGTGTCAAAGGGCAAAAAATCACATGTACTGCATGGTGCATAGCACCTGCATCACACACAAGTATGTCACTGGCATAGTCCTTCCACAAAGATGACTGATGCCAATAAACAGATGGCACGTAGCATAGCCATGCCAGAACTGTCAACCAGCCTCAGATGGAAGTTGAATACTACTGTCCATGAGCCATGTACAATGCATGTCAGACCGTGTTGTAGCAGACAGTGTGGGCAGGTGGCAAGTGCATTCTCTCAGTCATCTGGGACTACAGCAGGGGAGAGGAGGACAGAAAGCACAACACATGAGGAAGCATCAGAAGTGCCTCCAGACCCAGAGAAGCTACATCTCCAGTTACATAGAAGCAGGGAGGCTTAACTAGAGGGAGGCCCCAGCTCAACACAGACGAGAACCACTAACTAATTACCATGAGGAGCAACTGACCCTGAGGGAGCATGAAAGCAATGATCAAAGACAATGAGAAGGAAGTAAATACTGGAGATGGATTTGAAGGTATTGCTGGCCCAGGACTCATAGGAACTTGCTAAGAATGCACAGGGTTCAGGAATGAACACTCATAGCCACTGGGAGCCTGGGCCATCATCACAGTCCTAGCCCGATACCTTGCACCAAGCCTACAGGACTTTCCACACAGTCCAGGTCTGGCATAGTTGCAGTGGGAAGAGTGTAGAATCACAGAAATCCTGGTAAAACCCGTTGCAGTAGTCCACCATAGGAATTACCAGTCCTCTGGAGACAGTGAGCTGCTGGGGGATGGAGAGGAAAGGAAGAATGCCTCTGAGGAGGACCAGCTTGCAGAGTGAACTCACAGAGACGTCAGTTATGTGACGATAGAAAGCGAGTGTTGAGTGGAAGATCATCACAGGCTATCCGTGACGGCAAGGCCAAGAGAGACTGGACAGAGTGTGTCATGGAAGAAGGGAGCAGGTGTGGTGATGAGGATTGCGTCTGTGTGCAGCACATGGTTTTATGCAGTCTGCATGACAACAAGCATGTATCAGTTGAACATCACATGGGTCACACATGGCAGTCATGTCAATGCAGCCTGAAATGGCAGACAATCATAACACATCACCCAAGCAACTGACACATGGCATGGACACACACACATCACCACTCACCGGACTTTGGCTCATACATTGGCAGGTCTCCCACACCTTGGACCTGCTCCACTGCAATGAAATCACTTGTGATCTCCTCATGTCCAGTGAGTTTATCGTCCTCTGGTCCTGACCCACTGCCAGTCACCAGAGTACAGGGAAACTTGGCAGCCAGCATGTCTTTTGCTCGGCGTCGGAGGTCATTCCAGCACTTCACGACATCACCAGCTGTGCGCCTCTCATGGCCCAAGGCACTAATATGGTCCACAAGGCACTGCCAGTGGGCCATACACTGAGCAGGTGTATGTGTGCTCCCTGTCTGCACCAGCATGTCACGGCCATGTTCCAGCACGTAGTCCACAAGCGTGTCCAGTTCCTCATCAGAGAACCTCCTCTTTCTCGGCATGTGGGACTGCTGTGCCGTGTCTGGGGTCCCAGCATGTACCGCTGGAGCACGCTTCTGCCACTTGCAAGGTGATGCAGACCTTGAGTGGCTTGTACTGCTCTGGTCAGTAGGGGCTGGAGTAGAGGTGGACTGGCCGATGGAATCACCCACTGATAGTACTACAGAAGTTCATCTTACAGGTATCGGTAGCTGGGTGCTATTGCCAGGACCCTGCACTGCACATGTTTTGGCCTTTGGGACATGAAAATCGGACATTGAGTCACCCTGTGCCTGGGCTGGGAGTACTACAGTATGGGCTGGCTGACCATGAGCCTGGGTGGTGGTAGCCGCAGCTGCCCCTGCAGCTTCCACACGCTGGCTGCTCTGGACAGCAGATGACACTGCTTGTCCGGGACCACAGGTGCTGGGGATGTCAGCAGCAGCCGCATCCCCCTGCCCCAGTTGGGTGGGGTGCATAGCTATCCCTGCATGGGCCAGGACACCTTTCCAACGTGGACCACCTTGTCCAGCTTGACCACCCTGGCCACGTCTCCTACCTTGGCCACCTTGTCTACCTTGGCCACCCTGGCCACGTCGCCCACCTTGGCCAACTTGGCCACCCTGGCTATGTCGGCCACCTGTGCCACCTCTGGAAGTTCAGCCAACTTTGACTCCCTTCCCACTTATTGCCCTCCCAGTCATGGCACTGATGAACTAGCACAATGGGAGGTGCAGCCAACAATTGACCTGGCCAATTTTAGTGAGGGGGCAGGTATGTGATGGAAAATGTACCACTGTGCTCCAGCATGGCTCTATGTGTTCCCTGGTGAAAAAATAACGGGTTGCGCATTGCTCAGGCACCCCAAAAACAAAAATCAATGTGTACCCGACCGCTCGGTAAACATCCCACAGTACACTGTGGCACCCAGCAGCACAATTAATGCATATGCGTGGAACAGGTAGGCTACTACGACCTTGAAAATGGGGTACGCGACACACAGGGGCAACCACAGTGGGAACATGCATGCACGACTGTCTGCCTCATAGAATGAAGAAAATCACACGCGCGTGTGCGTGAAGACAACTCCCCCACCAAAACAAGAAGTACGCACTGCTACAGTAGTGAACTAATCGCGTGTGAACCCACAAAAATATGAAATTCACATGTCCGACCCCCATGAAAAGCATGTACAGTGCACTGTTGTCCTACGCAGACCTTTAACCCAATACTGAACGGCAACACCCAACATCCAGCGCACGTCACGTAACTTACGCGCTTCGGGCCTTTCCTCTGATTACACGCTAACAAGTTGTTTCCGCACGTGCGGAGTCACTCTGTTTCGGCTGGCCACACAAAAGAACAAAGAAGACCCAAGTTCCTGCCCACAGGGCCATTTACCTGTTTCCACTTCCCAGAGCTGTCTCCTAGAGCCATCTGCTGCTGCCAGCCCACTCTGTGTGTCTGCTGACCATGTGCCCTGCATTTTGGTGGCTGCTCTGAAGCTATTGCCAGTGATCCTGTTGTTGTGACTAACTCTGCTGATCCTGAAGACTCCCGACTGCCATACCACCGCTCCACAACCCAGACCAGCCCCAGGGCCAGCCCACCCACACCTGACTCGAGGGTTGCCATGTCAGTCCCAACCCCATCTGAGGCAAGTGGTAACCCCCCGGCAGAGAGGCTGAGGGCTGTCAGCTTCACATCCGGGGAAGTTGGCATCCAGGTGGAGCAAGTCCTTGGGCATCATGATGCCCTCTTCCACGTCCCATCGCAAGTCAGCAATGAAGGACGGAAGAAGATCTGGGAGGACATGGTGGGGGCCATCAATGCAGAGGGGGAGGCACCCCGCGACTTCCAACATGTCCAAAAGAGCTGGGAAGACTTCAAGGCCAGGACCCACAACAAGGCTCGGCACTTCCTCAAGGCTGTTGATGATCGAGCGAGGTGCCGGGGCCGGTTGTCCACCGATGAGATGAGGGTCCTGGAGCACTTCTACCCAGCGCGATACCCCCAGGTCTTGGAGTTGGTGCTCCGTCTGGAGTCGACTGGTAAGTGTTCATGTGTTCTTGTCCACCATAGTGCTTGTGCATGTTGACGTGTGGCTGGAGTGTGCACCTTGCCCTTATGTCTGCCTCCTGTAGAGATGTCTGTGTGCATGTCCCTGACAGTGCTGCCTGTTCGTCAATTCAAGCGTGTCCCACATCAATAGTGTCTGTGTTGCAATGTGTGATGTGCACCGGCATGTAATGACACGCACATGTTTGGATACTGTGTCTAGCCTGGGGCATGCAAGAGGTGTGACACATGGGTGCTTATGTCACCATCATGGACATGCATGATGTACATGTGCGTGTGTCTGAGTAGTGAGTGTTTGACAGCCCAACACTCTGGGATGTATGTTACTTGAGTCCTTATTTGTGATTGCCTCACGCTGCCAATTTGCCCTCAAGTGCATTGTGATGTGATATCTCCATGGCCTGCCTCATAACTGTCAGGTGATGTGTGTGAATGAGATGTGTATGTCCCGTGATGTGTGTGAGCTGATCTTTTGCCAGTGCCTTGTCCAAGGATGTGAATGTGTGTTGTGAATGACTGACATGTTTGTGAATGTGTGTGAATGGCACTTCCCTGTGTGTAGTAGAGGGTGATGATGTTTGTGACCTTTTGTCACAATGCAATGTACATTTGCATATAGACATATGTTTAGTAGCCTGGTGTTTGTGTCCTATGTTTCCCTATCCACAGCGACTGTGGGAGAAGAGGGTGGAGAAGGCGATGTGGAGCATTGCTGCAGAGGTGCCTCCACCAGGCACAGACACAGGGCCCAGTCATCCTCAAAGGGACCGTCATCTTCCGGGAGTGAGGAGACTGGTGCCGGGTCCACAACAGCTGCAGCTGCTGAGGGGAGGCCCAAGAGGGCAAAGTTGGTTGTGGGCTCCTCGGCAGTGGGAGGAACAGGTGAGACCACACAGTTGGAATCCAATGCAGAAGACAGTGGGGAGTCATCCAGGTTAGTGGTGGTGGAGGAGGAGGAGGAGGAGGAGACCACATCAGCCCAGTCCATGGGGCACAGCAGAGGTGATGATGTAGGTGTGACTACTGCAGTCCAAGGTCAGGGGCCGGAGGCATTGCAGGTCGCCGTGGAGGTGCCTGTGCCTAATCCTGTCCCTGGTACTGCGACTGCAGCAGTATGCTCCTGCCGGCATGCCCCATGTGTCACAACCATCAGCCCAGCATTGCCTACATGCACCCAAGCACTGGCTTGCCGCTCCCATAATGCAAGGGAATTACCATTTAGAAGACATGCTGGTAGCGCCTCCATAGCCAACCCCCGGGAAACAGAGAGAACGTCACCTGGACTCAGTCCTGGCGCCTATGGCACCAGGCCCATAAGTGTATAAATAACAAGTGAAGCTAGCAAGAGGAATATGGGAACTTAACTATAAGCCACAACCTTTGCATTGCACCTCGCTTCACTTTATTCTGCCTTCAGCAGCGTAACGCTCTCCGTGAACCTGTAACAGAAGAGATTGTTATTCACAGCAACCTGCATGCACGCATCTGAACAGCTGCACTTACTCACCTAAGATCCCTTCCTGCTTTGCTAGTTCCACAGTGCCGTTCAAGACCGCCACACCATGCTCAGCTGCTGGTCCTCTCCACCGCGACCACAAGTTCTGGTCCGGCCAGTACCTACAAAAGATAAAGACAATAAACAGTGAGTCAGACTTCAAACACTGCGCGGAACGCAGCACAATCTAAGTGCTGCCGCGAACATTGGCCATCCCATGCAAATGCTCAAACTGCTCGCTCACGTGCCAAAGGAGGCACCAACACATGCAAAGACTCAAAAACTATCCCGCACACGTGCCAAAGAAGGCACCAACACACACACTCAAACTTGCTCACACATGTGCCAAAGGAGGCGCCAACAAACACAGACCTGCCAAAGGAGATGCCAACATTCAAAACCCCCAGAACTGCCACTAAACTGAAAGGATACTTACATAACCAAAGCTGCAGCTGACCCGGGTGTGAAGAATGGAACAACAACCAGTGAAGTAAATGGTTTAGCATCAAACACAGACATCGCGCCCCTGCTAAGAAGAAGAAGCAGGACGGAGAGCAAACCTACAAAAAGGTGAGCAGAATCTGAGTAGAAATACCAGGGTGGGACCTTTAGAGGTAAAGGAAGATGGGAAGGAGGAGGTGCTGGCACACAGCAACGATAGCCCTATCTCCCTCATTCTAGGAGCAGTTCCCCAGAGAGTAGAATCACTTAGCACACCCACTGCAGTCGTGCTGAGGCTCAGACACTCCCGCAGAGACTGGTGAGCGTAACAGAACGCGAAGCCCAAATTTGAAACCTCTGCCTGAGCATCATGGAAATCTCTGATACCGACTAGTTAGCTCAGTTATTAGGAGAATTGCAAGCTTAGGTACACGCAGCTCTAAAGGAGACAAATGCTCTACAGGGGGAACTAGTGGTGAACAGGGATCGCACCGATGAGCTAGCAAGAAAATTTCTCCAGACACAAGCTGGCCAGGCCCGCTGCCGGGGATTAACCCCCCTGTTCCATCGTCACCTGCAGTACAAGTAGTTATTCCAAGCTTAGTCCCACTAGCTCTGCCCGAGTGGTTCTCAGGGGACCCTAGCATAAACGCCATCTTCATGAACCAGTGCTGCCTGCACTTTCTGTGCAAACCAGGAGTGTTCCCCACCGAACAGTTCAAGGTTGCTTTGGTATTATCGTATTTAGGGGGGAGTGCTGCAGACTGGTCTATACTATTGGTAAACCGGGATGAACCTCTCCTGTGGGATTTCATGGGATTTCAACGGGAAGTTGAAAAGCTATTCGCTCGTCATACTCGGGGCCAGGCCCTCGATAACAAGCTGTTATCCCTCCACCAGGGCCACCAAGATTTGCTTACATACATAGCTACCCTCCGTGAGTGTCTGTTTGCCCCCTGCCCCTCCGTGAGTTCTGTGTGCCCCCTGCCCCTCCGTGAGTTCTGTGTGCCCCCTGCCCCTCCGTGAGTGTCTGTGTGCCCCCCTGCCCCTCTGTGAGTGTCTGTGTGCCCCCCCTGCCCCTCTGTGAGTGTCTGTGTGCCCCCATGCCCTTTCGTGAGTGGCTCTGCGCCCTCACCCTGCTTGCTCCTCCCCTCTTTTGCTCTGCGTTCCACCCCCCTTCCTGCCTCCTTCCCTTCCCCCTCCTCACTTCCATCCTCTTCTTCTACCTTCCTACTCCCCCTTCTTTATTCTCCCTCCTCTCAGACTTCCCCCTCCTAGCACTTACTCCTATCTTCTGTTCCGTGACTCTTGATAGCAGCTTGTCTCTCTCCCCTCCTACCCCCTTGTTCTCTCCCTCCCCCCCGCTTTTCAAATTTGTCACTGACATTTTTGCTCAGTAGCGTGCCTTGTTCTCCTTCCCCCTCCGTCCCCTTGACCCCCTCCCACCCCGCCTCTTGTTACCACCTGCACTGCTTAAATTGTCGTCAGACATAGTAATGTTACTGCTTGCTTTGTTCTCCTGCCTATCTATTACCTCTTGCCTTACTTATTCTATGCACTTTCACTATCATAAATGTCGACAGGCCTATTATGATAGTTATTTTCACATTCTGTATTGTTTCAAGGACATTTTGCTGAATGTAACTGTATTTTCCTATGTCCCCTCCCTCCTTGAAGCGCTTTGAAACACATTGTGTATAGGCGCTATATAAATAAACTATCATATCATATCATAACAGGCTGGTCGCCGAAACTAATTGTCCAGAGGAGAAAAGATCCACCCTATTCCATCGAGGCCTGCGAGGGGAGCTTAAGGATGTTTTCTCCAAGCTGGTGATTCCCCCTAATGGCTGTGCTGCGTACATTGATTTGGCGGTACAATTAGACCATAGATTACAAGATTGGAAGACCGATCGAGCTCAGTCAGAAGGCAGAACAGTGTAAGTACATACGTACTAGAGAGACTCCATCCCGTCAGTCTGAGAATCACCCCGAACCCATGCAACTCGGGGATTTACGGAGTCCTCTTACAAAAGCAGAGAGAGAAAAAAGAAGACAGCAGCAGCTCGGCCTGTACTGTGGCAAAGCTGGTCAGTTTCTTCGAGATTGCCTGGTGAATCCACCAAGGAAAACAGTAGTTGCGATAGACCCTGAAGATGTTGGATAAGACTCGGAAAACCTTAACGCCCGGCAAGCGTAGGGGTCCACTTACCGAGTAGAGAGAAGGTTTCACAGACCTTGCATCTAGTCATGCCGGTGGTCCTGATCTGCCGTCAGCAGCCGTCTCGGATGCGTGCCTTGGAGGCTTACTGTGCAATCAGTAATTATTTAGATCAAGACCTGGCAAGTAGGATTGGTCTCCCCATCTGTCAAAAGGCAACTACAGAAAACGTTTCTGCAGCTGACGGTACCCAATTATCTTTGGGTCCCGTGACCCACTGTATAGAAGCCGTGATAATTCTTTGCCAGGATGGCCACAGGGAAGACATTGTCTTCAATCTCATCAGTGCTCCCCAATTTCAGATGATTTTGGGGATACCTTGGTTGGAGACCCACAATCCTCATATCGACTGGCATTCAAGAGTTCTAACCTTCTGCAGTGAGTGTGCACGTTCCTGCTACACAACAGGGGTCCTCCCTGGGGAAACCGGTCAATTACACCCCATGGCATTCTGGTCCCGTAAATTCTCAGCACCTGAATTAAATTATGCTGTCACTGATAAAGAACTCCGTGTGATTAAGGCAGCATTTAAGACATGGAGACACTACCTCCTGGGAGCCAGGCATACGGTCACAGTATTCACTGATCACCATAATCTCCAATACCTGAAGTCAGCCCGGGCACAGTCATCACTCCAACTCCGGTGGGCCTTATTTTTTGCCAAATACGACTATGTCATCACAAACCGACCGGGAATACGCAACAGCAAGGCTGACACTTTATCCCGCCTGGGTAAAGGTGAAGATGCATACATAACACCAGATCCAGTAGTCATCATTCCAGAAGATAAACTCCTGGGTTTGCTTCAGACAGTCGCTACCTTGGATGACCTAAAGACCGAAGTTCAACGTCACATGAGCAGAGAAGAACTGCAAACATGGGCCACGAGGAGCATCCAACACACAGTTACTGACAAGTTACCCTATTACAAGGGATGTCTTTACCTTCCGACTAAGAGATGACAAGAACAGGTTATCGCAAGTTACCACAGCACATTATTGGAGGGAAATCCAGGAGTGGCCAAGACACTGGCTAAGATCAGAAGGAACTACTGGTGGCCAACTTGGCGGAAAGACGTAACCCACTTTATACTATCATGCGGGATCTGCGCACAAAACAAGTCCCAGAAACAGAAACCAGCAGGTCTTTTGCGCCCTTTGGCAGTTCCTCCCATACCATGGCACACTTTGTCACTCGACTTCATTACAGACCTCCCTCCTTGTAATGGCTTCAACATCATATTAGTCATGGTAGACCTGTTCTCTAAAATGGATCATTTCATACCCCTAAAAGGTCTACCAACAGTGTCTACCTTGGAAAAGATTTTCCTAGAACAAATTGTTTGGTTACATGGATTCCCGTCAATCTTGATTTCTGACCGAGGCAGTCAGTTTATCTCTAAGCTATGGAAAAAGAGTTGTGAGTTTTCACACATTGATGTTCGTCTGTCCACAAGCCACCATCCTCAAACCGATGGCCAAACTGAATGAACCAACCAGGCATTAGACCAGTACTTGAGATGTATGCTGCACCAAACAGAGAGGACTAGGAAAGACATGTTATGGATTGCAAAATATGCATATAACAAATCAAGCCATACTAATACCGGACAAAGTCTGCTCTATGTATTATATAGACAGCACCCACAAACTTCAATCTTTGACCCACCAGAAACATTGGAAATGCCTGCAGTAAAAACATTGCACACCACCATCACTCAGGACTTCAAAAAGGCAACAGAACAACTTGCAAGAGCCAAAGAAAGACACAAGAAATTTGCGGACCAACATCGGACTAAGACTCCTGCTTACCAGGTTGGTGACGCAATATGGTTAGCCTCTAAGCATATTCCCACACAGGTATCTTGAACATTCCATCCTAGGTATTTGGGTCCATACACTGTAGAAGCAATAATCAATCCTGTTGCCATGAAACTATCCTTACCTCCAAACATGCAAATTCATCCAGTATTCCATGTTTCCCTGCTGAAGCCAGTCCAACCCGGCACCCAAATTAAAACACCCCCGGCACCCATCATAATAGACCGTGAACCTGAATACGAAGTTAAGGACATTCTGGATTCAAAAACAGTCAGGTCCACATTATATTACCTTGTTGACTGGAAAGGATACGGACCACAAGACAGAACATGGGAACCTAGTGATCACATCAATGCACCTTGACTGATTAAGAGATTGCATTGTACTTATCCAACCAAACCAGGGCCAGAGGGAAGCCCATCTTTTGGAGGGGCCTTGGTGGGAAAGTTCTGTCACAACCATCAGCCCAGCATTGCCTACATGCACCCAAGCACTGGCTTGCTGCTCCCATAATGCAGGGAATTACCATTTGGAAGACATGCTGGTAGCGCCTCCATAGCCAACCCCCGGGAAACACAGAGAAAGTTCACCTGGACTCAGTCCTGGCGCCTATGGCACCAGGCTCATGAGTGTATAAATAACAAGTAAAGCTAGCAAGAAGAAAATGGGAACTTCCTGGTCCTCCAATATGGCAGTGTGATGGGCCATGGTCTTTTGCAACGCTCAATCCATTGTTTGGATGTGGCTGCCTATAGAAGCCACACCATTTGCATTACACCTTGCTTCGCGTTATTCTGCCTTGAGCAGCGTAATGCTCTCTGCGTACCTGTAACAGTGTCATGATGCCTACCTCCAAGGAGCCAGGTCCGACCCAGCAACCCCAGAGGCAGGCATCATTCCCACCAGGAAAGTGCCAGCGGGCCCAAGCTGGGGCCCTTTGGACACAGTCCTGGCGCCTTAGGCGCCAGGCTCATGTTGGACCCCTGTCCTGGCGCCTTAGGCGCCAGGCTCATAAAGCTACACATGTGTTCAATTGTTTTAATGTGCACTTACCTGATGCAGACCATGCTGCTACATCCAGGCCCTCTTGAGGCCTGAATGGAACTACTTTACCTGTGGGACTACTTTCCACCTGGGTGTGGTCGGGGAAGGATACATACCTGATCGGTGGAAGGATACATACCTGGAACTTCTTCCAAACAGGGGCGCCTCCAAGGGGTGGCCAGGGGGGGCCATGGCCACCCTTATAAAAATGCTGGCCCCCCCATCGGCCACCCCATGAAAAAGCAAATAAATACACTTTTTTTTCTTCCCCTCTGAACTGTGCATGGACAATAATCACATGTGCAGTTCAGTGTGAACACATTTTTTTTGTTTGTTGCCGCAGCTCACCACCCGCGATGGACTGGATCAAGCCACGTATGATGGTGGCCCTACCCCCATTGATCGCACAATAAACACAGCCTGAGTGCACGCATTTCTGTTTTGGCTTGCACTTGCAGGCTTTGTTCACTTCCAGGCACTGAAAAGGAGACCTGGGCTGCGGCGCTGAGGGATCGAGTGGTTGTCCTAGGCAAGCACTTCAGAGTTGAGGTATGTGGCACCAGAGGTGGTGCCAGGCATGGGCGTGGGAGGGCTAAAGTCCCCCCCCTTCTGCAGCTGCCTATTTGCCATGTACAGGCCTGCTCGCTTGACCTCAAGCCGGCGCTCTCCACACCGCTTTATTTTCTCCTCACAAAACTGATTGTGGGGGAGGGAGGAGGCGTTAAAATGTAACAAGCCCATTATTATTAAATAGAACAATTGTGGAGGTGAGACGCCCCTGGAAGAAGAGAGTACCTGCTGGCTGCGAGATGCATGCTGGCCAGCTTAGCAGGATAATCGGTGTCTCTTTCAGTGAGGCCATTCTCCTTGTACCCATCGTGAAGAGTACACCCTTTGTCAAAAACGTGTTGCTGCGGTGCCTGCCAATTGAAAGAGCAGCTCTTTAAATTGTATCTGGCCTACGTGGCCAGACCATGTCGTATGCAAACCCTGCCACGTCGTCATTTGCCAATCGGCAAAGAGCAGTGCTGCCATCATTGCTGCCTATCCAAAAACAGGGCCCCTCCTGTCACAGCCGTCCCCTGGACTAGAGGCCCATGTTCGGTGACCTTTACTTTCTACCCCCCAATACCTTTGCCCTTCTACCTGCCCATTCGACAGGTGGGAGGCATTTCACTGCCCTACTCTCCACACAGGACACATGATTGCTGCCCACCTTCACCCCACCCTTGACCGAGGCCAGCACTGCACTGCCCTGATCTCCCTACACAATTCTGCTCTCCTCACACACGCAATTTCTTTATACTTACACCTCCTTACGCAATCCCGACCATTCTGTCACCACCCAGAACAGCTCCTAGGCCTGTTGTGCACAGCTAGATTTGGTCCCTCTATATAGGACTTCTAGAAACATTTAAATTAAATAACTATCAACTTTCCCACTAACAGATGTGACTCTCCTCATTCTTGTGTGCACTTCAGAATGCTGCATTAAAATAGAAATGAGCACCCCTCTCTAATGCTTCAGAGGATGACAGTGTCCATATTACTTGCCAATATGCTTCAATACACCAAGTCCTTCCCTTTCTTGACATAGTCCTTACAACTTGCGGCACTTTCACCTCTCGAGTCACCTTATGTAAGCAAATAGCTTTCAAATAATACCTTAGTTTAATTCAAATGCGGACTCCAAATAGCACTCCTCCCACTCCCAGAATGCTCTCTTTGGCTAGAAAGCTCCTAAGCATGTGCACAGGCTGGCAGCATTACTTGGCAGGGTAGCAGGAGGATTGAGAGTGACAAGAAAGAGTAGGATTTGGAGTAACGCGAATCCCCTGTGGACACTATAGCACCTTCCTTGCCCCAGTTGTAGATATATGAGGCTATAGCAAGCACCATTAAACACACACACTGGAAATGCTGCAACACATTTGCTGAAGACCATATCCTTAATGAGCAATGCTTTCTGAGCTAAAATGAAGTCCAACAAAGTCTACAACATGAAATGTGTAATGCTTAATGAATGTTAAGGGACACATGCTTACATTGTGGTCCTGCAGATTTTGGGCACTGATACACACCTCCTTTCTGCCCATAAAGCTGCAATGCCACCCGAGTAATGAAATTGGATCACATTAAGTAGTAGAACTTTCTGGTGTCCTTAGTCCAACACAATCATTTGCTTTGCCCATCTGCCTTTGATAGTAGTTGCATGTTTCCAGCTCCATTTCCCTGGAACAAAAGCTACTAACAGTGTGCCAACAGAGCGAAAAGGAGCAACCCTGTGTAAATAGATGGCCCTCCCTAGGTACAACATATGAGGCAGCCCATCAGGGCAGTTTTACAGACTGAAAGTAGGGAGAATACGCTTCAGTGATATATGAAAGGGCATTTACTTACGAACAAACCCAGAGTAGAAGTCATTTCAGATGAGGCTCAGAGGAAAGAAGGGCCCCCCAATTTCCCTAAGCAGTGAGTTGAAGTAATAGCCACTAAATAAATAGTGCCATAAATGACAAAAGCTGCAGGTGCACCTTTTGCAGAAGGGTCTAGTCGGAAGACTCACACTCTAAGTGCATGGCATGTTTTACTGCCATTTTTGGGCAATGGAAGGCCTACTTGAGTGTTTGTATGTGATGGTGGGGTTGGAGTGGGGATGGGTGGGGGAGAATACTACAGTGGGGCAGGCCTGGCAGGGTCTTACTGTGGCATGGAATGTTGTACTCGCATTAAGGTCAAAGGCAACATGAGTGTTCTTAAATTGGGAGCACATGCTTCCTTATCTTGACTTGGGTCTTTATTATTTTACTGGTGTTTAAGGTCAAAGGCAACATACATATTGTTACATGGGGGAATATAAAATGATGTGTGCAACATAAATGTTCTTATATGGGGGGATTTGTGTGATGATATGCTATTTATATAGCGCTTTCACCAAAGCGATTTTCAGAGAAAATATTTACATCAAATGTATCACCCAGCCGAAGTTTGCACTCATTTAATGAGCTTTATTTATTTATTGCATTTATTGACATTGCGCAAACCCATACGTATCACGGCGGTGGTACAACTTGGTGAGCAGGGAAAACAGTACAGTACAGAGTAAGAGAGGTAACAAGTTGCAAAAGCAACATAATAGTACGAGGTCCATATAGGAGGGTAGAGATCACAGAGATCACATTGAAGTATGAAAGACAGAGTTGGCCTTGCCTGGATTTGAACCTGCGAATCACACTCGGATTACAAAAGCATGCGCTCAGCCCGGTGAGCTATTTTACCGGCTTGCCAGCAAGAGCATGTTTTCTTTCTGTGGCATTGCAGTGTATTACTGGTGTTAAGGCCAAAGGCAACATACGTATTCTAACATTGGGGTGGGGGCATTCGTGCTGCCTGCAAGGCTATGTTTTTTTACTGTGGCATGACATTTTTTATTGCCGTTACGGAGCAAATACAACATGATGAGTGTTATTATATGTGGAGTGGGGGATTTTTGTAGCCAGCAAGGATATATTTTCTTAATGTGGCATGGCTCTTTTTTCACTGGCATTAAGGCAAAGCCAATAGGAGTATGTTCTTACATGGGGATTCTGGCGCGTATTGGGAGAGCTAGCATAAACATGCTTTGTTATAGTATCGTTACTGGCATTATGGACAAAGCAAACATGATTATTGTCATATATGGAAATATTGGCATATATAGGTGCACCAGAAAGGACATGTGTGAGCACAATCAATATGAAAATGCTTTTTTACACTTGCAGAGTACTGGCATATAGCGGACAAAGGCATAATGAAAATGTGTTTGAAAATGCTCCGGTGCATTGTTGGTGGCTTGGAATCTAACATACTTTTCATGTCTTACCCTACAAAATCGATTGTAAACTGGGTGGTTTTTACCTAATTTATCACAAAGTGTACTGTAAAATGCACTATATTTTAACACATTATTTAAAACCTTTTCTCAAGGGGACAAACCCCCTTTGATTGGTTCGCCCTCCCTCAATACTCTGTCACTCCTATGTATTTGGCTGGGGGCAGAACAAGTGCCCTTCCTTCTGCAGGCTCTTCTTAATGTGGGCCCTACTACATTAGCTCCAGGCCCCACTTGTTACAGAATAACGGCTACGCCTCTGGTGAGTTGGGGTGAAAGATGGATCTAATGGGCCAAAGGAAGGCGTGATATCTACTCAGCCTACTGGGCTTGCAAAGCGGATGTTAGGACGAGGGTGGTTCAGTAGCCCAATAGGTTTAATGTCCGGGCTCACTAACAGTTTTCAAAACTGCCATCCAGCCCCGCCAAAATGTTGAGGCTGGATCCGCCCCTGTTTGGCACCCTGTGTGCCACCCCAAGATTTCCTGTGGCCTCATCAGGCCACCCCTATGAAAAATTTCTGGAGGCGCCACTGCTTCCAAAGCTATTTAAACCACGCCCGATCAGCAACTCACGCTTCGCGTTGTTCTGCTCCTCGCAGCTGGACGCTCACCGTGTCAGCTCCTGCATCTGGACTTCAGCCATGCCTGTCAGCATCCTGGGTCACCTGCAAAGGGAGATAAGAGAGAATTGGAGAGAAAGAAGACCTTACCTGCTAAAGCTGCATCACAGAGACATCACACCGATGATCCTGAAAGGGAAGACATCATTTTTAAAAGCATTTCGCTTCGATCGCTGCAGCGCTGCATTTCACTCACCTTTCCTGGGCACCTCCATCTTCAGCAGCGATCATCCGGATCCGCAGCCACTTCCCAGAGCCTAGAGAGAAAAAGGCAAGAACACAAGGTGAGAGAAGGAAGGGAATAGGAAAAGCTCAGTTTCCTTCTAGGACTTACCTGTTGGGTCATTCCCATTTGATTTCGGGTCCTGCCGCTTCCTGGCATTCCGGACCCCGGCCCCTATGGGGAAAAAAGACAAAGACATTGAATGAGCGAATGCAAAGACATTACCCGAACGCTCATCCAGAATTTACCTGTCATTTACTGGACTGCACGTTTCACTTCGGGTCGGCGCCATATCTCCGGCATTCCGAACCCCGGCCCCTATGGGGAAAAAGACATAAGCGTTAGCGCTTGCTGCAATAAGACAATGAACATTATTATTAAGCTTGAACTTTTGAACTTGCTACAGAACTCTTACAGCGCCTTACCTGAATAGTCAAGCTTATTTGAACTCCCATCAAACCTCAATCCAGTGAAGTAACTGGGTTTCAACGCGCCCCTGCAACCGAAGCAGGATGGAGAACTCATCCTTCCAGACTCTAAGGTGAGACTTCACAGGGAATCGTGGAAGGGTATCGTGGAGGGTTGGAAGGGAGTGGGAGGCTTGAGCATTATTCCATCAGTAGGTAATACTCCCTTTTCACGCACAGGTGAATATTCCTGCGAGCCAGAGAAGCCAGAGTAGAGGGGCCCTACCTGTCCATACTCAGAGTCCTGCGCTTCACCATTGAAGAAGCATCAGCACTCGAAGCCAGACCTGCGCCTCCGTGGGAATCAGGTGAGCGTGACAGAACGCGAAGCCTACCCACAATTTCCCACCCGGGCGCTATGGAGACTTCCGAGACAGATCAGCTGGCCCAGCTTTTGGGGGAATTACGGGCAGAAGTGCACTCAGCCCGCCAGGAGACTAACGCTCTCAAAAGAGAACTGATCCTATCCAAGGAAAGAACAGATGACCTGGCCAAAAGGTTATTGCAGGCCCAGGAAGGGCACACTCCTTTATCTAATTCCGGAGGTACTTCCACATCAATGGGTTTGAATAACTTGGTACAAATCAATCTACCTGGACACATGCCTTTGGCCCCGCCTGAACGTTTTGCGGGGGATCCCAAAAAATATGCCGTCTTTATGAACCAATGTCGTTTACACTTTCAATGCAGACCCGGGGCCTTCCCTAACGACCAGACCAAGGTAGCCTTTATACTATTTTACCTCAGTGGCAGTGCTGCCGATTGGTCTATTCCATTGGTAAATCAGGATGATCCCATTCTCCAGAATTTTCAGGGTTTCCAGGCCAGCATGGAAAGATTGTTTGCTCGACACTCTCAAGGACAGGCCCTTGATAACGAACTGCTATCCTTACGACAAGGTAATCAGGATCTCCTGTCCTACGTTGCCAACTTTAATAGACTGGTTGTGGAAACTGGATGGCCAGAAAACAAAAGGATCACATTGTTTCATCGAGGCCTGCACAGAGAGCTTAAGGATGTTCTAGCTCAGATAGTAGATCCACCCCAGGTTTGCGCAGACTGCATAGACTTGGTGGTTCAACTTGATCACAGACTTCAAAATAGAAAAGCAGATCGGTTCAAGTACGAAACCCAAGTAACGATCAAAACCCACGCTAACTCCAAGAGTAACGACGTATCCGAACCTATGCAAATCGGCGGTGTTAAAGGACCATTAACGCAGAAGGAACGAGAGAGAAGGCGGCAAATGCAACTTTGTCTGTATTGCGGGACTTCCCGTCACTTTCTTCGAAATTGTCCGGTTAAACCACCTAAGAAGGTGGTTGGAGCCACTGATAACGATTTATTGACACCTGATTCGGGAAACGACCTAGCCCGACAAGCGTAGGGGTCCGCTTGCCGAGCTTGAAAACAAACTCTTTGACCTCGCATTTTGTCATGCCAATGGTGCTCGTGGACCCAAAACAGCCTCAGCAGTTGCATGCTATAAAAGCATACATCGACAGTGGAGCTATTGGAAATTACATAGACCGTGAATTGGCTTCCAGGATTAAGCTCCCTCTCCGCCCGAAGTAACCCAAGATGTCATTAGTACAGTAGATGGAACCGAAATAGCCTCAGGGCCTGTAACGCATTCCACTGTTGAAATGACACTGGTGGGTCAGGATGGACATCGGGAAGCAATCGTGTTTGATGTGATCAAGGCCCCACAATTTCAAGTAATTCTTGGAACTCCTTGGTTAGAAACACATAATCCCAGAATTGACTGGCGAGCAAAGAAGATAAGTTTTCCTGATTGTGAACCAACTTGTTATCCAAGAAATCCAGTTATGGGTCTAGCCTCAGCAACTTCCACCCCTGTACAGCTACCGTCAGAATACCAAGAATTCCAAGACGTTTTTCAGAAGGAACAGGCTAACACGTTACCTCCCCATCGGTCTTATGATTGCCAAATCGATCTGATACCCAATGCTCAACTACCTTGTAGTAGGATTTATGCTCTTACGGAACCTGAGAACCTGCATTTGCGTCAGTATTTAGATCAGTACCTAGCCAATGGTTTTATTCGCCCGTCCAAGTCTCCTGTCTCCTCAGCTCTGTTCTTTGTGCCGAAAAAAGAGGGCGACCTTAGAACATGTATAGACTATCGCGCCCTAAATCAAATAACGATTAAGAATCGTTATCCTCTGCCCCTGATCCCTGAGCTTATCGACCAGGTGAAAGACGCTTGTGTGTACACCAAGTTAGATCTCCGAGGAGCTTATCACCTGGTGCGTATAAAAGAAGGTGACGAATGGAAGACTGCATTCCGCACCAAATTTGGGCTCTTCGAATATCAGGTGATGCCCTTCGGTTTGTGCAATGCACCTGCCGCCTTTCAGTACTTTATGAATGATGTTCTTCGGGAACTTATCGATGTCTGTGTCATTGTTTATATTGACGACATCCTGGTGTACTCTTCTTCAGAATCCGATCACAGAAAACATGTTAGGGCATTTCTTGAGAAATTGCGCCAGCACAGACTATTTGCAAAGCTCGAAAAATGCGTTTTTCATACCACAGAAGTTGAGTTTCTCGGATTCATCCTGACACCTCAAGGAGTCCGAATGGACTCGCGAAAGGTGGACGCCATCCTCAAATGGCCATCTCCTAGCTCGGTGAAGGGAGTTCAGAGCATGCTCGGCTTCGCCAATTTTTATCGAAGATTCATCCCGGAATTTTCCCGAACAGTCCAACCCATCACAGCTCTCCTAAAGAAAAACTAAGGCTTTGAATGGACTCTTGAGGCCGAACAAGCCTTTCAGGACCTGAAAACCAAATTCACCTCTGCACCTGTATTGAAGCACCCGCACCCAGATCTCCCTTACACTGTGGAAACCGACGCATCCAGTTCGGCCATGGGAGCTGTCCTGTCCCAAAGAGACCCAGAAACTAACCAACTACACCCTGTGGCCTTTTGGTCCAGGAAATGTTCTCCTCCTGAAATCAACTACGCAATAACCGACAAAGAGTTACTGGCTATTAAATCTGCTTTCAAGGCTTGGCGTCACTACCTTCTCGGGGAAAGACACACCATCACCGTAATTACGGACCA
This sequence comes from Ambystoma mexicanum, assembly GCF_040938575.1. NCBI lineage: Eukaryota > Metazoa > Chordata > Amphibia > Caudata > Ambystomatidae > Ambystoma > Ambystoma mexicanum. The sequence goes on along the minus strand of NC_090934.1, from coordinate 1,205,982,232 downwards.
CAGAAATTTACAGTATTTAAAGACGGCCAAAGCTCAATCTTCACGACAACTCCGATGGGCTCTATTCTTTGCGGAATTTGATTTTGCAATTACCTATCGCCCTGGCTGCAAGAATGGTAAAGCGGACGCCTTATCCCGGATTGGCATGGAAGAACCCAATTCGAGTTTAGAACCTGTGCCAATCATACCTGAACAAAGAATCTTAGGCCTAACTTCATTGCAAACTATTGAGGACATCCAAACGCAAGTAAAACAACTTCTAGACCCTTCAGCCTTACTGGAATGGAGTCAAAAGGGTCCTCATTACACCGTTAAGGATGATTTACCCTACTTTTAGGAGCGGTTGTTTCTGCCAAGTAAAGAATTGCAAGAACTTGTTATTGCCCATCATCATGAATCATTAATGGAAGGACACCCTGGTATCGCTAAAACGGAGGAAAAAATCAAACGCCACTTCTGGTGGCCTTTTGGAGAAAAGACATAAAGTCTTTTGTATTGTCTTGCGGAATTTGCGCCCAAAACAAGGGTCAAAGGATAATGCCAGCCGGCCTACTTCAACCCTTGGATATTCCACCGGCACCATGGCACACCTTGTCAATGGACTTTATAACTGACCTGCCTCCTTGTGCTGGTTACAACACTATCCTTGTAATTGTGGATCTATTCTCCAAAATGGCCCACTTTATCCCTTTAAAAGGTTTGCCTTCAGCTTCCACCTTGGCCAAGGAATTTCTGGAGAATATAGTTCGCATACATGGTTTCCCTTCCAAATTAGTCTCGGATTGTGGAAGTCAATTTATCTCCCATTTTTGGAAGAAGTGTTGCCAACTAGCACAAATAGATGTGCGGTTATCCACCACCCCCAGACCGACGGACAAACCGAGAGAACCAATCAGACTCTCGAGCAATATCTTCGGTGCATGTTACACCAATCCGAGTTAAATTGGAAAGACATCCTTTGGATAGCAGAATATGCATACAACAATTCAGTGCATTCTGGAACCAGACAAACTCCTTTTTATACTTTGTAAGGTCACCATCCTCGGACCTCTGACCTAGATCCACCTCTGACCCTGGAAATGCCCGCAGTAAATCATCTGCATTCCACAATAACCCGAGCCTTCAAAGAAGCTGCAACTCATTTACAGCAAGCCAAGAAAAAGTATAAAGAAAACGCTGATTTGCACCGAAGTAAAACTCCTCCTTACCAAGTAGGAGACCAGGTATGGCTAGCAATGAAACATTTACCCCTCAAGGGCCCGCGAACCTTCAATCCCAGATTCATAGGACCTTATCCCATCAAGGCTATAATCAATCCCGTGGCCTTTAAACTGGATTTACCGTCTAACATGCGTATTCATCCAGTTTTTCATGCATCACCTTTGAAGCCAGTACAACCAGGGACCCGACTGTCCAAGCCTCCAGACCCAGTTCAAATTGAAGCGGAATTAGAATTCGATGTTAAAGACATTTTAGACTTCAAGGTGTTAAAGTCAAAACTCTTCTATCTTGTTGACTGGAAGGGATTTGGACCTCAGGAGAGATCGTGGGAGCCTAGTGACCATGTTCACGCATCTCGATTAATACAAAGGTTCCACCGGAGATTTCCGAACAAGCCAAAACCCCCGGAGGGAACAACCTTGGGAGGGGCCTTGAGGGGGGGTACTGTCATGATGCCTACCTCCAAGGAGCCAGGTCCGACCCAGCAACCCCAGAGGCAGGCATCATTCCCCCCAGGGAAGTGCCAGTGGGCCCAAGCTGGGGCCCTTTGGACACAGTCCTGGCGCCTTAGGCGCCAGGCTCATGTTGGACCCCTGTCCTGGCGCCTTAGGCGCCAGGCTCATAAATCTAGACATGTGTTCAAGTGTTTTAATGTGCACTTACCTGATGCAGACCATGCTGCTACATCCAGGCCCTCTTGAGGCCTGAATGGAACTACTTTACCTGTGGGACTACTTTCCACCTGGGTGTGGTCAGGGAAGGATACATACCTGATCGGTGGAAGGATACATACCTGGAATTTCTTCCAAAGCTATTTAAACCACGCCCGATCAGCAACTCACGCTTCGCGTTGTTCTGCTCCTCGCAGCTGGACGCTCACCGTGTCAGCTCCTGCATCTGGACTTCAGCCACGCCTGTCAGCATCCTGGGTCACCTGCAAATGGAGATAAGAGAGAATTGGGGAGAAAGAAGACCTTACCTGCTAAAGCTGCATCACGGAGACATCACACCGACGATCCTGAAAGGGAAGACATCATTTTTAAAAGCATTTTGCTTCGATCGCTGCAGCGCTGCATTTCACTCACCTTACCTGGGCACCTCCATCTTCAGCAGCGATCATCCGGATCCGCAGCCACTTCCCAGAGCCTAGAGAGAAAAAGGCAAGAACACAAGGTGAGAGAAGGAAGGGAATAGGAAAAGCTCAGTTTCCTTCTAAGACTTACCTGTTGGGTCATTCCCATTTCATTTCGGGTCCTGCCGCTTCCTGGCATTCCGGACCCCGGCCCCTATGGGGAAAAAAGACAAAGACATTGAATGAGCGAATGCAAAGACATTACCCGAACGCTCATCCAGAACTTACCTGTCATTTACTGGACTGCACGTTTCACTTCGGGTCGGCGCCATATCTCCGGCATTCCGAACCCCGGCCCCTAAGGGGAAAAAGACATAAGCGTTAGCGCTTGCTGCAAAAAGACTATGAACATTATTATTAAGCTTGAACTTTTGAACTTGCTACAGAACTCTTACAGCGCCTTACCTGAATAGTCAAGCTTATTTGAACTCCCACCAAACCTCAATCCAGTGAAGTAACTGGGTTTCAACGCGCCCCTGCATCAGAAGCAGGATGGAGAACTCATTCTTCCAGACCCTAAGGTGAGACTTCACGGGGAATCGTGGGAGGGTATCGTGGAGGGTTGGAGGGGAGTGGGAGGCTTGAGCATTATTCCGTCAGTAGGTAATACTCCCTTTTCACGCACAGGGGAATATTCCTGCGAGCCAGAGAAGCCAGAGTAGAGGGGCCCTACCTGTCCATCCTCAGAGTCCTGCGCTTCACCATTGAAGAAGCATCAGCACTCGAAGCCAGACCTGCGCCTCTGTGGGAATCAGGTGAGCGTGACAAACAGAAGAAGAGATTCTTATTCACAGAAACCAGCACGCGTGCATCTGAACAGCTGCACTTACTCACCTGAGATCCCTTCCTGCTTTCCTGGTTCCACAGCGCCTTCCCGGACCGCTGCACCACGCTCAGCTGCTGGTCCTCTCCACCGCAACCACAAATTCAGGTCCGGCCATTACCTGCAAAAGATAAAGACAATAAACAGTGAGACTTCAAACACCACGTGGAACGCAGCGCAATCTAAGGGCCGTCATAAACAGCAAAAATCCCATGCAAAAGCTCAAATTGCTCACACACGTGCCAATGGAGGCACCAACACATGCAAAGACTCAAAAACTAGCCCACATACATGCCAAAGGAGGCACCAACACACGCAAAGACTCAAACTTGCTCGCACACGTGCCAAAAGAGGCACCCGCACACATGCCAAAGGAGGCATCAACATCCAAAACCCCAAGAACTGCCACTGAACTGAAAAGATACCATAACCAACGCTACACCTGGCCTGGGCGTGAAGAATGGAACAGCAACCACTGAAGTAACTGGCTTAGCAATCAAACACAGACATCGTGGGGAGAGCATACCTACAAAAAATACAAGGTGAGCAGAATCTGAGTAGAAATGCCAGGGTGGGATTTAGAGGGGTAAAGGAAGGTGGGAAGAATGAGGTGCTGGCACACAGCACCAATAACCCTATTTCCCTCATTCTAGTAGCAGTTACCCAGAGAGTCCAATCACTCAGAGCACCCCCTGCAGTCGTGCCGAGAACCAAACACTTCCGCAGAGACAATGTGAGCATAACTCCATGCTGCACCCGTCCGCAGGTGGTGGATGTAGCCACGGAAACTGATTTTCCACTACCTGCAGAGGAAGCAATTTGTGACCGGATGGAACCGGTGCTAGCCGTTATTGTGAGGCGTACAGGCAGCATTTGTGATGATGTGCAGGCTTCCAATCGGGGGCTTGCACAACATCATAATGAGGTCTGTCGCCTCATTAACTTGCTAGCACAGTTCATGGTCACGAATGTGCTACGTGTGCTGGCTACTGCTGCAACCCCCTCCCCCTCTTCCTCCCCTGTGCGCCAGTCATCCTCCCTGCTGTCTTCCGGCCCAGATACCACCAGGGACCCGTGTGTACTTGTCCCAACCCCGGCGGCCAGTCTGGTGGAGACCACATCCCTGCGATAGTCGGGAGTCGACAGAGGATCAGCAGAGGTGGTCACTGCAGCAACAGGACAAATGGCAATGGAGGAAGTGCAGGTAACAAGCAGCAGGGCACGTGCACGACAGCCTCGTGGGCTGTCATCATCCCGAAGGCAGTCCCAGAGGTGCAGGCACCAGGCTTTTCGGCGGCAGCAGGCTCGACATAGGAGGCCACAGGACTCAGGGTTCTCAACATCAGAGGGGCAGTTATCGGCCATCGGGCAGGAGGGAAACGTGGACCTTACATCAAGGATGTCTTCCGTGTTGGAGCGAATAGGCCAGCAGTTCTGAACAGAGCAGCAGAGGGGACAGGGGGCATGACTTACCATCGCCAGGGTGGAGAACACCCTGCGTCAGACGGAGAGGCGTGCTGAGTCCCTCGTGGAGTCTCACAGGGAGTTTGAGAGAAGCACAATGGAGTCCCTGCAGGCCCTCGAGGGGAGAGCACAGGCCTGCCTCAGGGAAATTGACACAGAGTTCGATGATGCCCTGGCCAAAACTCTTGGGGGAAATGGTGAGTCGTAGGACTAGCCCCCTGCCTTTGTATATATTTCTTTAGGAGTAGGTTTCATTTGTTTTTTTTTTTCATTTGGCGTTCATGGACTTTGCTCCACATCTTGTAAATAGTTATTTCTTCATGGAGTTCATCAATGTTTTGGGATCATGGACCCTGGATATTTGTACATAGTTAGATATTTCTTTTTTTAACCATTTTGTTCACTATGGAGGAATGTTTTTTTTATGATTTGTGTTTACAATTTGAGATGCATCAATGGATATGGACCACATTTTTGAGTTTAACTTTTTTTACATTCCATTCTGTTTTTTTTTCACTTTCATTTTTATTTGGATTTGTTTAATCATGATTTTACTGGTTGTATTTTTCTGGGTGTGACCTTTATACATGTTCATTAATATATTTTCATACGTTGAAATTCAAGTGGTGTCTGCTCTCAAGGGTTTGGCTCTTCCTTGACTCTGTTACGTGTCCCTGCTGTTGAGCGATGTTGTTCATGTGTGTGCAACCATGCAAGCATGTGTGATTTGGTGATTCCCATGCCATGGTGCATGTACTAGGGAGAAGGGCCAATGGATGGGTGTTGGGGTGCACCGTGGGGGTGCAGCATGTGGTGGCATTATAGTGGACATGTGCTACATGATTGCGTGTTAGGCCAATGTGTTGGGGGGTCGGGGATATGAGTCGGGGCCTGCCTGCAGGTTTCCGTCAACTGGTAGGGGTCATGAGTCGAGGCCTGCCTGCAGGTTGCCGTCACTGGTGGTTGTGGGGGTCATGGGTCGGGGCCTCCCTGCAGGTTGCCGTCAGTGGTGGGGGTCAGGGACATGAGCTGGGGCCTGCCTGCAGGTTGCCGTCACTGGTGGGGTGGGGGTCATAAGTCGGTGTCTGTCTGCAGGTTGCCATCACTGGTGGGGGTCGGGGAAATGAGTCGGGGCCTGCCTGCAGGTTGCCGTCACTGGTGGGGGTTGGGGACATGAGTCGGGGCCTGCCTGCAGGTTGCCGTCACTGGTGGGGTTGGGGGTCATGAGTCGGGGCCTGCCTGCAGGTTGCTGTCACTGGTGGGGGTCGGGGACATGAGTCGGGGCCTGCCTGCAGGTTGCCATCACTGGTGGGGTGGGGGTCATGAGTCGGGGCCTGCCTGCAGGATGCCGTCACTGATGGGGGTCGGCGACATCAGTTGGGGCCTGCCTGCAAGTTGGCGTCACTGGTGAGGGTGGGGGTCATGAGTCGGGGCCTGCCTGGAGGTTGCCATCACTGGTGGGGGTCATGAGTCGGGGCCTGCCTGCATGTTGCCGTCACTGGTGGGGGTGGGGGTAATGAGTCGGGGCCTGCCTGCAGGTTGCTGTCACTGGTGGGGGTCTTGAGTTGGGGCCTGCCTGCAGGTTGCCATCACTGGCGGCTGTCATGAGTCAGGCCCTGCATGCAGGGTATGTTCACGGGTGATGGTGGGGGTCCCATGTGTTGTGGGCGGCCTGCGGGGTATGTTCATGATGTTGGGGGGGCCTTATGGTGTGGGCGGTCTGCGGAGTATGGTCATGGGTGTTGGGGGGTCCCTTGTGGTGTGGGCTGCCTGCGGGGTATGGTCACGGGTGTTGGGGGGGGCTTGTGGTGTGGGCTGCCTGCAGGGTATGGTCACGGGTGTTGGGGGGGCCCTTGTGGTTTGGGCTGCCTGTGGGGTAGGTCATGGGTGTTGGGGTGGGGGTCATGAGCCGGGGCCTGCCTGCAGGTTGCCGTCACTGGTGGGGGTCAGGGACATGAGTCGGGGCCTGCCTGCAGGTTGCCGTCACTGGTCGGTGTCATGAGTTGGGGCCTGCCTGCAGGTTGCCGTCACAGGTGGGGGTCGGGGACATGAGTCGGGGCCTGTCTGCAGGTTGCCATCACTGGTGGGGGTCATGAGTCGGGGCCTGACTGCAGGTTACCGTCACTGGTGGGGGTCAAGGACATGAGTCGGGGCCTGTCTGCAGGTTGCCATCACTGGTGGGTGGGGGTCATGAATCGGGGTCTGCCTGCAGGTTGTCATCACTGGTGGAGGTCAGGGACATGAGTCGGGCCTGCCTGCAGGTTGGTGTCACTGGTGAGGGTGGGGGTCATGAGTCGGGGCCTGCCTGCAGGTTGCCGTCACTGGTCGGTGTCATGAGTTGGGGCCTGCCTGCAGGTTGCCGTCACAGGTGGGGGTCGGGGACATGAGTCGGGGCCTGTCTGCAGGTTGCCATCACTGGTGGGGGTCATGAGTCGGGGCCTGACTGCAGGTTACCGTCACTGGTGGGGGTCAAGGACATGAGTCGGGGCCTGTCTGCAGGTTGCCATCACTGGTGGGTGGGGGTCATGAATCGGGGTCTGCCTGCAGGTTGTCATCACTGGTGGAGGTCAGGGACATGAGTCGGGCCTGCCTGCAGGTTGGTGTCACTGGTGAGGGTGGGGGTCATGAGTCGGGGCCTGCCTGCAGGTTGCCTTCACTGGTCGGGGACATGAGTCGGGGGCTGCCTGCGAGGTTGTGGTCACTGGTGGGGGGTGAGGAGTCGGGGCCTGCCTGCAGGTTGCTTTCACTGGCGGCTGTCATGAGTCAGGCCCTGCATGCAGGGTATGTTCACGGGTGATGGTGTGGGTCACATATGTTGTGGGTGGCCTGCGGGGTATGGTCACGAGTGTTGGGGGCATTGTGGTGTGGGCTGTCTGTGGGGTATGGTCATGGGTTTTGGGGGGCCCTTGTGGTGTGGGCTGCCTGCGGGGTATGGTCACGGGTGTTGGGGAGACTTTATGGTGTGGGCTGCCTTCGGGGTATGGTCACAGGTGTTGGGGGGGCCCTTGTGGTGTGAGCTGCCTGCGGGGTATGGTCACGGGTGTTGGGGTGGGGGTCATGAGTCGGGGCCTGCTTGCAGGTTGCCGTCACTGGTGGGGGTCGGGGACATGAGTCGGGGCCTGCCTGCAGGTTGCCGTCACTGGTGGGGGTCATGAGTCGGGGCCTGGCTGCAGGTTGCTGACACTGGTGGGGGTGGGGGTCATGAGTCGGGGCTTGCCTGCAGGTTGCCGTCACTGGTGGGGGGCGGGGACATGAGTCAGGGCCTGCCTGCAGTTTGCCATCACTGGTGCAGGCGGGGGTCATGATTCGGGGGCCTGCCTGCAGGTTGCCGTCACTGGTCGGGGACATGAGTTGGGGCCTGCCTGTAGGTTGCCGTCACTGGTGGGGGTCATGAGTCGGGGTCTGCCTGCAGGTTGCCGTCACTGGTGGGTGTCATGAGTCAGGCCCTGCATGCAGGGTACGTTCACGGGTGATGGTGGGGGTCCCATGTGTTGTGGGCGGCCTGCGGAGTATGGTCATGAGTGTTGGGGGTGCCTTGTGGTGTGGGCTGTCTGCGGGGTATGGTCACGGGTGTTGGGGGGCCTTGTGGTTTGGGCTGCCTGTGGGGTATGGTCACAGGTTTTGGGGAGCCTTGTGGTGTGTGATGTTGGGGGGGCTGTGTGGTGTGGGATGCCTGCGTGGTGTGTTTGTGGCTGATAGCTGCGGCACGTGCGGGACTTTCAAAGCGATTTGGCTGGTACGAGCGGGGTACGCAATTTCGCTGGGGTGCGGACGGGGTACGCATGGGCCTTGCAACGTGATTTGTCTGGTACGAGCGGGGTACGCGATTTCTCTGGGGTGCGCACGGGATACACGTGGGCCTTTCCACGCAATTTGGCTGGTGCAAACGGGGCACGTGATTTTGCTGGGGTGCGCACAGGCTACGCACGTGCCTTTCCACACGATTTGGCTGGTACGAGCGGGGCACGCGGTTTTCCTGGGGTGTGCATGGGGTATGCACGGGCCTTTCCACGAGATTTGGCTGGTGCGAGTGGGGTATGCGATTTTGCTGGGGTGCGCACGGGCTACGCACAGGCCTTGCCACGTGATTTTGCTGGCAAGCGGGGTACGCAATTTTCCTGGGGTGAGCACGGGGTACACGCGGGCCTTTCCACGCGATTTGGCTGGTGCGAGCGTGGTACGCTCTGATTTTTCACGTGATTATGATGGGGTGGGGGCTGTGTGCTGGGCCACAAATGGCGCTGGGCCTTGCAATGTATTGGGCATTTCACTGGCTTTTTCCTGCGCACAGTGCCGTGTTGGGGGTGTTACTGGCGCTGCTTACTGTTCATTGCACCACGGCTACTGATGCCTCGGGAAATCCATGAATAGGTGTGCCGTGCAATTGCTGGTTTGCGCCACGGCTTTTCAGTGCTTGCGCTTGCGCTGCTTCTGTGGTGGATTCTATGAATTGGGCCCTATATGTATTTTTCTTTTCACAAGTTGCAGTTATAGCATGTTTTTGTCTGCCGTTGTCTCTGTTACGATCATCACAAGACATTCCATCTCAGTGTCATCGGTCACTTGACAAAATCCTTGTGCCTAAATCTTGTGTACAGTACAGAAGTGTTTGAGAATAGCACATCAAGTGGCCCTCTATTTCATTGTGCCACAATTAATGCTTTGTTGTATTGTGTCTATCTTTACCTTCGCCTTGGCATGCTGTTCAGGATGTTTGTTTGCAAGTATGAGATAATGAGTACCCAGAGTACGGGATGCAGTGTGTGTGCGCTGCTTTCTCTGCACTACTCGAAATTCTTTAATACACATTTATGAACCCTCCCAATGGTATGTATGTTGCCAATCTCGCAAGCCTGAAAACTAGATCCATGCAGGCTTCACATGTGGCCAACTTTGCACCAGACCTGCAGATGAACTGACCTGCTGTTAAATTTTAATTACCACTTTATTGGTGTTCACTAGAGTGCAATTTGCTTTCTGACTTTGAGAACATTCAGACATGAAATTGCTAATTTTACCTTAGTGGGTGAGATAGCTATAGCTGGTAAGATAGCTCATTTGGTTGAGCATTTGCTTCTGTGATGTGTGTGTGATCTACAGGTTGCAGCTTCGAATCCCGGCAAGGCCAACCCAGCCTTTCATCCTTCTGAGGTCTCTAAATGAGCATCAACACTGGTTGGGTGATATTGGATGTATATTTGTTCTATATAAATCATTTAAGCGTAAGTGCTTTATAATGACACATTGTCATTTGGCATTGGATGTCTGCTTGCATTCACAGTAATTTGGTAATATGGGCCTTTACACACTGATAATAATGATACATATGATTGATTATTCATTCTTGTATGAAATGTATATCACATTAGTGATACGGTAACCGTAGTGTACTTAGAAGCAATGCTATATGATGACACTTCCTGGTTTCTCAATGGGTGAAAGGCTGGGTTCCATCATTTCCCGTGATGTTACTTCAGGTTGGGGTCAAATGACACCACTTCCTGTGATGTCATCAGAGGTCAAGGGTCGTGTGATGTCACTTTCGCTACCCCTGACATTTTGATGAAATGATGTCCCTGAGTTGAGACTAAAAAATGCCAGCATTGCAGAAAGTGTTGTTACACAGGGAAAGTGCATTCCAAAGAGATATTGAAAGGAGAAAGATAAGTGGAAAAAGACACTAGATTTCAGGCAGCGAGAAGACGAAAGGCCATTTCCAGCAGAAACGAGAAGTCCTGGAAAAGAATGAGCCAGAATATAGACCAAGAGGGACACAAATGAAAACAACATGGAATTTCAAAATACCAAATTGCAAAGATGTCACATCAGAGACCTGGGATCCGAGAGTGAAAGGGGAAGCAAATGTTTCTTCTGTTGCCGTGCAAAAACTAATCTTCCAAGTGGATCATAGCAGCCTTCAAGGCAAGTCCAGTCAACAAGATCAAAGACACAGGCTGTGCAATAACATGGCTGCGGGCCACATGGTTCACAGTTGCCGAAGCGTCCTGATGGAACAAGGAACCACACTAAGCAGCTGGAGGGTGGCATAGCACACTCAAGATAACACAGTCCAGAATAAGGGAGGACTAGGTGGACACATGGCAACACAAGCAGGTGGCAAAACGGCTCAGGAGCCAAATATGGATCAGGCGGAACATCAGCATTCAGAGTAAAAGGCCAGGCAACAGCAACGTTGCAGATACATGATACATAGACTGCAAGGCACAGGATGGGGCGGGACAACAAGCCACGAGGTAGCTGATGAGTAGGAGCAAAAGCATGAGGAGAGTGCAGAGAAGAGAGCAGGGGAATATAAATGAGGGGCGTACAGGGGGCAAACAGTACAGGGGTCTACGCACCCATGTACAGCGTAAGCGGTGTATATGCATATTATCCAGTCATATAGATGACCGTGAATGTGGTAACAAGCTCACCCTTTCAGTATGCATTGTCTCAGATCCCCACTTCTCACGTATGATTGGCGTGAGTTACTGTAAAATGAAGGATATCATATGACAGGTTATTTACAACGTGCTTAATTCCCAGAGGTTTCTAAGCACGGACCCGGGGATCGAACCAGTGCTGCTCAGTGTTGTCTTGCTTCCACAGCGAGCACGTTGCCCCCTGAGCTATCCTCCTGAATTTCATTGCTCAGCGCTCACCTCCGAGTAGTCTATCTAGTAGTCTATCCACTGTTCACTCAACCCTGTAGTGTGGAGGAAAATGGTACAGCTACACATAGGCTGTAGAAAGGCATTGAAGCATTGTCTGGCTGTGGAAACAGATTTTTCATAGAGCACAGCAGGTCGAAATGAAGCAGCACTGGCACTTGACTACCGTAGTGTAGTGAACTCCAGGTGCACAACTCAGAGCTGACGCCAAGGCTGGTGTGGTGCTGGCGCTGGCAAACAACCCTGAGGCCTGGCAGTCTGAAATGAGGAGCAGGAGACTGGGGGGTGCAAGGTTTGAGATGTAAATAAGCCGGGCCGCATGGATCAAGGCGTTAATGGTGATGGGCTGAGCTGATGTGCCTCAGGGAAGCCGTTCTGTCCAGCAAGGTCCCCAGTGGAAGAGGAAGTCTTGGCAAATAAAAGTGAGGCAGCCTATGACGCATTTCCTGGCACTGGCGAGGGGATCTGTGCTACACAGAAAACCAATAACATGAAAGGCTGAGTAGCCTCGTTTTTAGCATATCACCAATGCAGGCGTAAGCTTGCAACCTTTTCCGTGCAGAATAGTTGCGCCCACCAAGGTAAACAAAAATACATGTACAAATAGCAAAGGTTATTGGCCCTCATTACGACCCTGGTGGAAAGCAACTGACCTGACCGCCATAGCGTAAATAGTGTTTCCGCCATTGCATGACGGAGTAAAGTGCGGCTAATTCTGACCCATCGGGCACGAGCACTACGCCATGGCGGAAGTGCAAAGTCCGCGATGGCGGAAATGTCCCCAAAACGCCCCTCACTGCTGTCGTACGGCGACCTAGGTGCAATTCCGCCACCGATCATAGCGGTCACCGTAATGAGCGGCAATCGGAAAATACGGTGACCGTAAATATACGGAAACGGAAGCAAAAACATGGTCCCGGAACGGGAAACAGCACGCCGTACACCTATAAAATCAGAATTTCCACACAACCATTAAAAATACTACCGTGACACACATCCCAACCCGTCATCCACCCTAGTGAAACCAAAAACAATGGGAAAAGTAGCGAAAAAAGCGTGCGACCGCAAGCGGCAGGTCCACTTCTCCCGTGAGGAACTCACGGTGCTCACAGAGACCCTCCAGGAGAATGCTGCCGTCGTCTTCTCGACGCAAATGACCAGGACGGCACTTGCGAACAAGAAGGCCATATGGGCCCTGGTGGCACAGCGGGTAAGTGCGGTGGGGACCGCACCCCGCAACCCACAGCAATGCCGAAAGCGATGGGACGACTTGCGGATACGCGTACGGAGCATACTATCCGCCAACCGTAACATTGCCACAGCTACCGGGGGAGGATCGGAATCACCCATCAAGTTGACCCCCTGGGAAGAAATCTGTGCCACCACCATTGGAATGGAGACCATAGAGGGAGTCGGAGGGATGGAGAAAGGAGTGCAGACATCCGAAGAATCAGGTAGGTGTCCCAAATAAAACAATGCTAAAACCACAATGTCCAATCATGTGAAGTACCATGTGTCCACATAGTGCAACAGAAACACATGTCCAGGAGAACGTCCACATACATTGCCCTGATAGCGCACATTAAAAGTCACATTAAATAAATAAATAATTAAAATTCCTAAAAACACCCTCTACACGTGCAGCAGGCACCCCCTAACTGCAGGCTGCAAAACAACTGCATCCTCAATCCACACAAAAATGAAAACACCTCCAAGGCCCTGACCCAAATCACCCTCAGGTACCACCCCAATGCATGTGATACATTGCCATTCCAATTTCCACAGACCCATTAATAACGATCGCCCTCCTTTACTCCACCACAGGGTCCGATTCAAACGACGAGCTCCAGGACACCCCTACCAGCACACCTGCAAAGAGGGCCAAGACCAACGGCCAAAGACCCTCCACCTCAGCTGCACGGATCAAGACACGGCAGCAGCACAAATCAAGTGGCATCACACAGGAGGGGACTTCAACAGGCACCCCAGCACCCAGCATGGCCACAACAGCACCACCACAGGCCCCCCCAATGGATGCCACAGAAGGCACTGCTTCTGGTGGCAGCAGCACCATAGGTGACACTGCATTAATGGCAGCATGCTCCGACACAGAAAACGGTGATGTCGATCTAGGATCCATCCATGACCTGTCTCAATCCCCCTGTTTGTTTCATCCCGTACACCATGAGGATACCACGCAGGGGCACCCACAAGACGACGACTGGCCATCCCCCACAAGCCCTGTGTCAAGGCAACATGAGGTGATCAGCCCCTCTGTGACACCACCGCAAATGTCCATGGCCCAGCAGAGGCAACAGTCCCTCGACCAGGTGATCGTGCAACAGCAGCAACTGGCCACGCTCCTCAAGGACCATGCTGATGAATGTGGGGGTACTAAGGCAGCCATAGAAACATGTACAGAGACACTAAGGGCACAAATGGAGAGAAGCACCGAGAGCCTGAGAGTACAAATGGAGAGAAGCACCGAGAGCCTGAGAGTACAAATGGAGAGAAGCACCGAGAGCCTGAGGGGGGAACTGCATGCGACGTCCAAAGACGTATGTGCTGAACTTGCCGCTGTGCGCCGTGTGCTCACTGAGCTCTCACAAACCCTTAGGGACATGCATGGACGTGAGCAGGCAGAGACATCATCCGTTGCAAGTTCCGTCCAGGGCAGCCCCCAACGTAGATCTGGGAGGAACCTGCGCTCCACAGGCAGGGGTGCCCCTGATACCCGGAGAGGGGGCTTGCAATAGCGTCTGCCCACTGACAAAGAGCATCTTTGGACACTGGTGTTCGGGGGGGAGGTAGGAGGGTGGAGGGGGTGTGTTGGGCTTACTTGGGTGGCGGGTCGATGGGGTGTGCAACATAATTACACATATGTGATAAACATTTCACTATCATTCAATGAGATGTGTGGACATTGATCTTTGTGTATGAGGCCATTATAGGCGTACAGTCCATATTGTGCATGTTCCAGACACACACAGTGCCACAAGTCCCGTGTCCATGTATCAGCCACCAGGCGTGAGTGCTAGAAGCATGAATCTATGATAATCTGACAAATTTCACGGGCCTCCTGTGCCTCGCGGACTCCTTGAGGTGCTGCCACATCCCCACCCTCATCTTGACCATCTTCAGGTGCTTGCAGTTCTGCGTCAGGGGGCATGGGCACATTTCTACGTATGCACATGTTGTGTAGCATGACACATGCCATGACCATCTTTGCAACCTTCTCATGGCGGTACAGGAGTGCCCCGCCAGACCTGCTGAGGCAGCGGAAACGACCCTTCAGTAGGCCGAATGCCTGTTCTATGACTACACGGGTACGTGAGTGGGCATGGTTGTAGTCCTCCTCATGCTGGTTCTGTGGGTTCCGGAGTGGTGTAAGGAGCCATCTCTTCAGTGGATACCCGGCATCACCTGTATGTGGACAATAAAGGATGTTTGAGGAATGCCAATACTACGTAAGCACCCCCCCCTTCCTGCCAGGTCATTGCCGCATCACATACCCCACATTATCATGCATGAAATGAGACTCACCGAGTAGCCAGGATCTGTTCCCTGCGTGTCGCTCCATGTAGCGTGGTATTGTAGAGTTCCGTAAGACCATGGAATCATGGGTTGATCCAGGATATCGGGCACAACAATGTGTAATGATCCTGTTGGAGTCACACACCATTTGTACATTAAGAGAATGATATTGTTTTCGGTTGCGGTACTGGGCCTCCATGGCATGTGGGACAACCAATTCCACATGGGTGCAGTCGATGGCACCAATGCAACCCGGTATCCCGCCAAGTGCATGGAATCCCACTTTTGTGTTTGTAATCTCCTGCTCTGAGCGTGGTAAAGAGATGTAGTCGTCTGCATGCTTCAGGAGGGCATCGAGCACTTGCAATAGTGTCCGTGACAACAGTGGCTGTGAAATGACATGCAACTGTCCGACTGTGTGCTGGTAGGTGCCTGTGGCCAGGAAGTGGAGTACAGACACCACCTTCAGTAGGGGTGGGATGGCGGTTGGGCTATCTATCATGCTGACAAGGTCAGCGTGTGTCATGTCCACAATGGCGGTTATGGTGTCCCGGTCCAAACGGTAGAGGGTTTGGATCTGCTCATCAGTGAGGTTGAACGGATGTGCTCGGAGGCGTGGGATTGCGGGCTGCCTGCGTGGTGCTAGTGGCTGTGCTGGTGGGCCTTGCTGGCCCTGCCTTGCCCTCCTCCTCCTCCTGCGTCTCCTCTGTGCGGCCGGTTGTTGTAGTAGTTGGTGTTCGTCTTCTTCTTGAAGTTGGATTGGAGTACTTGCAGTGCTATCAGGTCCCCCAGGGCCAACATCGCTAGTCCTGCCGGTAGCATTTTGGAGTGGGTTTGGTTGTGGGAGGGGGTTGGGTGTGCAATTTATGTGTTTTCAAGCTGTATAGCCTCCACCTGTGATTTCATGCGGTCACTGATGCATTTTCGACGTGATGTTGCAAATGAGGAATTCGAAGGACAGCGCTTTCGGTTTCCAGCTAGCGGCGAGGAGACGCCCACAGGTCTGACTGCAGATATAAAGTTCTATTGTTTAATGTCCTTGGGACAGGGGCCATGGCGAGAATGCAATGATTGATATGAATAGTATGGGATGTGCAATAGCGTAGTGGAGGATAAGGCAGGACGTTCCCAAATACATGTTACTTCACAACACTAGAATTCCGGCCTGGAGCACAGAGGATTTTGGAGACTGCATTACGCACAGACTCAATGGAAGTTTCACATGTTATGTGAGTAAATAATCAGGCGTTTTCATACAGGGATGAGGGAATGATGTATGGATGCATGGACAGATGATTTAATAGAGAGTCTGCCATGTACATGGCTTTTTGGAATCTATCCACTTCCCCTGCGCTATGTGATGCAGGGCTGCCATAGTGGGACCATCGTCTATCTGCCCTTGTTGAACCCTCCCTGTCTCGACGCGCCTTCGGACACTTGTGTCTATGCATGTTACTAATCCCATCTAATGGATTCTGTTTTAACAGACGCATGCACACAAACACTCGTTTGTAATAGTGTTTTCACCTCCATTTATATAGTTATGATTCGCAAGTGATTTTTGGGTGCGATTGATCCTTTTGAGTGGGCAGGCATGCATATGGCTGTGGATTTAGTGTGATCATTGAAGTGAGTAATTCAAATGGAGTTCTGATGCCCATACTATTCTTTTTCATTTCATTTGGGTGACAGGTATCTCCTCTCCTTTTGCCGCTGCCATCTGTATGCCACTCCTGCAGATGGCTTTTACTCCCGACACCTGCTGCTTCGTGTTAATCAGTGGAGCACCATTACGATCTTGTGGGACGATCGCCAATGGCCCACATGCCCTTACGCAGTACTAGTGGCTAGGAGCAACATTTTGACCTTTCAGCTGGACTAGTGCCTACCTAATGGGACAGCCCTGCGGTTCTAGGTGCTTCCATGTTGCCTTTTTGAACGTGAATGTAGCCCCTGTGTACCATGAAGGAACAGGGCGTCACACAAGAAGAAGCTGGTCATTTATTGCGGATGCAGCCCACAATAATGAAATATATTTTGGAGTTCATGACCTAATGGCTGTATGGCCTTGGTGATTTTGTTGTGCATTAAATTTTGATTGTGATATTGACCGTGTAGCGTTATTCTTTGCAAGTAATGTAGCATATTCCTATTTGTGGAGCGATGTATTGTGAGAAGATCTGCTTTGGGTTCCGGCATCTGAGTATAGTTGCGTGGTACTGTACTGGGCGCGTTTGCCTACGAAGCCCAGTGAGGTCAGGGATAGGGCCTGCCATTATGACTATTTTAATGATGTCATGCTCATGGGAGGGGGATTAGCTTTTGTGTAACAGATGCCGGTCAGCCAGGTGGATTGGTGGAATGATGTGATTATCAGAAAATGGCTGGTCACAGGTGCCTGTGTTTGCGTGCGTTTCTTGGAGGGAGACTGAGGTCATGTCCATTGGAATAGCTTCTGTATTCGTGCCATCTGTGCCCTGCAGCTCCCATTGGCCCCTCTTGAGATGAGCCTGGCTGCTCAGTCACTCTGCCAACTTGTGTGGTACATGCTTATGCTGATGGTTGGTTTGTTTACTGGCAGGAGTACAGGGCTGGTGCAGTCTCACTCAGGATACTGCTTTGAATGTTGCCTTACACTGGTGTCAAGCGATGGGGGGCCTGTTTTTGTTTGTCTCAGTTTTCAGTTCATGTTGCTGTACTTGAAGCTTCACATGCCTGTGCTGCATCAGTACGGCAATGGTGCCATGGCTAATATGGATGGCCACTCACATGGCACTTGGAGCCCCTACATTCATTTGTTCGTTGGCATGCATGGGTGACTTGTACATTTCACTGGTTGCATTGTGTGACTTCATTGAACCTACGAGGAGTTGTGCAATGTGGCCAGGGAGTGGTGTACAGGCACTCTGTAGGGCCTTTTACGGTTGGTTCGCGATGCCGTACTTCTCACCATGGCGGAATGGTACTTTCCGCCATGCTTGATGGCGTTAGGTACATGTCCGCTAGGGTCAGAATTCCCGTACCGTTGCGCCATGGTGGTAATTACGGTTTCGCTTGGCGCGCGTGCGCGTACTTGGTGCAGTTAGCGTTGGCGTTCACTACGGTGTCGCTAATGGCATCGTACTTTACGGTGACGGGTCATAATCGCACCGAGCGCTATTCGATGGCGGTATTGCATTTCCGCCATCGTTTTTCGATTTCCGCCAGGGTCGTAATGAGGGCCATTGTGTTTTACTGGTAGGCGGGAGAATTCGGAGACATTCTCGCAGACATCTCTACTTATGATCCTGAAAATAGATGCCTACTGGAATAGACACGGGAAAGGGTATAGGTGAATTAAAAATACCAATTACACCCAAGAGACAAAAACAAAAGCAACACAGGATATTAAAAAAAGGATCCTACAAGTGCCTGCCATTGGCTGGATAATCAACACGATTCTATGTGATTATAGAGAATACATGACAGAGAGTGCTTTTTCAGCGAAAACACTAACAGTGAAAGTATATCCATTGTGTTTTGTTTGGGCGAGGGTCCCCCAAATCCCCCTGTTTCTCTTTGTGCTTAAACCAACCCTAACCCCATTCACGCCCGTTTTACCCTCTTACCCCACCCCATATTTATTTTTAAGAATGTAGTGTTTTTTGTTTGTTTTTGTTTCTCTGTTATTGTATTCTCTATTATGGCTGGATACCGGTCGACACAGGTGCAAGGATTCGAGCACTCATTCTGCAGAATGCACACAGGTCGCTGGATCAGAAGCCTTCGCCCAGGAAGCCACCTGGCCTCCAATAGTTCTGGCTGGGCTGAGAGCGAAAGAATGTAGTGTTTCGGGAAATTACCTGGTGGGAAAAGCCCTGCACATCTACTGGCCCCAAACTTGTTGTGCCTGGTTTGTTGTCTCTTGGCATTTGTGCTGGGCATTCACATGCCTGTGTGAACATTGGATGCCTAAATTATGTACAACTGTTGGCATGTGCAATTACAGTGTAAAGCAAATGCAAGCCAATACTGTCCTCACTGGCAGTGAGTAAATGGCAGATGGGCACCCTTTGTGACAGCCTACTAAGTTTCTGTCAGTCAGAAGAAAGCAGTAAAGGTTGCTGTGTCCATTGATTTGTGTAATTACATTGAAACCATAAAACTGTGGCTGCTTTGTCCTCCTTCTGTAGGGAGTGTTTATTGACAGTCCGCGATGAGTGAATGCACTGAGAACTCTTGCCAACACATTGGCGCTATAGATTTGTCTTTTTCTCTGAACGCTAGGTATGATCCCTGGACACACACGTAGTGGTTGTTCCACCATCGAGGTTTCTCATTCCGAAAAACAGTAAAGACCATCTGTTTAACTAAATCACAGATTTTATGTTTGCTAGTCATGAACCCTAATGAGCTGCTTCTGCGCGTATGAATTCAGAAACGGTGTCCAGTCAACTGGTCGACTGCAATTTGGTCGACGCAATTTGGTCGAATGCCAAATGGTCGAATTTTTTTTTTTTATATATATATGTGTTTTGTGGGTTTTCGTGTGGGGAAAAAAAATAAAAAAGAAAAAAAAGGGGGGGGACCCCCCAAAAAAACCCAAAAAATGGGTAAAAAAAAAAAAAAAAACATTCGACCATTTGGCATTCGACCAAATGGTGTCGACCAAATTGTCTGTCGACCAAATGTTTTCGACCATTTGACTGGTAACCTTCAGAAACACCTGCGCGCAGATGCAGTTTAGTCTGTCGGGAGCGGGTTAAAAGTACCCACAACCAAAAATCAAATAGAAAATCATGCAGGTTACAGTTCCAGTCCCTGGTGAGATACTGCCGTTGATCCTGGGACCTCTCTAGACATCTCACGTCACCTCAAGAAGGCGCCCTGTTTGATTCCCATCACAAGTAACCTCTCAGCCTTGAACCTCGCGCTTCACTTTTGAGCCTCACTTTTTCCTCAGGCCATTTGGGAGTATAGAGATGGTTTAGGTATGCCGAAACGTTACCTCGGACGGAATACACAAAGCAAAGGCACAGTTGGTGAGGGGCATGCAGGCACTTTATGTTATTTGTTTATTTATTTTGCGCCTAAGCCCGCAGGCATCAGGACGCACCCTGACACAGAAGACACAACATAAAAGACAGGACACAGAAGAAATCAAGGCAAGAGCTGGAGTCAATGTTTCAAATAAACAGGCTTTCAAAAGTTTGGGAAAGGAAGACAAGTTCCTTTCCGGCCGTAAATCTATAGGCAAAGAATTTCCAGCATGGGCTTCCTGGGCTGGGAAAGACCTGGAAGGGCAATGGATGTTTGCGTGACCACTCATAGCACTCGCAGTCTGATTTTTTGCAAAACGATTAGGTGGTGCTTTGGTGCGATCTCTAAGCTGCAAGTTTTGCATTAGAGTGCAGACAGGGAGAAATGACGTATGAGAAAGGACACAAAGCTTGCCCACCCATTGGCTGCCCGTGGCCACGGTAATCCCTAGGACCATTCTCACCCAGTTCCTGCCCTTCTCCGCCCAAAACAGTTCCTTAATGGGACTCTTTGAGCTTGCTTTATCAAGCCCTGCCACCAAACTTGTCGCCTAATGTGCCTGCCAGTGTTTTTTCAAAGCAGTCTTCTGAGAGTTGATGACTTAATTGGAGCTCTGAACGTGTTGCTGGTTTAATGAAAAATCTTTTTCACCAGATAAGTCTCTAGCTACTGGATTTATAAGCACTAGGCGTCCTTAATTTGTCTTGTTAAAAAATAAAAAAAAATAAAGAATTGGCAGAGCTAACAGTTTTGGCGTGTGCATAAGTATTATGCATTTGCCAGACACTGCTATTAGATGCCCAGGTACTCGCACCATTTGGCATCGCTACCATCAATGGCCATTTAATGCCCCTACGCACGGCCTGGCAAGTGCCTTTCCCATGCCTACACAAAAGTCCAAACTGTTGGCATTACCAATGATTGTTAAACTGTCCCCTGAGGCTGCCTCCACCACTGCTCACTAGGGTACTGGTGGGTTTATACGTAAGCTTTTGCCCCTTTTGCCCGCGTGCACACATTTCCCGCCATAAATGTTGTTATGAGCGCTACAGATTAGGGGTAATGATGTGGGCGATTTAGAGGCAGCTCGCTTGAATAGCAGCGTGGCCTGCATCCAGTGAACGGCGCATCAAACTGCAACACACGAAGCACACAAAAGAAACAAGTGTGGGAGAATGAAAACGCTGACGGATGGGGTTCCATCTGCAAGCACCGAGTGTGAGTCATTTCTGTGCGCATTTTGCATCTTATGCGACACCCGAATCACCGCTTCTTTGCTCCGCTTTTAAGCCGCATTTCGAGTTCAGTAGCGCATCTAACAACTGACAGCCTTCCTCTGGCAAATATAAATACCCAAAGTCACTCTTTATCCATAAAAAAAAACACATTTTCGTCCATTTTACGAGGGATTAGAGGCTCCTGCCAAGGGGTTGTGTTTATGTGAACGGATAACACATAATCCGGAACACCTTTGTGAGTATTTTTTAATGATCCGCAGCCCACGAACAGATGAAAGGAACAGGGGGAGGTGAGTGAAATCGGAACCACGGAAAGAGGAGAACTGTAATTGCAAATGGTCACAGTTCGACACTTCAGCAGCAAGCGGCGCAAGGCTGCATAATGAAACAAGGCTACTTAAAACCAACACGAGCTCTTTAAAGCATGCATCATTTATGTATTTTACTGTTTACAAATTAAACTTATAGTACATTAGGTGCATGGAAAATAATTTCTCAGGCATGGTTCCTCAACCGCCATCTGTTCTGTCCACGTTCAGTTTCCAGCGGAAATGGCGTCGCGCTGCTGTGCGCGCCTGCTCACCAGGCACTAAAAATGTGGATAATCCTGAAGGCATTAAGGGTTTGCTGACGATAATTCGGTAAAAACGATTTAGAATGAACAATATCTGCAGGTGTGAAAAAAATAAATTGTTTTTGAGAACTTGTCTTTGTGGGGCGAATTTAAAGGCCCCAAATAGGAGTCCCTTTCACCTGAATGGCAAGATTTTAAACACTGAAACAAAAACGGCCTGACTTTCGTTTTTGTTTTTCAAGCAAAAGTAAGGAGCCATGTGGAAAGGGGCCTACCTGTCATTACCAATTCATAAGCACCATTAAAGATCCCTGAGGCATGGGAAACAGTTTTTTTTAAACATTGAAAACAAAAACAGCCCACACAGGTGTGTGGAAATAAAAGCAGTATGAAAAAGCGAGAAAAAAAAAGTATCACTGCTCTCAGAAAAATGTCAGGAAAACAAAACATGATGTGGGCGTTGACAAAAAGCAATGTATGTTATATGTTTCAACTACAAAACTCCAGTGACTTTTTGACAAGCCACTTTGTCTTCATGGAAAGTGTCAGCCCCAGGCAGACCCTTTTCTGGCTGTGGGCAAAACTTCACAATGAGATCTCCCACTCCATGACTGGCTGTCACATCTCCCATCTAATGACCACCCACAATAAAATGTCCTGCTAAACATGTAAAATTTCAGTGTTGCCCAGACCTGCTGCTCTGAAAGCATTCACTTCAAGAAAAATCACCTTTGACTGGAGCATGGCACCCACTTCAAAGAGCAAACTTCCAATACAAAGGAGAATGATACAAAAAATAAAAAAATCGGGGTACTGGCTGACCCAGTGAAAACAAATGGCCGGAAGGCAGGAGCAGGGCCATTTGTCTAACCTGAAGATTCACAATTAATTTAAAGAGACTGTTATCATTTAGGCCTTTTTCTCGGCCATCATAAGGCAGATGGATTTCATCTATGTATTATTTTTAATGTAATTTCCAGGTGATTAGGGGGATATAAAATGTATCTACCTGTGACTCTGGTAACAGTAATGGCCAGTTAAACTAGGTTTCTGGCTGATCTGAACATGTTCCAAATGTGAGAGTTGGTGAGCGGGTGGAAAATGAAACTAGAAATATTCTTAGTAACTTACATATTCATAACTGTGTGCTTTTCATGGAAATGGCAGAAAGAAACCACATGGCTGTGCTACAGGATACGGATTTGGTGGTCGGCTTATCTAATTCTCCATGATTAGCTGAATCAGAAAATATGTTTAGTATGGCAGTTGCTAGTACAATTATGAAGTTGTGATACAAAACTAGTTTTTGCCAACAAGTTGCAAGGAGAACAAAGGGCCATTAGAAATGGGAATTGCCATATGTTGCTCCACATGCCTAAACCAATCCTGAATCGGAGGCTGGGTTTGGGAGGAGAGAGAAGGGTAACTGTCCAATCCTAGTCGAAGGAAGTATTGCAGGGTAACAAACCCAAGATTTGAAAATTGGTGGTATCATCACTACTATATAAGGGGGACTGTTCTAGGATAGAGAGAGACTTAAGCAAAATTAAGTAGCCACATAGAAAGGGGCTACCTGTCATTACCAATGTATAAGCACCATTAAAGATCCCTGAGGCATGGAAAACAGTTTTTTTAAACATTGAAAACAAAAACGGCCCGCACAGCTGTGTGGAAATAAAAGCAGTATGAAAAAGCGAGAAAAAAAGTATCACTGCTCTCAGAAAAATGTCAGGAAAACAAAACATGATGTGGGCATTGACAAAAAGCAATGTATGTTATATGTTTCACCTACAAAACTCCAGTGATATTTTGAAAAGCCACTTTGTCTTCATGGAAAGTGTCAGCCCCAGGCAGACCCTTTTCTGGCTGTGGGCAAAACTTATCAATGAGATCTCCCACTCCATGACTGGCTTTCACATCTCCCATCTAATGACCACCCACAATAAAATGTCCTGCTAAAGGTGTAAAATTTCCCTGTTGCCCAGACCTGCTGCCTCTGAAAGCATTCACTTCAAGAAAAGTCACCTTTGACTGGAGCATGACTAATATGTGTAAGAATGTGGGCACCCACTTCAAAGAGCAAACTTCCAACACAAAGGAGAATGATACAAAAATAAATCTGGGTACTGGCTGACCCAGTGAAAACAAATGGCCGGAAGGCAGGAGCAGGGCCATTTGTCTAACCTGAAGATTCACAATTAATTTAAAGAGACTATTATCATTTAGGCCTTTTTCTCGGCCATCATAAGGCGGATGGATTTCGCCTATGTATTATTTTTAATGTAATTTCCAGGCGATTAGGGGGATATAAAATGTATCCACCTGTGACTCTGGTAACAGTAATGGCCAGTTAAGCTAGGTTTCTGGCTGATCTGAACATGTTCCAAATGTGAGAGTTGGTGAGCGGGTGGAAAATGAAACTAGCAATATTCTTAGTAATTTACATATTCATAACTGTGTGCTTTTCATGGAAACGGCAGAAAGGAGCCACATGGCTGTGCTACAGAGTACGGATTTGGTGGTCGGCTTATCTAATTCTCCATGATTAGCTGCACGGAGAACAAAGGGCAATTAGAAATGGGAATTGCCATATGTTGCTCCACATGCCTAAACCAATCTTGAATTGGAGGCTGGGTTAGGTAGGAAAGAAAGGGTAACTGTCCAATCCTAGTCGGAGGAATTATTGCAGGGTAACCAACCCAAGATTGTAAAATTGGTGGTATCATCGCTACTATATAAGGGGGACTGTTCTAGGACAGAGAGAGAGACACACCGAAAGAGAAAAAGAGAGGAAATACAGAGAGAGAGGAGACAGACAATCAGGAAGTGTGCTGACACTTACCATCTGACAGCTATAAAGAGACACCAGAAGAGATTGAATCTGGTTGGATCTGTCTATCTCTAGGAGGCCTCAAAGCTGACTAGGTCCTATGGTGAGAGTAGGAGGCCGTCTTTGAGAGTTGAGTGACCAGACCCCTGCCCTATCTGTCCAGAGTGTCCTTAGATGCAACAGGCTTACCTGAACCAAAGGCTTGCTATGTAAGTAGAACTAAGCCCTCGCAAATCAAAAGGTGGGGGAGTCTGCTTTCCTTGAATCCTTTCCCTTTATAGTGGGTGGAGGGGAAAAACTGTGTAGATCCTTAGCCTATTTAACAAAAATATAAATGTAATTAATTCCGCATTTGGCAGAACACTATGGGACAAATTATGATAAAAAATCGAAACTAACAATGCACACTTCCCAGTGTGTGCTAAAAAATATAGCCTATACATTAATTGGGTAATCCTTGCTATCCTGCTGATCCCGACTACTTTAAGCAAGGGGGTTGTCTTTCTCCTACTATCAGTCCAACCTTTTTATCCAGCTTCCCCAACGCAGACATTTCAGTAAGGTGTGTCTGAAATCCAAAATTCTGCATAGCAGCACCATTTTTGAGTCTGACTTCCCAACATAGACCAAAGCGGGGGGGCTGAAAACAAACTGCAAAATCACCCTGTGTTTATTTTAAACCAAAAGTAGGGATGAAATCATAATTGCCATAAGCATTTGTACCAATTCTGAAATCCTACTGCTAGCCTTTTAAGCCTGCAGGTAAATCAAAATCGCACAACATTATATGATAATTGCCTTCATTATTGATCAGTGTAATTATTTTGTGAAGTGAAATTTGCAGAAAGTAAAGAATTGCCATTGTATTCTCATCAACTCACTTTGGTGATTTATTTATGCTGAGAGAAGTTGATTGTGTTGTGCCTTGGATAAAGTGGTGTTTGACATTTTCATGCTAATTTCTATTACTTTATATTTAAATAAATACCAATATATTTCCTGTACACCGGCCTGGTCCTTGGCTCATTGTCAGCTCAGGGGAGAGGGAATCAAGGGGCATGATATGTGTCTGAAGTAGGGCTGAAGAAAAAAATCTGTTAACCCCTTAAGTGCCAAGGGCGAGCTATCTCGTCCTTGACATAACCTCTGTGTTGCCAAGCACGAGATAGTTTGTCCTTTTTGGCACCTTGTTTTGAGCGATCCCTCCAAATATTGTAGTTCTGCTATTTGGGCTGTTCTTTTGATGGTAGCCATACATCTTTGCTCCATCCTATTGGCTTGTTGCAACAGCAACGTTATATTATTGTGTGTGAAAGCAAGGTTATCTGCTTATCTCTTAAAATAGTAGCCATTAAAGGGTGGTCCGTCATCAGACTTTACTATCCTGAGAGTGCCCAATTAACTGAATGTTTCGACCATGGTTTGTGCTGTCATGCTGAAATGTGTGGATGATACAATTCTGGTGATGGCAGACTCTTGAGTATTCATCTATCATGACGGATATGTATGATCTGTCTGGTGTTCGCCCATAGACATCAACAGCCACAGTGCTGTTATAGTGATTTGGCATGTTTCGTACTGTTGAATCATTTCCTGTACTGCTTTGTCAAAGTTACAGAATCACACCTGATGTTTTAAAAGTTTTATGGTGTTAGCTATGCCTCAGTATCCTCCATGAGCAATGTTTATTATTGTTTTAATCATGAAGTAGGTATGATACGTTTTGTTCCTCTTAGTAGTAGTGAATCACTGGACGCTGCCAATTCATTGTGGATGATTGTGAAACGTTGAACTGTTGTAATTCTTTCATGTTGATCCCAGGTTGTTGAGAGGTGTGGCGTTTGTACTTTCTGCATTTATTGTATTTGGAATGGAAAATTGCTCATTGTATTGCCCGAACATTTTTGGAAGCGGCGGACAGCATTTGTCCTCTTAGATAGATGGTGGATACGCATTGGTAGCCATGTACTTGATGTATTCTTGGCCTTCCTCCAAAGTTTTATGTCCGGATTGTGAGAGAAGGTTCTTGGAAATGCAGTCTGCAGGATCAAGATCATTGCTCGGCCGGTGAATTATGCAGTGGTCATATTCTCGGAGCAAAGATTTGGGCACCTGGAGTTTTTTTGTTTGAAACATATGAATTAATTGTTCGATATTTTGACTAATTTGAGCTTTTGATGGCAGTATATGAAATTGATTCATTAATATAATTGTCAAAAACTACTGACTGTGCAGATACAGAGTGTATTGAGCCAACTGGAGTTTTCGTGGAATGGGTATTAATAATAAATGAATATTGTAATGTTTTGAAAAACATTCCGAAGTAACTGAATGTAAATGCACAGACCATATTATAGGTCAAACAGAATGCATTTACTTTTTGCATTGCAATATGTATAGATGTGCCACATCTGGCAGAAAGATGATTACATCACATTTACTTTACATATCTGGTCTCAGTATTGTTTTTCTGCACAGTCGAATTGCTGCGCAAGGTGAGAATTCTGTACCGAAAGAGATATGAAATTCAAAGTGCAGAGAATCATGCATTACTAAATGATATCTTTTTTTAAAGTTCAAAAACATTTTTGCGTGCCAACAAATGCCTTCCTAAGAATGAACATTTCTTTGTTCATCCGAAAAAAAAACACTTTACTCCCAACTAATAAAAAAGGATAGAAAAAGACTTCCACATAAACATCTTATCTGGGGACGTGCAGAAGGGTCATCATTTGGCGGGCTTGTGCTTTCCAAATGGTTATTAACGTAGTGTTGCATGCAAGATAGCACAAAACATCAACACAATATAGTAGACTGTCCTGCACTGGAATTGTCACCAATATAATGATGCAGTTGTAGTCAGTGTGGCTGTGATGTGATGTCTGGTTGGTTATGCCAGTAGCTAGTTCACACTGTGTTTTCGGTCATATTGTTTCGTGACCCTACTCATGACCGAGTGACTCTGCCATTGGAACATCTCAGAGGTGTCAGAGAGCAGTCTGAACGATGGCTCTGGTCAATTGACTACTCATTGTAGATCCTGAGTTCTCATCCTGTCGTAGCATGACCTGACATAGTGTGACAAGGACTAGAAATGCATAATATATCCTACCAACGCACAGCAAGACTTACCATGGTGCAGAAAGGCATTAAAAGACACGACAAGGCATACATAGCACACCATGAACATGCATACTAATGCATTACTAGACTTCCTCCAGTCCTCTCCATAGGTTTTGCAGACATCTTCCATTGTCACTATCATTCTGCCAGCGTCAGTCTTCCTCCTAAATGTGCTGCCTGGGAACTTCTCGCATCACCGTAATTGCGGAAGCCGTGATCATGTGACTTGACAAAAGTATCGCCCCAGGAAATGAAAAAAATAACACAGATGCCCAGTGCGTGAGGTGCAGTTTTGAAAGCCACCTCAGACCTCACCCAGTTTTGCACAGGTGCAGGGTCCAGTGGGGCCCAATGTCTGGAATTGCTATTGGTTAAACCAAAACCTGCCCCATTGCCTCAAACAGGAATCAAACCCCTCTCACGGGGCACTCTCGAAGAATTGACAGACAATAACCCCTAGTTACCTAGTTCAGAATGCTGCTGGATATCAGGTAATAAAATCCCGGCAAAAATGTTGCAGGTAAAAAGAAATCGCTGCAAAAATTCTGTGGTTTGACCCGGTAAAGGTGTACCCCATTATACGATTTATAGGGAGCGTCGGTTGCAGGGGTGTCCCCCACTCCCTTTAAATGGTATAATGGGTCGGGGAGTTGCGGGGATGTCCCCCAATCCTTTACATGATCGTGGCGGCAAAACCACAGCCTTTTTGCAGTGATATTTTGTAAATACAGCCATTTTTGCTGCGATTTTAAGACATTGAACTTACTGCTGGAACCATGCAGGAGGCCCTTCATGGAGGTGTATCCCAGACGAGGAGCAGCTGGAAATATAAAAGGGGGCATGAGAATTGTCCCACAAACCATGGTGAATCGTCCACTGGCATGGAATTAGGCACCACAGCCATATGCAAGTGAAGAGATACAGACTGACAGTGAAAGCAAGATAAGGTAGGTGGGGAAATACTTGCCACCGGTGTGGCAGGGACACTCTGGCTACTGCTGTGTCACACTTCTGATACCTCTGGCCCCTTACTAGGTACACATCTTGCACAAGGTATGAACGGTGACAACAGGAGGTGTGCTGAGACGAGGAAGGAACCACCTCACCCATAAACACCTTCTTGCTCTACACAAAGGGATGGATGCCTTTTAGGTAGAGATACTTGTAGGGCCTGAGGCATTTTAGTTCTCAGGCTGATTTTGAATTTCTTACAACAATCCCATATCTGCAATATTTTACATGATTTGATATGCTTTCCTGGCACACCAGTCAACATTATGTTTGCACGTTGTTGCAGTTAGTGCCAAAAGCCACATTTTGAAAGGAAGGCTGAATGTGCTCCGAACACCTCCTGATCCTTTTGCTATTCCTTGTGTATTGTGCTTGTCTATCCTTATATTTTTCCAGGGCTAAAAGCCAGAATTTTACTTACTTACCCTTCTGGCTGAAGTGAGAGTTACAGCGGCGCCCCCTTCCATGTTACTAAAAACATATTTTCTGAACATATGGGCGCAAATCCTTTTGTGCCAGAGCCATTTCCATTGCCATCAAATTGAGGTACACATTAGTTGTAGGCTTCTCAATGGAGGAAACAGTCTGGTAAGGCCTTCTAAGTTAATTTTGACAATGGGATTGGACGTAAATGGGCGGCGTGATCTAAGTTAGGATTTCCTCCAAGGGCTGTCAGGTGAGAATGCAAAATTCTCACAAAACCTGTAAGGCACTAAGTATGCTATAAAAGACAAAAATCATCAATTGAGAAGGTCAAGGGATTGATATGTTTTTCCAATGGCTAATGCCATAATCGCGTCCACTTACCTTTATACTGGAAACCTGTGGATGGTTTACTTGTGGCCTGGACAATGGCCATGTTGTCTCTGGAAATGTCTAAGTGGGCCATTGTCCATTCCTCGGTTACCAGGCTCCTAAGTACATTGAAACCGGGAAGGGTCAAGGGATGAAGCACCCTGCCCTTGTTGATGGAGAAAAGTATTCTGATGCACCAGCAGTTGCCACAGTCCCTCGGCTTAAAGCTTCTTGAGAACTAAGAGCTTGAACCTGATCAGCCACATGAGAGCTATCAAATTCATTGTGCATACCCCGTTCTCTACAGAATTTGGCAAGATACTGAGCGAGTGCATTTGCGATTGCGGGATATCATGAACGGATCCAGTGAGAGGAAGCTTTTGCTGCTGGAAGATCTGTCTTAGAACATACTTCCTGATCTCCCACTTGTGGTTGGTGTTACGAAGTCAGCTTAATTGATCGGCTTCTGCATTCAAGTCTCCTGCTAAGTGAACTGTATTGAAGCAGATCTTGTTATATTATTACCAATACCCAGAGAGTGACTGCTAGCTGGAGGAGGTAAGGGAATTACATGCCTTCCTGTTTTTTGAGACAAAACATTGAAGTTGAGCTGCCGATTTGGATCAGATTCTCTTGCCACGTATGGCCACGGCGAAAGCTCTCAGTGCATTCAAGATTGCTTGCAACGCCAAGAGGGTGATGTGAGAGATCTTACCCAGGGGGGACTGGTAATGGTTTCCAAGCAGGGGCTTCCTGAAAGGGGGATTCCTTTTCAATGTTCTCCAGAGCCCTGGACCACATCAGATCTTCTGTGAGGAATGGGGGAATGCAAACCGGATCAGACGGCCTCTGCGTATTCTGACTGCATAAGGCTGAAAAATGAAGTCTCTGGAACCACCATTTAACTGTTGTCAGCCTGATATGGAACTGTTCGCTAATTTATCGGATGCTTGAGATGAGATTGTTTGTTGGAGTCCCATTGGAACCAGCTAACAATCCATTTTTGAGAGAAAATTAGGTTTGATATTTTGTTCTTCACATTTGATTGATTATGTTGAACAAGCAGTGTTCTGGGCTGAATACACATAAGACTGAAATTCTGTATCAATATACAGAAGTTTGAAAAAAATCAAATGACAACATAAATAGCAATTTAACCCTCAAATTAACATCCAAGACATTCCTGCATTGAAGGACTTTGACCCGCTCCCAACACAAACCTAGTTCTATATAGTTCTCAACAATTCCCATATCTTTATAAATTTTGCAATTGTGATATCACTTTCACAGAGTGACCTCCCCATCCAGGTTATATCAACGTGGAGGCCCGTAGCTTCTGAGATTTATCATGCAGCCCTGGATAGTCATTTAGCTGGAAAAAATTGATAAAAAGGTTCAAAATCTCAAAATATATTGGTATCTCATCCCTTAGTGGAGGACCCAATTTTACTCATCGCTGCTTTGAACCATATTCTCGACCACCATTCCCGAAAATGCAGTGTTATATTTGTTTTCCAGTTCCAGGCTATTGTGACCCTGGCAGCCACCTGTAGGTGCCAAAGTAATTTGGAATTTTTCACAGTCATCTTAGTGGTCCCATAGATATCTGTTGCCCAACAAAACCACCAGAGTATCCAATGGTAAGTCTGGTCCGGTTATTGTTTTAATTTGCACATTCTTCCAATATGTTTGGATAACGACGCATGACCACCATATGTGGAATAGTGTGCCCTGGGCCTGTCCACACCTCCATCAGATAGATTGGATTGTAAGGTTGATCCTATGGAGCCTCTCCGGGATGAGATACCATTGGTACATTATTTTGTATCGGTTTTCTTTCAATTGAACACAATTTGATGCCTTGGCAGCCCTAGTTCAAAAATTATGCCATGATGACATTTCATCAATGGGGAATCCCAACCTCCCCCTCCAATTCGGCCATATTTGCATGTGGGTGTCTAAAACGACTCGCATTGAGGACCTTATATAATGACAAAACCTTCCTGGGGGTGGGTCCTCTATAAATAGGACCTCTAACTTCGTAATTTCCCTATTAGCTCCCTGGATTACTTTAGCGCTGCTAATCCAATGCCAAAGTTGTATATAAATTTATTTGTCAGCCTCTCATAGAAGGTATGCTTGTTTACAGCTATCAAAAGATATCGATCTACCCCTTTAAATAATTGGCCCAAGCATTCTAGACTCTCTTCAGACCAGTGGCTATAGGGTAGGGCATTGCCCCGGTGGAAAATCCAGGTTCCTCCAAATTGGAGTATGGGGTGATGGGAATTTAGTTCGAATATATTTTCTTGCTGCCCTATCCCAATGCATCATCGCCCCTGTGGCCGGGAGCATTTTGGTAGGGCCTCATCGGGCCTTTAGAGTATGCCAACACCACTGCTGTATGGGAACCGCTAATCTTGTTTGTACTACTAACGCTGAATGCTTGCCTTCCGGGTGAGGTGTTTTGCTTTCCAGAATCAGGGCATATAAGTAGCTCTTTACTTCTGGCACCCCCAGTCCTCTGTTCTCTTTGGAGGTCATCATTGTGTGACAGGAAACTCTAGGAAAACATTTGTCCCAGATGAATTTGAAAACATGCGCCTGTCAGCCCTATATAGTTGTCTTTGGGTTTATTATCAACAAGGCCTGCAAAGGGTACAACTATCTCAGCAGGAGAGTCATTTTTATTGCTGCTTTCCATCCCAACCATTACATTTCAGCTTTACCTCAACATAACAGATCTTCCTTGAGATTTCTCCATAACCCCGGGATATTGCGTTGATAAAACAGATCATACCTTTGGGGAAAGTTGAACCTCTAAGTTTTTCAGAGAATCTAGTGTCCATTGAAAGCTATAATTTGTCTGCATATCATTGGCTATTCTAGGCTATTTTGCATCGTTTATTTTAAACCCCAATACCTCGTGAAACTATTCCAAGAGGCAGCGTTGCCTCTAAATTGGCATGGAAAATAAAAGATCATCAGCACATAATGCTATTTTGTGGTGAAATTGTTCTGCGTCTATCCGGTGAATATGTCCATTTGCCTTAGCTCTTTGTGCTAACGGCTCCATCGATAGTGCGAACAGTAATGGAGATAGCGGGCATCCCCGGTGAGTCCTCGTTGTTAGTGAAATTGGAGATGAAAGCCACCCATTTAGTTTTATTCTCATGGATAGGTGGACAAAAATTAGCCAATACCCTTTTTGTAAAGGTAGCGCCGAAACCGAATTCCTGTGGTGCTGTTCGATTACATCTAGGTGCTCCTCCACAAAATAGTGTAGAATAATGTAAGATAAATTTGTGTAAGGATGTCCATTTTAGATTTTTCAGCCTCTTGCACCTGACCCGCTTTGCATTGCAGCTCAGCATTCATGTTACTAGTTACTTATTGGGGTTTGAGTTTGTATGCTATTCCTTGCAAGTCATTATTAGAAGTGCTAAAATACTATTGCTTGGTTTTCAATAACTTGTGGGATATTTCCCAAGCCCGGGCTGCCTTCAGCTCAGCCCTAGCTGTTTGTAGTTGCCTATATAATATCTGTCATCCCCCGCCTTGTATTGGGATTCCAATTTGACCTGTTAAGACCTTTTTCCACGCTGAGGCTAGGCTAATAATTTCCCTCCTCAGTGTGGTAATGAAGGCCTCCCAAACCATTGCAGTCAGGGTCTCAGCTCTAAAATTCTCTTGAAAATACTGTGAAATTCTTCCGGCTGTCGCAGAGTGATAGCTCTCATCCGCTAGGAGGGAGACATTTATTTTCCATAACGTGAACCTCCTCAGGTGGCTATTGTTAACCTCTATCTACATTGTAATGGGAGCGTGGTCCAAGATAGATGTAAACGCTATTTTGGGAGTTGGAAGTGATTGCACCAGCGGTCTGGAAACCAGAAAGTAACGGTGCTGGTGCTTCTTTGAAGGGGATGCCTACCATGAGCACTGCCCCCAGCAGGGCCAAACCTGTTGGGCACAGCATCCACGGCAGGCAAACACGTAGTTTGCCTGTCCAGAAACAAGGGTGCCAGTGAGCTTACCGTCATCCTTGTTTCCAGACCGGCAAAGTTAGAAGGAGGCCCATGGTGTTCTGTTAGTGAGAAGAAAGGAGTAAATTCACTTTGAAATGTAACAATTTTCCATCTACAAATATTCAGACCATAAAGGCAAGCATATTAGTCCTTATTAGTGCCATTGCAAAAGGACAAATTGGTGCCTGACGATCGTTCAGGAATATTGATACTGCAGATGCGTTATTGATGGTTATTGTCCAATTCTGGTTAAAGAACTCATCCAAGGGAAGATTGTATCCATGATAAACAAACATTGGCAGAACGTAGCTAGGACAATTTGGGAATGCAAAAATATTTTTCAGTACTCATTTTAAAAAATTACATACACAGTACGTTATGTTAATTAACAATTTAAGGTAAAATATACACGTACAATGTCTAGTTTTGTAGTCAAATTGAACATGAATCCGGTACATCGATAATCATCATGCATACAGCACACAAGTCAACCTCAGTGGCATAAATAATATGTAAAACTATGCTTACATTATTTGCTGATTGTCCATTGTCTCTATGTAAAGAGGAGCAACTGCCTAGAATGACAGATCTCAGTAACAGAAACATAGCTTTCTTATGTCCGGTTTCATTATAGTGAATCTTAGCAATTGTTTGTGGATATTGGACACATTGCGTCCTTCAAAATAGTAGTACGGGTGATTCAAGGGCTGATAAAAAAGAGACCCTTTATTGTGTATTTTCAGCAAGGCAAACGTTGGTTTTATTTTTGGGAAAAAATGCCACAAAAAAGAAAAAATATTGTTTTCTGCTTTCACTTGCAAGCTGTGCAGTGAAAATGATGAAATATTTCAACTATTCCACATAGAAAAATATTTACTTCCATTTTAACGGTCTGAAGGTGCCCTGACCCCTCCGTTTTTGTCTACTTCTACAGATGCGGCTATGAGAGGTGCAGAACAAGGACAACACACATTGCTGTATGCTAATTGCCACAACCAGTCATGTGCCCTGAGCATGCATGTATTGTTTAGTATAGATGCCCAGAAGGGAAGCCATCCTGCAACAGTGTGGGTGCAGATCTGTCTGCCCATAAGGTTCAGATAGGGCTAGATGGGGATTGCATTACTGTCGAAAGAGTTTTTACAAACACATGCCAGTCTTTCATCAATGTAAAGTCAAGCGACTTCAACACAAAAATCCTAATTGTATTGCGCCTGTATACATATAAGCCATTTCCTCACTTCTCAATAAACAGAATTTGAATGCACAACATGAAAACAGGCTTTTCCACCTCAAACCCAATACGACTTTCGAAATTCTGTCCATCGCTTAAATCATTTCACCTTTGGGACTCTGCCACCTATTACAACATTACTCAATGAACCTACTTCCCAACACCTGATAAGTATGCATTGCTGTTAGCTAACTAGCTATTCTCCATCCACCTTCAGTGCGGATTTAGAATGCACAAACTCATTTTACAAATCATAGTATGCCGTTTTAGCAAGGAACTGAAGTCGCACAATTGTACAGAAACTTGGAATCTTACTGAACATTGTTACACTAAGCAAAGCAGATGAACAAAGTACATTTCCAGTGGGATAGGTTGAGCAGACCATGCAAATGTGTTATGTTGGTGGACACAGCTACCTTTAAACTTCACCAATGGCTCCCCACAAATCCACCTACCTAATTTATGATCGCATTTAATCATTTTGATCATCTCTAGCAGGCAGCAGTTGAATACTAGGCATAATAACGAATCATCCTACAGTACCGTGGTTTGTGATTCAATGGTGGTGGACAACTCCTCCAGACTAGGCAGAGTCAAGTCCAGATCATGATCACATTTGTCAATCAATTACAAAGATGCTTCAGTTATTTCAATCTATGATATTTCTGGATTTTCAGCATTTATTGGGCAAACAGGGAACATTGGCCCTCATTCCGAGACTGGAGGTAGCCATGGCGCTATTTGCGCCATGGCTGCCTCAAATACCGAGTCCGCACCGGGCTGGTTGTATGGGGACTTACCGGGACATTCCGACCTGTGCGAACCCGGTAAGTCCCCATTAAACCAACCATTCCCCATTCCCATTTGAGCCCCCATAGATCTCAATGGGATTGGGGAAGGTGTTAATAATGGGCCTACAAATAGCAGGCCCGTTATTAGTGCCCTGGTCCCTTAGCGGAACCCGTAAAGGACATGTGGTCAGACCACACGTCCTTTACGGTTTCCGCTAAGGGACCTCGGAATTGGGTGGTAAGGGATTACCGGCACCGGTCTCCTTATCGGTGCCCGGTATCCCTTACCTCCCAACTCATAATGAACCCCATTGTCTTTTTCTTTGATTGCCACTTTGTTGCGGGTGTGGATTGTATGAGCGGATAGGCAAGCAATTCTGAAACACCTTCTGTGCTGTCTGTCTCTTCTCTGGGACATTTTGTGCTTTAACAATGATTCATGGTTACTTTCGTTGGGTCACTGGTGACTGTAAAAGTATATTTTGCATGAATGCCACCTGATAGCAAACATTGGCCCAAGCACATTCACATCACACTGTAAATCACATTGGAATGAACCTGAAATTGGCTGACTACGCCGCCATTTTAAGTTATCCGCCATTTTGATTATCTCCTGCTTTTGTCCCATGTTAGAATTTGTGTTTTCGGCTCCAGCGGAGCAAAATGTACTTTGTATTGTGTCAACGTAGATAAGCATGCTGAAGCTGCTAAGGTGGATTGGTTGCCCTGCACTAAGGAAACCTTGGAGCTAAGCAAGAGCCATGCTAATCAGTAATTTAGATGCCATCTGTACCAACAGCGTCTTCCCAGTTCAAACAGCGAAATGGAATGATGAATAGCTGAACATGTGCTTTTGCATAAATCTTTGTTTTCGCTCCTTGAAACTAAGCTGACTTTAAACTTAAGAACAAATAGTAGACAAATATAAGTAAACAAAATAAGGCTGTGACCTTTGTGTTCAATGTTTGAAAAACATATGAAGTGTTTAACAGAAAACAACCAGCTATTCAAAAATGTTTTGACGTGTATTAGTTATGTGGAAAGGCTATGTATCCTAGGTAAATGTGTTACACGAAGAGGGGCTGGACGATTTGTCTGGGATTGTGAGAAACGTGTATAAATACTCATGTTTTTGAAATGTCCAGCACTCTCTCATCTCACGGTGTCTGCTTGTACACATTGCGAGGTGTTGAGGGTCAGACAACTGTTCTGCGAAAATAAAGTGTACTTGTACCTTAGTACTCGTGACTGAAGTATTTCTATTATGTGGTATTAAGCCTCGAGATTCTTTTAATATTTCAGTGACATTCAGTTCAAATTCCAGCCACTGGACATCTGCATCCCAACTTGGAATCTTGAGATGAGCATGCTGAGCCTCAAAATGTAGTTGATCCCAAGTGATATTGTTTGGCAAGTGACATTATTAGTTTGTGGTGCGGTCTGAGTCTTTCTGCTATTCTTCCACGGCCTCTAATTGATTAAAAAAAGCATACTTACTCTATAGAATATATGAATTACAACCTCAAAATGTAATATCAATTAAATAACTTCTAAACAACCCCTTAAAATAGAAGGCCTGTTTGTTATTTACCCTTGTGTGGCTTGATACAGTCAATCGTGATTTGCCGACTACACCCACCTGAAAAAGAACATTTTGAAAATGTATAATCCAATCACTTTACTCTTCCATTTCAAGATACATGTATACATATGTACGAATAGAACCTAATTTCCGTATGAAAAACCATTATTATATAATAAAAATTACATGAAAAGCAAAATAGATGATAACTGATCTTTTACAATTTCATATGTTTACCTCGGGCAATGTGCCTATTCAATCTCAACCGCTTCAGTAGTACACTCCTTGTGCATAACAAGTTCAACAAAAGCAGTTTAATAATGAAACAATGCAATGTTAAAATCTTTGATCTCAAAAGGTACTTCTTGAGAATTTTGTTTTTATGATTTTCGACTTTAAAACATCAGTTAAACTTTGAAAACAAGCCTGTACCATCTGTGCAAGTGATACGGAAATTGTTTACTTGAATTAATCCAACAATTGCATTTATTTCGTTTGTACTGTCTTCTAAAATATAAGGCATTGGTATCTTTTTTTAAAAGTACCTTTTCCAGCAAAGTACTGACAGTACTTTTGTTTTCAAGTAGGGATGAATTAGAAATGTGAACGCCCATTGCAGCAAAAACAGTTTGGAACATAGGGAAATGTTGTTTTTAACCTTAAAGTGAAAGAAATGTAATTGTTTGGTCGTTAAATATAATGTTGAATACTTTGGCCTGAGATTAGAACAATACTTTTTTTTAAATACCAGAACAATTCTTTTGTCACTGATCCATCAAAGTTATAATGATGTAGGAGAACAACATACAATGTTAGCGGTCTCGGTTGTCAAACATACAGCATATAAAAAGAGGAAGCATACACATTACTTGAATTATGAGGACACACTGTTTTGCATAAGGACCATCATCATTCGCAACACAGATTTTGGAATGGAAGTCATTCCGCTGGGTAACGTATAGTGGTGGTATGTCTTCTACGGCTATTTAGGCCAAGCAGTCAGACATTTCTCTGCAACAGCAGTTCTCCACCAAAGTTGGCATAACCTCACAACAATGGCAAGCACACCCGGTGGAAATGTCTTCTATGCGACTGGGATCAGGCTGCTGTGATTGATCGTCACGACTTTCATCTGATTCCCCATCATTTTGGCTTCTTTCTCTTTTCAACCATTTCTTCTTCTGAATATTCAGGCTCATACTGATAGGGCTGAATTGTTGCCATAGTACCTGAATATTGAAGAAGTATAAAATCAACAATGAAAACAAATAAAAAAGTGTTTGTTTGCATAGAATAATGAAATAAGGGTTTACATTAAAATGTAAGGTAAAAGAAAAATAAGAGAAGAAACAGCCATGTTACAAAAACCCATAGTGTAAAGACAAGAATAACAGGCACAAGCTTTGAAATTGTGCATTGAACCATGTACAAAATAACCCATGTAAATATAGAATTTTAATATGGTTTGTAAAGACATGTATACATAGTATATTTTAATGGTTACTGAGTTAATTCATGTGAGGTAGTGTAAGTACCTGTTCTCAATATGTCGTACTTGGTAATAGATGAACAGAGCAAAGATAAGTTAGAGAGGCTCTGAATGAAATAGACCGATATGAAGGAAAAAGAATCTTCAGTGTTGTCTGATCAGAAAAGGTTTGTTTATACTGGTTGAGGAAAGAGGCATCTTAACATTTTCATGGAGACAAATAAATAGATTGTGCACAGAGGACGTTCACATGAGACGTGCAATTGCCTTGTGAAAGGCGACGTAAGCATCTAGTCATATCAGTTTGAGGGGCAGGTGATCTGAATTACTGCTGCAAGGGCACATGAGTTTAGTGCGATGGATCAATGGCTAAGTTTAGCACAAGATGGCAGTACCCAACCCATCAGTTTCGCTTGTGTAAATGTGAGAAAATCGAAGCTAAGATGCATTGCACATTTTTTTTTCTTTTTACGATTGCTCAATGTATACCCCAAATTATGCTGGAGAGAATGTCGGAGGGAGGGTAAATGGAGACACATCTGGTGAGACTGCACGGGGATACAGGGCTTCTGGGCAGAAGTGAGGGCGCAAATGCAGGAGATGTTCCCAGATGTGTTCCAAAGGTGGGAGAAGGTATGGATGTGCGGGATTAAAGATCTGGCAGCAAAGAAGCTCACTAAATCTCAGTGGAAGGGATTTATGGGCCTACTGATAGCGGCTTGGGCGGTGTTGGCCCAGAGTTGGAAACAGCGAGATCCTCCTTTGATATTTGGTTGGCTCCAGAAGGTCTGGTCTCTTGTAACCATGGAAAAATTAACCCACACCCTGCAGGGCTCGGAGGGCTCTTTTGTGAAAGAGTGGGGGGAGGTATTGAAATATCTGCAATCGGACCACATGGAACAGTGGTGTCCACACAAAATAAGAATTCTGGACATGTTTGTGGTATGAATGGACCCCAGCTGATGCAGAGTACTGTTCTTCTGGCGGGAGGGGGGTGGGGGTTGTTGGAGGGGAGAGTATTTTTTTTTTGTGTGTTGTTGTATGTGAAAATAATAAACATATCTTAAAAGAAAATACATGCCCGATCGATTGGACCAATAACATTTCTGAGCGAACGTCCCCTTTAATTGGTCTGAATATCTTATGGCACAAGAGGATGGTGGATATGCTTTGCACAATGGTACCTCTGCTCCAGGCCATTCCACTCTGGTTGTAAACTGTTGAGCTGCCTGGGTTATTG
Source organism: Ambystoma mexicanum (assembly GCF_040938575.1). Classification (NCBI taxonomy): domain Eukaryota; kingdom Metazoa; phylum Chordata; class Amphibia; order Caudata; family Ambystomatidae; genus Ambystoma; species Ambystoma mexicanum. The sequence goes on along the minus strand of NC_090934.1, from coordinate 1,205,942,433 downwards.
GTGGTGGTTCTGTCACCCTTCTGATAGTGAGGAAACAACTGAGAGGTAGCTCTCTCCAAGATGTGTGAGTGAGCTCTACAAGATGTGTGAGCGAGCAGCTGCTCCTTCTCTTCTCGCCGCCATTTTGTGACACAGCTGAGAGGATTCAGGAATGTGAGGGAAACTACTGTCAGGCATAGAGTCAAAGTCGGATGACCCTCAGGCAAGGATGCTTGAAACCCTCAGCCGAAGTGATGTAGTCCTGCGTAAAGGCACCTCCTCAGGTCACGCCCATAGGTCCTTCAGACTGCTGTACAGTAATAGTGCCTCTATGTCCCTCGTTACCTAACCCGATAGAGTCTTGAGACTCCTCAGTTAGGCCACTGGTAGCCTTTAAGGCCTCGGGTGTGGTGCCTGTAGTAGAGTCTTTACGACCCCCTCCAAGCAGAAGTGCTCCCAGGAAAGGAGTCTCTGTGCTGGGGTGCTTTAGTATATAAAGACCCACTTACCGTTGCTGTCCTTGTCTTCTTGTGTGCGAATCTCTTCAGAAGTTCGGGAGGAGATTTGGAGAATATTTCTCTCCAGCGCAGTAACCTGTTCTTTAATGACCTCAGCGTTAGTGCATCACAGGCCGCACAAGAGTCCCACCGATGATCGCCCCTCTGACACTCAAGGCAGTGTGTGGGGATCCAACACCAGGAAGGAGCCCTTACATAACACCCACTTTCAAAATCCTGACAAGCCTGACATGCCGTGGGAGACCAGGGCACCAATGGCTTGGGTAGTGCAATGTGAAAACATAGGAAATAATAAGCGTGATTACCAGGCTGAGAGGAAATGCGTAGCAAAACAAAATAAGCAAATGTAGGGCTTGGCGTCTGTTCCTGTTGATGTGGAAAAAAGTGACTGAGGTGTGGTCCCGTGGGGCAGGGTTTACGTGACAGGACCACGCCCATTGCTTCGCCTCCACGTGCCTAAATTAACCCTTAAACCGGAGGTTCAATTATTTGCGGTGCAAAAGGCTCCAGTCCTGTATGTGAACGCCCATACAGTGTGGAGTAAAGGGGACGATACGATGAAATAAATACATAACGTAAGAAGGGAAATGTTACAGGATTCCTCTGTAAAAAAGCTCCAGAGACCACTAGGGCAAGAAGGGGAAATGTAAAGGGCTTACCTCAGTAAAGAAGCTATAGATACCCCTAAGCTAAGGGGGCAGGGAGAATGCTAGAAGGTCTCTCCCACTAGAAGTGCAACGCAAGCCGATAAATATTCAAATTTATTGTGCCTGAATGGAACCAAGAATAAGTAAAAAAAAGTGTGCTGTGGAACACCCTGAGGCTGTGAGTGAATTGAAGCACTCTTTTCCTGGATGTGGACGACACATGTTTTTGTGGATTAGAATAGGGATCGGATATTGGACTCTAGGTCCTTTAGTCTAGGAACCCCTTTCACTGTCTCTGAGTTACTCCTCTAACCTCCATCACCCAAGAAGCTCCATTTCTTTTCTGTTTTTAGCTCATATCACTTAGAAACTGCAGGCCTTTTTAGAACCGAACCCAGGACCCGGTGATCCGTGCTGAAGAACACCACTGGCCAGATGAGGAAAGGTATCCACAGAAGGATATTTTGAGAAGGGAATCTACCAGGGAACTCCTTAAAGATTCTGCAATATCATTCCAACCACCTCCTCAACTCAGGCGGTCATGTAGTGACTTTGGAGACAGCTGGTCCGATTATTGATGCACTAAGGCAGTGATCTTCAAACTGTGGGGCTGGACCACCTGGGAGGCATAAAGGGTGTCCAGGAGGGAGCGGGAGGCTCTTCCAAAAGGGAGTACGGTGACTGATTTTAATACAAAATGTAAGCAGAAATGACATCTAGGAGGGCCCAGCAGCAATATTTTTACTCAAGGGGGGCTCAGCAACAGCATTTTTACTCAAGGTGGGCTCGGCATTTAATCCCTTGAATACCACTGCACTAAGGTGCGTTGTTTATATGAGGCTAAAAAAAGCAACGTGTTTTCTCTCCAAGATGAGTGTCTCTCCTTATGCCTTCTCCCTTGTGGCAGTAGTTAGATATGCAAGCCATGCAGCTGTAGTGGTGTGTGCTTACTTAAAACAATCATGCACTGTTTTACTTGTGTACCATTATACGTGCTTAAACAGGCTGGCGGTGCTGAGAAAATGCTGGGGACAACACTGATCGAGGGTGGTTGGGCAGACTGCTGCGTTGTTTACATTATGCTTTTTTCAGCATGCTTTTTTATAAGCAGCTCAGTTGCAGAGTTCAGGCACAGAGCTGGGAACCGTTCCACTGGATGGAGCCCTGCAGTGAGATGTGGAACGCTGCTTTGTTTTCTTGTATATTCCTTTTAGCGCTGTTCTTTGAATACGCCGTTTTTATGCCAGACCAGCTCTCGCGTTTACACACACAGATACACCTTCTGTGCATGTTAATGTGTGGTGCAAAGCCGGTGGAAGCATTAATAGCAATCATGGTAGGATGGACATAGTGTTTAATGCTTCTGAGGTCAATAAAACAGTTATCATTGCACCTTATAGTGACATGCAAAGTTAATAAAAAATGTGGGCCTGGTTATATTGTGCACAAATGCTGAGATTATACTCCTGTGAAAGACTTAGTTCCGAGCTGAGTTCCAGTCTGCCCCAGAGCTCTGCTGTGAGAGGACGTGATTTGGCTGCAGTGATCCACTTTCACTTTCACGGTGTACGCGGTGTACGCGGTGTACACCTTTAAGGAAAAAAGCCCATCGGGCCTTTAAAAAGCTCGTGGCCGCGCGGAGCGCACGCGGAGTTCCGAGCTGAGTTCCAGTCTGCCCCAGAGCTCTGCTGTGAGAGGACGTGATTTGGCTGCAGTGATCCACTTTCACTTTCACGGTGTACGTGGCGTACGCGGTGTACACCTTTAAGGAAAAAAGCCCATCGGGCCTTTAAAAAGCTCGTGGCCGCGCGGAGCGCACGCGGAGTTCCGAGCTGAGTTCCAGTCTGCCCCAGAGCTCTGCTGTGAGAGGACGTGATTTGGCTGCAGTGATCCACTTTCACTTTCACGGTGTACGTGGTGTACGCGGTGTACACCTTTAAGGAAAAAGCCCATCGGGCCTTTAAAAAGCTCGTGGCCGCGCGGAGCGCGCGCGGAGTTCCGAGCTGAGTTCCAGTCTGCCGCCGAGCTCTGCTGTGAGAGGACGTGATTTGGCTGCAGTGATCCACTTTCACTTTCACAGTGTACGCGGTGTACGCGGTGTACACCTTTAAGAAAAAATGCCCATCGGGCCTTTAAAAAGCTCGTGGCCGCGCGGAGTTCCGAGCTGAGTTCCAGTCTGCCCCAGTCCGCCCCGGGAGCTGGGGGCTGTCGGCTCCATCAAGGACCTCATGGACTTAAGGGCACCCCGTGCAACAAGGACCAAGAGGTAGGATCCTTTGTGTTTCCTTGTGTCGATTGGCACCTTTTGTGACCCTGTGAACTGCAGGCAGTTTCATCTCTGCGCTCCCTTCTGTCCTCCTTGGCCCAAGCCTCACAGATTCTCACGGATTCTTGTTTCTGTGAGTCGGCGGATCACAGCCTACCTGGTGGCAAGCTACTGACTTTGTTTTTTTTTTTCCCCCTTTTTTTTTTTTCCCCTTTCCTTCCTTTCGTTCACCCTCTTGCTTTCCTTTATCCCCTTCCTACCTCCGATAAGCTTCCCCTTCCCTTCCCCCCTTCTCTCCCCCTCGTTTCCTTTTTTTAAATTATTTTTTTCTATCTCCTACCCCTCTTACCTCTTTCTTCCTTCCCACCGCTGACCCCCTTCTTGCCCCCTCCCCTCCCCCCCCTCTCTCCCCCCTCCTTTCCTCTCCCCCCCTCTCTCCCCCCCGATGGAGGAAGACCCGGATCAGCGTCTCCTAAGGAGCCGCACAAAGAAAACTTTATTGACTGCGCCTTCGTTGGTGTTCGGCAGTGCCGCTGGTGCTGCCCCGCTACTGTCTCCGGCGAGAGCTTCAGCGTCCAATAACCCGCTTTCTAGATCAAACTTGGGACACCCACATTCAGGAGTCTTTAAAGAATCTCCACTGCCCGGTAGAGGCAATGACCACGGGCAAACATCAGTACCCCACTTGGTGGTCCAAGACACTATGTCTGCAGTATCTCCCTCCTCCCTGTCCAGGGAACCACTGACTTCTCTGCCTTCACAGGAGCCTTCACAGGAGCCTTCACAGGAGCCCAAAGACAGTGCACTTGGAGGTCTTCCGGGTCATCGTCAGTTTTTGACAACAGAACCCACTACTGCCCGCCCTCGCACCGCCTCGGCGAGTGACCAGTCCTGTGCGGGAGCCGGAGGGCCCCTGTCAGGGGGTCTGGGGGTGGGCCCAGCGGCATTTGGAGCTTCACGCGCTTCTCAATTCCTCTCATCTCTGTCTGCCATCCCGGATGCCCGGCCGTCAACCAACTTCCAAGAAAGTACATGTGATGCCGAATTGTATCAGCAGCCACAAGATGCACAGCGTCCACTCCACCCGGCTATCAACCCACCTGCCCAGGCCCAGATCGCCATTCCACACATCATTCCGGCCGCCCAGACCATCACGGTCTTGATTCACCCGGCTATGGCGGGTATACCGGGCAACCTCGACCGTGTTGGTGTAGGCCTCCCAGGGAATCCAGCGGTCTCTGCTACGCCGGATGAGACCATCCAGTCATCTGCATTGGTCGCCCTTACGCCATCCGGGATAGTTGTCGCATCAGCCCCTCCCGGCAACACCTCAGACACCGGGGAAACAAGGGCGTTTGACACTTCGCTCCCAGGCTTGCTTAATCAATCAATTTCCTCGAACCCTCTTTTAGAGGAGCTTAGCGAGGCAGACTCCGACCCCTGCTCTGTAACCTCGGACATGGGCGGCCATAAATTGTTTCCCCATCAAAAGAAAAAAAGAGCACTCTCTAAAAAAAAATGCAATTCTGCACTAAAGTCCCTAGTAACACTATCCACAGCCAAATCTAAGGCCGCCACTACAGGAAAACAGCTGGATCTGTCAGCTACTCCTTTAAAAGTCTCTAGACAGACCAAAAAGGCTGCTCTACAACAAGGCCAAAAGAAGAAGAGCCACACAAAATCTACTCTACCTATTCCACTCCTGTCTACCGCTTTGCTGAATTTCTTCCAGACGCAAGACAAAAGGAAACTGTCCAATGACTCAGAACTTTCGGATGCGGAAATCCTTGAAGCTTTGGATGAGACGCCACTGGCTTCTAAGTCCAGGAAAGTTACCATTCTCGCCAACCCCCAAGACACGCCAGCCAAGCAAGTCCTGGCCCCAGCCACATTGTCCCTTGGACTTCTATCAAACCTCTCCCCGCGGTCTGATCTGGGACTCGATCATCTGGACACTATGACCCCAATAGTCCCAGCAGCTGCCCAATCGAACGCACTGTCGCTAGCCATGTCAAGACGGGAGGACCCTTCCTTAACTCTACCAGAGCATCTTCAGGCAATGGCTCCGTCGCCACCGCTTCCAAGGCCGACGACTACCACAATGATCGATCCATCAAGTAACACAAGGGCCTCATATCAGCCCCTTTCGGACATCTTTGACTTTTTTGCAGCCCAAAGTGGGCCCACAAAGAGAAATGTCTCCTCAACGCTGGGCAAAGAACCACCCAATGACTTTGTTTCCTGCTGCGAGGCACCAAGATGCCTTGGTTCAGCCAATACATCTCGATGATTCTAAGGCCCAACCAAGGGACCCAACTCCAAGGCCCTTCAGCGCGCTTGACCCTGGAGACGGTAAGTACAGGCGCAGGCATTCACTGGCGAACCCTGCGGCTCTAGGAGCAAGGGACTCGACAGCGAGTGGAAGATCGGACCTCTCCTCATCATCTCAAAAAGACTCACCCAACACCAGAAAAGATCTGACAACAATCATGTCGGCAATCACCATCTCCATGGCCCCCTTCTGTAAGCTGTACGAAACGTTAAGCGACGTTTCTAAAGACAACACGGCCATTTTAAAAACTATACAGTCGAAGTTATCCTTCCTGGAAGGCTATATAACAGCTATCGACCTGAAGTGCGAAACCCCGCACTTATCAAAAGAGGTGGTAGACTTAGCTCCGGACATCTCCGCGGCCTCGTCAACAACAAAAGGCTCTCCACCACCGCCGACAGTGCATAAATCTACACAGACGACTCAGGCAAAGCAGCTAAACGAAATTGCTCCAGTATTCTTACATAAAGCAAAATTACCTCAAACGTCTAACTTGACTACATCGACTTCAAATTTGGCCTTGGAAAGCAGCCCGGGGCCGACCCAAAATCCGATTAACGGAAAGAAAGTCTTGAAATTAGCCGGGAGCGATCAATCAAGGCCACCCGCCTATAAACCAAACCAACGTAGCCCCCCATGGGAGGGCGGGCCTTCTAACTCCAGAGTTCCTGGAAGTTCGGCTCAAAATATCATGCGATCAGGTTCTGTGATGGACCTTACCCAGTCCCACAGATCGACAGAAGACTGCTGGAATTCAGGCATATTACCGGCAACGTCGCCGGACAAGGTGCAACCAGATCCCGAGAAAGGTCCAGTCTCTCGTGAGACCTTGACAACTTCCCCCTCTGGCCGTAATTCGACCTCCAGAGCGGACCCTCTCTCATGTCCGAGGGAGGCCCCTGAGCTGAATACACCGGCTCGGATTCGACACACTGAAGAGCCATCAAGATACTCGCCGGATTTCCAAAGTAGACCCAGGGAGAGAAAGCAATCAGCTAGGTCGCAGCAGCAAGGGACGCGGTCAGCCAGAAACGTAACAGACAAACCTACAGTCTGTATGAGGGGAAATTCTACGCGCCTTTTTAAAATGGAGCAAATTTCCAGCAAAGACAAGTATATCATCTTGAATAGACGAACTGTGCTAAAAATTACATCGGCTACACCCTCGCTAAGCAAACTAAATTCGGAAGACTTTAAAAGGGTTGAGCCTCATCATAGACATAATAAAGCCAAAGCATACCTGCACATTTATTCTTCTGCAATTCAAGACATATGTCACCTAGCCAGCGACGAACTTAAAGCACAAGGCCTGCTGCTGTCTGAAATAAAGACTCTGGACCTTAAGAACAACACCCAGGAACGACAATTTAAAAAAGGAAGAAATGTTGTCCACAGTCCTTCCCAACGTCAAACTGATCGAAGAGACATACTGAAGGCGCACTTTTCATATCCATCAAGAACCCGGAAACTGCGGCAAGATTCACCTGAACGTCCCATAAGCTCCGCCGGGGGCTCTCCTGACCCACCCCGAGGAGTATCGCAAACCTACCAGCGGCCGAAAGACACGCAAGAACTAGCCAGGCATCGCCCGCGGTATTCCCCAAAACAGCGATCTCGCGTGGCACAAAGAAAGCTAAGCTGGAGAGACCAATTCCCACGAAGAGACCACGCAACTCACAGATCTGGTGTGCAATTCAAATTACCATCATCGCCAGTTCCCAAAAAAGCCGCTCCGCAAACCGGCCCTTGGGACTGGATAAAGGGAGCTTTATCTGCACACCGCCTTAGATAGCAATTACCAAAAGAAGCTGACATCCATCTGCGTCAAAAACCCTTGTCGTTGGCCTCTTGGAATACCAGAGGTCATGCTCATTTGACTGACCCCAACACTGTCGACCTGGGTCATTTTGATATTTTCTGTTTGCAAGAAACATGGCTACAGGATACTCCCTCATTGGATGGGTATGATATCGTGATCTCGCCAGCTGTAAAAGGGCTGTTAGGCCGTCCCTCAGCAGGCCTTCTCATCGGAGTACGGTCAGATCAAAATCTAAAACTGATCAGGACCACAGCCAGATCATATGGAGTACTGGCGGTCCTAATTGAATGGACCCCCGCTTCTGAATCTTTAAATCGACGGTCAAAGCAATCCTCCCCTCTGCCACTCGCTTTGATCACTACATACTGGAACCCGCAAAGAACTACAACGCCACTTTTTTGTCAAACCATGGCGGAGGCCATTGACGAGATCCTTATCGAATGGACCACTCCCTTCGTACTCGTATGTGGCGATCTCAATGCGAAGTGTGTCCAGCAGAAGATAGTCTCTAAAAATTCAACCGAGGTAACAGAAGCAGAGCATAGAGGACAAGCATGGATGACCCTCATGGCATCCAGGAATGTACACAACGTTGCCTGGATCCGTGAAGGACAGTCCCATCTCCCGACCTGGGAGAGGGGCCGGTCGACAGCTACTTTGGACTATATTTTTGCGTCACAAGCTCTGTGTGCAGTAATTCAAGTCTTTCAAGTGGTCAAAACGGCTTCCAGCGATCACAATATGCTCACTACTTCCTGGAGCTCTTATGCGAGTAGTTCAACTTATTATCTACCATCGGTTGAAACAAATCCCCAACAATCCCGCCTTCCACTGACTTTGGCCAATATTAGATCTATCACCGATCAATACGTGGCAGAATTTGGGACTGATCAACCTCTTGTTCCACCGATCAGGCAGGACTACCTCCCCATGCTCCTAAAATATAGGCATCACTCGGCAGCGGGATCATCTATCCCCAAATAATGTAACCACCAGTTCGACAGGGAAACAGCTGGGAAGAAAAACGTCTTGAGAACTCTCAGAAGACGTGCTAAGGCTGACAACACCGCTGCGGCATGGGATCGCTGGAGATCTGAAAAAAAAAACCACAAATCATGGATCAGGACACGTCGAGCAGTTTTATACCAACATGACGCTGAATCAATGATGAAAGTCCTAATTGCAAAAAAAACGGCTGATTTTTGGTCCTTGGTAAATGCTTCGCAAGGATCCACAACTTACAACATGAGCAACTCAGTTCCGGAACAAGTCTGGGTCACGTTTTTCACCGACCTGTTTGCTAGCCCGACCCAGGAGCCGATTTCGTCCCTTGATTCCTCCGCAGCGCCTTGGATTGATCTTTCTCCAATATCAGACATAAGCACAGCATCCAAAAGTTAAAATCATCAAGAGCCCCAGGCCCGGATGGCTTGTCGAATATAGATCTAAAGAAGCACAGTGATGAATGGGCTGCCTTCATGAGCATTTTGTTTGACCACTGCAGAACTACTAGACAGATCCCATCATCGTGGTGCAAAGCGACCATCATACCAATTTTCAAACATGGGAGCAGAGAAGCCACGGAAAATTATCGCCCGATCGCCCTACTGGACATTATGGGCAAACTGTTTGCTACTCTTCTTTTAGATCACTTCCACCACTGGGAGAAAACAGCCCTCTGCAGTGATCCATACCAACTAGGCTTCAAGAAAAATGGCAGCACCGCATTGAATATTTTAATACTCACAATCTTAAAAGCTAATATAAAGCAGGGTGCCCCTACGGTCTACGCGGCTTTCATCGACCTTTCTCAGGCTTTCGATAAAGTGGATCGGACAAGATTGTGGAGAAAGCTGAAAAACTGGAAGTGTCCATCCCCTGTACTACAGCCAATAATTGCCCTGCATACCAATACCTCACTTAACGTCCGGCTGAATAAACAGGGGGCTCTGTCCAGAAACATCCAAACGCATAGAGGTGTTAAACAAGGCTGTCCCCTGGCTCTGGCACTTTTTGTGACTTTTTTGGGGGACTACAAAGAATCGGAAGTTCTGGTGCGCAGCTTCCCTCCGAAGTTTGGCAATTCCCCTTTGTCCCGCCTCCTGTACGCCGACGATATGATCCTGTTCGACCAAACTCCGATCGGTCTCCAAAGGCAGCTGGACAATTTGGCAACCTACATGACCACCAACAATCTTCAAATAAATCAGTCTAAAACCAAAATTATGGTCCTGTCCTCTTCCTGCCACCCTCTGAAAACCACCCGGTCTTGGTCAGTGTGCGAATCTAGAATTGAAGTGGTCCAACAATTTAAATATCTAGGTGTGTTCATAGATGGGTCGTCCCAAGAACTCAAAATGCAGCAACATCTTTGGGCCAAAACTAAACAACTGACTTCCCAACTACGTGCACTTGACAGGAAGTTTGGCAAATTTTCATTAATGCCGGCCATTAATTTCTACAAGGGAAAAATGGTTCCAACACTGACCTACGGCATGGATGCCATGTTCACCGTACCTCCCCAATTATGGCGAAAACTAGAGGCCTATATATGGAAGTCTCTTTTAGGCCTTCCGAATGCTATTCCTATTGAAGCTATCAGACGAGAGTTGGGTCTCCTGTCGCTAAGCGCCACCGTCACTGGGGCCGCACTCGCCCTATTCAGGAAAACCTTAATTAAAGACAGTTTGCCAATCTTTAAAATTATTGGGCAGGAATTGGAATCAACTAACACCAAGTCGGTCCTAAAATGGGTTCACCGTCAAAAACCCAAACTGGAAGACCTGCAATGTTCACTCAATGACTTGATAACGAACCCACAAAGAGTAAGTGAAAAACTAAAATTGCAAGATTGGATCACCACCATTGACAAAGCAGCTTCCATCAAATGCTTAAACCACCTTCCACCAACCTACAATAAATTGAAACTTCCTATGGCGTACTGTCAGGGATTCCCAGACAAAAAACTGCGCTCAACATTCTTAAGGGCACGTTTAAACCTGCTCCACACTCGAGAAATCTTAGGGAGAAGACGGCTGGCCAGTTCAACTACATGCAGACTGTGTGAAGACCCTGATTCTGTGGAGAACATCCGCCATCTTCTCCTAAACTGCCCGGCTTTGAAAGAAATTCGCGCCCCATTCTTGACTCCGCTTTGGCTTGACTCGGTCCTGATCGATGAGCACACGTGGTGGTGCCGTTTGATATCTGGAGAAAAGTCCCGATGGGCGGTAGTTGCGGCTAAAATATTGGAAGCAGCCTTCATCAAACTCGGCGGCGTAACTTAAAGCAACCGGCCGGTCTTGGATGTTCAATGGACATTTTTGAGAACATCTCTGAATTTGATACTTTGAGTTTTACCTTTGCGCACTTTTCTTTTGATGTATATCAACTGTAAACAACAACTTCTTGTAAAAATCATTTTACTTTTGATTACATACAAGTAAATAAAAAAAAAAAAAGACTTAGCACAAACTGTCACCTACTGGTGGCAATCCCCTTTGCTCAAGGAGATACAAAAAAGGGCAGATCACAGTCGACTTGGCTATACTGCCTGGGGCATTTCTTAGCCACAAACATTACTTTAGATGTATCATTATGAAGTGATTTGCCATTAGCAGTGTGGAGAAGTGGCATAGCTGGACTTTTTATTTGCATAGTAATACTATGCATGAAAACATTTTGAAGGTCACTAATGTTCAAAGACTAATGGGCAGTTTTGTCATCTAACTTCATTCCTTCATTTGCACAAATTCTTCAAAAAAAACATGCAGACGCAGAGCTACTGTATTGTCCAATGGAAGAGATGAGATTTACTGCTGGCCTTGTTTTTTTTAGCTCATGCCATTTTGTACCATTACACAATACTTAATTTGAATTTTACCCAAGATAAATGCTGTTCTACAATGAGCAGATGTGCAGGCTGAAGCAGGCCTTGAGTCCCGGGCTGGATGAATAGCTAACTCCTGAATTTGGGACAACCTGATGTATTTCAAACCTCTCAACTCACCAGTGTGTTTTTTTAATGTTTATTGATTTATTTATCTATTTATTTATTTATATACAGGAGGAACAATGCTCTTCTGATCACAAAAGAATATACAATAGATAGGAAATCAGATTTGATGGGAAGAGTTTGAGCTACATTCTGACCAGGTTGTGGTGGGGAGTAAATGGAACAGTCATCAGGGATAATACATGAGAAATACATAGATTAAGGACAATGAACATTGGACATTTATGAGTGCAGATAGGCGGTACGACCAACTGTGCTCGGGATGTGACCATGATGGGTGAAGGACTAGAGTGGAGGCAGAGGAAGTGAGGGACAGAGGCAGGTTAGCGGTTGGGTGAAAATGTTAGCTAGCCGGCAGATATGAGGTATGTTAAGAGGGTAACTCTGAGGCTTTTAGTTTGTTTTTTAACAAATCTGTGTGGACTGTTTCTTGGATGTCCTGGGGTAGAGAATACCTTGCAAGTGGAGCAAGAAGAGAGAAGTAGCGGAAGCAAGAGGAAGTACAGGGAGGTTGCAGAGCCACAAGGGTAGTCGAGGAGGCAGAGCGGAGATTACACAAAGGCTTGTACAGTTGGATAGAGGAGGATAGATACAGTGGTGCCTTATCATGGATAGATTAGTTAGCTGGGATAAGACATTTAAATCTGGCACTGTTTTGTATCGTCAGCCATCCAACCTGGTGATGGTACTGTTTTGCTTCGTCAGCCATTCAACCTGGTGATGGTACTGTTTTGCTTCGTCAGCCATTCAACCTGGTGATGGTACAAGGAAGTAGGTGTGAAGTGAGGGAGTTCAAAGAGAGTCCTGGTAGCAAAGTTTATGATCAAAAAGGATGCTGGCACAAAAGTCCAGTTTAGAGAAGACATGAGTGATTTAGAGATGCCTGGCGATGTTGAAATAAAGGTGGTGCCTGATTTCCCTAATATTTAGGAGGTTGAGGTGAGCTGCTATTCCAGTTTTGGAGATGAAAGTAGAGAAGTTGCGTGAAAGGTCATAGATGAAGCTGAGGATTCTAGCTGAAGAAGATAGTGGAGAGTGTCAGGTGGGAACTCGATAGGCAGAGGAAGAGCTGAGAGAGAGCTTTTGGCAGGGAAGAAGAGCACCTCTGTTGTGGTAGAGTTTAACATCAGAGTGCAAAGCCATCCGTTTAATGGCATAGAGACAGTTGGAAATGTTGACAGAGAGATCAGCGGAGAGTTCGGGAATAGAGAAGAAGATTTGGGTGTCACCTGAGAAGAGCTTGTATGAGAACCTAAAGGATGAGATAAGTGCCCCAAGAGCAGAGGTGTAGAGTTTAAATAGGAGTGGACCCATGACAGAGCCTTGTGGAACACCATCAGTTAGAGGAGTGAGTTGTGAGGTGTTGTTGCTCCAGGAGACAGAGAGTTGTCAAAGTGCAAGGTAGGATTCAATCCAGGCAAGGGTCTGATTGCAAATCCCAAGAAGAAAGATAGTATTAAGGAGATCAGAGTGATTTACAGTGTCAAGGGCAGCAGACAGGTCAAGAAGAATTAGGATAGAGGATAGGTTGGAGCAGTTAGCAGAGGCGATGAAGTTGGACACATTTATGAGAGCAGTTTCTGTGGAGGGACAGGAGCGGAAACCTGCTTTTAGGGGTTCCAGAAGGTTGTGGATGTCTTAGAAATTAGTAAGATGGTTGAACACATCCCTTTTGAGCACTCTAGTGTAGTGCAAAATAATAGATACAGGGCGAATGGTAGCTGGTAGGTTTAGATCAGTGTTTTGTTTTTTAGGAGAGGGATGAGGGATGACTGTGGCTGTTTTGAAAACAGAGGGAAAGCAAGCAGAGTGGAAGGACAGGATGAAGAGTTCAGCTAGTTGAGAGGCCTCTAAAGGGGAAATAGGGTTGACTAGCTAAAGAGCAAGAGGGTCCGATGTGCACAAGAGGGGTTAGCCTTCATCAGAAGATATAGCACTTCATCAGCTTTAGTGTAACTAAAGTGGGAGATAGAGGCAGAGGATGATGGTAGACAAGGCAGAGAATAAAATGTAAGAGAAGAGCGTGAGAGGAAGGTCAGGAGAGAGTCCCCAATTTTGGAAATGTTTGCAGCAAAGTATTCATCGAGTTCATTAGCTGTGAGAGTAAAGTTGACAATCATAGACTTAGGAGGAGTGAGGAGTGAGTTTAGGGTGTCCTGTAGTCAGCAAGGATGGTTGGGATAATATTCTATGAGGGTTAGGTAGAATTCCCTTTTTCGCTCTCAGGAGTGGACTTCAGAGAGTTCAGGGCAGAGAGTTAGAGATGCAGGTCCTCATACAAGTGAGTATGCCTCCATTTGAGTAGCAGAGGATGCATGTCTGTGTGGAGAGAGCATATGAATGGGGTTACCGATGGCTCAGGATGCTGAAATTTAGGGGTGAAAGTAAGCAGTGGGAAGTGAGAAGAGAATGAGTTATACAGTAGGGATTGAAAGTTGGAGAAGGCAGTGTTGGTGGAAAAGGCATTGGGTGTGTAGGAGGGGAGTGGGAACTGTAGGTTGGAGAGAAAGGGGGAATGGCAGAAGGTTTACATTTCCTTCTAGTAATAGGTGAAGCAAGTGCTAAGGAAAGGTCAGACTGTGGAAAGGAGAGAGTGGTGGAATCAATTGAGTGAGCAGATATAGGTGGTGTGAAAGTTGTATTAGTGGCTGAGAGAGAGGTAGAGAGGAAGAGACCCAAAGTGTTAAGCCCCTGTGTGGTAAGTAAGTTATGGATAGAGTGGAGAGCAAGGTCACTAAGAAAATATTGAAGTTAACATTTCAGAGAAGTGGTTGGGGAAGAAAGGCTAATTTCACCTAAGCGAATGACGTGATGTCTAGTGGAAAGTGAATCAAGGAGTTGCACAAGATCATTAAAGAATGGTCCAGTGTGATCAGGAGGGCAGTAGATGGAGATGATTTGAACCGAGTAAGGCAGTGCAATAGTAGACATGGTGAATTCAGAATAGGCAGGAGAGGATGTGGCATTGGAAAGTTGTCAGGCATTGAGGCAGGAAGAGAGTAGGTGTCCAATGCCTCCACCTCTGACAGTCAGTCGAGAGAGTGAATGAAGTATAGTTTGGAGTCCTGTAGGGCTGCCGGACTGGCAGTGTCAGCAGGAGAAAAACAGGTTTCGGTGATAGCAAGGAGGTCTAGTGGAGGAGAGCTGGAGTGAAAGTAGTCAGTGATAAAGGACATTTTGTTATATACAGACTGGGCATTCCAGAGCACAATGTACAGTTGAATAGGTAAGGAAGAGTATAGAAGTTCAGTCTCAGAGGAAGAGAGGCAAGGTGGATAGGTGTTAGAGGAGGTATTGTTAGCTTGTTAGCTTTGTTTGTTGGAAGGAGGTGTAAGAGCTATGTAGTAGTGGGAGTTTCGAGTTGTGAGTTTCATAATAGGAATAGGAAAGGAGGAAGTTATAGCGTGAAAGGATAACGCGCTGGGAGAGGTGAGCTGGAGAAGCAGCAGGAGGATCAGGAGTGATTGCTTTATAGGTGAGTAGCACAGTGTGGAGAGACAGTACAGTAATTAGGAAGCGTGGGGTACAGGTGTATCCAAATAATTGTGTTAGTGGACTGTTGGAGTTTGATTTGAATGTTTTTGTACAGTATGGAGGGCATTTTTGTGGCAACCTGTAGCTAACTGGGAACACAGAGTGAGAAAGAGAAGGATATAGTAGTAACCCTTAGCTCTGTCTTCCCTTTGCTCTGGCTGCCTGGGCAAATGGATACCTAAAAGACAGTGCTTACATACCCAAAGTAATCCAGAAGTAACTTTGCCAGAGGCCACAGTAGCAGTCCCTAGATCGATCCTGAATGCTTCTTTTGGGTCTTATGACCTCTGCATGCAGTCAGTCAGATGGCAAGAGGGCTAGTGATGGTGTTGGAGTGAGATCTGTGTTGCTCCCAGCACAGTTGAAGTCCCCTTTGGATTGGGAAAGACCTTCCAAAGATGGCAGTTTTGGGGTCAGAGGCGCCAGGGGCAGTCCCTAGATCGATCCTGGATGCTTTTGAGGGTATCAGCCACTCAGGACTCATTGCAAGCCCCATACTTCTCAACAGACTTCAATGGGCTCTCACCCATAAAAGACAATGGGCCTAATTATGGGTCGGGCAGTAACCCTACCAGTGCAACTGGCGGGTTGCCACCGGACCCGTAACATTTTTCCAGCGCCTGACTTCCCTTTGCCAACGGCTCATTACGAGTCCGGTGCCCCGGGAAGTCAGGCGCTGGCAAAGTGTAATTCCCCATTCCCATAAAGTCCTTTCAGACTCTATGGGAGTGGGGACACAGAAGCGCCGGCACTGTTGCTTCCGTGAAGGGTTTGCCCACTGTGGTCGCTGCGCCTGGCAGGGTCAGACCTATCGGGCACAGCGGCCAAAGCAGGCAACCCGCTCCGGAAACAAGGGTGCCTGTGAGCTTACCGGCACCCCTGTTTCTGGACCGGCAAACTTATGAGGCCCAGTGTATTTCACCTGCCTTGGAGTATCAATAGGTTGAGAGATATAAGAGCTATAGAGAGTGGCTGACATCCCCATCCAACCATGGCTGTTTAGACAATAGCAATTTGCATTCTTAGACTTGTAGCTACTTTCCCAGCACTACGTAATTACTCAACATGGTTGTTTTGGACCAGATCTTTATATTTCCCAACACCATGCTTGATACTTGCCCGATTTATGGTATTATTTGCATGTAAAATCGGGAACTTGCTCACTGATTTATCCAAACGACTGTGTGGGACTTCTCCGGGACTTGCGTGGAGTTCGTGCAGGCTTGTCATGGCTCTGCGAGTGCTCGAGGGCCTTTACCGAGACTCCACGCTGGGGGTGGGCGTGGCCAGCATAGGGGGCAGAATAGTGGGTGGAACATGCAAAATGGGGAAGAACAAGCAGAAAGTGGTCGTTATGAGGGAGGGACCGCAGGCAGTCTATAGCATGCCCACAAATGCACATGGCAAAGCGTATTCATGGTTGTGACCGCGCAATCTCTTGCATGTGAAATGCCCACGCAGTGCCCTCAAAATTGCTGCCACCCTGCAGGTGAGTTTGCATGCCCGATTTAGGGGTGCATGCATGCAGACGAGGTTCCGATCATACTTAGGGGTGCACATACGCAACGTAGCGGATGCAGGGACTGTTTACAGCGGTTTGCACGCAGTTTGACCAGCAATATAAATGCTTTCCGTGAAACTGTACGCATGTCCTCAGGGTGTCGCTTACAGTTACGGTGGACCCCAAGCACTGTTTTAAGGGTGCGTGCATTGCGGGGGTGCATGCAAAGGTTGTTGTTGGCTGGTTGTTTTGGCTTTGTGTGGGGTGTGTTGGGGGCATTCCGGGTGTGACTTGCATATATGGTTACTTTGCACAGTCAATTCCAAGAATCACGCGGCGTGAATAATTTATTCTGGCAGAATACAAAAAAACATTGAATTTGTATTGGATTTACTGCTCACACGTGACATTTGGCAGCTACGGTTGTCTGTATTATTTGCATGAAAAGGTGCAGGGCACAATTAGGCTGATAGTATATTCAGCAGTTTTATTTATTTATTTTGATGAGTAAGGTGCTATATGCAACACAAGCTCTGGAGTGTCCAGATACCTATTGCAGATATTTAAGTATCATTGATGTCTTTTTTATTGTTGTATTGTATTGTTTATTTATTTATATAGCGCTCCGGGCCCTCAGGCAACTGGGCGCTTGCAAAGATTTAGCTACAGGTACATAAGAGGGGAAACAATATATAATGTCCTGCAAGGTGCAGGTATACTTTGCATTGTGAATAAGCAGATAAAAATATACATACAGTAGATATAATATTTACAATTACTTGCCTATTAGTTTATGCCCTTGTAGTATTTACAATATTTACAAATGGTATGGAAGATGTTAATGGTCATTAGCGTGTAGCCATATTGTAACGTTAGCCTTGAAGCAGAGGAGAGAGGGTAATGAGTAATGAGGGTCATTTTGTGAGTGGTGCATTCTCTTATGTGTGTTTATCTGCCTTCTGGCACTCATAGATTTGTTTTTCAACATAAATACAGAGCTACATGTGACAAAATGCAAGAAAAGGAGAAAGGGCTGTATGGATGTCCTATTCACATGTGAACTGGGACAATATGAGATTACAGTATAGCAAGGGTCTGCAACCACTGGCTCTGCAGGTGACTACCTATCCCAGCACCCTTAGTAAGCAGTCTGTGATGCACGAGCATGAGAGTTGTAGTCCAAAACATCTGGAGAACATGCAGTTTAGTCTGCTGTGAGTTGATGTACTGTTACGTTTTCTTACTTTTTTATTGTTTGAAACAGGCATGCAACACTTGTTGCATTATATAGATAAAAAGTGCAACTTTGCAAAACGCATTTTTTTGTAGCGTAAACGCATAGCTTTGTATATTTTTAAAGGTATTCAATCGACCTTTTATTTCACAACTTAACCAATCATCTACTCTGAGCTGCTGCGGGGGCTTGGTTTTAAAATGCACATGGCCCATCACAGTTCACAAACCCAACATCACTACCTTTCCTGGAGAATTGCATAGTCACGTAGGAAAAGGTCCCTGAAGATGAACTTGCACCCAAGGCCCATTTATTATTAATTGCTTTCTTTTGAGGAACGTGTATCTGACACTAGAGAAGTACATGACAACTCCAAAGAAAGGAACCTTACTTAATAGCCAGGCAGGAAGCTATTCAACACAGCTCTGCTGCCAACGTGCACCGTCAGATTAGACTGGACCCTCTAAATCCGACAACTCAGTGAGCATCAGAGGGTTTTCAAAGCCTCCAAGTGATACCTGTGTCATGCGTCGACCCATCAGCTAGTCCTGGACTTCTGGTTTCATTTTTCCTCATTGTAAGTAGGGCCTATAGGTTCCAGCATGCAATAAGTAAAAACAGGACTAACTTGAGGTGTCCAACCTGACACAGCGCAACTTATTTCGGAGCTCTGTTCATTCTTAGCATCCAGGGTGTCTCACATCCAAACTTCGGGGCTGTCGACCTTCCCAGCGGCTCTGCTTTCAATCTGCAAACCTTCTCCTTGTTTCTTGTTTTCTCTCGTCTCGCTTTGGATGCCTTGCCTTTTCCGTGCAGCCCGAACGCCTCTGGAAATCTTTTTCTCCAGCCTTGTGCAGTGTTCCCGACCTGCTTCCTTTTAGAAAAGCCTTAAACACGTGCTTATTCTCCACAACATGTCTTTGGATTCTTCCTAAGGCCAGAGCCGTATGTTTTGGATCTGCCCTTCAACTTCTGACTCCATTGTTTCTTAGAGCCAAGATGGCGGCAATGGCAAATGTAGCACTCAGGCCTGAGACCATGGAAATGGCCGAGGGGTGAGGTATAAATCACAATAACATAACACAACTCTACAAATTGAAAAAAATAAAAACAGGAAGAGAAAAACAATAATACCTCCAGGGACAGCCCTCGGTAGAATGAGGCCACACTAATTAATTATAGTGCTTCACAAATTGCACACAACAGAAAATGTTTTCTTTTGGAAGATAAAAGCAACGGCCCTCAGTGTGGTTTGACCTAATGACTACAAGGTCATGTAATAGAAACAACTCATCCCCAATCATCATCTAGATTAGCCCCGCCCCCTTGCCTTCCAGAGCCCATTATCTTGAGTTGTCACTCCCTGCGCACAGCGAGCGCAAGCAGCCATTTCATGGAAGAAAAGACAGGCACTCTTTAGCTTCAGTGATCCCAAGCAGAAGCTCGGAAGAGTGGCTGAACGTGAGGGGGGGGGTGGGGGCGTAGGAGGAGAGTATTTTATTCATCACTTTGTCAGCCACAGACAGACCTCTCTCCAAGAAGAGGAAAAGCAATCAAAGATGTCTTTCACCCTGTTTAGGTCTCGTCAGCAGGATTTCCTTGACAGGCTTTTAGGGTAATGAAACCAGATGACAATAATTCCAAACTCCATCAATTATGAGGCGATTTAGAATCACTAGCCTCCACTGAGGTGTGTCCGAGAGAGGACTCATTCCCCGGGATGCGCGCGCACATTTTCCCTTTGCATGAAGGGTTTTCATGCGGGTAAAGAAGGCAGAAGAGGGTTGCGCCAGCGGGCACATTGCAGACTAAGCCAGCTTTTATATATACGCCATTGTAGCCTCCATGTTTACTGGCCCTGGTCCGGAGCAAGGGTTGACCACCCTTTCCCCAAGCTAGCGATGAACCACACTGTATCCACCCCGTCCCCAGACCAGCTGGGCAGGATGGGGGCGCTATACAACCTGCAATTATGTAGCAAGATGTAGCAAGAGGAGATGGGCTGTGCCCTGATTTCATAGCTTATTCTTCCCATTGTGACACAGGCACCAAGGTGGGATTTTTAAGCATTCCAACAGGGACCCCTTTTCATTAATAAAACACAGAACAATAATTCTCTAGTCATTAACCACTCCAAAATCCTTCTTCTCTGTTCCCTGATGTTATTTCCCTCTGAGGTATGTGCCCCATTCATACCAACCTCCCTGAGAGGGGTCAAAAGTAGACCCTTAGGGCGGAACTGACAGAACAGACCGGAGGCCAGTCACTGTGGAGGAGGGCTAGGAGAGGGCCCCAGTGGATGGTTCTACTCCTGGGCATCCTTTTTCACGCCACCACTTTTCCTACCTTTCTTACACCAGGGCACACCCTAAAACTAGTCCTTATCCAACCTCCTCACTTATCTTAACTCCCCACCAATTCTATTTTCATCCCCAACCTGATTACCTGCATTACCGCCTGAATAACTATCTCTCTCGGTCTCACATCATCACTTCCCTTTCCATCAAGTTTCAACAATATCTGTCCTCCCATCCATTCGTCTTTTGCAAATGCTATCTCATCTGTTCTGTCTTCACTTCCTTTCCATTTCTTTCCCTCTCTCTCCTTAACGAGAGGTGCACAACTCTGTGCCTGGTCCTTCCCTTCATCATCGCGTCTCTCCTTGTCCCTCGGGACTGCAGAGGCAAGTTTAATTTCCTGGTCCTTCTCTTTGATTTTGTCACTACTGTACATAGATGACTCATATACAGGGTTCCTATACCGCGTGGCTGCCTTTAGTTCTCTTAGCGGGTAGAGTCCCTCTGACTTACTTCCCTCGATGACTGGCTCCGGCAGGGCTGGTGGCGCAGTAGGAGTCTCAACCCGCTCTGTGCATACGTTTAATATCCAGTCTGCAGGTGGTTCTTCCTCCTTCGCCTGTTCGAACATCTTCCAAAGTTCTAAAACAGCAAGGCGTTTCTGTAGCTTTTTGCCTGTGTATGTGGCATGTGGGTAAGTCATCATGTGTTGTAAGACGGCTTTAGATAAGGACCCATTTTGTGGCCACGGCATAAACATCTTGTGGGCGGTACCCTTAACCCACTCAGTACTGTACTTTTTAAGCTTAAGTGCATGCTTGGGTAACTGCTTAAACAGATGTGCAAGTGGGGTAACCTCCATTCTCAATTTCGTTATCAACATTACTTATGCAGTTTTTTTTTATCCTTCCAATAGTATGAGCGAGCACCAATACGCAAGCTCCAATCCAAGCTTTTCCCACCAAAATGTTATATCATCAATTTACACAAGAACATCAATTCATTGGCAATTCCCTCTTAGATACGGAATCACGTAAAGCCCAAACTTCCTTTCAAAACAATCAATGATACAGTTCTTTACATTTGACATAGAACAGGACACGTATGACAGACATTTGACAGACTAGACGGACACCAGCTGGGCACACATATACCTGCCTTCTAATCAATACCCCAACATGGGTTCAAACGAACTCCATTTGTGCCGTCTTTAATCATCACCGTAGCCTAATTGGCCCCTATTATGTGGGCTCTGAGTTCATGTTTCTTCTGACCACTACATTAAAGCGCAGGAACAAGGAGAATCCTTACTTTTTTCTCTCAAGTGCCCTCCCGGTAACCTTACTTTTTCTCTCGGGTGTCCTCCCGGTAGCCTTACTTTTTCTCTCGGGTGTCCTCCCGGTAACCTTACTTTTTCTCTCGGGTGTCCCCCCGGTAACCACTTTTTTATCTCGGGTGTCTATCCCAGTAACCACTTTTTTATCTATCATACTTGAGTCATTAACCCCTTATATATATATACAGCCTTCTCTACATCTAACTATTTTTTATTTTTTATCCACCACCCTCCGTTACCTTTTCCTTACTTGTTCTAATGCCTACAAGACATTTGCCAAAGTAATGAGTTTATTGTTTCACTCACCGCTCGCATCTTTTCCTCTCTGGAACTTCGGGATCATCAGCCCCTCCGTCGTTACCACCTCTTGCGGTCTTTTTGTCCGATCCGCTGCCCGTGGGAATGAGAAGGGTTATGCTTGGAAAGGCAGGTTCCTTCAGATCTACTGAAGATTTGATGGACTTACTTCTATCATTGTCCACGGGAAGCTTCTCAGTCTACTCAGCCGAATGGCGAAGGACTCGTGATATTGCCGAAGGCCTGGAGTTACTTCGGGCCATTGGTCTATGGGTGTCTTAATATTAATCAATCAATAGTTGATGGTCGAACCATCCTCATGCTACCAAGTGTACAGGAGGGCAGAGCATCCTCTGACGGGCCCATAGGTCAGAACTCACCCTCTAGTACCTGTAAGACAAGATAGCTGCACCTTGATGAGGTTAGGGTGCAGGATTCACTTAGTCTGACACACTTCAATAAGGACAACTCAATGGTTTGACAAAGGGAAGTCTGTTTAATGACAAGTACAAAAAACGGGGAAACAAATGGTAATCATCAATGATGTGATCGCCTGTCTTGCTTCAACTCCCAACTTCTTCATTCAGACAGCAACCTTTATGGGCTAAATCATCATCATTTGACGTGCAAGACTCATAAGTTTGTCATGCAATTTATATTGGTCGGAAAGGTAACTTAAGTATAGGTGCTATATCTGTATGTGGTAACAGAGCATGCGGATTGGATAACTCTTATTGGGTGGGCGTCTACGCCCATCCCACTACATCACTCGTTATAGACATCACTACAACTATGACGTCTTATTGGTTCTACAAGCTATAGGACCCTAGATTATTTGGTCCATTGTGATTGGGTGGGTTACACCCCTAGACATAAATCTCAACTTTAATTAGCAGCATGCGGAATAGACACCCAGATGCAGAGTGCCCCGAGATTCACCCTGCCTCCCGTCCATCAATCAGTACCTTTAGGGCTATGTGTCAATTAGTTGACTGAGGATGGCCTCGAAACTGTAGTTCTTATCAGGAAAAGTCATGGCATCCTCGGGTTCTGGGTGACATCAGAAGTTGGTACCTCTTTGCCCTTGGCTGGTCACGTGTCTGTTCACCGTGAATCTGCTTCATTTTCCTTTTTTTCGTATATTTGATTCTTTGTTCAGCCCAGCCACCTGGCTGGGGCCTCTTATCTCGACCTTCACTGGCTGGCAGTCATGCTCTGACGTTTTGAGTCTTCAGAGTAGCCGCTCTCCTCCCTTCCTGGAGTTGACTTTGAATTCCCAAGCATGAGCTACTTCTTAATGACTTTCGCTTCCGCTCTTCCCTTCTGGCTTTAGCTGGAATATGAATCTCAGCCTTGGTGGCCCCCTTGCAGCCTGGCCTTAGTTCTGCTTTACAAAATGCAGTTGCACTCGTATAGCGTGCTTCTTTGAGGCAGAGATATAATTGGCGCATGCCGCTCCATTCTTCTACTAAGCATTAGAAGCAGTACCGTTTTCTTAGCTTCTTGCGTTTCGAGCCTATTTACATGTATTCAGTTAGTTGCATATTTTCATCTTACTTCATGGTTACGTCTTTGTTTACTAACATCGTTTCTTCTTATATGTCCATTACATCATTACTCTTTGTTTTTAGTCCTTGTGTATCAGTTTTTCGTTCGTCGTTTGTGTTCATTTGTTGTCACCATCTGCCTTCCATTAGGGCTCTCTGGGACTCTTCAGGGACTGTTTGCAAGTAATCTTCATTTCGTATCAGCTGCTGGTATGGTTGCCTCAGTGGGTACCTTGCAGCCTACGGTTGCCTGGTAATTGGCGCTTCAATAGGTATACATGACCCTCTGATGGGTACTTGAGAGAGCCCCATCATGGCTCTCTGTTGGTTCATTTGCTCCTTATATGTCACATATCTTGGCGAGTATGCTTCTGGCATTTCGACATGTGTGGCTGGAGTGCAGGCCATATTTGGGACCTCCTCTACACCACTAAAATATAGTTGCAGTAAAACATATAATTTTGCTAACAAAGCCGAGTTTGCCCGTGAAAGTGTTTCTCTTTCAAAATCCGATTTTCCTTTCCTATAAAGAATCCCATACTGTCACCCATCAAGAGTCACCCTTTCACTTCAGTCTCATACCTGTTATGTGCTTTTGTACCTCATCAGTAAACATGATTTCTGATTTTGACTGTTTAACTCGTTTCTTAAGTTGTTTGATTGCTTTAAACCCGTGAAAACTAAGAAATTGCAATTCTGCCACATGTGATTTTTGCTGCAATGTTTTCCTTCCCTAAGTCGATTTTCTCACCTGTATGCATGTTTTTTAGTACCTTGCCTTGTAGCTTATACGGCTTCTTGCTTCTTTAGTACAGCCACACAAATTCCTCTCTTATCCATTTAACCACACATGTAAAATAACTATTCAGTGAATTCCGAGTGCCATTTTGCTCATTTTTAAGGGTTTGCAATCTGATTTTGGCCTCCCATTCAGGGATGGTAGGTCAGATTTGAAATCTGATTTTTGCCTAAGATACCTGACTCCTTGCTACTCCTCTCCACCCACACATAACTTGGTTCACAGGGGTTTGAGGGAGTGTTGCAGGGGGAATGCATAACATTTGTGCCATCTAAAAGTGTTACCCAAAAGTAATTTTGCTTTCATTCATTTTTGGATTGATGTGTCTGATGTTAGAAAGTTAAATGAAGTGTATCCTATCATGTTGCTGTGTAATTATCACCACCTTGGTGATTGCTGCCCTATCTTGAATCTATTTGATTTTCACTTGAATTTTAAAAATAAATAAATATTTCAATATTACACACCGGCCTGGTTCATGGTCCATTGCGACATGGGGTGTGTGAAATGGTTTGGCTGCCTTCTCAAAGCAGAATCTGAAATTAATAGACTTGAAAGCGTTTTTTTGTGTGCCACATCCCTGGTCAGCGGAAAGAGTCCTGGTCTGGGGTGTGCTGTATCTTTAAATCCATGACAGGACAGTTCAGAGGCAATGTGCTCACCTTTGAAGCAAGACGACACGGAGCAACACTGGTTCGATCCCCTTGTCTGTGCTTAGAAACCTCTGGGTATTAAGCATGTTATAAATAACCTATCATATCATATCACCTCTTTCGTTAATCCCAATCTCGCAATGTTGGTAGCTGTGCACAACCTTTTGTAACGCAGTTTCTCATTTCACCACTGGGTGGATCCTTGTTATTGAATGGTGCCCGAGCGCCTGTGCCTTCATGGACTGGGCCCTGGCAGGAGTAGGGAGATGTGAGTGGGAGTAGAGTGTGATGTAGATGTTCCTTATATAATTTTGTTTTATAATGTGCTTAATACCAATGAGGTTTCTAAGCACGGACCCGGGATATTGCCAATGAGCTATACTACCTGTCCAGCACATAAGCATTCTGATGCCCAGCATGCTGTGTGATGCTGCCGCCGGCAGCTTTCAATTATGGCTGTCTTGCTCCTTGCAATAGATTTGGGAGCAAGGGTTTGAGGCTCTTGCTCACCAATAATTGGGCGAGCACCTCATAAAATTGGGTCCCCCAGATCAATTTGTTGCAGTGCTCAATGCTCCCTCTCCCGTCAATGTTTATTTTTTTATTACATTTGCAAACATTTATGGATAACTCACACAGCAGTCTAAAACATTACAGGGACCCCCTACTGTATAGCAGAGAGAGTATGTACATGTAGGCCAGCATGCCTGGTTTTGTGTTGGACCTGGGATTTGGAGGTAAAGTTCCTGTAAAAGAGGGGAGATACTTTATGTTCACATAAAAGAGGGGAGATACTGTATGCTGTCGGGAGGATCGCTCAGGGCCAACGTGCTCGCCTTAGAAGCAAGACGAAACGAGCAACACAGGTTCGATCACACGTTCCGCACTTAGAAACCTCTGGGTATTAAGTGCACTATAAATAACATATCATATTATACTGTACTGTATATTGCGCATTCTGCACATGAATGTTTTTTTAAGCAGATTACTCTAAAGCAATAGTGTGGTATTGTGGCATTCCACTTAACAGTGAAATATGAATCCATACTGTAATGCATTTCCTTCTTGCCAACATGTTCTAAGCTAAAACGTGTGTGTGGGGGGAGGGGGCAATGGACGGAAGGGAAGGAGCGCTTGTTGCAGCATTGGTTTATTGTAGTTTTAAAATGCTTGAGAGAGCGCCCATGGGCAAATATTCTCATTACAAATATCACTAAAGATATAAGTACATCAAATGTGGCAGAATATCAATAAAACATATATCATGACAGCAATCGAAGACATGAGATTTAATACTTTCTATCATAGGCACATTACGTAATGTCAGACAATACTACAGTAGCCACTGCCCGCTTAATGGCACTGTACTGTGTGCTGCAACAGATGCTATTGAGAAGGTGATGATGCCCAGGGTAGAGCGAAAGCAGTATTTTTTTTATCCCAGCATGAATTGCTTCTGGGCAAGGTGGGTTTCCACCATCAGCTGGAAGGATTATCACGCTGGTTCCTATTGGAAGCTGAAGCATCGTCACATGACTGAAAACTACCTGTACTGAAACTGTACCACGGCACCAGCACTAGGCGACCAAATGCCTAGAGCATGACTGAGAGAAATCATTTGGAGGTATTAGCGTTCTATGGGCCTCGTTACGAGTTTGGAGGCAGCCATGGAGCTACTAGCTCCATGGCTGCCTCCAAACCGGGCTCCATTACCGGGTTCCTGCAATGAGGAATAACCGGGTCATTCCGACATTAGGAGGACCCGGTAATTCCTCCTTGCAGGAACCATTCCCCATTCCCATTTGAGCCCGCATAGGGCTCAATGGGAATGGTGTTGGAGGTAACAACGGGCACATTACAAGTGTCCCGTTGTTGCCTCCCTCTTCCCCTTGCGGGACTCGCAAAGGGAACCTCGTAATAGGCCCTGACGGAATGAAGGGGGCCAGTCCCGTACCTGCCCCCTTCATTCCGTCAGCGCCAGTGTCATAATGAGGCCCTATGACTGCTGGAAGGATGGGGGATTACATTGCATCCAATGTCCTTCCTATAATCTTCACAGTCCCATGCCGACATTTCTTGGTCTCAAACTAGCCCAAGGGCCTATCAGCACCATCATGCACCGGGGTGCCTAAATGCTACAGACAATCTGCTACCATACACAGTTCTAGATTGCTGGGAGCTGTGTAGCTCCTGGTTGCAACCTAGAAGAGGCTGGTTAGCATGATACCACCAGCTACCAGGAGCAACTTTTACCTGCCCACGCTAACTGGTGCCACAAATGTGTTTAAAGTGTCTATTATTAAACTTTGAGAAGACATTTAAGTCATGATGGGTCATATATACTGGACACAGAGTTCTCATTTGCATCTAATGGGAAAAATGTAGGGTTGGGATATGATGGCCCTCATTCCGAGATAGGAGGTAAGTTCCGTCCATTACCGGCATGGCGCAAATAGCGTGTCCGAGCTGGCAATAGACTGCTAAAAGCGCACTATTACCAGTTTGCGGGCATGAGCTTTGTGCCATGCCGGTAAAGACCCTAGCGGCATGCCGCAAAAACGGCAGGAAAACCCTCTACCGGCATGAACCACACCGTAAGGAACACTACCGCCTTATAGCAACGCGGCGTTAGCAGTGACTGTAAATAGCGGTCACCATTATTTACGGTCACCGTTAAATAGCGGAACCGGAAATAGCGTCATCGCGCAAGAACTGGAAGGAGCATGTCAGCCATCTTTAAAAACACAATCCATTGCAATCCTCACCAGACAGGACCCCTGCCACACTTTCAACATACCGGGAAGATAACATCATCAAGGAGGAATGCCCAAAGCACCAAAAAAGAGAGCTGCCTGCCTCCGAAAGGAGTGTTTCAGCCCTGACGAACTCCAAATGCTGGTGGATACCCTCCACAAGCATGCTGACACTGTTTTCAGCAATGACATGCGGAGGGTGGCAGTGATAAAAAAAAAAAGGAGATCTGGGCTCTAGTGGTACAGAAGGTGAGCGCCGTGGGCAACACCCCCGCACCACAAAGGATTGCAGAAAAAGGTGGAACGACCTGCGGCTGAGGGTGCGGAGCATCCTCTCGGCTAATAGAAGCCAGGCCCTGGCGAAAGGAAGAGGCCCAGGGTCGCCCATGAAATTAATACCCTGGGAGGAGACATGTGCGACCATGATAGGCCCCGAAGCCATCGAAGGGGTTGGAGATATGGAGTGCGGGGCAACATCATCCACTGATGGAGGCGAGTGTCCAAAGTCAATACTGCCAATGCCAATGTTATGTAAGTCACTGCTAAGGGCTGGCCAAGGTGCCACGGCATGGTCGGCCACCCCCCCCCCCCTTTAAATCATGCAGAAACAGGTCAGACCCAGGCTAGTGCCAGGTGCGAGGCCGTAACCTATATGACGCATAACACAAAAAGTGGGCCATTCCATGAGGCATATAGGGCAGTTGATGGAAACAGTGTGCATGTGAGCCAGGACAGTACTCGGCCAACATGAGTGACACAGACATATGCATGCATTTACCACCCAAGCATAGAATAATGTGCCGTTCTCCACCCAAATGCCGATAACCCACTAACATCTGATTGTGATATTGTAGCCATGTCCAAATGCTGGCTCTCAAATCAACACTCATGCCGTCCATCTCTTCCACCCCCACAGGCAGCGAGCATGACAGTGAGGAGCAGGCAAGCAACTGGCCCAGCACCTCCAGGGGCAAAGGCAGGGGCCGTCGGCTACCTGCAAGCAAGAAAATACCTGGAGGCACACCACCAGCACCAGCAAGGCCCATGGAGGGTGCACCACCCCCACCCTGCACTGATGGCAGACACATGCCCTACGCCGCGCTCTGAGGAGTTGAGTGTGGCTGGGGAGATTGCAGCCACGGCCCCCCTCGAGGTTGCCGACAGCCCCATATCCATATGCGGAGCGACTGAGGAGGACACATATGAAGTCATCCACACCCCTGACGCCCCAACCAACCCCCAGGTCTCCGATAGTGACTTGGGTGAGAGTGACACACCTGAGCTTACTGGGCAAGGAGCAACACAACATGCCAGTCCTGTGGCCAGTTCCCTTTCTGAAGCACCGGAAACACATGTGAGCCCGATTCCCTGCAGGGCCAGAATATCAGCCATTGATGCTGAGTAGCTCACAGGCCTGATCAATGACTTCATGCAGGACAATCGGCAGTCCAGGAAGGAGTGGCGGAATGAACTGAAGGCACTGGGCCAGGTCATTACGGACAGCACCAACCGGCTCTGTCAGGTCCTTGGCCAGATAGCAGATGCTCTGGAGGCTGCAGATCCTGCACAACAGCCCCAGCAGGAGGACACACCTTCTGCATGCTCCTCCACCCAGACCAGCCCGCTCCGTCGGTCCCAACGTAAGATGCGCCGTCAGGACATGCCTGCCCCTGGCTCTGGGAGCGCAAAGTGACAATGCTGCCATCCACATGTGGCCTATGTGGTCCTTATGGGAATAGTGTGGGGTTGTTGTGGTGGGAGGGGGAGGGAGGCGAGGGTGTGTTTGGGAGTTGTGGCGGGAGGGTGAGGGGGGTGAGGGTGTGTTTGGGAGTTGTGGTGCGAGGGGGAGGGAGGGTGGTGGAGGGTTTTTGACGTTTAAACCTTCAATTCAAATACACTGGTTGTTCATCTAAAAAAAACAGAGTGAACATTCATCATTGCGCATGTGTCATTTTATATTGCACAGTGCATAGTGTACATGTATCCCCACACCCAGTTCCCGATGTCCTGACATCCTCACACCCTCTGCTGACTTGTGTGTCAGAAATATTGTCCAATCAATGCTTGCTGCACGGCACGTCCCTCCTGTGCATCGGCACTGTGATGCTGTCCTGCACCTTCTTCCTCCTCCTCCCCTTCATCATCATCAGGTGGTAGCAGTTCTATGTCAGGGGGCAGGGGCAGGTTCCGACGGATGCACATATTGTGCAGCATTACACATGCCATGGTGAGCTTGGACACCTTCTCATGGCTGTAGATGAGTGCCCCACCCAACCGGCTGAGGCAATGAAATTGTGCTTTCAACAGGCCAAAGGTCTGCTCAATCACCACACGTGTACGGGTATGGGAATGATTGTAGTCCTCCTCGTGCCTGTTCTGTGGGTTTCAGACAGGGGTCATGAGCCACGGCTTCAAGGGATAGCCACCATCACCTGCATGAGAGGGGAATGAAGGTAAGTGTTTGTACATTAATGGCGTACAACTGACTAGTCTTACATGGCAGCAGGTGATATTTGCCCATACGTACATGTCCCTGGATGCATTGGCCCCATTTCTGGCCCGGCTATGTGTTCTGTGCAATGGAATGATGGAGGGGGTAGCATCTTCAAGATGGTTTATGGTGCGCACTCGCATCTTGTTGCACGTGCATCGTATATGCATGCAGCAGTCTTGGGGTAAAATCATTGATGTGCTGTGTTCTGTGAGATTTGGTAGTAGGGAGTGTTGGCTGTAGTCAGTAGCATATTTGTCATTCTGCACTGATCAGTACCATGGTGACTTGCAGCACTCCTATGGGTGTGCGGAACCAGTGACACACTGTGGTATCCCTGTTAGGCTCACTTCAATGCATTCCCCGGGATACCAGTCCTGTGTGGTGATATGCTAGAGGCAGCAACATAGTGCATATGCAGTGCATAGTGCAGGAAGCCCTTACGGTGTGTGAGGGCTGCCGATGAGTGGTGCATGTGTATTTGAATGTGGCCTGGTTACCTGTCAGTCCTGTAGGGTTAGGTGTTGGCCTTACTGTGGGATTTGGTAGTCATGTGCTGTTTCACTTGCTTTGGGGCACAGTGTTCAGTGAGGTGCACATCGTGCACTGGCTTCAACATTTCCACCCAGGTGGAGTATGCATCTCCCCTCCCTTCCCACCCAGGTGTAGTATGCAGCCACCCACCTCACAACCTTGATGCACTGCCATGGCCCAGTCAGGCAACTCACCAAGCAGCCAGGCACGTCATCCATCATGTTGCTCCATATAGCGTGGTAGCGTGGAGTTCCGCAGGACCAAAGAGTCATGAGTTGATCCCGGATATCAGGCACAGCAATGTGTGATGATTTTGCTGGCGTTACATACCATCTGCACGTTGATGGAGTGGTATTGCTTGCGGTTGCGATACGCCACCTCCATGGCATGCGGGACCACCAACTCCACGTGGGTGCAGTCGAGTGCACCTAAACAATGTGGCATGCCTGCCAGTGCATTGAAGGCAACTTTTGTATCGAACATCTCCTGGGGAGTCCGTGGTAGGGATATGTAGTCCCTTGTGTGCTTGAGGAGGGCATCCAGCACTTGGGTCAGTATCTGGGAAAATAAGGGTTGTGATATGCCATGCATGTGCCCCACTGTGTGCTGGTAGGTGCCTGTGGCAAGGAAGTGGAGCACAGACACTACCTTCAGTAAAGGGGGGATGGCGGTGCGTATTTTTATGAGGCTCACTATGTCGTCATGTATCAGGTCCACTATGATGGTAATGGTGTCACGGTCAAGCCGGTACAGGGTGTGGATCTGATCTGGTGTTAGGTTGAAGGGGGTGGCTCTGAAGCGAGGGATTGGTGGCTGCACTGGTGGGGCATGCTGTGCCTGTCTCACCCTCCTTCTCCTCCTGTGTATCCTCTGTGGTGGGGGTTGTGGTTGTTGTTGTTGCTGCCTTTCAAGCAGGGCCTCCAGCTCCAGTAATGCTACTACGATTGGTATTATCTTGGTGTGGGAGGGGGGTGGTGTGAGGGTGTTCTCCTTTTGTGCTGTGCCAGACTCCATTGCCTCCACGTGTGCTGATTGTGTGCAACTGTGGCTCTTGGAAACAGTGCTCAGGGTTCTTAACACCTTCTCGGAGATGCCGGTATTTGCTCCATGCCGGTAAGGTACTTTTTGGCCTTCAGTAGGCCGTTATTTGCATGTCCGAATGGCTTGTGATCAGCTCCGGTTTACGGCATGCCGGTAATGCCGGCATGTTGTGTAGCACGCACGCGCCTGGACTGCTATTTACGGCATCGTAAATTACGATGCCGTAAATAGCAGTGTGGTTGGTCATAATAGCCCGTAGCGGTAAACGAGGCCGGTAATCCTTTACCGGCATCGTTTTTACCTTAACTCCAACCTCGGAATGACCCCCGATGTGTATTAGTGCCTCATTATGAGCGAGACAACATAAAAGAAGAAGAGGTGGCAGGAGAGACAAAAAGAAAGCATTGGCAATGCCAACAGTTTTTGCCTTTGTGTAGGCATGAGAAGGGCAAGTGAGAGTACTTGGACATATAATAGCAGCACCTGGCAAACGCCTAATACTTGTACAAAAAACAAAACTGTTAGATTAAGTGAAGGACACAAGTAGGGCCTATAAATCAAATGGCTGATGACAGACCTGTTTAAGACATTTTTGTTACACCAGTAAAGCCTTTACGGATCCAATTAAATCATTAACTTTCAGAAGACTGCTTTAAAAAATACTGTCAGTCAGTTCGAGCTTAAAATTTGATCATAAGTCTTGATGAACCTAGCTCAGAGAGATCCTAAGAGGATCTGTTTTAGGCGGAGAGGAATAGGAAGTGGGTGTGAATGGACCTAGGGATTAACATGGCCATGGGGAGTCAATGGGTGGTTAAATAACCAATCATCTGCAACCTTTCTATCCCTCCTCGTATGCCATTTCTCTGTAGCTGCAATCATGTTGGCTTATAGGTGGTGCTAAAGCACCTTTTAGCACCACCTAAAAGCCAAAAGTTAATAGAGACAAGAACATAGATTGATGCAGTAACAACCCGATCTTGTTGGCAGAGCTATAGAGTTAGGAGAAATAACTAAATGAAAGGTAGTAACAAGATGAAAGTACAGGCAGGAAAGAAATGTAAAACAAGGAAATAAAGTGAAAACTATGTAAAGAGAAGGTAAAGTGGAAAAAAATATTAAGCAAAATGTGAACAGATTGATGTAGATCAACAGAAACAGTTACCAATCGAGCATTAGACGGGGAAAATAAAACACGATAGGGATTATTGTTTTTGCATTTTCAGGTGCATGCCACAGTCTAAAACACAAAAGCAAAATCAGCCATCTTTCAGGCACTCCAGACAGGCTATTCTGTTGTATACATCTCTCAATGTTAAAGCACTATACAAAGTTATCTTTTTCTCTGACTTTCTTTTAATCTTCTTGTGGGATCATTTTTTGCAGGTCCTCCATTATATATATACATAATTGTTTGTGTCTATGTATTAAAAGTTGACTTTGTTAACTATATAACACAATAAATAACAAATAACAAATATATATATATTTATATATATATTCACTGAAAACACATTGTTAAAGGCACATTATGGATTGTGGAATCAGAAAATACAATATTAAGGTTTTTACACCATGCAAAGAGAAATACACGAACCCGGGCTTGTAAAGATTCCCAGTATCTTTATTGCAATACTGAACAGTTTACGAAACAAAGTACACACATAGCTATTTGGCCGTCAGTACTTCACAGAGACCACCAGAACGTTCAAAGGGAGCAGTGAACAAGAATTGCTAGCTGGGCATCAGCATATTTATACAGTTTCTTCATAACGATGTCCAGCCTCCTATAAATTAATCATGTACTGGGCTAGGGTTCACGCCAGGTTCATTCCTAATTTACATATCTCGTGCATGCGGTTTACTTCTTAATACATTTACTAACAAGCACTATTATTCTCTGGGTTTAACTTTACACTCTTTACACATTTGTTTAAATGCAGGTCAAACAGATGTTTCGCATGTCATTTTTAAATAGCGTTATTGTTCTTATATACTTGTAGGTTAACATCGCTGATTCAAGTAATCCCCTGATCCCGAGGTCAACAAAGGACAAGGTCTACATGACCCTAACATGTAGCCTGCAGGCAGGTTGGACATTAACTCGCCTACAGAGGTTGAAGAGGTTAAGTAAGAACAAGAGAACACAGGTCGGCCATTTTAGGCCACAGGGTGACTTTGCACGACTAACTAAAATGGCGGCTTTAACCTAAAATGGAGGTTCGATTAAATTAAGGTTACGACCTTGCGATGCGGATTTCCTCGCAGAGCGACTGGGCATAGGCCAACATATACGATGAGGACGAAACAATATTATATCAGTTTTAACAAACCCTCCTTTTGGCCTATGCCAAGTGCTAAACTACTCCCAATCACTTTACGACTAACTCCACATTTCAACGTCTATACACCCCGAATCATTATCAGACATATCTATTGCCATCAGATCAGACACTAGAGTTTCTTTCAACACATACTCCTTGGGAACCTCATCTGGGGCATATATGTTATGCCCTATTACACTTGTTGCTTGCGCGCAACACCCCCTAATACCGAACATGTACCAGGGAGACACTGTATACAACAACAAAGGAATAAAAAACTACCCAAGATAATCAGCAGGGCCAAAAACAACTTCCATCCCCACGACCGTAGGAGGTCCCAAAACCATGCACTAAGTTCCCAGTTTCCCTCAGGAACATGTACTTCCAAACTAAGAACATGTAGATTTTGGATCACCCTAAAGATCGTTGGAGAGGAGTCTGGTAAATAAATGCAGCAAGCGGACTCCACTAATTTACATACTCCTCCACGCTCTGCCAGAATGACATCTAATGCCATCCGGTTCTGAAGAGCTACTAATCTTATCGCTTTCTGTTTTAACGTCATATTATAGATTATGTCAGTGGTCCGGTTGATGGTTTTCTCCAGTACTCTCGCTAGTCTCCTGATATCTTCTCAATTCATAATTTGCCCAAAAAATGGCACAAAGGATTTCATGATGTCTCCTAGAGTTTGCGCTGGAGTATCCCCCTTCACATCTCGTCGTGGATGAGTCTTCGAAATTTCTGCAGTACTGGCAATAAATACCTCAGGTAATAGAATCCCTAAATAGCAGGTTCCTTGCCAATCCCTGGGCAAGCATGGAAATGCCACATTACCGCAAACGAAATAGACAGGTTCACCTACATACAGAGGTCTGCTCTCACTAGTCAAATTTGCAACGTTGGCGCATCTTCTAAGATCACCCATTGACCGTGTTCCATTCGTCTGTATGCAGAAGGAAACTGAATTGGGGCTATGGTTAACAGAATAAGATGGAGGCGTGGCATCCTTATTGCCTATAGGAGTCATTTTGAAAGAGATCAAAGACTGAAAAGGATGAGACAATCTATCAGAGGGCCTAACAGAAGCAACGTTTGGCTTACTCCTATTTGCAAACAGTGAGCATCCCAGGGGCATCAAAACACGTTTTTCAAAACTATTCAAATTTGTACCATCAAAGTTCCCTGAGATGCTGTCATTCCAACGGCCAAAGAATAGTGTTCTAAGGGAAGCATAACAAGCAGTTGTCAAAGGTAAAGGATGAATGTACCAACCTAGCCCCTTATCCCCATGTTGCGGTAAATGCTAGCAAATCCTGCAGTTGGTTCTATTACAAATTGCATGAGTGGCATTCATTATTAACAAAAGAGTATTACTCTGATAGTTCCGTCTATGCGAAGAATCTCTAGGCGAAAAGGTATGCAATTGCACGGAAGGAGTGGGTATAACAGATACATTTTCAACATGTAAAAAGTCCTCTTGCGGATATGCTTCTTCCAGGTACCATAACCCAAAACCAATAGTTACTAAAAACCCAGTTATTATTACAAAAAGGCAACAATACATTTTCGGGGTCCCCTTACACGCTTGATCATTGTCTCTGCTAGTCACATATTTATCTAAAAGTTCAGTACGAGTGGTAGCGGGTGCAGGCCTCGTAGTCTTCAATCGAAAAACACCAATTGTTCGTTTGCTGGCGACTCCAGTCGCGCGTCTTCTTAATGTCTTTCCCACAACCCTTAGCCAACAGAATCCTTTCGTACAGTCGGGCCAAAAGGCAAGCCCTCAAATAATTTCTTCAATCGCACAGTCAAACCGTGCCATACGTCTATCTTCTTGGACGTAAATTATATTTCACAATTTCCGGTGCTGAAGGGTCAGAAAACAGTATGTCGTCACTTCCCACTGGAGCTGGCGAGTGAACGGAAATGGGATCAGAAAATGGATGATCCGGAAGTACCACTGTTGGAGAGTGCGGAGACAAGATGGCCGTTTTGTCTGGCCTTACGAATCCTGGAACGGTCCCCGATACTCTCTTGTCGATTGTTGCTGTTTCGGGCACGTTGGTTACAGCATTGGAAAGGGATTCTGTGTCTTCTGTATCGTATGGCACGGGCTGCGGGATCCGTTTGGTGTGTGTTGCATGTATCCAGTTCTTCCGCCCTGCTACCCGCACCGCAGTCAGGGTGACTAGCAGAACCTGGTAGGGACCCCTTCACCGAGGTGCAAGGCAAGACAACCTTTCAAAAACTTTTGTGAGGATCCTGTCCTCTGGTAGTAGACTGTGACCCGGACCCTCATACCGTACAGGTAATGCCTCTCGCACCTGGTGATAAATTGAAAATAGATTTTTAGTCAACTGGTTATAGTAATCTGAAAGAAGCACATTCTCTATATCCCGCAATGAGTGACTCTTTGGCATACCCCAAATATTAGCAGGCCTCCCCATTACCACCTCAAAGGGAGAGAGCCCAGTCTTAGTTTGAGGGGTTGTTCTCATCGACAGAAACACGATCGGTAAGGCGTCTGGCCATTTTACCTTGGTGCCAGCACACGTCTTAGCGAGCTTGTTCTTTATAATGCCGTTGTGCCTTTCCTCTAATACGGCACTTTGGGCATGTCTGGCCGAATGGAACCGTTTATCAATCTGCAATTCCTCGCATATTTGTAGGATTACAGCAGCGATAAAGTGTGGGCCATTATCCGACCAGATGACTCTCGGCAGCCCGAACCAAGGAAAGAACTCTTTCAACAGAGTTTTTGCAGTGGTTATGGCCGTTGCATCTCTAACAGGGAAGGCCTCAACCCACTTGCTAAATCCACAAATGACAACCAGTATGTATTTAAGATTGTTACAACGTTCCATCTCAATAAAATCAAAGTGGATGACCTCAAACGGAACAGAAGGTGGAGCGAAACTTCCTCTAGGAGTCGAGGTACCTTTTCCTACATTGTGCTGCAAGCAGACCATGCACCCCTGGACAAAGTGCTCCGCAATTTTGAAAATGTTATCATTGGCCATACACTATGTAACAGTTTAGTCAATTTACACGCACAGACATGGGTCGGACCATGAGCCATAATGACCATCATTGTAATGTAGGTGTCAGGGAGTAACCATTTTCCTTCAACAATGTCCACCCAACACCCATCACCATCCAATCTCCCTGCACCCTCGACCCATTTCTTGGTCTCCTCTGCAGTAGCATCTGCTTGAATGTCTTTTACAGAATCGATACTTTCACCAAAAGTACAAACATTTACAGTTTCCCTTACAGCATACTTTTCTAAACTAAAATCAGTGGCAGTTTGTTTAGCTATCTGATCAGCGAAAGCATTCCCTTTTCCTATATCATCTGTAACCTTTAGATGTGCTGTACATTTTACAATGGCTAACTGAACAGGGAGTGTGAGCTCTGAAGGTAATCGCACTATTAAAGTGCCGTGCTGTATTTTTGTGCCATGTGAGGTCAAAAAAACCTTGTTCTTTCCAAAGCCTACCGAAGTTGTGAACTACCCCAAATGCATACTGACTGTCGGTATATATATTTACTGTAAGCCCTTCAGAAAGTTCACAAGCTCGAGTTAATGCTATAATTTCTGCGGCCTGCACGGAATTATGCATAATTCTTTTGGTTTCCACATTCGTGCTTAAGGTAGTGACGGCATAAGCAGCCATGGATGTACCATTCGGAAGTTTGAAACAGGAGCCACCACAAAATAGCTCTCCTTGTGGACTATTCAAAGGCATGTCTTTCAAATCGATTCTACCTTTAGTCTCTTGTTCTGTAGTGTAAAGGCAATCGTGTGACGTTTCGTCACCATCAACAGTATCTTGCGGGACAGGTAAAAGTTCAGCCGGATTTAATACACAACACCTCTGAATTTGAATGTGGGGAGCAAACAAGATCAATTAGTATCTTGTCAATCGTGCAGAAGTCAGGTGTTGCGTTTGAGTTCTATTTGATAAAATATCTACAGAGTGAGGTACCATTGGGTTAACGCATGACCCAGGACCATTCCCTCGCTCTGTTTTACAGACGCAGCAGCAGCAGTGACAGCTCTCAAACATCTCGGCAAAGCGCATGCAACAGGATCAAGGACGGATGAGAAATAGCCGCACGGCCTATTCTTCCCTGCATGTTCCTGCGTTAACACAGCCAAAGCACATCCATCACGTTCATGCACATACAACACGAAGGCCTTTTCATAATTTGGAGTTCCTAAAACCGGCGCCGAACACAGCGCGGTTTTGAGCAAATCAAATGCTGTCTGGTGTTCAAAAGTCCATGGCAATGGCAAAGAAATGCCCTTCTTTGTCAAAGCCAGCATTGGTTTAATCGTTAACGAAAAGTTAGGGATCCACAATCTACAGTAAGAAGCCATACCTATCAGGGCTCTAACTTCCTTCTGCGTATTTGGGACAGACATGCCAGAAATAGTTTTTATTCATTCAGGTGTCAACCTTCTTCCCTCCTTTGACAGGAGATAGCCTAAATAGGCGACCTCCTGACAACAATATTGGAATTTTTTGACTGAAGCTTTGTGGCCATGTTTTGCCAGATGACAAAGCAACAACATGGTTCCTTCTTTACAGGCACTCTCTGAATTAGCAGCCAAGAGGAGATCATCTACATACTGTAGTAACGTGCAAGTTATAGGCAACTCGAGAGTATCGAGTTGCTCTTTCATTGCTCTACTATCATTGCTCTACTATAAATACTTGGACTCTCAGTGTACCCTTGTGGTGCACGAGTGAATGTGAACGAGCGTCCACCTAGGGTAAACGCGAACAAATACCTATTATCCTTGTGTATAGGAACACTGAAAAACGCGTTTTTGAGGTCAACAACCCTAAAGTGAGTGGCATAAGCCGGAATCATAGTTAGTATCGTTGTAACATCAGGTACAATGGGAAATTGAGGAGCCACAATTTTGTTAATAGCACGCAAATCAATTATAAACCGAAAAGGAATCGCATTATCACCTTTTTTATATACTGGCAAAATCGGGCTGTTACACAAACTACCTGTAATTTCCTCAATTACTCCACGCTGTACAAAATCAGAAACTATACATTTCAAAGCCTGTTCGCCTTCAACTGAGATCTTATATTGTGGAATGCGAGGCAATTTTACTCCATGTTTCAGAATAATTTTAACAGGTTCAATTTGAAGAATGCCCACATCATTATCATCAATTGTCCATAAGCATTCCTGAATGTTACTGAATTCTGGTGGTAAAGGTTGAGTCAAAAACTGAGAGGCGAGTGATTGCTGAGGTGAAATTGTGAACCGAACTCCGTCCGAGGAGCAATATATTACTGCATTCAATTCCTTCAGCAAATTTAACCCCAGCAAATTCTCCCCACAGATTGTAGTAAGTAGAAATGGACACTGCTCCGTGAAGGGACCCAGTGTTATCGGTACTGACAAAGAGACTGGACAAACTACAGGTGTGCCTGAAAACCCTACAGAGACTTTGGACTGCCCTGACAGGGGAATGTTTGGAACCCGTGAATGGTCAATGGAACACTTTTGTGCTCCCGTATCTACTAAAAATAGATGCTTCCTATTTCCCACCGCCATCTCAACGTAGGGACCTTTCTGATGAACGGGAATAGGCGTTGGTCTTAATCCTGCTTCGGGCAATCCTAACGAAACAGAATGTCGTCAAAAGGAAGCTCTTCAGAGAGGTACGCGGCAGAAGGATGATCAAAAATGTTTCTATTATCCACACTCGAAACTTGTTTATCCTGTGAAGAAGGTTGCTGTGATTCTGGTGCAAACTGACCTCTGCCAGGGCCCCTGCACCTGGGCGACCCCTGATCATCTACCATGTTCCCAAATGACCTTTGCTGCAAGGTCGGACATTGTGCACGCCAGTGACCTTCCTGTCGACAATAGGCACACTGGTTAATGGTTACCGGCGCCAGCGGCATACTTCCCTGTGGAATGTATTGACCTCTAAATTGATTACCCCCTCTAGGGTTTCTAACGATCTGTTGCAATAGTACTTTTGTTTTCAGGTCACCCTTTCTTTTCTCAAATGTTTCCTTTTCATTATTTATAGGATTTTCATAGTACTGAGCCATGTGCAGTACTTCTGATTGAGACTTCGCCTGCCAAGCGCTTTCGGAGGACATAATCTGTAACTGGATGTCAGGCAGCAATCCACATACAAATTTCTCGACAAACAGCCTTTTCCCTGACTCTGTGCCTAAGTCTTGTCCACTGAAATCTGAAAATACCTGTTCGAACCGATTGAAGAACTCGGTAGCACTCTCAGACTTTCCTTGGACACAGGCCGTAAGCTTGTCCCAAATGATTCTTTTTACAGGAACTATACTTTTTAATTTTACGATAATCCTATCAGGCAAAGTTAATATCACTCGAGGCGGTCGCTCGCCAGCTGGTCTTTCTCTGTCGAGCCTAACCATGTTATCCCATGTATCTCCTAACCCAGGTACATCATCTACAGTACTAATCTGTTTCCACAAATCAACTGGCAGGAGTACGGGAAATAATAAATCAATATCACTTAAGGTGAATACCGATTATTGTAAGACCGACTCTATTTCTTTATAGAACCCAGTCAGATTCTTTCTTATATCAGGAATAGATTGTTTTATGGTGTTCACTTCCTGTCTCAAGAACGGGACGTGAACAAACTGCAATACATAATGTGCAGGAATGTCTACAGCGACTATACCTCGTGCAGCATCGGCCGCAATCTCAACTTTTGGGACAAATGTCGGAGGGACCTCTCTCATAAGCAACTGAGAAGTAGGTAGCTCCGAACGCTTACTAAGCAACAGAGCCAAATCAAGCGCTAAGGCAGTCGAAGAGGTATCAATCGAAAAGGCTCTCTTATAAACACTCAACAATTCTGCGGGACAACAAATCTTTCTTTTAACACACTCATTCTGCAGGTATTCTACCCTAACCTGTATCACTTTCTTTTGCATTTCTAATGTATACTGACCATACGTGTCATATACTTCATCTGGAGTTATCAACATATCCGAAATCAATCTTATCGCATCCTTTGTACAAATTCACGCTTCCTCACCTATCAATTCACGGCGAGGAGAAAACCGTTTCTGTAAGAACTTAGTACCTAAACTATCACCATCTACTTCTTCATTCTGTAACTCTTCCAACCCCTTCCTATACACAAAAATCCTCTTGACAAGCTCATATACTTTCTCCGCAGTATCCCTAGACAACACTAAAGTGTTCAAATCCCGTAACCCTTGTGGGAGATCTTCATCGTTTAATCTATTCCACATTATGCTCAATTGAATTCCTAAACCTTCAATAAAAACATTTTTTTCAGGAATACCTTTCAGATTTTCGAGTGTGGAAAAAACATCAGCTTGTTCACCCTTCTCCATACAATGTTTAGCCCAAGCAATTAATTCATTCTTTTTATCTGGGGACACAGTATTAGGAGTCACAACCCTCAATCCCGTTCCCTGGTCTACTACAAGCAATGCAGAATCACTTGGAAGAGGAAGAGTAGGCACATTCTGAATGTCAATAGGTGGAAGCGAGGGGGCAGGCAAAGGAGCAACGGCTGGAAGAACAGCAGGAAGAACAATAGGAAGGACTGGGGGAACTATAGGAGGAGGAATAATGACAGGAAGGGGCAAAGCACCAGGAGGAGGGACGTACGGGTGTGGAGCAGAGGCATCGGGCCTTCGTTCATGCAAAAGTTTGTTAATCAAATCATCGGACGTATGAAATTCTTTTGAAGGGTACATTTTCTGAATGCCTAATTGAAATGCTCTGTCCGTGTTCCTAACTGATTCCAATCATTTATTTTGATCATATAACAGCGCCTTTTTGGCATTCGTCATATGTCGATGCATATGTTTCTCTCTACTTTTTTGTTGCTGCAAAGCTTCTGGTTTCCAACTGTGCAATGCGTCAAATGCTGCAGGTCTAGCCTTTTTCTTTACCAATACAGACTCTAGATGTTCTATACGAGGGATTTCAAAGCTACCATTGGTGAGTTATGTCTGGTCTGTCTGTGCCAAATATCATTAAATGCTATACTACCAAAGCCTTTCTTACAGTACATAGTACATGCCGGCGACCCCTCCTGTGGTGCGGGATGGCTATCTTCCAAAGATTGTCTGTCACTGCGGAATAATGCCCTGAAGCAGGCAGACAATTTTCCAGGCATATCATAATTCTGGTGTTACCTGGTCAAATAATTGTGCTCGCGAGTACAATGTGCCAAATTCAAATTGTCAGGGTTAAATTAAGAATCGGGTCACGATTCACCTGACCAAAGGACTGGGAGGCCAGATCGGGTTACTAATGACAATTCTAAGGACCCACGTGTCTGGTGATTTCGGCAAATTTACCCCCCTCGATATATGGACCCTCGTCAAGACGTCGTTTCGGGCTACAGCTCACCGTTCAGGGATCGGGTCGTGCTGTTCTGTCAAGGAATTTGCTTCTCGTCCAGAGGGGCCGTTTTGTTGGCACCGACCGATCCCGGTCCGATAGCCGAGCTAACCTTCAACGAGACGAAGTCAATCTTGAGGGTCCCTATTCGGGCGCCATCTATGGAATCAGAAAATACAATATTAAGGTTTTTACACCATGCAAAGAGAAATACACCAACACGGGCTTGTAAAGATTCCCAGAATCTTTATTGCAATACTGAACAGTTTACGAAACAAAGTACACAAATAGCTTTTTGGCCGTCAGTACTTCACAGAGACCACCAGAAGGTTCAATGTGAGCAGTGAACAGGAATTGCTAGCTGGACATCAGCATATTTATACAGTTTCTTCATAACGATGTCCAGCCTCCTATAAGTTAATCATGTACTGGGCTAGGGTTCACGCCAGGTTCATTCCTAATTTACATATCTCGTGCATGCGGTTTACTTCTTAATACATTTACTAACAAGCACTATTATTCTCTGGGTTTAACTTTACACTCTTTACACATTTGTTTCAATGCAGGTCAAACAGATGTTTTGCATGTCATGTTTAAATAGCGTTATTGTTCTTATATACTTGTAGGTTAACATCGCTGATTCAAGTAATCCCCTGATCCCGAGGTCAACAAAGGACAAGGTCTACATGACCCTAACATGTAGCCTGCAGGCAGGTTGGACATTAACTCGCCTACAGAGGTTGAAGAGGTTAAGTAAGAACAAGAGAACACAGGTCGGCCATTTTAGGCCACAGGGTAACTTTGCACGACTAACTAAAATGGCGGCTTTAACCTAAAATGGAGGTTCGATTAACTTAAGGTTACGACCTTTCGATGCGGATTTCCTCGCAGAGCGACTGGGCATAGGCCAACATATACGATGAGGACGAAACAATATTTTATCAGTTTTAACAGGATGTGTTACACTAATAAATCATATGGAATTCAATGAAAAAAAACGTTGTTAAAGAGACCTTATGGTTACAAGTAAAACCCAACAACCTCAGAAATGTGCAAGTTATGGTAAGCTAAGCAACCATAACTTGTGCCACCACCGTGCACT
This sequence comes from Ambystoma mexicanum, assembly GCF_040938575.1. Taxonomy (NCBI): domain Eukaryota; kingdom Metazoa; phylum Chordata; class Amphibia; order Caudata; family Ambystomatidae; genus Ambystoma; species Ambystoma mexicanum. The sequence goes on along the minus strand of NC_090934.1, from coordinate 1,205,898,996 downwards.
GCTAAAACTAACACCCAGGCCAGGACATGAAAGATGACACCACAAATCTAAAAAAAAAAAGTTCCTTTATTTAGGAACCACCTTTAACAGTTAAACAATAGAACTAAAAAATAATCTTATAGACTCCATCTATTTTACATATCTCAATAAAGTAGATAGCCTCAATAAGCTTCCCCAACATTTCCATTAGCATTTTGTGTTATGCTAATGGAAATAATGTTGCGTTCATCCCCCATTCCAGGGGATGGAATGGGAGATAACGGCCCGGCAAGCCCAAGTTATCAGCCGAAGCGAAGCAAGGGCAGATAACAAGGGCTATGGGGGATGATGGCCATTAGCACCCTGAAAACGGTAACCAAGGGTGCTAAAAAAAAGGATTTTCCTTCCTACAGTGGGACGAGTGCGGTGTCACGCTATAGAAAGGAAAATCCTTTTCCAAGATGGCCGCCATGGAAAGGGAAGTGAAGTGGGACTCCACACGGCTCCATAGCGGCCTGCAGAAGGTGACTAGAAGGAGCAAATGGGGCAGCAACACCCACCACTACCAAAATCAAGTAAGTAGGGGGTGGAGGTGAAACAAAAAATGTGATGTAGGGTGAGGCGGGGGGAGATTGCGGCGGGGAGAGCCGGCCATCAGGCGGCTAGGAATGTGGGCTTGTACCAGCGGTTCAAGCCAGCATTCCTAGCCGCCTGATTGGCTGGCTCCCCTGCCCAGGGTGTTAATGAGCAATTGTATACTAGAGAAAAATATGAAAGGACAGAAAGAATTTTCTGTCCAAAATACTTTTCTCTAGCTTACAATAGGGACCATGATCAATTAACGTTTATAACTTTCCACGGTCTCGTCACGTCATGATAATTAAAAGACCTGGATGGCACATGCACACCATCACACAGGGCAGCCCTTCTACCCTTTTTAATTTTATATTTGTAACACTCCCTCAATGCCTGCTTTGAAACAGTCACACATCCATCCACCAATCACTTCCTAAAACTATTCCTATAGCCCTATGTCGATACTAAGCTACCAGACACCAACTGCCACTTAACAAACGTCTACAAATCTTTTGCATATGCATTTCCCTTACTGATACAAAAATGTTTACACAATTCTTCTATTAATGCACATATGACTTGTACAATGAGAGAAGTGCATAACAGAAGGGGCAATATGAATGGGCAAGTGCTCATGAGAACCCAGGAGGGAAATGCCAAGGGATGCCAAGGTGGGATGCCACTGGCTAAATACTGGCACAGAGGTGTCCCAAGGGTGGAATGCATCTTAACCGTAACATCCATGTAAGTTTTTTCTGTAAATGTAATAGGCTTTTATAAGTCAAAATGTTTCATGGTGTTACATCACTGTATATATGTTATAAATAATTCCTCTTTTCATATATATGAAAGAACTATAAACCTCCTTTAAGAAACATATTTTTTGCAAGACATAATTATGTCTGTCGTTATCAGCAGCGCATTCTGGGGATGGAAATCATTGTTCAATTGCCTATGGCATAAGGCTCCACCATGATCCCCAGCCCCACCAAAACACCCCTATTATTCACTGCACCTACCCTGCATACTAGCTAGGTGCCCACTATACCCAAATAATGTAACCAATGGCCAGTGCTCATGGCTTGCAGCCATGGTCAGTGTCCAAGTCCATGCCACACTAGTTTTTCTACTTCCATTCTTACACTTTTGAAAAATAAGACACGAGTCATATTTCCAAAAACATGCTTTCAGGTCCGATACTTCATCCTTATATTTCCCGAACCAACTGAGAGACTGTGGGTAGAGCAATTATCAGTTCTAAAATTGAGTGTCGTAGTAGCCTCTTAGTAGGGCTCAATAAATCAGAATGTTCCAGGTCGCAAATCATACAGAATAGCGCTATTAGGGTAATCTACCTCCAAACTTGTGAAAAAATCCATCACCCGCGAATGGGCAATTACCGGGTTATCCCGAGTTTGGCGGACCCGGTAATTGCCCATTTGCAGTTGCCGGTAATAAGGGACTCCCCATCATCATTCGGCCCAATACGGCTGAATGGGAATGGGAAGGGTGGTAGCACTGGTACTGTTAATAACTGTACCGGTTCTACCATCTTGTTCTGATGGTGGGTGCCGGTACGGCCACCAGGTCAGACCTGGTGGCTGCAAGGGCACCCGCGAGCAGAACTCGTAGTATGGCGGTACGGTAACAACGGTGCCTGTAGCGATACCGGCGCTGTTGTTGCCTTACCGCCATACTTGTAATGAGGCCCCATGTCTAAAATGCTAGAAGCGACCTACACTGGCTCCCAATCTAGGCTAGGATTGAATTACACCTCCTGCTGATTACACATAAACGCATGGTGGGCTCAAGTCCACTATACCTGAAGGACACCTTGGTCAACAAATCTAACATGAGGAACCTTCGATCTAATGATACTAATCAACTTAAGATCTCTTACTAAGACCATTAAATGCATGTTCTTTGTGGCAGCTCCCAGGGCCTGGACTGCTATTCCTCCTGACCTTAGACAACTGAGCTCCACAGCCTTGTTTATGAAAAAGCTGAAGACTCTGTTGTTCAGATGATTGGCATGATGTTCCCTTTCCACTGGTGGCCTGGTTGTTTGTATTAACTTCTGTTTGTCTTTGTCTGCATGTTGCACCCTTAAGCCTACAGGTACTTTAGGGATGGCATGGTATCAAGAATAGGCGGACACAAGTGATCACAGTTCAAGGGTGTTTATTAAACTGTATAGGTAGGTTGGAAAAATGCCTAATCTAAACCTAAATCTAAGATGGGAGCAAGCTACGACCATCACATAATAATAAGGCAGTCCTAGTGGTGTTGTGTAAAAATAATAGGACCAATACTAAGAAAAACCTATTGCCAATCCTTACACTAAATACAAAAAGAGTGCGGGATAGTGTTCACAAGAAAGAAGTGTTCATAACTAAAAAGTCAGGATGTGGTAGCCAAGGGTCTCCCTCCCCCACGTTTTGAGCATGGGAAAAGGTGGGTCTCCTGATCACAGCACACTCTCGAGCTTTCCCAGCACAAGACGGTAGTTTTGCTTCACATATCAGGACCTTAACAAACAAATAGAAGTTCTGTTCCAAATGTACATTTTGTGATGGTTTCACCCCTGGGTTCCCCTGTTGCGGGCGCAGACCCCTCACGAATCTCAGCCTCCCTCCATTGGGTTCATTATGGCTTTTCAGAACAATCTCAACCGTGGCATTCACAAGTCTTAATGTCTTTTTAAACAGTTCACTGTGGACACCTCTCTGCCAGGTTCACTTTCATCAACACAATGTTCATTGGGACTTCAGGCTTCGCCCCATTCTATCGGCATACCTCCATCTGGTTCCCTCTTGCCAATTCTTTCCTTTCACACAATTATTTCTCTTAAATTCACTGTGCGGGATTCACCTCCCTTAGCTTTCCTTTTGCGTTTAGGGCTAAGACTTTCTGACTGTACAGGGGTTACTAATAGACCCCTGTATGACCCCTTTGACCTTTTGCTTGCGGCTCGCCTAGGGCCTTCTGATATCGGTAGTTTAACAAACACGGGATTAACCAGAGTCTCTCGAGTGAGCACCCACGTGGTGCCGGACCCCTCTGCAGCTAGCTTTCCCTCAAGGTTCACAGTTCTTTGTACTATTCTTAATTCGCCACTTTCCGACTTTCATTCAACACAGTTTGGTTTCTTATCGGTTTTCCCCTTGACTCACCGGCTGTGATGAACCACTTGGCTTTTCTTGTATCTGGAGTCAATGACGGTACCGTGGTAGCAGGAGTCTCTCTCTGTCCTGCTTATCAGCGTTGGCATGCCCTGTGTACCGTTGGCATCTGCTGCAACCCACTTGGGCTATTGTTCACGGTCTTATGTTTCCTTCTACGGAGGCTCTCCCAGTCTGGGTCGGAAAAGGCAAGGTCGCCTCTGTCCTTGTCGCCCCTTTGGTTCTCGTCGCTGTTCTCATCCTCATGAACTGATGTGCTTGGATAGCTCCCTCGTTGTGCAGTCTGCCTTGCTCGTCCTGTGCTCTCATGCTCCATCTGTTCTCTGTGGGGAAGGGAAAGGTCCGTCAGGTGTGTGTGATTCTGGTCAGTTGCCTGACATGTCAGGTAAACGGCTCTAGTGTTAGTCCGCTGTCTTTCGTGTTGCGTGAAAGTGTTTGTGTGGTAAAAGGGGTGGGCAGTGTTTCTGAATGTCCTACATTGTAGGATGGGGAAAAGGTGTTGGAAGAAGGGGATACCACGTCTCACCCACCAGTGTCCCACTTCCACTCCCCGAGGACCCCCCATCTAGGTGATCCTCCCTCACTGGTCCACCCCCAGGGACTGTATCCAATAACGATGACTGTGTCCTGGCCACCTGGATGACAAATTCCCAGGGACTATCTAGGGAGACAACTTCAGGTTTCTCACAGTACCCAGGTGCACATTATAAATATATTAAAGGAAAAGTAAAGTAAAATGAGTCAATGGACCGAACCTAGATATCACTCATATTTCTTTAACTACTTCTGGTCGTTTTAAAAATAACTACTGGAAGGAGTTGCTGGAACCTCACTCCTTCCTCACATTTGACTCAAAAAAATGCTCAAGATGAATGCTAGCAGTTTCTACTGTTGTGCCCTTGTAAAATACAAAGGAAATTTGGGTTCAACAATCCTCAACTCAGAAGCCCTATCCTCCCAAAGCACACAAGGGCCCCAGCCCAAAGCCACAGCATCAGAGCCCACAAGGCCACCCAGAATCGACCGCAAGAACAAGGTTCTCAGCATTATACTTTTAAGTTTTCTTTAGGGGGGCCGTCTGTACTGAAAATCTCTCTCTCTCTCTCTCTCTCTCTCTCTCTATCTCTCTCTCTCTCTCTCTCTCTCTCTCTCTCCCCCTCTCTCTCTCTCTCTCCCTCCCTCCCCCTGGCTCTCTCTTTCTCTCCATTTCTTGCACTGCCATGAGAATTCTAACATCATTTTATTTGCATAAACACCATCACAAAAGGAAAGGAAGATACCAGAGGAATGCAGACTCTTGTGCTGGGGGACTTCGGATGGAATGCACTTGTCCACAACATCCAGGCAGCAGGCTCATAGATTGCAGCCTCATCTGCACACTGCATAATATCATTGCATGTGTTATGTTTATTAAGAAATGGGCATTGACCTTGTGTCAGGCAGCTATGGTGGGCCATTTGCAAGGCGGAGACATGGGGCACGTATCCCTTTTGCCTTGGTGCTGGTGGTTTCATGAGTTGCTGTGCAGTGTGCCTCAATGTATCTTATCTTTTCTCTAGAATCCCACAAGTTCCTCCAGGGCAGCAAGATGAAAAGGGAGTCTGCCCAGACGTCCCATGAAGCTGTAGGACAAGTAAGGTGCTTTTGGGTACCCGATGGGTACCAGCTCATCTGAGGCCAAAATGAGTCCTGAAATTAGTCAATAGATACTGTATGTGGTGCTTGAGGATGGTAAGAGGTGGAGTAAAGAGAAAACTGCAAGACCTAATGGTTAAGGACATGAAGTTATGTAATGAAATGAGGAAAATCTCAATTTGAAATACATTGGGCCTCATTACGACCCTGGAGCTAATGGGTTAACGGCGCCGTAAAAGGCTGCAGCGCCGTTAACCCATTAGCGCCTTACTACAAGGTCCCTTTGCCGGACCCGACCTGAACGGCTGGTCTAAACCAGCTGTTAAAGTAGGGACCCGCAAAGGGACCTTGGTGCTAAGTACGGTACCGCAATTTGCAGTACCGTACTTAGCGCCTTCCCCAGTCCCACTGAGCCCTATGGGGCACAAAATGGGAATGGGGAAGGGCCAATGTTCAATGGGGAATTACCGCCCCGCCAAACTTGGAATGGGGTGGTAATTCCCTATTGAACATTGGCGGACTCTTTACGATACCGGCACCAACCATGGTGCTAATAGCGCCATGGTTTAGCGCCAGTATCGTAATGAGGGCCATTGTGTGCACCGATCAAGAGTGACCAACAGCAGAAGAAAACACACTGAGCCCGATTCATGGAAATTCACACAAATAACCTGCAAAGCCTGCAAGCCAAGAATGACTCTGCGTGAGCCTGCACGCAAAGAAATAATGCGCAGCCAACGTATTCAAGGAATTGCTCCCACTAAGTAGGCCTATATGCAAGTCATGTCCAGAAAGCCCCCAACACGCCCCCACGCAATACCAAAACAGCCACATACACCCACACTTGTGGGATCTCAAGGTGCGAACACACACATCCCATGGACAATGCATGGAGTCTCACAACAACCAAGCCTGCACCTTAACTGACACCCTGAGAACATGCTTACAGTTTCCTGGAAAGATATTTATTGTTCAGTCAAACTGCGTGCAAACACCATACACCAATCCTGCACCCCTCTTCACTGCGTGCACGCACCTCTAAATCTGACATGCAAACTCACCTCCAGAGTTGCGATTCCTACTTACAAGTCTGTATGCCTGCTTTTGGGTGACAGAGATTTCGAGGGCACTGCTTAGGCATTTCCCAAGCGAGGGTTTGCGTGGCCACTTCCATGAATGCGCATTTGTGGGTGTACAACAGACTGCCTGTGGTTTCTCCCTCGTAACATCCAGTTTCTGGCTTGTTCTTCCCCATTTTGCATGTTCCGCCCCCTATGCAGGTCACATCCAATCCATGGCTTGTCCCCTTGGATCATCGCAGCATTATTTAACAGCATCCCAGTCATTCCTGCCTTCACACCTAGCCCCTTACCCAGACCCATGCATGCCTCACCAGGATTAGTTGCTTCAACCACAGAATATGTCTTGCACAACTCCCCGCCTCCAAACTGTTCACATCTTACCCACCTTAGTCCCACCCATCCCTCAGACCCTCTAGTGAGCCAGGCTCCTATCATGTATTATTACACCTCTTAGATCATGCCCAAAACTGCTAAGGTCACACCCTCAAAAGAACAATGTGTCATGACTTGTTAGCCCCAACCGTTTGATTTCTGTTTCACTTAAATCATTGAGTAGAATGAGTGTCACTGATCTACAATATCTTTAGTGCTGCACATATAATAAGAGTGCGCCGGAGTCTATTTCTTCATTAAAGTGTTCCGTTTTTTTATATGGGTTGGCAGCAGATAATGAAATGAGAGACCAGTACAGGTATATATACAGTGCTCTAGAATCACAGCACAGTGTGCGTACACCAAACCCACTCCTCCGAATACATGTTTGCTGCTCTACCATTTTATTCTAGTGCAATGGAGTCTACTTTGTGTACATGGTCTATCGTCTGCAGAAAAATGTCCGGTGTCAGTGCCTTTGAGGAAAACCTAGTGATCCTGCCAATCAGTTCTGCCTTATTGGTGGGCTTATGGAAACATTCCAGTTATGGCTTGAGGTATGCCCAGAATATCTCGATTGGTTTCGGGGACTGGGCGTTCAACCAGCTGAGTCCTTGCTCTGCCATACATGAGCCACTTCCGAGTGCTCAGGCTTGTTTTCCTGGATGACCCTTAATTTGCAGGTGTCCTTGGGGTTATGACATCAGTCATGGGGCAGGCAAGTGGCTTTACAATATGAAGTTTTCTCTGAAAAAGGTTGTGCCCATTATCCCTTCAAGAAATATCACTGGCCCTGGCCCCTTTTTGAAGATGCCACCTCAACTATTTATCTTCGTCAGTAGACAGTGAAAGTCCCAAATAATATGTCCATGGTCTAAAGTAACCCTAAACTGACCCAATACCATTCTAAGAACTAAAGACAGGAGAATGACTCCCTTCTGCTGTTGCTTTGCTTCTCACAAATCTCTTCTGCTGGGTTGTTCTCAATAGGTGATTTTCAAATAGTCTTTTGTGACTTCTGTAATTAGCTTCTATAACTCTTTCAAGATCTCATTTATAATTTCGTACCATCTCAACAATTGGTTTTGTTGACCTTGGATGAATGCTTTGATCCATAAAATGATTTTGGCATAACTTTGGTTCTGTTTCTTCACTCTACAAAATGGGTTTGCTTTTCCCTTTTCCCAGGGTAGTGATATCCAGCCTCTACAACACTCCCTCTTGAGATTCTATTCTCTGCTTGTTAATTCATAGTAGTCATTCTGTTTATAGTCTCTGGGCCTCATTCCGAGTATGGAGGTAATCATGGCGCTATTTGCGCCATGACTACCTCCCATACCGGTACCGAGTCCGGCCTGTTTCAATGGAACTTACCGGTCCATTCCGACCTTGGAGGGTCCGGGAAGTCCCCATTGAAAAAAACATTCCCCATTCCCATTTCAGCCCCCATACGGCTCAATGGGAATGGGGAAGTAGCTAATAATGGTACCGCAATTTTCGCTACCGTTATTAGCTCTTTGGTCCCTTAGCGGCTCCCGCTAAGGGCACCTGGTAAAACCAGGCGCCCATTGCGCGACCCACTAAGGGACCATGTAGTAGGGCGCAAAGTAATTACCGGCACTGATGTCCTTAACGGTGTCCGGTATCCCTTTGCGCCCTACTCGGAATGAGGCCCTCTGTCTTTAGACATATATAACAGTCTGCCTTTCTCCACAGGCTTTTGTCTTTCAGGTTCTCTCTCAATCTTTATTGCATATTTTCAGTTTCTCTCTTTCAATATTAGGCTCACTTTTATTTTACTGTGACAAGTATGGCTAGTCCCATAACGATCGACTGGTGGCCTCCCGGGTCTCCCGTTCTCCCTGTTACCTCGGATTCTCTGGGAGAACGGGATTCCTTGCCCCTTAGGGTGAGTCTCTCCCTAGTCTCCCAGGCGGAGCGCCACCTTGGGGAGAAGGGACGAATTCCCTCGATTTGTCACAGATTGCATATCTGGAAGACACTAGATGTCCCAGCATGCACTGCATTCCCAGCACACAAGTCACTATGGATGCATATGTGTCAGGGACTACACATCCTAGCAGGCACTTTGCCAAGAGCACAAAACTCACTGTGGGTGCATATCTAGAGGAAACTACAGGTCCCATCATGCACTGCATTAATATTGTTGGCACATTTCTAGCAGTCACTATGAGTCCCAGCATGCACAGCATTAAGATGACGTAGCTCACTCTGGGCACATATCTGGCAGAGACGACACATCCCACCATGCACTGTGTTAAAAGCACTAAATTCATTGTGGGAGCGTATCTGGCAGTGACTGCACATGGCAGCATGCAATGCAAGAACATAAAACTCAATGTGGGGGCATATCTGGCGCAGAGTACATGTTCAAGCATGCACTGCACTACAGTCACAAAACTCATGGTGGGAATATATCTGGCAGTGACAATTTATTTAATTTAATTGTTTTTTTTATAATGCACCTAATACGGTACCTGAGTTTGGAACCAGCATTCAAACCACTGTTGCTCTGCGTGTTCTTGCTTCCGAGGCCAGCGTGTTGCCCCTGTGCTACACTTCCCAGCATGCATTGCGTTAAGAGCACAAAACTCACTGGGGATGCATATATGGGGACAGATTACAGAAACTTTGCACCGGTGCAAGTGCAAAGTTTGCCTGGTATTAGCACTAGGGCAAAGTTTGCCCTATTTTTACAAACACTGAGACACGTTAAAAAATTATAGCACCTCGCCAAGTGCAGTTTGGCATAATAAAAGCACCAGGCCTAAAATTGCCCCAGTGCTAAAAAGATACATTTTTGATGCATTTCTGCATCAGGGCAACGTTTGCCCTAGTGCTAATACTAGGGCAAATGTTGCCCTGGTGCAAAAATGTAGTAAACATGTATCTTAACACTGGGGCAATTTCTGCTTATACCATGCCAAACAGCACTTGTCGAGGTACAGTGGTTTTATTATATGTCACAGTGTTTGTAAATATAGGGCACATATCGGTGGTCTGAGACTAAATTCATCAAATAAAATTCATCAATTACTCTCACCACTTTTCCACTAGGCCACACAGCTATCTACTACAATAAAAACCTCTGATTTCTATCAGAAAAGTCTCATAGGGCCTCTTGGCCTGTACACGCCACTATGTACTCACCCATATTTAAATGGTGCATTCCCAAAACAAAACACACTTTCTCTTAATCACCAAAACAAAGTCATCATGTTTAGGCTTGTATCATACAATACCTTTCTCAAAATATTGACAGGTACCTGTGACAAATGTAACAAAAATGTGTCATAACCACTCTCCTCCATAAACTACTAATTCATCACAAGAAGAAGACTGTGTTCATAGTTTTCAACTAAATCACCAATTGTTCTAATAATCATTGAACGCTTTTCTCTCTTTGCTTTACAGACATATAGTCCTACTGTCTACCACTAGAACACAAATTGTTCTCACTTTGCCATTATCAATTTTCGGCACTCCTTGAGGCTTAGTGCCGCTAACAATTCTGAACACACTAAGTAGCCCTATGAGGCTTTCCCTCCGTGGGTGCATTCATAACCATGTCCTAGCAATAGCGTTTCTTCCTTTCATATTGACGCCTTCACTCCTGTGTGTCACTACTTATTCCATGTTTGCATATTGCTGAGTCAGTATATGGACTCACTGCACTAGCCCTCTGCAGTACATCTGTTTTGCACTTTTCCTAAGTTGCTGTACCTGCTGCACTCCCAGCGCTCATGTCTGATATAATGTCTGATCTTGGGAAAATCCTTCCTTGACTTGTAAGCTATATACTAGGGGGTGTGCTGTCCCCCTCTTGAGAATTGCCCACTTCTGCACAGCTCCTTGGCTTCTAGATATGCGTGCAAGGTGCCCTGACATACTGCATGTCCAACATACGGGAGGTCTCCTAACCTGCCACTCCCGCATGATTTGACTATCATTCTGCATGCTTTGAAACCCACCCTGGTTATTCTGGAAATTTCCCAGATTATTCTGGAACCCTCTACCACAGAACCCAACCCTACCCTGTGGTATGAATCAATGTTTACCTTGATCAAACTGCCTTTGGTTGTTCACCTGTGGCATGCCTATAGTTTGTTGTGAACCTGACCCTTCCCCACTAGTCAACATTGCCCCTTTTATGGCGTATTTAGAAAAAATATTCTGCACTAATTTTGCTTATTTACCTTCCCACACATCATCTTTCTGCCGATTCTTCTCTTGCAAAAATCTGCAATAATAATCAATGGTTAGCTGAATTTCTGACCATGGTTTTGCTTCCATACCCACTAACTTCCTGAGATGTTTCTGTACTAGTTATGGCAACCCTTGACATAATATATGGTAGAACACAGGTATAGATTCTCTCTAAGTTTTGTCAGTCTCCAAGCTTCATTCCTCCTGAAAATTCTAAATGTAAATAAGAGGATCATCCCCTTCCTGCATTTTTATTTTTTCATTATAGCTCCAATATCTGACGCATCTAGATACAGCACTCTAAGCGCTTTCCACACTACCACTGTACAATTATTAAATGGTGCTCCATCAGGAACCATGTTCTGCATAGTGACACTCGAGTGTCCTACTATCGATCAAACATCATCTCCTCTCTCCCTAAGGATAGCGTTTAGAAGACCTTTAATGTCTTCTATAGCTAACGTGTTTCCTTCAGGTCATTTTTTCAAACTCATGTATCCATTTCCCAGCGCCAGAAATTGGACTAGGGATTTTTATCCCTTATATGATCCTTATCCATCTGTGGTCAAGGTATATACTGTGGCTTGCCTCCTCCTTTCTCTAACAAGGGAAACTGTGAGATCCCAAACTCACATTCACCCCCCATTGTCTGTCTGTCTACAGCAATGGATCCGCACTGCCTTCTTCCAGGTAGCAATCTTATCCTGCTTACATAAAGTGGCGAGTCCCCCTCTCACTAAGGGACTGACCTCTAGCTTGATCTAGCTATACCAGTGACTCTGACGCCCGAGATTTGGGTAGGTCTAGATCTAAACATCTTACTTCCTTATCCATTGAAAAACACACTTCAGAGCCACATGCATTGCCTTCCTCCTCCTCATGGAAGGTTTCCCTGTCCACATTTGACATATCCTGTCCCCAACTTGTGTGACTCTCACCATTCTAGTCTCTGTTTTAAATCAACCTGTCCATAGACAAGGCTCTATGCTTTAGGCAAAACAAGCCTCTCATATTTTAAATGTGTCCATCCTGCATATTCTTAGTTTTCATATGTATATACACTGTGCAGTCTGTCCTCTCATATATTTAATGCACAGGAGGAAGTCTTCTGATTAGCCCTGTTTATGCATTCATCATTCTGCATATTTCTAAAATCTAGCTTTTTTTTTCTGCAAAAAATCTTCTGCTTTTAAATCTGTTCCCCTTGCTTTTGAGCATATACTCATCCCTTCCTTAACTCATCTGGTGCTTAAATATTTGCCCTTGGTGTGCCCACTGTTTGCCACATACCCAACTTTCTTCATCACTAGCCAATTTTGACTTTTTCTCAAGGTTGCCTAGAATGTGCAATATATGCAATATCTGATGCATTATTTTCTGGCAGTGTCACAGCTACTCCCACTTGTTCCCAAACTACTTTCATATCTACTTCAAACAGTCTTTGCTTATGACCGCTGTAAAATATAATTACACTTCCTGTTCTCACATTTCAAAATATAGAAACACCCTGTGTGTGTGTGTGCATGCGTGCAAGGATGCATTGTCTGTAGTGTACTGATTGCCTATACTCCCATAAAATCATGTGTGCACATGTGCATATATGTGTGTGCTTACATTTGTGCATGAGTGGGTGCATACATATTTACATCCTCTCCCATGTCAGTGCATCTACATTAATGCCTTGCCCATGTTGGCACGATTTGCAAGCACTTTCTTCAATGCTCACTGCTTCCTTAAACTAAAATATAAAACATGTAATGTTTTCATATATTCATCATGTTTTTGTCAGCAAACAAAAAATTGCTTTTTAATTCATTTTATTCTTTTCTTCCTTGATAGATATCTGCTATACCTAATTGAAAAAAACATCCACTAGCACATTGGTCTTCTTTTTGCCGCATATTTTCCGATTTTGTCTCCAAATGTCCTCAAATTTTACAGACATAATGTACAGCACTGGAAACATCGCTCCCTCGCTTGACACCTGTCTGCTATATTCCAAATGCATTGAATGCATTTTTTTTAAAATCCCAAGCATTTGCATTTCATGCTACCATTACAGTGCAATATTTCTCTATGCCCAACTCCCAGTCTTCTCCTCATTCTGGCTGCCTAAAGCACCCTCTTAATTCCTTTTGGCAATATGTCTCCTTCCCTCTTCATGGCACAATAAAAAAATCACAGTGTCCCAGGTTTTAACTGTAGGGGCATTTCTCAAAGTGCAACCACCAAAAAATCATTCATCACCACCTAGCTAACATGACCAACGCACTTCAGTCACAAAACAAAACAGAACTTTCAGCCCTTCAATTTAGAACATCAGCTTTTTTAACATATCAATCACTAAGTTAACTTGCTCCATTCTCAGACAAGGGCCTTCCTTCGCATCTGTTGATTTCACCATTATTCATTGTCATGTTTGTCCGCGCACACTGCCTGAATTGTATTTTACTCTGGAAAATGTTTACTGTGATCATAAATCACCTCGTTTAACTGCGTTGGCTGTTATCTTTTAATCCTTTAACCAAACACTGTCCTATTTTCAGCAGTGCACAGTCTATCTTGGCCAACTTCCAAGCTGCGCACTTCACTTTTTTTTTTAAAGAAAATAATTTCATTCTCCAACATTCTCATCTGCTGCGGTCTTGTTATCTATACTTTTCTTTTTAAACAAGAAAGGAGCGCTTTGGCAGAATTTACAGCCCCTTCTTGTCAGCTACGCAGCTTGCTGAAAAACAGCCTAAAGCAGTCACCATATTTAATATCTTGTCAAGTATTATCTGGTCTTCGTCTCCAGTAAAACTAATGCGGTTTCATGTTGTGTGAAGTTTATTAAATAGTCTATTTTTGGCAAATACAAGAATTAAACCTGTATCTACCATATTCCAGTTTTTATACGGGTTAAACAAAATTACCACTTTTTCACCCTTTTCTACATTTTCTCACTAAATATTCCATTTACTATAATTTTAAATAACAGACGCATGTGCATTTTCATCCATAACTCATATTTATACACCAATTTTAATTTCTGCATATTTTTCTTAAATAACTAAACATCTCTTTTCTTTACCTTTTCTCATAAAAATGCAGGCAAAACATAACATATAACACCACAATACAATTTGACAAACATGACAGACAGGCCGGCCACAAATATCTCAGTCTTCTCATTAAGACTGACCTTTTTCTACCCCTAATAATATCCCAATTGGGATGTAAGTCGCCCTCTTTAAAGTCGTCTTTAACCGAGTTTGTCGTCTATGTCACCCGTCCATAGGGCTCTAGGTGTGACTTCTTCTGTGTTCTTTAAAACACAGGAAACATGGGCGTATCCTTTATCATGGCCTCTCCTCACGATACCTCTTAATTGCTTGACCTCTCATCAAGTCAATCACTCAATATTCAACACTCATTGTTCTCAAGTTACTTTACCCCAATCCCTGGTACTTCTAAGCTACTATATTACACTCTAAACCATTGATGTAACCAAAATAAAAAAAAATAAAAACATTTTTCTTAAAGATCAATCAAGAATAATCCTTCAAAAAATAAATAAATAATATTTCTAAGTGGGGTTCCCCAACATAATTAAATAATTAATTTTCTGAAAGACCCCTAAAAAATGACTCAAAATATGTTTTCTTGGAAGATTTCCAAAAACAACTTTAAAATATTTGTTCTTGGAAGACTTCCAAAAAATAGCCCCCTCCAATCCCCAGGTGCCAAGATGCCCTCCCCTACTATCAGGCCTGTGAGTACCCTCTCCTATAGTGATGTGTGGGCACCTGCAGTGTGCCCCCCATCTCTCTCTCTCTCTCGCTCCTTCTCTCTCTCTTTCTCTCTCTCTCTCTCTCTCTCTCAGTCTTGATAGCATGTAAGCATGTACCTGTATTTCCAGATTTGTGGTCCTGAAGAAAAATCATCTAAGGACTCCTGGCTATGGCTCGCCAAATGAACAGAAGGTCCCAACACCTTCTCTAGGTCTTGGCAACCCAGGATCAGGACAGGGAGGCTGAAGCACATCAGGACACTCAGACTGGAGTTCAAAAGTCATCTGTTTATTCTTTGCAGCAAAACACGACACATCATACAGCAAACCGAAGAAACATATGTAACTCCCAAATCCCCTCAGTTTTCAGCTCCTTATATACTCTTTTAAAAAGTGAGGTAATGTAATGATCAATGTACAACCCCTTTTCCTGCCTGTGATTAGTTGGCCTACCTGCAAATCAGACCCAGTCTGAACAGATTTCATTTAACTTATTCTACACCAGTGATCTCTTCATGAACCTCTATGAAAAAAGTTATCCAATGACCTCATCATGACTAGCATAAATCGAGCATTTTGTATGCTCAAGCATCTATCTTAGAGTTGCCTGACTTATCTTATCAAAAATGGCCGACCAAATTACAAAATGCCTGACCAACGTATTTTTTTTACTCAAAACTTGGTTCCTGCTCAATTTCGAATCTGGAATGTTTGATCATTTATGATAAACATGTACTACTTAACATATTCTCTACTGTGCACAACAATCTTACCCCACAAAATAGATTGTCTTTAAAGCGCTTTTCTGAAAAGCATTACATTTATGATTTTCGCAGTGTTAGAGTCATTGATCAACCCGACAGGTTTCTGCATTTGGTTTGAGGGGGTGAGGCCTATCTTGTATACATTCAGTTTGAGGAGGCGCTCATCTCTGTACAATAGGGCAAACTTTGCTCCAGTGCTAATATCGTGCACTTTTTACACTTGCACCAGTGTGCAAAGTTTCTGTAATCTGGCCCATGGTAGCGACTGCATGTCCGAGCATTCACTGCATTTATAGAGGAAAGCAACCCTATTTGTGGATTTCAGGTAGCTATAACACATCTGAGCATGCACTGCTTTAGGGGTGCAAAACTCACCGTGAGCATATATATGGCAGAGAATACATGCCTCAACATGCAGTGCACTAAAAGCACAAAACTCACTGCAGGCATATATCTAACAATTAATTTATTTATGTATTTATTTATTCTACATTTGTTAGATGATTATACAGCAAGTACATTGCATTTCAAAGTGCCCGAAGGGCAACAGGGAGCGAACATGGGATGAAAAACAATGAATACACTGGAAATCAAAGACCAACCTACTAGGCCTTGTGAACATTCAGAGCATACAAGTGCACAGAGAGGAGAGCGGAAGAGGGAGGGGAGGTAAGTGCTGGAGTGCCCATGCTTGTGAGTGAGCAGCAGATGTATGTGCCCAGAGTAGGAAGTGCTAGGGAACTATGCCAATAAATGGGTAAGAGCAGGCCTACAGCGGTGAAGGCCAGTAAGTGCCAAGGCAAGTGCTGTGAGTAGGCGGAGGCTGAAGGAGATTGGGTGTGGGAGGCCAGGACGCCGAAGGGCACATAAAGACCCTGGTCAACAATCACAGCGACCGTGCAATTAACAGAGCATAAAAGAAGGGAGGGAGGGGGTCAAAAGAGAAGTCTTGAGGAGCTTCTGGAATCTGAGGACGTCCGGCTCAATGCAAAGAAGAAGGGGGAGGCTGTTCCATAAGATGGAGCCATTGAGGAAATAGATGGGCCTCCGGGCCTCAGTTTAGCAATACGCTTGACACACAGAGAGTTGGTACCAGAGAAATGTAGAGGTCTAGAGGGAGAGTATTCAGTAAAAGCATTTTGCAGATAGTGTAGTCCCTAGCCCCAGAAAACCTTATGGATTATGCAGAGGGATTTGAACTTGATCCTTGTAGGAACCGGGAGCCAATGAAGAGATGCGGGAGAGATGTGGTCCCTGGGTTTAAGGCCAAGGAGACATCTTACTGCCCTATTCTGGTTTAGCTGGAGGGGTTGTAGAGAGGAAGAGGGTAGTTTCAAGAGAAAGCTATTGCAGTAGTCTAAACAAACCTGACCGTGTTCCCGTTGGGTATAGTTTAGATGTAATTCAAAACTCATTCAGAATTTAAACATGCAAAACAACTTAATCATCTAGGTCTTGATGTACATGATATATTTATAAATTCATGTTATGAAAAATGATACATAGAATGAACCAAGAGATGAAAAGCAATTATTTGTTTATTTATTTATCAAGAAGGCATTGCAGTAATCTAGCCTAGAGAGAACTAAAACTCTGGTAACATTGACTTTCTGGTGGAAAGTGAGAAAAGGGAGAATTCTCTTGATAAGGATGAGTTGAAAGTTGGACTTCTTGGCAATGTTCTGAATGTGAGGGAGGAAAGAAAGAGAGGAGTCGAAGATGACTCCAAGGTTTCTGGCTTGAGATGAAGGAGAAGGGGGAGAGACCATAGAGGATGGCCAGAGTGAAGGGAAGAAAGATGGAGCAGGGGTCCCGATTGAAAGGATCTCAGTCTTGCTGGCATTGAGGCAGAGATTGTTGGAAGTGCACCAGGAGTGGATGGCAGATAGACAGTCTGGGATGATGGAAAATGCAAGAGGGTCTGCAGGAAGTTTGAAAAAGAGTTGTGTGTCATCTGTGTAACACTGGAAGCTGTGTGAGAAGATGAAAATGAGTAGTGCTTGCTGTGCAAGCTAAGTGTTGAAGACCCAGGGGGAGAGGTTGGAGCCCTGGGGTACCCCACCAGTGGATAAATAGGTAGATGGGGAGAAGGTGGCCAGAATAACCTGGGACAAACGGTCAGTTAGAAAGGAGGTCAGCCAATCATGGGCCCGCTCCGAGATGCCCAGGGTATCATGGAGCCATTTTTTTGAGGATAGAGTGGTTGACCGTGTCAAAGGCAGAGGAGAGACCAAGTAGAATGAGGACAGCTGGAGAGTTAGAGTTCAGAGATGCAAGCAGTTCTTCACAGGTGTTCAGAGGAGCAGTTTCCATGCCTCTGGATGCTCAGAATCCAGATTGATGGTCGTGGAGACTGTCAACAGGTTCAGTGTGTGAAGTAAGTTGGGGGAAGGCCAGCTTCTCCAGGAGTTTGCCAAGGAAGGGGATGATAAAAATAGGGCGGTATTTGGCTGCACAGGTAGGGTCTGCAATGGGTTAAGAGCACAAAACTCACTCTGGGCAGAGACTGCATTCTCTCTTTGTACCCTCTGCCAGAATCATCCCGCTTATGCATACTATACTCTACATGAACATGAAGGGTGCCTTGCTGTTTTCCATGTTCACACCAATACATGACATTCACAGTAGGGTACTCCTGTGGTTAGCTTCAACCTGTGCTCCCGTCATCTTGATGAAGGAGCTGATCTGCATGGGTGCTTAGACACCTTGAGGGAAGGAGAGAAAAGATAGTCAATGTCAGCAAACTAGACTGTCAACAGAACGGCAACTCTCCCCATTGCACCACAATACTTACTAGTCCAAATGCTTGATAATCCTCTTCTGGGGTGGGTTATTCCTCTGGGGTGGTAGAAGATTGCGGAAGGGGTTATATAATTCCTGAAAGTTAGCAGCAATGGGAGGATCTGGTAGATGGTGAATACCCTTCTCCGTGAAGCCTTCAACGTTTTGTTCATCACTGGAGTGATGTGCCCAGCCATTGCTGGGAAAGCAGTAATGGACATAATGACCCTGCGATACCAATGAAATTCACAATGAAATACGTTGTGGCAGTCCCCACAAGGTGGCCTTGAAAAGGGGACAGGTGCTAGAGAGGAAGGGAAACCAGGTGCGTGAGAATAAATGCATTGGCTGAATCATTTCTTGTTATGGCACCATAAAAAGAGGATTAATGTACTCATGCCTCCGCCATTAAACGCCACATTAACTGGAAATCCTGTCTAGTTGAGTATAGGGCAACCTCACTTCATTTTTTAGCACTTGTTCCTAACACAATGAAAAAGCACAGAGAATGTCCCCACAGGTGCTCATGGCTGCAAGGCACGCTGGTGCGGGCAGCACTATTATGCCCACAACAAAGTCATGCCCGGGCCAAAGCAGGCTCCCAGGTGAAGTTCTCTAACAAAAGATGTCCCCAAGGAAACAAGGGGCAGGCAAAAGTTCCATTTCACAGGGAGAAGAGAGTAGAATTCTACATGTCCTGCCTCATCCTTTCATATCGATCTCGGCAGGATAGCTCAGCGGCAACATACTCGCCTTGGAAACAAGGGTCCGCGCTTAGAAACCTCTGGGTATTAAGCGTGTTATAAATAACCTATCATATCATATCATATATCGGGCAAAATGGACCAATAACAATTGGTGTCATCGATATTTGTAATTTTGGCCATTGATCCATGTCCATCTTGACCCTCAACAATACTCCTTCTACTGTAGCTTGTTCAGCAGTTGTTAAATGAAAATTAAATGAGATATGCACTGTATACTGTATTCTATCATATACTGGGCCAGAAAAATAGCTGTTCTGAACCCCCTAGTTTATAGTGTCTGTGCCCCAGTACACTTGTCCAGCAAAACACATGCACCTCCTGTCTGGGATACACAAAGGAACTGTATCCATGTTGCGGGACAGCTCTGCAAAGCACAATGTATGTTCTGTCTCCCCTCCAGGGGACACTGAACACATATATCTGAATTAATTCAGGCCCCACGGGGTGCAGAGTGCAGAAAGTTGCATGCATGTATGCCACAGGCCCGGTGTTGATAGGGAAATTAAAAGAAAACATCAGCCAGCGACCACCCCAAGATATGAGCGGTCTTCTTCAAGGTCATGGTAACTGTGAAATGTCAGCCAGCATTACACATCTCAATGACACCAACTTTAAGCAGTACACCGTAACACATTATTGTTCTGTATTGGTATACTGCTGCATGCAGCAGTGTGGCAGGATCGAAGCACTTTATGTAGGGAAAAGTGTGCCGGACATCCTGGTGACAGAGAAGATGCTATTTGGGCGACATGGAAAGAACATTTCTAATGACCATATACATGTTATGCTATGTGCCATGGGGTGTGAGTGAATACTGGGCTGGATTGAAGCTGCTCTGGGTTCCGTGGCCGAGAGCAGGCTTCATGCTGATTCTCCTCTGTACGTGTGTGCTTATTTGCTCATGTCCTCACTTAGCGACTACTTGAGTGCAATGTGCCGGGTAATAAGGTCTTCACTCGAGTACCACTTCATCACCGCCTGATTGTGTTTAGTGCACATTTGTATGCACCGATTCATGCTAGTGGTCAGGTTACCATCTGCTTGCTTCCTTCCATACACCATCGCCGGCTGCTAGTATATGATACTGGTCTGGCATTAGTCCAGCCTGTGTCTACAGGTCATGGCCACAATAATAACAAGCATCGGCAAAGCCAACAGTTTTTGCTTTTCTTTAAGCAGCAATATTTCCCCATATCTGATATTTTTAGCATCACACCTTTTATATATAGACCTCCTGGAGACTGCCCCTGAGTGGTAGCGGTGCGCAGAATAAAATGGTGCCATGTCATTTAATTGTGGGATGTTTTTTCGCAGAGGGTTTTACCGCAGATTTTTTAATGAAAAAAACTCATCAAACTTTTATTTTTTATTTTGCCCATATTCCCTTTCATTTCTTTGCTATTCTCGAACACCCACATGCCATATATATGTTTGCCTAACCCCCTCTAAAAATTCGATGAGTTTTTTCGTTAAAAAGATCGCGTTAAAAACCCCCGTGAAAAAGCATTCCGCGATGAAAGGACGTTGTACCGTATAAATCAACATAACATATTGACACCCTACTACTCTGTACAATTAGTTTTGCCTCCTATAAGTTAAGCCGAAAACCTCACTTTCTGCTTCTGTACTTGTGGCACTGGGCAGAAGTGGTGATTGATTCTTCAGCCCAGCAACCAGCCTCCCCGGTTTTATTAAACAAATGTCAAACTTTAAATACATGCAAGTGCTTCATCCTTTTTACTTAAAGGCAGTGCTTAATTTGTAAAAAAAGAAGTGCCAGGGACCAAAGAATCTTGGTCACCTAAAGCCGGCCCGGCGGGCACCGCCCGAGTGCGGGCACCGCCCGAGTGCGGGCACCGCAGCTCAGGCCGGTTCAGTGCTAGACCTAGATCGGCCCATCACACTGCTGCTGCTCCATGTCACCTGTTTGGAACTGCAGCAACTGCTGGCAAGGGCTAGTAGTGGGATGGATGGGGAAGGGCACACATGGGTTGAGGAAGCATTATTCTTTCAATTGAGAAAACAATTGTTATGGTAGGTGTGCAGATGGCAGAGGAGTGGCAAACTTACCTGTTTAGGGGCATCTAACATCATTACTCATTGTAATGAGACTATTCTAGTGCAGCTTCAATGTTACAATCAGTTAACTCTCTCCTTTAAGTCTGAAAGCACCCACACTCCTTGCACATCCTGAAGGTCCTAGAAAGTGTGAAAATGGCAGATGGTGTTCAATGAAAGACAGTATCATAGCATAACTGGACATATCAGAGTCTGGGGCAGTCCTCTGGATGGCCCAAGCAACTTCAGTGCCTGGGAGCAACAGGGGAGAAAATGTAATGTTGGTTCTACCACAGTTAGTCCGCTAGAATCTCTGGTACACCAACTGGCTAGTGAGACTATGTCTGCCTGTCTAATCAAGTGATACGACTCCAAGACAGTGCAGCAATAATGCATTCTATGTGACAGTATTGGAGCCAATAGCAAAGGAGCACCAGGGTACACCAATGTGTCTACACTTATTAAAACTGTCCTATTGTAAGTGTGTAAACGTAATCACTCATTAGCACTCCAATTGTTGCAGTTGAAGTCAGGGTGAGGTACATTATTTGGCTGGGATCACACACTTATGCTAAACAGGGATTTTAACCCACTCTGCAATTTGGGAACAGGCCGGCCACCTTCTTCCACGCTTTACATGGAAAAAATATTTATGTTTTGGGTGTCAAAACCGTGAAACAAGGTGTGTACCTTTACTGTTTTGTAGTAACCACAACGTTCCAAGATAAACAGGCCAACCAGAGTGTTTGGCCTGTTCTCTTGGGTTGTTTAAAGAGGACGAGACGTGTGTTGCCTAATTTTAGCAATCACGGAATGAATCAACCACTAGGTATATATTACCATAATCTCAAAACAAAACTTTTGTACAATTTGTAAAGAAATGAGATGTACAAGCAATACATAAAATATATTTTACTGCTTTGTGAAGTGAGTGGCTAGAATATGTAAGTACAGAAAATACAGAACATAAAATTGTTCTGAATTACTGTTTACATTTGAGAAAGGGACATTCAACACATTGTGAGGGCAAATTGAGAACAATTAGCATGTGAAAACAAATTGAGAACAATTAACATGTGCAATCAACATAATATGAGATAATTAAGTCCTCTAGACGAGTAGTGCTTCAAAGTTTGTCCGCAAGTCAAGACCTACAATAATATATATTTTCTCGAATAAAACGTTTCAGAAAAGCAGCCACCTCCAAAATGTACAGTAACTGCCACCAAAACTGTGGACTATCGGTTGTCACATATTCATTGATTCTTATCTACAGAAGGGTAAGGGAGATAGGGAAAAAATAGAAAGTGTGGAAGAGCGCAACAGTAGGGACCAGGGAAAGATGCCAGGCTTCATTTAATTATACAGGGAACAAGAAACTCAGATGAGGGGGTTGTTTTCTTTTCGGAGTGGTGCCGGTATCAGTGCCACTGGTCTTCTCTGCTAACGCACGTACAAACAAAATTGAACACATATTTTAAATATTGTTATAGACAACTTTTAGATATGATGCGGCTGAACGTAATAAAGTTCTATGAAGTCATGTTTACCACTTCTGTGTAAAGATTCGCTAAAACGCCTCTTGCGTTCTGTTTTGAGAGCACCATGTTTTTAACTGTATGCACACATGTACAGGTGTATTTAAACCATAAACAATATAGTATTGATTGACACGTGAGTGGTGGAAGGAATACGTACAAAGGGCCTCATTACGAGTAGGGTGGTAAGGGATACTGGGCACCGGTAAGGAGACCGGTGCTGGTAATCCCTTACCGCCCTACTACGAGTTCCCTTAGCGGGTCCCTCCTTTAACGCCTGGTCTGACCAGGCGTTATGGACGGGACCCGTTAAGGGAATTCAGAGGCAATAATGGTACCGCAGTTTGCGGTACCATTATTAGCGCTTTCCCCATTCCCATTGAGCCCTATGGGGGCTCAAATGGGAATGGGGAATGGCTTTTTCAATGGGGACTTACCGGTCCTGCAAAGGTCGGACTACACCGGTAAGTCCCCATTGAACAAGACCGGTGCCGGACACGTTATTGGTGGCAGTCATGGCGCAAATAGCGCCATGACTACCACCAATCTCGTAATGAGGCCCAATGACTTGGGATTGAAGTAAGGAAGAAATGGACACAGGCTGAAATGTAAAGGGGATGAGGTTCAGACAAGAGACGCAAGTTGGGGATCTGGGAGTTGGGGAGGCTCTGTGCGGCGCACTCCCTGGAATAAGAGACTCAGTGGGCCTCATTACGAAGTGGGCAGTAAGGGTTAATGGACACCAGTAAGGAGACCGGTGCCGGTAAACCCTTACCGCCCTATTCCGAGGGTCCCTTAGCGGGAGCCGCTAAGGGACCAGGGAGCTAATAACGGGCCCGCTATTAGCGGGCCCGTTATTAGCTCCATCCCCATTCCCATTGAGCCCTATGGGGGTGACCCGGTAAGTTCCTATTTCGAGAACCCAGACCCAGAATGCGGTAAGAGGGTTGCCATGGTGCTAATAGCACCATGGCTACCTCCTACCTCGTAATGAGGCCCAGTGATTTGGACGTCCTCCCAAGCTTGGGAGTTTCCGTTCCCTGCTTGGTCTCCGACTTGGCCCGTGCAATGCGTGAGTTCTTGCTCCCCGAAGAGGACACGCTCTCAATCCAACGCCCCTGATGCCCCCTGCGGAGGGCAGTGTGTGTTTGTGCGTGTGAGAAGGAGCGTGCAGTTTGGGCCCCCTAGCTTCGATCTGACCTTTTTGGAGTGCTCTGGGAGGGGGGTACGCTTTTGTGGTGCATTCAAGTTGTCTCGTCCCTTACACCAGCAGCAAATCCACACCCTATCTCCCACCTAGTGCCTAGAGGCCATTGAGTTCAGAGGAACGCTATGAAAGAAGACACGTCCATTTGAGCGCCATTCCAAATAGCACTGTCTCTACCAGAAAATAATTGTCACATTGACGTGCTGATCTAAAAGGGCAAGAGGGTGTGCGCTATATTATACATTTCTGCACACCCAATAGTTGGCAGTCTCACCTCTGATTTCCCTTTGCCATACACCTGTGTGGACACAAAGTGCAGACGCCATGGCCCTGGCGAACGGGAAAACATCTGTTTACATCCCGACTTAGCTACATAACCACACTGTGTGATCTGGGGCACATCTGCGTATCTCAGTTTGATTCCGTTCCTTTACCTGTCAAACTGAGGAGCGCTTAGAAACCGACCGACCCCACCCCTAAGTGATATAAAGAACACTGGACCATTACGGGGGACAGTGATATCAAAATCGGATAACTACATTATTTAAATACCCACTAATGTCTATGCAATGCTGACAAAATCCCTATTTTGACAGCGCTCCATTGCTTTCTTGCTAGGTTGGTGCTATACATATATACTGCATAGATGCACACCTCTTTCCACACTTAACGCCCTCTAACAGGCACATTGTTTATATACGAAGCACCTAGAAACGGGGCAGTCGCTGGGTAAAGTTTCGACTGAGGGATGTCTGACCTAATCTAATTGAGCGCATTGTATTACCCTGGGCAGATAATGTATTTTCACTATGTGTAGGCTGTCTTGTCCCTCAAAAGTGGAGCGGGATGCTTAGAAATGGCCTGAAAGTCGATATGATATGATATGGCATTTATAACAGGCGTATACACAAGTGTTTGAAGGAGCGAAAAATATTATGCTTCATATAAAATTGATAGACCTTTTACATCACTGTTGATATTGTGAAAAGAAGACACACGCGTGCACGGCTAATGCACAAAATGATCACTTATGTATGGGATAAAACACAAAAGGGATTTTTAAATTACAAATAAAACACCTGGGAGCGTGAATGGCAAATTCAGTTGCTAGGGCGCGCATTAAGGTTGCATGACCACCTCCCTGCAGGTAATGGCTCGCATTACGCAGGCGGGGATTGAAGTTGAGGTTCTGTTGCCCACTTCAGGGTACACCCTGGTAAGTGCTGGCCCTCTGGGGAGGGGTAGCCAGCGAGCACGGGGCAGCTGCAGAGCAAGGGCCCTTGCAGACAGAGGACCAAGGCAAGTATCCTCTCTAGTCTAGAGTCAATCACGTGGTGTGAGTGACATTGAGCTGGTCTTGGTGGCGGCACAGAGTCTGTGTCGGTTTCATTGGCCCCCACCCTGTTGTTCTGCAGTGGCCCTCCAGCCCCAGGCACAAGTTGCTTTCAACTTTGCAAAGTTCAACACATTTGTTGCTACTTCCTGCAAAGTTGAAAGCAACTGAGAGTGAAATCTGTATGTGTCAAGTGCCGGGGGCCCATTTCATTTAATTCCTTGCCAGGCCCAGCCAGCTCCCAGCCAAGCCCTATAGGCAGGCAGAATTCAGCATGCCCTGCCCTGCAGAAGGGTGTTAAGTAGTTTGAACTTTTTAAATTGCTAGTGAGACTCAGCCAGGCCGAGCGAGCACCGCAAGGCGCCGGCCCACCCTGGAGTGGCGATGATGTATATGGATCATAATTTCTGATGAATGCATACAAATCATCAAAGCAAGGTAACAACGTGTGTTACCTTGCTTTGATTAATTATTTATGCTGCAGACAGTGCCTGGCTGCTGCCCAGCCCATCAGTACCACTTCCGCTGGCCTGCTGCGAGCCTGCGAGGCGAGCTGCTCCGCTCAGGCGCTCGGAGCACACACACACACTAACACTGCAGTGGCAGGCGCTGGGCGGCATTGGGAGGAAGGGAGGAGAAGGGATTGCATCAACAATTTAATGCTGCAGCCCGCCCACTGGCACACTTACTGTCTGACTGAGACTGTGCGGCAAGCAGCGGCAGTCATAAGTCTAATTTTTAAAAAAAGTAATTAAAAAGAAACCGCCCCATGGGTGGCTGTCTGAAAAACCAGCCCCAGGGTCCCCAACGCATTCGGCCAGTGGCCGAACGCCCGTAAAGGCCAGTCCATGAGGTTCCGGTGCCAAAAAAGAGTGCTGTTGTTGCCCACCGGCAAACACTGGCACAAATTAAGCACTGCTTAAAGGTCAAGAGTAGACAGGAATCTATTAAGCTGATTTTAGAATCGATGTTCAAGAACAAGTTAAGTAAGCTTAGTGTGGAAGCAGAAGAAAGTTTGGAGGTGTAGATGTCACAACACACGGCCGACACTCCCTTCATTTCACGTTCAATGTGAATCCTGTCCGAACTCACAGCTCTTTCCTATTCCCCAGGCGCGGAGCATGGCCGCTGCTTCATGCAGTGTGTCAAAGTGCCAGGCTGTTATGCAAGTCTATGCAAAAAGGACAAGCATACTCGTCCTTGGCACTTAAGGGGTTAACTAAACCTGAGCGCACCATGTCACTGTACTTCTCACGTTCTTGGGACTTAGACCATTCACTGCTGCCAAATGCTTCCTTAATAAGGGCACGACTACCACCAGGGTCGTAATGAGGCCCATTGTGTATAGGCGCTATATAAATAAACAATCATTTCAATTCAAGACAACAGCAACAGCAATCTTGCGCCATCCCTTCTAGATCTACTAAGTTCAAACCATATTATTTCTCTTGCAAGTCCCAGAGCACTGCCAAAAGCCATACTATATAAAACCCTGCAACGTAAATTAGCATACTGACCATGCACCCAACTCAAAATCCCACTCCATGCTTTTGCTAATACAACCTCCCTTCTTTCCGCGTAGTCTAGCAGTCAAAAAAACTGCATTACCTTTATTATGTTTCATGCATTTTGAAGACCAATGTTTTACTCTAGCACAACCTTTTCTCTGCTCTGGATTTCACGAGTCTCGCTTTGTTCTGGGTTCTTGGTTGGGACCGAACTAGCGACGTTCTACCTTCTCCGAATAACTCCCACTCTATCCCCTGAGCACATTGCTTATTGGGTAAGAAGAGTGAATAGAAAAACGTCATTTTCCCTTGGTGGTCTCCACGTGCGATAAGAACACCTTCTTTGTTTCTATTCGGCTCTCCCCCATTGCTCCAAAGTGTTCGGCCCTTGCCCGTGGTCGTTGTTAGAATAAGGCAATTAATAGCAGCTGCCGAAGGCGCAATCAGCAGAGTTGTACGCAGGGGTGCCATTTTAGCTCATGTAGCCTTCATTTAAGGAAGGGTGTTGGATCTCAAAAAGGCACTTTGCTTGAGCCAGTATTCCGACGAAAAAACGAAAATAAAAAGAATAAAGCCAAAAATAACGAATTTATTTAATCTAGTTTGTGTGGGATTTCTGCCAATGTTTTAAATAAATAGATGGGGGTGGGGTAAGGGTATAAATTAAGTTGGGGATGTGGACGGGCTCAACAAAGAAAGAAAACAAAATATGGGAGGAATTCGACTAAACAAATGGTTCTTTTCGGCATCGTTATTTTATTTTCGCTATTGCATGGGCCAACACAAATCTGTTACTGTTTCCAGCACTACATCAGTTGCAACCTGAAGAACTCTAAATGGCATGCCTTGAACGTGCTTTTTCACCTTTTTCACCCTTTAACATAACATCCTTTCTCCATCCCAGCCTAGCGCCTTCCACAGATGTACAGGCTAGTCTCCCAGATGAAATTGCGCTCTTTCTTGTTGGCAATAGTGACTTTGACATTTCCGTCAACCTCTACTGTGACAACTAATGATTTAACAGTTTAGCCGTATATACCAACAACGCGTGCCAGTGTACTTTCCCAGTTTCCTTAACTTTAAATGCCAAGTCTCAGGGGTGAAATTATACATGGTTTATAACAAGGCAGCCTTCAGCTGTGTGCTCCATTTGCCAACTTGAATGTCGAATTGGGCATCTGACATACTTCCTTTATGTACAGGGTATGAAATACTACTGGGCCAACATATTTGTATTCAGGTAAATGACAAATAGGGTCTAGATATGTTAACGTAGACTTTCTGCTTTTAAGCCATTAGTTTTTTGAGTTTTTTCAGCTAACACAGTTGCTTCATTTTGTGCGAAAGCGTGCGAATCGCAGAGCCAGTTCGAAAATAGCAGCGAAACCCGTGCATTAATGGAAGTCCGTGTGCGTGTAAATCCCAGGATGTGCGCCAAAATTCTGCGTGGCGCACACTGGCGCACACGTCTCCAAACAGCGTGCGCTACGCGCACAGCGAAATCGCACATAGCGCGGCGCACACAACAAAAGTAGGAGGAACAGAGGGCGTGACACGCGGAATGGGGAACAACGAGTGAAAATGTGGGCGTCACGGGGGAAGTACAGGAGGCAAATGCGAGGAACGCCCACACGCACGTTCAAAACACGTATTCATGGATTCGAACGGGGCTAACGCGTGCGCCAAAAAAGAGGCGCTAATCCGGAAACACGTACGCCAGCAGAAAGCAGGCGTATGTGGACCCGCGCAGCATAAAAGTGCGCGCAAACAACAAACAAGCTCAGACACCAGGATGAATATACCGTTCCTAGCAGCAGTGGTCGTGGGATACCGCAGGAGGAGGAGGATAGTCAGGCCTAGAATTTTCACATCCAGAACCAGCCTTTTTGGGATGCCTGATCACCAGGTGTATAGGAGGTAAAGGTTTCCACCTCACATAATACTCGACCTGGTGAGTGAGTGGGAGGATGACCTCACATCACCCACCCTGTGCTCCCAAGCACTCAGCCCCCTGGAGAAGGTCCTCAATGTGCTGCACTTCTTGGCCACTGGATCATTTCAACGGACAAGTGCTATAGTGGGGGGGGGTGTCACAGGCCACGCAGTCACGCTGCCTACACCAGGTCTTGGCCATCATGACTGCATGCCCATCAGTCCGCAGGCACATATACCTGCCCAGAACACCTACAGAAAGGCAGGCTGCCGTCCAGGATTTCTACGGGGCGGCACAATTCCCCAAAGTCCTAGGTGCCATTGATTGCACCCATGTGACTGTACGTCCCCCCAGGGCATCAGAGCACATCTATAGAAACCGCAAGCACTGGCATTCCATCAACGTGCAGGTAGTATGTGATGCCAAGGGAATCATCACCTCAGTATATGTCAACTATCCAGGGTCCACCCATAACAGTTGTATTTACAGAATGTCAACCCTTAACCGGGACCTGGAAGCTGGGCGGCATGGTGATACATGGCTGCTCGGTGAGTATAAATGCCACAGCACATGCATGCATGTCAGATACTGAGTAATGTCACAACCCCACTAATGATACCCATCACCACCTCCCCAGGGGACAGTGCCTACCCTCTGAGCACCCACATGATGACGCCATTCTAAACCCCACCACGCCACACGAGGTAATATACAACACAGCCCACATTGCAACCCGGGGCATAGTGGAGCGCACATTCAGAGTGCTAAAGTCACGCTTTCGCTCCCTTGACCGTTCTGGCGGGCAGCTGTTATACACTCCCCCAGTAGTGTGCAGGATCATAGTGGCAGCATGTGTCCTGCACAACGTTGCAACACGCCGGGGCCTGCCTGTGGACATGGTGGTGCCCCCACATCCCCAACCACATGCACGCCCGCTGGGCATTGGGTGGGGAAAGGGCACTGGGTGAGGCAGCCCGTACGCAGCTGGTGGCTAATTACTTCACCTAAAATCACACCCCTGTGGAGTGCACACAACCCTGGCACATACCATCTGACAATCAATGATGATGACATAAGGGACAGTCAACTGTCACAATCATACCAGCCTGGGATTGGTCACCTGGAAGTGTTACATTGTGTGCATCCCTACCTACACAAACACCACCAATGCTGTGTCATCAAAAGACACACTTCATGCTGCTAAATTCATTACCCCCTTGCAAAATACAACATGACAACAGTGCCATGTCACCCAACCCCTCCCCAGCACCGGCACCCAACACACTATGGCATGTCATGCTATGTGAGAGCAAACAAAGCAATCCCCAAAACATGACACAAGTGTCACAAAGTACAGTGTCCCTAATGGAAACTGACCACACACAATATGCTCCCAGTAATGTAGAACTAACAACACACATGACCAAATACTTACCAACAATACAATGCAGCTACACAACCTCAAACATAGCATAAACATGACAGTACTAAGTTAAAGTAGTGGTAGTCTTACAACCTGATTATGCCAGCACATCAACCACTTCCAACTGTACAGTGCTGCTGCCACGCAAATGTGTAAGTGCACTGCTTACAACATGAACTCCATCTCCAAAGTAGACGGCCTTGTGAAGTCATGAGGAATGAACCTGCAAATTAGGAGGAAGACATGGATGCACAAGCACATATCAATACACCATGCAGTGTACAATACAACAACAATATCCACTAGGAATGTATAAACAGTATTGACTACAGACTGCCCACACAGCTCATGGGAGTCCAACGTCACTGTGTAAGTCACTGTCACTTGGGCACACCCTTTGCAAGCCCATGGAAACGGGAAGCAGGAGGGGTGTGTGTCTCACAAACCCAAGCATCTAACCCAAACTCAGGACAAGCCTGCATGTGCCCAGCCGGAATACAGTGGATCCCCACAGGAGCCACACAAGGCAACACACTGTAAAAAAAAAAATCAAAAATCAAAAATGACCATGTGGGGGCCGGGGGGGAGGCCACCCAGGAGGTCCAAGGACAGGGTGCGCACCAACAGCCACCTGTGTGGATGTTGGGAAAAAAAACACCTCCATGGGCTCATGGCCTGCACGGCTATGCCAATGTGGGAGAACTGCTGCTGTCGCTCTCATCACCTTCTGCTTCTGCCACAGGAGGTGGTGGTGCTATGGGAGGCAGCCCACGCAAAGCCCTGGTATGGTCCTCCATGGCAGGAAGCACGCGGGTGTGGAAGGTCTCGTTCTGGAGGATTATAGTGCGGAGATCCACATGCACCACCTGACGTGATGCCCGGATCTCCTCCCGAGTTGCCTGCATCTCAGCTGAGAGCGAACGTGTGAGCCGCTCCAGCTGCTGTTCTGTCCTCAAGTTAGTGGAAGCCTCAAGGTCAACAAGAGTCTCCCTGAGGTGATGGAGTTCTACCCTCAGGGCTTCCCTGTGGCCCTGGGACTCTATTGATATTGATTGGCGTAGAGTCTCCAGTGCCGCCAGTCTGTCCCTGTTGGACGCCAACATGTCCTCCCTGTGTGATTGGCAAATGGAGTCTGTTGTCTGCTGTAGTTGCTCCATCTGCCTTTCAGGGGGGACAATGGAAGTGGCTACCCTCTCCATTGCTTGAGCCATCATCTCAACTGATGATGCCTGTAGGGTTGTCATACCGTACAAAGATTGTACCCATGCAGTATTGCCTGGTGGCGTACGGCCACCGCTTCGGCGGGCACCACACGTGATTGGGGCAAGGCGATCTGCGCCTTGCTGTGCCGGCACTGCCTGAGGCTGCAGGACTGCATTCCCCCTCTGATCTGCTGGCCCAGGAACAGGATCAGATGTTATGGAGTGTGACCCTGCATCCGTAACAGCCAAAGGTGGACTTACCAACACTGACATCCCCATAGAGGGTTCTACCCCTGGTGCAGGTGGGTTGGACAGAACAGAATCCCTGCCAGAAACACTTACCTGCGACACCACATAGGTCTCATCATCCGAATCAGCACCTGAATAGAGGTCTGGGGAGGTGCACCCAGAGACACCCCTGGACAGAATGGTCTGCAGCAAGATTGGGTTCTCACCCACCACCACACCACGTCCCCCACTGGTGCCCGGTCGTGCATGAGATCCCTCCTGGGTCTGCACCATCTCCTCAACCTCAATAGCATCAAGTGTGTCATCCCCTGCAAAGACATGAAAGACAAAAAATGGAAACAGGCATTAGCACCATAGCACACAAATAGGCCTGACAAGCTACAGAACCAGTACATGATTTACACATGTCCCACATGACTATAACCCTCCCATGCATGCACTGTCGCTGAGTTGGAAGGGGAGGCAAAAGGCAGACACTGATGACACCAAGATGGAAGAGCAACACATTTGCTGCATGCTGGGTAGCACTGCCATCACACATTGGCCTGTGAGTGGTATGTCCAATACACATACATGACACATGCCATCACACAGATGGCATGTACCATAGCCATGGTACATTCCACAAGTACATCCATATGTCAGTGAATGAATACTGTCAGCCATCCATGTGAGATGGACATGATGAGATGAAAAATGCTACATAGTGTGACAACATACAGGCCGATGTACACATCAATGGTTGTGCACTTCAACATGACAGGAAACAACTATCATGTTCCACATTCAAACAGGCCCCAAAAATGTATGTGATCAGGCCAATACTCAATCAGCCTGAATGGTCAAATCATTCACCTAACAAGGTAACACATGTGGGCCAATGAGGGGTTCATCAATGACAGAAGCATGTCACAAATGTGACAATAGGGCGGAGGGATGTGTAGCAAAAGTGGGAGAATTGAAACAATCAGCCTGAATGAACACTGAAAAATACAAACAATGTTGTTGCAAGATGCCACTTCAAGGGCAACTGCCGTAATGTTGCGCTAAATTACTACTGTGGGCAGAAGGGATACTGTCACACCCAAATCCAAGGCCGCTGAATGTTTTGGATGAAGCATATGGGTGACCCATACCACTCAGGCACACACACCCTCACCTGGCACTCAATCAGAACCCGTCACCCAAACAACATGCACATGCATTACACACACATGCATGGGCACTCACCGGACAATGCATCATAATCAGGTAGTTCTCCCACACCTTGGATCTGTTCCTCTGTGACGAAGGCCCCAGCAACAGACTCATGTTCAGTGAGTCTGTTGTCCTCTTGTGGAGACCCACCGCCAGTCACCAGAGTAGAGGCATGATTTGAGGCCAGCTTGTTCTTTGCTCTGCGTTTCAGGTCATTCCACTGCTTGTAGCAATCATCAGCTGTGCGCCTCACTAATCCAAGGGCACTTATGCGGTCCGCGATGGTCTGCCAGTGTGCCCTACGTTGACCAGGTTTGGTCTTGCACCCTGCAGTCACCACCATTTCGCGGCTATGTGCTGACACATAGGCCACAAGTGCATCAAGTTCCAGATCATTAAACCAAGGCTTCCTTCAGGTACCGGAGTGTGTAGCCGTGTCTGGGGTCTCAGCCTGTCATTCCAGTGCATCCTTCTTCCTCTTCTTTAAAGGTGGAGCAGAGCCAGAGTTGTTTACGCCGCTCTGGTCAGTAGGGGCAGAATCACCGGTGGACTGGTTAGTAGGAGTGTGGGAATGCACAATGACCATAGGTCTTAATGCAGGCATTGGTTCTAGGGTAATGTTGGCAGGGTGAACGTCAGTTTGATGGACCTGGACTGACACTGTCCTGGCTGGGAGAGTTAGAGCTGGGGCGGATGGAGCTGCAGCTGCCCCTGCAGCCTCCTCACCCTGTATACTTGGGGCAGCAGATGACATAGCTGCCCCAGATCCACGTGGCTTGGTGACAACAACATGTACTGCCACACGTGGCCTAGACTTGCTGACCTGGAAGTCAGCCAGGGAGTTATCCTGTGCCAGGTCAGGCGCCACAATGGGCTGGTCCAACAGGGGCTGAGCTGGGATGGTGTCAGCCACGTTTCCCTCAACCATGGGGGGGGCATGGGTGTCCCTGATTGTTCCTCCACACATGGGGGTATAGGGGCACCCTGCAAATCCTGGCCATGTCCCCTACCGCGCCCACCACGCCCACTTTTTGAAGGTCGGCCACCTTTGCCTCCCTTACCACTTGGTCGCCTCCCAACCATGGCACTCATTTTGTTGTGCTTATGGGAGTTGCAGTAAACTATTGTCCTGGGCAATTGGGGGGTCAAAGGGGTAGGATACCAGATGGAATTCGTACCCTAGTGCTCTAACAAGGCTGTCTGTGACCCCTGGGGAAGATGACGGGTCATGCAATGCACAGGCAGCCCAAAATTGAAAATTAACAAGCACGCAACCCCTCGTAGACCACGTGCGTGAAAAAATGAACCCGCACTACGCTGTGGCACCCAGAAACACAAAACTAAGCGTATGCGTAATACACGCAACCTACAATGACCTCTGAAGGGGAACGTGACACACGGGGCAAGCACAGTTGCTAAGTACGTGCGGAACTCACCGCCTGCCTGGAAAAAGAACGTGAAAAATATGCACGTGTGCGCGTTGGCAACACCCCCGCCAAAAGAAGAATTGTACGCTGTCTGAGGAGACAGGACAAAAGGAGAAGTGAACTCTGTTTGAGGTAACAGGCCCAACAAAAATTCAGAAAAGAGCTGTCAGAGGTAACAGGGAGTATGAAATAGAAACGCTGTGAAGTAATCGTGTGTGAACCGACAAGAAGTACAGAATTCACCCACTCGCTCTCCACGAAAAGCACGTACAAGGAAATGGCATCCTACACGTAGCTTTTAAACTGGCCCACAAGTACACGTCAGATACGCGTGTACATGGGCGCTTTCCTCCAATTACATGCGATGACACTCGGACGTGCACTTTTTCCACGTGTGCTCTGTCATCACGTGCTATGAGGGAAACGCCCACGCGCGTAATGTAACTTACGCGCTTACGCGCTAACGGCCTTTGGTCCAATGAAATCGGGTGCGTGTGCTGACGTGCTTACGCGCTAAGGCTCTTTCCTCGAATTACACGCTGACGTGCAATTTTTTCACATGCCAAATCACTCCGTATCAAGCTGGCCACGCGAAAACACACGGAAGACCACGCTCCTTCCCAGAAGGCCGAATTACTGTCCCCCAGAACCCTGAGCACGCTCCCACCTGCCATCTGCTGCTGCCTGACTGCCTGCTGCCCACGTGCCCTGCCATTTGCTGCCTGCATGTCAGCCAGGGGTGTAGTTGCTGTGACCACCCCTGCTGGAACCGAAGACTCCCGACTGGGATTCCATCGCTCCACAGCCCAGCCCCAGGACCCAGTTGCCCACCCACTCCTGCCTCTGGGGTTGCCATGTACAGCACAACACCATCTGGCAGCACTGGCAACCCGCAGCCAGAGAGGCAGAGGGCCACCAGCTTCACTGCCACCGAAATTGATGTCCTGGTGGAGCAAGTCCTGGGGCAGTATGATGCCCTCTTTGCAAGTTTGTGCGCCGACAATGAAGGATGGACCAGGATCTGGATATACATCATGACTGCCATCAACGCGGAGGGGGTGGCAGTCCGCAACTTACATCATGTCAAGAAGCGCTGGGAGGACTTCAGGTCCAGGACCCTCAACAAGGCCCGGCGCCTCGCTAAGGCAGCGGATGCCAAGGGGCGCCGGGGCCAGCTGTCGAACCATCAAATGAGGGTCCTGGGACGCATATGCCCAGCGTTCTACGTCCAGGTCCTTGAGAGGCAGACCCGTCTGGAGTCGAGCGGTAAGTATACATGCATGTTGATAGTACGCTGTGCGTGTCGTGGTGTGCCAGTAGTGTGCAGGTTGCACATGTGTTTATGTAGAGACATGTAGGGATGTGTATGAACATGGGCGTGAGGCTGCCACATGTGAGTCCTCTCAGTTGTGAGACACATTGATGGTGTATGTGATGGTAAGCATGCTGGGCAAATGCAGGTGTGGGAGCACACATGTTTGAATTTCTGTGTATGTACATTGGCATGTTTGTGGCATGGATGGTGGTTCATAATGCATGTATCTGCACTGTGTACATGTGCATGTATGTGTATCTGACAAGTGTGCAACTGTGATGCAACATGGATGCACGTGACACTGATATGTAGAAGGATGAATGGCAGATGTGACATGTATGGCGATCTCATCACTGCAACAGTTGGAGGAGATGTAGACATGCATGTAAGTGTGGTGACGTGTGTGCATGTCTAGTGCACTCCTTATGTTTCATGTGATGTCAGGCTCACCTTTGGCTGTTCATGCTGTTGTATGTGTAATGCCACTCATGTGCAACTGTCATGTGTGTATCAGTCCATTGTACAGTGCCCTGATGCCTGTGTTTTATCTCTCCCTGTCTGCAGCGTTAACTCAAGAAGAGGGCGGAGCGGGTGCTGTGGAGCACAGCGGCAGGGATCATCCCGCCAGGCGGAGATACAAGGTCCGGCTCCCCTCCCAGGTTGTCATCTTGTCGGGGAGTGAGGAGTCCGGTGCCGCGTCCCAGGCCACAGCTGCCGAATGAAGGTCCAAGAGGCGGAGGTCGGAGTTGGACTCCTCGGCAGCAGAAGGGGCAGCTGAGACCCCACAGGGTGCGACGGAGGAAGATGGCACGGAGTCATCCAGGTTGGTGGGGGTTTGGTGGAGGAGGAGGCCGTGTAAGGGACAAACATGGGGTCTGGAGGTGGGGATTCCACTGGTGCTAGTGGTGCAGTGCAGGGACAAGAGGCAGCACAGGCCTCCACGGAGGTGCCTGTGTGTAATCCTGTCCCCGATCCTGTGACTGCATCATCCCGCACCAGCAGGGATGCCTACGTCCAGACCCATTTTCAGGAAGGGGATCCGCTTAAAACAACTGGCCTTCCTCTCCATGCGGACGTGGCTATCCGGGACCGGGTTGCGCCTGTCCTGGGTGGGGTGGCTTTGCATCAACGGGCCATGCGAGGTGACCTGCAGTCTTTTCATGAGGAGAGAGCACGTCTTCTCAAATGGCTCGTTGACCGCATTGACCTACTGGGACAGCTCACCAGGGCCGGATTCCTCTGTTTTCTGGACCTTGTTCTGACCCCCTCCTCAACTGAACCCCCTATGCCCCAGTCGTCCTCCATGCCATCTTCCCACCCATGTATCACCTGGGTCCCCTGTGGAGCTGCCTCTGATTCTGTGGCCAGGCTGGTGGAGGACACATCCCTGCCACAGTCGGGAGTCGGACGTCCAGCAGGGGTGGCCACCTCAACAACTGCACCCCAGCCGGAGGAGGATGTGCAGGCAGCAAGAGCCAGGGCACAGGCAGAGGTCACAGCAGCAGCAGCAACAAGGTGGGAGCCATCATGGCTCGGGGCCTTCGACATCGGAGGGGCAGGCATCGGCCAGAGGGCAGGAGGACCCAGGACTGGAAGTGTCTTCCGTGTGGCAGCGGTTAGGCCATGCTATAGATGCAGAATGGCAGCGGGCAGAAGAGGCACGGCTCACGATGGTCAGGGGGGAGAACTCCATGCGGAGGGCCCTGAGGTGGGCCGAGTGCCTCGAGGCAATTCGCAGGGAGTTGGAGGAGAACATGTTGTCGTCCCTGCGAACCCTCGGGCCCTGGAAGAGGACCGCCTCCAGGACATTGAGCAGGAGTTCGATGATGCCTGGCCCGGGACATCCAAAAGTGAGCCGTCGGACTAGCCCGCTGCCCTTGTAAATAGTTTTTAGAGTTAGGTTTCCTTTTCGTTTTCCTTTTATTTGTGGTCAATGGACAATGCCACACAAATTTGTATATATTTATATTTTTAGGTAGTTTGTTAGGTAGGTTTCATTTGTTTGGTTGGGATCATGGACCCTTTACATCCTTGGACAATGGATTGTATATAGTTTCATCATGCATTCATTTTTGGGGTTTTTTGCATTATGGACATGGAGCAATGGATTTATTTTTTCTGGACAATGGATTGTAAATAGTTGGATTGATTTCTCTTTTTTTTTATTATGAACATGAAGCAATGGAGATTTTTTTTTACATTTCCTTTGGATTTGCGTTGTTGGAGGGTGACTTTGGACTGTTTTTCTTTCAAATTTTTTTGGATTGGTTATCATTTTCATTCAATCATCTTTTTCACATGCTGTTCATTTCATGTTTCATATTTTGGTATGCTTTCATTTCATTTTCGATTTCAAGTACATAATACATTTTCATTTTTTAGTTCCATGTGTGGGATTCGCTCATTGGGTTGATGCATGTGAAAATGTGGGTTTATACAAGCAATGCCAACCAGTGTATGTGTGTGACGGACATGTGTTCATGTACATAGTTGACTTTTGGTTTGTGTCATGAGATCGGCATTTCACTGCTGGGGGGTGGGGGCGCAGGGGGACATGAGTGGGACATGAGTGGGGGCCTGCTGGCAGGTGCCCTGCACTGCTGGGGGGTGGGGGTGCAAGGGGACATGAGTGGGGGCCTGCTGGCAGGTGCCCTGCACTGCTGGGGGGTGTGGGTGCAGGGGGACATGAGTGGGACATGAGTGGGGGCCTGCTGGCAGGTGCCCTGCACTGCTGGGGGTGGGGGTGCAGGGGGACATGAGTGGGACATGAGTGGGGGCCTGCTGGCAGGTGCCCTGCACTGCTGGGGGGTGGGGATGCAGGGGGACATGAGTGGGACATGAGTGGGGGCCTGCTGGCAGGTGCCCTGCACTGCTGGGGGGTGGGGGTGCAAGGGGACATGAGTGGGACATGAGTGGGGGCCTGCTGGCAGGTGCCCTGCACTGCTGGGGGGTGTGGGTGCAGGGGGACATGAGTGGGACATGAGTGGGGGCCTGCTGGCAGGTGCCCTGCACTGCTGGGGGTGGGGGTGCAGGGGGACATGAGTGGGACATGAGTGGGGGCCTGCTGGCAGGTGCCCTGCACTGCTGGGGGTGGGGGTGCAAGGGGACATGAGTTGGGGGACATGAGTGGGGGCCTGCTGGGTGGGGGTGCAGGGGGACATGAGCGGGACATGAGTGGGGGCCTGCTGGCAGGTGCCCTGCACTGCTGGGGGGTGGGGGTGCAGGGGGAAGGCGGAAGGCACACACGAAGGCAGGCGGAAGCGTCCCCGTGCACAGTATAAAAGTGCGCGCAAACAATAAACACGTATATACACGTATATACAGCTACGATGAATGCCCCATTTGTCGCAGCACTGATCGTGGGACACCGCAGGAGGAGGAGAATAGCCAGGGCACGCATTTTCGCACCACGGACAAGCCTTTTTGGGATGCCTGACGACCAGGTCTACGGCAGGTATAGGTTTCCACCCCATATCATCCTAGACCTGGTCAGGGAGTGGGAAGATGACCTTACATCCCCCACCCTTTGCTCCCAAGCATTGAGCCCCTTGGAGAAGGTGCTCAATGTCCTGCATTTTTTGGCCACTGGGTCATTTCAGCGGACTACTGCCATAGTGGGGGGGGGGTCTCACAGGCCACGCAGTCACGCTGCCTACACCAGGTACTGGAAATCATGACAGCACGCCCCTCAGTCCGCAATCACATATACATGCCCAGAACACCCGCAGAAAGGCAGGCCGTTGTCCTGGATTTTTCAGGGTGGCACACTTCCCCAAAGTGCTCGGTGCCATAGATTGCACCCATGTGGCCCTACGTCCACCTAGGGCCACTGAGCACATCTACCGAAACCGCAAGCACTGGCATTCCATCAATGTACAGGTGGTATGCGATGCAAAGGGAATCATCACCTCTGTCTATGCAAACTACCCTGGCTCCACCCATGACAGTTTCATATACAGAATGTCCGCCCTGAGCCGGGCCCCGGAAACTGGGCAGCATGGCGACACATGGCTCCTAGGTGAGTACAAATGCCCTTGCACATGCATGCATGTCTCACACACACACACACAAATACACAAACCCCAATAATCACAACCATTTACACCTCCCCAGGGGACAGTGCCTACCCTCTGAGTAACCACATGATGACGCCAATTCGGAACCCCACCACACCACCCCAGGTAAGATACAACGCCACCCATATTGCAACCAGGGCCATAGTGGAGCGCACATTCGGAGTGCTCAAGTCACATTTCTGCTCCCTTGACCGCTCTGGCGGGCAGCTACTCTATGCACCCCCAGTAGTGTGCAGGATCATTGTGGCAGCATGTGTCCTGCACAATGTTGCAACACGGCAGGGCGTACCGGTGGACATGGTGGTGCCCCACATCCCCAACCACAGGCACAGGCGCTGCCCATGGGAGGGGACAGGGCACGTGGCGAGGAAGCCCGGACCCAGCTTGTGGCCACATTTTTCACCTAAACTCCCACCCCTGCACACAGGCCTGGCACATACCAGGTGACAATCGATGATGACAAAGAGACAGTCAACTGTCACAACCCTACCACCCTGAGATAGTTGCCATGGAAGTGCCACATTGTCTGCATCCCTATCTACTTAAACACAAGCTATCCTGTGTGACTAAAAGGCACACATATGACATGACATGATATGGCATTTGTAACGTGCCTATGCACAAGTATTTCAAGGTGCGATGAGGCAGGGAG
The DNA here is from genome assembly GCF_040938575.1 of Ambystoma mexicanum. Lineage (NCBI taxonomy): Eukaryota > Metazoa > Chordata > Amphibia > Caudata > Ambystomatidae > Ambystoma > Ambystoma mexicanum. The sequence goes on along the minus strand of NC_090934.1, from coordinate 1,205,858,741 downwards.
GGGGGAACAAGGGAAGACAGACAACGATACTACTAGGCCAGGTGTCATTTAGATTGTGCAAGTGCAGGGGTAGGGGGAAGGGAAACGTGCAAGGGGAAGGGGAGGGGGGGAGTGCAGTACAGGGTAAGTAGACTAAAAAACAAATAAATAGGCCAGCTGGTGGCAACTGCAAAGGTAAGTGCAGACAAGTGCTGGGAAGGGGGGGCTGTAGGGATAGAGAGGCAGTCCCGCAGTGCAGGGGTTGCCAGGGAGGCAGTGCAAGTGGAGAGTGGCTGGGCCAGGGACCGAGGTCGGTGAGAGTGGCCCAGTTGCAGATCCAGTGCAGTTCCAGTGAAGAATTTTGCAAGGGAGAGGCAGAGAGAAAGCAGAAGCAAAGAGGAAGGTCTTGAGGTGCTTCCGGAACCGGAGATGGTTCTCCTCAAGTTTCAGTGAGGCAGGAAGGCTGTTCCAGAGGGAGGCCCCTGCCGCAGAGAGAGATCTACCACCAGCTAGTTGCTTTGAGAAGCGGATGACCCTGACATGCAAGGTGTGAATCACACACACCTGCAAAACAGGCCATGGCCATCACTGTTATGTCACTCAAACCCTCCCAAACCACAACATGACATGACAAACAATACCCATACACCAACACAGTAACAATAAGGTACACATTGCCATGTCAAAAATGTACAGTGGCATCAGACAATGATGCCTGACATGGAATCAGATGAAATGACTGACCAACAACCTCCCACCCAAAATAAGTAATTTCCAAATGAATTACAAGAGTTGTAGACGTAACATAACAATGAATGCCTGTCTACATGCACATTGTGCATTGCAAAATCAACACTGCAGCTTCTGTGTGCTGTGTCCAACTCGTGCAACACACTGCTCAGCGCACAGCACAGTGAACAGCCATTGTGTGTGATGCACACCCTGAGCATCACATCTAAGCGACAGACCACATCAAAAAGCAAATTAGGCATGTACAGGATCCATAATTGGTCACAGAACATGTGCTGCAGGGACACAGTGGGCACCAGAAGGCAAACAGTGTACACATGGATATGCAAGGGTGGTTGTACATGTAGTGCATCATAGTGCAAGTGTGTGGGTCAGTAAGGACATGCACTCAACATATGCATGTGCAATCAAGTGACCATCAGTGTCCTCTACACATCACATGTGAACATTCACCATGTGTACACCCCAGCATGTCAAACCACAACTATCCCCTCACACCTGAAAGGTAAACACAACACATGAACAGGCATTGATCAGCAGAACACAACATGTACATAGGATATCACCATTACAATGTCAGGGTTCCCATCACACTGCAGGGCAAGGCAACTATCGACAACACCCCCCCCCCCTCACAAATGACCATGACCCACTGAACAACTGCACCTGGGTCATGGAGCCTTCTACCCTCAATTTCACCTGGCCACAGGCTCACTCTTCCCCTTCGTCACCATCTCCCACCTTGTGTGTAAAAAGGTGCCTGCACCCTCAGAGTCCACCCTCATTTCCAAAATCACAAAATCCAAGCCTGAAAAACGAACCAGAACACCCTCCAGTAGATGACTTGACGTAGCAGTACCTCACAAAGGCCAAGTACTACCACAATGATGTAACAACCAAGGTAGCACAGTAAAACAATGTCACAACAGGATGTGAACCATGTGTGGTACATAACATAGAATGATGCACCATGAACGGATGTGTACTGTCACAGGTCCCGTGTACAGGCGCGGGAGTGTCACGAAACAACCACCCCCACTGTGTCCCGGGTGCCTGCAAGGTCAAACTCACACAGGCCTCTGAGACCCTGGTGGGGAAGGAGGGTCAGGGATATGCAGTCGGGACAGGTGTTGGCACACTGGATAACTGGAATGAGTGGCAGGAGAGGGGAGGAGGAATGACACATGAAAGTAGGGAATGCACAAAAATGTACTACCTGCATGAACACATAAACAATCCGAACAAACTTGGACATCATTGTTATGGCCTTCTGTAGTCCAGGCTTAGGAGTGGCACGAACCAACCACCCCCTCTAGGGTTTTGGCGCCTGCAAGCCTATGCAGAGCAGTTTGAAAGAAAAACAACAAGACACTTAGCTCTGGTTTTGAGTGCTGGCCTCCTGCCTGCGCACTCTCAGGTCCGGTTACAGGAGCACTGAAATGCTGCAAAGAGAGCCACAGTCAATAATCTGTACATGCCCATTACACAAAAACACACCACCAAACATGCCCCATAGCAACAAACTACTCTACAAAGAGACAATCTGGTGTAGATGCTTCATACCCATATATAACATTACCCCTGTGATGGGTCATACACAGTCAATGCAGTAAGTCAACCGCCGGTGGGTGCGTGGCAAATGGAACACCAATGTGTCACAAACTCACACAACATGCAATGTTCCCTGGGTAAGCAGACAGACCCATATAGCAAGGCATGACTTCAGAACAAGTCGTGTTCCACCATGACCGAACCAAAGTTGGCAGTGCATGTATCAAAATGTACATGGAAATGAAATGCGCTGCACCCGAGTATGTCCCTTGCTGTATGTCCCTGTGAGCTGCCCCTTTCCATGTCTCGGAAGGCTACATGGTTGATACAAGTGCCTCAATGGACCTTGGTGTACCGGAGGGTATGTGCCACTGCCCCTGCAGGTGTCCCAGACAACCTTACAATCAACAGCCATCAGTCCACCAACACATCAGAGCTGCATTGTGTGCTTCAACACTAATATTCGTCCAAGCTCACCCTCAGTGCTGTGACTAAGCCTGCATGTGCAACTCGCCTGGTGCAAGCTTTGCTGTGTTGTGCCCCCCCTGTGCTGCTCACCTTGCCTGGGGTTCCTTGGAACACGTCAGCAGTTCTAGGATGTAGGTCTGCAATCCCTGTGCCTTTGCCTGTGCACACATGTGCATGTGGGCACCAACAAACGTGTCCAGAATTCAGACGTCCAATGGGCCATGTCTGCTGGCAAAGGTGCTCTGGAGGCTCATCCCCCTGCAGAAAGGGCATGAAACACATGATTAATGCTTTAAAGTCATCTGTGTGTGTCTCTTCAGGCATCTCATTACTGGACCATGTCAGAGACTTACATCAGAAATCACACCATCAGTCCGTCTTTCACATCCAAAGTGTGGAACACACTATCTACGGCATGAATTGCAACAAGCATGTGTACAGTAAAGATAAGAAACATACTACACAATGCATAGCAATGAATGTACACATTAATCATGAAACACCCCATCTAGCAAAAGCTGAACAGTGGACAATAACACTGCAATCATCCCCACTAGGGGTGTCAACACAAGTTCCACAGCACCAGACATGCCACAGATATGACAGTCCAAAGCCCTTGTGTAATAGGTTGTCACACCAAACCATCCTTGCGAGCCCATGGATAAGGGAGGCAGGAGTGGCATATGTGAGTCAAGGACCCCAAGCAGCAAACACATACACAAGACAAGCCTGAAGGGCCCAGCTGGAACAGACAATGGATGCCTTCAAAAGCCACGAAGCACCGCACTGTCACATGAAAGCACAATAGACAAGCAGTTTTAAACTATATTAACTAATTACACTAACTATGGAAAACCTACATTACCTAATTAAACTAACTATCAAACAGAAACTTAACTAACTATACTAAAAAAAAAAAAAAAAATGGCCACATACGACCCGGGGGGGGAGGGGAGGCACCCAGGAGGGGTTAGGTACAGGGTGCTGCTCAACACCCACATGCGATGATGCTGAGCCAGAAAAAAACCTCCATGGGCTCAACGCCTGCACAGCCCGACCTATGTGGGAGATAGATGGTCGTCCGAGTCTGGCTCATCCTGGAAAGGAGGAATTGGCACACTAGCCTGGCCACGCCTAGCCGCAGCTTGCCCCTCGTCGGCAGCAAGTCTGCCGGACGGGTGAGCCTGGTTCTGTGTGGCGATGAACCTCACGTGTAAGGTAGCACATGTAACACAGAGTTCCTCCTGCAAGGCCTGGCTGGACAACCGCTGCACCTCCCGGCAAGCCTGTGGCTCAGCCGAGATGGTACGCTCAAGCTGGGCAAACCTCTCCTCTGCCAGCTGCCTCTGGGACATCATAAGGACACCCAGAGTGGATTTGAGGGAAGCATACTCCTCCCTCAGGGCATCCATGTGCGCCTTTGCGTGAGCAGCAATTGCTTGACGCAGAGACGACATTTCAGCCTGGCGTGCCCTATCTGAGGCCGCCATGCCCAGCCTGAGCGAGCGGGCCGTGGACCGTGCCGCCTGCTGCTGGAGAAGCACCTGCCTAGCAGGGGGGAGCACAGATCGGGCCACACGCTCCATGCTCTCAGTGATGTTCTCCATTGCTGCCCCCTGCCGTTCTGAATTGGCAGTCATGTCTTGCTCCCACTCAGTATACTGCGGTTGCGCGCGGCGACCGCGTTGCCGGGCTTAACCCCTGCGGGACCCAAGGACCGGGGGTCCTCACTGTGTTGGCACCGCCCGCGGCTGCACGACTACATGCCCCCGTCGACGTGATGTCCCAGGCACATCAGTGACTGGTGTGGAGGGTGACCCTGCGTCCCGAACCACCACGGGCAGAGGAACCAAGACTGTCTGATCCCTCAGTGCAGGTGTCGCAGACAGAGGAGTGTCCACATCAGAATCACTCACCCCTGACACATGTACTTGATGCTCATCCAACTCAACATGGATGTCAGAGTCGTCATCAAGGCTGGACTCATAGGCAGCCAGAGACAAGATGGACTGTAGCACTTGGGGGTTTTGCATGCTGGGTCAACTTTGAATTGCTTCTGTGATCAGACCTGTTGAAAGGTGGCAGTTTCCATGGAAGTGGGTCTATGCAGTGCAGAAAATGTGTACGCCACTCACTACCTACATGTACGAGGACTCCCAGGAAATGTGCCAGGAAATGTGAAGGCAGTGCAAGGTCAAATTCCGGCATCACGTGCATTGTGCATTCAATGTGTACCATATCTAGAAGCCAAGCACCCCTCCACCCCAGTACAAAAGCAGGGATGCCTAGCATGGTATCAAAAGGCTGACCATACACCTGTGTATTGACAAGTAGTGTTGACTGGCATCAACAGCTTAATGTGATTCAAGTGACAACACTGCAAATGATGATGGGACAGTAAGCAGGACACATGATGAAAACTCTGGAGGCCGCCCACGTGTGAAGAAGACACAACAACAGTTGGACAGAGTCATTGGCCATTGAACAGGCTGAGGCCTGTGAGCCACACAGATTGTCAGACCCTAAACATGTGTGCAACGCAGTACTGAGCCACAGTTGACATGGGAAGGCTGATGAGATGCCATGCAATGTATGTCACCCAGGACTTGTATTACAGTGATCATCCAGTCAAGGACACATAGGGGCATGCGTGCAATGCACATGGAGCATGAATGGGCACTCATGTCCCTGCGGGACATCTGACCTATGCACAGTACAAGTGAGACACCCTGTACTAAGGCTGTACCACACATCATATGTCTGGCGTATTCTACGCTGGAAGTTAGCATCTACACAGGACACATGAACAGGAAAGTACACATTGGCAAGATTGAAGCAGACCAGTGCAAAGGTGGAACTGGGGTGCAGAGTGGTGGAGGAGGGGCAAGGGAGAATGCCTACATGGAGTCCCCGCATGCAGGCAGAGGAGACATGCATCACGGAAGCATTGCATTACTTACACATCAGAACCATGTACACGTCACATGTAGTGGCAATCATGCACAACACATCCCACAAGTGAAACACACACGTCCTCAACAAATGCGCATCAACACTCACTGGACTGGGTATCAAAGTCCAGCATCTCTCCCACTCCTTCGACCAATTCAGGTGGTATGAACTCCGCAACGAGTGCCTCATGCGGAGTGAGCTCTTCCTCCTCTGGTGCAGGCCCACCGCCAGTCACCAGAGTCAAGTTGTAATTAGAGGCACGCTTAGCCTTAGTGCTGCGTTTGATGTCATTCCAACGCTTTTTGCACTCTTGCGCTGTGTGCACCTCATGGCCGAATTAACTGACATGTTCCGCAACATGCTTCCAGTGGGTGTCACGTTGGGCAGCCGTAGTCTGACTATTGGCACCCACTAGCATGTCACGGCTGTGGCCCCGCACGTAGCCCACGAGGAAGTCCAGTTCCTGCTTGCAGAAAGGCTTCTTCCTCAACGTGCAGGAGGGCGTGGCTGTGTGTGGGGTCCCAGCCTGTGCTGCAGGTGCAACCTTCCTCCTCTTGGACTATGGCGCAGACCCTGGCTGGCTAATGCCGCCCTGACCAGTATGGCCAGTGGGTTCGGTGGATTGAGCCAAGGGAGTGGCAGGTGGAGGGACAACCAAATGCCTGACTTGTGTCAGTGGCATCTGGGTGCCCTCTAATGGACCCTGCGCAGCAACATCAGCTGTGGCAGGGTCATTGACCACAACGGTCCTGGTTGGAAGACTCACAACCGGGGTGTTGTTGGGTGCATCTGCCCCTGCACTTGCCAACACCCGGCTGTTCGGGGCAGCAGATGAGATAACTGCCCCAGGGACACGTGTCTTGGTCTGAGCAGCCCGGCCTGCCCCTATGGTTTCCCTCCTGGCCTGTTGGAAATCTATCAAGGGCTCCTCAAGTGCCAACGCAGCCTGCGCTGGCAGACCCTGAGCCTGGGTGGCGGTGTCCACAGCTGCACCTGCAGCTACCACTACCCTTGGGCCCGTGGAAGTCGATGGAACGGACTGCCGGGTCACACAGGCGCCAGTGCCAGATGCAGAAGCTGCATCCCCCGGAACCACAGGGGGTGGTGGCATGACTGCACCGACACATGGCACAACATTGTGCTCAAGTGGCGCACCCCTACCTCTTCCCCCTCTGTGGCCGCCCTGGACACCCTGGAGTCCCCCTACTCCCTGGTCACTACGGCCACGTCCCCGACCATGCCCGCCATGAAGAGTACGCCCAGCTGAGGCGCCCCTCACCTTTGGTGTCCTCCCAACCATGGCACAGATGTAGTAGTGCCGGCACAGATGGAGTAGTGCCAATGGGAGGTGTACACCACAATTGACCTGGGCAATTGGGGTGAAGGGGGTGGGAAGCAAGATGTTAACAGCCTCCCTGCACCTGCAAGGCTGTTGTGTGACCCCGGTGATGTAGTGACGGGTCACGCAATGCTCAGGCACCCCAAAACTGCAGTAAAACCGTGCACGCAACCCTGCAGCCTACGTGCATGGATTCAACCTCCCGCAGTACGCGGTGGCACCCAGTAACACGAATAACGCGTACGCGTGGGACACGCAGGCTACTATGACATCGAAAATTGGAGCGATACACAGGGGAACCCACAGTGGGAAAAATAGCATGTGCGACTCACCGTCTGACTAGCGCGATGCAGAAAAACACGCGTAGCCAATACCCCGCCAAAAGAAGAGATACGTCCTTGATAGCTGTGAAGTTGTGATGGCGCGCGAAACAACACGAAGCAGCAACACACGTCGGTGTCCAAGAAAGGCACGTACAGCGAACTGCTGGCCCCGCTCACCTTTAACCCGTGCTGAGGGAAACGCCCACGCGCGCGCGCCACGTCACTTACGCGCATGGGCCCTTTCCTCGGATTACACGCGGACGTGCAGTTTTTCACGGGCACTGAAACGCTCATGCACGCCTGCGCGCGTCACGTCACAGAGGCGCTTGCGCTTGAAGGGCCTTCTGTCCAATGAAATTGCATATGCGTGCAGACGCGCTTACGCGCTAAGGGCCTTTCCTCGAATTACACGCTGACGTGCAGAATTTTCATGTGCCAAATCACTCCGTATCAAGCTGGCCACGCGTAAGCACATGGAAGACCACGCTCCTGCCCAGAAGGCCGAATTACTGCCCCCCAGATCCCTGAGCACGCTCCCACCTGCCATCTGCTGCTGCCTGACTGCCTGCTGCCCATGTGCCCTGCCATTTGCTGCCTGCACATCAGCCAGGGGTGCTGTTGCTGTGACCACCCCTGCTGGAACCGAAGACTCCCGACTGGGATTCCATCGCTCCACAGCCCAGCCCCAGGACCCAGTTGCCCACCCACTCCTGCCTCTGGGGTTGTCATGTCGGGCACTGCAACATCTGGCACCACTGACAACCCCCGGCCAGAGAGGCAGAGGGGCACCAGCTTCAGTGCCAGGGAAGTTGGTGTCCTGATGGAGCAAGTCCTGGGGCAGTATGATGCCCTCTTCGGAAGTGTGCGCGCTGACAAGGAAGGACGGACTCGGATCTGGACGGACATCGTGACTGCCATCAACGCGGAGGGGTTGGCAGTCCGCGACTTCCAACATGTCAAGAAGCGCTGGGAGGACTTCAGGTCCAGGACCCTCAACAAGCCCCCGCGCCTCTTGAAGGCAGCGGATGCTAAGGGGCGCCGGGGCCATTTGTCGGAAGATCAGATGAGAGTCCTGGAACGCATATCCCCAGCGCTCCACGTCCAGGTCCTTGAGAGGCAGACCCGTCTGGAGTCGAGCGGTAAGTGTACATGCATCCTGATTGTAAGCTGTGCGTGTGGTGATGTGCCAGTAGTGTGCAGGTTGCACCTCTGTTTGTCTGGGGCCGAGTATGGGTGGGGGTGTACAGGGCCGTGAGGCTAACACATGCGAGGGCTGTCATTTGTGACACATGGATGGTGCTTGTGTGTGTAGGCTTGCATGCCAAATGCAGTTGTGTGGGCACACATGTTTGGATGAATGTGTATGTAAGTAGGCATGTTCGTGATGTCACGCATGTATGTTGTTTTCAGCTGCATGTATCAGCACTGTGTACATGTGCATGTGTGTGTATTTGACAAGGGTGCAACAGTGATTCAACATGGATGCATGTGACAGCGGGATGTGGAAGCCTGATTGGCAGATGTGACATGGATGCCCATCTGAACACTGCGACAGTTGGCAGAGGTGTACACATGTAGTGCACTCCCTGTGTTGCATGTGATGTCTGGCTCACCTTTGCCTGCTCATGCTGTTGTATGTGTATGGATGGTGCTGGCAGTTGCGATATGGCTGTGGTATGGCTCATGTGTGCAAGTTGAAATGACATGTGTGTTGGGGATTGTGATGGCATGTCTGAGGTTTGCCAATGCCACTCATGTAAAACTGTCATGTGTGTATGTGTCCATTGTACAGTGCCCTGATGCCTGTGTTTTATTTTTCCCTGTCTGCAACGTCAACTGATGAAGAGGGCGGAGAAGGTGCTGTGGAGCACAGCGGCGGGGATTGCACCTCCAGCCGGAGACGCAAGGCCCGGCTCCCCTCCCAGGTTGTGATCTCGTCGGGGAGTGAGGAGTCCGGTGCCGCGTCCCAGGCCGCAGCTGCCTGGGGGAGGTCCAAGAGGCGGAGGTTGGAATTGGACTCCTCGGCAGCAGAAGGGGCAGCTGGGACCCCACAGGGCCCAACGGGGGAGGATGGCACAGAGTCATCCAGGTTGGTGGGGGGTTTGGTGGAGGAGGAGGCCGTGCAAGCAACAGAGACGGGGTCTGGAGGTGGGGATTCCACTGGTGCTAGTGGTGCAGTGCAGGACCAGGGACAGGAGGCAGCACAGGCTGCCGCGGAGGTGCCTCTGTGCAATCCTGTCCCTGATCCTGTCACTGCATCATCTTGCACCAGCAGGGATGCCTACGTCCAGACCCGTTTTCAGGCAGGGGATGAGCTTACGACAACTGGCCTTCCTCTGCCTGTGGACGTGGCTATCCGGGACCGGGTTGAGCCTGTCCTGGGTGGGGTGGGGTTGCATCAACGGGCCATGCGAGGTGACCTGCAGTCTTTTCATGAGGAGACTGCACGTCATCTCGAATGGCTTGTTGACCGCGTCGGCCTACTGGGACAGGTCACCCAGGCCGGATTCCTCCGTTTGATGGGGCTTGCTACGACCCCCTCCTCAACTGAACCCCCTATGCGCCAGTCGTCCTCCGTGCCATCTTCCCACCCATCAGTCACCTGGGTGCCCTGTGGAGCTGCCTCTGACGGTGCAGCTAGGCTGGTGGAGGAGGCATCCCTGCCACAGTCGGGAGTCGGACGTCCAGCAGGGGTGGCCACATCAACGACTGCACCCCAGCCAACAGAGGATGTGCAGGCAGCAGGAGGCAGTGCACGGGCAGAGGCACAGCAGCAGCAGCAACGTGGTGGGAGCCATGATGGCTCGGTCCTTCGACATCGGAGGGGCAGGCATCGGCCGGAGGGCAGGAGGACCCAGGACGGGAAGTGTCTTCCGTGTGGCAGCGGTTGGGCCACGCCATAGATGCGGAGCGGCTGCGGGCGGAAGAGGCACGGCTCACGATGGTCAGGGTGGAGAACTCCATGCGGAGGGCCCTGAGGCGGGCCGAGTGCCTCGAGGCAATCCGCAGGGGGTTGGAGGTGGACACGTCGACGGCCCTGCGGACCCTCGGGGCCATGGAGGAGGACCGTCTCTGGGACATTGAGCAGGAGTTCGATGATGCCCTGACCCGGGACATCCAAAAGTGAGCCGTCGGACTAGCCCGCTGCCCTTGTAAATAGTTCTGTAGTTAGTGTTAAGTTTCCTTTGGTTTTGCATTTTTTTTGGACCTTTTGGACAATGGGCCACATTTTTGTATATAGTTTTTTTTATTAGGTAGTGTTATTAGATAGGTTTCATTTCTTCTGTTGGGATAATGGACCCTGGATTGTTTATCTGTATATAGTTGACTGTTTGATTTTCATTTTTTTTTTAATGATTTACCCATGGAGCAATGGTTTTCGATTTTAATTTTCCATCGGATTTACTTTTGTGGACTGTGACTTTGGACACCTTTCCTTTGGTTTATGATTTGTGGTTTTGCATTATTTCACGGACATGCTGATTTTTATTTCTTTTAATTCCCATTTTTGTTTGTTTATTTTTTATTCAATTTATGTTGCTTTTAATACATATTTTTTGTTCAAACTTCAATGCGTAGTATTATCTCATTGGTTTCATGCATATCATGATATGGGTTTTGAGATTCACTGACACCCATTGGGTGTATGTGAGGGACATGTGTTCATTTCCAAACTTGCAATTGGGGTTCTATCATGTTATTGCCATTTCTAAGTGGGTGGATGCAATACTCGGGTGGGTGTTTGGCATTTGGAGGCTGACCATAAGGGCCAGGGATCTAGATTGTGATGACATGTTGGCTGGGGGACATGTGTGGGGGCCTGGTGGAGGGTGCCCCACAGTGCTGGGGGGTGGGGGTGCAGGGGGACATGAGTTGGGGGCCAGGTGGAGGGTGCCCTGCACTCCTGAGGGGTGGGGGTGCAGGGGGACATGTGTGGGGGCCTGGTGGAGGGTGCCCCACAGTGCTGTGGGGTGGGGGTGCCGGGGGACATGAGTTGGGGGCCTGGTGGAGGGTGCCCTGCACTGCTGGGGGGTAGGGGTGCAGGGGGACATGTGTGTGGGCCTGGTGGAGGGTGCCCCACAGTGCTGGGGGTGGGGGTGCAGGGGGACATGAGTTGGGGGCCTGGTGGAGGGTGCCCTGCACTGATGGGGGGTGGGGGTGCAGGGGGACATGAGTGGCACATAAGTGAGGGCCTGCTGGCAGGTGCCCCACAGTGCTGGGGGGTGGGGGTGCAGGGGGACATGAGTTGGGGGCATGGTGGAGTGTGCCCTGCACTGCTGGGGGGTGGGGGTGCAGGGGGACATGAGTTGGACATGAGTGGGGGCCTGCTGGCAGGTGCCCCACAGTGCTGGGGGGTGGGGATGCAGGGGGACATGAGTTGGGGGCCTGGTGGAGGGTGCCCTGCACTGCTGGGGGGTGGTGGTGCAGGGGGACATGTGTGGGGGCCTGGTGGAGGGTGCCCCACAGTGCTGGGGGGTGGGGGTGCAGGGGGACATGAGTTGGACATGAGTGGGGGCCTGCTGGCAGGTGCCCCACAGTGCTGGGGCGTGGGGGTGCAGGGGGACATGAGTTGGGGGCCTGGTGGAGGGTGCCCTGCACTGCTGGGGGGTGGGGGTGCAGGGGGACATGAGTGGGACATGAGTGGGGGCCTGCTGGCAGGTGCCCCACAGTGCTGGGGGGTGGGGGTGCAGGGGGACATGAGTTGGGGGCCTGGTGGAGGGTGCCCTGCACTGCTGGGGGGTGGGGGTGCAGGGGGACATGTGTGGGGGCCTGGTGGAGGGTGCCCCACAGTGCTGGGGGGTGGGGGTGCAGGGGGACATGAGTTGGGGGCCTGGTGGAGGGTGAACTGCACTGCTGGGGGGTGGGGGTGCAGGGGGACATGTGTGGGGGCCTGGTGGAGGGTGCCCCACAGTGCTGGGGGATGGGGGTGCAGCAGGACATGAGTTGGGGGCCTGGTGGAGGGTGCCCTGCACTGCTGGGGGGTGGAGGTGCAGGGGAACATGTGTGGGGGCCTGGTGGAGGGTGCTCCACAGTGCTGGGGGGTGGGGGTACTGGGGGACATGAGTGGGGGTGCAGGGTAGTCCCCCGTGGTGTGGGCTGCCTGCAGGGGCAGTGGAGGTTGTGGAGCGAACACGTGGGAGGACCCACACGGCCAATTCACGTGTAGTACTCCATGGAACCCCTGAAATACACGTACCCTGCTGGTATCACGTGTGAAACTTCCCGCGCACCCCAAAATACACGTACCCAGGACATTCGCGTGTGAGACTTCCAGCGCACCCCTGGAATACACGTACCCAGCTGAAATCACGTGTGAAAACTTTCCACGCACCCCTGAAATACACGTACCCTGCTGAATTCGCGTGTGAAACTTCCCGCGCACCCCAGTAATACACGTACCACGCTCGCACAGGGCCAATCGCGTGTGAAACTTCCCGCGCACCCCTGAAATACACGTACCCTGCTGAATTCACGTGTGTAACTTTCTGCGCACCCCGAAATACACGTACCCAGGACATTCGCGTGTGGAACTTCCAGCGAACCCCTGATATACACGTACCCTGATGGAATCACGTGTAGAACTTTCCGCGCACCCCTGAAATACACGTACCCTGCTGAATTCACGTGTGTAACTTCCCGCGCACCCCGAAATACACATACCCAGGACATTTGCATGTGGAACTTCCAGTGCACCCCTGATATACACGTACCCTGATGGAATCACGTGTAGAACTTTTCGCGCACCCCTGAAATACACGTACCCTGCTGAATTCACGTGTGTAACTTCCCGCGCACCCCGAAATACACGTACCCAGGACATTCGCGTGTGGAACTTCCAGCGCACCCCTGATATACACGTACCCTAATGGAATCGCGTGTAGAACTTTCCGCGCACCCCTGAAATACACGTACCCTGCTGAATTCACGTGTGTAACTTCCGGCGCACCCTGAAATACACGTACCCAGGACATTCGCGTGTGGAACTTCCAGCGCACCCCTGATATACACGTACCCAGCTGAAATCGCGTGTGAAACTTCCCGCGCACCCCTGATGTACACGTACCCTGATGGAATCGCGTGTGGAACTTCCCGCGCACCCCTGAAATACACGTACCCAACTGAAATAATGTGAGGAACTTCCCGCGCACCCCAGTGATACACGTACCCCGCTTGCCGTGCTGGTACAGGGTTAGCGCAGCACTTTGCGCTGGATTGGGGATTTTGATGGCTTTTCCCTGCGCAAGGGGCGTTCTTGGGGGCGTAACTGGCGCTGCTGCAGGGTCGCTGCGCAACTGTGCACCACGGCTGGTTTTGGTGGCTGGAATCCATGAATACGCAGTGCGCGGAAATGTATTTTGGCGCACGCAGCTGACGCAGTGATTCGCACGCGCACACTGTGCGCCAGCCGCGTGCGCCACTTGTGCGCTGAATTCTATGAATTACCCCCTAAATGTGAGCTCACTAACTCAATTCATCTATCCCTTACCCGCACGCAATACAGTGTTATTTTTATCTCCAACGTCATACATTTATTCTTTTTTTATATATATTATTATCCATGCTTTAACTACAACATATATACAATTTACATATGCTCACTCGACTTCTCTAGTAGCCATTGTCCTCAGGATTTTACTTTTTAATAAAAAAATGTCACCAATACCCTGCATCTTTTTCATTACATTGTTCAATTCTTCACACATCATTACGCAACTTGGCTGATAAACTTTACGCTACTGCATGCTCGCCTTGAAAGCAAGATGACAGAGCAATACAGGTTCGATTCCCAGGTCCATGCTTAGAAACCTCTGCATATTAAGCGCGTTATAAATAACCTATCATATCATATATAACCCAATGCCATCACAGCCACCAACATCACGGTTGACTCTTTTGGACTAAAGCACTATCTATTAATGTTCCTCATCTCTCGCGTAGGAGCTAAGCCTATACATATCTAAGCCTATCAATATATACACTCTCTGACATTATAGCCACTAGCTAGTCTTTACATGGACCACTGGTACTAAATTATTGACATTACAGAATGAACATGGCACACAGTTAATATTATGGGACTACTACATTGTCCTACCAATTGGCTCTATCACATGAAAACATCTTGAATCTTCATACACAAGGTATATTGAATTATGCACCATATGAGCCTTGTACTTTGGTCTTTTACTAGAATATGTTGACTTTGGTTTTCTTAGTAGAATACATGTACCTATTGCCATCTAAACATTTCTTTACTTCGTCTTTATTTAATAGACTCTATTTGTGTTCTCCTGATGAAATGCGTTGCAGTGAGAATTCTTGGATTTCAACTTCATAAATACATGTGTTTAAAAAAAAAAAAGATGTGCTTTGTCATAAGACAACTGGATGAAATATGTTTGTACAAAAAGACCACAAACTGTTTTTGTTCAAATTCATAATGAATATTGGATGTGTGAGACTATTCATATTGTGCATATATTATACAAATTAAGATATACTTACCTAGAGCATCATACTATATCTAGGATATTTGGCTTTTGTTTAGCATTTGATAGTGTTCAGAGGACGGGACTATGCTCTACCTCAGGATTCACTTATTTCACTTGATGATTGCAATGTCTGTGCCAGGATTGCTTTTTCTCCCCTGCACCTGCATTACCTTAAGTTTACATGACAGCCTTTAACTTACTAATATTATTAATGCTTAGTGTGCTTTAAGGGCTAACGATATCCACTTATCCATCTACCTCCCACAATGAGGACACTGGCTTAATACTCAGTTGATTCAAAATTAGCATCTCTTAGTGAAAGTATTCATGCTTAAACAGTTTGATCAATTCTGCATATTATTGGCATGCCAGAATGGAAGGTTGGGTTATGGCGGTGAAAGTGCTGCTTTGTTTGCTGGCTTAATCAAAAGGGTGAGAGGTAGCCTGCATGAGTAGAGGACCAAACTAAATGGCCAATAGAATGGGTACTTTGAGGAGGGGAGGAATTAGCCTTAATTTTTGGTATTTTAGTTGCCCACTAGGCTCATATTCTTGTTTGTGGTATGTATTAGGGCACTCAAATGAGTGATCCCATGTCATCTGAACACCACTAGAGTTTATATTGAAAATTATTGTTTTCTGGTATGTTAAATCCAGTTGAAACATGACTACCCCTCCCAGAATGCATTGGGCTGTCACACAAAAGCCCTGGACTGGAAACAAGTGTGCAATAATACCTCCTGAGGTACCTCTGACATTAAAAAGCAGGGAAACACGTGTCGAGGGTCGACACAAGAAACCAAATAGCTGCAATGAATTTAAACTGAACTCTAATTTTTTCTTTTGAATTTAAAGACACAATGATTTATGAAAAGAATCTGTGAGACCTAACAGCTCTTTCAAGATAAACTATCCATAATAAAATAATTTGATTGTGAGTATAACACAGAGTACAGTGTATCATTTAAGGACAAGTGCAACTCCGGACCATTCATCAATGAACGCATGGTATAGCTCAGGCCAGTCTCTGAGCCAAATCCTGAGTGCAGCTTACCTTCCAACACAAATACCATACACAGGAGAGTGCCAGTACTGTAAAAGGGCTGGAAATAAATACAACGCGTTCAGATGACATGGAGTCACCATGAAAAACTGTGCTGTTTGCCAGGATGCACAAACATCTTAAGTAAGTATGGAAAAAAGCAGTAAAAGTGCACGTTATATTTAGTGCTGCCCTTTAGGTTTCAGCAAAGAGGTCAGGAGTAGGAATGAATGAAGGGTTGAAGGTTGAAGGGATTGCACTTATGGGCATTACTTTTTTCAATGGCATGTTTTTTTATTTACTGTGAAAAAAATATATATGTGCAAAGGTAGAAAACATTTATTGTAGCAACAATTAATTACAAAACCAACAGTCTTGATATGTGTCTAGTGAAAAAGGTTTTCTTCCTTGCTACTGTAGGCATTGCGATCACATACCCTGTGCATTCATGATGTGCCTAGCGTTACAAATGCATGTTCAAGAGGTTTTGCAAGGATATAATAACATACAACCTATTACAGGTATTGTCATCATACAGTAAGGAACTTGCAAAATTGCCAGGTATTCACACAAATTGCCAGCTTTTACCATCAGACAACAGCAACTAGCACAATTTACTAGACATTTCAATATGTTAGCATAGTACTTGCTCCATATTAAAATTGGATTATTACAGCGGGTTCAGTGCCCGCTTCTGTGGGTGATACAAGGTGTGTGGCGGGCGTTATGTGATCAGAACGCCTAGCACTATTAAAGGATAGTTCCGGGACTTTTTTTTTATTGTCCCTACGGTTCGGCCATGTGTTTTTAAGCATAAATCGGTAGATCGTAGAAAACTTTCCTATGGACCTTACCCGACTTTTCGTCCATTAACGCACTCGAAATCAGCTGCCATTTTCTGATAATCCTATCATTTCCCCCCATCACCCTGGCTCACCTGCTTTTGCGGCACTAAATCAAATCCCCCGCCCCTGAGCCTGACATCAGCAGACGCGTACCGCCCATTTCCCAACGCCAAAGCACGTTTCGTGTCAACAATCGCTGCGCCTCAGCTAATGAAGTGTCGCCATGGAAATGGCAGGACGCCTCTTTCCTCAATAAGTATAAACACACCGTTTCACAACACACAGCAGCAGATTTTCGATTCCATTACTCTCTCTGTGTTACTTTGAGTATTCTGTGACTCGTTTCTGTGCTCTGGTCAGCTACCTTCGCCGCTTCTAGGCCTTGTGAACACCTGTACCATCTCTGTAAATTATTTTACTTTCTTTACCACACAATGGCTACAATAATGCCGTATATGTACGAGCCCGAGTACACCGAGGAGGAACTACTGGAAAGGCAAGCACGCGAAAACGATGGGGATTCGGACGGCAGTTGGGAGGACCAGTCAACGGATGAAGAGCCTGGACCATGTCGCATGGACGGCGTCTCCACCTGGTGCACGTGCAATCGGTGCGAGCTAATGCCAACTGAGGAGGAGAACTGCTGCTGCCGTGAAAATTCCGGGTGCTTGGCCTACATTTCGGAAGGCGAGCCAAGTCCGCAATGCATCACCGAGCTGCCAGAGTTCAGGGAAGCCTGCCTCTCACGGACCGTGTTGAAGATGATGATGGTGCTTATGCACGAACTTCGCGGCACTGTTCGTCCGCGTAATCCGAGTAACGAGTAAGTATACTCTGGTTGTGATGTCAGTGATGCCACTACTATGTCATGGTCGTCTCCCACATATAAAATTACATCTACATATCATTCGAATGCATGTAAATTGGTTCCATATTGTGCATTTTCTAGATAGAATTTTTTTCAAAGCAGAATGACATTTTTTACCTGAATCGACAGTGATAAGAAAGTTTTGTCATTTTAATACAGTTTGCATCTTTCATTTTCACAGGTGGTACAGGCTGGTGGCCTATCGTTGCTTCACTTGGTGGCTTCACGGGAGGCTCGGACACCGCGTTCGGAGAGTAATACCTGCCTGTGCGGTACTTGCCATTAGATAACATTTCCCAAGCGACAGTGGACAATACCGCGGATTTACCCTGGATGTGCTGCAACCGGAACTTTATAATGTGTAATGTTTATTATTTATGTTCAATTGAAATTAAGATCTAAAATAAAACCCAACATATATTTTAACAATGGTTGTTTTGATTTTTTAAATGAATCTGGTGTGTCTCCATTGAATAGTCTTCCTGTGCCTTGTCTTGTCACACCACATGTCTCGTTGAACCCATATGCAGCAGACATACATATGTTATTTTGCGGTTTGGCATCAAGCCTCCCGGCCTTGCCTCCTCCCCCAAAAATACTTACCACACCACTTTGTTCAAGCGTTGGCAATAAAAGGAAGGCCGTTGGATTTTATTGACACAAAACATGGTTATAGGTAAATAATCAATATGGTTGATCATAATAAATCATCCTTTTGGGCACCGGGTACAGAGATGACCACCTCTGGCCCGTGCCGCCTTGCCACCACAGGCCAGCCTGCTGCTGACTAACTGCCTAGGCATCCAGGGTCTCCAGGGTGAACTGCACCCATATATTCTCCTGGGAGGGTGAGGTATTTATAAACTCACCCCCTGCCTTCCATGTACTAGATCCTGCAGCCTGCCTCTTACATGCAGTTAGATGGCCTCTCCTTGGTGAGGCCCTGCGGCAAACGAGTCTTGTCTGCACGACCACCGCCCCAATCCACACCCCCCCCCGCCCTATCAAAGGCAGTTCGCACCGGGGTACTTGCGCTGGCAAGTGGAGCTGTCAGGGAGCGATAAAGGCCAAGAGGTGCCAAAGACCCTGTACACTTCAAAGTGGTCTATAGAGCATGGGTTGTTGTTCCCATGTCTACCTCCAGACCCCGTGTCTCCTGCCAAGCATCCCCCTCACGCTGGACGCCCCCCTGCAATCCACATAAGTGTGTCTCCATTCACGAGTCTTCCTGTGTCTTGTCTGCACGACCACCGCCCCAATCCACCCCCCGCCCTATCAAAGGCAGTTCGCACCGGGGTACTTGTGCTGGCAAGTGGAGCTGTCAGGGAGCGATAAAGGCCAAGAGGTGCCAAAGACCATGTACACTTCAAAGTGGTCTATAGAGCATGGGTTGTTGTTCCCATGTCTACCTGCAGACCCCGTGTCTCCTGCCAAGCATCCCCCCTCACGCTGGACGCCCCCCTGCAATCCACATAAGTGTGTCTCCATTCACGAGTCTTCCTGTGTCTTGTCTGCACGACCACCGCCCCAATCCACCCCCGCCCTATCAAAGGCAGTTCGCACCGGGGTACTTGTGCTGGCAAGTGGAGCTGTCAGGGAGCGATAAAGGCCAAGAGGTGCCAAAGACCATGTACACTTCAAAGTGGTCTATAGAGCATGGGTTGTTGTTCCCATGTCTACCTCCAGACCCTGTGTCTCCTGCCAAGCGTCCCCCCCTCACGCTGGACACCCCCCTGCAAACCGCATAATGCCACGACATATACACGTCATTCATTCACAAACACACCCCTGTTTCGAATCCTTTATAACCCACTTCATATTTCTAATGAGCACTTCTTTGCGCTTTGCTAGTTAGTCAACCCGTGAAGGTGCTGGTTATCTGCTCTTCGTCTCTGTGAACTTCCGTGACCACTTCGAGGAAACTCCTCAGTTTGCAACCTGTGAACTGCTCCCTGTTCTACGACAAGAAACTACTCTGATCCCTGCATCTAACTGTTTGTTTGTCAAGGTAAGGCCATGTACCATAATCATTTTGCGTTCAATTTCTTTTCGTTCAAGACAGTACATGCAAGGAACTAGTCATGTTCTGAGTCTAGTCAAATTATCTTTCTATTTTTTTAAAGTTATTCAAATACTTATCCGCATGTGAATAACGTGTATAGTTCCAAGAACCAAAACGAACCTTGCATTGAACCTTTTATGTGTCATTTAATTTTTTAACACATTGGTATTCATAGAGAATTGTTGATCTTTACTTTTCAGAACTTTCCACAATGCCTGCCTGTTCCATTGGCGGTTGCCCTTCGAAGACCCATAATAAATCTGAAGGTACTATAATGCATGTTTTCCCTAAAACAATAGATCAGATAAGAGAATGGGTCCGATATTGCGGATATCCACTGTCTGAGCTTGAAAGTAGAGTCCTAGAAGTCTTTGCGGACAAGAGGGGTGATCGATACCGCATCTGCAGCAGGCACTTTAGCTCAGACATGTGCTCCACATCATTGCTAATAAAGAAGAACACACCGCGAGCGAGGCGAAAATTGCTCTCAACCGCTATTCCCACTCTATTCGTCCACATCCCTCCACTGGTGAGTCAAGTTTACGTATTTATCTCTCGGCCTTGCGGTAGTGTGTAGCATTATCTAACAATAATTTCCCCATTTATGTATCCACTCAATATGAAGGCTGAAGATTCTCCATCCGTGTCGTTATTGCAGTCATCAGCCACTTCAAGCGCCTATCGGGTAATCTTACTTGGCTATTCTGCCACTGACTTGTTTTAGGCATGTAAATCAATAGTTTTAATTTATCGTGTAATTATTTTACCTAATGGTACACCCTTGTACTCATCCTCTAGTCTTTGTTTTCAGTTATTATTATTGTTATCCAAAATAATGCAAGTACTGTCTTTCAGGGAGATGCTGAGGAGTCCAACGTATTGACGACTACCGTTGATGTCACTCAGATGCTCGAGGTACGTTTCCGGACAGTTCCATCGATGGAGATCATCAGATCTTGCATTCTTGTAGCGTGATTGTTACACACAATGTTTCTTTTGTTTTTAGCCATTGATATGTCCTTCTGTCGTCGCCCTCCTATGTGTCTTCTTTTTTCAATATTGTGTTCATTACTAATGAAAGTCCTATGTTTCAGGGAGTCGATGGAGCACTAGTCCAAGAAGAAGGGGGAGCATGCAGTTACGGTTCGGCGCAACAGCTTGCAGAAGTGTGCACCGCAGTTACATCGTCCCTTGATGTTCTTATGCATTTCGAGGTATGGATACTGACAGTTCGATCAAGCGAAATCATATGACGTGATTACATCCGCTATACTTCCTTCTTTATTAACGCAAGTACTATGTTTCAGGGAGATGACGGACCTTCTACAAGAACATCACCCCTAATAGTTGATGCAGATCTCTGGGTGGTGACACTTCCAACGATCGAGCAAATCGAATCATATTTACATATCCATTATTTATTTTAGACAACTGATCATTTGTGCAGGTCTATTTAGATGAGCCGTTGACGCCTGCACAAAGTTTCGGTTCTTTTTAACAAAATAGAAAACCATACTAATGCAATTACTGTGTTTCAGGGAGTCACTGAAGCATCATCTTCAATAATATCATCAATGGAAGTCTATGAGGAGCCCGAGGTATGGATCTTGACAGTTCCATCTAACTAGAACAACTATGCGTGAATAATTGTCGTTACAATGTTCTACACAAAGCGTTCATTCGTGTTTTGCTATTGAGATGTACGTGGGTATTGGTCCCCAAGTACATTTTGTTTTTCGATATTATTATACATACTAATGAAAGTTCTATTTTTCAGGGAGTCGATGGAGCGTCAGTGCGTGATGGATGTGCTTATCATGAAAATATAGTCGTTGCAGCGCAAGAGGAAGTGGAGACATGCACACACGAGTCGGAGCAACAGCGTCCTGATGTTGAGGTTCGAGGCAAGAAAGTTTCAAAGAAAAGAAAGCAAAAGAAGGTTAGTGTCCTGGTCACTATATTATGTTGTTTTTCACTGTTAATAGTTCAATACTGTAAGTTGTGTTTAAACTGAACATCCCTTTTCCAATCTGTCCTCTAGTTGCGACTGGGTGTACGAACTAGATCTACACAGACAGTGAAGCGAACGAGAGATGTTGCTTGTCAAACCTTTTGGCAGGGACTTGAGACTGGAGATGCATCGTGCCAATGGGAAGAATATGAAGTGATTGACAACGGAGCACCAGCCATTGATAGTGAATGTCCTCCTGGTAGTTCGGATGCAGTCGGAGATCAATTCACAGAATCCACACCCGCAAAAACTAAGACCGCGAGAAAGTTGAAGAAATTGTCTTATTCACCCATCGCCGGAGAAGGAACAGATGTTGCAATGGAAGAGAATGAAGTGGACTACAATGAAACACCATCAATATCACTGAACATAGCGGAAGACGATATCGGAGATTCTACCTTTCATGTGAGTGACATGTCCTCAACGTTACAGGCCGAACCAGCTGGGATGCAGAGTGACAGTATAAGGAAAGAGGCCAAATTCATTGTATTCGATAGTTGTTTGATTGATATTATTATTCGGTTGAAATGTGGGCATTCGGTAGGTGGGGAAGTATGTGGGGAGCCATTGATTAATGTGACTCGTGCAATTCGAGGCACTAACCTTAAAATACATGCCACCTGTACAAAATATCATCCTTTCTCATGGTCTGCACAACCCATGCTGGGACAACTGCCAGCAGGCAATCTACTTTGTGCAGCGGCTGCACTTTTTAGTGGTTCAAGTTTTAAAAAGTTCGAGTCTTTCTTTCAGTTTGTGGGAATCCATTTCATTGCGAAAACTCAGTTCTACAAATACCAAACCGATTATCTATTTCCAGCCATTAGCGAAGCTTGGAGAATGGAAAAAATGTCTATTGATAGTACATTCGCGGGCAAACGGTTCAGGCTAGCCGGTGATGGACAGTGCGACAGCCCAGGATTTTCAGCCAAGTACTGCACCTACCACTTTCAGGACATGGAAAGTAAGAAAATTGTGAGTTCGGTGGTCGTGCAGGTGTCACAAAGTACATCCTCAGTGGCCATGGAGAAAGTTGGCTTTGTAGCATCATTGCAAGAACTACAATCGCGGGGAATGGTGATCGACCTGATAGCCACGGACAGACACGTTTCAATTGCCAAGACAATGAGAGAAGAGTACAAAAATATAAATCACCAATTTGACGTTTGGCATCTTGCAAAAACAATCAATAAAAAAATGTCGGCTGCAGGTAAAAAAAAAGAAATGCAAGGTATTTCACAGTGGTCCAAGTCAATCAGCAACCATCTTTGGTGGAGCTCAAAAACATGTGGAGGGTCGTTGGAAATTCTACTGGAAAAATGGCGGTCAGTAATGTTACACTGTACAAACGTTCACCGTTGGAACACAAACCATCATTTTCACAATTGTGAACATGGCCATTTGTCCACAGAGGAGGCACGGAAGAAGAAGTGGTTGATTCCTTCATCACCCACTCACAAAGCCATTGAAAAGATTGTATTTGATAAAAGTATAACAAGAGATTTGAGGGGACTCACGGAATTCTGCCACACAGGAGATTTGGAGGTGTTCCACAATATGTGCCTAAAGTACAGGCCAAAACTATTGCATTTTGGCATGGAGGGCATGATAAATCGGACTCTTCTAGCGGTCTTGGCACATAACCATAATGTTGGCCGTCAACAAAGTAGGACGACCGGAACTTTAGGGACGCTTCGCTACAATAAGGCCTTCACTAAAAGAAGTAAACAATGGGTGATCAAACCAGTGTTTGAGGATATGCAATATGAGTTTATTGAGAGACTTATTGTTGACGTCCTAGATAGGCACATAAATGGAATTGTGAACGAACCTGTGCAGGGGACAACTGCATTGCCACCCAACATCGCCTCTGTTCCATGTCCACCTAAAGAAGAGCTCATTGAGAAATACACATCACGGTTTAAATGATTGTAATTTGATTGTCTTTTCGCTCGAGTCTCCTCATGTCGCTGGCCCATTGAATATGTGTATCTATGTAATGTGTAAATAAAAGTGATTGCTCAGTGTACATGCAATGTGTCTATCCAACCAAACAGTAATATAAAACATTTTTCAAAAAATATAGAATGTCTCCGTATTTATGGTTCTCTGGGGCTGCAAAGATGGAAATGCAAAGATGGAGTGTAAATTTCAAGTCCTGTGAGATGGCCTTACACTGAATGTAGCTAACTAGGAATGTGTGCTCGTTCAAAGTGAAGGTCAGCTGCTTTGATTTTTTGCTCGAGTGCCGGAATGGCCCACGACTCAGTATAAGGTTCTATTGTTATTTGACCTTGACAGGCCGGGACCATCCCGAAAGACTTCTTTTTGGGGGTGTGGGGCAATAACGTAAGAAACGATAATGAATATAATTTCAGAAACGAAAGCCATTTCATGTTCGTTCATTAGAAGAAATAACGTCGGCATAGAAGGAGTGGTATTTCGGGGCTGCCCTACGCACAGACACAATGGAAAATGCAAATATAATGTAAGTAACTCTTTAGATGAGTTTATACCGCAATTTAATTACTATACAGTACCTTTAAAGACGGGTTAAGTTGTACTTGTTCGTTCTATGTGGCATATTGTTTTGTACCGCGCACTATCTTGAGGAGAACCATCTCCTTTTACGGAAGCACCTCAAAACCTTCCTCTTTGCTTCTGCTTTCTCTCTCCCTCTCCCCTGCTACAACTGGTCCACTGTCTGCGACCTCGGTCCTGGGCCCTTCCACTCTCCACCTGCACTGCCTCCCTGTCAACCCCTGCACTGGGGGACTGTCTCAGTATCCTACGGCCCCCCCCTGATGTATAATACCCAGTTTCACTGTCCTAGCTATGAAATAATTTCCCGACCTAATATATAAAATGAATAATTTTAATAAAGATCTGATGGTGAGACTAATTTCATTTTTTATGTTTTTCAAACAGGTACATCATGCATTACTGCATGTGTCACGAGTACCAGACACCGGCGGATGGCTTTTTTAACCGCCAGTTGCTTCTCCGCGTGAACAACGTTACCACCCTGACCATTTTATGGGACGATCGCCAAGTACAAGTATGCCCTTACGCGGTACTAATGGCTAGATGCAACATACATACCGTTGTGGTGGCCTAGTGCCTCGTTGTTGGAACAGCCATGCGATTATCAGTGCGACCGCTGAATATTCAAATCGCTGAATATTATCAAAACATTTGATGTCAAATAAATGTACTTTGCCAAATGTACAATCTTTCCGTTTGCTTTTAAAACACAGTTTCATATTCCGAATTGTGGCGCTGTATTGTGAGATGATCAAAGAACCTGTGTACAGCAAAGGAACATCGTGTGCCTCAAAAACGAAATTTTTGGAACGTGAGCAAATAAAAATGCAAATCGCTGAATATTCTCAAAACATTTGATGTCAAATAAATGTACTTTACCAAATTTACAATCTTGCGGTTTAATTTAAAAGTACAGTTTCATATTCCCAATTGTGGCGCGCTGTGTTGTGTGAGCTCAACTGTGTTGATTTCCTGGTTCTGTGTGGAGTCGCGTAGAAGACGCCTGGGCGCGTTTGCCTACGCAGCTCAGTCACGTCACGGATAGAGGCGGGGAATATGAATGTTTTGATCAAGTCTGTTTCAGGGGCGGGGGATTTGATTTAGTGCCGCAAAAGCAGGTGAGCCAGGGCGATGGGGGGAAATGATAGGATTATCAGAAAATGGCGGCTGATTTCGAGTGCGTTAATGGACGAAAAGTCGGGTAAGGTCCATAGGAAAGTTTTCTACGATCTACCGATTTATGCTTAAAAACACATAGCCGAACCGTAGGGACAATAAAAAATAAGCCCCGGAACTATCCTTTAAGCACAGACAGACACTTCAGTTTGCAGTGTGCATTTATTTTCACTTCTATTCTTTTTTTAATTTACAACTGATGCATTTCGAATGTCCTCATCTCTGCAGTGCACAATCCACTGCAGCATAAACTGTTGCCTTTTCCCTTGGTTCTACTTTACCTGGAAAATTTACCTTTTGCCCCACAACAATATGCATTCAATGCACATTTTTTAGTTGGAAAATATTTCAATGGAAAAACCCTTGATGGAACATTTTTCAATGGAAAGTCTGCATACCATAATAGTTAGACCGATTGTTACAGTACTTATAAGCTGCAGGAATCAGACACGAAGCACTTTATGAATCACCAAATTACTATTATATGATTCAGCAGAGCAGGGGCAGTGCAAAACCTCGACTTTGCATATCAAATGGGTTCCTTCTGGCACAGCTCAATACTAATTGCTTGGCTATGAGCTTTGCATACACTGGGGTCTTTCTGATTCCACATCCCTTAAGCTAAATGAATACTGTGACAATAAACTTTTCATTACTAATACATTTTTGTATTTCTGATTTCATGCTAAATTGGATCCCGTTACTGCCACCAATTTGTTATGTTATTTCTCTGCTTTCTGGTAGATGTGACTCCATGATTAGGGAGTCAATAGCCAGACAAAAGAGGAAGGAAGTGAGCCAGATCACTGATTGTCCAAGAACTGCTGAAATAGATGCGCAAGTGTTAACACATTTCAAGATCTGCAGTTTCTCACCAAGTGCTGGAGCTATTTTAATCAAGACTGCCCCCTGTCACTAGTGGATGGTTATGATGGCTGGTTTAACATGTGATTGAGAACGGAGGCCCACACTTCCATAAAGAATAAGCACATAAGTTCTGTTATCAGGAATGTTCTTTTGTTCAATAGTTTTCTTACACTTCACATATAGTGATGCAAGGGCCATAAGTACATATTACAACATCAAACAAAGTCATACTACGACTGATACTATCTTTTTTTATATAGTTTGCCAACAAAGACTTGACGTTTTGCACCCCTGTAAATAGCATACGTTACTG
This sequence comes from Ambystoma mexicanum, assembly GCF_040938575.1. Taxonomy (NCBI): domain Eukaryota; kingdom Metazoa; phylum Chordata; class Amphibia; order Caudata; family Ambystomatidae; genus Ambystoma; species Ambystoma mexicanum. The sequence continues at coordinate 1,205,832,158 of NC_090934.1, read as the reverse complement.
TCACCCAAATCACATGTACTCATGCAGTAGATCTTTGAAGTATAAATGGATAAATTAGCTATGCTGTGCCCACAAGAAGCAAAAACTGCATGAACCCCTGCAGTTGCTGCACCCACATCAGCTACCATAATGCAGATCCATGGATCTCTATGCAGTGTATGGTGCAAATTATGGCAATGGTATGCGATGAAAGATCAACAGAACGCACAAAACAATATAGGGTTTTATGTCGATTCACAACTTGTTGTCATTTCGTCCCATATGGGAGCTCTTTTCCAAGAGACTAGGGAGGTGTGGCTGTTACCCAATAGTCCCAGAAGAGGTAGTTTAATGCCGGAGGACCTCATGGGGGGAGACTGCCCCTTTGGGGACAAGAACGATCACCTGGGGTACATCCGATTTGAATGTTGTTACTCCCCAACATTTCCTATCCCTTTCCACTGTTCAGAGCCATTTTATTGAAAGTCAAACCATTTACTGTTGCCATACCAGAGAAAATCCTAAAGTCAAAAGTACTAGGAATGAGAAAACCACTGATCACCAGAGAAGGGTCTGGGACCCGAAAACAGATACTGAGAGCATAAGAGGAAATCGTCCTTGCCACAATGGGAAAGAGAAAACCACTGACCACCAGCGAAGGGTCTGGTACCCGGAAGCGTCCACTGAGAGCATTAGAGGAAATATTCCTTGTGTGATGAATCAGAGAGGATTCACCCGGAAACACTGGTCAAATGGATTTACCGTTACCACCATTTTGTCCAACAGAATTTCCACCAGATTACAAGTGGTGGTATGGTGGTGTTAGTCTCCATTTATGTATTAGACAAGAAGACACTCTTAATGCATGTGCCATGTGTTCATTTAATGTTGTTGCTCATGTCAACAGGTTAACACATGTTTCGGCCTAGAGAGACTTTTTCAAAACCAGACATGTGCCACAGCGTCATATTAGTGCCCTTGCATTAGCTTTTACTTCTCCTCACGCTCATTCGTCCCAGGATGAAATCCCCCAATTCCTGGCTTCTTAGGGTTAAGATCCCATCTCGCAGCCATTTATGTAGTCTATAGGGCTACATGGGGTAATTCTGCTGAAATTGTTGTTTATTGTTTGTAAAGTTGCAGAAGTAGCTGTAGAATTTTCCTGCAGGTTTTTCCTCCATCCCACCACAAAAACCATAGTTGGGTGGTGCGATAATGCAGCCGTAACTCATACAGTCCCATTACTGCCCATTTTATCCACATCGCCCAACTTGGAATGAGGACCTAGGTGTCCAGAGCTGAGTGGTATGTTCACTGTCTCAATAAGTTTTGTAATTATGTGCACTGTTGGACAATGGCAATGGTGCTTCACAGCACTGTAATACTGGGAAGGAATGCTGTATATTAGAACAGTAATTCTATATTGTAGGACAGGTCTAGACGATAACACATCAGTGTTATACTGTAGTACAATAGTACATAGTATCGTAAATGTTAAAGTATATGGCAATGCTACACAGTATCACAAATATGATATTCTGTAGGGCAATGCTACTCTGTTAGATGATAATATATGGTTTCACTATAGTGAAACAATGGAATTCTGTAATGTAATGTAGAATAGTCTGGTATAGTCCCCTTCTGCCATTTTTGTTGGCCTTGATGCATGGGGCTTTGTGAGGAAAAGAGGCGAGATCGGTCAATAGTGGGCTAGCAGGAAAGGCAGGTGTGAAACATGTGATGCTGATGGGTTTAGGTCGGAAGTACTGGGGTCCTGAGTGTATAGCTGTCCTCTGAGGGTTTGGCAGAGCCACTTGGAAGTATGTCATCCAAAGAGCTGAGCACAAGGTCTAATAGACTACATCTTTACATCTGGTATGGCTCTGATGCTTGGGAGTGTGATAGGGTAAAAGAGGAAAGATTAGTCTTAGCTTGATTTGTGTTGGTGCGCTAACCGTTAGGCATGCCAGTGGTGTCTGAGGGATACGTGCATGTAATGTAAGGTGGCTGGAGATCTTAGATGGGAGTAAGTCGGGGGAGGGAAGAGGGAGAAGGTGTTAAAAGGCAAAACAAGCTAGTGTCTTCCCAGCACTGCTACTACAGGCCCCTTGCAGACAGATGACTGAAAGGGGCAGTGTGGAAACTCCACTCATTACCATGTCCTACATGCTTAGGTTCAGAGAAAGGTTTGCTTAAAATCTAAGGACCTCAGTCACACAGCTCACCTTCTTTGGTATGTTGGTTGCCAAGCGGAGTGCCTCACTCTAACTTGCTTAAGTGTTGTGCTCCGTGGCCAGCTGGGACCCTTGCCCATCAGTTCAGCCCCCATTGGTGCAGTGGACAGTGTTTGTCAGGCGATCGGGACAGGGGCCAACATTCCTTGCCAATTCCAACAGTGGTCTTCTCTGTGCCTCGTACAAGCCTCAAACTCCTCTCACAAAGTGCACAAAGGCACAGGCCAAAATTCAATGTTTCCCACCGGCCACATTACACCACAACAGGGTAATTCATAGAATTTCGCAGAAAAGTGTGGCAAGCGGCTGGCGCAGAGTGTCCGTGTGCGATTGTGTGCGCCAGGCACGTGCGCTAAAACCGATTTCCGCGCACAGCGTATTCATGGATTTCATGCACCCAAACCAGCCGTGGCGCAGAGTATCGCAGCGAGCCTGCAGCAGCGCCAGTAACGCCCCCAAGAACGCCCTCGCGCAAGGAAAAGCCATCAAAATCGCTAAATCATCGCAAAGGGCTGCGCTAACCCTGGACCAGTTTACAGGGCTGCCAAACAAGGAACGCAAAGCGGGCAACCTTCATATCAGGAGTATGCGGGAAGTTTTACACGCGATTAGCCAGGGTACGTGTATTACAGGGGTACGCGGGAAGTTCAACACGCGATTGTCCAGGGAACGTGTATTACAGGGGTACGTGTGAAGTCTTACATGCGATTAGCCAGGGCACGTGTAATACAGGGGTACGCGGGAATTATCACACACATTTTGGCAGGGTACGTGAATTACAGGGGTGCGTGGGAATTATCACAAGCCATTTTGCTGGGTACGTGTATTACAGGGGTGCGTGGGAATTATCACACGCGATTAGGCTGGGTGGGTCCTCACAGGTGTTCCCTGTACACCCTCCACGGCCCCTGCAGGCAGCCCACAAAACAGGGGACTACCCTGCACACCTGCTCATGTCCCCCTGCACCCCCAGCCACCGGGGGCAGCCTCCACCAGGCCCCCACCCATGTCTCCCACCACCCCCACCCCCCAGCAGTGCAGGGGCAGCCTCCACCAGGCCCCCACTCATGTCTCCCACCACCCCCACCCCCAGCCACCAGGGGCAGCCTCCACCAGGCCCCCACTCATGCCCAACTCGTGTCTCCCACCTTCCCCACCCCCCCCTCCACCAGGCCCCCACCCATGTCTCCCACCACCCCCAGCCACCAGGGGCAGCCTCCACCAGGCCCCCACCCATGTCTCCCACCACCCCCACCCACCAGCAGTGCAGGGGCAGCCTCCACCAGGCCCCCACTCATGTCTCCCACCACCCCCACCCCCCAGCCACCAGGGGCAGCCTCCAACAGGCCCCCACTCATGCCCAACTCATGTCTCCCACCACCCCCACCCCCCAGCCACCAGGGGCAGCCTCCACCAGGCCCCCACCCATGTCTCCCACCACCCCCACCCCCCAGCCACCAGGGGCAGCCTCCACCAGGCCCCCACCCATGTCTCCCACCACCCCCACCCCCCAGCCACCAGGGGCACCCACCACCAGGCCCCCACCCATGTCTCCTACCACCCCCACCCCCCAGCCATCAGGGGCACCCACCACCAGGCCCCCACCCATGTCTCCACCCACCCCCACCCCCCAGCGCTGTGGGGCACCTGCCAGCAGGCCCCCACCCATGTCCAACCCATGTCTCCCACCACCCCCACCCCCATGCCACCAGGGGCACCCTCCACCAGGCCCCCACTCATGCCCAACTCATGTCTCCCACCACCCCCACCCCCCAGCCACCAGGGGCACCCTCCACCAGGCCCCCACCCATGTCTCCCACCACCCCCACCCACCAGCAGTGCAGGGGCAGCCTCCACCAGGCCCCCACCCATGTCTCCCACCACCCCCACCCCCCAGCCACCAGGGGCAGCCTCCACCAGGCCCCCACCCATGTCTCCCACCACCCCCCCCCAGCCACCAGGGGCAGCCTCCACCAGGCCCCCACCCATGTCTCCCACCATCCCCACCCCCAGCAGTGCAGGGGCAGCCTCCACCAGGCCCCCACTCATGTCTCCCACCACCCCCACCCCCCAGCCACCAGGGGCAGCCTCCACCAGGCCCCCACTCATGCCCAACTCATGTCTACCACCACTCCCACCCCCCAGTCACCAGGGGCAGCCTCCACCAGGCCCCCACCCATGTCTCCCACCACCCCCACCAACCAGCAGTGCAGGGGCAGCCTCCACCAGGCCCCCACCCATGTCTCCCACCACCCCCACCCCCCAGCCACCAGGGGCACCCTCCACCAGGCCCCTACTCATGCCCAACTCATGTCTCCCACCACCCCCACCCCCCAGCCACCAGGGGCACCCTCCACCAGGCCCCCACCCATGTCTCCCACCACCCCCACCCACCAGCAGTGCAGGGGCAGCCTCCACCAGGCCCCACCCATGTCTCCCACCACCCCCACCCCCCAGCCACCAGGGCCACCCTCCACCAGGCCCCCACTCATGCCCAACTCATGTCTCCCACCACCCCCACCCCCCAGCCACCAGGGGCAGCCTCCACCAGGCCCCCACCCATGTCTCCCACCACCCCCACCCACCAGCAGTGCAGGGGCAGCCTCCACCAGGCCTCCACTCATGTCTCCCACCACCCCCACCCCCCAGCCACCAGGGGCAGCCTCCACCAGGCCCCCACTCATGCCCAACTCATGTCTCCCACCACCCCCACCCCCCAGCCACCAGGGGCAGCCTCCACCAGGCCCCCACCCATGTCTCCCACCACCCCCACCCCCCAGCCACCAGGGGCACCCACCACCAGGCCCCCACCCATGTCTCCTACCACCCCCACCCCCCAGCGCTGTGGGGCACCTGCCAGCAGGCCCCCACACATGTCCAACCCATGTCTCCCACCACCCCCACCCCCCAGCCACCAGGGGCACCCTCCACCAGGCCCCCACTCATGCCCAACTCATGTCTCCCACCACCCCCACCCCCCAGCCACCAGGGGCAGCCTCCACCAGGCCCCCACCCATGTCTCCCACCACCCCCACCCACCAGCCACCAGGGGCAGCCTCCACCAGGCCCCCACCCATGTCTCCCACCACCGCCACCCACCAGCAGTGCAGGGGCAGCCTCCACCAGGCCCCCACTCATGTCTCCCACCACCCCCACCCCCCAGCCACCAGGGGCAGCCTCCACCAGGCCCCCACTCATGCCAAACTCATGTCTCCCACCACCCCCACCCCCCAGCCACCAGGGGCAGCCTCCACCAGGCCCCCACCCATGTCTCCCACCACCCCCACCCCCCAGCCACCAGGGGCAGCCTCCACCAGGCCCCCACCCATGTCTCCCAGCACCCCCACCCCCCAGCCAGCAGGGGCACCCACCACCAGGCCCCCACCCATGTCTCCTACCACCCCCACCCCCCAGCGCTGTGGGGCACCTGCCAGCAGGCCCCAACCCATGTCCAACCCATGTCTCCCACCACCCCCACCCCCCAGCCACCAGGGGCACCCTCCACCAGGCCCCCACTCATGCCCAACTCATGTCTCCCACCACCCCCACCCCCCAGCCACCAGGGGCAGCCTCAACCAGGCCCCCACCCATGTCTCCCACCACCCCCACCCACCAGCCACCAGTGGCACCCTCCACCAGGCCCCCACCCATGTCTTCCACCACCCCCACCCCCCAGCCACCAGGGGCAGCCTCCACCAGGCCCCCACCCATGTCTCCCACCCCCCCCAGCCACCAGCGGCAGCCTCCACCAGGCCCCCACCCATGTCTCCCACCACCCCCACCCACCAGCAGTGCAGGGGCAGCCTCCACCAGGCCCCCACTCATGTCTCCCACCACCCCCACCCCCTAGCCACCAGGGGCAGCCTCCACCAGGCCCCCACCCATGTCTCCCACCACCCCCACCAACCAGCAGTGCAGGGGCAGCCTCCACCAGGCCCCCACCCATGTCTCCCACCACCCCCACCCCCCAGCCACCAGGGGCACCCTCCACCAGGCCCCTACTCATGCCCAACTCATGTCTCCCACCACCCCCACCCCCCAGGCACCAGGGGCACCCTCCACCAGGCCCCCACCCATGTCTCCCACCACCCCCACCCACCAGCAGTGCAGGGGCAGCCTCCACCAGGCCCCACCCATGTCTCCCACCACCCCCACCCCCCAGCCACCAGGGGCACCCTCCACCAGGCCCCCACTCATGCCCAACTCATGTCTCCCACCACCCCCACCCCCCAGCCACCAGGGGCAGCCTCCACCAGGCCCCCACCCATGTCTCCCACCACCCCCACCCACCAGCAGTGCAGGGGCAGCCTCCACCAGGCCCCCACTCATGTCTCCCACCACCCCCACCCCCCAGCCACCAGGGGCAGCCTCCACCAGGCCCCCACTCATGCCCAACTCATGTCTCCCACCACCCCCACCCCCCAGCCACCAGGGGCAGCCTCCACCAGGCCCCCACCCATGTCTCCCACCACCCCCACCCCCCAGCCACCAGGGGCAGCCTCCACCAGGCCCCCACCCATGTCTCCCAGCACCCCCACCCCCCAGCCACCAGGGGCACCCACCACCAGGCCCCCACCCATGTCTCCTACCACCCCCACCCCCCAGCGCTGTGGGGCACCTGCCAGCAGGCCCCCACCCATGTCCAACCCATGTCTCCCACCACCCCCACCCCCCAGCCACCAGGGGCACCCTCCACCAGGCCCCCACTCATGCCCAACTCATGTCTCCCACCACCCCCACCCCCCAGCCACCAGTGGCAGCCTCCACCAGGCCCCCACCCATGTCTCCCACCACCCCCACCCCCCAGCCACCAGGGGCAGCCTCCACCAGGCCCCCACTCATGCCCAACTCATGTCTCCCACCACCCCCACCCCCCAGCCACCAGGGGCAGCCTCCACCAGGCCCCCACCCATGTCTCCCACCACCCCCACCCCCCAGCCACCAGGGGCAGCCTCCACCAGGCCCCCACCCATGTCTCCCAGCACCCCCACCCCCAGCCACCAGGGGCACCCACCACCAGGCCCCCACCCATGTCTCCTACCACCCCCACCCCCCAGCGCTGTGGGGCACCTGCCAGCAGGCCCCCACCCATGTCCAACCCATGTCTCCCACCACCCCCACCCCCCAGCCACCAGGGGCAGCCTCCACCAGGCCCCCACCCATATCTCCCACCACCCCCACCCACCAGCCACCAGGGGCACCCTCCACCAGGCCCCCACCCATGTCTCCCACCACCCCCACCCCTCAGCAGTGCAGGGGCAGCCTCCACCAGGCCCCCACTCATGTCTCCCACCACCCCCACCTCCCAGCCACCAGGGGCAGCCTCCACCAGGCCCCCACTCATGCCCAACTCATGTCTCCCACCACCCCCATCCCCCAGCCACCAGGGGCAGCCTCCACCAGGCCCCCACCCATGTCTCCCACCACCCCTACCCACCAGCAGTGCAAGGGCAGCCTCCACCAGGCCCCCACTCATGTCTCCCACCACCCCCACCCCCCAGCCACCAGGGGCAGCCTCCACCAGGCCCCCACTCATGCCCAACTCATGTCTCCCACCACCCCCACCCCCCCAGCCACCAGGGGCAGCCTCCACCAGGCCCCCACCCATGTCTCCCACCACCCCCACCCCCCAGCCACCAGGGGCAGCCTCCACCAGGCCCCCACCCATGTCTCCCAGCACCCCCACCCCCCAGCCACCAGGGGCACCCACCACCAGGCCCCCACCCATGTCTCCTACCACCCCCACCCCCCAGCGCTGTGGGGCACCTGCCAGCAGGCCCCCACCCATGTCCAACCCATGTCTCCCACCACCCCCACCCCCCAGCCACCAGGGGCACTCTAAACCAGGCCCCCGCTCATGCCCAACTCATGTCTCCCACCACCCCCACCCCCCAGCCACCAGGGGCAGCCTCCACCAGGCCCCCACCCATGTCTCCCACCACCCCCACCCACCAGCCACCAGTGGCACCCTCCACCAGGCCCCCACCCATGTCTCCCACCACCCCCACCCCCAGCAGTGCAGGGGCAGCCTCCACCAGGCCCCCACTCATGTCTCCCACCACCCCCACCCCCCAGCCACCAGGGGCAGCCTCCACCAGGCCCCCACTCATGCCCAACTCATGTCTCCCACCACCCCCACCCCCCAGCCACCAGGGGCAGCCTCCACCAGGCCCCCACCCAGGTCTCCCACCACCCCAACCCACCAGCAGTGCAGGGGCAGCCTCCACCAGGCCCCCACCCATGTCTCCCACCACCCCCACCCCCCAGCCACCAGGGGCACCCTCCACCAGGCCCCCACTCATGCCCAACTCATGTCTCCCACCACCCCCACCCCCCAGCCACCAGGGGCAGCCTCCACCAGGCCCCCACCCATGTCTCCCACCACCCCCACCCACCAGCCACCAGTGGCACCCTCCACCAGGCCCCCACCCATGTCTTCCACCACCCCCACCCCCAGCCACCAGGGGCAGCCTCCACCAGGCCCCCACCCATGTCTCCCACCCCCCCCCCAGCCACCAGCGGCAGCCTCCACCAGGCCCCCACCCATGTCTCCCACCACCCCCACCCACCAGCAGTGCAGGGGCAGCCTCCACCAGGCCCCCACTCATGTCTCCCACCACCCCCACCCCCTAGCCACCAGGGGCAGCCTCCACCAGGCCCCCACCCATGTCCCCCACCACCCCCACCAACCAGCAGTGCAGGGGCAGCCTCCACCAGGCCCCCACCCATGTCTCCCACCACCCCCACCCCCCAGCCACCAGGGGCACCCTCCACCAGGCCCCTACTCATGCCCAACTCATGTCTCCCACCACCCCCACCCCCCAGGCACCAGGGGCACCCTCCACCAGGCCCCCACCCATGTCTCCCACCACCCCCACCCACCAGCAGTGCAGGGGCAGCCTCCACCAGGCCCCACCCATGTCTCCCACCACCCCCACCCCCCAGCCACCAGGGGCACCCTCCACCAGGCCCCCACTCATGCCCAACTCATGTCTCCCACCACCCCCACCCCCCAGCCACCAGTGGCAGCCTCCACCAGGCCCCCACCCATGTCTCCCACCACCCCCACCCCCCAGCCACCAGGGGCGGCCTCCACCAGTCCCCCACCCATGTCTCCCACCACCCCCACCCACCAGCAGTGCAGGGGCAGCCTCCACCAGGCCCCCACTCATGTCTCCCACCACCCCCACCCCCCAGCCACCAGGGGCAGCCTCCACCAGGCCCCCACTCATGCCCAACTCATGTCTCCCACCACCCCCACCCCCCAGCCACCAGGGGCAGCCTCCACCAGGCCCCCACCCATGTCTCCCACCACCCCCACCCCCCAGCCACCAGGGGCAGCCTCCACCAGGCCCCCACCCATGTCTCCCAGCACCCCCACCCCCCAGCCACCAGGGGCACCCACCACCAGGCCCCCACCCATGTCTCCTACCACCCCCACCCCCCAGCGCTGTGGGGCACCTGCCAGCAGGCCCCCACCCATGTCCAACCCATGTCTCCCACCACCCCCACCCCCCAGCCACCAGGGGCACCCTCCACCAGGCCCCCACTCATGCCCAACTCATGTCTCCCACCACCCCCACCCCCCAGCCACCAGTGGCAGCCTCCACCAGGCCCCCACCCATGTCTCCCACCACCCCCACCCCCCAGCCACCAGGGGCAGCCTCCACCAGGCCCCCACCCATGTCTCCCACCACCCCCACCCACCAGCAGTGCAGGGGCAGCCTCCACCAGGCCCCCACTCATGTCTCCCACCACCCCCACCCCCCAGCCACCAGGGGCAGCCTCCACCAGGCCCCCACTCATGCCCAACTCATGTCTCCCACCACCCCCACCCCCCAGCCACCAGGGGCAGCCTCCACCAGGCCCCCACCCATGTCTCCCACCACCCCCACCCCCCAGCCACCAGGGGCAGCCTCCACCAGGCCCCCACCCATGTCTCCCAGCACCCCCACCCCCAGCCACCAGGGGCACCCACCACCAGGCCCACACCCATGTCTCCTACCACCCCCACCCCCCAGCGCTGTGGGGCACCTGCCAGCAGGCCCCCACCCATGTCCAACCCATGTCTCCCACCACCCCCACCCCCCAGCCACCAGGGGCAGCCTCCACCAGGCCCCCACCCATATCTCCCACCACCCCCACCCACCAGCCACCAGGGGCACCCTCCACCAGGCCCCCACCCATGTCTCCCACCACCCCCACCCCTCAGCAGTGCAGGGGCAGCCTCCACAGGCCCCCACTCATGTCTCCCACCACCCCCACCCCCCAGCCACCAGGGGCAGCCTCCACCAGGCCCCCACTCATGCCCAACTCATGTCTCCCACCACCCCCATCCCCCAGCCACCAGGGGCAGCCTCCACCAGGCCCCCACCCATGTCTCCCACCACCCCTACCCACCAGCAGTGCAGGGGCAGCCTCCACCAGGCCCCCACTCATGTCTCCCACCACCCCCACCCCCCAGCCACCAGGGGCAGCCTCCACCAGGCCCCCACTCATGCCCAACTCATGTCTCCCACCACCCCCACCCCCCCAGCCACCAGGGGCAGCCTCCACCAGGCCCCCACCCATGTCTCCCACCACCCCCAACCCCCAGCCACCAGGGGCAGCCTCCACCAGGCCCCCACCCATGTCTCCCAGCACCCCCACCCCCCAGCCACCAGGGGCACCCACCACCAGGCCCCCACCCATGTCTCCTACCACCCCCACCCCCCAGCGCTGTGGGGCACCTGCCAGCAGGCCCCCACCCATGTCCAACCCATGTCTCCCACCACCCCCACCCCCCAGCCACCAGGGGCACTCTAAACCAGGCCCCCGCTCATGCCCAACTCATGTCTCCCACCACCCCCACCCCCCAGCCACCAGGGGCAGCCTCCACAAGGCCCCCACCCATGTCTCCCACCACCCCCACCCACCAGCCACCAGTGGCACCCTCCACCAGGCCCCCACCCATGTCTCCCACCACCCCCACACCCCAGCAGTGCAGGGGCAGCCTCCACCAGGCCCCCACTCATGTCTCCCACCACCCCCACCCCCCAGCCACCAGGGGCAGCCTCCACCAGGCCCCCACTCATGCCCAACTCATGTCTCCCACCACCCCCACCCCCCAGCCACCAGGGGCAGCCTCCACCAGGCCCACACCCATGTCTCCCACCACCCCAACCCACCAGCAGTGCAGGGGCAGCCTCCACCAGGCCCCCACCCATGTCTCCCACCACCCCCACCCCCCAGCCACCAGGGGCACCCTCCACCAGGCCCCCGCTCATGCCCAACTCATGTCTCCCACCACCCCCACCCCCCAGCTACCAGGGGCAGCCTCCACCAGGCCCCCACCCATGTCTCCCACCACCCCCAGCCACCAGGGGCAGCCTCCACCAGGCCCCCACCCATGTCTCCCACCACCCCCACCCCCCAGCCACCAGGGGCAGCCTCCACCAGGCCCCCACCCATGTCTCCCACCACCCCCACCCACCAGCAGTGCAGGGGCAGCCTCCACCAGGCCCCCACTCATGTCTCCCACCACCCCCACCCCCCAGCCACCAGGGGCAGCCTCCACCAGGCCCCCACCCATGTCTCCCACCACCCCCACCCCCCAGCCACCAGGGGCAGCCTCCACCAGGCCCCCACCCATGTCTCCCAGCACCCCCACCCCCAGCCACCAGGGGCAGCCTCCACCAGGCCCCCACCCATGTCTCCCAGCACCCCCACCCCCCAGCCAGCAGGGGCACCCACCACCAGGCCCCCACCCATGTCTCCTACCACCCCCACCCCCCAGCGCTGTGGGGCACCTGCCAGCAGGCCCCCACCCATGTCCAACCCATGTCTCCCACCACCCCCACCCCCCAGCCACAGGGGCACCCTCCACCAGGCCCCCACTCATGCCCAACTCATGTCTCCCACCACCCCCACCCCCCAGCCACCAGGGGCAGCCTCCACCAGGCCCCCACCCATGTCTCCCACCACCCCCACCCACCAGCCACCAGGGGCACCCTCCTCCAGGCCTTCACCCATGTCTCCCACCAGCCCCACCCCCTGCAATGCAGGGACAGCCTCCACCAGGCCCCCACTCATGTCTCCCACCACCCCCACCCCCCAGCCACCAGGGGCAGCCTCCACCAGGCCCCCACTCATGCCCAACTCATGTCTCCCACCACCCCCACCCCCCAGCCACCAGGGGCAGCCTCCACCAGGCCCCACCCATGTCTCCCACCACCCCCACCCACCAGCAGTGCAGGGGCAGCCTCCACCAGGCCCCCACTCATGTCTCTCACCACCCCCACCCCCCAGCCACCAGGGGCAGCCTCCACCAGGCCCCCACTCATGCCCAACTCATGTCTCCCACCACCCCCAGCCCCCAGCCACCAGGGGCAGCCTCCACCAGGCCCCCACCCATGTCTCCCACCACCCCCACCCCCCAGCCACCAGGGGCAGCCTCCACCAGGCCCCCACCCATGTCTCCCACCACCCCCAGCCACCAGGGGCAGCCTCCACCAGGCCCCCACCCATGTCTCCCACCACCCCCACCCCCCAGCCACCAGGGGCAGCCTCCACCAGGCCCCCACCCATGTCTCCCACCACCCCCACCCACCAGCAGTGCAGGGGCAGCCTCCACCAGGCCCCCACTCATGTCTCCCACCACCCCCACCCCCCAGCCACCAAGGGCAGCCTCCACCAGGCCCCCACCCATGTCTCCCACCACCCCCACCCCCCAGCCACCAGGGGCAGCCTCCACCAGGCCCCCACCCATGTCTCCCAGCACCCCCACCCCCAGCCACCAGGGGCAGCCTCCACCAGGCCCCCACCCATGTCTCCCAGCACCCCCACCCCCCAGCCAGCAGGGGCACCCACCACCAGGACCCCACCCATGTCTCCTACCACCCCCACCCCCCAGCGCTGTGGGGCACCTGCCAGCAGGCCCCCACCCATGTCCAACCCATGTCTCCCACCACCCCCACCCCCCAGCCACAGGGGCACCCTCCACCAGGCCCCCACTCATGCCCAACTCATGTCTCCCACCACCCCCACCCCCCAGCCACCAGGGGCAGCCTCCACCAGGCCCCCACCCATGTCTCCCACCACCCCCACCCACCAGCCACCAGGGGCACCCTCCTCCAGGCCTTCACCCATGTCTCCCACCAGCCCCACCCCCTGCAGTGCAGGGGCAGCCTCCACCAGGCCCCCACTCATGTCTCCCACCACCCCCACCCCCCAGCCACCAGGGGCAGCCTCCACCAGGCCCCCACTCATGCCCAACTCATGTCTCCCACCACCCCCACCCCCCAGCCACCAGGGGCAGCCTCCACCAGGCCCCACCCATGTCTCCCACCACCCCCACCCACCAGCAGTGCAGGGGCAGCCTCCACCAGGCCCCCACTCATGTCTCTCACCACCCCCACCCCCCAGCCACCAGGGGCAGCCTCCACCAGGCCCCCACTCATGCCCAACTCATGTCTCCCACCACCCCCAGCCCCCAGCCACCAGGGGCAGCCTCCACCAGGCCCCCACCCATGTCTCCCACCACCCCCACCCCCCAGCCACCAGGGGCAGCCTCCACCAGGCCCCCACCCATGTCTCCCAGCACCCCCACCCCCCAGCCACCAGGGGCACCCACCACCAGACCCCCACCCATGTCTCCCACCACCCCCACCCCCCAGCCACCAGGGGCACCCTCCACCAGGCCCCCACCCATGTCTCCCACCACCCCCACCCCCCAGCAGTGCAGGGGCAGCCTCCACCAGGCCCCCACTCATGTCTCCCACCACCCCCACTCCCCAGCCACCAGGGGCAGCCTCCACCAGGCCCCCACTCATGCCCAACTCATGTCTCCCACCACCCCCACCCCCCAGGGCACTGTAAAATGGAGTCATACACACATGACAGTTATACATGAGTGGCATTGGTAAACCTCACACATGGCATCACAATCCCCAACACACATGTCATTTCAACTTGCACACATGAGCCATACCACAGCCATAATGCAACAGCCAGCACCATCCATTCACATACAGCAGCATGGGCAGCCAAAGGTCATCCACACATCACATGCAACATAGGGAGTACACTACACATGCACACACAACACCAAACCTGCATGCATGTGTACACCTCCGCCAACTGTCGCAGTGTCTCGATCGACATCCATGTCACACCTGACAATCATTCCTCCACATCCTGTGCCATGCAAGCCCACACACACAAGCACCATCCATGTGTCACACATGAGACCCCTCGCATGTGTCACCCTCACAGCCCTGTACAACCCCCCTACTTGGCCACATAAAAATACATGTTCAACCTGCACACTCCTGGCACACCACCACACGCACAGCTTACAATCAGTATGCATGTACACTTACCGCTCGACTCAAGACGAGTCTGCTTCTCAAGGACCTGGATGTGGAGCGCTGGGGATATGCGTTCCAGGACACTCATCTGATCTTCCGACAAGTGGCCCGCCCGCCCCTTAGCATCTGCTGCCATCATGAGGCGCCGGGCCTTGTTGAGGGTCCTGGACCTGAAGTCCTCCCAGCGCTTCCTGACACGTTCGTAGTCACGGACTGCCACCTCCTCCGCGTTGATGGCAGTCACGATGTCCATCCAGATCCGAGTCCGTCCTTACTTGTCCCCGCGCCACCTTCCGAAGAGGGCATCATACTGCCCCAGGACATGCTTCACCAGGACACCAACTTCCCTGGCACTGAAGCTGGTGCCCCTCTGCCTCCTTGGCCGGGGGTTGCCACTGGTGCCAGATGTTGTAGTGCCCGACATGGCAACCCCAGAGGCAGGAGTGGGTGGGCAACTGGGTCCTGGGGCTGGGCTGTGGGGCGACGGAAAAGCAGTCGGGAGCCTTTGGTTCCAGCAGGGGTGGTCACAGCAACAGCACCCCTGGCTGATGTGCAGGCAGCAAATGGCAGGGCACGTGGGCAGCAGGCAGTCAAGCAGCAGCAGATGGCAGGTGGGAGCGTGCTCAGGGCTCTGGGGGGCAGTAATTTGGCCTCCTGGGCAGGATCGTGGTCTTTCGTGTGTGAACGCGTGGACAGCTTGATACGGAGTTATTTTGCACGTGAAAATCCCACACGTCTGCGTGTAAATCGATGAAAGGCCCTTAGCGCGTAAACGTGTCACTAGCGTATGCGCGTCTATGAAGTCACGTGCACGCGTAGGAAAAAGTTGCGTGACACGTCCGAGTGTCAAAGCGTGTTATTGGTGGAAATAGCCCTACACACAGAAGTTACAAAGCGTGTAATTGGTGAAAATGGACCTACACGCAGAAGTGTCAAAGCGTGTAATTGGTGCAAATGGACCTACACGCAGAAGTGTCAAAGCGTGTAATTGGTGGGAATGGGCCTAGCACGTACACGTCGCGTAAGTGACGCTGTACGTGTGGGCCTGCATATAAGGTACGTGTAGAACACCAATTCCTTGTACGTGCTTTTCATGGAGAGCGAGTGGGTGAATTCTGTACTTCTTGTCGTTTCACACGCGATTTACTTCACGGCGTTTCAAGTTCGTACTCCCTGTTACCTCTGACAGCTTTTTCTATTTTTTCTCTTGTACTGGTTTACCTGGGCCTGTTCCCTCAAACAGTGTTCCCTTCTACTTTTGTCCTGTCTCCTCAGACAGCATACATATCTTCTTTTGGCGGGGGTGTTGCCAACCAAACGCGCTCATTTTTCACGCTCTTTTACCTGGCAGACGGTGAGTCATGCACGTATCTAACATCTGTGCTTGCCCCGTGTGTAGCCTACCCCTTCAGAGGTCATTCTAGGCTGCGTGTGACACGCATACGTTCATTCTTGTGTTACTGGGTGCCACAGCGTAGTGCAGGTTTTTCTTTCTGCACACGTGGTCTAGGAGGGGTTGCGTGCACGTCATCTCCCTTTTTTGGGCCTCCTGTGCGTTGCGTGACCCGTCATCTTTCCCCAGGGGTTACATTCAGCCTTGCTAGAGCACTAGGGTACAATTACCATCTGGTACCCAACCCCTTTGACCCCCAATTGCCCAGGACAATAGTCTACAGCCACTCCCATACGCACATTAATATCAGTGCCATGGCTGGGAGGCGAGGATTCCGTAAGGGTGGCAAAGGTGGAAGAGCCACAAGTGGTGGCCGTGGTGGATCCGGTAGGGGACGTGGTCGTAACTTGCAGGGTGAGCCTGTCCCCCCATGTGTGGAGGACCAGTCAAGGGCACCCATAATCCCCCCCCTCCCGTTGAGGCTGATGTGGCTGACACCATCCATGCTCAGCCCTTGTTGGACCAGCCCATTGTGGTACCAGACCTGGCTGACTCCATGGCTGACTTCCAGGTCAGCAGGGCTACGACACGTGCGCTGGTGCACATTGATGCCATCATGCCACGTGGATCTGGGGCAGCAAGGTCATCTGCTGCCCCAAGTAGGCAGGGCGGAGAGGCTGCAGGGGCAGCTGCGGTTCCATCCACCCCAGCTCTCACACACCCAGCCAGGACAGTGTCCGTCCTAGTCCATCCTGCTGACATTCCCCCTGACACCATTACACTTGAGCCAATGCCTGCACCAACTCCCATGCTGAGTGTGCAATCCCACACACCTGATACAGAGCCCACCAGGGCTCCTGCCCCTACTCAGGATCACCACCACCTTCCAAGCGGAAGAGGAAGAGTGCTCGTCCGGCACAGGCTGATGCCCCAGACACGGCTACACAGTCCGGCCCGTCGAGGTCGAGGAAGCCCAGCTTCTCGGATGACGAACTGAATGCACTTGTCGAGTGTGTGTCCGGACATGATAACGAGATGGTCATTGTTGCAGGATCCAAGACCACACCTGCACAACGCCAGGCACACTGGCAGACCGTTGCGGACATCGTAAGTGCCCTTGGAATCGTGAGGCGCACAGCCAATGATTGCTATAAGCGCTGGAATGACCTAAAGCGCAGGGCAAAGAAGAAGCTGGCCTCAAGTCATGCCGCAACTCTAGTGACTGGAGGTGGGTCTCCAGTAGTAGACATGGAACTCACTCCACATGAGTCAGTCGCTGGGACCTACGTCACGGAGGAACAGATCCAAGGCGTGGGAGTTCTGCCTGATTACGAGGCATTGTCCGGTGAGTGCACATGCATGTGTGTGTCATCCATGTGCATGGTGTGTGTGGGAGGGCTTCTGTTTGTGTGCCAGGTGAGAGTGTGTGCGCCTGAGTCGTATGGGTCAGCCATGTGCTTCATGCAATACATCCTGCGCAGCTGCATTTGGCCATTGCAGTATCCCTTCTGCCAACAGTAGACATCTAGCCCAACAGCACGCCAGTTGCCCTTGAAATGTCACCTTGCCACAACATTGTTGCTTATTTTTCTCTGTTCATTCAGACAGATTGTTTGCATTCCACCACTTATACTAGGCATTTCTCAGTCCTCTAGTCACATGTCTGGCATGGCTATGGTAAAGTGGAGTGACTTTGTTACCTGGATATCATATGTTCACAAATGTCCCTGTGCAATTGGACCATTTAGGACTGGCAGCTCCAGGTGAAAATCAGACCTGTTTGAATTAGAAAAGCTATTACATGCGGGAACTGGACTGAATGAATAAGTGCTGCCCTCCTCTCCATCTTGCCTCAATAGCAATGGTACATGCCATCTGTGTGATGGCATGTGTGTGTCACCTGGCAATCACAGGCCAATGTGTGATGCCACTGCCAGGCAGCATGCAGGAAATGTGTTCATCTTCCATCTTTGTGTCATCAGTGTGTGCCATTTGCCTGCCCTTCATACGCAGTGAGGGTGCATGCATGGGAGGGTCTAGGTCATGTGGGACATGTGTCAATCAAGTACTGGTTCTCTTGCTTCTCGGCCCTCATTGTGTGCCATGGTGCTAATGCCTGTTTCCATTTCTTTGTTATTATGTCTTTGCAGGGGAAGACGCACCTGATACTGCTGGGGTTGTGGAGATGGTGCAGAGCCAGGAGGGGTCCGAGGGCCGACCAACCACCAGTGAGGGACGTGGTGTGCTGGTGGGTGAGAACCCACAAGTGCTGCAGGTCGTGCTCTCAAGGGGTGTCTCTGGCTGCACCTCCCCCGAGCTGTACTCAGCTGTTGATTCGGATGATGAGACCTACGTGCCGTCGCAGGTGAGTGTTCCAGGGAGGGATCCTGTTCTGTCCCACCCACCTGCACCAGGGGTCAGAACCCTCAATGGGGATGTCAGTGTTGGCAGCTAGGCCTTTGGTGGTTACGGATGCAGGGTCACACTCCGCGACATCTGATCCTGTTCCTGGGCCAGCAGATCAGAGGGGGAATGCAGTCCTGCAGCCTCAGGCAGTGCCGGCACAGCAAGGCGCAGTCCGCCTTGCCCCAGACAGGTGGGGTGCCCGCCGACGTGGTGGCTGTACGCCACCTGGCAATACCGCATGGGAGCAATCCATTTACGGTATGGCTACCCAACAGGCAGCATCATCCGAGATGATGGCTCAGGCCATGGATAGGGTGGCCACTTCCATTGTCCCCCCGGAAAGGCTGATGGAGCGACTAGAGCAGGCAACCGACTCCATCTGCCAGTCACACAGGGAGGACATGTTGGCGTCCAACAGGGACAGGCGGGCGGCACTGGCGACTCTGCAGGAGGCCATCTCCATAGAGTCCCAGGGCCACAGGGAAGCCCTGAGGCAGGAGCTCCATCAACTCAGGACGACTCTTGTTGATCTTGAGGCTTCAACGCACCAAAGGACAGAACAGCAGCTGGAGCGTCTCACCCGTACGCTCTCAGCTGAGATGCAAGCAACGAGGGCGGAGGTCCGGGCATCCCGTGAGTTGTTGCATGGGGACCTCCGCACCCTCATCCTCCAGAACGAGACCTACCACACCCGCATGCTTGCAGCCATGGAGGAACAGAGTAGGGCCTTGCGTGGGCTGCCTCCCATAGTGCAAACACCTCCGGATGCAGCTGCACAGGGTGATAATAGCGACAGCAGTGATACTCCCACAATAGGGTAGCCGTGTGGGCCATGAGCCCATGGAGGTGTTTTTTTTTCCCAGGATCCACACAGGTGGGTTTTGGTGTGCACCCTGTCCTCGGACCTCCTGGGTGGCCTCCCCAACCCCCCGGGCCCATTAATGGCCATTTTTGATTTATTTTTATTTTTATTTTAATTTTTATTTTTATTATTATTTTTATATTTTTCCCAATTTTTTTGGGACAATTTGTTGGCTTCCGTGGTTCCTGTGGGCATACGCTGCATTGTGGCTGGGCACATGCAGGCTTGCCATGTATTTGGTTCAGATGCCTGGGTTTGAGTCACACACACACCCCTACTGCTTCCCGTTTCCATGGGCTTGCAAAGGGTGTGCCCAAGTGACATTGAAGTACATGGTGACATTGGACTCCCACTACATGTGTGGGTAGTCTAGTCAATACTGTGTATACATTCCTAGTGCATATTGCTGTTCTGTTGTACACTGCATGTTGCATTGATGTGTAACTCATCATCTGTGTCTGCCTCCCAATTTGCAGGTCCCTTCCTCATGTCTACACAAGGCCCTCTAGTCTGGAGATGGGGTCCTTGTTGGCAGCAGTGCACCTACAACTCTACATGGCGCCAACACTGTACAGTTGGAAGTGGTGGGAGTGCAGGTATTTCCAGGTGGTGAGACTACTGATTTATTACATTAGTGAAGTCATGTTAATGGTAGTACCTGCTCAAATTTGTTGTTGGTCCTGCATTACAGTGAGCATTTCAGGTGTAGCAAGTTTCAATTGGGGACACTGTACATCGTGACACTTGTCATGTTGTGGGGATTACTTTGTTTACCTGCACATAGCATGACATGGCACGGTGTGTTGTGTGGCGGTGCTGGGGATGGGTTGGGTGACATGGCACTGTCCTCTTGTTGCATTTAGCAAGTGGGTATTCATTTTAGCTGCTTGAATGTGTTTCTTCACAAAACTGCATTGGTGGTGTGTGTGGGTAGGGATGCACACATTGTAACACTTCCAGGTGAACAATCTCAGGCTGATATGCTTTTCACGGTTGAATCTCCAGACATTCAGGATCAGTGTCAGGTTGAGTCATCATTGATTGTCAGATGGAATGTGCCAGGCCAGTGTGCACTCCACAGGGGTGTGATCACTATGTGAAGTAATTAGCCACTAGCTGTGTACGGGCTGCCTCCCCCCGTGCCCTTTCCCCTCCCATGCGCAGCAGCTGTGCATGTGGTTGGGGATGTGGGGCCACCACCATGTCCACGGCCAGGCCCCGGCGTGTTGCAACGTTGTGCAGGACACATGCTGCCACTATGATCCTGCACACTACTGGGGGAGCGTATAACAGCTGCCCGCCAGAACGGTCAAGGGAGCGAAAGCGTGACTTTAGCACTCCGAATGTGCGCTCCACTATGCCCCGTACGTCGTAATGTGGGCTGTGTTATATCTTACCTCGGGTGGCGTGGTAGGGTTCCGAATTGGCGTCATCATGTGGGGGCTGAGAGGGTAGGCACTGTCCCCTGTGGAGGTGGTGATTGGTATCATTGGTGGGGTTGTGACCTTGCTCAGTATCCAACATGCATGCATGTGCAGTGGCATACATACTCACCAAGCAGCCATGTATCGCCATGCCGCCCAGCTTCTAGGTCCCGGCTTAGGGTGGACATTCGGTAAATGAAGCTGTCGTGGGTGGACCCGGGATAGTTGGCAGATACTGAGGTGATGATTCCCTTGGCATTACATGCTACCTGCACGTTGATGGAATGCCAGTGCTTGCGGTTCTTATAGATGTGCTCAGATGCCCTGGGGGGACGTAGAGCCACATGGGTGCAGTCGATGGCACCTAGCACTTTGGGGAATCGTGCCACACCGTAAAAATCCAGGGCGGCAGCATGCCTTTCGGCAGGTGTTCTGGGCAGGTATATGTGCCTGCGGACTGATGGGCGTGCAGTGATGATGTTCAAGACCTGGTGTAGGCAGCGTGACTGGGTGGCCTGTGACACCCCACCCACTATGGCACTTGTCCACTGAAATGATCCAGTGGCTAAGAAGTGCAGTACATTGAGGACCTTCTCCAGGGGGCTGAGTGCTTGGGAGCACAGGGTGGGTGATGTGAGGTCATCCTCCCACTCACTCACCAGGTCCAGTATTATGTGTGGGGGAAACCTGTACCTCCCATACACCTGGTCATCAGGCATCCCGAAAAGGCTGGTTCTGGGTGTGAATATTCTGGCCCTGACTATCCTCCTCCTCCTCCTTTGGTAGCCCACTGCCACTGCTGCTAGGAACGGTATGTTCATCCTGGCGTCTGAGCTTGTTATTGTTAAAGTGCGCAAATTTATGCTTTGCGCGTGTTCTAGGCGAGCGTGTGACCCGCGCACCCCTGGAATCCAGTTCCCAGTCCAATAGCGTGTGGAAATTCCCACGCACCACGGGATACAGGTGCGCTGACGTACTTGCGTGTGTAAGTGCCCGCGCACCCATGAAATACACGTACATAGGCCAATCGCGTGTACGCGCACTTTTGTCCAATTACACGCGATGACACTCTGACGTGCAGTATTTCCACGTGTGCTCCGTCATCACGTGCTGAGTGGGGAACACCCGTGCGGGTCACGTCACAGACGAGCTTACGCGCTGAGGGACTCTGGTCCAATAGAATCGCGTATGCGTGCTGACGCGCTTACGCGCTACGGGCCTTTCCTCGGATTTCACGCTGACGTGCAGGATTTTCACGTGCCAAATCACTCCGTATCAAGCTGGCCACGCGAAAACACACGGAAGACCACGCTCCTGCCCAGAAGGCCGAGTTACTGCCCCCCAGTGCCCCGAGCAGCCTCCCACGTGCCATCTGCTGCTGCCTGCCTGCCTGCCTGCCTGCCTGCCTGCTGCCACCGTGCCCTGCCATTTGGTGCCTGCACATCAGCCATCTGCAGGGGTCCAGTTGCTGTGTTCACCCCTGCTGGAACTGAAGACTCCCGACTGGGATTACATCGCTCCACAGCCCAGCCCCAGGACCCAGTTGCCCACCCACACCTGCCTCTGGGGTTGCCATGTCGGGCACTTCCACATCTGACACCAGTGGCAACCCCAGGCCAGAGGGGCAGAGGGGCACCAGCTTCACTGCCACCGAAGTTGGTGTCCTGGTGGAGCATGTCCTGGGGCAGTATGATGCCCTCTTTGGATCGTCCCGCGCCAGCAAGGAAGGACGGGAGAGGATCTGGGCCGACTGTGTGGTTGCCATCAACGCGGAGGGGGTGGCAACCCGCAACGTCCAGAAGATCAAGAAGCGCTGGGAGGACTTGAGGTCCTGGACCCTTGTGAAGGCCCGGCGCCTCGTGGAGGGGGGCCGGGGCCGCATGAGTTCCATCCAGATGAGGGTCCTGGAACGCGTACGCCCAGCGCTCCACGCCCAGATCCTTGAGAGGGAGGCCCGTCTGGAGTTGAGCGGTAAGTGTCCAAGCATTACTGTGTGAGACAGGGCATGTTGCGGTGTGCTGGTTCTATGATACTTGCCTGTATGTGTGCCATAGGCCATGTATGCATGTATGTGTGCAGGGACATCATGGTAATGCATGTGCGACCAGTGATGTGTGACCCACATGGTTGTTGCATGTGTTCAAATGCCGCATGGGGAGCCCTATGCAGATTTTGAACATGAGAGCATGCCAGTCTCTGTACCTGGACATGGGTGGGGGTGAGGGATGGGTGCTGATGCCAGGTACATATATGGTAGCCATGTCTGTGTGCCTGACCTGCGTGTCTGTGACTTGTGCATGCCATGGATGCATGACACATGTGTGTGACAATGCACAGATTCAGTGAAGCAGCCAAATTACCCTTGTATCCGCTGTGTTTGGTGTGTTTGGGGCCAGATGGATGTGACTGAGGTGAAGTGTGTGCATGTGATAGGCATGAGCCAGATGCATGTGAGTTACATATCATTGAATGTTTCAAGAGTCCATTGGACATGCATGGAAATGTCCATGGCATGCACCATGCCTGTTACTGTGTGTGTTTTGCCTGGACTGACCCATGTGTTGTGGAGGGACATGATGGAAGTGTACTTTGACAGTGGTGCTCATCTGCTATTGCTTCCTGTCTAGGGGACCATTGTACAGTGCCCTGATGCTTGTGTTCTTTGTCTCCCTCTACGCAGCGGCTAGTGAAGAAGAGGGCGGAGATGGCGCTGTGGAGCAAGGCGGCGGGGATGCCCCCACGGCTGCAGCGGAAGGGGTGGGTGAGCCCCCACAGGGGCCTGCTACGGTGGGAGACGGTGAGGAGCCATCCAGGTTGGTGGTTTGCACAGAGGAGGAGGAGGCCGCCACTGGGGCACACATGGGGCCTGGTGGGGGCATCCCTGCTGGTGCAAGTGGTGCAGTCCAGGGCCAGGGGCAGGAGGCAGCACAGGTCACCGTGGAGGGGCCTGTGCATGTCGCTGTCCCTGACCCTGTGAGTGCACCACCATGCACCAGCAGGGATGCCCCGTCCCAGGCCCGTCCGCAGGTAGAGGGGATGTCCATGTCACCTGACTCCCCTCCACCTGCGGACGTGGGAACCCCTGGCTGTGTGGAGAAGGTCCTGATTGGGGTCGCGATGCGCACGGCTGTGATTCGTGATGCCGTGCGTGCTTCCCGGGAGGAGCACGCACGTCATCACGAAGTGCACCGTGCCGACGTGGCCCAATTGGGATCGGCCATGTACGGGGGTTTCCTGCATGTGTTGGCCAATCTGGCGGCCCTCTCCTCCTCTGTGCAGGCAATACACCAGTCGTTCTCCTTGCCGTCTTCTGGCCCAGATGCCACCAGGGCCCCCTGTGGACCTGCCCCGACCAATGCAGCCAGCTTGGTGGGGATCCCATCCCTGCCACAGTTGGGAGTCGGAGGTCCAGCAGGGGTGGACAACACAGCAACTGGACCCCAGCGATGGAAGATGTGACAGCATCATCGGGCAGGGCACGTGCACGACGGCGTCGGTGGTTTCCATCAGCCTGGATGCCGTCGTGCTGGCAGAGGCAGTGGCGTCGGAGGCAGCAGCAGGCTCGACGTGGGAGGCATCATGGCTCGGGGCCATCAAGATCAGAGGGGCAGGCATCGGCCGGAGGGCAGGGCAACCCTGGGATGGTGGTGTCTTCCGTGTGGGAGCAGTTGGTCCAGCGGATAGGTGCGGAGCGGCAGCGGGCGGAAGAGGAGCGGCTCACCATGGTCAGGGCGGAGTTCTCCATGCGTCGGGCGTTGAGGCGGGCTGAGTGCCTTGAGGAAGCTCGCAGGGAGTTTGAGCTGGACATGGGGTTAACCCTGCGAGACCTCGGGGCCAGGACAGAGTCCCGCCTCCAGGACATCGACATGGAGTTCGATGATGCCCTGGCCAGCAACATCACCGACTGAGCCGCAGGACTTGCCCGCTGCCTTTGTATATAGTTATTTAGTTAGTTAGTGTTAGGTTTCCTTTATTAATTTTTATTTTTTTGGACCGCTCGGACAATGGCCACTTTTTTGTATATATTTTTTTCATTAGGTAGTAGTAGGTTTCATTTATGGTGTTGGGCTCATGGACCCTGGAATATTCGTGTATATAGTTTGCTTTTTGAAGAAACATTTTTTTTTATTAATTATTGTGTTCACCATGAGGAAATGGTTTTTCATTATTTTCCTTCCACATGATATTGCTTTGGACAACATTTGTTTTTGGATTACTTTGTTTTTTTTATTTTTACATTTGTTCTCGGACATGGACCATTTATTTTGTTATCCCCATTGTTGTATGTTTGATTTGTTTACTTATTTTCCATCTTTAATACATGTTTTTTTAACTTTCACTTGTGGTATTTTCTCATTGGTTTCATACATGTCATGATATGGGTTTTGACATTCACTTGCACCCATTGTGTATGTGTGTGTGACGGACATGTGTTCATTTACATACTTGCCATTGGGGTTGTATCATGTAATTGCATTCACTATGTGGGTGGATGCAATCCTTGCCTGGGTGTTTGTGCTGGGTATGCTGCCCATTACTGCCATGATTGAGTATCGTCAGGACCTGGGGGCAGGGGGACATGTGTGGGTGCCTGGTGGAGGCTGCCCCTGCACTGCTGGGGGGTGGGGGTGGTGGGTGACATGGGTGGGGGCCTGGTGGAGGGTGCCCCACAGTGCTGGGGGGTGGGGGTGGTGGGAGACATGGGTTGGACATGGGTGGGGGCCTGCTGGCAGGTGCCCCACAGTGCTGGGAGGGTGGGGGTGGTGGGAGACATGGGTGGGGGCCTGGTGGAGGGTGCCCCTGGTGGCTGGGGGGTGGGGGTGGTGGGTGACATGGGTGGGGGCCTGGTGGAGGGTGCCCCTGGTGGCTGGGGGTGGGGGTGGTGGGAGACATGGGTGGGTGCCTGGTGGAGGGTGCCACTGGTGGCTGGGGGGTGGGGGTGGTGGGAGACATGGGTTGGACATGGGTGGGGGCCTGCTGGCAGGTGCCCCACAGTGCTGGGGGGTGGGGGTGGTGGGAGACATGGGTGGGGGCCTGGTGGAGGGTGCCCCTGGTGGCTGGGGGGTGGGGGTGGTGGGAGACATGGGTTGGACATGGGTGGGGGCCTGCTGGCAGGTGCCCCACAGTGCTGGGGGGTGGGGGTGGTGGGAGACATGGGTGGGGTCTGGTGGAGGGTGCCCCTGGTGGCTGGGGGTGGTGGGAGACATGGGTTGGACATGGGTGAGGGCCTGCTGGCAGGTGCCCCACAGTGCTGGGGGGTGGGGGTGGTGGGAGACATGGGTGGGGGCCTGGTGGAGGATGCCCCTGCACTGCTGGGGGGTGGGGGTGGTTGGTGACATGGGTGGGGGCCTGCTGGCAGGTGCCCCACAGTGCTGGGGGGTGGGGGTGGTGGGAGACATGGGTTGGGGCCTGGTGGAGGGTGCCCCACAGTGCTGGGGGGTGGGGGTGGTGGGAGACATGGGTGGGGGCCTGGTGGAGGGTGCCCCTGGTGGCTGGGGGGTGGGGGTGGTGGGAGACATGGGTTGGACATGGGTGGGGGCCTGCTGGCAGGTGCCCCACAGTGCTGGGGGGTGGGGGTGGTGGGAGACATGGGTGGGGGCCTGGTGGAGGGTGCCCCTGGTGGCTGGGGGGTGGGGGTGGTGGGAGACATGGGTTGGACATGGGTGGGGGCCTGCTGGCAGGTGCCCCACAGTGCTGGGGGGGTGGGGGTGGTGGGAGACATGGGTGGGGGCCTGGTGGAGTGTGCCCCTGGTGGCTGGGGGGTGGGGGTGGTGGGTGACATGGGTGGGGGCCTGGTGGAGGGTGCCCCTGGTGGCTGTGGGGTGGGGGTGGTGGGAGACATGGGTGGGGGCCTGGTGGAGGATGCCCCTGCACTGCTGGGGGGTGGGGGTGGTGGGAGACATGGGTTGGACATGGGTGGGGGCCTGCTGGCCGGTGCCCCACAGTGCTGGGGGGTGGGGGTGGTGGGAGACATGGGTGGGGGCCTGGTGGAGGGTGCCCCTGGTGGCTGGGGGGTGGGGGTGGTGGGTGACATGGGTGGGGGCCTGGTGGAGGGTGCCCCTGGTGGCTGGGGGGTGGGGGTGGTGGGAGACATGGGTGGGGGCCTGGTAGAGGATGCCCCTGCACTGCTGGGGGGTGGGGGTGGTGGGAGACATGGGTTGGACATGGGTGGGGGCCTGCTGGCAGGTGCCCCACAGTGCTGGGGGGTGGGGGTGGTGGGAGACATGGGTGGGGGCCTGGTGGAGGGTGCCCCTGGTGGCTGGGGGGTGGGGGTGGTGGGTGACATGGGTGGGGGCCTGGTGGAGGGTGCCCCTGGTGGCTGGGGGGTGGGGGTGGTGGGTGACATGGGTGGGGGCCTGGTGGAGGGTTCCCCTGGTGGCTGTGGGGTGGGGGTGGTGGGAGACATGGGTGGGGGCCTGGTGGAGGATGCCCCTGCACTGCTGGGGGGTGGGGGTGGTGGGAGACATGGGTTGGACATGGGTGGTGGCCTGCTGGCAGGTGCCCCACAGTGCTGGGGGGTGGGGGTGGTGGGAGACATGGGTGGGGGCCTGGTGGAGGGTGCCCCTGGTGGCTGGGGGGTGGGGGTGGTGGGTGACATGGGTGGGGGCCTGGTGGAGGGTGCCCCTGGTGGCTGGGGGGTGGGGGTGGTGGGAGACATGGGTGGGGGCCTGGTGGAGGATGCCCCTGCACTGCTGGGGGGTGGGGGTGGTGGGAGACATGGGTGGGGGCCTGCTGGCAGGTGCCCCACAGTGCTGGGGGGTGGGGGTGGTGGGAGACATGGGTTGGGGCCTGGTGGAGGGTGCCCCTGGTGGCTGGGGGGTGGGGGTGGTGGGTGACATGGGTGGGGGCCTGGTGGAGGGTGCCCCTGCACTGCTGGGGGTGGGGGTGGTGGGAGACATGGGTTGGACATGGGTGGGGGCCTGCTGGCAGGTGCCCCACAGTGCTGGGGGGTGGTGGCGGTGGGAGACATGGGTGGGGGCCTGGTGGAGGGTGCCCCTGGTGGCTGGGGGGTGGGGGTGGTGGGTGACATGGGTGGGGGCCTTGTGGAGGGTGCCCCACAGTTCTGGGGGGTGGGGGTGGTGGGAGACATGGGTTGGACATGGGTGGGGGCCTGCTGGCAGGTGCCCCACAGTGCTGGGGGGTGGGGGTGGTGGGAGACATGGGTGGGGGCCTGGTGGAGGATGCCCCTGCACTGCTGGGGGGTGGGGGTGGTGGGTGACATGGGTGGGGGCCTGCTGGCAGGTGCCCCACAGTGCTGGGGGGTGGGGGTGGTGGGAGACATGGGTGGGGGCCTGGTGGAGGGTGCCCCTGGTGGCTGGGGGGTGGGGGTGGTGGGAGACATGGGTGGGGGCCTGGTGGAGGGTGCCCCTGGTGGCTGGGGGGTGGGGGTGGTGGGTGACATGGGTGGGGGCCTGGTGGAGGGTGCCCCACAGTGCTGGGGGGTGGGGGTGGTGGGAGACATGGGTGGGGGCCTGGTGGAGGATGCCCCTGCACTGGTGGGGGTTGGGGGTGGTGGGTGACATGGGTGGGGGCCTGGTGGAGGGTGCCCCTGGTGGCTGGGGGGTGGGGGTGGTGGGTGACATGGGTGGGGGCCTGGTGGAGGGTGCCCCTGGTGGCTGGGGGGTGGGGGTGGTGGGTGACATGGGTGGGGGCCTGGTGGAGGGTGCCCCTGGTGGCTGGGGGGTGGGGGTGGTGGGTGACATGAGCAGGTGTGCAGGGTAGTCCCCTGTGGTGTGTGCTGCCTGCAGGGGCCGTGGAGGGTGTACAGGTAATACCTGGGAGCACACAGCCAAATCGCGTGTGGAACTTCTCGCGCACCCCTGCAATCCACGTACCCTGACTAATCGCGTGTGGAACTTCCCGCGCACCCCTGAAATCCACGTACCAGGCCAAATCGCGTGTGGAACTTCCCGCGCACCCCTGAAATCCACGTACCCAGCCAAATCGCGTGTGTAACTTCCCGCGCACCCCTGAAATCCACGTACCCTGACAAATCACGTGTGGTACTTCCCGCGCACCCCTGAAATCCACGTACACGGCCAAATCGCGTGTGGAACTTCCCGCGCACCCCAGCAATCCACGTACCCTGACTAATCGCGTGTGGAACTTTCCGCGCACCCCTGAAATCCACGTACCCGGCCAAATCGCGTGTGGAACTTCCCACGCACCCCTGAAATCCACGTACCCGGCCAAATCGCGTGTGTAACTTCCCGCGCACCCCTGAAATCCACGTACCCTGACAAATCGCGTGTGGTACTTCCCGCGCACCCCTGAAATCCACGTACACGGCCAAATCACGTGTGGAACTTCCCGCGCATCCCTGCAATCCACGCACCCTGACTAATCGCGTGTGGAACTTCCCGCGCACCCCTGAAATCCACGTACCCGGCCAAATCGCGTGTGGAACTTCCCGCGCACCCCTGAAATCCACGTACACGGCCAAATTGCGTGTGGAACTTCCCGTGCACCCCTGCAATCCACGTACCCTGACTAATCGCGTGTGGAACTTCCCGCGCACCCCTGAAATCCACGTACCCGGCCAAATCGCGTGTGGAACTTCCCGCGCACCCCTGAAATCCACGTACCCTGCCTAATCGCGTGTGGAACTTCCCGCGCACCCCTGAAATCCACGTACCCGGCCAAATCGCGTGTGGAACTTCCCGCGCACCCCTGAAATCCACGTACCCGGCCAAATCGCGTGTGTAACTTCCCGCGCACCCCTGAAATCCACGTACCCTGACAAATCGCGTGTGGTACTTCCCGCGCACCCCTGAAATCCACGTACACGTCCAAATCGCGTGTGGAACTTCCCGCGCACCCCTGCAATCAACGTACCAGGACTAATCGCGTGTGGAACTTACCGCGCACCCCTGAAATCCACGTACCCGGCCAAATCGCGTGTGGAACTTCCCGCGCACCCCTGAAATCCACGTACCCTGCCTAATCGCGTGTGGGACTTCCTGCGCACCCCTGAAATCCACGTACCCGGCCATATCGCGTGTGGAGCTTCCCGCGCACCCCTGAAATCCACGTACCCTGACAAATCGCGTGTGGTACTTCCCACGCACCCCTGTAATCCACGTACCCGGCCAATTCGCGTGTGAGACTTCCCGCGCACCCCGGTATACACGCACACGTTTTTTTTCTGTCAGCGCATGTCTGTGTTTGTAGGTACCCCTTTGCACGTCATTTGTCCTGGAGGGCCACAGTATTGGGCATTCATCATGGCTGTATATAGGTGCTATTTGTTGGCGCACCTTTTGGCGCACATTTCTTACAGGCGCAGAGACGCTACCACCTGCTTTCTTGTGGCGGTCGTGTTTGTGCCTGTGCGCTGGTTTGAGCGTGTGCTTTTTTGCCCTATTCTGTTCCATGAATACGTGTTGTAGGCGAGCGTGTGGGCTTTCCGCGCACTTGTACCCTGTGCTTCCCCCGTGACGGCCACATTTTGGCAAGTTGTTCCCCATTCCGAGTGGTACGCCCCGTGTTCCGCCTACTTTTGTTGCGTGCGCCGCGCTATGTGCGATTTTCGCTCTGGCCTGTGCGATTTTCGCTGTGACCTGGCGCACGCTGTTTGATGGCCTGTGCGCCAACGTGCGCCGCGCACTTTTTTATCGCACATCCGCTGGTTTTCTCGCGCACGGACTTCCATGAATCGATGTGCGCTGCTTTTCGTGCGATTTTCGCACTTGCACTGCGATTTTCGCTATTCCACTGCGAATCACACGTTTTTGCCCACTTGCGCCGCGCAAATTATTCCATGAATCGGCCTGCAAGTGTTGTGGCAGATCCATAACTTTGGTTTCAAAATGATGCTGCTTCCCTGTGGGAAGGGATTCATGCAATGGTGCAGTGGTCTTTAGCCTAAAGGGGATGTGGCAGATGTGGAACGGGGACGAGAAGCATGCTGAGAGTGAAAAAGAGGACATTTGGGCATGTAGGACAGGCAGTGCAATAACACTATAACCCCCAATTTGCCTTATCAGTGGCCCTTTGCTTGTCAGTGGTCTCTGCCACTGCAGCTTGGAAAGCGTCGTGTAACAATTAAATAAGGAAACCAGGGAAAACAGGCATGCAGTGTACATCTCATTTTAAGGGCTGCTCTTCCAGAAATAGAGAGACTCTGTCAGGGCACATGGTGGTCTCCTGGAGCCAGGAAGATACTGCCTCAATAGTTTACAGCTATGGGTATTACCAAGAGTAGAAGAGTTTTTGTTTAACCAAAAAAACTCACCAACACTTTTTTATTTTTATTTTTGGGGGGGTTCCCCACCCCAAGCCCCCATCCCCTATTGTATTTTACCTTTTCCCGACCACCACACCCCTTATAAATACTTTTCCAACCCCTCCTATATATTTGGATGAGTTTTTTTCAGTAAAATGTACTGGGGAAAAAAAACACCGAAATTTCACCCATCGATGAAAGAACACTATACCAGGCTGCCTTTCTGAAGTGAGGTGGAAATGACTAATTTGTGCCCTAATATTTACACTATTAATACAATTTGGTATGATTTCTGGGATTTGTCAGAAAATCCTGCATGAATAGTTTTGAAGCTGGTTCCGAAAGCAATGAAAAGATATATTCATTGGCCGCGTGGGCTCTTTTGTTGCCTGCCTAGTCATTGTTTGCCTTCTTGCGGCAGATGTGCCCCCCGAGTAAATGATACACTCTGGTACAACAATGCATTACTGAGGGGCAGTGCCCATGATATCGCAGCAAATCTGTTGTTGGCCAAAGAGGCATCTTTTGACACTAATAATACACTGTTAGGTTACAATGTTGCACAACAGTCATATACTTTTGAGAAATGCCAAATGAAACACAACAATACTATACTGTGGAGAAATGTCACTCAGCCACACAATGAGGTACACAGTAGCACAACAATGCATGCCCATTAAGTAAATATATCAGAGTATAGCATTCCCTTCCCAGACGTTCCATGATTATCAAATGCAGGGATTTTAATGTGATTGTCTACTATCACAAGCAGCACAGTCCTTTGCAGAATTAATATGAGATGTGTATTCAAAGACATATGTCAAGACCTCAGTTTCAAGAGTATACAACATTCTTCAGTCAAGTGAGTACACACTTGCCATGATTACACATGGGAAGACACTGCGGCATTAGTGAAATCGCCAAAGGCAATAACGTTAAGAGATTTAAATATTAAAAAGATAAAAATCCCACATGTAAGTTTTAAAATGTGGAAAGAAAACTGAAGGCCTCAAAGAAACCAAATTGAGAAAGAAAGCGTACGTAGGGATTCTGACGCGTTTCCCACTGCTTAGACCAATGACATAAGATTGCACGTTTCGGTTAGTATACTTTATCTCTCTTTATCTATCTCTTTGTAATTGCTCAACTCACACCTAAGTAGCGTAAGGTGCCACATTGACCATTAAAAAAGTCCAAACAGTAAGTTCTTATAGGTGTGAGAGTAGGTTTTTATAGGTGTGACAGTAAGTTATTATGGGTGTGACAGTTGCAGAGGAGGTCCCAAGTACAGCCCACACTTCATCCGTCCATTTTGAAGTACCAGGAACGTTCACACCAAAATATGTGACGTATGATGAGCAAATAAACCAGCAGAGAGCCGCAGTGGAGCTCTGTCCAGTACCCATCAGAGGAAAAATTCCTATTGAAGTACAGAAAGCAAGGAAAACATGGACAGTACCCAAGGTACCCATTGAGAAAGCCATATCAACAAATGAAACGAAATGAAGATTGTCTAAGTACAGTCCCTGAAGAAGCCAAAAAGGTCTTAACGGAAGACAAATGGTGACGACACAAGAACCCGGACTGACTCACATATAGAAGAGATGACGACCAGAGAATGATTTAAAGAGACGAAAACTCCATAGACAAGGGGCATCGTGAACCTAAAGTGAAAGGACAATTTCAAATATAAGAAGCTTAAGTTGTAAACAGGATGAAGATATTCGACCAGTTTACACATGTGCACATGCTTGGAACCACAAGAAAGCTAAGAAAATCATGCGGCTTGCTATGCTTAGTAGAAAGACAGTGCGGCAAGTGCCAATATACATATCTACCTCGAACGAAGCACGTTATATAAGTATACTTCCACTTTGCACAAGAAGCAGAATTAACCAAAGGTTACTAAAGGCCACACAAGG
This sequence comes from Ambystoma mexicanum, assembly GCF_040938575.1. Classification (NCBI taxonomy): domain Eukaryota; kingdom Metazoa; phylum Chordata; class Amphibia; order Caudata; family Ambystomatidae; genus Ambystoma; species Ambystoma mexicanum. Next base: position 1,205,799,366 of record NC_090934.1, on the reverse strand, counting down.
AGAGCTCTGTAGTCAACAAATCGAGAATAAACGGCAGAAACGAAACTCAGCAGAGGCAAATCGTGCCAAAAAAGCCAAGGTCGTATCAGTAGAAGAGTCGAACAATAGCTACAATTAATTGAAGCTAAGAACAGAATATCATGCTTCAGAAAGGTCAAGATACATGAAGAAGAGGCAAATTTGCGTTGTCTGAATCACGGGCGTACCGAGAAAGGAGAAGCAAGACCTTCACACCTATGCATGGCAGCAGGACAGGTGAAGATATCAGAACTTTTCCAGACAGAAGATGCAGTCTCGAGGCCAACCACAGTGAAATAATTGACACATGGCCACTAATGTGATGATTGATTGTAACAATAATTGGAGGAAGGCCGGGGAAGCTAAGGGGCACCCTGCAACTCGCCGACCATTCTGCGTGCTGCTAAGCAAAGTAGAAAAGTATGAGTGTGGTTGATGCCAACCCAATCACAATGGACCAAGTAATCTACGGTCCTATAGTTAGTAGAACCAATAGGGCGTCGTACTTTTAGTGACGTCTACAGTGGCCATTTTGAAGGACGGGCTTAGATGCCCCACCTGACAATGTTTACCCAATCCCCTTACTCTGTTACCATATACAGATATATTACCTATATTAAAGTTACCTTTCCTGAACCAATAGAATTGCATGCCAACTTTTAAGCGTTAAACGTCAATGATGATGAGTTTTCAGTATACATGTTATGTTTTTTATGAAGTTCGTTGGAGTTCTGAAGAGAGAGAGAAGATCACGCATCTGCTGATATTCATGAGACTCCCTGTTTATTGTACTTGTCATTAAACGGACTCCCTTTGCCAAACCGTTCAGTTGTCATTATTGAATTGGTGTTGGACTATTAATCTGCACCCCCTCCATCTGAAGGGTGCTGCTATCTTATCTTAAAGTGCTTTTGGGCAAACCCCGACTATATGGGCTGGTTGGGGGTCCCGGAGCACACCTGGTAGCAGAGATTGGATGGTTTATCGATTATCGATTAGATAAGACAACCATGGACCGTTAACATAAAGTAACTCTAGGTCCTCGGCCATATCACAAGTCATTTGCCATCCGGCTGAGTAGAGCGTGAAGATCCCCATAGACAGTGGTTAGAGTAAAACATAGAATCTGCAGGCAGAGGTCTGAAGGGACCTGTGTTTCTCCACATAACCCCTTACCACTCCTAGGGCAGCTGAGCGGGCGAACGGCAGGGGTGATCCTGAGCACCCAGTGAGGAAAGATGTGAATGGTGAGTGAAAAAGACTAAATGTTTTGGCAAAAGTGCATGCTTTAGAACAAGTGAGGGAAAGGTAATAGAGGGAGGCAGGATAACAAAATATAGTCAGAAGTAGAGTAGACTGTATATATATATACATATATATATATATGGAGAAGGAAATAGTGACTCGAAGGGTGACTAAGTAGAAGAGAGGGGATACCGGGGAGGACACCCGAGAAGAGAGAGGATACCAGGGAGGACACCCGAGAAGAGTGAGGATTCGCCTTATTCCTACGCTTTAATATAGCGGCTAGAAGAAACTTGCATCCATAGTTCTGAATAAAAGAGGAACAAATAGGTCACCACAGCGGTTAAAGACACCCGTCAAAGGGATGAGTTTAAACTCCATGTCAGGGTAATATTAGAGGCAGAGGTCTATGTAACCAGCTGGAGTTTGTCTATTCTGTGAAAGTCTGTCTTACGTGTCATTTGTTGTGATGACATAGGACGAAATCTTCCCTTCAAAGAACTAGCATAAAAAGTACGCAATTGGATACTTGAAATATTATAGAATACAACCTGATGTTTATTGAGTAAAATAGAAGATATAACATTTTGTGGAAAAATGGGATTGGAGCTTGTGACGATTGGTGCTCGCTCATACTTTTGAAATTATTTAAGGTAGCGAAAAACATTAACAAGTATTGCAGAAGGCGAAAGTCAACAGATTTAAATATGGAAGACATGACTCCATTTGTACACCTGTGCAAACAGTTGCTGAAACATGCACCTAAGCTGAAAAAGTACAGTGCAGAATGGGTTAAAGGAACTGCAAACAAGATGTTTATGCCATGGCCCCAGGGTGGATCGTTATCTAAAACGGTCGTACAGCACATGATGATATATTTGCACGCCACATACATGGGCAAAAAGTTATACAAACGCCTAGCTAGTCTAGAGTTGTGGAAAATGTACCAACAGGATAAGGAGGAGGAGCCGCCAGTAAATTGGATACATATGCACAGAGGGGGGTGAGACACCCTCATCGCCACCTGTCCCATCTGAAACAACAACTGAAGACAATAAGGACGAAGGGTTATACCCGCTAAGAGAACTTAAAGCAGCTGCAGGGTATAGCAACCCGGCATTTGAGTCACCTACGCAAAATGGTGACGAAAATCTAGACAAGGATAAAGATAGAGATATCACCTCTAAAGTCCCTAGAGACAGGAGAGACTCAAGAACGGGAGAAAAGACAAGGCACAAGCAAGTACATCTCTCAACAGAGAGAGAGAGGGTGAAGATGGAAAGGAAGCTAGGATAGAACTGATGAGATAGCTTTCACACAGAACGAATGGATGGGAGGTCAGATTTTATTGAAACTCGATGGTAAAGGCATAGATGACGAGAAACAAAAAGTGAAGCTAGATGATTTACTGAGAACAGAGAAGGAAAAGGAAAAGGGATTGAGAGACGAAAGAATAAGGAAAAAGGATAGGCAGAGACAAGAAGCGAGGAAGTGCACAGAATTTGATGGTGATGTAGAACGTAAGCGAAGGCAAAGAGCATTCAATCTTGAATATCTGGAAAGGGAGGGTATAAAACCTGAGCCAGCAGTAGACTGGGACGATATAGAAGAATTCAGTACCAGGCATGTCTAGGGTGAATATCGAGGATGACTTCGACACCAGAAGCATCGGAGAGATAATCAATAGAATATATGATGAAATGGGGCTAGAACAAGTACCCCAAGGGGAGGGGGAAGCCAAGCGCCTGGAGAGCACTCGGCTTTACGATACTGAGGACGTCTCCCGAAGCAGTGGAAATAGAGAACTGTCCTTAGATAGGTTGGAAATAAGTAGGAGCAAAGAGGATGAAAGAAGTTGCACGAGTTGGGTGCAGACAATGTCTGACACCGAAAGAGAGGAGCATGAAGAAAAGGAGGAAGAGAGAAGACATAAACAGCGATTTTCAGGAGGGAAAGGGATAAGATGGTTAGATTCTAGTGGATCTGCACTGAGGACATCAGGATCAGCCACGCAGTGCGACCGACATGAACAAGTTTCTCACGGTCAGAGGTGGGTGTCTCCACCATCGTATGTGAGCCGGCTAAGGACATTGCCCAATAGGCGGCGATGAGGGAATATTACTCCTGCAATAGACAGGAGAACAATGAGAGAGCTATGCATCACAATTTCCATTGCTAAAGAAAGGTGGAACTAGACCACAGTATACTCTATGGCCACACATGGATCAGGAAAACCTGAAAAATAAGCTTCCAATGTTGACATCGGGAGCCGGAAAATTGATACACGGGCTAGAAAAAATGATGGCACCGAACACGTTAGCTATAGGGGATATCAAAGGTCTCTTAATCGCCATACATGGTGATAGAGCAGACGATGTGTGGACACGGCAGGTTACCCTTCTGTGACCACAGTTAATACCGCACATGACGGAGCTCCATATAACAATTGCAGAGCCGCGGTATGGAAAGCATTACAATTGCTATATTTGGATACTTCCGACATGAGTCGGAAGACCCGTTGATATACATCCACAATTTCGAAGATTCGTGGGTACTCGAGACGCTGGAATTTTTGGGGAAATCTATACCCGTGTTCTACCATATATTATGCCAAGGGCTGCCAAAGCCGGTACAGAAACAGTTCAAGAAATTGGTAGGAATCGAGGCCAAATATGGTCTGAGACACAGTTGACCATAGCACACTATTGCAGGCTATTGCAAGAAAACAATCGCAAAAAGAAGCTGCACGAAAGGGTGAAGAGGCAAAATTAGTGCAGAAGAAATTGTCAAAATATGCCCTTGAAGGAGCAATGATAACTAGCACAGACAGATCGAGCATGCAACAAGCCATTAATTCACAGCAGAATAATGAGGGCAATGTTGGGTTTTACCTCAGGAGAAGAGGATTTAGAGGACGAGGATGGCAGAGTAATCAGGGAGGTTTTCAGAATAATCAAGGAGGCTTTCAAAACATGCAAAATGGCAAACAAGATATGTCAAATGGGCAAATAATCAGACCACCGCCAGCATGTTGGTTGTGTGGAATGACAGGGCATCTAGCACGTGCATCCAGAATTCAGGGCATGATGCAAAATGACCAAGGAACAAGAGCAGGGCCTCATCACAAGTTTGGCGGTAACCCTTAAATGCAGTGGTAGCGCTATTACTGCCGCATTTAAGGGTCTGCCACATCACGGGTTTGGCAAATTTCCCCCCAGCTCTGAGCTGGAAGGAAATCAGCCGAAATTTCACGCTCTTACCACCAGCGCGAAATTCACCGGCGGTAAGAGTGCGAAAATTCCCCATTGAGCCCAATGGGGAATGGGGAATTCCCCAATGGGCTCAGTGGGAAATGGGCAATACCCGTTCCGCCAAACCCGTGATCCGGCGCTATTGGTGCCGGGGGTTTGGCGATGGGCTATTAACGCTGACGGTAATAGCGCCAGCGTTACCACCCAACTCGTGATGAGGCCCCAGGTATGGTGAATCCACATGTGTTTTTACAGCTGGGAGGAAATGGAGTTGCAAAGAATCACACGGTGCAACAACAAACACCAGGAGCACAGCAAGGCTTGCAACCTCAGAATTTGATGAGTTTTCCACAAAAATAGTCTCAATAGTGGCTGATGCAACTGTCACAGACTGTAAGTGCAGGACAGGCTACGAACCCTGGAATGAGAAGTAGCACTGTTGATGGGGGTAGTCCATTCGCACAGGGTGGGACAAACTTATATATGGAGTAAGAGGACAGCTCACTGGGAACCCTGATGTGTTCTATCCTATCAGTGACACGAGACCCTCACCAGGAACCAAGGGTGGATGTCGTTATAGGAGATAAAGAATATTCCTTCTTAGTTGACACGGGTGCAACATGTTCGTGTATACGTGAAGGCAAGTTTTCCTTGTCCGGCGATGCTATAAATACTCAGAGTTTCACAGGAGCTACAAGTCGTGTTCCTTTTACAGACGCACTTCCAGTCTCTATAGGAGAATGTGATATGAATGTAAAGCTATTATATTCACAACAAACCCCAGTAAACATCTTGGGTCAAGATCTAATGCTGAAGTTAAACATGACAATCTCATTCACGGAGGAGGGCATAGTATGTTCAACTCCAGGAATGCACTATTTGAACATACGCAAAATGATAAGATGATACGCAGGACACACATCTATGAGGGCTGTACCATTAGAGCCTGAAATATTTGCATATGGAATACATGTGCTAATGGCAGGGCTGCCAGGCCTTGCTGAGAAAACCATGAGGACCCCAGATGAATTTCTATTCAGGCCAAGAATACCTATGCACGAGGAAAAGGGACAAGTATTTCCCTTGGTGATACACACAGCTGCAATACGAGGGAAAGTGTCTTTGATTGATGGGTGTGACGATGAAGGCCAACAATGGTGCACAGTAATCGCCATTGAAGAAGGGTACAGATTGACTGACGTCACTGATGACAATCTATTTGACAAGCAAGCAGATAGGGCGGAAACATCAGTTGAGATAAACCTCACTTTTTGGGTGAAAATGATCAAAAGTGAAGTACCTCAGAGAATGATGTTGGCAAAGAACCGTCCTGAATATTTCGAGGACGACATGGCCCAGGTGCCTGTCTCAGTGTGGACCACAGACCCCTATGACGCGTAGGCTTATTGAAAGGAGTCGGAGAAGTGAAAATTAAACTGAAGCCAGGAGCAATTCTTCCAAATGCACAACAATATCCTATGTCCAAGGAGGCAGATGAAGGAATTTTTAAGACAATTTCGGCTATGATGGAGCAAGGCTTCCTCGTGAAGTCAGCGTTGTCATGCAATACTGCAGTTTACCCTATCAAAAATTCAAAGGGTGATTCTTGGCGTTTAATTCAGGATTTACGCCCATTAAATTATATTGTTGAGGCCGAGTTCCCTTTAGTCCCTAAACCGGCCAAAATTCCATGTAATATACCTGTTGAGGCAAAATATTTCACGGTGATTGACTTGAAAAATGCCTTTTTCTCAATCCCATTGCACCGAGACTCGCAAGATCTGATGTCATTTACGTTCAGACAAGTGCGTCTGAAAAGCAGGGGGCTACCCCAGGGGTGCTGTGAGTCTCTTTTTATTTTCATCAGAGTCCTGCTGATGGACCTGAGCAATATTGCATTAGAAAGTGTTATCTTACAATATGTGAATGACATCTTGATTTTCAGCACGACAGAGGAAAGATGCAGACACAATTCTGTTCAGCTATTGACTATATTGGCTGAAAAAGGATATAAGGTTGACAAGGAGAAATTACAATATTGTCAAGAAGAAGTGTTATACATAGGTCAGTTGATCTCACATGAGGGGAAAAGGGTTACCCCAGAAAGGGCTGAAGCAATATTGAACACAGCAAAGCCACACACGATAAAACAGATGCAGAGCTTTTTAGGCATTTGCAATTATGTCAGGGCATAGGTCTTCGATTACAGCTCATATACCAAGCCTTTGCTACAGGCCCTAAAGAAGGCACAATTGACGAAAGAAAAGATTGAATGGTCTGAGACCATGGAGTTAAGGATTTGCTGAACTCAAGAGAGCCATTTGCAAGGCACCAGTTTTAGCGATTCCCAATTATGTGGAGGAATTTTCCCTGTTATCACACACGAATGGCAGCGTTATGACAGCAGTATTCACACAGAGAACCATATTGGGGTACAAGCCCCTGGCATATTATAGTGGTAATTTGGACCCAGTGATGAGAGGTAATTTCCCTTGCAATCAAAGTTTAGCTGCAGCAGCGTTGACCATCGAGAAAGCTACAATCATTGTAATGGGATGTTCAATGAAGTTGTACATCGAGCACTCGCTATTTGCTATCCTAGAGAAACCGAAAGGCACATTGACATCTCAGAGTGCTTCTGCTTATGAAGTGATCATATCAAATCCATCGATTAAAATAGTCTGATGCAAGATAGTGAAACCAGCTATGTTCATAGCAGCGCCAGTCATTGAAGGAGAGCCAATACATGAATGTGCAAATTATGAAGACTTCTATGATGAAATTCCCAGAGTAAAAGAAAATGCATTATCAGAAGTAGAAATATTCTTCATTGACGGTTCCTCAAGAATCGATCAAAACGATGGACAAAGATATACAGGCGCTGCTGTAATGAACCACACAGAGAATGGAGAATTTTAAGTTATTCTTAGTGCACCATTACTACCTCATTATTCACCACAGGCTGCAGACTTATTAGCGTTGATACTCGCGATTGAGAATCACGCAGACCAGGAAGTAACAGTGTACAGTAACTCCGCCTATGTGACATCAACAGTGCACGCAGGCTTAGTGCACTGGAAAAGGAAGGGCTACCTCTGATCGGACGGTACACAGCCTTTTTGAACTGGCTGATTAAGGCACTACAGATACCAGTGGGCATAGTGTTCGTGAAATGCACCACCCACACAAAGGGGTCAGATTTGATCTCACGTGGAAATCAAACAGCAGACACAGAAGCCAAGTGTATGGCATCCAAGAGTGAGACGATCATGGATGTAGACGTCACAAATGTAAATGAAAAAAGGATTGTCACACGTAGTGAACTACAATAATATGGGACAAACACAGTTAATGGAACTCCAAGGGAGGCACCACAGGAGGAGAAAAACCTCTGGAAGCGGCAAGGGTGTTCTTTAAACCCCTCTGAAAACTTGTGGCGACAAGACAGCACTGGTAAACCAGTAGTGCCTATAGTCCTGTTAAAAATAGCGCTGGAGCAGTTACACTATCCAGCACACATGACAAAAGAGAACCTAGAGACAACACTCGCTGAAGACTGGTTCATACCGAATTTAGCAGAGTATGTTGCATTTTTCCACTGGGCATATACTAAGAGTAAATAGAGGAGTCATCTCAAGGCCCAATGGACCTTTTCAGCTCTTGCATGTCGAGTAAGTCGATATGATTCAAGTATGTAACAGGTACAGGTATCTAATTGTTGTGGTGTGTCCATTCTCTAGATGGATAAAAGCAGGTCCATGTACACACCCAGACTCTACCTGTGTGGCCACATTTGTAGTGAGAGAGGTATTTCCCAGGTTGGGAGTATGTGAAGTCATGAGATCAGATTATGGGACTCACTTTGTAAAGGAAGTTTTCGAACAGATTAGCTTTTTGCTTGGTATAAAGCATAAGTTCTCATCGGCGTATCACCCACAAGGTAATGGATATGTGAGAAGCTCAACGGCTTGTTAAAAGAAAGGATAGCCAAGTTGAAGCTCACTCTGATAAAGGGATGGTTACACTGCCTTGCCTTGGCACTGTATGCACTCAGAAACCAGCCTGGTTCTGACCATCATCTTACGCCGCACGAAATAGAAAAAGGAAGAAGAATGCGCACTCCTCTGACACCGCGAGACAGAGCTAGATGTGATGCTCAGCCAACAAGCGAAATCTTAGGGTCTGAAATGCAAAACTACTTGAATTGCATGACATCTTGTCTTACTAATTGCAGGCCAGCTGTCGCGACAACGAAAAGGGTGCAGGGCAGCACGGAACACAGAAGGAGATACTACAAGTGACCAAGTTCAAGGACTATGTCTGCCATCAATCTTCCTTGGAGACACCATCCTGGTAAAGGACCACACGAGAAAGAATTGGGATGAGCCAAAGGTTTAATGGTCCCTTTACAGTCAAAGACTGTACTCCCTCTGCAGTGAAGCTGCAAGGAAAAAGAGCTTCGATCTTTTTGGGTGACATCAAGCCATACATCGGAGAAGGCCCCTTGACTGCACCCCACCACGAAGAAACTACGGACGACGCCCAAGAAACACAGCATGTGCAGGCGCGATCCATGATGAGGAAAAAGGAGGCATGACCAGCAGCAAAGCAAAGACAGGGAACTTTTGAGCAAAAGTTGAGACTTCCTTTGAGACATTACTCTGACCAAAAAGGGGATAAGGACATAGAAAAACAGACACTGTGTGCATGCTAGTTGCAGGGTGAAGAAGAAAATTGCACGTGTAAGCTACACATAGTCTGTTGACTTTGAACGTTGGACTGAGGCATGCTGAAGCCTTGATTAGAAAAGAATATGCCAAATTTTGATCGAGGACACATAAATTGGAAGAAAATACAGTACCCACATTATTTCGACACAGAGACTTTCTTCGGAATCACTTATGGTGTCCCACAGTAGCGACATCACCAAAGATGTATTGACATATTTCAATGTAGTGCTAAGATCGTACCCATCCCTGGTGGGGAGGCTCACCAGCATCACTGCTTTCTTCAAGATCCTGAAAACAAAAAGACTATAAGGAGGCTGCTTACTGTAATTGCCAAGCAGTTCCTCCTACTTCCGGAATATAGTGTGGAAAAACCAAATGTCCCAAGCGGAGGAAGAAGGGAATAGGTTTATTAATGTACTGTTCTTTTGCCTAATTGAAGACTGTCCAGATCTTGTCGGAAGAACTACAGACGTATTGACATTTCTTCGGGATCCAGCAAGTACAGAATGTCTAATACTAAATGGAATAGTTATTCAAGTTGCGCTTCACGCACACCAAAATTGTAGAAACTGTTCACAGTCAGTGTGAGCTAGCAGTCCCAAACTTCAGCAAGGGAGGACAAATGTCCCTATAACCAGAAGACAGCAGGTTGGCAAGTAACGGTTTCTTTCGCCTAATCAAGGATTTTCCAGAACTTGTGGAAGACCTGTCGGTGTTGATGTCCTCACATTCATCAGTGACCCAGCTAACTCTATGCAGATGAGCATGCTCTTGCATGGTTTCGTGATGCAAGTCGAACTTTCTAACCATCAGCAGAACTATCTGAGGAGATTTTAAACTTTCCACCTGTAAGTGACTCCAATCAAGCAATCCCACTAAGTCAGTGCCTTGTCTGGGATGCCCAAGGGAAGCACTTATTTATATATTTTTATGGCAAGTTATAATCTGGATGATGAACCCTTGTATAACACCCCTCTCTTAGAATCCCCCTGACCCCACTGAGCCAAGAAGTAGATTTGTTTTGCAAATTTAAAAGGTTTATTTGAAAAATTAAACAATATATATATATCACACTTCTATAAATAAATTGATAATGGATAGCACACTTGTGAATATGAGCAGTAATCAGCAATAGGTAATCCTATAGTAGCACAGTTCTTGGTTACTTATGAATAGTAAAAGAAAAATAAGGCGGTAGAGAATGCCTTTATATGGTTCAAGGAAAGGCAAGGTGAGACAGAATACAACACAGAAATAACATTGAGATGATTTCAACCAAAAGATAATATGATAACTTCTTCTTGAACAATTCACTCCCCCCTATGCAATGTAAGAAGATGAAAAGGAGAGCATACAGTTCTCAGGAATGCAAACAATATAATTCAGTTCCGCCCTAGAAAGCTTAGAGGAAAACAGGTAGAAGTTTGAAACACCGGCCCAAAATGCTTTGAATGTGATGACAATGAAGTGAGAAATGTGCTAAAAATGTTTTTAATTCCCTCTAGAGGTTCAGGGTGGGTGATATCTAGTTAATATTAGTTCAGGCTCACTTTATCAATGCTCTATGAGTAACTAGCAGGTTAAAACGAATTTTAGCAAAGGAAAGCAAGGAGCTGCTGATTTTTACACGTGGCTGAAATTGTGCAAAATGTCAAATCGCGGCAAATTAGTCGCACGCGTCGAGCGTAATTACGGAGGCACTATAAGGAGTACATTGACAGTTTACTGAAAGCAGATGCTCACCTGAGGAAGAAGCCATCTGTGGAACTGCTGAATAGAACGAAGAGAGAGAATTACTTTTCTGCCAAATCAAAAGAAGATTTTCATGCAATCCTATATGAACACAGGCTGTTCAGCCTCATCTCATCAGTGGTCATGACATTATCCATGCCAAGATTTCAAGTTGGAGCAAGTACTAAATGGTTGCAGATAACCAGATGGGAGTTACTGTAGACCATCAACACAACCCTAAAGGGATTCAACGCAATTAAAGAGAAGGTAAGGGCAATCTGACTGATGACTCTCCAGAACAGATATGTACTTGACATGATCACAGCTATGGAGGAGGTCTTTGTGCAAAAATTAGAGAATCATGTTGCACATTTATACCATCTCACGATGAAGAAAATGGAACGCTAACGGAGGCCATAGGTATGCTGACGAAACTACAGATTCAGATGATTGATGAAACGGACAAAGTTGATGATGACAGTTGGTTTGGATAACTATTCTCATGGGTTCCACAATGGATGGCAGATGCATTCAAATTGCTAGGAGCCCTACTAGTGATGATATTGCTAAGATTCTGTGTTATCAAGATAATAATATCTCAGTGCCAGAAAATTGCAAAAAAAGCCAAGGGGATGAATATCATGATTGATGTTGAGCCAGGATGAAACCTGAAAGGCCTGGCGGATGAGGAAATACAAGACTTTGTGAAGGCCAGCATTCATGCACCAGAAGAAACAAAGTTTCGATATCCCAGGAAGCATAGAAATTATGTGGGAAGATGGTTTACTGCAGCCCAAATGGACAGTGTCAACTGATGACGCGGAGCAAGGACGAACACGTGAGAACAACAGGAAGTTTAAAAGGAGTAATAAAGATATTGACCCCAAAGAGACATTTCTTCAGACCATCATGTATAGACCCAGAAGATGAAAAGAATTGTCTCAGGCGATGAAGTGAAGGTGAATATAGAGGAACCAAAGAAGATGGATCCAAAGAAAGAGGTGAAAGTGGTCAATGAATTGCCCAGAGGGGGGAGTATACAGGAGGTCCCAAGTACAGCCCATTTTGAAGTACCAGGAATGTTCACACTGAAATATGTGACGTATGATGAGCAAATAAACCAGCAGAGAGCCACAGTGGGGCTCTGTCCAGTACCCATCAGAAGAACAATGCCTTTTGAGGTACCGATACCAAGGAGACCATGGACAGTAAGGTACCCAGTAAGGTACCCATTGAGAAAGCCATATCAACAAATGAAACGAAATGAAGATCGTCTATGTACAGTCCCTGAAGAAGCCAAAAAGGTCTTAATAGAAGACGAATGGTGACGACACAAGAACCCAGACTGACTCACATATAGAAGAGATGACGACCAGAGAATGACTTAAAGAGACAAAAACTCCATGAACTATTATGCTCACCTGGTCTCTGCGAGGGGCATTGGGACACGGTTGGATCACTCCCTGGACTTGGCTCCCCTGGATCAGCCTCTTTCCCCAGCAGATGTTGTGTGGGCTGCTCCGGTTGCTGGCACTGCCCCTGTTTTCTTGTGAGGATGAGCTCTCCGTCCTGCTTCTCATCAGCAGGGGTGCCGTTGATGGACCTAGTTGCTTCACTGGTCCATGTGTGTGGCGGCCCAGACCGGCTGTGACTGAACCACTTTGAAGGAAAGTGTTCGTAACAATGATTATTGTCAGTATCCTTTTGCAATGTCTTTTTCCAATGATTATTGTCCGTAACCCTTGTAATGTCTTTTCTCTCCTCAATAGGTGTGAAGATGGCCAGGCAGAGTCGCGGTGTTGGAAGCGAGTCCAAATGGTGCCAGAGGGGATTGCGAGGTCCCCACTTAGAAGGTAAGTAGGGTTTCAAGATTGTACACAAGGCTCATGTGTTGCGCGACCAAGCGTAAGATATTTATGCAGTCTCTAACCTTTTCTGTTCCTTTTCCCTTGCAGGGATGGCCTTGCAACGTCAGATGGAGAGCGGCTATCTGAAGACCTACCGGCAATGGCTGGATGGATGGATCCATGAGGATGCTGGACAACAAGAAAGCTCCCGCGTAGCTAGATGTCCGGAAAAAGGTGAGGATGCGGCCTGACTCTGATGACAATGGGAATCAGGTAAGATGTGATGCACTGCAGGCAATGGGATTGCAGAGACAGGTAAGATGCAGGTCCGGCGATGGAGTTGCTGGAGTCAGGTAAGCTGTGTGTCGAGCGATGGTATTGCTGGAGGCAGGTAAGATGCACGCTGAAGATGCAGTGTTGGAGTCAGGTAAGCGGCGCTTCAAACAATGGTGTGGCTAGAGTCAGGTAGATGCGCACTGAAGAAGATGTTCTGGAACCTGACGAGATGCGTGCTGAGATGATGAGCTGGAAACAGGTAAGAGCGATTCAGGCAGCGGTAAGCGTTACGCTGCAGAAAGCAGATTAACGCGTAGCGCTTGCATGCGGGTGGGGCTGGCTTAAATAGCCTGGCCCCAGCCACTCCCCTTTAGCCCCACCTTGTTGCTCCACCTTGCTTCTCCCAGAGACTTCTGCACGTGCCCTCCAATGTTTCTTAATGGCCACACCTGGCCTGGATGCCACTGCCCTAGACACAAGTGTGCAGAGCACACTTTCTCATGAGACTGGCGCCAAAGGCGCCAGGACTGGGTCCATTTGGACCCTTTGGATGATAAAGGTAGTAGCCCTTGACCAGTGGCCATGACAGCACTCCCCCTCAAGGCCCTCTAATGGGTGTTCCTCTTCCTGGTCCTAGTTTGGTGGGATTGTCACGATGGAACTGTCTAATTAGTCGTGGAGCATGGACAAATTGAACAGGTTCCCATGTGCGATCTTGAGGGCTATAACCCTCCCAGTCGATCAAGTGGTACAGTTTAGATCGCACTGTCTTGGAATCCAGAATGCCTTTGACATCATATTCTGGTTCTCCTTCTATGATCTCAGGCTCAGGTGGTGTTGGGATCCGAGCATCGGGTTTCATTGGTTTTAAGAGGGAAACATGGAAAACCAGATGGATTTGCATTTCGGCCGGTAAATCCAATTTCATGGCAGCAGGGTTAATGATGACTTTGATGGGATAAGGTCTGAAGTATCTTGGACGGAAGGCCCGAGGTCCCTTCAATGGGATATTCTTGGATGCCAACCATACTTTATCTCAGACTTGGTAATGCGGGGCCTCTCTTCTATGTCTGTCTGCAAACTTTTTCTGTTGTTCCTTGGCTCTGATCAAGTTCTCAGTAGCTTCTTTAAGGGATTGAGTAATGGTCTTATGTAATGAGGTGATAGCTGGCATTTCCAATTCGTCAAGCGGATCAAAGGAGGATGTACGAGGATGCAGACCGTTCATTGTGTAGAATGGGGTCTGTCCGGTGCTAGTGTGGATAGAGTTATTGTAGGCAAACAATAGAATGCTTTTCCAGGACCCTTCCGTGTGTTGTAATATACACCTCAGGTATTGCTCCACAGTCTGGTTGGTCTTTTCTGTTTGACCATTGGTTTGGGGATGGTGACTCATGGATAAACAGAGGTCGATTTGGGCTATCTTACAATACCTCCTCCAGAGAGCTGAGACAAATTGAGTTCCACGGTCTGAAATCAATACAGACGGGAAACCGTTTAGTTTGACAATTTGCTCCAAAAATACTGCGGCCAGAGCAGCAGCAGTGGGAAGCCCCTTTAGCGGAATAAAATGCGCCATCTTGGAGAATAGGTCTACCTTGACCAGGATTGTATTAAACCCGTCGCAGGGTGGCAGATCGGTAATAAAGTCCATAGACAGTGTATGCCATGGTGCTGGTGGTACCTTTAATTGACACAACAATCCTCCAGGACTTAACTTCTGGGATTTGTGTTGCGCGCAAACACTGCAGGTTACAATAAACTGGGCAATGTCTTTTCTCCAGGTAGGCCACCAATAGTTCTTTTGAATTTTGTCTCGAGTCTTAGCAATTCCAGAATGTCCTTCCACTAAAGACTCGTGGTAGTTGGCTATTATTTTGTTTTGTACTTCCTTGTCCTGGATATATAGTCTTCCCTGAAAATAGGGTAAGTTATCTTTGATGGAATACTGGTCTCCCTTAATCAACCACTCCTGTTGGGCTGTCTGGTCCATTTGAGATTGGAGATCAGTCTTCAAGTCTTCCCAGCAGGCGGTTGCAGCAATCTGGTTTTGAATCCGTTCTTCGGGAATAATGGCCACTGGTTCAGATGGTGTGAAGGCATATTTGTCCTCTCCCATGCGTGATAGGGTGTCTGCTTTTCTGTTACGCACTCCCGGTCTGTAAGTAATAACAAAATTGTATTCGGCAAAGAAAAGAGCCCAGTGAAGCTGGCGCGAAGATTGGGCCTTAGCAGTTTTCAAATATTGCAGATTACGGTGATCTGTGATAACATGACCGTCTGTCTTGCCCCTAGAAGGTAGTGTCTCCAGGTTTTGAGGGCTCCCTAACTGCTAGTAGTTCCTTGTCCGTGATTGCATAGTTCATTTCCGGTGCAGAATATTTACGGGAACAAAATGCTATGGGATGTAGCTGCCCATCTCTGGGTCTTTTTGTGATAATACTGCCCCCATGGCCAAACTGGAAGCGTCTGTTTCAACCACATAAGGCAGGTCAGGTCAGGGATGCCGAAGAACAGGTGCTGAGGTGAAGGCCTGTTTCAATTCCTGGAAAGCGTTTTCCGCTTCGGAAGACCAGAAGAATGTTTTATTCTTTCTCAGTAGAGAGGTGATTGGGTGGACGACCTGTGAAAATCTTGGGATATACCGTCTGTATAAAATGGCAAATCCGTGCACACTTTGCACTCCTTTGGCAGTTGTTTGGGATGGCCACTGAAGAATAGCATCCACCTTGCATGTGTCCATGTGAACTTCTCGTGGGGTAAGCATGAAGCCCAAAAATTCTACTTCTGTGACATGGAAGAAGCATTTTTCCAATTTGGCAAACAGCCGATGATGACAAAGCTTTTCCAGAACTGCCCTTGCATGGTCAACATGGTCTTCCTTGGACGTTGAGTAAATAAGAATATTGTTGATAGAACCAAGGATGCAGATGTCGAACAATTTGTGAAGCACATCATTCATGAAGAACTAGAACGCTGCTGGTGCATTGCATAACCCAAAGGGCTTAACCTGATACACGAAAAGCCCATATTTGGTTCGGAATGCTGTCTTCCACTCGCCACCCCTTTTAACTGTCACAAGGTGATAGGCTCCTTGTAGGTCTAGTTCTGTGTAGATTCGAGCATGCTTCACCTGATCAAGCAACTCGGGGATGAGTGGCAGAGGATATTTGTTCTTAACTGTGATTTGATTCAGTGCCCTACAATCTATACATGTTCTGAGGTCGCCCTCCTTCTTGGGTACGAAGAAGAGAGCCTAAGAGGCAGGAGACTTAGGGCCTCATTTCACGGTAGGCGGTAAACCATGGTGCTATTAGCACCACGGTTGCTGCCGGTATCATACCGGTACCACCATGGAGGAAAGGGAAATTACCACCCCATTCCAAGGTTGGCGGGGCGGTAATTCCCCCTTTCTCCATGGCCCTTCCCCATTCCCATTTTTGCCCCATAGGGTATAATGGGAATGGAGCTAATTACGGTACCGCAAATTGCGGTACTGAAATTAGCACCCAGGTCCCTTTGCGGGTCCCAACTTTAACGGCTGGTCTACACCAGCCGTTAAGGTCGAGTCCCGCAAAGGGACCTCGTAGTAAGGCGGTAAGGGTTAATGGTCACCAGTACCCTTACCGGTGACTGTTAACCCTTACCGCCTTTTGTGTAATGAGGCCCTTAGGCGGGCAGATGAACCCGTTAGATAGGTACTGATCTAGGTAAGTCCTCAGATGTTGATTTTTTTGCTCAGTTAAAGCGTAAATTTGGCTGAATGGAATTTGTGCTCCAGGGACCAGATCGATTTGGCAGTCGTAAGGTCTATTTGGAAGCAGGGTGTTTGCTTGGTCCTTTTGGAACACATCCTGATAGTACAGATATTCCAGGGGTAGGGCACCAGAGAGTCTCAGGATAGGTTTCATCTTGGGTTTCAGGCTCTTCACGCCTTTGTGGTAGTAACTTTTGGTGCATTCTTGAGGAAAGATAAGCACTCGTGTTCACCAGTCAATCTTAGCTTAATGGTTTCTAACCACAGCATTCCAAGGATCACCTGGACTGGGGGGCCCCAATAAGATCAAAAGAAATGTCTTCTCAATGACCGTCCTGACACATCAGCATCACTTTGTCGGTATGTTGTGTCACTGGGCCGGGTGACAACTCAGAGCCATCCACTGCAGTGACGTTTTCTGATTGTAGCTTCTGCTGGAGGGGAAGGCCTATCCGTGCGGCCAAATTCTGATTGATATTATTTCCCACCGCTCTGCTATCAATATATGCTTCCAAGGCATGTACTTTTGATGGTTGTTGTTGGTGGACCAGGAGTACCGGGATGACCAGGTGTGAGGTCTGTACAACTTTATTAATTTCGCTCGACAAGTGGACCCCTACGCTTGTCGGGTGTTGGAGTTTTCCGGGATTTGTTCTGTCATCATTGCAGTTGTCTGTTGTACCTATTAATTTCTTGGGAGGTTTTATTGAGCAATCCCGGAGGAAATGTCTTGCTCTGCCGCAGCATAAATAGAGTTTTTGTTGTCTCCTTTTTTCTCTCTCAGCCTTGGAGATAGGAGCCCGTAATCCCCCAATTTGCATGGGTTCGGTTGGCTCATGAATTTGCACTTGGATGTCCCAGGGTCGCATAAAAACCACCCGCCCTTCAATTCTTGTGCAGTGCATTTTTCGGTCCTGTAACCTATGGTCCAATTGTACTGTCAGACTGATGTACTTCGCACAACACTTTTGGGGATTGACCAATTGGGCTAGCACATACTTTAGTTCCCCATGCAACCCTCAATAAAACAGTGTGGTCCTCTTTTCTTAAGGCCAATTGGTCTGTGCCATGAGATGATTAAAGGTGGCAATATAAGTCAGCAGATCATGGTATCCCTGCCTGAGGGAAAATAGTTTGTTATCTAGGGATTGTCCTTGGGTGTGCCTTGTAAACATCTTTTCCAATTCCCGTTGGAATTCTCCAAAATTTCGAAGTAGTGGATCATCCTGATTTACTAATGGTATGGACCTCCCAATGAAAGTACAAATGCAACTCTTGCACTATCGTTAGGGAAGGCCCCAGGACAACATAGAAAGTGAAGATGATATTGGTTCATGAATATGGCATATTTGTTAGGATCGCTGGAGAAATGTTCTGGCAGGGCTAATGGCACCGCCCCCGGGAGCACCACTTGGACTGGTGGTGATGGCTGAGACAAAGGAGTTGGTGAGACTCTGGGTAATGGAACCTGCCCCTGCATGAGTCTGAAGCACCTGTCTCGCCCAGATCATCTGTTCGTTCTCGGTGACAATAAGGTCTCTTCTCAAGGCATTAGTCTCTTGTCTGGAGGCATGTACCGCAGTTCCCTCAGCAATTGGGCCAACTGGTCAGTTTCCGAGATGTCCATAATGCCAAGGCAGAGGTTCAGAGAGGTTTTGCATTCTGTTACGCTAAACTGGTCTCTGTGGGGACGTTGGGGCATGGTTGGAGCCCTCCTTGGACTTGGCTCCCCTGGAACAGCCTCTTTCCCCAGCTGCTGTAGTGTGGGCTGCTCTGGTTGCTGGCACTGCCCCTCTTTACTTGTGAGGATGAGCTCTCCGTCCTGCTTCTCATCAGCAGGAGCGCCATTGATGGACCTAGTTGCTTCACTGGTCCATGTGAGTCGCGGCCCAGCCCGACTGTGACCAAACCACTTTGAAGGTAAGTGTTCGTAACAATGATTATTGTCCGTATCCTTTTGCAATGTCTTTTTCAAATGATTATTGTCTGTAACCCTTGTAATATCTTTTCTCTCCCCAATAGGTGTGAAGATGGCCATGCAGAGTCACGGTGTTGGAAGCAAGTCCAAATGGTGCCAGGGGGGATTGTGAGCTTCCCACTTAGAAGATAAGTAGGGTTTCAAGGTTGTTCGCAAGGCTTATGTGTTGCGTGACCAAGAAGAAGATATTTATGCAGTCTCTAACCTTGTCTGTTCCTTTTCCCTTGCAGGGATGGCCTGGCGGCATCAGATGGAGAGCGGCTATCAGAAGACCTGCCGGCGATCGCTGGATGGATGGAGCCGTAAGGATGCTGGACGAGAAGAAAGCTCCCGCGTAGCTAGACATCCGGAACAGTTGAGGATGCGGCCCGACTCCGATGACAATGGGAATCAGGTAAGATGCGAAGGACTGCAGGCGATTGAATTGCAGAGCCAGGTAAGAGGTGCGTCGAGCGATGGAGTTGCTGGAGTCAGGTAAGCTGCGCGTCGAGCGATGGTATTGCTGGAGGCAGGTAAGATGCACGCTGAAGATGCGGTGTTGGAGTCAGCTAAGCGGCCCTTCAAGCTATGGTGTGGCTGGAGTCAGGTAGGTGCACACTGATGTTCTGGACCCTGATGAGATGCATGCTGAGATGATGGGCCGGAAACAGGTAAGAGCGCTTCAGGCGGCGGTAAGCGGTATGCTGTAGAAAGCAGACTAACGCGAAGCGCTTGCATGCTGGTGGGGTTGGCTTAAATAGCCTGGCCCCAGCCACTCTCCTTTCGCCCTACCTTGGGGCTCAACCTTGCTCCTCCCAGAGACTTCTGCACGTGCCCTCCAATGTTTCTTAATGGCCACGCCCGGCCTGGAAGCACGTGCCCTAGACACAAAGTGTGCAGAGCACACTTTTTTATGAGCCTGTGCCAAATGCGCCAGGACTGGGTCCATTTGGACCCTTTGGATGATAAAGGTAGTGGCCCTTGACCAGTGTCCATGACATGGACAAGGGGCATCGTGAAGTGAAAGGACGATGTCAAATATAAGAAACTTAAGCTG
The DNA here is from genome assembly GCF_040938575.1 of Ambystoma mexicanum. Taxonomy (NCBI): domain Eukaryota; kingdom Metazoa; phylum Chordata; class Amphibia; order Caudata; family Ambystomatidae; genus Ambystoma; species Ambystoma mexicanum. The sequence continues at coordinate 1,205,779,497 of NC_090934.1, read as the reverse complement.
TAAGCAGGATGAAGATATTCGACCAGTTTACACATGTACATATGCTTGGACCCACAAGAAAGCTAAGAAAATCGTGCAGCTTGCTATGCTTAGTAGAAAGATAGTGCGGCAAGTGCCACTATACATATATACCTCAAATGAAGCATGTTATATAAGTATACTTCCACTTTGCACAAGAAGCAGAATTAACCAGAGTTTACTGCATTTAGAGCAATACTTAAAAGCATGTCAAAGGTAAAAGGGTTATAGAATAAAACAAGAGATCACACAAATATTCTGAAGCAGGTAAGTACTTTTGAACCCCCCCCCAATGCAAAGTAAGTTAACCTCTTCCTGGAAGGAAAGGTAAACACAATGTTAGAGGAAAGCAGAGTTATAGTCTAGGTGAGCTGAAACACTTCTTGTAGGTAAGTCAAAGGGCCTCATTACACAGAAGGCGGTAAGGGTTAACGGTAACCGGTAAGGGTACCGGTGACCGTTAACCCTTACTGCCTTACTACGAGGTCCCTTTGCGGGACCCGACCTTAACGGCTGGTGTAGACCAGCCGTTAAAGTTGGGACCCGCAAAAGGACCTTGGTGCTAATTACAGTACCGCAATTTGCGGTACCGTAATTAGCTCCTTCCCCATTCCCATTATGCCCAATGGGGCAAAAATGGGAATGGGGAAGGGCCATGGAGAAAGGGGGAATTACCGGCCCGCAAACTTTGGAATGGGGTGGTAATTCCCCTTTCCTCCATGGTGGTACCGGTATGGTACCGGCTGCAACCATGGTGCTAATAGCACCATGGTTTACCGCCTACAGTGTAATGAGGCCCAAAGTCTTGCACAATGTTTTAGAAGTCTTTGTAGAAACAGTAGAATCAATGTAAGGCCACAAGCTGGGAGGCTTGTGAGAAATAGAAGATGCAAGCAACTATCCAGAAGCAACCAAGACAAATCTCAACTGAGATCAAGTAAGGCAACAGCAACAAGAGGTAAGTCCTCTCAAACTTTACAGTACCTTTGGTTAGAAGAAATGGTTCCAGCTGGCTTCTGTTCCGGTGCAGCTCTTCATATCCTTTTGTTCCTGGTCCTCAGTCGTGGGGACAAGAGGGAGGACATCTGTGGACATCTGCACTGCAATGGGACGGTCAGCGGCAGAAAAGGACAAACTTCTAATCAGCGGCACTTCACGGTTTTAGCTCCTTGCATCTCAGCAAATAGCTCCACAGAGGTCTCTCGGATACCTCTATGGACTTTCCTTGCATCTGGGGTCCTGCACTCTGTTGGGGTGGCTCAGGCTTGGACAGTCCTTCTTTCTGGGAGTACAGGGGATCTTCCACAAGCTCGGGTCAGAATTAAAAGTGATGCACTACGTTAGGTGTTCCTCTCCCTGGCACTTCGGTTCCAGCAGCAGCAGCAGTGGAAGTACAGCCAACTCCGAGAGGATGTCCAAACGGGTTCACTTTGGAGTTGATTGGTTCCACTAACTCAAGGGGAGAAGTTGTCCTTGCAGGGCTTCTCTAGTCGAAACGAATTTGGAGCTTCAGCACAGCAGCAGGGTTTCACCAGGCAAACCAACGGTCCAGGAGTTGCAGCAGGTGTCTCTTCCAAGTTCTTCTTCAGATTCATTCATCCAGTGGTTGACTCTGCCTTCCAAGCCAAAAAGCCTAGCCTTTTATGCAGGTTTCTCCCATTCATTCCAGCCTAGCTGTCAATCACACAGCAGGGTGGCTGTCCTTGCCGGACAGCCAGCCGGCCAATCCCCTTTGGGTGCATTCCTGTAACCAAGGGGATTAAGCACAGCGAGTTTCAATCACCTCCCTCACTGCCTCCCCCGCCAGACATACTGGATCCAAAGGCGGGCCTCCCTTTCTACCCCGCCAAAGGCAAAATGAACAAAGGGACCAAACCTAGTTTGGCGCGCAGAGTAAATCTCAAGAAGAATCTTTCCAGCAAGACATGGCGAAAAAACAAGACCGAAGCCATTTTGATAAAATGGGCACGCACGGGTGCTTTACTAAGACTTCAAACACAGCCTGCAGTAAAAACACACAATGGTAGTAAAAATTAAAAAGCTGCCACCAGCCATTAATTGTAGAAAGGGTAACATAAAATTGTCACATGAGAAACTAGACAAAGAGGATACTAAGTAACCCCTCCAGCACCCTATTGTAAGATACTGTGTGCTGGGTCTAGAAAGTTACAAACAGTAAGTAAAGTCAATTTCACTTCACTGCTCTTGGAAACAGTAGTTTCACCAAGAGAAGGTATTTAAACCTTTGGGAAATCTAAGAGACTTCCCCGTGCCACGGCACTGAAGGTATTGTGTTTCACAATGTAAATATGATGTCTATGGAGTTTGTCAGACTCCAAAGTTACAAGAAACACAGAGTCCAAATCACAGGAAAAATACATGAAAGAGTGGGAAAAAAAGTCTCACTCTCCCCAGGTAAGATATTAGAAAGTCCTAGAGGCCAGCAAAAGTGCTGGGGGTCTCTAGGGTAGAGAGAAATTAGCACATTTCTGAGAATTCTCCCGAACAATATGCCACTGCAATATAACTATTTTAGGCAAAAATTTGCATCACTAAACAGCGAATATGGAGACTCCTCTGCAGGTGAGTTTCCCACATGGAGACAGTTTGGGCCAAGTTCTCAAAACCTTTTTTGTCACAAGTGAGGAGATGTGTTAGCACAAAGAAGGTGGGTTTACTGGGCATTTAAAAGTACATCCTAAATTCACAAACAGCATGTGTATTTAAATGCACAGAAAAGAGGGTCATTCCCATGCGCCTTTTGGAACAGGCGCAGTGGTGGAGCAAATTATGAAAGGGTCACCCTAAATCCTGCTACTTTTTTCTCCTTCTCTCTCTCTCTATTTCTCCCGTTCTCACCCGCTCTCACCACATTACACTCAACAGGTACCACCCTAGCTCACACACAATACCTTGCTTGCAGTCTCTCAGAACACTGCCAGTATCCTCAGCATCCACTCCACCATCAGCCCTCTGCCTGGCCTTCTGGTCCAACAAATGCACCATCTGACCTCAGCTACACAACTTCCTAACAACGCTCTGCTGGCTGGGCTTTTGTAGACCTTCCTACCCCCTTCCCATTCTCCCCCTGGCTCCATTGGTCTCCCTCGTCAGATGCTCTGCTTGGCCAATCTCTGATTAAGCTATCCCTCCTGGGGCTGGAACGTCCCATGCAAATCTTTAAGAAGGAGGTTCAGCCCCACTGCTTTTTCCATCAATATTTGCAGGGTGGCAGCCGTCTGCTCAGGATGCTCATTTTTCTTGTGACTTTCTCCATGTGCTGCCGAGTTTCATTTCCAATTGGGTTTGGGGGTTGGGGAGGATTTCTATGTATGCCCTGTCCTTCAACAGTGACCTCTCACTCTCAGTTCGTTTCCTGTTGCTCCAGCATTGCCTTGGGGTCTGTCTGGGGTTGGTGGATCTGGTTTAGGGTGTCTTATCAGTTTTTGGCAGGAAGTATTCCAGTCCATTCCATGCCTGGTCTCGATTCCACTCTTCTGGTTCCAGTCTGTTTTTTTCTTCATTTTTCCCATGTGCATTCTGGTAGTTGTGGATCTGAAAAAGGCAGAAGAGAACTGTACAGAAGAGAGTCTGGCAGACATTGTAGATTAGACAGTGGTACTAGCAGTCATATACAATGCACACACTAAGAGGGCAGGAAGTTGGGCACCCCCACCTCCCTCACCCAACCTCTGGGGTAGGACTGGCTCTGATAAACAGACTCGCAGGCCACCAAAACCCAGGTCGGCAGCAGTGCCTCTTCCTTCCTGACAGGGTCATGACCCTGACCCTGTCACACGATTTGCAAATACAAATCTTATCTCAAGATAAAGGACATGTGCAAAGCAATGTACATGATGGTCTTTCCAGCAAAGATATTAAACCCATTGTCAGCTGTAGATGTCAGGGGCTTATCCATTGTGCTGCCACCTCTTCCCAAATGTAAACTCCCCTGCAGCCATCAAATCATTGCATGCACAAAATCACCTGCGGGCAAAATGCATCCATGGATTACCTCAGGCCCCCTTTTGGCTGGCTGGGTGAGGAAAGGTCACTCATTGTGCCATGCCACCATTGAGAGATCAGTGCTGTGCCCACTGATCTACATATCCGTGGTAAAGTAGAATTTTAGGTCTTTGGACCTACAGTAATGCAAGTGTTGAGCAAGCAGTCTGTCATGTGACCTGTAATTGTTTTTATCTACTCAATTGCCACAGTACACTGACCTGGGGTAAAGGGGGATCACTGCTAATCCTGCATGTTCTACGCATCACTGGGTAATGAGATGCTGTATCAGCGAGGTGGCAGTAAGGGACTGGCTGTGGTACACAGATTTACATCTGGTATTGAGAGGGCTTCTATTGAGATCTTGTGAGACCATGCAGTTTGTGTGCCTATTGCCACACCAGATGGGACGGCAAAGATGTAGTACCCAAGTTGGTCCTTTACCGTTTCCTGGCACACAGTTATTTTTCACAGAGTGCAGGTAGGAACATTCTGTCCTTTGTCCTATATAATGGAAGGCCCCTTCGCTCATCTAGTTATGAAGGTTGTTGTGCTCTTAGTCATGGCATTTTCAGAGCTGTCACACTTTGCAATCCTTCCTAGAAATGCTGGCAGAGGTGTTTTGATGGGATAATTAGCTATAAGATACAAATGAACTAACGAAGTAGGCTAAACAGAAGGGGTTTCTGTTATCCTCATGACATGTCAATGGCGGAGTGAAGCATCTGTTGATGGAGAGCCATTTGTGAGTTTCCCTCTCCATTTCCTCGCTGCTATTGCAGTATAATTATTCTTCGGATACTGCTCCGAAGAATAATTATACTGGTGATGGTAGGGGCTCAGAAGGTCTGTGATTGGTTGGAATGCTACATATTCCAGACATTGATCATGGTAGATGAATTCTAGCCATCTGGAGGGCCGGAATATCTTAATTTCAGCGTATGCAGGACTGAATTGGCCAAAACCTTTCGTTAATGCAATTGAGTGGAATTTCACTCAATCACTTATTCTATTTCAAGGTGTGGTTGCTGGGTTTTTTGTCCAGTCCAAATCATGTAAATAGATTAACTGAACAAAACAAAAGAGGTGATGGCTGGAAGGTTTACAATAAATCTTAACCTATGGCATTGCTCTGGGCAACCCTCCAGACCATCGTTCTTCACCTGCCAAGTCATTACAAAGGGGGAAAGACCCCATGCAAATCAGGCTTGGTCTCACCCCCAAAGGGGCAGTTCAGCCCAAACTGCATGGTCACATCCCTTGTGCACAAGATCACAAGCATCCCCACACATGTTTTGGTCTAGGGCCTCATCAGTGAGGAATAGCTTGGGTGTAAAGGCCCAGCAGGCATGGGACCTGTGTCTTGGCATACCCGTCCAACTCAAGGTGACTAAGCAAAACACAAGAGGTTATGGCTGGAAGGTTTAGCATACATCCTAACCTCTGGCATTGCTCTGGGCAACCCTCCAGACCATCGTTGTTCACCTGCCAAGCAATAACAAAAGGGAAAATACCATATACAAATCAGGCTTGGTCCCACCACAAAAGGAGCAGTCCAGCCCAAACTGCTTGGTCACATGACTTCAGCACGAGACCACAAGCCACCCCAGACATGTTCCTGCCTTGTTGAGCGTCATTAATGAGGTGTGCCAGTGGTTCAGACTTATTCAAAACATTCTACCCATCACTTTTTTGGTTATAATCGATCAACGACATTAGAAAAAGAAGGGACATCCGAGTTACTATCTGAACCCTATGCAAATAACTAGCCAGTGAAACCACTTCAAATCTATCTGCACTAGAAATACATGAACAGTGTGACAGCACCAGGTGCAATGAGAGTGCGGCATCAGCAAAATTAGCCGCTGCCGGTGTACAAGAAAACGCCTGGCAGCATCAGTATTTGAACAAGGTGCATAGAAAGACTGGGGCCTCGACAATATCACCCACATGTAGTGGGCAAAAGCAGCGTTGCAGCATCAGTACTGCATGCATCAACCGTATGTGCATCCAGAGCAGCCATGGGCAGAAGCCTTCTCCTTCGATATCACTCTGCAGGTCAGTCTGCTATGCTCCCGTTCCGTATCCGTCAGTATTATCCATATTACATTTTTAAAAACAGCATACTACCTGCCAAATAAGCATGATGGCCACATGGATGGCCACATGGTACTTGAAGATGATGGCTGTTATGGCCTGCCCCACTAGGGAAACGCGTGTTGGTGAAGATATGTCGTAGGCGTTATACTGAACTGTAAAGGAAGCTGAATGCCGAATGCCTGAGCAAAGACACGTAGCATAATTGCACACCGGATTATTGATTATTTCTCTTGAAGAAAAGGCGATTTGAAAGTCCACAAATACCACACAGACACACGCACACGCAAACAAACACACACTCTTTCCAAATGAAAGACACAACAACATAATCCTCGTGGTCCATTTACAAGAACTGATCCTTCACTATACAAACAAGTTACGCCTCTTGTGTTTGTCAAAGCATGCTACCATTGGCAATAGTCAATCACCCAAGTTAGACTAACAATTCTGTCTGGCGGGGTCTCACCGACAAATAGAAACGATTCAAGGGTGTGAAGTATGGCAGCTACACATATCCTGATTCGCATGGTTCCACCTACATCTTCAGCATCACAATATCTCATTGGCTCCCACTAGAGCAGGGCAGTGTGCATTCAAAATCTTATGCTTGATACACAGAGCTGGTCATTGAGCCGGCCCACCGTTCTGCATGGATAACGTTTCCAAACCGGGATCTATACCCTAGACAGGAGAGCAACCCCTGATCACCCCCGAGCTGGTCCACCGTTCTGCATGGATAACGTTTCCAAACCGGGATCTATACCCTAGACAGGAGAGCAACCCCTGATCACCCCCGAGCCGGTCCACCGTTCTGCATGGATAAAGTTTCCAAACCGGGATCTATACCCTAGACAGGAGAGCAACCCCTCATCACCCCCGAGCCGGTCCACCGTTCTGCATGGATAACGTTTCCAAACCGGGATCTATACCCTAGACAGGAGAGCAACCCCTGATCACCCCCGAGCCGGTCCACCGTTCTGCATGGATAACGTTTCCAAACCGGGATCTATACCCTAGACAGGAGAGCAACCCCTGATCACCCCCGAGCCGGTCCACCGTTCTGCATGGATAACGTTTCCAAACCGGGATCTATACCCCAGACAGGAGAGCAACCCCTGATCACCCCCGAGCCGGTCCACCGTTCTGCATGGATAACGTTTCCAAACCGGGATCTATACCCTAGACAGGAGAGCAACCCCTGATCACCCCCGAGCCTGTCCACCGTTCTGCATGGATAACGTTTCCAAACCGGGATCTATACCCTAGACAGGAGAGCAACCCCGGATCACCCCCGAGCCGGTCCACCGTTCTGCATGGATAACGTTTCCAAACCGGGATCTATACCCTAGACAGGAGAGCAACCCCTGATCACCCCCGAGCCGGTCCACCGTTCTGCATGGATAACGTTTCCAAACCGGGATCTATACCCCAGACAGGAGAGCAACCCCTGATCACCCCCGAGCCGGTCCACCGTTCTGCATGGATAACGTTTCCAAACCGGGATCTATACCCTAGACAGGAGAGCAACCCCTGATCACCCCCGAGCCTGTCCACCGTTCTGCATGGATAACGTTTCCAAACCGGGATCTATACCCTAGACAGGAGAGCAACCCCGGATCACCCCCGAGCCGGTCCACCGTTCTGCATGGATAACGTTTCCAAACCGGGATCTATACCCTAGACAGGAGAGCAACCCCTGATCACCCCCGAGCCGGTCCACCGTTCTGCATGGATAAAGTTTCCAAACCGGGATCTATACCCTAGACAGGAGAGCAACCCCTCATCACCCCCCAATTTAGACAGGCCTTCCTGGGTTGGTGCAGAAATAGGTGTTCTTTCTCTACTCTTGCTAGGGGTCATGTAGAATTATCTTCCAGGAAAAATCTAACTGGCGCAAGATACTATGTGTCCAGTAAGGCAGTAGAAACCTGGCTTTATCCAGGGTAACTATTGGTTTGCTGAGAAGCATGTGCCATAATACCCAATCGTGAGCGTGGCATTTAAACATGTATACATATAGAAAGATAGATAGATAGACACCTAGAATAGGTGGTACACCTTTGGTGCGTATTACTGTAAGTGTACTCCCTGGGGAGTGGTGTCATGACTGTTTTGGGTTTTTTCTTCTCTCAGGAGAGTTGCCTTCAAGCAACTGTATGGGCCTCATTACACGTTATGCGGTAAACCATGGTGCTATTAGCACCATGGTTGCCGCCGGTACCATACCGGTACCACCATGGAGAAAAGGGGAATTACCACCCCATTCCAAGGTTGGCGGGGTGGTAATTCCCCCTTTCTCCATGGCCCTTCTCCATTCCCATTTTTGCCCCATAGGGCTCAATGGCAATGGGGAAGGAGCAAATTACGGTACCGCAAATTGCGGTACCATAATTAGCACCAAGGTCCCTTTGCAGGTCCCAACTTTAACGGCTGGTCTACACCCGCAAAGGGACCTCGTAGTAAGGTGGTAAGGGTTTACCGGTACCGGTGCCCTTACCGGTACCGGTAAACCTTTACCGCCTACCGTGTAATGAGGCCCTATGTGTCTATTTTCAGGCGAGACTTTGCCCCCAAGTATATGAGATGGTACCTAGCCATAGATTACAGTGCTATCACATCAAAGCTCAATGTTACAACAGCTTTGGGTCTGATTAATAGAATTATGTGCGTGGGAAATAGGGACTTTGGCCCTCATTAGGACCCAGGCGTTAAGGGGTTTACGGCGCCGTAAATGGCGCCGACCCTTAACGCCTGATTCCAAGGTCCCTTTGCGGGATGGTGATTTTAACGCCTGCTTTTTGCAGGCGTTAAAACCCATGCCGCAAAGGGACCTTGGTGCTAATTACGCCACCGTAATTTACGGTGGCGTAATTAGCGCCTTTCCCCATTCCCATTATGCCCTATGGGGCAAAAATGGGAATGGGGAAGGGTAAAATGGGAAATGGGGATTTACCGCTCCACTCACCTTGGAATGGGGCGGTAAATCCGCCAACCACCATGGCGTAAACGTAGTTTACGCCATGGAGGTAAGGGTACAACCCAGGCGGTAACTTACCGCCTGGGTCGTAATGAGGGCCTTTGACCACCAAACTGCGTGCAAAATCCCGTTTGTCGATTCATGGAATCGAATGCACAACCCTTTTTCATACTTTGTGAGCAGAGGCACGGCAGGTCTCTGCGAGCAGCCGAGTGCCTTCCCTGAGACACCACGCAGATTGTGGGTGTGGCTTGCGCAGAGGGCAGGGAAGGTGGCGGAACTCGGAAAATGAGGAAGAACAAGAGAAAGTGTGGTTGTTTCGAGGGATGGCTCGCATGCAGTCCATCACAGGCCCACTATTGGGTGGAACGATACATATTCATGGATCCGACCGGGTAAACTCTCGGCGGGGAAATGAACATGCAAAGCCCTCATACTTGCGTATAGGATTCACCACGCAGAGGTCAGATTGGGTGTTAGATTTAGGGGTGTGTGTGCAGCTGGGGTTACAATCTAGATTAGGGGTGCACGTACGCAGTGTAGCAGGGTGCAGCAACGGTTTACGGGGGTTCCCACACAGATTTTCTGAGTTTTACTTCATTTACAATAAATCGTATGCATGTTATCGGCATGCCGGTAAAAGTAATGGGGGACCCTCCACAGCGGCCCCAAGATGCAGGCCTGCTTGCGGGGGACCCCACACACTGTTTAAAGGTTGCATGTATTTGCGCTGGGAGAGCATGCAAAAGTAGCTGTTTCTGGCTGTTTTTGCTTTGCATGGGGCATATTCCATGAATATGTGTAGCATGCTGAAAAAGCTCTGCGGAAAGGCTCACACAAAGTCATTCTTGGGCATGCAGGCTTTGCAGGATCTCTGCACACTATTCTATAAATCGGGCTCTTAGTCTTTTCAGGGTTTGACTGAGCGGTTTCTGTTGCCTTTTGACAAAGACCATGGCTTCGAGGGCGGGTCTGGACTTTCCAAACTCTTTTAGTCAAGTTTGCAAATGAGTTTTTCAGTACACACCGACGTTCGCCAACTGGGTGGTTTCACCAGGTTGCTTCTGTTTTCAGAAAGGTCCGAGGGTGGTTTCTGGTTTTAGTCAAAATGAAGGTCATTTAGCTTCAGTTGACCCTGGCTCTAGAGTGTTTGCATTTTCTCCAGGTATTCTCTAGTCGACAGATGATTAAGAACAACCGGCCTAGTTCCTCTACGGGCTTTCTGGGAAAAATCTGAGGAAAGGTCTGTCCACACAGTGTGCTTTCTCCAGTCTTCCTCTGATCTCCTGATGAGCTGAACATAGGGTTTAAATGGGGATAACGAGTAGCTGCTCCACCATCCCTTACCCCCTTGTGTTTTCATTGGACTTGCATCTCCCCCATCCTAATCTAGATGTAGAGGGATTAGTTAGCTGCTTCCTGACTAAATCCCAGCTGTATCTCCTCCCTATACCGAGTCCTCCTTAAGGCACAGAGAGGGCCGTGTCCACTTTGGAATCCTGAAAGAGGATGGGAGTGAGGCAGGCCCAGAGTGGGCTTGGTAAAAGAGGGTCTTCTGTGGGTGGGTTTATGTTTCGCTTCTTGGTATCCTCTCCGTCTTAAATTTCTGCCAGTGCTCATGCAGATAGGCACTCTCTCCATTAATCCGGGGTGACTATGGATCACGGAACCCAGCTCTCCAGCATCCCTTCTCCATTTCAGAAAGGGGGATGGGGCACACTCTTGGACATGCTTCCAGACCTCTTCTGCACCACCCGCTAGGCCAGCGCACTGAAGGGCTCGGTCCAGGGCACCCTTCTGCACCTCTGAAAAAGGTAGCACACCTTGGGATCCAGCCTCTCAGCACCGCTGCATAACGTCATGCCAGAATGTACAGATGTATATTGTCTTTGACTGAACAGCCGATATGTCCAATTGCCACACCGGAGGCAGCCATTTTCTGCAAGAGACTAGTCCCATGAAGCGTGCTCATTGTGTACGCTCAGTCTGCAGGCTTCATTCCCATGCAGTCTGACTGGTAAAATGAGGCTGTTAGAGCGTTTTAGCACTACTTTTACTGCGGGTAAACACATGCTAATTGTCTCTGGATGGTGTCGTGCCATGCAGAGCTTTTTCTTGTAGCGTTTTTATTACTCGTTTTAAGGTCCCAGATGCGTTCAGTTTGAGCCCCAGGTAAGCAGAGTCTGTGTTGTGCTCAGCATCTCATTAAGGAGGAGTTGGAATGTGTTCTTAGATTGCCTACAGTTCCACTGCCGATGGGCACTGCAGGCCTTATGTTGGCCTGCTTTTGGATTCCTTTAATCTTCTATACAGCGCATTTAATTCGCACAGAATGACTCCTTTGCTTGGTGCTAGCACGCTGAGCTAATAGGTTTACAGTCAACACTTTAGCTCAGGGTTACTGGTTATGTGGCCATGCAGGTGTTTTGAACTACAACTCCCATGATCCTTCACCACTGACTGTCAGCTAGAGCTGATGGGAATGTTTGCTCTGAACACCTGGGGTTCTTTGTAATGAGCAGCCATGCATTAGCTCTATTTTACTCATCATTAGACCGGGGCCTTCAGATGCTGCCAGCAGTTGTGGTGGGTCACTGATGCACACGTTTAACATGGTTAGGCTGACTCATGGAAAAATCAAGATTTGAAAGTTGCTTTCTCTGTGCCCTTCACAGGTGTGTGCTGCCATTGCCTGTGTAACAATATATTGGGAGCCCCCATTGAACATGGAAAGTCCCCCCCAATTAAACAAGACCACAATACACCATTAATTTGGGATTCCACACACTTTATCTATGACTCATATAGAGCCACGTAGACCCCCACCCCCACCCTGTGCTATCAATGAGCCAAGAACCAGACAGGGGTACATATATTTATTTATATTTTAGGTTCAATGGGGGCTGGTTTATGTTACACACACCACCTTCTTTGTGGCACAAAACAAAGCTTCACCACGCAGTGACTTTCTTTTTCATAATGCACAGACAAATATTACTCAACCAAAACCTAGCTTGAAAGTAAACACAAGTTTGACTTTAAAACATGTTCAGTATTGGATCCATGAGGTCTCACTTTGGCAAAGCACTTCTACCCCCAGAACCAAAACCCACGCATCAGTGCTATTCAGCACCCATCTGTTTAAAGGCCAGGTCTAGGGAGTGGTGACAGTTTAGGAATTGAGTCTAAGGAGTGGGAATTTTGTTTTGTGGCAAAACACCTTTTGGTTTTTAAGGCAAGGTTTGGGAATTGAATCAAACACCTTTTTGTATTAAAGGTAAGGTTTGGGAATGGTGACAATTTCACTTTTTTGGCAAGGACACCTGTCATTCAAAGGCAAGGATTTTGGAAGTGGTATCAGTTGGGAATTTAGTTTTAGGGGCAAGGACCTTTTTATCTTAAAGGCAAGGTTTGGGATTGGTGACCATTACAAATTTTATTTTTTGTGGCCAGGACAACCCAATTACTTATGTGACTGTAACATTATTCCGCTAAGAGAGAGGGTGAAAGTTTTGAATTCTTCCAATCTCCCCCTGCGTCCATCTATTTGGGAGTTAATTAAATTAACATTCAGTCAAAGGTGCTACAGGTCTACACAATTTGCCATCCACCCACTATAAAGGGAAGAATATTAATGCAAGAAGATCCCAACACTTAATTTCATTCCGAGAAAGTTACTTACATGGGATTTTTCTGGGTGTGGTGCACGGAAAAGAAACAGATTGGAACAGTCTACCGTTAGCTACGAGTTTCCATGCCAAGTGCACACTGGATAGTGTGCCATTGAGTCACTTCCAAGATAACATAGAAATATCTCAAATACGGAGACAAAACCAAAGCCAAGCTTTGGCTTTACAATCCAAATTTATAAAAACACAGTATGACCGGGAGCTCATTGAAGACATAGCCGCGCATGTTGCACAGACTCCAAGGGAAACTCTGCAACCCTGTCAATGATCTATGTGACCACCTACTCGACACAAAGTATGCAGACCAAGAAAACAATCAAAAAACATTGTTCCATGATGCACATGGACCCTACACTAGACAGACTCTTCCTGAATCCACCTACCTTTGCCTATAGAAACAACAGAGCACTGAGGAAATCATTTGTGAGAGCCAAACTGCCAGTCCTGAAGAGAATAAAAACTAAATTCATGGTTACACAACCCTGCTACAACTGTCAGCATTGTGATCATATTATCAAGGGTGACATTATTGAAGAGGAGCAGCTGCTTACCTCTGCAGGAAATCCACCCCTCTACCTCCTATATGTTGGAAGCCTGAGATTGTGCTGTGTTTGACACAATCACTTGTGCCAATACTGCAGTGTATATTCAATAGAAGGTATCCATTGAGACAACCCTATCAAATGTATCCCCGAAGGGATGATAATCTGAGGGAGGAACTCCCTGAAGGAATTTGAAAAAGAGCAAAGAAAGAAGTCTGTGATGTTGTAAGAGAGTATGAACGACGTCTCAGGATATTGGCTGAAGAGGATGAGTAGATCCTACAGAAACTAATGACGACGTAAATAGTCAAGTGAACTTTTTAATATGAAAAGAAGATTACACGTGCACGAAGTACTGAAGAGAATCAACCGTTCAATAATTGTACCGATGCTGAAACGCAAGGTAGACTAAGTCATCATAGAATCTGGCTATATGTAGTGAAAATAATGCAGGTGGAGCCACTATTGTATAGGAGCTGGACATCGATAATGCATTTTAGTAAGCCAGGACCCATGAAGAAGAAAGGGAGAATTATGTTGCAGTAAGAATAAGCTGAAATCGTGGAACTGCAGAGTAAGGTAGTCTGTACTGGAGTCAAGACTGAAGCAGCCAAGATCGGCTATCTATTCTGGAAATGAGTGAACATGCAAAGGATGAATCATCCCTTGTTAAGGTGCAAAGAAAGAACACCTATAGTGCCAAGTAATATTCATTTAAGACATGAAAAACCTTCAGAATTGACCAAATTGTGGTCTCCTGTGATGTGAGCCAAGGATGAAAATAAAGTCCAACAACGATAGTGAGTACCTGCACTCCCATGTATTCTCAGAGACAAGGATACTTTGCAAGGCCAAGTTCAAAGACAGTCTTCATGGCAGAATGCTTGGGTGATGAGAGATGCTGGGCTAATTGGGTGGGAAGGTAGAGTCAGGCCCATTTCCTTGCACCTGGGTCTGGGCTTACATGCTGCTAAGTGAACCGAATGTTCCAGGCATAGCACAAGCATGCCCACCAATTATAATGGTTGATATAAGGAAGCATCTTATAGTTTAAAGACAAGTAAGAAACTGTGTACTTAAAGTTTTTGAAGATTACATGTTTTAGAGGTAGGCATATATTGTCCAAGTGACAGTGGGCAGCCAATCGCAATCCTGGCTCCTATATGATGTGTACTTAGATGTTCCCCATAAGCCTATCCCGATCCGCAGTAGGTTTTTCATTATTTGCCACGTAGTATGCTATCACCTCTGATGGATTTTGAGTATATAATCTTGTTTTTATGAAAAGCTTGTTGAGAGAAATCGAGCGTACATCTGTTGATGTTCGTTGTAACTCCCTGTTTTAGATAATTGTTAATAAAACAGTACTTTGCCAACTTCCTGAGTTGGTTCGGTTATTTGGACTCATAGTTATTCTGTCAATCCATCCATTCTATGCGCGTTCCTAAAGGGCCATAAGCTCACTATTACACATCCAAATTCAGGGAAACAAATCCAGCTGAAACATGTGCGCTCATGTGACTCTGAAAATGTGATATATGCTTTAAAATGGCCACGTGTGTCATTTTATATGGGCTCGACCACCAGAAACATTAAGGTTTGTTTGACCGAACACAAATCCAACATAAGAACAAAGAATCTGAAGTCCCCAGTGGCTATGCACTTCAGAGAGGCTAGACATAACATAGCTAAAATGAAATGCACCATTTTGGAACAGGTTAATCCGTGCTCTATTACCGGGTTTCTGCAATGAAGACTTACCGGGTCATTCCGACGTAGGAGGACCCGTTAATTCCTCCTTGCAGGAACCATTCCCCATTCCCATTTGAGCCCCCATAGGGCTCAATGGTAATGGGGAGGGAGGTAATAATGGGCACATTACAACTGGCCCGTTATTACCTCCCTCTTCCCCTCGCGGGACCGGGAAAGGACGCCTGGTTTTACGAGGCGTCCTTACAGGGTCCCGCAAAGGGAACCTCATAATCGGCGCTCCCGTAATGAAGAGTGCCACCCTTGTAATGAGGCCCCATGACACCTAGGGGAATGAACTGCTATTTGTAGAATGCAGTCCGTGTCACGGTTTGGGGAGATCTGATTCAGTTTGAGATCACTTTGATAGATAAAGGTTACCAGCATTAGATATTGGTCTTCTATCTCATTTGGTACTGGTTTTAGTTGCAATTGAGACTGGGAGCAACCTTTTATGTGAGATATGGTTGGTGTTGGTGGAATACTAGTATAGCTCTGGCTTCATTGACCTGAAGAATGTGAGCAGGCACGCCTGAGAGGGGCTAGTCTATGTGATGAACAGTTAAGTAATGTAGAGCTTTGGAAAACAGAACTTCACTCTTTTGCTTTTAGTTGTTAACCAACAGACATGGGAAATCCGAGGTACTTCTAGGGTGACTGTATGAACACTGTGACACGTGTTAGTTTATTGATGGTGCTAAGGAACTTGGGCTATACGTTACAAGATAAGGACATAACCATCCCCGTGCTGGAGGCAGTGTTTTTTGTCCATCTTGCTCATGGGATACTGTATCGAGCCCCACTTTGATGGCGCGCATTGATATTAAATTGCTTTCACTATTGAAGACTTGTGTGAATGACTGATTATCTTATTTGAGTTTGACCAGAAAGCGTTTTTTTTTAAATAATTTCTTTTGATGTGTATGTGCTATTTGGCATTGTGGGTGAATTTGGAATAATGCAGTGGTGGTTTTTGTTGTGACCATCCATGTAAACAGAAAGGCAGGGGTCCCTGTCTCCCAGATTCTGGGAACAACAATTATATTTTCTGAAGAGCCCAATATGGAACAATAAATCTGCAATAAACTAAATCGTTGACTCAAATGTAAAAACACTTTTTTAAATTATATTTCTTAATATGTCATCACTGATACTAAAAATAACACACAAAACAATGCAATTACTCATCGGTGAATGCAATTCTTTGTAATTCGTGCAACATGCCCAATTAAACCAAGTACACAATCAGACCATACAAACCATACAAACAATACAACTGTGTACACAAACTATTTCAACACTGAAGAGCGGGTTGTGAGTTACACAACAGTAAAGACAAAACAGAACTACAATTGGAAGTAAAATATTTTGATATGTACTTTGGAGAAAACTGAATAGCTCAATTTTGTTGGAATTAACTTCCTGCCATTCCAAAAAGGAACAACCGGTTTTGATGTTGAGAAATTTATTTTAAATGTCTTCATCAGGGGAAATGGTAAACCTACAAACAAATACAAACATATTCACAAAAATGCACAGCTAGATGTGTAAAGATGTATCAGAACACAAGGTTTATATGTCAAAAACATATATTTACTTACAATCTAGGCCGTCTAATTCACATACGGCTAGCAAAACATAACACCAGGTACCTAAAAGGCATTAGGATACCTGTACAAGAGAGAAAAAGGGGACATCAACTCTAAGTGCATACATCTCATGGGACCACACCCACTGATGTAGTAAACTACTGCCACCTCACCATCATGCTTTGGACCTTATTACGACCCAGGCGGTAAGGGGTTAAAGGCGCCATAAAAGGTGGTGGTGCCGTTAACCCCTTACTGCCTAATTACGAGGTCCCTTTGTGGGTCCCTACCTTAACGGCTGGTTTTACCAGCCGTTAAAGATTGGACCTGCAAAGGGACCTTGGAGGTAATTACGGTACCGCAATTTGCGGTACCGTAACTACCGCCTTCCCCATTCCCATTGAGCCCTATGGGGGCAAAAATGGGAATGGGGAAGGGCCAATGGTGAACGGGGAATTACCGCCCCACCAACCTTGGAACAGGGCGGTAATTCCGCCATTCACCATGGCAGAGTTGGTAAAATACCGGCGGCAACCATGGCGCTACTAGCGCCATGGTTACCGCCTGGGTCGTAATGAGGAACCACCAAAATATCCAAAAAGATATCTCCCAAGAGAGTGATGGCCCCTCACCAGTGGCTAATGCTGGCACCTAAGTGGGAAGAAACAATCTACAGTACCTTCAAATGACAGTATCAGTGTCCCCCACAGGAAAGACAACTCAACAGACCGCTGCAATGCTGGCCATCCACATTAGGGTTGTATCAAACCCACTTGGTAATCCCACCAATCAGGGCTCCAGTGGAATTGGTGTTGTCTGTGCAACCTGAATTGAAAGCAAAAAATTACAACGTATTTACGCAATGACAAGTCTGGTAGGTCAAAATTAAACTAACACTCATTTATAACAGTCTAACCACATAGCCAGCTGGAACAAAGCCGTGGTTGCAGTGATGAGGACAGACCCAACAACATTATGATTAAAATGCCTTTTTCTGGCCTGGTATTACTTAAAAATGAGTATCACTCATTTGCTAAGTGCTGGGTGAGGGAGCACCAACCCACCAGTAACCGATCCTATTATGGCAGAGACACAGCTTCAACTGTCAGAGCTACATGTGGTTTCCCGTTGACATCTTATTTTCAAAGTGACCATGCAAGCGTGGGGCATTTTTCCTACCCAGCCTTGCATGGCACATTGGGGATGCAGACTGGGGGGAACTGTGGTCACTTCTGTACCTCCCCACGCATTTTGACTGCATGGAGCTTTGCAAAAGGAGCGCTCCTGCCCCACCACTCATGCGCAGGAATATAGGGTGTGCTTCCTGGTTCCTAATATTGTGTGCGAGAGCCAGAGGGGCTTCATTATGGGATGTGGTAGAAGCATTCACTCAGTGGCTGAAGGTCGGTCGTTTTGTATGTATGAATGTGAATGTGGGGGCGTGGCTAGCAGCCAATGGAGTAGGACGGCTCCTTGGACTGCCCCATCCTGGTCCTTCGTGACCCGGCGTGAACGCAAGCTACAAGGTATACATATTGCCTGCAAATAACGGGGAACTTGAGTGAACCCCTCGAGAGGGCCTAGCCATAAGAAAGCGTTGAGGCTGTGTTGTGAGCGAGAAATGCAGCGCAAAATAAAGGTCCCTCCGGTGGCACCAGGACCAAAGATTGCCCCGGCAAAACAAAGAAGACAGCAAATAAGGGTGGCCGAGTGAGAGGGCTCGGGAAGCCGGCTGATCCTGATGGAGGAAGAAGTGTGAGGAAGAGGGACAGGACAACTAGAGCGATGCTGAGGTCGGTGTGCACCCAGCAGAGGGAAGAAGCATGGTGAGGGATAGCAACGGATCGCCGGAGACAAGCGAAATGGCAGCCTGGAAGAACAAAGGCTGCGCGTGACCCACTACAGAGTCAGACTTCCTCCGGGACAGCGTACAGCCAGTCAGCCAGACGCCTGCCCAACCGGCTGCTACAGGGAGGATCTGTAGCTACAGACTACCGCTTTGAAGGTACGCAGAAGATGGCGGGGGGCTCCAATGGGCACAGCCTTCGTCCATCAGGAGCAGTGGAGGCGGGTGGCACATGGAGCACCCCTAAGGGAGACGCATGTGAACCTGGCCCGAGCGGTGAATGTAAGAAGGTGGCCCCAGCTGAACGGGACTAGTGTTAATAAACACCTGTACAACAACCGCTGTGGGTAACGGAATACTGGAACCTGGGCCGGGCTGTGAGGCCACAGGAAAGTTCCTCACCGCATTAAGCCTGTGGCTGCCAAGTGGGCAGGCAACAAACTGCCTAACAATAGTAACTCCCGCAACTGAGCACTGCATGAGCCTGGGCCGGAGGGTGAAAACTGAAGCACGGCCCCAATAGGGTCGGGCTAGCAGAGAGAATAGCAGAAGATTGCAAACTGCCTGTATGAGGGAATAAAGGAAGGCTAGCATGATCAGTGTGCTGCTGGCAGTCTTGTGAAGGCGACAATAAATGGGCTGCCTGGAAGGTGCGCTACGCGATACATCCCAAAGGGTCCTAAACTACTGCCATCCAAGTAAGACGCAATTGTGGCCTCTCAGAGAGAGAGGAAGAAGGCTGAATGCCTCCCAAGTTAGCTAAAGCCAAAGCTACTCAGCCAACTTTGGACAGCTTTACCAAACCTAAGCAGCAGGCACCAGGAGGAAGTATGGACTCAGCGCAAAGGAATGAAGGGGGTGCCTTGGAGTTGCACAGTCAGGTTGTCACGGCTATTCGCTTTACCCACAGTGCGATGCCTGACTTCAACATGGCGGGTTGCACTGACATGCCTGATTCCAACATGGCGGGCCTCGCGGACCGCTACAGTGTGTGTAGCAGTCTAGTCGTTGTGCCCCATCATGCTTTGCGATGTTTCCGGGATGGAACGCCGACGGCTTATCAACCTGCACATCCCGGACAAGGACGCGTTGCTACTCTCCTAGGAGCTGGCGAACGCTACGTGAGTTCGTGTTAGGGAATCTCTTACTCCCTCTTTTCAGACTTGCCTTTGTTCATTTCTAATAATTATGACTGCGCTCCTTTGATCCTTACAGAACCTTGTTGATGTGTGTTTGTTGTTTAGGACGTCTCGGTGCCTTTCAGTCTTGTGGGTTCTCTGAGCTTTTCTAAGCTACTCGCCTTTGAAGAATGTGTTTCCTGCCACCGTATCCTACCGGCTTGGTTCCCTTGTGGTAGGCACTTGTTTAGTTTGGAGCATTGAGAGGGGTTTTGGTCTCTTTACCTGTGGATTCTTAGTTTAGTTTTTATTTATAACACAGATCCACCACCCTTTGACCTCCTTCCTTCGGGACATCTGTTACCCCTAAATATTGAGAGGGTTTCTGGTCATTCTCGGTAAGATTGCCTTCAAGTCTTCTCCTTGACTAAAGGTGGCTCCTAGTTTCCTTTTCATTTGTTTGTTTACCATTCTTGTGCTTTGCTCTGCTTTGTCTAGCGTGCCCAGTCTCTTAGTCCATCCCTGGTCTTCTACTATCCTCGTTGCAAGGCCGTGTTACCAACTGATCATTTGGTAAGATTCCTGCTTCAGGGGTTATCTATCTGATTTCTAGGCAGCTTTAAGACTAATCACTCTGTCTCTCTATCTTTCATCAGCCGGCCTGGCATTACTGCTCTGGCCCCGATCTTCTAAAGACACGACCAGTCATCTCCAAAACTCCCGGGATAGCGTAACCTACGTCCACGGGATTTCTCAAGGAGTCTACGTTCCCTAGCAGCTCCACAGGGTTTTATTCCCCAAGAGGGTTTCCCTGGGAACCTTCCTCTGCCCTGGCCTTTGTGCCGGCTCTCTGGGAGTTTCTCGGGGGGAATTCTAATTGTCATCGGAAGATCGAAATAGACATCAATCTCCACCTGGATATTCGTTGTCTTCTAATCCTCATCAATCCTTGTTCCATTTCCCAGGTGAGAGACCTTTTTGTTTCTATGTAATCCTCACACGGGGTCGTTCTGAATGAGATACAGTGAAGTTTTGTTTAAAGCCATAACAGTTAGCAACGCCCAAAAAGAAGAAGAGTCGCTGTTTTCACTTTCAGTTGCCCCTGGTGGGGAATACATTTTGACTATAGGGCTAGGATGGATCCACAGCAGCAACATATTCAACAATTGATTGCTGCAGTGCAATCCCTGACTAATGAAGTTCAGCAATTGAAACAAGACAATACCTCCTTGAGACAGCAGCAGCAGCATGCGTCTCAACAGATTGCACAACAAGCTAATATATCTCGCATCCCCCATTGTTCCGAGATTCCTCCCGGACCTCTTCCGGGTGGGCAATTTGATGGTAACCCGCATAGGGTGAAGGA
Organism: Ambystoma mexicanum; assembly: GCF_040938575.1. Taxonomy (NCBI): domain Eukaryota; kingdom Metazoa; phylum Chordata; class Amphibia; order Caudata; family Ambystomatidae; genus Ambystoma; species Ambystoma mexicanum. Next base: position 1,205,758,498 of record NC_090934.1, on the reverse strand, counting down.
GTTCCTTGAGGCATGTGCTGTGCAATTCGCATTTAAAGAACATTTTTTTCATACGGACCGGGATCGGGTTGGCTACATGGTATCTCAGATGGTAGGACCCGCATTGGCCTGGGTTACTCCTTTAGTTACAAATAATAACCCGTTATTGGACTCCTACACAGCCTTCTGCAATAGCATTCGTTCTATGTTTGGGCGACAGGAGATTAAGGTTGCTTCACAAGAACATCTCTTGGATCTCAAGCAGGGAAATTTAGACATACTGGCATATATCACCAAATTTAAACAAATGGCCAGTGAGACCACATGGTCGGATGATGCGCAGGTCACAATATTTAGGAGGGGTTTATCAGAAGATCTCAAGGATGAGGTCTCCAGAGTTCCACGTCCCACCTCTCTGACTGAGTTCATCGCCCTAGTGATGCAGATCGATTACCGTATGAAGGAGAGGATGGCTGAAAGGAGGAAGGGTAGGATCACAAGACCTTCCTCTGTCCCTTCAACCTCTAAACCCCCGCCAACAGATGAACCTATGCAACTGGGTTCTGCATCTCGTGGACCTTTGAGTCCCGAGGAGAGAAATCGCAGACGAAGCCTGGGACTGTGTATGTACTGTGGCGCCAACTCCCACTCTGTTCAAGAATGTCCTATTGCTCCAGTTCGGCGGTCGGGAAACGCCAACGCCCGGTCGTAAGAGGAACCACGATCCGGGAACCTAAGTCTGATCAAGGTTCCTCACATTCTTCACATTCTTTCTATTGCACCAACCTTTCAACCACCAATATGTTGGTATTAAAAGTTTCCTTCACGATAGGAAGTCTCATTTTACAAGATGTTCCGGCCCTAATTGATAGTGGGGCTGCGGGAAATTTCGTGGACGACCACTGGGCTGCTTCTTTAAAGATTCCACGTTCACCTGAAGAGGAACCGATTCCTGTTGAAAGTGTGGATGGAAGCCCTCTGATCTCGGGTCCCATCAAAGATCAGACCGCAGCAATCCAAATGTCCATTTCTACCCATCAGGAGATTCTAACCCTAGATATAATACGAGCAGCCCATCATCCGGTAATCTTAGGATTACCTTGGCTCAGGAAACATAATCCGTTTATCAACTGGACCGCTGGGTCCTTCTTTCTTGGTTCAGAGTTCTGTCTGACAAACTGCATAGGAAATCACCAAAGGGTCGCCATAGAATCTTCTCCTTCCTCAAGTAATACTAAAGGGGTACATTCTCTCAATCAGATCGCGGGCCTCCCTGAAGTTTACGAGAGTTTTCAGGACGTATTTCTGTCCTCAGAGTTTAACCAGTTGCCTCCCCACAGGAGAGACGACTGTGCTATAGATTTGATACCTGATCAACCGCTTCCCTTTGGACGTATGTATATTCTGTCTAACATGGAAAAAGAGGTGCTGCGTGAATATCTTCGCTCCAATTTGATGAATGGACTGATAACAGAATCTACATCCCCAGCTGCTGCCTCTTTGTTCTTTGTAGCCAAGAAGAATTCTAAGGAATTACGTCCCTGTATAGACTTCCGCGGTTTGAACAAGATCACTGTGCCCGACAAATACCCCATGCCACTTATCCCTGACGTTCTTGAAGCAGTAAAAGGGGCTACTATATATACAAAGTTGGACTTAAAAGGAGCATACCACCTGATACGGATAAGGCCCGGGGACGAATGGAAGACGGCTTTTAGAACACCGTTTGGGCATTATCAGTACAGGGTCATGCCTTTTGGGCTATCTAACGCCCCTGCTATTTTCCAACGCTTTATGGACCATCTTTTTTCTGACCTTCTCTTACACAGTATGGTGGTGTACTTAGATGACATTTTGATTTTTTCCTCCTCCATACAAGACCACATACCACACGTTCAAGAGGTGCTTCGACGTCTACAACAAAATCATTTGTTCTGCAACCCCGAGAAGTGTTTATTTCATCAATCCAAAGTTACTTACTTGGGATACGTTTTATCCGCCAAGGGGATAGCAATGGACCCAGAAAAGGTCTTGGCTGTACGAGACTGGCCTACACCCACGTCTGTTAAAGAAATTCAACGCTTTATAGGGTTCGCGAATTTCTATCGAAGATTCATACCTGAATTCTCAAAACTTACGCAGCCACTCACCAATCTTCTTAAGAAAGGAGTCATGTTTGTCTGGTCGGCAGCTACTCAACAAGCCTTTGATAGACTTAAGAAGTTATTTACATCAGCACCGATTCTTCTAACGCCTAATCAGAACCGAAGATTCATCGTGGAGACTGATGCCTCCCAACATGCTTTAGGCGCCGTCCTACTACAACCGGACGACCTTGATCAGGAGAGACCTGTTGCCTTTCTTTCCAAAACTCTTTTGCCTTCTGAGATCAACTACACGGTCCTGGAGAAGGAACTTCTCGCCATCAAGCGTGCCTTTGAGGAATGGCGGCATTTACTTTTAGGAGCCAAATTCTCGGTCGAAGTAAGGACAGACCATCATAATCTCCGAATTCTTCAATATGCTCAAACTTGTAACAGCCGTCAGGCAAGATGGGCTCACTTTTTCTCTCCCTTCAGGATTACGTTTTCATTTATTCCTGGAAGGGAGAATCTAAGAGCAGATGCCCTGTCTCGCAAGGACCATCCTATTGACAATCCTTTTAGATCAGAACCTATATTTCCGCCATTAACCATGGGATTGGTGGCAGCTCCAGATTTTCTGTCTCGCCTTAGAGCTCAGTCTGATTCCATTGCTAAGAAGTCACTTTCATTATCTAACCGATCAGTTCTGGTAGAGGAGGATGGATGTTATTTCATGGGACAAAGGGCATACATTCCGACTCGTCATCTTCAGAAGGAGGTTTTGGACATGTGCCATAAATCCAAGATAGCAGGACATCGAGGCTTCACCTCCACATTGGATCTTGTTTTACGTTTCTTTTGGTGGCCTGCTGTTCGAAGGGACACCAAGGAATATGTGAGTTCATGTCCCACATGCTTACAAAATAAGATACCTAGACAAGCACCATTGGGAGAACTGGTCAGAATGCCCTTGCCTTCCCGTCCATGGCAAATAATATCCACGGACTTCATCGTAGATCTGCCCCAATCTCAGGGCTATTCTACTATTATGGTCACAATTGACACCTTGACAAAACTGGCACATTTTGTTCCTTTGGTTGGGATACCCTCTGCATCTCAAATGGCACGTATTTTCATCAGACATGTTTTTACCCTTCATGGCTTACCTGAAACAATCATTTCGGACAGAGGTCCACAGTACACGTCCCAATATTGGAAACTAGTTTGTCGAATTCTGGGGGTATCCAGGGCTCTTAGTTCTGGCTACCACCCCCAATCAAATGGTCAAACCGAAAGGCTAAATCAAACATTAGAAGGATACCTCAGAAGCTACATCTCTGCGGCTCAGGACGATTGGAAGGACCTTCTGCCCCTAGCTGAGTTTGCGTATAATAACTCTTACCATTCGGCCATTCATACATCTCCTTTTCAGTGCACTTTTGGGTTCAGTCCAACATCTTTTCCCACTATGAAGAGGTCTGACACTAAATTCCCAGACCTAAATAAACTAACGGAACAAATCCGCCAAGGACACCGCTCTGCGGTTATCGCTCTACGACATTCCCAGGACAGGAGAAAACACTTTGCTGATCGTCATCGCACACCAGCACCTGTCATCAAACCCGGAGATTGGGTATGGCTTTCTTCAAGGTTTCTACCTAGACATCTTGTTCCGTCTAAACTCTCTCCTCGATATTTTGGCCCCTTCCGAGTAATCGCCGCCATAGGATCCGCGGCTTTCAAACTCTGTTTACCTAATTCCTGGTCAAGAATACACCCAGTTTTTCATGTGTCACAATTGAAGCCCGATAATCGCAGTACATTTCATCCCACGGTTACAGACTGTCCTGCGCCCATAATTTCCAATTCAGGGCCTGAATTTGAAGTCAAAGAAATTTGCGACTCCCGGTATCACCGGGGTCGTCTTCAGTACTTGATAGATTGGAAAGGGTACTCGCCTGCTGATCGTACCTGGGAACCAGCATCTGCCATCCACGCTCCTCGGCTGATTAAAAGATTTCATACGAGACATCCAGGCAAACCGGGAGGTGCCAACCCTAAGGGGGGGCATACTGCCACGGCTATTCGCTTTACCCACAGTGTGATGCCTGACTTCAACATGGCGGGTTGCACTGACATGCCTGATTCCAACATGGCGGGCCTCGCGGACCGCTACAGTGTGTGTAGCAGTCTAGTCGTTGCGCCCCATCATGCTTTGCGATGTTTCCGGGATGGAACGCCGACGGCTTATCAACCTGCACATCCCGGACAAGGACGCATTGCTACTCTCCTAGGAGCTGGCGAACGCTACGTGAGTTTGTGTTAGGGAATCTCTTACTCCCTCTTTTCAGACTTGCCTTTGTTCATTTCTAATAATTATGACTGCGCTCCTTTGATCCTTACAGAACCTTGTTGTTGATGTGTGTTTGTTGTTTAGGACGTCTCGGTGCCTTTCAGTCTTGTGGGTTCTCTGAGCTTTTCTAAGCTACTCGCCTTTGAAGAATGTGTTTCCTGCCACCGTATCCTACCGGCTTGGTTCCCTTGTGGTAGGCACTTGTTTAGTTTGGAGCATTGAGAGGGGTTTTGGTCTCTTTACCTGTGGATTCTTAGTTTAGTTTTTATTTATAACACAGATCCACCACCCTTTGACCTCATTCCTTCGGGACATCTGTTACCCCTAAATATTGAGAGGGTTTCTGGTCATTCTCGGTAAGATTGCCTTCAAGTCTTCTCCTTGACTAAAGGTGGCTCCTAGTTTCCTTTTCATTTGTTTGTTTACCATTCTTGTGCTTTGCTCTGCTTTGTCTAGCGTGCCCAGTCTCTTAGTCCATCCCTGGTCTTCTACTATCCTCGTTGCAAGGCCGTGTTACCAACTGATCATTTGGTAAGATTCCTGCTTCAGGGGTTATCTATCTGATTTCTAGGCAGCTTTAAGACTAATCACTCTGTCTCTCTATCTTTCATCAGCCGGCCTGGCATTACTGCTCTGGCCCCGATCTTCTAAAGACACGACCAGTCATCTCCAAAACTCCCGGGATAGCGTAACCTACGTCCACGGGATTTCTCAAGGAGTCTACGTTCCCTAGCAGCTCCACAGGGTTTTATTCCCCAAGAGGGTTTCCCTGGGAACCTTCCTCTGTCCTGGCCTTTGTGCCGGCTCTCTGGGAGTTTCTCGGGGGGAATTCTAATTGTCATCGGAAGATCGAAATAGACATCAATCTCCACCTGGATATTCGTTGTCTTCTAATCCTCATCAATCCTTGTTCCATTTCCCAGGTGAGAGACCTTTTTGTTTCTATGTAATCCTCACACGGGGTCGTTCTGAATGAGATACAGTGAAGTTTTGTTTAAAGCCATAACACAGGTGATGCTAGCCATGCAGATTTAAAGGCTACTTTGGGGACGCAGATTTCAGCAGTGCAATTGGACATTAAACTATTGCGCCAAGAAGTGCAGAGCCTAGCAGGGCGCACTACTACGCTGGAGACACAGGTGAAGGAGCACTTAGGTGCGCTCCAAGACTTGCATGTGGATGTCCATGTTCTGCAGCAAAAGGTCAGTCTGCTGGAGAACAGAGTGGAAGAGACAGAGGGACGGGTGCAAAGAAATAACAGTTGCCTAGGAGGTCTGCCTGAGGGGGAGGAAGGTGTAGACCCAACAACGTACATAGAAAACATGTTGCTCCAAGAGATTGGGCCCGGGAACCTCATAATTGAGGGAGCGCATGGGGCACTAACCAGGCGTCCCAACCCGCAAGCTCCTCTGAGACCGATTATTGCTAAGGTTCTGAACTATAAGGACAGCAAAAGAATATTTGCTTACTCCAGGCAAGGAGCTGAATTGAAGAGGGCCTCTGTAGATCTGGCGGTCTACCCTGACTATACATTTCAAGTGCAGAAGAACAGGGCACAATTCTAGGCAGCTAAGGCTAGAATGCAGGTGGCTGGGCTGAAATACATGCTGACCTACCCAGCATGATTCAAGGTCATATATAAAAATAAGACTTGGTTTTTTGATTTCCTGGAGGAAGCGCAAGCATGTATGGACAGAGAGTGGATAGGGCCCAGCGAAAAGGAGGATGATGACAACTGAGGAAGACGCAAAGAGAGCCCCGCTCTACCTGAAGCGAAAGATAACTAAAGTACTTTGAACGGCATGATCTGCACACTGGAGTGGGCCGGTGGAATTGTACAAGAACAGACATCCTAGGATCAGAGGGCTCTCATTAACTGATACCTACCCTGTGGAAGAAATCCTAGATGCGTGTGAATGGTTTTTCCTATGCATATGGTGGGGTCTATTAGTAGCCCATTCTTTGCAACAAGGAGGGGAAGACTGTGCCCATGGCTGTGCCCACCACACCCTTCAAGTACTGTTTTTTTGGGGCACTCGTTTTTGTGTCCATCCGTTGTTCACCAGCCTCAGGCCGGACAGTTTGGGGCGAGGGCGGGAAGCGGACATGCTGAGCAAGGGCAACAAAGCTGGACAGTTATTTTTAGTTGGGGAAGTTGGGGAAGCTTACGGGGGAAACAGGTTGCCTACATGTATATGGAAATCGATCAGCTCCACTTCATTCTGGGATGAGCACCGGGAGGGAGGATGATGATGCTTATAGGTATGTCAAAGAGGAGAGGCCGAATAGTAGGAGATAGAAGCAAATAGCAGGAACTATAAATGTACTCACCTGGAATGTAAGGGGTCTGAATGCTTATGGAAAGAGAAATATAGTATTTACATATCTCACGAAAAGGAAGGTGGATATCGCCCTCCTGCAAGAAACACATCTAACGATGGAAAAAAAGGCATTGTTAGTGAGTAAATGGAAAGGACAAGTATTTGGTTCCGTGTATTCCGCTTATGCTCACAGGCTATTGATATGGATAGCGCCTTCCGTACCCTTCAAAGTTAGACACAGTAAAACTGACAACGAGGCCAAGATGGTGCTGGTAAAAGGCCTCCTGGAACAAGTAGACATATGTCTAGTCAACACATATGCCCCTAATCATAGTGCCACCAAGTTTGTTCAGATTTTATATCCACGTTTAGGCCCCTACAGGATTAGTAATATGGTATGGGGTGGAGACTTTTATTGGACGTTAAACCAAACCCTAGACATGTCAGACACCAAATGTACTGAACCGGCTTGGCCTGCCAGATCTTTACAGACGCTTCTGGATACCTTTGCCTTGGAGGACGTTTGGAGTGTTCTCCACCCAGACAATAGCCACTATTCACATTTTTCAGCCCCACACGCAGTACACAAAAGCATAGATTACCTTTTTGTAGGGGAAGAACTGGTTCACCATATCATGCATGCCCAGTATGAAGGCAGATTCTTGTCGTATCATGCCCCACTCAGATTGACGTGGCAATATACATCCCCTAGGGCCCCTATACTCACGTGGAGGCTTAGGAGTGAATCGCTGAGTGACCGTCCATTTCGCGATAGCATTAAAGACTGTATCACGGACTATGAGGTGCATGATTTGGGCAGTGTACCAAGTGCGGGTACCTTCTGGGAAGTATTGAAAGTGTTGGTTAGAGGGGCCTCTACAGCGTGGTCTAGAGGTGTCCAGGCAAACATAAATAGGGCACTAACTCCTGCGGAGGAACTGTGGGAATTAGAGCAGTCTGGGGAGCAATTCCCAGATAGTAGTGCGAAAGCTAGGGAATTAGAACTGAAATGCGTGGAATGCTGGGAGAGACTGGGCAAGCACAGTTTTGCAAATTACACGGAGCAGCAGCATACAGAGGGGGATAAACCTGACCAATTGCTAGCATGGCTATACAAGAATGAAGTGAAAAGGGATCCCATACACTCGGTAAACTTGGGACAAGGGAATTTATGCTACACTCAAAATGGGGTTAATGATACGTTCTGTGCATTTTACCGACAACTTGACCAAGAAGGGCCCCCATTGCTAAGCACCCACCTAGTGGATGTGTTGGACGAGATTGAGCTCCCGGGATTGAACCGAGAGGCAAAAGATAGCCTAAATGAGGCCATTACTTTGGAAGATATACAGATTACAATTATGGGTCTGCCAACAAGGAAGACACCAGGGTCGGATGGGCTACCTAGCAAATTCTATAAAGAATATGCACACGTATTGGCCCCACATTTGCTTAGTACATTCAATGATTCCTATGAGGTGGGGATTCTTCAACTTAGCTTAAGAGAATCTATTATCATATCGCTCCTAAAACCCCATAAATCCCCCATGGAATGCAGTTCTAATAGGCCTCTCTCTCAATGCTCAGCCAAGATAGTAAGACACTGGTATCCATACTAGCAACTAGAATGAAAAGAGTGATACATAAGTTAGTGCAACTGGATCAGACTGGCTATGTTATGTCCCAGGCTGAATTATGGCCTGGAACCTGAGGAGATTACACTATGTGATGGACAGGACAGCATCCTGGGACACCCTGTGTGCCATAGCTACACTGGATGCAGTCAGAGCATTTGATTCAGTGAGATGGGACTGACTTTACACATCTCTGCATATATTTGGATTCGGGCAGACATACATTAAGTGGGTCCAACTAGTGCATACTAGAGCGAGGGCTAGGATGAAAATGAGTAAATGTATCTCGGGAGCGTGGGAACTAGGCAAAGGCACAAGACAAGCCTGCCCTTTATCACTGCTGCTTTATATCCTTACTATGGAGCCGATTGGCCAGTGCCTCAGGACAGAATATATGGACTCTGGTAACGAAGTAGACAGGACCATACACTTGATATCCTTTTATGCAGATGGCATTTTATTATTTTTCGGAACCCAGAGGATAATTTGGACCTGCTGCTGCTAGAGGCCATGACACACTTTTTGAGAAACTGTTGGCGATTACAATAAGCATGGATAAATCGACATGATTCCCGATAGCAGGGCTGCATATATAGAGCGAGGTGCGCTGCCAGTGCTGGCCCTACAGTGGAAAGAGTACACATTTAGATACTTGGGGTTTAATGTGTACCATGACCCGGAATAAGAGCACATGCATAGCACAATAGAAGCACTGGAGGGTATAATGAGCTCCATGAAGTTCTGGACTAAATTGACACTGTCAATGATGGGGAGAGCGGCCATGCTGAAGATGGTGGTATTTCACAGACTGATGCATTTTTTCGTGAATGTCCCATTTTACATACCTAGGACCTTTTTTAAGAAATTGGAGGGTATCAGCAGAAGCTTCCTGTGGCAGAATGGACAAAGTAGGATAGCATTAGCATCATTATACAAGCCGCACGCAGAGGGGGGTATCAGAGTCCCACACTTCAAATTATATAGCAGGGCAATTGCAATTTGTGGTGGATTGGCTTGCTGAAGACCCTACTCCGGATACACAGATGGTGCAATCTACTGGGCTGCGTTACTATTTAAAGGAGATATTGTGGATGGGGAAACCTCGTGTGAGCCGATGGTCACTCCTACTGTCCCTAGGAGTAAAGGTTTGGGACAGGGTCCTGGCAGTTTTGGGGTTAACTGACCCAATATTGGCACAGACTCCTTTGGTTTCGGTAATGTCATCTATGCCTCAGGCGAGTACAGGTATACGCAGGTATTGGGAAGCCTGCGGGGTGGCCACTGCAGGGTGTTTGTTGCAGGGTACTGTTTCTGTACCCTTCCTAGAGCTTGCAAGACAGACTGGCATACACACAGGCCAATATATATTACATAGCACTATTAAGAGAGAGATAACACATAGGTGGCCTGCACACAGCGAATTAATGGAGAAACATTAAATAGTGGATATCCTGTATGGTGTAGACGAGGGCGGGCATACTATATCGCAAATTTATGACCTCCTATTGTCTAATGGACCAGCTTCCTCTCTGGCAATAAAGGGCAAATGGGAGGAGGACCTAGGGGTTAACTTTTCAGAAGCACAATGGGGGAGGATACTGGGATACCACAAGAAGGTGTCACGAAATTCAAGACTGCAGCTTATACAACTATTAGTAATGCATAGAGCGTACATGACACCTCCACAGAGCTTTAGGTTTCTGGAGGCAACCACCCAAAGATGCCCAAGGTTTAATGATATGGAAGCAGGAATGCTTCATATGTTTTAGGCATGCTCTCTGGTGGGGCTATATTGGCGGGAGGTGGCAAATAGATTACAAAAAGGGGAGGTAGAACTGGATGTGCTTTCCCCGGGTGCATGTCTGCTGAGGTGCTTCCCATGACCCAAAGGCCGGAATCACATTGCCAAGCTGAAGGGTCTAGCGTGTATTCTGGTTAAACGTATAATTGTTATGGCATGGAAATCGACTAAAGGACCCGGAATAGAGGAATGGTGGAGGAACCTGTACAGGTGGGGAGTGGCGGGACTGCGGTATGGAAGGCAGCGGTGCATAGCACTATTAAGAGAGTGATAACACATAGGTGGCCTGCACACAGCAAATTAATGGAGAAACATTAAATAGTGGATATCCTGTATGGTGTAGACGAGGGCGGGCATACTATATCGCGAATTTATGACCTCCTATTGTCTAATGGACCAGCTTCCTCTCTGGCAAAAAAGGGCAAATGGGAGGAGGACCTAGGGGTTAACTTTTCAGAAGCACAATGGGGGAGGATACTGGGATACCACAAGAAGGTGTCACGAAATTCAAGACTGCAGCTTATACAACTATTAGTAATGCATAGAGCGTACATGACACCTCCACAGAGCTTTAGGTTTCTGGAGGCAGCCACCCAAAGATGCCCAAGGTTTAATGATATGGAAGCAGGAATGCTTCATATGTTTTAGGCATGCTCTCTGGTGGGGCTATATTGGCGGGAGGTGGCAAATAGATTACAAAAAGGGGAGGTAGAACTGGATGTGCTTTCCCCGGGTGCATGTCTGCTGAGGTGCTTCCCATGACCCAAAGGCCGGAATCACATTGCCAAGATGAAGGGTCTAGCGTGTATTCTGGTTAAACGTATAATTGTTATGGCATGGAAATCGACTAAAGGACCCGGAATAGAGGAATGGTGGAGGAACCTGTACAGGTGGGGAGTGGCGGGACTGCGGTATGGAAGGCAGCGGTGCAGCGGGACTGTGAGGAAGCCTCTGGAGGAATCAGAAAATGGGAAGTCTTATTACAATCCCTGTTTGCTAAAGCTGACACTGAAGAAGTCGACGTGGGTAGACCCTAGCAAGAGAGCATGTTGCTACTACCTGACAAATTGTATAGCGTTTATAGCAAGAATGGAATGCAGGCAAGTTTGGGGTTGGGAGTTGGGAGAGGGGGGTGGGATCGGAGGGCGAAGTTGAGGGGCAGGGTTTATGACAAGTTTTAAGAGAAATGCTGTTGATACTACATATGATAACTGTGTGTTAAGTTTCCGTTTTGACAAAATCAATAAAAGTTTTTTGAATGTGAATGTTATGCATGTATTTATGGGTGTGTGAATTAGTGAGTGTATGATGAATTGTTGGTTGGGTGCACATGTGAATGAGTGAGTGAGTGCATGGGTGCAAGTATGAATGAGTGAGTGAGCGCATGGGTGCAGGTGTGAATGAGTGAGTGAATGCTGTATACATATCTGCAAGTGAATGTGCATGTGCTCGTATTTGGTTTGTGTGGCCATGGTAACTGATTTGCGTTTGGATGGTGGCTAGGGGCCTCTATGATACTGGGCATCTATGATAAAAAAAAAGTCCAATAAGTGTTTCTACGTTCTCGAATGGCATTTCTGTACAGCCAGTCTATCCATTTCTTACTGTAGCATGATTCTTAACTAGGCATCTTTGATTAAGCAAGCATGAGAAGTGTTGTTACGTGGTTAGTCTAGCATTTTGTGCCATTTCCTACTGCCACATGCCATTTTTTACTGGGCCTCTATGGGAAAGAAAGAATGATAAGTATTGTTACCTGGCTAGACATGCATTTCGGTGAAGTCAAAGATAGCATGATAACCATGGCTATAGTGACATTTTGGTGCAACCAGTCTAGACATTTACTTCGTTGATGTGAAATTTATACTGGCCATCTTTGATAAAGGAAGGATGATCATTGTTATTGGTTTGTATTGTGGAATGCCATTTTTAATGGCAAAGCCAACAGGATTATGTTTTTACTTGAGGATACTGGCATAGATTGGCACTGCCAGCATGGACATATTTTCTATGTAGTATCACTACTGTCATTATGTGCAAATATGTTCTAATATGGGAATACCTGCACATATTGGTACATACAACATGGAAATGTATGGCCACAGCTAGCCTGAACATGCTTTTTATACTGGCCTAAAACGGGAGGGGAAAGGCATCATGAAAATGCGTGGGAACATACACCTGTGCACATTGGTGACTTGCATCAATTGGATTGTTTCAAGAGTTACCCGACAACACCAATTGTAAACTGGCTTGCGTTTTCTTCAACCTTTCACAAAATGTGTGTTGTAATACACTATTAAAAAACGTTCTTGGCGTAACACCCCCTGAAATCCCCTTGATGTTTCCAAGCTCCCTCTCAACACTCTAGTATATTTGTGGGAAATATTTATGCCCCTCAAAAACAAAATGTCACCAACTGACACTGCTCCTAGGTGCCATGTAGAGTTGCCAATATGGCCGCAAGAGACTGGTCTCATCCATTAGAGGGAAGATGGTGGGAAGGAAAACGTTGGTGCATGAAGAGCTGTGCGCATGTTCGTTAGAGTAAAGCAAGGTGCTGCTAGCAGTAGTGCATTTCCTTGTTCGCTACAGCCGAGGCATGTTTGTTACAGCCGAAACAGACATGCCATCGATTGACAGAATATCAATTGCACTTTGTATGCGTTTTTTTTGTTTTGAGTGAGTGCTGGGGTCTGCCCATACCCACTATGTCCTTCATTCCACCTACACTTGCCATTCCTTTTAACGCTTGGTCCACCGCCAATCTGCTTTTTGAGAACGCAGACATTATTTTGAAGAAATGAGGATTCCATCTTTCTGTCGCAGCAATGCACATCCATACTTCTGTATGTCAAGTTACGTGTATAATACGTGAGTGAAGCGCAATCATTACTCTGGACAACGCTCTGGAATGCGGCAGCGGAGAGCGACCCACCTGCTGCCCTGTGGGTACTTCTGTTCTGAGCCCACATGATAGGAGCCAAATAGGGATTCGGTTGCAGCTGTACTCTTCTATCAAATCCACGTGAAGCACCTTCCCCTTCCGGACATGGAGAAAAAACATGGGCACATAAAGAGTTGTTTCCTTTGTCCAGGGGCTGCTCAGCTTTTAGAAGTCCATGCCTTCTCGCGAGATTGGCACTGCCCTCCTTACTCAAGGATCAAAGTCGCTCTCTCCTGTGCCAGAACTCTTTTGAACGCCAGGGCTCAAGACACGATTTTGAAGTCTGAGTATTTTACTCTATATTTTTTAAAGTTGGAAATTAAAAAAACAAAATATTTAGGGACTAAAAAGTACTTTCCATTACCAAAGGGGATATTAATCAGGCAAGCAATATAACATTTGATCTCTGAAACAGATAACCTTTTGTAATCCATACTTCTTTTCACCAAGTAATTGAAAAGGTGTATTTTGCCTTTACAGATCAGACAATATTGCTGTCAGAGCTCCTTGGTGTCCATGCTCCACTCATATCACTAATAGAACACAGAGCTGCCTGGATGGAAGCAGAGTGCAGGCTCTCATGCATTCTGTCTTCACCATGTTTTGTCGGGATTATTTTACACCCCATTTTGTTTTGTTGAGAGTATTTGACTGTTTTTAGGTATTTAAAGAGGCAGCTTATCAGTAGGACTGGCACACACTACCGCCCTCCCTGTTTGTGTCAACGCAAAGTCCTCTGGTCTTCAGAGAAAGCACCAAAATGTGCACAATACCATGTGCTGGGTGCTCCCTGATTGCTCACTCCACCAATCTCTCCAACTCTCCAGGGTGTGGGAAAAACACTTGGGTGTAACCCCCCAATGTTCTCTGCAGGGGCGGGGAGTGCAGGCAGAGACAGTGGAAGTCAGGTGCTGGAGGAACGGCAGCACCACCATACATTTTGGGTGCAGTAGACGTGTAATGGCTTGAGCCCTCACTTTAATCATGGTATGTGTAATGCAAACCTACTGTCTCTGCTGCTCTCGAATACTTCTCCAGACCACCTCTCAGCACCCATCCACTACATGCACCACCTAAGACACAGCACACAATACTGCCAACATTACAATGTAGCTACCTCCCACGAACAAATGTGGTCTAGCTGCCTGCATAATGCTCCTCCCACTCTCACATACTCTCCTGACCACCTCTTCGCACCCATCCACTACATGCACCACTCTAAGACACAGCACACACACACCCCACCATTAGAATGCCACTACCCCCTTCGCACATAATGCTGCTGCCGCTCTTGCATACTCTCCTGACCACCTCTCAGCACCCATCCACTACATGCACTACTCTTAGACACAGCACAAAACACTGCCACCATTAGAATGCAGCTACCCCCACGAACAAATGTGGTCTAGCTGCCTGCATAATGCTCCCCCCGCTCTCACATACTCTCCTGACCACCTCTTCGCACCCATCCACTACATGCACCACTCTAAGACACAGCACACACACACCCCACCATTAGAATGCCACTACCCCCTTCGCACATAATGCTGCTGCCGCTCTTGCATACTCTCCTGACCACCTCTCAGCACCCATCCACTACATGCACTACTCTTAGACACAGCACAAAACACTGCCACCATTAGAATGCAGCTACCCCCACGAACAAATGTGGTCTAGCTGCCTGCATAATGCTCCCCCCGCTCTCACATACTCTCCTGACCATCTCTCAGCACCCATCCACTACATGCACTAATCTAAGACACAGCACACAAACACCCCACCATTAGAATGCAGCTACCCCCCTGCGCACATAATGCTGCTCCCGCTCTCGCATACTCTCCTGACCACCTCTCAGCACCCATCCACTACATGCACTAATCTAAGATACAGGACACACACACCCCACCATTAGAATCCAGCTACCCCCTGCGCACATAATGTTGCTGCCGCTCTCGCATACTCTCCTGACCACCTCTCAGCACCCATCCGCTACATGCACTACTCTTAGACACAGCACTCAACCCTGCCACCATTAGAATGCAGCTACCCCCCACAAACAAATGTGGTCTAGCTGCCTGCATAATGCTCCCCCGCTCTCGCATACTCTCCTGACCACCTCTCAGCACCCATCCGCTACATGCACTACTCTTAGACACAGCACACAACCCTGCCACCATTAGAATGCAGCTACCCCCCACAAACAAATGTGGTCTAGCTGCCTGCATAATGCTCCCCCGCTCTCGCATACTCTCCTGACCACCTCTCAGCACCCATCCACTACATGCACCACTCTAAGACACAGCACACGCAAACCCCACCATTATAATGCAGCTACCCCCTGTGCACATAATGCTGCTCATGCTCTCGCATACTCTCCTGACCACCTCTCAGTGTTAAATGGGAAATCATACTGTGCCTCCTTTCTAATATATATTGGCCTAAGCCAGTCGCTCTGCGAAGAAAACTGTGTTGCAAAGTTCCGATTTTATATCGACATCGCCACCATTTCAGGATCATCCGCCATTTTGATTTCTGTTCATATGTAATTCTGTGTTCTAAAATGGTGGACTGTTTTTCCAACTTGAAATCAAGCCTTCCCGACCTTTACACCAAGTTAATGGCTAGACTGTCCACGGGCCGAATGTTTAGACTGGGTAATGAGACCTTGTTCCATACATGACTTGTGGTTTTAGGATTGTCTGCACCAATAAGCCTCATCCACGAACATACATCGAAGACAATGTAATGCAAATGTCGAGCGTGGACACTGGCCGAACTGCATTGTGAAGGGATGTGTGCTAAGGCTTACTGCTAAATCCTGGAATACACTTTTGCCATTGTAACTTGTTTGTAATGTAAACCGAAGTAATCCGTGTGCATATTGTTGTATGAGCCATAAGTGAACTTGGCACAAACTCTAGACCACCGATTATTAACCTTCAGAGGTGCTGGACATTATTACTGAAGTGTATAAAAATGTGAATGTCCAGATGTCCAGTACCTCTCACTCCTCACACTGAAGGGCTGGTACTCACTGTGATGTATTGAGGGCCAGATAGCTATCTGAATTTGTTTCTTTGTAACTGCGCAGTAGAATAAAGATCTGTGCATTTTTATAAGCCTGTGTTTGGTGTATTTCCTTTTGTGGTACTCAGCCTCGATATTTTCTCTTGCTTTTAAATCAGCACCCATCACTACATGCACTACTCTAAGACACAGCACACAATGCTGCAACGATTAGAATGCAGCTACCCCCACCCCACAAAATATGTGGTCTAGCTGCCCACATAATGCTCCTCCCTCTCTAGCATACTCTCCAGACTACCTCTAAGCACACATCCACTGCAGACACCACTCTAAGACACAGCACACACTGCTGCCACCATTGGAATGCAGCTACCCCCATGAACAAATGTAACCTAGCTGCTCACATAATGCTCCACTCGCTCTCGCATACTCTCCAGACTACTTCTAAGCACACCTTCATGCAATATAGAAGCGAGCGGTGAGTCTGGTGTTGACGGGGATAAGTTCCAGAGTCTGGGGGCATACACAGAGAAGGCCTGTCTTCTGGTTCTTTCCTTCCTACATCCGCAGAGTTAAAGCGTGCACACGTTCTTACTCCTGGTGAACCGTAGTCCTCCCTAGATGCTGGGTTTCTCAGTGAGATAGCTTGGAGATTTCAGCAGGATTAGAAGATGGTCCAGGCTTGCGGCAGGAGCCAGTCCATTTCGATCAGGGTCAGAGTGATGCAGTGGAATTTGCTGAGTCTTTTGTTGAGTCGTGCTGCAGCATGTAGGACGCCTCTCCAGGGTGCTAGCGTAGTCAACAGAAGGCCTTCCAGAACGGCATGGACACCATCCTGGTGGGGGAGGATCACGGCTTGGACAGCAGATCTGAAATAGTTTTCTGGTATGAAGGTCTTGGTATAGCCACCTCAACCTTATTGAGCATGGTGTGCAAGATAACATTAGAATATTGCTAAAGTATATCTTAGGCAGGAGCTGCATCATTGTCCCCTCCTTTTCACGTTGCTTACAATACAGGCAGCTCAGCTACAGCAGTGTTTTTTGCCTCGATTGTGTAATTATGTGAAATTGTTTAGCAGTGAATTTGTGTGGGCATTTCATTGTAATTGGTTATTTATTTATAACGCGCTAAATACCCAGAGATTTCTAAGCAGGGACCGAATCTGTGTTGCTCCGCGTCATCGTGCTTCCAAGGCGAGTGCGTTGCCCCTGAGCTATCCTCCCATGTTACACTAGGCTCTGCCCTTGCATCAGAAGCAGAGGCAGTTGTCATTGTATTAATAGGAAAAATCTTTTGGATTCGAATATTAAGAGGTGCTGTGTATAGTTTCAAGGTAATCGGTGTGTAGCAGAATAAAGGGAAATAATTGACTGGTCGTACACTCTGAGCTTGCGTGTAATGTCCCCCTCGGCCAAGCAGTTATTATGCACGCTGTCCAGCCCTTCTATGGAAGACTAGCTAATATATTTTGAATGGGACAATAACAGACACTCTCAGCATGACTGTTACACTAATTTTAAAGAGTCGGAAGGGCACGCGCCGCAGAGTTTCACGGAAGCACCGGCACCGTTATTAATGGTGCTGGTGCTTCCGTGGTCCCCATTCCCATTGTGTCCTATGGGTCTCAAATGGGAATTGGGATTAACATTTACCAGCGCCTGACTTCCCGGAACCCCGGGGTCATAATCTCCCGGTGTTTCCGGCAAGCCATTCACTGGTAAATATTGCAAGTCCGGCGGCAACCCACTGGTAGCACCGGCAGGGTTACCGCCAGACTTGTAATGAGGCTCAGTGTCATCAATATAATGCCTAGCATGCTTGTTTGACAGGATCACATTTTCAGAGACATATTGCCCAACTTGCTATTTATATTTCTGCCAGGAATACAGCTCCCAGCTCACTTCTTTCATCTTCATAGTATATTGTGTCCAGCTCACTAGGATACATAGTGGTTAGCTCACTCTTAGGGGGTGCAGCGCTCTGCTCACTCCTGAAAGATAAGGTTCCTCTCTCACTTCACAGGGATACAGTGCCCTGCTTACGCCTCAGGAATATGGTTCCCATGTCACTCTTCAAGAATATACTGCTCAGCAAACTCCTCTGGAATATAGTGCCTAGTATAAAGCAGTGTGATGAGTTGCAAGGACTCCTCAACTTGTAATGTGAGGAGGTGAGTGGGTTGGCCCGGCCACTATCGGATGTATCTCCCAGAGAGAGGAAGCTGTGGGATCCTGGAAGCTGTGGGATCCCGGAAGCTGTGGGATCCTGGAAGCTGTGGGATCCTGGAGGCTGTGGGATACCGGAAGATGTGGGATCCTGGAAGCTGTGGGATCCTGCAGATTAGGCGTGATATTGCACTGGCATGGGTGGGTATTACAGATCTCTAATCCTAAAGAGCCTAAGGGAATGATACCAGGAATTTCTGCACAAGAACCAGAACGAAGCTTTCAGGCAATCTTCCCTAGTACTGTTTCCCATGTCAAAGCCAGTCGGGGCATACCATGGCAAAACGCTCCCCGTCTTTGCCCATACCCATGGCATCACTCAGGCTAGCCAGAATAGCTTTAGGAAAGGCAGGCACAAAGCCTGTGCACGAGAAACAGAGAAGTTCCCGAACTTAAAAACCCATTCCATCAGAGGACCAAGGTCCTCGTGATCGGGTAGAGTTGCAAGCTGCAGCCATGGATCACCATCCTTTGCATGGGGAAAGCTGCAGATGCACGTGCAGGTACCAGAGTAATTGAAAGATGGTGGCAAGCTACAAACTGCATTTATAGACATGGAAGACACAGGTGAGGGAAATCTCCCAACTAGCCAATGTGAAGCCAGCCTGACACAGTGATCAAAATATCTGCTGAGGGAAGTGCAAAAAAGGAGGCAGTCTAGAACTTGGAAACTAAATCACAATGGGCACAGCCAATGCAAAGGGCTCAAACAATTGCCATCTCCCTGTAAACACTAAAAAAGGAGGGGAATGGACGAGAAAGGAGAAGGAGTTTGTAAGGGAGCAGATGTGCTTCCAAATGTTCCATTGATACACGGGATTGTGCAACCTGCAAAGAGGTAGACAACGCATTGGGCAGTCTGCAGCAACTACTCTGGAGATGGTTAACCCAGAGCCCTGTCCACAAGAGGACAGATGGCTGCAAGAAAGGTGGACCTTGTGGATGGTCCTGGTCCAAGGTGAAGCTGGTCTAAAGCTGAAGTGCTTCCATACACAGAGAGACATGTGGCAGGTGGATGACATCATGTTTTCTGCCTGTAAATGACCCTGAATGGGGGGACGGGGAAACACCCACTGAAGTGAATGCTGGGAAACCTAAGGCCTGTGAGATCTATTGTGGACGAAGTGAAACCCAAGGTCTAGGAGAGACCTATTGTTAATGTTATGAAAGCTAAGTTCTGAGAGAGGCTGATTGTGAAACGCGGAGAACACCACGTTCTGGGTAAGGCCTACCATGAATGTTGATGAAACCCAAGGTTGGGGAGGGACCTGCAATATACAAGGAGCGTTGTGATTTGCACATCTCACATTGAAGAAACTAGAGGCTGAAGGAAAGTCTAAAACAATGAGTGGGATAGAAGGAACTACAGAACCCTGGGAGAGGTATTCAGAACGCTGGTGAAAACAGGATTTCCAGAGCGGCGTTTGGACTGTGAGTAAACCTGGAAGGGCCTTCTCACTAGACAACAGTTTTTTTTGCTTTGATAAACAGTGCTGGACATTTGAGCAATCATTTGTTTGGGCAAAGCTTGGAACATTTGTGTTTAAACATTATGGCAGCCAAAAAGACTCATTAAGATTAGGTCTTGGAAATGTGTAATGGCCATAACTTGTTAACATTACTTTGTGAAATAGAGTGTCCCAAAGATGGGCTATGACTCGTAAGAACAGGTTTAGAACTGTATGATTTAGGCACTGATCTCTGACGATGTTGGACATCTGGAGCAAGCACTACTTTATGGTGACCCTTCCTTTTGCACTGTTTACTCATGTGCAGTTTGTCCCGTCGATCGCACAGGTGCTTGATCAAACGCCTTCCCTGAGAAGCCAGTCAATGAAACAATTGTGTAACCATACCCAAAATGTGTCACGTGTATCATTGCTTGGCCTTACTACAATTCCCAGACTGCTTTATAGGGATGTAGGACCTGATTCGTAGAAAGTGAGGAAAAGTCCTGCCAAGTCCCATGCCCCGAACATTGACTTTCCTCCTACCAGCGCACAAAGTTTTCTATGCGCGTTTTGCATATTCATGGAATTCAAGGGGCAAAGTAATCCAGTGCACAGAGAAAATCGAGTTGCCCCTGGAACGCCCACGACACGCCCCCACGCATAGCAGATCCAGCCACATATACCAACCTTTGCACAGTCCGTATCCCCACCTTCATGCACCCCAAAAATACTGCGGGCCGTGCCCACGCAATCAAGGCAGCATCCCAGTGACACTGTGTATGGTACCACGTAACTTCTTACTGCACTAGAATAAAATGCATTACATTTCTCGTAACTCATGTTAGCCTCTGTTAAATCTGCGTGCAAACCCTAGTAAATGACAGCTGTACCCCGCTAATCTGCATACAAGCACCCCTCACTTCAATTGGCACCTCAAATGCATGCCAGCACTCCTAAATCCCTGACTGTACCTTACCTTTGCATGTTGGTTCTTATGTGATTGGGACTTTGCGCCTAGATAATTAATGTCACATATTTTGTAAGGACTCTTAGATACCTCATTCCATTTAGCTCCTTTTTGACATGCCACCTAGTGGGCCTGCCTGGTCCCCCTCTCTGCTCCTTCTGTCGAGGATTGTGCCTTGAGGCTTTACTGTGTTTTTGTCTGCCTTTGTTATGGAGGACTGCTGCCCCAAACAGAAGTTTCTCAGCTTTATATTGGCATCCACTGCCAGTTGCCAGTCTCCTATTGCTCTATATTCTGGTGTCCTTTTCTGTTTGTTCTGAGCCTCCTAACAGACACCATCCCTATTTAGCCATTAGTATCACCTCTTGCATTTCTGCAGCTCTTGCATTCTATAACCCCCCGCCCCTCCCTGGCGGCCAAATTTAAATCAGGCTGAAGCCTGACCTTC
Source organism: Ambystoma mexicanum (assembly GCF_040938575.1). NCBI lineage: Eukaryota > Metazoa > Chordata > Amphibia > Caudata > Ambystomatidae > Ambystoma > Ambystoma mexicanum. The sequence continues at coordinate 1,205,737,258 of NC_090934.1, read as the reverse complement.
CACTCCAGGCTCCAGGTCCGCTGCCCATGGCTCCTCAGTGGCTTCGACTACTCCCACACAGTGCTGCATCCACCATGCTCTTAGTCCTTCTTCAACGTTGGTGAGTGTATGGGAGGTTTCCCATCTGGCATTTGAGATCCTACGGTGCAAAATGGAATGTGTCATAGCTTCTTGGCATTGTCCCTGTATTGTCAGCAATCCCTCCATTTCTCTGTGAGGGTCCATTCTGTAAAAAGCGGAGTGCATGCCAATGGATGGCTCCCTGCAGTGTTTCTTGGCAGTACCCCCTGTCTTTGTTAGTCGGACTGTTCCAGCAATCGAACTGTCAAACAGGAATACTCGGAAGATGATCAGGTCCTGCAGAGTTTCTTCGTGGCAGCCCTTAGTCTATGTTTGGGAGTATCTGAAAGGGTTCCAACTAAAGTGAAGGTTGACAATGTACTTGGTACTCTTGGGTCCACATGGTGTCTTGCAGACACAAAATCTGTGGCTTTTTTCTATTGCAAGGGGCCCCTCCCATTGACATCATGTCTAGCTGAGGAAAAGGTCTTAAAAGTGAATATTACCATAGCCTGGGTTTTTTATGGGCTATGTCCTCATGATCTGAGTAGGGGCCTGGACCCTGGGGAAGCCTCAAGGATGTGGTCAGGACTCAGGCCCAAAAGTCCCAAACATAGCCAATGGCGTTAATTGCCTGTCATGGGGTTTGCAAACAAGAAAACTTAGCTCTCTCTTCTATCATATTTTCCTGATTATGAGATTAGAATCTTTCATCAGCCAGCCTTCAGATTATTAGCAGCTTCCTTATATTAACAAGAGCAGATTTCTGGGCGACTGTCAAGCCGTTGATCTCCATCTGCCCAGCAAGGACCCATGAAGCAATCCCTTTCCTTGTCATTGCAGCCAGCCAATGCCAGTGTCACACAGGGGACACAACATGTCTGCAGGGGGTTATGATCAGTCTGGTGGGGCTATGATCTGCACACACAGAGGAACAAAACATCATGTTACAATTGTTATGGCATTCCTTCCCCTCATTAGCACCACATACCTACCTGAAAATATCAAAGAACTTTCTTTTAAAAGCGTCCACTGCAGCATAATTTGAAACTGTAGAGGCAACGAACACCTAGGGATTAGCTCCTTAAGTCAATCAGGCACGCTCCTGCGTAGGCACGTTCTGCTTGTGCTTGTAGCTCTTCCGGATCTTGAACTGGCAGATCTAAAGTTCTGCTATCATTGATGGGGAATGGACGTCCAAACACCACTAACCAATGACTGAACATTTGCGGTGTGGTGGTCTTAACAATGATGCATCTCATTAAGTAATAAGCATGTGATAAGTTCACAAAGGCAATACAACTATGAAGTGCGGTTCTCTGCTCGATCTTTGCATGCTGATTGTGTATCAAAATGTGCCCTTCAAGTTCCAAAACGTGGCTGTTGAGTGTGTGTATCTTCTTATGGAGATAATGAGTAGCGATCTGCAGTGATCTGTGCTGTGCTAAACTGTGTGAATTTGCACCACATCTCTCAACATTGCTCAGAAGACTTACCAGCAACGGCCTACAGAAGGTCGAGCAGTTGTGCTGCCTCTAGTGCTGAGGAAACAACACCGATGCAGAGGAAGCAAGCAGCCGCAGAGCAATCCAAGAGAGAGTCCTGCTCGAATTGAATTCTCAGAAGCCCATGCTTGATCCACTAACGAACCTCTTGGCAGCAAGACGACAGGGAACAACGCAGATTCGAAGACGACAGGGAACAACACAGATTCGATTCCTTGGTCCGCGCTTAAAAACCCCTAGGTATTTAACACAATATAAATAAAAAAATATAATCCAAAGGGCACAGGTTCACTTTACAGATTGCGAACAAGATGGCCGTCCATTGATCCCCTTGGGAAATGCAGTGCTCTGTCAAGCATGAACTTATTAGGGCTATGTTTGGACATGGTGGATGTTTTCAATGAGTTTCGTGAGTGGAATGAGGGAAATAAATCAGCGTCACCCTTTCCTCGCTGGTAAATCTTCATCAAACACTGCTTCGAATCCAACCTTCTAGACTGGGTCCCGCGATGTCATGACAGTGACTCTGGTTATTGTCCGCAGCAGGGCCGTGGATAATTATGTTGTCAGGGCTAAACAAGTGCATTATGTCCACCACACACACAGACAGAAATCCAGTAATTATACCTAATAAAAAATAAAGAATTCATGTATAATGAATAAAAAACAACGGGGTGGGGTAAGGGTAGAGTGGGGTTTTAAACATGGGGGAAGAGGGTATTTGGGTGACGCCCCCAAAAAAAATATTTGGGTTCGTTAAAATGTAATTCTTTATTTTTTGGTTCGTTAAAATCACATAGAACTGCACAGACATGTTCGAAGTGCGGATTCTAGCCTTAATGAGCTGCATCTTCCAGACAACTCTGAGGCACCACTATTTCTGTGTGCTTTTAAATTCTTCTACTGACTCAACAAGGGGTGTTGCTAGATCTGCCAAAGATTCTGGGCTGCACTAGTGTTGGGACAGTCGCGCCCATGCACAAGTCTTTCAAGGTGCGACGAGGCAAGGGAGGAGTCCAAGGGAGGACAAAAACAATGATCTTACTAGGCCCACTGACGTGGAGAACGCGCAAGTGCAGGGTAGAGAGGGAAGGGGGAAAGTGCAAGGGGCGGGGGAGGGGTGGGAAGTGCTCACCAGAGTATAATCGCCCCTGTTGGCCACCCAATGGACTGTCTGACTTGCCGAGTTTAGGGGACGGTAGGAGAGCATGTACACCTGGACAGAGGGGATGGCACTGGGCAAGTCTGGGTATAGATTACTCTTCACTTCTCTTCCAGTCCTCCGAGTGCTCCACTGCACAGATGTCTAACCCAGCCCTTTCTGCCTCTATGATGCACGCTTGAGGGAAGATGTCTGGTCTTGTCCTGTCCAGACTGTCCGGCCCACTTCTCTTTCCAATGCACCTTGTTATCTCCTGACCTGGTATTTGGGAGATGAGGGGGTGCTGCCAGCTGACATCAGTTTTTGTGGACTATCAGAGAGTCAAAAGCCTGCCATTCTGTGAGGCTTACCGCTTTCCACACCTTAACTAATGGACCTTCCCGCCGTGCACCATCAGGTCATGGAACAGCTAGGCCAAGTTCAAACAAGTTTGCAGCCGGTCACTTAGAAACCAGCCTTGCAAGACAAAGTGTTTAAGAACCCAGGGGATAAGACTAGTTTCTCATCATCGCCAGTCCCTATCTTCCCTCACAGAGCTGCCACACATATGCTGTCATTAATTGAAAACTGCTATGGTGAGCCTAAGTACGAACTATCAAACACAGTGCCGCCTACATTTCTTAATGAAACCCTCCCAGTTTCTGAATGACTGGTCCAAGGTTATATTTATAAGAGTGCACTGATCTCAGCCCATGGGTGCCGACCTTTGATTTTCAGTACAGGGGTGACTTTTAAATTGCATATAAAAATCCTTAACCCGTAATGTAGTAAAAGTATCATGAATTGCACCAACAAGTTGTAAACACCTTAAAGTATTTGGTCAAAACTTAGGTTTCTTTTGTAAGATGTCTAAATGAGCAGAGCATAATCCTTTGCATTTAATTCAGGGGAATAGTGCAAACAAACCATTCCGAATGTAAATAAAATTGATTTCAATTACAACTATTGGTTCTTGAACATTTCGTTTTTCTACGTTAACTGTTACATTTTCCCAAAAAGGACTAAACTGTTGCCTTTTAACTTTTCAATGTCAGAAGATACATTTAAACACTTCTTTTACTTATATACGACCATTGCAGATTTGCAGAATTCTCCTGCACCTGCATGGGTACGGCTTGTCCAATAAAATGCAAGAAATTCCCATTTTGTTTTGCCTATGTTGGTTATCCAGGGCTTTCTAAGACACAACTACCGTGGACTGTCTCAGATTTTACACCAAATGTTGATGAATAATCAATTGCAGATTACAGTAGAACCAAGAGGTCAAAGGGCCTCATTACGAGGTTGGAGGTAGTCATGGCGCTATTAGCGCCATGACTACCTTCAATACCGGTACCGAGTCCGCCCTCATTCAATGGGGACTTACCAGTCTTTTCCGACCTTTGCGGGACCGGTAAGTCCCCATTGAAAAAGCCATTCCCCATTCCCATTTCAGCCCCCATAGGGCTCAATGGGAGGGGGATGGCGCTATTAACAGTACCGCAAATTGCGGTATGGTTATTAGCTCTGAAGTCCCTAAACGGGCCCCTTCCATAACGCCTGGTAAAACTAGGCGTGAAGGAAGGGACCAGCTAAGGGACCTCGGAATAGGGCGCAAAGGGCTTACCGGCACCAATGTCCTTAACGGTGCCCGGCATCCCTTTGCGCCCACCTCGTAAGGAGGCCCAAAGTGTTTCATTATCAGAAACATGTAAATCCTCCTGCATGAATTGGATGAAACTACCTCTGCACGAGAGGCGGGTTAAATAATCGGACAAGGGACAAATGGCCATTACCCCTCCCCTCTCAGGTCTTCCTCTCTCTCCTATTATGGTATGTTATTGTGCATTTGTATAGTGCCTTATTTAACATTGGTATGATCTCAAAGCGCTGTGGGTTGAACGTCCTTGGGAACCGCGTTCCAGGTCCGTTGAGAAATGAGGGTAGTATAGATGCTTGGGTGCACTCAGTATGTGTGCAGCTGGTGCGTTGTGTAGCTGCATTCTAATGATAGAGATGGTGCTGTGGCTGTGTGCCGTCAGTAGAATGTGTGCAGCAAGGCCGTTGACCTTAAATCTGCATTCTGGCGGTGGTGGTACTTGTGAATGAGCGTGCAGCTAGGCCAATTTTTGTGTGGTTTATAGCTGCGGTCTACAGACTGTTAAGGTGTTCATGTAGGTGAGTAGTTATGTGTGCAGCTAGGCCGAATTGATCGACGAGTATAGCTGCATTCCATTGTTTGTTGGTGTAGAGGAGAGTGTGAGCATATTGGTATGTGTGAGTGTCTGTGCGGATTTGATTGGAGGCCCCTGTATTAATTTCCTTACAGTATTCACTGAGTTGGCCGTGTCTATTCTGATGGAGCGCTGATTCTCTGAGAGAAATTTCCTGTCAGATTCCTCGTCTGCTTGAGGGCACTTTCCCATGAGGTGGGAGCAGAGTTTGTCTGTTCCAGAATCTCGGTTAGAAGTGCTGGTGGGCGCATTTGTCTGGCTCCCGGGTGACATTTTGCAGCAGGTGGGTGATTTTTCCTGTCCTAGTGTTTGGTTTGGATTGTGGCATTGTGTTGAATGTTCCTTTCCGGGGCTGTGAGTGCTCGAGAGCTCCTTTGGTCGGAGGGCATGGTGCATATCTGCAGGGGAGTGTTGCAGTTCTAAGACAAACAAGGTTGATACTGTTGCCCAGGGGATTGAGTTAATTGCATCAGTCCATAGACAGATCAGGTAAATGTATGCCCGATGGATGATATGATCTGGCCCAGTCGTATTGTTAGAACATGTGTGCTGTTATATTTCAGAATTGCAGTTATGTGCATTAATTCCCAGGTGGGAGGGATTGACAAAGGTTAACCAAGCAGGCCCAGTCGGTTACATGTAATTATAACTAATTAAATAATAACTAAAGAAAAAAATAACAAATACAAAATAACAAATTCATTTTTTGTTATTTTTGCCCCCCCCAAATCCCTCACTTAAAAAAAAAAATACTTTCCCCCACCACCAAAACCACTATTCCCTCTCACAATGCCACTTTTCGTTTTTTTCAAAATTAGTAATTTTTTCATTCATTATTTTTTCATTCGTTATTTTCTCATTACTTGTTTTGGATTCAATATAATCACTGCATAACAGCCCAGTCTTGTTGTTTAGAGCCTAAGTGCTATTGCACTTTTGGTTGTAAATGTGTGTATTGATTTACAGGTAGTAAGGTGGATAAAGGCTGTCATCCTCTGGACTGATACAGAGTCCACTCTTGGGAGAAGATAGTGATGATCAGGTAAAGGACATATGTTCTGTTAGGACTCACGCTCATGCTCATTAGGATTCATACGTTTTCAGATAGATGGGTTAGCATCCCCTGGTCTTAGGACATGGTGTATGTATGGTCTGCGACCCACAGTGAGTCCAGTCCTATCGTAGAGCATCAGTGTTGTTATGTCATGGGTTTTGAAGTGTGGGTATTGAAAATGTAGCAGGGTTAGGGTAGTATGGACTGGTCATTGGAGCCGCGTTCCAGTCCTGATAGTTCTTACCTCCCTGTCTTGGTGCGGTTCCTGCCATTTCCGACCATTGCTGGTTTGTCGAGTAACCCAAGGCGGTCTCTTATATGATTTAGGGATAGGCAAAATGGTGGCTGTGTTTTAAGCCCTGAACAAGATGAATTGTCCTTTCTGATGTGGTCTTTTACCTTTCTGGGTGGGGGAGGATTCTCTGGTCCCTTTGTTTTCATGGTGCTTCCTAAGGAAATTCCATGAAGGGTCTCTGGGTGACTGGCAGGACAGGAAATGGGGAGGTGACCAAAACTCCTCTGTCCTTTGTCTTACAGTCTGGTTGAATGAAACAAGTCCAGGCTGGGAGGTTGGATGCCCCCATTGGAGAACCCCCCCAAGTTTGAATGGTACATTGGTCATGATAGGTGGATTCAGCTGGTGTTCCTAGATACATTCTGAGGTCCTGGAGCTGAAACTCAGAGTCGACCAATGGAACAGAAGATTCCAAAGAAGAAGAAAGAAGGACACTGCCAGCAACTTCCAGCAACTGCCAGAGGTTGCTGAGTAACCGCTGCTGTCTCAACCTCAAATTCTAAGCAATAGGAACGATCGGAACACACCGCCTTCTTCCTTTGCACTTGTGGGCCTAACCAGCCCAAGACGAACTACAATTTGCAACATTTCTGGAAGACCTGCGACCTCCACAGACCTGCAATACACCAATACCCTGGGACCTGTGCTGCATCATTGTGCATCATCGGCCGAAGCGCGGTTTCGCCTGAAACTTTGTGGGCATTCTTATAAGCATAGAGTGACCCGATTCAGCTCCCAAACATCACTTCACCAGAGACAATGACTGAGAAACAGAGAAGAGTCTAACGCTGTGACAGCTGTCTTTTAACCAAGCCTAAAAAAGGCACCAAAATGGCAGAACCGCAAAAATACTTTGCTGGATATTCGTCTGCATGAGAGCTGTCACCAAGACAGAGGAACATTTCTGCTGTCGACTCACCGCTGGGACAGTCCTTCAGCAACAATTTCTTCACTTGAAGGTACTGCTCTGTCACTGATAAAACTTACCTTGGGTCTGCTTGTTTGACCCTGTGATAGTGGGGGCTGCACATAGCCTGAAACTTTCACTATTCAAGGCCTCCATAGAGTTACATTGGGGTGGGCAACCCATTGTACTGTAATCCTGCCCTTCAAGGAAACACCTTGATTTCCTTGACTTGTGAAAACTAACTTTTACTGACCAGCAAAACAAGAAGATATCCTGTTGGACTCTGCTACTCTATGTCTATTTATTTATTTACATATGTATGAATATACTGGAGTAACAGGGTTCGTTTGATCATAAAAAAGTGCAATAGAAAAGAAATAAGATTTGATGGGAAGCAGTGAGCTGCTTCTTACAAAGTGGTGCATTTGATGGACATTCTTACCACGTTATGGAGGGTAATTAATGGAACAGTCACCGGGGACAATACAAAAGTGGACATACCTATATTAAGGACAGCCAATATTGGATATTTTTTAACGCAGTTAGGTAGTACGGCCAGCTGTGCTCGGGACATGGCCATGATTGTTGAAGTGCTAGAATGGAGGCAGAGGAAGTGAGAGACATAGGTAGGTAAGAGGCGAGGGAAACATGTTAGCTAGCAGGCAGATGAGAAGTACGCTAAGATGGTAACTCAGAGGAGAGGAGGTAGGCTTTTAGTTTTGTTTTGAACAAGTCCTTGTGGACTATTTCTTGGTATATCCGTGGCAAGAGAATTCCATGCAAGTGGAGTAAGAAGAGCGAAAGAGCAGAAGCGAGAGATAGCACAGAGAGGGTGAGGAGCCACAAGCATAGTTGCGCAGATTACAAGAAGATTTACAGAGTTGGATAACAGAGGATAGATACAGTGGTGGCTTGCTGTGGATAGATTTGAGAACCAGAAGAAGACATTTAAATCTGGCCCTGTTTTGCATCATCAGCCATATAGCCTGGTGATGTTATGAGGAATTAGGTGTGAAGTGAGGGAGTTCAAAGGGAGTGCTGGTAGCAAAGTTAATGATCAGAATACATAGTTTAGAGAAGACAGGAATGGTTAAGAGATGCTTGGTGGTTTTGAAAGGAAGTAGGTCCCTGAATTCCCTAATATTTAGGAGGTTGAGGTGAGCTGATGTTCCAGTTTTGGAGATGAAAGTAGTGAAGGTGTGAGAACGCTCATAGCTGACGCTGAGGTTTCTAGCTGAAGAAGAGTAGGGGAGAGGTTCAGGTTGGAACTAGATAGGCAGAGGAAGAGATGCGCCTTAGCTTTTGACAGGGAAGAAGAGTACCTCTTTTTTTAGTAGAGTTTAACATCAGAGATTGCAAAGCCATCCAATATTTGCTGAGAGACAGTTCGATATTTTGATAAAGAGATCAGAGGAGAGTTCAGGAAAAGAGAAGAAGATTTGGGTGTCATTCATGGAGAGTCGTTACAAGAACCCAAAGTAGGAGATTAGTGCCCAAGAGCAGAAGTGTAGACTGTAAAGAGGAGCAGACCCAAGACAGAGCCTTGTGAAGAACCAAAAATTAGAGGAGGGAATTGAGAGGTGTTGCTCCAGCAGGAATTTGCGAGGTGCAAGGTAGGATTCAATCCAGGCAAGGGCTTGATCGCGAATCCCAAGATGAAGGAGAGTATTAAGGAGACTGCAGTGATCGACAGTGGCAAAGGCAGCAGACAGGTCAAGGATAATTAGGATAGAGATCGGTTTGCGTGCTTAGCAGAGGCGATGAAGTTGGACACATTCATGAGCGTGGTTCCCATGGAGTGACAGTAGCGAAAACCTGCTTTTAGGGGTTCTTGAAGGTTGTGGATGTCTAAGAAATTGGTAAGATGGTTGACCACAATTCTTTAGAGCAATTTAGAATAGTGCTATAGGAGAGAAACAGGGTGAATGTTAGCTGGTAGGTTTGGGTCAGTCCCATGTGTGGGATGTAATCAAAGGCCCCAAACCCATGGAACTGAAGGGCCAGGTGAAAAAGGCCTGCCTGTCATTACCAATGGAAAAGCAGTATTTCATTCACAAAGGCAGAAGAAATTCAAGGGTCCCTTTTCATGAAACAAAGGATTTTTAAACACTGACACCAAAACGGCTTTGCATGTGTGTTTGCAAGTTAAAGCAAGACATGAGAAAAATATTCCCTTGCCAATATGTCAGGGAAATAACATGGTGCGTATAAACAAGGTGTAATGTAATATTATGCTTCACATGCCTTGTCTCTGGAAGATAGCTCAGGGGCAACGCGCTTGTCTAGGAAAAAAGATGACGCAGAGAAACACAGGTTCATTCCCCGTGTCAATGCTTAGAAACCTCTGGTTATTAACCACATTATAAGTAACCCATTACAATTTCAATTAAAATGCACGATACCAGCAACAAAGAAAAAGAAAACTTAGTTCCAATGGGTCACACGAAGGTTTCATTTTGACCCTAGGCAGACCCTTTTGGCTTGTTTGCAGGAAAAATTCACAAATAACTCACTCACTGCAAGCCTGGCTTTTATATTCCCCCCCCCCCAGTTATTTACAACCACAATAAAAATGTGGCCCGGAGGGTGTCAAAAAGCACAGTTCCCTAGACCTGCTGTCTCTAATGGCAGTTCTTAGCAGACCAATACTCTTTCTGGCGCATGCCCAGAATGTATGGGGGAGGTGTGAATGTGGGCTATAATCAATGCTGAACTCAGGAAAGAAAAACAAATACAGGAAAATAGAAGCTTTTCAGATGAAAGGTGGTCCCCTTCAGATAAGAAGACAGGAAACTAGATGTCTGCAGTGGGAGATCTCTGTGTAGCAAACTCATCCCCATTTACGATCTGTACCCTACACCTCAAACAACAAATAGTATAATAAAAACACTAGCCAAGGGAGATACATGGCTTAGAGGAAGCAGAGCTCCTATTTGAATTAACCTAAAGATGTACTATTTTTTAAAAAAGACTATTATAACTTCTGCCTTTTTCTCAGCAACCACAGGTTGCACTGATTACATGTATGTTTATTTCTTAAGGTAATGTCCAGGTGATTTTGGTGATATAAAATTAATCCACCTACGACTCAGGGAACTGTAATGGCCATCTAAAATGGGTTTCTTGCTGATCTGTAAATGTTCCAAATTTTAGAGTTGGCGAAAGGGTTGAGGGTAAAATTATAATTGTGGGGAATAAATTACATGTTCCCAACAATTATGCTTTTTGTAAAAACGGCAGAAAATTGTCAAATGGCCGTGCAACATGGTGCGGACCTGGCTGTTGTTTTATTGAATTCCCCATGATTAGATGAATCTGAATTAACTAGTAAGTCACAAAGTATTTGACACATAACTATTTTTTGCCATAAATTTGACATGAGAACAAATGGCGATTACAAATGGGAATTGTCATATGTCTGGTCGAGACCGCTAAACCAATCCTTAGAGATGGGCTGGATTTGGGAGGAGAGAGAAGAGGAATTGTTCAATACTATTTGCTAGAACTCTTGCAGGGTACTCGCCAGGACTGTAAACGTGATGGTGTCATCGCTGCTATATAAAGTGGAATGCACTATGAGGAAGGGAGAGAGCTGCTGAAACTTACCATCTGACTGTCGCACGGTATCACCAAAGGAGATTGCATCTGGGGAAGCTGTCTATTGGTAGGGAGGTCCGTAAAAGCAGCTGACTGGGCCATATGGTGAAGAGCTGGGGACCATCCTTGAGAGTGGAGTGACCAGACCGCTAGCCTGCACCCATGTAAGCAGAATTGAACCCTTTGCAACCAAAAGGTGGGGCGATCTGCTGGCCTTAAATACTTTCCCTTGATAGCGGGTGGGGGTGCGGGCAAAACTGTGTAGCTCCTAAGCCTTTTAAAAACAAATATTTTAATTTAATTCATTCACCTTGTCAGAACACCATGGGGTGATGTTTGTTAACATTCAAAATTAAGAAAGCTCATTCCCCGTGTGTGCTGAAAACTATAGACTGTCATTTAATTGGGTGATCCTATTTGTCCTACGGTGGGGGTCTCAAATCCAAAATTCTCAAATTAGCCCAATTTTTACCATCCAGCTTCCCCAACACAGGCCTTTAAGTGGAGGGGGAGGTCTCAAATCAAAAATTCTCAAACCATCCCCATTTTTACTGTCCAGCTTCCCCAATACATGCCTTTATGTGGAGGGGGGTCTGAAATCCCAAAATCTTAAATCATCTCAATTTTCCTGTCTGACTTCCCCTACACAAACCAATGTTGGGGGTTAGGGGGATCGGAAAAATCCACTGCTAAATTACCCTGTGTTTATTTTAATTAAAAATTGTGGGTGAAATCATAATTGCCCTATGCATTTGTCCAAATCAATACACAAACATGCTACCCTTTTTAAGCATGCAGGAACATCAAATATGCTCAGCATTGCATATGTAATTGTTTTTGTTTATTGATCAGATTCATTATTTCTTCAAGTGAAATTTGTAGAAAGTAAAGAATTGTGATTTGTGTTCTTTTCCCAACCCATGGGTGTGATTTATTTGTGTAACAAGAAGTTAATTGTAAGCCATCAAGAAGGTGGCGTGTGTAGTTCAGTGTGATTTCAATTACCTGTAATTCAAATAAATATATTTCCTGTACACCGGACTGGTTCTTGGCTCATTGGTAGCACAGGTGGAGGGATCCAAGGGACATGATATGAGGCTGAGATAGGGCTGAATAAACCGTTTATTGTGTGACACTTAGCTTGGGGAGGGAAGGTACTGCATGTGTTTAGGGTGGTCTCTCATTAAACCATAATATATGCTTTTTTAGGAGGTGGATGACTGTGGCTGTTTTGAAAACAGAGGGAAAGCAAGCAGAGTTGAAGGACAGGTTGAAGACAAAATGCTAAGGCTGCACATGGTTCCCCTGTGAATTATTATATTTTTAACACATCTCAGCATCAGATCATTTAAAATGAGAAGTAATTAGTGATGGGAACAAGTAATCGGCAGTGACTATTGCTCTGGCACTTTTTTCTCAGAATTAAGTGTAACTTGTTAGGTGACTTGTACCCCCATAATTTCTAAAGAAGCTACAAGTTGTGTGAATTGTTGGAGAACCATCAAGCTAAGATAGAAAAAGGGCATAGGGACACATTCAGGGACATCATTTGGGGCTAGCCAAGGGTAGCAAGTGATACCCCTGGCTCCCCTTCTTCTACCCCTAGACCTGTCCGTGCTACCCCTGGGCCAAGAGCAGATGTCTTTGTTGCACCAGAAAAAGGTGGTTGTAAATGCAGCTACATGTGCCACAGCTTTTTTCACTTGGAATCTAGAGGTTAGCTGAAGAAATTAAAGGGATGCAGGAAAATCCATGAAGCCGCCATCACTAACTGATTGGCAGTCCATTAGTGAAGAATGCCTGAACCATTGGGTTCAGAGGCAGGCCTGTCTGTGCAGCTCATACCCAGGACAGAAAGGGTATGGGGGCTAGGTCTAGCTTGTTGATAATGGGTAAGAGCAGCCTGCAGCACTCAGTGACAGCACAGCATGAATGCACATCTCATCAGTGTTTCTCATTGTCTGCTTTGCACATCCAGTGAGCCACTGGGCCTGTGGTGAGAGGGTTGTGCCCCAGTGAGTTCTGCCACCAATCCTGCCTGGGCACTGTGTGACTGTGAAAACATGGAAATAATATGAGGCAGGGTAACCAAAAAGGAAACACACCAAACACAGGTTACAAAGGAACATACAAAGTACTTTATTTTATACTGAATCCAGTTACAAAAGAACAGAACAAAATTCAGATAGCTATCGACCCTCAGTACAACACAGCGAACTCCAGCGTGGTTCGGTGTGCTCAGTGAGTGCAAAAATTCATTGAAACAGTTAGGCTTTTATACATTTCTCCAGCCTGTTGTCCAGCCTTTCTTTGGGTTAACCATTCCATAAATAAGTTACTGCTCTAGGGTCCCTTGCCAGGTCAAATCTAGTTCATCTTAGGTTTATACATTAACAAGAAGAAATGGTAATAATGTATGCTCTAGGCCTAACATTACAATGCGGGACTTAATTTATACAATGTAGTTAAGCAGGTGTTCTCATTCAATTATAGATCAGTTTCGGTGATACAGGTAATCCATTGCACACAGGTCAGCAGAAGGACAAGGTCTCAGCTCATGACCCTAACAAGTGGCCTGCAGGCAAGTTATACATTAGCTGTACAGAGGTCATGACAATCGAGTTCTGTTCTGAATAACATAGGCTACCATTTTAGCTCACATGGTGACTTTATAGAGCAAGAAAACCTAAAATGGCGGCTTGACCCAAAATGACAGTTTACATGGTTTCTAAGGTCAGGACCTTGCAATGCGAGTTTATTCACATGTAGTTTATAAGCAGCTTGTTAGCAGCTTGGCGTAGGCCAATATACATATATTCATAGCAATAGGAGGCACGATATCATTTCTAGTTTGACAAACCCTCCTTTTGGCCTATGCCAAGTGCTAAACTACTTCTGATCTCCCTGCAAATAACTCCATGTGTCATCGTACATGCACCCTGAATAGCTGTCAGAAATATCTATCGCCATTAGATCTTTTCCTAAGATCTCTTTCAGTTCATACTCCTTAGAGGTTTTATCCGGGGCATACACTTTATGTCCTATTGTACCTATCGCCTGAGCGCAACATCCCCCTAGCATTGAACATATACTTGGTAGACATTGGATACAACAACAAAGAAATAGCAGAATTCCCAAAATAATCAGCAAGACTGAAAGCACTTTCCAACCTCAAGACCGCAAGAAGTCCCAGAACCAAGCGCTAATATCCCAATTTCCCTCGGGAACATGCACTTCTGAACTAAGAGTGTACAGATTCTGTATTGCCTTAAAAATAGTTGGGGAGGAATCCGGTACGAAAACACAGCAAGCGGACCCCACTAGTTTACATACTCCACCACGTTCAGCCAGAATGACATCTAAGGCCATCCGGTTCTGAAGCGCTACCAATCTGATCGCTTTCTGCTCTAAAGTCATATTATAGAGTATATCTGTGGTCCGGTTGATGGTTCTCTCCAGTACTCTCGCTAGTTTCCTGATATCCTCGGAATTCGCTATCTGCCCAAAGAATGGAAGGAATGATTTCGCTACATCTCCTAAAACCTGTGCTGGAGTGTCGCCATTCTCGTCCCGCCGTGGATGAGCCTTCGAAACCTCTACAGTACTTGCTATAAACACCCCAGGTAACAGGATTCCTAGATAACAAGTTCCCTGCCAATCCCTGGGCAACCATGGAAATGCTACATTACCGCAAACAAAATAGATAGGTTTGCCTACATACAAAGGTCTGTCTTCCCCAGTCAAACTTGCAACGTTGGCACAACCTTTAAAATCTCCCATTGACCGGGTGCCATTCCTCTGTATGCAGAAAGAAACTGAATCGGGGCTATGGTTAACAGTATAAGAAGGAGGCACGGCATCCTTATTGCCTATCGGAGCCATTTTAAAGGAAATCAAAGATTGGAAAGGACGAGACAGTCTGTCAGAAGGCCTAATAGAAGCAATATTGAGCTTACTCCTATTTGCGAAAAGCGAGCATTCCAGGTGAGTCAGAACACGTTTCTCAAAACTATTCAAATTAGTGCCATCAAAGTTCCCCGAGATGCTATCGTTCCATCGGCCAAAGAACAGTGCTCTAAGTGAAGCATAACAAGCAGTTGTCAAAGGTAAAGGGTGAATATACCAACCTAGCCCCTTATCCCCATGTTGAGGTAAATGTGAGCAGACCCAACAATTAGTCTTATTAAAAATGGCATGTGTTGCATTCATTATAAGCAACAAGGTATTATTGTGATACTTCTGTCTATGCTGTGAGTCCCTAGGTGACAGAGTATGCAAATGTACAAAAGCTGTAGGAACAGTGGGTACAATTTCAGTCGGCAGCAAAGACTCTAAAGGATGAGTTTCTTCGAAATACCAAAGGCCTAAGACAGTGACTATTATAAAACCAAATATTATCATAAAAACACAGCAATACGTTTTCGGGGCCCAGGCACATTGTTCATTGTCCGAGTTGGTCACCCCCTTATTTATAAGTCCAATACGAGCAGCAGCGGTGGTGGTAGCAGGCATTGTAGATTTTCAATTGACGACCCCAATGTTCGTTGCTGGCGACACTACGGTCGCGCGGCTTATTAGTCCTTCCACAACCCCTTGCCAACAGAATCCCCGTCCTCAACTTTTTGGGCAAAAGCAAGCCCTTGATGATCCTTTCCTTCCTTGAATGCACAGCTGAACCGTGCCGTATGTCTATCAGATGCACAGCAAAACCGTGCCGTATGTCTATCTTCGTGGCCGGAAGTTGTATCTTGTTGTGCCTGGTATTGTTTGATCCGAGAACAAGATGTCGTCACTTCCCGTTGGAAGCAACGTATCAGAGGCAAGTGAAGTTGGAACAGCAATTTCCGGGAGCAACATTTTCGGAGAGTGCGGAGACAAAATGGCAGCTTCCCCAAGCCTCACGGGCTCAGAAAGATTCTCCGACGCACTCTCAGTGCTAATCACTGCTTTGGGATCATTGGTTGCAGCGTTAGCGAGGGGTTCTGTTTCTTCTGTAACGTGTGGCACTGGGTGAGGAAGTTTCTTGACATGCGTCGCGTGGATCCAATGCTTCCGGCCTGCGACACGCACCGCTGTTTGGGTGACCAGCAGGACCTGGAACGGGCCCCGCCACCGAGGTTCAAGGCAGGAATATCGGTCAAAGGATTTGACCAAAACCCAACTTCCAGGTTGTATACTGTGGCCTGGGCCCTCGTATCGCGCAGGTAAAGCGTCTCGTACCTGGTGATAAATGAAATACAGGTTTTTAGTCAACTGGCTACAATAGTCTGAAAGCAATACATTTTCTACATTCCTCAATGCCCTAGGCTTCGGAAGACCCCAGATACTGGCAGGTCTCCCCATTACCACCTCAAATGGAGAGAGCCCAGTCTTAGTTTGAGGGGTTGTCCGCATTGAAAGTAACACGATGGGTAAGGCGTCCGGCCATTTTAGTTTGGTGCCGGCACACGTTTTAGCGGGCTTATTTTTTATGATACCATTGTGTCTTTCCACTAATCCTGCGCTCTGAGCATGTCTGGCCGAATGGAATCGTTTGTCAATTTGCAATGCCGTACATATCTGTAGAATTACAGCAGCGATAAAATGCGGACCATTTTCCGACCAGATAACTCTCGGCAAACCGAACCGTGGGAAGAATTCCTTTAACATGGTCTTTGCAGTGGTCATGGCTGTAACGTCTTTAACAGGGAAAGCCTCGACCCACTTACTAAAGGCGCAAATGACCACAAGGACATATTTTAGATTGTTACATCGCTCCATTTCAATAAAGTCAAAGCGAATCACTTCAAACGGGACAGAAGAAGGCCCAAAGCTACCTCTTGGAGTTGCTGTCCCCTTTCCCACATTGTGTTGTAGGCAAATCATGCAATTTTGGACATAATGCTGGGCAATTTTTGAAATCTTATCATTTACCCAGACTTTCTCTAACATTCTCGTGATCTGTTGAGCGCACACATGTGTGGGACCGTGTGCCATGGTAACCATCATTACTATATAGGCATTAGGAAGCAACCGTTTCCCTTCAACCATGTCCACCCAACACCCATCATCATCAAGTTTCCCCAAGCCCTCAGCCCACCTCTTGGATTCTTCTAATGTGGCATCGGCTTGGATATCCCGTACAGACCCAACACCCTCATCCATTGCATAGGCATCTACAGTCTCCCTTGAAACATACATCTCTATGAAGAGATCAGAGGCAGTTTGTCTAGCTATTTGATCAGCGAAAGCATTCCCTTTCCCTACATCATCTATAATCTTGCGATGTGCTGCGCACTTAATGATTGCTAACTGACTAGGGAGCGCAAGCGCTGAAAGCAATTGTACTATCAGGGAGCCATGTTGGATCTTGGTGCCATGCGAAGTTAAAAACCCTCTCTCTGACCAAAGTCTCCCAAAGTTGTGAGCCACCCCAAAGGCATACTGGCTATCAGTATATATGTTTACTGTTAGCCCTTCGGAAAGCTCACAAGCTCGAGTCAATGCTATAATCTCTGCGGCCTGCGTAGAGTTATGCGTAATTCTCTTGGTCTCCACAACCGTACTCAATGTAGTGACTGCATAAGCAGCTGTGGATGTACCATCCAGTAGTTTGAAGCAGGAGCCATCACAATACAGCTCCCCTTGTGGGTTATCCAAAGGAGTGTCCCTCAAATCAACTCTGCCTTTTGTATCTTGTTCAGTATTATACAGGCAGTCATGTGACTCCTCGTCACCGCAAACAGTATTTTGCAGGAAAGGTAGGAGTTCAGCCGGATTAAGAACGCAGCACCTCCTAATTTGAATGTGGGGAGCAAACAAGATTAATTCATATCTTGTCAGTCGTGCGGAAGTGAGGTGTTGCGTTTGGGTTTTGTTCAATAGAATATCTACAGAGTGAGGCACCATCAGGGTTAAATCATGGCCTAGGACCATTCCGTCACTCTGTTTTACAGACGCAGCAGCTGCAGCGACAGCACGCAAACATCTTGGCAAAGCGCATGCAACAGGATCAAGGGCGGAAGAGTAGTAACCGCATGGCCTATTCTTCCCTCCATGTTCCTGCGTTAATACAGCCAAAGCACATCCATCGCATTCATGCACAAACAACACAAAGGCCTTCTCATAGTTCGGTGTGCCCAAAACTGGCGCCGAACATAATGCAGTCTTGAGCAACTCGAATGAATGTTGATGCTCCGTATTCCATGGCAATGGCGAAGAAATACCCTTCTTCGTCAAGGCCAACATCGGTTTTATCTCTAGTGAGAAGTTTGGGATCCATAACCTACAGTAAGAAGCCATACCTATCAAGGCTCTAACTTCCTTTTGTGTATTTGGGACAGACATGCCAGAAATGTGTTTTATTCTTTCAGGTGTCAATCTTCTTCCCTCCTTTGACAGGAGATAGCCTAAATAGGCGACCTCCTGGCAACAATATTGAAACTTTTTAAGCGAAGCTTTGTGACCATGCTTAGCTAGATGGATGAGCAACAACACAGTGCCCTCTTTACAAGAGCTCTCAGAGTCAGCGGCTAAAAGCAAATCATCAACATATTGAAGCAACGTACAAGTAGGGGGCAATCCAAGTGTATCAAGCTGCTCTTTCAAAGCCCTCCTATAAATACTAGGACTCTCAGTATAACCTTGAGGTGCACGAGTAAATGTGAATGAGCGTCCCCCTAAGGTGAACGCGAACAAGTATCTACTATCCTCATGTACAGGAATACTGAAGAAAGCATTCTTTAGGTCCACAACACTGAAGTGAGTAGCCGTAGCTGGAATCATGGTTAATATTGTCGTCACATCAGGCACAATTGGAAATTGCGGAGCAACGACTTTATTAATGGCACGTAAATCAATTATAAAAAGAAATGGAATTGCATTATCACCTTTTTTGTACACGGGTAAAATCGGACTATTGCACAAACTTCCTGCAATCTCCTCAATCACCCCACGATGCACAAAATCGGAAACAATGCTCTTCAAAGCTTGCTCGCCTTCAACTGAGATCTTATACTGTGGAATACGGGGCTGCTTAATTCCATGTTTCAAAACTATTTTAACAGGCTCAATCTGCAAAACACCAACATCATTGTCATCAACTGCCCACAAACACTCTGGTACATTACTGAATTCTGGCGGCAAAGGTCTAGTCAAGAATTGCGAAACAGAACATTGCTGTGGTGAAATCGTCAAACACACTCCATCAGAAGAACAATGAATTACCGGATTTAATTCCTTCAACAGATTCAACCCCAGCAAATTCTCTCCACAATTCGAAGTCAAGAGAAATGGACAGTGGTCCGTAAAGGGGCCCAAAGAAATAGGTACCGGTGAAGAAACCGGACAAACAACTGGTGTGCCAGAAAACCCTACAGAAACATTGGTTTGCCCTGACAGTGGATTGTTTGGAACCCGAGAATGATCAATGGAGCACTTCTGTGCTCCAGTGTCTATCAAAAATTGATGTTTCCTATTTCCCACTACCATTTCAACGTAGGGAGTTTCTGATTAACGGGAATAGGTGTAGGTTCCAAACCCTGCTTCGGGCAATCCTAACGAAACAAAATATCATCAAAAGGAAGCTCTTCAGATAGATATGCAGCAGAAGGATGATCAAATATGTTTCTAGTATACACACTCGAAGTCTGATTATCCTGTGAAAAAGGTTGTTGGGGATCCTGCGAAAACTGGCCTCTACCAGTGCCCCCTACACCCGGGCGACCTCTGGATCGTCTACCCATATTTCCAAATGTGTTATTCGACCTCTGTCGAAGGACGGGGCATTGTGCACGCCAATGACCCTCCTGGCGACAATAGGCACACTGGTTAATATTCACAGGACCCAAGGGCAAATTCCCTTGTGGAACATACTGACTTCTAATCTGCGAACTACCCCTCTGGGGCACCTAACAATTTGCTGTAACAATACTTTAGTCTTCAAATCACCTTTTCTCTTCTCGACTCTATCTTTTTCATTATTGACACGGTTCTCGTAGTACTGAGCCATGTGCAGTACTTCTGATTGGGATTTGGTCTGCCAAGTGCTCTCAGAAGACATAATTTGTGACTGGATGTCAGGCAGCAATCCACGTACAAATTTGTCCACAAATAATCTTTTCCCAGACTCTGTGCCTAAGTCTTGTCCACTGAAATCCGAGAATACCTGTTCGAACCGATTAAAGAACTAGGTAGCACCCTCAGATTTTCCTTGGACACAGGCCGTAAGCTTGTCCCAAATAATTCTCTTTTCGGGGATTATAGTTTTCAGTATTGCAATGATTCTGTCAGGCAAAGTTAGTATCACCTGAGGTGGTCTCTCACCAGCTGGCCTTTCCCCATCAAGCCTAACTATGTAAGCCCATGTATCTCCCAACCCTGGTACATCGTCTATAGTTCTAACTTGTTTCCACAAATCTACAGGCAGGAGTACAGGGAATAGCAAATCAATGACGCCTGGGGTAAACACTGAGGACTGCAAAACAGACTCTATCTCTTTATAGAACCCTGTCGGATTTTTCCAAATGTCAGGAATAGTTTGTCTAATAGTATTCACTTCCTGTCGTGAAAACGGGACGTGAACAAACTGCGATACATAATGTGCAGGAATGTCCACAGCAGGTGTACCTGCTGCAGCATTAGCAGGAATCTCAACCTTTGGGACAAATGTCGGAGGAACCTCTCTCATAGGCAACTGAGATGTAGGAAACTCCGAACGCTTACTAAGCAACAGAGCTAAGTCGAGCGCTAAAGCAGTTGAAGAAGTGTCAAGTGAAAAAGCTCTCTTATATATGCTCAATAACTCTGTGGGACAACTAACCTTTCTCTTTAAACATTCATCCTGCAGGTACTCTACCATTACCTGTATCACTTTCCTCTGCATTTCTAGCGTATATTGACTGTATGTGTCATATACCTCAACTGGAGTTATCGATATGTCTGAAATCCATCTAATCGCATCTTTTGTACAAATTCGCGCCTCCTCAGATGTCGATTTACGACACGGAAGAAATCTTTTCTGTACATACATACTTTCTTCTTCGTCATCCTCATTCCATAACCTTTCCAACTCCTTTCTATAATCAAATATCCTCTCAACATGCTCATGTACCTTCTCCACAGTGTCTCTTGAAAACGCTAAAGTATTCAGGTCCCTCAACCCTTGTGGGAGGTCTGCATTATTTAATTTACCCCGCATTACACATAAATGAATCCCTAAACCTTCAATGAAAACATTTTTCTCAGGAAAATTATCCATATTAGAAAATGTGGCAAGAACATTAGCTCGATCATCTCTCTCCATACAATGCTTAGCCCATGCAAACAAATCCTGTTTCTTTTCTGTAGGAACAGTATTACGAGTAACAATCCTCGACCCCGCACCCTGATCAACTACAAGCGGTACAGAACTACTTGGGAGTGAGGGTGCAGGCAAATTCAATGGAGGTACTATTACTGGTGCAATGGGAAGAGGCAGAGGAGCAGGTGGAGGAACAACAACCGGAGGAATAGGAACAACAGGTTGAGCAGGAAGAACAGGAATAACAGCAGGAAGAGGTACAGCAGGAGGAAGAGGAACATACGGAGGTGGTGCAGAGGCACCAGGCCTTCGTTCATTTAACAATTTGTCGATAAACTCATCAGAAACATGAAGATCTTTAGAAGGATAGATTTTCTGAATACCGAGTGAGAAAGCCCTGTCCATATTCCTAACCGACTCAGACTGTTTGTCCTGATCATATAACAACGCCTTTTCAGCATTTGTTTTATGACGGCGCACATGTTTTTCCCTACTTTTAAGCTGCTGCATTGCTTCTCTTTTCCAATTTTGCAAAACATCAAATGCTGCAGGTCTGGCCTTCTTTTTTAACAAGACTGACTCTAAATATTCAATACGAGGGATCTCAAAACTACCATTGACTGGCCACTGAAGTTCGGAGGCATGTCTGGTTTGTCTGTGCCAAATTTTATTAAATACTACACTTCCAATGCCATGCTTACAGTACATGCCGGTGACCCCTCCTGTGGTGCCGGACGGCTAAATTCCAAAGATTGTCTATCGCTGCGGAATAATGCCCTAAAGCAGCTAGACAATTTCCCAGGCATTTCTCAAATACTCGGTGTTACCTGGTCAATAATTGTGTCTGCAGATACAATGCGCCAAATTCAAATTGTCAGGGTTGAATTAAGAGTCGGGTAACGACTCACCTGACCAAACCTAAGGAGGACCGATCGGTTTACAAAGGACTTACCTAACAAATTTTAACTTGTGTATGGTGATTTCGGCAAATCTGCCTGCCTCAAAAAATTGACCCTCGTCAAGATGCCGTCTCAGACCACACGGCTATCGTCCAGGGAACGGATCGTGCAGCGCTGTTGAGGTGTTGCGTCTCGTTCAGTCTGGCCCGTTATGTCACACCGTCCGATCCCGGTCCGATAGCGTGCGTCAACCTTCAATAATCTGGCATCAATCTTGAGGGTCCCTATTCCGGGCGCCAACTGTGAAAACAAGGAAATAATATGAGGCAGGGTAACCAAAAAGGAAACACACCAAACACAGGTTACAAAGGAACATACAAAGTACTTTATTTTACACTGAATCCAGTTACAAAAGAACAGAACAAAATTCAGATAGCTATCGACCCTCAGTACAACACAGCGAACTGCGGCGTGGTTCGGTGTGCTCAGTGAGTGCAAAAATTCATTGAAACAGTCAGGCTTTTATACATTTCTCCAGCCTGTTGTCCAGCCTTTCTTTGGGTTAACCATTCCATAAATAAGTTACTGCTGTAGGGTCCCTTGCCAGGTCAAATCTAGTTAATCTTAGGTTTATACATTAACAAGAAGAAATGGTAATAATGGCCCTCATTACGACCCAGGCGGTAAGGGGTTTACGCCGGCGTAAACATCGCCGACCCTTACCGCCTGAGTACGAGTTCCCTTAGCGCCATGGCGGATTTAACACCTGCTTTTAGCAGGTGTTAAAATCCATGGCGCTAAGGGACCTTGTTGTTAATTACGCCACCGAAATTTACGGTGGAATTGCACCCTTAGCGCCATGGTCCTCCGCCAAGGTCGTAATGAGGGCCAATGTATGCTATAGGCCTAACATTACAATGCGGGACTTAATTTATACAATGTAGTTAAGCAGGTGTTCTCATTCAATTATAGATCAGTTTCGGTGATACAGGTAATCCATTGCACACAGGTCAGCAGAAGGACAAGGTCTCAGCTCATGACCCTAACAAGTGGCCTGCAGGCAAGTTATACATTAGCTGTACAGAGGTCATGACAATCGAGTTCTGTTCTGAATAACATAGGCTACCATTTTAGCTCACATGGTGACTTTATAGAGCAAGAAAACCTAAAATGGCGGCTTGACCCAAAATGGCAGTTTACATGGTTTCTAAGGTCAGGACCTTGCAATGCGAGTTTATTCACATGTAGTTTATAAGCAGCTTGTTAGCAGCTTGGCGTAGGCCAATATACATATATTCATAGCAATAGGAGGCACGATATAATTTCTAGTTTGACATGACCTCACTCCGATATGCCAGGCCTGCATCACAGGCACACTGTGGATAGACGCAAGGTGAGATGATTAATTTACATGAAGTTGCCCTCAGTGTTTCAAGTAAACCATCTGTTGCTTCCTCAAGCAAACAAAAATGTATATTTGAAAGGATAGCTCAGGGGTAACACACTTGCTTTGGGAACAAGAGGATGCAGTGCAACAGGGGCCCAGTTCCCTTCCCAGTGGTTAGAAGCTGGAGGAGGCTGGCATTAAGCAAGATATAAAGAACCAAAGACAATAATAAAAGACCTGCAATTACTGTTGTCTGCAACACTTCTTTCCCCTCTATCTCCCATCTAATGAAAAAACTTTGGGTTACTTACCAGCTAAGCAAAACAGAAAGTTGATGACTGAAAGGTTTCAAAACATTCCTAACGACTGGCACAGCTGTGGACAACCCTCCAGACCAACGTATTTCTGGTTGGACTTGTGCTGGTCAGTTGCTGTTTTCAGTCTATGGCCAGACACTTGGCAGGCACTGGATGTCTGTGCTTTGGGGTTCAGGCCTCTTTGAGATCCTCTGTCTGTTTACCGTTTAGCCTGAGTGATGTACAATAGACCAGGTTGTTGTGTTGGACGTCTGCTTACATTCACAGTCATTTGGTAATGTGGGCCTCTACACACTGATATTAATGTTACATATGGGGATCCATTCTTTTTTTTAAATCCTTATCATATTACAGTGATATCGTAACCATATTTTACTTAGTGTACTGAGGAACAATGCTATGTCATGCCACTTCCTGTTCTGTCAACGTGTGAAAGGTTGTATGCCATCACTATCTGTGATGGCACTTTGGGGTGAGGACAAATTATATAATTTCATGTGATGTCATCAGGGGTCAAGGGTCATGTAATGTCACTTCCACTACCCTGCATTTTGGTGAAATGATGTCCCTGGACACATTGCTCAGCTCTTGCAGAGGAAAGGGGTCATCATACTTGATTTCCCCCAGACAGACGAAGAAGTCATGGTGGTGGGTGTGTGTGTTGCATGAGAGTGGTGGAAAACCAGAATGGTGGTTAGAAGGAGCAGATTTAAGTGTCTGGGGTTAAAGAAGAAAGGGGTTAGATGGAATAGAAAGATGAGAGCAATTCGAAAGGAAAATCAGTAGGCTGATGTTCCATACTATTGTTCTTGATTCTCTTTTGCTCTGTGTTTATTTTGATAGTTCAATTAATAGATACATGTTGAATAAAAGGTATGCCCCTTTTATTACTTGGGAATGATTAACAGAGATTCACCTCTCAGGGTCTTACTCAGGGGTCTGCAGTGTACAATTTAAATGTTTCAAGCTATGGAAAAAGGTTCTCTTCCTCTATTCTTTTTTCTGTCAATCTCTCCCACTCACACTCCTCAATGGTCCTTGGTCTGTCTCCCTCAATATCCCTTCTTCTCATCCATCCGCTGTCCACATGTCACTCCCCCATCCCTCTCTCATTCTTTATTCTTTGGGAGGTCCCTCTCTTCCCAAACCCACTTACCTGTGCTCTTGCTCTTCTCCCGCCCACCCTGACTTCCCTCCTGCTTCCACCCTCTACATTTCTATCTCTCGCCCGCTCACTGTTGCCTCTATCATGAAGCCTTCATAGAGAGGTCATGAGGATTGGGGGTAGAGGGAGGGCTGACCTGCCATTTGAGATAGAGTGAGGGAGACAGAGAAACTGTTGCAAAATCAAGGGAGAGTGGGAGGCAAAAAAGGGAGCGTTGACAGATGAGAAGAACAGAAAAAAAATTAGTCAGAATGAAAGAGAAAGGAAAGAAAGAATGGAAACAAAATAAAATTTAGAAAATGATAGCAAGAAACATTTTTTTTTAAATGAAAGAAAAAAGAAATAGCCAAAGGAGACACTTAAAAATGAACATAAAAACAATGAACTAAAGCTCACAATTCATTAATCACAAAAGCAACAAAGAGAACTATTGGGTTTGTGAAATATGGACATTGGTTGATTCTTTTTTTCTGAACTCATTGTGTTTTAATAAACTGGATTCGGGATACTAGCTTATTAAAACACATTGTTTGACCTTAGGTAAATAAAAGGTATTACCCAATTTGATCAAATTTAATTGATCGAATGGTACATTTGGCCAAATTCGAATCAAAATCGATCAAATTAGGTGATCACTAATGATGTTTGGTAGTAATTGCCTTGTGGGGTAGCACGGGTGCCCCCCGCTTCCTTAGGATTGGAGGCAGGGACAGGAAACTAAAAGAAAAGCGAACCCCGTGGCATCGGATCCGACCCGCGTAAGAGGGACAGAACTGACTTTGCACGGTCAGAAGGAAGCAGAGAAGCAAAAGGTAAGTGGGAGGGCAGGGGTGGATGTATGGGGGGCAAAGATTAGTGGATTTTGGGTGTGGCAAGATTGGTTTCGCGGCAAAACTGACCACGTCAATTCCACAGCGCACAATTCTGTCACGCCCAAATCACACAGATCCATATAAAAACATCTGCCAGTTTCTAGAATTTCCATATTTCTCAAACCCAATTTTCCTAGTAACATACTTGAAGAGGCTGACAGCATGGGCCCTGGAATTGCCGGGATATGCTGCTGCTGTTCACGGGGATCTGCAGGTGCACAGTCCATCGGGTCGATCTCCTAAGAAAGGGCAAGGTCCAGGAAGCTGTAGAGGCTTTCGGTGTGGATTGGCGCCTGCGACCTTCCCACTTTGAAGGGTGCAGCCCTTGCTAATTTTGCAAGATGCATGATAACACTTCAGCTAGCCTGCGCCCAGAAGGAGAGGTGCCAGAAACCCTGCCATCCAACCAACAGTCCTGATTTCTTATCTTTTACATCTTTAAATGGGTCCATGTTGAAGATTTGCAACAGGGGCAAAATGATACTCCTGCCCCTGATGTTCAAGGAGCATGGGGGCAAGAGCCTCCGCTGATTCTGTGTACTTGGTGCCTATGTCTGGGCCAACCATTTACTCAGTTGAGATGGTCCCATTCTTAGAGATTATCTGGGATTTACTGCCTTGTTTATAAAACAATTCTAGACATTCCTCATCTAAGACTAATGGAGTGGAAATGCTGACTCGCTTGCATATATTGCACGATTACAGAAAATCATTATGGACACCACTCATCCAAAAATACTCTACTTTTTCAGTATAGGCTTCTGGGTCAAATGTAAGATGTTCGAGTGCAGGTGCACCCTGCAATGGTCACTATCAAAGACCTGAATAATGTGGCACTGTGAATTGATCAGTGAATACGGGACTTTCAGTTCAAACGAAAGAAACCTAAAAGTAGTCGATCTTTGCAAATTTTCTCATTCCATTTGTCAAATTCCTTCAAGACTGAGGTTGCAGAAGAACCTACCACAATGGAGACTGGTTAGCCGTCCATGCTCATTGGAAGAGCAGAATAGGAGATGCTTGGTATGCCTATGCATGTGCCATCGAAACAAGGGCCAAGAATGCCTTGTTTCAAGCTCAGGAAATGTCAAAGCTCAGAGATTATAGGAAGCCATTCTTTAAATATAAATCTAATTATTTCCTGTATTACATGTGTACCTCTTCTTCGACTTGTCCATCTTTGCATGTCTATGTACTGGTTGAGTTTGTTGGAGAAGCTACAGGCCCTTTGATATTTGCAACTGTTTTGGCTGTGGTACAACCACACTATAGACTACAGTTAACCAGGAAATACTCAACACTATGTTTTTGAAGCTTCCACCAATCCATTTCATAGATAGCCCCACTATGACTTCTGGGGCCACCACTCATGTAACATTGCTTTGTGAATGAGCATCCAGGATCATTAGAAGATCATCCAGTTTGAGCTCATCCATGCCCCAATATACAAGTGATTCTGCGAATGGCTTCATTATCCCATCATAATTTCACCATTGACTAGGTTTAGCAATAGGTGCCCTTTTCATCTCCACACTGTCAGCAAGCCTGCTGGATTTCTGCATTCTTCAACCAGGATCCCGTGATAGCCCTGGCATACCCTTCTGTGTTTGCCACACTCAGTGAGACCCTGCCCAAAATGTCAAGCATTTGCAGATGTATTCTTACCAACAGAAGTCTGGAAGCTACCTTAACACAGCCCCTATGATTGCTCGATGGACCTCATACCAGATCAGAAGATTCACCACAGATTAATCTTCGATACACGAGAATTATTACCGGTGTGTGGAGTGCTGTGAATCTCCATCTGACTTCACAGGTTTGACAAAAACATTGATCATAGCAGTAGCGGTACAACGTGACGGGACACAACATATTCATTAAGAATACACCGACACGAAGCCTAAACTGATTGAAGACACCGTGATGCTAGGTGGGATACGCAGTCCATGGTCTGCTGCCCAGGCAAGAACGTGATTCCGCACTGCAAGCCAGCACTTTCCTGCTTTCTCATCATTAATTTGAAACGTTGTGGATTTATCCAGATGCCAAATCTATTGATGGGCTCCATTGAATGTCCAAAATTATTTTGCCCTCCACAACGAAAAGAAATTGAAAAAAGGACTGGCATTGATGCACATGGTCCATGCATCAAGTGTTATTGACCATTTTTGTCTAAACCACCTGTGTCCTGAAGATGGGTCTTGGCACACCACTAAGGAAATTTAGATCATAATAGTGTTGTCCTTTTTCCCAGAAACACACCAGAGTGTAGACGCTGTTATTCCATGCTTTCTTAATATCTGGTCATGGTCTTATTCACTGTTACTAACATCACGTAACCAAACAATACACATGAACTATATTCGCATTTGTTAGAGAAACAACTAAAAGTGTGGATTTTATCCCACTCTTTTGTCCTCTGTGTTACTTTTGGAATCACTTTCGCATGTATTGGTTGTTTTATATGCTTTTTATATTTGATGAAAATAAACTGTTTGAGATATATACATTAAAATTTGCTTTGTTGATATTATGCTTTGGCTGAACATGTAATTGGATGATATTAATTATCTCTATCTGAGTAGGTAATCCGACTATAGTGTGGTTGTGGTGGGTAGCTAGTGGTGACTTCTTGCTGCTCTAAACAGATTAATCTACTACTTGTCTGAGGAAGAGGAAAAAGTTCTAAAGAGTTATGTGAATAAATCATTGACTAGTGTGGGTTAAACCAGATTATATTCAAGAATAAGTACCTTCTACTGAAAATTCCTGATATGATCTAGCAAGTTCAAGATGCCTCCTGGTTCAATCAGCTGGATTTACTTGGAGCCTGTAATCTGGTATTGATACAAAAAGGAGACAACTGGAAGACCGCATTCAAGACTAATTATGGCCACATTGAGTATACCATCATGCCTTTCGACTTCTGTAATGCTCCTGTCACTTTTCAAACCTTCACTGGTGGATTACATGAAATAGGCAGGTTTTATCAAGTTGTGTATCTGGATGATATGACCATCTACTCTCACACAGTCAAGACTGTATCTGCCGGTACAGGAAATACTCCTCAAAATTTGAAAACACAATCTTTATGCACAATTGGAAAAGTGGCAGTTCCATGTGTAGGAGTTGGATTACTTGGGCTATCTGCCCAGCCCCAATAGGACAGACATGGATTGCAAGAAGGTGCATGATATTGTGGTTTGGCACACAACTACAATCTCAAGGAGCTACAGAGTTTCTTGGAGTTCGACAACTTTTATCATTGATTTTTCTAAGGAATTCCGTTGGCTGGAGTAACCCCTTAATTAATTGCCCCAACATATTGTTCAATTAGTTTTGAAGGAAGACACATAGGAAGCCTTCAGCCAGCTCAAGTAAGCTGTCTTTTCAGACACTGGGCCTCATCACGACTTTGGCGGTAACCCTTAAATCCGGCGGTCGTGCTATTACCGCCGGATTGAAGGGTCTGCCAAATCAGGGCTTCGGCGAGCTGGGGGGGGAAATCCGCCAAAAATTCACGCTATTACCGCCGGCGGGAAATCCGCCGGCGGTAAGAGCATGAAAATTCCCCATTGAGCCCAATGGGGAATGGGGCATTCCCGAATGGGTTCAATGGGGAATGGGGATTAACATTACCGCCAAACTCGTGATCCGGTGCTATTAGCGCCGGGGAGTTCGGCGGTAGGGCTAATACCGCCGGTGGTAAAACCGCCGGCGGTAACGACCAAGTCGTGATGAGGCCCACTACCTTGATTCAACCCAGTGCTCATCACCTGTTTGTTCTAGAAGACAATGCCTTCGGCGAGTCATGGATACCATTCTGTCTTAAAAAGAACAGGATGGTTTATTTTAATGGGCAGCCTGCCACTCACAAAAGCTCACCCACAACCTTAGATGGCAAGTTTGCCATCAAGGATGACAAACCTCTTGCCATAAAGGACAGTGTAACAGGATGGCTGGGTAGGGGGCACAAATAGGCTAACACAAGGATAACTCCAGTAAAAAAATGTTTTTGTCTCTCACAAGTTAAAAAGGGTATTGTAGAACAGTTTATCTGTGTTGAGGGTTGGACTCTTCTGTGATTGGTCCATGGGGCATTGTTCAGCTGGTTTAGAAGGGGGCTAGCCTGAGATTTCTAATGGCCCTCCTTCCGAACAGTAAGGTGCAGTGGAGCTGCTGCAATCCATGTGCCGAACTTGAAGCAAGCATGACAAGGTGGCTTCTCATACTCTGTACTGGCCACAACACTCTACAACACACTACACATTCATATGCACCTGGAGGTGAACCACTTGATTTTCAGGAATCTACTGAAAACCTGATGAAACAAACACTAAACAGCAAGAGCTAGGCACCTCTTGATCCCAGGACTACACCCTGGAAATGAGGACAGAGGCCTTTCCTGCCCAAAACCAGCCTTTACTCCGAGAGAAACTTCCTTTAACTCCCCGTACATCATCCTGAATATTGTTCATAGGTCCTATAATCCCACTGCATTAAATACCCTTCAGCTCTCCCATCTGATACACTGAGTACTTTACTCCTGGTGATTCACACCACTGGAGATTACCTTTCAAGCATATCAGTCAGCTCCGGATCACCTGCCTTGTGAATTTGGACTACCACTCTATTCCGCAACCTCATCTACTAGATAACTGAATCCCATGAAATGACAAACTACCCTTCTCTTTCCCCTTCTTTCTCACCTCCCGACTAACTACTAAAATCTTATAACCATTACACTACACTTCATTTAGATGTCTGACAGATCTAACATAACTTGCTGACCTTCTTTATCAACAAATCCCCACCCATCACAACAGCCATGATGTGGCAACATGGGGAATGCCGTAATGGCAACCATCCTCTGTTATAGTAATGTTCTCCACATTTGCCCACAAGTAGTACTTTCATCCTGCGCTCATCAAGACTACAGGTTTTAATGCACCTGCCCTTCCTCCTAGCCAACTAGCATCTTCCAATTCTCTGTTTCTCTTTAACAAACCCACGTGCAGTGGGCCAGCATTATTGGCAGAAGGAAGCCCTGTAAATCCACTTTACATTACATTAAATTCTCTCGAGCAAGAGTCAAGCAAACCACGCTTTATTTTCCATACCAAACTCAGAAGCCCTGCGACTTCCACAACCCACGCAAGTGCATGCCACACTCTACAATGTAACCCCCATTCTATGGACTGATGCATAGAAGATATTGCTTCCCACATGCGGTCCTTTGGACAATTACAGCATTCTGCATATAAAGGGACATTCTCACATTTCCATGTTGCATGTGCGTGTCTGCCTAGGGACCTTGAACGACCCTACGAGTGTGTCATCCTTAGGGAAAGGAGCTTACTCAAGTAGAATGAACTCAGGAACATCAATTCATCAAAATGCCAGGGGTAGCGGAAGTGACGTCATGTGCTCTGTGACATTACCGGAAGTGGCATCACATGACCTGTGTCCCTGGTGACATCACCGGATTGCGACATCTACATGTGTTAACGCATATAATCCGATTGATTTTGAGATTACAAAAATAACTTTGAACTACTAAAGCAGGGAAAATCCTATTTTAGTCACCAAACATTTTACCTAGGGTTGGTCCTTGATATACCGGGGGTGGGGCCATTATGACAAGGCAGGAGTACACTCACTAGAACCGGTCTGCACCACTGGTACTGAATTCATTTAACAATACAGCCGTATAGGACTAGTTTATGTCAGCTAATGCCATGTATTGCTTCAGATTTCAAGTATAGTCATTGCATGGTAAAGAGTGCATCCCATAACTATGTGTGGGTACATCATTCAAGTGTAATATCCTATATACCATCAGATATGTATTATAGCATCATAAATTAGACATAATCACCATATGCATGTAGCGGTCCAGATGTTCAGTCATTCCCATTATTTGCCAAGTGCATCTTCAAATGCCCCAGTGCAGCAATCTGATGGCAGTTAATGCCATGCCTCACATACCTGCCATAGTCATGATGTGTAAGGTACAGTGGCATATCCCGAGGTAATGGCATTGTACCCTCTAAGACTATGCCACCACTATTACTTTGAGCCCCATCCATGCACACACAAAGCACCTCACAAAATGGGACTTGTGTACACAGTTATAAAAGCATCAACCCTAAAAGAATTCGGGAAAAGAACTGCACAATTCCAAATT
Organism: Ambystoma mexicanum; assembly: GCF_040938575.1. Lineage (NCBI taxonomy): Eukaryota > Metazoa > Chordata > Amphibia > Caudata > Ambystomatidae > Ambystoma > Ambystoma mexicanum. The sequence goes on along the minus strand of NC_090934.1, from coordinate 1,205,705,359 downwards.
GCACATCGCAACTGCAATTAAAGCATACAATCTTAGAGATCACTGCACTTCATAAGTCTGCAGACAAGTCTGCTTTAAGATTCCTTTGCATGTAAATAAAATAGTAGTTACAGAGATTACAGACAAACTGGTGCCCATGTCATGTGTGAAGTCTTTTTTCTTGCCCTCTTATTGTGCATTGCTTTCTGGGACTTGTAGCTTGATTTTCATTATTGGAATGTTGTGCCTAGAAGTCCCAGCATGCAATGTACACTTGCCAGCTATGTAGACTGACCCTGAAAATGAACTTTTTTTTATCAGTAGTAAATATGAATGAATACGTAAATCTTTACAAGTTTCCATGAGCTGGAAGGATTATCTGATCTTCCATTTTACTGGTGAGACATTAGTTATCTATACGGAATGTCACCACCGAAAGCTGGAGTGTATTAAGTTTCATGTATGTAAAACTGCTAAAGAGTCTTCATGCCATTACAGTACAGGCACTCGGTCATGTACACTACTACCACAACGTAAGGCAATATTTTCGCCTTTGCACATTTTAAATATGTACAGAGTAATCTAATCTTGTTAAGTGGAAAGCATGAACAAGGATTGTTAGAGTAGTAATATCCATCCAGTTATCCCATTTTTGATGTCAGGATATCAAGGTATGTCTTACCACAAGTCAGAGGTGTGTTAGAGTATGTGCACTTCACTTGTTATTCTAAAAACCTTGTTTATTAAAACTTATACACAAAACACATTGTTGCCCCGCAAGCTATTTACCCACTCACCAATTGATCTTTTTCTATCAAGTGGCATCACTTTGTGGAGGTGATTGACAATCATTTGGTATTGCCAATCGCTAGGGAAAAGGAACGCAATTCAAGCTTGCAGAGACACATATTTAAACCTGTGAAAACGATAACAAATACAGCAGTGGGCCACGTAACAAAAAAAGCTATGGTATACCACATTTTAATGAGAAGACAATGGCCCCTATTATGAGTGACCCAGTCGGGGAACAAAGTAATGGTTAATACTGTTAGCAGAACCTTTTCGGGATCTGGTCAGTCGGAGTCTACCGGTAGGGTCTGTGAACTACCTTCAGGCCTGACCTGCTGGTAGTTTAGGCCCCTACGGCAGAACAATCACTGAAGCACTGGCACCGTTGCTAACTACGGGGCTCCACAGGAATGGGAACTTACTGTTCCTCCGCCGCCCGTAATATCCCGATATTACTGGGATATCGGGCGGTAGAAATGGTAAGACCAGGTTGCCGGTAGGCCACCCATGCAACCGGCGCCTTCCGGCAACCTTGTAATGAAATGTTTTGAGTAAATAAATAGTATTGTAAGCAAGCTCATCTCATAACGCCTCACCTAGTAGATATGTAACTTTGCTGCCATTTCCTTGTTACACAAAGCTCTGGCTCACAATATACCTTTCCTTTCAGCATCTGTTTGGCTTGCTTTCTATCCCTGATTCTAATCATGCAACCCTGATCTAGGGGGTCACAAGCCCAGCACCGGGGGTACTAGGAAGGGAGGCAGGAGTCAACATCCATGGCTGAACTTCACTTTCCCCTTTTAGTGGACCCTAGCTTGCGGTAGGGTGGTGGGTTTATGAATGCCGATCAGTCTACCCACTTGGGGGTCCTGTGCATGTATCAGGGCATTTGGGCGTGAGCATCGCTTTGACTGCCCCCTGCCTTAGTGCATGGACCCATTGAAGGTGGTCTGGGGATGCCAGCTATACTTCAGATGGGCCCAGCATCAACTTGCTCGGGGTGGCACCCGATCCCTTTGACCACCCTACTGTGTCTTGCCAAGATCAGGCAGGGGACCTCATCACAATGCATTCACGTATTAATCTAATTTGTTTGAGGGACCTTTGCACCCAACGGAAGTGCTTACAGATCACAAAAACCTGATGTTCCCGAAGGAGCCCAGATGCCTCAAGCCCCAGCATGTTCATTGCATGTTGATGTTTGCCCACTTCAACTACACTTTCTCTTATCGTACGGGTCAATATTATCGTACGGGTCAATAAAAGTGAAGGTTGATGCTTTGTTACATATCAGCTCCAACTCCATGGACCCGATGGGCCCTCTGCCGATTCTGCAGCAAGTTCCAGCCACCTTGGGGCTTTGCTGGGATTGGAAATGCAATTAACAGTGTCTCTTCAAGACTTTGAAGGTATCTGTCTGGTGAAACAACACCCAGAGTAGCAATCACCTCTTCCAAGTGCATTATATTTGCAATGCAGTCGATATATTCTTCTGCCGGAATCCATCGCAACTTCCTTAAGTGGTGTCATGATTCCAGGCTCTCAGGGCAACCCCGACGAAACACGACAAAGGAGATCGAGCAATGATTGTGGTTGTGGCACCAAATGAAAACATATATTGAAGACTATATACAAGAAGGGATGGACTGCACAGCAGAGGGAAACCCACCAACCACGTATCTGCCTCTTGGATCCTTGGAAATACCTGAGAGACCCTGGGGCGGGGGCGTTGAAAACTGCCAGTGAAAAATAAAACGCTGAGCTCGAAATACCAAGGGCTCATCCAAATTTACCAATCTGGACGAGCTGTTGGTATCTCCTGATTTAATCCTCCAAAAGATTTGACAGTATTTCGATGACTAAACTACACTTGGATCAGTTATCCCTTTCATGCCACTTTGCCGTGGACTGCGCATAACGGAAGATAGAGTTAATGTCTTGATTGTTTGCAATTTTCCTGGAGATCAGAGGAAGCGAGTGCCTCTTGAAGCCCTCACTGTTCCCGGCTCAATGTAATCATTGTCAAGAGGCTTTTAAAGTCCTTCTGACCCGACGGGCGCTTTCTAATCTTCACAAGTTGGCTCTGTTTGTTCATCTTGCTTTGAAAATGAGTACTAGGATGCAGAGCTTGCGTGGGGTTTGATTTGAGGGTCCTTTGTGTTGTGTTTGTACACAAATTTGACTTTGAAGAATTTTTGGCCACTCTTAGAGGATTTTTAATTGTTAGTGTACTCTGTATGAATGGACGTTTTAACTGCTTTTAACTCTGTTTAATTGTCTCACATAAGCGCATTACTATTATCTGAAAGGATAACAGTATATGCTGAGCTGTTTTAGGGGGTAATTCATGGAATAAATGTGCACCGAAATTAGTTGCGCAAGCTGGCGCAAGTGTGAAAAATCCGGCGCACGCGTGCGATTCATGGAAGGTCCTGCGCATGTTTTTCCCGGGATGTGCGCCAAATCCGTGCATGGCGCACACAGGCACACACGTCACTTCCACATCCCGAACGCCATTCCCGATGCACACAGAGAAAGCGCACAATGTTAGGGGGCGGAACACGGGGCGGAACATGCGGAATGGGGAACAACATGTGAAAATAAGGGCATAACTGGGGAAGTACTGCTGTGAAGTACATGGAACGCCGACACGCACGCGAACTACACGTATTCATTGAATCGAATAGGGAAAACCCGCGCACATCAAAACACACGCACACGCACAATTACATCCGCCACACGAAAGCAGGCGGAAGCACCCCTGCGCAGCATAAAAGTGCACACAAACAACAAACAAGCATATACAGCTATGACGAATGTCCCGTTCCTCGCAGCAGTGATCGTGGGACACCGCAGGAGGAGGAGAATACCAGGCACCGCATTTATTTGCCCAGGACCAGCCTTTTTGGGATGCCTGATGATCAGGTCCATGGCAGGTACAGGTTTCCACTGTGGGAGTGGGAGGATGAACTCGCATCACCCACCCTGTGCTCCCAAGCATTGAGCCCCTTGGAGAAGGTGCTCAATGTACTGCTTTTTTTGGCCACTGGGTCATTTCAGCGGACAACTGCCATAGTGGGGGCTGTCTCACAGCCCATGCAGTCACGCTGCCTACACCAGGTGTTGGCAATCATCACTGCGCGCCCCTCAGTCAGCAGGCACATATACATGACCAGAACACCTGCAGAAAGGCAGCCTGTGGTCCTGGACTTCTAAAGGGTGGCACACTTCCCCAAAGTGCTTGGTGCCATAGATTGCACCCATGTGGCCCTACGTCCACCTAGGGCCACTGAGCACATCTATCGAAACTGCAAGCACTGGCATTCCATCAACGTGCAGGTGGTATGCGATGCCAAGGGAATCATCACCTCTGTCTATGCAAACTATCCTGGGTCCATCCATGATAGTTTCATATTCAGAATGTCTGCCCTGAGCTGGGCCTGGGAGCTGGGAAGCATGGCGACACATGGCTCCTTGGGGAGTACAAATGCTTGTGCACATGCATGCATGTCACACACAGACAAATACACAAGCCCAACTAATGACAACCATTACCAGGGGACAGTGCCTACCCTCTGAGCACCTACATGATGACGCCAATACCGAACCCCACCACACCACCCCAGGTAAGATATAAGTGAGCCCATATTGGAACCAGGGCCATAGTGGAGCGCACATTCGGAGTGCTCAAGTCACGCTTCCGCTCCCTTGACCGCTCTGGCGGACAGCTACTATATGCACCCAAAGTAGTGTGCAGGATCATTGTGGCAGCATGTGTCCTGCACAACGTTGCAACACGGCATGGCGTACTCTATTATTTTTTTTAATTTTACTTTCTTTTTTAAATATAAATCATATTTTTTAATTGTTTTTTTAATTATTAATTTGATTTTTTAATTTGAAATCATTATTTATTTATTTAGATGTTTATTTTCTGCAGATTTTTAATTTATTGCCTTTTCTTTTGTCTATTGTGCATACATGTGACAGTGTGGTGCTTTGTGGCATTGGAAGGCATCCACTGTGTGTTCAAGCTGGGCTTATTCAGGCTTGTCTTGTGTGTGTTTTGCTTGGGATCTTTACACAATTGGAATAAGGGAGGGAGAAGAGTTGCCCAAGGGCAGCCTGGAAATGAGTTGGTAGTCATAAGCATAGCACTGGAAGTGGTGCCAGAAAATGAAAATGCAGTAGGCGAGAGCTGCCAGGTGCTTTTTGTATAGTCAGGCCAAGAGGTCAGACCCCTGGTGCACACCACAGGTAGAGAGGGAGAATGAAGAAAGGAAGGAGCCGAGTTGTAGATGGGAGGGACACACATGCCAAACATACATGTCATTGAGTCACACGCATCAATACTCACCAGATGATGCATCACAATCCATCTTCTCTCCCACTCGATGGATTTGTTCTTCCGGGATGAACTCTGAAGCGATCGCTTCATGCTGAGTGAGTTCATCCTCCTCTGGTGGTGGCCCACAACCAGTCACCAGAGACATGGAATATTTGGAGGCCAACTTTGTTTTGCACTGCGTCGGAGGTCATTCCAAAGCTTGTAGCAGTCCTGAGCCATGTGCACCTGGAATCCCATGGTTGTCACACCATCTGCAACATGCTGCCAGTGGACCCAATGCTGGTGATGCGATGTATGGCACTGTGGGCCCACAAGCATATTGCGTTGGTGTTCCGACACATAGTCCACAAGGAAGTCCAGTTCCTGCTTGCAGAAAGGCATCTTCCTTGACGTGCCAGAGGCCGGAGCCGTGTCTGGGGTCCCAGCCTCTTGTGCAGGAGCACGCTTCCTCCTTTTGGCCAGTGGTACTGACCCTGAGTGGGCAATGTGGCCCTGATCAGGGGGGGCAGTGGCGCTGGTGGACTGGACAAAAGCAGTGGGTGTTGGTATGAGGACAGAAGGTCTGGCGTGGGTCTGACTCACTGCCAGGGTGGTGTTGGCAGCATCTGCACATGCAGTTACCATCGCCCAGCTGCTTGGGGCAGCAGATGTCATAACTGCCCCAGATACGTGTGCCACAGACACAGCTACAGTGGGCACACGTGACCCCTGGGGAAAAATAGACAGGTAAAGCAATGCTCAGGCGCCCCCCAAAAAAAGAATATGTAAAAAAAAAATCAAAAATTGACAAAGTATAGGAACAAGAAATTGAAAATTAAAAAAACAATGTGCACGTGACCCCGGTAGCCCACGTGCATGGATTTTACCTCCAGCAGAACAGTGTGGCACCCAGGGACACAAAAAACACGTACGCATTGAACACGTGGGCTACTATGACCTCGAAAACAGTACACAATGCACAGGGGGGACCACAGTGGGAAAAATAGCATGCGCTACTCACCGCCTGCATTGCATGGAAAAAAATCATAAACACACGTTTGTGCGCATAGGCAACACCCCGCCAAAAGAAGAGGTATGGACTTCAGACGCTGTGAAGTAATCGCGTGTGATTCCAGCATCGGTCTCCACAAACAGCATGTACAGTGGTCTGCTGGCCCGCGCTCACCTTTAACCCGTGCTGAATGCAACACCCGCACGCGTAACATCACTTACGTGCTAAAAACCCTTTCCTCGAATTCACACGCGGACCTGATTTTTTTGCACGTGCAGATGCACCCGTGCTGATGGAAACGCCTGCGCGTGTTAGGTCACATACGCGCTTATGCGCTAAGGGCCTTTCCTTGAATTACACACTGACGTGCTGTTTTTCCATGTGCCAAATCACTCCGTATCAAGCTGGCCACGCGACAACATATAGGAAGACCATGCTCCTGCCCAGAAGGCCATTTTCATGCCCCCCAGAGCCCCAAGCAGACTCCCACTAGCCATCTGCTGCTGCCTGCCTGCCTGCTGGCCACATGCCCTGCCATTTGGTGTCTGCACATCAGCCATCTGCAGGGGTCCAGTTGCTGTGACCTCCCCTGCAGGAACAGAAGACTCCCGACTGAAGTTCCATCCCTCCACAGCCCAGCACCAGGACCCTATTGCCCACCCACTCCTGCCTCGGGAGTTGCCATGTCGGGGGAAACACCATCAGACACCACTGGCAACCCCCAGCCAGAGAGGCAGAGGGCTGCCAGCTTCACATCAGGAGAGGTTGGCATCCTGGTGGAGCAAGTCCTGGTGCATTATGATGCCCTCTATGGAAGAAGATGCGCCGACAAGGATGGACGGGAGAGGATCTGGCTGGACATCGTGGTTGCCATCAACACGGAGGGAGTGGCAACCCACGACATATGACACGTCCGTAAGCGCTGGGAGGACTTCAGGTCCAGGACCCTCAGGAAGGCCCGGCGCCTCTTGGAAGCAGCGGATGCAGTGAGGCGCCGGGTCCACCTTTCCACCGACAACATGAGGGTCCTGGAACTCATAAACCCAGCACTTCACCGCCAGGTCCTCGAGAGGGAGACCGGTCAGGAGTCGAGTGGAAAGTGTCCATGGGTACTTATTGGACGCAGTGCATGTTGAGGTGTGCCAGGAGTGTGCAGCTAGGACATATGTCTGAAAAGGTCCATGTAGGATGTGTATGTGCAGGGACATGACCGTGCTGCATGTGAGTCCTGTCATGTGTGATGCACATCAATGGAGTATGTGTTCCAAAGCATGAAGCACAACTGCATGTGGATATGCACACATGTTAGTTTTTCTGTGTATGTACTATGGCATGGTTGGGGTGTGACACATGGATGCTGGTTCCACCTTCATGTATGTGCACAGCATACATGTGCGTGTGTGTGTTTCACATGTGTGTGACAGTGATACACCATGGATGCATGTGACACAGACATGTAGGAACCCGATTGGCAGATGTGACATAGTTGCCGATGATTGCACTTTGACTGGTGGTGGAGATGTACAGATGCATGTCTGTCTGTTGGCGTGTGTGCATGTGCTTGGCACTCCCCATGTTGCTTGTGAAGTCATGCCAACCTTCAATGTTCATGCTGGTGTGTGTGTATGGATGCTGCTGCCTGCTGCATGATTCCTGTCCTTTTGTGCACATGTGTGTGGGTTCAAATGATATGAGTGTTGGGGAGTGTGATGCGATCTGTGAAGTTTGACACTGCCACTCATGTGCAAATGTAACGTGTGTATCTGACCATAGTACAGTGCCCTGATGCCTGTGTTCTGTCTCTCCCTGTCTGCGGCGTCGACTGATGAAGAGGGCGGAGACGGTGCTGTGGATCACAGAGGCAGGGATCCCATCGCCAGCCGGAGACGCAAGGCCCAGCTCTCCTCCCACATTGTCATCTCTTCCGGGAGTGAGGAGTCTTGTGCTGCGTCCATGGCCACAGCTGCCGAGGGAAGGTCCAAGAGGCGGAGGTTGGAGGTGGACTCCTCGGCAGCAGTAGGGGCAGCTGAGTCCCCACAAGGGCCTAAGGAGGAAGATGGCACAGAGTCATCCAGGTTGGTGGGGAGTTTGGTTGAGGAGGAGGCCATGGAAGGCCCACGCACAGGGCCTGGAGGGGGGGATTCCACTGGTGCTAGTGGTGCAGTCCAGGGGCAGGGACAGGAGGCAGCACAGGCCACCGCAGAGGTGCCAGTGTGTAATCCGGTCCCCGATATTGTTACTGCATCATCCCGCACTAGCAGGGATGCCTTCGTCCAGACCCGTTTTCAGGGAGGGGATGTGCGAACAACAACTGGCCTTCCTCTCCTTGTGGACGTGGCAATCCGTGACCGGATTGAGCCTGTCTTAGCTCGGGTGGTGATGCGTTGATGTGGTATTCGGGATGACGTGCAGAGTTCTCGTGTGGACAATGCACGTTATTTCGAATACCTCATTGACCGCATCAGCCTACTAGGACAGGTCACCGGTGCTGGGTTCCTCCGTGTGCTGGATCTTCTAGTGACCCCCTCCTCAACTGAACCCCCTATGCGCCAGTCGTCCTCCATGCCGTCTTCCTGACCAAGTATCACCTGGGCACCCTGTGGAGCTGCCCCTGACTCAGCGGCCAGGCTGGTGGAGGACACATCCCTGCCACAGTCGGGAGTCGGAGTTCCAGCAGGGGTGGCCTCCCCACCAACTGGACCCCAGCAAGAGGAGGACGTGCAGGCATCAACAAGCAGGGCACATGCACGGTAGCAGCAGGTTCATGGTGAGAGCGATGATGGCTCAGGGCCAACAAAATCACAGGGGCAGGCATCGGCCAGATGGCAGGAGGACCCTGGATTGGGAGTGTCTTCCGTGTGGCAGCGGTTGGGCCAGCAGATAGATGCGGATCGGCGGCGGGCAGGGGAGGCACGGCTCACTGTGGTCAGGGCAGAGAACTCCCTGCGCAGGGCATTGAGGTGGGCTGAGTGCCTGGAGGCAACTCGCAGGGAGTTGGAGGAGGCCATGGCTGCATCCCTGGGAGACCTCGAGGCCGGGGTAGAAGCCCGCCTCCGGAACATCGATGTGGAGTTCGATGATGCGCTGGCCCAGAACATCAACAAGTGAGCCGTTGGACTTGCCCGCCACCTTTGTACATAGTTCTTTAGGGATAGGTTTCCATTGTTTTTTCTTTTTTTTTTGGAGTTCATGGACTTTGCTCCACTTTATGCATATAGTTTTTTATTCATAGGACTTTTTTGTTGATTTCCTTTTGTTTTTGGATCATGGACCCTTTGTACTTGGATTGTATATAGTTGAAGACTTGTACGTACTTTCTTTATTTTACAATTCCCATGGATCAATGGTTTTCTTTTTTTTTGGATTATTTAATTCATATTGACATTGACGATGGACCACTTTTGTTTTTTCATGCCGGGGATTTTTGTTTTTCATTGGATTTTCTTTTTTTTTGGTAATAGCTATCATTGTTTATTAATTTGCAAGTTTGATTTTCATTATGTTATTTCATTATGTTTTCAGTACATTTATTTTAACTTCATGATTGGTGTTGTGTACTATCCTTGGTTTTGTGCATGTCTCAATTTACATTGCCTCAGTCATGTGTTGCCACTATCTGGTTCTGTTGTGCATTTATGCATGGGCATGGTGATTCTTTTAAGACTGTCCTGGCATAGGTAACTTGGGAGTGGGTGCAGTGGATGGTTGCATGCTTGTACTGGGGGGCAAGGGGGATTTGGGTTGGCATTAGGGCCATGGGTCTGTTTTGTTAGGACATGTTGTTTGGTGGGCCATGTGTCGGGGCATGCTGGCAGGGGCCTGTCAATTGGGGTGGTTGGGGGTGTGCGGGGACATGAGTCGGGGCCTCCTGGCAGGTGCCCATCAATGGGGGGGTGGGGGGACATGAGTCGGGGCCTGCTGGCAGGTGCCCATCAATTGGGGGTGTGAGGGGTGTGGGGGGACATGAGTTAGGGCCTGCTGGCAGGTGCCCATCAATGGGGGGGTGGGGGGACATGAGTCGGGCCTGCTGGCAGGTGCCCGTCAATGGGGGTGGGTGGGCATGTGTCAGTGCTCCCGAGTGCATGGTGCCATGTGGCTTGCCTGTGGGGCATGGTCTGGGGTGATGGTCTGCCTGCGGGCCATGGTATGGGGTGATGGGCTGCCTGCGGGCCATGGTCTGGGGTGATGGGATGCCTGCGGGGCATGGGGAAGGAGGGGCACACTTGGGAGGGCACACACTGCCAAATAGCATGTAAAAGTCCACGCACACCCCTGGAATACACGTACCCCACTGGCACCAGCAAAATCCCTGGAATACATGTACCCCGCTCGCGCCAGTGAAAACGTGTGTAAAACTCCCCACGCACCCCTCGGAATACACGTACCCCTCTCGTGTTAGCATAAACGTGTGTAAAACTCCCCGCGCACCCCTCAGAATACGTGTACCCCACTCGCACTAGCGAAAATGCATGTGAAAGTCCACGCGCACCCCCGGAATACACATACCTGAGCGAAAACGCATGTGAAAGTCTACGCACACCCCTGGAATACACGTACGCCAGCGAAATTGCATGTGAAAGCCACGCGCACCCCCGGATTACATGTACCCCGCTCGCACCAGCGAAATCGTGTGTGAAAGTCCACACGGACCCCCGGAATACACATACCCCACTCGCGCTAGCGAAAACGCATGGAAAACTCCCAGCGCACCCCTCGGAATACACGTACCCCGCTCACGCCAGCAAAATCGTGTGTGAAAGGCCATGTGCACCCCCGGAATATGCGCAGGCAGTCCATCCACCCTCCCTATGGCCCGCTTGCAGCCCATCACTCCAGGGCATGCCCCACAGGCAGCCCATCACCCCAGTCCATGGCCCACAGGCAGCCCATCACCCCAGTCCATGGCCCGCAGGCAGCCCATTATCCCTGGGCATGCCCCGCAGGCAGCCCATCACCCCAGTCCATGGCCCGCAGGCAGCCCATCACCCAATACCATGGCCCGCAGGCAGCCCATCACCCTAGTCCATGGCCTGCAGGCAGCCCATCACCCCATACCATGGCCTGCAGGCAGCCCATCACCCCTGGGCATGCCCCGCAGGCAGTCCATCACCCCAGTCCATGGCTCGCAGGCAGCCCATCTCCCCAGTCCATGGACCGCAGGCAGCCCATCACCCCTGTGCATGCCCCGCAGGCAGGCCACACCACAGGGTGGACTTTTTCCATGCATTTTACCTGACGCAGTGGGGTATGCATGTTCCGAGGGGTGTGCAGGGAGTTTTACACAAGTTTTCGCTAGCCCGAGTGGGGTACGCATATTCTGGGGGGTGCGCATGGACTTTCACATGCAATTTTGCTGGTGCGAGCGGGGTACGTGTATTCTGGGGGTGCGTGTGGATTTTCACACGCGATTTCGCGGGCGCGAGCGGGGTACGTGTATTCCAGGAGTGCGCGTGGACTTTCACACGCGATTTCGCTGGCGTACGTGTATTCCGGGGTGCACGTGGACTGGCACACGAGTTTTCGCTAGTGCAAGCGGGGTACCCGTATTCCGAGGGGTGCCCGGGGAGTTTTAAATGCTTTTTCGGGGTTGGGGGATGTATGCTGGTCCACTGGACTTTGCGCCATGTAGCGGATTTGTGCTATGTTTTTGGTGCATGGGGCGGGGTTGGGGGCGTAACTGGGGCTGCTGCAGGGTCGCTGCACAACTCTGCGCCACGGCTGGTTATAGATGTAAGTATCCATGAATACGCTGTGCGCTGAAATGAGTTTTGGCGCACGCGGTTGCGCAGACTAGCACACTTTCCCTCTGTGCGCCAGCCGCTTGCGCCACTCGTGTGCTGATTTCTATGAATTACCCCCATTGTGTCGTTCTGCAGGGGTGCTGCTAGGTCTGTAAAAGAACTGGTGCTACGCTAATGTCGGGAATGTCAGGGCTCGGAGCTAGCTAGCATTTTGGTTGTAGTGCCTTAGCTTCTATTTGGTGCTAAACCCCTCTCAGCCCCACCTAGCAACGCCTCTGCCGTTCTGTATAATTCGCGCAATGGTATGTGTTATGTTTATTTGTGCTTAATGAATCGTATTACGATCCGAATCGAGCATAATACTGAGTGGCAAGCGCAAATGGACGCTGCACAGACAGGAATAATGCAAATCGGGAGGATAGCTCAGAGGCAATGAAGAGCACCACAGGTTCGATCATCCGGTCCACGCTTAGAAACCTAAGCACGTAATAAATAACCAATTACAATTACAATGCCTATGTATGCTTGGCAAGGGGGTGGCTGGAAATTCTAGCTTTCGTGTTGTTTTGCCCTCACTGGCCATATTTGATGGCTTGTTGGCTAGTACTTTTTTCACATCAGCCGGAGTGGTCACGGTAATAGTAGTGAACGTTCTGGTAAAATCAACACACAATGCTACAGTGGTCTACACAATATCAATTTCTCTCCAAAGCCTTTCGGGGTTCAGGGGGAGCCCATACTGGCTCGCTAAACTGTCCCAACATTGCTTTCCAAAACTCTAGTGTTTTCGGCTATTTCTCATGTTCATGGATCACGTTTTAGAATATTGTCTTTTATGTACAATTTGTCACTTTGTGTCAGTCGATTGCTTTATTGTATTTGTTGCTTCTCTTCATATTGGTTGCTGGAAAGCAGGTAATAAACAGTGACTGATTGATTGGGTATTATCACGCGCAGAGCTCTGTGTGATGTTTGGACATTATTACCAAGGCCTGGGGGATACATGTTTGTATTGGGAGTAAAACAACACAGAGGAACACAAGTTCGAATCCTCCTTAGAGACTAGTCTACGGTCTTAAACGGTATTAGCATCCTGGCAGGGGACTCAGGCAATCAGGCGGCTAGGAACGTGGGCGTGAACCATCTGAAAGCCCACGTTCCATCCAGCCTGAGGGCCGGCTCCCCCGCTGCCATTTTCCTCCCACCCTTCCTGTTTTTGGGTGGTTTTTTTGCACCTTTCCACTCCCACTTACCTCATTTCTGTGGTGGTGCGCACACCCCGCCGCCGCCGCTCCTTCCTCTCTCCTCCAGCAGCCCGCCATGGAAAGTGAAGAGTGGCCCTGTGCAGAGCCCTGTTTGCCTTTCCATAGTGACCATTTTGGAAAAATATTTTCCTTCATTCAACGGGACGTTGTTTCCTGTTGAATGAAGGAAAATACTTTTTTTTTAGCAACCCGGGGTGCTAATAGCCTTAATCCCCCGTTTCAAGGGCTGGGACAGGGAGCCACTGCCTGGGTACTTACGTTATCCGCTGTAGCTTTGCTCCGGCCTATAACTTGGGCTTGCCACGCTGTTACCTTCATTCCATCGTTTGGAACGGGGGATTAACGCTATAATAAAATATTAATTACTGCCAAGATAGCCTGGGTCATAGGGTGGTATAAAGAATAATAGAAAAGCGGTCAGAATGAGATTGTGTGTTATTAGTAGCAATAAGTGAATCCAGCTTGTGATGGGTCATCCTTTTAAGACTGCTCTAATACCAATTTGGGTTCGGAGACACTGAGGCTGAAACCGCCGAGAAGGTGGTGTGATGCTGTGAGGTCCAAGCTACCAGAAAGATACAATAGGTTGTTTCATTTGCGCTTAATACCCAGAGGTTTCTAACCACGGACTCCGGATCGAACCTGCGTTGCTCCACCTTGTCTTGCTCCCAAGGCGAGCACATTGCCACTGAGTTATCCTCCCAAGGCTATACAAAGAACTGCCAGCCTCACGATGCTGGGAAGGTGCAGAGGCACCGCAAGCCCTTCTCTGGAAGGGTGTTGAACCTTTGCTAGAATGACCAGGATTTGAACGCCTCTCCCTCCTCTTATATCATGCCTTTTTTCCGGTTAGTGCTTCCGAAGCAGACTAAGCTTCTGCTGTCTCTGGGTGGGACTTAATGCCCCTTAACTCTGTCCCTGGGTGGGTGGACCTTAATGCCCCTTAACTCTGACAAGGTTTACTTTACATGCTTTGAAACGACTTCGGTGGTGAGCTGGCAAAGCGTATACAATCTAGTAATAATAATGCTGTTGGCAACATCACCGGGAGCTCCAAGGGGTTGAAAGACTGGCCCACCTCTGTAGGACCCACAAAGCATGGGAGCAATATGCAGGCAAGAAGTGACACCATGAGAAGTAAGAAACACATAATAAGGCAAAGCTGTGTTCTGGGTAATGGAGTCAACCGCAAACAGTTCCTTTTAAGAGAAAAACTGAAAGCAAGCTAACAGTGCATTCTGGGAATTGGAAGGAAACTCGGCAGTGTTCTGTATATAAGAAATAGACTTAATAAAGTCATGAAACGTTACACTCTTGGAAGCGGACTTAAATCCCAGAGCGTTGCATGCATGAGAAAGGAACTAAGCAACGCGAAGCCACGTTGCATTCTGGGAACCAGAGGCAATCTTTATTAGGTTTTCAGGAAGGCAAACCAACCTGAGTTTTAAAAGGTAGAAAGAAACATGAACATATGGAAGATAAGAAAATACGTATTTTTTTTTTATTTTTATATTTTTAATTTATAGAGCGCACTGCAGCCCTCGGGCATTGAGGCGGCATTTAAAAGCGCATCCCATTACTCGTTATGAAAGTTATAGGACCCATGCCAAAGGGCCAGATTCACAGAACATATCGCAAATGATAGGAGCCCAAACAAAGCGCTTGTTTAATTTGCGCTATTTTTAGAAATGTGCAGGTCACCGTATTCTCCAATTCATTTATTTATTTATTTTATTTATTGTATTTGTTATACGCCCAAGCCCAAGGTTATCACGGCGTAGTTACAGAGAAAGCTTGACTTAAGGTTACATGATAAAAGATAAGAATACTTGATCTTGGTTGTTACATATACAGTGGTTACATGGTTATATACAGCGTTTACGTTGGCTATACAATATTTTCATGCAGTGTGGTGTTACAGAAGAGAGCACAGAACTCAGTATTTATTAAAGAGCCACGTTTTTAGGAGTTTCTTGAATTTAATCAGTGAATTGAATCCAAGCTTTTCACAAGGGGCTGGACAGTGGCACAAAAAAGCACTATCCAGGCTCTTTGCATACATTAGGGAGGGCGCTGCCGACACTAATGTATGACAGGCTCCCAGGAACTACGTGGTTTTTGGGAGCGCATCTCACTGACACAGTCCCCTAAAGGGCCCGTCTCTGTAACCATCGCAAAAAAGCATTTCAAAAACAGGTCATGACAGGGTCTGAAAGTACCCTCCCTGGTTTATGCCTGCGCCTGCTTTAGAAGGCACCGGGGGATTCCCCTCATTTCAGGCCATTTAAAAGCGCATTCCATTTGTGAAATTACGAGTGCGCAAATGCGCCAAGGAGAGAAAAGGGCCTCTGATTAAGTGCATCATCCAAGATGCGCTCATTAAGATGCACTTTTTTGAATGGGGTTGCCACTTTTTGGGGCGCACGTGTCTGGCCCAAAGTCTGAATATTTTAACCAGAGTCTCAATCTGAGGATCCGATTCCAGTGGTGGAATCTATTCCTTGCAATAAGTAGGAGGGAAACCCGGAGTCCCCCACCACCCCACTACAAACTAGGACCAAGGAGAAAATAAACCAGATAGAAATAAAAAGTGACGTAGACAAGACATCCCAAAAGTATGGGAAATGCAGAGAAGAGTTTGGGGAATGGGAAACTGCTTGAGGAAAGGCAAACATCTTCAAGAAAGGGTGAATTTTCCCGGAAGAGACTGGGAATCTGAAACATCACTCATGAGAGCGAGGACCCCGACAAATGCGGAAATACAGTACACAAAATAAAAGCACTGTAAAAGGACTACTTCAGGCTGTGTGGGTTTAATTAATGCCCCTCCACTACGGGGCATTATCAGGGCCTTGGTGCTAATGGCTTTATGACTTCTCAAGAACACAGTGTGCCTCATTATAACTGTGCCGGTCCGGTAACAATGTTGCCGGTAAGCCTTTCGGCACAGTACGACTCTGCGGGCAGGTGCCGTCCCTCCCGCCAGGGTCAGACTTGGCGGGCTGAACAGCACCCGGCCACAGTTTCATGGAAGTAACGGTGCTGGTGCTTCCGTGGTCCCCATTCCCATTGAGTCCTAAGGAACTCAATGGGAATGGGGATTCACAATTTACCGGCGCCTGACTTCCTGGAACGCCGGGGTTGTAATCCCCTGGTTTTACCAGCAAGCCAGGCACCGGTAAATATTGCAAGTCTGGCGGCAAACTGCCAGTAGCACCGGCATTGTTACCGCTGGACTTGTAATGAGGCCCAGTGTCTTGAAGAGCAGAATCATGAATGAGTCAGTGTGTAATAAATAGCAGAGCTCTGAATGACTCTGGGCATTATCAAGCCTGAATCCATTTATATGCGTTTAGTACGGATCCTGAAAAGGAATGAGCACTTTAACTGACCCTACAGAGACTAGGCAGCTTTACCAAAGATATGCTCACGTATATGTCATGGAATAACCCAATAGCTGCAACAGCGGGTGAGAATATTCATTCCCCTAGTGGTGCCATTTTTCTTTGTATGTGCGGAGGCAACAGGGAGCCTTTGCCTGATGCCTCCCCACCTCCAAAACTAACCAAACCCCTTCCACACCATCCTCCCGCCTTACCTGTGAGACCAGAA
This sequence comes from Ambystoma mexicanum, assembly GCF_040938575.1. Lineage (NCBI taxonomy): Eukaryota > Metazoa > Chordata > Amphibia > Caudata > Ambystomatidae > Ambystoma > Ambystoma mexicanum. The sequence goes on along the minus strand of NC_090934.1, from coordinate 1,205,688,631 downwards.
CTTTGAACTCTGGTCCCAGAGTTGCTTCCGGTCCTGGCCGCAGCCATACAAATAGAAAAGGACTTAGTCCTTTTTCCCTTTGGTGGTGGCACATTTTCTTTCCCCCTTTGGAGATTGGCTGCGCAACTAGCATGAATCTCCCAAGGGGACAAAGAAACAATTTGCACCACGGATAAAACCCGGGGTTCGAATGGCTTTCACGCACCAGCAGGGGGGCAGACATGGCCCTAACGTCCCACAGCCCTTGCCGAGATTTCCTGGCATGGTGGGCCAATACCGCCCATGTCTGTCCCCCCGCCGGGGCGTGAAAGCCATAATATTCCGTGGTGGTTGGCTGAGGCAATAGTCTAAGGGACCTTATTCTATTGCAAAGTTCTATTTTGGGGCACTATTGTTACTTTCCTTGTGTTATTTTGTATACAATAATTGTCCCTGCCAGGGTGAACCTTTCCATACATCCGAGAATTTCTGGTGCTCATTATTTAGCTTGCTCTGCAATGGCCGAATGTGTTGGATAGACAAAAGTACCGCTATTACACAAAGATTTTCCTGACCTGCCTTTAGGGTTTTAACCGTCCAAAAAGGTTTTGTGAAGAATGTAAATGTATTGGTATCTACAGAGAACTGAAACATCCCAATTTGGAAGTGTTGGAAGAATGCATGAACTCTCTATCAGACCTGTCTTTAAATCAGACCATTGTAAATTGCGAAACATAAGAATTAACTGCTCACTCTAGTAAGACTTGTTGGGGACCCAGTAGTTCTTACGGGGGAATCATCTTCCCATATAGTCTATGTTTCTATTTATTTATTTATTTATTGTGTTTAGTACAAAACAGAACCTTTCATAAAATATATGAAATAACTAAATACATGTTTGCAATTATATTTCTCCCTACTTTATTGCAAAATTAAGACAGTCGATGTTACCCCTTTTTGCCTCCAATGTCCTATCTCTCTTCTTTGCATCACTCTTGTCTATTGTCTGTCTCTCTTTATGTCCTCTTATTTAGTCCATATTTCCGCAGAATATGTATTATTTAAACGTTTACATGTTAATGTTATGTTTACAATGCTTTGTCCGATGTGTTTTACAATTTACTAAACGTGCGCAATTTACGGTGAGATGTCCTTGCACTGAAATGGGTTTTCATGAAAATGGGTTCTGTTGAAATGGATGAGGTTACTTGAATGGGCACCACTGTGTGCTAACCTTATGAGGGAAATGGCTGATTATACAGAGATATCCAAGGACATGCTCAAAGACAACCATGTATTAATGAACCTCTACCATGACCAGAAAGCTACAGTGAGTACTCCCCACTGAAAAACATTGAATCTAATCACCTTGTAAAGTCTGATGACCTGGATCTTACGGAGCAAGACCCTATTGTGTTCTCATGAGGATTATGACAAATAGGACATGAAGGCATTCAGATAGCACAACGGGGTATTTCATATAAACAGGCTGGTTCCGACCACAGCACTGTTACTGTTGGTCCTTTCTGTCTAGTTGAAGAGGAAGTTTTGGAGGCTTTCCCAGGTGAACAAAGTGTTGCTCTGCAGATGTTTTGGCCTACAATTCTCAATAGCGTTACTCAGTATAGTCAACGGTGAAGCATCATGGGAGCCGTAGGACTAAACAACTGTAAAAATTGATGACTGCCTAAACCCGAACCAGAAACGTCTGTAGAGGCAACAGATGTGAACTCTCTCACACTTGAACAAAAAACTGCCTGCTGACATGTGTTGCAAAGGTCTTCTGTCCCGTTCCTCCTCATGCTAGCTGTAATATGGCCCTGACCCCCACCAATTAATACAATGGCTATTGCTCATGTTAAGGCTAGGCAATACAGCATGTCACCTCATTCCAGTGCTTCATTTGTAGCAGTGTTTGCTAGGGCTCAGCCTCGGCACTTATTTCTGAGCCCTGGCACTCCTTTTCTCAGGCTCAGATCGATTATGAGGTAATGACAGCTGGAGCATCCATCAACCCCCAGGTGTGAGCTGTAGTTTAACCCCAAGTGTGTCAACAGTGTGGGAAGCAGCTGTGGTGGTGGCAGCAATGGTGGGCGACTGTCTTCCCGCAGTGTTACAAGCGGGCCAGAAAAGATTTGCGCCCTGGCACTTATTTTCTTAACAAATGAAGCACAGTCTAATTCCAAGGAGAACATCCAAAGGGATGGAGTCAAGATATTAGGAAAGGACTGTTTAGCTGCACATGTTATCATGCTGCCACCTTTTCCATTCAGACCAATCCTCAGTCCAACCCTCAAGATGAGGCACTCAAGGTGACACTAGGTGCAGGCATATAATAGGCACTCATCTTTGGGTTCTGCCAGATTGCGTCAACTGATAACTGAACGGGGAGGTTTGCACTCTCAGCTCTTGGGAGGCACGTCCAGCTCAAAGTGATATCCTTTCGATAACATAATGCCTCTGCCACTTTCTTGGGAGGATGCTTTTCCTGTTCACAAGTGAGTGATGATAGGACCGATCCAAACAGCACTGGGCTGCACATTGCAGCATGCATTACATCTCTCTTCATGCTCGAAAGAATACATCCCCTCGCCTTAATGTGTGAGCCGCGCTCCATTATAGAGTGTGAATAGGAGGGCCGAGATGAGAGACGGATAGATATGCGTAATAGCAAGAAAGTAATTGTGCAGTGAATCATTGATGCGGATTAATGATCCCTACCTACTTAAAGGACATCAATGAAATCTCTGTGTGTCAGGTGCCCCAATTTAGATGTTCAATAGGGCTACTGCCTGAGTAGCGTGTGAGATCACTCTCATCATTAGATCAGCTCGAACCCTCAACAGCGCATGCCCTACATTGGACGTTTTAACGTGGAACAACTTTGCACTAGAGTTGTGAAATCTTTACCTTTTTTTTTACCTGACTTCTATGTTGTGTGTTTTTAGCTTCCTATCAGTTTTACACAAGTCATTTAATCTACAAGTACACGTATACCACATATTGACTTTTCTCTGTTATGTTGTCTATAATCAGAGAGCATAATTTCAGATAATAAATGTGGGCACCACAATTAGATTGTTAATCATACTACAATGTAAACATGTGTAGGAATGTGTTTTACTTCATCCAAATGTGTTGATCCTGGTTTATTCGTCTGGGTGGGTCATCACAAGAAGATCACACACGATCTTGAGCTTTTGAATGTAAATAGGGCACGATATGTAAAACAGGGTCCAAGTTTATATTTTACGTGATAAAGGTTGGCAGTGTTTCAAAATCATGTTCTTCCCTAAACTAAAGAAATATGACAATAATTCATCAAAGTGGTCCATGACAATGTCTGGCTGCATGTTTGTTTCAGTAGACATTGTTCTCTTGTGTTTACAATGCCTTGAATTATTGTTGTGTTCATCTTACTGGGGTTTAACCCCTACTGTCCGCATTTGTTTCGATGTATCTATAGTTGGTTACTATGAGACGTCTTCCTGAAGATTCTTAAAAAAAATTGTGTATAATAAAACCCAGCTGAAGCAGGATGATGAGGGCTGGATGCCGTAAGAAGTGTACTTCTACTGATGGGTATTCAAAGACACGTATATTCAACAATTTTATCTCACTTGCACTGTATTTTAGTCAAGAAATGGAACTAAAAGTTAAAAAATATACAATCGTAGTTTGAAATGCTGTTGTTTTTCTTTTTTTATCATGAGCAAAATTGCTTATAATAATACCTTACACCTATCACATAAAATCTTAGACACTACAACTAAACTGAAACTATTGATATGCATAAGCGCTATATAAATAACACATCATTATCAAATTATCAAACAACATTCAATTAATTCCCTTACAGCAGACACAATAAAAATCAACTGTTGACAAGTAATAGAAAAACAAACAATATACGTTTGGAAAGTTATTACCCAGCATGTAGATGATCTTAACATTCCATAATAATCATTAATATAATGATCAGTGCATTATCAAAACACTTTCTTTAATATCCTTCCATATAAGAACCACATAGTTGATATATCGATACAACATCATCATTTTGGCTTTGTATAGATTGCTGGCACGCATATGTGATTGTGAGTTTGCAAAGCAAGCATAACGCGTCGGAAGCGGCCAGATCACGGATGCTCTGCTTGGTGAACGTGAGCTCCGAATCGGGTGCGGCTTGGCGTGCAGGAGAGGTCCCGCCTAGGATCTAGGACCTTTCCTCTAATTGCGCGAAGGAGAAGGCCCGGCTGTGGAACCTGCTTGTTTGGGAAGCGTGGGAGACGCAACTTTGAACATCCGCAGCCCGCCTTTCCCTGCCTTGCCCTGCCTGCCTGTTGCTGCCTACTACACACGGGCTCGAGTGCTGCCGTATCCTGAGAAAGTCATTAACTTCTAATCAGGTAATTGGCAGCTGACAACTGCCGGCTGGCAGATTGAGGGTTTAGTAGGCAGGCTGGCTCACGAAGAGGCGGGAATACAGAGGACTGCAGTATGAAAAGGGGGTAGGAGGTTTTTTCTGTCTACCTCTATTCTGAAATTGCCGTATTACCTCCACTGCTTCCATTGGTACCATTAGGTAGCAGAGTACTGTCTAACTTTGAATGAGTGCTCATTATATGTCGGCATCGGAAGCGGCCTCTGCGTAGTACGACAGCCCCCTGAGGTGCGGCTTGATGCTAGGTCCTTTCGTTTGATTGCCGGACCTGAACGTGGAACGCGGACGCTAATTGAGCAGCGCTCCAGCTCCAGCGCGCTCGGCTACGGGTTACGGGCAGCCTTATGGTTTCTGAGGGCGCACTGGAGTAGTGGATGCAACACCTATGCCCTCTTTCCACGTGTACAGGGGGTGACACCGCGGGATCTGAAGAGGACACCAGCGTTCCTATAAAACATTAAGATATAATTTGACGCTGAATCCGGATGATTGGGGACAATATCTGTTGAATTAAATTATTGCCTCTCTTCTCCCGAAATTTGTCTCAACTATATCTATTGATCTTACATAGTGTCTATACCCTTGAACTGATGGCACCCTCTAAAAAACCTTCCATTTCCAAATACAATCTAAGGGAAAAGAAACAGGAGGTAGCCCTGGGATCTATAATGGAAGAAAATAAAAGTAAGAGAAATAAAGTCAAGAAGGGAATCCCTGTTGATCAGGGAAAGATCACGGGTTTCTTCCCTTTAAATGTGCCAGTGGACATTAATTCCACTGCCCTGGAGACACCTATGGAACCAGTGTTCAACATCTCTAATTTGGGCAGTTCGCTCAACTTTGAAGACATCGACAATAACTCTCTTTTAGATCTGTGTCTGAATATCCAGAGAGGTATGACTCCCCAGACAATAACCCCTCTGGAAAATGGGAACCTCTCAAAGCCTGAGAGCCTAGCTAAAGAAGATGGCAAACTGCCACCCATGATGGGTCATCGGTGAGATTATCAGCCTCACCTAATCTAGTTATAGACACATCATTGGCAACTGGCACAGAGAAAACCAACAGTAATTTCCTGTTAGTGCCAGAAATTGCGGAACTACAGGCATCGGTGGCATCTTTACAATTTGCATTAAAAATATTGCTGCGGATGTCTGGGCGAATATTGGCAAATACAGATTCTTTGATCAGTGACCAAGAGCATAGACAGAACCTGGCTGAGGAGGCGGAAAATAACTTAACTGAAGCCATCTCAATAGCAAATGAGCTGCATGAGCCACAAACCTTAGCTCCAAGCATAGAAACATCCAAACATCCAGTGATATTGCCAGAGACACCGCCTCCATGCAAGCAGCGTAAACAACGCAAGAGGGATAAGCTAGCATCCTGCGGAGCTAGAACCAGTAGTCAGGGGGCGTCACCTCCGGAGATGGGGAAGCCCATCCATTGCTCAAAAAAAGCAAAAAAAAGAGCTGCTCGGGCAAAGAAACGGAAAGATCTAGGCAATGGCCGTCTAACGAGCTGGTTGATCGCTGGGGATACAGAAGCCCAGGACGGGGTAGACGAACTTGAAAATACAACGAACGAGTCTTTATTTGAGGACGACATCGTTCCAATAAATATCCCAAAAACAGCTAGCAAACATGGAAGTCCACATTGCTCTGTATTTTCAATATCAGATCCTATAAAAGAAAATGATGCCGTTTGGGGCAACCGTACCTGTATTATAAAAAATCTGTATCAGTCTGATAAATGCACCTGGCTCTCTCGCTCTGAATTTTTGAAGAGATTGTTTTCTGTCCCTCAATTAAGAGTCTTACAATCTGAGGACTTTCAATTTTTAGAGCCTTTGACTGGTTCATATCCCAAGGTATCAGCTTTACATTGTAAATTTATTTCCACTGCTCAATTATTAAGGACCTTTAAAAAAGAATTGACAATGGTGGATATCGAGATAGATGCTGAACTGATGTATAATGAGCCAGGTGGTTCTGAATCGGAAGCTGTGATCGATAGTTCGGCCGTTGCTTGTCTTAATATACCAATTGGAAAGAAGGTGGACATGTCAGAAGTACAGTCTGTTTTGAGATGGCTGACAGAGGCTCTCCCCAAGGTCTCTGCCGGTCATTGAAAATTATTGCTGGCTTCATGGTACTGCAGGGGCTTTGCCCATCTCCTAAATGAAGATGGACCGATTGCACAACTATCTCATTACAATTGTATCTGTCTTCAAGAGACTTTGGCAATAAATCCTCTATACTTGGATGGTTACAATGGCCATCAGGTATCAGCCAAAAGAGGAGAAAGAGGACGGCCCTATGGAGGGCTATGGATTGGGGTAGCTAATTGGCTTGGTTCTAGAAAGCTGGACGTGAATCAAGATGAACAATTGCTTGCAGTTGAAATAGTATATAAAAATAAGGAGAACTCTGGTAAACTGCTAGTTGTCTGTCTGTACAACCCTCCGGGGGCAGTGTATAGAGAGTCCTTACAGGAAGCATTGCATGAGCTATTAGCCAGTTGGCTAACCATTGAAGGGAATGTGGATGTTTGTGTAGTAGGAGATTTTAATACCCATATGTTAGGAGGTGAACAGAGAACGGCCAACCTAAAGATATATCCTAAATGTGCCATGGAACATCAGAAAGTAGAGAGTGAAGGATTAGATTGGGTATATTTTTTCGCAAATGGGATCTTGAGATGATAAATGGTCGTACCAAAAGTGATCATCCGGGTAGACATACTTGGAGAAATGGAGCAATGGTTAGCACTTTGGACTATATTTTCGTCTCTCCAAGCATGCTTCTATTAGTCGAAGATTTGATAGTAATCCCTAATAATTGGAGCGACCATGCAATTTTAGCATGCTCATTTGACAATATAGAAGTTGGTACCCAATTTTGTATGGTAGGGGATTTAAAAATTAATCATGCAGGGACCTGCATTCGCTGGTCGGATAGGAATGTATTACTTGCTACAGAATCTCTAAATAAAAACTGCTACCCCAATACCGAAAGAATTCACAAAGATGTCTATTGATGATGTAGAGAACTGGATTTACCAGTTCTCGGATAAACATGCTGCAACTTCTACCGGTGGCATGATCAGCGATCAAACGAAATATCCCATATACGACAGATACATTTGAGATACTAAAAGAACATTAAGAGCTAATCTAAGACGAGCCAAGAAAACTAGTTTAACTTGGGAGAAATATACTTTAACATCTAAGAAATTAAGGAATAAATACAGGGCAGACATCAAGGCAAAGAGAAGCCTTGATAGAAATAGGTCTTGGCAAAGGTTGGTGCAGACTATTTGCTCTCGGAAATCCAGTAGTATATGGTCACTCCTTAATGAAGCCAGGGGGAACAAGGCTCGGCAGTTAGCAAACCCAATATCTAGTGCAGAGTGGACCAGGTTTCTGGAAAAGCGTAATGTAGAATCTAAATATGATGAGATGACTGAGATAGGTAAAATTCCAACTGACCCTTCTATAGACATCTCTTATGAATCCATCTTGTCTACGATTAAAGCATTGAAATCCTCCAAAGCACCTGGCCCAAATGACCTGGCCAATATTGTAATAAAGAGCAACCCGGAGTTTTGGTCTGTATTAATGAACATTCTGTTCACAAAAAATCTGAGCACAGGAAAAATTCCAAGCTCTTGGCAATCGGCCATTCTAATTCCTATATTTAAAAAAGGAAACAGACTGGATCCCAACAACTATAGATTACTTTCTATGTTAGACAGTACAAGCAAAATATTCGCCTCACTTTTATTGGGAAAACTCCAGAAATGGGTTGATCAGGCCAATATATTGTGTAAATTCCAATGCGGCTTTAGAACGGGGTATTCCACTACCCACAACCTTTTGGTTGTGGACTATATGCGCAGTAGGGCCCTACAAGGTGGGCAACCCCCCCCCTACGCTCTCTTTGTAGATTTCAAAGACGCATTCGACTCTATCCCACGAGAAAAACTCTGGACGAAGCTACGAAAATTAGGTTGTCCAGTTGATCTTTTGTATTACCTTAGGCTACTACATCAGAACACTAAGGTGAAATTAAAATTAGACCAGGATGGTCATGTGTCGGAGGAAGTACTACAGAATAGAGGGGTTAAACAAGGATGCGTGACTGCTCCACTTGTTTACAATCTATATGTTCACGACATCCCTTTGAAAATAGCTACTGCAAAAAATTGCCCTCCCAGCATAGGTAAAACCCCTTGTTTGGTTCTCGCATATGCGGATGATATAGTTATATTTGATCATACTATCAGTGGATTACGACGTTCGGCAATAGCCCTCTGGGAATATTCTGCACATAATGGGCTCACTATTAATGCGGAGAAGACACAAGTGATGAGATACACAAGTAAAAGATCTTCACGTGTACTGCTTCGCATTGATAGTGTGGAAATTTCATATGCCCCGGTATATAAATATCTTGGGATAGAGCTAGAACCCAAAGGCGACTACTCTACATGTAAACGCCACCGAAAAACAAGAGCAGCACAAATTACTGCCCTTTTCAAAAGCTTTACAATTAAACAGGGAGGCTTCACTCTATGGGGAACCCGTCATCTTTATATCCAGGTTTTTTCCCCCATGATAGTTTATGGCCTTGAATCCCTGATTAAAATGGATCTGGATTGGCTACAAATTGTGGAGGGAAAATGTTGGCGAAGGATCCTGGGACTTCCGGCTTGTATACCCATGTTGCTACTAAGATTGGAGCTGGGGCTTATATTGTTAAAAGCGCAGGTATTGAAAAAGAGGATGGGATTTTATTTAAAAATGGTGAACGGCAAGGGTAATGCCCTACTAATGTCATTCTCTTTGAAAAGTAACAATGAGGGTCCCATTAGAGAATTTAAAGATCAAATGGAACAATTACTCAAAGACATCTGTTGGAGACATTGTGAAGGGTTATATACTGAAGCGATGCAATCTCTTATGGGGAGACGGTTAGAGCTGTGGGACTGGCTTGAAAATGTTGACCATCTACGCAAGCTAAAAAGATATAGCTTTGTGCAAAATAGATTATACACATTTAAGAAGCCGCAGACATATCTGTCGCTATGCCCATCCCTTAGGCTCTGGAGATTTATACTGCTACTAAGAATTGAATATCTTCCCATAAAGATGACTACATGGGTGATAGATAAGCTACCCAAAGATCAACGCTACTGCCGTCTCTGTAAGAATTTGGAACATCTTGAGACAGCTAAGCATGTACTCACGGAATGTTTGGCAATGATAGATGATATAATTACTCATCTGGGAAAGCATGTACATAATATGGAAACCATAGGGGACATGCTTTTCTGGAATCATTGTATCAACACCAACAGCATAAGATTGTTAAAAGCACTTTATTCTATCTGGCTAAGGGTAGAAGTTAAGTTGGGTTTATCTATATAATGCTTGTTGGGAGTCGGCCAGGATGTGCTCCTATATGGAAACTGTGACATTGCTAAGCGTATCATAATGTAGGTGATTATGCCCATGACTATGAGGCAAAAATGATTAGTACCTCTGGTTTATATGGTTGATTATGAATTATAGAGACAGTGAACGAATTATAACTCTGCATTGTTTGAATTTGAATTTTTCTTTTTAAGGTATATATATTGTATTGTATTGGAATTTTATTCAATGTATGGTTTTATTGTATAGATTAATATGTGTAAAGTTTATTATTTAAACTATGTCACATTAAAATTATTATTATGTGATTGTTCAAATTTCCACAAATAGAGGTTTGCATAAGCCACAACAACAACATAATCCAAGACTGAACCTTATAATTTCCGATGGTATTTGTCCTCACACTATACATTTCATTTATCTTCTATTCAATGATATATATTAACTGAAATATGAAGTAACATATAATTGCAATGTATGCAGTATTTCTTAACCAATGTAGTTTTGGCACTTTCTATGTCTTCCTCACCCATATGTCGCGAAGCCACATCCATTGTTGAGAAAATATCAACACTTAGGGCCAATTCATGGAATATTTGCCCTGTTCAATGAGACTTGGCGCTGTTGAAAAGTGACTTTGCACTGCCGACACAAACCATGATTCATGGAACTCTGCAAAGTGTATTTTTGCAGTACAAAGTCCTGCAATGTCATTTGGTTCTGCAAAAATGACTATGCACTGACTTTGCACTGCTGAAAAAGGACTTTGCACTGCCGATATATACTCTGATTCATGGAACTGTGCAAAGTGTATTTTTTCAGCAATGCAAAGTCACTTTGAACCGTGCAAAAAATGCCATGAATCAGGCCCACAGTTTCGAATTGGAAGTTATGCTCACCGAAATGGCATAAAGGAATTTATCATGTCAGTATGGAAACAGACATGTCGATTTTCTGGGGATAGTTGCACTCTGGAATAGTCATGTTAAAACTGTCATTACAAAGTGGAATGTGACTGCAACTTCCTGGGGCAATATTTATCTGGACTATTGTAATTCTGGCATGACATAGGCTAGACTGGCATTGAAATATCACAAGGGCAATATGAAACTGGCATGCACAATGCTGCTGTTATCTTTCTGCCATTCCACAAGATTCCTTTGATGTGTATCATGCATGCCTACGTCAGCTAGCCCTGTCATGCAGACTCATAGATGAGGAGGATGACGTGCAGGCCCAGTTCATAGGAACATGTTTTTCTACAGGTCCCGATCACCAGATCCCGAGGGGGTCCCACTCCCATGGCTACGGGATGGGTCTACCTAGAGCACCAATCCCGCTCTGGGTGGGCACTCCAACTCCATGAATGTAATTTTGCTCAAACAATTAACTACTTGTCTTGCTTGACTTTAAATGAAATACACCAAGGTCCACATCTTTACATGCCGGGGCTCGGCACCTCTATTTCATGTCTCACCAGTATCAACCATGTACAGGCCCAAGAGATTGTCTAGGTCATATCTGAGGGGAGTGGTGCGCTGGTGGGCTACAACACCTCAAAATAGCTAAGACGTGTTCACTTTGCCTGTGGTATTCAAGAGGCAGATGTGGGTGCTCTTCTGAAGCAATATTGGGCCCTTTTACGGGACCTCTACAACATTGGGGTCATGCTCTACAACGACCCAGTGTTTACGCTGGTGACCCAGCAGCCCATGAGAATATCATACACCTCAAGAAAAAGCTGAGCAGGAATGGAAGATGCTGGAGGCAGTGGACATCATTAGAAGGATGATAGGCCCCACACAATCACACAAAGGGTTTCCCCAATTGCTGTGGCAGCCAAGTACACACATCTGGATGGAGTGTTGATCTGCCCAATAAAGCAATGAAGAGCGAGAGAGGCACACTCCGCCCACCTTTAATGACCAGATAGCACACCTACAGGCTGCTACAATCTTTTCTGCAATAGGCTTGAATGCTAGATATCATCAGATGCCCCTGCATGCGGACACTCGATTCATTGCCACATTCTCATCGCACATAGGACCCTTTCTGTACAGGCACCTCAACTTTGGGGTATTTTTAACATACAATGCCATGGGTGCTGGCTGCCTTTCTTGATGTGAAAAACGTGAGCAATGGTATTTTGATATGCACGCATCATCCGAATAGGAACACTTGACTAGGCTAGCAAAAGTATTCTGATGCCTGAGAGACAATTGTCTGATGCTAAACAGAAGCAAGTGCAAACTCCCGCAGAAATCGGTGGAATATTTTTGATACATTTATCTAAATGTCTAGAGTGTTGGCAGGTACTGGAAAAATTTCTGACATCAAAGAAGCATCTCCCCCACCTCACAGTCTGAAGTAAACAGCTTCCTATGGATGGTGACCTTTTGTGGCCATTTCAGCCTTGATCTAGCCACCATGAAATCACCACTGCAACATATGATGAAACAAAGGTTGCCCATCGATCTGGGGTGATGAAGAATGAAGGGACTTCGACAACACCAAGCAAGAGCTGGTTGCTGATACTAGAATGGCCTCACTGCAGGAGCTACAGAGGTTGTGGTTGATTAAAGCCCCTTAGGATTGGAAGCCATTCTTGTGCAAATTTATGAAAAGGGGTTATTGGTTCCCCATTGTTTATCCAAGTAAAACCCTCACCACTATTAAATGGGGATACTAAAAACATTGTTTGGGTCTATTTGACCGAAAAAATTGGCCTTTTCCAATTTGATTGATTTTTTGTTTGAAAATGCGGGGGTTCCCCCCCAGCAACCCACCTCCCCACTTCCCTAACCTTTTCCCTTACCCCATACCACATATATATTTAGTTTAAATTGACCAAAATGCCCCCAAAAAACGAAAACAAAAATGTGGTGAAATTGAAAAGGTCAATTTGGTTTGCCATCAAGTATGCTAATTCCAAAAATATAGATGTTGCATTTGTAGTGTGGGTGTGGGGGTGGGGTTACAGAATTTTTACCTCTGCATTTACGGTCATCCTGTCATGATGGCAACAAATAACATGATGCATAACATGCTTTTGTCGCGCCCTGCACCACGTCCATCGACTCGGATTTAACAATGAATTTTGGGCTAGAATAATTAAGGAGAGACGAACATGTTTCATCACATATGACTCTGTCCCTGTATCAATTCCACTTGAGGAGATTGTGGTGGCAATGCGTCAACATGACTTTTCGCAAATACTGGGGTAGACCACGTATGTTCCAGAAAATTGTATAACCTCCTAGCCCAGCAGACCTCTCACGTGGCAGAAGCAAGGAATTGATGCATGGCCTGTGCAGGATGAAAGTTTCTGTGTCAGAGGACAGAGTGCTCTTAAAAGGTACCAGACTCATCATCCAATCTGTGCTAGTAGGGATATTTTTATAGTGAACAAGGGGCCATGCAGGGAAAAGCTTTGTAGAGAGGCAGATGCACATGTCATCAATAGAGCCCACCCCCTCACCTCCGTAATACTGGAAGAACAGCTAGAGAACACTGTGAATGACACTGAGTGTCATCCCAATACCACATCGAACATATGAAAGGCGTTATGTGCTCAGACAACCATATCAAATGTACTCTCGAACTGAGGTGGTAGACATGAGCTTGCAGATACTACTGGGCAAAGAAAAACTATAAGTAAAGTCTGACAGAAGAGAATTGACTTCATCAAGAGAGAAGATAGATAGACACATTAAACCTGATGTATGGATGTACAAAGAATGAAGAATGCAACTGAAGCAACAAAGTAAACATACATGTGAATAGGAAGATAACCATATACACGTAGAAGGTAAGTGACAAGAGATGTAGTAGATGTATATATGCAGAAATGCAAGATAGATAACATAACGTAGAAGCTTGCTAAAGTAGGAAATATGACGCGAGTGATGCACCCATGTTGAGAAAATGGATGTCGGCATCACATAATATTAAGCAAGAAATCTTGAGAAGAGAGACCAAGGCTGCAGTGTTGCAAGGCACTGAAATACAGATTTGTGCAAGAACCAAGGGTATTTGCTTGGCTCAGGATCAAGGATCCCATAGCAAGAAGCAACTGCAAGGCAAGAAAGGAGTCGAATAGGATAAGCCATGTACATAAAACATATTTCTCTCAGATTATGTAAAGGAGTGATAATTATGAGTGCCAAGTATTGAACAATCAAAGATGTCAAAAGCATATGCAAGATGGAGCAACCAAGTCTCTTGATGCCAAGAGGAGTAATAGCACCCAATATAATTAAACCAAATGGCATTAAATAGGACATACATGGATAAAATAATGGTCACTTCACACATGGTGTAAGACCAGAAGACAAGACCTATTCAAAAAGCTCCAGATGAAGATAGCAATGTACCTTCATTCCCTTTAAAGGTTCAGAGGAAGAGAACGACCAGCAAGGTCTACTGAAAAGAAGAAGCCTTGGCTTAGGGCCTACCTGATGAGAGATGGTAGGCTGATTAGCAAAGAAAGGCAGTTGTCTGACGTTGTTCCCCTGCACCTGGGTTTCGATGCTTACGTGCTGCTAACGAGCCAAATGTCCAAGGTTGGAAGAGAGTGCCCACAAATCATGAGGGTCTATGTGATGGTGAACTATACATTGTTGCAGAAGCCTATCTGTTTCTCGTATTATGCTATTATCAGTATTTTATGTAGTGAGAGGGTGTGTAAGGTGTGCCTACCAAATATGGGGCAGCCAATGATGATACTAACCCTTATCTGAAAAATACGTATATATATTCCCTTAACGAATCCCGCTGCTCAATGGGTTTTTACTGTTTGACACGTAGGATTACGTCATAGCTGACATATAATGAGGTATAAAACCTTTTGGGCCTCATTATGACCCAGGCGGTAATCTGCCGACATTACCGCCATGGCGTAATGAGCATTTACACCGTGGGTCGATGGCGTAAAGAGCGCCACATTACGACCCATCGCGCACGAGCATTACGCCATGGCGGTAATGTAAATAACGCCATGGCGGAAAAGGCCCCTACCGGCATCGTAGGGCGAGCAAGGTGCACTTCCGCCACCGTAAGTAGCGGCCACAGTAATTAGCGGCCACCGTAATTAGCGGTGGCCGCAATTAGTGGTCACCGTAAAAAGCAGAACCGGAAATAGCGTCATCGCGGCGGAACGGGAAACAGCACGTCGGCCATCTT
Source organism: Ambystoma mexicanum (assembly GCF_040938575.1). Lineage (NCBI taxonomy): Eukaryota > Metazoa > Chordata > Amphibia > Caudata > Ambystomatidae > Ambystoma > Ambystoma mexicanum. The sequence continues at coordinate 1,205,673,590 of NC_090934.1, read as the reverse complement.
TAAAAACACAATCCATTGCCATCCTTCCGAACAACACCAGATCCAACCCTGACACCTGTCCAAACCCATCACCCACCCATCCAACCACCCAAAAATGCCTAAAGTTGTTAAGAAGGCATGTGACCACCAGCGCCAGGAAAGATTTAGGCGGGAGGAACTCTGCATGCTTGTGGAGACCCTGCAAGACAATGCAGCTGTCGTTTTCTCGCCGGAAATGACCAGGCCAGCGATAGCAAAAAAGAAGGCCATATGGGCCCTGGTGGCCGAGCGTGTCAGCGCGGTGGGGACCGTACCCCGCACCCCACAGCAGTGCAGGAAGCGCTGGGATGACCTTCGCATACGGGTCAGAGCCGTCATCTCTGCGAACCGCAACCTTGCCCTGGGTACCGGTGGAGGATCGGAATCCCCACTGAAACTCCAACCGTGGGAGGAGATTTGTGCAACCACGATTGGCATGGAAGGCATTGAAGGCGTCGGAGGGATGGAAAGGGGAGTTCCGACATCAGGCGATGAAGGTAGGTGCCTCAAACAAGACATGCCATAGTCACTGCAGACCATTCATGTGTAGCAGAATGTTGCCCTAGAGTGTAAATGCAACACATTAGCTCGACACTGCCCATAGCCACATGCGAGCTCCACCCTGTATACACTGCTGGCACCCACATACCTGCATCCACATAACACACAAAAAGGAGACAACCTGCATGGCCCTGCCTGAAATCTGCCTCATCTACTGACCAGATTCATGTCAATCATTGTCATTCCAAAGTCCGCAGATCCATCAATAACGCCCTCCCTCCTTTGCTCCACCACAGGTACAGATTCACACCCCGAGGACCAGGACACCCCTGCGACGAAGAGAGCCAAGAAGGCCAATAATACCATCCCCGCACCCTCAACCTCAGCTGCAGTGAGGCAGACCCCACAACAAGCAGAATCCACTGCAAGCAAACTGGACGGGCCACCGGCAAGCACCCCAGTAGGCAGCAGGCCAGCAGCAGCAGCTCCACCTGTACCAATATTGCCTGCCACAGAAGGCACCGGGTCTGCGGCCAGCAGCAACATGGGCGAAACAGCTGCAATTGCTGCATGTTCAGACTCTGACATTGAGGAGCACGAAGTCAGAAGCCCCACTGATCTTCTACATTCCCCCTGTTTGTCAAATGCCAGCCCCCATGAGGATCACACACAGGGGCACACAGAGGAAGGGGAGTGGCCCTCTACCCCATGCCCAGTCCTCAGTCCACAGAAGGGGAGCAGCCCCTCCATCACACCACCAGCACTGGGCATGGCCCAGCAGGGGCAGCAGTCCCTCAAGGATATCATAGAACGGCAGCAACAACTGTCCACGATGCTGACTGAGCATGCTGCGGAATGTGTGGGGGCTAGGGCAACCATTGAACAGGCCACGGAGACCCTAAGGGCCGAAATAGCGCAGAGCACTGCCACCCTGAGGGATGCTATGCAGGCCATGTCTAGGGACATTTGTGGTGAACTTGCCGGGTTGCGTCGTGTGCTCACTGAGCTCACCCACACCCTACAGGACGTGCATGAACGGGGGCAGGCAGGGACATCCTCCGCTGCCAGTTCTGCACAGAGCAGCCCCGTCCGACGTTCCGGACGGAACCTGCGCTCCACAGCCAGGGGTGCCCCGGGGGCCGGGAGAGGGAGCTTGTAACAGCCTGTGGCCACTGTCACAGGCATCTGTTGACACTTACATGGGGTGTGTTGGGGTGTGCAGGGGGGAGGGGGGTGTGTTGGGGTGTGCAGGGGGGAGGGGGAGGTGGGAGGGGGTGTGTTGGGGTGTGCAGGGGGGAGGGGGGAGGTGGGAGGGGGTGTGTTGGGGTGTGCAGGGGGGAGGGGGGAGGTGGGAGGGGGTGTGTCACAACGTTTTATGATTGAAATACACTTTTTGCTTTTCCGAAATGAAATGTGTGGACATTTTCATTGCATATGTGTGCTTTATTCATGTACAGTCCACAGTGTGCATGTCCCAGAGACACACAGTCCCCCAAGTGCAGTCTCCATGTGATACACAACAGCCGTGTGTGCTAGAAGCAGTGGTCGATGATATTTTGGCGCATTGCACGCCCCTCCTGTGCATTGCCTCCTCCATGGGGTGCCGCCCCATCTGCACCCTCCTCATCCTCATCGTCAGGTGGTTGCAGTTCTGCGTCAGGGGGCAGGGGCACATTCCGTCTGACGCACATATTGTGTAGCATGAAACATGCCATGACAATCTTTGCCACCTTCTCATGGCGGTACAGGAGTGCCCCACCAGACCTGCTGAGGCATCGGAACCGTGCCTTCAATAGGCCGAATGTCTGCTCTATGACCACACGGGTACGTGTATGTGCACGGTTGAAGTCCTCCTCGTGCTGGTTCTGCGGGTCCCGGACTGGTGTAAGGAGCCACCTCTTCAGGGGATAGCCTGCATCACCTGTATATAGGCGAGAATGTATGTGTCAGTCATGACGTCTGATCAAGAACATGATGTGCCACCATGGCTTGCATCCAACTGTTACTTTGGCTCACTTCTACATTCACTAATTGATTCACACAATGCAACCTGTAAATGCTCATGGCTCCCATGGCCTGTTTTGCATGCCATCACCCAATGTATGCAGAGGGGTGGAGTGCATTGTGAGTGCCCATCCACTGTGTCCGTTCATGCCGTTTGGTTAGTTGGCCTGGCACATGTCCTGTGATGGCAATGCGCACATCATCGCAACATTGCTGTGGGCCTCATCATGACCCCAGTGAGCAATGCTGATGTAGACAGGGACATTTTGGGGGCCCTGCTGTCTGTGTAATGGTGTGTTGATGTTTCTGTCCGTCATGTGCCTCCTTCGTGGGCAGTTATGGGGGACAGGCCTATCGGTTGATGGTGTTTGGTGACGTGCATGTAGGTGCTTTTCATTGTTGACAATGTGGTCTGATTTGGTAGAATGCACTTGCAGATGGTTGTGTCATGGTTGGGACACAACCTCATTCATATGGTAGGGCTGCATACATTGGGTATTGGCTTTACTGGTGTTGGGTGGAGTTTGGGTTGCTTTAGGATATCATCTGTCTCCGTTCTCTCTGCTACTCACAGCCAGGTGGAGTATGCATCATCCCCCCCCCTTCAGCCAGGTGGAGCATGCATCATTCCCCCCCCTTCAGCCAGGTGGAGTATGCATCATTTCCCCCCCCTTCAGCCAGGTGGAGTATGCATCACCCCCCCCCCTTCAGCGAGGTGGAGTATGCATCATTCCCCCCCCTTCAGCCTGGTGGAGTATGCATCATTCCCCCCCCCTCTTCAGCCAGGTGGAGTATGCATCGGTACGTCATTCACCTACCCACTTCACATTTCCATGGTCATGACATTGGACTCACCGATTAGTCAGGATCTTGGGCCTGCATGTCGCTCCATGTAGCGTGGTATTGTGGAGTTCCTCAGGACCATAGAATCATGGGTTGATCCGGGGAATCGGGCACAACAATGTGTGATGATCTTGTTGGAGTCACAGACCATTTGCACGTTGATTGAGTGGAACTGTTTCCGGTTGCGGTACGGTACCTCCATGGCACGTGGAACCACCAATTCCACATGGGTGCAGTCGATGGCACCAATGCAACCAGGTATGCCGGCTAGTGCATGGAAACCCACTTTGGTGTTTGCAATCTCCTGGGCAGTCCGTGGTAATGAGATGTGGTCGTCTGTGTGCTTGAGGAGGGCATCGAGCACTTGGATGAGTGTTCGTGAGAATAATGGTTGTGAGATGCCATGCAAGTGCCCCACTGTGTGCTGGTAGGTGCCTGTGGCCAGGAAGTGGAGTACAGACACTACCTTCAGTCGGGGTGGGATGGCGGTTGGAGTTTCTATCATGCTGACGATGTCGTTGTGTGTCATGTCTACGATGGCGGTGATGGTGTCCCGGTCCAAACGGAACAGGGTGTGGATCTGCTCAGCAGTGAGGTTGAATGGATTGGCTCTGATGCGTGGGATTGGGGGCTGCCTGCGTGGTGGCACTGGCTGTGCTGGTGGGGCTTGCTGGGCCTGCCTTGCCCTCCTTCTCCTCCTGCGTCTCCTCTGTGCTGCCTGTTGTTGTTGTTGCTGTTGTAGCACTTGCATTGCTATCAGGTCCTCCAGCCCCAACATTGCTAGTCGTATCGGTATCATTGTGGAGTGTGACTGGGTGTGGGAAGGGGTGGGGTGTGCTCTTTTTGTACTTCCTGAGTCTGTATTGCTTTCACCTGTGCTGTTTCTGTGCACCTGTGGCAGCTGCATTCACTTTACATGGCCATTTACGGTTGGTTCGCAATGGCGTAATTAGCACCATGGCGGTAAGGTACTTAACGGGCTGGGTGATGGCGTTAGGTGCATGTCCGCTTGGGTCGGCATTCGCGTACCGTGTGGGAGGTCGCCTGCGCACGCCCTTGGCGCAGTTAGCGGCAGCGTTAACTACGATGCCGCTAATGGCATCGTAGTTAACGGTCACGGGTCATGATCGGACCTAGCGGAAAACGATGGCGGTAACCATTTACCGCCATCGTTTTTCACTTAGCGCCAGGGTCATAATGAGGCCCTTTGTGTAATTGAAATGTGCTGAGAGTGTGTGAGCTCCAATCTGTTTGTTCACCAGGATTCCCTACTTTATTGAACTGATAATAAAGTAGTATTTTGGCATGTTCTTTGAGTCTGTCCAGTTATTTGGGCCTGAGATCATTTATTTGATAATCCCATTCGGCCCTTGAAATGCTCCAGGGGCTACTGCACAGCTTGACTTGCATAAATGGTTTGATTTCCAGGCTTGGAAAGAAAACTTGATGGGGCAATTTCATGCTGTATATAATGCAGAGCCGAAGGAGCACTGACAAGTTCATCCCCTATTGAATCTCATCTCTGTAGCTCCAGGGCACAGGAAGCATTCATATGGGCCTGGGCGTAGTCTTAAATGATCAACACTTATTTGTGGTATTGGATGAGTTTTCCAGATATCCGGTGGTGGAGTTCATTACCTCTATGACAGCAGAGGTGATTCTGCAGGTATTAGAGAAGATGTTTGCCGCACATGGACTGCCTTTCTCCATAAGATCAGGCATTGTTCCTCTTTTCCAAAGAAAATACTTTAAAATGTTTGTGGGCAAATACCCCATTGGACACAAGTGCAAAACACCACATTGACCAAGAGCAACGTGAGGTGTATAACGATTCATGAAAGCTTCATACAAGACTTTCAGGGCTGCCATTGCGTAGGGAACACCTTTGCAGACTGCCTAATAGCCTACAGAGCAACGCCCCAGTCTGTGAATGGATTTTAAGGAGCAGAATTATTTCTTGGCCGTAAAGTGAAAACTACCATACTGGGACATGGGTTATAAAAAGTTCCAATAGTGAATGGTGTGGCAGCCAGGCACCAACTGTACAAGACAACCGGAAGGAGGGAACTCAGAGGAAGGTGAAAAGACTGAACATTGAAATAGTAGATGAACGCTCTGAGGCCTGCGGGCGGGTTCGCGCTTTACACAAATTAAATAGAATGTAATAGAGGGCCTCCTCTGCATTTATTTCCCTGGCCTGAAGCAGAGCCTCCAATTTGAGCCCATTCATTGAAAGTTGGTGACAAAAAAATGTATTTGGACCGAGAGAGCAGGTAACGACAGAGTGCAAATGATCCAACACCACAAGCATGTGGTGTTTGAATAATGCCGTGTACAAGCAAAGTTGCATGAAAATGTAATCTTGTGGTGACCGATGTTATGATTGGACATGATCCCTGAATGGAGTGCCCCCATTACATGCCAGGCCGATGAAGGTATTGTACGATCGGACCGAAAAAAAGGTCAGACCGTACAATACGACCGAAAAATTCTACCACCAAAGGTTTGAACAAGAAAAGTTTGAACCTTTGGTGGTAGCATTGCAGGTAAGTAAAAAATAAAAAGACTGCTGGGGCTGCGTGGGTGTCCCCCGCAACACCCTGCTCACTATACTGTGTGGTATAATGAGCGGGGGTGATGTGGGGGACACCCCCGCAGCACACCTGCGAACAAAAAAAAAACGGGGGCTGCAAGTGTGTCCCCCGCAACACCTCGCTCACTATACTTTGCAGTATAGTGAGCAGAGGTTGCGGGGGAAACCCCTGCAGCCCCCGTAGTATATAAGTGTGTTCGCATGAGAAAGGTGCAAACTTTTGGTAGTTCGCACCTTTCTCATGCAAACTTTCCGGCCGCGGCAAAATCAGCCGCGGTCGGATCACTTAGAACCACGATGAAGGGCTATCATCTAAGATAGCAAGTAAAAGTCTGGGCGTTGGAGCCGGACGAAATCCAGAATACTTCGACCACCAGAGCGTCCATATCTTTTTCAAGCACTCCCTTATAACTGCATAGATAGGCCCCTTGGCTACGATACAGCAAGAAATAGGAAACAAAATACAAATATAGCAATCGGTATCCGCTCCACGTGCCCAATAGATAAATAATGATCTGACTGAACTAAATGTGTGGGGAACTAATTAGAAGGCAACCTGTGGTCTAATTAATGACTCCACTCCCACTCTATCTTTGCCATTAGAGTTAACAATCATTGACACTCGCTCTAATCGTCTCCCTGCTGTAAGCAGCAGCGGACCCTGCTTGGGGATAAGGATGCAGGACGCAAGCGGCCTATCATTTGCCTGAGCTGTGCACTCCTCGGTGAATGGTAACATTAGTGCTGTTAAGCAGCGTTGAGAAATAAATATGAGCCTGGTCAGATTGCATGAATCAAGAGTACATTCAGAGGTGCTGCAATCGATGTACACTGGGCAGAATACTGGGGCGTGTGGGGGGAAAACGGGGGTTGTGGAGACAGGCCTTGCATCATTTATGGGGGAGAGGTAAATCAGAACTCAGTTCAAGGGGCATATTTTTCTCAAAAATGTCATGTCATCAATGACCTTTGTGATGTTATCTTTGATATCCTAGGTGTTAGTCGTAGCAGTGCATGGTGGCGGCGCAAGTTATGGTTGCTTAGCTTACCATAACTGGCGAATTTCTGAGGTTTTCCGGTCTTACTTGTAACTATAATGTCCCTTTAACAACGTTTTTTCATTTCATTTTCATGAGGATTTTATTAGTGCAACTTAACCAAAACGTGCCTTTAACAAGGTTCTTCATTGAAATAAGCACTTTATGGAAGCACTGTAGTAGTCAGAAAAAGCAGAGATGCTCAAAAACATTTTAACTGAATGCCTTCTAAGCAGCTCCTAAACAGGTACTATTATCCTACATGATGGCACCTATTTCACCGCCCTGTAAAGGACAGAAGCCTAACATCTAAATTTTAGAAAGTGAGATTTGTGGGATCTTTGCAAATTTCAAATATATTGTAATTGTGATGTCAAAGAGATAAACAGGTCTGGATGTAAGCAGTGGATATGGCGGTGCACCTTATATGTTGCAGTTGACCATCGTATCCGCCTCTGCAAAGCTCTTTTGTTAGTAATACATGTGTTCCCCGCCACAACACTATTATTATGGATCTCACTCCTCTTCCTTAGCACGAGCTTCATAATGTACAGGCCTGATAACTCACCACCTTGGAAGATAGCAAGCCTGTGTGGGGGCATGATCAGCTGGTTTTCGTACAGGACATATTACAGAAACCATGCACATTATTGATGACGTTTATGAGATACTGAATGATGGCAGCTCCTGTTTTCTCATTATATTAGATTAATCTGCAACATTCGATACAATTGATCATAATATTTTACAATTGATCATAATATTTTACTTGACACACTTATGATGGGAATTAGAGGTCAAGTAGGTTCCTGTCTTATTGGAGTGCCAGAAAGCAAATGGTTGTGACGGGTCAAACTCGCTCAGAACCTTTCTGTACTCCTTATGGGGTCCCTCAGGGCTCAATTCTTTCAGCATTACTTTTTAATCTTTATATGGAGCACCTGGGCAATTTGATTTCTAGTTGTGCATTGATAATCACCAATATGCTGACGATACCCAATGATATCGGTTACATGTGATTATAATGAATCAAAAAATAAGTGAATGAAATAATACCGTTTAAATAAATATATATTTTTTTAGTATCTAACTTTCACCCACCATGTATTATTCTGTCCTGGTTGCCAACATGAGATTCTATATTTCATTATGTGCATGTTCAGTTGTATTTATGCAATGTTGTCATTTTGAGCATTAGACCAGCTATATCCAAAGATTACGCACTTACATCTGCACATCAGAATATTCGTGGGGGTCGTTGTTTTCTAACTCCATGCAGAATCCGACCATGATTGTGCACTATGCGTTTAGTCTGTTATTTTATTATTTGTGCTGTGCTGATTTTCGACACTGGCTGTGTTCAGCTCGCCCATGCATTCAACTATATTATGTCATGCACTTTTACCCCTTTCCATCATGGCCGCCTGCTTTTCTATCCTCAGCTATGACTTGTCATTGTAACTAACAGAGTAATAGGACTGTTTTCCACTGTGTGCATTTTAACCAGTTTTTTTTTCTTTCCCCATACGTGATCAAGCACTCTGGGTAGCACGAAACGCGTTGTTTGCAGGTCGCATACCATGGCATCCTGCCTCTGTTTGTCTGTGTTTTGTTGCATTTTTGTACCACATGTTTGTGTGTACAAGTATCTTTTTTCTTGTTGAACATTAAAGGTATCCGTATTATATACACGGCGTGCTTTTTTTGTTTACATCCAGAATTTTTGAGTTTTGCAAACTATGCCTGGCTCGCGGGAGTGCGGTTAATCTTTCCTTCTTTTTGTTCAATATATATATATATTCATATATATATATATATATTATATTGGGGGCCTGCCTCCTAATCCACCCATTTCCCCATGCTTTTAGCCCACCCAAACCACCCCCACACTTTATAACCTCTTACCCCCTACCCCATATATTTATTTGTCGTTTTTTCTGTATTATTGCATTGTTTTTTTTTTCACGCTCAAATCACTACATACCAAAATATCATAGAACTTCTTCTGAGAAAGATACAGTCTTGTCGAGATTGAAGCCTGAATGTCGGATCGCTTTTTAAAATTAACTCAGTCTAAGACTGCATTTCTTTTTGTGTCTCATTCTAGCGATGAACCTGTTTCTTAAATTGTTTTTCAAATGTGAACATTCCAAGGTCACAATCAAGATTTGCTCAAATAGCTGGGTTTTATGCTAGATTCTCCGCTCACTTTAATTCCACAGTGAAATCTGTTCACCTTTATGCGCTGTGGGCAGTGAAACCTTTAATTCCAACATTTGATTTGCACACCTTCGTGCAATCTTTAGTGTTATCGCACGTCATCGTATAAATGCAGCTCTCCCTGGTATTCCGCCTTCGTCCCGGCTCCTTTAGAGTGTGCCTTCACAATGCAGCAACAGCCCGACTGCTGGTGGGGGCGGGGGCATCTGAACACATGACGCTGATCCCAATTTCCCTGGACTAGATTCCACTGGAGGCCAGGATAACCTTTACATTATTATGCCTGACATATAAAGCAATTAGCTGGGAAACTAAAGATGTCGGGGCTTTAAGAGTCCTTCGAAGTCAGCTGTTTCTTTGCCTGAAAGTTTGTAAATGCAAGTTGCCCTCCTTCTTGGAAAGGTCTGTTTCTGGGGCAGCAGCCTCAGCTTGGAAATCTTTGCCTACGGATCTTCGCCTGACCCTGATTATTTGAGGTTTGGAATGACTTTGAAAGCCCGTCTATGGTTGTATTGATACATCTCTCTTAATTGTACATTTATGAAATTGTGTAAAGTTTAATTGTTTGGGTTCTGTGTGTTTATGAATTTGTTATACTGTTTCAAATCTGTGAAGCGCTCTGATCCATTCGGTCCTTGTGTGCACTATAGAAGAATTTTAAATAAATAACTAAATCAGCCATGGTGCTCAGCAGCTTGAAGTAAGTGCTGCAAGCAATCCAGAAAGCAGCCTCACAGTACAACACTAGGGAAATGCATTGTTGGCTATATCCGATCAGGAAACTAAGGCAACGTTCTTAATGAAAAAAAAAGTGTCTTTATAGTTGGCTTAGGAATGTTTAGAGCCTTCAATTAGTGAACATTATGGATGTGTTTTCCGCAGTCATCTATTCTTTGCTGGTGGTAATGCCAGAGCAGTCAGGCTTCACTTGAGGGAGGTAGGAATGCTGGTGGGTACAATCATTCCCAAAGAGATAGCCAAAACGATCACACTGCGGCGATGCACAGGAAAATATAAACGTTATTATATACACATCGGTTACTTATCAGTTCAGATAAGTACTTTGAGTTTAACATAGGACATAGTAAAAATGTGTATGCATAAAATAAAGGAAAGGGCCAAAGGCAGGCCCTTCCATTCTTCAACTAAATGTATGACTGCCACCTGGTGGTAGACTCAATACCTATGACAGACTCTAACTATAGGTAAACTCAATAGCTATAAGGGCTTGGTAGACTCAATACCTAGAAGGCAAAGGCATGGGGTGCAAAAGAGCACTCAAGACAACTGTAACATGCATGTGCACTGTCCTAATAAGGGCCAACATTGCCAACCCATGAATAGTCTCAGTAATCCCCATAACCTCTAGTACAATGATATTCAAACATGTTATGCTCAGCCCCTGCCTATGAGTAATAATAGTGATGGTGTGGCTGCCCGGCCTCCCAGATGCCATATTTTCTAATGCTTTCTATTTAAAGCAGTCACCATACCCCTTTTTCAGATCCTTGCACCCCATGTGGACATTCTTTGGGGTCCCATTTGGGGGCCAGTCCCACAGTTTATTGACCACTGCTTGGAAGCAGTACTCACACACATGTAGAACATATATTAAACAGAGTGCCTAAAGGGAGTCAAGGGGATTAACACTTTCTCAACAATGGCCAGAGGGCCATCTAAAAGCCAGAATAGTCTCATTACACCCATAAACATGTATTGCTACAATGTGACTACAAATAGATGCACTATTCAAATACACTTCTAAAGCAGGAGTTACGTGCAGTGATTTAATACAATCAGGTATGTAGTCAATTCTGGGTAAATGCTAAAATTCCTACCTTTATGGAAAACCCCAGGGACCCAACCGTGCCCCAGGAAAAATGACAATGTCACTTTGGCAGAGTTTAACATTTGGGAAACGTTCCCCATTGGAATCAATGAGTCAAAGCCACTAGACAGAAACACAGTTATGGAGAAAAGGCAGTTACATCTCTCTTCTACCCCAGAGGTGTGGAAAAAGAAGCATCCAACTGCAGGGGGCACCAGAGGGGAATCGCTTGACAAGCTCTAGTGCAGGTTTTGAGTCGTAGAGAACCAGAAACAGACGCAAGCAGAGCAGGATTTGGGGTAATGGAAGTTAATGGAGAACGGTGGAGGACTGGTGGGGCATGCAACACCGCAGCATTGAAGGACCCAGGGGTCCACTGATAGGCAATCTAATGAATAACCCAGGACCGGAAGGACCTGGGGGAAAGGACTCACAACACCAGATACAACTGACCTGGCTCAGAAATGGCAAAGAAACTCAGTGAAAGCAAAGCTACTTATAAAGGGTGAGATATAGGATCTGGTACCCAGGGGCTTGAACCCCAGAGCCGCTATGACCCATACAATCCAATAGAAGAAGAATTCACCTGCCTATGAGGATAACTAACCAGCCAGTATTAGATGCAACAATACGGAAGGTACCTGGAAGACGGAGGAACCTGACCAAGTGGATTTGGAAGGATGAGGGGGCAAACTGGGCAGCCAGTCAGCAGAAATGTTCCCACAATGGGGGCAACAGTGGAGATGACAAGACAAAGAGTAGAGACTCGTTAGTGATGCACCACAACTCTTCTGGGTAAAAGAGGCTCCCTACCAAGAGGTGTGCGGTCCAGTAGAATTGCACAGGGTAGCCAGTCAAAAAATGCACAGAAACTGTCTCAGCAAGGTATATCCAGTCCAGACAGTGGGAAGGAGCAGAAAGAGGATGAGGAACAGTGCAGGACGGGTGTCCAGTAGCCAAAACCAGAAACTGGAGCATAGTTACAGGACCTAGTTCAGAGCTAATGTGGCCAACTTGGTCCCATGAATCAGTGGCGTAGCACACAATTTGGAGGCCATCATACGAGCCATGCAGAGTCCCCCCCCCCCCCCCAAGCTCAGTAACATTTTACAGGCCGGGGCACACTCTGAGCCGACCTGGACCCCTACGAATGTGCAATAAACACGATGATGCTGTTGCAGGCGTACATCACTCATTGCACTAGGAGGAAGACATAAATATGTGTTTTAATGAAACCTTAAATATTTCACCCAACGTAGAAACAAGGGGGCTCTACCTGGCTCTGAGCACCCAAATGCACCAGCCAACTCAGTGCGTGGCTAGCAATGTTACTAAAAAAAGGATACAATAAGAGAACATCTTCATGCTAGCTCTCCCAGTATCCCCATATACAAACATTCTCTTGTTGGCTTTGCCCTTAATGCCAGTAGAAATCTCCTATGGCAGAAAGAAAGCATGTTATTGCTGATGCACAAATGCCTGCCCAAGTCCTGTATCACCATAAACACCAGCAAAACATGCAATGCTACAGAAAGGAAGCCTTTCCTTGTTTGGCTGCACAAATGCCTCCACCCACTATGTACGAACACACATCATAGTGGTATTGACCCATAAATGTGTGAAAAATGCCATGTCACTGTGACAAATTAACTTCTGAGGCACCAGTGGTCCAGGGATGAATATCGGTTTGTAGACCATCAATCAGCCCCACACCTCCAGTACACCAGAAGGGATCCAAACAGATTGGAACACAGGTACATTATGAACCTCCTTGTCCAATTTTTGGTAACATGTACAGAACGGCAGGCTTATCTCCACAAGGTCGTGGATCGTTGGTTAGTTGCAACACAGCATAAATACAAGTATTACCCAATGACAAAAAGGACTGTCCAATCAAGGTTCTATTCAAATATCTACTTTATTATTACTACAACAGACAGTTCTAACACACTACAATATACAACCCACCCTGTAAAGACCACTACAACAGACAGTTTCACAAAGGAAAGCGATGTGCTCTGGGTATTGACAGGAAGGTAGTTGGTAAAGTAATCAGTCTTACTGTTCAAGGTTATTTGGTTTCAGCACCAGGGAGCAAAGGGTTGTAACTGTATCTAAGGGCCTTTGGAGAAAGGCCAGGGGGGCAGAGCCACAATGGACCTGGTGATAAAAAGGTTCTTGATGCTTGACAACGACAAGGTGGTTCTGGGGTGCTTGGCAGCTCCTAAGAAGAAGTTTGAGATGGGAGACTGCTGCGGGTATCAGGCAGCAGGCAGTTCGGCAAGCAAGGCTGATGGATAGCTGCAGGCTGGCCTAGATGGCAGCTTGGGTCAAGAATTGTCTCTCTGTGCTGGCTGGCGGATTGGGAACGTTGGTCTAGGTGTCTCAGACGGCTCTGGTGACTGTGGCGTGACAACAATCAGTGGTGCAGCCTTTTGCGGTTCAAGGACTCGACTGTCTCAACAATGTCCTTAAAAGATGGACGCTGGTTGATGCTTGTGTGGCACTCTTCCTAGCTTCTTCACATGGCTTGTGTCATCCTTTCAAGGCAGATGGCCCCAAGCTTAGGAGAGTGTTTGCAGGCAACGGCCTTGTCCTTAGTAAAGATACTCTCTGGCACTTCCCACCTAGGAAGCTTGCTGGCAGAATATAGGAGGGCACGCTGTGTACTGGCTGGCTACCGATTATGGAGCTGCTGGACAGGTCCTCTGAGTCCTGTATCTCCCTCTGTTCCCTGGAAGATGTTTAGGGGCGGTATCTTGCTTCCCTCTTGGAACTCCTGGCCTTCTGTCGCTGGGGAAAGATGTAAGGAAGACTGTACCTATAGACCGGGTCAAAATGAGTCCTTATTCTTCCTCCTTTCAAATTCATTGGATGATCTGCTAAGAGAGACATTCACCCCTCTTTTAAAGCCAAATGGGCCCCAGTGATTTGTGCAGGTTAAGCCTATGTTAATGAACCAATCCTGTGAACCCACCAACAATCTTCAGTTATGCATGAGGTCAGGACCAGAGTGCTCTGCAACAGGAAAGGTAAGAGTGACAACATATCCTAAGTCCTACCCATCTACATATCTGTTTTAGATCAAAGTGTCTCTCTGGTTATCTGAGCCCTCTGTGATTCTTGATTAACGTGCAGGTCTCACTTGAAGTTTGTGATGTGAGCAGACTTCCTGTCTCCCTCAAATCACATACTTCTCCACTCTGAAAGGGGTCCGCTCTGCAGGGGTACCTACGTTAACTAATGGACCCAGACATGCCATTCACTGCCTTTCATACAGAGGGGTGGGAACTAGCTTTATGTTGACACATTGCATGCCAAAGCGGTGTTAGCCCCACTTTCCTGTTTTCTGTTCGGCAATAAAGCCCCCTCAGCAGGTGTGCCTCAATTATCTCTTATTAGTTTGCACTGCCACCAGCCGAAATAAACATTAGGAAAGCAGATCCATTGAGCCTTTGATATTTTAAATAGGCTGCCCATCGCAAGACATATTTATGCATTCCTCCTTCTTGAGATGCTTTGATGCACCTGTGGCTGTCACATTGCACCTGAAAATAACAGGAGAGGACGGCGCCTGTAGGCTGTGTCCTCCCGGAGTACATTTGACTATGCATTTCGTGCGGTGGGCAGAGAAAATATGTGTGGAATGGTTCACACATTTTTAGAGGTTGATCTCCCATCATTAATTTTCATTATCCAAAAATCAAAAAAGCCCAGGCGAGTGCACACTCCCCGTGCGGATGGTCAAATTCCTCACAGCCTCAGAATGTGTACAGTCTGTCTGCCCCCTTGCATTATAAAACCCCACCTCAAACACATCTTCATGTAAAAACATTACTCAAGTTGACTTTTCCCAAATGTGCCAGTAAAACATGTAAGAAAACATCACTGTTCAAATGCCCCTTGGCCAGGATGCAAGCTTGCACACACACATTCATACCCATTCACCCAGCAGTCACTCACCCAGTGGCAGCTGGTGAATTGTTTAATTGAAGTTGCACACACATTTCACACAAATATACTATGCAAAGTGGATTTGTGTGTGTGCCCCCCCCCCCAAAAAAAAAATACATGTTTTAACAATGGGTTAAAATGGTGCATTATACAGCACACATTCTGAGAAAGATTGATAAAAAGCCAGAGCATTTTCAATCGTTTATGTATGGTAATACCAATCACAAATGCAATACATGCAAGTCACAAACAATGCACATAAACATTAATGCTATAATAATGTAAAGCTTTGCTATTAAAAATGCCATGCCGCAATAAGAAAGCATCTCCAAACTGAATGCACAATGTATGCCACTAATAGTAAAACATGCCATGCCACAGTAAGACATATCTAGACTGTTTGCACAAAAATACCAGTCTAAGCACAGATGCATAGAAAAATATACAATGCCGTAATTACACTTATCAAGATTGCATTATCAGAAATTCCCAGTAAAAAAAAGTCAAGTGGCAGTAAGAAATGGTGAACTGACTGCACCAAAATGCTAGTCTAGTCACATAATAACACTTAAGATGATTACTTGATTATAGATGCCCAGGAAAATATGACATTCCAAAGTAAGAAATTACTAGACTGGCTGCACTCAAATGCCAGTAAATACAGATAATAACACGTATTATGCTTACTTTATTATAGAAGCCAAGGAAAAAAAACAAGTCACAACACAGTAAGAAATTACCTGACTGGCAACATCAAAATACCAGTCTAGCCACTAATAACACATAGCATGCCTGCTTTATCATGGATGCCCATTACAATTTATAGCAGAAACACTAGCCCCAGCCTCCCCACATGTCACCTATCCATAACACCCCCTACCCCAAACCCTAAAATCAGCTCCTCAATCCAGAATTACCTCCATGTGCCTCTTCCCTGTCCTAGTACTGGCATATGAGACACCTTGCCTCATAATTAAGTACTGGGATGAGGAAGAGTGAAACTAGGCATAATTAAGATTACAGGTAACTAAGCCAAGCATTACCTCCACATCCCTCTACCTCGTCCCAGTTCTTGTGTAGGAGGCAAGGCAACTCATACACAAGTATTGGGGCGAGGAAGAGTAGGGCTGGGAGTAGTGAAGATTACCGGTATGTAATCCAGGCATTGAACACAAGCATACATACATACCTATCACTCTCTCATTTACATGTACACCCATTCATCAGCCACTCACACACCCAGCCTGTCATGCATAGAGCAGACGAGCCAGAGGCATTCATGTCCTGTGGGGAGCCCCGCAGATTTCAAAAAGAAATAATTTATTTTTGAAGTCACTCTGACTTCTGGAAAAAAAAATATTTCCGTTACTGAGAATAATGTCTTCCCGAAGTCATAATGGCTTAAAAAATAGACTGTATTTTTGAAGTCCGAGGGACTCCCCACAACCCCCTCAGGACATGTGGTGGTGTCCCTCCCCACCCACCCCCGCAATTAAGGGTGCCTGCTAGCCCAGCAGAAGGGCAAAACTTCCAGAAATCCAGGTAAGACTTATCAGTCTTGGATAATCCACAGGATTTTCTCAAGATATGCACATTAATTGAGGTGCTGCCCTAACGGTTTGGTAATATATATTACATGGCCACGGTAGTGGCCATGTAGTTATGGTTAAGTTGGTGTTTCCATAGGAAGAGCACTTTTTGAGTGGCTTATAACTTCGCTCCCCCTGGACGAATCCTCACCAAACTTTGCAAAAAAAGTATATGGCCCACTCTGAATTTTATTGCAAAGATTTGTGAGGATTCGTCCGGGGGGGGGGGAAGTTATAGGGGGGGTCCCAAAATTTTTTTTTTCTATAGACATAATGGGAAAAAACTTTGCGCACGGCTACAGCCCGAACCGCTGGACGGATTTACACCAAATTTGCGGCAGGAGCGGGGGCTTGGTCCCGAAAGCGTGCTTTTGCAAATTTGGTGAAAATCCGTCCAGTAGTTTTTTATAAAATGACCAAAATGCAAGACAAAAAAATTAGTGATATCTGTGTTCACTTCGCGGACGGACTTCCCTGTTCGCTCAGTGGACAGCACCCCTATTGGCCATGGCCTTGCGTCATGTCCGCGGACATGCGACGTGTTCACTGATTGGACGGCGAGGGGCGTGGAGCGCGTCAGATTTTCTGTGGCGCCCGCCATCTTGAATTCGCCATCGACCGCGTACAGCGCGGTGAAACGTCGATAAAAAATTGTATTTAGTGCCGTGTGTTGGTGTGTAAGAGTGTTTGGGGAGGGTGGGGGAGTATGAGATAGGTTCAATGTTTTGTTTTTTTATGTGCTAAACGTTTTTGTTGCGTTCGATTTGTCCGCAGAGAACACGGCTGTTCTGACATTTTGTAAATAAACTAAATGGGGGGTGTTTAGAGGACGGAGTATGTGTCATTTTTGTTCGCAAGGAAGGTAAAAATGAGCTATGAACACTCGCGGTGTACTTAATTGTTCGTAAATACACAAACTGGGGGTGTCCTCAGGACGCTGTCCGTATTGTAATGTGTCTAGTTGAATGTGTTCTAAGAACACTCGTGGTGTCCCGAAATGGTTGAAATTACACAAAATGGGGGTGTTCTGAGAACGTTGTTTGTATTGTTCATTGTCAGGGTGAAAGTGTTTTAAGACCACTCCTTTTGTTCGCTAATAGTACAATTTCCTATGGGCGTCAACCGACTTTTTGTCCACTAAAGAAACGATAAATCCGGCTTGTGTGCGCCGACATTATGTGCTAATCCTATGACTGGCGCTATTGACCTGGCTGACTTGCTTTTGCGACACTAAATCATATCTCCCGCCCCTAAGCCTGATATTATCAAAGCATTCATATTCCCCGCCTCTCTCCGTGACGTTACAGGGTGCGTCATCAAACGCACCCAGTCGTCTCCAGTCCTAAGTGACTTTACACAGAACCCGGAAGACAACCCATATTATGTCACAACACAGCGCGCCACAATTCGGAATATGAAACAGTGATTTAAAAGCAAACAGCAAGATTGTAAATTTTGTAAAGTACATTTATTTGACATCAAATGTTTAGAGAATATTCAGCAATTTGCATTTGTCTTTGTTGTCAATCCGCAAAAGTTCATGTTGAGGCACGCGATGTTCCTTTGCGGTACAGAGGGTGTTAGATTAGCTTACAACTCAGTGTGCCACAATTCGGAATATGAAACTGTGGTTTAAAAGTAAACAGCAGGATTGTACATTTGGTAAAGTACATTTATTTTACATGAAATGTTTAGTGAATATTCAGCGATTTGCTATTGTCTCTGCTGTCGATTAGCAAAAGTTTTGAGCCACGCGTTGTTCCTTTGTGGTAGATAGGCTGTTGGTTTATGATAAAAGCAGTAAATGGTCGCTCTGATAATCGTAAGGTTGCTCCAACAATGAGCCATTAGACCACCCCATTGGTTGGTATGTTGTTTGTAGCCGCTAGTACTGCGTAAGGGCATTTTGGTCCTTGGCGATTGTCCCATAAAATGGTGAGGGTCATGAAGTTGCATATTTGGACCTGCACCTGGCAGTTGAAGACCCCATCCGCTGGAGTCTGTAAACCGTGACATAGGCAAAATGGGGCCACATACCTGTTTTAAAAAACATAAGTAAGTCTCACCAGCCGATCTTCATTAAAAATCATCATTTTATTTATTAGGGCGTGAAACTATTTGCTATCGAAGATAGTGCAACGGAGTATGTTAATAATAAAATAATAATATTTTCCCATTCATATAGCGCTAAGAACCGTGAGGTATCTAAGCGGTGCTTATTATTAACAACGATGTGTGGTGCTCATTTATCGAGCTCTGAAGGATGAAAGGCTGAGTTTGGCCTTGCCGGGATTCGAACTTGCGTTAGCAAGCTGTGCATGGATGTCCAAGCGAGCGTTGTACTCGCTGTGCCGCTTGACAGGCTACAGTGAAGTGGCACAGTGAGTAGAGCACTTGACCGCCTATAGAACGGTTAAATTATTTCTATTAACCCACCCTGTGTCGTCTGCCTTTTTCAGAGCCCTCTAAACGACAGGGGATCAATTTGGCGGTGATAGTGCGCGGTAGAAAACATTATGCCACTTTCAACGAACAAGTTCGACTTGAGCGGTCTTTAATGCTACGCTTTTGTAATTATATTTGGTATAAAATAATCTAAAGGGTTACTTACAGTACAATTGCAATTTCCATTGTCTACGAGTAGTGCAGTCCCAAAATACGACTCTGTGTGTGCGAACGATCTTTCGCATAGTGATATGATATATAAAAGTGGTTTCGTTTCAGAAATTTCATCCTCATCTTCTCTTACATTTTAGCAACACTCCTTCAAGAGAAGTCTTTCATCACAATCTCTGTCTGTCAAGGTCAAAACACAATACAACCTTATAGTCCGCTTCGTGAGCCTCTCCGGGGCCCTAGAAAAAAATGGAAGCAGCTGACCTTCACTGTGAACGAGCATAAATTCTTACTTTGCAACATTCTGTGTAAAGCCATCTGTGAGAAGTTGTTTTTTGCACGCCATGTTTGTATATTGTTTGCGTGATATTAAAAAAAGTTTGTTTAAGGGACGTTATGGTTCTAAGTACAGCCGAAAGACCCCTGAAAATCGCAAGTTATGGTAAGCTATGAAAAATAACTCGCGCCACCACCGTGCACTGCTAAGACTAACACCCAGGACATCAAAGATGACATCGCAAATGTCATTGATGAAATCAATGATGACATCACATGTGTATGTACTTTTCATGGAATTTGTGTACTAGGGATTTTTATTATAATGTTGCGAAAAAAGTGTCAAGGATATTGCAATAAATATCATACCGTTAATAGTGCTTTGAACGATGCATTGATATAAATAGCATTGTATTATGGGATTCTATCTAGTATACTGAGCTACTAATGGAGAAACATAGCATTGTGTGCAGAGCACAAGATGAAAGTATAATATTTGTAATGTTAATATGTTGAATAATGAAATGATAATTGTCCTGAAATGTTCGAAAATTCACAAAATGGGGGTGTTCTGAGGACGTTATTCGTATTGTGTGATTGCTTAGCTGTATGCAATGAGGGAATGGCACAGAGAGTAAAGTGGACGCCGTCCGCGGACACCGCGGCTGTTCGTGGACAGGGCGTGCTACATCCGGGTTTTTCCAGGAAATCCAACATGGAAAGAAGACTGTACGGATCAGCCAATCAGATGTCGAGGTTGTGGATTTGTGTTGAAAGAGACTGTGTGTGGTGAAGATAGCAGAAGAAGAGAAAGTCAGGGTGTTGGTGCTTGGAGACATGTTTGTGTATGGTTTACAACAGTACGCTGAATGCAGGCATGTTGCAAAGAACTTTGATGTGAAAGGAGTGGAGGTGGTGTGGAGCACTGTGCCTGATTGCAATGTACAGGGAATTGTACAAGTTTGTGAGGATATGGCCACGATGAACAGTCCGCATGTGGTAGTTTTGCACTATGGTGCTTTCCATTTGGGCAACGTTAGTGCCCCTACTTTGTTGGCTGATTTGGAACGCTTGGTTCAAGCCGTAATGAAGATCCTTCCAAATGCGAAAGTAATTTTTTCTGGATTACTACCTAGGGCAATATGGGACAATAGTTCAGTTTTTTGTCCTCAGCAAAACATTGCTAGGTGTGTCATCAACCGAGGCATGTGTGCCTTCATGCTTAGAGCTGGTATGTTCTTCTGTAATAATGAGAATATTGATGCCAGTAATGCTGTTAATTTTAAAGAAGATGGCATTTCTTTATCTTTTATGGGAAATGCCTTTCTATTTTGGAATGTAAGGGTTGCTTTGGAGAAGATTATGTGAAGATTTTAGGAGTAAAGTAAGAAAAAAAAACAAGAAAAAAATACAAAATGACAGGTGTCTGTCAAGCATCTGTAAAAAAAAAAAACAAAAAGGCTCTTTTCAGAGCCAACTTCAAAGGGGAAATGGGGCACACTATTTAAATTTACATTCACCACGCTCAGATTTTCGATATGTCCGCGGACATGGCGGTAGTCTGTGGACATGAAAATCACTACGAGGGGGTTAGTATGTTCTATGTTACATGTATATGAAGTCAGGGATTTTATGGTTAAGTTGTGCTACTAAAAACCTATGAAATTCAGTAAAAAAACTTTGTTAAAGGGATGCTATGGTTAAGTTGCGCTACTAAAAACCTATGAAATTCAGTGAAAAAACTTTGTTAAAGGGACGTTATGGTTCAAAGTAAAACCAAAAAACCCCTGAAATTCGGCAGTTATGGTAACATAAGCAACCATAACTCGCGCCACCGTGCACTGCTAACACTAACACCCAGGACATCATAGGTGACATCACAAATGTCATTGATGACCCGCCAAGAGTCCATGCTGCAACTCATGCGGCAACCGGTTCATGCTGGGAATGAGGCCATGAGGGCCATTGCCACGGCCATTGCAGCCAATACTGCTGCTGTGGAGGCATCTACATGTGCCTTCAGGGAGTGCATGGGGTCACTCATACAGGCCCTTCTTGCAAATCTCCCGCAAATGCAGCGGCCACACCTTGGGCCAGCCATGGGACTGACAATTGACACCTCCACTACAACAACCCCTTCCACCTCGGCGCAATCGAGCCCTATGTGGTTAACGTGGAGGAGCGCACAGCGCTCGGCCATGGCACCCCCAGACCCAAAAATTGCCAAGAAATAACAGTACAGGCAATGACATTTAGAAGAACTACATTGGTGAAGGGAACACTGTTTGTTGCACATATGGGGAGATTTGGGATCTGTGGGGTGGGTGAGGGAGTTTAAAGGGGTATTTTCTGGGGTTTGTGGGGTGGGTGAGGGAGTCTACTGGGGAATTTTCTGGGGTTTGTGGGGTGGGTGAGGGAGTTTACTGGGTGTTGTGAAGGGATTATGTTCACCATATCACGTCTGCTGAAAATACACCGTTGTGTGCTAGCAAATCATTGGTTGGACATTGTTCATTTTGTACATGTTCATTTATTGTGTGTTGGTGTACAGCGGGGCAATTCGAAACAAAAAAGTGTGCATGTCCACATTCAGCCAGTGTGTTGTAGACACATTACTCACATTTTGTCCATGCATTTCAAAAGTATTTGTCAATGAGTGCTTGGCGAACAGCATGGCCATCCCGTGCATCACGTACTAGCAGGGAGGCTCCTTTGCCTCCGTCTCCATCCCCTTCATCCTCACCCGGCCCATGCATGTCAATGTCAGGTGGCAGTGGTACATTCCTTCGGACGCACATGTTGTGCAGCATGACACAGTCCATGGTGATCTTTGCAACCTTCTCAGGCCTATATAGGAGTGCCCCCCAGCCCTGCTTAGGCAGCGGAACCGCGCTTTCAGCAGGCCAAAGGCCTGCTCAATGACAACACGTGTGCGAGTGTGCACACGATTGTACTCCTCTTCATGGCTGTTCTGCGGGTTCCGCACAGGGGTAAGTAGCCAAGGCCTCAAGGGATATCCTCCATCACCTGCAAGAAGAAACACATTGGTGTGTGTCACTCTGAGCTGCCACCTTCAGGGAGCACAGTCATGGCAACAGCTACTTGGTGTGGGCATGCACATGTCCCTGTACGTGTAGAAATAGTCACCTAGATGCAATGTATACTGTAATGAGGTGTGGTACACTGGATGGGATTAACTAGATGATGCAGGGTGTATTCCTGAATGCTGAGGAAGATGTGCTGTGGTATTGCGACAATGTTTAGTCTCTAATTCATGCAAGATATTGTTTGCTATGCATGGTCACACTAGCCGCAATGGCACAGTTGCCATCCTATTCAGTCATGCATTGCTTGCCAGCAGCATGGTGCCCTGGTTGTGCCTCTTACTTATTATCATCCATATGCATTATTTGTGATATGTGGCCCAGTGATGTGTCCTGTTCTGTTTGGCTGGTTCAGTTGAGGAGTGATTAGCTCTGCATGCATTCTCCACTCACTGGCTATTGGCGCCCTGGTGACCTTTTATCCCCACCTTTCCCACCCTGGTGCAGTAGGCCACCCCCCCTTCTGCATCCGCACACATCTGTACCCCACAGCATGGCCATTGGCCTGTTGTGCAACTCACAGAGCAGCCAGGCACGTAGTCCAGCATGTCGATCCACGTGACGGGGTAGCGTGGAGTTGCGCAGTACCATGGCATCATGTGTGGATCCAGGCAATCGGGCGCATCAATGGGTGATGATCTTGCTGGAGTCACATACCATTTGCACATTGATGGAGTGGTATTGCTTGTGATTGCGGTACACCGCCTCTGTGGCATGGGGCACCAACACAATTGGGCATGCCTGCCAGTGCATGGAAGCCTACTTTGGTTTTGGCTATCTCCTGGTGAGTCTGTGGTAGGGATATATTGTAAAGCTCACTTGGCTCCCACAGGGGCGTCGGTCGGACCCGGACAGCTGCGGTCTCCACCCACGTGATGCGTAGTGCAGCGATGACTGACTGGATCTGGCCTCCTAATCTTGTCTGCTTAACCCGTAGAAATATTCTCCTGCAAGTGGAGAGATGGATTTAGCCACTTGTGGATTCAAGTGATGGCACCCCCACAGTCCTCCCCAACTAATCACTTCCGAAATGCCCTCACAGCAATCTCACCTTATATTCTTGAAAGATAAGCTCTCCAACCTGCGTGGATTTGCAGGGGCTCGTCGATTCCAGTTACTTCACTGGTTTGAAGGCTCGGGAGAGTTCCGGAGAGTATTGACTCTGAGATTCCTGGTGAGGACCAGTAAGTATTAAGTTCATAGAGTTCAATATGTCCAATGTTCACTCTTGTTCCACCCTTCCTTTCTTGTCTTGCAACTGGCTCGTGAAACAATGCTCTTGTGGCAGCTGGTGGCGCTCAGGTAAGAGTCCGTATTACCCGGCGCTGTCCGGTAAATGTTGCATGTGGAAAACATGTTGTTTTGTCTCTCTGTACAGATGCGTCACGTGAAAATATGGATAGTCACAAAAGGATGCCTTCGGTGGTAAATCAGGTAAGTCTATGGTGGTAAGAATTATATCTGTTGGTTCCCTCGGCTCACCTTGTGGTTTTCTTTTGTCTCCTAGGTGCTGAAGTTCGGCGAAGAAATGATGGAGGCAGCGCCGACCCGAAGGATGCTGTGAAGACTGGTGAGTATGGCGCAGCGCTGCAGCTGGAGGTGCGGCGCATGCAGAAATAATGTTCTTTACAGATCCGGAGACGAGATGGATCCAGAATCAGGTGTGAATTAGAAATAAATTTGTTTTCTAACCTTGTCCCTTTCTTTCCTCTTTGTTTTAGGAGCTCCGGATTCGAGACGGGCGTGGCAGAAGACTGGATGCAGGCTGTAGGCACGGTGAGCGTTACGCTGCTGGATGCAGAATAACGCGAAGCGTGTGTTGCTGGTCGGGCGTGGTTTAAATAGCCTCAAAAGTAGTTCCAGGTAAGAAGTCCCTAGAACCACACCCGAGTAAAAAATAGTCCCTGTAGAAAAATAGTCCCTTTCAGGCTTCATGTTGGATTGGAGTCATTTTCAGCATGGTCTGCCTGAGGTAAGTAATGACTATGAGCCTGGCGCCTTAGGCACCAGGACTGATTTCTACTATGAGCCTGGCACCAAAGGCGCCAGGACTGAACCCATATAGCCCCTAGCCGAGGTTGCTGAGGTTTTACTAAATGTCTAGATGCCTGCTCCCGCGGCTGATGGGTTTGGTCCGGATGCCTGGGGGTAGGCATCATGACATATATGGGTGCTTGCGTGCTCCAGGAGGGCATCCAGCACTTGGTTCAGCATGCGTGAAAATAGTGGTTGTGAAATGCCATGCAGCTGGCCCACTGTGTGTTGGTAGGTGCCTGTGGCCAGGAAGTGTAGCATGGACACCACCTTTAGTAGTGGGGGGATGGCAGTGTGTATTTCTACGTGGCTGGCAATGTCGTTCTGTATCATGTCCACTATGGTGGTGATGGTGTCACGGTCCAGCCGGTACAGGGTGTGGATCTGCTCAGGGGTTAGGTTGAATGGCCTGGGTCTGGTGCGAGGGATTGGTGGCTGCCTGCGAGGCAGTGGTGGCTGCCCTGGTGGTAATTGCTGGGCCTGTCTCACCCTCCTTCTCCTCCTGCATCTCCTCTGTGCTGCCTGTTCTTGCTGCTGTGGTTGTTGTGGTTGTTGCTGTTGTTGCTGTTGTTGCTGTTGTTGCTGTTGTTGCTGTAGTTGTAGCAGTATAGGCATGTCCTCCAGCGCCATGATTGCAACTGCTAGTGGTAGCATTTTGGTGTAGGAAGGGGTGTAGTGTGTAGGTGTGCTCCTTTTGTACTGGGCCACTCTACATTGCCTACACCTGGGGGGGGGGTTGTGGTGTGTGGGTGTGCTCAGTTTATACTAGCACAGCCTCCATTGGCTCCACCTGTGGGGATTGTGTGCACCTGTGGCAGCTGCCTTGTATCCTGCTTGCTGTTTGCGGGTGGTCCGCGATGCCTGTATGGCCGGCATCGTGCTGCACGTGATTACCGGCTTCGCGATGCCGGTATTTGCATGTATGCATGGTTTGAAATTTCCCCCTATTACCGGCATGCCAGTATTTGCTCCCTGAAGGTGCGCGTGTATGCGCCTATGCCACTATTAGCGGCACCGTTGTTTAGTGTGCCGCTAATACCGGGTTAGCGGGTCGGAATGCAATGGGACGATGGACGATGCCGGTATTTACATACCGGCAATTTTTTTTTGCCTTACCGGCATACCTCGTAATGAGGCTACTAGACTCTGCATTTCATCATTAACATTAAGGCAAGGGTATGAGTCCCAGGCTAAATTTAAATAGATGCCAATGCACAGAGAACATACTTGAAAATGATCACTTTGCTCCATGATGCTATTCTGATGGGCTGAGCTGCACTGAGCCGCACTAACAAAAATAATACTAACAAGAAATTAATATAATAATTAACCCAACCCCAGTTAACATGTAACTGACTCCCATAATAACATTGAGAGAAAATTAACACGTGATATATGCAGGATGCAGATTGAGAAAAATGCATGATGCTTTAAAAATGGGAAGAAAAGTGAATTAAACCTGCAGGCTGGATCTGTGTTGTAAGCTGAGGAATGTGAATATCCATTCCTAAAGACATTGGGCCTCATTACACGGATGGCGGTGAACCATGGCGCTATTAGCGCCATGGTTCATGCCGGTAAAATACCAGCACCGCCTTGGTGGAAAGGGGAATTACTGCCCTATTCCAAGGTTGGCCGGGCGGTAATTCCCCCTTCCACCATTGCCCTTCCCCATTCCCATTTTTGCCCCATAGGGCTCTATGGGAATGGGGAAGGCGCTAATTACGGTACCGCAAATTGCGGTACCGTAATTAGCTCCCTGGTCCCTTTGCGGGTTGGTTTTTAACGCCTGCAAAAAGAAGGCGTTAAATTCCCCAACCCGCAAAGGGACCTCGTAGTAAGGCGGTAAGGATTTACCGGTACCGGTAAACCCTTACCGCCATCCGTGTAATGAGGCCCATTGCATTGTATTGGAGCAGGAAGTGCAAGAAAAATGTAGCAAGTTATATTCAGCAATGCAGTGTCTGTTTTTCAGCTAAAAGGCACAAAGGAAATCGCGTGATGTTTTAGTGGGATGCTCTTGTCAAAGGGAGGTGCTATTGGGTGACAGGCTTTTTTATGATACAGGGTTGGAGAGGCATTCTGATTCTTGCACTCACTGACACAGACTGAGTCCAGTGCTTGCAAGCTGATTGTCTGGTGGGCAATGGCTCTATCTCTCCTGGTTTGGCACCCTTAGAAGAACTGCGAAGTCTCGAGAATCGGTATCTGGGTTGAGCCTGTGCGAGGCAGGCAGAAAGTCTACGGAAGGATTTACTTCCAAGCTGAGTTGGGGAATATTGCCAGCTTAATCTAGGTAAATATAACATTAATTAAGGAGTGTGTATTGTACATGAGAAATGCTTAGAGGTTGTGTGATAGAAATAGGTTTGTTTTCTTAAAGTAATTCACAATCTATCTTTTGCATGCTTTCCCACTTTGAAGCAAGCTTTGTTAAGACAAGAGAATTATTAGTGCCATGAATTGTATGAGACAAAACATTCAAGGTTACATCAGACCGTGTGTTAGCCAGCCAGCAAACAAATGTGTAACTGAAGGTTATTATTATGAAATTTATTTAATGTTTGCCAGCTCTCTAATGAAATGTGGTTTATCCATGTATAAATGT
This sequence comes from Ambystoma mexicanum, assembly GCF_040938575.1. NCBI lineage: Eukaryota > Metazoa > Chordata > Amphibia > Caudata > Ambystomatidae > Ambystoma > Ambystoma mexicanum. Next base: position 1,205,646,365 of record NC_090934.1, on the reverse strand, counting down.
AAGTCTCTGTAAAGGAGTACAGCAGAATACAACTGTTGGTCTTTTTCTCAATTTTATCATTGTATAAAACCATAAAAGAGAAAAATTAATTGGACTAGCATTATTGTTATGTGTCTGAGTTATTGTTAACACATATTATGAGGTCCAGCAGGTGGTAAGCCTATTTGACCACAGGCAGTAATTCACATTTTACCACATGTGGCAAAACAAGGTTAATTACTCATGGGAGTTCAGCCTTTCAGAGGTGCCATGTGTGTGCGTGAGTACAACTATTTTGTGATGTGAAATCACCAATGTATTTTATAACACAGCCAAAAGGGCATACGAAGTGTACATAAAATACTGTGAGCAGATAATAGTGTACGAAGTGCAGTATTTGTTTATTGTTAGTGACCCTGGTGAAATAATTATTAGTCTGTATTCTGAAATTAGTGTCACCATTATAAAAATACCACCATTGCAAAATACAGCAAAATACCACAAAATACCACCATAGCAAAGTACAGCAAAAATGCCATGACATACTAGCTATACCCCCCAAATATATCCTACAGTCCAATGGGGTGCTCAACCCTTTCCGAGGATTCGTATTGGCTACCATAGGAAAATACAAAAAAAAAGGGTTCATGGGGCAGGCGGACTTCATTAGATGACCCTCAAAACCAACAAATAAATTTAGAGATCTTATGAGCCCAAAGGAAAAAGCAAAAAAGCTTAGGGGCCCCAATAAATGGTTCAGCAGAGCTTCCAAAATGGAATTTTGCCCCAACCTTCTACATGGGTGTCACCAAACTGATACTGAGACAGTGGCTGCTGATGATAGTTTTCAATGGATATGCCTAAACATTCCACTCTAATGAGTCCGAGAACTCCAGTATAGTGAGGTAGCACACTCCAACCAAGGGTGATTCAAGGTGTTTCTTCCCCACAGAAAGTATAAAAAAAGGATTAAAACCAGGATTTTCATAATACACTTTGAATGAAGAATTGGGTATAAGAACATACATGCAATCAGTTCTGCAGGGTAACATATGAAAAGTCCAATAGATTCCAGGTCACCAAAAGTACACAGGAGCATTTAGTACCACACCTGTAATACATGGCAACATTAGAACTGTCAGTACACACTATGGAGTGTCAGAAGACGGACGCGGACACTCTGAGGACATGTTGGAAATGTATCATTAAAGAAATAAAAATAAGGCCTACCTTTCCCTACCGCTATGGGATGTTCCCAACCTATATATATCTACTTAGGGTACTTGTCAGTCCCCCGTGACTGTCCAAAGGATAACTTCCGCTGTCCAAAAAGAATGAAACTGGCCCTACCACTTTTCTAAAAAAACGAAGGTCTGTAGAATGGCTCCCTTCTGCTGAGGATACTTCATGTATCAGTCTCTGGGTTTCTTTTAAATGGGTCCTCTTTAGATAGGCTCTAGTTACTTGCAGTGTCAGTCCATGCAGCTCCCCAGGCTAATGATATCCAAGGTAGCTTTCTCCCCCTCTCAGGGACATCAATGGTTCTCTTTCTTATATAAAGTTATCTTTCTTTTATGTTCCTTTTGTTCTGTATTGAAAGTGTGGGTACTTTCCTCTTTCCCTGGGTAATGATATCCAAGGTTGCTTTCTCTCCCTCTCAAGGACTCCTATGCTTCCTCTTCTTACATAAGGCAATTTAGGTTCATCGGCTTCACATTCAGCTTCTCTTTGCTTGTATTGGTATGAGTTTCTTGAACTGTATAACGCTTCCCTTTTGGCCTCCCGGTCTTCCCGTTCTCTCCGTTACCTTCAATTACATCAGGAAACATCTTTGGGCTCCATGCCTGTCTGGGAGCTTCTCTCTCACTTTCCGTTGCCGTCGGCTCAATGTCGCCAGCATCCTTTTCATGGAATTTTCTCGTGTTCCCACAGCGTCCCAGTGTTTCTTCAGGTAACCAGGTCAATTGCCGCTTCGTTTTTGGGATAGTAGTGTCATAAGTTTGAGGGCCGCCTGCCCGCCACGTATAATTTGTGGTTAACGCACCACCTTGTTTTGGTCTCCAGCCCTGTCTGCTTCTTGCATCTAGAATACGCTGTGTCTCTGGCATCACCCTTTTCCTTCGGGCAAGCTTAAATGTTACGGGCTCCATGGCTTGTTTCTGCTCCACCTCCCTCAGGTGTTGTGCAGGAAGGGGGCCTCCCTTGCCTCTGAATGCGTGTCTCTCTCTCTCCACATTGTTCGCCATGTGCTCGCTTGTCTCAGTTGATTGGAGATTCATATTTAAGGGGATGCTTTCTCTCTCTTCTTGATAATGGTATAGATAGGGGTTTTCTTCGACCAAGTCTTGGGACTTGTAAGTCCTTGATATTTTAGAGAGTCCCAGGTATGCCATTATGTGTAATGGTTTCCGGAGTTCCTCACAGGTATGGGAGTCCTGGTCCCCTAAGAGGAAGTTTCTGCCGGTGAGGTCACACTTACCTCGACCGCTAGGGACAGGGACAGTGGTCGAAGTGTACGAAAAGAAGTAGTGGAGCTATGCTCTCTGCTGTTCTGCCGCACTCCTCACAGACTCCATCACTGCGCCCCCTCCCACACACAATCCAAACCCTGCAAACAAACACACCTGCTATTTATGGGAATGTGCAGTGCAGTGCACTGAAGTACAAGCTTCAGCTTCTTCCTACACTTTTCTTTTAATACTAAACCATTCCAGAACGGTTTCTTCTTAAAATAAAAGTAAAGGAACAGTGAAACTTAAAAATAAAGAGTATGGGAGCACGGCTGCCGCCCACTTCAACCTCTGCCTAGGGATGGTGTTGTAGAGCGGGCTCTCCTCCCTAGCCTCACAGGGGGGCTCCCCCTTAGGGAGAAGGGCTGAAATCCCTTGATTTGTCACACCACCCATGATGGATGTGCCCAATAATACTACTATTGCTACTGTAGATCTACACACATGATGCTTTGCCCAATAGTCCCAGTACTGCTACTATAAATACACACACATTATGGTGGTGTCTAATAAGGCCAGTAGAGCTACTGGAATTACAACGAAACAATGTGTTTTCACAATATTTTGTTGTTGCTAGTCATAATGGGTCAAATTGTTTTGATATTTGTTGAATACCGAAATATTTTGTTTTTGTTAAGGTTTTGTGCTTTATAATTTGCTCAATTTATGGAGTTGTTTGAAATAAAAGAAATATACTTAGTTTCATTAATGTGTCCCTGTTTTGGGAATTTCCTTTGTATGCAGGTTTTCCCAATAAGGCCAGTACAGCTACTGTACATATACCCTAGGTATGGCTTCCCAAAATTCCAGTATCACTTACTTTAAGTGCACATGTGTGTTAGTATTCTTGCAATACTGGAAGCATTGTCACTGTAAGAACACATTGCCATGCTGGTTGCACCAAGTAATAACAGCTCCAAGGCAGATTGCTATCAGAAGAAATACATCTCTCTGCTGGGCTGTATCTTGATTACACTTCTCCCCTCTGTCACTGGCCCTTCTTCCACTGGCCCGCACAACACTCAAGTTGCTGCACACATATGCACACACGTGCAAAACCAGACAGTTGCAAACATGTGCACGTGCATTTACTAGCACACATATTTACACAAACACAAATACGGACCTCTGACATTTACATAAAGCCCAATCATCAAATCCTGTTTCCCTGCATTTATGTACCACATTATATTGCAAAAATGTGGGAGGAGACCCTCACCGCCCTATCTTAACTTCCCCCATGCCTTCCACCCACCCTTCCACCTTCATATATACCTTACAACCAACCCCCTTGTACATTTTTGTGGTAAAATGTAGCAAAGAAAGTTGCCAGGAAACGGGTTTCGATGAATGGGCTGCAAGCAAAGTGGGTAATACCCAAACACAAAAACATTCACATCCCATCACATGCACCCATACATACACAGCATTTTTAACATGCTTGTGCTCCGTTGGACCCCTCAGCTCCAAAAGCTATAGTCTTTCCCCGGGTGATTTTATCCCTCTGCAGGAGGATCGGGAGGGGAGTGGGGGGGAGCAAAACACCCGGGCTTTGCAAGACCCATGGGGCATGCTCAGCTGGAGTGCTCTAAGTTGCTGTTGCTGAATTAAATAAATTAAATCTCATAAAAACATATATGAGTTTTTTAATGGCTTTAGGAGAAACTATTGGCCCTAGTTATGCATTTGATTGTGAGCAACATGATTGCAAAACAGATACATATTATCTTGCAACAATACATGATTTTGCAGCAACAATATCTGGAAGATCATGCTTTGGACAAATGATAAAGGGAATAGTTGTTTTGCAATATTGTATACTTTGCCATGCCTGATTGTTACCTTTAAGTACTTTAATTACAAGTTAATAAGCATAGCTTTTGTTCATAATGCAGTTCTTTTATAATGTTCCAGTGGGGCTGCTTTTCTGCAGAGCTTGCAGAATAGCAGCCACATTCCAGTGTGTACACTGGCTGCTATGCTACCTAGAATCTCCCTGCGGATACTCCTCCCTAAGGCCTGTTCCTCCCTTCTGATGTTTGTGAAGGTATCATTCATCCCACCAGTTTCTTTGATGTTATTTGTACTGAAATAAAATTACATCGAAAAAACACATTGAAATATATAGGGAGGAATACATGGATAAAAGGGGTGGAGAGGGTGGAGAGGACGGGGGATAAATATAGGGATGGGGGCTTGAGGGAGACCACCCAAATATACACAAAATTTACTGAGTTTTTCAATATCATTTTTTTGGTAAAAGTTACATCGAAAAAACGAATGTTGGCAAAGGGACATAGCACCGTTTGGGGACTATTTAGCTTACCAAAAGATTCTTTTTGTAACAGGTTCAGGGAATTCTTGAATGGAACGTGACGTGTATGGATCCAAAACTCATATACTTGAAATACCAGACAAACTAAATGGATAGAATGTTTATCAATAAAAGCATAAAACAACAACCTTTTCTAGAGCAAATATTCATGGGAGGGAGAGGCTTTTTAATTTCATTAGTATCCACGACAGGGAAGTTTCAGACAAAAACATCACATTTACACTGGAACGTTTAATTAGCAAAACTCAGTAGCTAATGATGCTTACAATGTAAAATGAACAAACAACACCTGATATCTTCATTCATTACCTTCCCTTCCCTATCAAAACAATCACATTCAATCTGTGGGTAAGCGTGAGAAAATTACATCTCTATAGTTAATTAATCATTTTTTCATCATAAAAGCTGGCAAGGCGAGAACATGTTTAGATTTATATACATCATATGAGCAAGGGTGGGCATCAATCACCTCCATTTTACCACCCTCTCCTCTTGGTCACCCCTTTTCTTAGTTCAACAAGCCTTATACCGATGGCATTTCATGCCATCTTTGACAAAAAAATATATCATGTTGACAGATTGTGTTTCGGCACTGCACAGGTATAGGATTAAAATCCTTCCTGCGGTTGTTTAAAATATGGCCTTCATCAGGACGAAATTGTACTCAAACCGTGAGCATTCGCAGTGTCTATGCAATAGTAATGTGTTCCTGCCACAACAACGATCCAAAACATTATACATTAGTTCAAGCAGCGCTCCCTTACCCTTATTATTTACATCTATCATTTACCTGTGCCTCTGCCCCTTCTTCAAAAAGATGACTTATTCCTCCTCGCAGACTCATTTTGTACGACTTGATCCTAATGAACTCCATTTTCCCATAAGAACTCGTCAATTTTCTCTGTTATACTGGGGAATCAAGAAATGTCCCACTATTAATCATGTTTCTTGTTTTACTAGAGCAACACTATTTGTATCTATTTCAAATTCATCTTGTTAAGTCCCTCGCTCTCACAACATGGCAATACCTGCTTAGACTGCTCCTAATGCCTAATTAGGCTTCAAGCAGCTCCATGCATCATCCCTGCATCTCACTTCTGCCGGTGTTCGGCGGAAAAACCGGTGCCCTGTCTCTCCAATTAATTTACTATTCCTGGTGTGCGGCAGCGAGAATGACACGCTCTTTCTTATTGGTTAGCATTTCTTGTCGATTGTACTTTTGGGGATTGACAGAAGAGCCAGGTTGCACTGGGGCATAACATTGCCTCGGGCACCAATAAAAAAGTGGCGCATAGCTGCAAATGGAAATTCACTCCTTTTGTGACTGACCGTTTGAGCAGTACCCAAGGGGGAGGTTTTTGATAAAATGTGATGCAAATTGTGCATTTTAATGAATATTTATTCAGTAACACTGATCAAATCTATTAGCCGCACGGTGAAGTAACTCATCAAACTGCCCCACATTGGCCAACAAAGTGGCTCACTGTGACCAAAAAACAGGCCCGCACTACCATTTTGTGTTTTTGGTTCGGCATTGGCCTATAAACTAGTCCGGGCCTGCCGAAAAGATATGGACCAGCAGCCAGATAAGTTGCATGGAAACAGCAGTATGCTACTAGGAGACAGACCTCTTAGTTTGCTGTCTCTGTGAAGTTACCATCTTAGCTCATGCAAAGTACAAGCAAACAAATATCCTGTTACAGGATCGTATCGCTTTTTTAGATTTGTGATGTAAAGCAAGGGGGTATTGAGTACCGCAAATTATGACATTTTGGCAGTCTTTTTTCTCTTGCACTTACAGCCTCACATTAAGAGAAAATACGAATTAAATGTGCAGCAAAGTCGCCCTCTGCAGAGCGTGGCAGTAGACAGATCACAGGAAGTTCCCTCAGTTCACAAGCATATATATATATATATATATATAATGAAATGATCACTTTTTAATTGCAGATAACCTGCGCAGACACACAGCAGTAAAGGCAGGGCATGTCTGCATCTACAGAACTAGCCAGCAGTCTGAAGAAATATGTTTTACAGACTGTCACAGGTATATCACCCAACCAAACAACCTTCAATGTGCCCCCTAACCATTATAGAGAAAAGAGCCCCATTATTATGACCTGCGCCTGCGCAGATGTGCTCACTCGCTCATGCTCGCCCCCTGAACTGAGGTCTGCTGTATCGAAGCATTGTGTGGCTGGCTTTGGCTGCTGGCCTGCTGTGCAGCACCTGTGCTGAGCATCTTTCAGATAGCCCAGCCTTGAACATAGAGCCAAAGCCTGATCTTCACAAACAAAAGTGTGACTGCAAGTAACACAAATAAAAGGCAGAGTTGTGAAATGCATCCACTTTGAGGGGGGGGAGGGACTTGGTAAAAATGAACCTTTTGCCCTACGGTTAATCTGGCCCTGTCTCAACTAGATGATGGAATTGAGTCCCTCGTGCAAGGTGGTGATCACAACTGGGCGAGCCCGGAGTGGTTTGGGCAGGCTCAAGTCAAATCTTGGCCCTAGCCTGATCCTTTCGTGTTAATGCTGGTCCAAAGCCCCACCTGCTGCCCTCCTCTCAAGGAATGATTTTTTAAAAAAAATAAAAAAGTTTTAAGAAAGCACACGCTCCTGAAGTGCCAAGAGCATGTACAGGAGGCGGGCCGGCGACGTCATATCCCGCCCCTCTAGCACTCATTGATTGGCTGTAGCAGGACACGCTGCAAAGCAATGAGCCGACTGGCCGTGAATTTGAAGCATATTGCTGCGTCACAAGGTGCGTACCACCACTTTCCAATCCTCTGGTGATGGCAACCCTCCCCTCGAGTCACCATCTCCCAAGCGCCCCTCCTCTGTACCATACAAAAAGCACTGGTGCTGTCCCCACACCTCCCAAGTGCCAAAATCCTGTTTCCTGTGCCTCATTGCCCCTTCCCAGGATATCCATAAATCAGCAGTGCTGTCCCTATCCCCCTTGGTTGCTCACCATCCCCTGCCCCCTTGTCTTTGCCCCAGCACCCCTACCCTGTGAAATCCCAAAAACACAGGCCCTTCCCTTTGCATATCCTTTTCTCAAGGCTTTAGAGCCGCATCTTCTTCAATTGGCCAAGTAGGGCAGTATGCAGCCAAGAGTAGTCAGCGTGCCAAGGCTTTAGAGCCGCATCTTCATCAATTGGTCTAGTAGGGCAGTGTGTAACCAAGAGTAGTCAGTGTGCCAAGGATTTAGAGCCGCATCTTCGTCAATTGGTCTAGTAGGGCAGTGTGTAACCAAGAGTAGTCAGTGTGCCAAGGCTTTAGAGCCGCATATTCGTCAATTGGCCAAGTAGTGCAGTGTGCAGCCAAGAGTAATCAGCCTGCCAAGGCTTTAGAGCCGCATCTTCGTCAATTGGCCAAGTAGTGCAGTGTGCAGTCAAGAGTAGTCAGCGTGCCACTGCCAAGGCTTTAGAGACGCATCTTCGTCAATTGGCCAAGTAGGGCAGTATGCAGCCAAGAGTAGTCAGCCTGCATGGCTTTAGAGCCTGATCTTCGTCAATTGCCCAAGTAGTGCAGTGAGCAGCCAAGAGTAATCAGCCTGCCAAGGCTTTAGAGCCGCATCTTCGTCAATTGGCCAAGTAGTGCAGTGTGCTGTCAAGGGTAGTCAGCGTGCCACTGCCAAGGCTTTAGAGCCCCATCTTCTTCAATTGGCCAAGTAGGGCAGTATGCAGCCAAGAGTAGTCAGCGTGCCAAGGCTTTAGAGCCGCATCTTCGTCAATTGGCCAAGTAGGGCAGTGTGCAGCCAAGAGTAGTCAGCCTGCCAAGGCTTTAGAGCCACATCTTTGTCAATTGGCCAAGTAGGGTAGTGTGCAGCCAAGAGTAGTCAGCCTGCCAAGGGGTTAGAGCCGCATCTTCGTCAATTGGCCAAGTAGGGCAGTGTGCAGCCAAGAGTAGTCAGCCTGCGAAGCCTTTAGAGACGCATCTTCGTCAATTGGCCAAGTAGGGCAGTGTGCAGCCAAGAGTAGTCAGCCTGCAAAGCCTTTAGAGACGCATCTTCGTCAATTGGCCAAGTAGGGTAGTGTGCAGCCAAGAGTAGTCAGCCTGCCAAGGCGTTAGAGACCCATCTTCATCAATTGGCCTAGTAGGGCAGTATGCAGCCAAGAGTAGTCATCCTGCATGGCTTTAGAGCCGCAAGCTCCTTGGAGGCAGAAGATCAGGATACTGGCGAGACCCCCCTCAATCCCCCTGAACCCATCTTAAGCAATGCCACATCACTCCCAGAAGAATCTGTTACCCATCTGCCATCTGAAAGGCGCATTACAGTTTAGATATAAATGTGGACAACTAATTTATAGCATGCAGCAGTCAGGCATGAAGACCCGAGGGATGGCGAGACCAGAGGGCAAGGCCAATTCACAAAATGCTGCTCGTAAGAGAACAAGCACAAGTGGAGATAAGCTGCCAAAGATCTACAAGAAGTAACACACTATGTCTGTGTCTGGCAGACAATTACTTCAGCCATATTAGAAGAAGGGCGACTACCGAAGACAGACTCATAGTGTGAACCTCTGACCACAACACTGACTAACGGAAGAACAGAATGAAGTGTTTCCCCGCCGATACAAGCAATGGGAAGACAGCGGCATGGGAATGCCCAGCCAGCTTGTAAGCACAATGGGATCCCGTCCCGGCAAAGAAGCTGGTGCGAAGCTCAAGGTACGCCAGTGCAGAGGTCATTGAAAGGTGAATTCAAAATGACCATTTAAGCAGCTCAGAAAAGGCAAATCCAGGGACAGGAATAACCATTGGCCATGATAGCCAATCCGGAGACTCAATTCAAGAGCAGATTATGGGGGGCCAATTAGAAAAAGATAAAGAAAGCAAGAGAATGTTCAAGAAAGAAAGAAAGAAAGAAAGAAAGAAAGAAACAAAGAAACAAAGAAACAAAGAAACAAAGAAACCAGAGGCATGGGTGAGAGGGGGGGGTAAGGTTCAGAAGCGGCCAGATGTGGAAAACTCTGAATTCCCTAGGAGAGGGTTGTCCAACTCCAGGTGTCGAGGGGCAGAACCATTTTTCATTTTCAGGATACCCCTCATTAATATTCATGAGATACATTTGCATATTTTAATTCTTCTCATGAATATTAATGAGGAATATCCTGAAAGCCCATCAGGATTCTGGCTCTTGAGGCCTGGAGTTGGCCAACCCTGCCTAGGAGATCTGGCTGAGCAGTTGTGAAGAAGCTTTGGGACATGGACCTCTTTGAACCAGTGAGCCGTGATTTTACCCCAGTGTGTAGGGCACCATAAACCTTCTGAATGAGAAGAACAACAGCATCATAATCTTTAGTGAGGGAGAAAGCAAGGCATACTTTAGACTGGGAAAGATACTATATCCCTTAGCAAACAGAATAGCAGAAAAGGCCCGTTGCAGAGATGAGAGACTGACAAATCAGAGAGGAAGCCAGAGATGTAGGAGGTCTCTCAGAGAGTGAGCTGGGTACCACCCTCGAAGTGAACGGGGACACTGTAAACTGGGATTAAGCAAGCAGTGTTCCAAGCACTATCTGGATATGCATTACAAATAGAGGGCGTGGCACCAGCCCCTGTGAAGAGGACCAATGCCAAAGAAGGGATTGCCACTATAATGCTGAGACTGTGACCTATGACAAAGATGCGACTGGTCTCTACATGGCCATACTGAGTTTGGAGCCAAGAAGCAGCTGCAAACTATATCCCTTTGACTTTGCTGTGCTTCAGTAATCCCCCGGGGGACCTGTATCCCCCCAATAGGAATGAGCCTGACGATGCATGCTTGACCCACCCTGACACTGTTCATTTAGAGCACACCCAATGAGGGAGTCTTTTTTATATTGTAGCTGAAACCGCAGCACCTTAGGCATTTATCTGCTGATCCTGTGTGTGAGAATAAAGCTAGAGTTCAGCCAAATCTTAGAGTCATGGAATCCCTGCCTATCCGCCATACTACTGATGCTGTGTTCGCTGTGCCTTCGCTGCTTTTCCTGGTTGAATGTGTACAGATGACGTCACCTCTTTTCATAGGTCACCTAAAAAGGGAGTGACGAGTTGCATTTTTAGATCGGAATTTAAAGGGTGAATAGTACAGAGGGTTGGTGCCCATTCTACGTTTGAATGGAATAATCGACTGGGGGTGAAGAGTCAGTGTTCCAACATGGGTGTACACTCAGCATACTTTCCTGTGCTGGACATCATTTTAGTAGAGGGGGAAATCAACGAGGTGTGGGATAGTGTTCATTGTTCATGGCCCCTTGACATTTTTAGAATCCACAATCATAACTCGTCCCTAATGTACATTAAGTCTAGTTGGAACATTTGTTCTGGCATGCTGCTTGCCTCAAGAGGTACTTTGCAGACACAGATTAGGTGACTTGCGTTCTTCTTTTGCGGTAGTGATACCGGAAGAAGCATGGTTGCTGGACAAACGTACAGTAGATGAGTCCAACCAGAGGCGTTGCTAGGGGGAGCTATAGCCCCGGGTCTTTTAGTTGTAGCCCCGGATAGAAGCTAAGGTGCTACAACCAACATGCTAGCTAGCCCAGATCCCAACAGTCCCGACATAAGTGTAGCCCCTGATCTTTTCCAGACCTAGCAACAACCCTGAGTCCAACTGTTTTACGTAGTGGCAGTATGGAGAATAGAAACAGGAGTTTCTTTGGGATGGCAGGTGGCAAAGTCCACCCCTAACTTTCCAGTGGCCCTAAAAAGGTATGTAGCTTTTAATGTATACATTCCTGGTTTTTCCCTGCATAGGGACTCTGTATTTTATTGTATCAATGACGTATTACACTTTTTTAGTAAGAACTTATCAGGAGGATGCATCTGGCGTTCTGAATTCTATATGTTTTTCTAAAAGAGCCCTATGAAGATGTTGCAGCAATGGGTGCACGGTGGCATAGCCCTTCATTAAGATGTTCAATGGGACAGTGCAATAAAAGAGGGACAAAAATCCACGGCCGCAATCGCTGAGCAAAGGAGTATCAAATGATAGGTTTCAATAAGATTGCCCAGCCCAATTGCAATAAGTAGCTCAACAGATCTTATAAATATTGTATTATGTTTTTGGTACTTTAAATATGTCAGGGAAAATTGCAGATTTTCAGGTTGTGGCATGGAGGGAGAGTGATCGTTGTCCAGTTACTCATAGGCCTTCCACTTGGGTCCGATAAGATGCCACTGGTGCTGTGATGGAGTCCCCTGCCCAGTTCGAGGAACATCTAATGGGGTGACCAAAGGGATTCTGGTTGCCAGGGTCGGACTCGGCTATAAAATTGTCTTGGGCACCAATGAAAAAGGGGCCCACAGTTGCAAATGGCTATTCATCCTTTTGTGACACTTTGAATACTAACCAAGGGAGAGTTTTTGGATAACGTGTGATGTAAATTGTGCATTTGAAAGAATATTTATTCAGCAACACTGGTCAAAACTACTAGCCACAGAGTGAATTAACTCATCATACTGGCCCAAATTGGTTCTCTTTGACCCACAAAACTGGCCCACGCTAGCATTTTGTGTGTTTAGTTCAGCCATGGGCCGATTGCCCTATAGGCCAGTCCAAGCCTGCTGGATTCTCACCAAAGTGGTGGAGGATAAGCCGTGGAGTGAATAGGGGCAGGATTGGGCCACCCCACGTACTCTCCGTCACAAGACAGTCGACAGTCACATCATTCTCTCTAAGTGGGGCATTACCATAACTCTGCAAGTGAAGAACACTGTGTAACGAAGGCACTGAACTCTCTCGGTGCCGGTATTGAACTCCCATGAAGACATCAGAGGCATATTACATGTACTCAAGGCACTTGCTCCATGGGCCTGCCTGGGCATCAGAGACCCACCAGGTCTTCTTGGAGCGCTCACCCACTGAGCCTACCTGGACATTAGAGGGACACCAGATTTTCTGAAAGCACTCCGAAACAAGCTCACGCGGACCTCAGAGATACGACAAGCTCATATGGACATTTTCCTGCAACACTTACGCACCAACTACACTGCTCCAGTTTGGAGTTTGCGGGGGACCATCTTGAAGAGGTTGTTTTAAGGCATCCGCAGAAGGTTGCTTTAAGGGATCAGGAGACAGCAGGAGGTTAGCTCATAAAATCAGGAAGTTGTTGGTCTGAGATATCACGAGGAGCTGGGAAAAAATGCAGGATGCTAGCGAGGCCCTAGACAAAGACATGCATTGGAGTGATCAGTATAGTGCATTATAGCTCTTTTAATGTCTTGAGAGTGTGACAACCTTTTATCTACGAAAGTAGTTTTGTTAAACAAGGTTGGAAGAACAACCAATAGATAAGATGAAAACACTAGAACTTTACGTAGAACACCCGTGTTGCTACATACAAACACAAAATGGACCTCATTACGAATTTGGCGGTGCAGGAAAAAAGGGGAGGCAATTCCATTACCTCAATTTTTCCTGCACCGCCAAATTACAAATAGTGGTGTTATTACCACCAGTGGAATTACGAGTGGTAAATCTGCCGATTTGTAGAGGAAAAGTGGCAGTTGTACTTCCAGCATGATGCTGGTGGTAAATTCTCCAATTTTCCTTCCAAAAATCAGCAGAATTGCCACTTGTTATTCCATCGGTAGTAATTCTGCCAAAATCCCCAATGGAGTACTATGGACTCCAGAAAATGGGGATTTACACCACCTAAGACCACTTGTAATCCTGTGGTAAATCCACAGGACCAAGTGGAGGTAACTGTAAATCTGTTTGGTGGTATCTCTGAGGATTTACCTCTGAAATCCCTCCAAACTCGTAATGAGACCTACTATGAAATTTGATGAAAGACACACTGATGGCCTTGGTCTCCCCCACTCTTCTCACAGAAGTGATGGGCAAAAGGATAAAACAGTTTTCCAGGCGCCCACATTGAGATGTGCGTACGAATAGGCTTGAAGGGATGACCCATCAGCTACAAAAGGGCCATATTCTGTTCTGAGGCTTGTGCTAGCGAATGAAGGCAATTTGAAGGAAGGCTTATTTCTAATCTTTAATTCACTTTTCTGAGTAAGGAGACGGCACCTGAAGATATGTAGTATAGTGGAAATTACTGCTCATTGCACCTTGATGGAGGTGTGTGCCTATCTGCCTTTCAGTAAGCCTAGCAGAAAAAGCAAAATGTGGTGGTTCTGGCATTCACAAGGGTTGAGATCCTTCTGGGCACACCAGAAACAATCTTGGACATTCTGTATAAGATGTATGTGTTGTCATAGCACTTGACAACATAAAAACGTATCAACAAACCTAAAGCACGCCCAACTGTCATAATGCCATACATGAACGAGCCGCGCTCTCAGGTTGAGTGAGAATGGGATGTGTCACAATATGAACCTGTGGTCTAGACAGGAGATTGGGGTCTGAGCAAAAAAGGAGTTGATGCAAGGATCGCTGCAGGCGGTCAGCCAACCAGAATTGCCATTCCCAAGTAGGGGCCAGAGCTGTTATCTAGCATAGCTGTTTCCACAGCTTGCAGAATACACTTGAGAGGCAAAGGGGGAAATGTATAGGCAACATCCCAGTCTTAATTTTGGCAAACACCTTCTCCAGGCTCTTCTGGTGACTGTACCTGTGGGTGAATAGATTTCTAAATCAGGGCTCCTGTAGGGGGACCTATTCTGCCCAGGAAGGCTACTTATAAACACGGATACAATTGAACAGGTCAAAGGAAGGAAGACCTTTACACTCTCCTGTGTACCCTGTTGTTTAAAATAAATGCACACAGACACCTCAATGATGGTATTTTACTCAAAAGATTGCTTGGACTGTATTATACATCGTGAATGGAATTGATTGATGTGCAACCATTTCTTTTCACCAAACATTACTTTCTATATCACACATATAGACCATGAGAGCAGACACCAGAGATGCCGGTGAAAGCTTGTGTGACAGAAACGAGGACAATTCAGTGCTAATCACAACATAGTGAAGAACATAATAACAAGTACAAAACAAAGCAAAAACAACATAGTATTCTTGACATAAACAGTGATATTCCACTGTAAGTAAGAGGTGCGTCTACACCACGGTGTTTCTGCCGTCTCTGGGGGCTAGATGGGCCTCGTGTCTATTACGGCATTCATCAGGACGTGGTCTGTGTGGGGGTGCTGTAGACAGGGAGAGACAATATTGTTTAGGAGAGAGTTCAAGTGAAATGATTCAAAGGTCAACTTAATGGTTAGCTGTATCATGTATACAATATCATGGGAGGAAAACAGCTTACCTGGGTGGAAGAAATTCCACCAGGTATTTGTGTGTGTGGCCGTCAGTTGGGACTCCTAGAGTTAAAAAAGGGACGTATTAGTCTCCTTCGATAAAATCATGTGTCACAAAACAACACATGCGGCACCGAGCAATTGTGTAGCTTATTGTATCAGTAAAAACAAACTCTTTCCTCACATGCAGGACTGGGATCCGCGAGGATTTCGTGTGATACACAGTCCTGCAAGAGGTCACTAAATCAGTACCGTGTTATTGATACGGGAACCACTATCTAGGTGGACAGACAATTACAGCGCCGTAAGCATAACTGGCGGCAAAGCACGAGCGGTGATCCGTGCAGGCTGTGTTGTGCAGAGGTCTGCAAGGACTGCTGAGTCACTCCAAGGCAGAAAGAAAGCGAAAGACGCGGCGTAATGGACGCCGTCGCTAAGCAGCAAGTCATTATGAGCAAAAGAGGAGTTGATGCAAGGATCGCTGCAGGCGGTCAGCCAACCAGAATTGCCATTCCCAAGTAGGGGCCAGAGCTGTTATCTAGCATAGCTGTTTCCATAGCTTGCAGAATACACTTGAGAGGCAAAGGGGGAAATGCATAGGCAACACTCCCAGTCTTTATTTTGGCAAACACCTTCTCCAGGCTCTTCTGGTGACTGCACCTGTGGGTGAATAGACATTTGGAGTTTTCCAAAGTGGCGAACACATCATCCAAGTGCCTATTTGAATTTGCTAGAGACAGCATGAATGACAATGTGTTACCCTATTTCCAAATATAAAACATGATGGCGTTACTGTTCTTGGCCATTGCCATCATCCCCCTGCAGATAAAGTCACACAGACAGATGATATGCAGGTCCAAAGGCCTGCGTGGAGGTTTTTCCTTGGGGTGAGGGGGGCGTTTCTAAAACTTGAGCACCTACCAGAGTTGTCCTGAATTGTAGCTTGGGGTGCATGCAGTATGTCCAGGATTCTGAGACCTATTTGCTCCAGGAATTGGGGTATTCGGCGTGGGCTTCACGCAAAATCTGCCAAAGGGATTGGTTTATTCAAGATGGAAAAATTCATAGCAGTGTCTTGAATTTTTTGCTCATCGAAACTTCAGTTCTTCAGTGACAAACGTTACTTTGTCAACAAGAGTCTGAACCATTCCCTTTGAAAGACCACTGCCATTTTGTTTGAGTTGAAGTGTGCTGTCTGGAAGTGTAAATGCAATGTCTTGAAAATGGCCAAATAACGTTTCAACCAACAAAAACGTATGTGCCCATTGACTATGGGCGGATAAACAGAAAGTCATTTGTTGTGGAGTACAGATGAATGGACAACCAGATATATGGGTGAAGGGCTTTATTAGCTGATCACACACACTTGTGAGGCTGGCATTTAGGGGGGAAGGAGGGTATGGAGTGTCAATGTGTCCTTCTCAGCATTTGGCTCCTGCTATAGTCAGTGGATATGAACTTGGATTCTCAATGCCTTGCCTGCAATGCTTGCCCAGGCCTCAGGCCTGTGGGTGGGAGAAGTGCCAGGGAGGATATGCTCTTCTCTCCCGGTCCGCTCTTAATCTGGCACGCTCCGCCGCTGGTCGCACGCATGTGCAAGACAGTCTAGTGAGATCTCGGCCGTGCACTGACAGATTCGCCTGACAAGGAAGGCAAAAGGGTGGAGGCCGTCAGCCAAAAGATTCCGACATCTGCATCAATAATCATCAGAGCCACTAATTGACTGGCAATAACAGCTCACGGTGATAGGGAGCCTTGGAATAAGATGAACACGTTTCTACATCGTCTGCCAGCTGAACTACTGGATCCATTGTTAAAGAAGGCAAATTCATATTGGATCATACCATTGACTCAGTCGTCTATGCCGCAAACTCTGGATTCAGACAGATGGTGCATGGGGCAGACAGGCTTGGATAAAAGCCACCAATTTCCAACTGTACACATAGACTAGAGACAGAAGGACTGCAATAGACAATAATTACACAATAATATATTAATATTATGAGGATTTAGGCAGCAAAGACACTGCTCTTGACAGTGCCATTAGAAGAATAATTAAAAAAAAACAACATAGTTCTTATCACCTCTACATATATTTTACTAGGTCAGCAGTGACGAAAAGTGAACAGAAGGAAAGAGATTAACAGTGTGACTTCTCCCAGGAGCAAACACCTGAGAAGGATCCTTGGCAGTGTGTCTTTCCTCCCAGGGAAAGGAGCCACAGGGAGCTAAAACCTGCCGAAACATCACAAGTATGATGGCTCTCAGTTGTGTGTAGCAGTTTTTGAGTTAATAGATCATTTTTATTTCATTTTTCTTCTTGGAAATGTCAAATTAAGAGAACGTGTGGTCCCGGATCGGAAGGCGGCCTGCATTGGAGAGGCTCAGGGCTATCCACCTCCTTTTCCAGAGGAGAAAAGTCCCAAAATGCAGTGGATAGATCACTGAAGTGAATGCAGTTTGTTATGCATATGTAAGGCTGCTTTTGGAAAACGTACCGAGGTTTACTAGCCTATTTACAGGGAATATTCCACAGCACGAGAATCTTTCAACTATCCAATGCTAGAGAAACAGTCGTTATGCCGGCACTCTCTGTATGGTCAATGTGATATGCACTATGGTGTACCGGATTGGCGATAACCAGGAAAACTCTGGAAATCTCTATGCATCCTTCAAGTATCAGTAAGGAACTTTATTTATATAAAAAAGTACTATTAAGTACATTGGTCGGCATCTCAAAGCACATCAGTTGCGTCGCTCCAGCCACTATTTAAATCCCGGAAATGCACACTCCAGTGCTGTTCAACCAGTTTTCATCTCTCATGGCTGCAGTCTCTGTCCTGGAAATGTGTTGCTTTGTTCTGTGGCCCACTCCAGGCTGCACTTTCTCTGCAAAGTACTGTCTGCCACCGGCGCTTTGTAACCTGTGCCTGGCACCCCACGGCTTTGCTTTTACCTGGTTCTGTTTGCTTCCAGTTGTGACCCTTGGTCTGTCCATCAGACTTCCCTTGCCTGTGCCATATCATCAGATCACCTTCCCAGATGGCACTTACTAATACCACTTTTTAACTTTGCATTCACCTGCTTCACCATTGACTTCAATCAGCTTCTCTGCCTTGCCTTTGACTTTCTATCCCCCAGTCGTCCTTTGCTCATTCTTGGTTGGGGCACCTTTCGTTCCCTAGGCGGTCTCCAACATATGCAAGTTCATCCACATGCCATTGTGCGTCAGACTTCAGCATCTTCTATATCGCATGATCCTGCATCCGCGGTTCGGGATTTCTCTTTTAATCACCACCAAACTTGAATCTTTTAGGTTGCTAGAGCTCCTCGTTGACCCTCAGGTAACACTCCCAATGTCTAGCTTGTTCTTTAACCACTTTGCTAGGTATGCTACAAAACCCCTATTCCCCCTCTTTAACTGGAACTTTGTTTATTTATTTGCATTATGGTTAACAAGTAACCTTTAGCAAAAGAACACAAATACAATTACAATTCAATTACAGTTCATGATAATTCAATTATACTTCTAAAAAGAGAACAGGGGATTATAATTGGGCAAACCTAAGACACTTTTTAAAATTAGCTGAATCTATTCCATCCCCCTCTACGCCTTTCCATATTACTTGGCCTCTCTCACACTGTACAAGATTCTCAAACCTAGCTGTCTTTAGCCATGTACTCAAATCTAGCTGTGCTTAGTCGTGTACTCAAATTGCATTGTCAGGTGTAGGCTTCTCTCCTACAGGATTCTCAAATCTGGCCTCCTTCTTTGTTTAATATATGCGGATACCTGCTACAGTACAAAACCTAGGTCCATTGGTATAGGACTCTCAATTCTAGACCTGGACAAATATGGCTTCCGCCGTGCAATCCTAGAGCCTATGGTACGTATATCTCACACCACTAGTGTGGACATAGGCCGCAGGCACGGCCAGCATCCATGCATGATAGAATACGTCTATGGCCAAGCACATCCGGTCTTCTTCACACATAGTTGTCCAGACTGAAACACCTACCTCAACACCTCTGCCACTAGCATACAGCAACCACCGCCCGAAAGGAACCCGCTATAGCTGGCCTCACATAGACTCTCTCAACAATAGAAATCTATCTCTAACCCCCAACATCACCCACCCATGTGCCTGATCTCTCTTGGGCTGCTTAGTCGAGTCTTGGCAGCCGCCCAAGTCTTAGAATGGCAACATGCACACATGGATTTCCTAAACTAATCTCCCTAGAATTCCACACTATATCAACTACGGTCACCAAGGGCGTTCCAACTGAGGAAATGAAAAAACAAAGAAATATCGCAGCTGAGTACCACAAAGGAAATGCACCAATCATGGGCTGAAAAGATTCACAGATCTTTTATTACTGTACAGTTCACAAAGCAAAACAGACACCTTGCAGTGTGTACCAGCCAACAAGGAGAGTTGAGAGAGAGATGGACATCTAAACATGTGTGCTTTTATACAATTTGTGCAATATTGTCCAGCCTCTCTTCACGTTAATAATTTGTGGTCTAGAGTTCGTGCCTAGTTCACATACAGATTATACAATATAATGCGATGGATTACATAGGTTTGCATTTCCATGAAGACACAATAGCGATGTATGTTCTCGGATCCCACGGTAAACCTTATACTAAGTTCCTTTTCAATATAGTTCAGCCCAAGCATACGCTTGAGGTTTGTTCTTCATTGCACCAATGTTTGTACAAGGATGAGGCTTATGGGCGCAGACAACACTTAAATGACAGTTCATATGAAGCACAAGGTCTCTTTGCTTAGTCTAAACAGTCGGCTCTCGGTCAACCTAAACATTAACAGAACTCAAAGGTCGGAAGGCTTGGTTGCAAGTCGAAAACAGTCCACCATTTTAGAACGTAGAACACATGAGTAGAAATCAAAATGGCGGATGAATCTTAAAATGGCGACGGAGTTAACCCAAAAATCGGAACTTTGCAACACGGTTTTCCATGTAGCGTGAATAGGCTTAGGCCAATATAAATACTAAGGAGGCACTATATAATTACTGTTTAACAAACCCTCCTTTTGGCCTAAGCCAAGAGCCTTACTGAAAATATTCGCTTTACTCGTAACTCCACGTTTAAATGTCAGTACATCCTGAATCACATTCATCAGATACATCAATTGCCATCAGATCTTTGACAGTAATATCCTTCATTACAAAAACATTAGTCATCTTCTCAGGTGCTTGTATTTTTGGTCTTAATGTTCCTACAGTTTGCGCACAACATCCCCCTAACATCGAACATATGACAGGAAGACATTGGCCCTCATTACGACCCTAGCGGTAACAAACGGCTATTACCGGCATGGTGCAATTAACGTGTCCGTGCTGGCCAGAGACCGCTAAAAGCGGCACATTACGACTTCTCGGGCACGAGCATTGCGCCATGCCGGTAATGTAATCACCGCCATGCCTCTAAAGGCCGTAAAACCCCACTTACCGGCATCGTATGCCATGCAAATAGCACCTCTGCCACCCTAGCCATCGATATTACCGGTCACCGATAATAGCACCGCTAATAGCGGTGACCGAAAATAGCGGGAACCGCTATTAGCGGCGACCGCAAATAAGCGGATCCTGAAGTTGCGTCACTGCACAGGACCGGGAAAGAGCACGGCAGCCATCTTTAAAAACACAATCCATTGCCATTCTCTTCAACCAGTACACCTGACCCCCACAACCTTCACAAACCTTCTCCAACACCCATTCCACATCGTAATGCCTAAAGTTTTGAAAAAGACGGGAGATCGGCTGTGGCAGGAGTGCTTTTCTAGGGATGAGTTAAATATGTTGGCGGAGGAGATATGTGCCACAACCATAGGCACAGAGAGCATAGAGGGGGTCGGAGATATGGAGAGAGGAGCCCCGACATCAGGCAACGCAGGTAGGTGCCTTAAATCCAGCTTTGCAAAACTCAACACAATGAAGTCCAGATGTTTGTGAAGTGCAATGATGCGTAAGAGAGTCCACACGACACATTAGCACAAGACTGCCTACAGGCAGTGCTGACCTCCACCTTGTACACATGCATTATGCACACCCTTTCTGTAGCCACCCACATGCCTCCATGCTTCTACCACCTAAGAGGGAGACAACCTGTATGTCACTGCTTCCAATGTGCACGATCTAGTAATTAAAATGAATGCAGCCGTCACAATGCCTGCTCAATGTCCGCAGACCCATCACTAACCCTTTCCCTCCTTTGGTCCACCACAGGCTCTCATTCGGACAGTGCCGATGAGGACACAGGCACTACACCTGCCAAGAAGCCCAGGCCCGAAGACCCAAAACACTGTCCCTCCACCTCTGGTGCAAAAAGCAAACCCCACAGCAGCCAAAATCCCACAGCACATCACAGGCCACGGCACTGATGTGCAGCAAGTCAAGCACTACGGCACCACCGACTACAACCATCTGCCCAGTGGTGTCTACTGAAGGCACTGGGTCCGCAGGAAGCAGCACCACTGGTGAGACTGCTGCCACCGCAGCTAGCTCAGACAATGATGAAGGGGATGTCGATGTTGTTGTGGGTCCCCCCACTGGCCCCCTGCATTCCCCCTACCTGTCCCCGTGCAGGCAGCAGGACAATGGCATACAGGAGCAATCTCCTGAAAATTCCTGACCGGCCACTCCATGCCCAGTGGCAGATGTGCAGGAGGGGAGCAGCACAATGGACACGCCAGAGCCATCATCAACAGGCCACAAAACCCAGGAGTCGATGCATGAAATTATCACGCAGCAGCAACAGCTAAGCTCCCTCTTGACACAGCATGTCGCAGAATGCGCCAGCGCAAGGGGGGAATGCGCGAATGTGCTGAAACTGTAAAGGCTGTCATAGAATCCACCTCTAAGGACATTTGTGCTGAACTGGCCGTGGTGCGGCACGTACTTTCTGAGCTTGTCCAGACAATGAGGGACATGCATCCCTGTGAGCAGCCCAGTTCCTCCTCGGCTGCCAGTTCTACCCGAACCAACCCTGTCCGCAGATCAGGCAGGAACCTGCAGCGTACAGACAGGGGTGCACCGGGTGCCGGGAGAGGGGGGTGCCAATAGAGGCGGCCACGTGGACCAATGCCACATGAAGCACTTGAGCACAGACATCCACACCATGTTATGGGGAGTTGAGGGGGGAGGGCAGAGTGAGTGTGTTGGGGAGTTGAGGGGGGAGTGGGTGTGTTCACTTATATTTACTATTTCATAACACATTTTGGTTATGCACGAATCACTTGTGTGGACATTCCTCATTGCGTACATGTGTTTAATTGGTGAACAGTGTACAGTGTGCATGTCCCAGACACAACCAGTGCCCCAAGTGCCATCTCCATGTGACACCCCCCATACTTGAGTTCTAGTAGATTATTTTAATAAGAGTCTGACGCATGTCACGTCCCTCCTGTGCATCGCGTACTTCCTGGGGTGCTGTACCATCCCCATCCTCTTCATCTTCTTCATCAGGTGGTTGCTGTTCTGCGTCAGGGGGCAGGGGCACATTCCGTCTGATGCACATATTATTTAGCATCACACATGCCATGACAATCTTTGCCACCTTCTCATGGCGGTACAGGATTGACCCACCAGACCTGCTGAGGCTGCGAAACCGTGCCTTCCAGAGGGCAAATGTCTGCTCAAACACCACACGGGTTTGTTTATGGCCCCGATTATAGTCCTCCTCTAGCCTGTTCTGTGGGTTCCGGACTGGGGTAAGGAGACACTGCTTCAAAGGATTGCCTGCATCACCTGCATGTGGGCAACAATGTATATGTAAGTTAACTCATCATGTTTAACCTTTTTGAGTGATACCATGGCATGCATTTGTTTCTTCATCTCAAGCCCATTTCCATGCATGGATGGAGTCACACGATGTGAGTGCTATGTGTGTATTCCTCATATGGACTGTTTTGCATGCCATCGACTAGTGTGCGCTGGGGGGTCCCGTTACTTGTGAGTGCACATGCACTGTGTTAGTCCGCGACCGTTATTTCTGTGATCTTGCAGGTGTCCACTAATTTGTATGCTTTCATCCTGGCAATGGTGATGTCAGCCTCATGATGCTATCACTATGCACAACAAATGGTGTCATGCAATGTAGTTGGGCATCTGTGTCAGTGTAGTGGTGTATTGATGTATTTGACCCTCATGTGACTCCTGTATGCGCAGTGATGGGGGACTGTCCTTTCAGTTCATGGTGTTCTGTGATGTGTATTGGCTATAGTCGTTGCTTGTAGCTGCATTTTGTTGAGGGAGATGTGGTCTGATTTTGTACAGTGCACATGCAGATGTCTGTGGGATGGTTGGAACACCTCTTCATTCGCATGGTAGGGCTGCTTACATCTTGCATTATGTGGTGAGGTGTCAAGTCCAGTCTGGGCTTATTTTGGGGTATGAGCTTGCTCCATTTACTCTGGCACTCGCAGCTAGGTGAAGTATGCATCTCTCCTCCCCCATCTCAGCCAGGTGAGGTATGCAGGTATGCCTCAATCACCTACCCACATCACATTTCCATGAGCCTAACATGCGACTCACCGAGTAGCCAGGATCTCTGCCCTGCATGTCGCTCCATGTAGCGTTGAATCGTGAAGTTCCGCAGGACCATTGAATCATGGGTTGATCTGGGGAATAGGGCACAACATTGTGTGATGATGTAGTTCGAGTCACATACCATTTGCACGTTGATTGAGTGGTATAGCTTACGGTTGCGATAAGCTGCCTCCATGGCATGTGGAAACACAAATTCAACATGGGTGCAGTCAATAGCGCCAATGCAACCAGGTATGCCGGCCAGTGAATGGAAACCAACTTTGGTGTTTGAGATCTCCTGGGCAGACTGTGGTAAGGAAATGTGTTTGTCTGTGTGCTTGAGGAGGGAATCAGGCACTTGGTTCAGCGTAGGTGAGGGTAATGGTTGTGAAATGCCATGCAGTTGCCCGACTGTGTGTTGGTAGGTGCCTGTGGCCAGGAAGTGGAGCACAGACACTACCTTCAGTAGGGGTGGGATGGCGGTGCGTGTTTCAATGAGGCTGACTATGTCATTATGTATCATTTCCACAATGGTGGTGATGGTGTCCCGGTCCAGGGGGGACAGGGTGTGGATCTGGTCAGCGGTTAGGTTGAATGGACTGGCACAGATGCGTGGAATTGGGGGGTGCCTGCGTGGTGGCACTGGCTGTGCTGGTGGGGCATGCTGGCCCTGCCTTGCCCTCCTTCTCCTCCTGCGTCTCCTCTGTGCTGCCTGTTGTTGTACTTCTTGTAGTTGTTGTTGTGGCACTTCCACTGCAATCAGGTCCTGCAGCCCCAGCATTGCTAGTGGTGTTGGAATCATTGTGGAGTGTAACTGTGTGTGGGAAGGGGTGGGGTGTGCTCCTTTTGTGCTTGCCCAGTCTGTATTGACTCCACCTGTGCTGATTGTGTGCACATGTTGCAGCTGGGAACACTGCACATGGCCATTTACGGTTGGTCCGTGATGGCGTTATTAACGCCATGGCGGTAAGGTACTTTACGGCCTTCACAAGGGCATTATTTCCATGTCCGCGTGACTCGTGATGTTTACACCTTAGCGCCATGGCGGTATTTCCGGCATAGGAGTCGCGTGCCCGCGCCCTTGGTGCTTTTAACGGCACCGTTGATTACGGTGCCGCTATTAGCGCTGTCTCAGGTCATAATCAGCCCTAGTGGTAAGCGGATTGTGCAGTACTGTTGAGGTGTTGCAACTCATCCAAAAGGGGCCCCCTTTTCTCACCGTCTGAACACGGACCGATAGTCGCGTCAACTCTTCAAGGATGTGGCATCAATCTTGAGAGTCGCAATTTGGGTACCATCTGAAAGAACAAAGAAATATCGAGGCTGAGTACCACAAAGGAAATACATCAATCATGGGCTGAAAAGATTCACAGATCTTTTATAACTGTATAGTTCACAAAGCAAAACAGATAGCTATCTGGCTCCCAACACCTTGCAGTGTGTACCAGCCGACAAGGAGAGGTGAGAGAGAGATGGACATCTAAACATTCATGCTTTTATACAATTTGTGTAATATTGTCCAGCCTCTCTTCACGTTAATAATTTGTGGTCTAGAGTTCGTGCCTAGTTCACATACAGATTATACAATATTATGCGAAGGATTACATAGGTTTGCATTTCCATGAAGACACAATAGCGATGTATGTTCTCGGATCCCGCGGTTAGCCTAATACTAAATTCCTTTTCAATGTAGTTCAGCCCAAGTATACGCTCGAGGTTTGTTCTTCATTGTCCCAATGTTTGTACAAGGATGAGGCTTGTGGGCGCAGACAACACTTAAATGACAGTTCATATGAAGCACAAGGTCTCTTTGCTTAGTCTAAACAGTCAGCTCTCGGACAACCTAACAATTAACAGAACTCAAAGGTCGGAAGGCTTGGTTGCAAGTCGAAAACATAGTCCACCATTTTAGAACGTAGAACACACCAGTAGAAATCAAAATGGCAGATGAATCTTAAAATGGTAGCAAAGTTAATCCAAAAATTGGAACTTTGCAATGCGGTTTTCCGTGTAGCGGGAATAGGCTTAGGCCAATATAAATACTAAGGATGCACTATATAATTACCGTTTAACAGAAAAAGCGCACTGAGGCCACTCAAGTGGGGAAAGAGCTCTATATAAATAACCAAAATACAATACAATACTTGTCTCCAGTGATTTTCTTTTTCTAATCCCAGAAGGAAGGTGGAGCCAATTGACTGAGAAGTCTATTCTTGTGTATCTCCTGACACATTTGTGCAACATTCGGAAGTGAAAAGTCTGAAGAATCCCTGTGAACCAGTGGCGTTTAGTTGGGGGGATTCTGTGAACCATCTATGTGCAGGTCACTACAACTGGCATATTGGAGCATGTGTCCATCGATGTGCAGGAAGCTATAATTATGCCATGTGTTGGTGCATTGAAATATTACAGTCATTGGCCTGATAGACTCCAATAGACCCATATAATTGGGCTAGGCTTCTCTCACCATTGATTAAAGACATGTGCAGGAGTAAGTGCTGATTTCTAAGAGGGGGCTACTCTCCTCCCAATTTGAAAAAAGCCCTTTGAAAGAGGCCTGTACAATTACAGAGTAATTGCTTTTTTATAGTCAGCTGCCAACATATGTCCCGAGATGTTATCAACCCACTCCAAGAATGGGTCAAAGGGATGGGAGTTAGCCCATGTCTACTCTCAGATTGTGAAATTGATAATCATATACTGTTTGGTTCAGGCCTTGGTGGCTAAAAAGCTGGTCACAAGGTCGGCAGACACGCCTTATGGTGCATTTGTCTATTTTCCAAAGCCTTTGATTAAAATAAAAATGAACACAGAAGAACAGAGGCACATTAGGTGGAGGAGATGATCCAAATGGAGACATCTGCCTGGCCTGCTTAGAAATGTTGAGTGCCCTGCATGGGGTTGAGTTAGAATTGAGAGTATGGATGGCAACCTGCCGTGGATACCAAAAGAAACTGGCCTCCAAAAATGCTGAACCTTTCCCCTCACCCTGTCCAATCGTTCTGTTGCAACCCTTCTGCTCGCATTATTGGCACGCAGATTAGTACCTCCCATTCCTGTACCTATTTTATTGTATAATTATATAATGATAACACAATCTTGATGAGCATAACCTCCATTGGCCTTCTGAGATCTTTGCCAGTGCTCAATAACTATTATCAAGATAATGGGGCTCATTATGAGGTGCTACCGGCGGGTTGCTGCCGACCTAGGAATACGGTTTCCGTCGCCTGATATCCCAGTGCCATTAAATCAGGCGGCAGAATCTGAAAGTCCCCATTCCCATTCAATCCCACAGGACTCCATGGGAATGGGGATGCAGAAGCATCGGCACTGTTGCTAACCGTACCGGTGCTTCCATGAAAACCATGCCTGCAGACCTGTCGGGAGCACTGGCCCCTGCAGGCATTCTCGTATTCTGGTGGTCCAGAAATGGTGCTGGTACGTTGCTACCAGCACCCTTATTTTCCAGATCGACAGACTTTCAATGAGGCCCAATGACCTTATAATAAATGTTTTTAAGAATCTGATCATAAAATGGTAAAGACAATGTCAGCGCT
The DNA here is from genome assembly GCF_040938575.1 of Ambystoma mexicanum. NCBI lineage: Eukaryota > Metazoa > Chordata > Amphibia > Caudata > Ambystomatidae > Ambystoma > Ambystoma mexicanum. The sequence continues at coordinate 1,205,619,208 of NC_090934.1, read as the reverse complement.
TTGCATTGACAATATGTACCTAAGGCGCCCAACAAAACAACAGAAATAAACTTTTCAAAAAGCCTGATTACTGTTGTGTGTTAGACCAAATAATAATTTGGCTGTCAGCATAGTATATAAATATCTTGGAATAATGTCTGATCCGAAAATGTTGTGGCTACCCATGTTTTGCGGCTTAACAGCCAAAACTTCCTAAATACGGTCAGCATGAATTTAAAGGGGAGATCAGCTCAGCAGTGTGCTACAGGACTACGTTTAGTCTCTTTGGGGTGCAGTACAACTAGCCAGGTTTAAAGGCTGGATAAGGAGTGGCCTGGGACTCCTCCAAGTAGAATGAGACCCCTGTCCCATTTTGAGAATTGAACTATCTTTGCAGGATTGGACCATAAAGGCTCCAGAGGCCTGCCCATGCTTTTGAGAAAATATGAGTGGGAAGAAAAGGATACCACTGCGTTTCACTCGACGGATGAACCTCTGCCCCTGAAATGCATGGTAAAAATGGCTTGCATTTTCGTACTCACCGACAAATGTCCTATAACAATTTAGTGTTTCTTAGCCGATGGAGGAAGTTGATTTTTTCTTACAACTTAGTTTCCTCATTAATTATGCAAATTTCACACTTCACGGAACTACATTTTTTAAGTATTGTTCTTCCTCATTATACTTCACTGATAATAGGTGGCTACTTTTGGAACTCTAATTTCATCGCTTTAGAGCTGTATTTTTCATTAATGTTGTTATGTTACAGTTCTCACCTTTTATGTAAAATTAGAACTTCGCTAAATAACGCTTTAATGGTTTCATCCTGCATCGGTTTACTTCACGTTCTGTCACAAATCCATGACATTCACATGGGAGCTCATGTTCTACTGTGGAATAACGTGAATGAAAGGCGCACCCCGGAAGTGCCAGCAAGTGCTGTTTGCTGGAACTGGATTGGACCCTGCAGTGTGGTTTGCTGTTGCTGTTTGTCTCTGCCTTCGCTTTTTGGGACCTGCTAGTCGGCAAGAGGACGTTTCAACTGCGCTGAAATGTGCTGGACTTTAATTACATTTATAGGCTCTGCCCCCTTTTGTTTGGGACATGATTGAATAAAGGTGCAGGACACGCGCACCCGCGCGCGCACCTCGGAAGTGTCAGCAAGTGCTGTTTGCTGTTTGGCTGCGCGACTGATGCGTGGTGCCTGGCACGATAACTTGATGGGGGATAAATCCACTTGCAGATAGCTTATGACGAGTATAGTAAGTGGATTACATAAATTATTAGGTAAACTGTTTTATTTGCTTATAGCTCTTGATTGTATGAGAAGTGTAGACGTTCGCTGTATATCTCATCATTGCGCGGTATCTACTGTTCAATGTGTCGCACTACATGTGCGATTCTGGTTACAACAGAGAAGCTGTTTTGAATTCTCTTGTTTTTCTTTTACGGTATAGCTGACTGTGCTGCATTTTGGGAGTACACTGATAACAATTTTATGCATGTTGATGGTGGATTTATAATACAACAATAGGTATTACCTAGGAGTAATCTTGCAAGGTCCGTGTATGCTCCAGGGTAATGGTCAGATCTTATGTATATGAGTACATGGTGATTGATTTTTTAGCAAAGAAACAACTATGGTGAACGGGGTTAGAAGTGGGTGGAAGTTAACTGGAGCACTGTACCAGTTTTTGAAATTGGAGTACCTATAATTACAAACGAAGAGAGTGTGATTATGACAGCATTACCCCAAAATGATATGGTGGGAACTCACATATGTGAGGAACATAGTCCGGATTCAGTTATGGTGGAGACACCATTTGAGGGGATAGATGTGGGTTCAAGTGAAAAGCAACTGTGCCAGGACATGGAAACAGTAGATACTAAATTTGATCTCTAAGAGGTAAATGATATGGGACTAGATGTCCAAACCTTGGAGGGAATCTGTGACGGAGATAGAAAAGGATGGTGTGATTGCATGCAGTGGGGGCATAGCAGACTGTTCAATGTTAGGTCCATCTATAGAAGCAGAGCTGAGTAAACACATTAGATTCTCTTTAGGACCTTCAACCCCAGTAACTCATAGAAGTATGGGAATTGAAGATGTGCATGTATTCAGCAGCTCAGTCAACAAAAGGAGGTCTTCCATCTCCTCCTAGAGCAAGGAGGACATGGCAATGGGTAAACGGGAATGGCAAAGAGACCTGGGGATAAAGGAGGTTGTTATGATCAAATAATGAGCTCCCCTACAGTAAAGAATCCGTTTACAAATCCGAAAGAACAAATTAATATGTTTGATCATGTCGCAGGGATTAATCCTAAAATGGGCATTAAAGAGCTACTTGTCGGGGTTGATCCGACTTATCCATGTTGATCAGATGCTTTACTTTTTGGTACAGAATTCCCGGTGTTGAGTAGGATTTCGGACCTATTGGATCAGGGGCACGAACGTACACACTGTGAGAATGGTGTCTTGAGAGGTGCTTTGATGGAACTTTTATGTAAAATGAATCGAATTGAAGGTGTATTATTTACGTGTGATGCTGTGGCGGCACTTACTGTTGAGACTAAGGGAGCCAAAGTTAAAGTGATGACTGATAATATAACACAATCTTCAGGAGATCCAAGGATGTGAAGTAAAATCCTTTGCTGAAATGGTAGTTCCGAGGGCTGTGAATGGGGTGCAAGGAGATACCAAGAAGGATTATATTCAAGCCCATGTCACATGTGAAATTACTACTGCCATTCAGCAGATAGGGAATGATATTGAAATAATAAAGGAATGTTTGAGGTCAGGGCTTCCAGGACAGTTGGGGCAAGTTACTGCGGCTATACAGGAATACAATTCTGGTGGAGAGAGGCCTGATAGCCCAACAGCCCTGACTGATTTAATTGATCTTTCATGAAATTGTGAGAGTGTGGTTGTCCAAATTGTTTCGGAGCACTCATCTCCTGAAGACACTATAGAGAAACCGATTACAGTAATGACACGTAAGGAAAAGAGGTTTTCTGCTAGAGCAGAAAAGAGGAGGGCAAGAAATGTTAAGTCTAAGAAATCACATCTGTTAAATAATGATTTGAAAGAATATCAAGTTTCCTTTCTACAAAGTGTCCCTCTTGCTGATGAAGATGTCGATATTGACTTTCATCAGTTAGAAAGCACTTCTGAATATAAAGTCTGTTAAGCCTATGGCTGAATGAAAAGTAACAGGTAAACGGAAACAGAAGCTTAAACATATTGAGGAGAAGTTAGGTGCTGCAATGTGTAGCCAACAGCAGGCCACTGAGGAGGAAAAACGGAAAAAAAATGGAAAAAAGTAATGTAAATATAGGGGTTGGGCAATCTGGTGTACAAACCGCTTTGTATCAATTTTACCTGGTTTCTAATAAAACCAAAGCTGTACAAAAGCCTAATGATAGTGCAACTGATATTACAACTCAGAAGTTTGCCCTATCCACAAAGGAGGAAACGGGTGAGCGGTGGATGGTGGCAATGGTGGGGAAGGATAGGCAAGTAGGGGTTTCAAATGTGGGGGTTTTGGTGGAGAAAGAAGTGGATGTTCGAAGTGACATTGAAATGGGGTTGATGGAAATGCCTAAGACAGATGAATTTTCTAAATCTATGTCTATGGGGTTAATCCCTGTTAAAAATCAACATAGTGGAGATGAACAGTCTAAAGGTTGTGGCTTAAATGGGAGTCAAGAGGGGGGGAGACAAATTGGAAGATAACACAGAGTATTTGTTGCAACATGATACACCACCAATCATAGGATGGGAAAGTTATGTTGAGGTTAATGGAAAATCTAACTTGAATAGAAGTTTTATGTTAAAAGCTTTTCAAGCAATCCCATCCCTTAGAACTTTGCGCTCTGATGATATCAGCTGGATTAGACTGACTACAAACCATAACAATCATATGATTTGTGGTTTACAGTCAATGATCATAATGAAGATGATATGGGAGCAAAGGGAGAATTTTGTCCATTTAGGCCTGGAGCAAACTATTTTTCATGATGAGCAGAAGGGCAGATGCCTTCTTAGACAAACCAGTTGAGGTTGCTTTACCTAAAGAAGAAGGACCTCTCCATGGTTCTTTACAAAAGAATACTGAAGATGTTAAGAGACAAATCCTGGCCCTAGCGGCTGCAATAAGTGGTATTGATAATGCGCCAAATTCTCAGGAAAGCTCATCTAGTGAAGTGAAACATGGATCCTCCTCGTAATGAACTGTCTTTGATATTTGGTCTTGGAACAGCTGTGGATTAGCAAATTTTTCCCGATGGTATGATAAGCTTGGCCGGGTCAAACGACCGGCTGTTATTTAATCACAAGAAACTATGCAAGTCTTGCACTTCGATATTGAGGGGTATGAATGTTATACTCAACAAGCTTTTAGGGGGACAAAGGGACACCCATCAGGTGGATTAGCTTTCCTAATTAATTAGTCTTGCAAAATGACCTCGACTCCTTTACAAGGATCCTGCGGTCATGGCTGTGGAATTAATTTTGTATGGGAAATCAAGGACAATAATCTTGATTTTATGCATATATTGGAATAGAGTAGGTACCACCTTTGAACAACTGATGGAAATTCTTGATAATATTCTGGAAAGTGCATTTGTCAGGAATGGCCAGTGTGGCATAGTGGTTGGTGGCGATTTTAATTCCTCATGCTATCAAACACAATTGGTTAATCTAAACATGAGAAGCTATACTCAACCTTTAACCTTTGAGAATGGTTGCAGATGGGTTGGTTATTTTTTGTATTGGGATATCCAGTTGGTAAGGAATACCTTATATTTGGAATAATGAAAACTTGCGATCTTATATAGATCACTTTTTTGTGTCAACTTCTTTTTATATGGAGTGTCACTTGGTGGAAATTAATGATTTAGGATTGGGCGATCACTTTGCGATAGCAATTGGGTTGCAGTTACCGAATTGGTGAATTAGAGACAATCCAGTTTTGGAACTTATTGAAATGGATAGACCACAGTGGTCCATTAGATGGAATCCTGCGACCTATCATAAGTTGCTGTGTTATATTTGATCTGAATATATCTTTGGGAATAGATGTGATCTGGGCCCCATATCAAGTATTCAACTGGAAGAACTTATGACATCTAGAATTCGGTATTACTTAAATGTAATTGCTGCTAATAGAAGGCCAACATATGTACATAATGTGCACTTGCATGTATTTAATCTAGCTATCCACCAGTCCAAAGTTTAAAAGAAAATCTTAAACTTTACCAATTGGTTAAGATGCAGCCTAATTCTTATCTGTATTGACTTGAAAAAAGGTGTATTATTCCGGCACATTAAAATAAAATGAAGAGGTTGAAGATGGATGTAATTTTACACGATAATCAAAGGATGATGCATCATCTGCTGAAATCTGATACTCGGCTGATCTGGACTACACTCAGAACATTAAATAGTAAAACTGAAGGGTAGAAGGAACCGGCTATTTTGGCACCTCTATGGGTCGATTATTTTAAGCAGAAATGTAAAATGCCTGATGGATTCCCTGTAAATCATCAAAGTGTGTATGCAAACTTATTACTACCAAAATCACCTTGGACATTGTATGACATAGAGAATACTAGTGCTAACATCAAAGATTCTAGGGCGGTTGGGCCTGACCGGATTCAACCTTGTGTTCTAAAAGCGGATCCACATTTATGGGTGATGATCCTTAGGTATACATTTGATAATATATTTCTGAGCCAACAGATCCCTAGTACCTGGAGTTCTGCTATAATTGTCCCTATCTACAAAAAGGGCTTGGCTTCTGAGCCATCAAATTGTAGACCTATTGCCCTGACTGATACTTCTTCTAAAGTGTTTTCTCGATTGATCTTAAAAGATATACATGAGTTTATGAATGTGCATAACTAATTATCAAGATTTCAGATTGGCTTCAGAAAATCTATAGAGTGCACACTAAATGCAACAGTGTTATCCCATTTACAGTGCCAGTCTAAACGTGCTCAGTCAGGGGCAATTTATATGGCTGGCCTTGATCTGAGTGCTGCTTTTGACACTATGATTAGGGAAATCCTGTGGGCAAAGATGTTGCACCTCGGATGTCCTCCTCATCTAGTGGCACTTATTGCATTATTGCATTCCTCAACTTCCTACAGAGTTCGGTTGAACAAAGAGGGTGCTCTCACTGAGGAGGGTATTCCGACAGAAATTTGCCTTAAGCAAGGTTGTACGTTGGCAGCGGTACTTTTTAATTTATATATTTCAGATATAGAAAACTGTTGGAAAGATGCGCTGATTTGTCCAGTGAAGTTAGGCACTCTTAAACTTAATATGATAGGATTTGCAGACGATCTGCTCCTTTTTGATCAAACTCCTTTCGGTTTACAAACTAAATTGGATCTTTTTGCCCGATTTGCGGTTTCACATAATTGAAGGATAAATGAGGTGAAATCGTTATTTTTCAAGAAGGAAAAAGAAGAGTGAAAAACTTTCACTGGACATTAGCAAAGGTAAACATTGAATTAGTACAATCAATTAGGTATCTGGGATATATTCTAACTGATCGATATTCTAAGACTTGGTGGAAAGGTTTATTGACGGACAAGTTGAACATTTTAACAGCACAAATGAACATTATAAATAGAAAATACCATAATCTTTCCTTGTTACCTATTATACAGTTCTATTTGTTGAAAGTTGAACCAGTGGTTTTGTATATCCTGGATATATGTAACGTAGAGGTTGACGATATCTTGGATACATTGCAAGGTTTAATGTGGAAAAGGGTTTTGGGCTTAACTTTTTTACATCCCTAATGACATCATATGCCAAGAATTAGGTTTGCTTCCACTATCTGTAAAGTGGCATTGGCGTCAACTAAGTAATTTTGCCAAGATGCTACTCCCCCCAGTGAATTCTCCATATGAGGATTTGAATCTTATGATCCAGGAAGACTCGTTGAGATCCTTGTCAGAATTCAAGGTAAAAATGAATACAATCTTGGATATGATAATGGTTTCTAGTGAAGAACTTGTTGCAGGCCTACCGAGCTGTAAAATGAAATTCCAAAGGTTTTATTGGTGTATGCAGTCAGATAGAATTGGATGTTACAAATCATATTATGAGTTTGCAAAATTTCGAAGGAAATGGAGTAACAGGCCGAGATATTTAATACAATTTCCATGTTTAGATGCTCAAAACCTCTACTTACGGTATAGGTTAAATCAATTTCCAACAAATGAATGTATCCAACACTGGGAAAATAAAGTTGGATCGATTCGACCAGGTATATGTCGGTTTTGTACGATCGTGAATGAGGTTGAAACTTTAAAACATCTAGTAATGTTTTGTGAGTATTTTGAGGTTCAGAGAGTAAATCGTTTTGAACATTACTTGCATGAAGCATCCAAACTTTGTAGGGATCTATTATGGAATCAGTGTATGTGGGGAAACAGTGTTAAGTTGATTATTAAACTCACAAGGCTGTTGAATATAATAGAAGAACATCTAAGTGTGAAAAAGCAATGTATGTAGTAAAAAACAGATGTTAAAGGAGTTTATCGTGGATGAACTTGTAATATGTTGCAATGAAATCTTACACCTTACAATAGTTTGATATGTTTCAATATGTTTTAGTATGTTAGAAATGTGTTGCTTTTGTCTTGTTTTTATGTGATCAAAGTACAGTGATTGTAAATATGCATTGTATGATTATGATGTGAGTGTAAAGTTTTTGAATTATGTAAAAAAAGAAACTTGTGAAGGTTTAAATATTAACCAAAAACAATAAAAAAATAAATGAAAGGCACACAAGCCTTTGATTCACTCCGCACCGCATTTCCGGACATTTGTATGGCGGAGAGGAGGGGCAGAATGCAACTTGTGTTCCGCGGCCTTCCTTCCTCTCCATCATACAAATGCTGCAGCCTTCGCAGTGGCATGCATATTCATGCAGATACAAATTCGCCCAGCTACCTGAGGATTTGGCCCGCTCTACAAATAAACAAACTAAACTAAACTAAACTAAACTAAACTAAACTAAACTAAACTAAACTAAATGCTGTTGATCCCTATGGAGTCTGTTGGCTTTATGCACCAGCATAAAGCAGGCGGACTCCATAGGGATTCATTTTACATGCGGCCTGCCATGCTTAAATGGCAGGCAGCGTGTACGATTACAATTAAATGCTGCCCAACATGCTCGTATGTCAGGCAGCATTTATTTGTAACTGTGAACGCTGCTTACCTTGCATGCAGCATTTAATTGTAATTGTACATGCTGCCTGCCATGCAAGCATGGCAGGCAGCATGTACAATTTAAAGTAAGTGCTGCCTGGCATGCAAGCATGGTGGAGTGCAACGTGCAGGGCAATATGTGTCATACAAGTGTTGAGGTTTGTACAAGTTTGGCGACTGAGACCTGCTTTGCCTGAATGCAAACAAACCAGGTCCACGCAGTCAAATTACGATTAGGAGCAACATGAGATCCATGCTGCCTTCAAACCAAGTGTAAACATTTTATGCATGGCTTTACCACATTATCCACACACTTTTCCAGCCGAGAAATGACCATGCCCAAACCCAGAGTCTACTAAAGCTTTGATCTTGTAAATAAAAGTTTCTTTGAAAGAACAAGGAATTTGAAATGAGATAAATATATGGGGAAGTAAGACCACAGACACAGAATATAGTAAGGCTTTTTCAGTGGCTCTCTCCCGCAGGGACACCCCATGGGACTACCTTCACAAGAAAGGAGATGAGCTTTTGGCCCGATTCATTTAAACCAGCTACAATCAGAGGAGGCTGAATGAGGGAGGAAAATAATTCTGAAGGAGTTGTTCATTCCATTTTCTCAGGGTATTCTGGGGCCTAAAAAGCACTTACTGCTTGAATGCCCCACTTTCAAGATAGAAAGGAATTTAGGTTTTACTTTACACATCTGAAATTGAATGATTAGTAATATTTCATACTTTACAGTTTAATAGTTTTGCACTATAGGCATATTGGGTGTTAATTCGAGGATTTTTTTGTTATTTTCTTTTAGAACAGTTCATATTAATGTACTTGATTATAAATTGTATTTTTCAAGGTAAATGTAATTGTGTTTTCTAATATGTTTCATATTAATTTTGTGTAAGGATCTAAAATAAAACCAATCACAATTAAAAACGAAACTTACATGTATTCGAAACAGTGGCTGAAAAGCATGTGTCCGGTGTTGAAGAGCATATGAACTTGGCCAAGTCTGCTCCAAAGAACAAAGTATGCCTGGAGGTATTTGATGTGGGGGATTCTGTAAAGGGAAGAATGGACAGGCTCTCCTGACCTAGTAATGCAGCTTATATCTCTGTGGCAAAATGGAGATACATTTGTTGTTGTAAAAGTGTTTATAGTACATGAGATGTAACATATTTTGAATATATGGCATTATGGTTAATTTGTAAACTTTCAATGTTCAATTAAAAAAAATACTTTAGCCTGGGAACGTGGAAAATACCATGGCCATTTTGTGGGAAAACTGACATCTGGATGTGTCAGAAATATGGCATTTTTCGAAGGAATTAAAAACCTGTCATTTCAATAGTCACATATCGGAAGCAATATGGAAACTGCAGTGTCACCGTTCTGATGGCAATGCACAAACTGGCAAGGCAATGTGATCAGGCATGGCAAGTTGGAAACAGGCTTTGCAAGATTCTCGAAGCAACGTAGCACTAGTAAGATAGCTCAGCGAGTTAAGCACTCACCTCAATGTCTGTGCACTCCCTGCATCTCCAAATTTGAATCCTGATATGGACAACACCGCCTTTCATCGTTATAACCTTGAAAAATCGAGTAGCCTTACATAGGATGGAAACGACCAAAGTTAAGAAGCACTTCAACGTTGGAGGAATTTCTCATTAAACACTATGGGCCTGAAGCATAGAATTTTTTACGCGGTGGCGCAAAATGGCTTGGAACTGCCAACAAGCACCCTGATTCACAGAGTGGGGCAAAGTGTATTTTTAAAGTGCAAACACTTTGCACTGCAAAAATACTCTTTGCACTGTGCTAAATGCGCCTTATGTACAGTGCAAATAGTTTATTGGCAGTACAAAGTCACTTTGCACCACGCTAAAAGTTGCGTGAATCATGCCACATATATGGTTTATAGATGTATATCTTGATTATCAGTATTGCAATAAGTCTTGAACTGAAGTAATATGGAAGCTGCATGCCAAACTTACTGGGCACAGATGAAAGTGGCATAGCAACATATGTTTAACAAAGAACTGAGATTTCAATGTGGAAAGTTATATGTTAATGTGAAAACTGTCAAACTCGCATTCTGAGCAGAACACACTTCTCGGCCGCACCCGGGCTCTTTTGAGTCCTATCACTGGCAGCACCCTGGCATGTTGGTGTGCTATTTGGATATTCCTGGAAGTACCCTGGATTGTTTGTGCAACACGTAATGATATAATGGAAGTAACTGGTCATATAATGGCAGCACAGTGGCATACAATGGCAACTCTGGGGACATTTATTGTTCTGGTGCATACATAATGAAGGGCTGTAAACTAGCACAGGAACAATGTGGCATAGTATATCCCTTGACACAGTATTGCATTACATGTTCTGACTGTTCTCTGTCCTGCCGGGGTAGTGGCACACTGTATCATGTGCTGCTGTAGTCAGGTGATACCAATATGTGCCAATGCCCCTCCAGTGCCCCTCAGAAGCGCTTGGAACTCGTATGGCATTTTATCCAATCTACTAGTAACGTTTTGCTAAAAAATAAACCATTTATGCTCATTTTTTCAGGTTTGCGGAAAGTGTAAAATAGGTGGTTATTTCTAGGTCTCAAAACCATGGGTGTTACTGCATTAAGGAAATGCTAGGCAGCTGCAAAGGCGCACCATAAAGACATGAGATGGGCAAAGATAATAAGCCAGGGGTGCACCAAATGGTGATTTGCCCGGGATATCATATATCTACTGCAGGGTTTGGAACACGCTTCCTTATTAGGGGCTTCTGTCGCCCCTTTGTCCCTTCTGCGAGCCAGGCACAGGTGTCTTTTTTCTCTGCGTTGATTGACGGCCCAATGAAAGCCTTTTCCTCAGCCCAGGCCCTGTTATTGAGCTACTTCACTTCGCCGTCAATCGGCTTCCTCCTCATTTGACTCCACAGACCTTGGCGCATGAAGGCGACAGGGTGATTGGCTGATCTTTCATCCTTTGCTTATTTTTCTGCTTACGTGTGCATTCTTTGCTCCTTTTCTGTCCTCCCCACTGGAAGTACAGCATAAGCTGGTGGGCTTTGTAGAGATATGGAGATAACACTGCACCATTCTTATTCTGTATTTCCTGTTGCAGAGCCTTTTGACCAATGCCATATAGAGTAAAAGGATCGGGGTTGAAAGACCGCAATTTTTCTGAAATAATCTTCTGTCTTCTCTCCCCCGAACATTTCCGACTTGGCCCACACTCCTACCCACACCCCCAACACACTACCACCATCAACCCCATACTTATCTTGCTTCCGACTTGCCGAGCCCCTGCAATGACTGTTCCCTTTCACTTCCGTGATTGGGAACCAGCACCGTAGAGCCCTTTCCTTTTTTCTTTTTTTGGGACAGCTGCAGGGGACAACCCTGCAACCCCCACTCACAATTTAGTGAGCAAGGATGCGGGGGACAGCCCTGCAGCCCCCAGCAAGGAATGCGTGATCTGGTCAAACTTTTCTGCCATTCGGAATTTTTGAACGGCCGAAACTCTTGGGAGAAAGTGAATGTAGATCCTGCCCTCTGCACCCGGCTCCATTCACATGGCCTCGAAGGGTTGCAGATCTTCCTGGGATTCTGAGACTAATACAAGGTATTTCTGCCCGAATTGGACATCATACCCTTGCTTCTCACCTCTCACTCGCAAGGACTTTGCTGATGCTCAACGGTATCCTTCTGAACAGGTTCTTTAGTATCGTGCATTTAATGGATGGGGTTTGCAGAATAACTCTGAGTCCAAACAATCGAACCAACTGAGGAAGACGGCAAGGGTTGCTGTTTTATTGACAATTATCTAAAACAGAGAGGTTACAACAGACATCAATGGATGTTCGCTCAGTTCTCAACAAATTTTGCATGAAATAATCCTTATATGATATGATATGGCATTTATAACGCACCTATACACAAGTGTTTCAAGGTGCAACGAGGCAATGGGGGGGAACAAAGGGAAGACAGAGACAACTATCTTTCTAGGCCAGGTGACATTGAGATTGTGCAAGTGCAAGGGAGGGGTGAGGGGAAGAGAGTGAGAGGAAACGGGAGGGGGCAGTGCAGTACATGGGATCAAACAACAACAACAAAAAAAACAATACAAATAAGTGCAGCCAGAGGGTAACAAGGGTAAGTGCAGACATCAAGTGTCCAAGTGCTGGTAGGGAGATTGTAGGGATACAGATTCAGACAACAAGTGCAAATGTTGCCACAGGGGCAGTGCAGGTGTGCAACTGACGGCAAGGGGACCTGTGCCCAAGATCAGAGGGTAGGCAGGTGACTAGTGCAGTGTCAGTTTCAGCCAGGAGTTCAGCAGGGGAGAGGAAGAGAGAAAGCAGAAGCAAAGAGGAAGGTCTTGAGGTGCTTACGGAACTGGAAATGGTTTTCCTCAAGTTTCAGAGAGGCAGGGAGGCTGTTCCAGAGGTAGGTCCCGGCCGAATAAAGAGATCTACCACCAACTTGTTGCTTTGAGAAGCGACGGACCCTGAGGGAGTTGGAGGTGGAGGAGCGAATAGCTTGAGAAGCAAGATATTTACGAAGGGAGAGTTGGATTATTGAGGCCCCAGAAGGCCTTCTGGACAATGCAGAGGGTTTTGAACTTAATCCTCGCAGCTACTGGGAGCCAGTACAGAGAATTCAGTGCTGGAGAGATACGATACCTGGGCTTGAGGCCAAGGACAAGTCTTGCAGTCCTGTTCTAGATGAGTTGCAAAGGGTGGAGAGTAGAAGCAGGCACATTTAGAAAGAGGATGTTGCAGTAGTCCAGCCTAGAGGCAGCCAGAGCTCTGGAGACAGTGAGCTTCTGGGGGAAGGAGAGAAAAGGAAGAATACCTATGAGAAGGTGCAGTTGGTAGTATGACTTCTTAGAGACATCAGACATGTGAGGAGAGAAGGAGAGTTTGGGGTCGAAGATGACCCCAAGGTTTTTAGCCTCAAAGGTGAGAGCAATAAGAGGGCCAAGGGAGGCGGGCCAGAGAGTGACAGGAAAGGAGAGAGCAGGTGTGCTGATGAGGAGAATCTCCATTTTACTGACATTAAGGCAGAGAACGTTGGCGGCACACTGCTCCTGGATAGCAGACAGACAGAGAGAGAGAGAAGGAGAAGAGGTGGCAGAAGGCAGCCTGAAAACGAGCTGAGTGTCATCCGCATAGCACTGAAAGTTGGGGCAGAGAGCGGCAATGCGGTGGGCAAGAGGTGCTAGGTATTGGTTGAACAGCCAGGGAGAGAGGTTAGACCACTGGGGAACACCACAGGTAGAGAGAGATAGAGAAGAGGAAGGACACTAGTTGGACCTGGGAGGGTTGATCGGGTAGGAAAGAGGTCAGCCATGCCAGGGACTGATCGGTGATACCCAGGTTATCACCGAGACGGTTGAGCAGGATGGCATGGTTGACCGTGTCAAAGGCAGAAGAGAGATCAAGTAAGATGAGGGCGCAGGGGGTATTAAAATCAAGGTTGGAGAGCAGGTCTTCACGGATGTTCCGGAGAGCAGTTTACATGCTTCTGGCTGCTCTGAAGCCAGACTGATGGTCATGGAGACAACCAACAGATTCAGTGTGAAGATTAGGACTGGAGATGGCCAGCTTTTCCAGGAGTTTGCCCAGGTAAGGAGGGATGGAGATTGGGTTATAGCCCTGCAGGAGGTTTCAGATAAGGGTTTCTTAAGAAGAGGTTGCACAAGAGAGTTCTTCAGGGGAAGGGAAGGCTCCAGTGGTGAAGGAGTGGCTACTAAAGTCAGCCAGGGCAGGAGCAAGGGTGTCTATGTGGTCCTTGATGGTTTTGGAGGAACAGAGTGTACCAGAGGGTGGAGCGACCTCTGACGGGCCCATGGGATCAGAGCTCACCCTTGAGTACTTTAAGACTAGATAGCTGCACCTTGAAGTGAATGGGAGCAGGATTCTCTTACTCCAACACCAATCAATAAGGACAACTCAATTGGTTTGGCAAAGGGAAGTCTGTCTAATGACAAGTACAAAAACGGGGAAACATTAGGAAATCATCAGTGATGCGATCGCCCGTCTTGCTTCAACTCCCACAATCTTCATTCAAACAGCAATTCTTATAGGTAAAATTTGTCATCATTGACGTGTAACACTGGAAAGTTTGTCATGCAAGTCTATTAGTTGGAAAAGGTAACTTAAGTATACATACTATAACTGTATATGGTAACAGGTGTGAGGATTGGATAACTCTTATTGGGTGGGCGTCTACACCCATCCCTCTACATCACTCGTGCTAGACGTCACTACAAGTACGACATCTCATTGGTTCTACTAGCTATAGGATACTAAATTACTTGGTCCATTGTGATTGGGTCGGTTACACCCCAGACATAAATCTCCACTTTAATTAGCAGCTAGCAGAATGGTTACCCAGATGTGGCATGCCCCAAGATTCACCCTGCCTCCCTTCCATCAATCAGTACTTTAGGGCTATGTGTCAATTAGTTGGCTGAGGATGGCCTCGAAACTGTAGCTTCTTATCAGGGAAAGTTATGGCATCTTCTGGTTTTGGGTGACATCAGACGTTGGTACCTCTTCGCGCTTGGCTGTTCACGTGTCAGTACAATGTGAAGCTGCTTCATTTTCCATCTATTTGCGTATTTGATTCCCTCTTCGGTCTCACCATCTGCCTGGGCCTCCTTATCTCGACCTTCACGGGCAGGCTTCTATGCTCTTAAGTTTCGATTCTTCGGAGTTGCCGCTCTCCTCCCTTTCTTGGGTTGACCTCGAATTCCTAGGCATGAGCTGCTTTTTGCTAAGTTTCTATTCCGCTCTTTCATCTGGCTTTGTGCTGGTATATGAATCCTGGCCTGTTTGGCCCCTTCCATCCTGGGCTTAATTCTGCTTTTCATGTAAAGTGGAATGCACTTATATAATGTGCTTCATTGAGGTAGATATGTATATATATATAGTTGGGGCTTCCTCTCTAATCTTCTACTAAGCATAGCAAGCCACCCTGTTTTCTGAGCTTCTTGCGTTACAAGCCTATGTACAGGTGTTAGCTGGTTGCATACTTTCATCCTGTTTTATGGTTACGGTTCTTTATATTTCGACATCGTAATTTCTTCTATGTCTGTGATATCTTTATCTATGGTGTTTCGTCTTAGTGTGTCATCTTTTAGTTGTTGTTCGTTCATCTGTACGTCTGTCCGGGTCCTCATGATGTCACCATTCGCCTTTGATTAAGGCCATTTGGGTCTCTTCTGGGACAGTCTGAAAGTAGTCTCCATGTCGTGTCAGCTGTTGGTACGATTGTCTCAATGGATACCGTGCTGCCCATAGTTGTCTGGTTATTGGCACTTCAACAGGTATTCCTCTTCTGATGGGCACTGGGCAGAGCCCCAGTGTGGCTCTCTGCTAGTTTATTTGATCCTCATATGCCTCATATCTTGGCGAGTATGTTCCTGGTAATTCAAAATGGGTGGGTGGAGTGCAGGCCATATCTGGGACCTCCTCTACAAGAGGAGAACCTGTTTTCACAGGACTTTCATAGATTGGACTTGTCTAGAAGCCACATTGGGGGAGAACAGAGGAAAGGCAGGGAGGGAGGAGAGGTGGCCACAGGGGGGGCAGAGGAAAATCAGGGAGTAGAGTGAGTAGGGGGAGAGGAAGAGAGAGAGGACATGATGTCCTGAGTTTTAGAGATGAAATGAGAAGCCTCAGGTCTGGGAGGGGACAGCAGATGGAGAGACTGCAGCAGGATTGGCCAGCTCCTTACAGATTTTAAATAGTTGACCAAGTTTTTGGATGCGCAGACACGCAGGCTTGGATGTGGACTCTCTTCTTGGTGCAGACAGAGAGCCGGTATTACCTTTGTAACAGGTAGTAGGCCAGTTTGTCAGAGGATGCACCGGAAACACACCATATCCTCTCAGCCACCCTGTACTTCTGTTTAAGGGTGACAAGGTCTGAGTCGTAAAAGGAGTTGCGTTCAACTTTGGGCCTCAAGCGGATCCTCATGACGGGGGCAAGAACATCAAGAGTATCAGATATAGCAGAGTGGAGCATGCAAAAACCTGTGTCAGGATGTGAGTCAGCCAAAGGGAGAGGAGTGGGTGAGAAAGTGGCGATGAAAGCCCCAACTGACACATGCTTCATAGGTTGGAAAACCGATAAGATAGGTGGCAGTGCTGGAGTTGGCTTGGCCTTAATGGTAGAGAGAGTGAGATGGGAGGAAAGGAGAAAGTGATCACTCAAGGAGAGAGGAGTGGTGAGAGGGATAGAGAGGGGAAGGTCTGAAGAGATCAGAACATCCAGAGTGTGCCCTGCAGAGTGAGTCGGGCCAGAAGGGAAGGATAGACAGTGAGAAAGAGTCCAGAGGAAGGACAGGACAAATCCAGGTGGATGTTTAAGTCGCCAAGAAGGAGTAGTTGAGTGGTCGGGGCAAGGAGGGAGGAGGAGAGGTTCACCCACTCAGAGAGGAAGGAGGAGGAGAGGTGACCAGGTGGCCGATAGATGGTATCCACAGTAAGAGAGTGGCTAGGAGAGAGAGAGAGAGTCTGCAGATGATGCTTTTGAAAGAGGAGTAGACCTGCATAGGAATGACATAGACAGGAATCCACTCTGGGTAGGTCAGGGCTGCCCCCTCCGGAACGGTTGGATCTGGGCATGGAGAGCATCTTGTAGCCATCAGGGAAAAGAGTTTCAAAGCTCATGACAGAGCTGGCCGTGAACCATGTCTCAGTGAGACCGAGGACATCGAGGTCAAGTTCTTCCAGGAGGCGGCAGATGTAAGAGGAGTGTTTGACAGGTGAGCGAGAGTTGAGGGTGGCAATATGGAGAAGGTTGCCATCCTTGAAAGACTTCCAGGTAGGCATACAGATGAAGGAGGAGAGGGCAAGTAGACAGGGAGGAGATAGAGGGGGAGGCAAGGAAGCCGTGGAGGGGAGAGAGTGGAAAGCAGGAGTAGAAGGGAAATTGATGAGGCGTGGGAAGCGTCTATCGAAAAGGAGAATGTTGGCCTGAGGGCCTTGGACAAAGACACTACCATTCAGTTAAACATTAATGATGACCTTAGAGGAGTGGAAGGAGGCCAGGAGGGCCTCCCACTGGGTGCCAGCATTAATGGGGGAAGAAGAGAAATGAGAAAGCACAGAGACCATATGAAGAGTCCATAGGTCTGGCGAGGAAACGACAAAGAGGATGTCGGTGAGGGTTTATCTGGTGGAGGCACTGGTATAGGTGTCAGCGACAGTGAGGCCTGGGTTGGAGACCAGGATGTCCTTTTTAAACTTCTTCCTACCAGATTTAGTGAGGAGAGCAGGACAGTCGATAGAGAAGCAGTTAGAAAAGATAGGAGAAACAGAGAGCACCATAGAGTAGGTAGGAAGAGGAGAGGTGAAAAGGGGGCTCCAAGGGGGTTAGGGGGGCAGACAATAGGGAAGGACACAGGGAGGGGTGCAAGTGGATGAGATAGAGAAGGACGAGACAATAGTAAACAATTGACCAATGCAATAAGCACTCAGACAATAGTAGAATAGTTTGCTAAGTGAATGGTTTGCTAAGAAGACAAAACCAAAAACAACAAGGACAAAAGTAGTTGACACATAAGAACCTGGAGGAAGGAAGAGTGCAATGGAACACACAGCAGTACAATATAGGACAAGGCCGTCAGTGAGGCGAATACAAAACAACAAAACCACAACAGGAGTCAGCAGTGACGTCATACTACATGGCATATAAGAAAATCCTACGAGGGATTGTGATAGGTTCAATGGGAACATCTAAGTATATTTTCTATAAGGACTGGGATTGTGATTGGCTGTCTACCGTCAGGTGGACAACTTATGCCTGTCTCTAAAACATGTAATCTTCAACACTGTTAAGTACACCGTATATCATTGGCTCTCAAACTATAAGGCCCTTCGTTATACAGCCCTCTACAATTGGTTGGCATGCTCGTGCCATGTCTGGGACATTACATTCACTTTGCAGCACGTAAGCTCATACCCAGGTGCCAGGAGGTGGATTTGACTTTACCTCCCCACCCAATTAGCCCACCTCTCTCATCACCCATGCCTTCTGCCATGCAGATTGTCTTTGAACTTGACCTTGCAAAGTATCCTTGTCTGTGGAAATATATGGGAGTACAGGCTTTTACCATCGTTGTTCTAGGACTCCAAGCTCAACTCATCCTCAGCTCAAGTGAAAGGGGACCATGATTCTGGTCTATTATGCAGCATTTAAATGTCTTATATTAATAAAAACATGGCACTCTTGGTGTTCTTTCTTTGCCCCTCGATAAGGGATGATTCATCCTTCTAACATTTATTGTTTTCAAGAATAGATAGCCAACCTTGGTTACTTCTGTTTTGAAGACAGGCCAGACAGCCTCGCCAGGCCCTTCCACAATCTCAGCTTATTCTTGCTGCCATTCCTATCCATGAGTTTCAGCTTACTAAAATACATGACAACGATGTCCAGCTTCTATACAATGGCAGGTTTACCTGCAGTCTATTCACTACGTAAAGCCAGCTTCTATGATCACTTAGGGGGTCATTACGAGTATGGAGGTAGCCATGGCACTATTAGCGCCATGGCTACCCCCATACCACATACCGGATCCGGGTTCCCTGAATGCAGAAATACTGGGTTATTCCAACCTTGGAGGACCCGGTATTTCCCCATTCAGGGAACCCATCCCCCTTTTCCATTTGAGCCCCTACATGGCTTAATGGAAATGGGGAGGGAGCTAACAACGGGCCTGTTAATAACGGGCCCGTTGTTAGCTCGCTGGTTTGCTAGCGGGACCCGCTAAGGGCACCTCCTTCTAGCCGGTGCCATTTGCGGGTCCCGCGAGCAGACTCATAATAGGGTGGTAAAGGGTTAACGGTGCCGGCACCATTACCGGTGCCGTTAACTCTTTACTGCCCAGCTTGTAATGACCCCCTTATTCTACTTGCGTTTCAGCATCTGTACAATCATTGAACGGTTGCATTTCTGTAGCACTTTGCATGCGTGCAATCTTTTTTCCTGCATATGAAAGTTTACCCGATTCCTAACTTCGTCATCAGTTTCTATAAAATCCATACATTCTCTTCAGCCAGTATTCTCAGTGCGTCACGCTCGTCTCTTGTGACGTCTCTAGCTTCTCTTTCACTCTTTTTCATATTCTTCAGGGAGTTCTTCCCTCAGATTGTCATCTCTTCGGGGATACATTCAATTGGGGTTTCTCAGTTGATACCTTTTCTCAAAAACTTGCTGCAGTATTGGCCCAACTGCTGATTTCAAACATGGTGCAGTCTCCAATTTCCAACATATAGGAGGAAGGGGAGTGGGATTTCCTGCAGAGGCATGCTGCTTCTCCTCTACATTCTCCCTCTGGTTGAGTCCTCGACCACCTCTTCAATGGTTTCCACATCATGATATCTTGTTTTCAAAAAGTGCTTTTTTGGTGTCCAAATCTTCATCACCCCCCTCAGGGTGCCGGCTGATTTAACATGTTCATCTGCACTCCAAGTCATGTAGTTGCACTCTCCATTTGGATTACATTAAACAGATTGTCCCATGTACTTCTTGTGATTCTTGGGATACAGGAACTTCTTTACTTCAGTTTCTACAATGCTAGCCTCTATGTATTTTCTGACATCTTTATCCGTCAATTCCTTGGGTCCAAATCCTGATGATCTTCATTCCTACTGCCTTCTTTGCTGTCTTCTTACATTGTGCAATTATTATTCTGGTCACACAGAATCCAAACATCATCATGACCAATATTGCTCCAAGGATCATAAACATGTTTGCCAACCACTGCAGAATCCATGAGAATATGGAGGCAAACCAAATGTCATCCGCAATGTTCTCAGTCTCGTCTTCCATCTTGTTATGCAGGTTTGTTAACAACGTTATGGCCTCTGTCAGGGTCCCATTCTCATTATCATGAGAAGGTGTGAATGTGCAACATAAAGGCCCAATGTTGGCATAAACTACTCCTTTCATCACTGTGATCATGTCAGGGACATATCTATTTTGCAGGCTAATTAGTCATATGGCCCTCAGCTCTTCTTTGATAGCATCGAATCCATTTATGATGGTATTGATCATCTGCAGGCGCTCCCATCTTGTGATCTGCAACCACTTGGCGTTGGCCATCACTTAGATCTCTGACATGAAGATAGTCACAATGATTGAAGCAGTCGTGCTGAGCAACCTGTACTCATAAGGAATGGCGTCATATGTTTCTATTGATTTAGCTGAGAAATAATTCTCTTTCTGTTCTGATTGAGAAACTCAAGCGATCTTCTGCTTCTCAAATGGGTATCTGCTTTTGGAAATTCTCCAATGTTTAGGTCACTCTGAGGAATCACTAACGCTGGTACATGAATGAGCACCAAGGACACGTTCCTCTGCAATCTTTGGGCAACTTCATGTAGGCTCTAGACCCACAAGCCCAATATTGATCCATTAGGATGGATGTCCCTTCTCCCATCCTAGAAAGGTCAACTGTGGTTCTACAGTCCTTGTTGTTGCCTACATGCGTCTTTTCATATCTTCAGAAGCACAATATTTCATTAGCCAACGGGACAGTCATGGGAACTGAATCATCTTCTACCCACGTCAGCAGTTTGGCATGCTTAGCCCATGACTTCAAACACCCATCATTTACACTCTGTACCTCTTGTACATACTCTGGCTTCAGTAGATGAGCTGCATATGACATCAGGCCTTCTTCCCATTTCTTCTTGGATTTCACTCATCCATAGACTAAGGGCCTCATTACGAGTATAGCGCGCCCGTAATGAAGGGTGTCGGTACAGGACCGGCACCGTTCATTACGGGATGCCCTATTACGAGGTTCCCTTGCGGGAGCCGGTAAGGATGCCTGGTAAAACCAGGCGTCCTTAGCGGGTCCCACGAGGGGACCAGGGAGCTAATAACGGGCCCATTATAAGCTCCCTCAACATTCCCATTGAGCACTATAAGTTTTTCCAATGAGCCAGGTTTTTCCAATGAGGATTTAGCGGGTCCTCCAAGGTTGGAATGGCCCGGTAAGTCCTCATTGGAGGAACCCGGTACTGGAACCCAGAATGGAGGCAGCGATGCCCTTATTAAGGGCATGGCTACCTCCATACTCGTAATGAGGCCCTAAGACTTGAGTTTGCTCCCAACATCCAGGCGATCCAGCTATTTCTGTCACATCAGGACAATTAATTTTCTTCATTTCTTCAATGACCACCTCATTCTGTCCTATTGTAGGATACACAATCATCTTGCTCTTCCATGCAGGTCCTGTCTCCATCTGTGTAGTCTTAATATAGCCATCCTCATATGGAAACAATCACTTCGATCTCCATCGCAAAGTGGCCTAACTTCCTTAAAATTGTCCTCTGGTCATGCATGTTGCAAGATGGCTCAGGCACCTAGCATTGTGTTCTGGAACTTCTCTAGCAATGAAAGTTTGCACTGCATTCCTGGCATAGGGTATGATAGAGCAGATGTACCAACTCTCCTTAGATGTTCTTTCTCCCACCTTTCTCATGTGCTGATACCACATGTTATTCTTCAAATGTGCTGCATTATCTAGATATGTATTTATCCCCTCAGTATCTTCCTCTGCATTTCTCCAGTGTCTCTCAAAGGTTGTGTAATCTCATGAAGCAAATCAAAAGTGTATCTCATAGTGGATAGAGCCATAGGGACCTCTCCCTCAGCAGAAGTACTAACATTATAAAGAGTGTGAAATATGAGGAAGATAAAGAAAAAGAGAACAATCATACAAGCATATATTATGCAGAAGAACTTAGGCATCCATCTTTCGCCCCATCCTACTACTTGTTGCACTTGTTCCTTGCCTTGAACTGTGCCACTATCCACTTTAATAATTTTTAATACAATTCCTCAAAATTCTTTTATACTTGTAACTGCAAAATCTGCTCGATAATGGCAATGAGGAGCATCCACATTACTGGGACATTTTTAGGATACTATAAGAAAGTGCGAGCATCAACATTTCTTCTCACAAGAGCGGGGTAAACTTGAAGTATAAACACAAAGACAGCAAGTAAAAGTCGATGAACGTCACTATCGGTAAGCATCATATGATTAACTGCTTAGAACAAGTATTCTGGATACTGATCTCGTTTTCAATTTCTAATCAAGAACTGACGTTTAGGCATAACTCTGGTGCCTCAATGTGTATTTCTAAAGTTCATTTTCAGCCTACTGAAATTCTCTGCAAGTCACTAAACTCACTGCTAAAAAATCTATAAGGAGTGTCCATTTGAATTTCAGTCCAAGATAAATCTGTATTATCCACTGGTTGCTTTATGGTCCTTCTTCTTCGTCATTGATCAAGTCTGCACACACTGAAATTCTTCTTCTTATCTTGATTCTGGATCTGCAACGGAGGGAATGCCGGTCTCAACTTTGCCGGCCTTTACATCCCCTAGGTGAAGCCAAGTTCGTCTCCCTTGGACTTTCACAGATGAAGGAGTTATTTTCTCAATGCAAAAGGGACCAGTAAAACGTGGTTCATGCCATCTTCTAGTAATATTATTTATTAGGACTAGGTCTCCAACATACAACTTAGGTAATGATAGTAATTGAATTGGGTTGGTTGTTGAATTGTCTTCTTCTGTGTTCTGAGACCAACCACCCTTGTGCTTGACTTGATCTGAAATGAGAAAGATGCTAGAGGTCATACATGTCAAATAGTCGTGCAATTCATCACCTAAAGTTTTAACTACACTATGGACATCACTTCTACTCCTAGATGGAAGTGTAAGGGGCATTCTCATATGCTACCCTGTCACTAGTTCATGAGGGGTGAGGTGATGGTCTGATCCTGACTGATTCTGAAGGCCATATAAGGCTAAAGGTAGGCAATATAGATATCCCTTCTTCAACATCATTTTAATCTTGGCAATCCTTTCTATAAGGAGACAATGAGTCTCTCACATATCCTGTTCACTTGTGGGTGATAAGCAGAAGAACTCTTATGCTTAGTGAGAAGCACTATCTGTTCAAATAGCTCATTAATAAAATATAGCCCATTTTCAGATCTCAGCACTTCAAACACACACCATCTTGAGAAGACTTTGCCCACTATAAACTTTGCTGCACAAGTGGCACCAGGGTGTGCACACAGACCTGCCTCGATTCACCTAGAAAAGGGACACACCACCACTAATAGATACCTATATCCATTACACACCTGCAGCATATTGACATAGTTGATGTGTAAATGATGCAACTTACCATCTGGTTGAGGCATCACTTCTCTAATTGTTCTCATTGTATGCCCTGCAGTAAACTTTTGACACACAATGTAATTCACCATATAGAGTGCAACGTGTTCCAACAAATTCAGAATTAACCAGTCTTGAGCAATCGTAGCAGCAAGACTTTCCCTAGTTACATGCACAAGGTAATCCAGCTGTTCAAGCGCAACCTTCAATAACGCTACTGGCATCACTGGCTTTCCAGTGCTGTCTTGTAACCATAATGCTTCTGTGGGGGATAAAGAACACCCCTTCCCTTCCATAATTCCTGTGGTGTACTTCCTTGAATCTCCATTAGTTGGGTTATCGATAATTTATTAAACCCCTCTTGCATTCACATGGTTGTGACTACTTTTTCTTTAACATACACAGTATCAAAACTCGAAATATCTGGGGAACGTGCAACCCTTTTGGCTTCTTCATCTGCAGCTTCATTCCCGCAAGAGGTGAAGTGTGTTATTTTAGTGTGTGCTGCACATTTTTCAACAACCGCTATGGCTGCTGGGAGTTGTAGTGCCTTAATAAGCGTATCCAATAAGGATACATGCTGCACTGCAGTGCCATCTGCACAGGGGTAGCTCCTCCTTTTCCAACACGCTAACCCTGCATGTACGGTTCACATCATGTAGGCAGAGTCACTGTACACCGTCACTTCCTGCCCTTCATGTTTCTCGAGCGGTACAATGAGCGCTACTACTTCTGCTGCTTGCGCTGAAAAGTGAGAATGTAGCCTTGCACTTGCTACAACTTCAAATTCCCCATTTAATCTACTGCTGCGCCTGAATCCCTTTCCCCACTTGTCTGATCAATTTTTGAAGAACCATCAATAAAGAGAATTTCCCCTCCTGCTAAAGCATTTACCTTCACTAGGGGTATATCATCATCATTAGCACAGTCATGCACATGATCACCTTCTTCTATTGGCTCAGCCATAAACGTGGTAGGATTCACTATTTTACATCTTACAATTTTAATTGTTGGGTTCAAAATCATTACCTCATATGTTGAAGCCCTTTGGGATGTCAATGTGCCATTCGGTTTCACTAAAATGGCAAACAGAGCATGTTGCATGAAGAGAGCCATGGAGCAGCCCATGACAATACTTGTAGACTTCTCAATTGCGAATGCGGCAGCTGCCAATGTCTGTTCGCAATGAAAGTGTCCTATCATAACTGGGTCTAAAATCCCACTGTAATATGCTAAATGTTTGTACCCAATGTAGTTCTCTTTGTAAGCACTGCTGTCATGACTGTCCCATTTGTGTGTGAAAATTCCTCTGCATAATTGGGAATTCCCAAAACAGGGGCTGTACAAATCACTTTTTTCAGTTCCTCAAATCCTTCCTCCATTTCTTCAGTCCATTCTATTTTTACTTTTTCCACCTGTGTTTTCTTTAAAGCTTTCAGAAATGCTCTTGTATATGTACCATAGTCAAACACCCAATCTCTGACATAGTTGCATAACCCCAAGAACCTTTGCCTCTGTTTCACTGTGTTTGCTTTTGGAGTTTTCGTAATCACCTCTGCTCTTTCAAGGAGTCACTTTCTTTCCTTACTGCAAATTCATTTGACCTACCTCTTCTTGACAATATTGCATTTTATCCATGTCTAACTTATATCCCTGGTCTGCTAGAATAGTCATCAACTGAAAAGAATCTTTTCTACAATAATCTTCTGTGGTGCAACAAATTAAAATGTCATCTATGTATTGTATCACTGCACTCTTAAGATCAATATTGCCTAAATCCATCTGTAGCACTCTATTAAAGATTGATGGGGACTCACAGTACCCTTGAGGCAAACAAGTATGCTTCAGTCGAGTTTGAAGGAACGAAATTATGTCAAGTCTTGTGAGTCCTTGTGCAACAGGATCGAAAAAAATGCATTCTTCAAATCCATCATCGTAAGATATTGAGCTTCCAACCGGATACTACATAGTATTGTCACCGGATTAGGAACTAAAGGAAATTCCAAATTCCAAAGAAACAGACATGCTAGGGGTCGTAAAACAGCAGTGAGCTTATTAATACCACTAGTTATCCTAACTGTAGGGTTCTGCTGCGTTGGAAACCTTCCACTGGTACCCCCTAAACAGCACCACGACACATGAAACAATAAGCTGAGGGATGAAGTTAAGCCCAATGTGCAGTCCCAAATAATAGAGAAAAGGAGTGGTTCAAGAAGTCCAAATTATAGAACACAGTTCAAGAAGTCCAAATTGTAGAACACAGTCATATGCTTGAGTGAAGTTTATTGTTTATAAACAGTCAAGTTGTTGCTCATAAGTAGCCACAGCCACAGCCTTTTCTCTATTATTTGGGACTGCGCATTGGGCTTACCTTCATCCCTCAGCTTGTTGTAATGGAAATTCCACATCTAAAATCATCTGGTTAATCAGTCACATATCTTGTATAAATCTCCAAGACCCTCCTTTAGATTTCTTAATCATAAACACTACGGTATTACATGATGATTCCAATGGCACCAGAATTCCTTATTTCATCAGTGCTGAGATAGTCGGAAATATACCCTCATCAGCTCTCGAGACATTGGGTACTGCTTTGCTCGAAGTAAAATTGTTCCTGGCGTAAGCTTTATTTTAACTTCCCCTATTCCCTTCAATAAGCCTACATCATAGGGGCCTGTGGTCCAAAGGACACTTGGCACCTTTTCCAAGTCTTCCTGAAAAAATGATGGACGTTGCTGCATTATCACTGTTCACTGTGGGACTTCCCTCTTTTCTATCCTTATCCAGTATGTGATGCTCATAAAGAACAACACTTCATTGTCTGTTTGGTCTTCTCTAAACATGTCACCATCAGTTATGTCAGTCAATCTGAACCCTTCCTCGAGAGCTATTACTGTTCTCCATGGTCTACCCTCATCATCGACTCCTTCGAGCATTATCATTTCCTTTTGTACTATGGCTGCTTCCAATTCTATAGGGATAGTCTGTCCCCCCTCTTCGTCCATAGGTATTTGCGGTCTAAACAAGAACTCATCAGGTATCCTCACAATTTTTCCCACTAAACCAGGTAGCCATGTCAGTAGAATGCTCACTCCATACAGAAACATCTCTGGATCTACTGAAATGCCTCAAAGAGCCACTTGCCCTTTGAATGCCAGTATACATTCTTCCATGTTAAAATAATGTATTCCTGGAGTGTAACACACTCTCCCTTGGTCAGTGAATGAAATCATCATGTTAAGTTTTGTCATTAAATCTCTTCCCAAAATGTTAATCGGTGTCTGCCATGAATATACCAAAGGAAACAGATATGTCACACTCTCCTATACAGACCAGTAATTAATTAGTAGAAGGAACTCAATTTGTTGCTCCAAAGAACCGTTGAGCATTCATGGCAATTCCTGACATTGGATATTTTCCCTCTCCTATACATGAACGAGTAGCTCCAGTGTCTACTAGAAAAGAAAAGGATTTGCCTCCTATCGTCACATTGATCCATGGTTCCTCTTGGAGGTCTGGTATCACAGATAGTACTGAACACATCAAGTCACCCTGTGAGCTGTCCTATTGTGGTTACAGGCTCATCCCCATCCCTTTGAAAGGATTCCCTTCCACCAAAGTTACACCTCATATCCTGAGTGTTAACACTTGTCCTGTATTTGCATGCTGCTGTGTCTGCATGGGGGCTTGTTGTGACTGCCTTTGCAGTGGATTAATTTGCACAAGTTCTTGCTGTTGCACGTGCTGCACTTGCAGCGCTTGTGTCTGATACAATGTCTGATCCTGAGCAAACTGTAATCTAGTCTGTGTACTATGTGGTGGGGGATAAGCTGTCCCCCCTCTTGAACTTTGCCCATTCTGTACATTCCCTTGGCTCCCAAAATACTTGGCGTGCCTGTCTGACAAGGCTTCTTTGAGTACTCTGGTTCTCATTCTGTGTACCTTGGAACCCATCTTGAATATTTTGAAATCCTCTTCTTTCTCTATAGCCTATACCTCTGCCTCGTGGCACAAACCCATATCTACCTTGGTCCATCGGGCACAAATTACTCGCCTACAACATACCCACTGCTTCTGGAATTCCCTATCCTTCTCCGTTTGTCAATACCTCCCCTTCTATAGCAAATTTTGACCGTTTTTTCTGAACTACTTAGCTTCCTCCACTTTCTTATTCTCATCTTTCCTTTTATTTTTCTCTTGTAATAACCGGCAATGGTGTACTATTGTAAACTGTATCTCAGCCCAAGGCTTTAGTTCCATCCCCACTTGTTTCTTCATCTGTTTCTGTACTGGCGCAGGCAATCCCTGACATAAAATGTGGTAAAATAATGGCACTGTCTTTTCCAATGGCTCGTGGGTTTCAAGCTGTCAATTCTCCTGAATACCCTGAATGTAAGAAATAGGGTCTTCATCTTCTTTTATCTTGGTGTCATAATTGCACCCATATCAGATGTGTCAGGATATTGTACCCTGAGCGCTATCCAAAAATGTGTTCTACAATTATTACATGGCGCTGCATCATGCGCTGTCTTCTGTGCGGTCACACTTGAATACCCCACTCCATATGTCATCAGCTCTCTCCCCAAGAATAGCTGCCAGGAAACCTTTTATGTCCCTTATGGCCAACGTGTTTCCTCCTGTCATTTTTTCTAATTCATATATCCATTTCCCAGGGCCCTAAGTCAAACTCAGGAGCTTCCACCTTAAATTATCCTTGTCCATCTGCAGCCATGGATTATACTGTGGTCTTGCTCCCCCTTTTTCCAATAGGGAAAACTCTGTAAACCCTGCCCCAAAGTTGGATCCTACTATTAGTCAATCCCTAGCAGGGACGATCATCCCTGTCTGTCTTCTTGTGGTTAATGACCTTAACCTGCTCACATACAGTGGCGACTCTCCCTTCTCGCTGTACGAGCATCCTCGGGGACGCTCAGGATATGCTATGGTATCTGGCGTCCTATCTTTAGGTTTCTCCAGATCAGACCATCTCACTTTTTTGTCCATTTGCAATCTTCCTTCAGGGGCACACATGCTTCCTCCTCCTACCTCAAGGGCAGACTCTCTTTCCTCATCTGACATGTCTTGTCCCCAACTAGTGTGACTATCATCCCCTTCACCAGATTCAATCTACTTAATGACAATGTTCAACGTTCATCACTGAACAGGCTTCCCTCCTCTCTTCATGATTGAGGCATTAGGGATCAATCATCATTCCCTCGAGTTTCATGCTCGCTATTTCATCTCATCTGTTGAGAGACCGTATTCATTCTTTCTCCGATGCTTTCTGCATAAAATCTTTGTTTGTCTAATGCAACTCTAGATGCCCCTGGGATTGCTTCCTTTATCGTAAGGAACTCTTCTATCCTATCCCATCATATTTCTGGGCTGAGCCCTACTGGTTGTTTACGAGTGAGACTGGTATCAAAACCTTGTTGCCTCTTTTTTGTTCCATTTCTTCAACTATCTCTCTACACTTTCTTGCATCCCTTCTAATTCTTTCTTCCTCTTGCATCCGTTCTTCCCCTCTCCTTGTTCCTTCCCTTCTTTCCTCTTCTTCCCTTCATCTCTGTAATCATTTGTCCCTTAGTCTTTGTGCTTCCTCCTCTTCTTTCATCCTTGCCTATCCATCTCTTTTGTCTAACACCCTCTGTCAATTGTCATAGTTTCTTTGTTCTTCTGCCTGTTCTTCTTTTCTCGCGTACTCCTCCTGATATCTGTTCTCATCGCTCTCTGCTCTTCCTTTTCTACTCATCTTCTCTCAATCTCTACTCTCGTTCTTTAACCTTTCTATCTTGTTCATCCTTGTCTTTTCTTTGCCTAACTTCCTCAATACTCTTCCCATATATTTTAAGCAAGATCTGTCCTCCCATCCATTCATTCTGCACGAGCGCTATCTCATCAGCTTTATCCTTCTCTCCTTTGCATCTCTTAATTTCCCCTGTCTATTTCTGTCAACAATTTCGATCGCTCACTCCTTTCTTCTTTGTCTTGTATGATCTTATAGATCTCTTCTTTTTTCTTATTCTCCCTTGGACTATCGTCGCTATTGTAAGCTTGGGGTTTGTATATCAGATTACTATACCCCGTCAACACTTTCAACTGCTTTAAAGGTTACAACCCTATTTCTTCCATGCTAGCGCTCTTTACTTCAGGCGAGGTAAGGGGAGCTGAAGGCTCAACAGCTTCCTCCTTTCGCTGACTAAGTATCCACTCGTCAGGTGGAGGGTCTTCCCTTTCTTCCTGGTACATTTTCCAGAGCACTAGAATCACTAATCTTTTCTCTAATTTCTTCCCCCTATATGCCAAGTGCAAGAATGTGGTCATGTGCAGCTTTTGACAATGATCCTACTTGTGCCCATGCCATGAACATTTTATCTGCTGTCCCTTTTATCCATTCCGCACTATACTGTTTGAGCTTCGATATATGCTTTGGTAATGTTTTACATAAGTGCATCAGAGGAGTATCTCCCATAATGCCAAGTCACAATTGACTGTCAATACTTACCAGGCTTATGAAATAACCTTTAAACTTTTGCTTAAATTACCACATGTTCAATGCCTTTAATAGAACAAATGTGAGCATGCAACAACAATCGCCGCTCAAGCCTCTAATTTCTTGATTAGCTATCTCACACTTTTGATTGGTACCAATCGCTGCACTATGCTCAATTACTATTGCTCCTCAACCTTTTCAATTAATTCACAACTTCTATCGCTCTTCGATATTTTTACTCAACAAACATACAGACTAGTCGACATTACACATTAATAAACACTGTGATCACCTTTTTTATACCCTATACAGGGTTTGAGACGTCACCTTACGTAAACCTGTTTACGTGTCATATATTTCTGTTCTACCCCCTTTGGGATTTGAAAGGTCTCCTTCTGAAAATCCCTTGAGTCAGGAATACTAGGTGCTACCTTTTCTTTACACAATATTTAATGTTAATCACAATCCCATCCCTTTCATTTGACATTCCCCTTAGTCTACTCACCATTTGTTCATTAATTGACTCGAGGCCTTCAGAATCGACTCCTCTTCCAATCTGACCACTTTGCCTTCTGTCCACAGAGTGCCTTTGGAATCCGGGCAGGAATTTCTTCCAAGGGGTCCTGCCCACTGTCTTGGTTGTTCTTGCAAGTTTATTTCTATCGGCCGCTCTCCAAAGGAAACCCTGTGATCTTCCAGATAATTGTGATCTTCCAGATAATGGCTGAGGAAACTCGATTGTCTGAAAGACTAGGAACAAACTAGTTTGGAACTTTTCCAACCATCCGCAAGCTACCACGTGAACTTATGGTTCTTTAGTATCATGCATGCAATGGATGGGGTTCGCTGAACAACTCTGAGTCTAATAATCGAAACAACTCGGGAAGATGGCAAAGGTTGCTGTTTTATTAACAATTATCTAAAACAGGGAGATTACAATGGACATCAACTGACATTCGCTTCGTTCTCGACTAATTTCCCATAAAAACATCCTTACATGCAAAAAATAAATTAGCAGTGATGTCATACTACGTGGCAAATAAGAAAAACCTACGAGGGATTGTCAGAGGTTCAAGGGGATCATCTAAGTATATGTTCAATAAGGACTGTGATTGCGATTGGCTGTCTACTGTCAGGTGGACAACTTATGCCTACCTGTAAAACATGTCATCTTCAACACTGTTAAGTACACAGTATATCACTGGCTCTCAAACTATAAGGCCCTTCATTATACAGGCCTATACAATAGGATGGCACGCTCGTGCCATTTCCCGTGGCGATGTCAGCTTATTCTCGCTGCAACACAATGCTCACCCTTTCCTCACCATGGGTTTCAGCTTACTAAAATTCATGACACGGGTGTCCAGCTTCTGTACAATGGCGGCTTCCTCTGAAGTCTATTCACTACGTATAGCCAGCTTCTATGATCGCTTAGGCTACTTGCGTTTCAGCATCTGTACAATCATTGAACGGTTGCATTTCTGTAGCACTTTGCATGCGTGCAATCTTCTTTTCTGCATCTGAACGTTTACTCGATTCCTAACTTTGTCATCAGTTTCTATAAAATCATTGCATTCTCTTCAGCCAGTATTCTCAGTGCATCACTCTTGTCTCTTATGACATCACTGGCTTCCTTTTCACTCTTTTTGATATTCCTTCATGGAGTTCCTCCCTCAGATTGTGATCTCTTCCGGGATAAATTTAATAGGGTTTTCTTAGTGGATACCTTTTCTCAAACACTTGCTTTGGTATTGGCACAACTTCTCATGTCAAACATGGTGCAGTCTCCAATTTCCAACATATAGGAGGCAGGGGGGCATAATTTCTTGAAGAGGCATGCAGCCGCTCCTCTACACTTCCATCCACCATCATAAAACATGTTTCAGGATCGGACTTTAACCCCCCCCCCCCCTGCAAAGCAGATTCAGTGAAAGCTCAAATGCCAGCCACTCACATAATCAACTTTTGTGGCAGCTTGGCAGTCACTGTCACCTGATGGGGCATTGCAAAAAAAGGCCCGGCATAGCACACATGAGAACTCTTGCCTCCATCTGCATCCCCAAGATATACCTAAGTCGGAAGAGAGGTGTAAATAAGGGCTGGACACTGCCATGTTAGGCTGGAGTTAACTGTGTAAAGACACAAGTGTAGTTTCCAAGCCCTGGGCAGGTCAGAGGGTGTATGTGGTCAGCCTAATGTATATAAGTGAGAGACCCCATCAGGTGAACAGGCCCAACAGTTGGAAAACCCAGAGAGGAAGCTGCCCCAAGGGCATAGCAAGATATTTTGGAAGAGACTTCACTGGAAATGATTTCTGGCTCCCCTGGTCAACGTGAACAGCTGTGATGGAGATGCTGAGCTCATTAGTATTTTGTTTCTTATTTAGTGAGCAAGAGACCTCATGGTCCCTAGGGAAGTTCTCTGATTGGACAGTGCTAACTAATTTAACTCCAGGCTTCAAAGGGCTGGAAGTCAGGGTTTGGGTGCAGAGACATCACTGGGACATCTCTGAAATCTACAACTTGGACTAGGCTTTGCCTCCATTTGTCACTAGTGTCAGGTGGTGTATCTGCATCACTGTGGCATCAAGAGGTGGGAGGGCCCTATCTGATGTATACTTTGCCGGGATGGGGCAGAGGTACTTTTCTCATTCACTATTAGGCTGGCTTCTCTGGAGAGTTAAACAATGACATTGGCTGCTGTTAGTTTTCAAGGGTCTAGCTGAGGCAGGAGAGGGCAAGTGGAGATTGTTCCTCATTTTTGTGCTGTCTTGCTTTTCGGAACAGCTACCTAGTGAGCCACCCAGTGGTTGGAGGTACATTCTCTTAAATGATAACTTGGCATCTCTAGAATTTCTGTATGTTATTCTATAGCTTTCTATTGTATTTTGCATCTTAATATCTTTGTTATACAAATTTCAATAAGAAATAAATCTACTACCCCCATAATCCCACCCCCATATAGTGGCCCACATTCTGAGTATGGTGGTGCAGCACCCTTTCTGGGCCGCCATACTACAACGATGCCGGTAGGGTCCACGGATCCCCCGGCACTCCTGACCTGGCGGGTTTTGAGGTCCCTACCGGCATGGTTGTCATGGAAGCACTGGCACCGTTAGCAACAGTGCTGGTGCTTCTGTGTCCCCATTTCCATGCAGTATTTCCCAACTCCATGAAAATGGGGATTTACCATTTCCGCTGCCTGCCGTAATATCCCGCTAGCACCAAGGTAGTCAGGTGGAGGAAAAGGTTTTACAGGGTTGCTGGTAACCCGCTGCCTCCTGTCGGCTTTTCCGGCAACCCCGTAATGAGGCCTACTGTGTTGGCTTTGCCCATGATGCCATTACAAATGTTAGGACACTGTAAGAAGACATGTCCATATTGGCTAAACCAGTGTAGTCCAGTATCCCCACATAAAACACTCATCTTGTTGGCTTTGTTCATAATGCCCGAAAAATGATGATAAATATTCAGCTTTCAGTATGTCTCTGTGACTTAGTAAACCGTGCTCTCTCCAGCCTCCATTCAGCAGCCCTCCTCCACTGATCTGCATGCACACACATGTGGAGCACATGAGTGTTTACAGTGAACATAATATCTTCAAAGAATGTATCTCGTTGTGGCGGAGGTACATAGACGATGTACTGTTAATTTGGCATGGTGATGAGACCACCTTACAATCCTTTTTCCAGTGGTTAAATGGGATTAATCCCTTTTTGAAGTTCACTATGAACTTTCATAGGGAACAGATAGATTTTTTAGATTTAACCATCTTCTCCAATCCCTCCAGTAATTTGCTGGGATTGAAACCATTACACAAAACCACGGATAGGAATTCCCCTCTCAGATATGACAGTTTTCACCCTAAGGCTTCAAGGGACAATTTACCATTTGGGCAGTTTCTGCGACTCAAACGGAACAGCAGTGAGAAAGAGATGTTTGAGTCGGAAGCCTCCAATTTGAGTCATAATCTGATCCAACGAGGACATCCCAAGAAAATTGTGAAGAGATCACTGAAGAGAGCCTCCAATAATCATCGGGAGGCTTTGCTCGAATACAGACCTAAAACAAGTCCTTCTGAGTCTCATCCACTGGTTTTTGTGAGTACCTTTAACCATCTTTCCAACCATGTGGTTAAGATTGTCAAGAAACATTTGCATCTTCTAGCACAAGCTAAGATACCCGTAGTGACCCCACGGCGCGCTTTCAAAAGGGGACGCAATGTTAAAGAAATGGTGTGTAGAAACGACATTAGTAATAAGTCTGACAAACAAGCCACCATTACCAAACAGTGGGGGTTACCGAAATTAAGAGGACATGCCCCTTGTGGCATGTGTGTCTGCTGTCCCCTCACTAAACGAACCACCAAGGTGGATATTGGACTTTCCTGACCTTGGGAGCAAAGAGGGTTTACGAATTGTAATTCGAGTTTTGTCATATATGCCATCTGGTGTCCCTGCCATAAGATTTACATTGGTAAAACCGAACGAAAAATTAAAGTCTGCATCAGCGAACACAAAAGCTGTATTAGATTAAGGAATTTAACAGCACCCATGGTAGGGCATTTTATAATGCGGAATCACAGTTGTGAGGATTTGAGATGGACAATACTTAAGAAGATTGCGGTTACTAATAACATTTCTGCGGATAAACATACTCCATCCAGGGAGGAGACTAAACTCATCTTTTTGAGTAAAAGCCATGTGGTTGGCTTAAATGAGGCGATAGATTGGAATTTTTAATTTTACACTGCAAACCACCTTAGAGTCCGAGTTTCACTTTGGTAACCATCTGGGCTTACAGAGTTGCCCAACTGAGGGTAGAGATCTTTTTTCTCCCCTTAAATGTGACCAGATTGGTGGTTTGTTTTATATTCCATCCTTCGAGTAACCACGGGTTTGGGAAGTGCCATTCCTAATGCACTGCCACATGAGTTTTCATGTGTCAGCATTTTCTGTATGGTAACGCCCAGTTTGTCTCAGCATCTGTGCGTTTAATTATAGTGTTTCTTTTGATTTAGTATTGTGACCTTTACTTACCTCGCTCCTGTCTGACAGCCGACATTGAGAGATTTCATCGATTGGTGGGATTGCAGAGCTTGCACGAAGCCTTAGGGGCGTGTACCCTTAGGACATCTTATGTTACGTGCTTGTCACATGATTACGTGAGGACGTATATTACCCGGAACCGTGTAGCATGACCGTTGGATATGCCGGCTAATTCTGATCGTCACGGCCACCCACATTGCAAACTGGAGAGTTACGGAGGTAAGAAGGGTCAGAGTTTGGGTTCCGGTCCGCGATGTCTTTGGTAGTAGGGGCTATTTACAATGTTTTTATGGTCGTATTATCTACCTGTGCTCCTCATTCCATGAATATTTTGGCATAAAGGGAGCACGTAACACTTCCCCTTTCCCTGCGTGTGATGTGAGTGAATTTACTGACACTGTCCTGTATTCCGCATAAGTGCGGGAACGGGTCAGTGGTCACTTATTCTTAAATTCTTGTTAGTCCAAATACGTATGGTGCACCTTATACACATTTGGATGATTTAAGCAAATGTACTGAGCACTTTAGAGTTACGCTCTGGTGTTCTGATTGCTTTTCGCTTTGTTGTTCCTCTCCCGCTACAGTATTGGTTATCTCCACGGTCACGACTAATTTAAATGCCGCGTCTGGCGCTACCCTATGGGACGAGTCCTATTAGGAGACTGTCGTGACATGTGCACATGCTGGAAAGCGTCAGATTTTTTTCAATAAAGGTAAGCCCGGGTCATACTAGCATTTTTCGCATATAATAGGGTTGTATGTCGTGTGTTGTTACTATGTAGGGACCAATTTGATACAGATTCGTCTTCATGATACCATGTTACTGTGGAATAATATACATTTTTGTTCCTCCTTGGAGCATTATATTGTTTGGTAACTGGTTGTGTTTCGCCTTTGCGTTTACAGGTGGGCGAGAAGTTGCTACCACTCACATATAGAGTCTACGAGGTTAGGCTCTCCCACTCAATTAGGGACTGCACGCTGTTCTATCCGTCGGCGGTTGCCTGTCCCTGGGTTTGATTCACACCAGTGTTATCACCCGACAAAGTCAGAGAAGAGTGATTGTGAGTGTTTGACCTGAAACAACCCCTGTTTTATGCATTCTCTCACATTCTTGTTTCCTGACTATGAAACTTTTTTTTGGGTCACAGGAGGTTTAACCTCATTGTGAGGCATGACTTTGGTGGTTCTGGATATCTGAAGGTGTCACGAGGTGGTGGTGATGGTGATAATATTTTGGATGCACCAATTAATATGGTGTTTCTATCAAGGTTTCTGGATCACGGTCCACTTGCTTTGTCTTGGTGAGAGGAAGATGTAGGGTATTAATAACCTTTTTTTACACCCCGTTCACTTATAGCACGGTGGTAGTAATGATCAATCTAGAAACTTAAGCATTCAGCCTGATTGATGTTGTGTTTTCATGTTTGTATTTAGGTGAGTTCCGCTGGTGTATTTTACATGTTCTTCATTTTTTCCATCTACATTCCACGCGACCTCGCTGGACCAGAGTACCCCTGAAGAATTTCTGTTTACTGAATATCATACAGAAAGAAACATGTCGGGTCGGGGAATGTATTGTTATTTGTCAACAGTTTCAAGTCATATTCACCTGAGTCAGAATAGACTATATAAACAAGAAACTGGCTCAGTGGTGTTAAACTTATAGTTCATACTAACAATGGACTAGATATTGTATAATTGCATTTTAGTATGTTTGTTTTTATTGATGAAATATTTGTTATAATAGAATAATTTGTTGAATGGTTTGAGTATGAATGTAGTGTGGTTGAAGTGTGGTTTGTTGTGGTTTTTAGATGGGAATAATGTATTCGGTCAATCCAATGATGAAATGGATGGATTGATTAACAAATTTATTGATACCAATATTGACGTATGTTTTTACTATTAAGAAATCCGTTTTTTTGTGATTTGCTCAATATATGTTAATAAAAAATATTTAATTATATTTGAGGGTCTACTAGGTTGAATTCAATTTTTTTCACCTCAGGGTTTGGTTTATTGATAGACACATTTGTTCCACAGATGTTTTGTCCATCGTGAAGCTATTAGGATTATGTAGACATGTACATTACACTTGGACTCGCCACTTGAACACAACAGTACTCTGACCTTCTATGTTAACTTTGTATATGTTTAATCCAGGCCAA
This sequence comes from Ambystoma mexicanum, assembly GCF_040938575.1. Classification (NCBI taxonomy): domain Eukaryota; kingdom Metazoa; phylum Chordata; class Amphibia; order Caudata; family Ambystomatidae; genus Ambystoma; species Ambystoma mexicanum. The sequence goes on along the minus strand of NC_090934.1, from coordinate 1,205,582,079 downwards.
GTCACAGTACTTAGATATTCCTGGTATCCCCTGTTACTCTTGTGTTTTGGTAGTCCAGTATCCCCACATAAAACACTCATCTTGTTGGCTTTGTTCATAATGCCCGAAAAATGATGATAAATATTCAGCTTTCAGTATGTCTCTGTGACTTAGTAAACCATGCTTTCTCAAGCCTCCACTGATCTGCATGCACACACATTCATGACATTCACACACACACACACACACACACACACACACAAACACACACATGCGCACATACGCTACAACATAAACACTGCACTCTCACAAGTACACACATTCACACATGTACTGACTCAGAACCGAAACTTTGCATGCACGCATACGTATGTACATACACAAGGCTTGATGCATTTCTTACCCGCTTGACACCACAGCTTCCTCACAGCTCAGAATTCCATTGCCAACCTCACACACTGCTTTAAACGGCTCCCGTGCATGCTGCAGGCATGAACCAGGAAGCCGGGGAAGGTGTCAAACAGTCTCCAGTCCTGTACAGGTGCCGCGAGCTTGGCCTGCAATGAGTACCAATAGTCATCTGGTCAATCTTCTTCTTTTCCCAAGACAAACCCACCCTAACAGAAGAAAGAAGAGAGAAACAATAGGGCAACGATCGAGGCCCACAAAGTCGTGGGAAGAAGTATGCGGCACGGGACAGGTGAATACCACTGGTCCGGTGCCCAAAAGATTACAGTTGTTTACCATTGTGTTTGTGTGGATAAATACATCTACCCAAGTTGTTTTATGATATTACTGTTTTCAATTTTTTTAAAAATGGCCTTTTTATTGCCAACCACAACAACATTTCTCAGGTCATTTCTTTGCCACAACAACAAAGGTAACACGTTCAGACGGCTCTGACCTCCTCAGACTATGGTGCCTGACATGTGTGCAAGTGTCAGAGTGCCATCAGCTCGTCCCCCCAGGCCCTCCTAATGTGCTGGGAGCGCAGTAGTGCACCCTAAAATACTCTGGTCCTTCAATGCCACAGCATGCATGCCCAGTGAGTCATGCAAGCCTGGGGAAACAACACTTTAGTCTACTGTGGCCTTTGAAGTATTGGAATATTTCACACCCACCTTCAGAGCTGTTTTAAACTGTATCCATTTTGGTTCCATATCTTTAGAAAGTTATGCGTTCCCCATTTCAATTTCATTTATTTTTAAACGTCTTCGTGGGTTAGAATTTTTCGGGGGTTGAAGGTTCACTTGTTCACTTGCTTTGATTCAGTGGGCTGTGATTTCTGACCCACCTGTGTCATTGTTCCCTTGACGCCCCTGGGCGCAGCTGGTGCACCACCAGTCCCTCTGCAGTGAAGAATAAAATCATTAAATGAAGTTATAAAATGCCCACGCTCAAAGCTTCTGCAAACACAATCTTCTGCTGCTTTGCCTCCTGCTCGGCACCACAGGCACCACAGGCCTACTACAGCTGCAGTGATATCGCATGTGCTCCAGATTAAAACTTTAAATAAAAACAACTGGCGAATTAATAAAAGCGCACAGATTCCCCACTGCTCTTAATCCGAGAAGCAGCAACACGCCTTTTTATTAACTCGTGCGCTCTAATTAAAGGGCGAGTTTTCATTAGCACGCGCAAGGTAAGATTATGGGGAGTGCAGGTGTAGGGACGCGGGTGCACGAGGCGTGCGGGGGTGGGGGAATGGCAGCTTGCGAGCAGTGCCCTGTGCGTGGAACCAAGAAGGCAACTCCAGGGGTTTGGCAGACGTGGGGAAATAGAAGACGGACAGACGTAAAAGAAAATAGAAGAGGAACAGACGTAAAAGAAAACACTTGCACGGAGGAACGAAAGAGACAGGGAAGAAATGTAAAACTGAGGTGAACAGAAAAGGCACAAGGCAGCATGAATGATTGAAAGGAATAGGAATGACCGAGGAAGGGAAATGGTGGGAGGAGACTGCAGGCACGTGGAGAGCATGAAAGAAACATGAATAGAGCGATAAACAAGAAAGGCAGAGTGGTTGAGACAAGGCAAGAGAGGTGATTATTGCGAAAATATGGCTTATAGTAAGATAGACCAGGTTATGTATAGTGCCTGCACAGCACGCAGCCACAATCGCGCATGGGATGTTTCGTGTTGGGATGGTTGTATTAAAAGGCCGGCTTCTCCTTCTGGTCCCTGAATCAATAAATACATCGGTCCCCCCCAACGCCAAGCCACCCTGTCACGAGAAACAGCCCAAATGAGAGAAACTGGACCATTCCACCCAGAGCCATGGAGCTTCGTTTTTATTTTATTTTAATTGTTCATTTATAATGCGCTTAATACCAGCGAGTGGTTTCTAAGCGCGGGATCGGGATTCAAACCTCGGTAGCGCTGCATATCATGTTGCCCCTGATCTATCCTTCCTCCCCTCATGACGGTGCCACAATCAAAAGCATGGTCTTGACTGGGCTCCTGCACCTTATCCCCGAAGCATGCACACATTTCTCAACTCCTGGAACGGGGACACCCTTCTCACCAAGACAGGGGTTCACCAGTAGAGGTATAGACTTCTCTTGGTGCTGATGGTCACTCCCGCAGGCCAGCAAAAGAATGAGTAGAGCTAGACCACAATGCTATTCCACCCTGGTCACTTTGCAGTGAATAACAGGATATGTCCCACCTCAAATGCCCCCTCTTCTGAGATGTAGTAAGGCACTCTGTGGAATGTGCCATCTTCTAATAGCATTGGGGCGCATCTCTCATTATATTCCAAGACACTTGTGTACGATATGGCACAGGAATGTTTGTAAGCAGTAAAGAAGAACGCCTTCACAACTAGAGCTTTACAACCCCTATTTCCCTGATACAACTATATTTCAAGCAATGCTCAAAGTCTAACTTAGGGCCCGAACAGAGAGGTTCTTCAGATTGAATAATGATACACTTTTCAGAAAGATCCCTTACAAGGCGATGAGGTCCATGTCCAAGGGGCAGAATGACACACAGCTGGTGTTTAATATCTCTAATATCCTTATTTTCATACTAGTGAGGATTAAGCAGAATCTCTCTGACATAGTTAAACATGCAGGAGCTACAGCACACATCTGTACTTAAAACAGGAAGCAGCTCCATCACTCTAATATTCTAAAATATTTTACCAAATTCTGTCAATGAAATGGTGGGTTTAAAAGGGGTAGAATAGGCCAATTCAATTAACATGCCAGTTTACCAGTTAGTTGCCTTACCTAGAAGTTAACCGCCAGGCATGTGCAAGAAATCAGTGTGTTTTGGGTATGCAAATCAGTGCTTGCATTTTGTAAACTGTGACATTGATGGCGTTTGGTAAGCATGCCCCAAATCTACAATCAAAGGGATATCAGTCTAATCATCTACTCCATTTCAACAGAGGTTTCCAATTGGAGTACACATTTTCGGTGGTTGTGTTCTAGAGAGGTGTCTTGTTGGGGTTACAAGGAAGAGTACATTGGTGGTAGTGGGGTACTGTGATGAAGAAGAGCGATGTGGTGGTAGTGGGGTACTGTGATGAGGAAGAGTGAGATATTGGTAGTGGGGGACTGTGGCAAGAAAGATTGACTTTGTGGTATGGGGAACTGTGACAAGGAAGACGGCGATGATTATACTAGGAGACTGTGACAAGGAAGAGTGAGTTGCTGGTATTCGGTGACTGTGATGAGGATGAGTGAGGTTGTGGTGGTAGTGGGGGACTGTGTTGCGGAAGGGTGAGGTGGAGGTAGATGGGGACTGTGATGTGAAAGAGTGAGGTTGTCGGTACCGCGAGACAATGATGAGGAAGAGTGAGGTGTGATAGTGGTTGACTGTGATGATGAACAGTGAGGTGGTGATAGTACGGGAATGTGATGAGGAAGAATGAGGTGGTGGTAGTGGGGTACTATGATGAGTAAGAGTAAATAGGTGTTTTATTTGTATTGTGTCATTAGTTTAAAAAACATTAACACATTTTATCCAAAATATAATTTCCTCATATACATATAATAATAACACAGAGTCATCAATCCCAAAATGCACAACCATTCACCTCCTTTCATAATATATAGAAAACTAACATACAATACCCTAAACATCCTCCTTAAAATGCCATACAAACAATTACATATATACAGTTTTGCCCAGTGAAGAATGAATAAGAATTAAAAAAAAACCTATCAAGGCAATTGTCAAAGAGTTATCCCGCTCTCCGATCAACTCATGCCAAAGCCAATTACAATCCACAACAAAGTCAGGTTTCAAGAATCTTCCAAAGTACAACGCTGCCATGGAGCCCATGGCAGGACAACACAATAGTCAGTGTTTAAGTGTCCCTACTGTCTCTTCACCACCCATACATTCTACATTCCCATTTTGTTTCCGGTAGGTCTCTTATTCGGCCCCATCTGTCCAAAGTTCCTAATAGATTAAAGCAAAATCGCATGTAGACTTCTCTCTATTTATATTTAGGAACTATTACAGTATAATCAGGGAGGGTCAGGTTTGGTCTATACTGGTTTGTAGGCTCACTGTGCCCTTTATAACATCAAAGAAGATCTTGGTCACTGCACCATTGATCTAACTTCACTTTCTGGAATACCTTCACTGAATTAGCAATGAGGCAGTCTTTCTTTAAACCATCTCCCTCCAAAATTGTCTGGCGATCCTCACTAAACTCACAGAGAGGTCAGCAACACCTTGAATCCAGTATTACTTTTAGATCTTCAAACCAGGACCTTTTCGACAGAGCAAGCATTTTACCATAGATCCTCAAATTTGCGATTTGCCCTGAGTGGAACCATGAGACCAGACCCAAATTGTGTCGGATCCAAACATTTGGTGTTGCCATGGACAGACTTAACAGTTTTTTCTAAAATGTTCTTTCCATCCTATCCAGCTGTTTGCAATCTATTTTGCGTCAGTCAAACACATGTTATAGGGTGGGAAGTACTTTCCCCTTATAATATGCAATTAACGACTTCAGCATATACCCACAGTATTTCATAAGAACGTTTTGGGCTGTGCAAGTAGCTGAGCATTTGTTGCTTTAAAGTTACAATCAGCGAATTATTGTTGGCCCTGTTCCTCCACTACCACCATCTCACTCTTCCTTGTCACAGCACTCCACTACTCCCATGTCACACTTCCTTGTCATTGTATCACACTATCACCAACTCACTCTTCCTTGTCCCAGTACCCCAATACCACCAACACTCTCTTACTGATCACAGTACTCCACTACCATCACATCACTCTTCCTTCTCACAGTACCACACTACCATCAACTCACTCTTACCTGTCACAGTACCCCAATACCACCAATTCACTCTCTCTTTACAGTACCCCACTACCACAACATCACTCTTCCTCATCAGAGTACCCCACTACCACCAACTCCCTCTTCCTAATCACAGTCCCCTACTGCCACATCATCACTCTTTCTTGGTGCAGTACCCCACTATCACCAAATAACTCTTCATTTAGACAGTACCCCACTACACCAACACACTCTTCCTCGATACAGTCCATCACTACTACCACCTCTTTTTTCCTTTTCACAGTCCCAAACTACCACCAACTCATTCTTCCTCATCACATTCTCCAACTACCACCATCTCACTCTTCCTCATCACAGTGCGCTGTTATCACCGCATCACTCTTCCTCATCACAATAAACAACTACCATCCACTCACTCTTCCTCTTCACAGTATCTGACTACCAACAACTCGTTCATCCTCATCACAGTCCCACACTGCCACCACATCACTCTTTCTCATTGCATTACCCCTCTATCACCAACTCACTCCTCCTGACACTACCCCACTCCCACAAACTCACTCTTGCTCAATAGATGCCCTCACTACCACCACCTCACTATTCCTCGTCACAGTCCCCCACTGCCACCAAGCTCACTTTTCCTCATCACAGTACCCAACTATCCCCAGCTCACTCTTCCTGACAGTACCCCACTACCACCAACTCACGCTTTTCTCATCACACTCACCCACTAGCACTATACCACCATCTCACTCTTCATCATCACACCACCCCACTACCACCAATTCACTCTTCCTCATCACAGTACTGCAACACCACAACTCACTCTTCCTTGTCAAAGTCCCTAACTACTGCACCTCACTCTTCCTTGTCACATTTCCCAACTACCACATCTCACTCTTCTTCATCACAATCCTCAACTAAACAACTTCAGTCTTCCTCATCACAGTACCCCACTAAGCCCACCTCACTCATCCTCATCACAGTTCACCATTACTAATCTGTTCTTAACGGGTGGACTGGACACAAGAAAAGATTAAATACTTGATAAACCTGATGTTGCATAGCTGAAGAAAAGAATTGATAAGAAATGATAAAATATCAATTATGTTATCAGAACCAAAGACAGAAAACAGGTGGTGGAAGGTATAGCATAGCAAAACTCTTGCAATTCATTGAAGAATACTTTTATTGAAGTGAGATTAAACTGCTGATTTAATGCAACAAAACCCCTGAAATGTGGCAGGTGTTGGAAGATATGCCACCTTAACCATGAGGCCCCCATTGCACAGCCCACACTTATTACTTATTTAAACTGCATGATACTAACACTAGCTCATAGCCTTTTTATACCTTTTTATACCCACACCTATATTACTCATTGAATGGATCCCTGCCTTTGGAAGATCCAATTGTACAAACTGGTGACACATTTTATCTGCTTCTGGCATGTCCATGAGGTGACATGATTTATGGCACCTTTCATTTGCTGCAGTTCCGGCCAGATTACTGATGAGTTTACCATGCCGGGGAAGTATTGGCTTCCCTTTTTTCAATCATACGTCAATTCTCTGGGAGGTATTCCCCTTGGTGCTACATGGGAAAAGGCCATGCCTCTGAATGCCAAGGGGAAGGAAGTGTGCATTACGAAATAGGTGCCCCCAGTGGCAGATGGGGATGTTGACAGATTGTATGTTGAGGTGATGAGCCGCCTCACAAAGCATGTTGTCAATCAGCAGAACATTCTGTTGCACAAAATAAATTTGTATGTATGTGTGCACGTTCCAAGTGAGCAGACAAGGAATCATGTGTTTTCTTTTTTATTTTTATTTTTTATTGTGCATTTGGTTATATATACAAACTTTAAGCACATTTATACAGTTAAAACATCAGATAAAAATACATGTTTTTCATTTTAAAATTCACAGTTTATAACATTTCCTAAAGTTCATCTCAGAATTAATATTCCATTTTTGGAGTTAAAACATCTTCATGGCAGAGGTCCCGATTCCGCCCCATACAGGTTGCTCCAAAATTGATTCTTTTCTATGAAGTCTATATTAAGGGCTATCCATACATATCCCCTCCAATAAAGTTCCAGTAGCTCTGTGCATGCCGTGAGTAGGTGTCAAAAAGTCTCTATTTCTTTTCGGCATATTCTACACAGTCGTTCTTTATACGGTGTATTGGACCAAAATCCTAAAAATTCTCCAGTTGCGAACAAATCCAACCTGAGGAGCAGCATGACGCGTTTTAGTTGTTTCAAACAGAATTTGTTAGCTTTCCACAGGGGGCCCTATTAATAAAACTCTGGTCTGAGTATTCCTTGTGTCTTCTTGTTGTATTTAGCTTGTCTACTTTTTGTACATTGTCCCAGGACTTCCCCTTTTCTAATATCACCTCTTCATAATTGGGTTTAACCAGGAGTGTCTCTAGGTCTATACCCAGGTTATTTTGTAGAGTGAGGGCATCTTGTCTTAAGTCAGCCAGGAACGTATTAGTGTCCCCTAGCAGTAGCTTTGCCCCAAGTAATCTCAGCAAATAATGTGAGTTGTTATGATGGGCGTCAATTTAATTAATAGGAGAAGACGTGGCACCACCCAGGACATAGTTAGGATGGTTTGGCCATATTCCAGTCTAGGCACTTCACCTGGTGCACAGCCTGTTATATTTATGACTGTTGTCGGGATTCTCATGTGATCATGTGACCTAACTGAGGGAAACAGCTTTAGTCTGAAATTTAGGGGACAAGGTTGCTGATATGATAAGAGGCATGCTGCTGTCTACCCATCAACAAGAAGAATTATCAGGAGAAATGCATATACGAAAAAGGAAGTCTACCTAGACAAAGACTTAGAGAGTAACAGGTCATTGGAAGAGTTCTTTTCCGAAAGAAATAAAGTTACAAGCCCTCAGCAAACACCCAAAAAAAGCCTTTTGCAATGCAGGTCATACAGAGAATCACCTCCCACCGCCGAGAAAAGAAATGTCAGATTCAGAAGATCAGCTCACAGGCTGCATAAGTCACATTGTGAGGAATTCGACCATCTGCATTGTGGTTGTGTGCTCGTCTGCCCAGCCTCGCTTGCCGAAATGCCTGCCGCCTGATACTCACAGCTGTCTCCCGGCTTGAACTCTGTTGCCAAAACTTCAATGTGCCCTGAAACTGACTCGACGCTGTTGAGCACCAAGAACTTCTACAAGCATAAGGTACTTTGTGGTTTGCTCCGTTTGTGCTGAAATCAAGTATCCTTGAACTATTGCGTTTCATTACTTTACCAACTACCCTCCTGTCATTATCCAGAGTGCATACCTTTTCCTTCTATAAACTGTCTGTTCTCTGCATTCCTTTAAAGGGTGGGTTGTACTTTGTAGTGAGCTAGTACTGTCTGTTGAATAATAATAAAGTAGATATTGCTATACAACCTTGACTGAACAGTCCATTTATCATTGGGTAATAATTGTATTTTCGCTATTTTGTAACTAACCAACGATCCACGACCTTGCAGAGATAAGCCTGTGTTCAAACCATGTTACAAAAATTGGACAAGGAGGGTTATAATTTGCTTGTGTTTCCCATCTGTTTGGATCCCTTCTGGTGTAGGAGACGTGTGGGGCAGATTGATGGTTTAGAAACCAATATTCATCCCTGGATCACTGGTGTCCCGGAAGTTGATTCGTCACACACAGTGTCCCAGATGGGGTAAAGAGACCCATCTAGCCAATGACACCAATGTCCAGCAAGGAATTAAGAATACATAGCGTGTGACTTTGCCAAGGTGTGGAGCCAAATGAAGAAGAAGGTTATGGCAAGCATGGGACTCAGAAGATGTCACCGCCATGTTGGCCCTAGAACTAATGGACCTCAAGAGATCAAAGCTCCATTTCACTGTGCTAGTAGTAGGAACTCGGTTGATCTAATGGAAGACTCAGGCTCGATGTAACAGTCCCCTAAAGCATACAAAATAATTATGCAGAAGGTTTAGAAGCCACGAACGTGGACGTGACTCCTACGGCCTAGTGTGGTCATCCTGTTTATCTGTTGGCATATCACACAGGCAGACACGAGTTCAAGGGACGAAGAGCCACCACCCTGGTGTACTTCTGCAATCATTGGCTGGCAGTCCTGGGTTGGTATAACCAAGCCAAACTCGACCTCATACTCAATCCTAAAAGCCATGATCAGGTTTGATGCATGAACGCAGATTACAGGAAAGACATTGCCAATAATCATAGAGACCTTTTCGCAGGTAAACTGGTTATGTAAAAAGCTACATCCACAAAATAAACTTGCATCATGCAGCAGTTTCAATCAAACACAGAGTTGTCCAGTTCCTTCAACAGCCAGAGACGCACTTAAGGAACTTTTATAGAGCTTGCATGATGGCAACATCATCAAACTCATCAAAGTCTCTGAATAGTTTATTCTGGTGGTCCTCATGAAATAGCCCCAGTGTGACAAACTGTGTTTCTGCATAGAAATACTCACTGTAAATCAGGAAATCCCCTTGGACAATTACCCCCTAACAAGTATATCCAAGTTAGTGATGGTGCTGAGAGAAGCAAGCATATCTTCCAAGCTGGAAATGCGGGATGCTGACCACCAAATAATAGTTCACAAGGATTCCAAATCCCCTGCATCATTCTGAATGCCATTTGGTACATACCAGAACACCCACATACCTTTTGGTCTTTCATCTGCAGCCTCCGTATTCCAGCAAATGAGGGACTCTATTCTTAAAGATGTGAGTAACATAGCTTCTTTCCAGAACATCATCCTTAGTGATGGAAAGAGGTGTCCATAAGGCTTTAGAGTATGTCGTACAGAAATTGCAATCACCGGATTTTGCTTACACAGGGGGAAGTGTCTCCTTCATGCAGAATCGGTTCAATGCCTTGGTTACACCCTCGCATTAGAAAATGAAAAGCACAAATCGAACTTCCTCAAAGCAATAGGCAAAGCTCCACCATCAAGCTTAAAAGAATAACTACAATCATGCCTGGGTTTGGTTGAATACTACTCCTTGGGGCCTCATTGCAAGTATGCAAAGCGGGAAATAATTCCCTGTCTGCCATAGTATGAGTATGGCTCTGGAGTGGAGGATTTATCTCCAGCATCGTGCTGGAAGTGAATCCTCCAACACTCTGGCGTAAAATTGGTGGAATTACCGTGGTGGAATTACTGCTGCTGTATTAAGTGCGATATAAGTAACCAATCATAAACACATCTGTACCAATTTTCTCAACCATTTAGGAGTGAGCCAGGAGTCAAACCGGTGATTACTGCTCTAAACTGTTTTACCATGTGCTCAGAATTGTTGAGGCCACACACTGTATGTAGGTCTTGACGTCACAGGTCACAGGCACTGCACAGCAGAGGGTCAGGTGGGAGAGATGCTGCTGGGTTTTGCTGCAGCTTACGATCTGTCATGCACAGTTGCGATCAAGCCGTCAAGGTTAATTTTTGCAACGAAGAGGTGCAACTTCAAGACCAGGATCAGCAATCTGACACACTGAGTGATCTTGGGCAACAAGCTCCCCACCCAAGGTACTAGCCCCAACCCACTCCTTTTGAGACTCATCATAATCTCGGTGAACCAGTTCATAAGGTTCAGAGTCGGTAGGTTGGACTTGACCCTGTGATGACATTGGGAGGGGTGAATACTGACTACAGTGAGTGAATATGTCCCAAGTTGGGATTAAAGGGAAGCAGGGGATCCTTAGAATAAGCTGGAAATTCACGGTGGTGTATGAATTGCTTCTTTGTGCCAGTGCTTTAGGTCCATTACCCCAGATACACTGATGAGAAACGCAGGCGGAGGAGGGGAGGAGGGGCCAGGGAAGCAGCATCCTATCAGCTCTTCCGGGAAACCTGAGAACGGAACACAAGCTGAAGACTCAGCAGAATAGCATTCCCTCTGCACAGTGTGAGAGCAAGCTGTCCATGTCAGGCCTGCCAAAGCATCTCTGCCTGAGCTGCCGTCGCCCCCTCTGGTTCTCAGCAGCCCTACCTCCCTCCATCTCTCTGCAGTTCCATGTCGTCTCCAGACCACAGCCACCAGTAGCGCTTCCTATCCTCCAGCTCTCAGTTCCTTCCATCGCCTCCAGCAGCACTTCCTATCCTCAGCTCCCAGTATCCTTCCATCGCCTCCAGCAGCACTTCCTATCCTCCAGCTCTCAGTATCCTTACATCGCCTGCAGCCTGCAGCAGTACTTCCTATTCTCAGCTCTCAATATCCTTCCATCACCTCCATCCCCCCAGCAGTGCTTCCTATCCTCAACTCTCAGTATCCTTCCATCACCTCCAGCGCCCAGCAGCACTTCTTATCCTCCAGCTCTCACTATCCTTCCATCACCTGCAGCCTCCAGCAGCACTTCCTGTCCTCCAGCTCTCAGTTTCTATCCATCACCTCCAGCCCTCAGCAGCACTTCCTATCCTCCAGCTCTCAGTATCCTTCCATCGCCTCCAGCCCCCAGCAGCGTATCCTATCCTCCAGCATTCGGTATCCTTCCATTGCTTCCACCCCAGCAGCACTTCCTATCCTCCAGCTCTCTTTATCCTTCCATCGCCTCCAGCCCTCAGCAGCACTTCCTATCCTCCAGCTCTCTTTATCCTTCCATCGCCTCCAGCCCTCAGCAGCACTTCCTATCCTCCAGCTATCAGTATCCTTCCATTGCTTCCACCCCCAGCAGCACTTCCTATCCTCCAGCTCTCTTTATCCTTTATCGCCTCCAGCCCTCAGCAGCACTTCCTATCCTCCAGCTCTCAGTATCCTTCCATTGCCTCAAGCAGCACTTCCTATCCGCCATCTCTCTTTATCCTTCCATCGCCTCCAGCCCTCAGCTGCACTTCCTATCCTCCAGCTCTCAGTATCCTTCCGTTACTTCCACCCCCAGCAGCACTTCCTATCCTCCAGCTCTCTTTATCCTTCCATCGCCTCCAGCGCTCAGCAGCACTTCCTATCCTCCAGCTCTCATTATCTTTCCAATACCTCCAGCAGCACTTCCTATCCTCCAGCTCTCTTTACCTTCCACCGCCTCCAGCCCTCAGCAGCACTTGCTATCCTCCAGCTCTCAGTATCCTTCCATTGCCTCCAGCAGCACTTCCTATCCTCCAGCTCTCTTTATCCTTCCATCACCTCCAGCCCTCAGCATCACTTCCTATCCTCCAGCTCTCAGTATCCTTCCATTGCCTCCAGCAGCACTTCCTATCCTCAAGCTCTCTGTATCCTTCCATCTCCTCCAGCCCCCAGCAGCACTTCCTATCCTCCAGCTCTCTTTATCCTTCCATCGCCTCCAGCCCTCAGCAGCACTTCCTATCCTCCAGCTCTCTTTATCCTTCCATCGACTCCAGCCCTCAGCAGCGTTTCCTATCCTCCAGCTATCAGTATCCTTCCATTGCTTCCACCCCCAGCAGCACTTCCTATCCTCCAGCTCTCTTTATCCTTTCATCGCCTCCAGCCCTCAGCAGCACTTCCTATCCTCCAGCTCTCAGTATCCTTCCATTGCCTCCAGCAGCACTTCCTATCCGCCATCTCTCTTTATCCTTCCATCGCCTCCAGCCCTCAGCAGCACTTCCTATCCTCCAGCTCTCAGTATCCTTCCGTTGCTTCCACCCCCAGCAGCACTTCCTATCCTCCAGCTCTCTTTATCCTTCCATCGCCTCCAGCGCTCAGCAGCACTTCCTATCCTCCAGCTCTCATTATCCTTCCAATACCTCCAGCAGCACTTCCTATCCTCCAGCTCTCTGTATCCTTCCATCTCCTCCAGCCCTCAGCAGCACGTCCTATCCTCCAGCTCTCTTTATCCTTCCACCGCCTCCAGCCCTCAGCAGCACTTCCTATCCTCCAGCTCTCAGTATCCTTCCATTGCCTCCAGCAGCACTTCCTATCCTCCAGCTCTCTTTATCCTTCCATCACCTCCAGCCCTCAGCATCACTTCCTATCCTCCAGCTCTCAGTATCCTTCCATTGCCTCCAGCAGCACTTCCTATACTCAAGCTCTCTGTATCCTTCCATCTCCTCCAGCCCCCAGCAGCACTTCCTATCCTCCAGCTCTCAGTATCCTTCCATTGCCTCCAGCAGCACTTCCTATCCTCCAGCTCTCTTTATCCTTCCATCGCCTCCAGCCCTCAGCAGCACTTCCTATCCTCCAGCTCTCTTTATCCTTCCATCGCCTCCAGCCCTCAGCAGACCTTCCTATCCTCCAGCTATCAGTATCCTTCCGTTGCTTCCACCCCCAGCAGCACTTCCTATCCTCCAGCTCTCTTTATCCTTTCATCGCCTCCAGCCCTCAGCAGCACTTCCTATCCTCCAGCTCTCAGTATCCTTCCATTGCCTCCAGCAGCACTTCCTATCCGCCATCTCTCTTTATCCTTCCATCGCCTCCAGCCCTCAGCTGCACTTCCTATCCTCCAGCTCTCAGTATCCTTCCATTGCCTCCAGCAGCACTTCCTATCCTCAAGCTCTCTGTATCCTTCCATCTCCTCCAGCCCCCAGCAGCACTTCCTATCCTCCAGCTCTCTTTATCCTTCCATCTCTTGCAGCCACAGCAGTTTTTCCTCCACACTTTCTCTTTCTGTCTCTCTCTTTTCAAGGTCACTTCTAGGGTAATTATCATGTGGACCATCGTGTCAACCACCTGCTGAGGTGTAGGGGCCACCACTACACTAGTGTAGTGAAGTTCCATGATGGACCATCATGTCCTACTCCTGCTGCAGGTCAGGGTCTTCATAGCCGTAAAAGTGTAGAGGAGTCCTATGTGTCATCACGGGCCACGCTTGATGCAGTGCAGGGGTTATCACTATAAGCCCCATGGACCCCTCTTGCTGAAGATTAAGCAAGGTCCATCACTGTAAAAGTGCAGGAGGGGGGGGGGTCCTGTGTACCATCACGGGCCACTCCTACGGAAGTGGGGGGGAGGCATCACCGTACTAGTAGACTCCTGTAACCACCCTACCACTCACTGACCCACTCACCCGCCACCATTTCACATTTCCCTGCACACGCTGGCTAACCAAACACCTATTGCAGTGACATGGATGCTGGCCATTCACAGCCCTCCCTTCTCTGAACCGGCACTCACCCCCTTCGAGTCCTTCAGCCCATCCATTCTCACAGGGCGAAACTCATTAACAAGCAACTGAGAAGGATGTCAATACCTGGGGTTCCACTTGGCAACACATACCCCATGTACCCTAATTCAACAATCTCACAATCCTACAAGCACACAGCACAAATGAATGTTGTTGTGCTACATGTATCATCACAAGAGGTTTCGCATCTTACCTCTCCCCCTTCTCAGCGCTAACTTCATTCCTCCACTCTCTCTTACAGGAGCAAGCACCAAGAAGACACCCACAACGGTAAAGTAGCACTACATAAGACCCAGTTAAATGATACTACGTACCTCAAGATGATGGACTGTCTCCCTGCGGTAACACCAACCAGGGGTCCCTTAGTGCCCAACTGGTCGCACACGTGACCCACTAACTGGTAGTTGAAAAATTTGAAATCTGCCCAGTGCTGGGAAATAAATATGGCACCAGTCCAGCCCACTCTTGCTCTCAGTCACCCTACTTCCCCCTCTGTCTTCAGGGAGACCACCCCCGCCCCCTCTAGCTCTCAGCACTGGACCTTCCCCACAAGCTCTCAGCAACCTTTCCGTCCCTCCAGCTCCCAGAAGCCTTTCAGATGCCCTTTCACTGGCAAAGCATTATTAGGTTATTTTCCAAGCTCAGGGTCGCTGTGGATGAGCTCCTACAATTGTGCCATGTTAGATGCACTTAAATGGCCTTAAGCAAGTTTCCTTGTGGTTCCCTCTCGACTGCGGTCGAGTTTAGGCCGAAACCCTTCAGCAGGGTATGTCTGTATCCAAAACTGAGCCTACACACTTTCACACAGCGGTAGAAGTGCACTGATAAAAGTAGTGGAACTGAGACTTTGGTCGAGGACGGAGCATAGTGAAATGCTACAAAATGGCGCCGGTGTAGAGATTCCTTCATGTTGTTACCAGGACCTCTCCCATCTTTCCCTGGATAAAATGAAGCCAGCTAGAATCCATCTGGGCTACTTCACTTAGGTTTCATAAATATATGGTCAGACTTCCGTTTAGCTGCAAACGATATAATATCGAAAAGTGAAGAGGTGTGCTTTACCTTCAAAAAGTACAGTTCCCGAATGGTGAATATAGATGTAAAAAGTAGTGTCATTGTTAACAGTGGAAATTCGCTCACTATCGTTCCCACTCACTTCGACCACTGCTTTCACACAGTAATAACAGACCTGTGGTTACATATAGCACAACAATTAATAGACTTCTGATTTATTGGGTCACAAACGTATCAAAATGAAGAGCTAGGAGGTTCACTACAAAAGTGAGACGCTAGAAGCAGGCAGCACATTTATTTTTGGAGGGTGACCTGGGGAGGTCTTTATCCAACCAAAAGTCAAAAAACCTCCCAACCTTCTGAGTCACTAGAGCGGAGAATATTACATGTTTTGGGTTTGGTCTAATGGGTGTCGACTGAACTCTATGAACAGGCATGTGGAGTTTGAACTCTGTGTGCGGTGGGTGACACCCACGAAATGGTGGAGAGCTGAGATGTAGGGTATTGTTTTGAATTCCAGACTCTTCCATTTCTCGCCAAGTTAGGACCGATGTCAATGGAAGATATCGCAAGCTCGCCTCAACTGTCTCAGACAGCAAACATCATCCCACTCAGAGAGCCGCTGTGAGTGCAGCAGCGTCAAGCAGTTTCTGCTTAGCGGCACCAGATATATGTCCCCAGGGAATCCTTCCTCTTCTGATGTGTACCTACAGGCTGTGACAAAGTGCCCTGCTGGATGCTAGGAAATGGGACTGGGGTGACCCTGAGGTCCAACTCCACCAGCCGCTCCACATTGCAGACACCGGACAGTATAAGAGGGATCCCCAGGCTCCCCGGTCCAACCCTAGCATTGAGCCCATGTTCCTTGCGACTACTCATAATCAATCCTGGCCACACAAGCTTATGTCACCAGACGGGCAGGTTAATCAGGGGTCAAGTCCTAAAAAAAAAAGTGGGGACTCATTAACATACCAATTGAATGTGGTGTCACCAGAAATTAGAATATCAAGGTGCCCTCTGAAAAAAGTGGGGGACTCCGTCCACCTGCGTGTACCCTCGACTTGAGCCCTGGGTTTAATGGAATGAGCGCCAGAGCTCAACATGTCAATTGAACTGTTATCACAGACATCCATGGGACACACAGTATTTATGAAGAGATTAATTTGTTCATGAGGAGAAGTAAATCCGAAGCTGTCACTTAGGCAGATATTGGTGGCCGCAAACCCATAACTTTGTGGACCCACACATGTCCCAGAAACAAGAAACATGGCCTTGATACCAAAGGAAACAGTAGGTGGAGAGACTACCCTAATCCTTGCAATGGTAACAAAATGTCAGACCCAGCAGAAATTAGCCTTGGCTGGTGCAACCGCAACACGACCCATGAGCCTATTATGATCAGGTGCAAAACACTTAATGAAAAGCACACCTGAAAGGCTTAAGCCACTTCTACACCCCATGTCCTGGCCAGCAGGAGGATAGAAGGGAATGGGCAGTATGGGGTAGTGTGGGAATCAGCAGTCCAGTGAAAGAAGTGGAAAGTAGTGCATGCTGGTTCATTGAGGAGGACAGACCAGGAGAGGGGTGAGTGGAGTAGAAGGGAGAAGTGAGAGTGGAGAAAGGAGAAACTGAGCGTGGAGGTGGAGAAGAGCAAAGGCAGAGCAGAGGAGGAAGAAGTGAGAGCAGGATGAGGAGGGGGGGTGCAATGAGAGGTGAATAGGATGCAGTCAGACCAGAGGTGAAGAGAAGAGAAAGGGGAGATAGAGAAGAAGAGGCGAGGGGGGGAGGAGATGCCTAGAGTGTGGTAGGGTAACCAAGAGTAAAAGAAAAGAGCAAACAAGAGTGGCAAGAGAAGAGTGAACAAGATGAAAGGCGAGGCAGTAGGCAGGGGTGAACTGGCCTATAGCGAACTCTGGAGATTTCCCAGTAGACCTCTACTCCTTGGACCTCTTTTGTGTGGTAACCTATTTTATTTCCAAATGTTCCCATAGGAAAAGGGTTGGGCCTGCTGAAAATGTGTAACATGTGGCCACTTTGAATAATATTTCCGGGGCCTCTTTTGGTTGCCAGTCCACCCCTGGAGGTAGATATCAGAACAGAGGGAGAGAGATCTCAAGGCAGAGGGCAAAATGATACCGGGCTGGCCAAGCATTCAGGACTTGTCAATATCGCTGTGGCGATGTGGGAGCAATCCCAGGGAATGCCTTGACGACCTCAAGGTTGGGGATCAGCCTGAGAGCCCACCAGTACAATGCAACCTAAATGAGTCTGACACTTGACACCTGTGCTGCTGACTCAGGCTCCAGGGGTGCTGTAGCTAATTGTTCCACAAGGCAAGGGGGGCTATGACAACATTATGAAAGCACAGCAAAAGACAGGTTAGACTCTAGAGGAGACCAAGAAAGAAGTGCAAGCACACCTAAAAACTCCAAGATAATGAGTGACCTTGGCCACTAGAAAGACAGAGCTCCTTCATGGGAGAGAGGAAAGGCATGTAATCCAGGGCTCGGAAAAAGCTTTAAATCCCCTTTGTTGTTCCCAACACTTCACTTTGCCTATGTTCCATGACCTTACTTTGTTGATCCCCCAGGCATGACAGGGCACAAAGAATGTAGTTTGACACACTATTAGGGTAGGATGGCAGCCTCTCCACACCACCCTCAGCATTGCATTCCCTAGGCTCGTAGGTCCACAGTGCCAGCATTCTGGTGGGTTGATTTCTGAGCACTTTACCCGTCTTCTTTGCAGATATTCAGGATGGCATGTGAAAACAAAGGGCAAGCAGGTTTTGGTGCAGAATAAAGATACTTTTCTCCCTACTTGAGCTTATGCAGATCCCATAGCCAGGTGTCTCTATGCCAGGGAGGTGACTTGTGGCTGCTATCTCACTCCTTGAACTCACTGATTGGCACACAATGTCACAAAAACAAGTATCAAGCCTGTTCAAGTGAAGAATAGGGATACTGCTCCCCCATCTTTGATCTTAGCTCCCGGGCGCTGCAACCAGGAAGTGGGCAAACTGTCATCTTGACGAATTCCCTTGTTCAATTATCCAGACTGACATGGCTGACCACAGGGACGTCATTTCAACAAAATGCCAGGGTTAACGGAAATGACATCACACGACCCTTGATCTCTGATGTCATCACAGAAAGAGATGTTATTTGGCTCCACACTGAAGTGACATCATGGGAAGGGATGAAACACAATCTTTTACCCCTTGACAAAACAGGAAGTGGCATCACATAGCATTGTCCTAAGTTCACTATGATAAATATGGTTATGATATCACTGCAATGTGATGTACATTTCATACCAGAAATAATCACCATATGTATCGTTAATATCAGTATTTGTATGCCCATATTACCAAATTACTGTGAATGCAAGCAGATGTCCAAGGCCAAGTGATAATGATGTATAGCACTTATTCTTAAATGCTTTACAGGAAAACCAATATAAATACAATATCACCCAACCTGTGTTGGTACTCATTTATAGACGACAGAAGGATGAAAAACGAAGTTGGTCTTGCCGGGATTCGAATCTGCAACCCGCAAATCACACACACATCGCAGCAGCAAATGCTCAACCCACTGAGCTATCTTACCAGCTAGAGTGTTCTTACCGGCTATAGTAAAATGAGCAACTATATGTCTGAATGTTTTCAAAGTCAGAAAGCAAATTACACTCTGTAGTGGATACCAACAAACTGGTAACTGAGATCTTACAGCAGGCCAGTTCATTTGCAGGTCTGGTACAAAGTTGGCCACACGTCAAGCCTGAGTGGATCTACTTTTCAGGCTTCAGAGGTTGGTAAAATACATATCATTGGGAGGGTTCATAACTATGTGTAAAAGAATATAGAGTTGCGCAGGGAAAGCATCACACTCAAGCGGCAGCCCATACTCTGCGAACGTGTTACCTCATACATGCAAACAAACATCCTGAACAGCATGCCAGGGAGATAAGAAGGATAGACACAATACAACAAAGCATTCATTGTGACACAATGAAATCAAGGGCCAATTGATTTGCTACTGTCAAATATTTCTACACTGTACACAAGCTTTTAGGCACAAGGATTTTGTCAAGTGTCCGCGAACAGCGAGATGGAATGTCTTGTGATCATCATAACAGAGACAACGGCAGAAAAAAAGCATGCTATTTAATGCAACTTTTGAAAAGACAAATACATTCATTTCTTTAAATCTGCATTGTGAATTGAAGTGTTTAAGAACAGACAAAATCAGTGACTCACCCCCTGAAGTGTGCCATTGTATAGAATTCCAGAAATGCAATTTGTTATTTCTATTCTTTCTTATTTAGGGTCACTGATCAAAGTATTACACTTGTCAAACTCATGTTTTTTTAAGAGGCCTGAACAATAAAGCCAGGAACTCCAGAAACAAAGAGCCACATGGCTCTGGTTACAGCCCAGGAGCTTCCAAAAAAAAAAAAAAAACAGACACTTTTTCAGGGGGGGGTAGCAAGGCAGACCACAGGGGTAGCAAGGGAGACCTCAGGGGTCGCAGTTGTGACCCCTGGCAACACCCAAATGATGTCCCTGGCTGACCACAAAACAGGCAGGGGGGGCACCCTTGCAGAACAGTAGATAACCTCAGCTCGTCATAACTCCAAGTTGCAAGAAAGTAAAGTAAGGACCATACATTGCTCCAGGACAAGGCTGGGTTCACTTGCAGGGGCGGGCAGGGAAGGCGGGAAAGGTGGCAATCACCATCAGGCTGGCTCGGCTGTTGATCCCTGAGCTGCAGGATGTAAACAAAATAATTGAAAATGATAAAATCCAGCAGAATTCTGTAGAAAAAGTCTCAATCCTATGGGCTTTTAATCTATAATGTTACTCCATAAATAAATATTAGCCATTTATACAATGTGGACTGGTTTCGAGTCAGGATGCCAAGTGAGGTTCCTATGATGTGTGGCAGAGATTAGACAGGGAGCCAGGCATGGGTTTTGCGTTTTGTGGTCAGGTGGCAGGAAGCCAGCCTTGGGTTTTGCTGTGCCAGAACAGGTTTGGCTCTTAGAACCCCGGCTCAGCTCTACCAATGAATTATCCGCCTTCTCCATCTCTTTATATTGGTCTGAAACTCTGAAACTGAAGATGGAATGCTACTGAATGGCATGGTAGGATATGTACCCTGCTGTCAAACTGCAAGCTGTGGCACAAGGAACCCGGGGCTCAAACCCCAGCTTTCCTATGTCGCCAAATTATAATATCCTGATGAAATTCTATTACTGTGTTTGGTAAGCGCGCGAGGTTTCCTGGGTCCCAAGTCTCTAAGAAATGACAAACATAACTGAAAGATAGGTTGCATAAAAGGAAAGTAGCGTCAATAATGTTGACTATATGCACTTTAGAATGTGTGCTTAAGAAGAGGTTTGCATTGAGCTTTGTTGGTATGGAAGTTGGGGCTGCTGCATTGTCTGGCTTTGGCCACTGCACCAAGGCCCAGAAAATTGCAATTACCCCCCGAGGTTGAAAGATCTGGCCACACTGGCATCATGGCACTACTAAAACCCTAGTGGTTCTAAACAGAGCGCTGAGGAGGGTGCTGTCTAAATACAAATGATTACATGAATATTTTAAATATATTACTTAAAAGCGTAGCATTTTGAGTTTTTGTCGGTGAGGAAATAG
The DNA here is from genome assembly GCF_040938575.1 of Ambystoma mexicanum. Lineage (NCBI taxonomy): Eukaryota > Metazoa > Chordata > Amphibia > Caudata > Ambystomatidae > Ambystoma > Ambystoma mexicanum. Next base: position 1,205,561,059 of record NC_090934.1, on the reverse strand, counting down.
AATAATTCAATACTTCAAGTCTGCAGCCCAAAGTCAAGTACCCAAAAGCATTTTTACTTTGAAATTATTCGTCAGCCATAGTCACTGAATGCATAGTACTCACAATTCGGGCATCACAAGCCATATCACATTTCTTATTCATTGTGACATCGAGGTAACGTGGGCAGCATAACGTCTGTGCTGCGAGCAATGACACCTTTCCCATCTTCTGTGCAGGTGATAGAACGCTTGCTTTGTGCCAGTGAACATCGCCTCAGTTTGCACAGGAAAACACAATGGGCCTAATTCACAGCCGCGTTTCATGATGGGAAAACCCTATTGGAAATCTCTCTGTGAATTAAGCCCTATATTGTCAAGCATTTTACCATGATATGACAGGCTGCTTCCAGTAAATACATCCAAGCACTAGTCACATTTTACAGGAGGCTACCAAAATAATCTGGGTGTGGCCCAGAAAGCTTGGATGTTGCCAATGGCATAAGGGCTTGCATATTTTAGGGGGCAGTCTGCAAAAAAAGGGGCGACTGCCGAATGTAACAGGTAATTTATCAACATTCCAAGGTATTGTTCACTATATTCAGGGACCAGGTCAATGTGCCAGTGTGCTGCTTGTTATGCCACAGTGCGCATCAATTGGTAGGCTTTGCAGGTTAAACCAGAGCGCTGCAGAATATGCCAGTGTGCTGCCGGTAAAAACATGCCACGGTGTCCCTCAGAAGGGAAGATTGTTATTCAATGCGCCAGGGTCGTGCGGCCCACGTCACACGAGGCAGACAAATTGTCAGACATGTGCATTTATATGTATGTGTTGTATATTTGCTGCATGAGGCCAAAGCCTGGGCTGTTAGTGTTTCCCAGGGGGATCTTGGCTGTCTGCTTCCTGAGCCTTTTAGGGCATCGCAAGCTGGCGGATAACTCGCATGTTCATTGGAACATGTCCGATCTGAGGGAGGGATAGCTGTGCTCTGTGGAGCATGACAGAATAATATCTGCACCCTGGGAAGAGTAACTCGCTGCCAGCACCCGCGGGCCTTAATGTTCAGAAAATGGAAACTCTCATGCTAGCACTCACATCGCCATCCGCAAAAATAGTCGAAAATAAAATAGCGAATTGAGAAATGACCGCAATCCATTTGCTTTTGCGAAGATCTCTTCGTTGATCTTTGAAGCATGAATGCATCACACATCATTTGCTTTTTTTGTATAAAAGTTGTATTAGTGTTGTGCTTATGCTAATTTCTTAAGTCGAAATAGACATTTCATAAATAATTAGATTAATGCACACTATTAGTTTGAAGTTTTAACCATCAATATCTTGTTAAAAAGGATTGTTCTGTTGATTTCCATATATTGGTGCTATGAGCCTCATTGCGAGCTCGGTGGTATGGGCACACATGGTGGTAATGCACAGGTAACAGATCTACCAATGCATTTCTGCACTGCCGAACTATGGGGTTGGAGGGAAATTGGAGGAAAAACCTACACCAAAATGTTGTTGGCAATTGCTCTGCATTACTGCCAAAAACCGTTCAGATCAGCAAAATAACCGGCAGCTGTAATTCCGCCGAAATCCCCATGGAGCCCTACGCACTTCAATTAATGGGAACTAACATTGCCTACCACTACTTGTACCGCCGGACCTAATTGGCAGTAATGGTAAATCCGTTTGGTGGTATTTCAGGAGATTTACTGCCGAAATGCCACCAAACTTGTAATGTGGCCCTATGTGTATCACAGCTAACATGTTTCGTACTGGTGCACACTTCACCAAGGCCACTTAAAATATATGGTTGATGGCTCTTGCTAAGTGTTGGCATAATCCATCTGGTATTGCTAAATGGAGGCAATTTGACTCATTAGACACAATCAGTTTTCTGAGCTGGTGGTCCAACAGAGATAATAATATCCATCATGAGAGTAATATGTGCTCAGATAGGATAAAGGATAGTTCAAGGTGGGAGGATAGAAGTTGGCGGTGATAACAAGCGTAGACTGATCTCAGTCCTCCTTTGTCCCTGCCTCCTTGTCTTTCTCTGATTCTGATCCTATGTGCCTGCAACTTGCAGCTCCTCAGCTAATTTGTCCTATGTCTTGTCACGGTTTATTACACAGTCACACCCAAGTCAGAGAGCTCCCCCCCCACAATGAATATGGCGCACAATAAAATCACTTTGGATTTTTCTATGAAGAGTTCACTATGGTAAGGCCACCAACCCGTCTAGCGCACAACCTCAACAAATACCCTGTGCCACAATGGATTGGGAACCAGGCCGGTGTGTATTAAGAATACTTATTAATTAATGTATTTGGGAAAATATCAGACATAGGTTACATCAGCCACCAATGCTGTGGCAACCCAAAAATAAAACAACTTCCAGAAAGGCACTGACATAGAGATATGCTGCCAGAATCAATTTCTTTAAAATCACCCACCAAGACAGAAGAAATTCAAGACACCCAATGATAGTAGATTAGTTAAGCTTTCTCCCAGCAACCCTCACACTCCAACACATCAATTAGGCTTGATTCCTTTGAATGAAATGCGGTGGCAGGGAGTAGGAACACAATGGGAAAATCGGATTTGTGGTCTAGCTCGTAGAAACAATAGGACAGAAAGGTAATGGGACAATTTGTTTTGCTATACCTGTCCATGACACACAAGGCATTGGGGTTTTTATCAGAACAGAATGTGAACATAGGTTTTTGACTTATCACACACAGTTGCACTGGGAAAAATAGAAAGCAATGGGAAATGTGTTTTTCTACATTTAACAATAACACGTAGGCCTTTAGGATTATGGTCAGAACAGAACAGGAAAATCCGTTTTTGCGTTGGAATCACAAACGCAATGTAAGACAGAAATGCAAACGGTCAATCTCGTTTTGCAGAGCACAATGGGAACACAGGGACAATTTCATTTAGCAGAGCACAATGGGAACACAGGGACAATTTTGTTTTTACACCCTGCGCACACACACGTGGAACAGGGCTATTGTGTTAATTCTTTTGGCAAATCTTGAGGACTATACCGGCTCACAACTCACTGGGAAAGCATTGTTGGTTTTGAATGCCAACAATACCGATCCCATGAATGCAATAGGGGAATTAATTGATTTAATTTGATAAATATGCCAGTGATCTAAACAGACAAACAGGATTTTTCAATGGGAAATAACTAAAACAATGATTGAAAAATATTGGTTTTATGCAATTTATGGCTTGGAGTAGTTCTACTTACAGGAGATGTCTGGAATGGGCATCAGGGAGCATCTGACCACACTGCTGTGACAGCATGGGATCAGTCAATGATATCCTCTGAGTCCTCCAAGGGTCCCAATCAGTCTCTATGTCTCCTGGCTCCTGTCTCCAGTGCAAGATTAGACCTCTCTCTACTGGGATATTTCTCACCAGATTTCGGCAGCAGGTCACCTCATGGAATTAGTGGGAGAAGACCAGCTCAAAGTCAAACTGGCTTATCTATAGGGCAAATTACATCACTAACTTATCATAATTATAGCCAAAGGGATTGGCTAGCCTCCACGAACCCACTCCCACCTGTGTGTTGATGGGACAAGGGACTAGGGGAGTGCTTTGGGATAGCTAGGGGAGGAGAGAGCTTCATCATCTCACTTTGACAGGTGGGCCTGGCATGTTTTGAGGGTATAGAAATTTCACTACATGGCAAGTACCCTTAATCTGAAAAACTGTACATGTATGAATATACTTTTGACAACTGTATTTTAACGTGAATCAGATGACACTAGTCAGGAGTCAGTATGTCGTTCATGTGCAGAGATACAGTTTTTCTTCATTTACTCAGGAACCATATCAGTGAAAAACATGGCACTTTATGAGCATCATACTAATAATGATGGGTATGTTTTTAATAATTTTTCACATCTCTGGAAATCACAAGGAGGCCCAAATCACATTTTCATTAATAGTGTTAGTTGTGTGTATCCCACAAAAATCGTTTTAGCATGGTTAGAAGGGGTTAGCTGTCAAATTTAATAACATCATAAAATGACTGTTGTGCGATGTACACTGTCAATTTTATGTGATAAAATGTGATTCTCATATTTAAAGCAATTTACATTTTCACTACTCATTTTCTAGACCCCACCTTTTCTTAAGTTTCAATTCTCCTCCTGGTAAGCACATGATATCAGCAGAGGGATCTGTGTTTATATTAGCTTACCCATTCAAGGGCTAATGGCCAAGCTAATTCACTTTTTATGGGACATGTGACCTGGAGGTCACCAGTGTTGCAGAGCAGACCTGCCTTATCTTGTCTTCCAACGCATTTCTGATCTCAAATGTATTTAAGATTGTATTTTTAAGGGAAAGGCACTGATTTACGAAGACAACCAGGCCTAAATGCCCAGGGCAACGGGAGGGTCTGGAGTCCAGTTTCATATCTTGAAGAAATAGCCCGCAGCACAGGGCCTTTCAAGCTCACACCAATTACTTTAAACGACATCTTGCACGGCACACAATTTCACAATATTTGTACATTATTTCAGAATGGTACATGTACATGAAAACACCATTCCCAAGCTTGCAAGTCTGGTGGGCATTTTGTTGAAAATATTATTAGTCTAGAGGGAAAAATGAAGTTACAAATATTGTGTTTAATGTACATAAGAAAAATGCTTTTTTGGCCCACTTTCTTTCCTTTTTTATTCGGTTTCACTAGGACTTATTTTCAACATAATTTATGTGAGCCCTCATAACTGACTCTGGCCTCTTTATTTATGGCATCAGGGGCTACTTCACCCCACAATTTTCATGATCCCTCTCCATAAACTATGCTAGATAGGGATGAGGGGAGATGTAGTACAACACGTCTGGAGAGCCAAAGGTTGCAGACCCCTGTCCTTAGGCATACCTTGTTCCCGAGCCTCGTGCCTGAAGAATGATGCTACCGTGCAAGTGTGTGCTGGAGAATAAATTTCAATTTCGCACTGTGCTGTGGCAGCAAGCGCAACTTTTACCCTGCTCCGAGGAAAAAAGAGGCATTATTATAGTTGAAGAACTGTACCTGGAGGATTTAGAAGACAATCCCTGTGAATTAATGTTATGCACATCACACAGCAGTTATTTAAATAGCTGGCAAGGAGAGCTGACAGGAAGAGGTAAAGCATCAGGTAGGTCTGTAGAGGAGGTCCCAGACATGGCCTGCACTCCAGCCACCCATCTTGAAATACCAGAAAAATACTCACCAAGATATGTGATGAATGAGGGGCAAATAAACCAACAGGGAGCAGCACTAGGGCTCTACCCAGTGCCCATCAGAAGAGTAACACCTGTTGAAGTGCCAATAACCAGACAACCATGGGCAGCACGGCATTAAGACAACCGTACCAGCAGCTGACACGAAATGAAGACTACTTACAAACTGTCCCCGAAGAGAGCTAAAGGGCCTTAATCGAAGGCGAATGATGACAACACAAGGGCCTGGACAGACGATCAGATTAACAAAACGACAATCAAAGGATGACACGGAAAGATGAAATCTAAGGAATAATGATGTGTTGGACTTAAAAGGAGAAATGATGCTAAACCGTAAAGAAACCTAACCATAGAGCAGGATGAAGACACACAACTGGCTAAACACCTGTAAATAGGCTTGGAACGCAAGAAGCTAAGGAAATGGTACTGCTTGCTATGCTTAGTAGAAGAATAGAGCGACAAGTGGAAACTATATATCTACCTCAAAGAAGCACATTATACAAGTGTGACTCTATTTTACAAAAGCAGAATTAAGCTCAGAACAGCGTGGTCAAACCAGCCAGGATTCACATACCAGCACAAGCCAGACAGAAGAGCGGAATCGAAACTTAGCAAAAGGCAGTTCATGCCTAGGAATTTGAGGTCACCCAAGGAAGGGAGGAGAGTGGCAACTTCGAAGAATCGAAACTTAAGAGCATAGCAGCCAGCCAGTGAAGGACGAGATAAGGAGGCCCAGACAGGTGGCAAGGTTAAAGGAAGAATCAATATACAAATAGAGGGAAAATGAAGCAGATTCACGGTGTACTGACATGTGACCAACCAAGTGCGAAGAGGTACCAACTTCTGATGTCATCCAAAACCAGAGGATGCCATAACTTCTCCAGATAAGAAGCTACAGTTTCGAGGCCAACCTTGGCCAACTAATTGACACATAGCCCTAAAGTACTGATTGATGGAAGGGCGGCAGGGTGAATCATGGGGCATACCGCATCTGGGTGAGCATTCTGCATGCTGCTAATTAAAGTGGAGAATTATGCCTAGGGATGTAACCCACCCAATCTCAATGTACCAAATAATCTAGGGTCCTATAGCTAGTAGAACCAATGAGACGTCGTACTTTTAGTGATGGCTGACATGAGTGACGTAGGAGGTCGGGCGTAGGCACCCACCCATTAAGAGTTATCCAATCCTCACACTCCAGTACCATATACAGATATAGTACCTATACTTAAGTTTCCTTTTCCAACCAATAGAATTACATGACAAAATTTTAGTTTTACACGTCAGCGATGACGAGAATTTGTTATAAAAGTTACTGTTTGCATGAAGAATGTGGGAGCTGAAGCGAGACAGGCGATTGCATCACTGATGATTTCCTATTGTTTCCCCGTTTTTTGTACTTGTCATTAAACAGACTTCCCTTTGCCAAACCATTGAGTTGTCCTTATTGATTGGTGTTGGAGTAAGAGAATCCCACATCCCATCCATTTCAAGATGCAGCTATCTCGTCTTAAAGTACTCGAAGGTGAGCTCTGATTCCCATGGGCCCATCAGAGGTCGCTCCACCCTCTTGTAAAGGTCAGAGTTTGCAGCACTGATGCAGAAGATGCCATGAACTGTAACGGTCGCACAAAGAACGGGACAGCCAGCCCCCAAGAGCTCTGTGTTGGTCAGGGCCAGTGTGCAAGACGCTCAGAGGCTCAAGAGCGCAGTGGCAGAAGACCAGTCTGTAGAGTTAGAAACAAAAAGCTCAAATGCAAGAGTTGCACAGACACAAGGGCAGTCTGAAAGAGCCACCGAGAGAAAAGGCCAGTTTGCAAGAGCTGAAAAGTGGCATAAAACCAGATCCTGAGAGCTATGCAGATCCAAAATCACAAGGCTAACAAGCAAGAGCTGAATAAAGCCAGTTATTGAGGAAGGCCAGTGCCCTTGCTGTTTTATCTGGTTAAATAATTCACATTTGTGAAACAGGAGAAGAGAGATGGGTCAATAGTTGGCATGGTTATTGGGGGTGACAGTGGGCTTTTTTGGGATGGGTATTTAAGTAGCAATTTATGGAAGTCATGGAAGGTGCAGTTGCAGGAATGGAAGGTCCCAGTGGGAAGGGAGAGATGCAATGGCAAAGAGAGTTAGGGTGGTAGTTTGGGGTGGGGGTGCTAGAAGTGACAAGATCCTGTGATTCGCCACGCAGGGTTATGCTTGTGCTATAGCAAGGATTCTGCCTTCGTGTCACTGTGAAACAACATCCTAGAAATTGCTGATTCCAACAGCACACTGCTAACCAACCCATGTTCCACAGAGACTGCACCCAGATGTTGCCATCACCAACAAGAACCTTAAAAGGTTTGCCTTGTTTCCTCCCAGAAGACAACAGAACGAAAAATAGTGTAACCTCATGCCCCCATCCAATCCCCATCTTCTGTGTTCTTCAAAGTTCAACCCTGCATCCTCTTGTATGTAGCACTCACCAAAAGCAACTAACGGCCTTGTAATCACACCACCATCTGCACTCCAAACTCCTATGCCGACAAAACGCATACCTAATTGCAATTCTCTGGGAACGATGACGAGTTCTCTGCTGTGACCAACGATCTGAAGGCCATTGAATCTTGGATGTTCACCAACAGCTTTAAAACCAAGAGACAAGGCTTCCATTGCTGTTATCTGGACCAAAACATGTCTCAAATGCATTGGCACACTGAAAGAATATAACAGACAGGCACTTCTTCCTCTTTGGCTGAAAGCCCTGGTACTCCCTGCCGCCACTATAGAATAGAAGAGCCTTGCAGTCCATCAGGCACATCTGGGCTGTCAACAAATACTTACTATTGCCGGGGGCAGGGTTCCAAGTATGTTCCACAATTCTAAAACCTCTGCTTGAGATTTCCCAACCAGAGGACCTGAACTTTCCCTGCTGGATTGAGGCAACTATCATTATCGAATTTAGTCCGGGCTATGTTAAACTATCCAGCCCCTTTCTAGTGTAAAATCCTAAATAAGGGTAGTGCTCGAAGTGTAAAGAAGAAAGTCGTGGAACGACGTTCCCTTTGCCCCTCACACTTGCACCTCCCCCCTTTCTGCTCCCTTCACACCCAAACGCCCACCGTGATTCCCCCCACTCTCTGACCCCCCTTACCCCCAATTGAAATCCCGAACCTGGGCCCTTCCTTTCCTCCCCTCGACCATACATCACACAGTTTTTTAAGCCAGTTTTCGCAAGACTGAATTAAACATAGTGAACGAATATACATTTGAATGACTACTATTAGTGTGTATGAAATTGTTCCTTTTGTAAAGATTCTTTAAGAATTGTATACAAATAAAGAAAAAAAAAGAATGAGTGTGTTATTATCCCCCCTCAGCATGCAGCTTTAAGCAGGCTCCCCTTCCAATCACCCACCATTCGCACCTCTCAAATGACATTCCCAGGACTACAGTCACTGGCACACCCCTCCCAATTAACTGCAACCCCCTCTCTACCTACACAAGCACCCCAGTGCCTAAAAGATTCCTAGGTTGCCGCCTGACTGCTTGGGAATGGTCTTGATGTGGGAGCAGTCCATTGAAAAAAACAAAGTTTACCGAGTGCTTGTGAGATAGCACAATGACGTTCGACACAGGGGTGTTACTAGCAGAGCGTAGGTTAAAATCGCAAACTGGGGGGAAATGATTTATTAAAAAAGAAAAGTGTCCTTTCCTACCATCCTGGAACGGTACTCCAGGTCACATAAAGAACGCGAACTATGACTGATTTCTCTGAGAAGGGGATGTCGTACCCCTTAGTTCCCTCCCACTTTGACCTCTACATAAGGGACATTGTGTCTGGTTCCTGGCACACAAGCATATGCCTCCTGAACAGAGTGGAAGAGGAGGAGCAGCTGGGAGAATTCGAGACAGAAAAAATACTGCATTGGTAGCACCTTACAAGATGGAAGGACAGTGCCATGAGAGTTTTTGTTGCAGGATTGCCTTTAGGGGGCGCAAAGGGGAAGGAACATTTGGGGGCTTCAGCAAAGGTTAGGATAGGCAAGCAGCATGCTCTAATGGCCGGACAAGGGATTGTGCTACTTTCAAAAGTGTGTTGTGAGGTCCCATGAATAAAGACTGGCGGGGGGGGGGGAGTGGCGGGGGGAGGTGAAAGGACAGCAAGTGAGAGGATTGATGTATTGGGGGGTTGGAAGAAGTTTACAAATATGTATGTATACGGTATGTTGGGACATTGTTTTGTGTTCATGATTGTGCCAAGGGTTTGAAATTGTAGATTTTGATTTGCTTTTGAATAATAAGGCAGTTTATCAACTGTACCAATTGCTCAGCAGGCCTGCTGAGCTGTTGCTCTCTGCCTCAAATTAATATATTGTCCCTACATCCAAAAGAACAGGATCAAAGGTTTGGGACAACTACAAACGGCTACAACCACAGCATTGTGATAAGGAACACTCAGGAATTCAGAAAAAAAGAAAAACCATGGCAGAGGCCTGGCCAATCCGATTCTATGTGAACACTGCGGATAACAATGTTTAAGCCGAAAATGCCGATTTTCTTTTGCACCTTTTGCCCACATATATATGTGGCGGAGGCCCCCGAATCCTACAATACCCTTCCACCTTTTGTATTTACTTTAACCTACACCACCAAATATATATGGTACTTTGGGGTTTCGAATTATGGCATTTTGGGCTTCGACATTTCTGCATGATTTATTTCGGAATGATCCTATCATTCCTAGATGTAGAAAGAGAAGTGTAAACCCAGGCTCAAATGGGGACCAATCAGTTTGGGGCTGCAACTGACGGATAGGTCTTTGGGCACGAGTTAAAAAACGGTACACTCACACCATTGGTCAGAACGAACTGTTTCTCGACTGTGTGTTTCACTGTGCTTCTGCTTGAAGAGGGCTGTACCATGGGTCCTGCTTTGTGGGGTAAAAATCACTGTGGGGATAATAGCTGGATCCCCATGAGGCTAAAGGGAGGCGGAGGAGTTCAGCCTCCAACAGCTGAGCAGACTGCGGTTAAAGAGAGACAGTGAGAGAACAAGGGCAAACAGCTTCAACACCTGGGGGCTGCTGCCTCGGGAGCCCTCCAACCCTGGCCTTTATACATTATGTACAGAGAAGAATAGGTCACTGAAAAAAGAGGGGCTGGACCATGTCACCATCCATGCAGCCCGGGCGAAGGCAAAAAAACAGGCTGCATATGCACAGAGGCCCTGAACGGACTGAGCCCGGACGGCGGTGGAGGTAGGGACAGCTACAGAGTCAGTCAAGGCCATGGGTGAGGGAGCAGCCTGAGCAAAGACATCCTGCTGTGGTGGTGGATGTGTCATGCTTTAGTAGGACTTGGGTGGTCCACACCTCTACGTGAAGTGAGGAACAGGACGACCATGGTGCTCCCACAGGAGCTTTCCCAGGCAGCTGGGTGAAGATCTGCAGGGAGGAGCCCCAGCAGTCCCTTGCCTCATCTTGGCTGCTTTGCCAAGGTGCCCAGATGTGCTCTGGAGTCCAGGGACCGGCCATGGTGCAGGGAGCCCCTCCCCCTGGGTGGTATCATGAGAAGAAGGCATCACATGGTGATTGCTCAGGAGCACCGGGTAGGTAGGCAAAGCAGACCCCACCCAGCATTGATGGCATCTTCTTGGCCAGCAGTGAGGAACTCTGGCTGGAGGCAGGTTGGGGCGGAATGCAGCATCACCCTGACACGTTATTAGAGGCAGCAGCCAGCCTGGCCTTCGGGAATACCAGCCGCTGGACGGTTTGGGCAAACTGTGCCCTCAGGCGTATTGGCAAGAAGCAGCAGACGCATGAAGGGACCCCAGACATGTCATTATTGGCTGTCTGCAGGAGCATGGAGTTGGACACATGCATTGACCCTCTGGGGGTTGAGGTGTTTGTTTTACTCGCTGAGAGTGTTCAGGTTTTCTATGTTGCCGCAGTAATGCATGGTTATTTGTGCCTTGTGTCAAGGGCATCAGAGTACCACCATAAGAGCCAGCCTTCTGGCACACCTATAGGGGAACATGGGCAGAGGGGACATTATAATAGCTAAGTGGAAACACTGATGTTTGTTCTCCCTTGTTTTGAGCCAAAGTGTGACTTGCACCGAAGTGACAGCTCTCGCCCAACCTACCTCTTTGTGCTTTGCTGCAGCCCCTCCATTGGGACTGTGAGTCAGTGGGCGTTGTATACTTTAAAAAGCAATCCCACCAATTGAGGGATTAACCTTGCCTACGTACTTCCGTTCATTTCAAGAGGGCGTGTGGTGATGCGAGTTGGGGGAGAGCTCTTACTCATTGTCAGGATATGATATGATGCGGCATTCATAACGCCTGTACACAGAGAGGTGGTTGTGATAAGTGACACCAGTGTGCATCATAAGTACGTATGTCACCAACACCCTTATGGGCCACTGTGATAACAAACATCATATTCTCTCTGTTCTTTCCTCCTCTCCTTTATCCATTTTCCTATCTCCTCCCCGCTTCCCCTTACTTTCTTCTATGCACTTACTCTATCATAATTGTCCCTGGACCTAGTATGATAGCAACCTCGTCTGTCTCCTCCTCCCTCCCCTCACTGGTTTTTTCACCCCCACCCCCCTCCAGCACTATCTGAAATGTCGTCAGGCCTAGTATGGTAGCCGCCTGTCTGTTTCAATTTCCTTCCCACTCTCCCCCTCCCTTCCTTATCCATATCTTAGCTCTTGCACTATCTGAAATGTCGTCAAGCCGAGTACGATAGTTAATTTCACATCATTACTGTTCATGGCCTGTAAGAATGTCATTGTATTTTCCCTTGTTCCCTTCCTTGCCTTGAAGTGCTTTGAAACACATTGTGTATAGTCGCTATATAAATAAACTATCATATACAATATTAGCATCAAGTGATGATTATTGATCAGTAACTCTGGGCTGTAAGCATGTCCTTTCAACTGTATTCTTCTCCTGCAGCCCGCCTCTAGCATGCCCTCTCCTTTCTTGCTGCCTGGGGTGAGAGGCTGTAGATTGTACCTCTCTCTGATCGGATGGCCGTGTCCAGTCACTAGGCCTGGAGGGAAAATAAATAAAAAATCTGGGCTACTGAAGAGCAGACGAAAATTAGAGGTAGATACATACAGTGCAAGGAAGATGGCCAAACAGCCAGAGGGGATGCAAGATAACCAATAATAGAATGGGAGGATGATATGCAGACACCGAGAGAAAGGCAGAGGGCGCTAATAAGGAGAATTACAAGACACTCATTTTTCAGACTAAAATGACATTTTATTTCTCTGACTTAGGCCGATCCACAACCAGTGGTAGACGTGTACCGAAAAAAGTAGTGGAACTGTGGTCTCGGCAGGGGAGAGGGTAGGCGGAAACATAGTACAACATATGACCCGGTGTTGCTCCTGTGGCATTACAATAGTCTGACTCTTAACTAAGGCTCCTAGTACAGCTTTACACCTGCAGAGGGACATGAATGGAGAAATCATCTATATAAAATGGTGACAATGGACGCAAAAAGTAGAGGGATGGTAAACAGAAACAAAAAAGGTAGGGGAACACTGTTTCCGACCATTCCCGACCGTTCCCGCTCACTTTGAACACTGTCCACAACAACGCACTGACAACCTTTTTGCTGGCAGCTGGAACAGAGCACAGGCAGCAGCACACACAGAGGGACTCCTTTGTCCCTAGGCCTGCACTGCCTTTCGGGGGACCCACTGGGAAGACAGAAGGACACATTTACCATTATTAAGCGATTAGCAGTCATACACTCTCGCATCAAAATCCGTTACTGTCCAAACTTACATTTATGGGTGTTACAAAGGCTTTACTGTTAGGGTAACTTGTAAAAATAAAAAATAAAAGAACATGTGCATTAGGTATTTAGATATTCAGTCATACAACTCTTTTACCACTAAAATATTTGTCAGATGACAAGACCTTTGGTAATTTTTATGTTCCCAAATTGCGCTTTGTCATGCAAAGCAGACACAACTCTCACTGGTTTTAGATTTCCCAACCCCAATTCCACGGTGGTTCTTTTAATCAACACACACATACACTGTTCTAAGTGATCCCATTTCACACACACATGTTCACGTGCAAATATACGCATGCAAATATAAGCATGCATTTTTAAAAACATCTCGCAGATCATTATTTTCCCTGCAGAAAAGTAAAGGTTAAAAACGAAGCCACATTTTACAATATTGAAAGCATAAGCGCAGAGGTGGGTACTATAATGATGCTTAGAAGCAAGCACTGCTTTCCCTTCCCGGCCCCCGTTTTGGAGGTCTGTGGCTCCTCACAAGGAACAAGCATGAACTAGATTGTGAAATAGTTATGATAGCGAAGGGAAAATTGAAGTGCACAAGTGCATCAAGAAGCCTGTGAAATGATACGCAAAGTCACAGAAGGGTGTAAAAAACAAACAAACACAGCACACCAAATATTCATGCCTTGCTCGATGCAGTGAAGAAGAAAGGTCTGAAGCGTCATGGTAAGGTATCAGGTCATCCATTTTTACACAAGATGCTCATTGCTAAGCAGGCAAAAGGCCTGCAAACTTGACTTATCATGCGCAGGGACTTCATTTCACCAAAATGCCAGGGGTAGCGGAAGTGACATCACATGACCTTTGACCTCTGATGACATCACAGGAAGTTATGTCATTTGGCCCCACCCCGGAGTGACATCACAGAAAGCGATGGCACACGACCGTTTACTCCTTGACAAAACAGGAAGTGGCATCGCAGAGCATTGTTTCTAAGTACACTATGAAAAATATGGTTACAATATTACTCTAACATGACTTACATTTCATGCAAGAATGGATCACCATATGTATCAGCAGAAAAAAACATACTGTAACTGTAACTTGGGAAAAGCAAAATACATAGTCCGAAATGGATGCTTATTCTACTCTAAATGCTTTTAGGAGGATGTTGTCTGCATTGTAAATTTGAGGTGTTTAAGAACAGACTAAATCAGTGACTCAACCCCTGATGTGTGCCTGAAATAAACCTTTCATGAGTCTAGCAATTATTGTATGGAATTCAAGAATGACAAATAGCTCAAATAGCCACATGGCATTAGCCACATCCCAGGAGCTTCAATTAATTAAAAAAAGAAAAAGAAAAGTGTTTAAAAAACAATGTTTTAGGGGTAGCAAGGGAGACCACAGAGTTAGCAAGGGAAACCTCAGGGGTCTCATGCGACCTCTGGCGACCCCTAAATGACATCCCTGATCATGCGGCTTGAACGGCATTCAGCTGCCCTATCCAGTACTGCCGGAAGAGCAACGGCATTGTCTTCCACAATGCATAACAGTTATGTTCATAAGTAACCTTTCATTAACTAGTACAGGCTATGGCTTTTAAACACAGGGTGGGACTCGCTGTTAAGCAGTAACGCAAACAGCAGCAAATCTATATCTCAAAGTCTCGGCCTCCACCCATCAACACCACAAGTTTTGCATCAGGCTCTTTCACTGTCCCGCTAATGAATCTCAAACCCCTTTTTTCTAACAGAGCCACACGGAGCGAGGTCACCAATAGTAGCAGAAGGGAGCTACAGACGGCCACATACATTACATGATATATTTTGGGCAATAACTCAAACAGCAATGATGTAAGTAGTATCATATGTTATAAAAGCTGCCTTCACTGAACATGTATGAGGAATGCTGTTGCTTCCCACCCATGAATGTAGGGTTTCCCTTATCTATTAGCCGCAGCTAATCAGATTCTGCGGATCGCGGGCGGAAACCTCTTATCAAAGCCCATGTTCCACGGAACCCGCAGGCTGCCTCCACTGCCATCTTCTAGCCACCCACCCTTTCCCTTTTTAAAAAAATAATCCCAACCTCCCTCCCCAATCACATTTAGCTGACTGTGGCCTTCCATCGCTGCAGTGGCAGCTTCACTGAATCTTGTCTTTCTGGCGCCCATGATAAAGGAAGAGGGGCGTTAGTAACCCCTTGCACTGGCTTGGGCCGTTAACATTATTCCGCTGCTGAATGCTCAGTCCAAGGTTGTAGGCAACCTCTCCATCTATTCTTACTCTACTGAAGCATCTGTGCCGAGGCAGAGTTTCCAAATTATAACTTGTGATTTTGCCGTTTTATCATAGTGTGTCACCCCAGGGGAGTGGCAGAAGAAGGGCCACAACAGATGCCATCTTGCCGTAGCCTTGTCATGCGCCCAATTAACAGCAGAGCCGCATGGTCTTACTACAAACATGACAAGGAGGTTTGGTACTTTTCATCAATTTTTTGTAAGCTGAGCCTGTGCCACCTGCATATATTGCACAGGTAAACCTTACCATTTGACTTGATCACGTGTAGAAGTTGTTACGTATGTCGCCTGAAGCATTCGTATTACAGACCAATCTAGGTGTTTCCCCACGAGATCAGCGGTCGCAGTGTACGAAAAGAAGTAGTGGAACTATGTTCCCTGCTGACCTGCACCGCTCCCCACAAACCTCATTGCCACGCCCCATCCCATGCACAATACAAACCCCAAAACACATGTGCCTCCTGTATAAGGGAACGTCCAGTGCAGTGCACTGAAAGTGCAGGTTTCAACTTCTTCCTACTCTTTTATTTTAAAACGAAACCATTCCGGACCGATTTCTTTTTAAAATAAAAGTATAGGAACGGTAAAACCTAATCAAAAGAAGTATAGAAGCACAGCTCCCCACTGCTCCCGCCCAACTTCGATCACTGCATGAGATGACAGAAGGCGACTCGCATGATACCAGGTAATCGCAATGGAACTGACATTTTTCCTTCCAACACTCCTTCACTTGTGTCCAGGTGGCAGTCAGCTTATGTTCTGATCACTTCCTCTAAAACATGATTCTCTGACCTAAGCAAAACCAGGCAATTGGACTCAACAAGTAGTTCCAGTGCCCTCAACTGTAGAACACCATGCCATCTCCAAATCCTGGCCAGCAGAGGTCTGGACACACATTCAGAAAAAATAACAGATGATAACATGGACACACTTTCAGAAAAAATAACATAGATGATAACATGCTTGAATTAACAGAGTCAGAGGAGTAACTTTTAATGCCCGCAGCATTAGAAAAGTATTTATCTTGCTATGGAGCCAAATTGTGACAAGATGCGGGATAAGTGGCATAGGGAAGAGGCAGAGACTGCTGAAAGTGTGGCGTCCGACAGATGTGGAGTAAAGTTTGGGGGTGCACACGCACTGTGTTTGGCCTAGAGCAGCATAAAACGTAAATACACCATTAATCCTCGGAATTGGTAGGCTTAGGACCAAGAGTAAAAAGTATTAATGTGGCGTTTATCCTCCGTTCCAGAAGCTGGAATGGGGGATAACAGTCCGGCAGCCCAAGTTATCGGCCCCAGCGAAAAGACAATCGAGTGTTGGAGGGTAGGGGGAAGATGGTGGTGGGTGCGTACTAGCAGTTCAAGCCTGAGTTCCTAGCCATCTGATTGGTTGGCTCCCCCTGCCCAGATACCTCACTCTGCCCTTCCGGTCTTTGGACCTGGACAGTACACTATGTTGGCTAACACTCCAAGCTTCTTCCACACGAGTACGCCACACTATGTGCACACACATACTACCCATGGGCCCCCATAACAGTACCCAGATTGGTTACTATACACTCTGTCTCAGTATGTACCCAGTACCGGCACTTGTTTAGGACCACTTCGCTATTTTGCACACTCCCTGCGGTGCTTCCACCCCAGTGCCAGCGCACTTGTCTCAAACTGGTTGGCCGGGCCCCCAGTCAGTTTTCCGCCCGTGGTCCTGTATCTTCATCTGGGGTCCGATTCGCCCCGCTAGTCTTAGCAGGATTTCATCTTATTGAACTATGACCCCATGCAGGCACTAAGGGGCACATACTTGGCCTTATGTACGTATTTACCCGTGGCCCTGCTCGGATTCCATTAGCACGGCCACATTTTGCTAGGTGTACACAGCCGCTTCACCGGCCATCATATCACCATGGCAACATTGTTTTCTCATCCAGACTCAGGCTCCGAGCAGCGCTCTCCAGCTCACGAGCATGCACCCTGGATCAGGAACCCTCACGTTGGGCATGCGCAGTTCGCCCCATGCACACGTATACAGCTCTCCTCATTGAGATGGAGCCCTGTTCTCCATTGCTCCGATACTCCTACTCGAGCAACGTAAGCGGCTCTACCCTCCAATATAGGGGCTTCCAACTCCCTATGAGCATTTGCCAGTCAGTGTGCACGCTTCAATTGTACACCATTTGTAAGTGTATGCTCTTTTCTTCCCCCCTTATTCACATACTCCCCTCCTTCTCCTTGCACCCTTACAGCCCTCGTATCCTTGCTACACCTAAGAGGACTGTTCACTATGCTGTCCTCAGCAACCAGCTCCTACTGGCCTTCTACCTCCAGTCCAGAACTGGCCCTGGGGGCACACGTGGATTCAGTGTTCCTGGCCTATAGTCCATTACCTCTCAAGGCTCTACCACCAGCTACTTTCAATTAGGTAAGAACACCTACCTGGCCTTTACATAGTTTCTGTGTTTCTGGGTTCTGCGCCACGTGCTCCTTCCCTGATCCATGGCCGCCACTTTTTTGCAGATGCACCCTGGCTGCTTTACTCCCAGCGCATTACAGAACACTGCTGGATCACACCAAGGCCCATGCTGACCGAAGACGGCTCGACTAAATTGACTCGTCACTCCACCCCACGCTCCCCCTGGACCCAAGTTCAAGGTTGGCCCGCATTTGTATTTTTTTATGAGATTGTGCTTCTCTTTTTAGCCACACCCAGTTGTGCTCATTTTGTTAGTTAATGGTACCACTTGATGGTACAGTCCACCTTGTGAGATTTTAACTTCCCCTTCACTTTGTGTTTACTACCTATAGGGAGCACAATTCTATGGCCCAGAAGAAGGCACCACTTCTGGAAGCCGAAACGTCCCAGGACCAAGCCTTACCTTTGGTCGTCCTGCTTACACTGCTGGGAATTTTATGTTCCAAACATAATTCTAAGATTAGACCATAAGGATGGACCACCGGTGATTTACAAAACACCACGATCATCTTGTTCTAAATAGCAACATACAGAATTGCCAGTATGTTCTAACTTTGTCTGGCGGCTACTCTCTTTGTGATATATATTCCCCCTGCCCGGATGCCAATGGAATAGAAACCAATGTACATCCGGATGATTGGGTAAAGGTCAATCGAATTATTTTAATAACTGCAAGAGGTAAATGGAGAAAACATTGCTTCGCAGTCTAATGGTGAAAGCAGCAAGAGGGGAACGGATATTGTTTCACTGGTGCTGTGAGATGGGGAGATTCTAGACACAACTGCTACTATGGAAGCTAATGAAGGCCCAGGAGCTGCCTGTATTCCAGGTGATGTTTCTAAGCACTTGCCAGGGGTATGGGCCCCTATGCTATGTACTGCTTTTAATGTTAGGATTTTGAGTGGATTCGTTCCATCTTTATGAAAGGGAATAGCGCACCTCGAGCAAACTACAGACAGATATCACTGATTGAGGCACGAGTCAAGATCTTCGGTAAAACCCTCTTAGTTCAACTGCATCAATGGGTACTGGAGTCATGACATCACAGAGCTTACAGAAGGCCTGGGCACTGAACTTCAGTGTGAAGATGTGTTCTAAATAGTAGCAAAATGTATATCTATAAGAAGAGAGACACTTTGTGTGTCATTTACGGATCTATAAACAGCATTTGACTCAATTGTGCTAAACCTTGGAGTTGGCGCGATAGAATGGGGCTTTTCAAAAGAATCGTGAAAGATTCTTATTGCAATCCCTACTATAAGATGGACCAAAGCTGGAGAAATGCCCCCAATGTTTCCGATTGGGCCATGTGTGCTTAAGCTCCACTACTTTGTAAATGATTCCCCAATTCCTTGTATGTTTAGTTTGAGCTCAGATACACCGCTATTGGGTGGCATAGAACTCTGCTTCTCCACATGCTGAGGATGTAGTACTGCGACCCCGAACCCATTGGTGCCTAGATGCCTCTGGGATTGGAGCGCTATGCAAATGTATAAATAAATAAATAAATAAATAAATAAATACATTGGCTCTTCAAAAATGGTCAGAAGCCTAATGAGCTTTTATGGGGAGCCAGGGGCTTGAAGTAAATGCTAGGGAATCAGAAACCAAGATTACTGCCTCTTGTGGAAGCAGTCCATCAGAGTGAATGTTGACCCCATCTCAGTGGTAAATCAGTTTAATTAGTTAGGAGAGCATTTTTACCCTTCTTTAGCCTCACATTAAAAAAAAATGTAGACAACCAAGGGACTAGGATGCATCAGGCAGGTGGAGACATATTGATACTTGCATACTGATGCTAGGCACACCAAAAGCGGCGGCTTTGCATGGGGCTGAGGTATTGGGTCTTAAAGATCATGTCATTTTACAAAAAGTCCAAAATCAGTTCTGTAAAAGAACGTTGATACCTTCTTTCCCAGTTGCAATCTGGCTCTTGCGGCTTGGGACAACTCTACCACCACTTTGGCACAAATAAATGAAGAAAAAAGTGAGAGAACAATGAAAGTACCTTGGATTTGCCATGCGACATCAGAACTAAAGAAATGTCACTTATTTATGTATGTTTCGATTTGCATGAGCGCGCTTAGCCCGAGGGCTAGGCGCTAGTCACAGACATGTTAGGTTCAGTCTCTTTGATTGTGTAGCCTTCAATTAGCTGAACAAAGGAGTCTGTAGACGTTTTCGGAAGAGGGGTCGTCTTCAGATGGCCCTGGGAATGTACCCTTCCCTGCCAGGATGTAAGTGAGGAAACTAAAGAAATCACATGAGTTCTGCTTGAAGACCTTGAGGGAAGGGGTTGGCACATCCTACAAACAGACGTGCGGAAATCAAATCAGGGGGCCAGATTCTCAGAATATTTGTTGGGCCCAATTGGTGAGATGTGCTTGTGCATCTCATCACTTGCTGCAATAAAACGGATGTGCCCTCAGCGCCAAGGATATTTGAGTATGTGCATCATCAATGCACATATTCAAATGCCCTCCCAGCCCCCACTGCGCATTGGCGCAAATAAGGTGGTCTTTCTGCCCATTTTAAGGAACACCCTGTATCTATATTTGTGATGCACTTTGAGACTGCAGGTGATGGGAAGAGGCACACAGGAATGTGCATGGCATGACAGGGCTGTTCTTGGCCCAGACATGGATTTTTGCCAGTGGTATTCCTGATAGTAATGTATGCAAGGTGGCCGGAAAGCATATCATTCTGTGCTGCTCTCTAACCCCAAAGAAGTCTGCAGGCCACCTTTCAGAATAAGGCAACCTCCACATGTCTTAAACAAGTGCAAACATATAAGGCACATCCTCTGTGTTTTTTTTTATTTGTACTTGTTTTTGAAAATCTGCCCAGAGTCTTTGCCAAGAAAATCAAATTTGGATTGGTCGCCTCACTTGACACATAAATGGGCCTCATTACGACCCAGGCGCTGGACCATGGTGCTATTAGCACCATGGTCCATGCCGGTTTCCGGTATGGTGGATGGCAGAATTACCGCTCCCATCACAAGGTTGGCGGGGGCGGTAATTCCCCATTCACCATTTGCCCTTCCCCATTCCCATTTTGCCCCATAGGGCATAATGGGGATGGGGAAGGCGCTAATTACGGCACCGTAAATTACGGTTGCCGTAATTAGCTCCAAGGTCCCTTAGCTTGTTGGATTTTAACACCTGCAAAAAGCAGGTGTTAAAGCCTCCAACCCGCTGGTTTAACGGCGCCAACGCTCTTTACGGCGCCGTTAAACCATTAGCGCCAGGGTCGTAATGAATGTCTTATGACATAGTTTCGCTTTTGCCTGTTATGGTGATCTATGATAGTGTAGGCTGATGGCACTCAGAAGGTGAAACTAAATTGTTGGCCCTTTTTGTCCCTTTACTGTTTTTTTTTTTAATTATTATTTTTTATTATTAATGTGTTATAGTCAGAAATATGACTTTTCACATGCAGTTCAAAACATACAAACATAAAAATGAATATTAACAATCGATTACGATCAATGGTTCCAGTATTGCAAAAATCAGAATTATAGCTTTTTAGGGTGACATATATTTTTTGGCGTCAGAATGACCCAGGGGGAAGGGTATCTTAGGTATTACACGGACATCATGAATATCTAAAAATATAGTCTGAGAACTGGACAGAAACTGAGTTATGCACAAAAGTAAATAAACTCTTCATTGGTAGCGGAACAGAATATTCAGGCTGAACAGGCTCAGGTAGATATTTTGGGTATGTATTATGGGAGACAGGGGTAAGAAGGGAGTAAATAAACATTTAAAATGTATAAACATTAAGGGGTTTGCCGTCGTTTAGAAGAGCATTGTGGTAGTTAAAAATAAGGATTGTGGTAATAACAAGGTAACAAGGGTTTTCTTAGTGTTTGTGCAAGGAGCGTCAAAAATATATGATAAAAAGTTGAAGTGAGATGTATAGCGCCTGAAAGCCTGTAGTTCTGGCTCAAGGAACATAGAAGGCATTGGGCCTCATTACGACCCAGGCGGTAAGGGGTTTACGGCAGCGTAAACAGCGCCGACCCTTACCGCCTGAGTACGAGGTCCCTTAGCGCCATGGCGGATTTAACACCTGCTTTTAGCAGGTGTTAAAATCCATGGCGCTAAGGGACCATGGAGTTAATTACGCCACCGTAATTTACAGTGGCGTAATTAACGCCTTCCCCACTCCCATTATGCCCTATGGGGCAAAAATGGGAATGGGGAAGGGTAAATGGGGATTGGGGACTTACCGCCCCGCCAAGGTCGGAATGGGGCGGTAAGTCCGCCAACCACCATGGCGTAAACGTAGTTTACGCCATGGTGGTAAAGTCACGGCCCAGGCGGTAACTTACCGCCTGGGTCGTAATGAGGCCCATTGTCTTAAAATCCAAGTGGATATAAATAGGCGACGCACAGACAGGTCTGTGAAAGAAGACAATTCAAACTCCATGGGGCTGCTTTAGAGGCTAGGTGAACAGAGGTGTCATGACGTGCATGTTAAAAAAGTCGAATGGTTTGTCTGTTTGTTTGTGTTTATGTTGAAATTAAAAGAGTTAAGGAGTGACACTGAAGTGTATAAATAATGGAGACAAGTCAAGAAATTACATTATTTATTTAAGGAAAATAATTTACACCAATCCAAACATAGGCAGGGATAAGTGAAAAAGGTAGGTAGGAGTAAGACATTTGATGAGATCGCCCATGTGCATGATTTTAAATGTAATAGACAGGAAAAAAAATAGACAAAATAATTAAAATAATAAAAAAGTGTGGCTGCTTTGCACCCCTGCAGCAAGCAGGTGCTGGGAGATAGAGGGTTAATTTTTACATACCTGCATAGTTGACATTCTTAGACAGCCAAGAAGCTTTATAGATAGAAATTCGCATAGCCTTTGATGTAAACGAAGAATACAGAAGTTGTGAGATATGAGAGAATGTAATCTTGCCTCAGACAGACAGCTACACAGTAAGAAATTATATTTTTTTTTAATGTAAACCCTAAACCGACATTAAATCCTGGTTCCCCAGCTCAAAACAAGGAAAATAAGAGGTATTACACATTTTTTAAGTGAGATTTCATAGACATATGACAATTTTTAGATGTGCTATGCAGCTAATAAAAGCCTGCATTGACAGGACACATTAGAGATTTGTGTGCTTGAGACCCCTGCTGAAAGTAGCTGGGATGCCTGTTCAAGGCTGAGAGATAAGAAGTTTGCAGAGTTAAGAGCATAATCTATGAATGAAGAAAGTTAAAGGGCTGTTTCACAGAAAGACACAAGGAAAGTTCCTTGAGTAAATGTAGCTGAGGCAGCTTGTGCACAAGAAGCAACACAATGCAGTTGACAATAGTTGTATAAAACACTAAAGCAAGACAGTGGGCAGATTAGGAAAATATTTGAACATTTATTCAAATTAAAAAAAACAGAGTAAAATAAATTAAAAAGTTATGAAAAATGTATGGAAATATGGTTCAAAAACATAGGAATGGAACTAATAGGGGTGTTTAGTATATGCGAAACATGTTTAGTAATGCATTTGTGCAAGTTTGAAAAAACTCATTTTTTGGTGCCTGGCTGGAACTGGGCTGGGGCTCGCCCGGATGCATCTGGAAAAATGGGTTTGAACCAGGACCCTTTAAGTAAATTTTAGTTTTTTGAGATTTTTAAGGTATAGATGTGTAGTGATTATGGTCCTTAGTGGGGATGCTCAGTTAGGGGTCAAAATGATCGACACCAGCTCAGTAAAGTGACAAATAAATAAGGTTTGTTGAAAAACAGCATTTTGTCCATGGTATTAATGTATGGTTATAGAAATCAGATGCCAAGAGAAGCGCTGACTTTAAATTGATATGTTGTGAGGCAATTTAACCCTTAGTTCGTTAGTCAAGGTGTGTATTTTGAAGAAATATTGTTTTAGGCAGAAGAGCTGAATATGGTTGAAACCTTATTTAGAAATATATTGTTTTTGTATTGAAGGCTATACCTGACTATTGAATATGTGTGAGCAGGGGGCAGACAGAGTCATTGTCTAGAGCTATGAAAGTCAATTCCCATTTTTAGGAGGTTGGCTGGTCATTTAATGGGGTAATGATGGATGCTTTATTATTGAGCACACACTGATAAGCGCCCCTAAATTGTTGATTTTATGTGGGACAAGTAGATGTCCCTTGTTAAGGAGGTATGGGGTATTTGGAAAGAGCATAGGTCCTGGAACATGCATGGGCCAATTGTGCAAATGAGAAGAAGAAAGGAAAAAAAATGTGTTAAATCGGGTTTCAGTGTGCTATGAAGAGAAAAAGACAGATTGTCAAAATAAAGCAAAGAAGAAGTGCTATGGGTGACCACATTAGCGAGAATGTTGATGGTTAAGGGACAGAGAAGTGGCATTGGGATATGTATTGCAATACAATGTAGAGGCATGGGGTGTTATGCATGTAGGTTTAGACATATGCACCAAAACATTAGAACACATTGGAAGGGTGCCAAGAAGGGCAACAATGTTTCCCTCACCATACATTATGTTTATGCAATATGGGAACATTTGGAGAAGAAAAGGATTTTTTTTTGTCCAGGATCACACAGTCTCGCTGAGAGTAAAAATGTAATTATAAGTGCCAATTACAGAAAGTAGGTTCATGTATTAGTGGATGATATTGAACTAAGAACAGTGAATATTTATGGGGAATGGCAAGGATAAATGAGACAAAAACACCTTTTTGGAAAAACATGAGAAATGCATGTAAACATGAAAAACACATTTATTTAGCATAAGGAAGCAGTGGGCAATAAGGGGAAGCGCTTGCAAAGGGCACTGAAGTTAAAAGCACATGTAGAGCAAAGAAGGGGCATGATGCATTAAAATAATTGAATTGAGAAAACATTAGGTTGAAAACATATTTTTTTATAGAAGTACACACCTTAATGGTCTGCAATCCACTATTTAGATTTGTGTGGGGTTTGTTTAAATGAAAGATGTATTTATGAATAAGGTATAATCAGGCTGAGGCATTGACGACAAGGAAAATTGAGGCAGGTTTGGCATAGTTATTAAGCACAGCATAGAGTATTATTACACATGATGAAATTATTTATTGGAAAAAATAGAGGTGATTAAGGATACAATCTCTATTATGACATGCTTGCAAGAAGAGGGGACTGACACACACATACACACATTCATGCACATGAGAAGGCATGCATGCACACATGATTTTATGGAAGTATAGGCGTCAGTGAACTATAGACAATGCATTTAAAAAAACACGCATAGGCAATCAGAAGAAGGACTTCTATATTATGCTTTTGTTTTACATTGAGAGTACTAGATGGGAACACCAGGTTTTATTTAGGTGAAATATAAGAATAGCTGGCCTTTTTGAAGAAATATAAATGAAAAATAAAGATTTGCTTGCTTATATTGAGGAGCACTGAACTCTTGAAGAGCGCAAGCAGAGGTGAAAACAGTGATAATATTTCACCACGGTTAATGTCAGGCACTGCTTGAGCAGGTTCAGAGACACTTGGGAAGCAAGTCTGAATAGAAGCAAGATCATAGGCAAAGATACAGTTACTATCGCGCATTTTTGCAGGCTGCTGCAAGAGAAGAATGAAAAGAAAAACAATGCTAGGAAGACTTGAGGAATTCAAGGTAGTTCAGAAGAAACTAGGGGCAATATTGATGAGTGGAGTAAGACTGGGAATGCAGTAGCAAGTAGTGGGTGCATCACAGGTGAATAGTTGGCGCTAGATGGGCCAAGAAGGGAATGGGTTCATGTCACATGGCAAAGGAATGACCTACAGAGGAAGGGGTGGTTTTGAAAAAATTACCAGGGCGGGTTTCAGAATATTCAGTATGGTAATCAAAATGTGCAAGGAGGATTTAATCAAGGGGACGAATTGGAAGCGTTCTTCCTGTATATTTAAAATATGGGTTGACAGAGCACATTGTGCGCACATGTAAAAACCATGGATATCCACAAGATGGATAATTCTCAAGAGGGGGAACAGTTTATCCTCAGTATATAGCTCACAAACTAGGGAAGGGTTTGCCCAGGATCAGACACTGTATCAGACATATGTGCTGGAAGTGTAACAGGTACAGCAGCTAGAGTAAGTGTAAAATTAATTCACTGCAGGGGAAATTTTAGTAAACCCCCATATAGATTCAGCAATGTGCAAACACAGGATACGAGGTGCCACTGTGGTAGGAGGAAATCCTGTCACAGGAATAGGAGTATGCATGCACCCACAATAAGTCAGCCCACAGGGTGACTTGATGTGCTCAGAATTATTAGTGACACTAAGCCCAAAGAGGAGCTGAGGGTTGATGTGACGGTAGTAGGCAAACATCTTTGTTCTTTTGATAGACACTGGGACTGCACATTCATGAACAAAGGAGGAAAGATGTCAAATGGTGGGAATTATCAGAAGATTGAGTGTTCTTTGGAACTATAAATTAAGCTCCTTTTTATTGATGAATTATCAGTCTCTGAAGAAGAGTGTGGCATAATTGATTTTTGTTATATTTGTGACGGACACTAGTTAAATATTTTTGGGAAGGGATTGGATGACAAAACGTAACATGATGATTTTATTTATTTGATCAAGTGATAGTGTGTTCCCCTTTTGGATACCCCATTTGAACGCAGGTGGATTTTATTGGCCTGCAAAGGGCAAGTGGCTCTGCGCGGTGTTTTTGAGTGAGCATATTGTTAAACATGGTTATTTGGCTTATTGGAGAAAATTGTGAGAATATTTGATGACTTTTTGTTCAGACCACGGATACCTATGGATAAACAGGAGCGACAGATAATCCCTATGACATTAAAAGCAGACATAGTGTGAAAGAAAATGAACAAGCTCAAAGGAAGGGACTATAAGAGTGGACCATGGAAAACAGTGATGGTTCTCAAGGAAGGTTCTAGGTTAACTGACGTCACTGATGATGACATATTTAGACAAGACTAAACAAAAGATCACATGGTGATTTTTTAGGTGTATCACACATTGAAAAAGAAAAGGGAAAATCTTATAGCATGTGGCAATGATGTAGCACTGCTCGGCATCATTTCAGGAAGAAAGGCCAAGTGTCTTGTGAGCCATAGGCCTGTATGGCATGAGTCTAGTGAAATGAAAAAGGGCAACAAAATAAAAAGACATGCATGCAAGTGATTATAATATAATAAATATGAAGGTTTGTGTTATGATTAAACTAATTACTCTAAGATAATAATAAAGAGTTGACCCTAACAGCACAGGATAAAGAAACCTAAAACTAAAAGGGAGTGATGACAATTTTAGGTAAGGGAAATAAATAAATAAAAACATGAATGAATGAATGAATGAATGAATGAATGAATGAATGAATGAATGAATGAATGAATGAATGAATGAATGAATGGATGGATGGATGGATATTAAAGCAGCAAAAGCACAATGGATGGTGCTGGCTATAATTGAATAATGTGGTGTATTGTAATAAAACATAAATGATGAATGAAAGGCCAAAGGGGTATGAATGGCCAGATTGATTTAACAAATAAGAAAAACCTTCAGTAGAACTACACAAAAGAACATATGAGAGTAAGTCACAAAAACATTTTTTGAGTGTATATGATGGTGTTGACTTATATTTTACAGGTGAAGATTATTGTCATCCTTGAGCTTGGGAGGTATGTCTACATGGCCTTAGCAGGGAAGAAACATTATATTATTAAAAAAGTAAGTAAATATTCAGTGAACAGGTAGAGAAGAAAGAGGTAAGTATCAGTACACACCGCGGTGTGTGGACAAACTGTTGATCATTATTGGGAGTAAGAGGACCCAGGTGAGTACTGAAAAAGGCAGTAAGGGATACACTTTTTTCAAATAAATAGCATTTTCACAAGATAGGTGCAAACAGGTGTGAGTATAGCATAGCATGTATATGCAGGTATGGCCATATCTAAAGACAAGGACACAGAAGACTTTGCATAAAAGGTGGAGTAACCTTTTTTGAAATTCTGGCAACTGGCGAGATGTCAAATGGGTACATTTGGTAAAATATATGGAATATTTAGAATAGGCAAAACAATGTATTTCTTATATGGCATGTTAGCATACATTTAATAGGAACAGTGCAGTGTTCCCAACAGGGGTTGGTAAGATTAGTGTAGGTTAAGCAGTGAGCGGCAAGTGGCACGCATCAAAATATGTTCATTATATTTCAACAGAATAAAAGACACAGCAAAAGATAGAAGAAGACCACAGTCCCACACTAGCAGAAGATGACTTCAAAAAAATACAGAGAAGAACTTTCAGCAAAGCAGGAAGAAAAAGACAGGCCTGATTGCTACGCTAAAATAGAAAATAATTTTAATGTGCACCGACATATTATTAGGCACAGAAAACTAGGCCTACATGTTAGTGGGCTGAGAGTGTCAAGAAATGACTGTAGTAAAAAAATCTCTTTTTATAGACAGGAAAGAGCAAGGATCTATATTAGGGAAAAACCTGACCACCTTGCCAGACTCAAATATGACTTTGCCTCTATTTGGGTTTTCAACAGAAAGTAAGAACCCACAACAGTGTTGTCAAGACAGAAGAGGGACAATTGAAGAAGACATCCTTTTTAAAGTGTTTTGAATTTGTTATGTTGTCTTTT
Source organism: Ambystoma mexicanum (assembly GCF_040938575.1). Classification (NCBI taxonomy): domain Eukaryota; kingdom Metazoa; phylum Chordata; class Amphibia; order Caudata; family Ambystomatidae; genus Ambystoma; species Ambystoma mexicanum. The sequence goes on along the minus strand of NC_090934.1, from coordinate 1,205,532,662 downwards.
GAGACCAGAAATGACCCTTTGGTCTGAGAATGTCAACCAAAGGTTAAAACAATATTAATTTAAAATAATTATGCAGTTTTTGAAATATATTCTTATATTAGAAATGAAGATAAATGCAGTAGAGATTGTTTTGGAGGCAGGAATGTTTGAAAGAAATACACAAATAGCTTTTTAAGGGTTGGGTTTGAAGAGAAAGTACTGACGATAAAGACACTTATTTTTCAAAGGAAACTCATTCAGTTTTATATTACAGATTGACGGGAGAGACCTATACACCAGGAGAATTGCTGGCAACCGATCCTGCAAGCAGAGAAAAAAGATCCAGGGACCCAGCCAGATGTCCAGTCACAGATAGTTATGCTTTGTGATTCTAAAAGCAAACATTTTCCTGAGAAGACCTCCCCATCCTTGTGTTCCCCAGAGACAAATGAGAGCCCCCCATTGACTCCCTGATTTCTAAAAGACTAAGAGTATGAGATAAAAAAAACAATGAACATTGAAAGGACTGGCCTAAAGGGCCTTGCAAACTTGCTGTAAAGCAGACTAAAGGACAAAAAGTGACCAGATCATGAAACAGGTCAGTGGATGTTAAATCAAGATGAATTGGGTGGAAGACGTTTCAATGGAAGAAAAATTAAAGGAAAGCAGGCAAGTGAAATGTGCATGGGGAAGAGAATGGGAGGCAAGGAAATGTCGTCGTGGGGTAGGAGGAAGGAAAAGTGTATGGTAAAAGCCACAAATGAACAATTTAAAAATAAATGAGCTTGTGGGTTCCTCAAGTAATGATTTTCTCTTGATTCTCATAGTGGCCGTAATGACCTGATGTGTATAGTTAGTTTAAATGTAATTGGGTAATAAAGGTGGGAGTCAGATAGAAGCACATTAAGGTTTATTTAAGGATACATGTATATAACCAATAGGGAAAAAAGTTGCAAATAACTTTTTAGTAAAGGTAGATACATATATATTTTAGGTTAGAAATGATTGTTGATGTTGTAAAAAATGTTTTATGATACCTCCCATGTTGAGACAAATCATCACACTGAGGGGGGTGATTGGGACTGGAATGCATAGGTACAGTGGATATGGGAGTGGGTGGACATTGGTGTAGTGGTCCTGTATTGAATAGGTGTCTAAATACAGGCAGAAATGGGAATGTAGACAAGGTCCTAGACCCCTATCCCCCTCAAACTGAATACAGGTAAAATAGCAGGCTGATCAATGGTTCCAGTATTGCAAACATCAGAATTATAGTGTTTTAGGGTGACATATTTTTCTTGGGGACAGAATGACTCAGGGGGTGGAGGGTATCTTAGGTATTACATGAATATCATGAATATCCAAAAATATAGTCTGAAAACTGGACAGAAACAGAGGTATGCACAAAAGTACATAACAAACTCCTCATTGGTAGCTGAACAGAACATTCTGGCTAAACAGGCTCATGTAGATTCTAAGATGGATGCCGGAAACATAATGGCTTCGGGCCAGATATTAAAATAGATGACTCATTGTGAATCTAGAATATTCTTTGGCAACAGTTCACTGTAGACAAATAAGTGGTGGGGTATATTTAGAATTTCTTGGCTGGCAAGGCTGACAGGGATGGATCATAAAGCCGGCTAACGGTCTGGAAAAATTACCAATTAGACAGAACAGCTGCTTAAACTAGCAACAGATATGCTGAGCTCATGAGGGGTTTTCACAGTATAACCTGTCAAGTGAACTAGGCAGGTCTCAGAGATCAGGTTAGGGCTGTTTTTGGCAGGCGAAAAAGGATTTATGATGAAGGCCAGTAGGATCTCACACACGTTTAATTAGTCTATGTGTCAGTCAAATACTGGTTGCCAAGACAAGCCATATGGGCTTGGTGAGTGGCAGTTAAGCCAACCAATAATAAGGCAAGTAGGTGTTTGCTTTTAGTAGCAGGGGCCAATCAGTATGTATTGTGTAATAATATGTAAAGTTGCATCTGCCTAAAAAAAGAATAAAAGGAAGCTTATTTTGGGAGCCCAGTGCGGCTGTTTCTGGTGTCCTGTGAAGATGCAATAAAGATGACTTTGAAAACAGCCCGGGCGTCCATCTGCCTCCTTGTCCAGTGTCTTGTCACCACTTCCTGATCCACAGATTTCAAAGGTTTATGAAGGGATGGGTCCTCGAGTTCACTAGGTAGAAGATTCAACCAATGCAGATCCACAATGATCTATCTTTTGTGGTTAAACTCTTAGCCTATAGCCTGGGCTTTCATAGGTTATCTGCTTACTGCACTATTTGAGATTGAATAATATACGCATTTTAATGTAATAATTACATTTTGTCTTGTGTGGATGATTGCCACTCACCACTCTATAGCGCTACTCCAGACCCCTTGAACTTGGTCTGGGACATGGCGGTTATTTATTTATTTTGCAGTTTGTATAGCACACCCAACCAAGAGGCATCTGGATAGTTATGGATAGGCTATGGATAGTTGTTTGGTGCGGTCCAAGGCGTGACAGTAATGTGTAGTGATTTGTAGTTTTAAACTTATCAGTGGCATTTGCACTTTAACTGATAGGAATTTAGTAGGGTATTATATATAGATCATTCATTTTATATTTAATTATTTATTTATTGCAATTTGTATAACGCACCGAATCCTGAGGCATCTGGACGTTGTTCTTGACAATGGTTAGTACAGTAGTTACATGATTACACATAAGAATTGATACATAGTTACATATTTACATGTATGCTAGGCAGAAAGTGAGAGAATACAAGTAGATCTGTAATGTAAACTTAGACAAGGTGGGTTAACAATATGGTTAGGGAGTAAACTGGTGGACATGACTTATAGCTGTGTTTAATGTGTGAAACGCCAGGTTTTCAGTTGTTTTTGGGAGGTCCAGAAGGAGTCTTCAGACCTTAGTTTGACTGGAAGTGTGTTCCAGAGTCTGGTTGCTATTGCCGGGAAGCTACTCCCTCCTATTTTCTGTAGTCAATTATATTATTGTATTTATTATTTGAATGCACTAATGTTTTATTTAGAAGTTTTAGGGGCAACATACTAAAAAAAAACATTGAACGAGATGAGACAGCGTGAGCGAGAAGAGAAAAGACAGAGACACACATCTAGAAATAGGCGTCAAGAGGAAGGGGAAGAAACAGCCATAAAAAGGGGACTGGAAGAAAGAAGGTAGAGCAATCGTAGAACAGTAAAGCAGAGAGATCAAAGAGATAAAAAGACAGACATTCAGAGACAGAGCCATAGGTGGAATGATAACCACCTGAACCTTTTTTGTCGCACAAACTCATCTGCGCAACCTGGCAAACACCTATGCTCTACAATAATCCCCCATGCAATCGGTGACTATGTGCAACCTACCCACCTCCTATAACAACTATCAACCCTTTTAGGCAGTCTAGCAGCTGATATTTTCCTTTGTCATTTTCATTACCACCCTCTGTCCTCCACTTGTGCCATACTGACTTCCCGGCCAGTGTCTACCAACATTCCTCCTTTCACACTAACAGCCACAATTACATTAATAAGTCTTCCTAACTGATGCCTATTCCTTTCTCAAAGGGCACATTAACCAGTGCTAATCCAGTGCCACCCAAATCTCTTTCTGCCCAAGTCACATATATATTTTACCGGTCTATATTGCTTCACTCATGGGTGATTTTCCTTTTTCTTTTGGTGTGGTGCACCATTAAAATTGTGCAAGTCCCAGGCAAATCAGAGGTATCAGAGACCAAGAGTTCACATCAAACCATTAGTAGAACTGTGTTCTCTACTGCCTGAGCCACACCATCTAAAGACAAAGCAGGGGCTTGATGCGCTACTGTTCGCCACTGTGTATCAAGGTCAGAAAATCAGGTTGACCTCTAAGAACATTGGTGTCTGGTGGGAAGCTCCAATTAGGCACCTTAGATATATACTGGCTACATAGTTAGATCATCTTAGCCAAGTGACCTATACTTGAAATATCATGTGTTACTAACCAAAGTAAACACACAATAAAAGGGAGTGAGACAGGGGTGATGTTTAACAGGGTTTGTCTGTCATAATGGTTAGTGCCTCCAAGCCGAAAGCAGGTCTGTATGGAAGCGTTGCATACGAGAGGCCTTTTCTTACTGTAGCTAGACACCCACTTCTGCAGCATTGATTATTCTGGCTCAGTCCAGTAACATACAGGGCTTCCTTTGGAGCTTGGGCTATGCATGCACAAGGCAGGTATGGGTCAATAATGGAGTTCGGAATGAGAATAATAATTGGACATTTGATGGGTCGTTCATATGAACGGGGTATTCTTATTGAACCGCTGGGACCAATGTCCCACTTGGGAACTTTAGACTGGGATAATATGGCAACACACACTAAACACTATCATGCTAGCATGTTACTCTTCTAGTAGCAAAACAAAGTCCATTGACATAACAAAGCTGCCCTGGGAGTGGCAGGGTCGGACGTGGTGGATAAAAAGCACTCGATGGGTAGGAGATGAGGATGACAACCTTCCTTGTTCTAGCCTCCAGCTAATGATCAGACCAACACCTGAGCCTGCTGGAAAGGAAGAAAGTCAGAACAGGGCCAAGAGCAACTTTAAAGCAAGAGAAAGACTGTCAAAATGAAAGGTTATTGAAAGTTGACCAAAATATGGGCATTCACATTTAAAAATTGATATTTTAAATGTGATAGCTCCTCCATCAGACCGTCATGGAAGCTGTCCTCAAAACTCTTGCTCATAAATGATATAACTAAAGGCAACACAAATGCAGACCAAGCAAATGAAGGCGGATAGGTTAACCTCCCAGCAAGTCCCATAACTTCAGGGAGCCAACAGGGAATATTTCAGGAACACCAGATATCTCAACTTCAATACATGGACATAATCGCTTCAACCCAAGTATATCCCCTGTGTACCGCCTTATGTAACCCAAGACACATCCCCAGTGATGATCAAGTGTTTTTCTTCATACATTTCAAGAGCCACACAAGACAGCTGGCATCAGATAGAGCAATGTATTACTCCTCTCTGAGATGGTGATATGGAACCTTTGCTGTTATGTTATGTTAGGTTATGTTATAATTCTTGACACTCAGAAAGGTGTAGCGCAACCAACACCCAGATGCAACTTGGCGCTAAAGCTGAACCAACAAATCAAGTGGAAACGAAAAAGAAAGACACAGGGAACCTAAAACAGGAGGGCTTTAAGGGCCTAACTAAATTGCAAATGGGCAAAATCATACACAAAGTGATGGGAAGAGCACTCCACACGGAAGCAGCTCTGATCGAAAAAGAGCTGCCACCAGTTCTCTCATGATGGACCCTGGGGATAGCCAAAAGAAAATGGCCAGCGGATTTAACGCGTGGGTGGTGAAATAAGGTTGAAACTTTTGCTGCAGGTATTCCAGGCCGATACAATAAAAGGCACAAACATTTAAAATGAACATGCCAGGTCACCAGAAGCCAATGAACAGATCACAAGACATGAGAAATATGCTCACGTAAAAGGGTGCCGGCGTGAGGCGAGCAGCCGAGTTCTGAAGAACCTGCAGATGCTGCAGCAGGTAATCTGGCTAAGCCACATATAGAGAGTTGCAGTAGTCGATCTTACTGAGGACTAAAGCAGAGACTACTGGAGCTCGGAGATGAACAGGAATTAATTGAAATACTGTCCTAAGAATCTTCAGTTGGTAGTGGCCTGCTTGCCACACTGCACCAATCTGAGGAGCCATACACAGAGAGGCAGCAAATGAAACACCCAGGTTCCTGACAACTGGGACAGTAGCAGGAAAAGGACCAAAGCAAGAAGGCCAAATGGAAGACGTCCACAGAGAAGAAGCAGAAGAGGAACCACCACCAGAACCTCTGTCTTGTCTCCGTTTAATTTAAGCCAATTATTGGCCATTCAGCAACCCACAGCCAACAGACAATCTTGCAGCTGAGTGGCATGGGCTGTATAGCAAACTCCAGCCTAACCAAGATTTGCATGACATCAGCATACGAGTAACATCTGAAGCCGTGGGCATGGATGAGAGCGATAAGAGGCTGAATATATATGTTGAAAAGGGTGGCGGCATGGCAGATCCCTGCGGAACCCCACACAACAGAGCAGAGACTGCGGAAAGAAAAGGTTGAAGAAAAAGACGATGTGACCGATCAGACAGAAAAGTGTGAAACCAGGCAAGAACCGGGCCTGTCATGCCAGCATCTGATAGACGACTGATCAGGATGAAGTGATCAATGGTGTTGAAAGCGGCCAACCGATCTTAAAGAATCAGAGCCGTAACTCCACCCTGATCAGCGATAAGTGTGAGATCGTCAAGCACCGAGATCAACACGGTCTGAGTGCTCTAGCCAGGTCTAAAACCCGACTGGAAATCGTCAAGCAGAGATGTAGACTCACAAAACTTTATCAACAATGGAGAAACCAAAGATTCGTGTAATTTCATACCAAAAGGCAGAAGAGAAATGGGACAGAAGTTAGCAGAGACCAAAGGATTGAGAGCCGGCTTCTTCAGGAGCGGTATCATGGTTGCAGATTTAAGCACCGGAGGGATAGACCCTGTCAAGCAGGAAAGGTTCACAGCAGATGCCAAGAGGGGCAAAATCTGAGGGAGAACATCTTTCACTACAGACACAGGGAGAGTGTCTGTCGGAGAAGCAAATTTCATAATAATGACCTTTGGTCTTCCGGATCAAAAACGATGACAATATGTAAGGGATGGTTCAGAAATTCTTGCTATAAGCTGATGCTGCTTAACATTCCTACTTCATTGCTTGCCGTGTGGCAGCAAATTGAAGGATAATTGTTGGTTCTAAGATTAGCAGCCCTGGGGGAGCCCTAAGGGAGAGTCCCAATGCTTTCCACTATTTGTCTGAGACACCTTCTTGAAGCTTTTGAACTCAAAAAGAGTCTGGAAAGGATTAAACACCTTGAAATATGAGTTATAGCTGAAACATCTTGAATGATGTCACCGAATGCGGATCAACTGCTGCCCAATGTGAATGCTGATCTGGAAAAGATGGGTGCAAATATAATGTCCATGTGGGGAAAAGTCAATACAGTTAAGATGGTTATTATCCTAAAGATCAACTTTCTGCATCAAGGTCCTGCTCCCCAAGCACAAGAGAGTCTTTAGATATGTCAACAAAGTAATGTAATTGTTTATTTACAACAAGAACCTTTCCGCATGGCTCGAATGAAATTGCTGTTACCCCAGGCACTGGGTGGTCACAGCCCAGCAAACCGAGGAATGTATCAACTGGCTTTCAACACAGGTTACATTGCCAAAAGTATAAGAAAAGAAGAGGATGAATGGGTTGAAAGCAGAGTTTTGTGAATCTACCCCACTGTCCCATTAAGCATTAATGATCTCTTCGATTGTAAAAAGAAGTTTGAGGAATATTCAGACTGACTTGCTATGGGATTGGTGAGCAAATATGTTTATGGGATAGCAAATGGACCCCTTTCTGTTTGAGGAACCCTCCCTTTCACATAACTCATCGATTAGGTTGAAGGTAAAATGCTGTTTTGGCATATTCTATCTGTGCTTGTTGAATGTTTGAAGTTGCAAAGAAAAGGCCTTCTTTTTTTGCCCACCACTGAATGGCCTCAAACTGGCACGAAAATTCCAAATAAAATCTCACCTTGTCAGGGAGTTTCATGGCTGAACCAACCATATCATACGCCCCCCACCCCATGAAACCCTCAGGCCCTCACTTCCGTGTGAATTGGTCTTCCTGCCCACCCAAACCTCTCATTCATGGCCTACCCACCTTCCAACAGTGCCCCCCCATCTCAATACTTTTTCTTTCCTGCTCCTCTCATCCCAGGCGACAGCCTCGCTTCCCCGCCCCAAACCACTTACCTTTCACCCATTCTGGAGCCTCCTCTTTCACCCTCCCAACACCCTTTCTTTTTTTGGTGGGCTTGTGCAGGTGGCGTTCTGTGGTAGGCCTCTTTTGTGGGCAATCCCAGAAACCCATTCCACAGGCCCAAAATGTTTCTGCACTATTTGGCTGAAACATTTCAGATGTCAGATATATAGGTAATGTTCCTCATGCCAATGGATAGAGCTCCTTTGAAGAACTCAAGAGAATGAAAAGCATGGCATGCTGTTAATTCAGCAATTGGAGGAAACTCTGAAAGGCGGAGCTACCAACTGATTCTGGATAACATTCAAGTACTGGCCGATAGGACATATTGCACCTCCCTGAATGACACTCTTTTCAATATGGAAAGGAAACCGGACTTAAACCTCTTTAAACTTTAACCTCAAGGCGGTGAAGAAAAGACAGTGGAAGATCTCTTTGTTAACTATCACAGGAATGCGAAGGAACAGGGGGGCCAGGGTCTGTCAGATAAAGCCACTTAACCATGTTTATTTGACTCCAGAAAGGAGGTTTAAGGCGGGCCTGCTGGTTTTTCCTACTTTCTTGCGATGTAAGCACACAGTTAGGACGTTAGTACACATGTCAAGAATTGTCCAGAGGTTTCAGATGTTCTGGCAAGAGAATACAACTGATAATGTGCTCTGACATCTGAAGCTTAGGCACGACTTTCATCTTCTTTGCTAAAGAAGGCTTGGAAGAAATCTCTTTTAGGCAGGAAGTAAGATTCCAAGGGGGCACACTAATTGTGAGAGAAAACGTCCTTTGGAAACCTCCTGCCATGCCCATGAGGGAAGATTGGGTGCTTGATCCTAAGAATACATGGCTACTGGAAAGACAAATCATTAAGCACAGAGAAGAGGAAGACACATTCACGTAAAGCTGGTCCTCTTATATAAGTCAATGTGGTTAAAACAAATAGCCTGGATGCAGTCTGTGGTTCCTTAGGCCTATTCGGAAGCATCACAGGTTTTGTCATTCACTACTAGGTACTAGGTTCAGAAATTATTTTTACAAACAAAGTTAACACAAAAGCCTGCCTAATGATTGTGCAGAAAGATCAAGATGCAATTGCATAATTTAGCTTCTTTTGTTTGAATAAAGTTTGATGCGTAAAAGAAATCAACACGCTACCAAGCTGCCAAGTCGAATGGAGACGACGCTCCTTATATTGACATAAGAAGGGTGCCCTTGAAAACACTTGAGGTTGGCAAGGAGACTCGTGGGCTGATGTTTCGAAATATCAAACCACTGCCTAAGAAAAATCCATCATAACTCTTGTATCATTGAAAAGATTTTACAGACATCCACCAACACGACACAGACCTTGGGGGGATCAGGTTTTGCAGCAATTGTTTTCAAATGGTGTTTTTGGTCCAATTCAAAGTTGGGCTCAGCAGCACCATAGATGTTTCCTAAATGTGGCTGTTAACTCCAAAAACTAATGTGCAGCAAATTGAAGAGTAGTGAGTTTTGTAACTTACAAGAGAATCTGCCCTGGGACAAGACTAGAGGTTCCTGGGGAACAATTCCGGGAAATGCTGTAACTTGCAAGAGAAACTGCCCTGGAAAAAAGACTAGAAGTTCCAGAGGAACAATTCCAGGATCTCTTGTAACTGTCAAGAGAAGCTGCTATGGAACAAGAATACAGGTTCCTGAGGAAAAATCCTGGGAACTCTAACTGGCAAGAGAGCTGTCCTGGAACAAACAAGATTAGAAGTTCTTTAAGAACAATCCAAGGAACTCCTGTAACTGGCAAGAGAGGCTGCCCTGATGAGACTAGAAGTTACTGTTGAACAATCCCAGGAACTCCTATAAATGGCAAGAGAAGGTGCCCTGGAAAAAAGACTGGAAGTTCCTGAAGAACAATGCCAAGAAATTTTGTGGATGATAGTGGATGGCAGCACAAACAAAATGGTGGAAAAGTGCAAAGAATCTGGGGAAGATGTAAAGCGAAGCCCTAGTCCCCACTGTGCTTTAGCACAGTGTTGTGTTGTCTCCCAAAAGTGCAAGATTGAGCAAGTGGATCTATGTGCTCTGGGGGTGCATTATGGATCTCCTAAAGAATCATGAAACCCAATATTAGAAGACAACCGAAAATACCCATACACGTGTGGTGAGAAGGCTGACAGGCAGCCAACACAGGCACTGACAGAAAAAGTCTGACGACAGTAGGAACCTCACTGTGAAAGAAAGGCGTGATGCTGTGTCCCTTGTTTATATAAGACACATTTACAGGCGTGTTAACACAAATTCTACCATGAAGACAGGGTTGCACCCCTTGCTAAAGCCAACCTCCTCCTTACACGCAGTAGCATTGAGCTCCGTCATTCCTCACATTTACAGACTGGCATAAGAAAATCCCCTCTCCAAAGAATGGTAGGAGGAAGCAGCCCTTTCAAAACAGGAACTGTATATCGGAATCAAATAACCTTAAACCAAACATTGACCGACCAACCAGGTGTAAAGAATGGTGGCTCACCACAGAGAGAGGGGCCGCTTCAGGAAGGCCCAGAGAGACAACGCTCATTTTACGATAATCATTTCAACACGCAACGCAGGAAGGTGAAGAACACACCAAATCCCTAACTAAAAACTTTAAGAAAAGCCACTAGCCCAATTCTCAGTGTCCAGACCCATCGAATCAAAGTGTCAGTCTTAGCACATTACCACCAAATAGAGGGCAGTCATTGGCATAAAAGGCACAAAGAAATATTACAGTGGGTCTACTGAAACAACGAAACATGTAAACATTGACAAAGGTATCCGGTATCACTACATATAATCCCCACCAAAAATATTGCTGTATATATGGTCGTCTGGAACGGCCAGAGGCAATATTTTTGGGGGTGATAATTGTTGGGGGTTTTGGGAGCAACGGTTGCGGGGGTGGCCCCCGCGCCTTTCAAAATAATGTGGGGTTTGCTGAGGTGTCCCCCGCAGGTTCCATGCCTTAATATCGCCGCAAAAATATGGCAATATTTTTGCCTGGTGATATTTTTGCGGGGATATTGACATATGGAACCAGGTATCCACTGTGCCATCACAAGAATAGAAAGGGCCTGCCAAAATCTCTGATTAAGAGAATGGCGCTATTCTGAGAACTCTTCCAGCGACCCATAATGGGCATTATCAATCTCATAGAAGCCCCAAGCCACAGACACAAGCAAGTACTAGTGATTTGGCTATGCAACGCAATAGCCGGAGGCCCTCCCTAGGATTTGGACATCAGCCAAGCAAAGTTGTGACCTCCTTATGACATTGTTTGCACCTTCTGGGACAGTTACTTACAAGGTGTACAAGTTTACGTTGACCCTTGTGAATCTAATTTGGCAAATATGAACATAGCATACTGCAAATCTTTTCCCAAGCGTAGTGCTCGCGGTGAATGCCAAAGGCTGATAATGTGGAACATTAGCCGAGAGTGCTACAAATCAAGCCTGAGTTTCCATTATGCCATGGCACGTACCTCACAAAGAATCCGATTCTGAGACTCTAGCTCCATGGGGAACGCTGCCTGGGCATTTTGTTGCTAACCTTGGATTTATTGCAAGGTTCCGCATTTTGCTTCTTGCTCGCATCTGCGCACATTTAAATACAAGGTTTTTTTTTTTTGTGACAGCCACGCTTTTCAGGATAATCTGTACAAAAATCAGGTGATGAGGAGTGCATCGGAGGAGCAGGGTGAGCCGCATTACCCTTAGCAGTCTGCAGAACCACATGGGGTCGGTCACCTTCTGCCAGGGAGGGCGACTATTGCATTCCGGTCAGAGGCCACAACTGCCATGGGTTTTCCTCCCCAGTGCCAAGGCCTTTTTTGGTGATTTCAGTATTTCACCATGCAAAGCCTTCTAACATTTTATCCTTCATTAACCCGTTAAGTGCCAAGGACGAGCTATCTCGTCCTTGGCACTGGGGAGGTAATCCCAAGGACGACCCTCCTTTTACTTCTACTGCACGCTGTTACAGAAGGGATGGAAGTCCTGGCTGTCCAGGATGTAGATCCGCGGCTCTGTTTAAGGGTAGGGATCATTCTGAAGATTAAAGATATAGCATGCCGGCACCTGAACGACAACTGTGCTAAGATATAAGACTGCCATCACTGTAACCCAAGTGATAGGTCAAGGCGTTTTAAGGGTTTGGCTGCCTAGCATAAAGGTTTCACTTGCTGTTTAAAACCTCAGCCTGTTAGGCTGGACCATTCTGTGGGACAACTCTGCTGTCAAATGTCAAGTCCAGTATGCAGGCTTGTGTCACCTAGACGAGTGGTAGTCGCTCTGTCATCCACCGTCAGTTCTGGCTTAAAACTCTCTTTTTTTTATTTTATTTTATTTATTTAGCTTAACATAAAACCTTTCACCTATATCAAAGCACGCAAGTTAAAATCACGTCTCAAAATTTTAATTTAATTTCATTAAAAAAGGCCAACACATTACAAAAGTTCATTATAGACACTTCACAGTTCAAAATGACTTAAATAAAACTGCATCCAATCATTGTCATCATTCACAAACTGTACATTCACATTAATACCTATTGTGGTGTTGCTTAGTTGTCCTCAGTCAAGACCTCCAGCCCCTTAAATGCATCCACGAGGGACATAAGTAGGGCTATAGTCAATGATATTCTTCCCCCACACCTGAAAAGAATCTGGAATGGTTTTTAAGAATAAGCAATACCACATACCTTGAGTGAGTTGGGTGGCTCTTTTGAACCTGGAGTAAATATGTATGTTTGGTTTGCTTCTAGGTGTAAAGCCTAATTGACAGGCACTTGACGCACCAGTACTACATGAATCATAGACTGGTGGTAATCATGAGTCGAGTTATTCATTTACTAGCTGATTGCAGCAAATAATTATAATTGAAACAACACTAACTCGGGCTGTTCCACATTGTGTTGCAGGCAACTGAGATACTACTTGTGAAGTGATAACAAGCATCTTGGATTACTGAGAGAACATATGGCGTACACTGTGTGAATAGTGATCTGTGTTTAATCTATGTTTTAGAAAAAAATACTAATGTTATGGCGAATAAAATCCCCTGTAGAATTTCCCATAATATTCTGATAAGGTGTAAAGGGAATGAAACATGTTGGCTATTGATACAAGCTATATGACAACAGCATGTCATTAATGGAATCAGTCCTTAGTTGAACCAATTTAGACTGAGAGTGTGTTAGAGATGGTTCTGTGATACATCACACTATCGTTAGCTAGATGGCTTTGTCTATTTTTTAGAACTCTGCATAATAGATTATTGATGTACAAGTCACGTTTGGGATGCACATGTCACTTTGAAAAATTGATGCATATGTCACTTTGAGAAATTGTGAAAATTATGTATTTTTAATATATACTTTTGATTAAAACCTGTTCTTTTTTTAAATGATTAGCCTTGATTTGTTACAATCACCACAATATAATGCCTGTTATGTATCTGTAGTATAATTATCAGTGACAACTCCATCTTAATTATTTTCCTGAGGTCTTATTTAGCATACGAAATAATGGTGAGCCAGAGACGGTCAAGTGGGTTCAATGTTAATTTAATGGGAAGCCGCCATAAGCGCATAACAGACTCCTACACGCTCTCACATCTCCAACACGCTATGTACTAGAGCTAGGCAAGCCTGATGGGGCTCTGGCCAGCCCAAGACCCACTTAGGGCTCTGGCATGCTCCTCTCTCAGGTCAGTGCCTGCCCAGAGCCCTACCGGGTGCCCACCCAGTCATAAGCTTTTTTTTAAATAAAAACAAAGAAAAGATGCACTCCTGGTGTGCTGACAGCACATATAGGAGCACTTTTGACTGTTTTCTGGTCCCAGCTGCTGGACTGCACGTCCCTCCCCAGTCACTCATTGAGTGGCTGGGTCAGGAGATGAAGTCAAGTGGCCAGGACAGTAAGTCAGGCAGACACACTCCGGGAAGTGCTGCCGGCACACCAAGAGCATGTCTTTTTTTTGTCCCACTGCAGGATGGAACACTTCCTGGTGGTGCTCTGAGGCAGCAGTGAACTCAAAGAGGTAAGTGAGAGCCCGTGTTGCCCATTAGCTCGTTTTCATGCCCCTCCCAGTATCCTTTATCTCATTTGTTGCCTCAACAACTTTAGATGCCTCAGACCAGTATTGCCCCTTTTCTTGACCCCAGTACCATTTAGCCCCTCGTGTTGCCCCTTACCCTTGTAGCTGCACCAGTCCTGTTTTGCCCTTTTCTTGAGCCCAGTTCATTTAGCCCAGTTTTGTTGCACATCCACCCCTTTAACTGCCCCAGACCAGTGTTCCCCTTTTCTTCACCCAGTCCCATTTAGCCCCTTTTGTGACCCCTTACCACCTTTAGCTGCCCCAAGCCTTTTTAGACCCTTCTCTTGACCCCCCCACTCCTGTTTAGCCCCTTGTGTCTCCCCTTATACCTTTTAGCTGTCCCAATGACCGTGTGGCCCTTTGCCTTGAACCCCCAGTCTCATTTTGCTACTTTTGTTGCCCCTTAACCTTTTCAGCTGCCACAGGACCGTTTTGCCCCTTTCCTTGACCCCAGTCCCATTTAGACCCTTTTGTGGCCCTTATCCACTTTAGCTGCACCCCGGCCCATTTTGCCCCTTCACTTGATCCCAGGTCCCATTTAGGCCCTTTTTGTTGCCCCTTAACCCTTGTACCTGGATCAGTCCTCTTTTGTTCCTTTTCTTGACCCCAGTCCCATTTAGCCCAGATTTGTTGCACCTCAACCCCTTTAACTGCCCCAGACCAGTGTTACCTCTTCTCTTGACCCCCCACTCCCATTTAGCCCCTCTGCCCTTTTAGCTGCCCCCATGACCATGTGGCCCTTTTCTTTGAACCCCCAGTCACATTTAGCCCCTTTTGGTGCCCCTTAACTATTTCAGCTGCCACAGAACCGTTTTGCCTCTTTCCTTGAACACAGTCCCATTTAGGCCCTTTTGTTGCCCCATAACCCCTTTAGCTGCCTCTGGACCCGTGTTTCCTCTTCTCTTGAACCCCACTCCCATTTAGTCCCTTTTGTTAACTCTTAACCCTGTTAGCTGCCCCAGACCCGTTTTAACCCTTCTCTTGACCCCAGTCCCATTTAGCCTCTTGTGTGGCCCTTTCTCCACTTTAGCTGCTCAGTCCTGTTTTGCCCCTTTTCTTGACCCCAGTCCCATTTAGCCCAGTTTTGTTGCATCTCAACCCCTTTAACTGCCCCAGACCAGTGTTGCCCCTTTGTGTGACCCAGTCCCATTTAGCCCCTTTTGTGACCCCTTACCACCTTTAGATGCCCCAGGCCCGTTGTGCCCCTTCTCTTGACCCCATTCCCATTTAGCCTCTTTTGTTGCCCCTTGACCCCTTTAGCTACCCTTTTTCTTGACCCCAGTCCAATGTAGCCACTTTTGTTGCCCCTTAGATCCTTTAGCAGCCCCAGGCCCGTGTTGCCCTTTTCTTGACCATAGTCCAATTTAACCCCTTTTTGTTGCACTTCAACAACTTTAACTGCCCCCAGATCTGCACACCCTTTTCCTTGATCCCCCAGTCACATTTAGCACCCTTTTGTTGTCCATCAACCCCCTTAGCTGCCCCAGGCTCGATTTGCCCCTTCTCTTGATGCACAATCCTATTTAGCCCCTTTTGTTGCCCCTTAACAGACCCATTTTGCCCCTTTCCTTGACCCCTCAGTCCCATGTAACCCCTTTAGCTGCCCCAGAACTGTTTTGCCCCTTTCCTTGACCACCGGTCCCATTTAGCCCATTTGGCTTCCCCAGACCTGTTTTTCCCCTTCTCTTGCCCCAGTCCCATTTAGCCCCTTGTGTTGCCCCTAAACCCCTTTAGCTGACCCAGACCCGTCTTGCCCCTTCTCTTGATTCCCAGTTCCATTTAGCCCCTTGTGTTGACTGTTGACCCTTTTAGCTGTGCCAAGACCCATCCTGCCCTTTCCTTGTCCCCTCAGTCCTATTTAGCCACTTTAGCTGCCCCAGACCAGTTTTACTCCTTTCCTTGGCCCCCAATGCTATTTAGCCTATTTGACTGCCCCAGACACGTTATGCCCCTTCTCTTGACCCCCAGTTCCATATAGCCCCTTTTATTTCCCCTTGACCCTTTTAGCTGCCTTCAGAGGTTTGTTCCTTTTCTTGGCCCCGTCCCATTCCACCCCTTTTCTTGGCCCTGAACCCTTTTTACTGCCCCAGGTCCGTTTTGCCCGTTTTCTTGACCCCCCAGGCACATTTAACCCCTTTTGTTACCACCAGGCTATGTGGCCCCTTTAGTTGATCCTCACTCCTTTATCCCCTTTTGTTGCCCCAATCCCATTTGACCTCTTTCTTGCCCCATCTCGTTTAGCTCCTAATCCTTCCACAGCCCTGTTCTTGCCCTCTTTAGTCCCTTTTCTTGCCCCGTCCATGTTAGCCCTTTTTTGTACCCCTTTAGCCCTTTTTGTTGACTACCTAACCCCGTTAGCTCATTTTCTTGCCCCACCCCCTTTTCTTGGCCACCAATCAGGCCCCTCCCCTAAGAGCCAAGCCTGACCCCAGTCTCGACCCTGGCTCTCCCAGGTCCACTCGCTACTCGCACGCATTCCACCCATTTCTCTCATGCCCACCACAATGGGCCAACTGGCGCCACCTGCCGCCTGCCCAGTATTTCCCTGCCCCAATACAGACCCGCCTTGTCAGTTCTGTGTCCCGTTCATGGTGGCCCCTT
The DNA here is from genome assembly GCF_040938575.1 of Ambystoma mexicanum. Classification (NCBI taxonomy): domain Eukaryota; kingdom Metazoa; phylum Chordata; class Amphibia; order Caudata; family Ambystomatidae; genus Ambystoma; species Ambystoma mexicanum. Next base: position 1,205,516,098 of record NC_090934.1, on the reverse strand, counting down.
CCCGGAGCGGCACCCACGAGTGCCGCGTGCCTCCCCTGTGCGTTCTCAAGGCAGCCCCCTCCAGCCCGACGCCGGAGTGGCTGACGATGGAGATTAACCGGATTCCACCCTGTGATACAGCGCTCATTCCTTCAATTAGAATTTAATTGGCCTGGGGACTTGATCTTCAACGATCCTTTTGGGAGAGCGGCGGGGCTTCGGTTCTGTTAGCACACGTACTGCGCAGAGATGCTGAGGGGAACAGACATGTAATTACCAACACAGTTAAACATGAGAGCATCACACAGCAACACACATACATAGTAACACAGTCTGACACGCAGACACCCAGATATATTCACCTGCGTCCACACACACGCTTTACTAATGAATTACCACATTTAACAATTCTCCACGAGAGAGCACTCCGCAGAAACGAAAAAAAGTGATATCATGTTGACAGGATACAAAACATATTAAGACACAATTAAGTTTTTATGTAAATGAAATATGCATGGTATACTAAAAGCTATGAATAAAACCAACACTGACATGGATTTGAAGGGGAAATGTTTCAACGCACAAAAACACAGCATAATTGTACGCGCCCTCTGCAACACGCACACACACAGAAAGGCGCAGGGAAAATACACGTAGATAAAAACACAGACATAATCCAATTTACGAAGGCTCGGGTAAACAACGCGAAAAAGCCTGCAGGGAGGGCACGCAGAAACACAAATAAGGGCCCGCCCACACGGACACAAAGACAACACTCATCTGCTTCTAACCACAAATACACAGTTATGCACACTCACTCATGCACTCGATTACACAAAACATGCATACACATTGAGATTAACACATACAGAACCGAGATAGGAACAATTAAACGTCAAGTGCACAAACCAGTTATTCAAGAAAAATGTTGAAAATTGGTGACATGCTGTTTATGGAAGTCTAGGGTGGCAAACATGGCAAGAGTCCATCCAAGTGATGCAATCGTTTGCACATACAAACATGCCAGTCACAGAAAGGGTTAAGTGGCACCCATCCCACCCTAAAGAATGGGGTATTGTGTTGGATACCATGGTTTTCCCAACCAAATTATTTGTATGTGTTGTAATGTAGGGCAAGTGAGAGCACTGGGAAAGTTAAGTGCTTGCCTAAGGCAGCCCTAACTAGAGGGTGCCAGAGGTGCTGCAACAATAGGGCAATTCTAAGCAGCTGCAAGCGTTGCCCCAGGCATTGAGGCACTACACTGAATCAATTCGGTGTGGGGTGGCAATGTGGCACTTCGCTTGGCAGGATAACGTCTTGGAGAAATGCATTATATTGTATCGTGAGTGAAAATAAACGTTTTGGATGGGGTTATTAAGCACGAAAACCTCGATTTCTTAATGGTGAGTGGTCTGTTTGTTAGACAATTGGAAATCTCGTGTTGTTGCCTAGTAACAAGGTCTTAATTTAAACGTGAAGCCACCATTTTCATCTTCTCAGAATCCATCTAGGAGACACAGCTGTTGATTTACAAAGGCGTTTTTTCAATGGGAGAATCCCATTGAAAAACGCGTTTGTAAATCAGGCCCCAAGCAAACTGTTGTGTCAAAAGTCTGCAGATACTCTTGGCCCGATTTGTGGAATTTATTGTGTGGTTCAAAGTGACTTTGCACTACTGAAAAGTGACTGCACTGCCGACACCGAACCCTGAGTCATGGAACTGTGCAAAGTGTAGTTTTGCAATGCAGAGTCCGTGCAAAGTCATTTTGTACTGTACAAATAACTATGCACTGTGACTACTTTGCACAGACTTTGAACTGGAAAAATACAATTTACACGGTTCCATGAATATATATATTCAGAAACTGTACACATTGGAAAGGATTAAGAAAAAGGAAAATTCCAAATGGTGGGAGGCCATGACCTTACAAACATACTTGCAAGTCCAACGTATCCCGAGAAGTTTGAGAATTCTGACAATCCCAACATTCAAAGATATAGACCCCAGACAGGAGGAGTGGACAGACCATAGGAATACATGCTCATTTAAAATGATTGAAAGTTCTATAAAATGTGCTAAAATAGACAGTCAAACTTCTCAAAGACATTGAAGAGATGGAAGAGCAACTGTTCAGCTCGGAGGATGGGGACAAATGTAAAAGAAGAATGTCCAGAGTAGTAGAAAAACTGGAGAGATACAAAGGGGAAATCAGTACAAGGAAACAGCACACATTCAAACGGGATCGTTTGGACTATGAACAAGGGAGAACATGCACTTTTGCCAAACAGTTTGATGTTCCTATCAAGAATAGAATGGAACAGGTGGCCAATAGCCAGCAGAAAACAGTGATTACAATGCAAGATGCTAGCAGCTCAGAAGTGGACACATCTGATGGGGATGCACCTCTTTTAAAAAAGCTTAACCTTTTAGAGGAGTTCGAACTGCTTCATTTAGACAGCAGAATGGACAAGAAGGGAAGAGGGCAATATGGCAGACAGAGCAAAAGCAGGAAAAGTCGGAAAATCAAGACGAGGTGGGGACGCCAGCAATAGCAACCAGTGAAATATGACCACACGATCTGGCAGCAAGCAGAGGGAGAGAACACAAGGAAGGAAGACCTTCAATTAACATTTTTGTAACATCTCTACCAGAACATTAACAGAAAGTGAAACATAAGTTCTTTCACTAGGTTTGCCCTTCAGTCCTACGTACACTTAAGATTACACGTCCACAAGAGTGAATTTATTCGAATTCATAAGGTAGCTTAAATTAAGAGCATTTTATGCAACTAAAGTTAAGGACAGAACAACTAAGAAAATCATAACTATCAATGAACTATCCCCCCTCACAGAAAAAGATCTAACAGGTCTGATATGTCTTGCTAACATGGACCAGATGCCACAAAAATGTTGGGAGGACTCTAGAGCATTGGACAATAGAACACTTAGGGGCCGATTCATGGAACAAATGTGCGCCAAAAATCCCAGCGCAAGCAGGCGCAAGGAGGTGCAAGCGTGAGAAAGCAAGCGCACGTGCACGCGTGCGATTCAAGGAAGGCACTGCGCTACTTTCCCACTGGTTGTGTGCCAAATCCGTGCATGGCGCACGCTGGCACAAACGTCTCCAAACAGCGTGCGCTAAGCGCACAGCGAAAGCGCACATAGCGCGGCGCACACAACAAAAGTAGGCGGAACAGGGGGCGTAACACGCGGAATGGGGAATAACGCATGAAAAAGAAGGCGTAACTGGGGAAGTACTGCAGGGAACTACACAGGGAACTAGTACTGCGAACAACCCGTATTCATGGATTCGAATACGGGAAACCCGCGCACGGCAAAAGACGCGCACAGTCGTCAACGCGTCCGCCCAGGAAGGCAGGCGGAAGCGTCCCCGCGCACAGTATAAAAGTGCGCGCAAACAACATACACGTATATACAGCTACGATGAATGCCCCATTTGTTGCAGCACTGATCGTGGGACACCGCAGGAGGAGGAGAATAGCCAGGGCACGCATATTTTCACCACGGACAACCCTTTTTGGGATGCCTGATGACCATGTCTATGGCAGGTATAGGGTTCCACCCCGTATCATCCTAGACCTGGTCAGGGAGTGGGAAGATGACCTAATATCCCCCACCCTCTGCTCCCAAGCATTGAGCCCCTTGGAGAAGGTGCTCAATGTCCTGCATTTTTTGGCCACTGGGTCTTTTCAGCGGACTACTGCCATAGTGGGGGGGCCTCACAGGCCACGCAGTCACGCTGCCTACACCAGGTCTTGGCAATCATGACTGCACGCCCCTCAGTCCACAGGCACATATACATGCCCAGAACACCCCCAGAAAAGCAGGCCATTGTCCAGGACTTTTACAGGGTGGCACACTTCCCCAAAGTGCTCGGTGCCATAGATTGCTACCATGTGGCCCTACGTCCAGCTAGGGCCACTGAGCACATCTACCGAAACCGCAAGCACTGGCATTCCATCAATGTACAGGTGGTATGTGATGCAAAGGGAATCATCACCTCTGTCTATCCAAACTACCCTGGCTCCACCCATGACAGTTTCATATACAGAATGTCCGACCTGAGCCAGGCCCTGGAAGCTGGCAAGCATAGTGACACATAGCTCCTAGGTGAGTACAAATGCCCGTGCACATGCATGCATGTCTCACACACACACACAAATACACAAACCCCAATAATCACAACCATTATCACCTCTACAGGGGACAGTACCTACCGTCTGAGCAACCACATGATGACGCCAATCCGGAACCCCACCACACCACCCCAGGTAAGATACAACACGGCCCATATTGCAACCAGGGCCATAGTGGAGCGCACATTCAGAGTGCTCAAGTCACGCTTCCGCTCCCTTGACCGCTCTGGCGGGTAGCTACTCTATGCACCCCCAGTAGTGTGCAGGATCATTGTGGCAGCATGTTTCCTGCACAATGTTGCAACACGGCAGGGCATACCGGTGGACATGGTGGTGCCCCCACATCACCAACCACAGGCACAGGCACTGCCCATGGGAGGGGATAGGGCACGTGGCGAGGAAGCACAGACCCAGCTTGTGGACAGATTGTTCACCTAAACTCCCCACCCTGCGGAGTCCACACAGGCCTGGCACATACCAGGTGACAATCGATGATGCCAAAGAGACAGTCAACTGTCACAACCTTACCACCCTGAGATTATTGCCATGGAATTGCCACATTGTGTGCATCCCTAGCTACTTAAACACACGCAATCCTGTGGACCAAAAGGCATACATGCAAGGTGTGAATCACACAGATCTGCCAAACAGGCCATGACTACCACTGGTATGTCACTCAAACCCTCCACAACCACAACATGACATGGCAAGCAATAGCCATACACCAACACAGTAACAATAAGGTACACATTGCCATGTGAAAAATGTAAATTGGCATCAGACAATGATGCCTGACATGGAATCAGATGAAATGACTGACCAACAACCTCCCACCCAAAATAAGTCATACCCAAATGCATTCCCAAAATTGTAGTTGAAACATAACAATGAATGCCTGTCTACATGCACAATGTGCATTGCAAAATCAACACTGCAGCTACTGTGTGCCGTGTCCACCTCCTGCAACACACTGCTCAGCGCACAGCACAGTGAACAGCCATTGTGTGTGATGCACACCCTGAGCATGACATCTAAGCGACAAACTACATAAAAAACAAAATTAGGCATGTACAGGATCCACAAATGGTCAGAGAACATGTGCTGCAGGGACACAGTGGGCACCAGAAGGCAAACAGAGTGTGCACGTGGACATGGAAAGGTGGTTGTACATGTAGTGGATCATAGTGTGAGCGTGTGGGTCAGTGGGGACATGCACTCAACATATGCATGTGAAATCAAGAGACCATCAGTGTCTTCTACACATCACATGTGAACATTCACCATGTGTATATCCCAGCATGTCAAACCACAACTATCCCCTCACACCTAAAAGGTAAACACAACACATGAACAGACATTGATCAGCAGAATACATCATGTACATAGGAAAACACAATTACAATTTCAGGGTGCCCTCACACTGCAGGGCAAGGCAACTATCAACAACAACCCCCCCTCACAAATCACCACGACCCACTGAACAACTGCATCTGGGTCATTCATCGTACATCCTTGAATTCCACCTGGCCACAGGATCACCCTTCCCCTTTGTCACCATCTCCCACCTTGTGTGTAAAAAGTTGCCAGCACCCTCAGAGTCCACCTAGATTTGCAAAAGCACAAAATCCAAGAGAACCCAAAGCAGGACAACACAGAAGCCAAGGCAGTAAAACATACCAGAACAGCCTCCAGTAGATGACTTCAAGTAGCAGTATGCCACAAAGGCCAAGTACGACCACAATGATGTCAACAACCAAGGTAGCACAGTAAAACAATGTCACTACAGGATCTGAACCATGTGTGGTACATAACATAGAATGATGCAACACAAATGGATGTCTACTGTCACAGCTCCCGTGTACAGGCACAGGAGTGGCACAAAACAACCACCCCACTGTGGTCTGGGTGCCTGCAAGGTCTAACTCACACAGGTCTCTGCGACTCTGGAGGGGAAGGAGGGTCAGGGATATGCAGTCGGCACAGGCATTGGCATACTGGAAAACAGGAATGAGGGGCAAGAGAGGGGAGTAGGATTGACACGGGAAAGTAGGGAATGCAGCAAAATGTAGTACACACATTAACACATACACAAATCGACAAAACGTGTCCACATGCACATAGCAGTAAATTACTCAAATGGAAGTCAAAGAGAAACTTATCTCTGGGGTGAGTGCTGGCCTCCTGCCTGCGCACTCTCCGGTCCAGTAACAGGAGCAGTTCAATGCTGCAAAGAGAGCCACAGTTAATAATCTGTGCGTGCCCAAAACACACAAACACACTACCAAATATGCCCCAAAGTAACAAAATACACTACAAACAGACAAACTTGTGTGGATGCTTCATACCCATACATAACATTACCCCTCTGATGGTTCATACACAGTCAATGCAGTCGGTCAGGCACTGGTAGGTACGTGGCAAATGGAACACCAATGTGTCACGATTCACACAACATGCAATGTTCCCAGTGCAGGCAGACAGACGCATATAGCAAAGTCTGACTTCAGAACAAGTCCTGTACCACCATGACCAAAATAAAGTAGCCAGTGCATGTATCAATTTCTACTTGGAAATGAAATGCACTGCACCTGAGTCTGTCCCTTGCTGTCTGTCCCTGTGAGCTGCTTCATTCCATGTCTCGGGATGCTACATGGCTAATACAAGTGCCTCAATGGACCATGGTGGGCCGGAGAGTATGTGCCACTGCCCCTGCAGGTGCCCCAGACAACTTTCACATCAACTAGCCATCAGTCCATTAACACATCTGAGCTGTATTGTGTGCTTCTACACCAATATTTGTCCAAGTTCACTGTCAGTGCTGCTACTAAGCATGCATGTGCAACTGGCCAGGTGGAAGGATTGCTGTGTTGTGACCCCCCCTGTGCTTCTCACCTTGCCTGGAGTCCCTTGAAACACGTCAGCTGTTTTCGGATGCATGAGCGCAATCCCTGTGCTTCTGCTTGCGCACACATGCGCATGTCGGCAGCACCAAACGTGTCCTGATTCCAATGGCCCATGTCTGCTGGCAAAGGTGGTCTTGAGGCTCATCCCCCTGCAGAAAGTGCATGAAACACATGATTAGTGCTTAATATTCATCTGTGTGTGTCTCTTCAGGCATTACATGACTGGACCATGTCAGAGATGTACATGAGAAATAACACCATCAGTCAGTCTTTCACAGCAACAGCGTGGAACACACTATCTATGGCATGATTTGCAACACACACATGTTCATTAAAGATAAGAAACATACTACACAATGCATAGCAATGAATGTACACATGAATCATTAAACACCCCATCTAGCAAAATAAGAACAGTGGACAATTACACCCCAATCATCCCCACTAGGGGTGTTAACACAAGTTCCACAGCAGCAGACATGCCACAGATATGAGAGTCCATTGCCCTTGTGTAATAGGCTGTTACACCGAACCATCCTTGCGAGCCCATGGATAAGGGAAGCAGGAGTGGCATATGTGAGTTAAGGACCCCAAGCAGCAAACACATACACAAGACAAGCTTGAAAGGCCCAGCTGGAACAGACAGTGGATGCTTTCAAAAGCCACAAAGAACCACACCGTCACACGAAAGCACAATAGACTAGCAATTTTAAACTATATTAACTAATTACACTAACTATGAAAAACCTACTTTACCTATTTAAACTAACTATCAAACAGAAACTAAAAGAAAAATCAAAAATGGCCACATTCGACCCAGGGGGGGGGCAGTCAGGAGGGGGGAGGTACAGGGTGCTGCTCAACACACACATGTGAAGATGCTGAGGAAAAAAAAAACCTCCATGGGCTCAACGCCTGCACAGCCCGACCTATGTGGGAGATAGATTGTTGTCCGAGTCTGGCTCTTACTGGAAAGGAGGACGTGGCACAGGAGCATGACCATGCCTAGCCACAGCTTGCCCCTCGTCGGCAGCAGGTCTGTCGGATGGGTGAGCCTGGTTTTGTGTGGTGATAACATGTAGGTCTGCATGCAGAACCTTCCGTAATACACGTGCTTCCTCTTGCAAGGTAGCATGTGTAACACGGAATTCCTCCTGCAAGGCCTGGCTTGACAACTGCTGCACCTCCCGGCAAGCATGTAGCTCAAGCTGTGCAAACCTCTCCTCTGCCCGCTCCCTCTGGGACATCAGAAGGACGCCCAGAGTGGATCTGAGGGAAGCATACTCCTCCCTCAGTGCCTTCATGTGTGTCTCTGCTTGAGCAGCAATTGCTTGACGCAGAGACGACATTTCAGCCTGGCGTGCCCTGTCTGAGGCCGCCATGCCCAGCCTGAGCGAGTGGGCCGTGGACCGTGCCGCCTGCTGCTGGAGAAGCACCTGCCTAGCAGGGGGGAGCACAGATTGGGTCACACGCTCCATGCTCTCAGCGATGTTCTCCATTGCTGCCCCCTGCCGTTCAGAATGGGCAGTCATGTCTTGCTCCCACTCAGTATACTGTGGTTGCGCACGGCGACCACGTTGCTGGGCTTGACCCCTGTGGGACCCAAGGACCTTGTGTCCTCGTTGTGTTGGCACCGCCCGCGGCTGCACGACTACATGCCCCCGTCAACATGATGTCCCAGGCACATCAGTAACTGGTGTGGAGGGTGACCCTGTGTCCCGATCCACCACGGGTGGATGTACCAAGACTGTCTCACCCCTCAGTGCAGGTGTCGCGGACAGAGGAGTGTCCACATCAGAATCACTCACCCCTGACATATTTACCTGATGCTCATCCAACTCGACATGGTCGTCAGAGTGTTCTTCAGGGCTGGACTCATAGGCAGCCAGAGACAAGATGGACTGTAGCACTTGGGGGTTTTCGTGGCCTACCACCCCACAACCCCCACTTGTCCCAGGTTGTTGTAGTGAGAACAACCCTGTGCCTGGCATGACAACGCCATCCTCTGGCTCCATTGCGTCATCATTTAAAAAATAGAGAGAAAAAAGGTCACTACACATGTTAGAAGCACACAACACACACACACACTGACAACAAACACATCAGGCAGACATGTGACACACAAAATAGAACCTGGCATGCATGCTGGGTCAACTTGAATTTGCTTCTGAGATTAGACCTGCTGAAAGGTGGCAGTTTGCACTGAAGTGGGTCTATGCAGTGCAGCGAACATGTATGTTACTCACTACCTACATGTACAAGGACTCCATGGTGTGTGTCAGAAAATGTGAAGGCAGTGCAAGGTCAACTTCCGGCATCATGTGCAATGTGCATTCAATGGGTAGCATATCTACAAGCAAAGCACCCCTCCGCCCAAGTGCAAAAGCAGGGATGCCTAGCATGGTATCAAAAGGCTGAGCATAGACCTGTGTATTGACAGACAGTGTTGACTAGCATCAACAGCTTCATGTGAGTCAAGTGACAACACTGCAAATGATGATGGGACAGTTAGGAGGACACATGATGAAACCTCTGGAGTCCACCCACGTGTGAAGAAGACACTACACCAGTTGGACAGAGTCATTGGCCTTCAAACAAGCTGAGGCCTGTGACCCTCACAGATTGTCAGACCCTAAACATGTGTGCAACGCAGTACTGAGCCACAGTTGACATGGGAAGGCGGATGAAATGCCATGCAATTTAGGTCATCCTGGACTTGTATTACAGTCATCATCCAGTTATGGACACATATGGGCATGCGTGGAATGCACATGGAGCATGAATGGGCACTCATGTCCCTGCAGGGCATCTGACCTCTGCACAATCCAAGTGAGACACCCTGCATCAAGTACTAAGGATGTACCACAATGGATATGTCTGGCAGATTGGCCGCTGGATGTTAGCATGTACACAGGAGGCATGAACAGGGAAGTACCCAACGGCAATATTGTAACAGACCAGTGCTAAGGTGGAATTGTGGTGCAGAGCAGGGGGTTGAGGGGCAAGGGAGCATGCCTACATTGGGTACCCCCTTGCAGGCAGAGTACACATGCACGTCAGTCATGCTATGCATAGTTCCTGGGCTGAGAGGGAGCTCACCCCACGCTACATGCAGAAGTGCCAGTGATCTGGAACATGGACCGGAGGGGCAAACTGGTAACCAGCATGTGAGTAGGATGCAAAAGTGGTGATGTGGACAGTCCCCGTCTGCTCCACATGTCCACCATCCAGCAGAGTAGACATGCATCAGGGAAGCATTGCATTACTCACACATCATAACCATGTACACGTGACATGTAGTGGCAGTCATGCATATCACATCACACAAGTAAAACACACACGTCCTCCACAAACACGCATCAACACTCACTGAACTGTGCATCAAAGTCCGGCATCTCTCCCACTCCTTCGACCGATTCTGATGGTATGAACTCCGCAACGAGTGACTCGTGCGGAGTGAGGTCTTCCTCCTCCAGTGCAGGCCCACCGCTAGTCACCAGAGTCAAGTTGTAATTTGAGGCACGCTTAGCCTTAGCGCTGCGTTTGAGGTAATTCCAATGCTTTTTGCACTCTTGTGCTGTGCGCACCTCATGGCCGAATGTACTCACATGTTCCGCAACTTGCTTCCAGTGGGTATCACAGTGGGCAGCCGTAGTCTGACAATTGGCTCCCACTAGCATGTCACGGCTGTGGTCCCGCACGTAGTCCACGAGGTAGTCCAGTTCCTGGTTGCAGAAAGGCTTCTTCCTCGACGTGCAGGAGGTCGTGGCTGTGTGTGGGGTCCCAGCCTGTGCTGCATGTGCAACCTTCCTCCTCTTGGATTGTGGCGCAGACCCTGGCTGGCTGATGCCATCCTGATCAGCATGGCCAGTGGGACTGGTGGATTGAGCCAAGGGAGTGGCAGGTGGAGGGACGACCAAAGGCCTGACTTGCGTCAGTGGCAGCTGGGTGCCCTCTAATGGACCCTGCGCAGCAACATCCGCTGTGGCAGGGTCATTGACCGCGACTGTCCTGGTTGGCAGACTCACAACCGGGGTGTTGTTGGGTGCATCTGCCCCTGCATTTGCCAACACCCGGCTGTTCGGGGCAGCAGATGACATTACTGCCCCAGGGACACGTGTCTTGGTCAGGGCAGCCCTGCATGCCTCTATGGTTTCCCTCCGGGCCTTTTGGAAATATTCCAAGGGCTCTTCAATTGCCAACGCAGCCTGCGCTGGCAGACCCTGAGCCTGGGTGGTGGTGTCCACAGCTGCACCTGCAGCTACCACTACCCTTGGCCCGTGGCAGTCGATGAAACGGACTGCCAGGTCACACGGGCGCCAGTGCCAGATGCAGAAGCTGCCTCTCCCAGAACCACAAGGGGTGGTGGCATGACTGCACTGACACATGGCACAACATCATGCTCAAGTGGCGCACCCCTGCCTCTTCCCCTGGAGTCCCCCTACTCCCTGGTCATCCCGGCCATCTCCCTGACCACACCCGCCACGAGGAGTACGCCCAGCTGAGGCACCCCTCACCTTTGGTGGCCTCCCAACCATGGCACAGATGGAGTAGTGCTGGCACAGATGGAGTAGTGCCAATGGGAGGTGTACACCACAATTGACCTGGGCAATTGGGGTGAAGCGTGTGGGATGCAAGATGTTAACAGCCCTCCTGCACCTACAAGGCTGTATGTGACCCCGGTCATGTAGTGACGGGTCACGCTATGCTCAGGCACCCCAAAACTGCAGTAAAACCGTGCACGCAACCCTGCAGCCTACGTGCGTGAAATCAACCTCCCGCAGTACGCGGTGGCACCCAGTAACACGAAAAAAGCATACGCAGGGGACACGCAGGCTACTATGACCACGAAAACGGGTGCGATACACAGGGGCACCCGCAGCAGGAAAAATAGCGTGCGCGACTCACCGTCTGACTAGCGCGATGCAGAAAAACATGCATAGCCAATACCCCCCCCCAAAAGAAGAGATACGTCCTCGATCGCTGTGAATATGTGATGGCGCGCGAAACTACACGAAGCAGCTACAGACGTCGGTCTCCACGAAAGGCACGTACAGCGAACTGCTGGCCCCGCTCACCTTTAACCCGTGCTGAGGGAAGCGCCCGCGTGCCTCACGTCACTTACGCGCGTAAGCCCTTTCCTCGGATTACACGCATTCACACGCGGACGTGCAGTTTTTTCACGCGCGCTGACCCACTATGCCCACGTCACGAGGGAAACGCCAATGCGCGTACACGTTTACGCGCTAAGGGCCTTTGGTCCAATGAAAACGTGTACGCGTGCTGACGCGCTTACACGCTAAATGCCTTTCCTCCAATTACACGCTGACGTGCAATTTTTTCACGTGCCAAATCACTCCGTATCAAGCTGGCCACGCGAAAACACACGGAAGACCATGCTCCTGCCCAGAAGGCCGAATTACTGCCCCCCAGAGCCCCGAGCACGCTCCCACCTGCAATCTGCTGCTGTCTGACTGCCTGCTGCCCATGTGCCCTGCCATTTGCTGCCTGCACATCAGCCAGGGGTGCAATTGCTGTGACCACCCCTACTGGAACTGAAGACTCCTGACTGGGATTCCATCGCTCCACAGCCCAGCCCCAGGACCCAGTTGCCCACCCACTCCTGCCTCTGGGGTTGCCATGTCCAGCAGAACACCATCGGGCAGCACTGGCAACCCCCAGCCAGAGAGGCAGAGGGCCACTAGCTTCAGTGCCAGGGAAGTTGGTGTCCTGGTGGAGCAAGTCCTGGGGCAGTATGATGCCCTCTTTGGAAGTTTGCGCGCCGACAATGAAGGATGGACCAGGATCTGGATGGACATCGTGACTGCCATCAACGCGGAGGGGGTGGCAGTCCGCGACTTACATCATGTCAAGAAGCGCTGGGAGGACTTCAGGTCCAGGACCCTCAACAAGGCCCGGCGCCTTGCAAAGGCAGCAGATGGCGAGGGGCGCCGGGGCCAGCTGTCGGACCACCAAATGAGGGTCCTGGAAGGCATATGCCCAGCGGTCTACATCCAGATCCTTGAGAGGCAGACCCGTCTGGAGTCGAGCCGTAAGTGTACATGCAGAGTGATTGGACGCTGTGCGTGTCGTGGTGTGCCAGTAGTGTGCAGGTTGCACATGTGTTTTTGTAGGGCCATGTAGGGATGTGTATGAACATGGGCGTGAGGCTGCCACATGTGTGTCCTCTCATGTGTGAGACACATTGATGGTGTATGTGTTGGTAAGCATGCTGGACAAATGCAGGTGTGGGAGCACACATGTTTGAATTGCTGTGTATGTACATTAGCGTGGTTGTGGCATGGATGGTGGTTCCTAATGCATGTATCTGCACTGTGCACATGTGCATGTGTGTGTACTTGACAAGTGTGCAACTGTGATGCAACATGGATGCATGTGACACTGATATGTAGAAGGCTGAATAGCAGATCTGACATGTATGGCGATCTCATCACTGCAACAGTTGGACGAGATGTAGAGATGCATGTAAGTGTGGTGGCGTGTGTGCATGTCTACTGCACTCCCTGTGTTTCATGTGAGGTCTGGCTCACCTTTGGATGCTCATGCTGTTGTATGTGTATAGATGGTGCTGCCTGTTGTGATATGGCTGTGGAATTGCTTATGTGTGTGAGTTGAAATGACATGTGTGTTGGGGATTGTGATGCCATGTCAGAAGTTTGACCCTGCCACTCATGTGCAACTGTCATGTGTGTTTCAGTCCATTGTACAGTGCCCTGATGCCTGTGTCCTATCTCTCCCTGTCTGCAGCGTCAACTGATGAAGAGGGCGGAGAGGGTGCTGTGGAGCACAGCGGCAGGGATCGCACCGCCAGCTGGAGACGAAAGGCCTGACTCCCCTCCCAGGTTGTCATCTCGTCAGGAAGTGAGGAGTCTGGTGCTGCGTCCCAGGCCGCAGCTGCTGAGGGTAGGTCCAAGAGGCGGAGGTCGGAGTTGGACTCCTCGGCAGCAGTAGGGGCAGCTGAGACCCCACAGGGTCCAACGGAGGAAGATGGCACAGAGTCATCCAAGTTGGTGGGAGGTTTGGTGGAGGAGGAGGCCGTGCAAGGGACAGACACAAGGTCTGGAGGTGGGGATTCCACTGGTGCTAGTGGTGCAGTGCAGTACGCGAAAGGGCCCTGTGCGAGCGGGGTACGTGTATAACTGGGGTTTGCGGGAAGTCTCACATGCGATTTCAGCAGGGTACGTGTATTTCGGGGGTGCCAGGGAGTCCTACACGTGAATTGGCAGTGTGGGTCCTCCCAAGTGTTCCCTCTACACCCTCCACGGCCCCTGCAGGCAGCCCATGCCACAGGGGACTACCCTGCACCCCTGGTCATGTCCCGCAGGCAGCCCATCCACCATGGGCATGCCCCCCAGCCAAGCCACATGTCACCTTGCACTACTGATCACCAACTCATGTCCCCTTGCACCGCCACTCCCCAGCACTGAGGGGCACCTGCCAGCAGGCCCCCACTCATGTCCCCCTACACCCCCACCCCCCAGCACAGAGGGGCACCTGCCAGCAGGCCCCCACTCATGTCCCCCTGCATCCCCACCCCCCAGCAGTGCAGGGCACCTGCCAGCAGGCCCCCACTCATGTCCCACTCATGTCCCCCTGCACCCCCACCCCCCAGCAGTGAAATGCCGATCTCATGACACAAACAAAAAGTCAACTATGTACATCAAGACATGTCTGTCATACACATACACTGGTTGGCATTGCTTGTGTAAACCCACATTTTCACATGCATCAACCCAATGAGCGAATCCCACACATGGAACTAAAAAATGAAAATGTATTATGTACATGAAATCAAAAATGAAATGAAAGCATACCAAAATATGAAACATGAAATGAAAAGCATGTGAAAAAGATGATTGAATGAAAATGATAACCAATCCAAAAAAATTTAAAAGAAAAACAGTCCAAAGTCACCCTCCAACAACACAAATCCAAAGGAAATGTAAAGAAAAATCTCCACTGCTTCCTGTTCATAATAAAAAAAAAGAGAAATCATTCCATAGTACAACTATTTGCAAATCCATTGTCCAGAAAAAATAAATCCATTGCTCCATGTCCATAATGCAAAAAAAAATGAATACATGATGAAAATATATACAATCCATTGTCCATGATCCCAACCAAACAAATGAAACCTACCTAACAAACTACCTAAAAATATAACTATATACAAATTTGTGTGGCATTGTCCATTGACCACAAATAAAAAGAAAACTATTTACAAGGGTAGCGGGCTAGTCCGACGGCTCACTTTTGGATGTCCCGGGCCAGGGCATCATCCAACTCCTGCTCAATGTCCTGGAGGCGGTCCTCTTCCATGGCCCCGAGGGTTCGTAGGGACGACGACATGTTCTCCTCCAACTACCTGCGAATTCCCTCGAGGCACTCAGCCCACCTCCGCCCTGACCATCGTGAGCCGTGCCTCTTCTGCCCGCTGCCGCTCCGCATCTATAGCATGGCCTAACCACTGCCACACGGAAGACACTTCCAGTCCTGGGTCCTCCTGCCCTTTGGCCGATGCCTGCCCCTCCGATGCCCCGAGCCATCATTGCTCCCACCTAGAGCCTGCTACTGCTGCTGCTGTCCATGTGCCGTGCCTGATGGTGCCTGCACATCCTCCATCAGCTGGTCTCCAGTTGTGGTGTCCACCCATGCTGGGCCGCCGACTCCCGACTGTGGCAGAGATCTGAGCTCCACCAAGCTTGCTGTGTTGGTCGGGCTAGGTCCACAGGGGGCCCTGGTGGAATCTGGGCCGGAAGACGGTGTAGAGAAGGACTGGTGCATAGTCTCCACAGAGGAGGAGAGGTCCGCCAGAATGCGCGACACATGTAGGAACCCACCAACCAGGGCCCCTCACAGCAGTGCCACGTCACAACGCTGCTCTCCGTGATGGTGTGTGTTCTCCGCCCAGGAAGGACGCACTTCATCACAAATGACACGCGTGCACAACTCTACACCAACCCGGACGGAGCCCATATGTTCGTGGGACCCCTCGTCTGCGGGTAGTGGAGAGGCAGATGACATGGCACTACCTGCAGACTGGCCTGGGACGGGGCATCCCTGCTGGTGCATGGTGGTGCAGTCACAGGGTCAGGGACAGCGACATGCACAGGCCGCTCTGCGGTGACCTGTGCTGCCTCCTGACCCTGGCCCTGGACTGCACTAGTGGTACTACCCCCACCAGGCCCCATGTGCGGCTCAGTAGCGGGCTCCTCCTCCTCTATGGAGACCACCAACCTGGATGTCTCCACACCGTCTTCCGCCATTGCAAGCCCCTGTGGTGGCTCACCCAGCCCTTCCGCCACAGCCGTTTTGGCAGACGCAGCACCAGCCCCCTCACTCCCGGATGATGGTAATTCCTGGGAGGGTGGCTGGGCCTTGCGTCGCCGCCCAGTGGAGGCATCCCTGCCGCTTGGCTCCACAGCGCCGTCTCCGCCCTCTTCTTCACGTGACGCTGCATAGAGGGAGACATAGAACACAAGCATCAGGGTACAGTACAAAATACCCTAGACAGCACTGTCAAATGTCACTTCCGTCCGTAAGCGCGTCTGTGACGTATCGCGAACGGGCGTTGCCCTTTTGCATGTAAAACTTCACACGAACCCCAGGAATACATTTACCCCACTCAGACAGGGCCCTTTCACATGCAAAACTTCACGCGAACCCCAGGAATACACGTACCCCACTCGCACAGGGCCCTTTCGCATGTAAAACTTCATGCGAACCCCAGGAATACACGTACCCCACTCGCACAGGCCCTTTCGCGTGTGAAACTTCCTGCGCACCCCCGTAATACACGTACCCTGCTGAAATCGTGTGTGAGACGTCCCGCGAACCCCAGTAATACACGTACCCCACTCGCACAGGGCCTATCGCGTGTGAAACTTCTCGCAAACCCCAGTTATACACATACCTCACTCGCACAGGCCCTTTCATGTGTGAAACTTCCAGCGAACCCCGTAATACACGTACCCTGCTCCAATCGCGTCTGAAACTCCACGCTAACCCCAGTTATACACGTACCCCACTCGCACAGGCCCTTTCACGTGTGAAACTTCCCGCGAACCCCAGTAATGCATGTACCCCACTCGCACAGGGCCAATCGTGTGTGAAACTTCCCACAATCCCCAGTAATACACGTTCCCCGCTTGCCATGCTGGTACAGGGTTAGCACAGGCCTTTTGCACTGGATTGAGGATTTTGATGGCTTTTCCCTGCACGAGGGGTGTTCTTGGGGGCATAACTGGTGCTGCTGCAGGGTCGCTGCGCCACTGTGCGCCACGGCTGGTTTTGGTAGCTAAAATCCATGAATATGCTGTGCGTGGAAATGGATTTTAGCGCACGCGGCTGGTGCAGAGATTTGCACGCGCACACTGTGCGCCAGAAACGTGAGCCACTTGTGCGCTAAATTCTATGAATTACCCCCTAAATGTTCAATTTGGAATACAGACGGATACCAATTGCCTGAGTCATTTCAAACCGAAATCAATATTTTGCCCCAATATAATATGTGGCCCTGATATGTTTCAAGAACTGGTCATGAAAGACTTGAAAAAACGACCTGTTAAAATTCAATCCTCCTCAAAAAACTTGAGTTTTCTGCAATTTAAGGCATTGGACAATTTGAGGATTGACAACACCATAACCATCCATCCATCTGATAAAGGTGGGGGGTGTAGTGGTGATGGTCAGTGTCAAGTATGAACAAGAAGCTAGTAGACAGTTAAAACATATATAGAGAACTATATTATAGTAGAAAAAACAACAACATTGAAGGATACCAATATACTCTACTACAATATGCTTCGCAAATGGAGTGATTTACAACTAATTAATGATGATGAATATTATTTTCTCAAAAACAAGCATCCAGTCACACCCGTAATTTACTTTAATCCGAAACTCCACAAAACCCTTATATACCCTCCTGGACGTCCCATAGTGTCCTCGATTGGAAGCCTCCTAGAAAAAAATTCAAAGTATTTGGGCTTCTTTTTTCAACCCTTTGTTTCCAGTTTAAGCTCATATTTAAGAGATACGTCAGATTTACTCATCAAGTTGAGCACGATCAAATGGGAAATGAATTACATCTTGGTATCCCTAGGTGTAGATTTGTTATATACTTCCATTAAACACACAGCTGGCATCACAGCATGTCGGTTCTTCCTAGAAAGCAGATCTATTAGTTATCATGAACACAATGGAATGCTTCTAGAAATGTTACAGTTTTGCTAGAGCACAATCACTTTCTCTATGACAATTTGATCTGTAGGCAAACTCAGGGAACAGCGATGGGGTCTGCATGGCCCCATCATAGGCTCATTTGTACATGGGGTGGTGGGAGACCCAAAGAGCATGGAAAGAAGATATGGAACATTATACACAACACATAATCATATGGTATCATTTCATTGACAATTTATTTTTCATTTGGGAAGGTACAGAAGTGGAACTAAACGAATATGTTAAAATCTTGAATACTAATGAATTACATTTGGAGCTTATATCTATTTATAGTAAGTCAGAAATGTTTTTTCTGGATGTCAACTTTACAGTTGTAAACAATATACTAACATCCAAGTTATATAGAAAAGCCACAAGTTCCAATTCAACACTCCACGCTAGGAGCCATCACGCCCAAGCCCTCATAAACTCCATTCCATACAGAGAATTTCTAGGGGCTAAACGAGCTTGCAGTACCAACTCTGATTATCAAACAGAAGCAAAACACATTGGTCAAAGGTTTATCACTAGAGGTTATACTAGAAACACTGTGGCAGAATGTTATGGTAAATCAGAAAAAGTCAACAGACAAAATGTGTTCAAACACAGAACTGTTAAGAACAATAATACCGTCAGATTCATTACTGGTTTCAATTATCAAGCTAAAAAGATAAAATCAATAATGAATAAACACTGGAAAGTGCTGCTCACTGATTCAGATCTTCAAAAAGTGCTTGAGGATACGCTGAGTGTCATCTATCGAAAAGCTCTGATTTTAAAAACCTTACTGTCTCCGAGTATGGTAGTCACTAACACTGATTTACCACACCATTTTCTTAGAGGAGAACATCAACCCAGTTTCCGAAAGTGTACTAAATGTAAAATGTGTGACTTTAAATCAAGAAAACCGTTTGTGAATTCAAATGGACTGAGTGGGAAGTGCAAACATAAGATCACCTGCCTGACTAAATATGTTTTATATGTTATAACATGCACATGTGACTTACATTATATAGGTTCTACTATAGGACCTCTTAAGTTATGTATATTGCTGCATTACAGGGCAATGAAACATCGGGATTTAACTTATCCCCTAAAAGGACATTTCTTAGAAAAGCATAGTGGCAATATTAAAGAGATGTCATTTTTGCGTTTAGCCCATGTGCCCCAACATAGAAGGTTAGGCAACAGAGAATTGAAATTGCGACAACTGGAAGCTTCTCTGATCTGTAAATTTGACACCTTACGGCCGCAGGGCCTCAACATTGACTCAAAAATGTTTGTATTCTTTCAATGAGAAGGAGGTTAATTTAAACCAAGCATGAGTGCATCAGAGATAGATATGGCAAACTTTGCAGTATCAGTATATCACAGATCCAATACACATACTGGAATGCACTAGCTCTGTAGTAGCATAGTAGCAATAGAAATATATGTTCTAAATGCATTAGCACTTTTGAGAGGGAAGATGCAACTAGTAACAAAATATACAGTAACAACACTGTATTGCATTTTTCCCTTGATGCACTAGCACTTTAGAAGGAGAATTGCAATCTACAACAGCATCTCCAATTAGAGCATTTCATATTGGAATGGGGTTTAAGCACCAGCACTTACATAGGTCATTTAGGATAGAGATTATGACTGCTGACCCATTCAGTTACTTTGGATATACATGTTAGGCATGTAACCCCAATATATTGGACAACTCCATAGGGGTGACACTAGATCCTTCATAGCTTCCATGTTTTACTCTTTTTGTACACTCTGTAATTGCACATGTATTGCTAATTTTACTTAATTGTTGCCCACATTTTCTGCCACTGTATTATACTGCTCCTTGATAAAAATGCAGTAGCACTTTGTATGAATTTAGAAACAATAAACTTGCACTTGCAATTTGTACTAGAATTTTTGCCATTAGGCTTGCTGGTTAGATACCAAAACTTTGACATATGGAGAGGTTTGGCATTACACCATATATAATCAAAATTGTATAATGCACAGAACAAAGATGTGCCAACTGGGTATTTTGCTGCCGCTTGCCAGGCTTGATGAAGTGCATGTTCACCTTCTTTTGGGGCTTGTCATTGTGCTCTGTCATTTAAAACAGAGTACAATCAAACAATAACAATTATGGCGCATTGGCGCACTAAAACACGAATAATGAGAAATTTATATTTTAAGACAAGCTTGTTGGAAGCCATTAATTGTAGCAAGCTCACCCCAAGTCATTTTTGACACACAGCGTACTCGGATACTCATTCTTTTAGATAAACATGGGATCATGAACCCTTGAACTGAGTAAAATATAAACATTCCAATATGGTAGCAGTTTTACGTGGGCAATTGCCTTGACTTTCAAGTGTTAGTTGCTTATTTGGATTACATCAGCCTGACGAAGCTCTGTACATGAGTGAAACATGTGGCGGTTTTCCAACCAGGAAGGTGAGTGTCTTTTAAAACGTGTCCATCATGTGGGCAGGCACATAATTTGTGCTTGCCTGTAATGGTGTGTGTTGCACATATTTGTTAAAATAAAGATAACTTGTTTTTATCAAGAAGGTAGTAGGGTCTTGTGTGCTGGGGTATTTTTGGACATGCTCTCTGAGGTTTTTTGCAGTGTTACAACCTAAGATGAGTATGTGTTTTTGTAATATATGTATACACACATCACATGGCCCATGGTAGTGGCCGTGTAGTTATGGTTAAGTTGTTAAACCCATAGGAAAAGCACTTTTTGGGCAGCTTATAACTTCGCTCCCCCTGGACGAATCTTCACCAAACTTTGCAAAAAAAAGTATATGGCCCACTCTGAATGGTGTGGCGATGTTTGGTGACGTTTGGTTAAGGGGGATCAGAGTTATAGGGGGCATAGTTATAGTGTTCCCAAAATTAATTTTTTTCCCATAGTCACGCCTAGAGCCCAAACCGCTGGATGGATTTTCACCAACTTTGCAGCAGGAGCGGCGGCTTGGTCCCAAAAGCGTGCTTTTGTTAATTTGGTGTAAATCCATGCAGTAGTTTTTTTTAAACAAACAAAATGTAAGGCAAAAGAAATAGTGATATCTATGCACGCTCCACAGACACACTTCACTGTTCGCTCCGTGAAAAGGACCCCGATTGGATAATCGGCTTGCGTCATGCCTGCGGACACACAACGTGTTGTATGATTGGCTGGGATGAGGCGTGAGGTGCATCAAATTGTTTTGATGCACCCGCCATATTGGATGTGCGGACATGGGCTGGAAGTGAGCATAAATTCAATTTTGGGGAGTGCACTGGTGTGTATGAGTGCTTGGAGAGGGTGGGGGAGTAAGAGATGGGTCAAATGCTGTATTTGTTTAGGTGGGAGAAGGCCATGATGTGTTCGCAATGTCCACGGTCACCACGGTTGTCCATGGACACTTTAACACTTAGACATACTAACACTGGGCGCAGTACTGGCTATTTTACTTTAGTATGATGTTGGTTTTGGGTCATTAGAAGAACATTGAGTGAAGAGGGGATGAATTGAAGAGTTTGTACGTTGGTTGTAATTATTTTTTAGAATGTTAATTAAAGTGGATAGCTTTGAGGTGGATGTATTATGTTTTTGGGTTGTGGTCATTTGGTAGGTGTTTGTTTCTTTGGGTGTGTTATGCTGTGGTGGCTGTGGCCAGGGCCTAGAGTCTTGGGTGCATGTCCGAAGGCTGTAGGCCATAGGCCATGTACCCAAGACTCTAGGCCATGGCCACAACCACCACAGCATAACTCTACAATGCTACCAAAAGTTTTGATTGTGGTATGTGGGCTGCTTAGGGGATATGTTTTCAAAAATGTGAGTACTGATTGGTAGTAGTGTAATAGTGTTTATAGGATAGTGAGATGAAGTGTGTTTATTTGTTTGATGGATTGTGTTTAGATTGTTAGTATTGAAGACTGTAGGCATTTTGGATTGTATTTATTGGTGAGGTGTTTGTTTGCAAGGCTGTGTTATGTTGCAGTGTTTGTGAGTTTAATTATTATATACGTACTGTTTCCTTTGTTGAGGCTGTATGAAGAGTTTTGCCAGGCCATGCAGTCACGATTGTAGTGTTTGGCCACAAGCGCTGCAGCATAAGATACTCATGGAAGCAAACATTTTGTATTCTGGTTTATGGTCTGGTGTTTGCTTGAATGGGTGTGTTATGATGTGGTGTTTGTGAGTCCAATTATTATATACTTAATGCTTAACGTTTTGTAGTTGTATGCAGTTTTTTCATGACATGGGTAGTTGGAGCACACATTCTTTTTCAACCCCTGTGATAAAAGTAAAAATTACATGTGTAGGTAGTTTATAATGAGGATTGCATTTCATAGCAGACATTTCTGTATTTTGTCGACCCTCATGGTTAGTACTGTAGAAGTACTATAATTCAAACCAGTGTACTGTTCAATTTGCTCAGTTCCCATGTTCGTTGATTAAACCATTGGGTCTGTGAGAAAAAAAAAATCCTTGTTCGATTACAATATGGTACAATATATTTCTTTCATTGATTTCAAAATTGAATAGGTTTATGGTTTTTCATTTGGAAGTGGTGGTAGTATTGTTGCAATTAGATAGCAGTTGGTGTTTTCTATTTGTTTATATCTTTTTGCATTTTAGTGGTATTCATCTATCTGTTGGCTTGTTGCAGGTGTTTGGGTCAGTTAAATACCTGTTGGCATATTCTACTGGTCATAGTTTTCAAGTTCAAGTTTTGTTTATGTTCAGACACATATTAGTTATTAAAATTTGGTTTTAAGAATATTTAGTAAGCGTTTACAAGATTTGCTGGTAATCTCTACTTTAGAGTAATGGTACTATCATTACATTCGAACCATCCACAATTCTTTTTTATATATGTAGTTTAGTGACCTGCATTGGTTGTGGCTCCTGCATGGTAGATTATACCTATTGTTGTGAAGGATTTTTTACCAAGTGATACTTGACCATATGTGCATCCAGTCAGCTTGCAGTTGTTTTTGGTACCATCTGCATTGTAAGGTAAAAGCATTAGTATTACGTATTTACTATGTGTCTGTATTTGTAAGGTGGAACGATTATCGGAATTGCAAATAGTACAAAATATGCCATGGTTTGCATTTTGTACAAGTTGCTGAAATGGAATGGATTCGCAGTTAGCTACGGATATATACACAAAGTGTTCATTAGGAACTTGTTCTTGTACTACATGCCTGCAAAGAGTGCATGTATGTTTCCACATTTATTAAATCTGGAAGATTTTATTTATAGGTATGTTTTTGTTTTCTAGTACTTGTAGCAAGTACTTTAGAAATTCTTGTGGCTCTAGTGAATTTGACCACTCCAGTACAGTAGTCCAATTCCTGTCTTATTCCATGAACACTGTAAGTGTTTAGGATTGTTGGTTGCATTTCTATGAAGGACTAACATTTGCAAACACAATTGGTCTGTACCGTGTAAGGAAATGCTGTCAATAATTGGTGGCAATTGGAATAGAATCTGTATTGCTACATTTGCATAGCGATCTACACCTGTTGTATTTGAAAATTTGAATAGACCTGACAGTTCTGTGTCCAAGTCATTTGTTAGGAGTGTGCATTGCTTCTTTGAAGAGGTGCTTGAGTTACTTTTGCAGTAGATTCTTCTTTGGTTGTGGTCCTTGATGAAGTATTACCTTCTTATACTTTCTTTGGAGGAATTGCTGTGAGATCCTGCATAGATTGAGTCTGAAGTAGTTTTCGTTTACAACGTTTTGCTTTTTGCAGAACAGAATAGGTTTGTAGATGGGGTGTAGAGTGAACGCAGTCTATTGTATTCTAGAATGCAAGAAATATCAGCATTTACTTTACTTGCATCAAAGTTGATTAGAAATAGTCTGTCAAGTGTACGAAAGCGTGATAGTGCTACATAGCTCGTGCCTTCTTTAAAGACTATCCTACTAATATCTCTCAATGCTTTATCTAGGGTAAGACCTTGTGATTTGTGAATGGTGACTGTGCAAGGTAGAGTTAGAGAAAAGTGTTCTCTGAGTACATACATGTTTTTGAAAAGAAGGAAGCGGGCAGTTGAGCGCCCTATCCTTTTAACTTCTGATAGTTTGTCAAAGAGAATGTTGACAAATTGAATATTTTTGTCACCTGGGTATGCTTGAAAGCCAACAACTGTACCAATTGCTCCATCAACTAGTCCTTGGTCCAGGTCAAGGTTACGTTTAAGCATTACTCTACAGTTTAAAGATAATTTTAATATTTTATCCAAACCAGCTGTGTTAGAGAAAGAGTTTTCCAAGGTGTTTAGCCTTGTTGTGGCTTGTTGACACATGGGTAGTGTAATACCATGTACGTCCAGTTTGTCTGTGGGGGCAATTTGAACTATTGGTTGCATTTTCTTTTTTAACATTGTTTCAGTACATTCTGAACAGCTTGCAAGAGTTGGCATCAAGGACATACAATTGTATTTGTGTGTGCTAATTGTTCCATGACATCACTAGCACATGAGTTATGGCCATAGAGTGCATGTATGTGCCTGGTTTTTAATATAGTTTGTGCCTCTTGAGAAAATACACCAACTCTAATACTTTCAAAAATGTTGGCGTATGTCCGGTCTGCAGATGGCTGCATATTTTCAGTTAAATCTCTGTATTGGAAATGTTGCCAAAGTTTGACATTTGCTATGCTGCCAAGAGTTTTACAGCACAGTTTGTGCCCTAAGGTTTTAAAAATAGGTTCAGCTTTCACTGGTGTTAATTGAAGAAGATTGCCAAAAACAATAATGTGTTTTCCTCCAAACAGTTCTTCGTAGTCTGTTTTGAGGACCTCATGTAGTCTGAGGTGAATTAAAGCCAACATTAGGTTAGAGAACATGCTCACCTCATCTATTAGTAGCATTTTCATTTGTTTGAAAACTCTGCGCAGTTCCATTACAGCTTCTGTAGAACGTTTGTAATAGTCTAATTTGTTTTGGTATCCTACTGGAAGCAGTAGTAATTGGTATAAAGTGACACCGCCTATGTTGTAGGTAGCTAAACCCGTGGGGGCAGTTACAAAAGCTGTCAGATTGTTGCTTGTCAATTGTTGGAGGAACCTGCTGATGATTGTGATTAAGAATGTTGTGCCGAAACCAGCTTTACCACTCACGTATAGCAGTATAGGTTTATAATCTTGGCAGCTACAGTTTTTCTTTTCATGTTTGTCACCATGTTCGATTTGTTTTGTTACGTCTTGGAAAATGGTACGCTGCTCGGTGTTTAGTTGTGATTTCACTACAGCAAAGTCTTCTGTAGATTGCTCATACTGACACCTGGTGTTTTCTCCTTCTGCCATGGCTAATTCTGCCACATTTGCTATTAATGGCTGTCCAAGTGGTTCTTGGCTTCCTGTTACAGAAGGTTGACTACTGTCAGGACAGTCCACATCTAGTTGTGCCGGGAGTTCTTCGTGTTGCTGTTCATTGTGCAACATTGTTTGGTACCGTGTGAAGATAATGTCTGTTATAGTGCTTTCATTTGCTTTGAAAGCATCTTCATAGGAGTCCAACATATCTAGTAAGTCTTCTTCTTTTCTCCATGGTTTAAAAAGTTGTAGCAGAGACATGTAATACAGTTTTTTATGTTGAAAAGTTTTTAATGACAATTAGGTATGATTAATTAAGCTGCATTTGGTAAGTTTCACTAAGCTGCCTTCACAATTTGCTGCTTTGTATCTACCTTTTTTTTCATCTGGTTTAATATTATTTTTGTATGTGAAGTTTTGGGCAATGTGGTATAGACACATGGTTTCCAAAGTGGTACTCCTGTTTGGGTAGTATGTGTCTAGTAGTTTTTCAAAATGTCTTGGCTATTGGGATCATTTTTGGCTATTGTTTCGATGTCCTCATATGATTTGAGATCTCTCTTTCTAGATTTAGCAGGACCAAGACTTAGCCATACTATATTGTCAGATTTTCCATACAAGGCAGTATCGGTTAAACGGTCTGCAGTTTCATAGCAGCCACATTCTCTATGAGAGAGCATTTTTATGCCTACGCTGTACAATTTCTGTGATAGTGTTTTGTCTGATGATATGTTATCCCAGAGGTCCTGAAGCTCTGTTTTCTCTGCTTTGTAGGCTATGATATATCGTGCAACTGCAGTGGAATTGTCTGCAATGTTCTGTACATCTCTGTTTGCATTCCAAAGGAGGGCAATGATTGCATTGTAATCATTTATGGATTTTAATCCTTCTGTTCTTTTTATGTAATATGTGTTCTTAGGTGATTTACCTTTGACACTATGTCTAACAGAAGACATGAAGTTGTTTACTTGACCTGTTGTTAAAACTGATCTAGGGAAACCAAAGTGGCATTTTGTGTAGTATTTTCCTTTGTTTTTATATTTGTGACAACAATATTTCCCACATTTGTGTCTTTGAAATTGTACAATTTGTGCATGAAGGTCACTATGTGTTGTTTGTGAAGAGATTTTACAAGTGACATATTTGTGGATGAACTGCAAAACAGTGGCACCACTACCTGACCAAATTTAGGAGCATCTTTAATCCACAAATGCATGTGGATGTGTGGTGCTCCACTGACTTGGTATTTTGTTCTCCAAAAGAAGTGTTGCACTTCTCCGAGCAGAGGAACAGTTTTATTAGAAATTAAGTGTAGCATAGCAACGAAGCGATGATGGAAATATCTTGATACATTCACAGGATCTAGAGAGAAGAGTTCTCCTGGTGTTTTTATATCTGTGTTTGTTTTGTTTTGTTTGCTATGCGTAGGAAATCGTGTACATCTTCCAATGCATATTCTGCACAACTTAATGTCACAAACCAAGTGGGTTGGCCAAGTTTTCTTATCATACAGCGTACATCTCTGTGACATCGGAACCAGTATTCATTTGTACCATGCATGTTTGCTAAAAGATTTGTAATGCTTGACTCTAAAATCTCATTACTTTTTGTAATAATTCCGTAGCTGACATATTTTGAAAATGGGGACCTGATTTCAATGTGTGTGCAACTCCGTAGCATAGAGTTGCTAGTTCACTTTCAAAGAGAAGGTGGAATATGTATTCCATGTTTTGTCAGAATCTGCGGTCTTCAGAATACATTTGTAAAGAGTGGTATTCTGATGGTGTTATTTGTGTGGGTCTATCATCGTACCTTCCTCCTTTTCCAGTAGGAAAGAGTAGAGGAAAGGCACATGCTTCTATACCTTTTTCCCATATGCTGATTGGAGATCTTTTGGCTTGTCGCATTCGGTATGTTTCCAGTGGATCAACTATGGTGTCTTTAGAGTGTAGGTGAATTATATAATGGTCTAAAATATTGGATTCTGTAGCAGGATCTAGAAATTGAATTTGACCAGTTTCTGTTGACTCTTGAATTATTTCATTGGTTTCCCTCAGGTTTTCTTCAATATTAATTTCTCTGTAGTATTCATTGTTATCTTTTAGACATTGCAGGGCTTGTCTAACTTCATGTAAGTCCACGAGTTGTTGCCATTTTTTTTTTGTCTTTTGTAAGTCCGCCATTTACTAAGATAATTACAGATAGATCTATTGGATGTTGCACTCCCACAGTGTGTACATTTTCTTTGAGGAGATCTAATGGAAAATAAACTACTTTGCCACAAATGCCTTTCACTAATTCAAAGGGAGGTAGTTTTGCTGTTTTTGGTTGGAGGCGTATTATTGCTTGAAATGGGTGCACTGTTTTCATTATGATACTCTCATATAAGTTGAGTTGTTGCAGTAGTTTTGGTAATGGAATAATTCCAAGTTATTTGTGATAGAACGTGAAGGTGTTTGGTTGTTGTCAAGTTTTGCAGTGCAGTAATTGCAAAGTATTAAGGGGTCATACATTTCGTATTTGTTTTCTGCTATAATATAGAGAGCTAATTGGAAGGATTTGGAATCTTCATTGTCTCCTATTTTGTACATTTTGTTTACATTTTTTGTGCTATTTTTATAAAAAGTCCTGTGGCAACACACACACACACATGGTTTGGTACTTCAGCAGATGTATTTGTAAACTTTAGTATTTCTTTTTTGTATGTGTGTAATAGAAGGTTGCCATCTGTACAGTTGTTGGTAGTCTGTTGTAAATCTATTCCATTTTGTAAGTGGATTTAAATTCCAAAATATTTTCTCTGGATATGCTCTATTTCTTTGAGTAATTGTTTGGCTGTACCATGTAGAAGATTGCTATTTAAGTTGGCTAGTGCTAAAGCGGGACTTTTGGCATAGTACAGTTTATGGACCAGATTTCTTATAGTTGAATGATGTGTTATCATTTTGCTATGATAGAAAGTGCTTTTGCAACTAGTTCCAGAAACGCAGGCTAATGAATGTCCTTGTAGTCCTGTGTATTTGCGCACTATATAGGGGTCCATATTTTGGAGTAGTTTATTTTTTAATTTGTCTTTGCCTTTCACATACTGATGGAGGAAGTGGCGTAAAGATTTGAAAGATTTTTTTGGCAATGTTACACATTGATGTGCACAGCCATTTGTAGACTGGACATATTGGCTGAGTGGAATGGACAGGTGATACTGAGTTTTCTGGGGATATTTTTGTGAGGAGCGTTTCTTGTTCCATAATGGTATAATTAAGTTTTTCATGTCCTCATCCACTGGTATGTGTGGCAATTGGGTTTATTTGCTTTTGTTTGTATGCTTCTTCATTGAAATATGTTTCTGTGCTTGTGGTGTGACCCCATTCACCTCCACAGATGTTAGTGAAGTTATCTTTGTTGACATTTTGTTTATTGAGAAGTCTTTTTTGTAATTTAGTACTTAGTTTTGCTAGAGGTTTCATTCTGTTTAAAACTAAAATAAATCATTTCCTTTTGAGAAGGATTGCACTGTCTATGAGAGCTTCTAGGATACATTTTCTACGATAGGTTTTAAGGGTTGTGCGTGATTTCTCTTCTGTTTTTACAAGGTTCTGAAGGACTCTGTGGCGGAACATTTTTTGTAAAAGAATTTTTGTTGGTATCCTTACTTGCTGCTACATCAAGATTTATAGGTGCAGTGTTAGCACTAGTGGTAGCTGTAGTCTTCTTAATTACTTTCTGTTTCGTTTTACATTTTGAAAGAGGAGGCAAGTTTTTTAACTGGAAGCTTGTTTTTTTTCTTAATGACTGTATTAGCTGTTTTGTTTGAAATTTTTGTACACATTCTGCTAGAGGTGGATGCTTATTTTGGAGAGTTTAAGTTTGATTTTGTTTACTTTTGTGTGGCTTTCTACAGAGTTGCTTTTTGGTAGGCATTTTTAGCGGTGTGTTGGAGAAAAAAGGAAAGTGTGGGTTGGGATCTTGTGCAGTGTATGTGTGCTTTGTGCATGAGTGTCTGAGTATGATGGTAAGGAAGTATGTAGAGGTGTGTGATTGTGCAATGGGCTGCTACATCAGGTTGGGAAGGCTATTTTTGTATTTGTGTGTTACTATACTGGTGTTCAGATTGCAATACAAAGTATGGAGCTGGTGAGGGGAAGCACTAATACTGAATCTAATGCCGCAGGGTAAATTGTTCTAGCATACTAGAATTCTACAGTGTTTGAGTAACAGTTAGAATATTATGGCAGTGTTGCACTTACTTTTTTGGATGGAAAGAGTAGGTTTCTTCTGCGTTTTTGTTCTTACTTCAGACGCTGCTGCTTTTCAGAAGAGTGGTCTTCACTGCAATTGTGAAAGAAAGAAGTTACTAAATATGTGTTTTTATAACACTGTTATTAATGTAAACATGGATTTGTTTGTTTTTGCAGTAGTATTGCTTTTTGATAACTGTGCATAGCTTGTACATGCACTCTTCTTTGCCTATGTGCATTCGGTATATTTTATTTAAAATCTGGTAGTTCATTGTGCTTAAGAAATGAGTACAATAGTAAGTGCACAGAGCACACTTGGCTTGGTAAGGCAGTGTTATTGGATGTTAGGAGATAGAAGAAATAATGGTATGCTTTGTTTGCTATTTTTACAGGGCAAATGGCAGGAACTGTATGGAAAAGTATGCAATGTATGTGTTTGTGAAGGTGTGGGAAATTAATCAGAAGGATTTGATTTGGTCAGCAAGTTATTACTTAGTATGTGATTAGTAAAGTACTGGGTGGTTCTGTGGTACTTGGAGATAGGAGTGTCTGAAATAAAGTAAAGGTTGCAAGGAAGGATCTGGTGCTTGTGTTGCAGACTGGAGGTAAAGGGGAGATGTTATGTGTCATGCTTTACAACACAGTACATAATTCTAGATGACGTGATAGATATGACTGCCCCTGTGTATAGTTGAAAGCTGTTGTGAAATCTAGAACGAAATGAGCAAATAGCTGGAATGAGAGATCTGTCTAGATTGGAAGAACAGTTGTAGAGTCAGTGGTGTTGTTTCAGCTGGAAGCCTTTCAAATGATATTGGCTATCTGTGTGCATAAATAAAGATGCATGTACTCATCCTGGCTGTGTGTAATTTTATAAAACACTAGAAAGCCTTTTTCCATAATTATACTGTTATTCTTCCCATCTTTTAACATGAAACGACACTTTGTTAGATAGCTGCGTGTGTTGTGTCTGATTCCTAATATAGTCATTTTTAAAGGAAGTTGAAATGATAGAATGTATGAAATATGCAGAATGCATAGAAATAAAATTGTAAGTACATCTTATGAACTATAATGTATTAAATGCTATCTTGGTTGAAATGTGGTTAAATATGTGGCAGTGGTTACAGAAATGATAGAATAAATGAAGAAAACAACAGTTTGCACATTGCAGTTAATTGTATGGGTACATAAAAATTTGGAGAGCAGGCAACTTGGCAAGTGAGACTTGATGATAGCAGATGGGAGAAATGACAGTAAGCTTGTTTTACAGGTTGCACATGGTAATTGGCAGTTACTCTGTTTATATGCATTTATACAAGATTATGTACACGTACCATACATGCCAATCCTCCCGATTTCGGCAGGAGACTCCCAATTTTTCTGTGAAAAATATTGTTTTTTTTTCATGTTCTGCCACCGAAAATACATCTTTGACCAATGCATTCTTATGACACAAATGTCGTCTTCCAATTTTTCATCGGAAATGTCCTTCCCAGATGGATCGAAATGTTGGCATGTATGATGTACTGTGTACAAAATATTCATACCTGTACTTTGTGGATGTGCATGAATCTGCAAGTATAAATGTTAGAGTCTACTAGTATTTGCTGTAGATGCTTTTCAGTCACAGCACAATTGTACTCGGAGTGATCAACAGTACATCTAAAGTGCTGAATTGTGATGATGGAGTTAGATGTAGAGGTCTTGTATGTGATTGGTGGATGGTTGTGTGACTGCTTAACAGTATCCTAGGAGAGAATGGTGCAGAGAGTGAAGTGGAAAGGGTAGAAGGGCTGCTCCAGTGTTACGCGCTCTGCGGACAGCACGGCTGTTCGCAGACAGGACATGCCACATCCGGGGCTTCCGAGCATGAAATGGGAGTGTACTTTGAGGATTAGCCAATCAGGTGTTGATGTTCTGCTTTGTATTGAGAGAGGCTGTGAACAGTGAAGATGGTGGAGGGGGAGAAAGTCAGGGTGGTGGTGCTTGGAGATATGTGTGTGAATGGTTTGGAGCAGTATGCAAAATGTAGGAATGTGGGAAAGAATTTTGATGTAAAAGGCGTGGAGGTGGTGTGAAGCACTGTGCCTGGTTTCAATTTGCAGGCAATGGTAGAAGTTTGCCAAGATATGGCTAGGGTTAACAGTCCACATGTGGTTGTCCTGCACTGTGGTGCTTTGTATTTGGGCTATGTCAGTGCCCTTACTTTGTTAAAAGATCTAGAAAACTTGGTTCAGGCAGTAATGAAACTACTTCCAAATGCCAAGGTATTTTATTCTGGTTTGGTACCTAGGGCAATATGGGACAATAGTTCTATTTTTTGTCCTCAGCAAAATATTGCTATGTGTTTAATCAACAATGTTAGTGGTGGGATCTGGAGGGTCAGCCCTCGGGGTAGCCTCTCACGGGCATTTTTCAACTACTTTAGTATTATTCCATCCTCCTGGACCATCCAACAATATATTGTAATATTGTTTTTATCCCATAGGAAGTCCTGCTTCACCTGGCCCCAGAAGAAGGCTGTAACTCTCTCACAGCCGAAACGTCAATTTTGTCATTGTGCCTTGAGCCAACATCTTCCTGCCAGATGACCTGAACTCTTTATACCACCTTCATGTTGACGTCTAGGTTCCTTTTTAGCACGCTGTTGCGTGAATGTTATGTTATATATGACCAGAAGTATTTCTTAATAGGTTGTCCAATATGATGTAATATTTGGCAATTTAATTATATAACATAGCACCAATAGAGTTGTGTGCAGATAACACACTGTAGCCTTTCTGTAAATGTACTGCTTATATGAATTATTGGTACACCTCTAGATCACTTCTGTTTGTTGCATTTCATGGACAAAACAGGCTCAATGGAGTGATCACCTGTCACCACTGGATATGGCTTGTTATTCAAAATTGTACTTAGCATTTGAAATACATGCACTTTTGTTCCAGTTAACACACCAAACGAGTGAAAGGATTGATTTTTCTTTTTCATGTTCAAAATTCTTGATCTATCTAGGCACATTGAGTTACCAATGTTGAAAACCTGTGACCGAAATAATAAAGGTCATTGATATTGTGTTTTTTTCTCCAGGCATTGGATTTGTACTTTTCTCCAACTATACAGTGATATATAGATGTATTTAAAACTTTTAGATGGAGACATGTTGAAACTGTTACTACAACTATTCATTGTAGCACAAATACTCAAGGACAGGACCACCCCCTGTACAAAATACTTAACTAGCCTTCATGTCCTGCCCGACTACAGGCTATCCCTGATGTTACAAAGGTGTTTAATCAACTGCAGAGACGGTCCCAAGTACGGCCCGCACTACAACCATCCATTTTGAAGTACCAGGAATGTTCATGCCGAAGTACATGATGTACAATGAGCAACTAAACCAGCAGAGAGCCGCAGTGGGGCTCTGTCCAGTACCTATCAGAAGAACCGCACCTATTGAAGTACCGACACCTAAGAAAACCTGGACAGTAAGGTATCCATGGAGAAAACCATATCAACAAATGAAACAGAATGAAGATTTTCAGAGTACAGTCCCTGAAGAAGCCAAAAAAGATACTGAAGGAAGATGAATGGTGATGCCACAAGAACCCGGACTGATTCACATATAGAAGATATGGCGACTTGCGGATGACAAAAGGAGATGAAACACCATGGATAAGGGACATCGTGAACCTAAAGTGAAAGGATGATGTCAAATGTGAGAAGTTTCTGCTATGAGCATGCCAAAGATATTCAGTTAGTTTACACATGTACATATGCTTCGAACCACAAGAAAGCTAAGAAAATTGTGTGGCTTGCTATGTTTAGTAGTAAGATAGATTGCGGCAAGAGCCACCTATACATATCTACCTCAATAGAAGCACGTTATATAAGTATACTTCCACTACGCACAAGGGCAGAATCAACCAAAGGTTACTAGAAGTCGAATGAGGAGAGTTTCATAGTTAACAAATCAAGAATAGAAAGAAGTGAAACTCTGACAGAGACAAATCATGCCAAAAAGCCAAGATCGTATTAGCTAAAATAGATAAACAGTAGCTACAATTAATGAAGCAAGGAACAGAATATCCTGCTCAGAAAGGTCAAGATAAGAAGCAGAAGGCAGGTGGTGGGCAAAAGGAAAATCAAATACACAAATTACATGGAAAATGAGGGGATTTTACGGTGTCTGAATCATGTGACCAGCCAATCGAGAAGAAGGGGGACTTTCACACCTACGCATGGCGGAGTGCCATGCAAAGGAATCAGAACTTTTCAAGGCATAGATGCAGTCTCAAGGCCAACCACAGGGAAATAATTGACACATGACCACTGAAGTGATGATTGATTGTAACAATAATTGGAGAAAGGCAGTGTGAGCATGGCGAGCACTCTGCACCTGCCCGACCATTCTGCATGCTGCTAGGCAAAGGGGAAAAGTATGAGTGGGGTTGGTTCCAACCCAATCATAGTGGACCAAGTAATCTAGGGTCCTATAGTTAGTAGAACCAATGGGACATTGTACTTTTAGGCACGTCTACAGTAGCCATTTTTAAGGTAGGGCTTAGATGTCCCACCTGACAGTGTTTACCCAATCCCCTTACTCCGTTACCATATACAGATACAGTACCTATATTAAACTTACCTTCCTAGAACCAATAGAATTGCATGCAACATTTTAAGCATTACACGTCAGTGATGACAATCTTTTAGTATAAATGGTGTGTTTTTTATGAAGTTTGCTGGAGTTGTGAAGGGAGAAGCAAAATCTAGCAACCGCTGATATTCATGAAACTCCCTGTTTTTTGTACTTGTCATTAAACTGACTCCCTTTTCCAGACCGTTGAGTTGTCATCATTGATCTGATGCTAGAGTATTAATCTGCATCCCCATCCATCCCACAGCTACTCATGTTAAAGTGCTATTGGGCAACCCCCAGCTTTATGGGCTGGTTGGGGTCCTAATACACACTTGGTAGAAGAGATAGGATGGTTTATCGACTATCGATTAGATAAAACACCCATTGACTGTAGACATAAAGTAACTTTAGGTCATCAGCAATATCACAAGTCCTTTTCCATCTGTCTAAGTAGACCCAGAAGCTCCCCGTAGACCGTTGTTAGAATAAATTGTAAAACCTGCAGGTTAAGGTCTGAAGACACCTGTGCTTTCCCCCACAAACCCCTTCCCACTTCTACGAGCCGCCGATCAGGTGAACGGCAGGAGAGGCAGTGACGAAGGTGGTGATCCCGAGCATCCAGAGAGGAAAACATGTGAACGGTGAGAGAAAAAAGACTGAATGCTTTGGCAAAAAGTGCACACCTTACAACAAGTAAGGGAAGGTAACGGAGGGATGCGAGAAACAAAAGTACAGTTAGCAGTAGAGTAGATTGTATATACATATAGGGAAGAAAATAGTGACTCAAAGGGTGACCGAGTAGTGGATAAGTATACCAGGGAGGACACCCGAGAAGAGAGAAATACCGGGGAGGACACCCGAGAGGAGAGGAAACGCCCAAATTCCTTCGCTTAATATAGCGGTTAGAAGAAGTCTGCATCCAAAGTCCTGAATAAAATAGGAATATCTAGGAAACCAAAGCAGTTAAAGGCGCTTTCTTGAAAGTGATAGGCTTACACCCCATGTCGGGGTAAAATTTGGGGGCAGATGTTTATGTAGCCGGCTGGAGTCTTTCTAGTCTGTCAACGTCTGTTTTATGTGTTGTTTGTTGTGACATCATAGGATGAGATTTTTTCCTTTGAGGAATTAGCATAAACATTATGTGATTGATTAGCTGAGATATTGTAGGATATGAATTGATGCTTGTTGTTTGAAAAAGAAAGTATACTTTTTTGTGAAAAAACAGGATTGGAGCTTGCGACGATTGGTACTCGCTCATATTGTTGAAGTTGTTTAAAGGAACGCAAAAGCACAACAAGTGTTATATAAAGAGAAAGTGAACAGAGTTAAGCATGGAAGACATGACACCATTAATACACTTGTGCAAGCAGTTGCCAAAACATGTACCTGAGCTAAAAAAGTACAGTGCAGAATGGGTGAAAGGAACCGCAAAAAAAATGTTTATGCCATTGCCCCTGGGTGGATCGCTGTCTAAAACGGTCCTGCAGCACATGACGACATATTTGCACACCACATACACTGGCAAAAAGTTAGACAAATGCCTAGCTAGTTTAGAACTTCAGAAGATGTACGAAGAGGTTAAGGAGGAGAAACCGCCAGTAGATTGGATAGTTAACGTATGCACAGCGGGGCTGAGATGCCTCCCATGCTACCCGCCCCATCTGAAACAAAAAACAAAGTCAGTAAAGATGAAGGATTATACCCACTAAGGGAATTTAAATCATCCACGGGGTATAGCAACCCGGAATGTGAGTCACCAACGCAAAGTAGTGATGAAAACCCAGACAAAAACAGAGATAGAGATATCACCTCCAAAGTCCCAAGGGACAAGGAGAGGCGTGAGAAGGAGAGAGAAGACCATGAACAACCAAGTACATTTCTCTATATAGAGAGAGAGGGCAAAAGATTGAAAGGAAATGAGGATAGAACTAATGAGATAGCATTCACACAAAACAAATGGATGGGAGGTCAGATTTTATTGAAACTCGATGGTAAAAGCATTGAAGACGTGAGACAAAAGGGGAAACTAGAAAGTTTACAGAGAAAAGAGAACAAAATGGAAAAAAGGATTGAGAGACGGAAGGATCAGGAAAAAAGATAGGCAGAGACGAGAGCAGTTGTATCGCGAAGAGCAAGAAAGAAAACACGATCATAATCAAAGAAGAGCTAAAGATCAGGACAGGCAGGAACAACAAAGAATAGAAGAAGAAGAACAAAAGATACGGGAGAAGAGAATAAAGAGATGAATGGATGAGGAAATACGAAGGGCAAATGAACGTAGAGATGCAAAGAAAGAGGAAGAAGATATGGTCAGAGAGGAAGCGAGGAAGTGCAGAGAATTTGAAGATGACCTGGAATGTAAACGAAGACAGAGAGCACGCAATTTTGAATATCTGGAAACAGAGGTTAAAAATCCCGATCCAGTAGCAGATTGGGAAGACATTGAAAGAATTATTTCCTGAGTACTACTCAGTACCAGGCAAGTCTAGGACAAATATCGAAGATGACTTCGCCACCAGAAGCATCGGAGAGATGATCAAGAGGATATATGACGAAATGGGGCTAGAACAAGTACCCAAAGGGAAAGGAGAGGATGAGCGCCTGGAGAGCACTCAGCTGTACGATGCTGAGGATGCCTCCCGAAGTAGTAGAAATAGAGAACTGTCCCTAGACAGGTTGACAATCAATAGGAATGAGGAGGATGAGAGAAGTTACACGAGTTGGGCACAGACAATATCAGACATCGAAAGAGAGGAACATGAGGAAAAGGAGGAAGAGAGGAGATGCAAAAAATGCTTCTCTGGAGGAAAAGGGATAAGATGGTCAGATTCTGAGTCTGCACCTAAGGCATCAGAGTCAGCCACACAGTCAGACCAACACAAATGAGTATTTTATGGCGGAGGGGGGTGTCTCCACCACCCTGTGTGAGCCGACTAAGGACATTATCAGGTAGGTGGCGATGCAGGAATATCATTCCTACAATTGAAAGAAAAGTGATGAGAGAAGAGAAGGAGGGCTATGCGTCACAATTTTGTTGCTCGAGAAAGGAGGAACGAGGCCACAGTATATTCCATGGCCACACATGGATGCGGAAAACCTGAAAAATAAGCTTCCAATGTTGACATCGGGAGCCGGAAAATGGATACACAAGCTTGAGAAAATGATGTGAGGGAATAAGTTAGCTATAGGGGATATCAAGGGTCATGTAATAACCATACTTGGTGATAGAGCTGACGATGTGTGGACATGTGCAATTTATCCTGGTGTAACCACAGTTAACACTGCACACGACGGGGCTCCCTTTAACAATTGCAGAGCTGGGGTATGGAAAGCTTTATGATTGCTACATCCAGATACTTCTGACATGGGAGCTATAATTACATGTAAGATGAAGGAGTCAGAGGACCCTTTGCTTTACATCCAGAATTTCCAAGACACGTGGGTACTGGAAACGCGGGAGTCTTGGGGGAAATCGTGTTTTACCATATATTACGCTAAGGGCTGCCAGATCAGGTACAGAAGCAGCTCAAGAAATTGGTAGGAATCAAGGCAAAACCATGGTCTGAAATACAGTTGACCATAGTGCACTATTGCAGACTTCTGCAGGAAAAGAATCACAAAAAAGAGGCTGCACGAAAAGCAGAAGAGGCAATATTAGTGCAGAAAAAATTGTCAACATATGCCATTGAAGGGGCAATGATAACTAATACAGACATATCAAACCTCCAGCAGGACAATAAAACACAGCAAGGTAATCAGGGCATTAATTGGTTTTACCCCAGAGGGAGAGGATTTAGAGGAAGAGGATGGCAGAGTAATCAGGGAGGTTTTCAAAACAATCAGGGAGGCTTTCAAAACATGCAAAATGGCAATCAAGATATGTCGAATGTGCAAATAATCAGACCACCACTAGTATGTTGGACGTGTCGGATGACAGGCCATCTAGCATGAACATGCAGAAGTCAAGGCATGGTGCAAAACAACCAAGGAACAAGTGCAGGTATGGTGATTTTTGTGTTTTTATAGCAGGGAGAAAATGGAGTCGCACAGAATCACGTGGTG
The DNA here is from genome assembly GCF_040938575.1 of Ambystoma mexicanum. Classification (NCBI taxonomy): domain Eukaryota; kingdom Metazoa; phylum Chordata; class Amphibia; order Caudata; family Ambystomatidae; genus Ambystoma; species Ambystoma mexicanum. The sequence goes on along the minus strand of NC_090934.1, from coordinate 1,205,477,556 downwards.
CAACAGCAAAAGCCAGGAGCACAGCAAAGCTTGCAACCTCAGAACTTGATAAGTTTTCCACAAGGACAGTCTCAACAGTCACAGATGCAACTAGTACAGACAGTAAGTGCAGGACAGGCTGTGAACTTTGGAATTAGAGCTAACACTGTTGATGGAGGAAATCCATTCATGCAAAACGGGACAAAGTTGTATATGGACTAGGACAGCTCACTGGGAAACCTGGTGTGTTCTATCCTATTAGTGACACGGGACCCTCACCAGGAACCAAGGGTAGATGTCGTTATAGGGTATAAAGAATATTCATTCTTAGTTGACACGGGTGCAACACGCTTGTGTATACGTGAAGGGATGTTTACCTTGTCCGATGATGCTATAAATACTCAGGGCTTCACAGGAGCAACAAGTCGTGTACTTTTAACACTTCCAGTCTCTATAGGAGAATGTGATATGAATTTACCACTGTTATATTCAAGACAAACCCCAGTAAATATCTTGGGACGAGACCTAATGACAAAGTTAAACATGACAATCTTGTTCACAGAGAAAGGCATAATATGTTCAACTCCAGGAAAGCACTATTTGAACGTGTGCAAGATGATTAGCGTATACAGGTGACATACAGCTATGAGAGCTATCCCATTAGAGCCAGAAATATTTACGTATGGAGTATGCGTGTTAATGGGAGGGTTACCAGGCCTTGCACACAAAACCATGAGGACAAAGATGAATTTCTATTTAGTCCAAGAATACCTATGCACAAGGAGAAGGGACAAGTATTTCCCTTGGCGATACACACAGCTATAGTGCGAGGGAAAATGGCCTTGATCGATGGTTGCGATGATGAAGGCCGACAATAGTGCACAGTACTTGCCGTTGAAGAAGGGTAGAGATTGACTGACATCACTGATGATGATCTGTTTGACGAGTAAGCAGATGGGGAAGAAACAACAGTTGAATTGAATCTCACTTTCTGGGTGAAAATGATCAAAAGAGTAGTGCCTCAGAGAATGATGTTGGTACAGAATCGTCAGGGATATTCTGAGGCCAACATAGCCCAGGTGCCTGTCTCAGTATGGACCACAGGCCCCTATGATGTAGGCTTATTGAAAGGTGTCGGAGAAGTAACGATTAAATTGAAGCCTGGAGCAATTTTACCCAAAGTACAACAGTATCCCATGTCTGGGAAGCAGATGAAGGAATTTTCAAGACAATTTTGGCTATGATGGAACAGGGCATTTTAGTGATGTCAGAGTCGTCATGCAATACTGCTGTGTACCCTATCAAAAACTCAAAGGGAGGGTCTTGGTGTTTAATCCAGGATTTAAGGCCAATAAATGATACTGTAGAAGCAAAGTTCCCTTTAGTCCCTAGCCCGGCTACAATCTTATGTAATATACCTGTTAAGGCAAAATATTTCACGGTGATTGACTTGAAAAATGTATTTTTCTCAATCCCATTGCACCAGGACTCACAGGATTTGATGTCATTTACATTCAGACCGATGCATCTGAAAAGCACGAGGTTGCCCCATGGGTACTGTGAGTGCCCTTCAATTTTCAACAGAGTCCTGCAGATGGACTTAAGCAATATTGCATTAGAGACTGTTGTTTTGCAATATGTGGATGACATCCTAATCTGCAGCATGACAGAGGAAAGATGCAGATGTTATTCTGTTCAGCTATTGACCATATTGGTTGAGAAAGGATATAGAGTTGACAAAGAAAAGTTACAATATTGTCAGCGAGAAGTGTTGTACATAAGCCAGCTAAACCACACACGATAAAGCAGATTCAGAGTTTTTTGACTCTTTGCAATTATGTCAAGCCATGGGTCTTTGACTACAGCTCATATACCAATCCATTGTTACAAGCCCTAAAAAAGGCACAGGTGATGAAAGAGAAAATGTAATGATCTTTTTTAGGGATTCCCAATTATGCAGAAGAATTCTACTTGTTTTCACACATGAATGGCAGCATTATGAAGGCACTGATCAAACAGAGAACCACGTTGGGGTACAAGCCCCTGGAATGCTACAGTGGGAATTGCGAACAGAGTTTACCTGCCTCAGTGTTCACCATAGAGAAAGCTACAACCATTGTGATGGGATGCTCCATGACGTTGTACGTCGAGCATGCACTGTTTGCTATTCTAGATAAACCATAGGGCACATTGACATCTCAGAGAGCTTCTGCTTATGAAGTGATCATATCGAACTCATCGATTAAGATAATTCAATGTAAGACAGTGAAGCCAGCTATGTTCATAGCAGAACCAGTCACTGAAGGAGAGCCAATACATGACTGTGCAAATTATGAAGAATTTTATGATGGGATTACCAGAGTGAAAGAAAATGCATTGGCAGAAGGAGAAATTGTCTTTGTTGACAGTTCCTCGAGAATCAACCAAAATGATGTACAATGATACACAGGCACTGCTGTGGTGAAGCACACAGCAAACACAGAATTTTGAGTACTCATTAGTGCACGATTACCATCTCATTATTCAGCACAAGCTGCAGAATTAGTGGCGTTGATACTTGCGATTGAGAATCACGCAGACCAGGAAGTAATGGTGTACAGTGACTCTGCCTATGTGACATCAACAGTGCACGCAGGCCTAGTGCGCTGGAAAAGGAGGGGCTACCTCCGAGTGGATAGCACACCAGTACAACACGCAGCCCTATTGGATAGGCTCACTAAGGCACTACAGCTCCCAGTGGGAATAGCAGTCGTGAAATGCGCCGCCCACACGAATGGGACAGATTTTATCACACAAGGAAATCAAGCCGCAGACACAGAGGACAAGGGTATGGCATCCAAGGGCGAAACCATAATGGATGTGGAAATAACTGATGTAAATGAAAAAATGATTATTGCACAAAGTGAACCTGAGAGCTATAATAACATGGGGGCAAACCCAGTTAATAGAACTCCAAGGGAGGCACCACAGGAGAAGAAGAACCTCTGGAAGCAACAAGGGTGTTCTTTAAACCCCTCCGAAAGCTTGTGGTGACAAGACAGTACTGGTAAGCCAATAAAACTCATAGGGCCTCATTCCGAGTATGGCGGTAAGGGATAGCGGCCACCGGTAACGAGACCGGTGGCGGTGATCCCTTACCGCCATACTCCGAGTTCCCTTTACGCCCTCGCCCTTAACGCCTGCTTTGAGCAGGTGTTAAAGTCGAGGGCGCAAAGGGGCCTCCAAGCCAATAACGGTGACCGTAATGAACGGTCACGTTATTTGCATCTTCCCCATTCCCATTGAGCCCTATGGGGGCTCATTTGGGAATGGGGAAGAGCCTTGGTGAATGGGGAATTACCACCCCGCCAACCTTGGAATGGGGCAGTAATTCCGCCATCCACCAAGACGCTGCCGGTCCGGGTACGGCGTCAACCAAGGCGTTAATAGCACCATTGGTTAGCGCCGTACTCGGAATGAGGCCCATAGCCCTGTTAAAATTAGCATTGGAACAGTTGCACTATCCAGTGCACATGACAAAAGAGAATCTCGCGGCAACGCTCGCTGAAGACTGGTTCATACCGAATGTAGCAGAGCACGTTGCATTTTTTATGGTGAACTGTATAATCTTCCAGCAGTTCACGGCTGGGCATACACTAAGAGTAATTACAGGAGTCATCCCAAGGCACAATGGACCTTTTCAGCACTTGCATGTCGATAATGTCGATATGATTCAAGTATGTAACGGGTATAGGTATCTCATTTTTATGGTGTGCCTACTTTCTAGATGGATAGAAGAAGGTCCATGTACACACCCAGACTCTACCTGTGTGGCCAAATGTCTGGTGAGAGAGGTATTTCCCAGGTGGGGAGTAACTGAGGTTATGAGATCTGATAATGGGGCTCACTTTGCTAATGAAGTCTTTGCACAGATTAGCTTGCTGCTTGGTATAAAGCACAAGTTCTCATTGGCGTATCACCCGCAAGGTAATGGAATATGCGAGAAGCTCAACAGCTTGTTAAAGGAAAGGATCGCCAAGTTGAAGCTTACTTTAAAGAAGGGATGGTTACACTGCCTTCCTTTGGCACTGTATGCACTCAGAAACCAGCCTGGTTCTGACCATCATCTTACGTTGCACGAAATAGAAACAGGCAGAAGGATGCACACTCCCCTGACACCCCGAGACAGAGGTAGATGTGATGCCCAGCCTGCAGGAGACATTTTAGGGTCTGAAATGGAAAATTACTTGAATTGCATGACATCTTGTCTTACTGTAATTTCCGGCCAGCTGCAGCAACAACGAAAAAGGTGCAGGGTAGTACAGAACACAGAAGGATATACTAATGCAAACCCAGTTCAGAGACTATGTGTACCAGCGATCTTCCCTGGTGACACGGTCCTGGTGAGAAACCACATGAGGAAAAAGTGGGACGAGCCAAGGTTTAATGGTTCCTTCACAGTGGAGGACATCTCGCCCTCTGCATTCAAGCTACAAGGAAGAAGAGCTTGGATCTTTCTGGGTGACATCAAGCCATACATCGGAGAAGGCCCCATGCCCACACCCCAATGCGTAGAGACATCAGACGACAAGGAAGAACCACAGCACGTACAGATGAGATCCATGACAAGGAAGAAGGACGCATCACCAGCAAAGCAAAGGCAAGAACTTTTGTGCAAGGTTGTGGTTTCATTTTGGACATTTGCTCTGAGGGAAACAGGGGATAAGGACATAAACACAGACACTCTGTGCATCCTAGTTTCAGGGTGAAGAAGAAAATTGCACATATAAGCCACAACATAGTCTGTTGACTTTGAACTTTGGACTGAGGCACAGTGAAGCCTTGATAAGAAAAGGATATGCCAAATTTTCAAAAAGACCAAAAGTGGGGATTTCATAGTTTAGTATGTAAATGCAGCCATTTTAAAATAGGTTCAAGGCACAGATTTTTAGCAACAAGCCAAAAAGCATTATTTTTTTAAAAAGCATTATTTTTTTAAACGATTTGGTACAGCCTTTTTCTTTTTAGCAAGAAGTCAGCAGGCATTAATTTTGGAAAAGCATTTGGAATGCCAGCAGAATGGGGTTCAGTTTCAGAAGCATTTAGCACAGTGTGCTGTCATTTTAAAATACAGAAAATGTGCATATTTTACAATTTGAATGTTTTCATCTGTGTGGGACTGCATTGAAAAAATATAATTAACTAATCCTATACTAATTTGTCCCACTAACTCATTAACTGTTTCTAACATGTAATGCAGTTCATTAATCACAGTGAGATGCATTCCATTTTAGTGTTTTTTACATGGAGTGGAGAAATATGCACCAGCAGGAACTAGATGAAACAAGTTTACACTGAAGCCTTCATTGTTCTAAACAGGTGAGTAACTAGTGCAGGACATCCTTGTAATTTGATTGGTAAATGAAGGGGTGGAAGAGATTATGTCAAGAGAGGGCTGACCTAAGAGTGACAGACAGGGAGAGTTTATTTGATCAGCTGAGCTGGGGAAAGTGAGCAGAGCTGGCTGGGACTTGAGTGCAAACTGTGCTTCCAGAGGCTGATGCTGTTGGTCTACCTGTGTGTGTGGGCTCTATAGATGCAGTGTGAAGACAGCTTGGCAGACCAGGCAGAAAAGGTTGTGCCGGTCTGCTGACATTGAAGTAGAAGAAATTCAAGGAGCTGCATGAGGGAAGTTTCCATTGATAATGCTCCGATGGTAAGACCAGTTTACTGCCAGTCTACCACCAAATTACTATGGTAAGAAAGTACCGCCAAATCCAGTAATTGCCCCGGAAGCAACATCACTAAGGACGTTTTAATCTACTTCAAGCTAGTACTGAGATCGTACCCATCGGTGGTAGGAAGGCTCACCAGCATCACTGAATTTCTTCAAGATCCTCAAAATGAAAAGACAATTAGGAGGCTGCTCACTGTGATTGCCAAGCAGTCCCTCCTGCTTCCGGAGTTCAGAGAGGAAAAAACAAATGTCCCAAGCAGAAGAAGAAGCAAATAGGCTTGTCAGCATGCTATTCTTTCACTTAATAGACTACTGTCCAGATCTTGTTGGGAGGGACATGCACATCTTGACATTTCTTCGAAATCCAGCAAACACAGAACGTTTAAGCATAATCCTGAACTGAATTATCATCCAAGTTGCTCTCCACACACATCGAGATTGCAGAAACTGCTCATAGTAAGGGAGGACCAAACAGTTCCAAACTCTAGCAACGGCAGGGCAAATGTCCCTGTCACCAGAAGATAGCAGATTGGCAAGCAACGCCTTCTTTCGCCTAATTGAGGATTTTCCAGAACTTGTGGGGAGACCCGCCGGTGTTGACGTCCTCACATTCATCAGAGACCCAGCTAATTCTACAAAGATGAGCATGCTCTTGCATGGCATTGTGATGCAGGTCAAACTTTCTAACCATCAACAGAATTACCTGAGAAGATTTTAAACGTTCCGCTGAGGGACAGATCGAGGAGGTATTGACAGAGACTTCACTCTTGTTATGCTGACAAGGATACGACATGTCGTCTGGAGTGAAACAGATAAGAGGAATCGATTGGGAGATTGTGTACTTTAAACATGCACAGTAAAGAGACTTGCTGAACTGGTCATAACCGAACAAAAGAACTGTATCCAGAGACGATAGACAATCCATTGTCCAGGCAAAGAAGGACAATTGTTTCAGTACCTGCAATCCACAATTAGAAACAGCAGAATCCAGAGATAATGTTCTCTAGAGTTTTTTTAATGTTAGTTTTCGTTCCTCAGATGATTGAGATGGGCAACCACAGTAGAATGTTGTCATCCCTCAGGAGAAGAGACGCTTGTATTGTCCCAGAACTAAGTGTTTTGTTGATTGACATATAGGGGTATAATGTACCTATGTATTGTATTCATCATTGTTTTACTGTCACTGACGATTCAAACAGCATTTTATATTGGTGAACAAAGTGTTCCGATTCCAGTGCACCCACCTAATGATGTATGCATGACATCCACAAAGGTACCCAGACCCTTTATAGTCATTCCAGTCCGTAGAAGGTCTGACAGAGGAATAAGTGAACTTGAGATGGATGTGATTAGCAATGACACACATTCAGTAACAAACAAATTGAAAAGCCGGAGACAGGGTCGGCAGAGTGAGAATGAAAGAAGGTTACTGACAACCACACACATGCAAACGATGAATACATACAAACTAGGTCTTGTGTCAATAATTACACAACCACGGGCCAAAGACGACAGGAAGGTTGGACAACCAACAATGAGAAGCTCTACTATAAGTGAAGTTAAAAGCCAAATGAAGAAAGCTGAACTAGTGAAGAGACAAAAGGAGTTGGAGAGGAACAACTGAGACAACATCAATGAACACCCCTGATCGAGCAATGAAAGAGGCAAGTGCAAGCCCAGAGAAAATCTCACAAGCACAAATAATAGCAGAATCATTATGGCCATTCATAGCAAGAGCTAAGGAAAGACAAGAGGAAAATGAAAGAATTGCCAGACTGTCTTCTACACAATTGGTCCAGATGAAGAGACCTGAAACATGGATTGAGGTACCTGAGAATCCTCCAGCAAGAAGAAGCCATACGTATGCATTCAAGGATGTAGTTATAACAAACTACATGAGAACCTTGAGAATAAAGAGAAGCACACAAGGAGATGACAGTGAACTAAAAAACTGCTTGGACAGTACAGCACATTTATGAAATATCATATGGTACCAGCATATGAAAGAAGTTGGAAGACAGAATTCAGAGGGGGAATGCTTTGTTTGTGCACTCCTACCTTACAGCATGGGTTAGTCAAACATTTTTGTAGCTGTAGAAATTGATGTCCAGACAGCACATTGTTTATCACACATAGCAATTTGCAAGACCAGAGGCCAGTTCATGAGGAGTCATGCCTCACTGAAATGGGCAACTGAAACAACTGACCCAAATGAAGATGATTATGTCCAGGACATAAAGACAAGAAACAATGGAAAGGCTAAACACATTGTGATCACATATGAGAAGCCTGGAGTTAAAGAAGCAGAAATCATAAGAGAAGCAAATCAAAAACTGAATATCCAAGAAAAAACTCCAGAAGAAGCTTGAAAGTGGAAGAACAGAGGCCACATGCACATTTCACCAGACGGATGGGAGAAAGGAGTGGTGATCTGCAGAGCATGGATGGTCATTTGTTATTACCAAGGTACCATTGACAGTACAGAATGGATTCAAGCCATTGTGGGCAAAACTTGTAAGACTGCTAACATAGGTCGAGGACAGAGGAGGACCCTTACAGATAGTGCCATTGGAAAGTCCAAAATTCTGCCTCAGGAATAATGGCACTAGTAAGAGAAGAGAATCGGTACTGTGGACACGTTTTTGACACTCCAAGAATGATACATGGTACTGCAGTGATCATGGATCATTATTGAGCATATGGATCCAAATCATACATCAGACCGCTGAGAAACTGGGGAAGTATATGCACAATAGAGAATGTCCACGTTCCAGAGGTGGTGATTCCAAAATGTAACCTGAATATTGAGTTTCCGAAAGCAGATGCTCATCTGATGAAGAAGAGATCTGTGGAACTGATGAACCAAATGAAGCAAGACAATTATTTTTCTGCCAAATCAATGGAAGCTTTTGATGCTATCCCTTATGAACATAAGCTGTTCAGTCAGACTTCTTCAGTGTTCACGACAATTTTCATGCCAAGAATTCAGGTTGGAGCAAATACTAAATGCTTGCAGATAACCAGATGGGAGTTACACCAAACCATCAACACAACCATAAAAGGATTTAACGCAGGATTTAACGAGTTAAGGGCAATCCGACTAATGACTCTCCAGAACAGATATGTCCTTGACATGATCAAAGCTATGGATGGAGGTATTTGTGAAAAAATAAAAGAATCATGTTACATATTTATACCTTCTCATGATGAAGAAAATGGAACTCTAACAGAGGCCGTAGTTATGCTGATGAAACTACAGAACGAAATGATTGATGAAACTGACGAAGTGGACGATGACAGTTGGTTTGGATCACTATTTTCGTGGGTTTAACAATGGATGGCAGACGCATTCAAATTCCTAGGAGCCCTTCTAGTGATGATATTGCTTGGATTCTGCGTTATCAAGATAATAATATCTCAGTGTCAGAAAACTGCAAAAAGGCCATAGGAATGAAGATCATGATTTATGTCGAACCAGGGTGGAAGCACAAAGACCTGACTGATGAAGAAATAAGAGACTTTGTGAAAGCCAGCATTCATGCACCAGAAGAAACAAAGTTTTGATATCCCAGGAAACATAGAAATTATGTCGGAAGATAGATCTATTGCAGCCCAAATGAACAGTGTCAACTAATGACATGGAACAAAGATGAACAGGTAAGAACAGCAGGAAGTCCAAAAAAGAGTCATAAAGATATGGACTCCAAAGAGACATTTCTTCAGACCATCATGTATGGACCCAGAAGATGAAGAAATAATGGGCTTAGAAGTTGAAGTGAAAGTGAATACAGAGGATCCAAAGAAGATGGATGCACAGGAAGAAATGAAAGTGGTAGAAGAATCGCCCAGAGGGGTGAGTGTAGAGGGGGTCCCAAGTATGGCCTACACTCCAACCATCCATTTTGAAGTACGAGGAACGTTCACGCCGAAGTGTGTGACATACAATGAGCAAATAAACCAGCAGAGAGCTACCGTGGGGCTCTGTCCAGTACCTATCAGAAGAACCACACCTATTGAAGTACTGACACCTAATAAAACCTGGACAGCAAGGTATCCATTGAGAAATCCATATCAACAAATGAAACAGAAAGAAGATTGTCAGAGTACAGTCCCTGAAGAAGCCAAAAGATTACTGAAGGAAGTGGAATGGTGATACCACAAGAACCCAGACTAATTCAAATATAGAAAATAGGACGACTTGCGGATGACAAAAGGAGATGAAAGGTCATGGATAAAGGACATTGTGAACCTAAAGTGAAAGGACCATGTCAAATGTGAGAAGCTTATGCCATGAGCATGCCGAAGATATTCAGTTAGTTTACACATGTACATATGCTTGGAACTGCAAGAAAGCTAAGAAAATCATGCGGCTTACTATGCGTAGTAGTAAGATAGATTGTGGCAAGAGCCACCTATACATATCTACCTCAATAGAAGCACGTTATATAAGTATACTTCCACTACGCACAAGGTCAGAATCAACCAAAGGTTACTAGAGGTCACATGAGGAGAGTTTCATAGTTATCAAATCAAGAATAAAAGACAGAAGCGAAACTCAGACGAAGACAAATCGTGCCAAAAAGCCAAGGTCGTATCAGCTAAAATAGACAAATAGTAGCTACAATTAATGAAGCAAGGAACAGAATATCCTGCTCAGAAAGGTCAAGATAAGAAGCAGAAGGCAGGTGGTGGGCAAAAGGAAAATCAAATACACAAATTACCTGGAGAATGAGGAAATTTTACAGTGTCTGAATCATGTGAATAGCAGAGCGAGAAGAAGGGGGACTTTCACACCTACGTATGGCGGAGTGTCATGCAAAGATAGCAGAACTTTTCCAGACAGAGATGCAGTCTCAAGGTCAACCACAGTGAAATAATCGACTCATGACCACTGAAGTGATGATTGATTATAACAATAATTGGAGAAAGGCCGGGGGAGCTGACGAGCACCCTGCACCTGCCGACCATTCTGCATGCTGGAAAAGTATGTGTGGTGTTGGTGCCAACCCAATCATATTGGACTAAGTAATCTAGGGTCCTATAGTTACTAGAACCAATGGGATGTTGTACTTTTACTGAAGTCTACAGTAGCCATTTTTAAGGTAGGGTTTAGATGTCCCACCTGACAGTGTTTACCCAATTACCATATACAGATATAGTACCTCTATTAAAGAACCAATAGAATTGCATGCAACATTTAAAGCATTAAATGTGATGACAGTGATGACAAGTTTTTAGTATAAATGGTGTGTTTTTTATGAAGTTTGTTGCAGTTGTGAAGCGAGAGGGAAGATCTAGCAACCGCTGGTATTCATGAAACTCCCCGTTTTTTTTTACTTGTCATTAAATGGACTCCCTTTGCCAAAACGTTGAGTTGTCATTATTGATTTGATGCTAGAGTATTAATCTGCATCCCCATCCATCGCACAGTTGCTGTTACTCATCTTAAAGTGCTATTGGGCAACCCCCAGCTTTATGTGCCCGTTGGGGTCCTAGTGCACACAAACGAGGCATTTTAGCTGCTATGCTTAGAGCTGGCATGTTCTTTTCTTTTGCAACTATGATAAAATGGACTCTGGTAATGCTGATTACTTTAAAGAAGATGGTATGTCTTTATCTTTTATGGGAAACGCCATGCTGTTTTGCAACATAAAGGTTGCTTTGGAGAAGCTAATGTGAAACTTTTTCGAGGAAAATATGGAAAGAAAACCCCCATAAATACAAAATAAAAGGTGTTTCTAAAGCATCCGCAAATAAAAAACAAAAAAAAGGCTCTTTTCAGAGCCAACCTCAAAGGGGAAATAGGGCACACTATTTAAATTTTATTTCCCCACGCTCAGATTTTACGATATGTCCGCGGAGACCGGAGTTGTCCGTAGACTTCTAAGAATGCACAGGGCCCTGTGCCTTTCATTGACACTTCTCTTTTTGAACTGTGAAAGATGGCTCTGAAAAGAGCCTTTTTTTGTTTTTTGTTGTTTTATATTTTGTTTTGATTTTTTAAACACGACACACAAGGAAAGGAAGGGAAAGGAGAGAAAAGAAGGGACACCAAACACTGGGATAAGAAAGGCAGGTGGAGAGAAGAAGATGTAGGGTGGGCCTTATTTATTTAGGTAGCAGTTCTTCTCATGCTCCTTGACCACACTCTCAAAAGCACTCAACCTAGTACTTTTATCGCAAGGTACAACCTTTTGAATAGCCCCACTGTGGAACAATTTTAGGTGTTGCTTCATTGAGGTGGTACCATAGCTGTACAAAGCCGGTTTCCAATGACTCGGCACCATCGTGCACTGTTTGCAGGTCACCTTGTGTGCACATGCTTTTGCTACTCCATCAACGGTGGTAAATAACTTCACAGATTCACAGTGAGAACTAGTAGTAGGGTCTTTCACTACCTCATCCTCTTCATACTCGTCATCACTCTCCTCTGTATCCTGACGCCTGTTCCCCTCTGCAGGCCCTCAGGGAGGTGTTGGTGGTGGAGGGGATGGGGGTGCTCCTGAGACAGCAGTAGCACCAGCAGCAGCCATGGATGCCATCAGGACAGCAGTTTCAAATAGCAAGAGCAATCCAATGGAACAAGGAGCAGTCTCTGTCCTGGAAGCCCAAAAACAGAATAAGGAGGAGGTTTGGTGTGTGGCCTTTTATAGGGGTGCTGGGGTGTGCTTTTCGGACACCCGTGCTGTTCTCGAAAATTTCAAACACCAAGAAAGGGCTCAAAAATCCTAAAAAGTATGTTGATCACCAGGGACGTAGTGTGGGACATGTGCTCCCAGGAGAATACCTTAGATTGCTGAAAAAAACACTTTTTAGGTGTCCGGGGCCCCGGACAGTGTTCGTTAAGCTTAGCGCGGGTGCAGACACATGATGACATCGAGGACAGGTTGGCGAATGGGACGGCTGTCCATAGGACACCAAGTGCGCGGGGTCGGGTCATGCATGCAGGTGTTCTACAGACAGTGTTCCAGTCTCCGAACTAATTAAAAGTACAACACACATGCGGCGGACAGTTGCAGACTGGCACAATGTTCATAGGGGCTAGTGAGTGCTATACATGCACGCTGGTGTTCTCTGGACAGTGTTCAGGTCCCCGAACAAAACAAATGTGCGTCACAACTTTGCAGACAGGCAGATGGGCTATGTGTTCCATGGACATATTCATAGCTGCAAACATACGGACGTCTTTAGTGTTCTGCGGACACCCCCATTTTGACTACGGCCAATTCGAACAGGTATACTGTCCTTAGGACACCCCCATTTTGGTTAATTATGGACAGGCAGTCATCTTGTGTGTCTTAAGGACACTTTCTTCTAGATAGAGGACAGTACAAACAGGTATAGTGTCCTTAGAACACCCCCATTTTGGTTAATTGCCGACAGGCACACATCTCTTGTGGTTAATTGAGGACATCCCGGACAGCTGCGCTGTCTGCGGACACGCTAACTGCCTTTTTAGAAAAAATAGAACACAGAGGAATATACTAACAACACACATAAAGTAATGGTTATTAATTGGCTTATCTAGAGGAGTGTAGTGTCTACCATTAGTATGACTTTCTTCACTCATTTCACCCTGAGGGAAATATTCTTCCAGCCATTCCAAAGTACTGGACATTTCTGTGTAAAAAAAAAAAAAACTTTTAGTTTATCTAATACAGAAAGTTTATAAATATATACAATAAATGTAGTGTACTCACTAGTTTCTTGCTAAGTTTTGGTGTTAATGCTTCTTAGGTGTCCTGTTGATTTTTGCTATGCAATTTCTGTGAGGTAATTCTGTTGGAGGCATATTTATTGTGTTTTTGGTATATTCAACTATGTTGTTTTTGCTATGTAATTGGACTGTTAGTGTCTTACATACACAGTTTCACTTCTTATTTATTATTGAATGTAATGTATTAATGTGCTACTTTTTGAACATGTTTAATGTTTTTTCCTGGATGATATAACAATGTAAGATACCCCCTGAGTTTTTGGATAGCGTTGATGTTGTCCGAGTCCATCCCTGAACAGGCACATGTTTCGCAGATATCAGATGCACTAGCGCAGGTAGGGGTTTCAGTGTGTTCTATGTTATATGTATATAAACTAAGGGCACACTTTTAAACATTTATCACATTTACATTATCTATATATGTAGATTCAGTGAAAAAATGTTGTCACAGGAAGGTTATGGTTAAGTTGCGCTACTAAAAACCTATGAAATTCAGTGAAAAACTTTTTTAAATGGATGTTATGGTTACACGTGAAACCAAAACACCCCTGAAATTTGCCAGTTATGGTAAGCTGAGCAACGATAACTCATTCCACCACCGTGCACTGCTAAGACTAACACCCAGGACATCAAAGATACCATCACAAATGTCATTGATGACATCACTGATGACATCACATGTGCATTTACTTGTCATGAAAAGTCTGTACAATGGATTCTTATTATAATTTGGCAAAAAGTGTCAAGGATCATTGGAATAATTATCATGAGGTACGTAATCAGACCTTCCAGGATTTTGGAACATGAAATGGCAAATTATGCGGCATGAAATGGCAAATTTTGCGGCACATACCTTTATTTATTGCGGCATTTTTGCGGGACATTTTGTATTAACTGGAGGGTGTAAGATTGCCACATTGCAGGAAATAGGCAGAGTGCAAGGCTACAAGAGAGCCAGGGTATCATTATTATGTATCTTTTGTATTAATTTAATAGAAAGAGTCCCAGATGTCTCTGGCATGGCAGAACAGTGTTTGATTTGGCTACATTTCTGGTTTAATGTTCATGTCTATTTAATGGTATTAACTAAATTGATCATTATCAATTGTAATGCTGAAAATATTCCCCTTCTATGTTCTCCAATCCCCCAAACACCCACACACCTCTCTCACCAAAACACATCTCAACAGCTCTCTATTACAACTTACAATACTTAACCTCTCACTCTGTCATACAAATACTCACGTGCTAGGTCACACTGTCAAGTCACAATTTGCACTACCCAGCCCCTGCCACACTCCAAATCATACTCCCAACTCACACCTTACACTCTACAATTCCACCCGCAATATACAGTCCTTCATTCTTTTGTGCTGCTTCTGCATCTTGCATCCTTTCTCCCATGCTATCGCACTCTTCCCTCATCCTTTTTCCCAATCTGCAGCTCACTGCCTCTTTCTGGCCAACCGCTTCCTCTCTGCTTTCTGGCTCACTGACACACACTCCCTCTACTTTCTGTACCTCTGCACACACTCAGATTTCTTGCCCACCGCATCACTGCTTCCTCTGCTCTCATGTGCAGCGCTTCCTCCTCTGACCCACTGCTCTCCCTCTGCTTTCTTGCCCATCACTTCACATCTCACCCATCACTCTCCCTCTCTCTCATAGTGTAACCATTTTTTTAATTTTCTTTAAATGTAGATTTTGACCGAGTTCCTCAAATAATAGGGCATTTAAAAAAAGAACAGAGGATATGCTATTTTTAGACAACCCATTTTTGGAAATGAGCAGGTCACCTTATTCTCAAAGGTGACCGGCGCATTTCCACAGGCTTGAGCTGGTGCGCAAATTGTGCGCTGGCCAGCTGCCTTGAATGGTGTTCTGGGTTGTTTGACCGAAGTGTAATTATTTGCGGCGGAATTGACCGTAGTCAATTTTGCTGCTAATTGATTTGCACTTCAGCCAAACAACCCAAAATGTACCTTTCACCACCACCCCACTCACTCCCCTACTTAACTGCTTGGTCGCTGCCGCTTCCCCTGCAGCCCTGTGGTGCCAGATCCGTCCCTCGAACGAAGGTCGCATCCGACTCTGCAGGGTCCTTTTTTCGTTATTTTCTTTTTTTTCTGTCCCCACCTCCAATTTTGAGGAAAAAGGGGAAAACACCTCTGCAACCACCCTAGACCAAAAATACTGAACATGGGGAGCAGGTGACACCCCCGCAACACATGTTCAGTATTTATCAAAAGCGATTGAATAGTACTGGACGAAATAGGTCAAATTGTAACATTCGACAGATTTTTGTCATCAAAATGGCCAGTACTTTGAATAGAATCGCTCTCCCGACAGTGTTCTGCAAGCTCCCAGCGCCTTTCACAGGGGAAGGCCCTCCAGGTGCCTGCCGCTGTAAAATGCGACCCAAAAAATGCATTTTTATCCTGTTTGAGGAACAGAAATGCAAGCGACAGCAGCAGTTCATACCTTAAAAGAAATGCATGACAGGGTCAGGAAAGACCCTGGGCCTCATTACGACCCTGGCGCTAAGGGATTACTGGTACTGGTAAGGGTACCGGTAATCCCTTAGCGCCTGATTACCAGCCGTTAAGGAATGGACCCGCAAAGGGATCTTGGTGTTAATTACGGTACCGCAATTTGCGGTACCGTAATTACCGCCTTCCCCATTCCCATTTTGCCCCATGGGGCAAAAATGGGAATGGGGAAGGGCCATGGTGAAATGGGGAAGTACCGCCCCCCAACCATGGCGGACTCTTTACAATACCGGCAGCAACCATGGTGCTAATAGCGCCATGGTTTAGCGCCGGTGTTGTAATGAGGGCCCCTGTCATGCAGTGACAGCCCCACATCCCGTGCGCGTAGGGTTGCCTACAATTTCTGCACATTTAAAAGTGCATCTTGCTTGGAAATGAGGGATGCACTTTTAAATTGACAGAAACGACACTTTATTTGATCAAGGAGGTGAAAAAGGCCATCTGAATGGGCGCGCATATAAAATGTGCCCATTCATGTGTCCCTTGTGGATTGGGCTGCACTTATTTGGGGCGCAAGTGATGAGATGTGTTAGCACATTTCATTTCTTGTATAACTTGTGTAAAAAAAAAAAGTTGAGAACCTGGCACCCTGAGTATTATTTTTTTTAAAACAATCATTTTTGCAGATTACTTTAAAAAAAAAATGTAAAAAGTTTTTTTTTAAAGATGCTGTTTTTGCACAAAACGGCCGTTTTTGCGGCATTTTGCGCAAAACGGCCGTTTTCGCGGCATTTTGCGGGATCGCAAAATCGCTATAGGCTGGAGGGTCTGCGTAGTGCATTAAGCAATGCATTGATATAAATAGCATTTTATTATGAAGTTATTTCCAGTATAGTAAGCTACTCATGTAGACACATAGGCATTGCGTGCAGCATACATGGTGGAGGTGCAATATTAATATTCTTGCCATGTTTAATAGTAAAATGATAAATGCTTTCTTATTCGAGTTTTGCGCACTGTGAAACATTTAATAAGTAGCTAATAAAACCCACTTAATACATAATTGCATTATTACAGACAAAACACAAAGAGACAACACATACAAATATGAGCATATAGTGGGAAAGTGAAGTAAGCAAAAAAGCAATGTTCATAACCTAACTGATTAGTATCTTCAAGCACAGAAATTATTGCTCTGCTTCAAAGCTGCTACTTCCCCTATGTATAAATATAAAATGATGTGACTGGACCCTAAGGAAAGTAGTGCGAGTACAATGTATACCAATATGAGCATATTCAGGGAAAGTACAGTAATAAAAAAACAACAGAACTATCAGACAGTGTTGATAACCTACTGATTATCTTCATGCACAGAAAGGAGCTGTGTTTCAGGCCTGTGTCTTCCCCTATGTATATGTTTCATATGATGTGAGCGGACCCTAAGGGAATTACTGTAAGAACATATTTGAAGGATAGGTCTACACCTATAGTACCTTTTGAATGTTTAGTTCCTGACTATTACTAAAGAAAAACATGTGGCCTAGATATGTTAGTAAAGGAAAAAAGAGGGAGCCAGACATATGATGTCATCAGTGATATCATCAATGACATTTGTGATGTCATCTTTTATGTCCTGGGTGTTAGCCTTAGCAATACACAGTGGTGGCGCGAGTTATGGTTGCTTAGCTTACCATAACTGTCGAATTTCAGGGGTTTTTCGGTTTTACATGTAATCATAACATCCATTTAACAAAGTTTTTTCACTGAATTTCATAGATTTTTAGTAGCGCAAGTTAACCATAACGTCCCTTTAACAAAGTTTTTTCACTGAATATATATATATATATATATATATATATATATATATATATATATATATATATATATATATTCAGTGAAAAATATATGAATATATATATATTTCGCAAAAAAATACTTTTTTCCATTGTGCTCTGAACCTCTATCAGTGGGTGCTAATGGAGGTCGGAACAAACCTCAAATATAAAGCATACAATGCTGTATTTCTGTGGAGTGTGATTACATGCCAATCACAACAGCACCATACAGCTTGAAGCATAAACAATTAATCCTACAACATTGTGCTAAAATATAACTTTTATTTTGTAAAAAACATTTAAAATAGTACAAGTCAGCATGGACTTGCAGAAATGTTGCTGGGCTCCATAGCCGTAGTACTAACACCACGCATTCCGTCCCAACCCGGAGACTTCTTCAGGCTAAATTTACAGCCCAGGGCTTTCAGGCCATTTATTGTTATACAGGAAATGAAAGCGTACTTCCTCCAATCATGTGATCTGTTTGTATTGTCCTTCACTAAAGCTGAAAATGGACGGCCATTTGTACAGGTCATGTTAAACTGGCTTCTGCTCGCTTTTATTAAGCTATTCATTGAATATGTATTTCGAATTTTTCTTTCTTATTTATTTTTTGTTCAAATTTCATTTCGGTTTAAAATATTTAATATTTTCATTAATAAGGCCCAAAGATAAAATATCTAAAATATATCTTCAAATAAACCTGTGCATTGCATCAAGCACGGCTATGGCCTGAAGACAGCAACTTCAGAGGAAAAGGAACTGAGCGGCAGCTCATTATAGTTTCCTTAAATACACAGATGACTTGCATATTTCAAGCAACAAAATTATATGATTATGGTACTGTTACAATTTTGCTTGAACACATGTTTTTTATTTTTTTAAATAAACTATACAGACAAATGAAACATGGGGTGGTGGGAGCAGACCATAGCCTGGGCAGAACTGAATGATACATTTTTAAACCAGGTCATTTGTTGGTACAGATTTATAGACGATTTATTTTTGGTATGCTATGGTAGCTATGAGAGTTGGAATTTGTGAACAAGCAATACCAACAATATGAATTTAAGATTGACATGTGTAGGCAGTCAAAAATAATTGGTCTTTATGGATGTAGAATTCTACATAAAACATGACAGACTAGAAAGTAAATTACACAGAAAGCCAATAGCTCCATGGTAAAAGTCATCATCCAGACAAACTGAAATCTAGTATTCTATATGGACAGGGACGTCATTTCACCAAAATGCCAGGGGTAGCGAAAGTGACATCACATGACCATTGACCCCCTGATGACATCACAGGAAGGGATGTCATTTGGCCCCACCCCAAAGTAATATCGCGGGAAGCGATGGAACACAACCTTTTACCCGTTGACAAAAAAATAGGAAGTGGCATCACATAGCATTGTACACTACGAAAAATATGGTTACGATATCACTATAATGTGATGTACATTTCATACCTGAATGGATAGCCATGTGTATCGTTAAGATCAGTGTGTATAGGCCCAAATTACTGTGATTGCAAGCAGACGTCTATGACCAAATGATAATGACGTGTTATTATATAGCACTTAAGCTTAAGCGCTTTACATAGAAGAAATATACATACAATATCATCCAACCTGTGTCGGTACCCATTTATTGAACTCAGAAGGATGAAAGGCTGAGTTGAGGTGTTTAAGAACAGACTAAATCAGTGACTCACCCCCTGAAGTGTGCCTGATATAAACCTTTAATGAGTCTAGCAATTATTGTATAGAATTCCCGAAAGGCACATTTTTTGGCATTCCTATTCTTTCTTATTTAGGTTCAGTGCTGAAAGTGTTACACTTGTGGCCCTCATGTTCTTATTTTTCTTCTTTTTTTAAGGGGCCTGAATAAAACAGCTAGCCACTCCAGAATTAAAGATCCACATGGTTCCGGCCACAGCCCAGGAGCTTGCATTGCAAAAAAAAAATAATAATAATAATATTTTTTTTGGGAGGTTGCAAGGGAGACCACAGAGGTCGCAAGGGAGACCTCAGAGGTCGCACTTGCGACCCCTGCCGACCCCCAAATGACATCCCTGCATATGGAGAGATGATTTGGGCCAAATAAAATTGCTCATTTGAACAGAAATTTGAGAATGAAGCTGAGATCATAAGAGCATGTTTCTCTGAAAGAGGTTACAAGAAAAAAGACATAATTGAGGCATACACTCAAACAGTAAAAAGGCATAGAAAATATCTAACACATGGCGTTAGTACTACGGCTATGGAGCCCAGCAACATTTGCTGACTTGTATGATTTTAAATCTTTTTTATAAAATAAAAGTTATATTTTAGCACAATGTTGTGGGATTCAGTGTTTATGCTTCATGCTGTATGGTGGTGTTGTGTTTGGCATAATAATTTGGCATTTATATAGCGCTACAAACCCTCAGGTATCTGAGAGCTACTTATTATAACCCACGTCGACCTCGGAAGGATGAAAGGCTGAGTTTGGCCCCGTCGGGACTCGAACCTGTGTTAGCAGACCGATGTCAAAGCGAGCGCTCTACTTGCTGTGCCACTTGACCTGCATGTAATCACACTCCACAGAAATGCAGAATTGTGTGCTTTATTACATGGCCTGCATTAGCAGCCATGTAGTTATGGTTACTTTGATAAACCCATAGGAAGAGCACTTTTTGGGTGGCTTATAACTTCGCTCCCCTTGGACGAATCCTCACCAAACTTGGCAGGAAAACGTATATGGCCCACTCTGAATCATTTTGCAAAGTTTGGTGAGGTTTGGTCAAGGGGGGGTCAAAGTTACTGGGGGGTCCCAAAATTTCTTTTTTTTCCTATAGAACAAATGTTTGCTTATGCCTACAGCCCAAACCGATGGACGGATTTTCACCAAATTTGCGGCAAGAGCAGCGACTTTGTCCCGAAAGTGTGCTTTTGTAAATTTGGTGAAAATCCGTCCAGTAGTTTTTTGAAAACGACCAAAAAGTAGGTCCCAAAAAATTAGTGATGTCTATGTCCACTCCGCGGACACACTTCCCTCTTCGCTCCGCGGACAGGACACCGATTGGATGATCGGCTTGCGTCGTGTCCGTGGATATATGATGTGTTTGCTGATTGGTTGGGGTGGAGTGTGAGGTGCATCACATTCACTCGGTACGCCCGCCATGTTTCATCTGAGGACATACACGTACAGCGCTGAGTGGAAGTGAGCATAAATCTAATTTTGGGGAGTGTATTGGTGTGTAGGAGTGGTTCGAGAGAGTCGGGGAGTGAAGGATGGGTCAAATGCTATATTTGTTTAGGTGGGAGAAGGCAGTGATGTGTTTGCGATGTCCTCAGTCACCATGGTTGTCCGCAGACATACTAAACACTGGGCTCACTACTGGCTATTTTACTTTACTATGATGTTGGTTTTGGGTCGATAGTACAGCATTGGATGAAGAGGCTAGGTATTGAAGAGTTTGTGCGTTGGTTGTAATTATTGTTTTAGAATGTTAATTGAAGTGGATAGTTTTTGAGGTGGAAGTGTTATGTTTTTGATTTGTGGTCATTTGGTGGGTGTTTGACTCTATGGGTGTGTTATGCAGCCATGCACCCAAGACTCTAGGCCCTGGCCACAACCACTGCAGCATAACACACCCATGTTACCAAACATTTTGACTGTGGTAAGTGGGCTGCCTAGGGGATATGTTTTCAAAAATTTGAATTCTCATTGGTAGTAGTGTAATAGTGTTTATTGGCTAGTGTGATGATGTGTGTTAGTTTGTTTGTTGGATTGTGTTGAGAATGTTAGTATTGAAGACTCTAGGCATTTTGGATTGTATTTATTGGCGAGGTGTTCATTTGCATGGCTGTGTTATGTTGCAGTGTTTGTGAGTCTAATGATTACATACCTACTGTTTCCTTTGTTGAGGCTGTATGTAGAGTTTTGGCTAGGCCATGCAGTCAAGATTGTAGGGTTTGGCAACAAGCCCTGCAGCATCCAATACCCATGGAAGCAAGCATTTTGGATTGTGGTCTATGGTCAGGTGTTTGCTTGAATGGGTGTGTTTTGCTGTGGTGTTTGTGAGTCCAATAATTATATACTTACTGTTTGACCGTTTGTATGCAGTTTTTTCATGACATGGGTAATTGGAGCAGACATTCTTTTTCATTCTCTGCGATAAAAGAAAAGATCACATGTTAGTGTAGCTAGTTTATAATGAGTATTGCATTGCATAGTAGACATTTCTTTATTTTGTCGACCCTCATAGTTATTACTATAGAAGGACTATATTTCAAACCAGTGAACTGGATTTAAAAGAAACACTTTCTATGTTGTGGTACAATATATTTCTTTGATTGATTTCAATTGGAGGAATTGAATAGGTGTATGGTTTTTGATTTATTTAGAAGTGGCGGTAGTATTGTTGCAATTAGATAGCAGTTGGTGTATTCTAATTGTTTATTTCTTGTTCCATTTTAGTGGTATTCATCTATCTGTTTGGTTGTTGCAGAATAATTTTGGCGCAGTTAGATACCTGTTGGTGTATTCTAACAGTTTATTTCTTGTTTCATTTTAGTTGTATTCATTTATCTGTTTGCTTGTTGCATAATCTTGGGGCAGCTAAATACCTGTTGGTGTATTCTAACTGTTCATATTTTTGAAGTTGAAGTTTTGTTGATGTTCATACACAGATTAGTTAATACATTTTGGTTTTAAGAATATTAAGTAAGTGTTTACAAGATTTGCTGGCAATCTGCATTGGTTGTGGCTCCTGCATGGTAGATTAAACCTATTGTTGTGAAGGTTTTTTTACCAAGCGATACTTGTCCATGTGTGAATCCAGTCAGCTTGCAATTGTTTTTGGTACCATCTGCGTTGTATCATAAAAGCATTACTATTAAGTATTTACTATGAGTCTGTATTTGTAAGGTGGAGCGATTATCTGAATTGCAGGTAGTACATAATCTACCATGGTTTGCATTTTGTGCAAGTTGCTGAAATGGAATGGATTCACAGTTAGGTAGGAATATATACACGGAGCGTTCATTAGGAACATCTTCTTGTACGACATGGATGCAAAGAGTGCATGTATGTTTCCACATGTATGAAATCTGGAATATTTCATTTATAGGTATGTTTTTATTTTGCAGTACTTGTAGTAAGTACATTAGAAATTATTGTGGATCTTCTTGTGTGTTTATAGTAAATTTGACCATTCCAGCACAGTAGTCCAATCCCTGCCTTATTCCAGAAACACTGAAAGTGTTGTCAGGATTGTTTGCATTTCTGTGAAGGACTAGCATTTGCAAACACAATTGGTCTGTCCTGTGTAAGAAAATGTTGTCAATAATTGGTGGCAATTGGAATAGAATATTGATTGCTACATTTGCATAGCAATTTACACCAGTTGTATTTGAAAATCTGAATGGACCTGACAGTTCTGTGTCCAAGTCATTTGATCGGACTGCGCATCATTTCTTTTAAGAGGTAGTTGACTTTGTTTGTGCACTTGATCCTTCTTTAGTTGTGGTTCTTGATGAAGTATTAGCTTCTTTTAATTTCGTTGGAGGAATTGATTGCTGTGAGATCCTGCATAATTTGAGTCTGAAGTAGTTTTCTTTTACAAAGTTTTGCTTTTTGAGGAACAGGTTAGGTTTTTAGATGGGGGGCGTAGAGTGAACACAGTCTATTGTATTCTAGAATGCAAGGAATATCAGCATTTACTTAACTTGCATCAGAGTTGATTAGCAATAGTCCATCAAGTGTACGTAAGTGTGATAGTGCAACATAGCTCATGCCTTCTTTAAACACTGTGCTACCAATATCTATCAATGCTTTATATAGGGCAAGACCTTATGATTTGTGAATGATGATTGTGTATGCTAGAGTTAGAGAAAATTGTTCTCTGCGTACATACAAGTCTTTGAAAAAAAGGAAGCGGGCTGTTGAGCATCCTATCCTTTTAACTTCTGTTAGTTTGTCAAAGAGAATATTGACAAACTGAATGTTGTTGTCATGTGGGTATGTTTGAAAGCCAACAACTGTACCAAGTGCTCCCTTAACTAGTCCTTGGTCCACATCAAGGTTATGTTTAATCAATACTCTACAGTTTAAAGATAATTTTAAAATTTTCTCCAAACCAGCTGTGTTGGAGATAGAGTTTTCTAAGGTATTTAGCCTTGTTGTGGCTTGTTGACACATGGGTAGTGGCATGCCATGTACGCCCAGTTTATCTGTGGAGCAAATTTGAAGTATTGGTTGCATTTCTTTTTTTTAAACATTTTTTCATTGAATTCTGAACAGTTTGCAAGAGTTGGCATCAAGGACATACAGTTTATATTTTTGTGTGCTAATTGTTCCATGACATCAGTAGCACATGACTTATGGCCATGGAGTGTATGGATGTGCCTGTTTCTTTAATATAGATTGTTCTTCTTGAGATAGTACCCCAGCTCTAATACTTTTAAAATGTTGGTGTATGTGAGGTCTGCAGACTGACGCATGTTTTCACTTAATTCTTTGTATTGGAAAGATCTCCGAAAACTATAATGTGTTTTGCTTCAAAGAGTTCTTCATAGTCTGTTTTTAGGACCCCTTGCAATCTGAGGTGAATGAAGGCTAACATTAGATTGGAAACCATGCTTACCTCAACAATTAGCAGTATTTTCATTTTTTTTAAAACTCTGCGTAGTTTGCAACTTCTGGAGAAAGTTTGTAATAGTCTAATTTGTTTTGGTGTTCTGCTGGAAGGAGTAGTAATCGGTGGAAAGTGACATTGCCTATGTTGTAGGCAGCTAAACCTGTGGGGGCAGTTACAACAGCTGACAGTTTGTTGTGTGTCTATTGTTGGAGGATCTTGCTGATGATTTTAATTAAGAACATTTTGCCTGAACCAGCTTGACCACTAACATATAGTAGTGTAGGTTTGTAGTATTGGCAAGTATAATTTTTAGTTTCATGTGGCACACCATGTTCAATTTGTTTTATTTCTTGGAAAATGCTATGCTGCTCATTGTTTAGTTTTGATTTTAGTAGAGCAAAGTCTTCTGTAGATTGCTCATACTGACACATGGTGTTTTCTACTTCAGTCATGGATAATTCTGCCTCATTTGCTATTAGTGGCTGTCCAAGTGGTTCTTACCTTTCTATAACAGAAGGTTGACTACTGTCAGGAGTGTCCACATCTAGTTGCACTTGGAGTTCTTCTTCTTGTTGCTGTTCATTGTGCAACATTCTTTTGTACTGTGTAAAGTTTACTCTGTTATAGTGCTTTAATTCGCTTTGAAAGCGTCTCCATAGGAGTCACAGGTATCTAGTAAATCTTCTTCTTTTCTCCATGGTTTAAAAAGTTGTAGCAGGGACATGTAATACAGGGGGTAATTCATAGATTTCAGTGCAGAAGTAACGCATGCAGCCAGTGCAGAGAGGGAGCATGCGCCAGCGTGTGCCAGCCGCGTGCGCCAAACAGCATTAAGGCGCACTACGTATTCATGGATTTCCCAAGCCATTTGCAACCGTGGCACAACAAACATCCAGCAGTTCCAGTTATGCCCCCAAGAGCGCCCCTTGCACCAGAAAAAGCCATAGAAATCCCCAATATGGCGCAACAGGCCTCGCTAACCCTTGACCAGTTTACAGGCCCCCTACCCTGTAATCGCATGAAAAACTACATGTACCCCGCTCATGGCAGCCAAAACGTGTGAAAATGTACTTGTGCACCCCCTTGAATACATGTACCCTGCTTACGGCAGCCAAAACATGTGAAAATCTCCCCGAGCACTCCCTTCAATACGCGTACCCCGCTCGTGGCAGCCAAAACATGTGATAATCTACTCGCGCACCCTCTGCAATACGCGTACCCCACCTGCGCCAGGCAAATTCCATGGGAAAAGTCCCCCCTGTGATGTGGGCTGCCTGTGGGGCATGGACAGGGTGATGGGCTGCCTGTGGGGCATGGTCAGGGGTGATGGGCTGTCTGCGGGGCATGGTCAGGGTTGTAGGGGTGTCCCCTGTGGTGTGGGCTGCCTGCGGGCATGATCAGAAGTGATGAACTGCCTGTGGGGTATGGTCAGGGGTGTAGGGGGATCCCTGTGGTGTGGGATGCCTGTGGGGCATAATCAGGGGTGATGGGCTGCCTCCGAGTCATGGTCAGGGGTGATGGGCTGCCTGTGGGGCATGGTCAGGGTTGATGGGCTGCCTGCGGGGCATGGACAGGGGTGTAAGGTGGTCCTCTGTGGTGTGGGTTGCCTGCGGGCCATGGTCAGGGGTGATAGGCTGCCTGCGGGTTATGGTCAGGGGTGTAGGGCGATCCCCTGTGGTGTGGGCTGCCTGCGCGGCCTGGTCAGGGGTTTAAGGGTCCCCTGTTATGTGGGCTGCCTTTGGGGCATGGTCAGGGGTGTTGGGTGGTCCCGTGTGGTGTGGGTTGCCTGTGGGGCATGGACTGGGGTGTTGGGTGGTCCCCTGTGATGTGGGCTGCCTGGGGGCATGGCCAGGGTTGTTGGGTGGTCCCCTGTGGTGTGAGCCTCCTGCAGGGCATAGTCATGGGTGATGGGCTTCCTGCGGGGCATGGTCAGGTGTGTAGGGGGTCCCTCTCGCTCATGGGGAGGTGAGGAGGGCACACCCGGGAGGGCCCACAAATCCTAATTGCGAGAAAGGTGCACTTGCGTACCCCTGTAAGTGATTTCAACCCGGCACTTCACCTAAGTCAAAGCCTAGCGTGTGATGCACAGCTGAAACCCTTAATTATTTATTTGTGTCTATAAGTTCTTATATTTCTGAACAATGTACCACTTATATCACGACCCTCTCTTTGAATCCCCCCCGGTCACACTGAACCAGGAATCAGGCTGGTTTGCAAAGTTAAACATATTTATTTATAGATTTCACAATATATATATATATCACTATTTTTAATGGTTATACAATAATCACCAATGGGGTGATGTAACACTAAACAATCTCTTCAATCACCAGGAGTAATGATGGGAAAAATAATGCAGCACAGAAATAATACTTTTGTGGGTTTGTTCAAATCAATAGCAATGTGGTTACCCTTTCCTCCTGCACACCCCTCAATCCCCTCAATATGCAGTATGAAGAAAAAGAAGGAGAGAGAACAGGTTTCAGGAATGCAGAATTCAACAAAATATATCAATCCCAATTTCCCCCAGCAAACACAGAGAGAGAAACAGGAATTATTGCAAACTTGTCAAAAATGGTTTTAAAGTTGGCTTGAATGAAATGGTGAAAACACTGAAAATGGTCTAAATCACTAAAAGTGTTGACATTCTAATGGGAGCCGCTTTGTATGGGTTCAGACAAACACTAGCAATTATATGAGAGTAAAAAGCAAGTTCAAAACTTAATTTTGAGGTTGGGTGGAATGAAAAGCTATTTCACACGTTATAGATTTGAGCCAAATGAAAAATGTGTGGCAAACGTTTCCGCACGCAAAACTATAAAGAGTTGAGATGTGGTTTCTGAAAGCTTAGGGTGTTAGCTTCAAGTAGACACTTATATTTTGTTTCTAGCATAAAGTATGAAGAAGTTATGGACGTTTTTGTGGAGGTCGTTTTTTTCAGAAAGAGGAAAAATGTAAAACAAGAATGCACTTTTTAAAATACAAACAATGTTTCTTTACACTAGGAACGGACTGGGAAGATACAAACTACACGACAGCACAACCACCAGATCCGGACGTCACTGATCAGGTTTTTGCCCACCGAGACGATTGACTTTCTTCAGATGCAATATATCAGCGCAAAGATGATTTTAACAATATCAGTGATATATTGCAGTGATGTCATCAATGACATTTGTGATGTCATCTTTATGTCCATAACTGGCGAATTTCAGGTTTTTTTTCAGTTTTATTTGGAACCATAACGTCCCTTTAACAAAGTTTTTTCACTGAATTTCATAGGTTTTTAGTAGCGAAAATTAACCATAATGTCTACGGACATCTGACTTTCGGAGAGTGCCACATGACCATATGCTGGCGCGCAGCATGATGACGTATCCGAGAACCCGTACGCACTTCACAATAAGATCAGTGCTTCGTGGACAGTTTGGAACTACATTTTCTACTGATCTAGGAACTTTCAACTTCAACATTTCCCTTCCCCACCTCCAACACCTATTCATATTCATCCATTAACAATCTAGTACACAGTACATACTTTTAGCAAAACTGCTATTTATCTAAAAATGGCATCATCTAAGGCCATCCCTCCTCCCCAAGAGACACCACCATTGCTGTAATCAAGGGGCATGAGAAATGCTGCCCCCTACCTTAGCAATAACAAACGCACAACATTTTCCCCTGTCCACCTGCCCCTCTATGTTAGTGTTTGGTGCATCTTCCCCACCTTTCATTCTTAGCTCTCCTGCCCAAAAAATTCCATCCAAAAACAAGATAAATGTTCCTTTAGGAACCACCTTTCACAGTTAAAAAATAGAACTAAAAAAAAACGCATAGACTCCATCTACTTTATATTTTTCAGTAAAGTACATAGGGCCTCATTACGACCCAGGCGTTAAGTGTTAACGCCGTCGTTAACCCTTAACGCCTGATTCTGATTTTAACGGCTGCTTTTAGCAGCTGTTAAAATCCATGGCGCTAACCTGCCATGATGCTAATTACGCCACCGTAATTTACGGTGGCGTAATTAGCGCCTTCCCCACTCCCATTATGCCCTATGGGGTCAAAAATGGGAATGGGGAAGGGAAAATGGGAAATGGGGATTTACCGCCCCACTCACCTTGGAATGGGGCGGTAAATCCGCCATCCACCATGGTGTAAACACAGTTTACACCATAGTGGTAATGTTGGCGCAATTAGCGCCTGGGTCGTAATGACCCCCATAGACTCAATAAGATTTTCCAATATTTCCATTTACATTTTCTGTTATGCTAATGGAAATATTGGGACGTTCATCCTCCATTCCACGGACTGTAACGGTGGATACCGGCCCAGCAGCTCATGTTATCAGCCCAAGAGAACCAAGGGTGGATAACGAGGCCTCCGGACCATTACCCCCCATTCCAGACCCTGAAATGGGGGATGAAGGCCATTAGCAGCCTAGGTTCCCAAAGCGATAACCCGTACTACTAAAAAAGAGAATTTTTCATCCTAAAACGGGACGCCTTTGGCATCCCGGTTTAGGAGGCAAAATCCTTTTCCAAGATGGCCACCATGGAAAGGGAAGGCAGCGGTTCCATACAGGGCCCCTCTTCGCTTTCCATGGTAGCCTGCAGAAGGCAAAAAGAGAACCCTATGACCATATTCCCTTTCAAATCTATCCTAATTTTGAATAACCTTACCACAAAGCCACTCCCAGGTGGACGTGGCCACTTTAATCCTATGTTTTTTCCCTTCTGGTCATGGCCAGTGCCACATTGTCTGGATCATGACCTTATACCATGAACCCGACATTCTGGCCACTGCCCATGGCTACAGCCTAACCCTCAGTCACTAAAGCTATACCACTATTTTTTTAACTACATTATGGCACTTATCAAATAAGAAAACACTGCCACATTTGCAAAACCATGCTTTTCGATCATTGCCAATGTGCCTTATGCAAATTTGCTGGAATTCCACCATTTTTTTATTTTTTCAAAACTGTCAAATGACTACACCTACAATCGTCATATAAGCTCTGCACAAAATCCCACCAAACTTTGTAAACTCATTCGAAATCACGTCAGAAATATCCCACCCATCATCATCACCCCTCACTTCCTCAAACATTATTTCATAAGTTTCACAAGTGCAATGATCAGAAAACATTATTGTTCTGAGGGTTCGACCATGTATTTTTATACATACGTTGATCTATCGCAAACATTTCCACTTCACCTTACCTCACTTTTCCTCTTTTAGAAACATACAAAATCTGGCAGCAGGGCGCATCCATCTAGTGCTATTCTTATCCATTGCTGCATCTGCCTAAGGTCAACTGCCCTGACGTCACTAAATCATATGCCCTGCCCCTAACCCTCACATCACCAACCCTAGTGATATTCTATACCTTTCTGGTAATGTTTCTCATCAGCCTAGCCAAATGCGCCCATAATCACCTACATGACATGACGCAGAACCCGAAAATCAACACACATTGACTAACATATAAAATATTAAACCGTTCTTTAAAAGAAAACAATAACACTGTACATTTTGTAAAGTACTTTTATTTCACAATGAACTCTCTGAGAACATCTGACTATTTCCATATGCAATCAAATTGCACATTTGTTTCTTCGCTCGTGATCCAAAATGTTATTCGTGAGGCACACCTTGTTCTTTTTCCATACACAAAGTGTTTGTTTTCGATAAAGGAACCGCTTGGGTCGCACAGTGAATTCCAGGGCTTATGCATCAAAGTGGGCCTAGACCACCATAAAGGATGTTATGTTACTCCTAATTACTAGTACAGCGTACAGACACATTGGCCCGGGGCAATCGTCCCAAAAAACAGTCACTGTGATCCAGCCGTTGACAACTACGTGCACCTGTCAATTAAAAAACCTGTCAGTTGGCATCTGGAATCTATTACAATCGCAGAAAGGCAGCATGTAGCTATTTGGAAAACATAACAGAAAATGTGTATGAATACCCGAACTTTATTACAATATATCTGTTGACTTTTTAATTTGGCATATAGTTTAAACTAGCGATTAGCACACACATCAAACAAACTCAACAAAGACAAAACAACATGGAAACTGACACACAATTCGATATTGTCATACATGACATTTTAATGAAATATTAGCGTTGAACCTGGGTGAACCTACTGATAGTCTACATGCACCTAGATCCTGCATTCCCCATAACCACATAAAAAAACAACCAAAGAGAAAGATAGTACTTACGTTACATTGCAATAAGAAACACAGAACAAACTAATAGAATATAACCCAAAATGAATCTTCAGATAATAATAAATTAATGCTCGTTCCGGTATACAGTCGTCAAAATCAAACTTACATTATATTCACCATTTCCATTCTCTTGCGTAAATCAGACCGTAACGCTCACTGCGCTCGCACCAAAGATTCTTCATGAACTGAATTTACATGTTCCTTACACACTTTTGGAATGCATAACCTTATCAAATGTTCATTATTACAAACCTCCTCTCATTGCATTCCTTACGGAATATTCCCTTTCTCTCAAGGTCAACAAACAATTGAACCTTACACTTTGTGTCCCATGCATGGGCTTACTTAGCTCGCAACCAAAAAATCAAAGCTGGTGACCTTCACTCAGAATCTAAATACATTCTCACTTTGCAACAACATGGCTCAACGCATCCATGAAAACTCGTATTCTCATACACGTGCAGGGCCGCTGTTTCCATCAAACACTGCAGGTGGATGCCTCAGATGCCAGACTCTAGGGGGTGACAGTGTGACTCCATTATTATGTTAAATACATTTTATGAAGACACATTAGTCTCGTCTGTACTTTACGCACATTATATTGTGGAACACCTCCAAATTTACCGTATGACTTTCGTGACAAAAAAAACACCACTTTTTTGCTTCTTGCGGCCATATCCCATCCCATCCTCATAAACCCCCACCACCCCAGACAGTATTTGATAAGTTTAACAAGTGCAACGTTGTGTTTTTTAATATATTTTTGTGGCAATATCCGCGGACACCAAAACACGGATCCAAGATGGCGGGCGCATCGGAACAATCTGATGCACTTCACGCTCTTCACCATCCAATGAGTGAATGCATCACATGGCCGCGGACATGACACGACCGAGTAGCCAATCCTTATCTTGCCCGCAGAGCGAACAGGGAAGTGTGTCCGCGGAGCGGACTATAGATATCACATTTTAGACCTATTTTTTGATCGTTTAAAAAAAAAACTACTGGACGGATTTTCACCAAATTTACAAAAGCACGCTTTTGGGACCAAGCCATTGCTCCTGCCGCAAATTTGGTGAAAATCCGTCCAGCGGTTGGAGCTGTAGGCGTGCACAAAGTTTTTCCCCCATTCAGTCCAAGGGAAAAAAAATAAATTTTGGGACTCCCCCCTATAAGTTTCACCCCCCTGGACCAAGCCTGACCAAACTTTGCAAAAAAAATCAGAGTGGGCCATATATTTTTTTTTGCAAAGTTTGGGGACGATTCGTCTAGGGAGAGCGAAGTTATAAGCCACCCAAAAATTGCTCTTCCTATGGGATTAGCAATTTAACCATAACTACACGGCCACTACTGTGGCCATGTAATTATTACAGAAGAACTATAGGATAAGAGAGAGAGTTCAGGTAAGACAAAAAGGATTTCTAACAATACAGTTCTGGATATGAGATATATTTGATTTGGATAGGGATGACTATGGACAGTACCTAGGCTAGTGACAATCCTAATCTATGGATACTCACTACCAATGTTTTGAATGGAACCGTCAGGGATTCTGGTCAAAGATTTCTGGGACAGACTGCTGGGAATACCGGACTGGATGGGTGAGTGATCAGCAAGGCTTAGTGGACACCGCATGGCAGGACTGGACAGCAAGGCGCTCTGGTCTACACTGCACAGCACGACTGGACTGGATCGGAAATGGCTCTTTAGTCTGCACAGCACAGCACGGCACAAGACAGGGTTTAATCTGCCCTTCTGGTTATGAAAATGATTCTTTGGCAGGGAATCAGTTACAGCACAGCCTGACTGCTCTTTGGTTTCCCCTTTAAGTTGAGGGATGGGTTCTGGAAGTTAGGCGCAGTTGAAAGTGGTTCAGCTATGCTCTGAGCCTTTCTGCTTGCAAAGTTTTTGGAGTCTGGAACAAGGAGTATGGATGGATCTCCTTCAAAGTGCTTTGCCAATCTCGAGATGGTGGGTGGATCAGTGTGTCTTTCTAGGTCCTAAGCTCTCTCTATTTATGTGTTTCATAAAGGGGTGGGTAAACTGAATTATCCTAGGCGCACCCCCTAGGTAGTCCATTGGCTAAAGTCTGCTCTCTCCCTTGATTGGAGGGGAAAACAGAGTGTCATCATGATGATGCGGTTTATGAGACAGGGAATACCTCCCCTTTGCCTTTTGCACATAAAATCTATTTTTGATATGATACATCTTTACATGTGTACAATCTTTATACCAATGACATACATAGATCATATATTTGTTGGAGCACATATTCTTCCAAACCCCGTAGCTGTGAGGTATTGGGTCTGGATTTGACAGTTTTTCGCTCTTTTGTCCAGGACACATCTGATTTGTCCACAATTTTGTACATATGTGCGCATGACATTTGGGCATAATCATTTGAAGTTTTATGCTTCTGACAAGAATAAAATTGCTACAAAACCAGAATTTTCACTATACCTTCTCAGAACATCGCACAGAGTTCTGGGTCCTTTTCAAATGTGCCCAAAAA
Organism: Ambystoma mexicanum; assembly: GCF_040938575.1. Lineage (NCBI taxonomy): Eukaryota > Metazoa > Chordata > Amphibia > Caudata > Ambystomatidae > Ambystoma > Ambystoma mexicanum. Next base: position 1,205,444,439 of record NC_090934.1, on the reverse strand, counting down.
AATCACATTAACAATACTGTAATTTTACAGTTTTTACAGATTCGCACAGTCCTTTGTCCGTCTTTTTAGAAATATGCTTTCTGTCCATTGAGAATCAACCCAAATGTCTATCCCCGCCTCCAAAGGTTTCTTGTAGCTCAAGAGCAATCCCCGCCTTTTTCCTCTGGCAGAGGCCACTGTTGACACTTAAAATCTGCATATGCTTTCAGCCAAGGAAGGTTCATTGTCTCCTCCAGGAGCACCTCCCTCTTAATCAACACCTGAATGTGAGTTCCTGGCCTTTGGTGTGAAGCAGGAGAGGTGCCTTTTGTTGGGGAAAGCTTGGGGGAACTGGTTTGATGACTCTGAGTTTCAGCTAAATTCACTGTCAAATTATAACATTTTCTTAATTTAAAATTAAACTTGCAATTTTTAATCAAGCAGTTAGAACTCTGATTCCAGTCTCTAAATGGTGGATATTAAATCGTTGCAACCTATGTTCCTCTTAATGACAGGTCACTTAGATTTAAGACATTAGATCTTAATGGGTCAACTTTTACAGTTTAAATGCAGGCTTTTGAAACAGTCACAGGCGGCCGATGGTACTGCACCCATATTTTGACAGATTTTCACAGGCAAGCACAATTTTTACTGTGGATATTTTGATGATAGATTCCACTTTTCCTGACATTGTGAGTTGATATTGATTCCTTAAATGAAGTGGCGGGTAACACCCAGCAAAGATATTGGGTGTTTTCTGATGTTCTATACTGGCATTCTGTATTTTCAACAACCAAGAAAAAGGGGTTTAAGAGCAATTTCTGGGTTTCTTGCAATAAAGCTCTGCCTTTCCTGCAGTGTTCCATTTTTGCTTGGTAGGCAGCCCAGTGAAAGGTTTCAGGAGTGAGGTCTCCTTCCCACTACTGACAACAGGCAAAGTAGATTTGGCAACCATCTTTTCCGGTTTCAAAGTGCAATTTTCATAGGTTTTGGCGCGCATGGGGTTTTCACGGCCATTTTGCTGATTCTGGTGCCACCAGCACACAGGGATGTCACAGGGCAGAGCCTAGTGGGTTAAAACATCCCACACCCCGGAATACACGTACCCCACTCGCTCCAGCCAAATCGCGTGAAAGGTGCACTCGCATACCCCGGAATACAAGTACCCTGCTCACGCCGGCCAAATCGTGTGAAAGGCGCACTCGTTTACCCCGGAATACACATGCTCTGCTTGCGCTGGAAAAATCATGTCAAAGGTGCACTCCCATACCCCAGAATATACGTACCCCACATGCGCCAGCAAAATCGAGTGAAAGGCGCACTCGCATACCCCGGAATACACGTACCCCATTTGCGCCGGCAAAATCGCGTAAAGAATGCACTCGTGTACCCCAGAATACATGTACACCACTCATGCCACCCCTGTCCATGCCCCACAGGCAGCCCATCACCCCTGACCATGCCCCGCAGGCAGCCCACACCACAGGGGACCACACAACACCCCTGACCATGCCCCACAGGCAGCCCACACCACAGGGAACCACCCATAACCCCTGTCCCTGCCCCTTAGGCATCCCATCACCCCTGACCATGCCCAGAGGCAGCCCACACCACAGGGGACCACCTACACCCCGGACCATGCCCCGCAGGCAGCCCATCGCCCCTGAAAATGCCCTGCAGGTAGCCCACACCACAGAGGACCCCCCTACACCCGTGACAATGCCCAGCAGGAAGCCCATCACCCCTGACCATGCCCCAGCGGCAGCCCACGCCGCAGGGGACCCCCACACCTGTGACCATGCCCCACAGTCAGCCCACACCACAGGGGACCCCATACACCGATGACCATGCCCCGCAGGCAGCCCACACACCCATGACCATGCCCCACAGGCAGCCCACATGGCACCATGCACTTGTGAGGTCCAACTCATGTCCCCCCCCACCAGTGACAGGCACCTGCCAGCAGGCCCCGACTCATGTCCCCCCACCAGTGACAGGCAACTGCCAGCAGGCCCCGACTCATGTCCCCCCCACCAGTGACAGGCACCAACTAGCAGGCCCCGACTCATGTCCACCCAACCAAAACATTGACACAACATACATGCATCTACCAAATGTCCACCCAAATGCCACGCCTCACTGCCCCACAGTGAATCTCACACCCATCCATTGTCCCCACTTCCCAGTACAGGCCCCATGGCATGTCATGCGCAGAAGCATACATGCATGCACACAAAGACATGCCAAACATGGCCACACACCACTGACACATGTCTGAGGCAATGACGACTGACACATGCACCAAACCAATGAGAGCACACAACAGAAATACATGAACAGATGAAAATGTATTAAATTAACAGAAATCTCACCAATGAAAACCAAACATGACAAGGATAAATGAAAGTGAACAGAACTGAAATGGCAATTCCAAAAAAAATGTCATCAAAAAATAAGAAAAACATCCCAGTGGTCCATGTCCATGAAAATGAAAATCATAATTCAAAGGGTAAATGAAAAAAAAAAACATTTCAGCATGGGTGTGAAAAATCAGAAAATAAAAATGTCCACAGTTCCACAACTATATACAATGAAAGTTATCAGGGTCCATGATCCCAAAACCAAATGAAACCTACCAAAATACCTTCAGAAAAACAACTATGTACAAAAAGTGGAGCAAAGTCCATCAACTCCAAAATAAAAATGAAACAAAAGGAAACCTAAGCCTAATAAACTACATACAATGGCGACGGGCTAGTCCTACGGCTCACTTCTTGATGTTAATGTCTTTGGCCAGAGAATCATCAAACTGCATGTTGATGTCCCGGAGGCGGGCCTGGCATGTATCCTTGAGGGCTTGCAGGGACGTCGCCATGGTCTCCACAAACTCCCTGCAAGTCTCCTCAAAGAACACTGCCCGCCTCAATGCCTGGTGCATGGAGTTCTCTGCCCTGACCATCGTGAGCCATGCTCTCTCTGCCCGCCGCTCTGCATCTATCTTCTGGCCCAACTGCTGCCACACAGAAGACACATAGTCCAGGGTCCTGCTGCCAATCGGCCGATGGCTGCCCCCCTGATGTAGATGGCCCCGAGGCTGAATGCCTCCCACCTCAAGCCTGCCGCCACCTTAATGCCAACTGTCTCTGCAACCACGATGGCCGCCGGGAATTACAATCCCCTGGTGCCGCCGTGCTCGTGCCCTGCTCGGAGGTGCCTGCACATCCTCCATTGGAAGGGGTCCAGTTGTTGGGGTGACCGCTCCTGCTGGTCCTCCGACTCCCGACTGTGGCAGGGATATGTTCTCCACCAGCCTGGCCGTGGTGGATGGGGCATGTGCAGAGGGTGCCCAGGTGAGACATGGGTGGGAAGACAGCACGGAGGACAACTGGCACATAGGTTGTGCAGATGAGGAGGGGGTCGCAAGAGCATCCAGCACACCGAGGAATCCTGTGCCAACGATCTGTCCTAGCAAGTCGATGCAGCCTGTGCGTTGCCTTGCCTTGAACCACGCGCATCATCCCGAATCACCGGTGTGCACAACGCAACACCAACTAGGACAGGCTCAACCCTGTCCTGGATTGCCACATCTGCAGGTAGAGGAAGGTCAGTTGACGTAGACACATCCCCTACCTGCGAACAGGCCTGGACAGTGGCATCCCTGCTGGTGCAGGATGATACAATCACAGGATCAGGGACAGGATTACAAACATGCACCTCCACTGTGACCTGTTCTACCTCCTGCCCCTGAACTGCACCACTTGCAAGTGTGGAACCACCCCCTCCAGGCCCCATGCATGGGTCTGATATGGCCTCCTTCTCAACCATACCGCCACCAACCTGGATGACTCTATGCCGTCTTCCATAGCATCCTCCTGTGTGAACTCACCTGCCCCTTCATCTGACGAGGAGTCCACATCCAATCTTGGCCTCTTGGACCTCCCCTCGGCAGCTGCGGCCATGGACACGGCACCAGTCCCCTCACTCCCTTAAGATATTATTACCTGGGAGTGGGGCAGGGCCTTGCTTCTCTGGGTGGCAGTGGCATCCCTGCCGCTGGGCTCCACTGCATCGTCTCCGCCCTCTTCATCAGTAGACGCTGCAGACAGGAAGAGACAGAACACAGGCATCAGTACACCGTAAAATGGTCTGCTAGACACATGACTATAGCACGTGAGTGGCAGTGTCATACATCACAGATGGCATCACACTCCCCATCATTCAGGTCAATTGAACTCACACACATGCACAAACAGGTAGGGAACGTGCAACAGGCATCTTCATCCATTCACATGGAACTGCATGAACATCCTAAGGGTGTCATGGCGTCACAAGCATCATGGAGCATGCCATTCACATGCACACACGCCACCAGACAGACATGCACCTGGCCAACTCTACCTCCTGTCACAGTGCAATCATCGTCCACTATGTCTCATCTGTCAATCAGATATCTACATGTCCATGTCACATGCATCCATGGCATCTCACAGTCACACACACACACACCAAACAGACACATGCAAATGTACAACAAACATGGCTGAGTCCAAACACAGGCATGCAAACATGTGTGCATCTTCATATGCAGTTGAGCATCATGCATTGCAACACATACACCATTGATGTGCAGCACACATGACTGGACTCGCATGCAGCACAGTCATGTCCCTGCACATACATGGGCCATGTCAGACATATGTCCAAGCTGCAAACTCCTGCCACACCTCAACATGCACTGTGTCGAATGAGAATGCATGGACACTTACCGCTCGACTCCAGACGGGTCTGCCTCTCAAGGACCTGGTGATGAAGTGCTGGGATAATGTGCACCAGGACCCTCATCTGGTTGGTGGCAAGCAGGACCAGGGTCCTGGAAATTAAGTCTCCCAAGTGCTTATGGACGTGATTGCAGTTGCGGGGTGCCACCCCCTCCACGTTGATGGCATCCACGATGTCCACCCAGATCCTCTCCCATCCATCCTTGTCGGCGCATGCTTGTCTGAAGAGGCATCATAATGGCCCATGACTTGGTCCACCAGGATGCCAACTTCTTTTGCAGTGAAGCTGGCAGCCCTCTGCCTCCCTGCCCGGGGGTCACCACTGGTCCCAGATGGTGTTTGGCCCGACTAGGCAACCCCCAAGGCAGGTGTGGGTGGGCAGTTGGGTCCTGGGGCTGGGCTGTGGAGCGATGGAACCCCAGTCAGGAGTCTTCTGTTCCAGCAAGGGTGGTCACAGCAACTGGACCTAATTGCAGGGCATGTTGGCAGCAGGCAGTCTGGCAGCAGCAGATGGCTCTTAGGAGGCTGCTCGGAGATTCGAAGGGCAGGTAAATGGCCTTCTGGGCAGGCATGTGGTCTTCTGTGTGTTGTTGCATGGCCAGCTTGATGCAGAGTGACTTGGCACGTGAAAAATCAGCACGTGTGCCAGTAATTCGAGGAAAGGCCCTTATCGCATAAGCGCAAAAGTGATGTGGCGCATATAGGTGTTGCTATGCGCATGGGTTAAAAGTCCACGTAGGACGCCATTTTCCTGTACGTGCTTTTTGTGGAGAGCGAGCATGTGATTCATGTACTTCTTGCGGGTTGACACGTGATTACTTCACACCGGTTGCAGTGCGTACTCCTTGTTTACTGCACAAGAGCACAAGAGCTCAATTCTTGTTTTGGCGGGGTGTTGCCAGAGGCACAGGACCACAGGGATGCCCTGAGGGAAGATAGCACCTCCCTCAGAGCTACTCTGGGTGTACTTGAGGTGTCCCGGAGTAGACGGTCAGAACAGCAGCTGGAGCAGCTAACACGCAACATCTCAGCTGAGCTCCAGGCAACCCATGAGGACTGTGCATCACGTGAGGCCTTGCAAGCAGAACTCTGTGCTACATGGAAGCTGCTGCATGGGGACCTCCGGACCATCACCCTGCAGAACCAAACCTTTCAAACCTGCATGCTTGCTGCCATGGAGGAGCATGTCAGGGCTTTGTGTGGTCTGCCTCCCGTACCACGAACACATTCAAATGTAGCACCAGAAGGTGACACCAGCGATGCAGTTCTCCCACTATCGGGTAGCCGTGCAGGCCATGAGCCCATGAGCCTATGGAGGGATTTTTTTTTCTCAACATCCACGCATGTCAGTGTTGAGGTGCACCCCGCACCTTCTCCCTCCTGGGTGCTCACCCATGGCCATTTTTGATTTTTGTTTTTTTATTTTCGTATTTTTATTTTTCCTCTTTTTCTGTCTATTGTGCATTCATGTTACAGTGTGTTGCTTTGTGTGGTACCCATAGGCATCCACTGTGTGTTCCAGCAGGGCCCACACAGGCTTTTCTTGTGTTTGTGCTTGAGGCTTGTGGTCCAGAAACATATGCCACTCCTGCTTCCCCTTTTCATGGGCTTGCAAGGGTGGCACTGTGTGACAGTAACTTACGCAGAGGCATTGGGCTTCCATCAGTTGTGTGGCCAGTCTGTAGTCCAAACTGTGTATACACCCCTAGTGGGGATTAATGATGGTTTCCCCACTGCATGGTTGAATTGTATATTGTATTCACTATTGCTCATTATGCATATTTACATGTTGCTTCTTCATGTGTTACCTTGCCTGTCTCCATCGTAGATGCAATTCATGCTGTATGCAGTACCCTGCCACATTTGCCTACCAGCAACACACTGAAAATGGGAGGGGTCAAAGTGGTGCCTTTGTCTGATTGTGACACTTGAACTATTGTGATTGGTCACTGTCAGACGTTGCCACTGATGGGTCCTGTATTCATGATTTGTCATGCTGGTAAGTATATGTTCATGTGTGCAGTTTCTTTTTCATATGTGAGAGGGAATTGTCTGTGGGCTGTTTCCATTTGTGACAGTGCACTTTGTAACAGTTGTGTCATGTGTTGTGCATTTATTTGGTTGCTTTCACATTGCATGTCATGCCATGGTGTGTCGGGTGGGTGACATGGGGTTTGGGAGGGGTTGGGTGACATGTCAGTATTTGGGTGTGCTGTTTTGCAAGGGGGTAGTCCTTTATGCAGCATGAATGTGTGCCTTTTGCTGACACAGCATTGGGTCTCTTTAGGTAGCTAGGGATGTAAACAATGTAGCACTTCCAGGGAAACAATCTGAGGGTGGTAGGGTTGTGACATTTGACTGTCCCTTTCTCATCATCGATTATCACCTGGTATGTCCCAGGCCTGTGTGCACTCCGAAGGGGTGGGATTTTAGGTGAAAAATTTAGCCACAAGCTGGGTACTGGCTGCCTCGCCACGTGCCCTTTCGTCTCCCATGCGCAGCGGCCTTGCATGTGGTTGGGGATGTGGGGTACCACCATGTCCACTGGCACGCCATGCCTGGTTGCAACATTGCACAGGACACATGCTGTCACAATGATCCTGCACACTACTGGGGGCGCATGTAGCAGCTGTCCACCAGAGCGGTCAAGGGTGTGGAAACATGACTTGAGCACTCCGAATTTGCGCTCCACTATGCCCCGGGTTGCAATATGGGCTGCGTTGTATCTTACCTCAGGTGGTGTGGTGGGGTTCCGTATTGGCGTCATCATGTAGGTGCTCAGAGGGTAGGCACTGTCCCCTGTGGAGGTGATAATGGTTGTGATTAGTTGGGTTTTGTAATTTCTCTGTGTGTGACATGCATGCATGTGCAGAGGTACTTGTACTCACCAATGAGGCATATGTCACCATGCCTCCCAGCCTCCAGGTCCCGGTTTAGGGGTGACATTCTGAATATGAAACTATCATGGGTGGCCCCTGGATAGTTTGCGTAGTCAGAGGTGATTATTCCCTTGGCACAGCATACCACCTGCATGTTTATGGAATGCCAGTGCTTGCGGTTGTGATAGATGTGCTCAGTGGTCCTAGAAGGAAGTAGAGCCACATGGGTGCAATCAATGGCACCGCGCACTTTGGGGAAGTGTGCCACCCCGTGAAAGTCCTGGACCACGGCCTGCCTTTCTGCAGGAGTTCTCGGCATATATATGTGCATGCAGACTGAGGGGCGTGAAGTCATGATTGCCAACACCTGGTGTAGGCAGCAAGATTGCGTGGGCTGTGAGACGCCCCCAACTATGGCAATTGACTGCTGAAATGACCCAGTGGCCAATAAATGCAGTACATTGAGCACATTTTCCAAGGGGCTCAGTGCTTGGGAGCACAGGGTGGGTGATGTGAGGTCAACCTCCCACTCAGCAAACAGGTCTAGGATTACAATGGTGTGTTGATATCATTTTGACATGATGGACGTTGCTTTGGCAAAGAGGTCCAGAAATGCATGCTAATGAATGTCCTTGTAGACCTGTGTATTTTCGCACTGGACCGGAGTCCATAATTTGTAATAGTTTTATTTTCAATTGTGTTTTTGGCTTTCACATACTGATTGAGGCTGTGAAAGATTGTTTGCCTATGTTACACATTGATGTGCACAGTCATTTGTAGACTGGACACATTGGTTCAGTGGAATGGAGAGTTAATAGTAGGTTTTCTGGGATATTTTTGTGAGCAGCATTTCTTGTTTCATAATGGTATTGTTAGGTTTTTCATACCCTCGTCCACTGCTATGTATTGCAATTGGGGTTCTTTGCATTTGTTTGTATGCTTCTTCATTGAAATATGGTTCTGTGCTGGTGGTGTGACTCCATTCACCTCCGCAGATGTTTGCAAAGCTATCCTTGTTGATATTCCATTTATTGAGAAGTCCTTTTTTGTAGTTTAGTGGTTAGTTTTGTTAGTGGTTTCATTCTGGTTAAAACTAAAATAAATAATTTCCTTTTTAGAAGGAATGGTTTGACTATGAGAGCTTCCAGGATTAATTCTCCATGGTAGGTTTTAAAGGTTGTGCTTAATTTCTGTCCTGTTTTTATAAGGTTCTGAAGGACTCTGTGGCGGAACATTTTTTGTAAAATAATGTTTTGGTATGCTTATTTGTGGCTACATCAAGATGTATAGGTGCAATGTTAGCACCAGTGGTAGCTTCAGCCTTTTTAATAACCTTCTGTTTAGTTTTACATTTTGAGAGAGGAGGCAAAGTTTCTTTACTGGAAGCTGCTTTTGTTTTGCTTAGTGACTGTATTAGCTGTTTTGTTTGAACTTATTGTATTAATTTTGCTAGAGGTGGATGCTTATTTTGGACACATTTATTTTGATTTTGTCTACTTCTGTGTTGCTTTCTACAGAGTTGCTTTTGGTAGGCATTCTTTGGGGTCTGTTGGACAAGAAAGGAAAGTATGGTTTGGGATGTTGTGCTAAGTATGTTTGCTTTGTGCATGCGTGTCTGAATATGATAGTAGTATATATGTAAAGGTGTGCGATTGTGTGTGCAATGGGCTGTTACTTCAGGTTGGGAAGGCTATTCTCGTATTTGTGTGTTACTATACCGGTGTTCAGATGAAATTACAAAGTATGCACCTGCTGAGGGGCAATCAGTAGTACTGAATCTAATGCTGCAGGGTTAATACAATGTTTGTTCTACAATACTAGAAATCTACAGCGTTTGAGTAACAGTTAGAAGATTATGGCAGTATTGTGTTACTTTTTTGGATGGAAAGAGTACGTTTCTTCTGAGTTCTGGTTCGTATTGCAGACACTGCTGGTTTTCAGGAGTAATGTAATTGTGAAAGAAAGAAGTTAGTAAATATGTGCGTTAATAGCACTGTTATTAATGTAGACATGAATTTGTTTGTTTTTGCAGTATTAGTGCTTTCTGATAACTGCATAGCATGTAGATGCAGTTTCCTTTTTATATGTGCATTCTGTATATTTTACTTAGAATTTGTAAGTTGAACTTGACTTAGAAATGATTATAATACTAAACATATAGAGCACACTTGGCTTTCTAAGGCGGTGTCATTGGATGTTTGGAGATAGGGGAAATAACCGTATGCTTTTCTAGCTATTTCTACAGGGTAAATGGCAGGAACTGTGTGGAAAAGCATGCAATGTATGCATTTGTGAAGGTGTGGGAAATAAAGCAAAAGGATTTGATGAGTTCAGCAGCTTATTACTCTCCAGGATAGTTGTAGGGTAGAAGGTTCAAATAAGAAACTCTGGAATATTGGCAAAGGGACAAAGCAAATTTACCAGACTGCAGGTGAATAGCAAACTACTGGGTGATCCTGTGGTGCTTGGAGATGGGAGAGTCTGAAATAAAGAAAGGGCTGCAATGAAGGGTCTGGTGTTTTCGTTGCAGACTGACGGGAAGGGAGGAGATGTTATATGTGTTGGTTTACTACACTGTTTGTACATTGTTGTACATTATGTGATAGACATGACTGCACCTTTGTATAGTTGAATGCTGTTGTAAATTCTAGAAAGGAATGGGCAACCAGTTGGAATGGGAGAGCTGTCTAGATTGGAAGAACAGTTGTAGAGGCAGTGGTGTTGTTTCTGCTGGGAGCCTCACAAAAGATATTGGCTATTTGTGTGCACAAATAAAGATGAATGTACTCATCCTGGCTGTGTGTCCCTTTATAACACCCTACAAAGCCTTCTCCCACAATTATACTGTTATTTTCCATTCTTTTAACATGAAATGACATTTTGTTAGACAGCTGTGCGTGTTGTGTCTGATTACTATTATAATTATTCCTAAAGGGAGTTCAAATGATAGCTTGTATGTAAAATATCCAGAATGTATAGAAAGGAAATTGCATGTACATCCTATGCACTATAATTCATTAAGTGCTATTATGGTTGAAATGTGGATAAATAGGTGGCAGTGGTTACAGAAATGACAGAATGAATGAAGAGAAAAACAGTTTGCACATTACAGTTAGTAATATGAGTACATAAAAAATTGGAGAGCAGACAGCTTTGCAAGTGACACTTGATCATAGCAGATGGGAGAAATGACAGTAAGCTTTTTTTATGGTTATACACGGTAAGTGTCAGTTACCCTTTGCATATGCATCTATACAAGAGCTGTACACGCACTGTGCAGAAAATATTCATACCTGTAGTTTGTGTTCATGCATGTGGATGTGCATGAATCTGAAAGCAGAAATCTTGGAGAGTTTTATAGTAGTTGTTGCTGTAGGTGGTTTGCAGTCACACCACAATTGTACTCAGAGTGATCAACAGTACATTTAAATTGCTGAACTGTGATGATGGAGTTAGATGTAGAGTTCTTGGATGTAATTGGTGAATGGTTGTGTGACTGTTTAACAGTAGCCAATGAGGGAATGGTGCAGAGAGTGAATTGGAAAGGGCAGAAGGGCTGCCCTAGTGTTACGCGCTCTGCGGACACCGCAGCTGTTCGCCGACAGGGTGTGCCACATCCGGGGTTTCTGAGCATGAAATGGGAGTGTATTTTGGGGATTAGCCAATCAGATGTTGAAGTTCTGCTTTGTATTGAGAGAGGTTGTGTGTAATGAAAATGCAGATGTGGAGAAAGTCAGGGTGTTGGTGGTTGAAGATATGTTTGTAGATGGTTTAGAGAAGTATGCTATGTTTAAACATAATGCTGGCAGTTTTGGTTTTGAAGGAGTGGAGGTTTATTGGTCAACTGTGCCTGGTTGCAAGGTGCAGGCAGTGGTTGGAGCTTGCAAAACTGTCTGCATTTGCAAGAGTCTAGATGTAGTGGTACTGCATTGGGGTGGTGTCCCTTTGAGATTCATTAGTGCTCCTACTTTGTTGAGTAGTCTTGAAAACTTGGTTGAGGCAGTGATGGGGGTTGTTCCAAATGAGAAAGTGATTTTTTCTCAAATACTGCCTAGGGCACTATGGGACAATTCCAATGTTTTCTGTCCCCAGATAAATGGTGCATGGTTTTTTTTTTTTTTTTTTTTTATTTTGTTATAGCTGAATAGAATCAACTTTTCAAAATTACATGATAATTCCATAAGATCCCAATACATGGTTAGCATACACTTAAGGACATATAGTAAAAGAAAGCTGAACAACAACAGATACCACAGTTTGCTAAATGATACAATTACTTCAGCACAAGTTACCTTATTAAAAACAATCTCAAAGGATAGAAAACCACATCAACTCATGTGCATTCAACCAATTATTAGTATGACTGTTCATAGAAAAAGTTCACAAGGTAATATATGTTCCAGAAAGTGCACCATTGCCTTTATAACCGAAAATCTGGTACTGTTGATTAAAACATTCCATATCTCCAAATCGTCCCGTTGCATGTGCACATTTAACAGATGGTGCATGGTGTTTCGTGAACAGAGGGATGTTTGTTTTTTTTGTTTAGACGTGGAATGTTGTCTTTAACAATAACAATATTGATTATGTCAAAGGTGACTATTTTAAATCAGATGGCATTTCTTTATCCATATTGGGAAATGCCATGCCATTTCAAAATATAAGGAGTGCTTTACAGAGGAGAATGTGAAGACATCAGGAAGAAAATAGGTGGAAAAAAAATTACAAAATGAAAGCTGTTTTTTTCCAAGCAGTTTCCAAAAAAAATAAAGGCTCTTGTCAGAGCCAACTTCAAAGGGGAAGTATGGAACACTATTTAACTTTTCATTCCCCACTCTCAGATTTTACGATTTGTCCACGGACACTGCGGTTGTCCGCGGACAGAGTGTATTCCATACATGAATTTTGAGGCTGAGAGGCATGCAAATGAGACTGTGCAAGGCGAGGGATTGGTCAAGAAGGTTTACTGGGTGTGATTTGTAACGAGAGATTTTGTCAGAACGTCTTTTTCCTGAGGGGAGAGCAGATAGCTATGGCTATGGCTGTGTTTTACAGAAGGCAGATTGTCTTGGGTATTAGTCTTAGCAATGCATGGTGGTGGCACGAGTGATGGTTGCTTAGCTTACCAAAACTTTCGAATTTCTAGGGTTTTTCGGTTTTACTTAAAACCATAACGTCCATAGAACAATGTATTTTTTTGCTGAATTTCATAGGTTTTTAGGAGCGCAACTTAACCATAACGTCTCTTTAACAACATTTTTTCACTGAATATATACATATATAAACACCCCAAAAAACTTTCATCTGATATGTGGAAGTAGGATATCCATTTAAACCAAGTCACAGATGTCTCAATGCCATCAGCAAGGCATTGTGGCTATATAAATTATCCCAAACACAAGCGTTTTGCTCCATAAAATTGTCCCTTGAGAAATGCCTATCTTGGGTTGATAAGGCCTATGTATAGAATAGCACTGCACTGTAAAACAAAGCCAATTTCCTGCACTGGACCCACTGTCAGCAGTGTAAACTGTGAAGGATGCACCTGTTATTTTATATGTATTAAATAAAGTTAATGAGTCTTGTACCGTGCACTGTTACCACATGCATTGTCTCTTGGCGCTCTGACGGGTCTGGGGTCTGCAAAGGCAGGTGAATTGCAGGTTTTATTAGTGGGATTGAGAGGGAGAAGAGCAAGAGAGCTTTGATGTGCTGTTGGCAGCTTCGGTTCGGAGAAACCGGTCATTGAGCGTTGGTGCATTTACGGGCAGTAGGCGTCATGTGGTGTTGAGATGTGACTGTGTGTGGTTTGTTTTCATGTTGGGTGTTGTGACGTGTCTGCGGTTTGTGGAGCGGTAGATGAGTGGTTGTTTTTCTTGATTGTCTTTATATATATTGTTTAAGCTAAGTCACACATACAAATGCCTCAACACCACCCCAATGCGATTCTGGAAGTTCACCTCCAGTCAGAGCCTCATCAGCAATGCATTGTTAGTATGTCAATTAGCTCAAATGCAAGACGCTTGCTCAGGAATATTGTCTTCATCTTATAGCGTAGTTCTATTTTAAATATACCTTTTTCAACTCAATAAAGACAGCTCTAAAATTCGGAGGCAACTATATACATGTTTCACACTGATTAGGGAAACTGTGGAGAACGTCAGAAGAACTTCTAAAAAGGCATCTCTGCCGAACATTTCTTTCTGAAGAGCTAGTGCAGTATGAAACACATCTATCGTCTAGGCTCATGGATAAACAGAATGCAATCATTTGCCTTAGCAGCCCCATCGAAGGCCAGGAGGTATGTCTTGGTCTTCCAAAAGATAGTGCTAGTGTCAATCACAACTTGGAACCTGCCTGAAATAAACATTAGATTACACAAGGAGAGATGCACAAAAAATAATAGATGAATAGGTGAAAAGGTGAAAAGAAATTGCCACTTAGATCCACTCTGACACCACCCCTCTGTAGGCACCAGGAAATTCCACAAACAGATAGAATGGTCAGGTACAGAGCAAAGAGAGTCATGATGAACAAGTAGTACCCGGCGAGGAACAATGAGATTGTAACATGCAATCTCATTGGCCCTCACCGAGGAGTCACCTATGCGGGAATCTCTCTCCAATCAACCTTCCATCCTTTCTGTCCCTGGCGCGTGGGGGGGGGAGGTGTGGCAGCCGCTCAGCCAATGAGAAGGCTTGGAAAAGAGTAATCCCTGCTCTGAGCCAGCGCACGGCTGGAGGCTGCCATCTTCCCCCACCCGGGATCGAGGGAAGTGATGTTCCCCTTACCCTCTGGCCCCTAATGCAAAGAATTCCCTTACCACCCTCCCAACCACACTTACCTTTTTTTCTGTCCATTTTGGGAGTGGACACACTGGTAACACTTCTTTTCCCAGCGCGTCCGCTCCCGATCTGTGATCAGGCCGGCATGTAAAGGAAGAAGGGACTATATGTAGTCCCTTCTTCCTTTCCATGGCGACCATTTTTTTTGTGTAACCTTTTCCTTATTTTTTGAATGTCCTCAAAGGAAAGGAAGAAGCGATTACGTGTAGTCCCTTCTCCCTTTCCATGGCGGCCATTTTGTTTGTTTACTTTTTGACATTAATTTTCTATGGCCGCCATGGAAAGGGAAAACAGACTTTGTTTTCCTTCCCTGGCAGCCATTTATTTAACATTTTTTCTTTCCTGTTCTGAAACGCTAGAGCGTTTCAGAACAGAAAAAAATGCTCTTTTAGTAACTCGGCCTTACAGGCCGGGGTACTAATAGCAATAGGCCCCTTGCAGGGTGGACGTTACCACTTCAGGCCACCTGAAGTGGTAATGCCTCCCCCTGCTCGGGGCCTATTGCTTAATTATAGACTTATTTGGAACACTAACAAGATATTGATTGCAGCAGAATTGATGGAAGAGCCCAGTGGTCAAAGATGTGGGATGGTACTCGACCTGTCAGTATTTAATTTACCAGTTTCTATTTGTATTTTAAAACAGGGTTTTAGCATCTTATGTTGGAATCTAATATGTTATGGCTAGCTCATTAGTTTGTCTCCTTTAAGAATTCAGAAAACATAAAACAAGGCAAAGTAAAGTGGAGGAAGCTGGGAAAGATGGCATTTAGTCCTCAGCTCTAGGCCACAATACGACAATGATCTATGAGCCTTACCTCTTCTGTTGAGAAAAGACTGGGACTTGGATTTCTATTTTAGGAATATGAAGAAATCATGGAAAACTTATCTTCGTCTAAATGAATGGACTGAAAAGCTCTTGACACATTTTTAAATCACAGCCCATCACTTTGGATTGTTTATGGTTTTGGGAAATGTGTCTGTTCGTTTTTACGAATCACTAGTAAGCTTTCCATTTTAAAGGGCTTTTACAAAACCCTGAGAGAGAGATAATAAGACTTGTTTGTCTCCGAGGAAAGCTCACTGGCAATGCGCTTGCCTTAGAAAGAAGACAACAGTTCGATCTTTGCGTCCGCACTTAGAAATCTCTGGGTATTAAGTGCATTGGCCCTCATTACGACCCTGGCGGAGAGGGGTTTACGCCAGCGTAATGCATGGCGTACCTCTCCGCCAGATTACGACTTTCCGTAGCGGGCGGAAAAATCCATGGCGCTACGGGACCTCTTGTTAATTACGCCACCGTAATCTACGGTGGCGTAATTAACGCCTTCCCCACTCCCATTATACCCTATGGGGCAAAAATGGGAATGGGGAAGGGTAAATGGGGATTGGGGACTAACCGCCCCGCCAAGGTCGGAATGGGGCGGTAAGTCCGCCAACCCCCATGGCGGAGTTGGCAGCTCTGCGCCATGGACCAATAAAGCTTATTTTAAGCTATGACATGTGCTAGTTTAATATGCGAAAAAAAAGTCTAATTTTATGTGGATATTCCCACTTTCTTAACAAAATGCATCACAACAAACTGGAAGTTTGGATAAAGGATCCCAGATGCACTGCTTTACCAAAGTGTTGGATCCTTGGCACATAATGTAATCTCACTGGGCATTGCCTGCAAACAACAGGGTGCTCCTAAAAGCGACCTGTGTCCAAGGTACTGTGCCAAAACTGTCTGCGCCGAAAGCATAGTATGTAGCGCTCAATTAAAATACCTTTTCTTTATTTCCTAGAATTTGGATTGAGCTGGAACCCAAACCGTCTCACACCCCCTTTTACAAATACCCTGGGTCACAATGGACCATGAACCAGGCCGGTGGGTGGGAATCAGAGACATTTTATGGGAGGGCAAAAGGGACACTTGCCCAGGGCCCCCACCTTGGAAGGGGGTCCCCTCATGGCTGCCTGATCTGAAGAAGTAAGATTCCATTGTTCACCATTCTTAAATAGCATACGTCAGGATATTTTATGGGGTGCTGCTGAGGCTCTAAACCCATTGCCTTTCTGTTTTGACAAGAACATTCAGCCTTGATCAATTCATCACGTATTGCTTTCTGTGTTCACTGTTGTATGCATAGTTTTGTGTTCCTTATGGCACAGCTATGTAGCATTCTTTCCTTCCTGTGGGAATAATGTTGATCATGTGCAATAGGCAACAGTGAAATGCATATTGATCAATTGAGTGCCACAATGGTTCAGAAGTTAGCCCCGAGTGTGAAGCGCCCATTGCAGAGTTATGTGTTCATATGCAAAAATAGAATATCACATTCCAGCAAGGCTGGCTGAGCCTTTGCTATGTCTGAAGTTTATAATCCTGCCTGCATATGTACTTGGTTTTGCAGAACAACATCTGCTATTATCAGCAATGTGCCTGCTCCAGATAGGGGTTGTTTTATCATCCGTATGGTGATGGTATGGTATCCATATCCAAATTCAAGACTATGGAACAAAAGCGTTCATGCTTTTATCCTGGATTTTCCAGCAGACAATACAGTAATACTGGTCAAATCATCTGATATATCTTACATTACTGTGTTGTCTTCTGTGAAGTTTGCCTTTTTGCATGCTGCTGGTATCGTTAAGCCCATTACTTGATCTTTCTTCTTATGTAGGCCATTTGGGTGGAAGGGTTGGTAGACAAAAGAGAGTGGACCAGATGTTGCAGGCCTCAGGCAAGCATATTTTAAGGTCTGCTTGTTTGACCAAAAGACGGTTTGCTTGTTGGTAAAAGTCAAAGGTTTTTATTCATGTTTATTCATGAAAATCTCACAAGCCATTGTTTTGGAAGTATTTAAAGTTTTAAAATTCAAAATACAAACCCAGATTAAATGTGTTAAATCACATCAAATGGAATGCTGGTACTTATCTACTTCCCTTGATGATGGAGAGAATGAAGCTAGAATCATTCCCATTTTGCATAACACCCTTCTATAATATTTTGTTTAAATATGGTCAGGTTTGATAATGTGATGTGTACTTTCTAAATCTGTTTTTATAAAATTAGATTCTTTTCTAGTTCTTACCATGAACTAAAACAAAGTGTTCAAATGCAGAAAGTGCAGAGTTGGCACAAATTCCAGCTTCACCCCTTCATCCCTTAACCAATGTGTGTTCATGGGCATCTCATTTAATCTTGTGTTGCCTAACCTCTCAATGGGCCTCATTACGACTCAGGCGGTAAGGGGTTTATGGCGGCGTAAACAGCGCCGACCCTTACCGCCTGATTCCGAGGTCCCTTAGCGCCATGGAGGTTTTAACACCTGCTTTTAGCAGGTGTTAAAATCCATGGCGCTAAGGGACCTTGATGTTAATTACGCCACCGTAATTTAGGGTGGCGTAATTAACGCCTTCCCCACTCCCATTATGCCATATGGGGCAAAAATGGGAATGGGGAAGGGTAAATGGGGATTGGGGACTTACCGCCGCGCCAACCTCGGAATGGGGCGGTAAGTCCGCCAACCACCATGGCGTAAACGTAGTTTACGCCATGGTGGTAAAGGTACGACCCAGGCGGTAACTTACCGCCTGGGTCGTAATGAGGCCCAATGTTGCCAGTCCCTACACCTTTCAAAATTGTCATCCCTTCAGAGTGATATCCTCCTCATGGTATGATCTCCATTAAAGCTGCATTCATGGTTTCACTGGACATAGGATTTCTTCCCCTTTAATATTCAGCATATTTATATCGCACACCATAGGCATGTGTTCCTTTGATATCTGATGGCAACACTATTTGAAAACCATATCCCATTTCTAATCTCAGTCTGTCTGGATAAAGACACCTTCCTGGTAGCTTATAATCTGCATCGATGCTACGGTGTGTGTAGCTTTCTTCTGCCTTACAATTGTTTGCCTCTATCCATGCATGAGTACTTTTGCATTCTGTGAGGCAGCTAATGTGAGTTCTCTGTCTATTATGGGTTACATGTACCTTTTACATACCGTCCTGCATTATTAATACAGGCTGCATACTTTCCTGGATGCTATTGATAAAAAGTATCCTGTATGTACTAGCACAGTAACCTCTTCGTAGACTGCTCATGTTGGTCTTCAAATGCTACTTGTTTTTCATTCTGATTAGAGCAAGAACGAAGCGGGTAAGGGAACTTAAAGGAAGTAAACGTGCTTATTAAGCTGTGAGACAGCATATCAGCCTATAGGTTGTGCGTGCAACCAGTATTCTTGAACCCTTAATTCCTTTGGTTTAGTGAAGGAGGGCCCAAAGATGTCTGTGCTCAGGGCCTCAAAAGTGCTTAAGATGGCCCTGGTGGGAATACAATATTTATTTATTTTCAATTCAAAGAAAATCACACAATTTTAATATTGGGCAACAATCACCAATGGGGTGATAATTACAATGTAAACTGATGAAATACACTTGGTTGACCTTCTACTAGAACATATCCAAAGCACAGATGAAAAGGAGCAATTTTACTATTCGGTTAGATAGCACCCGAGTTAAGATTTCCCTCTGCAATGCTCCCTCCAACCCCTATTAATTTTGAGTGGATAGAAAGGAGCAGCCAGGAGACAGGCATGCTATGCAGCAAACAGAATTAAAATCCAAGAGGCAAAAACGGCTTTCAAAACCTTTGCAATTGCAGAAAAAGCCCTCGGAATTACTAAATATTTAATTTAATGTGCTGTTTGATAAATGAGGTAAATATGCGTTCTAACAGTATCAGGGATGTAAAAACTCTAGCAACTACAAGGCAAGGTATCCACAAAGTGCATACAGTTCAAAATTCAACTTGCAAATAAGAACACAGTGCAGCCAAATCAAATGCTGGAAAGTTGCATTTTCTTCCTCTTTCAGGTTTAAATGTCACATGGTTTTAAAAACGGGAGAAATAGGGCCTCATTACGAGTCAGGCGTTAAGGGTTTTATGGCGCCGTAAACGGCACCGACCCTTAACGCCTGATTACAAGGTCCCTTTGCGGGATGGTGATTTTAACGCCTGCTTTTTGCAGGCGTTAAAAACCATGCCGCAAAGGGACCTTGGTGCTAAGTACGGTGCCGCAATTTGCGGCACCGTACTTAGCGCCTTCCCCATTCCCATTATGCCCTATGGGGCAAAAATGGGAATGGGGAAGGGCCATGGCGGAAGGGGGAATAACCACTCCGCCAACCTCGGAATGAGGTGGTAATTCCCCATTCCGCCATGGCGGAGTCGGAGAGTTACCGGCATGGACCATGGTGCTAATAGCACCATGGTCCATCCGCCAGGGTCGTAATGAGGCCCATAGACAGAATCAGAATTCAGTTTGTATGCTGGGTGATAGATGCACATCACAGGGATAACCTGAAAGTGAAAAAGTGACTCTAGAGGAATGACTGGATGTGATTTTCAAAGGGAAAGTAAATATGGTTTTATAAATAAAAGCAGTTTGACAGAGAGAATCGGTTTGAAAGTGAAAGTGACAAGTGCTACTACAACTATATCTTTGTAACTAGATTATCAAGAAGATAATGCTGCCCATGAAACAGGTTAAGTGGCCGTCTTAGCCCCCTTCACGCCACGTGTCTCTTTATGTGGAAATTAATTAATTTACTCCGAATATGTCTAAGGACTTATGCAGTGGACTAAAGGGGTGGGAAAGAATGGTGCCAACACATGAAATTAAGAAACAGGATACACAGAGGATTCAGACTATCTTAAACAAGTTATCAGGGTATGGATGGGATTACTGAGAAGGTGGCACCAAGACAAGGGGCCTCATTACACGGAAGGTGGTAACCGTGGCGCTATTAGCGCCATGGTTGCCCCCGGTATTTTAACGAGTCCACCATGGTTAATGGCGGAATTACCGCCCCATTCCAAGGTGTGCGGGGGCGGTAATTCCCCATTCACCATGGCACTGCCCCATTCCCATTTTTGCCCCATAGTGCTCAATGGGAATGGGGAAGCCGGTAATTACGGTACCGCAAATTGCGGTACCGTAATTACCTTCAGAGTCCCTTTGCGGGTCCCGTACTTAACGGCTGGTAAAACCAGCCGTTAAGCTAGGGACCCACAAAGGGACCTCGTAGTAAGGCGGTAAGGCATTACCTGTACCGGTACCCTTACCGGTACCGGTAATCCCTTACTGCCATCCGTGTAATGAGGCCCAAGGTATCAAGATATGGTAGGCTATATGTAGTTATGGGATGAGGAGATACTCACAAAAAGCGCTTGAGTTTAGGATTTTGGACAGCCAACCAGGTTTCTGGACTCAACAGATCTGGTCACCGAACCACGGCTGGGGTTTTCCTAGCAGAAAATAGCTGTGCCTGTCTGGTCATGGCACAGCGCCATACAGATAGTGGGGCAAAAAGCCAGTCTGGTCACAGGATACTCTCGAAAGGGTACCACAGCTTTTCCCCCATTCTTACTGACATAGTGGGATTTTGGTATGGGGTTTAGTTCTGAAGGGTAGTTCTGCCTGGATAGGGTCAGATATACTTTGGCCTGGCAATGGATCTGGAATCTGCAGGATGAATATGAAATGTCTGGATACGCAGCAGCTGGAATATTCAGAAGAGTTTGTCCTTTGTCTCTCTGAACTTTACCCTTTTATAAAGCGGGTGACCTCACAGATTTACTGTGGGGTAGAACTAAGCTAGACCTACCCCTAAGAATCAGAAAGGTCAGCCTATGTCATGGCGCCTCCTCCATGGAAGCAGATTGGGCTGGAGGAGGGGACTGAGTTTTATGGGGTGTGTTCTTTTGAGGTACAGAGCCATACCCCATGCATTTTTGCTAAAAAAAACAGTTAGGCCATAAATCACACATTTTTACAGTTGTGGT
Organism: Ambystoma mexicanum; assembly: GCF_040938575.1. Classification (NCBI taxonomy): domain Eukaryota; kingdom Metazoa; phylum Chordata; class Amphibia; order Caudata; family Ambystomatidae; genus Ambystoma; species Ambystoma mexicanum. The sequence goes on along the minus strand of NC_090934.1, from coordinate 1,205,423,117 downwards.
ACTTTTGAAAATCACATAGGCAAATGACATATTCCACACAGAGCATGGCAGTCCAACTCCTAGGTTTCTACGACATTGTTTCATCCTTCTAATAATCTTTCACACTTTTTGGTGGGAAATATTTCACTTACAATTCTATAACTTTATACATGTGTACATTTTATCATAAGGCATGTTAGAATTGAATTTGAAAGTGGCACCATATACACTTTCCTGAGAATACACAATTTTCTGCCATTTCCTTCCCCAACATGCTAGTGAAGGTTTCCATGTCTTAATTTAAAGCACACAAACATTGCATTTAATCTGTAAAACCTGTGCATTACTGCATTGACCAGTTGCAGAAATAACAGTCTTAAAGTTAATAATGTTTTGAGCCAGATGGCCAGCATTGTATCCCAAATAAGGGCATCATTTCCAAGGTTGCTCTGGAGTTGTCTTTGAAGCCCCCCAGTTGAAGCGGTGGGGAGGTGTTACTTGCAATTTCACACATAGGTGTCCTGGAAATCTATTGTACCAGGCTCAAGCCCAGTCACAAGGTCTGACGAGTGTGTGTGAAGCCTCCTCTTGGTCCATTCATAGTTTCCAAGGGGCTGGTCCCCTTGGGGAAAGGCAGGTCTTGTTCCCCGGGAAAAAAATGTCCTTTGAAGCCAGGCCAGGAAAACCTGTTCTGTGGCTCCACAGTAAATGCACTTATTTATTTACTTATTTATTTTTTTCTGAATCAGACGCAAGTCTGTTGAAATAAAATATCCTATATATGTTTTCAAACAACCCCTCCCCCCCTTACATTTCTAGACAAGGACAGGGCCTTAACTCAACCATTTACTTTTAAGCAGATATTTTTCTTGTTGGTAAAAGCACAATTTTACAAGTGGGTTAATTCAGCTGGGATGTCACTTTCAAATGCGGTTTTCTCTTACATCTCGATTCTAACATCATTTGCAGCCTTAGTCAATTTCTCATACACATAAAACTGTTCAAGGCAAAGGTCAACTGACACTAACATAAGCACAGAAAAATAGGGCTTATCGTGAAGAGGTCAGCTGTGATCTTTTGTTGAAAAGTAATGCAAAATATAACCTTTTTCAATGGGAAATTTTGAGCTAGCAGCAAAGCAGCGCTGCTTTTCAATTCTTTTCTTTGGTGCACATAAGGAACACAATGGCAGCCTTTCTTGGTGTGTTCCATGTTTCATCTTGCCCCATATGTGCTTGCCAAAGACAGCACAGCCATTATTTTGGTGACTGCAAAATGCAGTTTTTAAGGTAAGGCGATAGTGCTCAACAGCGCCAGCGCAGCTATTATGCTAGTAACTGCTGAAGTGCAAATTGGTGATGGAGGGGAATTCTGCTGGGTCGGTAAATGTACCCCACAAATTCTGCCCTGACTCCCCAGGACGTCTTGTTGGGGGAGAGTAGGGCAAAGTGGGGTTCATCAAGTGGAGTCCTTCTTCCATCAGGGAGTGATGCACCACAATCCTCCTGTTGTATTTTGTTGGAGTGTGAAGTGACACCTACAGATTTTCCTTCGGTCTTTCCTTGGAGTGTGGAGGGGCATCCACAGATTTTCCTTCAGTCTTCCCTCTCCGTGTCCCCAGGGAAGTCCTCCTTGGTCTATGAAGGAGCAGAGTCAGAACTAATCTAGTGAATAAATATACAGGTTACAACATTTTACCACTGACTGTCCTCCCAGACGGTTGACAGCAGTGGGACACCCATACCTAACAGTCATTCAAGCACTCGGACAATAACAACAAATAATTCCTCACAAGATACAGATAACTAATGATATTTTTACTAGGGCTTTTGGTGATGCCCTTTTACTCTAACAATTAAGAAAAGTACTCCCTGTTAGACAGATATACCTACAAACCTACCTGTTCCCTTCTGGTTCTTCTTTTTCTTGTTCTTATTCTCCAGATGTCTCCTCTATTTGACTTTCTCTTGGTTCCTCAATCAGCTGCAAAGTTTGTCTTGGGTGACAACTTTTTAACTGATTAATATGGACCCATTTCTCTTCTGTCAGCGCTCCTTTGGGGATGCAGATTCTGTAGACGACATGTGAAATTTTAACTACAATTTCAAAAGGACCGCGCCAGCTATGGAGACATTTCCTCTCCTTGGTCTGGTTCCTTTGGAAATTGTACAAGTAGACCCTGTCTCCTAATTGGTATTCCTTGTTGAGTCTTCGTCCCCTCAGCAGATTCTTCCAGATTCTGCTGAGCATGCGCAAAAGCATGTTGAAGGTATTTTCTTAGATTCTCAACATACTCATATGTTGTGGAGGCATTTATCAGAGTCTGCTCTTGTGTTCCGTAGAGCAGATGCTGAGGTAGCACCATCCTTCCTCCAGTCATTAGCTCAAATGGAGACATCATGGTCGCAGAAGATGGGGTAGATCTGATGGCCATCAGGACAAGCGGTAATCGGATGTCCCAACTTGGCCCAGAATCTGCTACAAATTCTTTATAGGATGCTCACAATTGTTTTGTTGTACCTCTCAACTCCACCACTAGAGGACTGGCGGGATGCAATGTGAAGTTTCCTTTTTACCCCAAGTATCTCCCACATCTTTGTCTTCGCTGATGAAGTGTCTTCCTCTGTCTGACTCAATCCGGTGGGGCAGGCCAAACCGAGAAGATGTGGTTGATCTTCAGGGCAGCTGCTGTTTCGGCCTTGCAATTTGGTGCTGGGAGACATTCCACCTATTTGGTAAACAAGCATGTTACTGTTAACATGGGCTTGTTCCCTATAGATTAATGTATCATGGGCCTGATGAAATATACTTGTAAATCCGAACAAGGCAGTGTCATCCACCTCTTCTGGAGGGGAGCTCGATGTGTGAGTGAAGTTGGCTAAAATTGTGCACACACAAGACACCCCATGTGTGGCCAGGATGCAAGCTCCTGCAAGATTTATAGGGTAGTGCGAAACCCCGATGACCAGCTGTTGCTGCGTCAAGGGAGTGACTTAGCATCAGGTTCCGGAATGAGGTAGGTACCACCCACTGGTCACAACCAGAGGTGGATATCCTTACCAACAAACGGTATTGGATTCAGAAAATGTTTTGGACACTTCATCAACACCCTGTGGTTCTCTTTCCCAATGTAATCGGTATCCATCAGAGGAAAATTCTCATGGTCCTCAATGTGTTGATAAAATTTCCCGATAATCAGATCCCCTTTTTGTGCGGTGATTAAATCAGCATCTGGGGTGTACTTACTCCATTGGGCAGCTGAGAGTTCATTGTGAGCATTTGTCTGGGCCTTGTGACAGCAACTACCTCAATCTCCCCCAACAGGGACTTGATCTCAAGGAGAATCCCCCTGGATGGCTCCAGTTTTGGCCAGCTGGTTAGCTAAGTCGTTTCCAGTTTTGTCTGGCCCCTCTATTCTGGAATGACCCTTAATCTTTTTCCTATGGATGGTCCTCCCATTAGAGGTGACCAGATCATCAATATTTTGTATTAGCTTGCCATGTTTAAGTGGTTTGTTATTAGCACACAGCATGCCTCTGTTTTTCCAATTAACCAGGCGCTACACAAACCCGTTCTGGACATAATCTGAGTCAGTGATTATGACCAGTTTGTGGAGTTGGTGTGGAAGGCAGTGAGGATGGCCTGATGAACTGCAATAAACTCTACCACCTGACTGTTGTGGGGACCGATTTTGTACCCAGCGGAGGTCTCTGGGGCATCATTGACCCAGGCATTTCCAGCACCGGCCACCAGTTCCTTTTCCCCATTGTTGTCAACATGATAGGAGCACCCGTCCACATAAACTGTGGGCATCCCCTGGCACTTGTCTTCTTCATTGACTTTGTGTGGGGAATTCAGGTATGCCTCCATGTTGTCCTGGGTTTTAAGACTTGCGTCCTCAAGACAGTTTTCTCTGGAACAATCATGCAAGTCAGCCAGAACTTGCACAAGGGGACACTTCTTGTTTTGTCCATATCTGACCTCCAAAGGAAAGCCTTGCATTGACAGAATTCAGGAAATAATAATGGATTTACTCACATTTCTGGCCCAGGTTTGGTCCCTTTGGTCCCTTTGGAGGTACTGTAATGGCTGGTGGCTGATATGGAGTCTCCACTATGATATGTTCCCCCTGGATGAACGGGCGGTAATTTTTCAATGCCCACACTGTTGCCAGGAGTGCCTTCTCGCAATCGTTGAATTTTTCCTCCACTGAGGATAAAGTCTTACTTGCATAGGAGATGACTTTATTGTCCCCACTCCCACTTGACCCCCCCTCTAACAGATGGATTAGGGGTCCTGTGACCTCGGTGTAATCCTCAATGAACTTCCTACTGTAATTAGTCATTCCAAGGAGACTTCTTAGCTCACGCGGAGTTGTGGGGTCTCTTAGTTTTAGTAGTGCTTCCACTTTCTTCTCCTGGGGACAGGGTCACTCAGGAGTTATTTCATGTCCCAAGAAGTTGACACGGTCCTGTACCACTGTGCCTTCTGGAAGGACAGTTTTGCTCTGGCAACCCTCAACTGGGTCAGAACATAATGGATTTCAGCTATATGTTCCTCCACAGTTGAGCTTTCTATCAAGACATCATCCACATAGGCCAGGTTACCCCTTTCACCAAGTCGGGTATGGTGTAGGTAGATGTTGAATTCACTGCCGGAGTTTATGTATCCGAAGAGAGTCCGGGTCCACGTGTACTGCTGCCCACCGAAGGTAAAGGCCATCTTGTATTGGTCCTCCCTACTGACAGGCACGGTCCAGTATCCATTTGTCAGGTCGATTGCAGTGTATACCTTGGACCCCTGGATCTGGGCCAGCCCTTGGTCAATGTAGGGAAGAGGCCATTGGGACACGTGGACCCATTTATTTAGCTCCCTAAGGTCTGTGCAAAGTCTCCATTGGCCATTTAGTTTTAAAATCCCCAGCACCTGATTATTAAAGGTGCTGTGGACTGGATGAATTATCCCACGGGACTCATGGTTTTTGATCATTTCTGTCAGGGACTCCATAGATGCGAGAGGCAAGCGATATTGCTTCACAAACACAGGAGTCATGCCAGGGTCTGTGGGAATTGTTGTAGCATGGATCTTGGTGCGACCACTGTCATACGAGTCCACAGCAAAGATATCTTGGAAACTAAGAACACCCGCTTCAACTTTTTCTCCTGAGTCTCACAGGCATCAGCAAGGTTGACCCGCTCTTCAACCATTTGCCTGAAGCCTGGGAAGACTTTGGGTTTTGCTATCTCAGTGGCCTCCTCCAATTGTGGGGAGAGGTCTCTGGTTAGAGTATTGACCTGTACAGAGGGTTTTAGGTGGGAGAGGCTGTCATTGTGGACTTGGAAGATCACCTCATCCTGCCTGATGTCACAAGCCACTTCTTGCTCCCCGTAAGGGCAGGAAGAGTACACCAGGAAATTCCCCCCTTGCCGGGTGAAGATCCTTTCTTATGGTATGTCATTGTCACTGTCATTGTCAAAGCAGTCATTAGGGATTGGTCATATCCGTTAATTTCCTGGATCCATGGAAAAATGTCTGTCATCAATCGCCATTTCAATAATGGTTCCTGCGCCCAGAGTGATACTCCTAGGGTCACTGTTATCCATCAATATTGGAATGGTGTTGTGTTCTACATTGACTAATGGTGTTGGGTTTAACCCCAACCCCTGCTGTTGGAGATGTGCATTGAGATGTACATAGGCGTCAGAAGTTTTCAGTTGCTGTTGTCTTTTAATTTTGAATTAATGTGTGAATTGTCGAGTCTATCCTGAGATGAGGACCTCCTCTCCAATTTGAACTTAAATGGCATACGGCATCAATTGGGCTGACTGAAATGCTTTCTCAGAATCATCAAAGCTCATTGGATTGCCCCCTAGTCGAGAGTAGGCCTTGTAATTTATCAGGTCCAAATTAATTGCAAACCGATTGAAATGTAACTGCCAAAAATAGAATGCAGTAGGGACATCTCGCATGACCCAACAATTATGTTCTATGTTTTTGTCTTATAGAAATTTTGAGCATACACCCACTAGGCAGGAGATGTTTGTAATTGGGAGTTTCCAAGCCCATTTCCCACTTATCAATCAACTTAAATGTGGGAATGGCTGGATCTTTTGCGAGATTTCTGAACATGGCTCCGCGGATGAAGCTCTTTCCATTGTTCACACACACTCTGGCGAGAACAGACCCCTTCCCCTCATTTAACTGAATAGGAAGGAACAGCTGTTCCCTAATTTCCCTAATTTTCTGAATGTCAGCTAAATTTTGAGCTGGTTTTTCATCACTTTTGACTTTAGAGTTTGAATTTTCAGATTGTGAATCGGTATACAATTTTAAAGTATTTCCTTCCAGTGTGGAACGCCACTTGAAACTGTAAGGAAGGTTGATTTCCAGGAATGAAGAGGAGTTCCCATCATCAGTTTGTTGCCCTACAGCAATTACTGTCAAGACAGGTATTTGATTATTTTGGAAATTAAACACAATATGATCAGATTTTTGTTGTTCAACCATGAGGCATGTGCCATTTAAACTAACATGGTTGACACTCTGTTTTAATTGTATTGGCCAGTTAGTCCAGAGGACCTTGTTCAAAAAGTCTATTAGGGGAGACAACCTGTGAAGGATGTCATTCCCTAATAGACAGGGGGTTCCCTCTGGAGTCACGACTATGACCGGGATTCGACCTTGTGTCGCCCAATTTTAATTTCCAAATCTGCAGCCCCTCGACAGGAATTTCATTCCTGTTGAAGTTCTGAAGTTGTCCAGGAAGAGGGGTGAGAGGGATCTGGTGTCTCTCCCCACTTCCTGAATTTAGCTGCTCAAATGGCCTTTTTGACAGAAGAGTGGCTTGGGATCCAGTGTCCACCAGTGCTGAAAATGCATATTGCCCTTGCACTCGAACAGGGGCATAGAATCTCTCCTCCTTCTCCTCAAGTGGGCAAAGGTAATGGGCATTTTGGGCAAGTTGGGTGGTCAAGTTCTTCATTTTAGTCTCAGACACAGTGGAGGTTTGGACAATTTCCTTTGAAGTAGTCTCGGAATCTGTAATAACAATTTGGCATGCTGAAATAGATGGGATTTTGGAATCCCCTTTTTACCTTAGCTCTGTGCTTCCCCCTCTTACCTGGTGGCAGTCATTAGAACCACTTTGTGGGGAGGATCCCTCCGTTAATATTTTTGCTCTGGATGACCGTTTTAGGATTCAGGTATGGGTGACTCTGAATCAGTCCCCACACCCACCCAGTCTTCAATCCAATCTGTTGGGACCCATTTCTCTTTGGGAGGAATTCCTCCATCCCTGAAGGAGAAGATTGTTTTCCCAGAATCCTCTAAGGATTCTTCCCCTTCAAACTGGAGGACGCTAACTTCCGCCACAAAATGTGCCTTTTTGATGTCTTTATTTCTCCTATCTACCCTCTGTTCCCTGGGTTGCAGATTTTCAGGGAAAGAGATTTTACATCCGGTTCTGGGGTGTCCAGGGGCTTTTCACACATGAGGAAGGAAGCTTTCTCTAGGGCTTTACACCACCCTCCCCCCTGTGCCTCCTCCTCTGGAACCGGTGAGTTGCTGGGGTTCTCTCCCTCATTGCTCAGGCGTGCCAAACACTTGATTTGAAGGGTCTGAGCCACTATGTTCATCTGAGGGTTCTGCTGAGCCCTCAACATGTGACTCAGATCCTATGTTAGGTTCTGGACCTGGCTCTCCAGTTGGGACACCCGTTCCGGCTGGTACAGGGGTCTTTGTTAATACCTAGGTGGTTCTCGGGAAGGGTAACTACCCCTTCTCCCGGCGTACTCTGGTTATTGGGGATTTTGGTAACCCTCGACCCTTGGTCTTCCCTCTCCCAGATTAGGTAGTCTGGGCTCCTGAAAGCGGGAAAAGAAAGGAGGGTTGTCCTGCAGGTTGGGGTTTGGTAGGTACCGGGGAAATAAACTTAACCATGGATTTGGGGGATTACTGCCCTCCTGAGGGAAGTTAGGAGGGAAGTTTCCTGGGGCATACTTACCTGGTTAGACCCCCCCTCCTTAGGCTGTGGGAATCCATACATACCCTAAGATAGGTTGGTTGCCCTTGTATCTGGGACTTATGTAATCAGGAGAGTTAGGGATCCCATTGGTGGGGTTACCTCCCTGGCTGCCACCTGTTGCGGATTGATTAGAAGGCCTTATTTGCTTCTGATTTTTTCTGGTTTTGGGTAGGTGCATTTTTAACCCCCCCATTTCTAGGTCCAAAATGGGGGCAACCTTCACCTCTGCCACCTTAGCAGCAGCAGGGGTGTTGGTTGGTTTGGGTTTTTTTTTCTGGTTTTTATTTTCTGCAGGTTTTGGGACCTCATAGATCTGGGTAGCCTGTTCTATTACCCTGTCCAGGGTCCTTTTATCATGAAAATTCCACACCAACTGGGTCATTATGCATTATGGGAGCGCATGAAAATAGGTAGATATAAACTCTCTACAATCCTGGGCACACCCTCCTGGTAGTTTGTGCAAAGTAGCGTTTTAGCTCCTGCACAAATTCTCTCTGGCCTGATCTTCTCTGCATTGCAAATTGTATGCCGCTTTGCGAGCCTCCTGAGGTTTCTGTGGGCGGAAAAGTGTTTCAAGATGGCCGCCTTGTAGGTGAACCATCTTGAATGGTTTTGGTCTTCCAGTCCAGAAAAGAAGCTGGAGTACTCCGGAGAAAACGTCCATTTGGCATAATCTGTTCAGTTCTGCCTATCTTTAAGGTGAAAAGTGTTCATCATTTGTTCATACAGCTCGAGATGCTCCCAGCCAGAAAATTCTGCATTTTTATGGTACATTGTTATGAAATTCCTAATAGCCTTAATCTGACTAATGGGGTCTTTCACCATAACTCTCCCCTGTTTATTTGCCTTCTTTTGTCACATTACCTGAGTCCACTCACCCTCAGACTCAGAGCAGCTACTGTTTGAGGTCATGTCCTAATCTTCTAGGTGCCCCTGATTCTGTGAGCTTGTGAGGGTCTCGCAAAAGGGTGGGGCCTAGTTTCTTCTATCCTGTGGCGCACAGGAGAGTAGTCTTCTGACTCTTCCCTGCTTCCAGGGTTGGCAGAGGATTCCCCCCACTGCCCTGATTTGGTCGAGGTCTTCAGAATGCTCTGTTGGGGCTAATTTCCTGCTGTGTTTCTGAAATTTGAACCAAACATTCTGAGATAGTGCTTCTGTAGGTTTAATTCCCTGACTTTTTCCTCATAGAAGGCTTCCTGGTCAGAGACTTCATCCATGATATATTTTAATCTATACAGGCATGTCCGCCCATCAATTTCTGAGGGGTGCTGACCTGTCAGCTCCATCATGCTAAGCCTATTTATGTCAGGCTGCCCCATGACACTCAGTTCTTGTGAAACAGCGGGCACAAATTCAGGAGTGCCCTCGGCATAAAAATTGGTAAGTGGGTTTGAGACCCTTAGTATAGAGGGCATCACACTGTGATCAGGGGTTGCCCTGTCCTTCTCTACTTGTTCAGGGTCCTTCAAGTTCGGATTTAGCCTGGTATACTCTTTTTCCAACCTCGCTAGTTTCTCCTTCTCAGCCTCTACCTCTTGATAGTAGGCAAAGGTCTGAGCCTTTTGCTCGGCTATCAAGGCTTGACTGGCATCTATTACCTGCTCTTGGGCTGCCACCTGCTTGTGTTGTCTATTGTTCTCCTCACAGAGGTCCTCATTGTCTTTTTGTGCTGCATGTAGGGTTTGGGAACACTGAGACAATTTGTGTTGCAGGAGAGTCACCTGCTGAGTTTGTGCATTTTTAGTTTGGGTGTTCTCTTCCACAGCACCTTCTACTCGTCTGGCGTGCTCCAAAAACAAAAAAAAAAAGGAGGACATTCAAATTTGTTAGCTATAATCACCTGGTACTGGAACCCCCAGCGCATGTCGACAAAACTATTTTGCTCAAACATGAGCTCTACGATAGACCAGCTCTACGAAGACTTCGAAGATATCGAAATCATCCTCTGTGGCGATTTCAACGCAAACTGCGGCAACCAAAAACACACAAATCCAAACAGCAACCCCCAACCTCGAACATCAGATCAAACTAGAGAGCGTGGGAACGGCTGGAATGACCTCATCGCTACAAGAAACCTACAAAACATAGACACACTATTCCCTAATCAAATAAACATCCCTACGTGGGAGCGTGGAACTTCGAGAGCAACCTTAGACTACATATGTATCTCCTGAGGCCAAACAGAATCCTTAAAGACCTTTCAAGTGGAAAGAACAATGAACAGTGACCACAACCTGTTGATTTGTAATTGGCAGGGATGGACACCAACAAAACCGAGATATCTTCCGATTACGGAGATAAATAATCAAGAAACACGGCTAAGATTAACAGAAGCAAACATTGTGAAAATGAAAAATGATTGGGAGCAAAAAATCCTGACCAACAAGCTAAATAAGATAGACGAAAGACCGGATTACACACTGTTACTAGCCCCATACAAAAAACGTGTCAAGAGAACAGGTGCCGCTGCGGCCTATCCAAAACATGCCTTCGACAAAGTGTTAGTCGAACAAAGAAAAATGGGACGCTGCTTGAAGAAAAAAGCAAAAACAACAAACACCAGCGAGGACTGGGCAAATTGGCGCCGGGAGATAAAAAGGTACCACAACTGGCTGAAACATCGTAGGGCGACACAATACCAACTTGACGCCAAAGACATGATGAAGAGACTGTCATCCAAAAAATCGAGCAAATTCTGGTCATTAATAAAATCAGCTTCGGAGACCCAAAATGCACAAATGATCAACGCAGTTGCAGAGGAAAAATGGATAACGTACCTAACAAAGGAATTTGAAGATCGGAAGGAAGCACAAGATGCAAAAGGGGAAAAGCCAAACACAGCCTGGGTGAACTTATCGAACCCCAAAGTCATCGTAGCCAAAATCAAGAACCTCAAAATATCAAGAGCTCCTGACCCCGATGGTCTGACAGACGTGTTACTCAAACAGTTTCCGAACGACTGGTCGATGGTGATCAGTGGAATATTCGCAGAATGCGAGGCTAAACGACAAATTCCTGAGTCATGGCAGAAAGCTGTGATCGTACCGATCAATAAAAAGGGAAGGCGTGAAGATCCAGAAAATTATAGGCCAATCGCCTTGCTCGATATCATAGGCAAAATCTACGCATCCCTCCTCTTGGATCACTTCAGACTATGGGAGAAAAGTGGACCGTCAACAGATAATCTTCAAACGGGTTTCCAAAAAAACGGAAGCACCACAATTAACATCATGATAATTAACATCTTAAAAGCCAAGGTGAAGGAAGGGGCTACTTATCCAAAGCCTTTGACAAAATCGACAGAAACATGCTCTGTGCGAAACTTCAACTCTGGAATGTCCGCAATCAGTGCTTGATCCAATCAAAGCATAACACTCGCAAAACACCATAAGAGTGAAATTGAGTCACCACGGAACGCTGACCTAGGAAATCAGGATAAGGAGAGGGGTCAAACAGCTAGAAGTTAGGAGCTTCCCGCCAAAAATGGGCAAAACCACCATCCCTAGACTCTTATACGCTGACGACGTGATCCTCATCGACCAAACAAAAGTGGGATTACAGCGTAAAGTGTCAAATCTGGCAAAATACATCAATGCCAATCACCTGGAAATCAACAAAAACAAATCCAAGGTTTTGACAATCGAGAAAGCATTGAACAAAAAAATCCCAAAAAATGGTTTGGTACCTTGAAAACGACAAAATTGAAGCAGTGGAAAACATCAAATACTTGGGGTCGAAATTGACAGCTCAAGAACGGACCTAGCCATGCAAAAGACGCTGTGGGATAAAGCAAAAAGGCTGATGTCACAAATGGGAGCCATTGACAGAAAGTTCGGCAAGTTCTCTCTGACACCCGCGATACATTTTTACAAGGAAAAAGTGGTCCGAGTTCTGACATACGGAACAGAATTCTCCCTAAGTATTCCGTATTCAATCTGGGCCAAACTTGAGGGGCTGATATGGAAGGCAGTTCTAGGAGTCCACAAATCTACTGCAATGGCGGCCATCAGAAGAGAGCTGGGTCTCGTATCCCTCGCTTCCATGGTAGAACAAAGCGCCATGAGTTTCTTCAGGAAAATCATACTGGCTGAGGCGCTACCAGCTCTCAACATCATAAAGGATGAACTAGAAAGTGACAAGTGCGCATCACTAAACAGATGGGTGGAAAAGAGAAAAGAGAAACTGGTGGAAATCACATGTGCAGAAAAAGACCTGATAGACAAACCAGACAGAATAAAACAAAAAATTGTAACTATGGACGGGATACACACACTGGAGGCAGCTGCAGGGAACAAACTCCTAGCACATCTTCCGCCTACATTTAACAAAGTGAAATCTTCGCTGTAATACTGCGTCAAATATCCAGAAAAAAAGTAAAAGAACGTTGTTTATGAAATCAAGACTAAACTTGCTCTTAACCCAGGAAATCCTGTACATCAGAGGTGCCTCCGATAAAAAAGAATGCCGTTTGTGAAAATCGACGGAGGAGACCGAAACCCTGAAAAATCTGGTAATGAACTGTCCAAGCACCAAACAACACAGAACAGTTCACCTACTTCCGCTGATTGAGAACCGTTGGATGGTACGCGAAAATGATCTATGGAACCGGTTAATATCTGGCGAAACCACAAGATGGACGATAGCCTTGGTGAATCAAATTGATGCAATATTTCAGCAAAACAAAGACACACAATCGTGCTCCTAGAAGACATCGGGAAACAACTCGACTACTCTGTTGCACAGAGGCGAATCCTCAAAAAAGGACACATCAAAAAACTACGAAAACACTTCATTTTGATACATTTTCTTGGGGTAGTTCCTTAAGAAAAAATGTCAATAAATAAAAAAATAAAAACAATAATAACTTTTTGTATTCTACTTTTAGTTCATTTAGTTTCCAGAGTCCTATATTTCTTTTCTTTAGTTCTATTTTTAGGTTGCACACTTGCTGACATAGGGCATCTTTTTCCTGATGCAGGGCACCCCTCTGTTCAGCCAGGTTGTCCCTTTGCTGCTTGATAGCAATTCATTTCTTGTGTTTTTGATCAAATTCTGCTTGCACGTGGAGTTCTTTAATAGTGAATTTGGTATTTTCCTCTTCCAATTTTGTGATCTAATTTTGTAAGATAGTTATTTGTTCTGAGTATGTAATGTTATATTTTAGTTGTTGATTTAGTTTCTGCTGACTCTCTTGTAGAGAGTCAGCCTTTTTCTGACACTCCTCTTTCAATTCATCTAATTGGGTCTCTTGGTCTGAATTATTCTGTTGTTGTAGGGCCAAGTCCTCTTTTAGCTGTTTAATGTAATTTTCCAATCCTATCTCAGACTCTTGGCTCTTTTGCAATTTTTCAACTACTAATTTTAATTCAATCTGGATTTGGTTTAAGAGCCCGGACTGATTTTGTGCAAGGGTTCTGTTTTCTTCATGTTTTGCCCGCATCACTCCCACATGGAGCTACATGTAGGCTGTGATTCTGACAATTTTAATCTGCTCCTCTTTAATTTTCAGAGTCATGTACAACTTGCTCAAAGCTTGATGTAATAGGCCACCGTCCGGTCACATATCCATATTCATGGAGGTGATCTATGCATCATTTCTTTTATCCAGACCACCTCATATTGTTGTGCCCATTCCCCCCTGACAAATAACTTGTGCAGAAGGTGCTGTCTAGCCATGTTGATCTCTACTGTGGTCATTTTGGAAAGTGTTCTTTCTTTATTAATTTATTTCTATAAGGGTAATCTGTATTATGTTGCTTTTTGTCTAGTTTGGGATTGATTTTGCTTTAGTTTTACACACAGGCCTGGTACTTAGGGTTTATGTTTTGGGGAGGTGCATTCATACAGCATAACACAGCTTTTTAGCCACACAAAGTATCACTACCTTGAAGGATAGCCAGCTGTGTTAAGCTGCCATAGGCAACAACACTTGTCTCAAATCCCGGCATGAGCACCCTCTTGCCCTTAGCCTAGGATGTAGCATTCAATTAAAATTTGTTTTCTTTATTTCCTAGAATTCGGATTGAGCTGGCACCCAACCCATCTCCCACCACCTTTTACAAATACCCTGGGTCACAATTGACCATGAACCAGGCCAGTGGGTGGGAATACAATATTTATTTATTTTCAATTCAAAGAAAATCACACACTTTTAATATTGGGGACCAATCACCAATGGGGTGATAATTACAATGTAAACTGATGAAATACACTTGGTTGAGCTTCTACTAGAACATATCCAAAGCACATATGAATAGGAGCAATTTTACTTTTCAGTTAGATAGCACCCAAGTTAAGATTTCACCCTGCAATGCTCCCTCAAACCCCTATTAATCAAATATTGAGTGGATAGAAAGGAGCAGAATGAGTCAGGGATACTAAGCAGCAAACAGGAATTAAAATCTGCCCTTCCCCGACCTTCCGAACTTTCGAAACCTTTGCAATTGCTGAACTAGCACTCGGAATTACGAAATATTTAATTTAATGTGCTGTTTAATAAATGAGGTAAATATGCATTCTAACAGTATCAGGAGTGTAAGAACTCCAGCAATTACAAGGCAATGTATCAACAAAGTGCATACAGTACAAAATTCAACTTGCAAATAAGAACACAGTGCAGGCAAATCACACGTTGGAAAGTTGCATTTTCTTTTTTTTTACAGGTTTAAATTTCAAACAGTTTAAAAAACGGGTGAAACAGACAGAATCACAATGTGGTTTCTTTGCTGGGTGATAGATGCACATCACAGGGAAAATCTGGAAGTGAAAAAGTGACTCTAGAGGAATGACTGGATGAGATTTTCAAAGGAAAAGTAAATTTGGTTTTAAAAATAAAAGCAGTTTGACAGAGAGAATTGGTTTGAAAGGGAAAGTGACAAGTGCTACTAAAACTATGGGCCTCATTACACGGTAGGCGGTAAGGGTTAACGGTCACCGGTAAGGGTACCGGTGAACGTTAACCCTTACCGCCTTATTACGAGGTCCCTTTGCGGGTTGGTACTTTAACGCCTGCTTTTAGCAGGCGTTAAAAAACGAACCTGCAAAAGCACCTTGGTGCTAATTACGGTACCACAATTTGCGGTACTGTAATTAGCGCCTTCCCCATTCCCATTATGCCGTATGGGGGCAAAAATGGGAATGGGGAAGGGCCTTGGTGAATGGGGAATTACCGCCCCCGCTCACCTTGGAGTAGGGTGGTAATTCCACCATCCACCAAGGCGGACACGGTAAAATACCGGCGGCAACCATGGCACTAATAGCGCCCTGGTTACCGCCTACCGTGTAATGAGGCCCTATATCTTTGTAAGTAGATTATGAAGAAAATCATGCTGCCCATGAAACAGGTTAAGCGGCCATCTTAACCCCTTTCACGCCATATGCCTCTTTATGTGAAAATGAATTAATTAACTCCAAATATGACTAAGGACTTATGCAATGGATTAAAGGGATGGGAAAGAATGGTGCCAACACTTGAAATTATGAAACAGGATACACAGAGGATTCAGACAATCTTAAACAAGTTATCAGGGTATGAATGGGATTACTGAGAAGGTGGAACCAAGACAAGGTATCAAGATACGGTAGGCTATGTGTCGTAATGGGATGGGGAGATACTCAAAATCAGCGGTTGAGATTTGGATTTGGGACAGCCAACCGGGTTTCTGGCCTCAACGGATCTGGTCACGGCACCACGGCGGGTCTCTCCTAGCAGAAAACAGTGGGATCTGTCTGGTCACCGCACAGCAGCATGCAGGTAGTGGGGCAAAAAGCCGGTGTGGTCACAGGATACTCTTCAAAAGGGTACCACATCTTTTTCCCCTTTCTCCTTGAGTTAGTGGGATTTTGGAATGGGGTTTAATTCTGAAGGATGGTTCTGCCTGGATCGGGTCAGTTATGCTCTGGCCTGGCAGTGGATCTGGAATCTGCAGGATGAATATGAAATGTCTGGATACGCAGCAGCTGGAAAATTCAGAAGAGTGTGTCCTTTGTCTATGTGAGCTTCCCCCTTTTATAAGGAGGGTGACATCACAGCATTTACTGTGGGGCAGAACTAAGCTAGACCTACCCCTAAGAATCGCATTGGTCAGCCTATTTCGTGTCGCCTCCTACCTGGAAGCAGATTGGGCTGGAGGAGGGGACTGAGTTGTATGCGGTGTATTATTATGAGGTAAAGAGCCATCCCCCAGTCATTTTTGCCAAAAATCAGTTATGCCATAAATCACACATTTTTACAGTTGTGGCACTTTGGCAGATCACACAGGCAAATTACATATTCCAAAAAGAGCATGGCAGTCGATTGTAGGACATTGTTTCATCTTTCTAATAATATTTCACATGTTTTGGTGGGAAATATTTCACTTACAATGCTTTAACTTTAGACATATGTAGATATGATAAGACATGTTAATATTGCATTTCAAAGTGGCACCATATACACTTTCCTCAGATTATACAATTTTCTGCCATTTCTGTCCCCAACATGCTAGCGAAGGCTACCATGACTTAATTTAATGCCACAAAAATTGCATTTAAACTGTAAAACATTTGCATTACTGCGCTGCCCAGTTGAAGAAATAATAGTCTTAAAGTTTATTAATTAAAATAGTCTTTTGAGCCAGATGGCCAGCATTGTCTCCCAATTAAGGGCATCATTTCCAGGGTTAATCTGGGGTTGGCTTTGAAGCCCCCAGTTGAAGTGGAGGGGAGGTGTTACTTGCAACTTCACACCTAGGTGTCCTGGAAATCTATTGTACCAGGCTCAAGCCCAGTCACAAAGTCTGATGAGTGTGTGAGAGGCCCACTCTTGGTCCATTTATAGTTTTCAATGGGCTGGTCCCCTTGGGGGAAGGCAGGTCTTGTTCCCCGGAAGCAAACGTCCTTTGAAGCCAGGCCAGGAAAGCCTGTTCTGTGGCTCCACAGTAAATAAACTTATCTATTTACTTTTTTTTCTGAATCAGAAGCAAGTATGTTGAAAGAAAACATCCTATATATGTATTCAAACAACCCCCTGCCCCTTACATTTCTAGAAAAGGACAAGGCCTTAACTCAACCATTTACTTTTAAGTAGATATGTTTCTTGTTGGTAAAAGCACCATTTTACACATGGGTTAATTCAGCTGGGATGTCACTTTCAAATGTGGTTTTCTCTTACTTCTCGATTCTAACATTATTTGCAGCCTTTGTCAATTTCACATACACATAAAACTGTTCAAGGCAAGGTCCACTGACACTAACATAAACACAGAAAAATAGGGCTTCTTGTGAAGGGTTCAGCTGTGATATTTTGTTGCGAAGTAAAACATTTTTCCGTATGGCTGGGATTAAAGTTCTGTGTGATTTCACAGATCCTGTCTGATACAGCCTATCATTCAGTGACAGATGATTTCTTTTGCTGGAGCACAACCTGAATATGGCTGGGCATCGCTGTGTCTCACTGGAACCAACAGTGTACTGCTGAAACAGTGGAAAAAGGCATCAGGGTGCCATCATTTTAAATGCAAAATATTTCCTTTTTCAATGGGAAATTTTGAGCTAGCAGCAAAGCAGCGCTGCTTTTCAATTCTTTTATTTGGTGCATATAAGGAACACACTGGCAGAATTTCTCTGTCTGTTCCATCTTGCCCCATATGTGCTTGGCAAAGGCAGCAAAGCCATTATTTTGGTGACTGCAGAATGCAGTTTTTAAGGCAAGGTGATAGTGCTCAACAGCTCCTGTACCGGCATTCTGCTGGTAACTGCTGAAGTGCAAATTGGTGTTGGAGGGGAATTCTGCTGGGTGGGTAAATGTTCCCCACATAGTCCACCATCCTAGAGCAATTTCAATTGATTCACTAGCAAGGGTAACATTTGAAGACAAAATGTAAAATATAAATATAATTCGGAAGGACAGCTCAGGGGCAACACGCTCGCCTTGGAAAGAAAAGGACACGGATCAACACAGGTTCAATCCTGGGTCCGCGCTTCGAAACCATGCATTATAAATAACCAATTACAATTAAAATAGAAGTGTGCATCAAATTGGGTTGTGTTTGATGCAAATAGTGTATTGTTTGTAGATAATCAACTGCAATTCTATTATTCTACATTTTGTCAATATTGGGACTATCAATAATTCCCTAAAAAAGGCTGTTTCACTTAAAGTATATCACAGCTTGTGATATTTTCAGGGATGCTCTTTGAAAGCCCTGGTCAGCCTAGAAATAGCTTGACATGGCTGCACCATGCACTTTTGGAATTCCTTTCAGAGCAGCTCTCTCCATAACCACAACCATATACAAGGCTGTCTGCTGCACTAGTCCAGGTTCACAGCCAATGCTGGGTGGGTCTTAGGGAGATCTATGTTTTCATGGATCTAGTGCTAATTTCATGATACAATTTAATTAAAGACGTTGATGTAGGGCATGGGTGCACAACATACGGCCTGTGGGCCAGTTGCGGCCAGCCATGCTGTTTTTTTCGGCCCGCGAGGCACAAAGACTTTCCTAATGGAGGGTGGCCCGCAAGCAGCATCGGCCACCCTCCATTAGGAAAGTCTTTGTTGTCTTCCGGGCCGGACAAAACACTGGCCGTCATTGGCTCAGCACACATGCACCACGTCACTCCTACGAGCCACGTAGTGCGTGTGTGCTGCACCAATGGAGTGCCAGCACTACGGCTGGCATGGCCAGTAAGGCTTGATGCCGGAAGGCATTTCAGCCTTGCTTGCCACGCCAGCCGTAGTATGATTCCACTTACCTCACCAGCGTTCCAGCTTACCTGCCTTCCAGCACGTCTCCGGTAAGTGGTCTGTGTGTTTGTGTTTGTGTGTCGGGTCTGTTCTGCTGTATGTTTGTGTTGTGTATGTTGAGATGGGGGATGGGGGGTGTGTTGGATGTGTATGAATGTTTGTTTTTGAGTGTTTGTGTTGTGCATGTTGAGATGGAGGGGTGGGGGGGCATGTCGGATGCGTAGGAATGTTTGTTTTTGAGTGTTTGTGTTGTGTATGTTGAGGCGGGGGTGGGGGGGCGTATCGGATGTGTATGAATGTTCGTTTTTGAGTGTTTGTTTTGTGTATGTTGAGATGGGGTGGAGGTATCAGATGTGTATGAATGTTTGTTTTTGAGTGTTTATGTTGTGTATGTTGAAATGGGGGGTGGGGGGGTGTGTCGGAAGTGTATGAATGGTTTTTTTTGAGTGTTTGTTGTGTATGTTGAGATTGGGGGGGTGGGGGAACGTGTCGGATGTGTATGAATGTTTGTTTTTGAGTGTTTGTGTTGTGTATGTTGAAATGGGGGGGTGGAGGGGCGTGTCGGATGTGTATGAATGTTTGTTTCTGAGTGTTTGTGTTGTGTATGTTGAGATGGGGTGTGGGTCGTGTTGGATGTGTATGAATGTTTGTTTTTGAGTGTTTGTTTTGTGTATGTTGAGATGGGGGGCTGGGGGATGTCGGATGTGCATGAATGTTTGTTTTTGAATGTTCATGTTGTGTATGTTGAGATGCATGTATGGGTGCATGCTTGAGAGTTTGTGTGCTGAGTGTGGGGGTGTGGGTCTGTATGGGTGCATGCTTGAGAATGTGTGTGCTGAGTTGGGGAGTGGGGGATTTGGGTCTCTAGGGGTTCATGGTGTATGCTTGAGAGTGTGTGCTGAGTTGAGGGGGTGGGGGGTTCGATCTGTATGGGTGCATGTTTGAGAGTGTGTGCTGAGTTGGGGGTGGGAGGTTCGGGTCTGTATGGGTGCTTGTTTTTTTTTTTTTTTTTAATAAAACATTTTATTTTCATTTAGTCATAACATAGACATGATAGGCCAAAACCAAAAGAGAGGCGCAAAAGAAAGAAAAGAGAGAGGAGAAAAAAGAGGCAGCTACATCAGATGAGGCCCACATGACCCACTCAGCAGTAGTAGTATATCATTACCGTTCACAGGGGACACACCTGCAATTCACAGTGTAAATATTCAAAAGGGCATCTCTCAAGGCCACACGCCTCAAGGCCCTCCCTCCTCCCATGCCGCCCATATTTTAGAGGCTTTGTTGGGGCAGCCTCTTGCATTATAGACCCGTCTTTCAAACATAGCACATGTGTCCATGTCTATCGCCCATTGCTCCATCGTCGGAGATTCGGGGACTCCCCATTTTTGTGCAATGTTCCGCTTCATCAGGGCCGTCGCCGTATGCAATAAGAGTTCTCCCCATTTATTCAGTTCATACTCCCCTGGCGCTCCCAGGATTAGGACCTTCGGGTCAAGTTCTATTGAAGTGGAGAGTATCCGGGTCAGTTCCCGACAACAGGCCCCCCAGAAAGTTCGGATGCGGGGACAGGACCACAGAATGTGAAAGAAGGTCCCCTCCTCGTTCCCACATCTAAGACAATTCGGGTTTGTTGCCCTCTTCCATCCGAACAGTGCAGTTCTAGGATAATACACTCTATGTAATATTTTAAGTTGCACTAGTCTGAGTCTCGAGGAGATGGCAGTTTCCCTGGGGTGCATTAGTACCCATACCCAGTCCTCAGGGTCAATGTTCCCTACATCTGTTTCCCACTTGGCCTTTAAGCTGATCAATTCAGGAGTCGCAAAGGATGTAATGGCATTGTAAAGAATGGATGTGCATTTGGAGGGGATGTATTCAGGTAGAATGTTACGTTCTATAGGTGAGTACTCCGGTATGCTGTCGTCCAGCGCTATGTGGACTCTTAGGGCATGGGACATTTGCATATGGTGGTATCTTTCGGTGTCAGGGAGCCGAAACCTGTGTTGCAGGACCGCAAACGGGGCAAGATTCTCACCGCTAAGAACATCTCCCACTTTCTGTATCCCAGCTCACACCCAGCACGGCCAAGGTTCGAACCTCGCCATTTCCCTCAGGTTGGCATTTCTCCATAGGGGTTGCGCCGCTGATATCTTGTTCCCCCATCCCACAAAGTTGTGAACTTGCCTCCAAGTGGTAGTGATCTGTGCCCTCATCATTAGTGGGGAGGATCTAGGGGGGGTGTCGTACAGTAGCTGTAGTGGATCGGTGTCATGCATGGTTGCCACCTCGGCCTTAATGTGGGGTAGTTCCCGGTCCCCATGCAGTAGGTCATTGACCACCACTAATTGTGAGGCCCAATAGTAGGTCTGGAGGCGGGGCACTCCGATCCCACCCTCCCAGATCGACCTCTGAAGTGTAGCCAGGGCTATGCGCGCTTGTCCACCACCCCACAAGAGCTCCCTAAGGAGAGTTTCCACCCGGCCAAATTCGGCCCCCGAGATCTGCACGGGGGCGTTCTGAAGGACGTAAAGGAATCGCGGAAGAGCCAGCATTTTAAAAAGAGCGGCTCTACCCATGAGGGTCAGGGGAAGAAGCTTCCAGTGCTGTACATCATTAGAGAATCGATCCAGGATTGGTCTGAGGTTGTGCCTGCTATAATCAGTTAGGTTCGATGTGATCCAAATCCCAAGGTATCGGAAACCAAGTTGTTCTATTTGATAAGGGCATTCCTGTGGGTCGGGCTGTTCTCCTCCCTTCACTGGGAAGAAAACAGATTTCTTCCAGTTGATCCTCAGACCGCTAAATCTCCCATATCGGACAAGAATCTGGGTCACTATGGGGCAAGCTCGGGCAGGGTCTCCCAGGTATAACAGGAGGTCGTCCGCATATAAAGATATCCGGTCCTCATGTCCCTCTGGCCATCTGAATCCCATCCAGGATGTGCTCTGGCGAAGCCATATAGCCAATGGTTCTATCGCCAGGGCGAAGAGAAGGGGGAGAGGGGGCACCCCTGCCGCGTGCCACGTCCCAGTCGAAAGGGGCGAGAGGTCCACCCATTCACCTTGACCTCCGCCCATATATTTGTATACAACAATTTCACCCACCCCATGAACTCCTCCCCAAAGCCCATACGTGCCATGATTTCCCAGAGGCCATCCCATCGGACCGAGTCGAAAGCCTTCTCAAAGTCAACTGCCAGAAGGGCAAGCGGAATGTCAATGGCGGGAGCCCTCTCTAGCGCTAAGTGGAGTCGACGCAGATTCATTCGGGTCGATTTGTGTGGCATGAAGCCACATTGGTCCGGGTGTATTAGGGTATCGGCCACTGATTGTAACCTATTGGCCAGGAGCTTGGCGAGGACCTTAGCCTCACCATTGATTAACGAGATCGGCCTATAGGAGGCACAGTGTTCCTGGGGCTTGTTCGGTTTGGGGATGACCACGATGGTGGCCTTGCACAGATCCTGCGGGAGAGCACCCTGTTCCCGGGCTGACAATAACATTTTATGGAGAGATGACGCTATGCTGACCCCTCCCAGTTTCTGCCACGTCTCCACCGGAAACCCGTTCGGGCCTGGCGTTTTCCCGGTCTGCAGCTGGGCTAGTGCGTCAGCCACCTCGGTCACTGAGAGATCAGAGTCCAGCCTCACCCTTTGTTGTACTGAGAGAGTCGGGAATGGGATGTCATTTAGAGGGGACGGGTCCAGCCGCGAGGTCGGAGCCCGATAAAGTGTTTCATAAAATTGGGCGAAAACCTCGGCTATTTCTGCATCCGACTGACACCTTTCACCCCCTGAGTTGACGATCTCACGAACACATCGTTGTCCCTCATCTCTCCTCTCCAACCAGGCTAGCATTCGGCCAGCTTTGTCTCCGTGCTCATAAATTCTGGCTCTGGAGTCCCAATGGGCTTGTTTAGCATTATCTAATAGGAGGTTTCGGAGCCGCTCGGTGGCTCGTTTAAGGGAGAGCTGGGTCTGCGGGGATGGGTCAAGGGTATGCTTATTCTCGCATTGGGCCAGTTCACCCTCCACTTCTGTTACCTCCCGGAGCCTCTCTCGCCTATTATTTGCCACCCAGGAGATCAAGGCACCCCGCAAAACGGTCTTATAGGCCTCCCAAACCACCACTGGATCCTGTTCTCCGTTGTCATTAATTTCAAAATACTCGGTAGAGACTTCAGTGAGGTGATCAACAAGTTCGGGGAAACCCAGATAGTAAGTATTCAGTCTCCATGTCCTAGGGGGGGAAGCACCCCGCGTGCGGATCTCCACCAGCAGAGGCGAGTGGTCTGAGATGCCCCGGGGAAGGAATTCCGCCGCCGTTGCCTTATAGAGATCTGTATGTGGGACAAAGAGATAATCAATTCTGGAGAGGGAACCGTGGGCACCAGAGTGGAAGGAGTATCCCCTGACATCCGGGTGCAGTTCCCGCCATACATCACCCAGGCCCAAGGCAGAGGCAAAGGTAGAGAGCCCTGTGGGAGTGTCCGGGTTGCGATGTCCGAGATGTGTACGATCAGTGGAATTGCACATGACATCATTAAAGTCTCCACCCAGAAACAGCTCGTCAGGTTGGTGTTTACCTATGAGGGCAGTCAATTCGTCCAGTAGCTCCTGCCCCAGTCCGGGCGGGGAGTACACCGAGACGAAGGCGACCCTTACGTTCCCAAGCGTACCAAGGATCAGCACATAGCGGCCCTGTGGGTCTTGCTCTAAGCACTGGAGGGTGAAAGGGACACGTTTATGTATAAGGATGAGAGTGCCCCTGGATCCCATTGTATATCCCGCATGGAAGGCAGCCCTGTAGTTTGTGCGTTGGAAATGCAAACATTTCGAACCCGCCAAGTGGGTTTCGGATAGCAGGGCCACATCGGGGGAGTGTCTACTAAGAATATGTTTAATCAAGCGCCTCTTGATCGCCGAGCCCATCCCATTTACGTTCCAGGTGAGCACCTTGAGAGACTTGGGATGTTCAGTCGGAGTCGACTGGGGTTGTAAAGGTGCCATCTAAGGACTCACACAAGAGATTGACCAGGTGTATTCCGAGGAGGGCATCCCCGTCAACAGTGGTGTATCGCAGTATGTGCCATGAATGCTGAGTGATGTGCTGCCTGAACCATTTGTAGCCTCGTATTGCCGTGAACTTCAACTTCAACAAACCTCGGAGCTTGCGGAGACGCATTGCTCCCGGGGTAACAGTGAACCCATTGAAACTTTCCTTTCCCACCCCCACCCCATACTCCACCCCAACACGAAGTACCTGTCGCCCCAACATCACTGACCCTCAACAATGTAAGGTGACAGCCTTACAAACCCCTGTACAGCTTAACACTAGAAAAAGTTAACGAATGGAGGGGGGGAGGGCCCCCGTTGCTTTCCCAACTTACAACGGAAGAAGTGCCCCCGCAGACCGCACTATTAATGACCTGGACAACTTGTAGCAGTGCTGTGGTACTCTCCCACACCCCCTGCAACATCAATTAGGGCGTGCTCCCGCTTGTGGGGGCAGACCCCTCCGTAGGTAGCAGTCCTGTTCAATCTCCGGCCGCCGCCGGTTGGTTCGGTGAGGGTGGTTGACCCGGATCTGGAGGATGTGGAGGATGTGCCGGTGGTGGTCTAGGGTTTCTGTCCCTGTTGGGCCGGGGCGCCGACCAGTCCCCTTCTATGTGCTGCTCTGCCCAACGCCAGGCCTCCCTTGGGTCGTTGAAGTGGACTGTTGTACCCTTATGATATATTTTCAGCTGGGCCGGGAAGAGCAGGCCGTACTTGACTCCCATCGCTTGCAGCTGTCGCTTCAGCTTCTCAAAGGATTGCCTCGCTTTCTGGACCTCACGGGTATAGTCCGGAAAGAAGGCTATCTTGGACCCGTTGAATGTGGTCGTGCCCTTGGTTCGTGCGAGGTGCAGTAGCGCGTCTCGGTCCCGGTAGTTCAGTAGCTTTGCTATCACCGTTCGCGGTGGAGCACCGGGCACTGGTCTGCCAGTGGGCATTCGGTGTGCCCTCTCTATAGAGAAGAATTTAGAAAAGGATCGTTGGTCGAACAGGTCCATCAGCCATTGCTCCAAGAAAAGCTCCATACAGGGGCCTTCAGCGTTCTCGGGGATACCGAGGATGCGGATATTATTGCGCCTGGATCTGCCCTCCCCTTCTTCGACTTTGGCTTCCAGAGTTTTAAGTTTGGCGGTGACTCCTTGGAGCTGTTGTTGTATTACGTGCAACCCGTCCTCCGTGTTGGAGATGCGCTGCTCCGCCTCCCCGGTGCGTGCCGATAGTTTCTGCAGGTCATGTCGGAGGAGGGAGACGTCAAGACTGATTCCGTCCATCTTTTGCTCCATCGATGAGCGGGAGTCCGCTATAGCTGCCATAACATCCCTTAGGGAGAGCCCAGGTGTAGAGTCCTCTTCGACCGACGGCAGCAATGGAGTGTCAGGAGGTTGCGATGGGGTAACCGTATATTGGTCGATTCTGTTTTGCGTGGCCGGCCTTCTACTCTTGTCTTTCCCCATGGTCACTGCCTCACGGGCGCCCTCTTGCACACCGGTTCAGCCCCACCAGGACAGTTGCGCTGGGTTATGAGCGCTGCCCACACCTTCTGTGGACGCAGGCAGCCCCCCCGACCGAGGCGGGTGGGGGGAAAGGAAGGGCGTAGAGAGCGAACTCGTGTCAGTGGATGTGTTGGCCCGACCACCGGCGCTAGGGGGTTGTTATACCCCGTTGGGATGGAGGCCGCGTATCGGCGTATCCCCACCTTCTGTTATCAGATCCTCGGTGCTTGTAGTCCCAGGGGGGGGGGCAGGAGAGACCCGAGTGGCCCCTTCGACTGCAGCAGAAACCCCCAGCCGTCTCTCCAGGCGTTGCCCGGCGGCGCGCCCCAGGGCCGCCTTCTCCCTCAGCGTTATCACCCAATAACTCCCAGGGGTCGGGGGGGAAGCAAACAAAGCCTCGCGGAGGCGTGGGTTCCAAGATGGCTGCTCCCGGGGGGGGAGTTGTGCCCGGTGCTCGTGCCGGCCTCTCAGGATGTCGGGTTTCGGGATTACCCGCGAATTTGGGGTCCCCCGATCAGGCGGGACAAGTCTCGTGCAGGGACCCCCCAGCAACAGCAGGAGGCACTCACCGGCGGGGCCGCCTCGGCCGTGCACGGGACTCCTTCGCAGCGGTCAGCTGTCCGCTCCTTTCTTCGACCGGGCGGGCGGCTTCCCTCACAGGTTCCCTCCGGGGGCTCGCCTGCGCCTCCAACCCGCACAGGCACTCTGGCGCTTTGTCCCCGCCGGCTACGGAGATGCAGGGATGATCCGCTCACCCAGAGCGCACCCCGGCGGCCATCTTGTTTCCTCCGCGGGCCGCACCGGCGTTCCCCGCGTTCGCTGCCGCCTCCGTGGTTCCTGGGCGTTTCGGGCTGGAGCTCGCCCCAGATGCCCTCCAGGGTATCGGGCACTGGGGGGGCTTATCTCCCAAGCACTGCAAACGGTCGAATCTACCAGGATGTTAGGCCGCGGTCGCGGGAGCTCCGAGAGCACACGTCTACTGCATCGCGCAGTTGGCCACGCCCCCCATGGGTGCATGTTTGAGAGTGTGCTGATTTGGGGGGTGGGGGTTCGGGTCTGTATGGGTGCATGTTTGAGAGTGTGTGTGCTGAGTTGGGGGGTGGGGGGCTCGGATCTGTATGGGTGCATGGTGTATGCTTGAGAGTGTGTGCTGATTTGGGGGGTGGGGGTTTCATGTCTGTATGGGTGCATGTTCGAGAGTGTGTGTGCTGAGTTGGGGGTGGGGGGTTTGGGTCGGTATGGGTGCATGTTTGAGAGTGTCTGTGCTGAGTTGGGGGTGGGGGGTTCGGGTCTGTATGGGCGCATGTTTGAGAGTGTGTGTGCTGAGTTGGGGGTGGGAGGTTCGGGTCTGTATGGGTGCATGTTTGAGAGTGTGCTGATTTGGGGCATGGGGGGTTCGGGTCTGTATGGGTGCATGTTTGAGAGTGTGTGTGCTGAGCTGGGGGTGGGGGCTTCGGGTCTGTATGGGTGGATGGTGTATGCTTGAGAGTATGTGTGCTGAGTTGGGTGTGGGGGGTTCGGGTGCGCATGAATGTTTGTTTTTGTATGTTTGTGTTGTGTATGTTGAGATGCATGTATGGGTGCATGCTTCATAGTTTGTGTGCTGAGTTGGGGGGTTTGGGTCTGTATGGGTGCATGTTTGAGAGTGCGTGTGCTGAGTTGGGGTTGGGGGTTCGGGTCTGTATGGGTGCATGTTTGAGAGTGTGCTTATTTGGGGGGTTCGGGTCTGTATGGGTGCATGCTTGAGTGTGTTTGGGGCATAGTGTTTGGTTGGGGGTGAGGGGGCCATGGGGCATAGTGTTTGGTTGGGGGTGAGGGGGCCATGGGGCATAGTGTTTGGTTGGGGGTGGGGGCCATGGGGCATAGTGTTTGGTTGGGGGTGGGAGCCATGGGGCATAGTGTTTGGTTGGGGGTGAGGGGCCCATGGGGCATAGTGTTTGGTTGGGGGTGAGGGACAGGGGGCATAGTGTTTGGTTGGGGGTGGGAGCCATGGGGCATAGTGTTTGGTTGGGGGTGGGGGCCATGGGGCATAGTGTTTGGTTGGGGGTGGGAGCCATGGGGCATAGTGTTTGGTTGGGGGTGATGGGGCCATGGGGTATAGTGTTTGGTTGGTGTTGAGGGACAGGGGGCATAGTGTTTGCTTGGGGGGTGAGGGACAGGGAGCATAGTGTTTGGTTGGGGGTGAGAGCCATGAGGCATAGTGTTTGGTTGGGGATGAGGGGGCCATGGGGCATAGTGTTTGGTAGGGAGTGGGAGACATGGAGCATAGTGGTTGGTTGGGGTGAGGGACAGGGGGCATAGTGTTTGGTTGGGGGTGGGAGCCATGAGGCATAGTGTTTGGTTGGTGGTGAGGGGGCCATGGGGCATAGTGTTTGGTTGGGGGTGGGAGCCTTGGGGCATAGTGTTTGGTTGGGGGTGAGGGACAGGGGGCGTAGTGTTTGGTTGGGGGTGAGGGCCATGGGGCATAGTGTTTGGTTGGGGCTGGGAGCCATGGGGCATAGTGTTTGGTTGGGGATGAGGGGGCCATGGGGCATAGTGTTTTGTTGGGGGTGAGGGACAGGGGGCATGATGTTTGATTGGGGGGTGCGGGACAGGGGGCATAGTGTTTGGTTGGGGGTGGGAGCCATGAGGCATAGTGTTTGGTTGGGGGTGAGGGGGCCATGGGGCATAGTGTTTGGTTGGGGGTGGGAGCCATGGGGCATAGTGTTTGGTTGGGGGTGAGGGACAGGGAACAAAGTGTTTGCTTGGGGGGTGAGGGACAGGGGGCATAGTGTTTGGTTGGGGGTGGGAGCCATGGGGCATCGTGTTTGGTTGGGGATGAGGGGGCCATGGGGCATAGTGTTTGGTTGAGGGTGGGAGCCATGGGGCATAGTGTTTGGTTGGGGGTGAGGGACAGGGGGCATAGTGTTTGCTTGGGGGGGTGAGGGACAGGGGCATAGTGTTTGGTTGGGGGTGGGAGCCATGGGGCATAGTGTTTGGTTGGGGGTGAGGGACAGGGGGCATAGTGTTTGGTTGGGGGTGGGAGCCATGGGGCATAGTGTTTGGTTGGGGGTGGGGGCCATGGGCATAGTGTTTGGTTGGGGGTGGGAGCCATGGGGCATAGTGTTTGGTTGGGGGTGAGGGGGCCATGGGGTATAGTGTTTGGTTGGTGTTGAGGGACAGGGGGCATAGTGTTTGCTTGGGGGGTGAGGGACAGGGAGCATAGTGTTTGGTTGGGGGTGAGAGCCATGAGGCATAGTGTTTGGTTGGGGATGAGGGGCCATGGGGCATAGTGTTTGGTAGGGGGTGGGAGACATGGGGCATAGTGGTTGGTTGGGGTGAGGGACAGGGGGCATAGTGTTTGGTTGGGGGTGGGAGCCATGAGGCATAGTGTTTGGTTGGTGGTGAGGGGGCCATGGGGCATAGTGTTTGGTTGGGGGTGAGGGACAGGGGGCATAGTGTTTGGTTGGGGGTGAGGGCCATGGGGCATAGTGTTTGGTTGGGGCTGGGAGCCATGGGGCATAGTGTTTGGTTGGGGATGAGGGGGCCATGGGGCATAGTGTTTTTTGTTGGGGGTGAGGGACGGGGGGCATGATGTTTGATTGGGGGGTGCGGGACAGGGGGCATAGTGTTTGGTTGGGGGTGGGAGCCATGAGGCATAGTGTTTGGTTGGGGGTGAGGGGGCCATGGGGCATAGTGTTTGGTTGGGGGTGGGAGCCATGGGGCATAGTGTTTGGTTGGGGGTGAGGGACAGGGAACAAAGTGTTTGCTTGGGGGGTGAGGGACAGGGGGCATAGTGTTTGGTTGGGGGTGGGAGCCATGGGGCATCGTGTTTGGTTGGGGATGAGGGGGCCATGGGGCATAGTGTTTGGTTGGGGGTGGGAGTCATGGGGCATAGTGTTTGGTTGGGGGTGAGGGACAGGGGGCATAGTGTTTGCTTGGGGGGGTGAGGGACAGGGGCATAGTGTTTGGTTGGGGGTGGGAGCCATGGGGCATAGTGTTTGGCTGGGGGTGAGGGGGCCATGGGGCATAGTGTTTGCTTGGGGGGTGAGGGACAGGGGGCATAGTGTTTCGTTGGGGGTGGGAGCCATGAGGCATAGTGTTTGGTTGGGGATGAGGGGGCCATGGGGCATAGTGTTTGGTTGGGGGTGGGAGCCATGGGGCATAATGTTTGGTTGGGGGTTTGAGGAAACCTGACTCAACGAAGGCCATACTATAGCAGTCCAAAATAACGGAATGTCCATAAAATATATATAATTTAATTAAACATACGATATACAATAACTAAATCGAAATAAATGATAACAATGGAAAATGTATAGTGCAAAATGTAAGTTTGAAATGAAATAAAAATCGTTACCCCTCAAAAACATATTCTTTTTCCATGTGTTTAATACAAATTGGGGGTTGAAAAGCCTCCTGACATGTCCCGCCTACCGTCCCGCCCACTTTTACTTTTCGGCCCACTATAGCCCTCATGTAAGGTACTTTTGGCCCTCTGTCAAAATCAGTTGTGCACCCCTGATGTAGGGCCATTATTGAATATTTAACTCACGTGTTTTAAATTTGGGATGAAGTTGTAGATTACAGTGACTGCAGATTTCCTCTCCCTAGGATGCTACTGAAACCATCTTTGATGAGGGAGCCATGAGGTCATCTGGGATATAACATATCCTGAGGCTCTTATGAAAGGCAGCAGCCTCATGGTCAATATGCCAAGCCCATAAACAACTGGAAGAAAAGTCAATCAATGGGTAGTAGTAGGAAATTAGGGCACCATGGGATAAACCTTCTCCCATTAACCTTTTCCAGGCAGTTTGTGACCCACAACCTTCAAAATCTTTATCTTTCATGTGCTTAGGTCTGTTTCTAGATCTGGAAAAGAGCTGGGGCCACGCTAATGTCGGGACTGGCGGGACTCGGGGTTGGGTAGTCTTTTTGTTTTAGCTCCTGAGCTTCGATCCAGGCCTAGGACCAAAAGACCCAGGGCTTTAGCCCCCTCAGCCCTGCATGCGGAACGCCTCTGCATGTGCTGATGTTCAAATCTTTTCAATTACAGAAAGAGTCAAAGATGGAGAAAGGATTTATTAGTGAAATCATACATGACCATAAAGACTGTATCATTTGCGCAACAAAGGATAGTCCAGCGCTTGCTGCTTATCATAGATTCATCAATCCTAGTGGAGTTCATTTAGTTCACCACCCTGTCAAAAAACAAACAAAAGATGTCCCTGATAAATACCTTTGTTTATAGGAAAATATCTTGCCTCCTCCTTATGTTTGCCAAACTTCACAATAGATGTAAGCTCAGGGTAGAGTAGTTGTGTTAGCCTTAATAGTTTATCATTCATTCATATAAGTTTATTTCGGAAAGAAAAATATTTCCATAAAAACATCAATTTAAATACAGTGCAATATAAAATCCACTAGTACCTATTCCCAACCTATTGTTTTTTTTTACCACACATACCTTCGCCTCCGGCCCTCCTGACTCTTTGTCACTCTACACTTCCTTCCAACCTAAACATTCTCCTTTCCCCCCTTGGCACTGACCTCCTTCAAACACATGCTTGTTAATTCCATTTCATTAGCAATTGACAATGCCTCCTGAAATGGTGGATTTTTGGCTTTCCATAAGTGCTCCTGAATTTTTGGATTAGACGTATGCATCATCAATTAATCACAAAGGTAGCCATCCTGCCTCCGCGTGAACTCACACAGTGCCAACAATCCCCTTGTATCAGCAACACATGCATCCATAGATTCCCTACATTTTGTTTCCTCGAGAAAAATGTTTATCTCTCTAATGCCACATTTATCTGTTTACCAAATTGTGCCTCTAGTTAATTCATTGCTTTTCCCATAAAACCCACAAACCTCACCTCTACCACCCCTCCTCCCCCTTCTACACCCTCATCCACATCAGGTAATTTCTTTATAGTTCTAACTGCCTCCACCCACAAGCAGAAAATCAAGGTTGAAAACTTCTGTTCGACCGAAAATCTCTTCCCCTCTTATGCTATGAAGTAAAACTTGAATCAGTCCTTCAAGTTACTATCTACCAAACTTTTTTGCCTCTAAATGTTTAAGAGTTGTACATATAATATGACTAGGCTTCCTGTATGATCTGGCCTGGTAATGCTGGAAGACCTATGCATAACCATCATCATTAATACTTTATTCGGGATTGAGTCATAAAAGCACATCTCAATCAATTACATGAGAACATTAGATGCAGGAACAGAATGATCCATGGTAAAATACATATAAAGGAACAGCTCTAAAATGCATACTATATATAAACATCAGTTAAAAGTAATAAAATAATAAAATGCCGGAACAAACACAATTGGCCACTCTCCTTCAGAACTTCTTGATAGCAGCTACAGAATTTAGATCATGAACAAAGAGTTTCTTGTTTAAAGAGATCAATGACATTTAGGACCACTTTCCACACCACAACCATGGGCAATCAGAATCAGTAGGAAAGCTTCTTCCACTCAAATAACCGCCTATTTTGTACCGGGTGGGTCCTAGCACAAAACGGGATAAAAAACCATGAATATTATGCTTAAGCGGAGTGAGTTGGGCTGAGACTTAAAGCATTACCTAGCGCTATTTTTGTCAAGCTATTGACATCATCCCAGTCCTTTTTGTATTGATGGTCTTAGTAGCCTGCTTTTCTAAGCCAGGCTTGGTTCCGAAATTCGGCGACAAAAAAAGTCAGCTGTGTTTTCACAATGCATAATTGCCAGGTGTGTCTGCTGATATCTCTATGTCAGATCCCTGTACCCTGGACAGAGTAATCCAAAATTAGTGATTGTCTCTTCTGGTACCCCACAAGTCCTGCACTCTGGGCCAATAGAGTTATGCCAATTCTTTGTAAGGATTGCCAGTTTTAGCGTGTTGTTGTGGTATTGAATGAAGAGAGCACACGCAAAGCGCAGCCTTTTGATGTCAAGATATATTTCAAGTCTGTAAGTGGTCTTAGATCTGAAATATGACCAACCTGTTTGTAAAGCTTGGCAGCCTTCAACCATGCAGTGTCTTGATGCCTCAGTACTGGCCTTTTTGATCGGTATCCAATATGTCGAAAACATTTTGCGGAATTCTTTTTCTCAAATTTATTATTTATTAATTTACATTTTTTGGGGTTTCGTAAGTAAAAAAAAGGTTTAAAAAAACATTTTGAAAAGAAATAACAAAAAAAGATATTTGAAATATTTTTTTCGGCAAAATCTTTTCAACATATTGGCATTTGAAAAAATGCGATTCGAAGTACTCACTATAAACCTTTTTGAACAGTTCTTTTGCTGCCTGTGACATTCTATCTGGTGTCTCCCGTAGATGACCCAAGTTCAGCTTTAATAGCTCAAGCCGTACATGATTGAGCCATGGGAGCGATTGAGACCCCTGGATAGGCAAGGGACGAAGATATTCTCACCCAATAAAGCAAGGATTCTAGGCCAGTACATTTTGATATTGGGCAGGGATCACATTCCATTCGTAGACTAGCCAAGGCAGCATACATTGGCAGGGTAAGTAGTAGTTTAAGGAATGTGTTTTCTGCTATAGTTAATGCATTAGTGTATGTATGCCCCATATCTCAGCACCATATATAGCCAAGGAAAGGGCTTGTAGTCTGCACAAATGAAGCAGTGGCGTTATCACTCCCACCCGCCCTACTGCCCCCCCTGCGCTACATGGAATTTTCTGATCCCACCACTGTATTTTTCTAGGGTTACCATTGCGTCGGACATTTGATGGGTCCATAGGCATTTCTTAGAGAACCTGGTGCCTAAGTAATCATTAGTGGGATTCTGCTCCAAGATGACACCATCAATATAAAAATGTGGACGTTTGCAGTGCATTTGATCAAGTTATAAGGGAGACCATGTGGGACAAGTTAAGAGAGCTAAATTGTCCATGCTGGATAATACACGTATTGGCGAGCCTGTATAGTAATAACAGTGCCAGGGTCAGGCTCAATAATGAGGGAGAGGCTACTGATCCCATCTCTATCAACATGGGAGTTAAACAGGGCTGTGTGGGGGCACCTATGTGCAATAATTTGTATATTGACGATGTGTTACCCCGGATGGCTGCCAAGGCTAACTGCCCACCAAGGTTGGGGGATACCCCCATTGTAGGCATGCTCTATGCTGACGATTTGATACTGTTTGATCGTACACTGTCGGGAGCAAAGAGCATGCTAGAGGAGTTATCCCTCTTATTCGGCACAATAGGGGCATACCATCAATCTGAGAAAGACAAAAATCCTGGCTATAATCAAAAGTGGCCTCTGTCGTTCAGGGGTCGAAACTAGCCTGGGCAGAATAGGCATTGAACAATCTTACCCATATCTGGGGTTAGAATTTGATACTCGACCCAACTATGACTTAATTATTCTTCAGAAGAAAAGGCAAGCTAAACTCCTTACTTTGCAGGCCTGTAAATTTGCCAAAAGCACTGCAGGGTATAGTATTGCGGGTATCATCAAACTTTACCAGCAGTGCTTCGCTCTGGCAATCCGGTATGGCCTAGAGGCATTAGCCATACAGGATTTGAACTGGCTCAATGTGTTAGAGGGGCAATATTGGTGCGCAGTACTGGGTATGGGTCCCGCTTGTTCTGTCCGGTATTTGAGGTTGGAACTAGCATTAATCTCATTGAAAGGTATGGCCTTGCGAGCCCGAGGTGTTTTCTACTTGAAAACTGTTTTTACTTCTACATGTAGATTACTTAGCTTGGCCAGTACTAACCTTGATAAAGAAAAGTCGCCCCAGGGTAACAGTTATAAGCAGCTAAATGAGTCTTTTTTTTACCGAAATAGACTGGTCGTATAACAAGAAGTGCCCATCGACATTCATACATTTAAAAAAATCCTTTATACACAAAATCAATAGATGGGATTGGACCCAGAATTACATCCATTTGTCCACCCCGAAGGGGTATGAAGCGGTAACACATGTAATACATAGATACAGAAAACCCCAAAAATACCTGTTACTATGCCCAGACCGGAGGTACGGAAATTCATACTAAGGCTAAGGACAAACCAACTCCAAGTACCAGTGGTTACGGGGCCTCGGCTCGATATCCCATGAAGGACAGGTATTGTCATATCTGTATGAAGGAGGAACATCTTGAAACCATCAGGCATGTTTTAACATTGTGCCCTCAATTAGGGCCATTATATATGTGCCTGTTGGGAATGTTGGTAAGCAACTATGACACCATCAAGGGAGAGTCCTTCTGGGATAACTGTCTAAATTCGGACTCTATTGGGACCCAACTGGCATTATATAGAGTCTGGGGCAGAGTCAAAAGTCTATTTCCAAACCAACTGGCCATAGTGGACACTAGAGTGGTCTCCTAGGGCCTGGCTTGCATGCCCGTCGCTTGCTGCTATTGCTTATGGTCTTAGGTGCCTCAATGTATGCATGGTCTGCATGGGATGTATAATAAGCGAGACCTGTATTACTGATTCAGGTAGTCATGTATTGCATTGCATTCAAATTTATATGTTATATGTTTAAATTTTATGTTTACCTAAAAGTGTAATGTGTAGATTGAATGTAGGTATTAATTTAATTTAACTTATTAGCTGCATACTGTATTTTATATTGTTTGTGTAAAGTTCAATTTGAACTAATTCACAATAAATGTATCATTATTATGAGTATTAGTATTAATACTATTATTATTATTATTATTATTATTATTATTATTATTATTATTTATTATTATTATATACAAAATGAGTTTAGTACTTTTTTCTGACCTGTGTCTAAAAGCCAGAGTTTTCATGTTTTCTTTGTTTAATTTAAGGCACCGCTCTTTACACTTCTTATTATAGATGAGTAGATTATGTTTTAAGCGCATTGTTGTAGTGGCTGGCACGATTGTGTCATCTGAAAAGAACAACGCTGGGAACCTTTTGTTGCCCATTTCCGGGGGGTCTATGGTGTGTGTGTGAGTGACTCTGTGAGTAGCTCTTCGATAACCTCGTTAAGTTAGATACAAAAGAGGAGAGGAGCTAGCACACAACATAGGCTTTGTAAGTTCCCCGCCTAGGCCCAATCACACTGACGCTTTGTTGCTTTCATACAGTGTCTTAAAAGCAGCCAATACGCTTTCAGCGATGTTCCTCTTTGCCAAAGTTGATTTCTGGGAACACAGTCGAAGGTGGTTGTGAGGTCCACAAAGATGCCATACACCTCCGATTTATTTAGTGTTATGTGTTTTTCCAGAATCAGCTCAAGTTTGTAAGTCTGGTCCAGTGCTGATACTTTTCTGGAACCCATATTGCAAGTGATTTATTGTTCCAGTATCATCTACCCAACTCTACAAATGGCCAAGTATAAGGTTAGCGTACATTTTCCAAGAAGCATCTAGAAGAGAGATTGGTCGATAATTCCCTGGTGAACTTCTTTATCCCTTTCTGAAGATCGGCACAATCTCTGCTTCCCGCCATGACCGTGGGAAAGTGACACCATTTAGACCTGCACTAAAAACACAGCACAGCGCTGTGGCCCAGATCCGTACCTCATCTTTAAAGAGGTCTATTGGGGTTTTGTCTGTGCCAGGCGCTTTCCCACCCCCCAATGCCTTTATTGATATGCCCACTTCCTTGACAGTTATGTCTAGAGGCTCCCAAGCCAAAGACAGACCCCTAGCATTTATTGGGGTCAATGATACCTTTTCTGGCTGATCGTGATACATGTCTGAAAAGTGGTTTCACCAAATTGCCGCAGCAATTTTGCATTGTAGGGCATCTAGTCCATGAATCCCTATTCTTGCAAGCAGTAGGCATTTCATCCCATCTATTCTTGACAAATTGATCTTTCTTTGGTTTGACTAAGTTTATTAATAATGTTCTGTGGGACTGCAACTGCTGTTTGTCTAGTGGGGGCCCACCCTTCAGGCAGAGAGCTAGTTTTCCTTTTGCTGATTTACAGTCATCATCAGACCATTCATCCCTCCTGATTGTGAGCTGCTTAATCCTTATAGCTGGTTTTGTGACTAGTGGGTATAAGGTCTGGCCCATGTCATGGTACTTATCCAGGATAGTCTGGTTTTGAGCCCCATGATCGCAGATGGCAGCTAGATTCCCTGAAATAGTTCTATAAATTCCAGGTTTTAAAGCGAGGATCCCGATGGAAGACCATTTAACACAAGACCTGGCGTGACACCCCACTGTTACTGCGGCTGCGTTCCCCTCCACAGGGTTGTCATAGCAATTCTAGCCTTGGACGATTGCACGTGTTGGGTGACGATCCCTCTCTGGCTGATTAAGAACTTCCACAACAACCATTTGGTTCCAGTCCTTGGCACTCATGAGGACATCATCCATACTTGAGCTTCCATTATGACCCTTGAAGGTGCTTGTCTCTGGCTGGTCTGATTTGGTTCTCGCCATGCAGGCTCTCAGGTTCAAGCCTAAGGTAAGCGGGCTGCATCAATTGCTTCAGTGGGTGATCTCAGTGGGTGGCTGCTCACCAGTGGGGGAATTCCTCATGTGCTATTCTGGTCATCCCACAGCTCATCGAGAACTTTCAGGGGCTGAAACTACAGGTTGGTGTCGCCTACTGCCAACACCAGGGCTGAGTTCTTATCCAAATGGTGCGGAACATTACACATAGGGAACCATGTTGCCCCACCTACCAACTAGTAACAACTCATATTTGGAAAGGTCATGGCCACAGAGTGATGCAGGATCACATTACAGGGTTGAGTGAGCCTGTGCGATAGCTCAGCGGCTCCATTCTATTGCCTATATCCTCAGACAATGATTGAATGCAAGCGCTTACTAATGCTATTGTCAGTCTATGAATTCATAATATCTCACTCTGTCTCTTTCTCTCTCGGAACAAAACCTTCCACACAAATGAATGTACCAGCTTTCCAGTGTGGTAATGGAAGCACACATCTTTCCCTTATCGGTAATCTGAGCGAAAGAGCCAGAGAAGTGTTCCTAATGTAAGATTAACTACTGACAAAACGGTATTTGATCTGAGTGCTGTGCAATTACAGTGTTACTGCATCTATACAGGCTTGCATGCTTTTGTAGTAAGCAAATGTATGCTTTTGTCGTTTGTGGCACCTTGCATGTGTTGTAAGCAGGCAGGTAAAATGCGCCCATCGCCTTCATCTCAATGATAGGATTCCCTAGGGATGTCTTCACTTTGCACATGATTGTGGCTGATGCATACACTGTATTGGACATTGCACCTAGGGATTCAGGCAATGCGTCTGTCATCGCTTCTTTGCAAAGCATTCCAGATTGGATCTTTCACAGCCATTAGTCTCATAATAAAAACGCATCTGTCGTCCAATGTTCCGGGTTATCTAAGCCACCATACCTACCATTCACGTGGCCAGATCAGAAGCGAACCACGCCCACTCTTTCCCAAGATGTTACAAATGTGGGAATCCGCTTTCATCATCATCTTTCATGCCACCCACAAATGAATAGTCTTGCACAGAAAACGCATTACCAAACGCTGCCTAGTTTGACTTAAAATTAGACAAAGGAGGTCACCCAGGCCTTAGTGCTTACTAGGCTGGATTTTTGTTTTTGTAATTCTATCTACATGGGCCTCAGTAAGCATCTAATTCAACTGCATCAACTTGTGAATAAGGCAGAGAGACTCCTATTTGCCTTGAAACCTTGGGAAGCCGTCACTACAGCTTTGATAGCTCTTCAGTAGCTCACGGATGAGCAGATAATTCACCTCAAGCCACTAGGCACCCTCCACAAATACCTAATACCTGAAACCTAGCATAAGTAACTATCAACTCAGGCGAAATCGGAGATCGGCCAATCAATCTCAAGTTAACCATGCAAGCTACAGCATGAAACAAGATGGAGGCCACAGCGTTGCTGTAATCGGGTCTTCAAAAGGGGAATTGACTACCATTAGAAATTGAGGAGGAACACTCACTTTCTTTCTTCCGCAGACTAAGGTGTGAACGCCCATAGGGTGTGCACTCTTTGCCACTCCATGGACAAGTCTAGGTGCTCTGAGACTACTATGGTGGTGATTTGTTGCAGTAAAAAAGCTCATTAATTTATTATAACATTCATAAAAGGTTCAAAGAACAGACACAAAAATAGCTGATCAAACAGGCCTTCATGGCATCTGCATAATCCTTGAACACTGTAAATGGTTCTGTATTGTTTTCTTTTGTTGACAGTTTGTGAATACTGTGTTTAATGTAGACTGCAATCCTAATTAGGATTATGCTGGCTTGTTTGCATTTTGACTGATTGTGATGAACCAATATCGCGCACTGCTCTTCCTTTCCTCTCTGAAGAGGCCTGCACTGCAGTTTGGCACATTACTAAACTTTAAAAAAACAAAAAATGAAGTATCAACCTGTTACACTATACATTATGCAGTAGCTGGACCAGCAGATCCTGCAAATATAATATGCAAGAGATGGGTGCTGGCACTGGCTGCAAATTGCAGTTGGCCATAGATTTCCACAATCACAGGACATCGCCACACATTGGTATTTAAACTGTGCGCACTACAAAAGGATGTTGTGTGGAGCTCGACCATCCGCACGGTGGCCGTGCACTCACCAGACCTTTTTTGAAATTGTATATGAAATTGAATGATGGTAGATCAAGCTCTGGAAAATGGGCGCTCATTGCAAGACATACACATAGACCTGTGTACTTTTGGTGGACACATCCTACAGGCGCAGTTCTCCCTGTCATATTTAGTTGGGATCTGACAGGTGAAGTGTTTGATGCATCTCAGAAGAGGGAGGGCCAAAACCTTCCTGCTGCCATGGTCAGCCTAATTACCTATCAAAGGCTCCATGGATCCGCCCTGTCCGTTTGTTTACCCTCTGCAGATGGTGGCAGAAATTAACATAATTAACATACATATAGAGTATACTTCAAACAACCAACATGGGGCCTCGCTGCTACAGGTTAACAAAATACAGGAAAAACACCCAGCAACCTTTGATATGCACTGTGTCAACCTAAAGCCAGCTCTGGCCTCTCAGTATCAAGGGCAGTGACCTGTCATGTCTGGGACTATGTGTTTCAAGAAAGCAACCCCCGCAGGCGAACCCCATCTCGAAGGTACTAGTATGTGGATTGATGGACACAAAAAGTCTGTTCTCGCCACAACTTCAAAGGAGACCTGCCGCTTTAATCAAGAACCACAGAGAGCTCTGTTAACTAGAGAGACCCTTTGATCCACAACAGACAGGAGATGGGTGGGACTTAATATTACATGTTTTCATCCCTTTACCTTTTCTGTTGCAAAGCACTCTGGTCATGACCACACGCATACAAGAGATTGTTGGTGGGGACCTCGGATTGGTTCATTAAGGTAGGCTTAGCCTACACGAATTACTGGTCCCATTTGGCTATAAAAGAAGGTTGAGTCCCTCTTTTGACAGATCATCTAAAGACTTTGCAAGGAGTAACAAGAAGAACTCATTTGGGCCCTGGCTGGAGGTATAGTCGGCCTTACAGCTTTCACCAGTTAAGAAAGGCCACAATTTCCAAAGCAGGAAGCAAGATCCATCCCCTAAACATCTCCCGGGGAACTGAAGGAGATACTAAATCCAGAGCACCATCCATCAGCTTCAGAACCGGAACCCAGGCAGCACACAACATGCTGGGCTAAGCTCCGCAAGCAAACTTCCTAGCTGGGAAGTGCCAGAGAGTCTCTAAACTAAACCCTGGGCAAGGCCTGGAACACTCTCCTCAGCTTTAGGCCATTTGCCTTAAAGCTAGGAGGTGTGCATCGACAAGCATCAACCAGCATCCACATTAAAGGACATTTTCGAGCCAGTTGAGCCCCTCAAGCTGAAACAGACTGCACCGCTGACTGTTGTCATGCCGCAGTCGCTGAACGTTGTCCAAGATGCCTAAATCAGTGCTTCAGACCTGCCAACCAGCACTGATGCAACTGTTCCTGACCTCCAGCCCCCGTGGAGGCCAGCCTGCAGCCGTCCATCCAGCCTTGCTCGAAAAACTGCCTGCCACCTGATACATGCACCTGTCTACCATCGAGAACTCTGTTGCAGAAGCTGCAAAACACCCTGAACCCAACTCCACACTGTCAAGCACCAGGAACCTTTTTAAGCACAAGGTACATTGTCATTCTGTCCCCCTGGTCCTTTTCCAAAAGCCCCATGTGATAGTTTACTTTTTTCTAAAACCAAGTAGCCTTACACTATTGTGATTAATTAATTTACTGACTACCCTCCTGTCAGTATCCAGAGTTCATCCCTATTCCTTCTTGAAACTGTCTGTTCTGTGCATTCCTTTACACAGTGAGTTGTATTTTGTAGTGCCCTCGAACAGTCTGTGGTATAATAATAAAGTACATATTTGTGTACAACCTTGACTAGACAGTCCCTTTTATAATTGGGTATTAATTGTATTTTCGTTCTGTTGCAACTAACCAACGATCCACGATCATGCAGAGACAGGGGTGTTGCTAGGTTTAGAAAAGATCATGGGCTAAGCTATTGTTGGGACTGACAGACTCAGGGCTAGCTAGCATTTTGGTTGTAGCACCTGATCTTCTATCCGGGGCTACAACCAAAAGACCTGGGGCTTTAGCCCCCAAATCCCCCATGCCCCTAGCAACGCCTCTGTGCAGAGATAAGCCTGCGGTTCTGTCCAGGATACCAAAATTGGACAAGGAGGCTTATAATTTGCTTGTGTTCCAAATCTGTTTGTATCCCTTCTGGTGTACTAGAGGTGTAGGGCTGATTGATGGTTTAGAAACCGATATTCATCACTCAGATACTGGTGCCCCGAAAGTTGATTTGTCACAGACGTGCCTCTTGATGCCGGCACCCAGGGGTCAGGGTGAACAAGATCACAAAAAGAGCTAAAAGAGGCATCCAGGAAATTAGAAGTACTATGTTAATTGATGAGTAAAAATGGAAGGAGTGGGATAGAGATATAGGAGCAAGGAGGGCTGAAAGAGCAGAATGCTTCCAGAGGGAGGTTTTGACTGCTCTCCTGAACTACGCAAAGGATTTGATGGCTCCTAAATGGGGGTGCGAGGAGTTTCGAAGGCTATAGCCAAAGATGTAGAAGTGTCTATCTCCTCTATTCTTGCAATGGGTGTTGGGCACTGTAAGAAGGCTTGGGACACCCGCAATGTCGTGACTCACACCGACTCTCACAGAAAGCTTTAGCATCAATGGAACAACCGCAGACTCTTGAGAGTCAAATATTCTGTGTAACACACAGCCAGATAGTACATCAACATTCAAAACATATGGTCTACGTTTAGTGGACTAGCTAAAAAAACGATCTTCATGTCTCATTGCAGACACGGTACTGGTTTGGATGAAGACTTCAGCAGACACCAACTGGTTTCTCTTATAGCTGCTGTCCATGTTTGACTGAAGGGACCTGGAAACAAGTCCTGTGGCTACTTGTGGCTATAGTGTACCATTAAGACATACAATGTAATTCACTTAAGATACTTTTTTGAGGGGTATGTTAAGATTGCCTACCTGCAAAGCATATGCTGAACGAGTGTGTACATCTGTGAGATTCCATAAAAATAAAGTAATGTGACGGCGAAAGCAAAAAACAAAAAACAAAAGGTGTAGTACGTTATCTGAAGTTAGCCCAAAGATAAAGGCTGGATGATAGGACTGGCTAGCATAATCTTGGGGCCTGGGTGCCAGCCCCATCTCTGTGATATAAGGCACACAGAAGGTGCACACATGATCCTCTAAGCTAACTAGTCCATCACCAGCCTTAAGTCTGTCACTCATCATAGCCTAGGCCAGCGGTCAGGAACATTTGGTGCTCCAGATACAGGAAAAGATGGGATGACCTGAGACTCCGGGTCAGAATGATCCTGGCAGAGAATCATAAGACTGCCACCGCTGGCGGATCTGGGTCGCCAATCAAGTTAAAGGAGTGGGAGGAGACTTGCGCCAACCTCATTGGAGTCGAATGTATTGAGGGAGTTGGGAGGATGGAGCATGGGGTGGCAGACACTTCTGATGGAGGTAAGTGCACTGATGCAAGCATGCAATGTGAATGTACAGGTCCCCACAAATTTGAGCCCTAGATCACCTCATGGATGGCCAAACATCCACACATGCATCCCACCCTGCCCATGTTAGTGCCAGAACCAAACACACACACATGCACACATCAACAGAGCCAAGTGCCACACACAATACTGCATGGATGAGCCACTGAAATGACACATCACCTGCATCCTTCACAATGAAGTCCAAACGGCCCCAACTGAATTCATGATGTAGCCTGCATTGAGTACATTGAACCATAACCAATGACATCCCCCTTCTTGTCCCCGACAGTGTCACATACAGACAGCGAGGAA
The DNA here is from genome assembly GCF_040938575.1 of Ambystoma mexicanum. Lineage (NCBI taxonomy): Eukaryota > Metazoa > Chordata > Amphibia > Caudata > Ambystomatidae > Ambystoma > Ambystoma mexicanum. The sequence goes on along the minus strand of NC_090934.1, from coordinate 1,205,380,501 downwards.
GCATCCCAGGCACCCCCTGTGCAGAAGAAAAAAAGGCCACAGCCCAGCGAGGACACCCCAACGACATCAAGGGGAAAAGGCTCCATTTGCAGCGTTCAAGACATCGTTTGAGCGCCACTGCCAGTGCCACACCAAAGCCTACTGCCCCGCCTCTGGAGGATCACCCCCCCAATCACAGCCACCGAGGGTCCACCCTCAGCTGCAGCCAGTTCGGCAGGAGAGGCGGCAGCCATTGCCCCATTGTCTGATGTGGATGAACCTACAGATCTCGACCTGGCGATGCACACCCCAAGCCCTGCTGGAACCCCAGAGCCATCACCCCAACACACACCTGGCTCCAACGACACTGGTGACAAGACCATGGAGGCGTTCAGTAGCCCCCCGGAGCCTACATCTGTACACCGGCCAGCATCAGAATGCGCAGCAGCCACGCCCCCACAGCCCGACACTGCCCTTGATCTGGCCAGCATCATCCAGCGGCAACAGGCTCTCACTGTGCTGGTTGGTCAGCACGTCGAGGAGGCTGCCCGTCTCTGGGCGGAGCTCGGGGAGACATCCAGGCACTCCAGGGAGTGGATGGAGTCATGCACAGACAGGCTGTGTGGGGAGCTCATACGCGTCCGGGAGTTGCTCACACGCATTGCGGATGCAATGGACCACCAATTCCCACCAGCACCAGGACAGTCTGCCACCTCTTCGTCCACCAGTTCGCGGCAGACAAGCCCACTCAGACGCTCTGCACGCACCACCAGGCGCACCTCCAGCCAGCCCCCAAATGCTGGTCCTGCCAATGACCAATAGGGTGTACATGTCCATTCCCCTGTGTGCATGCCTGGATGCAAACATTGTTGGAGACTCATGAGGGACAGTTGTGGGGAGTGGGGGGAAGGGTGTGATGGGACAGTTGTGGGGGGTGGGGGGAAGGGTGTGATGGGACAGTTGTGGGGGTTGGTGGGAAGGGTGTGATGGGACAGTTGTCGGGGTGGGGGGAAGGGTGTGATGGGACAGTTGTGGGGGTGGGGAGAAGGGTGGTGGGATGATTGGGGACTTGCACATTTTTCTGTTTCAGTTCATAAATACACTGTTGTTTGAGCAAAACACAGGCCTGGACTCCTTCATTGTGTATGTGCAATGTATTCACGCCAAGGTCCACTGTGAGCTGGCAAACAGACACCAGTGCATCACCAGCCATATACAGGTGACAGTACGAGTACATGTTACTCAGAAGATTTGGTTGATCAAATGCTGTCTCACAGCACGTCCCTCCTGGCCATCCCCTCTTGCATGACCTGCATCCCCTTCACCTCCATCCTCATCCCCATCATCATCCTCATCAGGTGCCTCCATTTCAACGTCAGGGGACAGTGGCACATTCCGTCTGATACACATATTGTGCAGCATGACACATGCCATGGTGATCTTTGCCACCTTATCATGGCCATACAGGAGAGCGCCACCAGACCTGCTAATGCACCTAAACCGTGACTTCAAAAGTCCAAAAGTCTGCTCGATCACGAGGCGGGTATGGGTTTGTGCACGATTGTATTCTTCTTCGTGCCTGTTCTGTGGGTTCCATACAGGTGTGAGGAGCCACCTCTTCAGGGGATAGCCGGCATCACCTATCTGGGGGAAAGAATGGGGTCCTGTTACTTTTCAACACAAGTGTGGCTTGTTCATATCACATACTTTGACCTATCATTGGGATTCATGTGCACAATCAACTGCATAAATGAAAATGGTCTGTGTAACTGCTTTGTGCAAAGGTGAGCGCAAGCCTGCAAGTAGACATGCCCCATTGATGCCTCCAACAGTAATTGACATGTTCTGGGTGAGGCCAGGTCATAGGTATCCCTGTGGCCAGGCACATTTGGTACCACACTGGTGCTGTACTGTCCTTCCAACATTGCTGTTGCCATGCTGAGAGGCATCACTTCAGTGGTGCCATGGGTTCATGGTGCATTGCCATGGCTAGGGGGTATCCCTTCGCATGCATCGAAGGGCAGAATGCATTGTTGATGTTGTGCTGTAGGAATGCTGCATGACTATGTTGACGGCATGGATGACATTTGTGTATTTCGTGGCGTGGAGTGTCGTGCAATGTGGATGAGGATTGATGTTTGATGTTACTAGAATTGGATTGTCAGCTGTGTTGTGTAGCATATACTTGCATGTTCGTTCATCTCAAGTACGTTGCTGCCCTCCCAGATGGACATTTGCGTACATCTGTATGTGCATTTGGGCGACGGACTACAGGCTACACCCAGTTGGAGTATCTATCTACCCACCCCATGCACCCCCAGTTGGAGTATCTATCTATCCCCCCCAATCACACTGCCATGTGCTTGGCCTGCTACTCACCAAGTAGCCATGAACGTTGTCCCATTTGTCGCTCCATGTAGCGGGGGATAGTTGAGTTCCGCAAGACCATGAAATCATGGGTAGATCCTGGAAATATGGCACAGCAATGTGTGATTATCTTGTTGGCGTCACTTACCATTTGGACATTGATGGAGTGGAATTGCTTCCTGTTTCGGTAAACTACTTCATTGTGATGTGGGACGACCAATTCCACATGTGTACAGTCGATGGCCCCAATGCAACTTGGGATGCCTGCCAGTGAATAGAAGCCAACTTTGGTGTTTGCAATCTCCTGGGCAGTCCGTGGCATGGATATGTGTTCGGGTGCATGCTTCAGGAGGGCATTGAGTACCTGGTTCAGTATGCGTGAGAATACTGGTTGGGAGATGCCATGCATCTGCCCCACTCTATGCTGGTAGGTTCCTGTGGCCAGGAAATGGAGTACTGTCACCACCTTGAGTAGAGGGGGGGTGGCAGTTCTGATGTCTTTGAGGCTCAGAATGTCGTTGTGTATCATGTCCACAATGCTGGTGATGGTGTCCCGGTCCAGACGGTACAGGGTGTGTATCTGCTCAGGTGTTAGGTTAAATGGACTGGCTCTGATCCGGGGAATTGGTGGGTGCCTCTGTGTTATGATTAGGTGGCGTGGTGGTGCTTGCTGTGCCTGTCTAGCCCTTCTCCTCCTCCTGCCTCTCCTCTGTGCTGCCTGTTGTTGTAGCAGCAGCGCTGCAATCAGGTCCTCCAGGCTATGTAATGCTGCCAGTATTGGAACCATCTTGGTGTGGGAAGGGGTGTGGGAAGGGGTGTGGTGTGCTTCTTTTGAGCAGCCACAGTCTCCATTGCCTCCACCTGTGCTGATTTTGGCCACCTCTGGCAGGTGTTAACACTGCTTAGTTCTTTTAACGGGTGGTTCGCGATGGCGGTGTTAGCGCCATGCCGGTAAGGGGTTTTGGGGGATTTACCATGCCGCTATTGCCATGTGCACTTGCCTTGTGATGGTGTGCTATTAGCGGCATGTCGTTATTTACGGGATGGCGGGTCACGCGCACGCGGACTGACTGCTATTAGTGGCACCGTACTTAGCGGTGCCGCTAATGGCGGTGAGCCGGGTCGTAATCCGCATGGGCATTTAACGTTACCGGTATTCCAGTACCGGTAACGTTAAATCCCTACCGCCATCCGTGTTATTAGGCCCATAGTCTTGAATTTGGATACTTATTCACCTCTTGGACTAACAGTTTATACCATCGTTGGAGGTGATTGCTTAGGTTTTACAACACCCCATCTGAACAACCCAATTTCTAGAGCTTCACCATACGGCTGATATGTTAGTTTTTATAGCAACCCCTATCTGGTGCAGGTACATTGCTGATAATAGCAGATGTTGTTCTGCAAAACCAAGTACATTTGCATGCAGGTTTATAGACTTCAGACATAGGAAAGGCTCAGCCAGCCTTGCTGGAATGTGATATTCTAATTTTGCATATGAACACATATCTCTGCAATGGATACTTCACACACTGAGCTAACTTCTGAACCATTGTGGCACTCAATTTATCAATATGCATTTCACCGTTGCCTATTGAACATGATCAACATAATTTCCACAGGAAGGAAAGAATGCTACAGAGTTGTGCCGTAAGGAACACACACACTATGCCACAGTGAACACAGAAAGCAATACATGATGAATTGATCAAGGCAGAATGTACTTGTCAAAACAGAAAGGCAATGGGTTTACAGCCTGTGCAGCACCCCATAAAATATCCTGGCATGCGCTATTTAAGACTGGTGAACAATGGAATCCTACTTCTTCAGATCAGGCAGCCTTTTGGGGCCCCCTCCATGGTGGGGGCCCAGGGCAAGTGCCCCTTTTGCCCTCCCATAAAAACCTCTCTGTTCCCCTGTGTCAATAGACAATTATGGCTCACTATTAAAAATGTGCCAGAACTTTAAACGCAACTCTAGGGGGCAAGGCACAGAGCGCAGCAGCAATCTCATTGGTGGAAATTTGTCAACAAGCCCGGACCTTTTTGGTTCGGCAGATCGCATGCAGTATTTAAACAATGAAAGTTCAGATAGGAATTAATACGATAGCCCGCACAGTGAGATGGGTTGTGAGCCCAAAGAAGCAACTTTAACACTGATTGGCACAGTGCTTGCAAGAATTGAGTCACTATTTATGATTTGTTCTTCTTTAGCAGCAAACCAACAGGAAATAAAAGCTTTGACTTGTAAAGTGGTGGATCATATTATGCAAGGTCGACCAATGTCGATTGAGAAAGTTATAAAAACAAAAAGGTGATGGCTGGAAGGTTTAGACTGAATCTTAACCACTGGCATTGCTCTGGGCAACCCTCCAGACCATCCTCCTTCGCCTGCTAAGCCATTACAAAAGGGGAAAGACCATATGTAAATCAGGATTGGCCCCTCCACAAAAGGGGCAGTCCAGCACCAACTGCTAGGTCACATCCCTTCTGCACTAGACCACAAACATCCCCAAACATATTTCAGACCTGTTGGCCCTGATCAGTGAGGAGTAGCTTGGGTCTCTAGGCCCAGCAGGCCATCGGGGCATACCCGTCCCACTCGGCGTGACAAAGCAAAAATAAAAAGGTGATGGCGGCAAGGTTTAGATTGAGAAAGTTATAACAGAAGCCACAGACACAAAACGGGGAAACAGCTCAAACGGGGAAACAGCTCTAGATAACTGAGCCACAGGGGGAAAAACTGAGCACTTAGGTCCCGATTTGTCAGTCAGCCTGGAGACAAGGTTAGGGGTAAAACCAGTGTCTCTGAGACTGATACTTCATCAATGTGGTTAGATGATTCGGTCACTAATGCTGCAGGTAATGAAGAGAATGCGCTAGATGCGTTTTGTGCAGAAATCCCTATGATGAAGCACTCTGAAGCAACAAGATTTGTGAGTAAAGCACAACAAGGTAAAAGTGGCCATGAGCTCGGCACAACAATAGCAGCAACAGCAATTACCATGCCAACTAGACCACATAAAGGGCAAACGATCAACATCACAAAGGGAGTAACCAAGGGGGAACAAACTTCATCCGCACCTAGATTATGGACAAATGGACCACAGTGAGAAACCCTCCCCCGATAACTAAAGAGATACCTAGGATGTACAAGGATGGTTATAATGCTCCCCCAATAACTAAAGAAATACCTTTGCGGTACAAGGAAGGCCATAATGCCATTAACACATCGGCTACCCCGGCCCTGTAAAGCCATTTCCCAGTCATCCCCAAGACATGCACGTACCAGTGCAAAATGACAAGATAAAGCAAAAGTCCATATTGAAAACACTGTACAGGGAAAAGCATGCGCAGCAGTATGGCCAGGCCGGCAGTGGACATCAAGTGCAGTGGTCTGCGTGTCTTGATAAATCTGTTACACCGATGATGAGCTCCTACGTTAAAATCGAGGAAATCTCGCTGACTTGGAACAGTCCTTTTTTTAATCGAGCAAAATTGCTGGACATGCCGGCAGAGATCCCCAATTTGGCTAGGATCTGCACTAGAGACCTTTACCAAATTGCTCTACCAAAATATAATAGTGTTATAAACTGGGCACTGATAAAATGTGCCTCCTCCCTGGTGGCATACTACATATTGTACTCTAATGTAGATATTTTCTGGAGTTGGGGTTTTAGATTGACTATCATTACGGGTGCCCCCCATAAGGGAGAAACATGAGGGAACAAGACAGGTTGTAAAGGGGGGACACAAGGAATCAACAAGAACACTGGCTGATGCCCAATGGAAATCTTTTTTGTGTCCCCCGTCCTGCTGTCATGTATACCTTGACAGCAAGGTTTGAGTACACAACGCTGCAGGGATGCCAAGAAATAGGCCTATGACATAGAAGTGATGCAAATTCCAGAACCTATAGCATTACTAGTTGGAATACTAGGGGATTTAGCCATTTTATTCACAAAGGGGGCTTGATGCTCCGGCTGGCCATGCATGATATATTCCTTCTGCAAGAAACCTGGCTGTATGCCACCTTGCATGTGGATGCTTTCCACATCTACCAGGCTCCGGCAGAAAGAGGGGCCAAGGGACGACCCTATGGTGCGTTGGTTATAGGTGCTAGTCAGGCTATTGAATCATGACAGGTGATACTCTCCTCCAGCGGTAAGACGCTGCTCGCCATTGAACTAAGCTGGCGGAATAAACATGACCTAAGTAAACTGTTACTGATAAACACCTACATTCCCCCTGATACACAGTCCCTAGAACCAATACATTCTCTTTTGGTGGATGTATTTTCAGACTGGGGGAAAGAAAATGAAAATCAACAAATCCTACTTGCTAGGGATTTAAATGTGTGTTGTATTGATGGGGCAGAATGTGCAGCTTTTTATATTTGTATCAACGAAAAGTGAGATGCTGCAAAATGTTGGTAAAACTAAGGGAGATCAGTGGGTTAACTTCCTTGGATCCTGGGATTTAAGACTTGTTAATGGTCGGGCTAGCGGACATCATGGGCACAAAATAATTATAGGGCCACTTTGCTCTAATTTTTTGGTAATAACAAATGTCTTGAAAGTGTCCTAGATCTAAGTGCCTCAATGAATATACATAGTGATCATGCCATTTTCTCTATGACAATGCAAAGACCACCCAATATCCTGTGCAGGCCTACAGACCAACAGTAAGGGTAAACGTATATGTTGGACTGTCGTCCATGTGCAAAAAGCAAACACCTTAGTTGGGTAATTAAGGACTGATGACTCAGATTTAGTATACAAACTTGGTGTTAACCAGATAGAATGTTGGCTGCACACTTTAGCGGCCATTACAGATACGTTCCCTTACTGGGAAATTGTTTGCAGTAGATAAGCAGACTCAGAAGTAAGAGCGCAACATAAGAGCAGCGAAAAGAGAAATGAGAAAGAAGCTGAGAGCTACATGCTCAGCAGGATATGATTATAGTGAGCAGACTCCCTGTGTGAGGATAACAATCTGCAACTATGAATCCTGACTAAAGCACTGGAGACTGTCAATTAAAAATAGGCAGTGGTAGAATATAATTGGGCTGCTTAAAAAAGGGACCCCAGAAAGATATGGTCGGCATTAGCAGGGGCAAAAGGGGACGCTATGAAACAGATATTAAATCCTGTAATGGAAACAGTATGGCTTGTCCATCTGATGGATAAGGAGGGGAAACGATAAAGGTCTGACCCCACAATAGTGTCCAAAGGGCTGGCCAATAAATATCACATGAGCAGCCATAGAGTTAAAGATTAAGAAACTATTTACAGAGCACCAGGCCCCAATGGCCTAGCCAGTATTGTTCTGAAGTCGGACACTGGTCGGTGTCTGAGGTCCTGGAGGTATTGTTCAGGAAAGTCTGCCAGTCACAAGTGATTCCATCTTCATGGCAGCAATCGATTTTGCTACCTGTGTATAAAAAAGGTGACTGTATGCTGGCAGAAAATTACAGGTTGCTGTCCCTATTGGACGTTACAGGTAAGATATTTGCATCCTTTGTTTTTGACACACTCCACAGATGGGTTTGGGGAAGGAAAATCTTGCAATTTGTGCAGACCTGGTTCCGGCCAGGAAGCTCTACCACTCATAACCTAAGTATCTTGGATGCACTCTTAACTAGAGCAGCAACCCAAGGAGGGACACCATTATACATAGTATTTGTTGATTTTCGCGCTGTGTTTGATGGCATTGATTGTATTCAACTCTGGGGTAAATTGGAAGCAGGGGGTTGCCCAACATGGTTGTATCAATATTAAAGGGACTGCAAAGTGACACGGGTGCCAGAGTGAGATTGGATGACACAGGCAATGTGTCAGCGAGGGTCACGATAAATACAGGGATAAGGCAGGGTTGTATTATAGCCCCTGTGCTACATAACTTGTATATGGTGGACCTCCCTCACAAACTCCTAACAACGGTTGGATGCTGCCCCAGAATAGGAGGAGTTACTATCCCCTGCATGTTATATGCTGACGACCTTGTCTTACTCAATCATACTTACAGCAGTGTGAATCAGATGTTCGAGAATCTGGTGAAATATGCAGCCCTAAATGAATTGGTCATTAACATGGACAAAACAAAGGCCATGGCTATTACCCCAAAACATTTCAACCGGCCAAGTCTGGGCAATCTGTCCTATGTGGACAAATATCCTTACCTAGGGCTTCTGATGAGCGCAAAGCAAAACAACGCACATATAATTGAAACCAAACAAAATAAGGCATTTCGCCAAATACACTTAATAGCCAAATTTGCAAACCAGTCGGCTGGATACACCATTGAGGGTATTCTCATGCTTTATAAGCAAAGCAATTGCCCTGCTTTTTTATATGGCCTGGAAGCCCTGGCCTGGAGAGACGCAAGCTGCTTAGACAAGCTGGAGGAGCAATTAAGGAGAAAGGTCTTAAACTGCTCCCCATCGACCCTATGCAATATATTATACTTGAGCTGGGGTTACTATCACTGAAAGCTCAGCTATGGAAACATTAAGGTGTCTTGCATTTAAAGCAAACTCCAACCCAAAACTTACACTATTGAAGATTGGAGCTAGAGATGGGTGTCAAGACACTGATAACAGTAGTGTGAGATTCCATCAGGAGTTAGATAAATTAGACAACATAAACTGGCACCCAGACTTTGCGAGTGGCAAAAATGTTGTCATCTTAAAATCCAGATTCCCCAAACAAATTGAACGCTGGGATTGGCCCAATAGTTAGAACCGGTTATCAGAAATGAGAACATGTGAATATGTTGCTAACGTATCACATAGGTTTATGGACACTCAGCCTTATTTAAAGCCGTCGTGTGCCAACCCAGGTGTCCGCAGCCTAAGATTTAGGCTGCGGAAAAAACAGCTACCTGTGATGGTCTTCAAGGGGGTATATACCAAAATCCGCCTGGAACAAAGGATATGCCGGGTTTATGGGCTACCGGGGAAAACTGAGACACCTAGACATGTCCTAACGGAATGTAAATTTTTGGGCCCAACCTATATGACCCTATTGTGTAAATAAGTACACGATTATGACACAATTAAAAGTGAGCCATTTTGGATATACTGCCTGAAAAGTGAATCAGAACAACTGCATATAGAGTTATATTGGGTCTGGTGTCAGGTCACGAAAGCTGTAAAGCAATTAGGTATCCTATGTGATTAATATAATCAGATACATGACACCAATTACTCCAGCATTGCCCTTGTAGCCTCTGTTGGAGACAATTAGGCTAAACATCAGTATGCCTCCATCCTTTGTAATAACATTCAGGCCGATTCATGGAATCAACGTGCGCCAAAAAAACGGCGCACGCATGCGAAAACGTGTGATTCGCAGTGAAATAGCGAAAATCGCAGTGCAAGTGTGATTATCGCAGTGCAAGTGCGATTATCGCACAGAAAACATCGCACATCTATTCATGGAAGTCCGTGCACGCGCAAAATGTGGGATGTGCGCTGAAAAAGTGCGCGGCGCACGCTGGCGCACGCTGGCGCACAGGTCATCGAACGCCGTGCGATAAGGCCACAGCGAATTCGCACATAGCGCGGCGCACATAACAAAAGTAGGCGTAACACGGGGCGTTACACGCAGAATGGGGAACAACTCGTGAAAATGTGGGCGTCACGGGGGAAGTACAAGAGGCAAGTGCGCAGAACGCCCACACGCTCGCCTACAACACGTATTCATGGAATCGAATAGGGAAAAACAGCGCACAGCCAAAGACGCGCACAGGCCCATACATCTCCACCACACGAAAGCAGGCGGTAGCGTCCCTGCGCAGGAAAAAAATGTGCGCCAAAGTTCTACATGCACGAGAAGTACCACACGCGATCGGGCCTGGGGGAGCGTGTGCGTGTATTTCAGGGGTGCGCGAGAAGTCTCACACGCGAATGGCCTGGGTGCGTGTATTTCAGGGGCTCGCAGGTGTTTTCACACGCGATTGTCCTGGCCGCGTGTATTTCAGTGGTGCGCGAGAAGTTCCACATGCGATCGGGCCTGGGGGAGCGTGTGCGTTTATTTCAGGGGCTCGCGGGTGTTTTCACACGTGATTGTCCTGGGCGCGTGTATTTCAGGGGTGCGCGAGAAGTCTCATACGCGATTGTCCTGGGTGCGTGTATTTCAGGGGCTCGCAGGTGTTTTCACACGCGATTGTCCTGTGCGCGTGTATTTCAGGGGTGCACGAGAAGTTCCACACGAGATCGGGCCTGGGGGAGCGTGTGCGTGTATTTCAGGGGTGCGCGAGAAGTCTCACACGCGAATGGCCTGGGTGCGTGTATTTCAGGGGCTCGCAGGTGTTTTCACACGCGATTGTCCTGGCCGCGTGTATTTCAGTGGTGCGCGAGAAGTTCCACATGCGATCGGGCCTGGGGGAGCGTGTGCGTTTATTTCAGGGGCTCGCGGGTGTTTTCACACGTGATTGTCCTGGGCGCGTGTATTTCAGGGGTGCGCGAGAAGTTTCACACGCGATTGGCCTGGGTGCGTGTATTTCAGGGGCTCGCGGGTGTTTTCACACGCGATTGTCCTGGGCGCGTGTATTTCAGGGGTGCGCGAGAAGTTTCACATGCGATTGGCCTGGGTGCGTGTATTCCAGGGGCTCGCGGGTGTTTTCACACGTGATTGTCCTGGGCGCGTGTATTTCAGGGGTGCGCAAGAAGTTTCACACGCGATTGGCCTGGGTGCGTGTATTTCAGGGGCTCGCGGGTGTTTTCACACGCGATTGTCCTGGGCGCGTGTATTTCAGTGGTGCGCGAGAAGTTTCACACGCGATTGGCCTGGGTGCGTGTATTTCAGGGGCTCGCGGGTGTTTTCACACGCGATTGTCCTGGGCGCGTGTATTTCAGGGGTGCGCGAGAAGTTTCACACGCGATTGGCCTGGGTGCGTGTATTTCAGGGGCTCGCGGGTGTTTTCACACGCGATTGGCCTGGGTGCGTGTATTTCAGGGGCTCGCGGGTGTTTTCACACGCGATTGTCCTGGGCGCATGTATTTCAGGGGTGCGCGAGAAGTTTCACACGCGATTGGCCTGGGCGCGTGTATTTCAGGGGTGCGCGAGAAGTTTCACACGCGATTGGCCTGTGCGCGTGTATTTCAGGGGTGCGCAAGAAGTTTCACATGCGATTGGCCTGGGTGCGTGTATTTCAGGGGCTCGCGGGTGTTTTCAAACGCGATTGTCCTGGGCGCGTGTATTTCAGGGGTGCGCGAGAAGTTTCACACGCGATTGGCCTGGGTGCGTGTATTCCAGGGGCTCGCGGGTGTTTTCACACGCGATTGTCCTGGGCGCGTGTATTTCAGTGGTGCGCGAGAAGTTCCACACGCGATTGGCCTGTGTACGCGATTCCATTGGACCAAAGGTCCTGACAGCGCAGGCGCGTCTGTGAAGTGACACGCGCGGGCGTGTCTCTGTACCCGGGGGAATGTTACAAGACCAAAAACTGCACGTCCGAGTGTCAGCCCGCGTGATTGGAGGATAGTGCCTCAGTGCGTATGCGCGGAAGTGACGTTGGACGTGTGGTGCGGTTTAAAAGGTGCGTGTAGTACGTCATTTCCTTGTACGTGCTTCCCGTGGAGAGCGAGTGGGTGAAATCTGTACTTCTTGTCGGTTCACACGCGATTTACTGCACAGCTTTTCTAGTTCGTACTCCCTGTTACCTCTGTCAGTATTTTTCTGATTTTCTCTTCGACCTGTTTCCTCAAACAGCGTTGACTTCTCCTTTTTGTCCTGTCTCCTCAGACAGTGTACAATTCTTCTTTTGCCGTGTGCGCGTATTTTTCACGCTCTTTTCCCAGGCAGACGGTGAGTCGCGCACGTATTTACCAACTGTGCTAGCCTCGTGTGTAGCGTACCCCTTCAGAGGTCATTGTAGGCTGTGTGTGACACGCATACGTTCATTTTTGTGTTTCTGGGTGCCACAGCGTAGTGCAGGTTCCTTTTCCCACGCACGTGGTCTACGAGGGGTCGCGTGCACGTCATTTTCTGTTTTAGGGGTGCCTGTGAATTGCGTGACCCGTCATCTTTCCCCAGGGGTTACATACAGCCTTGCTAGAGCACTTGGGTACGAATTCCATCTAGTACCCCACCCCTTTGACCCCCAATTGCCCAGGACAATTGTCCACTGCAACTCCCATATGCACAACTCCATCAGTGCCATGGCTGGGAGGCGAGCAAGTGGTAAGGGTGGCAAAGGTGGCCGAGCCTCAAGAGGTGGGCGTGGTGGGCGCGGTAGGGGACATGGCCAGGATTTGCAGACTCCCCCAAGCCCACCACGTGTGGAGGACCAGTCAAGGACACACACCCCCCTCCCCATGGTTGAGGGAAAGGTGGCTGACACCATCCCTGCTCAGCTCTTGTTGGACCGGCCCATTGTGGCACCTGACCTAGCACAGGGTGACTCCCAGGCTGACTTCCAGGTCGCCAAGTCTAGCCCACGGGTGGCGGCGCAAGCCAGTGTCACCAAGCCACGTGGTACAGGGGCAGCCATGTCATCTTCTGCCCCGAGTAGGCGGGGTGGGGAGGCTGCAGGGGCAGCTGCAGCTCCGTCCACCCCAGCTCTGACTCCCCCAGCAAGGACAGTGTTGGTCCCGGTACATCAGACTGAGGTTCCCCCTGCCATCATCACACTTCAGCTAATGCCTGCAGAAAGTCATGTGGTCAGTGTGCCATCGCACACTACTACTACACAGTCCACCGGTGCTCCTGCCTCTAGTGTCCAGAGTGGCGTAGGGCACTCCGGATCCCCACCACCCACAAAAAGAAAGAGGAAGAGTGCTCGTCCAGTACAGGCTGATGACCCCGACACTGCTACATGGTCCGGCACACCAATGAAGCCTAGCTTCAATGATGCCGAACTGGATGCACTTGTGCAGTATGTGTCCGAACATGACGTCGAAATGTTGGTCACTTCAGGGTGTCGGATTACACCTGCTCGACGTCAGGCACACTGGCAGTCCATCGCAGACAGCATAAGTGCCCTTGGGTTTATGAGGCGCACAGCTGTTGAGTGCTACAAGCGCTGGAACGACCTTAAGCGTAGGGCAAAGAAAAAGCTGGCCTCAAGTCATGCCGCAACTCTGGTGACTGGAGGTGGGTCACAACAAGAGGACATAGAACTCACTCTACATGAGAATGTTGCTGGGACCTACGTCACAGAGGAGCAGATCCAAGGTGTGGGAGAACTGCCTGATTACGAGGCATTGTCTGGTGAGTGCACATGCATGTGTGTGTGATCCATGTGTATGTATGTAGTTTGTGGGAGGGGTTCTGGTTGAGTGCCAGGTCAGGGTGTGTGTGCCTGAGTGTTTTGTCCCACCCATGTGCTTCATCCAATGCATTCTGCGCTCCGGGATTTGGGTATTACAGTATCCCTTCTGGCCACAGTAGGCGTTTTGCACTACATTGCGCCAGTTGCCCTTGAAGTGGCATCTTGCTACCACATTGTTCCATATTTAGCTGTGTTCATTCAGGCTGATTGTAGGAATTCACCTGGTTCTACTGCGCATCACTCTGCCCTATTGTCACATATATGACATGCCCATGGTACATGCCATCTGTGTGATGGCATGTGTCATGTATGTGTATTGGACAAGCCACTCACAGGCCAATGTCTGATGGCACTGCTAGCCAGCATGCAGCTGATGTGTTGCTCTCCCATCTTGGTGTCATCAGTGTCTGACATTTTCCTCCCCTTCCAACTCATGGACAGTGCATGCATGGGAGGGTTCTAGTCATGTGGGACATGTGTAAATCAAGTACTGGTACTGTAGCTTGTCTGGCCTAATAGCGTGAAATGGTGCTAATGCCTGTTTCCATTTTTTGTCTTTCTTGTTTTTGCAGAGGATGATGCACCTGATGCTGTTGAGGGAGAGGAGATGGTGCAGGCCCAGGAGGGATCTGAAGCACGACCAGGCACCAGTGGGGGACGTGGTTTGGTGGTGGGGGGAGAACCCTCTCTTGCTGCAGGCCATACTGTCCCGGGGTATCCCTGGCTGCACCTCCCCAGAACTCTTTTCAGGTGTTGATTTGGATGAGGCCTATGTGGATTCGCAGGTATGTGTTCATGGAAGGGATACTATTCTGTCCGAACCACCTGCACCAGGGGTAGAGCCCACTATGGGGATGTCAGTGTTGGTAGGTGCGCCTGTGGTGGTTACGGATGCAGGGCCACACTCCGCAACATCTGATCCTGTTCCTGGGCCAGCAGTTCAGAGAGGAAATGCAGTCCTGCAGCCTCAGGCAGTGCCGACACAGCAAGGTGCAGTTCGCCTTGCCCCAGACAGGTTTGGTGCCCGCCAACGCCGTGGCCGTCCGCCACCAGGCAATACCGCATGGGAGCAATCCATTTACGGTATGGCCAACCAACAGGCAGCATCATCCGAAATGATTGCTCAAGCCATGGAGAGGATGGCCACTTCCATTGTCCCCCCAGATAGGCAGATGGAGCTACTACAGCAGGCAACAGACTCCATTTGCCAATCAGTCAGGGAGGACATGTTGGCGTCCACCAGGGACAGACAGGCGGCCCTGGACAATCTGAGGGAATCAATTTCTATAGATGCCCAGGGACAGAGGGAAGCCCTGAGGGGAGAGGTCCGGCACCTCAGGCAGACTCTTGTGGACCTTGAGGCTTCCACTGTCACCAGGACCGAAGAGCTGCTGGAGCGCGTCACCCGTACGCTCTCAGCAGAGATGCAGGCAACTCGGGCGGAGGTCCGGGCAATACGTCGGGTGTTGCATGGGGATCTCCGCACCATATCCCTCCAGAACGAGGCCTTCCAGACCCGCATGCTTGCTGCCATGGAGGACCAAACTAGGGCATTGCGTGGGCTGCCTCCCATGGCACCACCACCTCCTGTGGCAGCAGCAGAGGTTGAGGAGAGCGAATCCAGCAGTGAATCTCCCACTATTTAGTAGCCGTGCAGGCCATGAGCCCATGGAGGTGTTTTTTTGTTCGCAACATTCACGCAGGTGGCTGTTGGTGGGCACCCTGTCCTCGGACCTCCTGGGTGGCCTCCCCCACCCCCCCCTGGCCCACACATGGCCATTTTTGATTTTTGATTTTTTGTTGCAGTGTGTTGCCTTGTGTGGCTCCCGTGCGCATCCACTGTATTCCGGCTGGGCACATGCAGGCTTGTCCTGAGTTTGGGTTAGATGCTTGGGTCAGTGAGACACACACCCCTCCTGCTTCCCGTTTCCATGTGCTTGCAAAGGGTGTGCCCAAGTGACAGTGAATTACGCAGTGACGTTGGACTCCCATGAGCTGTGTGGGCAATCTGTAGTCAATACTGTGTATACATTCCAGGTGCATATTGTTGTTGTATTGTGCACTGCATGGTGTATTGATGTGTGCTTGTGCATCCATGTCTCCCTCCTAATTTGCAGGTTCATTCCTCATGTCTTCACAAGGCCGTCCACTTTGGAGATGGAGCTCATGTTGTGAGCAGTGGTACTTCAAGATGTGCGTGGCAACAACACTGTACAGTTGGAGGTGGTGGATGTGCTGGCATTCTCATGTTGTAAGACTACTTATCCTTTGCCTTAGTACTGTCATGTTTATGCTATGTCGATTGTATTGTGGTAAGTATTTGGTCATGTGTGTTGTTGTTTCTACATTTATGTGGGCATATTGTGTGTGGCCAGTTTCCATTAGGGACACTGTACTTTGTGACACGTGTCATGTTTGGGGGATGACTTTGTTTGCTCTCACATGGCATGTCATGCCATGGTGTGTTGGGTGGCGGTGCTGGGGAGGGGTTGGGTGACATGGCACTGTTGTCATGTTGTGTCTTGCAAGGGGGTAATGATTTTAGCAGCATAGAAGTGTGTCTTTTGAACACAGCATTGGTGGTGTTTGTGTAGGTAGGGAAGCACACAATGGAACACTTCCAGATGTACAATCTCAGGCTGGTATGGTTGTGACAGTTGACTGTCCATTGACACATCATAATTGTCAGTAACAATCATCATTGATTGTCAGCTGGTATGTGCCAGTGCTGTGTGCACTCCACAGGGGTGTGATTTTATGTGAAGTAATTAGCCACGAGCTGCGTACGGGCTGCCTCACCCCGTGCCCTTTCCCCTCCCATGCGCAGTGGGCATGCATGTGGTTGGGGATGTGGGGGCACCACCATGTCCACGGCTAGGCCCCGGCGTGTTGCAACGTTGTGCAGGACACATGCTGCCACTATGATCCTGCACACTACTGGGGGAGCGTATAACAGCTGCCCGCCAGAACGGTCAAGGGAGCGGAAGCGTGACTTGAGCACTCCGAATGTGCGCTCCACGATGACCCGGGTTGCAATGTGGGCTGTGTTGTATCTTACCTGGGGTGGCGTGGTGGGGTTCCGAATTGGCGTCATCATGTGGGTGCTGAGAGGGTAGGCACTGTCCCCTGGGGTGGTGGTGATGGGTATCATCAGTGGGGTTGTGACATTACTCAGTATCTGACATGCATGCATGCGCAGTGGCATTTATACTAACCGAGCAGCCATGTATCGCCATGCCGCCCAGCCTCTATATCCCGGTTTAGGGTTGACATTCTGTAGATGAAACTGTCGTGGGTGGAGCCTGGATAGTTGGCGTATACTGAGGTGATGATTCCCTTGGCATCACATACTACCTGGGCGTTGATGGAATGCCAGTGCTTGCGGTTTCTATATATGTGCTCAGTTGCCCTGGGGGGACGTAGAGCCACATGGGTGCAATCAATGGCACCTAGCACTTTGGGGAATTGTGCCACCCTGTAGAAGTCCTGGGCAACAGCCTGCCTTTCTGCAGGTGTTCTTGGCAGGTATATGTGCCTGCGGACTGATGGGTGTGCAGTGATGATGGCCAAGACCTGGTGTAGGCAGCGTGACTGCGTGGCCTGTGACACCCCCCCACTATGGCACTTGTCCGCTGAAATGATCCAGTGGCCAGGAAGTGCAGTACATTGAGGACCTTCTCCAGGGGGCTGAGTGCTTCGGAGCACAGGGTGGTTGATGTGAGGTCATCCTCCCACTCACTGACCAGGTCGAGCATTAAGTGAGGTGGAAACCTCTACCTCCCATACACATGGTCATCAGGCATCCCAAAAAGTCTGGTTCTGGGTGTAAAAATTCTGGCCCGGACTATCCTCCTCCTCCTGCGGTATCCCACGGCCACTGCTGCTAGGAACGGTATGTTCATCCTGGCGTCTGAGCTTGTTTGTTGTTTGCGTGCACTTTTATGCTGTGCGGGTGGTCCCTACTTCCTGCTGGCGTACGTGTTTCCGGATTGGCCACTTTCATTTCCATGAATACGTGTTGTAGGTGAGCGTTTGAAACTTCCCGCGCACCCCTGAAATACACGCACACGCTCCCCCAGGCCCGATCGCGTGTGAAACCACCCGCGAGCCCCTGAAATACACGCGCTCAGCCCAATCGCGTGTGAAACTTCCCGCGCACCCCTGAAATACACGCACGCAGCCCAATCGCGAGTGAAACTTCCCACGCACCCCTGAAATACACGCACGCAGCCCAATCGTGTGTGGAACTTCCCGCGCACCCCTGAAATACACGCGCCCAGGGCAATCGCGTGTGGAACTTCCCGCGCACCCCTGAAATACACGTGCCCAGGGCAATCGCGTGTGGAACTTCCCGCGCACCCCTGAAATACACGCACCCAGGCCATTCACGTGTAGAACTTCTTGCGCACCCCTGGAATACACGCACCCAGGCCATTCGCGTGTAGAACTTCTCGCGCACCCCTGAAATACACGCACACGCTCCCCCTGGCCCGATCGCGTGTGAATCTTCTCGCACACGCGTGTTCCCGACACCCGTAATACGCTTTCCTCGCTTTTGCCTGTCCGGTAAACTGGTACAGTGTTGGCGCAGCCCTTTGTGATGGTTTTGCGATCTTGATGGCTTTTCCTTACGCGAGGGCGTTCTTGGGTCCGTAACTGGCGCTGCTGCAGGATCGCTGCGCCACTCTGCACCACGTCTGCTTTTGGAGGCGAGAATCCATGGATACGCTGTGCGCGGGAATTGATTTTATCACACGCGGCTGGCGCAGACATTCGCACGGGCACGCTGTGCGCCAGCCGCATGCGACACTTTTGAGAGGAATTACATGAATCGGCCTATTAGAGTCAATGTTTATAAGATTCATATGTCATAGTTCAACTTTCAGATTGCAGTGTTTTAATGTTTTTTAGGACTGTTTCCATGATCCAAACTACACATTTAAAACAAAAGAATGTGATTTTGACACTTTGCAACTGTGACTCCTGTGATTAAAAAACTGTGATTGTTTTAAATTTGTATAAGAATGGACTTTATGTCTCAGTATTTTAGGGTAGCTTAGAGTATTTATTGTATTGTTTTAGATTGTGTCTCATTGGCTCATGTTGCAGCTTAAAACTGTAAAAGCGGTAAAAGGTGAAATTCTCCATTTTATAATTCTTAAATCCTAAAGTTGTAGAATTGTAAATTGTAAAAAAAAAATCATCTGTAAAAACTGTAAAACATTTTTACATTTGTAAAGATTCTTTAAGAATCATACAATAATAATAATAATAATAATAATAATAATAATAATAATAAATAATAGTTTAGAAGCTTGAAATGAAAGAAAGGAATGACCCTTACAAATATTAAAAAGATGTGAGCAACAGGAGCGAAATGTAGAAGAAATGTGATGAGCAAAGGTGAGTGAAGGATCCAGATAGACTCCAAGATTGCAAGCTAACGGAGAGATAGATAGCCTAGAGGGAGGAAAACAAATAGAAGCAGGTGAAAGCCAGGAGATACCGTAAAAGCTGGAAAGAAGAGGATCTCAGTTTTAGAGGGATTTAGTTCCAGAAAGTCACCAGCCATTAATGATTGGATGACCAGAATGCAAGAAGTTATTTTATCATGGATCAGAGAAGAAAAAGATGAAAAAGACAGAAAATGTTGCGTGTCGTTAGCATAGAAGTGGTGTGAAAGAAGCAAGAAGACACATTTAGAGAGAGAAAAGAAAATGACAGATCCCTGTGGGACACCATGGTGAAGACCCAGAGCAGAAGAGATATTAACAGCTCAAGAAACAGAGTAAGTGCGGTTAGATAGATACGATTTGATCCATTTGAGGACAGAGACAGAAACAAAAGAGAAGAAAGAGGGGTAAGCAGAAGAGAGTGGTCAACAGTGTGAAACGCTGCTGACAAGTCAATATGTATTATGAGAGAAGAATGCTTAGCATAGACAAGCAGATAGTATAGAGTTACATACAGAGAGAAGAGCAGTTTCAGTAGAATGGAAGGGGCAGACAACGTATTGAAAATGGGGGCGCAAAGAGTTAGAAGTGATGACTTGCAAATAAACAGCGCCTCCAAGATTTTAGAAAGATAAGGGAGGATAGAAACTGGGCAAAAGTTTGAAGGAATAGTAGCATTAGAAGAAGGTTTTTTCAAGATTGGAAGGATGATCGCATGTTAAAAGGAAGAAGGAAAAGTAAAAGTGAAAAAATGAGGTTGTGAACAAGGAAGTAAGGAAGGGAATGACAGAAGGATAGACTTTAAGAATAAGAGGAGAAAGGAAGGGATCTAAGGGGGCAGAAACAGGGTGTGCTTTTTTAGCAAAGCACTGATATCAATGTCCGCTAGGGCGGTGAAGCAGGATAAAGATGCAGAAGATGAACATAAAGGAAGGAAAGAACAAGAGGAGGCAGAAAGAATGATAGCAGAATGAAGGAGAGTGACTTAAGAAGAAAAATAAGAGGCATGGTCAGTAGCCCAGTGGGAAGAAGAAAGGGCAGGGGAAGTGGATGGAGGTGAAAGTAACGTTAAACACGTTAAAGTTTGAAAAAAGTGTAAAGGGTGAGAGTAATACAGGTGCAAAAAATCAGGGTAGCAAGAACGTTTAGAGGAAAGAAGAGCAGCATGAAATGTAACATGAAGAGAAGAAAGGGTTGTGAGATCAAAGAGAACATGGGTCTTGCGCCAACAGCACTTGGCCAGATGAGGCATGTGCATTTCAGACCGGAGTTCCGGAGTAAGACAGGCTGGGGGGCTTTATGGGTGGGGGAGAACGGAAATAAATCATACAGAGAGTCCAGGGTGGTAATGAGAGAAGACGAGCAGCAGTATCCACAGAAAGCATAGTGAAATCAGAAAATGCTGGAAGTGAAGAAAAACAAGTAGATATGAAAGAAGACGTGTCAAAAGTGCGACGAAGAAAAGAGTTAACAGAGGGAGAAATAGGTTGAGTAGGAATAGGAATGAGTGAAAATGAAAGAAGATGGCGATCAGAATAATAAATAGGTAGAGCAGATACTGAGGTCATGGAGAGAGCATAGGAGAATACTAGGTCGAGAGAAGAACCAAAGATATGGGAAGGAGATGAAGAAACAGCATACACATGATAAGAGTCAAAAATAGACAATAATGGAACAGCTGAGTGGGTAGAAGAAAGATGGAGATTAAAATCCCCAAGAAGAACCCAAGAAGAATAAGAGGGGTATCTAAGGAAAGAAGCACAAAAGGGTATCAAGGTTGTCACAAAAATGATTAGTAGGGGCAGGACTGGGGGTGGGGAGGTTCGATAAACAAGAAGAAAATGGGCCTCATTACGAGCATGGTAAGAATGCCGGTACCGTAGTTCCTGGACCACCATACTATCAGCTCTACTCGCGGGTGCCGTCTCACCCGCCAGGTTTTTCCTGGCGGGTGTAATGGCACCCGCGAGCAGAGCATGTCAGATGCACCAGCACAACTCTGAATGTGCCGGTGCATCCGACCTCCCCATCCCCATTCAGCCCTATGGGGCGGAATGGGGAGGCCCTTGATTCCAGCACCCGCAAATGGGCAATTACTGGGTCCGCCAAGCTCGACATGACCCGGATCTTGCCCATTTGCGGGTGCCGGAAAAATGCAACTCCAGCGGCAGCCGTGCCATTTTCAACGGCACGGCTACCGCCAGAGTTGTAATGAGGCCCAATGCTTTGGAGAAAGGTGCCATTAAACAAGAGTATTGACATTCTAAAGAGGAAAGCAAAGGAAGATCAGCAGGAGAGGGTAAGAAAAAAAGCAGAGTGTAGAGAATGCCACCCATCTGCCACGACCTAACGGGCAGAGGGTGTGTATAAAGCCAAAGGAAGGGGAAGAAAGAGCAGCAGAAGTAACGGTGTTGATAGAAGAAATCCAGGTTTCAGTGACGCATAAGAAATGCATAAGAAATGCAAGCTAAGACGAGTGGACAGATCAGGAACAGAGTGGGCCTTCTTGCAAAGAAAACGCACATTTTTGTAGGGCAAGGTTAATAGGGTCAGGGTTGTGGGATCAAGGGGGATAAATAAGACTGGACAGGGTACAAAGCGAGAAATGCCGAGGGGGCGAGGTGAGTAATGGGAAGGGATAAATGAGGACTTGATAAACAGAAGAATCAGAAAAGATCAAGAAAATATGGTGGAAAAACCTGCAAAAGAATGAGTGAACAGGTGCACACATGATCTTAAATAGAATGACAGTCCAGGAGTCTTCAGGCACCAATTGACATGGAAGTTCGTGCACGGCTGATAGCAGAATGGAAGCATTCCAGAAGGAAGACTACTCGGAGGCACGAGAAGACAGCACGATCCATGTCATTGTCAGGATTAAAGGAAACAAAGATGTGGAGGTACAGGACATCGTTCACCCGCAGACAGATGCGCCCAGGAAGAGGATCTTATCCCATCCGGTCAGGTGACACAGGAGGGAGGGGCTAGATGGAGGCAGGCACAGGCACAACGCTAATTCCCGTGACAGGCACATGCAGGAACCTGAGGATGGCGCTGGCGGGGGTGGAGGATTTGTGTTGGGATACCCCTTAATGTTAGTTCGGGGGCCAGGTCCCGCAGGGCAGGCAGCGGGGGACAGCACTGTGAGCCGAGTACAGAGCTCCCAGCCTCTCTAGACGGTCAGAGGCGGACGGCAGGGACGAGGCAGCAGCCAAGCAGAAGGTGACGGTAACATGGCTACAGACAGCAGGGCCGCAATTTACCCGGACCTAATACAAAAACAATTAACTTTTACAGTTAAAACATTAGTACTCACTAAAAAAATACACACATTGGGAATTAAACGTACTTAACTTTTAAAAATAGGGAGTATCTGCCATTTGAACATCTTCTGGAGCCCTGTCTGCAGGTAAACGTGATGGTAAAGTGATGGTAGTTCTGTTAGCATCAATTTGCCATCATATTTCTGCACTTTCAAATCGAAACATCAGAGGTGAAGTAGGGGATATACCTCCAGCATTTGCTGGATGTGCATCCTTCACTTCACCCCACAAAATCCCCGGAAGTACCACAGTGCAAGACCCTCTCAGTGGGCCGCATTACAACTGAGGCGGTAAGGGGTTAACAGTGCCGGTAAAGGTGCCGGTGCTGTTGATCCCTTAACGCCTCATTACGAGGCTCCCTCGCGGGACCTGCTCAGGATGCCTGGTTTTACCAGACGATCCTTTGCGGGTCCCGCGAGGTGACCAGCATGCTAACAAAGGGCCCTTCATTAACAGGCCCGTTGTTAGCATGCTCCCCATTCCCATTGAGCCCTATGGGGTCTCAATGGGAATGGGGATTGTCCGGGTTCCCTGAATGGGGAATACCGGGCCTTCCAAAGTCGGAATGGCCCGGTATTTCTCCAATCAGGCACAATGGACCCGGACTGAGTTTGGAGGTAGCCATGACCTTATTAAAACACACAATGGGGGCATTACGACTTTGGATGCAGCCATTGTGCTATTAGATTTACCGGGTCATTCCAACCTTGAAGGACCCAGCAAGTCCCCATTCTGAAAACCATTCCCATTCGAGCCCCCATAGGGCTCAATGGGAATGGGGAAGGAGCTAATAATGGGCCCGCAAACAGCAGGCCCGTTATTAGCTCCCTGGTCTCTTTGCAGCTCCCGCTAAGGGCGGCTGGTAAAACCAGACAGCCTTAGTGGGACCCGCTAAGGGACCTCTCAATGCGGCGGTAGGGGGTTAACGGCACCGGCATCCTTACCGGTGCCGTTAACCCCTTACCGCCAGCCTCGTAATGAGGCCCAATGAGCCTTTGGGCCTCATTACGACCCTGGCGGCCCCGTTCATTCCAGGCTGCCTTATTACGAGGTCTGCTACGGGTCCAGCTCAGGATGCCTGGCCAGACCAGGAGTCCTTAGCGGGACCCGCTAGCAGGCCAGGATGCTAACAACGGGCCCGTCGTTAACGGGCCCATTGTTAGCATCCTCCCCATTCCCATTGAGCCTTATGGGGCTCAAATAGGAATGGGGATTAACTTTTACCGGAGTCCAGGAAAGGGCAATTACCGGGAAGGTCGGCATGACCCGGTTATTGCCCTTTTCTGGGCTCGGGTAAAAATTAATTACCGACGGCAGCCGTGCCCTTAATAAGGGCACAGCTACCGCCTGGGCCGTAATAAGGCCCCTGAAACCATAAATGTGGACAAACACTTCTATTTACCATCTCGAAACACGTGTATAGGCGCGTTATAAATGCCATATCATATCCTATTATTACCCTACTTTGGCAGTAACGGTAAATGAGTTTGGAGGTAATTCTGGCAGAATTACCGCCAAACTGATAATGAGGCCCAGCGAGACTGCTCGTTTTCAAATGTGCTCATTAAGAAACATGTACATTTTGGTACAGTATACACATGGAAGACCAGAGTCAGAGGCGGCAAGTATCTTGCTAAGATGGATGAAGTGGGAAATTGGAAAAACACATTACCTACTTATATAATTACCGACTACGAAGGTAATTTGACATGGAATTTCCAAATAAATGTTGATCAAAGAGATAGTTGACAACCATATATGTTAAGGTCTTGCAAAGGTTGTTTGACAGCTCGATAAACTACTGAAGGAAATAAAAATGCCCTGGGGCACCAGGGATCCTGCATCCAAAAAGGATGCACTTTAAGGCTTGCTGCAAAGATCCTGCAAGCACTCTTAAAAATCCTCCGCACTGGTCCTGAAGTGTCAAGCTCAAGAAGTAAGCATGCAGGGAGAGAACTGATTGCAGCGGTTCCAGACCGCTGATAAAGATGGCTTGTTCTCCTTGGTGCACTAGGTGCTTCAATGAAATGCTCTCATGCTTCAATAGTACCCAGCGAGGGTCAATCAGATTGTTACAAAGGATCTGATTGGCCCTCACCAGACTCACCTTCCAGAGTTCTGCGTCCCACGGAGTTCCTTCGCCTTCATCGTCAGGCCACCATGGAAAGGGAGAAGGGACTATGTGTTGTCTGTTCGCCACTTTCTATGGCAGCGATTTTGTTTGTTTACTTTTTTTTTCATTCATTTTAATGTCTGCCATGTAAAGGGAGAAGGAACTATTTCTAGTCCCTTCTCCCCAAACCCTGTCTGATATTTATTTTTCTTTTTTTTTTCTCGAGTTGAGAAACTGTTTCAAAGCCGTTTGTCAACTCAAGAAAATTGTGTATTAGAACCCTGGTAACAACGTGCCTGGATACTAATAGCAATAGAACCCTCGGAGGGGACATTACCTGTTGCATAATGCCCCCAGAGACGGCTTGTAACTATCGCCCTGGGGCATTACCCGACTGGTAATGCCCCCCACCCCACTCCGTGTGTTCTATCGCTTAATAAGAGATAGGCCTGGACAGGCTTGCCGAATGCTGTCTGCTAGTGGACTCCCAACGTCTTGAGTCAAGCTGCATCTTCTAAGGCTTTGCACTTCTCCTTACTCATGAGTGGAGTGGGTCTGTTTGGGTAGCTTGGTTTCGTCTGATTTGCATTATAAATGGAGATCCCTTGTGCTGAATGACCTCACTGATTACGGTGAAGAAAATACTTGGGGAGGCCAAACAATGTTCAGGTGGTTGGGCAATCTTTTGCCATGCGGGATGAAGGAGAAAACGTTGGAGACAGTCCATGGACAAATAATAGCCTTCTTCCAGTGCAGTCTTGAATTGTGAGGTTATCTTGGGAGCAATTGTGCTCCTAAACCAGAGACTGTATAGTGCACGTTCTCGTCTCTCAACAAAGCTTCACAGACGTACTGCACACCTGTAGCATAACTCATCACATCATTGTAAGCTCGTTGATGCTTTCTGAGGCCTGTGTAGCCAATCTCTTGCACTCCTGGGCTCCTGCAAGGGACAGTGATCTTTCAACATGCCTTTGTTATTCCGTGGTGGAGTCTAATTGACTGTAGCTCCTTGAGAAGAACTATGCAGTTCTGTCCCTCTAGGCTTACGGGCCAGCCTGGTTATGTGAAACCATCCAGTACACGCATTTATTTTATTTATTTATTTATTTATTGTGCATTTGTAAGGGAAGAAATTGTTGCATAACCAAAGGCGGCAGACAGCCCAACGTTGAAAACTGTGCACACACAGTTCCTGAACCGTGTTGCATAGCAGCATTGACTTCAGCCAGTCTGCCAGCTGCACGGTCTCTTGAAAGGACACATCACACTGGTGTGGTTCTGAAGCTTCCTTCAGGAATTAATGCTATATGTGTGTGAACATGACAACCTTACACACAAACTCATTTTTCCCAAATGGGCAAAGAACGGATAGGCATGGGAATGAACGACCCTGATATCAGGTTCTGAAACTTTGCAGAGTCAATCCCAAAAGACCTACAGTCACAGTCGGGATGCCTATGCAAGAGAAGAAGAAGGTAGAACTTAAAACTGTGGCGCTCAAGGGCAGGTCCAGGCATAATGAACTGAGAATAGTTATTTTTCCCAAAAATGGCACAGATGGGCAAAATGCAACCATTTCTTTTATGCTTTCTAGGGGAACTCGTGTGTAATCCTGGCACATCCAGGCTATAATCATGGAAAAGGTTGCACCTTAACAGCGGAACTCGTTTTTTATCTAGGGCAACCTCCTGGCCAAGGCACTGAACTATCAGGCTCAAGTTGCAGCTTGGGGTCCAGGCACAGAGAAAACGACTTTCTGAAGTATGTCTGGAGTGGCATCAGGATATGTAGCGAGGATTGGTGATGTCTCCTGACTCCACAAAGGCAGCAAATTCATTCCAGCCAATCACCAGGATGTCAAGAATTGACCAGACGGTATGAATTCCAGACTCCATTTGTATTTATTTTATGTGTATGGCGCTCCAAGCCCGTAGGCATCTGGGCTCGCTTCTGACATAGGTAGTTACAAAGGGACAGAGGCAAGGTTATAAGTGTACATACTTTACAGGAAAGGCATGTCAAGAAGTTACGTAATTACAAAAAGTGGATCAGAGAGACATGGAATATACATTTGAGGGAGCTTTGAGAGTTTTACATAATATGCAGAATATACAAGAGATAACAATATGCAGGTTTAGTAGGACTGGCTTACCTAGGGATCATCATATGTTAGTATGTTTCTAATATGAGGCATGGATTGTAAGTTTGCTGGTGGTAGCTGTGATAATAGTAGCTATGATCCTTGGTCCAGAAGCCAGGTTTTTGTGTTCCTTCTGAATGGATAGTAGTTATGTTCTGTTCTTAGTGGTAGAGGTAAGATGTTCCATAATTTGGCTGCATAGACAGGGAAACTACTACCTCGTGATTTTTGCAGCTTGAAACTAGGGATTGAAATGCAACAACTTCAGAACATTCCTAAAGTCTGGAACTTTAAATCCATGTGCCCCAGGTACATGCAAAGTTGCTTTCAACAAAACCATCCAGTAAAATGCAGTGCAGCAGGGGCAACATATCAGCACTAATATCTGACGGTGGGAGGTGGGATGTAATATGGCCGGATATAATAACTTGCCCGATTGCATGTAGGTATCTGGCGGATATAATAACATGCCTGATTGCACGTATGTATCTGGCGGATATAATAACATGCCTGATTGCATGTAGGTATCTTTCGGATATAATAACATGCCTGATTGCATATAGGTATCTGGCGGATATACTAACATGCCTGATTGCGTGTAGTAATATAATAACAGATGGCAGATATAATAACTTTCCTGATTGCCTGTATGTATCTGGCAGATATAATAACCCATCTTATTGCATGTAGGTATCTTGCGGATATAATAACATGCCTGATTGTATGTAGGTATCTGGTGGATATAACTTGCCTGATTGCATGTAGGTATCTTGCGGATATAATAACATGCCTGATTGCAAATAGGTGGTGTCTGGTGATGTCTTCTGTTTCTTTGGCTCACCTGGCTCTATTCAGAAGGGATACGGCACCAGATTTCAATGACAATAATACAAATGATATGATTGGATATGATTTGGCATTTATAACGCGCCTGTACGACAAGACAAGGAGCGGGAAACAAAGGGAGGACAAAAAAAAACAATCTTACTAGGCCTTATGTCATTCAGATCGCGCAAGTGCGTGCAAGGAAGATGGAAGGGGAGAAGTGCCATGGGGGTGGGAAAGGGGGAGGTACAGTAAATAAAGTGTCCTCTTCTGGTGAAAATGTGGAAATGGTTTGCATCATTCTCTTTGAGGTTAATTATCAAAAAATATCCTTCTCCGATGACCTTTGAAATTTAGAAACCGATAATATCAACCTCAAGGCGGAAGTGTGCTTCAGAGCTCTCTCCAAGTTGCCTGCAAAGGGGTGTTCGGCCCTGAGAAAGAGCCATTTCGCCCACCTCCCTAAAGGGCAACCTCAGGCATCTAATGTGGTGTCATAAATACAGGTAAGGCAGGTGCCACAGACTTTGTGGAACTATTTCCGAACCTGGATTTTAGAGCAAGCTGAAAACATGGCTGAACTGTTCAGGGATAGTGGCACGGAAGTCTTTGCCACGCATAATTGCCACCGGCTGAGCCTGAAACCAGCGCAGAGGCTTCTAGGTAGGGGAGGGTGCAATTAATCACAAGGCTACTTGAGCAGAACCTCTGTTATGAAGCAGCTGATCTCTGATGAACTGTTAACTATTACTTCCCGGTGTGCCAGGCGAGTGGAGACCAAGTCAATACTAGTTTGAACAATATTAATTACTAAAAAAGCAGCACCGGATAAGTTGCGGTACGCTAGGTTATTCTAGCTGTGGTTCATATAAGTGCATTCAGGTAGGGACAGTAAGCCAGGACAATCAGAGAGGCTCCATGCAAGTTAAGGGGAACAGATTATCAATTGCGGGTTACGAGGTTCAGAGTACCCCACTTGAGATTTCTGCAAAAGTAGTAATTGTGTCCGTCTTCCACACTGAGGCTTCTGTAAGGTACAAGAGCATATCTCGACATCCCTGTTTAATCTTGCCTGCCACTATATACCCGTTTCCTTGCCACACCCTCTTCCTACTCCTTACTTCCATGCCATCACCGAGCTATTTCCGGGTCTTTTCCTTAGGGTTTATGTGGTGATTCGGTGCTCCTGTTTACTGGTAGAAGTCTGGTCACTCCTCTCAGATGAAGTCTTCCTTTTAATATTGACCCTGTTGTTCGTTACAGGTAGGTAATCCCTCTATAGGCAGTTCCCCTTTTTTAGGGTTTTAGGTGCTCATCTAGTCTTTCTCTGTAGCAACCGACCCAGCCAGCATCACTTATTTGTTGGCCACCGTAACAAAAGCCCCTCATGCCAAGAAGCAGAAGGCGCCTTCAGTCCAGTAAACTGCCCGTTCACCCACATGTGCAAGCACACGTATGTCGGAGGCTGAGCGGAGACCAGGCAAGGCCCCTGGGCCCGGATCAATCATCTGGGATTGGAAGAGGCTGCTGGGAGGATATCGCCTGGGGCAGTGGGGCGCAGATTGTGTGTCGTGATCTGCGGGACCTGACCCAAGCACTTGGGAACAGAAGGTTGTGCTCTTTTCTGAGAGACAAATCCAGAGAGGTTGGAACGGAGAAGGGGTAGCTGGAGCCGTAGCAGCATCGCTGATCCAGGTGTTTCCCAACATATCTCGGTTTGCTGAAAAATAGAGGGAAAGCCATTTATTTAACACAAGGTCAGTGATGTGGACCCTTAGAGAAAACCTCTTCATGAGTAGTATCATGATCAAGCTAGTAAAGGATAAGGATATTAGAAAAGTATTCCCTACCAAGGAATGTCCCTTTAATGGTTAAAACAAGGTTGGCATTGTTCAACACATAAAAGGCCAGACACAAGGATGTTCTCAACAAAGGGGAGTGTGCACCAATTAGGACCAAAATGGCAAATTCGTAGGGGCTGAACTTAAAGGAAGTTGCCAGCCTTGCACGAGTAGTATAGCTAGGTGGAGTCGTGCTCGTCTTGGAAGCAAGACGAAACCGAGCAACACAGATTCGAGACCCGGTCCCCGCTTAGAGGCATTGTTTTGAAAAATGTGAACAAAAGAATGTGTCTCTCGGCAAAGTTGTTCAAAGAAACAGGTCCCCTGTTCCTAGTAAGTCATTTGCTGGATCACTATCGACAGATTAACATAATAGCCAGTGTGCTTATATTCTTGGGCCCTGCTCTTGGCCTTGCTGTCTCTCTCTCTCTTCATGTCTGAGCTTCTCCTGCCGCTCAAAAGAGGCTTTATGAAGCTTGTTATTCCAGCCCCCTAGCTGCATCCCTAAGTCTCTTAGCCGGGATCGGACGGTGTGATACTGCGGGCCCGACCGAACGAGACGCGATACCTCGGCAGCGCTGCACGATCCGATCCTTGGACGATAGTCGTGTGGTCTGACACGGCATCTTGACGAGGGTCCATTTTTGAGGCGGGCAGATTTGTCGAAACCACCAAACACAAGGTAAAATTTGTTAGGTAAGTTCTTTGGTAAACCGTACGGTCCTCCTTAGCTTTGGTCAGGTGTAGTCGTGACCCGACTCTTAATTTAACCCTGACAATTTGAATTTCGCGTATTGTTTCTGCAGACACAATTATTGACCAGGTAACACCAATTTTTGTGAAATGCCTGGGAAATTGTCTAGCTGCTTTAGGGCTCTGTTCCGCAGCGATCGACAATCTTTGGAATTTAGCTGCCCGGCACCACAGGAGGGGTCGCCGGCGTGTACTATCTACTGTACGCATAGCATTGGAAGTATAGTATTTAATGATATTTGGCACAGACAAACCAGACATGCCTCCGAATTTCAGTGGCCAATCAATGGTAGTTTCGAGATCCTCCGTATTGAATACCTAGAATCGGTCTTGTTAAAGAAGAAGGCCAGACCTGCAGCATTTGATGTTTTTCAGAATTGGAAAAAAGAAGCGTTGCAGCAGCTTAAAAGTAGGGATAAACAAGCACGCCGTCATAAAACGAATGCCGAAAAGGCGTTGTTATAGGATAAGGAAAAACATTCAGAGTCAGTCAAGAATATGGATAGGGCTTTCTCACTCGGTATCCAGAAAATCTACCCCTCTAAAGATTTTCATGTTTCCGAAGAATTTATTGATAAATTGTTAAACGAACGCAGGCCTGGTGCCTCTGCGCCACCTCTGCGTGATCCTCTCCCTGGTGCTCTGCCCATTCCTGCTGTCATTCCTGCTGTTAGTCCTGTTCCCCCTATACAACCTATTGTTCCTATTCCTCTAGTTGTTGTTCCTCCACCTACTCTACCACCCATTCGCCTTGCGCCGATAGTCGCACTTCCATTGAATTTGCCCGCACCTCCGCTCCCGAGTGGTTCTGTACTGACTGAAGTTGATCAGGGTGCGGGGTCAAAGATTGTTACTTGAAATACTGTCTCTGCAGAAAAGAAACGGGAATTATTTGCATGGGCTAAGCATTGTATGGAGAGAGGTGATCAAGCTGATGTTTTCTCCACATTATCAAATATGGGTAATTTTCCCGAGAAAAATGTTTTTATTGAAGGTTTGGGGACTCATTTATGTGTAATGTGGCGTAGATTACATAATACAGATCTCCCACAAGGGTTGAGGCATCTAAATACTCTAGCGCTTTCGAGGGACACAGGAGAAAGTACATGGTCATGTTGAGAGGTTATTTGAGTATAGGAGGGACTTAGAAAGATTACGGGATGAGGATGGTGAAGACGACAGTATGTATGTACAGAAACGATTCCTTCCGTGTTGTAAATCGGCATCTGAGGAAGTACGAATTTGTACCAAAGATGCGATTCGATGGATCTCGGGTTCATCGATACCGCCGGATGAAGTATATGACACGTATAGTCAGTATACAGTAGAAATGCAGAGGAAGGTGATTCAGGTAATGGTGCAGTACCTGCAGGATGAATGTGTAAGGAAGAAGTTTAGTTGTCCTATAGAGTTATTGGGTATTTGTAAGAGGGCTTTTTCACCCAACACTTCTTCGGCTGCCTTAGCACTCGACCTGGCTCTGTTGCTTAGTAAGCGATCGGAATTACCTATATATCAGTTAAAAATGAGAGAGGTTCCTCTGACATTTGTCGCAAAGGTTGAGATTCCTGCTAACGTTGGGACAGGTGCACCCGCTGTGGACATCCCTGCACATTATGTATCGCAATTTGTTCACGTCCCGTTTTCGAGACAGGAAGTGAACACTATTAAACAATCAATTCCCGATATTAGGAAAAATCCGACAGGATTCTACAAAGAGATAGAGTCCGTTTTACAGTCCTCTGTGTTCACCCTAAGTGATATTGACTTGCTATTCCCTGTACTCCTGCCCATAGATTTATGGAAGCAGGTCCGAACAATAGATGATGTGCCAGGGTTGGGAGATATGTGGGCTAACATAACTAGGTTTGATGGGGAAAGACCAGCTGGTGAGAAACCACCTCAGGTAATACTCACTTTGCCTGATAGAATTGTCGCAAAATTGAAAACCATAATTCCTGAGAAAAGAATTAGTTGGGACAAGCTTACGGCCTGTGTTCAAGGAAAATCTGAAGGTGCCACCGAATTCTTTAATCGATTCGAACAGGTATAATCTGACTTCAGTGGACAGGACTTGGGCACAGAGTCTGGGAAAAGGTTGTTTGTGGACAAATTTGTACGTGGATTGCTGCCTGACATCCAGTCACAGATTATGTCCTCTGAAAGTGCTTGGCAGGCGAAGTCCCAATCTGAAGTTTTGACATGGCTCGGTATTATGAGAACTGTGTTAATAATGAAAAGGAGAGAATAGAGAAGAGGAAAGGAGATTTGAAGACTAAAGTATTGTTACAGCAAATTGTTAGAAATCCCAGAGGAGGTAATTCACAGACCAGAGGCCAGTATGTTCCGAAAGGGAACGTCCCCTTGGATCCTGTGAATATTAATCAATGTGCCTACTGCCGCCAGGAAGGTCATTGGTGTGTACAGTGCCCCGTCCTTCGACAGAGGTCAAACAACACATTTGGGAGTATGGGTAGACGACCTAGAGGTCGCCCCGGAGTGGGGGGACCTGATAGAGGTCAGTTCTCGCAAGATCCTCAGCAACCTTTTTCACGGGATAATCAGACTTCGAGTGTGGACACAAGAAACATATTTGATCACCCTTCTGCTGCCTACCTTTCTGAAGAGCTTCCTTCTGACGACATTTTATTTCGTTAGGATTGCCCGAAGCAAGGTTTGGAACCTTCACCTATTCCCGTTAGTCAAAATGGTCCCTACGTTGAATTGTTAGTGGAGAATAGGAAACATCAGTTTTTGATAGACACTGGAGCACAGAAGTGCTCCATTGATCATTCTCGGGTTCCAAACATTCCACTGTCAGGGCAAACAAATGTTGCTGTAGGGTTTTCTGGCATACCAGTTGCTTGTCCGGTTTCTTCACCGCGGCCTGTTTCTTTGAGTCCCTTTACGGACCACTGTCCATTCCTCTTGACTTCAAACTGTGGAGAGAATTTGCATGGGTTAAATGTGTTGAAGAAACTAAATGCAGTAATTCATTGTTCCTCTGACGGTGTGCGACTGATGGTTTCACCACAGCAACTTCCCGGTTCTCAGTTTTTGACTCGACCATTGCCTCCTGAGTTTAGCGTTGTCCCGGAATGTTTGTGGGCGGTTGACAACAATGATGTCGGGGTACTACAGGTGGAACCTGTTAAAATAGTTTTGAAACATGGAGTTAAACGACCACGCATTCCGCAATATAAAATATCAGTTGAGGGCGAGCGTGCTTTGAAGTGCATTGTCTCCGATTTTGTGCATCGAGGAGTGATCGAACAGATTGCAGGTAGTTTATGTAACAGCCCGATTTTACCCGTGTACAAGAAAGGCGACAATGCAATCCCATTCCGTTTCATAATTGATCTACGTGCTATTAATAAAGTTGTCGCCCCACAATTTCCAATTGTGCCTGATGTGAGAACGATATTAACAATGATCCCTGCTACAGCTACTCACTTTAGTGTTGTGGATCTGAAGAATGCTTTCCTTAGTATTCCTATACACAAGGATAGTAGATATTTGTTAGCGTTAACCTTGGGGGGACGTTCATTCACATTTACTCGTGCACCTCAAGGTTATACTGAAAGTCCAAGTATTTATAGTAGGGCTTTGAAAGAGCAGCTTGACACCCTTGAATTGCCATCTACTTGTACACTGCTTCAGTATGTCGATGACTTGCTTTTAGCTGCAGATTCTGAAAGTGCTTGTAAAGAAGGCACTGTATTGTTGCTTATTCATTTGGCTGAACATGGTCATAAAGCTTCGCTTAAGAAATTTCAATATTGTTGTCAGGAGGTCGCCTATTTAGGCTATCTCCTGTCAAAGGAGGGGAGAAGATTGACACCTGAAAGAATAAAGCACATTTCTGGCATGTCTGTTCCAAATACACAGAAGGAAGTCAGAGCCTTAATAGGTATGGCTTCTTACTGTAGGCTGTGGATCCCGAACTTCTCACTAGTGATAAAACCGATGTTGGCCTTGACGAAGAAGGGCATTTCTTCACCGCTGCCATGGAAGTCGGAACATCAATGATCATTTGAGCTTCTCAAAGCCGCGTTATGCTCTGCACCGGTTCTGGGTACTCCAAATTACAATAAGGCCTTTGTGTTGTTTGTGCATGAATGTGATGGATGTGCTTTGGCTGTGTTAACACAGGAACATGGAGGGAAGAATAGACCGTGCGGCTACTACTATTCCGCCCTTGATCCTGTCGCATGCGCTTTGCCAAGATGTTTGCGAGCTGTCGCTGCTGCTGCCGCGTCTGTAAAACAGAGTTAGGGAATGGTCCTAGGCCATGATTTAACCCTGATGGTACCTCACTCTCTAGATGTCCAATTGAATAAAACCCAAACACAGCACCTCAACTCTGCACGGCTGACGAGGTATGAATTAACTTTGTTTGCCCCTCACATTCAAATTAAGAGGTGCTGTGTTCTTAATCCGGCTGAACTCTTACCTTTCCCGCAAAATACTGTTTGCGGTGACGGAGAATCACATGACTGCCTGTACACTACGGAACAGGAAACGAAGGGCAGGATAGACCTTATAGATACTCCTTTGGATAATGCGGAAGGGAAGCTATTTTGTGATGGCTCCTGCTTCAAACTCCCAGATGGTACATCTACAGCTGCCTATGCAATTACTACATTGAGTACGGTTGTTGAAACTAAGAGAATCCCGCATAACTCCGCGCAGGCCACAGAGATTATAGCGTTGACCCGAGCTTGTGAACTCACCAAAGGGCATACAGTAAACATATATACTGATAGCCAGTATGCCTTTGGGGTGGCTCACAACTTTGGGAGGCTCTGGTCGGAAAGAGGGTTCCTAACCTCGCATGGGACCAAGATTCAGCATGGCCCCCTGATAGTGCAATTGCTCTCGGCACTCTCGCTCCCTAGTCAGTTAGCGATCATGAAATGTGCAGCGCATCGTAAGGTCATAGATGATGTGGGAAAAGGGAACACTTTTGCTGACCGGATAGCCAGGCAAACGGCCACAGACCTTAGTGCAGACATGTATGCTCTAAGAGAAACAAAAGATGCCCATGTAATGGATGAGGGTATTGTGTCTGTACGAGATATCCAAGCTGATGCCACGATAGAAGAGTCTAAAAAGTGGAGCGAAGGAATGGGGAAACTAGATGAAGATGGGTGTTGGGTGGATACATCTGAAGGGAAATGGTTGCTCCCTGACTCATATGTGCTGGCGATGGTTACGATGGCACACGGTCCTATGCATGTGTGTGCTCAGCAGATCACGAAAATGTTAGAACAAGTCTGGGTAAATGATAACATTTTAAAGATTGCGCAGTGCTATGTTCAAAATTGCATGATATGCTTACAGCACAATGTGGGGAAGGGGACAGTAACTCCAAGGGGTAGTTTTGGGCCCCCTTCTGTTCCCTTCAAGGTCATCCACTTTGATTTTATTGAGATGAAACGGTGTAACAATCTAAAATATGTCCTTGTGATCATTTGTGCTTTTAGTAAATGGGTTGAGGCTTTCCCCAGTAAGGATGCTACTGCCATGACCACTGCGAAGACTATGGTAAAGGAATTCTTTCCACGATTTGGGCTGCTAAGAGTAATTTGGTCGGACAACGGTCCCCATTTTGTTGCGGCAGTAATTTTGTAGATATGCACAGCGTTACACATTGAAAAACGATTTCACTCGGCTAGACATCCTCAAAGTGCTGGGTTGGTAGAGAGACATAACGGTATCCTAAAGAATAAGCTTGCTAAAACATGCGCCGGCACCAAACTGAAATGGCCGGACGCCTTACCTATTGTATTGTTAGCCATGCACGCCACACCTCAAACTAAGACTGGGCTGTCTCCATTTGAGGTAGTGATGGGGAGACCTGCTAATATTTGGGGTCTTCCGAAGCCTAAAGCACTGAGAG
This sequence comes from Ambystoma mexicanum, assembly GCF_040938575.1. NCBI lineage: Eukaryota > Metazoa > Chordata > Amphibia > Caudata > Ambystomatidae > Ambystoma > Ambystoma mexicanum. Next base: position 1,205,344,526 of record NC_090934.1, on the reverse strand, counting down.
AGGTTGAAAATGTATTGCTTGTAGACTACTGTAACCAGTTGACTAAAAATCTGTATCTCATTTATCATCAGGTTCAATCAGCTTTACCTGTACGGTTTACGGGCCCAGGACACAATATTCAGCCTGGAAGTTGGGTCCTGGTGAAGGCCTACGAAAGGTCTTCCTGTCTCGCGCCACGCTGGCGGGGACCCTACCAGGTGCTGTTGGTCACCCAGACAGCAGTGCGGGTGGCTGGAAAGAAGCATTGGATCCACGTGACGCATGTCAAGAAACTTCCTCACCCGACACCACACGTTACAGAAGAAGCAGAACTCCTCGCTGATGCTACAATCTCAGATCCTGGAGTAGCAAATAGTGCTGTGAGCGTGTCGGAGAATCTCTCTGAGCCCGTGGAGCTTGGGGAACAGTCCATTTTGTCTCCACACTCTTTGGAAAGGTCACCTCCGGAAAACGTTGTTTCAAGTTCTGCAACATCCGTCGCCTCTGATACGTTGCTTCCCTCGGGAAGTGACGTTACCTTATTTCCGGATCAAACAGTACCAGGAATCACCAGGTACGACCTTCGACGAAGAAAATAGAACTACGGCATGGGTTTTTCCTGTGCATCTGGAAAAGAAAAGAGTCATTGAGAGTTTTGTTCTTGCAAAAGAAAGTTTTTGAAAAGAGTGGGATTCTGCTGGCTAGGTTTGGAGAAGGACTAAGAAGTCGCGCGACCGTTGTGTCGCCAGCAATGAACATTGGGGCCGTCGATTGAGAAACTACGATGCCTGCCACCTCCACCGCTGCTGCTCGTATTGGACTCGTAAATAAGGGGGTGACCAACTCGGACAATGAACAATGTGCCTGGGCCCCGAAAACGTATTGCTGTGTTGTGATAATAGTAATTGGAATTTGTATAGTTACTGCCGTGGGACCCTGGTACTTTGAAGAAATGTATCCTCTAGCGCCTCTTCTGCCAATTGAAATTGTACATACTGCTTTGACTCCATCTGTACACCTTCATACTCTGTCACCTAGGGACTCCCAGCATAGACGAAAGTACCATAATAACACTTTAATGATAATAATGAATTCAACGCATGCCATTTTTAATAAGAGTAATTGCTGGATCTGCACCCATTTACCGCAACATGGGAACAAGGGGCTAGGATGGTATATTCACCCTTTACCTTTAACGACTGCTTGCAATGCCTCTCTTAGAGCACTATTCTTTGGCCGTTGGAATCACAGCATCTCAGGGAACTTTGATGGAACTAATTTAAATAATTTTGAGAAACGTGAATTGACTCCCCTGGGATGCTCGCTTTTTGCAAATAGAAGTAAGCCTAATGTTGCTTCTATTAGGTCATCTGAAAAAATGTCTCTTCCTTTCCAAACTCTAATTTCCTTTAAAATGGCTTGGATAGGCAATATGGACGCTGTGCCTCCTTCCTACCCCATTAACCATAGCCCCGATTCAGTCCCCTTTTGTGTACAAAGAAATGGCACTCGGTCAATGGGAGATTTTGAAGGTTGTGTGAACATTGTAAATTTGACCGGAGAGAACAGGCCTCTATATGTAGGGGGGCCTGTCTATTTCGTTTGCGGTAGTACAGCATTTCCCTGGTTGCCCAAGGATTGGCAGGGAACCTGTTATTTAGGAATCCTGTTACCTGGGGTATTCATAGCTAGTACATTGGAAGTTTCTAAGGCTCGCCCACGGCGGGACGAGAATGGAGATACCCCTGGGCATATATTGGGAGATATAACAAAATCAGTTGTGCCATTTTGGGGACAGATAGCAAATTCTGAAAATATTAGGGGACTAGCAAGAGTACTGGAGAGAACCATCAACCGGACCACGGATATACTCTACAATATGACACTGGAACAGAAAGCAATAAGATTGGTAGCGCTCCAAAACCGGATGGCATTAGATGTCATTCTGGCAGAACATGGTGGCGTATGTAAATTAGTGGGGTCGCTTGTTGTGTTTTCGTATCAGATTCTTCACCGACAATTTTCAAAGCAATACAGAACTTGCACATCCTTTGTTCAGAAGTGCATGTTCCTGTGGGAGATTGGAGTATTAGTGCTTGGTTCTGGGATTCTCTACGATCCTGGGGTTGGAAGGTGCTTTCTGTCATACTGGTTATTTTGGGAATCCTGCTATTCTTTTGTTGCTGTAGCCAATGTCTACCTAGTATATGTGCAATGCTAGGGGGATGTTGCGCTCAGGCAGTGAGCACGATAGGGCACAAAATGTATGCCGCAGTACAGCATCTAAAGAGTTTGTGTTGCAAGAGGTTCTGGTGAACGACTTAATGGCTATAGATATTACAGATAACGATTCAGGATGTATGGACGACAATACATGGAGTTATTTACAAAGACATTAGAAATGGTATTAGCACTTGGCTTAGGCCAAAGGAGGGTTTGTCGGAATAGAAACAATATTATGCCTCCTATTGTAACAATTATATGTGTATTGGCCTACGCCAAGTTGTCTAAACATCATGTGCAAACAAACTCCACGGCAAGGTCTTGACCTTAGAAAAACCAGTGTAAGCCACCATCTTGGATTGAGCCACCATTTTAGGTTCTCTTGTTATGTAGAAGTCACCCTGAACATCAAAATGGAGGCCAAATGACATTCTGAGTAAGATTCTGGCCGTTGTGACCTGCAGGCCACTTGTCGGGGTCGCGAACTGAGACCTTGTCCTACCGTTGACCTATATGTAAATGTACTACTTATATCAGCAAAAATAATCGAAATGCATATATTAAAGGATTGACCTGGCAAGGAACCCTAAGACCAGAATTAAATATTTCGCAGAATGGTTAACCCGCAAGAGGGTTGGCCAAGGGCTGGACAAATTGTATAAAAGGCCCGGGTATTCCAATATGCGCTCTCTCACTAACACATCGAACCCTCGTTGAAGTTCGTTATGTTATACTGAGAGCTGGAGAGCTATCCGTTTGTCAGTTGACTTGGTAACTGTTGTAGCTTGAAATAAAGCACTTGTATGTTTCTTTGTAACCTGTGTTGGTGTGTTTCTTTTTGGGCTTCCCGGCCTTATATTATTTCTCTGTTTTTCACAAGTCTTTCTCCTTTCATCCCCCATCTTTCTCTGGTCTTTACCTCCCAGCCTTCTGAGTCTATCTCCTCTTAGACGGCTGGGAGATTAAAGCCCCCCAAACCATCTGGGTTTTTCTTCTCCCAGCCCTCTGGACCTCTCAACTCCCAGCCTTCTGGGTATTTCTCCTCACAGCTTCTTGGTCTCTTGCATCCCCGGCCTCTGTGTATTTCTCCTTTCATCCCCTTTGGTCTTTCTTCCCCCACCCTTTTCCTCCCAGCCTTCTGAGTCTATCTCCTCTTAGACGTCTGGGAGATTAAAGCTCCCCAACCATCTGGGTCTTTCTTCTCCCAGGCCTCTGGTTCTTTCTCCTCCTAGCCTTCTGGGTCTTTCTCCTCAGAGCCTTCTTGGTCTTTCCCATCCCGGGCCTCTGGTTCTTTCTCTTCCCACCCTCTGTTTCTTTCCTAACCAAGCACTCTGTGTATTTCACTCCCCAGCCCCTGAACTTTTTAACTCCCAAATTAAAGGGCATGTATTTCCCCAGCCTTGTGCCCCCCCGCGTACTTTTGGTTAATTCCTACCCCAGACTTCAGCGTATCACCTTCAGCCTCCTGTCTCTTCCTCTTCCCAGGCTCCAGATGCTCTTGCTCCAGTGCCTTCTCTTGCTCCTTCTGTTCACTTCGCAGCTGGCTCAGAGGGGTTGCTTCCTCCTAACTCCCACCACCTTCTGCCATAGACCTCGCCTTTTGGCTCCACCTACCAGCCTCTCTCCAGTGATAGGTTTTTCAGGTGTCTTTCATCAGGTATGCTGAATGTAGACTAGCTTATAGGTCCCACCCCTGGGGGTGGCTTACAGTACTGATGTGGAACTTGGAACTGGCTCACCCAGACCCTTAAGTGGTCCACTTTCTGTCTCAATCTGGCCCTGCCGTCATGCTGGACCCACTAAACTAATAATTCAGCTGTATGAGTGTGCGGACCTTGGGAGTGAGTGAAGGTTTGATTGCGTTCTATGTCCAGGTTCAGGTCACGCTCTTTCCCCTTCTGGTTTTATATAGGATATTTGTATGAGCACAACGGGAGATGAGCAAGCAGGTGCAGCTCATTCTGTGGTGTCACTGTTCCTTAATCCCCTTAAAGGGGCAGGTTTGTCTACAGTTTCAATGTGACAAACCTCTGCCCCCCCCCTACAACAGTGCTTTTCACTTCCATGTGGCTAGTTGCAATTTCACCTCCCACACCTCTGACTTTGCTTTCTCTTCCTTCTGCATTGCATTCCTTCTGCTTTTGAATTGTGCTGTGCCCAGTGACCTCTGCATTTCATCTTCCTTGCATCATTTTCCAATTGTGCTGTGCCCAGTGACCACTGCTTCTCATCTGCCTTACCACATTTTCGAATTGTGCTGTGCCCAGTGACCACTGCATTTCTCCATGCTGCATTTTCCAATTGTGCTGTTCCCAGTTACCACTGCTTTTCATCTGCCTTACCACATTTTCGAATTGTGCTTTGTCCAGTGACCACTGTTTTACATCTGCCTTCCAACATTTTCGAATTGTGCTATGCCCAGTGACCACTGCTTCTCAGCTGCCTTGCCACATTTTCGAAATGTGCTGTGCCCAGTGACCACTGCATTTCGTCTGTCTTCCCTCATTTTCGAATTCTTCTGCACCCAGTGACAACTACTTTTCATCTGCCTGGCCACATTTTCAAATTCTGCTGTGCCCAGTGACCACTGATTTTTATCTGCCTTGCCACATTTTCGAATTGTGCTGGGCCCAGTGACCACTGCTTTTCATCTGCCTTGCCACAACCTGCTGTGCTCTCACACCCTAGCTCTTTTGTTTCCTCAGCCTGAACCCCCCTCTTTTGGCTCCATTCCCCTCTCCTTTCTTCCATCATTTCCCACCCACCTCCACCTCTCTCCTCCCCGCTCCACTTCATTTATGGTGCTCGCTGTCTCTCCTATCTTTTCCAACTGCTTCTCTAGCGACTACCCTTCCCAACTCACTAAGTCTGGTAGGAAGAAGTTAAAAAAAAATATCCTAGTCTCCAACCCAGGCCTCCCTATCGCTGATACCTATACCAGCGCTTCCTCCAGACAAACCCTCACTGACATACTCTTTGTTGTTCCTTCACCAGACCTATGGACTCTTCATATGGTCTCTGTGCTTTTGCCTTACTTCTCCTCTCGCATTAATGGAAGGCCCTCTTGCATCCTTCCACTTCTCTAAGGTCATCATTAATATTTACCTGAATGGCACTATCATGGTCCAAGACCCTCAGGCCAACCTCCTCCTCTTTGACAGACATTTCCCACACCTTATCAATTCCTTTCAGCTCCCGCTATCCCTTCTCTCTCTTATTCGGCTTCCTTGCCCCCACTCTCTGCCACTTCTATGGCACCCACTTCCGCTTCCTTGGCTACCCTGCCCTCTGATCCTACCTCCTCTGACCTCCCTCAGGCTCCTGCTACACCTCAGCAGGGAGTACCTCTTATTTGTACTCCTCTGCAGAAGTCTTTCAAGGATGGCAACCTTCTCCACCTCACCACTGTAAACTCTCGCTCAGCAGTCAAACACTCCTCTGACATCTCCAGTCTCCTGGAAGAACTCAACCTTGATGTCCTCAGTCTCACCGAGACATGGTTCACATCCAGCTCTGTAATGAGCTTTGACACTCTCCTCCCTGAGGGCTAAAAGATCCTCTCTGCACCCAGAGCCAGCCACACCGGTGGGGGTATAGCCTTGATCGTCCCTGAGTGGATTCCTGCCTCTATCATTCCTATGCAGGCCTACACCTCCTTTGAATGCCTGGTCTGTAGGCTTTCTCTCTCTACTGCCTACTCTCTCACAGTGGCTACTATCTACCAACCACCTGGCCAGATCACTTGCTTCATGTCTGAGTGGGCGGACCTCTCCTCCTCCCTCCTGGCTTCGACCACTCAAATCCTCCTCCTTGGAAACCTCAACATCCACCTGGATTCTTCCTGTCCCTCCTATGGACTCGTTTGAGACTGCTGTGACTCTCTATTTCTCTTTCTGTTCCTTCTTCTGGCCGAATCATTCTGCAGGGCACACTCTGGATGTTCACATCTCTGACCTCCCCCTCTCTAACACTCTCACCACTCCTCTCTCCTGGAGTGATCACTTTCTCCTTTCCTCCCATTTCTCCCTCTCTACCCCACAGTCCAAGCCAGCTCCAGCACTGCCACCTACCTTCTTGGTCATCCAGCCCATGAAGCGTGTGTCAGTGGAGGCTCTCACTGCCTCGTTCTCTCCCCCTCCTCCACCTCTGGCTGACTCTCACCCTGATACTTCCCTTTCCAAACTACACTCTGATATCTCTGATACTCTCTATGTTCTTGCCCCTGTCATGAGAATCTGCTTGAAGCCCAAAGCCAAGTGCAACTCTTGGAATGACTCTGACCTTGTCACCCTTAAACACAAGTATAGGGTTGGCGAGCGGAAATGCCGGGCATCTTGTGCATACTCTAATTAACTGGCCTGCTGCCTAATACAAAGGCAATACCGACTCTCTGGCTGCACTAAGAAGAGAGCCCACATCCAAGCCTGTGTCTCTGCGGCATCCAACAACTTAGCCGAACTCGTTAAAATCTGCGAGGAGCTGGCCAATCCTGCTGCAGTCTTACTTCTCTTTTCCCCCCAGGCCCTTTACATGGCCCTGGCTTCTCATTTCATCTCTAGCAACCTGGACATCCTGTCTACCCTCTGATCCTCTCTTCCTCTTCCTGCTTCTCTCTCCGCTACCTCTAGCCCTCCTTTAGCCACCTCCCGTATCTGTTTCTCTTCCTTTTCCGCTGTTCTCCCCTGATGAGATTTTTTGACAAGTCCAATCTATAAAAGTCTAGTCAAAACAGGTTCTTCCCTGTTCGTCCAAAACCATCAAGGACCAAATAGACACCCTCGCTCCTGCCCTGGCTAACTTCTGCAATCACTCCTTTGCTTCTGGAGCCCTCCCCTCTGAAGTAATCTCTTGTGCACCCTTTTCTCAAGAAACCCACAGCCAACCTTTCCCGCCCGGCCAACTATCGCCTGATCTATGTAACTCCTTTCCTGGGGGAAACTCTTGGAAAAGCTGGCCATCTCCAAGCGTATCCTCCACACTGATTCTGTTGGTTGTCTCCATGATATGATATGATATGATATGGCATTTATAATGTGCCTATACACAAGTGTTTCAAGGCGCAACGAGGCAAGGGAGGGGGAACAGAGGGAAGACAGAGACAATTATTTTACTAGGCCAGGTGACAATGAGACAGCACAAGTGCAGGGGAGGAAGTAGGGGGAGGGGGAAAAGTATGAGGGGAAAAGGGAGGAGGCTGTGCAGTACATGAGATCAAAACAGTAAAAACTATTAAAAAAGTACAGCCAGCAGGTGGCAAGTGCAAGGGTAAGTGTAGACATCAAGTGCCCAAGTGCTGGTAGGGGGACTGTAGGTATACAGAAACAGACCCCAAGTGCAAAGGTTGCCACGGGGGGCAGTGCAGGTGTGCAACTGGTGGGGAGAGGACCCGGGCTCGAGATCAGAGGGTAGCCAGTTGACCAGTGCAGTTTCAGTTTCAGCCAGGAGTTCAGCAGGGGTGAGGAAGAGAGAAATTGAACCAAAGAGGAAGGTTTTGAGGTGCTTCCGGTTCCGGAGATGGTTCTCCTCAAGTTTCAGAGAGGCAGGGAGGCTGTTCCAGAGGGAGGTTCCAGCCGAGGAAAGAGATCTACCACCAACTCATTGCTTGGAGAAGCTACTGACCCTGAGGGAGTTGGAGGATGAGGAGTGAAGAGCCACAGAAGGAAGATATTTATGAAGAGAGAGTTGAAGGTATTTGAGGCCCCAGAAGGCCTTGTGGACAATGCAGAGGGTTTTGAACTTACTCCTCGCAGCCACTGGGAGCCAGTGCAGAGATTTCAGTGCTGGAGAGATACGATCCCTCGACTTGAGGCCAAGGACAAGTCTAGAAGTCCTGTTTTGGATGAGTTGGAGAAGGCGGAGAGTAGAAGCAGGCAGATTTAGAAAGAGGCTGTCCAGTAGTCCAGCCTAGAGAGAAGCAGTGCTCTAGAAACAGTGAAATTCTGGGGAAAGGAGAGAATAGGAAGAATGCCTCTGAGGAGGTGCAGTTGGTATTGTGACTTCTTAGAGACGTCAGAGATGTGATGGGAGAAGGCGAGTGTGGAGTTGAATATGACCCCAAGGTATATAGCCTCACAGGTGGGAGCAGGAAGAGGGCCAAGGGAGGCTAGTCATAAGGGTTCTGGGAATATGCCAGGGGTGAGGGAGTCATTGAGTATAGACCTCACCTGTTCTCCTACACAGGTGAAGGTGAAGATTTCTTTGAGGAGAGTAGCGGAACAAGGATCAAGGGGGTCCCCACAGGGCCTGCTGCTGGACAGTAGTCTTAGGTACTCCTCACTCAAGATTGGGTTGAGAGACTTGAAAGATGGCGCTATGGGGGCAGGGATGGTGGAATCTCGAGGAGTGGGTGTTTGGCAGGGGGTGAGATCTAAAAATTTGGACTTAACGGTGGCCGACCTGTTCAGTGCTGTGTTGTGGAAGTGTTGGGAGAGGGAGTTTCAGAGTGTTTGCATGGAAATGTTCGGGGCAATGGTGCAGGAGGGCTTCACGAATTCTGAGATGATCCTGTGGAGCTCTTTGCTGCTGCTGCAGCAGTTCAGTGTTTTTTTTTTGTAAAAATACAAAAAAGGTAGCAAGCGCCACTCTCTAGAAAGAACATGACATGATAACCTGTTCAGTAGTTTTTTACCACTTTGAGAGTCTGCAGCCATCACTTTTTGCTCACTGTACTTTTACACAAAGTTCATAGGAGGTTTGCTTGGCATTTTGGTGCTGGACTCCCCTTGTGGGCAGGACAAAGACTGATATGCAAATGGATATTCCTCCTTTGTAAAAAGTACACTGAGCAAAAAGCGATGGCTGCAGACTCTAAAAGTGGAAAGAAACCACAGAACATTAAATGTTCTTTCTAGAGAGGGGTGCCTGCTACCTTTTCTGTATTTTTACAAGGGACTTGGTGTTGGTCACCCTTAGTTACCTGGGGGAACTCAGACGTGGACCCCTTGCTCCCTGTGCTCAGAGAGGCACAGCTCCACCTCACTGATGAGGCCCAACAAGGCTGAAACATGTGTCTGGGGTTGCTGTTGTATTCTTGTTCAAAGGAGGTTTGCTTGGCCTTTTGGCGATAGACTGCCCTTGTGGGCAGGACAAAGACTGATATGCCATGTTCTTTCTAAAGATGGGTGCCTGCTACCTTTTTTTGAATTATTTTATTATGGTAGGCTTTTTTGGCCTTTCGGATCTCAGATTTGTAGTTACAGTGATGGTGAACGAACACAGACTTCCTATGAGGGGATTTGAGTGCTCGCCATTTGCGTATGAGGGAGCAATTATGGGTTTTGAAAGTCTGCAGGTGGGGCGTGAACCAATTGGAGGGTAGATTGCTTGCGAGTGGCAGCGGGGCGGCAGGAGGTGAGAGGGAGGAGTGACTTGTTAAGCCAGAAGACAAAGGATTCAATGGGTAGGTGTCTATCTGAGGTCAGGAGTGTCGGGAGTGTGTGTAGCAGGGCTTCAGTCAGGTGAGTTAGTACCTTGACCTTGTTCCAGCATTTGTGATCATGTGGGAGGACAGGGCGGGGCTTGGGTGTTGGGGGCTGTGTGCGGACAGAGAAAGCTAGGGTTGAGTGGTCTGTACAGATGAGGGGTTTGGGGCTGGACACAGAGGAGCTCAAGATTGCATCACAGGTGTGGCATCTGGTGCGGTTGGGACCTGTGGTATGCCGGGAAAGGTTGAGTGCATCTAGAATGTGGACCAGGGGTTCGGTCATGGAGTATTGGGCACATCAAACCAAATATTAAAGTCCCTCAGTAGTGTGAGAGCTGGGTGGTTGACAGAGACTGTTAGCAAAAAATCTGTTATATCCAGGTGGCTTGTAGATGCGTAGGAAGCTGTGTGAGAGAGTGGCGTAAGGGAGAGACTGACTAGAAGGGATTTGCAGTTAGCTGTGCATGGCTGGGTTTCGGTGAGTGAGATGGATATGTGAGGTTTGTGGAGTATGTCTACTCTGCCACATCTGGAAGGTCTGTTGTGAGAGAAGAACAAGTAGTCGGGTGGGCCAGAACTTCACAGTACTGAGTGGCCAGTGGGTAGGTGTTGGTCGCAGGTGGGGGAGTGTGGGCAGTAGGGCCTGAGCAGTCGGAGTGACTGAACCTGACTGAGGGGTGGTGGTTTGCATCCAGGATACTGTTTGAGGAGGTGGTGATTGGGTGAGGTGGGTCGTAAGCAGGAACAGTGAGCAGGAAGAGTGTGCGGGTGGTGGCCGGTTTGCGTGAGATAGAAGGAGGTGGATCAGGGGTAGGGAGATGGGCAGAGAATGGTGCTGGTGTGGTGTGTGGGTTACAGCTAGTAGTTGAATGGGGTAAGAGTCCGCAAGGAGGTAGAGGTGTAGATGTGGCAGGCGAGAGGTCATGTTCAAAACGGGAGGTTGGGAAGTGGCTGGCTGGGAGGTCCCGACAGCTGGGCTATGGACAGTGAGGAGGGTGAACCGATCCAGGGGAGGTGCGGCAAGAAGAGTAGAGGGTCAGTCTCTGTTCATGAGCTTTGTGCGTTTGGGTGTAAGAGGTGTGTGTGAAAGGGTAGGGGCGTTAGAGGGGAAAAGGGATGTGGCTATCGTTTTGGAAAGAGTAAGGCGTGCCATGCTGAGAGAAGGAAAAGGGGCAGAAGAGGGCGGTCTGGAGATGGAGGTTGGGGGGATGCCGAGGAGGGGCAGGAGGGGCATGTGTGTGGGGGCGGGTGTGGGCATATCAGGTGATGGAGAAGGGGGGCCTGACTGGGTGAAATTCAGAATTGTAGGTGGTATGAATGGGTTGGGCCATATAAGGGACACCAGGTTTTCATGAGATGGGGCAGGTCAGAGATGGAAGGGAGGGCGGGTACACGTTTTGGCAGAGGGACAAGGTTGGTGGTGTGACACAGAGCTCTGCACATTTCAGTGTTTGAGATGGTATGAAGTGCGGGTTTCCTTGGGGTTCTGGATAAGGCGGGGAGGGATGAGGGCAGAGGGACTGATCTGGAAGGGAATTCCTGTGAGGTGGTGCAGATGTTGCAGTAGTGGTGGTGAGGTTGTGTTGTTTGGTGTGCCAGAGTGCTCTTCTGTCTTGATAGTTGGATGTTGCGCGGTGTGTAGAAGTGGAGGGTGAGTGTCATTCTCAATGGTTGACCGGAGGGAGAGGGTTGGTGTTACAGGAGTTTGTGGGGGAATGTGTGGGTACGGGGTAGGAGAGGGGCGATTCTTAGAGTGCCAGATAGCTCCTCTGGTCTGGAAGTTGGAAGGGGTGTGGTGAGAGAAGGGTGTGAAGGGTCAGAGTGTGAGAGGGTTCCAGTGCCAGGGTTGTAGATAGAGAGGTGTTGTGGCATGTAGCCCGTGGTTCGTAAATTAAGGTGATAGTATGGAGACGGTGGGCTAGGTGGGTTGTTTCTTGGCTTGCCAGATGATTTCTTTTGTTTTTTGGGTTGGGATGCGTATGGTGAGTGGCTAAGTGCGGGAGTGAACTCTTGGTGAGTGTCGTGTAGATGGATCAGAGTTGTCAGGGCGGATGGGTGGTCTTGGTTGTCTCTATGTACCGGTCAGATTGGAATTGACAGTCATGGTCATGTGATGGAGCACTGTGGCAGGTGAGAATGTTCAGGTCTTGATAAATAGCTGCAGTTAGAGAGCGCTTAGGTCAGAAGTACCTTGGTCGAGAGAGAAAGGCACCCCAGTCTAAGACACCACAGTCGTTTAGGATAGACGGGGATTCCTGAGCTGTGGGGCAGTGCTCAGACCTGAAATCACTGCAGTGGGCAGTCAACAGCCAGCTGTGAGACACCCGGACAGCGGGAAAACTCCCAGATTTGAGGAAGCAGCAGCAGAGAGCCACTAGCTAGCTGTGAGAAAACTAAACAGTGGCAACAATGTCAAAACTTGAGACTATGGCAGGCAGTAGTAATTGGCCAGATATGAGATACCTTAACAATGGAAGGGAGTACTAGAATCCAAGACAACCATAAACAAGTACCGGGCAACTGGATGTGAGGTACCTCAGTAGTGGGAGTGGGCACTGAAATCAGAGGCAGCTACAGCAGAAAATAGGCTGCTTGGTGTGTGTCCTTATTGCGCTTTTTGAGAAAATCTTCTTCTTGGAAAAAGCAAAACAATGTTAGATATCACATGGCAGGTACTGGAGCCCTGTCAGTTAAAGGAATAGGATAGCATTCAAAGTATACCTGCCCAACTTTGGCAGTGGTAAGGCTACTTGTCCATGTGTGGCCTCTTATAAGTAGACAGCACTAACCTGAAAATCGTGAATGTAGTAGTCCCCAGCAAGTGCTTTTTATAATTGTCTCTATTGCTGGACTGTTGCTTTATGAAATGTATTGGATATCTTACAGTAGTGATTACTACACTTTAGCCCAGAGATCTGCAACCTTTGGCTCTCCAGGAATTGTGGACTAGAACTCACACCTCCCCTAGGCAGTGTTGTGATGCTGTAGGATCATGGTAGGCATAGTATGAAACATCTGGACAGCTGCAGTTGCTGACCCCTGGCTTAGCCAAAACAAGAAGCCTATGGTATTGCCGTTTTTAGCACCCACACGATTCTTTTTTTTATAAAGCTACTGAAATAAATGGAACTGGTAAGTTTTATATAAATATCTCTTTTTTTTATAAAGCTACTGAAATAAATGGAACTGGCAAGTTTTATATAAATATCTTCCAAGAAACAGGAAAACGAATAAATAGCACGTTTGATTTCCTGGAGCAAGATTCACTCGTGAGTTTATTTTCTAGCAGCACGATGCCTTAATTCCCTTGGCGTCACCTTTATCCTCATCTTGAATGCAAAGGGATTGATTTACCAAGAAAACACAGAATACATATATGCATTTAAAAATGGATAAAGTGGTAATCATAGAGATTCCATCTCTTCGCATGTGACTCAATTCATTAGGCTGTAATGATGTATCACATTGTCCAATTGTAAAATGACAGTTCTCTGACCGTTATGCTCTATTGGAGTCATTGGGCCTAATTACATGGATGGCGGTAAGGGTTTACCGGTACTGGTAAGGGTACCAATGCCAGTAAACCCTTACCACCTTACTATGAGGTCCTTTTGTGGGTCCCTACCTTAACGGCTGGTTTTACCAGCCGTTAAGGACGGGACCCGCAAAGGGACCTAGGAGGTAATTACGGTACCGCAATTTACGGTACTGTAATTACTGCCTTCCCCATTCCCATTGAGCTCTATGGGGGCAAAAATGGGAATGGGGAAGTGCCATGGTGAATGGGGAATTACCGCCCCCACACAGCTTGGAATAGGGCGGTAATTCCGTCATTCACCATGGCGGACAGGGTAAAATACCGATGGCAATCATGGCGCTAATAGCGCCATGGTTACCGCCGTCCATGTAATGAGGTCCAATGTATCTATCAGCGGTGATGCAACCTGTTCATATACTTTACACAGTTGCAATGGGCTGATTAGATAATTATGACAACTAATCCATGGTTAGCCCAAAAGAACTCCACTTTCTGTCCGGTGAACACGCAATGTGTCATGGATGCTAGTAAACACGTGGAGCTTCACAAACCACCAAAATAAGTGAATGTACTGAGGGCTAAACCCCTTCAACTCAGCACCTGGCACAACATCTTGAGGAGTTCCAAAAGGCTCATCCCTCTCCCCACTGCTCTTCAACATTTACATGATCCCTCTCGTCAACCTCATCAAAAGATATAGGGCCTCATTAGGACTCTGGCGGTAGCCGTACCTGTAATACAGGCACGGCTGCCGCCAGAGTCCTCATTTTTCAGGCACCCTGGAATGGGCAATAACTGTGGTATTACAACCCCGGCAGATCCGGTAATTACCCATTCCAGGGCACCAGAAAATATTCTTCCCCATTCCCATTGAGCCCCATAGGGCTCAATGGTAATGGGGAAGGCGGATGCACCGGCAACATTCATGAATGGTGCCGTTGCATCCGACATGCTCTGCTCGTGGGTGCCTTTGCATCTGCCAGGTGAGACCTGGCGGCTGCAAAGGCACCCACGAGCATTACTCATAGTTTGCCGGTCTGGGAACTACGGTAACAGCATGCTTACCAGTACCATAGTTCCCGGACCGGAAAACTTGCCCATAGTCTCACTTGCTACAACTATGTAGACGACACACAAATCAACTACAAAATCAAAACTAGTGGAGACAAGATCCGACCCTTATCACTCAACCCCCTCACAGAAATACACCATTGGATGAGTACCAACAGCCTTAAACTCAACCCAGACAAACCATAAATCACGAGCAGGCCCAATGTCCCATCAAACCAACAACACATTGCATGGCCTACTGAAATGAGAATTGCCCAGAACCTTCCAAAGTGCTTAAAAAACATGGAATGTTAATGGACAACAAATTAACAGTTGAACCACAAGTCAAGCTGTAGTAAAGAAGGGCTTCTTCCACCTACACACAATCAAGCAGATAATACCTTTCCTCACTTTCCCACATAGAGCACTCGCCATCATCTCCCTTGTCATGTCATGAATAAACTACGGCAACAGCGTTTATCTTGGCATGCCTGACTACCTTACCAACAAACTATACAGAATACAGCAGCAAGACTATGCCTCATACTCACTAAGAGAGAAAACTTTACACTAGCACTGAGAAACATACATCAGCATTGTCCTGCAAAACTTTGGAACCCACTCCTGAAGTAAATTCGAACAACACAAGACCACCTAAAATTCTGAAAATTGCTTAAAACATGGCACCTTAATGCACCGAGCTAAACAAGAAACACTTTCAAAGGGAAACAGTCAAATCAACACACCGGAAACACACAAAACAAATGAAATCTAATGAACTGAAACCAGGATACCTCAACGAAATAAAGCATTTTAACGCAAACCACCATAAAATAATGTGAACTCTGCAAGACCAGCATAGCCATCACATGAAATGGCACAGACTACTAACATCACTACTTACCCTAATAAAAACATTCCAATATCCTGCATACTCACCCTCAAACACCAAATAAAACACACACATACCTCTACCGCAGCATAAACCTAAAACCACCACAAATGCCCACACTCAGCAACACCCAACTAAAAATATCACACTACAGTAAACTAAACCAATTACACACAAATCATCCCACAAACACTCATACAACAAATACCACCTAACCCTTACCAACTTAAATAAAACATGTGACTCTGTAATATGAACAAGTGCTCTCATTGGGCGGCTTCATTGTAACCCTCAAGTAAGCCTCCTTAAGTTCTGTTATAGCCCTCGATGCCTGCGGGCTGTAGCTTGCTCTACAAATCCAAATAAATAAATAAATAATATCAAACCTAGCACACAATGATCCGGTTTTCTGAATTGAAGCTACTAACGGCACATCACATTTCTCTAGCGCTTTCTCTCTCTATCCTCTAACTAAAACCTCCCAGCCCTCCTTCCTTTTTAGGTCTGCCACAGTGCCTGAAGACGTAAAAATGCACACTGCCTGAAGACTGTGAAAATGGCAGCAGTGCGCAATATAAATCACAATAACATAACATAAAGATAAAAGGTCACATCACAAGTATGGCAGTGTAGGTAAAAACTGCAGTAATGTGGTGGTAGTTCAGTTACCACTGCATTATCGCTGCATTACCGCACCGCCGTACTATACATTTGTTGTTAAGGTGGAGGATTTACCTCCATCAAACAGCTTGAGGTAAATCCTCCACCTTACCACCAAAAATTAGCAAAATAGATAGAATTACCACTGGACGCTACCGTGTCACTCACCAGGAAGGTCAACACCAGTGCATCTTCTGCTGCACATACTACAAAGCTGATTTATACTTGCTGGCCCTTCTTATCTGCAGAGAGCTGTCTCCCTATTGCTCTGGCTCTCATAGGGTCGAGACTGGACAAGTGCAACACCCTATTTGCAGGCACCTCTACCCGAAATCTCAATAAACTGCAGATCATTCAAAATAATAATGCTATGAGGGCCACCTTGAACCGCCCAAGGCAAGAGCATATCACCTCATCCAGAAAAAAATGTGCACTGGCTCCGTATTCGTCAGTGCATCATTTTCAAAACATTGGCCATCACAAATAAATGCCTAGCCAATACTGCACCCCGATATGTGTCGCAAAAAAAACCTCCTAATGGCCAAATCAGCTATGCTCAAAAGAGCTTGGGGTTCGAGCTTCCCAGTCATTGCTTCTGAAAACTGGAATGCCCTTCCACATAAACTGAGATCTTAACACTCGTATTGGATTTTCCAAAAACACTATACGACTTTGCTGTTCGCCCAGGATGCTCCATCTTCTGGACACCTTTTATAAGACACTACAGCTCCTTTTCCAGAATAAGCACTCCCTGTTCAATGACCTGTGATGTTTGCTGTGCTTGTACTCTTGTAATGTGCGCCCTGCAGGGATGGATTGGCCTATAAGGAACTCTGGAGATTTCCCGGTAGGCCTCTGCACCCTGGGCCTCTTGTGTAGTATTTCCAAATGTTCCTATAGAAAAAGGGTTTGACATGCTGAAAATGTGTAATATAGGGCCACATTGGAAATGATTTTTGGGCCTCTTTTGTTTCCCAGTCCACCACTGATGCCCTGATACCTATGGGTTTGGGCCGCTTTATAAACGTTAAAATAAATACATTCTGATTACATCCTCATGGAGTCCTATGGACTTGAAACATGGGGGTTAACACGACTTCTAATCCTGCAGTAAATCCTCAGGACCAAGTGGCAGTAACGGCAATCGAGGATTTACCAGAAAATGACCAACAAACGGACAATGAGGCTGAAAGTGCTCTCACTCATGAACAGATATGGAGCAATTAACAAAAGCCAATAATCAAATTAAATTAAAACAGATATACTTAATCCAGTCTCCCACATTTATATGAACATTTTGGAAAATGTTTGTAAGTATTAAGGAACACTCTAAAAAATCTTCTGTGTGGCAATCTAATGGGGTGCAAAGACGCAAAAAAGAGAAAACAGATTCAACATGGTTGTTTTTATTCTTAAACATGTTGTACTTGAATTGCTGATGCACAGTCAAAAAATATATATATATATATATATTTCTTTATTTTCTTTATTTTGCATTTTTGTAGTGCCCAAACCTGAAGGTATCATGGTGCTGGTACAGGGTAATTAGGTACAGACAGCGGGTAAATAAGTAATGTGAAACAAAGTTGTTCAGAGTCAAATTAGTATACTGGAGCAGGTACATGAAGGTAGGTGAAGACAGACAAGTTAAGAATATTTGTGAAGTAGCCATGTTTTCACGAGTTTCCTGAAGGCAATGTGTGATGTTTCATTTCTGATATGTCCGGGGAGAGTATTCCAGAGGGTGGGTGTGGTGACGCAGAAGCTGAAGCCCCCTGCTCGTTTACGATTAAATCTGGGTGTACACAGTTCAAGTCAAGAGGAGGAGTGAAGGGTAGCATAACTTAGGTTTAGCTGATACACAAGGGGGACAAGGTAAGGGGGAGCATTATGGTGCAAGCATCGGTGTGTAAAAGCTACAGTTTTAAATTTGGTAGCCAATGTACTTCCCTCCTTGTGGTAGAAATGTGATCTGAGTGTTTCAATTCCAGTGGCACTGTTAGAGCCTTGTTCTGTCAGTGTTTTTATTTAGCAAGGTTATTGGAGGACGCGCCAGAAAAAAGAACATTGTAATAATCGAGTTTACTGCCAATAAGGCTGGTACGAGAGTCAGGAAGATGGTTTATTAAGGTGACATCTTGGTTGTAGTTCCTATGATTGGAAGTAAAATATGCGTGTCATCGGCAAAGTTTGTGTAAGAAATTACCATGGCAATAGGGATCAAATAGGGGATAAGTATTGGCGCTGTAGAGGGTAGGTGAGATGCAGGATCCTGGAGGGACCCCACATTGGAATGGGATGGGGTCTGTAGTGGCAGTTCCCATGAAGCCTCTGGAGGTGCGATCGCTCAGGAAGAATTCTATCCATGAGGCTGCCTCACACTGAAGTGGAAGTTTGACACAGTGTTTTGGCAGATGATGTCATGGTCAAGGAGGTCAACTGCTGCTGAGAGATTGAGGAGGAGCAGAATAGCAATTTTGGCAGAGTTTCAGAAGTTGTAAAGTTGGATTTTGAGGTCCAAGAGTGCTGATTCTGTGCTGTGCTTAGGCCTGCAGCCAGAATGTCTGGACCCAAGGAGTTAGTGCTGTTTGAGATGGATTTGGGTCTGTGAGTAGGCAATGCAAGCAAGCATTTTCAGGAGGAAGGGTACTGTAGTTATGGGTCGGTAGTTCGTGGGGAGAGTGGGATCCAAAGAAGGTTTTTTGATGAGTGGGGAGACCCAAGCTGCTTTGAGGGAAGTTGGGACATTGCAGAGAAGGAGGCATTAACAAAGTCAGCTATAGCAGGAGTAGTAGTGCACAGTTTGACAATGTCCCCTTTACAGTTCTAGGGTTTGAGGTGTCGTATCGTAATAATGATATGTTTCATTGTGACATGGGAGAAGAGGTTTTGGGTAGGGGGGACTCAGTGTTTTGAGACAGCCAGTAAAAGAAAAGAGAAAGAAGAAGAAAGAGAAAAGGAACGACAGAGAGCAAGAGAGAAGCATCCAATGGTAGACACAAAAGTGCAGCAAATTTTAAAAGACTGATCGTAATTTTCAAAGGGAACCTATACATTTTCATTATCTTTTTGAAGCCAGGAACATTGCTTGCACTTTTACATTGTATGTACAATTAGACATGCATCCATACAGATCAATGAAAACCATTCTTGAAGTTACTACCAATGAAAAGTTAAAGCATAAAAAACTGGGAAAGTTGAAGGTAAATAGACGAAATCAACAAAAAGTGAATCCCTCCACAACATAAATACGAACTCACACTGTCACTTCTTCAACATTCTCACTTTAACTGCAACACTGATGTAAGATACCTAACATTTAATCTCATGATCATGTCTCTTGTGAATATGCATACATGCCAACATACTCGAATTTGGCGGGAGACTCCCAATTTTTCTTTTAATAATGTTGCTCTTTTTTACTTTCTCTCACCCAAAATAATTCTAACCCCAATGCAACTCAATGGGAAACATTCAATTCTCCCGCTTTTGGTGCCAAAATCTCCCTCCCAGGTGCTGCTAAATGTTGGCATGTTTGGTAAATGTTTGCAAGCAAAGTCTACAAAAGTACATTCAGTCAGGGAGAAATTCTGAGGCACTTTGGTAAAAGTGCAGATATTTTTATTGCAGTGGCAATCGGCATCCCTGGGAAGAGCACATGTGCATCGCACCTCATGCTCGCATGACGTAATCACGGCGCTTTCAGGAAGTACAGAACTGAAGAAACGTGCTGCTGTCAGGAGTGCCATATAGCTAGGGTCGCCTCTTTGTTTCTTAAAGAAAAAAGAAAGAAAATGGTTGCACCTTGAGCAGCGTGACTCAGCATTTCTCCCTGAATAAGGAGCCAATTTTGAAGACAGCATAGCGGCGCATAATTAGGCAATAAGTCCCAACCCGATGGAAGATAGGTGGCATTACTGTGGCCTGGCAAGGGGCTTATTGCTATTAGTACTCCGGCCCGTCAGACCGGAGTACTAATAGTGTTTTTTTTCAGTTGCGCAACGCTGTCAGATTTTCACATCTGAAAAAGAGAAAAAAAGGAAACACATTGGCCGCCACGTAATGTGAAGAAGGGACTATAAGTAGTCCCTTCTCCCTTTTCATAGCAGCCTTTGAAAAAAAGAAAAAAAAGTAGCTAAGAAATGGTGGCATGGAGTACTAATAATATATAAAGAGTAACATAGGTCATATTTTGTTTAATATGAAAAAAGCATTCTTCAATTCTGATATCACTTGCGTGACAGTAGGTAGAGTGTGGCTTTAAGTGGGCAAGGGCTAGCCAGGGCTCAGCCATGACAGCCTCCAAATATTGCCCTTGAACCTGGGTGTGTTGACAGAGCTCTCCAAACTGACCTCCATGATCGCATTCCTTTAAACATATGGATGGCAAATCTGCTCTTTGCCAATAGAAGTTACCTTCATTAATGTTTAGAATTACAGTTAATGAAATTTGAAATTAGGTTGTTTTCAAACAGGAAAGGGAAATTATAAGAGAATACATTGTTGGATTTTGCAACACATTAAAGCATTATCATTAGAATGATTTTATTTAGTATGTACAAATAATGGATTTGTTTCATGAGAACCGTCGAATTGCATGGTGCACTGACCCAATTTGATTTGATGTTGTTTCATATAGGATTACATTTTTTTTGGTCAAAATATTTACACACATTAAGCATATTTCAAAATATCTCTTAAACCAGATGTGTTTCCCTTCCATTGCACATATGTGAACTCGATTGGCTGTTAGGTCACTCATTTAATTACACAGGCCATGCCTCTTTGAAAATACAGAAACATTTTTCCCACTGGGAATAAATGGCAATGTATTATTTGAAATCTTTTGTTATGGCTGAGCTGGGTCGTAACCTCACCTCTCACACTAGTGCCAATTCAGCTGCAGGAAATAATACATTTATCCCATCTAAGCCTAAACCAGTTAGAGCAATTAGTACAATAAATAGTATCTATAGGCAGAAAATATATGTGATGTTTTTATTTCATCATTATTAAATACAGAAAGATGAAAAAATCATCAAGGTTCAAATAGACCTTATACATAACAAACGTAACAGTAATACAAATGAAGATGTGTAAAATGTACTCAAATACGATGTACATACTTAATATACATGTCAATAGGTAACCTCAAACATAACAGACAAAAGCAATCCCAGAACCGTAAAAACATTTTTTTTAGGTAGACAGTGAAAGTTGCATATGCAAATCTAAAGATACCCCAGGTAGGATATCTATGGTGGACCTAGTCTGAATCTAGTCTGGGGTCATGCAGGAAAAAGAAAGTAGTCACTCAATATCGCTTAATGCATCACAGGTCTACATACAAAGGGGAGCCCAGCACCATAGAACTGCAGCATTACAATCATGGGAAAGCGACCTAGAAGGAGCACCTCCTACACGTTTCGGTGATGTGTGTAAATCTTCGCCTTCACTAGGACAAGAGAGGATGGATGACCCTGTGAACATTCAAAATATTGAAAGCATAAAACTGAATGACCACAGCGAAGGCTGTAAGTAGCGCCTAGAATAAAACCGTCAGAAAACAATAAGTGACAAATTGGATAGGGACAAAGTTTGACACACCTGGTCCAGTGATCAAGAAGGAAGGAAACGATTTATGACTGTCACCAAGAATAAGTTGAGGAAAGGTAAACCCCAAAGGTGGGTGTCCATGAAGATATAAGAAGTCCCAGTCAAAGACATGCAAAAGAGGTAAAAGAGGAGAATTCCTACCAAGGACTCGGCTAATCTAGGACATGGTTGAGGTAACGGACGGCCGATGGATTGCTGTGCCCAATCCAATGCAGCATAGAAGGAAGTCTTGTTGCAGAGAGAAAATGTCACATAAGAGCATTTAGGTGCTGTAATCAAAACAAACACAAACACACACACAATGAAAAAAGCACAGTGGGGAACACAGGGGAAGGAGACAGCGAGTGAGGACTGCGACCATGTATGAGGAAGCACCCCACATGATCCTTCCAATGTCAAAATAGTGAAGAGGTCACAATGGGACCACCTAACTCTAAATCAGGGGGGGGGGCAGTAGAAACTAAACATTGAACAGCACCATCGAACTCAGCCCAGCAGGCTGGGATGTCTTCCGTCCCCATTCTTCCAAAGCAAAGGGTACGTGAGTTTATAAGAGAAAAGGGGCACTGGCAAAAGTGACGGCAATCCCATCGCAATAGTGGGGTGCAGAAATCTCCCATACGGAAAGGCCTGTGTGTTGATGCACACAAAAAGGGTCCACTGAGCTAAGAAAAGGGAGTATTCATACACAGACAAGCATCCTGGAACTACCTGTTCTGTAGAATGAAGAAGGCACTGAGACCGGCGAGGTGCATGCTCAGAGTACAAAGCAGACTCCCAAGTGAAGAGGATCCTATGATATACAAGACTGGAGGGGCAGGACCAAAGCCGGGTCAAATAGAGGCTACAACGCAAATACGCAGCCTGAATGCCTGCTTGAAGCAAGACACCATATTGGAGCAAATCATGTATAAACAAGGGGCGTGATCATGGGCTGAACGCCATATCTTGGCACCCTGATAGCCTTCACGAATAGTACAGAGCGGGGAGAGGAGGAAGGATTGGTGGGATACCACTCGCAGTGCTAATGCAAACATCAAGTGTTGCAAAGCAATGACTTCACAAAGTCTGCTGGGATAAGTTGACTCAGGGAGAAATGCCCTCCAAGGAGCAGAGAACGAACAGCAAACACAGAATCAAGGCACAATGTGCCCACTCAACCATACTCTCCATATCAAACAAAGGATGCAAATCGAAATGAGTGCGTAGCCTTACACTGAGAGTGGTGTGTAAATAGAAACCATTCTACCTCAAGCAAACAAATACTATGACATGGGAGTCTGGCATAGCAGCGCCAAAGTTACAGGTCACAGGGGGTGCAGGAGAACACCCTGTCCGCCCAAGTCTGCTATAAGATAAGGCTGTGCCGGAACAAGAAGCTAAAGGACCCAGACATCCACAGAAACAGATGCATTCACCAGTATATTGGTAATGCCTATGTTCCAGTGTGTCCAGCTGATGTATCCATCTCGCTTCTTTCAGTGACAATTCTCATGCAGCATTTTTAACAGTGTCCAAAATCCACCAGGATATATCTTCCACAGTGTGTCTCTGCTCAATGTGGTGGGAAATTAGGGGGCTATGATGATCCAACATCTTATCCGTGATCTGTGTTCTTTAATGCAGACGTTGACTGGCCATACTGTTTGGCTCACATACTTCAAGCCACATGGACATTATATGCACATTGGGTCTGTAGTATAATTTAGCGTGTTTTGGAGTGCAGCGCCACTGCATGGGATCACATTATTGCTATAAGGTGGTACAGCAAGCCATGTGTTGCCAGGGTAACATATGGACAGGTATATGAAGACAGGCTATCCATGTTAAAAGAACACCTTTTTTTTCAATTGAAATGCCTCAATTACAGGAGAAACATTAGATAATTAATTAACGTATTTAACAAATACTAACACGATTTTAACTCCTTAACATTATGTGTTCTCCATGTGCAAAATGAGGCAGGCTGAGATTCATTTTAAACGTGTGTTCAGATTTTTTTTCCTCTCTCTTTGCTCTGTTCACGGTCTTTGCAGGAAGCAAAATTCGAATAGCAGGAAATCAGTTAGATACAGTTGCTTACTGTAAAAGTGAGCCATTGTTGAGGAAGGAGGGTAGATTATTGTGTATTTTGATTGGTGACACGTCACCTTAGGGGCTGTCGCAGAGGTTTGTTGAAGCAGCTTGGGGAGAAGGAGAATGATTAGACATTTTGCAGAGCTGCTGTGAGGACCTGGCTGGGCTGCTGGGAGAGATCGTTCCAGTGCACTGCTGACCTTCGGAGACTGGGGTTTCCTAGTCAATTGGCACCGGCTTGAGAACTGAAGATTGTAGATTGAACTGCATGTTCTCGCTGGGTGCTTTAAAAAGAAAGCCCTGGGCCACTTCTCGAAGGCAACAAGCCAGGAGATTTCGCGTGCTGAAAAGCTACAAACAGTTGGTAACTATCACGTAAAACATGAGGGAGCGTTGTCTGAATGAAGTCTTTTTCAGGCAGGATAGATATAGCTGGGGAATCACTGTGTTTAAATGCCACTTTATAATGTTGCCATCTAAATTACTGTTCTTTTTATTATTGCAAAGGTAAAATGAAATGCCTTGTATTTTTGCACTTGTTTCTCTTCTGTTTATTTTAGAAAAGACTGCCTCGCAAAACTGGTAATGTATTATTTTGAAATGAAACTGTTATAAATCACAGCCTGTGTAAAGGTTTTTTTTTTTGCTTCTGTCTTTCTCTGGTGCATTTAGCCCATATCACATAATAAAAGGGGCGGTTATTAGGTAATATATGTGCCAAACCTCCTATGCAGATGAAGTAATGTTATGAGCAATTATAAATAGCTGTGCGCGTGGTTCCACTCAGGGTATATGTGTGTGTGTGGCTTCTGAGTGGAACATAATACGATAGTCTGCTTGGCGTACATGAATCAGTAGAGAGAGAGGCCTCTGGAAATATAATTTCACTAATGTAAATAAATTAGTGATCATACCACAGGGGTTGGTGAATGCTATATGTGAAAATTGTGGTATCCATAAAATTTGGGCCCAAGGTCTCTCTAGTGATCACACGAACAGACCAAGCAAGAAGAAAGGGGTTTTGTATATTGGGGACCACAAGTAGAAATAGAAAATCATGCTCATCACTATACTACAACGAAATGTATACCAATCAAATGTATCTGTGTACTGAAATAATGCATAGCCACTATGCCATTATAATACTAAACCCAATCTAAATGCAAGGAGTGATTATTGCTAAATTATTTTTGTTTTTAGCGGTAAGAAAATACAGCTAGGCCCTATATACCAAACATATTTATGGTGCGTTGCAGGCCGGGAAAGTGATCATAGAGCACCTACTGGGCGTGGCAAGTGTGTCTCACACTGCCATCAGTACATTAAAGGGAACCCATTTCATAATAGCAGTCTGTTACTAAAAACGAATTTCAGAATGTCTCAAAGGGAAGCTACATTCTCAGACCTAGTGCAATATTTAGAGGCAAAATGATTTGCACATGGGACCTGGTCATCGAATAGTACCTCATAATGGCATGACCGCATTCATGGTGAGGTGCAGAAAGAAAAGCTAGACAATATTTTTGCAGAAGGCAGCATAATTCAGGTCTGCCTTCTAAGGTTATTAAATGCAGCTGATAAACATGCAGAGAAAGATTGTTTGATACGGCTATGCGCCAAGATCTGGTTTATTTTGAATAGGTCCCTGCGAATGCAGGAAAATGATACCCAGCTAATTAACTGTTTAAAGACTGACTTAGATGGGGCAAGTAAGAAAGAGGAAATGTTAAGAGCAGAATTAGAAGGATGTCAGAAAGATATGCAGTTAAAATGCAGAGATTTTGATATTCAATTGTCCAAAAGCAAGAAACAATTTGAAAACAGTGAGCAAGAATTGGTACACTTAAAAGCATTGGTGGACCACAAAAGACCGAATAAAGATGAGATGGTTTCAGAAATGCAAGTTTTACAGAAAGAACATTTTGAAAAAGAAAGTGATCTCCAAAATACAGAACAAGAAATTGTTAAAATGCTTCAAGAAAGAGACAAGAGAAATAAAGAATTTAATGAATGCCAAATGCAAATGTGCGACATGCAGGAGGTAATTAATAAAATGAGTGATGAAAACAACTATCTACAAAACGAAGCAGACATGCTCCTTAAAAAGTGTAAGGACTTGGAACAGCAAATGTGCATTCCCAGGTCCCAGGATAGGCGGCAGGGCACCACATTCACTGGAGTTGAGGTGAATTCTATTTCTACCCAAAAAACTAGTGCCCCAGTTAATGGGCCGGTGACTGAACTTGGTTGCAGCGCCCTTGGGGGATTTGCTACTCCCATTGGGGGCCACCACCAATCATACACCTGGAACCAGGGTTGAGTCACCAAGTAGTGTAATTCCATGCATTGCAACAAGTAGCCCCATAAAGATAATGAAATCCATTAAAGCGCTGATCAAACCATTTAAAAAGGGAGGGGAATGCTGCAGAGAGGACCACTTAGAAGCGGTTCATGACATTTTTAAAGCCCTCCAGATACCTAAGGAACAGTACAGGCAGTATTTTCATTTAACTTTAGATGCTCCGACGGCCAGTATCATAAGAGGATTGAATGAACAACCAAATATGACATGGGCAGAGTTTGAAAAAGAGATTAGGCGTAATTATTCTCCTTTCCAGTCATTGCAGGAGGCAAAGAAAGTTGCTTACACAATCACTGCTGGGCCTAATACATCCCCTCGCCATTTTTACAAGACTTAAAAAGAGCATTTTCTCGCTTTGATGTATCTTTTGACCACAACTCCAATGAGTTTAAAACTGCCTAGTTCTATGGGCTACAGAAAGACATCATATCCCAATTGGTCCGTGAATTTGACCGTGTCAAGTCCCTTGAATGGATTGTACACCAAAGCACGAAACTGTATGAGGTACTCTATTGTCACGATAGAGAAAGTGATAAAATGAAAGATACTAGACCTAAATCTAAAGAACCCTCAGCAACAGTGATGGAAATCATGTCAGCCAAAATGTCCCTTGAGTCTGCTCAAAGTCCAAGTAAAAATAATTTGGCACCGGAACAAAGGAGTAATCAACAAAGGTCATCACACCCTGCACCAATGTTTCAATCACATGATCCTAGTAAAAGGGAGAGCTACATCAGCCCCAGGAACTTAGGAGATAGGACCCGGGCAGGCTATCGACCTGATATGTCAGGTATGAACAATAACCAGAGGCAAAATCAGGATCAAAGAAAAGATGATCCTTATCAGACATTGGGGACACAAAGCAGATTTGATCCCAATACCATGATATATGGTAATCAGGATAGACCCCGATATGAGGATCGATTTGCTGATAATGTGAATCAACACAGGGGCCAGTACCCACAACATGCGAGACAGGACATGAGGCAGAACATAAACTACATTCCACGTCAGTACAATGATTCCCCACCAGGGGACTACAACCAAAGGATGGATGCACCCCGCTCCCCAGGAACCATCCCAATAGAAAGCATTCCCCTGAGGGGTATCAGAATAGATCCAATCAGGGAGAAAACAACCAATATCGATCTAGGCCTCAGAGAGAGGATTCTAGAGAGATGGAAAGATTCCCGTGTCTCGAAGCCCAAGTGAAAATGTTAGCTGAGCAAATAGGAAAGCTCTGTACAGCACAAAAACAGTCATCAAAGGAGGGGGCAGAAGGCCATAGCAAAGACCGGGGGGCTTCTGAAAAGTGACTAAGTACTTATCATACCTGCAGTGCCAAAAAGACAGTTTGCTCTGATGTAATTTTCCACAATGACTCTGAGATGCCTAATGATTTAAAAGTGAAAGTACCAGTAAATGAACATGTGACAGAAAGTGTAAAGACCCTTGTGAAATAAGTTCGGTTTAACCTAGAGCTAAATCAAACATTGGAGATTTGTACAAATGAAATAGGAAAGCCTGAAAATCCAAAAGAACAAAGAGACAAATTTAAGAAAAATGACTCATGCATGGGGAATACCAGTAAACAGGGAGTAAGTGGCGTTGAAATAACACCTTCCCTGGGCAATCAGAACAGTAACCAAACACAGGCAGTAAAAAGAAATACTCAAAAGGAGGGTACATGTCAATCACCTGAAGAATTATTTGAGCCACTTATTTTTGAAGAGGTTAAAAGGACTGGTGCCATACTAAATAATCACAAATGCACAGAATTAGACAATGACAAGTTGCTAAATGATGTTGCTACACATGTTCAGTTGGAGGGTTGTAGTGTGACCTCTGATGATACCTGGGTGGATGGGCGAACAGTAGCCACACTCCAAAAAACCTCTGAACGTGGAGAAATGAATAAAGTCTCTCACACAAAAATTGGCAAAAAGGAGGGAAAAATGTTTTTCCATTTACCAATGTGCTTAGCCAAAAGTGAAAAAGGCCTGAGAAAGGTGAGCCCTGAAATCAGTAAGAATTTGCACTTCTTCTGTGTGTTAGAGGAAGTTGAAGACAGGTATTATGCTCCCATCACTGTAGAAGAAAAATGCAATACATTTGCAATGATTGACACTGGCGCACAGGCCACAATTATGTCTAAAGAATTGGTAAAGAGTATCAATGAAGGGAGATCCCGGCAGAATCAGATCACAGTGAGGGAAAATCAAGGTCCAGTGCATAATTTTAACATGGAGGAGGTGCCTATTATAGGTGTCACCGAGGTTGACATAAAGATAGGTAAACACAGAATGAAACAGGAGGTATTGGTCACATCCATTTGTAAAATTCCATTTTTGATGGGAACAGATTGCCTGAAAAGATTATCTCCGCTCATAGATGGGGTGAATGGAGTACTGTGGTCCTTAACCAAAAAAACATTGAGACCTAAGAAACTAAAATCACAAAACAGCAATATAAATGAATGTCACACCGTTGCCAAAACAAATGATGCAGTGGAGGTATATCTCCAGAATATTTGCATACCTAGCGTCACTGTTATATTAATGTGTCAGGACAAAATGCAGAGCGAAAATGAAAAACTACCTGTACAAATATACTTGGACCCAAGGAAAAAATGGCAGACTGTCATAGATGAGCACACATTACGTTTTTATTTAAAAAAGAAGACATGCAAACAGAATACTGCTTCTAAAGTAGATTCAGAAAAACACATTACCACTCTTGCTGAAATGCACATGGAAGATGAGCAACCATGGGTTCATGTTGGTATCAATGACTATTCTAAAACCATAAAAGCCACTTTAGCGCTTGAACAGGAAAGGAGCTTCATTAATGAGAAATTGTTGCAAAAAATAATGGAGAGGGAGGAGATCCCAAGATTTAGGATTACAAACCAGTATGTTTCTGGTTTAGACAGTCCAGACTTTAAAAACCGAATTACAGGAAGATGCATGCTAAACATTAGCATTGGCAGAAAAAATTTTACCATAATGTATGGCTAGTGAGCAGAACACAACATGACTTTTACATGGGCAATGATATCATGCACAGAATGTGTATGGTGTTAGATTTCCTTAATCAAAAAATATGGTCACGCCTAGGGGGGCCTTCACCTGAATTTGAAGACAAAAGAAGGGCTTATCATTGTGCACAGCTGGTCCCATATCTAATTGAATTACAACTGAGGAAAGATACTATTATTCCTGCATTCACAAAGCAGTTTGCAATAACGCTGAAATGCAAAAATGGAGAGCAGACAAGAGATTCTGATGCATTTGTGTGCTTGAATGAATCCATAAAACATCAAGGCCTGGATTATGAATACATATAATTGGTAGATATTGGTGAAGGGTCTGTAAAAATCATGGTGAACAATAACAGTTGTCAAGATATTAATTTAGAGGAAAACTCCTCATTAGGAATGGCCATACAAAAATCACATTATACTGCAGATCTGAATAACATGGTGATTGGAAATATACCTGAAAAATATGTAGCTGCCAAGGGTGAGTTGCCAGAACACCTGAATTCTCAGCCCAAAGGAATATTTAAAATTCATTCTGTGTACCCTTATGATTCAAGTGAGACAGTGTGCTGTCATCAAGAGGATGGCATAACATTTAACTTAAATGAAAATGAAATAGAAAATCAGCTCATTGAAGTGGAAGCTGATATGCCAAAATATTTAAAAGTGGCAGCTTTACAGAGAGACACAGCCACACAGTTAGAGGAAAGCCCTGAGATTCCCATTCCAGAACATTTTCCAGAGTTCTCCAAAATGGTAGAGGAGCAGATTTTATCAGCGGATGCATGCTATAACGAGGAGGATAGAAATGAACTGAGGAAGCTATTTATGGAGTTTAAAGATGTATTTGCAAAAGATGCTTATGATTGCGGGCTAACTGATTTACATGTGGCCACGTTACTGGAAGGGTGTAGCAGAAGCCCAGTATTTGTGTGCCAGTATAGATTACCACTAGCATGTTTAGAGTCATTGGCAGAGATTATAAAAAAATTGGAGTCACAGGGAATCATCAGGCCCATTCATAGCACATCCAACACACCTATTTTAGGTGTGTTAAAGCCAAATGGTCAATGGCGACTATGTGCAGATTTGAGGGAGTTAAATAAAAGAGTGCCAGTATCCAGATGGCCACTGCCATTCATTGATCAGAGATTAGCTCAGGTACATGGTTCAAAAGTATTTACCACATTAGATCTCACCTCTGGATATTGGTGTGTGCCATTGGCAGAGGAGATACAGAATTTATTTTCCTTTTCATTTGATAAGATGCACTACGCGTGGGTTAGAGTCCATTTGGGTATGTCAATAGTGGGAGTAAATTTGGAATATTTTTGAGAAAGGCCATGCCTGATGCAGCAGAAAGAGGTACTATAGTTTATGTGGATGATGTACTGATAAAAAATGAAAGCTTGAAAAATCATTTTGATGAAATAAGACATGTTCTTGGCCAATTGCAGAAAGCAGGCGCCAAAGTAACTTTACAAAAGGCCCAATGGTGCAAGTAAAAGGTGAATTTTCTAGGCCATGAAGTGACTGAACATGGACTAAATCCACAAAAGAAAAAAATAGAGGCCATACAAAAACTAAAAGACCCTAAAAATGTGAAAGGGGTAAAAAGTTTATTAGGAATGGCAGGCTATAACAGAAAGTTCATTGAAAATTATGCTGAAATCACTCAACCATTGACTAAACTACTAATACTGAATACACCCTGGAAATGGGAAAAAGAGTAGTCTGAGGCAGTGGGTAAATTAAAGGAATGTCTTGTAAAGGCACCATGTTTAGCATACACCATAAAGGATAGAGATTTCTTTATAGAAATAGGTTTCTCTGAACATTGTATGTCAGCTGTGTTATCACAAATACATGATTTGAATCACAAAACTATTGCCTATGCAAGTAAGGCATTTTCCCAAGTTGAAATTAAATTCAATGAATGTGAAAAGGCCCTATTGACCACTGTGGTGGCGCTACAACATTTTCGCCCCATTGTTCAGGGAGAAAAGGTGATTATTGAGACAAATCATCAACCTCTGCAGTTTTTAGAGAGTAAAAGAATTAGGTCAGGTAATCTAGCACAGTCCAGAGTCACTTCATGGACGCTGACATTACAGGGTTTTCCTGTAGAAGTAAGATATGGCCAAAATAAAAAAAGCCCAATTGCTCAAGGTTTAGCAGATTTACATGACTGTGCAGCTGAACAAGTATTAAACGAAATGGAAGTGGAACCTAATTTACAGGAATTTGAACAATCTCCACACAAAGCTTTTGATGAAAAGACATGCAAGGATTTGCCAACTGTACATGTTGATGGTTGTGCTTTTCACATTGGAAATGACAGTAATAAACAATTAGTGTCAGGTATAGGAAATATCTGGTTGAAATGTGAAGGCATTCCCAGTATAGGGATGAGAATTGGAGCTAGGAGCAGTCAAGTAGCAGAATTGGCAGCCATTTATAAAGCAATTGCTACTGCAGTTGATAATAAATTCAGTGAAATTGTCCTGGTGACTGATTCTGACTATGCATGAAATAGCTTTGTGGAATATTTACCTGGCTGGAAAGCGAGAGGCATGATTACATACAACAAAAGCCACTTAAAAATGGAAAAATGATACAAGCCATAGACAAATTGGTGTCAGAGAATGACTTAACAATATACTGGAGGAAAATTCGTGGGCATTTAAAAACTCCAGGAGAGGATAAGGAGGGGAATGATAAGGCAGATCACCTGGTTAAAATTGGGGCTGTGATGGGAGAATTGCTACCTATTGAACATTTACTTGGTGAAATACAAATTGATGCAGTAACACGTTCTAAAGCACCAAAGGTGGTAAATCAACCCGTACAATGGAGTTATGATACACCAGATCAAGATATGATTGAGGCACAAAAGGATGATCGAATTTTGGGAATCTATTATAATCATTTGATAGATCCTGAACAAAACCCTTTTACAGAAAATGATTGTATAGGAAAAGAAGAGTTGAGGGTGCTATTAAAGAATAAAAAAACAAATTAGACTACAGGATGGACTCATGATTAGAGAGTCTATAACAGGACAGATACAGTGGGTGGTACCCCTTTCATTCATAGGGTTAATGCTACACCATGCACATGATGCAATAACTGCAGGCCACAGAGGTTCACATAAAACATTAGAAATACTAAAAGGTTATGCTTACTGGCCACATATGTCCCAAGATGTGGAATTATATACTACAGGATGTCCAGTATGCGCCCAATTTAATCCTGCTTCACCAATGCATAGAGCTTCATTGATGAAAATAGGCTTGACTCTTCCATGGTCAGATTTGCAAATAGACTATGTAGGGCCTGTAAAGAGGTCGAGCAGGGGGAACCGTCATATTCTGAGTGTGGTGTGTTTGATGTCGAAGTGGATTGAGTGTATTCCTGCACCAGATTGTAATGCGCAAACAGCAGCTACATTACTGGTGAATCATGTGTTTTCAAGGTTTGGGTTACCACAAAGAATCGAATCAGACAGAGGAAGTCATTTCAGAAGTGCTCTAATAAGTAAGGCATGGCAAATACTGGGTGTGAAAAGAAAATTACATATTTCATATCGGGCGGCTTCTTCAGGGGGAGTTGAACGCTGTAATAGGTCTATTGTGGACATATTAAAGAAATTTGTAGCAGAAGCAGGTTCCAGCTTGGATTTACGTTTACCTTTGGTTTTGATGGCAATCAGATCAACTCCTGCCAAAGCAACAAGTGTTAGCCCCCATGAGGTTTTGACAGGTAGGAAAATGGTGTTACCACAACACCTGCTATACAGAACACATGAGCAGACACTTGTGAGTGCATCCACAGTGCATGAATACATGGATGAACTGAGGAAGCATTTACAACACGCATTTGCTTTTGTACAGCGAAATCTAGAAAGAGCTGCTGACAGTGCAAAGTCATATTATGATAAAAAGACATCAGTGAAAGAGTATTGTGTGGGCGATCAGGTGTATACATTTCTTTTTGGAAAAGGTAAACAGAAAAAATCCAAATTTCTAGCAGCTTGGCAGGGGCCATTTCGAATTATAGATAAGATATCTCCCGTAGTGTACAAAATTTTGAAGACTGAAGGTGAAACAGCAACAGAACAGTTTGTTCATGTAAACCAGATTAAACCCTGGCACCCCAGACACAAGATTAAAAGACTTGAGCGTGTAGAAACAGATAAAGCCCCTTAAATACATCAAAAGGGATACATGAGTCTATTCATAGAACAATGACAGAAAGGTAAAAGTAGAAGTGATGGTGGTAATAGAATGTTAGAATGTATATTTATAAACGTATATATATATGTATATAAAATAAAAAAAACTATATGTGGTGATCATTGAAAGAGGGTTGAAGCTGGTTTTATTCTAAACAGTTAATATTGGAAATGATCAATGCTGTGTGTATGTTTGTTTTTCTCTAACATGTGCTTCATTTCAGAAGGCGAAATGTTGGCAAAATATTTTGCAAAGCATGTTTTATTTTTGGCAAAAGGGTGAAGTTAGTATTATGCTATGTCCTTAGCTTGTTTCTTTTCTATTTGATTTAGACTATTGATTAACACATTTTGGCTGGGAGGTCACGGGACCGGAGGACACGGGAGATGATGGAGTCCTGGAGTCCCCCGGATGAAGATCAAATGATGCCTGCCTCTGGGTGGAGGTGAAGACAAGTAATCGGAATGCCAAAAAGAGATGACTCCTATGGAAAAAGGATCCAAGAGTGCCAGGATGAAAGAGTACCCGAATGAACCAAATGATGTGACATCGCTGGTCGGGACATATCAGAGGCAGACAAGTGTCCTGGAGTATGGAGTTCCACATGTTTATTATTTTAATTAATTATTTTAATCTGTTATGTTAATTCTTTATTTTAACTATTTGTTTTATTTTATTGTTTTGTGATTGACTTCAAGTATAAAAGTAAGACACTGGACTATGGCCACTTCCATTGGAAAGAAATATGTACAATATTTTATAAGAACTGATGGACTCAGAGATGAATTTTGATATTATGATGATTGAACAATGATGTTTCAATTTTCATTTTCCACATGTGAATATTCATTTTGTTGGATTGATACATTTTAAAAGAAGAAAGGGAGCAAGTTGGGTTTCTTCCAATTGTGGCTTGGACCATGGCCAAGTTCTCAGAAAAAGGAGGGTATGTATAATTTAGCGTGTTTTGGAGTGCAGCGCCACTGCATGGGATCACATTATTGCTGTAAGGTGGTACAGCAAGCCATGTGTTGCCAGGGTAACATATGGACAGGTATGTGAATACAGGCTATCTATGTTAATGGAACACCATTTTTTCTCAATACTTAGTTTAAAAGAACACCATTTTTTTTTCTCGATCGAAATGCCTCAATTACAAGAGAAACATTAGATACTTAATTAATTAACTTAATTAACAAATACTAACACGATTTTAACTCCTTAACATTATAATGTGTTCTCCATGTGCAAAATGAGGCAGGCTGTGATTCATTTTAAACGTGTGGTCAGATTTTTTTTCCTCTCTCTTTGCTCTGTTCACGGTCTTTGCAGGAAGCAAAATTCGAATAGCAGGAAATCAGTTAGATACAGTTGCTTACTGTAAAAGTGAGCCATTGTTGAGGAAGGAGGGTAGATTATTGTGTATTTTGATTGGTGACATGTCACCTTAGGGGCTGTAACAGAGGTTTCTTGAAGCAGCTCAGGGAGAAGGAGAATGATTAGACATTTTGCGGAGCTGCTGTGAGGACCTTGCTGGGCTGTTGTGAGGGATCGTTCCAGTGCACTGCTGACCTTCGGAGACTGGGGTTTCCTATTCAATTGGCACCGGCTTGAGAACTGAAGATTGTAGATTGAACTGCATGTTCTCGCTGGGTGCTTTAAAAAGAAAGCCCTGGTCCACTTCTCGAAGGCAACAAGCCAGGAGATTTCGCGTGCTGAAAAGCTACAAACAATTGGTAACTATCACGTACAACATGAGGGAGCGTTGTCTGAATGAAGTCTTTTTCAGGCAGGATAGATATAGCTGGGGAATCACTGTGTTTAAATGCCACTTTATAATGTTGCCATCTAAATGACTGTTCTTTTTATTATTGCAAAGGTAAAATGAAATGCCTTGTATTTTTGCACTTGTTTCTCTTCTGTTCATTCTAGAAAAGACTGCCTCGCAAAGCTGGTAATGTATTATTTGGAAATGAAACTGTTATAAATCACAGTCTGTGTAAAGGTTTTTTTTTGCTTCTGTCTTTCTCTGGTGCATTTAGCGCATATCACATAATAAAAGGGGAGGTTACTAGGTAATGTATGTGCCAAACTTCCTATGCAGATGAAGTAATGTTATGAGCAATTATAAATAGCTGTGTGTGTGGTTCCACTCAGGGTATAAGTGTGTGTGTGGCTTCTGAGTAGAACATAATACGATAGTCTGCTTGGCGTACATGAATCAGCAGAGAGAGAGGCCTCTGGAAATATAATTTCACTAATGTAAATAAATTAGTGATAATACCACCGGGGTTGGTGAATGCTATATGTGAAAATTGTGGTATCCATAAAATGTAGGCCCAAGGTCTCTCTAGTGATCACACGAACAGACCAAGCAAGAAGAAAGGTGTTTTGTATATTGGGGACCCAAGTAGAAATAGAAAATCATGCTCATCACTATACTACAACGAAATGTATACCAACCAAATGTATCTGTATACTGAAATAATGCATAGCCACTATACCATTATCATACCAAAAGCAATCTAAATGCAAGGAGTGATTATTGCTAAATTATTTTTGTTTTTGGAGGTAAGAAAATACCACTAGGCCCTAAATCTACACAAAATACCCAACAGGCCTCATTACGACTTTGGAGGTAGCCATGGCGCTATTGGCGCCATGGCTGCCTCCAAAACAATGTCCGGGTTCCCTGAATGGGGAAATACCAGGCCATTCCGAGTATGGAGGGCCTGGTATTTCCCCATTCAGGGAGCCCAGACCCGGACCTTCCCCATTCCCATTCAAGCCCCCATAGGGCTCAATGGGAATGGGGAGGGAGCTAACAACGGGCCCATTACAAGAGGGCCCGTTGTTAGCTCCCTGATTCCCTCACGGGACCCGCTATGGACGTCTGGATAAACCCGATTGGCGACCATTAATGTCAAGTGACTTCAGTGTTTTGCTACACTTACACACTGAACAGATACCATATTAATAATGTCCAGTAACTGGCCTTCAGTCCCAGGTCGTGCTGCTGGATCTGAACTAATTAGATTATTTTACTGCTTGCAAGAAAACAGAAGCTGTGGCTCATTGGAGATGTCGAGTTGCACCAATGGCCAAAACATATTTATAAGTTTCTTAATCAAGAAGGCATGTTTACCATATGTGAGGACACACCAATTTCTCCTGATTCTTTGTCTCTTTAGGTTGAAGAAGAGACTCTCTGGATATGAACCTGGCACGTTTTAGCGAATGTGAAACCAGATTTTCAGGATATCCCCTCGCCCGGAGGTCATTCGCATGTGACTGGTAGTCTGGAGTTAAGGTGCAGTTTCACAATAATCTCAGAAATTGGCCATAGGGTAAGCTTCCTTTCGGGAGAAATGCAATAAGGTATTCCTGTCTGTTTCTTTTTTGTATAATGAATAGATCAAGGTCTCTTGATGGTTCCTGATGGTGAAATCAAGGAAGCTAATTTCTTCTTTGCTTGTATGCATCATGAACTGAATCTTGCTATGCCATTGGTTAAGCCAAGGAAATCCTTTGGGACATCTTCCATACTTGTCCATATGAATACAATGTCATTGAAGTATCAACTCCATCCAGAGAGGTTTCCTTTGAATGGATTTCTATGGAATAGAACATGTTGTTCCTCAAAGGCTGCCATAAACTGTAGGGCTAAGCTAGGAGCAAATGCAGCCCCCATCTCCATGCCTTGTGTCTGCATGTAATATTGATAGTGATATTTAAATAAGTGCTTCCGTAATGCTATGAATAGTAATTCCAGGATGAATTCAGGTGGAATGTGTTCCTCTGACTGGTCGAGTACCAAGAATTCATGAACCTGTTCAATAGCCTCCTCCTGAGTCATACTGGTATAGAGGGCATTTATATCCATGGTGATAAGGATCTGTTGTAAGGGTTCAAAAGCTAAGCCCTTAAATAGTTTGATTACTGATGAGCTGTCTTTGAGGTACGTGGAGGTCCCTTGGCGCAGTGGTTGAAGGAACCTGTCAATACATTTACAGATAGGTTCTAGGATTGACTCACATCCAGCTACTATTGGGCGACCTAGTGGTTTGTCCACATTTGTATGTAGTTTTGCAATGGCGTAGAAGGAGGGGGTTAATTGTTCTGAATTATTGAGGAAACCAAACTCTTCATGCGGGATCCAATCTCTCTGTACCGCATCGGGCGTAATATCCAATATCTCATTCTTAGTGTACTTTGAGGGATCCTTGCATAGTTGTTGGTAGCTGATGGCATCATACAATAACTTCATGGCCATCTGGTTGTATTGGTCTTTATTAAACACAACTATCCCACCCGCTTTATCTGCTGGCTTAACTACTAGCTGTGGGTGGTTGGTAAGGGCATTTAGAGCATGATGCACCTCCTTTGTCAAGTTAAACCTTGTGTCCTGTCTCTCATTCTGCATCGTTTTCAAATCCTTAAGTATGCACTTTTCAAAACTTAGAATATCCCCAGGGGTTTGATTATCCTCAGGTGTAAAGCTCGATGGAATCCTAAGTCATGCATCCTGTTCTGCTTCCACCTGGTCAGCATCTTTAAAGAATGACTTGAGAATAATTTTGCACAAGAATTTGCGGATATCCGATTCCACCACAAACCAGTCTGTCAGGGCAGTGGGGACAAACGGTAAGCCCTTGAATAGTACTCTTAGTTGAGCTACCGAAAGTGTAAAGCCCAGTAGATTAAATATAGGCAATGTAAACACAGGCCTTTTTGAAAGCTTTATTAGCTACTTGGGATTTGAAGCTGCACAACACCCTTTTTAGGCCCTGCACCCAAACATTGCATCACAACGCATTAGAGCACACCCTCAATTTATTTTCCCACATAACACACTGGTAAGCAGGGCAACGAAACAACCAAAATTTACCAGCATCATCAAATCTGTGAATGCTGCATTTTCTCTGTGCTTAACAGGACTTTACTGATGCACTTTCCAGCTTAAAATTATGCTGCCCTTCTGGCAGGAGAGCAGCTAGACTAAAACTTAGGGGATCGGGGCAAACCCTTCAAATGTTTGGAGATGTGCTAACTTTAGAGACTGTGGGGGTGCAGCAAACTTTCTTGTATGAGGGAGATCTCCACTAAGGAATATTTGTGGGTGCTAGTGTCGAGTTAGCAGTACATTTGCAATTTAAAGCACATCAGGCCACTGACACTGCTTCTAAACATGATGAGATTCTATTGGTATTTGCCATCACGGTAATGCTGTGGTTGGGATGTGGTGCGCGGTTGGCTTTGTCAGCTGCTAGCTCCTTGTGCATGTCCAGCAACAATAAAATCCATTTAAGCCAGGGTTTTCTATTTTATCTTAAATACAACTCTTGGATATAAACTCAGCTTTAAAAAGTAAGTATTTTGTGAGTGCCTTTCTTTCTGTAGGCATTTGTGACCAAATGTGCTGTTTAGGGCATCTAACAGCACATTTGGTCACAACATTACACATTCTAGTGAGATTCTTCTGGTGAATCTTCAATGATAATAGCAGCCCTCGCCTCTTTGTGTCTGAAACTGTTAACAACGTTGTCTCCTGTGCCCATACACGGTTCCAAGCACTCACCTTACATGAAAATGCTAGCATCACATTATGATGTCAATTGCCTGAAAGTGGACGCGTATGAATAGAGCTGTTGCTAACAGTGAAATGCATTAGAAAAGTAATTGTCAGGTCTTTGTTAGCAGTGCAGCCACAGGCACCATTTACATCTGCGCCCGGCCCTGTCTGAGGGCGGCAGTGTAGGTGAACAAGGTGAAGTTAACATGATCTAGAATTGTTGGGGGATAAGAGGGGCTAAAGCCCGATCTGCCCCATGGTTGTTGCACGCGTGCCTTCTGGTATCATATACAATGTTGTGTCTGAATTCCTGCGTAGTCTTGATTGTGCATTCCTGATCAAAGCTGGCAATGCATGCTTAGGAATACCGTTTTTAGACAGGTAATGTGACTTTCGTATCTCTGTCTGCATTGGACACAACTGGTGAGTCTCCTGAAACGCCCCCCTGTGGTGCCTGTGCGAAAACGAAAGAGACATGAAGTCGAGACTATCCAGGTCAGTGGTTGCGCGTCTATGTAATAACTGGCGCTCAAGTTCGTCTACTGCCCAGGCAAGGGCTCAAGTCGAGGGTACACGCAGGGCGACCGAATCCCCCCACTTGTTTAGGAGTCCCTAGTTTTTTTTTAAGAGTGCACCTTTATATGCTAATTTCTGGTGACACAACATTCAATTGGTATGTTCATGAGTCAACCCACTTTTTTTTTTAGGACTTGACCCCTGGCCCAGGCTTAATATGAGGTCATATTGTGGAGACAGTAAAAGAGAAATTGAAGGCGCAAAGTAGCAGCCGTATAACCCCAGCACCTTTCGTGAAACTCGTTTCCATACGGCATGTGTTCCTACCAGCACGTTTCACGGAAGTCTAGCTTTGGTGGCTGGCCCACCTCAACCTCAACCTCCTTTCTCTAATGCGCTGCAAAAGCTGTTCAATTTGCTTGACACATATAGTGGAAAAGTACATCAAATGTCCCCCCTGGAACAGCTGAACTGAGCATCAACAAGGCTGCTTTCCACAGTTTGTCCCATGTTCTAAGCATCACAAGGGCCATTGGCTGTGCACACACACACACGCACACGTCTGTTTCTGCACACATTTACCAGAACTGGAAAATGCATTACCCATTCAGCCTAGAGATTGCTGTGCTCTGCTTACCTTATCAGTAGCCAAAACACTATGAGAAACTTCCTGGTTTAAAGCATGCCTTGGTCATACTGTGACGGAAACATGATCAAGAACTACAATGCATCTGCAGCAAGATCATAACTACTACGAGGCAGGTGCTACTGCGTCCTACAACCTGTCCCCAATTAAATACCCTATTATCATGTAATTATTAGTATAATCTTTACATTTTAGGATATGGTGTGTGATCAAGATGAAGAAAGATAACCTCTCCATAAACAACCTGGAATCAGAACTCACTAATACAACCAAAGTGCCATTGTGAGGAATTCAACCATCCTCATTGTGAGCGTGCGCTCGCCTCGGCTTTTGACATTTTTAATTAAATGGGATGATGGTAGACCAACCTGAGGAAAATGTGTGGGGCTAACTCACACCCATTTTCTTATGTTCACACCATGACAAAGTCACAGACCTGTGTACTCTGGGTGGACACAGCCTACAGACACAGGGCCTCATCACGACTTCGGCGGTAATGCAGTGGTTTTCCCGCCAGATGTAAATAGCGCTAATGCCAAGGCCCCCGGCGGACAATCCGCCAAATCACGAGTTATCCTGCACGCGCCCCGGTCCATGGCGTTATCGCAAATAGCGCAAACCTTTAAATCCGGTGCACCGTGTGCTACCGCCATATCGCGCTCATAGCGCGCGGAAAATGCGTCACCGCCAGAACGGGAAACAAAGTAGCGACCATCTTGGAAATCACAATCTGTCAGATATCACAGCCCCTGGAAGCCATCCATGCCATCCAACCTCAAAACATGTCTGAGGAGTGCACTAGGGGCAAGACTGCCCTGGACAGGGTGTGAAAGCCCAAATTCAGCGACCAGGAGCTAGCTGTACGGGTGGAGGAGGCCGAGACACACCATGAGGAGCTGCAGCAGCGCAAAACAAGTGGCCAGCGCCGAGCACAAATCTGGCGCAACATCAGCCAGAGGGTCACGGCTGTGGGGCGCGTTCCCCGGGATGGGGAGGAATGCCGCAAGCGCCTGAATGACCTGCGCGTGCGAGTCCGCGGCATCCTGTCACAGCACAGGAGTGCAAGCAGGGGCACTGGAGGAGTGCCACCACCACCCCCACCCAAACTCACTCCTTGGGAGGAGAAAATGAGTGCCCTGATAGATGTTGGCACCATCAAGGGCATTGGGGGAGCGGAGGCAGGCACTGGCATCGATCCAACTGCAGGTGAGTCCCACCCCCGAATGCATGCAGATGAAAGTACCACACATGCAGACCCTGAGTGAATGAATGCGAAGAAATGTGTGTGAGGAACTGCATACACCCATAAGTGAGGCCTACATCCATTGAACCGTAGTGCTGCCTAGACGACCCTGCGCGTGCAGTGCATGAATGACAGGGGCAGGGGATAGACATCCATAGCCATAGGACAGCTATGTGGAGTGTGAGTGTGCATGAATACACCTGCAAAACCCTGAGCGCAGTGCACCCCAACCACGCATGCAATCTTGTCACTGCAACATTCACATGCAGTGTACCTACATACCCACTCGCAACAAGCACCACAAGGCAACTGAACTGAATGCAAGGTGAATGCGTGATTGATGTCTTCAATCCCACTAGTTGGCATGAACTGCATCACACAAATGTATGTAGCATTGAGCTCAAACCGCACCCTATGTACCCCACAGGCACACGTCAAACACAACAGGACGAGGATGATGGGGAGGAGGCCACACCAACACAGCACCCACGGCAGCAAGCCTCCACCAGCACCACCACCCCACGTACAGGCCGCACGGAAGGGAGATGACCCAGGGCACCCCCCACTTCACCCCAACACAGCCCAACCAGACGGCAGCACCACCCACATCGCCACAGGGAGGCCACCGCCAGCTCGCCCCAAGCCACCAGACACAGCCCTGATGCAGAGGGACTGAGCTGTGGATCAGAGCCCGACGTGGGAGTCACGCCTCCACATGCTCATCATGCTGGAGGACAGCATTCACCCCGAAGCACTGACGCAGAATGGATGGTCACACCACAGGGACCCCAGGGCCTGGCACACAGCAAGCACAAAGCCCACATGTGCCTGTGTGTCGTGTCCGCACACCACAGCCGGACAAGGACACACCATCATATGGCAGCCCAGAAGACCGGCACTCAGAGCCTGGTAACCCAATCCAAGCATACGCAATGTCCCCATGCAGCCCTGCCCCCGACGGCGCACAAGTCGCAGGCCAGCACATGACACACCAGGTGTGCCCTTCGTCAGCAGTCATGGCCGACTCAACATTATTGAGGCCAAACAGGCCAGGGTGGAATCAATGGCCAAGGTGCAGAGCCGTCACATCAAGGCTGTCAGTGCATCTATACGGCATGGATGCAAATACATAGCGTGTGACAATGCGTGCACACGCAGAGTCGTCGAACAATGTACCACTGCCCTGACAGGGTTTGGACAACGAGTGAGGGAGTTGAGCGAGGCAGTCTCAGCACTTGCTGAGCAAACAAGGGAGGGAAACAACCTCATGCAACAGCACATGCAGGCTGCTGCTTCTGTCCCTTCAACATCAACCACACCCACGGAGGGTTCCCTCGAGCCATCTCCTAGGCGCCGGTCTATGCGCCACTTGAGGGCATGCACACCAGAGGGGCCCGGAAAAGGAAAGCGCCCACGACCATCCTAGTGGTGCATGGCATCGTTGTTGGTGCCCTGATAAGACACATACGCCTATCTGCACAGTTGAGGGTAGTTCACTGGGGGGAGGGGAGAATTGTGTGCTGGGTGTTCTCTGGGGGGAGGGGGAATTGTGTGCTGGGTGTTCACTGGGGGAGGGGGGATTGTGTGCTGGGTGTTCACTGGGGGGAGGGGGGTTTGTTGGACTGAAAATAAATCACGTTTGAAAAATCACAATGCATGGACAGTAGTGATTGTTGACAAATCCAATTTAATGTCGAAGTGACATCTGTTCAATTTACCCATCACCCGTTTCAAAAAAATGCATCAATCAATCCCTGTCTGGCCAACCTACCCTCCCTCAGCACAAACCTTTCTGCATGTGCAACATCTTCTGGCACGTCATCATCCTCACTCCCATCCTCAGGTGGCTGCACATGAGCATCAGGGGGCAGTGGCACATTCCTGCGACAGCATATGTTGTGCAGCATGGCACATCTCAGTACAATTTTACCAACTTTTTCTGGTGCATACATCATTGCCCCTCCCGTGCGGTCGAGGCACCGGAAGCGTGCCTTCAGCAGTCCAAATGCCCTCTCCACGCAGATCTGTGTACGAGCATGGGCAAGGTTGTATGCCCGCTCCGCTGCCGTGTGTGGATGACGCACAGAGGTAATGAGCTACGTGTACTGGGGATATCCAGAATCACCTGCAGGGGAGAGAAATCCGGTATGGGGACAAGGTAAGTCCAGTGGGTGTACAGAGCTCTGTCATCAGTGTCAGTTTGCCATAATTGTCATTAGGTCTACAACATTGTGGAGTGTGCTGTTCTACGGGCACA
This sequence comes from Ambystoma mexicanum, assembly GCF_040938575.1. NCBI lineage: Eukaryota > Metazoa > Chordata > Amphibia > Caudata > Ambystomatidae > Ambystoma > Ambystoma mexicanum. The sequence continues at coordinate 1,205,301,198 of NC_090934.1, read as the reverse complement.
ATTGAATCAATGAGGTACTCTCAACTTGGTAAGCCTATGTTTCTGGATGTAACAGTACTCATACACTTGTCGCTGGCAAAGGGGGCCCTTCCATCTACTACTGCATGGCAAGAGTGGCTGCCTCATGTGTCATTGCAATTCCATTTGGCTGCAGTTGCATTTGCTGGTTGTCACTATTCTGTACTGTTCTCCATGCATTTGGTTGGCCATTCTGGGGACAGTGTTCGTGGGATGTACATTGCCACTATTTAGGCTACTTATGTGTGGTGCTTTTGTGGATGTGCCAGTTTATGGTTTAGAATTTCATTACTGTCGGGTGGGCAGGGTGGGATTTCTGTACTGTGTCAGTGTTGGGAGCCATGGTGCTACTCACACAGGAGGCTTTATGGTGGTGGGGCTTCCATAAGTCACTGTGCCGCCACATGTCTTTTACATCCTGCATGGGTGTGTTCTGCTGTGTTGGACATGTCCAAGGTTTATCATGCAAGCTGCTTGAATGTAAATGCTGCAGTAATGGTGCTGCCTATTGGGAATAATGGATTTCGTGACAGGCACCATCAGTTGTGGATTGACATGCATTATGGTATACATTTGTACTCACCCAGCAGCCATGTGTTTTGTCCTCGGTGGCTTTCCATGTACGCCGGCAGGGTACTGTTGCGCAGGACCATGGAGTCGTGGGTGGATCCTTGGTAGCGTGCACGGCAGTGGCTGAAGGTGAGGTCAGGACCACATGTCATCTGCACATTGAGGGAATGGTACTGTTTCCAGTTTCTGTAGGCTGCCTCATGTGCCTGGGGTGGTACGAGTGCCACATGTGTGCAGTGTAGGGCTGATATTACATTCAGGACTTGGGCAATGGCATAGAATTGACCCTTCAGCTGGTGCACCTGTGCCTGTGTGGCTGGCAATGCCATCAGCTCGTTCACATGATTCAACAGTGCTTCAAGCAACTGTCCCAGCATGGCACTGAATGTGGACTGGCCCATTCCATGCATCATGGCAACGGTATGTTGGTAGCTGCCAGTCCCAAGGAATTGAAGCACAGACACGAGCTTCACTAGGGGAGGTACTGCTGTGCTGGTGGCTATGCGGATGCCAATGTCGCCGAGGATTGTGTCCAGCAACTGGGTGATGGTTGCCCTGTCCATCCGATATTCGGTCACCAACTGGCCATCAGTCAGGGCCCAGGGTGTTGGCCTGACCCTGGGGATGGCTGGCCGCCTTGCTGATGCTGCTCTCCTCCTTTTCCTCATCCCCACTACCCCCTGTACTCCCAGGGCCCTGGCCTGGTTGGCTGGCCTCTGTAGCTCCAGGCGCAGCAGGTAGAAGTCAACATCAAGGATCCCGGCTCCAAATGGCACCATGGTGTTGGCGAGGGTGTGTTGTGCATGGGTGGGTCCTTTGTAGGCCTCTGATTTGCATTGGTTTCACCTGGGCCCTTATTGCTGTCTCCTCCCTGCTCCTGCTGGTGTAATGGTGTTGGGAAGGGTGTGTTGTGCATGGGTGGGTCCTTTGTAGGCCTCTGATTTGCATTGGTTTCACCTGGGCCCTTATTGCTGTCTCCCCCCTGCTCCTGCTGGTGTAATGGTGTTGGGGAGGGTGTGTTGTGCATGGGTGGGTCCTTTGTAGGCCTCTGATTTGCATTGGTTTCGCCTGGACCCTTATTGCTGTTGTCTGTGTTCTGTTACCTCCAGCTTTTTGCTGGAGGTATTTTCGGCGGATTATCCGCCACTTTTCTGGCGCTAATTGCGCCTACGCCGGACTCGTGATTGCTGATGTTTTCGCGCGAATGGTTACTGGCGCTTTTACAGCCGATGCTTGTACAGCCGGCTGCACTTGCGCCGGCTGTAATAGCGCTCGCGGTATTTGGACTCGTGATCCGACGGACCCTTAAAATCGGCTCTGATAGCGTTACCGCCGATTTTAAGGGTTACCGCCAAAGTCGTGATGAGGCCCACAGTCTGACCTGTCATATTTTGTTGAAATGTGACAGCCAGGAGTACTCTATGTCATATCCAGGAAGAGGGAGTACCAATCATCCCCCTGCCATGGCTAGCCTGTTTAACTAACAATGGCTCCATGGATCTGCCTTGTGTTGGGCCCTGTAGGTTGTGGCAGCAATTAACATACCAATTAGATGGTACTTCAAACAGGCACACATCTTAAAGAGAAACCTGCCACTTTAATCAGGAACCACAGAGCGATGCATTAACCAGAGAGATTCTTTGATCGCAACAGACAGTAAGATGGGTGGAACTTAGTGCCACAAGTTTTCACCCCTTTAGCTTGCAAAGCACTCTGGTCTGACCTTGTGGATACAGAAGATTTTTATAGGGACCACGGGATTAGTACATTAAGTACATTAGTACATTAAGGTGGGCTTAGCCGACACCGATCATTGTGGCCCACTTGACTTTAAAACAGGGCAGAGCCCCTCTTTTGCCAGAGCATCTGAAGACTTCAATTGAAGTAACAAATATTAACTCAACCTTGGACCCTGGCTGAAGGAACAGTCTGCCTTACATCATCCACAAGTGAAGGAAGGCCAGGATATCCCTGGAAGGCCTCCGCTAAACTTCTCACAGAGAACAGATTGAGGAAAAAGAACTCAGAGGACCCTCCAGCCATTCCAGTACTGGTACCCAGCCAGCACACAATGTGCCCTTCAAGGCTCTGTAGCAAGCTTCCTAGGTAGGAAGTGCCAAAAGGTCTCGGAACCTACAAACAAAGACAAGGCATTTGCCTGCAACACACTCCACAGCTCTGGGCTGTCCGTCTGAAAGGACGACCCAAGCCCATTGAAGAAGCTGGGAGAAGTGCCTTGACAAGCATCTACCGATGTCCGTCTTAAAGGACATTTTAGAGCCAGTCGAGTTCCTCAATCTGCAACCGACGGCAACACTGACCATTGTCAAGCCACCATTGCTTAAAGACGTCTGAGATGTATTGATCAGGTCTTCAGAACCACTGATCAGCACTGAGATGATTCCTGTCCCCGAGCCACTGTGTAGGCCAGCCTGCAGCCGTTTGTCCACTCCCCAAACCCATCTTGAACTCTACAGCACAAGGTACATTGTGGTTTTCTTCCCCTTGTCCTTCCTAGAAGGCCCCTAGAGACATGTTAAGGCCCATTGCTCCCTTTGTGTTGAAGACAAGAAACCTTAAACTGTTGTGATTGTTAACCATTCCGACTAGCCTCCTGTCAGTATCGATTGGGCATCCCATTATCTTCTTTGAAACTGTCTGTCCTCTTCATTCCTTTACAGGGTGGGTTATATTTCGTAGTGTTGCTTGAATTGTCTGTTTTGATATAAATAAAGTACATTTTTTGAGACAACCTTGATTGGACATTCCCTTTTTACATTGGGTAATAATTGTATTTTCACTGCTTTGCAAATAACCAACGATCCACAAGCTTTCGGAGATAAGCCTGCCATTCCATCCACGTTACCAACATTTTACAAGGAGGTTTATAATGTGCTTGTTATTCCAACCATTCATATCCTTTCTGGTGTATTTTAACGGTGTGGGGGTGATTGATATTTTAGAAATCGATATTCGCCCCTGGCCCTTTGGGGCTCAGAAGTTGATTAATCACTGCCATATGTTCCCTCAGCATAAGGGACACAGCACTAAAGTGGATTGTTTCATTCCTCACCTTCATATACCAATTCTCCCACGGCGACAAGGTACTTGCCTATTACCTCTTCTCTTCAACCTCTACATGAGCTCTCTCCTTGCACTTATCCGCTCTCACAACCTCACCTGTTACAAGTACGCTGACGACACCTAAATCATCTTTAAGATCCCCAAATCCATCTGCACCCCTTACCCTGACCCCGCACCCTGCCTCACAGACTGTGACTAATCAACTTCCGGGGAACCAGTAGTCCAGGGATAAATATAGGTTTCTAAACCATCGATCAGCCCCTCACCTCTAGAACACCCAAAAGGATTCAAACAGCAGGCTTATCTCCAAAAGGTTGTGGATCATTGCTTTCTTGCAACACAGCGAAATACAATTATTACCCAATGATAAAAGCGACTGTGCAGTCAAGGTTGTATTAAAAATCTACTTTATTATTATTAATATTATTATTATTAATATTATTATTATTATTATCACAACAGACAGTTGTAGCAAACTGTGAAATACATCCCACCCTGTAAAGTAATGCAGAGGACAGACAGTTTCAAAGAAGGAAAACGGATGCACTCTGGATACTGACAGGAGGGTAGTCGGTAAAGTAATTAATTGCAATGCTTTAAGGATACTTGGTTTCAACAAGGTTTTAATTGGTCGTAAAATGGTATTAGCGGCTTTTGGAGAAGGGCCAGGGGGACAAAAACACAAAGTACGAGTGCTGTAGATGTTCTTGGTGTTCGAGAGGGTTGAGTCAGTTTTAGGGTGCATTGCAGCTTGTAGATGGGAGACAGCTGCAGGTATCAGGTGGCAGGCAGTTCGGTAAGCAAGGCTGGACCGACGGCTGCAGCCTGGCCTTCATGACGACTTGGGTTTAGGAATTGCCTCAGTTCTGGTTGGCGATTCTGAAGCACTGGTCGAGGCAGCAGTGATGGCTTTAGCAACTGCGCCATAACAACAGTCAGTGGTGCAGTCATTTGCAGCTTGAGGGGGCTCGACTGGCTCAAACATTTCCTTTAAGGCAGACGTCAGTAGATGCTTGTCAATGCATTCCTGCTAGCTTCTTCACTGGGCTTGTGTCGGCTTTTAAGGCAGGTGCCACAAAGCTGAGGAGAGTGTTGCAGGCAGTTGCCTTGTACTTGGTTTGGTTCAGTAACTCTCAGGCGCTTCCCACATAGGAAGCTTGCTGCGGAACCTAGCAGGGCATTCTGTGTGCTGGCTGGGTACCGGTTCTAGAGCTGCTATAGGGTCCTCTGGATTCGATATCTCCCTCTGTTACCTGGGAGATGTTTTCAGGGAGCGATCTTGCTTACCTCTTGGAGGTCCTGGCATTCCTTCACTGGCAGAATATGTAAGGCAGACTGTACTTTCAGCCTGGGTCCAATGTTGCATTCTTCTTGCTACTCCTTGTGAAGTCTTCTTCAGATGATGTGCAACAAGCCACAGTGATTGGTGTAGGCTAAGTCTACCTTAATTAACCACTCCTGGGTCCCCACCAACAATCTCCTGTATGTGTGAGGTCATAACCAAAGTACTTAGCAACAGAAACAGTAAAGAGGTGACAAAATGTAATACTAACTCCCACGCATCTTCCTGTCGGTTGTGGATCAAAGGGTCGCTCTGGTTAATGGAGCTTCTCTGTAGATCCCATTCAACACGGCACGTCTCCCTTGAAGCCTTGGCGTGACAAGACTTTCTGTCTAGGTCAAACCACATACTTCTACCTTCTGAATGGGGTCCCCCTGATTAGATGACTACTGTAAACATGCAGTTTCAGACATGACATTTCCCTGTCAATAGATACTGAAGGCGGGAGCTGGCATCAGGTTGTTGACACAGTGTATATGGAAGGGTGTTGGGGGTTCCCTGTCTCTTTTGTTAGCCTCTGCAGCCAGGCCCCATGTGAGCCTGTTTGAAGTACATTTCATGTGTATGTCAATTGTGTTAATTGCTGCTACCAGCTGCAGGGCTCAACAATAGGACAGGGTAGATCCATGCGTCCTTTGTCAATTAATCAGGCTAGCCATGGCAGGGGGAAGGTTTGATTTGGCCTTCCCCCTTCTGGAGATGCATTGTGTACTCTACCTGTCAGATGCCAACTAAATATCATAGCTGGACTCGCCTGTGGGCTGTGTCCACCCAGAGTACTCAAGTCTATGCATATGTTGTGCAGTGAGCATAGGAAAATGTGTGCAGATTAGCCCAACACATTTTCCAATTCATGGCTATTCCCCCACCACCCTGACAGCCAACCATGCCACCTTGAGCTAGTAAACCACTTCAGGTAGGCTGGGGCAGCAAAGAACTTCCATGAATGACAGTAAGAATAATCTTAACAGTCTCCAGCAGAACACAGGAGAAAGTCCCTAAGACAATTATGAGACCAAGAAGCCAGCCTGAGAATGCAAGTTCATATCCCACTCCATGTTTATGGAAGATAGTCGAAAACAAGGCCACCCACCCGCACACATCTGCAACCATACACAAATCCGAATGACACATTGCACAACACCTCTGCCATTAGAATGCAGCTTTCCTGCATAACAAATATTCAGTCTAGCTACACACATAATGAGATCTACTACTTTTGCATACTCTCTTGTCAATTTCAAAGCGCCCATCCATCTGCCAACTCGATGGGGGTAGCTAGTATGGACCCCGCCCCACTATCCCAACTTAGTTTTGGCCAAAATGCACACACACATTCTAGACGCCTCTGATTAATTTTCCCAAAACTTGGACTCAGTCATTCGACGGCATTCACCTACAGCGCTTCGAGGCCATACCAATGGGATACAGGAGCTATACAAATGACTGTTTATATTACATTGAATGTAGCTGGCCACCCATATCTTATCATACTTCAAGTCAATAAGGCTGTTCTATTCATCCAGACTCTGAAGGTCTTTCAGATGTTTATTAGCAAATACACTAGATTTATGGAATGCTGCAACATATCTTTCAATATTCTAAAGTTGAAGGTGTCGGTGATAGGAGTAACAAACCCACCTATGTACTAGATGCTGTGTAAGAACCAAAAAGGATATTGGGTCGGCTCATACAATTACCTTGCCATTTATTTCTGAGCTCCCTGTGCTGGTCTAATCAGATCCTCAAAATTGGTTATTGGTCAATTGTATCAAAAAGGCCAATGCTGTTTTGTTTATTTTGCTTTCAGCAGTGGTTGTCTCCTTGCGAAAGTAATGCCGATGGCCTACCACGACAAATCCGTAGAAATAGTTACCTATGGGGCAGGCACCTGGAGCTATGGCAATGTTCAAACTATAGCCCTTGTCTTCCGAAGAAGATTATTAAAGATCCCTCAGTCTAAAACAACATTTGCTTCACATGCAGAACTAGAGTTGTCTTATTTGACAGACTACAACAAGTTGAACCTGCGTCTATTGTGGTGTGTAGTTCGGACACATTCCTCTGTTAAATTACTCAAGACTAATGCACTGACCTGATTAAAAGTAATAACCCTCACTGGATCAGCTGGGTGAAATATATTGGAATTCTGCTTTGAAAGCTGACCCTAGGGTCCTGGTTTCTGAATCTGGAAAATGTATCCCTCAGTCATAAAAATCTTATTATGGAATATCATTTTGATTTTCATAATAATTTTGGAGAACCAGCCTCCATGTATTGGCTTAGGGTGGGACATAGTATTAAGTTGAAACTATCCTGATTAGGCTTAAAATGACTTAACAAACAGGTTTCCCTGACCCTGTGGGTACAGAGTATATCCTTATTGCACTCCATGTACACTGAGAAACTCCAGGGGTCTGCTAATGACTCCACCCAATCCAAACTACTATTTAAACAAAGACACAGGGTTACAAGCCTGTCCTCTAAAACCTGGAATGCTTTTCCCACACAGACTCAGAACATCTACTCATTTACTAAATTAGGGTCTAAAATTCACCACTTTTATTTCCACTACAAGCCCAATGATCAACGCCTGGAGATCTTTTGAGGTATTAGTTGCACAACACAAGTGTTGTAAAGGGATGACTGAATCAATTGCATGTCCTTGATTGTGATCCTCAGAGAACGCTGCCTCACATGCTGCAGAAACGCTAAAGACACACACATATGTCCTTTAAACTCCACACTAGCTAAGTGAACAACAAGACATTTGAGTAATTATGTGTAATAGTTTCAACAAGATGGTTATAAAATTGGAGGCTGAATATGAGGCAAGACTAATATGTCCCAGTTAAACGGCGATTAAGCTAGTAGCTAAGAACATAGGCATTGGGAAAACAATATTAAGCCATGCCATAAATAAAATAAGCGTTCCCAGATATGTGGCTTGTATAGATAGAGAACAATGATTGATCATTGGAGAAGGTAGGGAAAGAAGGCACTTTTGACACATTTGTTCATAGATCAACAAGGATATATGCAACACGTATTAACCATTGGTAGAAATTGTTGTACTTTAGTCAAATAGAAAACATTTTATGAGCCATGAGCGGACATGTTATGATAATCTAAGTAGTTGATAAAAGGAGCCCATTTCATATTTTACTTGGGTATTGCATCAAGGTAAGTAGCCATACAATGTTCCAGTCTGTAGATATAGCAAATATTATTCCACCAGCCTTAACCTGAAATATTTTGAAAATGTTTCCAGTTGGCAGTAATAAGCTTGATAGCAATGACAATAAAAAGGTCATATAAAATGGGTGAATGGAGTAATCCAACCTCTCCGATAGCAATACTGCAGAGGAAATCATTAGCAAAAGAAAGAGGTAAATCTACTTTAAACATTGCTTTCAAGATTTTCCAAATTTCCTGCAACATCTTAAATACATAAGGACAATCATAAAACATATGCTTATAAAAACCAGGGGCATCCTCACACGACCAACAATTCACGTCTGATTGACTATTGGATTTGATCAATTAGTGAAGAGTTATAAAGGTTCTGTGCCTGAAAAGAGAATATTTTGTGTGATGTTGGCTGAGGAGGAGACACTTCTGTTCCTAGTCCATAGTTGACTCCAAATACTGTAATCGAGGACTGGACCACAATCCATCTCCCATTGGAATTGAACATTCCAATTGATGGTAGGAGGTTCAACAGCAGCAAGCAATTTGTAGAATTCGGCAGTTCTAACATCTGAGGCCATGGTCAATAGTTGTAGACTATAGGTATCAGGTGTACGAACATTGCTTGTATGTGTCTGAAGGCTGTCAAGCCAAGCATTAACCAACTTGATATAAAAGGTGAAGTCTGATACCGGAGGGAATAAGAACTTCTGAGGTCGTGAAATTATGTGATAGTGTGTTTTTGTACTATTTGTTCAACAAATCTGATACCCCTGGTGAGCCAAGACCTACAATACAATGCTCTGCTGTTAATAGTGATAGTAGCAAAACAAAAGAGTTGATGGCTGGAAGGTTTAGAATAAATCTTGACCTCTGGCACTGCTCTGGGCAACCCTCCAGACCATCGTTCTTCACCTGCCAAGCCATTACAAAAGGGGAAAAACCATATGCAAATCAGGCTTGGTCCGACCAACAAAGGGGTAGTCCAGCCCGAACTGCTAGGTCACATCCCTTTTGCACGAGACCACAAGCATCCCCAGACATGTTTCAGCCTTGTTGGGCGTCATCAGTGAGGAGTAGCTTGGGTCTCTAGGCCCAGCAGGCAAGGGACCCACGTCTGGGCATACCCTTCCCACTCGGGGTGACAATAGCAAAACAAAAGAGTTGATGGCTGGAAGGTTTAGAATAAATCTTGACCTCTGGCATTGCTCTGGGCATCCCTCCAGACCATCGTTCTTCGCCTGCCAAGCCATTACAAAAGGGGAAAAACCATATGCAAATCAGGCTTGGTCCCACCCCCAAAGGGGTAGTCCAGCCCGAACTGCTAGGTCACATCCCTTTTGCACGAGACCACAAGCATCCCCAGACATGTTTCAGCCTTGTTGGGCATCATCAGTGAGGAGTAGCTTGGGTCTCTAGGCCCAGCAGGTAAGGGACCCACGTCTGGGCATACCCTTCCCACTCGGGGTGACAATAGCAAAACAAAAGAGTTGATGGCTGGAAGGTTTAGAATAAATCTTGACCTCTGGCATTGCTCTGGGCAACCCTCCAGACCATCGTTCTTTGCCTGCCAAGCCATTACAAAAGGGGAAAAACCATATGCAAATCAGGCTTGGTCCCACCCCCAAAGGGGTAGTCCAGCCCGAACTGCTAGGTCACATCCCTTTTGCACGAGACCACAAGCATCCCCAGACATGTTTCAGCCTTGTTGGGCGTCATCAGTGAGGAGTAGCTTGGGTCTCTAGGCCCAGCAGGCAAGGGACCCACGTCTGGGCATACCCTTCCCACTCGGGGTGACAATAGCAAAACAAAAGAGTTGATGGCTGGAAGGTTTAGAATAAATCTTGACCTCTGGCATTGCTCTGGGCAGCCCTCCAGACCATCGTTCTTCGCCTGCCAAGCCATTACAAAAGGGGAACAACCATATGCAAATCAGGCTTGGTCCCACCCCCAAAGGGGTAGTCCAGCCCAAACTGCTAGGTCACATCGCTTTTGCACGAGACCACAAGCATCCCCAGACAAGTTTCAGCCTTGTTGGGCGTCATCAGTGAGGAGTAGCTTGGGTCTCTAGGCCCAGCAGGCAAGGGACCCACGTCTGGGCATACCCTTCCCACTCGGGGTGACAATAGCAAAACAAAAGAGTTGATGGCTGGAAGGTTTAGAATAAATCTTGACCTCTGGCATTGCTCTGGGCAACCCTCCAGACCATTGTTCTTCGCCTGCCAAGCCATTACAAAAAGGGAAAAACCATATGCGAATCAGGCTTGGTCCCACCCCCAAAGGGGTAGTCCAGCCCGAACTGCTAGGTCACACCCCTTTTGCACAAGACCACAAGCATCCCCAGACGTGAGGAGTAGCTTGGGTCTCTAGGCCCAGCAGGCAAGGGACCCACGTCTGGGCATACCCTTCCCACTCGGGGTAACAATAGCAAAACAAAAGAGTTGATGCCTGGAAGGTTTAGAATAAATCTTGACCTCTGGCATTGCTCTGGGCAACCCTCCAGACCATCGTTCTTCGCCTGCCAAGCCATTACAAAAGGGGAAAAACCATATGCAAATCAGGCTTGGTCCCACCCCCAAAGGGGTAGTCCAGCCCGAACTGCTAGGTCACATCCCTTTTGCATGAGACCACAAGCATCCCCAGACATGTTTCAGCCTTGTTGGGCATCATCAGTGAGGAGTAGCTTGGGTCTCTAGGCCCAGCAGGCAAGGGACCCACATCTGGGCATACCCTTCCCACTCGGGGTGACAATAGCAAAACAAAAGAGTTGAGGCTGGAAGGTTTAGAATAAATCTTGACCTCTGGCATTGCTCTGGGAAACCCTCCAGACCATCGTTCTTCGCCTGCCAAGCCATTACAAAAGGGGAAAAACCATATGCAAATCAGGCTTGGTCCCACCCCCAAAGGGGTAGTCCAGCCCGAACTGCTAGGTCACATCCCTTTTGCACGAGACCACAAGCATCCCCAGACATGTTTCAGCCTTGTTGGGCATCATCAGTGAGGAGTAGCTTGGGTCTCTAGGCCCAGCAGGCAAGGGACCCACATCTGGGCATACCCTTCCCACTCGGGGTGACAATAGCAAAACAAAAGAGTTGAGGCTGGAAGGTTTAGAATAAATCTTGACCTCTGGCATTGCTCTGGGAAACCCTCCAGACCATCGTTCTTCGCCTGCCAAGCCATTACAAAAGGGGAAAAACCATATGCAAATCAGGCTTGGTCCCACCCCCAAAGGGGTAGTCCAGCCCGAACTGCTAGGTCACATCCCTTTTGCACGAGACCACAAGCATCCCCACACATGTTTCAGCCTTGTTGGGCGTCATCAGTGAGGAGTAGCTTGGGTCTCTAGGCCCAGCAGGCAAGGGACACATGTCTGGGCATACCCTTCCCACTCGGGGTGACAATAGCAAAACAAAAGAGTTGATGGCTGGAAGGTTTAGAATAAATCTTGACCTCTGGCATTGCTCTGGGCAACCCTCCAGACCATCGTTCTTCGCCTGCCAAGCCATTACAAAAGGGGAAAAACCATATGCAAATCAGGCTTGGTCCCACCCCCAAAGGGGTAGTCCAGCCCGAACTGCTAGGTCATATCCCTTTTGCACGAGACCACAAGCATCCCCAGACATGTTTCAGCCTTGTTGGGCATCATCAGTGAGGAGTAGCTTGGGTCTCTAGGCCCAGCAGGCAAGGGACCCACGTCTGGGCATACTCTTCCCACTCGGGGTGACAATAGCAAAACAAAAGAGTTGATGGCTGGAAGGTTTAGAATAAATCTTGACCTCTGGCATTGCTCTGGGCAACCCTCCAGACCATCGTTCTTCGCCTGCCAAGCCATTACAAAAGGGGAAAAACCATATGCAAATCAGGCTTGGTCCCACCCCCAAAGGGGTAGTCCAGCCCGTACTGCTAGGTCACATCCCTTTTGCACGAGACCACAAGCATCCCCAGACATGTTTCAGCCTTGTTGGGCGTCATCAGTGAGGAGTAGCTTGGGTCTCTAGGCCCAGCAGGCAAGGGACCCACGTCTGGGCATACCCTTCCCACTCGGGTGACAATAGCAAAACAAAAGAGTTGATGGCTGGAAGGTTTAGAATAAATCTTGACCTCTGGCATTGCTCTGGGCAACCCTCCAGACCATCGTTCTTCGCCTGCCAAGCCATCACAAAAGGGGAAAAACCATATGCAAATCAGGCTTGGTCCCACCCCCAAAGGGGTATTCCAGCCCGAACTGCTAGGTCACATCCCTTTTGCAGGAGACCACAAGCATCCCCAGACATGTTTCAGCCTTGTTGGGCGTCATCAGTGAGGAGTAGCTTGGGTCTCTAGGCCCAGCAGGCAAGGGACCCACGTCTGGGCATACCCTTCCCACTCGGGGTGACAATAGCAAAACAAAAGAGTTGATGGCTGGAAGGTTTAGAATAAATCTTGACCTCTGGCATTGCTCTGGGCAACCCTCCAGACCATCGTTCTTCGCCTGCCAAGCCATTACAAAGGGGGAAAACCCATATGCAAATCAGGCTTGGTCCCACCCCCAAAGGGGTAGTCCAGCCCGAACTGCTAGGTCACATCCCTTTTGCACGAGACCACAAGCATCCCCAGACATGTTTCAGCCTTGTTGGGCGTCATCAGTGAGGAGTAGCTTGGGTCTCTAGGCCCAGCAGGCAAGGGACCCACGTCTGGGCATACCCTTCCCACTCGGGGTGACAATAACAAAACAAAAGAGTTGATGGCTGGAAGGTTTAGAATAAATCTTGACCTCTGGCATTGCTCTGGGCAACCCTCCAGACCATCGTTCTTCACCTGCCAAGCCATTACAAAAGGGGAAAAACCATATGCAAATCAGGCTTGGTCCCACCCCCAAAGGGGTAGTCCAGCCCGAACTGCTAGGTCACATCCCTTTTGCACGAGACCACAAGCATCCCCAGACATGTTTCAGCCTTGTTGGGCGTCATCAGTGAGGAGTAGCTTGGGTCTCTAGGCCCAGCAGGTAAGGGACCCACGTCTGGGCATATCCTTCCCACTCAGGGTGACAATAGCAAAACAAAAGAATTGATGGCTGGAAGGTTTAGAATAAATCTTGACCTCTGGCATTGCTCTGGGCAACCCTCAAGACCATCGTTCTTCGCCTGCCAAGCCATTACAAAAGGGGAAAAACCAATTGCAAATGAGGCTGTGTCCCACCCCCAAAGGGGTAGTCAAGCCCGAACTGCTAGGTCACATCCCTTTTGCACGAGACCACAAGCATCCCCAGACATGTTTCAGCCTTGTTGGGCGTCATCAGTGAGGAGTAGCTTGGGTCTCTAGGCCCAGCAGGCAAGGGACCCACGTCTGGGCATACCCTTCCCACTCGGGGTGACAATAGCAAAACAAAAGAGTTGATGGCTGGAAGGTTTAGAATAAATCTTGACCTCTGGCATTGCTCTGGGCAACCCTCCAGACCATCGTTCTTCGCCTGCCAAGCCATTACAAAAGGGGAAAAACCATATGCAAATCAGGCTTGGTCCCACCACCAAAGGGGTAGTCCAGCCCAAACTGCTAGGTCCCATCGCTTTTGCACGAGACCACAAGCATCCCCAGACATGTTTCAGCCTTGTTGGGCGTCATCAGTGAGGAGTAGCTTGGGTCTCTAGGCCCAGCAGGCAAGGGACCCACGTCTGGGCATACCCTTCCCACTCGGGGTGACAATAGCAAAACAAAAGAGTTGATGGCTGGAAGGTTTAGAATAAATCTTGACCTCTGGCATTGCTCTGGGCAACCCTCCAGACCATTGTTCTTCGCCTGCCAAGCCATTACAAAAGGGGAAAAACCATATGCGAATCAGGCTTGGTCCCACCCCCAAAGGGGTAGTCCAGCCCGAACTGCTAGGTCACACCCCTTTTGCACAAGACCACAAGCATCCCCAGACATGTTTCAGCCTTGTTGGGCGTCATCAGTGAGGAGTAGCTTGGGTCTCTAGGCCCAGCAGGCAAGGGACCCACGTCTGGGCATACCCTTCCCACTCGGGGTGACAATAGCAAAACAAAAGAGTTGATGGCTGGAAGGTTTAGAATAAATCTTGACCTCTGGCATTGCTCTGGGCAACCCTCCAGACCATCGTTCTTCGCCTGCCAAGCCATTACAAAAGGGGAAAAACCATATACAAATCAGGCTTGGTCCCACCCCCAAAGGGGTAGTCCAGCCCGAACTGCTAGGTCACATCCCTTTTGCATGAGACCACAAGCATCCCCAGACATGTTTCAGCCTTGTTGGGCATCATCAGTGAGGAGTAGCTTGGGTCTCTAGGCCCAGCAGGCAAGGGACCCACATCTGGGCATACCCTTCCCACTCGGGGTGACAATAGCAAAACAAAAGAGTTGAGGCTGGAAGGTTTAGAATAAATCTTGACCTCTGGCATTGCTCTGGGAAACCCTCCAGACCATCGTTCTTCGCCTGCCAAGCCATTACAAAAGGGGAAAAACCATATGCAAATCAGGCTTGGTCCCACCCCCAAAGGGGTAGTCCAGCCCGAACTGCTAGGTCACATCCCTTTTGCACGAGACCACAAGCATCCCCAGACATGTTTCAGCCTTGTTGGGCGTCATCAGTGAGGAGTAGCTTGGGTCTCTAGGCCCAGCAGGCAAGGGACCCACGTCTGGGCATACTCTTCCCACTCGGGGTGACAATAGCAAAACAAAAGAGTTGATGGCTGGAAGGTTTAGAATAAATCTTGACCTCTGGCATTGCTCTGGGAAACCCTCCAGACCATCGTTCTTCGCCTGCCAAGCCATTACAAAAGGGGAAAAACCATATGCAAATAAGGCTTGGTCCCACCCCCAAAGGGGTAGTCCAGCCCGAACTGCTAGGTCACATCCCTTTTGCACAAGACCACAAGCATCCCCAGACATGTTTCAGCCTTGTTGGGCGTCATCAGTGAGGAGTAGCTTGGGTCTCTAGGCCCAGCAGGCAAGGGACCCACGTCTGGGCATACCCTTCCCACTCGGGTGACAATAGCAAAACAAAGGAGTTGATGGCTGGAAGGTTTAGAATAAATCTTGACCTCTGGCATTGCTCTGGGCAACCCTCCAGACCATCGTTCTTCGCCTGCCAAGCCATCACAAAAGGGGAAAAACCATATGCAAATCAGGCTTGGTCCCACCCCCAAAGGGGTATTCCAGCCCGAACTGCTAGGTCACATCCCTTTTGCAGGAGACCACAAGCATCCCCAGACATGTTTCAGCCTTGTTGGGCGTCATCAGTGAGGAGTAGCTTGGGTCTCTAGGCCCAGCAGGCAAGGGACCCACGTCTGGGCATACCCTTCCCACTCGGGGTGACAATAGCAAAACAAAAGAGTTGATGGCTGGAAGGTTTAGGATAAATCTTGACCTCTGGCATTGCTCTGGGCAACCCTCCAGACCATCGTTCTTCGCCTGCCAAGCCATTACAAAGGGGGAAAACCCATATGCAAATCAGGCTTGGTCCCACCCCCAAAGGGGTGGTCCAGCCCGAACTGCTAGGTCACATCCCTTTTGCACGAGACCACAAGCATCCCCAGACATGTTTCAGCCTTGTTGGGCGTCATCAGTGAGGAGTAGCTTGGGTCTCTAGGGCCAGCAGGCAAGGGACCCACGTCTGGGCATACCCTTCCCACTCGCGGTGACAATAGCAAAACAAAAGAGTTGATGGCTGGAAGGTTTAGAATAAATCTTGACCTCTGGCATTGCTCTGGGCAACCCTCCAGACCATCGTTCTTCACCTGCCAAGCCATTACAAAAGGGGAAAAACCATATGCAAATCAGGCTTGGTCCCACCCCCAAAGGGGTAGTCCAGCCCGAACTGCTAGGTCACATCCCTTTTGCACGAGACCACAAGCATCCCCAGAAATGTTTCAGCCTTGTTGGGCGTCATCAGTGAGGAGTAGCTTGGGTCTCTAGGCCCAGCAGGTAAGGGACCCACGTCTGGGCATATCCTTCCCACTCAGGGTGACAATAGCAAAACAAAAGAGTTGATGGCTGGAAGGTTTAGAATAAATCTTGACCTCTGGCATTGCTCTGGGCAACCCTCAAGACCATCGTTCTTCGCCTGCCAAGCCATTACAAAAGGGGAAAAACCAATTGCAAATGAGGCTGTGTCCCACCCCCAAAGGGGTAGTCAAGCCCGTACTGCTAGGTCACATCCCTTTTGCACGAGACCACAAGCATCCCCAGACATGTTTCAGCCTTGTTGGGCGTCATCAGTGAGGAGTAGCTTGGGTCTCTAGGCCCAGCAGGCAAGGGACCAATGTCTGGGCATACCCTTCCCACTCGGGGTGACAATAGCAAAACAAAAGAGTTGATGGCTGGAAGGTTTAGAATAAATCTTGACCTCTGGCATTGCTCTGGGCAACCCTCCAGACCATCGTTCTTCGCCTGCCAAGCCATTACAAAAGGGGAAAAACCATATGCAAATCAGGCTTGGTCCCACCCCCAAAGGGGTAGTCCAGCCCGAACTGCTAGGTCACATCCCTTTTGCACGAGACCACAAGCATCCCCAGACATGTTTCAGCCTTGTTGGGCGTCATCTGCGAGGAGTAGCTTGGGTCTCTAGGCCCAGCAGGCAAGGGACCCACGTCTGGGCATACCCTTCCTACTCGGGGTGACAATAGCAAAACAAAAGAGATGATGGCTGGAAGGTTTAGAATAAATCTTGACCTCTGGCATTGCTCTGTGCAACCCTCCAGACCATCGTTCTTCGCCTGCCAAGCCATTACAAAAGGGGAAAAACCATATGCAAATCAGGCTTGGTCCCACCCCCAAAGGGGTAGTCCAGCCCGAACTGCTAGGTCACATCCCTTTTGCACGAGACCACAAGCATCCCCAGACATGTTTCAGCCTTGTTGGGCGTCATCAGTGAGGAGTAGCTTGGGTCTCTAGGCCCAGCAGGCAAGGGACACACGTTTGGGCATACCCTTCCCACTCGGGGTGACAATAGCAAAACAAAAGAGTTGATGGCTGGAAGGTTTAGAATAAATCTTGACCTCTGGCATTGCTCTGGGCAACCCTCCAGACCATCGTTCTTCGCCTGCCAAGCCATTACAAAAGGGGAAAAACCATATGCAAATCAGGCTTGGTCCCACCCCCAAAGGGGTAGTCCAGCCCGAACTGCTAGGTCATATCCCTTTTGCACGAGACCACAAGCATCCCCAGACATGTTTCAGCCTTGTTGGGCGTCATCAGTGAGGAGTAGCTTGGGTCTCTAGGCCCAGCAGGCAAGGGACCCACGTCTGGGCATACTCTTCCCACTCGGGGTGACAATAGCAAAACAAAAGAGTTGATGGCTGGAAGGTTTAGAATAAATCTTGACCTCTGGCATTGCTCTGGGCAACCCTCCAGACCATCGTTCTTCGCCTGCCAAGCCATCACAAAAGGGGAAAAACCATATGCAAATCAGGCTTGGTCCCACCCCCAAAGGGGTATTCCAGCCCGAACTGCTAGGTCACATCCCTTTTGCAGGAGACCACAAGCATCCCCAGACATGTTTCAGCCTTGTTGGGCGTCATCAATGAGGAGTAGCTTGGGTCTCTAGGCCCAGCAGGCAAGGGACCCACGTCTGGGCATACCCTTCCCACTCGGGGTGACAATAGCAAAACAAAAGAGTTGATGGCTGGAAGGTTTAGAATAAATCTTGACCTCTGGCATTGCTCTGGGCAACCCTCCAGACCATCGTTCTTCGCCTGCCAAGCCATTACAAAGGGGGAAAACCCATATGCAAATCAGGCTTGGTCCCACCCCCAAAGGGGTAGTCCAGCCCGAACTGCTAGGTCACATCCCTTTTGCACGAGACCACAAGCATCCCCAGACATGTTTCAGCCTTGTTGGGCGTCATCAGTGAGGAGTAGCTTGGGTCTCTAGGCCCAGCAGGCAAGGGACCCACGTCTGGGCATACCCTTCCCACTCGGGGTGACAATAACAAAACAAAAGAGTTGATGGCTGGAAGGTTTAGAATAAATCTTGACCTCTGGCATTGCTCTGGGCAACCCTCCAGACCATCGTTCTTCACCTGCCAAGCCATTACAAAAGGGGAAAAACCATATGCAAATCAGGCTTGGTCCCACCCCCAAAGGGGTAGTCCAGCCCGAACTGCTAGGTCACATCCCTTTTGCACGAGACCACAAGCATCCCCAGACATGTTTCAGCCTTGTTGGGCGTCATCAGTGAGGAGTAGCTTGGGTCTCTAGGCCCAGCAGGTAAGGGACCCACGTCTGGGCATATCCTTCCCACTCAGGGTGACAATAGCAAAACAAAAGAATTGATGGCTGGAAGGTTTAGAATAAATCTTGACCTCTGGCATTGCTCTGGGCAACCCTCAAGACCATCGTTCTTCGCCTGCCAAGCCATTACAAAAGGGGAAAAACCAATTGCAAATGAGGCTGTGTCCCACCCCCAAAGGGGTAGTCAAGCCCGAACTGCTAGGTCACATCCCTTTTGCACGAGACCACAAGCATCCCCAGACATGTTTCAGCCTTGTTGGGC
This sequence comes from Ambystoma mexicanum, assembly GCF_040938575.1. Classification (NCBI taxonomy): domain Eukaryota; kingdom Metazoa; phylum Chordata; class Amphibia; order Caudata; family Ambystomatidae; genus Ambystoma; species Ambystoma mexicanum. The sequence goes on along the minus strand of NC_090934.1, from coordinate 1,205,282,511 downwards.
GTCATCAGTGAGGAGTAGCTTGGGTCTCTAGGCCCAGCAGGCAAGGGACCCACGTCTGGGCATACCCTTCCCACTCGGGGTGACAATAGCAAAACAAAAGAGTTGATGGCTGGAAGGTTTAGAATAAATCTTGACCTCTGGCATTGCTCTGGGCAACCCTCCAGACCATCGTTCTTCGCCTGCCAAGCCATTACAAAAGGGGAAAAACCATATGCAAATCAGGCTTGGTCCCACCACCAAAGGGGTAGTCCAGCCCAAACTGCTAGGTCACATCGCTTTTGCACGAGACCACAAGCATCCCCAGACATGTTTCAGCCTTGTTGGGCGTCATCAGTGAGGAGTAGCTTGGGTCTCTAGGCCCAGCAGGCAAGGGACCCACGTCTGGGCATACCCTTCCCACTCGGGGTGACAATAGCAAAACAAAAGAGTTGATGGCTGGAAGGTTTAGAATAAATCTTGACCTCTGGCATTGCTCTGGGCAACCCTCCAGACCATTGTTCTTCGCCTGCCAAGCCATTACAAAAGGGGAAAAACCATATGCGAATCAGGCTTGGTCCCACCCCCAAAGGGGTAGTCCAGCCCGAACTGCTAGGTCACACCCCTTTTGCACAAGACCACAAGCATCCCCAGACATGTTTCAGCCTTGTTGGGCGTCATCAGTGAGGAGTAGCTTGGGTCTCTAGGCCCAGCAGGCAAGGGACCCACGTCTGGGCATACCCTTCCCACTCGGGGTGACAATAGCAAAACAAAAGAGTTGATGGCTGGAAGGTTTAGAATAAATCTTGACCTCTGGCATTGCTCTGGGCAACCCTCCAGACCATCGTTCTTCGCCTGCCAAGCCATTACAAAAGGGGAAAAACCATATACAAATCAGGCTTGGTCCCACCCCCAAAGGGGTAGTCCAGCCCGAACTGCTAGGTCACATCCCTTTTGCATGAGACCACAAGCATCCCCAGACATGTTTCAGCCTTGTTGGGCATCATCAGTGAGGAGTAGCTTGGGTCTCTAGGCCCAGCAGGCAAGGGACCCACATCTGGGCATACCCTTCCCACTCGGGGTGACAATAGCAAAACAAAAGAGTTGAGGCTGGAAGGTTTAGAATAAATCTTGACCTCTGGCATTGCTCTGGGAAACCCTCCAGACCATCGTTCTTCGCCTGCCAAGCCATTACAAAAGGGGAAAAACCATATGCAAATCAGGCTTGGTCCCACCCCCAAAGGGGTAGTCCAGCCCGAACTGCTAGGTCACATCCCTTTTGCACGAGACCACAAGCATCCCCAGACATGTTTCAGCCTTGTTGGGCGTCATCAGTGAGGAGTAGCTTGGGTCTCTAGGCCCAGCAGGCAAGGGACCCACGTCTGGGCATACTCTTCCCACTCGGGGTGACAATAGCAAAACAAAAGAGTTGATGGCTGGAAGGTTTAGAATAAATCTTGACCTCTGGCATTGCTCTGGGAAACCCTCCAGACCATCGTTCTTCGCCTGCCAAGCCATTACAAAAGGGGAAAAACCATATGCAAATAAGGCTTGGTCCCACCCCCAAAGGGGTAGTCCAGCCCGAACTGCTAGGTCACATCCCTTTTGCACGAGACCACAAGCATCCCCAGACATGTTTCAGCCTTGTTGGGCGTCATCAGTGAGGAGTAGCTTGGGTCTCTAGGCCCAGCAGGCAAGGGACCCACGTCTGGGCATACCCTTCCCACTCAGGTGACAATAGCAAAACAAAGGAGTTGATGGCTGGAAGGTTTAGAATAAATCTTGACCTCTGGCATTGCTCTGGGCAACCCTCCAGACCATCGTTCTTCGCCTGCCAAGCCATCACAAAAGGGGAAAAACCATATGCAAATCAGGCTTGGTCCCACCCCCAAAGGGGTATTCCAGCCCGAACTGCTAGGTCACATCCCTTTTGCAGGAGACCACAAGCATCCCCAGACATGTTTCAGCCTTGTTGGGCGTCATCAGTGAGGAGTAGCTTGGGTCTCTAGGCCCAGCAGGCAAGGGACCCACGTCTGGGCCTACCCTTCCCACTCGGGGTGACAATAGCAAAACAAAAGAGTTGATGGCTGGAAGGTTTAGGATAAATCTTGACCTCTGGCATTGCTCTGGGCAACCCTCCAGACCATCGTTCTTCGCCTGCCAAGCCATTACAAAGGGGGAAAACCCATATGCAAATCAGGCTTGGTCCCACCCCCAAAGGGGTGGTCCAGCCCGAACTGCTAGGTCACATCCCTTTTGCACGAGACCACAAGCATCCCCAGACATGTTTCAGCCTTGTTGGGCGTCATCAGTGAGGAGTAGCTTGGGTCTCTAGGGCCAGCAGGCAAGGGACCCACGTCTGGGCATACCCTTCCCACTCGCGGTGACAATAGCAAAACAAAAGAGTTGATGGCTGGAAGGTTTAGAATAAATCTTGACCTCTGGCATTGCTCTGGGCAACCCTCCAGACCATCGTTCTTCACCTGCCAAGCCATTACAAAAGGGGAAAAACCATATGCAAATCAGGCTTGGTCCCACCCCCAAAGGGGTAGTCCAGCCCGAACTGCTAGGTCACATCCCTTTTGCACGAGACCACAAGCATCCCCAGAAATGTTTCAGCCTTGTTGGGCGTCATCAGTGAGGAGTAGCTTGGGTCTCTAGGCCCAGCAGGTAAGGGACCCACGTCTGGGCATATCCTTCCCACTCAGGGTGACAATAGCAAAACAAAAGAGTTGATGGCTGGAAGGTTTAGAATAAATCTTGACCTCTGGCATTGCTCTGGGCAACCCTCAAGACCATCGTTCTTCGCCTGCCAAGCCATTACAAAAGGGGAAAAACCAATTGCAAATGAGGCTGTGTCCCACCCCCAAAGGGGTAGTCAAGCCCGTACTGCTAGGTCACATCCCTTTTGCACGAGACCACAAGCATCCCCAGACATGTTTCAGCCTTGTTGGGCGTCATCAGTGAGGAGTAGCTTGGGTCTCTAGGCCCAGCAGGCAAGGGACCAATGTCTGGGCATACCCTTCCCACTCGGGGTGACAATAGCAAAACAAAAGAGTTGATGGCTGGAAGGTTTAGAATAAATCTTGACCTCTGGCATTGCTCTGGGCAACCCTCCAGACCATCGTTCTTCGCCTGCCAAGCCATTACAAAAGGGGAAAAACCATATGCAAATCAGGCTTGGTCCCACCCCCAAAGGGGTAGTCCAGCCCGAACTGCTAGGTCACATCCCTTTTGCACGAGACCACAAGCATCCCCAGACATGTTTCAGCCTTGTTGGGCGTCATCTGCGAGGAGTAGCTTGGGTCTCTAGGCCCAGCAGGCAAGGGACACACGTTTGGGCATACCCTTCCCACTCGGGGTGACAATAGCAAAACAAAAGAGTTGATGGCTGGAAGGTTTAGAATAAATCTTGACCTCTGGCATTGCTCTGGGCAACCCTCCAGACCATCGTTCTTCGCCTGCCAAGCCATTACAAAAGGGGAAAAACCATATGCAAATCAGGCTTGGTCCCACCCCCAAAGGGGTAGTCCAGCCCGAACTGCTAGGTCATATCCCTTTTGCACGAGACCACAAGCATCCCCAGACATGTTTCAGCCTTGTTGGGCGTCATCAGTGAGGAGTAGCTTGGGTCTCTAGGCCCAGCAGGCAAGGGACCCACGTCTGGGCATACTCTTCCCACTCGGGGTGACAATAGCAAAACAAAAGAGTTGATGGCTGGAAGGTTTAGAATAAATCTTGACCTCTGGCATTGCTCTGGGCAACCCTCCAGACCATCGTTCTTCGCCTGCCAAGCCATTACAAAAGGGGAAAAACCATATGCAAATAAGGCTTGGTCCCACCCCCAAAGGGGTAGTCCAGCCCGAACTGCTAGGTCACATCCCTTTTGCACGAGACCACAAGCATCCCCAGACATGTTTCAGCCTTGTTGGGCGTCATCAGTGAGGAGTAGCTTGGGTCTCTAGGCCCAGCAGGCAAGGGACCCACGTCTGGGCATACCCTTCCCACTCGGGTGACAATAGCAAAACAAAGGAGTTGATGGCTGGAAGGTTTAGAATAAATCTTGACCTCTGGCATTGCTCTGGGCAACCCTCCAGACCATCGTTCTTCGCCTGCCAAGCCATCACAAAAGGGGAAAAACCATATGCAAATCAGGCTTGGTCCCACCCCCAAAGGGGTATTCCAGCCCGAACTGCTAGGTCACATCCCTTTTGCAGGAGACCACAAGCATCCCCAGACATGTTTCAGCCTTGTTGGGCGTCATCAGTGAGGAGTAGCTTGGGTCTCTCGGCCCAGCAGGCAAGGGACCCACGTCTGGGCATACCCTTCCCACTCGGGGTGACAATAGCAAAACAAAAGAGTTGATGGCTGGAAGGTTTAGGATAAATCTTGACCTCTGGCATTGCTCTGGGCAACCCTCCAGACCATCGTTCTTCGCCTGCCAAGCCATTACAAAGGGGGAAAACCCATATGCAAATAAGGCTTGGTCCCACCCCCAAAGGGGTAGTCCAGCCCGAACTGCTAGGTCACATCCCTTTTGCACGAGACCACAAGCATCCCCAGACATGTTTCAGCCTTGTTGGGCGTCATCAGTGAGGAGTAGCTTGGGTCTCTAGGCCCAGCAGGCAAGGGACCCACGTCTGGGCATACCCTTCCCACTCGCGGTGACAATAGCAAAACAAAAGAGTTGATGGCTGGAAGGTTTAGAATAAATCTTGACCTCTGGCATTGCTCTGGGCAACCCTCCAGACCATCGTTCTTCACCTGCCAAGCCATTACAAAAGGGGAAAAACCATATGCAAATCAGGCTTGGTCCCACCCCCAAAGGGGTAGTCCAGCCCGAACTGCTAGGTCACATCTCTTTTGCACGAGACCACAAGCATCCCCAGAAATGTTTCAGCGTTGTTGGGCGTCATCAGTGAGGAGTAGCTTGGGTCTCTAGGCCCAGCAGGTAAGGGACCCACGTCTGGGCATATCCTTCCCACTCAGGGTGACAATAGCAAAACAAAAGAGTTGATGGCTGGAAGGTTTAGAATAAATCTTGACCTCTGGCATTGCTCTGGGCAACCCTCAAGACCATCGTTCTTCGCCTGCCAAGCCATTACAAAAGGGGAAAAACCAATTGCAAATGAGGCTGTGTCCCACCCCCAAAGGGGTAGTCAAGCCCGTACTGCTAGGTCACATCCCTTTTGCACGAGACCACAAGCATCCCCAGACATGTTTCAGCCTTGTTGGGCGTCATCAGTGAGGTGTAGCTTGGGTCTCTAGGCCCAGCAGGCAAGGGACCCACGTCTGGGCATACCCTTCCCACTCGGGGTGACAATAGCAAAACAAAAGAGTTGATGGCTGGAAGGTTTAGAATAAATCTTGACCTCTGGCATTGCTCTGGGCAACCCTCCAGACCATCGTTCTTCGCCTGCCAAGCCATTACAAAAGGGGAAAAACCATATGCAAATCAGGCTTGGTCCCACCCCCAAAGGGGTAGTCCAGCCCGAACTGCTAGGTCACATCCCTTTTGCACGAGACCACAAGCATCCCCAGACATGTTTCAGCCTTGTTGGGCGTCATCTGTGAGGAGTAGCTTGGGTCTCTAGGCCCAGCAGGCAAGGGACCCACGTCTGGGCATACCCTTCCTACTCGGGGTGACAATAGCAAAACAAAAGAGATGATGGCTGGAAGGTTTAGAATAAATCTTGACCTCTGGCATTGCTCTGTGCAACCCTCCAGACCATCGTTCTTCGCCTGCCAAGCCATTACAAAAGGGGAAAAACCATATGCAAATCAGGCTTGGTCCCACCCCCAAAGGGGTAGTCCAGCCCGAACTGCTAGGTCACATCCCTTTTGCACGAGACCACAAGCATCCCCAGACATGTTTCAGCCTTGTTGGGCGTCATCAGTGAGGAGTAGCTTGGGTCTCTAGGTCCAGCAGGCAAGGGACCCACGTGTGGGCATACCCTTCCCACTCGGGGTGACAATAGCAAAACAAAAGAGTTGATGGCTGGAAGGTTTAGAATAAATCTTGACCTCTGGCATTGCTCTGGGCAACCCTCCAGACCATCGTTCTTCGCCTGCCAAGCCATTACAAAAGGGAAAAACCATATGCAAATCAGGCTTGGTCCCACCCCCAAAGGGGTAGTCCAGCCCGAACTGCTAGGTCACATCCCTTTTGCACGAGACCACAAGCATCCCCAGACATGTTTCAGCCTTGTTGAGCGTCATCAGTGAGGAGTAACTTGGGTCTCTAGGCCCAGCAGGCAAGGGACCCACGTCTGGGCATATCCTTCCCACTCGGGGTGACAATAGCAAAACAAAAGAGTTGATGGCTGGAAGGTTTAGAATAAATCTTGACCTCTGGCATTGCTCTGGGCAACCCTCCAGACCATCGTTCTTCGCGTGCCAAGCCATTACAAAAGAGGAAAAACCATATGCAAATCAGGCTTGGTCCCACCCCCAAAGGGGTAGTCCAGCCCGAACTGCTAGGTCACATCCCTTTTGCACGAGACCACAAGCATCCCCAGACATGTTTCAGCCTCCAACAAGGCCAAAACATGCCTGGGGTTGCTTGGTTTTCTGTGCCGAGGGGACCTGGCCTAGCAGTTCGGGCTGGGCTGCTACCTTTGGTGGCGGCAGCTGCTGACTGATTTGCACATGGCTGGTCCCCTTTTGCAATGGCGCAGACGGCTAAAAAACGGTGGTGTGGAAGGTTGCCCAGAGCAATTGCCAGTGGTTTAGATTCATTCGAAACCTTCCACCCATCACGTTTGTGGTCAGTTTGTTTCTCCTTGTGAGAGAGGGTATGCCCAGACGTGGGTCCCTTGCTCGCTGCGCCACAGGGAACCAGGCTGCACCTCACTGAGGAGGTCCAACAAGGCCGAAACATGTCTGGGGTTGCTTGGTTTTCTGTGCAGAGGGGACCTGGCCTAGCAGTTCGGGCTGGGCTGCTACCTTTGGTGGCGGCAGCTGCTGACTGATTTGCACATGGCTGGTCCCCTTTTGCAATGGCGCAGACGGCTAAAAAACGGTGGTGTGGAAGGTTGCCCAGAGCAATTGCCAGTGGTTTAGATTCATTCGAAACCTTCCACCCATCACTTTTGTGGTCAGTTTGTTTCTCCTTGTGAGAGAGGGTATGCCCAGACGTGGGTCCCTTGCTCGCTGCGCCACAGGGAACCAGGCTGCACCTCACTGAGGAGGTCCAACAAGGCCGAAACATGTCTGGGGTTGCTTGGTTTTCTGTGCAGAGGGGACCTGGCCTAGCAGTTCGGGCTGGGCTGCTACCTTTGGTGGCGGCAGCTGCTGACTGATTTGCACATGGCTGGTCCCTTTTTGCAATGGCGCAGACGGCTAAAAAACGGTGGTGTGGAAGGTTGCCCAGAGCAATTGCCAGTGGTTTAGATTCATTCGAAACCTTCCACCCATCACTTTTGTGGTCAGTTTGTTTCTCCTTGTGAGAGAGGGTATGCCCAGACGTGGGTCCCTTGCTCGCTGCGCCACAGGGAACCAGGCTGCACCTCACTGAGGAGGTCCAACAAGGCCGAAACATGTCTGGGGTTGCTTGGTTTTCTGTGCAGAGGGGACCTGGCCTAGCAGTTCGGGCTGGGCTGCTACCTTTGGTGGCGGCAGCTGCTGACTGATTTGCACATGGCTGGTCCCCTTTTGCAATGGCACAGACGGCTAAAAAACGGTGGTGTGGAAGGTTGCCCAGAGCAATTGCCAGTGGTTTAGATTCATTCGAAACCTTCCACCCATCACTTTTGTGGTCAGTTTGTTTCTCCTTGTGAGAGAGGGTATGCCCAGATGTGGGTCCCTTGCTCGCTGCGCCACAGGGAACCAGGCTGCACCTCACTGAGGAGGTCCAACAAGGCCGAAACATGTCTGGGGTTGCTTGGTTTTCTGTGCAGAGGGGACCTGGCCTAGCAGTTCGGGCTGGGCTGCTACTTTTGGTGGCGGCAGCTGCTGACTGATTTGCACATGGCTGGTCCCCTTTTGCAATGGCGCAGACAGCTAAAAAACGGTGGTGTGGAAGGTTGCCCAGAGCAATTGCCAGTGGTTTAGATTCATTCGAAACCTTCCACCCATCACTTTTGTGGTCAGTTCGTTTCTCCTTGTGAGAGAGAGTATGCCCAGACGCGGGTCCCTTGCTCGCTGCGCCACAGGGAACCAGGCTGCACCTCACTGAGGAGGTCCAACAAGGCCGAAACATGTCTGGGGTTGCTCGGTTTTCTGTGCAGAGGGGACCTGGCCTAGCAGTTCGGGCTGGGCTGCTACCTTTGGAGGCGGCAGCTGCTGACTGATTTGCACATGGCTGGTCCCCTTTGGCAATGGCGCAGATGGCTAAAAAACGGTGGTGTGGAAGGTTGCCCAGAGCAATTGCCAGTGGTTTAGATTCATTTGAAACCTTCCACCCATCACTTTTGTGGTCAGTTTGTTTCTTCTTGTGAGAGAGGGTATGCCCAGACGTGGGTCCCTTGCTCGCTGTGTCACAGGGAACCAGGCTGCACCTCACTGAGGAGGTCCAACAAGGCCGAAACATGTCTGGGGTTGCTTAGTTTTCTGTGCAGAGGGGACCTGGCCTAGCAGTTCGGGCTGGGCTGCTACCTTTGGAGGCGGCAGCTGCTGACTGATTTGCACATGGCTGGTCCCCTTTTGCAATGGCGCAGACGGCTAATAAACGGTGGTGTGGAAGGTTGCCCAGAGCAATTGCCAGTGGTTTAGATTCATTCGAAACCTTCCACCCATCACTTTTGTGGTCAATTTGTTTCTCCTTGTGAGAGAGGGTATGCCCAGACGTGGGTCCCTTGCTCGCTGCGCCACAGGGAACCAGGCTGCACCTCACTGAGGAGGTCCAACAAGGCCGAAACATGTCTGGGGTTGCTTGGTTTTCTGTGCAGAGGGGACCTGGCCTAGCAGTTCGGGTTGGGTTGCTACCTTTGGTGGCGGCAGCTGCTGACTGATTTGCACATGGCTGGTCCCCTTTTGCAATGGCGCAGACGGCTAAAAAACGGTGGTGTGGAAGGTTGCCCAGAGCAATTGCTAGTGGTTTAGATTCATTCGAAACCTTCCACCCATCACTTTTGTGGTCAGTTAATAGTGATAGACCTGTTGTGACAAACATACTGTGAAGATTTTTGGGACAGGGAGATTTGATCGATGGGAAAGGGAAGTTTCTTAGGGCAGATCTGAGGTCCTTGATAGCGTCAGAATATGTAGCGGCAGAGTGTCTGAAAGTATAGAACATGTTGACAAGGTCACAACGGGAAACAAGCTGCTGCTCAAGTCTACACCACAAGGGATGTCACCAGTTTCAGGTGAGGCAAATCAGCAGCTAGGCTACTTAAGTAGGAAGGCTTTGTTATACATTTTGAAGTCGGGAAATCTGAAACCTCCATTTTTAAAAGGGGGTTTAAGCTTGTTCACTGCAATTCTTTTGCTTTTAACTTTTTACCGTTTCCCCATAGGAAATTAAGAAAAATTGAGTTAATGGACTTAAAAAATGTATTTGGGAGAGGTACAGGAAGCATTTGTAGTTAATATAGGACAATGGGAGAAAACATAATTTTGATAGTATCAAGGTGACCCCACGCAGATAGATAAAGAGGGGACCACATAGAGGATCATTCCTTAAGTCTATTGAGTAAGAAATCCATTTTCAATTTGGTAGTTCCATTAACCAAGGAGGCAAACCATAAGCCTAAATATTTGAAAGATCTATCGCACCATTTAAAGCCAAACACTTGCAATTCCTGTTTAAGGCAGAATGGATTGAGAGATATCTCTGATTTGTCTCTGTTTAGCATATACCCGGATCCTGAAAAAAAGTTATATAACTTGGCCAACAAATGGGGTAGGTACTGTTTATGGTTTTTCAATAGAATAAGAATATTGTCAGCATAAGGGGCTATCTTGGTTTCATGGTTTCATGGATACCACGTCAGATCCTGGGTATATTTTTATCAGATCTATACGTCCCAAAAAAGGCGTTCAATGGAAAACACATCTGGAATGGGTGATAAGGGGCACCCCTGCTTGGAACCTCTTTGCAAATGGAAAACAGATGATGACTTATCATGAATGCATATAGAGGATTTAGGACCTGAATACAGAAGTTTAATTAAAGATATAAAGCCCTCACCACACCCGTGCCAAGGCAGGGCCTGCAACATATACTCCCAGTTGACCTGATCAAAGGCTTTCTCTGCATCTAAGGCAATTGCAGAATAGCCTAATTTGTCATTTTTGTCCTTTGAGATAACGTGACTGGCATCAAATAGAAGCCTCACATTGGCAGAGATGTTACTACCTTTAACATAACCCACTTGATCAGGTTTGATCAGTCTGGGAAGGTAAGATTCAAGTGTGTTGGCAATTAGTCTGGTGAAAATCTTAATCTCTACATTAATGAGGGAGATAGGTCTATCATTTTAGCGAGATCCAGACCTTTCTCAGCTTTTGGGAATAGGATGAAGCGAGCCTCAGAGAAGGTTCCAGACGAAGTACCCTTGGAGATAAAAGAGGAGTATAGAGTTTTAAGTCAAGGGGTTAAGGTGCCAAAAAACTGATAAATACATTCTGGTGATAGACCATCTGGGCCAGGATCTTTGCCCCTTCCCAGCCGCTTGATGGCTCAGTTGAGTTCCTGCATAGTGACGTCTCCTTCCAGACAGCTAAACTCTAATGAGGGATAAGAACATCTACTGATGTTCTCAAAGAAAGCTTTAAGATTTTCCTCTGGCACTGATGTCCCCAGGAAATATAAATATGTATAACAATTCTTAAAGACCTCAATAATACCAGAAGGATTCGTAATGATAGAGCCGGAAGGGTATTTAATGTGGGAGATGAGTGTTTTTGCTTTTCTGCTTTGAGATAAGAAGTGAGAGTTTAGCCCGCTTTGTTGGAGGGTTGATAGATTTTGGATTTATATTTTAAAATAGTACCCGAGGCTTGTTCAGTAAATTTTTGTATTCATTTGAAAACGTAAGGACAGTACTGTGCGAAAGTCAATGTTTGAAGAGGAGCAATAATATTGCTTCTCTGCAATGGTAAATTGAAGGTATACAGCATCAAGGTCTTTCTTAAATCGCTTCTTTTTCATACTCGAATAGGCAATTATGTGAACTCTTAAGGCAGCTTTAAAAGCATCCCAATTAGTGGTCCCCGAGGTATCTTTGTTGAGATTTTCAGCAAAAAATTGATGTTGGAAGGATACAAATGACCAGATAAATTGTTGGTTCTGAAGTAGACAATTATTGAATTTTCATCTAGAGGATGGTTTTTTGATATCGGAGAGATCAAAGGAGGTGATGACTGGGACATGATCAGATATAATAATATTAGAAATGAGGGAAACAATAATAGTATTATTGAGGGATTTGGTGGTGAAAATGTAGTTGAGGTGTGAAAGGGTGTCATGGAGAAGAGAATGGAATGTGTACTCTAAGACAACCGGGTGGGCTAGTCTCCAGGTGTCAATGAGGCCGGTTTCTGTTAAGCAATGTATACAAGCTTTATAGCACTTGGAACTTTTAAATGAACACTTGGATTTTCTATTTAAAAAGGGTTCTAGGACATGGTTCATAGATTAGAGAAATTTGATTTGAGAATAATCCGTTTGATAGAATCCCACAAATTAGAACCGGGTAGATTGAGACCATAAATACTCATAACAGTGACAATATCTGATCCAATAAGCAATTTGACCCACACACTTCTCCCATTGGTGTCGACATCTTGACATAGAATTTTATATGATAACCTTTTACTAATTAGTATGGCCACTCCATTTTTTTCCCAACAGCAGGACTAGCAATAACCTCCTTAACCCAAAAGGATTTAAGTGTCATAGCTTGCATAAGTGAGAGATGGGTTTCCTGTATACAAGCAATAGACATACTTAGCTTTTTGAAATGGGAGATAATTTGATACGTCTTAATTGGGTTATTACAGCATTTAATGTTCCAGGTTACACATTTAAATCCCATTTTACCTAAGAATCATGATTACTACTGATACATTAAAATACCTATGGAAGAGAATATTGTATAATACTGTGCACCAAATCAGCAAATAGAACAACATGAGCATAGATATATCTGGCTGAGATAAGCGCCCAAAATACCAAAGCAAAGCACAGGCGGGCAAAACAAAAGTAAAGAGGAGAAGGAAGGGGATACTTGACCAAGTGGAGTAAGCTAGAAGTAAGGGGTATGACCACAAAAGTGATGGGTGGAAGGTTTCGAATGAATCTAAACCACTGGCAATTGCTCTGGGCAACCTTCCACACCACCGTTTTTTAGCCCGTCTGCGCTATTGCAAAAGTGGACCAGCCATGTGCAAATCAGTCAGCAGCTGCCGCCACCGAAGGTAGCATCCCAGCCCGAATTGCTAGGCCAGATCCCCTCTGCACAGAAAACCAAGCAACCCCAGACATCATTCGGCCTTGTTGGACTTCCTCAGTGAGGTGCAGCCTGGTTCCCTGTGGCGCAGCGAGCAATTAAGGGGTATGCCATTGAACAGAATAGAAGGTAAAAACACATAGAGTTTCGAAAGTACCGAAAGGATCAAGTTACCACAGGGAAAAAAAGATGTAGGATCAGATGACACCAGCAGGGCTAAAGATTAAAACCAGCCCTGGAAGAGAGTACACAAGCAGTGCCCAGCCCACCATCATTGAGGACGAAAATAAGAGACTGCAAAACACAATGATAAAAAAAAGTCAAGATCCAGACGAAGAGGGGTTGGTAGGGAATGACATAGCCATAATGTCAGACTTGAGGGAATGGATGAAAGCTTTAAGGTCAGCTGGATCATCAAATATCAATGTACGACCTTCATATGTCACCTTAAAAGAGCACCGATGATATAGTCCATATCTGACGTTAAGTTGTTTCAATGCAGGATGATAAGAGAGGAACTTCTTTCTGCGCTGGACAGGATTCTTAACCACATATTGAGATATGTGAGTCCTATCACCATGCCATACAAGGGTATTCTTCTTTTTAGCTTTTGAGATGATCAGCTGCAGCTGGGTGCATTCCAGCAAAAAAATAATCAAAGTGCTCAGTGGATATTGTAAATATTGCAAGCTTTTTACTGGGCCAATGTGGTGTGCTCGTTGAAAATTGAAGGAGATTTCTTTTGGGATAAGAAGTAGAGCTGATAACAAATTTTGAAAAACAGGATAGCTTCAATCCCCTCACATCCCTCAGGGAGGCCCGTAATGTGTACGTTGTTGCACCTACTTCTGTTTTCCAATTCTTCATTATGTGTTTGAAGGTCTCTGGCCTCTTTTTCTAACTGAGTGACTCTAGGTGAGACTCACTCCACATAGCAAATTCCGATTTCCATTTCACTCATTTTGTCCTCAAAGACATTTCACCTTTCATCTAATTGCTGTAATTTTTGGTTGGTGGTTTCGCTAAAGGGTTTAAGTGACCTAATTTCTTGTAAAATGGCCTAAACGGGGAGACTAGTGGTGGAGGCAACTCACTTGTGAGTCTTTTATGAGTGGCAGATATAGCTTGCACATCTTTAGAGGCAGTAGGTAAATTCTGGTTATTTTTACCAGAGACCATGAGAAGCAGTTGATAACCGATGAAAAGATAAAGAAGTAGAGAGTGTAGAACTATCACACTGCACACAAGAAAAATAATAATATCAAAGGATACATGTAAAATGGTAACTGGGAGATAAAGTTGAAAGTGTTACCTCAAAAACGCAGTCCAGTGCAGTTTATTTCATAATCAAATCCTTTTTCTTTTTTTCTCGTTCCCTTCTTCTTTGTTATTTCTTTTCTGTCAGCAGTTATGTTAAATAGTCATGTGGTGGCGCTGTTTAAGCAACGCAGGGTGCCGACCAGTCCCGAAACACCTGGATGCATCACCGCCACCACCAGTGTTCTCCACACAAGAGACGGATGCCTTCCCTGACAGCTGCCACGGGCTCAAGGGGCAAATGGAGGCGCGAGCCCCAGCGATGAGCATTCCACAGTGAGGAATACAGTCTCCTGCAATCGTCGCAACAGCGAGGTAAGGAGAGTGGGAAGATTCTTAATGAATGGAAGGTGCTGCATTATAGAGAAAATATGAGGTGGACCGGAGCAAGACGCCTATGTGGCCATCTTCCTCGGCGTCAAGCCACACCCATCTATGAAACATCATGTTACACACATACCAGCTCTAGATCCGCCTTTCTCCCTGGATTTTGCGTGCCCATGACAATGTTGCCTTCCACAGGACATCCACAGCCAGAATCTTCCAGCAGTAACAGTGCTGCTGTTTCTGCAACACACACCTTTGCGCACAGCACCAATATACCTCCTTGTGGTTGAACGCTGCCCTCTACAAGTGCCTGTACAAACAACATAAGGTTTAGATAGAGGCTGCTTTGCATGTGGGAGTGCTAGTTAGAAACTGAACTGCTGGCTCTAGTTCCACAGACTGGAGGTGGCTATTATTGCGTTGGCATGTTATGGGGTTTTCATGGGATATGCAAGCCAGCTGGAAACTGCAATTTGAGAGGTTAGCTTCTATGTCATCCTTTGATACCTCAATAACCTTAAGCTCCCATTCGCTACATTAAAACAGCACATTATAATGTAATCACTATTGTTTAATGGCTTGACTGAGGGCTTCGGGAATTGGCAGTGATACTTGCAGAAAGGCAGGCAGCAGGCTGTTTGGGCTATTTCAGCCCAGCACTGCCCTGGCATATGGAGCAAGCGCTGAAAGGTGCGTGATGGCTGTGGAAAGATGGCAGACCATGCTGCCACCAGCAAGCTTTATGGCCATTAGTGGAAGGAAGGACACTGGAAGGCCATTGAGATTATCCGTAATCTTCTCTGCAGCCCTCCCCTGTCACCAGAAATATGGAATCGTTTTCCGATGCGTGAACGCGCTTACGTCTGTGCCCAGCCTGCCCTGCATGAGCTTTGTGCTCTCAGTGGTACACTTGTCATTCGAAGGAGCTGAATACACCCCAAACAGCCCTGAATATTCATATATAACACATCTCCTCTTCTTGTCCCAATCTTTTTTTGTTTTGTTGAGTGCTTGTTTACTTGTATTGCAGTTTCATAGGGTAATGAAAGGAGATTTAAAAAGGCAGACATTTAAGGACATATAAAATTACCCCATCAAATGGGTGTAAAATAAAAACCCACTGCGCGATGATTCGCACTCAGAGAACATTGAAAAATTGGTAACGACTGGCAAATAACTGGCAGTGTCACCCTCTTAGGCATGCATGTGTAATTGGTTGCATGACACTGCCAAGAAGGCTTTTCTGAATGTAAGGAAATGGGACATGTTGTTTGTTCGGACTGCCAACAGGGACCCATCAAATGTCAGAGAAGACTCAATGATCTTTACAGTGGTTCTGTGTCACCTCAGACAGATTGACCAAGATAACAACCACGGAAGACACATGCCTGCACGACTCGATTAATCCAGCCGTAAAAACTTTCATCCTGATGAAAGTCTTCATCACAAATACCTGAAACATGTAGTTGGTAATGTAATGATAGGCAGAACAAGCCCAACTCACCCCTGAAACGGATCGAGTGGATGCAAAGAAACTCAGACAATATTTCCTTCTATTCAATAACCTTTTGTTGTATAGGTCAAGGCTGGACGCAGGTTCATAGAGTATATCTAGAAGAAACTAGAACATAAGAGCAACACAGCTAAATACAACAGTGCAAGGTTAGTAGATAACACAAAGCGGTGTGATGATGCAGATACAATCAGCACAAGGTTTGCCCCCACCCCACCTGTTCCTAGAAGCAAATAAAGGTACAAGCTGAGAAGTGATTTGTAAACAACCAGTTTAAACATTATAGGTAAATGCAACCGCCATAAAGAATAAAATAGATTGTGCTACACAAGTAGGGTGAGAAGTAGAATGCGCTCACATGTTTAGGGAAAGGTTGCAGAAAACACAGCTAGGGTTACACAAGTAGTATAGAGATGGGCCTAGGTAGGGAAAGGTTGCAGGCGACCTGGGCCGGGAATAATGTATGGTGGAATGCAACGCCCGAGACATGAAGAACAATAACGTGGGGAGAAAGGATTAGAGTACGGCCATTTTTCAGACAGAACTTTGTAAAGCCTTTATTCTGAAATATGAATCCTGACATCAAATCCACTTTGCACACAATGCCAAGCCCCACGATATTCAGACAGAAGCTCAGGCATCAAGGTCAATAAGGAAGGGGGCCCTGGCAAGGAATCAAAATCACACTAGATAATATTCTTCAGATGCACATAGCATGCAACTATAAAGTTAATTCTTTTATATTGGTAGCCGTTAGAAAGTACACATAGCCTTGATCTCCATGGGCAAATATCTACCATTCCAAACA
The DNA here is from genome assembly GCF_040938575.1 of Ambystoma mexicanum. Classification (NCBI taxonomy): domain Eukaryota; kingdom Metazoa; phylum Chordata; class Amphibia; order Caudata; family Ambystomatidae; genus Ambystoma; species Ambystoma mexicanum. The sequence continues at coordinate 1,205,266,178 of NC_090934.1, read as the reverse complement.
ACCTGCTAATGAATAAACGCACAGTGTAGCACATGCGGGTTAGGGTAGCAGGAAAACTCAACAAATAGACAAAAATGAGATTTGAACAGTGGTTCTTTATTTATTCCAGGGCTAACTAGATAGAACACCTGCTACTCCTTTAGCATATCCATGCACAGACGCCATTCCAAGACCACAAACACTTTGGCAGATAAGTCCTGGGAACCAGAAGGAATAACTTCTTCAAACAGAATTATAACAGTCCCTTCATCTCCCCTTCCTCACTGCGCACCCTGGCGTCACATTAAAGTGGCCAAGGTTGGATGAGCAAACTAATTACCAGTTAGGAATCTGTCCACTATGTTGGCTAATGTAGTACAGTGCCAAACAATGGTATGTTAGAAGGAAGTGTAACATTTTTAGTAAGACAAACTTAGGAGGAGCCATTAGTTAAAGAATACCCAATTGTAGTAGCCCTCATATATAGAATGTATAGGTGTTACATCTTATTAACCAATATGACAAGTGAATAAACGTGTTTTCTTATCACTAACCATGATGTAATATGTGACCTGTATTTCATTTTAAAGCTTGTGTTAAAGTTGGGATTACATCGTTGAGAGAATGCTGTGTTGCATGCCTTCACGGCCATTTATATTTGACTAACGCTTGGTTTTCTCTTACACTTGGTGTTACTCGATTCATTTTGTTATTGATCACCTATGATCGATTATCAGTGTCTGGGACCACTTTAACGCTTGTAGGCACTGCTGAGATCCCTAGTGTCTGGCAGAGGGTTGAAGGATTCCTTGTTGCATCTCCCTTGGACAGCGGAGACCACCTCCAAGGAACAGTTCAAGCAAAACCTTAGAGGAGGTTGGCTGGACCCCATTTCTTGCAAAATCCTGCCCGGTCTCTCAGACGGTACGCTGGGCAAAGAGGGCACAGCAGGCTGCTAGAGGAGACTCAATACCGCAGGGCCTTGGGGATCCTAGGATTGTGGGTTTACCTGTGCACGAGAATACCTGCGCAGAAGAGAGTGTGATTGTTATTTTTTAAGTTGAAAAAGAGTATTGAAGATAGAAATAGACTCTATTTCAGACAGTATTTGGGAAAGACTGTGTGGTAGCACGTAAAGTCAAGCCTCCATCGAGGCAGTGAAAAAGAAATAAAGAGGAGATACCATATACAAATGGAAGATAGCTGTGCTTAATACATTTTTTTCATTTATCTTTATGATTTGTCAGCATTGTTTTGTATATAATAGGGCAGCAGAGGTGTTTTTGTGTGTTGGTAGCAGAGCAGTTAGGTTTGTTTGGAGGTAAGTATGGAGTAGATTGAGATTGTGCATTGTTGGCATGGTGTGGGGGGATTTTGTTGTATGGTGACATGGTTTGGATGAGACACGCCATTGTGTTGACATAGCAAGGAACTGAAGGAGCGGGGTGTCAAAAAGAAGGAGTTGTGAAAGTGTACTTTGGTAGCATGTGTCCATTGTCTATGGTAAATTGATTTGTCTATATTGTTATAACGGCAGACACCCCCATTGCTCATCTGTGCAAGGCGCTTCCTCAATATAAGGAGAAGATTGTCAAATACCATATACAATGGATCAAAGAGACGCCCAACAAAATGTACCAGCCTTGGTCTCAAGAAGAGACACATTTGAATAGCTTGCTGCAACACATGCACACGTACATACATGCCACATGAGCTTGACAAATTACATTCCAGGGTACCACAGGTCCAGGGGTGAATATGGTTTTCTAAACCATCAATCAGTTCCACACCTCTAATACACCACAATGGATCCAAACAGACTGGATTAAACAAGCATACAATTAAAATGATAAACCTCCTTGTCCAATTTTGGTAACATGGACGGAATGGCAGGCATATCTCCTGTGAAGGTTGTGGATCGTTGGTTATTTGCAACACATTGAAAATACAATTATTAGCAATGATAAAAGGAGTACCCGGTCAAGGTTGTATACAAATATATACTTTATTATGGTCACAACAGGCAATTTAATTACCCTACTAAATACAATACACCCTGTAAAGGAATGCAGAGAACAAGCATTTTGTAAGAGGAAAAAGGGATGCACCCTGTATACTGACAGGAGGGTGGTTGGCATGGGTAATAACCACAATAGTTTTGAAAGGCTTCTTTGCTTCAGCAAAAAGGGGGAAACGGTCTTCAAATGTCTCTAGGGGGCCTTCTGGGAAGTACCAGGGGTTCAGAACCACAATGTACCACTTGCTGTAGTTATTCCTGGTGCTCAACATCATCGATCGTGTTTTTCAGGCTTCTGAAGCAGCTCTCAAGATGGGAGTCAGCAGCGCGTATCCGGCGGCACAACGGTTCAACGAGTGAAGCTTGGCAAACGGCTGCAGGTTGGCCCTCACAGTCACTCAGAGTTAAGAATCGTTGTCTAAGTGCTGACCGGCGGTTCAGGAGCGCTGGTCGAGACATCTCAGGTTCCTTCAGCGGCTGTGGCTTGAAAGCAGCAGCTCGAGGTGTAGAGGAGCAGGTGGAGGCCTCTTCTCTCGTCCCCACCCCTTCACCACCATCAGCAGAAAAAGAGATACAATTGGGAATTCATGCACAAGTTTATGTGACATTTCCATACCGCATCGATTGGATGGAAGCTGTTATGCACTCAGACAGACATTCAGAAGATACCCACATGTTAAGGCAATGGAGGGAAGTTACTTAGAAGGATGTCCATTGCCGAAGTGCCAGGATGCGGCTATGGGAATCATAAACGAACTCTAAAAAAAAGTTTGACCACACTAACATGATGTTTTAAAGAAGATCTATAAGCCTTAGCCGAAACAATATGAAAATACTTAAGATTGACGATGTAACAGAAGCACTAAGAGAAAGATGCACCAAAAGATGACGTTATCGTGAAAATAAGAATATTATTTAACTTGTTGACCAACAACTGTAAATATGCTGTAACGCAAGGTAGAAAAAGCATATTGAAGCTTGATAAAAAGAGGATTGAAGAAGCTGTTTTTGTGTGCAGGATAAGGGAGTACTTTGGCCTGAAGTCAAGGAGGCTATTTTGAAGATATGGGTGCAAGGCACAAAGGGGGTCGAATTAAGAGACCATGTGCATGAGACATATTTCTGCTAACATTAGGTGGGCAAGGACATTTGCTGATGCCATGTATTGAACAACCATGAACGCAAAGCCTATATGAGGTGGGGTGACGCAGTCTCTAAACGACAGAGAGGTAAATGGCACCCTGTTTAATTAAATCAAATAGCAGTAATTGAGAGGCTGAAAGGGACAAAAATCGGAGTCTCCTGACACGTAATGAAGATCTCAAAGCAAAGGCCATTCATTGGAGCTTTGAGTTAAGATAGTGGTGTGATCACACTCCCCTGAATGTCGCAGAACAGTGAGCAGACTACGAGGTCAACTACAAACGAAAGACCTTGGCTAAGGATCAGGTTGATGACATACGATGGACTAACTGGTAAAACAGAAAACAAGTTGATGCAGCTTGCACACCCAGGTTTCGTTCTATTCACGTGCTGCAAAGACGAGCCGAAAGTCCAAGGTTGGGTACAGTTTCAAAAAGGCCTGCCATGCACTTTCATATACAATGTTGCAGTTATTAGTTATTAGCCCACTGCCATTTTCTCTGCTATAATCAGTAGGTGATATACGCAGAAGTAGCTCAGGGCATTTTTCCTACAGACAAGGGCCAGCCAATGAGATATTAACACTTATATAAGTCTGTGAGTAGACATGTTCTCCTAATCCCAATCCCTCCCGGCGTTAGGTTTTTATGCCACGTAGCAGGACGTCATAAATGATGTATGTAAAAGTATATAAACTGTGTGCAAGCAAATGTAGTTGTGAATATATTGAGGATCTACTTGATACCTGTATTTGTCCCAGCTTTCTTTCATTGGATTAAAGCAGTATTTGACCATCTTTCTTTGTTTTGTCTGATTATTTGGTCTGTGATAATTACTGGTAATTCCATCTAGCACAAAGAAGGCACTTAAAGGTGCTAGAGCACAAATGCTTGACAGTGATCAGCATTGTAGGCGGTTGCGGATCAGGGAAATCAACTGGCTTGAGAATGTCCTTTAAGGCGGCGGACAGCAGCAGGTGCTTGTCATTGCCCTTCTCCCTGCCTCTTCAATGGGCTTGAGTTGTCCTTTAAGGTGGGTGACCCAGAGCTAGGGGGTGTGCTACAGGTGACTGCCTTGTCCTTGGTTATGGGTTCAGAGACTGTCTGGCACTCCCTGTTCCGGGAGTTTTATTGTATTTATTTATTGGTTATTTGTAATGCACATTATACAGCAAACAATTGTGTTTCAAGGCACATCTAGACGGGGTGAGGGGGGACAAAGTATAAAACAAAAACAAAAAGTTCTTAAAAGGCCTTGAAACATTGAGAACGTGCAAGTGCTAGAATGGCAGCAGGGGAGAGGGGCAGGCAGGGAAGAGCAGGAAGGAGAGGAAGGGTTGAAAAACAACACCAAAGTGTTGCTACCAGGCCGTTAGGCGATTTGGATCGTACAAGTGCTGAGACAAGAAAAAGTGAAGAGGGAGAGGAAGGGAAGTGAAGGGGAAGAGGAAGGAGAGAGGAACAAATGTAAAACCAATTGAAAAAGTGCAGGTACATGTAGGAAAAATCCATTATGGAGAAAAAACAGACATGCTATTATGGCTAAGAAGGTACGAATGATTGCAGACAGGGAAAGCCCCAACTCGAGGAGCGAGGGGCTACATCAGGTGTACAGATATTGAATGTGAACACAGTCAGGTAGAGCAGTGATGCAGAAATCTGACACAAATGTAACACAGCGCAAGGCTGGAGTGAAAGGAGGGTGAACATCTTGGGAAAGCCTCACCACAGTTGCAGGGGCTCTATCATTTGTCACCACAAGGTAAACAATGAAAACACAGCACAGGCTGCGAAAAGTCAAACAGTGGTGGCAGGTAGGTCAATTCAAAGCACAGCAAGGTTACAAGGTCAATCAGTGGTTGCAGGTAGGTCAATGCAAAACATAGCACGGTTTCAGTGTCAATCAGTGGATGTCCGGTAGGTCAATGCAAAACACAGCAAGGTTTCAATGTCAATCTATGCTTGCAGATAAGTGAAAAGCACAACACAGCAAGAATGTGAAGTCCCAAAGAGGTTGCAGGTAGGGGAAAAGCAGAACAGCACAGAGCTGGGGAATGACCATCCATGGCTACGTAAGGGCAGGAATGAATAATACCGGACAGGGCTGGGGAAGACAGCCTAGTGGAAGCAGGAGGCCAAGTGAAGGCAAAGTCGAGCAAGAGGTTACAGCTCAGCTCAGTGGAAGAAATGGCTCCAACAGAGGGTTCCAAACACTACAAGTTGGCAAAGGCAGGGAGGGGGCAGTGCCAACGGCAGGGAGAGCAAGGGAAAAAAGGAGTCACAGGACGCAGCAGGTGAGTAAACTAGAATAGGAGGGAGAGGCAAGGACAGGTGAGTGGGCCAGGCAGTATAAAAGAAGGGGATGCAGCATCCCCAATAGCCCCAATAGCCAGTGGAAGCCACAAGAGCACAGGAATAAGTGATTAGAAGCAGAGAGGCAGGGGAAAAAGAAGGGAGGATGCCAAAACAGGAAGAAGCAAAAAAGACAAGAGTGAATTTAAGCTGACGGAAGGCAGCCACCCAAGGGCAGGAGAGTGAGAAGGTAGGAGAGACTGCGCGAGAGAGAAGGAGAGAGTAGAAAAGGCTTAAGGAGGGACCAGGCCTCCCTACCTACAGAGGATGTATCAGTGCAGCACCTCAGGTGAGGTAAGGAGCCCTATGTGGAGAGTTACAGCACAGGAGCAGGCAACCAGGGTGTGGAGACGGCTCAGAGGCGCCAGCTGCTAATAACAGCGTTGGCCAGGTGGAAGAACAGAGAGATGCAGGAAGGTGAAACAATCACGAAGGAGGCACAGCAAGGAGGCAGGCTTAATGTCAGATCAGGTGGAGGTACGGAAATATGTACACAATCTAGAGTGTGACCGCATCAGTCATAGCAAGTAGAATAAACACTGCATGGGGCACGGCAGGAAAACAACTTGCAGAAAACAACAATCATACAGAAGAGAAAGTGTGAGGGGACAAGGGAAAGAAAGAAAGCGAGGCTATAGTGGGAGTTTACCTGCCAAGTGTGGTGGCTGTAGCAGAGATCTGGCAAAGCACACAATTTAAAGATAGGCGGCAGCTGGAGGGAGGGCAACGCCCCTCGATCCCCAGACAGGAAGCAGAAAAGGCCCTTAAAGGTGACCCTTCGAAGGGGCCGGCGTCACCTGCTGGCTCTCCAGTCCTAGCATGGCACACTGTGTGCTGGCTGGGTACCGGTTCTGAAGCACTGGAGGGTGTTCTTTTCTTTTCTTCCTCTGTTCCCAGGAAGAAGTTAAGGAGAGGGATCTTGCTTCCCTCTTTGGATGTTCCTGGGCTTCCTTCACTGGCAGAAGCTGTAAGTCAGACTGTACCTTCAGCCAGGGTCCAAGGATGACTTCTTTATTGTGCTTCAAGTGATGTCTTCAGATGATCAGCCTGAAAGAGAGGCTCCAGCCCTCTATTTAAGCCAAGTGGGGCACAGTAATTGGTGAAGGCTGAGCCTACCTTAGTGACCCAATCAACCAACAATGTTCTGTATGTGTAAAGTCATAACCAGAGTGCTTTCCAACAGGGAAAGTTAAGGGGTCCTGCAGGAAAAAGGGTGTCCCAGAACCAATATGGCAGGAACCTTCTCTCAACAGAAAGAGTTCTGGTCTCACTCCCCTGTGATACTAGGTCCCACCCACCTTCTTGTCTGCTGTGATCAAAATGTCTCTCTGGTTTATGGTTCTCCCTGGGTGGTTCCTTTTTAAAGTGGCATATCTTCCTTGAAGATGCTGAGAGACCAGACTCTATAGCTTCTGCAATTCACATTCTTGTATCTTATGAATGGGGGCCCCCTAGCAGGGATTGTCTACTGCAGAAATAGACTCAGACATGTCAGTTCAGAGTTATTGATACTTAAGGGCGGGAGTTGGCTTCAGGTTGACACAGTTACAAATAAAAGGTTTGTGCATGCCCTGTCTCCTTTGTTATCCTCTGCTGCCAGGCCCCTCGGGGGCCTCTTTGAAGTATCCTCCATTTGTATGTTAATCACTCCCACCAGCTGCAGGGCTAACAAAAGAGAAGGGCGTTTCCATGGAGCCTTTGTCAGTTATTCAGGTTGTCCATGCAGGAGTAAGCTTTCCCCCTCCTTCGGATGACCTTGTACTCTCCTCACCTGTCATATTCCAACTAAATATGACAGGGCCGGACTATACCTGTAGACTGTGTCTATGCCCGGGTGCACAGGTCTATGCGTTTGTTGTGGTGTGAGCATAGGAAAATGTTTGTAATTAGCTCCGCAAATTTTCCTGAGACAGGTTTACCATCATCCATTTACTTACACATTTTAAAAAAGGCCAGACAAGCCCACGCCCACCAAGCAGATGGTTGAATTTCTCACAAAGGGGAATAAATTGCAAAATAGATTAAGCATACTTGAGCTTTGGAAAGTGTCTGAGGGAGAGGAGCATACTAGAAAAGATTATACAGGTAACCCACATGATGGAGGGCATGTGTAACCAACTGTGCCTTCCTTTAATGAATAGGGCATTTTGTTTTCGACTGTGCCAGGGTTATGCCCATTATAAGCAGCAGCAGGCTATACAAATCCTACATTTTTGGCTCCGTAAGAACAAGATGATACTGGCGTACAAGGCACACAGGGCGATACAAGAAGCAGGTTAATATAACGAGGAGGAAAAGATGTGCAACGCAGTATAGAAGCAATATTAAAAGAAGCAAAAGGAATATTCAAGAAGATACAATGTACAAGAAGGGCAGGGCAAGAACAAGGTATCACACCAGACAAATGGATGGGGTGGGGAAAATAGTATTTAAAATAGATGGGACAAACACTGAAAATTACAATCTAAAGGCATTGGGGAGAGGGGACTAGCAAGAGAAATGGGATGATGACTACAGGAAGGAGGTTAAAGCTAGCCTTAGTAGAAAGGTGACACAGCAGAGGGAAAGAGAAGAGAACACAAGGGAGGTTTATGACAGCGTTAAAAGAGACATACACCCTGATTCATGGAATTATTTGCGCGTAAATCGCACATTTGTGTGCCATTCTGCCCGAAATCCCTGTTTGAGGTATGGGATTTTCGGGCAGAATGGCGCGCAAATGTGCATTTTGTGCAGATAATTCCATGAATCAGGGGCATAATAGGGGGGATAGAAAGAGAAGTGTATGCAAAGGAAGGTCTTGGAAGTGTCGGCAATAAGGTGATAGAAGAAGTGAGGGAGAGGAAGAAGGTTGGGAAGCGAACAAAGAGGAAGGAGATGAAGAGGCAACACAAGCTCCTCAAGTAGGTGCTCCCAAAATAACAGAAGTGTATGCACTAATAGATTTGTGGGATAGTGAGTTACAACAGAGGGGTGTCCATCGCACCCAGAGCTTCTCCCAATAAATTCAGGAAGGAAAGCACCATATATAAATAGAGTAAGGACCTTGCCAGGCCATTGAACAAATTGCTTAGCAACAGTTGTAAAAGGAAAGAAGGGTGCGGTTGAGCCTATACGAAAGGTAGGGATGACAAAATCACCTTTGCTCCACAAAGGGTGGGAGGCTAGCTCAGTATATTAAATGGCCGTATGCAGACAAAGACAAAATACCACACATGATGGGTCACCTTTTAACAAATGCAGAGCAGAAATTTGGAGGGCATTGAGGGTACAATTCCCAGACACATCAGACAGGAGAATGATCATGGCATGCAAAATTGGGATAAAAGAGGACCCAGTTGTACATATACAGGAAATAAAAGAGAAGTGGCAATTGGAGACGAGAGCGAATTCGGACAAAAATATACTTGTGTTTTACCACATCTTATGTCAGGGTTCCCTGAAGACATCAAAAACAATTAAAGAAAATAGTGGGGATTGCAGTAAAACCATCATCTGAAATTCAATTGAACATAGTTCATTTTTTTCGAATGAAACAGGCGAAGTAGAGGAATAAAGTTGAAGAGAGGTGGAGGGAGGAAGCAAAATTAGTGCAAAAGAAATTGTTAAAGATATCGGTAGAGGGAGCAATGATTACAATGTGGGGGTGGACCAGTATGGGCAGGAAGGTCTAGAGCCATGTACCAGTGGATATTTTGCAGGGGGGGGTAAATAATTATTACCCCGGGGGGGATGGGTATGCAACAACAGGAAGAGGGTGTGGGTTTGGAACTTGATTCAGAGGAGGATTTGATGGCATGATATCATTTTTGTGAGGTGCTGGACGACTTGGGGGGCAATCTTGGACCTGTGGAAGAATCAGGCAGTATTTATGAAAATGGAGATGGGCAGTGCAGCAGGGAGGACAGCAGTATGGCCCAAGAGTGGGACCGGTATATCCCCAGCATACAGTGCTAATGACTCACCACAATTGCAGCAAGAGCATAGCACATCTGATTACACACACAACAATTGTTTCCAAATGGTAATAAGCAGTCACAGGTACGACAGGTAATGCTATAAACATCATACATCGCAGCAAAAGCCATGAGTATCAATATCCCAGATACAGCAACTACAAACACAACAAAAGCCATCAAACATATTACCAATGCAAAAACAGCAGTTTGAAAAGTGTGACAGGGACATATTGCTACAAACACTGGTGTCCAGAGTAGGGGGTGACTTTTGTGACAGGGATCCATTTTACAAGGACAGGCATGAGCATGTACCCACAATAGGACAGCCCAAGTGTGGTTTGACGTGTAGAGTACCATCTGTAACTCCCGACCTCGATGAGGAACGCTGAATGGGGGTGAGAATAGGAGACAGACAATGTTCCTTTTTCATAGACATTGGGGCAGCTAGATCTTGTGTCAAGGAAGGGAGGTTTCCATTGTCAGAAAATGTGATGTACACGCAAGGGATCTCCGGGGCTATCACAAGGGTTCAATTTACAGAAAAATTACCCATAACAGTAGGTGAGCACACGCTGGCTGTGCCATTCTTATATTTCCAAAAGATGTAAGAGGATTCAATTCAACACTACAGCTAAGTCAACGCCTAGTCTATAATACTGAATGAAAACCCTTATTGATATAACTTTATGTCCAGTTCATGCGTTCTGGATGACTACCCCTATATAACACCCCTCTCTTGGAATCCCCCTGACCCCACTGAGCCAAGAAGTAGTTCTGTTTTGCAAGTTAAAAGGTTTAATTGATAATTTAAACAATATATATATATATATATATCACGCTTTATAATAAATTAATAATTGAATATCACACTTAATCCGAGATGATAAAGATTAACAACGGATAATCTGGCACTAGCACACCTCTTTATAATCACTAAGGAGTTGACATGAAATGGATAAGGTAGCAACAATACTTTTATGGTTTCAAATGGATGCAATGTGGAATGAAATGCAGTACAGAAAATAACTTGATAGGATTTCAACAAAACAATGTAATCACTTTTCTCTGGCAATCCACTCCCCCCCTTTATGCAATGCAAGGAAATGGAAGGAAGCACACAGTTCTCAGAAATGCAATCAAATGTGATTCAGTTCACCCCAGCAAGCTTAGGTTACAGATCGGAGTTTTAAACACAAGCCCAAAATGCTTTTATATGTGCTGGCAATTAAGTGAAAAATATACTAAAATGCTTTTAATTCCCTCTAGGAGGCTTAGGGTGAGTGGTATATGCTTTGAATAAGTTCAGGATCACTTTAGCAAGGATCTAGGGTGTAACTAGCAGGTTAAACGAATTTCTGGCAAATGGAAGGCAAGCAGCAGCAGATTTTTACACGTGAAGACATTTTCAAATCGCGGCAAAATTCGCGAATGCGTCTGGTGCGATTACAGAGGAACTACAAGGGCTAGCAATAGGAAAGCCTAGGATCTCAGCTTCCAGATGAAAGTTACTGCAAGTCTCTAGCACAAATGGTTACAGAGATATGAGCGATTAAATAAAGGTCGTTTTTCAGATTTGAAATTTTAAAGTTCAAAAAGACAAGTGCAGCTTGCAACTAGAAAATGACAGGTGACAGCTTTACAAATGACAGGTGACAGTTAGGAGGCAGTTCTACTTAGATTAAATAGATTGAATTATATTATGTTAACTAAGAGATTGGGTTCTGCACAGTTTTGCTATGTACTCACACTATATTCTTGAATTAAATGGGCCACGCCACGGATCTGGTCAGGTTTTAGACTGGACTCTGGTCTCTGCACTTCACAGTGATCTGGGTCAGCACTCTCTGGTTTTGGATACTGCTCTGCTTTCTCTGGTCTGGCCTGATGGATTTGAAGTCTGGATCTTTCTGCACAGCTTTCTCTAGAGATTGATGGAGGTAAAGTATGGATTTTCCTGGCAGAGCTTCCAGCTGCAAATGGATTTGAAGGTCCCTATCTGTCCTGTCTCTCTGCTTTTATGTGTTTTTTTAAAATGGGTGTGTGTGCAGCATCACTAGGCAGCCCCTCTCCACTTATCATTGGCCAAGCTTTCATTTCTCCCCTGATTGGGGGAGCTAAATTGTGTCAGAGTGATGTCATTTTACAGCTGGCAGAAAGTCCACTCCTCCTGTCAACTTGCACACAAATCTAGATTTGAACCAAATACATATTTCATAGCTACACAGTGGTTTGAAATTACATGCACCCATCACATATCACAGGAGGTATCCCCTGTTCCAACTCTGCTCTTCCTGGGGGCTTGCATTCAGAAATGGCAATATTTTGCACTTTTTAACTGGTTTGAAATATCGGACATTAACCCAAATTTACACACATGTGCGCAAGGAGTATGGACATTAGTTGATGAAGTGTCAGATTTTTCACATGCACACATTTTGAGTAATATCCTCTTTTCCGCTAAAACTCCCCTGAACATACCACCGGTTCTAAAAACCTCTTAAAATGTGGGCAGAAAAATCACAAGAATTATGGTATCATTTATAAAATGTTCACATGTCCGCTCTATGAGTTATTCATCTTTTTAGAGTTATGTTCTGGCCCCAAAGGGGTGTGGTTTTCCCCCAGCACAAGGTTGAATTTCTGGTTTTTCCAGTTCTGCCAAGCCAGCTTGCTCTCACAGGCAGTGCCCCTCCTTTGTCCTTCCAGGAGGAAGCTACATTTACGACATCTGCAATAAACCATCTGCCTGGGTCAGGACAGGGCTTTGTTCAGAGCTCCTGTATTCTGTGGGGGCTCCCCTTAATTCAATTATCAGAGAGATGGCATATCCTTAGTGTGGCCAGCAAAAGGCAGATAGGCCTGGGAACACAGCTGTGACTCAAGTTTCACTCCTGATGGGGGGTAGTTGCCAGGCAAAATTGGAATCTCTTTAAGCCAGTTTTTAGCTACATGTCATTTCTGTTCCCCAGTTTTCTGCATTCAACTAAAACTAAACATTTTTACATATGCAGCTAGAATGCTGATTCTAAGTTTAAAACTATGACATTTAAACAATTGCAACCTATGTGACACTCAAAGTAGGTCACTCATTTCTTTTAAACATTTAGATTTGTAGTGTCTTTCAGTCCAAATTTACTTAAACTGCTGAAATCCACAGCTCAGCCAGTCTTGTTCTAAACCTTCAAGTCACTTCAGAATATAACTTTACATTGGATCAACCTCTTAAAATGTCTTTCTTTGGGATGTTTTGGGTTCATTTATTCAGTTTTCTACAAAAAGTAAAATCTGGTGTTGTTTTAAAACGCCGGCTTTTGGATAGTGGTGAGTACTGGTACTGCACCCCTTTTTGGGATTTAAGAAAATGAATTCCCAACAGTTATGGGTTTGCTTTTGGCAATCAGCATTGCCATTCCCAATGGTTTCAGACTACTGTATGGGTAGTCCAATGGTGGTTTCAGGCAGTGTCCTTCTGTGCCCATAACATCGGCAAAAATGAGTGGCAGCCTATTCTTCATGCATTTCCCTGTGCATTTTCTGGGAAGCTCTGGCCATCATGATGTTTTCCATGTCAGTACTGCACAGTTTTGAGGTAGGGCTCGGATGCATGGGTAAATACATCCCACAAAGACACCAGTGAACATATTGCGGAGGGACTTGATGAGTAAACTAAATATAGCAATTTCATTTACTGAGGAAGGAATAATAGGTTTGACACTAGGTATGCATTCTGCAAATGCAAGGGAATTCACAGATGCATTTTATGGCCAAAAGAGAACTGAGATAGACACTGTTCACCGCAGAAGTATTCCTTTATGGAATACAGGTGTTGTTAGGATGGCTCCTGCGGATAAATGAAAAAATTGTTGCGCGTGCCTAGAGAGTTTCTAATTTTAAAGCTTTATTCAGAATCGACCTTCAGCACAATTAATTATAATTAATTACGTATAATTAATATCATTCCAATGGTATTTCCCCCTATGAGAAGAGCAAGCTTGCAGCCTCATAACTCTTCCAAATATATAATTTAAGAAATACCCAGCTGAGGCAAACAAAACTTTCCATTCCAGTGTGCAAGTTAAAAACTGCATAGCTTCTTGAGTGCTCCTTAACCTTTATTCAATCAATACAGCTTTCAAATACCTGCATTTTAGCTCTAGTGTAACAGGACAAATGAACATAAAATGAGTCACAGTCTCATTTGCTGATCGACAAAGGGGACATTCGCTGGATCTCGAAGATGACCATGTCCATGTGTACCAAGCTATATGCAGAATTCCTAACCTAAAGCAAACATATATGGAATGTTCGTAGGGGGGTGGATTCTATCTAGTATATCTTTACATTTCCCCATCATATTACAAGGTAAAATTTCAGGACAGTTCTTCAATGAAGACCTTGATACCTCTAGATTTTCCAAGGATTTGCTCTTTGCAGTCACTTTAAGCTTGATTTTTTATTTTGTTTGCCACTCAAAGTGGTTATCCCACAATGCTTTAACATTCAACCTACATTGCAAGTCCTTCACATGAAGTATCCAACCACACCTCTTAGCGCCTAGTTAAAAAGACTTTCTTCAAAATATTCCTGTATATAGGTAAACATGCTTGTATCCAATTTCAAAAATGATAGTCAAAAAGAATCCAAGTCAGAAATAAATTCAATAATAATTTATCAAAAAATCATTGATAAGAGCACAACACTAATGGAATCTTGGTGAGGCTGCAGCTACACATCACATGTTAGGTATGGACTTAATATGCCAATGCATTTCGGAGTATACAAACTCCTTCATCAGGGCAAGTCTGTATTGAAATAATGTGAACACACAACATAAAAACACATGCATAAATCAATAAAGAAAATGTAAACACATACCAGAATGTAGAATGTTCATATGAGCGTTGGAATATATGTTTGGAAATAAACAACAAAATAAATGCAGTAAGGAACAAGTAAATCAACAACATAATAAGGCTAAAGGAGTGAAAAACAAATAACAAATGGTACCTCTATACCGGTGTGTAGCCAGTGTAGCTTTTTTTAGGAGTGTCAGGCTGTCAGTAACACCCGTGGTCCAATAAAGGACAGCGGTCACAACGGCTTTCTAAAAGCATGAAAGTTAGAGTAATCAGAGGGCTACATGTGTTTAAGTGAAGCAGTTTATCTATTACAATCTAAAATGCAAAGATACCTGTAAACGCAGCACGGCCGTGAGACAAGCCGTCTGAACGCTGCAGTGCATCGCCGTATTGTGGTGTTGCTAGGAAACGGGTTATATACATAACCACATGACCGCATCGCGTCTATAAGACGGCGCGATGCGTGTGACTTTCAAATAGCTATGCAATCTCGATTTGTATGTCCCCAAGGTGTAAACTAAGTAATTATATAGTCTAAAGGTGGTCAAGTACTAATTCTAGGGTGCATAATGTCTAAAATAAAATTATAGAATCAGCATAGAAATGAAAAAAATACTCTGTGAAAAAAGCTATGTTGTTTACATACAAAATGGCAAATATAAACAGAATCAACAAAAATAAATAAAATCTGCCGCTAATGGTGGCATTGAAAACAATGCCACCTTGGGTCCCAGACTGGACATCCGGGAGGCACGGCAGCAAAGTGTATACATCTATGTAAATATAAATCAACCAATTTAGCAGATTTAGAGCGACATGAAAATTTCTCAATCAGGGAAACAAACATAAATATTATATGTCACCTGGAAACCCAGGCATCAAATACAGAATAAAACAACTTCTAAAGCAGATGAAATAGCACAAGACAGTGGAATACTGTCATACGTAAAGCATTATGTCCATGTACAACAAATCTGAGGTTCAAGGGAAAGTTTATAGAGTATACTGAACCTTCAAGATTGGTTGCCACTGAATCACTATGTCATAGTTAAATGTAGCAATGATAGTTAATCTCTTCATTGAGTCCATGAGGAGATAAACTACCAAGTTTATCTATCCAAAAGGTTTCTCTCCTATTAAGCCGCAGTCCAAGGCCCTCATGTGGATTTTTCTTGCTCAATACCTCTAAGATCAAAAACTTAATTTGGGTTAGGTTATGTCTATTTTCGATCCAGTGGCGGGCCACCGCTGAATTCGAATTGCAGTTCCGGATACAAGAACGATGTTCATTCCAACGTACTTTCGCTGCTCTTGTGGACTGACCTACATAGTACTTCCCGCAGGGACACTTGATACCATATATAATGTTCGTGCTATCACAAGTTCCAAATGTTCTCAACAGGATTTTTTTACCTGTACGGGGATGGTGTATTGTGTTCCCTTTCAATATTAAATTACAGTTGGCACAATGAAGACAAGGAAATGTCCCCGTGCGTTGGGTAACAGGTTCTTTCAATCTCGGGCGTGTATGTACCAGTTCATCTCGCAAATTTCTGCTCCTTTGATATGCAAAAACCGGAAGCTGGTCAAACAGATTCTGTACTCTTGTGTCATTTCTGAGGATGTTCCAATGTTTCTTAATTGCATTTTTAATTTTATTGCTCTGTACAGAAAATGTTGAGACGTATACTGGTGATTTCAATTCCCTTGGCAATTTAACAGTGTCCGATAACAAAGTGCTGCGATCACATGCATTCACACTCTGGGATGCAGCATCTAGTTCTGATGATTTGTAGCCACGACATAAACATTTTTCTTTCATCAATAATTGTTGGGCTAGACAGTCTTCGGGATCACTCACTATTCTTTTCACACGCAGTAATTGACTGTATGGCAGATTTCTCAGGAGACTAGGTTGATGGAAACTCAATCTTTGCAATAGATTATTGCGATCAGTAGGTTTGCGGAAAAGTGTAGTCTTGTAACCAGTATCACTCTTGAGTATTTGAACATCCAGAAATGTAATCCTGTCTTTGGATGTTGTGCTGGTAAACTGGATCCGCTGGTCAATACTATTCAAATAATTTAAAAAAGCGTCAAAAGTAGCTTCTGTGTTCGTCCAAATTCCAAAAACATCATCTATATAACGTACCCATAGATGTATGTGCTTGTTCCAATCTGGCTTATGAAGTACGTTGTCCATTTCAAATTTGTGCATAAAACAAGCAGGCGGGTGGTGTTAAACCCGCCAGGCCAGACCTGGTCGGAGTGACACCTCCCGCCTGCAGGACTCTTAATCAGCCGGTCCGGAAAGAACGGTGGCAGCAGTTTTACCCCCACCGTTCTTTCAAGACCGGCAGGGTTGTAAAGAGTCCCAATGATGTTATGTTAGAATAGTCCCAAATCTCAAAACCATAAAGAGCTGCTGGTAAAGCTTGTTTTTCAAATAGTTCCAATGCCAGCGAGATTGCCCCGCGTCCATGAATTGTAAAGTAGAAATGAATACCTCCACCATATTTACTTAGGGTGATTTTAGCTTTAAGGAGATGGTCCAAACACCCCCCAGCTTCATTAAACCTAATCCCCAAGTAATCGAAGAACTTTACCTGCTCTAATTTTGAGCCCTTAACCTCTATATTTATACAGCAGGCTTGGAAAACAGGGATTTAAAAAACATAGAGGGTCATTAGCTATTAGCACCATGGCTGCCTCCAAACCCGGGTCCGGGTCTGGTGTCTCTGAATGGGGACTAACCGGGTCATTCCAACCTTGGAGGACCCGGTAAGTCCCCATTCAGAAAACCATTCCCCATTCCCATTTGAGCCCCTAAAGGGCTCAATGGGAATGGGGACTGAGCAAATTAGCGGGCCCGTTATTTGCTCCCTGGTCCCTTAACGGGTCCCACCAAGAACGGCTGATCAGACCAGCCGTACCTGGTGGGACTCACTAAGGGACCTCGGAATGTGGCGGTAGGGGGTTAACAGCACCGGCATCCTTACCTCAGAATGAGGCCCATAATACTCTTTTGTTTCATCAGCATTTAATTCAAGTCCAAGCTCCCTGCAATTTCCCACAAAGATGCCAAGGGAAGTTTCCAACCCCTTTGGCGACGTGGCGAGAATTACTGCATCATCTGCAGGGTGGGCCAGCTCTTGGATGCAATTCTAGGTATGTCCATAGCACTCAACTCTAGTGCATCCACTATCTCCTGGATTAATATCGAAAAGAGGAGCAGTGCAGGAACGCATCCTTTGCAAACCCGCTTCTTGACAGCAAAGGATTCAGATTGTCCCCCCCAGTCCGAAACGGACAAGGCCTTTGTCTCCAAATATAATAAATTAGTTGCATTGACTAAAGCAAATAGGGCTTTTCTCCTCTCCAGAACTTGCCACAAGGCTTCTCGTGGGAGTTTCTATGCAGAGCGTAGGTGACCATGGATGTAGCAGAAGGAGAGGCTATTACAATACAGCTAGAAGCAGCAGTGGTGTGAGAGGACAGAGTAGTATTACATGGGACGGATTACAAAGGTGTTAATTGGTGCACAGTGATAGCACTTGAATCAGCACAGTGATTAAGTGACGTGAAAGATGAGGGGGGTCATTAGGGGTTTGGAGGTAGTCATGGCGCTATTCGCGCCACGGCTGCATCCAAACCCGGGTCCAGTCTGGCTGAATGGGGACTTACCAGAACATTCCGACTTATGCAGACCCGGTAAGTCCCCATTCAGTTAACCATTCCCCATTCCCATTTGAGCCCCCGTAGGGCTCAATGGGAATGGGGAAGGCGCTAATAACGGGCCCGCAAATTGCGGGCCCGTTATTAGTTCCAAAGTCCTTTAACGGGACCCGCAGAGAACGGCTGGTCAGACCAGATGTTCCTGCTGGGTCCCACTAAGGGACCTCGGAATAGGACGGTAAGGGTTTACCAGCACCGGCATCATTACCGGTGACCGTTAACCCTTACCACCCAACTCGTAATCACCCCCAAGACACTGACACAGAGGATGAAGTTATTTTCTACATCTGCATTCCATGCCAGTTGCAGAAACAATACAGGCAAATGCCTCAGAATATATCATTGGTTAAAAAGGTAACATCTTTTTACAAGAAGACGGGGCAAAGTAACTAGTTAATTATGGACAGCAGCCCCTATGATGTAAGATTATTGAAATGGATTGGTGCAGCAAAACAAAAATTAAATCAGGGGATAAGAGTACCGACTGAATCCCCCTGTAACACGGCAGGGTACTTTAAGAAACCTGAAGGTGTCTCACCCGCTAGTCTCTGGGGATCTGTCAATGAACATCAATGCACTCCAGTTGTCACATTTAGGGTTTCAGAAGAAAGATTGCTAAGAAGCATGATCGTCACTGCTACCATGCACTCATTCATTCATTGATTCGTTCATCCACTCATCCATCCACTCATGTGCCGGGGTGCTGCATAGTCACCTCCCCCACAGTGCTCACAGCACCCACATTAAGGAGTTTTATTCCCAGCCAATAAAGCAAACTTTGCAAAAACACGTGCATGCCCGCAAAGCAACATGCAAATACATGTCTTGTGCATTTGTGTTCCTAGCATTTCACTGGCATAGCGGGGGCCCCTGCAGCCCCGGTGATGTGAAGGTGCCGCTGCAACATGTCCTGAGAGGGGGCCCCTGGACCTCGGACTTCAAAAAGAAATAGTTTCTTTGTGAAGTCACTCTGCTTCATAAAGAAATGATTTCCGTGTGGAAACAATGGGCCTCATTATGAGTATGGAGGTAGCCGTCCCGCTTTTAGAGGCATGGCTACCCCCATACCGGGTACCAGATCCGGGTTCCTGGAATGAGGAATTACCGAGCCATTCCGACCTTGGAGAGTCCGGTAATTCCCTATCCTGGGATCCGGACCCAGTACATCCCCATTCCCATTTGAGCCCCCTTAGGGCTCAATGAGAATGGGGAGGATTCTAACAACAGTCCCGTGACGGGCTCGTTGTTAGCATCCTGGTCTGCTAGCGGGTCCCGCTAAGGATGCCTTGTTTTACCAGACGTCCTTAGCAGGACCCGTGAGCAGACCTCATAATGAGGCGTTAGAGGGTTAACGGCACCGGCAGCTCTACCCGTGCTGTTAACCCTCTACCGCTTTCCTCGTAATGAGGCCCAATGTCTTTATGAAGCAGAGTGAATTTAAAAAATATATATATATATTTTTTCAGTCTGAGGGCGCCCCCACACCACCCCATGACATGGAATCCTCCAGACTGGCTTCTTCATGTCATGGAGTGGGGGGAGCCCTATGACTTCAAAAAGAAATTGCTTCTTTTTGAAGTCACTCTGCATCATAAAGACATTATTTTTGCACAGAAATCATTTCTTTATGAAGCAGAGTGACTTCAAAAAGAAACAATTGATTTTTGGAGTCTGAGGGTCCTCTCTCTTTGGCAGGACTTGCTGGAGATAAGAAAATAACAGAAGGGGGCGCCGGTAGGACTCTGCAAAGAGCTGTTTCCAGTCGAATAGTGCTTCCTCTCAGCTGCTGCAAAACCATGCGCAGACCAACAGTAGAGGCTATTAGCAGGCAATGGTGGGTTGTTCTTTTTGTCTGCTCTTAAGGTTTGTGCTAGGCGCGTGCCAGTGGGGTTTCCCCTGCAGGTTAATGTTTCCATCAGAACTCTGCAAACCTTCCCTAGAAACTGGTAAGGTGGCAGGCCTTTCAGATAGTGAGGTTCTGTGCAATCTGTCATATTTAACACCAAAAAGCATTTATTTTAGTTATAATGTAACATTTTCCATATATTACACGGCCCACGGTAGTGGCCGTGTAGTTATGGTTAAGTTGCTAATTCCATAGGAAGAGCACTTTTTGGGTGGCTTATAACTTCGCTCTATCTGGATGAATTCTCACCGAACTTTGCAAAAAAAAGAATATGCCCCACTCTGAATTGTTTTGCAAAGTTTAGTGAGGTTTGGTGCAGGATGGGGCAAAGTTATAAGGGGGGACCCAAAATTTCTTTTTTCCCCATAGAGTGAATGGGGGAAAAACTTTGCTCACGCCTACAGCTGAAACCGCTGGACGGATTAGCACTAAATTTGTGGCAGGAGCAGCGGCTTGGTCCCAAAAGCGTGCTTTTGTAAATTTGGTGGAAATCCGTCCAGTAGTTTTTTTTTTTAAAACAACCAAAAAGTAGGTCTAAAAAATGTTGTGATATCTATGTCAGCTCCGCGGACACATTTCCCTGTTCACTCCGCGGACAGGACACTGATTGGCTAAGTGGCTTGTGTCATGACCACGGAAATGCGACGTGTTCGCTGATTGGCTGGGGCGAAGCGTGAGGTGCGTCACATTGCTTTGATGCACCCGCCATCTTGGATCTGTGGATATCCCCAGACAGCGCGGCATCGAACAGGGGGAAAATACTATTTTGGGGAGTGTGTTGGTGTGTAAGAGTGCTTGGGGAGGGTGGGGGAGTAAGAGATTGGTCAAATTCTGTATTTGTTTAGGTGGCAGGTGCCCCTGATGTGTTTGTAATGTCCGCGGTCTTCACGGCTGTCCGCGGACATAAAAAATGCACTACTGGCTATTTTACTTTAGTATGATATTGGTTTTGGGTTGTTAGTAGACCATTGATCGTAATTAATATCCTGTATAAGTAGCCCATACAGCACCGTTAAAATGTTTGATTCTATGGGTGTGTTATGCTGCAGTGGTTGTGGCCAGGGCCTAGAGTCTTGGGTGTAACACACCCATAGAATCAAACATCCATCAAATATCCACAAATCAAAAGTTTGTGTGCTGTTTCATTTGTAGAGTTTGTATGTGAAGTTTTGACTAAGTCATGCCATTAAGATTGTATAGTTTGGTAACAAGCACTGCAGTATAACATATCCATGGAAGTAAACATTTTGGATTTTGGTGTATGGTTAGATGTTTGCTTGAATGGTTGTGTTATGCAGCGGTATTTGTGAGTTGAATTATTATATACTTACTGTTTGACATTTTGTGATTGGATATATTTTTTTAATGACTTGGGTAACTGGAGCAGATATTCATTTTCAATTTCTGTGATAAAAGAAAAGATCATATGTTAGTGTAGGTAGTTCATAATGAGTTATTGCATTGCATAATAGACATTTCTGCATTATTTTGATCATCATATTTAGTTCTTTAGAAGTACTATATTTCAAACCAGTGTAATGTGCAATTTGCTCAGTTTCTGGGTTTCTTTATTAAATCATTGGGTCAGTGGGAAAAAAAACCCATGCTGGATTTAAAAAAAGAAACCTTTTTTGTTATGGTACAATATATTTCTTTCTTTGTTTTCAGTGCTTATTTGTTGTTTCTGGCTAATCTTCTATCTGTTGGCTTGTTGCAGATCTTTGGGTGCAGTTAGATACCTGTTGGCATATTCTAACTGGTTATAGTTTTTTATTTATACTTTCAAGTTATTCATATATCTGTTGGGTTGTTGCAGATTTTTGGGGCAGTAAGATACCTGTTGGCATATTCTAACTGTTTATTTCTTGTTATATTTTAGTGGTATTGATTTATCTGTTTGGTTGTTGCAGAATCTTGGGGCAGTTAGATACCTGTTGGTGTATTCTAACTGTTTATAGTTTCCTAGTTGAAGTTTTGTTAATGTTTATGCACAGATTGATTATTACATTTTGGTTTTAAGAATATTAAATAAGCGTGTATAAGATTTGCTGGTAATCTCTGCTTTAGAGTAATGGTACTATCATTACATTGAAACCATCCACAATTCTTTTTTATACATGCAGTGTAGTGACCTGCATTGGTTGAGGATCCTGTGTGGTAGATTATACCTATTGTTGTGAAGGTTTTCTTACCAAGTGATACTTGACCATGTGTGAATCCAGTCAGATTGCAGTTATTTTTGGTACCATCTGCATTTTAACGTAAAAGCATTACTGTTACGTATTTACTATGTGTCTGTATTTGTAAGGTGGAGCGAGTATCTGAATTGCAGGTAGTACATAATCTGCCATGGTTTGCATTTTGTACAAGTTGTTGAAATGGAATGGATTCACAGTTAGGTATGGATACATACACGAAGCGTTCTTTAGGGATTTGCTCCTGTGCTACATGGTTGCAGAGAGTGCATGTATGTTTCCACACGTATGAAATCTGAAAGATTTCATTTATAGGTATGTTTTTGTTTTCCAGTACTTGTAGTAAGTACATTAGAAATTCCTGTGGATCCTCTTGTGAGTTTATAGTGAATTTGACCATTCCAGCATAGTAGTCTAATTCTTGTCTTATTCCATGAACACTGTAGGTGTTGTCAGGATTGTTGGTTGCATTTCTATGAAGTACTAACATTTGCAAACACAATTGGTCTGTATTGTGTAAGTAAATGCTGTCAATGATTGGTGGCAATTGGAATAGAATATGTATTGCTACATTTGCATAGCAATTTACACCAGTTATATTTGAAAATTTGAATGGACCTGATAGTTCTGTGTCCAAGTCATTTTTTCGGAGTGTGTGTTGCTTTTTTGAAGAAGTACTTGAGTTACTTTGAGCAGTAGATTCTTCTTTGGTTGTGGTAATTGATGAAGTATTAGCTTCTTTTACTTGCTTTGGAGGTATTGCGGTGAGATCCTATATCGTTTCTATTTGAAGTAGTTTTATTTTACAACGTTTTGCTTTTTGTGGAACAGGATACGTTTTTAGATGGGGGTTTACAGTGAACATGGTCTATTGTATTCTAAACTGCAAGGAATATCAGCATTTACTTTACTTGCATCAAAGTTGATTAGAAATAGTCATTCAAGTGTACGTAAGCGTGATAGTGCTACATAGCTCATGCCTTTTTCAAAGACTGTGCTCCCAATATCTATCAATGCTTTATCTAGGGTAAGACTTTGTGATTTGTGAATGGTGACTGTGTATGCTAGAGTTAGAGAAAATTGTTCGCTGCGTACATAAAGCTTCCTATCCTTTTAACTTCTGATAGTTTGTCAAAGAGAAAATTGACAAACTGAATGCTGTTGTCACGTGGGTATGTTTGAAAGCCAACAACTGTACCGAGTGCTCCATTAACTATTCCTGGCTCCACATCATGTACTGCTTTTTGAACTTGTTCAGTGTTTATATTGCATGATACAACAATGTAAGGAACCCCCTGAGTTTTTGGGTAGTGTTGATGTTGACCGCGTCCATCCGCAGACAAATGCACAGTCCGTGGACATCAACATCACTAGCTGGGGGTTCAGTATGTTCTATGTTACATGTATATAAACTAAGGGAATCCTGGTAAACACCTATCTAATTCACACTATGTATATCTATATTCAGTAAAAAAAAAAACTTTGGTAAAGGGAGGTTATGGTTAAGTTGTGCTATTAAAAACATATGAAATTCAGTAAAAAAACTTTGTTAAAGGGACGTTATGGATAAGTTGCGCTACTAAAAACCTATGAAATTCAGTGAAAAAACTTTGTTAAAGGGATGTTATGGTTCCAAGTAAAATCGCAAAAAAAACCTGAAATTCACCAGTTATGCTATGCTAAGCAACCATAACTCGCGCCACCACCGTGCACTGCTAAGACTAATACCCAGGACATCAAAGATGACATCACAAATGTCATTGATGACATCACTGATGACATCACATGTCTGGCTCACTCTTTTTTTCCTTTACTGACATATCTAGTCCACATAGTTTTCTTCAGTAACAGTCAGGAACTAAAAATTCAAAAAGTACTATATTTGAAGACTTATACTTCAAATATGTTCTTACAGTAATGCACTTAGGGTCCACTCACATCATATTCAACATATACATTGCGGAAAACACAGACCTGAATGCTTTGTGTGTATGAAGATAATCAGTAGGTTATCAACACTTTCTTAGTGTTCTGTTGTTTTTTTTTTTTATTACTGTACTTTCCCTGGACATGCTCATTTTAATATGTGTTGTTGTCTGTTTGTGTTTTGTGTACAGTAATGTAATAATGTACTAAATGGGTTTTATTATGTACTTATTAAATGTTTACAGTATGCAAAACTCTAATAAGTAAGTATTTTTAATTTTAGTATTTAACATGGCAAGATTATTAATATTGAATCTCCATCATGTTTGCTGCACACTATGCCTATGTTAATACATGCATACCTTAGTATATTGGAAAAAAACTTCATAATGCAATGCTATTTGGATTAATGCATTGGTTAATGCACTACATAGATCATAATATGTATTCCAATGATCCTTGCCACTTCTTTTTATTAACATTACAATTAGAATCCCTTGTATAGACTTTTCATGAAAAGTAAATGCATATGTGATGTCAACAGTGATGTCATCAATGCCATTTGTGAGGTCATCTTTTATGTCCTCAGTACTAGTCGTAGCAGTGCACAGCGGTGGTGCGAGTTATGGTTGCTTAGCATACCATTACTGGTGAATTTCAGGGGGTTTTCGGTTTTACTTGGAACCATCCCTTTAACAAAGTTTTTTTTACTGAATATATATATATATATATATATATATATATATATATATATATATATATATATATATATATATATATATATATATATATATATATATAGCATGCCTTTGTGAAACATGGACACGCAACCAGTTAACATTTTCACACATTACCTTTCGTTAGGACGTTAGGACTCTTTAAGTCTTGAAAGTACATTTTCAAAATACACAGGCCGTTGTTTGCCTTCTGCTAAATTGCATTCTGGTATTTGTAGTCTTGCATTCAAGGTGGGGGAAATAATGACTCAATTTAAAATGTTGTGCCTAGAATAGTTCTTTAAGGATTTATATATTTGTGCAAGCACTTTACTATGGTTAGTGTACGTTTCAAGTTATCTTTATAAAACAGAGTATTGTTGAAAGACAAACAATGGGGTGAAAGTGGAAAGGAAGAGGGGCAAGTGAGTCATGAATATTTGCACAGAGGTTGGGTGGCGCGGTTACAATCTTGGGGGCTGGAGCGGTTATTTCCTTAGGTTCTGGCCCTGTGCTGATTTTTAGGGCACCAGTTGAGGATACATGTATGTGGACAGCACCCACCAACCTTTTTTAGGGGGTGGCTGCAACACCTGTTGGGTGTTTTTGATGCCAGCATTAACAAAACAAAAATGTTTGCTTGCTCAAATGTTTGGCTACTAAGATTTCACTCCAGGTTGCCATGTTCCAAATGCAGACGCTTACCCACAAGACCACATAAAACTGTCACTAAAGCACACGTCTGCTGTTAGGAGTTGTTCCTTGGAATATTTCATAATAATTTTTGGGTTTAAAAGGTGGGCTCCTTTTATACTTTGCCAGCATATATACTGCACATTCTCCTCTCTGGATACATTTTTTAGGTTGATTGCTTATTGGTAATCTTCATTACTCATATCCCTACTCTTCCACCTCCCAATATTTGTGTATGAAGAACAGTGCCTCATTACACAAGTACTGGGATGAGGTAGAGCAACATGGAGGTAATGCCTGGCTTAGTTACCTGTAATCTTCATTAGTCATAGTCCCAGTCTTCCTTGTCCCAGAACTTATATATGAGGCAAGGTGCCTCATACGTAAGCACTGGGACGAGGAAGAGGGATGTGGAGGTAATTCTGAGACGAGGAGCTGATTTTGGAGGTTGGGGTAGGGGTGCGAGGGAAAG
This sequence comes from Ambystoma mexicanum, assembly GCF_040938575.1. Taxonomy (NCBI): domain Eukaryota; kingdom Metazoa; phylum Chordata; class Amphibia; order Caudata; family Ambystomatidae; genus Ambystoma; species Ambystoma mexicanum. The sequence goes on along the minus strand of NC_090934.1, from coordinate 1,205,240,227 downwards.
AGGATGTGTGGGGCTATGGGATGGGGCAGGGGCTGCTCACTAAATCTTAATGGCCATCCATGTCCCGGCTAAGCTGGCATTTTGGTGCAGCCAGTCTAATAATTTCTTACTTTGGCTTGAATTTTTTTAACTGGGCATCTCTGATAAAGCAGTTCTGCTCAGTGCAATTACCTGGCTAGACTGACATTTGGGTTCTCCCAGTCTAGGTATGTCTTAATGTGGCATGGCATGTTTTACTGCAATATGTTTATTACGTGTCTAGACTGGTGTACATTTTGCAGCCAGTTGGACATGTTGGGCCTCATCACGAGTTTGGCGGTAAACCTTAAATCCGGCGGTAGCGCTGTTACCGCCAGATTTAAGGGTCTGCCAAATCAGGGCTTCGGCGGATTTGTCCCCAGCTCTGAGCTGGGAGGAAATCTGCCGAAAATGTGTCCTCATACTGCCGGCAGGAAATCCGCCGGCGGTATGAGCGCGAAATTTCCCCATTGAACCCAATGGGGAATGGGGCATTCCCGAATGGGCTCAATGGGGAATGGGGATTTCCAAATCCACCAAACCCGTGATCCGGCGCTAATAGTGCCGGTGGGTTTGGCGGTAGGGCAGATAGTGCCAGTGCTATTAGCGCCGGCGTTACCGCCCAACTCGTGATGAGGCCCCTTGTCTTTGTGGCATGGCCTTTTTAATAGCAAAGCATTATATTAATTAAAGGTTTAATGTTCCTGTGCACAGTTGGTGACTGCAGGTGTTGGATTTTTGGATTAGTGTAACCCTACAAAACAATTGCAGACGGTCTGGCTTTTTAGACAGTTTTCTCTCATAAAGTGTGCTGTATAATGCATATTATATGCACACATATTCATATCTTTCTCATAGTGCAGTGTGTGGTATGCCCCTGCAGCAGCATGATCGTGTGTATTGCACAAGTGTGTAGTCTAGGCCGTCCCAGAGTGTGGCACAACCCATGATTTTTGCTGAGGTGGGGGGCCCTCAGCTTGGCTCGCAGTGGGAGCCCCACATTTTGTGCTACGCCACTGTAGCATTTAATATTAAAATGACCCTGCCATCAAGCCCACCCCATTCGTGGTTAAAAATTCAAAACCGGCCTGGGGCGATAAAGTGATGTGCCAAAGATCACACTACTTGAACAAGTGGGGAAGCCCAGATTAGAATGCAGTGGTCCTGGTGCCACCACTTCTCATTCAGCTACTCGAACAAATCAGCTCTGCAATATACAGCAATATAAAAAAATAGAAAGCATTTTGTAAGCCAGGTTTAAATGGGGCATTCTGAGAAATACACGGAATATCATGATCCCTGTGGAGAGAGTGGAGATTCCACGATACAGAGGAAACAGACCAGTCCCTGTAGCATCATTGTTAAAACCACATGTCGTTCGGGACTCTCTTCCCCTTCATTTGCCATCAGCGTTTTCTTTTTTGATCCCAACACATTAGAAACATCTACCGCCTCCCAGCTTGAGTGGCTCCTGGCAGAGCCAAAGTATTGCATGAAGTCCTGTTTTGATCAAGTTAGGGGGCAGGGCACCTACATGCAAGTTTGAAGTGTTTTGTGGTTTGGGCAGTTCTGAGAGCTGACGTTCACGATGCCCCAATAAGTGCAGTATTTACCCTGGAGGGTGAGGGGCGGGGGTGGGGGGTAGCTGATTGCCATAGTGGTGTGGGCGGGACTGAGGGGCAGAGTTAGGTGGTGAATAATGTTGGTGTCCTTAATGTTAGAAGCTGGCGTCTTTGCATGTAAACACAGTGCATTCTGGTAACATGAAAATAACAGCCACTCTATCAAACATGTCTGTAATAGTAATTCAAGCAAGTATTCCTTCTGAGCATGTAATGCAAACTGGATCTGATGCTCATTTCATGTAACAGAAAACTCACCATAACAGTAAAACGTGTGCAAAGTACACGCTTAGACATATGTACAGCTTTGCATTGTTTTACTGTTCAGGCTTGCCTGCCCAGGTGAGCAAAGGACTAATGTCGGATGCAGCTTGTAAATCAGTTGTACGTTGCCACACGCAAAGTAAACCTTGGCGGTCAGGGAAGAGCTTCTTCAACTTGGGGGGGTTTGGGACACCCTGTAAACAGCACCGCGTCAGGCCCAATTCCACCCCTTATGCTGTTCGGAGTAGAATAGCCTGGCATTTAGGTGCTTGGTGAATCCTGTGTGTGGGACCAGACGCAATGCAAATGCGCATTTCTGTTGGGGCATGGTACATAAGCTAACATTTTATTGTAGACCATTTTTTGGTGCGTTCTATCCCATCGAACAGCATACGTGGTTATTCTATGTAAAAAGTGGGGCTCTTACATGTTTGGCAAATGTTGAAACGCTTCATGCTGCGTCATCAGTCTGTAAGGATAATCCTGACATGGGCCACATTACGACCCTGGTGGTAGCCGCGCCAGTAAAAACGGTACAGCTGCTGCCAGGGTCGTGTTTTTTTCCGGCCCTGGCAATGGAGAATTTACTGTGGCATTACAGCCCCGGTGGTCCCGGTAAATCCCCATAGCCAGGCACTGTTAAAAATGACTCCCCATTCCCATTCGAGTCCCATAGGACTCAATGGGGAGGACAGTAGCACTGGCACCATTTATATTGTTGCCGGTGCTATGTCAAAGTCTACTGACGGGTGCTGTTCCGCCCGCCACGTCAGACCTGGAGGGCGGGGCAACACCTGCCCGCAGAGCTCTGAGTGTGCCGGTACGGTAACAATGGTGCCGGTAGCTTACGGGCACCGTTGTTTCCGGATGGCACACTCATAATGACGCCCATATACCTCTTTGCTCTCGGTGCTTAGAGAGCTACTATAGCCCAGCCCTGTCTCATTGATCCCCGAAAATGCAAAAGCACATTTCGGGGGTTGCTGGCGGTTCTCTTGCTCAGAGGAGAATTGCTCAGCATTTTGAGGCGGGACTGTCCTTGTGGGTTGCATCGGACTGACAGCCACACAGGACGCTAAACCATTATTGCAGATCCTTGTGAGAGGAGTACCATCCCATTACACATTTTCCTGCAGTCTATTGCCAGGCAAGGATTAAAGGATTTCCAAAATACCATACATTGTGCCAGAAGAGATCCTGTTCAAGTAGAAAGTCAGCGTGAGAGGGTTAAGAAAATAACTCAGCTGCAAAGGCTTTTCATGTCTTGTGAAACGTGATCAATGAACGGTGGGGGCGGCAGGTTTGCAACGGTGATACTATATTCAGCTGCTCAGACCGGGCATGCATATGGAACAGATAATCACCCGAGAGAAAAATCAATGGGACTGCCAATAGCAAATGTGTCGGACGCATTATCTGGAAGCAGGGAGGCCTTGAGCTCCCGGACGGCGAGTCCAAAAACGCGCCGGTGCTGACGCGGAATCCTGCCGGGAGGCGGTCACCGCGTATTTCCTCTAGACAGGTATCGATTTCACATGGATCTAATGTGGTTGTGTGTGTTCAGAGGAAATCACGGTGTGCAGGAGTGCTGCGGGAGAAATCCTATGGCAGTGTTTATAGGGGTCCTGAGAGTCGATAATCCTGCACAGAGCCCCCGGGTAGGTGCGCTGCGCTGAAGCGGGCTTTCTATGCAGGGCCAGTCAAAGGATGTACACCGACTTAAGCCATGCCAGGCTTTGTTAGGGTGTCCAGACATCCCTGTTTTGCCCGGACAGTCCCGGAATTGGGTGCCCTTTCCCCTTTCCTCAAGATTATTTTTCCATTGGTTCCGGTTTTTGTTAGAAGGTCTCCATAGCTGGCAGGCAAGAATGCACAATCTCGCAGGGAAGAAATGCTGCATTTTACGAATAAAGATAGTGGTAGTTTGGGATAAATTAATTATAATATGTGTTTATTGCACTAGCAAAAATTAAACCTTCTTCTCCTCCAACCACCACTGAATTATAGTGCCTTGACAGCCACTGCCAAAGAGTAGTCCTACTTTTATGTTAGTTGCCCTGTCTTGGTTTTGTATTTTTTAAATCTGGTCACCCAACGTGGCCCCCTATATCTTCCAGTGGGGCAAGATGTTCTGACAGTAATGCCAATGAGAAGCCCGCTTGGCCCCAGAGGCAGTCCACTAGAGTGGACTTGCGGTGGAACCGAACCAATGTGCACCATTATATTTGTATTGTATTCATTCTATGTTGGGGTGTAATTTCCATCAGCAATGACATACATAGGAACAATACATGAGAGGCCGTGCTGGGATAGGGTCCCTTTGCAATAGATTGAAGTATACAAAAAGATGGGACATGGATGAAAAAACAACATGGCTAATAGATTTTGGATGAGCCCATAACATACATGAATAGCTTTTACTCATTTAGTTCATTTCACAGCTAGGTTTTTTTGTATCTATTTGTATGGCAGAGCAGAGGGATGAAATGTAACTTACGTTTCCCGTTATACAAATACTACAACATTTGCACTGGCATTCATTTTCATGACTGCATAAATGCTGTGGATTCGCATAGGGTCCGCCGACTTTTTGCACCAGCAAACAGCAAGTGGACTCTATAGGAATCCATTGAAAACTCTGCCGACCATCCGTACGCGGCAAGCAGTGTTTAGTCAGATATGCACAGTCGAGAGCAAAAGGGGAGAGTAAAAAGGCGATGTACAGCTTGTACGCCTCTTTTTTACCCTCCCCTTTCGCACTCTGCCGCACAAATGAGGAAAATTCAGCGGCAGGGATCTGTACGTTTACACTTTTGTGTAAACAGGTTGCCGCCACTGAATTACAATGGAATTTGAAAAATTAGCCTCTTAGACCCTGATTCATGGAATTATTTGCATATAAAACGGGGATTTGTGTGCCATTTTGCACAGAAATCCCTGTTTAATGAATGGGATTTGCGGGCAGAATGGCACGCAAACCCTGTTTTGCATGCAAATAATTCTATGAATCAGGTCCTTAGTGTCACCTAGTACAACAAATATATGGCATACATATTCACATATGAACATGACATCATGTCCCGACAAGGGCACGTTAACAAGGACTAACGCCATTGCGTCAGACGGAACATTACATTGCCCAATAGAATTTACATGTCGCGCATGTGAAGTATGGCGACGAGGATGGGATTTTATCTTCAAAGAGAATCCTCTGACACACACTTCATGGATTCTTCTCCAGAACTAATATACGTCTGGATCAACAGAGGGGGCTGCGCAATTATTAATGCTTGATACACCAGCTGGCTCCTCAACACTTAAGGGTCTGTATCTGCAACCCTACAGTCCCTTCTGTCTGCACTTATGTGCCACCCGCTGGCTGTACTTGTGAGTTAACTGCCCTTCCCCCTTCGCCTCCCCCTGGCACTTCTCCCCTTCCCTCTTCCCTGCACTTGCGCAGTCTGAATGACACAAGGCCTAGTAAGATTGTTATTAGGTCCTCCCTTGTTTCTCCTCCTTGTCTTGTCGTGCCTAGAAACACTTGTGCACAGGAGCGTTATAAATGCCACATCGTATCATATCATACCCTCTCGAAGTAGGGCTGCCCAATCATGAATGCTTGATACTCTCTCCAAGTTAACATTTTTGCGCAGACTGACGCCCAAACTGTCAGATACTGAGCGCCCTGGGGGAAATGTCTCCATTGCAGCTGTGTTTCGCCGTCCCATACCTTTCGACATGAATGACCAGCAAGCATTAGGCCCACGATGGGAAAGATGGCTCAGGAGATTTGAAAACGACCTCGCAGCCTATGATGGAAGTGCATCTGACAAGTTTGCCAGAAGACTTCTCATCAACTTAGTGGGAGATGAAGTCGAGGATCTCATCCCCACTTTCCCATCAGATGAGGTCGGCTCAGACATAGGGCTCATAGAAGCGCTGAGTGCATACTTCAACCCTCGTAGAAATGATTACGAACGCCACACATTCAGCACCATCTGTCAGATAGCAGCTGAATCCATGGATGCATTTGCAACACATCTTCGCAAACTTGTGGCTCACTGCGATTTCCACGCATTTACAAATGAAGAGGCAATTCTACTCTGAATCATTGGAGGATGCCTGTCCTCCTCATTCAGAAACAAATTGCTACGAGAACCACTTCCTGTTCCTCTTGCTAAAATATTACTGATGGCCAGAACGGAAGCCAGATCAGACGCCAAGTGTCCCAGATAGAGACGGGTAAAGGATCCATGAAGGAACAAGTAAACCAGGTCTCCCATGTAGGAAAAAACAAATACGCCAGTAACCTTCCACCAAGAAGATATTCTTTACAATATTATCGTTCTGGTATGCCGTTTCCTCATGAAGAAGGGGTGAGATGCCCTGCCTAGGGAAAGAAATGCAGCAACTGTGGCAAAGAAAACCATCTGGCTGCCGTCTGCAACTAGATACTCGCACGATCACATGGAAGTAACTTCACACCGGCCGGGCAAGATCCCCGTGCACATGGAGAACAATGGGAAGAGATGCAAATGCAAGAAGAGACCTTGTAATCCACTTGGACAAGTGACGGGAAGATCCTCTTAAGCCCACTTTTCAGAGGTGGAGACAGAAGTGATTATGCATACATGATGACTTATCTGGTAGCATCACCTGCAAGCTACATCCATCTACTCATGGGGGAGCAGAAGTTCGTCATAGATATGGGGACACATTTAAATATCATGTGTGATTCCGAATTTTGCAGGATGATTCACCCACCGGGACTGATAGCGTCAGCACTGAAGGTGTTTCAGTGTGCTGCAAAAGGCCCAGCGATAAATCACAGAAAGTTCTCCCCGACCCTTCACTACAAAGGGAAGCAGGCATTCTCTGAAATTCATGTCCTCCAAGCTGAGGTTCCAGGCAGCAATTTACCTGGTCGCTCCACTGCCATTGAAATGAACATTGCAGCTGTAATGTATGCAGGGCTCAAGTCGGGGGTACACGTGGGTGGACTCAGTCCCCCCCAGCTAAAATGAGAAACACTGAATGCTCTCTTTGTATTTATGAATTAAAGCTGACCTCAGTCGTCAGGTTTGCAAGCGGGACACTTCACCACTGCACTGTTCCCGGGAGGATAGTTCAGCAACAACGTGCTCGGCTGGGAAACAAGACGACACGAAGCAACACAGGTTTGATCCCCGGGTCCGTGCTTAGAAACCAAGACATATTCCTGTAACAGTGCCTGGATACCCGTATGAGCGCTTAAAAATGTAAATAAATAACCTGATGAAAAATGACAAACAACGAAATGTTCCATTTCGGTACTGCAAGTTCCAGGGAAAAACTTTTGTATTGGTTCTTGGAGTTTAAAACATGCACACCTGTTAACGTTTTCATAAGCACTATTAGAAGAAAATAACCTCTCTTGCTTTTGTGTGTGTGTTGATTTTATGAAAGCCAAATGCCATTCGTCCTGTGCAATGTGGGTGGTTATGCAAAGCCAATTTAATGAAATATGGATATTTCACCTGGATAGGCACATTTCTGGTGACATCACAACCCATTGCGTTTGTTGATGAGTCCCCCCACTTTAATTTTTCGGACTAGAACCGTGAATGTATGCCATGCAACATGCTCTTCCAGTGGTGCAGCGATTTCCCTCTCTATTTAAAGTCATTGGATGCCTCAAAGGAGAATCTGTAGTGCTTCATATCGATGAGTCAATAACTCTAGTGGCGCAACATCCTTGGAGAATACCCATCCATCTCCAGCCACAAGTTGAGAAGGCGATACAATGCCTATTAGCTGATGATATAATTGAACCAGCAGCAGCTGTCCATACGCCATGGGTCTCACACATAGCAGCAATGCCAAAAAGGGGCATGCTTGACAAGATACACATATGTGTCGACATGAGGCATGGCAACAGGCAAATGGATGAGAGAGACATCCCAGGATGCCCCTGGATGACATGATTTGCATTGCTCAATGACTCCAACGCTTTTTCAATACTCAACATAAAAAAGGAATTTCATCAGATTGAACTAGACGTGCACTCCAGATATATCACCACTTTCACCATGCACATTGGACTACTATGCTACAAAAGGCTTAGCTTTGGTATATCATCAGCAGTGAATATATCTCAAGAAAGCATCCGAAAAGGTGATACATCACATACAAAACTGTTTCAACTACAGTGACAACATTTTCGTTTTTGGTGACAACATTGAAAAACATGATCATGTTGTCTGCTTTCAATTCGTTTGCAGACTTGCTCAGGATCCTTGAAGTCTTTCTTCCATGTTTATTGGTGGAGGCAGTGGCAACACCAGCTATAAAAAATCCACTGGGTGCAGAGCGCAGCGTTGTGCTGCTGTGTGTTCTGTGTTCCCGTGGTCTCCAGGGATCCGGCAGAGGAGGCTGTCTTTAAACCGCATGCAGGTCCGTGTCATCCCCTTTCTCTGTTTTTTTTCATGCAAATAATCAGTGCATTAAACGGGGGCGCTTTGTCACGAACATTTAACTTTGCTATTAAACTATGAACAGTTACGCTCTGCACACCCGCTCCTTTCCTCCGTGTTTGCACCCCTCACCGAGGAAACACACGATGAGCTCTCCTAGGTTGCAATAGGCTGAACAGCCTCTGCGTCGGCCCTCTGTTTCACTTCCCCGGTCTCGCCTGCACCACAAACAGTTCTGCCTCTAAACATGCAAATTCCTTTATGCATGACTGGCTCCAGGGAGGCTGTTTCAGCCCGAAAAATCAAGCAGGGGTTTCTGTAGCAATTCCACCAAAGCGCATTTAAATAGCCTCCCTTTTTTCTCTGTGCTCGCCAGCCCTGAAATCAGTTCGTTTTCATGCATGTCCTACTTCCTCCACCCTGAAACTATCCTTTGGATGCCATCCACTTTATAAAGCTGAACGTCCTCAGTCAGCACCTCCAAGACTATCTACAGTTCTTCAAACACCTCAAGTCTTCTATTTTGGCAGGTCTCGGGAATCTTCTTTTTATCCCCACAATGGCAGCGACATTCGTCGTGGTGGTGCCTGCACGGAATCTCAGGAGCAAAGTCAAGACTTTTCACGGATACCCGTGGTGGATCATGTTGGGGAGGAGCCTACTCCCGTAGAGTTGGCTGAGGTGTTCCGTTTTCCCTCTTTAGCTGAAAATGCAGACTCATTCTTAGTTCTGTTGAATGACAATATTGACATTTTAAGGGAAATCACAAACCTGGAGCTAGGACATGGTAACAAGTAGAAGAAACTCCAGCTTCCTGTAGACCAAATGTTCTCTGTCGAAAGTGACGCGGAATAGGGCTCTGGAGCGGCTGCCGTTTCTCTAGAATGTTTAAAGTTGCAAACAAAGTGTGCTGTTAAGAAAATCACGCAGCTGTCTCTTCAACCACAGGCCACGATTCACAGGGCCTACTGCAAATCCTGACTCTGACAAGTTTTCCTTCTGACACTCTTTCATGTGCAATACCACCAGAACCTTTGCAGGCTCAAACAAATTCTCGTAGGGGGCTCTGTGCACAATTTACGGGATTGTTAAAAGAGCTGAAGGCGCACTACGATCAAAACAAAGTGGTGTCGATAGTCACCAGAGAAAACACTCACAATTTGGAACTCTTGTTGGGAAAAATGTCTGTGGTCGAAGATCTGCTCCGGTCCCTCTCCCTAGAAGCCATTCCTAAATTAGCGTCTGAAATCCACTGCCCCCACCTTTTTCAAGTTAGTCTTTCTCTCTATCGGGGGCAGTCTTACTAGAGCCTGATCTAATGACCAGTGGATGTTGCCTTCAGCCTTTGTGTGACGCAGCAGCCAGCTTCTTTGAAAGAGGGAGTTTTGATCGAGCCATCTTCCCCTGTAGAGGCTGAGGTACTCCGAATAGCAGAAGAGCTAATGGCAGAGAGTAGGGGTGACCACCTGCCTAGCTCGCAAACGCCCGAGGAAAGAGCTAAATCAGCCGGGGCATTTCCAATCTTTGATTTATCAGGGTCAAAGACACAGATCAAGCGGCAAAGAAATGGCCCCAAAACAAAAGGAAAGAAGCCAATTCAAAATATTCCGTCTGTCTTGCCCAAAAAGCCAGCAAATAAAAATGAAACTTCTAAAAATGCAGGCAGAAGTTCTAAACAATTTTTGGGAAAAATAACAAACTCTATGGCACTGTATCAACCTCAAAAAATGGGCCTGCATCAATCAAATTCTACACGGGGCAAGGCAAAAAAATCAGTGCGCTTTCAATTACCCACACCTGTTGACCCGGTAAATGAGCCTATGGCAGATCCAGGTCAAGAGAGTGCTGCTGATGAGGCTTGTGTGTCCCTTTCACCAGTGCCGTCGTCGGCTGTGCTTGACCCTGAATCTTGGTAAATCAGCTGCAGGCAAAGGGAGTGCTTCCTTCTGGCCTTCCTATTGAGAGAAGTTCTTTCGCCCAGGCCTCTCGAGCTACTTCTTCTTGTTCCCAGGCCGCCTCTTCAGGTGTGACGATTTTGTCTACCTACCCTCTGTCACAGGAGCTCGAGGAGTTGCCTTGCACTAGTTCAACTAAGGCGCCCCTCAGGGTAGAACCTGAGGATGCAGAAGGCTTTATTACTATAGAATACAGACACCGCCAAAGCCTTGTGAATGTGCAGCCTGTTGCACTCCTACCTAAAAAGTCGTCTTTACCTCTGACATTGATTGTTGAATGGTCCTTGGGTGATAGTGGTCTGTTAACAATAAACAGATTCCGAGTAATTAAGCTGTTGACTTGAATACAATCTTTCGAGCACTTAACCTCAGCAGACATTGTGCCGGTGGAGGTTTGGAACAACATTAGACTGCATAAGGTTATTTTGCATTTTGGTTCCTGCCTGGTGTTAAACCAGGTTCTGTGGGCCTCCGATCAGCTGAATGCTTGGGGTTTTTTGCTTGGGGTTGTTTGCTTGTGTTTTTTTGGCTGCTGATTCTATTCCTTTAAAAAGTCAGTTGAATTGTGAGGCTCAAAACAATCATCCCCACCTCCAGCTTGGTTACTGTGATGCTGGAAATGCATCAGAGGGACAGGGCCTCTGAATCCTTGTCCTTTACTGCTTTTTATCGTGTGTTCTGTCATGTGTTCTGCCCAGGAGTCCATGTGGGACTCCTGGCAGTGCAGCTCTCTCTTTTGGTTTGGTGAACAGACCCATGGGATACCCTTATGGCACCCATGGGTAGGGGTACAACCCTGTACCCATAGTGTATGTTTTTGGGCACCTGTGGCAGGGTATGGCTGGTGGCAGCTCCATGCTGAATTTGACAGGTGCTCTGGTTGTCCTCCATTTTGGGATACCCAGGCCCTGCCATTGGGATCAGTTGATTCCTGATAGGAAACAAGATGGCCCCTGTGGCCTCTTGCTTTCTATTGCCTGTTACCTTGTTTCCCAAAGTCCTGGGAAGCCCTGACTCTGTCCCTTCCCCCTGACTGGCTGTTGGGTGGAAGTTCCATATATGGTGTTGTTGTGAAGGCCCAGCTAGACTGACTGGAGCCTTCCCAGTGACTGTATGTTGTGGGTACCTCCTGTGGGTGGGACCTGGGTGAATGGAGTGTGTGACCAATATACACTCCTTGTTGTGGTTGTCTGGTTTCTGGCATGAGAGACAAAGACTGAGACAGCCCTGCCCGAAACTGGCCTGAATGCAGTGTGTAGTGTTGAATGGCTGGGTACTTGTCCCAATCCACATTCCTTGTTCTGAGTGTCTGAAAGGGAGGAGTGTGGCCTGAATGCACTGTGTGCCTGATTGGCTGACTGACTGCATGAATGCCCTTCAGTATGATTGGCTGCTGAGTGTGTGCCAGCAGTGTGGATGAGAGACAGAATAGTATATCTGGGGACCTCTCACCACTGGTAGGAGGTTCGGGGAACGTTCAGAAGCGTTCTGGAGCTGAGTCTCCACTCTAAGAGTAACTGGAACTGCTGATCCTCGACGTCCAGCTGGAAGAAGAAGACTTGCTGTTGCATTTGCTTCGACCGATCCGAAGGCTGCCGAAATCGTCGAAGACTGACCCGAGAGAGGACCCGGTAAGGCGCCCTCTTCCCGTGCTCCGAGGGACCATCGAGCACCGCTCCATCTTTGCCGAAGCGCCCTGGAAGACAGACCCTCGAAAGGCTGTCGACCCGAGACGGGACCGCCGAGGAGATCGAAGTGAAGCACCCGGACATCGCCGCCGTCGAAGTCCATTGCCGTCGACCAGGGTTCGCAGGTTTGTGTAACCGCTGGAGGCCCGTCGAAGTTGTGTTGCCCAGCCGTGGGAACCACTTGACGCCGTGCCGCCGACGACCGGAGCCGTCCGCTCCTTTGCCTAAGAACATTCGAATCGAAGGACTCCCTCGTCCGCACCGTCGACCGCTTTATCCTGCCGGAGAAAGTCGAGAACGACCAACGCGCTGAGGAGAAACCCTCCGGTGGGTTTCCCGCCACCCAAAGACCACAAAGACTGGAACGACTCGACGCCCTTGCTGGGCCTCCGTCTCCACAATCTTTGCGGTCCAGAACTATTGTCACCGAGGTGCCCCGCACGCCTCTGCCTTGCAGGACGCCGACGCTCCGACGCCGACGAGCACCGCTCGGACGAAGCTGCCGCCTCATCGACGCCGTTCTACCCTGTTTGTCGACGGACGTTCGACGCCCCGTGTCTCCCGCTTGAAAGGGAAGGCATTCAAGAAGGGCCGTCGATTCCCCGTCGCCGAACACCGAGTTCCTCGACGCTTCTCGACGCCTCTCGACGATCCGTGACTCCCGCTTGAAAGGGGGTCGCTCAAGAAGGATCTGTCGACACCTCTTCGAAGAACTCAACTCCACCAGGTACATTGGGGGGGTAAAAACATTATAGGAGGGAATAAGACTTGCAGAACAATATATGGACTGGGCTTGTGCTATATCTTTATTTTACAGGTTGCCCAGGTGGGGGGATCTCCACACAGAACTGTGTCTAGTGGTAGGGGCCAGTATTCTGCCTATTGCTTAACCATCTTATTTTCTCTCCTCTCTCTATTGCTGGTTTCACTCTATTGATCTGTGTGACATTGTTACAGTATTGTTGATGCACTTTAATAAGATCTAATACAAAGGGTGGTACCACTTTAGAATTGTATATATTTGCCATTGTTGATTTTCCTGAGTACAAAGTGAGTTATTATGATAAGTGTACATAACTTTGAATATTGATTATATAAAGACTGTGTTCTAACCAATACAGTGTGTGGACATTCCTTTGTGGGGGCTTGGGGACTACACTGTACTTAAGAACCAGCCTGCATCACTTCCTGAGAAGCTAGGCCTTGATTGCTCGTCCATTGCTACCGTACTAGAGAATCTTGGCTGGGGTCTTCTGTGCCTCTCTTCTACCATATAGAGAGCAGAAGTACAGACACCCCCCACCGGTCTTCTTCACACTGGTGGCAGCGGTGGGATGCTTATGGTTTTAAGAATCAGTGTATAACCGTGCCACTTACAAAGGATATCCGCACTTTATTAAATTAAGGTTTAGTTGTGTACAAGATAACTGCATTACAAACAATGGAGTCTATTGCAAATGGCAAATTGACTCGGATGAGCTTGGAGGCTCTCCAGAGTGCTTGTGAAGCTAGGGAGTTAGACGTTGTGGATAAGTCTAGGGCTGAGTTGATAGCTGCCCTGGTGGACTACCAGATTGATGGTGAAACTCTTGATGAGGGGGGGAATGCAACCAATGAGGACTCTGCCCCTGGGGTTTCTGCGGAATCTGTTTCTGGGAATGCCGCCATTCCTGCTGCCTCTGTTCCAAACCCCAGCAATTCCTTGGAGCTTGAGTTATTAAGGATGAAATTGGCCTTTGAATACCGCAAGTTGGAAATAGATGCTGAACTTAAGAAAGAGGAGTTGGCTCAACAAGTGGAGCTCAAGAATAGGGATCTTGAACTCAGAAATAAGGACCTTGAACTCAAGAGCCAGGACACTGAATGTCAGAGAATCCAGCTAGAGAAAGCTAGAGTGGAGACTTCAGTTAAAACCAGTGAGAGTGTCAGGTCCCCAGCCACCAAGTTTATGAAAGATTTGGTTGGTGTATTTGTGGAGGGTTCAGATATCCTCCGATGGATTGAAGCATTTGAAATGGCTTGTGCGAATCATGATGTTGATAAAAGAGATTGGGCTAAGTGTTTGTTAAGCAGAGTGCCTCAAACTGGATATGACTGTATTCTGAAGCTGAGTGTGGAAGAAAGGGGTCAGTATGAGTGTATGAAGTCTGCTTTGATTGCCAAGTTTGGCAAGACACCTACCCAATACCTTCGAAGGTTCAGGGATTTTAAGAAAAGAGATAATGTGTCTTGGGTTGACTGGGTGAGTACTGCGCACATGAACATGATGGGGTGGATCGATGGATACAAGGTTAAGACTTTTGTTGAATTGTCCCACCTCTTGTTTTTTGAGCATTTTTCTGAAGCCTGTTCACCAGAGCTGCGTCAGTATGTGGCTGACCAGAACATTTTGGACCCCTTTAAGCTGGCTAGGTTGGCTGACAAGTGGGTCTCCCACCGGGTGTCCACTAAGGACTCCAGTGGGAAGGACAAGGGCAAAGAAAAGGGGGCCTCTCAGAAAGCTGAGGAGTCCCACAAGCAGTCACAGTCAGGTAAACCTAAACCTTCCTCTCCCAAGAGCCAAAAATCTAGTGGGGATAAGTCATCTGTGGGTGGGAATAAGAGTAGTGGTCCACCTGCTGCAAAGCAGGCTCCCGGTGGTTCCAGTACCGTACCCCGCACTCCTGGCACTTGTTGGGACTGTGGGGCTCTGGATCACAAAAGGGGTGACTCCAAGTGTAAAGGTAAGGCACTTGGAGTACAGGCTGTCAGCCTGACCTACCCTTACCCCGTGTCTGAGGTGGAGGCCACTGTCCTCCCCTCCTCTACCGGAATCACATTTGGTGCTCCGGTAGAGATTTGCTTAGTGTCCCTTGGGGCCTGGGACCAGTATGCAGAAGTACTGGCGACTATCCCACAGAACACCCGTAGGTTTTTGAGAAGTGTCCTCTTGAATGGCCAGCCTTCTACTGCTTTGAGAGACACTGGGGCAAGCATGACAGTGGTGGACAGGACCCTGCTCAAGCCAGAGGACTATGAAGGTGCTCCTCTGCAAACCACCAGGTTAGCTGGTGGGCCTCCCAAATTATCACCTGTAGCCTTAGTCACACTCATGATTGGAGACAAGACAGCAAAGCTTCCTGTCCTGGTTCAGGACAATGTCCCTGCTAACATTCTGTTAGGAAATGATCTAGTAGAGTTGGGGTTGATCTCGGATGGTCTTCCCATGACTGCTGCCGCAGTCACTAGGTCACAGGTGACACCGGGTCTGGCTGTGGGTCAGGTACCCGAGCCAAAGGCGAGGCCTAAGGCAAGAAGAAGGAAGCACAAGAAGGCCACCTCTGTGAAGGGAACACCTTCTCTTCCTGCTGTTCCGACAGCACCCATTGGGATCCATGCTCCGGACGGTCTGGGTCTAGTGGAAAACCCAAACTCAACTCCTGTGGGAGAAGAGACAGAAGACTCTCCTGTGGGAGAGGTTCTCAACCCGGAGGATCATCCCGACCTTCAATGCTTGTTAGCTGAAGGGGGACCCTCCCGGGCAGACTTCTGTAAGGGACAGAGAGAGTGCCACTCTCTCGAGGGACTGAGGAAACAGGCCCTGTCCCAGGCACAAGGAGAAGTGCCTAGGACATTCCGGATTTATTGGGAGGGTGAGCTCCTTGTTAGTGAGCCCACTAAGCCTGAACCTGTTGCCCCCAAGAGGTTGGTGGTACCCCAGGTTTACAGGCCCTTCCTACTGCAGTTGGCGCATGAGGTGCCCTTGGCTGGTCATCTTGGGACCAAGAAGACTAAGCAGAGGCTCTCTGCCCATTTCTACTGGCCACAGATGGGAGTAGAGGTGGAGTCCCACTGCAGGACCTGCCCAACTTGTCAGTTGTCTGGCAAGACTGGAGGTAGTGTCATTGCCCCACTGCAGCCATTGCCAGTGGTTGGCACACCATTCGAGAGGGTGGGCATCGACATCGTCTGTCCCCTTGACCCTCCCACTTCAGGTGGACATCGGTTCATCCTGGTCTTGGTAGATCATGCCACCAGGTACCCTGAGGCAATACCCCTTCGGACTGTTACTGCCAAGGTGGTTGCCAGGGCTCTCCTGGGCATTTTCACCCGTGTTGGATTCCCCAAGGAGGTTGTCTCTGACAGAGGATCCAACTTCATGTCTAGTTACATGAAAACCATGTGGAAAGAGTGTGGGGTAACCTAGAAGTTCTCCACCTCTTACCACCCCCAGACCAATGGTCTGGTTGAGAGATTTAACAAAACTCTCAAGGGCATGCTAGGGGCTTTGGAAGAACCCCTAAGGAGGAAATGGGATCTCCTCCTGCCATGCCTGCTCTTTGCTTACAGAGAGGTACCTCAAGAGGGTGTTGGTTTCAGCCCCTTTGAGTTACTCTTTGGACATCCCGTGAGGGGGCCCCTCGCCTTGATCAGAGAAGGCTTGGATGCCACCCCTCCAGGTCCCGCCAAGCAAGTGGGGGACTATGTGTTAGGCCTCAGACGGAGGATGACACAGATGATGGGTCAGGCAACAGCAAATCTCAAGGCCAGCCAGGAATTGAATAAGTACTGGCATGACCTTAAAGCCTCGCAAGTGGATTGGACTCCGGGACAGGAAATCCTTGTGATGGAGCCTACCAAGCCTAGAGCTCTGGCAGACAAGTGGACTGGACCCTTCAGGATCATCTCCAAGATGGGCGAAGTCAATTATCTGGTTGACATGGGAGCCTCTGGGGTAGCCCCTCAGATATTCCATGTCAACAGGCTCAAGCCTTTCCACCGGCGAGCAGAAGTCTCATGTCTCTTGCTAGCTTCAGGGCAAGAAGAGGATGAGAGTGAGCCCCTTCCAGATTTGCTGCATAGCAACCCTCAGGATGGCTCAGTGGAGGGAGCACATCTCTCTCCGGATTTGACAACAGAGCAACAGAGGGCCTGCAGGGCTTTACTCCAACAGTATGCCTCTCTGTTTTCACTGACGCCAGGCCTTACACCGTGGTGTAGGCATGAAATTGACACTGGTGACAGTGTGCCTGTCAAAAGCAGGTGCTACCGTATGTCAGATACCGTCAAGAACCACATCCAGGCTGAGGTCGCCAAGATGTTGGATCTGGGTGTTATTGAACCCTCAACCAGTCCCTGGTCCAGTCCAGTGGTCCTTGTCCCCAAGGCAAGTTCCCAGGCGGGTAGCAAGGATTGGAGGTTCTGTGTGGACTACCGAGGAGTCAATGCCGTCACCAAAACTGACGCGCACCCATTGCCCAGGGCTGATGAGCTCGTGGACACCATAGGTGCTGCCAAATTTGTGAGCACCTTTGACCTTACCTCAGGCTATTGGCAAATAGCTCTGACGGACCATGCCAAGGAAAAGTTGGCCTTCTCAACACCTGAGGGACTCTACCAGTTTAGGGTCATGCCTTTTGGGTTGAAGAATGCCCCTGCCACCTTCCAGAGATTGGTCAACCATGCGCTCAGTGGGCTGGAAGCCTTTTGTGTGGCTTACTTAGACGACATTGCCGTCTACAGTTCCACCTGGGAAGAGCATTTGACACATCTGGATAAGGTGTTGCAGGCCTTGAAAAGGGCTAACCTCACTATCAAGGCCACCAAGTGCCAGATAGCTCAGGGGAAAGTTACCTATCTTGGTCATGAGGTAGGAGGGGGTCAAATCCAACCTCTCTCCAGTAAAATACAGGATGTACAGAACTGGGAGACTCCCACTACTCAAACCCAGGTGAGAGCCTTTTTGGGCCTCACTGGGTACTATCGCAATTTCATGGCAGACTATGGAACCATAGCTGCACCCCTGACAGCTCTAACTTCACCCAAACAGCCTAGGAAGGTTAATTGGACCGAAGACTGTCAGAGGGCCTTTGATGGCTTGAAAGAAGGTCTGTGTAGGGCACCTGTGTTGTGTGCGCCTGACTACAGCCGACCCTTTATCGTCCAGACGGATGCCTGCGACACCGGAATTGGAGCTGTCTTGTTCCAGTTAGATGACAAAGGGAGAGAACATCCTATCATATTCATCAGTAGACAACTCAAGGGTAGAGAACTTAGGTGGGCTACTGTTGAAAAGGAGTGTTTTAGCATAGTTTGGAGCCTTAGGCGTTTTAGGCCCTACCTTACGGGGTCTACCTTCAAGGTCCAAACAGATCATTCAAGGTCCAAACAGATCATAAGCCCCTGAAGTGGCTTATGCAGATGAAGGGTGAGAATCCAAAATTGCTCAGGTGGTCCATTAGCCTGCAAGGGCTAGACGTCACCATAGAGCACAGACCAGGGAAGAGTCACGATAATGCAGATGGCCTTTCCAGAAGGTATGTTGACCGTCTGGATGAGGGTGTCTATCCCGTGGGAGATTAGACACCCTCCACCTCAGTCTGGGGGGGGCGACTGTGATGCTGGAAATGCATCAGAGGGACAGGGCCTCTGAATCCTTGTCCTTTACTGCTTTTTATCGTGTGTTCTGTCATGTTTTCTGCCCAGGAGTCCATGTGGGACTCCTGGCAGTGCAGTTCTCTCTTTTGGTTTGGTGAACAGACCCATGGGATACCCTTATGGCACCCATGGGTAGGGGTACAACCCTGTATCCCTAGTGTATGTTTTTGGGCACCTGTGGGTGGCCCACAGAGCAGGGTATGGGCTGGTGGCAGCTCCATGCTGAATTTGACAGGTGCTCTTGGTGTCTTCCATTTTGGGATACCCAGGCCCTGCCATTGGGATCAGTTGATTCCTGATAGGAAACAAGATGGCCCCTGTGGCCTCTTGCTTTCTATTGCCTGTTACCTTGTTTCCCAAAGTCCTGGGAAGCCCTGACTCTGTCCCTTCCCCCTGACTGGCTGTTGGGTGGAAGTTCCATATATGGTGTTGTTGTGAAGGCCCAGCTAGACTGACTGGAGCCTTCCCAGTGACTGTATGTTGTGGGTACCTCCTGTGGGTGGGACCTGGGTGAATGGAGTGTGTGACCAATATACACTCCTTGTTGTGGTTGTCTGGTTTCTGGCATGAGAGACAAAGACTGAGACAGCCCTGCCCGAAACTGGCCTGAATGCAGTGTGTAGTGTTGAATGGCTGGGTACTTGTCCCAATCCACATTCCTTGTTGTGAGTGTCTGAAAGGGAGGAGTGTGGCCTGAATGCACTGTGTGCCTGATTGGCTGACTGACTGCATGAATGCCCTTCAGTATGATTGGCTGCTGAGTGTGTGCCAGCAGTGTGGATGAGAGACAGAATAGTATATCTGGGGACCTCTCACCACTGGTAGGAGGTTCAGGGAACGTTCAGAAGCGTTCTGGAGCTGAGTCTCCACTCTAAGAGTAACTGGAACTGCTGATCCTCTACGTCCAGCTGGAAGAAGAAGACTTGCTGTTGCATTTGCTTCGACCGATCCGAAGGCTGCCGAAATCGTCGAAGACTGACCCGAGAGAGGACCCGGTAAGGCGCCCTCTTCCCGTGCTCCGAGGGACCATCGAGCACCGCTCCATCTTCGCCGAAGCGCCCTGGAAGACAGACCCTCGAAAGGCTGTCGACCCGAGACGGGACCGCCGAGGAGATCGAAGTGAAGCACCCGGACATCGCCGCCGTCGAAGTCCATTGCCGTCGACCAGGGTTCGCAGGTTTGTGTAACCGCTGGAGGCCCGTCGAAGTTGTGTTGCCCAGCCGTGGGAACCACTTGACGCCGTGCC
This sequence comes from Ambystoma mexicanum, assembly GCF_040938575.1. NCBI lineage: Eukaryota > Metazoa > Chordata > Amphibia > Caudata > Ambystomatidae > Ambystoma > Ambystoma mexicanum. The sequence continues at coordinate 1,205,220,565 of NC_090934.1, read as the reverse complement.
GCCGACGACCGGAGCCGTCCGCTCCTTTGCCTAAGAACATTCGAATCGAAGGACTCCCTCGTCCGCACCGTCGACCGCTTTATCCTGCCGGAGAAAGTCGAGAACGACCAACGCGCTGAGGAGAAACCTGCCGGTGGGTTTCCCGCCACCCAAAGACCACAAAGACTGGAACTACTCGACGCCCTTGCTGGGCCTCCGTCTCCACAATCTTTGCGGTCCAGAACTATTGTCACCGAGGTGCCCCGCACGCCTCTGCCTTGCAGGACGCCGACGCTCCGACGCCGACGAGCACCGCTCGGACGAAGCTGCCGCCTCATCGACGCCGTTCTACCCTGTTTGTCGACGGACGTTCGACGCCCCGTGTCTCCCGCTTGAAAGGGAAGGCATTCAAAAAGGGCCGTCGATTCCCCGTCGCCGAACACCGAGTTCCTCGACGCTTCTCGACGCCTCTCGACGATCCGTGACTCCCGCTTGAAAGGGGGTCGCTCAAGAAGGATCTGTCGACGCCTCTTCGAAGAACTCAACTCCACCAGGTACATGGGGGGGGTAAAAACATTATAGGAGGGAGTAAGACTTGCAGAACAATATATGGACTGGGCTTGTGCTATATCTTTATTTTACAGGTTGCCCAGGTGGGGGGATCTCCACACAGAACTGTGTCTAGTGGTAGGGGCCAGTATTCTGCCTATTGCTCAACCATCTTATTTTCTCTCCTCTCTCTATTGCTGGTTTCACTCTATTGATCTGTGTGACATTGTTACAGTATTGTTGATGCACTTTAATAAGATCTAATACAAAGGGTGGTACCACATTAGAATTGTATATATTTGCCATTGTTGATTTTCCTGAGTACAAAGTGAGTTATTATGATAAGTGTACATAACCTTGAATATTGATTATATAAAGACTGTGTTCTAACCAATACAGTGTGTGGACATTCCTTTGTGGGGGCTTGGGGACTACACTGTACTTAAGAACCAGCCTGCATCACCTCCTGAGAAGCTAGGCCTTGATTGCTTGTCCATTGCTACCGTACTAGAGAATCTTGGCTGGGGTCTTCTGTGCCTCTCTTCTACCATATAGAGAGCAGAAGTACAGACACCCCCCACCGGTCTTCTTCACACTGGTGGCAGCGGTGGGATGCTTATGGTTTTAAGAATCAGTGTATAACCGTGCCACTTACAAAGGATATCCGCACTTTATTAAATTAAGGTTTAGTTGTGTACAAGATAACTGCATTACAAACAATGGAGTCTATTGCAAATGGCAAATTGACTCGGATGAGCTTGGAGGCTCTCCAGAGTGCTTGTGAAGCCAGGGAGTTAGACTTTGTGGATAAGTCTAGGGCTGAGCTGATAGCTGCCCTGGTGGACTACCAGATTGATGGTGAAACTCTTGATGAGGGGGGGAATGCAACCAATGAGGACTCTGCCCCTGGGGTTTCTGCTGAATCTGTTTCTGGGAATGCCGCCATTCCTGCTGCCTCTGTTCCAAACCCCAGCAATTCCTTGGAGCTTGAGTTATTAAGGATGAAATTGGCCTTTGAATACCGCAAGTTGGAAATAGATGCTGAACTTAAGAAAGAGGAGTTGGCTCAACAAGTGGAGCTCAAGAATAGGGATCTTGAACTCAGAAATAAGGACCTTGAACTCAAGAGCCAGGACACTGAATGTCAGAGAATCCAGCTAGAGAAAGCTAGAGTGGAGACTTCAGATAAAACCAGTGAGAGTGTCAGGTCCCCAGCCACCAAGTTTATGAAAGATTTGGTTGGTGTATTTGTGGAGGGTTCAGATATCCTCCAATGGATTGAAGCGTTTGAAATGGCTTGTGCGATTCATGATGTTGATAAAAGAGATTGGGCTAAGTGTTTGATAAGCAGAGTGCCTCAAACTGGATATGACTGTATTCTGAAGCTGAGTGTGGAAGAAAGGGGTCAGTATGAGTGTATGAAGTCTGCTTTGATTGCCAAGTTTGGCAAGACACCTACCCAATACCTTAGAAGGTTCAGGGATTTTAGGAAAAGAGAGAATGTGTCTTGGGTTGACTGGGTGAGTGCTGCGCACATGAACATGATGGGGTGGATCGATGGATACAAGGTTAAGACTTTTGTTGAATTGTCCCACCTCTTGTTTTTTGAGCATTTTTCTGAAGCCTGTTCACCAGAGCTGCGTCAGTATGTGGCTGACCAGAACATTTTGGACCCCTTTAAGCTGGCTAGGTTGGCTGACAAGTGGGTCTCCCACCGGGTGTCCCCTAAGGACTCCAGTGGGAAGGACAAGGACAAAGAAAAGGGGGCCTCTCAGAAAGCTGAGGAGTCCCACAAGCAGTCACAGTCGGGTAAACCTAAACCTTCCTCTCCCAAGACCCAAAAATCTAGTGGGGATAAGTCATCTGTGGGTGGGAATAAGAGTAGTGGTCCACCTGCTGCAAAGCAGGCTCCCGGTGGTTCCAGTACCATACCCCGCACTCCTGGCGCTTGTTGGGACTGTGGGGCTCTGGATCACAAAAGGGGTGACTCCAAGTGTAAAGGTAAGGCACTTGGAGTACAGGCTGTCAGCCTGACCTACCCTTACCCCGTGTCTGAGGTGGAGGCCACTGTCCTCCCCTCCTCTACCGGGATCACATTTGGTGCTCCGGTAGAGATTTCCTTAGTGTCCCTTGGGGCCTGGGACCAGTATGCAGAAGTACTGGCGACTATCCCACAGAACACCCGTAGGTTTTTGAGAAGTGTCCTCTTGAATGGCCAGCCTTCTACTGGTTTGAGAGACACTGGGGCAAGCATGACAGTGGTGGACAGGACCCTGCTCAAGCCAGAGGACTATGTAGGTGCTCCTCTGCAAACCACCAGGTTAGCTGGTGGGCCTCCCAAATTATCACCTGTAGCCTTAGTCACACTCATGATTGGAGACAAGACAGCAAAGCTTCCTGTCCTGGTTCAGGACAATGTCCCTGCTAACATTCTGTTAGGAAATGATCTAGTAGAGTTGGGGTTGATCTCGGATGGTCTTCCCATGACTGCTGCTGCAGTCACTAGGTCACAGGTGACACCGGGTCTGGCTGTGGGTCAGGTACCCGAGCCAAAGGCGAGGCCTAAGACAAGAAGAAGGAAGCACAAGAAGGCCACCTCTGTGAAGGGAACACCTTCTCTTCCTGCTGTTCCGACAGCACCCATTGGGATCCATGCTCCGGACGGTGTGGGTCCAGTGGAAAACCCAAACTCAACTCCTGTGGGAGAAGGGACAGAAGACTCTCCTGTGGGAGAGGTTCTCAACCCGGAGGATCATCCCGACCTTCAATGCTTGTTAGCTGAAGGGGGACCCTCCCGGGCAGACTTCTGTAAGGGACAGAGAGAGTGCCACTCTCTCGAGGGACTGAGGAAACAGGCCCTGTCCCAGGCACAAGGAGAAGTGCCTAGGACATTCCGGATTTTTTGGGAGGGTGAGCTCCTTGTTAGTGAGCCCACTAAGCCTGAACCTGGTGCCCTCAAAGTTTGGTGGTACCCCAGGTTTACAGGCCCTTCCTACTGCAGTTGGCACATGAGGTGCCCTTTGCTGGTCATCTTGGGACCAAGAAGACTAAGCAGAGGCTCTCTGCCCATTTCTACTGGCCACGGATGGGAGTAGAGGTGGAGTCCCACTGCAGGACCTGCCCAACTTGTCAGTTGTCTGGCAAGACTGGAGGTAGTGTCATTGCCCCACTGCAGCCATTGCCAGTGGTTGGCACACCATTTGAGAGGGTGGGCATCGACATCGTCGGTCCCCTTGACCCTCCCACTTCAGGTGGACATCGGTTCATCCTGGTCTTGGTAGATCATGCCACCAGGTACCCTGAGGCAATACCCCTTCGGACTGTTACTGCCAAGGTGGTTGCCAGGGCTCTCCTGGGCATTTTCACCCGTGTTGGATTCCCCAAGGAGGTTGTCTCTGACAGAGGATCCAACTTCATGTCTAGTTACATGAAAACCATGTGGAAAGAGTGCGGGGTAACCTACCAGTTCTCCACCTCTTACCACCCCCAGACCAATGGTCTGGTTGAGAGATTTAACAAAACTCTCAAGGGCATGCTAGGGGCTTTGGAAGAACCCCTAAGGAGGAAATGGGATCTCCTCCTGCCATGCCTGCTCTTTGCTTACAGAGAGGTACCTCAAGAGGGTGTTGGTTTCAGCCCCTTTGAGTTACTCTTTGGACATCCCGTGAGGGGGCCCCTCGCCTTGATCAGAGAAGGCTTGGATGCCACCCCTCCAGGTCCCGCTAAGCAAGTGGGGGACTATGTGTTAGGCCTCAGACGGAGGATGACACAGATGATGGGTCAGGCAACAGCAAATCTCAAGGCCAGCCAGGAATTGAATAAGTACTGGCATGACCTTAAAGCCTCGCAAGTGGATTGGACTCCGGGACAGGAAATCCTTGTGATGGAGCCTACCAAGCCTAGAGCTCTGGCAGACAAGTGGACTGGACCCTTCAGGATCATCTCCAAGATGGGCGAAGTCAATTATCTGGTTGACATGGGAGCCTCTGGGGTAGCCCCTCAGATATTCCATGTCAACAGGCTCAAGCCTTTCCACCGGCGAGCAGAAGTCTCATGTCTCTTGCTAGCTTCAGGGCAAGAAGAGGATGAGAGTGAGCCCCTTCCTGATTTGCTGCATAGCAACCCTCAGGATGGCTCAGTGGAGGGAGTACATCTCTCTCCGGATTTGACAACAGAGCAACAGAGGGCCTGCAGGGCTTTACTCCAACAGTATGCCTCTCTGTTTTCACTGACGCCAGGCCTTACACCGTGGTGTAGGCATGAAATTGACACTGGTGACAGTGTGCCTGTCAAAAGCAGGTGCTACCGTATGTCAGATACCGTCAAGAACCACATCCAGGCTGAGGTCGCCAAGATGTTGGATCTGGGTGTTATTGAACCCTCAACCAGTCCCTGGTCCAGTCCAGTGGTCCTTGTCCCCAAGGCAAGTTCCCAGGCGGGTACCAAGGATTGGAGGTTCTGTGTGGACTACCGAGGAGTCAATGCCGTCACCAAAACTGACGCGCACCCATTGCCCAGGGCTGATGAGCTCGTGGACACCATAGGTGCTGCCAAATTTGTGAGCACCTTTGACCTTACCTCAGGCTATTGGCAAATAGCTCTGACGGACCATGCCAAGGAAAAGACGGCCTTCTCAACACCTGAGGGACTCTACCAGTTTAGGGTCATGCCTTTTGGGTTGAAGAATGCCCCTGCCACCTTCCAGAGATTGGTCAACCATGCGCTCAGTGGGCTGGAAGCCTTTTGTGTGGCTTACTTAGACGACATTGCGGTCTACAGTTCCACCTGGGAAGAGCATTTGACACATCTGGATAAGGTGTTGCAGGCCTTGAAAAGGGCTAACCTCACTATCAAGGCCACCAAGTGCCAGATAGCTCAGGGGAAAGTTACCTATCTTGGTCATGAGGTAGGAGGGGGTCAAATCCAACCTCTCTCCAGTAAAATACAGGATGTACAGAACTGGGAGACTCCCACTACTCAAACCCAGGTGAGAGCCTTTTTGGGCCTCACTGGGTACTATCGCAATTTCATGGCAGACTATGGAACCATAGCTGCACCCCTGACAGCTCCAACTTCACCCAAACAGCCTAGGAAGGTTAATTGGACCGAAGACTGTCAGAGGGCCTTTGATGGCTTGAAAGAAGGTCTGCGTAGGGCACCTGTGTTGTGTGCGCCTGACTACAGCCGACCCTTTATCGTCCAGACGGATGCCTGCGACACCGGAATTGGAGCTGTCTTGTCCCAGTTAGATGACAAAGGGAGAGAACATCCTATCATATTCATCAGTAGACAACTCAAGGGTAGAGAACTTAGGTGGGCTACTGTTGAAAAGGAGTGTTTTAGCATAGTTTGGAGCCTTAGGCGTTTTAGGCCCTACCTTACGGGGTCTACCTTCAAGGTCCAAACAGATCATAAGCCCCTGAAGTGGCTTATGCAGATGAAGGGTGAGAATCCGAAATTGCTCAGGTGGTCCATTAGCCTGCAAGGGCTAGACTTCACCATAGAGCACAGACCAGGGAAGAGTCACGATAATGCAGATGGCCTTTCCAGAAGGTATGTTGACCGTCTGGATGAGGGTGTCTATCCCGTGGGAGATTAGACACCCTCCACCTCAGTCTGGGGGGGGCGACTGTGATGCTGGAAATGCATCAGAGGGACAGGGCCTCTGAATCCTTGTCCTTTACTGCTTTTTATCGTATGTTCTCTCATGTTTTCTGCCCAGGAGTCCATGTGGGACTCCTGGCAGTGCAGTTCTCTCTTTTGGTTTGGTGAACAGACCCATGGGATACCCTTATGGCACCCATGGGTAGGGGTACAACCCTGTACCCCTAGTGTATGTTTTTGGGCACCTGTGGGTGGCCCACAGAGCAGGGTATGGGCTGGTGGCAGCTCCATGCTGAATTTGTCAGGTGCTCTTGGTGACCTCCATTTTAGGATACCCAGGCCCTGCCATTGGGATCAGTTGATTCCTGATAGGAAACAAGATGGCCCCTGTGGCCTCTTGCTTTCTATTGCCTGTTACCTTGTTTCCCAAAGTCCTGGGAAGCCCTGACTCTGTCCCTTCCCCCTGACTGGCTGTTGGGTGGAAGTTCCATATATGGTGTTGTTGTGAAGGCCCAGCTAGACTGACTGGAGCCTTCCCAGTGACTGTATGTGGTGGGTACCTCCTGTGGGTGGGACCTGGGTGAATGGAGTGTGTGACCAATATACACTCCTTGTTGTGGTTGTCTGGTTTCTGGCATGAGAGACAAAGACTGAGACAGCCCTGCCCGAAACTGGCCTGAATGCAGTGTGTAGTGTTGAATGGCTGGGTACTTGTCCCAATCCACATTCCTTGTTGTGAGTGTCTGAAAGGGAGGAGTGTGGCCTGAATGCACTGTGTGCCTGATTGGCTGACTGACTGCATGAATGCCCTTCAGTATGATTGGCTGCTGAGTGTGTGCCAGCAGTGTGGATGAGAGACAGAAAAGTATATCTGGGGATCTCTCACCACTGGTAGGAGGTTCAGGGAACGTTCAGATCGTTCAGAAGCGTTCTGGAGCTGAGTCTCCACTCTAAGAGTAACTGGAACTGCTGATCCTCGACGTCCAGCTGGAAGAAGAAGACGTGCTGTTGCATTTGCTTTGACCGATCCGAAGGCTGCCGAAATCGTCGAAGACTGACCCGAGAGAGGACCTGGTAAGGCACCCTCTTCCCGTGCTCCGAGGGACCATCGAGCACCGCTCCATCTTCGCCGAAGTGCCCTGGAAGACAGACCCTCGAAAGGCTGCCGACCCGAGACGGGACCGCCGAGGAGATCGAAGTGAAGCACCCGGACATCGCCGCCGTCGAAGTCCATTGCCGTCGACCAGGGTTCCCAGGTTTGTGTAACCGCTGGAGGCCCGTTGAAGTTGTGTTGCCCAGCCGTGGGAACCACTTGACGCCGTGCCGCCGACGACCGGAGCCGTCCGCTCCTTTGCCTAAGAACATTCGAATCGAAGGACTCCCTCGTCCGCACCGTCGACCGCTTTATCCTGCCGGAGAAAGTCGAGAACGACCAACGCGCTGAGGAGAAATCTGCCGGTGGGTTTCTCGCCACCCGAAGACCACAAAGACTCGAATGACTCGACGCCCTTGCTGGGCCTCCGTCTCCAAAATCTTTGCGGTCCAGAACTATTGTCACCGAGATGCCCTGCACGCCTCTGCCTTGCAGGACGCCGACGCTCCGACGCCGACGAGCACCGCTCGGACGAAGCTGCCGCCTCATCGATGCTGTTCTACCCTGTTTGTCGACGGACGTTCGACGCCCCGTGTCTCCCGCTTGAAAGGGAAGGCATTCAAGAAGGGCCGTCGATTCCCCGTCACCGAACACCGAGTTCCTCGATGCTTCTCGACGCCTCTCGACGATCCGTGACTCCCGCTTGAAAGGGGGTCGCTCAAGAAGGATCTGTCGACGCCTCTTCGAAGAACTCAACTCCACCAGGTACATTGGGGGGGTAAAAACATTATAGGAGCGAATAAGACTTGCAGAACAATATATGGACTGGGCTTGTGCTATATCTTTATTTTACAGGTTGCCCAGGTGGGGGGATCTCCACACAGAACTGTGTCTAGTGGTAGGGGCCAGTATTCTGCCTATTGCTCAACCATCTTATTTTCTCTCCTCTCTCTATTGCTGGTTTCACTCTATTGATCTGTGTGATATTGTTACAGTATTGTTGATGCACTTTAATAAGATCTAATACAAAGGGTGGTACCACTTTAGAATTGTATATATTTGCCATTGTTGATTTTCCTGAGCACAAAGTGAGTTATTATGATAAGTGTACATAACCTTGAATATTGATTATATAAAGACTGTGTTCTAACCAATACAGTGTGTGGACATTCCTTTGTGGGGGCTTGGGGACTACACTGTACTTAAGAACCAGCCTGCATCACCTCCTGAGAAGCTAGGCCTTGATTGCTCGTCCATTGATACCGTACTAGAGAATCTTGGCTGGGGTCTTCTGTGCCTCTCTTCTACCATATAGAGAGCAGAAGTACAGACACCCCCCACCGGTCTTCTTCACAGTTATAGATTCTGATTTTTCACCATTTATGTCTGTGAAATGCTCACCCAGTGGGAATGGGGGTCGACTTGCAACTAACCATCTAAGTGAAGACACTGATTTATCTGGAGGCTCTGAGTGGAACTGGGTAGCTGCTTGTCTGACCCCGGTTTTAGACAGGGCCTCTCCGCATGATATACCATGTATATCATGGACTTCTAGGGGTTTTGCTCATCTGTTTGCCCCATCAGGCTTGCAAATATTTGAAAAAGAAATGTTCTGTTTGCAAGAAACATGGCTGAGAACGCCCCCCTTGGTCGACGGGTATGAGTGTTTGTTAAATCCTGCCTGTAAGGGTGGGAAGGGGTGGCCGGCTTCTGGTCTGCTCTTCGGTATCCGGAATGACATGAAGATCTCAGCCTCCAACTATGCAACACCAAACGCTTTTGTTCAGGCTGTCGAGTTTGGGTGGGACAGTCTGATCTATCCAGATACGTTTTCTTTACTCTAGTTTTAAATCTTTATTGGAATTCAGGAAAGATCAAGCAGGGCTTCTTCCCGGACTCCATAGAAGAGATTATATGCTTGTGGCAAACAAAGAGGAACTCAAATTCCAACTTGATATGCGGGGACTTAAATGCATCTTGCATTATCTCGCCCGGTTTGGGGGAGGCACATTCGCAAAATATGGCCCTGACAGCCAGAGGTACAGTATGGTTGGCGTTTATGTATGCCTTGCCCTTTGTATATGGTATTACCCAAATTAACCTTTTACAATTGACCTTCAGCACAATTGACCTAATTATAGTCGTCCTAATTGACCTTCTACTCAATTGACCTTTATATTATTTTAGTTATTTAGTTAGTTATTTTATATATGTATTGGGTTGGTTTTGGATTATAAATAATAAAAGGGGATTGGGTAGGGGGTTGCGGCAGGGGTTGGATTGGGTGGGGGGTCGCAGGGGATTTCCCCTTCCATATATGTCCTAATTGACCTCCTAAATTAGGTCAATTCTCCCGAGGTCAATTGTGAAATGGTCAATTAGTATACAACCTTGTATATTGAATGGTAATGTTAAAGGCGACTCTCCACCAAATTGGACTTCACATAGGGGGAAAGTAGCAGCATAATTGATTATTTCTTTGCATCAGATGATATTGTTCAAAATGCTATTTCCCTCTCAATTGTTCACTCTGACCACAGCTATCACAACCCCCTGATTCGTAGTTGGACTGTGGAGAGGCAGACATTCTATAGGCATGTCTTAAATGATGATGCTGGGAAAAACTGAATTATTAGGAACCCTAAGAATGTGCAGAGGTTCCATGCCACTTCTTTGAAGGGGGTATTTGAGCTTTGGCCTTTTTCAACCCGTTATCGGCCTATACTGACTAGAATCTATGCGAAAATGCCACCTGCAGAGCAAAATATATGTCAGGTGGTTAGAAATCATTCCTATGACCCCTTAATCTAACAAAAGAAGAGGGAGTTATGTAGATCTTTGAAAACTGGGAAAAATATTTCACCTGAGGATCGTAGATCCTTGAAAAATATCTACAGGAACTGGCTACACATCCATAAACATCAGTTGGTGCTAAACGATGCAGCAAAGATGTTATCATTAATTAGATCCAGGAACATAGGGGCCTTTTGGTGAGCAATAACTGCTGTGGGATGTTCCACCTCATATGACCTACTAAATCCTATAAGTGAACAGGACTGGGTGACCAATTACGCCGAAGTTTATCGGGTTAGCCTCTGCTGCTGTAACTCGGAGGGAGGTGTGCCCAGCAGGCCCTTGGCATTTGGAATTTACGGAAGAGGAAATCGAGCGAATCATTTAAGGGACCATAAAATCACGGGCTCATGGACCTGACGGCCTGTCTAATGTGGTTCTCAAATTCCATCTGAATTATGGGCTTGTTTATTGAGTACCTTCTTTAAAGATATTCTTGTCAAGGCTCACCTACCGGAGAGTTGGAGGGAGTCAATTATCGTGCTGATTCATAAAAAGGGTCCTAGAGCGCTCCGTAACAACTATAGGCCGATTGCACTGCTGGATATCCCCTCTAAGATTTTTGCAACTTTGTTGCTGAGGGACATATCGGGCTGGGCAAAAGGGGCTGGCAGATTGGATCCTTTACAGATTGGTTTCTGCAAGGGGGTAGGGACAAATGCAAACCTTTTTCTACTGGGGCTGCTAAAAAGGGAGGCCTTGGTGAGATCAAAAACAGTGTATATGGTTCTTATTGACTTCTCCATGGCCTTTGACAGCATAGATAGACACCGCCTATGGTCTAAACTGCGGAAATGGGGCTGCCCGAAAGTACTCTTAAATATTATTGTGGCCCTTCATTCAGACCATCAGGGTCCGGTTGAATGCTCAGGGCAAACTCTCAGCCGCCTTTGAAATCACCAGAGGCCTGAACCAGGGCTGTACCTTGGCCCCACTCTTGTTTATTATTTTTACCTCCGACATCAGCGGAACATGTGAAAACAATCGTAGTTTCTCGCTTCGCTTATCTACACTAAATTTAGACTATTTACTTTATGCTGACGATTTGGTATTGTTTGATTACACACCAATCGGCCTCCAGCGAAAGCTGGATGCTTTTGCAGCATACGCAAGTGTGAATACATTAACGATCAATCTGAAGGAATCTAAGATTCTGGTTCTTTTACCAGGTTTTACACAAAAATATAAGAACTGCTGGTTCTTGAACAGGGAGTTTTTGCAGAAAGTCTCGACTTTTGTTTATTTGGGCACTAGATTGCAGGCACTGTAGGACAATGACCAACTGCAGAGTCATCTGACCTCCAAGGTAAAAATGCTATCGACCCAGGCTGCTGCAATAAATAGACCATTTGGTTTCTTCTCATTAAAACCTGTGCTGGAATATTACAAATTGAAAGTGGTCCCCTCACTGATATATGGTTGGGAAAATCAGGGGCTTCCAGTAGCAATGTGCTGGGATGTGATTGAGGGCCTCTTTTGGAGGGAAGTCCTGATGCTTCCAAATGGTGTCCCCTCGACGGTGATCCGCTATAAATTAGGCCTGCCCTCTATCAAGTTTTATATCTTGTCAATAAACCTTGGAGAACTCAAAAATGTCTTGTGTGCTGAGCAGGGTTCAATATGGTGGGAACTGAGGCTCCTCCTAGTCTCTAAAACTTGGCCCTGTTTCAATAAATGGGAGAAGGAATGTTACACATTTTCTAGGAAAGTGGTATCTCAATGGACATGTTCCTGTATTCCCCTTTGAAAAATAAGACAAAGCTAAAAGAAAGAGATTGGATCCCGACAAATGAAAAAGTAAGATGATATAGCATTTTAAAGACCTCCTTATTGATATAAGGCCTGTGGGGATGTCACCAACCTACATAAGTATATCACCTAGCCCGCCATGGGGCAGATCGGCTATGAGGCTGAGACTCAATCTAACACCAACTAAAGAAATTGCGGGTGCTAAAGTTGGGATCCCGTGGAAGTTAAGGACCTGTCGCTATTGTTTGGAGCAGGGTAAAGTTGAGTCACTGCAGTATTTGTTGCTGCACTGGGGGCTCTAAATGTCAGGCGTCATCATTATTTTGGTCACTAGGTGAAAGAATCAACTATTGGAGGAGTAGGCATGGCCTGTCAACATGTTATGAGTTCTCACTGTACTAATCATTGGCTGACAGCAGCAATTCATTTCTTTAAAGAGATATTGATTTTAACTTAACTAGTTGTGATTTTAAATTGGTTGTGAATTTCTAAACTTTTTTTATTATTACCTAAAGAGGTTTATCTATTTATTATTTTGGGCAAATGTAAGTGATCAGGTTTGCTTGAATTGATTTAGTATATGTTTAAGTTTATTCATAAGTTTTTTGGAACTGAAGTTAATTGTTATGTGATTATGATGATGGTTTTAGAAACGTTGTTAAAGGTTATTTTAAACCCATATCACAATAATAAAAACAAAAAAATAAAATATAACTGCATTGATGAAGGCTGGACTAAACCTCAATCTGGATAAGTGTGTTTTTCACAAGTCACATCTCAAATTATTTCTGTCATATTTTCTCTCATAGAGGGATGAGTACTGATACACACAAGGTGGCAGCCATTTCAGAGATTTCGTCCCCTGAAGATGTTAGTAATGTCTGATCATTCCTAGGGATGACCAGCTACTGCAATACATCAGAGTTATTGCCACTACGAGTGCTCCATTTAGGGAACTCACCAAACAAAGGGTTACATTTCAGTGGTCCCGCGAATGCGAGAAAGCATTCATCCAGATCAAAAAGGACATTGCGTCAGCTGAACACATGGCCTCTTTCAACCCGTCTAGTTGCATGGAACTGACCGTGGACGCCAGCCCCGTAGGATTAGGAGCAGTACTAGCTCAACATCATCCTGGACAGGAAGTTCCAAGGACAGTAATAGTATACGCCAGCAAAATTCTTTCAGACATGGAGAGAAGATACTCTCAGCCTAAGAAAGAAGGGTAAGCTGTTGTGTGGGATTGCAAGCATTTTTTAATGTTCCTGCTTAGCAAACCTTTCACGATAGTCACAGATCCTCAAGCTCTAGTCACCATACATGGAAATCCTCAATACAAGGTGCCACCAAGAATAGAGGGATGGAGCTTATGGCTGCAAGATTTCAACTTCACAATCATACACCCACTCCCGGATGTGTCTGCCAGCGCCTCCAGAGTGGTCCGTCCAGCTCTATGACTCCAGATCTTATCAAGGAGTTTAGTCTACATAATGATACAATGAGGAAAGTCCAAGAAATTATTGCATCATGGAGATGGAGATCTGTGTTCCCTGAAGGATCTCAAGATAGAGGCATGTCAATGGTGGAACTATGTGCATACAAGCAGATAAAGGACGAGCTGTCTGTTTCAGCAAAGGGATTCATCATGATAGGTAACAGACTAGTACTTCCCTTGTAACTACCTCAGCAGGTAGTGGAGCTAGCACACGAAGGTCATAGAGGGATAGTTGCCACTAAAAGACATATTAGAGACACCATGTGGTTTCCTGGGATTGATGCACTTGTGGAGTGCAACATTAGACCATGCCATATTTGCCAGAGCACAGCACAGCAGAACAATCCAGAGCCTCTTTGCATGTCAGAGATAACAGGCTCAGCATGAAGTCAGATTTCTGTGGATTTCTTTGGACCTTTCGGACACAGCAAATACTGGCTGGTAGCCATGAATGAATAATCCAGATTCCCCATTGTTCAAATGGTCTCTTCCACAGTAGCCAGCACCATCATCCCAGAGCAAGAGAACATTTTCTCTGCCTGGGGAATCCCTCATGTACTCAAATCCGTTAATAGACCACCATTCAATGGCTTAGAATTTGCTCGATTTCTTTCTAAATCTACCTGCCTCTACTCTCCGCCCTCTGCAACTAATCCAGAACAGGACTGCGAGACTTGTCCTTGGCCTCAAGCCCTGGGATCGTATCTCTCCAGCTCTGAAATCTCTCCACTGGCTCCCAGTGGATGCAAGGATTAAATTCAAAGCCCTCTGCATTGTCCACAAGACTTTCTGGGCCTGGGTCCAAAATACCTTCAGCTATCCCTCTGCAAATACCTCCCCTCTCAAGCTCTTCGCTCCTCTACCGCCAACTCCCTCAGGGGCAGTCGTTTTTCTAAGAAACAAACTGGGGGTGGGTCTCTGTCTTCGGCTGGGGCCTCCCTCTGGAACAGCCTCCCTGCCACTCTAAAACTTGAGGAGAACCATCTCCGGTTCCGGAAGCACCTCAAGACCTTTCTCTTTTCTTCTGCCTTCGCTCCCCCTCTCCCCTGCTGATCTGATCTGTTCTCTCTTGGCACCATGCACCTGGCCACCCTCTGTCCTTTGGGCCCAGGTATCTGCTCATCCTGCCACCCTCCTACACTGCCTCCGGGCCACCCCTTGCACTGGGGTCTGTATCTGTACCCATAAAGCCCCCCCTTTTTCTTCCTGCACTTATCAGACCTACCCTGTCTGCTGCCTTAAACCTAGCACTTGCAAATTGCTGGCTGCATTACCACTGTTTGTTGCCTTTATTATTTACGTATTGTTATTTATCTGTTTCTCCTCTGCTTCGCACTTTCCACCTCTCCCCCTTCCATGCACTTTTCCCCTCCCCCCTATCCCATGCACTTGCGCGTTCTCAATGTCGCTGGGCCTAGTAAGATTGCTGTTTTGTTCTCCCCTGTTCCCCTCCCCTCCCTTGCCTTGTCGCGCTCTGAAACACTTCTGTACGAGCGCAATACAAATAAAATATCAATCAATCGATCCATGCAATATACGGGGATCCATCACTGGAAGATTACACGCCTGTGACCGCAAGCCAATGGAATGGTTGAGAGATTGATGAGCAGTTTGAAAAAGATACTCCAACAAATTGAACTACGCTCCATGGCACTCAATCGAGCACTGTGCTAAAAGTGTAGGGGATTCCCATGCAATATTCATACAAGGGGAAATAATAACCAATAGCAAAGAAAGGGGGTGTGAAAATGAAAAAAGGATAATTTCAATAAATCACTGCAAAACGCTAATCAATCAATGTAATCAGAGCAGACAGAAAGTGTTAGTCAGCAATAACCAAAATGCAAATTAATTTCTCACCAAATGTAAATACAAAAAGTATGAATAATCTTCTACAATGCATAGCATGCAATGAATGTGATCAAAATAACAAAATATCTCAAAGGGACAAACGTGCACCATATCCATAAACACAATTGACGAAAATGTGTGAACGAAATAGAACAAATAACAAAAAAAATATGTTGCAACACTAATTAATAATTCCTCTCCTCAAAAAGGGGAGATTCTTAAACAACAGGGACTAAAAGCATGCACAAACTATCCAGGAATGCTCAAGCCAGACAAAGTTTCTGAAGCATGTGATGCTCGACTAGAAGAGACAGCATATTAATCAAATTTGCTGTCTTCAATTATGAGTCCACTGAAAGGAGCTTCTGTTAGCATCCTCCATTCTAGTTTCAGCACACAACCAGGTGTGCCACTGTTTTCAGCAGGACCAGGGATCTGAATGTTGCTCATCTCAAAAGAGTATGGCCGATAGAAAAGGTTTTGGACCTCATTAAAAGTGAGGCGGAACAGGTTAACGGGACCCGCTAAAGGAGGGGACCCATTAAACTCGTTCCACCTGATTACAAGCTCCCCTCGCGGGACCCGGTAAGTAATGCCTGGTCAAACCAGGCGTGCTTACCGGGTCCCGCGAGGGGAAGAGGGAGCAAAAAACGGGCTGCTCGTAATTGGCCCGTTGTTTGCTCCCTGCCCCATTCCCATTCAGCTATATGGGGGCTGAAATGGGAATGGGGAAGGTCCGGGCCCAGGTTCCTGGAGGGAGGAATTACCAGGCCCTCCGAACTCGGAATGGCCCGGTAATTCCCCATTCTGGGAACCCGGACCCTGACCCGATTTTGGCGGCAGCCATGCCGCCAATAGCGGCATGGCTACCGCCAAAATCGTAATGAGGCCCCTTGTCTCTACAGTGTGCGCCATCCATCACAGGCTGAAAAACAGCACATGGGCCGCTCAAACGTCAGCTCCTAAACATATGGAAGCATCATCCACTCTTGGAGCAAAACAATTGCTCTATAAATCAAGCATTGTGCAACATGTTCCGAGACTATAGAAATTCGACACGTGGGACCACAGTGAAATGCCCCTTGGAGCTAATGTTCAGAAGAAGAGTGAAGACGAGACTCCTACATGTCCCAGGACCACCCAACAAGGATGATCGAGAAGTGTCCGTCAGGGACAGCACAAGAAAACAGGACACGAAGATACACACAGATCAACGGATCCGTGCAAACTGGAGACAAAGGCCCTCATTAAAACACTGGCGCTAAACCATGGCGCTATTAGCACCATGGTTGGTGCCGGTGTTGTAACGAGTCTGCCATGGTGAAATGGGGAAATACCGCCACATTCCAAGGTTGGCGGGGCGGTATTTCCCCATTTCCCCATGGCCCTTCCCCATTCCCATTTTTGCCCCATACGGCTCAATGGGAATGGGGAAGGCGGCAATTACGGTACCGCAAATTGCGGTACCATAATTGCCTGCGAGGTCCCTTTGCGGGTCCCTACTTTAACGGCTGGTCCAGACCAGCCGTTCAGGTTGGGTCACGCAAAGGGACCTCATAGTAAGGCGCTAAGTGGTTAACGGCGCCGCAGCCTTTTACGGCGCCGTTAACCACTTAGCGCCTGGGTCGTAATGAGGCCCAAAGTCTATCACAAGGAGGATAGAAAGTCAGACTCCCAGTTTGATCCACTACCGCTAACATTATCTCATGTAAAAGGGACAATGGTGACGTCACGTCCCCCACTCGAGTGAAAACCCACATTTCTCACTTCAGAAAATACATGGAAGGAGAAGAAGATAATAGTGAGTGCGAGAGAAGTGATGAAGAGCGAGTGAGTACTAACATAAGAAGAGAAGATGAGCGAAGGGAAGTACATGTCAGGCCGATAATCTGACCATTGCGCCTCATTGAAGCGACGTTTTGCGCGAGTGCTATTTCTGGCTGGGGGGAGATGTTTCCTAGCAAGGACACGGCTAACAAGGACTGACACTGTTGCATCAGACTGCGCATTGCCCAGTAGAATGCGTGCTGGCCAGGGGCGTTGCTAGGGGGGGGCTAAGTGGGCTATAGCCCCTGATCTTTTGGTTGTAGCCCCGGATAGAATCTCAGGAGCTACAGCCAAAAGACTAGCTAGCCCCCAGTCCCAACATCAGCTTAGCCCCGGGTCTTTTCCAGACCTAGCAACTCCCCTGGTGCTGGCTCTCACGCATGCCCAGTATGATGCGAGAAGAATTAAGAAGACGCATTTATACACTGCCTCCCTTTTTTATTCTCCCTTGCCTCCTCATTCACACAGAGACAAGGGACATATGGATGTCGAAGTGAGGCTAGGGATGGACTGGAGTCAGTTGGTAAGGGAGTGAGGAACCCTTCACGTAACAGAAGGCTCGACGAATTTGAGATATGGTATAGTTGTGGGATGGGGGCAGGGTTCCAGCACAGTGGGACAAGAAAGGAGAAGTTGCAGAAGCGAGACGAGGCAATGCGTGAGTGGGGAATGGAGATGTCAAGGGGAGGAGAAGGGACATATAGTACAAGAGGGAGAGTCATCGTGGAATGAGGGGGGGCGGGCAATATCACGGATGGAGTTGAAGAAAAGAAGAATTAATTTGAAGAGGAAGAGCTTTTGCATTAAGAGGTAGCCGGTATGGTGGCAGTGTGCAGTGGTGGAGAAGAATCTGGTTAGGTTTAAGAGGAGACCATCCACATATGTGTGCTTACGAGGGCCTCCAGAAAAGAAAGAGAGCTCATACATGTCAATAAGGATTTTTAGCAGTCATATCGATGACAAGTCATGCAGAATGCATAAAGCAAATAAACTGACAGGGGAGTCTGAAAGCTGGGCAGGCTGGACACATTCCTTGTGGTGAGCCAACCTCATTTCTAAAACAGGGAATGGCAGGATGGGTTTCTTCAAAACAAAACACAGAACACCAGCTCATTTCAATCTTATTTGTGGAAACCTTACATTTGTACATGGCTGCACTAATGCAAGGACTTGTGGCCCGGATCCATCCATTGTGTCTGCAGTTTATTGTTTTTTTTGGTAAAGCATCATATTGCTACAAAGCCACTTCAGTATGCTATGTAGTAGGGGATGGGTAGTGGTAGGGTGGGTTTTACAGAGGTCGGAAGGGACATGCAATCAACATGTCTAGTTATCATTAAAAACAATAGGCATTTAACGAAGTTAGGGGGAGTGGCGGTGATCTTCCCCATTGTCGAGTTACGATACTACTAGAGGGTCTCCAGTTCCAAAACTAGCCCCTTCAGTAGCAACAACGTCTAAAGGTCTCAGAACGGACACGAATTCTACCTTAGCTAAAGTAAGGGGTGGAGTACAGCTGAGGCATTACGCTCAAGAACAAGGTGCCCCGTAGACGACCTGTGCAGCAGCTATGAGAGACTGGCCAAATACTGCTGCACAGATTGCCTGACCTTGAATTGGCCGTTTCATTTGACAAACCGATCACTGATTAGAGAACCCCGCAAATGTGGTGCCCACTTCTCTACACTCCCAGATTCTCATGTTCAGAAATACTTCTCCCCCATAACCCTCAACGGCGATGCATAGCCACCTTCACCCGTACTATTGCGCTGCGCCACACATCGCGGCCCCGGCGCGACGAGCAATAGGAAATGGCCGACTAGATCATTTATCATAAGTGCAAGGCTGGATACAGACAATCATCCAATAGCGCCGGGCCCCCAGCAAAGTAATGCTCAACTGCTCCTAGGCAGCGCATTTTGGGATTTCAGATATAAATAGTCTCCATTTAGAGGACAATGAGAAATGTGCCTACACGCAGTGAATCCTGATGAGCAGCCCGGAACCGCTCTAGAGCGGTAATTTTATTATTCATGATATTTTTTTCTTTCATGCCACTGGGGGGAAAAAGGAGAATTGATCCAACAATCAGCGGCCCTGAGAAAATGAAAAATGGCCTGCTTAACAATTGTCACCACACATTATGTGTATAAAAATGATATAATGTCATCATCGCTGGATTGTTTCTCTTGAATATGGCAATTACGGAAGGACTGCTTTGAATTCAGCAGGGAAGCCAGCTTTGATGTTGCAAAGACAGGTGTAAACACACATCCTTTGAATTGTTATCTGCAAAACAACCTATCGGTTTGAACCCTAGTGATTAGAGTCTTGTCATTGCGGCTCATTTACTCAGATGAAAGACGCCAGGATATGCTCCTACCGGTGAACCCAGGCTTGGTGGGGAGTGGGGCTTTCTCAACCGAGGGACCAGATCTATGGCCCTGTCCCTAGGTGGCTGCAAGTAGGCTGTTAGAGGTCTTGGCGCGGCAGTAGTCTTTCCAATGCCGGGCTGAGTCATTCCTGGTACTGGCGGGCATCGAGATGCGTGCTGCAAGGTCAACCTGTCAGGATCCAAGATTGCTCTTGTTGCGGAGGAGGTGAACACTGTGGCTGCACCACCTCCTTGAATATATCTACTCCAAGGTCATAGCGGGCCACCAGAGATGCTCTAAGGTACTTCCTGAGAGCCTAGTGCTTTGATCTGTGGTGGGGTCCTAGCTCCAATCACATTTGTGCATTGTTTCAAATGTGAGGGCCCTGCTCACTGAGGATGGAAAGGCATATCCTCACAGGGACATGTTAAGGCACCTGGAGCAGGTTCAGGTTATCTTTTCATCGAAGTGTCGGGAGGATCGCTCAGGGGCAACGCGCTCGCCTTGGAAGCAAGACGACGTGGAGCAACACAGGTTTGATCCCCGGGTCCCCGCTTAGAAACCTCTGGGTATTAAGCGCAGTATAAATAACCAATTATAATAATAACTATAAAATGCATGCATTCTCTATGTGGACATAGAATCTGCTTATTTGGAAAGGTGGTGGGAAGGCATCACCCTCAGGTACAGTGTCCAAGGCAGTAACACAAAAACCAGAGACATATCACTCAACCTCAAGCATCCATACAGCCATCTGGGCCGGGCAAGCATACTCAGTTTTATTAGGGGACGCGTTCAGTAATCCCAACCTCACGAAGCCTGGGCTTTTGGGGTGCACATCCAGAATTACCAGTATTGGAATTCTGGAGCTCGGAATTTGCAGGGTAAAAGTCAGAACATTGGAAACATGGAGGAAAACATGTGTAAAACCAAAGTCAGGGGTGGCGAGAGTTTTTTTTTACAGTTTAGTTTAGGATGTTTGGTCTCACAGAAGCTTAAAGTAGACAGCAACAAGAAGCTATGGACGAGTGCGATTTTTAAGACTTTCCTGAAGGATATGATTGAGGGAAAGGTTTTTAAGTTTGAGAGTATTTGGTTACAGTCACTGGGGCCAGCACAGAGATGTGTCAACCTTCACCACTAATTAACGTTATTTTTTTCCAACTTCCAACACAACATTCTGCTGAATTCCAGACTTACAAAAGGGGGCATATTGAGTGCTGGGAATGTAATGCTGCGGGCAGACAGTGGGTGGTTTCAGAGAGATGCAGTAGCTTGTATATCAACACCTGTATATGTTCCCTGGTCTTTGTAAAACTTGGGGTTTCACCCTAAGTAACCCAGAGTAATCCAGACGTGGACCCCTTACTCACTGTGTCTTAGAGAGGCTCAGCTTCACCCCTCTGATGAGGCCCCACTAGGCTGAAACACGTGTCTGGGGTTGCTGGTGGTACTCTTGTTCAGAGGAGATTTGTCTCTGAACAAGAACAGGGAATCTACTTTGCAGTGTTAACAGTCACAGAGTGTTTGGCGTAATGGGAGCCAAGTTTCATTGCAGAAATGCCCAGCTTTTCAGTGTCTCCAATTGGCCTCAGTAGGAGCGCGTAGGGAGTGTGGGAAATCCATCAACACTACACAAATGCACACCAGCACAATATATGTAGACACCTATCAGCCAGCCACGACTCTGGACCCTTATGGATAAAACTAACAAGTGTGCACGAGCACAAACCGCTCCCTAACATCACATGACACACACAACCAACACAAACACTAACACTAGGACACATCCGAGGCTCTAAGTCCTACCCATACGTTAAGAGCACACTGGGCCTCCCGAACCAACTCCCACATGCAAGACAATGCTCACAGCCGCCAGTTCTTCCTGTTTCTGAACCTATACTATTATCCTAGCCCCACTAACACACCAACCCTCTTCTCTTGCACAGCTACGTGAGCACCTGGAGACTGCCCATTGGTGGTAGTGGTGCGTGGCATAAATCAACATAACATAACCTAATACAACATAACATATGTAAGGATGCAGAAGAAGGCAAACGACACACAGGTGGCATATGGATTTTGGGTCAAAGACTTTTATTGTTCTCCTATGAAATAAAAAAAAGGGTTGGGTGAAAGGCCTAACTATCCCTTACCACTAAAACGTGTTGCCTTGCCTCAACAAAAGAATACTATGGACTTGGTGAGGATATCAGTCAGACAAAAAGCTCTACCATCCTGTGTCTAAGCCTATTTCCACCCCTTGCACTATCTATCTTACGAAATGAAAAGTGGGTGTCTTCTTGATTCCAGAAGGAGACCTCTCCCGTTCTGGATGCTGACACCAAAGCACCAAAGCACAGTTCTTCTGCAAAGGGAATGTATACAGTTCAATGTTCATAAACTTGGCCAACTTAATTATAACCCATTTGCCAGCTCTCCTGGGGGGAACCTCTTCCTGGGTTCCTAGTTCCTGTTTCCCACAAAGTAATGTTCCTCAAATCCTCTGGGGAATTCCTCTTCCCCTGTACAGTCTGGTTCACTAACCTACCAGACCTCACTGTGGACTTTTCCAATAGTGTAACACGCCTGGTTTACTCACCTTCTATACTTGATTTCCACAACTCTGGCTCTCAAAGCTTTTTATAGTTTGAGGTTCAGGCCACGGATTATCAGGGTAATTCATAGAATTTTGCACAAAAGTGGCGCACGCGGCTGGCGCACAGTGTGCGCGTGCGAATGTCTGCGCCAGCCGCGTGCGCTAAAATCAATATCCGCGCACAGCGTATTCATGGATTTTACCCTCAAAAACCAGCCGTGGTGCAGAGTGGCGCAGCGACCATGCAGCAGCGCCAGTTACACCCCCAAGAACGCCCTCGCGCAAGGAAAAGCCATAAAAATTCCCAATTCAGCGCAAAGGGCTGCGCTAATCCTGGACCAGTATACAGGGCTAGCAAACAGCAAACGCCGAGCGGGGAACGTGTATTACTGGGGTGGGCGGGAAGTTCCACATGCGATTTCAGCAGGGTACGTGTATTTCTGGGGCACGGGGACATTTTATACGCAATTTAAGCAGGGTATTTGTGTTACAGGGGTGCGCGGGAAGTTCCACACGCGATTTCAGCAGGGTATGTGTATTTCTGGGGTGCGGGGAAGTTTTACACGCAATTTCAGCAGGGTATGTGTATTTCAGGGGTGCGCGGGAAGTTCCACACGCGATCTCAGCAGGGTACGTGTATTTCTGGAGTGCGGGGAAGTTCCAAACGCGATTTCAGCAGGGTATGTATATTTCTGGGGTGCGAGGAAGTTTTACACACAATTCCAGCAGGGTACGTTTATCACAGGGGTGTGCGGGAACTTCCACATGCGATTTCAGCAGGGTACGTGTATTTCTGGGGTGCAGGGAAGTTTAACATGCGATTTCAGCAGGGTGTGTGTATTACAGGGGTGTGTGGGAATTTCCACACGCGATTTCAGCAGGATACGTGTATTTCTTGGGTGTGCGGGAAGTTCTACATGCGATTTCAGCAGGGTACATGTATTTCTGGGGTGCGGGGAAGTTTAACACGTGATTTCAGCAGGGTACATGTATTACAGGGGTGCACGGGAAGTTCCACACGCGATTTCGGCAGGGTACGTGTATTTCTGGGGTGCGGGGAAGTTCTACACGCGATTTCAGCAGCGTACGTGTATTACAGGGGTGCGCGTGAAGTTTTACACGCGATTCCAGCAGGGTACGTGTATCACACGGGTGCGCGGGAACTTCCACATGCGATTTCAGCAGGGTATGTGTATTTCTGGGGTGCGGGGAAGTTTAACACGCGATTTCAGCAGGGTACGTGTATTACAGGGGTGCGCAGGAAGTTCCACACGCGATTTCAGCAGGGTACATGTATTTCTGGGGTGTGGGGAAGTTTTACACGCGATTCCAGCAGGGTACGTGTATTACAGGGGTGCGCGTGAAGTTCTACACGCGATTTCAGCAGGGTACGTGTATTACAGGGGTGCTCAGGAAGTTCCACACGCGATTTCAGCAGGGCACGTGTATTTCGGGGGTGCGGGGAAGTTCTACACGCAATGTCAGCAGGGTACATGTATTTCTGGGGTGCGGGGAAGTTTAACACGCAATTTCAGCAGGGTACGTGTATTACAGGGTTGCGTGGGAATTTCCACATGCGATTTCTGCAGGGTACGTGTATTTCTTGAGTGTGCGGGAAGTTCTACATGCGATTTCAGCAGGGTACATGTATTTCTGGGGTGCGGGGAAGTTTTACACGTGATTTCAGCAGGGTACATGTATTACAGGGGTGCGCGGGAAGTTCCACACGCAATTTCAGCAGGGTACGTGTATTTCTGGGGTGCTGGGAAGTTCTACACGCGATTTCAGCAGGGTACGTGTATTACAGGGGTGCGCAGGAAGATCCACACACGATTTCAGCAGGGTACATGTATTTCTGGGGTGTGGGGAAGTTTTACACGCGATTCCAGCAGGCTACGTGTATTACAGGGGTGCGCGTGAAGTTCCACACGCGATTTCAGCTGGGTACATGTATTTCGGGGGTGCGGGGAAGTTTAACATGTGATTTTAGCAGGGTGCGTGTATTACAGGGGTGCGCGGGAAGTTCCACACGTGGTTTCAGCAGGGTACGTGTATATCGGGGGTGCGGGGAAGTTCTACACGCAATTCCAGCAGGGTACGTGTATTACAGGGGTGCGCAGGAAGTTCCACACGCGATTTCAGCAGGGCACGTGTATTTCGGGGGTGCAGGGAAGTTTAACACGCGATTTCCGCAGGGTGTGTGTATTACAGGGGTGTGTGGGAATTTCCACACGCGATTTCAGCAGGATACGTGTATTTCTTGGGTGTGCGGGAAGTTCTACATGCGATTTCAGCAGGGTACATGTATTTCTGGGGTGCGGGGAAGTTTAACACGTGATTTCAGCAGGGTACATGTATTACAGGGGTGCACGGGAAGTTCCACACGCGATTTTGGCAGGGTACGTGTATTTCTGGGGTGCGGGGAAGTTCTACACGCGATTTCAGCAGGGTACGTGTATTACAGGGGTGCGCGTGAAGTTTTACACGCGATTCCAGCAGGGTACGTGTATCACAAGGGTGCGCGGGAACTTCCACATGCGATTTCAGCAGGGCACGTGTATTTCAGGGGTGCGGGGAAGTTCTACATGCGATTTCAGCAGGGTACATGTATTTCTGGGGTACCTGGAATTTTAACACGCAATTTCAGCAGGGTACGTGTATCACAGGGGTGTGCAGGAAGTTCCACATGCGATTTCAGCAGGGAACGTTTATTTCTGGGGTGTGCGGGAAGTTTTACACGCAATTTCAGCAGGGTACATGTATTTCTGGTGTGCGGGGAAGTTTTACACGCAATTTCAGCAGGGTACGTGTATTACAGGGGTGCGCGGGAAGTTCCATAAGCGATTTCAGCAGGGTACGTGTATTACTGGGGTGCGCGGGAAGTTCCACACGCGATTCCAGCAGGATACGTGTATTACTGGGGTGCGGGCAAGTTTCACACGCGATAGGCCCTGTGTGAGTGGGGTACCTGTATGTCGGGGGTGCAGGGGAGTCCTACACGTGAATTGGCAGTGTGGGTCCTCCCAGGTGTTCCCTCTACACCCTCCACGGCCCCTGCAGGGAGACCACACCACAGGGGACTACCATGCACACCTAGTCATGTCCCGCATGATCACCAACGCATTACCCCCTTCCACCCCACCCCACAGCAGTGCAGGGCACCTGCCAGCAGGCCCCCACTCATGTCCCCTTGCACCCCCACCCCCCAGCACTGAGGGGCACCTGCCAGCAGGCCCCCACTCATGTCCCCTTGCACCCCCACCCCCAGCAGTGTGAGGCACCTGCCAGCAGGCCCCGACACATGTCCCCCAGCCAACACGTCATCACAATCTAGTTCCATGGCCCTTATGGCCAGCCTCTACATGCCAAAGACCCACCCAAGTATTGCATCCACCCACATAGAAATGCAAATTACACGATATAACCCCAATGGCAAGTATGTAAATTAACACATGTCCGTCACACACACACAATGGGTGCAAGTGAATGTCAAAACCCATATCATGACATGCATGAAACCAATGAGATGATACCACAAATGGAAGTATAAAAAAATATATATTAAAGACAACATGAACGTAAATCAAATTAAACACACAACAATGGGAATAACAAAAGAAATGGTCCATCCGATAAATAATGAAAATCAAGAAAACATAAGCAAAAGAAATCCAAAAATAAATGTCATCCAAAGTCACAGTTCAAAAAACCATTGCTCCATGGTGAAAAAAAAAATTATCAAAAAGATGAATCCAATGTAAAACTATGTACAATTGAAGAATCCAGGGTCCATAAGCCCACTTTAAGAAATAAAACCTACCAAAAACTACTACCTCATAAAAAAAACTATATACAAAATTGTGGTCCATTGTCCAAGCGGTCCAAAATAAAGAAAAAAACCAAAGGAAACCTAAAACTAACTAACTACTATTTACAAGGGCAGCGGGCAAGTCCAACGGCTCACATGTTGATGTCCCGGGCCAGGGCATCATCGAACTCCTGCTCGATGTCCCGGAGGCGGTCCTCTTGAATGGCCCCGAGGGTTCGCAGGGACGATGACATCTGGAACGCCAGGTCCCTGCGAATGGCCTCCAGGCACTCGGCCCGCCTCAAGGCCCTACGCATGGAGTTCTCCGCCCTGACCATCGTGAGCCGTGCCTCTTCCGCCCGCTGCCGCTCCGCATCTATCGCATGGCCCAACCGCTACCACATGGAAGACACTTCCCGTCCAGGGTCCTCCTGCCCTCCGGCCGATGCCTGCCCCTCCGATGATGAAGGCCCAGAGCCATCATGGCTCCCACCTTGTTGCTGATGCTGCTGTGCTGCTGCCTGTGCCCTGGCTCCTGCTGCCTGCACGTCCTCCTCCAGCTGGGGTGCAGTTGTTGAGGTGGCCACCCCTGCTGGATGTCTGACTCCCGACTGTGGCAGGGATGTGTCCTCCACCAGCCTGGCCGCAGGGTCAGAGGCAGCTCCACAGGGCACCCAGGAGACACATGGGTGGGAAGATGGCACGGAGGACGATTGGCGCATAGGGGGTTCAGTTGAGGATGGGGTCGGAACAAGGTCCAGAAACGGAGGAATCCGGCCCTGGTGAGCTGTCAACGCGGTCAACAAGCCATGCGAGAAGACGTGCACTCTCCTCATGAAAAGACTGCAGGTCAGCTCGCATGGCACGTTGACGTAACGCCGCCCCACCCAGGACAGGCTCAACCCGGTGCCGGATAGCCACATCCGCAGGGAGAGGAAGGCCATTTGGTGTAAGCCAATCCCCTCCCTGAGAACGGGTCTGGACGTAGGTATCCCTGCTGGTGCAAGATGATGCCGTCACAGGATCGGGGACAGGATTACACACAGGCACCTCCGCAGCGGCCTGTGCTGCCTCCTGTCCCTGCCCCTGCACTGCACCACTAGCACCAGTGGAATCCCGACCTCCAGACCCCGTCTCTGTCCCTTGCACAGCCTCCTCCTCCACCAAACCCCCCACCAACCTGGATGACTCCGTGCCATCTTCCTCCGTCGGGCCCTCTGGGGTCTCAGCTGCCCCTTCGGCTGCCGAGGAGTCCAACTCCAACCTCTGCCTCTTGGCCCTCCCCTCGGCAGCTGCGACCTGGGACGCAGCACCGGACTCCTCACTCCCCGACGAGATGACAACCTGGGAGGGGAGCCGGGCATTGCCTCTCCGGCTGGCGGTGCGATCCGTGCCGCTGTGCTCCACAGCACCTTCTCCGCCCTCTTCATCAGTTGACGCTGCAGACAGGGAGAGATAGGAGACAGGCATCAGGGCACTGTACAATGGACTCATACACACATGACAGTTGTACATGAGTGGCATTGTCAAAATTCAGACATGGCATCACAATCCCCAACACACATGTCATTGCAACTCACACACATGAGCTATTCCACAGCCATATTGCAACAGCCAACACCATCCATACACATACAACAGCATGAGCTGCCAAAGGTGAGCCAGACATCACATGAAACACAGGGAGTGCACTAGACATGCACACACGCCACCACAATTACATGCATGTGTACACCTCTGCCAACTGTCGCAGTGATGAGATTGGCATCCATGTCACATCTGGCAATCAGTCTTCTACATATCAGTCTCACATGCATCCATGTTGTATCACTGTTGCACCCATGTCAAATACACACACATGCACATGTACACAATGCAGATACATACAGCTGGAACCAATATCCATGTGTGACACCACAACCATGCCAATTTACATACACAGTAATCCAAACATGTGTGCTCACACATCTGCATTTGGCCTGCATGCTTACCCACACATACACTATCCATGTGTCTCACACATGAAAGGACTTGCATGTGTCAGCCTCACAGCCCTGTACATACACATCCATACATGGCCCTACAAAACCACATGTACAACCTGCACACTAATGGCACACCACCACACACATAGCTTCCAATCAGTATGCATGTACACTTACCGCTCGACTCCAGACGGGTCTGCCTCTCAAGGACCTGGACGTGGAGCACTGGGCATATGCATTCCAGGATCCTCATCTGATGTTCCGACAGGTGGCCCCAACCTTGTTGAGGGTCCTGGACCTGAAGTCCTCCCAGCGCTTCTTGACATGTTGGAAGTCGCGGACTGCCACCCCTCTGCGTTGATGGCAGTCACGATGTCCGTCCAGATCCGAGTCCGTCCTTCCTTGTCGGCGGCCAACCTTCCGAAGAGGGCATCATACTGCCCCAGGACTTGCTCCACCAGGACACCAACTTCGGTGGCAGTGAAGCTGGTGGCCCTCTGCCTGTCTGGCTGGGGGTTGCCAGTGGTGCTAGATGGTGTAGTGCCCGACATGGCAACCCCAGAGGCAGGTGTGGGTGGGCAACTGGGTCCTGGGGCTGGGCTGTGGAGCGATGGAATAGCAGTCGGGAGTCTTCGGTTCCAGCAGGGGTGGTCACAGCAACAGCACCCCGGGCTGACGTGCAGGCAGCAAATGGCAGGGCACATGGGCAGCAGGCAATCAGGCAGCAGCAGATGGCAGGTGGGAGCGTGCTAGGGGATCTGGGGGGCAGTAATTCGGCCTTCTGGGCACGAGCGTGGTCTTCCGTGTGCAAACGCGTGGCCAGCTTGATACGGAGTGATTTGGCACGTGAAAATCTTGCATGTCAGCGTGTAATTCGAGGAAAGGCCCTTAGCGCATAAGCGCGTCTGCACGCATACGCGATTTCATTGGACCAAAGGCCCTTAGCGCGTAAGCGTGTCTGTGACGTGCGCGTGCGGGCGTTTCCCTGAACCCGGTGCATGTTACACATCCAAGAACTGCACATCCGAGTGTCAGCTCGTGTAATTGGAGGATAGGGCCTTAGCGCGTATACGCGGAAGTGACGTTGGACGTGTGGGCCGGTTCAAAAGGTACGTGTAGGACATCATTTCCTTGTACGTGCTTTACGTGGAGAGCGAGTGGGTGAATTCTGTACTTCTTGTCAGTTCACACGCGATTTACTTCACAGCGTTTCTAGTTCGTACTCCCTGTTACCTCTGACAGCTTTTTCCTGATTTTCTGTTGGGCCTGTTTTCTCAGACAGCATACAATTCTTCTTTTGGCGGGGGTGTTGCCAACGTGCACACGCGCGTATTTTTCATGCTCTTTTTACAGGCAGACGGTGAGTCGTGCACGTATTTACCAACTGTGCTTGCCCCGTGTGTCGCTAACCCCTTCAGAGGTCATTGTAGGCTGCGTGTAACACGCGTACATTCATTTTTGTGTTTCTGTGTGCCACAGCATAGTGCAGGTTCATTTTTCCACGCACGTGGTCTACGAGGGGTTGCGTGCACGTTATTTTCTGTTTTTGGGGTGCCTGTGCGTTGCCTGACCCGTCATCTTTCCCCAGGGGTCCCATACAGCCTTGCTAGAGCACTAGGGTACGAATTCCATCTAGTACCCTACCCCTTTGACCCCCAATTGCCCAGGACAATAGTTTACTGCAACTCCCATACCATACGCACAACAACATCAGTGCCATGGTTGGGAGGTGACCAAGCGGTAAGAGTGGCAAAGGTGGCCGAGCCTCAAGAGGTGGGCGTGGTGGGCGTGGTAGGGGACGTGGCTGGGATTTGCAGGGTACCCCTAGCCCCCCATGCGTGGAGGACCAGTCAAGAACACCCATGCCCCCCCCCATGGTTGAGGGAAACGTGGCTGACACCATCTCTGCTCAGCCCTTGTTGGAGCAGCCCATTGTGGCACCTGACCCGGCATAGGGTGACTCCCAGGCTGACTTCCAGGTCGCCAAATCTAGGCCACGTGTGGCGGTGCAAGTTGGTGTCACCAGGCCAGGTGGATCAGGGGCAGCTATGTCATCTGCTGCCCCAAGTAGGCAGGGTGGGGAGGCTGCAGGGGCAGCTGTAGCTCCATCCACCCCAGCTCTGACTCTCCCAGCCAGGGCAGTGTTGGTCCCAGTCCATCTTGCTAACGTTCCCCCTGACTACGTCACACTTCAGCCAATGCCTGCACCAAGTCCCATGCTCAGTGTGCATTCCCACACTCGAATTACCCAGTCCACCGGTGCTCCTGCCCCTAGTGGCCAGAGCGGCGTAGGCCACTCAGGATCCCCACCACCTTCCAAAAGAAAGAGGAAGAGTGCTCATCCAGTACAGGCTGATACCCCAGACACGGCTACACAGTCCGGCACGCCAAGGAAGCCTAGCTTCAATGATGCCGAACGTGATGCACTTGTGCAGTATGTGTCCGCACATGACAGCGAAATGTTGATCACTTCAGGGTGCAAGACCACACCTGCTCGACGTCGGGCACACTGGCAGACAGTCGCGGACATCATAAGTGCCCTTGGATTTGTGAGGCGCACAGCTGGTGAGTGCTACAAGCGCTGGAATGACCTTAAGCGCAGGGCAAATAAAAAGCTGGCCTCAAGTCATGCCGCTACTCTGGTGACTGGAGGTGGGTCTCCACAAGAGGACATTGAACTCACTGTACATGAGTCTGTTGCTGGGACCTACGTCACAGAGGAACAGATCCAAGGTGTGGGAGAACTGCCAGATTACGAGGCATTGTCCGGTGAGTGCACATGCATGTGTGTGTGATCCATGTGTATGTTGTGTGTGTGAGGGGTTCTGATTGAGTGCCAGGTGAGGGTGTGTGTGCCTGAGTGGTTTGGGTCACCCATGTGCTTCATCCAAAACATTCTGCGCCCCTGTATTTGGGTATTACAGTATCCCTTCTGCCCACAGTAGACATTTTGTGCAACATCACGCCAGTTGCCCTTGAAGTGGCATCTTGCAACAACATTGTTCCGTATTTTTCATTGTTCATTCAGGCTGATTGTTTCAATTCCCACACTTTCACTACGCATTTCTCAGCCCTGTTGTCAAACAATATGTGATATGCCTATGGTACATGCCATCTGTGTGATGGCATGTGTCATGTATGTGGATTGGACATGCCACTCACAGGCCAATGTGGGATGGCACTGCTAGCCAGCATGCAGCTAATGTGTTGCTCTTCCATCTTGGTGTCATCAGTGTCTGACATTTTCCTCCCCTTCAAACTCAGTGACAATGCATGCATGGGAGGGTTATAGTCATGTGGGACATGTGTCAATCAAGTTCTGGTTCTGTAGCTTGTCAGGCCTAATTGTGTGCCATGGTGCTAATGCCTGTTTCCATTTTTTGTCTTTCATGTTTTTGCAGGGGATGACGAACTTGATGCTGTTGAGGGTGAGGAGATGGTGCAGACCCAGGAGGGATCTCAGGCACGACCGGGAACCAGTGGGGGACAGGGTGTGGTGGTGGGTGAGAACCCACTCTTGCTGCAGACTGTTGTCTCCAGGGATGTCTCTGGGTGCACCTCCCCAGACCTCTATTCAGGTGTTGATTCGGATGATGAGACCTATGTGGCTTCGCAGGTAGGTGTTTCTGGAAGGGATTCTGTTCTGTATGACCCACCTGCACCAGGGGTACAGCCCACTATGGGGATGTCAGTGTTGGTAGGTCCGCCTTTGGTGGTTACGGATGCAGGGCCACACTCCGCAACATCTGATCCTGTTCCTGGGCCAGCAGATCAGAGGGGGAATGCAGTCCTGCAGCCTCAGGCAGTGCCGACACAGCAAGGCACAGTTCGCCTTGCCCCAGACAGGTGTGGTGCCCGCCGACGCGGTGGCCGTACGCCACCAGGCAATACCGCATGGGAGCAATCCATATACGGTATGGCAAACCAACAGGCAGCATCATCTGAGGTGATGGCTCAAGCAATGGAGAGGGTGGCCACTTCCATTGTCCCCCCAGAAAGGCAGATGGAGCAACTACAGCAGGCAATAGACTCCATTTGCCAATCACTCAGGGAGGACATGTTGGCGTCCAACAGGGACAGACGAGCGGCCATGGACACTCTGCGGGAAGCCATTTCTTTAGAGTCCCAGGGCCAGAGGGAAGCCCTGATGTTAGAAGTCCATCACCTCAGGCAGACTTTTGTGGACCTTTAGGCTTCCACTGTCACGAGGACAGAACAGCTGCTGGAGCGGGTCACACGTACCCTCTCAGCAGAGATGCAGGCAACTCGGGAGGAGGTCCGGGCATCACGTCAGGTGGTGCATGGGGATCTTCGCACCATATTCCTCCAGAACGAGACCTTCCACACCCGCATGCTTGCTGCCATAGAGGACCAGACTAGGGCTTTGCGTGGGCTGCCTCCCATAGCACCACCACCTCCTGTGGCGGCAGCAGCACAGAGTGATGAGAGTGACCACAGCAATTCAGAATCTCTCACGATAGCGTAGCCTGCAGGCCATGAGCACATGGAGGTGTTTTTTTCCCGCAACATCCACACAGGTGGCTGTTGGTGTGCACCCTGTCCTCGGACCTCCTGGGTGGCCTTCCCCACCCCCCCTGGACCTCACATGACCATTTTTGATTTTTGATTTTTGATTTTTTCTTACAGTGTGTTGCCTTGTGTGGCTCTCGTGGGCATCCACTGTATTCCGGCTGGGCACATGCAGGCTTGTCCTGGGTTTGGGTTAGATTCTTGGGTTCGTGAGACACACACTCCTCCTGCTTCCTGTTTCCATGGGCTTGCAAAGGGTGTGCCCAAGTGACAGTGACTTACACAGTGACGTTGGACTCCCATGACATGTGTGGGCAGTCTGTAGTCAATACTGTGTATACATTCCTAGTGCATATTGTTGTTGTATCGTACACTGCATGGTGTATTGATGTGTGCTTGTGCATCCATGTCTCCCTCCTAATTTGCAGGTTCATTCCTCATGTCTTCACAAGGCTGTCTACTTTGGAGATGGAGTTCATGTTGTAAGCAGTGCACTTCCAGATTTGCGTGGCACCAACACTGTACAGTTGAAAGTGGTCGATGTGCTAGCATCACCAAGTTGTAAGACTACGTATCCTTTAACTTAGTACTGTCATGTGAATGCTATGTTTGGGGTTGGGTAGCTGCATTGTTGTGTGGTAAGTATTTGGTCATGTGTGTTGTCAGTTCTACATTAATGGGAGCATATTGTGTGTGGCCAGTTTCCATTCGGGACACTGTACTTTGTGAAACTTGTGTCATGTTTTGGGGATTCCTTTGTTTGCTCTCACATAACATGACATGCCATGGTGTGTTGGGTGGCGGTGCTGGGGAGGGGTTGGGTGACATGGCACTGTTGTCATGTTGCATCTTGCAAGGGGGTAATGATTTTAGCAGCATAGAAGTGTGTCTTTTGATGACACAGCATTGGTGGTGTTTGTATAGGTAGGGATGCACACAATGGAACACTTCCAGGTGAACAATCTCAACTTGGTAGGGTTGTGACAGTTGACTGTCACTTGACTCATCATCATTGATAGCTGGTATATGCCAGGGATGTGTGCACTCCACAGGGGTGTGATTTTAGGTGAAGTAATTATCCACCAGCTGCATACGGGCTGCCTCACCCCATGCCCTTTCCCCTCTCATGCGCAGCGGGCGTGCATGTGGTTGGGGATGTGGGGGCACCACCATGTCCACGGCCAGGCCCCGGCGTGTTGCAACGGTGTGCAGGACACATGCTGCCACTATGATCCTGCACACTACTGGGGGAGCGTATAACAGCTGCCCGCCAGAACGGTCAAGGGAGCGAAAGCGTGACGTGAGCACTCCGAATGTGCGCTCCACTATGCCCCGGGTTGCAATGTGGGCTGTGTTGTATCTTACCTCGGGTGGTGTGGTGGGGTTCCGAATTGGCGTCATCATGTGGGTGCTCAGAGGGTAGGCACTGTCCCCTGGGGAGGTGGTGATGGGTATCATTAGTGGGGTTGTGACATTACTCAGTATCTGACATGCATGCATGTGCAGTGGCATTTATACTATGCCATGTATCGCCATGCCGCCCAGCTTCTAGGTCTCAGTTTAGGGTTGACATTCTGTAAATGAAACTGTCGTGGGTGGACCGTGGATAGTTGGCATATACTGAGGTGATGATTCCCTTGGCATCACATACTACCTGGACGTTGATGGAATGCCCGTGCTTGCGGTTTCTATAGATGTGCTCAGATGCCCTGGGGGGACGTAGAGCCACATGGGTGCAATCAATGGTACCTAGCACTTTGGGGAATTGTGCCACCCCGTAGAAATCCTGGGCGGCAGCCTGCCTTTCTGCAGGTGTTCTGGGCAGGTATATGTGCCTGCGGACTGATGGGCGTGTAGTGATGATGGCCAAGACCTGGTGTAGGCAGCGTGACTGCATGGCCTGTGACACCCCCCCCACTATGGCACTTGTCCGCTGAAATGATCCAGTGGCTAAGAAGTGCAGTACATTAAGGACCTTCTCCAGGGGGCTGAGTGCTTGGGAGCACAGGGTGGGTGATGTGGGGTTATCCTCCCACTCACTGACCAGGTCGAGTATTATGTGAGGTGAAAACCTGTACCTCCCATACACGTGGTCATCAGGCATCCCAAAAAGGCTGGTTCTGGGTGTAAAAATTCTGGCCCTGTCTATCCTCCTCCTCCTCCTGCGGTATCCCACGGCCACTGCTGCTAGGAACGGTATATTCATCCTGGCGTCTAAGCTTGTTTGTTGTTTGCACACACTTTTATGATGCGCGGGTCGATGTACGCCTGCTTCCTACTGGCGTACGTGTTCCCGGATTGGCCCGTCTTTTTGGGCACATGCCTTAGCCATATTCGATTCCATGAATACGTGTTGTAGGCGAGCGTGTGAAACTTCCTGCGCACCCCAGTAATACACGTAACCCGCTCGGCCAGGCCCAATCGTGTGTGAAACTTCACGCGAACCCCTGAAATACACGTACCCAGGCCAATCGCGTGTGACACTTCCTGCACACCCCAGTAATACACGTACCCTGCTCACCCAGGCCCGATCGCGTGTGAAACTTCCCACGCACCCCAATAATACACGTACCCCGCTCACCCAGGCCCGATCGTGTGTGAAACTTCCCGCGCAACCCTGGAATACACATACCCCGCTCACCCAGGCCCAATCGCGTGTAGAACTTCACGCGCACCCCAGAAATACACGTACCCCGCTCCCCCAGGCCCGATCGCGTGTAAAACTTCCCAGGCACACCCGGAATACACGCGCATGCTATTTTTCACACAGCGGGTGTTGCTGTTTGTCGCGTACCGCTTTGCACATCATTTGTCCTAGGGGGCAACAGTATGGGACATTCATCAGAGCTGTATATTCGTGCTTTTTGTTAGCGCACATTTTGGCGCATATTTTTTTCCAGCGCAGGGACGCTACCGCCTTCGTGTGGCGGACGGGTTTGGGTCTGTGCGCGTCTTTGCCCATGGGCGTCTTTGCCCTATTCGATTTGTGTCAATACGTGTTGTAGGCGAGTGTGTGGGCGTTCCGCACACTTGCCTCCTGTACTTCCCCCGTGACACCCACATTTTCACGAGTTGTTCCCCATTCAGAGTGTTACGCCCCGTGTTCCGCCTACTTTTGATGTGTGCGCCGCGCTATGTGCGCTTTAGCTGTGGCCTTAGCGCACTCCGTTAGATGACCTGTGCGTCGGCGAATCGAATGTTTTCGCACGCTTGCGCCGAAATTTTCAGCGCACATTAATTCCATGAATCGGCCTGTATAAATCTTCTTGCTTGGAGCTGGTTCTTCGACCCTTATGTATTCCACTTGTGGGCTTTGCCCGCTATCATCTGGTTCCACAATCCTGTTCCTTTGGCTTGGCAGGATCCTTGTCCCTTCTTTACCTAGTGTCCACTTGGATAGCCCTGGTATACTCCCCTGACAGGTACCATCCCAGCTAGATGCACTCTCAATGTTTGTTTCTGCCTGTTTGTCTCCACTTCTATTCTCTCGTGTCCCTCAGGACATGTTTATTTGCTTCAGACAATTTGCAATATATTTCAGATTCTCTTTCTTATCCCCTTGTTCTCTTAGGGATGTTCTTAGTGGATTTAGAATGTTGATATCTATTTGTA
This sequence comes from Ambystoma mexicanum, assembly GCF_040938575.1. Lineage (NCBI taxonomy): Eukaryota > Metazoa > Chordata > Amphibia > Caudata > Ambystomatidae > Ambystoma > Ambystoma mexicanum. The sequence continues at coordinate 1,205,184,656 of NC_090934.1, read as the reverse complement.
TGTCTTCTTTTTCATCCCCTTGACATCTTTGGGGTGTTGGTATTAAGTCTGTGGAGTTTTTTTATACTGCACAGGTTCCCTTTCACTGTCTTGGGATTTTTGAGATGTTTTTATCAGGTTTATCAGGTTGCAAAGCTTGTTTTATACTCCACAGGTTCCCATTCAGCCCCTTAGTTTTTTTGGGGATTTTGTTATCAGGTTTATCAGTTTGCAAAGTTCATTTTCATAAGCTTCCTTAAGCTTCATTAATGCCCCCATGACCTGTCTGGCTCTTTCCCTAACTATGGGAACTCTCAGGGCGGTCTCCAGTTTCTTTGGAAGTTGCAGCAAAGCTTCTCTGCTCCTGCCGTGCTCAGATTTTTCCTTCTCACAACTACGCAGCTCCTGCATCTCTCTCTCGCCTTCGGGTCTCTGCGTCTCTGTTCCTGATTGTGTTTCACTGGTATGGCTTTCCATGTATCTGCCATTAATCAGGTCCACCTTGCTAAGACCTATCCGGTTCTCCTGGCAGTCTGCGTCCCAGCCTTCAGTCTTCAGGTTCCTCAGAACAGGACCAGCGTCTCCTTCCCTACACCTCCAGGGCTTGGTTTTCGATCACAGAGTGAGTCCTTCTTTCCTTTTTACTGTCTGCTCTTCCCTTTGGCAACTGTACCGTGTTTGTTGGTTCTGTGGTGGCTTTTCAACTCTTTGCTCCATCCTCCTCATCACAGTACTATTTTGTATCAGGTTTGGGAGAGTCTCCCTCTTCCTCGTCCCAGTCCTTTTACAAGTGTCCTCTACTAAACCATAACAAATAGTGGTGTGGGGGACCAGAGGGACTGCAATGGGGGTTAAGAAAGGTTGGGTTACCAAAGGGAAGGATGAATACTGCATTCTCTCAGGGCCATTGTCACCAATCCCATGAGGGATTTCCCCTCCCATGAGATCTACCCGCTAGGTACCAGCCCCAGGGGGACTACAGGAGGGCGGCATCACCTCCCTGGCCTCATGGAAAGGGGCCTCCCCCATGGAAGAGGTGACAATACCCTGGGATTCGTCACAGGTATCACAACTGAGAAGGTGAGCATGGATTGTTACAGTGCGAGTGAGTGGAACGACAGGGTGCCAATATGAAGGGTCAATTGATTACAATGATTAAGGTTCTTTATACAAAACAGGTGCACACATCAAACAAAATAAAGTAGAACAAACCACACTTCTGTCAATATTTAGACAGCAAGAACTCTTTCCATTAAAATGACAGCCACATCAATCTATTGCAACAAAGGCACCATATGTGGACTGTTCAACCACTTAAAATGCCAGAAAGATACAAGTGTGGCAATAATGGCATATCACTAAGGTTGATGTGTATTCATAGTAGACAGAAAGGATGGGTATCCCCTACACCATGGACCTGGGGAGCAAAAATGTACAAAAACCAAGAGAGGGAGTCACATTGATAAGTACTGGAAATGATTTAAGTACTCATATCGTAGAATAGAGGTGGAAAAAGAATAGGTTCAGTCAGGTTATCAAATACAACTTCATATTTTAATATTAATCAAATACATTATAAAAATACATACACATAATATCAACATTAAAAGTCATTTCATTCAATGATGATACAAAAATACATATATTTAAAAAAAAAATTAAGAAAGGGCATTTTTTTCTTTTTTTTGTTGATACTTTTCTTATCCAGATACTAATAAAAGTCATGCATGTCCATCGCAATATTAATAAATTTCAAGGAGTGATGGAGATGCCATCGCAAAAAGTACTACAGGCAAGATAAAGTATTTAGTGCCAAAGTGCTAAATGCCAACTGTAAATCCAGAATGTTATAATATCGTACACATTACAGTTTCGGTGACAGAAAGTACAAGTCACATTGAAGGCATATCAATGCCACACATTTATACATGATTTATCAATAACCCAGTTGGTCTTGTTAGACGAAATGTTGAATCGTTCCCAACTTGATTGTAGGTCTCTAATTTAATAGAAGCATCAACACAAGGTGAAAACAATAAAAACAAACAAATAAAAAATAAAACAAAAAAGAAAAAACAAGATTAGAATCAAAATACTGACTGAACCTCTTACAAATCAACACTTCTAGACAATAAGCAGCGGACACTCGATCGATATAAAGAAACCGCATGTTCACCTAGATTAGTCCGCATGGGGCGCAGAAAATCATTGTTATTTAGTAGACGCAGCCCAACAAGGAAGAACAAGATGAAAATCAATTTACATCTGAGGAGACAAAAAGTGGAGTTAAAGATATAACTAAATTATCTCTAACTTCTACACTGACGCACAGCAAAGACTAAACCCAAGGAATGTACATCACCAAACTTTCACAATAATACTGACCTATGGCTTTCACATATTTGCAGATATTTCCAGATATGAAAAGCTTTGGCCAGAGTACAGTGGAACTTATTAGAGTCCAATTTGAGACATCTTTTCAAAGGAGAGGCCTGTCCTTAGTTTAGGAAACCTAATACAGAGAGACAGGAAGATATAGATCGAATAAATTCTAGTGCCCAACGCATGGAAAATGAGCAGCAACGCCATGTTTAGGCTAAATCGAATCAAGTAGGTATAGTACTACGCTAGGACATGTCTCAATGGAGCAAAGTGATTATTAGAAACTCACAACATGTGCATAGTAAAAATGCCCCAACATCATGGGTCAAAGGCTGGTAAATAGCCATCTCATAAACAAAAACATATGTCCTATAACTGCATTTTCGCAAAATGGAATGCGGAAGCTGGGTCAATATTATAGCCCCTATTCATATAACCTGACAACCTGGTCATTTGCCCATGATCAAATGTGTTTCCAAACACTAGTGGCTTAGCTAGTTCCCCCTAGGAGATTACATCTGCATATGATAGCCAAAGCAGCTATACCACACATCTACTAGTGGAACCTTTCCTAATTTGCCATAAAGGGGTACAGTTCCTATACCCTGCCAACCTGATCCTTTGTCCATGATCGAATGTGGTTCCAAACACTAGTTATTTTGCTGGTTCCCCCTGGGAGATTGCACCTACATATGACCGCCAAGGCAGCCATACCGCAATCCACTAGTGGAACCTTACCTGAATGGCCGTAGAGGAGTACAGTTCGGGACCTCACAGCTTAATCTGAGGAGGGCTGCCGATCGTAACCAAAGAGTAAAGCAAACACTCCTTACCTCGTGTAGCTTCGTATCGCGCCTGGTCGTTTCTGCTCCGGAGCCGCGGATGCTAACAAAACGCAGCTTTCAGCTGTGCCGAGGCTGCCCGTTGTTTTTGAACGCTCGCGAGTATGAAAAGTAAAATGGGACTACGCATCGGCCAGCGTGTCCCATGGGCACAAAAAAGGGACTACCGCAACCCCTCGCATTACCATGAGTCAGAATGCTTATGGACATATACAAGTGTACAAAGAGACAAATGACTACGCGCAGGACAGCATGTCTCATAAAGACTGGAAAGATGTCTGAATCCAGAACTGAAATTACAATTGTAATAAATAAAACAACAACCAAAATACACCAAGGACTTGGTGATGGATCAATAAGTATGGTACATATGGGCCATAAGTAAGCTACAAAAATGAAAATAACTGATACATACAAATATCAAACTGTAGACAAATGAACAGTCAATAACCATAAATAAATAAATCAAACAGATGCAAAAAGAAAGAAAGTACAAGTATCAAACCTAGAACTCCAGACTAAATTTAAGGCACACAATGCATCCATTCTTCTTGGTGGTTTAGTCCTGTCTCATAACTTGTGGTATTATACACCCACCATTGATTTCTTTGGGCAAGACGCGCTGCGATATTATTGGAATTGGTGCCCATGACTTTTTCTAATACACACCATTTAAGGTTGTTACAATTGTGGTTATTTTCCAAGAAATGAGAAACCAGTGGAGCTGTAATGACATTATTCCGTATTTTGGATTTATGTTCACCGATTCTTATTTTCATAGGCTTAGATGTTTTTCCGATGTATGTTTTGGCACATGGGCAGAATATTACATAAATAACGTTTTTTGTATTGCACGTTGTTTGATGATTAAGAAACCATTTTCTCCCATTAATCATCACTGTCGTGCCAGTGATAGAAGATGTGCACTGGCTGCAAAAGCCACATGGAAAATGGCCCAGAATAGGTTTAGCTCCCCACAGATCAAACAGAGTGTTCTGTTTAGGCTCAATACTTGACCTATCAGCTTTAGTAAGCCAACTTTTCAAATTCTTACCTTTCTTAAAGGCAAATATCGGGCATACAAAGTCCGGGCAATTTAATTGGAGTAAGTGCCAATGTTTTGTAATGCTTTGTTTTATCTTATGGTGGTGTGTATTGAATGTCATAGCGCACACTATCCGCTCTTTTGTGATGTTTTCACGGGCGGACTTGTCCAATAGGATCTCGTGGTGTTGAAATCCTGCCCTTTGGCGGGACTAAGTAGATGAGTGGGATAGCCTCGTTGTTGGAGTCTTTCTTGAATGATGTTAGCCTGTGTTTTATAATCCTCCACTTTGGAACAGTTCCGCCTAGCCCTAAGGAACTGGCCATAAGGGATACTCTTACGCAATGATTTAGGATGGAAGCTGTCGAACCTCAAGATAGTATTGCGATCAGTTTCCGTGCGATACAAATCGACAATGATATGTCCTCCCCCATCCTTGATTAACAAATCCAAAAATGGCAGGCACAAATTATTAACTGGCACAGTAAATTTTAGATTAGCATCCATGGTATTGAGCCATGGAAGAAACAACCGATGGTCCGCTTTAGTTTTGTCCCATATGATCACAATGTCATCAATGCAGCTCATATAGATTTTAATAGCGGTTCTAAAGGGATTGGTATCAGACAAAATACACTTCCTTTCAAAGTTCCACATTTTTCAAAGCTGCCCCCATCGCTGTTCCTTTCACTTGCAGATAGTAGGTGGATTTGAAACGGAAATAGTTACGTGTAAGAGCTATTTCTAGCAGGTCTATTAGTATTTCACTGGGGACTTGTTGGACCCCTGGGTTCAGTTCTAAACAGTCTTTCATGACCTGTAAGGATTCCATTTGAGGTATGTTGGAATATAGTGATTTGACATCTAGAGTCATTAATATGTCGGTGCCTGAATCGAAAGGAAAACCCTCTAGGTGCTTAATAGTATCAGTGGTGTCGGAGAGATTTGTTTTGTTGGATGCGGCCAACGGCTTAAGAAAATAATCCAGAAATTGTCTAATCGTTTCTAAGATCGAGACACAAAGGAACACAATTGGGCGTCCTGGTGGATTCAGTAAATCTTTATGTATTTTAGGGAGAATATAAATGAGAGGGCTCCTTGTCCCCTTAATGGTAAGGAACAAGAACTCCTTATCATTAATAAATCCCCCATCTTGCGCACGTTGGGCCATGGCCAAAATGTGGGCTCTAATACTTTCAGTCGGATCACCCTGCAGTTTACGGTATAGTTCTGGATTATCAAGCTGACGCAAAACTTCTTTGTCATATTCATCAGCATCCATTACGACCACCCCACTTCCCTTATCTGCTTGTTTAACTATTATCGCAGACTTTTTTCACCTCTATTCTATGATATGAGGACTTAATTAATTTCCAGTACTTATCCATGTGACTCCCTCTCTTGATGTGTATTCATACACATTTGTCACCTAACAGTAGGCATTGCAAAATGTTGTGCTGCAACAGCTGTTATCAAAGTCACACCAATTAGCCAAAACCTAAAAAGTGCAATCCATTGAAGCATATTCTGGGGCTCATGCATGGGCGTAATTTGTGGGGGGGCAGGGGACGTTTGTCTCCCCCCCCCAACTTTCATGGAACACCATTTTGTTCCCATTCATTTGGCTGGGGCACCTTTTCTTCGGATGTCATGCCCCCCACAACATTTTCAGCAAAGTTACTCAATTGGGCTCATGGCAGTGCAGAAATCTTCAACAGTGTGCGAAGGGCCGTGACAACAAACACCAATCATTAAATTACTTTGGGAGTAATATCGCACAGGTCAAAAACCAAGGAAAGAAAATCACACTCACTTCCATAAATCAAGACATCCCACGAGCAGCCACAGGATTTTTTGGGGGTAGGCGGTGTTAAACATTCCCATAAACACGTGTACGTCAAAAATGTATCTGTCTCTTGATATATGTTTTTAGTGCCTTCTTCCATTAATCTGTCGCCACAGTATTCAAGTCATGCTTTCCTCTTCTTCAGCGCCCTGCTAGGAACAACACCGCTGATGAGAAAGAATCGGAGTGCACAGATCTTAATCAAGGCAAGCCATGATTAATAATGGATACCAGGAAGCAACGAGGCTCTGATGCAAGGGGGAGAAAATGAGGTAACAAGAAAACAGAGCCGTGCATCCAGGGGGCCCGACTGCCAGGATCAAAAAATAAAATGCAAAGCAAGAAAAGAGCTCGAGTGAAAAAACAATATACTTGACCCGAGTATGAGAGTAAAACATTCACGCAGCAGCACGGCGAGCATAGGTAGCGAGTGTCCTTGAGCATTAACAGGGCACACAAAATAACACCCACACTTTCATGTTTTGATAAAAGGTTGCATTATACTGGAGGTTGCCACGGGTCTACGCAATTCACATCATCCCAATCTTGCTGTCAAAACCGGCCTTACTCGCAACCTCGCGGTCACATGATGGGCCCCAAAAACCTTGTCCCTCTCTGCCTCCGACCCTATGTGAGCTACCAACACCTTCATTTTTACACTGCCATTCCACCACCTACTTCTTGCTTACAAACAACGGGAACACGAGGAACACCGGCTTCTGCTCATAACAATCGTATTACTACTGGCCATGGACAGTGGTTATAGTTTAAATTAACCACATACCGATCAGACTGAGTCATCGACCAAGAGGTCTCAGAATAAATATGGAACAAGTAGGAATACGTAAACATGAACCACAACTGCAAGCTATTATATTAGCAAGCCTTGAAAAAGCCGGGAGAGAGCGAAACACGTGTTGGCAAACAAATATGTAAAGCCCAAGAAATCACTCAGTGTGTAATCACACATTTTTTTAATAGCGGTTATTCTGGGGATTATGGAACATCAAAGTTGAACACTTGCATTCATATGAGAATTTTTCCCAAAACCTAAAACATTTGTCTAGAGCTCAGTTGACTTGGACAGTGGTATATATTAAGTAATGCTAGGTACCAGGTGGTTTGAATGGTATTAACACACCTTTTGCATGGTAGACTCAACTAAAAGCACTTGACGTGTGACACAATGCAATACCATTCAAACCTTTGTGATTTTTCTGTATATATTTTGTTTATGTTGAAAATCTATAGTTATTGCACCCTCACCCCGGGCTTGAGATTTGGTACTTCCGACCTGAACCCTCACTTTACCTGCCCTGGTATGTTAACCACCCCTTGAAAATTGTAGTCATGACCTGGTTTGTCACAACCGAATTTCATAGGAGCCTTTTGCTGTGTCACACTCTGCTTTCCAGACCCTCTTCTCAGGAGCTTGCTCCATCAGCCAGTTGTGCGCTGAACTAGTCTTTGCCATGAGGACTAATTGCTGGGTGATTTGCCACCACCCCTGTCCTATCCTCCACCCAGACCTGATTGCTGGACAAGATCTGCAACACTGCTGCCTGACCTGTGAACCCAAGCGCTCCACTCCAGGTAAGTGTAGGGAGAAGAAAGAATGCTGCAGGTGCCTCTTACAGCACCATGCTGTCTGCAGAGTCCGAAGACTAGTGGGGAAAGAAAGGGTCTCTCGATGGGTACGGTGTGATCAGTTCCAGCATAGCTCTGTTGAAATGACCTGCAGTAGAGCCCTGATTCATCTGCCCTACGCCCCCTTAGTTTACCTGTGGCTGAATTTGTTCCAGGTACCCGAGCCTAGCCCTTGACATAGTCATTATTCCTCCCTTAAGTGCTGTTCATATGATACTCGTTCGTGTCTAAATGCAGTGTAAATAAGTGAAGATACTGCAATTAAGTCCTAGCTAATAAGCATTAATATTCAAGTTGTAGATGAATAATGAGAGGTTCTTATGAGTGGGTCAATTGGTTCCCTGATTGTTTGTGAAGTGTATGGAGTGGATCATATCCCCAGCATAGCGATTCCCAGGGATATATCTATTTTGAAGCTGTGTTTTCCTTGTGTGAAATATGTAAAGGAGTCTATGGTTAACAGTGACAATTAGTGTTGAAAGAATACATAGTGCCCATTTATGAATTATCTTGTATTTGTATTTACTTAGTTTATATAGCGCTTTATTCCAAAGCGTGAAGTCTTAACTCATCATGTGTGGCTTTTCCAAAGAGAAGCGACTAAGTGTCCCTCTTAAAAGTAAAGCTTACAGGTGTTAATGTAAACAGTTTGAGTTACCTGGGAGTACAGAGTATCTCCTGCATATTTTAGAACTGTCTGCATTTATTTATTCCACCTGTCTAATATTAAACCTGTTTGAAAGGTTTTCACATGCAACTATGTAAATGCTTCTTTCAAATAATCTTATCAGAGTAAGTTGCTGCTATTCTGCCTTGTTGTGTATAATTTGCATTTCCCCTGCATGTTATTCTACCATGCTATATATCATTTGCATTTATCTTGCATTTCTTTCTTCCAATGTATGTAGTTCTGACTGTCATACTCATTGCCTCCAGTCGTTCTCAATAAGAGTGTGCATTAAGTCTCCCATTTCCTGGATTTACTGTGAATTTACTATGAATGTGTTTAATTTGCGACAGTTCTTTCACATTGGTTCTTCATTGCCCGGTGCATGACCAGTTGTGCACCAAGAGCCCCAGTCCCACCCTATTCTTCTCCTCCTCTAGGAAAGGTGTGCACAATAGCTGTCCCATGCGCACTGTTGATCATGTTACCCCCTTTTCATCCAGCGCTAATTTCGTGAAGCACTCACTAGTGAGAACCCTGCTTGGTCCAAGCCCTTACCAGGTGAGGGCCCCTGAAGTAACCTGTGCACTCTATATACACTTCTGTTACACATGCCCTTAGCCACTCTCTGAACTCAGCCTACTTTCCTCTAGCCCGCTTGATCTGCTACTCCTGCGTACTTCTCATCTCTCATTCGCGGCCTACCTTCCCATTTGACCTGTTTGTGGATGTCAACATGACCTATTTCCCAGTATAAGCTCAAGCCCCATCTGCTTCTGTCTCCTACACTTTCACCACTGCCTTACATTCTTTCCTCCCTAGCACACAGGATACTTGCTAGTCCATATGCCCTCAACATTGTTTTCAGCAGCCCGTCCCCTGCTAGTAGCTGGACAGCCTCCTTTTTAGTCCTTCTTGAGCAGAGGGCAGCAGAGTTGGGCTTCGCCACCATGCATCCTTCTTCTTTTTCTCCTTCTGTCAGATTGTACAAGGGGTGGGACATGGCTCACCTGAGGTTTCTTGGATGTCTTCTTTTTGGATGGCGGCTTGTCCTTTTTTTTAGAGGTACAAGTCTCATGCAGGAAGGGGCGAGCCTCCCCTGACGCCACCCCTAAATGACTAGGCAGGCTAATACTGGGGAAACTGCCCCGCAACAGGAATAAAACCTGCACAGGAAAAAACCTTTATGGAGTCCAGAACGTAGTGGTGATGAAGTTGCAGATCCCGGAAATGAGGTATGTTGCAGATCCAAGAGACGACGTTCACTCCGTGATAATGGCAGATTAACAGATGGGAGCGTATGGAGGAGTGAACAGCGTGAAGGAATGGTAAACTGTCAGAATGTGTAGTAGAACAGAATGCAGAGGAACGGGAAGGCAACAGGGAGAAGGTAAGTGAAGGTGCAGCACAAGAATCGCGGTGCAGCCAGGAAGGAACGATAGACAGGAAACAAGCAGCGGTACAAGAACCGCACAAAAGGGTAGCACTGAGCACAGGAGTAGTGAAGCTAAACAACCGAGCGTTGGGACGCGAAGTTGATCAGTTGTCCATCGCTTATATGAGGAGCAGTCAGAAGCGGGAGAACAGCTGGAGCGCTACTGCAGCACAAGCTAACAATTGCGGTGGCCATGATGGGAGAAAAAAATGGCCACCGCCATGTAGCGCCAGGCTCTCCAGGCAGCTCAAAACTGACAGGCAGCGTGAGTCATGACACCTTCTTCGCATGGAGAGGCACTGTAGCCCTTCCGCTGTTTTGGAATAGAAGGATGTCCAGCAATCTGACTTTTCTCAGCCACATCCATTGGTCTGTTCTCTCACTTTTACTAGCTAGCTCTCTTGATAGTTCTTATTTCCCTTCAGCCCTTCAATTCTGAGGCTTCCCGGCATCCCTGATGCTCCAATTTATTCCTGGATTCCATTTCTGGAGGGTGACCTACATGCCAATGCAGCTGCCGACACCCCCTCGCCTATTGATGCCTCTCTCTCTCTCTCTTTCTCTCTCTCTCTCTCTCTCTCTCTCTTTCTCTCTCTCTCTCTCTCTCTCCTTCCCCCCCACCCCCTCGCCTATTGATGCCTCTCTCTCTCTCTCTCTTCCCCCCCCCAAAATCAGGGCCACCTACAGAGAAGCATGAGCCTGCTATAAGCTGTCTGTGTGAAGCAGCTCGCCCGTTCTTGCAACTCTAATGCAACTCTAATGGACCTAGGCAGTACAGTTAAACAATGGGCAAAGTGGTTTATAAATGTCCTCCCGTCACAAGGGGCCAGTCACTGACCAGGATCAACTGTGTGTGTTCATTTCATGCACTGCCATGGCCAACATCCACAGGGAGCAAAAGACAAGGCCTTGCCTCCTCCACATCCCCTGTGGCCGTAAACACACTGAGTCAACGGGAGCAACCTGTGCTTCATGTTGAACTGAGGGCTGCAAGTGGGGCACAGCTGAATACAGTTAATCCTTGATGATATAAGTAGGAAACATTAGAGACAGATGCTAAACACGAGGGTCCATGGGTCTATTGAAGGCACCACCTCATGGAGACAAACTGCAAAACATACCCCATGTTTTGATGGGACCGCGGCGGTAGGATAGCGGCATACATTAATAATGACATAGGGTTATCGCATAGTCCTTAATTTCCCAAGGGCTTGGTTCGAATGTGTGAGGCAGGTAATGATGTGTTGATCCGTTCATTTCCTTTGCAATGTCTTGTGAGTTGCATGTGGTGAAAGGCAAAGAACAGGCTATTTGCATTGTGAGTGGGATTCCTCAGAGTTATTGTGAGGCACGAGTGGAGCGTATGCTAGCACCAATAAGGCCTTAATCCTTACATTTGGCACAGCCCCTTCCGAATACTTAAACATGAAGCAAAGTAGTAAGATAGCGCGGCATTGGGGAGTTGGGCAAATGCATCTGTTAACACCTGCATGCACTGGTTGAAGGCCACAAACTGGCTCTGCTGGGACAAACGCTTTAATCGTATTCTCCTGCGTTGAGACAGCGCCAAGCTCACTCTAAAAGGTTGGACCCCAAAACAATAGCTGTAGCTGCCGAAATATAAGTATCTCGTTTGTGACACATGTTGATATTTTGTGACAAAAACGAACACTCTCCTTCATTCAGAAACGCAGTATAATACTCAGACACACTCTGCCACCGGTGCACAGCAATGTAAAATCCCTCCCTACATACATCATACAACACAACTCTACACCTCATGTACATGCTACCGCCCCTAGCCAATGTGCCCTAGCTCAATGGGTACAGATGCCTCTATGCCCTTGACACAGACCACCTACAAAGAGACACAAGCACCGTACCCAGACACTTCCGAAATGAACGTCACGTTCTCCCAGATGTGTTACTAGATGAAACATGCATGGCCCAATGATATGGTTGTGCCCGAGTCCAGTATATGGTGATGTATGTCAATGTGTTGTTGCTCATCGACACTTCTGTGGGCTTCACCTTCATTTATTACCACATCAGTGGGAAGGCACACCAGCTGAAGAGGATAGCCAAGCATCAAAGACAACTTGATTATTCTATAGTCGGTAGAAGTGTAGTATAATATAAACGTGCCTTGCACTGTAATGTCTAAATAAGCACATGATCGGATAATGTACGATCTGTTCTTAAACGTAGGGTGCAGTTATGCGTGCAAACATTCGCGGAGAGGATGCACGTGGTAGATTAGAAATACCTGCCAACCCACCACCCTGGACAAAAGCCTATCACTGAAGACAACGAGTTGCCTAGTGGATTAGTTATTCATTTCCCTTCTGACAAGCCCTGGTCAGGTTGAAACAAATCCGTGGTTACTAGGTATCTGTGACAGATCTATGTTTCATACTGTATATGAAAATGAAGTCGTGCCTAGGCATTATAGTCATCTCGAAGCATGGCCAGCGTTGATATAAGTGTCCCAGATTGGCTTGATGAAATGTGTGGCACTCTTATTCCTAAAGTACTGTACATTGGAATTCATTTTTTCTATCCTTCACTTTAGGCATCTCCGCAAGATCACAGAGGAGCTGCTGCATAAAGATGATAAAAGTTAAGTTTGGCAGCTAAAGGCAGTCCATTTAAATGATCTTGTGATCAATGTCAACAAAGGTGTCATCTACCGTGCTTGCCGGTCTCTGAGCTGGAAGAGGAGAGCAGCAAGTTTACTTACTGTACCACTCTACCTCCCCCACTGTACCTCATCCAAGACACCCATTCTACCTCGCCCTACTCACCCACTCCAGCTCACCCTCTCTAACTTCGCCCACTGACTCTACATCACCCTACTCACCACTCTATCTGGTCACTCCACTCACTCGACCTCACCCCACACTGCCACACTCCACTCACCCACTCTATCTTAAACACACTACACAACACACTGTACCTCACCCCACTCTTCTCCACTCTAACTCACCAGACTCACCCACTCTACCTCTCCCCACTCTACATCCCCCAATTCTACTTCACCGGACTCTACCTCACTGTCTTTAACCCCATACTATCTCACCACACTCACCTACTCCAGCCAATCCCACTCACCCTCTCCCCACGCAATCCAGTGAACAGTTCTTTTATTATAACCATGCCTAGCTCATGCTCCACGGGCCCTGCCCTATGATCTGCAATGCAAATCTGGAACATGTGGTAGCCAACATGATAGGCTAGATAGATATCCTGTTCACAGACGAGACTGTGGCTGAGCTGGAAAGATTCAACAAGGTGGCCTTCAGGAGGAAATGACCCTATTGAAGCAAGCCCACTACGAAGCGGCCAATCAAAGAAAATGTCTGGGATGGGCCTAGAACCCTTTTTTTATTTTGAGGGCATAATGGACCCAAACGTCTTTTAAGTGATTATAATTGCGAAGGGGGTGCTGCCATGTGCAAGAGAGAAGTACGAGGAGGACGCCTACAATGTATGTGTTGTGCAAGACCCCAGTCACTCCTGTGTATGCTTTTATGGTGGAACAGGGGATCACTTGGGTTAAAATTTACACAGAATCTCCTGCTCTAAATCCACTTGAATTGATCCGGGCACAATTTAAGGGGCACCTCAAGTGTTTGCACAGGTAAAACACTTGGATGGCATCACAAATAATGATTGGTGGGAGGTCCTCACCTTATATATATATTTAAGTGCGGCGGTCGCCGCGGCACTATAGTTAAGTTGCACATCGAGATAAATAGGAAACCCGAAAATGAACTGCTATTAACTTTTGAATCACAGGATGGATTTGGCTGATATTTTGTAAACAAAAGGTTTGGCACAGCCCCTGCACGCTGGACATTTTGGTAAAGAGCTCTTAAAAAATTAAAAGTGATTAAGAATGTGAAATGAATGCTGTATCGGCCTAGTCCGCACTCATTTTCCCCATAGAGAAAAAGTCATAATTTAGCTCCAGTGCAGAGTGGTAAAACAAACTAGATTAATACAAAAAAAATCAAATTGATATGATATGATATAGGATTTATAACGCACATATACACAAGTGTTTCAAGGCGCGACCAGTGAAGGGAGGTGAAACAGAAGGAAGACAGACAGCGATACTACTAGGCCAGGTGACATTGAGATTGTGCAAGTGCAGGGGAGGGGGGAAGGGGAAAAGTGCAGGGGGAAGGGGAGGGGAGAGTGCAGTACATAGGATAACAGTTAGATAAATAAGAACAATAAATAAAAGTGCAGCCAGCTAGTGGCAAGTGCAAGGGTTAGTGCAGGCATCGGGTGTCAAGTGCTAGTAGGGGCTGTAGGAATGGAGTGCAAGGGTTGCCAGGGGGGCAGTGCAGGTGTGTAACTGGCGCGGAGGGGACCTGGGCCCGAGATCAGAAGGTAGCCAGGTAACCAATGCAGTTTGAGATTCAGCCAGGAGATCAGTAGGGGAGAGGAGGGGAGAAAGCAGAAGCAAAGAGGAAGGTGTTGAGGTGCTTCCGGAACCGAAGATGGTTCTCCTCAAGTTTCGGAGAGGCAGGGAGGCTGTTCCAGGGGGAGGCCCCAGCAGAAGAAAGAGATCTCTCACCAACTCGCTGTTTGGAGGAGCGACTGACCATGAGGAAGTTGGAGGTGGATGAGCGAAGAGCTCGAGAGGGAAGATATTTACGAAGAGAGAGTTGAAGGTATTGAGGTCCCAGGCCCCAGAAGGCCTTGTGGACAATGCAGAGGGATTTGAACTTAATCCTCACCACCACTGGGAGTCGGTGCAGCAATTTCAGTCCTGGAGAGATACAATCCCTGGGCTTGAGGCCCAGGACAAGTCTTGCAGTCCTGTTCTGGATGAGTTGCAGAGGGTGGAGAGTAGAAGCAGGCAGATTTAGAAAGAGGCTGTTGCAGTAGTCAAGCCTAGAGAGAACCAGTTCTCTGGAGACAGTGAGCTTCTGGGGGAAAGAGAGGAAAGGAAGAATACCTCTGAGGTGGTGCAGCTGATATTGTGATTTCTTAGAGATGTCAGAGCAGAGATGTGAGGAGAGAAGGAAAGTGTGGAGTCAAAGATGACCCCAAGGTTTTTAGCCTCACAGGTGGGAGCAGGAAGATGGCCAAGAGAGGCTGTCCAGAGAGTGGCAGGAAAGGAGGGAGCAGGTGTGCCGATGAGGAGAATCTCAGTCTTACTGGAATTAAGGAAGAGATCAGTGGCAGCACACCATTTGTGGATGGCGGACAGACAGTCAGAGATGAGAGAAGGACAAGAGGTGACGGAAGGGAGCCTGAAGATGAGTGTCATCCGCATAGCACTGAAAGTTCGGGCAGAGGGCGCCAATGCGGTGGGCAAGAAGTGCCAGGTATTTGTTGAACAGCCAGGGAGAGAGGTTAGACCACTTGGGAACACCACAGGTAGAGATAGAGGTAGAGGAGAGGAAGGACCAAAGTTGGACCTGGGAGGGTCGATCGGAGAGGAAGGAGGTCAGCCAAGCCAGGGCCTGATCGGTGATACGCAGGTTATCACGGATATGGTTGAGCAAAATGGCATGATTGACTGTGTCAAAGGCAGAAGAGAGATCAAGTAAGATGAGGACACAGGGGGTGTTGGAATCGAGATTGGAGAGCACCAGCCCCCACACATGTCTCCCACCACCCCCACCACCCAGCAGTGCAGGGGCAGCTTCCACCAGGCCCCCACTCAAGTCTCCCACCACCCCCACCCCCCAGCCACCAGGGGCAGCCTCCACCAGGACCCCACTCATGTCTCCCACCACCCCCACCCCCCAGCAGTGCAGGGGCAGCCTCCACCAGGCCCCCACTCATGTCTACCACCACCCCACCCCCCAGCCACCAGGGGCAGCCTCCACCAGGCCCCCACTCATGTCTCCCACCACCCCCACCCCCCAGCAGTGCAGGGGCAGCCTCCACCAGGCCCCCACTCATATCTACACCATCCCCACCCCCCAGCCACCAGGGGCAGCCTCCACCAGGCCCCCACACATGTCTCCCACCACCCCCACCCCCTAGCAGTGCAGGGGCAGCCTCCACCAGGCCCCCATCCATGTCTCCCACCACCCCCACCCCCCAGCCACCAGGGGCAGCCTCCACCAGGCCCCCACTCATGTCTCCCACCAACCCCACCCCCCAGCCACCAGGGGCACCCTCCACCAGGCCCCCACTCATGTCCAACTCATGTCTCCCACCACCCTCACCCCCCAGCCACCAGGGGCAGCCTCCACCAGGCCCCCACTCATGTCTCCCACCACCCCCACCCCCCAGCAGTGCAGGGGCAGCCTCCACCAGGCCCCCACTCATGTCCCCTATTACCCCCACCCCACAGCAGTGCAGGGGCAGCTTCCACCAGGCCCCCACTCATGCCCCCCAGCCGTGCGATTTGCCTGGGTACGTGTACTTCGGGGTGCGCGGGAAGTTCCACACGCGATTGGCCTTGGTATGTATACCTCGGGGTGCGCGGGAAGTTCCACACGCGATTAGCCTGGGTACGTGTACTTCAGGGTGCGCGTGAACTTCCACACGCGATTTGCCTTGGTACGTATACTACGGGGTGCGCGGGAAGTTCCACACGCGATTGGCCTGGGTACGTGTACTTCAGGGTGCGCGTGAAATTCCACACTCGATTAGCCTGGGTACGTGTACTTCGGGGTGCGTGGGAAGTCCCACACGCGATTGGCCTGGGTACGTGTACTTCGGGGTGCGCGTGAACTTCCACACGCGATTGGCCTGGGTACGTGTACTTCGGGGTGCGCGTGAACTTCCACACGCGATTGGGCCTGTGAGAGTGGGGTACATGTATTCCAGGGGTGGGCGGGAATATTTACCCGCGACTGTGCCTGTGAGAGCGTGCTACGTGTATTCCTGGGGTGCCGAAAAATAAATGGTCCAATCCTGAAACACGTACGCCAGCATGAAGGCGGCATACGTCAACCCGCTCAGCATAAAAGTGCGCGCAAACAACAAACAAGCTCATGCGCCAGGATGAATATACCATTCCTAGCAGCGGTGGCCGTGGGTTACCAAAGGAGGAGGAGGAGGATAGTGAGGGCCCGAATTTTCACTCCCAGAACCAGCCTTTTTGGGATGCCTGATGACCAGGTGTATGGGAGGTACAGGTTTCCCCCACACATAATAACGGACCTGGTCAGTGAGTGGGAGGGTGACCTCACATCACCAACCCTGTGCTCCCAAGCACTAAGCCCCCTGGAGAAGGTCCTCAATGTACTGCACTTCTTGGCCACAGGATCATTTCAGCGGACAAGTGCCATAGTGGGTGGGGTGTCACAGGCCATGCAGTCACGCTGCCTACACCAGGTCTTGAACATCATCACTGCACGCCCATCAGTCCGTAGGCACATATACCTGCCCAGGACACCTGCAGAAAGGCAGGCTGCCACCCTCGATTTCTACGGTGTGGCACAATTCCCAAAAGTGCTAGGTGCCATTGACTGCACCCATGTGGCACTATGTCCCCCCAGGGCATCTGAGCACATCTATGGGAACCGCAAGCACTGGCATTCCATCAATGTGCAGGTAGTATGTAATGCTAAGGGAATCATCACCTCAGTATATGCCAACTATCCAGGGTCCACCCACGACAGCTTCATTTACCGAATGTCTACCCTAAGCCGGGACCTATAAGCTGGCCGGCATGGCGATACATGGCTGCTTGGTGAGTATGAATGCCACTGCACATGCATGCATGTCAGATGCAGAGTTATGGCACTACCCCACTAATGATACCCATCACCTCCTCACCAGGGGACAGTGCCTACCCTCTGAGCACCCACATGATGACGCCAATTCGGAACCCCATCACGCCTCCAGAGGTAAGATACAACACAGCCCATATTGCAACCCGGGGCATAGTGGAGCGCACATTCGGAGTGCTCAAGTCACGCTTTCGCTCCCTTGACCGTTCTGGCGGGCAGCTCTTATATGCGCCCCCAGTAGTGTGCAGGATCATAGTGGCAGCATGTGTCCTGCACAATGTTGCAACACGCCGGGGCCTGGCTGTGGACATGTTGGTGCCCCCACATCCCCAACCACATGCACGGCCGCTGCGCATGGGAGGGTAGAGGGCACGGGGTGAGGCAGCCCGTACGCAGCTGGTGGCTAATTACTTCACATAGAAATCACACCCCAGTGGAGTGCACACAGGCCTGGCACATACCATCTGATAAGCAATGATGACTCGACCTGACAATTAAGACGAACAAAGGGACTCTCAACTGTCAGAACCATAGCAGCCTGAGATTGTTCATGTGGAAGTGTCACAATGTGTGCGGGGTGGTGGGAGACATGAGTGGGGGCCTGGTGGAGGCTGCCCCTGGTGGCTGGGGGGTGGGGGTGGTGGGAGACATGAGTGGGGGCCTGGTGGAGGCTGCCCCTGCACTGCTGGGGGGTGGGGGTAATAGGGGACATGAGTGGGGGCCTGGTGGAGGCTGCCCCTGGTGGCTGGGGGGTGGGGGTGGTGGGAGGCATGAGTGGGGGCCTGGTGGAGGCTGCCCCTGGTGGCTGGGGGGTGGGGGTGGTGGGAGACATGAGTGGGGGCCTGGTGGAGGCTGCCCCTGCACTGCTGTGTGTGTGCATCCCTACCTACACAAACACCACCAATGCAGTGTCATGAAAAGACACTTCCATGCTGCAGAAATGAATACCCACTTGCAAAATACTATATGAAAACAGTGCCATGTCACCCACTCCCTCCCCGGCACGGCCACACAACACACCATGGCATGTCATGCAATGTGAGAGGAAAGAAATTAATCCCCACAACATGCCCCAAGTGTCAGCAGCTACAGTGTCCCCAATGGAAACATGTCCGCACATGAAATGCTCACAGTAATGCAGGACCTACAACCCACATTACCAAATACTTACCAAGAATACCAATCACCTACACAACCTCCAACCTACCTTAAACATGACATTACAGACTTAAAAATTAGCTAGCCTCACCACCTGATGATGACAGCCTTCCGAACACTTCCAAGTATACAGTGTTAGCGCCATGCAAGAGTGTAGGTACACTGCTCACAACATGGACTCCAGTTCCAAGGTGGACCGCATTGTGAAGACATGAGGAATGGACCTGTAAATATGGAGGATGAGATGGATGCAGAGGCACATATCATTACACCACGCAGTGTACAATACAACAACAATATGCACTATGAATGTATACACAGTATTGACTACAGACTGCCCACACAGCTCATGGGAGTCCAATGTCACCAGGTACGTCAATGTCACTTGGGCACACCCTTTGCAAGCCCATGGAAACGGGAAGCAGGAGGGGTGTGTGTGACAAAAACCCAAGCATCTGAACCAAATCCATGACAAGCCTGCATGTGCCCAGCCACAATGCAGCGTATGCCCACGGGAGCCACACAAGGCAACACACTGTCCCAAAAAAAAAACAAAAAAAAAATAATCAAAAATGGCCATTAATGGGCCCGGGGGGGTTGGGGAGGCCACCCAGGAGGTCCGAGGACAGGGTGCACACCAAAACCCACCTGTGTGGATCTTGTGAAAAAAAAACACCTCCATGGGCTCATGGCCTACACGGCTACCCTATTGTGGGAGTATCACTGCTGTCGCTATCCTCACCCTCTGCAGCTGCATCCGGAGGTGGTGGCACTATGGGAGGCAGCCCACGGAAAGCCCTAGTCTGTTCCTCCATGGCTGCAAGCATGCGGGTGTGGTAGGTCTCGTTCTGGAGGATAAGTGTGCGGAGGTCCCCATGCAACAACTCACGGGCTGCCCGGACCTCCACCCTAGTTGCCTGCATCTCAGCTGAGAGCGTACGGGTGAGACGCTCCAGCTGCTGTTCTGTCCTTTAGTTTGTTGAAGCATCAAGCTCAACAAGAGTCGTCCTGAGGTGAAGGAGTTCCAGCCTCAGGGTTTCCCTGTGGCCCTGGGACTCTATGGAGATGGCTTCCTGCAGAGTCGCCAGTGCCGCCCGCCTGTCCCTGTCGGATGCCAACATGTCCTCCCTGTGTGACTGGCAGATGGAGTCGGTTGCCTGCTGTAGTCGCTCCATCAGCCTTTCGGGGGGACAATGGAAGTGGCCACCCTATCCATGGCCTGAACCATCATCTCTGATGATGCTGCCTGTTGGGTTGCCATACCGTAAATGGATTGCTGCCATGCGGTATTGCCAGGTGGCGTACGGCCACCACGTCGGCGGGCACCACACCTGTCTGGGGCAAGGCGAACTGCGCCTTGCTGTGCCGGCACTGCCTGAGGCTGCAGGACTGCATTCCCCCTCTGATCTGCTGGCCCAGGAACAGGATCAGATGTCGCGGAGTGCGACCCTGCACCCGTAACCACCAAAGGCGTACCTGCCAACATTGACATCCCCATTGAGGGTTCTAACCCTGGTGCAGGTGGGTCGGACAGAACAGAATCCCTCCCAGGAACACTCATCTGCGACGGCACATAGGTCTCATCATCCGAATCAACACCTGAGTACAGCTCGGGGGAGGTGCAGCCAGAGACACCCCTTGAGAGCACGACCTGCAGCAGTTGTGGGTTCTCACCCACCACCACACCACGTCCCTCACTGGTGGTCGGTCGGCCCTCAGACCCCTCCTGGGTCTGCACCATCTCCACAACCCCAGCAGTATCAAGTGCGTCTTCCCCTGCAAAGACATAAAAGAAAACAAATGGAAACAGGCATTAGCACTATGGTACACAATTAGGGCTGAGAGGCTACAGAAACAGTACTTGATTGACACATGTCCCACATGACTAAAACACTCCCATGCATGCACCGTCACTGCGTGTGATGGGGAGGCAGATGGCATACATTGATGACACCAAGATGGAAGATGAACACATTTGCTGCATGCTGCCTAGCAGTGGCATCACACATTGGCCAGTGATTGGCAGGTCAAATACACATGCCATCACACAGATGGCATGTACCCTAGCCATGAAGTGAAGAGGGAGAGGAGGTCACCAATTGTTCATTCAGTCCAGTTTGTTCATATAATTGATTATTTTCATTGTAATGGTCCAAATGTTTAACCTGCAGCTGCCAGTCAAAAATGGTCCTATAGCACAGGGACATGTCCAAACTAATCATGTCCACGAAACTGAGCCAGTCCACTGTACCATAGCCATGTCAGACATGTGACAATATGACTGAGAAATCCCGAGTAAAAGTGGTGGTATGCAAACAATCTGCCTGAATAAACAGAGGCAAATAAGCAACAGTGTTGTGGCAAGATGACACTCCAAGGGCAACTGGCGTGGTGTTGGGCTGGATGTCTAATGTTGGCCGAAGGGATGCTGCTATACCCAAATGCTGTTGCCAAGAATGTATAGGAAGAGGCACATGGGTGAGCCGAACCACTCAGGCACACACACCCTCCCCTGGCACCCAAACAGAAGCCCTCCCACACACACCATGCACATGGATGACACACACATGCAGGTGCACTCACCGGACAATGCCTCGTAATCTGCCACTTCTCCCACGCCTTGGATCTGTTCCTCCGTGACGTAGGTCCCAGCAACCTGCTCATGTGGAGTGAGTTCTATGTCGTCTGCTGGAGACCCACCTCCAGTCACTAGAGTTGCGGCATGACTTGAGGCCAGCTTATTCTTTGCCCTGCGCTTCAGGTCATTCCAGCACTTGTAGCATTCATTAGCTGTGCGCCTCACGATTTCAAGGGCACTTATGATGTCCGCATTGGTCTGCCAGTGTGCCTGACGTTGTGCAGGTGTGGTCTTGGATCCTGCAACAATCACCATTTCGCAGTCATATGCGGACACATATTCTACAAGTGCATTCAGTTCAGCCTCATTGAAGCTGGGCTTCCTTGACGGGCCGGACTGTGTAGCCGTGTCTGGGGCATCAGCCTCTGCTGGACGGGCACTCTTCCTCTTCCGCTTGGAAGGTGGTGGGGATCCGGAGTGTCCTGCGCCGCTCTGGACACTAGGGGCAGGAGCGTGGGATTGCAGACTCAGCATGGGAGTTGGTGCAGGCATTATCTCAAGTGTGATGGTGTCAGGGGGAATGTCAGCATGATGGACTTGGACCGACACTGTCCTGGATGGGTGTGTGAGAGGTGGGGTGGATGGAGCCGCAGCTGCCCCTGCAGCCTCCCCAGCCTGCCTACGCGGGGCAGCAGATGACCTAGCTGCCCCTGATCCACGTGGCCTGATGACACCAACGTTCACCGGCGCACGTGGCCTAGACCTGCTGACCTGGAAGTCAGCCATGGAGTCACCCTGTGCCAGGTCTGGTTCCACAGTGGGCTGGTCCAACAAGGGCTGAGCATGGATGGTGTCAGCCACGGTAACCTCAACCAGGGGGGGCATGGGTGTCCCTGACTGCTCCTCCACACATGGGGGGCTAGGGGCACCCTGCAAGTCACGGCCACGTCCCCTACCGGATCCACCACGGCCACCACTTGGGGCTCGGCCACCTTTGCCACCCTTACGGCTTGTTCGCCTCCCAGCCATGGCACTGATGTTATTGTGCGTATGGGAGTCGATGTGAACTATTGTCCTGGGCAATTGGGGGTCAAAGGGGTTGGGTACCAGATGGTAATCGTACCCTAGTGCTCTAGCAAGGCTGTATGTCACCCCTGGGGAAAGATGACAGGTCACGCAACGCACAGGCACCCCAAAAAAGCGAAGTAAGGTGCACGCAACCCCTCCTAGACCACGTGCGTGGAAAAATAAACCTGCACTACGCTGTGGCACCCAGGAACAAAAGAATGAACGTATGCGTGTCACACGCAGCCTAGAATGACCTCTGAAGGGGTACGCAACACACGGGGCAAGCACAGATGTTAAATACGTGCGCGACTCATCGTCCGGCAGGAACAAAAGCGTGAAAAATATGCGCGTGTGCGCGTTGGCAACACCCCCGCCAAAAGAAGAATTGTACGCTGTCTGAGGAGACAGGAAAACAGTAGTAGGGAACGCTGTTTGAGGAAACAGGCCCAAGAAAAAGAGGAAAAGAGAAAAAGCTGTCAGAGGTAACAGGGAGTATGAACTGGAAACGCTGTGAAGTAAATCGTGTGTGAACCGGCAAGAAGTACAGATTTCACCCGCTCGCTCTCCACGAAAAGCACGTACAAGGAAATGGCGTTCTACACGTACCTTTTATACACACGTCACAGATGCGCATACGCAATGACGCCATTTCCACCAATTACGCGCTTTGACACTCGGACGTGTATCTCTTCATTTTTACACGCGCCATTCTCTACGGCCATGCGCGTGACGTCACAGCTGCGCATGGTGGCCTTTGGGCCAATGAAATCGCATATGCGAGCACACGTGGTAAAACTGCACGTCCGAGTGTCATTGCGTGTAATCAGAGGGAAGTGAGCGTACACCCGATTGGCCTGGGTACGTGTATTTCTGGGGTGCACAGGAAGTTCCACACGCGATTGGTGGAAATCCACATGTGCTCTGTCATCACATGTAATGAGGGAAACACCCGCGCGCCTCACGTCACAGACTCGCTCACACGCTAAGGGCCTTTGGTCCAATGAAATCGCATATGCGTGCTGACGTGCATACGCGCTAAGGGCCTTTCCTCAATTTACACGCAGAGGTGCAGGATTTTCACGTGCCAAATCACTCCGTATCAAGCTGGCCACGCGTAAGCACACGGAAGACCACGCTCCTGCCCAAAAGGTCGAATTACTGCCCCCCAGAGCCCCCAGCAAACTCCCACGAGCCATCTGCTGCTGCCTGCCTGCCTGCTGCCACCGTGCTCTGCCATTTGGTGCCTGCACATCAGCCATCTGCAGGGGTCCATTTGCTGTGTCCACCCCTGCTGGAACAGAAGACTCCCCACTGGGATACCATCGCTCCACAGCCCAGCCCCAGGACCCAGTTGCCCACCCACACCTGCCTCTGGGGTTGCCATGTCGGGCACTGCTACATCTGGCACCACTGGCAACCCCCGGCCAGAGAGGCAGAGGGGCACCAGCTTCACTGCCACCGAAGTTGGTGTCCTGGTGGAGAAAGTCCTGGGGCAGTATGATGCCCTCTTCGGAAGTAAGCGCGCCAACAAGGAAGGACGGACTCGGATCTGGACGGACATCGTGACTGCCATCAATGCGGAGGGGGTGGCAGTCCGCGACTACCAACATGTCAAGAAGCGCTGGGATGACTGCAGGTCCAGGACCCTCTTGAAGGCCCGGCGCCTCGTGGAGGGGGGCCGGGGCCGCATGAGTACCATCCGGATGAGGGTCCTGGAACGCGTAGGCCCAGCGCTCCACGCCTAGATCTTTGAGAGGCAGACCCGTCTGGAGTTGAATGGTAAGTGGCCAAGCATTGCTGTGTGAGACAGGGCATGTCGCAGTGTGCTGGTTGTCTGATACTTGCCTGTATGTGTGACATAGGCCATGTATGCATGTGTGTGTGCAGGGACGTCATGCATGTGAGACCAGTAATGTGTGAACCACACGGTTGGTGCATGTGTTCAAATGCAACATGGGTTGCCCTATGCGGAATGGCCACATGAAAGCCTGGCAGTCTCTGTTCCTGGACATGGGTGAGGGATGGGTGCTGATGCCATGTACATGTATGCTGTCCATGTCTGTGTGTCTGACCTGCATGTCTGTGACTTGTGAATGCCAGGGATGCATGACACATGTCTGTCGCAATGTTCAGGTTCACTGATGCAGCCTAGTCATCCTTGTATCCACTGTGTCTGTGGTGTACAAGGCCAGATGGATGAAACTAGGGTCAAGTGTGTGCATGTGATAGGCATGGCACATGATGCATGTGAGTTCCAAAACAACAGTGTATGTTTCAAGAATCACTTGGACATGTATGCTAATGTCCATAGCATGCGCCATGCCTGTTACCGCATGTGTTTTACCTGCACTGAGCCATGTGTTGTGGAGGGACATGATGGAAGTGATATTTGACCGTGCCACTCATCTGCTATTGCTTCCTGTCTAGGGGACCATTGTACAGTACCCTGATGCTTGTGTTCTATGTCTCCCTCTACACAGCACCACGTGAAGAAGAGGGTGGAGACGGCTCTGTGGAGCAAAGCGGCGGGGATGCCCCCACGGCTGCAGCGGAAGGGGTGGGTGAGCCCCCACAGGGGCTTGCAACGGCAGAAGACGGGGTGGAGCCATCCAGGTTGGTGGTTTCCACAGAGGAGGAGGAGGCCGCTACTGAGGCGCACATGGGGCCTGGTGGGTGCATCCCTGCTGGTGCAAGTGTTTCAGTACAGGGGCAGGAGGCAGCACAGGTCCCCGTGGAGGGGCCTGTGCATGTCACTGTCCCTGACACTGTGACTGCACCACCATGCACCAGCAGGGATGCCCCATCCCAGGCCCGTCCGCAGGTAGGGGGGATGTCCATGTCATCTGACTCCCCTCCACCTGCGTACGAGGGGACCCCTGGCCGTATGGAGAAGGTCCTGATTGGTGTTGCATTGCGCACAGGTGCAATTCGTGATGAGGTGCGTGCTTCCCGGGAGGAGCATGCACGTCATCACGGAGAGCACCGTGCCGACGTGGCCCAGTTGGGAACGGCCATGGTCGGGGGTTTCCTACATGTGTCGGCCAATCTGGCGACCCTCTCCTCCTCTATGGAGACTATGCACCAGTCGTTCTCCATGCCGTCTTCCGGCCCAGATGCCTCCAGGGCCCCCTGTGGACCTGCCCTGACCAATGCAGCCAGCTCGGTGGGGATCCTATCCCTGCCACAGTCGGGAGTCGGAGGTCCAGCAGGGGTGGACACACCAGCAACTGGACCCCAGCAGATGGAGGATGTGACAGCATCATCGGGCAGGACACGTGCACGACAGCGTCGGTGGATACCATCAGCCTGGATGCCATCGTGCTGGCACAGGCAGTTGCGTCTGAGGCAGCGGCAGGCTCGACGTGGGAGGCATCATGGCTCGGGGCCATCAACATCAGGGGTGCAGGCATTGGCCGGAGGGCAGGAGAACCCTGGAATGGGAGTGGCTTCCGTGTGGGAGCGGTTGGGCCAGCAGATAGGTGCGGAGCGGCAGCGGGCAGAGGAGGAATGGCTCACAATGGTCAGGGCGGAGAACTCCATGCGGAGGGCGCTGAGGCGGGCTGAGTGCCTCGAGGGTCTTCGCAGGGAGTTGGAACTGGACACTGCTTTATCCCTGCGAGACCTCAGGGCCAGGGAACATGCCTGCCTCCAAACCATTGAACAGGAGTTCGATGATGCCCTGGCCCATGACAACATCCAGTGAGCCGTTGGACTAGCCCGCTGCCCATGTAAATAGTTATGTAGTTAGTGTTAGGTTTCCTTTGTTTTTGCATTTTCTTTGGACCTTTTGGACAATGGGCCACATTTTTGTATATAGTTATTTTTTATTAGGTAGTGTTGTTAGATAGGTTTCATTTCTTTTGTTGGGATCATGGACCCTGGCTTGTTCACCTGTACATAGTTCACTGTTGGCTTTTCTTTTCTTTTTACAATTTACCCATGGAGCAATGGCTTTCAATTATAATTTCCCATTGGATTTTCTTTTCTGGACTGTGACTTTGGACACCATTCCTTTGGATTCTGATTTTTGGTTTTGCATTTTTTCATGGACATGCTTCTTTTTACTTTTTTTACATTCCCATTTCTGTTAGTTTATTTTTGATTCAATTCATGTTTTCTTTAATACATATTTTTTGATCAAACTTCAATGTGTTTTATCATCTCATTGGTTTCATGCATATCATGATATGGGTTTTGAGATTCACTGACACCCATTGGGTGTATGTGAGGGACATGTGTTTGTTTCCAAACTTGCAATTGCAGTTCTATCATTTTATTGCCATTTCTGAGTGGGTGGATGCAATACTCGGGTGGGTGTTTTGCATTTGGAGGCTGACCATAGGGACCGGGGATCTAGATTGTGATGACATGTTGGCTGGGGAACATGAGTTGGACATGAGTGGGGGCCTGCTGGCAGGTGCCCCACAGTGATGGGGGGTGAGGGTGCAGGGGAAAATGAGTTGGACATGAGTGGAGGCCTGCTGGCAGGTGCCCCACAGTGCTGGGGGGTGGGGGTGCAGGGGAACATGAGTGGGGGCCTGGTGGAGGCTGCCCCTGGTGGCTGGGGGGTGGGGGTGGTGGTAGACATGAGTGGGGGCCTGGTGGAGGCTGCCCCTGCACTGCTGGGGGGGACTGGGGGTGCAGGGGGACATGAGTGGGGGCCTGGTGGAGGCTGCCCCTGGTGGCTGGGGGGTGGGGGTGGTGGTACACATGGGTGGGGGCCTGGTGGAGGCTGCCCCTGCACTGCTGGGGGGAGTGGGGGTGCAGGGGGACATGAGTGGGGGCCTGGTGGAGGCTGCCCCTGGTGGCTGGGGGGTGGGGGTGCTGGGAGACAGGTGTGGGAGCCTGGTGGAGGGTGCCCCTGACTGCTGGGGGGTAGGGGGTGCAGGGAGACAGGAGTGGGGGCCTGGTGGAGGGTGCCCCTGATTTCTTGGGGGGGTGGGTGGTGGGAGACATGAGTGGGGGCCTGGTGGAGGCTGCCCCTGGTGGCTGGGGGGTGGGGGTGCTGGGAGACAGGAGTGGGAGCCTGGTGGAGGGTGTCCCTGACTGCTGGGGGTTAGGGGATGCAGGGAGACAGGAGTGGGTGCCTGGTGGAGGGTGCCCCTGACTGCTGGGGGGTGGGGGTGGTGGGAGACATGAGTGGGGGCCTGGTGGAGGCTGCCCCTGGTGGTTGGGGGGTGGGGGTGCTGGGAGACAGAAGTGGGAGCCTGGTGGAGGGTGCCCCTGACTGCTGGGGGGTAGGGGGTGCAGGGAGACAGGAGTGGGGGCCTGGTGGAGGGTGCCCCTGACTGCTGGGGGTAGGGGGTGGTGGGAGACATGAGTGGGGGCCTGGTGCAGGGTGCCCCTGACTGCTGGGGGGTGGGGGTGGTGGAGACATGAGTGGGGGCCTGGTGGAGGCTGCCCCTGCACTGCTGGGGGGTGGGGGTGGTGGGAGACATGAGTGGGGGCCTGGTGGAGGCTGCCCCTGGTGGCTGGGGGGTGAGGGTGGTGGGAGACATGAGTTGGACATGAGTGGGGGCCTGGTGGAGGGTGCCCCTGACTGCTGGGGGACAGGGGGTGGTGGTAGCCCTGAGTGGGGGCTTGGTGGAGGCTGCCCCTGGTGGCTGGGGGGTGAGGGTGGTGGGAGACATGAGATGTACATGAGTGGGGGCCTGGTGGAGGGTGCCCCTGACTGCTGGGGGGTAGGGGGTGGTGGGAGACATGTGTTGGACATGAGTGGGGGCCTGGTGGAGGCTGCCCTTGGTGGCTGGGGGGTGAGGGTGGTGGGAGACATGAGTTGGACATGAGTGGGGGCCTGTTGGAGGGTGCCCCTGCACTGCTGGGGGGTGGGGGTGCAGAGGGACATGAGTGGGGGCCTGGTGGAGGCTGCCCCTGGTGGCTGGGGGGCTGGGGGTGGTGGTAGACATGGGTGGGGGCCTGGTGGAGGATGCCCCTGGTGGCTGGGGGGTGGGGGTGGCGGTAGACATGGGTGGGGGCCTGGTGGAGGCTGCCCCTGCACTGCTGGGGGGTGAGGGTGCAGGGGGACATGAGTGGGGGCCTGGTGGAGGCTGCCCCTGCACTGCTGGGGGGTGGGGGTGGTGGGAGACATGAGTGGGGGCCTGGGTGAGGCTGCCCCTGGTGGCTGGGGGGTGAGGGTGGTGGGAGACATGAGTTGGACATGAGTGGGGGCCTGGTGGAGGGTGCCCCTGACTGCTGGGGGACAGGGGGTGGTGGTAGCCCTGAGTGGGGGCCTGGTGGAGGCTGCCCCTGGTGGCTGGGGGGTGAGGGTGGTGGGAGACATGAGTTGTACATGAGTGGGGGCCTGGTGGAGGGTGCCCCTGACTGCTGGGGGGTAGGGGGTGGTGGGAGACATGTGTTGGACATGAGTGGGGGCCTGGTGGAGGCTACACCTGGTGGCTGGGGGGTGAGGGTGGTGGGAGACATGAGTTGGACATGAGTGGAGGCCTGGTGGAGGCTGCCCCTGGTGGCTGGGGGGGTGAGGGTGGTGGGAGACATGGGTGGGGGCCTGGTGGAGGATGCCCCTGGTGGCTGGGGGGTGGGGGTGGCGGTAGACATGGGTGGGGGCCTGGTGGAGGCTGCCCCTGCACTGCTGTGGGGTGAGGGTGCAGGGGGACATGAGTGGGGGCCTGGTGGAGGCTGCCCCTGCACTGCTGGGGGGTGGGGGTGGTGGGAGACTTGAGTGGGGGCCTGGTGGAGGCTGACCCTGGTTTCTGGGGGGTGGGGTGGTGGTAGACATGAGTGGGGGCCTGGTGGAGGCTGCCCCTGCACTGCTGGGGGGTGGGGGTGGTGGGAGACATGAGTGGGGGCCTGGTGGAGGCTGCCCCTGGTGGCTGGGGGGTGGGGGTGGTGGTAGACATGAGTGGGGGCCTGGTGGGGGCTGCCCCTGCACTGCTGGGGGGTGGGAGTGGTGGGAGACATGAGTGGGGGCCTGGTGGAGGCTTCCCCTGGTGGCTGGGGGGTGGGGGTGGTGGTAGACATGAGTTGGGGCCTGGTGGGGGCTGCCCCTGCACTGCTGGGGGGTGGGGGTGGTGGGAGACATGAGTGGGGGCCTGGTGGAGGCTGCCCCTGCACTGCTGGGGGGTGGGGGTAATTGGGGATATGAGTGGGGGCCTGGTGGAGGCTGCCCCTGGTGGCTGGGGGGTGGGGGTGGTGGTAGACATGGGTGGGGGCCTGGTGGAGGCTGCCCCTGCAAGGCTGGGGGGTGGGGGTGGTGGGAGACATGAGTGGGGGCCTGGTGGAGGCTGCCCCTGCACTGCTGGGGGTGGGGGTAATAGGGGACATGAGTGGGGGCCTGGTGGAGGCTGCCCCTGCACTGCTGGGGGATGGGGGTGGTGGGAGATATGAGTGGGGGCCTAGTGGAGGCTGCCCCTGCACTGCTGGGGGGTGGGGGTAATAGGGGACATGAGTGGGGGCCTGGTGGAGGGTGCCCCTGACTGCTGGGGGGTGGGGGTGCTGGGAGACATGCATTGTTGATCAGTAGTGCAAGGTGACATGTGGGTTGGCTGGGGGGCATGCCCATGGTGGATGGGCTGCCTGCGGGACATGAGCAGGGGTGCAGGGTAGTCCCTCGTGGTGTGGGCTGCCTGCAGGGGCCGTGGAGGTTGTAGAGCGAACACCTGGGAGGACCCACACGGCCAATTCACGTGTAGTATTCCCCAGAACCCCTGAAATACACGTACCCTGCTGAAATCGCATGTGGAACTTCCCGCGCACCCCTGAAATACACGTACCCTGCTGAAATCGCGTTGGAACTTCCCACGCACCCCTGAAATACACGTACCCTGCTCGCACGGGGCCAATCGCGTGTGGAACTTCCCGCGCACCCCTGAAATACACGTACCCTGCTGAAATTGCGTGTGGAACTTCCCGCGCACCCCTGGAATGCACGTACCCTGCTCGCACGGGGCCAATCGCGTGTGGAACTTCCCGCACACCCCTGAAATACACGTACCCTGCTCGCACGGGCCAATCGTATGTGGAAATTCCAGCGCACCCCTGAAATACACGTACCCTGCTGAAATCGCGTGTGGAACTTCACGCGCACCCCTGTAATACACGTACCCTGCTGGAATCGCGTGTGATACTTCCCGCACACCCCTGAAATACACGTACCCTGCGGAAATAGTGTGTGGAACTTCACGCGCACCCCTGTAATACACGTACCCTACTGGAATCGCGTGTGATACTTCCCGCGCACCCCTGAAATACACGTACCCTGCTGATTTTGCATGTGATACTTCCCGCGCACCCCTGATGCACACGTACACAGGACAATCACGTGTGGAACTTCCCGCGCACCCCTGAAATACACATACCCTGCTCGCACGGGGCCAATCGCGTGTGGAACTTCCCGCGCACCCCTGCAATACACGTACCCTGCTGAAATCGCGTGTGGAACTTCCTGCGCACCCCTGAAATACACGTACCCTGCTGAAATCGCATGTGGAACTTCCCGCGCACCCCTGAAATACACGTACCCTGCTCGCACGGGGCCAATCGCGTGTGGAACTTCCCGCGCACCCCTGAAATACACGTACCCTGCTGAAATCGCGTGTGGAACTTCCCGCGCACCCCTGAAATACACGTACCCTGCTGGAATCGCATGTGATACTTCCCGCGCACCCCTGAAATACACGTACCCTGCTGATTTTGCGTATGATACTTCCCGCGCACCCCTGATGCACACGTACACAGGACAATCACGTGTGGAACTTCCCGCGAACCACTGAAATACACGTTCCCTGTTTGGCGTTTTTCTGTTTGCCAGCCCTGTGAACTGGTCCAGGGTTAGCGCAGCCCTTTGCGATCATTTGGGGATTTTGAAGGCTTTTCCTTGCGCGAGGGCGTTCTTGGGGGCGTAACTGGCACTGCTGCAGGGTCGCTGCGCCACGGCTGGTTTTGGATGCGAAAATCCATGAATACGCTGTGCGCGGAAATCGATTTTAGCGCATGCGGCTGGCGCAGACATTCGCACAGGCACGCTGTGCGCAAGTCGCGTGCGCCACTTTTGTGCGAATTTCTATGAATTACCCTGTAAATCTGTGCAACTTGACTGCGCCCTAACTAAGGTTTTTTCAGTGAATATATATATAAATATTGAGAGAGAGAGAGAGAGAGAGAGAGAGTGAGAGAGAGAAAGCGAGAGAGAGAGAGAGAGAGAGAGAGAGAGAGAGAGAGAGAGAGGCATGCGAGTGACAGACATTGTCGGTGATTGGAATTGTCAGCAATGTGTAATAAACGCTACACAACACAATAACATATAACAGAACAGAACACTGAGGTTCTATGCAGGAAAACAGTGTATTAGTGTGACAGAAGAAAGCTAGAGCGAGAGAGTGAGACATAAAAAGAGAGTGAGAACAAGAGAGACATACTAGTAAAAGGTGGATAGCACATATTCCCTCTGTAGAATATGAAGCCCATGCTCTTCCTTGTCACCTTAGCAGGTCTGGCAGGTGGATTTCCCAGGACGCTTGGGTGTCAGGACCCAATTGGTCTGCAGGTTTGGGAGTAGTCCTTCAAGTGCTGGCTAGAGTTTGCATAGCTGGGCACGGGACAGGTAAAAGTTCTCTGTTCCTTGGTTGGGAAGTAGTCAAATACTGAGAGGAATTGTAAAATACTGGAATATTGCCTGGGTTTTAAACTCACTCTGGCCATATTCCAGGTGACAGAGACATTTGTATTCTCATTGGGATACACCCATAAGTGGGCAAAGCCAAAGGTGGAGGTCCAACATGTGGGGGCTGAAGCGAGCAATGCCTGTGTAGCAACCTTCTTTTTGTTTGGTTGTGGGGTTGAGTGAAGATAGTGGCTGTCTGTTCTTACAGCCTCTGTTCAGTTCTGTCTAATACAAAGGAGGGGTGGAATTGCATTGCATTCCGCATCGACCTTCCAGGCTTCTGAAGGATTGCTACACATGGCAATACAGTTGACATGGACCCATGACCTTCAACAGCTTTCTTATTTATGGACCCAGGGATGTTTTTTTTTTTTTAAGATTCACCACAAAACTAGATTTGACTTGTAGAGACTTGCCCATAGTATGGACATGCAGGTAGGTCATAGGACTACAAGTACGTTTTTTTTACAGGATGCTAGACATGATATGCCACAGGATGCCCAACATGATATGATGATTTGCTGCTGGATACTGATATGATGATATGCCGCAGGATACTAAACATGATATGATGATATGCCACAGGATGCTAGACATGATATGATGATATGCCGCAGGATACTAGACATGATATGATGCTATGCCGCAGGATGCCCGACATGATATGATGATATGCTGCAGGATGCTAGACATGATATAATGATATGCAGCAGGATGCCCGACATGATATGATGATATGCTGCAGGATACTAGACATGATATGATGGTAGGCCACAGGATGCCTGGCATGATATGATACTATGCTGTAGGATGCTAGACATGATATGATGATATGCCGCAGGATACTAGACATGCTTTGATGTTATGCTGCAGGGTACTGTACATGATATGATGATATGCCGCAGGATACTAGACATGATATGATGTAATGCCACTATGCTGCTGGATGCTAGACATGATATGATGATATGCCGCAGGATACTAAACATGATGTGATGCTATGCTGCCGGATGCTAGACATGATATGATGATATGCCGCAGGATGCTAGATATGATATGATGATATGCTGCACGATGATAGACATGATATGATGATTTGCTGCTGGATACTGATAAGATGATATGCCACAGGATACTAAACATGATATGATGCTATGCTGCAGGATACTAGACATGATATGATTATATGCTGCAGGCTGCTAGACATGATATGATGATATGCCGCAGGATACTAGACATGATATGATGGTATGCCGCAGGATGCCCGACATGATATGATGCTATACTGCAGGATGCTAGACATGATATAATGATATGCAGCAGGATGCCCGACATGATATGATGATATGCTGCAGGATACTAGACATGATATGATGGTAGGCCACAGGATGCCTGACATGATATGATGCTATGCTGTAGGATGCTAGACATAATATGATGATATGCCGCAGGATACTAGACATGCTTTGATGCTATGCTGCAGGGTACTGTACATGATATAATGATATGCCGCAGGATACTAGACATGATATGATGCAATGCCACTATGCTGCTGGATACTAAACATGATATGATGATATGTCTCAAGATACTAAACATGATGTGATGCTATGCTACCGGATGCTAGACATGATATGATGATATGCCGCAGGATTCTAGACATGATATGATGATATGCTGCACGATGATAGACATGATATGATGATATGCCACAGGATACTAGACATGATATGATGCTATGCCGCATGATACCCGACATGATATGATGCTATGCTGCAGGATGCTAGACATGATATGATGATATGCCGCAGGATGCTAGACATGATATGATGCTATGCTGCAGGATACTAGACATGATATGATGATATGCAGCAGGATACTAGACATGATATGATGCAATGCCGCAGGATGCTAGACATGATATGATGATATGCCGCAGAATACTAGACATGATATGATGCTATGCCTCAGGATACTAGACATGCTATGATGCTATGCTGCAGGATGCTAGACATGATATGATGCCATGCCGTTTCCCCTTATGTAAGTGACTCCAATCAAGCAATCCCACTAAGTCAGTGCCTTGTCTGGGATGCCCAAGGGAAGCCCTTATTTATGTATATTTATGGCAAGTTATAATCTGGATGATGAACCCTTCTATAACACCCCTCTCTTAGAATCCCCCTTGACCCCACTGAGCCAAGAAGTAGGCTTGTTTTGCAATTTTAAAGGGTTTATTTGAAAAACTAAACAATATATATATATATATATATATATATATATATATATATATATATCACACTTCTATAAATAAATTGATAATGGATAGTACACTTGTGAATATGAGCAGTAATCAGCAAGAGGTAATCCTACAGTAGCACAGTTCTTGGTTACTTATGAATAGGAACAGAGAATAAGGTGGGAAAGAATGCTTTATATGGTTCAAGGAAACGCAATGATGAATGAAATGCAGTACAAAAAATAACTTGATATGGCTTCAACAAAAGACAATGTAATCACTTTTCCTTGACAATTCACTCCCCCCCTTTATGCAATATAAGGAGATGGAAAGAAGAGCACACTGTTCTCAGGAATGCAATCAAATACAATACGAAATTCAGTTCCCCCCCAGCAAGCTTAGAGGAAAACAGGTAGAAGTTTGAAACACAGGCCCAAAATGCTTTGAATGTGATGACAATGAAGTGAGAAATGTGCTAAAAATGCTTTTAATTCCCTCTAGAGGTTCAGGGTGGGTGATATCTAGTTTATATTAGTTCAGGCTCACTTTAGCAATGCTCTATGAGTAACTAGCAGGTTAAAACGAATTTTAGCAAAGGAAAGCAAGGAGCTGTTGATTTTTACACGTGGCTGAAATTGTGCAAAATGTCAAATCGTGGCAAATTTAATCGCGTGCGTCGAGCGTAATTAAGGAGACCCTATAAGGAGTAGCAAGTCGGTTCTAGGTTCGTTGGAAGGCCTAGAATCTTAGCTTTAAGATACATTTCGCTCCTAGCACAAACGGTTCCGGAGATACGGACGATTTTGTGAAGGTAGTTTTTCGGATTTGAAGTTTAAAAGTTCAAAATGACAGGTGACAGTTTTCAGCTTTAAAAAGGACAGAATGACACACACGATTCCTATGAGGTAGTTCTAAATAGGTTAAAATAGTTTTCATTAGATTATTTTACACTAAGAGATTGGTTTTGGCACAGTGCTAGCTGGGTACTCACACTAGATTTTGGACAGGAATGGGCCTCGTCACGGATCTGGTCAACAGTGGAATGGGACTTCTGGCGGTTCTGCTCGCAGCGTCTGGTCTCTGGTTCTCTCTGGTTCTGGATACAGCACTGCTTCCTGGATACTGCTACAGGTTCTTGCAAGAGTTCTTGGCAAAGAATTCAAACAGCTCGCCTGGCTGTTGAATAGTTTGGTTGGTTTTGAGGCCTGCTGAAGAGGATTCAGCTTGTGGATTCAGGCCTCTCTGCTACAAATTCTGGAGTTAATTTCTGGTCTCCGGAGATTGATGGATTTGAAGTCTTGGTCTCTGGATGTGAAGTCTGAAGTCTCCCGGCAAAGCGTCCCGCAAGAAAGTGGAAAGTGAATGTCTCTACCTGGGTTTCAATGTTCCTTTTTATGTGTTTTGAAAGTGGGTGTGTGCGTGGCATAACTGAGCCTGCCCCTCTCTACTTGTCATTGCCCAAGCTTTCCTCTCTCCCGTGATTGGGGGAAAGAATTGGAGTGTCAGAGTGATGCTGTAGGTTTTATTGTCAGAGGAACCTCCCCTGGTCAAATTGCACACAATCTATTTCTGACCCAAATACATATTTATCAGATACACAAGTGGTTGACATTACATGTACAGATTACAGATGAATTAAGACAGGTCTCTGTTCAAGCCCCATGTTCCTGCGAGCTGGGATTCAGAAATGACAACATTTTGCGCTTTTTGGTCGGTTTACCAATATCGGACATTTATCAAAAATTACACAAATGTGCACAAGGAGTATGGACATTAATTGATGAAGTGTCAGATTTTTAACATGCAGACATTTGGAGTAAGACCCTATTTTCCGCTAGCAACCCCTCAGAATACACCACAGGGTCCTAAGCACCTCTTAAAACGTGCACAGAAAAAACACAAGAATAATGATATTACTTATATAATTCTGACAAGTCCGTTCTATGAATTATCCATCTTTTTTAAAATTATGCTCTGGCCCAAAGGGGTGTGGTTTCCCCCAAGCACATGGTGGAGTTTCTGGTTTGTCCACTTCCCCCAAGCTCAGCTTGCTAGCAGAGGCACTGCCCCTCCCATTTCCTTCCAAGAGGAAGCCATTTTACGGCCCCCCCAATATAACATTTGCCTGAGTCCAGGTCAGGGCTTTGTTTAGTTTCCTGTAGTCCCCAGGTGCCACTCCGCTAATTCAATCACAGAGGTGTCATCTCCTTTTAGCAGGAGCAGCAGGATGCAGCCAGGCCTTGGAAGAGTTGTTGAGCCAGTTCAACTCCTGTCGGGGGTAGTTGTCAGGCAGAATTCAGCTAAATGTCACTTTAGTTCCCATTTTTCTACATTCAACCCAATTTTACAATTTTTACACATGCAGCTAAAACACTGATTCTAAGTTCCAAACTATGACATTTAAACAATTGCAACCTATGTGACACTCACAAGTAGGTCACTCATTTATTCTAAACATTTCGATTTTAGTGGCTTTACCCCCAAATTCACTTAAGTTGCTGACATCCCCAGCTATTTTTTTTTATATATACATTAAATAATTACTTCCTTCAAGTCATTTCAGAATATAGTTTTACATTGTATCCACCTCTTAGCAAGTCTTTCCTTGGCCTGGTTTCGGTCCATTTGTTCAGTTTTACACAAAATTCTGGTGGTTTTAAAACGCCGGCTTTCTGATAGTGGTGAGCACCAGTATTGCATCCCTTTTGACATTAATAACATGAATTCCCCACAATTCTGGGTTGCTTTTGGCGACAGTCAGCATTGCCATTCCCAATGGTTTCAGGCTACTGGGTGTGTAGCCCAATGGTGGTTTTAGGCAGTGCCCTCCTGTGCTCACAACATAGGCAAAATGGGTGGCAGCCTATTCTTCATGTTTTCCCTGTGCACTCTCTGGGGAGTTCTGGCCATCATGATGTTTTCAATGCCAGTACTTCACAGTTTTATGGTAGGGCTTGGCTGCATGGTTAAAAACATCTCACACTCATCAGTGTACAATTGCTGCATAGAGAAGTTTGTATTTTACATATTCTTGATTAGTGCATTGGCAAGAAAGTCTCTCCTTTATGCTAGGTTGTGTTTTTTGATTTCAGGCATGCTCTTCCAGTCTTTGAATGCTGTGCTGTGATATCACCAAATAGTATATGTTCAGCTATCCAGCATCCGTAAATCTGCCATTGGGTAGGACCATCCTAATGTTGTCCTTTGACAGGACAGAAAATATTTGTCCAAGAGCTCAGCTTGCCGGAAACATCGACTCTGTGGTTTTATGTCTTACATTTTTCATGGTAATAAAGATAATCGGTCAATGTTTAATGCTACAATGAGCCTACATGAAAATGTCTTTCTGGGGCCCCACCACCCCAACTTCATCCTTCATCCGTGACCACAGGTGCTGGCTGGGAGCTGCCACCAAATATCCATAATGCAGTTGATTGTAGTTGCTGCAACGCCAATGGGCCTCATTACAAGTCGGGCAGTAACCCGGTGGTGCATCATAACACATTTCTGGCGACTGACTTCCTGGTGTGGCAGAGCGGGACGTCAGGCACGGGAAAATGTTAGACCCCATTGCCAAGGAGTCCTATAGGAATTAATTAAATGAATAATAGTCCTATAGGACTCCATGAGAATGGGGACATGGAAGCACTGGCACCATTGCTAACGGTGGCGGTGCTTCCCTGAAAACTCTGTGGCCGGGTGCCGTTACGCCCGGCAGGTCAAACCTGGCAACGGCACCCGCCCGCAGAGTTGTAGTGTGGTGGTCCAGAAAGGGAGCCAGTATGGTGCGACCAGCACCCTTATTCCAGGAGTGCCACACTTGTAATGAGGCCCAATGACTTTGTAGCTGAAAGAGTGTAGCAATAATAGCCAAGCTAACAATCGCTCTCGTTGGACATTGCCAGGGGAGGGGAAAAGTCGATACTACCTGGCACAGGAGCACTTACCAACTAGAGTCTCCTTAGGTGGCATTACCAGAGCCAATGGCTAAGTAGTGGCTTAAAATCATTTGTGACCCCCGCCTCCCACCACCACCCTGCAGTAAGAGCAGCCGGAGGCGGAGAGCTGAGGGAATGCAAGTGTGAGGCTGGGTGTGGACGGGATAACAAAAGCAACGGGAAATAAAAGTGTGTGAATTCCTCAGCCATGATGTGATACAGCATCATGCTAAAGAACGGTGCTCAGTGTGCTGCCGCCACGGCAAGCGGCCGTGGCAAGCGCACACTATGCTGTAACATAAGATGGAGCGCTGGAAAGTGATTGTAACTTTGTAGCTGAGTGCATTGCCAGTTTGTATCTGAGTGCACTCTAATTGCTCGGAATGGTTTGAAGCTTGTGCACTCTTCCTTCAAGCTTCATCATTGCGCCACTAGATGTGAAACAATGAGAGCGCGCTGCGCTCAGCTCCAGTGGCAAGGAGCTGGATTTGAATCCCACCTCGCCCAAAGACTTTTGGAATTGGCTTTTTTTTTAAATGCATTTTGGCGCTTTTGTTTTGATGCCCTTTAGCAATTACAAAAAAAAGAAGAAAGTAATGATCATTATGATACAGCTGTAAGGGATCTATGGCTGGGGAGGTGAGCGAGAGGAAAGTAGCTTAGGCTGAACACTGTTTTTGAGTAAGGCAGTGTAGGTTTAATGCAAACATCCTAAATACATAGTTAATAAATGCTGCAGGTGTAGAATTTACACAACAATGAATGCCTTTTAAAGAAAATGTATTTCAGTGCTTTTGTTTTGATGGTATCAAGAGATTACAATAACAAAACTTAAAAAACGATGACAAAATAATAATCTGTACAGTAAAAACACATGAAAAAGCAGGGGGCACATCAAAAAAGGAGATCATAAATGCACTGCATACTCAATAAATGCTGCAGATATAAAACATACAAATTCATGAACACATTAAAAGAAGCAATGGTGAGCAGATCACATCGTAGGGCCCAGATGATTGAGGGCACCAGAATCATGAGGCATTCGCCCAATTAATGAGGATCACACCAGTTTAGAACATGAGTCCCTGGTCTATTAAGGGTAGACCGGGGTGGCGTTCAAGCACACAGCCATTGCCTCTACCGAGAGGGATTGGCGCCTGAACACCTGTGTGCTTGAAAGGAAGCTTACGTCACAAACACCACCCACTCACAGCACGCGTGTGGCCGCGACCAGGGCGTGAAGGGGCAAGTGCTCTCCCCTCCGCTGAAGGGCAAAGAGCCACCTAGTCGTGACATCACCAACTGGGTTTCCAATGGCTGCGGGCCATCAATATCCAAGATAGACTAGGGCTCAAACAGCGCCTACAGAATTTGCTCACAGTTACGATCTGTGGCGATTTAATACTTTACACCATTTGGGTCAAGAACATATGACTGGGGTGTGGGAGAGAATGCACGAACGCGCAATAGTTTTGCTAAAAGTATGCAGGATATTTTATTTTTCGCTGAGAATGAACCAGCAGCTTGTTTTCCTGTTTCATAATTGCCACTTGGACCACCTGGAGCAGTTCTAAAACAAGTCCACAAAAAAAAAAAAAATAAATAAAAAGAATACAACTCACAACATAGTCCAGTAAATCTCAATTGTATTTTGATACCATTTACTCATCGGGAGGTTTACACTGAAAAACGACAAGTAGGGCATTAGCATTTCGATTTTGCTGATTAAAATGTGTATGTTTTCCTTCTTTCGATTCCTCAAGAATACTCCTACTTTCTCACACACCAAACTATGTGTACCACTTTTGCATTTGTACGGGTGCTTTTCCAACAATTGTGATTCTAAAGTGTCAGCCTATACACTAATTCCAAGTACACACCATCGCTATTTATACATCTAACAGGCAATAATGGAAACAACCACCAAAATTGAACTCAGACAACAGGCCTCATTACACGTCTGGTGGTATCCTGCCGGTGACTTGGGTGGGATACCATCAGATGGTATCACCATTACCGGCACTTCATCTGCCAGAATCATCGGCAGATTCCAAGTGCCAGTAAGTACTGCTATTCCCCATTCAATGGAGCCCTATAGGACTCTGCGGGTATTATCGGCACTGGTATTACTAGCATTTCTGGGTGGTGGGGTGCCGGAATTATTGGTAGCTCAGAGCTGTAAGTCAATCCAGCCACCTGACCACCAAACTTGGAGTGTGCTGGTGCGGTAACCTGCATGTATGGGGTAATACCGGCACAGAGGTACCTCACCGGCACACTCATAATGAGGCCCACTATGAGCAATTGCATTCACTCTGATCAAGGCAAAAAGATTCATAGCAAGCTCCCTTAGGGTGACATTGTCTAAGCCCTGTAGTGCAAACGTAAAGTGTAAAAGCCAGGTGCAAGCTGCTTACACCTTAACTTTACAGTCATGGGATGGACGGAGAGCTCAGGGGCAACGCTTTTTTTTTTAGAAGCAAAACAATGGAGAGCAACACAGGTTTGACTCCCAGTCCTGCGTTTAGACACTGGTCAATGTTATTACGTGTGTTATAAAACATTAATTAATTTTGACATCAGTCGGAGGCAGGGTAGGTCCATGAAACTGATTTAAAAGTGCCACTCTGCCTTATAAACGTCTCCTGGTTGTATGCCAGCATGCCATA
Source organism: Ambystoma mexicanum (assembly GCF_040938575.1). NCBI lineage: Eukaryota > Metazoa > Chordata > Amphibia > Caudata > Ambystomatidae > Ambystoma > Ambystoma mexicanum. The sequence goes on along the minus strand of NC_090934.1, from coordinate 1,205,143,835 downwards.
AGAGTGCTGGCATATACATGATGAATTTGTATGGCATCAGCCACTTTTAGCACCTGCTAAAAGCAGGCAGATTCCATAGAAGTACATTGTAAATGCTGTGTGCCCTAAATTAATGGCAAGGAGAATGTACCCTTTATTTTTACAAACAAACCTGAGTGCACAAGTAAGGTGCAGAGAGCTGTAACTTTAGCACCCCCAGGCAGGAAAATGCTACTTTTTACAAAAGGGCCCCCTTACTATTTCCTTCAGCCAGTTGTCAACATGCCTTCACCATCTTCATAACATGCTGAAAAATCTAAAGTAAGGCTGATAACGAGACCGTTGCAAAGAGGCAGTAGATGACAGCTACAAATCACCCTGACAGGCCAACAGGGGGTGAAAAGAAATGTGAGGGACAACCCCCCACCCCAAAATATTGTCAGATGAGTCAGAATTGACACCCGTGACTGCAGATTCCACACACATCTCTGAAGCAAGGACTTCATTCTCTAAGCTCATGATATATGTATGTATCTACAGTACAAACTGTCACATCACTAATGGTAATGTCATCCAGTGCTTCACGCAAGATTCCATCAACGTCTAAGCACTGTATTAATAATGCCATTATTAACCAATGTAAGGACATTCAATGTATTGCGCGCAGAAGGGTGAAGGCCTGGGTCAGAATTATCCAGATGGAACCTGTGACTACAGGTTGCAAAGAGAGCTCTGAGGCGAGCACTTAAGTCACTGAGCTATCTGGCTGTCAATACTTTACAGGTGCAGTGACCTGAATGCTTTCACTTGTGTATCTGAAAAATGCAATTGACTAGGGCCATTGGCCTTTGCAGTTAGTTCATCATATCATGTCTGCATCCTTTCACGGTATAGAATTCCCCTATCTTCTCAATCTGCAGCAGGTTTTCTTGAGTATGCCAACAATACCCAATCATTGCTACTCCTAATTTCCCCTTAATAAAGGACAGGTGGTTGCTTCAGAGCACTTCCTGAATGTAAAAGAACTGACTGGGCCGGAATGGAAACACATTGGCATTTCTCTTGTTCAGCTCTTGCTCTGAAGTCAAGAGCCCACCTCTTCCTCTTCCTTAGATGTTAAGGCGTTTCCCAGAGTCAGTTATAGTGCTTTGCAATTGGCGTGCTCTGTTTGGGGGCAGCAGTGCCATTTAAACTTCAGGTCAATGGTGTTGTGCGGAGTTCCCACCTCCATCTCTGCCTCGTTGCAAAATGGTGCTACTTCCTTCGCCCTGCATGGTGTTCCTCTCTTTTACAGACTCTGGAACGCTCAAGAAAACATGTTTTTTCAGTATGCACAACCCCCATGTTAGGGGTATTTCCATCCTCCAGGTCCACACCATATTAGTGTGATGTCATTCCTAGGCCCTAGCGTGCTTATGGGAAGGCAAGTGAGGACAGCCACGTCGTGTCCAGGGACACTCCATCAACCCAACGCTCTATGCAATAGCAGCCCACAGCGCCATCACTCTATCCTTGGGTGAGGCAGTCACCAGTCATTTCTTGGACTGATGGGTTCTCCCACGTGCGTTCGCCTGTGCTAGTGTCCCATCCGCCTCATTAGCAGAGGGTATGAGCAGCCGTGCTAGCATGCATACAAAGCGTCTCTCAGTGGACACTGCTCTTTGGGCATTTCACTGTGGAAGTGCTCTTATGGCCTAGGAGATGAGCTGGGAGCCCAGTGAGAACCACCTCAAGATCAGGCCAGCACTCACTGTCTTTGTGGTTGCAGTCGGCCACCTTGAACTGAAGACACAAATCTCTCTGCCTCATAGGATATAATGGCAGGAACACGGCTAAGGACCTAGAATAATAATAACACTGTGAAATGGGTGTTCATAGTCCCGGGATTGGGAAGAAAAAAGGAGCTTTGAAGCCATAAACTAGCATCAAATAGTGACCCATTCGAAGCAATATCATTCCAGGAAAATGCATCGTTGACCAAAAATATATAAAATATACAAATCAGCAAACTTAAGATTTGTCGCAATAAAAGGCAAAAACAGCAATGTCACAAAGAATGATTCAATAAATAAAAAATGGTGACTTTATATTAAAAACGTTGTAAGTTGCAATGAGGTAGCTTGCTTAAAATAAGCGTTTGCAGCCATTCAACTGCTTTGCCATCATTTGAATTTTATTTCAAATGGAGTTAATATTGCGAGACTTGTTACTTGGGCATAATTTAATGAAATGTTTAGCTTAGGTGATTGGTCCTGAGTGGCATTTTTCTTAAGCGCTTGGGTGAGTGCCAGTTCTTAACAAGCTCCCAGAAGAAGCCCACGCACCACACTGGTGGCAAAACAGCACCCCGCAGGCTAGGACTGAAAACAACTGGCGCCAGTGCCGATTGCAAAATGTGCAGAGCTTGTTCAGCAGCAAAGCGAGCTCAGATGTGGCATCTTTCTCCCTTTATTCTGCCCAGTACATTAGTTAAGCTGATTATGAAGACGTAAAGTATGTGCATGTCACCTTATTCACAAAGGTGTCCTGTGCATGTCTGGGCGGTATCTCGGCACTGCAATCAATGCACTTGCCACCCCCGTGCATTCATTGGCGTCAGTGGCTCAGTCACAACACAAATGTGTGATTGGCTTGTAGCACACACGTGGGTGCACGGAGCACTTTCCACAAGCATGGGCGCCAGGTAGGCTGGTCTCTGTGAAATGCATGAAAAGAGCAAGCCTTGTTTCAGAGATAGAAATGCAACAGAGGCCATAAATATTCGTATCACTGCTGACCCATTTACAAAAATGCTCCTTCCCGCCATGGCCCGCAGTAGGAATAGAAAAGGGGGATTAAGTACCTTTTTCTATTTATAATGGCGCAGCCATCTTGATTTTTTGATCTATGGGAGATTAGGCTTGCACAATACGTGCAGAGCCCATCTCCTGTTTAAACTAATAAATACAATTATTCGCACCCAGGGCGAACCTCGGTGTGTGAATAGCCATCCCCACCGCTTGTGGTGGGGGGCGTACAAGGCTGGTAACGGCCTTGAGCACACCGAGACCCATGTTGGCGGGCTGTTACTGGCCATGTACGCCCCCCGTAGCAGGTGTGATTGCTATAATCAATTTACTTTTTTCTAGCACTCACTCATCATAGATGACTAGGGGCATGGAAACAAAATTCCTCGGTCTGACATGTGTGTTAAGTATTTCAGTTAGTGGCAGGTGTGTGCACATTTTAGAAGCAGCACTTGGTAAGATCCATTTAATTACCTTTGCTTCTTGTATCTCCAGAGGTAGAGAGCACCTTTAGTCAAAAACTCGATGGCTGTCAAAACCAGAGCACATAAACAGTATGAGTTCAGTTGCAGTAAATGTGAAAAGAAAGTACTTGGAGTATTAGTCAAGGTCACTACTCAAAATTACTAAATGGAAAATAAAGAATGCCTCAAAAGGTGAAAAGAACAATTGGAAAAATCAAAATCGTGTACCTCATAATGTCCAATATTAAATAAGAAAGTCGACTTGTAAAACAAGCAGCACCAGGATGCATTTGGGGGTAAGAGGCTTGATGTAAACAGGAACAGCATAATTGGGTGGGGATAAGGGAAAGTTTATAGGCGAGGGCACGGAGGGTAAGAGGGGTCTGTAGCGAGGAGACTACCACCACCACCACACCCTCCAATGGGACCTGGGTGCGAGATGGGAACTGGGACCTGAAAACCCACATAAATTACTGATAGAATCCAGGAATGTTATGTTAGCGGTACTTGTATAGCGCACCATCACCTACGGAATTGGTCCCCAGGCGCTCTGGTGGATCTGTAAACAGGAAGGGTGGGGGTAGGGTTAGTTGGGAGGAGGGGAGAAGGAGAGTTGGAGAAGTGGTCTGCTGTTGGCAGCTTCAGCTCGGTATACACCGAATGCTGGGCTTTGGTGCTAGTATCAGATCGGATGAAGGCCTCGAGTGCTGTGGGTGAAGTTTATGTGTTGTTGATGCGGTGTGGTAAAGTATGTGCGGATTGCTGGAAGAGAGATGGTTGTGTTGTTTTGTGCGGGTTTAAGTATGCAGAAGATTGAGGGTTGGGTTAGTGGGTCTGTATCCTGGCTCAGGTACTTATGATTCCGTTAGAGTTGTATACCTGTGGGTTCGGATGTTGCTAGTTCCTCGTGGGCCAACTCGATTTTGTGGTGTTGCGCTGATCCAACTGTATCCTATTGAGTATAATTTGGATTGGTGGGTGCGTCTGAACCTAATCTTAAGGTGTGGGACTAGGTGGATGATATCTATTCTCAGGTGATCTCGTGTGACTCTGGTCAGTTAAGGCTTTAAATGGTTCAGGTTCGGGGTCCTGTTGAAGTGTTGTCTTAGTGGATCCGTCTTGGATAGTGTGTGTATTCAGACGTTCGTATCCTTTTGTCCTAACTGGTTCTTTGTTTCTCGTGGGGTGAACATCCTTGGGACTGTTTAGTTGTAGTTTTGTGTGGTGGGGCATTGTGCTTCCTGCTTTGTATTGGTGGCCATTGTGTAGTGATGAAACATTCTGTTTCTCACCCATTGCATTGGGGCCCGTGATGCAGTGCTTCCTTTCCCTCTCTATGTTTTGTTCTTAGGGCTGCTGGGGGAGGTCATAGTTAAGGTCATGGTCCTCTTGATGATTTGGTCTAGTCTTTCTGTCTTAGTTTGCTATGTTTACTGTCTTTGGTCGTATTGCGACTGTCTCCCATTGGGTCCTTTAGTATGCCGTGGGATATTTCCCTCAGCTTTTCCCATTGATTGATTGGTGTGTATCACGGCCGCTCTACGTTCATTGATGTTTTTCAGTTCCCCTGTGGCCAGTCTGTCTAGTTATGACGTGAAGAGACAGGTTTTGAGTAATTTCCTGAATAATAGGTGGTTTCTTGTGTTACGTATGTACTTTGAAAGGTCATTCCAGGTTTTCGGGGGTTGGTGAGAGAAGCAGGCTCCTCCAAGTTTTCTTTTGCAGTATGGCTTCGGTTCCAGGCGGGTGTCCATGTTTGATCTGAGCGTTCTTTTTGGTTGATGTAGGCGCTGTTTGTCTCTTAGGAACTCGGCGCCTTCGTTGTGTACTGCTCTGTGTGTAATGCACATTGTTTTGAATTTTATTTGTTGTTTTATTGGTAGCCAATGTAGTGTTTTCAGCGCTGGTGCGGTGTGTTCTCTTCGGGGTAGTTTCAGGAGTAGTCTGGCTGCCGCGTTTTGAATGCGTTGTAGTTTTTTTAGGAGTCGTTCAGGCATGCCTAGGTATAGGCTGTTGGCGTAGTCTACTTTGGACATGACGAGGGCGATGATGGTGGTTGTTTTGTTGGAACAATAAGAACTGTAAGATTCTCTTTGCTGCTCGCAGGAGAAAGAAGCATTTCTTGAGGAGAGCGTTTACTTGTGGCTCCAGCGTGAGATTATTGTCCATCAGAACCCCTAGGTTTTTTACAAATGCCTAGGGTGTTGGGGTTGTTCCCTTGGCAAGGGATGAATTGGTTTTCTCCTCCATTTTTTGTGACAATCATTATTTCAGTTTTGCCTGGGTTGATTTTGAGGGAATTGGAGTTCATCCAGAAGAATACATCGCAGACGCAGTTTTCTAGCGTTGTGTTTCTTTCCGGGTTGTCTTGTATTTTGAATTATTTGTGTATCATCAGCGTAGATGTAGCAATTGAGGCGTGGCTTTTTATGATTGTGATCAGTACATACAGGTAGATGTTGATTAGTAGTGGGGAGAAGGATGATCCTTGTGGAATCCCTAAAAGTTGATGCCATTGCTGATTGTGTAGGGCCAGTCTGCCTCCCACTGGGGAGGAGTGGACCCTGGATGACATCCTCATTGTTTTTTGGCATCGGAGGACAGGACTGAGGAGGGGGACTGGAAGAACCCTTTATGCATGGTGTGCTGGTGCTTGCGCCTTTGTAGATTAGGAGCCCTGTCCGGCTGTCTGAACCATCTAAAGTGAAATTCTCTGAATCCGCCAAACCTCCTGGCACTCTCGTCCGTTCTACCCTACGACTGTCTGAAAGGTTTGGTTGCTGGTTTCGCAAGAATAGCTAGAGATTTAGCCATTTGTGAGCTTGTTTTCTTCTTGTTGAACTCCTTGTCAGTTGACGAGTTGAAGAGCTCTATCCCCTCAAATGGGAGATCCAATTTGCGCTCCTGCACATCTGTGTTAAATTGTGTGGCATGCATCCACACTGACCAGCGCATGTCCGTTGCAATACAAATGCCCCTTCCTGCTGTATCAATGTGCACCCCATTGATTTCAGTAAGTGCTGCACTACGAATCTTGCCTCTGCTAGACCTGCCTTCAAGGCAGCCTACCTATGGACGGGGAGAACTGGCATGAAGTCTGCTATCTCCTGCCAAAGTTTTTGGTTGGCAGCTGCCAAAATTGCATCTGCATTTGATTGCAGAGGATACAGCCCATGATTGAGGAAGACCTTTTTCCTGAATGCTTCCAGCAATTTGTCCTCTCCAGGTAAGAGGGCCGCTAATGAGGATCCCGATTGAGTAGAGGCTTACGGCATAGCATACATAGAAGCCTCAACTATTACAGAGGAGTGCAGCCCGGAATTTGACGATAGGAGGAAGTCTTCCCCCTCTGTTTGCCTCTACTTAGCAATCAGCCTTTTATTGACTGGCTGGGTAGAATGAGGGTTGAGCCAGACTTTTATTTTGCCAGGGTGGAGACATCCTTTTGGAGTGGGATGCCTGACTTACTGTGCACCCACAGTGGTAAAATCTTAGCCAACACACCAGACGCTGATTGTTTCTGTTGTGGCAGGGGTACCCCTAAGAAATCAGCCAGACCCTCCATTCTGTTGTGGAAGTTCTTTGCAGAGGCAGAGATATCCGCATCTTCATTCTCATCCGTGTCCTGCTTGATCATTTGTCTTTCAGCACCTTGGGTTGTGGCAAATCACCCTATGGCCATGTAACTGGGACCCGGGTTGTATCTAGGGGTGCCTGCTGCATCAGCAACCATTCTGCTGGGGGTGCTATGACCTGCAGAAGCTGCATCCTTTACCCCACCATGGTGTCCGTCTTGGCTGAGTGTATCATTAGTGGTTGAGGTGGACCCTCCTGGTGAGTTGGTGTATGCGGCACAACTTTGTGGGATTTGGGCCTTCAATTACCCTAACCCATACATGCCCATCACTTAAGATGTGGCCCCATTTTTATTACCAGCCTAAACAAGTGAGCAGCCCTCTCTACGCAACTTCAATATAATGAGCTAGATAAGATCTGTTCCCTTGCAGGACTGTTAAATCATAAACCTTGTCCTGTTTGTAAGATGGCCTTCTTACTAGATGACTCATTCTTCTTCCATCAACAAATGTCCCTGCTACTTAAAATTCATATATAGCAGCTAACTGTGATGATTAAAGTTACTGATTTACTCATTTCCAGCCATCTGAAAACTTGAGAAAGTCAGTTTAAAAGTCAACATGCATTTTGGAAGAGATTCCCAACTAGCATGTTTTTAGCAAAGCACACCGTGTGTAGATTATGTCCGTGTTGCATTTTCAGTTTTAATATTATATCTTTCTATGTGCATGAAGATCTAATATGTATAAATTCTAACCAAGAGTAACACTAAAAGTAACATATCCCATTCATAATTAACTGCAGTCGATACATATGAATTTGCAACATCACGCCCAGTTCGCTGCTATACTCGCGTCATCAATACGGTGAACGCAACATGAACACCTTGCAATCATGGGGACCCTTCCTGACCACACCTTCCCTATCAGGTTCTTAGGGAGAAATGTCATCTGCTGGGATCTCATTAGGCACAAGAACCTGTTGAAAGTATCCTTCTGCACAAGCTGGTGAAGCCAGCAGTGATGGCTGGGCTGCTGCTGTAGGAGTAAAAGTGGCTGATGCAGTTCTCGAGGGCTCCGGCCTCTGCTGCAGAAATCTGCTTTCTGTTTACCGAACTGAGGTAGACATGGACAGATATGTATTTATTTATTAATTGTACGCTTGTTAGGTGCTTATACAGGAAGTAAATACTGTTTCAAAGGGCCCACAGGGCAACAGGGAGGGGAAAAGGAGATGTGAAAACGATCAAAATGCATACAAATAATAATACAGTGGGAGGAGTGATGAACCTACTATGCCTTGTGAGTGTTCAGAATGTGCAAGTGCAGAAGGGAGGGGGAATGGGATAGGTGCTGTGGTGCACATGGGTGAGCAGCAAATGAAGTGCAATGTAAAGTAAGTGTGAGCCTCCAGTGTGGAGGGTGAGCCAAAGCAAATGATGGGGATAGACAGAAGCTGAAGGAGATTCGGTGTGGGAGGTCAGGGCCCCATGGATGCATGAGGGCCCTGAACAACAAGCAAGCAACTGTGAGATTAGCAGAGGAAAGTGGGTGGGGGTAAAGAGGAAGTCTTGAGGAGCTTCCGGAATTTAAGAATGTCCTGTTCATGACAAAGATGGAGGGGGAGCCTGTTCCAAAGAATGGAGCCAGCTGAGGAAGAGATCAACCTCCTGCCCTCTGTTTAGCGAAACACATAAAAAGGTTGATGCCATAGGAGTGCAGGGGTCTAGAGGGGGAATACTTAGATATACAGAGTTGCAGAGAGTGTGGTCTGCAGCCCCAGAAAGCCTTGTGGATGATAAAGAGAGATTTGAATTTAATCCGTGAAGCAACCAGGAGCCAGTGAAGACTTTTTAGGGCAGGAGAGATGGAGTCCCTGAACCTGAGGCCAAGGATAAGTCTTGCTGCCCTATTCTGGATTAGCTGGAGAGGACTCATAGTGGAAGAAGGAAGATTAGGGAGGGGGCTACTGCAATAGTCAAGCCTAGAGAGAACCAGTGCTCGGTTAACATTGAGCTTCTGGGGGAAGGTGAGAAAAGGTAGCACTCCTTTGAGAAGGAAGAGCTGAAAGTGGCACTTCTTGGCAATATCCTGAATGTGAGGGAGGAAGGAGAGAGAGGAGTCAAAGACAACTACAGGGTTTCTGACTTCAGAGGAGGGAGCAGGGAGAGAGCCCATGGAGGAGGGCTATAGTGAAGGGAAGAAGTTGGGAGCAGGGATCCCAATGGGAAGGATCTCTGTTCTGCTGGCATTGAGGCAGAGATCATTGTAAGTGCACCAGGTATGGATGGCAGAAAGGAAGATCAGGATGATGGAGGGTGCAAGAGGGTCAGCAGGAAGATTGAAGAAGAGTTGTGTGTCATCTGCATAACACTGGAAGTTGGGGGAGAATGAGGCGATGAGGAGCGCCAGCGGACAAATGTAGTGGTTAAAGAGCCTGGATGAGAGGACTGAGGTATGGGGGACACCACAAGAGGCGACAGAAGTAGGAGAGGAAAAGGTGCAAGGATGACTTGAGAGGAGCGGTCAGTATGGAAGGAGGTCAGCCCATTCAGTGCTCGCTCCGAAATATCAAGGGTATTGTGGAGCTTTTTTATGAGATTGGAGTGGTTGACTGTGTCAAATACAGAGGAGAGCTCAAGAAGGATGAAGACAGTTGGGGAGTTGGAATCCAGGGATGTGCAACACTGCACATGGGAACTTGACCCTTCCACCCTTGGGTTGAAATCAGACCTCCCTAGTGGGGTTGGTTGCCCCAAACCTCCTGCTGAGGATTCACTCACTGCAGGACTTTTACGCGACCTGGGGGTCGCATCACGGCTAGCCGCCATTTTGTCCCTTGTCACCATATTGCGTGTTTGGTTTCTGTCAGGAATGCATGGGAAGCTTATGTCTGGTTTAGCGCCTGCACCCTTAGGCCCAGTACAGCCCTCCAACAGTGGCTCTGTAATGGAAATAACCTTGGGGGGTGGACCACAGTGGGCTTGACGCACTCATGCTTTTGCCCGGTAGTCGTGGTACCTGTACTCACCCCCTCGGGCCGAGGTCCAGTGTTAGAGCAGGCTTGCCCTTCGAGACGTGTCACAGTGTTAGGGCTTTTCTGCCCCTCAGCCGCTGACGGGGTAGGGATCGAATTCCCATCTCCCCATGGGCCAGTAGCTCTACGAGCCTCGAGACTTCAGCTGGTGTTAGGATCCTTCAGACCCCTCCGCTGGGACGATTCCTAGGAAAGCAATCCCGCTTATCTGGTGCTTTAGTAAATATAGCACTTGCATTGTCTGACTTGGTCTTTCAGTGTGCAAAGTCCTTGAGATGGTATGGAATGGTTGTAGGGAAGATCTCCTTCCACCTTCCATAGTGGTTTTTCAGGGAGTGTGGAGTAAGCAAGTCGCATATGTCACGTTATATTGAGACCACCCTTAACCTGGGGAGTTCCTTCCCACCCCCAATCAAGGATCCCTTTAATACTCATTTCAGTTTTTTAGGGCTGGCCTTACTGAAGACACATATAGAGTCACACACATCTTCCCCTCCCCCCTGTGCCCACAGTGAGCCAAGAAAAGGCTGGTATAGGAAATATATTTGTATGTATTTGAATTATAGGTAATAGAAATCACGCAAAATTAGACACGCCATCTTCTTTGTGGCTCACAATTATCTTCTTCTTAGATAAGTGAATCGCGCCAGAGGTTAAGAAAAACGCAAATTAAAATACTTTTCTTTCTAAAAATTTCACTTCAAGAAATAATTAAACTTATCAATAAACAAAAAGAAAACAATTATTTATGCAACGCTTATGCAATTACCTGCAGACTTGAAAGGCTAGCAGTTGAGCTACAGATTTGTACCAGTGCATAGGACAATTATGATTTCACCCACGCCTTTGCTCAAAATAAGCACCGGGTGATTTAGCAGTTTGTTTTTTGGACTCTCCACCCCCCGATTTTGGTCTGTGTTGGGGAAGCTGGACAGCAAAAAATGGGGATGATTTGAGAATTTTGTATTTCAGATCCCCCTCCACTTAAAGGTCTATGTTCAGGAAGCTGGCAGTTTAGCAATTGTTTAAGTATAGGGACAAAGACACCCCTCTTCCAAAAGATGTCGGAGTCAACCGGACAAATAGGATCACCCAATTAAATCAATTTTCAGCGCACACCGGGAATGAGCTTTATTAATTTAAAATTTAAACAAAAATCACACTGTGGTGTTCCACCAAGAGGAATTCATTAAAATAATATAATTAGTTAATTAGGCTAAGTATCTACACAGTTCCCTCCCCCTGACCCCCGCCAACTATAAAGGGAAAGGATTTAAGGCAAGCAGACTCTCCCACATTTTGGTTTCCCAGGGCTCAGTTCTAATCACATAGAAAGCCTCTGTTCACAGTTAACGAAAGCCAGCTACATTTCAGATCCCTCTTGGAGGATAGGGCAGGGACCTGGTCACTCCACTCTCAAGGATGGCCCCCAGCATTTCACCATAGGACCAAGACAGCTTTTCGGCCTTCCCAGAAATAGACTGCTCAACCCACATGTATTCTCAGCAATCTCCTTTGGTGATTCCTTGTGGCTGTCAGATAGTAAGTTTCAGTGATTCTCTACAATGGTACATTTCAGCAGCTCTGTCCCTTGTTCATAGTGCATCCACTTAATATAGTAGCAATGGCAGCATCAAGTTTACAATCTGGGGAGTACCCTGCAAGCAATCTCATAAATAGGATTGCACAGTTACCCTCTCTCTCTTCCCAAATCTACCCCCTCTCTAAGGATTGGCCTGGAGCAGACATATGGCAGATTTCATTTCCCATTTGTTCTCATGTCAAAATTTTGGCAAAAACTAGTTATGTGGCAAAACATCATAATTTTACTAATAACTGCCATAATATACATTTTTTCAGATTCAGCTGATCAGGGGAAATGAAATAAGATGACAGCCAGGTTTGCACCATTTTGCATGGCTGTGTGGCATTATTCTACTGTTTTTACAAAAAGCATAATCATTAGGAACATGCAATTTATTATCCATATCCGTAATTCCACTCTCCACCCGTTTGCCAACTCTCAACTTTGGAACAATTTCAGATCAGCCAGAAACCCATTTTAGATGTCAACCAAGAAAGTATGACTTATGGTTTCTGAGAAAAAAGTCTAAGGGGGTCATTATGATTTGGGTGGTAAGGGATACCGGGCACCGGTAAGGAGACTGGAGCCGGTAATCCCTTACAGCCCAATTCCGAGGTCCCTTAGCGGGAACCGTAAAGGAAGTGTGGTCTGACCACATGTCCTTTACGGGTCCCACTAAGGGACAAGGGCACTAATTACGGGCCTGCTATTAGCAGGCCCGTAATTACCGCCTTCCCCATTCCCATTGAACCCTATGGGGGCTCAAATGAGAATGGGGAATGGCTGGTTGAATGGGGACTTACCGGGTCCTCCAGGATCGGAAGATATGTCCCCATCCAACCAGACCGGACCCGGTATTCGGAAATTTCGGTATTTTCAGAATGAGGCACTAAGTTACAATAGTCCTCTTAAATTCATAGTAAATCTTCTTGTTGGACAAATTGTAGCTTTCCTGCCTCCAGGCCATTTGTCTGTTTGGGCAGGTGTTTTATTAGTCTCTTTGAAGTTGGTTGCCTGAAGTTGTAAATACATAGGATGCACCAGCTAGAGCATTTGGCCTGCTCAGAACTGCCCTTTCAAAGACACCAAGTCTAGGGAAAGTCTGCTTTCAACACCTCTTAGCAGTTGTAAATATCTGGGGGATGTAAAAGCCATGCTTGCCATGGGGGAGTTATTTGTGAAGTTTGTCCCGAGCTCCACCATTTGTCCTTGACTGAAATGGAAGTCACAGATTGCAATTTCTAACCTCAGCCTTTTTTATTTGACATACAGTGTGTTTTACTGATCAGGGTTAACTTTGCTTTTGCACTGAAAGTGCAGGTCTGTTTCTGTCAGTCATTAATAAAATATACTTTTTATTATCTGCTATTTGTTTTTCCTGCTGAAAAGTGGGTCTGAATTGTCACAGTGTACCCCCTTTTGATGAATGATAGTTTCATTGAAAGTTATGCATTTCTCAGCCCGGAATGTGATGTGCTTTTCCAATCAGCTCCTAGATTACATTTTTGTTTTCCCTTTCTCTGGCGTTCCCTTACTGAAAGACACCCACATAGTCTGCCTAAGTAGGCCTATAGGAACATTTCATGGCAACTAAGCAGGCCTTTCTTTTCAAATGTGTTGCCAGTATTTTGCATAATCTACCTTACTTTTTGTCAACAGACACACCATGTCTTTTCCCTGATATCTTTATGTTGGCTTGGGACAGTTTTCTCATGTCTTGCTTTAACTTGCAAACACACATGCAAAGCGGTTTTTGTGTCAGTGTTTAAAAATCCTATTTTTCATGTGAAAGGGAACTTTGAATTTCTTCTTTCTTTGTGATTTAAAGTGCTGCTTTTCCTTTGTTAATGACAGGTAGGCCTTTTCCACATGGCCCTTCAGTTCCGTTCCTTTGGGACCTTTGATTTCACCCCACATACACACCCCCTCCTGTTCTCCCCAGGTTCTTTGCTGGGGAAAAGCAGGGCAGAGTGGGGTTTCATTCAAAGTCCACTTTTCCTTTTCTTAAATATTTGTTTTCCTTGGAGCCCATCCGGCTCAATTTCCTTCATTAGTCAGTGGGCACTTCAGTCTCTCCTTCCGTTTTTGGGTTGGGGGTGTAGCAAAGCACCCCCTGTCTTCATTCATTAGGAAATGGGTAGTCCAGCCCCCCCTTCCATCTTTGAGTTGGGGGTGTGGCTCGTCCGACTCAATTCTTTGTGGGAAGCCGAAATGAGAGAAGTTGCGGTTGCTAATTAGTGAAACAGCTGTCTCAACCTTACACTTCCGACTGGAAGACAGTCTAGCCACTTTGTGAACAAGCATGTCACAGTCAACATCTACTTGTTTTCTCTAGATGAGCGAACCACTGGCCAGATGAAATCGACTTCAATGCTGACCAAGGCAGTGTCATCACCCTTTTCTGTAGGGGAGCTGTGTGTGTGTAAATCCGTGTGTGTGAGTGCACTGGGATTTGAAATTGAGCACACTGAGCAAATTGAGAAAATTGAGCAAATTGAGCACACAAGACACCCCTTTGGCTAGGTGTCGAGGTACTGGCCCATGTGTGGCCAGTAGGTAACCTTGCGCAAGATTTCTAATGTTGTGTGAAACCCTTTCTGACCGGCAGTGGCCGCATCAAGGGCATGGTTCAACATAGGCTCTGGAATGAGGTAGGCACCACCCACTGGTCAGAGCCAGATAGGGCTCGCCTTACCAACAAACTGCCTTGGAACCAGAACATCTTGGAAAACTTAATCAAGACCTGGAAATCGTCTTTACCAGTATAATCCGACTCTCTTAGAGGAAAGCTCACAGGGTTTCAATGTGTCAATAACATTTCTCAATGATTGGTCCTCCTTTAGAGCAGTGATCAAATCTACATCTGGGGTATCCCAACTCCACTGGTCAGTAGAGAGTTTGCTGTTGGCATGAGTTTGTGACCTGGTGACAGCAACCATTTTGATTTCACCAAGCATGGATGTGATTTCTATGAAATCCCCCTTCAGAGCTCTGGTTTAAGCCAGCTGGTCATCTAGGTCATCCCCGTCTTATCTGGCCCCTCTATTTTCGAATGACTCCTTATCTTCTTTCAATAGATGGTCATCTCATTCACAGTCACCTGGGTCATAAATTCACTGGATCAGTTTGGCATGCTTTAACGGTTTATCATTGGCACAAAGCATGCCTCAATTCTTCCAGTTAATCAGCTGCGCCACAAACCCATTTTGACGTATTCAGAGTAAATTATTATGACCAGTTCATTGAGTTGGTGGTGCAATGCAGTGAGGATGGCTTGATGAGCAGCCATAAACTCTGCAACCTGACTACTTTGGGGTCCTATTTTGTAGCCAGCAGAGGTTTACAGCGTCTTATTCACCCAGGCATTCCCAATGCCACCCACCAGTTATTTTCCCCCATTGTTATCAACATGGTAGGAGCACCCATCCACATAAACTGTGGGTATCCCCTAACATGCATATTTTTCATAGACTTTATATGGGGAAGTTAAGTATGCCTCAATATTGTTGTTGGCCATTAGACCTTCGTCCTTGAGACAGTTTTCTTGAGAACAATCATGCAAGTCCGCTAAAATTTGTGCTAGGGGATTCTTCTTGTTTTGGCCATATCTGACCACCACATGAAAGACTTGCATGGACAGAATCCAGGAAGTAATTTTGGAATTACTAACATTCCCTGACTGGATTCTTTCACTTTGGAGATATTGCAAGGCTTGGTGAGGAGTCTCGACAATGATGTGCTAACCCTGGATGAATGGGCGGTAATATTTTAACGCCCACACCGTTGCGAGGAGTGCCTTTTCGTAGTCATTGAATTTTTCTTCTACAGAGGACAAATTCTTGCTTATGTACAAGATGAATTTGTTGACCTTGTCATGCTTTTGATACAACACTGCTGTTAGGCAAGTATCTGAGAACCCTGTCTCCAAGAACAAGTCATTGTTCTTTATGGGGTAAGCCAAACAAGGAGCCCAGGAAAAGGCTTATTTTCAGTAGTTGTGTTATGGATAAGGAGCCTGGTAAGACAATTTTGTTCACACATCTCACACATCAAGCAACTTGCAGGTGAAACATTCAATGGCGAAAAGGAATGGTTCATTGCTGATGGCAAGTTGCTGCACATGACATATTTGTGAATATAATACACATTTTCAATGCAGAGCAGGTGCTTGAACTTGCTTTAAGAGATATATTCTGCTTGCCTTCAGCGAAAAGCAAAGACAAGGAAATTGTGTCTTCCTGTTCTAGGAGGGAACCCAACCAAAAGTGATAGCTTCCTGTGTTAAACTACATGCAGCAGGTGCAAGATCTGATAAGGGGTCAAGAACAGGAAATACAAATAGCGCGAATAAGCACGTCCATCCCCGCCAAGAAGCAGATGACAGGCCTCAGCCCTTCGATAAAGCAAAAGCTATTGAATGCAATGGAATAGTCACTGAATACAGATGGAACCCGTCTTCATAGTTTGCATATAGAATCAACAAACAAAGTGACACTCTAAGCTTAGGCCTTAACCTCCCAAATAGCGGATATGACGGGCAAACCAGATCCATTTTTTATATGTAAAGCGCACGCTGAATTATGGGGAGGAGGCTCGCCCATCGAGCAGCAGATTCACCCAGGCTGCTGGGGCTGAGGGGAGGTCTGCCAGAGATAAGAGAGGGAGCCAGGCCCAGCTGAACAGGAACCCATGGCACCTTGGAAGACGTTGGTTCAGGTTCAGCACTTTCTGCTCTAAAGTGTGAGTTAAATGTGGGGCCTTACTGGGTGCATCTGAGACTATAAGGCATGTAATAGCCCAACGTAGAATAGCTGTACATAGCATAGCTCTACTTAATATCACTCCCATGTCACTCAAGCTATTAAAATAAAATTACCATTTGTGCTGTTTTCTATTAATTCAAGCATGCTCTTCACTCATATTGCAGTTTTGTTCATAGGTATGATGATATGTTATTTTATATTTGCTTCTGTTTTGGCATGTGCAATGTAAATTAGAGCTTGTAGAAGATAGGTGTGATATTAAAAATATTAACCTAATACCCCCAGTGTCAAGTGCATAATTCTGAGTAATGCGTTAGAATGGTGTCTCTCTGAGTTTAAGAACTTCACACAGTTTCCTGGCTGTATTCGTTTAATCATGATAATAGGTGCAAACACCCAAGCAGGCTGTCTCCAAGCGCTAGGACTCTGCCTTGGGTGAGTATTAGCATGAGCATGACTACTGACCTCATGTCCACTTTTCGCAACCTTACTGAGGATGAGTAAGGGTCAGGGGTCAGGCTTGAAATCATGACAGTTTAACTGCCTTAGCTTGTTCCGGACCCCACTCCCACTTGACTCCGGCCTTTAATAAATGGGCCATGGGTCGAGTGACTTCTGCTTAGTCTTCAATGAGCTTCCGACTATAATTAGTGAGTCCAAGAAGAATAGTAAATTCACACATAATAGAAGGGTCTTGTAATTTCTATAAGGCTTCCACCTTCTTTGCCTGGGGATTAAGAACCTCAGTGGTGATCTTGTGACCTAAGATGTTCACACTCGTCTTACACCACTGTGCCTTCTGAAAAGACAGTTTTGTGCTGGCTTTCTGCAACTGGATGAGAACATAGTGGATTTCTGCTATATTTTCCTCCACAGTTGAGCTCTCGATCAGAACATCATCCACACAGGCCCAGGTTTCCCCTTTCGCCGAAGTCGGGCATGGTCTTATGTAGAAAGATGTTACACTCATTGTTGGAGTTGATGTATCCAAAGGGGGTTTGGGTCCACGTGTTGAAGGTAAAGTCAAGCTAGTACTGTTCCTCCCTACTCACAGGTACTGTTCAGTAGCCATTGGTCAGTTAAGTGGTGATGTACACCTCTGGCCCTTGGATCTGTGTCAGCCCTTGATCGATGTAGGGAAGTGGCCATCTTAACTTGTGGACCCGTTTGTTGAACTCCCTCAGGTCTGTACATAGTCTCCATTGGCCGTTTGGTTTGAGTATCCCCAGTACTGGTTTGTTGAAGGTACTGTGGATCGAACAAATTATCCCACAGATTCTAAATTCTTAATAATCTCCTTGAGTGACTCCATGGACCGGAGAGGTAACCGGTATTATTTCACAAATACTGGAGCCATCTTGGGGTCTGTGGTTATGGTGGTTGAATGAATGGATATGCGTCCAGAATCATATGAGCCCACTGAAAAGATATCTTGGAATTTCAGGAAGATCTGTTTTAGCTTTTGTCTTTGCTCCTCTGTCTCACAGGCATCAGCAAGATTGATCCTTCCCTCAACCATCTGCTTGAAACCTGGAAAGACCTCGGGCGCGGCAATATCCGTGGTATCCTCCAGTTGGGTGGAGAGATCTCTTTTGATGGTGTTAACCTGGCCAGCAGGTTCCAGTAATTCAAGGAAGTGGTCCTTGACTCTGAACCGTATCTCGTCCCTTCTAATTTCACAGGTCACCTCTTCCCTCCCGTAGGGGCAGGAAGAGTACACCAAGAAATTCCCCCCATGCCAACTAAAAATCTTTTCTTGAGGGATATCGTTGCTGATGTCGAAGCAGTCGTTTGGGATTGGTCACATGATTTAATTACCTAAATCAATAGAATAATGTTGGAACAGTGAATAGTTGCACCTGTCCTGGGATGGTAACCTCTTCTAGCACTTCAACTTCAACAACATAAGACAGCAATTGAGCTGACCAAATAGCTTTTTCAGTGTTATCAAAGCCCATGGGGTTACCCTCCAGCCGTGACCAGGCTTTATTATTAATTAGATCCAAATTAATTGTGAATAGGTTGAGAATGTCAATGCCCAAATAAAAGGCAGAAGAGACATTTCTCACGACCCAATAATTATGCTCTGTGGTTTTGTTACCAACAGACATTTTTAGCATACACCTGCTAGACAGGAGATGCTTGGAATTTGGGATTTCCAGACCTATTTTCCATTTGTCAAACAGTTCAAATGTAGGAATGGTCTAATCTTTTGCGAGTTACCTGAATAATGAAGCTCCTTCCATTATTCAGACATACTATGGCAAACAACGGCTCCTCCCCTTAATTTATTTGAATGTGGAAAACAACTGTTTGCCCTTTTTCTGAATGTCTGTCAGACTTTGAGCGGATTCTTCCTTATCTGATTTCACAGGCCTCAAGGTTTCTTCTGATTTTGGACTGGTGTAAAATTTTAGGGTGTTCCCTTACAGTGTGGATTGCCACTTAAGACTGGGGGGAAGGCTAATTTTCAAGAATGGAGAAGGGTTCACATCACCAGTAGGTTCTCCTACAGAGATGACAGTGGTGTCTGGGACCTGCTTATTCTGGAAATGGAATTCTACATTCTCAGAACGATAAGGTCCAAACTATCCTTCAGAACATTGACTCATAAACTACCACCACTATAAAACCTTGTTTGAGTCAGGATCTTATCATAGTTCCTACCTCCATGACCCAGACTTTTTACTTCTCACCGGTAGACCTAGAGGATATTGAAGCGATGATTCTTAAACTGAAACCTACTAATCACGATTACGACCCCATCCCAGCCTATTTGGCAGTGAAACATGTGTCATCTCTTAAATATTTTCTGGTGAATTTTGTAAATGCTTCCCTCAAACAGGGATCAGTGCCACAAGACTTAAAGAAATCGGTCCTTATGACCCTGTTAAAAAAGCCCACTCTGGTTCATCACATGTTGGGAAACTACCGGCCTATTGAAAGCCGGCCTTGGACCGCATGCGTCCTGGAAAAGATGGTCACCATACATCTGCAGACTTACCTGGAGGAAAATGCCATACTAGATATCTTCCAGTCTGGTTTCAGACCCAGTCACGGGAATGGGAGCGCCCTGGTGGCTGTGTGGGATGATATTTTAAGGGCCACTGACAAGGCTGATATGAGCATGTTGATCATGCTCGATCTGTCAGCAGACTTTGACACAGTAGAATTAGGTCAATTGCTGAAGAGACTCTCAACGGTCACCCAAGTCTCGGAGGATGCACTGAAATGGTATTCTTCTTTTCTAGAATATAGGAATCAAGTAGTTAAGCTTTGAGACCTTTACTCCAATGTCTGCCAGTCCTTTGTGGAGCACCACAGGGATCTTCATTGTGCCCTATATTGTTTAATATTTATCTTTGACCTTTAATGGAAGACCTATGTGGATGATACACAAATCTGTGTTATATTAAAATCCGTCCCTGAAGCAATAGATTGTGTCCTAGCCTCTGTCAATGCCATAATAAACGGGATGACTGAAAGCAAGCTTCAGCTTAATCCTTATGAAACACCGGTCATAGTGTTTGGTCCAGTAAATCTTCTGAAGGACTGTCATGCCCCCTATCCCTGTCCTGCTATCTTTGATGCATATACTTCCTTTTCTAGTAAAGTAAAAGAATCTTGGTTGCCTTTGGCAAGCATCACTGGATTATAATGCTCAGGTTTCAGAGATAGTTAAAGCTGTATAATATCATCTTGGGCTACTGAAACCTATTCTGCTGTTCATTCCAGAATGGGATCGGGTGGTGGTCGTGGGGACCATGGTGAATTCCAGGCTCGACTACTGCAGCACTCTTCTTTTGGGTGCCCCGGAAAGTCAATTACATTGTCTGCAGGTAGCTCAGAATGCTGCCATTAGACTGATCTATAATCTCCCCAGTACCTAAAAATGGCAAAGGCCCAATCCTCACGACAACTACGTTGAGCTCTTTTTTTTGCTGAATATGAATACGTGATTACATTTCTACCAGGGGTGAAAAACGGGAAGGCCGATGCCCTTTCCCGTATGGGGGTGGAAGAGCAAGGGATCAGACTCCTGACCCAATAGCAATCATCCCGAGTGACAAGCTCCTAGGAATCACAGCAACCTTAACTCAGAAAGAATTACATGAAGAAATCCAAAACCTGATGAGTCTGAAGCAATTACAAGCGTGGAGTGCACAAGGAGAACCTACATGATAAAAGATCAGGTGCCCTACTTCAGGAATTGTTTATTTTTTCCAAACCAAGAACTACGAGAACAAGTCATGTCCGGTTATCATGATTCCTTCATCGAGGGCCACCCCGGAATCACTACAACTCTAGCCAAGGTAAAACAAAATTATTGGTGGCCCACGTGGCGTAAAGACATTATCCAATTCATCCTATCTTGTGGAATGTGTGCTCAAAACAAGTCATCCAAGCAAAAACCGGCTGGGCTATTACAACCATTGGAAATCCCACCAGCACCCTGGCACACGTTGTCCCTCGATTTTATTTCTGACTTACCACCCAGTCAAGGTTTTAACACTATTCTTGTAGCCGTGGACCTATTTTCAAAAATGGTACATTTCATTCCTGTTATGGGGCTCCCAAATGCTTCCACTCTGGCAAAGATATTTCTTGAAGGCATCGTACGGCTCCATGGGTTTCCTTCAGTTTTAGTCTCAGACCGAGGTACTCAATTTGTATCTAACTTCTGTAGAAAATGCTGCTCTATGGCGCAGATCGACATCTGGCTATCCACCATTCACCATCCCCAAACGGATGGTCAAACTGAGAGGACAAATCAGACGCTTGAGCAGTATCTGCGTTGCATGTTACACCAAGCTGAAGGAAGCTGGTTCGACCTATTATGGATAGCTGAATATGCTTATAATAATTCTCTACACACCAGCACTGGGCAGACACCCTTTTTTACCATGTATGGCAGGCACCCACGTACTTCTGAGTTGGACATTCCTACATTCCCGGAAATACCAGCAGTCAAAACCTTGCACACGACCATTTCTCAAACCTTTAAAAGGGCAGCTGAACACCTACTTCAAGCTAAGAATTGGCAAAAGAAGTTTGCTGATCAACACCGAGCAAAGGCCCCCAACTACCAAGTGGGAGACAAAGTCTGGCTGGCTTCTAAACACGTGTCCATTAAAGGAACCGGAACTTTCCGTCCAAGATACCTGGGTCCATTCACCGTCACCTCTGTGATAAATCCTGTAGCGGTCAGACTAGTTTTGCCGTCAAACATGCAGATTCATCCTGTGTTCCACGTGTCTCTCCTTAAACCTGTTCAACCTGGTACCCGGTAGCAACGCCACCGCAGCCAGTAGTAGTCACTGGGGAGCCATAATTCGAAGTCACGGACATCCTGGATTCAAAGTACATTAGATCCAAATTATACTACTTAGTAGACTGGAAGGGGTATGGTCCACAAGACAGGACATGGGAGCCTTGTGAGTACATCCATGCACCTTGCTTGCTTAGACGATTTCATCAAAACCATCCAAACAAACCAGGACCAGACAGAAGAGCCACCTTGAGAGGGGCCTTGGGGGGAGTGCTGTCATGATTCCTGCCCCTCATGTCCCCAGCCCTCCAAGTTGTAAGGCTAGAGCCCGGCCACAATCACCTACATGGCCCTCAAGGGCCTCTCCAGCCCTCCAAAGACCCACTTGGAGTCAGAATTGGCGCTTGTGGCACCAGACTCACTCACTCCCATAGGATAACATTGGGGATTGGACTTGTAGTGCATTGATGGGAACAGGATGGATGCCCCCACATATTTTGGTTGCCAGAACTGCATGTGCAGTCTAGTCTTTGGGTGTGGTTCAGCCCAGAGACACCTGGGATACCCAGAGACTATTTAAGCCACGCCCAGGCTGAGAAACATGCTTTGTGTTTTCTGCACCTGCAGCGTGACACTCACTGTGTTCGGATCGGTCTCCAGTAGGCCTGCATCTTTCTTCTGCGCTCAGCTCCTGAAAGAACAAGAACACTGTTAGGAACAGCCTTGCCTTGCAGCGCTTCTGCCCATCATTCATCGCTTCTTCTGTTCTGTGGGCATCTTCGGCGGTGTCATTCCCATCCCGGCTCACCGCTTCCTGAGGAAAAGGGAAAAGAACAGAAAAAAGGCATTAGTAAGCATTCAGCAAATCTTTGCTTATTTTTAAAGACTGTACAAGCTTCAAACGCTTACCTGAATCCCAGCAACTCTGGGGGAAGGAACTCTGTCTCCGGAACTTCTCATCCATCTGCAAGAGGGAAAAGAAACTCCAGGTTAGCGTGGAAACATCTAGAGGCGCCGCATACCGCGCTTACTCACCGCATTTCTTTTTCATAAGCAGCATCCACGCTGAAAACGTCGCGGCTCCTAAAAGACACAGAAAAAGAACTCAGTTCAATACAAATATGAAAGGGTCGCATCGCACTCTCACTCACCTTCAGCGCTACTCATCTCAGCAGCACGTCGCTATCCCGGACGCCAGCCATCATCTCAGGAAGTAAAGGAACAAAATTAGAGAACTGTTCAAAAGACTCATTATACTTACCTGTCGGACTCTTGCCAGTGAAGTAACTAGGCAGCAACGAGCCCGCATAAATCAACGTGCCCCTGCGCTGAAAGCAGGACGGAGAGCACACTTTCCAAGAAAACAAGGTGAGCTGTGGATCAAAGGGAAGGGTTGGACCCCGGGGAAGAAGTGGTTCAAGCACACAGAGACAATAGGGAGTTAAACTCTACCAATCCTGTGTTTCAGGCCCAGTTTCCAGTCGAGTAGACTCCATGGAAGGGTTTAAGGTCGTAAGAGGTCAGAACAGGATGAGTGACGTCCCCGTGGATACCAGGTGAGCGTTAGATAAACATTGGCCTAAGCACATTCGCATTGCACTGTAAATCACATTTGAATCAACCTGACATAGGCTGACTACGCCACCATTTTAAGTTATCTGCCATTTTGATTAACTCCTGCTTTCTGTCCCATGTTAGAATTTTTGTTTTTGGCTCCAGCAGAGCAAAAT
Source organism: Ambystoma mexicanum (assembly GCF_040938575.1). NCBI lineage: Eukaryota > Metazoa > Chordata > Amphibia > Caudata > Ambystomatidae > Ambystoma > Ambystoma mexicanum. The sequence goes on along the minus strand of NC_090934.1, from coordinate 1,205,120,647 downwards.
GAACGCTGTACTGTGCCAACGTAGATAATCATGCTAAGCTGCTAAGGTGGATTGTTTGTCCTGCACTAAGGAAACCTTGGAGTTAAACAAGAGCTGTGCTAATCAGTAATTTAGATGCCATTTGTACCAACAGTGTCTTCCCCGTTCAAATACCGAAACAGAATGATGAATTGCTGAACGTGTGCTTTTGCAGAAATCTTTGTTTTTGCTCCTTGAAACTAAACTGACTTTAAACTACTGTGTTGTGCCTTATGGTCGTATCTAGACCACACTACTGTGTTGTGCCTTATGGTCGTATTTAGACCACACTACTGTGTTGTGCCCTATGGTCGCATAGTGACCTCACTACTGTGTTGTGCCCTATGGTCGTATTTAGACCACACTACTGTGTTGTGCCTTATGGTCGTATTTAGACCACACTACTGTGTTGTGCCCTATGGTCGCATAGTGACCTCACTACTGTGTTGTGCCCTATGGTCGTATTTAGACCACACTACTGTGTTGTGCCTTACGGTCGCATAGTGACCACACTACTGTGTTGTGCCTTATGGTCGTATCTAGACCACACTACTGTGTTGTGCCTTATGGTCGCATAGTGACCTCACTACTCTGCTGTGCCTTATGGTCGCATACTGTGCCCTGATTTTGCTGCCCACATAGCATTCTGATTCTAGTTGTGCCATGTTGAACGATACCCTCGCCATGCCTCAACAATCCACTAGCTCACCAGCTGCCCCACTGGCATTCCCCTCCAACATTCCTCCTACCTACTTCCTACCATCATTCTTCACTGAAAGTATCCCCACAGCACGTCACCCTCCACCCAGCATAACTTCCTACACTAGACCCATCCACACCAGGAACCAACTCCTAGGTCTCCGTTCTAGATACCCTAGACTCACCCACCAAGCACCTCCCACCACTCTCAACACGCCTAACACGCATTCCCTTACAGTCAAAACACCCTTACCTAAACCCACCATGCCGCACCCCATCCCGGCGACACCACTCAACACCACCCCTACCTCGGCCCAACACACACACAACCTACAGTGTGCCCTCATAAACGCCAGATCCATCCCTGCCCATGCCATTGAAATTCACGAACTCCTAATTAGCTTGGACCTCGACATCTTAGCCATCACCGAGACTTGGCTGCACAGCGCTGCAGGACCAGCCCTCAACCTTACTATCCCACAGGGGTACGCCATTATCCGGCAAGACCGCCTCTCCTCAGTAGGTGGTGGGGTAGCATTCATCCTGAAAGATCACCTCGAGGCCAGACAAATCACCTCCAATCTAGGTGACACCATAGACTCTCTAGCTATAAAAATTGCCCTCTCCCCTAACTCCACCATCACCTTCAACCTAGTCTACCGCCCGCCCGGCCCACTAACAGAGTTCCATGAGAACCTTGTACACCGCCTAACAGAAAACCTAAAACTCACCTCCAAAAGCATCCTTCTAGGTGACCTTAACCTGGGATATAACGACAAAAAGGACAAGCCAGCTAAATCTCTTGCACTAGCCTTAAAAGAACTAGGCTTCGACCAAAAAATAACCTCACCCACACACAACAAAGGCCGTATCCTGGACTGGATAGCTGACCACAATTGTCACGTCGACATTAGCTCCATCACCCCGACTCCTTGGTCAGATCACCACCTCATTCACTTCTTTATTCCCGCCATATCTAACACAAACAAACCTAACCCCATCCCCCCAGCACTGGCAAGATGTGTAAAAAATCTCACGAAAGATAAAATTACACCCCACCTTCACATCCTCTCCACAGACCTCAAGTCATCTGACCCGTCAGAATTAGCAGATATCTACAAGAGCACCATAAGCACCGCCATTGACGCCATTGCCCCCTTGCAGACCAAAAAAGCCAAAACTATCAAACACTCAAATACCTGGTTCTCCACTGAACTCAATGAACTCCGCTCACAGAAAAGAAAAGCACTAAACTCCTGGCAGAAATCGCCTTCCCCAGCCACCCTATCCTCCTACAAAAAAATCACTGCCCAATACAAAAAAGCCATAATCACAGCTAAATCAGTCTCTTATAATGACAGAATTGCTAATGCAAGCTCCGAATCCAAAGAACTCTTCGCCATTTTCAACGAACTCACCACACCGGCCTCCAAATCACAAGACATTGTTAAAGACCAAATCTGGTGCAACTCCATACAATCTGCCTTGTTAAATAAAATTGAACTCCTACAAACAAAAATTAACGAGCACCACAAAAACCTATCACTGCACCTCAAATCTCCCACCACCACGAGCCACATGCCCACCCCTAGCTCGGGAACCACATCCACCAAAGCCCCCACTACCCCGTTCAAATTCAGGGAAGTCACAGAACACGAAGTTATTGAGATAATGAAAAAGATCAAACCATCCAATTGTAAAGGAGATCCCTGCCCCGCCAGCCTGATCAAAGACTGCACTGAAACACTCGCCCCTTTCCTTAAATCATTCATTAATGCCTCTTTCAAAGCCAATACTGTCCCTGACAGTCTAAAAGAAGCTTGGGTGCGCCCGCTTCTAAAAAAAACCACCCTCGACCCTGAAGTAGCTACCAACTACAGGCCCATCACCACTGTGCCTTTCCTGCTCAAGATTCTGGATAAAATGGCCTACACACAAATCCAGGATTATCTCGAAACCAACCATATCCTAGGAAAAAGACAGTCAGGCTTCCGACCAGGTCACGGAACAGAGTCAGCCCTACTTGATCTGAAAATACAGCTTGCAGACACTATGGACAAAGGCAAACCGGCACTCCTTCTCCTACTGGATCTATCTGCCGCCTTTGACCTTGTCAACCACGATATCCTAGGCATGCACCTAAAAAATGAAGCACACTTCTCCCCGGAAGCCATTGCATGGGTGGCCTCTTTCCTAAATGGCAGACGCATGAAAGTCTTCTCAGACACTGCCTCGGCAACCCCTACCATCATCCACTGCGGCGTCCCACAAGGCTCCTGCACCGCCCCCACTCTCTACAATATATTCACCCTTCCTCTCTTCAATGACCTCGACTGTCGTAACATAGCGTACACCAACTACGCAGACGATACGCAGGTACTACTCCCTCTAACTGGGACCTACGAAGAAGATGCGACAGCATTAACCAAAATCTACACAGCCATCCAAACCTGGATGGCGGCCAACGGCCTCTGCCTAAACGGGGACAAAACCGAAATCCTCATAGTAGGGACCAATGAAATTCTCAACAAACTCCCCCCCCAATACAAATCCTTCAACATCGACAACTCCACCATCACAGTCTCCAAGACTGTTAAAACCTTAGGCGTTCACCTAGATGCCTCACTATCTATGTCTCGCCAGGTCAACGCCATAGCCTCTTCCTCGGCACTTACCACCAAGATGATAAATGCTGTCAAGCCTTTTCTCTCCGCTAAAAACTGCCTGTCCATCGCCAGAGCCACTATAGGTACAAAACTAGACTACTGTAATGCCCTGTTCCTAGGCACCTCCGCCCACAACCTAAAAAAACTCCAAATCACGCAAAACAATGCGCTCCGGGCAGCACTGTCCATTCCAAAAAGAGAACACATCTCGCAAGCAAGGAAAGATGCTCACTGGCTACCCGTGAAGGAACGCATACTTTTCAAAGCCATGACCATCACACATAGATGCCTATCCCTGGATGCCCCACCCTATCTCGCAGAAAGAATCACACCGAAAGCCTCCATCAGACCCACCAGAGCTCACCGCACCAACATGATTGATGTCCCCACGTTTCAAAGATCCAGGGCGGGAGGAACCAGCTTCCAACACCTCGCACCTAAAAACTGGAACTCCTTACCTACCTCACTAAGGAACGAAAAATCATACCATACCTTCCGTAAAAACCTCAAAACCCTCCTATTCCGCTAAAGTCTACCACATGCACTCTCATGCTTGCATTGTAACCACAGCATAGCATAACCTTTAAGCTCAATGTTTATTACCAATGTGAAATGTACTCTGTAACTCGGTTTACATCTGTAAACACATTCCTATGCTTGTGTTCATGACTAAGTCTGCTGTAACAGCGCCACGATGCCCCAGGGCAGTTCTGTGCGCTTTATAAATGCAAATAAATAAATAAATAAATAAAAAATAAATAAAGAAGAAATGGTAGACAAATATAAGCAAATTAAATAAGGACTGTTACCTTTGTGTCCAATGTTTGAAAAATATATGAAGTGTTTAACAGAAAACAACCAGCTATTCAAAGAATGTTTTAACCTGTATTAGTTATATGGAAAGGCTATGTACCCTAGGTAAATGTGTAACACGAAGAGAGGATGGATGATGTGTCTGGGATTGTGAGAAAAATGTATGAATTCTCATGTTTTTGAAATGTCCAGCACTCTCTCATCTCACGGTGTCTGCTTGCACACATTGCGGGGTGTTGAGAGCCAGACAGCTGTTCTGCTAAAATAAAATGTACTTGTATCTTTGTACTCATGACTGGCGTATTTCTATTATGTGGTGTAAAGGGGGTGGGAAAATAAAGTCGGCATTTTCAGCAGTCAGAGTTCTGGAGGCGACATTTTGGTATATTTCCTACTGTTTTACAGCCAATGATGCTCTGGGAAGCCGGCAGAGCCCCCACACTGGAAAGCCGGTGCTCACCAGCAGTCACACCAGCAAAGAAAACCCTTACACACCTGTTTCTGATGACAAGGAACTCCGACCCCAGTGACAATGTTGCGACGACAAGCAAGTTGAAAGGAGCGAAGTGCAAACATTTTAATGAGTCACATTAAGCTCCCACCCTTTATGTTTTTTCCCCTACTACAATAATATGATCATTTATGTAAAGCACTTAGAATAGTGTATATTAATGTAATGAAGAAATATACAATTCAGCTTATGTTTGGAGAAGAGTCTGGGGTGGTTCGACAGGCCACCCAGTGTGACAGGCCTCACCAGTGCAACAGGCCTTCCCAGTTCAAAGCAGCATTTTGTTTTGAATAGATACAAACACTAATATTGCACAACACCTTTGCCATAAGAATGACACTACTTTTAAGGACAAAAATGCGAATTGTAGCTTCCCACATAACTATCTCCTTAAACACAATATCCCCCATAATCCATAGCATTCCTCCGCTGCGCCCAAACACACTCCATTTAAACATGGGTGACCTCCAGAGCCTTGGCCAGCCTGGCATAACTTTAATGGCTGAAATGCACACATGCATAATAGTATCTCCAAAATTCCCCCACATTTTTGGACTCCGGTCCCTCCGAGGGCGTTCAACCGAAAGCGCGTTGGGATCATAATTATGCTGAAAGGTGCGATAACAAATGGCAAAATAATTGAATGATAAGGCAGGGCCACGGACTGTTGTCGTCTGTCTCTTGCCAGGGCGCTTACATCACAGCCAGAAAATGACTGCTTTCATTGTAGGAAGATTTTAAAAAGATGCTACACATGCATGACATCTGATCACACGTCAAACATGTGTAACAATGACACCCCTTTCGCCCCCTGATTAACCCTTGATAAATGACGAAAGATGTAACATTTCAGCTCTATTCTTTTGGAGGTAAAAAGCTCACATTTTAAAAAGAGCAGGCATTTGGCTTGATTCCAGAGCGCCGGAAGCAGCCCGATCCTGCACACGATTGCAATCGGAAGTGCGAATGTACCCATGAAATCACGAGTAGGCCTCGATCAAACGTAACGCGAGAGTTGAAAGAGCTGTCCTGGGTCACAGGATGACTGGCTCAGAGGTCCGATGTCCCAAAGTGGCAGATGCTTTATTACGCGCAGAGCAGGCGACGAGGCGGGAGATGTAGAGAGAGAGAGATCTACGTTGATAGATCCTGCAAGCAGGGGGCAATGAGGTGAACCCTGCTGACGAAGACGGCAGTAGACACAGGTGCCTTTTTAATGGGGCCGACATGCTTTTTATTTCCCTGCATAAGCAATGACAAAAGCTGCAGATTGCAAGGCAATCACACACGTTTGTAGGTGATAATTACTTTAGATATAAAAAATATATATATTATCAAGCATGCTTCACTATGATTTGAAACATTGTTTTTAATTTCTAGGCTGTAATATGAAAATGTATGGCTGGTTTAGTTAATCGCTGTCACAAATAGCACAACAACATTTTGAGTCACAGAACAGTTCACAGGTTTGTTTTTAGCTTGTGGACCCCAGTGTGGATCCTCTATCTTTCTCGTCTCCCTTGGGGTCCCACCCTACCTCAGACATCGGTAACCCCACGTTTATGTTACTGACTGGGTAACCCCTACTTTCTAGTAGCTATTCTTATAGTAAGGGTGTTTTCCAGGAATGCAGACTCGTTATCTCCCTCAGGGACCTTCTAACTTTCCCTCCTGTAGGATTCGTGATTTTGACCTGGCGGGTCACTTAGGTCAGTTCCCTACTGTTACCCCCAAGTCCCACATGTCACTCCTTCCACCAAACGTCTATCCCTCTGATGGTTTCAAACGTTGATGTTACGTCTCCTCCAACACCACTCGACTACTCCCCCTACACGCCAGTACTCTCCACTTTCGGCAGCTACTACTACTCTCCTCCTACTACTCCTTCTTCCAGTGGTACCCCTTCTCCCCAACTACTCCTCCTCCCACCAATACCACTTCCCTCGCTTTCCACACTACCACCACTCCTCCCACACCACTACACTCTGTAACAACTACTTCACACTTACTCCTTGCACTTATTCTGCTCAATTCCCACACAGAAACACACACATTCACACTGCAGAACTGCTTCCCCTCATAAACCAATATTTCATTGGCTGCACAAATCTCATTCACACACTAGCACTTCCTTCTTCCTCCTGCTGGTCTCTTGCTCCACCTCCACGACTGACCTCACCCAGGTAAGCCACACTTCCTGTGTCCTGTCCCTCACCTGAGTGTCTCTCCTTTTGCACCGGCTGGCTCCATTCTGGCCAATCTGAGTCTGCCTCCCCTCCTCGGGTCGTGTAGGAGTGTGGGAGATTTAGAAATAGGGTGCAAAGCTTGCCCAATTCCTCTGCAGAGGCTCACCACTATGTATGTAGGAGGATGGAGTGCACCTCTGTGCCTGTGGGCGTTTAAGTTAACCGTTCAGTGATGTTTTCATGTGAGGTTTGAGAAGGGTGGGGTGAACAACTGTTTTGGTCTTTGTTGTTCCTGGGGTTTCCGAGGCTGTGGCACAGACTCAACAGTTGTCCCGGGGGCTCTCCGCGATTTCCCAGGCTACCACAGGGCTCGGCTGTCTTCTATCTTCTTCTCATCGACTCTGAGGTTCCCCGAGCGCCGAGTAGGTTGGCGAACGTCATCTTTGCTGTCACTGTGGATCTCGCTGATGGTCATTTTACTCCCCGGCATGTTGCGGTTTCTCTTGCCGGCTCCCTCTGTCTTTGGCCGGTAAGTTTCCCAGAGGGTATGGGAAAAGGCTGTTGAGTGTTGATCCGTGGCTCAGACAAGGAAAGGGCTACGGTTCTGCATACAAACATTCTGCTACCAGGAAAATTAGAAGCTATGCCCTCCTCCTTTGTGTTGGGGTTTCCACCACTAATTCTACGTTCTTGGGACATTGGTATTGAGTCTGGCCCATCTTTGACAAGACAATGGGACTGGCTTGCCACATCTCGTAGAAACACTTCTGTAGGGGCTAGACTGTTGGATAAATTAAACAGAGCATATCCTTGAACAATTAACAATTTCTGTCGGCAGAGTTAGTGACATTAAACTCTGAGTAAGACAAAAGAAAGACACGTTGAATTGATATTGATGTATAGAGTGAAGAAGACGTTCTGCATGGATGTTGATTGTGAGTAAGAAATAGAGGATAGAGATGGTTTTCATCGAGCGAGTGATCTATATATATATGGAATTAATACATATATACATATATTACAAAACAGTGTTTTTTCTTTCATTTCATAAAAAGTGCTAAGAAAAACTATTGTTTTTTGTCAAGTTGTTTTTCCTAATATTCTATAATAACCATAACATGCTACCACTATAGCCATATGGAACTGCCTAAAATATCTTTAACCACATCCACGAATACATATGAAGGTATGTCTAGAAAACTAAACATAAGCATGAATGTCGAGCAAACTAGACACCAATTTTAAATCTCCCCATTCAGAGAATAAAAACGTCTATATTTGTGGGGCGTGGGCGGCCTTGTAATACACTGAGGGCTAAACAGTGAATGGGATTTCTAGAGGTTCTAGTAAAGCGACCAATGCCAGCATAGTTGGCCTACAGCCAGGCTCTTGACTTCAGACAGTTCTCCTGCCATATGTGGAGAGCACCCCTTCTCTCTCTGGAGCCTTGGTTCGGGTGCAAGCACTAGTTATGACTGCTAAACAGGTATCCGGTAATAATATCCCCGGGAAAAGCCATTGGCAACATTATATATGGTGATGAGTTGCAGGAATTTGTTTGTATTTGTTTTATTTATATAGCGCAGACTAGGCCCAAGGACAACCAGGCGCATATCTTAGAAGAACGTTACAGGCATGACATATAGTTGCAGTGGTTACAATAAATTATGAACAAAATATACAATTGACATTACCATTCAGAGCAGCGAGCAAAATATGCAATTGACGCTACAGTTCCGAGCAACAAGCAGAGCAGTAGTGAAGGAGCAAAGCATAACAGGGCCACAGTGGGCCAGCCATAATCAGAAGAACTGTTGAAGAAGCAGCTGGCGCCCCCAGTAGATTGGAGCTTGAATCTAGGGATCGCAAGACCTTGGGATTGTGCAGATCTGAGTACTCACGATGGAATCAGTTGTGTGAATCGTGAGATAAGGTACGTTGGGGCCTGATGGTTTACGCATTTGTATGTGAGGGCCAGTGCTTTAAGTGAGATTCTTTGGGCGACTGAAAGCCAATTGAGGTTCTTCCTGGTTTCTGAGATATGAGCAGAGCGGGGGATATTGAGGGCCGCTCTGATGGCATTATTTTGGGTAATCTGAAGTTTATTAAGATTGTCCTGGCTAGTGCCTTGGTACAGAGCATTACAGTAGTCCAGTTTGGACATAACCAGAGCCCGGGCCAAAGTGATGCAGTTCTGAGTGGTAAGGAATGGGCGATAGGCTGAAATCAATTTGCAGGTGTATGCAGAAGCGGTAGCTACTGCATTAATTTGCTTAGTGAGAGCCAAGGAGGAGTCCAGATAAATACCCAGAGTTTTAGTGTCTTTGGAAACTTTAATTAGGTTACCGTCAATGTTAAAGGAGCTGAACAGAGAACTCAGTTTGTTGAGTCTCTGTTGCGTACCTAAAATGAGAAGCTCAGTTTTGTCATCGTTGAGGCACAGCTCATGTTGGGCCATCCAAGCTTGGATGACAAGGTAGATGTCATTGAGGGCTTTGGAGTCGGCAATGTAGTCACCTGTGATGGGTATGAGTATCTGGGTGTCATTGGCGTAATTCATGTAGGTGACGCCCAGATAGTTAAGCACATCGAATAGTGGTTTGGTGAAAACATTGTAGAGAGTTGGGGAGACACAAGACCCTTGAGGGACTCCACAAGGGACTGGAGTGGGATCAGCCGATGAGGATGAAGAGAAGACTATTGTCAAGGAATGACCTGATCCAATTGGAAGCATTGTCGGAAAAGTGGGCAGCAGATTTCAGATGCCGGCATAGTATTTGGTGATTGACCAAATCGAAGGCCACGGATAGGTCCAGTAGGAGTAGAAGGGCCAGTTTGCCGTTGTCTTTAATGACCTGAATTTGGGTTTTAAGGTCAAGTAGAGGCGTTTCAGTCCCGTGTTTAGGTCTGAAGCCCGATTGTCTTGAGCCGAGGAGGTTGTTAATTTCTAAGCAGTTCTAAATCTGCAGGTATGCTGCTCTGTCAAGTATTTTGAGTAGGAACGTTACGGTAGTGAGAGGTCTGTAGTTGGTTGGAATTTCAGGGTCTAGAGTAAATTTGTTTAGGAGAGGGATAACCCATGCGTCCTTTATGTTATTGAGTACCGTTCCAGTTAAGAATGAGGAGTTAATGAGGGTGGTTATAAAAGGAGCGAGGTCATGTGCCGCTTCCTTAATGATAGGTGCTGGGCAGGAGTCACCTTGGCAGTTAGATGGTTTTAGGTTGCAAATGATGTTTTCGACCTCGAAGATGGTAAGTGGGGTGAAGCTAAAAGGGGTGTGAGTAAAGGAGGTCATGGGGTTATGGACAGTTTGGTAGGAGGGTTGGTGAGTAAGGTAGTTTGTTTGGCGTTCATTTTTGATTGCAGGGTGGTGATTTTGTTTAGGAGAGCGTTTTGGATGTTATTGCACCAATTGCTATCTTTAATGCAAGTATTAAGGGCAGGGGAGGGGGATTCCAATTCTTTAAGGATTTTAAATAGCTCCTTAGTATTGGCTTCTGCTTGGGAGATACATAAACTGTATGGGCCTCATTACGACTCAGGCGGTAAGGGTTTTACGGCGGCGTAAACAGCGCCGACCCTTACCGCCTGAGTACGAGGTCCCTTAGCGCCATGGAGGTTTTAACACCTGCTTTTAGCAGGTGTTAAAATCCATGGCGCTAAGGGACAATGGAGTTAATTACGCCACCGTAATTTACGGTGGCGTAATTAACGCCTTCCCCACTCCCATTATGCCCTATGGGGCAAAATGGGAATGGGGAAGGGAAAATGGGAAAATGGGGATTTACCGCCCCGCCAAGGTTGGAATGGGGCGGTAAGTCCGCCTACCACCATGGCGTAAACGTAGTTTACGCCATGGTGGTAAAGTCACGGCCCAGGCGGTAACTTACCGCCTGGGTCGTAATGAGGCCCTATGTCTGCTTTTTGGCTTGTAGGATAGCAGCCTTATAGTTGTGGGTCGTGATAATAAGGCGATCTTTGTTCGAGTCACATGGGTGGCTCTTCCAGAGTGATTCAGCTTTACGTTTTTCTTTACATAAGGTTCGTAACTGCGGGGTGAACCAGGAGTTCAGGTGGGCTTGTTGTTTGGCTTTCCGTAGTTTGAGCGGTGCTATATTGGCAATGGCTTTAAGTAATGTTTGATTGAAGATATCTACTAGGACAGTGGGGTCATTGCAGTGGGACACAGAGTTATTCAAGATGGGAAGAATAAGTAGGAGTAGTCTATCCCTGGTGATGTCTTTTTTATTCCTTGTGGGGACAGCAGGAGCTATCGTAGGTATGGTATGCGGGTTGGTCGCAGGTATGTGGAAGGTGATGGTGTGATGGTCAGACCAGGCGCAGGCAAAGTTGGCACTTATGGTGGTGTTGCAATTCAGATTGGTGATCCAATCAAGCGTTCTGCCCTTAATATGGGTAGGTTTGTCTATGCGTTGCTGGAAGCCTAGGTTAGCTAGTGTAGTAGCGACCTCAGAGGCCAAGTGGTCCTTAGTGTCGGATAGGCCAAGGTTAAGGTCACATGTCCCCTGCTCCCATTTAAAAATAATTTTCAAAAAAGGGTGTTGCAAGGGTGTCTTCTGCATGTACAATGTAATAAACAGCGACTTTTTTGCCAGGGGAAATTTTTGTGGGGACATTATTACATGGGACTGCTAAACCCGTCACAGCTGCAAGGGAGGATGGCATCCTGCCTCTGCGGTGGAGATTAGGTTCAGGCAAGCAGGGTTAGATTCAACACGACCAGGTTTACACAAGTCCGAGATGTCTTGGTTCTTCACTGCCCTCCAACCTTTCCCAGCTGGTAGTTGGCAGAATCATGAATCCACTTGCTTTTGTTGTAATAAAACCTGCCAAATTGTTCATGGTTGGCTAGTTCATTATCTGGTTTCATTTTTTTGTTGACCTATCTAGCTACATTTTCCCATGATGAATTGCTCTCTCTAGGAACAGTTCAGTTGATTGCTTATCCCACACATGTGATCGGTCACTGACTGGACCTGACCTTTATTAAAAAAAAAAAAAACTGCACTAAAAATCCATAAACATTACGATAGGCATGATCAGATCATTTCGCTAGAAGTGTTGACGCGTATGATCACAACACAAATGAATGTGCACGGGTACTCGTATTTCAGCCGGCTTACGTCTTTTTATACTGCTTTTGAGAAAGGTACCATGATAAAAAAACACACGTGTTCTCGATTTTTTCTCAATAACCCACTAGACGCCTTGGATTGAACTACCCCACACAAATGGCAAATCTTGCTAAGAAAAAACTCTGTGGGTCTTAAAAACCCTTAAGAAAAGTGGAAATGCAACTAGGGTGAAGCTGAGGAAGACACATATTTCGCTTGCCTCAGGGACTATGAACATGCTGTCAAACTTGCTAAAGTTGAATGCTCCTCTAGAAGAGTTGAAAAAGCTCTCTGCCCCAAGAAAGGAGCATCGCTTCTACTAAATGGACTAAGGACTCCACTCTTTACTGAGACTATGTTCCTGTGTCATCAGATCTTCGCCACACCTTGGCCTCTTTTTTTAGCCAGACATTTCTGACAGCGTATGAGATGCACATCATCTCACCCACCCGACAAAAACTCAAAGACGTGAGATCTGCAATCCTTCTGGATCTCTCATTTGCAATAAACTCTCCTTAGAGCGAGCCTCTGCCCCTAGTGTTAAAAGTTGCAGTGGTCAGACTACTCCTGAAAAAATACCCTTGCTCGACCCTAACACCTTAACTAACTTTCACCTAATTCCTTAGCTGTATTCTTAAAGCTCCAGTGCTTGATTTAGCAAAGAAATAAGTGCCAGGGCCCAAATATTTCCTAGCATGCCTGTGGCACATTGGGGCAGGCTGCTCTGCACCATCGTTGCCACCGCTCATAGCTGCCCCCCACAGTATCATCATATTTGGGCTTAAAGCTGCAAATCACACCGGTACATTGTTGATGCACTGACCATACCAGAAATGCGATTTACAAATACAAACCTGGAAAATATTTCACATGCTAGTTATGTCTTCAGATGAGACATATGATTAAATGCTTCTTTAAATACATTGGGCATCATTACGAGTATGCCAATCCGGTAGGTCTGACCTGGCGGGTGGAAAGGCACCCGCTCGCAGACGTTGAAGGGTGCACCGGCACTGTTGCACACAGTGCCGGAGCATCCATCCTCCCCATTCCCATTGAGTCCTATGCCGGAAAAAAACCACGACTCTGGTGGCAGCCTGCCATTTTTACTGGCACGGCTACCGCCGGAGATGTAATTTATTTATTCGTATTTTTAAAGCGCACAACAGCCCGGGGGCATCGTTGTCGCTGTTACAGAGATGGCAATCTTGCTGGTTACAGTGGAGGGCAAGGCAGTTACAAGGATATTTACATTTTCAGAGCATTTTTGAGAAACATAGTAATTGAGATACAGACATGATGCGATACAGTAAAGCTTGAGGTAGGAGGTGAGGTGGTTAAGGTGCAGGCGGAAGTAGAGAGTTAGGTAAATAATGAGGTTTTAAGTGATTTGCGAAAAGAAAACAAGGAGGGTTCTGCTCTGAGTGAGTTGGGAAGGGCGTTTCAGAGCTTAGGTGCAATGTGGGGGAAGCCAATGCCGCCAGCTTGGGCTCTTCTTATGGTGGGTGTGCAGAGTTAGTTTGTATGATAGCTTCTTTTGGGACGGTCGGAGGAGTTCTTTAATATGGTTTCGGATAAGTAGGAAGGTGCGGCTAGATTGATGCATTTATGAGTAATGGTGAGGATTTTGAAGTTGATTCTTTCCTTTACTGGGAGCCAGTGTGCATTTCGTCTTGCCTGAGATACATGGTCGAATTTGGGTATGTGCAGGGCGGCACGGAGCCCGTTATTTTGCACTATTTGGAGTTTGTTTAGGTTTTTGTTTGAGGTGCCTGCTAGGAGAGCGTTGCAGTAGTTGAGTCTCGCTCCAATGGTGGCTCTAGTGATGGAGAGGCTGTTTTGGGAGGTTAGGAAGGGTTTTATGGCATAAATGAGCTAAGTGGTGAGCTGGCGCTGACCTGTTTTGTCATTGAGAGTGTGGAGTCTAAGTAGACTCCTAGGTTCTTCACGGATGCGGAAACTGGTGTGTTCGTGTTATCAATGGTGACATGTGAATATTCAGGGCCGAGTTTGGCTAGAATTTCCTTGGGGGCTAGGATGATTATCTCAGTTTTATCACTCTTTAAACAGAGGCCATTAATGGCCATCCATGTTTGTATGGTGGCATATATCTGAAAGAGGGCTTCTGTGTCTTGAATATAATCTCCAGTGAGGGGGAAGCAGGACTTTGGTGTCATTGGCATAGTTAGTGTATGCTATGCCAAGCGCATCCAACAAGTCAAAGAGAGGTTTGGTAAACAGGGTATAAAGGGTGGGTGCAGTGCATGACCCGTGAGGGACTCCACAGTTGATGGTATTAGGGGATGCATAGGTCTGAGTACACTTTCGTGGCCCTCCCTTCTAGGAAGGAAGTTATCCAGGTGGTGGCCTTGTGCGAGAAGTGCGCTGCGTTGAAAAGGTGGGAGGTGAGGATGTTATGGTCAACAAGATCAAATGCGGCAGAGAGTTCGAGGAGGAGCAGGAAGGCAGGTTTACCACTGTCCATTATTTTGGTGATTTGATTCTTTTAGTTTAAGAGGGTGGTTTCTGTGCCATGCCCCTTGCAGAAACCTGATTGTCTTCTTCCCAGGGTGGCATTATTTTCCGGATAGTGTTGGATTTGGTTATGGGCGGCTTTGTCTAGGATTTTGAGATGGAAGGGACTGTATTGATAGTGTGGTAGTTATTGGACGAGGTGGGCTCAAAGGAGGGCTTTTTTAGTAGCGGGCATACCCAGGCTTCTTTTAGGCATTGTGGTACGATACCTGATGAAAATTAGGAATGAATGAATGCATTAATGATAGGTACCAGTGTGTCTGCGCATTCTTTGATAATGGTTCGAGGGCAGATGTCCCCTTTGCATGTGGATGGTTTGATTTTTTTGAGAAGGTCAGTGACTTCCAGTTCTGTGACATCTCTGAAGGCGAAGAGGGGTGTTTGAGGGAGTGGATTGCGGGGGGGCGGGGGTGTAGTCTTTATTGGGGAGAGCCTTGCGCTGAGATGCTATTTTATTTTGGAGTGTTTTAATTTTGTTGAGGAGGTGAAAGGGGCCCCTTGGGGACCCTGACGTCTATGGAAACAAAGCGAGTCACCACACACGATAGAGACGCCAGACACGAGGTTGTATTCCCAAAGCTAGGGTTTTATTGCAAAGCAAAAGTCTCAGTTGGCCAACTCGGTCTCATGCCCCGCGACGTGTATCTCTAGACCTCGAGGGACGCAAGAGAGTGAATTACGTACATCAGTTACATATATACAAAATGCATATCAAACAATCAGCTATGACATGTTTAACACCCCCCTTTATTGGGTTTCTTTGAACTTGGTGTGATGATGGAAATCTCCGACCACTATGACACCTTCAAACATCTATTCTAGTAACAATTTGCAATTTGTGAGTGCGAAGGCATCTTTTGGTTATTGAATAAAACACGGCGCTTCTGTTCTTGGAAGTGAACTACATACGGGGGGAGTTGCATTCCGGACCTTGCTATCTATCAGGTGCTATTTGCGTCCTGGGAGCCGACATGCTCTAGCAGGCTCAGCAAAGGGGGGCCATAAGAAAAGCATAATTCAAGCCTTTACCGGTATTATTCTAACATATACTACCATATAACGAGTCTGGCTGGCAGCTGTGAAATGATTAAATGCCCTGCAGCTCTGCTTCAAGGCTGCATTCGGGAGGGAGCTGGGCATTCTTCCTGGCGCTGCCTACGTTTGTGTTTCAGCAAACTCTTGTTATCCTCACGCCCTGCGGCTTTGTTCTTTTCACATACAGACAACGTTTCACAGTCGAGCAGTGTAAGCGGAAAATATACTGCAAAGCAATAGGAACAGAAAGCAATGAGCAATGGTTAAAAAACAAAATGGCGATTCTTGTTACATCAAAATGGCCGTTCATTGGCAAACTCGAAAACCTATATTCTGTCATATCGTGCATGAGACGGTTGGCCCACGGCCACCAAAATGCGTTAGCGGTCTCAAAGTAGAGGTAAACGTATTTCTAGAATGACAAACCCTCCTTTGGCCATATGCCAAACGTCTCATCTATTTATTGAAACCTCCTCTCGTGATGATGAATCTGAAGTACTTATGTCCGAGTCTTGCATGCTGTCGTGGACATCATTGTCTTCATCAATATCTATTGCCATCAACTCTTTTACTGCTCTCCTCTCATTTGGGTCTGGGCTAGTTCGAATGAGGTTGTTTTTTCTTTGTTATTATATGCATGCATCCTTCCGTACATCTCTCAGTTACCTCAGCGCAAACTATGGGTAAACAATGTATACAACAACAGCACGTTAGGAATATTCCGAACACCACTACTAATATTGAGATCAACTTCCATCCCCAAGATCGTAGTATTCCCCAAAACCAAGATCCTATTCCCCAGCTCCCTTTTCCAGTGGGGAGTTCAGATCTTAGAATGTGCCTTTTCTTTATTGCTTTAAAGATCGTGGGGGGATAGTCATCGACATAAACGCAACATGCTGATCCCACTATTTTGCAAATTCCCCCACGATCAACCAGGATTACATAGAGAGCCATTATATTTTGCAGTGTCATTAACCTTATTCCTCTTTCTTCCAACGTGATGTTAAATAATATATCTGTTGTTGTGTTTATTGTATTCTTTAGGATTCTGGACAGTTGCCTTATATTATAGGAGTTCACTATCTGTCCTAAGAATGGAATGAATGATTTTGCTACATCAGTTGCTATTAAAACAGCTTTGTCAGTCCTTTTGACTCTAGTTCTGGATAATCTGGCCATGGCTGCTGTTTCTAAGAGGAATACTCCTGGGAACAGTAGCCCTAGGTAACTCCCCAGTTTCTGGGCAACCAAGGGTATGCTTTCTCTCCACATATAAAGTAAACTGGATCACCTACGTATACTGGTTCTATTTCCCATTTTAGTACCACTTCTGGTACCACTGTATTCATACAACCAGCATATGTTCCGACTGTAAATGAGCCTTTCTTTTTTAGACAAAAAGGGACAGTTCTTGGGCTATAATTCACCGTGTAAGATGGGTGAATTGCATCTTTGTCCCCTTCTTTTCTTACACGAAACGTCATTACAGATGTTTTTTCTGGCGGGGACAATCTATCTCATCTATTTTGTCATGTTATCTTCCGTGTACTTTTCCTCGTGGGCTCTGGGGCTATTACTTGTGCTTTATGGAAAATGGAACAACCCACAGGCTTCATTATTATCTCCTCAAACTCATTCATGCTGGTTCTGTTTAATTGCCCCATATTACTCTCATTCCATTTCCCATTGAACATTGCACCTAAAGATGCACTACATGCAGAACTTAATGGTAATGGCTGCCAATATCACCCTATTCCTTTTCCGGCATGCTGTGGTAAATGGGCACATACCCAGCAGTTTGTTTTCTTCAGGATTGCATGTGTCATGTTCATTATCAGCAGTAAGGTGTTATTTCCAAAACCTTCCCTGTGTTTTTCTTCCATTGGGGTAGAGTATAAGTGATCACCTGAACCGGGCTTTCAGTAGTGGATATATTACTTATTGGTAAAAACATTTCTAATGGGTGTATTGTTTCTACCCACCACAATATTAGGCTGTCGATATTGGTGCTACCACGCTCATAAAGCACACGTAAGTACCAGCATACAATTAGTTTTACCATGCATTTTTCTTAAGCTTATAGTCTTCATAATTGACTCATTCTCAGCGGTGGTGGTGCAGGAGAAGGCTGGAACTGGTCCCGACATGTTTCTCATCGTCCTTCTTCTTTTTTATCACAGTTCGTTGTGGATATCTTCCTTCGTCACGCTTGCTCTGATGTTAATAAGTTCAATGGAATTGTTACAGTTTAGTTTTGCCTGTCCTTTTTAGCCTGGATTCGATTATTCGTTTTTAGGCGAGATCACTTGTCCCCTCTTATACTGCTCAGAGGACCTTCGATCAGTTATATTATCGCCTTAGTATCATGTGCGCCCAGCTTGTCCGCTTTGGTTCAGGACACATGTACTGTTAATCGGTTATCTCACTTGCCATAGTACCATGCCCGCCCAGTTTGTTCGTTCTGGTTCAGTACACATGTACTTTTTATGATCGCACCGAGGAGCCGCAAGTCTTGAATTGTCCGACTTGCACAATTCTCACGCTTCTCTCCTCTACACCTCTGCTTCCTTCTCCGTCCATGAGCTGAACCAGAGGTTGACATAAACACCAAAAAGAACTGCGGATCACTTTGTCTTCCGAGGCCGCAGGTTGTATCGCCTTGCTCCTGGTATCGTATGATCCGTGAACAGTGCCGGTGCACTTCCAGATTGAGGCTCGAAGTCAGCCTGTGGCGCTACTGCAGGTGCTGGTGTGCGCCGCGCCAATGATGCAGATTCATTTTTTGGCGTGTTGACAAGTGCTGGGGGGTGCCAAAGGGGTACACGATTTGGTTTTGCTGATATTTGCAAGGCAGATTTCGCGTCAGTCAGCAGTCATGTCAATTCTGCTGGGCAACGTTGGGGCACTCTTTGCCCTTCCCCCTCTTTGGCAATCGTCTCAGGGTTTGTTTCGAGTTTCACTTCTCGTTTTGGCAGATTAGGTGGCTGCTCACTGGCAACACTTTCTTTCGTTTCTGGGTCCGCTGTCTCTTTCCGGTCATCAGTGTCAGGCAAGTCTTTCAGTGCAGTTGGAATCTTTTTGGCATGGGAGGCATGGATCCACGACTTCCTTCCATCCACCCGTATTGCCGTCTGCGTTGCCAAAAGTACTTGATGGGGCCCGCGCCACCTGGGTGCTAATGATGACTTTCTTTCAAAGTTTTTTAGCAGCACCCAGTCTCCTGGCTCCAGCGCGTGCCCCGGACTGGTGTATCACTGGTAATGCCTCCTGCACCTGCTGATTAATCAAACACAATTTCTGCATTAAAAGGCCACAAAAAGTACTAAGCACAGGATGTTCTATCTCACTAAGTCGTTTTGGCTGTGGTGCACACCAAACATTTGCCGGCCTCCCCATTACGATTTCGTACGGGGAGAGCCCAGTTTTAGCCTGTACAGACGTACGCATGCATAATAGTGCTATTGGTAATGCATCCACCTAACTCAACTTGCTTCCCGCACAAATCTTGCTAATCTTTGATTTAAGAATTCCGTTGTGCCTCTCCACAAGACCGGCAGAACTCGGATGCCTTGATCTATGGTATCTCTTATCAATCTGGAGACCAGCACATATCTGTAATACCACTGCACCCACAAAATGCGGTCCATTATCAGACCATAGGACTCGGGGCAAGCCAAATCTGGAAAACTACTCCTTCAACATTACTTTTGCCGTACTCATTGCTGTGCAGTCTTTCAAAGGATATGCCTCCGCCCACTTACTGAATGCACAGATCACCACCAAGACGTATTTTAAGTTTTGGCACCTCTCCATCTCTATGAAATCAAAATGAACTACCTCAAACAGCATGGAGGGTGGGCCAAAACTGCCTGTTGGAGTCACTGTTCCCTTTCCTACATTGTGTTGTAAACACGTCATACAGTTCCGCACCAACCTCTCTGCATTCTTTTTTATGTTTACATTCTGCCATACTGTTGAAAGGTGCTGTATCATTTTTTTGGCACAGATGTGCCTAGGGCTGCGGGCCATTGTGACCATTGCAGTCACATACGAATTTGGCAACATCCAGTTTCTAGTTCCCTTGTCCACCCAACAGCCCTCCACATCCAACTCAGCAGATCCCTCTGCCCATCCCTGTATTTCATCGGCCGTAGCCTCGGCCTGCATTTCTTTGACAGTCGCAACTCCATCTTCTATCATACAGGGTACTTGCTCTGTCTGAACCGTCATCATCTTGGTATCCAAATCAGTGGCAGTTTGTTTCGCAATTCTGTCTGCAAACGCGTTTCCCTCTCCTATTTTGCATGTTATTTTTTTATGTGCCTCGTATTTCACTATTGCTAGGCGCTTTGGAAACGTGAGTGCAGACAGCAATCGTACAATCAAAGGGCCATGTTGAATTCTGGCACCATGTGATGTCAGAACCCCTCTCTCAGCCCAGAGTCGACCAAAGTTATGAACCACTCCAAAAGCATACTGACTATCAGTATATATATTCACATTCAAATTTTCAGAAATCTTGCAGGCTCTGGTCAATGCTATTATTTCCGCAGCTTGTGCTGAATTATAGGGGATTCTTTTACTTTCTACAACACTCTCTAGGGTAGTGATAGCGTATGCGGCAGTTGTCGTGCCATCTGGTAATTTAAAACATGAGCCGTCACAAAATAACTCTCCATCCGGCTCTTTCCGTGGAATATCACTTAAATCAATTCTTCCCTTGGTTTCTTCCTCAGTGACCATTAAGCAATCATGGGGCGGTGATTCATTCTCCCCAATTTCTTTCATGGTTAGTGGCATTAATTCTGCAGGATTCAAAGCGCTACACCTCATAATTTGGATATGGGGCGCGAACAAGATAATCTCATATCTTGTCAATCTAGCAGAGGTGAGGTGTTGCGTCTGTGTCCTATTTAATAGAACGTCTATGACATGTGGCACCATCAGAATTAAAGTGTGCCCCAATACCATTCCTTCCGTTTGTTTCACTGACGCAGCAGCCGCCACGACAGATCGCAAACATCGTGGTAGTGCGCGCTACAGGGTCCAGCGCAGAAGAAAAATAGCCGCACGGCCTATTTCTTCCACCTTGTTCCTGTGTCAAAACCGCTAATGCACATCCTTCACTTTCACACACAAATAGTCTAAAAATATTCTCATAGTTTGGCGTACCCAAAAATGGAGCCGAGCATAATGCAGTTTTCAATCCATCAAATGCTTTCTGACATTCCTCATCCCACTGCAAATGCATAACCGCATCCTCTCTAGTTAAATTCACTAATGGTTTCACAATTAACGCAAAATTACCAATCCATTGTCGGCAATATGAAGACATGCCTATTATGGCTCTGACTCCTTTTTGTGTCTTTGGAATAGGCATACAATAAATACTTTTTATGCGTTCTGGCGTTAGTCTTCTCCCTCCTTTCGAAAGTAGGTAGCCCAAATAAGCCACCTCCTTTCGATTATACTGAAATTTCTTCAAACTAGCTTTATGGCCATGTGCCGCTAGGTGTGACAGTAGTAATATGGTGCTTTCTTTACAAATCTCCTCTGTGTCTGCAGCTAGCAATAGATCGTCTATGTATTGCAAGAGTACACAACCCACGGGTAATTCCAGCATGTCTAGCTGCTCTTTTAATGCTCTACTGTAAATACTTGGACTTTCCGTGTAACCTTGCGGAATCCGCTTAAATGTAAATGATCATCCTCCTAATGTGAAGGCGAACAAATATCTACTGTCCTTGTCCACTGGAATACTAAGGAATGCGTTTTTCAAATCTACCACACTAAAATATTCTGCTGAAACAGGTATCATTGTCAATATTGTAGTGACGTCTGGCACTAGAGGAAATTGCGGATCTACTACCTTATTCAATGAGCGTAGATCAATTATGAAACGGTATGGTAGCTCATTACCTCCTTTTTTATAAACCAGAAGAATCGGGCTGTTGCATGTACTGCCTGTGATTTCCTCGATTACCCCTAATTTCACCAAATCAGTAACAATACTCTTCAATCCTTTTTCACCTTAAACCGAAATGTTCTATTGGGGTATTCGCGGTAGGGTAATACCTTCTTTCAAAATAATCTTTACTGGCTCTATCTTTAAACATCCCACCTCGTTGGCATGCATTGCCCATATACAGGTTTGTACTTTACTTAGTTCCCCTGGGAACGCTTCAGAAATGAATTCTGACACAGGGGTATAGTGTGGCCATATCGTTAGAAACACTCCGTCTGCCGTGCAATGTATAACAGAACCTAGTTTTTTCAACAAGTTTAATCCCAACAAATTTTCTCCACAATTTTCTGTTAGAAGGAAAGGACAATGTTCAGTAAATGGTCCTATGGTAACTGGGACTGGTTTGGACACTGGGTTTATGACTGGTGTACCTGCGAACCCTAAAGACATATTCTTTTGCCCTGACAGTGGTATATCCGGATGTGTCTATGGTCTATTGAACACTTCTGTGCTCCTGTTTCTACAAGAAAGCGGTGCTCCTCGTTCCCGACTCTCATTTCTACGTAGGGTCCTCTCTGATTCACGGGAATAGACACTGGTTCTGACCCCTGTCCTGTTCTGTCTATTGGGGAAATAACACATCGTCCGATGTGTAATCATTACTATTACTGTAATACGTGTTTGGCTGTGTATCGAAAACATTTCCACTCTTCCCTCTATTTCCCCCACTCTGATTTCCATATTGTTGATTTTGCTGTCCCTGACTCTGGTTTGGGGCATTTTGGTTTTGGCCTTGGTTTTGATTACCTCCATTATTATGATGCTGCTGCATACTATTCCTATTTGGTCCATTCGCTCCTGGATGTCCTCTATGCTGTCTCCTCTGACCAGACCCATTTCTATTCTGTAGATGCGGGCATTGCACTCGCCAATGTCCTTCCTCTTTACAATATGCACACTGATTCGGTCCCACTGTTCCCCCATGCATATTTGAATTACTCCTTCCTTGTGCGTTCCCTCGCCCTCTATTATGTCCTACTACTTGTTGCATTAATACTCGTGTCTTTAGATTTACCCTATCCCTCTCTTCTTTTTCTTTTCCTGCAGTCACTCTTGGCTCATAATATTGGGCCATATGCAGTACTTCGCCCAACGTTTTTGCTTGCCATGCAGTCTCTGATGTCATTTTTAGATCCTGAATTGGAAGTTTTAACCCCCTCACATATTTGTCAACAAATAACCTCTTTCCTGCTTCTGAACCCACATCCTGTCCACTGAAGTCTGTGAATACTTCTTCAAATCTATTGAAATAATCTGTAGCCAACTCATCTTTGCCTTGTACACATGCAGTCAATTTGTCCCATTGGATTCTTTTCTCTGGGACAATTGTTTTTAATTTCTATACTATACGTGCTGGTAATGCCACCAGGTTCGCTCCTGGTGTCCCTCCAACCGGTTTATTTCTATCTTCTATTATCAAGTTCGCCCATGTGGCGCCAAAGGCCGTTGTGTCATCTACCTTCCTTATTTGTTTCCATATGTCTGCTGGCAGGATCACCGGGAATATTAAGTCTATATCACCCATGGTAAGCACGGATGATTGTAGGCAGGACTCTACTTCCTTGTAAAACCCTGCAGGATTCTTTCTTATATCAGGAATCGTCTGCTTTATGTTGTTCACCTTCTCTCTGGTAAAGGGGACATGAACATATTGGGCGGTGTAATGGGCTGGTGTTACCTGCGCCGCTGCATTGCCCACTGCGGGAACCTCCACTTTGGGCACAAAGGTAGGTGGGACCTCTCTCATAGGAAATGCCCCACTTACTGTCCCTCCCCCTTCTCTCATGTGTAACAATATTCCCAGACCAAGCGATAGGGCTGTTTCTCCTGTCCCTCGTTCTAGTGCTCTTTTATATATTGCCATTAATTCGGGTGGGCTGGCCTTATCGTTCTTTATATCTTTGTCTAATAGATGTTCAGCCATAGACTGTAGCGCTTTGCTTTTCATAGGCATGGAATATTCATCAAATATCTCGTGTATCTCCATTGTGGGAATACTAGGATCTGACATTCATCTAAACGCTTCTCGCATACATACTTTTAACTTGTCGGCCCTTTGTACTGACGACATCGAATGTCGTAGTTGTATATATGGCTCTACAGTTTCCTTCCTATTTCTCCCGATATCTCTGCTCCTGTACCCAGGTGCAGTAAACATTTCGGCATAATCATTATCTAATTCATCTTTAAGCTCAAAAAGTCTATACACATGTTCTCTCACTTCTTCATCCCTCTCCCTACAGCGTGCTAATGCATTCAAATCTAACAATCGCTGCGGTGGTAATTTCCCAATTAGCTGTTTCCATTTCTCCACCAAATATTCACCCATGTATTCCAACACTTCCTGTTTTTCGTTGCTTCTACGGAAGTCATATATTGAATCCAATGTTGCCGTCCCATCATTCCCATCTATATACATCTCTGCCTGTTGCTGCAATTCCACCTTCCTTTCTTTGCTGATTGCGCTGCGGGTTACCCTCGTGCACCCCCATTGGTCAGTCCCGCCTCTTGCCCCCATGGTTTCAACTTCAACCCCGAGAGGAACGGACGGTACCGAGTCTGTGTCTAAGGCGGGAGGTGCGGATGGGACAATGGGAACAGGGAGTGTCTGTTGTGGGCCTGATTGGCTAATAGGAAGTGTTACGCGTACGGTCTGTGGCTGTGGGAGGGCTTGAGCTACCGGAGGGGGAGCTTGAACTACGGGCGGGGTCTGGGCAATAGCTACTGATGTGTCTGGTCTTACTTCTGATCTTGGGCCTTGTTTTGTATGGGTCAATATATTTTCTATCAATTCATCTGCTATGTGCAATTCTCGTTGTGGGTATATCTTTTCTATATTCAACTGGTTACGCCTACCTGCCCTTCTTAGACTCTCAGTCCACTCCTCCTCTTCTTTCTCTTCCGCTACCTCACCTTTTGATTTATGCCTGCGCGCATGCTTTGCTCTGCTTTCAAATCGGAGCATTGCTTCCTTTCTCCAGTCTTTAATAGTCTAAAATTCTGCAGGACGCGCTTTCTTTCTTATCAACACCCTTTCCATGTTATCTATCCTTGCTATCTCAAAACTACCATTAATCGGCCACTGATGGTCTTGTTGCTTTCTGGTTTGCCTATGCCAAGTCTCACAGATATTATCGCACCCACTCCATACTTCACATACATCTCATATGCCGGCGTTCCCCCAGGTGGTACAATTTGGCCATCTTCTAAAGATTGTCTACCACAGCGGAAAAACCCCACTACGGTGGACAATATCCCAGGCATGTTTCAACCTTCCCCCTGGTTAATCAACCTTACCTACGGCGTTTGATTTTGCAAAGTCAACTCTCAACCAATATCAGGATGCTTTGAATCGGGGAATGACTCACCTAATAAATCAAGTCGTCTGTATACTGACACACCAAAGGACGTCGTGTCTGCGTTTCTTGGCTTCAGCCTCGTTTCGGGACCCTCGCCTCCTTGTTCTCTAGCCAGGCACGTCGATCAGGGATCAGATGTGTGCAGATCTGCAAAGGAGTCTCTCATCACTTTTACAGGGCGCACCGAACACCTCTTGATCCCGGCTCGATCGTCCCGTCCTCGCCGTTCTCTGCCTTTCTCAATTACAACGTTACACGATGGAACAAGTGGGGGAGGGCCCCTATTCGGGCGCCATCTTGAAAGGGGGCGCTAGGGGACCCTGACGTCTATGGAAACAAGGCGAGTCACCACATACGATAGAGACGCCAGACACAAGGTTGTATTCCCAAAGCTAGGGTTTTATTGCAAAGCAAAAGTCTCAGTTGGCCAACTCGGTCTCACGCCCCGCGACGTGTATCTCTAGACCTCGAGGGACGCAAGAGAGTGAATTACATACATCAGTTACATATATACAAAATGCATATCAAACAATCAGCTATGACATGTTTAACAACCCCCTTTATTGGGTTTATTTGAACTTGGTGTGATGATGGACATCTCCGACTAGTATGACACCTTCA
Source organism: Ambystoma mexicanum (assembly GCF_040938575.1). Classification (NCBI taxonomy): domain Eukaryota; kingdom Metazoa; phylum Chordata; class Amphibia; order Caudata; family Ambystomatidae; genus Ambystoma; species Ambystoma mexicanum. The sequence continues at coordinate 1,205,095,040 of NC_090934.1, read as the reverse complement.
AACATCTATTCTAGTAACAATTTGCAATTTGTGAGTGCGAAGGTATCTTTCGGTTATTGAATAGAACACGGCGCTTCTGTTCTTGGACGTGAACTACATACGGGGGGGTAGTTGCATTCCGGACCTTGCTATCTATCAGGTGCTATTCGCGTCCTGGGAGCCGACATGCTGTAGCGGGCTCAGCAAAGGGGGGCCGTAAGAAAAGCATAATTCAAGCCTTTAGCGGTATTATTCTAACATATTCTACCATATAACGAGACTGGCTGGCAGCTGTGAAATGATTAAATGCCCTGCAGCTCTGCTTCAAGGCTACATTCGGGAGGGAGCCGGGCATTCTTCCTTGCGCTGCCTACGTTTGTGTTTCAGCGAACTCTTGTTATCCTCACGGCCTTGCGGCCTTGTCCTTTTCACATACAGACAACAATGTTTCACATTCGAGCAGTGTAAGCGGAAAATATACTGCGAAGCAATAGGAACAGAAAGCAATGAGCAATGGTTAGAAAACAAAATGGCGATTCTTGTTACATCAAGACAGACTGACAGAGGGCGGTCTGGATGCTGGAGCACCAGGCTACGTCCTTAATGATTTCAACTGGGCTGGAGATAGGTGTGGTAGATAGATAGAGAAAATGTGTCTTGATTTGGATTTGGCTTTGGAGATTCTTTGATTATAGGATTCTGATTTGGCTTGAAAAATGTTTTTTTTATTAGTGGGGTAGATCTCTTTGAATTTTTTGAGAGAGGATTGGTTGGACGCTGATTGTCACTTGATTAGGGCTTTACGTTTCTTGGTGCGGAGAGTTGGAGTGCATGGATTTTTTTTCTTTTTTTTCTTCTAGGGGCACTATGGATTCAATGGCTTGGGTGAGGACATGGGCATAGGTGTTGCCAAGAGAGGTGGGGTCATTATTGAATGGAGGTTTGAGTTCAGGGATATTGAGAAATGGAGCGAGGTTGGTTTTAGTGAGTTTTTTTGAGCTTCTAACTTTAGCAGGTGGGGCATGAGTGAGAGTCATGTGGGTGGCAGTGGTAGGAATAAAGAATTGCATATAGTGGTGATCTGTCCATGGGAGGGCTAGGATGTCAGTGATGGATGATGAGCAGTTATGGTCAGTGATCCAGTCAATGGTTCGGCCTTTACAATGAGTGGGTGCTGTGATTTTGTGTTCAAACCCTAGGTGGGTGAGTTATTTGGCAAGGGATGTGGCTGTTTTGTCTTTTGGGTCAAGTAGTCCTAAGTTGAGGTCACCTAGTAAAATGGTTTTAGTTGAGCTTTAGAGGTTGTTGCCTATGATTTGCAGGAGTTTCGTTTGGTAGTCTGGGGGAGATCCTGGTGGCCTGTAGGTAATTATGATATTTATTGCACAATTAGGAGAGATTGAGAGTTTGGCAGCGAGGAGATCTCCATTGTTTTCCCCATTGTTGGTTGCACATTCTAATGGAGAGGGTGTTTTTGTAGATGAGGGCTACGCCTCCGCCTGTCTTGCGGTCCTGTCTCAGGATGGTGTATCCTGGGGGGAGGGCGAGGGAGATGGAAGCGTTGGAGGCTTCATGGAGCCAGGTTTCGGATATGGCTAGTAGGTCTAATTTGTTGGAGGTGATGAGGTCCTTGATTTCAATGGCATGGGCCAGGATAGAACGGGCGTTGATGAGAGCGCATTTTAGGTCAGTGTGTGCTGGTGTCGGAGGGAGTTGTTTGTGGATGCTGGCGGTGGCGGTGCAAGGGGTAGCGGGTGTGTGTAGGTGAATGGTAATGGTTGGGTGGGGAGTGTTGGAGGGATGGGTGATGTGTGTGATGTTGGGGGTGTGTGTTGGTGCGTGGTGTGGGCGTGCGAGAGCTACGTCTGCTGTTCCTAAGGTGGGTAGTGGGTGGTATGCTGTGGTGAGTGCTGTGAGGCTTGGTGCGAGTTCTAACTCGACATAGCCTGTAGTGAAGGTGGGCTTGTCCAGTCAGTTCGGTGTTGTGAAAGCAGCTGTTGGTTTGGCATGTAGTGAGAAAGGGGTCTGGTGGTGGTATGAGGTCTGTGTGGGGGGGCATGCTACAGGTTGCCCAAAAGGTGAGAATGATGAGAAAGAAGGAAGAGAAGGTGAAGTTAGGTGGGGTGCGCTGATATGGTGGTGCTGTGGTGTGGGTTCTGCTGGAATACTTTTGTGCAATACAGATACAATATAATGTTTAAGGCCAATCTATCTAGGCATATCTGATAACATTGCATTTAATAGCTAGTGCCAGAAGGGCCAGATATTGTTTAGCTAGGGAGTCTTTGAAATAAAAGTCAAAGTAGAGTCAGTTAAAATTGCTTTTGCGCTAGTATTAGAGAAACTATACAAGATTTACAAGGCTAGTGACATAGTAGACTGACAGTGTGTGTACCAGGTTCTATTGCCAATTGTCAGTGATTAGTATTTGAAAATTAGATAAACATTAGCCATACAATTATTTAAACAGTGTGCATGTTATACACGGTGCTCTTTCGCGTCTTTTTGGGTACAGAATGGACACTAGGTAGGAAGATGTGCAGGCAGATTGTGAGTATGTGAGTATGCGAGTCTCAAGTGGCGTGGAATTGGCTTCCTAGTACATCTCCTATCATGCCAATACAAGTGACATGAGGCCCATTATCATGGTTAACATCTTGCAGTGATTCTTCAGGTGGCAAAAGGCACTTATTGACTGTCCAGCCACATGCTTTCCTCTATGGTCAAGTGATGTAAACACTGCAGCAAGATCTTCTTGTGTAGGCTGGCACTCAGGACAGGCACTCCTCCGCGGCAATGGCCTTTTCCCTGCTATTGCCCTGAGGTTGTTTCTTCTGGCTCTCCTGCTGTTGTCAACCCACCCAGCTCTGGCATTGCTGGTGGTTATGAAAGTAGTGGGTCTGCTGCAGGCTGACTGGAGCGGTGCCTGCTAGAGAAATGTCAACCCGATGGTATTGCATAAAGTGGCACAACATGTTGATCTAGAGAAAGGATGACCGCACAGTTACAAGCAACCACCAGAACCCTCAGCACATCTCAGTTGTCTCCACACTTGTTCCACTTTGCCCAGTGTCATCCCAATATAAACTGGGGTTACTCACGATTTTAAGTCACTCAGGCACCCAGCACTAGTTTCTAGATAGGTCATTCCTAGGTCACTCATGCCCTATACTGCACACATGGCATCTGCCTTAGAGATCAAGCCATTGTACCTGCTCCTGGCTGTTCTATAGAGTTGGCTTGCTCTGTTGCATGTTCCGCTGTATGCAAGTCTCTCATCTAGCAGAAGCCATGGGCAGTGTCCTAATTCCAGAATGTGCCCAGGGCTACAATGTCACATTCTTGGTTAGTTTTAAAAAATTCCAGCTAACTAAACTGATGATATAAAAAAATGCAGCTATGGGGGAATGCTAAGTGCATAGAAGCATCAGTGAGGTAAATTAATCAGATTTTAGTATCAGAGAAACAAGTAGTTATAATTATAATCTTTTTTTATAACTGTACATAATACCAAAGAGGTTTCAAAGCGCGGACGCAGGTTTCAAACGTGTGTTGCTCTGCATAGTTTTGCTTCCAAGACCAGCACGTTGCCACTGAGCTATACTACCCGTGCAATGTGCACTCCATGTTCATCTCCTGGATGCAGCACTTGACAACACCAAAGTTCACTTTTCAGAACCACAACAGCAGCCACGTGGGCTACTATTAATGTACCTGCCTCATTGGCATAGCGCGGCAGTGGTTCGAGGGCTCTTCTTCTTTTCCCTGGGATCCAACCCGCCACTGTGTCACATTGAATGCGGCAGGCTTGGGTGGGCCGGGGCGAGCAGGAGGGGGTTGCTGCTATGCTGGTATGGTTTGGCAATTGTTTTCTGTATGCTGCTGCATGATGGTGGCATGATAGCATGAGGAGGCAGAGAGAGCCGGACCTGGGCTTTGCCAGGTGGCACCATCCCAGCCCACACGGACTGCAATGCGACCAACGTAGACTCAGAGCGCTGTCGTCGTGGCATAGAGCTAAACGCCATACCCATCATGAGTGTGCCCGGCCTGCGGGTGGCCTGGCATTGGCAGCCTGCAGCCATGATATGGAGGGAGAGGAGGCCTCGGCCTCGAAGTGCAACAGCGATATATCCTTCTAGGTCAATATAAGATCAGATAACACATATGGACAAGAGCAGGGATAAAAAGTTTAAGTTACAAGCTAATTGCTGAGCAAAATATGTCACGAGTCCGCTCTATTCTCCACGTTCACACAAACCACGATTTCCCACTAAGAGTCAATTATCTCTCTTCAATGGCCAGTGGCAACTGCAAATGTTGAGGTCTGGAATACAGCTATCAGCCTCCCAAATCCTTCTTCCCAAACCTGAAGGCAAGGGCAGGCAGATGGGGCTAGAATTGGGAATGGAGAGTCAAGACACATGGGTTTGGCGTCATGCTTGACAAATGCTGTTAAATAGAAATGGAAATTCGAATTGTACCTCTTGCCATTCAGCCCTACATCGACGAGTGGGTGGTAACACCTGGCCCTCATGGTCCACCACAAAATATGAGACTTTGTTTTAATATGGAGAAGTTGTTTGAGGGATGTATGGGGTAAGAAGTGACAGGAGGGTAGGTGCCCATAAAAGGTCAAATTTCAGCCTCCCCCACAGAATCATGCAACATAAAGCACGCCAATAAAATCTCCCTTAGTTTACAAGGGACCCTCCGTAGGAATCAAATGCAAACAAACAAGCTACAAAACCATTATATTAAAAAAAGACAGTCACAAGGGGTTTACAAGAATCCCCCTCCCTAGGTGCAGGTGCATTGTGTGCAGGCCTACATTGCCTTGAACTCCTAGCTACACTGCTGTCATTGCTTGTTTGTTTGTCCATTGTTTTATTTATTTGTATAGCGCAGCCAGGCACGAGTGCAACCGGGCGCATGTCTTCAACTTTAATTACAGGAATGACATATAATCGAAAGAGTAGTTACAATCATGGCAGAATTACAGTTAACGTTACAAAGCTTCATATGCATCAGCAGGACCAGTAACGTGCGGGAGCAGTACATAGTCCCAGCGGTCATGCAGAAAGTCAAGTTGTTCACATTTGTTTGTGTGAGGTGGCTAACCAGAGCTTGGCTTTGTGTTTGAATAAGTTAAGTGATGGTGAATTTCTAATGGTAAGTGGCAAAGTGTTCCAGAGTTTAGCCGCCTGGACTGGGAAGCTAACACCTCCGGCTGTTTGAAGCTTATATCCAGGCTCGGACTGGCCTATGGGGCAATAGGCCCATGGCCGAGCCGAAAAAGCAAAACGCTGGTGTGGGCCAGTTCTTTTGGTCAAAGTGGGCCACTTTTTTGTCCAATTCGGTCCAGTTTGATGAGTTACTTTATTATGCGGCTAATAGTTTTGAACAGTGTTGCTGAATAAATTTTCTTTAAAATGCACCATTTGCATCACATTTTATCAAAAAAACTCTCCCTTGTGAGCTACTCAAACAGTGCCCGAAAAGGAATGAATAGCCGTTTCCAACTGTTTGCCACTTTTTTATTTGTGCCCGAGACAATTTTATGGCCCAGTCCGACCCTGCTTATATCTGGGGATTGTGAGATCTTGAGTTTGGGTGGATCTTAGTGACTGCGTTGGAATGTACTGAGTGAAGCGGGAAGCTACATAGATAGGGGCCTGGTTGTTTACGCATTTGTAGGTAAGGGCTAATGCTTTCAGGGAGATCCTTTGGGAGACTGAGAGCCAGTGAAGGTTCTCCCTAGTTTCTGAGATGTGAGCTGATCTGGAGATGTTGAGGGCCGCTCTGATGGCACTGTTTTGGGTGATCTGGAGTTTGTTGAGGTTACGCTGGTTGGTGCCTTGGTACATAGCATTACAATAGTCCAATTTGGCCATAACCAGCGTCCTGGCCAAGGTGATGCAATTCTGAGTAGTGAAGAATGGGCGGCAGTCTGTGATCAACTTGCAAGTGTAAGCCGAGGCGGCTACAACTGCATTGGTTTGTCGGGAAAGGGAGAGTGTGGCGTTGAGGTAGATTCCTAAGGTTTTGGTATCTTTAGATACTTTAATGGAGTTGCCATCAATATTGAAAGAGCTGACCGAAGGGTTCAGTTTGTAAAATCTCTGTTGTGTACTTGTCATTGTTGAGACAAAACTCGTGTTGGGCCATCCAAGCTTGGATGACTTGGTAAATGTCGTTCAGAACTTTGGAGTCAACAATGTAATCACTGGTGATGGGACTGAGTATTTGGGTGTCATCCGCATAATTAGTGTAGGTGACGCCCAGATAGTCAAGCACATCAAACAACAGTTTGGTGAATACATTGTAGAGTGTGGGGGATACACATGATCCCTGTGGGACTCCACAGGAGACTGATGCAGGATCTGCAGAGGAGGTAGGTGAAAATACTCTCATATGCCTATTGTCTAGGAATGACCTAATCCAATTAGTGGCATTTTCGGAGAAGTGGCCAGCAGATTTCAGATGTGGACAGAGAATTTGGTGATTGACCAGATCGAAGGCTGCAGATAAGTCTAGTAAGAGTAGAAGGGCCAGTTTGCCGTTGTCTTTTAAGTCCTCAATTTGAGTTTTAAGGTCTAGGAGAGCTGTTTCTGTCCCGTGCTTTGGTCTAAAACCAGATTGTCTTGTGCCAAGGAGGTTGTTGGTTTCCAAATAGTTCTGTATCTGTAAATATGCTGCTCTGTCTAATATTTTTAAAAGTAATGGGACGGTGCTGATAGATCTGTAGTTTGTTGGTATATCGGGGTCTAAAGTCGTTTTCTTTAGAAGAGAGATGACCCAGGCATCCTTCAAGTTATTGGGAACCATTCCAGATTGGAACGATGAGTTGATGAAGGTAGTTATAAAGGGAGCAAGGTCATGTGCAGATTTCTTGATGATAGGTGCCAGACAGGAGTCACCTTGGCAGTTGGATGGTTTTAAATTACAAATAATATGTTCAACCTCAGAGATGGTGAGTGGAGTGAAGCTGAAAGGGGTGTGAGAAAAGGAGGCCGTTGAGGACGTCGCAGGTTTAGATAATGGGGAGGTAAGGAGGGTGATTTGTTTGGCATTGATTTCAGATTGCAAGGTGGTTATTTTGTTGAGAAGAGCATTTTGGATGTTTTTGCACCACGTGCTGTTTTTACTGCAAGTATCAGGTGTAGGAGAAGGGGATTCTAATTCTTTGAGAATTGTGAATAACTCCTTCATTTTGGATTCCGCTTGGGATATCCACTGATTGTAGGTCTCTTTTTTGGATTGTAGGATCGCTTCCTTATAGTTAAGGGAGGTGATGAGGAGGCGGTCTTTGTTGGATTTGCAAGGGCGACTTTTCCAAAGAGCTTCAGCCTTGCGCTTTTCTTTGCGCAGGACTCTAAGCTGTGGGGTGAACCATGAGTTCAGATGGGCTCGTTGTTTAGCTTTCCGCAGTTGAAGCGGTGCTATAGGATCAATAGCTCTGAGCAATGTTTGACTGAAGGTGTCTACTAGGACAGTAGGGTCTTTGTGCCGAGATGCACAGTTGTTAAGGATGGGAAGGATGACAGTGAGTAGTTTGTCCCTGGTAATGTCTTTTTTGTTCCTCGTGGGAATAGCCGGTGCTGTGGTAGGTTTGGTGTAGGGGTTGGTGGCTGGTAAGTGTAAGATAATGATGTGATGGTCTGACCAAGCACAGGCATAGTTAGAGCTTATCGAGGTGTTGCAATTGAGATCTGTAATCCAGTCAAGTGTTCTGCCCTTGTTGTGGGTAGGTTCACGAATGTGCTGCTGGAAGCCTAAGTTGGCAATGATAGTAGCAACCTTGGTGGCCATGTGGTCCTTAGGGTCAGATAAACCAAGGTAAGGTCACCTAGTAGCAGCACCTGAGAGTTGGGCTTAGTATTGTCAGTCAGGATGAACGTGATATCGTCTGTGAAAGAGCCAAATGGTCCTGAAGGTCTGTAGATGAGGTGTATTGTTGCAGTGTTGGTCGGTGAGAGAGTGAGTTTCACAGATAGCGAGTCAGCAGAGCTAAATTGGGTGTTAGGGATAGTTCTCATAGTGATATTGTCTCTGTGTATAAATGCGACTCCACCTCCTTTGGAGGAGGTGGACTGTCGGTAAATTCTGTGTAACTGAGTAACCATTCGGGGTGGCGAGGGCGAGAAGTGGGCCGGAAGCTGCATGTAGCCAAGTTTCAGTAATGGCAATGAAATCTAAGTTATGGATAGTGATGAGGTCAATGATATCCAGAGCATGTGCCGTAAGGGATCTGGCATTGATGAGGGCACCCTTGAGTTCTTTAATAGGGGTGGAGGTAGCAGGGAGGTGAGGTGTCCTCTGTGTGGTGGGCTGTGTGATGGTGGTGCGGCTGCGCTGGGTGCTTGGGGCACGGGGCAGTCTAGATCTGAGTCTGAGATTCCTAGACTGGAGAGTGCATGGTTGATTGGGTGTAGGTTTTGTGGCATAATGTTGAAGCCACAAGGCCGGGTCATTGAGGTATGGGTTGACTATGATGTCAGTGCGGTAGATCATGATGCGGGGGGTGTAGTAGGGTAGTAGTGGTTAGTCTTGGCAGTGCTAATAGAGAAGATGCAGTGGGTAACCGTTAGGTACGCTAGGGTGACAAAATAGATGAGGTGGAGACTGGCAGGTGGCTGCAGCCACATTACGTGATCTGGGTTTCCTGACCATCTGTAAGGTGTAGTGCGAATGTACTGACAGGTATGCGGTGTAGTTTTAAGCAAGTTGGCAATCAATTAGTCAAGAGGCATTTGCTTACATGTGACTAACAGGTAAGTATATGTGCAAGGCATTTAGGGGCCGATTCATGGAACAAACGTGCGCCGAAAATCTACGCGCAAGCAGCCGCAAGCAGGCGCAAGCGGAAAAAAACAGGCGCACGCGCACGCGTGCAATTCATGGAAGTCCCTGCGCGTGTCTTCCTCGGGATGTGCGCCAAACCCTGCATGGCGCACACGTCACTGCAACATCCCGAAAGACGTGCGTGACGCGCACAGTGAAAGCGCACAACCTCGGCGCATACACTACAAAGTGGGCGGAACACGGAGCGTAACGCGCGGAATGGGGAACAACTTGCGAAAATAAGGGCGTAACTGGGGATGTACTGCAGGGAAGCAGACGGAACGCCCACACGCACCCGAACCACACGTATTCATGGAATCGAATAGGGCAAAGCCACGCACAGCGAAAGACACGCACAAGCCGAAACACGTCCGCCACACGAAGGCAGGCGGTAGCGTCCCTGCGCATTACAAAAGTGGCAACATACAGCAATAGTGCCTGTGCGAGCGGGGCACGTGTATTTCGGGGTTGCGTGGGAAGTTACACATGCGATTGAGCGGGGTACGTGTATTCCGGGGGTGTGCGTGAACTTTCTCACACGATCGGGCCTGGGTGAGCGGGCTACGTGTATTTCAGGGGTTCGCGTGAACATTCTCACGCGATCGGGCCTGGGGGAGCGGGCTACGTGTATCTCAGGGGTTCGCGTGAACTTTTTCACGCGATCGGGTCTGGGGGAGCGGGCTACGTGTATCTCAGGGGTTCGTGTGAACTCTTTCACGTGATCGGGCCTGGGGGAGCGGGCTACGTGTATTTCAGGGGTTCGCGTGAAGTCACACACGCGATTCCATCAGGGTACGTGTATTTCGGGGTGCGCGTGAAGTTCCACACGCGATATCAGCAGGGTACGTGTATTTCAGGGTGCAGGGGAAGTTACACACGCGATTTCCGCAGGGTACGTGTATTACAGGGGTGCGGGGGAAGTTCGACACGTGATTCCATCAGGGTACGTGTATTACAGGGGTGCGCGGGGAGCACCACACGTGAACTGCACGTGTGGGCCCTCCCAGGTGTTCCCTCTACACCCTCCACGGCCCCTGCAGGTGGCTCACACCACAGGGGCCTACCCTGCACATGTCCTGCAGGCACCCCATCCACCATGGCCATGCCCCCCAGCCAACCCACATGTCAACTTGCACTACTGCCCACCAACGCATGTCCCCCTGCGCCCCCAGCCACCAGGGGCACCCTCCACAGGCCCCCACCCATGTCTCCCACCACCCCCACCCCCCAGCCACCAGGGGCAGCCTCCACCAGGCCCCCACCCATGTCTCCCAGCACCCCCACTCCCCAGCACTGTGGGGCACTTGCCAGCAGGCCCCCACCCATGTCCAACTCATGTTCCCCACCACCCCCACCCCCCAGCACTGTGGGGCACCTGCCAGCAGGCCCCCACCCATGTCCAACTCATGTACCCCTGCACCCCCACCCCCCAGCACTGTGGGGCACCTGCCAGCAGGCCCCCACCCATGTGCAACTCATGTACCCCTGCACCCCCACCCCCCAGCTCTGTGGGGCACCTGCCAGCAGGCCCCCACCCATGTCCAACTCATGTCCCCACCACCCCCATCCCCCAGCACTGTGGGGCACCTGCCAGCAGGCCCCCACTCATGTCCAACTCATGTACCCCTGCACCCCCACCCCCCAGCACTGTGGGGCACCTGCCAGCAGACCCCCACCCATGTCCAACTCATGTTCCCCACCACCCCCACACCCCAGCACTGTGGGGCACCTGCCACCAGGCCCCCACTCATGTCCAACTCATGTACCCCTGCACCCCCACCCCCCAGCACTGTGGGGCAACCTCCACCAGGCCCCCACTCATGTCCCCTATCACCCCCACCCCCAGCAGTGCAGGGGCAGCCCCCACCAGGCCCCCACTCATGACTCCCACCACCCCCACCCCCCCAGCAGTGTGGGGCAGCCCCCACCAGGCCCCCACTCATGTCTCCCAGCACCCCCACCCCCCAGCCACCAGGGGCAGCCCCCACCAGGCCCCCACCCATGTCTCCCACCACCCCCACCCCCCAGCAGTGCAGGGGCAGCCTCCACCAGGCCCCCACCCATGTCTCACACCACCCCCACCCCCCAGCCACCAGGGGCAGCCTCCACCAGGCCCCCACCCATGTCTCCCACACCCCCACCCCCCAGCAGTGCAGGGGCAGCCTCCACCAGGCCCCCACCCATGTCTCAAACCACACCCACCCCCCAGTCACCAGGGGCAGCCTCCACCAGGCCCCCACCCATGTCTCCCAGCACCCCCACCCCCCAGCCACCAGGGGCAGCCTCCACCAGGCCCCCACCCATGTCTCCCACCACCCCCACCCCCCACTCCCCAGGGGCAGCCTCCACCAGGCCCCCACCCATGTCTCCCACCACCCCCACCCACCAGCAGTGCAGGGGGAGCCTCCACCAGGCCCCCACCCATGTCTCCCACCACCCCCACCCCCCCAGTCACCAGGGGCAGCCTCCACCAGGCCCCCACCCATGTCTCCCAGCACCCCCACCCCCTCAGCACTGTGGGGCACCTGCCAGCAGGCCCCCACCCATGTCCAACTCATGTTCCCCACCACCCCCACCCCCAGCACTGTGGGCACCTGCCAGCAGGCCCCACCCATGTCCAACTCATGTCCCCACCACCCCCACCCCCCAGCACTGTGGGGCACCTGCCAGCAGGCCCCCACCCATGTCCAACTCATGTTCCCCACCACCCCCACCCCCCAGCACTGTGGGGCACCTGCCAGCAGGCCCCCACTCATGTCCAACTCATGTACCCATGCACCCCCACCCCCCAGCACTGTAGGGCACCCTCCACCAGGCCCCCACTCATGTCCCATATCACCCCCACCCCCAGCAGTGCAGGGGCAGCCTCCACCAGGCCCCCACCCATGTCTCCCACTACCCCCACCCCCCAGCCACCAGGGGCAGCCTCCACCAGGCCCCCACCCATGTCTCCCACCACCCCCACCCCCCAGTCACCAGTGGCAGCCTCCACCAGGCCCCCACCCATTTCTCCCACCACCCCCACCCCCCAGCCACCAGGGGCAGCCTCCACCAGGTCCCCACCCATGTCTCCCTCCACCCCCAGCAGTGCAGGGGCAGCCTCCACCAGGCCCCCACCCATGTCTCCCAGCACCCCCACCCCCCCAGTCACCAGGGGCAGCCTCCACCAGGCCCCCACCCATGTCTCCCACCCCCCACCCCCCAGCAGTGCAGGGGCAGCCTCCACCAGGCCCCCACCCATGTCTCCCAGCACCCCCACCCCCCAGTCACCAGGGGCAGCCTCCAACAGGCCCCCACCCATGTCTCCCAACCCCCCACCCCCCAGCAGTGCAGGGGCAGCCTCCACCAGGCCCCCACCCATGTCTCACACAACCCCCACCCTGCAGCCACCAGGGGCAGCCTCCACCAGGCCCCCACCCATGTCTCCCACCACCCCCACCCCCCCAGTCATCAGGGCAGCCTCCACCAGGCCCCCACCCATGTCTCCCACCACCCCCACCCCCCCAGTCACCAGGGGCAGCCTCCACCAGGCCCCCACCCATGTCTCCCACCACCCCCACCCCCCAGCCACCAGAGGCAGCCTCCACCAGGCCCCCACCCATGTCTCCCAGCACCCCCACCCCCCAGCACTGTGGGGCACCTGCCAGCAGGCCCCCACCCATGTCCAACTCATGTTCCCCACCACCCCCACTCCCCAGCACTGTGGGGCACCTGCCAGCAGGCCCCCACCCATGTCCAACTCATGTTCCCCACCACCCCCCAGCACTGTGGGGCACCTGCCAGCAGGCCCCCACCCATGTCCAACGCATGTACCCCTGCACCCCCACCCCCCAGCACTGTGGGGCACCTGCCAGCAGGCCCCCACCCATGTCCAACTCATGTTCCCCACCACCCCCACCCCCCAGCACTGTGGGGCACCTGCCAGCAGGCCCCCACTCATGTCCAACTCATGTACCCCTGCACCCCCACCCCCCAGCACTGTGGGGCACCTGCCAGCAGGCCCCCACCCATGTGCAACTCATGTACCCCTGCACCCCCACCCCCCAGCACTGTGGGGCACCTGCCAGCAGGCCCCCACCCATGCCCAACTCATGTTCCCCACCACCCCCACCCCCCAGCACTGTGGGGCACCCTCTACCCGGCCCCCACTCATGTCCCCTATCACCCCCACCCCCAGCAGTGCAGGGGCAGCCTCCACCAGGCCCCCACCCATGTCTCCCACCACCCCCACCCCCCAGCCACCAGGGGCAGCCTCCACCAGGCCCCCACCCATGTCTCCCACCACCCCCACCCCCCCAGTCACCAGAGGCAGCCTCCACCAGGCCCCCACCCATGTCTCCCACCACCCCCACCCCCCCAGTCACCAGGGGCAGCCTCCACCAGGCCCCCACCCATGTCTCCCACCACCCCCACCCCCCCAGTCACCAGGGGCAGCCTCCACCAGGCCCCCACCCATGTCTCCCACCACCCCCACCCCCCAGCCACCAGGGGCAGCCTCCACCAGGTCCCCACCCATGTCTCCCACCACCCCCACCCCCCAGCCACCAGGGCAGCCTCCACCAGGCCCCCACCCATGTCTCCCAGCACCCCCACCCCCCCAGTCACCAGGGGCAGCCTCCACCAGGCCCCCACCCATGTCTCCCACCCCCCCAACCCCCAGCAGTGCAGGGGCAGCCTCCACCAGGCCCCCACCCATGTCTCCCAGCACCCCCACCCCCCAGCCACCAGGGGCAGCCCCCACCAGGCCCCTGCCCATGTCTCCCACCACCCCCACCCCCCAGCAGTGCAGGGGCAGCCTCCACCAGGCCCCCGCCCATGTCTCACACCACCCCCACCCCCCAGCCACCAGGGGCAGCCTCCACCAGGCCCCCACCCATGTTTCCCACCACCCCCATCCCCCAGTCACCAGGCGCAGCCTCCACCAGGCCCCCACCCATGTCTCCCACCACCCCCACCCCCCCAGTCACCAGGGGCAGCCTCCACCAGGCCCCCACCCATGTCTCCCACCACCCCCACCCCCCAGCCACCAGGGGCAGCCTCCACCAGGCCCCCACCCATGTCTCCCAGCACCCCCAACCCCCAGCACTGTGGGGCACCTGCCAGCAGGCCCCCACCCATGTCCAACTCATGTACCCCTGCACCCCCTCCCCCCAGCACTGTGGGGCACCTGCCAGCAGGCCCCCACCCATGTCCAACTCATGTTCCCCACCACCCCCACCCCCCAGCACTGTGGGGCACCTGCCAGCAGGCCCCCACTCATGTCCAACTCATGTACCCCTGCACCCCCACCCCCCAGCACTGTGGGGCACCTGCCAGCAGGCCCCCACCCATGTGCAACTCATGTACCCCTGCACCCCCACGCCCCAGCACTGTGGGGCACCTGCCAGCAGGCCCCCACCCATGTCCAACTCATGTTCCCCACCACCCCCACCCCCCAGCACTGTGGGGCACCCTCCAGCAGGCCCCCACTCATGTCCCCTATCACCCCCACCCCCAGCAGTGCAGGAGCAGCCTCCACCAGGCCCCCACTCATGTCTCCCACCACCCCCATCCCCCCAGCAGTGTGGGGCAGCCCCCACCAGGCCCCCACTCATGTCTCCCAGCACCCCCACCCCCCAGCCACCAGGGGCAGCCCCCACCAGGCCCACACCCATGTCTCCCACCACCTCCACCCCCCAGCAGTGCAGGGGCAGCCTCCACCAGGCCCCCACCCATGTCTCACACCACCCCCACCCCCCAGCCACCAGGGGCAGCCTCCACCAGGCCCCCATCCATGTCTCCCACCACCCCCACCCCCCAGCAGTGCAGGGGCAGCCTCCACCAGGCCCCCACCCATGTCTCCCAGCACCCCCACCCCCCAGCCACCAGGGGCAGCCTCCACCAGGCCCCCACCCATGTCTCCCACCACCCCCACCCCCCACTCCCCAGGGGCAGCCTCCACCAGGCCCCCACCCATGTCTCCCACCACCCCCACCCCCCCAGTCACCAGGGGCAGCCTCCACCAGGCCCCCACCCATGTCTCCTACCACCCCCACCCCCCAGCCACCAGGGGCAGCCTCCACCAGGCCCCCACCCATGTCTCCCAGCACCCCCAACCCCCAGCACTGTGGGGCACCTGCCAGCAGGCCCCCACCCATGTCCAACTCATGTACCCCTGCACCCCCTCCCCCCAGCACTGTGGGGCACCTGCCAGCAGGCCCCCACCCATGTCCAACTCATGTTCCCCACCACCCCCACCCCCCAGCACTAAGGGGCACCTGCCAGCAGGCCCCCACTCATGTCCAACTCATGTTCCCCACCACCCCCACCCCCCAGCACTGTGGGGCACCAGCCAGCAGGCCCCCACCCATGTCCAACTCATGTACCCCTGCACCCCCACCCCCCAGCACTGTGGGGCACCTGCCAGCAGGCCCCCACCCATGTGCAACTCATGTTCCCCAGCCAACATGTCATCACAATCTAGATCCCTGGTCCCTATGTTCAGCCTCCAAATGTAAAACACCCACCCGAGTATTGCATCCACCCACTCATTATTTGCAAATACATCACAGAACACCAATTGCAAGTTCCGAAACAAACACATTTCCCTCACATACACCCAATGGGTGTCAGTGAATCTCAAAACACATATCATGAAAT
The DNA here is from genome assembly GCF_040938575.1 of Ambystoma mexicanum. Classification (NCBI taxonomy): domain Eukaryota; kingdom Metazoa; phylum Chordata; class Amphibia; order Caudata; family Ambystomatidae; genus Ambystoma; species Ambystoma mexicanum. Next base: position 1,205,079,578 of record NC_090934.1, on the reverse strand, counting down.
GCATGAAACCAATGAGATACCACACATTGAAGTTCACCAAAAATAATATGTATTAAACGAAACATAAATAGAATAAAACATGAAGAAACAGAAACGTGAATGTACAAAAATGAAAAGAAGCATGTCCGGCAAAAAAATCAAAACCAAAAATAAAATTCCAAAGTAATGTCCAAAGTCAATGTCCACAAAACAAAATCCAATGGGAAATGAAAAAGAAAGCCATTGCTCCATGGTCAAAAATAGAAAAAAAAATACAATCCAACTGTCAACTATGTACATGGAAACAAGCCAGGGTCCATTACCCCAACAAATTAAAGGAAACCTATCTAACTACACTAACTAATAAAATAAACTATATACAAAAATGTGGCCAATGTCCGAAAGGTCCAAATAAAATAAAAAGAAAAATGAAACCTAACACTACCTAGAAACTATGTACAAGGGCAGCGGGCTAGTTTCACGGCTCACTTGTGGATGTTCCGGGCCAGGGCATCATCGAACTCCTCCTCAATGTCCCGGAGGCGGTCCTCCTCCATGGCCCCGAGGGTCCGCAGGGCCGCCGATGTCTCCACCTCCAAACCCCTGCGGATTGCCTCGAGGCACTCGGCCCGCCTCAGGGCCCTCCGCATGGAGTTCTCCGCCCTGACCATTGTGAGCCGTGCCTCTTCCGCCCGCTGCCGCTCCGCATCTATGGCATGGCCCAACCGCTGCCACACGGAAGACACTCTCTGTCCTGGGTCCTCCTGCCCTCCGGCCGATGTCTGCCCCTCCGATGTCGAAGGCCCCGAGCCTTCATGGCTCCCACCACGTTGCTGCTGCTGCTGTGCCTCTGCCCGTGCACTGCCTCCTGCTGCCTGCACATCCTCCGCCGGCTGGGGTGCAGTCATAGATATGGCCACCCCTGCTGGACGTCCGACTCCCGACTGTGGCAGGGATGCCTCCTCCACCAGCCTGGCCGCACCGTCAGAGGCAGCTCCACAGGGCACCCAGGTGACTGATGGGTGGGAAGATGGCACAGAGGACAACTGGCGCGTAGGGGGTCCAGTTGAGGAGGGGGTCGAAGCAAGCCCCATCAGACAGAGGAATCCGGCCTGGGTGACCTGTCCCAGCAGGCTGACGTGGTCAACGAGCCATTCGAGATGACGTGCAGCCTCTCCATGAAAAGACTGCAGGTCACCTCTCATGGCCCGTTGAAGCAACGTCACACCAGCCAGGACAGGCTCAACCCGGACCTGGATAGCCACGTCCGCAGGCAGAGGAAGGCCAGTTGACGTGAGCTCATCCCCTGCCTGAAAACGGGTCTGGACGTAGGCATCCCTGCTGGTGCAAGATGATGCAGGGACAGGATCGGGGACAGGATTGCACACAGGCACCTCCGCGGCGGCCTGTGCTGCCTCCTGTCCCTGGTCCTGCACTGCACCACTAGCACCAGTGGGATCCCCACCTCCAGACCCCGTCTCTGGTGCTTGCACGGCCTCCTCCTCCGCCAAACCCCCCACCAAACTGGATGACTCCGTGCCATCTTCCCCTGTTGGGCCCTGTGGGGTCCCAGCTGCCCCTTCTGCTGCCGAGGAGTCCAACTCCGACCTCAGCCTCTTGGACCTCCCCCCGGCAGCTGTGGCCTGGGACGCGGCACCGGACTCCTCACTCCCCGACGAGATGACAACCTGGGAGGGGAGCCGGGCCTTGCGTCTCCGGCTGGCGGTCGGATCCCCGCCGCTGTGCTCCACAACACCTTCTCCGCCCTCTTCATCAGTTGACGCTGCAGACAGGGAGAAACAAAACACAGGCATCAGGGCACTGTACAATGGACACATACACACATGACAGTTGTACATGAGTGGCATTGGCAAACCTCAGACATGTCATCACAATCCCCAACACACATGTCATTACAACTCGCACACATGAGCCATACCACAGCCATATCGCAACTGCCACCACCATCCATACACATACAACAGCATGAGCAGCCAAAGGTGAGCCAGACATCACATGCAACACAGGAAGTGCACCACACATGTACACACACCACCACACTTGCATGCATGTGTACACCTCTGCCAAGTGTCGCACTGTTCTGACGGGCATCCATGTCACATCTGCCAATCAGGCTTCCACATACCGCTGTCTCATGCATCCGTGTTGCATCACTGTTGCACCCTTGTCAAATACACACACATGCACATGTACACAGTGCTGATACATGCAGCCAAAAACAACATACATGCGTGACATCACGGACATGTCTACTTACATACACATTCATCCAAACATGTGTGCCCACACAACTGCATTAGGCATGCAAGCCTACACACACAAGCACCATCCATGTCTCACACATCACAGACCTCGCATGTGTCAGCCCCACGGCCCTGTACACCCCCACCCATACTCGACCCCATACAAACAGATGTGCAACCTGCACACTACTGAATAATCACCACACGCACTGCTCACAATCAGGATGCATGTACACTCACCGCTCGACTGCAGGCGGGTCTGCTTCTCTAGGACCTGGACGTGGAGCGCTGGGGATATGCGTTCCAGGACCCTCATCTGTTCTTCCGACAAGTGGCCCCGGCGCCCCTTGGCATCCGCTGCCTTCAAGAGGCGCCGGGCCTTGTTCAGGGTCCTGGACCTGAAGTCCTCCCAGCGCTTCCTGACATGTTGTAAGTCGCGGACTGCCACCCCCTCCGCGTTGATGGCAGTCACGATGTCAGTCCAGATCCGAGTCCGTCCTTCCTTGTCGGCGCGGGAACTTACGAAGAGGGCATCATACTGCCCCAGGACTTGCTCCACCAGGACACCAACTTCGGTGGCACTGAAGCTGGTGCCCCTCTGCCTCTCTGGCCGGGGGTTGTCAGTGGTCACAGATTGTGTTTGCCCCGACATGACAACCCCAGAGGCAGGAGTGGGTGGGCAACTGGGTCCTGGGGCTGGGCTGTGGAGCCCAGTCGAGAGTCTTCGGTTCCAGCAGGGGTGGTCACAGCAACAGCACCCCTGGCCGATGTGCAGGCAGCAAATGGCAGGGCACGTGGGCAGCAGGCAGTCAGGCAGCAGCAGATGGCAGGTGGGAGCGTGCTCGGGGCTCTGGGGGGCAGTAGTTCGGCCTTCTGGGCAGGAGCGTGGTCCTCCGTGTGCTTACGCGTGGCCAGCTTGATACGGAGTGATTTGGCACGTGAAAGATCTGCACGTCAGCGTGTAATTCGAGGAAAGGCCCTTAGCGCGTAAGCGCGTCTGCACGCATACGCATTTTCATTGGACAGAAGGCCCCTCAAGCTCAAGCGCCCCTGTGACGTGACGCGTACAGACGTGCATGGGCATATCAGCGCGCATGAAAAACTGCACGTCTGCGTGTAATACGAGGAAAGGGCCCATGCGCGTAAGCGCGCGTGGAAAACTGGACGTCCGCGTGTAATACGAGGAAAGGCCCTTAGCGCGTATGCACGGCAGCACGCATATGTGATTTCATTGGACCAAAGCCCCTTAGCGCGTGAGCGCATCTGTGACATGACGCGCGCAGGTGTTTCCCTCATTGCACGTGATGACAGAACACACGTGGATTCCCACCAATCGTGTGTGAAAGTTCCCGGCACCCCGGAACACACGTACCCAGGCTAATTGCGTGTGGAACTTCCCGCGCACCCCGAAACACACGTACCCAGGCCTATCGCGTGTACGCTCACTCCCCTCCGATCACACGCGATGACACCCGAATACGGGAAACCCGCGCACGGCAAAAGACGTGAACAGGCGTCAACGCGTCTGCCACACGAAGGCAGGTGGAAGCGTCCCCGCGCACAGCATAAAAGTGCGCGCAAACAACAAACACGTATATACAGCTACGATGAATGCCCCATTTGTCGCTGCACTGATCATGGGACACCGCAGGAGGAGGAGAATAGCCAGGGCACGCATTTTTGCACCACGGACAAGCCTTTTTGGGATGCCTGACGACCAGGTCTATGGCAGGTATAGGTTTCCACCCCATATCATCCTAGACCTGGTCAGGGAGTGGGAAGATGACCTCACATCCCCCACCCTTTGCTCCCAAGCATTGAGCCCCTTGGAGAAGCTGCTCAATGTCCTGCATTTTTTGGCCACTGGGTCATTTCAGCGGACCACTGCCATAGTAGGGGGGTCTCACAGGCCACGCAGTCACGCTGCCTACACCAGGTACTGGCAATCATGACAGCGCGCCCCTCAGTCCACAGGCACATATACATGCCCAGAACACCCGCAGAAAGGCAGGCCGTTGTCCTGGATTTTTACAGGGTGGCACACTTCCCCAAAGTGCTCGGTGCCATAGATTGCACCCATGTGGCCCTACGTCCACCTAGGGCCATTGAGCACATCTACCGAAACCGCAAGCACTGGCATTCCATCAATGTACAGGTGGTATGTGATGCAAAGGGAATCATCACCTCTGTCTATGCAAACTACCCTGGCTCCACCCATGACAGTTTCATATACAGAATGTCCGCCCTGAGCCGGGCCCTGGAAGCTGGGCAGCATGGCGACACATGGCTCCTAGGTCAGTACAAATGCCCTTACACATGCATGCAAGTCACACACAGACAAATATCCAAACCCTAATAATCTCAACTATTATCACCTCCCCAGGGGACAGTGCCTACCCTCTGAGCAACCACATGATGACGCCAATCCGGAACCCCACCACACCACCCCAGGGAAGATACAACGCCGCCCATATTGCAACCAGGGGCATAGTGGAGCGCACATTCGGAGTGCTGAAGTCACGTTTCCGCTCCCTTGACCGCTCTGGTGGGCAACTACTCTATGCACCACCAGTAGTGTGCAGGATCATTGTGGCAGCATGTGTCCTGCACAATGTTGCAACACGGCAGGGCGTCCCGGTGGACATGGTGGTGCCCCCACATCCCCAACCACAGGCACAGGCGCTGCCCATGGGAGGGGACAGGGCACGTGGCGAGGAAGCCCGGACCCAGCTTGTGGCCACATTTTTCACCTAAACTCCCACCCCTGCGGAGTGCACACAGGCCTGGCACATACCAGGTGACAATCGATGATGACAAAGAGACAGTTAACTGTCACAACCCTACCACCCTGAGAAAGTTGCCATGGAAGTGCCACATTGTCTGCATCCCTAGCTACTTAAACACAAGCTACCCTGTGTGACCAAAAGGCACACATATGACATATGACATGATATGGGCCATACACAAGTATTCCAAGGTGCAATGAGGCAGGGAGGGGGGAGCAAGGGAACACAGAGAACGGTACTACTAGGCCAGGTGTCATTGAGATCGTGCAAGTGCAGGGGTAGGGGGAATGGGAAAAGTGCAAGGGGAAGGGTGGGGGGCAGTCCAGTCCAGGGGAAGTAGGCCAAAAAAATAATACATAGGTCACCTGGTGGCAACTATAAAGGTAAGTGCAGACAAGTGCTGGGAAGGGAGGGCTGTAGGGATAGAGAGACAGTACTGCAGTGCAGGGGTTGCCAGGGAGGCAGTGCAAGTGGAGAGTGGCTGGGCCAGGGACCAAGGTCGGTGAGAGTGGCCCAGTTGCAGCTCCTGTGCAGTTCCAGTGGAGAATTCTGCAAGGGAGAGGCAGACAGTAAGCAGAAGCAAAGAGGAAGGTCTTGAGGTGCTTCCAGAACTGGAGATGATCCCCCTCAAGTTCAAGTCAGGCCGGAAGTCTGTTCCAGGGGGAGGGCCCTGCTGCGGAGAGAAATCTACCCCCAGCTAGTTGCTCTGAGAAGCGGATGACCCGGACATGCAAGGTGTGCATCACACACCTGCAAAACAGGCCATGGCCATCACTGTCATGTCACTCAAACCCTCCCAAACATCAACATGACATGGCAAGCAATACCCATGCACCAATGCAGTAACGATAAGGTACACATTGCCATGTCCTAAATGCACAGTGGCATGGGACACTGCTGCCTGACCCGGAATCAGATGAAATGACAGACCAACAACCTCCCACCCAGAATAAGTAATTTCCAAATGCATTACAACAGTCGTAGACGTAACATCACAATGAATGCCTGTCTACATGCACATTATGCATTGCAAAATCAACACTGCAGCTCATGTGTGCAGTGTCCTACTCCTGCATCACACTGCTCAGCGCACAGCACAATGAACAGCCATTGTGTGTGATGCACACCCTGAGCATCACATCTAAGTGGCAGACCATGTCAAACATCAAATTAGGCATGTACTGGATCCATGACCGGTCACAGAACATGTGCAGCCGGGACACAGTGGGCACCAGAAGGCAAACAGTGTACACGTGGATATGCAAGGGTGGGAGTACATGTAGTGCATCAGAGTGCAAGTGTGTGGTTCTGCAAGGACATGCACTCCACATATGCATGTGCACTCAAGTGACCATCAGTGTTCCCTACACATCACATGTGAACATCCACCATGTGTACACCCCAGCATGTCAAACCACAACTATCCCCTCGCACCTGGAAGGAAAACACAACACATGAACAGGCATTGATCAGCAGAACACAACATGTACATAGGATACCACCATTACTATGTCAGAGTTCCCATCACACTGCAGGGCAAGGCAACTATCAACAACAACAACCCCCCTCCCTCACAAATGACCATGACCCACTGAACAACTGCACCTGGGTCATGGAGCCTCCAAACCTCAATTCCACCTGGCCACAGGATCACCTTTACCCTTCGTCACCATCTCCCACCTTGTGTGTGAAAAGATGCCTGAACCCTCAGAATCCACACTCATTTCCAAAATCACAAAATCCAAGGCATAAAAAAGAACCCAAACACCCTCCAGTAGATGACTTGACGTAGCAGTACCTCACAAAGGCCAAGTACTACCACAATGATGCAACAACCAGGGTAGCACAGCAAAGCAATGTCACGACAGGATGTGAGACATGTGTGGTACATGACATAGGATGATGCACCATGAATGGATGTGTACTGTCACAGGTCCCCTGATCAGGCACGGGAGTATCACAAAACAACCACCCCCACCATGTCCCGGGTGCCTGCAAGGTCAAACTCACACAGGCCCCTGAGACCCTGGTGGGGAATGAGGTTCAGGGATATGCAGTCGGGACAGGTGTTGACAAACTGGATGACTGGAATGAGTGGCAGGAGAGGGGAGGAGGAATGACACATGAAACTAGGGAATGCACGTAAATGTGCAACCTGCATGAACACATATACAATCCAAACAAACTTGGACATCATTGTCATGGCCTTCTGTAGTCCAGGCTCAGGAGTGGTATGAACCAACCACCCCCTCTAGGGTTTTGGCGCCTGCAAGTTCGGGGCTTACACAGGCATCCGCAACCCCAGTGGGGAAAGAGGGTCAGGGAACGTTGCTTGGATAGGCACGGGAAGCAGGAACACCGGGTACAGGGTACAGGTTTCAAAATTGCATAGGATCACGGGTGATTAGGGAGGAAAAACATACCAAATTGAACCACACATACATCCATGCATCAGTACACTCCCCAGCAAGCCTACGCAGAGCAGTTTGTAAGAAAAACAACAAGACACTTAGCTCTGGTTTTGAGTGCTGGCCTCCTGCCTGCGCACTCTAAGGTCCGGTTACAGGAGCACTGCAATGCTGCAAAGAGAGCCACAGTCAACAACCTGTACGTGCCAATTACACAAAAACACAACACCAAACATGCCCCATAGCAACAAACTACTCTACAAACAGACAATCTGTGGTTGATGCTTCGTACCCATATATAAGATCACCCCTGTGACGGGTCATACACAGTCAATGCAGTAAGGCAGCCGCTGGTGGGTGCGTGGCAAATGGAACACCAATGTGTCACAATTCACACAACATGCAATGTTCCCTGGGTAAGCAGACAGACCCATATAGCAAGCCATGACTGCAGAGCAAGTTGCGTACCACCATGACCGAAACAAAGTTGGCAGTGCATTTATCATGAAGTACATGGAAAAGACATGCACTGCACCCGAGTATGCCCCTTGCTGTATGTCCCTGTGAGCTGCCCCTTTCCATGTCTCGGAAGGCTACATGGTTGATACAAGTGGCTCAATGGACCTTGGTGTACCGGAGGGTATGTGCCACTGCCCCTGCATGTGTCCCAGGCAACCCTACTATCAACAGCCATCAGCCCACAAACACATCTGAGCTGCATTGTGTGCTTCAACACCAATATTCGTCTAAGCTCACCCTCAGTTCTGTGACTAAGCCTGCATGTGCAACTCGCCTGGTGCAAGCTTTGCTGTGTCGTGGCCCCCCTGTGATGCTCACCTTGCCTGGAGTTCCTTGGAACATGTCAGCAGTTCTAGGATGTGGGTCTGCAATCACTGTGCCTCTGCTTGTGCACACATGTGCATGTGGGCACCAACAAATGGGTCCAGAATTCCATCGTCCACTGGGCCATGTCTGCTGGCAAAGGTGCTCTGGAGGCTCATCCCCCTGCAGAAAGGGCATGAAACACATGATTAATGCTTCAAAGTCATCTGTGTGTGTCTCATCAGGCATCTCATTACTTGACCATGTCAGAGAGTCACATCAAAAATCACAACATCAGTCCATCTTTCACCTCCAAAGTGTGGAACACTATCTACAGCCTAAATTGCAACAAGCACATGTACAGGAAAGATATGAAACATACTACACAATGCATAGCAATCAATGTCCACATTAATCATGACACACCCCATCTAGCAAAAGCTGAACAGTGGACAATGACACCTAAATCATCCCCACTAGGGGTGTCAACACAAGTCACACAGCACCAGACATGCCACAGATATGACAGTCCAAGCCCTTGTGTAGAATGCTGTAACACCGAACCATCCTTGCGAGCCCATGGATAAGGGAGGCAGGAGTGGCATATGTGAGTCAAGGAACCCAAGCAGCAAACACATACACAAGACAACCATGAAGGGCCCAGCTGGAACAGACAGTGGATGCCTTCAAAAGCCACAAAGCACCGCACCGTCACATGAAAGCACAATAGACTAGCAATTTTAAACTAAATCAACTATTAACTAATTACACTAACTATGGAAAACCTACATTACCTATTTAAACTAACTATCAAACAGAAACTTAACTAACTAAACTAAAAGAAAAATCAAAAATGGCCACATACGACCCGGGGGGGAGGGGAGGCACCCAGGAGGGGGGAGGTACAGGGTGCTGGTCAACATCCACATGCGATGATGCTGAGCCAAAAAAAAAATCCTCCATGGGCTCAACGCCTGCACAGCACGACCTATGTGGGAGATATATGGTCGTCCGAGTCTGGCTCATCCTGGAAAGGAGGACGTGGCACAGTAGCCTGGCCACGCCTAGCCGCAGATTGCCCCTCGTCGGCAGCAAGTCTGCCGGACGGGTGAGCCTGGTTCTGTGTGGCAATGTGACGTAGGTCTGCATGCGAGAACCTCCTGTGATAGACGTGCTTCCTCCTGCAATGTAGCACGTGTAACACGGAGTTCCTCCTGCAAGGCCTGGCTGGACAACCGCTGCACCTCCCGGCAAGCCTGTAGCTCAGCCGAGATGGTACGCTCAAGCTGTCCAAACCTCTCCTCTGCCCGCTGCCTCTGGGACATCATAAGGACACCCAGAGTGGATCTAAGGGAAGCAAAGTCCTCCCTCAGGGCATCCATGTGCGCCTCTGCGTGAGCAGCAATTGCTTGACGCAGAGACGACATTTCAGCCTGGCGTGCCCTGTCTGCGGCCGCCATGCCCAGCCTGAGCGAGCGGGCCGTGGACCGTGCCGCCTGCTGCTGGAGAAGCACCTGCCTAGCAGTGGGGAGCACAGATTGGGCCACACGCTCCATGCTCTCAGCGATGTTCTCCATTGCTGCCCCCTGCCGTTCGGAATTGGCAGTCATGTCTTGCTCCCACTCAGTATACAGCGGTTGCGCGCGGCGACCGCGTTGCCGGGCTTGACCCCTGCGGGACCCAAGGACCGGGGGTCCTCGCTGTGTTGGCACCGCCTGCGGCTGCACGACTACATGCCCCCGTCGACGTGATGTCCCAGGCACATCAGTGTCTGGTGTGGAGGGTGACCCTGCGTCCCGATCCACCACGGGCGGAGGAACCAAGACTGTCTGATCCCTCAGTGCAGGGGTCGCAGACAGAGGAGTGTCCACATCAGAATCACTCACCCCTAACACATGGACTTGATGGTCATCCAACTCAACATGGACGTCAGAGTCGTCATCAAGGCTGGACTCATAGGCAGCCAGAGACAAGATGGACTGCAGCACTTGGGGGTTTTTGTGGCCTACCACCCCACGACCCCCACTAGTGCCGGGTTGATGTGGTGTTACCAACCCTGTGTCTGGCGTGACAACACCATCCTCTGCCTCCATTGCGTCATCACCTGAAAAATAGAGAGAAAAGGTCAATACACATGTCAGAAGCACACGACACACACACACACCAACAGCAAAGGCATCCGGCAGACATGTGACACACAACATATGACCTGGCATGCATGCTGGGTCTACTTTGAATAGCTTCTGTGATCAGACCTGTTGAAAGGTGGCAGTTTCCATGGAAGTGGGTCAGTTTCCATGGAAGTGGTTCTATGCAGTGTAGCAAATGTGTACGCCACTCACTGCCTACATGTACAAGCACTCCATGGTGTGTGCCAGGAAATGTGAAGGCAGTGCAATGTCAAATTCAGACATCACGTGCATTGTGCATTCAATGTGTACCATGTCTAGAAGCCAAGCACCCCTCCACCCCAGTACCAAAGCAGGGATGCCTAGCATGGTATCAAAAGGCTGACCATACACCTGTGTATTGACAGGCAGTGTTGACTGGCATCAACAGCTTAATGTGATTCAAATTACAACACTGCAAATGATGCTGGGACAGTGGGCAGGACACATGATGGAAACTCCGGAGGCCGCCCACGTGTGAAGAAGACACAACAAGAGTTGGACAGAGTCATTGGCCATTGAACAGGCTGAGGCCTGTGAGCCACACAGATTGTCAGAGCCTAAACATGTGTGCAATGCAGGACTAAGCCACAGTTCACATGGGAAGGCTGATGAGATGGCAGGCAATGTATGTAACCGAGGACTTATATTACAGTGATCATCCAGTAAAGGACACATAGGGGCATGCGTGCAATGCACATGGAGCATGAATGGGCACTCATGTCCCTGCGGGACATCTGACCCATGCACAGTACAAGTGAGATACCCTGCATCGAGTACTAAGGCTGTACCACACGGCATATGTCTGGCAGATTCTACGCTGGAAGTTAGCATCTACACAGGACACATGAACAAGAAAGTACACATTGGCAAGATTGAAGCAGACCAGTGCAAAGGTGGAACTGGGGTGCAGAGTGGCGGAGGAGGGGCAAGGGAGCATGCCTACATGGAGTCCCGGATGCAGGCAGAGGAGACATGCATGACGGTAGCATTGCATTACTTACACATCAGAACCATGTACACGTCACATGTAGCAGCAATCATGCACAACACATCCCACAAGTGAAACACACTCGTCCTCAACAAACACGCATCAACACTCACTGGACTGGGCATCAAAGTCCAGCTTCTCTCCCACTCCTTCGACCAATTCAGGTGGTATGAACTCCGCAACGAGAGCCTTATGCGGAGTGAGTTCTTCCTCCTCTGGTGCAGGCCCACCGCCAGTCACCAGAGTCAAGTTGTAATTTGAGGCATGCTTGGCCTTAGTGCTGCGCTTGATGTCATTCCAACGCTTTTTGCACTCCTGCGCCGTGCGCACCTCATGGCCAAATGAACTGACATGTTCCGCAACATGCTTCCAGTGGGTGTCACGTTGGGCAGCCGTAGTCTGACTATTGGCACCCACTAGCATGTCACGGCTGTGGCCCCGCACGTAGTCCACGAGGAAGTCCAGTTCCTGCTTACAGAAAGGCTTCTTCCTCGACGTGCAGGAGGTCGTGGCTGTGTGTGGGGTCCCAGCCTGTGCTGCAGGTGCAACCTTCCTCCTCTTGGACGGTGGCGCAGACCCTGGCTGGCTAATGCCGCCCTGACCAGTATGGCCAGTGGGTTCGGTGGATTGAGCCAAGGGAGTGGCAGGTGGAGGGATGACCAAAGGCCTGACTTATGTCAGTGGCAGCTGGGTGCCCACTAATGGACTCTGCGCAGCAACATCAGCTGTGGCAGGGTCATTGACCGCAACGGTCCTGGTTGGCAGACTCACAACCGGGGTGCTGTTGGGTGCATCTGCCCCTGCTCTTGCCAACACCCGGCTGTTCGGGGCAGCAGATGACATGACTGCCCCAGGGACACGTGTCTTGGTCTGAGCAGCCCGGCCTGCCCCTATGGTTTCCCCCCTGGCCTGTTGGAGATCTACCAAGGGCTCTTCAAGTGCCAACGCAGCCTGCGCTGGCAGACCCTGAGCCTGGGTGGCGGTGTCCACAGCTGCACCTGCAGCTACCACTACCCTTGGGCCCGTGGCAGTCGATGGAACGGACTGCCGGGTCATATGGGTGCCAGTGCCAGATGCAGGAACTGCATCCCCCGGAACCACAGGGGGTGGTGGCATGGCTGCACCGACACATGGCACAACATTGTGCTCAAGTGGCACACCCCTGCCTCTTCCCCCTCTGCGGCTGCCCTGGACACCCTGGAGTCCCCCTACTCCTTGGTCATCACGGCCACGTCCCCGACCACGCCCGCCACGAGGAGTACGCCCAGCTGAGGCGCTCCTCACCTTTGGTGGCCTCCCAACCATGGCACAGATGTAGTAGTGCTGGCACAGATGGAGTGGTGCCAATGGGAGGTGTACACCACAATTGACCTGGGCAATTGGGGTGAAGGGGGTGGGAAGCAAGATGTTAACAGCCCCCCTGTACCTGCAAGGCTGTATGTGACCCCGGTGATGTGGTGACGGGTCACGCAACGCTCAGGCACCCCAAAACTGCAGTAAAACCGTGCACGCAACCCTGCAGCCTACGTGCGTGGATTCAACCTCCCGCAGTACGCGGTGGCACCCAGTAACACGAATAACGCGTACGCGTGGGACACGCAGGCTACTATGACATCGAAAATGGGTGCGATACACAGGGGCACCCGCAGTGGGAAAATGAGCGTGTGCGAATCACCGTCTGACTAGCGCGATGCAGAAAAACACACGTAGCCAATACCCCCGCCAAAAGAAGAGATACGTCCTTGATAGCTGTGAAGTTGTGATGGCGAGCGAAACAACAGGAAGCAGCAACACACGTCGGTCTCCACGAAAGGCACGTACAGCGAACTGCTGGGCCCGCTCACCTTTAACCCGTGCTGAGGGGAACGCACGCGCGCGTCACGTCACTTATGCAGTTTTTCACGCGCGCTTGCGCGCATGGCCCTTCCCTCGTATTACAAGCGGACGTGCAGTTTTCCATGCGCGCTTACGCACATGGCCCTTTCCTCGTATTACACGCGGACGTGCAGTTTTTCACGCGCGCTTACGCGCATGGTCCCTTTCCTCGTATTACACGTGGACGTGCAGTTTTTCACGCGCGCTGAAATGCCCACGCACGTCTGTACGCGTCACGTCACAGGGGCGCTTGCGCTTGAGGGGCCTTTTGTCCAATGAAAATGCGTATGCGTGCAGACGCGCTTAGGCACTAAGGGCCTTTCATCGAATTACACGCTGACGTGCAATTTTTCACGTGCCAAATCACTCCGTATCAAGCTGGCCACTCGTAAGCACACGGAAGACCACGCTCCTGCCCAGAGGGACGAACTACTGCCCCCCAGAGCCCCGAGCATGCTCCCACCTGCCATCTGCTGCTGCCTGACTGCCTGCTGCCCACGTGCCCTGCCATTTGCTGCCAGCACATCAGCCAGGGGTGCTGTTGCTGTGACCACCCCTGCTGGAACCGAAGACTCCCGACTGGGATTCCATGGCTCCACAGCCCAGCCCCAGGACCCAGTTGCCCACCCACTCCTGCCTCTGGGGTTGTCATGTGGGGGCAAACACCATCTGTGACCACTGACAACCCCCGGCCAGAGAGGCAGAGGGGCACCAGCTTCAGTGCCACCGAAGTTGGTGTCCTGGTGGAGCAAGTCCTGGGGCAGTATGATGCCCTCTTCGGAAGTTCCCGCGCCGACAAGGAAGGACGGACTCGGATCTGGACTGACATCGTGACTGCCATCAACGCGGAGGGGGTGGCAGTCCGCGACTTACAACATGTCAGGAAGCGCTGGGAGGACTTCAGGTCCAGGACCCTGAACAAGGCCCGGCGCCTCTTGAAGGCAGCGGAAGCCAAGGGGCGCCGGGGCCACTTGTCGGAAGAACAGATGAGGGTCCTGGAACGCATATCCCCAGCGCTCCACGTCCAGGTCCTAGAGAGGCAGACCCGTCTGGAGTCGAGCGGTGAGTGTACATGCATCCTGATTGTGAGCAGTGCGTGTGGTGATTATTCAGTAGTGTGCAGGTTGCACATCTGTTTGTATGGGGTAGAGTATGGGTGGGGGTGTACAGGGCCTTGGGGCTGACACATGCGAGGGCTGTGATGTGTGAGACATGGATGGTGCTTGTGTGTGTAGGCTTGCATGCCAAATGCAGTTGTGTGGGCACACATGTTTGGATGAATGTGTATGTAAGTAGACATGTCCGTGATGTCACGCATGTATGTTGTTTTCGGCTGCATGTATCAGCACTGAGTACATGTGCATGTGTGTGTATTTGACAAGGGTGCAACAGTGATGCAACACAGATGCATGTGACAGCGGTATGTGGAAGCCTGATTGGCAGATGTGACATGGATGCCCGTCAGAACAGTGCGACACTTGGCAGAGGTGTACACATGCATGCAAGTGTGGTGGTGTGTGTACATGTGTGGTGCACTTCCTGTGTTGCATGTGATGTCTGGCTCACCTTTGGCTGCTCATGCTGTTGTATGTGTATGGATGGTGGTGGCAGTTGCGATATGTCTGTGGTATGGCTCATGTGTGCGAGTTGTAATGACATGTGTGTTGGGGATTGTGATGACATGTCTGAGGTTTGCCAATGCCACTCATGTACAACTGTCATGTGTGTATGTGTCCATTGTACAGTGCCCTGATGCCTGTGTTTTGTTTCTCCCTGTCTGCAGCGTCAACTGATGAAGAGGGCGGAGAAGGTGCTGTGGAGCACAGCGGCGGGGATCCGACCGCCAGCCGGAGACGCAAGGCCCGGCTCCCCTCCCAGGTTGTCATCTCGTCGGGAGTGAGGAGTCCGGTGCCGCATCCCAGGCCGCAGCTGCCGGGGGGAGGTCCAAGAGGCGGAGGTTGGAGTTGGACTCCTCGGCAGCAGAAGGGGCAGCTGGGACCCCACAGGGCCCAACAGGGGAAGATGGCACGGAGTCATCCAGGTTGGTGGGGGGTTTGGTGGAGGAGGAGGCCGTGCAAGCACCAGAGATGGGGTCTGGAGGTGGGGATCCCACTGGTGCTAGTGGTGCAGTGCAGGACCAGGGACAGGAGGCAGCAAAGGCCGCCGCGGAGGTGCCTGTGTGCAATCCTGTCCCCGATCCTGTGCCTGCATCATCTTGCACCAGCAGGGATGCCTACGTCCAGACCCGTTTTCAGGCAGGGGATGAGCTCACGTCAACTGGCCTTCCTCTGCCTGCGGACGTGGCTATCCAGGTCTGGGTTGAGCCTGTCCTGGCTGGTGTGGCGTTGCGTCAACGGGCCATCCGAGGTGACCTGCAGTCTTTTCATGGAGAGACTGCACGTCATCTCGAATGGCTTGTTGACCACGTCAGCCTGCTGGGACAGGTCACCCAGGCCGGATTCCTCCGTCTGATGGGGCTTGCTCCGACCCCCTCCTCAACTGGACCCCCTACGCGCCAGTCATCCTCTGTGCCATCTTCTCACCCATCAGTCACCTGGGTGCCCTGTGGAGCTGCCTCTGACGGTGCGGCCAGGCTGGTGGAGGAGGCATCCCTGCCACAGTTGGGAGTCGGACGTCCAGCAGGAGTGGCCACATCAACAACTGCACCCCAGCCGGCGCAGGATGTGCAGGCAGCAGGAGGCAGTGCACGGGCAGAGGCACAGCAGCAGCAGCAACGTGGTGGGAGCCATGAAGGCTCGGGGCCTTCAACATCGGAGGGGCAGACATCGGCCGGAGGGCAGGTTGACCCAGGACGGGGTGGTCTTCTGTGTGGCAGCGGTTGGGCCAGCAGATAGGTGCGGAGCGGCGGCGGGCGGAAGAGGCGCGGCTCACAATGGTCAGGGCGGAGGAGGTGGGCCGAGTGCCTCGAGGCAATCCGCAGGGGGTTGGAGGAGGAGACGGCGTCGTCCCTACGGACCCTCGGGGCCATGGAACAGGACCGCCTCCGGGACATCGAACAGGAGTTCGATGATGCCCTGGCCCGGAACACCACGGAGTGAGCCGCTGGACTTGCCCGCCGCCTTTGTATATAGTTCTTTAGTTTTAGGTTTCCTTTGTTTCTTATTATGATTTTGAGTCGACGGACACTGCTCCACTTTTTGTATATAGTTGCATTTTAGTTAGGGTTTTTAGTAGGTTTCCTTTGTTCAGTTGGGCTCATGGACCCTTGGATGTTTTGTACATAGTTCTTCATTGGATTGATTTTATTTTTAATGTGACTTTGGACAACATTTTTTGGGATTTGGATTTGTAGTTTTTATTTTTTTAGACGGACATGCAGCTTCTCTTTTTTTCATTGCCATTGTAGTTTGTTTCATTTAATTTGCATTCTTTTTATTTTAATACAATTTTGTTTTCATACTTCACTGTGTGGTATCATCTCATTGGTTTCATGCATGTCATGTTGGGTGTTTTCCCATTCAATTGCAACCATTGTGTGTGACGGACATGGGTTCATTTGCTTTATGAACATTGGGGGTGTAACATGTAATTTCAATTTCCATGTGGGTGAATGGGTTACTTGGTAGGGCTTTTTGGCTGTGGAGGCTGACCATAACGCACATGATTGGGGATTGTGAGGACCTGGTGGAGGCTGCCCATGGTGGCTGGGGGGTGGGGGTGATAGGGGACATGAGTGGGGGCCTGGTGGGGGCTGCCCCTGCACTGCTGGGGGGGTGGGGGTGGTGGGAGACATGAGTGGGGGCCTGCTGGCAGGTGCCCCACAGTGCTGGGGGGTGGGGGTGCAGGGGTACATGAGTTGCACATGGATGGGGTCCTGCTGGCAGGTGCCCCACAGTGCTGGGGGGTGGGGGTGGCGGGAGACATGGGTGGGGGCCTGGTGGAGGCTGCCCCTGGTGACTGGGGGGGTGGGGGTGGTGGGAGACATGGGTGGGGGCCTGGTAGGGGCTGCCCCTGGTGGCTGGGGGGTGGGGGTGCTGGGAGACATGAGTGGGGGCCTGGTGGGGGCTGCCCCTGCACTGCTGGGGGGTGGGGGTGGTGGGGAACATGAGTTGGACATGGGTGGGGGCCTGCTGGCAGGTGCCCCACAGTGCTGGGGGGTGGGGGTGGTGGGGAACATGAGTTGGACATGGGTGGGGGCCTGCTGGCAGGTGCCCCACAGTGCTGGGGGGTGGGGGTGGTGGGGAACATGAGTTGGACATGGGTGGGGGCCTGCTGGCAGGTGCCCCACAGTGCTGGGGGGAGGGGGTGGTGGGGAACATGAGTTGGACATGGGTGGGGGCCTGCTGGCAGGTGCCCCACAGTGCTGGGGGGTGGGGGTGCAGGGGTACATGTGTTGCACATGGGTGGGGGCCTGCTGGCAGGTGCCCCACAGTGCTGGGGGGTGGGGTGCTGGGAGACAGGGGTGGGGGCCTGGTGGAGGCTGCCCCTGGTGACTGGGGGGGTGGGGGTGGTGGGAGACATGGGTGGGGGCCTGGTGGGGGCTGCCCCTGGTGGCTGGGGGGTGGGGGTGCTGGGAGACATGAGTGGGGGCCTGGTGGGGGCTGCCCCTGCACTGCTGGGGGGTGGGGGTGGTGGGGAACATGAGTTGGACATGGGTGGGGGCCTGCTGGCAGGTGCCCCACAGTGCTGGGGTTGGGGGTGGTGGGAGATATGGGTGGGTGCCTGGTGGAGGCTGCCCCTGGTGACTGGGGGGGTGGGGGTGGTGGGAGACATGGGTGGGGGCCTGGTGGGGGCTGCCCCTGGTGGCTGGGGGGTGGGGGTGCTGGGAGACATGAGTGGGGGCCTGGTGGGGGCTGCCCCTGCACTGCTGGGGGGTGGGGGTGGTGGGAAACATGAGTTGGACATGGGTGGGGACCTGCTCGCAGGTGCCCCACAGTGCTGGGGGGTGGGGGTGGTGGGGAACATGAGTTGGACATAGGTGGGGGCCTGCTGGCAGGTGCCCCACAGTGCTGGATGGTGGGGGTGGTGGGGAACATGAGTTGGACATGGGTGGGGGCCTGCTGGCAGGTGCCCCACAGTGCTGGGGGGTGGGGGTGGTGGGGAACATGAGTTGGACATGGGTGGGGGCCTGCTGGCAGGTGCCCCACTGTGCTGGGGGGTGGGGGTGGTGAGGAACAATAGTTGGACATGGGTGGGGGCCTGCTGGCAGGATCCCCACAGTGCTGGGGGGTGGGGGTGCAGGGGTACATGAGTTGCACATGGGTGGGGGCCTGCTGGCAGGTGCCCCACAGTGCTGGGGGGTGGGGGTGGTGGGGAACATGAGTTTGACATGGGTGGGGGCCTGCTGGCAGGTGCCCCACAGTGCTGGGGGGTGGGGGTGCAGGGGTACATGAGTTGGACATGGGTGGGGGCCTGCTGGCAGGTGCCCCACAGTGCTGGGGGGTGGGGGTGGTGGGGAACATGAGTTGGACATGGGTGGGGGCCTGCTGGCAGGTGCCCCTTAGTGCTGGGGGGTGGGGGTGGTGGGGAACATGAGTTGGACATGGGTGGGGGCCTGCTGGCAGGTGCCCCACAGTGCTGGGGGGTGGGGGTGCAGGGGTACATGAGTTGCACATGGGTGGGGGCCTGCTGGCAGGTGCCCCACAATGCTGGGGGGTGGGGGTGCTGGGAGACATGCGTGGGGGCCTGGTGGAGGCTGCCCCTGGTGACTGGGGGGGTGGGGGTGGTGGGAGACATGGGTGGGGGCCTGGTGGGGGCTGCCCCTGGTGGCTGGGGGTTGGGGGTGCTGGGAGACATGAGTGGGGGCCTGGTGGGGGCTGCCCCTGCACTGCTGGGGGGTGGGGGTGGTGGGGAACATGAGTTGGACATGGGTGGGGGCCTGCTGGCAGGTGCCCCACAGTGCTGGGGGGTGGGGGTGGTGGGGAACATGAGTTGGACATGGGTGGGGGCCTGCTGGCAGGTGCCCCACAGTGCTGGGGGGTGGGGGTGGTCGGGAACATGAGTTGGACATGGGTGGGGGCCTGCTGGCAGGTGCCCCTTAGTGCTGGGGGGTGGGGGTGGTGGGGAACATGAGTTGGACATGGGTGGGGGCCTGCCGGCAGGTGCCCCACAGTGCTGGGGGGTGGGGGGGTGGGGAACATGAGTTGGACATGGGTGGGGGCCTGCCGGCAGGTGCCCCACAGTGCTGGGGGGTGGGGGTGGTGGGGAACATGAGTTGGACATGGGTGGGGGCCTGCTGGCAGGTGCCCCTTAGTGCTGGGGGGTGGGGGTGGTGGGGAACATGAGTTGGACATGGGTGGGGGCCTGCTGGCAGGTGCCCTACAGTGCTGGGGGGTGGGGGTGCAGGGGTACATGAGTTGCACATGGGTGGGGGCCTGCTGGCAGGTGCCCCACAGTGCTGGGGGGTGGGGGTGCTGGGAGACATGGGTGGGGGCCTGGTGGAGGCTGCCCCTGGTGACTGGGGGGGTGGGGGTGGTGGGAGACATGGGTGGGGGCCTGGTGGGGGCTGCCCCTGGTGGCTGGGGGGTGGGGGTGCTGGGAGACATGAGTGGGGGCCTGGTGGGGGCTGCCCCTGCACTGCTGGGGGGTGGGAGTGGTGGGGAACATGAGTTGGACATGGGTGGGGGCCTGCTGGCAGGTGCCCCACAGTGCTGGGGGTGGGGGTGCAGGGGTACATGAGTTGCACATGGGTGGGGGCCTGCTGGCAGGTGCCCCACAGTGCTGGGGGTGGGGGTGCTGGGAGACATGGGTGGGGGCCTGGTGGAGGCTGCCCCTGGTGACTGGGGGAGTGGGGGTGGTGGGAGACATGGGTGGGGGCCTGGTGGAGGCTGCCCCTGGTGACTGGGGGGGTGGGGGTGGTGGGAGACATGGGTGGGGGCCTGCTGGCAGGTTCCCCACAGTGCTGGGGGTGGGGGTGGTGGGGAACATGAGTTGGACATGGGTGGGGGCCTGCTGGCAGGTGCCCCATAGTGCTGGGGGGTGGGGGTGGTGGGGAACATGAGTTGGACATGGGTGGGGGCCTGCTGGCAGGTGCCCCTTAGTGCTGGGGGGTGGGGGTGGTGGGGAACAATGTTGGACATGGGTGGGGGCCTGCTGGCAGGTGCCCCACAGTGCTGGGGGTGGGGGTGGTGGGGAACATGAGTTGGACATGGGTGGGGGCCTGCTGGCAGGTGCCCCTTAGTGCGGGGGTTTGGGGGTGGTGGGGAACATGAGTTGCACATGGGTGGGGGCCTGCTGGCAGGTGCCCCACAGTGCTGGGGGGTGGGGGTGCTGGGAGACATGGGTGGGGGCCTGGTGGAGGCTGCCCCTGGTGACTGGGGGGGTGGGGGTGGTGGGAGACATGGGTGGGGGCCTGGTGGGGGCTGCCCCTGGTGGCTGGGGGGTGGGGTGCTGGGAGACATGAGTGGGGGCCTGGTGGGGGCTGCCCCTGCACTGCTGGGGGGTGGGGGTGGTGGGGAACATGAGTTGGACATGGGTGGGGGCCTGCTGGCCGGTGCCCCACAGTGCTGGGGAGTGGGGGTGGTGGGGAACATGAGTTGGACATGGGTGGGGGCCTGCTGGCAGGTGCCCCACAGTGCTGGGGGGTGGGGGTGCTGGGAGACATGGGTGGGGGCCTGGTGGAGGCTGCCCCTGGTGGTTGGGGGGTGGGGGTGGTGGGAGACATGGGTGGGGGCCTGTGGAGGGTGCCCCTGGTGGCTGGGGTTGCAGGGGGACATGCGTTGGTGGGCAGTAGTGCAAGTTGACATGTGGGTTGGCTGGGGGGCATGGCCATGGTGGATGTGGTGCCTGCAGGACATGTGCAGGGTAGGCCCCTGTGGTGTGAGCCACCTGCAGGGGCCGTGGACGGTGTAGAGGGAACACCTGGGAGGGCCCACACGTGCAATTCACATGTGGTGCTCCCCGCGCACCCCTGTAATACACGTACCCTGATGGAATCACGTGTCGAACTTCCCCCGCACCCCGAAATACACGTACCCTGATGGAATCGCGTGTGGAACTTCCCGCGCACCCCTGGAATACACGTACCCTGCTGATTTCGCGTGTGTAACTTCCCCTGCACCCTGAAATACACGTACCCTGATGGAATCGCGTGTGGAACTTCCCGCGCACCCCTGAGATACGTGTACCCTGCTCGCATGGGCCCAATCGCGTGTGTGAATTCCTGCGCACCCCTGAAATACACGTACCCTGCTGGAATCGCGTGTGGAACTTCCCCTGCATGCTGAAATACACGTACCCTGCTGGAATCGCGTGTGTAACTTCCCCTGCACCCTGAAATACACGTACCCTGCTGATATCGCGTGTGGAACTTCACGCGCACCCCTGAAATACACGTACCCTGCTGAAATCGCGTGTGGAACTTCCCCTGCACCCTGAAATACACGTACCCTGCTGATATCGCGTGTGGAACTTCACGCGCACCCCTGAAATACACGCACCCTGCTGATTTCGCGTGTGAAACTTCCCCCGCACCGTGAAATACACGTACCCTGCTGATATCGCGTGTGGAACTTCACGTGTACCCCGAAATACACGTACCCTGCTGATTTCGCGTGTGAAACTTCCCCCACACCCCGAAATACAAGTACCCTGCTGATATCGCGTGTGGAAATTCCCACGCACCCCTGAAATACACGTACCCTGCTGAAATCGCGTGTGGAAATTCCTGCGCACCCCTGAGATACCCGTACCCTGCTCGCACGGGCCCAATCGCGTGTGGAAATTCCCGCGCACCCCTGAAATACACGTACCATGATGGAATCGCGTGTGGAACTTCCCGCGCACCCCTGAAATACGCGTACCCTGCTCACACAGGGCCAATCGCGTGAGGTACTTCCCGCGCACCCCAGTGATACACGTAGCCCGCTTGCTGTGCTGGTACAGGGTTGGCGCAGCCCTTTGCGCTGGATTGGGTATTTTGATGGCTTTTCCCTGCGCGAGAGGCGTTCTTGGGGGCGTAACTGGCGCTGCTGCAGGGTCGCTGCGCCACTGTGCGCCACGGCTGGTTTTGGTGGCTGGAATCCATGAATACGCTGTGCGCGGAAATGGATTTTAGCGCACGCGGCTGGCGCAGGGATTCACACGCGCACACTGTGCGCCAGCCGCGTGCGCCACTTGTGCGCTGGATTCTATGAATTACCCCCTTAATTACTCAGTTGTAGTAGGCAGATTCGATATGGCTAGGATTGTGCAAAATAAGCAGGTTCAAATAGACAGAATGTACATAGAAGTAGGCAGATTCGATTTGGCTATGATTTTGCAAAATAGGCAGGTCCAAATAGACAAAATGTACGTAGCAGTAGGCAGATTCGATTTGGCTAGGATTGTGCAAAATAAGCAGGTTCAAATAGACAGAATGTATGTAGCAGTAGGCAGATTCGATTTGGCTAGGATTGTACAAAATAGGCAGGTCCAAATAGACAGAATGTACGTAGCAGTAGGCAGATTCGATTTGGCTAGGATTGTGCAAAATAAGCAGGTTCAAATAGACAGAATGTACGTAGCAGTAGGCAGATTCGATTTGGCTAGGATTGTGCAAAATAGGCAGGTCCAAATAGACAGAATGTACATAGCAGTAGGCAGATTCGATTTGGCTAGGATTGTGCAAAATAGGCAGGTTCAAATAGACAGAATGAACATAGCAGTAGGCAGATTCGATTTGGCTAGGATTGTCCAAAATAGGCAGGTTTAAATAGACAGAATGAACATAGCAGTAGGCAAAAATGAGTTTGGCTAGGATTGTGCAAGATAAGCAGGCTCAGCAGTGGTTTTGGAGTATATAGATGGAGGAGTACCTGTTGCTGAGGCTAGTTACGTTCTATGGCCAGTTGTCACTATATCAGGAATACAAGTCTTAGGTGCTACATAGCTTAAGAGGCACAGGGCATAACAGTGGGTGTGACAGGCAGGTGATGGGCAACTCCTTGGCCCAATTATAGATACAAGTATGCAAATAAGGTGAACAGTGCGGTATAGCAACCAGCAGCGGTGACTAGGTTAAACAGACTGTGGAATACAGGGTATATGGCAGCCTCACACAGGATAGGCAATGAACATTATGGAAATAGTAAGGCTGATGCTACTAGCCTGAACATTGTTAATGCAAGGATCAGTGTTTAAGTGCATAGCCTCCGCTCACACGTGAATCGTGCGCGGCCGGGTGATAGGTTGCCTTGTGGGCAGATCAGTGTGCGACGTTCAGCAATCAGAGTGATACGTAAATGGTGGAGATAAGGAGCATGACAGTACCTGAATCGATCACAGTAGTATGTGGGCCTCCGGCAATTGCAGACAGTTATTAGCCAGGCTTAGCACGTTTGCTTTCATTTACCGACTTTTACAATGATATGCTGCTATTTTCTTGACAGTATGTTAACAAATTTCATTTTAAGGCTACATATCACTAAAACATGCAATGTGGTACATGAACAAACTTAAGAGAGAAAATGTGGGTTGTGTAGGGTGACCAGATAAAAAATAAACGGGACAGCACATACACATAGGAGTAGGACTAAAGTAAACACAAATAAAACTGTAGTCCTACTTCTATGTCACTGGCCTGTTGGGGGTGGGGGGTGTTGACAGGCACACTCCTCGCATTGGAGGAGAAAATAGGGGCATGAAAAGCATTTGCACCCCCATTTCACCCCCCCATTCGTGCAGGAAAAGTCGCACCTGGCCTGGAAAAAACGGGACCGTAGCCACCCACTCTTGTAAACCCTGGATGGGGTTTATAAAATTACAAAACTCCCGGGACCCTGGGACAGAGGGCAATTTCCCGGGACTGTCCCAGGAAAACCGGGATGTCTGGTCACCCTACGGTTGTGAGAAACCTGCAGGGAGTTCATGGGAGAAGTAGGCCTGGGCGAGTGGGAATGGAAAGATCCACCTCATTAAGGCATGCCAAGAAAGGGTTAACCAAATGTGGAAGTGAAGGCCGGGAAGTGGTCCCGCCTAGATACTTTCCACAACTCCTGTGAAACATTGTTGTGCGTGCCTCCTCCAGCAGACCGAGTGCAACACGAGAAAACGATTAACAAAACAACACAACGGGCCAAACAGATTCGAGTATGCAATTTCAAATAAAACAAAACCATGCAAAATATACAATTTAATCAAACAGAAAGCAGTTCAGGGAGGAGCCTTTGGGCTAACGCCTTTTGCCAGCTCTGTCAGCCAGTCCCTTGTGCGCCAGAATGTCACCCTGAAGGCAGTAAGCGGCACACCCTGCCAGGACCTTTTCTGGCTTAGGGTATGTGCTGAAATGGGCATGGCTCTTTCAGCGAAGTGAACAAGACAGGATTGTGAGGTGAAGCATGCCACATTGGCAGTGCAGTGGCATGCCATGCCGCCCAGATTGATGGCTATTATGAACTGGCTCCCATACAAAGTGCAGGCTTCACTTTATTTGCGTGTGCTTAGAAATACTTGATTATAATTGTAACTGCTTATTTACAACATGCTTAATACCAAAGAGGTTTCTTTTTCTTTAAAATTCTTTATGAATTCCCAATATTAACACAACACAATCATCAAATAGGACCAGCGAGTTACATCTTAACAAATCACATGGCTCTTCCCAAGAAGGAAAGATGTAGAATAGTTTCACTCTTCTCTGTGGAATCCCACATCATAGAACCATCAACTATAAAAAATAACCCTATGCAATATTACTAGATATGAAAAACAAAAATACAAAACAGAAACATACACGGACACGTATAGACAGTACAACACAATTCGACTCACACAAGAATATCTTACTCACATCTTTGCAAGTCACACTTCACCTCAACTCTTTCTACTGTAGCTATGGTAGATTACTCTCAGCCATACAATTCATTAAATGGTCCCCATATCTCCAAATGTTCATCCTCTCCCTTCAGTTTTTGCATCACAGGTTTTTCATAACTGGACAGAGTTTGCAAATCAGACAGCCGTCTCTCTGCCTTTGGCTTTTTTCTTGTTTTACAGACCCTCAAAATGTACTTAGTTGCCATCACCAGTGCCTTATTTATCCAGCTACCATAGTCTGGAGCTACATCACATCTCCCAGTATCTGAGAGTAGGATTACAGGTGATCTAGGAAACACCACTCCCAAAATTGTATCTACTCTGTCCAGGTCCTCCCCCCAAACACCAGACACTCTCGGGAATTCGCATAGCATGTATATCAGGGTTCCTCCCCTTTGGCCACATCCTCAGCAGGATTTCTCATTTGTCATGCCTAAATCCAGCATCCATACTCGGGTCCAATACAGATGACATAGAATTCTCTGACAAATACATTGCAGGTTCCAATCCATCTTAGATCTCGTACCCACTCTTAATAAAATATCCCATTCCTTAACGGTTATGTCTCTACACAGCTTTTGATCGATGCTTTCCGCAATCTTTCCCAGGAGGCAATCCTTGAAAGCTCCATAGGCATCATTTTCAGGAATGTTGAAACCATACGAGGTGGCGGATCACATATATTACAGACCATCAGTTTATCCCTCATTGATCCATTCAGTAACCCCTGGCTCTGCGTAAGAAGAGATTCCAATTCTGTATACTTCCTTAGTTCCCTCTTCCCTAAACCAAAATTGATTCTAAGCGAGTGAAAGGAATCATCCGCACATCATTCCAAACATCACACACTTTTAAAACTCCTTTTGTCGACCAACTCCGTCAGCACAAAGTTTTGTTCTCAATTTCTAATCCTGGATTGTACCACAAGGATGCTCCATGTTTGAATCCATACAATCTTGTCACAACCTGCCATCCATCAAAACAAGTGCATCTCTAGTTGCCCCTTGGGTAATTTCGTGGTTAAGTTAGGCATTTTCTCCATAGAAAATATATTTCTCCATAGAATATATATTTCACAAGGTATATGGTGAAAAGTTAACATTTTCTATAGACATTCACAATGGCATGCAATTATCCCTCTCAGTAAAATCGACTTTTTCAACACAAACCCCTTGTGGTAGTGCTCCAGATTAGGGTAACCAAAACCCCCTTCTCGTACTCAACGCATTAAAATATATCATGGAATTCCGGGCCTCTTAGCCTCTCTCCCCATAAGACATTCTGAAAAACATTTTCAATATGCCTGAGCACCTTCGTAGGAATCCTCAGAGAGAGCGATTGAATAATGTAGATAACTTTAGGTAAAAACACTATATTAATTGCATCGAGTTTTGCCCACATATAAAGAGTTAGGTGAACCAATTTTTGCACATCCTGTTGAAGAACTTCTATTAACTTGACTATATTAAAGTCAATTATCTTCTTTAGATCCCGAATAGGGTGAACTTCCAAGTACTTCTCACTTGTATTGGCCTATTGACATTTCCAAGCAGTCAAGTCCCAATGTGGATGAGAGATGTCAAGTGGAAAGACCACCGATTTTTCCCAATTAATTTTGTGGCCTGATAAGAGACCCAAGTCCTCGAACATGCTCTTTAGTCTCCCCCTCCGTCCTTTGGGTTGGCCAGGATTACGGTCATATCATCAGCATGGCACAGAACTTTGATTTCACTATCCCCCACTCTTAGACCTTGAAGGCCCTGCTCCTGTTTAATATAAGCCACAAGAGGTTCTGGCGCAAAACTAAATCCTCTAGACAACGTGAAGGGGCTGAAAGTTCCCTATTCACCCATACCCTGGCACTAATTGATGAATGCAAGGCTCTAACCGCTCTCAAGAATATATTTCCATACCCCATCTTGAATAATGGTATTACACAAATTGTTTGAACACAATTGTTCAAATGAACAATTGACCTAATTGCGTTGGGTGGTGGTTTGCAGGGTTTCCCCCCCACACATATGTAACAATTGACCTTCACAATTCTGTCAATTGTGAAAAGGTCAATTGTCATTTGAGCAATTGTAACTCATACAATTCATATACAGCCTTATTAATGTATAGTCTAAGTAGTTCCAGTTTACACGATGAAATGCTTTTTCAGCATCCATAAAGATCAATAGGATCTTTTCCACCTCACACTTTGGGAATCCCAGGATGTCGATGATGCTCCTGATATGGTCATAACCATGTCTCTCCCGCATTAACTTAACCTGAGAGTGATCAATCAAGTCACCAATGTACCTGTCTAATCGATTAGTCAGGATCCTGGTAAATAATTTAGCATCCACATTAAGCAGTGAAATTGGTCTGTAATTACTGCACCTCGTTTGGACCCTGACTCGTTTTGGAATTACAGTGATGCATACTTCCCTCATGGTTGGACATAACAATGCATCCAGTAAAAAATAATGATTTCACATACATAGAAATGCAGTCAATTGAAGACCAAGAGCTCTACAAAATTCAATTGGTAGTCCATCTAGACCCAGTGATTCGCTCTTACTAAGCTGGTTAATAGCAAGAAGTATCTCTGCCTTGCTAATTGGTTGGTCAAGGGCTGCTGCATGTTCCATAGTCAATTTTGGTTGATCAATTTTGGTAAAGAAATCTTCTAAATGAGTCTTTTATGTAAATTGGGTTTCAGTGTACACAGACTTATAGAAGTTCTGAAAGCACTCACATATTTTCTCTCTCTTTACCATTATTTCACTTTGATCATTTACTATTTATTTGATGTACATCCGTTCTACTATGCCTTTTAACTTGTTAGCTAGGAGTCGACCAGTCTTTTCTCCCTACTCCCAGTATTTCTTTTTCATATAAAACAGCTCCTTCTCCGCCTGCAAATCTGTTTCACATCTCAGAGATTCTTTTGCTCGGTCCATCCTTGCCTTGTCCTCAGTGCTTTTTTTTATTTGATATTTCTTTTGCAACCCGCTAAGTTCATTTTCCAAACGCCTCCATTCTCCCAATCCTGACTTCCTAGCACAAGATGTCAGGTTCATCAGTTCCCCATGACCAGTTGCTTTAAAACTGTCCCAAACTATTAACTCATCAGCTATGCCAACACTTGCCTCAAAGAAAGAATTAATAAGAGACTTCTATGTGCAGACCCGCAGAGCTATAATACCCGGGCTTATACATCCAAAAGCTGACAAGAGGAACTAGGACAGACTGCTTTCAGTTTAATGTCATTCTACCTTCTAGGCACCCCTTATGTTGCCGTTTATTAACTTAGTAAACATGTAATGTTATTTTAAAGACTCTTTTTCAATTTCAGTCAGTCTACTATCGCATTCTGTCCTTCTATGACTTTTGCAGCTGGTGCGGTTGAAGGCAGAGCCAAAATAGGGGGTATTAAGCAATCTGCAAAAGGGACTCTATAGTTATGGTTAAGTTGGGCTCACAAATGGAGTTCGGTGAATCAGCACAAAACCTTTCAAAAGAACTATGCATCGATCTAACTCTGAATTCATGCGGCGCATGTTGTGCAGTTGTGTGAGGCAGAGAGGCTAGTGGAGGTTGGGCAGAGGCTCTACATCTTTCATTTCTAGAGCAATGTCTAATAGGACAATGTTTGCTCTCACCTACAACACAAACTGCTGGATGGATTGGTACCAATACTGCGTGAGATGCTAGTGGCAGTCTGATTTCTGACTTGGTGCTGGTCTGGTGAAAATCCATTGAGCCTTTTCCTTTAAAGTGTACACAAAAGTGACCAAAATCCCTTTTGATATATCTTGGATCACAGAACTCAGTTCACAGACAGGTAGGGCCATTTTTAATCTGCAAACAACAATTTTATTAAGCCCAACCAGATTGGCTGATTCAAAGGCAGTCACTCTGATTGAAAAGAGGGCCGGCAAGTGATCTGCCCTGCAGATTTTCATTGTGGGTCTCCAAAGACTGCCATACGAATCACTGACATCGTGCTGGGATGACTGGGCAAACTGTGAAGTGTGAATTATGAGCCCGAAAAAGAAGAAATGTGTGATTTTTGTTGGGGCCCATGGGCTACAAGTGGCTGCTGGCTGTGTCTGCTGAGCCAGGTCAGCAGGCTCGACTCAGGAGTCAGTCCCCACTCAAATTTGAAGGCTTGGCTCGAAGGCTAGTGGCAACTCGCTGACCCACCATAGCCACTTGGGAGTCTAGGCCAAGCCCTGTGCAAAGTGGCCATGCTAACGTGGCTGTACATTGGGCACGGCATTCGAGCATACCCCTGCCAATGTGGCCACTGTGCATGACCAAATGCCCATTGGTCACAGCAGATGGCAAAAGGCGTCCCAGGGGCATGCCAGAAATCACATGCAGTGACTTGGGAGTTGCAAGCAGAGTCCAAGGATATACATCTGGCAACGTCAGGGGTATTGACTGACATGTCCACACTCTGCATTCAGTAGCCACTGCAGATGGCTTGTTGGCGACCGGGGCATAGCCAAAGGCCATGCCCAAGCGAAAGTAGCTGCAGGGCGTGGCTACAAGTAATTCTCAGCGACCTCATTGGACTGTTGGTGGAGTCTACACCCAGCAAAAGGCCACGGGCACTATGTTTACTGTGTATGGCCAAAAGGCACACCCAATTGATACAATGGGCAGGATTGGCACACATGGGACATTGCCGCAGACATGACCAGTGTGCACGGTAAGTATGGTTGCATGTACCATTATAAACACTACAAATCCAGCGAAGAAACCTTCGCTGCAGATAGTCCATGATTATGTTGATCTCTATGCAAGTACTTTTGTGAAAAGTCTCTTTTTTAAATTGATCCTTTGCTTGCAGTTCAAAACAACAAAACCCACAAATTCACCAGTTCTACCAACCAAAGAAACCCAAAGAAATGGACACCACCATCCTAAAGTAACCATTAGTCTGCTACTGCCATGCACTGCTCAAGACACCACACACGCCAACGCAAATGGCATTCTCCTACCCACAGTTCCTTCAGGACATGAGGAGCAAACACAGTGATGAAAAAACACTAGTACCTCAGGGTTACTAAAGTTCAGTTAAGAGGCAACAAGGAATAGAGGCGAAATGAACTGACAGGTTATTGTCAAGGCCTCATTTTCCATGTCAATCAGCACAAGGTGTAGCATCATGAGCAGTGTATGGAAGCGGTGGCAGCTGACTTATGGCTGCTTTGGGACCCTTGCCTGTGAGACTGTGAGATTCTGTTGTGTTTTCTGCAACCATAATGTTCGTTTGACAAAGTTAGTTCTTTGAATTTCAAAGTTGTGGTGAAACAAATGCCGGAAGCACTGTCACAGTTAACTGCCCGCTCTGGGGATTAATTGGGTGTGGTCCCAGACAGCAGGTGTAAGGACTTGAAAACATTCACAGTCAACTTTGAGTGGTTTGGCGATTGAGAAAACCAGCAAAAGGAGGAGATGGGCAAAAGAAAAGAGAGCAAGGGAATTTGTAAGTGAGAGAGAAAGGAGTGGAGTAGGTCGTAGACAAAAGGGGGATGTGGGAGGAGTATTAGGAAGTGGTAGGAGGAGAATATCAAGAGGTGGCAGGAGTAGAAAGAACATCATGTGATGACACGAGGAGGAAAGTAACCGAGATGAAAGGACGTGAACATCAAGAGGTGGCTGGAGGAGAGGGTTACATGTGATTTAAAAAAATCCTAAATAATTAATCCCATTACAACTAATACCATAATAACCAATTCCAAAAAATAACAAATTAATTTTACGTCTTTTTTGGGGGAGTCACCCCCTCGTTTGTTGTTCCTAATACTTTTCCCCCATCCTCAAAGCCACTATTCCCACTCCCAATCCCTTTTTTTGCTTTTTTCCGAATTCGTTATTTTAGAATTTGTTATTTTCGGTTTGTTGTAATGGGATTACTTATTCTGTTATTTGTGATAATCACTGCATACCGTAGGAGAGTATTAGGAGGTAATAGGAGGAGAGTATCAAGAGGTTGCAGGAGTAGAACATCATGTGATGACAGGAGGAGGAAAGTATCTGGAGTTGGCAGGATGTGAACATCAAGAGGTGGCAGGAGGAGAGCATTAGGAAGTGGCCTGAGGAGATCATCAAGAGGTGGAAGGAGGTGAGCATTAGTAGGTGGCAGGAGGAGATTATCAAGAGGTGGCAGGAGGAGAGCATTGGGAAGTGGCAGGAAGAGATTATCAAGAGGTGGCAGGAGGAAAGCCTTCGGAGGTGGCAGAAGGAGAATATCAAGAGGTGGCAGGAGGAGAGCATTAGGAGGTGGCAGGAGGAAATGATCAAGAGGTGGCAGGAGGAGGGCATTAAGAGGTGGCAGGAGGAGATTATTAAGAGGTGGCAGGAGGAGAGCATTAGGAGGTGGCAGGAGGAGATTATCAAGAGGTGGCAGGAGGAGAGCCTTAGGAGGTGGCAGGAGGAGATTATCAAGAGGTGGCAGGAGGAGAGCATTTGGAGTTGGCAGGAGGAGAATATCAAGTGGTGGCAGGAGTAGAACATCATATGATAACAGGAGGAGGACCGTATCTGGAGTTGGCAAGACGTGAACATCAAGAGGTGGCAGCAGGAGAGCATTAGGAAGTGGCAGGAGGAGATTATCAAGAGGTGACAGGAGGTGAGCATTAGTAGGTGGCAGGAGGAGATTATCAAGAGGTGGCAGGAGGAGAGCATTAGGAGGTGGCAGGGGGAGAGCATTAGGAAATTGCAGGAGGAGAATATCAAGAGGTCACTGGAGTAGAACATCACATGATGACAGGAGGAGGAACGTATCTGGAGTTGGCAGGATGTGAGCATACATCAAGAGGTGGCAGGAGGAGAGCATTAGGAGGTGGCGGGAGGAGATTTTCAAGAGGTGGCAGGAGGAGAGCATTGGGAAGTTGCAGGAGGAGATTATCAAGAGGTGGCAGGAGGAGAGTATTAGGAGGTGGCAGGAGGAGAATATAAAGAGGTGACAGAAGGAGAGCATTAAGAGGTGGCAGGAGGAGATTGTCAAGAGGTGGCAGGAAGAGAGCATTAGGAAGTGGCAGGAGGAGATTATCAAGAGGTGGCAGGAGGAGAGCATTAGGAGGTGGCAAGAGGAGATTATCAAGAGGTGGCAGGAGGAGAGCATTAGGAGGTAGCAGGAGGAGATTATCAAGAGGTGACAGGAGTAGAACATCATGTGATGAGAGGAAGAGGAAAGTATCTGGGGTTGGCAGGATGTGAACATCAAGAGGTGGCAGGAGGAGAGCATTAGGAGGTAGCAGGAGGAGATTATCAAGAGGTGACAGGAGTAGAACATCATGTGATGAGAGGAAGAGGAAAGTATCTGGGGTTGGCAGGATGTGAACATCAAGAGGTAGCAGGAGGAGAGCATTAGGAGGTGGCAGGAGGTGATCATTAGGAGGTGGCAAGAGGGGAGCGTTAGGAGGTTGCAGGTGGAGATTATCAAGAGGTGGCAGGAGGAGAGTATTAGGAGGTGGCAGAAGGAGAATATAAAGAGGTGGCAGAAGGAGAGCATTAGGAGGTGGCAGGAGGAGATTGTCAAGAGGTGGCAGGAGGAGAGCATTAGGAAGTGGCAGGAGGAGATTATCAAGAGGTGACAGGAGGAGAGCATTAGGGGGTGGCAGGAGGAGATTATCAAGAGGTGGGAGAAGTAGAACATCATGTGATGACAGGAAGAGGAAAGTATCTGGAGTTGGCATGATGTGAACAGCAAGAGGGGGCAGGAGGAGAGCATTGGGAGGTGGCAGGATGAGATTATCAAGAGGTGGCAGGAGGAGAGCATTATGTAGGTGGCAGGAGGAGAATATCAAGAGGTGGCAGGAGTACAACATCTTGTGATGACAGGAGGAGGAAAGTATCTGTGGTTGGCAGGATGTGAACATCAAGAAGTGGCAGAGGGGAAACAGCTTGAGGAGACCAAGAAGAAGGAGAAAGCATCCAGCACGAGTGACGTATTTGAGTGTCAGTAGAGAAAAGCATTAGAGGGCACATATAATTCAAGGCAAGGGGGTTGGGAAGACCCCAACCTAAAGGGATTGAACCCATGTTGGAAGAAGAACAAGCATACAGCATCACATTGTGAAGGGCCGGGAACAGAAGGGGTAGTAGTAAAGAGGAGGAACAGAGTGTTGAAATCTGTGCCATAGCCGAGAGAGGTTATAAGACCCTACTAAACTCCTCCTAGGAAACCTTGAACAGAAAACCCAATTTGTTCTCTCCAAAACTGAAAGAAAGGATCCGATCTTTCTTTCAACTCACCAGAGTAATACAGCAACACCTGCAGGAACCAGCAGAGGTGGCAGTGCCCCACCATCAGCAGGAAGCAAGCCGGGCAACGTTTCCCCTTTTAGTAGGAAGAACAAAAGAGACTCTGAACATCAATAATAACACACAGTCTTGTAAACTGAGAAAGGAGACTGTGAGAATTTGGGAACTGCAGACAAAGGCCTGTGCTGACACTGTCATTTCATTTTCTTAAATGTTGACTCGAAGAGGAGTTCTTTTGAGTTCTGGGAAACCTCAGTATGGGTCAAGATAAGGGGATTTCCTTGAAGTTCGGACTTAGTACTGCAACTATTTGCTTTGTCGTCTGTTTAGTAATTAATAACAAGTCAGGATAAACTCATTTAATACCCAACCCAGGATGGCCTGGTCTGTTGGTCAATGTCCAGTGAATGATGGTAGAACAACAAATTAGATCACGGGATTTTTCTATGATTTAACAATAACATTCATTCATAGAATCGTTGGAATCATCTCAGCTGAACAACTATATACCAGAAACTATCCAGCAATAAGGAAGTATTGAAATGATGAGTTCAACAGAAGAGTTGCTAAAAATGAGGCCTACAATCCTAAAGAAAGAAAATGCAAATAGCCCAGTTCCAGGAAAAGAAACGTTTATTTATTTTTATTTATTTATGTTTTACAACTTTTGCAGTCACAGGAGACTCAACTCTGTGCCACGAGAATGCATTTTCATAACAGATTAATGTGCACAGATTAAAAAAGATAATCTCACTGCATCGACCCAAGGAACTAAGGCGTTTCATGTGTGCAAGGGCCACTATGATGCCAATTAGGTATAATTGAAAAAGATGGGGAAGGGCTTTGCATGCCACAGACATATGTGGTGGAATTGCATTTGAATCCATCACTCCTGTGATGTCAATTTGTCATAAAAACTAGGACATTTCAATCCCTTTTACTGGAAATGGGAATCAGAAATGATGGAATTATACGGTGGCACATCTATCAAGACACTACAAGAACAGTTGCATTGTTAAAGGGACTTGTGGGGGTTGACGAACAAAGCCATTCCAACAGAGGGAGCTATTGTGTGGCCGAAAATGTGTTATGTCCAATTACTAACACCTTGTGCAGCTTGTATTTCAAAAACACTTTGGAGCAATATCATCGTGCAAAAGGGCCATTCTGGTATGGCATGGTTTATTAATATAGCGCTCATACACAGGCAAGTGTTTCAAAGCGCTCAAGGAGGGTGGGAACGGGAAAAAACAACAGTCGCTCAGAGCCCTTGAAATTCTGAGGCGATAATAGTCTGCAGAGGCAGAGTAGTGCTGCGTAAAATATGTTTAACAGTTGGGGTAAGCAAATAGGCCTGACTGCGATTCTGCAGTTTTACCAGTGCAATTAAGGGATGAAGACAAGGAACTGCATAGAAAGTCTTCCAGGGGAGATTGGAGAAAACGCTGGACAGAAAATGTGCTTAAAACAACGCTGTTCTGCTCACTTATGTGGGCTTGTATGCTTTAAAGACGTTTTTATATAGTTTATGCAGGAAAGGAAAAGCCCAAAGTGCCTAAATAGATCAGCTTGACTTGATAAGAAATTCGTGCTGCTCACAGGGGAGCGGAGATCTGCTGATTCAAAGATTCTAGAGAAGGGCCAGCGCACATATAGGACACATGTGTTTAGCCGCTAGACGGTGTGGAGTTCGAAGTAACCCTGGGAGATCTGCAATACTGTGGTGGGTGCCTTGCCAGCATGCACGAATGGGGAGCAGAAACAAACTGTGGGCCTTGGGGGACTGTATACCTTGGATGAGTCGTTTGGGAGACTTGCTTCGGCTAGGTTGTGATAAAGGACACTTGCAATGCATCAGCTCACCACGTTAGTCTTCTGGAATGGCGCATTGTGCGGTATTAGCATAATTGAACTAAAAAACATTTGACCTAAAATATTTGATCTCATTTTTTGACATTTCTTTAGTCAAATGTAATTAAATATATATATATGGGATAGGTAAGGGTATAGCTTAAGTTGAGGGGAAGTGCGGAGGTTGCAGGGGTCTCCTCCCTGCATTTTAGACCAAAAAAAGGTCAAATAAATGTGATGAAATGTGATTAGGTCAAATGTTTTAGGTCAAATAGACCCAAATCACATTGGCCAGCTGCCTGGGTTATCCAGATCATGATCTGAGGAGGAAAGAGAACATGGAAAAGGGAACAGATTTAGACAAACAGGTGTTGAGAGAGGGAGAAAGAGAGAGAGAGAAACATAGATAGAAGACGGAATAATTGAGAGTAATTGCATGGTTATAGTTTGGTTATGTGCCAAACCAGCTCATGAAGATCAGAGCAGACATGCACAGGGAAACTGTATGGTGTCTATAGCAGCGTGCAGTTTGCCCTGAGGGTTGTGTCATAATACTCATTAGATAATATTAATAACAGTGAGGAGCTGTGCAATGGGTTCAGGATGTGCTCAAGGGGACCCCTAAAGATTGGAAGCTTATTTGCTTGGGTTATCTTTTATTATACCAAGACAAACCCTTGAATATTAACTCTGTGATTGCCAAACACAACTTCCAA
The DNA here is from genome assembly GCF_040938575.1 of Ambystoma mexicanum. Lineage (NCBI taxonomy): Eukaryota > Metazoa > Chordata > Amphibia > Caudata > Ambystomatidae > Ambystoma > Ambystoma mexicanum. The sequence goes on along the minus strand of NC_090934.1, from coordinate 1,205,043,696 downwards.
GAATGGCAGAGTCAAGAGTTGACTGTGTAAAAGCAGAATGTGGTAAGAAACAGTAGACGTAAGGAACAGGGAGGCGATCTAGGATGTGCCATCATTTGTTGGCTCCTATAAAAACGATATTGATTGATATTTTATTTATATTGCACTCATACACAAGTGTTTGAGGCAAGGGAGGGGAACAAGGGAAAACAAAAACAACGATCTTACTAGGCCCAGTGACATTCAGAACGTGCAAGTAGGGGGAAGGGGGAGAGTGCAGGGGGGGAGGAACCCAGCGGATCACGCGTGTGTCTATGTGATGGGCCCACGTTGTGCTCATGCATTCCCTTGAAGAACGGAGGCTTGTTTGCAAAGGTTACATTTGACTGTTCTAAGACACATCCCAGGAGCTTACAGCTCGGGCTGCCGAGACCAAGTGTCAAAGAAGACTGGACCAAGACTGGACCAAGGGTTGACCTTGTCAAATGTGCAACTAGTAGATGGCAGGGAACACACGGGGATAGAGGTAGGACGGACAGAAGTGAAAAGGTTTGGCTTGCCTTATGATCAACTTATTTTAGTGTACAGAGAAGGGGATCCGCTTCTATCAAGGTTATGGGAAGAGTGGCAAAGCATGGTACAGAGGTGCCATATTTAGTCAGTGGGCATGAAGGAGCACACCAGCTATGCAGCGTGGCCCCAGAATTTGGCTACAATACCACGAGGGACCACATTAACCCTGGGAGCTATAGGTTCCATAATGAGGTAATAGGGGCACAGGCTAGTATATAAGGAGGAGCTGGAGAACACCACCCGCTATGTAGTACTGACCCTGGAGGCTGTATTTCGGGGATCCCCAAAGCTCCCCATCATGTCCCTACCTTGGTATGTCACATATCAAATGGTGCCACGAACCCCATTTTGGTACAAAAGGATCATCTACGTTTAGAAACAAGAATCCTGAGGATAGGGGTTGAAAGCCCAAGCTAGAAATGTTCGAGGGGGAAAAGACCGAATATTATTTTTCCGAAATAACCTTTGGTCTTTTCTCCCTGGAACATTTCCTACTTGGCCTCCAATGGCACCACACCCCTACCCACCTCCCCACAACATCCCCTCACACACCCCGAGCTCCTACTTACCTTCTTATCTTGCTGCCGACACACTGTGTCCCTGCAACGCCTGTTCCTTTTCACTTCTGTGATCAGGAACCGGTGCGGCAGGGTCTTTACCTCTTTTTTTTCAGAAATGGCTGCAGGGGAAAACCCCACATCTCCTGCTCACAATATAGTGAGCAAGGGTTCGGACGAGACCCCCACAACCCCCAGTACCGAATGCATGATTTTGTCAAACTTTTAGGCCATTCGGAATTTTGGAATGGCCAAAATTCCACCAAATCAAGCATTCAGTCTTTTGAACGGATGTATACGAATTGTTCGAACTACAATTGTTCGAATTACAATTGACCTTTGCAAAATTGACCGAATTGTGAAGGTCAATTGTTACATATATGCGGGGGGAACCCCCCGCAACTCCCCGCAACCCCCCATTATATATATAAATATATATATATATATACATATATATATATATATTACCAAACCAATATATATATATATATTTATATATATATATATATATATATATATATATATATATATATATATATATATGTGCGGTCAATTGTGCAAAGGTCAATTCGGACCCTCGACTTTCGGTCAATTCGGTAATTCGAACAATTGTGTCCGAACAATTTGGGTAATACCTTTTGAACTCAGTCATTGTGGATGATTCTGAAGTCTGATGCATCCCTGACATGCCGGTTATGGGTCTCCATAAGCCATGGGTTGACAGCTGCTGCGAACAGATTCATAAGTACAGGTCAGGGGAGCTGAGACTATCACATTCCCCATCACTTCCATGGAGCTTGCGCTAGTTTCAGTGAGCCCAGAGACCCTACCATCATTAGAATTCTGCCGCAAACCACTATGTTGCCATATTGGGCCAGGAAGCCAGAAGGGAAGCAAAGTCTGACTTCACGTTAGCGGGTGCGATTTTGGTAACTTTGGGGTTTGGAGATGTGGAAAGTCTCCTGCATGAATGAGATCACATGGAGACATTACGGCACAATCACAAACCTTTCTCTGGAGTCACACATAGCGACCACACATCACAGAATTACAATTTCGTTTATGAGCCTGGGTAGAGGACAGGGAAAGTGTGGATGTTAGGACTTGGATTGTGAGTGGAATGGGAGGAAAAGAGAAGAGGGGTGAGCACAGGATTGGAGAGAGAGAGAGAGAACAGACCAGAAGATGTGAAATAGCGCTGAGTGGTCGGAATGAGGAAGAGGGAGTAAGCAGAGTGGAGTGAGGCAGAGCAAGGAAGGTGAGGAAGGAGTGGAGGAGAAACACAAGGAGCGAGATAAGGAGGAGAAGGTAGACAAGGAATATCAGAGAAAGGAGCAAAGGATCAAGTGGGCGGAGAAACAGATGAGATGGGGACAAACAGTTGTAGAGATGAAAAGATAAAAGCAGGGGAGAAAGTTGTGTATTGTTATCTCGTATTTGTATAGCGCCGCCTGCCCTTTGTTATGGCATTGTAGCGCAGTAGGTTGAATCGATCATTACGAGTTAGGCCGTGAATTGGTGGTGCAGTTGCAGCTACTGCTTTATGATGGAGTAAAGTTCACCACAACACATGCATAGAAATGAATCCTTCTTGACCTCACAAAGTCTGAGGTGCACGCCCTCAGTGCTAGAGTCAGTCCTCCACAGACCTCTGTCAGACAACCTAGTGGTACTGGGTGATGGTGCCAGGAAGCACAGACTAGGGGGTCCAATGGGAGAACCGGACGAACTTTCCACCAACCAAGAAAGGTCCAGCATCAAGAAAGAAGGGTTTCGAGTCACCATCAAATCCTGGCTACTGCGAATGGCTGAACTCTTTGGAAGGTAGCCTTGAACTACAGGACAGAGAGAAGAAACAAAGAAAACGGTCACCAAGAAAGTTGAGTGTCTAGCTGGGGGCCAGCGGCAATGTTGCGCGATTTAAACCTCTGTGGTAACAATAGCAGATCTCATTGGGAACCTTTAGTCGGTTTCAAGTCATCTGTTCCTAACTCTATATTTACACACCCTTGTGGTGGCATGGCAACGCCTGCTCCAGTGCCTCATCTCAGTTGCCATACAATTCTGAAGTGGTTCCTGAAGAGACTGACAATCACACCATGCACCAGTTGCAATAAGAAAGCAAAGTCTCGCATAAGAGCAGCGCCATTGTTTGCTGCACTTAGCAGCAACAAGGATGTGTCAGTAATGGTATATAACTATGACATTATTATTATTGTTATTATCAACATTTTTATTGAGACAAAACACTTCCACACACCATGGTTCTTGATTGCATCCCCACTGTGGGTTCTATCAGTTGTAAACCACATTTCGTTCAGAATTTACGCAGGTCCCAGCAATGTCACTTGCAGTAAACTCCTGTCCCCGAGACGGCGCCCGGGCCTTTCCAGTTTTTCAAATGAAAGAGGGCTCGAGACTCAGAGGTGTGCCCAGCAACTGCCCCCAGGTTGGCAGTCAGCAGTCTTCAGACACAGCAACATATTCTTTTCACTCATGGCTTTAAATGTGCACTTTGCAGGGCACCTGTTACACGCTGCATTTGCTGGAGCCCTTCAAGCTGTTTCCTCCCTCGGGGTATACAGAAGTGGGCTATCACATTGTTGCCCTTTTACTACAGTTTCTCAATGTCCGCCCCTTGCTGACAAAGTAGCATTAATAGCTTTTGTGTGGACGTTTAGTGTTTCAGCTCCGTGCTGTGTGGCTTGCTCAGTATAACCTGTTTCTTTGCATCGATTATAATGTATACGGACCACAGGGTGCTTCAGACTTGTACTCTGCTCTGAGCAGGGAGGAGCCCAAACATCGAGTGGAAAGGGGGTCCCATGCGCCGATAGTCCTGGAGCAGGATATTTCCAGGAGACCAAGGGACTGAGAACGAACAGCTGGTAAATGAGGGCACAGTGGTCCATCACTCCTGCTTGTGAGGTAGGGTGAGGGCAAAGGGTGAGCGTTGAACTTGTGTCCCTTGAGGTGGTCCGCAGCCCTCTGTGGTCTTCAAGTGGAAGTGCTAGTACTCTATCCGCTGTTTGTGCAACACTCTGGCCTATGGTTGCTGGTGAGTGGGATAGGAGGGTGTGACTTTTAGCCCCTCTTACATCCCAATCTTCACAGTGCTGACTTTGATGCAGCATCCATTATTAGTTTTGGCTTTTAGGTTTTGCTAAAGCGCCACCTATATGCCAGAACTATTGCATCAGAGTACAGCTAGGAATAATTACCTATAATTGTTCTTTTATAACAAGCTTAGTACCAGCGAGTGGTTTCTAAGAGTGGGATCGGGATTCAAATCTGTGTTGCGCTGCGTTGTCTTGTTTCTAGGACCAACGCAATCCCCCTGAGATATCCTCTCTCCCCTATGAGTAGGGGCACAAAGCTTGAAGGTGTTGTTTGGTTAATTGCCCAACCACTAAGTTGCCAGGGCCATGTTAATCCCTATGTCCAATTGCACCCACTTCCTGCCCCTCCCCGCCAAAACTCATCCTTCTGGGAGCTTACTATTTTGTTTTTTGTATTCAAGTGTGCTCCAAGTAAAATATAACTTTTCACACTATACAACATATTTCAAATATTTAATCACAGAAACATTATTAAATCAAAAAAACCTATTACAAATTTGGCTCCTGTTATTTCATAGCACACTCTAAAATACTATATTATCACAATATTTCCTTAAGTCTTAAAAATAACTTCAGATCTTAATTCATCTATATACACTTACTCTAAAATCTTCATAAGTTGCAAACAAAAGTCATGTTTATAGCAAAGCTAAAATAACATACCTTACATGCTAGTCGGTTATTGGATGGAGATTTACGGGACGTAGGAGGATTTCCTTCTATATACATGTCCATAAATTCGATAATGCCAACATCAGAGATAGGCTGGTACAATTCAAGAATCTTGCCAAGAAGGCATCTCTGAGAAAGGCTTCGCTGTTATCTACCAATCTAGCTAGATATCTTTCATGTAAATCAGTGAGTTTGTGTCAGCATATGCCTGTTGGATTTGATAGTATCTCTATCATTACCTTATCGGCGTACGTACTCAGATTTGGGGATACCCAACCACCTTCCTGTCACCACCAGGGTTGAAAGTTGACCCAGCAACATTAATTAAATTTTGCGATGTTTAGTGGAAGGATGTATTACTAAGTACTTAGACGGGGTGAGGAATTGTGTTAAATCAACTTCCGGGGTACCAGTGGTCCAGCGGTGAATATTGGTTTCTAAACCATCAATCAGCCCCACACCTCTAATACACCAGAAGGGATCAGAACAGATTGGGATAGCAAGCAAATTATAAACCTCCTTGTCCAATTTTGGTAACGTGGACGGGAGAGCAGGCTTATCTCTGAAAGTTTGTGGATCATTGATAAGTTTCAACACAGCTAAAATACTATTATTACCCATTGATAAAAGGGACTTTCTAGTCAAGGGTGTATCAGAAATAGCTACTCTACAATCCACCCTGTATAGGAATGCAGAGGACAGCCAGTTTCAAAGAAGGAAAAGGGATGTACTCAGGATACAAACAAGATTTGTAGTCGGTATGGTTAATAACCACAATAGTTTAAGGTTACTTGGCTTCAGCACAAAGGTAGCAATGTGTCTTAATATGTCTCTAGGGGCCTCCTGGAAAGGACCAGAGGGACAGTACCGCAATATACCTTGTACAATAGGTGTTCTTGATGATTGACAGGGTTGAGTCAGCTTCCGGGTGCTTTGCAGGCTTCTGTGACAGAGCTCGAGATGGGAGTCATCTGCGGGTATCAGGCAGCAAGACGGTTCGACGACCGAAGCTGCAGTAACAGTTGCAGGCTGGCCTACACAGTGACTTAGGGTCAGGAATAATGGCCTCTGTGCTGATCTGTGGTTCTGAAGCACTGGCCGAGATGTCTTGGATTTCTTTAAGCAATGGATGCTTGACAATGGTCAGCGTTGCCATTGATTGAAGATTGAAGAACTTGACTGGCTCAGAAATGTCCCTTACGGCAGTTGTCAGTGGATGCTCATCGAGACACTTCTCCCAGTTCTTCAATGGGTTTGAGTCATCCGTTAAGGTGGATGGCCCAGAGCTGTGGGGTGTGTTGCACGCAGCTACCTTGTCCTTGGTTGTAGGGTCAGAGACCTTCTGGCAGTTCCTATCCAGGAAGCTTGCTTGCACAGCCTAGCATGGCACACTGTGTGCTGGCTGGGTATCACTTCTGGAACGGCTGGGGGTCCTCTGAGTTTTTTATCTCCCTCTGCTCCCTGGGAGAGTTTTAGGGGAGGGATATTTCTTCCCTCTTTGGATGTCCTGGCCTTCCTTCACTGTTCTTCTTTCTTACTGGTTGTGAAGTCTTCAGATGATCTGCTATAAGATGGGCTCAGCACTCTTTAAAAGCAAAGGTGGGCCACAGTGATTTGTGTAGGCTAAGCCCTCCTTAATGAACCAATCCTGGGGTCCCCACCAACAATCTCTTGTATGCACAAGGTCATAACCAGAGTTCTTTGCAACAGGAAAGGTAAAGGGGCCAAATCATGTGATACTAAGTCCCACCTATCTTCCTGTCTGTTGTTGATCAAGGAGTCTCCCTGGTTAATGGCTCTCTCTGTGGTTCTTGTTTAAATTAGCATTTCTCCATTGAAGCCATGGCAAGACTAGACTTTCTAGGTCCTGTAAACCACACTCTCTTACCTGATGAATGGGGTCCCCCTACTGGGGAGGCTTACTGTAAACATGCAGTCCCAGACACATCATTTCACTGTCAATGACACTGAGGGTGGAAGCTGGCTTCAGGTTGCCACAGTTACATATGAATGGTTGTTGGGGTTTCCTGTCTCCTTTGTTAGCTTTTACATCCAGCCCGCCGGTGGATCTGTTTGAAGTGCACACTATTAGTATGTTAATAGCTGCCACGAGCTGCAGGGCTGAGCACAAGAGCAGCGTGGATCCATAGAGCCTTTGTTTGTTAATCAGGCTGGCAATGGTAGGGGGACAGTTGGCCCTCCCCCTTTCTGGAGATGACATGCTGTACTCCTGGCTGTCATAGCCCAACTAAACATGACAGGGCAGACGGTGCCTGTAGGTTGTGTCCACCCAGAGTACAAGGGTCTATGCATTTGTCATGGTGTGAGCATAGGAAAATGTGTGTGGATTAGTCCCACACATTTTCCTGAGGTTGGTCTACCATCATTCCATTAAATCAAACATTAAAAAAAAAAACAGACGAGCGCACACCCACAGTGCGGATGGCCTAATTCCTCAGAGGAATCTCCTGCGTACCCATACAAACTAATTACAGCTCTTTAGGCTATGTAAGTGATCCTGTGTTTTTATCCAGTCTCATATTCGAACCTTCGATCTGAGATCTTTTAACAGTCTAGAATATCCATGATCCCATTCTAGCTGCCAATCGTTGTTCTTAAGGAAGCTTTCACATTGCCTTTTACATTTTCTCAAGGCATAGTTTATATCCTCCCTCATTGCTTTACCTCATATACGTAGTAACGGGCACCATGGCAACGTTCTGAGTTTAACATATAATACAACCTTTTTTCATAGTATCATTGGCTCCAATGAGGTGAGACCCAGTTCTAATCATATTGACTCCACAGGAATTGCGGGTGCCAGTCCTAGGACCCTTCTCCAAATGTGGCCTTCTAGTTGTTTCAGCCAGAGATTATCATTTTCTTGTAAACTTGCTTCCGGGCCATACTTTATCATGGGAGTAACACATTGTGTGTCCGCCAATCGTATCCCCGCTAAGCTGTATCCGGCTGTGGTCATTGCACAATTTCCACTACCCTCATCATTGAGAATGCCTTCAATCTCTTCTGGTTATTACTTCCATACACTCCCCCCTCTCATTTATCTCACATCCTACTTCCTATGGGGGAAACGACCTGGGCGTTAATACTCTTATTTTGTCCAATTTTCATGTATTTTGTCTTGCCAAAGTTCATTTTCAGCTTATTTTCTTGTGCGCACTCGTAGAGCTTAGCTATACTATGTGTAACACCTACACATGCGTGATCCAGTAGTGAAAGGTCATCTGAGTAGGCTAACCAGGGTAGAGGCACCTCGCCAATTTTTTGGGGGAAACATTTAGCCATCCAAAGTGTGTTTGGAAAATCGGATAACTAAATATTAAAAAGCATGGGCTCCATAACACATCCCGGCTTTAGTCCACTATATTTTCTTTGGCTAGGAGTCCGTGACTGTTTAGCTTTACTTATATTTTTGTGTCTGTGTGCAATTTTATTATGAACCCTAAAAGTGTGTCAGAGATACCCTTCTTTCGTAGCCTACACAACTTGGCCATATCGACCTTAGCCAATGCGGCACTAAAGTCAATAAAACACAACACAGTGCAGGCTTATCTTTCTACAGGACCTCTGTAATCATGGCATTCAAAGTTAATGTTATGCATTGTCGCACAACCAGCTCTGGAGCCTGTTTGGTACAGGCTCAATAACTCATTCCTCTCTACCCACAACGTAATTTCTTTCAATAGGAATGACAATAAGATTTTTTAGCTAATATACAGTAATGCCAGAAGTCTGTAATTTCCCGACTCCCCCCTGTCTCCCTTTTTATACACGAAATTACTATCACTTTTTTTCCAGGACTCCGGAATCCTGCCACCCTCATAACCACCCAATAGTCCGGGTTTCTTTTATAACCACGTTCGATAGACCATCGGTCCTGTGGCTCGCAAGGATTTTAATTCGCTAATGCTAATTGAGCTTACTTTAGCATGCCTTACCATTAAACGTTGTGCTTGAAGTACCGGCCTCTTCTTTGAGTTAATTAGTTAATTGGAGCTGTACACGTGCTACTGGTGTAATGCACATTTCTTAACCATTTGCCTTCAGCCACTCAATTTGTAAGCACTATGCAGCAGTAATATGTGGCCTAGCCATTTTGAATTGGCCATTGGCTTTGCATTTCAGACTTCACACTCCCTCTGTGTGACTCAAAACCCTCTCTATGCCGGGCACATCTTCTGCTGCAGTTATTTACACACCTTCACCCAGCATGCATGGCACTAGGAAGCAGGAAAGGGAAATAGGAAGCATGAGCACAAGCTGCCTCCACACTTCTCCCTCAAATCCATTCCTGTTCTGTGGTGTTTTATTTTCTGCTGACGGTCCAGATTAAAAGGAAATCATGGACTGTTCTGTATTTTGAGCTCCTACAAGGTCCAGGCAAGCCACTCTTGTATACTTGTAATGCAAAGACAAGTGGCTGCAATTTTCTAACCCCCACCCCCACTTGATGGTTGTGATCAAAACAGGAATGTCATAGGTAATATTTCTTAATGAAATGAGTAGACTACGGGTGCCATACGTTTCCTGATATTCTGGAACTGGGGGTCTTTAAGAACTGGTTCTGAAAACCTTAGGAGTAACATGAGAAACAATGGGGAAAGCATGGTTCCACCACAATTCAGGAGTTTTCACGCTCGCAGCCCATATTACTTTAATCTTCTTTCTTACACTTACTATCTATCTCAAACTTTTTGGATGTTTTCTTCCATCTGCCCTGGAACTAAGTGTGATATTTGGCATGTACCACGCTCATCTAGAGGCATGTAAAATCAGGTTACATATGGGGAATCATCAAAGAACCTTTCAGCCCAAGAACCTGGGCATGCAGAGAAACGGGTTGCATTGGCAATGAAAAGGGGGGAAGGTCGATGTCTGGCGGCAGGATCAGCAGTTGTTATTACCATCACCCATTGCTCCAGATTAAGATTGCGTGTCCTGTAGAAAGATAAGCCTGCACTGTGTTGTGTTTTATTGACTTTAGTGCCGCATTGGCTAAGGTCGATATGGCCAAGTTGTGTAGGCTACGAAAGAAGGGTATCTCCGACACACTTTTAGGGTTCATAATAAAATTGCACACAGACACAAAAATATGAGTAAAGCTAAACAGTCACGGACTCCTAGCTAAAGAAAATATAGTGGACTAAAGCCGGGATGTGTTATGGAGCCCATGCTTTTTAATATTTAGTTATCCGATTTTCCAAACACACTTTGGATGGCTAAATGTTTCCCCCAAAAAATTGGCGAGGTGCCTCTACCCTGGTTAGCCTACTCAGATGACCTTTCACTACTGGATCACGCATGTGTAGGTGTTACACATAGTATAGCTAAGCTCTGCGAGTGCGCACAAGAAAATAAGCTGAAAGTGAACTTTGGCAAGACAAAATACATGAAAATTGAGATCAGGTACCACACAGAGGTGGATGCTTCTGGATGTGAGATGCTCAGTGGAACAGTCTGCAAAAATGCCCTTGTTTCTTTAGAAATGGTAGAAGGAAGAGTGTTTTCACCTGGATAAGCTCTGCGATGTAATGGAGCTCAATATGGATGTTCTATGAGCTGCTTTTGATGATAGGCACAGGAGAAAACTACACATTGTAGAGTATATAGTGAGTGACTCAATGGAATATCAATGCTAGTCGGAGCTGATTGCAGAGGGACTAAGGGAGCCACACATGGGAAATGTGGGTAAGGATGCTCATTTCTGTATAACTGAAGTAAAGGAGGAAAGATAATAGTGAGTGGTAGGAGGTTGAATGCTGTTCAACAACTGGTCGATGCAAGGGGGGGGGGAGAAGAAGGTTTCCAAAGGTTTAGTTCATGGTAGTTTGGGCAACAAGAAAAGATACTAGGCCCCAGAGTTTAAGGACAAGACACTGCCCAGTGACTTTCCAGGGCGCCTCAGGCTACTGCATTCTCACAGCCATATTCCAGGGAGTTTTAACAATCTATGTCCCAAGGCAGAACAGACAAATACAACTTAATGAAGGTCATAAGTTGGCAGAAAGGTGAGCAGCAAGATATGAAGAAGCATGGTCACAGAACATGAATAATCCTAGCACACATTGATCACCTTAAAGACTCTCTTCCTGGTTGTGATCATGTCAACAAGGAGGTTGGGGGAGATCAGAGCCCACATATGAAAGCTCCATTGCTGGTTCAACCAAAGCATAATTTTTAGGTGCAATCGGACCTATGTCCATAAGGTTAGATAAATGTTTCACCAGGACTAAGACAGGGCCTCATTACGAGTTTGGAGGCAGCCATGCTGGTCTGGGTTCCCTGAATGGGGAAATACTGGGCCATTCTGACCTAGGAGAGCCCGGTATTTCCCCATTCAAGGAACCCGGACCCGGTACATCCCCATTCCTATATGAGCCCCCATAGGGCTCAATGGGAATGGGGAGCATGCCAACAACCCATTGTTGGCATGCTGGGCCTCTCGCGGGACCCTCTAAGGACGTCTGGTAAAACCAGGCATCCTGAGCGGGTCCCGCGAGCGGCCTCGTATCAGGTTAACGGTGCTGGCAGCTTTACTGGCGCCGTTAACCCCATAACACCAAGGTCGTAATGAGGCCCATTGTTTTCCCGTCTGTCTTTTAGAAACTCTCCTCTCCAGAGCCTTCTCAATTGAATCAGAAGGATCTGAAAAGATCTGTTTTAACTTACATTGAAAGAACAACAACTTTTAGGAAATCTGACAGTTCACAAGACCACACCCAGGCGCAAGGGCATTGGTTCCTATCATCAGCAGGTGGAGTCCAGAGCCTATTACAGTGGCATATCACTCCTCAGGTGTTGCTTTTCCCTCTTCAATTCAAGAAAGTTCAACAAGAGGAAAGTTGTCTTCAGGGGCTAGGGCTCAGGGGTTTCAATCCAGGGCATTCGTAGAGAGGACGTGGTCGGACTCAAACACTTCCACTAGACTCTAAAATCTGCATAGACAGTGGTCAAGTACATCTGGCACAACTGCACTTATGATAGGCATGCAATTTGAAGTGCACACGGTTTGTAAATGTGAACTAATTGGTGATGACTTGTGTTAACTGCACACGGTTTAGTCTGAGGGCCTCACCATGAGTTGGGCAGCATCCCGGCTGGGATACCACTCAACTTTATTTGCGTTGGTGCCCACCTGTCCAGTGGTGTTACTGCGGATCATGGGTTGGGCGCTAACTCTTACTCCCCATTCCCAATTGGGTCATTGGGGAATTTTCAGCGCAATTACGGCTCGGTAATACCGCTCGCGATAATTGTGTTAAAAAATGAAAATGTTTCCAGTGTGTTTACCCCCAGCTCAGAGCTGGGGGTAAAGACCCCAGACTACCGTGCAAGTCGTGATGAGAGCCTGCGTCTTTTGATTTTTGCTTAGGCCCATTTCACCAGATGCTTTGGGAAGCCTTCTAAGTAAGTACTGAGTTGAGAAAGAGGGACTTTGAGTAACATTCATTTTACTCATCAGCAATCTTCATTACTCCTCATCACAGTACGTGCGACCGGCTGCTCCTGCCCTTACAAGGAGTGAAATAGGCCACAATTTATTTGGGAAATAACAGAGTCATGCTGGGATAGTAAGGGTACTGTAGCTCCAGGAATGTGGTGGGGAAAGCCACAGCAAAATACATGTAACGAAAATAGGTTCCTGTCGGGGAGGCTGATGCCACATAAGTACTAAAATTAAGAACAGTGGGATTGGGAGTAATGGAGATTACTGGTAAGTGTTCCGAGCATGGATGCCGAAGATGGCTCTTTTTTTCAGACATATAAAAAAACAGAATTTTTAGGGTCCAGGTTGTTTTTGTAGGAAAGCAATTAATGCCGGTTAGAAATAAAGTCCTGAGGAATGTTTGCAGACTAGCAGAGAGGTTTTGTGTAGTCCCTCCCAACCCTAAAGTTTACTCTGGGCCACTTCATGAGGGCCTTCTCTTAACGGGTGTGCAATCAGCTCACCACTCAGTTCTCCAATCATTAAGCATTTAACAATAGCTTTTTCAGAAAAGTGTAACTCAAAATGCGGGGAAAAAAAAACAGGTTTTAACTGCTTTGCGGTCTTGGATTTTCTTTGAAAGATTGGTGACTGTACGAATGAATGACTTAGATTGTTCACAAAGCTTAAAAGGAATCAGCTGCTGTGTGCATGGCATTGTGCATCAAGAAAAGTAATGGCTTCTCTTCTGCGTGGCTTATTTCGTAACAAATCACAGGAGAACTGCTTGTATCACACAGTAGGAGAAGGGCAACACGAGGGTTTATGGAAAGGTGTCCTCGGATGGGCTCCTGCGCCTCCTGCCACACCCTTTAGGGCCTGGCAAAGGGAATTTCTTGAACTCTAGGCTTATTCCACTCCTGCCCAGGCGCGAGTTAAAGCATCCTGGCTATTTTAATGAGACGAATCCGGCTATTCGGGTATTGAAAAGGGTCTCCTTGGGAATGTGCGGGGCTTTAACAATGGTTAATCACTGCAACACCAGTTTATCTTATGCAAGCGTAGGGTGGGACTGGCTTCCTCGCCCCCATCCTGGGGAAGCCATAGGGAGCTGGGTCTACCCTATATGAGAGTTAGTACATGTGGTGTGCCTAGGATCTAATTTTTAAAGGTGATCTCTTCTAGGAACGATTGTTTTCCAAAGCTTGTCATTAAAGATATTTGAGTGGGGAAAAGGGCCTGGTGTGTACCCTGGTGTGTTTATGTGTTAAGCCATTTACTTTCCACCAGACCTGGCTACCGTAAAGAAGAGTTTAATTGGCGGATCACTTTGCCCAGTGCATTCTTACACTGGTGTACTTCAGGAGAACTTCTTGGGCAGCAGAGAATCCGATGAGCTGGCAAAACTCCACAAGCTCCATGTAATGGTCTTCTACTGAAGGATTCCTCTAATTCTGGCAGGAATCCACAGGAGCTAATGTGTCCCTCTTTCCTGGCATAATGGAATCAATAATTCGCTTTATGTTTTTTATCCCCAGTACAATCAGCTAAGGAAAAGGTCTTTAATGCCTTTATTACATAATTTCAATACGAGACGCTCTCGCCCAGCTTTTATTTATTTTCTGTACCTAAAGGGCCCATGGACCGCATGGTCTTTGAAATCTTTCCCAGAAGGAGCATTTCCACTGAGGAAAAAATCCAAGACATAAATGAGGATTGTAAGAGTATGTCTTGAAATTGCTTAGACATTACATTGTTTAAGTATGGTGTTCATAGTTATTATGTATTTTAATTTAAAATATAATTATAATTGGTTATTTCTAACACGCTTAATACCGAAGAGGTTTCTAACCCCGGACCGGGATTCAAACCTGTTTTGCTCTGCGTCGTTTTGCTTCTAAGACAAGCTCTGTTACTCATGCAATTGACTATAAATGTGTCTATGCTCCGAAATAAAGCTTATCAGTCAACGTTGGGAATCATGCACTTTATCTTACAGTGGTACATGCTGATCAGTACAGCTCAGTTTGGGGAGCTCTTTCCCACTCATGCAGCGCAGACACTCCATTCACACTTCGTGAATCACTCATACAGCGCAGACACTCCATTCACACTTCGTGAATCACTCATACAGCGCAGACACTCCATTCACACTTCGTGAATCACTCATACAGCGCAGACACTCCATTCACACTTTGTGAATCGGTGAAGCTGAACTAAGCCATGCCTCTCAACACACATGCTTTGGCGGGTGTCACCTGGCATGGAGTTAGTTAATCCCCCTCCGCCCCCACCGACTATCCCCCACCCCTCCACAGACTTAAATGGACTCTCATTCGCTTAAACTAGTGGTTGAAGTGTATGAAAAGAAGAAGTGGAACTATGTTCCCCGCTGGTATGCCCCCGCTCCTCACAAACCCCATTGCCATGCCCCGTCCCACATGCAATACAATCCCCCAGATAAATGTCAATGCTGTTAAAGGGAACGTTCAGTGGACTGCAGTGAAGTGCAAGTTTCAACTTCTTCCTACACTTATTTTAAAATGAAACCATTGCGGAGCGTCATTTAAAAAAAGTAGAGGAGCAGAGCTCCCAACCGCTCCCGCTCACTTCGACCACTGGTTCCTCCAAGAAATGAGATGTACGACAAAGCAACGGCTGCTTTAATGAATTCCTTACTCTATCATTAGGCGCTTAATACCAGAAACCAGTCTCTAAGCGCTGGGCCAAGATTCAAACCTGTATTGCTCTGCGTTGTCTTGCTTCCAAGACAAACACATTACCCATGAGCTATTCTCCCGGCCGCCAGGGTCTGGGCATGTTTGAAATTCATTTAGAGCAAAACAATAGTTTTCTGAATAACTATGATTTTAAGTTAAAAGGTGTTTTTCATAGTGTTAGCATCTAACTGCCAGAGGAAAGCACTGGACGCGCACCTATAGTAAAAGTGGGTTATGCCGGTTTGCACAGAAAAACAGTGAAGCTTTCATGCCTAACTATAAGCTCACTTCTCCATCAAATGACAAATTGCACCAAATTTAAAACCAAAAATGTTCAGATAATAAAATAGGTTTGTCCTGTTAACAGCTGTGGAGTCAACAGAGGACTTTGAATCAAATACAAGTTACATTTCAGTTTTATTGGGGGGTCGGTCACACAACAAAGGGATAAGTCTTGTCTGAGTCCACGGGGTGAGGTTACGGATTGAACAATCAGCATACAGAATCTTTCCCAGAGGATTTACCTCCAGTAAGAATCTGGAAGTGAATCTGCCACCTTGCTGTCAAAAATCGGCAAAATTGGCAGGCTTACCAGTGGCGGTAATTCTGCTGAAATCCCCATGGAGTCCTAGGAAGTCCAGAAATGGGGACTAACTCTGTCTTAACACTACTTGTAATTCCACAGTAAATCTGGTGGATCAAGTGTCAGTAATGGTAATTGTGTTTGGTGGTATTTCGGCAGATTTACCACCGAAATACTGCCAAACTTGTAATGAGGACCTTAGGCTTCACCAACACTGTCTGACTTAGTTTCTGGTGACCGTCTCTCACTCCCCTCCCTGTCCTCCTTCCACACATCCTTTCCTGCCTCTACCTCCATGCTTCTCTCATCTTCCTCCGATGACTTTCTTCCTCCCCGTCTTTTCCTTAATTTTCTCTCTTCCGCTTCACTCTCCCTGTCTTTCTACTCTGCTCCTGTTGTGCATATTTATTCTCCCCTCTGTTCTCTCTCTTCCTTCCCTTCACCCTCACTCCCTCAATCACAGCCGGCCTGAGGCATGTGCAGTCTGTGCATTGGCACAGGGCCCAGCAGCAAGGGGGGTGGGGGATCCGCGGGCATCTGACCTATATGCACTGTGATCTGGATGCGCAGGCAATCACTTTCAAAAGCACCTTTCAGCAGGCTCCGGCTGACAACAAAAAAGTGCAGTTTCACCAAATTAATCAGACTCTGCAGCTTATTGCGATTTTATAATCCTGCCAATAAGACCGTTTAAAAAAAAATAACAAAGGGGACAGGTTCTCAAAACTTTTTGTTGATGCAAGAACTGAAATGTGCAAGCACATCTCATCACCTACCCCAAAAAAGAGCTGCCCAATCCACAAAGGACATCTGAATGGGTGCATTTTACATGTGCGCATTCAAATTGCTTTGTTCACCCCTTTCTGTAAATCAAGGGGCGTTTCTGCATATTTAAAAGCACACCCCAAATGTACAAACAAGATGCGCTTTCAATGTGCAGAGGTTGTAGGCAACCCTATGTGCCTGCTTTGAATAGACGCACAAGGGATCCCACTGCATGCAATTTGTTTTAAGTGTGACAGGAGAGGTATAAACCGCTGCCATCTCACTTGCATTTCTGATCCTCAAATGGGATAGAAATGTGTTTTTGGGGCGCATTTTACAGTGGAAGACCCCATAAGGGCCTGTCACTGTGAAATGCGCTGGGAGCCTGTGAACATTGTCAGGAGAGCATTTCCGACACAAACGTATTGAAGGTGGCAGGCCAATGCATACTTTGTGCTAAAGCTCAGGCCTATTGAAATGTGCAGGTCACCTTTGAGAATAAGGTGACCTGCCACTTTCCGAAAATGGGTTACCTAAAAATAGCATGTACTCGGCTCTATTTTTACATGCCCCATTTGTTGAGGATCTGGCCCAAAATCTACTTTTTAAAAACATAAACCAATTGTCACAATATGAGAGGGAAAGGAAAGAGAGGTAGAGTGATGGGTGAAATGTGGAGTGGTAGTCAAGTACGCAGAGGGAGAGCAGTGGGTCAGAGGGGGAAGCTGTGGGCAAGAGAGCAGAGGGAAGCAGCCGGGAAGTAGGCCAGAAATCAGAGAGGGCCCTAACGTGCAAAAAGTAGAGGGAGCATGGGCTCATGAGGAGCAGTGAGCCAAAAAGCAGAGAGGGAACGGTTAGCCAGAAAGAGACAGTGAGCTGCAGATTGGTAGAAGGGATGCGCAACCAGTGTGATAGAATGGGAGAAAGGATGCAAGATGCAGAATTAGCATGAAAGAATGAAGTACTGTATACTGCAGGAGGAATTGGGGAGGCTAAGGTGTGAGTTTGGAGTATGATTTTTGAGTGTGGAAGCGACAGGGGAGTGACAATTGTGACTTGGCAGTGTGCCAGAGCATGTGAGTATCTGTATGACTTAGAGTGAGAGGTTCGGGAGTGCACATGTAATGGGGAATTGGTGAGATGTGTGAGGTGTGTTGGTGAGATAGGTGTGTGGGTGTTTGGGGGATTTGAGAACATAAAAGGATAATATTTTTAGCATTACAACTGATGATAATCAAACAAGTAGAAAGGTGGCAGTGGGCTAGAGAAGGAGCGCTGAGCCAAAGGAGGACTGATGTGCAAGAATGTGGAGGGGGCAGCGTTAGGCCAATGATGGACTCGTGGTCCAGAAAGGAGAGGGAAGTGGTGGGCCAGAAAGCACAGGGGAGTGGTGGTCTGGAAAAAAAATATGGGATGCCGATTTCGAGAAAGGAAGCAAGATACAGTAGGAGCTATGATGAATGAAGGACTGCAGATTGCAGGAGGAACCACAGAGCGTAAGGTGAGTTGAGAGCAAACTCGGGAATGTGGCTGAGATTGGGGCCTGTGAGTTGTGACTTGTCAGTGTGACAGAGCAAGTGAATATGCACATGACTAGCCAAGTGAGACCTCCTCTTGGAGTGCACGAATATCAAATGGGAACACATATTTAAGCAAAAAGTAGAGAATAGTGCAAACTGTTCTCTCAAGACAGGGACATCTGGCACTTTTCCTATTAGTTGCTAGCTTTTGGAACTCTTTCTATGACATCACCATATGTGAATGTTAATGTTAATGTTAAAGGATAGTTGTACCGCGCACTATCACCACCGGAGTGGTCCCCTGGCGATCTGGAGGCTCTAAAACGGGAAGAGATTGAGTTAGTGGGAGTAAGCGGGAAAAGTGCAAGGGAGCAGTGATGTGCTGTTGGCAGCCTCAACACGGTTAACACTGATCGCTGGGCTCGGGATGTTTTCCGGTCGGTAGACGTCATGTGCCCATGTGCAAGTCTATGTGAAGTTTGTTTCGTTGTTGCGGTTAGTGAAGTTTGTGCGGTTTGTTGTGGTATAGGGTTCTGGGTGTGTTAGGTTAGAGTTTGAGAAGTGTAGACAGAGAGGTGAAATTGTTAGTGGATTGGTTATTGGCATTGTTGTCTATGAGCGGTGTGCTGAATTTCCATGTTTTTCTAGGTCTGGAACGCGAACATCACTGCATGTCAATCTATCTCCGGCATCAGCGATAATCATTATCCCTTCGATAAGTGATGCTCGCCAATATTCACAACTGTGCCCAAAAATATGGCCCCTATACACCGTTGGAACCTGTCTATGTGTGGGGCTAGCTGGTTGTTATTCACGATTCCATCCTAATCTGTGAGGGAAATCCTAATATGGCAAGATTGGAGGGGCGGCCCACACTTCATTTCCATCCAGGGCCCGGCAAATCCTAGGGCTGGCCGTGCCAATTGCTCTCTTCCTCCTCCTCAACCTTGGGGTTGGCCCTAATCCAGGGATAAGACTGCGTGGGCATTAACGCCGATAAGAACGTTGTAGGGGCTATTTTACAGTGTGGAAGACAATTTAGAAACCCCAAGGAGACTGATCTCCATCCTGATAAAACCATTGAGTCACCTTAAAAAAGAATACCTTGCCTGTGGCACGTGTACAGCCTTGGAAAGAGCATTTGCATATGCAGCCCGGCTGACACACATGTATATGTATTTATGTATGCATGTATATATATATATACATATATAGTCACTGACAAAAAACGTTTTTAAAGGGACGTTATGGTTAAGTTGCACTAGTAAAAACCTATAAAATTCAATTGGAAAACATTGTTACAGGGACGTTATGGTTACAGGTAAAACCAAAAAACCTCAGAAATTCGCCAGTAATGGTAAACTAAGCAACCATAACTCACGCCACCACTGTGCACTGCTAAAACTTACACCCATAACATCAAAGATGACATCACGAATGTCTTTGATGACATCACTGATGACATGACATGTTTGGCTCCCTTTTTTTTGGTCACTGACATATGTACGGCAGGTGGTTTTCTTCACTGACAGTCAGGAAGTAAACATTCAAAAGGTACTATGTTTGTAGACCTTACCCTTCTCATATGTCCCTACACTACTTTCCTAAGGGGTCAGTCACAGCATTTGATATATATACATAAGGGAAGAAGCGGGCCTGAAACACAGCAATCATTTGTGGGCATGTAGATAACCAGTTCGGTTACGAACACCTTCTGGTAATACTGCAGCTTTTTTGCCTACTTTACTTTCCCTGAATATGGGCTTATCTGTTTGCATTGTGGTCTCTTTATGTTTTGTGTGTAGTAGTACAAGTATGTAGTAAGTGAGGCGTTATTAGCTACTTATTACAAGTTTCATAGAATGCAAAACTCTGACACTAAAACATTCATCCTTTTACTATGCAACATGGCAAAAATGTGATTATTGCACCTCTATGGTGTACGCTGCAGACAGTGGTCCTCATTACAAGTCCAGCGGTAACGAGCCGGAAAAACCAGCAGGTTACCGCCGGATCCGTATTACCATTCCACCTCCGTGATTCCCGGAATCACCGGGGCATTACGACCCCGGTGGCCCGGGAATTCCGGAGGCGGAATTGTGTAAGTCCCCATTCCCCTGGAGCCCTATAGGACTCCATGGGGATGGGGACAATGGAAACACCGGTTCTGTCTATGACAGAGCCGGTGTTTCCATGTCCGCCTGCAAGCGGGTGGTGTTAAACCCGCCAGGTCAGACCTGGCGGGATTGACACCTCCCGCCTGCAGGACTCTTAATCAGCCGGTCCGGAAAGAACGGTGGTGGCGGTTTTACCACCATTGTTCTTTCCGGACTGGCAGGGTCGTAATGAGGCTCAATGACTATGTTTCTACATTACTTGTTTCGTATACTGGAAGGAACTCTGGACTGCAATGGTGTTTACAGCAATGCATTGTGTAATGAATTATGTATCTCATGAGAGTTCTCCCAATGACCTCTGATAGTTTCCTGCCAACATTATATTGACAATCCCTTGTTGAAGCTCTTCATTAAATGTACATGTGATGTCATCAGTGATGTCATCAATGACATTTATGATGTCTTCTTTGATTTTAATGGGTATTAGTCTTAGCAGTGCACATTGGTTGCACAAGTTAGGGTTGCTTAGCTTACCATAACTGGTGAATTTCTGAGGTTTTTCAGTTTTTCCTGTAACCATAACGTGCCTGTAACAACATTTTTCCACAGACTTGTATAGGTTTTTACTAGTGCAACTTAACCATAATGTCCCATTAACATTTTGCCAGTCAATTCCATTGGTTTTTAGCAGGATACCCTTAGTGTGTAAAAAAGAACTGTGCAACATAGTGCAACTGCTGGCACCATGTTAATGCAGTCAGCAGTCGCGGAATATACATCTCTTTGCAGAGATCATGTGGCATCCAACCGGCTGAGTAAGGCAGGTGCTCTCTTAGATAGTGGTACCAATCACCAAACACAAATAACATAGACACACAGCACCATGGGCAGAAATTGGCAGGGAAAATAGAGTAGATTTGCAAATTGTGCACTTATGAAGCAAATAGGGCAAAGGCATAGGGAATACACTATAACGGAATGCATCAACAACAGAAGGGATGTCTGCCTTCACCAATCTTACCGCGCTGCTACATTAAAGGGGATGAAAGAATGAACTGCCAGAGTAACTACTGGAAAATGCAAAGACCTGAACGTCAGTACAATGTAGTAAGGACCCTAAACTTTGTAAAATAATTGCACCACTGCTGCATTATGCAATAGTACAGAAGCATAATGTGTCTTGGTGTAATGCAGCAATGGCAAGCACTTTACTGTGGCAGGAAGAAAATGTCCCTCATGACTCAGGTACTTTCTATAGTAACTCCATTGGTAAGCACAGTACTGTGAACCATAAAAAAAATAATATATATTGCTGCATGTACATCAAACCCATTTTCTTTTTGGTAACACAACATAATGGAAAGAAAAGCAAGGCAATAGAAGCGGCAACCCTTGCACAGCAGCATACAGACATAGGAAAGGAAAGAAACTCTGTGTATAGGGAAATGGACAGCGTGGAAGTCAAAGTGGAGAAATTGGTGAACAATTGTGCCGCTTTAAAGGTTGCGTACACGGATATCATTTGGACAAAATAACACAACACTGGCACACCTGCATTTGTACTCCTTCCCCTCGTTTCATGGGAGACGTTACAGTAATGCATCAATCTCTTCCTCCCCTCACAACCAAATTGTGCAAATCCCCATTTCCCCACAATAAGTACTTCTGCTTCCCCTTCCTTTCCAAATGGGATGCATGCATGTGTACATAGAAATGATAAAAATGAGAATGTTGCTGACTGTTTGAGGGGTAATTTTTTTTGTACCTGAAATGGGTTCCTGAATCAGCGGCACACAGTCCTCATTGCAATGACCGCACGTAAGAAAAAGGTACGTGTCCTACATACATTGCAGCTGTCCAGCCTATCCACAATGACAATGGAGGTATCCGTATGCCGCCAGAATGCTCCGCACGTCCGCATGTGTCCACCACCAATCAATGCGTGTATGCCCGGACATTTATGCATAGCGCAAGTACACGCATGTGCGTCTGTGCCTCTGTGTCCTGCGGACATCGCCACTGTGCAGCATATGCGAAGGAACATTAATTTGGTCAGGCGTCCACCCACATCCTACAGATAAACATCCCAACTGCTGTACCTTATAAATACCCAGCGTCTCCCTAAATTGTTGGCGCATGGGTGGCGCAGTGTTAGTCAGTAGAGAAAAGGCAATGGTGTGCGTAGGACACCCATGCACGTGCGCACATCGTATTGTGCCCAAAACGCGTGCAGCGGACAGCCTTCCCAAAGAAGAACAGTGGTGACGTCACCATGCGAATGCACCCACTCTGGCCGTGAGCCCTTTTTCGGGGACAGGAGCCAGACCCTCAAACAGCAGGTAAGTGCAAGGTTGAGCAAACTATGGAGTGTTTTTCGAAAAGTACACGGTTACAGATATACCACAATGTGCAATTGCAGTATGGTTTGGAACAATGTAGGCCTGCTTTCTGGGTGAAAGTTGTCCACAGCAACCCTAAAAAGGGGCACACCCCAGAGGTGATGAGCAATCAGTTTGCAGCTTTGCTGAACAAAGTGCAGGCCACATAGGTTTGCCCTGTAAGTAATGCTGCACGAAATCCGACGTGCTAAGGTGTGTCTGCAACTAATAGCAACCATGTTACTCCAGCTGAGTACCCACAGTAATGGACAAAATTATGAATGGACCTTGCTGTGCCACATGCAACCACAGCTGAGATATTCCGCACTGTCCAAATTGCATGGGTAGCTAGCGGCAAAGGGAAGTAAGTGCACATGAGTTTCCCCAAGGACGGCGAGCGCCGTGTCCCAATTAAGCAGAGACATTCCTTCTTCCCTTTCCAGTTTCTTCTTTGCAGCACGCCATCATTGCGAACTGTTAAAAAGTTCCACACGCTTCCACAAATGACATTGAAGAGCTCTCCATGTAACAGTATCAGTTCTGTTCTCTGCGTACACACACCGCCCAGAAACGTTACTGCGCAATACCTGTGGCTCCATAGTCACATTTCCATCTACGCCATGCTGAAAATCTCCGGATGTGGCTTTCGTGCTGCGTGCGAGCGTGGGTGCACAACGTGCAACCAGGGTAGGGGAAATTTGTTGTAAGGGGCAGCTCTTAAAAGAGCTTTTTTAGGGGGGTTGTAGATGCTTCTAGACAAACACCTTTTTTTTTTCATTTTTGATAGGATTTTGTGTTTCATTGTTACAGTAAACTCTTCACCACATCTTGTATCTGGGCAAACAAAACAGCATTACCAATGGACGACAAAGAAATGCCGTCTGGTTGGAAAAATTCTGCATTTCCACAACTAATGTGGTCATTGTTGCAGAAGAACATCCCAGCAGCGGACGAAAAAGTATTCATGCTTCTGTTGATGAGACACTTTCCTGCGTCTGGCTCTGAACAACATCCATGAGCAGTGGCCCACACGCTTCATGGTGTTATCGATGAGAACAGCACCTTGGCAGTGGGAAAAGGCCTCTTCACAAGCTTTATCCACCTCTTTGTCTTCGCGTCTGCTGTTTCTGCTCATCTCCCTGGCTAACTGCATGACAAAAACTTAATCTGCACTACTTACCTGACGACTCGGTGATGTTGGACCCATGTCACCTCCCCATGCCAGGCGAACCCTTACTCTGGCTTTCTCACAAACCCCGCACTTGAGGACTGTTTCTTGTATGCCTAACAGAGCATCCACCACCTCGTGTGTACACTTATCCGAGCACTCGGCACGATTGGCCCATATTTTTACTCATTGTCATTTGTTCTTCTTTCCATATACTGTACCTTCCCCTTCCTCCACCCATGCACTTGGGCGATCTAAGTCACACTTGTCCTACTAGGTTTTTTGTCTCTGTCACCCCTCTGTTTACCCTCCTTTGCCTTGTTGTGCTTTGCTAGACATGTGTGTAGGCACATTACGAATGCCGTAGCATACAATCGCACATCATATGATATCATTCACACAATGCATGCAAAACAGTGGGATGCCTGCCACTTACTGTGTACACTCCAAAGTTGTTTTTTGTTTTCCACACTACCCAACTTACTGCACACTTTTCAAAAAATATTGGGCACATGCAGCACTCCTTGCATGTTACTAACTGCAAAGAAATACATACAGTTGATTCATACACCCAGGGGTGCTTGCTCCTTACATTGCCCACGTCCACCATAGCCGTCTGCACTTCTTTGTGAAAATAGACCTTCTGGCACACTGTTTGAGTACACACCTGACCCACCAACCTTATAAACAGTGTCTTTCGCTCCACAGTTTTCTTTCCATGGCTTCCATCCAGAAAATGGCTGCATGTGGAACGTGGAAGCATGAAAGTACAGCGTAAACAGCTGGGTTTTCGTGGTAAGAAGGGAGCGTGGGGCGTCGGTTGGGGGGCAAATGTAAAACAGGATAAGGTGTTGGGTCTGTAGTACTGTCTCAGTAAAGAAAAGTTTTTTTTTGTTTTTTTTGTCCTGTTTCTGTTATGTACATGCTTGCTTACACATTTTTTTAATGTCTTTCAATGTGTTTCTGTTCGCTTCTCCTCCTCACATTTGTTCAGACTGAATTTCAATTCTTCTCTTACAGTTCTACAGGATTGTATTAAATGCTGCGTGCAGAGTGGCAAACAAAACAGCATTGCCAATGGAGGTCAAACAAATTCCATTTCCTTGGACCCACGGCAAATCCTGCTCCTTAATCCTGTGATAGTCGGTGCTGAATATCGCAGCACTGGACATAAAGGCACACATGCTTCTGTCTATAAAACACCTCCCGACCTCTAGCTGTGGGCAAATTACACCCTAATGTGCAACACGTGCAACTACCTACACCATGTGCTGGCGAACGCATACCACCTCACTTTGGTTGTTCCACCATGTGTAAAATGCTCTCTGCACCCATTATTCAAAGGTCACCATCCTCAGAGAGAAACAAAGGCAACTCTATATGGCTGCAGTATGGTGTGCTGGCTGTCCTCAAGAGATAGGCTCTTGAGTGCATAACCAGCGGCCTACATCCTTTGGTCATGTACCCAATACTGTAGGCCTTACCTACACCCAGCACAACATAATAGCCTCATGAAAGGGAACATTTCCCACATACCATAATCCACAAACATAAGAAATGATGGGTGGTGCAAAGGGCAACTCATGGCAACCACAAATAGTGTCATGTGGCTCCCTAATGTCCAAGAGGGTAGCATAATGAGTACCATATGGTACCAGACACATATCAGGTCACTTGTGCTGTTCAACCACGTCTACAAGATCCTGCACATCCATTTTTTCAATGTCACCACCATCGGAGACATGCATACTTAAAAGTGCATGTCTGCATTATGGTGGCGTGATATGGAGTAGGCCTAGCCTCTTCGGTCAATGGTCTACGGGCTACGGGCTTTTGCCATACACCCAACAGTGTAACCCTTGGCCACACCCAGCTCAACATAACAGGTGGCCAGGTACATGCAGGTCACCCCTAGCCAATTCTAAGCATCCTCTACTTCACCACTTCTCGCACAAGACACACTGGAGAAGTCGTCGCTCCATCAGGTCCAGGCATATACTACACAGTGTAAGAATTGCAACCAATCCCCACAACCATAAAAGCAACATTTTAGCACATGCAACACACAGTACTGCAGTGTACGTTGCAAGTTTCATGGCTTCTCCATTGTTCTCCCCTTCTGCCATTGCTCTACCATCGCTGACCGCTGGGCCTCAGCACACACTGCACACCCTAGTACAACCTATGTTTTACTTCTCATGTCATATGTAATGCAGGCCCCATGTGCAAATGCGCCTGCCAACTTTCACCATTTCCACATCTTTACATACATGGCTGAATTACATTGCATTGCCTGTGCAGAATGGTATGTGAGTGGCTGTGTACATTGTCCATATTGCAACTTTCTAATGCAGATGACTTCCTTTCATGGCACAATGTGGTAAAATACTTCCTCAAGCAAGAGTCATATAAGGGCCTACCCACAGCAAACGCACATGGTGACATGTGGCTCTCTATTGTGCAACAGGGGCATTGAGGTACACCATATGGTAATGTACGCATAGCAACTCACTTCTGCTGTTCCACCAAGTGCACAATGTCCTCTGCAACCATTTTGTGCTACTCACCAACTCCAAATACATGCACAGTAATAACTGAATTGCTTCATTATATTGTGGAGGCTGTGATGAAGGCCTAGGCTGTTGGGTGCATGGCCTTGGCCTTTGGCCATGTACCCAACAGTCTAGGCGTGGGCCCCCCTCACCACAACATAACAGAGCCATGCAGGCAACCAGATACGCATGTGCCAGAAATCACAAAGGCAACATACGCACCAGCACTTCCATTGTACGTTGCAAGTTTAATGTGGTCTCCATTGTACCCCCCTTCTGCCATTGCTCTACCATCACTGGCCGCTGAGGCCTCACCACAAACAGCACACCCTAGTACACCCATGTTTTACTTCTCATGTCATGTGTAATGCAGGCCCATTTGCAAGTGTGGCTGCCAACTCTCACCCTGGCCACATGTTTGCATACGAGGCTCAACGACGCTGCGTTGCCTGTGCTGAATGGTATATGAGTTGATGTGTACATTGTCCATTTTGCAAATTTCTGATGCTGATCACTTCCTTTCATGGCGCAATGTGGTAAAACACTTCCTCAAGCAAGGGTCTTACAAGGGCCAAACCATAGCAAACGCACATGGTGACATGTGGCTCCCTATTGTGCAACAGGGGCAATTATGTGCACCATGTGGTAATGAACGCATAGGAGCTCACTTCTGCTGTTTCACCAAGTGCACAAAGTCCTCTGCAACCATTGTGTGCTACTCACCAACTGCAAATGCATACGGATTAAAAACTGCATCACTGCATTATATTGTGGGGGCTATGATGAAGGCCTAGGCTGTTGGGTGCATGGCCTACGGCCTAGGGACTTCGGCTATGCACCCAACAGTCTAGGCCTAGTCCACACTCACCACAAAATAACAGAGCATGCAGGCAACCAAATCACAAAGGCAACATACGCACCAGCACTTCCACCCAAACCACCACACCATAAAGCAGGGACACAAGAACCCATGTTCCACTTACCGTAATGCAGAAACATCTCACTGTGTTTGGCACTGCTACCCACTTCCAATCACAAAGCATTATAAGCATGCCAACTAAACAAGACAATCTTCATAACATTGAGCCTGCTCTCAGCACTCTGGTATGTGCATAGAACCAATGGTGCGTACTGCACTGCAACACTTACTAATCTGCACAATGGACACTACACAAGCACATAGAACAAACATTTGCACCGGGACCTTTTCCATATGTACACTATTCCGTTAATACACCCATTAGACATACTGTACGACTGGTCACTGCACCATCTCCACCCATACACCGACAACTGTAGGTTGGTCTACCAATCACCACACACATGCAACCACCATTGTGTGCACTACAGCCACATCGTACACTATAAGCAACAATGTGGCACCTAGTTTCAACCAGTGGACATACCTTTTCAACCAGTGCACATAATTATCTGTGCTAGGGCTGCAGCCATGCATCCAAGGTGCTACAGGCTTACCTCACACAGCACACCATAGGGAACGCTATGTTTAAATCCTGATGTGTCGTGGAATTCCTCCCCTTCTGCAAATATGCCACCACTCATGACAGAAAGACGTTGCCGCTGTAGCTCGCATGCCATAACGCAGGCTGTCTACAATGACCACACAAGATAGTTGCCTGTTGAGTTATCTGCGCATTGGTGAAGCATGCACGGATAGCGCCGGCAGACCTCCGTCTTCTTGTATAATGATATATATCACGTGAAGCTCTTCCCACTCCTGCACCCTTTCGATTCATTTTTCCCACCACCAGATGCTGTAAACTATGTTTTTCAGATCCTTTTGCCACTGCATTGTCCTCCGATACAACATACTGCCGTCATGGAACACTTTTCACTCATCCTGTCACCGCACACTGCAGTTCAATCAAAGTTTTGATCGTGCTGCAAACAGGTAAATGGGACACCAGAGCGGAGCCGGATATGACCAATTTTAGTACATACACTGCTACGTACAAGAGGCCCAGCCATGCACACAATAGCTTAGAGCCTTGCCACACACACCGCAACACTATCCTCCGAAACACCATGGCAGCGTTTCGTAAAACCTTTGACACACAGCACGCCTCCCTCTGGCCAACCACCAGGCATGTCCACTGTTCGCCGACAGCACAGCATACCGTAGGCCAATGAGACTTCGGTCCGTGGAGCGAACAGGGAAATGGGTCCGCGGAGCAGACCCAGATATCACACATTTTTTTGGGACGTACATTTCAGTATCTTGCAAAAAAATTACTGGTCGGACTACCACCAAAACACAAAAAACATGCTTTCTGACCCAAGCCCTGCTCCTTCCGCAACTTGGTGAAAATCCGTCCAGCCGTTGGGCTGTAGCCGTGCGCAACTTTTTTCCCCATTAAGTCTATGAAAAAAAAAATATTGGGACCCCCACTATAACTTTGCCTCCCCCCCCCTCACAAAACCTCTCCCAACCTGGCGAAACAATTTAGAGCCAGCCATATATTTTTTTAGCCGCCAAAAAAGTGGTCTTCCTATGGGTTTAGCAACTTAACCATTACTACACGCACGCTACCGCGGGCCATGTAATATACAGGAGGAACAATGCTCTTTTGATCACAAAAGAACGTACAATAAATAAGAAATAAGATTTGACAGGAAGTGGTGAGCTTCTTACAATAGGGTGAATTTGAGGGACATTCTGACCAGGTTGTGGAGGGGAGTAAATGGAACAGTCACCGGGGACAATGCGTAAGTAGACCTACATACATTAAGGACAACGAACATTGACCAATTTTAATTGCAGGTAGGCGATACGGCGAGCTGTGCTCTGGGATGTGACCATGAAAGGTGAAGTGCTAGAGTGGAGGCAGAGAAAATGTGGGACAGAGGCTGGTTAGAAGTGAGGGAATATGTCTTTATCTGTACCTGTCCACACAGGAACAGATACGCCACGCAAATACACAGAAACGACTGCATGAGGACAGACAGCTGTGTAATGAGCATGCATGCTGAACGCCGAAAAGGTTAGCAAAACACGCTGTGCCCTTGCCCCCCCCCCCCCCATCCCCTGTGCCTTCCCTTGCAGCACGTGTCTCCATATATGAAGCAGAACTCTGCAGAATGTATGTGATTATAAGTAATGGGCTGCCATATTTAAATAATAATCCCCGGGAGAACACTGTGTTGTGCTGCCATAACTATACACCTGGGAAGAAGGCTTAGCACCTCACATGTGTATGGTTCTCTCACCATCACACTTCTGGGTCACGTGTTTTACCGCTTCTAGCGCAGTCCTGGGGGTTGCGAGGGGAGAAAGAGCGGCTGAGGCACGTTACAAGACGCACAGTGCTGCTCAAACATGGTACTGCCCCTACAACAGAGGGGGTGAGAAAGAGCCTTTCGCCTCAAGGCCGCCAGCGTTAGCTGCACAAAGACACACTGATGATGGCAGGGCAAATGAGGGGAAGAATGTCGTAACACCAGAGGGTAGCGTTGAAAAATTTTGCAAATCGTTTTCACAGGACACTTTAGAGGGGTGGGGCGACACATCAGAAGCATTCTGTGGGGCGTCTGATTACGTATGAGGTCATTTTTGCCCCTCCCCCATCACACCCTTATCTATATTTTTGTTAAAACAGAGAAACAAAACGGTAGTACTGTGATGCACAGAGCCAGGGCAGTTTCTGGACTAAGAGGCCACGTTCAAAAGTCAAGGGTATGGATCACTTTACGCAGAGCTGGTCTTAGGGGCAGCAGCGCCCTGGGCGAATTGGCACCCCACATCTTCCCGCATGCCCCTGGTCAACAGGGGGCGGGGAAGAGGGGGCCGGGCCAGGTTGTGCCACTTCTTTTTTTTTACTAGGAGAATGTAGTGAATAGGGCACATCAGCACCCTATTGTTATAAAATGTGCTCCGCTGCGGGTGCATTTAATAACAAAGGGGCACCTGCCGTGCCTTCTGCAACTACGTCATCTTGGGGGGGCCTTTGAAAGACTCCCCCAAGCTGGTGTGGTGGGGGGCTAATGGTGCCCTTTTGTTATTAAATGCTCCCACACGAGGGGCGCATTTAATAACAATAGGGTGCTGGTAGCAGCACCCTGTTGTTATTAAATGCGCCCGCAGCGGCTGGCACATTTATAACCAAAGGCCGCCTGCTGCGCCTTCTCCCACAATGCCAACTTGGGGGAGCCCTTTAAAGACTCCCCAGAGCTGGCGCGGTGGGGGCTAATTGCATCCTGTGGGGTGTGGTGCCCCGGGCAGATGCCTGGCTCGCACCCCCAAGGCCAGTTCTGACTTTACGACAGACAGAAATCCATTGTCACTATCTCGTGTGTATACAATTGTCTAAATGAAGGACGATCTCCTAGATGTTGCTGACACAAAAGCCTCTATTCCTCCTGTGTAACATATTTTTCCAACCATTAGAAACAGCAATTGGAAATGTAATCAGGCTGAGAAAACGTTGTTCAAGTGCGCATGTGATGTCAGGATCCCCCCCCTCCTGAGCATTACCCCTTCCACCCCATCCTGCACTTCTCCTTTCTCCTCCTCCTGCTCTACCCCATTGTGCTTCTGTATGTGCACAATCAGAATTGTCTCAAGACCTCATAGGAACGCTATTGTTTGACAATCTTTCCATGTTCCCCTCAACCTACACCTCCCCCTGACCCCCGTCCTACACTCTTGTTACTGCACTTGCACGATCCGAATTTCTCAAAAAACATTATTGTTTTGTTTTTCTTCTTCCATGTACCGCCCCCTCCCTTATCTTGATGCGCCTTGAAACACCATTCGCTGTATAGCCGCGTTATAAATACCCAATAAACAAATTGGCTGCCCTACAGAATGCCTTGTATAACCCACAGATGCTGTTCCAATGCTCCAAGAGAAGAATGATCGGAAGTGGGGAAGAAAGGAAAGGAGTCACGACATGAGGACCTGGGAGAAGTTTCAAGATGTAGGATTAGGCACCTAAGAACACTTTGAAGCTACAATGAAGCACTTATATGGGTAGAGGAAAGAGAAGTAGGTAGGTAATTACGTGATCTAAACATGTCTGCCTGGAATGCAGCTCTTTCCCCCACACACACAGCACACCATGTTATACGCGCCAAGAATCAATTATCGCTACCCAATGCTAGTGGCGAGTGCACATTTTGAGCCATGAGCTTGACATGTTTTCATATGATGAGAGCGCTCAACCAAATCATAGCATCTGTGAAGTGGCGTGAGCACATGGGTATAGAAGGGCAACACCTGGAATATGGTGAGAGTGTCTGAGTGTGTGGTGCCAATGTATGGAAACTTTCATGAGTATCTTACCACATGGTATCAATAGCTGTCTAATGGAGGGGGTACCTAGACATACACTCCCAACAAATAGCGGCAATTGGCAAACAATACCAGTACATGCACAAATGATCAAAATACCCAGTAGACTACACATGTTGCTGCTGTCTCATGGCAAAAGCTAGCAAAGTGTTCGAGTATCTGGCGAGGATGTCTGTTGCTATTTAATGGCAATAAATGTAATATGATACAAGTATGTTTGCTGTTTCCTGGGTATGTATGTTTCATGGGCATGCAATCATAGCACATGGCATAGTATGAGGGTACCTGGATATGTAACGTCAATTTGTCGCAATAAAGGAACACTTGTCACCATACACAAGGCAACACTGCTGACTTTGTTAATGCTGGCTTTCTATCTGTACACAGACATTATGTTCACATAAATAGCATATACATATGATTTTGCAACTGGACCCAGTTATCCTCTTAAGTGAAAAACCCTTAGTCTTCTAACAGTAATATGCTTTAACACATTACCCTCTCTTTTTATCAACTGTTGGCCCTTTGCCTAAAACCTGAAGAGTAGAAGTAAACATAATTTGTACAAATATTTCTTACCATATGTGCATAGTTGTTTCCCCCCTGTGATCCACTAAAGAGAGCAGAGGGGGCCACATGACTCCATGTCAGCAGGATGACTGTTTTCAAGTCATGGGTTTTCAATTAGCAAATCAATACATTGTGGCAGCTAATGTCTTGATGGTTTCAATTGGATTAAAGTAGCATAAAAGTATTTCCAAAAAAACCCTAAGGACACTCATTTGATTGCGTAAACAGAAAAGATGTGAAAATTGGCCTAGTGACATGCTACGAGCTCATAAAAAAATGCTAACGCCTATTACGCTCATGTGTCATGCCTTAGTTTGGCTCATTGCTTCTGTATTCCACCCCTGCCACTGCTGCTTCAAACCCTCTCCTCCATCCTCAGACCTCAATCCTACATTAATGAATCCTAAACACAGGAATAGTACCTAAAACTTTCAAATCAGGATGCATCAGTCCCCTTCTAAAAAATGAAATAGGAAATGGCAAGACCCTACCAACCACAGACCTATATCAAATCTACCATACCCGGCAAAAGTCCTGGAGAACCACATCTATAAAGAACTAGTCAACCATGGAGATAAGCAACTGAATATTCGACCAATCCCAAGTCGGCTGCCGACCCATCAGTGGAACTGAAGCAGCACTTCTCTACATTCATGACGGCCTAAAACTAAACGCAGACAACAGCACACATTCGGCCATCATACTACTAGACATATAAGCCACCTTTGACATAATCAGGCACACGACACTAATAAAGAGACTGTAGGAATGCTGCAGAAAAACTGTGCGCTACCATGGCTGAAATCCTTTCTCATTAACCGAACAGAAAGAACACACTTACACCCATTTACATCTAACACTAAAAACATCAACTGCGGCCAACAAGGATAAAGCCTCTCCCCACTCCTCTTCAACATCTATATGTCCCCCTTAATGAAAGTCATTAAAAGCCTACAGACTGACAGTCTACAGCTACGCAATTGACACATAACTCATCTTTAAGATAACCTCTGACCAAGACCGGAACAACACCTTTAAAAAATGCCTCACTGACATTTACACCTGCAGGACAAACAACGATCTCGAGCTAAATCTGACCAAAACAGAAATAATGATTTCCCCACCGGAAGTCAATGCAACACAGACATACCTGAGCTGGCCGCCGTGCATGGGAACCCAATCAGAGACATTGTCTGTGATAAAAAACCTGGGAATCCTCATGGGCAATGGACTTTCCCTAGAACCACAAGTCAACGCAATAGCACAAAAATACTTCTACCTCCTCCGAGTAATAAGGGGGATACTCCCCTACCTCAACTTCTTACACAGAACCCTCGCAATCATCTCCTTGATACTATCAAGACAAGACTACACAAACAGCCTCTTACTTGGAATGCCAGAACACCTCACAAAAAAATAACAATGCATCCAAAATACTGCAGCAGACTACTCCTGGGATTGAATAGAAGATACCATATCACACAAGCCCTGAGAAGTCTGCACTGGCTATCAGTAACAAAAAGTAATCATCTTTAAAGCCCTCTGCATCGCACATAAATCACTACACGGACAAGGAGCCAAATTTCTCCCAGCTAAAATCAACCAACCTTGTGGGACAAGATGGATTAAATAACTAACAATAAAACCGCCACGCACCCGGAACCAAACAGAAACAACTAACCACCCCCTGCTTGCCTCTCACGTACTTCACATGCCCAAAAGTGGCCAGCAAAACTACACACCAAAATACTCACAAACCACAAACCCACTGCCAACCACGCCACAAGTCGAAATAGTTGCAATTAACAAACAACCCAGACACTGGACGCTACCTCTTCAGACAAACCAAGCCACGTGCATATTACAAAGCACACGCAGAAACCTCACACGCACAGACACCAGTTTCTCCTCGTTCTACAAGCATCAACAGAAGAGCACAAGCTCTATTCTATCCCTCGCCCCCACTAACCAACCCCACCCATGAGTGCCTGGAGACCATGCAAATGGCAGCGGTGCACGCTATAAATCCTCATAACATAACATAACATAACATAATGTTATGGCAGATCATTGTGTCTGGAGGAATTGTCACTCTTTGTCTAAGGTGTTTAGTAAGGCTTGCACAATTATTGGGAGGTGTGAGCCATCTACAAAATGTGAGCACTTCAGTTAAGCTTTTGACTTCCTTAGTGGGGGTAGAGTGACATGGGCAGGGCAGTCTTCTGTATTTTGCTTGTGTCCCTTGTTGCTACCCGTAATCACTGTAAAATAAAAAACAGCACAATATTTCCCCTCCCCCTGGTAACATTCAACAAGCCTGCAGTGCCCCCCTGCCATGTGAGTCCCAGTCTGTCACCTGTTTCGCCTGCCCTTAGAAACAGCCCTACAAAGACGGCACCAACCTGTTAAGAGTTCTCTAGAAGGCCTCTTCTGGCATCTCCAAAGCACCATGAAGCAAAATCAATTAAAATCTCAAAATGTCAATATTTACCGGCACCCTCAGAAGTGAGGTTACTGAATAGGACTTAACAAGGCGTGCTATCAGTCTTTAATACTCAAGGGCATCCAGGGAAGTGACAGCACAAGACAATGTCATGAGTAAGTCAAGAGACAAATAACTTTGTACTGTGCAATATGTGAGTGGTCACTAGTATCATATATGGCTCAACTCCATAGTCTAGTCAATACATGACTGGGCCTTTTTTCATAGCATGAGCTGTGAACTGCATCACTTCCAGGGACTCACAATGTTGGCAGCTAAAACACAGGTTAAACGATTTACGCAGGATCACACACTCTGGGGACCCACAGACCACCGACCCGGGCTCCGGGTACAGTTCTTAGTATTGCGCTAGTTTTTGGGGATATTGCAAAATGAATGGGTGAGCACATGGTAGTGCTCCCCGCTTGATATTAACTTTGGCTGCTCAGGTAAAAGTATCCATTTGGGAGAGAGGCGGGGAATAGAAGGACCTTTCTGCAGACACTGTTGAGGGAAGAGGAAGAGAGTGGCATGCCCGGGACATTTTTGCCCTTGCCCCCTTCTCAACATGGTGCCTAACTGAACCAGGGCTTACTGGCACACGGTTTATTTTCACTGTTAACCTTGCTGCCTCCGATCTCACTTGCAACGTCCCATCCTCGCCTTCTCCCCTTAGATCTCGATTTGCATTCCCTCCTCTTATCCTTCTCGCATTGTCAAAGTTAATGGCCAACATAGCTTCTGCAACGCACCAGAAGATTTTGAAGATTCTTTGGTCTTGCAAAGAGAGGGGTGCCTTGTTTTTGCAGCAAGGCCCTTGAGTGGTGGTCAGGGCATGATGTGGAAAAGAAAAATGCCTTTTGAAAATGTTTTTTTTCCACTTCCTTATTTATTTATTAATTAACATTTATAGCGCTTGCAGCAGCCCGTAGGCGTCGTGGCGCTGTTACAGACATTAGTTGTTGGCTGCAAGAAAAGCATACTTCGTTACATGACATTAGTTGTTACAGACATGCGTTGTTGGTTGTAAGAAGTTGTCGTGTGGTGTAGTTAATTGACTCCCGGGGATGCCAATTAAGATGGCCACTGAGGCTTCCAACAAACGCAGGAACCTGGCAAATGCCCCATTTGTCTAGTGGAGAGGTGGCACTTCCTGCCTGCCATATAATTTAACTTTTTAAGCATATTGTTTCCATACCTGACAAAACATGATAGTATCTGGTCCCATGGTGGCATTAACTGGCAAATAGTGTGAGGGCCTGGGCAGCACACAAAACCCAGAACTATTTGCATTGTCCAGGCTTGTTTGTACTGCTACCCCATGTCTTTCATACATGCAGTGTGGGACAACGGCAAATCATTTTCCCCCAAATTAAGATTCCCGAATAAAGGAACTTAGACACGCCCTTCTGTCACCCACATGAGAGGCGGGAAGCCTTGCTCCCAGAGAAAGCAGCAAATAACTAACAGACTGTCCTTTACTCACAAAATACCAAGAGCAGAGTTCCCCTTAGGCTGGAAATATGGTACGACATTGTTACAAATGCAGTTTTTATTTTTCTGATTCATTTTGTTCTGACAGTTTCTGCCCAAAAAAGTCATAAAAAATATGAAGTGGGGTGATATAAGGGGCAGAAGGAGGAATAGGTAGTAAATAATAGGGCATGGGGGCTTGGAGGGGGAACTCACCAACAATAAAAAAATAAACATTTCTGGTGAGTTTTTCAGCAAAAAACTGTCAGAAAAAAACTCATCGAAAAGACAAATGGGCGATGTAAGAAGATAGAACCGGAAATATAAGACATCTACTCCAAGTCTTTTTGACATTTCCTGTCGGTTTTTTAAACCACTTCCTGCTACTTCGTCAAGGTGCCGCTCATCAGTAGGTCAAAGGGCCTCCTATGTCATTTATGCAACCCCTAAAACCTCTGCTGATATGACACAGCTTTTGTCAGCCCTAAAATATCACTTTCTGTTCAGACCCGCAACCGAAAGATCTAGAAAGAAAGAGAAGCCGGCAGTCAAGAGGGAAATGCGACTGATAAAAAGTAATTTCCCTTAGGAAGCTTTCAGGGTTTCAGGGAGCGTCAACATGTCTGGAATTGAGCAGTGGCCGACGGGAAGCAGAGTGGACATTTGGTTGGTCCGGTTTAGGTCTGACCGGTCTTATTGCCGTATTCATCGGGCACGGACATAACCAGGTCACGGAACAGGAGCCCAGTCAAGGCTTCCCGTGAGAACCGGTCTGCAGGTCTTTCATTTAGATGTGACATTGAGAAGGGGGGCTCAAACAAGGGGGGGTAGCCGGGTAGCCTGAATGTCAGGTGTTGTGTAAATAGGGATGGGCGTGGCCGAAAAGGGGTGCCATCTGACCCAAGCAGTACACCGTGAGACCCTGAAAAGAAGTGCTTTGGTTCACACACCATGGTGTCAGGTGTCACTCACGGTTTGTATCCATTTTGTGTACACTAATTCAATGTCTGGTGTTAATGACTCTCACTATATAAACAGTTGAGTTGGTGAATAAATCACCACAATTCTGTAAATATATCACCGATGGGAAAGGGGAGGGGGACAGATAGCAGAGATACTGTTTCCTGGTGATGTGCATACAATCAAGGATCATTTTGGGAACATAAGAATGACCACCGATTTGTATATTTGAAATATGCATGTGATAGGGATTCAAGCATGAACCCCTTTTGAGCGTTTAAGGCACACTGGGCTCTCTGTTCATTTTGCACAACGCTCCACCTAGTGGTAAAATGTTGGAAAACCATATAGACTCATTTGGGCAGTGCCAGTTTATGTTTCTGAGGCTTGGGCTGCACCAGAGGACAACATCTCATTTCTGTGAATGCACCACAGTGCTTATCAATCGCACAGCCCCCGTGCTCAATGCCCCTGGAGGATACTTGCTGGGCAAGGACACGCCTACAACGTGCACAGGAGAAATTGCATGCCTGCAATGGGTGATGGAGATACCCGTGGCTGGGAGCAACCTTGCCCGGAAGTGGTTTCTGGAGACTGCCAGGGTTTTACCCTGTCTACCCACACTTTAAGCCCTGGATGTCTGTATTTGACGGTGCCTCTTCCTGGAAAGGAGCAGCAGATGAAATTAAGTTGTTAAGTTTGATAATTGATTATTTGTAAAGGTGATGGACAGTACAGAAACATAACCGGAGTAAACTAACACTCACCATAAAGAGTACAAGTTGGAGGACAATCTAGAGTAAAGCAAGATTTGGGCCTCATCACAAATTGGGTGGTATCCCAGTGGTAAATCTGCATTACCACCGGATTACAAGTGGCAGTGGTGTAAATTCCCATTTTCTTTTTGTTCATAGGACTCAAAGGGCATTTTCAGTGCAATTACTCTAGTGGTAATTGCGCCATGGTGATTGCACTGGAAATTGGCGGAAAGACGGCAGATTTACCTCCAACTGAGCTGGAGTGAATCCTCCAACTTTCCCCCAAACTCGTAATTGGGCGGTGCGGAAATGCAGCGGTAACGCTATTACCGCTGCATTTTTACTGCACCGCCCAACCCGTGATGAGGCCCAAAGAATGATCTCTGAGTCATAGAACAGGGAGCAAATACCACAGTCGTGATGGCCTGGTGGGAGTCACTGTGCATCAGTGGTCTTCAAGCTATATCAACAGCCCCTCCCTCGCAAGAGTGTTGCAAAGGGGTGTCCAGGCAGTGCAAGGCTATTTCCAAATGGAGGATTAAGGCTCCAAGGAGAAATGATTACTAGTTTCAACACTTGTGAGGCAGCCAACATGTTTAACTCAATGGTGCTCAGGGTACAAAGTATGGAACCACTGCTATGTATCAATCTTTAAACAAAGGGAGTATACCTGAGAATCTCAAACCTGCACATCAAATCCCCCTCAAACCCTCTATGAATACACAGGGCCTCATTACGAGCGTGGAGGTAAGGAAAAAAGAAAGGCAGAATGGTAATACCGGCATCAAGTACTGGTCTGGGCCATTACGAGCCGCAAGCCTGGCAATACCGCCACCGCCTGTACCAGGCCCATTCTTGCCGACATGCGCACGTACATGCGCCCTTCATGGCAGCAATACTGGGATGCCGATAACAGGAGGACATCACAAGTCACGCAGCCATACACCTACCGGCATCCCAAAGTCAGTAAATAGGGCCTGGACAATGGTGTTATTACAGGCATCGCGAATCACCCGTAAATAGCAACCTGCTGTGTACCCAACAGCCACAGGTGCACACAATCACCACAGGTGGAGGCAATGGAGCCTGTTCCAGCACAAAAGGGGAACACCCACACACCACACCCCTTCCTACACCAAAATGATCCCACTTGCTGTTGCAATCCTGGGACTGGAGGACATGCCTGTACTGCTACACCAGCAACAACAACAACAACAGGCAGCACAGAGGAGACGCAGGAGGAGAAGGAGGATGAGACAGGCCCAGCAAGTCCCACCAGTGCAGGCAGTTGTACCACAGAGGCAGCCACCAATCCCTCGCATCAGAGCCAGTCCATTCAACCTAACCCCTTTGCAGATCCACACCCTGTACCGATTGGACCGTGACACCATCACCACCATAGTGGACATGATACACGAAGACATCATCAGCCTGAAAGAAATCCACACTGCCACCCCCCCCTCTACTGAAGGTAGTGTCTGTGCTCCACTTCCTGGCCACAGGCACCCACCAGCACACAGTGGGCCAGTTGCATGGCATATCAAAACATCTCTTCTCACGCATGCTGACCCAAATACCGGATGCCCTCCTGAAGCACGCAACAACTACATATCCCTACCACGGACTGGCCAGGAGCTTGCTGACACTAAAGTTGGCTTCCATGCAGTGGCAGGCATGCCCAATTGCATCAGTGCCCTCGACTGCACCCATGTAGAATTGGTGGTCCCTCATGCCATGGAGGTGGTGTACCGCAATCATAAGCAATACCACTCCATCAATGTGCAGATGGTATGTGACTCCAGCAAGATCATCACACACTGTTGTGCCCGATTTCCCGGATCCACACATGATGCCATGGTGCCGCGGAACTCCTCGCTACCCTGCTACATGGAGCGACATGCTGGACAAAGTGCCTGGCTGCTCAGTAAGTTGCCTGACAGGCCCATGGCAGTGCAGTGTGGGGGATGCATACCCCAGCTGGGTGAGATTGGGGGGGGTGCAGACCCCAGCGGGTGAGATTGTGGGGATGCATAGTGTTAGGCAGAATTCTCATTCTATGGCTAATTTCCCTTACCTATAGAGCCCCCCAGCAGCTTTGCTGGATTTGAAGGGTTTGTTTTCTTCTCCTGCTTAGAGTGTGACTCTTTTTTCCCACTTTAGGCATATTTGCTATATGTGTTCTAGGCTATTTTTTTGTGTTTAATGTCTATGGGGTTTTTCTCACCTCCATAGGAACCATCTTTATCCACATGTGTTACACAGCACCCTCTGTGCAGTGACACAGGGGAGTCCATACCCTGGGACTGACTACTGTCTCCCAGGGCATGTAAAGTCCCCATTGACTTTACTAGTCAATCTCTATGAACAAAACCAGTACAATCCATCTTACTATGGAGCTCCTAGAAATAGTTAATAGTTTTTCCCTTACGTTCATTTTCGAGAGGGTACCGTACAGTCCCTCTCTCAAAAGTTTCTGGCTGGTGGCAGTGGTTACTACCAAAAATATTCGACCGCAAATATTTCCCTATGGGATTTTCCCATTGTTCGAGGCTACCACATTTACTAACAGCCTCTTGCATACCGCTGGTTTATTTTTATATTAACTTTACACCGATAGGTTTTTATTGCCAGAACTTTTATATAAAT
The DNA here is from genome assembly GCF_040938575.1 of Ambystoma mexicanum. Taxonomy (NCBI): domain Eukaryota; kingdom Metazoa; phylum Chordata; class Amphibia; order Caudata; family Ambystomatidae; genus Ambystoma; species Ambystoma mexicanum. Next base: position 1,205,003,346 of record NC_090934.1, on the reverse strand, counting down.
TCTTTCTCGTGTCTTTCTCTAAACTCCTAACGCAGGTCGGGGATCCTTTGTTCGTCCTTTTGGCAGGCTTTTGCCAAGAAGCCCTCCTTTTGGCGCCACTGAGTCTGGGGTGGATCCATTGTGTGGGAGGGGGAGTAGGACCCCTGGACAGGGTTGCCTCAGCAACCCATGTTGCACTCTGCCCTGACAGGCTGGAGGGTCTCCCGCCAGGATGACCACTCCACTGTGTGAGTGACAGCTAGGCTGTATGAATGGGGATCGTTTTGCATAAAAGCAGGGTCCTGAGGACTGGAAAAGCAAGACGTCACCACTGGTACTAAGAAGCCGAAGAGGAGAGAAGCCAAAGACATCTGCAACAACTGAACCACCAGTGAAGCCCTGCTGCAGCGTCTCACCACTTTTCTAGCTTTAATAGCTAGATTTGGGAAGACTCATTCCCAATACCTTAAGAGGTTTAGGACCCTCAAAAAGCATGATAGTACCCCTCTGGCTACTTGGGTGAATGAGTGTTTGAAGAACTTAGAGGGATGGATTAAGGGTTACAGGGTTATCACTTCTGAAGGAATGAGAAATCTTGTGATGTTGGACTCTATCTATGATGCCTGCTCTCCTGAGCTCAGCCAGCACTTGGCTGATTCAAAAGAACTAGATCCTAAGAAAGTGGCTAAGGCTGCTGACTTGTGGGTTGCCAACAGGACTACTCACACGGATTCAAGGATCACTCAGAAAAAGGATGAGGGAAAGCAGCCTAAGAAAACACCAAAGAGAATTCAAATAATTCCAATTCCAAAGAGGCCCCCAAACAAAATTCTAAGGGTAAGCCCCAGGGGAAACCTAATCAGGCTAGTTTACCTTCTGGTCCCAGACCAGAAGGAGGTCAGAACAAGCCACCATTCATAAAGACATTTGGGAAATGTTATGTTTGTGGCTCTACTGATCATGTGATAGGGGATCCTAGATGTAAGGGTAAACCTTCAGGGGTCCACACTGTCTCCTTAGCCTTCGCTCCAGAGGAGGAAGTACATATGGCCAGTGGAAACATTCAACTCCTCCGGAGTCCTATCACATAGTCAGTGACTCTGACTGGTATGGGGGAAGGAACACTCTCCAACCCCTACTTGATCAGGCCCAATGGACCTCTGACCGGATGGCCATAGAGAAGTTCAAAGGGATTGTAACCCAATCCCTCCTGAGGGACTTCTCTATATGCAAAGAGAAGGCATGGCAGTAGAAGATCCCACTTTTTCTTAAGGGGGTCTTCTAAAGCTCCTATCATGCTCTTCATGGTTCTGTTAAACCTTTCTACAAATCCATTTGTCTGAGGGTTGTATGCTGTTGAGAACTTGTAGGTAACGCCACAGTTTTTCCACATGGCCTTCATGTAGTGGGACATAACATTTCACCCCCTGTCAGATATTACCTCCGTAGGAAACCCATCCTTCGTAAAAATGCCACGGAGGGCCTTAGCCATAGCTTGAGCTGTAACAGCCCTCATAGGAATTGCTTCAGGGTATCTAGTAGCATGGTCTACTACAACAAGTATAAACCTGTTGCCTGAAGATATTGGAGGGTCAAGAGGACCAACAATGTTGATCCCTACCCTTTCAAATGGTACTCCAACCACAGGGAGAGGCACTAAAGGTGCCACATTCTTGGAGCCATTTTTACCAGAAGTTTGGCAAGTGTGGCAACTCTTGCAATACTTATCTACCTCAGCCCCCATTTTAGGCCAATAAAAGTAGAGAGAGAGCCTTTCCTTGGGCTTCTTGAAACTCAAGTGACCAGTCAAAGGTATCTTATGGGCTAAGAATTGGAGTCTGTTTTCTTGGGGCACTACAAGTCTCTTGTAGTCTCCAGGGATTGACTCGGTCGGTTCACTATAGAAGAGGCCATCTTTGCAGTGTAACCTATACTTTCCAGGCTCTTGCCCTTCAAGCTGAGAAGCTGCCTGGTGGTGAAGACCTTCAAGAGTTGGACATTCTCTTTGTCCATTACTGAAGTCTGCCCTGTTGGGGCCACCTTCTTCCAGTAAAGACTGCAGCTCAGGATGGTCCACAGGGCCAAAATCTCCAATGAGTTCCTTTCCTTCTACTAGATCTGAGTCCTCAGGCACAAGGTTGTACCTCACTCTCACAGGTGTGATTTTTGATAACCTAGGCGATTTCCTGGTTGAAAGCGCCAGAGTGCTTTCTGCTGGTTTCTTCTTTGAAGTCTTGGGTTTCCCCATTGCTTCTGGTTGCTTTGAAATAGCAGTTAGTAACTCCAGTGGAGTAGGAGTGATTTATTTTTCTATCATCTCCTCAGGAGTGCCCCTCAAGGTCCTCTCCCTTGTAGGTCTGGTGAGCTCCTGCAATCTTTTGCTGGGAGGTTTGGGAGTACTTGACACCACTCCCAGTTCTTTAAGATCATTACCTAAAAGAACCCTTGCAGGCACTTCAGATTGCACACTAACAGGTATCCTCACAGTCATATCATTGCACTGGATGAGAGCTGGTAATTGGGGAAGCATCTGCACAGGCCCTCCAGCTAACTTGGTGAGGCCTTTGGGTGCTCTAGCAACCTCCTCCACCTTGAAAAAAGATTCATCCACCACACTTATGCTGGCCCCAGTGTCTCTAATGGCAGGCGACTCCTGACCATTTACTTGGACACTGTCTTTATTATCACACATGATGGCTGAGGCAAGTGATAAGTTGAAAGCAGGTCAGGCTCTGGTGAAGCATTGGCATGACCAGAAGGCCCACATGGTTGAGTTCACTCAAGACCAGCTAGTTCTTGCTATGGTGCTAACAAGGCAGAGGGCCTTGCAGGACAAATGGATGGGACCCTTCACGATTGTGGGAAAACTTGGAGAGGTGAACTATCTGGTGGATTTAGGCAATCCTAAGGAGGCTCCTAGAGTCTTTCACACCAACCGTCTAAAAGCTTATGTCTCGAGACCCGAACTGGGAGCTTTGCTTCTAGCTTCAGCTCAAGAGGAGGAGGAGAGTGAACCTCTACCTGACCTCCTCAGTTGCAAACCTTTAGGTGAGAAAGTAGAAGGAGTTAATCTCTCTTCTAATCTGACACTTGACCAACACGAGGAGTGCAAAGTTTTGTTGAATCAATGTATCCCTCTTTTTTCTCTAGCACCAAGCTTGACCCCTTGGGCCCAGCATGATATCAATACTGGTGACTGTTTACCTGTCAAAAGCAGGGGTTACAGGATGTCAGAAAATGTAAGAACCCTCATCAAAGGAGAGGTCAACAAGATGCTTGATCTCAGGGTAATAGAGCCCTCTACTAGTCCATGGTCTAGCCCAGTTGTATTAGTACGAAAGGCAGGATCCAAGGAGTTGAGATTCTGTGTGGACTATGGAGCCCTAAATGCAGTCACTAAGACTGATGCCCATCCTTTGCCAAGGACCGATGAGCTGGTGGATAGACTTGGTTCAGCCAAGTTCCTCAGCACATTTGATCTCACATCAGGCTATTGGCAAATTGCCCTGACTAACCATGCCGAGGAGAAAACTGCATTTTCCACCCCAGTTGGCTTATACCAGTTTAAGGTCATGCCTTTTGGACTAAAGAATGCACCTGCTACATTCCAAAGGATGGTTAATCAGGTTCTGAATGGGATGGAGGACTTCTGCATGGCATACTTGGATGACATTGCAGTGTTCAGCCCTACTTGGAAAAAGCATGTTGACCACTTAGGAAATGTTTTGCAGGCTCTTGAACAGGCCCATCTGACCATAAAGGCAAGTACATGTCAAATTGGTCAGCGTAAAGTGCTCTACCTTGGGCATGAGGTAGGAGGAGTTGAAATAAGGCCTTTGCTCAGCAAGACAGAAGCTGTGCAAAATTGGACAACCCCTTCTACTCAAACCCAAGTGAGAGCCTTCTTAGGCCTCACTGAGTATTACAGTAATTTCATTAAGACCTATGGATCTACAGCTTCTCCAATGAATGTAATCTCCCCTCCAAAATTCCTTAAAAAGGTAAAATGGAATGAAGAGTGCAATCAGGCCTTTGAAAGCCTGAAGAAAGCCCTTTGTCAAGCTCCAGTTCTCGGAGCTCCTGACTACCACCAACCCTTCATTGTGCAAACAGATGCTTGCAATATAGGTATAGGTGCAGTCCTCAGTCAACTGGATGAGAAAGGTAGGGAACACCCCATTTGCTTCATCAGTAGGAAACTGAAGGAACCTGAAAAAAGGTAGGCAGCTATTGAGAGAGAATGTTTTGCCATTGTGTGGTCTTTGAAGAAGTTTAGACCATACTTGTATGGATCTACTTTCATTATTCAAACAGACCACCAACTCTTGAGATGGTTGATGCAAATGAAAGGGGAAATCCCAAAACTGCTAAAATGGTCAATCTGCCTCCAAGGGTTTGATTTTTCCATTGAGCACAGGTCAGGATGTCACCACCACACCAAAATGCTGATGGTCTCTCTAGGATGTTTATAACCGACTAGAGGTGAGAGACTCATCCAGGAGTGGATTAGATCCTCCTGTCCCTTAGTCTGAGGGGCACGAGCGTTAGGGAGAATTCTCATTCTATGGCTAATTTCCCTTACCTATAGAGTCCCCCAGCAGCTTTGCTGGATTTGAAGGGTTTGTTTTTTTCTCCTGCTAAGAGTGTGACTCTTTTTTCCCACTCTTAGGCATATTTGCTATGTGTGTTGTAGGCCATTTGTTTGTGTTTAATGTCTATGGGGTTTTTCTCACCTCCATAGGAACCATCTTTATCCACATGTGTTACACAGCACCCTCCGTGCAGTGACACAGGGGTGTCGTAGCGATCCCCAAACATAGACACCATACCCTGGGACTGACTACTGTCTCCCAGGGCATGTAAAGTCCCCATTGACTTTACTAGTCAATCTCTATGAACAAAACCAGTACAATCCATCTTACTATGGAGCTCCTAGAAATAGTTAATAGTTTTTCCCTTACGTTCATTTTCGAGAGGGTACCGTACAGTCCCTCTCTCAAAAGTTTCTGGCTGGTGCCAGTGGTTACTACCAAAAATATTCGACTGCAAATATTTCCCTATGGGATTTTCCCATTGTTCGAGGCTACCACATTTACTGACAGTCTCTAATAAACCGCCGGTTTATTTTTATAATAACTTTACTCCGGTAGGTTTTTATTGCCAGAACTTTTATATAAATTCTTTCTCGTGTCTTTCTCTAAACTCCTAACCCAGGTCAGGGATCCTTTGTTCGTCCTTTTGGCAGGCTTCATCCAAGAAGCCCTCCTTTCGGTGGCACTGAGTCAGGGGTGGATCTATTGTGTGGGAGGGGGAGTAGGACCGCTGGACAGGGTTGCCTCAGCAACCCATGTCGCACTCTGCCCTGATAGGCTGGAGGGTCTCCCGCCAGGATGACCACTCCACTGTGTGAGTGACAGCTAGGCTGTATGAATGGGGATCTTTTTGCATAAAAGCAGGGTCCTGAGGACTGGAAAAGCAAGACGTCACCACTGGAACTAAGAAGCCGAAGAGGAGAGAAGCCAAAGACATCTGCAACAACTGAACCACCAGTGAAGCCCTGCTGCAGCGTCTCACCACTTTTCTCCACACGACGAGAGAATATCTTCATCTGCAAGAGCCTTCTTTCCTTGAGCTGGTGGGGCCAACCAGTTTGCCAATTGCCTTCCTTGACCTGCATTGGTCGTATTGCCAGTACCCTGTACTCGGAGACTGGATAGCCAGGCACCCGTCCACCCGGACTGCGATTTAAAGGAGCGTACCTTTTATTTCGTTTGGCAACACCGCGGCTGGTTTCATCCCTGGGTAGTGCAGTGACTCGAACCTTCCTCCACGACGAGAGCCTCTCTTCCTCTACTGGATCGCCTGAACTGCAGGAACTACCAGGAACGACTGCCACCGCAGGAGCCTCTTCTTCATTTTAAGGTACTTTGTTCCGCCAGGCCGCCCTTTTTCGTTGGTAGCACTAAAGGTGTTTTAAATCCTTTACCTACCTGTTGGGTTGGCCGCCCCTATCTTCTAACATTGTCTTTCACCTTCTGCATCCACCTTTTTGACTCATTTAACAAAGACTTGACTGCAGCTACAAGAACATTTTGCTCATGGGCCCTTTGCCCTGTACCACTGACTCTGGCACAGGCCTATTGACTCTGGCTGAATTTGTTAGAACTGCCTTCTCTAGATTGCTTCTCAACTAGAACTGTGTTGATGCACCTAATTCTTATAGCCACCTTTTCCTTCCCATTTTTAAACTTCTGAAGTTCCATTTTGCTCGGTTTTCATTTAAGTATTATACATGCTAAAGTACTGCCTTGCCTAAACGTGTTCACAAACTTATGGGAAGTGTTGTTAGGGTGTTTCAGAATATATTACGGTATAACTCGTGCTTTCCCTCCCTTGTGAGAAATTGCTAGAGTGCCATTTGTGTTTGGTTTTTTTCTGTGCCATTTTGTTCAGTTTTCACTCGTGCTCAAACTTGTCTAAAATTTAACTAGGGAGTTGTGTATACTTTTCTTGACCGATTTTAACTTGTTTTTATAACTGTGATTAATGTGTTAACTTTAGAAGTGTGTAAAATAAATATATATTCTTTTTAATGCAAAGCTTTTGTCAGTGTTTCCTTGTGCCATAGTATTATAGCCCCATTGTGTAAACCCTGAATACTGCTCATCTCCCTCTTGAGATAAGTCTGACTGCTTAGCCACGCTACCAACTAAATCTTTGTGGTGCGGACTGATACCAATGGGGATTTATTTATTTATTATTGACTATTTTTCTTTAGGAACTACCCTAAGAAAATGTATCAAAATGAGCGCTTTTCGTAATTTCAAACTTCTTTCAATCAGGCATTTTCAAATGTTTCATGAATGTAGAGTCACCTCTGTGAACCAAGGTCGTTGGATTATTTCCTGATGTCTTTTAGGGACACGATTGTGTCTCTTCAATTTGCCGAAATATTTCGTCAATTTGGTTCACCAAAGCTACCATCCATCTTGTGGTTTCACCAGATATCAAACGATTCCATAGATTGTTTTCACATACCATCCAGGGGTTCTCGATCAGCGGTAGTAGGTGAACTGTTCTATGTTGCTTGGTGTTTGGACAATTTATTGCCAGATGTTTCAAAGTTTCTGTCACCTCCGTCGATTTGCACAAACGGCATTCTTTTTTATCAGAGACACCTCTGATGTACAAAATGTCCTCAGTTAGGAGCAGGTTTAATCTTGCTTTCATAAACAAAGTTCTTTTTCTTTTTTCAGGAAATTTGACGCAGTATTTCAGCAGAGATTTCACTTTGTTGAATGTAGAGGGAAGATGTGCTAGAAGTTTATTCTCTGCGGCTGCCTCTAATGTGTGAATCCAGTCCACGGTTACCATTTTTTGTTTTATTCGGTCTGGGTTATCTGTCAGCTATTTCCGCCAGTTTCTCTTTTCTCTTTTTCACCCATCTGTTCAGTGCTGCGCATTTGCCACTTTCCAGTTCATCCTTTATGATTTTGAGAGCTGGTATCGACTCGGCCAGAATTATTTTCCTGAAAAAGCTCATTGCGCTTTGCTCTACCATGGATGCCAGGGATACAAGACCCAGCTCTCTTCTGATGGCCGTCATTGAGGTAGATTTGGGGAGTCCTAGCACAGCCTTCCATATCAGCCCCTACAATTTGATCCAAATTGAGGAAGGAATGCACAGGGAGACTTCTGTTCCATATGCTAGAGCTGGGACCGCTTTTCCTTTGTAAAAGTTTATTGCGGGCATTAGAGAGAACTTGTCATACTTTCTATCGATCGCTCTCATTTGTGACGTGAGCCTTTTTGCTTTATCCCACAGCGTCTTTTGCATGGCTAGGTCTGTTCCTGAACTATCAATTTCGACTCCTAGGTATTTGATGTTTTCCACCGTTTCAATTTTGTCGTTTTCAAGGTACCAAACCATTTTTTAGCTTTTTTGTTCGATGCTTTCTCGATTGTCAACACTTTTGATTTGTTTTTATTGATTTCCCGATGGTTGGCATTGATGTATTTAGCTAAATTTGACAGTTTACGCTGTAGTCCGACTTTTGTTTGATCGATGAGGATCACGTCGTCTGCATATAGTAGTCTGGGGATGGAGGTTTTACCCAGTCTCGGCGGGAAGCTCCTTATTTCAGCTTCTGAAGTTTGCAGGTTGCCCAAGAAAGCAACAAACAGTGCCAGGGCCAGGGGGCATCCCTGTTTGACCCCTCTGCGGATCTTGATCTCCTCGGAGAGCGTTCCATGCTGACTTAATTTCACTCTTATGGTGTTTTGCGAGTGTAATGCTTTGATAGGCTCAAGCACCGATTGTGGGCAATTCCAGAGTAGTAATTTCGCCCAGAGCATGTTTCTGTCGATTTTGTCAAAGGCCTTAGATAAGTCTACAAAGGCTAAGTGTACCTTTGGGTCCCCTTCCTTCACCTTGGCTTTTAAGATGTTAATTATCATGATGTTAATTGTGGTGCTTCCATTTTTTTGGAAACCTGTTTGAAGATTATCTTTTGACGGTCCACTTTTCTCCCATATTCTGAGGTGGTCCAACAGGAGAGATGCATATAGTTTGCCTATGATGTCGAGCAAGGCGATTGGTCTGTAGTTTTCTGGGTCTTCGCGCCCTCCTTTTTTATAGATCGGTACGATCACCGCTTTCTGCCACGACTCAGGAATTTGTCGTTTAGCCTCGCATTCTGCAAAAATTCCACTGATCACGATCGACCACTCATTCGGAAACTGTCTGAGTGCCACGTTAGTCAGAACGTCGGGGTCAGGAGCTCTTGATGTTTTAAGTTTCTTGATTTTGTCTGCGATGTCTTCAGGGTTAGATACGTTCACCCAGGCTGAGTTTGGATTTTCCCCCTTTGCATCTTGTACTAGTTCCAGGTCTTCAAATTCCTTTGTTAGGTATGTTGTCCATTTTTCCTCCGCAACTGTGTTGATCATAGGCGCGTTTTGCTTCGCAGATGTTGTTTTTATTAGTGACCAGAATTCGCTCAATTTTTTAGACGAAAGTCTCTTCATCATATCTTCTGCGTCAAGTTGGTATTGTGTCCCCCTTCGTTGTTTTAGCCAGTTGCGATACCTTTTTGTCTACTAGTGCCAGTTTGCCCAGTCCTCGGTGGTATTTGTTATTTTTTCCTTTTTCTTCAAGCGGCGTCCCATTTTTCTTTGTTCGACTAACTCTTTGTTAAAGGTATGTTTCGGGAAGGTCACAGAGGCACCTGTTCTTTTTAGTGGTTTTTTGTATGGAACTAGTAGCGGTATGTAGTCCGGTCTTTCATCTATTTTGTTTAACTTGTTGGTCTGAATTTTTTGATCCCAATCGTTTTTGATTTTCGCAATGTTCGCTTCCGTTAGCCTCAGCCGTGTTTGTTGGTTATTTATCTCCGTTATTGGAAGATACCTGGGTTTTGTAGGTCTCCAACCCTGCCAATTGCACATCAGCAGGTTGTGGTCGCTGTTCAACGTTCTTTCCACTCAAAAAGTTTTTATTGATTCTGTTAGGCCTGAGGAGATACATATATAATCTAAGGTTGCGCTTGAGGACCCACGTTCCCACGTAGGGATGTTTGTTTGTTTAGGAAACAGTGTGTCTATGTTTTGTAAGTTTCTTGTAGTGATGATGTCATTCCAGGCGTTCCAACGTCTCTTGTTTGATCTGATGTTAGAGGTCGCTGGTTGCCGGTTGGCTTTGTCTGTTTTTGATTGCCACAGTTTGCATTGAGATCACCACATATAATGATTTTGATGTCTTCGAAATCTTCGTAGAGCTGGTCGATCGTGGAGCTCATATTTGAGCAAAATGTTTTCGTTGACATACGCTGGGGATTCCAGTAGCAGGTGAATATAACTAGCAAATTTGAGTTATTTCCTTTTTTTGCTTCCTGTTAGGACCACGATGACACCACTACCAGCAATTCGTAGGCTTCTTTCCACTTTCGCGGCTCAGCTAAGCCGCGACCTGTTTTTATCGCAATTAGTAGGCCCAATGACGGTCTTCCTAGAAGGCCTTTCTCGGATGGAGAAATTTCTACTGTGAAGCCGTCTAGTGCAGGTTTAGTCATCAGCCACGTTTCCTGTAGGCATAGGATGTCAAAGCTACCCAGGTTTACATCTCCCACTATCGTTAAGTGCGAGTGGCCTTGGGTGTTCCAGGATCCTAAAATGAAATTATCTGGTTCGGGCCGTGCCTCTCTGGATTTAACTGTTGTGTTAATGGCGAAGTCCGGCCCTGGTAGTTGCTATTTATTATTTTTTTTGTTCCAACTTGATGTCAACCAGTTCCAAGGGCCTTTCGCATGGCTCAAGTCCGCCGTCTTTCCCTTTTGTTTTGGGATCTCAAGGGTCGAGGAAGATTCGTATCTTGATTTGCACGGCTGGACGTCGGTGCTCAGACTTCGTAATGAGCGGTGCCTTTGGTTGTCTTGGATTTGCTGATTTCCCCATTTCCTTGTTCGGCCGGCTGGCCGGTGTCGTTCCGGCGATTCTGATTCCTTTATTTCTGTCAAACAAAGACTCATCAGTTCCAGTTCTTTGAAAGCTGCTTGTTCAATTCCTTTTGTTCCATTTGTTTTGATGTGAATGTAAGCTTTTGCTCTATTTCCATCGTGGTAAGGTTCCACTAGCTTGAGGTCTTCCGATCTTAGGTGCCTCAGATGTTTCGATCTCTTCATTATCTGTAGAATTGCTGGCCGGTTTAGTGGCTCCTTATCTTTCTTTGGGTCTTGTTGTTCTAACTTGAATACTCTTGTCCGATGATTGAGTGTGGTTTCCTTTGTCGCTGTCTCGAACGATTGACTCTTGGTCTCGACCCAGCTTGGGCTTTTGGGTCTGATGGGTGGTTCTTTGTGCTAGGACTCGTGGCTGTACCTCTGCTTTGTCGCACCAGGGTCTCTGGTCGATTTTTGGCAACTGGGGTTTTCACCTTTGCTCTTAAGATCCTTCTCTGTTCGCAGGTAGTTGTCTTTTTGTTGGTGCGTAATAGTTTTCCTTATTGAACTTTCTTTTGTTGTGTGCTTTTTTATTTCGGTTAGAAGAAAGCCTGTTCGCTCCACTTCGTTAAAAGCTGCTTTTTCAATGTGATTAATGCTTTCTGCTTTTACATGCAGGTATGCTTTCGCTGTCCTCCCGCTATGGTAAGGCTCTACCTGAATCATGTTTTTGCTTCTGAAGTTCTTTAAGGATTCGGTGTTCTTCATTATCTGAACAACGGTTGGTCGGTTTAATATGAGAAAGTCTTTCTTTTCTCCATGTTGCTCTAGCTTAAATAGACAGATTTCTTCTTTTGTTTTTGTTTGTTGAAGCTCGACCCTGCTTCTCCATCTGGTCTTTTGAGCTGGTGTTTTTTCTCTATCTTCATTTGCCCGGCTTTTTTTTTTGTCTAGGTTTTCATAAATGCTTGCTTGGCTTTCCGTCTCATCTTTTTCAGGGTGGTCCTTCTTTTTTTGAGATATGTTGTCATTGACTGTAACGTTCCTTTCTTTAGTCTTGCCAGAGGGCGTGTTATCGGACTCTTTGCTAATGAGGTTATGGTCTTCCCAGTGTTGCATTAGGTTCATTAGTGTTGGGTGTGCCATAAAATCCTCTGTTGTTTTAGGAGAACTTGTTATCCGACAGGTCTCCGGCTGTGTTTTAGTTGATGTTTTTAACTCTTCTGCTGTCGATACCTGTTTTTTGAGTATTTGGCCCGTCTGGGCCATTTTGTGATTCTGGGGAGATGGTTTTGGTAGGTTTTGTTCTATACTCATTTCCGAAGGAGATGCGTTTTTGCTTGCAATCCACAGGCCCTCTTTGAGATGCGTCATTTGCAGCCCGGTCTGTGGTGCATTGCGGTTGTTATTCTGATGTACCAGGTCTTTGATTTTTTTTTTCTAGTTCCTCGATTTTGCTCTCCTGTGGTCGTTGGTGAGTGTATTTCAAATCTTCGATCGCCGTTATATAGCTTTCCACGTGCGATATTTTGTTGATCATATTGGACATCATTGCCGTGTTGTCTCGGATTTCTTCTCTTATTGCTTCGTAAAGTTTGCAGAATGGTGCAAGTACAACTGACATTGCGGACATGATTGTGATCATGACCGGGTTCTTGTTCGGTGAGACTTTCTGCATTCCAGCTGCTATGTCGCTTAGTCTGTGATTTTTGGGAGGAGTATGCATTTTCTCTGGTCTTTTTTGCAACAAAGGTGTGTTTGGTGGAGATTTTGCAATCAGCATACTTTGCTCGTGTTCTGGAGTAGGTCTTCCTCGTGCCGGTCTTTGCTTAGGTGCTTCGAACCCCTGTAAGAGCCCTTATCCGTCTTTAGTAATTAAAGTCAGCGTCTTTAAAATGCCAGCCGCCAGATGGGGCTTGGTCCACGCATATCTCCCCTCTTTAGCCCTTTGTCGTTTTCTAGGAGGTCTGTGTCGGAAGCGTCTTCCCTTAAACTGTCTTTTTCCGTTTTTTTCCCCTGTGAGGGGAGCGGCTGCGGAGGCGCTTCCATTTTTTCGGAGTGACCTTCCAATTCTTTAGTTGTTGCTTCGATGTTGATGGGTCGATATCCCCCAGTCGTCTGGCTAGCCTCCATTGTCTCATTTTTGTCCGTTGTTTGCTCCGAAGTGGTGCTAATCAAGTTAATCTGTTGGTCATCCTTTGTTCTGTTTGCTGGCGGAGCTATGGTCCAAATTGAGTCAGTTTTCCTTTGTTTAGGCCCCGGGGGTGTTCATGGGCTACTTCTAGCATTTCTGCATCGGAAATTTTGATCTCCGTCATCACTTTTCTTTTATACTGTTGTGTGAAGAAAGCCTTCAAGGGGCATGATAGCAGTGGGTTTGGTAGGGTTTTCTAGGAAGTACTTCTCCTTTTGACCACTTTTACAATCTCTTGCTCTTTGAGGACAGCTTTTGTTTTATTTGAAACTGGTTTCGCGTGTTTGCTTGTTAGATTTTTATTTTGGTTTGCGGTTTTTGTTTCTTTTTTGTTTTTCTCCTTTTTTTCTTTAGTGGTCTTGGGTTCAATTTGCCATGTTCATCCTCTGATTCTTTGTATGAAATTCCCGAGAGGTTGGTTGTCTCTTCTATGGATTTAGAATCTTCGTCTATGGATGCGATGGAAATTGAGTGAATTTCGGACCAGTTCTTATGGCCTCTGGCTTTTTCCCACACTGATTCTCAATGTTCTTGATTGTTGTGTGTGGCACATTTTCCATGTTTGCCCTTTCCGGGTGGAGAACCATGGCCTTTATTTTAATTGTGCTTTGAAGTTTGTCGATGGTGGTGGTTGCTTTCTGCCCCTGTGACCCTGTAGGTTCCAAACTCTCGTTCTGTTGTCTCACATCCTGCATGCCAGGTTTCATCTCCTGATGGCGGCGGGGTGATTCGGGGCTCATTTCTCTCCCAGCCCTCCCTGCAGCTAGTAGAGGGTGGAGGGACCCGATGACCGGGATTTCTCTCCCACTAGCTGTAATGGTCGGGGTCGTGCATGCTTCTGTCTGTACGTCTGCCTGTGTCTCCGGGCGGAAAGCGTCTTCCTGGATCGATGCCTCCGCTTCGATCCCTGCAGGTTCCCGCCCCTCCTCGCCGCTCGCAGTACGCCCTGTCCCGTACGGGAGCCGACCTCCGCCAGCTCCGTCCCCGGGCGTTCTCGCCGCACAGGCCTCGAGCGGACTGCTTGCTGCTGCAGGGGGAGCCGAGGGCGGTCCCTCGATCACCATCTCCTCGCTGGCGCTGGACTCCGACCTAGTGCGTCCGGGGATGTCAGCGCTGCATGCGGCAGGCGGGGATGGACTGCTCACTTCTCTGTCTCTCCCCGCAGTCAGACTTGCCGTGCCTCCAGTTCCCGCCAGGATCAGCAATGTCGGCGGAGGCAGTGGGAGTTCCTTGGAGAGCGGCGTCGATGGTGATGTCGATGGAGACGGCAGAGCCTGTCTCGCTGCTGCTGATGCTGTCCCCGCAAAAGGTCCAATAAGGTCTGTTTCTCCTTCCGTATTTTAGTTGTTTTTGATATTAGGCGAGTTCGTGCCGCTAAAATCCTTGCTGTTTTGAAGAGTGGCTCCTCTCGATCTGTAGCCCGGCAAATTCTTCCCTCCTTTGCTGTTGTGTAAGCGCGTCTCTTCCGCCTCGCTGTTGGATTGTGAGGTGGGAAGGGAGGTGAGTGTGGTACACGGGGAAGACACGCTCGTTTTTTTTGATGTTCTCCCCTTTGGGCGCACTTCGGGCTCCATATGGGTTCTGCTACGGGTCTGCAGCGGACTGCTGCAGACTGCTCTCCACCTCTACTCCCAGCTCCGCTCACCGCTTTGCGGTGTATTTGGGTTTATAAATGCTGCTTCCTGAAACAACGATGAGGACTGGCTGCACACTGCAGACTGCTCTCCACCTCTGCTCCCAGCTCCGCTCACCGCTTCGCGGTGTATTTGGGTTTATAAATGCTGCTTCCTGAAACAAAGATGAGGACTGGCTGCACACTGCAGACTGCTCTCCACCTCTACTCCCAGCTCCGCTCACCGCTTTGCGGTGTATTTGGGTTTATAAATGCTGCTTCCTGAAACAACAATGAGGACTGGCTGCACACTGCAGTCTGCTCTCCACCTCTGCTCCCAGCTCCGCTCACCGCTTCGCGGTGTATTTGGGTTTATAAATGCTGCTTCCTGAAACAACGATGAGGACTGGCTGCACACTGCAGACTGCTCTCCACCTCTGCTCCCAGGGATTTATTGCTCATACCTGTATCATTAATCTTCTGTAGTGCTCCCTAAGGGAACTGCACAGGATTCTGCCTAACACATACCCCAGCTGGGTGAGATGGCTGGATGCATACCCCAGCTGGGTGAGATTGGGGGGTGAGTGGACAATGCACATACAGCAAAACACTGAGGCCCTAAACATCCCAACCTGAACATGTCACATTAATGCCATACATAAGACCAATGCTGCACACCAATGACAATATCCCAGACGTACAAGCAGGCCACTTCCCTCAACGCGTCGACTGCACATCAACAGAGCATACCCTCTGCGACACAATCCAGCAACATGCAGTGACAATGTGTAACGGACATGCACCCATGAGTGATAACAAAGAAACCCCACCGGGGAATACACTGATTGTCACTGGCCCACAACCACAGTCTTACTGCATCCCACCATGGGAATGGCAACTGATGGATGACAAATCATGATTACACCGGTGCCAATGCTGCTAGTGGGAATACATACAGAGTACTATACATCATCAATATGTGTGCAAATACATTACATTACAAGTACATCTGCAACAGCATGCAAGTGAACACCCTGCATCTTCTGGACAATGCAATCCACACCTGCAGACCATAGTACAGCACGCATTGCGACAAATGAAACTGTGTGCATACATCCAGGGATATGTGCATGTCAACACCAAATAGCTGCAGACATGATAGTGATTTTACAGGTGTCATGACGGATATTGACTCACACATACCTCATTGTGCTCCCATGCAGGTGATGGTGGCTAACCCTTGAAGCTGTGGCTACTTATCCCTGTACGGAACCCGCAGAACAGGCAGAAAGAGAAGTACAACCGGGTTCACACACGTACCCATGTTGTGATCAAGCAGTCCTTTGGCCTGTTGAAGGCACGGTTCCGCTGCCTCAGTAGGTCTGGTGGAGCACTCCTTTACGGGCCTGAGAAGGTGGGAAAGATCACCATGGTCTGTGCCATGCTGCAAAACACGTGCATCCAGAGAAACGTACCACTGGCACCTGACATTGGCCTGCATGCACCGGGTGAGGATGAAGATGATGATGGAGGAGAAGCAGTACCCCTGCCAGTTCGCGATGCACAAGATGGCCGTGCTGTGCGCCAATCAGTGATTGATGATTTCTCCTGAACCACTGGGATGCAGATGGGTCTGTGTCAGTACTACACTGGGTACTGGGATCGAATATATATGGACACAGGGTGTGTGGGGAGTTGGGCACTGTACGATGTCATGAATTGAATACACACACACGAAATGAACAATGTCCAGTCAAGATATGATTTTTTACATAACGGGTGTATTGGAAATTAAACATTATTATGGTTGAACCCTCCACCTCACACACATCCTGCCCCCAACACCCCAAACACCCCATACCCCCTCCCACCTCCCCCCAACACCCCAAACACCCCATCCCCCCATTGACATCCCACACATGAAGTGCCTATCATTGGTTTCCTCAGGATGTAGTTACCACATGCAGGGTGGCCCTTCTATTGGCGGCCTCTCTTTGGTTCTGGGGGCTGCATGTCTGTGTGGCGTGTGCTGTGCCTGGTCTGGCGCACAGGGCTTATTGGAGCCGAGCTGGCAGGTGTGCTTGATGGGGTAGAGGTGGCTGCCTGTGCAACCGTCGGTGCAGGTTGTTGCTGCTGAAGTTGCTCAACAATCCGCCCAGGACCTGGGTCACTGCTGCCAGACTGTCGCGGATCACCAAAGTGTTACTGTTCATGGCTAGGATGTTTGCTGCATTGGCCTCATGTATTTCCTGGCGGGTGGTGGGGGGGAGATACACGCATTACATACACTCGACCAAGGCGGTGGGGAGATACACGCATACATACACACGACCAAGGGAGCATGGGGGAAAAACACACTACATACTTGTGACCAAGGGGGTGGGGGAAGAAACACACATTACATACATTCGACCAAGGGGGTAGGGGACACACATGCTGGCGACCAAGGGGGTGAGCAGAGATTCACACATTACATACGCTCGACCAAGGGGGTGGGGGAGAAAAATGCATTGCATACACTCGACCAAGGGGGTAGGGGGAAACACACACAACATACTGACATCCAAGGGGGTGGGGGGAGAAACACGCATTACATACACTCGACCAAGGGGTGGGAGGAGGTACACGCATTACGCTCACACGGGGAGATACACGTATAGCATACACACAATACAGGTGGGGAGGGGAAGTCACCCAACAGGCATGAGGTCGAACAAGGGGAAAGGAGGGGAGCTTACGCTGTACATCATGTAACATCCCCTTGCTGAGGTGGGAGTCCTGACATGCAATTGGTATATAGCAGAATGTGCATAGTATAGAATATACACAGTGAGGCAGTAGTGGTAAAGTTTTGGGGGCACAATGGGAGTAACCATGGTTACGAGTAGCTGGTTGCTCGTGTGAGACAGAAAGGGGAGAGACAACTGTAACATTTTCGAGTACCTGTGGCAGGGTAGCAGAAATAGGATCCTGGTTGTATGCATCGGACCGGAATCCAGGTAAGACAGGGAAAGACAGGACCCTTAGTCGAGGGCCTTGTTGGAAGCCCGGTGTCGCCAACCGGCTCCGACTGCACCGCCGATTTGCTGCTTCAGGCGGCCAATCAGAGTGCTCCTTGTCCCAAAGTGAGGGTCCAGAGAGAGAGGATCAGGCACGACGAGAAATGCTGTCGGCCATATTAATGTTGTTTCATGGCTACTGCAATTGATGCAGTCTCCATGTGGAAGTTCACGCTGTGCCCCAGTGGACTGGGGGCACATCCTTCGAGATGTTTCTGTACAAGTCATTTGTATTTACGTTACTACAACTTCTAATTCTATGGCCTGTCCTGTTTTTTTTATTTATTTTTTATGTCTGGTCACCCTATCCCTAGTCTCCAGAGCCACATGCCCACATCCTTACAGGAAATGGCACGGACGTTCTTCAGGGCAATATGCTCACCCAGAGACATCACCATGGCTCGCTCAGCAGTAAACACGGATATATCTCGCAATTAAACCCAAATGGTACCTGATTGGCAGGAAATCGTTTTGGCAACTCATGTTGAAAAATAGAGTTCTCACCGAGGGGCGGCACGCGCTGCTCCTCCCAGTCTTGCGCGCTTCGCAAGTTCTGATCCCAATGTTACCAATTAATGACTTAACGAGCTCTCATTTGCTGGAGGCGGCTCCTGCCCTTTGTCCTCAATTAATCTGCCTACCCGGGAGAAGGAAAGTGTGCTGGAACAGGGGAGACAAACTGTTCCTGTACAGCAAGCCGGAACTTCTCCAGGGGGAAATGCGAATCAGATGTGAGAGGGGCGCGCTGACAGAAACGTGCACGGACTGGCCTATAGGGCAATAGGCCCAGGGCCGAACCAAAAACGCAAAATGTTGGTGTGGGCTAGTTTTTTTGGTCAAAGTGGGACACTTTTTTTGCCCAATTTGGCCCACTTTGGTGATTTACTTCACCAACTTCTTTAAAATGGACTATTTGCATCACATTTTATCAAAAAAAACTCCCCCTTGGGTATTACTCAACAAAAGGATTGAATATCCATTTGCAACAGTGGGCCACTTTTTCATTGCTGCCAGAGACAATGTTACGGCCCAGTCCGACCCTGGTAGCCAGGCAATGGCAGAGGAGGTGGTGTTGCTGGATTAGTTGACCTGAAAGAGTTATGTGCTGAGGCTTTTCTTTCGGAAAGTGTTGATGGAGTTTGCATTGCTGTTGTGGAGTGGTAGGGCGAAACGGGGTCTGGGGCACACGGGGTGAATGCTTGTTTGTGTGTGCATACAGTGCTTAAAATGGAGACCAGCGACGAGCGGGAAGGAGCGGCGGGGTTGTGGGGGTTTGTTCTCACCCCCACCAACACTGCCCACATAAACATTTTTCTCACAGACGATAAATCATGAACACCTGTAAAATAACTCAAGGGAGGAGTGTTTCCTGTATTCTGGCATGCAAAGTATAAAAGGTGCACACCTTTTAAAATGAAAATGCTGTACTTAAATATTTCCTGATTTCCTGCAGATTCGAATCTTAAAACGGTTATTCAGAGACCTCCTAATCAGCTTCTGAAGGGGTCTTGTGGGTAAGTATTATGCCCTTGGACCTAACAATCTCGGTTCGGATCATGCTTCAGGAGGATCACAGCACTGTTAAAAGCAGCCTGGACAATGCACACTAAAATGAAGGAAGGGTAGAAATGGATCCCACCCCAATAGCAAGCACTGAGATGTTGGCTAGCTTGTCTGGTGTTCATGTGGGGGATGGCTTTCAGTTTGCCATGGAGGTAAGATGGTGTTTTCAGATGGGTGGTTTTGTATACAAAGCAGAGCCCACTCTGGGTTATGGAGTAAGGAAAGAGCAGGGGTATTGTGTGAATGTTTGGGTAGGTGCAGGATGGGTCTTGCCACTGCGGTCTGAATGGTTTGCATGGCAACAAGGGTGTGTTGGGGAGTCCAGAGAGAAGAGCATTTTCATAGTCGAGTTTGGAAAGAACCAGTGCTTGGATTGGGGTGCACAAGTCGTGAGGCGGGACAGATGTGTTTTATCTGGCATATGAGAAGTAGCTGTAGGCATAGAAAAAGACACTGCACCTTTTCGTTCCAGTCCGTTAGTTGCTCCATTGTGGAAACAGCAGGAACAGCACAACTTTGCACTGACTTAGCACGGGATGCTAGCACGTCTGAGTGCCTCCCTCTTCTTCCTCCTTTAAGGGGGCAGGGCCAGCCCAGCTAATCCTTCTGGCGGGAGCAAGCGAATCAGCAGTACCAGTGCAACTTTGCGCTGACTTAGTGTGGGATCCAGCTATAGGCTGCAAGTTTTGGTGCTATAACACTCTGAGATGGGGAACTGATGGAAGATTGGTAGATTTCCTTTCAGGTGACCAAATTATAAGGGCAGCATCATTTTTTTTAATATTCAATTGTAACTCCTATTCTGTGATAAACGACTCATAGGCATCAAGGAACTTTTTGGCGGGGAACGGGATTGCAGCCAACCAGGACCACATCATCAGCATATAAAAGGGGGTTTATTTTCCTTCTATTAAAAGTTGGATATCTACCCAGTTGCTTCTATAGTTAAGCTTTATAGCCCTAGCTTGAGTGGCGTACTAGCAGTTACAGGCCTTGAACACTAAGAAGCGCTCATACATTTAAAAAGATTAACAGAACAAAATTCCTGGTACAACCCATGGGTAGGACCTCTAAAGCTATTATGTGCTTAGGTTTCAGAGATTACAAAAATAAAGTGTGTGGGGCAATCTGCCCAGGATGGTTGAGGGAAACTGGCTAGTTTTCCAGCCACGCGCTGATGGGCGAAGGAGAGGCGTGTCTTGATAGTTCGTGCAGGCCATGTCTGCCGAGTGCATCCCGGCAAACAAATCGAGCAGTGGTCCACAGGGAGGGGTTCACAATTAAGGCAGGGCCACATCTGCAAGGTACAGCCTGACCAAGATTGTTTGGAAGCTGGGGGGCGAACCTATGGACCAGGGTCTCATATGCTAGCAGTGACCAAGGTCTAAGGTAAGGAGCTGGGGGCAAGCTGGGGATTTTGGAGGGCCCAAACCGCATCTCTCAGGTGCAGCCCAGGCGAGGAGGCAAGCAGTGTTGGTGGCCAGGCCCACTGTGGGCCCTTGTGAGGAATTCTACCATCCACACAGGGAGTGTGCGTCTGCCTGGGCATTTTTTTGACTTTTTTGAAAATTAAAATGAATGATGGGAGATCAATCTCCAAAAATGTGTGAGGCCAGTCCACACACATTTTCTCTGCTCACCACGCGAAACACATAGTCACGTGTACTCTGGGAGGACACAGCCTACAAGAGCTGTCCTCCTCTGTCATGTTCAAATGGAATGTGACAGCCACAAGTACATCAAAATATCTCCAGAAGGGGGAAGACACACCTTCCTGTGGCCAGCCACAGGCAGCCTAATTAAAATATGAAAGGCTCCATGGATTTGCTTTCCCATTGTCTAATTCAGCTGCTGGCAATGCATAATAATGAGAGTTAATTGAGGCAAGTATGAAGGGGCTTGGTTGCTGAACAAGACAACAGGAAAGAAGGGCTAACACCTCTTTGGTATGCAATGTGTCATGCGAAGCTAGTTCGCACCCCTCGTATAAAAAAAACAAAACAGTGAATGGCATGTCTGATTCCATCAGTTAACGTAGGTACGCCTGCAGAGGGACCACTTTCAGAGGGGAGAAGTATGTGATTTGATGGAGACAGGAAGTCTGCTCTTGTCATGATGCCTACCCCCGGAGCACCAGGCCAGGCCCAGCACCCCCGGGAGCAGGCATCACGCCCCCGGGTAAAAGCCCAGTTGCCCTTTATAGGGGCTCTTTGGACTCTGTCCTGGCACCGTTGGTGCCAGGCTCATGTTGGACATCAGTCCTGGCGCCATAGGAGCCAGGCTCATAAGGGGAAGTGTTTGGTGCACTTACCTGAAGCAGACCATGCTGCACACTCACCTGATGCAGACCATGCTGCATGAAGAACCAAGCCAAATGAGGCTTAGGAGGGACTATTTTTCGGAAGGAACTATTTTGTTACTTGGGTGGGGCTGTGGAAGAATACTCACCTGGAACTTCTTCCAAGGCTATTTAAGCCACGCCCGAACAGCCACACGTGCTTCGCGTTGTTCTGCATGCCAGCAGCTGAACGCTCACCGTGTCTGCTCCTGCACCTGGACTCCAGCCACGCCCGCCTCGAACCTGGAACACCTGTAAGGAAAGAAGAGAAGAGAAAGGTGAAAAACCAAGAACTTATTCAACCTTCTTACCTGCATCCGGAATCTTGACGCCAGCATTCCTGAAGGAAGACTTCCATTTAAAAGCACAGCTTTGCTCGCTGCAGCGCCGCGCTTCACTCACCTGTTCCCGAGACGCTGCCCGGCTCCATCGTGGCTCTCAGCACCGGTCGCCAGATCTCTGCACCTAGGGTAGAGAAGAAGAGACAAAAGGTGAGCAAGGGAACACAAGAGGAAAGCTGAATTTTCAGCCATATTACTTACCGGCTTTTCTTGGTGAACCATTCCACATCTCGGGTCGGCGCTGCATCTTTGGCAGGTACCGCACCCCGGTCCCTATGGGGAAAGGACAAAAGACATTACTGGGGAATTATAAAGACATTTAGAGGGGTCGCCCTCATCACTAACTCACCTGATTTTACCAACGGCAATTTAACCCCTCAACGCATCGCCTTTGTTCTGCACCTGAAATAAAGGACAGATCACAGGTTAGGAAAAACAACATAAAGGAGGCTCACACTTGAACTTTTGCATCTTCATACTTACGGCGTATCGCTCAGAAAAGTCAAGTGGATTTGCCAGCGCCATTCTGAAAACCAGTGAAGTAACTGGACGAACGCGCGTCCCTGCACCAGAAGCAGGATGGAGAGTTCATCCTTCCAAACCATAAGGTGAGCTTAAACCGGGGGTTTTGGAGGAAGTCAGAGAAGAACGAAGGGGGAAAGGGGGGAGCAAGCACACTATTCAGCAGACAGTTAATCCCCTTTCTCATCTGCAGAAGGATATTCCTACGGGCCAGACAAGCAAGATTTGGGGGTCCTGTTCAATCGGTGGTCTGAATTCTGCGCATCACGCTTGAAGAGGCCACAGCAACCCAGACCAGACCAGCGCCTCCGTGGGAGCCAGGTGAGCGTTACAGCTCTCGTCACAAACATCAAGGGAGACCTGCGCTTTAGTCAAGAGTCACAGAAGGCTCAGTTAACCAGAGAGACACTTTGATCTACAACAGACAGGAAGATGGATGGGACTTAAGTCCTCACCTCATGGATAACAGAAGATTGTTGGTCGGGCCCAGGATTGGTTCATTAAGGTAGGCTTAGCCTGCACCAATCACTGGGGCCCATTTGACTTTAGAAGAAGGCTGAAACCCTCACTTAGGAGATCATCCAACAACTTTGAAAGGAGTAAGAAGGACTCTTTTGGACCCGGGCTGAAGGTACAGTCTACCTTACATCTTCCGCCAGTGAAGGAAGGCCTGGAGTTCCAAGAGGGAAGCAAGGCCCCTCCCCAAAACATCTCCCAGGGAATAGAGGGAGATACCTGACTCAGAGGACCCGTCCAGCAGCTCCAGATCCGGTACCCAGCTAGCCCACAGCATGCCTTGCTAGGTTCTGCCAGCAAGCTTCCTAGGTGGGAAGTGCCAGAGAGTTTCGGAACTAAGGACACGGCTGTTGCCTGAAAACACTCTCCTAAGCTTGGGGCTGTCTGCCTTGAAAGGATGAAACAAGCCCATTTCCGAGACAGTTGAGTCCTCGAACTGCAACCAGCTGCACCACTGACTGTTGTCTCTCCACAGTCGCCAGAGCCGTCCAAGATGCCTTGACCACCGTTCCAGATTCGCCAACCAGAACAGAGACAACAATTCTTGACCCCAAGTTGTTGTTTAGGCCAGCTTGCAGCCACCCGTCTTGCTTGCCGAACTGCCTGCCACCTGATACACGCAGCTGTCTCACGTCTCAAACTCTGTTTTAGGAGCTGCCAAGTGCCCTGGAACTGCCTTGATGCTGTCGAGCATTAGGAACTTCTTAAGCACCAGGTACATTGTGGTTCTGCCCCTCTGGTCCTTCTCCAAAGGCCCCTAAAGACAGTTATGACCCTTTGCCCCTTATTGCTGAAGCCAAATAACCTTGAATAGTAAGACTGCTTACTTTACCAACTATCCGTTGGTCAGTATCCAGAGTGCATCCCTTTCCTTTCTGAAAACGTCTGTCCTCTGTGTTCCTTTATAGGATGGGTTGTATTTTGTAGTGTGCTAGAACTGTCTGGGGTAGTAATAATAAAGTCACTTTTACATTGAGAAATAATTGTATTTTCGCTCTGTTGCAACTAACCAATGATCCATGACCTTGCAGAGATAAGCCTACCGCTCTGTCCAGGTTACCAAAATTGGACAAGGAGGTTCATCATTGACTTGTATTCCAATCTGTTCGGATCCCTTCTGGTGTACTAGAGGTGTGGGGCTGACTTATGATTTAGAAACTGATATTCATTGCTAGACCACAGGTGCTCCAGAGTTGATTCGTCACATCCCTGTTAGCAGTCCAGATTGAGGAGTGGTGGAGCGAGATTAAGTGGTTTGCAGCAGCACTCCCGTGATGAGGGAGAGCGCTGCCGGGACGAGGATGTGACGCGGCCTTCCCTGATTGGGCAATTTCCAGGTTATAGGAGGTTTCTGAGCCATGTTGTCTCATATGACCCGTACATTGACAATGGAGGGATGGCTTTCACGTCCCTAAGCTCTTAATACCCTGTAAGCCATTAGCATACCAATTAAATAATAAGGGAGCTAAGGCGCATCCTGGATAGACCCCTTTCTTAATCATATCTCACTACCTCTGTTCTATCCATATGCTGATAGCATATCAGCTGATAAGGCCCTCTTATGGTTGCCCACAGTGTCTACCTATTTACACAGTCAAAAGATGTGCAAATCCATGAACACCTATTCATTGGGATATTTCTTAAAAGTGTATATTTTTATATTGCCAGATAAAGGTTCAGTACTTGCGCCATCGCACCCAATCCCTTCCTAAAACCAAGTTGTGTGTCTGCTAGTATATTCTCTTTTTATGCCCAACCTTTCAATCGGGTATGAATAATTCTCCCATTTTGTTTTCAAAAGCCATCCAATAGTGAAATTGGCCTCCAGTTCCATGGATGGTGTCCCCTTTCTTGTAAATGGGTACTCTAACATGTGTTTCTCATGTACTCGGAACAGTATCTGCTAGTGCAACTGCATTTAGCACTGGATTCAAGAAAGGACCCCATGGCGTAACATGCGGCTCTCCGGCCTATTCAGAGCTTTAATCCTTTAAATAGGGTAACATTAGTGCTTAGGGTAGGGCCCTGATGTCAATAACGTGACATCTTTCCCAAGATGCTCCTAGTTCAGTCTCCCTCTCAAATAATTTACTTTGCGAATGTATTCCCTTCAAATGATCATTCCAATGATTGGGTGGGACTCATGATTCTAATAAGAACACCTATTTTCGGGGTATATGCTCTTGGCTACCATTTGCCAGCACTGACGTTTTGCTGTATTGCAAAGACTTTAAAGTCCTCCCAATATTTTCTCCTTGTTCCTTACGCGCCCACTCCATAACGCCCTCCTTCCGGTAGGGGATTTCTATCAATTGGAAATGCGTGTAATGCAATGAAGATTCCATGGTTTGCAGTCTTGCATTGCTCATTGTTCCGCTCACTGTGTTTCTTTGACTTATCACTTATAGCTTCAGTAGTTTATTCACAACCAAGCTTTTGGCAAAAGGTTTTTTAAGGATCCAATACTTTAAGTAGGGGATTATTGAGATGAAGGCACACTTTGGTTAGAGCCGAGTGTTTACTAATTACATAATTGTTTATTAGTACCAGGCGAGGGAAAATCAGATTGTTATATTGGCCCTCACTGGGTCTTTACCAACCCGACAAAGCACAGGTCGCAGCCGCGTCCCTCAGTGTTTCTTTTAGTGAATGTCCACCATGGAAAGGGAGAAAGGACTCTGTGTAGGCTTCGCTCTGGCCTGTAACTATGGGCCCCAAGGCATTACCTGGCTCAGTAATGCCCTCCTTCCCGGCTTGTGGCTTACTGCTTAGGTAGTGCACTTTCTCCCACCTGTATTGTGCATATGATGGTGGCTCTATCTAGATAGTCCGCTATGTTCCCTTATCTGTCTGTTTTTGTTGTCAGTTCATGGACTACAGACACCTATCTTCGCCTGGTTCATTTGCCATTGCTCATATTTCTAGTACGTAAAACACCTTCTTACAGTGCCGTATGAATTCTCTGTAAATGTTTCTTTTTGAAATGTCAAGTCTTCAAAAAATACAAAAACAAGTGTGTGACACCTTCGGTCAGTCATGGTTATTTCATCACCAACACTTTGCACGTTCTTGAAAATTAAAATGCAAAACCACAAGTCCAACATGCAAAGTTTTTCTTGGCTAAAATCCCAGCACTGGAATTGGTGCCCCTTGGGACATGCAGTCAATTTGCAGCTGTGCACCCAACATCACTGTAGGACTGTAATTAACAATCATTTGCCATCCAGTCAGACCGAAAGCAAGTCCGTTTGAAGTTTGACAACCTTGAAGTGTGACAACCATGCCAAACTTTGGTCCTTCATTAAAACATCTCACATTGTCAATACTGGCACTGTCAGTAACGTTGGCTATATCTGGAATGATTCATTTGCAAATGTCCCCTAACTGTCACAACTTTCTGACAAGACATTACAAATAACATCATACCTTGCCATCATCTTGAAATTCTCAGTATAGGCCACTCTCCCAGACTCAATATGGCCAAAACACAAAGACAAGATGAAAGGTGTTCAGTGCATTAACTAATGTTGTTGACCTTGCACTCGCTTAGATTCCCTCACTTTGAATATTTAAAAATGCTGTACAGCTAATGGCTGAAAACCCTACTGAAGCAGCCAAGGCAGTCATCATAAAGCTTCCCAACACCACATGTTCCCTATTATGATCCTATGCTCTGCTCTTGTTAGACAATTCTTCACTACAAGACCCTGCCAGTAAAGTTTCTCCCCACTAACCCACAACGAAAAACCCTATTCTGGTCCCGTGAAATTGCAATATCTGTGATGATGATGGCATGGGTCGGCTGATTGCCTGGCTGACTAGTGGCCCGCTTGTAGTATCTCTCTTTGGTCTGCGTGATCAACTCTGCCACTACTTGGGAGGGCTCTTTGAAAAGGGTCTTTGTCCTCCATCGTCCATGTCTGAGTAAGGCACGCATTATTTTCCTAAACTTCAAAGAGCAAAAAGAAATCTCAACGTTCTATTATCATAAATGTCTACAGCTATGTCCAATTATGTTCAATGCACTTGATCTTGGCCAGAGGTCTTCAACTCTGAACCTGGCCAGCCACAACAACACAAGGGTTTTCAAGATCACTAATATTTATTTATTTACTTTGATGGTTTGTAAGACACTGCATGCAGAAACATCATATTTCTGGGCGCCTGTGCAGGAGGCAAGAGGGTTGGGAAGCGAGCAAGGGGATGCCAAATGCAGTATGATTAAATTCACAGAAAACCCATGTTAAGTTGTACATTTAATACAAACTCTATGTAAAATCACTGGATATCTTTGTAAATATAGCCTAAGAGCAAACGCCCTCGATGTGCTACCCAGTGCAAGTGTATCATAACCAAAGGATGGTTGGGCTGTGACTGCACTAGGTTCTATGGAAAGACAAGTCCAATGTAACCGACCGAGGACCTGATAATGTGCTCTTTCCATGTGAAATAAGTGTCAATTTGTGATGGAATAACACTTTTCATTTTTGCTCTATATTCTGTGCCTATATTTAGAAAGATACACAATAAGAAGCAAGTAAGAAACGTGTGGGATTTTTCCTATTTTACATGGAAATCAGAATCAGGCCCCTAGTGTTCCTTGAGGTAAATTTTAGCCGCTTCCTATTCTTAGGGAAAGGTTTTCTGGATGAAGAAAATGCTGAGATAGATCCTTTCTAAACCAGAAGCGTTTGTGTTGGCTTCTGGGCTGAAGTCGTGAGGACTAGACACAGTGACCCCTATCCAGTTCAACTAAATGTACGACTCTTCTGATAAAATCGTTCACTTAGCAAAGTGCTCAAATCTGATTTAAAAACACTTCAGAAGGACCTTAAAAGGGAGACACAGAAGTCAAACCATATCACCCTATCAGACCTGTGGGGAGACGTTGGTGAAGCTCAGAATTCTATTGGAAGGTCTCTATAGAGGCATCAAACAATTACACCTAGGCCAGTTTCAAAACCCTCGGCAACATTGAAGACACTCGTAAATAGTTTTTATGTATTGTTGTCGCAGATTTATTGAGCCAAAATCTCTAAAGGTTTTTTGGCAAGAAATACAATTTCAATTCCTCCCATTATAAATGTTTCCAATGGACACATGAAATAAATGGTCGCCATTCTTGCTTGCTTCCAAAATGTTCTAATGAATGTGTGCTGGGCAGACACTGTAGGCTGTCAAAGGTGTACATGTAAGGCACTGAATTGGGTAACTTGTTTATTTTTTATTTATTTATTATTTATTTTTTTTTATAACGCGCTTAATACCTTAGTTGGGTTTCTAAGCATTGATCCGGGATTCAAACCTTTGTTGCTCAGCATGGTCTTGCTTACAAAACCAGCATGTTCCCCCTGTGATATCCTCTCTTCGTCACCAACCACAAGCCAGTCGTATCAAAGGGAAACAGATTCCTTCACATACCTCCTGTAAAGTTCTTATGTATGTATCAAAATTATTTCATTGTCATGCTATCTCTAGTATTCTACAACACGTTTCGGAACCAAATGTTCCTTTTTCAAGTGGTCTGACAAAAAACAAAAATAAATACACTTCAACCTGACGTTCTGAATAAAGAACAAACATGTCAATATAGTGGATACAGATGCAAGAGTGGCACGCCATTTTCTAATGTCTGATGACTGCCAAAGAGATGCACATAGTTGTGCTTAAGGAACTGGGCTTGTCAGAAATCACAGCAAGGGCTTAATGGTGTCTCCACGTTCATTTGGACTTTAGACTTTTTTTGTATCTTTTCACTGGAATACACACTGGGATAAACACTGGGATACAGTGTACACAGTTGGGGACCAGTTCTTTGGAGGCCACATGCAAAGTCTATTTCATCTATGCATTAAATTAAGCGAAATATTGGTACTTATTCAGATGGGCATATAACAGCAAATACTTTTTGCCAATGTTACAACATTTGTCAATACCCTGCAACACCTGACATCCCAGACCTCCATCAAACTTTTTCTGAGTTGTTGACATATTTTCCAACCTTTAAAAGGTACCATTTGAAAAATCAATCACACTTATGCCCAGGTGCCCTTTGCTTCTCTAAGTTCAATTCTTCAACTTAAATTATCACGTGGTGCCGAACACTCAGATCCTGCCAACTCTTATGGATACGAGGATTATGGGCAATTCCCCACCATGATGAGTCAAGACTAGAATTCTGATTCCTCTCAGGTTCCTCTGCATCATTCCCTTTCCCCTAGCTGTGTGTCGCTATCCCCCTCTGCTCTATCACCGCTGTTGCTCCAATATATATCTTTTTGCAGCCCCTTTTACAAGTCTGTGCGGTCTGCCTCTACTGTGTATTTCTGCAATAAATGTTTCTTCTTTAGTCTGTCTTCCCTTTCTGTGGCAACACACAATTGAGGGTAAACATGAGAAAAACATAAAGAAACAACTTTCTTTTTTTTAAAGAAGGCATCAGCACTTCTCTTTCCAAACTTTCCTCTCCACGTCAGGGACTCCCGCTCTCTTACTTACTCCAGGCATCTTATCTCTGCTTTTGGCAGGTGCTCTCAGTGTCAAAAGCCCAGTGCCACAGAGAAATGCCAGGAATTATCAGTCCTGATCTTTTCTTTTGTGTCCTCGTTGAACTCGTATTTCTGGGCCCACAGCCCCCATGTATTGCCGGTGGTGTATGGCTTCAATGCTTAACAAATAACCTGTTTTTTAAGTGTCACTTGCAGGAGGCCCCTATATCGGGGGACTGCACCCTGCAGCTCACCAGATTGCTTAGGCTCCCATGAGCCCTCACAATTGACTAAGCTGGCTATGGCTGATGGGAGGTGTAGTCCACAATATCTGGAGAGCGAAAGGTTGCAGATCCCTGCCCTATATACTTGAGGACCTGCTGACACTGCTGCATAAGATACAGACTTGTAAAATCAATCTGTCAGGCTGCTGCAAAATGTATTGTAGGATCCAGAAATTGGACCATGGTATTCTAGTGACGGCTTTCTAAAATGGCTGTCATTTCAGCTGCATATTTCTTTTCACTGAGTCTGTTTAGATTATGCAATGTAAGGTAAAGTGGTCTTAGATACTGAAACATTAGCCTTTTCGTTGGCCTCTTGGTGTATAAATGAGGTAGTTTTCAGGCAATAACTTGGCTTCAAAGTTCAAAATCTCAGGGGGAAACGAGGCATGTAGGTGGAGGGATAGCCTGATATCCCAAGAGTTGAAAAAACCTAAACAAAAAATAATGGATGTTCATTCTTCACTCCTCGGCTTCGGAACAGCCTAAGGGTTTCTCTCAAGCAGTAGCCATCTCATATGATTTTTGGGCGAGGACTAATAACTTTTTTTTATTTGCTAGCAGAAACAATTGACCCATAGAAAGTTCTTTATTTTACATTTATAAAGCGCTCACACAGCCCGCAGGCATCGAGGTGCTGTTACAAGAATTGTTTATTTTTCTTAGTTGCGTAATTGTGTTTTTTTGTCTTAGTTACGTATTTATAACGCGCTTAAACACTCAGAGGTTTCTAAGCGCGGACCCGGGGATCGAACCTGTTGTTGCTCCGTGTCGTCTTGCTTCCAAGACGCGCACGCTGCCGCTGTGCTGTCCTCCCGAGACATCACAGTTGTCACGGTTTCACATGTTCTCACTGCGGCCAATTTCCCGGTTTGCACTTTAACCGTGCAGTTTTCACGGTGGTCGTGTTGGCTGAATTCTTATTTTTCTTTTTTTTAAATGCGGGTTGGTTCCCAGCCACCCTAACCATTATTGAGAGAATAGTTTGATGCTGGGAAACAGCGTTTAATATCCTAGCCCATTTCTACCATTGATGGAGAGGCTCATCAGTTACAAAGGATGTAGGCATCAGTATCGCCCTTCATTATTCCGCTAGGCATTTACACAAATGTAGGTCAGGACAATGCTCCCCCTACTGTCCTGTCCGAATGTAGGTCAGGATAATGATCCCCCTCCTGTCCTGTCCACAGAAGTGGGGGGGGCCCCCAAACGCCTCCTTTTTTTGGCCACCTCCTACTCCATTTGCAATTAGCCTCTACACAATCTGTCAACAAACCCCTGAATTCTCTTGCCAAAATTCCTTATAATTAACGAATTACATTGCTGGAAATATGTTTTTGAAATTGAAATGTATGAACAGTTTGATACGACATATGCAGCGTACTATTACAAGTCTTGGAGAAACGGATGGATAATCACTTCACACACGCCTCTAAAGAGTGAGTGAGAAGTACTGCCATTCATTCCAGGTCTAGGAGAAGACTGAAGAAATCATACAATCACTGGCTGCAAGTCTGACAGAGGAGTGTTCATTCTGAATCATTGACAAACGCTAAATAAAGCACAGCTGTTTGTCTAGACAAGACTTTAAAGGCGATAGGCTCAAGGGTTCACAGCTTTCAAAAGGTTGAGTGAGAAGGAATTGTTCCAACTCTTAAAAGACCCGGAAAGCTGAAAAAAAACAAGATGATCGCGCTTGCAGTTGGCTTGAGGGACAACGGCTCAATTCTGCACTATGAGGCCATGAGGGTCTGGGTTGCTCTATGGTCAAACTCGGAGAGCCAGCTCGAAAAAGTCATAATTGACAATCTGACTTCATCAGAGATAGAGGGAAACCCACCGCCCTCCCCCACCAAGACAGAATATTAAAACTGGGTTGTTTGTACTAATGTTTGCAGCTTTTTCACCAGTTGGCATAGCAAAGAGAGAAATCTGCGGTTATCAACAGCATACAGAAAATGAATTAGATGGTTATGATAGAAAACTCTGGTTCACTCCTCACTGTAATCGCCCATCTCCCACTGATTCCCTAAATCCGAGAACTATCCAAATGGTGAAGACAATAAAATGATCAGCGGTTGGTAAGCAAAGTCCAATTTAGTCAACTATCACTTTTTTGTAGGAACCATGAACATAGTAGAAATAGCTCTGAGCAACTTCTGTTGTTGTTGCCAATTTTGTGTTGCATCTTTGGTGCACCTGCTCTTCTTCTGTCCTCTGTGGGATGTGAGAGGTTTTTAATAGTTCAGGTACAGAGATTTGGATTTAGACTAGCCCAGAATGAATTGCTTGTGAAAGCCTTTGGCACTTTCCTTAAAGAGGGTGTTTTCAAATCTAAGCAATTCAATGCACCTGTGATACAATTATAAGACAATGCGAAGTAAGGACTGAAACAAGTCACTCACATAACTGGACTAGAATTAGATTATTGATGTAGTTTTCTATTCATGTAATATGCTATTTTCTGAGGTTTTTTTAAGTGCCTGATTTGGAATGTTAAACCTTTGATAATGTTAAGATTGTGATAGTTTTATTACGATTGCATGTTTTTATTACGATGCATGATTAGGAACACAAAGGTACAATTAAATGTATGTATTATTTGTTTTTAGAAGCAAGTGGCATTGGCTATTGCAAGTGCCTAAGAGATTAAAACACAAAGCGGACAGTTTGTGATGTTGCTGGAAACTGATGTCTAAGATTCCAGCCTGTGGAACATCAAGACGGGACATATACTGGGGAGAAGTCAAACCCCAGTTCCGGAGGACTATGCCAAGTAGAACTAACAGCCAATGAAAGCAGAATCATTGTAGGAAACATGGAGCAGCCCTATGACAACGACACTGGGGGTCAGGCGCAGATGATAGTAACCTCTTGGATAGCAGCTAAAGAATTCCAACCCATCACTCTCACTATATTCCATGGAAGAGTTTTTCCTGGCAGAGGCCATCAGAACTTACTGTCATATGTATGGTTATGCATGATTCACTCCCGCGTGGCCGCAACCGCAAGAGTACTACGTAGGCTGAAAAGACACAAACGCATCCCCCCAGAACTCTGTGCAACACACTGGCTCCCAGTCAAATAGAGAATCCACTGCAAAACCATATTTATCACTGCTGCTCCAACGATAGCAAAAGCCAAGAATGAAGCAGAATCAGATTCTCACACTACATTCCTTCAAGAACGCCAAGATCTATCAACAATGCTCATGTGATGATATCTAATTTCAACCGGAAATAACACAGAGGGTCCACCTGCTCCTTCCTAGCAACCAAACTCTAGAATTCAATAACCAAAAACCTTTGTATAGAAGGCCACCTATCCCTCAGAAAGCATGCAAAACATGGCTCTTTACCTGATCAGCCCATGAGACCACCATTGAGAACTGCCCTACCAATAGCCTCCTCCTTCTCCTAGGTATCCCACCATTAAAAGTACAGAAAATAACTGGTGCCCTCCCTCAACCCACTGACCAACGCACCACAATGAGCCTACAGGGAGTGGACACCACACAACTAAGCGGAATCTAACTACCACATTAAAACAGCAAAAATCAGCCGATCTAATCTACCGACAGGCGAACACTACTATCGTCACCGGCCCCACTTGCACGTTTACATCTCCCACTCCTCCGCCACTACTCTGTCCCTGCATGTACACCCCCCTTACCAACCCTCACTCCATATGTCCACCCCAACTAACCAACCGCCTTCAAATCTCACTCTTCCACCGCACCTGAATGCCTCCCGCTGGTAGCAATCACAGGGCTAGCCAACAGAATAGGAAGATTGCCAAACTGAAAAAGGCGCACACCTCTTGTCTGCGCTACTGCACTCCCCTACATTAGTGGCTAACACTGCCCAAACCATTCCGTAAACTTCAATTTTTGGGGTTTCCTTTTGGGATGAAATACCCCCAAACAACCAATCCATTTCCGCAGAAATCAGACCGCCACACAGGAATGGGAGCTTCCGCGCTGCACCCATCAACACCAGAGGTTTCACATCTGCCTCTACCACAATCCCACTCACAAAAACCCACTCCCCTTTTCTTACAGAGCCATTCACAACGAGGTCAACAAAATGGCAGAAGAACGCTTTAGAAGACAACCTTATTGTTCTTATTATACTGGTTTTAACGCCCTATGGTGCTCAATACATTGTAAAGAGAATAAATAACAAAATACAGAGCAAGCTGTCAGTAAAGTGCCAGCTGACCAGAGCCCAGCTCGCAAGGGGCAGATTAAGATCAAATTGCGATTTCTGCACTTTCATCAGCATGTTTTTCTTATGGCACGCCTCATTATTTAATGCATTCACTCCTTTTACTGAACCTCTCTTATCCTATGTCACCTTCCCCCTCATTCTCCTCATGTTTCTCCCCAAACATTCCTCTCTGCACATCCTATCCTTGGCGTTGACTCTTCATTCATCTGACTTGGTAAAGCCAGTGTTCTGACCCGGCAGAGGGTCTGTGATATAAAAAACCTGGCAAAAGCCCCCATAACGTTAGAGTGCGCTTGAGCACCTCTCACATCATCATACAACCAATCACCAACTTGTTTACTGGCCAACAATATGCCATCACAGCAAATTGAAAAGCACATACCAGAATCCTCTATTCACGTATTACTGATAACCATCTTCGGTTGTCACAAACACACACACCCACAAAACAAAACCTTATCCCACCACCCTTTCCCCTTCTGCCTTCCCCCTCAGAATGTCTTTACTCTACTTCTTTACTATTGCAATTCTTACTAATCTCGCCTGTCCTGCTTCTAGTCTATCGGATTCTACCTTCAACCTTCTTTACACTCAGAGTAAAGTCTAGTTACACCAATGCAGGGTCACAAGTAGGGCCACTATGGTGGTGAAGGACGCAGTATACATACCTAATAGCATAACATAGCATAACATAATACAGCAGACACCCATTTACCACTGGAAAAGCTAAATCCCTCCATCACAAGTCAGGTGATCTCCCTGACAAGTCAGGTGTTCAAAAAATGTAATCAGGCGTGCCGTGCCCATGCGCAGCCATTTTGTGCATGTTTAGGCCCGAAAGCATCTCGACAGCCGAGAATACTTCATTAGAGACATTCGCCCATGATGCAACTATTTAGGTAGCTCTCAGAAACACCAGTAAAGTTGGCCATTCAGAGTGAAGACACCAAGAAATAAATATGTGGTTCTTTCTTCTCCACAGTTCCAGAAAGTGGACGTGCACCACGGTAAACCTGGAATTTTGACCATTGTTATGTGGTGTATAGGCCCCGTCCAGGTGAGGCTGCGTGGCAGCAAGAACACACACAGAGACAAAGTGATTGTTCCAAGTCCTGTGCCTTAACTGGTGCATGCGTGGCAGGGACCAACCTTTAATGGTCAACACATGTGATGTCTACGTCACACTCACCCTTAAAAGGGGCAAACCATACCTCATTTTTCATATTTCAATCAAACAACAAATCCAGAACGTACACATGTGTACCACACAATCTAGCAGTCTAACACAAACAACAGGATTAATGATACCATCAGGATAGCTGCACCAACTGGGTGCTATCAGTGATCAGGGGAGGCCTACTTCAAAGTCACGCAGGTGGCTGGGCAGCCTGTGGTGCTCCCGGACAGGATAGAGCCTCTCCCTTCCCGGGTCTCCATCTGCAGAGTCAGGCTGTCATCCTCACTTTTGGTCCTTCTCGGCTGGGCTCTTCACTGTCCAGGCTCAGCCACCACAGCGTGAACTTGGGCATTCAGTGCATCTCTGGGCTTGATTCTGGGGAAGGCCCTATATTTCGGAAGGAACAAGAGTTCCCAGTTACTGTTGTGTGTACATCAGATGCGGTCACCATTGACCCCTTCATATCCATCACTCTGAGTGGTGTGGGCTCATGAGGAAGGGGCAGCTTTGCGCTCACATTCCTCGTTCTCACCAGCACACGGTCTCCTATCTCTAGGCACTCGTGCCAATACCTTCTTCCTTCATTCTCTCTCCTGTTGGCCCTCCTGCTTTCTTTCAGGACTGCATCATCATCTTTCGACCCTGGGGCTCATGGTGAGTGATCCAGCTGAAGGCCTCTCAGGCACTGATTGAACAATGCTTCCGCTGTAGGGACCCCGGTGGAGCAAGGAGGGGTTGTTCGGTACACCGATAGGAACTGATATAGGGCTCACTTCCCGCATTCCCCTCGCCCGTGGGCTATCGTGAACACCTTATTCAGTGTCTGCATCAGTCTCTATGCCTAGCCATTCACCCTTGGCCACAATGGCGTGATCTTTCAGTGTGTGATGCCCATATCCCACATGTATTCTGTGAATCCCCTATTATGAAAGGGGGGTCCATTGTCGGGGCACACTTCCACTGGGAGTTCATGAGTGGCGAATGTTCTCTCCAGCACTGGATTTGATGAACTCGGCTTTATGATACCTTGACCATTGGTCAACCAGGAAGAGGAAGTGGTTGTCTCTGCAGGTGGATCCAAAGTCCATGTGTACTGTTCCCCATGGTACGCATCTCCTGTCAATTGACTCAATGCACAGCTTCCACTGGTGTGGCAACGCTGCTTGTCACCACACACAGCTGTGGATGAAGTCTTCTACATGCTCCTCCATGCCCAGAAACCACACTTTAATTCAAAGACACAGCTTGAATTTGACAACCCCTTGTTATTCTTTGTGTACCAGTTCCAGCACCTTTTGTACAAGGCTGGCTGGGATAATCATCTCAAAGACCCTTAGCACGAGTCAGTCCTCCATAAACGTGAGCTCACTTCGCACTCTCCACATCTGCTGCAGGGCTTTAGGTACCTCCATCGTGTACCTGTCCAGCTTCTCGAGCACTCTCTGCCACTCTCTTCGGTCCCCACGACGTTGAGTGTCCTGAAACACTCGTCCTCAGCCGATGTCCTTCTAATCGATGGACATGGAGACAGGTGTTGCTGACTCTGCCAGAGTGTGCAGATAATCTTCCGTTTCCACCTCCTCTGGATCCCCTTCCTTCTGGTTGGTGTGCTGGGACAAATAGTCAACTGTTTTGGTGTTCCCAAGGCTGAAAGGCCAAATCGATCTTGTACTATTGTACGGCGAGCAGCCACTTCTCGATACTTGCCGGGGGTTTGGAGGAGGAACCTGTCATGATCGATATCAGAGTATTATGGTCAGTGATGACAGTTATGGGTTTGCCACAGATATACAGGTGAACGTGTTTGTAGCCCCATAGTACTGCCAGGGCTTCCCGTTCAATTTAAGAATACTGCTGTTCTGTGGTCGAGAGAGCACTACTCTTGAATGCCACGGGTCAATCACAGCCACTGTCATCAGACTGCATTTGCACCACCCATAGGCCAAATGGGCAGGTTTAAAAATGCCATTGTGTCTTCGGCTGTCAGGGCCTCTTTTATTTCTTTGAATGTGCTTTGCTCGAATGCAGTCCACCTCCACGCACACTCCTTCTTCGAGAGGTTCCAGAAGGGTTCCGACAGGGTGGCCAAGTTCCCTATGAACCACCCACAGTATGTAACCATCCCCAGGAAACTGCAAACTTTGGACACGCTGGCCGGGGCACTCGTCTCGCGTATGTCCTACACTTTTGCCGGATCGTGGGAGATGCCACTTTCCTGGAACACGCATACAAAGAACTCAATTCTCCTCTGCATGAACACGCAGTTGTCCCGGTGCAGCGTGAGACCTAGGCATTGGATGTGCTTTTGGACATTCCCCAGTCTCTCCAAATGTTCATGTTCCAACGAGGCATACACCATAATGTCATCACTAATGTTGATTACGTCTTTCAGGCGAGCTAGGGCACCTATGATCATATTCTGGAAGTCTTCTGCTGCCGATGAAATGCCGGAGTTCAGGCACTTGTACCTCTATAGTCCCTTGTGCATCATGAATATAGTAACAAAGTAGGACTCAGGATCCAGCACAAGCTGATGATATCCTGACCTGAGGTCCAGCTTGGAGAAGTAGCGCGCACCATGTAGGTCTGCCAAGATGTCATCCAGGGTCAGCGTTATGTGTCTCTTGCGCCAAATGGCTCTGTTTGGGAGGCACATGTTCACGAAGATGCATAAGGAGTCAGGATGTTTGGGCTTCCTTTCAATCACTATGGGGGAGACCCACAGGTTCAACCCTTCCACCTCCTCAATGATGTCAAGTCTGACAGGTTGTCCAGTTCTTCCTCCACCTTATCCCTCAGATGGTAGGGTACCTGTCGATGTTTCAGTGCGACAGGCTTCACTTTGCTGTCAATGTGTAACCGCACATGGTCACCCACCAGCTTCCCAATACTTGTAAAGATGCCAGCATATTGGGGCAGCGGGGTCCCAATGTCCTCCAAGTACACTCCGATGGCAAAGTTCACTATCAGCAGCACTTCGGTGGCGTCACAAACCCAGGAGAGTCACATCATTCACTTTGGAGACAAAAAAAACGGGCCTTAATGGACATGTCATCATGATGAACGCAGGCTACGAATATGCTTCTCAGTGGCAGTGGGTGCTTCCCTCCAAATGTGAAAATGCGTATGTTCATCTCACTCAGTGGTGGAGCATTATTCAGTTGCATGTAGTGGTCTTCGGCCATGCCGCTCACTGACGCCCCAGTGTCAACCAATAGGCGGACCAGCGGGTCACATATGCGAACCACACACTTGTGCTGGCGCCACTTCAATTTTTGCACTACGGACATGCTCGAGATGAAAAACACAGCTTCCTCTTGCTCCTCCTGCTCTTCTTCTGGTGGGGGTTGTTCCACCTGGGACACCTTGCATGCCAACTTCTTGGCCGTTTGCTTTGAGGACTCTTGCCTCCTCAAGTGTGTCGATGTCACTGGCGCCCGGCAGACACGTGCAAAGTGGTTGGCTATGCTGCAGCGGCCTCACACGTGACCCTTCACGGGACAGTTCCTGGTGTGAGGCAGGTCATAACCACAGTTCCGACATGTGGTAGTCTCTCTGACCTTTTCCTCTTTCCAGCTCCGTGGCTGCCGCTTGTCTCCTCTCTGAAACTGACACCATCCTATGGCGCATTTGTCTTCTACTTTGACGGCCTTCATCACTGAGCACATCTTGTTGGCTCTGAGATCCACCAGTTCGTAGGAATGCCCCAGTTCCAAGATGTGCGCAAGCATGATCCCCGGCTCGCACAATATCTGGCGTCTCATTTTGACAGAGGAGCAGCCTTGTATAAACTGCTGGCGCATCTCGCTCTCCACATAAGGACAGGCACACGCCACCAAAACGCATTGCGTCTGCTGTGAAAAGCTCAAGAGATTCCCCCTCCTTTTGTGTGCCAGTCCTCATGAGGAACCTCTCTTAGTCCACGTTGGCCAAGGGCACAAAGTATTCCTGAAGCGCCACCTTGGCAGAATCAAAGGAGTTGTCTGTAGGCTGTAGCGTCTCAAAAATGTTGTGGACACCTGGGCCAGCCAAGTAAATCATAATCAACACCATGTCTCATCATCGTCCTCACCTGTAACCTTCAGAAACAAATCCAGTCTCTTCAACCACATGGTCCATCTCCCAGGTACGATGGGGCCCCAGCAATGTTGAACTCCTGCAGGGGCGCAGGTGCGTAGACGGACACTGCACTCTAGCGACTGCGGGAGCTCTGTCATCATCCCCCATCCATGTAATGCAGTGGACAACAGCCTAGGTGCAACGAGTGTCAGGACCTTTACCGGTGCACCCACATGGGGCAGAGGCCCCAAGGCGCACAAGCACTCCCCGAGGAGCGGCAACCACATGGCATCTCACACTCCCAACCACCTGGGTGGTGGTCGTTCATCTGGGCGCACAAGCATTCCTCTCTGGAGATGGAACCCAGGATCTGTCTTCTAGGTGAGGGACAGGGGATCTGGCAGCACTTGGTGCTGTGTTGGTACTCGAGTCGTCCCTCATCCTGGGTCCTCATGCCGTGTTGCACACGTGGTCTAATTGAAAAAAAGCTATTATTATTATGGTGACTTTGCCGGTACTCGATCACCACCAACGGCCCGGGAGAGACCGTGTGCGCCCAGCAAGGGAGCGTGCGTGAGGCACTTAGGCAGCTGATGCAGGTAAGCAGGAAGGGGGTTCCTCAGAACGCTGGGGAGACCACAGACATGCACAAAGGGTACGGCCTCTTCGTTGCTAGTATTGTATGGTCTGTAGGCCCTGTCCAGGTGAGGCCGTACGGCAGCAAGAACACACACAGAGACTAAGTGATCGTTCCAGGACCCGTGCCTTAACTGGAGCATGCGCAGGAGGGACCCATCTTTAATGGTTAACACCATGTGATATCTACATCACACTTGCCCTTAAAGGGCCACACCATAACCTTGACAGCCCCTTACCGTAGCATTCAATTTTATAAGAGAAAATGAAAGCTTAATGTGTGACCTGTGGTCGATGGATTTAGTTGTCTAATGATAACACTGTTTTAAGAAGTGTTAACAGTATTTTCCTTATTGCTCATTTCGCCTGATAGCAGCAACAGAAGGATAAAGCTGACGTGCGACGTGCATTTCAGTACATGCAGAGAAGACACACGCTCACATATTCGCCTGACGCTCATGCCAAGATGTTGAAAATTCAAATGCCCCACTCGGCATTAAAATCGCTTACTCTGCCCACACACTCAGCAGGATCTCACATAACCCACTCCACACGGTTCCAGTAGACAAGAAAGGAATAGCATGTGTCAAATGTTACGTTTTTCTAAACCCTTAAGCCTTGACCCGGTAAAAACCTGGTCATCATTAAAAAGTCCACCAAATTAGACGAAAACAGATTGTGATTTTTCCAATAGAGCCAGCTTGGCTTAATTAAACAAATTCATCATCTCTAGGTTAACAAGCGCCTTCAAAGAATACAAATTTTTGCATAAGTGAAATGGCAGCCTGGCTTTTAAGTGACATAGTACGCATGCGTCTCACTGTCTGTGTCTGAGTTCCCCTGCTTTGGCACCCACTGGCGGGAATATGGATGCGTGACGGCTAGGAGCACCCATTTTCTCACAGCACACATCTGCTGCATACCTGCACACGATTCCCATCTTTCTAGATGAAGGCCTGTCACTATGCCAACACAATGCTGTTGCTTAAGGATTTCAGTAGCTGGGCGGCATGATCTGCTGGATCAATACTTTCTCTTCATGCTTTGGCATCCTCATCAGCTGTTAGCGCTCTGCACATTCTCATCTGTTGGCTATCCTATAGCATATTAATATTATAATGGTATTTATTGCGCGCAGTCTTAGCTTCAAGAAGAAACGGAACGCTTTACAGAGGTATAGAACACAGATGCATAGCACAGCACTTTGCAGAGGTAACAGAACAGATATACAGCAGGGGTGGGTCACAGAGGGGCTGTACCAAGTGGTGGAGAGGAGAGGGTCGGGCGCAAATAGCGAGTCAGGTGGCGTGAGGGCGCAGGTATTGAGGCAGAGAGATTACATGAAGAGGGGGGTCTTGAGTTGTTTGCTGAATTGTAGGAGCGTTGGGGCAAGTCTGATGCTGATGTGTTTTCTGCTCATATTGTGCCAACCCATCTGGGGACTCGAGTAAGGACTGGGTAGTCACTGTAAATGTGGATTTCTTTCTGGACTTCAAGTACTGCATCCATCAGAAATCCCTTCCCTAGAGTAGCAAGACCACACCAACCAGCCAGGATGGTAGCATTTCAGGAAGCAGGACATTCAAGACTTACCTCACCCTCTGCTTGTAGTCGTATGGACACTTGAGGAAAAGGTGAAGAGGAAAGAGCAATGCAAATGCAGGTTTCAGGCTGCAGGAGGCCAGGATTACCGTAATCGACTTCCTTCTTCTATTCCTAGAACTCTTCACAATTAGTATTAGGCCACACAGATGAGAAGAGGTCCTGCCCCTGTCGTGCAGTTTAGACAAACCGAACCAGTTTACCTTACCATACTTCCAGGCTTTGGGAATTAGCCTTAAACACACACTGATTTGTTCAAAACTAAACTAAAAGCCCACCTCCTCGCCTCAGAGTTACCCTCTTAACCTACCTCTCATCTGCCTTCCAGCTAACATTTTACCCTTGCTTCTAACATGCCCCTGTCCCCTTTTTATCTGGCCCCACCCTAGCACTTCATCCATCATTGTCACATCCCTAACACAGCTGGCTGTACTCCCTACCTGCACTTAAACATCTCTAATGCTGATTATCTTTAATCTACGTAAGGCCACCTGTGTATTTTTCCATTTACTTCCTTCCACAACCTGGTCAGAAAGTCGCTCAAACTCACTACATTGTAAATAGCTCATGGCATCCTGTCAACTCTGATTTCTTAGCTATTGTATGGTCTTTTTTGATCAAAAGAGCATTGTTCCGGGCACTGGCCCCTTGAACTGCTTTCTTCCTCAGCCTTTGGAAGTCCACCAATGTGTAATAATACTTCATGTTGTGTTAGTTTGACAAGTTTTGTTGGGTTGCAACATTAAAGTTGAGTGAGGAGAGGGGGCAGGGTTTGAAGTTTATTATTACAAGGTTTCAATTATTCTTAAAGCGTGGAGTGTTTAGACCCACACCGGAATCCGAGGGAATGGAGTGGCGGGTTAGGGTGAGGAGCAAAGGCATTCATTAACCAGACTGTGAATAGAGTAACTTTGCTGAAAATGTTGGGGGTAACATGCCATCTAAATGAAAGGGGCACCTGCCATATGAGTGGGACAAAATGGTGTGCCACAAAAGTTGGAGTAGACAAACACCCTTGTCCACCACTAAATTTACGCTCTTGCAGACTAGCTCTGGCCACTGATACGATTGCTGAGGTGTTCCACATAGTCACAGGGAAGGTTCAAGGGCTAAATTCCCCAGTTAGAAGGAAATCAGTATTGCAGAAGTTGGGAGACATGTCAGCAGGTATAGTCTGCCTGAAGGAAACACACCTCTTGCAGCAGACGATACATACATTATATGCAAGACAATTCTTTGCATCTGGGGGCAGGAGAAAAGAGGGGTAGGGATATTGCTTAGAAGGGAACTCCCATTCACGGGTGCTCGAGTTCTGCGTGATCTCCAAGGCCGGTACGTGTTCCTGAAGGTCCTACTAGGGAACCAACCAGTCATCATTACGTCCATTTATGCGCCCAATAGCAATCAATCGCAGTACTTAAAGGTGATAATACCGCAGGCGATGACATTCGCAGAGGGGGACATCATATTTGGAGGAGACTGCAATTTAGTGCCTAATCCCGACGTGGACAAGTCATCCACCCCATATAGACAGGACTACAAGAATGCAATCTCATTTGCCCGTTTACTCAGATAATTGGGAGTAGTTGATGTATGGAGACTCCAAAATGGGGAAGCCAGGGACTACATTCGCACATACACAGTGGGTTTTCCAGGATAGACTACATTTTGGTCACTAGCGCGCTGTTCCCTTGTTTAGCTGAAAGCCATATAGCACCTCAAGTGATCTCTGTTCATGCAACAGTAATTGCACCGGTACGCAGGGGTCAAAGTGTATGCAAAGAAGTTGTGAAAATATGTTTCCTGCTGGACTGCCCCCAATCCCCACGAACCCCCATCGCCATGCACCCTCCAATGCGCAATTCAAACACCCATTCTCCTGCTTTTTAAGGGTGCACTCAGTGCCGTGCACTGAAGCGCAGGTTTCAACTTCTTCCTACACTTTTATTTTAGAACCTTCCCATTCTGAAATGGTTTCTTTTTTAAATAAAAGTATAGGAACAGTAAAACTTAATTTAAAAAAGTAGATGAGCACTGCTCCCAACCGCTACTGCCCACTTCGACCAATGCCGGTACAGGAGATTCAGAGTTCTCACAGAGGCTGCCGACCCTGGACACTGTATTGGCCAGCCCTGGGAACGAGATCCTCTGTCAGGAATAGCTGACACAATCGCGAACTACTTCACCGATTATAGCACCGAGGATCAATCAATGGTGATGATATGGGATGCCATTAAATCTGTTACACAGGGCAGCTAATAAGTCTGACAGCGACATATACTAGAGCCCGGATGCCTACCAGACATGACTAGAAGAGGCAGTCCGAATATGGGAGGGGGAGCATAAAGGGAGGCGTTCACGGATAGCTCTGTGAAAATTAAAACTGTCCAGAAATATACTGGAGGAGCACCTAGGAGATAGGTCAGCGCATGCTCTGCTAACAACAAGCCACAATACCAGGTCAGGGA
Source organism: Ambystoma mexicanum (assembly GCF_040938575.1). Taxonomy (NCBI): domain Eukaryota; kingdom Metazoa; phylum Chordata; class Amphibia; order Caudata; family Ambystomatidae; genus Ambystoma; species Ambystoma mexicanum. The sequence goes on along the minus strand of NC_090934.1, from coordinate 1,204,959,843 downwards.
CAACAAGACTAACCGCCTCTTAGTTTATAAACTAAAACAGCTCCAGACGCAGAATAACATACACAGCTTGAAGAGTGTGTGTGCATAATGAAATATGACGATATGTGTAGCACTCAACATTCCAAGCACTTCGTCTATGGCTCACCCACGAGCTCGGATTCCCCAGCACTTACCCCCTCTTCCCTCTCCTTCTGCACTTGCATGTTCGGAATACTCACAAGGCATAGTGGGTCCGTCCCTCTCCTTCTTCCCCCCTCTGCTCTCAAATCATGTCTTGTAATGTATTTCCAACCCCTGCTTTCCTCCCTGCCCTGTGGGAGCTTTGAAACAGTATTTTCTTATTGTATAAGTGCCTAACAAGCAAACAATAAATAAATAAATAATCAAACACCCCAGATCCTAAGCTGAGAAGGAATCCATGGAAAGAAGCTCGGTTTCCGTTGTGAAGAGGTTGAGATAAAATTATCAAGGAAAACCAGGGCTGTGCTTCGTACAGCTGCTTCAAATACTGTATGGGTCAGAATAGGCAAACCCTGAGACTAACTCAGTGGTCATTCACATAGAGGAGACATTGATTAGATCAGGATAGAGTGCTACAAATCATAAAACGTTGAACTGGACCTGCATAAGCGCTAGAAGATGTGACCTAAAACGGGATTGGTGGGAACGAACTTTGCACGGAAAATATGGAGAGTAGCACAGAATGCAATAGCAAGAAATAGAGGGTATAAGCAGTGCTTAATTTGTAAAAAAATAAGTGCCAGTGCCCAAAAAATATTGGCCTCATAATGTCGGGCGCAGCGCCGTCCGCAGCACGGGCGCAGCGCCGCCTTCAGTGCAGGCGCGGCGCCGCCCTCAGCGCGGGCGCACCTGCCGCCCCAGTTCAGTGCTAGACCTACATAGATCGGCCCACCACCAGCCCATCACAAAGCTGCTGCTCCATGTCACATGTTTGGTGCTGCAGCAACTGTCGGCACAGGCTAGTAGTAAATACGCAACTAAGACATGCTCCTCCTGTAACTGCGCCTCGATGCCCCTGGGCTGTGTGAGTGCTTTAAAAATGCAAATAAATAAAAAAGCATTCTGTTTCAGTCACTGTTGCACTGTATTTGTCTCTACCCCTTCTGCCCCATCTGACAGTCTGTTAAAGCAACCAAGTACTGTTAATCGGTTACCTCCAGGATGAGCACCCTCCCTCAGCCCGTTCTTCAGTCACCTCATCCAGGTGTTTTGTGTAATCAATTTACTCTCAAGCCCTTATCAGTCATCACATCTCATAAATGCATCCCCCTTCACCCTTCCTTCAAGCATGAGCATGGTGTTGTATAACTTGGAAAAAGTCATTTCTGCAAGACGTCAACAGCCTGTGCTACTTCTGCTTCAACACATGTTAAGAAAACTAAATATATTTTGTCACCCAATATTCAGGAGCCAGAGGAGAATGCATATTCGGATACCTCCTTCCCACTGACATGTTCTTGACATACTTCACTAAACTGCAGGGTGTAACAGACACCCACTTCCCTATCTGAGGATTCCTATCTGAGGATTGCATGTGCTCTCATTTGGAGCACATGCTCGGAGAGTATTGTACCCATGTTAAGGGGCCACATCTGGTGTATAAACCACACATCAGGATATAAAACATGCGCTGGAATTATGTAAAGACATTACAGCAAAAGACGGTTGAGAATTATACACGAATACTCAACTAGTGCTTTTATTTATGACGACAGATTAGTGGGCACGTGCACCATGTTTATCCCCGTCTAGTTTCCATGTGTGTATCTTTAAGCCTGAAAAGGCATTTCAGAAGTTCGTCTTTGCATTGGCTTTTCTCGTTTGTGAACTAATGAGGGCGATAACATTAAAAGGAAGAACGGAAACACCCAGATAAAAATTCATAGTTCATGTTTCGCTTAGATGAATGCTATCCAGGGTCGGACTGGGGCATACAATTGTCTCGAGTCGGGCTCGGCACCAATGAAAAAGTGGCCAAAGTTGCAAACGACAATTCATTCTTTTTGTGACAGACACTAGTGGGACCACGCTGCCGCCCGTGCCCTGCCCGGTCCTGAGCTTTGTCCTGCCTTGCCTCAATCACTTAGGCTACCTTCCATGGGGCCACCACCGCCACGGCCATGCTGAGCCTGATGATGACAAAAATAGGTGCGCGGCACAGCGGCCCCATGGAAGGTAATATTTTAAAAGAAAAAACGTATATTTGGGCGGATGATGCCCATCACTTTCAAAGTGATGGGCCACAGCCTCCACTCAAAATAAGTTATTTCTTTTAAAACCTACCTTCTGTGGGGCGGGGCCCCGGCCACCGGCCCCACGGAAGGTCAGGTTCTCAAAGAAAAAAGTAAAAAACATACTTTTGGGCACAATCCACGGGCCCGGCCACCCGTGGCAGAGTCATCCAACTCAGTCTGCGGCAGCCGGCAGCCCCTGGTCACAGAAATTGGCCTGGGCCTGGCACTGACTGCAGTCAGCAGCACACTGCACACAGGTCACACAGGCAGAAGCCCGGGCGCGGATGGGCCCCTGGTGGGGTCCTGACACCTGGGAAGTCAGGACACCACCAGGGGACCATGCCGCTGCCCGGGCCCCGACCTGGGCCTTCCTTGCCTGATCACTTGACTGGGATAGCCTCCGGCTGCACCGCATGCAGGAACAAGTGACTTACCTGCTTTGCCAGCTGGGACTTGGTCTCCTGTCGGGGCCTCAGGCTGGGGGGGGCCGGGTGCGCTCACTGGCACCCACACAAATGAAAAAGCAGGCAGAGGGTGCCCCAGGAAGCAACTAGGCTGCACCACGCAGTGCAGCAGGGCAGGCTCTCTCTCACACAAGTCAGGACCGATTGGCCACGCCTCGACACCTTCACTTCACAGTAACTCGTGAAATGAAGGTGGCGCCACGCTGCCTCCTGTGGCAACAACATGTCACCATGTAATTTCACTGGCTCAGATGAACAGCCAATGAAAACTGCACATTCTGTGTTACTATACAGAATTTATGAAATACTGCATAGTAACAACAGAATGGTAGTTTTCATTGGCTGTTTGTAACAGTTTGTTGTTCATTGCTATTGCTGGCCCCTCCCAGGCCCAGATAGCCATGGCCTGCAACCTGCAAGCACGAGAGAGATCGAGATCAGAATGACAAATCGCAATGGGCCTCATTACGACCCTGGCGCTCACGGAATAAAGGGTGCCGGTACGGGATCGGCACCCTTCATTCCGTGAGCACAGATTACGAGGTTCCCTTTGCGGGACCCGGACCAGACGTCTGGTAAAACCAGACGTCTTTTCTGGGTCCTGCGAGGGGAAGAGGGAGGTAATAATGGGCCACTTGTAATGTGCCCATTATTACCTCCCTCCCCTTTCCCATTGAGTCCTATGGGGGCTCAAATGGGAATGGGGAATGGTTCCTGCAAGGTGGAATTACCGGGTCCTCCCATGTCGGAATGACCCGGTAAGTCCCCATTGCAGGAACCCAGTAATGGAGTGCGGTTTGGAGGCAGCCATGGTGCTAGTAGCACCATGGCTGCCTCCAAACTCACAATGAGGCCCCATGATTTATAATCGAAGCAAAGCGAAGTGGAAGAACAAACAAAGCAATGGCACGTGCGCTGGCTCCGCATGAGTTCCGGTGCCCAAAAAAGAGTGCCGGTGTTGGGCACTGGCAACCACCCCCACAAAGTAAGCACTGGGTATAAGGAAGGAAATATGTAAGTGTTCATGGGAGGAAAGTGCATATTGCACTAGGAGATACATTTTGATGCATCTTTACTAGGCACAGAAATAAATCTCTATAAATGGACAGTTCATGTAGACATGTTTTAAATAAAACACCTGAATGGGGAGGGTGGGTGGTTGCGAACACATAGAAAAATAACACCTAATACAATATTTTACATGCCCCAGAGAATTGCTAGGCGACAAGCTTATTTGTTAGTAGATTGGCTTTGCGGGTTAGAAAAAGGGGTGTAAACTGGGCTGGCTTCATCTCAGAATCAGTATACTAGCCTGAGGGCTGGTACGTTTAGCTCCTTCTGATCCCTTCCACCACTGTAGAAATGTAAAAGGGACTTAGTCCCATTTCCCCATGGCGGCGGCCATCTTTTTTAAATATTGCCCCCTTGGGAGATTGGCTGCGCAAGCAGCGTGAATCTCCTGAGGTGAAAAAAACATTTGCACCCCGGATAAACCACAGGGTGGGAATGGCTTTCACCCACACGACAGGTGGGTGCACATGGCCAGAAACGGCTCGCAGCCCTCACTGAGGCCTTAACGTTGCTGGCCATGTCTGCCCCCCACCGCAGGGGTTAAAACCATAAGAAAACAATGGAACCGCTATCGCAGCAATAGTGGCTCCCAATGTGGCAAACCTCTATCTTGAAAACTTTGAAAATAATGTAATTTACAGCAACAAATAGTCTTGCTTTGTCTAACTTGGAAACAATATGGGGCTCATTTTCAAGCCCTCTGGAGTGTAAAAAAGGGTGCCAATCCTGGAGTAAAAGGGCTAGTGCAGGTTTACCACCTTTTTCCAAATACTTGCATGCATAATGTTGCCATGGAAAGGGGTGACCATTTCCACTGTGCATACCAGCTCTTCCTTCAAAGGCCAAATATATTTTATTTATTTGCATACATACAGAGAAATTTAGGGGGTAATTCATGGATTACTTGCGCCGAAAAAAATTCGATTTGTGCACCATTCTGCCCGCAAATGCCTGTTTCACAAATGGGGATTTGCAGGCAGAATGGTGCACAAATCCCGTTTTTTTCGGAGCAAATAATCCATGAATTACCCCCAATATATTTTTGTCACAAAGGAACGTACTAAAGATAATATAGCACATAAACTGGAGGCAATATTAGTACCCGGCAACGACATTCCACGGGATACACTTAACGTGCATTGGCTCGTTTCTGGACCATGCCACAGTGTAATCCCGTGGACGCACTTACGTGCATCGCGCAACAGGTATACTCTCTTTTTTTTTCTTTTTTTCTTGCGACCATGGAAAGGGAGAAGGGACCACACATAGTCCCTTCTCCCATTTCCAAGGTGGCCAGTTTCCTCCCATTCATTAGTATGGAGCAAGTTGGCCCAAAATGGCACCCTGTTGCTCTGTACTAACGAACCAGTATGTGCGTTCTAGTGTTCCTAGAACTTATGCGTACTGTGGCGACACCTTTTTCAAACAGCAAAAGAAATGCCGTTTGAAAAGGTTTTGTCAGCACATTAGTATTTTGGTGCTGCAAACTCCGGAAAACTGGTATCCGAGACTGCAAACCCCGGAATACTGATGGCAATAACAGCCTCGCCGGCGGGCCATTGTTGGCTAAAGGTAATGCCCCAGGGGCCACCGTTAAGGCCCTCACTACACTTGGGCCTGTAACTTCAGGACCCGGGGGCTTTACCTTAGGCGGTAATGGCCCGCCAGCCTGGCGATTATTGCCATAATAAGGAGAATTTGTGTGGCATGATGACAGGGTTTGAGACGGGGTATATTGCACAGATATCAGGAACAATACGGTGGAAAACCTAGGAAAAGTAAGTGTTAGCAGACAGGCAGTCTAGCCTGCCAAGCATGAGCTTTAACCTCAAAATATTAAGTGCTAGTGTGCTGGGGAAAAGAGGTAAGAGTCCGGTTTAGTATTACCCACTTTTGCTGAATGACAGTTTTGCCCAAAATGTTTTGCTGCATTTTTACCACTTTTTGCTGAAAATTGTCGATGTTAACTTTGGGTAAGGTATGTAGAAGAGAGTTTAGAAGTAGGAGCTGTCGGGGTCAACCCCCCCCACACTTTCTGTAATAAAAGAAGTGGTAAAAAGAATGTTAGCAGAATGTCATTACCTAAAAAAGGTTGGTAACCCTTTATAGAGCTAATGGTTTTATGTCAGCAGGAAATTGTTATGCTGATGTAGAATTACTGAATTGGAGAAATCGACCTGTTTTTAGCACATGAAACAATCAGATGGATTCCATAGGAATACATTGTTAATGTATTCACGAAGCCTAATATGTTGGAGGCGACTACACTTTTGCAGTACCAAATGCAAATCAGGCATTATGGCGATTTCACCAGTTTTTCAGACTTTTTTGCACTTTGTAGTGTAAATGCCCGGAATTCTACAGGGGGCCTAGTAGTGCCTGGAAGTGTAAATGTAGGTGGCCCCCTGTGTAATTTAGATAATTTTATACAAAATGAAGATTAGATATCAGGCACACGGCTCAAAAGATTAGACCGCCCTGGACCTGAGGTTTCAGAAGCTGTTTTTAATTATCTGGTTCTATGTTCATTAAATCTCCCCAGAGACAAAAAAAAGACCATGAGAGAGATCCCAATATAGGCATGATACCCTCTTTGTCCCTTTTCTTGGTGTCTTTTTGGGAAGGGAATTAGTCGCCAAAGCAAGGCTTTCCAATCAGTCCACAGGGCTCCTTCCCTGATTCAGCCATTTGCAGAAGGGAATAGAAGCCATGCGAACTTTGATCACAGTATCATCTTACTTGGTTCAGTTCAATCAAACATAAAAAATAAGTCTCTTTAAACATCCTCTAGACCTGGTCAATGGGGCTGTTATTCCATCACTCACAGGCTCTTAGGGCATCCTCATCAACTATCCTGATGATCTCGAGAGGTTACTGCATCTGGTCCCTGTAGCCGTGCCTTCATTTTCACCATGAGGTTTAGCAGTAGCTTTAGCTTGACATCCATGGGCAGGGGCACCACCTTGGACCTCGAGCCCATGTTTCCTCAGGAGAATTTCTGGGGGTCTTCTTATCTAACTTCTGCTATCCTACTTTGCTGAGACTGTAATGATTCTTGCACTTCACCTTGCCCTACAACATGCTAATTACTACTCCCACTGTGGATTGAGCACCGACTGATCATAACTTTGCCCCTACCATCTACCTTGGGTTACGCATGGATGCTTGTAATTTCTTCATTGACTTGTTCTTCCTCCTGACGATTCCTCTCTTCCTGCTTCTATTTTCAAGTTGCTTCTGGCTGATTCTCTATGATGGCAAGGTGTAATTCTCCTCCTTTCTATTCCCCTTTCCTTCCTTCAATCTCTGCTGCTCGCCTCCTCCCACCACCTGTTGTTGACTTCCTTTCAATGTCTATTTTCTTCTTTCCACCCTCTGCTTTAGTCCACCTTCTACTACCTTCTGTTCTCTACTTCTTCTTGCCTCCAATCTCCTTCACTATTTCATCTCGTTCTATTCGTCACTTCTCCTTATAGCTCTATCTCCCAATGCCTCCAAATGCTTGCTCTTTTCATGCTGTCCATTTTATCCTGAGTCTGCACCTCTAGTCAGCTTGGGGTCAGGACTTTCAAGTGTCGCTTATTATTTTCTTGGACTTCCCATTGGTTCAATTTGAAAAGTCATTGCGGCCGATTTTTTCATGAGCCAGTGTTATTAACTTGCGTGGGTGCGATATCAAAGCTTTGAAAGGCTGTCTGCCATTTTTGGACTCATTTGAGTGCTTAAACATGCATGTGTGGGTGACTTAACGTGCTAGGCTGATAAGGGAAGTAAAGGGTAAAGAGGAGAGAATGCAAATGAAAAGGGGGTATATTTACAATTATAACTGGTTATTTATAACACGCTTAATACCCAGAGTTTTCTAAGCGCGGACCCGGGGATCGAACCTGGGTTGCTATGTGTCGTTTTCCTTCCAAGGCAAGTGTGTTGCCCCTGAGCTATCCTCCCGAGCACCATATCCCGGGATGGGAGGAGGGGCACAGGGGCTAGGAGAATGCTAAGAGGAGGCCAGGCAGGCAAGTGGCAAGGATTGCATGGAGTGCAAGATGTGAGGGTCCACATGTTAAGTGCGAAGAGGGGGGTGGACTGAGCGGCTGTGCCCAGTAGAACTCACATGGAATCAGGCAGTAAGTCACTGCAGCAGATGGGGGAATTAGCAGTGAACGGGGAGAGGGAAGGAAGAAGAGAAAAGGAAGACTTTTAGGAGCTTTCGGAACTTAAGGAAATCTGACTGAAGGGTGAAAGGGGCAGGGAGACCATTTCAGAGGGAGGCTCCTGCTGAGGAGAGAGAGATCTAACCCCACTCTCTGCTTAGAGAAGCGTCTGATCTGCTGAGAGTTGGAGCTAGATGACCGACGGTCACTAGCAGGGAGGTATTTAGGGAGAAGGAGTTGGATGTAGCAGGGTCCCAGGCCCCAGAAAATCTTGTGGATGATGCAGAGGGTCTTGAACTTGATCCTAGCAGCAATCGTGAGCCAGTGGAGAGATTTTTAGGACTGGAGAGATGAGGTCCCTGGGCTTGAGGCCAATGATCAGTCTTGCGGTCCTATTCTGGATTAGATGAAAGGGGCGAAGGGAGGATGAAGGAAGACTGAGGAAGAGGCTGTTGCACTAGTGAAGCCTAGAGAGGACCAGAGCTCTGGAGACATTGAGTTTCTGGGGGAAGGTGAGGAAAGGCAGAATGCCTCTGAGGACGTTCTATGGTAGTGAGCCTTCTTGGCAAGGTCCGTAGATGTGAGGCAAGAAGGAGAGAGAGGAGTCAAAGATGACACCAAGGTTTTATGCCTCAAAAGAGGGTGCAGGGAGGGGGCCCACAGAGAGGGAGAGGGAATTCTCAATCAGAAGGATCTCAGTTTACTGGCATAAAGGCAGAGATCATTGGCAGCACACCTTGCCTGGATAGCAGTTAGACAGTCAGGGATGAAAGAGGAGGAAGAAGAGGCCGTAGAGCGAAGCTTGAAGGAGAGCTGTGTGTCATCTGCCTAACAGTGGGAGTGAGTAGAAGGAGGAGATCAGGTGGGAAGGAGGGCAATGTAGATGTTGAAGAGGACAGCGAGAGGATAGAGTCTTGAGATACGCCACAGGTGGAGAGAGTAATAGGGGAGACAAAAGGGCCCAGTTGAACCTGGGAAGGAGAGTTGGAGAGGAATTAGGTCAACCAATCAAGTTTCAGGCATGTGATGTCAAGGAGGTCACAAGCCAATTTGTCAGAGTGGCATGGTTGACCGTGTCAAAGGCAGAGGATAGATCCAGAAGGATAAGAAGGGATGGAGAGTTGGAATTGAGATTTGAGAACAGGTATTCACTGTTGTTCAGTGGAGCAGCTTCTGTGCCTCTGGCTGTTCTGAAGCCAGATTGGTGGTCAAGGAGATAACCAAAAAATTATGTGTGGTATCAGTTGGGAGTTGACCAGCTTCTCCAGGAGTTAGCCAAGGAAGGGTGTAATGGAGATAGGACAGTAGTTAGCCGGCCAGGAGGGGTCGGCAGAGAGATTTTTGAGGAGAGGATGCACAAGAGAATGCTTGAGTGGTAGAGGGAAGGAGCCAGTGGCAAAGGAGTGATTACAGAACTCAGCCAAGGCTGGCTCTAACTAGACACTGTTGTCCTACATAGTTCAGGAGGAGCAGGGAAGAACCTGTATGGAGGATACGTTCATACGTTCATAGAGAAGACTTTGTTGGAGACATCATCCGGTGCTATGCCAGACAAAGAGGGGAGTAGGAGGGACAGGGAGAGGGGGTCAAGAGAGGCCTGAGAGCTAGGGAGTTGAGTAGAGGAGAGTGAGGCCATGATGTCCTGAGTTTTGGTTTAGAAGTCGGAGGCCAATGAAGTACAGAGGGTCAGGGATGGCAGATGAGACCGTGCAGTGTTGTTAGTGGCCATAGAGAAGTGGGCTTGGATGTGTGTCCTCTTCTTTGAGTGGGTGGCAAGTTTGTATTGCCTTTGGAGCAGGTGACAGGCCAGTCTTTCAGAGGATGTGCTTGATCCCTGCCATTTCTGCTCAGCAACTCTGCACTTGCATTTCAGAGAGGCTAGGTCGGAGTCATACTAAGTGTTGTGCTTGGAGGCAGGCTTCATGTGGATCCTCATGACATGAGCAAGGATGTCCAGAGTGTTGGTGATGGAGAGGTGAAGATTAGCAAGGCCAGAGTCAGTGTGGGAGTCTGTGGTAGGAGTGGCAGGGGGAATGAAAGTGTCAGCAAAAGCAGCAACTGACACTCACTTTGTTGGTCAAATGACGGAGAAGGAGACTGGCAGTGAAGGCGAAGGCTTAGCCGGGAGACCTAAGAGATCCAGGTGAGAGGACAGGAGAGCATGGTCAGACCAGGAGAGAGGTGAAGTGAGAGATTTGGAGATGGGGATGTCTACTGAGATGAAAGCATCCAAGGTATGTCGGGCTGAATGTGTCGGACTAGAGGGAGGAATGGTGAGGGAGAGAAAGTTGCTGAATCTGCGGAAGAGTCCAGTTGCCTAATCAGGAGACTCATGGCGAATATTGAAGTCTCTAAGGAGAAGAAAATTGGAGGTGCAGGTAAGAAGAGAAGAGGTGAGGTCAGACCACTCTGAAAGGAAGAGGGAGACCGGACCAGGGGTTCTGTGAATGTGGCGAGAGTCAACAAGAGGGTTTGAGAGACACCACGCCTGCAGTCGAGGCATTCGAAAGAAGAGTAGTTCTAAGTGGGAATGACAGTAGCAGGGTCCTATTCAAGGAAGATCAAGGCCACTCTGCCTCAGACTGGTTTAGCCTGGGCTTTGAGATGATCTTGTAACCCTCAGGGAGGAGTGTGTCAAAAGCAGTGATAGAGCTGGCAGTGAACCACATCTCAGTGTGAGCAAGAACGTCAAAGTCTTCAAGAAGGAGCCAGATATTGAGGAGTGTTTAACAGAAGAGCGAGAGCTGAAGGTAGCTAGGTGACGATGGTTGCTGCCTTTGATGGTTGTACGAGAAGGGGTACAGGAATGTGGTACGCCCATCTGTGGTGGAGAATGCACGCAAGGGGAGGCCAGTGGAGGAGTGACATGAGAAAGGAGGACGTTGATAAGAGATGGAATACACCTATCAAGAAGGATGAAGTTGGGCTGAGAGCCTTGGACCCCGACAGTGCCATTCTGATAGACATTAATGATGCACATAGAGGATGAGAAGCATGCCACAAGTACTTCCCTTCTGGTGCCATTAATGGGCGAAGAAGAGAAAGGGAAGAGGACAGAGACCATGTGGGGGGGGCCATAGGTCCAGAGAGGGAATGAAAAGAGTATATCTAAGAAAGTCTGCCTGGAGGAAGCATTGTCGTAGGTGTCAGTGATGGGCAGGCCTGGGTTGGAGACTAAGAGATCTTTTTTTAACGTTTTTCTTCCAGACTTCGAAAGAGAGGTAGGATAGGTGATAGATTAGCAGTTAGAGTAAATAGGGGAACTGAGAGCACCAAGGCACGAGGGAGCAGAGAGATGGAATGGGGAGAGAGAGATGGAGAAACTGCCCAAAGCGTGATGAACTCACCAGCGTGCTAGCAGCAAGACAGGCACAAACGAGTCAGGTACACAGGACATCCCAGGTCACAGAAAACATGTTTTGCTCTGCTCCAGCAGCAAGATGGGGGAAGCCCCTGGACCAAGCATGAGGGTGGAGTAATCTGTGGCGACTCTTGATGGTGAGGTTAATGCAAGGTGTCCAGATTCAGAGACAGCAGGTGCTTCAGGGAGATCCAGGTGACCAGGCAGCCTAGCAGCAAGACAGGCGCTGATGAGAATGGAAGTACAGACCAGTGAAGAGAGTCATGAGGCAGGCAAGGAGGCTCCCTGCTTGAGCTTGTGGCACTGAGCATGCTAGGGCACCCTCTTACTCCTTGTGACAGTGACAGTGGCATTTCAGGCTGGAGAAGTGCATATAATTATGAGCATGCCCTCAAGTGGTACACTCATAAGGATGCTCTTCAGTGTACAGATGTGTGTGTTGCACCAGGTGCGACGACTGCTTGGGAGACTTCAGGCACAGACAGATTTCTTGGGATAGCAGCTGCAGACTCTAATTGTACAGACAGGAGTGGATCACTTACATCTCCTTTGGCACTCTTACCCCAAGTCAGGATTGTGCCCATGGATTCTTTCAAATATCAGGATGTTGTGCCTGAGGTTGAACACGAAGTAGTGCATGAACTTGGGCTTCTGTATTTCCCAAGGGTGCCTTGCTTCTTGGTCAGGACACTGCCACTCCAGCTCCAGAAGAAGACATGGGTATTGCCACTGGAGAAAATGTTGGTGATGTCCTTGGAGTTAAGCTCCACTGTCAGAATGGACTCATTTGTGCTCGGCTCACCTTTCTCCCACTGTGGCCTCCATGTCGCAGCTCCCCAGCCTATTGCGTCTGCCTTGTTCCCTCGTTACATCGATTGTTCTATCTACCCTTGTCTCCATTCCACCTATTGTGGTGGGGCTGCTGTATCATGTTGTGATTCGGCGTGCCTAGAGGCCAATTCCTGCACCAGAGGCTTCCATGAGTTTAAGTCTGTGTTCTGGTGCCTCTGGTCTCTACGGGCCACCTCTTGCCAAACTGGCGATTCCTCCAGTATCCATTCCTGGAAGTCACACCACCACTGAGTTACGGCCATCCCGTTATGCGCCTTCCATCCCATTGCTAGCCTTCATTTTACTAGGATGTAAACTAAGTCTTTCAACTTGTTCAAATGTCTTGCCCACTTCGGGCGTGCGAAAATGCCAAGTATACAGGCCACAGGGGATTCTATGTCCAACCTTATATCAACTTTAGCTAAGGCCAGGGGCATGTCGTTCAACTATTGACTAATCTTGCCACAATCCCAGAACATATGTACCAAGTCGGCATTAACCAGTCCACATTTGGGACTGTTCCGTGGCATTGCCGAATTTGGCTATTTACCGGGGGTTAGGTACACCCTGTGCATTATGTACAACTGAATTAGCTGGAGCTTCGCATTCCTAGTATAGAGGAGGTCCCAAGAATAGCCTGCACTCGAACTGTCCATTTTGAAGTACCAGGAATGTTCACACCGAGATATGATGAGCAAATAAACCAGCAGAGAGCTGCAGTGGGGCTCTGTCAGTACCTATCAGAAGAACAGCACCTATTGAAGTACCAATACCAAGGAAACCATGGACGGTAAGGTATCAATTGAGGAAGCCATATCAACCAATACAATGAAATGAAGATCGTCTAAATACAGTCCCTGAAGAAACCAAAAAGGTCTTGATGGAAGACGAATAGAGATGTCACAAGAACCTGGACTGACACACGTATATAAGAAATGATGACCAGAGAATGACGTAAAGAGACAAAACGCCATGAATAAGGGATATTGTGAACCTAAAGTGAAAGGACAATGTCAAACATAAGAAGCTTAAGCCATGAGCATGATGAAGATAGTCAACCAAGTTTATGCATGTGCATATGCTTGGAACCGCAAGACAGCTAAGAAAATCGTGCAGCTTGCTATGCTTAGTAGAAATATAGTGCGACAAGCGCCACTATACATAATCTACCTTAAAGAAGTATGTTATATAAGTATATTTCCACTTTGCACAAGAAGCAGAATCAACCAAAAGGTTACTAAACGACCACACAAGAAGAGTTTCATATTTGGCGAAATCAGGACTTCAGCGGCAGAAACAAAACTCAGCAGAGGCAAATCATGCCTGGAGAACCAAGGTCGTATCTGTCAAGATGGACGAACAGTGGCTCCAATTAATTGAAGCAAAGAAGAGAATATACTGCTCTGAAGGGTCAAGATAAGAAGCCGAAGGCAGGTGGTGGGTGAAACAAAAGTCAAATACACATATTGTATGAAGAAGAGGCAAATTCACAGTGTCTGAACCACGTGACCAGCCGAGCGAGCAGAAGTAAGCCTTTCACCCCTACGCATGGGGCATTATCGTACCCATCCTCCTTAACTTTCTCAGACCAAGAGGCAGACTCAAGGCCAAACTACAAAACAGTAATTGACACACAGCCACTAACGTGATGAATGGCTGTAACATAAATTGAAGGAAATCTGGGGTACAGACTTACTCACTGCACCTGGCCTCAATATTCTGCGTGCTGCTAAGCGAAGTGGAAAAGTACAGGTGGGGTTGGTGCCAACCCAATCACAAGGGACAAAGTAATCTAGGGTCCTATAGTTAGTAGAACCAATGTGACGTTGTACTCTTAGTGACGTCTACAGCAGCTAGTTTGAAGGTAGGGCTTATATGCCCCACCTGACAGTGTTTACCCAATCCCCTTACTCTGTTACCTTATACAGATATAGTACCTATAGTAAAGTTACATTTCCTGAACCAACAGAATTGTATGCCAACTTTTTAGCGTTACACGTCAATGATGATGAGTTTTCAGTGTAAATGTTATGATTTTTATGAAGTTCGTTGGAGTTGAAGCGAGAAGGAAAATCTTGCCACTGCTGATATTCATAATCCCCGTTTTTTGTACTTGTCATTAAACTAACTCCCTTTGCCAAACCGTAGAGTTGTCATTATTGATTTGGTGTTGGAGTATTTAATCTGCACCCCCATCCATCTCACAGGTGCTGCTATCTTGTCTTAAAGTGCTTCTGGGCAAACCCCAATGCTATGGGTCGGTTGGGGGTCCCAGAGTACACTTGGTAGCAGAGGTTGATGGTTATCCATTATCGATTAGAATAAGACACTCATTGACCGTCGACATAAAATAACTCTAGGTCCTCGGTAATATCACAAGTCCTTTGCCATCCGGCTGAGTAGACTGTGAAGCTCCCCATAGAAAGTGGTAGAATAAAAACAAAATCTGCAGAACGAGGTCTGAAGGGACCCGTGTTACCCACATAACCCTTTCCCACTCCTACGGGCAGCTGAGCGGGTGAACGGCCGGAGAAGGCGGTGACGAAGGCGGTGATCCCAAGCTTCCAGAGAGGAAACATGTGAACAGTGAGTGAAAAAGACTAAATGCTTTTGCAAAAAGTATATACCTTAGAACAAGGGAAAATGTAACAGAGGGAGGCGGGAAAACAAGGACACCCGAGAAGAGAGGGAATACCGGGGGAACACCCGAGAAGAGAGAGGATTCACCTTATTCCTACGCTTTAATATATCGGCTAGAAGAAACTTGTATCCAGAGTCCTGAATGAAGAGGAACAAATAGGTCACCACAGCAGTTAAAGACGCCTGTGAAAGGGATAAGTTTAAACTCCATGTCGGGGTAATATTAGAGGCAGAGGTATATGTGACGAGCTGAAGTTCATCTAGTCTGTTAACGTCTGTCCTATGTGTTATTTGTTGTGATGTTGTAGATCAAAATCTTTCCTTCAAGAACTAGCACAAAATGTACGCGATTAAGTAACTGAGATATTGTAGTATACAAGTTGATGTTTATTGATAAAAAAAGAGGAGAAATAAAAATTTTGTGGAAAAATCGGGATTGGAGCTTGCGACGATTGGTGATTGGTGCTCTTTCATACTATTGGAATTGGTTAAGTGACGGAAGACATTTACAAGTGTTGTATAAAGTGAAAGTGAACAAAGATAAATATGGAAGACATGACTCCATTAGTACACCTGTGCAAACAGTTGCCAAAACACACACCTAAGCTGAAAAAAGTACAGTGCGGAATGGGTTAAAGGAACCGCCCACAAAATGTTTATGTCTTGGCCCCAGGGGGGATCCTTATCTAAAACAGTCTTGCAACACATGACGACATACTTGCACGCCACATACATGGGCAAAAAGTTAGACAAACGCCTAGCTAGTCTAGACTTGTGGAAAATGTACCGACAGGATAAAAACGAGGAGCCGCCAGTAGATTTGCTACTTAACATATGTACAGAGTGGGGTGCGACACCCTCAGCGCCACCCGCCCTGTCTGAAACGAAAACTAAGGACGAAGGGTTATACCTGTTAAGAGAACTTAAAGCAGCCACAGGGTATGGCAACCCAGCATATGAGTCACCTACTCAAAGCGGTGATGAAAATCTAGACAAAAATAGAGATAGAGATATCACCTCCAAAGTCCCGAGGGGCAAGGAGAGACGCGAGAATGAGAGGAAAGACCAGACACAAGCCAGTACATCAGATGGAAAGGGAATGAGGATAGAACTGATGAGATAGCACTTACACAGAACAAATGGATAGGAGGTCAGATTTTATTGAAACTCGATGGTAAAGGCATTGATGACGCGAAACAAAAGGAGAAGCTAGATGATGTACAGAGAAGGGAGAAGGAGAAAGAAAAAGGATTGAGAGACGAAAGAGTAAGGAAGAAAGATAGACAAAGACGAGAACAGTTATATCGTGAAGAGCAAGAAAGGCAACATGATCGTAAACAGAGAGTACCGATGATCAAGACAGACAGAAGCAGTGAAGGATAGAGAAAGAACAGAGGATATGAGAGAAAAGAATAAAGAGACAAAGGGATGAGGAAATCCGAAGGGCAAGCAAATGTAGAGATGCAAACAAAGAGGAAGAAGATGGGGTCAGAGAAGAAGTGAGAAAGCGCAGAGAGTTTGATGACGATGTAGAACATAAGCGAAGACAGAGAGCACGCAATCTCGAATATCTGGAAAGATATATTAAAAAACAGGAGCCAGTAGTAGACTGGGAAGATACAGAAGAATTCTTTCCTGAATACGATTCAGATCCAGGCACGTCCAGGGCTATTATCGAGGAGGACTTCGACACCAGAAGCATTGTAGAGACGATCGATAGAATATATGATGAAATAGGGCTAGAACAAGTACCTCAAGGGGAGGGGGAAGATGAGCGCCTGGAGAGCACTCAGCTTTACGATACTGAGGACATCTCCCAAAGTAGTGGGAATAGAGAACTGTCCCTAGATTGGTTGGAAATAAGTAGGAACAAAGAGGACGCAAGAAGTTGCACGAGTTGGGGGCAGAGAGGAGCATGAGGAAAAGGAGGAAGAGAGGAGATGATAAAAACTATTCTCAAGGGGGAAAGAAATAAGATGGTCAGACACTAGTGAGTCTGCACCGAGGGCATCAGGAACTGCCATGCAGTCAGACCAACACAAAGAAGTATCTCACGGTCAGAGGGGGTGTCTCCACCACCCTATGTGAGCCGGCTAAGGACATTGCCAGGTAGACGGCGATGCAGGAATATTACTCCTGCAATAGACAGAAGTCCAGAAAGGTGGAGCAAGACCACAGTATATTCCATGGCCACACACGGATCGGGAACACCTGAAAAATAAGCTTGCAATGCTGACATCGGGAGCCGGAAAATGGATACACGAGTTAGAAAAAATGACGAGAGGGAACACATTAGCTATAGGGTATATCAAAGGTCTCTTAATCACCATACATGGTGATAGAGCAGACGATGTGTGGACATGGGCAGGTTACCCTGGTGTGACCACAATTAATACTGCACATGACAGAGCACCATTTAACAATTGCAGTGCTGCAGTGTGGAAAGCATTACGATCGCTATATCCAGGTACTTCCGATATGGGAGCTATCATGACTCAGAAAATGAAGGAATCAGAAGACCTGTTGATTTACATACAGAATTTTCAAGACTTGTGGGTACTCAAGACTCTGGAATCTTGGAGGAAATCTATACCCGTGTCCTACCATATATTGAAACAGCTCAAGAAATTGGTAGGAACCGAGGCCAAACAGTGGTCGGAAATACAGCTGACCATTGCACAATATTGCAGACTACTGCAAGAAAAGAATTGCAAAAAAGAGGCTGCACGAAAGGGTGAAGAGGCAAAGTTAGTGCAAAAGAAATTGTTAAATATGCCCTTGAAGGGGCAATGATAACTAGCACAGACGGATCGAACATGCAACAAGCCACTAATTCACAGCAAAATAATCAGGGCAATTCCGGGTTTTACCCCAGGGGAAGAGGATTTAGAGGATGAGGATTGCAGAGAAATCAGGGAGGTTTTCAGAGTAATCAGGCGAGTTTTCAAAACATGCAAAATGGCAACCCAGATATGTCAAATGGGCAAATGATCACACCACCACCAGTATGCTGTTTGTGTGGGATGACAGGGCATCTAGCACGCACATTCAGAAGTCAAGGCATGATGCAAAATGGCCAAGGAGCAGGTATGGTGAATCCACCTGTATTTTCACAGCAGCGGGGAAATGGAGTTGCACAGAATCACACGGTGCAACTGCAACCATCAGGAGCACAGCAAGGCTTGCAACCTCAGAATTCAATGAGCTTTCCGCAAGGATAGTCTCAACAGTCACCGATGCAACTGTCACAGACAGTAAGTACAGGACAGGGCATCAACCCTGGAATGAGGAGTAACGCTGGTGATGGGGGAAGTTAATTCGCACAAGGTTAGATAAAATTATATATGGACTAGGACAGCTCACTAGGGACCCTGATTTGTTCTATCCTTTCAGTGACACCAGACCCTCACCAGGAACCAAGGATGGATGTCGTTGTAGGGGATAAACAATATTCCTTCCTAGTTGACACGGGTGCAGCACGTTCGTGTATACGTGAAGGCACGTTTTCTTTGTCCGGCGATGCTAGACATACTCAGAGCTTCACAGGAGCTACAAGTCATGTTCCTTTTACAAACGCACTTTCACTCTCTATAGGAGAATGTGATATGAATGTACCTTTGTTATATTCGCGACAAACCCCAGTAAACATCTTAGGTCGAGATCTAATGACGAACTTAAACATGATAATCTCCTTCATGGAGGATGGCATAGTATGCTCCACTCCAGGAATGCATTATCTGAACGTATGCGAAATGATTAGAGCATACGCAGGACACACAGCTATGAGGGCTGTACCACTAGAGCCAGAAATATTCACGTACGGACCACGTGCGCTAATGGCAGGGCTGCCAGGGCTTGCATACAAAACCATGAGGACCCCAGATTAATTCCTCTTTAGGCCAAGGATACCTATGCACGAGGAAAAGAGATTAGTATTTCATGATACACAGAGCTGCAATACGAGGGAAAATGGTTTTGATTGATGGCTGTGCTGATGAAGGCTGACAATGGTGCACAATAATCGCCATTGAAGAAGGGTACAGATTGACTGACCTCACTGATGATGATCTGTTTGATGAGCAAGCAGATGAGGGAGAAACAGCAGTTGAGGTGAACCAACCTTTTGGGTGAGAATGATCAAAAGAGAAGTGCCTCAGAGAATGATGCTGGCACTGAACCATCCTGGATATTTTGAGAAAGACATGGCCCAGGTGCCTATCTCAGTGTGGACCACAGGCCCCTATGACGAAGGCTTACCGAAAGGGATAAAAGAAGTGAAAATCAAACTAAAGCCAGGAGAAATTTTACCAAAGGAACGACAATATCCCATGTCCAGGGAGGCAGATGAAGGCATTTTTAAGACAATTTTGGCTATGATGGAGCAGGGCATCCTAGTGACATCAAAGTCGTCATGCAATACTGCAGTTTACCATGTCAAGAAATCAAAGGGAATGTCTTGGAAGCTAATTCAAGATCTGAGGCCGATAAATGGTATTGTTGAAGCCGAGTTCCCTTTAGTCCCGAACCAGGCTACATTCCTATGCAATATACCTGTTGAGGCAAAATATTTCATGGTGATTGACTTGAAAAATGCATTTTTTTCAGTCCCATTACACAAAGACACACAAGATCTGACATCATTTACGTTCAGACAGATGTGTCTGAAAAGCATGAGGCTACCCCAGGGGTACCATGAGTCACCTTCTATTTTTAACAGAGTCCTGCAGATGGACCTAAGCAATATTGCATTACAGAGTGTTGTCCTGCAATATGTCTATGATATCTTAATTTGCAGCACAACAGACGAGCAATGTAGACACGATTCTGTTCAGCTATTGACTATATTGGCTGAGAAAGGATATAAAGTTGACAAAGAGAAGTTACAATACTGTCAACAAGAAGTGCTATAGATAGGTCAACTAATCTCACATGAGGGGAAAAGAGTTACCCCAGAAAGAGCTGAAGCAATACTGAACACAGCCAAGCCACGCACGGTAAAACAGACGCAGAGTTTCTTAGGCCTTTGCAATTATGTCAGGGCATGGGTCTTCGACTACAGCCCATATACCAAGCCATTGCTTCAAGCCCTAAAGAAGGCACAAGTGACAAAGGAAAAGAATGAATGGTCTGAAACCATGGAGGAAGAATTTGCTGAACTCAAAAGAGCCATTTGCACGACACCAGTTTTAGGGATTCCCAATTATGCAGAGGAATTCTACCTGTTCTCACACACGAATGGCAGCCTTATGATATGATATGATATGATATGATAGTTTATTTATATAGCACCTATACACAAAGTGTTTCGAAGCGCTTAAAGGCAAGGGGGGGAACAAGCAAAAATACAATGACATTCTTACAGGCCATGAACAGTAAGGATGTGAAATTAACTATCATACTCGGCCTGACGACATTTCAGATAGTGCAAGAGCTAAGACATAGATAAGGAGGGGATGGGGAGAGTGGGAAGGAAATGGAAACAGACAGGTGACTACCGTAGGCCTGATGACATTTCTGGTACAGCCGGAGAAAAACAAGAGGTGAGGGAGAGGGGTGCATAAAGGTAGGAGAGGAACACAACAAGCAACTATCATACTAGGCCTGACGACATTTCAGATAGTGCTGAGGCGGGGTGGGGAGGAAAAAAACAGTAAGGGGACAGGGGAGGAGACAGACGAGGTTGCTATCATACTAGGTCCAGGGACAAATTCTGATAGAGTAAGAGCATAGAAGAAGGTAAGGGGAGGAGATCGGAATATGGAGAAGGGAAAGGAGGAGAGAACAGAGAGTTAGCAGTCAAAAGAGTGGAGAAGCAAGAGGGGAGAGTGAATACAATTGCAGAAGTCAGTAGTAACACTTAATGTTGTAAGCCAGGATACAAGATGAAGATGGGAACAGCATGATTCAGGGCCACCATGAGTACAAGATGCAAAGGAAGTCCAGCATGAGAGTTGAGAAAGGGTGACGCACCATGAATCAATGAAGTCCATAAAAGTAAAATTCAGCATTGGCCACAAGACGGTGATGGTGAAAGCAGAATGTATCAGGACAGACTCATGCAGAAGTAGGCTTGAGAGGGTGAGGGGGGAGCATGGTAGAAGAATCAAGCAAAACAGTCAACACCTGACGGCAGTGCTCACACAGAGAACCACATTGGGGTACAAGCCCTTGGCATACTGTAGGGGAAATTTGGACCCAGTGATGAGGGGCCATTTCCTGTACGAACAAAGTTTAGCCGCTGCAGCGTTCGCCATCGAGAAGGCAACTACCATTGTAATGGGATGCTTAATGACGTTGTACGTCGAGCACTCGCTATTTGCTATTCTAGAGAAACCGAAGGGCACACTGACATCTCAGAGAGCTTCTGCTTATGAAGGTATCATATCAAATCCATCGATTAAAATAGTCTGATGCAAAATAGTAAACCCAGCTATGTTCATAGCCCAGCCAGTCACTGAAGGAGAGCCAATACATGACTGTGCGAATTATGAAGAATTCTATGATGAGATTCCCAGAGTGAAAGAAAATCCATTGGCAGCAGAAGAAATTGTCTTCATTGACGGTTCTTCGAGAATCAATCAAAATGATGGGCAAAGATATACAGGCGTCGCTGTGATTAAGCACACAGCAAATGGAGAATTTGGAGTACTTCTTAGTGGACGAATACCATCTCATTATTCAGCACAAGCTGCAGAATTATTAGCGTTGATACTCACGATTGAGAATCACACAGACAAGGAAGTAACAGTGTACAGCGACTCCGCATATGTAACATGAACAGTGCACACAGGCTCACTCCACCCAAAAACGAGGGGCTACCTCCGAGCGGATGGCCACGCCAGTGCAGCACGCAGCCTTATTGGACAGGTTGTTTCAGGCTCCCAGTGAGCATATCGGTCATGAAATGCACCACCCACACAAAGGGGACAGATGTTATCTCACAAGGAAATCAATCACAGACACGGAAGCCAAGAGTATGGCATCCAAGAGCGAGACAATTATGGATGTGGAAGTCACTAACATAAATGAGAAAATGATTGTCGCACGGAGCAAACCTGAAGGTTACAATAATATGGGACAGACATAGTTAATGGAACTCCAAGGGGAGGCACCACAGGAGGAGAAGAATGTATGGAAACGGTGAGGGTGTTCCTTAAACCCCTCCTAAAGCCTGTGGCGACAAGACAGCACTGGTAACCAGTAATACCTATAGCCCTGTTAAAAATAGCACTGGAGCAGCAACACTATCCAGCACACATGACACAAGAGAATCTAGCAGCAACGCTCGGGGAAGACTGGTTCATACCGAATTTAGCGCAGCAGGTTGCATTTTCTATGGTGAACTGTATAATTTGCCAACAGTTCACAGCTGGGCACACACTAAAAGCAATCAGAGGAGTCATTCCAAGGCCCAATGGGCCTTTTCAGCACTTGCATGTCAATTACATCAATATGATTTAAGTATGTAACGGGTACAGATATTTAATTGTTGTGGTGTGTCCATTCTCTAGATGGATAGTTGCAGGTCCATGTACACATCCAGACTCTACTTGTGCGGCCAAATTCCTAGTGAGAGAGGTATTCCCCCAGGTCATGAGATCAGATAGCGGGACTCACTTTGTAAATGAAGTTTTTGAGCAGATTAGCTTGTTGCTTGGTATAAAGCACAAGTTCTCGTCAGCGATTCATCCGCAAGGTAACAGGATATGTGACATGTTCAACAGCTTATTAAAGGAAAGGATAGCCAAGTTGAAGCTTACTCTAAGAAAGGAATGGTTGCACTGCCTTCCTTTGGTACTGTATGCACTCCAGAATCAACCCGGTTCCGACTATCATCTTACGCCGCACAAAATAGCCACAGGAAGAAGAATGCACACTCCACTGACACCCAGAGACAGGGCTAGATGTGATGCCCAGTCAACAGGAGAAATCTTAGGGTCTGAAATGCAAAATTACTTGAATTGCATGACACCTTGCCTTATTGTAATTTCAGGCCAGCTGCAGTGACGACGAAATGGGTACAGGGCAGCACGGAACACAGAAGGAGATCTTACTGCAGACACAGCTCAAGGACTACGTCTTCCATCCATCTTCCCTGGAGATACCGTCCTGGTAAAGAATCATATGAGGAAGAGGTGGGACGGGCCAAGGTTTAACGGTCCCTTTACAGTGCAAGACTGCATTCCCTCTGCAGTAAAGCTACAAAGAAGAAGAGCTTGGATCTTTTTGGGTGACATCAAGCCATACATCAGAGAAGGCCCCCTGCCTGCACCCCAGCGTGAAAAGACTACAGACAACGGGGAAGAACCACAGCACGTGCAGACGAGATCCATGACGAGGAAGGACGCATGACCAGCAGTAAAGTAAAGACAAAGAACTTTGCAAAATAGTTGTGGCTTCAGTTTGGACATTCCTCTGAGCAAAAAAAGGGATAAGGACATAGAAAACGGACACTCTGTGCATCCTAGTTGCAGGGTGAAGAAGAAAATTGCATTCATTAAGCCACAACATAGTCTGTTGACTTTGAACTTTGGACTGAGGCACACTGAAGCCTTGATTAGAAAAGGATATACCACATTTTGATCAAGGACACATAAATTGGAAGAAAATACAGTATCCATATTCCTTCTACACAGAAACCTTGTTCGGACTCACTAATGGTGTCCCATAGTAGTAACATCACCAAAGATGTACTATCATGCTTCAATCTAGTGCTAAGAACATACCCGTCATTGGTGGGGAGGCTCACCAGTGTCACTGACTTTCTTCAAGATCCTGAAAATTAAAAAATTATAAGGAGGCTGCCTACTTCCAGAATACAGCGAGGAAAAACCAAATGTCCCAAGCTGAAGAAGAAGCGAATACACTCATCAACGTGATATTTTTCGTCTAATTGAAGAGCACCCAACCTTTGTCGGGAGACACACTAATGTATTAACATTTCTTTGTGACCCAGCAAACACAGAACGTTTAAGTATAATCCTAAACGGTATTGTGATCCAAGTCGCTCTTCACACACACCGAAATTGCAGAAACTGTTCACAGTGAGTGAAAGACAACAGTCCCAAACTGCAGCAAAGACTGGAGAAATGTCCCTGTCACCAGAAGATAGCAGATTGGCGAATAATGTCTTTTTTCGCCTAATTGAGGAATTTCCTGAGCTTGTGGGGAAACCTACAGATGTTGACGTCCTCACATTCATCAGACCCAGCAAAGTCTACCCGGCTAAACATGCTCCTGCATGGTATTGTAGTGCAAATTAAACTCTCCAATCTCCACCACAGTTTCCGGAGGAGACCGTGAAGCTTTCAGCCGAGGGACAGATCGAGAGAGCAGTGCCAAAGATTTCATTTCTTATTTTCATTTTGACAAAGGACACAACATGTCTTCGGGAATGAAGCAGATGAGAGGCCTGGACTGGGAGCTAATATATTTTGAACATGCACAGTAAAGATACTTACTGAATTATTGCTTGATTTTGACACTTCCCATAGCCCGACAAGAGAACTTTGTCCAGAAATACTAGACAATCCAGTGTTCAGACAAAGGGGGACAACTGTTTAGTACCTGCAGCTCGCAACCAGAATCAAAAGAATCCAGAGATGATTTTGTTTAGAAGGTATGTTAAAAGTTAGCATATTTCAACAGATGATCGAGATGGGGATTCAGAGCAGCAATCTCGTCCTCCCCCCGGTGGATGGACATCGGTCCTTTCCTGGAAGTAAATGCTGCCGATGGACCTACAGGCGAATAATTTATTCATGTATTATATTTATCATTATTTTGCTGTCGCTGACGATCAGAACTGCATTTATTATTGGTGTACAAAGCGTCCCAATCCCGTACATCCACCTAATGTTGCATACATGGAACCTACGAAACCATCCAGAACTTACATAGTCATTCCCGTCCCTAGGAAATCTGATGGTGGAATGAGTGAACTTGAGATGGATGTGATTAGCAATGACACACACACTCTTATGGTGGCAAGCTAAGTGAAAAGCCAGAGACAGGATCTCAGAGTATGAATGTAAAAAGGTCACTGACAACCACACGCATGCAAAAATTTAATGGACACACACCAGACCTATTGTCAATAACTGCAGAACCACAATCCGAAACATGAAAGAAGAAGAGACTGCCCACTATGAGGAGTTCCACTACAAGTGAAGTGAAAAGACAAGTGGAAAAAACTGAAGTCCTGAAGAGAGAAGAGGAACCGGAGAATAAACCCACAGCGACCACATCAACAAGCACATATGTTCCAGTGAAGGGGAGAAACACAAGTTCTACAATACAGCCATATACTAGCCCAATGACAGAGTGGATATGGACACTTTTGACCAAAAGCGAAGGAATGCAAGAGAAGTTGGAGAAGAAACCACCCGAAATAACATTAATGAACACCCCTAATGCGACACTGATGGAGGAGAAAACTAGCTCAAGGGAAATTTCACGAGCACAGCTGATAGCAGAATCGATTTGGCCATCATTAGCCAGAGCCAGGTATAGGAATGAGGAAATAGAAAGGATCATCAGGCTTTCCTCCACTCAATTAGCACAGATGAAGATACCTGCATCATGGACCGGGATACCTGAGAATCCTCCAGCAAGGAAAAGCCATACAGACGCATTCAGGGATGTAGTTATAGCAAACTACATGAAAACCTTAAGTATTAAGAGAAGCATACACAGAGACGACAGTGAACTAAACAATTACTTGGACAGCACAGCACATTTGGGAAAAAACATTTGGTACCAGTACATGAAAGAAGTTGGAAGACGTAGTTCAGAGGGGGAATGTTTTGTTTGTGCACTCCTACCGTATAGCATGGGGAAGTCCAAGATCTTCATAGCTGTAGAGGTTGATGTCCAGACAGCACACTGTCTCTCACACGTAGCAATGTGTAAGACCAGAGGCCAGTTCATGGGAAGTGATGCTTCATTGAAATGGGCACCTGAAGCAACTGATCCTGATGAATATGATTATGTCCAAGACATAAAGACAATGAACAGAGCTCATACTAAGAACCATGTGATCAGGTACGAGAAACCTGGAGTGAATGGAGCTGACATCAGATGGGAAGTGAACAAGAAGCTAAATGTTGAAGGGAAACTCAGGAAGAGACTTGTGGATGGAAGAACAGAGGTCAAATGCAAGTCTGGGGAACAATACTTTCACCAGATGGATGGGAAAAAGGGGTAGTGATTTGCGGGGAATGGATGGTCCACGGAGTCTGCAAGTAAGCAATTGAAAATTCACAACTGATATGCAAGCCATTATGGCCAAAGCTTGCAAAACTATTGACATCAGGACTAATGGCACAAGGAAGATGGGAGAGAATCATAACTGTGGACACAATTTTGATGCTCCAGGGATGGTGCATGGAACTGCAGCAATAATGGATCATTATTGGGCATGTGGATCAAATGCATACATCAGACTGCCAAGAAATTGGGGCGGTATATGCACACTAGTGAATGCCCACGTTCCAGCGTTGGTGATACCGAAGAGTGACCTGAGCATTGACAGTTTCCCAAAAGCAGATGCTCACCTGAGGAAGAAGACATCTGTGGAACTGCTGAGTAGAATGAAGAGAGAAAATTACTTTTCTGCCAAATCAGAAGAAGCTTTTCAAGCAATCCCATATGAACGCAGGCTGTTCAGCCTCACCTCATCAGTTTTCACGACAATCTTTATGCCAAGATTCCAAGTTGGAGCAAGCACTAAATGGTTGTGGATAACTAGATGGGAGTTCCTGCAGACCATCAACACAACCATAAAAGGATTCAATGCCATAAAGGAAGAGTTAAGGGCAGTTCAACTGATGACTCTCCAGAACAGATATGTCCTTGATGTGATCACAGCTATGGGTGGAGGTGCACATTCATACCCTCTCTCGACGAAGAAAATGGAACCTTAACAGAAGTCATAGGCATGCTGACGAAGCTACAGGATCAGATGATTGATGAAACTGACAAAGTTGATGATGACAGCTGGTTTGGATCACTATTCTCATGGGTTCCGCAATGGATGGCAGATATATTCAAGTTCCTAGGAGTCCTGCTAGTGATGATATTGCTAGGAGTCTGTGTCTTCAAGATAATAATCTCTCAGTGCCAGAAAAAAGGCAATGGGATGAAGATCATCATAGATGTCAAGCCAGGTTGGAAGCCCAAAGACTGGACTGAGAAAGAAATAAGAGACTTTGTGAAGGCCAGCATTCATGCACCAGAAGGAACAAAGTTTTAATATCCCCATAAGTATGGAAATTATGTGGGAAGATGGATTTACTGCAGCCCAAATAGACAGTGTCAACTAATGACGTGGAACAAAGACGAACATGTGAGAACAGCAGGAAGTCTAAAAGGAGTCATAAAGATATGGTCTCCAAAGAGACATTTCTTTAGACAATCATGTTTAGACCCAGAAGATGATGAGAGAATGGATGCAAACAATGAAGCAAAAGATAAACTAAAAGAACTGAAGAAAGAAGGGAAAGTGGTCGATGAATCGCCAAGATGGGGGAGTGTAGAGGAGGTCCCAAGTATAGCCCGCACTCCAACTGTCCATTTTGAAGTGCCAGGAATGTTCACACCGATATATGTGACATATGATGAGCAAATAAACAAGCAGAGAGCCGCAATGGGGCTCTTTCCAGTACCTATCAGAAGAACAGCACGTATTAAAGTACCAGTACCAAGGAAACCATGGCCAGTAAGGTATCAATTGAAGAAACCATATCAACCAATAAAACAAAATGAAGATCGTCTAAATACAGTCCCTGAAGAAACAAAAAAGGTCTTCATGGAAGACGAATGGTGACATCACAAGAACCTGGACTGACTGGTATATAAGAAATGATGACCAGAAAATGACGTAAAGAGATGAAATTCCATGAATAAAGGATATTGTGAATCTAAAGTGAAAGGACAATGTCAAACATAAGAAGCTTAAGCCATGAGCATGATGAAGATAGTCAACCAAGTTTACGCATGTACATATGCTTGGAACCGCAAAACAGCTAAGAAAACCGTGCGGCTTGCTATGCTTAGTAGAAAGATAGTGCGGCAAGCGCCACTATATATAATCTACCTCAAAGAAGTATGTTATATAAGTATATTTCCACTTTGCACAAGAAGAGAAATCAACCAAAAGGTTACTAAAAGGCCACACGAGAAGAGTTTCATATTTGGCGAAATCAAGACTACAGCAGCAGAAACGAAACTCAGCAGAGGGAAATCATGCCTGGAGAACCAAGGTCGTATCTGTCAAGATGGACGAACAGTGGCTACAATTAATTGAAGCAAAGAACATAATATACTGCTCTGAAGGGTCAAGATAAGAAGCAGAAGGCAGGTGGTGGGTGAAACGAAAGTCAAATACACAAATTGTACGAAGAAGAGGCAAATTCACAGTGTCTAAACCACATGAGCAGCAGAGCGAGCAGAAGTAAGCCTTTCACACCTACGGATGGAGCCTTATCTATCATACCCATCCTCCTTAACTTTCTCAGACCAAGAGGCAGACTCAAGGCCAAACTACAAGGCAGTAATTGACACATGGCCACTAAGGTGATGAATGGCTGTAACATAAATTGAAGGAAAGCTGGGGTACAGACTTACTCCCTGCACCAGGCCTCATTATTCTGTGTGCTGCTAAGCTAAGTGGAAAAGTTTGGGTGGGGTTGGTGCCAACCCAATCACAAGGGACCAAGTAATCTAGGATCCTATAGTTAGTACAACCAATGAGACGTCATACTCTTAGTGATGTCTACAGTAGCTAGTTTGAAGGTAGGGCTTAGATGCCCCATCTGACAGCACTTACCCAACCCCCTTACTCTGTTACTTTATACAGATATAGTACCTATAGTAAAGTTACCTTTCCTGAACCAATAAAATTGTACGCCAACTTTTTAGCATTACACGTCAATGATGTGCACCATCAGCCGCTCCTCAGCTTACTCTCCAGTCTATTAGCCTGCCTCCTTCGTCTGTACTGTCATTTGCAGGAGATTTAATCTACTAATGTCTGTGTTACAGGGCGGATCATGTCGGATCTCAGGAGCCAAAGGAAAACATGTCCTTATAGCATGGCTGCTATCCACGCTTCTTTAATGCTAAATTACTTACTTAGATTTACTTCCCTTCCAGTGGCTCCAGAGGCTGGAGATACACTTAGTAAAGTATGTCCAACTCTTTGCCTGACTTAAACATGGCCACCATAGAGTGTCTGCCTGAGTCCTCTTTCTATGATGATTAGTTCATCTTCCACTCATCTGGTGTTTTCAATGCAATTATATTAAAATATGTTAATGAGCCCAAAGTTTTCTAATCATCTTCTCACCATTGGTTTCCCAAGCCTGGCACCAGCTCCCTTTTGTCCTCAGTGGCCTCCCCTTAACTTGCCTTGCATCGACTCCGTGGCTGTCTCCGTCCACTGGGTTCTTCACCTAAACTGATGTTTGTCAGCACTCTTGAACTATGGTAAGTGATTTGAAAATCCCTTACCCACGCTGTATGCATGTGCTCATAAATGTGCTCATCCAAGTTCGCCTGTTTGCAAGCCGCGAGACCAAGTGCAAAACACCTGTGATTTCCAGAGCGCTTCTCCCGATGATTTTTACAGTCCCCTGGAGTTCTAGATGTTCTTACCCACTTCCTCCGAGCAGAAATACGATCACTGGAGAGATGGTTAGCATTATTTTGGGAGGCCCTTAAACGGAGCTTAATGCTCAGGTCCTCTCTGTAGCAGGCACCATTTTGGTTTGTGGTTTCACCACAGTTACTTTGACGTGTCTGAGGCCTTCCTTTGAGTGGGTAAGCGCTTGTGAAACTTAGTTTCTTAGTTTCTTCATGGCAGGTGAACGCCAATTATGTTTTCTTTCTCCCTGAATACAGTGTGTTGGGTGTGAGAGTGAAAAGTATATATTTGCATTTTCCTTATTCCTGGACATAGCTGCATATTGTCCAGATCCTTAGGGGGAGTGGGAGTCTATCGGTTTCCTGACATATATTTTTCTTCTTGAAAGGCCAAAAACCTTGGGATTGCACAATTGAGAGTCGCTTTCTGATGGGGGCGTTTACCAGAGATGACCAGGGGATTCTTACCATTACACAACAGGGACATCATCTACAACATCATCATCTGGCCATTACAAGTCGCCAAAACAAAGCAGAGAGGTTTGTCACAGAACCTGTATAGATGACATAGTGTACATGAAAGAGAAAAGACAAACGCTGAATATTATACAGGATATATTATATCAACTTCTTAGATCTGAGCATGTTTTGCAAAGAAGTCCAATTATACACAAAAAAACGTACAACAAACCCACTGATACAAACGTGTTACTTTTTAGGACTTCGGTCATTGTGAGATAATTTCCCTTCCTGACAATTTTTAGGACTAAAATTAAAAAGTACATTAAAAGAAGATGAAGAAATAAAAGAACACAATTAATTCAGCTATTGAAAGAAGAGAAAGGTTGCTCCAAACATCTTCTCAATAAACAAAGAAAAGCAGAGCCTACAACAATCTGGAGAAACTCCCAGAACTTGAAACAAACGAAGCAACCAAAGACAGGTCCAATATGATTAGAAACATAGTTTAAATAGTGGTACATAAATTATATAAATATTATTATTATTATTATTATTATTATTATTATTATTATTATTATTATGATGATGATTAGTATTATTGTTATTGCATCCAATTTCGGGAAACTACACTATATGCACAAATGCAGCACAGCTCTGAGGGGATGACTGATTAAGACTCAAATAAGCAGGAAATCGTGATAGACATCAACCAACTGGCACATGGGTTGTGTGCCGGTATGCTAAGTAGACTGTTGGACGTTGGTCTCTCAGCACAATGACAACAATTGAATTCTAGGATATATAGTGAGCCTGAGCCAGAGGGCTGTATTGTGTGTTTGGTGACTGCCTCCCAACTAAGTGGTGAGAGGTGAAGGGAGGGCTTCTAACGAGATTAAAGGTCAGGTTGCACAAAAGGTATGGGGTCTATCACATTATAAGAGCTTGCGCAGGAGGCATTACGGAGAAAGTCACATGTGACTTCCTGTGACAGAACTTGTCAATGTCGTCGTGCCCAGTGTGCACACAGCAACATGGTAAGCTTGGACTCCAGCATTTTACAGATGGTTAGAATCTGCATTTCAAACTCGTGGATTGGGTAGAGAGCTACAGAGAGAAGTAATGCAAACCATACAAAATGGAGAGGTCAGGGCAGTTTTCAGACTGAGCAATGGTGCAAAAATCTCAGCAGCCAGGAGAAAACGTCATTGGCTGCTAGTCCAATAAAAGATAACATTTAAGTGCATCGTCATAGTCTTCAAATGGCTAGCCGGCACTGCACCTAATTATCTCGTCAAAAAAATAACAAAGGCACCTTTCAGAAGAGACCTTCGTTCAAATGATAAGTACGAGTTATATCGACCACGAAAAAATCTGAACAAAGTGGGTGGCAGAAACTGCCTACCGGACATCAATGTCTGGAACTCCACGACCCCTCTGATTAAAAATAGTGTGTCTCTTACTGTCTTTAAGAAACAACTTAAGACACACCTCTTTGATGAGGGAGAAAACTAGAATCATGTGAACCTCTTTGTGTTCTACTTCCCTTTTGCAGCACCAATCTATATGTTTTCCATTGTTTTGTCTCTGTGAGCGCTCTGAGGCCTACGGGCGATTTTGCGCTACACAAAAACCATAATAGATAGACAGATAGATAAATGAAAAGAGAAGTATGAAATGCAGGCTTTCAGATTGTCTAGAAAGAAGGAAACATGCTTTAATATAAAACAATTTAAGTCTGGGAGCCCCTCTACCGAGAATGAACATGCCCAAATAACCTGCTGTCTGGGAAGGTGCCCACTTCCCAATAGGAAGGTCTACAATCACGTTTTAGCTCACTGTACCTTTCACGGATGAGAAATAGCCATTTGCATATCAGTCTGGTCCAGCCCACTTAGGCAGCCCAGCACCGAAATGCTAGGCAAGTCTCCTCTGAACAAGAGTACCATCAGCAACCCCAGAAACGTATTTGTGTATGTTGTACATTGGGGGTCATTATGAGTCCGGCAGTAGCCGTGCTGGAAAAAATGACACGGCTGCCGCCAGAGTCCTTTTTATCCGGCGCCCATCAAAGGGGACTAACTGGGGCATTACAACTCTGGTGGTCCCAGTAATTGCTCATTGCTTGGCACTGGAAAATATTACTCTGCATTCCCATTCGAGTCCCGTAGATCGGTAAAAATGATGGTAAAAATGGCAGTACACTTTTACTGCCATTTCTACCAATCCACAGGATTTTCTTGAGCTTGTCAGGCCGAGTACAGATTTAACATGCCAGCCTTCTTTTGCCGCTCTGCCTGACAAATGTGGCTGGATTACTGACACCATTTAGTTTTCATGCTGGCAGTCATGAATTCGATTCCGATGGAATTTGCCTGAATTTACCACCATGCTAAAGGACTCCCTCAATTGTTAATTGCTTGAGGTATTTAAACTTTTCACCAACACATAGGGTACAGAAAGAGGGGGCCATTTGCAAATAGAAATGGCTCCTTCTGTGTATTTTATGTATAACATGAAAATGACCCCCCTGCCTCCTCCCTATATTTTTTCTTTGTGTTTGTTCTTGTGACTATCATGATGTGCGTTGCTTACCACATTTTGTTTTTTGGGGATTTGCATCAGATGCCTGGCGGCTCTTCGGGGCGAGGCACGCCCTGTGCCTGACTGGCTATCTTTGAGTCTAGCAGGATGTCAATGGCGTCTCCTTTTTTCTTTATGTTACTATTGCTAGAGATGTGATGGGAGGTGGTGTGGCACATGCTTTGCTTTCTCCTATTTTGCTGTGGTTATTTTTGTGGTTGTCAGTTTTGAAGCTTTTCAGATTCACCTTCGGGTGGTAGCTGTTAATGGTCCTTCTATTTAAGCAATATGACCCGAGCGGCAGGGAAATTACCGGCTCAGGTAATGCCCGGGGGCCCATAACGAAGGCCTCGGGGCATGCCCTGCCGCTTGGGTCATATTGCTATTAGTACCCGGGCCGCATTATGTGCGAAATGCGTACAAAAAAAACAACAAAAAAAATGTACCTGCGTCCCCAGCGGGGGACGCTGGAAGCTTCCAGCAGTGTGGAGGCGCAGAGCGGGGTTGGCCCCACTCCGAGTCTCCACACTGCTGGAGGCTGCTATCGTCCCCCACCGGGGACGCAGGAGCAAGCAGGCAAGTGGGGTGGGGAGGGCAGGGAGGAGGAGGGAAGGGTAGAAAAAAAAAACTTACCTGAGTCCCAAGCGGGGGACAAAAGCAGACTCTCAGCCATGTGGAGGCTCGGAGCGGGTATGGCCCCGCTTCGAGCCTCCTCATTGGCTGAGGGGCTGCCACGCCCCCCGCCGAGGACAAGGCAGCTGGAATCCCAGCGGAGAATCGAAGGATTCTCGGCTGGGTAAGGACCTGGCGAGAGCCAATCAGAATGCGTGTTGCATTCTGCTTGACTCTCGCCGAGTACTAATATTCTAAATGCCCCCCCCCCACCTCTCACGTGTTGGTATGTAACATCACCAATGTAGGGTTTTTCGAATCAAATGGGACTTCTTGAGACAGAGGAGATAAAAAACTAATTTTAGCAAGTACGATGTAAGGCAGTAATAACCAAAGAGGTAATAACCCACTGGATTCACAGTGTTGTTGTTGCAGATGGGTCAGAGGGCCACTGTGGTTCAAAGCAGGTGTAACCCATTGGCTGCTCACATTCCACACGCACATAGAAATATTCAGGCAACCATCTTAATTTATTGCACAAGTACATTGCTACCTAATACAGCCCTGATAGGTCTTATAATGCAATACAATTCATGCATTTCTAATTTCCTTCGAAAGATCCATTTGATGATAGCTCACAAACACTTACCCTTGAATAATTCCCACAATAAAAGTCCTGCTGGGAATGGAGATGTGCACATGAACATTGCAGAAATAAAACGACTGTCAACATCAACTTCAAATGTGTGTTGCTTCAGGTCATTATCTTAATAGATCAAAACTGTTGTGTAATTTGAATATATTTTTTTGCGATATTAAAAAAACAATTTCTTATATGAATCTTAATAGTCAAACTTTTCAGATGTGAAGAACGTCATTGAAACAAATCAAGGATGCGCCAACGGGGGTTGCCAGAATGTGCAAGAATATTAAATTAGCACCTCTGCTTCAGTCGCGCATCCTGGTAGACTATCTACTGGGAATTTCACTGCACATCTCCTCACCAGGAAAAACACTTCTAATGCACCTGATAAGGAGGACTATACAAGGGAGATTAGAAAATCAGGTGTAAGAATGTCAGTGTCTTGACCCCCATCCGAAGAGGGGCCAGGAAAGCCACCCTACTGGTCATTTATTTTGTTTTTATAGTGCTCACACTGCCCGGGGGCATCGAGGTGCTATTACAGAAATATACCTTAGTTGCATATTTATAACGTGCTTAATACCCAGAGGTTTCTAAGCACGGACCCTGGGATCGATTGTTTCCAAGGCAAGCATGTTGCCGCTGAGCTATACTCCGAGGACAAGTGCCAGTGTTGTGAGCTACATTGAGGAAGACAGGGCTGGGATCTCGAGCGTCCTGTGTCCAGGTTCCAACACCCTCCCCCGACCCAATTAACTGATTACGGACATTCAAGGAGAGAAATAGAAGCATAATGCCACCTTTGAGCTTAGCAAATTGCTAATGTTTGTCATGACCAGGCTTGATGAAGCTGGGCCGATGAGATCCCAGGACGATGTGTTTTGGGTATGGAGGGGCAGGAAGTGGGTGGGAATGGCCATGGGGATTACCATGACCATAGGCAGTCAATGGGTGAGTAAATAACCAAACAATACTCATATGCCATTTCTCCCTAGCTGTACTCTAATGTAATAGTTTTGGCTTATAGTTGGCAGCCACCTAATAGCCAAAACTAATGAGATACATGGGTTTCTAGAGGAAGACATGTGCACCAGAGCCTTGCCCCAGGAAAGGCAACTTAAACTAAGGGTAAAGAGAATCAGGGGCTGACTGCAAGAGCGAGTGGGGCGCTATCTCCCCAAAGGCATAGTGAACTGGCACTATGTCCATGGAGGTTCAAAGGGAGAGGGCTGGGCCTAATATCCCTGGGAGCTGACAAGGAGTAATCTGGGCTCTGTAAACCTGAGACTGTAAAGAAGCTTGCAAGACCTCAATCATATAGTGTGTCCTTTTACATTTTAATTGGTATGTTATAAAGCGAACATATACAATGTTTTGTTTCAGAGCACATTGGGGAATGTGAGAAAGGGGAGTGGGGTGCTTTTTCACAGGTTGAGGGAACACCTCATAAAGACTAGAACATGTGGCCATTAAGTCATTAAAAAAATGAACACCACAGGGGATGTGGTTGGTGGGGCGTACAGCTAGAAAGCGCAACAAATTGGAAAGTGCAGATGAATCATCACAATAATCATTTTGAGGGCTACTTCATGTGGGAAGAGAATAGCTATATCACGTGAAATTAATCTTTATGTAAGATTCCAGGCACAGGGGTTTGGAGAAAGTAGTCACTGGAGAGGCACCACCATCTAATAGCCAGGTAGGATGGGGAGGTAACTATTGGATTCTG
This sequence comes from Ambystoma mexicanum, assembly GCF_040938575.1. Lineage (NCBI taxonomy): Eukaryota > Metazoa > Chordata > Amphibia > Caudata > Ambystomatidae > Ambystoma > Ambystoma mexicanum. Next base: position 1,204,924,398 of record NC_090934.1, on the reverse strand, counting down.
AAAAAGGCCATTATCAAGAAGAGGGCCTCAAGCAGACATTTAATCCGAGGGGTATTTCGTGTCCAGTCTCTGAAATTTGGTGAGTACTTTCAAATGCTTAGCTGCAAAGGTTTCAAAGGATTGACCTCCATGCAAGTGTATCTTAATTCTAGGCTGTGTAAGAAGGTTCTCGTCACTCGTTCTCAGATAACTGCTGGGGCAGTAGGAAAATAAGGGGTCAGAGATGCAGCAAGGACCTTTGCTGGCGAGGCCCTGATGTAGAAAACACATTAAAAGGTGATCTGGTATTCAATGTGTATCCAGCGTAAGGCTTTAAGGTTGGCTGTGCCTGAATTGTTGGCTTTAAGACCCAGAATCCACCTGGCTGCATGGGCTTGGACCAGCCAAAACTGGTGAATTTTGAAAATCGTTGCACCCAGAGTAGGCACCATTTCAATAGTTAGGTTTGGAAAATACAAAATATCTGGGGCGATGGACTTTGTGCTCCATTTCAAGGTATGGACACATTTTCCTGGGCATGTTCATTAGAAAAGGCTCTGTCAAACCGCTGAGTATATTTGGAGGGTGAAGGACATGAATCCGTAGAACTTTACAAGAAGATTCTTCGCTGTCTCAATCGATGAGGGACAGGGACCTAGAGTTGGAGGCCATTTTAAAGGGAGAGTGGAGACAGCTGAGGAGTTCAGATGCAGGAGCTCAATGTTGCCAGTCATAAGACAAAACTTGTAAAGAATCCTCAATTCCTGAACGGCCAGGAGGCACTCAGAGATATTATCATGGGGTACTCTGGGATTGTAGAAGTTAAAGGCAATTGGGGTATTCTAGCACGGAGCTCTAATGATGGGGAGACTCTGTTCAGTAGTGCCACAGGGAGTGCCTCCGGCAGTTTAAAAGCCAGGATGGAGGCATTGAACATTGAGGAGTTTCAATCTCCAAGGCAGCAAGGAAACCGTTAAGGAGATGAGCCAATCAACTGCTGTTCCATCTCTTCCCTCAACAGTGTTGGAGTTGGAGCATGTTGTGGATCAGTATAACATAGGCAGTGGAAAGTTCGGGTAGAATCAAAAAAGAGGAATTATCTTTGTCCAGTAACTTCCATCTTTCCTCTCTCATATCGATGATGGCCGTTTCCTATGCCTATAAGGTCTAAAGCTGGACTTGCTGTCATGAAACGGGAGGGGGGAGGGGGTGGGTCTCACTGTACTCAGATAAATGTTAGGTGACCATTTTCTCCAGTGTTTTGGCAGTAAAGTGAATGGTAGAGATGGGGCTATTTTTGTCTAAGCTTTCTTAAGGTGTGGTGAAACCACTGCTTCTTCAATATGCAGGGCTAGTCTAGAGATACATTCCTTGAACAGCTTGGCCAGGTATGGTTCGGAATGGGCGCATGAGGATTTCATGGTCTTGAGATGTGATCAGGAGGGCATCGATAGAAGCCTGAAAAATGTTCACGGTCTGACTTCCCATGTAATAGGCTGTCAAGGAGTAGGTCTATTGTCTTTAATGGAGGATTGGGTTTTCACAATTCTCTCGGTAAAGGCATGAGCCATCTCATCAACAATCATCTGGGATGAAACAAGCAAAGATGCAAGTTGTGGTGGGAATCGCAGTTCACTAAAAACTTTAATTAGTTCCCTGGATATGCTGAGGGCAGAGGAGAGGCGATTTAGAAAAAAATATTTCTTTCTCATTTCAATCAAAATTTGATACCCTGTCATGGGGACTTTAAACAATGCTTTATCTGCATCCATTTGGGGCGTTCTCAGTTGTTTTTACAACGTTCTCATGTTTCTCTTTTGTGGGTTGAGCCCATCATCCAACCATGTATTAGTCAATGTATATGGAGCTTTGAGGCTTTTTCTAGTCGGGGGAGCCAAGATGTTCAAAGGTCATGTCTATCCTGGAACAGTGAGAGGGAAATTAGGCAGAGAAACAGAGGGAAGATCAACATTCTTCACAGTGAAGCTTCAATGCATAATAGTTTACCCATGCAGTACACATTTTGTTTAAACTCTCCAGAGAAAGGAGGAACCTTTTCCTTTTGTAGAGAAACCGTAGGACGTGTAGGTAGTTATCTCATTACCCATCCTTACAACTAATAGGTCTTTTGGAAACAGATCAAGCATCCCTGACCAATTACCGCTAATTGATTCAATAAAAAAAGTGAAACATGTATGGCATGAATAGATGAAAGGACATAGTTCCATATATTGACCTGCTGTAACCACAAGAAGAGAGATTTAATCCAATCCAGAAAGATTGGTGCTGGAGCAAATTAGGTGATGTCCTCATCTTCTCAGAGGTACACTTCCTGCCATATAATGTATTCCCTAAGATCTGCATTGTATGTATGCATGAGATATTTTATATAACATTTTTGTTAGACTTTTACAAAAGGCAAACATGTAACAATTGCATTGAGTCATAATTTCAACATAGAAATACCATGCTTAACAGGTACAATTACATCATAGACAAACCATATAAACCTCATCCCTTTCCCGATACCCATTGAGCAAAGCAGAACATTGAAAGATTTGATATGACAACGTGATGATTTCAGTCTTCACTTCTGCTCTTTGTTTCAAGTTTCTCAGCACATGTCTGAGTTGGCTCCAATAATACTTGGATATAGACATAAGTGAGGGTATTGTCTCTATGTTCCTGCTCATTACACAATGCAGCATGATACATCCAGTGTTTAATGTCCAGTGGGTTTCCTTTCACTATTTCGATACATTTTCTATCTTTCTTGCCAAGATGGGTTATACAGCCCAGGAAGCATAGTTCAGATGTCATTGTGATGTTAAAACAATATTCTCTGTAACTTTCAACCACGCATCATTCAAGAAGGCTTGTATAAGCAGCCATCTCCACGCCATATGGAAAGAGTTGGAAGAAGGTCTATGGCAATGTGTACAATCTCCCTCACAATCTTTATTATACCTAGCAAGTTTCATACGTATGTGGTAATATTGATGAGAGTACTTAAATTATACAAACTTATAGGATTATTTAAAGAGGACATGATTTTATATGTCCTCTTGCAAATTTCCATTGCTCGACTGACAAGGGATGTCCTAGTCAGGGAGAGCACTTAAGACAGAGGGTACAAATCTTGTTAGGGACTCACGCAGACTCATGTACACATGGCATATTTCATGGATGTTGCTAAGACATTCGGGACGCTATCCTCCAGTCATACTCGACCCAAGTTACCAGTTTAGTAGCGTCCTTAATTAAAACAGTATAATTTGTACAAGGACACCACCAATGTCTTCTAAGAGAACTGAGAGGAAAATAGCCCTTTGTTTCTTATTTCTAATGTAATTTCCAGCAATCCCACACTTATGTATCTAAAGCGTCAATATCTCGGAGAACACCCTTTGGGGTTTCTACCGGTGCATTTTCTGGAGATTGGGGTGTTGTAAAGCATTCTCTATGTCGGACATTAGGTGGAGCTTCCATAGTGGAACACCAGAAGCAAGCATATCTAACCCGAGTCACCAAGTAGTATCATTATAAATCTGTTGTTCCCAAACTTCCAGGTCTCATGGTTCTATTAAAATGTCCCAGTTTTCCCTGGGTTGGGTATTGCACCATACTAATGTGCTGGTTAGTTTCCTTGACCTTGAGAAAAGGGAGCTTGGTAGTCTAGTTTGAATAATATATTAGTAAACAGGTTTCATAACTATAGGAGAACAACCATATGTAGGTTAGGAAAACTTCAAAGCATTGTTATAGGTAGGGTTTGCCATATATTGATCATATTTACCAAACATTTAAGAATCACCAAGTGGTTGAATACAACTATCTGGGCATGTGCATGGGCCAATTGCATCCCCAACTACTGATCAGTGATTGGGCACCATTGTATGACCCTAGCTATATCTGGGTGCTGCAGGTCTTAAATTGGAAAATTTCTGATTTGATACAATTGACTATGGGTTTAGTCATTCACTGAAATGTAGTTTCCTCATCCAGTAATGGTCCAACAGTATCTTTGGGTTCTCTAAAATAGACTAATCGGTCATCTGCATACAGGCATACAAGGACTACTCAAAGAGTAGTGTTGTATAAGTAAAGACCCCTATGGACATGATTCTGTTGGCTGGCATAATTACAAGAGTACAGAATGATGGAGACAATGCACATCCCGGCGCAGGACCCTTGAGAGAGAAAAACTTGGATAAAGTATGTCATTCATTAGTACACAGACCACAGGTGCATTGTGTAGCAGCTTGAATTTGTGGGCATTTCTTAAAAATGTGCAAAGAAATGGCCATTCAAGAGTCAATAACATTTCCTGTATGTCTGATGACATTACTGTGACTGGAAAGGCAGGGATGAGTTGCTGTAAAACAGTGGGCCTCATTACGACCCTGGCGGAACGGGTTAAACGGTGACGGCGCCGTTCAACCCGTTCCGCCACATTACGAGGTCCCCTCGCAGGACACGTTAAGCACGCCTGGGAAAACCAGGAGTGCTTACCGGGTCCCGCGAGGGGAAGAGAGAGCAAACAACGGGCCATCTCGTTATGGCCCGTTGTTTGCTCCCTCTCCCATTCCCATTCAGCCCTATGGGGCTGAAATGGGAATGGGGAAGGACTGTGTCTGGGTCCTTGAGGCAGGAATTACCGGGCCATCCGAACTCGGAATGGCCCGGTAAGTCCTCATTCCGAGGACCCAGACACAGATACGATTTGGGCGGCAGCCATGCCACCAATAGCGGCATGTCTACCGGCCGAACTCGTAATGAGGGCCAATGACTCACCCAGAAGCACTAGATTAGACATCAGAGACAGTATTCTGTATTCAAGGGCTTTAACCAATAGTTGTTATCCACATTTAATGTAGATAGTGATTGTGGGGCAAACCTCTAATTACCTCAGCCCAACCTGGTTCCACCAACTGAGGAATGAGTGCCCATTTTGTACATAAAGAAATGTTATTGTACAGAGCCTCTTGGGAGCAATTAGATGGTACTATAGGACCAAACTAACCCAAGTCTCAGCTAACCATATCAATCGATACACTTGTATACATTTTAGCAACAGTTAAAATACTCCCAGATATTTTATTACCACCAACCTCTCAAAAATATTTACAAAGAACTTCCATATTTTCCCAATTCATCCTTTCTCATTGGTCATCGACAATCTTTACTACCATCTTCTGATTGTGGCCGAAGTCTGCCTTTGCTGGGGATTGGTAGTGATAGTTTGTGACATCATGGCACAATGAAGCATTCACATACAACATAATTCATAACTTAGTAACAACTGGCCTAGAGCCCTCTACCCTTAAGTGTGATTGCACATGGTTTGCTTTGATACCGTTGCAATTTGATGAAGGGCTGAGCAAATAGGTCCTCTTTGAACTACCAATTGCGATCTCATCTGCCCCAGCCTCCTGGCTTCTCTTAAGAGATTCTAATTAAAGTGACCATCACTGAAGCACGTACAGCCTCAAATTTCAATCTGAGAAAACAATTGAACACCCGACACCCAGACCTCTGGCCCCATCTTTGTTGCCTGGCCAAGCAAATTATCAAATCCATCTGTGCGACTTCAATGCAATGGGCAAGAGTACAGCTCTTCCTTGTGGAACTCTTAAACCATAAACTTGCATCCTATTTGATGCCAGACCTTCTACAGGATGACTCATTCTTTCTCCATCAACCCCAAGTCTGCAAACCCAGAATCTCCCAGCTACCTAAAATTAATTGTGCAACTGCAAAGTCTGGATAAACTCATCAAACCCCTCTACATGCAAATTTATATAATCCCTTACAAAAACTCCTTGTATATGTTCCCCTGTGTGTATGTTTTATATATATTATTCCTTCTTTACTGCAGGATTTCAGGACAGCCACTGCCCCTTGCATGCGCATTAAAACCCTCTCCATCTCCCAGTTTCCATGAAATTCAGAGCACCCCGCGTGTAGATCATGTTCATGTTACATTTGTGGTTTTAACAATGTATCTTTCTACACACATGCACATCTAATATGTATCAGTTCTTTAAAAAAAACTACACTAAAAGTAACATATCCCATTCATAATTAACTACACTCAATACATATAAAATTGCAACATTGTGTCCAGTTTGCCGCCAACCCAGTCATCAATATGAACCCCTCTTGATAGTGGGGACCCATCCCAACCACCCCAACATGGTCCATAAGAGGAACACACATTTCGGTCCTTCTTGTGAGTGAGATTTGTAAAGATCTAACCTAGCTAGCAATCAAAAGAGGCCTGATCTGCAGAGGATATGTGTGAATGTAATTCCTGAGGGTTTGCTCTCAAAATGCCATTTCATCCTGAAAATGATCCAGGTATCTCCCGATCGGCTTCTTCGCAAACAAAATAAACCAATTCTTCAATACGTGAGGTAGTGCCCCCTAGAGGGCTGCTAGCTAGTATCTTGCTTTTCGTTCTTGAGTATTGCGTGGCATTGTTTTAGGTTTCACAGCCTTATATCCCTGTGTCATCTTGATTAACCGCACATTGTATCGTCCCTTTTGAGATAGCTTTTTTGGTTTATACTTTACAATCACTTATATACTGAGGTATATAAAGGCTTGCTAGTGTTGTTTTCACTGAGGGGGTGCAGTCTGACCCAGATCCCAATGTTGTGTGAACAGAAAAGTATGTAAAAAATAGGCGAGATGGTGTTTTTTTATGGCATACCTTTGAAAAACACTTGCATTATAATTAGTAATTTATAACCCGCTTAACACCGAAAAGGTTTCTAAGTGTGGAGCTGGGGTACAAACCTGTGTTGCTCTGCATCGCTTTGTTTCCAAGACGAGCGTGCTGCAACTGAGCTATACTAACCATGCCATTTGAGTGTTCTGCCAGTGTTAGAATGTAGGTGGTATGAAGGCCGTAACAGCAGGACTGCCCACATTCCAATTTACCCCAATAAAATGGGGGTTAGGTAGAAGGGGTTTACATGATGGTAGTGGGTAAGGGGCGTACAGAGCTTGTATACCGGTAAAAAAGCAAAATTAAAAGGAATGCCACTGTCAGCATTTTGAGCACCACCATTATCACATACAGCACTAGTAGTGACTGTATAACACACACCCTTGCCAAGGGTCATGGACTACCTCCACTTGTACAGGGTGTGCCACATGGTTTCAGACACAATGCAGGCTAGTTGGCTTGGAGTCACCAGTTTCTGTCACCTTTTACAAGCATGCAAGCTCTGAAATGTGTAGGCACATGGAGAACTTTGAGGGATGGGAGTGCATTACGCGTACAGTTCTAGAGCCAGCTGCACATCCAGTACTCCTGAATCTCCAATGTCCCCAGAGGTGGAATGTGCCTCAAGCAGACAAAGCCAGCATCATGGAAAGTCAACAAACCTCTCAACAATATCCTTGAGGTCAGGAATCAAGAACATATTGATAAAAGAAGGTTTCCTCCAAGATAAGTTAGAAAAGCTCATTCATCTAGCCAGGCCATAGATTAATGAGACAATGGAGCCTGTGCTGCTCCCTGTCATCTTGCTTCGAAGGTGAGCACGTTGCCGCTGAGCTATACTCCCGAGATATTACGAAGGCCATTGCTCAGCTCCTATATGAGGCGTGACAATTGAGACATGCGGGCACACAAAAGACAGCAATGGACTAACACATTTATGGATGGGCCATTAGTCTGTGAAGACGTTATGGCATCAACATTCAGGCATATGCAAAAGAGCCATTGGATGTGAACTCTTGTCTGTCGCTGGATCAATTATTACTTTTCCCCTCTAGCCCAGAGGTTTCAAAGTCTGGTTCTCAAGTTCCAAATGTTCTCCAGGGTTTTAGGGTATTCATGCACAATGCATTTGAACATATTTAATCTAAATGAAAGGGATTTAGGTAGTTGGTGGTTATCCTTAAAACCTGGTGTAGTTGGCGATCTAAGTACCGGGACTTGCAGGCATCTACTCTAGCCCATTTTACTCCATCAATTTGTGAACTTATTTATTTAATTTTGGTTTCCTAGCCTGTTTTGGCTGACTCATCGTTGTGACAGGGTTGGTAGTATATTTCTGCCTACATGAACGTCTTTTGATGAGTAAAAATGCCATCAACATTTTTTACATAACTGAATATTGAAACGTTCTTAATTCATTGGACAGACCATTCAACTTATAGCAAATTTGCACTTGCGTGAAAAAGACATCATTTGTCAATTTCAAATGTCACAAAATCTCTGACATGCAGCTAAAAGCACTGCATTGTGTATGTTATCCATCTGTTACTCATGTGAATTGTTCTAATAACATCTAGTTTAATATAGGGCTACAAAGCGCAAGTATCTGAGCACTGAAATAACAGTTGCTACTATTACCCGATGCATGGTACTCCGTTCTTTGGCCACGGAAGGATGAAAGGCTGAGTTGGGCCTGCCAGGGATTCGAAGCTGCAATAGCAGACATTACACAGATGTCAGAACCAACAGCTCGCAATTCCCTGTGCTATCTGTCCCGCTAAACCCCTGTCAATGTATAACATCCCATGCCCCAGCAGCTGTACTTCACAGTCACAAACATCATTTAAATGAAAGTGCTCTATCTGTAAGAGTTTGTTATCAATCGGAGGCAGAGGGAGGACATAAGCAGAGGATTTCTGCAGGGCAGTGGCTACTGTCAGTACAGTCGCTGGGATCAACAGATGAGACTGACTCAAAGATATAGGTCAAGTGTATTTATTCTCTGAACAACACAAAGGAATGTTCTTGGTCGAGGGAAAATGCTAAATCACAACTCCTGCATGGGATAAAGAAACCCAACTTGTGGCGTATGGATTAAAGATTAAATGGTTTGAATTCTCTCAATGCGTAGGCCTGCTTTGAAAGGTCCTGTAGTCCCTCCTCAGTCCTTTTTGTTGTTATACATAAGCTCTGGAAACGATCTGGTGTCAGGGCAGGACCACGGCTACCAATCTTCCATAAGGGTTATCAGGTTCAGAAGAGTGTTTAGGTAAGCGATGCCGGTAATCCATTACCAGCATCGTTTTTCCCTTACCTCCAACCTCGTAATGAGGCCCATTATCCCTCCTGTCCAATCTCCTGATTTACGCTACTTGTTGCACTCATCCTTACTCCTCCTTGCATGTTCCTTGATCCCTCAATACGTCTTGCCCTCCTCGTCGCCACACTACATGTTCATACCTCCTCCCACTGTGGACTACTCATCATATCGGGGACTCGCCAGTTACCCAGTCCATCTCTGTCTGGGTTTGCTCCCACTGATCCCTCTTCTGAAAAGTACTTCACCACCACATGCTGTTCTTTCACTAGACCTGCACCAGATTTCCTTCCCTCTAACGGCCTTTACCTCCCTGATGTTCCCACTGTCTTCCTTTTCAGTGACTTCTCCACCTACTGATGTTACATGTCTCCTTACTTATCTTCACACATTTCCACCTCCTAATATTACATGCCTCCTTCCTTCTGTTCTCCAACCTGCTCCATCACTTCTGTCCTCACCTTAACTTCTCTAACTTCTTCCTTCAACATGCCAACCCCGTCCATCACCCTCTTGACCTTCCCCTTGACTATGCCTGCATCCTCTGACAATACTTCGACCACTTTATTAAACTCTCCAACCTCCCACAACAGCTCTCCGGGCTCCTTCTTCTTGTCCACAACCCCCTCCATTAACTAACTCGCCTCTCCTTAACTTTCTCAACATCCTCAAACAATCATTCTCCATACTCCATCTTCTCTCCAGATAATAACTGCTCCTCCAATACTTTTTTTCCCTCTAACGTTCAAGAATTCATTTTCCAACTCCTTCTCTTCCTCCAAGTCGTTGCCGGCACTCAGCATCATTCTGCCCATCCAATTTCCGCTTCTATGCTCCAAACTGCTCCTTCCTCTACTTTTTCCAGCTTTCTGTGCACGGCATTTTTCTTCCTCTCAAACAGCCTACAAACTAACTGCCTTATGAACTGTGTTTATAGTGTCTTGGGCCCTCCAGTAGGTTGGTTCCCTAAAAATTAGGTTGAACCTGTGAGTGTAGTGGCAGGCTAAACTGTGATTGGCTTTGGCCACTTCCGTCTTGTTACACCATGGTGGTTGGGTTATTGAGACAGTGTCTGTAAGAGCTGGTATGGCTATCTCGGTTTTCACTGGTGTGTCTGGCATCTCCAGGTCTGCCTGCTGTGTGAGGCTTGTTACGGAGAATTCTCAAGAATGTGCTAATTTCCCTTACCTTTTGAGACCCCCAGCAACTTTGCAGGATTTCTAGGATTTTATTTTTTTTACCTGGGAAGAGTGTGAGCCTTTTTTTTCCCACTCGTCCATGTATCATGATGTTTGTTTTACTTTTGTGTTCTTTGGTTATGGAGTTTTAAGACAACTCCAGAGGCATCATCTTTTTTCTGTGTGTCACACAGCACCATCAGTGCAGTGGCACAGGGACGTCTTTCAGAATTCCCAAGGTTGAAATACCTTCTCTGGGACTGACTACTGTCTACCAGAGCATATAAAGTTAAATTGACTTTACTAGTCTCTTTAAATTTACAGACCCAGCACACACTATCTTCCTATAGAGTGCTGGAGGGGTTGCCTAGCATCCCCTGAGTCAAAACACTCATGCAACGGTCAAATGTTACCATTTCCTACTTTAAATGGCTAGTGGCAGTGGTTTAGATCAAACTACCATGTATTTTCCCGACCGCGAACAAGGGTAGCTAAAAATCGGGTCAGCCATGTTTTTCAATATGCCGCCCAAGACCTATCTGTAAAAACAGACTTCGGTCAAATATTTTCACCACTTCTTTTAGGAAAGGCTCTTCTTGTGTTTGTCTCTGCTCGCCAAACAAGGTTTGGTCCCTTTGTTGGCCTTTAGTTGGCTTCAGTGTTGTAGCCCTCCTCTGGTGCCGGAGTGTCTCGGGTGGACAGGATGTGAGGGAGGTGCCCAAAACTCCATGTGCTTAGTCTCCTAGGAGACCTGAATGCACTCTGGTGTGATTCTCTGAAAGAACTGTGAAAGTTTGTGAAACTTTCCCGACTTCAAAGGCTTGTCCTTCCCTAAACATTCGTCTAACTTTTCGCCTGACCAAATTCTTCTAAGATCTGTGGCAGACTTAACCATTTACTACCAGAACTTTGCTATCCTATACAAAGACTCTGAACCATGGACTTTGGCCCAGGCCTTTTAACTGAATTGCTGGTTGTAGTTTACTGAAACTCTTTGTCCTGCCTACGAAAGTATTTGTGCTGTTGATGCTTATAACCTTGTCTTTTTAGCCATTTTTAAAGTATCTGAAGTGCCATTTTGCTCCCACTTCAGGGGAGCTAAACTTGATCAGGAACTTATTGGTTGTGCATGTGTAGTATATTAGTAGATGATATTGAGCTTCTCTGGCTAGTGTAATGTTTTCCAACTGACTGTAAAAATAAATGTATATTCTTTTACCAAGAAACCTTAAGTAAGTGTTTATTTGAATAACTGTATTTGTTGGTCCTATGTGTAACTTGTTCTACTGCTCACTCAACTCTTGAGATAAGTCTGGCTGCTCAGCTACTGCTACCACATAACTGTGTAGTACAGGCTTGTACCAAAGGTGAAATTGTACTGACACTTGTAGTCTTAATTGCATGTAGTCTTCCCCAAAGGACCTGCATGTGATTCTGCCTAACATGGCTCACACTCCCAAACGAGTGAAGCAATTTTAGGTTCCTTCCTAAATGTAGTTTCTGGGCTTCCTTGATACAGCATCCTCATTATGGGGCTTGCGATTCCCTGGGTATGTTTGTTGGGTGCGTTCTTCTGTTTTGGGTATTTCCTGGACCTGGAAACGAGAGTGGATCCGCAGATCTCACAAAATGTAAATCATTGGGCCTCATTAGGAGCATGGTGGTAAAACAACAACGGCGCCAGTATCGCTACCGGCACCGTTGCTACTATACCGCCATACTAGGACTTCTGTTTGTGGGTGCCCTTGCAGCCACCTGGTCTGACCAGGTGCCCATACCGGCACCCGCAAGCAGAACATGATGATAGCAACGGTACCGTTATAAACGGTACCACTGCTACCATCCTCCCCATTCCCATTGAGCCCTATAGGGGCTCAAGTGGGAATGGGGACGTAGTGGCTCCGGCACCCGCGCAAGCAGAATTACCGGGTCTGCCGAGGCCGGAGTGGCCCGGTGATTCCCCTTTCACGGGTGCCAGAGCTGGATGCGAGTTTGGGGGTAGCCTTGCCGTTAGAACCGACAAGGCTACCTCCAACCTCATAATGAGGCCCATTGTATTTTATTTATTCCAATGATTTGAGTACCCTGCAAAACCCAAAACACGGCGTGGGAACTGGTGGTAGGAGTCTCTGTGCCCCTGAATGGTTGTCATGCTGATGACATACTGTGGTGAATCTGACGGGCCTGAGCTGGGATTTATGGATGGAGCAGGTTGTTTCCCCATCCACTGTTTACTCTATGTACCCTCTTCTGCTGGCCTCATTGCGGATGAATGTGTGTATAGACTGACCCCTGCAGTGAGGTGAGGCTTGAGCCTGGCATCCCAGGGATTACCCCCAGACACGCCTCGGTGGCCTCCATCCTGATCGATAGCATCAAAGCTATGTGTGATGGCTACTTTTAAATTGGGAACTTTGTTCTGTATGATGTTGTTACTCCTGCAGCCCACCAAGATCATGCCTCTGGCATACACCTCACTGGTGTCTTTAAAAAAGACACAGGATATGGCCAGCCCCCTGAGGTTAGTCAGAAATGTGTCTATTGCTCCCACCACTCCCAGCTTCATCCTGTAGAACTTCAAGCAGTGCTTCACTTGGTTCACCTTGATGTTGAATTTCTTTGGCTTCCCGCTGGAAGGCCTTTTTTGCTCTTGTCTTGGATGACTGTACCATCTGGGTTGTTCTCACCAGGGAAGGTGCTGAACCCTTTGTCCCTCAGGGCCTCAGGCCTATATTAAGATCCCTGGTCTAGGTATAGCAGCCGCATCCTCTGCATCCAACACTTCTGGATATACCTTGAAGTTCGTGATCCAAAGGCTCCAAGGCATGGGTGGGTGGCTGTGAGTGGGCAAGACTGCTGGCGGCAGTACCACCCCCCTACACCATACTTGCAACTCTATGCCTCTAGTTCTGCATTTTCCTGAAGCATCTTTGCTCTTCTGCACCCGCTCAGCTCGAGTTGACTCAAGTCTTCCAGGACTCCATCCTCATTGCCATTGTGGGACTGTGTCTCCTCATTCTTGTGTCTAGGAAGAAGCACATGAAGACAAACTTCTAAGCATTCATTGAAACTTCTTTATTTGCTCCATTTACATTTCTTTAGAAAACTATAATTGCAGGCACTGCAATTCTCAGAGCATCAGTTTGTCCTGCTTTCCGCTGAACAAGAGTGTGCACTGGCTCACGTAGTGGAAAATAGAGGTGCAGACAACATAGTGGGCTGCCCTTCCAGCCAGGGGCAAGCTCCACTCCTCTTAGAGTGGAAATAGAAATGGGAAGTCAGGGGTAAGCAGTTGGGGCCTGCGCTGTTGTGCAGGGGAGCTTCTGGCCAAGGGCCTTTACAATATCTCTGCCCCAGGAACAAAGCCTCTTTCTGGTTCCGGCAGCAAGGAAAGTACGAAAGGAGAGAAAGATCAGGATGTCATGCCAAAATTTGCCAAGGTTGTTTAGAAGGGGTGACAAGGTAGTTGAGGAGCCGAGCGAGATGGAGGAGGAGATGGAGGCAACGCCTTCATTTTGGGCACGGGTCCACGAGCTGGTCATGTCCAAAGGGACTGATGGGGCGAGGAAGTTATTGAAGGAGCCTAATGGCAGCAGTCCCGCAATGCCGCCCCCCCCCTCTGCACCCACCCTGGCTACACAGTATACTACAGGATAAAGTCACAAAGACAGCCTAAGTGTGAATTAGTGGTGGCAGAAGGACATCAAGAGAGTGCGGGAAGCAAGGCTCTGTTGGCAGGAACGTCAAGAGAAAGAGCCCCAACCATGACACCGGTGCTTCAAAGGGAACATGCCTGCAGAGCTAGCCAGCTAAATAAGGCCACGAGTAAGAGAATGAAGGTTTTGTTGTCTGGAGTGCAAGTGTTTGCAAAACTGTTAGTGTGGAGGACGACAGATCGATAGGTGTATGGAGGACTGGAGTGGGATGCCACCATAGCAGGCCCCATTAACTCCAGGTGGGGAGGAAGCCATGCCCAGGGCAGGGTCCGAGCCTGTAGTGGTGGCTTTTTGACCAAATACAAGTAACACTACAACATCGTTAGTACCAGCACTGATAGATCAACATAACGTCTCAACCACTGTATTATCAACAGCCGTACTCACCATGTCTTTGGGCCCCGTTAACACACAGGCTGGTCCCATGGCACAGGTAAGCCTACCTCAATCGCACAGCTGATGGCAGCACAAGTAGTGCCAAGTGAGCCAGCGTGTGCATCCACTTCATATCATGCAAACCACTGGCAGAGTTCTCACTGGTGGGCCTAGGAGCAACACCAACAATCACAGGTTTCAACTGCAGTTTCGGGTGAGGTGTTAAAACCTATGGCAATTGCCTGTTGTCAGGTAGGTCTACTATTGGTTGGCACCTTGTTGTCTCTTGTCACTGCTGGGCAAGCTATTATAGTAAGAGGGTAAAAAGCAAAGACAGAAGCGATTTAAACCATATGCGACAAATGCGAACTGGGCTAAAGCATTTTCAGTGTTGTCAGCAGTAACGATGGGAACATTCTCAGGACAAGGCGCTGCCTTATGGAAATATAACAATACGATCTTAGAGGAGTTCAAGAAAAATGTGACCGCGGGTTGGTTGGATTATTATAGGGAATTTTGGGGGGGAAATGGAACTAGTTCCTGAGATGACATGGGATCAGAAGGATATGGAAGGTCGGGTGTCTTTCATGGTCGATAAGAAGAGGGCCAGTAGAGAAGGGACACCTAAGAGGAACTCTGACAGAACAGCTTGTCCACGCGGGACCTATGCCTTCAAGGGAGCAATGCTGCAGCCATTTTGTCAAGGATGAGCTAGTTCAAAGGGAAAGCGGTGGCTGCTTACCACCGGGAAAGGAGCAGATGGTAACAAATCCAGAGAAATCTTTAAGAAAACCTTTAAAGATAATGTATGCTAACTGTTTAACAGCGGGTCCTGCCTTTGGCAGAGAGATGCAGGTTTGCTCCCAGATTTGCAAAATGTGGGGGGTCCACCCGCAGCTGTGTGCCAAAATGGTCAGGGGTGAGGGCGTGGTAGCAGTACCCACAAAGCAGGGAGAAATTTGGTAATGGCAGAAAGGGACGCCACTGGTACAACAGCAACAACTAAATGCACTTCTTAATGACTACCCCAGGAAGAGAGCTAGGGAACTACTCAGGTTCAGTGATGGGTTCATTATCCCTTATGAGGGATCCCTGACAGGTAAAATGGTGAGGATCTTGCACTTAGTGGAACAAGTTTCTGAGGTAATTTCTGCAGAAATATGGAAAGAAAGAGGGCTTGGGCGAATAGCTGGCCCCTTCCCATGCCCCCCTAAAAAACATGATAGTTTACCCGCTAGGGGTTGTATCAAAGTGAGAGCTCAGGACGCATTGCTTAATCCATTGCCTAAATTACCCCCGGGTGACTCTGCCAATGACTTTCTGGACCCAGACTTTTTCTCTGTGTGCCACACGACTTTTGATGAGGTACTAGACTTTGCTGCAAGCATAAGCAAAGGGGCACTGATGGCTAAGGTTAACATAGAGTCCACTTGTATCCTCCTGCCAATACACCCAGGCAGTTTCCATTTACTTGGTTTTCAATGACGGGGACGGGTATATTTCAACCGCTGCATGTTCATAAGATGAGCAGTGTCATGGCCCCACTTTGAGACATTGAGTTTCTTTTTGGAGTGGCCGGTACGGGTTACAGAACACAGATGGGGAGCGGCACAACATTTGGATGACTTCCGTTTTGTATGAAAGATGCATTTGCAAGACTGTGTAGCTTCTTTGGCTCTTTTCCGAGATTGATGCACTTCTGAACATGCCACTAGCTCCAAAAAGACAAATTGTAGTTGTCATTTATATAGCGCCTGTTACCATTATTATAGTCTTAATGCGCTAGTGGTGGGAACACCCTCGCCGACCAAAGTCCTGAATGTTGGAGATCATGCAGTAGGATTAGAATGTGTGTGTGCATTTGGCCATGATAAGGCTTAGCAGGGCTGGCCAGGCTCTGGTACATGGCAATTCACGAGGTCAGGCATGTTGATGGCTGCTGAGAGGGATCAGGAGATGGTGTAAGTGTTAGAGACGTGCTATGTGCCCAGCTGGCCCATAGTTGTCTTAGGTCTTCACTGGGTAGTGATGTCAGAGGTGTTCATGCATAGTCGGTTGTAAGTAGGAGGAACAATGATGTGACCAGCAAGACCGAATTTGTCGTAGTTGTTGCTGTATTCTGATGTGTGTGTCCACCGAAGTGGTGAGCTTATATATATACCTACAAACTCGGATGGAGATTTTTTGTGTGTGCACCCGATCAGGTAGTGTCATCCTCTGTTGTTTCTTGCAGCTGTGACAAATGGTTAGCGACAGGCTATGTTTCACGAATTGCCACTAGAAGAGCATGTGCTGTACTTTCAAGCTCGTCCATGTAGAGAGCATTGCAAATCTTCCCAGTGTGTATGCACTAAACCTTCACAATTGTTACCTTTACAATGGTACAATGGGAGGCCAACTCTATAGTATATCGAAGCGCTATACCAGGCCACCCCTCAAACCCTTCCAGTGCGATTCAGGACTGCGTGCTGGAGCAATACACAAGAAAACCCCCACCTGTCCTTCTGGCGCAACACATGGCCAAGGCGCACAACTCCTCCTAGGACAATGCCTTGCCAGACATCACAATCTATCCAAGTTTGGTGGGGCGATATTTCTATCTCAACAATATTTCTATCTCAACAACTTTGATTGTGATTTGCTTGTTTTGCATATACATGACAGGTGCAGTGATTAATCAATCATGTGACATTTCATAGTGTGAAAACGTGATGATGGCGTGGGTCTAGCTAGTGGTGCTTGAGAGATCCACTTAGATTCAAACTTTGGAAGTCCAACAGAAGTGCTTACCTTCCAGGGCATAGAGATTGACACACTGGAAAGGTCATGCAGGCTGCCAAAGGAAACGGTCAATGGACTAATAGCAGAGATTGGGCACAATTTAGTAAAAGAAAAGACTGAGGGGCTGGTGGATGTTCTCCATAGCACTGATCTAAATGCTTCATGTATGACACCTTGTAACCTATGATCTTAAGTGACGAAGTAAAGCTTAATAGAAGTTCATCTTGCCTCCGACTTGCTTATGAACCCAGATCTCTTCACAGTTCATTGGAAAACTAAATTTTGCTTCCAGGGTCATCCCATTGGGGAGGGTGTTTGCCAGGAGGTTGGCCAGGGCAATGGCAGGGGTCACAGAAAAGCACCATTACATCAGGCTCAAGGATGCCCTCAAAGAGGATCTAGGCATGTGGAGATCCTTTTTGTGTCAGTTCAAAGGAAGTAGAATGTGGAGAGCTCCTTGGATGTCCATGCCAGAATTGCAGTCATTCACTGACGTATCGGCGAGAGATGGGTTTGGGTCATCTTAGGACACAAATTGTGTACAGTGAGATGTACTAGCTGTTTGCCACAGGAAAGAAGGTTTACATAACATAATGGTATTGGAAGTATTCCCAATTGTTTCTACTTTAAGGATTTGGCCCCAGAGTTTGAGCAAACAGAAGGTGTGTTTTTAGTCAAACATGCTAGTAGTGCAAGCGATCAATTCGCGATCCGCATCATGTCCTTCAGTGTAAGAATGTTTGAGGAAATTGGTTGAGGTTTGTTTATACTATAACATTGAGTACAAAGCATGACATGTTCAATGTATTGACAACAAAGCAGTTGACGCACTTTCCCATTTTCAGTGGACATAGTTCCAGAGATAATGCCCACAGACCCAAAAGGGAGGCCCTTCTAAATGGAGTTGGAGTGGGAGCTGGTGTCATGGAGCAGATGCTCCGGGAGCTCGAAGAGCATTTGAACACAGCATGAGTGATATCCAGGAACCAGCAGAACTTTGCAGGTTAATAGAATGATCAAAAGAAATGGGCTGTGACTGCAAGTCTTTAGAAAGTCAAGTTAGCAAATGTTTTCAACATAGGCACAGGTGAACGAACAGTCCAAGAGCTGACGACAAGACACTTGGCAGCATTGTATAAAAAAATAAAGAGTGGTAAGGACACCACTGGGAGTTTCCCAGTGCAGACAGCCGTAAAAGGATGGATCAAGCTGGAGGGATCTAGGAAGGATGGGTGTTGTAACAAAGGCATGTTACAAAGTAAGACAGACACAAGTGATCACAGTTCAAGGGTGTTTATTGAACTTTATGAAAGAGGTGGAAAAATGCGTATCCAAACCTAATTCTAAGATGGGAGCAAGCTATGATCATCAAATAATAATAATAATACAGTTCTATTGGAATCTGGTCAAATAAAAAGGGCATATACTAAAAATAACTATTGCCAATCCTTACAGCTATGCTACAAATAGTGTGGGATAATGTTCACGAAAAAGAAAGAAGTGCTCAGAAACTGATAAGTAAGGATGTTCAGGTCGTTGGCCTCCCTTCCCCACATTTTTAGCAAAGAACAAGGCAGGCCACTCGAGCAGAGCACACTCTTTGGCTTCTTTGGCATAAGGTCACAGTTCCCTTTACCAACATCAGGCCCATCGGTGCCCAAGTCTCTTACGTTCAAAGTCTCTCGATTCAAAAGGCCTGGTGTACAAGAAACAACAAAATTCCTTTCCAAATATTCAAGTCAGGTGATTCACTCTTCACCCTGGATCCCCTTAACCGAGCTCAGATCCTTTTTCATACAATTAGCTTCCCTCAGTCGGGTTCAGACCAACTTTAGTTTGCAGGCATCCCTCAGTCAGTTTCACACTTGCCACAGCAATATCTTCTAGGGTGACTTATGGTTAACTCCGGATCCCCCTCTTCCGGGCTCAGATCCTCTTTTATACAATTACACCCCCTCAGCCGTGCTCAGACCAATTTCAGTTCACAGGCAATTGAAGATTTTCGAAAGTGCACAGGATTCACCTTAACCCGCTGCAGGACCACTTTGATTTCACAATTCAACCATTATTATACACTCAGTTGGATACCAAACAAAGATCTTCGAGTGAGCACCCATGTGTCACCGGACCACTCTGTAGCTGGAACTTATTTCGGGTTCACAAATTTCCATCACATACAAGTTTTCTTTCTTCATACAATCTTGCTGCTTGCAACTTTGGGCGTAACACAGTCCGGTCTGCTATCATTTTCTGCAACTCACCGGCTGTGCTGAACTCACTGGTGTTGCTTTGCTGTCGGAGTCAAGGACAGTAGCACAGCAGCAATCACTTCTCCCGCCATGGCTATCAATGCGGCAGGGCCCTGTGTACATTTGACTCACACTGCATTGTTCGTCAGCTGCAGTTCCCGGTATGATGTTTCTTTTCTTCAAGGCCTCTTGAAAGTCATGGTCCTTCTCAGAAAAGAGCAAGGGTAATTCCCTCCTTGTCCTTCTCTCTGGTCTCGCCGCCTTTCTCCTCAGTTTAAACTGCCATCTCGGAATTGCTGTTTCCTCATGCATTTTGCCTTGCTCGTTCAATGCCGTCTTGCTTCTCCTTCGCAGCCCCCCTATCTTTATACACCTGGGTCATGTTAAAAAGCTGCAGCTGTGTGTAATTATCAGTAAATGCCTGACTCTGCCTGACCCTTGTGTTAATGTGTTCTAGTGTTAGTCCATTGTCCCTCATGATGAACTGTCCATGAAAAAGTGTTTGTGTCGGAAAAGGGTGGGGGGGTGGTGTGGTTGAACTTCTAGGTGTCCTACCTGGTAGGATGGGGAAGAGGTGTTACAAGGAAGAGGATACTGTGTCTCTCCCTTCGGTCTCCCACTTCCACTCCCCGAAGACCCCTCATCCAGGTGATCTTCCCGCACAGGTCCATCCCCAGGAACTGGATACAATAGTGATGGCTGTGTCCGGGCCACCTGGATGACAGATCCACGGGGACTAGCTGGTGAGGCATCTTCAGGTTTCTTACTGCCCCCCCCATTGACTTTGAAATGCTGAAAAAGTTATTTACCACATTGCCTCATGTGTGTTCTGAGAATTGTGAGTTGGCGGTCTTCAGGGAAGCCTTTGTGCTGGCCTTCATTGCTGCGATGTACGTTAGTGAGCTGGTGAAAAGAGTAAAGCATATTGGATGGAGAAAGCACTACATTTAGGGGACATCACGATCAGTGAGGAAGGAACAGTGGCGAATATCAGATCATCCAAAATGGACCAGATGTCTAAAGGAAAGACCTTCAAAATGAATTGGCCAGGTGACACACAGAAGTGCCACCAGAACATTGCTTTTGCACTACCTATCACACAGGCCGGCTGTAGGGGCTAACTTACTGATCCACAAAAATGGTGAACCACTAACAATGTTCCATTGTGAACAATACTATCGGCCATGACTAACAGGATGAGCCTGAACAGACAAGTGTGGTCATCAGACTCCTTTAGGTTTGGGGCTGCAACTTCTGCCTTCAAGGAGGGGTTGGGAGGGTGGGGGGTAGCACACATAGAGAGATACACATAATATATCTGCCCATAGAGGTATGGCTAAAGACACCAGTCAATGAAGTGGAGGGCAGACAGGACCTTAGGTGTCTAAAAGAACAGTTCTCACACTCTTCGGATACATATTTATTTATTTATTTTATTTATTTGTTCATTCGTAAAGCACACCTAACCCATAGGCATATGCATGTAATATGCTGCCGTCGTCAAAATGAGCTAATATAAGTATGTAAGAGTTTGGGATATTGGGCACTCATTTATCACGCGTGCAAAAATGCATGGTTTCCAGGTCCTCCGGAACTACAGCAACTCGGGTTTCAAACAGACAAAGATTGTGTTCCTGGGCACCACAGGATTGAGCTGGTCTTCCCTATGGGTCGCTATTAGAAAGAACACGAGAGAGGGTTCTCCCCCTGATGTCCTGGTGCTGCACATCGAGGCAATGATATAACAGCACTTGGAAAAGGGAGCTCTTGCAGAACATGCAGGATACCATAAAGAATATGTGTCATCATTTGCAAGGAACAGGAGTAATATGGTAAGGGATAATATGAAGAGGGGATTGGTGAAGGGCAAGATCGAGGGGGGGAAGTCGAAAGATCCCAGGAAATAATAAATGGGAGCATAGAAAGATTTTAGAAGTTATAAGGGCTGGCCTACATCTGGCACAGATTGCTCTGTGGAACAGACCCTGAGAATTTTGCAGCAGACAAGGTTCACCCGTCGGACGATGGGCAGGATATATTCCTAATAATAATTTTTGGGGCACTCACAAGGGCTGTATGTAACTAGCACTATGGTCTGGTAAGTATGAGTACACAAGGGATGGAGCATTGGGGTCATCGGTGGGTCACCCGAAAGCATGGTGGATTTACTCTGTGAACTTAGCTTAGAAGAATGATCCACGGCGGGCAGCCGTGAGGGTGTGATAAGCCTCTCACCCTTAAGGACAGTTGGACCGTCATATGGGATATGGGAGGAAACAGATGTTTCCTGGTAGGAGAGACTACCAGAGGTAGGTTTTAACCCAGAAGGTTGTATGCCGAGGACTGATGCAAAGTCACCCAGGGGTAATTGACACTGAGAGGACATTCATCCCCAGATTTAATGCCAGGAATGACAAAGGGCTACCTGGAAGGAACGCTTACGAACCTGGTTCACTTAGAACCAGGAAATTGCAGGTATCCCCTGTGCGTGGACTCTGAAAAAATGTGCCTGTTTCACTACAACAAAAACATTAGTAGCATCTATTTTTGGTTGTTTAATTTCATCCCTCACCACAGATTGGTTGAAGTATGGGCTAGCCTTGCTATGCCCCTTTTGTCCCTTCTCATCTCTCCACTCTGTGTGACTACATGTCCCCTGTGCTGCAGACAAAGAGAGAGGACTGTGCCACTACCTATGTATTGAGGGGAGGTGATTAAAGTGGAAGGTAATTGGCGGTCAATGTTTATCTGGGACCAATCAAGCCCTCTTCTGACCACTCTGCCCAACATATCAACATCAGACATACTTTGCCAAAACATAAGGCGACCACCTATTTTTAATGCATATGTCCCCTAAGTCCACCTTGTGCTCTTAGACCCAAGTATCCAAGCTCCCATTAAAGGGCTTCTGGCATGCAATTATCAACCCATCAACATCAGCATGTCCCAGGATTCCAGACATTCTTCTTGCCAATCAGCTCTGCACAGCAACGGCTGCAAATGCGTTTCCAGTCAGCCCCTGTGAGCTCCCTGTCAGAAAACGCAGTTCAACTGCGCAATCACCCACAGTACACTGCATGAGTGACAGTTGGAATTTTGAATCAGTCAGTGGCTGGCAGTGTTCCAAGGGGGAGCCTACTCCACTCTTTCTTCGCTGCCTTTCAGTCCCTTTCAAAGCTGTTATCAGACAAGTCACATTTCCTTGCCGTTCTCTATTATAGCGCAGCCAGTGAGAAGAAAGAACCCCCATGTCACCAGAATGCATTGTCAGCCTTTTTAAAGCTAGTCTGTAGAACAGTTCCACAAGGTTTTCTGTCAGGGTAGATCTGGCTTGTAATGGCTCTTCAGCTCCACAGCTGAGGCAGCGTATATCCGCTCCCAGATCTTCCAGGCAAGGCTTCTGGCAACCAGGACTGAAGCAGCCTCTGTCAGAAACTGTTGTCACCTGTTTTGTTGGCGGATAAGGGGTCTGCCCCGACCCAGGTACCTGTTCACCCACACAGTGCCTCACCAATAAGGAATTGGACACAGGAGCAAGGTAACACAAGTATTTACTCTTGCTCTCCAACTTCTCTAATCTCCTTTCCGTCTCATCACTTCCCTTCCTGCCCCCTCGCTGGTCCTGCCCCCACCAAACACTGGACTGCACGTACCGATGCCACAACCTCCTCCCATTTTATACAACAAGTTCATGCCAGTTACCCCATTTATTCAATGAGCTGTCTGGCCGCATCCATGCTCTTTGTGGTCACTCAAGCCTCAGCTCTTGGTGTTCAGACCTATCGATGGGCTCAGGATCGGCTCTGCCCTACCAGACCAACTCTTACCGATCTTCATGGTAGGAATCATCTGATTGGTATATGTTCTCCTCTTCTGATCTGTTTCTCCTCTGCTTCCCGCTTCTGCTCGCCATCTTCCTGAAGTGTGAGGAGTTCCTTGTTATATGCCGCTGATCACATTCTGAAGGAGAAAACAGAGTCAATAGCTACCCCAAGTCAACCATGTTGAGTAGGTAGTGTCTAATTCTTTAATAAATTAAATCTTGTTTTCTAAAACTTGAAACTATTTGTGACCCCTAATAGCTAGTTTTTATACACTAGCCTCCTGCATATCTAGACCTACCTACTCCACATGGTTGACTTGGGGTAGCTATTGAATCTGTTTTCTCCTTCTCATGTAAAAATGCCTTTTTGAGGCAAGCCCCCCGTTAACAAAAAAGAAGGCTTTCCTTGTCCCCTTTTCTACTTAAGCTGATCACATTCTGCCATTATCATGGAGCCCCTTTTGCATGTGATTATTAATGGGTCCTCATGGAAGGTAGCTGTGTGATTGTTAGTTTGTGATAGTTTTACAATAACAACATCTTTGACCTCCAAGCAGGACTCCTTTGCTCCTCTCTTGATGTTGGCATTCCTTTTCATCTTCTCTTTTGTGACCCTGTCTTGGGACCTCATTGTGTGATCTTCCTGGTACTTCTCAGAGCCACCAAGCAGATGTGGTAGTCGGGTACATATGTTTCTTCTGAACATCACCTACGGAGGATATTTCCCAGTGGTGCTGTGCGCTGTATTTTGGTAGTCCCTCAATAACTGATGAAGTATTGTTCATACGGCTGTCCTGTGAGATGGGAAATTTGTAATGCTCTTTTTAGGTTTGAGATTAATCTCTCAACTGTTCCATTAGCTTGGGGCAACAATGGAGTCAACTCCCTGTGTTTGAACCCTATATACTCTGCAAATGTACTGAAGGCCTGGCTTGTAAATGGGAACCCGTTGTCGGACTTTACCATTGTTGGAATGCCATATGCAGTAAACATTCTGTCCAGCATGGGGATGACATGATGAGATGCCATGGATCCTACTATCTGAGCTTCCAGGAATCTTTAATACTCTTCCTTAGCCGATAGCATGTATTTCCCCCTTCTATAGGCCCAAAGAAGTCGATGCCAACTTCATCCCACCCTCTCTCTGGTAGTTTTGTCATTTGTAGTGGTTCAGAATGTCTTGCCAGTGTGATGAGGCAGCATGTGGGGCATTACTTGAGTATCTCCTCCACCTGGGTATCAATCCTCGAGAACCATACTTTCTGTTGCAGCATTCTTTTGCTTGACACAATGCCATGGTGCCCCTCTTGGGCCGGTTCCACCACTTGTCATCACAGGGAAGTGGGTATGACCAGTGTTTTCCCTGGGGCAGTAGCTTCTCTTCCGACACCGTCAGTTCTTCTTTGATTAGTAGGAAGTTGTCAACATCTCGTCTGAACTCTTCTGATTCTTCTTTTCCTATTTCCTAGGTCCTCTTCCATTTCCCAGATTGAAGGCCTTTGATCCCGATTTGCATGGGATGTATGTTTCTGCTTCCTATGAGATCTTTAAAGTATCAAGACCTTGGGGAATTGTTTGCTGGATTATGTATCGTATGTATTTGTCAGCCACTGATGGTTCTGGCGTCTCAGCTTTCCTCAGGTGTCCGGAAAGGAAGTTGGCAAGATTTTCCTCCTTCCCTGCTCTGTGAACTATGTTGATAGTGATGATATTACTTGGATTCTGTGTTATCAAGATAATAATATCTCAGTGCCAGAAAACTGCAAAAAAGGCCATAGGGATGAAGATCATGACTGATGTTGAGTCAGACTGGAAGCCGAAGGACCTGACTGATAAAGAAATAAGAGACTTTGTGAAAGCCAGCATTTATGCACCAGAAGGAACAAAGTTTCGGTATCCAAGGAAACACAGAAATTATGTGGGAAGATGGATCTATTGCAATCCAAGTGGAGAATGTCAATTAATGACTTGGAACAAAGATGAGCAAGTGGGAACAGTAGGATGCTTGAAGGGAGTCATAAAGATATGGACCCCCAAAGAGACATTTCTTCAGATCTCTATGTCTGGATCCAGAGGAGGAAACAAAGGTGGATACAAAGGAAGAAGTGAAAGTGGTTGATGAATCGCCCAGAGGGGGGAGTGTAGAGGAGGTGCCAAGCTCAATTTGCACTCCATCCACCCATTTTGAAATACCAGGAACGTTCACACAGAAATATGTGACGTATGATGAGCAAATAAACCAGCAGTGAGCCACAGCTAGGCTCCGTCCAGTTCCTATCAGAATAACAGCACCTGTTGAAGTACCGACACGTAAGAAAACCTGGACAGTAAGGTACCCATTGAGAAAACCATATCGACAAGTGAGACAGAATGACGATTGTCAAATGTAATACCTGAAGAATCTAAGAAGACACCGAAAGAAGATGAATGGTGACATCATAAGAACCCAGACTGACTCACATATAGAAGATTTGACGACCTGAGAACGATGACAAACGAGACGAAATACCATGGATAAGTGAAATCCTGAGCCTAAAAGTGAAACAAGATGTCAAGATGTCAGAAATTATGCCATATGTGCGATGAAGATATCCAATTAGTTTAAACGTGTACATATGCAAAGTAACCGCAAGAAGCACAGAAATCGTGAGGCTTGCTTATGCTTAGTAGTAAGATAGATTGCGGCAAGTGCCACCTATACATATTTACCTCAAAAGAAGCACTTTATATAAGCATACTTCCACTACGCATAAGAGCAGAATCAACAAAAGGTTACTAAGGGTCTCAAGAGGAGAGTTTCACAGCAAAAAAATTGAGAATTTAAGACAGAGAGAAACTCAGATGAAGGTAACCATGTCAAGAAGCCAAGGTCGTATCAGCTGAAATAGGCAAACAAGTGGATAAAATTAAGACAAAGAAGAACAGAGTATCCTGTTTGGAAAGGTCAAGATAAGCCACAGATGGCAGACAACTGGAAGAATTAAATCAAATATACAAAATTGCATGAAGGAAAGGCCGATTTCACAGTGTTGGAATCACGTGACCAGTCCAGCAGGAAGGGATGAAACTTTCACACCTATGCATGGACCTTTGCCATACACAGACGCCTTAACTTTCCCAGACCAAGAAGCAGACTCGAGGCCAACCACAAAGAAATAATTGACACATGACCACAGAGGTGATGATTGATTGTAGCAATAATTGGAGGGAAGCTGGGGGTGCAGACAAACTCCCTGCACCTGGCTAGCTATTCTGCACGCTGCTAAAGGCAAGTGGAAATGTATGAGTGGGGTTGATGCCAACCCAATCATGGTGAACCATGTAATTTAGGGTCCTATAGTTAGTAGAACCAGTGAGACGTTGTACTTTTAGTGGCGTTTACAGTAGCCATTTTTGAAGGAAGGGCTTAGTTGCCCCACCTGACATTGTTTATCCAATCCCCTCTCCCCGTTACCATATACAGATATAATACCTATATTAAAGTTACCTTCCTAGAACCAATCAAGTTGCATGCTACGTTTTAAGAGTTACCCATCAGTGATGACAAGTTTTTGGTACAAATGTTATGTTTTTTCTGAAACTAATTGGAGTTGAATCGAGAAGGACGATCAAACGATTGCTGATATTCATTGAACTCCCCATTTTTTGTACTTGTCATTAAACGTACTCCCTTTGCCAAACTATTGAGTTGTCATTATTGATTTGGTGCAAGAGTACAACTCTGCATCCTCATCCATCTCAAGGGTGCTGCTGCTCATCTTAAAGTGCTGTTTGGAAATCCCCAGTTCTATGGGCCGTCTAAGGTCCATTGAGGACAATGGGCCTTATTAGGAGTTTGGAGGTAGCCATGCCATTCTTACTGGCATGGCTACCCCCAAACTGGGTACCGGGTCTGAAAAAAGGGTATTACTGGGCCATTCCGACTATTGCGAGCCCGGTAATTCCCTTTTCTCAGGACCCACACCCGGTACATCCCCATTCCCATTCGATCCCACATACGGCTCAATGAGAATGGGGAAGATGCTAACAACAGACCTGTTAATGACGTGTCCATTGTTAGCATCCTGGTCTGACCTCGTAATGAGGCAGTAGAGTGATAACAGCACCGGCAACTCTACCAGCGCCATTATCACTCTACCGCCTGGGTCATAATGAGGCCCAATGTCTCTTCCTGATGTAGATCAAATATCAGTCATCTTCAGAAGAGAAAAAACATGATGACAGTGTATGTTTCAGCTTGAATTGATCCAGTAACTCGTCTTCTTAATTTTTGGCAGCCTTCATCAGGACAATTAAAAAGATGTTCATGTATTCAACCCTCAATGAAATGGTCTAGGGATGTAATTAAAATTGTTCTCTTTCTGTATCTGCATCCAGCATCAAGCTGCATATTCTTTTTCCCGTGATGTTGGAGTTCTTGAGTGTTCACTCTGTACTGATCAAAAGACTGTCTCTGCTACATCGCAGAGAAAACATGGGAGTACCAGCATGATTATTGCTATTTCTGCAGATGCGTGGCATCAGCCACCGTCTGTAGAGATGACAATAATCACATCTACTATGAGGTTACTCCAGCATTTTCTCACGTGCACACGTACACACACACACGCACACACACCCTAAACCCTTTGAGTTTCCTTCCATATAGACATAATATATACATGTCATAGGCATAGGGTCTTTATCTCTATCAGGATTTTAGATGCAAATGGGGCACCCTAATCTGTGCCAGCCTTTGTCGGACTAAGAGGACCTATCACAACTTTTCTAACCCTGGAGAAAGGAATGTTGATGATGGGTAATGGATTTGAGTGTATGGGGGCTTACCTACATGATTCCCAGAAGTCTTTTGACACAAAGGGCATTCCAGACAGTATTTCTGAATTTGCTGGTGGGTCTTAGTTACCCGTTGATGCCCCACAGAGAGATGAATATAGCCAGGTCAGCTTTCTGAAAAGATGGGATACAAACAGATGATATTTATTTTGACCCCATCCCATCACATTATGTATTACTATGTGCAAAAGATCCTTTCACTCTTCAAAATAGGGCCAGTCACTCGTCTTCGCTTCGCTGCAGTAATGGTGGCATCAAAAGCAGCAGTTACAAAGAGATCATTCATTTGAGCTAAGTCAATATGGGTTCTGGAGAGGTTCCTTGGTCCTGGTCCTGGGGTTAGGTACCTGCTCCTCTAGAGAGTCTGACTGAGCCTGCTTCAGCCCCTGGTCAATGCTCTACCTAGTTCTCCTAGGTGATTGCTGGAGTAAATACAAAGATGCAAATCCATGTTCACCCCGTTCCATCTCTTCTAGCTCTTTGAGTTGTTTATTCTGGGTGGAATGTGCACTTCACAAATCAACTGAGCTTTGGAGTCCCATCCTGGACTATGAACGTCTCAGAGTTATGATTAAAAAAAAGTACCTTCCCCACAATAATCTGTCAACCACTCCAGCTGCATATTGATACCTTACAGATGTGGTCACATTGGTTCCAAAGGCACACAAGGTAGCTCAATTCTAAGGCCTGTGGAAACAAGGGCTCCCCCTTGATGAAATGACTACATGGTAAACACTATACAAATCCATTCCTGCTGGGAAGTGAGTGGCTTTCCTATGAACCTGCTCCATTCTAGATGTTTAGACCTTCCCTTTGTAGGGATTGAAAGCCCTGGCTAGGCTTCTGGAAGATCCCACTTGTGACACCATCTGTCACATAGTCGAGTGGGGTATACCAAGAGCCCAAACTCAATTCTTAAGTCAAAAGAATTTTATTAAACACACAAAGTCTCTCCACAGGGTTTAAAACAAAAACATAAGCTGTCAGAATAGACTGTTCTCAAAGTTCTAAAAGCGTAAAGGTTTTCTTTAAAATGTTCAAGAGTTTTGAGGTTCTTCCTCGTCACTCACAGTCTCATTGGTCCTCTCTCTGAGCTTCTTTATGCTTGTCTCTCCTTGATGGTGAGATGTTACAACCTTTGGTTTACCTTGCAGGTCCTGTCGACATCTGTAAACCACATCTACTACAAGCTGTAGGAAAAGTACAGATTCTCTTCATGTTTAAGACAGAGTCATTTGGGGTTCCCTGTCACAGTTTCCACAAACAAGTTGAAGAGGTCTATGTTATGTCTCTCCTGACCCTCCTCGGCCCCTCTCTACTTCTGCTCTGGTCTTGCTCCATCCTGATGCCACTCCACATGCTTATGAAGACATGGCTCCCTGGTTACACGTTGAAAAGTAACACATGTTCCATATGGCTTCCACCACTGCACTCACTGCATTATTGTGAACCTTTGCAACTCTGAAAGGATTAGAAAATGTCAACTTACCATTCTCTCTTTTATGTCCTCATTTGGTTCTCACATGGTCACCCACTTCAATCTTTCTCCATTCCTCAGACAGAGAATGCAATCATAGACACAGGTTGCGTTTTGTCCTTCTGGAATGCATTTTGGAGATTTGCATGCCAAACCCTCATGAAACATGTCCATGCTTACCCTATCTAATAACCAGGCTGGAGATAACTTAGAGATGGGTTCCCTTCCTCTAATAACACTATGAGTAAACACTCCTGTGGTTCCAGTCAGTGCAGTTCTCAAACTCCACATCAGCTGTTTCAAGGTATTCTTCCAATCGATTTGGTGAGAAAGCGCATGTTGGAGTTCAACACTAATAACCATGTAAATCCTCTCAACCCTGCCATTAGTCTCTGTGAGATAGACAGAAGGAAACTCCAGCAACAATCCTTAGATTCAGAAAGCCCCGCCACTGCCTTTGCCTTAAACTGTGGCCCATCATCACTCAACACAGTCCCTGGATACCCCTCTCTTCTGAAAATCTTATTGAGAAACTCTATAGTACTTCCTATAGACACTTGGTCCACAATGGCCACTTCCAGCCACTTGAAATAATGATCCAACAATACAAATACAAATGTACTCCCCTTTCCAAAGGAAATTAATAATTGGGTATTTTCCCTCTTTTTTGTTAACAGGGGACCGATTTTTAACCAGCAAAAACCCAGATTAAGCACTCAAAGAGAAAAACCAGTTACCCCTTTCTCCGTCCATGATATGAAGACTGTTTAGCCAAACACAATCTTACTATATTTCACCGCCATGAAGCATAACTTGAGACAATACACAATATTTCAATACATTTACAATTTTATTTTTCACATAAGTAACACATTTTGTATATAGATTTTATACATTTTCACCATCGCAAAAAAATAGTTAAAAACGATACTGCGCACAACAAACCCAATTTGCAGTTTTTCATGCTGCTAAAACCCAATATGCCATTTTTTTGGGTAGACGGAACTGTACATGGTTTAGTTTTGAAAACACAAGAGACAGAACAACTAATAATCTCTATTGGTTCAACAAAACCCGTGGTTATTCCTCTGCTGGAATGATCTTCTCGGTTTTATTTGCGCTAACTTCCCCTGATCTTACCATCCGAGAGCCTTTACACCGTTTATTTTGTCACATGAAATGTAACTACCTGCCATATGTTCCTCAAACTCTATCAGAAGACTCCTGCATCCCTGTCTAATAATGGAGGAGCCTCCATAAGCCCAGGGTCCTTAATGTCTGATATATACAATATGGAATTCAACCCCTTCTTACACATTTCTACCCATATATCTCTCATGATAATGGGTACAGAGGTCCAGAATCCACAACAACCTCTGTGTTGCTACCGTCCACCATGAACATGCATTTAGGCGTTTTCCTCCTTACACCACCGATCATGATTTCTGCGTCCGACCGTGAGGTTCTTACACACATTTCACACTGTTATTGTTTTTGCGCCCCTTACACACCACTGTGAAATGCCACTAAGTCCCTGCAATTTGCAAATGTCTGCTTATTGGCTGGCCATGACCTCGAATTGGCATAGTGACCCAGACTACCGCAATGGAACCACTGAAACTTAGAGCAGCTTAGACTCTTGACACCCACTTTCTTATGTTCTGTCTCTCACTCCTTCTTCTGTTTCTTCCCTTACACCTTTTTTTTCCAGCCCCTTTGGCTTTACTGTAGTTGTTTGTTACAATCCAATATACCAGTGGTCTCTCCTCAATGTCATGTGACATGTTGATATTCACAACTCGCGCCTGTTCGCACCTCCATGTAGTGTGACACGCCGATGTCCGCAGCTCACGCACTTCCTTTTTTGAATTATCCGCAATAAGGTGGTGTTGCATGGAGCTGACTCACATCGCCGCATGCAGTCTGGCTGGAAAGCGGGCACGTCCACCTCGCGCACGGTGCCCGTAGCCTCTGCCCTCAATTAAGTGTGGCTGATGATGTGGTAAATACACTGTTGTGCCCAGTAAAGGTTAAGGGGAAGAACACCTCAAATTCCATTGCTCCTGAATCCCCAGGTTCAGCCATAGATTCCAAGTCCTAATTCCAAATGTACAGCGGCTAAGTGCTAGCTCAACTGACAGAGCGAGATATGGTGGCCTCCCACATCAAGACCCTCAAACACCCACAAGAAGGGGAGACCACA
This sequence comes from Ambystoma mexicanum, assembly GCF_040938575.1. NCBI lineage: Eukaryota > Metazoa > Chordata > Amphibia > Caudata > Ambystomatidae > Ambystoma > Ambystoma mexicanum. The sequence goes on along the minus strand of NC_090934.1, from coordinate 1,204,892,731 downwards.
AGCATCGAGGCAGTGGCAGGATAGTACAATTCAGGAGAACAGAGCGTTCAACAGAGGTGCACGGTCAGGTTATGACCTGCTGTCGCCATTTTAAGCGTCTACACTGAAGGCTCTCTGGTTGCCAAAGACAAGTGCAAAAACAAAACCAGTTGTTGCCAGCTGGTAGCCCAATTATGCACTGCTAGAGGGACGTAAAGTCCCAAGTATATTTAATGGTCTTAATCAGTGATCCCCTTTGTCTGGGAAACACCTGATAGACCTATACTTTTTCTGATTTCAACAGTAGCATTTAGGCCAGTCATTTTGATACAGGTATCACAATGGCTTTTCAATAGCAGGATTCTTAAAAAGAACATTTTACAGTAATATTCATCAATCAACAATGAAGGAAAGCAACGAGTCATTGTTGTATTTCGAAATTGTAATCAAATAGAAGTCATGTACAATACATATAAAGAGACAAAATGTACAAATCCAATGGTAAATCCACACGTTACACATATACAAAATGGTTTCTCAAGTTGTATTGCATTTTTCACATTGTGGTTTGGAAACCCATTACAACAGAATAGTTGTAATTGTCCAGTAAGCTCCTTTTAAAAATGCAATTGCCAACGCGTTTCGGACTAGAAACCGCCCATCGTCAGGGCGTGGGAGTTCATAGTTCCTTAAGATTCCAAATGTTATTATTCTCTACACATGATCACCTAAGGGGCAAAAAGTACATTCAATTACTCCAATTTAGTATGGATCATTCAAGGTAATAATGAATTCTAATACCTATAGGTACTAACTGTGTGTGTGTGAAAGAAACAGCAGTAATTGTAGAAGCCTGCATGTAAAAGACAGGTGGGTCAGAAATCATCACAGTACTGCACGTCTAGTTTGCGCCTTGCCGAGAGATTAGAAAACGACTCACCCGGCTATTCTAAAAGTTGCATTGGCCGGGTTTGAAGTATGTAGCCTTTCGGAATGCTGGAGGCTGTGTTCACTAGTGAGACAAAAAAGGACGGGTAAGGACACATCCTCCACAAATTACTTAATTATTCCAGGTAAAAGAGCCTGCGGCTCGACCGTGACAAGCACTGTGCTATTACCTCAGGCGATTATGTAAAAATGAGGGTCAAACAAGCAACTCTGCCGTATGTATGTTTATTCTAAGCCTTTAAGCCACAGTGATTGCATCCACTGTCATGATCACTATTGGCCACATGCGCCAATATGTGGTTCAGATGCGATTGTCTGTATCATGACCACGATAATGCCTAGCCAAAACACCAGCGTGTACTTTACTGCTAGTTATGTAATAAATCTACATTTCTTGAATAAGTCAGTGCCGCCTGCGACTCGACCGTGGCAAGCTCTATGCTATTATTTCAGCCGGTTATGTAAAAATTAGGGTCAGACAGATACAACTGTCGTATGTATAATTTCTGTAAGCATTTAAGCCACAGTGGCTGTATCCACGGTGCTGCTTATTCTTAAGCCATGTGTGACTATGTGGGTCAGATATGAGGATCTGTATCTTGAGCACGATAGTACCAAACCGCAACTGTCAGCGTGTACTAGTGTACTAAACTGCTAGTTATGCAATAAATCTACATTCCTTGAATAAGTGTCTGCTGTGATCACAGACTCCATAAATACATGACACCATAGTGCCACACCATTTACAATAGATTGCCTACCTCCTCGGAGTCCATGCGGGATCAGAGCCGACCGTCTACACGACGCGTGGCCCGATCACTCATTGTGCATATAGTTACCTTGACACTGGCTCGCATGCGTGCCAGTGCCACGTTGCTCTAGCCTCCATCTTGGTATGGGAAAGGGGGAGTGGCTAATGCACAAAAACATTAGCCGCAGATGTAATTGACATAAATATCAAATTATAGCGGCTCGATCTGTGGCCAAAATAGAGCCCAACGGGGAGCCAAGGTTGGAATACAAGTTCCTGCCCATCCAGCTCTATACGTCTAAACAATGTACGAGTGGTTATGTGGCTAGATAAGAGTGAATAGTATACAGTGTGGCACAGTGCCTTAAATCCGATATGGTGATGTCAAATTTCATTTTGCCGGATTAACTGCGTCAGTGCAGCGTGAGTGCAGTGAAATATGTGGTGTCTGCCTAGGTTTGCTGTGAATGTGAGGTGGTGTCTCTGATGTCAGAACGGGTGTCGGCTAGGGGTCTTGAAGGGGGTTAAACCCTTTGATACATTCTTAACTTAGGACAGAGAGTTCAGCTCTGTGAAAGGAAAAGTGGTTCCAGATTCCTCTTCTCCAGCAGTACTTGGCGTGAAGGCATCATGAAGCAAGACACAGGGCCTCATTATGAGGTTGCCAGTCCAGTAACAACAGTACCGGTAAGCTTGCTGTTACCTTCCTAGACCAGCAAACTACAAGTTCTGCAAACAAGTGCCTTTCTGCCTGCCAGGTCTGACCTGGTGGGCGGAAAGGCACCCGCTCGCTGACCTTGACGGATGCACCAGCACCGTTGCACACCGTGCCGGTGCATCCGTCCTCCCCATTCCCATTGAGTCCAATGGGACTCAAATGGGAATAGGGATTCTCTTTTTCTGGTGCCTGGCCGTAGGGTACGGTTTTCGCTGTGTTGATAATTGCACATCATTCGCTGTATCATTCATATAATTTCCATATCTTCTATTTAATTCGGTATTCAATCAATATTTTTGCATTTCACAAAATACTTGCCAGTTTGTTTGTTATTCAATATTCTTTCATTCGGTCTCCAGATCCCTTTCTCAGAAGCTTCAATTCGATCGGCAATAGCAAATGTCAAATTCCTGCCCTGGAACGCCCTGGTAAGAGTGTTCCCTTTCTCACACTCACCGGTTCTCGGCAGCTCCTCTGGGCATCTTTCTTCCGTTATCTGGCTTCCACTTGCTTCCTAGGTACGTGTCAGGAATTCCAGCAATCAGCACTTTTCACCTGTGAACCTTGCTGCAGCGGCCCATGGCTCTTCTGGGTCTTCTGTGTGCCCCAGCTCCAGCTGGGAACACACAGCATAGGGGATTGGAGGGGCTCCAACCCTCTCAAAGCCCAGACAGCTTGCAGTGCTTCTCTCACCCCGCTTCAATACACAACATCCTCTCCACCGGACCCTCTCCAGCCCTCTCCTCCGCACACAGCTGCATCCTTCTTGCCAGGCAGGTTCTCTCTGTCTCTCTGAATGTCCTGCCATTTATGCACCTGTGGCCTCTCAATTATTTACAGGTGCAAGTCATTTGTTTGACCACAGGTACACCCATTAAGGGAACATGCATGACCCTCGCAATGGTTTTCCTCCATAGTTCTCTTCTTAGTCTAAGTACCAAAGTGATGAAATTGACTAGAAGTGTACATTACTCCTAGTTGCCTCTTCCTCATCTCAGTCTTAAAGACATATAACTGTGGGACAGTTGTTGTGTATGGAACAGAAACAGACTTACAATACCCTACGAAGGCAGGGGGAACATAGGGCTAATTCTCATGAGGGAAAGAGGATACCATGTGTCACCTGCAGACATCCTCTTACCACTCCCCAAAGTCCCTCCACCCAGTTGATCCTCCCTCACCTTTCTACCCCCAGGGCCAGGATCCAAGAGGGACTGTCTTTCCCAAGCCACCTGGATGGAAGATCCAAGTGGAGTAGATGGTAGGATACCTTCAGGTTCCTCACACTGGTATTATTGATTCTATTTGGTCCCATACTGTTTTAGATCCCTATGTGTAGGAGCTGCCTTCCTTAAAGTAACAATGAGCCTTATTGAATTTTCCACCAAAATCATTTACCATTACCATCACTCAGTTCTGTAGAGTTGCCACGGATTACAAGTGGTGATAATTCCCCACATGTGGGGACCATCGGACTCCATGGGGATTGTTGGCAGATTTGCCAGTGGCAGAATCACTGTGTGGTAAATCCACTGATATTTGCCAGTATGTTACGTTATGTTATGTTATGGGAGTTTATAGAGTGCACACCCAGAGGCAAGTTGGTGATAAGAGACAAGAGCAGCAGAAAGAAAAAAGAATCTTAGAACAAATGGATTTTAGTGCACGCATGAACTGAAGATTGTTGTTCATAGCATGAAGGATGTGAGGAAATGAGTTCCAAAGTTGGCTAGCCACAACAGAAAAAGAGTGCCCACTTCTATGCACATATCTGAAGCGAGGGACTGACACAACCCAGGCATAGCCGAGCAGAGGAGGCGGGAAGGTACATACCAACGGAATTTAGTTTTTGGTATTCAGCACCTGTGCAATTTGAAGCGTGATAAACATTGCATAAAGCCTTGAAGTCGACCCATTTAGGAACAGAAAGCCAATGCAAGAGAACTGGTGAGATGCGCACTGTCCTGGGGTGGGGGGGGCGCAGAAACAAGTCTGGCCGCAGAGTTCAGGAGAAACTGAAGACAATTAATCAGATACAAGGGTTGAACAAGGAATAGTGAATTGCAATAATCCAGGGAAGAGAGTGCAAGAGAGACAACCACAGGGGCGTGAAACTGGGGTGGCACTAAAGGGAGTACTTTACAGAAGATTTTCAACTGGAAAGGCCCCCTCTGACATAAAAGCTTTGATTTGCGGTTCCATGGAGAGAGAGGAAGAGATCTTAAATCCAGATCCCTAACCACTAGAAGCGAGGAGGGGAAAAGGCAGAGTGAGAGAGGCCAAAACAAAGGGGTACAGAGGGAGTTCTCCAGAGGGGAGCACACCACAAGAACCTCTGTTTTGTCACCATTGAGTTTTAACAAATTTAGGCTCATCCATTTCCCAACAGATGGTAGGCAGGATCTAAGCCTAGACAACGTTTCAGAGGAGGAAAGGTCCAGACGGAAGACAATTTGAGTATCGTCTGCATATGAGTAGCAGACAAATCAAAAAGATGATATAAGCTTAGTGGGAGGCTGGATATACACATTCAACAACACTGGAGTAATAGCCGAGCCCTGAGGGACACCACAAGACAGAATGTCGGGAGAGATCAGAAAGGGGAAAGAGAAAGAGAATGAGAGCAGTCCTGGAGAAAATACTGAAACCAAGAGTGAACAACTCAAGATATGCCTGCCCCGGTGAGGTGGTCAAGGAGGACTGTCTGGTCAACCGTGTCAAAGGCAGTAGAGAGGTCCAACAGAGCGAGATCTCCCAATCCTCCCTGATCGTGTATAGACATGAGATTGTCTAACACAGACACCGACACGCTCTTAGTCCCGAGGGTTCAAAGAGAAAAGTAAAGTTGCAGATTCACCAGCAGATTTTTGCTGGAGGTAAATCATCCACATTACCTCCAAATGTAGAATACGGTGGTGTTTATAAAGAAGGAAACAAATAATGTACATAAAGGGGAAGGTGGCATTGCTTTTCTCCAGTTTCTTGTCAAAGCACAGTAGGCCTTCAAATATTCTGTAATAGGTTAAAAATACACAAAGGCCAATATCAATTGAAACATTAAAAGACAAACACATTTACTGGACTGTGCAGATTGAAAATGTACACTAACACCATGGCAACAAATCTTGTATGGACATTGTTCTGCTGTCAACGTGGGATCGAAGGACTGCTCTATTTGCACCTGTCATTATTTGTGAAAGCCTTTCTTCTTCCAGGAGGCCCATGTTACACTCCCTGCGGAAATAAACGAGTGTTTGCTTCTGCCTTCTAGTCTGAGCGGAGAGTGTAGTCAGCTACCAGTTGACGTCATTGCAAGGCGGGAAAATTACATCCTGGGAGGGGCCCAGCACTGCTGGATATGAGTGAAACATCCTGCACTTTCAGATAAGAAAACCTTTACCAGTAGTCATAGCAGGAAGAATGTATTGAGAAATTTCCCCACCCTCTCACCCATACTGCCTTGAGACCCTGTGTCGCGCTGAGGGGAAAACATTTAGATCACATGACGATACTCTCTGAATCACTAGTACTAAGGGTTGAATAAAATACCCATTCGAAATCAAGTTTTAACAAAAGGTCTGCAGCCTTTGTTCAGGGAGAGTTCACCTGCATGAAGCCATGGGAGAGGAAGCGTGCCATCTTTCTGCTGCAGAACCCTGCTCTCCACGTACATTACTGGCTCTATGTCCAAATCTAACCGGTCGAAGGTCGCATACCAAAAAGGCTGAGTTTTTTTCTTTTTTAAGGGGATTGTTGCAGTCTTCAATGGCCAGAGAATGGCTATTTCAGGGTTTTTACCCCACCCCTGGATCCCAGGCCCCACCCGCTGCCTGTCCCCAGCTTCTCCCACATTGATGGAATTTTCTAATAGCTCCAAATCCCTCCCTTTGCTCCCCCTCCCTTTGCTGCCACACCTATAGCGCGTGCTCCTCCCCCACATAAACAGATGCATCCATACACAGACACACACGCACTTACCTGATGTATACGCCGGATCTTCCCTCCTACGGTCGCGCCGGCCTGTTAGTGCGCATGCACTCAGTGCGGTGTGAGTTTGGGTTTTGCTGCACTTAGTGGTCTGCGGCATTTGTTATGCGGCCTCTTTTGGCCATTATCTATATAAATACTCTATACAAGGGCAGATCTTCCCCCTTGTTCCTCCTTTTCGGCAAATTCACCCAGACACCCAGTGGTCCAGGAGAGACTCTGATAGCTGTGGAACAGCTGTGGCAGAAAGGTCTGTTTCTTCCCAACTTTAAACTAACAGCAGAAACTATTAGGTCTTAGGTCACCACTGCAAGATGCATTGTTTCCCACTTTTACAAACAGGCAACAGAGAATCAGAAACGAGGGGAATCATGATCAGATCATCAGGAACTCCATGGGACATCCAATGGGAAATGGTGCATACATCCTGTCGTCAAATTAGAAGGAGGAATAACCTGTTAAAAGAAGAATTGGCTAATCAAGAAAGTCAACCACGCTGCAAAGGCACAGATTCAGAGAGATAGTGTCCTAAATGTGTCTCGCTCCTTAGAGGCAGAAGAAGCAAGGGAGACAGAGATAGATAGAGAGAAAGAGAGAGACAGACAGACAGACAGAGCGAGAGACTGGCCGTGCAACGATCCAATGCAAAATGCCTGAAGAAGAAAGCAACAAGTCTTCTGAGGGTCATATCTCAGATACTGGCTGTGGCCAGACCCAAAAGAAGGGCCAAAAGCCTATGCAAGACAATAATATTCCAGAGACTGGCTGAAACCCGGCACCATACAAAAGGATTCAAAGACATGATGTGGGGAGAAGCGGAGAAGAGATCCCTAAGAATATACTGAGCACTAACTCCCAGAAAATCCCAGAAACCAATACCAGAGAATCAAGGCGAAACCCAAAAGCCTGCTGAGAGTGATATCTCAAGCACTGGCATAGACCAAATCGACAAAGAAGAAGAGGAAGCTATGAGCATGCTGATGGCTACATCTCAGTGAGTAATGTACTCCTAGTCCTAGTCTCCATACTGTATGGGTGTCCCTGCACAGAGACGGGACTGGAACCTTTATGTCCTCCCCCCTGCTGAAAGTGCATTTCCACTATAAATTTGGAGTGTGGAGGCGCAATTGTGGATATGGCCACATTATGCAAGCTCTGCCCTCTGGGGCCTCACCTCAATACCCCTTTTATGCGTCAGCCACATCCCAGCTCGTATTTTCTTTTAGGTGGATCAATAGAGGACCAAATGGAGGAAAGGGGACTACGGACTAGGAGTACATTAGTCACTATGGTGAGTAACATTTTGTAACTCCTGCATCCCGTCCTCTTTCCTCCATACTGTATGGGCGATTACAACACACCCAAAGAGATGGGAGGAGAATTAAATACTGAGTAGAAGATGCAAACAGGTTCTTTAAAACAGCTTGCCCAAAAGCAGCATCTGACCAGAGCTGTTGTCTAAACAATAGTGTTTACAAAAGGGCCAGGGGAAGCTGCCTTGCTTACTATGTTCCAAGAGATGTGTCTTTGAGATGCTTCTACTGAAGCCTTTGCTCTGACCACATGTGTATAAAGACCCAGGAAGGTTTTTCTTGGAGGCTGTTTGCTACTGAGTTAGCTGCCACCATCCTTCTAGCTATTAAACGTGGATACCTGTTTGCCTGCAGAATAGTCCCCAATAAAACGCTATTGTTTGTCTCAAATACAAACAATGAAGATTTATTTCGGCTTCTGAATGTGTATTTGGAGGAAATGGGGGTACAATAGGTTCTTGGTTAGTATGGACAGCTGTGACCACCTTAGGCAAGAACGTGTTAGGAGTACTACCTTTTCTTTGTGAATAAGGTTCAGAGGCCATCTAAGCCTGTTTCTGACTGACTCTACGGGCGAAATTCAAAGGTGCCAACAGAGCTGTCTTCCAAGTCACCCATTTTATGTCCTTTAATGCAATGGGTTCATGTGGTTTGTGCAATATTGGTGCCACATAGGGTGCAAGTGCATAAGTGGAGGATATAGTCTACATAATCCCTGTAAGCGTCTCTTCACCACCAGGTTGCAAGATGAAATGACATCTCTACCTACAGTTTCTGTAGATACCAATGGCCACCAGATACGTCTGGAGCACGCCAGAGTGTGTCAAGTGTGCTGAGAAGGAAAGCACCTTATCCAGAGAGCACTTGAGAGGGTCAACATGGTGGTCCTTTGCACAGAAAGAAAAGTGATTCCATCTATTTTGCATTGAGCTCCAGTTGAATACTTCCTTGCTTTCTGAATTATTTGAAGATGTTGCTCACATAGCCGTACGTGTCATAATGTTAGTTCCTCAGGGCCTAAGCTGCTAGAGCTAGTGTTTATGGAGCTGGCTGGATTACTGCTTCCTGTTGCTAGGTCAGCAAATGGTTGTAGGTTGTTTTCAGTTTAAAGGGACCGTGGCTTGATAACCAAGATAGACCTGGATACCGCACTCTGGATGGCCACGTGTGGCTCAGCAGAATCATTGTGTCACATCCAGTTGATGTACAGAATTTGTGAATCACTTCTGCAGCAGGGTTATTTGAATGAACAATTAACACCACAGGTTGTTTGCTGTGACCCTGAAAGCATCCCCTAGGAAACCTCATCCCTCCCATATGGCAAAGAGATGGCACTTCGAGTTTACCTCTGAGGCAAATAAGTCCACTCCCGGGTGACCCTAACACTGGAACACTGGGATGCTTCCTGATGTATCTCCCACTCGTAATTGCTTCTTCCCAATCTGCTCAGTCTGCCGGCCTCTGTGTTGCTGTGGCCTGGAAGGTGAACTGCTCTGAGCTGCCTGCCCTGAGCTACGGCCATATCCCAAATTTATATCGCCAGCCTGCGTAGAAGAGGTGATCTTGTACCACCATGCTTGCTGATATTCAAAATGGATGTCGAAATGTCTGCCATGACCAGTACTACTTGAGCAAAGGTAGAAAAGATTTCAGTGTGAGCCAAATCGCTTTGAGCTCTAGGGAATGTGTGTGATGTTTGCTGTCCAGAGTTGACCAGTTTCCGTAGACCGGATACATGCCAGGGTGGCCACTCCAACCCTCAAGGGAAGAGTCGGTGGTGACCGCTACTGGGTGTGGAGTTTGACGTAGCAGTGCTCACCTCATTACATTCCTATCCACCTTCCATCAACTCAGATCCTGTCTTAACGAGTGTGGTATGAGGATTATGTCCTACTGGGAACACATCTCTTGGTCCCACGAGTGCACTAAATGGAGTTGCAGCATTCTCATCCTCAATCTGGCTAATGGGACTGTGAGGGTACATGATGCCATCAGACCCAGTATGTTCTGGTACCCCCACGCTGATGTTGTCCGCCTGCTGAGGAAATGGTACACAGCTCAACAAATATCCCTGAATCTCTCCTGGGTGGGGAATACCACCTGTTTCAGTGTATCCCATCTGACTCCCACAAATATCAGTGACTTGGAAGGATTCAAATCCGATTTCATAAAGTTGACTGAAAAAACTAAGTTGAGCAGGATGTCCATTAGCATTTGCTCAGGGCAGAGGGAGAAAAGACAAAGAACTTCATGGAGGCTGGAACCACCAGTATAAGACCGCAGGCCAGGTCTTGGCAGCAACGTGTCCACTCCTGCTGCAATCCTCTGCCACCGGGGGGGCTCTTGGAACTGTTCCAGAAGCAGAGGATCCCTATAGAAGGAGGTCCTCTCGCACTGGCATAGTGGCGTGCCTGATATTTGGTCTTTGCTTGGATGACCAAGGGAGGCTTCAGTCTTTCTGGTGTCGTTCACACCAGAGCAGGTGCTGCAAAAGACAGGACAATGCATTGTGGGGGAAGCAATATGATACGTTATTGATAACGCGCGTAATACCCAGAGGTTTCTAAGCGCGGACCTGGGGATTGAACCTGTGTTGCTCCATGTCGTCTTGCTTCCAAGGCGAGCACGTTGCCGCTGAGCTATCCTCCCCAGACAATGCAACACCCTTCCTCTGTCCAGCAATGTGCACCCCGGCTGGAATCCTGTCGTCATGCTCTCTACTCTCTGGGCCATCAAGGGCATGGTCATATGAAGTCTTATCTCCCATAAAATGATGACTTTGCCAGGCAAATGAAGCTTCAACTGGCATCATATTCAAATACTAGAGCATTTGAAGCTGCATTTTGCATTAGTAGTAGCACCTACACATGTGAGTCCATATTGGGTCCGAAAGGCTTAAGTTGGTATAAGATGGCAGTATGTCAGCCTTTGAAACTGCACTTGGCATAGATGATAGCAGCGGGGAATCTTAGAATGCACCTTATATTAGAGGATTATACCAAGTGTGGCAGATCATCCCCCTCGGGCATATGCAACCACAATCAGGTGCATGAAGACCAACCCCATTGGGATATGAAGGAGATGCTATGGACTAAGAAAAGTATGTTGTGAGGAATGAAATCCAACTTTCCCTCCTGCACAAATGGCCCAAGATCTAGGGCGCACTAGTAATCCCAGTGTTGAGGTAGTAAGTGCATTATTCTGGAGATACTGCAAGTCTTTGTGCTCCAACCAGGTGAGTGCTGTGACCCCAATCCTAGTTAAAGGGCTGCACTACTGATAAGAAGTCGTTTGACCTGGGCTATGTACAAAGTGACCCTGTGATTATAGGTCTTAAGTGTGAAACTTAAAAGTTTGAAAACTCAATCTACAATATACTTAATGTGTCTGTGCCTTTAAGTGTAACCTGTTTGCTTTTCCACAGGTACAGCTTCCGAAGTGGCAGAGGAGCAAAGTTGCAAGTCTCGCCAGGACTCAATAGGTGATGACACTGGTGGCTCACTCTTGGAGCATGGGGCATACAGGACCATGGTTTCCATTGGGCCTTAGGTACTGCATACTTACCAACATTCTGTGATCAAAAAGATGTAGGAACTTTCAAGTTTCAAAAATAATCATTTGCATAACAATGACATCACAGGAAAATACAAAACATACATTGTTGGCACCATTGAAGCATTCTAAAATACACAACCCATCAAACACCACAACATGGAAAGATGTTGAAATGTTAAAAATGTATAATTCTGAATGGTAAATTAACACCAAATTTAATTACACAGAAGGTAATCACACAGAGCTGGTAGGGTACGTTTGCCACTGCTCTGTAGCAGCAGCCTGTGCAATACATATGTATTCCTGCAGTGCAAATTGAACACTGAATGACATGGAGACTTATACCCCTTCAGTCTGATAGGCAGATGCTTGTCATGTTGACGTTCCCAGGACAAAGGGGGCGGGAGGGACAGGGAGAAGGAAGGAAAGGGAAGTGACGTGGGAGGGCGGGGAAACAAGTTAGTTCATGTTGTGCATTGAGTAAAGTTACACGCAGACTGCCAGCGCTCCGTGTCTGCCTATTTATTACTGCGCAACGCGCCTGGCCCAGAGCGACTACGCTACAATGGCGACGAGGATGGGATGCGAAGCAGCGCACCTCTCTTGGTGAGAGCGACGTGACTTGCCCATCACAAACCCACAAAGAAAGGCAGAGCGCTCGAAGGTGCGTACACCCGCCGCTGAAACCTGCCGCACAGCCTCAGGTCGAGTCGAGTGAACTACGCGGGGGAGCAGGGAGCCCCGCCCGCGCTCTACACCTCGCCTGGGCCGCAGTGGTGATCAGGAGCAGAGAGCCCAGCCTGCGCTCTACACCTCGCCCGAGCCGCGTTGGTGATTAAACTGCAACAGAGAACGCACGCAGAGGAGCCAGGAGCCCCGTCTGCGTTTGGGAGGCCAACACAAGGTACGGCCTACACACACGACACATGTTTTCACGAAGGAAAGCACTGATGCCGCCCCGGACCCGCTGAGGGAGGAAACCTGTGCCCCAACACCACGTGGAGAGGGAGCAGTGATCCCACATGGCACCCCCAAACCCACACAGGACAAGGGGAAGGGCATGGCAAAGCGTGTGCATGCACACCAAAAGGGGGCATAGACAAGTGCTCAGGACTCAAGATCACAGCAGGTGGTGCTGTAAACACCCTGTAAGGGGAAGGACAAGCGGATGGTGCTCGTGCCCTACCAGGCGTCCATCCAGCACCCGTGAAGGAGGATATCACTGGCAATTTGAACCCCGGAAACAGACATACTCCCAACAGCATGTCAGGTCAGGAAAATGGGCAAGGAGCACAAGCTCAGGGAAATGGGCTCCCACACCAACATTGACTATGAGAGGCACCTGTTCCACAGCACGAAACAGGCAAAAGTGGAGACCATGGATGCCTATTTGATGCGATTACGCACTAAGCTGAAATACTGCGATTTTGCAAACTACTCGCATACTGAGGCCCTCAGGTCACAAATCATATCTGGGTGGGAGTCTCAAGTGTTCCGCAGGAAACTGCTCCAGAAATCCTGCACACTCGAGGAAATGCTAGCGCTGGTCAGGGTCGAAAGGGCTATTGACTCTCAAGTAGAAAGCTTCGGAAACAACACTGCCGGAGAGAAACTAAACAGACTGCAGCTAGAAAAGAGATCAGAAGAACTCTTCTGTTACAAGTGCGTATTCGAATATCCCCATGAAGCAACATGCCCCACTGTTGGACAACGCTGCACGTCTTGTGGCGAAGAAGGACACTTCAAGGCGGTATGTAGGCTATTCCGAGACCGAGGGAGAGAGTGACCCAGAGACAATGCATCTCTGGCCAGAAGTCGATACGGGGGACCATCCAACATCAACCCAGCCCCAAGCACCTCCAACACCCAGAATCAGCCCCCAAGTGACCAAAAGGACAGAGACTCTGGAAAAGACCAACAGAGAAGGAGAGAGAGAAGGAGATTTGTGATGCATGCGCGCCCTGAATGGAGATCAAGACGGCACGTACGCTACTTGGTAGAACAGTCCCCTACCGAGTCAGATCTCAGCTCATCGGGGAGTGACCAGAAAATAAAGGCATACGTCTACGCCCTGGGACACCCCACGGCGACTGCTCACAGCCTGACACTCATCATTAAGCTACAAGAACGACCAACGGAGTTCCTCATAGACATCGGTACCACTGTCAATGTGGTGTGTGAAAAGATATACCCGGAACTAGTCCAGAAACCTAAACTCCAGCCGGCTACGGTCGATATATACGCTTATGGAGCCAAGACCTCTTTGAAATGCCTGGGACAATTCAGTGGACTCTGCCGATATAAGGGGCAGGACATGAGGGTTCCAATACTCTTTCTGGCCACAGAGACAGACAGCAGCTGTGTTCTGAGTTTCAAAGCGGCCGCAGACATGGGCCTAATACACATACTCTACAACATAATGGTCCACAAGTACATAGACCCGGTGGAAATCAAACTCCATGTGGACAACTCCATACACCAGGTAGCCCAGCCATACCGCAGAATCCCCGTCAACATTCAAAAGAAGGTGGAGGACGAGCTACAAATGTTGCTGAAACAGGACATTATCGAGAAGGCCATTGGACCCACCACTTGGGTCTCTCCAATCGTCCCAGTCCCGAAGAAGGGATCCAAAGCTATTAGACTATGTGTCGACATGCAACGCTCGAATCAAGCCATCAAAAGGGAGAGATACCCTGCACCCCGAATCACTGACATGATTCATTTAGTGAACGGGGCAAAAGTCTTCTCCAAACTGGATTTACAAAAGGGGTACCACCAACTGGTACTGCATCCCAAGAGCCGCAACATAACCACTTTCGTCACTCATGTCGGCCTCTTCAGGTGCAAAAGACTAAGCTTCGGGGTGTCCTCGGGAGCAGAAACATTCCAAGCAGACAATATAATCAAACACATCCCGAACTGTCTCAACTATTCAGATGACATCTTACTCTTCAGAACCAACGTAAACAAACACAATGAGACCCTCATGAAAGTGTGAAAGGCCCTACATGATGCCAATCTCACGTTGAATAAGGACAAATGCGAGTTCCGGAAGAACACCCTAAATTCTTTGGCCGTATCTTCTTGGAATCAGGGATGACCCTAGCCCCAGACAAAGTGTCATCCTGAACGATACCTCGGCCCTAACCAACGTGTCCGACTAGCTGTCTTTTCCGAGCCTCGCCAGTTATTGCAACTGAGACTTTGCTTCAATCAGCGAGCCGTTACGGAAACTAACCCATCAGGATGAAAAGTTTGAGTGGTCCAGTGACTGTCAAAATGCCTTTGAAACAATAAGAGAGAGAGTCGCAAAGGCAGAGAACATGGCGTATTACAACCCCAATAGGAGGATGGAATTAACGGTTGACGCCATCCCCGTAGGGCTGGGCGTAGGGCTGGGGGCCATCCTTGCACAATTCGATCCACGAGACCCCTCGCAGAAGCACATAGTGGCCTATGCCAGCCGCAGCCTGTCCACCACCGAGCAGGCATACTCCCAAGCAGAGAAGGAGGGACTAGCCGTTGTATTGGCGTGCGAGAACTTCCATCTGTTTCTGTATGGGAAACCTTTCCAAGTCGCCACAGACCATCAGGCTCTACTATTTCTATATGGCAACCCGAAAGCCAAAATGCCTCCTCGGATCGCGCGATGGGGGTTAAGACTTCAAGACTACGCATTTGACATCATCCACAGGCCGGGGAAAAGTGACAACCCTGCCGACTTCTTATTGAGAAAACCAAGGGGAGAGAGCACACCAGAACCATCAGTGGCTGACCGATACTTAAGATATCTAGTCCATCAGACCACACCGGAGGGTGCCAACTCGGAGGAACTCGCTAGAGAAATGGAAAATGACCCGGCCTGCCACATCATCTGTGAAGGACTAGAGTCTAGACAGTGGCGAAGAGCCAGAGAAAGAGGGAAAGCAGCGGGAGGCCAAGTATGGGAAGACGTAGAGTGGCTCCTGCTAGTGAAAGAAGAGCTGGCAGTGTCAGACAATCATCTACTACTCAAAGACTGCAAACTAGTGATCCCTGAGGCCATGAGAGCGAAAGTAATCAAATTAGCACATGAGACTCACAGAGGCATAGTCTCAACCAAGCGCATGCTCCGCCAAAAGGTATGGTTTCCGAACATGGATGCCCGGGTAGAGGCGGCCCTCAAGGTGTGTCCCACATGCTGCTTCATCACACCAAACCGACACTAAGAACCTCTACGCATGTCAGAGCTTCCGCAGAACATTTGGGAGGCTGTTGCAGCTGACTTCTTTGGACCCATCGAAGGGGGGAAATATGTGTTAGCCGTGATGGACAAATACTCACACAATCCCAACGTGCGGCTGATCTCTTCTACGGCCGCCCATCACATGGTCCCAGCACTGGACCACATTTTCTCGGCGTATGGAGTCCCTAAGGTGCTCAAGACCGATAATGGGGCCCCATTCTGCGGACATCAATTCACCCAATTCACCCAATTTGCGGAGTATCTAGGTTTTCATCACAGGAAGATTACTCCTTTGTGGCCTCAAGCCAATGGAATGATTGAACGGTTCATGGCCAATCTCAAGCGAGCCCTGCAAGTTGCTAGTCTAACAGAACAGCCATATGAACAGGTGCTGAACCAACTGTTGAGGGACTACCGAGGTACGCCTCATAGCACAACAGGAAAGACCCCTGCCGAACTCATGTTCGGGCGAAACACTCAAACACGCATTCCCCAAGCAGAAGTGCTCAGCCGACGGCCGGCATTAGATCTGGAGGTCCGAGAGCGAGATGAGGCAGCCAAGGCCTGGATGAAAGAGTACGCAGATGGCCGACGGCAAGCACAACCATCCCGAATCAAAGTAGGTGATGTGGTAGCAGTTCGTCAACCAATGACACACAAACACACGGAGCCCCTTCTCGTCACACAAAAGAAAGGGTCAATGATAACGGCCCAAGGGCCCGCAGGATCTGTCACCCCTAATTCGTCTCACTTCAAAGAACTTCCACCAACAGAGACGAGACGTCTGAATGGAAGGGTGCAAGTTCCCCTGGAATATGAGTCTGATGACCCATGCGCAGGTGACCTGTGGGACCCGGACGAATCTGAGCTGGATGGAGAACAAGGAGACGCCGAAGGTGGAACATCACCGAAGCCAGGACCGGCACGACCGCAGCGAGCCCAGAACAGACCTTGTCAATGGATCGAGGAAATGGACTAGAGGCCCACCAGACCGCTGCCTGTTGCGAAGAGTTTGGTAACTGTTTAAAAAGGGGGTAGATGTCATGTTGACATTCCCAGGACAACGGGGGCGGGATGGACAGGGAGAGGGAAGGAAAGGGAAGTGACGTGGGAGGGCGGCGAAACAAGTTAGTTCATGTTGTGCATTGAGTAAAGTTACATGCAGACTGCCAGCGCTCTGTGTCCGCCTATTTATTACTGCGCAATGCGCTTGTCTCAGAGCGACTACGCTACAATGGTGCGTGATGGTTTTACGCTCTGCCACTTGCCTTCACTGGTGGTTCGCCTAAGGTCTGTCCTGGCAAGAGTGCAGGACAGAGTCACAAAAATGACAAAGGACCAGGGGAGTTGCTAGGTCTGGAATAGACCCGGGGCTACGCTGATGTCGGAACTGTTGGGACTGGGGGCTAGCAAGTCTTTTGGCTGTAGCTCCTGACTTTCTATCCGGGGCTACAACCAAAAGATCAGGGGCTATAGCCCCCTTAGCCCCCCCCCCCCTAGCAACGCCCCTTCAAAGGACTGCAAAAAAAGCAGTGGCATACTGCCTAAATCTGTAGGGTTGGCAAGTATGGTACTGATCTCCTACCCTTGGCCTAGCCAGTGAAGCCAAGCCCAGCCCTGAGCGTCTTCTTTCTGAGGGTTGAAAGCTACGGTCCTCCGAATTGCACCAGGTCTCTTCGGCTTTGCTTAAGGAGGTGAGCGGTTACTTTGCCTTTGGCACTGCCACTACATAGGAGTTTCTGGGAGCTCGTGGCCTGTCCTGGTGAAGTGAGTGTGAGGTGCAAACGCCATCCCAAGACCACATGTGCCAGGAATGCAAACACGTACACAGGCGCTCACCAATGGAAAATATGGCAACTATATTGAGGGCACACGGGGCAGCGATACCGATCAGAGGGTAGACTCGGGACGCAGGGTCCTTGACATCTGGCTGGTGACAGAGGAGGCAGAATAAGAACAACCAGAAGTCAGGCATGTTTGCAGTAAACCGGAAGTCAGGCAAGCAATCGGGATAATGTAAAGAATGTACAGAACAATGTCACAGAGACAAATATCAGGTGTTGAAGAACGCTGCCTGAATTTGGGATTGCATTTAAAACATAAGGATTCTTCTTGTTTCCACAACACTTTCCCAGCCCCCACCCTTTTTTTTAAGCTTGACTTGGTTTGGGTTTCTTCTGTGAAGGGCCAGGGAAGAAATTCTTTGAAGACCCGTACCCTGCGTACTGGTGCTGTATCCAAGGCGAGTGTACCAGAGAAGAGTTACCCGGGAACACTCTGCGTGCTGTCAACCAGAGTTGCCTACCTTCCTTTCTACTTCTCTGCTATTACACTAGTGGAAGAAGTTCCCCTACACTGAGAAGCCGGGTCAGCCGCAGCATCTGCCATGACTGCCAGCAAGACCCAATCTGTCATTGAATGGCCTAGGCCCCAGAATCTTAAGGAGTTACAATGATGTTTAGCCTTTGCTAACTTCTACAGACAATTAATTTCAGAATATTCCACGATCAATTTATCCCTTAAGTATCTCCTGAAACAGGGATCAATGGAACAAGGAAACCCAATCCACCTTCCAGTGACTGAACAAACAATTCACCACCCCTCTAATATTGAGGCCACCTGATCCTGTCTTACCCTACATAGTCAAGGCAGATGCTCCCGGATTCAAACCTGCTCCACCAAAAGCATCCTACAACCCAGGAGACTCATCCAATAGTGCTGACAGGGCCAGAGACCTGAAACTTTCAAGAGGGGATGGGGACCCCTCTCTCAACTTGGGGCAGGAGGCCTTCAGGGTGTTTGTTAGAGCAAGCCATACCAAATGCTTGCCAGTGCCTTTTCACTTCTATTCTAGGACTGCAAGATCCAAAGTTCCTTCCGTCAGAGAAGAGGACACATGATCCACCGGTGAGAGAGACGGCATATAGTGACAAGGCAGCTGTGCGTGCTGCAAACCAGCAAATTGGAGGCTCCAATCCACCCCACCTAAGTACTTTCCTAGGAACTGCGTTTATCGCTGCTGCCATTGCAAACTCAGACGTGCCTGCAATTAGAGACCACATGCATACAAACTTTATAACTGATTGTGTATTTTGTGTTCCACCACTGCATAACTCTGATGGAATCACAAAGGAGGAGGGAAATTTAGGGGCACTTTAAACCTTGTTACCTCTATGCCATGACCCTGGAGCAAAAACAGATTAACAATTGGCCCGGGGAACCAGGTGGGCAGTACAACCAATGGGAGGGAGAGGAGGTGTTTAAATGGGGACAAGGGAGACAAGGTAGTGTGGGTTGTTTGGGTGAGGTCAAAGGAGGAGTGGGCTGACAGAGAGACCAAGTGGAGGAAGGACCATGCAACAGAGCATGGAGAGGATAATAAAGAGAACATGTGTCATGAACCCCATACCTCACAGGAAAACAGAAGCAGTGGGTTTCTTGTTACAGGGAGACTTTCCTCCTGAGAGTGCAGCCTGTGAGATTAAAGAACAGGACCATTAGGCTGGAGGCTCAGGCGAAAAAGCAGGAGGACAAACCAACAGTGCTGCAGAGGAAGACAGAAGAGAGACTACAATACTGTTATAAAGAACAGAACGAACAAGAATATGTCTCATTCTTATGTTCCCCAGGCCCCTTCCTGTTGAGATGCAGCGTAACCTATGCAGTGTTGCTTGCTGTTGAGATGCAGTGTAACCTATGTAAATGGAAGTCACTCCTACCAAAGTATATCAATAGTCCATAGGTCAGGAATACCGCTCGTCGCCAGTAGCCAGCAGAAGCAATAATGTGCAGGAAGCGCAAGGGCCTGAACCCGAACGGCACGAGAGCACAAACTAAGGGAGCTTCTAGTGAAGTCCAGATCCAAGGTCCACCGTCTTCGGAATGAGAGACAAGTGGAAATATTGCAGTCTAAGTAGTGTGATGAATCCTTGGATGTCGTCCTTTCTCCCATGAGGGAGAACCCTTCTCCAGTGGCCGTGGGAAGAAAGAGAGGAAGCAGCATTACCTATTTCCCACACAGCCCAGAGAATTAAAGAACACGAGTATCGTAAGAAATATAGTCTCAGAAAATCTGAAGGAGGCACAAGGTTATCAGAAGCTATACCATGACCAAAGGGCTGTTACTCGATCCTTTTTGGTTGGTCAAAAAGTCCTAGAGATTTATGAAATTTGTTGATATAGGATTTGAGGACTGCCTTGAGTTTTTATGGTCTCGGATGATGCAAGGAGCTCACAACCGTTTAATTTATGAATTAGTAAGTTTTTGTAAACATATAGAAAAAGAACTTAGTTTGAGTGGAGTATGAAATGCCTAGTTGGTAAATTGATTGGTTTATTTTTTCTTGCACCTGTATTTTAAATAGTATTTTAAAGTATTGTGTGTTAATGTAAAATAATGTAATTTCAAATGTTTAAATTTTTCTTCCTTTTTACATGGATTTTAACCTGTTTTTTTGCAAAGGTTCTACTCGAAATTATTCTTGTAATTGAACTAAATGCAAATAAAAAAAAAAAAAAAAAGTCCTAGAGTTACTGCCAACATCGAGCATAAGATGTTATCCCACTGATACGGTCCATATGACACACTGGAACAGACGGGGCCCTCCAATTATCGGATATCACAACCTGATAGGTGAGTAAAGACCCAAACATATCATGTGAACTTATTAAAAGAATGAAGGGATGATCGGGCAACATATTCCTCGGTAGTAATGGCTAGCTTATTAACAGAGGAAATAAATGGAGTAAATATAATTCCATCTGACCTATACCCTCAGTCAGGAAGAAGGCATGCAAGATTAATTGAATCAATGTTCAAATGCATTCACGGAAAAACCGGGAAGAGCCAAGGGAGTAGTACACCATTATCTACACCCCTCCAGGAAAGGTAGTGAACCTTACGAACTTACAGGATCCCAGAATCCCATAAAAATATAATTATTGAAGAAGGAAAAATGCTGTTGGAGAGTGACATTATCAAACCATCTTCTAGTCCCTGGTCTTCACCTATAGTGTTGGTGGCCAAGCAAGATCGATCGCGGAGGTTCTGTATCAATTTTTGAAAACTCAATGAGATCTCACAGTTTGACAACTATCCAAAGCTACACATTGATGATCTCACTGACCGACTGGGTTGCACCACTTACCTCCCCACGATCAATCAGACAAAAGGCTATTAACAAGTCCCCCTTAACAAAGAGGACAAAGAAAAAATGGCCTTTTTGACCGCAAGGGGGTTGTTCCAATTTAAAGTGGTTCTGTTTGGGTTGCATGGAGCCCCTGTGACATTCCAAAGGCTCACGGATAAAGTGTTGCACCAAATATTTGAGCTTTTGTTGCACTTATATATGATGATATATTTATCCACAGTGAGACCTGGGAAGACCACATGATGCATCTTTATAAAGTCACAAAAGCTTTACAAAATGGTTGACTTACGGCGAACCCAAAGAAATGCAATCAAGCCCAATCAGTCGTAAAGTACCTCTTTTATTTTGTAGGGAATGGACTAGTAAGACGACAAGCAGAGAAAGTTTGGGCTGTGCAGGAGAACCCAGTCCCAAAAACTAAAGGAGACTTGAGAGCTTTCCTTGGCTTTGTTGGATACTATTTGTTAAACCCTCTGTATTGTCCATAAGGCTTTCTGGGGCCTGGGTCCTAAACAACCTTCAGCTATCCCTCCACAAATACCACCCCTAACAAGCTCTTTGCTCCTCTACCTTTAACTCCCTCAGGGTCAGTCGTTTTTCAAAGAAACAACTTGGGGATCTCTGTCCTCGGCTGGGGCCTCCCTCTGGAACAGCCTCCCTGCCACTCTGAAACTTGAGGAGAACCATCTACGGTTCTGGAAGCACCTCAAGACTTTCCCCTTTCCTTCTGCCTTCGCCTCTCCTCTCCCATGCTGATGTGTTCTCTCTCGGCACTGTGCACCTGGCCTACTCTCTGTCTTCCGGGCCCAGGTACCTGCTCACCCTGCCACCCAGTCACACTGCCTCCAGGCCACCCCCTGCACTAGGGTCCGTATCTGTACCCATATAGTGCCCCCCTTTTTCGTTATGTGCTTATCAGACATAGCCTGTCTGCTGCCTTAAACCCAGCACTTGCCACTTGCTGGCTGCACTACCACAGTTTGTTGACTTTATTATTTATTTATGTTTGTATTTATTTATTTAATCTATTTATTTGTATTATGTATCTGTTTTTCAATTGCTCTGCACTTTCCACCCCCCCCTTCCTTGCACTTTTCCCCTTTCCCTCTCCCATGCTATGGTGCATTCTCGATGTCACTGGGCAAAGTAAGATCGTTTTGTTTTTGTTCTCCCTTGTTCCCCTCGCTTGCCTTGTTGTACTCTGAAAAATGTTTGTACAAGCGTGATACAAATAAAATATTCATATCAATACGTTTTATCTGAGGTTTATTCCCCAATATTCTACCATTACAGCAGGATTAACCAGCAAGCTAAAGAATGTGGCTCCACTTGAAACACAGTGGGAAAAGAATGATCAGGCCTGTTTCGACACATTATTAAAGTTTGGAACTGGTTCACTACAAAGAATTTTTTTAAGGAGTTCTTGTTCCAGACGGACACCTGAATGTTAGGCTTGGGGGCCGTCCTGTTCCAAGAATATGAGGGAGTGAAAACATCCCATACTTTATATTAGCCACAAGGTCTTGCCTCAAGAGAGAAATTATGTTATGTTATGTTATGTTATGTTGATGGTATTTATATTGCGCGCCATCACAAACAGAGTTGGTCTGGAGGCACTCTGGCTGATCTGTAAAACAAGTGGTGGGCCGGTAGGTTAGTCAGGAGGAGGGGGAGTAGGAGAGTGGGAGAAGTGGTGTGCTGTTGGCGGCTTCTGTTCGGTAGACACTGTGCACTGTGCTTTGGTGTGAGTATCGGACCGGGCGAGACCTTGTGTGCTGTTGATGCTGTTTATGTGTTTGTTTGTTGTTGATGCAGTGTGGTAAAGTGCATGCGGTTTGCTGGGAGAGAGATGGTTGTGTGAGTTTTCGGGTGGGTTAGGTTTGCAGAGATTTGGAAGTTGGGCTAGTGGGATGTGTATCCTGGTTCTGGTACATCTTATTCCATTCAGGCTTTATTATTATGGGTGGGGTTATTGCTGGAGTCCTTTATTGGTCATCTAGCTGTAGTGTTGTTGTATTCTAATGAGCTTTGTATTCTGTGATTGGGTATGTGTAATACTCCCCATCTGGTGCAGGAGCTGAGGGTAGGATGCTCCTTATTCCCTTGCTATCTATTGTGACGTAGGTCTGTGGGCTTAGGTTTGGTTCAGCACCGGGTGCTATTGGTGGATCATCCTAGTCTTTCCGTCTTGGTCTGCCTATGTATTCAGTTTTTGTGTTCTCCCAACATGGTTCTTTCTCTGTTATTCGTTCTGCGTGGCGTGGAGTGTCTTCCTTCAGTTCTGTTTTTATATGTTTGTTGCGGATCTGGATCTGTGTCTTCATTCATCATTGTTTTAGTTATGTGTCTGTCCCTGTGGGCTATCTTCTATGTATGAAGTGAAGAGCCAGGACTTGAGCAGTTTCCTGAATCGTAGGTGTTTTCTTGTGTTGCGTATGTTCTTTGGTAGGTCGTTGCATGTTTTCAGTGCCTGGTGGGAGAAAGAAGATCCTCCAAGTTTTATTTAATTGTAGGATTTCGGTTCCAGCTAGATGTCGTTGGTTGATCTGAACGTTCTTGTTGGTTGGTGTAGGCGTAATTTGTCTCTCATAGAAATATTTCAATGTTTATAATAAAAGATGGCTTGAAAAGTACACAATTCAAGCCATCTTTTAAAAAGCTTTGCCGGCGGACAAAGACACCTCAGGTTTTGTCCGTCCTCAAAGCTTTATAAAAGATAGCTTGAAAAGTATACAAACCATAATAAGGTACACATACAAATATATAAGTGCTAATATACATTTATATATATATTTATATATTTGTTTGCGCACCTTACTATGGTGTGTGTACTTATCAGGCCACGCCCACCATAGAAGCCACGCCCCCAAATGAGGGCCCCCCCTCAATTTCTTACCCCACTTAAAGCACCACTGTTAACCAAAGCACTGCATTTTCCTGTGCTTTGTTTGACAATATATTTAAATAAAACATCAGTATATTGGCACACGGCCAACAGGGTGCGACTAAAAGGAACCTGCGCCGAAAGCATTGCAGCGAAATATCCGGCTTCAAGTGTTGTCACCAATTCAATCTGGATGGAAGGACGAGGTTTACTTCATTGGCTCAACAGCCGCCACACGGATCCTGCAGAGACAGCAGTAAAGTGTGAACATGACGCATTCCCCCTGGCTCTGAGCTGAAGTCTTAATGATGCTCCTTCAGAGTGAAGACGGGGCGGCGAGAAGGAGGAGGAGGCTGGTGCAACCTGGGGGAGAGGGGTGTCAAGTTCACAAGGATCCCAAGATTAAGAGGTTGATTAGGCGAGGGAAGGAAATATCGCCAGATAGTGCACTCCCAGAGAGCGGCCCATGAAGGAAATGCAAGTTCAGCAGAAAGTCTGGCTCCACTTGGGAAACAAGGCCCACTTATATGGCGCAGCCACTAAAAATGATTCAGGTGTGTGATGTGTAGCCCTGTGTGTGTGTGGATGTATTTGGGTGGAGATGGGAGGGATGAAATGCAACGCTGATGTTTCTAATTAAAAGTGAGTTTAATGAGCGCACACATACTGTTTATGTTACTGTCTCTCAATGTATCTTTTAGACAAACGGATTCTGGCCTCTCCGAGACACCCCAGTGGCCGCAAAGTAGGCACGAGTAATTCTGTTCATCCCCATTCCCATGGAGCCCCATAGTGCCGGTGCTTCAGTGACGGCTTGCTTACCATGGCCACTGTGCCCGGGCTCTGGCAGGCAAACCTGTAGTGTGCCGGTCCAGAAACAACGTTGCCGGTAGGCTTATCGACAACGTTGTTTCTGGAGATGCACACTTGTAATGAGGCCCAATAGCTATAAAAGCAATACATTGCTTGCTACGATAACTCAATTTTTGCTGGTGCTGAAAATACCAGTCATTTACTGGCCTATTTTAAATAATGCTGTTTGGACTTGCGCTGTGCCCCTCATAGGTCCGTCTTCACCTCCTGGATCCTCGCACCAGGCTTGCCATCAGTTATTGTTCAAGCAGCAAAAATGCTGGGTAAGTACTAGCAGAGCTATATTTGAAAGGCCCTGGGGCTCCTGTAGCATCAGACTGACAGGCTTTGTGACAGCGCTGTTAGGCCAGTCCATCCCAGATGCCAGCTGCCATATGCACCCAAATCATCATTGAGAATATGAAGACCCCTTGTAGTGTTCTAACCCAGTTCACATCCCAGTGCATTAGGGGATCTGTCAGAGCAATTCCCTGGAAACACTGGCCACCTCATGGCTGAAAAGTCTACCAACGACAATTTATCTGACTGAGGGTATTTACAGGGTAGAACATAAAGGAAATGGTGTGCTGTGCTTCTGTATAGAATTAAGGGGGCGAGTGACTTTTTATGACAGGCTATTTGCAACTTGAATGTGTACTAGCATCTGAAGACTGGCAGGCATCACTTTACACTGGAAGAGGGTATCATAGTAGGAGTTGCAATACCGTGAAAGCCATGCACGGCCATTTAGAGAGGCACGTGCCTCTTTGAAAGGACAAGGTGGTGGACATGCTACTTAGTGCATGCTGAGTCCTCCAACTATTAGAGGTATCAGGCTAGGGTTGAGAATATGAGAGGGTGAATGTCGCGTGACATCATGGGATTCGTAGCATGCTGCATTGGCGTGACATGCGGTTGATCTATGTCTAGTCCGCAGAGGCGTTGCTAGGGCAGGGCTGAGGGGGCTATAGCCCAGGGTCTTTTGGTTGTAGCCCCGCATAGAAGCTCAGGGACTACAACAAAGCCCTGAATCCCGCTAGTCCGGACATTAGACTAGCCTCAGATCTTTTCCAGACCTGGCAACACCCCTGCCAGTCTGAGCCTGCGTTCCAAGCGTTTGGATTGCCAGGTCTTTCTTGTGAAGGAGGGGGTGGGGGTGGAGATTCAGAGCTATCGCTCGCTTGTTGATAACTGGGTTCTAGGGCGCATTATTCCAGCTGGGGGATGGGGATTGGCGGGGATCAAAAGAGAAACTTTGCAGAGGCTGCAAAGGCTGACCTGCAAAATTTTTCTCTTTTTCTCTCCCACCTCCTCTTTTCACTTTGGGGGTTTCCTCCACACCTAACTTACCTGTTGCACGCCCGCTGAACAACACCATGCACACCCCACCCTGCGTCCTTTCTGCTCCTTCTTCTTACCTTTCGGGTCCCTGCTTCCTAGTCAAATGCCGTCTCTGGCACGCCGCCCTGAACGGCGATGGGTCTACGTGTGCCACTCTTTTGTGACTTGCACTTCAGCTCTGCGTCTGGAGACTGCAATCAACTTGGATACCTAAGGACCACCTGATCCATAATGCTGGGCCCAGAATTGGTTTTGGGGGATCACTCAAAGTCCCCATTCCATCCGCTGCATCGTTTGTAAGGTATCCCAAAATACTGCAGACCCCCAAAACAGTTTAAGCATCAGATGTCCTTAACTGCATCGAGTACCTCACCATAGTCCAATGATATGTAGGTTCAGATCCTATAGGTGTGATGGAAACCAACAAAAGTACAATCCTTCAATTGTTTCGACCATTTGATCATCCTCAAGGCCTGGCCAGATTAATAATGCAGTCCTAGTAGAGGAAGTACTTGCTTTGTGGTTCTTCGATGACAATTCACATTCAAACTTTGCGGGTTTGGAAGGTAGCCCAAAGTGTGGATATGTGGCCCTGTGTCCTGTAAACAATGGTAATACTGAGAACATAATATTCCTCATTATTTTGTAACAGTGTTTCAGTACTCTGTTATAACTACTATTGCAAATGAATCCTCATGCTTCATTCTATAACAGATTTCAACCTAATGTTTCAGTACCCTTTATTATCACTATGATTACATATGAATCACATTTCATTTTGAGAAACAAACTCTAACCTACAGAGTTTCAAGCAATCTGCTCTTCATCATGGCTATAAATCTGTGTGATGTTAGTAACATGAAGTGTGCACATCAAACATTATATCAGTGTTTATAAATTATGTTTTTTGACACAAATATCATATCATTGTGGCACTTCCTTTGGTATCCTCTCCCACTCACAATAAGTTGACATTCTAATAAGTTACATTTGTTCTTCAAAGATAAGTCGTTCACCAAATTCTTGTATCTCTTTGTTTGTTTTCTGAATGATATGTGTGTAGATTCTTTGTCTTGACTATACTGGCCAGTATTTGTGTTCATCCACCTCTTTTGGGACTGCACCTATGCCAGAGAAACGCTGAGGGACCTGTTTTCGGAGCTGGGGAGCCTGATCCCTACAAGGAACATCACTGCCGAGTCAGTCCAGTATGGTTTTTTCCTGGGCTCCCATTCACAGCAAATATCCAGGCATGCTGGAGAATCTTGTGCATCTTTAAAGATGTCCTTCTCTATTCCATAACCACCTCATGGTGTGGAGGAAAACATAATTAACCAAATTCTGTCGAAGGATCATCCACAGCCTTCTGAGGGACTACGAGATCATGAAGGTCCAGACGACAACAGCGACAATGAATGAGTAATGTACACTTTGACGAACCTGACCTTTTCCTTTAACAGGCAAAGGTCAAAAGAATAAGCTTCTCCATTTTTTGTCATGATGAATCTTTAGACTGATGAATAAAGTGGTTGACATATTTATGTGTAGAAGTATTGTGTTCTTACATTTTTAAAACTACACAACTTCTGGAATTAATGTAAATCACATTATATCATATGCACATATAAATTCAGTTAAAACATATTAAAAACATTTCCTCATTATCAAAAGTCTTCAATTTTTTAAACCCATGTTTATCATTATGGTGCTTGGTAAATGTACTTCAATGACATTACTGGCACCCTGCACCAAAATCATGCATTTAGTTAGGGTGACAAGTGTATGTGGGTTTTGCTTATTTCATTTTAAAGAGCGCTCTGTCTTGCGGTGATGAGCTATGAATAAAAAACAGCTCTGCTCTATAAGGGAATACCAATGTTGCTCTCAGGTTGCAGTTCAGAAAGCACCATTGTTAACCCATCCCAACATGTCTGCTGTTTTAATACATTGTTTCTTTGTATGTATTGTCAGTTGGATTATCCCAATCCAGAATGTTGATTTGTAATGCTATCCTGTCACATGTTCCATGTAAGTTCAAAAGGCTGCCATTGACAGGAAAAAAATATGTTGCGCCTCTGCAGTCTAACTTAGATTCCCCATCACCGGGTACCCTCTGTAATGTTTTCAGAATAGATTTTAATCTGTTCTAGAAGAGGGCATGAGTGGGTGGAGTTGTAATTGAAGCCCCCCCTCACAACCCCCTACAAGAACGAGTTTTAGACACTGGGTTGTTCCTTATTACAAAGGTGGTTTAGTGATTGTAGGTCAAGAAGGACCTCGGGGCGTTGGGGCAGCCTGATGGTTATATGGCGCCTTCTTCCTCTACTGGACTGGTGTTAAACACTTGTGAAACGTGCATATTCACTATCACCATATCACTGCGCATTGGAAAATACTGAATGCAAAAATGTCTCAGATTTTGCTAGGAATACTGTAGCAATTTTGTGTGGGGATGGGTTAGGGTATCAGATTATGTGAAAGGGGTGTGGGGGAACTGAAGAGGGTCACGGAAAAAAAGAAATGGACATTTTCGAATCCAGTATTTTAAAGTCACATTAATCACACAGCTCCCCATTTCCAATAAAGCTGTTGATGGCAAAATTGTTCCGTGTAGGAGCCTGGGTCGTGGCCCGCGAATCTTGATAAGGGGTGGTAGACCTCATTTCTGATCTCAGCTTGTTTGGCCATTATTATTTTCAAGTTTTTGCTGAAGTTCGGATGGTTTAATTGGGATGCCAAGGTAAAGTCAAAGCTGTGGACCTTGCATCTTGGAGCTAAAGGAAAACAACATAGCTGTAGGTGTGTAGACGGTGGCAACACCTGGACGTGATGACCTCATCCTGAAACCTTGCGTCATGACAGCCGGGCTACTGTTCCCACTATGCCCCACATTGTGTGAATGCTATTTTTAATGGTTGATTCAACAATAGATGCAAAAATCAAACATATCTAAAGCCCATCTTTTGAGCACGTAACTAGGTATAATTGGTATCCTTTCTCCTAAATTCGATCTGTAAAGAACGCAACCCCAGGGATACCCCATCAGCATATTGTGAGCACAGATAGGTCATCGGTGATACATACCTGTGCACTCCTGTACTATGATCACACCCGCCCTCCCCTTGTATTGACAATGGCCTGGCAAAGCATTACTGCCCACGTGCGACACTAAAGACCTCAATGCAGGAGTCTGAAAACTGTGGCTGTATGATTGTTTTAGATTACAACCCCTATCTGCCCATGTCAGCATAGTCAATGGTGAAGTATCATGGGAGTTGTAGTCCAAAACCTCTGGAAGACCTCACTTTGCAGACCCCTGCCTTACAGAATACCTCAGAACCCGGACCAACAAAAAGAATGTTCACCAGACATTGCTCCCAAAGGCTGTGAGGTCTACCAACAATACACCTATCCTCTTCTTGGGTCCCTGTATGGACCAAGTGCATAAATAAAGGGGCCACAACAAGGGTGTCCTAATATCAGTGCTCCTCATCCCTGTGAGCCAGGGCCACTTTACCCTGCACCCTTTTAAACTGTTTCAGAGAGGGTTGTGTGACACAGGCGGCACCAACACAATAAAACACACAATCCAACATACTGCATTTTTAAGTGCATAGTAAGCACATTAGCACCGAGTTGTATTGCACCTGTACACAATTTAGTCAAAGGGAGCTAGTATCTCCTTTTTGCATTTTGAACATCGGTTGCTGGCCTCCTAACGCAATGTTTCGGCTAACACCACCAGCACTTTATTCCTCTCATCCCACACTTCAATCCCCAGCAAGAGGAAGGAGACAGTCACCTACCCCACGCCTGCTGAGGATCTTACATTGTGCAAGAAGACCATTCCCAGGGCTGGACTTGTAAACTCACCAAATAGTGATATCCAGTGATGTTTTGAGAATGAACATAAATGTGCTAAAATTGCCATTCAATTTCATCATACATAATGTTTCCAGAATTATACAGAAGAGATCTTTCCAAAATACTGGGCCTCATTATGATACTGGCGGTAGTCGTGCCGGTAAAACCGGCATGGCTGCCGCCGGTATCATTTTTTTTCCCGGGTGCCCGCGAATGGGCAATTACCGGGTCTACGGCCTTGCCGGACCTAGTAATTGCCCATTCGATAGGGCTCAATGGGAATGGGGAGGTCGGATGCACCGGCACCATTAATGAATGGTGCCGGTGCATCCGACATGTTCTGCTCGTGGGTGCCGGTACGCCCTGCCAGGCGGAAAGGTACCCACGAGCAGGACTCATAGGTTGCCAGTCCAGTAATAACAGTACCGGTAGTTTACCAGTACCTTTGTTACCGGACCAGCAAACTTATAATGAGGCCCACTGTATTTACTGCAGAAAGGCGAAAGCAATATATAAGGGGACATTCAAAGTTCCCGTAGATAGTGTTGGCTGTGTGAGGCGGTCTGGAATGGTGCCTAAACCCACTGAGTAGTGAAATTAAGTTGATCTCAGGAAGAGCTAGTGGATATTGTTGAAGTGTGCTTCAGAAACCTGCAGACTTGATTACAAATGCAGGCGCGTGCTCTTACTGCATCAGCATTGCAATTGTGAGAGGCAAGATAGCAGTGAAATGTCAAGCAAAGCCGAAGACATAATGGGGGTCTTGGGTAAGGACAGTCTGACAAGAACTGTCCTTCTCTCTTGCTCCATACTAGTTCCACTTCACCTGCCCCATGACTCAAATAGGTCTATCCTGTTGAAGAATAACTCTTAAACTGGAGAAGTGGCACCATGCATACAGTTCAGCTGGGGCAACCGAGTGCTCATTTCCCTACTCTATACCCCTCAAGTATGAACGAATGACAGCAAAATAAAAAATGTACTCAGCGTAGTGAGTGCACGGACAGGACCATTACCATTTTGCCTTGCAAAAAATGCTTCCCTATTAAATGTATAGAATGCAAGGGTGCAGCCGTGTGCCTAACCACGCCCTACTAGCCTTGCCCACCGGCACCTCACCTCAGTCCCCTTTGTAGCATCCGACCAGAGAAGGACTTGTTTAATAGCTGTCTTTTTTAGGGGGATAGTGGTGACACATATGGATGAAAGGGGACTATTGACTAGGAGGGTTACATGTGATTAGAACAAATTGAAAAATGACAAATGCGATTTTACCCACAAACCACCCGTTTACCCATGCATCTAACTCCACCTGAACCACCCCCACGCCTTTAACACCTTACCCTCAACCCCTATATATTTAGCATTCAGTATTATTTCAGTAAAATGACATTTGCTATTTCCTATTCCACATAATCACTGCATCACAGCTAGGAGTACTTCAGTCACTACGGTGAGTAACTTTTCTTCAAAAATCCTACATCCCATCCCCTTTCATTCATGATGTATGAGTGATTCCAACGCGCCATTTTGTCAGGGAAGACACATTTATAATGAAGTAGTGCAAAACAGTTTTTTAAGCACTGCCTGTCCAAACGTCGCATCTGACCTCGCACTAGTGTCGAGGCAGTAATGTTTGCAGAATGATGAAGGCAATGCCCATGTGGCAGCCCTATTTATGACATTCCATGCAACATGTCTCTGAAATGCCACAGCTGTGGCTTTAGCCCTGACCACATGTGCATGGCAGCTGTTTACCCCATGATTTGTAGGACTCTCTGAAATAGCCATTTCCATCTATGTTGGTATGGATGCTTTGGATGCTTGCAATCTTGGAGAGGAGCCCCCAAAAAGTGCTGAACGATGTGTCTGATTTTGACGAATCCACTTCTGGGGCACCAGTGGTCCAGGGATGAATATCGGTTTCGAAACCATCAATCAGCCCCACATCTCTAGTACACTTGAAGAGATCCAAACAGATTGTAACACAAGTAAATTATAAACCTCCTTGTCCAGTTTTTGGTAACGTGGGCGGAACACCAGGATTATCTCTGCAAGGTAGTGGATCGTTGGTTAGTTGCAACACAGCGAACATACAATTATTACCCAATGATAAAAGGGACTGTCCAGTCAAGGTTGTATAAAAATATCGACTATTATTAAAACAGACAGGTCTATCAAACTAAAAAATACAACCCATCCGCTAAAGCAACACAGGGGACAGACAGTTTCACAAAGGAAAGGACAGGAGTGTAGTCGGTAAAGCCATCATTCTTAACTGTTCAAGGTTATTTGGTTTCAGCACCAAGGGAGCAAGGGGTCGTGAATGTCACTAGTGACCTTTGGAGAAGGACCAAGGGGACAGAACAACAATGTAGCTGGTGCTCGAGATGTTCTTGATGCTCGATAGCGTCAAATCGGTTCCAGGATGCTTTCCAGCTCCTGCGACAGAGTTCAAGATGGGAGACAGCTCCTGTTATCAGTGGCAGGCAGTTCTGCAAGCGAGGCTGGGTGGATGGCTGCAGGTTGGCCTACACAACAGCTCTGGGTCACGAATCAGTGTCTTTTTGCTGGTTGGCAGATCTAGAATGCTGGTCGAGGCATCTCAGACATCTTGAGTGACTGCAGTGGGACAACAGTCAGTGCTGCAGCCAGTCATGGATCGAGGGCTTGACTTCCTCGAGAATGACCTTAAAAGATGGACACTGTTTGATGCTTGTGTGGCACTTCTCCTAGCTCCTTTTGCATGGCTTGTGTCGTCTTTTCAAGATGGACGGCCCAAAGCTGGGGAGATTGTTTGCAGGCAACGGCCTTGTCCTTTGTTCAGAGACTCTCTGGCACTTCCCACATAGGAAGCTTGCTGGCGGAACCTAGCAGGGCATGCTGTGTGCTGGCTGGGTGCCGGTTCTGGAGCTTCTGGACGTGTCCTCTGAGTCTGGTATCTCCCTCTGTTCCTTGAGAGATGTTTAGGGGAGGGATTGTGCTTCCCTCTTGGATATCCTGGCCTTCCTTCACTTACTTCCAATCTGTAACGTAGACTCTACCTTCAGCTAGGATCCAATGCTGTTTTCTTCTTTCCTGCTTCTGGTGAAGCCTTCAGATGATCTGCTAAGTGAGGGGTTCAGCTCTCTTTTAAAGCCAAATGAGCCCCAGCGATTGGTGCAAGCTAAGTCTTCCTTATTGAACCAATTCTGGGTCCCCACCAACAATCTGAAGTTATGCGTGAGGTCAGATGCAGAGTGCTCTGCAACAGGAAAGGTAAGGGGTGGCAACATATAATCCTTAGTCCCAACCATCTTCCTGTCTGTTGTGGATCAATGTGTCTCTCTGTTTAACCAAGCCCTCTGTGGCTCTTGATCAAAGTGCAGGTGTCCCTTGAAGTTTGTGATGAGAGCAGAATTCCAGTCTCCCTTAAATCACATACTTCTCCCTCTGAAAGAGTTCCGCTCTTCAGGGTACTAGTGGACCCAGACATGCCATTCACTGTCCTTCATACAGAGGGGTGGGAACTAGCTTCAGGTTGACACATTTCCCATCAAAGAGGTGTTATCCCCTCCTTCCTGTTGTCTGCCCTGTGACCAAGACACCTTTCGCAGGCTTGCCTTATTTATTTCTCATTAGTAAACACTGCCACCAGCCGGACTAGGCAATAGGGAAACAGATCCATAGGGCCTTTGATATTTTAATTAGGCTGCCAATGGCCGGAGGAAGGTGTGCCTTCCCCCTTCTTAAGATGCTTTGATGTACCTGTGGCTGTCACATTCCAGCTGGACATGACAGGGGAGGACGGCGCCTCTAGGCTGTGTCCACCCGAGGTACACTTGACTATGCATTTCGTGCGGTGAGCAGGAAAATGTGTATGTGCCTAAAGCCTCTAGATGTAGTCACTTACACTCCTGATGGGGCAAGGTGAGATAAAAAGGAAAATACATTGTCTAACAAGCACTGCAATGGGTTAATATTGTTGTCTTTAGCCCAAAAGCAAAACATATACCGTTTACTTTTATATTGTGCCCTGGTAGTTTCCTTCCTGGCCTGCTGAATTATCTGCACATTCTTTTTGCGATAGACCACAGTAATCCAAAATTAATTCCTCAGAAACCTAGCCATGAGGGCTAACTTGTCCGAGGCAGGATGAATCACTGCCCCTGCTTTTCAGGTTAATCAGTGAAGACGCTTTGTCTGTAACTGAATATGCTCTTAGTGGGCTAACTGTAGGAGATCGAAAGACCACACTCTCGTTGGCCATTGCAGTACTATCAATATCATTGTACAACTTTTGGCCCCTCTGTGACTTGCCCGATAGAGTCAGATGAGCGCACGGTACGTGTACTTGTAGCCTTAGGGGCCTCAGGCACACTGCCAGTGTGAGATTCTCTAGAACCCCTCTCAGCCAAAGAACTTCCTGGGAAGGAGTCTATGCGCTGAGGTTGAGTGGAGAAGATATATCTCACTTAATTCTTGGATTTCTGTCGCGTGAAGGCCTTGAGGTGCTGCAGTGTGGACTGTGAAAAGATTTTCCTCCAACACGCAAGATGGTTCTTGAGAAACCACATAGTTAAAGAGTGGCACGCCACGCAGGAATCCCACCAGTGTTCAGCCCTGAGACACTCCAAGTAGAGTGAGTCAGGGTCTGAAGCTGGAAGGGATCTCTCCCAGGATGAGCACCTGGAGAACCCACTTTGTGCTGACATACGCAGAAGAGTGAGAAGCCTGAGGCTGGACAATCGATGAAAAAATGTGTGGAAAAACTGTTGCGGGGCAGAAATGCACGCACTACACGAGGTAGGTCAGTTTCAGTCCAAGCGGAAAAGAGGAATTAGGTGAGGCGCTAGTGAGCGGGGCTAGCAGGACATGGTTACGCCCGTGGTCGCAACCTAGTGCACTATAAAGTTATAGGGCAAACATTTTTTCTTTAGCTAAATGTTACAGTCCTGTTCCTGTACTGGGACGCCCACACTGTATGGAGGAAAGGGGACGAGATGTGGGAGTATATCTATTATAGAGATCGGCGAGAGCGATCTCTTTTCAACCAAGTCATTTAGCTGGGCCTAGTCATTTCATTAAAAGCTGGAGCCAGGCTGTCGTATCAAGACATGGGTGTGAATAAGCATGGCTGCACAGGCCCATATGAATGTGCTTAAAGCATGTCTTTTCATTCTAAGTTAACAGGTAGTACTTTGAAGCCAAGAGTTCGTTTAGCAAATCACCTAGTACAGCTCAGCACAGCGTGCCATAGCATAGCCTAACACAAATATATCAAAGCAATGCAAAGGACCAAACATCAATGTGTATGCAGCAATAAGCTTCTTTGGAGGGCCCACTGCAGAGATGGCAGTGCACACATTCTGGCGATACTCTAATGGGAATGAATACTGCATCAGCCATGCATGCGGGTATGAGCCTACACGTTGCGCATACATCCCCAGCGGATACAGTAAGGGGTTTAATCTCTCTTCTGTATTGATCGTACGTGTATGGTGGTGCAGGACCAATTGACCTATAGTTCTGTTCCCTTTGCGTGGTTGCACAATAGTGCCCTGTGTCTTGAAAGGGCCTGTCTTGCAATTCTCAGGGACGGGGCAATCCTTCTGAGCCTTGATCCTATAATGATAGTGACAGAAGACTGAATCATGTTCTTGCTGGAGGTCAGAGGTTCACCAAACAGGAACCTCGATCTATCCCAAGGGTCCGTCAAGACCGAAATCCCCTTGGAAAGCCTGCACTTCAAGCGGTGGGCAGCTTCATAACCCTCCACCGAGACAACCAATGACTTGCGTTCCGCAAACCTTAGGCCAAGTGCTAATTTCTTGGGGGTTATGGACATGGCCCTACGCACACAGCGGCAGATCTTCCGGCCTGGACCACGGAATACGGCGGCTGGACTACGCCAAAAAACCTCGAGCATGGTTCTCCTTCCAAAGAACGAGAAATAGCGGCGCTACCAAGGCACTCAGTCACAAGCGCTGCTCTGCTGAGATCACTGCTTTGTAAATACAATTCCTGTGGGGATCAAACAATATCCAGGAGCTTTCGTGAAAGCTTTACAAATGTATTTCTCTTGAACCAGGCCTCTGTCTCCCTCTCTATCTCCCCGCTCTTCAATATGGCTCGACACACATCAAGGTTATGTCTAATGCGGGGATCCGACTCAAGTACCAAAAAAATCCTCAAAGGTGTAAACTACCATCAAAACAAAGTCCTTTCCAATCACATAGTTTCCTCTCACGCCAGCAGGCACGACTCTCTGCGTTGTCGGCATGTGAGGTTTTCTTTGGAATGATACTTATTACAGGGACTCCCTCGTGGCTGTTGGGGATTTAGCGTGGTCCCCCTTCCAGCTGTCTGTCGGGGATCACTCATTTTCTGGGTGCGTATTTTATTAGCCTGGTTGCGCCTGACTCGGCGCATCACCCACTTACAGGGATGCACTGGGAACCAAAATAGGCCCTGGAAAACCAAAAGGGTCCCTGGAATTCATTTTTAAAGTGGTCCCACATTACACATGCTCAGCAAGCACAACCTTTTCCCTAAGGGAGAATTGGGAAATGCCACTCAAAAGAGGGGCAGGCTGCAGAGGCCTACGGGAATTCTCCAGAGTTCCATATGAGCCAGTCCACCCCTGTCCACTTAGCAGAAGTAATCTGTGCATACACGCTGTAGCAAGCCATACAATGTCCTATCACAATAGATAAGAGCACCTAGAACGTCCTGAAGAAGCACATGGTGGTCAAAGGGTCTCGAGTTTCTCGCCATTTGGATAGCTGATCTACCTCAGCCCCAGAAGGTTGGCTATTACTCTGCATTTGCAGCAGTTAGCACAACATGTGTCTGAAATCACTGCTATGGTGAAACATCACAAGTGATGTCTGACTCTGGGAAGAGATGTTCACAGTTCGCCATCAATATTACGGTAGGTTTGAAAAAAGCAAGGAAAAAAAAAACATCTACCTGCAATGTGGCAGCAAACTAGGTCATTTCAGCTCAAAAGCAGTGTATGCACCATGCAAACTAACAGCCATCACTGTAAGTTCACCCCTAGATCAGTGCCGCACAGCATTGAACTTTGGATAAGCAAATTCCCGGTAAAGCTAGGGAATCGGAGGCTTTCAAATGAACCAACATTTTATTTTAAAAAACCCCATTTACATCTTCATTGCACATGAGCGTTCAGTGGTTACATAAATAAAGGCTGGCCAAAAATCTAATCATGCGATAATGTCCACTTAAGCGTAATCAGTAAACATGCAGACAAAAAAAGCAACTACTCAATGCCTAATGGTATTCTTCTAAATATGCTAAATACACGACTAGTGTACTGGGCAGGGGTATTTTGCTTTGACATTTGAAGCAGGCATTGGTGAAAGTCTTCTCTTTGCATCTTTCCTTGTATGGAAAATTGTGACACAGAGTGCTCACAAAGACTTGTTCTCCTTCATGAGGTCAGCTGGTGAGAATGACATTCAGGTACGAGTACTTTGGGAGCAGACCATTATTTATGCTCTGTGAAAGGTACAGTGAGCTAGAACGTGGTTGTAGACCCTGCCGAACGGGCACCTTTCCAAAGAACAGGTTCTACTCGAGGACTTGGGATTCTCTCTCAGAGTTCTTTGAGACTAGGATTGTTCATATTCACAATCTAATTTCAGCTACTCACACCAGTATGGGCAAGGTGACCTTGCCTGAGTCATTAGTAAGCTCTCAAGCGTGGTCGCATGTTCCTGTTTTTTTCCCCAGGAGGATATCGCTGGTGCTGTAGGCAGATTGAAATCAGCTCTCCTTCTGATCCTATCCCCCTTACTGATATTCTCCTTGACATTATTCCCTGGCTTACGACAGCAGTCAATAATTTTTGCCAACATGGTTTTATCCCTACAGCACTTAAACTGGCCACAGTTATCCCACTCCTGAAAAAGCCAAAATTGGATGCCACAAACTTGACTCACTATTGTCCTATTTCACTTTTACCGGTTCTGATGAAGTTATCAGAATCTCCTGTTTCTCGACTTCTTTCTTCTTTTTTTGAGTCTTCAAAATTTCTAAATTTCATTCAATCTGTTTTTTTTTCAGCTGGGTCGGGGGACCGAGAGTGTCCTAGTGTCTGTAGTCAATGTTCTTACCATGCTGGTCGACAAGGGTGGAGTTGGTGCTTTAATTGTATTAGACCTTTCTGCAGCTTTTGATACTGCAGACCACACCACCCTGCTGCAACGCATGGAATCAGCCGGCCTCTCTGGCCCTGTCCTGGCCTGGTTTTCTTGGAGATATGTCCGAAATTCATTCACTCCCCCCTTTTCAATCTTCTTCCTGGTCACTTTTGTGCAGTGTTCCTCAAGGCTCTGCCCTGTCCCTGATGTTGTTTAACATCTATGTTCAGCCACTGATAGACCTCATCCACTCCCATGGTCTCTGGTGCTAAGCCTATGCCGACGACACCCAGATCTTGGTTCGTTTAGACCTTGCCCATGCTGAAGTGTCGGAACGGCTGTTTGCCTGCCCGGCGGCAATGGGGCAGTGGATGGGTAGCAATTGTCTGAAACTTAATGGGGGGCAAGATATAGGCTCTGGTGGTGGGATCGTCACTTGATACTGCTCTTTGGTCTGCCTCACAATGGCCTACTGCCCTTGGTGCTGTTCCTACCCCGGTGTCTGTGATAACAAACCTTGGGGTATATCTTGCTGCTTCACTGTCTATGTCGGCTCAAATCAGTGCTGTGTGTAAAACTGGTCACTTTTTTTCTATGGATTCTCCGAAGGATTTTGCCTTTACTTCCGGTCCATCTGCATCCATTAGTGGTAGCCTTGGCGGTACTTTTCTGCATTGACTACTGTAATGCTCTTTTTTTGGCACAACCTATGAGGCTGTTTCGTAGGCTGCAGGTTCTGCAGAATCTTGCGGCTGGGTTACCTACATCTACCCCTACCATTCTCACATCACCCCAGTGCTTCGCGCCCTTCACTGGCTTCCTGTGGCCAGAAGGATTGATGTTAAGGCCCTCTGTCTGGTACACAGAGCAGTTTATGGGCATGGAGCTGAGTATTTCAGCAGAACATTCCGAACTTATGTCCCAGGCCTCCTACTTCGCTCCAGTAATGCTCTGCTGGTGATGGTTCCAAAGTTCTGCCTCTCTAGGATAGGTGGTTGTGCTTTTTCCGGTGCAGCAGCAAAACTGTGGAACAATCTACCTGTTGCTCTTAGACTCATTCAGAATAATCTTCAATTTTGTCGTCTTTTGAAAACACGTCTCTTTTAGATTGGTACTACACACTAGTCTGTCCCTGTGTTTCCTCGCGCCATGATGCCTCTTGGCGACCGTGCGCGTTACAAATGTTGACAACATAACATAACATTTGGCTGTGTTTATTCTCAGTACAGGGACTCCCAGACCTTTTTTTTTACGTGATCACTCGTACTTTATCAACATGGAGACCACCAAATTGTTCTGTCAACATGTCTGACCGTCTGATTGTGGACCCAAAATCATCAGTGCCGCTCAGCAGCCCTTCAGGTAGGATTGTGCTCAGTATCTGTCCATTGAGTGTGCATATTTGTTTTGATATCTTTTGAGTGATTCTGATATGGTTGGCCTTTGTTCTTTTTTTTCCCTTCAATTATTTTTTTGTTACGTGTTGATGGTCAGTGTGGCTTCCAAACATTGGGTTCAGGACTGTTTCTGTCCTTTTGCAGATTCTACCATATTTCTATTTGTATTTTATTGAATTTATATAGCCCTTTAATCCAAAGTGCTTTACATGAGAACAAGCATAAGATGACAATTGAATCACAACTCGAAAACAGTATAAAGAACAATTTACAATATTGCAGAGGTGAGTAGGGAGTAGGGAGGGGCAGAGGTGTGCAAGGGAATAGTAGATGGTAGTGGAGGTACGAGTGGGAGTAAGAGGGAATGCAAGAATGTGTGCGGAAGAAGAGAGGAAAACGTAATATTAGATGAGAGCAGAGGGTAGGGAGGAAGGAGGTAGGTAGGATGGAGAGGGTAAGGAAGAGCGGGAGTAAAAAGTGAGAAGAGAGGGGTAGAGAGAAGAAGGAGAGGAAACGTAGAGTGTTAGGGAGGTGAGTGAAAGAGATAAGATTTTAGAGAAGAGCGAAAGGAAGGGTAGGAGGGAGAAGAGCGGATGTGAAGGGGAGGCGCTTCCAGTGGAAGGCAGCAAGGAGTAGGAAGGAGCGGAAGCGGGGTATGAGAGGACACCAAATGTATCACGAACTAGTGCGGTTCAAACTCAACTTGATCTCCTTAAAAATGGAGAAATGTCCATCCACTCTATCTATGACTAGATGCTATGTCTTGTTTATGGGGTTTTATTGTTTTTATGTTTTCATAATATTCATATTACTAGATAGATTGGCAACAAAAACGTCTCTCTCCAAAGACAATACTTTGTCTTCTTCCCTAAGGAAGGCTGGGCCAGTACTCAAATTGGGGGCTTTTGTTATAGCCAAAACTTGAGTAGGGGTTCGCTTGAACTCTTTCCCTTTAAGGAAAAAAATGTGTTTTCTTTCACTGCATTGGAAATAATTAAACATTGCCTTGCTTACATTTATGGAGTTTTTGCTAGAAGTTAACTTGTTTTGGACACATAGAATACTTTGGTGCACAGGCTGATGCTCAAGTACAGCCCAACGTGTATGTCAGGATTTTTTGATTTCATATGTATTTTGTTTTGTTTTTCCAATACATGTATAGCTGCGCTTGGTCTATGGGGTGCTCACTCATTGTGCTTCCGTTCTTTTGAGAGTGACTCTTTCAGGTGTTACTTAGTCATTTCTATTAGTATTCCCAGGATTTCTTTTTAAATACGTTCTGTTTGAATTTTGTTCATGTGCTTTATTGTATTTTATGTCGTTTTTTTATTGAACTTTTATGGCATTGGAAGTGATTTTGACTCAAAATAGGCAGAGACTCTTTCTCTTATGTGTGCTGTCTAGGGTGTGGT
The DNA here is from genome assembly GCF_040938575.1 of Ambystoma mexicanum. Classification (NCBI taxonomy): domain Eukaryota; kingdom Metazoa; phylum Chordata; class Amphibia; order Caudata; family Ambystomatidae; genus Ambystoma; species Ambystoma mexicanum. Next base: position 1,204,852,205 of record NC_090934.1, on the reverse strand, counting down.
GTGGCAGAATCAGCTTCTTGAGATGTTATAGTTAGTTCCCACCCCTGTGGCAGGTGTCTCCCTAGCTAGAGATGGCCTAGGGACCGCAAGGTGATCTGTAATAATAATTAGAATAAATGTAATGCGATTAATTACACAGGACCGTTTGTATGACTTTAAATCGTTATATCTTGTAACCTAATGTAACCGTAGCAGGAATAAAGTAACCCTTTTTTAAGTGACATCATGCAAAAAGGTTCTATGTTTTAAGCAGCCTGAAGCCTGAAGATGTAGCTGATGGATGTTGTCCTTAAGAAGGCCTTTCCTGACGGAGTTGAATGCAGGAGCCTTTCCTGAGACAGAACCAGGTTGCCTGAGAGGGATTTGGCAACAGGGGGACAGACTGAGAGAAAGGGCTTGCCTGGCAGAGTTGCCTTGAGCTGTTGATGTCCCTGCCTGCCATGGGCTTTTAAAAGGCAAATAAAAGGTGAGTACAATATCCCAGTGAATTCAGATACTTGTCCCAAGAATTAACCAAATCCCAGATAGCCAATAAAAGTGTTATGTGGGAACCCTGTTTACAAGCTTTGTCTCTAAATGGGGTCTGGCACTGTAAAAGATACCTTTTGGAGGTATATTTGAAATAGATTGTCAAAGAATCCAAAATTATGCAGACGGTAACGAAGTATTAATTCCCAGTTTTCACAGGAACACATTATATCTGGGTTTGTGAGCAAGGTGTACAATTTTGACTTACACATTTCCAGGGAATGATAACCCTGCGAAAAGCATACTTTATATTTTTATTTAAATCCTGACTAGAGTTTTCTATCCCTCAAAGTGGAACAGGAAGGAGTTCAGTTTCTCCCCTTCATCCCCAAGAAAATAATGTCACTTTAAGCAACCAATGTCATTTTTCCCAAAACGATGTCTCAAAAATGAATGCTTATGCCTTGAGTAGACTCCTAATTAATACCAATTACAGTCAATTTGCTGACTCCTTTCCTATTTCAGTTGTATAATGTCGCGCTTGTATGATCATTTAATACATCAAGATATTTTGCACTCCAAAATAAAAGCCTGCAACCAGCCAATAAGGGACGTTTAATGAATCTTACCATCGCTGATGGCTCATGTTTATTCTGAGGGTGTGACTGGAACCTGCTCCGAACTGCTGGCATGAACACAGCCAGAGCTCTGAATGAGATTTTGTAATGGAAATATCTTACTCCCTATTTTTTTAAGTTGGGAATGCAAGAGTTTTTTCCATTGTCATTGTGTTTTTTTTTTTTTTTTAGGTGAGTAGAGTTGTGCCCTAAAAAATATACCTCTTTCTAATCTACACTTCTTTCCACCTGATAATTCACGCAAACTGAAAGATGTTTTTTACCCTAAAGTACCACTTGAGATCAAGCAGTAATAATAGTAGAGTTTCTCTCTATGGCAATGATTTTCTGATCTGATCATTGCCATAGAGCAGTGTGGGTGTCGGAAGTGGGGCACGATAACGTGTATAGGGCCCGTTTCTTAGTTTTCTGTTGGTAGTATTGTGTCTGTTTTTAAAGAGACAAAATAGCTTTTATGCTGCTGTCTGTTTTTAGGGAGTAAATGTGGCTGATATGCTGCCTATCTGTAAGTCAGGCTGGCCATAGTATTCACCATATTTGCAAAAGTGAACAGGTCAGAGGAAAAAGACAGCCTGGTTGGAAATCATGAATGAGAGGCAGGGATAAGAACAGGAGTAGCAGAGTACAGGCAGACGAGGAGGATGTGTGGTCTTAAGGCTATACAAGGCTCAGAGATGTTCAAGGTATAGATGCGTGGTATCCACTTTTCGTCAAGGTGTGTCTCATGTGCTTGTCGGTGGCAGGTAGACCTCATGAACTAAGCAATAAGGGCAGACACCTGGCAAGATAAAGAAGGATTCATAATACACTCTGGCAACATTTGAGGTATTCGAGATCATTTTAAAAAAGATCACCAGCTCAATGGAAAAGCATAGTGTGCTCTTATCCGAAACGACTCAAGAATCTTATGTTCTTGAGTGGTGTAGCAATACATCCTAAGTGGTCGCTTTAGAAGTGAGAAGGACACACAAGTTTGGCTCACAGCAAAATGTTGTTAATTCAACGCTGGCAAAATATTATTTAATATATTTGTTTCGTCTATATTTGGTAATTGAGAATAACTACAACTCAACCATGCGATCAACACACATTTCCTAATACACCTCATTACAGGTGCAGGTAAATTGGTAAAAAAATATGCAATGCATTAATAATAAACTCCTGGCATTTCCACCAATCAGGGGATGCAGCCATTATGGCATCCCGGTTGGTCGAAGTGTTGACATGTTTGTTGTCCGACCACACTGAAAACATAGGCCTCTGCCAAGGCAGATTGAGAAGGAAAGAGAACATAGAGAACATGTGTGTTTCTACAGAGAAGCAATCGGGATAGGTCCACAGACATGTGGGGCTGTAATAAATAAATAATAATGGCTGAATGCATCAGTTCCACTGCTGCAATGTTGCTTGTCTCTGCCACCTGGCCATGCCCACGCCAGCCACCCTGCAAACAGTTGGAGTCTCTGATAGGCATTCCATCTGGGAACTTCTTTATGTCACAAACACATTACTTGTTATTGTGCCACTCGGGCAATTACCCACTTTGTGCTTGTATTCGTACTGGAAACATTACCCAAAGGTGTTCCTAGCATAATTGCCTTATGTGTATATACGTAATAACATTGTACAAAGTCCACTAAATGGACCACACTTAGAAGCCATCTCAGAACCGTTCAATGCTTCATTCATTGAAAATATGAGAGCTAAAAAGAAAAAGTGCAGGGTAGACAAATGTAATTGACAGGGAAATAGAAAAAGTGCAGACTAGACAAATATAATTTACTGGGTAAATAGAAAGTGCAGAGCAGACACATAATTTACAGGGAAATAGAAAAAGTGCAGAGTAGACAAATATAATTTACAGGGAAATAGAAAAAATGCAGAGTAGACAAATATAATTTAAAGGGAAATAGAAAAAGTGCAGAGCAGACACATTTATTTTACCGGGAAATAGAAAAAAAATACAGAGTAGACAAATATAATTTACAGGGAAATTGAAAAAGTGCAGGGTAGACAATTATAATTTCTTTGCCAAGACTAAATCGAGTGGCTGTCAGAGTTCTTACAAATCTGTACTGAATTCATGTAGGGTAGATTCAAATACATAACCATGGAAACATTGGTGCAGCATGCATTATTGAATGACTCAATCGCCTAAACCTAGTTCTGTAAAGGGGCTGGCCTGAACCTAGATGTGTGTCAGAGTCGACGTCAGACTGGCATGTCGGACAGTGATTGCACACCACGACTACCGGTTGCGGACATTTCACCGCATAAGGTTACATGTACGCCTCCATCAGGACCAACAGTTCCAAGGTGACCCATCTATTAAAAGTAGAGGGGACATGGGTCGACACACCATGGGGCGACATTTCTTGGATGTCTGCTTGATCTGGATATCACGCTCTGTATTCGTGCTGGAGCATTGATCGGATTTTCGCCGGTGATAGTGCCCGTGAAATTACTAACATGTATGGGTTGTGCAGCTGCGTTATGTCAGGATTTGCACCAATGGAGGCACCAGGAGAATGTCTGACCTTGTACCAACACTAAGACAGCACACGCTTTGGTGACTGCACCTGCATTGCTAGTTATAGTCCTAGCGCACACGCCAAATATGGCTGGCCAGTCCATGGTGCAATAAGAACATTTTCAACAGTGTTGTTAATTGTCAGGAATCTAGGTGGGCGTGTCAAGAATTGAACAGGGCAAGCACCGTCCTCGTCTTGTCAGACACGACAGGGGCATTCCAAAATGTGCCATTTACACCATCGATCATTGGTACAGTTTCAATCTTTCCCTCTGAAAAAAGAGTTAACTCACTGCCACCCCAAGTTCGTAAAAAGTTATCCTTCCTTATGGTTGTGGTGGCGGTTGCCATGGAAATTGGGGCAGGGACACTGAGTCCCTCTACGTCAGACACACATTATGGTCATGTGATCGAAACTTGATAAACTCTAGTTTGCAGTGAGTTCATTGCTTCTGATTTTGCATGAAGTGCGCTACATTCTTTTGATCAAGACTCTGTTTCTGCTATTGACCTTTTTGTTGTTCCTGCCTTGCATTCCATTCCACTGTTTGAGTTTTCTGCACCTTGGTTTCACAAAGTTAAGTCTTCCATTCTTTGTGTACCTGTCCTGCCTTACCCGTCCATTGTGTTCCTCCCCCTTACCTGTTGCCTTCCTGCTGCTACCATTTTGGAATTCCCGCAAAAACTGCAACAGGCTCCATTCTTGCTGTGTTATCTCCCGCTGCTGAACCAAACTCTCCCAGGACTGTCTACTGCCTCACGTCTTGTCATTATTGAAGATATCCCCGTTGCTGACCCGGACTGCTATCAGGACTGCTTTTGTCTTGCGATTGATCACCATTTATTGCCAGCTTGTTACCGACCCAGACTGCATTGTATTGTTTACTACGCTTTGGAATCCACACGACTGCAAGGGCTCCATAAGACTGCCGGTACCTTCCTCCTCACCTCACCCTGGTACGGACTAGAGACTGCCGGTGTACCATCACAGGGTGAGGGTGGGGCATCCTCGTTTCATCGGGAATTCTTTGCTGGACTTCCTTACCCATAGGCGTTCGCGTTCCGGCGGGAATAGTCCCATACCCCCCTGTACCTGGCGGTCTTACTGGGAGCATTTGTTCTATTTGGAATATCACCTGACCATCCCATGGTAAGAAGTGTCTGTCCATATTCTTGTTTTCACTATCCAGTTTGGTCTTTGTAAGTGCTAAGCATTCTATGTTCTTGCTTATTGTAACAGATATTTTCCGGCTTTCCTTTGATGTTGTTACAAAGCAAAGTGTGTCATCTTGCAATTTGATCACTTATACTAAGTGAGTCCTCTGCAACGCGTTTCGGTCCATTCTTCCAAACAATTGACCCCTGGTGCTGGTTTATTTGTATTCAGACACAGGGTTACATTGTAGGGTAGAATTCTTCTTCTACACTACGGGGCAACTTGAGCAGGCTATCTTGACATTAATGGAACTAGCCTCAGCACGAAGGTGGTCATTGCCCCATCCCTAACACTTGTGCAAATCCTTTAGTTGTTGCAGTATTAAAACCAGCATAAAGGTGGTCATTGAGCTGACTCTACAGCAAGCAGTTAGGTATGCTATATAGATAGACCCAGACACAAACCTTTGGCAACCTTGGTATGCTACAAGCATGCACAAAACATGTAATGACATAACATCTCTTGAAATGACAGTTTGTGGTGAGATGTTATTTGTCATGTCTGGATATGCAATATGTCATGTCATCATGTCATGCGTAACAAGGCCATCTGCTCATTAGCCCTAAGGGAGAGGGTGAGGCGCCATAGTTGGCTACCAGAGCCACTCACTCTTTGCTACAACCCATGGAAGTGGTACATCAACAATCCCCCAGAGTTCCCACACAGCTCCCTCCACAGAGACCCGGGTGCAGATGAGGCCAGATGTAACCAGAATCCCTGTGAGGAGAACAGAGGTCTTAATATCCGGAAAGGCCAGTGAATTCATGTTGGGTGACCACTACCGCTGGATGTCATCCGATTAAAGCGAATGGAGAATAGACTTCAGAATAACAAATTTGCATTCGCTGTTCTGACATATGGGCATATGCAGTATCACAAACCCTGTCCACATATTTGCGTGTTTAGCCCAAAGTGAACACATGTTGGGTATGTCAACTTCAGCATGGAAGCCAGACCTGGACTCATGGACAAATGCACAGCAAACCCAGAAGAACCAGGGTGTAAACCCTCACAATTGGCGATGGAGGAGCCAGGGACAAACTAAGTTGCCTTCAACAATTTGGACAGGCCTGCAAGCTGGATCTCTGAGCTGCCATTAGTCTGGCACCTGACTCCAACAAGGACAACTGGGCATTTCAACTTCGGGTCACTGAACACAGAGCAGGGCCGACAAATATTGAACTTAATACATCACACAACTGCGGATAATCACAAACAATGGCCTATTTAAAAAGGGGGAGAAGATGGACCCATAATACCAGAACCAATTATGGGGCATTTAGTGAATAGTAAAGCAGACCTACAAATCAGGAACCGCTTTGAATCAATTACCCAATAGGTCGGAATGTAAAAGGAAGCAGAGATGGCTGATGGTGTGGAATATAGGACAACGTCTCAGGAGGATAGCTCAGGGACAACACGCTCGCCTTGGAAGCAAGATGACACGCAGCAACACAGGTTGCTAAGAGGTGGTGATGGGGGTGGGTGGAGCTACTGAGAGAATAAGAAGTGGCAGTAATGTGGCCTAGTCAAGGGGGGCAGATATCCAGCCTTCGAGAGAAGTGAGAGACTGTACTAGCAGTGCCCAAGCTTAAGAGGAGCCTGGGCTAAATAGCAGAGGAACTGGAGTAACGTGTTTAACTGGCAAAGAAACAATCTGTAAGATCCCTAGAGCATTGAGAACGGCTGGGAGCTATAGTCTAGGCCCTGGAAGAAATAACACGACCACTAGCCACAGAAAGGAGGCCTGCTGACAGTGAGAAACCTGGCGAGAAGCGTGAGGCCACTGGAGCAAAGTAAGAACTGCACATTCTACCTGGGGTTCTATGAATGACTGCCGACATCTTTTGCCGACCTACACTTTCGCAGAATTATTTAGCACACGTTTTTCCACATTTGTTACTGCAAAATGCAGGAGTGGGGGCACGCAACCCTTACATCCCCTACCCCCACGCCTAAATTTATTGTACCCCAACTTATCATCTGCATTTTCCAGCAAAACAAAGTGGAAAAGAATCTGATAAAAAGTGATTCAGTGAATGTGTAGGTCGGCAAAAGTGGGGCAGACCCTATTCAGAAGTTCCCAAGTATGAGAGGGAAGAATACCTACATGGGCTGAGCATCATACCAGCCTAGGGCAAGAGGGGGACCATGTGGTCTTGCCCAAAGTAGCTGCGTGAGGCTGTTTCCTCGTCCTCCGAGGACAAAGGCAAGTGCCTTGATGGACTGGACGATGCTAGCTGCAGGATTCATGCCAAGATAACAACCCCAGCCATGATGGGAGGCCACGCCTTGATGAAGGATGTGTGCAGGAACACTCCAATCCCAGAGACCATGCGACCTGGCTCAACACTGTCCTGGGCAGACACCTGGTAACTTTTGCTTTGTTGTAATTTTGGGTTGGACTTTTACCTTTGGTTCTTTAAACTTGGAACCTGGGCACAGGCTTCTTATTGGTCCTTTTCTTGTGCACTGTTTGTATAGATCTGCATCCTCCTTAATGGTACCCCATACTGAAGGCCATCTCCATCCAACTGGCTTCATATTTGTAATGAAATGGTGTGAACCATTTCTTGTGATGTGTGTTCTGTGGTTGCCTCCCAGGGCACGTTCTGCTATGTCATGCCATGGCATGTCAAGCTAGGACACAATATCATGCCATGATATGTCATTTCATGACAGATTATATGTAATTTCATGATACATTATAGTACCATGTAGTTATATGTTATGATGTGATATAAAATACATGCTCCAAGTTTGGCATTCCCAGTAAGCTTGACATTCCCAGCAAGTGGGCTTGTTTGACGCTCAGAGTAAGCTCAGCCATCCCAGTGAGCTCCAAGTAAACTTGGCATAAATGGTAAGGCCCAAGTATGGGATTTCCTCTAATACTGACATTCCCAGTGTCAGCTGGGAAGGAGAGTTGGGGCCAGGTAATTCACCCGCTCTGTGATGCAACCAATGGAGGTGTAAACTAAGAATCCCACAGCCCCCGCCCCCTGCCCCACGGACTCTCAGGCAATGCAGTGCAATCCAGTTTTCATGTGAGGAGCAATGGTGGTCCCCAAAAAGCTATGGGGCTCATTAAAAGTATGGGGTGCGGTAAATAATTGGCAGTAATGGAATTACCACCACTTTCCCGCTCCGCCATACTACGAGTATGGACCTGGAGTGGGGGATTTACTTCCAACATCATCCTGGGGGTAAATCCTCCCACTGGCAGTATTTCCGCTAAAAATGCCCCATAGAGTCCAATGGACTCTAAAAAAGCGGGAATAACTCTGCCACCGCTCCATGTAATCTGGCGGCAATTCCACTGGGCCAAATTGTGGTAATGGTAATTCTGTTGACGTGTATTCCAGCAGATTTGCCTCCGGAATACCGCCCAACTCGTATATAGCCGCTATGTCTCTGATGAGGAGGGAAGGGGGTGCTTAGGAATACCATTTCATGAGGGAGGGAGAATGGATTGCAGGGGCGGGGGTAAAACCCTATGAAATTCCACTCAGAGCAGGTTAATTGACAACTGCAGGGAAATTGCAGGAACTATTAGCCATGTCTGCAGGCTCACTGGAATGGACCACGTGGCATGAGACTAAAAGGCATAGACTCCGCTTCTACGCACTTATGCTTCTTGAGAAGAAACACACTCCTTTGCAGCTTTACCAGCGGTAGCCCAGTACCAATCCACCACCACAACACTAGTGCCTGATCTTGAGATGGAAGACATTCTATTTGAGACTTCGGGCCACAGTGGTGGAAGTAGCGTATCAAAACAAGCACAGCACCTGAGTATAAGTGAAACCAAGGGGCATACACCTGAGAAGGAGGGAGACCTGTTCAGAATGCAGCAGTCACAACCATCTAGTAGAGACATAGACGGGCCAACCAGAACAGCCATTGAATAAACAGTGCCAGAGCTTTACTATAACAAGCATTGCCAATGCTAAGAGTTTTGGCTTTTGTTTAGGTACTGTAGAGGCTTTTTCCAAGCACTACCATGGTGGTATTCACTGGCCATTGATCGTAGCAGCCGCAAAATGGTGGGAGCACCTGCATATATCATAGCAGTACCTCGAAAATGCCTAATACTTGTACACAAGCCAAAACTGTTGGGTTTGCCAATGTTTGTTATGAACAGGACATGAATAGTGCTTATAAAAGTGGCTGAAGGTAGATCTGGCTGACATTTTTATCAGACCAGTAGCACCTTTACAGCTCCAATTAAGTCTTTAATATTCAGAAGACCGCTTTGAAAAAATACTGGCAGGCACTTCGAACACAAAGTTTGATGGTAAGACTAGTAAAGGAGTTCCCAGGAGGATGTGTTTTCGTCAGGGGCCGGGGGGGTATGCAATATATTGGAATGGCCATAGGGGTTAGAATGGTCATGGGATTCAATGGGTGGGTAAATAACCAAACAACACCTGCAATCTTTGTGACTCTCCTCATATGCCATTTTCTTCTATCCATACTATAATGCAAATGTTTCAGTTATTGGTGGCACTTGAGCATCACCTAATAGCAAAGACTAAAAAGTGTCAGAAGACGCATGACTTGGAGGAAGTAAGGACAGTGTTTCAGTGTATTGGCGTGGGAACCCATAAAGAGAACATGGGTAAAAGAAGCTGAAACACCAACATTCATCAGAGGAGTTTAGACTGCATGTGGACATTTTAGCGAAATCGAAGGTGGGTTGAGGCGGCCAGTTACCTATTAGCCACCCATGTCAAGCAAGGACGTGGATGGGTGCGTTAAAAAATGATGAGCGTGCACGAGCAGTAGAAGAACATTATGTGTCCAGCAAGACCAAATTTGTGTTGTGGAGCATAGCTGTGTTCTAATGGCAGAAGTGTTATGCAATATGTCATTGGGAAATGTGTATGGTTGGAGATGTGTGCAGGTAAATAGCTTTGCCTTTGGCTGACTTCCATAAGTATGAAGTGAGATACATACCTGTTAGGAGAGATTTCCATTTAATGTGTCATTTTCCCTCCAGTCGTGTACCCCCCCTCCCCCAACTTTTTGCTGATGTTATACACCATAGTCTGACTTTGCCAGGGGAGCAAAGCATTCTGCTGCACTCCCCTGTGCTTTTTGCCCATTTTATAATGGGGAAACTGACATGCCCCTAAAGATAGTCAGTACTGGGAGACTTTGTTTCCCTTAGTACTTGCCAATGTTGCAACTTTTCTGCAACATGTTGCAAGTGCACAATGTACCTTCCATTATAGTGCACTTGTGTCTTTCTGTCATTTCCAAAGGCCTTAGATAATCTCAAAGGATGTTTTAGGAGAAGTGCAGGTGTGCCTTGGACAGGGCTGGTGGCAGTTTATGTTGTCATGTACTTTAATCCTTTCCTGCCAGGTAAACTGTGGTTACCGTGTTTGGCATGTATAGGTGGCCTGGCTGCAAAATGGCCATGACACAAGGTTCTTTGTCCTGTCCTTTGCCATCTTGCCCCTTCCCCAGGTCGAGCCGACCCAGGTCAGTCCTTATCTGTGCATGCATTCGCCCGTGAAACACCAAGCTTTCTCAGGCTTCTGCATGCCTCATGTGTGTGCTTCCAGCATGTGGGCTGGACTGTCTGGTTCCAATACACATTCTGGGTGCCAGAGAGTCTGGTATGCTGTGAATGCCTGGGACCACCGTGGTGCATGATTGGTCTACGTATGGTATGCCTGTATATGAACAGATCTCCCATTAGGTCCTTTTGGCGCGAATGAAGGATAGAATCCAAGTATCCTGAAAATTAAGAAGCTGAGTCAAGGAACCGTTGGTGACCCGCTGGAAGGTTTGGCACCCTGAACCTGCTGGTGTCCCACTGGACCCCTCTGCTTTTGATAGAACTAGAAGGTCTAAGAAGATGCTTCGACCCATTGGAATAGTGGGACTACCTACTCTCTGCACCTTCATCAACCGCTGCAAGTAAGCCTTCTCGGAAGTGTCCTTGGGCCAACCAGTGGGCTGACCAGCTTGTGCAGGACCTTTGCTCTGACACTGCCGCCGTTTTGAGGAGGCCCTCGGAACTTGGTACATCGCAAGCTTTGTGTTCACGGCATTCTCACACCGATTTGTATACACTTGGCATTCCCAGGTCTGGAGTAAAGAGAGAGCGCCCAAACTGGAGTACACGTGGTTACCGTGTCGCCCAGCCATGGTGAGGAACTTTGCAAATGCATTGCAGCTGTGACCCTCTGTGGCCTGAAGCCCGCTACCGTGAAAATGGTCTGATCCATTCACCAGGAGCAGAGAAATTGCCACTGTCCCATTTGGGAATCAACGCTGTAACTTCGTCGCTGAAAGCCGCAGAGCTGCGAGATGGCCGCATTTGAACCAGCAACTGACGTGAACTCGACTGCCAAAGTTTGCTCTGGAGTGCTCCGAGGGTCAGTGAGTAATTGCAACCCTTACCGGTGACCCCTAGTGCATCCATCAATTTTTACGCACGAGTGGCCCCTGAGGTCCCCGCTCCTTTCCACTGCTGGCCTGAGCTAGCAAACTATTCCCAAATCCTGGAACCTGTCCTGCCCACACGGGGAGACCCTCCGCGAATAGTGGGATCCTGTTCTGTATCAGCTTACCCGCCTTACTGAGCTGCTAGAGACCCTACAAGAGACCCCGATTTCACCAATCTGCACTACCGCGTGTGCCAGCATTGCAAGTACACTTGAGCAATAGGCTCCCCTCTTCTTAGGGACTGGACTGCCTTTCAGTTAGGATTGTGATTATGGCCAAATTGCCTAAAGACTCTTTGCACTACCTGCTTCCTTCCCTTTCTAGGTTGTGGACCCATTTTGTGCATTGTGTTGTTTTAAGAAGTAGTACTGTTAATAACTATTGTGTTGAAACGGAAAGGCCTTGAATAAATGTATTTGTATTTTTAATATATATACACCTGACTGGGAGTGATTTGTAAGTGTCCTTTACGATGTGTACTCATTGAGGTGTTTCAGTCACCCTCACCCCTCTTGAGACCTAGGCCTAATTACGAGTTGTGCGGAATGCGTTTAATGGCGCCGGTAATGGTTCCGGCGCCGTTAAACACATTCCACACTATTACGAGGTTCCCTCGCGGGACCTGATGTGGACGTCTGGTTTATCCAGACGTCCATAGCGGGTCCCTCGAGGGAACCAGGGAGCTAACAATGGGCCCTCTTGTAATGGGCCCGTTGTTAGCTCCCTCCCCATACCCATGGAGCCCTATGGGGGCTCGAATGGGTATGGGGAAGGCCCGGGTCCGGGTTCCCTGAATGGGGAAATACCGGGCCCTCCATACTCGGAATGGCCCGGTATTTCCCCATTCAGGGAATCCAGAACCGGACACGGTTTTGGAGGCAGCAAACTAAGCTGGCCTTCTGAATCTCTATCCACCAGGTCAGAATTCAGAAATCCATCTTAAGAGTACCTGTATGCTGTTGCTGGCTTCTTAGATTTGTATCTGCAGCACGGACGCCCTCCTGTTTCCTACTGATTACTTTACCTGGCAAGGAGTATTTGGAACACTCCTTGCCACATCATTCCGTAGAAGCAGAATTAAATTTATTTTTGCATTAGTAGCAGTGCCCAAAGCCCTGAGGCATCAAGATGCTAGTTACAGTTACAAGACAGTTACAGGGGTCATTACGAGTTTGGAGGCAGCCATGGTGCTATTAGCGCCATGGCTGCCTCCAAACCCGTTTCTGGGTCCGGGTTGTCGGAATGGGGACTTACCGGGTCATTCCAACCTTGGAGGACCCGATAAGTCCCCATTCTGAAAACCATTCCCCATTCCCATTCGAGCCCCCACAGGGCTCAATGGGAATGGGGAAGGAGCTCATAACGGGCCTGCAAATAGCGGGCTCGTTATTAGCTCCCTGGTTCCTTAGCGGCTCCCGATAAGAGCGGCTGGTAAAACCAGCCGGCCTTAGTCGGACCCGCTAAGGGACCTCGGAATGCGGCGGTAGGGGGTTAATGGCACAGGCATCCTTACCGGTGCCGTTAACCCCTTACCGCCGCACTCGTAATGAGGCCGTTGAGATTTAAGTCTGCAGAATTTTCTTTGGAGACACTCCCCTCTTACTGGACGTGCAGGATCAAAGCAAAACATATATGGGGAACAGTAATACAGTGGGTCCAAGGCGCATGCTGGCAAAGCGCACCCAATCGGGCGGGCGTCATTGGCGGGCGAGTTCAGAAATGTATAGTGTTACGAGAACGGTTAAAGACAGGCATTTGAGGGACAGTGGAATATTGTCATGGATATAAATTCCTATGGGGGTTCCCTGGGTAAAGAGAACGTTTTTCAAGTGCTTGTGGACAAACCAGAACAATTGTTCGGCTAGAGGTTTGGGTAAGAAAGGATTTGCAGTGTAACTGGATGCAGGTGTGGGTGCATACCTTAGTGGCTGGTCGAGAGGGCAGCCTTCCTGGCCCAGACAGGCATCACTGACCTGGATGGATGCTTTCATGAGTGGCTGGCTTTGCTGGCTGTCAGAAAAGTGCTTGCCAGCCAGTCCGAATGCACCACAAGTTGCTCAGCCGGGGACCCAGGCATTGATGCGAAGGTGGCGGCCATATTAGCATGGATCTGCAGCTTTACATGCCTCATAGTAGGTCCAGTGGGTTTTTCAGGTGAGAGATCTTGGATCAGAGTAATTGTGGCTCCCATATGCAGGGCGTGACTGTAATCCAATTGGTTGCCACGATCGCTTTAGCTGCCAGGGCAAATCTGTCTGAAAAGTCAGGTGTGGAAACTTTGTGTACACACCGGAGAATTGGCAAGTGCTTGTTTAAGCATACCAAGCTGAGAATTAAATGTAATGCCTAGTCTTCACCTGCGGCGAAATAGGAAGACCCTGAGGCTCAATTGTTAAGTTCGGGGATGGCGTGTGTATATCGTGCCATTACATTTGCTACTCACGACAAGCTCAATTGTATTACTGCTGAGGATCAACCCATTTCGCTGCATCCAATTTGTTTTTATGGAATTGAAGACAGCAAGGAGATTCAAATGATCTTGCTCACATTCACAATCAATTTAAAACATAACTGGGAAACAGTGGTCGAAGTGAGCTAGAACCACATGGTTCTCGAATTTTTTATTTATTTTTTTTAAAGTTAGCCGCTGTTCTCTTACTTTGTTTTCTAAAGAGAACCATCCCAGGACAGAGGACTAAGGGAGCTTGTATCGTGCGGACGTGACATGCCGCACGTTACATTCCCTGACATGTGTGTCCTATTCCTGCAAAATCTTTGATTGGTATGTATGGGGGCAGAAGGCCAACTAATCCTATCTGCATCCTGTGCCATCTACGTTCAATGCTTTTAATTATTTGCCCAAAAGAATAATTGAGTCTAGTTTGTTATCGTGCAGTTTTTAGAAGACATGTCATGGCATAGGGCAAGACAACCTTGAAGCAATGCACTGCCACCTCTTCAGAGGACAGCACACCCTGCCGGCCGTTCCCTCCCTCATGCTCTCCTGCAGAGGACAACAATCGGTGCAGCAGGTCACTGCTCTTGCCCCCCACACCCTCAAGCCCTGTCATCCATGCGCCCACCCCAGGGACCTACCCACAGAGGTCGCCTGCTATCCCCTACCCCCAGGAGAGGTTAGCAATAGTCTTTCAGTCAGAATCCGTCCAAAAGCCTCACATAAATGCATCCCTGATGCAGCACACAGAGGTCACCCCATGCCTCCAAAGTGCATCACCCACTTGCAACCCGCCACTCCCATACCCACGCATAATGAGGTCTGCCATGTGTGCCAAGCAATGATGATCCCACGCTGAAAAGCACAACTTATGGCATGAATCCAGCCCAAGAACTTCAAATCAAGTATTCAATTTGGGAGGGCTGGGAAGCTGGCGGTGGGGGGATGGCCAGGGATTGGAATGTGGGTGAGGGGACGTGCCACTACTTCTTTTGTAGAGTTGGACCGCTGCGTCGGAATCCCCTGCATGCCATGAGACCCCACCTTTATTTTCTGTAGTAGGCTATGGAATGATTTAGCATAAATGTTTAAAATAGGGGTGAATGCCGACCCATGTGGTACCCCACACTGCGCCAAGGTAAGGCTCATCTCTTATCCTCTTGGCATTTGAAAGGAGCTGTGGATTTACATTGAACAAACATTATCAAACCGTTGTTTTGTGTGGGTTAAAGCCCATACAACAGAAGCCTACAAAACGACACAGAGAAAGGGCAGGAAAAGAAATTGCAGCTCGGCTGGTTCTCTGTTAACCGCCAAGTAGGAAAATAACCTGGATTTTCCCAAAATAATCCTACTTCTCTTCAATTTGGAGCCGGGGAATAGGTTGGCCAACTGGCCCTTATTTTGTAGGACTGTCCCGGACTTATGCTCTGTGTCCCACCACGGCAGCACACAGCCTGTCCAGAACGAGTGAAAGCCCCTACTTTGATTGTCCTCCAACAAGATCAATGCCCGAAGGATCAGCAATTCACAGCCTTCCCATTACCGAAGACCCAGATTGGCAGAGCTGTTGGTGTCTTTTTAAGTGCCATATTTATTTATTTGTTTCAATTGTATCTAGTTAGGCATAGCAACTTTTAAAACAACCTATCCATACATTGCGAATTCACTTCGTATCAAAACCTCTAAAACAGGATCGATTTTCCTCATCATCATCAGTGTCATATTTAAAGCAAAGGCCCGGGTCAGACATTCTTCTTATCATGTCCCTCTATTTCAGATGGGTGAGTGACTCCAGAAGTCGAACTGGCATCTACATGGGGAACGGAGGATAGCACAGGGGCAACACGTCGGTCTAACAAGCAAGACACCCGCGTCATAACGGAGGTTCGAGTCCCCGATCCGCGCCTAGAAAGAGAAAAAAAAACAGCGGTAGTCGTGACTGAAAAAAAAAATGGAATATACGAAGCAGAATGCTGTGTGAAACGCACGCAGGTGACGTTATCGCGCATTTTGTTTCACTGTGCCCTGGTGTCTTGAATATACAGGTGTAAAATCTTTAAATGTCCCTTCAGCGCATATCACCCGCAGGCTAATACTGTGGTCTTCCATTTAGGATGGGGAAAGTTCAGCTATAAGCATGCTCTCGTTGCTCAGCGTGTTTCTTTAGCGATTTGCATATGGCCAGGCTCGTTTGTGTACGTCATGTGCATACTTTTCAAGGCATCTCCATACAACCAAGTACTGAAAGACATCCCTTAATAAATGGGCTGTACAAACTAGAGATATTGCAGTGAAAATCCGAGGCCCAGTACCTGAAATGCAGACTTTGCTCATATTCCAGGTTCACAACTTAACCAAAGTGTGTGACACTGGGAAAATCATGTCGTCTCGTGGTTTCAGGTCTTAGAAGCAATTCAGTTTGCAGCTTACCCTATAGAAATACCACACTATAGTGTTGCTCCATGTACGACAATAGTGACAATATATCTATTGCCCACCAAAAGGTTATTTGTCTCTTGGCTTACTCAGAGCGACATATCATGGCACAAGTGCAGCGAAGCAACCACTAGTGACAGTCAGGCGCTATACAATACCACTTACATTCCAATACACAAGGTTCTCAAGTGTCATTGAACGATGGCCCTCCTTGTCCTTTGCTGTGATGTCACTTCCGATGATGATGTCTTATGTTCAAATGTGGGGGTTTGCAGTAGGATTCAGACATCTTGGGATCAACCCTGGTGGGAAATCTAACATTTCAGCGCTTTGCATGAATGCAATCGTTCGGGGTTTGTGTGTCTGCCTGGTATGTGCTAACATTTTTTTAAAAAAAAAAAAACAGTTGCCACCAATGTTACCCAAAAGTTTATATATGGTAGAATAGTGGGCAATAGCGTCCTGCAAAATCATTTTGTAAAGTTGACCATTTGTGGGGGTACAGCATGCTGCCCCCGCGTCTGCTGTTCCCTGCTCCATTTCAGCAGCCTCAGACAGCTGCCGGGGCGGCTGTGGGCTCCGGCCACCCCCTAGTCCCCGGATGGATATGTTCTCTTGGGCGGGCTCACAGCGTGGCTGGGGCAAGAGTGCTGCCAGGGTTGCATCATACGTTTTAATGAGCCCCCACGGTCCAGGTTTGGCTCGGCGCTCCCAGCCAGCAGATGCCTTCATTACCACGGCCCCCAGGGGGCACGGCTGCTGCACGCGGCGCCTAAACACACCAGAGCGAGACTGACCGAACACACAGTGCCTCGCATCCCACGGGGTCGCGCGGGGGGCGTGGAACAGACACCTGTGGGCGAGCAGGTCAGAGCCAGCTGTGACGGATTCGCCTAATGAGAGAATTCACGGGGCGCCGAACCAGAGTTTCTGCAGCCTGGCTGCATGCCTCCAGCGGTGTGTGCCTAGTCTCATGCAGTGCCAGCTTCCAGAGCAGTGCTGTAGACCTCCAACACAGTGGAGGAGCCAGGGGGGGGACGGCGCCCCTCTTGGTGCCCGGTGCGCCCCAGCCTCCCACTGGCGCCCTATCAGTGCCGGTGCCAGTGGCAGCAGCACCTGGCCAGGCAGAAAAAGCACAATTTGGCGCCCGTGGTCAATTGGGGTGGGGGAAGGGGTGAGGTTGGAGGCGCCAAATGTTTATTTTCGGTGGTGGGAGAAGGCGTCCTTTTGAAATTAAATGTGCCCCTGGGAGTGGGCACATTTAACAACAATAGGGTGGTGTGGCACCCTATTAAGGTGATTATCTCCCCACTCCTGCACGGGAGCAGGGCGCTAATCACTGGAATAGGAAATGAAAACCACACCATTCCTGCGTCTCTGCAGCAGGCAGGTACCTCATAGGATGCCAGCAACCTAGTGTTAAATGCGCCCACACCTGCGAGAGCATTTCATTTCAAAAGGACACTTCTCCCACCATGCCAGCTCTGGGTAGCCCTTGAAAGGCTCCCCTGAGCTGGCGCCCTGGGGGGCTAATGGTGCCCCCGGGTGGTCCCCCAACCCACCCTGCCCTAAGGCTAGCCCTGTACCCTATTATCCTCCCCCACTGGCTCCAAAAGCTGCCTCTGCTACTGCTCCAACAATGTGACCTCAGCATCACACTAGGGATACAGTAGTGTGACCTTGGGCCAATTGAACTGTAGGACTGCAGCAGTGTGATAGTTCCACAAGAACGGACTGCAGCTAGGACTCTAGCACTGGGAGCTCCCCCCAGCATTGCTGGGACACACCAGCAGTGCACTCCTGTTTGTGCTGTAGGGCCTTTCTGAGCAGTGCTACATCATTCCAGCGGTGTGTGCGTCATTGTGTATTGCGTAGGACACCAGCAGTGGGAGCTTCCGCTAACAGTGCTGTAGTCCTCTAGCTTCCGCAGCATGGCTCCAGTCCAACAGTGTGGGATTCCCGAGCAGTGCTGCAGGACTCCACCAAGGAAACTCCCCTGGCTGTGCTGTAGAACTCCAGTAATACGAGTGTTATTGCTGCAGTGCTGAAGTACTCCTGCAGTGTGAGCTTATCTGAGCAGAGTTGAAGCACTGCCCCAGTGTGAGCTTCTCTCAGCTGGGCATTACGACTAAACATTAGTAAGGGTTTCCCTCAGCAGCTTCCCATTAGCAGTGCTGTAGTACTCCATTAGAATGAGAGTCACTGGCAGTTTTCAACAATTTCAAAAGGTCAGCACCAACGCGAGGTCATGACCTAAGAGTGAAGGACCGGTAGCCGTAGCTAAATCTGTCTTTATTTACATTTAGCCCATCTAGTTGTGGATGTGAGAACAATACATGCCCTTTAGCCGTCTAAATGTCTTAGAAAGTTGCCAACTTTGGGAAATTGCCTCAACAGTATATGCCAGCATTGCCCCTTTTAAGTCTGGTGTGCCCAAAGAAAGTTGTAAATCTTGTCCAAATGGTATATGCCAGCATTGCCACTTTAAACCATTTGTTTTAATGCTGCTTGTGCCCAAAGACCACCAGGAGGCTCGTCTCAATAGTACATGATCATGCCGCTCCCCTGCCCCTCTTTCAGTTTGGTGTGTCCAAAGACAATTGTGTGATATGTTCTCAGTTACTCATCACCTTCTGAGTGTAAGGGAGTTACAGAGCGTGAGTGACGTGGAGATTGACCGAGAGGAAGCAAGTGAAAGGGAAGGGTAAGTCAAAGTGTTAAGGCTTTCTTTTAACAACGATTGAACATCATTATTGTTATGATAATGCCACAAATGCAATAACGGAATAATTCACAAGAGTGAAACTAGTATGCATAATGGTTTAGGATTTATTCATGGTGTGCGGGTGTATGTGTGTGTGTTTGTGTGAATTGGTGTGCTTATTATGTCGCACACAGAAATGTATAGAGGAGTAACATTTAAACACAGTGGACCCAGGGAGGTTTTTAAGTTGTCAAACGATTAATAAGTTAGAATGGGGTGTTCCAGGGCCTTTCTCCAATCATTTCAAACTGTGCCTTCTTATGAAATAATTCATTAAAGGCACATCTCGGGTTGGGGCCAATTCACACATTTCCAGCTATGGCCACCTGCATTCTTTCACTCAAGGCCAAATAAGTCAACTCCAGTGATCAAAATAAAGATTTGATGAGCAGGAGCTGAAAGCATCTCTCGTGTATTGTGCATCACCCAGTAAGCAGAAGCTACCTCTATGGAAAAGGGAGCTAGGACATAATGGGCCTCATTACAATGTTGGCGTCAGGACATAAAGGTGCTGGTAGCAGCCTATCGGCACCCTTTTCGGACCAACAAACTATAATTATGCCGGTAGGGGCACTGAACTATGGGCAGGCCTGACCTGCCAGGAATTCAGGCCCCTACTGGCATGTTTTTCACTGGAGCACCGGAACTGTTAACAATGGTGCCAGTGCTTCAGGTTTCCCAAAACTGTACAGTCACCGCCTGTAATATCCTGGTAGCACCAGAATGTCAGGCGGGTGTGCAGGGTTGCCGGTAACCCGTCGCCTAATGGTGGGTTTCACTGGCAACCTCGTAATGAGCCCCATTGTGCTGCAAATCTAAGTCCACGCGAGAAACAAACTGTAAAGTCTGTTATTATTATTATTGAGGCATTTATTGACCGCAGACCTAGCTTTGGGAAGAATGGGGGCGCTTTACAAGGCATGGGGGAAGTGAACAGTGAGGGATGCAGAGAAACAAGGGGGCTACCAACGAGAAATGGGGAGGGGGCAATTTGGCAGCAAGGGATTGACAAACGACCAGAGGATGAAACGGGTGGAGCAGATCACCCAGTCTCAGGTTAGTTAGAGAATGTGTGTAGACCAAGGTGTTGAGGGGGAGCCATTCCTTGAAGAGGAGGGTCTTGAGGTCCTTCCTAAAACATAGAAGTGAAGGGGTATATCTCGTGTTGATGGGAAGGAGGTTCTAGAGTCTGGGGGCATAGATAGAGAAGCCCTGCCTTTTGGTTGTTTTCATCATACACCGCCAAAGTTGAAGTCTCCACATGTACTTTCTTATAGGCGATCTTATGCATCGAGAGATGCTGAGCCTGTCAACGAGTTGCTTGTGAACCTAAGGTGAGGTGGATACGTGCTTGCAGAGGTAGCCAGTGACGTTTGATGAGGATGGGGGGAGGTGGTCAAACTCATGGAGTCCTTTGATGAGTCATGCTGCAGCATGTAGGACATATTTCAGGGGTGGCAGAGTGGTTACCGAAAGGCCTTCCAGAAGGACATTGAAACCATCCAGGTGGGAGAGGAGCAAGGCTGGGACAGCAGACCTGAAACTGTTTGCTAGTGTTGACGAGGAGAGGAAATTACTGACGGGTCCATTGGTCAGTACTCACCCTCGAAAACTAGTAATACAAGATAGCTGCACCGTGCAAGGACAGAGTGCAGGATT
Source organism: Ambystoma mexicanum (assembly GCF_040938575.1). Lineage (NCBI taxonomy): Eukaryota > Metazoa > Chordata > Amphibia > Caudata > Ambystomatidae > Ambystoma > Ambystoma mexicanum. Next base: position 1,204,831,574 of record NC_090934.1, on the reverse strand, counting down.
CACATACTCCAGCAAGGTTCAATAATCAGGACTCAGTAAATTGGCAAAGGGAAGTCTGTTTAATGATACATACATCAGCTTATGGAAATCAGCAGCATCACAAACACTTGCCTCACCTGACTTCCTCGAATATTAGTCAAACAGCCTCTTTTATGGGCAAAATCCGTCATCATTGACGTCTAATTCTACAAAAAATCATCATGCAATACAATTGGTTGGGAAAGGTAACTTAAGTATAGGTGCTATATCTGTATATGGAAATAATGCAAGTGGATTGGATAACTCTTATCGGGTGGCCGTCTACGCCCTTCCCTCTAAACCACACATGATTGACATCACTACAAGTACGACGTCTCATTGGTTACAGTTTATATAGGACCCTAGATTACATGGTCCCTTGTAATTGGGCAAGTTACACCCCTAAACATAAATCTCCATTTTAATTAGCAGCTTTAGAGTAGACACCCAGGTGCCTAGTGTCCCAAGATTCACCCTTCCTCCCTTCCATCAATCAGTGTTTTAGGGCTGTGTGTCAATTAGTTGGGTGGGTATGGCCTCGGATCTGTACTCTCTTATAAGGAAAAGGTATGGCACCCCCTGGTTCTGGATGACATCAGGCAGTGGTACATCTTCGCACCTGTCTGGTCACATGTTGGTTCACCGTGAATCTGCTTCAGTTTCCAACCTTTTGTGCATTTAATTCTGTGTGCGCTTGGCCACCTGCATGGGCCTCTCTTATCTTGAACTTCCCGGGCGGGCTGGTATTCTCTGTAGTTGGAGTCTCGTGAGCTCATGCTCACCTTCCCTTCTCTGGTTGACCTCGATCTCCCCGGCATAATCCTCTCTTTGTTGAGTTTCGATTCAGGCCTTTGGCCACCTCGGTACATTTCTGCTTTCACAAAATGGAGTCGCACGTGTACATTGTGCAGTATTGAGGTAGATATATGGTTGGCACTTGCCGCTCTACTCTTCTACTAGGCATTGCAAGCAGTAACGATTTCTTAGCCTCTTGCATTTCAAGCTTATTTACACACATTCAGCAGGGCGCTTGCTTCCATCTTGTCTTATGGCACCATTCTCTTACGTTTTAACAGTGTCTCTCCACTGCATCCATTATCATTATCCTTGCAGTTTCTAGTACTGGCATTCGTGTTTTCAGTAGCCAAGTCTGTTTGTTCTCGGGGCTACTCGGGCCCTTGGTTTATTTTCATTGGCCTTCCATTAAGGCTTTAGGGGTCTTCTCGTGGACCGTGTGCAGGTATTCCTATTTTGTATGAGTGGCTGTTATGGCTGTCTGATAGGGTACCGTGCTGCCCAGGGTTGTCGCTTTATGGCTGCTTCAACCGGTATTGATCTCCTTACGTACAAGGGGCAGAGTCCCAGTGCGGCTCTCTGTTGGTTCATTTGCTCCTCATACGTCATGTACCACGGCAAGTACCTTACTGACAACTCGCAATGGGGGGCAGGGGTGCAGGTCATATCTGGGACCTCCTCTACACTCCCCCCTCTGTTCGGTTCATCGACCACTCCAGCTTCCTCCTTTATATTCAGTTTCTTTGATTCCTCAGCTTCTTGCTCATCGTCTCCTGGGTTTACACAAGAAGGCGTGAAAGTATGCAATTTTGGTGACCATATCTTTATCACCCATTTCAAGCTTCCTGCTGTTCTCACCTGCTCATCTTTGTTCCAGGTCATCAACTGGCATTGTCCATTTGGATTGCAGTAAATCCATTTGCCTTCGCACCTTCTTCGCTTCTTGGGATAAGTGAATTTTGTTCCTTCTGGTGCAAATTCACTGGCCTTCACAAAGTCCTTTATTTCCTCATCTGTCAGGTCTCTGAGCTTCCAGCCTGGCTCGACATCGACCATAATCTTCATCCCAATGGCCTTCTTTGCTGTTTTCTGGCACTGTGTGATGATTATCTTGACAACACAGACTCCTAGCAGCACCATTGCTAGCAAAGCTCCCAGGAACTTGAATATATCTGCCATCCATTGGGGCACCCATGAGAATAGGTTCCCAAACCAGCTGTCCTCGTCCACTTCATCTGTCTCATCGGTCATCTGGTTTTTCAGGGTTGTTAACATGTCTATGGCCTTTGTGAGGGTTCCATTTTCTTCATCGTGTGATGGCATGAATGTGCAACATGATTCTCCAATTGTGGCGCAAACACCTCCATCCATTGCAGTGATCATGTCAAGCACATATCTGTTCTGGAGGGTCATCAGTCTGACTGCTCTCAGCTCTTCTTTGATCGCATTGAATCCTTTTATTGTGGTGTTGATGGTCTGCAGTAACTGCCATCTATTTATCTGCAACCACTTGGTGTTTGCACCAACTTGGATATGCAGCAAGAGTATTGTTGTAAATACTGATGAAGTTAGGCTGAACAGCCTGTGTTCATAGGGAATGGCGTAAAATGCGTCTTCTGATTTGGCAGAGAAGTAATTCTCTCTCTTCATCCTTGACATTATTCCCACAGACCTCCTTTTCCTCAGGTGAGCATCCGCTTTCAGGAAACTGTCCAAATTCAGTTCATTTTTTGGAATCACTAGTGCTGGAACGTGAACATTCACCAGTGTGCATATTCCTCCCCAGTTCCTCGGTAGCCTTATGTATTCCTTGGATCCACATGCCCAGTAATGGTCCATTAAGACTGTGGTTCCTTGCATCATCCCTGTGGCTTCATATATTAGTTCACAGTTCTGATTCTCCCCTTTTTTCATTGTGCCATTGCTTCTAAAGCATAGTTTCGGGTTTTCAAGTGCTACTATCTGCAAGGGTCCTCCTCTGTCTTCGACCCATGTCAACAGCTTTACCAATTTTGGCCACAATGGTCTGCATAGTCTCCGTGAGTTCTCTATTGCTTCTTTGCAGGCTCCAAGGACCATCCAAGCTCAGCAGATTACTACTCCTTCTTCCCATCCGTCTGGGGAGTCTATTGATCCCCAGATCTGCATTTGTCCTCGGTTCTTCCATATTTGAGCTTCTTCTGCCATTTTCCCTTGGACGTTCAGTCTTGAGTTTATTTTCCACCTTATTCCTGATCCCTTGACGTCAGGGTTTTCATATCTGATCACATGATTCTTGGTGTGCGCCCTGTTCCTTGTTTTGATGTCCTGGACAAACCCGTCTTCATCAGGGTAGTCCTTTTCGTTGGCCCAGTTCAATGAGCATCTTTTCCCATAAATTGTCCTCTGGTGTTGCACATTGCCACGTGTGACATGCAATGGGCTGTGGGGACATCGATCTCTACAGCCACAAAGATCTTGGATTTTCCGATGCTGTATGGCAGCAACGTACAGACAAAGCACTCTCCTTCTGACTCCCTTCGTCCTACTTCCTTCATATGCTGGTACCATATGTTGTTTCCAAGATGGGCTGTACTGTCCAAGTAATCGTTTAGCTCATTATCGGTTTCATATGGACTTCTCTTGATCCTTAGCATGTTTCTGTAGTTAGCTATCACTATGTCTCTGAATGCATCTCTACTGCTCTTTCGTTCAGGCATACTCTCGGGTATTATCCTTGGAGCGGCAGGTTTCATCTCCTGCCCTGCAGTACCAGGGGGAGGTCTTGCATTTCTTTTCCTTCCCTCTTGCATTCTTTTATAGAGCTCCTTCCACATTTGGCTTACTATCCTTCCGACACCCGGCAGTGTCGTAGGCTCAGTAGTTACTTCTGACATTGGAGCTGGTGTGCTCGTTATCACAGTTGTGGTGGTTGTCTTGCTCAGCTCCTCGTGTAGCTTCTTTGCTCTAAATATGAGTGGGAACACATACTCAATTATCGCATGTGTTTTCTCAGTGAGTTCTTTCGTGGCATTCTCTGTTTTATTGAAGGATTTTGTTATGCCACCGCTGTTTGGTCCCTCGCCTGGTTCCCTGTTCTCTGGAGCTATTAGCTTCATAGTTACTTTTTCGCTTTCTGTCAGTACGGCCTGGGGTCTCTCAGCCTTTGACACTTGTCCTTGTTCGTGTGCACTCAGTGTGTGGGTGCGTGCTGTGGACAGTGCTATGTTATCATTCATTCCATGCTGACCCTGTCTCCAGCTTTTCTCGTTATTCGTGACTCGAGGTGCATCCATACTACTGCTAATTACATTCAACTGTAAATCATTTGCTTTATCATCAATTTTTCTTGGAACAGGGATGACAATATAAGGTCTGGGTGCTTTAGTAGGGCCCAGACATTCATCACCTGGTGGATGCACAGACATTGGGACGCTTTATGCATCAATAAAAATGCAGTTCTGATAGTTACAGACAAAAATACTATAATAATCACTATGCATATACATATAATGGCCTTGAAAGACAGTTTACAGCATCTCCTTCCCGGAAACGGGGGCACCCTTTCGCTGGTGGCACGACTAAGTTACTGTTTTGGGCCCCCATTTCAATCAAGTCCATAGTCCACTATTTATTTAATTCTTCGCTCTGATCTCGTTGTTCAAAGTTCAGCAAATACTAAAGTGACATGTGCTGTTCAATGCGCCCCTTCTTGCGAGTGATGATGATAGACTCTGAGTATGGAGTACAGTTCCTTTGCAGGACTATGGGAAAAGGTTAGACTACCGTTTTCAACACTTCACATTCATCCTGCATTTGTTGTGGGAACCGCATTCCCAGGGCACTCTTTCAACTCGTCATGGCCCTGAGGATATGCAGGACTATGTTTGCAGTGACAACATGAAAAGATGGATTCGCTACAAATCACGCAAAAATAAAATATTGAAAAAATATTGAAAAAATAAGAATAAAAATAAAAATAAAAGTGAACATATGAAAAGGTAGGAAAAAATAAGAAAAAGGTTAAAAAAGGTAAACACGGCAGTGAAGTTCATGTCTCTGTTCCTTTCACTTGGTCGTTCGAGGTCGAGTTGATGAACAGTCTCTCTCGCACCCATTTATTCTCCTGCGCGATAATGATGAACAAATAGAAAACACAAAACAAGAAAAATAAGAATGGATGTAGTTATCCTTGTTTCTGCTCTTTTCCATCTGTCCTATGTTAGAAGCATGAAGAAATGTGTCTTTTGTTTTCTTGTTTATTTTGAAACGCCCCCTTCTAAGGCAGCTGTGGATGTCCATAGTTGCTTCTGAGTTGTGATGCAATAGCTCTTAGGAGCCTGTTCAATTGGGCATTCTTTGCTGGATCATTAAGAAAGGCAGGCACATTAATGTTGCAGGGTCTGCCCACTAGTTCTGAAAAGTTTTAAATGAGATGAAAGAAAACACGAAAAGCATAATGACTGTCTTCAGGTGTTAATGACATTTGTTCTGGTTCTTTGGCTCTAAAGTCACAGGCCTTTTCTTGCAGTGTGATCAGTTGTTTTTTTTATTTTTTTTGATCTGTCCCTCGTCGGGTAGTCTCACTGAAATCTCCTCAGGAATTCTCGCTGGAAATTGGACAGCTACACCTGGAGCATGATGCCTTGGAGGAGTGTGCCTATGTGTGGGGTGTTGGCCGGATTCCTAAGAAAGGTGATGACGTCAACATCTGCAGGCCTCCCAACCATTTCCGGATAGCCTGTAACTAATCGAAATAAAACGTCGTGCCAGCCGTGTATCCTCAGGTGATAGGGACATTTGCCTCATTTGCTGGGTCCTAATCACAATCCCTTCTTTTGATGTGAACAAGTTTTGCACTTTCCTGCTGCGTGAGTTGCAGCCACATGGTTCAGCTTGTACCACACCTGGTTGAGAAAGTAATTGTTTTTTGGATCTCTAATGAATGTCAATGTATCTGTAGTTCTCCCGATAAGTCCTGGACATTCTTCGATGATGCAGAAGAACAAAGTCTATGTGATCTCATCAATGATTACTTGTGGTGGAAGCATCTGTGTCTTTTCCGCTGTGTTCGGGTAGTGTAATGAAAGTTTCTGTTATGACAGTCAGTAGTTGTCGGATTATTTTCTTGTTTGCAGGGTCTTGAATGAGTTCAGTAGCGCTGGCTTCTCTGCCTATAAGCGAAGGATAGGACAGTACTACCAGCTGAAAATATGTGAGCCCATCCCACTTGAGAATTCTGCTGGGATGAACCATATGTCCATGAAAAAAGTATTTATCTTACTTTTACTTCTTATCAGAGTCTTAGGCTTTAAATGATTTGTGCGGCTTTCAATGTTCATGAGATTAGTGCTTCTGTTGATATGATTACACAATTTTCTTCTTTTACCCTGCACCTTTGGCTGCACAGGGTTTTTGTGTGCTTCTTATTGTCTTTTTTATGCTTAAAGAAAAGGTTCAGCATGGACAAGATTTTCACAAAAGTTCTTTTGTTGGCTACATTGAATGTTCATTTAATTGTCCTTTTTTCACCTTTCACTTGGTTTCAAGAACTGTCTTGTTTTGAAAGTCTCACTTTTATTTATTTTTTTCTTGTTCTTGTAACTTGTCTGCTCATGCGTCCTTCTTCCTTGCCATAGATCTTGTCTGCACGTGCTGCGGTCCTTACCCGTTGTCTGTGGATTCCTCGGCAGTAGATGTAGTAGGAGTGCTTTCTCCTATAAAGAGTTTTATATCATTCAGGAAGATCCAGGCTCTTCTGCATTTGAGCTTGGCAGCTGACGGGGTGCAGTCCTCTACGTTGAACGGGCCATTAAACCTCGTCTCGTCCCGTCTTTTTCTTGTGAAATTCTTCACGAGGATGCGATCTCCAGGGAAGAAAAGAGGCGCGCATAGGCTATGAGCTGCGCCGGCATCAGCACTGTCTGTTGTGGTTTGTGCTGTGTCGTCTCTTTTCTGCCATCGCTGCAGCTGGCCTGAAATGACAGTGGAAATGGATGTGAGACAATCCAGATAGGCCTTCATCTCCTCTCCCAGAACCTCCCTAGTTGACTGGGCATCACATCTAGCTCTGTCTCGGGGGGTAAGAGGGGTTCTCATCCTTCTCCCAGTGACTATTTTGTGCGGTGTTAGATGATGGTCGGAGCCTGGCTGGTTCTGAAGAGCATACAATGCCAGTGGTAGGCAGTGCATGCATCCCTTTCTTAATGTGAGCTTCAACTTGGCTATCCTTTCCTTAAGCAAGCCGCTGATCCGTTCACATATCCTGTTTCCCTCTGGGTGATACACCAACGAGAATGTGTGCTTTATACCAAGCAACAAGCTAATCTGCTCAAATACTGTATTTACAAAATGTGCCCCATTATCAGATCTCATTACCTCGCACACCCCCCATCTAGGGAAAACCTCCATCAGGAATTTAGCAGCACAGGCAGCGTCAGGGTGTGTACAGGGGCCTGCTTCTACCCATCTGGAGAAGGGACACATCACCACAAGTATATACCTGTACCCATTACACACCTGAATCATATCGACATAATCAATATGTAGGTGCTGGAAAGGTCCATTTGGTCTGGGGATGACTCCTCTCACTACCTACAATGTGTGCCCAGAAGTGAATTGCTGGCAGACAATGCAGTTTACCATAAAGAATGCAAGGCGCTCTGCTAAATTCGGTGTAAACCAATCTGTCGCGAGCGTTGCAGCAAGATTTTCTTTTGACATATGAATGGGTAGTGAAGTTGTTCTAGAGCTACTTTTAGAAGGGCGACAGACATTGCTGGTTTACCACTGCTGTCTTGCCTCCACAATCCATCAGAGGGGTTTAAAGAACACCCACAATGCTTCCATACATTTTTCTCCTCCTGAGGTGCCTCCCCCTGGAGCTCCATCAATTGAGACTGCCCCATATTGCTATTGGCTTCTGGAGTGGCTCGTGCTACCATCATTCGTTCATGGGTACGTGCCACCTCCATGTCCATGATTGTTTCAGTTTTGGATGCCATACGTTTGGCTTCCGTGTCCGCTTCCTGATTTCCACGTAACACAAAATCTGTCCCTTTGGTATGAGCGGCCCATTTTACGACCGCTATGCCCACTGGGAGCTGTAGTGCTTTTATCAGCCTGTCCAACAAGGCTGCGTGTTGCACTGGTGTGCTGTCTGCTTGGAGATAGCCCCTCCTCTTCCAGCACGCTAATCCTGCGTGCACTGTTGACGTCACATAGGCGGAGTCGCTGTACACTGTTACTTCCTGGTCTGCATGGTTCTCAATGGCGAGTATCAGTGCCACTAGTTCTGCAGCCTGTGCCGAATAGTGAGATGGTATTCTGTAAGCGATATCCAATCAACACTACAACTAAGTCAATGCCTAGTCTGGAATGCTGAGGAAAACCCTTATTGATGTATTTTTATGTCCAGTTCAGTACTCTGGATGACAACCCTTGTATCACACCCCCCTCTTAGAATCCCCCTGACCCCACTGAGCCAAGAAGTAGGTTTGTTTTGCAAATTTAAAAGGTTTATTTGGACAATTCAACAATATATATCTATCACACTTTATAAATAAATTGATAACTGATATCACACTTCAGAATACGACCGTGATCAACAATGGATAATGTTACAGGGGTACACTGATTTGGTTACTTAGGAGTAGTGTAGAGGATGAGGTAGCTGAAAATGCTTGATGGTTTCAAGGAAATGCAAGGTGGAATAAAATGCAGTACAGAAATAACTTGTTATGATTTTAGCAAAAGGTAGTAATATGATCACGTTTTCTTTTGACAATTCACTCCCCCCCTATGCAATACAAGAAATGGAAGTCTTCAAGAATCCCAACAAATCACACTTTATAATGCAATACACAGTTCCAGTTCCCCCAGCAAGCTTAGAGAAAACAGGGATGAGTTTTAAACACAGGCGAATTACTTTAATGTGGTTTGCAAGGAAGTGAAAAGTTGCTAAAATTGCATTTAATTCCCTCTAGAGGTTCAGGGTAGGTGATGGCTACTTTATATTAGTTCAGGCTCACTTTAACAATACTCTATGAATGATTAGCAGATTGCAAATGAATTTTAGCATAGAGAAGCAAAAAGCTGCTGATTTCTACAGATGAAGAAATCGGGCCAAATCGCAAATCGCGGTAAATTTCGCAAGTGCGTGTCTCGCGATTATGGAATAAGTATAGGGAGTAGGAAGTCGGTTCTAGGTTCGTTGGAAAACCTAGATTCTAAATTTCATTCCTAGCCCACACGGTTCAAAAGAACCGGACGATTTAATAAAGGTAGATTTTTGGATTTAAAGTAAAACTCAAAATGACAGGTGACAGCTTGCAGCTGCAGAATTGACAGGTGACAGTTGTGCAGCTTTAAAAATGACAGATGACACGATTTCTAGGAGGCTGTTCTAATTAGGTTAAAATAGTTTGGATTAGATTATTTTAACTAAGAGATTGGGTTCTGCACAGTTCTGCTAGGTACTCACAATATCAATTTGAAATAGGCCTCGTCACGGTCTGGTCAGGTTGGACGGGACTTCCGGCAGGTGGTTCTGAAGTCCCGGCTGTCTGGGTCAGCTCTGCTCTCTGGGTATCTCAAGCACCGGATCTGCTCACAACGGTCTGGTTTGTGGCTCTCTCGGGTTCCGGATACAGCACTGCTTTCTGGATACTGCTACAGGTTCTTGCAAAAATTCTTGGCAAAAATTCAAACAGCTCGCCCGGCTGTTGAATAGTTTGGTTGGTTTTGAGGCCTGCTGAAGAGGATTCAGCTGGTGGATTCAGGCCTCTCTGCTACAAATTCTGGAGTTAATTTCTGCTACAGGTTCTGGAGATTGATGGATTGGAAGTCTGGATCTCTGGATGTGAAGTCGTCGGTCAGCATGCTCTGCAGCAAATGGAATTGAATGTCCCTACCTGTCCCAGCAGTCTCTTTTTATGTGTTTTAAAACATGGGTGGGGAGGCTAGCATCCCTAAGCCTGCCCCTCTCTTGATTTGATAGGTCAATAGATTCTTTGGTCCCTCATTTCGGAATGGATAGTGTGTCAGAGTGATGTCATTTTTATGACCTGCAGAAATGACACTCCCCTGGTCAATGTGCACACGAACATATTCCTGATCCAAATACATATTTCCCAGGTACACAGTTGTTTGACATCACATACACACATCATTTATTACTAAAGATAGTCCCTGTCCCGACTCTGGCGTTTCTAGGAGCTTGCATTCAACAATGGCAACTTATTTTCGATTTTAGTGGGTTTTGCAACATTGGTTTTTCATCAAAAATTATACAAAGGTACATTTCCCTTCCACATGTATCCCAGTAACTTTCCATGTCTCTAGCTTAAAAACATTGTCTACAATAATCATAATTAGCGGGGTTTGGCCCCAGAGCATGGTACAAATTGGAGTTTGGACTCAAATCGTGAGGGCATTTTTCAAACTAAGACTCTCAAAGTTGTACATTCCTGTCATTTGGTTACAATAAATTATCACTGTTTCTATAAAATATATATTTGTTGCAATTCAACTCCCCCAAGTGTTTGGGTCCGCCTCCAGGAGTCTGGGTGGGTCAGTGATCACATGTCTCTCCTTGCTGGCAGAGGGCTGTTGACAGGAAACACTCAAAATTAACATACCCCATTCAACAGAAAGAGCCTTTTGTGTGGGCTCCAGCAGGCTGCCTGGAAGTCTCTCCTCAATCAATCAACAAGGTCATGTGATATCCTGCCTCCTAGTGTGGGAATCTCTGAGGTGTTAAGGTTTCCCAGCCTCTTGGCCTCTGGGAACAGCAGGTGGCTAGATTTTCAATTAACCCACAAGCTTTGAAGTCCCTGTCCCTCTTGCAACTCCTAAATACAGTTTCCCTGTCAGAGTTTAGACCGCTAGCACCACCTTGGGGAATTTGTCGGTACTGCATCCATTTTTGAGTTGTCTTGAATTACTGCATTTCAATAGAGTGGTCTTTTGCTTGATAGTATAGGACCCTTGCTTAACATTGTTTTGATGGCATCCTTACAGTAGAGTGGTGATGTGGAACCCCCCACAAGAAGGTTGTATCTTTGGAGTGGTCTTGTGCCAACTGCGCGGTTCTCCTATTCTGGCGTGAATGTGGGCGGCGATAGCTCATCCCCACATCCACACAGTCTATTGATTTAGTTTGTTCTGGGATAGAATAATGGGCGGCGACAGCTCATCCCCACATTTACCCAGTCTATTGATTTAACATGGTTCAAAACCCTTGACAATTCGCTCACTGACAAGTACTTGGAACTCTCCATTCGCCATGTGTTTGATCACGGCCACGCCTGTATGCATTTGCCCGTCTTCTTGGTCAATTCTAGAAGACCCGTTAATAAAGACGATCTCTCCACCTACCAGGGCATTTTCCTTTACCCGGGGGATCTCGTCATAGAATTCCTCATAATTTGCACAGTCATGCACAGGTTCTCCCTCTGTGACTGGCTCGGCTATAAACATAACAGGGTTCACAGTTTTGCATCGCACTATTTTGATCGATGGATTAGAGATAATCACCTCGTAGGCTGATGCTCTTTGCGAAGTCAGCATGCCCTTTGGCTTTTCTAGTATGGCGAATAGCGAGTGCTCAACATATAATCTCATGGAGCATCCCATCACAATGGATGACGCCTTCTCAATGGTGAACGCAGCAGCAGCTAGGTTTTGTTCACATGGGAAGTGGCCCTTCATGACCGGGTCCAGACTCCCACTGTAATATGCTACCTCTCCCAATGAGGTTCGCTGCGCGAGCACTGCTGTCATAAAATTGCCATCGGTATGAGAGAACAGATAGAATTCCTCCGTATAATTAGGAATCCCGAGAACTGGGGCCTTACAAAATGCCCCCTTGAGTTCTGTAAACCCCTTCTACATTTCTTCATTCCATTCAATGTCTTCTCTTGTTGCCTGGGCCTTTTTAAGGGCCTTTAACAAGGGCTTGGTATATGAGCTGTAGTCAAAGAGCCATGCTCAGAACATAATTGCACAAGCCTAAGAAGCTTTGCATTTGCTTTATTGTGTGCTGCTTGGCCGTGTGCATGATAGCCTCGGCCCTTTCTAGGGTTACCTTTTTCCCCTCATGTGAGATTAGTTGCCCTATGTACAACACCTCCTGTTGGCAGTACTGCAGCTTGTCCTTGTCTACTTTGTATCCTTTCTCAGCCAATGTAGCCAATAGCGGGACAGAGTCTTGTCAGCCTTTCTCTTCAGTGATGCTGCAGATTAGAATGTCATCTACATACTGCAAAACAACACTGTCCACCGCAATATTGCTTATGTCCATTTGCAGGACTCCATTGAAAATAGATGGAGACTCGCAATACCCCTGTGGCAGCCTCGTACTTTTCATGTGCATTTGTCTGAAAGTAAATGACGTCAGGTCTTGTGAGTCACGGTGCAATGGAATCAAGAAAAATGCATTTTTCAAATCGATCACCGTGAAGTATTTTGACTCAGTGGGTATGTTGCACAAAATTGTGGATGGATTAGGGACTAGAGGGAATTCGGCTTCGACTATGTCGTTCAACGCTCGTAAATCCTGGATTAAACGCCAAGACCCTCCCTTTCATTTCTTGACAGGATAAATCACTGTGTTGCATGACGATTCTGGCGTCACAAGGATGCCCTGCTCCATCATGGCAGAGATTGTCTTTGCAATCTCTTCATCCGCTCCTCTGGACATGGGATACTGTCGTGCCCGTGGCAGAATTGCTCCTGGTTTCAATTAAATTTTTACTTCGCCGGCCCCCTTCAGGAGACCTACATCATAGGGCCCTGTAGTCCTTACTTTGGCCGGCACTAGGGCCGTGTCGTTATCAAAGTATTCTGAACGTACTAAAGCTAACATCATCATCTGCGGTACCTCCCGCCTGATCATTTTGACCCAAAATATTAGACTCACTTCCACCCGCGTCTCTTCTAGGTCGAGGTGTTCTTCGAACAGATCGTCATCGGTGACGTCAGTCACTCGATACCCTTCTTTGATGGCGACAATCGCACACCATGGTCTGCCCTCATCGTCATATCCCTCAACCAATACCACTTTTCCTTGCACTGCGGCAGAGTGTATCATTAAGGGAAATACTTGTCCCTCCTCTTCGTTCATGGGTATTCTTGGTCTAAATAGAAACTCATCTGGAGTTCTCATAGTTTTTTCTGCAAGGCCTGGCAACCCTGCCATGAGCACTCGTGCCCCATATGCGAATACGTCTGGCTCCAGCGGTACAGCTCTCATAGTAGAGTATGCTCTGATCATTTTGCACACATTTGAATAATGCATTCCTGGGGTCGAGCACACTTTGCCATCTTCAGTGAATGAGATGGTCATATTCAACTTCGTCATCAAATCTCGACCCATGATATTTACAGGGGACTGACGCGAATACAATAAAGGTACATTCATTTTGCTCTCCCCTACAGAGACTGGGAGTGCATCAGCAAAGGGAACTCTACTATGAGCTCCAGTAAAACTCTGGGTATCTATTGCCTCGCCGGACAAGGAGAACTTGCCTTCTCGTATACACGAGCGCGTTGCACCCGTGTCAACTAAGAAGGAATATTCTTTCCCCCCTATGGTGACATTTACCCTTGGTTCCCTGTTAGGGTCTAGTGTCACTGATAGGATAGAACACATCAGAGTTCCCTGTGAGCCATCCTATTTCATATATAGGTTCGGTCCATTGTATACCTGTGGGTTTCCTCCACCTGAATTAGTGCCCTGAACCACTTGTGGCAGTGTCTTCTGGGGTTGTCCCTGCGGTACATTCCCCATGTTCTGTGGCTGGACCACTTGCTGTGCATCTTGCTGTAAGCTAGCTGCCTGTTGCTGCACAGTATAGTTTTGTGCACTGTTAAGTGACTTCAATTCAGCAATCCCACTAAGTCAGTGCCTCATTTGGGACGCCCAAGGGAAGCCCTTCTTTATATATTTGTATGACAAGTTATACTCTGGATGATAAACCCTTATATAATGCCCCTCTCTTTGAATCCCCCTGACCTCACTGAGCCAAGAAGTAGGTTTGTTTTGCAATTTAAAAGATCCATTGGAAAAATTAAACTATATATATATATATATATATATATATATATATATATATATATATATATATCACGCTTTTATAATAAATTAATATTTGATATCACACTTAAGAATATGACGGTGATCAACAATGGATAATATTACAATTGTACGCTTATTTAATGACTTAGGAGTTGGTATAGGAAGGAAAAGGTAACTGAGAATGCTTTTATGGTTTCAAGGAAAAACAATGATGGAAAGAAAATGCAGTACAGAAATAAACTGATAGGGTTTCACAAGAGATAATGGGCCTCATTACGACCCAGGCGCTGGACCATGGTGCTATTAGCACCATGCTCCATGCCGGTCTCCGGCATGATCGATGGCAGAATTACCGCCCCCATCACAAGGTTGGCGGGGGCGGTAATTCCCCATTCACCCTTTGCCCTTCCCCATTCCCATTTTGCCCCATAGGGCATAATGGGGATGGGGAAGGCGCTAATTACGGCACCGTAAATTACGGTTGCTGTAATTAGCTCCAAGGTCCCTTAGCGGGTTGGATTTTAATGCCTGCAAAAAACAGGCGTTAAAGCCTCCAACCCGCTAAGGGACCTTGTAATCAGGCGCTAATGGTTTAACGGCACCGACGCTCTTTACAGTGCCGTTAAACCATTAGCGGCAGGTCATAATGAGGCCCAATATGTTCACTTTTCCCCTTGTGGCAATTCACTCCCCCCTATGCAATGGAAGGAGATGGAAGAAGAGCACACAATTTTCAGGAATACAAACAAAATGCAATACAAAGTTCCAGTTCCCCCCAGCAAGCTTAGAGGAAAACAGGTATGATTTTAAAGCAGGCAAATCCTTTTAAATGTGGTGGCAATGAAGTAAAATATGCTAAAAATGCTTTTAATTATCTAGGGGAGTTTCAGGGTAGGAGATAGCTATTTAAGATTAGTTCAAGTCACCCTTGCGATGCTCAATGAGGGATTAGCAGGTTGAAAACTAATTTTAGCAGTTCAAGCAAAAGACGGCTATCTTTGACGGGAGCTAATTTTTCAATTAAAAGTCAGGTTTAGGCTTGCTGGAAAGATTAGAAACTTAGTTTTAAAATGACAGTTAAATCTCGTTCCTAACCCACACGGTTCCAAAGATACGGACGATTTTGTGGAGATAGATTTTCAGAAATTAAATTAAAGTTTCAGAATGACAGATGCGCTGTGGAAGGTTTTGGATCAACAGGATGGACACATAATTCTATGATGCAGTTCTAAATAGGTGGAAATGGTTTGAATTAGATTATTTTAAACTAAGATATTGGTTTGCACAGTTCTGGCTGAGTACTCACACTATAAATTTGAAATAGGCCGTCAAGGTCTGATCAGGTTTGGACTGGACTCCTGGTGGGTGGTTCTGAAGTCACAGCTCTCTGGGTCAGCTCTGCTCTGCACTTCACAGCGGTCTGGTCTCTAGTTCTGGCAAAAGTTCTTGGCACTGCTGAAAAAGTTCTGAAGTCTGGATTCTAAGTTCTGGAGATGGTTCTTCTGGATATTGTCTGGTCCGGCAAAATGCTTTGCAAGAAAGTGGAAAGTGAATGTCCCGGTCTGGCTTTCAGTTGCTCTTTTTATGTCTTTTGAAAGTGGTTGGGTCGGCTCATTCTGCATGCCCAACCCTCTCATGATTTCATAGGTCAAGGATTCTCTGTGACCTGATTTGAGAAGGGATAGTGTGTCAGAGTGAGTCATCATTTTACAATCTATTGAAGAAACGCCCCTTTGTGTCCGTGCAACATATCTTCTTTTTCATAAAACCCACATTTGCAATATACTTGTTAATATTACCTAAATTGCATGACGGATTACTCAAGGTATATTTTTGCCTAACCCTCATCTTCCTAAGAGCTAGGGTTCAAAAATGCCAACATTTTTCGTTTTTTGTTTGGTTTACCAATATTGGATTTTTACCAAAAATTACAGAGATGTACACCGCCTCTCTACACATATTCCAGTACATTTTCATTTTTCTAGCATAAACCCTGTGTCTGCAATCTCCATAATTCATGGGGTTTTGCCTCAGGACATGGAACAGAATTGAGTCTGGTCTCAAATTATGGGTACATTTCTCAGGTTAAGGATCTCCAAATTGTACCTTTTTGTAAGCTTAATACAATATTTCAGAAGCATTTAACTTAAACATATATTTGCTGCAATATGAATCCACAATCCAGTCTGGCCCGCCCCTAGAAGCTTGGTGAGTCAGAGATCACAGGCCTCTCCTTTCTCCAGAAGACTGTTTACAGTCCATACCCAAAATCAGCATACCCCATTCAATTGAAAGGGCCTATTATGTTGTGTCCTGCAGGCTGCAGGGGAAACTCCTCCCTCTCAATCAACAGGGCCATGTGATATTCTGGGCTGTTGTGTGTGTCTCTGAGGTGTTAATGGTTCTCAGGAAAAGCAAGTCTTTTGAACTTCTAATTACATAAGACCCCCTTCTGTTCACTGCACAATTCTGCAAGACAGCTCTCCTGTCAAGATTTATAGATCACCAGCGCCGTCAGTGTCCAATGCTGGTACTGCACCTGTTTTTGACAGCTGTCTTGAATTAATACATTTCAAAAAGAAAGGATTTTACCTGATAGTATATGATCCTTGCTTGACATGGCATTGATGTGGATCTGCAGTACAGTAAAGTAGAACACTCAACCAGAGTTGGATTTTTGTTTGGTGGTTTCAGGGCCCATGATCTTAGCAATTTTTGACATTAATAAAAATGGATTTTGAACAGAACCATCTTTCTTTGCATTGGTGGGTGGCAGGTCAGGGGACCATTTTGGTGTGCGCAAAACTGCGCGGTTCTCCTGGATTCTGGCGCAAATGTGGGCTTTTCCGCCATCTTGGATTTTCTAAGCCCACAGCACTAAATGTTGCAGCATATTAACTTGAACGTGGGTCAAGACACCCAACAGCACTGCCCTGTTGTGGGGTAATAGGTCGATTCACCATGCCTGTCCCCATCCCTTGGTTGTTCTGCCACATGCCTTGGCTTCTGCACATGCGCGCCACATGTCCTGTCACTCCACATAGCAAGCACACTGGCAGTGGTTGGGCCATCTGTCCATCTGACATAGTTGGACTGCCCATTGCTGCGCTCTGGATACCACTTGAACATTTTGTAGACCTCCTTGGTTACCTCTAAAGCCTCCGTGATTGCTCTGCCACCCTCTTCCTCCAAATCCCCTTCCTCTCGGGTAATATCCCGCATTACCCTGATTGGCCTGTGGTGGGTTAGTTGCACGTTGTGCACTTGATTCGGCTGGGCTTGTCGGCATGGCTCCCTCGAGAGCATACTTTGAGAGCTTCCTTTGCACTAGTTTCTCCCCCTCTCCCTTACTTGTTGCCTATTTCTTCCGATTCTTTTCTTGCAACAATCTCCAGTAATGGGCAATCATCAACTGGATTTCGGCCCATGGTTTAGCTTCTACTCCTACCAATTTTTTGAGCTGTTTCTGCACTGGTTCAGGCAACCCTTGGCACAATATATGGTAGAATACAGGGATAGATTTTGTCCAAGACTCATGCGTTTCGAGCACCCATGCGTCTTGAAAATTCTGGATATAAAGCAAAGGATCCTCTGACTGCTTCATTTTTCGAATCATTATAGCTCCCATATCAGATGTGTCTGGATATAGCGTACGCAGCGCTTTCCACACTGCTGCTCTACAGTTGTTAAATGGCGCTCCGTCATGGGAGGTGTTAGTTATGGTTACCCTGGGGGATCCTGCCCTTTTCCACACGTCGTCTGCTCTTTCACCAAGTATAGCAATTAGAAGACCCTTAATGTCCCCTGTGGCTAGAGTAACACCCCCTGTCATTTTCTCTAGCTCGTGTATCCACTTTCCGGCTCCCGAGGTCAGCATTGGAAGCTTATTTTTAAGATTCTCTCGGTCCATGTGTGGCCATGGAATATACTGCGGTCTTGCTCCCCCCTTTTCTAACAGTGAGAATTGGAATGCACAATCCTCCTTTTCCTTCTCTATCCATCCTCGGTCTCTTGCCTGGGCGGTGTTCCCGCCTTGCCTTCTTCCTGGCAATGCCCTTAGCCTATCTGTATAGGCAGGTACCGACGCCCCCCTCTGACCGTGGGGTGTCTCTTCATGTCTGCTGGACTGCCCAGCGGACTTCGGTGTCCTATCTATGGACCCGCTTGCATCTGACCATCGTATCTCTTGGTTTCCTGGGTGCTGCTTTTCGCACCGCCTCCCTTCATCATACGCCACTTCCTCCGCTTCTCCACCGGAGTCTGACTCTGAATACTCCCAGTTTACACAGCTTCTTGCATCAACTTCATTCTGCCCAACTTCTAGTCTATCTAGGGAACGTCCCCTACTCCCACTACTTTGGGTGACATCCTCAGTCTCATATAGCTGAGTGCTTTCTAAGCGCTCATCTTCCCTTCCCTCTTGGGAGATTCGTTCCAGTTCCATCTCATCATATATTTTATCAATCGCTTCCCCGATGCTTCTGGTGTCGAAGTCATCATCAATAATTGGCCTGCTTGTACCTGGTACTGCATCGCTTGCAGCGAAGAACTCTTCTATGTCTTCCTAGTCTACAACAGGATTGGGTTTTTTCACTTCCCGTTGCAAATATTCTAAATCTCGAGCCCTTTGCCTGCATTTACGTTCTGCTTCCTCATCCATTTCTCTTCGCTTCTTCGCTCCCTTTCTAGCCTTATCAACTTCCCTCATCTGTTCATCTCTACGTTCCTTTGTCCTTCTATTTTCCTCGTCTTCTCGCTTTTTTACCTTTCTTTCGTGCACTCTCTTCTCTTCCTCTAACCTAAGCATGTTCTGCCTGTACTTTTCAAAGGCTGCATATTGCGGGCGACTGAGCAGTATACCTTGCTCTTCGCGATATAGTTGTTCTTGCCGCAACGTATCCTTCTTTCTTGCCCTTTCGTTTCTTATGTCCACTTCTTTTTCCCTTTCCTTTCTTTGCGCCTCATCAGACCGTTCACTCGGCCTTGCACCATCACTTCCTTTTCCATCTAACTTCAACAGTATCTGCCCTCCCATCCATTCGTCCTTTGTACATGTTAACTCATCGGTTCCTTTCCGCATCTTTCCCTCTCTCTCCCTATCTAGAGGTGCACTCGTTTGTACCTAGTCCTTCCTTTCCTCACCTCAGCTCTCTTTTCCCCATGGGACTGTGGAGGCCGAGTCAATTTCCTGTTCCTTCTCTTTCGTCTCGTCACTGCTACATGCAGGTGACTATATACAGGGTTGCTATAACCTGTGGCTGCCTTAAGCTCTCATAGTGGGTAAAGACCCTCCGACTTACTTCTCTCAACAACTGGTTCCGGCGGGGCAGGTGGCGCGGTAGGCATCTTACCCCCCTCCGTACATCCAGTCTGCGGGGGGTTCTTCTTCTTTTGCTTGTTCAAACATTTTCCAAAGCTCGAGAACAGCAAGGCGTTTTTCGAGCTTCTTCCCGCTATATGTGGCATGTAGGAAGATGGTCATGTGCTGTACAACAGCCTTTGACAATGACCCATTTTGGGGCCACGACATAAACATTTTATTTTCGGTGCTCTTAAACCAATCCTGGCTATATTTCTTTAATTTTGTTGCGTGCTTTGGCAACTGTTTGCATAAGCATGCAAGCGGGGTAACTTCCTCCATTCTTAGTTTCGTCTCCAACAATATTCACAGTTTTTAACTTTTTACTACTATGAGCGAGCACCACATATGCAAGCTCCAATCCAACTTTTCCGCCAAGCTCCACACCAGCAGTTTCGCTCAACACTTCTCAATTCAGTGGCGATTCCCTCTCAATTACAGAATCGCGTAAAACCAAAATGCATTGCAATTAATCAAAAGTACAACAATTTCACATTTGACATACAAAGGACATAAAAAGACATATTGGACTGACTCTTGACAGACTAGACAGATACCAGCTGGTCATACGTGTACCTGCCTTCTAATTGTTACCCCGTCATGGGATTTGAACTAACCCCTTTATGACGTCTTTAAATGTCATCGTAGCCTTAAGTCCCCACTTTGTGGGCTCTGGGTTCAAGTTCCTTCTGACCACTCTATAAAGCGCAGGAACAAGGTGAATTTTACAGTTTTCTCTCGGGTGCCCCCCCCCCCGGTATTCCTTAAGTTTTAATCTCAGGTGCACCCCTGATTTACAGTTTTTCTCTCGGGTGCCCCTCCGGTATCCTTTACGTTTTACTTTCAGGTGCCCCCCTGGTTTACAGTTTTTCTCTGCTTCTAGCTGCTTTATTTTTTCTCCACTACCCTCCGTTACCTTTCCCCTTCTTACTCTAAAGCCTATAAGACCTTTGCCAGGATAACGAGTTTTTGTTGTTTCACTCACCGACCGCCTCTTTTCCTCTCTGGAGCTTCAGGATCACCGCCCCTTTCTCTTCCTGCTTTTAGGATTTTCGTCCAATCCGCTGCCCGTGGGAATGAGAAGCGTTGTTCTTGGAAAGGCGGGTTCCTTCAGACCCACTGCAGATTTTTTGGAGTTTTACACTAACATTGTCCATGGGGAGCTTCTCAGCTTACTCAGCCGGAATGGCGAAAGGACTCGTGATGTAACCGAAGGCCCAGAGTTACTTTGTGCCGTCGGTTTAACGGTGTCTTATAACTATATTAATCGATTATCACTAATCGATGGCCGTAACCATCCTCTGGCCGTAACCATCCTCACGCTACCAAGTGTTGACAAGGAGAAGAAATTACTGACGGGCCCATTGGTCAGTACTCACCCTTGAAAACTAGTAATACAAGATAGCTGCACCATGCGAGGACAGAGTGCAGGATTCACATACTCCAGCAAGGTTCAATAATCATTTTGGCAAAGGGAAGTCCGTTTAATGATACATACATCAGCTTATGGAAATCAGCAGCATCACAAACACCTGCCTCACCCCGACTTCCTCGAACATTAGTCAAACAGCCTCTTTTATGGGCAAAATCTGTCATCATTGACGTCTAATTCTACAAAAAATCATCATGCAATACAATTGGTTGGGAAAGGTAACTGTATATGGAAATAATGCAAGTGGATTGGATAACTCTTATCGGGTGGGTGTCTACGCCCTTCCCTCTACACCACACATGATTGATGTCACTACAAGTACGATGTCTCATTGGTTACAGTGTCTATAGGACCCTAGATTACATGGTCCCTTGTGATTGGGCAAGTTACACCCCTAAACATAAACCTCCATTTTAATTAGCAGCTTTAGAGTAGACACCCAGGTGCCTAGTGTCCCAAGATTCACCCTTCCTCCCTTGCATCAATCATTGTTTTATGGCTGTGTGTCAAATAGTTGGCTGGGTATGGCCTCGGATCTGTAGTCTCTTATCAGGAAAAGTTATGGCACCCCCTGGTTCTGGATGACATCAGGCGGTGGTACATCTTCGCGCCTGTCTGGTCACATGTTTATTCACCGTGAATCTGTTTCAGTTTCCAACCTTTTGTGCATTTAATTCTGTGTGTGCTTGGCCACTTGCATGGGCCTCTCTTATCTTGACCTTCATGGGTGGGCTGGTATTCTCTGTAGTTGGAGTCTCGTGAGCTCATGCTCACCTCCCCTTCTCTGGTTGACCTCGATCTCCCCGGCATAAGCCTCTCTTTGTTGAGTTTAGATTCTGCCCCTTCTCTGGTCTATGCTGGGTTTCTAAACTCAGCCTGTCAGGCCTTTGGCCGCCTGGGTACATTTCTGCTTTCACAAAATGGAGTTGCACGTGTACATTGTGCAATATTGAGGTAGATATATGGTTGGTGCTTGCGGCTCCACTCTTCTACTAGGCATTGCAGGCAGTATTGATTTCTTAGCCTCTTGCTTATCAAGCTTATTTACACACATTCAGCAGGGTGGTTGCTTCCATCTTGTCTTATGGCACCATTCTCTTATGTTTAACAGTGTCTCTCCCCTGCATCCATTATCATTATCCTTGTAGTTACTAGTACTGGCATTCGTGCTTTCAGTAGTCAAGTCTGTTTGTTCTCGGGGCTGCTCGGACCCTTGGTTTATTTTCATTGGCCTTCCATTAAGGATTTAGGGTTCTCCTCGTGTACCGTGTGCAGGTATTCCTCATTTCCTATCAGTGGCTGGTATGGCTGTCTGATAGGGTATGGTGCAGCCCAGGGTTGTCGCTTCATGGCTGCTTCAACCGGTATTGATCTCCTTACATACAAGGGGCAGAGTCTCAGTGCGGCTCTCTGTTGGTTCATTTGCTCCTCATACGTCACGTACCATGGCAAGTACCTTACTGGCAACTCGCAATGGGGGGCAGGGGTGAAGGTCATATCTGGGACCTCCTCTACACTAGGATGAAGTGCTTGATTATCCGCAAGTACCGCAGGAGTGAAAGTTGGTAGTAAGCTGTTTGTGTCCACTTTGATATGTGCTCCTTGAAGTAGAGGTGTCTGTCGATTAAAAACCCAAGGCAGGGGGTCAGATGGGAATGAAGCATGCAAGGGTCATAGTGTAGAGCCGTGTCTGAATGTCAGTGTGTTCAGTGTTGTCTGTCAGCAGTTGGAATTTAGTCTCGGAGAGGTTGAGCTTCAAGTAAGCAGTGGACATCCAGGACTTGATAAAGTGGAAGCAGACATTGAACCTTTGGGCGTCTTTGATGGAGGATATCTTGAAGTGATAGATGTGAATGTTGTGTGGAGCCAGGAGGGTTCCAAGTTGTTCAATGTAAACGTTGAAGAACAAGGAAGAGAGCATGGATCCTTACGGGACTCCAAAGGTGATGGGTAGAGTGGTGATCTGGAGGAATCCATTTGGATGAATTGCTGGCAGATAGCAAAGCAGGATGGCCTTACTGATACCAAGGCAGCGATGTAGAATGTCAGTGAGTGTCTGATAGTCTACTATGTCGAATGCTGCCGAGAGGTCGAGGAGAATCAGAAGGCAATTGTGGCCATCATCAAGGATTTTAAGGGCATTGTCAATCACCTTCATGGTAGTCATTTTCATACTCGACCTGTGTCTGAAGCCAGGTTGGTAGAAATGAAGGAGGGTTTTGGTATCAATGTGTTGGAGGATCTGTGTGTGTGTGAATACTGCTTTCTCAAATATCTTACCTAGGAAGATAACATGGTTGATCGAGCAGTAGTTACAAAGGTAGTCAAGGTCCAGTCATGGTTTCTCGAGAAGCGGGAGGATTTCTTGGGTCATGAGAGTCGAGAAGAAGGTGCTTTGATTGGGGGAGCTGTTGGTGATTGTCAGGTAAGGGTGGAGAGCTTCAGTAAGAAGCATCTTGAGTACAGAGACAGGGAGGAAGTCATTCACTTTCAATGTGGTCTTAAGGGATGCTAAATTGGCAGTCAGGTCTTCCATGGTGAGTCTCTTGAAAGTTGCCCAGGTACTGGTGATTTTGCAAGATGATGTGTGCTGTGTGCTGTCAGCTGTGGCATTGGTGTCTACATGCTGACAGACCATGCTGATCTTGCTGATGAAGAAAGAGTATATGGTGGTGAATTTTTCAATGGAGTGCAGTACAGGTGGATTGGGCAGGGGATTAATGCAATGCTTGGTGGCTTTGAAGAGGGATCTCCTTTCATTGTTGGCCTTGGTTATGGTGTTCCTGTAGTAGGTGGCTTTGGCTGTGGTAATCAATTGTCTATGTGCATCCCAGAATTGCTTGAGCAAGGCTAGGTCATATGCGCTGCAGGATTGCCGCTAAGTCGTTTCTTGTCTTCTGATTTTACCATGGTTTGTAAGGTTTAGGCTTCATTTGTGTAAAAACACAGGCATGTGGGAGTTGATGTTTGTTGCAATGGCGGTGTTGAGTTCTTGGAGAAGTGACGCTTTCCTGATTTGTCTGAGGTAGATAGGCCCAAGTGAAGTAGAGGTTGACAAGATCTTCTGCGGGAGCTTCCACTGGGAAGTTCTTAAATGAAATGATGGCTTGTTTGCTGGGTTTCCGATGGGTGTGCTTGACTGCGATTTTGTGATTAATGCCAAAGGAGATTGACAGATGGTCAGAGCAGTCCAACGGGATTGGACAGCTGTGATGGAGGGTGGACAGGATGGTGATATGGCCAGGGATATTTTCTACATGGACTTGGTTACGAGCAATGTTGAAGTCATCCAGGAGGATGTTGGTGTGCCTGAAAGACATGCTAGTGACCAAGTCCATGAAGTCTCAGATAAAGGAGCTTTGGTGGTCTTTAGATCAGGTGGAAGCTGACTGTGTCCATTGGAGAGAGTGGGGAGTGGCAAGAGAAGTTTTGGAACAAGCCAATGCTGTTCATTATCAGTTGGGCGTGTGGACATGATGCCTTGTAAATGATGGCGAGGCCTCCTTTCATCTTGTTAGGATGGTTTCTTTGTAGAATGATGTAGCCATTTCACATGGAGACGTCTACGATGTGAGTGGAATTGGATGTCATTCAGGTCTCAGTAAAGAAGATGGCATACAAGTCGTGTGTGGTGGTGAGCTTGGTGATGTCTGCTGCATGGTTGATTGCTGAGCAGATGTTGGTGAGCATTGGTTTTTGTCTAGTGGTGGATGATGGACTGCTGATGGGGTTTATGGGGATGGAGGTGATGTTGCTGTAATGCAGGGTCCATGATGTTGCTGGTGAGCGGCATGTTTGGCATTGAGTGTTGATGGTGGGTGTGGGCTGTTCGCGGAGATAGATAAGACACATATTGGAAGAAGCTCACCTGACGTTTCAGGAGTAAAGATTCTGGGACCTTCGGGTATCAATAGGTCTAAACAGGAGAGACATTTTGTGATCTAAAAATTAAAAAATGAAAGGGAGGGTTAGGGCTAATCAGGTGGGTGGGGCTTTGGTCACATGACCTAGGTCCACTTTCACCTGCTCACCACATGCCTAAGAAAAGAGAATGGAAGGCTGCTGTAGGGAAAAAAGAGTGTCATGTTAAGAAGGCACCAAAAGATTAGCAGTGATTGACAGATCCCCTTGCACTAGCTCACTGGCTACAAAAGAAAAGAGACTTAAAAGCTGTTTAAGTAGGGGAAAAGAGCAGCAATACAGGAAGGCTTAAAACAATTAGTCGTCATTGACAGGTGGGTAGGGATTAGGTCACATGACATAGATCCTCTTGCGCTGGGATATCAGCTGACAAATGTTTTTTTCTACTGTGAACGATTCACTAGGCTTTAAATATCTTCTTGATGTATCTAAATTCTCCCTTATCAACATTCCCAAATAAAAAAGAAACCATGGACCTCAATACAAGTTTGGAGGTGCATGAAAAAGTGCTGGTAATTCTGTTAATGCCACTTTTTTTTGGGCGGTAACAGAATTTACAGCTGTTTTTACTGCATCGCTGAATTATTAATTTGGAGATAAAATGGAGGATTTACTTCCAGCATAAAGTTGCAGATGAATCTGAAACCTTAACACCAAAAATGGGCGAATTTATCACATAATAATTCCGCTGGCAATAATTCTGCCATAAATCGCCATGGATTCCTATGGAATCCAGAAATGGGGAATTACAAAGCCTTGTAATCGGGCAGCAGTGGTAATCGAGTTTGTTGGTAATTCGGTGGATTAACTGGTAGATTTACTGCTGAATTACCACCAAACACATAATGAGGCCCAATGTCGCATAGGTCTGCTGATGGCACCAGTTGGTCGAGTTGAAAGTAGCTCCTGCAGCTGTTTGTGTCAACCCTTATCACACTCTTGTAGGCTACATCCAGGAGCTAAATAAACTTAAATAATTTAGATCCCTGCAACTCAGTATATTCAGTCGTTTAGATTACTGCCACGCAGTATATATGGTGGACCCAAAACATCTCTAATGAAACTGCAGAGAGTGTAACACACGGCAGCCCTGCACCCTGCTGAGGTTACGATGTAGAGATCACACCTCTCCACTCTTGTGTTCCCTCCCGTGAAGGATGGAATCCAGAGATGTCTTTATAGGAGGGCAAACGGACTTGTGCCCCAGACCCCCACCCTAAGTGGGTGAGGGGGGCACATGACTGCATGATTCAAAGAAGTCAGTGTTCATTATTTCCAAAGCATGCTGGGGTGTTTTATGGTGCTCCGCTAGAGCGCTAAACCTGCGGCCTGATCTGATGAATTAATCCTGAAAATGTTCTGCAATCCCTGTAGAACACAGAGTGGGCCACATTCCCAACACCTTTTTGATGCAAGTGATGAATTGCACTGATGCATCTAATCACCTGCATCATTTAGGGAGAGACATGTACCAGATGAGTTTAAGAATGCCTGGATTACTCCTCTCTTAAAAGAAATAGGTTTCAGCCCTCTGGTGCCAGAAGATTACAGGCATATCACCAATACACTTTTTTTTTAACATTTTAGATTGTGTGGCGTACATTCAGATTTTAGAGCACTTGAATAAATGCTATATTTTAAACAAATGGCAGTCTGGCTTTAGGCACGGGCATGGCACAGAAACAGCCTTGCTGGATTTAAAATCCAGGCTTTTGCAGGTAATGGATAAAGGGCAGGCTGCACTACTCATGCCGCTTGACCTATCAGTGGCTTTCAACCTGGTTGACCATTCTTTATTGGTCACCAGGTTGAAAGGAGTGGTTGCCTTCTCTGACAAGGCAGCACTGTGGATCCAGTCATTCTTGAGTAATTGACAGATTAGGGTGTTCAGCGAGGATAAATAAACTGCACCAGCACCGCTGCTTTTCGGGATCCCACAGGGGGTGTGCCTCTCCCCCTCTCTGTATAATTTCTTCTCAGTACCGCTTTTCGACTTGCCGGAAGACAAAGGCGTCTGGTTTACGAACTGTGCACATGACACACAATGTGTTATACCTCTATCTGGCACTCAAGAAGGTTAACGAAATATATTAAGTGATACAGGCTTGAATGGTTGAAAGTGGCCTTGCTCTGAATAACAAAAAAACGAGTTGGTGGTAGTAGGTACAGAAAAGAAAATCATAAAGCTTGCGGCAGAATACCTGCAGTTTCAGGTTGCTGACTGCATGATTTCCCCAAAAAAGAAAGTTGGGATATATTTAAACCATAATCTCAACATGCAGTCCCAAGTTAATAGCCTGGTCTCTACTTCAGCCTACTACATTAAGTTGCTGGCTCAGCTAAGACCATATATCTCAACAACAAACTGCAAGACCGTGCTGCAGGCCATTATCAGCTATAAAATAGACTACTGTAATGCTTGTGGGGATCTGCAAGACTAATTGTGCAAGGCTGCAAATAATACAGAATAGTGCAGTAAGGATTACGGCTGGTTTAAAAAAGAGGGACCATGTATCCAATGCCAGGAGAGAATTACATTGGCTCTGTATTGAGGCCAGGATTCAATACCGGCTCCTTGCGATCACTCACAAATGTTTGCCAGTGTTTAGTCCAGTTTTCTTGGCCAAAGCTTTATAGACCAAACCATTCACACGAGATCTTTGATCCATTAATCTCAATTTATTGAAGGTGCCTGGGTGCAAATTTACACAGATAGAAAAAGGAGCCTTCTTCGCAGCAGCAGGGAAATCCTGGCGCACTATACTCCCAGATCTGAGAGCAATGAAATCTATAGAACTGTTCAAGAAGCTAAAAACCCTACTTTTCAGATAGTTGTCCCCCCCTGTTCTTTTTGATAATACCTGACTGTTGTATCTTTGTGGTACACACGCAGGATTATTGTTATTGTTTGGTTTTTGTTTGTTTGTTTGTCTAGCACCCATATGCCTCTGGGCCACTTCGTGATGTATTAAAGTAAAAAAGTGGAGTAATAAAAGGTGCACCCAAATCTATTAAGGGCATCGAAATGTGTACAAGGTAGATGCTCACATTTAAATACAATTGATCACGTATTTTGCTCATTTGCGCAAATAGGGAGGCATTTTTGTGCATTTCAAAGTCCTTCTGTAGAGGAGCAGGTAAGTGTTTACTTGACAGTTCCCGCCCCCTCACCACTGTCATATTGGAACAGTCAAAGAAAAGCCATAGATGAGACCACCTGTATCATTCTACACTGCAATGAGTGCATGAGAGATGTTATGCAGCCATACTGAAAATACGTTGCACTGAAAGTGTGGGAGGATGTTGCATGGAAGAAAGCTACATGGAAGGATGTCACCTGCCAAGATATCAGAATGCATCTGTAAACATTATGGACAGACATCAAAGTAAAATCTGACTAGGCTGAAGTAATGTCATGAAGAAGATATATGAACGGATGTTGAAATGATATATACATATTAAGTAACAATGTAACTGAAGCATAAAGAGTAACAGGAACCTAAAACTAAAGTAATCATGGATCTAAAGAAAATTAAGTAACTTACTGACCAATAACTGTAAATACACAGTAACGCAAGGTAGAAAGATGATGTATAGAAGCTTGCTATAGAGGAATAAATACTGTGGCAAGGACGGCCATATTAGGAAAATGGACGACAGCTCACGTCGAGTTTAACCAAGCTACCTCAGTGACAGGCCAAGGCTGTAAGAATAAGGAGACATGGAAAGACAGCCCTTTGAGCAGACCCAATGATAAGTCATGGTTGGGTCCAGACCCAAGATGCTATTTTGGGGGATAAGCGCAAAGCACAAACGGAGTACATGGATAAGCTCTGAATGTGGAACATTCTTTATAGATGGAAGAAGACGAAAACATCTTTGAGAGTCAAACTGCTGGTCAATTAAAAGTGTATAAAGTTCATATGAGATAGAGTGAACAAGTCTCTAGAGGCCAAGAGGAGCAATATCATCTTGCATAATTAAATCAAATAGCAGTGAATGGAAGGCTGAAATTCACACATTTGTGGTCTTTTCACACATGGATCAGAACTCAAAAACAAAGACTATTCATTAGAGCCTTAAGCTAAGGTAGTGGTGTGCCAACACTCCCTTCAATGTTCCGGAACAGTGAGCAGCAACAAGGGCAACTACAAACTGAAGACTTTGGCTGACGGCCTACCAATGATGGTCTAATTGGGGAAATGGGGAGTAGTCCGATGGGATTCAAACAACTAGGTTTTGTTTCACGTGTGTGCTGCCAAGGAGTTAAAAGTCCAAGGTTGGGATAGCATGCCAAGCAATCAGTGCAGTTGGGGGACAACCTAATAAGCAAAGTTACAGGAGCCAATCCACTGATGGTTTGTTCGATATAATCAGTACTATAGGTGTTTAGAGATAGTTCAAGGCATGCCCTACAGACAAGGGTTAGCCAATGAAGCACTGATCCTTGTATATTCTATGACTAGGTATGTTCCCTTCACCAATCCCTTCCCTCGATAGGCTTTGTATTTTGCCACATAGAATGATGCCATAGATGACACATATTGAGGTATAAAAGCTCCATGTAATCAAATTTGGTTGTGAGTGTGCAAGCATCAGTCTGATGTCGGCCATTTGACCCAGCTTTATTATTTATACAGACAGGGGTCCCATGTGGGCAGCTCTGGTTGGGTTCATGAAACTAAAACATGGTAATAGAGTCCAGGCTGCTATTGGATTAATTAAATTATTTAATATTTTCAACTGGTACGTGTATCAATCCAGATGTCACGTTTAAAGTCATCCCAACCCAAAACTGAATGCAGTCACTTCTTTACTCAAACTGAAAATTATTTATTCAAACACAGTAAGAAAAGTACATAATGCAAATATATTTAAAGCAAAAAATTGTTATTACACCGCATGTCAACCCTTGGAACAACCCAAGGTCATTCTTTCAAGAACACAAGCACAATTTTAAAAGAGGTATGAAAGAAAAGTGAAGAAGCTAGAGAAGAGAATGAAATCAACAAAGTTATTATGAATAGAAAAAAGGCATCAAATCTAGATCTGAATGAAAAGTGAAAAAGGTAAAACACGATGCAATTTCAAACATCAATTGTTTCTTCAGTATGATGAAGGATGCAGCAGGTTACATATAATGCTAATTAAGGGGGGGAACAAAAAACACTGATTCAATAGACCTTGTTTAGCTTTAGGAAGTACATCTAGTAGCATATAAGGCTGTACTGCAAAACACAATGTTCAATTGTCAAATTTGATCTACAACTGTACGAGATATTCCTAAACAGGGACATGGTGATTCGATGTCCCAATGCAGGTACAATCACTTTTTTTTCTTTTTTCTTTTTTTTCCCCCTGAGCATGGTTCCAGAGGAGCTCTGCCATTTTGCACAATACATTATTAGGGGCCAACCCAATTCACTATTTCAGCAAATGAAACTTCTGCATCATAGAGCTTACCGCAATGCCTTTTGATTCTGGGCGTACCTATATTTTATTACTTTTTGGCGTGATTTACAGCGCAACCACCATTTCCCCAGGCATGGTCTCAGTCCATCCAGGTTACTGTGCACGGAACGTTGCCATGACAACACAACTCTAACCAGCAATGTCATGGTACGTGGAGTCGCGGTACGTGGAATGTGGAATGTGGCCCCTCTCTGGTCCGGCTCCACTTTCAAGTTGCATATTCCCATGTCAACGACCCCATATGCACCTCAGTGACAATCTACTCCAGCGAGGCGAATGCCAGGCACCGTTTTCTGATTAAGAAAGGCATTTCTGCATTTCTTGCTCTCAGCTTTAACAACTGCTGTTACAGTTGGTACCCGGAGGCGGTGCCTTTACTAAACCCCACACGCATTTACCAAGCGACCCTCTGTTTAACTTTTTTAGCCGTCTGACTCTGGCACCGAGGGCATTACTACCCTTATCCAGACCAAGGAATGCCACAATCTCTTCTGTCCCCTTGCGGAACCCGATTCATTCTCAGCAGAAGAACTTTTGAGGTAAGCAGGTATGCACACATCCTGACTTCACCTTTAACACATTTCCAATACCATTTCTTACGTTTTATAATAGCAAAAAAACGCAATATGCCATTTTTATCATAGGTCGCTCGCAATTAATTTACTTGGGCCTACATGAAAGGACTGCAACTTTGCCTGATGCAGCATAGTAGTCCTACACCACCCTAACCAGGTATGCAGTCCACTACTTATGTTACTCTCTCCCCTTTTCTTATTAGAGCCTTAGAGAACTCTTTAAACCTTTTGAAATTAGTAGTAATATTTTTAAAACAAGGGTTCAATATTCGACTTCCCTCCTACGCAGATTAAGGTGGACATTTGAGCTGGCTGCTCCACCTCTGCACTGCACGCATTGTACCCAGGAAGTCACCTCCAGTACTCCCTACCCTACATCACCCACCAATTTAATGGGTAAGTCTCTGGGGTTTAGCAAATCTCTGGCCAGTCCTTGTTGTAACTTAACCAGCATCCCCCAACCTGAATGCATTCACACATCATGACTAGTGTTTCTTTGTGTGCTACTCCCTAGGGTCCAGTTCAAATTCGCCCTGAGGAAGGCTTTTAATATTTGCCAAGCAAATGGCTTCATGCCGAAACGTTAACGAGTGCTTCACACGCCCACAGGGGCCCTCTAATGAAATTATGATGCGTACACAAACGTAGGCAGACAGACCTGCAATGGGACATTGAATTAATATGTATCTAGTTTAGGAATATGTTGTAACTTCATTGGGACATTGAATCACCATGTCCCCTGTTTAGGAATACCTTGTACAGTTTTAGACCAAATTTGACAATTGAACTTTGTGTTTTGCAGTACAGCCTTAGATGCTACTATCTGTACTTCCTAAAGCTAAAAACGGTATATTGAAATCGTGGGTTTTGTTCACCTCCTTAATTAGCATTATATGTTACCTGCTGCATCCTTTGTTCTGCAGAAACCTGTGCAGTTCCCTTAGGGACCACTGCAAAAAGTTTAAGACTACAGGAGTAAGCAGTAAACCTAATTGGTAGCAGTCTGCACCACCCAGATTTACCTGCTAGCCGTGGCTGAGCAGTCAGACTTCTCTCAAGAAGAGTTAGGCAGTATATAGAGTATACACAATAGGGCTAAAAATACAGTAGCACAAGCAAACACTGACCAGAGCTTTGGTATAAAAGTATATAATTATTTATTTAAAAACACACTTGTAAAAATACACTGGCACTAATATGTCAAGCAAGTTCAAACACAGTTACTATAAGTTTATACACCTCCCTAGTTAATTATTCGACAAGTCTAGGTTAAGACACCACTTATTTAGCAAAACAGAGGTGAGCGTGTAACTGTAGATGGCACTCCAATAATTTGTTTAAAAAGGGAGAGAAAAGGCAGAATTTGAAAACAACACAGTATCAACACTTTTAAGAAACCACAGCTAGTCAAGAAAGGCAGGGTCTACTGTAAAGCAAAAAGTTCATAGGCCAGGCCCACTCTTGGAGAGAGCAAGGCCGAATGTGCCCAAGATCACACAGTGGAAATGCATTCAAAGTCTTTGCAGAAAAGTCAAAAGAGGTTGGATCAAGTAAGAAAGGTAATGTTAGCAGGTCCGAGGTCACCCCAGGATAGGGAGTCAAGGATTTATGGGACACCTTGGACAGTCTGTTGCAAGGGAGACCAGACGGGACACAGTACCTGAAATGGTGAGAAAGCTCCAGCGGGGGCAGTTGTTCCTGGTAGCGGGTGCAAGTCAAAGCTTTGTCCAGGGGAAGAGAAGATCTCGACATGGAGGAAAGCTGGAGGTCGTTGCACTGCCAGGGAAGAAACCAGCCGCAGAGTTTCCCGGTTAAAAGGTACAAACCTTTTATTCGCAGTAGTGGTAAAGCGTGGCTATCCAGCAACCGGGGTGCTTGGCACGGGTGATTCGACCACGAGACGATCCGGGAAGGTGAAAAAGGCAAACTGGTTGGTCCCACCAGCTCAAGGAGAAGAAGACTCTCCTGGAAGAAGATCTCCTCTGACGTCGGGGAAGTGGTGAGTTCGTACAGCAGGGCTCCACCAGTGGTGTCATCATTGTAGATGGCTCAGCTTCTCCCCTCTTCGGATTCTTTAGGTCCTGTGGCAACTTCTGAAGTTCCAGTCTCCAAAGCCCTGCTTTTATGCAGCAAAACCCCCATTCATCAGCCTAGCTGCCACTCAAACATGCTAAGTGGTGAGGCGGGCAGCTCACCACTGGCCAATCACACAAGAGTGCTTCTTGAGTTGTCAAGGCAACTCAGTCCAGGGTGCCTAATACCCCTCCCACACATCCTGTTTAACGCTGCATCCTTTGTTCGGCAGAAACCTGTGCAGTTCCCTTAGGGACCACTGCAAAAAGTTTAAGACTACAGGAGTAAGCAGTAAACCCAATTGGTAGCAGTCTGCACCACCCAGATGTACCTGGCAGCTGTGGCTGAGCAGTCAGACTTCTCTCAAGAAGAGTTAGGCAGTATATAGAGTATACACAATAGGGCTAAAAATACAGTAGCACAAGCAAACACTGACCAGAGCTTTGGTATAAAAGTATATAATTATTTATTTAAAAACACACTTGTAAAAATACACTGGCACTAATATGTCAAGCAAGTTCAAACACAGTCACTATAAGTATATGCACCTCCCTAGTTAATTATTCGACAAGTCTAGGTTAAGATACCACTTATTTAGCAAAACAGAGGTGAGCGCGTAACCGTAGATGGCACTCCAATAATTTGTTTAAAAAGGGAGAGAAAAGGCAGAATAGGAAAACAACACAGTACCAACACTTTTAAGAAACCACAGCAAGTCAAGAAAGGGAGGGTCTACTGTAGAGCAAAAAGTTCATAGGCCAGGCCCACTCTTGGAGAGAGCAAGGCGGAATGTGCCCAAGATCACACAGTGGAAATGCCCTCAAAGTCTTTGCAGAAAAGTCAAAAGAGGTTGGATCAAGTCAGAAAGGTAATGTTAGCAGGTCCGAGGTCACCCCAGGATAGGGAGTGAAGGATTTATGGGACACCTTGGACAGTCTGTTGCAAGGTAGACCAGGCGGGACAGAGTACCTGAAATGGTGAGAAAGCTCCAGCAGGGGCAGTTGTTACTGGCAGCGGGTGCATGTTGGAGCTTCATCCAGGGGACGAGAAGATCTCGAAGGGGAGGAAAGCTGGAGGTCGTTGCACTGCCAGGGAAGAAACCAGCCGCAGAGTTTCCTGGTTAAAAGGTATGACCCTTTTATTCGCTGTAGTTGTGAAGTGTGGCTATCCGGCCACCGGGGTGCTTGGCTTGAGCGATTCGACCATGAGACGCTCCAGGAAGGTGAAAAAAGGCGAACTGGTTGGTCCCACCAGTTCAAGGGGAAGAAGACTCTACTGGAAGAAGATCTGCTCTGTTGTCGGGGAAATGGTGAGTTCGTACAGCAGGGCTCCACCGGTGGTGTCGTCGTTGTAGATGGCTCATCTTCTCCCCTCTTTGGATTCTTTAGGTCCTGTGGCAATTTCTGAAATTCCAGTCCCCAAAGCCCTGCTTTTATGCAGCAAAACTCCCATTCATCAGTCTAGCTGCCACTCAAACATGCTAAGTGGTGAGCCGGGCGGCTCACCACTGGGCCAATCACACAAGAGTGTGACTTGACTTGCCAAGGCAACTCAGTCCAGGGTGCCTAATCCCCCTCCCACACATCCTGTTGACCCCAGACAGAGTGGCACCATTTGGAGGGCTGCTGTGGAGAAGCCCGTCAAAAAGTGGAACAAAGGGCTCGACTTAGAGTTTCAGAGGCGAACACAAACGCCATTTTAAAACCGAGTCCTGGCAAAAAGACCCAATCGGGGAATAAATATTAAATAAATAACCCAGCGGTATCTTTAACATTGCACCAAAAAGTGGTGCGTTTAAAATGAATGGGAAAATCCCATAGGAAATATTCTGGTGGAATATTTCGCATGGTATCCGCTGCCACCAGCCAGAAACTCAACAAGGGGGGACTGGACAGTGCTCCCTTGGAAAACAGACCCAGGGGCAATCAAATTACCCCTACCAGTACTTCCACAATATGATGGTTTGTACTGGTTCTGTTCACAATTTGAGACTAGTAAAGCCAATGGTGACTTTACATGCCCTGAGAGACAGTAGTCAGTCCCAGGGTATGGAGTCTATGTTTGGGGGTCACTATGACACCCCTGTGTTACTGCACTGAGGGTGCTGTCTAACACACATACCAAAAACACATGTAGCCCTATGGAATAAAAGACCCCATAGCCCATAAAACACATTACATAGTCAAAGGACATTCTCAAATCATGCCTAAGAGTGGGAGAAAAAGAGTCTCACTCTTAGCAGGAGAAAAAAAATAAACCCCAAAAATCCAGTAAAGCTGCTGGGGGACTCACTAGGTTTGGGAAATTAGCCTTAACAGAGAATTTTCCCTAACACTCTTCATCATACTGAAGAAAAAATGGATGTTCGAAAATTGCATCGCGTTTTACCTTTTTCTCTTTTCATTGAGATCTAGCTTTCGTGCCTTTTTTCTATTCATAATAACTTTGTTGATTTCATTCTCTTCTCTAGCTTTTTCACTTTTCTTTCATACCTCTTTTAAAATTTAGCTTGTCTTCTTGAAAGAATGACCTTGGGTTGTTCCAAGGGTTGACATGCGGTGTAATAACAATTTTTAGCTTTAAATATTTTTGCATTATGTACTTTTCTTACTGTGTTTGAAAATATAATTTTCAGTTTGAGTAAGGAAGTGACTGCATTCAGTTTTGTATTGGGGTGACTTTAAATGACTTTAAATGTGATATCTGGATTGATACCCGTACCAGTTGAACATTTGAAAAAATGTAATTAATCCAATAGCAGCGTGGACGCTATTACCATGTTTTAATGACCCTGCTTTATTAAATTGAGAAAAAAGTAGTACTTTACCATACACTTTGAGTCTGTCCAATTATTTGGTCTAACATCATCTAGCAAATAAGACGCTTCAAGGTGCTAGAGCACACATCCTCAATCTACAAATGGGATGCACTTTGAAATGTGCAAAAATTAAAGCTCTTCAATTGTGCTTGATTGGTCCAGGCATAGGGGAAAGCCCAATGTGCAAAACGTTCATTTCTAAATCGTTCATGCATTTTCTTTGAAGCGGGCTCTTCCACTTGCATTTCTATCCTTCAAACAAGGATAGAAAAGTCACATTGCTGTATGAGCACAAATGGAAAAGCGCATCGTCTGCACTTTTTTCATTTGTACTCAGTTTTGGCTATCTACCACAGTTTGATTGTTCACTATAGCACAAATTCTGTAGCATTCTCACCCTTCTTTGGGGAATATATTGATCACAGGCAATCCTGAAAGTTGAAAAGCATATTGATACATTTGAATGCCACTATTTTTCAGAAGGTATCTCAGTGTTGTAAACACTCATGACAGAGATTTGTATTCGTATGTCGGATCACACTACCAAATTCCACAAGGTAGACTCAGCCTTTCAAATGTCTTGAGTTCGATAAACTTGTGTTTATATATACCTTTGTGACAGTAATACCTGCTGCGCTACAAAACCATGTACCTCATTAGTCAGCTATAGCTATAAAAAGTAATATAGAAACAGAATGATGAAGGTCTAGAGCTTGATTCCACCAAACGAGGATTGCAAAATCTAGCAGCCACCCCACAAAAAACATAGTGTTGGTCTGGAAAAGTGATTAGGTAGACACATTCAAGAGTGTGGAACCAAAGTGGATAATACAGTGATCCTGGACAAATCATCCTATTCTTGAAGTATACTTTGCTGCCTTATTTCAATTTATTTGTATTTATTGTTTGCTTGTTAGGCGTTTGTGCATACCGTTAAAAGTGCCTACAGGGCAAAGGGTGAGAACAAGGGAGTGAAACACAAAGAAAACACAAAATATAAAAAAACAGTGGAGGGATAAAAGGAAAAAGGACAAACCTACTATGCCTTGTGAGTATTCAGAACATGCAAGTGCAGCAAGGGAGAGGGCAGAGGGGTAGGTACTTAAGTGTCTGTGCTTGTGGGGGAGCAACAGATGAAGTGCATGGTATGGTTAGTGTAACTTGGCCTGGAGTCGTGTTGGTTGTAAGTGCAAGCCTCCAGGGCGCAGGATGTGCTAAGGCAAGTGCTGATGCTAGACAGAAGCTGAGGTGATTGGGAGTGGGAGGGCAGGGGCCCTAAGGATGCATAAAGGCCCAGGATACCAATCACAGCAACTGTGAGATTAGTTAGCAGAGGAGAGAGGATGGGAAGGAGGAGGTAAAGAGGAAAGTCTTGAGAAGGTGACAGAATTTTTTTTTTTTTAAATTCTTTTTCTTTTTTTATTTGCATATAATCAGCTTGTGACTTTTGCAAAGACGAGTTGAATCTTTAGAATTTTTCAAATTTTTCTTCATGAAGATAGGAAAGTAAATCTTTCTATGTTCAGCGGCCTGCTCTCCTCTACGTTTCTGGTGCCTTCATTTTGTCAAAAACGATGGTGAAAAGTTTTGCTGTTGCAATAGTCCATTTAGTGTTTTCTCCCGACAGTAGTTGATTTCACTACACGTCTTCTTCTAGAACTGAGGCAGGCATCCCAAGAGGCGAGAGATATGCTCTTCTTTCTTGATTGAGTACCTCACAATGCAACAGTAGAAGCTTCAAATTTTCCGGTTCATCTGCTGATCTGCATAGTCTGTATTCTTTGGACGCTGATTGAAGCCTGATGCAGAGGATTTCACGTGTGGGCATTAAATTCAAATGGGCTCTCAAGAAGATCTTCATTAGTTTTTTGTCCGGAAATTTAGAACAGTATAGCAGTGGAACCTTTAGTTTATTAAAAGTTGGAGGTAAGTGTGTCGTCAGTTTGTTTGCTTTGGCTTTGTCAGTCGTAAGGTGACAGAATTTAAGAAAGTCCTGCTCAGGTGGAGAAGGAGGGGGAGTTTAAGAAAGTGATCAACCTCATGGCCTCTGTTTGGCAAAATGCTTTACACACAAAGAGGTGGTGCCTGAGGAACGTAGAGGTCTGAAGGGAGAATATTTAGTGAGATAAAGTTGAAGATGGTGTGGTCCCTGAGCTCAGACAGCCTTGTGGATGATGTAGAGGGATATGAATTTAATCTGTGCAGCAGCCGGGAGCCACTGAAGACTTTATAGGGCAGGAGAGATGTGGTCCCTGGGTTTAAATCTCGCTGCCCTCTTCTGTATTAGCTGGAGGGGTTGCAGAGTGGAAGAAGGTACATTCAGGAAGAGGCTATTGCAAAGGTCAAACCTAGAATGAACCAGGGCTCGGGTAACATTGAGCCCTTGGGGGAAAGTGAGAAAAGGGAGAATTCCTTTGAGAAGGAAGAGCTGAAAGTGGGACTTCTTGGCAATGTCCTGAGTTTGAGAGAAGAAGGAGCAGGGGGAAAGCCCATGGAGGAAGGCCAGAATGAAGGGAAGAAAGAGGGAGCAGGGGTCCGATGGGAAGGATCTCAGTTTTACAGGCATTGAGGCAGAGATCATTGGAGGTTCACCAGGACTGGATGGCAGAAAGGCAGTCTGGGACGATGGAAGGTGCAAGGGGGTAAGCAGGAAGTTTGAAAAAGTTCTGGTCATCTGCATAACATTGGACGTTGGGGAAAAAGGAAGCAATGAGGTGTGCCAGCAGAGCAAGGTAGATGTTAAAGAGCCACGGGGAGAGGATAGAATCCTGGGGTATACCACAGGTGGAAAGGGAAGTAGGAGAGGAGAAGGTGCCCAGGATGGCTTGGGACGAATGGTCAGTTAGGAAGTATGTCAGTCAGTTCAGTGCCCATTCCAAGATACCAAGGGTATCAAGGAGCCTTTGTATGAGGATGGAATGGTTGACCGTGTCAAAGGAATAGGAGGAATTGAGTAGGATGAGGACAGCTGGGGAGTTGGAGTCCAGAGATGGGAGCAGTTCTTCACTGGTGTTCAGATTAGCAGATTCTGTGCCTCTGGATGCTCAGAATCCAGATTGATGATTGTGTAGACCACTAACAAGTTCAGGGTGCGAGTTGAGTTGGGGCAAGGCCAGTTCACCAGCAGTTTTTGCAGGAAGGAGGTGATGGAAATCGGGCGGTAGTTGGCAGGACAGGTCAGGTCTGCTGAAGGTTTTTTCAAGAGGGGGCACACAAAGGAGTGCTTGAGGTGTGAGGGGAAGGATCCAGTGGCAAAAGAGTGATTGCAGAAATCAGTGTGTGCAGGGGCAAGACAGCCAATGGTGTCCTTGATGGTTCTGGATGAGCAAGGAGAATCCTGTTTAGAAGAGATCTTCATGGAGCGGACAACTCTGGTAACTTATTCAGGGGTGACAGGGAAGAAGGAGGTGAGGGAGAAAGGAGGAGGGCAGGGGACCAAGGGAGGCAAGGGCGTGTGAGATGGGTTGGGAGGGTGAGTAACAAGGGTGTTTAGGATGCTCTGAGTTTTGGTGGAGAAGTGAGTGGCAAGTGTGTTGCAGAGGGCCTGGGAAGGGGACGGGTAGGAGGAGACTGAGAAGGGGTTGGGCAGTTCCCTGCAGATCTTGAAAAGTTCAGCCATGTTATTGGATGCACCGGAAACCTGTGCTTGAATGTGGGCTCTTTTCTTGGCACGTATGGAGCATCTGTATTTCCTTTGGAGCAGGCAGCAGGCCAGTTATTCAGAGGATGAGCCTGAGGTTTGCCACCTCCATTCCGCTGCACTGCACTTCCATTTCAGGACCGCAAGATCGGAGTTGTACCTGGTGTTACGCTTAGAGGTAGGTTTCAGGTGGATCTTTATGACTGGTTTCAAGTGTATTGGTGATGGACAAGTAGAGCTTGCTGGGAGCAGAGTCAGTGGTAGAATCTAAGGTAGGGGACAACGGGAATGAAGGTGGAAGAGATGGCAGCAGCTCACACTCGTTTCATCGTGCTGATGTCATTGAACGAGGTTGGCAGGGCTTTTTGAGGGGTGGTCAGAGTGCCCAAAGGACCCAGGTTGGAGGAGAGGAGAGATTGATCTGACCAAGAGGGAGGGGTGATCAATGGGGGGAGAGAGATAGGTCAGAGTGGATGAAGGTGTCCAGAGTGTGTCCAGCTGTGTGAGTTGGGCCAGAAGGAAGAATGAAGAGGGAAAGAGAGATGCAGAGGTCAATGAAATGAAAGGATTCTGTGACAGGGGAGTCCAATTTGATGTTGAAATCAACCAAGAGGAGGTGATTGGAGGTGAATGAAAGTAAGGAATAACAGATGTCAGCCCATTCAGAGAGGTACAGGCTGGTAGCACCTGAGGGCCGGCAGATGGTAGCAATGGTCACGGTGGAGGAGGGAGAGATGACCAACTTGCACACCAGGCTCTCAAAGCAAGAGTAGAGTGAAGTTGAGGCTTGGAAATGATCTTGAAGCCGTCAGGGAGGAGGGAGTCAAAAGCAGCGACTGAGCTGGCATCAAACCATTTCTCGGTAAGAGCGCGAATGTTGAGGTAACTGTCTTCAAGACGGAGGTAGATGTCGGTGGAGTGTTTGTTGGCTGAGCGGGCATTAAGAGTTGCCAGATGGAGGACGTCTCTGCCTTCGAAGATTTTCTGTGGAGGGGTACAGGGGCGTGGTACACCAGTCAGGGGAGAGGCAGGAGAAGGAAGGAAGTTAATGAGAGACGGCAGTATCTAGTCAAAGAGAAGGAGGTTGGGTTGAGGACCCTGGACCTGGATAGTGCCTGTCCAGAGAAATTAATGAAGCAACGTGAAGATGAGAATCCGGCCAAGGGGACTTCCCACTTGGTGTCACCATTAATGGGAGAGGATATGGACGGAGAGAGAGTAGAGATGAGATGGTGGGTCCATAGATGTGGTGAGGGGACAGAGAAGAGGATGTCAGTGAAGACTTCTCTGGAAGAAGCGCTGACATAGCCGTG
Source organism: Ambystoma mexicanum (assembly GCF_040938575.1). Classification (NCBI taxonomy): domain Eukaryota; kingdom Metazoa; phylum Chordata; class Amphibia; order Caudata; family Ambystomatidae; genus Ambystoma; species Ambystoma mexicanum. The sequence goes on along the minus strand of NC_090934.1, from coordinate 1,204,791,101 downwards.
TGATGGGAAGGCCAGGGTTTGCCAAAAGGATGTCTTTTTTGTGCTTTTTCCTTCCGTACTTCATGAGAGAGAGGGGATAGGTGATAGTGTAGCAGTTAGTGAAGATGGGTGAGATGGTGAGAGCCATATGGGTGACAGAGGTTAGCAGAGGAATGAAAGAGTAGTGGCTGCACAGCACAGTTCTAGCTAAACTCACCAGGTTGGCTAGTATTCGCAAAGGCATGAATACAATCCTAAACGAAGATCAAATTTCAAGACAAATAGTGGCAACATGCAAAGCAGAGATATAAAGGCACACACACATCTAAATTCGATTTTCATAAGTAGTGGCACAAATGCAATGCAGAGATGTAAAGGCACACACCTAAATTTGATTTTCAAAAGTAGTGGCACAAATGCAATGCAGAGATGCAAAGGAACACACACCTACATTCGATTTTCAAAAGTAGTGGCACAAATGCAATGCAGAGATGTAAAGGCACACACACCTAAATTCGATTTTCAAAAGGAGTGGCACAAATGCTATGTTGGAGATGTAAAGGCACACACACCTAAATTCGATTTTCAAAAATAGTGGCAAAATTGCAATTCAGAGATGAGGTAGGTTAGTTGGGGCAAGGAAGGCAGAGTACAAAAGCACCGCAAAAAGGTTCAGGCAGTTAGTGGAGGAGGCAATGGGAGAGTTCAGTCATCACTCACTGGTAGATCATCTGCAGGGAGAGTAGAGGTCCGGGATCCAAGTCTATGAGGTGTTAGTATATATCTGGAGGCCGAATCATAGTTTGAGGGGGGGGGGGTCAAGAAAGAGAAGGCCTCCTCAGTCCGGACAGGCACAGACAGGGGTCTTGGGAGTGGGGCCTTTGGAAAATGGGCCGGCTGAAGCCTGCCGGCTTTGGAATTGGCTCAGATGTGGAGCCACGAGCCAATCAATGCTAGAACTGTCTGCACATGGATGTCCAGACCAGTGCTGATCCTTGGGGTGGCCATATTGAAAGTCCAGTGAAGAGAATCTTCAGTGTGCTATAGCTTTTTCCAAGTTGTAATTCAATAAATTAGCTATGTTCAGAAAACCCGCAGGGCCTACCTGTGCTTTAGTAATGGTTGTGGGGGTCCCAGGGAACATTTGGGAGCCTCGTGGTGGGGAGAGGCTTTCACTTCAGGCAGTTGTGTGTTGCTGCAGATGTCATGTATGAGAGTTAATAGCTTAATTGCCGTTGTAAATGTTACTGGTGCAATAAAGATGTCTTACCAATTGTGCCTTAAACCACTTGATTTTTTAAGCAATGCACATGCCCTTGCAATGAAGGCCTGTTTGCAAAGCTAGCAGTTATGGCTTGGGCATAGTTATTAGATAGGCATTTTCCAGACACTATTACCTTGTGGCAAGGTACTTACAGCATTTTGCAGCTGTTGCCATCTTATTGTCAGGTGGTAACATTATGGAATTGCGTGGCAAATGCCTATCTCATGCCTGCACAAAAGCCAACATTGTTGACCTTGCCAATGGTTGTTAAAATGTGTCCTGTACCTTTGTTGCCGACTGCTAATGTTGCCCTTGAAATGCCACTTGTTTATTATCCTGATTCCAGCAAGTCTGAAGAGGGTAAATGGACTGGAAGGGAGTACCCACCCATATTTTGATTTCTGCGCTGCAGCATATCAAGATATATGTTGTGATTGCATTGGGGGGAGGTGCACGAGCAGAGATTATGTGTTCCTTCATTTTTTTTTGGTTTAGGGGTAAGGGAGGCAAAGGTGTCTGTGCTCCGGCCCCAAAATTCCTTATGACTGTCCTAAGAGAATTGTTTCCAAATCTCTACGTATCATGAAAAAAACCAACAAGGCCCTCCTCTTCCGACAAAGAGGTTTACTCGGTGTAACCCTGACAGATCATTCAAATCTGAGCCTCTAGGCATTTTAGTCAACCGAAAAACCAGACTCTGCCGGTTGGGGGAGAAGGCGACCACATTATGGAACACTGTTCCTCGTGACATGAATATTGCACCTGACCAATTGACATTCATACAGAAACTAAACAATTCTTATTTCCAAGATAGTTTGTAATGCATTTTGTGGGGTGTGAACATTGTCGGCTTTCTTAATGAATTAGCACCAAGACGCCTCATGCATGTAAACACCATGCTGATAAATACTGTTGCCATACTATTCTAGCCATGCAGCAGGACTCTGGCAAGCAGTATAACCTCCATCAGTAATCAGTGCAACCTGACCCCAAGCATTGCTTTCGTACTCCAGACATTAATCCGGACTCACCCGACAGTGTTGGTGGACTCCTGAAATGAACGAGGATGATAAGGATGTTGCAAAGTTAAATGTGATCTACCTTGAAATCCATGGATGGCCACCCATAGCCTCTGCTTTAACAATGACAAGACAGAACTACTTATCGTCGGCTCACAGGCCAGCCTCAACAGACTAGACCTCAGATTCCAATCCTTCACCATTGATGGCAATATCATAAAAGTGTCAAAAGAAGTCAAAACGCTGGGGGTTGATCTTGACTCCACTTTCTCTCCTAAAAAGCAAATCAACGCGACCATTTCAGCAACAGCCAATACCAATAAACTTATCAATGCCTGTAAACCTTTTTAATCCACCAACAGCTGCCTCACACTGGCTAGGGCCCTCATATTGTCCAAATTGGACTATTGCAACAAACTCTTCCTTGGATCCATGAACCATAATTTGAATAGACTACAGATACTCCAAAATAACGCCCTCCGATGCGCTCTCAATCTTGCCTGCAAGGCCCACATCTCCACTCTCAGAAAGGAATCTGACTGGCTCCCCATCCGTGAGAGAATTAAACTACGTGCACTGGTCATCACACACAAATGCCTATATCTGACAGCCCCATGATACCTATCAGACAAATTTATGAGACAGAACTCTATCAGACCAACCAGATCCCCTTATCTACACCAAATTAACATCCCTTCAACATCAAGTTCAAACTGAAAACGGCCGGGGGAGTACGTGTTCCTGTACTAGCAGTGAAATGCTGGAATGCACTACCTATGATAATTAGAGATGACACATCGTTTTGGTAATTCAGAGCCAAAGTCAAGGAACTGCGCACAACTCAACAATAGACTGCCAATCGCACTTAGCTATACTCAATTGTACCATTATCTAACTCATGCCACTATGTACGCCACTCTGACACTTGTATCTTCTGTTTCAAATGTATGCCACGTCTGCGGCGGACCAAGCTGTAATCTGGTTGTGCCATAACTTACTGTTCCCCTTTCTCGGACCATTCTGTAACCTGGTCCCTCACGCCATTTACTGTACTGTATCTGTATGTGCAACATTCTGTACCCATTGCTGATCCTAAAGATAAAGAGCCCAGTTACCCGAGGGTTTGGCTGTGCCATACAAATAAACAAACTAAACGTGAACTGCCTCAATGGAGTGTTTTTGGACTACAACAGTCAGTTTGGAAACCACCCTGCTGCTGTGTTATAGGACTTTGGTGGTCCACCTGGGCCACCCAGCAGTATGGAAGGACCGCAGTTAGTGTTATCTGCCAACACCAATGCTGTGGGACTCTATCAGTAGGAGATTCATCCTGTAGGAACACTAGGGCCCACGCATGGTTATGTCTCTAGTGGTGTAAAGTACATCCTCAAAGGAATGTGGGGCTCCAGTATTCTGTGCTTCACCCCAGCATTGCAGCAGGTCTGACAGTCTTCAGTAGGGCTTGATATTCTTTTCCTTCAGTGTGAACTATACTAGGCTACAGACACATGTAGATATTACGGTATCAGGTAATATTATCCCCACCAGAAATATCGTCATATATATGGTCGTCGGGAACGGCCATAGGCAATATTTTTAGTGGGGATAATGTTTGGGGTTATTGGGAGCAGGGGTTGCGGGGTGTCCCCCCCTTCCTTTAAAATAATATTGGGGTTGCGGGGTGTCCCCTGCAGGTTCCATGCCTTAATATTGCCACAGAAATATGGCGATATTTTTGTATGGCGATATTTTTGCGTGGATATTAACACATGGAATCGATATTACACACTTGTCCATTTTTCTCATGCCAGTTCTGACAATTTGAGGTGCTTCATGCATTGGGGCACTATTTTAAAGGCTTTTGATTTCCTCTTTTGATTCATAATCACCAAGGTCTCCGCTCCCTTCATCGCTTCCCCTCCTGAGGAAGTTATAAACACAGGTGCCAACTAAACCATTTCCCACTGGACTCACCAGAACTCGCCGTCATTCGCGTCCATCTCACCCAAAACCTTCCTACTAAAACTGTGCATGGAAAGCCCACTAAGTCTCCATTCCGCTGCTTCAAGCTCTGAACTAAGTCTTGCAATGCTGGCCTCAGTTGGCACAATCAACTCCAACTCTGGTGCTCTACTATAAACCTTTAGCCACACTGTAGTGGAACTGGTAGATGTAAAGACCCCTATGAAGCGACGTTGCACCAGGTCTAAATCCTCTTCCCCATGGCACACCTAAGAAAATGCTGGCGTAAAACACACAACAGAAGGACCTCATCGCCTTAAAAGGCCCTGCAGCACACGCCAGGCACTCATCATGCAAACTAAAGCCCTTATTATTCCAAAACCATCACAGCATCAGGTAATAGGAGCAAAGTCATTTTCATGGTATTCAAAAACTACTCCAACCTCCTACTTAAACCAGGCATTCCCGAGTCCAAAGAAACATGGAACACAACTACTTCTTTCTCAGTTGCTAAGACAGACAAAACCAGACATCACATTGATGCCTCTAAAACTGAGCCCCCCCCACTCAAAATTCCACCATGCAAAACAGAACCATGGTCCATCTTCAGGCTCGTAACTGTTACACACTCAACCACCAGTAAATACCTACCTCATGCAAGGACAACACTCAACCGGTGTCCAGTCAAAGTAACGAATACATAGTTTCGAAATGCAATATTTTCGAAACAAAAGGATCGGAAAAAAAAGTTGGAATGTCTTTTTTTTTTTTTGGTTTCGTATAGATAAAAATTGTGGTATTTCCCCAAAAAACGGTGGTTTGGAGGGGACCCCCCTGCAAAAAAAACCCTGCATTCGAATTATTATTTTTTTAGATCCTTTTGGTTCGAAAGTATTGCATTTGATCCTTTTGTATTCAACCCTTTGACTATAAACTCATTCAACCTGCTGACCTCATAAGCAGTTCAAGGGCACTTCCCCCACCCTCTCCTTTTATAATGACATTCCTCACTCAATCAAGGCATGTTTCCAAGCAATCTAAAGACATGGCTAATGCAACCACTCCTAAAAAAAACACATTCGTCCCAGACAAACTTGCTAGCTAGTAGCCAATCACTGTCCTTCCCATTCATTAGAAAAATCATCGAGAAAGCAGTGGTCAAACCACCAGCATCAGATCCATCAACAAGGTCTTCTTTGTGACTACCAATCAGGATTCAGATGCAGCATATAGACAGCTACCATCCAGATCAGACATTTTACAAATTGGGTTGCTCTCAACTTTATTCACAGAGCTTTAACTCAATGTATATTGACCACAAATATACTTTCAATGTACACTTATGAATAATCCAATGTCTGTTTTTATAAATAATGCAATAAATCCGTTTTTAGCAAAACATATAATTGAATCTAATACAAAAAAACTATTGTGTTTTAAAATTGATCCACATTTCCTGAATATATAGGCAATTGTGTGAAAACAAGAAGCAAAAGTAACGACTCGAACATCTACATGCAATAACATTTGTATCCTATTCCTTCTCGCATACAGTTCATTTATTCAACTTCATCAAAGATACGAAAGAACCCATTAAAACAATCGTGTTATTTTGTATGTAGAATATACATTTATCCAGATTAGGAGTTTTATAGCTTCTTACAGTGATTTAAATAAATAATTCCACATATACATAATTCTTTCAAATGATCGCCATGTTTCGAATTCTCCTTTTGCTTTAATTGTATTACTCTATAACCAGGTCTGCCTCAGGATCATGTTAGTTAAACAAGCATTTCATTATAGGGCCTGCAGTAGTGGCTCTGTAGTTATAGTCAAGATCACTTATTTGGTGGCCTATACCTTCGCTCCTCTGGACGAATCCTCACAAAACTTTTCACAAAATGTATATGACTCTGAATCATTTTGGCAAGTTTGGTGATGTTTTGTCAAGGGCGGGGCAAAGTTATAGGGTGTCCCATTTTTTTTTCCATAGACGCAATAGAAAAAAATATTTTGCTCACGCCTACAGCCCAAACCACTGGATGTATTTTCACCAAATTTGCAGCAGGAGAGGCGGCTTGGTCCCGAAAGCGTGCTTTTGTAAATTTAGTGAAAATTCCGTCCAGTAGTTTTCTTTAAAACAGGCAAAATGTAGGTTCCAAAAAATTAGTGATATCTAGGTCCTCTGTGCGGGCCCATTTACCTGGTTGCTCCATGGACAGGAACCCGATTGTTCCGGAGGGCGGGTGATGTCAGCGGACATCCAACGCACCCGGTGATTGGTTGGTGAAAAGCGTGATGTGCGTTATAGTTTTCCAAGACACCCGCCAGGTTCTATCCGCAGACAACTGCAGCTGTCTGTGAGTAGCGCTGTGGGGTGAGGGCTGGGAAACATGTTTTGGGTCATTTTGTGTTGGGAAGAGAAGCTGGGAAGGGTGGGGGAGTGAAAGATGGATGATATGGGGCTATTTGTTTAGGTGGAAGAAGAGCGTGCGGGGCGCAGCAGTCCGCAGACACAGCGGTAGTCTGCTGACAGGACCTTGGGCGGGCAGCTTATGCTGTGACAGCAGGCACACTTTTTTAGAGTAGGAGAGTGGAATGTAGATTATGTGAGGATGTTTGCATAGGTTAAAAATAGGCCATGTACCCTAGAATCTAGGCAATGGCACAACTACCACAGTATAATCCGGCCATGACACCAGGAATTTGGACACAACTATTAAATTAGGTAGTGTTTGGTGGGCAGTTAGAGAAACATGTTTGGGGTTATTTGGTGACTGCAAGAGGGCTTGTTACAGTTGTGGAGTGGAATCTAGGTGATATTGCAATTGGTGAAAACTAGGGTTGGCGGTCTATTTTGATGTCTACAGATTGTATTTTTTTTTTAAACCTTTGTTTGTAGTTGCACACAATTAAGACTTATTCACATCTTACAGCAATTTCAAGACATTCACACCACAATAGTTTATGTTTCGTATCACTCTTGATTTTCGGTTTCAGCTTTATCAGCCAAGCATTGTCTATATCTGGCCCATATGTTTCTGGGTCTCGAGGTGGGTTGTACTGAGTCTATGTATAGTTCTTCGGTGTCGCTTGTCCATATCATGTCTTTATCCCAGTCCTGCTTAGTTGTGGGGGGTATTACTTTTCCATTTTAGTAGTATGGCCCTCTTCGCTATCAGCAGACTTAGGTTCAGTAGTTTTTTCCAAGTTGGGTTCATTTTCCCTGTGGCACCCAGTAAGCATAGCAATGGCTCCTTTCAATAGGATGGTCCGCCATTTCATCTAAAGGTGCGCATATATCCGCATCCGCCCAGTATTCCTTCAGCCTAATACATGGCCACAGCATATGGAAGACATTTGCTTCCTCAGAATGACATCTCGGGCATGTCCCTGCAATTGTTGGGTATATGAGTTTCAGTTTGACAGGGGTATAATGTGTTCTTTGCACAATTTTGTAGTGAATTGGCTTATATCTGGCGTTGCATGATATTTGTTTGGTTAGGGTACATATCTGTTGCCATTGGTAGTCTTCAATCTGTTGCCCCAAGTCTTGCTCTCATTTAGTTTTAGCATTCAGTGTTTCTGATGGGCGAGATTGGATAATAGTCTTATACAGCGTGGATGCCGAGACCCTCCCACTTTCCGCGGTGAACATATATCCCAAACCCAGGATTATCACTGGTTCCAACGGGAAATCAGGCCATAAGTTGGCAATGGATGATTTCATGCGCATATATAATAACCTGTGTTTGGCTATGTAGCCCACTGTATCCTTGAGGATGTTCCAGGCCACAAATCGTTTATCTGGGAATACTTGTCCCCACTGAACAATACCTTTGGTGGCCCAATGTGTGGCTGCCTCCCTGTCTAGAGTGGGAGGTATTCGAGGGTCACCCCAGATTGGCATACTCGGGTGGTACAGATTCTCTGTGTCATGCATCTCAGTGATTCTGGCCCAGGCTGTAGTTGTGACCTGCATTGGGTCAATAGAGTTGTATCGTTTGGGGCGAGATTTCGTTATGTTGTGGAGCAGTGAGGTTGGTTTTGTTGGGTATTGCTCCCCTAGTGTGGCCTTGGGTTTAAGGAAATCTGAAGCCCATTTGGCGGCATAATGTGCTTGTTCGGCTAAGTAATAGATCCAAGTCTGGAGCTGCTATGCCTCCCTGTGGGTAAGACTCAGTTAACACCCTTCAATTCAGCCTGGGGTGTGTCCCCATGTGAATGTTGGGCAAGCACTCTTTATTCTAGTGAAAAGTGTGTGACCGGGCCACACCGGGAGGTGGTAAACAATTAAAATAATTTGGGGAGGATTATCATTTTGATAAGGGCGATTCTACCCAACAATGCGATAGGTAGGGCATTCCAACGTGTCAGTTTTGTGCATAATGCGTCTACTAGAGTGTTGTAGTTTAGAGCGCGGGTTAATTGAGCAGAGCTAGCTACATATGCCCCTAAACATTGAATGTGTATCGGGCTCCAGATGAGTCCGTGCAGTTCCTCTGGTGGAACCGTTGCTTTAGTGAGCGGAAACATTTCTGACTTGTTGGTGTTGAGTCTTAGGCCTGAGTGCTCGCCGAAAGTCTTGACCTCACCAGGACTTTCTTGAGTGTACGATCTGGGTTCTTGAGATATAATAAGATGTCATCAGCGTATAGTGTAATAATTTCTAAGTTTCCTTCGTAAGCACTGTAACGGGCTCTGAGTATGTCTGCCAGGGGTTCTATCACTAGCGCCAATAGTAGGGGCGATAATGGGCATCCCTGCCTGGTACCACTTCATAGCTCTAATATATCTGAAAGGGTGCCATTGGTGCTTATCCTGGCACAGGGGTGTGTGTACAATATTTTAATCCACTTAATAAAATTGGCACCAAATCAATAATTTTGTAATACCCTGAACAAAAAGGGCCAATATACTGTGTCAAATGCTTTTTGCATGCCAAGGGAAACCTCTATCCCCTGTGTCTCTTCCGGTAATGCCGCCATCATCTTGTAACAGCGTCTGATATTTGTAGCGGTGGACCTACCAGTAACAAATCCCGCTTAGTCCTCGTGATCCATAGCTGAGTGGCCAGTATTTTTTAAAAGATGTTGGCATCTGTGTTTATTAAGGATAATGGCCTGTAGGAGCCACACTCATCTGGTGGTTTTCCTGGTTTAAGCAGTAAAGTAATGACTGCTTCTCTCGTGGTTTTGTGTAATTCCCCTTTTTCTAGAGCCTCCGACCATACTGCGTGTAACTTGGGTGTGAGGATCTGGCTGAATTCTTTGTAAAATTCTGCCCTGAGGCCGTCAGTACCTGGTGCCTTCCCGTTGGGTAACATTTTTATTGCTTCAGATATCTCTGCCTCAGTGAGTGGGTTTTCAAAGAACTCTCTGGTGGCATCTGCCAGTAATGTTGTGGGAATACAAGATAGATATTGTAGCGTTGCTTTGAGGAGAGTATAACTGTTTATAGAAATCATAGAACGCCCCCATCACTTTTTGTTTGTCTGTGGTCACAGTGCCGTCTATCAGTTTAATGCAGGGGATGGTAGTTGGTGCCCGTTCTCCGCGTACCATTCTGGCCAGTAATCTCCCTGGGCGTTCTCTCTCCCTGTAGCGATGTGCTGCAGCAGGCCTATCAAAATAGTGAATCTTGCGATCGGCCGCCTCTTTAAATTCGTCTGGCTTTGTTTTAATCTCTAGCCCTAGTTGTGAGGATGGAGACTGTATATACTGGGTTTGTTTATTAGCAATGTCTGCCTCTCAACGGGTCAGGTCTCTGCGGATATCTTTAAGGACTCCGAATTCAGTGGACATTGCAGTTCCTCTAATGTATACTTTGAATGCCTGCCATAATGTCGCTTGACTAGTCATGGAACGCTTGTTTATTTCAAAGTATTCATTGATTTGCTGGGCCAGAGCCATGCACCCAAGAGTCTAGGGACTGGCCACAACCACCACAGCATAATATGACCATGCACCCAAGAATCTGGCTACTGGCTACAAGTATTGTAATAATATGTGTACAGAAATGGAATTCGGCCATTGGAAAGAACCATTACAACAATATGTGTATAGTCATTATCTATACTGTATAGGCAGTGTATAGTTTTTGGAACACAGTGGCACAATACCATTCAAGTGGAAATGGTACTTTTCATTCATGTACCATTGGGGGCACAGGGCTAAAGGTTCAGCTTAAAACACAGTGGATTGGCCAAAAATGTACTTTTTCTGGTACCGGGCGTAGGGACAGTGTCTGCGGATAGGCCAAACGCTCAGCACGGGTCCGGTCACATGGTGATGTCCCCAGACATCCGCAGATAGGACGGCTGTCCGTAGCACACCTATTGCGCGGAATGCGGTGTGTGCATGCACCCGGGTGTCCGTAGGACAGGGTTGGGACCACTGAACTAATTAAAAGTTCAACACGTGCGAGCAGACAGTTACAAACAGGTGCGCTGTTCAGAAGGCACAGGGGCTCAGATGCGCATGCACCTAGATGTCCGCAGGACAGGAGTGGGACCCCTGAACTTATTAAAAGTGTGTAATGAATTTACTGACATCTTCGGACAGGCACGCTGTTCGGAGGGCTCAAAGGATTGGATGCACATGCACCCAGGTGTCCACAGGACATGGGTGGGACCCCCCGAACTAATTAAAAGTATGTCATGACTTTACGAACATCTGCGGACAGAGGCGGTGTTTGGAGGGCACAGTGGATCGGATGCACATGCGCCAAGTGTCCGCAGGACAAGGGTTGGACCCCCGGACTAATTAAAAGTGCGTCACTAGTTCACAGACATCTGTGGACATAAGAAGTGTTCGGAGGGCACAGGGGATCGGATGCGCATGTGCCCAGGTGTCTGCAGGACAGGGTCGGGCCCCCGAATCATATAAAGTTGTGTCACGACTTTGCAGACATGTCCAGACAGGCACCCTGTTCGGGGGTGCCTCCATTCTGGTTGCGGACACGTCCGGAAAGGTGCGTTGTCCGGGGGCCACCTCTATTTTGATTATGGACAGCATGGACAGTTGCACCGTCGGCGGACACCAAACAGGACTTTTAAAAAAAGAAAAACACACACACACACAAACACCAACAGTATATACATAGATATTTATTAGGACACACACATACAGTTAATCAGTAAAGGGAAGGGGTAACAGAATGGAAAACAAATATAGCGGAAATGGGGAAAATTGTGGTTTATGACAGGCTGTTCTTCAGGGGAGGAAGGGATTGAGGTGTCATCATAGCGTTGTTGATTAAAGGGATTGGTGGGGATGATTGGCTAGGACATGGGGAAGGGGCACAGGTAAAAGTGGGGCAGTGGAATCGAATATTGTCTTCAATATGAGCTTTGACAAATGTCATTATCTGTTCAAAATGACTGTTCAGTTCATCCATTTTTTTGTTGACAGAAGTAATAGCTCATTTGCAGTATTTTGTGTTTGGGGCTGGTTGTGGCCATCCATATCCTGATTTATTGGTAATTCAGGGCCACTTTCTTCATTTGCGCTATGTACTGTTAACCAGAAAACCATGTTTTAGTGATATGTATGACAATGTACATTGATTTTTCAAGTTCACAAAATGTATTCTGTACCACTAGAGTTATGTCGTTCACTCATTTCATCATGGGGAAAATGTTCTTCTAATCACTCCAGGGTGCTTGACATTTCTGTATAAAGAAAACATTTGTGATGTCGTCTTTGATGTCCTGGGTGTTAGTCTTAGCAGTGCGTGGTGGTGGCACGAGTTATGGTTGCTTAGCTTACCATAAATGGTAAATTTCTGGGGGGTTTTGATTTTACTTGTAATAACAATATCTCTTTCATAAAGTGTTTCCACTGAATTTGATAGGTTTTTATTAGTGCAATTGAACCATAACGTCCCTTTAACAAAGTTTTTTCACTGAATATATATATATGTGAAGTTGGGTTAATTTGCTGGTTATTCAATGTTCTACATTTTGAAATACAGCTTTGCTGCAAATCTCCGGAAGAGAAAATATTTATCATCTAGTAAAAACTCTTTTGGTGACTATTTAAAAAAAAAAGGTATGTATCTCTAGAGGGAAGTTCCTACTTAGTATCCAAACAACCGAAGAATGCTTGTCATGTCATGTTTTCTTTTTTTAGAACAATATGGTTGTCCATTTAATCATCTCATTAAGACCTGCTAAATGTGTATGTAATCTCGCAATCCATAGTTGTTCTTTTTTACTAAGCATGTTCTCAATATTATCATAATTGGTCTTAGGTTTTATTATTTCCAGTACTGACTATTCTATGTCATCTTTATTAGGTGTGCATTCCTTAAAATATGCCAGCAAAGGGGCATTTGCAGGGTTTGACCTACTTCATGATCTATGCTCAGAAGTCTTTGTGTTCATGGATCTATTGGGTTTTAATTTTAATGTTTTCTACAAGGACACCTAGTTGCATGAATGGCATTAGTAGTTTTACAGCTTGAAAACAATCTTAGTTCATGTCTGAACTTTACATTAATTACATTTTCCATCTTCCTAGTTAATGCGCATGCTATACAGACCTCAAATTCAAAGTGGCCTTTCAACCTGGGTAGGCCACTTGAATATTTCAGAGTCTTCGCATCTAAAGAGGAGGTTTTTTGTGTGGATGAACTACTTCATCTTTGAGGTTCCTGCCTCTTTTAAAAGGTCATAGACAATCTTCTCCTGGTCATAGACAAAAGAGATGCCTGCCTACTTGTCCTCCTCGATCCCTGTCTTGCGCTCAACATGATCAACCATAACACACTAATCACCTAATCACTTCTCACTAACAGAATGTCGTTAACAGGCACTGTCCAAAACTGGCTGCCTCTTACCACTTGGACAGACACTAAACAGTTGAGATAGGCAACTTCGTTTCGGACTGCTCTCAAGCCACTCGATGAGTGCCCCAAGGACCATTCCTATATGCGGATGATACACAGATGCACCTCAAAGTGACCTGTTCTCAAGACATCTCACATCTCAGAAAGTGCACCTGCCTGACACTCAATCCTACAAAACAAAATGTATCTTACTAGACCATCGAGCTAGACAGGAGAGTGTTCAAGGATGTCTGAATTACATGTACCTTGATGAATTCAATCCTCAGCTAGCTCCAACTGCCCAAGCACTCTGGTTCACTGTCAACAGTGGAATTTGGACACAACTATTAAATTAGGTAGTGTTTGGTGGGCAGTTAGAGAAACATGTTTGGGGTTATTTGGTGACTGCAAGAGGGCTTGTTACAGTTGTGGAGTGGAATCTAGGTGATATTGCAATTGGTGAAAACTAGGGTTGGCGGTCTATTTTGATGTCTACAGATTGTATTTTTTTTTTTAAACCTTTATTTGTAGTTGCACACAATTAAGACTTATTCACATCTTACAGCAATTTCAAGACATTCACACCACAATAGTTTATGTTTCGTATCACTCTTGATTTTCGGTTTCAGCTTTATCAGCCAAGCATTGTCTATATCTGGCCCATATGTTTCTGGGTCTCGAGGTGGGTTGTACTGAGTCTATGTATAGTTCTTCGGTGTCACTTGTCCATATCATGTCTTTATCCCAGTCCTGCTTAGTTGTGGGGGGTATTACTTTTCCATTTTAGTAGTATGGCCCTCTTCGCTACCAGCAGACTTAGGTTCAGTAGTTTTTTCCAAGTTGGGTTCATTTTCCCTGTGGCACCCAGTAAGCATAGCAATGGCTCCTTTCAATAGGATGGTCCGCCATTTCATCTAAAGGTGCGCATATATCCGCATCCGCCCAGTATTCCTTCAGCCTAATACATGGCCACAGCATATGGAAGACATTTGCTTCCTCAGAGTGACATCTCGGGCATGTCCCTGCAATTGTTGGGTATATGAGTTTCAGTTTGACAGGGGTATAATGTGTTCTTTGCACAATTTTGTAGTGAATTGGCTTATATCTGGCGTTGCATGATATTTGTTTGGTTAGGGTACATATCTGTTGCCATTGGTAGTCTTCAATCTGTTGCCCCAAGTCTTGCTCTCATTTAGTTTTAGCATTCAGTGTTTCTGGTGGGCGAGATTGGATAATAGTCTTATACAGCGTGGATGCCGAGACCCTCCCACTTTCCGCGGTGAACATATATCCCAAACCCGGGATTATCACTGGTTCCAACGGGAAATCAGGCCATAAGTTGGCAATGGATGATATCATGCGCATATATAATAACCTGTGTTTGGCTATGTAGCCCACTGTATCCTTGAGGATGTTCCAGGCCACAAATCGTTTATCTGGGAATACTTGTCCCCACTGAACAATACCTTTGGTGGCCCAATGTGTGGCTGCCTCCCTGTCTAGAGTGGGAGGTATTCGAGGGTCACCCCAGATTGGCATACTCGGGTGGTACAGATTCTCTGCGTCATGCATCTCAGTGATTCTGGCCCAGGCTGTAGTTGTGACCTGCATTGGGTCAATAGAGTTGTATCGTTTGGGGCGAGATTTCGTTATGTTGTGGAGCAGTGAGGTTGGTTTTGTTGGGTATTGCTCCCCTAGTGTGGCCTTGGGTTTAAGGAAATCTGAAGCCCATTTGGCGGCATAATGTGCTTGTTCGGCTAAGTAATAGATCCAAGTCTGGAGCTGCTATGCCTCCCTGTGGGTAAGACTCAGTTAACACCCTTCAATTCAGCCTGGGGTGTGTCCCCATGTGAATGTTGGGCAAGCACTCTTTATTCTAGTGAAAAGTGTGTGACCGGGCCACACCGGAAGGTGGTAAACAATTAAAATAATTTGGGGAGGATTATCATTTTGATAAGGGCGATTCTACCCAACAATGCGATAGGTAGGGCATTCCAACGTGTCAGTTTTGTGCATAATGCGTCTACTAGAGTGTTGTAGTTTAGAGCGCGGGTTAATTGAGCAGAGCTAGCTACATATGCCCCTAAACATTGAATGTGTATCGGGCTCCAGATGAGTCCGTGCAGTTCCTCTGGTGGAACCGTTGCTTTAGTGAGCGGAAACATTTCTGACTTGTTGGTGTTGAGTCTTAGGCCTGAGTGCTCGCCGAAAGTCTTGACCTCACCAGGACTTTCTTGAGTGTACGATCTGGGTTCTTGAGATATAATAAGATGTCATCAGCGTATAGTGTAATAATTTCTAAGTTTCCTTCGTAAGCACTGTAACGGGCTCTGAGTATGTCTGCCAGGGGTTCTATCACTAGCGCCAATAGTAGGGGCGATAATGGGCATCCCTGCCTGGTACCACTTCATAGCTCTAATATATCTGAAAGGGTGCCATTGGTGCTTATCCTGGCACAGGGGTGTGTGTACAATATTTTAATCCACTTAATAAAATTGGCACCAAATCAATAATTTTGTAATACCCTGAACAAAAAGGGCCAATATACTGTGTCAAATGCTTTTTGCATGCCAAGGGAAACCGCTATCCCCTGTGTCTCTTCCGGTAATGCCGCCATCATCTTGTAACAGCGTCTGATATTTGTAGCGGTGGACCTACCAGTAACAAATCCCGCTTAGTCCTCGTGATCCATAGCTGAGTGGCCAGTATTTTTTAAAAGATGTTGGCATCTGTGTTTATTAAGGATAATGGCCTGTAGGAGCCACACTCATCTGGTGGTTTTCCTGGTTTAAGCAGTAAAGTAATGACTGCTTCTCTCGTGGTTTTGTGTAATTCCCCTTTTTCTAGAGCCTCCGACCATACTGCGTGTAACTTGGGTGTGAGGATCTGGCTGAATTCTTTGTAAAATTCTGCCCTGAGGCCGTCAGTACCTGGTGCCTTCCCGTTGGGTAACATTTTTATTGCTTCAGATATCTCTGCCTCAGTGAGTGGGTTTTCAAAGAACTCTCTGGTGGCATCTGCCAGTAATGTTGTGGGAATACAAGATAGATATTGGTCTATTTCCTCATCTGTAGCGTTGCTTTGAGGAGAGTATAACTGTTTATAGAAATCATAGAACGCCCCCATCACTTTTTGTTTGTCTGTGGTCACAGTGCCGTCTATCAGTTTAATGCAGGGGATGGTAGTTGGTGCCCGTTCTCCGCGCACCATTCTGGCCAGTAATCTCCCTGGGCGTTCTCTCTCCCTGTAGCGATGTGCTGCAGCAGGCCTATCAAAATAGTGAATCTTGCGATCGGCCGCCTCTTTAAATTCGTCTGGCTTTGTTTTAATCTCTAGCCCTAGTTGTGAGGATGGAGACTGTATATACTGGGTTTGTTTATTAGCAATGTCTGCCTCTCAACGGGTCAGGTCTCTGCGGATATCTTTAAGGACTCCGAATTCAGTGGACATTGCAGTTCCTCTAATGTATACTTTGAATGCCTGCCATAGTGTCGCTTGACTAGTCATGGAACGCTTGTTTATTTCAAAGTATTCATTGATTTGCTGGGCCAGAGCCATGCACCCAAGAGTCTAGGGACTGGCCACAACCACCACAGCATAATATGACCATGCACCCAAGAATCTGGCTACTGGCTACAAGTATTGTAATAATATGTGTACAGAAATGGAATTCGGCCATTGGAAAGAACCATTACAACAATATGTGTATAGTCATTATCTATACTGTATAGGCAGTGTATAGTTTTTGGAACACAGTGGCACAATACCATTCAAGTGGAAATGGTACTTTTCATTCATGTACCATTGGGGGCACAGGGCTAAAGGTTCAGCTTAAAACACAGTGGATTGGCCAAAAATGTACTTTTTCTGGTACCGGGCGTATGGACAGTGTCTGCGGATAGGCCAAACGCTCAGCACGGGTCCGGTCACATGGTGATGTCCCCAGACATCCGCAGATAGGACGGCTGTCCGTAGCACACCTATTGCGCGGAATGCGGTGTGTGCATGCACCCGGGTGTCCGTAGGACAGGGTTGGGACCACTGAACTAATTAAAAGTTCAACACGTGCGAGCAGACAGTTACAAACAGGTGCGCTGTTCAGAAGGCACAGGGGCTCAGATGCGCATGCACCTAGATGTCCGCAGGACAGGAGTGGGACCCCTGAACTTATTAAAAGTGTGTAATGAATTTACTGACATCTTCGGACAGGCACGCTGTTCGGAGGGCTCAAAGGATTGGATGCACATGCACCCAGGTGTCCACAGGACATGGGTGGGACCCCCCGAACTAATTAAAAGTATGTCACGACTTTACGAACATCTGCGGACAGAAGCGGTGTTTGGAGGGCACAGTGGATCGGATGCACATGCGCCAAGTGTCCGCAGGACAAGGGTTGGACCCCCGGACTAATTAAAAGTGCGTCACTAGTTCACAGACATCTGTGGACATAAGAAGTGTTCGGAGGGCACAGGGGATCGGATGCGCATGTGCCCAGGTGTCTGCAGGACAGGGTCGGGCCCCCGAATCATATAAAGTTGTGTCACGACTTTGCAGACATGTCCAGACAGGCACCCTGTTCGGGGGTGCCTCCATTCTGGTTGCGGACACGTCCGGAAAGGTGCGTTGTCCGGGGGCCACCTCTATTTTGATTATGGACAGCATGGACAGTTGCACCGTCGGCGGACACCAAACAGGACTTTTAAAAAAAGAAAAACACACACACACACAAACACCAACAGTATATACATAGATATTTATTAGGACACACACATACAGTTAATCAGTAAAGGGAAGGGGTAACAGAATGGAAAACAAATATAGCGGAAATGGGGAAAATTGTGGTTTATGACAGGCTGTTCTTCAGGGGAGGAAGGGATTGAGGTGTCATCATAGCGTTGTTGATTAAAGGGATTGGTGGGGATGATTGGCTAGGACATGGGGAAGGGGCACAGGTAAAAGTGGGGCAGTGGGATCGAATATTGTCTTCAATATGAGCTTTGACAAATGTCATTATCTGTTCAAAATGACTGTTCAGTTCATCCATTTTTTTGTTGACAGAAGTAATAGCTCATTTGCAGTATTTTGTGTTTGGGGCTGGTTGTGGCCATCCATATCCTGATTTATTGGTAATTCAGGGCCACTTTCTTCATTTGCGCTATGTACTGTTAACCAGAAAACCATGTTTTAGTGATATGTATGACAATGTACATTGATTTTTCAAGTTCACAAAATGTATTCTGTACCACTAGAGTTATGTCGTTCACTCATTTCATCATGGGGAAAATGTTCTTCTAACCACTCCAGGGTGCTTGACATTTCTGTATAAAGAAAACATTTGTGATGTCGTCTTTGATGTCCTGGGTGTTAGTCTTAGCAGTGCGTGGTGGTGGCACGAGTTATGGTTGCTTAGCTTACCATAAATGGTAAATTTCTGGGGGGTTTTGATTTTACTTGTAATAACAATATCTCTTTCATAAAGTGTTTCCACTGAATTTGATAGGTTTTTATTAGTGCAATTGAACCATAACGTCCCTTTAACAAAGTTTTTTCACTGAATATATATATATGTGAAGTTGGGTTAATTTGCTGGTTATTCAATGTTCTACATTTTGAAATACAGCTTTGCTGCAAATCTCCGGAAGAGAAAATATTTATCATCTAGTAAAAACTCTTTTGGTGACTATTTAAAAAAAAAAGGTATGTATCTCTAGAGGGAAGTTCCTACTTAGTATCCAAACAACCGAAGAATGCTTGTCATGTCATGTTTTCTTTTTTTAGAACAATATGGTTGTCCATTTAATCATCTCATTAAGACCTGCTAAATGTGTATGTAATCTCGCAATCCATAGTTGTTCTTTTTTACTAAGCATGTTCTCAATATTATCATAATTGGTCTTAGGTTTTATTATTTCCAGTACTGACTATTCTATGTCATCTTTATTAGGTGTGCATTCCTTAAAATATGCCAGCAAAGGGGCATTTGCAGGGTTTGACCTACTTCATGATCTATGCTCAGAAGTCTTTGTGTTCATGGATCTATTGGGTTTTAATTTTAATGTTTTCTACAAGGACACCTAGTTGCATGAATGGCATTAGTAGTTTTACAGCTTGAAAACAATCTTAGTTCATGTCTGAACTTTACATTAATTACATTTTCCATCTTCCTAGTTAATGCGCATGCTATACAGACCTCAAATTCAAAGTGGCCTTTCAACCTGGGTAGGCCACTTGAATATTTCAGAGTCTTCGCATCTAAAGAGGAGGTTTTTTGTGTGGATGAACTACTTCATCTTTGAGGTTCCTGCCTCTTTTCAAAGGTCATAGACAATCTTCTCCTGGTCATAGACAAAAGAGATGCCTGCCTACTTGTCCTCCTCGATCCCTGTCTTGCGCTCAACATGATCAACCATAACACACTAATCACCTAATCACTTCTCACTAACAGAATGTCGTTAACAGGCACTGTCCAAAACTGGCTGCCTCTTACCACTTGGACAGACACTAAACAGTTGAGATAGGCAACTTCGTTTCGGACTGCTCTCAAGCCACTCGATGAGTGCCCCAAGGACCATTCCTATATGCGGATGATACACAGATGCACCTCAAAGTGATCTGTTCTCAAGACATCTCACATCTCAGAAAGTGCACCTGCCTGACACTCAATCCTACAAAACAAAATGTATCTTACTAGACCATCGAGCTAGACAGGAGAGTGTTCAAGGATGTCTGAATTACATGTACCTTGATGAATTCAATCCTCAGCTAGCTCCAACTGCCCAAGCACTCTGGTTCACTGTCAACAGTGACCTTTCCTGCAGGCAACACATTTCACAAACCCCAGACCGCTTGGTATCAACTTGCACTCCTCCGGAAGATAAAACCCTTTCTCCCTTTAGAGGACTTCAGAAGCTAGGGTCCAAGCCTTATTATTCTTACACAACAACAGAAGTAAATACCTCCTTGCCGCCCGTTTCTCAGCCACACACTTAGCACGCTTAAGGGTCATTCAAAATGTCCCTGCATGTTTTATTGCAGGATCAAAGAAATGTGATGGCATCTCCACCATCCTAAGAGAACTGCCCTGGTGACCTAGCTCAGCTAGTATACACCTCAAGTTGAAATGTATCACATACACAGCAAATACCACTCAGGCGCCACCCAAAACCCACATGCACCAACAGGAGCTAGACCATCTATCTCATGGTTCAAGAACAAATGGCACACAAAAAGGGACCTATGCATTTTCTCGGAACATACCAGCCGTTGAAATACTACCCCAGTCACAATTACAACGAAGCCAATGCTCTTTCAGTTCAGGAAGGAGCTAAATACACTGCTCTTCAAAGAGTACTTAAGGGGAATATACCTGTGGGCCAGCACCTGCCCAATCAACAGCTGAAACATGCCCCCTTTGTGGCTAACTTACATTGAATTGAAAATAAAAGCCATATGATTTGCAGGCAGCGCTGAACATTTGACATCTTAGCAACAGTCACTCAACCTGTGGCACTACCTATGCAGCTTTCTACATTTGGACTCATGTCTCAACTTTCCCAGAGTTCATCATCTGTACCAGGATACTGCACAAAATCAGGGCATTACCAACAATGCAGTTCATGCACACGGCTTAAAAGTCCATAGTGTTCCGTCTCCGGCAACATGGATGCCAAACCCAAATTCATTTAAGACGTTGTCAGAAACTGAAAACTATAAAAAAAAAACTCTACGAGGCAAGGTGAATTCCATGTACCATTTGTAAAGAACTGAAAAGGCAGTTGCTGTATTTGCCCTCCTGTAAGAGGAGCCTATCGCCAGAAATACTATCACTCTGTTATGGGCCTGGCAGGGCCGGACGGGACAAGGAATAGGCCCGGACACCCAAAAAAAAGTGGCCCACCCCTCGCCTCAAAAAAGTGTCCAATTCCTCCCCTCCAGAAAAGTGTCCCTCAAACCATCATCCATGTATCGCGTCATTTCACGATTTTACAGAAAATGCTACTTATGGAGGGTTCATGTGTCTGTTACATTACAACACAACTCTTAAAATAACATAACTTTGCATACAGTTCTTTGACAGGGTCTAGATTTCCGAGGCGCAGGAGTGGCATGAACCAACCACTCCCTCTGTGGTTTTGGGACCTGCTGCAAGTCGATGCTTTTACAGGGCTCCACAAACCCAACAGGAAAGGAGGGTAAGGGTGAATAGGAAGGGCGAAGTAGGGAAACCGGAATGAGGTTTAGGGAGAGGTAATGGATAGGTTGGGGATGTTAGGGTAAGGTTTTAACCACTGTGCGCGCTTCCAGCAAGCTGTTACTCAGCACTCATACAAACATACGTCCCTGCTTCTGACTCTGCACACACATACAATATCATTATTGCAGTATACAAAGGCGCATCAACATAATAAACACACAAGGTAGTGCAGCACTTAGCTTAGGTTAGTTGTCACCCACAGTGTCCCTTGTTGTCTCCTTCAATTTCATTGTGCCACTGCCAGGATGTGTCATAGAGCTATCCACCCAAAACACCTCTTCATGGGAATTATTTCAGCTTGCTTTAATTAAGCCTTACCATCAAACTTTGCAGTGTTTTCTCAGAACAGCCTTCAGGAATTAAGGACTTCATTGGAGCTGTAAACACTCTGATGGTGTAACAAAAAATGTCTTAGACAGGTCTGCCTTCAGCCCCTATGTGTGTCCTTCACTGAAGTCCTGTTAAAAACAGGCATTGGGAAAGCCAATAGTTTTGGTTTATATATAAGTATTTGGCATTTGCCAGGCACACTGCTATTATATGTCCATGCCATGTGGTGCCATTGTGTTGCTACCATCACATGTTAGGCACAGCAGTAACTTTCAAGAAGTTTGGTTACGTAAATTAAAAATGTCCCATTAACCTGTTTGGGTGGTTTTGCCAGCCCAGCAATTCTTAAGCCTCCAGTCCTGAGGGAAACCTTATTTGACATCACGGGACAGCCTCTTATAACTTCCGAATAGAGCACTACTAAGTACACCTATGGATTGCACCACACACAGCACCTGTGGTACCTGAGAGCACTACTAACTAAACCTATGGATTCAACCACACACGGCTCCAGTGCTACTTGTAGAGCACTACTAACTACACATATGGATTGTACAAGACCCTGCACCTTTGCTACCTACAGGGCTCTACTTACTAAATCTCTGGATTGCACCAGAACTCGCACCTAATCTACCTGAGAGTACTACTAACTACACCTCTGGGTTGCACCACACCCTACACCTTTGCTACCTGAGAGTACTACTAACTACACCGCTGGATTGCACCAGAACCTACACTGACGCTACCTGAGAGCACTACTAACTATACCTCTGGATTGCACCAGAACCCGCACCTATGCTACCTGAGAGCACTACTAACTGCACTTCTGGATTGCACCACAACCCGCACCTTTGCTACCTGCAGAGCACTACCAACTACCCCTATGGTGTCAAGCACACCACACACAGCACCTGTGATTCCTGAGAGCACTACTAACTACACCTATGGATTGCACCACACAGGGCATCTGAGCTACCTGCAGTGCTCCTTGAGCACCTAAAGAACCAACAACTGTATCTGCAAGTACCTTTTAAGTACGTGAGAGGATTATTGTATAAAGCCCAATGAAACCATCAGTGAACATACAGCACTATACAACAATTATAGCGATGTGCTATATGTCAGCATAATGCACACAGAAAGACCAGGTGTGCTCGGAATATGGGAACTGATTTCAGGGGCCGACAACCCCGCAGCACCCCCACTCACTTGTGGAAGGGAAAAGGATGACTTGGGAGGCGTCCTCCACCATGGACTCTACTCTTCGTCTCCTGGCGGTCTGTGGGGCCGGCGCATGCCTCTTTTGAATGCTCGAAGTGCGGGGGTGCTCGCCCAACCAGGGTCCAGGGGCTGGGCCCAAGGCATCCAGCACATGTTCCTGCACCTTGGCCAGGACCTGCTCGAGTACCCCAGAAGGCACGCCACAGCTATGTGCCCAGCCCAGTGACCCCACAATCACCCTCAGGATGCACTGTGCACGCAGGACAGAAAATCAGGCAAACTAAAAGCACAAAGCAAAATACAACTTAATTCACTTGGAGCGGGCTGGACTGAAGCAGCCCTAACCCACCCCAGCCCGACCGCTCCCAGTGTTCTGTAAAAGAATAGTAACACTGCTGGGCTGGCTAGCACCATGGTGTCGGAACGGTTGGCTCAGGGGTTCCTGCAACAAACACTCTGAGCACAAGTGGCCCCCGGACCTCTCAGATGCAGGCAGAGGCAATGGCATGCTGCATTCATCAAAAAGAAAGGTAACGTGTTACCTTTCTCTGCATCCGCAGTGGGCCGCAATTCCGCGAAGGAAAGAACTGGCCCCAGGGCCTCACAAAATCAATTAACCAAACTAGCCCAGGCATGGGCTGGAACCGGCCCCCAGGGCCTCTCCCACCAGAAGTGATTTCGGCCTGGCATGGGTCAATCTGACCCTGGGCCCTTGTAACACCGGGGGCCAGAGTTACTCATGCATCCCACACTCCCCACAAGGACTGCAAGCCACGCCATTTCAGTGGTTGAATAACTGTCGAGTGGAGTACTGCTCAGCCTTTTCATTTGAATGTTCACATGATCACAGCCGTCCTAGAGGTGACGTATTGTGATCACTTGGGCTGCAATCATGTGACTCAGCACAAGCCCTCAGCCAGAGACGTCATTTCACCAAAATGCCTGGGGTAGCGGAAGTGACATCACATGACCCTTGTCCCCGATGACATCACAGGAAGTGATGTCATTTGACCCCACCGCAAAGTGATATCGCGGGAAGCGATGGAACAGGACCTTTCACCTTTTGACAAAACAGGAAGTGGCATCACATAGCATTGTGCACTACGAAAAATATGGTTACGATATCACTATAATGTGATGTAATTTTCATACAAGAATGGATTGCCACATGTATCGTTAAGATCAGTGTGTATAGGCCCATTTTCCCAAATGACTGTGAATGCAAGCAGACGTCCATGACCAAATGATAATTATGTGTTATTATATAGTACTTACGCTTCAGCGCTTTATATAGAAAGAATATACACCCAATATCACCCAACCTGTGTTGGTACTCATTTATTGACCTCAGAAGGATGAAAGGCTGAGTTGAGGTGTTTAAGAACAGACTAAATCAGTGACTCACCCCCTGAAGTGTGCCTGAAATAAACCTTTAATGAGTCTAGGAATTATTTTAGAGCCACATGGTGCTGGCCACAGCCCAGGAGCTTGCATTGAAAAAAAAAAACGTTTTCTTTTTTTTACAGAGGTCGCAAAGGAGACCACAGAGGTCGCAAGGGAGACCTCAGTGGTCGCAGTTGCGACCTCTGGCGACCCCTAAATGACGTCCCTGCCCTCAGCACTGGGATCTAGTTACAACATCCCATGCCAAGGGTATAGACAAACTAATGGAACAGTAACAACAACGTCAACAATTTACATTTACACAATTGTATAGTGGGCTCTGGGTGCTGATAGAGATGACGGAGAACTGACCGCAAGTCTCAATGTTCCGTTCTTAGTGCAGTGTCTCTTCAGACGGAGAGCATACATCTGCACGAGTGCATGCACAGCCACACACAGGGATGCCGTGCCCACATCTGCTTCGTGCTGGCAGTGTCTTTGTGGACCAAGTCTCCTGTTGGCAAGCTGGCAGCAGGGTGTCCAACTGGACCGGACTTCGCCACGCTCACTGAAGGGGTGTGAGGGTGTGCAGGCAGCGAAACAGAAGGGAGTGTTTTCCCCATGTGAGATTGTTTCCTCCAGGCGGGAGTCCTCCCCAGGCAGGAGTTGTAGCAGGTGGTGGTTTACAGGCTCCCCCAGGCAGAAGTGTCTCCTCCAGGCAGGAGTGTCTCCCCCAGGCAGGAGAAGTTTAGTAGGCATCTTGGAGGTGGCGTCTTCTTGGAGGTGGCGGCAAGCCGTGGTTCAGCCGACCCGCATGAGCACCCTCTTAACTGAGGGTAGCAGCCAGGGTGAGGTTGCACGGAGGGTGCTGGGAGCGGCACTGCGGCTTGTTGGTGGTCAAGCACAAGTGCGGGACTGCAGGCTCGGGGTTCCTCCAGTCAGGAGTCTTTCGTGTCCGCCCATGAGTAGGGGCCAATAGTGGCAGGGTTGGGCAGGCCTCTTTTCAGCCGCAGAGGCCGGATGGTGATGTCAGTGGAGCTGGTATCCAACTGGGTGTTGTCCGATGTGATGAGGGGGGGCCAGCAATCCTTCCCCATTTCTCCTTTCAGTGCACTCCTTTAACTCATCATTGAGCTCTTTTCCAAGAGCCACGGGCGGGTTAGCACACGCAATGTTTGGGACCTGGGTAGTACAGTGTCCTCCCTCAGGAGGGAGATGGTGGTGGCCGACAGGGTGGCAGCATGTCACTGACCCCCAACCAGGAGCAATTCAAATGGCTGCAGCTCTTCGAGAAGCCCACAGCGCCCTGCCTCCACTATGGCCCCAGGGGTTGCAGCCCGGCCACCCGAGCACGCGCTTAACGGAGGGCCGTGGCTCGGGTGAGACGAGGTCTAGTAGTGTGCCTTTCTGGTGGCAGGCTTTGAGGTGACACCGGGGTTTGTTCTATGTGCCCCCACATCAGGAGGGAGATGGTGGTGGTGGATGGGCCTAGGAGAGGTAGCAGGACATTTTGCGGCAGTGCTGGGATCAGTAATGTCGGATCTATCAGGGTGGGAAAAGGAGCTGCCAGCAGTGATGCAGGCCGTACCACACTCAGGGTTGTCGCCCCCCTAACCCCTAGTCCGGAGTTTGCATTTTTTTCCCAGTTGAAGTGGGGACCACATCATAATCAGGCTCCACCAGGCAGGAGTTATCAGCCTTTGGGCTAGCCTCACATCATTTCTTCTGTCCCTCAGTGAGAACAAATTCACTCACTCCTGCAGGGCGGGCCGTGCCTCAGTTCTACACCTTCAGGTGGGAGCAGCATATGGCAGTGCTACTCCAGAATGCGCCTTGTGCTCTCTCCCCATGTGGGAGATATTCTAAGAAATACACCGTGGGCCGTGCCACGATCGCGCCCCCTCCAGCAGGGACAGGTCCTGCCAGTGGCACCACCCACACCCTCCATCTAAATGCGGCAGCCACACACGGGACGTGCCGTCCAGGACTCCCCCATCTGGGAGCATACCTTTTCCACCGTGGCTGCAGCATGGGGGGCGCCGACTATGGTGACTTGCCCCTTAGCTTCCGGGCAGGCCGCACAGAGTGCCAGGATCACCCGGCAAACAATAAATCTGCGAGCACGCATATGATGGTCCGCACCCCCACCCTGCCAGATCCGGAGCACCGGATAACAGCACAGCAGCTGGGGGCACCCAGCAAACAGCAGCCTCGGCTCTGGGAGCACCCAGGCCGAGGGTTATCAACAGGCCGCGGTCACACGTCAAGACAGGGACAATAAACCAGACGGAGACAGAGTTACTGCTTCCTGGGGCTCTGCTGAAGTGCCTCTCACGTGCCAGCAGAGCCCCTTTTATTGAGTACCGTCATCACAAAGTCATAACACATTTTCTTATAGGGGCAATGCGCCCACAGTTAAATGGGCCACAAACAACACTCCTCCTTTATTATAACAAAACCAAAACGCACATAAAAACAACGATCCCCTAACGGAGTCCGCACTGGTGGTGTATTCTAGTCCGCACACCACTCACATTAACTACGAAGTCACCACAAACTTTGTTGCTATCCAGTCCAAGCACCTCCTGGAAGTCCAGTGACCGATGTTAGGATCAAAAGATGCCTGGATCAAACTATTCTCCTGGGGGTGTCACACACCGGCCCCCGGCTTCTGCTGAAAGTGCTTGTGACTGCTTGTGCTGCAAGACAGTAAGAACACGTTCTCTCCATCCTCATCCTCCACATGATCATATTGCCACGTCCTGTGGTCCTCAGCTGTTTTGGGGGGCTTCCTCCCTGTGGCTTCCTTTGACGCACTTCTTGCTGATGGCCCAACCATGCTGGCTGGCGTTGGGGCTGGGCACGCCCAATGCGAAGTGATCCACTTTTATGTACCTTCCACAAGTATGCCCTTTGGCCGGGAACTCCTGCGCGTGCGGGTGGTCCCATCCACATTGATAGCATATTGTGACACCTGACTCACTCCATACCCACTCCCCTCTTCTTGTTGGCCTGCCTCCTTGCCATTTGCCCATGGCTGACACCTCTTCCAACTTCACACATTGCATGGGGGCTTCCGGTTTGAGCTGCTGCTGCAGAGGTTCTTAGCTGAGGCACGCATCTCCCCCAGTACCTGGGCATGGCCCAGCTCCAGTATCCAGTCGAGGCCCAGCCCTGTTGCCCTGAGGACCTGTTTCTGCAGCTTAGAAGAGCTGCAGCCATAGATGATCTGAGCCCTGATCTTTTCATCCTCAAAGTTACCCATAGCACAGGACAACGCGATGCCATGAAGCTTTCCATGAAATGCATCGAGGCTCTCACCTTCCTCTTGCCTCGCGCATCTCATCCTGAACTGTTCATAATCCCTGTTGACCATGGGCACAAAATATTTTTTCAGTGCTGCAATGGCTGCATCATATGACTGGTCTTTGGCTCGAAAGGTCTTTAACAGTCTCTGCACAGCCGGGCTGGCTGAATACAGGTGGTTAGGGTGTTTTGCCCTGTCCTTGATCTCCGCGGCCTCAAAATATAGCTCTAGATTCTCTACCCACGCTGTCCACCGTGGTCCTAGACAGGCGGGTGCTCCTACCACAGTGAAGGGATACAGGGGTGGCAGTTGGCCATTCTGTCGATACACCCCTTCATTTTCCCCATCCCCCATGATGGTTGCTTGACATGCCGCAGTATGCGCTCACTGTGGATGGGCTCCTGGCTTGGCTCAGCGAGTTGGGTGTAACTGAGGGCGCATGAGCACTCTGTGTGGAGCCGCTACTGTTCTGGGTTCCTTGGTATCACCACCATTGCCTCTATGGGAGGTCACCCTGCCACCGGGGTCCGTCTCCCTGGATTCCACCTGGTGAAAAACAATGAAATGCTGCAAAGGGTAGATTGCTGAGCCCTCAAGGCCTTTTTCTTGTATCCCTGATCGATGGCCCTGGAGAGCTGATTAGGTATATGGGCCAGGCTATGGGCAGCACTGCTAGTGCTGCGACGCTGCCTGCTCCGTGGGCAAAATGAGGGATGCAGACCCTTTCCCTTGTCCTTCATGTTCTGTGGGCAAATGGAGTGGCCTGTCTGCTCCTCCCTCTTGATGCTGTGGGAAGACAGGGCACTATGGCTTACCCCGCTCACCTGTTCTCATGTGGTATTTGCCTGGGGTGGGCAAACCCCCCCACGGTCTCTCCTACTGTATCCCGGTGGGCCAGCGAATGTGCCTCGGTGTCGTTCTCCCTTTCCTTGTGTCCCTCCGGAGACCGCCGCCTACAGCTGGCCGGTCCGCCGCAGGCTTCAGTGTTGTTTTTTTTTTCCAATGCCGCAGCCCGGTGTTCATAGGCCACGCCCACCTTCTGCAGCCTCCCGCCAAACTCCTTTGTTCTGTTGCTCCGATGAGCAGGCGTTCGAGGACAGCTGCTCCTCCCTGCCTCCTCCCCAGCTGTGTCCTCCTGACCTGCCGGGAGTGCAGCTGGTCTTAGTGCCCCAGACTTTCACCGCCACGGCCCGGGTATCAATAGGCCCTGCCCACTCTCTTTGTGCAGCTGACGCTGCACCCCACACCCACGGCTGATGCCACTTTCCTACTTTGGTGGCACACAGGCTTCCTGCAACATGCACACCAAAGTGCACAGAGCCAGACAACCTCGTCGCCAATGTGGTGACCTGCCCTTTGGCTTCCGGGCAGGCCGCACAGAGTGCTAGGTTCACCCGGCAAACAATAAATCCGCGCGCATGCAGATGGTGGACCACAGGGGGCACCCTGCCAGATCTGGAGCACCGGATGACAGCACAGCAGCTGGGGGCACCCAGCACACAGCAGCCTCGTCTCTAGGGGCACCGAGGCCGAGGGTTATTAACAGGGTGCAGTCACACAGCAAGACAGAGACAGTAAACCAGGCAGAGACAGAGCTGCCACTTCCTGGGTCTCTGCTGCAGTGCCCCTCACGTGCCAGCAGAGCCCCTTTTATTGAGGACCATCAGGACGAAGTCATGACACATTTTCTTAAAGGGGCAATGCACCCACAGTTAAATGGGCCACACACAACACCGATCATGGCTCCCCCATCTTGGAGTATTTTTTGTTTTCTTGCACAGCAGATCACACCATGTGGGACCAGGCTCCGCCATGCGGACCTGACTCAATTACTGTGGCAGACAGCCCTGCAGCGATCGCTATCCCCCAGGCGGGAGCAGGATCATGCAGAGTTATCATCCAGCTGCAAGCCACCCCTGCAGCGCCCAGGCACACGCCGGTGAGACGGACAGCAGCATGTGGTCAGACCACCTCGTCACCAGGTGTTATGTGCCTGGTTACCCCGGCCAAGAAATACTCACGTAGCCCACACACCACATAAAGACCACAAGCCACTCCATTACAGTGGTTGAATAACTGCTGAGCGGGAAAACGGTTCGGCTCTTTTAGTAGCATTTACACGTGAATACAGCAGTTCCAGGAGTTGACGTGCTGTGATCACTTGGGCCGCAGTCATGTGACTCAGCACAAGTTTTCGAATTTACAAAACGGCCTGCATGCTTGAAGAGCAAGCACATACATTATTTTTGTGAAAGTGCAAAAACCACATGCATTTTTTTAAAAATTGAGGCAAACGTTATTAACAATGCAACCAAACTGGAGATTATTCAAACATCTGAAGTTGTCCGAATAGCAAATGTTAATTATATCTCTGACTCCTTTTCTTACATTCTCTCGCTTGTAATCCTGCGTTTATGACGAAAAAAACAGCAGGTGATGGCTGGTAAGTTTTGAATCAATCATAATCACTGGCAAAGATGTGGGCAACCATCCAGACCCTCTGGTTCTCAGCAGAGGTGTTGTCGGGATTTTCTAACAGGCGGGGACTGAAGCTAATGTAGTTAGGCCCACCACAGAGACATTAACGTCTGAAATGCCCACGCTTTACAGATTTTGGGTGGGCCTTGCCTGCTCAGGCCCTATCCTATCTACGCCTCAGGTTCTCAGCTTGCCATTTATTACATATGTGGAAACACTATGCAGCTCAGGCTTGGTCCCACCCCAAAAGGGGCAGTCCAGCTCGATCTGCTAGGTCACATCCCTTCTGCACGAGACCACAAGAATCCCCAGACATGTTTCGGCCTTGTTGGCCATCATCAGTGAGGAGTAGATTGGGACTCTAGGACCAGCATGCTCAGGACCTACGTGTGGGCATACCCGTCCCACTCGGGGTGACTTTAGCAAAAACAAAAGGTGATGGCTGGAAGGTTTTGAATTAATCATAACCACAGGCACAACTCTGGGCAACCTTCCGCCTGCCAAGCTATTACAGACGGAGAAAGACCATATGCAATTCAGTCTTGTTCCCACCCCAAAAGGGGCAGTCCAGCCCAAATTGTTAGGTCACATCCCTTCTGCACAAGACCACAAGCAACCCCAGGCATGTTTCGGCCTCACTGGGTGTCATCATTGAGGCGTAGCTTGGATCTCTAGGCCCAGAGTGTTCAGGATCCACATCTGGGCATACCCGTCCCTCTGGGCCTGACTAACAAAATCAAAAGACGATAGCTGGAAGGTTTTGAATCAGTCATAACCCCTGGCGCAGTACTCAGCAATGCTCCAGACCATCGTTTTTCGCAGTTTCAACGTTTTATTGGTTTATATTGCATACAGCATGATATTTTACAAAATATAATAAGAACAGTCTTAACATTACAATCATCCAAATGCAAAAATACAAGATTACAAAACTATTAACTATCATTGTGAACAAATGACAATGAAAGAAAGCAGGAGCGAAAGAAAGAAGAGATACATGAAGAGGAAGTGCATAACAGAGAATCTGCATTTTTCTTGGGACACATTAGCCATTAACATCAAGAAAGCATCCCCATATATCTAAGAACTTGTCAGTATCACCAGACTGTTTGTAGATTGCCCTCTCATAGGTGGATAAGGTTAACAGCTCCTCCACTCAATTGTCAATACAGAAGAAGGCAGACAATTTCCAGAACCTCAAGATAATTATTTTGGCAATCATACAAGCCCGTAGGATTCATATTTTCCTGCTGAATTGTATGTCATTGAGTAAAGATACATCTCCAAGCACCAAGAGTGAAGTTTTCATTCTGACAGTGTAACTCAAGACCAAGACCAGTCTTTCACAAACCCCTTCCCAGAATGTTTTAGTTTTTGGACAGAACTAAATCAAATGACTCAGAGTGCCCCTTGTCCGGTTGCACTTCCAGCAAACTTCACGGTCCAATAGATGTCTCTTGACCATGCGTTCTGGAGTCCAATAGGTCCTGAAGAGGAGTTTAGTTTGTGATGTTTTTAGGCCCCAGTCTATTCTCACCAATCGTACATTGCCACAGCACCTTAGCCAGCAGCCTTGATCAATCGCTTTGCCCAGGTCTTCAGCCCAGATATTGACAATCTCTGGATTTCCTTTATGACATGATTTCAACATTCCGTTCATAGTGGGAGCTGGGTGTAACGCACGTTTGCAAGGCTCTAATGCTGACCACGTTGCACTCGGATTAGCTAACTGTGAAGGGTTTATTTTTACTTTGATGATGCCCCTCAAATTCCTATATTCAGCATTGCACTCACTCATATCAAATTTATTGCATAGTTGCGCAAATGGGGTCCAATCATTACCCTCAACCAAATTCTTTATGTATTTTATTCCACCTAGAAACCAAGCTGGCCAGAATATTACTTTCCTTGTGAGGTCAATGCCAGATTAAGCCAGATAGAAGCTTCCGGGAATAGATATGGATCAGTTCCCACATTTTTCGATATGTTGCACCAGCATTATCGAATAAATGCAGTTAATGGGTTTTGCCCTTTGGCAGGTTTTGTCAATGTCGTCAGTAAATCCTTGGGAGCCAATTGTGATAAGGTATTACTCTCAGGATTTATTTCATCTGTTTGATCTTCTTCTGCGCCGATGGTCTTGCACTGATATCTAACCATAAACGCAAATGGTATTCAAAGAAATTAGGTAGATTCATGCCATCTTGTTTTAGAGGAAGTTGCATTTTCCATAAAACTAGCCTTGGTGGTTTGCCATCCCATATGAATTTTTGCATGACCCTGCCGATCTCTTCGAAAATGTTTCGGGGTACCGTAATCAGGAGCATCGAAAGAAGATTGTTTACACATGGTGTCAAGTTCGTTTTGATACCATTGATTTTGCCGATGTAGATAGTTTCGAAAGTCCCCATCTGTCCAGGTCCGATTTATGTTTGGGCAGTATTATATCAAAGTTCATCTTCAGCAATTTCACCACCTCTGGACCAATCCAGATACCTAAATATTTAATTCTTTCTCAGCACCAGGTAGATTGGAATTGACTGCATGTGTGCTAAAGGCACATGTTATTGATTGGAAGAATCTCAGATTTTTCCCAATTGACCTTATAACCTGACACTTTAAAGAATTGCTGAACATCAGGTGCGCAATGCTAAGTTCAGGATCGTGTAAAACCACTAGCAAATAATTTGTGTAGAGCCACATTTTGTTTATATGGTCTTCCTCTCCAATGGCACGAATGTTGTTGTCCGAGCGTAGCAGTGCTGTCAATGGTTCCATCGTCAAATTGAATAATAGTAGAGAGAGTGGGCATCCTGTCTGGTATCCCAGTTAAGATTAAATGGTTCCGAAATCAAGCTGTTGGTGAGTACACTAGCGGATGGATTCATAAACAGTAGTCTTAACCATGTTTGAAATTTCAGCCAAATATCATCCTCTCCAAGCATTCGAATAAAAAGGGCCATTCAATATGGTCAAATGCTTATCCTGGCATCTAGAGAGACCACAGAAGCAGCAAACATTTGTTTATTACTGCACTCAATTGTCATGAGTAAACATTTCATGTTGTACGCCACTGATCTTCCAGTAACAAAACCCACCTGATTTTCATGAATCAACAAAGACACCACCGGTTCTATTCTTCTTGCTAGTGTTTTGGCCAAAATCTTGCAATCATATTAATTAAACTGGTCGGTCTATAATTGACACACCTTGTTGGGGATCTATCCTTATTTTTCAGAACAGTCACCAACGCATGATGCATAGTACCCGGAAGAGATCCATCATCAAATGATATGTTATATACGTCAGATAGCAGTTTTAGAGCGCAATCAGGCAAAATCCCGTAAAACTCGACAGGTAGCTCATCAGTGCCTGCTGATTTGCCCATACTGAGTGAGGCGATAGCCCATTGAACATCGTCCAATCTTATGGTACTCTCTAGACTAGCTGCTTGGTCTTTTGTTAAGTGAAGAATTTCTATGGAGTCCAGGAAACCTTTTATTATGCTGGGTTCACATTTAAAATCAGATCTGTAGAGGTTTTCATAAAATTTTGGGAACATGGTATTTATTTCTTTTTGTTGGGTCTTATTATTGCCTTTGGAATCTCATATTGCAGTGATGTTACGATCACGCTCAGCAATCTACAGTCTATGAGCAAGAAGCCTTCCTGCCTTCTCTCCATTCTCAAAATAATTAATCTTCTGTCTGAACAATGCGTAATCAATCTGATCCGATTCCATTTTGATCATATGGTGTCTTCCTTAGTTGCGATTTAACTCCCTGGTCATGGCTCAGTGCAAATTGCTTTTCCAACTGTTTGGCTTCTGCAGTCAATTTCCTTATCTATTTTTCTTTCATCTTACTGTATTTGCCAGTTTTGGATATCAGGACACCTCTTATATAGCATTTCATCGCCTCCCATGCCATAGAGACTGCAATGCCTTCTGTTCTGTTAATTGAAATATATTCTTTGATCTCTTTCACAATCTCATCCTTAATATGCTCGTTCTGCAGAATACTTGAGTTCATTATCCATCGTATTGATTTTGTGTATTTTAGAGAAAGGCATAGCAATATTGAAGCGTGGTCAGAGATACCAATAAGACCTATGTTTGAGCCAAAGCAACGTTTTTCAGCCTGCCAACCCATTAGAGAGGGAGAAAGACAATATGCAAATCAGGCTTGATCATACCCCAAAAGGGGCAGTACAGCCCGAACTGCTAGGTCATGTCCCTTCTTCACAAGACCACATGCATCCTCAGATATGTTTCATCCTTGTTGGGAGTCATCAATGAAGAGTAGCTTGGGTCTCTAGTGGTTAAGATTAATTCAAAACCTTCCACTCATCCCTGTTTTGGTTATTATTTGTCTCCCTATCTGAAAGATGGTATAGCCCAGACGTGGGATCCTTGCTTTCTGCATGATAAGGAACTAGCTGCACCTCACTGATGAGGTCCAACAAGGCGGAATCATGTCTAGGGTTTGCTTCTGCTTCCGTGCAGAGGGGACCTGGCCTAGCAGTTCAGGCTGTGCTGCTCCCTTTGTGGCAGTACCTGATCGAGTTGCATATGGGTGATCCCCTTTTGCAATGGCACAGAGGGGCTAAACAAGAGTGGTATGCTTATATTTTATGATGGTAAGGAAACTACTAGTATCATAATGTCGGGTAACAGTATAGCCCAGCATGCACTGACCAAAACTGAAATGGACATAGAGCACTTTGCTCAAATCCCTGGTCCCACAAAACACCTGAAGGTCTCAGGGTGGGGGAAGTGGAGGTCTGACAGGCTTTAGGTAATTGTAATCTGCATTATTCCAGCTTTCCTCTATCATCACCTTGTTCACCTGTGATATGTGAGGTCACCTCTCTGCATAGCAGACACGTTTCCTAAATATTTTCCACCCTTCCCCTGCCGCTGTGGCTATACCCCTCCATCTTGTCCTATAAGCAGGGGCCAGGAGTGGGACATAATCTGTCTGCCCTTCTAGCACCTTTAGACCTGCCGACCCTTAAAGAGGCTGGTGAGTGGGGCTGAGAAATATGAGAAGGGAAGATGGCTGGATTAATGGGGATTATCATGCGTGTCATGGCATTAACCACCTGCTCACCTCTTGTCTTTCTAACATGTGAGGATTTACTGTAGATAGCAGTAACGGTAATGTAGAAACAATGCACACCGTACCTATATGACATGTGGCACCTTTACTGTACAACAAAACATCATGCAGATGAAATGTGGCTTGCTATACTTAACACTGCCACCACCCTGTGCCCCTTCTATCATTGGGGCACAACGTCTATAGTGATCCATTAATGTTAGAAGCTGAAGCCCAAACACACTGCTTTCCAGATGTCCCCTGAATGATGCGTGGCAAAGGTTGACCCACCTGGTCGTATGCTGTGGAGATGACTGCACACATTAAGCGACTCATAGATGTTACTACCAGTTCACAGCCTGTCTTTGACTTGCCAAAATTGTCATATGATCTGACTGATTCTGTCCTCTTCATATATTCCAACAAAGCCACATTCAATCGAAAGAGGTCCATCACTTCTGGAAACCCATCTGTCGACTCCAGTGCTGGCTAAACCACTTCCTGATCTAGTGCACAAGGGAGGGATTCAGGTCTATTGATTCTCTGAAGGATATCTCAGGGGCATCGGACTCTCCTTGGAAGCAAGATGATGCGGAGCAACACAGGTTCGATCCCTGGGTCCGCACTTAGAATCCTCTAGGTGTTAAGCACGTTAAAAGTAAGCAATTATAATATCTCCAATATTGGCGCAACAACCTATGTGAAGATTCTATCAGTAATTTACTCCAATGAGCAGTACTCTGTATTCTATATGCTGATTAGCAACGATAAAACAGGGAAACATTGTGTGGGTCGCATGATCTGGAATGTGATGGCACGCAACCTGTATTTGAAAACCCACCAGATGTAACCCTGGCCGGAGCATGGGCAGGATGTTCTGCAGGTATTTAATCAGTGGCGTAACACAAGATCTGGGGGCCCCCCTGCGAGCCATGCTGAGGGCCCCCCCCCAACTTGGCAAAAAATTGCGAGTCGTGCCACACTCTGGGCCGGCATAGATTACCACGCTTGCGCAATACGCACACACATGCTGCTGAAGGGGTATGCCGCACACTGCACTAGAAGAAAGATATAAATCTGTGTTTTAATGTAATATACAGCACACTTTCTGAGAAAAATTGGCTAAAAAGCCACAGTGTTTGCTATTGTTTTGTAGGGTAACACCAATCCAATACATGCAAGTCACCAACAGTGCACAATGCTTTGCTATTAAAAATGCATGCCACAATGAAAACATGTCCAACTGGCTGCACAATGTAGACCAGTGTAGACATGTAATAACATTACAGTAAAGCATGCCAGGCCACATTTATACATACCTAGACGGGATGCACCAAAATGCCAGTCGAAGCAATAACACTCATCAAGAAGAGAGCAAACGTTCAAGCCTGTGTCTCTGTGTGCTCTAACAACACGGACAAACTCTTTAAAATCTCCAAGGAACTGGCCAATCCTGTTGTGGTCTCTACCTCTCCTGTTCTCTTAACAGGCCCTCCGTACGGCTTTAGCCTCTCACTTCTCCGCTAAAACTCAGGACATCCTGTCCACTATCTCCTCTTCCTCTCCCTCTTCCTCTCTCCACACTGACTGTTGGTTGTCTCCATGACCAATAGTCTGGCTTAAGAGCTGCCAGAGGCACGGAAACTGCTCTCGTGAACACCTGTGAAGATTTGATCTCTAACCTCTATTCCAGCATTCCTTCTAAACTCATCCTCCTTGAAATTTCCTCTGCTTTCGACACGGTCAACAACGCCATCCTGTTCAATTGACTCTGTGAGAACCTGGGCATCATGGATCAGGCCCTGGAATGGCTGACCTCCTTCATCTTGGACCGCCCCTCCCAGGTCCAATTTGGTCCCTTTCTCCCCACCCCCTTTCTCTACCTGTGGCATTCCCTAGGGCTCTATCCTCTCACCCTGGTTTTTCCACCTCTACTTGGCCCCTTTGGCCCATTTGATCTCTACCTTTTCATCTAACTTTCAGTGTCATGCGGATGACACTTAGCTTTCCTTCAGGCTCCCCTCAACCTCCTCTCTTCTCTCGCTCATTCCTGGTGTCATTTTCAACTCCACTCTCTCTTTCTCTCCTCACATCTCGGACGTCACCAAGAAATCCCACTACCAACTGCACTGCCTCAAATGGACTCTTCAATTTCTCACTTTCCCCCAGAAGCTCACTGTCTTCAGAGCTCTGGTTCTCTTAAGGCTGGACTACTGTAAAAGCAAAAGCCACTTTCTCAATCTGCCTTCCTCTACTATCCGCCCTCTGCAACTAATCCAGAACAGGACTGCAAGACTTAACCTTGTCCTCAAGCCCAAGGACCGTATCTCCCCAGCCATGAAATGTCACCACTGGCTCCTGGTTGCTGCAAGGATCAAGTTCAAGACCCTTTGCATTGTCCACAAGGCTTTCTGGGGCTGGGATCTGCACTACATACACCACTCTCATAATACCCTCCTTCTCGAACCCTAAGGGTTGGATGCTTCTCCAGGCAGAGAGTGGGGGGTAGGTCTCTCTCCTCTGCAGGTGCCTCCCTCTGGAATGCCCTGCCTGCCAATCCCAAACTTGAGCCGGACCACCTGAATCTCCGGAAGTAGCTCAAAACGTTCCTCTTCTCCTCTGCTTTCTCTCTCTCCCTCCCCTGCTGACCTACCTGTCTGATGTACCAACTGGTTGCTCGGCTACCCTCAGTTTCACTGTGTCCAGGCTCTTTCTTGATCAGTCACCCTTGCACTGCCTCTCGACCCACCACACAGTTAGGGGCTGTAACTGTAACCCTACAGCCCCTTGTTCTCCTTGCACTACCCAGAGCAGCGCTGCCCTGGCTGCACTTACTCAGAGCATTGCTGCCCTGTTGTCCCCTCCCCTCTCCCTTGCACTTCTCCCCTCCCTTTCCCCTTGCACGTCTCATTCTCACACTTGCACGATTTGAATGACTCAAGGCCTAGTAAGATCATTTGTCTTGTCCTCTCTTTGTTTTCCTTCCCTTGTCTTGACGCGCCTAAAACACTTGTGTACAGGCGCGTTATATATGACTTATCATATCATATCATTTCATAATTTTATCACAGATGCCCAGAAAAAGATACAATGCCACAGTGAGAAACGGTTAGATTGGAAGAACCCAAAAGCCAGTCTAGACAGGTGATTACACTTAGCAGGACTGCTTTATCAGAAATGCCCAGTTAAAAAAGTCATACCAAACTGAGGAATTACTAGACTGGCTGCACCAAAATGCCTCTCTAGCCACTAATACCACATATCATGCCTGCTTAGCGTAGACATGGACGACCATTATGATTTATTGCACAATCCCGACCCCATACATCTCCTCTCCCTCCCATCCCCTACCCTAACCTCCAAAATCAGCTCATTGGCCCAGAATTACCTCCATGTCCCTCTTCCTTGTCCCAGTGCTTACGTATGAGGCTCTTTGCCTCATAGGTAAGCACTGGGGTGAGGAAGAGTGGGACTAGGAGTAATGAAGATTACAGGTAGCTAAGCCAGGCATTACCTTCATGTACCTCTATCACATCCCAGTACTTGTGTATGAGACATGCTGCCTCATACACAAGTACTGCCTCATACACAAGTACTGGGATGAGGAAGAATAGGGCTAGGAATAATGCAGATTACCAATAAGTAATCAAGGCATTAAACATAAGTAGTGGTGCAACACCATTGAGCTAACTGGGCTTCAGCACCCCCCTACCCCTGAAATTGTGGGCTATGTTGACTTGACCAGGCTGACCTACAGAGCAGTTTCCGGACAGAAAAGCACACAGATGTTGAACATCACCTGGGTTTCGCTGTTAACAAGGGCCCGTCCCAGCAATTACTAACGTACAGCATTTCACTGTTAGTACCTGCATTCAAATGCCAAATTTTTTAGGCAATTGAAATTGTGATGTGAGTTTACTACTTGCGTGCCAGGGGAGTGAAGAAGGGAGGGAATCTCTCTCTAGGGTCTTAATCTCATGGGGTTGGAGAAGCCCTGGGACTTCAAAAAGAAGGTTTCTTTTTGTATTCACTCTGCCTTCATAAAGAAATTATTTCTGTTACAGAAATTATTTCTTTATAAATGTAGAGTGAATTCAAAAAGAAATGTAAAAAAAAAGAACATTTTTTTCTCCATTTTTTTTTGTCCAAGTGGGGCCCCCTCCCAGGACATGTGGTCACATGGCCCCCCACACCGCAGGGGCTGCGGGGGCCTTTGTTACGCAAGTGGATTTCATTTTGAAATGGATATCATGAATCCACTTGTTGAGTATTGTCTCAAATGTAGCACCACCTGCAAACTGCTGAGGCTTTTGGTGTAAACAAGACATGGTAATAGAACACTTAATCTGGTTGGTTCTGAAGCACCGCTGGCTGCCGCTGCTACTTTTTGAAGAGGTGTGAGATTAGCTGTTGCATAGCGTCCCTGTGGGTTGGATTCCCGGGCTGCTTGGTCTGTACCACCATTGATCCTTTTGGACGAGAAGTGAATTTGATTGAACATCCCTCTGAAACTATCTGAGATGTTAAGTGTCTAAGTGAGTCGTGCCCATTCCTCCTTGAAAGTCTTCAGCGTTCAGCCCACTGATAGAGCTGTTTTCTAGTCCTGGCATAGTAAGATTTGATGAGGTTTAGCCACTGACACTGAGAGGGCTGCCTTTTCCCAAAATCCCAGCTTGACCTTTGGAAAACCTCTCATTCCCTTGAATCAACTTTGCTGGGTCCTAAGGGAGGCCTTCCTCTCCAGAGCCGTCCCTTGCCGCGGATCCAAGCAGGTCTGTTCCTTGTATGATTTTTCGGCCATTGCATCCAGTATGGGCCCAAACAGCAGATGTTGCAGTCTCCCATATATGCTGTATCAGAAGCTGTGCAGGTTTCTTTGGAAATCTACCATCCCTTTGTGTCTGGGTCAGAATCTTCTGTGCACTCCTTAGCTTTCTTCAAACTTCTCTCCTTGTGCAGCTCTTCCGCTATGGCCCTGCCCAATATTCTCAGCTCCTCATTAGACTTTGGGAGCCCTGTAGTAGAACTTCTTTGTTCCTGTGACCCCCCTGGTCTTTGGAAAGCCATCTGGGAGTCACAGATCTAGCTGTGTGTGACTCTGAAAGTCTGCGACCCGTCTTTGCCTCTGTGTGTGCCTTCTCCCTTTGATCTCTGTGCCTTGTAGAAGATTCTGGAGCCAACCTCTGGTGCTTAGGAATAGGATCTAGATCAGAGGCTTTGAAATGCCTGGTTTTAGAGTGACACTTGCTCATATCTGCAGTCCAACCCCACCCCAGTTTTCGGCAAAAATAACAAAATTTGCTTGGGATCACCATTCTCACTTTCCTTTGTCTTTTGTTGTTGCCTTGTCTGTTCTTGGGCTTCCAGCACGTCACTGTGCTCTCCCAAGAGTGTTGGGCGCGGCCACCAACATCGCATATGTAGCACAAGCTTTGTTCCGGGCCCTACCCATACCCAGCACAGAATGACAGTTTCTACTCCTTTCCTTCTGCCACCCCACTGGGACCATCCAGCATCAACACATGGATTGGCTTGCCAGCCATATCTCCCTTGTGAGAACACTGCTCCTTAAGGTAATCTCCATCTTGCTGAAGGTATCACCAGCTGGGCATCCGTGCCGCCAGGTTACAAAACGTTACTGTCACACAGAAAAAAAGAACAGGAGACATCCCGCCCCCACCTCTTGCTTACAGGGAAAGATGGAGGGGCGTAGCCAGAGCAGCAGGGGAGGTGTGGCAAATCTTTAAGAGGGGTTTCTGGTATGCAAAGATGAGACCTCACATGTGAGTAAGGTGACGAGGAGGTGAGCTGGGGGTTAATCATCATCATAGATGCAAGAAAATTCCATGGAACAGTTCACCCTAACAAAGGGAAATGCCTGCTTAGCATTTCTCAGTCACTTAGTAAGAAGTTGCAATGTTTAAATAACAGTTCCCATGCAGTGACAAGCATTTCCCTTCTACCACGGATTAATGTATTCTCTAAGCATTGAGTAAACCGCTTGGAATGTGTTCTGTTCATGTTGATTCGGTCTCTCTTACAGAATTTCCAGTCTATCAACTAATCTTTATATCCTATCACCTCTCTCCCTCATTTCCTATTCTTTCTCACCCTCAGTCTATGGTCTGGCGACTCCCAGGCTGGGTCACAGTATGTCTTTTATCGGACAAGCTGAGGCACCATAGGACTATTATGGGGGTGATACCCGGATTACTTACCTATAATCTCCATCACTCCTAGTCGTACTCTTCCTCGTCCCAGTACGTTGGCGTGGCAAGCGGAGGCCAGCTGGTAAAAAAGAGTTCCAGTGAGCATAAGCATAATCAAACGTAAGTACTGGTACGAGGAATAGGGGTGCGGAGGTAATGGGAGCAGTATAAATGCTTGATAACATAACATATAGCTAATTGTAATTTTCCGTGCCCTGTGTATGCCTGCTATAAATACATTCAAAAGGGGTGTCCTTTTCCAGGCACACGACGGCATTAAGGCACAGTTTCTCCTGTGGCAAAAGCATCTGATTCTTAGCGTCCAGTATTTCTTACCAGAGAAGAAGAAAGTGTTGGTAATGGGCATAAGCAATGCACGCATTTGATGGTGTAGGGGAACAACTCGCCTGGGCACTGAGGCGCACCTTCGAAAATGATTATTTCATGAGCTACACTTCAGAACGATCTCTCTGAAACCAATATATTTGGAAAGGTGCCATATAATGCGCCTCTGTCCCAATTTATTTGCTTCCTGCAATGTTAAGGCCGCAGAGGAATGCTCTGCGACAGATGTTTGACATCCCCTTCTACCTTGCCTCCAGTCAGTTGTGTGTCGCCTTGGTAGAAATCACGCCAGTGTCAGATATTAGGTTATGCTACTTAAATAAACAAAATAGGAGCATAAACACGGGAGCTGAAAGATGTCGGCTGTGCAAGGGTCACGTCCATGCAGCTGTCAGACGGAGCGGCAGCAAGCTTACCTTGCCCGGCTCCCAGCAGGACCATGACTCATGGATGATAGTGGTGGCTTTGAGAACCAGCGGGCCTTGCCTCATGTGGCAGAATTACAGGCTCAGGCCGTTGCGCTCCAGAGCCACATTAGACAAGAAATTGGGAAAGGGCAATGAAAAGAAGGAAATGCGTAGTCGTGAGGGCAGCTTGTGAGGAAAGCTCTGCATTCCGATAGTGACCCTTGGTCATGGGTTTAAGTGGGCCAGGTCTAGCGGGGGTAGAGCCCTGGCAACCTCAGAAATCTCGTTCTGAGGCAGAGCCCTGCAGGGGCTCACTAATCTCCTCTGGAAGGCCCGGCTACTACAGGAAAAGTATTTTTTTTTTCTAATGCCTGAAGCTCTTGCTCATGTGCGAGTGTTTGTTGCCAGGGACCCAAGAACTGATTCACTAAAGTAGGCTTAGCCTACACCAATCACTGTGACTCATTTGGCTTTAAAAGAGGGATGAACACCTCTTTTGGCAGATCATCTGAAGGCTTTACAAGAAGTATGAATGAAGAACTCAACATTGGAGCCTGGCTGAAGGTACAGTCTGCCTTATATCTTCAGCCAGTGAAAGAAGGTCAGGGTATCCAAAAGGGAAGCAAGATCCCGCCCCTAAATTTCTCCCAGGGAACAGAAGGATACAAATAACTCAGAGAACCTCCAGCCCCTCCAGAACCGGTACCCAGCCAGCACACAGTGTACCCTGCTAGGCTCTGTTGCAAGCTTCCTGGATAGGAAGCCCCAGAAGGTCTCTGTATCCGAAACGACGGACAAGGCACCCGCCTGTAAAACACTCCACAGCTGTAGGCCGTCCGCCTAAAGGATGACACACGCCTATTGAACAATCTGGAAGAGGTGCCTTGACAAGCATCTACCACCGCCCCCCTTAAAGGACATTTATCGAGCTAGTCAAGTACCATGATCTGCAACTGACTACAATGCCGATAGTTGTTAAGCTGCAGTCCATTAAAGACATCCGAGATGTCTTGACCAGTGCTTCAGAACCACTGATCAGCACTGAGACAGCGATTCCTGACTGAGTTGCTGTTTAAGCCAGCAGGCAGCCGTTTGCCAAGCTTTGCTCGCCAAACCATTGTGCTGCCTGATACCAGCAGCTGACTCCCTTCTCAAAACTCTGTCACAGAAGCCTGCAAGTGGTCCCGAAGCCAACTCGACCCTGTCGAACACCAAGAACACCAACAGCAAAAGGTACATTGTGGTTCTGTCCCCTTGACCCTTCCCAGAAGACCCCTAGAAACATTTTATGACCCTTTGCTCCCTTTGTGCTGAAGCCAAGGAAGCTTAACACACTGTTGTGGTTATTAACTATACCGACTACCCTCCTGTCAGTATTCAGAGTACATCCCTTTTCCTTCTTTCAAAATGGCTGACCTCTGCATTCCTATATGAGGTGGGCTGTATTTCATAGTACTGTTAGACTGTCTGTTGTGATAATAATAAAGTAGATATCGTTATACATCCTTGATTGGGCACTCCTTTATCATTGGGTAATAACTGTATCTTCTCTGTGTTGCAACTACCCAATGATCCACGACCTTTAGAGTAGATACGCCTGCTGTTCCATCCATGTCATGAAAATTGGACAAGGAGGTTTATAATTTTAATTGT
The DNA here is from genome assembly GCF_040938575.1 of Ambystoma mexicanum. NCBI lineage: Eukaryota > Metazoa > Chordata > Amphibia > Caudata > Ambystomatidae > Ambystoma > Ambystoma mexicanum. The sequence goes on along the minus strand of NC_090934.1, from coordinate 1,204,747,359 downwards.
ATGCTTCTGTATTCCAATCTGTTCGGATCCATTCTGGTGTATTGGAGGTGTGTGGCTGATTTAGAAACCAATATTCACCCCTTGACCACTAGTACCCTGGAATCTGATTTGTCACAGGCTGCCTGGCAGGGGTGCCTGTAGCCCATTGAGCTGGGGCTCATCAAGGGAGCGTGGCCTAATGAGCTGGCAGGTGAACCCCACCGTTAGGCCACATCCCCTTGATGATCCCTGGCTCATTTTCCAGTGCCACTTAAGGCATTGCCCTGAGGACCAGCCAGCAAATGAAGTAGGATGCCCACTGATGTATAGGAGGGTTTCTCTGTGCTCCGCATATAGAGCTATCCTTCATGCCTGTTTACAGCTGTATCCACATTCCTATTACATGATAGGATTGTGCATTGAAAAACTTGTGCCGCACCTTCAAACACTTGTGTATAGGCACATTATAAATGACTTAAAATATCATCATATCATAGGAATGTTCAGCATCCTACACGCCTATATAGGGGATCACATATATATGAGGTGCCCCCGTGCTCCTATATACTACACCTGCGACATACAACGTAATCTTTCCTTGGGGTTCCTTATGAGGCCCTATTAAGTCTTGAATGTGTTTTCCTGGATTTTTGGGGATTTACCCCCTATGATTTTGACAAAATGCTGGCCCTTCTGCATATTGTCTGCAATATTTGTCTGTGATTCAGCTTGTTGTGAGAACTGCTTGTGTGACCTTGCACACTACAGTTCAAAAATACACCAATATTGTATCTCTGAGTAAAACTGCTCCAAAGGTCCCACACCCACCTAGCAGGCTGATGGTTATGATTGTCAAAAAAACATGTATTGGGAGTTGCCTAGCAATCATGCAAGGTGGCTGCTTTTGGTAGGAACTCCTGACCACCGTGGTCTTGGCAGATGAAGTGAAGACTGAGGGGTGAACAAATGGGGACAGTAGAGTCAGAACTAATGTAGTAAAGCATGTTTGACACAAATTGACACCTGCAGAGGGAGCTTCCCTCTCATCCCTAAACAGCCAGTAAAGTACCTCTGGCCATTGACTATGACTGTTAGCATCTCTGTAACTTCTGTTGCCGTTTCTTTCCCGATGCCTGGTGTACGCTGCAGTAGGAAACATTTGTGAGGAGTGTAGCAGTGCCAGAGATGGGGATAAGCATAGGGCCGTGCCACTCAAGGAGGATTCCACAGCATTTCAGGAAATTGTTGGCAAACCCAACGAGGATGGTCCCTGTGGTCAATACTGAGGGATTTGGTGATGTCACAGAAGTGAGCCATCTTAGAGTCAGGCTCACACCTGCTGTATTTCTCGGGGATTACAAACTTGATCCAAACCTTTGACCACTCTGAGATTGCATTGCTGTGGTATGTTGTATTTTGTGACTGTGCAGCTGAATGAAGGTGGGGAGTGAAATTCACAGTTAGTTGCACACAGGTGCACAGAAATGGATGCTAAACCAGAAAGCTTCCTCCAAAACCCAAGGTGAGCATTTGTCTGGGCCTCGCTCTTCCCACTTAATTCCCCTGTCTAGCCATGTTATTATTGAAATGTTGTGTAAAACTGAGTAAACAATCTCAAAGAATGATGCAAAGCTGTAGAGGCTGAATGACGTGTATTGAAATAAGAGAAAATGATCGCCATAGTGGACACACCATCACAATAAAGATTTTGGAATAGGTAGATGAGGTAAAGAATTTATAGACGGCCACCGATGCACACATTCAGGAAAAAAGATTCAAGGCGGTTTGGTTCTATGTTCTTAGATCACCAGTTGTTTTTTTTTTGTGTTCTTTACTGAATAGTTTTGGTCGAAAAAACTCCTCAAATTTTTTTATTTTTTTGTTTGGGGGGTCCTTTTTTCTAATACTTTTCCTGCTTCCATTTCATTCTCCCCTTCCAACATTCCAATTATTCATTCCGCTTGGAATCTTGGAATTGTCTTTGACACGTCCCTTTCTTTTCAGGACCATATTTCCTATGTGCCACACTCTTTATTCAGAAATCTTCCCTATTTCCATATCACTAAACTCCTAATTACTTCTCTTGTCCTTCTGATGCCTCAATTACTCTTCTGTTATACTAATGGTCTCCCTCACTATATGCTTGCCCCTCTAAAATATATTTTCATTTCTGCTGTTCACCCTCTTTTTTTATCTCTCTATTCTATCTATTCACTTAAATCTATTTCCTGGATTTTCTTTGAGTCATGCTTACCTTATAATGTGCTATATATTGTTTTTACATGTATTCATGGCCTGGGCCCTCTTACCTTTCCTCCCTTACTCTTATATATGTTCCAGCTACTTCACTCCGCTCTGAATCTCTTCATCTTCTGTCTGACCCTAAAGCACCCTGTGCCTCCTCTCACTTTCATGCTTTCTTTTTATTGTCACCTAAGCATTGGAATTCTTTACCTCTGTCTATTCGGGCCCTAACCACTCTCTCTTCCTCTCTTAAAACGTATCTTCTTTCTCTTTGGGGTGGGGGATAGCCCAGGGGCAACGCATTTCATTTGGAATCAAGACAACGCAGCGCAACACAGTTTGAATTCTGGCCACGCATTTAGAGAGTGGTCTCTTGTATTATGCTCGTTATAAAATATGAATTCATTAATTTGAATTGATAAAAGCTGCTTTGCCAATTTCGCTTTACATTATTCTCGTATAAAGTGCTTTGGTGTAAAGCACTAATTACATTAATAAATGCAAATATGATGCACATGTCAAACAAGGAGTAAGCTTTCGAAGTCCCACAGACTTCTTCATCAGATGGTGCATGGAAATGAGTAGCAAAGAAACACTCACTGAACAGTTCATTCCCGTGATAAAAGGAGAAACATCAGTTTACACTTTATTGGGTGAAGGAATAGTATTGCATCAAATGTAGTCATGGGATGACTCTCTGATCGGCAAGACCATAAAACGTGTTGCAGGGCATACACATACCAGTATAGACTGAAAACTGTTCACATTTCGAGCCTTTCTGAAAGATGCATTTCAAGAAAGAAAGTCTTATTCACACATACTGCTGAATGTGATATGTTCTCAATATTAGGCGCAGGCAGTCTTAAAGTGGGCACCAGTTAGTTAAAAAAAAAACATTCATTTTCTTTTAGAAGCATAGTGAAGCAAGGGATTTAAAAACAAACTGGGGCTCATTTTGACTCTGTTGTGCCATAAAGGAAAGACCTAAAAGCCTTGTGTAAGGATTTTACGTCTATAATTTATGGCATGTTCCATTTTAATTTATTTATTTATTGTAATACAATTTAAAGGACACCTTTTCCCATACAGAATAAGCACAGCCATATATACTATTATACATGATTAAAACTCACCATGTTCCTAACATATAAATAATCTGCTTTACCATAACAAGATTAACTTATTTTACCAAATTTTACAATACATAACATGATATTTCATAACATTTTTGTATTAAAAAAACTTTGTCTAAACGTTTCTGTGGTTGGAAATCTAAAACTCGAAATAATCAGGAATGTGTGTATACCCACCTTTAGACGTAGCCAAAAGTATTCACTCAGTACAACTGACACGGGTTATATACACACATCTCTCAAATAACCTTCTATATTACAGTGTGGACGGACAGTACATAATGGTGTGTTTGAGCGTTTCACGTTGTGAAGAATGTTTGCATAGCATGCACATGCAGTTGTCTTTATCAATGCCACATATGGGTTCCCATCTGTTTAGTGATCCTACTAAATTAAAACAAAACCTCATAAGGACATAAACACCTCCTTATTAGGATATTGAGTAAAAAGCTTGTGAAGGTGATACCCTGGTCTTCTCACTTTAGTATATTCTGTAAATTTACATTTATGTCATTTGTCAAGTTGTTGGCACCAATCGTTGGTTTTTCATTTCCTCGTGACTTTGTTAGTTGTATTACAGCCTTGCTAGAAAACCCTATCTAAATTGGTTAATATTGCTTTACATCCTGGGCAAATTTAGTTAATACAATTGCAGTATTTTCCTGATACATTTTGTTCAAATCCATATATAGCACATTTTGTACTGGATTGAGAATCTCGTAGAAACTAGAACATTTATTTCGATTTACTATTGAAATCCACTATTGTATCCCTAATCCATAGGCAATGATAGGGTGGGGGATTGAGTTTGGAACCTCCAAAACCTTTTTCCTGAAAACACATTCCATCTGGTCTAGTTTTTTAATCATGGGTTAAGTCAGTAGTTCAAAACCCTAATATAATGACGCAATAACTTTCAAACAGTACATTTTTTAAAAGGTTTTTCTAAGCGCAATATTTGGATTTTATTTTCCGCATTAGAGTCAGAAGCGGGACTATTTTCTTTTCAATCTTAATATCTTATCTTAAGTATGCTTTTTCTCATGAATGGAAAATCCAGAGTAAATTAGGTGGTATGTCAGAGCAATCTTTTTTCTCCCAGTAAACCACAAACATGTATCCTTTTTTGTTCTGCCCACCTTATTGATAAAAAATTGCTGGTTTTGAGGCATTCATTTGTAAGTTGTTAATGTTCATGTAATCTGCAAGGGAAGAAAGGGCACGCTGAAGTCCTATTTCAGTTCTGTCGAATAACATAATGTAATCTGCAATTACAGGATGGGGATTTTCAGATGTTCTAAATTTGGTGGGAATGCATTTATGCCTTCAACTACTGTTATTAATGAAATCTGAGATATAGAGGTTAAATAATGCTAGCGCCAGCACACAGCCTTGCTGTAGGCCCTTATATGTCAGTGTTTCTTTGCAATCTAATACAAATGGTTGTGTATTGATATAGACCCCTTATCAGTTTAGGCAGCCCCTCTTGAATACCCTGTAGCCTTCGATTGTTGCCATGGTGGATACAATCAACATAATCAAATGCAAGAGATAGATCAACACATGCACAAAAAAAGGATGAGCTGTTGACTGATAATGCCCGATGTTGTAAACATTTAACTACCAGACCATTGAGAGGTGAGAGTTTTTCACATTTGTGACTGAAACCCGGTATGAAATTTAGTAGGTTTTCTGATTTTATTTGCCCAGTTATTTAACTCCTCCATCAGGACAGAAAGCAAAGAGTATCGAGATCAATGTGTGTTATAGAAAAAAGAGTTACCACAAACATGGCTGCGCTATTGTTTTTGAATGAGCCTATGGCCAGTACAACAGATCGACAAAGATTGTGCAATTGGGGATTCCAAAGGGGCCAATCTGGGCATTGGTATCCACAATAGTTATCAACAAGGGTTCTCGTTCATCTATCTCAAGATGGCCGCCGTCTTGGAGCCACATGGAGCTTAGGAATAGTGAGTCCGAGGATGACATTATTGTAGGACCTTTCTTGCAGGTCCATGCAGTATTTCAATGCAGGACGAGCACTGTGTTTCCATTGAATGAGAAAGAGTGTCTGCACTGTTGCAGGGCGTTTATTTTGTACTTCGGCTACTCTTGGTATGAAGTTATCTCATACAGGTAAGTTTTTATTTTAATGTTTGAACATGGCTGGAACTACCTGTGGGGACTATTACCCAGCTGGGTCACTTAATGGTGTCCATGTTATTTTTCACATATTTCTTGCAGATGGCAGCTACGTGATGGGCTTGCACTATGATACTCTGGCTGGAAGCATTGTTTGTTTTGCAGATTGACAGTGTGATGGTCTGACAAAGTTGGGGGGTGGGGACATCTATGGGGCTGGGGTCCATGTCACTGATTGAAGTAATGTTATCTAGTAATTTAGCTTGATGAATTGAGTTCCTTGGGAAGCAGAGTTGCCACTCTCTTTATTGGGTATTTTTCACTTTTTCCTTTTAAGGTTGACTTAGGTACCTCTACATTTTGATTGAGGACAGGAGAGATGACCCCTAAAGGAATGGAATATGTATTTTGTTGGTCCTGATGAAGGTGACGTATTCTTAAGTCACCAAAACCGGTCAAAACATACCCCGGATGTCCTTTTGACTAAGCTATAGGGATACCATATGGAGTTTTTGGTTTTATGGGCATTGTCGCTTATGGTCTAATATAACTGGTTGATTGAGTTGAGGACAAAACGCATGCACGCACTATGATGAATTCGACCATACACACGGTGGCTGGGTGCGCAACTTGTTTTTTTGTTGTTGACATTTCACATTAAATTAAATGATGATACATCAGCCTCTGAAAAATGTGTGGGGCTAATCCGCACACATTTTCCTATGCTCACCGCACGACATACACATAGGCTTGTGTACTCTTGTTGGACACATCCTACAGGTGCAGTCCTCCCTGTCATATTTAGTTGGGATCCGTCAGGTGGAATACACGATGCAGCTCAGAAAGGGGAGGGCCAAAACCTTCCTCCTGCGGTGGCCAGCCTACTTAACTATCAAAGGATCCATGGTTCCGCCATGTCCATTGTTTACCCTCTGCAGATGGTTGCAGCAATTAACACAATTAAAATACTAATAGAGTATACTTCAAACAGGCCTACACGGCGCCTGGCTGCAGAGGCTAAAACAAAGGAGACAGGAAAACCCAACAACCCTTTCATATGCACTGTGTCAACCTGAAGCCAGCACCCGTACTAAAGTATAATTGACTGTGACTTGTCATGTCTGGGACTATGTATTTTCAGTAGTCATCCCCTCAAGGGGGCCCAATTCAGAAGGTACGAGTATGTGGTTTGGCGGTGACCGAATGTCTGGTCTCGCCACAGCTTCAAGGGAAACCTGTGGCTTTAATCGGGAACCACAGAGAGCTCCATTAACTAGAGAGACCCTTTGATCCAGACAAGACAGGAAGATGGGTGGGGCTTAGTATCACATGTTTGCACCCCTTTACCTTTTCTCTTGCAAAGCATTCTGGTTATGACCTCATGCATACACAAGATTGTTGGTGGGGACCCAAGATTGGTTCATTAAGATAGGAGTATCCTACACCAATCACTGTAGTTTATTTGGCTTTAAAAGAGGGCTGAGCCCCTCTTTTGAGCAGATCATCAGAAGACTTTGCAAGGTGTAACAAAAATAACTCATTTGGACCTTGGCTGAAGGTACAGTCTCACTTACAGCTTCTGCCAGTTCAGCTAGGCCAGGATTTCCAAAGAGGGAAGCAAGATCCCTCCCCTAAACATCTCTCGGGCAACAGAGGGAGATGCTGAATCCAGAGGACCCTCCAGCAGCTCCAGAACTGGTATCCAGCCAGCGCACTGCATATCCTGCTAGACTCTGCAATCAAGCTTCCTAGGTGGGCAGTGCCAGAGAGTCTCTGAACCAATCTAAGGACAAGGCGGCTGCATGCAACACTCTCCTCAGCTTTGGCCCGTCTGCCTTAAAGGGCAGCACAAGCCCAGTGAAGAAGCTAGGAGGAGTGCATCGACAAGCATCAACCAGTGTCCACCTTAAAGGACATTTTCGAGATAGTCGAGAACCTGGAGCTGCAACCGACTGTACTGCTGACTCTTGTTACACTCCAGTTGCTCACACCGTCTGAGACTCTCCGACCAGTGCTTCAGTTCCGCCAACCAGCAATGAGACAGAGATTCCTCACCTCGAGTTGCCATGTAGGCCAGCCAGCAGTCATCCAGTCAACCTCGCTCGCCGAACTGCCTGCCGCCTGATACCCGCAGCTGTCTCCCATCTTGAGCTCTGTCGCAGAAGCTGCAAAGCGCCCTGGAACCGTCTCGACGGTGTCGAACACCAAGACCTTCTACAAGCACAAGGTACATTGCGGTTCTTGTCCCATGGTCCTTCTCCAAGGCCCCTAGTGACATTTTACGACCCACTGCTCCCTTTGTGTTTAAACCAAGTATCCTTGAACTATTGTGATTAATTACTTTACCGACTACCCTCCTGTCAGTATCCAAAGTGTATCCCTTTTCCTTCTTTGAAACTGTATGTCCTCTGCATTCCTGTACATGGGGTGTTGTATTTTGTAGTGTGCTAGAACTGTCTGTTGTGATAAAAATAAAGTAGATATTTGTATTCAACCTTGACTAGATAGTCCCTTTTATCATTGGGTAATAATTGTATTTTCGCTGTGTTGCAACTAAACAACAATCCACAACCTTGCAGAGATAAGCCTGCCTTTCCGTCCACCTTACCAAAATTGGACAAGGAGGTTTATAATTTGCTTGTGTCTCCAATCTGTTTGGCTCCCTTCCGGTGTACTAGAGGTACTAGAAGTACACCAGAAGGGATCCTGGGGCGGATTAATGGTTTAGAGACCGATATTCATCCCTGAACCACTGGTGCCCCGGGAAGTTGATTCCTCATGTGCACAATCGAGGGTAGGTAAAATAAAGTAAAACACCCCCCCCCCTGAAATGCCTTGTGGGTTGGTCCTGTGACAAGTATCCCTGTGTTTTCTTTTTTAATTATTGCTTTTGAGCTAAGCTACCTTTGGGCTGATTATATTGAACATGTTTTTGCACACTGCTAGTGTAGGGGGTTTTGTTAGAGGAGACAAGCACAGTGGGCGAATTGAGAGATAGTTCTCTAGATACCACGCATGAACTTTGGCTGTAGGATTGATTCTTGAGTTCAGTGAATTGAAATATTTCTCTCCTGCTATCCCTCTTAGGCGGCACAACACCACTCCCTAGGGATATTTCTTTTCCCCAGGAGAGCTACGTTCATTTTAGGGACAGTGGCAGTTTCGTTTTTTTTGTTTTTAATTCAATCTAAGCATATACATACTGTTTCCTTGTGTCACCTGTGAGTGGTACAGTATAGGTCTTTGGTGACAAAGACGTAAATTGTGTGTTCAACAGGTTTTGCTGTGTGTTATTGCCATAAACACCAGACCAATGAGAGTTGTCCCTATTAGTGATTGAGACCTGGTTTGACATTTAGTAGGTTTTCCAATTTCATTGGCACAATTATTTAACTCCTCCAACAGGACAGAAGCATATATTTGTGTTGCAGAATCTAATAATGCGATTGGGCGATTGGAACTAAGTAGATTTGTCTTCAGGTATATGGTATGATTCCTTTGATCCTAATAATGTTAAAAAGGTTCCTCAAAATATGTCACAGCATACTAGGGTTTTAATTCATCTGTATTGTGGAGGAGAGGGTTGGAACACAACTTGCGTTTCTGCCACTCCTTTCCTCTCCACCATACAAATGCTCCAACATTTGTGCCTGCATGCATTTTCATGCCAGCGCAAATGCTGGGAATCCCTATGGAGTGCCCTGTTGTTTTGCACCAGCAAAAAACTAGCGGGTTCTATAGGAATCCATTGTAAACACTGCCTGCTCTGCGCACATGCCAGGCAGCATTTACTCTATTTACACAGCGAAGTGCAAAAGGGGAGGGCAAAAGGCGGTGTGCATGTTTGTATGCCACCTTTTGCACTCCGCAACATCCCATGCTCCTGTAAGGTAACTGAGAATGTAACCTATGTTCTTTCTTCACATTGGCAACAGTGGGTAATGTCTCCTCTCGTGTCCTCCACTGGTTCCCTGTCTCATGCCACATCAGGTTCAGCACTAAATGCCAGTGGATGCGCTGAGCATAGCGAGACTTTGGTGTACGCCGCGTTAGCAGCGACGCACACTGCCCATGGAGGTTCAGCTCTGATGACCTGGGGATGCCCCGGGGGCCAACAGCAAGGCGTTACAAGGGCAGGGGTGGGGGAAGAGGTGGAGTTGCAGGGCAGGAAATGGGATGTGTCGGGGCGGCAGGGGTGACACGGAAAGGGCAGGGATAGAGAGGGTTTCTATAGGGGTCACTGCAGCAACTGATCCTCTTTTCACTGATATATGGCTGAGAGGAGTGAACCCTGCCAGCTCACAGCAGGAATGGAGTTGAAGAGATGTTATAATGTTTGCAATAATGCTGATGTGTTTTGTCATACGTTTACAGAGCTGTCACAGTGGAGGTACATGGGGTGTCCAGGCTGGAAGTGCTGTCAGGGAGCACAAGGGACTGTGCAGTCACGACATTAAGCAACAGCTCTGGGGGCTCAAACTCTGGAAGCCACGGGGCACACATAAAGGAGAAGAGGAGGTGGTGGGAAAGATAGTAGTACTGACAGGGTGGAGGGCAGGTATAGCAGGGGAAAATAAGGATAATGGGGAGTTTGGGCCTGGGGTGAACAACAGGGAAAACAAATTGGACAGGAGGGCAGGAAATCTAGAAAACGAAGGAAAGTGTATGGGGAGGGAAGATGGGGATGGAGGACGTTAGAGGGGCTGGGAAAATACAAATTGGTAAACTTGAGTGTTTGGGAAATGAGTAGACCGGCAATGAGGTTGGGGAAACCAAGTGAGGGTGTGAGAGGTCAGGAGACCTGAAAAAATAAGTAATGGAAGATAAAGGGACAGGATATCGGAAGCCAAGAACTTAGGTAAGAGGGCCAGAGACCTTGGAAACCTAGTTGTGTGTAAGACGCTGAGAGGCTTAGGTAACTGGTTATGATGTAGCAGGTCGGGAGCCCTGGTAGTATTGAGCAATTAAGTAAGTGGTGTAAGACCTGGGAAATAAGCAAGGACGAAGAGACTGGGAGGGACTGGGGAAAACTGGGTAAGATCGTTAGGGGGCGGGAGATCTGGGAAACTACAAAGGGCGTAAGAGGATGGGTGACATGGGGAAACAGGGGATGGGGGCAAGCTAGGCAGAAATGCAGGTAACCTAGGGTTGGGGTACAGTAATTGTAAGGACCCATGCTGAGTGTAAAACTCTGAGTATGCGTGTACAAACGGATCACTTGGAAGTTACCTCCTGCCTAATAAAGCAACTGTGGCCTTTCCTACCCACAAAAATGGTATGTCCTGTTATTGATTGCATGATAAGGCACAAAAGGGGGGCAGCAAGCTCCTAGGGCTGGAGCTTAGATGGAAGTTGTGAGGTGCTAGTGGGAGATGGGTCCACTGGGGCTAAGTGTGGACTGTCGCTGCTATGCCAGAATTCCTACACTAAACAGCGTCCAGCTGTCAACCCAATCACTGTGTCTGCACATCCTCGCTGAAACATTTTGTTGTTTACTAATTCAGGGAGGATTGCTTGTGAGAAAGGGCCTTCTCCACACAGGCAGCAAAACTGTGGGACTCAATGCCTAATTCCGTTCACAGGCTATTGTATCATCAACGCTGGCTCATTGTCAGGAAAATAGGGCGAAGGGAACAATATGTGCCAATACGTGGCACTAATAGAGGGAAGATGCATAGAAAAAGGCAATATTACCCAGGGTGCAGCAGGGAATGCCAATGTACAGATTTGATACTGATGTTTCCCCTTATGTAATCTGTGCATTTACTTTGGCAAACACTTGTTATCACTTAAACATGTACTACTGTGTTGGTGTGTGCAAATTCTGGCATTCCTGTTGAGGAGTGGAAAAAAGAGCAATGCCAGTGCGATCCTTGGAAACCCTGTGTGCCTGCAAATGGGTCTAGTAAAAGGCATGCTATCTGTAGCAGCAGCTGGTGAATTTTTTAATTGAAAGGCTGCAAATATGCCAGAGCGAGCGACCGTAGCAAGCGAGCACGGACCAACCTATGGGGTCCGGCAAGGAGTTTTCCTCCCAAGAAACCCTTTGGAATAATGGGTTAGAATGGTGCATTATACAGCATGCTTTCTGTGAAAAATTGTGTAAAAAAGCCAGGCAGTTTGTAATCAGGTGTGTTGAAACAAATTGAATAGATGCATGTCCCCACCAGTGCAGAAGAGCACTTCCCAGTGCATTTTCATGATGCCTTTTCCATTACATATGACAGTATTCAAATATGTTCACTATGGCTGTGCCCATACATTTCCATGCTGGCTGCACCAATTTATGCCAGTATTCCCATATACGAACGTACTCCTGTTTGCTTTGTGCTTAATGCCAGTAATGATAGTATAACAAAACATGCACAGACTTGCTCTGCCAATATATGGGAGTATCCCCACATAAGAATCTGAGGCACCCTCCTGAAGACAAGTGTTTCTTTGAAATGTTGAGAGGCATTTCAGTGACTCAGTTGCAAAGCAAGAAGGACGATGAAAATACTGTGTATTCACAATGAAATATCCAATGCTTCAAGTTGTTGAAGTACAATTGAATGATCACAGGCAATTGGAAATGTGAGAAATTCTGACAAGTGCTGGTCACTTGAATGTATTTTGTTTATATTGCTATACCCTCAAAAATGATGTTAAATTAAACAAATGTTATTATAAAATATGACTGTTGCTGATTAAAACATTAAAACAATGTGTACATGTGTTTAAAATAGTCCTTGAGTTGGACACATATCTGCATATTGCATGAATTAGGACCTTGGAAGGTTTTCCAAGGAAATGTATATTTGCAAATCTTGCTTTAACAACTGGCCACTGGTGGCTGTTCGCTTACCCGCACATCTTATACAAGCATGGAAATGTTTAATGATTCATAAGAGTTTGTTTCACAAAACTATGTAATGTGGTAGTGCTCTTCCACACTGCAAGCTGTTCTGGCGTCCCCACGTAAGAACATACTGCTGTTGGCTTTGCCCTTAAGGAATTACAGCTAGAATTGCTGTACCAAAACTCGAGTATGAGCATGTAACAACACTTATCACGCTTGCTTTATCAAAGATGCAAAGAAAAAATGCCGTGGACAGTAAGCTATTACAGCTAAACTGGCTACACCAAAATGTCAGCCTATCCATGGAATAGCAGTGATCATTCTTGCATGCTGCTGTAATATGCACTCCCCACCAACATCATAACCTCAGCACAAACACAAGCGCACACACATTCACACAACACTCACTCATTCACACAGCATTCCCCCGATCATTAAAAAACGCACCCCTGTTTCATACAGTTGCACATTCATACTCACACCCAGCTATCCACACGTCATGCACTCACACACACAACAAACATGAACGTTCATCTTACCATCATCCCTGGTCTGGACTGTGCTCCTTGTCGCTGGCACATCTCACAAAAGTCCTCTGGCTCCCGCGCAGAATGAAGAGGAACCAGAAAGTAGAGCTTGCTTTCTGGTTCCTGCATACGTGTCCCGGAGCACGCCCAACTGAGCACACATGGCAATCCGAATGTGAGCGAATGTGCAGGAGCACCGCTATGCACATTCAGAAGTGCAGTTCTCCAGCATGCATCCACAAAGGGCCATTCAAGGACAGGGAAGAGACACACTTCCAGCCTTGCATGGTCCGTTGGCCATTTGGGCTGGGGAAGACACAATGTCACAGTTTAATATAGCCCAGGAGTGCTCCCTCTGCTCAGCAAGCAGCTGAGGGAGCACTTAGTGTTTACACGTGGCTGCTGAGGTTCCTGCCTAATAGCTGACGGTACTGGAGGGTCGGTGCCCCGCCGATAAATATGGATGCATCACTCCTTACTATCTGTTATATTCAATGAAACCGCCTTTCATCTGCCGGGCTGCATTCACAGGCAAGCCGAGTTAAATGGCTGACATGAACATTTCCAGCTGGAATATGTTGTGTTATTAAAGACGTATGCAAATATGCTTTCTTAAACAGTGTCGCAGCTGAGATCAGGGGGCACTCAGAGGATCAGCAGCCCTTAATGATACAATGGAAGGAGTTTACAAAGGCAGGCCTACGACCGGCAGAATAAGTGACTTTTAATGTGGCTTTCAATCAAAGGACTGAATACTGATGGGCCGGAATAAGGCAATACAAATGAAGTCCAGGCTAAAACGATTGAGCATAGCATGACTGACAGGCAGGAGGATCAGGGTGAATTCTGTGAGAGGCAGCACAATAGGCCAGCTAACAGCCCAGTTTTGAGAAACAGGAACATATATTCAGATACAACATTGTGTCAAAAGGAGCAGGAAATGAGTGCAGATGGTGTATTCTCAGTTGCTGCAGAAGTGGATCAGGGCCAGCAAGTGGCACAGTGTAATCTATATGGAGAAATGGGTTTTTGTGAGTAGAATAAAAACAAAACGTATGCAGTCATTAATAGGTTGAACATCAGAAGTTCAGGAAAGTAAAGAGTTTTGAAAATCTGAAGATAAATCGTCTGTCTGTGGACAGAAGAAGAGTTGTAGTTATTTCGGTCCTCATTATGAGCCTGGTGGGAGAGAATGACAGTAAAATCGTCATAATGCAACTACTGCCACTATAACACACCTATGAATTGTGGGTTTGGATTGGAGTTGAAGTGAAGGATTTACCGCCAACATCCTCCTCTTCGTCTCCCAAAATCTTGGGATTTACCATGGTGGAATTACTGCCCATGGTACATCTGATAATATCCCCATGCTTACCTGAGTGAGCATATGGCCCTTTGGGTATCAAGCATGCAATGGATGGGGATGCAGAATAACTCTGACACCAAATAATCGAACCAACTCAGGAAGATGGCAAAGGTGCTGTTTTATTAACAATTATGTAAAACAGGGAGTTATAACGGACATCAACAGACGTTTGCTCGAGCACTGAGTGCATTTCGCATAAAAACATCCTTATATGGAAAATGTATGTCAGACGTGATGTCATACTAAGTGGCAAATAAGAAAAACCTACAAGGGATTGTGATATGTTCAAGTGGAACATCTAAGTATACTTTCTATAAGGGCTGCGATTGCCTAACTCTAAAACATGTAATCTTCAACACTATTAAGTACACAATGTATTATTGGTCTTCAAACTATAGGGCCCTTCGTTATACAGCCCTCTATAATTGTTTGGCACTCGTGTGCCATGACTGGAACATTCGGTTCACCTAGTAGCATGTAAGCGCAGACCCAGGTGCCAGGAGATGGACTTGACTTTACCTGCCCACCCAAGTAGCCCAACATCTCTCATCACCCATTTCTGCCATGCAGATTGTCTTTGAACTTGGCCTTCCAAAGTATTCTTGTCTGTGGGAATATATGAGAGTGCAGGCTTTCACTATCGCTGTTCTAGGACTCCATGCTCAACTCTATTTCCATCCTTCGCTCATGTTACAAGAGACCACTATTTTGTCCATTTTGCAGCCTTTAAATGTCTTAAATGAATAAAACTTGGCATACTCTGTGTTCTTTCTTTGCAGCTTAACAAGGGGTTAGTACGCTTCACACATTCACTGAATAGATAACCGATCTTGCCTGCTTCAGTTTTGATACCAGACCGGAGAGCCTCGCCATTAGTTTACACAATCTCAGCTTATTCTTGCTGTGACACAGATCTCGTCTTTTCTCTCCATGGGTCCTGGAGTACCAAATTCATGACACTGATGTCCAGTTTGTATACAATGGAAGCTTTGCCTGCAGTCAATTCGCTACATATAGCCAGCTTCTTTGATCACTTAGTCTACTTGCATTTCAGCATCTGTACAGGTATTAAACGGCTTGCATTTTCTGCAATGCTTTGCACACATGCAATCCTCTGTTGGCATATTAAAGTTTACTCGATTCTTATCTTCGTCATCGGTTTCTGTAAGATCCATACATGCTCTTCAGCTAGTATCCTCTGTGTGTCACGCTCGTCTCTAGTCACTGGCTTCAATTTCACTCTTTTTCATATTACTTCAGGGAGTTCTGGCCTCAGATTGTCGTCTCTGTGGGGATACTTTTGATAGGTTTTTCTCAGTGGGTACCTTCTTCCAAATACTCATCGTGGTGTGGTCAAAACAGCTAGTGTTAAGCAGGCTTCCAACATATAGGAGCTGGGGGGCAGGATTTCTTGCACTGGCATGTAACTGCTCCTCTACATTAGGACTTCAGAAATAAGGTCTAACACTGGTGTTACCCCGCTCATAATCTTGGTGTAAATTCGTGGGACGGAGTGGCAGTAATGGCAACAGATTTGGCAGTATTTCCTCCAGAATTAGTGCAAACTCATTACGAGGCCCTAAGATTTGGACCACTAACCAAGAGGTGCACCCGGTAAATGAAGAGCTATGCTTGTAATAATGGCGAAGAGGAGGATTATCTGAGGCTTTAGACTGGAACACACCTGCAAGATCATGGGGAAACAGGGACAGATTTCCAAAGCAACCCCACTGCAAAGCATCAAGGTAACGGAACATGATGCTGCAAGAGGTCCAGCAAGGTAGTGGCATGTATTACCCATGGTCCCATGGTGTGGTGACACATTACTCCCACCCCTCAATATGGCTCAAGGTTCGCAGGTAAAGGGGCGTTCACCTAACAATACCCCTGAGTGGGTCTCACCCACTTTAGCTCTGTACTCCAAGTAAATGTAACTATCAGTGAGATGGTCAGTGAGCATGGAAGGCCCGACAGCAGACATGGTTGAAGGAAGAGGGTAAGAAATGGATGCTTTGGGCCTCTCTACCATTGTCCCTTACTCACTGTGCTCCCCAACTAGTCTCTAAATCACTGTTAGCCTGTTACTTAGAATTATCCCTCACCTGGTTTCTCTTCCAGCCTTGCTCCTCCTTTACTCCTCTTAATGTTTCTCCACTACGTCCCCTTCCAGTGTCCCTCCTCTTTCTCCTCTTCCCACACAGTGCTTTGAAGGGATCTATGTGATTTTTGGGAAATAAATAATTCTGCAGTCGAAAATACCAAATGTTTTTGCTGCACATTTCAACACACATATATGCAGGGGGATACCCACTGCAGCCCTCCCATACTTCCCTTTTTTTCAGCCACAATATTTTGGGGTCATACCGCTTGAAGGGGCGCCTCGAAGGGTGTTTTGTCCTATACAATAAATATACTTGCACACACATAATGCAATATAATAAGTTATAACAGGCACCAGCTCCCCATAGGTTGCCATAGAACTTAAAAGATCAGACTGTAGAGGTCCTTCTGCCTGTTCAGAATGTTTTGTTTTGAATCATCTGACAAGTTGACAGACTCTTGGGAACTTTTATGAAACTGATATGGAAGACTATTCAACTCTCAACTACCCTCTCTTCTTCAGTTTCATAATCTCTTTTTGCATCGGGAGGATAGCTCAGCGGTAACATGCTCGCCTTGGAAGCAAGACAACAGGGAGCAACACAGTTTTGATACCCAGGTCCACACTTATAAACCTCTGGGTATAAAGCACGTTATAAATAACCAATTATGTCCTATCTTCGATAGGGCTAAGCTAGAAGCAGCTCTTTTTACATTTTCTCAATGTTTGTACTGGGGTCTGAAAGCTAAAATCGAAACTTTTCCACTCCTTAACAGTTTTTTTCTAGCTTTTGCTACTCTTGATCATCCTGCTTTTCTTCATTCCATTTCTGTGTGGTGTTCTTGCAATGCTTCTACGACTCCGAAAAGAAAATGAAGGCACAGTTATTTCCTGGTTCATATGAAATTCTGAGGGAAAGGTCTCTATGTTACCACAGCCAAGACTTCATTAAGATACATGGGAGAGCGAGGCATTATCACCGGCGCATGCATCCTGAGCAGTACGATAACATGTCTTTTCACTAGGTTTGTTAAGGAGATATTCTAAGAATCTAAGGAAAAGTTGACTGACATTGACGAGAGGTAAATCCTCTAGGGCAGATGATGCCAAATGAGAGGTGAAAGACAGGATAATATCAAGAACGACATTTTCAGGTGAACATTCCTTTCAATGCACCAGTAGCAGGATCTGGTCGGTCCAATTACTGGCATATTGCGACCTAATGGATGAGTTCCTTGCTGCCTTCATTATGGCCAGATTGTCCACTGGAAAATAGAGGGTGACAAAGACTAGTGGGACCAGTACACCAACTTTACCACCATGGTGTAAACTATGTTTACACCATGGTGGATGGCGGATTAACCGCCCCATTCCAAGGTGAGTGGGGCGTTAAATCCCCATTTCCCATTTACCCTTCCCCATTCCCATTTTTGCCCCATAGGGCATAATGGGAGTGGGGAAGGCGCTAATTACGGCACCGTAAATTACGGTGCCGTAATTAGCACCAAAGCGGTTTAGCGCCATGGATTTTAACGCCTGCTAAAATCAGCCGTTAAAATTGGAATCAGGCGTTAAGGGTTAACAACAGCGTTAACCCTTAACGCCTGAGTTGTAATGAGGCCCTAAGTCCTCCGGGTCCATGCTGCTGAACACAGAAACTGAGGGGAGGAGTAAAGAAGCCGGCCCTTCAATTTTGAGAGCAGCTTGACTGTCACTGGCAGCCGATGGCACATTGTCAGAGACCGGTGTAGATGATCCAAGGCAGGGTCGGCCATTGGGGTGCGATGAGGATCATGTGGCAGTTGACGCTTCAGTGCAGTTTCTGAACAATCTTGCCCAGCAAGAGAAGCAGATGGAACATGGACAGGAAGGTGCATGGCCACCGAAGAATGAATGCACCTCCCAGTGAACCCTGGCACCTTCCCTCCCTGTGAGGGACTTCTTGTTAACATCGATGGTGAAATGATCCCCTCTGTTGAACCCAAAACAGCAAATACTTGTCAGAGAGCTCATTTCTCCAGTTCCCATTTATGGAAAGCTTGAGTCCTAAGGCTCAGGGTGTTCGCTGGTTCGTTTAAGCTTCCCCGGAAGATTAATTGTCACCTGGAACCCACTAAGCAAAAGACACCAGTGCCAGATCTGGCTCACTAAATGGCAGCATCAGAGACACTCAGTTTTGTCATTAAAAAAATACTAGAGGTGGAGTCCATGATGATCAACACTGTGCTGCCTTGAATGATGGCGAGGAACACCTTCAACCCCGAGAAGATGGCCTTCAAACCAAAAACCTGATGTCAACCTCCAGATTGTCAACCCAAAAACCCCAGAGCTGCACCACAGACCCCAAGGGAGGAGTCCATAGTGATGGTGTGTTTAGCCTCATGTGTCGGATAAAGGTCACACCCCACCACATTGGAGGATTCCAGCCACCGTGACAGATCCCATTTCAGGACAGTGGACACGGATTGTGGCTGTGATTCCTGATCCCTGAATGCACAGACAGATGCAGTTGCGTCTCCCTCATGGCAAACAGCACAACCGATATACAAGTGGCAATGCAACCCAATACCCCCAGCACCCTCAGGGACCCTCGGGGACACAACTGCCTGAGCTCAGGAGACATTGACAGTTGCTGCACACACTTATTAAAGATCCTGAATTCTCTGAGGAGTGGGAACAACTTTCTCCACTTGCACATCCCCTATAAATCCTATGTATTGAATCCTCTATATCAGAAGGGGATGAGATTTTTTTTTTTACCATTTGTTTATAGTCCAAGTAAATGGATTATTTGGCCATTTTGAGGTTGATGTGCCCCTTGTCTCTCAGGGCTCTTGGTGGTGCTCCTGGGGACGACTGGCTTGTGAGCTGTTTTTTTTTAAATATATTTTTATACATTTTTTCAACAAGTCGTTACGATTACAAGGTAACAGTGAAACAGTCGTTAACTCAAAACGCCCACCTCCCACCTTCCCCACTCATCACGTTTAACAAGTTTAGAAAAAAGAATAAGTGAACAGCATAATAACAGTCAAATCTTAATAATTCGCTGGTTACCATCAATACCCTTTGCGCCACGGTGTGTAACAAAAATATACAACTCAAGATCAACCAACACCAGACATTTTAGGGCTGTGCCTTTAACTTGGCTCGTTGATTCCTAACATAAGTTTATTCAATTAGTCTGTGGGTTCCCAGAATGCTGTGTAATATTCCAAGGAAGGCAACCATATCATATATATATTTCTACGGGATTCATGCACAGCGGCTGTGAGGCTCTCCATTTCGTAGATGACAAGTGCTTTGATCAACCATTCTCTTTTTGAAGGGAGGGCGGCCGACTTCCATTTAATGGTTAGGCACACTCTAGCCGCCAGCAACAAATTATGTGGCATGTGTGTCAGTGACTCATACGATTCTTCCTCATCTAAATCCACCCCAAACAGAACAAGCACAGGTGTTAGTTCAAAGAAACCCTGTATATGGCCTGGATCCATCCCAGCACTTCCTTCCAGTACACCTGTACCTTACTGCATTTCCACCATTGGTGCTAGTAATCACAGTGTTCTCCACAGCCTCACCAGCAGTAGGGAGATATGCCCGGGAACATCTTGGACAGCCTTAAGGGAGTGTAATGCCATCTCATCAATAGGCGTGCATTGTACATTTTATATTGCATAGAAATTGATGACGTCCATACCACCTTGTATATCCCTTTCCATATCTCTGTCTGAGATGTTATTGCCAGCTCCGCCTCCCACTTAACTTCCGATGACGGACACTGGAGGTGACCTCTTGAGAGCAATGATTTGTACACTGGTGATATAAGACCCCTTGTCGCTTGGGGGGTGCTCAGTAATTATTCAAACAGCGTCAGGGTACGCTTTAGGGAATCACCCCAGAGGAAAAGCAAGAGGGGTACTTCCATGCCCTGCAGGTCACACTTAAAGTCTTCCAAGGTGACAAATACAACCTTTTTCCACAGCTGCCCAGCACGGGTGAGTCCAGCTTCATGCCAAGGCTGAAACCACTGAACCTCACTCAGCAAGTCTTGGATGGGAGGGGACCAGATGCAGCTAAGGGGGGAAGGCCATGATGTTACCCCTTGCATAGCTCGAGTTGGGCGCCAGATAGACCACAATACTTTGAGGATGGAATGTTCCTTAACTCTTTGCGTCATGGCCGATAATGGGACCCACAGCCATTCTCCCAACGTGACTGGCGCGAAAATGTTGTTTTCTATTGCCACCCACTGTTTTTCCTGATTTTCCCACAAGTGGTCTGGAAGTACCCGAAGTTGTGTTGCTCTGTAGTACTCTCCCAGGTCTGGGAAACCCATACCTCCCTCCTCTTTGTGCTGAATTAATGTGGAGCATGGGATCCTTTGCTTTTTATCAGCCCATAGGAATCTCAGTAGTGTACGCTTTACCTCTGCTAGGAAAGACTCTGGAACAATAATAGGGAGGGATTGAAACAAAAATAAAAACCGTGGTAAGATGTTCATGTTATAGTGGTAAAATGCGCCGGCCAAGACATGGGCAGTTTAAGCCATCTAATGATATCTTTTTGAATAGCTCTCCACAGAGGGACATAGTTGGCCTCGAAGAGGTCCGAGAGAGAGACTGTAATGTTCACTCCCAAATATCAGATGGAGTCAGTTTGTACTTGGAAGCTCCAGTCTGCTTTTAAGAGCTCCGCTAGCTCGACATTCTTTTTCAGAGGGACTGCTATGGTTTTCAAGAGATTAGCCCAGAAACCTGAAAGGGTACCGTAGCGTGACAATTCTCTGAAGAAGGCAGGGATGGAGTCAGATGGTGGGGTAAGGTATAGGAGGATATCGTTGGCAAACATGGCTAACTTTTATTCTTTACCCCACCCCGGGGGATGACTCTGGTCATGGAATTGGACCGAATGGCTTGAGCAAAGGGCTCCATGACCAGGGCATAGATCAGGGGTGAAAGTGGGCAGCCCTGCCTTGTGCCGCGGGTGAGGTTGAAAAAGGTTTGTGGAGACTCAATTGATAGAAACTTTGGCTTGAGCTGATTGGCAAAGTGCTTTTGCTCCTTGTATCCACCGGCCCCCAGTCCTACCCATTTCAGGACAGCTCTTAAAAATGGCCATTCTACATGGTCGAATGCCTTTTCGGTGTCTACTGATAATAAAAGAGGATGTTCACCCACTTCTCGGAGTGTGGCCATTAGATCTAAGGTCTTTTTAATGTTCTCCGCCCCTTGCCTACCTCTCACACATTCTACTTGGTCAGAGTGAGCTTGTTGGGGAAGGACCAGAGCTAGACGGGTGGCCAGGATACTGGCTTAGATTTTAGCATCCACATTTATTAGGGAGATTGGCCAGTATGATGCACATTCTGAGGAATCCTAACCTTCTTTGGGGATGACTATAATTATAGATTTGGTAAAGGACCTGGGGTCCCGTCCAGATGCTAAGATTGAATTGAACAGTTTAGCGAGGATATCCACTAAGAGGTCCAGTGAAGTCATTAATAGCATTGTCACCTGTGACAGGGCAGAACTGCCCAGAGACGTCATTTGGGGGTTTCCAGGGGTCTCACTTGTGATCCCAAAGTGTCCCTTGCTATCCCTGTGGTCTCCGTTGCGACTACTAAAAAACATTTATTTATTTTAAAAATGTTTTTCAATTGAAGCTCTTGGGCTGTGGCCAGCGCCATGTGGCTCTTTTCTTCTGGAGTGGCTGACCTTCTTGTTCAGGCCTCTTAAAACAAAACTGGGTGTTCAGCAAGTGTAACACTTAGAGCAGTGACCCTAAATAAGAAGGAATAGGAATAACAAATAATTTGTCTTTCTGCAATTCTATACAATAATTGCTAGACTCATTAATGGTTTATTTCAGGCACACTTCAGGGGCGAGTCACTGATTTAGTCTGTTCCCTTTTTTTCTGTTCTTTTCCTAGGGGGTTGATCCCTGATACTCCCCTCCTTTCACGAGACAGGGCATATACCCGAAAACCTCTAAAGGCTTCAGTTTGTCTGGCCCTGATACTTTTTCGAGACAAAAAAGGTCAACTAGATGGTGTAGTGATAGCCAACAAAGATTTTGGAATAAACATATCAGCCTTCTCTTGTGTTTGCCCCTCTGCAGTTGACGGGCGAAAAAGGTGAAGCCGAAAAAAAGGCTATGTTCTAAGTTTCTCCTGTCACTCATTTATAACTTTCATACGCTTTAAGAATGCTGATCTCCACGTATCCAATCCCAGACACATGCTTCTAGCAGCTGTTTTAACAAGAGCTGCACTCACCATTAAACTGTCATGCTCCAGAATCTTGGACTCTGTGAACCCCAACACAAAGTGGTCACTCTTTTCAGTTGGTAAATCCCCACTGAAGTCTGAAAGCTTTTTCCATACACACATATTGCAACAACCCGCTAACACTGCATTTGCATTTAACTGTCACAAATGGAGAGCACTGCTTAGATTTCCCTTCCCAGATTATCCAGGGCTTTTCATCCTTCCCTGATGGTGGCATCCTTGCCAATGCTGCTGGCACAGAATTGAAAGCCTGACAAAGTTTCTCCTCCGACACTAATAAAAACTTCCCATCAATCCTCATATGGTGGTTAGCTTACAAAGTCGTGCACACTTATTTCAGCATCTTAGTCTGTACAGGGATCCACAATTTCTGTCGCTTAGCAGCGAGAACCAGGGTTAGCATCCCTGACTTTATTGGAGGGGAACCAGGCACTTCAAGCTCCAGAAATTGCCTGGCAGAGAGAATCTTCTCCTGGAAGGATCTTATGGATGGATGAAGATTTTACTCCATTTCTTCATCTTCATGCTGGTCCACCACCACATCCACATTTCTGTTCTTTTGGCTACTGGTGGAGGAGTTGGGCGCCTGGTCAATGGAGAGTAGGTTGAAAAACCAAAGCCATGGTGGTCTGAGGAGCCACAAGCTTAGGCATGACCTCCAAGACCCTCTCTCTCCTTAAAGAAGATGCATATTAGAGTTGACATCATGAAGGTTCGAAAACTGGCAGGCACTACTGGTTTCTCTTGAGGAGGGCGTGCACCTGTTACCAAGATTGGGATTTGTGGGAGGATAGAAGTGTGTCGATTGCCCCTCATGGACTCCGGCAACCTATGCATAGATGCATGAGGGAAGGCCAGATAATACAGTGGCCTAATAAACGGGAAACTCCCATCCACTCTAGAAGTAGAGAACATCCTGTCTGGTGCAGTGAAACATTATCTGTCACAAAGAGTAGAAATAAGCAAAGGACTCTGCATCAGCCTCAGGTGGAGAGTCCAAGGCACTTTCCTCTGATTTGAGGTCTGTAAATACCCCCGAAGTGATGGAACGTCACACTGAATCAGGAGCAGGGGCGGTGGGGGGAATGGGAGGGGCTGTGATGCCTGCCACTCACTGGTTGAAAGGCTTTGCTGATTTTTGGGGACGCGCATGATTCTCAGCCGAAGGGTGTGACGGATCAGCCGCCCAACGCCATTGAGCTGCCTGGGCTTCAGCCCCGTGAAATTTGAGTTGAGTAGCAGGGATTTTTGTTACTCAGAGAGTGCTGAGAAGCCTTCCTTTCCTAAAACCGGCGGCTTTAAAGTGTTACTGTGTCCCTGCAGAAACATCTATTTGCACAAACGCAGCAAAACTTTAAAGCTGCTAGTTTCAGGGAAGGTTTCCATCACCACACTGCCTTACGAAAATGAAATGCACACATCTGCCCCCTCCCCACGGATGCAAGCGAACATATAACACCGTTAGGTGTTCTTTCACATCCGAGGGGAGGGGGCTGATATGTGCACTTGCTTTTTGTTAAGCAGAGAGGCGAGGGAAGCCTTTTCTGAAACTAGCAGTGTTAAAGGGTGTTATCTCATTGTGCATATATGCATGTGTGCAAGGAGTGTGTATGTAATGTATATTGAGTGAGTCTGTGTGAATTAGAGCTGGGCGAGCACGGCGGGGCTCGGGCCGGCCTGAGCCCCACCTAGGCCTCAGGGACGTCACTTAGGGGTCGCCAGGTGTCACAACTGTGACCCCTGAGGTTTCCCTTGTTACCTCTGCGGTCTCCCTTGCTAGCCCTAAAATATATATGTAAATATTGATGTTCCTAGCCTGTGGCCAGCAGCATGTGGCTCTTTTTTTATGGAATGGCTGGTTTGCTGATAGCTATCGCCGGTAAGAAAGCTCAGAGGGCTGAGCGCTTGCTGCTGCAATGTGTGTGTGGTCTGCAGGTTGCAGGTTCGACTCCCGGCAAGGTCAACTCAACCTTTCATCCTGCTGAGGTTGATAAATTAGTACTGACACATTTTGGGTATTATTGTATGTATATTTGTTCTATATGAAGCGCTTAAGCGTAAGTGCTATATAATAACACATCATTATCGGTTGGCCTTGGATGTCTGCTTTCATTCACAGTAATTTGGTAATATTGGCCTATTCACACTGATGTTCATGATACATACGGTGATCCATTCTTGTATATCACTTCACAGTGATATCGTAACCATATTTTTTGTAGTAGTGTACTTAGATACAATGCTATATTATGCCACTTCCTGTTTTGTCAAGGGGTGAAAGGTTGTGTTCCATCACTTGCTGTGATGTCACTTGGGGTCACAGGTCTTGTAATGTCACTTCCGCTACCCCTGACATTTTGGTGAAAAGACTTCCCTACTAGGGCTCTGGCCTGCCCCCCCCCCCCTCAGGCCACTGCCTGTCCAATTCAAGGGCCGGCCACAAGCCCCACCGGGTGCTGGCCCCCTCTTATTAAAAAATTAAACCCAAAATGTGCTTGCGCCTGCTTTTATTCCAGCCGCCTAATGCAGACTTACCCTGCCCGGTAGAGCATGTCCTTTTACACCACTCTCCTGGCAGCCTGCATCCAACCGCAGTTCACCTCTTCTGCCACAGCATCTCTCAGCGGAGCTATGTTACCATGACCGCACTGTCCTGCTGCAGACCACATCTGTCCTTTTTTCTTAGGTTATTCACGATGTTGAGAACCTTGATTTAATGACTTAAAGCAACTTTATTGTTTTGCATGTCAAGATAGTAGAAACTTCATGGATATAAACAAATCTTTAAATGGTTGCTTTGTGGTGCTCACTTTAACTAGCACAGATTTGCCAGGTAAATGGTGCTTTGCAAGCTCTTTGTGTTGGACATTTTCCTTCATACATATGAAAGGCTCTGACTGCCACTGATAAAAGACATGTGTTTGCAACTTGAGCACCTTAAGGACCTGCAGAGCCACGGACACTGTGTGTGTCTGCCCAGCTGAGACTTGGGACACTGGCAGTGCCTGAATGTCCGGCCCGAGCCGATTCTATATTTGGCTCGGGAGAAAGAACAAGGGTCAAGGACGCGTTTCTTGAACATTTGAACTAAAGGTACGTTCTGTAAACATGAAAAGAACTGGTTGTACGGCGTACCAATGATTTATACTACACTTCCATCTCTGAAAGTCAGTGAATTGCTGCCCCTCGGCCACATTTTGCAGGCACTTAGGTTTCATTAACACTGTCCATGAAAATGCAGGGGAGGGCACAAAATACATGTCCTGAAAACGTACTTAGCAACAGTTAGGGTCACCATCACTTTATGTATGAACTCCATACTAAGGAATAACAGGGAGTGTCCTCATTTTATACTATAGCTGGTAAGCTAGCTCAGCGTGTTGAGCAGGATCGCAAATACATCCTATACACTGAATCCTCTGACTCTCGCAAACACGACAGAGTGAACATGTGTGATTTAGACCATCCGTACTCCACACATGATTCATTACTGACATGTCTTTTCATTCTTGCTCACTCACTGCTTTGCCTTTTCTTCAGGATTAAGTCTATAAAAAGAAAACACTGTTAAATGACAAGAAGGTAAACATTTACAGTTGTGGAGAAGCCAGGGTAAAAAGAATACAAATATTTAGTTAAAGGAAATCAAATCAATGAAAAGGCATAGAAAAAAGACCTACTGATATAGACCGCAGAAGAGACGCTGAACCATATAACAGGCTTTGCGGTAAATGATACTTCTCTATCACCGCCTCGGTTGTTGCATGAGTATGCTGAGAATCTGTTGTGGGATGAACGAGAGGCCAATCAGAAGTGTCATATGGAGCAGTTGAATGGGGTATGGTCTCCAGCGTACCCCTGTTTGTGGAAGCTGTTCCTTTTGCACATACATACATGATCATACATAGACAGTCCATTCTGTATTTTTACGGCTGTGGTGTAATTCGCCCGCAGAACGCTCGCAGCGTTGACAGCAGATGGACCGCCGCACCTGGTAATTGGCCTTCCACCCGTCCCCGGCGCCGCGGAGCAGTTTCCGCTACTTTCCCCTCTCCACGCCAGGCCTAGTGCTCCCTAATGCCACAATTAGGCCTCGTTAGCAGTATTTGCTATAATGTTGCTAATTGGTAATGAGGCGTTTGCTGCTAATATCAAACCAAGCAAATCCCCCTGCTGATGATTCACCTGACGGGGAGGGTAATCGCTGCAAGCGTGCTTAACCCGCGCCACGCCAGGCCTGCGGTTCAAGCCTCAGCCTACAAAGTGGCCATGTTTAACAGTTCTACAGAAGCACTATAAACCACTCCCATTCATTGCCCTCAAATCTCTTTTGCAACCTAGGAAAATAAGTCCTACATTTCTCCATTCCTAAATCTAAAGCTAAGTGGGTGAGTGCACCATGCCTACCTCTAGCCCTAAGCGGCTGGTCACAGGTTTGAAACTCAGGGTGCCTACTCAGCCCTTCCTACTTCTGAGGTCAATCAAAAACATACCATCACATTGGATACGTATAACTCTCATTACTAGGTAGCAATCCAGTTTGTGGTTTAAGAAATTGGCGATTATGATTAACTCTGATGTGGGAATTCTGAACATCTCCCTGGCTCGCCACATCGCCCCCATGGTGTTCCCGCTTCTTCGTCCCTCTTGAAGATTAGATTAGAACTTTGGTCAGAGTGAGTTGTGTAGGCCAGTGCTGGGGGGATAACTGACTGTGGGGTGTAGGACGATAAGATCGGGCGCAGTGGGTGCTTGGGTATTATTAGTGCAATGCCATCAGAGTGGCGTGTGGGTTACAGTCCCTGTTAATGTACGGTTAAGTGGCATTGTATAGCACAACTTCAGCCATTTTGGTGGCCTCTTGGCACTTGAATGGTGTACGGAAAAAGCATGGCCGGCCTTCGCGGCAGCAGCACCCTGGGTGAATTGGCGCCCCCCCCGCATGCCCCTGATCAACTCGGGCAGGAGCGGCAATTATTTTTTCAAACTTCCCGCTCTGGCGCCTGGCAGGGAGTTAATCGCAGTGGGGAGGTAATCATCTGAATAGGCTGCTGATGCAAAGCACCAGCACCCTATTGTTATTAAATGCACCCCGCCGCCGCAGGCGCATTTAATAACAAAAGGGCGCCTGCTGTGCCTTCTCCCAGTATGCCAGCTCGGGGAGCCCTTGAAAGATACCCCTGAGCTGGCGTGGCAGGGAGGCTGATGGCACCTGGAGGGCTAATGGCGCCCTGGGCGGTCGCTCATCCCGCCCTGCCCTAAGGCCAGCCCTGTGAAGAATCCTAAGAGCGGGTGCTTCAGATCCGGATTGAGGCACGCTCAGAGCTTGTCTGAGCATTGTGCATTACACACCAGTGCCAAAGCCGGCGGTAAAAGGCAATGCTGCTGTCGCAGACGCTTTGTTTTCTTTTTTTTTTTAAGTATTCCAGCATTGCTGAATGTCCAGTACTTACTCCGCCCCCTCTAGACCACGCCCCCTCGGGCACGTGCCCCCCTCTCCCAACTCCTCCACCCTTGTGTTGTGGGATCCCCCACCACATTATTTCCATTTCCACCACTGGGCACACTGACAGCATTCTCACACGCACTTGAAGGACTAGTAAGGTGGAGGGCAGAAAAGTCAAGATTGAAGCCCAACTGCAGTGCTGCCTACCCTCTGACCTGGAAGAGAAAGGGCGCAGCAAATCGATATGGAGGTGCAGAGCACGAGATCTGGGTGCGCCCCAGCATTGACAAAGCAACTTTGCAGAACAGTATCTCAGCGTGTTGTAGGGCTGGAATCCTAAAGGCCATGGTGCACCTGTGCCTTCCCCTCTTCACAGACTCATTGCCCCAGAGAGAAGCTTGACCGCGCGGTGCCAGGTCACCAGGAGACCCCTTTCCCAATCTTGGGCTCTTATGAATGCATTCTATGAAGAATCAGATTCGCAAAGAGAAAAGTGGTCCCCAGCTGTTCACTCTACCAATGAAAACGCTCCTCTCCCGGCCGCTGCCACCCCTCCCCGCTTCCCCATGTCCAAATGATGCGGCTGTCTTCGCAGCCATCATCAGATCAGTGTCATTGGAGGAGTGGTCGGGGGCTGTAATGTGGGAGATGAACTTCACGTGTGGCAGAAATACCCTCTCTTGGTAATGAGCGTCAGACGCTGGCCAGGCGTTTCAAGTGGACACGGAGTGCTCTTGCAGCGCTGGAAATTGCACAAGTTAGCAGAGAGTGGTGACATCCCGGGCGCCACGGGTTGATCGCCGAGGAGCCTGCCCCTGGTGGCTGTTCTTTGGAGACAGGAGGCACAGTTTGTTTCATTCATTCACCTCCCCCCCCCCTGCGGGGCATGCCCTCCTCGCCTCTTCCTCCCATCTGTGCAAACTGTGGCGGCTCTTCGCATTCACGACGCGGCAGCTCCCCCTGCAGGCTGAAGAGAGCATAGATTCGCCCCAGGTTCACATCCATCATACATGGCTTGTACTGGCCATTGAAGCTTCATCAGCTCAGGCTGAGAGATGGTGTTAAAACGACGTCTGCTTTCCTCTTGAAGTGAAGGAGTGGCCCTTCCCGGCTTGGCGATGTTGTGCATGCATGCAGTAACGGGAATCAGTCCCCGTCATGAATCAGGTGCACGGGCATGGGCGCACGAAATCTACATTTCGGGGAGGGGCCAACTGGGGATGGGCGGGGCCATCGTCCAAAACTGTGTGGGGTAATTTGCTGGCTCCACCCCTCTGTTCTGCCCCCAAGGCTCGTCTGGTGTGGGGACCCAGTATCAACTGGCACATTAAAGCACAAGATGCCAGTTAGGCGGACAATGTTATAATGTTATCGGATTTAAAGAAACATACATATTTAGCTGTTTTGATATATTTTTTATATTCCATGGACAGCTTTTGAAAAATATTCTTGAGGAAAAAAGTAGATTGTACAGGGACTGCGACCCCTGTGGTCTCCTCTGTAACCCTTTTTTTTTCTTTTTACACAAATCGAAGCTCCTGGTTCCGTGACCAAGCACCATGTGGCTCTTTCTTTCTGGAGTGGCTGTTTTTTTTGTTCAAGCTTCTTAAAAAAAACTAATTAAAAAAAACGGGGTTCCACAAATCTAACAGTGATCCTAAATAAGAAAGAATAGGAACAGTAAATAATTTGTCTTTCTGGAATTCTTAACAATTGCTAGACTCATCAAAGGTTTATCTTAGGTGTATTTCAGAGGTTGAGCCATTGATTTACTCTGTTCTTAAACACCTCAAATTCATAATCCAGACAAAACGTCCAAAAAGTAATAGAGAGTAGAATAAGCATCCATTTCCGACTATGTACTTTGCTTTTCGCAGGTTGCAGTTAGAGCATGTTTTTTTTCTGCCATTGGGCCTCATTACACGTAGTGCGGTAAGGGTTTACCGGTACCGGTAAGGGCACCGGTACTGGTAAACCCTTACCGCCTTACTACGAGGTCCCTTTGTGGGTTGGAACTTTAATGCCTGCTTTTTAGCAGGCTTTAAAAACCAACCCGTAAAGGGACCAGGGTGCTAATTACAGTACTGCAATTTGCGGTACTGTAATTAGCACCTTCCCCATTCCCATTATGCCGTATGGGGCAAAAATGGGAATGGGGAAGGTCAATGGGGGAAGGGGGAATTACCGCCCCGCCAACCTTGGAATAGGGCGGTATTTCCCCTTTCCTCCAAGGCGGTGCCAGTATTTTAGCAGCATGGACCAAGGTGCTAATAGCACCTTGGTCCACCGCCTACCGTGTAATGAGGCCCATTGTCTCTGTTATGATCATCGCAAGACATTCTATCTAGGTGTCCTCCGTCACTTGACAATATCCTTGTGCCTAAACGCTTGTGTACAGTGTGGAAATGTTTGACCATAGCACATAGTCAGCTCTGATTTTATTGTGCCACAATTGATGCTTTGTTGTAATGTCTCTATCTTTCCTATATCCCTAGCATTCTGTTCAGGATATTTGTTTGCATGTATTAGATAATGAGTGCCCAGAATACGGGATGCCGTGTGAGTGCGCCACTTTCCCTGCACTACTCTAAATCCTTTAATACACAATTATGAACCCTCCAGATGATATGCTTTTTGCCAACCTCTGAAGCCTGAAAAGTACATTCACGCAGGCTTGACATGTGGCCATCTGTTCACCGGACCTTCAGATGAGCTGGCCTGCTGTTAAATCTCAGCTACCAGTTTAATTGTATCCACTACAGAGTGTAATTTGCTTTCTGACTTTGAGAACATTCAGGCATTTAATGGCAAATTTTACTATAGCTGGTAAAACAGCTCAGTGGGTTGAGCGCTCACTGCTGCAATGTGTGTCTGATCTGCAGGTTTGAATCCCAGCAAGGCCAACTTAGCCTTTCATTCTTCTGAGATCAATGCATGAGTACCAACACAGGTTGGGTGATATTGTATGTATATATTTGTTCTATAGAAAGCCCTTAAGCGTAAGTGCTATATAATAACACATCATTATCATTTGGCCTTGGACGTCTGCATGGATTCACAGTAATTTGGTAATATGGGCCTGTATTCACTGATATGAATAATACAAATGGTTATCCATTCTTGTATGAAATGTATATCACATTAAAATGATATTGTAACCATATTTTTCATAGTGTACTTAGGAACAATGCTATGTGATGCCAGTTCCTGTTTTGTCAAGGGTGAACAGTTGTGTGCCAACGCTTTCTGTGATGTCACATCAGGGTGGGGTCAAATGAAATCACTTGTGATGTCATCAGAGGTCAAGGGTCGTGCGATGTCACTACCTCTGCCCCTCGAATTTGGGTGAAATGACTTCCCTGAGATTGTACACCATAACACTTTGCCATGCCTACCTTATTATAGATGCCCATTACAAAAAAAAATATATAAGGTTATGGCACAGTTAATATATATATATAAGGTTATGGCACAGTTATAAGTGACTAGACTGACTGTACCAGCATGCTATTCTAGCCACATAACACATATGCTCAAAGAAAAAGAAAGTGCGCACATAAGCCCCCCTACCCTTGGATGTGAAAGTGCACATAGTGTGGTTATAATTTGGCTTGCATCTGAGGGTATTGGGCTGATGTGAGCATTTAATATTGCTTAGGCAGGTAGGCGATGGAAGTCTTGAAAGTAGCAGCTTTAAAGTTTCACTGTGTTTGTGCATGCACATTTTACTGATTCTGCACACACACAGTAAAACTTTAATGACGGCAGTTGCAGGAAAGGCTTCCCTCCTCACCTCTCCGCCAATAGCATGTGCGCACAACAGCCTCTTCCAGGGGTGCATCTAAGTTAATATTTTAAGGGTTTGCGGGGCTAACCTTTCAAATGATGGGATAGGCGCTAACTTCAGAAAATGTGGGGGAGAGGCAAACATTTGTGTGGGGGCATCTAACTTCTTTAAACATTCCAATTAGACTATTCTGGTGAAGCTTCAGTGTTAAAAGCAGCAAACTCTGCCCTTTACTCCGTAAGCACCCACTTAAGGACTGTTGTAGGCAGCGCTGTAGAAGGGGCACCCCGCAGCTCTAAAGTGCAGACAAGTAACCTGGTGGGAAAGGAGGTCACAAGGGTAGGGGCAGAACATGCCACAGACGCATGGTCAGCCCCTTACCCCTCCCCTCTCACCCAGCTGCAAAGGGACGGGCAGAATGAGGGCCATGGCAGTGTGCCAAGGCACATTAGCATGTGCCACACCCACACAAGAGACCAGGGAGGCTGGAAGTAATCACAGGTGACCTACAATGGTCACTAGGAGGTGCAAACTTCTGTCGGCGCCAGCCGGCCGGCGGCGCAGAAGGCCGACCCCACACATATCTACTGCCTAGGGCTAATCTACCACGATATAAGGGGCTGCCTGGACAGCAAGAAACACAACCCTGGGTGCGCCGTACGGAGCACCACAAGTAATCCGCGTATGCAGCAGACTTTTTCTTTTCACAAGAACCAACCCACCCAAGAAAAGAAGGAGAAAAAGGAGAGAAGAAAAGAAATACAGGGCAACGAAGAGGGGCAAAGTCGTCATAGGAAGAGAAAGGCAGCATGGGCCAACGGGCACAACCCCAGACCTCGTTCCCAAAAGTGTACATTATGTATGATATGGTTATTATTATTATGACTATTATGTTGTGTAATATTATGTAATATACAATAAAAAACCATAGTGTTTGTATTGCCAACACTTCCACAATGTTTCAGTGATCATGGGTGAACCACAATATGAGTAACAGTCGCCAATCTCTTGTCTCCACTGGTTATGAGAATGAGCGGTTTTCTGCCCTACTACCCTTCCAATCCCTCCCCTATCAAGTGTTAACCCCACATCACAATTTAAATTGCCTAAACATGTATGCATATGAATACAGGTGTTGACAGTAAAATGTTTTATGATAGTAATTGCACGGCCTTTATTAGCAAGGAAGCCCAGGCGCCACGGCTTGTTGAGTATTTTGTGTAGATTTGGGGCCTAGCGGTATTTTCTTACCGCCAAAAATAAAAATAATTTAGCAATAATCACTCCTTACATTTAGATTGGATTGGTATTATGGTAGTATAGTGGTGAGCATTATTTCAGTACACAGATATATTTAGTTGGTGTGCATTTTTACTTGTGGGATTGATTTCTTTGTTTTATTTGTGGCCCCAACATCCAGATCCCCTTATTTTTGTTTAGATTGTTTCTGTGATCACTAGAGAGACCTCAGGCCTACATTTCAGAAACACCACATTTTCATATGGAGTGCCACCTTGGGCTGTTCTCACTGATTTATCTACACCAGCGAGTTAAATCATGTGGTATATCATTAATTTATTTATATTAGTGAACTATATCCAGAAGTGTATCTTTCTGCTGACTCATTTACCTCCAGCAGACTATTCCATTATTTCCCGCTCAAATGTCAAACACACATATACTGAGTGGAACCATGCACACAGCTATTTCACTGCCAAGTCTGATTTTTAGCTACCTTGTTCTTTCTGTTTTATCTACATGAAAATTGAAAAATGCACTGTCTAAAATCTTCCCCATATTAGCAGTGCTGTAATGATAGATGCACCAAGAAAAGAAAAAAAAAACACTCACTACCCGTCTGTTTTCAGATATTTTAGTGTATTATAAACTATTGCATTTCAACACCATCTTACCTTTTTTACAGAAATAACTGGAAGTTTCACAGAAGTAGAAATATTCACTTTACTTTATCTGTAACAAAATGAAAAGGAATACAGCAAGAGAACACTCAATTTGCAACATTAGACATGTTGAATAAATCCAGGAATTTCCTCTTCTACTCTGCCTGAATAGGTTTCGCACACACACACCGCCCCGCACTCTGCAATATATTTACTGAGTTTGTGCTGCATGCAAATTCCTCAGGCTGGTCGCCTTCTGGAAATGGCTCAGTGCCCCCTCTTAAATCACCCCAGCGAGGACGTGCATCTACCGTCACTCAAGCCAGGGCTTATTGACTGGAATTTCCCAACCTGTGTAGCAGTGCAGTGGGACCTTCTTCTCAATCAGGAAACTCCCCAGCCACACCAGCCGAGTCTTTCTCCCAGCTTTGCCAAATGCCTTCTCACTTTCTTTCTCTCCGAGATTCATCAGAAAAGCTCTGTTACAGCCTACAAAACGAGTTCAACCAATAATATTCTATCATGTCCTACCCTCCTTCTCTTGAACAATGGCTTACTTTTATAGCAAGCAACTGTAACAAAACTGATTTCCTGCTTATTCGAGTTTTTGCTTCCTGCAAATACTGTGGACAGAGCACAGAGAGAGAGAAAAAAAAAATCTGCACACAGTCTAGTGCGAGTTTCAGCCTGCCTCATTTTGCACTGGAGAACCCATTACAATATTAAAAGTTAGAATGATGTTAGTACGGTTAATGGTATTAATTCATTAATCCTCTAATGTGTCTCCTGCAACAGAGGCATTTCAGATGAGAAAAGAAAAAAAAATTGCATTTTACATGTAAAAAAATTGTTTGCATTTTAGATGTAGAAATCGTTTTTGACTGAATAGCCTGTCTTCATATACATATCCATGTCACACCGGCAACTCATGCCTTTCTGTATCACATTATAGCAATGCATTAAACCCATGCAGTGGCGCTGCATAAAAATGCTAAATAAAATAATTTTACAGCTCTGCGGGTCAGCCAGTTTGAGTAAACATAGCCCTGATTTTCGGGGGACATGGGGACTAGGGCCCGATCAGCTCAATGGTGTTGCGCCACTGCTCAGGTGTGCTGAAACAATGCTTTGCAGTGTAAGTAACAGAGTGTCAGTTTAATTCAATCTTCCTGAGTCCGGGGCATGCTTTAAAAATCTGCAGTGATTGTGACTTTTCAGACTTTTATATCACGTGTTGGGACCATTAAATGAACTAACATCATTGATTGGGGGACCAGTTTCCGGGTGCCGCAGATCGGGAAAAATGGTGTTACACTTTTAGTGCTGTTTATACAGATCTACTGGATTTTACAAAATTTGCCAGTTGGATTTGGGGGCCGGGCGGAGTTGCCATATCAGCCTGCTTTTGCTCCGCTGCCTGATGAATCCGACTGCCATGTGTTTTTATGCTGGCATTAATACAATGGATTCCTTTGGCAAACACTGTAAGGGATGGATGCAGCAGGGGGAGGCTGTTTTGCAATTGCAAGGGTGCACGTCAGTCCTGCAAGGTCGATCATGGTTCTGCAAAAGGAAGGAAGTGGATATGCCCTAAAGTGTTGTGATCATTGGATTGTGTTCACAAGGCAGATTTGCAGCCAATGTAAGTTTGATCGCATGAGGGGCTCAAGCACCTTCTCGCGCAATCCTGAAAGTTGTGTAGCTTGTTTGCCTGGCCATTGCTATATCTTGCTTCTCCAGGTCACACTCCAGAATGTGAATTCTGCGGCTTTGAAACCTGAGCCAGGAGTGGCCTTATTGTAAATAGACTGTGTATAAAGGTAAATGTTTTCGGGAACAAAAGTAAGGTCACAGAGTGGTCAATATTGTATGGTAAAATTGAAAAGTCCTGGAACGTTGAATTCAAAAAGGTTATCATTAAGCGTTTGTTCCATGTCATGCTGTGTGAGTCCATATTGTACTTAATGGTGAGACAGGATAGATTCTTGTTTGGGAGTAGGCTACTGGTGCCCTTCAGCCAGCCATGGTGGAAAGAAGGGGGTTGAAACTGAATGTAATGTGCTTATTAGCCAAGAGAAGTGGGTATCTGGGTAACTTGTACACCTGGAAATCCTTTTAATAAAAACATATGGGAGGGGCTGTATGTCAATAATACAAATGTGCCATATTTACAATGTATGCACATTTGCAAAGTGTCAATTATCTCCTATATGTTACAGAGATTTGTATACTGTGCCAAACCAATGACCGAGTAGTCTCAGAGCAACTGGGCTTGTCCTTTCAGGCAAAATATTCAGGGACATATGTGCTGTCTTTGGCTCAGCAGTGGTCAGGTTTTTAAGCCTTCCACAGAGCCAGTGTGCATCTTCCTGAACCTCGGCATGTTAAAGCCATGCCCAAGAAAACAGAAGGGCAAAGCCCTTCTACTTATTCCACATGCCCTGAAGAGCCACATAGGACCAGGGTTTTTAAATAGGAAAGGTGGAAGGATTTATGGGTACTTTTAAATGAGGCTGGGTTTTGAACAGTAATTCCTCCCGCAGCAAAGCCCTGGACCGTGCTTCCTGGAAACTCCTGAAACCGACTAGGGACTTTATGGGGGTGGTTACAGTAGTGTGTGAAGTTGGACTTCTCTCAGGCTGAAGCTGGGCTCTTCTGGGATTTAATCTGAATAATTCATGTTCCTCCTGACCCGTTGTCCTTGTCCTGTGAATAGAGGGCAGCATGCAAATCTTAGGTCAAAACAGCGGTGTAGAGATGGCTTAGAGGATCACATTTGTAGGTCTGCATGCAGTAATGTGGCCTGTTTCATAAACTGAGCACTGCTCCTTTGTTTTATTTATATGTGTGTTGGGGTGTGCATTTGCCACGTTATGGCTACCTCAAAGCACGTGAACATTAGACATTGATGTGAAACGACATAAGAAAGCACGTCATAGTATAACGTGACATGAAATGACCAAGAAGCTAGTATAGAAGAAGCTGGCATCATGTCCAACAAAACCTAAATGTACGGAAGACTAAATACATACCAAAAGAAATAGAAAGGGTAGTGCAGGGACGGGCATCCCAAAACCTATCCATGCAGCTTAAAACATGGCATGGGGGAAAATAACATTATGCAGTGTAGCATACCAAGCCCAACACAGCACAGTGTTTCAAAGCAGAGCAGAGGATAGAGAACATTATCGCACAGCTGCACAACTACATAGCAAAAACATGGCATAGTTTAGTATTGCAAACAAAGGAAGGTAGAATGTCCTAAACATCTCTCTCTCTCTCTCTCTCTCTCTCTCTCTCTCTTTCTCTCTCTCTCTCTTTCTCTCCCCCACAACCCTGCCCCTGCCTGCCTTCCTCCCTCCCTCCTCTGAGTACAGGGAGAATAATGTCAGCCCCTTTTGGAAAGTGTAACATGTCTCTTTCTTTGAAACACATTGTGCCTTCCATGGAATTTCATTTTTCTTTTTTTTATATGTTTCTTATTTGTTTTGTGTTTTATATCACGCAAACATGCAGCCTTACATTTTTGTTGGTCATTTTTGTTGGTCCTTTGAGACACTGCACAGTGTTGCAAAGCCTATGAAAGAAATGGTAGAAAAGTTCAAAAATCCACCATTTACAATTGCCCTCCATGCAATTCACTGGACAAATGAAAATGCCCCACAATATTGTTTTTCAGAAATTAGCACTGTTGGAACTCACACCGACCCAAGGGTGCAAAGTTGGTAACGAGTGCCGGTATGATAGCTCAGTGAGTTAAGAACTTGCCTTTGACATTTCTGGACACCCTCCATCACAGGCTCAAGCCCTAGCCAGGCTAGCTCAGCCAGTCACCCATTCAAGGTCAATATATTGAACAATACCATAAACTATTATTACAGCACTTGGAAGCCAGGGGAGTCCATATAAAAGAAGTCTGGGCATAAAATAAAACGGACCCACACAATGACTAGGTTTGGGCAGCACCGAAGGCATTTTGTGGATCCATTTCTAGCATATGGTGTATTTCAAAAAACATTGGGGCACAGCGGTCCATTTTTATTTGCACCATGAATTGCACAGAGTGGAAATCTTCTGTTTGTACTTAAGTGCAAAGGGTCCCATTAAGGCCATGTTTCACTTTTCTACCATGTGGTGGAAAAGTAAAGAGTAAAATGACCATGACACTTTACTTTCCTGCTATGTTTGTGGGACAGGGTGAACGCCTTCTGCAATGGCTAACCCTGCCCCTTACTATCATGAGTAGTGGTTTAGATTCTATTAAAGACACAGAAGTGAGCAGTATGCATTCATTCTTCATCAATTCACGTAGCAGCAAATAAATATACACTTAAAATGCATTCACAGTTTTGAAGGCAACATCTAAATGGAGGTTCCCAATGAGCCAGGGTCATGACCCCCAAGGTAACCAATCACGAGACGTCCCATGACATAAAAGCCCCAGTACTCAGTCTTCTTCTTTTTTTTTAATGCTTGGAAAGACCTCAAAAAATTCTCTACAAAACAGGCTCAGGAAGTCAAAATATCCCAACATTTATTATAAAGACCACATATCTGGTGGCATATGCTCCTCGTGCAGCAAACCGACCAACTGGCTCGAATCACAGCTTGTTCGCAAAGCGAAGATCCGCAATACATCCTTCTCTTGTCATGCACCCACTCTCTGGAACTCGATTCCTGTGCAACAATGCCTCTACATTTCTCCAATTTCTGAAATCTCTCAAAACATGGCTCTTTCAACGCCTGACCAAGGACTGTTTCCAATGGACACACATACCGACGCACAGACCACACAGCACTGAGCTACTGTTAAGAGATGCCAGCCCAAATGCCGGCTACCCACACTCTGTACAGCACTCTGCTGCTCTCGAGCTAGGTCCGTGTACAATACATGTATTATATCCACCTCCCTTTAATGTAATATTCATGCAAATGTGCAGAAGTGCATCCCAGCAGAAGGTCGATCTTGGGTTGGGTAGGCCAACCAGATAAGCAGAATGTGCTATGTGTGTTATTTAGGATACTAGTACTGATGTGAGGCATTGTGGGTAAACTAAAGAGGGGGTTGATTTTGGGGCTTCAAGCCTTACCTTATTAATATTGCAGTATGTGCATGGTCAGCTTTGCTTGTAAAACAGACTGCTTGCCAGGATTAGTTTCAGAAAAGGCAGAAAATAAAAAACAGATAAATGAATGGGTGATTTGCACAGAGTCGCAAGCTGTGAGGGTCTTGTAAATTAAATGTCCATTGTTCAAGCACAGCAAAAGCAGGGAGAAGGGATGAAATGTAGCCTTTCTTTTTTCATCTGCAGGAAAGAATGGGTGCAACTTGCCAAAAGTAGATGGTGCTACAAGGCTCTGGAATATTCCCGAAGGGTCTGTCACTTGTTAGTGCAAGGTAGTGACATTGGAAAAGTAGGTGGGTGATATGTGCAGCTTCCATATGATCCATAGGTCAGGGGATGAGGCCATATTGAATAGGTCACCTCATAAATGAAGTACACATACAATTTTATTAATGTAATATTAAAAACATATACAAAAACCACATGACATTACTATAATTTGCAAAAAAACTATTAGTCTAAAACTGTATCAATCTACCAAAGTGCATCAGTGTGGTGCAAATTAGCATGAACATCAAACGTATCAGAAAGAGCATAATACACCCCTTGAAAACAATCAATGAAAAAATGTATTCTTCAAAATATATTCTAGGTCCAGAAATCATTCTTCTTCAGTAAATCACAAATAAAGACCCTAAAATGATCCCCTACATGTTTCAATCCCTTAAAGAAAGTATGGTGATTTTTTTCAGTGGCCAAACCATGAGAGTGGTGCAAGGTACCTACAAAAACAATAATAAAAGGGGCATATTGATTATACCAATGAAATGATTTAAAAATAAGTGGTGAGAGCCAACCAATGGCTTACCTAACTTGTGTCCTTAGAGTCCCATATAGAGGATATTGCTTGGTAAATTCCAAAAATGTTAGAAGGACGTCAAATGAATAGGAGCCGCCCATAACATCTTATGACTAAGGAGGATACCTGAGTGGGGTCACACACGAAGAGAAGTGAGACACAATCCCAATCAATGGGTATAAGATAGGTGAACGATAAATGGGAGCAGGCAAAAATTGCCAAATAGAGGTGATATTGAATATTTATTTATTTATTGTGCATCTATTAGGCTCTTATAAAGTAAATACATTCTGTTTCAAAGCGCCCAAAGGGCAACAGGGAGGGAACATGGAATTGAAAAACAATGAATACAGTGGAAGGTAAAGACAAACCTACTATGCCTTGTGAGTATTCAGAACGTGCAGGTGCAGCGAGAAGAGGACGGAAGTGGGGGGGTGTGGGTAAGTGCCGGAATGTCCTTGCTCGTGGGTGAGCAGCAGATGAAGTGCATAGTAATGTAAGTGCTATGCAGCCTGGGTCCACATTGGGTAATATGTGCAGGCCTGCAGGTCTGAGGCTGGTGTGTGCTGAGGCAAGTGCTGAGAGGTAGACCGAGGATGGGACGATTGGGTATGGGAGGCCAGGGCCCCATGGGATGCTTAAGGGCTCGGTCCACCAATCACTGTGACTGTGAGATTAGAAGAGGAGGGACAAAGGAAGAAGGTGTGATGAGGAAAGTCTTGAGGAGTTTCTGGAATTTGACGAAGTCCTGCTCAAGAAGGAGAGGGAGGGGGAGGTTGTTCCATAAGAGAGAGCCAGCTGAAGAAAGTGATCAGCCCCCGGCCCTCTGTTTAGTGAAACGCTTTACACACAGACAGTTTGTACCAGAGGATTGTAGAGGTCTAGAGGGAGGGTATGTATTAAGAGAAAGTTGCAGATAGCGTGGTCTTAAAAGGTTACCATCCACTATGTGGTTGTAAGTTCCTGGCGTGATGGAAACCAGCTCAGTGTGGGTGCACTAAAAACATAAAAAAGTTCTGAAGAGCGCAGGAACTGACAACACTGAACTGGCACTATGAAGTAACCTAACAGTTTAAAGGTGTCTGAATGCTTGAAAAATGTGTGGAAGGCGCAGAACTGTATTAACCATTGAACAGGGAGTAATGTGAGTGCACAAGGCCATGTGACTGCTCACCATTGGTAGAACCGAGCCACCCGTTCGGTGGAAGTGAAGACTTAATAAAGCCACAGAATGCAACGGACAGAGTGAAAAGCACTGGACTGCAGAAACTACTCCAAGAGTAACAACTGGTGGCCATCTTGGGTATATTCTGAGTCCTTAGTGAAAAGGGGTGACACCTTACTTAAGATAAAAGTTATGGGTAGTTTGCTTGCTATAGCAATAGTTTCAAACGCTGTACAATTCATGTTGAATAGTCTTTTTATTCTTTTCAGGATCCTGTGCTAGACACTGATTTTTCCTCTGCACGGGTTACCTCTAGGTGATCTATTGCTACCCATACATGGTATAGGTGGTGCAGCATGCAATGCGTTGCCATACGTGGGACCATCCTGTATTATGTGTCTGCATGGCAGTATATATATATGTGCATAGTGCACCTTGCCCTTGTTGTGTGTGTGCATCAGGAGTGCAAAATGTGCTCCAACCAGGGAACCAGATTTGTGAGAATGTTTACACAGTGTGAGAAATATTTCTTGCTTGCCTACCATTGGATTACAGGGTTCCAAGCAGTACAGCCCTGTTGTGAGGAAAATCACACTTCACATGACTAATCAAATGAAAAATGACAGACAGGCCAGCTGACAACAGTTTTAAGGAGTGGGCTCTCTCTGCATGTGTCTGACTCTTTTTTGAGGCAGTGCCAGGTGGTAAAGGCATGCTATCTCCACCATACAAATTGTAAACATTAATTTGTCCTGAAGGCATTTGATTTGTATGTGGGAACCACAGAAACGTTTGGTAGGAGAGGTAATAACATTAGTAGGTGATAAACTGACTTCACAAAGTTCAAACCACTTTATTCAAGAACGTAAGCTATTTAAAATGGCAGGGTGGTGGTAGGGAGTTTGAATGTCCTTTCAAACACTGTACAGGATGGGTTCTTCTTGCTTCAAGTTCTCTTGGGTGCAAACTAAAGGTTTCTGGGACTCAAACGGATGTCTCTGGGTTTACAAAAGTCTCTGGGCTCCAACCAAAAGTCTAAGTCACAATAAAAGTTCCCAGGGTTTATATTCCTAAACTCGGGGATACATTTTATGGGTATTCTACCTTCTTTGTCTTTCACTCCACACTCTTCTCCTTGGTCACTCGGGCAACTAGTAGTCTTTGCAGTCTTGTCTCTTGGGCGACCTAATCACCTGCATCTCATGCCCTAGTGTGTGTGCACGGAAGGCCTTAGCGATAGTATGAGCGAGCAGTGTCACAGCATCTTAGAACAGGAGGCTGTCCACCAGAGCTATTCTATTGGCTGGGTCTGTTTCCCCTTGCCCTGTCTTAAGGTCCTGGATTTAGAAACCAGAATCCTGTCCTGCTCTACTTTGCTGAGAAGTCAGAACTCTTGTGCCCATGGCAACCTCTTCTGCATATCCTCAACTTTCTCCTTTGCACTTATTTGATGATGTGCCAGACCCTTGTACCTCCAACCAACCTCTGTCATATCTCTTGGTTCAGGTCAAATCTCCTTCCACCCCCCTCTGCAATGCACCCCTCAACACCCTCCTCCTCTTTTCACTGGTTGTCACCTGAAACTAACTCCTGAACACACTCCTCCTTTCCTTTGATGTTGTTTCCAACATTCGTAATACCCCCCTACTGTGGAATGGTCAATGTCCTCTGACCTCCTTCCATTGTTTCCCCCTGTAGCTCTCCCTCCAGCCATATCACTCCTTCTGCTCCAGCACACACATTTCTTTCTCTCCACCACCTTCTTACTTTCTACCACTTCCAGGCTTCTCCTGATCTCTGCTAACCTCCCCCAACCTCCTTCCTCCCGTTCCAGCCCCCTCTCCTCTCAACCCAAGCCTCTTCCAACAATCCTTCTCGGTCTCCAAACCTTGACATTGCAGATCCAAAGTACCCGTCCACTGCTGTGCTGAGAGTTGGCTCTTATGTACTGTTTGGTTGAGATGGTTGCAGCCTGACTTGCTTGAGTGGTTAACTGAATGGTCTGAGCATTCTCAGTGGCAGGGAAACTGTGCCACCCTGACCCACTGGAGGAAATCTTAAAAAGGTCTAGTACTATCTTGAATTGCAGTCCAGAATGTAGCCTCTGCTGGAAGGCTGGCAGCTCCTACTGTCTGTCAAGGTCTGTTTCTGGAAGCTTCCAGCCTCTTAGGAGCTTGATGTAGCTGAACGTGTAGATCTCAGGTGAGTGTGCACATTGAGACTCCTAATTGAGCGGTGGGAAAGGTGAAGAACCATGTCTCCCCCTCCCTTGGTTCAGTGTAGCTGTTTCACCCATTGGTTTCCCTATTGGGAGCGGTTGCACTTCCCGCTATCCCTATTGAATGAAGCAATGCGGGTTCCCTGGAAGGCCGTTTGCAAGGGTTGGGGAATACTCTGAGGTGCACTCTGATCCTCATGGTGCCAAATCAGTAATCCCATATTACTGTATTGGTTTTCAATCCATATGAAAGGAGGAACATGGGAGTCGTTTTCCTCTTTGATGTGATTTGCATGGCAGGTTTGCATGGCTTTGACGTGGGACATCCCATCCAACACTGCCTCTAGCTTTAAAATACTAGATTGGATTACACTGTAGTCTTCCCCCTACTGAATAAGTAGTTGGCTCAACTGGATACAGTCCAGGGTTTCCATCAAACCAAGAGGTGGATTCAGGCAGTGTTGGTTTCCAGAGTCTGAGCTTGCCGAACTGGCCATGAAGACTCGGCCTGGCGATACCACTGGTCTCAAGGGCCTGATGGTAGCTGCTTCAGGTCTGTGATGATGACCATCAGGGTACTAAGTTAAAAAGCCCAGAGTAGAATCCCTAGTTTCTGGTTCCAAACTCAGCAGCCTGGATATGTCAGTAGATATCTTTATTTTTTTTATTAATGTGAAATGGTTCAATGAGAAAGCAAAAAAAAAAAA
Source organism: Ambystoma mexicanum (assembly GCF_040938575.1). Classification (NCBI taxonomy): domain Eukaryota; kingdom Metazoa; phylum Chordata; class Amphibia; order Caudata; family Ambystomatidae; genus Ambystoma; species Ambystoma mexicanum. The sequence goes on along the minus strand of NC_090934.1, from coordinate 1,204,703,585 downwards.
ATACAATGATAAACAAAACAGCATAAAAACAGAAAAGATCCATCAATAGGAACAGTTAACAGCAAAATATGTCCAGTATAATAATTAAAAACTACAAGACAACTAAAACACAAGAAAACACAAATATACACAATACATAGGGTTACCTGTTTTAGGGGTTTATTATTATTTCTTTTTACTTCTGGGGGTGTTTTTCCAGTGTTTTCGAAGATGGCAGAATCTTTGTTTATCAGTGTTTGCCCGTTTTCCCCTTTCAAAAAACCACAGATAACTGTTTTTTCAGGTGTAAACACAGAAATGTTCTTTTATTGCTTCATTGCGTGCATATGTAGGGTAATCACTCTGTGCAAGATGTTCTAAACAATTTCATGTTAATCATGTAATCTGTTGCATTCCTACAAGTCAAAATTATTGTAATACATCATGCAATACTTCTTAGAACAGCGGTCTGCTACCTGCAGCTCTCTACATGTTTTGGAATAGGACTGTTGGGATTTGTCATCCACAACATTTTGTGATCCAAAGGTTGCAGGTCACTGCCTTAGAAGAAAGTGTACAAGACAATTGAGCATGTGTCTTTCAAAAAAAGTAATCAACCTTGAAAAAATCAGAGGGAGGAGACTTTTCAGTGACTATACTGGCTAAGTATAAAAGGTGCCCCCCTTTTTAAACATCACAATTACTTGAACAACCCCCAAAAAAGTGTGCATGTGTGTAAGCATCTTCCCAACCTGCATCTTCATCCACATGGGAGCACTGCAATATATCACAAAGCAATCTAAGAAGCAACAGAACACCATAAAATTAAAACAGTCAGCAAATATTCTAAACACATGGAGATTGAGTCAGTAGTGGTAATGCGCATGCACACTCACAGGGGGCATGGGGTGGGTGGGTGTCTGGCACATGCACACTCATGGGGGTGTGTGGGGGCACATGCACACTCATGGGGGAATGGGGGTCGGTGGGGGTCACATGCACTCTCACAAGGGGCAAAGAGGTGGGTGGGGAGCACAGGCACACTCATGGGAGTATGGGGTGGGTGGGGGCACACAAGGAAACATTGTGGGTCATAGGGGAGGGGGGCACACAAAGAAACATCACAGGTCATAGCGATGGGGGGCACTCAAGGAAACCTCACAGGGCATGGGGAGGCAGAGGGCAAACAAAGAAACATCAAGGGTCATAGGGGAGGGGGATCATGCAAGGAAACATCGCGGGGCATGAGGATGAGTCAGGGCACTCGAGGAAACATCGTGGGTCATAGGGGTGGTGGGGGGCAAACAAGGAAACAATGCGAGTCATAGGGGTGGAAGGGGCATGCAAGGAAACATTGCAGGTCATAGGGGAGGGGGTCATGCAAGGAAACTTCACAGGGCATGAGGGTGAGTGGGGGCACACAAGGAAACATTGCAGGTCATAGGGGAGACAGGGGGCAAACATGGAAACATTGCGGGTCATAGGGGAGATGGGGGGCATGCAAGGAAACATCACAGATCATAGGGGAGGCACATACAACCTTACCTGACAAAGGGGTCTAACATGTTCTGGTCCAGGCCTCAGAGGTCATGGTTGGAGGGGGCACATTAGGCCCCCCTCAGGCCTGCTAATGGTTCCTTCCCAATGATAATGCCAGAGCTGTGAGGTCTGTGTTATGACTAGGCACTCATTTTGACATTCGGCCACAAGGTTGTAATAGTGCATGATCATTTCAGTTCCAATAGATAATGGGCTTCATTACAAGTTTGCCGGTCCGGGAACTACGGTACAGTAAGCTTGCCGGTATTGTAGTTACTGGACCGGCAAACTACGAGTTGTGGTCGCGGGTGCCTTTCTGCCCGCCAGATCTGACCTGGCGGGCAGAGCGGCACCCGTAAGCACAGCATGTCGGATGCACAGACCGCATTCTGAATGCTACAGTGCATCCGATCTCCCCATTCCCATTGAGCCCTATGGGACTGAAATGGGAATGAGAGATTTTTTTCCGGCATCGCGTATGGGCATATACCGGGTCCAGTGAGGCCGGAATGCCCCGGTAATTGCCCATTCGCGGGTGCCGGAAATTTTCAGAAGTTTGGTGGCAGCCTGCCGGTTTTACCGTCAAGGCTACTGCCAAACTTATAATGAGGCCCAATGCTTTCACAGAGCTGCCAGGATAGCTCATCAGCAACGCTTCAGTCTTGGATACAAAACAACATGGTTTCGAATCCCGCTCCCCGCACTTTCCAAGTATGAAAAACCAAGGTTTATCAGAGTCCTACGAAGAATATAAAACCATTAACAGGGGTTCGATATTGGTATTTTTCGGTTATCACCAAAAACCGGAAAACCCTAAAAATTAATGAAAATGAAAAATGCACATGCCTCAACGAAAAACCTAATAAGATTCAGCTCAATACTTTGTTTTTTATGTTGTTGGGGTTAGAGGCCAGCACCTCCTCTGATACCTGCAAAGAAGTCAAAATAGATTGGCACTAGAGATGCCAGTTGTAAAAATGGCATCACTCTTGTTGTTCACCAATTTCTTCAACAGTTATCATAATGACCCTTCAGTAGCAAGCAGGATCTTCATAAGCAGTGCTGGAATAAACCCTGTGGAGGCCCCTCGGCAGTCGAAATTTCGGGCCCCCTTGCAAATTATCCTAATTAGTTTTAAATTTTGGATGCCCATACGCACGAAGCCAGGGTGTGTCATAGACTCAATGAGTTTGTACCTGGGCTCTGGCTGGCACACACGGGCACACAAGTAAAAAAAGAAAATGAAAAAACTGAAAATGCAAGTCGGACTCGGCTGCAGGGCCCACACGTGGATGTGGTTGGAGACAGACCAATATGATTTTGAAAAATAAAATGCTAACGTGGCGCAGGCTGCCGGACCGGTGTGTCGAGCCTCGGACACAAATCCAAAATCCAACTTAAGTGCTGGCAGGTGAAGGGGACCCAAAAAGGAGTGGGGCCCATGGGCCAGTGCCTTCTTGGCCTAATGGTTAATCCAGCACTGTTCGTAAGAAAGGACAGGTTCTTTCATTTCACTATAGCCTCAAGAGACAGCAAACCCAATTCATACCGAATAATGGGGACTGGAACGCCCTTTGGTTGGCATAGAACTCGCCCCCAAAAAACTTCTTTCAATAAAGGCAAGCATGCTAAATCTATTACTGGCAGTATTTCAGAACCATATGGCAAAACAGGAACAATCTTGGCCTTATAGAATGTAATCAACGGAAGAGCAGAAAATCGGTCATATGTGTTATTAAAAATAGAGGCCCGAGAAGCCAATCTGACTGCTTTGGGTTTAACAAGGCTAAAAGGACTGCACTGCTAACACCCCCACTTAGGGCAAACCCCAGATGTCTAAAGGTATTTAAAACTTCATGTTCAAGTTTGTTTAAAAAACATTTCTAATTAGCATTTGTTTTTTAATTTTCCTCGAACACAATATCAAGATCTTAGTTTGATGTATATTGTTTATTAGATTGTTCTTGCAATGTTAAAAGCTGCCTTTGCAAGCCAATAGGAATCATCAGCATATAAGAGCCAGTTTACTGAATTTAAACCTAAGCATGGAGGACCAAATATGAGCTTTACTTTCAGCAACCCCAATATCTGAAATATCTGTTTCCTCTCGTTGGAGTCTTTATTATTAGATATAGCACTTCATATTAGTTTCCAGTTTTTTTATTTCAAAGCATTTCCACATGTTTTTTTTTTATCAAAAGGGGATGCACATGGAGTAAGATATTTGCCCAACAACACACCATTTTTGGCAAATTGGGAAACTGGGACTAGGTAACATTATAAATGCATAAGCTTTGGAAAAGAAACATAATGAGGAGGAGGATCTTGTGGGGGGCCCATGCGATCCTCCTTGTGGGCCCCCCCAAGGTGATCAAGAGACTTGACCCCAATACTCCACCTTCAACATTGATGGTATCCCGATCTCTGTCTCCCCATTTGTGAAAACTCGTGGGTATATCTTGACTCTACCTTTTCCCTGTCATGTCAGTGCCATTGCCTCTTCCACTGCCTACACTACAAAGCTGCTCAACACATCCAGACCCTTCCTATCTCGGGACATCTGCCTTACCATACCGCGAGTAACTGTAGGATCTCGGCTTAATTGATGCAGTGCTTTTTTTGCAGGCACTACAAACAATAATATTCAGAAATTGCAAGTCATTCAAAACAATGCACTCAGAGCAGCACTGAATATACCCAACATGTAACACATCACTGAAACAAGAAGAAAAGTCCACTGGATCCCTGTTTGAGAACTTATTCTTTTGAAAATCCCTCTCCATCACACACAAATTACTGTCCAAAGATGCCCCCCCTTACTTATCCCAAAATCTTATCATCGCATCTTCCTCCAAGCCCACTAAGGCGATGGGTCAGACGAATACAGAACCATCGGAGCTGGGAGAAAAGGAGAGAGAGCGGCCACAATTGGTCAGAAACATACCATGACGACTCATTTGAAGAGATGGGGTGAGAACATTGTGCAAGACTCATGCAACAGTTTCATTTGGGGCGGTGTTATGTTGACAGATATAGTTCTGGGGCGAGGGGGGCGGGAGCGGGTGGGAAGTGATGTAGAAAGGGTAGGGTTGTATTGATGGGAACGAGCATGAATAAAGACATGTGAGACCACGACTCTGTCTTTGCCCGTTATTTGCGATTGGCGTTATTGAAGTATTCAAGACTCCGGCCAGTTTGAGGTAGCGAGTGGTGCCTCGACAGCTGCCTAAGCCCACAAAGTCATTCAGTCCAAATTTAAATGGGCCAAAGGTGGTTGCTCTAGTTTCCTGGCCGTCACAGCCAAGCACTGGAACTTTCTCCCGCCCACCTTGCAAGCAGAACATTCAAATGGACATTCCAAAGAGGTCTAAAAACGTTGCTGTTCACCTAACCACAACAGAAAATTACCACTGCATGAAATGTCAATCCAATTACAAAGTATGTTTACTTTTCCTGTACTATTTCTCAAGTAACTTGTCATGTCTTAGCGCCTAGATGAACTTGGGCTTTGTGCGCTTTGGAAATTTAAAAATAAATAAATAACACAAACTTGTTGCCTATATAACATAACAGGAAGGGACATAGAATGATCTTTCCACCCTCTGACCTTCGGGGTACACGTTTTAAACAATGTTTATTAGAAACCTGACACTTCAGCATATTAATCAACAGTGATTGATAATGAGCACCAGCAACTTATAAAACCACCAAACCTTAAAGGCATACTGCTTTTCACAGATCAAAAATTAGATGGCTAAGTTAGGGGGCTTCACAGCAGTACACAGAGCTTGCCAGCAGAAATAGGCATAGCATTTGCTACACCAGAACGATGCCCATGATTTTCATTCAGAATGCCTGCTGCTAAAAACTATGAGTTATCCATTGGATCAGAGATTCATATTTGTGCAATAATGCACTGCTCGCCACACCTTATCAATTTAATATAGCAAGTTATGATGATGTTTAATTCATGACTACACCCTCCAACATTTGGCAGATAAGGACTCTGCGGTATAAGGATCTTAAAGGATGCGCCCAATATCACATATTCTTTTTCAAGAAGTTAAGGCAAGGCTAGAATCCACATCTTCTGGTTCCAAAGTGTGCAGGTTAGCCACACAACTATGTTCTGCATCTGTTGGCAATTTGTGGTATATTTAAGGCTGGACTGGAAGCTAAAGTGATTTGCCCAAGATCACACACGTTTTGCCCAGCTGGCTAGTTAGGATGGGCACTCTTTCTTTCTCCACCAGTCCTCTTCCCTCCCTTCTCTCCCACCATTCTTGTCTATTCCCCACACTCTCTTCCAACACCTCCTTCCCTTTTATTTCCTCTCCTCCCATGTACCGGCTGTCGGTGGGACACTCTGGGGGGAGGGTGGACATGTGCATTTGGGATTATTGATGAAGGTCGCTCTATGTCTCGGCCGATTGGGCGCTAGACAGCTGGTTGGGATGTGCTGCATAGGGCTGAATTTGGTATGCATCTGTGTGATGGGGTTGGGCCGGTTGTGGTGTAGGTAGTGAGTGGTGCTGTCCCTGGGTGATGATGGAGGGTTGATTGAAAGTGAGAAACTGCATGTGGGGAAGTGGAGTGTGGAAATATGGCTGTGTGGGTGGTTTGTTGTTTGACTGGATAGGGTGAAGAGATGTGCATGAGGGGCAACTGATGGAGGGTGGGTGGAGTGTAGCAATGTGTCCTTCGAGGGTTTGGAATGTGAAGATTCGCAGGTAATGCAATTATAGGGTGGGAGGGCTATGTCTGTAAGGGCAGGGGTTAAGGATGAGTTGGACACTAGCAATACACATTCCAAGCTGACTAATGTGGGATTCTAGGTAATCCTGCCTGAGCCCATTATGTTTAATACGTTGTATGTGCTTTATTATAATACTGCATAAGATTAATACGGTTAATCCCCTCCCTGATTTCATTATTAATAGTCTGCTACTAATTGGTCATTATGACAAACCCTCTTATTGATCATGAGAATTGCTGCTGACTCTCAAAGTCAACACTGCTGACACATTCCCCGCTATTATGATTTAGGGTCACGTGCCTGCTGTCAGAAACAGCACATTCTGCTTGATTACAATTATCCCTAATCCTGTCTGATGTCATTATTGCTCTGTAAGGGGAAATTATACGAGCCTTATTGGCCAGTGCACTTACAAATGTGCTTGAAATGCGGAGTATGGGTCCTCATTTAAAAATAATTTGGGAGAACAAATCCCGTAAAATTGATTACAAAATAATTCTGTTTTCTTTGTTTTACCCCTGACATTGTCTCAAGGTGGAACATCATTTCACGTTGATCCACTGCCTTGTTCATTGGAAGATTTTGCAGGGCTGGTGAGCGCACATGCGCTGTACAGCCACACGGGCCACAGTCATGTTCTATGTGTGCCTGATTTGGGCTGAGGGCCTGGTTATGTTGAGTGAGTCATTGGTGTGTGTTCGCCTATGCCGTGCCTGCATGGAGTGGTTGCCTCCACCTCTGTGCCAAGTATGCTGCCAATGGATGCAATGGGGTTGCCAAATAAATGAGTCAAACTCTCCTGTATCATGTCTCTCCTCCAAACCAACCACACTCTCCAGTTCAATTATGGTGAGCACTTTCGGCTCTCCAGCTGTCGAGGTGATGGCGTCTGCTCCCTCTTTGCCAGTGCTGTTCTTTGCACTTAGGCCTTTGAAATCTGCTTACGTACTGTGAGCATCAGATCATGTCAGAGCTTGTATATGGTGGGAGACTGGCTGGGAGAGATGGGGTGCCAATGGATCTTCCCTTATTCCTATCCTTCTGCTGGGACCTGACCTATATCCTGCAGCTGTAACTTTAAGATTAAAATCTTTTTATTCTTGTGGCTCCTGTGCTCTTTGACCTCGGGTAACCTCAACTGATATGATAGGTTATTTATAACACGCTTAACACCCAGAGGTTTCTAAGGACCCGGGGATCAAACTTGTGCTGTTCGGTATCGTCTTGCTTCCAAAGCGAGCATGTTGCCGCTGAGCTATCCTCCCGAGAGACCCATTCATCAATATGTCTTTCCTTAGGAGTAAGTTCCTTAGAAATTGTAGATTAGGTTGAAGTCTTGCGTGGGCAGCTAGAACACTGCTGTGTTGTCACCACCACTACAGACGAACTAGCCCCTTATTACTGGCATGCTCAGAGGTTAAGGAAATTAGACCTTTATATTATAACGGCTGCTCCCAGGTAAAGGTGGAATGGCGCTGCTGTGGCATTCCAGAATGCATTGCCAGCCTGCCCCGATTCGAGTCACCATGGTCAGAACAAGGTTGTAATTGCCAATGAGTTAAAAAAAGATTGAAGTACAACTAACAACAAGACCAATAGGCGATGTGTGGCCCAAAATCCTCCTTCTTTAGTTTGCACATGTCCAGGGCCTCACAAAACTGCATACGGCTTTAAGTTATTACATTCCTTAGATATGGCGATTATTCCACATTTAGGAGACTGACCCAGAGCAGGGTGAACTCAAAATCGTCCTTCTATGTTAGAAGTTGAGATCTCTGTGTGCTTGAAATTGCCATTAGTAGTGCTGATGTAGGAGTGGACCATGGAAGTGAGTGAGGAAGGGTGGATGGCTTACCCTGTCAGAAGGGACCTCCACTCCCAAATGTCCACCACAGTCTCTGCTGTGCACGCTCCTCGGTCAGGGGAAGCAATGGAAGACTCGTGCATAAGGTGCCCTGTGGAGCCTTGGGCAACTCATAAACATCACAGCCTGGGTAGTATTTAACATCTAAGAATGCTGTCTGGTGTTCTTAGCTCATGTCCGAGAGATCATAAGTGCTGGAGCAGGGGCTAGTCCGCCCCTCACTTCACCCACCGCTGCAGGGTAGATGGAAGGGCCCTTGTCAGGAGCTGTGCTTGGCTCAGGCAACCCCTGAGATTATGTGGAATTATGGAGGTAGTCCCACCTGTAATGGTCCCCTACAAAATCATACACATATATAGGAAATTAGACAATTAAATAACTGTACATGTAGCCCATTAACACTCAACAAGGCTATAAAAGAGGATACAGATCAGCCTGTACTATTGAATTGTGGCGGTTCAAAGTTTGGGGAAAAGATCCCCTTAAGAAGATCTCACCTGCTTTATCCTGCCATGAAGATGGTGGCCACTTCAAGGGGACGGCAGGGGCTGTTCAAGTGTGGAGAGCCCCGTTATCAGTTGCAAACGCCTGCCAGATAGTCTTCCTGGGCCTGCCTAATTTATTCTGTGTTGTTATTTAATGATGAAGGTTTGCTCTGCTGGGTTAACCATAGTCGGTGACTGAAATGAGCCTAAGCCACACTGGAGAGGTTGGTGCCACCAGGTGTCTCACTTGTTACTGACACCACTGCAAAGCCCTTTCCAATCCGGGCTTCACCACACCCTAACAACTGGCCAGAAACCCCTCAACTACACTGCTAGGTACTAAACATACTAATAACTCTTTTTAGCCTGCATTCTAGATTCCACTCTCAAAGCGTTGCTATCTCCCTGCCTTCTACCGCGTATTTTGTTATCCTATTGGCACAATGCTAAAAGAAGCAAAACCTTCCGATTTCTATGCTTACTGTAGCTCTAAGCTGCTCCTAGCCAGAGCAAAAGCTCCATGCCATAAAAGCCCCTACGGAGGCAAGTGGGTTTATGGCAATTCCACTGCTTTCCCACTAAGGGCAACCATCTGTCCAGAGGAGACATCTGGGGAACGTGGTCACTATATGTGGAATTCCCTGCGGTGGCTTAGGCCGAAGCAACCATAACACTTAGATCCCAGCCCAGGTACTGCAGCCCCAAACCCTTCTCACATTCTGGCAGAGTTCCGATAATTGCCTGGGTCCAACCGTATAAGACCCAAAATCATGTTCACAACACTTGCTTCAATCCAGCAATAGGCTTCCGACGGATTGAGCACTCACCGGGAGGTAGTTTCCGTTTGCCAACACTGGACAAGTACTTTCTTTCCCATTGACCCTTAAATAGACCCAAGCTCAATACTCAATGTGGCTTATTTTAGGAACAGGGGCCTGGAAACCCCTCCTATCTTCTTCCATTCAGAAATCCTCCAATTTAGCCATCATGCAGCTGTCTGCTTTCCGCCTCGCCACTGCTAGCTCGCTCACTCTTGTGGCCCCAAAGAATACAAATAAAAGATGAATTGAACACCAGTTTGAAAAGCATCTCTAATGTGCAAAGACAGTCTGCAGTCAATCTAAGGCAACTTAACACAACTTCTTGGGCCTCATTACGACCCAGGCGGTAAGTTACCGCCTGGGTCGTACCTTTACCACCATGGCGTAAACTACGTTTACGCCATGGTGGTTGGCGGACTTACCGCCCCATTCCGAGGTTGGCGGGGCGGTAAGTCCCCAATCCCCATTTACCCTTCCCCATTCCCATTTTTGCCCCATAGGGCATAATGGGAGTGGGGAAGGCGTTAATTACGCCACCGTAAATTACGGTGGCGTAATTAACAACAAGGTCCCTTAGCGCCATGGATTTTAACACCTGCTAAAAGCAGGTGTTAAATCCTCCATGGCGCTAAGGGACCTCGGAATCAGGCGGTAAGGGTATGCGCTGTTTACGCCGCCGTAAAACCCTTACCGCCTGGGTCGTAATGAGGCCCCTTGTCTTTCGCTAAAGCAGAACCTTTTGAATGTGCAAAACCTGATCATGTATCATGTTTCTTCAGACAAATACAGAACAGTGTACAATCTGCTGCAAAATCACCTGCTTAGAACAAAGAACAAACATGGCAACTCTACTTTATGAAAAAGTATTATTTGATACTTTATTCTGTTGGACTTGTTGTCCAAGTTTAATACCATGCACCATGGGATCTTGGTTCAAAACATGCAAAGCGGTGGGAGACAGCTGATATATCCTTTCAATTCGTCCAGGAAAATAGGTTGCAGAAGCTCGCATTGCAGGCTTTTTTAATTTGGCCGCCCAGAGTATTATGTTTCACCATAGTGGTAATTCCTCTCCCCCATCATTTCTAATCTGATACCAGTCCTTGACCTCATTGATACTATAGAGGTGCAGGTGGACACGTCATCCCTAGCTCCCGCCCCCTCACCTCCATCATATTGGAACAACAGGAGAAGAGCCCTATGTGGGACACCAGATATTATCCCAATTCCACCTTGAGTGTATGAAAGGGGATATGCACTCAGACAACCGCATTGAATGTGCTCTGGTACTGAAAGGGTGGAAGGATGTCTGCACACACCATCGGACTTCGAAGAGCTATAAGAAAAATCGGACGAGGGCAGAGTAACATCATGGGGAATAGATACGAAGAAGCACTGAAACAATATCTAACGACTTAAAGAATAAAGATGTAACTGAAATAATAAGAAAAACATGAAATCAATGAATAAGAAATCATATGCACCAAAGAAATAAATGAGGAGTAATGAACTGAGTGAATGTATATATGCAGACATGCAAGGTAGTTGAAACACATAGAAGCTAGCTGCAGAAGAAAACAGAACATGGTTAAGGCAGCCATTAGAAAAATATTGGACACCGGACTCGTGTTGAAATCAATCAAGCTACCTCACAGACAGACCAGGGCTGCAGAGTCAGAAGATGCTGGAAAAACAGTTTCGTGTGAGGAATAAAGAGGTGTCTATTGGCCTGGAATCAAGGATGCCACATCAAGCGATAATTGAATTGCGCAAAGGGATTGAAGAGGATAGGCCATGTACACCAGACATATTTCTCTTAAATTAAGCAAAGAAGAAAACTTCAACGAGATCCAAGTATTGGAAAACCAAAGATGCAAAAAGCCTATGCAAGGTGGAGTGAGCAAGTCTCTAGAGGCCAAGAGGAGTAATGACACCCAACTTAAGTGGATCACCTAGCAGTAATCAAAAGGTTGAAATTGACAAAATCAGGGTTTCCTCACACGTGATTCAGAAGTCGGAAACAAGGGCTATTCATTAAGCTCCAGATGAAGATAATTGTGTTCCTACACTCCCTTAAAAGTCCCAGAACAGAGAACAGGCTGCAAGGTCAACTATAAAGAAGAAGCCTTGGCTTGGGGCCTGACCGATGACACATGATGGACTAATTGGCAAGTGGGTAGTAGTCTGACGTTGCTCTCTGCACTTGAGTTTCATTTTGATTATGTGCTGCTAACGAGCCAAAAGTCCAAGGTTGGGAAGGAATGCCAACCAATCAGAGGGTCTATGTAGCAACATGCTATACAATGTTGCACAGGCGAACCTGCTGCTGTTATTCTGCTACACTCTGTATTATACATATTTAGAAGTGGTTCAAGGTGTGCCTATTAGATAAGGGGCATCCAGTAATATTGCTAATACTTATATGATATATTGTCACATATGTTCCCTTAACCAATCCCGCTCTTCAATAGGTTTTACAGTTTGCCATATAGGATGACGTCCTAGATGACGCATATTGAGCTATAAATTCTTTGTGAAATCAAAATTGAAGTGTGAGTGTGTGGACTACAGTTTGTTGTTCTCCAGATTGCCCTACTTTTATTTTATGCTGAAAATAAAGAAGTACTTTGTCATATTCATTGAATCTGTCCGGTTATTTGGGTCTGAGATCATTATTGGTAATTCCATCCAGCACATCAGATGCTTCAAGGTGCTAGAGCACAATACCCTAGTAGGGCATGGCCACTCCTGCACAAAAGGCACCCGTCTCTGTGTACCGTACATGGGACTGTATCAGCCCAAAATGCCATTTATTATGCATTGACAAAGTCAAAAAGCAATAACAATCCCATTACATCGATTAAGGGGACATAGGGTTGCAGGGGTGTCCCCTGCTCCCATTGTTCGGGGCAATGGGCTCAGAGTTTGCAGGGGTGTCCCCTGCTTCCATTACTTGGATAGCGGGGGACAATAAAATGTTTAAAAAAAGAAACAAGGACCCTACAGTGCCAATTCTTACCCATGTTAGTGGAAAGCAACTGACACCGCAGGGATAGGGGGGAGTCGGCGGCAGAAAGGTAACTAGCATAAAGCAGGTGTGGGGATGCAGGAAAAAGTGATCTATGTGATCACTGCACCTCACTGTTTTTGTATTTAGCATTTCTTTTGTCGACATTTTCTGCGTCGCAGTGATCACATAGATCCGATGGGAGAGAAGGGCAATTGAAAGCCATTGTTTGGATGCTTTAGAAATACCAATACTTGCATAGAGCATAGCTGGTGCACTGGGGAAAGCAGGTTGCAATGAAATGGTGGTGAGCACATTATTCCAATACCCACCATCCGCAGCGTACATTATTGTCATTCCTCCATTTCTAGGCCTGGAAAAGAACGCTAAGAACTCACCGTCTGCTTGGGAGCTGAGCTCCCTCCTCAACCACTTCTTAAGTGCCACATGAAGTCAGTCTTCTTTTGCATGCATGGACTCTAGAGGAACTTTCATCTCCTACCGCCAGGGGAGAGGTAAGCGATCCTGGGAGCCACTGAGCGTTCCAAATTAGAATGTGTAGCATTATTGAGGGTATCTCACTGAGGCAACACTGGGGGTAGCAGGTTGCTCAAAACGCTGCTGTTAGACTGATGGTCTAAACATCGCACGACCGTGTAACTGCAGCTGGAAAAGACCCCTGCTGGCTTACATGCAAGATCGCAGGTGTTGAACACAAAATAATGTAAAGGGTGCTTCTCTGTGTGTTAACAAAATAATGACAGAGTACAGCCCCAACAGGATCCTATAACCCTGTAAAGTAGACCTCGGCTTTAGTTTTGGATATTAGCTGAACCTTTTAATTGTTTTATTGCTAGGAGGAGTGTGACAAATGAGGAAGGACACGCAGCCGGTGGGTGTTGTTTGGTTGCTTAGCCATGCATAGACTGGCCCAAGGTCCTGCCAATCCCCATGGCCATACCCGCCCACTCTACCTAACTATCCCCACCCCAAAACACATACTCCTGGACTCACTCTCTTTTAACTATCTCTTTCAAGCAGTACCATCAAACTTTGGCCTGCCAGGGTTATTTCTAAGTTGTACGCAGAGAGAGTTAATTTAAGGTGCACACACCTACTAGTCTACTACAAATGTGGTAACGAAGTGTGCTTTCAGTCTCTTGCTTTATATATGTTGATGTTTTGGTTTGTGTGTAGGTCTTAGTTAGGCATTTACTAGACACTCCTATCATAGCCCCAGGTAAGGGGTTTCGTGTAAACCTGCATGTTCTCTGTTGGCAACCCTAGTAATCTGTAAGTATTCTTCACTAATTGATGTATATGTAACCTTGTATCTCTAAGACTACTTCTGATAGGTGGCTTTTCTGTAACCCTTAAATAAGCCTTCTTATGCTCTGTTTACAGCGCCTCGATGCCCACAGGCTGTAGTGTGCTCTATAAATGTAAAAACAATAAAATAAAAAAGAAAAATAAATACCGCCCATTTAAGGCTGCTCCTAAAAAACGGACACCTTATTTTGACCAACGCAGAGCAGTTCCAACATGTCATGATTAGACATTCATTGAGGGTTTTTCAACCCCCAAACTACTCTTATCAGGTGCCCCCCTACTCCCAGTCCTCTATCCCTCGCAGTGCCTTGTCCTCCTCACAACACACATGCCCCTGAACAATCCATATTATGTTCCCCTCTCCTTCACTTTCCACATCCCCCTTTTGCAAACCCTCTCCAAACCACTTCTCTGCTCCGGCATCTTCCGAGCCGGCTCACCTCTCTCCGGCCCTCCCTTTACGGGGCATCAGTGATCAGCATTTTTTGGGCAGTGTCTTTTCGGGCGGTCCAGGAAACACTGCCCAGAGACCTGCAACAAAGGTAATCACACCCTCGTCTAGATCACTATTGGAGGTGCTAGAGTGCTCAATTGTTCAATATTATGCTGAGAACTGTTTACCAGGAAATAGAGAATTGCAAGATAGGGAGGAGTGCGTAGCCGTGGAAGACCTCATGGATGAACCACAATCCATCTACATGGGTGCACAAAGTGGGAATCTGGAGGACTTTATTCAGGACATGCGCTTGCCCACCAAACAGGGCTGTCCGCTGGGTCGCTCAGGCCAGGATTTCAGTGGTGGGAGCAATTTTATAAAAGAACTCCCATGTATTCCATCTATAATTAAAGAAGTGAGTAGTAACCAGCCAGCATGCCCACAGGGTGAACCTGGGGTTTCTACATCAGAATCTACCGATAATTTGGGCTTAAACCTGTTATTTGATGGCGAACCAGCTGAAGGGCCCAGTGCAAATATAAACACAGATCATATTCTATATTTTGCCACACACTTTAATAGGCTCTCAACAGCCTTTTTGGAATTGAAGGATGCCCTCAGATTGTTGACGGATAGGTGTGACAAGGATGCAGGGAACATCAATGACTGTCTGAGGTTAAGTCTGTGTCCAGTCTGGTGGCAAGGGATGTTGACAAGAAAAAAGTTATGTACGTGCAGTCGGGACCTGAGGTCATCTGTATCTCTGTGCCGAAAGTTGCTAAGGATAATTTGCCACCTACTCTGGCAGAACCGGTGGCAAGCTCTAGGGTAGGGGTGATGGCGGCTGCTAAATCAGATGATGAACAAACAAATGATGTCCTCTTTGCAGCCCAAAAGCGAGGTGGAGTCTAACACCAGGATGTCCATCTCCCATCCCACTATTAAGGCTGACAATGGAAAGCGTGGCAGTGTGTATGGATGTGACCCGGGTGACTGTGGAAATAAGACTGGGAACAGACAAAGGATCACATCCACACTGCCCAAAAGTGAGGCTAAGCCTTCTACCAGGATGCACTGCCCTTCACTTATTTCCAAGTCATAAGTTGAGGTAGGCCACCCCAAAGAGCTCTGAGGTATCCAAGCGGGCAAGGGATAAGGTGTATGCATTCCCTATACTGGTTGGACAATCGATACAGCTTTAGGGAATGTGGTGTGACGGTGGAGACTGTGAATTGGCTCGGCCCAACAGGGAAGCAAGTGAGTGGTGGCTTGTTAAATGTTGTGTCTGATCGGTCCCATGTTACCGAGTCAGCTAATTCCCTAGTAATTGTCTCATGGAATGTGGCCTGTATTACATCGAGATTGGGCTGCCCAGAGACCAGGTCATTTCTTGAGAAGGTGATATTGTCCTATCACAGAAGACCTTGGCAGAAGAGAATGTCCCTGTGGATGGGTGTGTGGCATATTGCATAGCGGCTCGGAAAAATCCTACGGGACGCTGCTATGGTGGTTTGTGTGTCTTGGGCAAAACCCACTTACTTAGCGAACTGTTTCCTCTGGAGTTTTCTCATCCATTTTTTCAGGTGGTTAGAATCCTCATGGTGGGTGGGAATGATGTGTTAGTGGTCAATTCTTATAATAGTGCCCATGCACAGTTCACCAGGGGATGGCTCTTGGTGCTATCCGCCATTAAGGAGGGCCTGGTCAATCTGGTGGCTGTTAATGGGCTATTTTATATTCTTGGGGGGATTTTAACACCAAGGTGAGTGGCGGTCCCGGAACTGGCCTATTTGACTATTTGGATGACGATTTGCGGTATCTTGATTCCTATCATGAAGGATGTTAGACTTTGTAGATAGGGGCTCAGCCTGTGGAAGCTTTTGCATCAATGGGGGTTGTGTTTGGCCAGTGGCCGTTTCTCTGTTGATATCCCTGGCAATTTTGCTTTCTCGTCAGCCTTGGGTCACTCAACTATTGATTACCTATGTGTCCCAGTAAAATTCTGGGACCATGTTATTAAGATCAGTGTGCGGGTTGACATATGTAGTGATCATTTTCCTATCAGGCTTGTGCTCAAAATGCAGGACAAACAAGCACTGCTCGTTCTGTCATACCAGTCGGTGGTGGCTCCGATGGCCAAAGGATTAAAATGGCAGTTAGCAGACAGAGAGAGGTTGCATAGGGATATTGTCGTTAACAATAGGCAGGAGTTGTATAACCTCTTTTCAGGCAGTCCCAATCAGAGTGTTATCTTACTAATTCTGATCACTGCTGTCGAATTTATCTGTTTCATTTACTCAGAAAGCTAGCACAAAAAATTGGTAAAGAGGCAGCCGGCTGGTTTAACTCAGAGTGTTCAACATCCAAGAGTATTTTGCTTGAAACCCTGAAGAAACCCCTGTCTTCTAAAAGGGATATAGTTGGTGCCCAGGCTCTGTTTAAAAGGGCTATTGTCGTCAGGAAAACTGAAATCGAAGCTGAGTCTTGTGCGGTCTGGGTACATTCTTATGTTACTAATGACTGCACGCTTTTCTAGGACATAGTGAACAATGGGCCTTTCTACAAATTTAAGTCAAGTCATGCTGATGTCATGGTTTCTGATCAGGCCTGGTGACTAATTTATCCGCCCTATATAGTGTGGGTGATGTGGTACTGGCCATTGAACGACTGCTGGACACAGATCCCCGGGAATGGACAAATTGTTTTGAAAGTAGGGGAAGAAATTGCTTCAGCCATAAAATGTCAAAAAATAAATAGGGCTCCAGGCCCTGATAATGTTCCAGCAGACCTGTTCCTATCAGAACCGGACCTCTGGGCCCTGAATTTGACTATGGGTTTTAACACTATGGCCCTCATTACGAGTCAGGCGGTGGACCATGGTGCTATTAGCACCATGGTCCATGCCGGACTCCGGCATGGTGGATGGCAGAATTACCGCCCCATTCCAAGGTGAGTGGGGCGGTAATTCCCCATTCACCATTTGCCCTTCCCCATTCCCATTTTTGCCCCATAGGGCATAATGGGAATGGGGAAAGGCGCTAAGTATGGTGCCGCAAATTGCGGCACCGTACTTAGCACCAAGGTCACTTTGCGGCATGGGTTTTAACGCCTGCAAAAAGCAGGCGTTAAAACCCGGGACCTCTTAATCAGGCGTTAAGGGTTTAACGGCGCCGACGGCGCCGTTAAACCCTTAACGCCTTACTTGTAATGAGGGCCTATGTGTGCATGGTGTGTGTACCCTGTCCTCTGGTCACGAGCAGTAATTCAGACAATATATAAGAAGGGGCAGAGGGTGCTAGCAGTGTCATATAGACCTATTTCACTTCCAGACTCTGTGTTTAAGATCATGGGGAGGGTTCACCTAGGGAGATTGGAGTCCTGGTTGGAATGTAACAATATTCTTTCCCCCATTCAGTTGGGGTTCAGACCAGATCTTGGAACAGTGGAGCAGTCCCAGAACCTCTATCTGGTGGTGGTTCACTCTTTATATATTAAGGATGAAACCATTGGGGGCCATTACGACCCAGGCGGTAAGTACACCAACTTTACCACCATGGTGTAAACTACGTTTACACCATGGTGGATGGCGGATTTACCGCCCCATTCCAAGGTGAGTGGGGCGGTAAATCCCCATTTCCCATTTACCCTTCCCCATTCCCATTTTTGCCCCGTAGAGCATAATGGGAGTGGGGAAGGTGCTAATTACGGCACCGTAAATTACGGTGCCGTAATTAGCACCAAGGCGGTTTAGCGCCATGGATTTTAACGCCTGCTAAAAGCAGCCGTTAAAATTGGAATCAGGTGTTAAGGGTTAACGACGGCGTTAACCCTTAACGCCTGAGTTGTAATGAGGCCCATTGTCTTTTCTTTCATGGATCTTAGCACCGCCTTTGACAAAGTCAGTCGTAACAAATTGTGGTGTGTGCTTAGATCCATAAATGTCCAGATACACAGGCCACCGCGGATGAAGGCAGTGTCTCCAGAAGATCCACCAGTGCAAGGAGCGGCGTGCACTGCTTATTTTCAGGTGGAGCAAGGTGTGCGTCAGGACTGCGTGCTGGCCCCCCTGCTTTTTTGTTTGCATATTAATGGGCTTTATACCCATTTACTTATTTCTACTCCAGATGTCCCCTGGCTGGGTAGTTGGCGTGTGCCATTACTGGCTTATGCAGACGATATGGTCTTGCTGGCCCGTACTCCCGAGCCTACCAGCGCCTGATTGAGGATTACTCTTCATTCATGGATTCACTCGATCTAAAGGTAAATGCCCAGAAATCGGCAGTTATGGTTTATAGCAAGTGCCCCCCAAAGTTTCAGGTGATATTTAGCAAGGGGGTCTTGATTCCCAGAGTCTCTTACTCTTTGACTACCTTGGGTTCAGATTTCCTTCAAACCTTCGTGCGCAAGCCCATGTTGTTAAGCAGACTGCTAGCTTTAAACAGTCTATAGCGGGGTGGCACTAACCATGGATATGTTTAAGGCTAAACCAGTCGAGCTGACACTCAAGGTTTATAATGGAAAGTTATTTCTGTGGCCAGGTATGGAATGGAGTTGTGGGATACAGCAAGGTTGCATCAATCCAGATGGTGGTTAACACTATTCCTGAAACAAGTACTGGGCCTTCCTCGCTCGGCCCCTAATTTTGCAGTGAATCAGGAATTGGGCTGCAGGTTTATCAGTGATTGCATCACAGCGCAGCCTGTCACCCACTGGCTTAGAGTCGGGGGTAACAGCAAAGCCGGTTTAACACAGCACCTAATTAGACATTTGGTTCCCAGGGACCCTCATCTGAAGATTCCCAGGCTTAGGTGTATAAGGGCAATGTTGTCAGAAGGACACATGGCTCAATATTTTCTCCTGAGGGATGTTATGCTGCGCATTGTTTTAAGAGCTATAAAAGTGAGGGTGTTTCAGCGAATTCCGGATAATAGGGAGTCTTCCGAGAGCCAGAGGCCCGCTAACAAGAAACGTGCGATTATTGCGAGCCCGGGTCTGCAGAAATATTTCCTTTGGGCACAGAATCCCTCTAAGCGTGTTGTCACCACCAGGGCACGCTTTCATTGTATCCATCTAAGAGCAGTGATGGGGGCCTGGTCGAATGGCAAGGAAAATCCATTGTGATTTTTTTGCGATCCTCTCAGGGAAGACTTGGCCCACTTCCTAGTCTTTTGTCCAGCTTCCTCAGTAATTAGAGAACGTACGCCTAAACCGCCTCTGCGGGGCCAAGGGTTTCTCCAGTATGTACCGGCACTGTTATGGGTGGATGCAGTTTGCGTGAGTTGGGCTCTATTGGCATTTTTAAAGAATGCGCTAACTTCGAGGAAACTTTTAATGAACATTGTTTGAACTGAATGCTCTTGTATGTTGCATGTTTTTTATAACGGGTGGAATGCTGTTTATTTTATTTATTGTATGATACCTAATTATGTCATCAGTTGTTTCTATGGGAACGTTTTTGTATTCCCGAAGCACACATTTTTATTTACTTACGGGTAATCACACCACATTCCAGCTGTTGCAGACGTATGGCCAGGTAGTACCATTATGGCAGTGCATTACAAATGCCCCTCCCTTGTCTACACATAGCCAAAACTGTTTAGATCTGACTCGC
This sequence comes from Ambystoma mexicanum, assembly GCF_040938575.1. Lineage (NCBI taxonomy): Eukaryota > Metazoa > Chordata > Amphibia > Caudata > Ambystomatidae > Ambystoma > Ambystoma mexicanum. Next base: position 1,204,683,758 of record NC_090934.1, on the reverse strand, counting down.
TACAGTAAATCAGGAGTTAAGATCACAAACACCTGGAGGCGTGAATGTGTTGGGGGTTGTGGGGGGGGGGGGGGGTTAAAGGGGTAGGGAGGAATCGTACAATGAATACAAGATGAGAAGCAAGTATGCAACATGATTAGACAGCCTTCATCTACATGCATGGAATGTGGCTTGATGCACGTAATGTGGAAACTTCAAGCATATTGCATATGTCGTGCACAGCGGTACTTCTGAGCAGCAACCTATGCACACACTGTTTCTGCACAGTGATGAAGGACTGCCTGTGGGTTCCCAAATCCTGATTTCTGCGTGTTTCTTTATGGCAAACTGAGGGACTGTGTGTCTCCTCCAACTACATCAAGATATTGAACTCCATACATCCTATGCTGCGCAGCACACCTTTAATACCCACCCACTGTGATAATACAGCTCAAGCAGCCAATGAGACTGCAGCTTATTGCCGATGCAGCAATTCTGCAGTAATGAGGCATCTGCTTTGGAGGCCAAAGGAGAACAGCAAGATGAAAGCTGGCAGCTGAAGAGTAATTCCTGGTGGGTGTTCATTGCTTTCGCTGGGCGTTTGCTGCTGGCTTGGCGTCTGTAAGGATCCCATATGCCTTTGTGCAAACCCCAAACTCCTTCCCTTTTCATCCGCAGTACAGTCTGACCTCCACTCAGACGTGGGATGTTCTTCTGAAAAATGGACCAAAGCACCTCACCTGCTGTGCATCCCATTGATCACATTGTGAGTCTTAACATTGGCCAGGCCTTTGAGGCACTTTATGTGTATATATATTTTTAATTCAATTTGAAAAACCTCTTTGCTTGCGGTATTACATGTCTTCTCATTTGCTTTGACCAGAACCAGACAGCTGCAAAGTGGTTCATTTCTCTCCATGTACTTGATCACATTTTTCTTCAAAACTAGCAGCACTTTGGGCCTCATTGCAGTTTGCCGGTATTCTTTTGGTAGAGCCGCCAGGATACCGGCAAATGGAGATACCGTTTCTGGCTCTCAGTCTGGCAACATTGCCACCAGATACTGAGTGCCGGGATAACAGTGTAAATCCCCATTCAGGTTTGACGCCATTAACGGTAACTAGGGCTTTTTTGCCAGGAGGGGGCCTGGCTTACCTCCAACTTTTACCTGAAGATAACCCAGGTGCCCCACCGGCCAACTCGTGTTAGGGCGCTCTGTTAAAATGCCAGTATCCACGAATATCAGCACTTTTTTACCGGACCACCGGATTCGTATTGAGGTCTGTTGGGCGGTGCAGTGAAAATGCAGTGGTAATACCGTTACCACTGCATTACTGCACCGCCCAACTATGCGTCTGGTGGAAAGTTGGAGTAATCACCTCCAGCTATGAACTGAAGGTATATCTGCCAATTTTCTGCCCATTTTCAGCAGAATTACCACGATGGAATTACCGCCGCAGTGATTCCACCGAAAATGCCCCTTTGAGTCCAATGGACTAAAAAAAAATGGGGACTTGCACCGCCACGACACATATAATATGGCGGTAATACCGCCGGACCAAGTGGAGGTAACGGTTATTCAGTTGGGCGGTATTCCAGCAGATTACTAATGACCCCCAAGCTGTATAAAGCCCTGTGCTTGATAACCGTCTAATTTCCTATTAAAGGTGTTTTTGAGGTGTTCTAGTGGCAGACCGATATAGAACAAAATTGGAAGCGAAGGGCAGTTTCCATGAAACAAAGTAAGAAAATAGTTTAGTTATAATGAACTTAGAATGTGTAGTTTTGCAAAGGTTTTCGTTTTGAACTTTGTGTACCCGATCTGGTCCTGAGCTGACTAGAGCCATTGCTTTGCTAATAAACTATTGTCTGGGAAGCTTCTCTCTGGAATGTGGCATCTGGGTCCAACCCAGAAAAGACAATCTCATGTTATTTAGAGGACCAACTTGTTAAAATTTTTAATTTTTTAATTTTTTTATATATTTTTAGATATATTACATGGCCATGTAGTTATGGTTAAGTTGCTAAATCCATAGGAAGAGCACTTTTTGAGTGGCTTATAACTTTGCTCCCCCTGGACGAATCCTCACCAAACTTTGCAAAAGAAGTATATGACCCACTCTGAAATATTGCAAAGTTTGGTGAGGTTTGGTCCGGGGGGGGCAAACTTATAGGGGGGGTCCCAACATTTCTTTTTTTCCCATAGACTGAATGGAGAAAAAATTTCTGTTGCGCCTACAGCCCAAACCGCTGAATGGATTTTCACCAAATCTGCGGCAGGAGCAGCGGTTGGTCCCAAAAGAGTGCTTTTGTACATTTGGTGAAAATCCGTCCAGTAGTTTTTTAAAAAAATAACCAAAAAGTAGGTCGAAACAAATTAGCGATAGCTATGTCCGCTCCGTGGACAAACTTCCCTGTTCGCTCCGCGGACATGACTCTGATTGGATTAAAGGTCAACGTGGTGTGCACGGACATCGGACGCGCCCCCTGTTTGGATGGTGAAAAGCGTGAAGTGGGTCAGATTTTTGGAAACGCCCACCATCTTGGATTCGTGGACAGCGCTCGGTGTCCACGGACATCGCGGTAAAAACATATTAAAAAACACAACATTGCACTTGTCAAACTTATCAAATAATCTCTGGGAAGGTGAGGGGTGATGAGGATGGGATGGGATATGGCTGCAAGAAGCCAATAAAGGGGTGTTTTGTGCCGCAAAAGTCTGCAAACAGTTTGGATGTTCGCAAACAGTCCTGAGAAGTTCGAGGACACTTCAGATGCTTGAGGGCAGTTGTTGGATGGCATATAACTTTGGCACCACTTAATGAAACTGCATTAAATTTAGCAAATATATTCCTGACCTTGGTGGGATTCTGTCAAGAGATGGCAAAATTAGAAGGGGGTCCCAAAATAATGTAAAGGCTTATAAATGAGGTGCCCTTTGACGAATCTACACTTAATTTGACAAACTGATAATAGATCTAGATATACATGTTTTTGTGAAGTTTGGTGGGATTCTGTCAAGAAGGGGCAAAATTAGAGGGGGTCCCAAAATATTGTAAAGGCTTATAAATATGGTGCCTTTGACAAATCTACACAAAGGTTTGCAAAAAGATTCTAGATCTAGATATAAATGTTTTTGAAAAGTCTGAATGGATTTTGTCAAGTGGGGGCTAGGTTATATGATGATTGTATGTGCATACATTTGACACATTTGAAAAAATATAAAATTGATGGATTTCCAGCAAACTTGTGTAAGTAGCATTGGCAAGGACCTGAAAGCATGGTTTTGCAAATGTGCCAGAGTTTTATTTTTTGATAAGTGTCATAACGTAGGTACAAAAAACAGTGATATATCTTTGGTGACTGAGGTGTAGCCTGTGGTCATGGGCAGTGGGCAGATTGTCCGGGTCATGGAATAAGTTCATGATCTGGACAATCTGGCTACTGGCCATGACCGCGAGGGACAATACATGGGGTTAAAGTGGCCATGTCCACCTATGATTGGCTTTGTGGTAAAAATATTCAAAATTGGGATAGATTTGAAAGGGAAGAAAAATGTGCTTGTGATAATAAGGTCATAGGATTCTCTTTTCGCCTTCTAAACACTTCCATGGCAAGCAGAGAAGTGCCCTGTATGGAACTTTGCCTTCCCTTTCCATGGTGGCAATCTTGGAAAAGGATTTTCCTTCCTACACCGGGACACCGCAACAACACTCCAATACAATGATTTTAAATGAGTAAATTCTTTAATAGATTAAGATCTTCACAATAGGTCTCCCGATCACCCCTGACATCTTGTTACCAACAATATAAACACAACTCCTTGTAGGGACTTTTCATAAAAAATGTATTTCACATGCAATGTCATCAGTGATGTCATCAATGGCATTTTTGATGTCCTGGGTGTTAGTCTTAGCAGTGCACAGTGGTGGCGCGAGTTATGGTTGCTTAGCTTACCAGAACTGGTGAATTTCAGTTTTTTTTTGGTTTTACTTGTAACAATAACATCCCTTTAACAAAGGTTTTTCATTGATTTTCATAGTTTTTTACTAATGCAATTTAATCATAATGTCCCCTTAACAAAGTTTTTTCATTAAATATATATATAAAGGAGGAACAATGTTCTTTTGCTTAGAATAGAACGTACAATAGATAAGAAATCAGATTTGAGGGAAGAAGTGAGATTCTTACAATGGAGTGGGTTTGTGGGACATTCTGACCAGGTTGAGGAAGGGAGTAAATGGTGCAGTCACCGAGCGCAACACATAAGTGGACACACATAGATTAAGGACAATGAACATTGGACATTTTTAAGTGCAAGTAGGCGTACGGCTAGCTGTACTTTTGGATGTGACCATGGTGGGCGTAGTGCTAGATTGGAGGCAGAGGAAGTGAGTGACAGAGGGGTGTTGTAAATGTTTTTTTGGGGAGTGGCTAAGACAGCAATCTCCTTGTATGGCATGCAGGTCCCGCCCACTTTATTTACCAATGTCGGGTCCTTGTCAAAGAGCAAAGTTATTCATCGGAATTCAGGTAAGCAGAGAGTCTGCTTTTCACTGCTCAATAAGCATGTCTCTCAAGGTTAGCTGATATCACGCATTCGTAAAATTGGCTCTTTGTCATACCTATCTGAGAAAGGAACTTTCCTTCCTGCGATGAACTAAGACAGCCTTGATGATGCCCCTAAGACTAGCAAAGAGAACTATTCTGCCTGCTTAGAATCCAAATTACCTGGAGACAAATATTAGGACCCTGAAATGTTGGGAAATGCATGGAATTCCTGGCAGGAGGAGCACCCACCTGGCAAATTCACTGCAGATCAGCTAGGGAATGGGTCCCTGGAGTCAGTTGGGGCCGGGGTCCATCACCCACACTACGATGATGGCCACGCAGGTGGTATACAGTGGGATCCTCCAGAGGCTCCACCCCATGCCTAGCCTAACGGGTTGTCACCCACGAAGTGACACAGACATTGCCACATGGGTCACAACCATACATTTCAGCATGCAAAAACATGGCAGGGATATTCTTGATAGGGGGATAGTGATTAATGAGCTCCTTCTCGCAGGCTTCCAGGCACCTCATACTTTGCAAGCAATCCCAAATGGCAGATCTATGAACCAGACCCACGGAGCAACGCGGGCAGCTTCTCCGCTCTTGTACGCAGAGGTTCACGGGGCATACCACGAGTCTGGAGAGCACACACACATGGAGGGGCACCATGAGAAGGTCCACTGGTGCTGCTATCCTGGGTCACCAGCCACCTGACTCCAAGATGACACACAATACCATTAATTCCTCTAAGTTGCATGCAATTCCAGAAGAATTGATATGTCACTCAAATGCATGGGGCGGTGGCAAGTACAACAACCCGGGCATATCGCATGGCCTAGGTGATTACCATGGCCAGCGGACACCATTGGAACCCACAGACCCACAATAATGAAAGGGGCGGGGTGCAAAAAGGAGCCAGGCCAAATGTGTGGAAGGTAGGAATCCAATGGTGTATGCAGGGAGCGGAGAAAGACAAAGGAGGGAGAAGACGGCCTAGTGCGAGCGAGTGAGAGCAGGAGTAAGAGGAAAGTGGGGAGAGGTGAATCATTGAGAAAGAGGAAAGGAGGAGAAGTAAGAATACCTGGCAAGATCCTGAACAGTGGGGGGTTAGGTCCTAGATGGCAGTGGGAGAGAAAGAGGAGGTGAGCAAACAATGTAGGAAGGAAGAAGAGCTTAAGGAGGAACAGATGAGCAGAGGAGGGAAGTTATGAGATTTAAACTCAGAGTGGAAGCTGTTCTCAAGCTGGTCGAGTTCTGGCAGCTAAAGAACTTGAAATAAGTGGGAAAGTACAAGAAGAGAATGCTAGGAAGGCCAGAGAATGGGAGGCCACTTAATGTTTTACCTCAAGACGAACAGGTGAGTGCCCAGAGTCCAACTGTTGCTGAATGGTACAATGCCTGAGTCATGTCACAATACTCAAGGGTGCCGAATGATCATGCCCAGTTACTGACTTGCAGGAGGACCTTCATGATCAGCCCTGCGATGACCATGACAGACTAGGACCAAGAAAGAAGTGCTCATGAGCACTATAACATTTCCAAAGACTGTGAGTGAATATACAATCTTTGTAGGGGAACAACCCTGGACTCAAGAGGGACAGGGTCTGATTTGGGACTATCATTGTAAAGGAAGACAAACGCTCTTGATAGACTGCCATTACAACTGTGACACCCTAAATAAAGCAACTATGACACTAAGAATTGGTTTTGAATCCTTTGTTGATCCTTTAGTGGTTACATGCCCAGAACCCATTGAGTTGAACCAGAATGAGTAGCTTGTAAACTCACAGGAACCTATCCTTGGTTGGAGGAGGAGTCCGAAGAATCCACATGTCCACTGTCACATTGTGGTGGATGGAAATGTAGACCAGAATGTGAAGTCTCACCTTGATTTATTTCGAGCAAGTTAAGGATGTCAACTTAAAACAAAATAGCAAAATGTCTGCTCCTTGGGCTTTAAACAAGTGAACCAAAATACATTTCCTCGGGTTCAACAGTCTCAACAGTCTAGGCCTCCTCCTGTCAATCATTGGGTGGTTTTCAGTCACTCAATAATCCTTGGAATGTCTTTTTCACAGGACCTGCAGACGTGGTCATCTCATTCTTCACCGTCTATGAGGGTTCTTGGTCCAAGCTCGCACAATGCCGACATCAACATTTGGGCAACCACCATAAAGAGGCTTGGTGACTAAGCTTAGACTTGTCAATCTCCTAATTACCTTTGGCTAGATAGGAGGGTAGAGCTCCTACCCTAGGGGGTAGCTTCCACTTCTGGCTAGCCTCACAGTGCATTCACTGCACTCTTGTTCTTTGGGACCCCTTCTCCATTCCTCTCCCTCCTCCAATATATTGTTTTTCCTCACACCGAACACGTGTGTCATGGAAAAATGACCCCTCGCAATTTTGGCAGGTTGGTGAACAATGTATTAGTAATAAGCAAGCAACAGGAGAGCAACAAACCAACGATAGTATGAGTCTTCAGCATTAGTGAGGTCCACCCTCCATTGAAGCACCATTCTCTTATACCCAAAGGAACACATGCATTTCAATGAAAGGGGGATCCAGACAGGGCACAGACTCATACTGAAACAATGTTACAAACAGGCAACAAAGCTCAAGCATAGAAGCCTTTGATACCAGCTGAGTTCTCACGTGAGGAGACAGTGTTATCAGGAAAGACACAGTCTGAGACAGGTGAGCACGCTTACAGTATAATGACTTCTGTCTGCTAATTCCACTTTCCCTAAGAAAGCGGGAGCCTAAACATGCTTACATATGCCAAACGGGAAACCGGTCAGAAATGAGAGATGTGAAGACGAGCATAACTACACACCAGGCGAAAAGAGTCTCCATGGCAAGGATATGCGCAGTAAAGCCTAAAGCCTCACGTCGCACATTCAAGAAAGTTATTTAATCATTGCAGTTTGCAGTACCTATTCAATATTATAACTCAGCAGTATACCAGGAGAGTACATGACATTGTCAATTCCAGACTTTCCCAGACAATTCCCTCCTTTGAGACCTTCACGCCAGTCTAATTACATACATCCTTAGGGGAACAAACATCACATCCAGGCATATCATAACATATTATTTCTTCATTAGAATGACAGTAAAGTACTTGAGCAGTCTGAGGGACTACAGAGTAGATGGAGCATTTTCAATAATAGAAACCCTTACAAGCCACGCTCAGACAGGACAGATTTAGGATTATGACCAGTGCTCTGAGTACGATCTGACCAAAAGACACATCTAGAGGTCTAGGAAGCCTCTAGACCGTTGTGAATGAGGTTTATAGTGTGGTGTATAAGGGTAAAGATGTCAGTAATATTATTTGCGTAACTGGGTATAAAAGTACAGCACTCACTTTTCACGATTGTGCAGATTCCTCCTTGTGAGGCTAGGATGATGTCTAAAGCAATACGATTCTCAAGTACCATGGTTCGGACGGCTACTTGTTCTTGGCATAATAGAATCAAGGAGGACGCTTTGGCATTGGCAATATCCTCTACCAACTATGACAACTGGATCAGATGGTCTCTGTTTATCTTAATACCAAGGGACGGTTGGAGATAGCCTACTCCAGCAACAGAATCTTCCCAGGCACTGCTTCTCCTGGGATGGGGCTGAGCTGGAAAGGTGGGTGTATGATGCACTTTGGGCAGAAAACACCCCATGTAACAACTCCCTCTCCAATTGATGGTCAGCCATGGATAAACTTTGTCCTCACAAATGAAATAGGTTCCGGAATACGTGATGTACCCAGAATGGGAAAATGAAATATTAGGGTCAAAGGCAAATGTCACATTATTGATCATGGCAATGGAGTTGGTCGACCAATAAGAACAACATTTGCTAGTACCCATGAACAGAGGACCTGGGCTGGTGTAGCATACAAGGGCAGTTGATGGGGTGGAAAGGTTGAGTGCTGCTGCCTTCATGCATACTTGGTCTGGAGTGGAGAAATTCAGAGAACCAGTGAAACCCAGGTGGGAAAGAGAATCACTACATGGTTTCTGGGCCTTGGGATTGGGTGACCAACGTAAGATCCAAACAAACATCCCCCACTAGAAGGGAATGGGTGCAATTGGGAACTTGGATGTTCAGTCATGAGGCAAATGAGCACAGAACTAGCAGTCAGTAAGATAAAAAATTCAGGCATACTACCAGGAATGGTGAGGTAAGTGTTTTCATTTTGAACCCTGGGATCTGCAGAACCATGGTTTTCATGACCTGGTTGTATGGAAATCAGCAGTCCCGGTGAAGTGATAATACATCAGTATTCTGGCAATAATGATGATAACAGAGTTAAAGCCAGACATAGTGTACACTAGGGTCAATCCTTAAATATTCAGGTTCAAGAATCAGGTTGTGACACCAACGCAGAGGTTTGTGACTTGAAGCCAAAGTTCAATTCAGTTCAACAGGGTTGGTAACGCATGCGACACAAGTGATACAAGCTCCCCAGGCCAGATCTTTCAGTTCAAAGTTGTGTAGGCTTTGTGATTTGAAGCAAAGTAAATGTCACTGTTCAAAAGTTCCAACAGAAATCAGGTACTGATCAAAGAATTCCTTATTCCACAGTTCGTAATTGGAGGTTCCAGCTAATAGATCCACTAGCAATACCCAAAGTACCAGAGGTGTATGTTACCCCCAGCCCTACATAACCTCTATTTTTCAGACATTGGGGCCTATCTGAAAAGAACCAGATCATTCCCACTGAAGATAGGAGGCAGAGTAATTCAATGGCTCCTATATGCAGATGATCTGGTTCTGATAGACCAGACGACAGTGGGTCTGAAAAACCAACTACTCGGGCTGGAACTTTATTGCTAAGAGAATTGACTTATAATAAATGCTACTAAAATAAAGGTAATGTGCCTAGCCCCTAAACAAACCACTAGAACAAAAATGGGTAGCCTAGTGAATTTGTATCAAGCTCAGAGATCCCTTATAGGAATGATTTGAAATAAATAAAAAATGGCTACAGCAGCGTCCCAAGGGTTGCTACTCTAGAAAAAGTTCGGTTGATTCTCTTACGTGCCACTATTGACCTTTTATAAATGAAAGGTGGTCCCAATTGTGACATATGGAGTGGAAGGAAAAATGTTTTTGCGTGAGGGATATGGGATAGATTGGAGGGGCAATTTTGGAGGAGGAAACTGAGATTGCCAAGAGGTACCCCGGTACTCCAAATTTTCTGTTAATTACTTTTTTTAAAGTATCCTAATGTATTTGTACTGTAATTGATTTGTTAAATGTTAAATGTTAATTATTTAACCATAGAACAATAACAAAAAATGTTTTATTATCTTTAAAACTCTTTCACCGACAATGGGCCTCATTACGACCCTGGCGGTAAGTAGCCGACATTACCGCCATGGCGTAATGAACGTTTACGCCGTGGACCGATGGCGGAAAGAGCGCCACATTCCGACCCATCGCGCACGAGCATTACGCCATGGCGGTAATGTAAATAACGCCATGGCGGAAAGGGCCCCTACCGGCATCGTAGGCCGCGCATGGTGCACTACCACCACCCATCTCAGGGGCCATCGTAATTAGCGGCCACCGTAATCAGAGGTGGCCGTAATTAGCGGTCACCGGAAATAGCGTCATCGCGGCGGAACGGGAAACAGCACGGCGGCCATCTTTAAAAACACAATCCATTGCCATCCTTCCCAACAACACCAGATCCAACCCTGACACCTGTCCCAACCCATCACCCACCCACTTAACCACCCAAAAATGCCCAATGTTGTTAAGAAGGCATGCGATCGCCAGCGCCAGGAAAGATTCTCCCGGGAGGAACTGAGCATGCTCGCTGAGACTCTACAAGACAATGCAGCCGTAGTTTTTGCTACGCAAATGACCAGGCCGGCGATAGCCAAAAAGAAGGCCATATGGGCCCTGGTGGCAGAGCGTGTCAGCGCGGTGGGGACCGTACCCCGCACCCCACAGCAGTGCAGGAAGCGATAGGCATGGAAGGCATCGAAGGCGTCGGAGGGATGGAAAGAGGAGTACCCACATCAGGCGATGAAGGTAGGTGCCTCAAATCAAGACATGCCATAGTCACTGAAGTCCATTCATGTGTAGCACAATGTTGCCCTAGAGTGTAAATGCAACACATTAGCTGGACACTGCCCACAGCCACATGCGAGCTCAACCCTTTATACATGTAGCATGCACACCCTAACTGCCGGCACCCACATACCTCCATCCTCATTCCACACAAAAAGGAGACAACCTGCATGCCCCTGCCTCAAATGTGCCTCATCTACTGACCAAAATCATGTCAATCATTGTCATTCCAATGTCCGCAGACCCATCAATAATGCTCTCCCTCCTTTGCTCCACCAAAGGCTCAGAATCACACCCCGAGGACTAGGACACCCCTGCAACAAAAAAAGCCAAGAAGGCCAAGACAACCATTCACGCACCCTCAACCTCAGCTGCAGTGAGCCAGACCCCACAGCAAGCACAATCCACTGCCAGCAAACAGGACGGCCCACCGGCAAGCACCCCAGTAGGCAGCAGGCCAGCAGCAGCAGCACCACCTGTTCCAACATTGCCTGCCACAGAAGGCACCGGTTCTGCGGCCAGCAGCACCATTGGAGAATCAGCTGCCATTGCAGCATGCTCTGACTCAGACATTGAGGAGCACGACGTCAGACGCCCCACTGACCTTCCACATTCCCCCTGTTTGTCCCATGCCAGCCCCCATGAGGATCCCACACAGGGGCACACAGAGGAAGAGGAGTGGCCATCTACCCCATGCCCAGCTCTAAGTCCACAGGAGGGGAGCAGCCCCTCCATCACACCACCGGCAATGGGCATGGCCCAGCAGGGGCAACAGTCCCTTGAGGACATCATTCAACGGCAGCAACAGCTGTCCACGCTACTCACCGAGCATGCTGCGGAATGTGTGGGGGCTAGGGCAGCCATCGAACAGGCTACGGAGACCCTAAGGGCCGAAATTGCGCGCCGCACTGACACCCTGAGGGATGCAATGCAGTCCACGTCAAGGGACATTTGTGGCGAACTTGCCGGGGTGCGCCATGTGCTCTCAGAGCTTTCCCACACCCTACAGGACATGTATGCACGGGAGCAGGCAGGGACATCCTCCGCTGCCAGTTCTGCCCAGAGCAGCCCTGTCCGACGTTCAGCACGGAACCTGCGCTCCAGAGGCAGGGGTGCCCCGGGGGCCGGGAGAGGGGGCTTGTAATAGCCTGTGCCCACTGTTACAGGCATCTGTAGACACTCACAGGGGGTGTGTTGGGGTGTGCAGGGGGGAGGGGGTGTGTTGGGGTGTGCAGGGGGAGAGGGGGAGGGGGTGTGTTGGGGTGTGCAGGGGGGAGGGGGAAGGGGGGAGGGTGTGTGTCACGACAATTTATGATTAAAATACACTTTTTGCTTTTCCGAAATCAAATGTGTGGACATTTTCATTGCATATGTGTGCTTTATTGGTGTACAGTCCACAGTGTGCATGTCCCAGAGACACACAGTGCCGCAAGTGCCGTCTCCATGTGATACACACCAGCCGTGTGTGCTAGAAGCATTGGTCGATGATATTTTGACGCATTTCACACCCCTCCTGTGCATCGCCTCCTCCATGAGGTGCGGCCCCATCTGCACCCTCCTCATCCTCATCATCCGGTGGTTGCAGCTCTGCGTCAGGGGGCAGGGGCACATTTCGTCTGACGCACATATTGTGTAGCATGACACATGCCATGACCATCTTTGCCACCTTCTCATGGCGGTACAGGAGTGCCCCAACAGACCTGCTGAGGCATCAGAACCGTGCCTTCAATAGGCTGAATGTCTGCTCAATGACCACACGGGTACGTGTATGTGCACGGTTGAAGTCCTCCTCGTGCTGGTTCTGCGGGTTCCGGACTGGTGTAAGGAGCCACCTCTTCAGGGGATAGCCTGCATCACCTGAATGTAGGCGAGAATGTATGTGTCAGTCATGACGTCTGATCAAGAACATGATGTGCCACCATGGCTTGCATCCAACTGTTACTTTGGACCACTTCTAAATGCACTAATTGATTCACACAATGCGACCAGTATATGCTCATGGCTCTCATGGCCTGTTTTGCATGCCATCACCCAATGTATGCAGAGGGGTGGAGTGCATTGTGAGTGCCCATCCACTGTGTCCGTTCATGCCGTTTGTTTTGTTGGCCTGGCACGTGTCCTGTGATGTCAATGCACACATCATTGCAACATTGCTGTGGGCCTCATCATGACCCCAGTGAGCAATGCTGATGTTGATAGGGACATTTTGGGGCCCCTGCTGTCTGTGTAATGGTGTGTTGATGTTTCTGTCCGTCATGTGCCTCCTTCGTGGGCAGTTATGGGGGACAGGCCTTTCGGTTGATGGTGTTTGGTGACGTGCATGTAGGTGCATTTCATTGTTGACAATTTAGTCTGAATTGTTAGAATGCACTTGCAGATGGTTGTGTCATGATTGGGACACAACCTCATTCACATGGTAGGGCTGCATACATTGGGTATTGGCTTTACTGGTGTTGGGTGGAGTTTGGGTTGCTTTAGGGTATCATCTGTCTCCGTTCTCTCGGCTATTCACAGCCAGGTGGAGTATGCATCATCCCCCCCCCCTTTCAGCCAGGTGGAGTATGCATCATTCCCCCCCCTTTCAGCCAGGTGGAGTATGCATCATCCCCCCCCCCACTTTCAGCCAGGTGGAGTATGCATCATCCCCCCCCTTTCAGCCAGGTGGAGTATGCATCATTCCCCCCCCTTTCAGCCAGGTGGAGTATGCATCATTCCCCCCCCTTTCAGCCAGGTGGAGTATGCATCATCCCCCCCCCTTTCAGCCAGGTGGAGTATGCATCATTCCCCCCCCTTTCAGCCAGGTGGAGTATGCATTGGTACGTCGTTCACCTACCCACTTCACATTTCCATGGTCATGACATTAGACTCACCGAGTAGCCAGGTTCTTGGGCCTGCATGTCGCTCCATGAAGCGTGGTATTGTGGAGTTCCTCAGGACCATTGAATCATGGGTTGATCCGGGGAATCGGGCACAACAATGTGTGATGATCTTGTTGGAGTCACAGACCATTTTCACGTTGATTGAGTGGAATTGTTTCCGGTTGCGGTACGGTACCTCCATGGCACGTGGAACCACCAATTCCACATGGGTGCAGTCGATGGCACCAATGCAACCAGGTATGCCGGCTAGTGCATGGAAACCCACTTTGGTGTTTGCAATCTCCTGGGCAGTCCGTGGTAATGAGATGTGGTCGTCTGTGTGCTTGAGGAGGGCATCGAGCACTTGGATAAGTGTACGTGAGAATAATGGTTGTGAAATGTCATGCAAGTGCCCCACTGTGTGCTGGTAGGTGCCTGTGGCCAGGAAGTGGAGTACAGACACTACCTTCAGTAGGGGTGGGATGGCGGTTGGACTTTCTATCATGCTGACGATGTCATTGTGTGTCATGTCTACGATGGCGTTGATGGTGTCCCGGTCCAAACGGTACAGAGTGTGGATCTGCTCAGCAGTGAGGTTGAATGGACTGGCTCTGATGCGTGGGATTGGGGGCTGCCTGCGTGGTGGCACTGGCTGTGCTGGTGGGGCTTGCTGGCCCTGCCTTGCCCTCCTTCTCCTCCTGCGTCTCCTCTGTGCTGCCTGTTGTTGTTGTTGTTGTTGTTGTACGATCAGTTGCATTGCTATCAGGTCCTCCAGCCCCAACATTGCAAGTCGTATTGGTATCATTGTGGAGTGTGACTGGGTGTGGGAAGGGGTGGGGTGTGCTCTTTTTGTACTTCCTGAGTCTGTATTGCCTCCACCTGTGCTGTTTCTGTGCACCTGTGGCAGCTGGATTCACTTTACATGGCCATTTACGGTTGGTTTCGCGATGGCGTACTTAGCGCCATGGCGGTAAGGTACTTAACGGGCTGGGTGATGGCATTAGGTGCATATCCGCTTGGGTCGGCATTCGCGTACCTTTCCGCCATGGCGCTAAGTACAGTGTGGGAGGTCGCGTGCGCGCGTCCTTGGCGCAGATAGCGGCAGCGTTGACTATGATGCCGCTAATGGCATCATAGTTAATGGTCAAGGGTCATAATCGGACCTTGCGGAAAACGATGGCGGTAATCATTTACCGCCATCGTTTTTCGCTTAGCGCCAGGGTCGTAATGAGGCCCAATGCATTTGTTACATCCCTGTTTCAAGCCTCTTGCCGTTGGGATTGGTTCAGACAGAAGACATTGACAGTTCAACCTCACCTGAATTGAGGTATGATAGTGTAAGCCCTTTATGAGATTGAGTAGGTGGGAGGGGCATCCCTTTTTTTTCTAGTTTCTCCCAAAGTCTAGCCAGGCTGCCTTGAAGTCAATGAATGCCAGGAAAATGGGCTGTCCAGTGTGTTTTACTTGCTGTTTAAGTTGGTCTAAAGAAGCCAGATTAATGGCAGTGCCTAGTCCCGCAACAAACCCTGACTGAAAAGTATACATTATGCCCCCACCCCTCACCCAAACTAATATCATGGTTAAAATCAGTCACGCAAATATTTTGGTCGACACATCCAGGAGCTCTATAGGGTGATAGGTTTGAGGTTCAGCTTGCATGCCTTTTTTATCATTGGGTACAACCACCGACTTCCTCCATGAGTACAGAATACTTTTCTCCCTCAGAACTAGCTGGTACATAGTTGATAGTATATCTGCCCATTGCTCCGGGTGCACCTTCAACGTGTCATTTTGAGGTAGGCGCTCGGGATGTGGATAATCGTGCAATGATATTTAAAATGTCATCTCTATCAAAGGGACGGGACCATGGGTCATTTATTATATTTTGCCTAATTATATCACTCTGCTCTTTGCTCGTAAGTGCATGCAGATCTCTGAAATGATCTATCTAATTTTCCTCCAAGATCATATTGGCCTGTAGTTCTTGTTGTTCCGTGCCGTGTTTCAGGTTTATTATCCCCCATATTGCTGCACTGTTCTTAGTTGGCAATGCTTTCATCATTTGTTCTGCATCTCTCTGCAACATTAGCGGTGTGTGTGCACGCAATCAGTTTTTTCAATTTTTTCTTAAGGGTTTTCATTTCTTTTCGTCTTTCTACCGCATCACTAACCTGTAAACTCAATATTTCTTGTCAAATTAGTTTTTTTTCTCTGCCACTAATGGGTCATAGGCATGGATATATTTCTTTTGGTTGGCCTTTCTACCTGGGCCTTTTATCATAAATTGGTCTAGGGTTAATGGGTAGCACATGATCTGTGTACCTAATCCAACCAATGAGCGGTTAAATAATTCAAGCGTAGTTGGTGTCCATCTAAAATGTTTTTTTCCCCGAGGATACCTTCAGGTTTGCCACATAAATGTGTCTTATACACTGATTGCACCTGGCAGCCTAACTTGTTGCAACCAAGTCATGGTCACTGCTGTTTTTAGGGATCACTACTAGATCCAATACTGAATCAAACAGCTGCCTGGAAATAAAAACGTTATCCTAAATGGCCGCCTGGTTCCCTCCAGTCTAGGTCGCTCTCGGGGGCATATCCCCCGTTTTGTGTACCATTCAACATTAATAATTCTCTAGATTCCATTAAAGCAAGCCATGCCTTTGATCATGCTCTCTGTATACCTTTCCCATCTGTCAAACGAGATATTTAGATCTCCAATTATAATGATTCCTTCTATTGAGGGATCTAGCATACACAAATCCATTAATCGATTAACACCTCCCAAAAATACTTCTCTGTTTATCCCCAGAGGGTTCCAATATAAGTTACTAATGCCCTACAAGACACCTGTTCTACCATTCAATATGTCCCAATCCAGTCTTGTTAACTGGGAGAATCTATTGGGGGAGGCCCAATGCATCAGTCTCAATCCTTGTTCCTTTCTTCAAGCAGTAATTAGCCCCACCATCGGTCTGCCCTGTTCCCCTTACTCGCCTGTAATATGGCATACCCATCCATAATGACCTCTTCTTGCAGCCAAGTCTCCTGGAAGCAGAAGACATCTACATCACTCAAGACCTTATTTCCTTCCCACCACAAGTGGGAGTTACCTTGTGTGTTCCAGAACCCCATCCGAAATTCAGTTTTAATTATTCCCATTTCTTGCTAATCCCCCCACCCCTGAGTTGGCTCCCTAAATTCCCAAGAGCCAAGCCCAATCTCTGGACTCCTGGGGCTTTTGCGTTACTTGAATGTGTTCAATAGACCATGGGTAGCCTTGCATAGATGTTATCTTTAGTGGTAAATGTTGTGGAACTTGCATACGCTCTTGCTCCTGGAATTTGGGAGCAGCATTCAGTCAATTCAGTGGCATAGATTCATAAAAATCCATCAGAAAAATCCAAGAGGAGAATCCTCTTGTTTGCTATTGCTCCCCTGTCCCATTCTAGACGAGGACTCTGGGTAATCCTTGCATTGAAGTTGAGCCATCTCGTTTACTGAGTACTGGTTGTGATGTTCCAACACCATCTGGGTGACCATGGGATGCCAAGTGTCTTGGTTCTCAAATTCCTTCCCACGGGGCAAAGGTTCCCCTTTATATCCAACAGACCATTCCTGCACCTTTGTTTTAAAATTCCCTGACCCAGATCCAATAGTCCAAGGCCCGCCTTTCCCCTGGTTCAGAGGGGATTGGCTTTGTTGTTTCAAAATCAATTCTAAAGTTTCCTCAGGTTTTAGAAATTTGGTTTGATGGAATCTCATTCTCAGCAGCCGTATTATCATCCACTGAGTAGGTGGACAGATCTAAAACTTCTTTGTCATATTCGGCATCCAAGCTGTCTCTTCTTTGGAGTGTGTCCACTCCCTCTATGTCTGGTTGTTGTTCACCCTCCGCAGCGGCTCTTTTTTCCTAGCTCTTCTCAATCTTGTCTTCTTGGTTGGTTTTACTTGATTGGTTTTTTCAGTTGATTGCACTCCATGATGCAATTTTTGATTTTTACTTTTTTTAAGTTGGGTGCCCAGTCAACCCAACATGGGCTTCTTTGCAAATATTGGGAAAACCAGCAGAGTGGGGATTGATTCCATCCCTATTTTAGGATTGGTCACATGTGCCATTTGATCTTCTGGCAGCTCCAGATCTTTTTGGGAGCCTCTGAACATAGGGTGGCTAGTATTTTCTTACTCTCATGTATTTGGGACAGTCTCAAGTTCAGGGGTGTTTGGGACACTTATGCATAGGATCGCTTGTTTTGCACCGTTAGCCCTGTCGATTTCTGTAGTGGCGCGTTGGGGTGAGGCCGATGCTTTGTAGGGCTTGTTGTCCTGGAGATGATTCCAAACCGGCTTCCTGCGACGGCCGTGTCTGTAACTGCCTCAACTATGTGGAGACCAGTAAATCTGGGCACATTCCAGCACCTCACAAAGTTCTTTAAAAGGACCTGGTCCCCAGTTTGTACCTGTCCTTCCTTTGCTATTTCCGTGTTTTCAGAATCTTCTTCTGTCTTGTCTTCTGACCTCCCCTGTGTCCGCTGTATCTGTTGAGCGATAAACGAAGCGCTAGAAACAAGTGAATTCACATAGTCATGCATTTCAATTTCAAAAACATCAAACACATTGTCACAGTCTTTTACTGCCATTGTATGGGGGTCCAGTGGGAAGTGCATAAAGTATACTATTACCACCTAATGGGGTGTTTAATAGTGGTCAGACCTTGGTTTGTTGCACAGTTTGGCAATGGCCAGGGGCAGGCAGTATTTTTTTTTGGTGCTCTGCTGAGTTTTGGCTATGCTCTTTTCAGGAGGTCATTGAGGTGTTCACACATCCCGTTGGCTTGTGGGTGATATGCACAGGCAAATTTGTATTTTATTCCTAGCAGGGCAGTTATGTGTTGGAACATTTCATTGGCGACGTGAGGACCATTGTCAGACCAAAGGACCTCAAAAACGCCCCTTCTTGGGTATACTTCTCAGAACAGGATTTTGGTGGCTCTGAAGGTCTTGCCATGGGAACATGGCCCAGCCTCTACCCATCTTGAGAAGGGACAGACCACCACAATCATGCAGCGGTTGCCTTGACATACTTGGATAATGTCCACATAGTCAACGTGAAGGTGTAGGAACGGGCCTTCGGGTCTGGGGATTGTTCCTCTTACGACTCTCAGTGTGTGCCCAGCAGAGAACTGCTTGCACATCAAACATTTGTTGATGAAATTTGCAACGTGTGCATTTAGGTTGGGACAGCACCATGATGATCCAATACGTGTTGCAATTACCTCTTTCCCTGTGTGTGCAGGGTGATGCAGTTGTATTTGTGCTGTTTCTAATAATGCAAGAGGCATTAATACCTTCCCTGTATTATTTTGTCACCATAGGGCATCAGTAAGGGACATTGAACAGCCTCTTTTTACCCAGAGCTCCTTTTCAGTCATTGGTGCAGCAGCCTGTAGTTCCATTATCTGTGTTTCTGGTAGGTAATGTATCCCTCCTTCATTAACATTTGCCTCACCCCTCTCCTTTCCTTTTGTTTTTCTTTTAAATCCCACATTTCCCCAAAATATGATGCACATGTTGCGTAATAGTCTGCTGCTTCATTCCCTTTTGAGATGGGGTGCTCCCCATTAGTATGTGCTTGGAACTTTACTAATGCTAATTCCACTCGGTACGTTACAACCTCAATTAGCTCTCCTAACAGTAATGCATGCTGTATAGGTGTTCCATTTGCTCTCCCGATCCCCCTTCTCAGCCATCTTGTTAGCCTGGAATGTACTGTTGATGTTACGTAGGCGTTATGTGAGTAAATTTTTACCCTCTTCCCTTCACACTCCCTTAGGGCTAGTATTAGTGCCACTTATTCTGCTGCTTGTGCTGAATACTGTGGAGGTAATCGGACACTCGTCACTACTTTGCTTGTCCAGTCCTCCTTCAATCTGACCACCGCTGCTCCTGTTCTCCTGATGCCATTACCTTGATCAATTGTTGAAGACCCATAAATATACAGTACCTCTCCCCCCTCAAGTGTGTTTTCCTCTACCGTCCGCGTTTCTGTGTAAAACTCTATGCTTTCAGTGCAGTTGTGAGCCCATACTCCAGGCTGGTGGATATCTGCCAATAATTGTGCTGGATCTACAGTTTTGCAGCTTACTATCTTTAATTCTGGCCTTTATAGGATAATTTCATACCCAGTTGCTCTTTGTGCTGTCAGTGTGCTTTTCGGCTTGTGCAGGATCGCAAAGAGGATATGTTCTACATAAAGGGTGCACCCAATAGTTTTTTGATGAAGCCTTCTCTACTGCGAAAGCTGCAGCAGCCAGGTGTTGGTCGCACGGAAAGTGTCCTTTCATTACCGGATCTAATTGTCCACTGTAATAAGCTATTGGCTTGTGGCCCACGTTTGTTTTCTGTGTTAGTACTGCTTTCATAACCATGCCGTTGGAGTGTGAAAACAAGAAGAGTAATTTTTTGTAATCCGAGGTCTCTAGAACTGGAGCTGTGGCTATCACCTCTTTTAGTTTGTTGAATTCCTCCGTCATCTCCCTTGTTCACCCTAGTTGTTTTGGTTCACTTTGTGATTTTTATGGCTGTGAGGAGCGGACACGTATAAGTGATATAATCAAAGACTAATGCTTTGCAATAGTTGCATAATCCAAGGAACCACTGTAGTTCCCTTACTGCTTTAGGCTGTGGGGTGTCAAGGATTGCCTGTGCTCTTTTTGGGGCTATGTGCCTGCCATTTGTGGATATCAACTGTGCAATGTACAGTACTTCCTTTTGGCCTTGTCTACCTGTGCCCTTGTTCTGCTAGCACGGTGAGCATGTGCACTCAGTCCTTCCTGCATTCTTCCTCAGCGATGCTGCAGATGAGGATATCATCTACATACTGTAAAACTGTGCTTTCTGTTTTGACATTACCCAAGTCCATCTGTATTGCTCTGTTAAAGATGGATGGTGACTCGCAGAACCCTTGTGGTAGTCTAGTGTGTTGCCATTTCTGGTTGCTGTACATTAAATATGTCAAGTCTTGTGAATCTGGGTGCAAAGGTATTGAGAAAAACATGTTTTTGAGGTCAATAACAGTGAAACATGTTGCTTCAGCTGGGATGCCACATAGGTTTGTGGCAGGGTTTGCTGCAACGGGGTACTCTGCTTCTACAATGTGGTTAAGGGGGCGTAAATCTTGAATGAAACGCCATGACCCCCATTCACCTTGCAAACAGGGTACACTGCAGTGTTGCATGGAGATTCTGATTGTACCAAAATGCCTCTATCAATAAGGGCACAAATTGTTTCATAAATACCTTCAACTGCTTCTTTAGTCATGGAGTATTGTTTGACCCTTGGCAGAATTGCTCTAGGTTTCACTTTTATCTGCACTCCCCCTACACTTTTTATTCACCCCACATCATAGGGAGTTGTCCTCCATAAGGTGTCAGGTACTTTTGCTAAATACTCTTCTCAGAAGGGAGTTGGTGCCTCTAGGGCCATTGCCAATTTCTGTGCTACTTCTCTGTATGTTATATGCAGCCAAAGATACACACTCATCTCGAACATCATTTCACCTTCTCCTTTCTTTCGTGAGAACAGTTCCTTATCTTATATTTGTGTTAACCGACATGATATGATGGGTTATTTATAACGCGCTTAATACCCAGAGGTTTCTAAGCTCGGACCCAGGGATCGAACCTGTGTTGCTCCGTGTCATCTTGCTTCTAAGGCGAGCACGTTGCTGCTGAGCTATCCTCCCGAGACATCCCTCGGCCACTGCAATGATCACACTCCATGCCTTACCATTGTCATTAATTGCATGGACAGCAACCCAATCCTCTCTTGCCACAATTTCCTCTATCGACACATGCTTCCCCTACTTCTCATCTGCAAATGTCTCTGGCCTGAATAAGTACTCACCTGGCCTCCTCCATACCTTTCCTGTGATGCCGGGTAGCCATGTGAGGGCCCTGTCTGTCCGGTACTGGAACATTTCTGGGTCAACTGGCTCCCCCCTCTGTACTATTTTCCCACAATTTGCCTGAAGCATTTGTCTAGCAGTGAGCATGTATAACCCTGGTGTGAAGCATACTATGCCTTTGTCTGTGAATGAGATGGTTATGTTCAGTCTGCTCTTTATGTCGCGTCCGAGTATGTTTACAGGTGCTTGTTTGGAGTAAAGTAGAGGTAAAGATAAGTCTTGATCTTCTATAGATAAGAAGATGTTATCAGTAAAGGGAACTACTTCTCGAGCCCCAGAAAATCCTTGAGTGTTCATGCCATCGCCTGACAATGCAAATGTCCCCTCTTGTATGCATGACCTAGTCGCCCCAGTGTCAGCAAGAAAGGAAAAAGTTTTATCACCTAACGCCACCCTTAAGTGGGATTCCTCTGCAGGATTGGGTGTGACCAAGAGGATGGGACACAGAAAGTTTGCCCATGAGCTGTCCTATTGTGGGTATAACGATAGTCTGTTCCCCGTGTAGGGATTGTTCCCCACTATGGTCACCCCTCCCATCCTTTTCACTGGTACAGTTGCCATTGTCTCCATGGGTTCTGGTGAGTGGTCCTGTATCTGAGTTAGCTGCTGTGCTGCTTGCAAATGCTGTGGTAGAGGTACTGTCATCTATGGTGTCATTTGTTGGGTTATTGTCATTTGTGCGTGCTGAGGTTGTGTCTGTACTGGGGTTGTCATTTGCTGTTTTATGTTCTGTGTCTGTCCTTGTTGTTGCATGTCTTGGGGGTAATACCCATCCTACCCTCCTTGGTAACCTTGCTGCCTCTGTTCCCCCCATCCTTGTTGCATCCCCCTGTTTCTGCATGTATGAGAAGTGTGGCTGCTGCCCGCAGGTCAAGCACTGGGGTGGCTCTCTAGCTTGCCATGGGAATCCTCCCCTTCCCTCACCTTGTCCCTGTGATATTTGCTGTGTATATCCCCTAAAGCCCCCATGGGTTGGTGTGATAGTAGGTCGAAACCTCGTCCTCGTTGGAACCTTCCCCTGCCACGATAATTATGTTGGTATCCACTCCTTCCCATGTATCCTCCTCCCATGGGTGCTGCGTATTGCTGCATGGTGCTGTACTGTGGTTGCTGTTGAACCTGAGGCTGAGGTTGGGAGGTCACTATTTGCATTTGTGGTCCGGGGCTCGTTATTAATGCTCCTTTTAGTGCATATTTTGACAATTTCTTTTGGACCAGTTTGCCTCATCTGCCTTTCTTTATTCTACTTTTTGCTTTACCTTCTCTTGCCATAGCCTACAATGGTGCACTATGGTGAGTTGTATTTCTGGCCACACCTTTGCCTCCATCCCACCCAATTGTTTTCACATTTTTCTGTAGTGACTCTGGTAATCCTTCCAACAAGGTATGATAAAAGATTGCTATCATTTTGTCCCACGGCTCTCGAGTTTCGAGGCGCCAAAGCTCTTGAATCTCTTGAATATAAATAACGGGATGTCTGATGTGTCAGGGTACTGTGTTTTGGGTATTCACCCCTGGGAATCCCGCCCTCTTCCAAATGTCATTGGCTTGTCACCCAATATTGGGACCAATAAACCCTTGACGTCGCCCACCGCCAACCTGTGTCCTGCCGTCATTTTCTCCATCTCGTAAATCCATGTCCCAGCTCCTCCACTTAATGAGGGTAGCCTGTAGTTAATATTCTCTTTATCTGTGTGCTTCCAGGGCAAGTACTGAGGTCTTGTTCCCCCTTGTTCCAATAATGGCATCTGCGAATATGCAGCCCGTTCTTCAAGTGTCCGCCTATACTGTCTTATCTGAATTGGCCCCCCTTCATCCTCAATTTCTGTACCTATGTCTATTGGTTCTACTGCGTGTGTCCGCTGTGGTACGTATTGTGCCCCTGTCAGCCCCCCCGACTCCCATGAGCATGAGTGTCCTCTATTTTGTATGATCTCCGCCCCCTCTCTCCTGTGCCCTGGGTGTTCCCTAAGCCTATTTTTGTATGGCGTCTGTGGGGCTACCCCTTCTGTTATGTCTTGAGTTAGTTTGCCTGTATCCTGTCGCCCACCCCTCTGTTCTTGTGACCTGCATTCCCACGAGGTCCCTTCTCCCGTTCATGTTAGATTGATTTTACCGGGCCCCTCCCTTTCTTTGTTACTGTTACCACCGTCCTCGTCCAAATCCTCGTCCATATAGCTACAGAATCCATTTGAAAATTCAATTTGCGTGTAAGTGGGTAGCGTATAGTGACTTTGTTAAGATCAATGTCAGTTAATTTACATGTATTCTCCTCTTCCCGTACTCCCATGTGTGTGACGCCACATCTTGCTGTACTTACCTTAAGTGTATTTGCACTGCCTACGGGGCTTCCCTCAGACTTGGTTGTACTGTCCTGTCCCCCCCATTGCTCTTCATCTCGCCTTTTCCTTTCTAGTTCTGCTTTTATTGCTTCACTTATCTGTTTAATTGCCTGCCCATCCTCATTCTCCTGATCACATTCTCTTACCACCCTTGCCAGCCTTAACTCCTTCAACCTCTTCTCCTCATACCTACATGTTGCTTGTAGAATTGTTTTCTTTTTCCATACTGCCATCTCGCTCTCCTTTTCCTCTTCTCCCATTTTATCTCTTTCCTCCCTCTCCTTCTCCATCTCTGTCTTTTACCTTTTCTCCCTCGTTGTCCTCTCCATTAAGTCTCTCTGCTCCCTCTCCAACAGTGCCACGTGCGCCTTTCGACCATGGTCCTGTAGTTCCAATTCTCTTGCTATCTCTCTCTTCCGCTCCCTATCTGCCCCTTCAAGTCTTTCTCCCTCGTCTCCCTGGAGTTGCTCCTCTTCTTCTACCTTTGTTGCCCTTCGTCTACAACCGTGTCCCAGCTCCAAGCCCTCTATTGCCCTTGTTGCACCTTCTGACTCCCCTGCGGTTACCCCTTTCAATGTCAGAGGTATCTGTGCCACTACCCACTCTTCAGGGCCTATGCCTGCAAATTCTGTCTTTGCACGCCTTAGCCCTTCCTCGTCGAGGCTGTCGGTTGCCTGACGTGTGCCTCGCTGATGCTTGCTTTGGGCATATGGGGGCAGTTTATATGTAGGGTTTGAGTATCCTTCTGCTGCTTTTAATTCCCTTAACGGGTATATGGCCTGCTCCTCCTCCTCTATGTCATCGGATGTTACACTAGGCGGTGCGGGAGGCAGAGCGGAGGTGTCTGCTCCCTCCTCCTTCACCTCCTGCAAGCTCAGCATTCATGGTCTTCTCCTCATGGAACATATGCCACATTTCAAATATCTCCATACGGTTAGCTAACTTCTTTAATTTGTATGTTCTCTGTAAGTGGGTCAGAAGTGATTGCAGCACGTCCTTGGAGAAACTGACATTAGTTGGCCATGTTCTTGCTATTTTTCCTTCTGTGCTTTTGGACCATTGTATGCTGTATTTGACTATTTTATCTTTGTAAGGAGGCAGTATCTTGCAAAGGTGCTGGAGGTGAGTCAGTGCCCCACTATACATTACCCCCACACCTCATTACAGTGTTATCTTTTACCTGACCTCTAATTGAGGATTTCGATGCTCGGCTGTCATGGAAAAAAAAGTTATATGATACAAAACTTTATAACTTCTTACTGTTTATGAGCCTCCGTGGCTCTGTACCTTCCGTGGCCCACTCTGTGTACCAGCCCGCCTTCACCAGCGCTGCCGCTGCCCGGCACCCCACCTCACTCATGCGCATGCACCTTCTACGCACCACCACTTGTTCACCTGTCTACCAATCCAAATGCCGCACTGCTAGTCCTTCACCGTTTACAACACACCATCCTAAGCACCGACCTATGGGTGACATCACCAAGCTAAAGTTGAACATATGATAGACACTTTGTGTGTGCACAGAACAATGACCCGTTGCTTCAACCCCACATGAAGAACCTGCAAAAACACAAAACCTCACAGCTGTCTTCCCACCTCCCAGGAGTGGAGCATGCTCGTCAACTCTATGTGATTAAACTGCACCCCACCACGTCACCTGACGTGTGATACGTCTCTCTCTCTAGGAAGACTAAACCAGTTAATGCACCTTCTGCAATCTAGGATAGCTCCAGCTAACCCTTACGGGGATACGTCATCTATGCACCAAACTAAAACGTCCAACTCATAGGAATACCACAAATCTACATACAAATTCACAGTCCAAGCCTATCGAATGAACAATCCCTACTTAACACGGGAACTTGTTGCCTCGCAACCCGAATGCTTAATAAACATAGAAAAGGGACTTCTACCTCTGCTCTGGTCCCTACTCCCCATGCACATGCTAGCAAACTTGCAATACCTACATTTATCACAATTTACATCTCCCTCTTCCTAAATACACAAAACCCACCTACAAAATTTGTTGCTGGTTGCATGGACCATACTTACTTTTGTTCAGCGTCTGCAAGCACCGCTCGGCTGCTGGCTCCCTGTTATCCACTCGTCTCACCCCTCTGGACTGCGTGGACACCTTGCTGACCGCAGGCGGGATAATTTTGAAGTCAGCTCCCGACGACTAATCTCAGGTTGCACTGTCTGGTTGTCTCGCAATTCCCGCGAGGGTCCTGCAGTCCTCCGACGTCCGACAGTTAAGGAGACAGCACCTGGCTGGGCTGACGTCACAAACGATCTCAGCAGTGCCTCCAACTTGTTAGGGGGACCCCCAGGCAGGCAGAGCCATGCTAGGAGTCCACAGACACCCAGCTCACGGAAGGCCCTAGCTCCTTCCCTTGTCCCAAAGAAGTCGAGGTCCACACAAGTAGCAAAAGTCTCACTGCAGTTTATTACAGACACCAAACACACAGGGGTCATCTGCGTGGAGGGAAGTCCAGGCACATCTCAGAGAACTCTGGCTCGCAGGCCAGTTTTCATACCTTGTGACGTCACAACCTGCATCACCCATTAGACTCTTCCCAGAAACTCTATTGCCACTCATGATAGGTCACTAAGTGGTATTACCCATATTGGAGCCTATAGAGGAAGTGATATTAGTGGATGACCCGGTGCCAGGTGGTGTGCTTGGATCATCCTCGAAATTTGCTAATCTGAAAATGTTAAAGTGAAGAAGCCCAGTGATTGGTCAGTAACCCCCGCTATCTGCCCCTAGACCCAACATGTCTGATTGGCCAAGCCGCGTGCCCCCAAGCCTGGGACAAACTCTGTTCCCAGCCCGCGAGACACCCATTTGCAATACATGTATACTATGTGTCAGCGAGGTGCAACTTAGTGTCAGCGTTTACAATAGTGCATAAAAGTCTAATGCCATGAGAGCGTTCCATTCCCATTGTACAAGAGTAGGTGGAAGACCGCTGTCTGGTCATGGAACGGATGCTCCTTCCCAGCCTCTGATTCCTGGTCCAGTAACAGCTCGGCCGGGTCACGTGTTTGGAGACCACTCGTGCAAGCTCAATTGCTTCGAATTAGTCTGTATTTTGCATGGGAATATTCCTTGCTGCAGCCGGTGTCACCTTGTCTCTGAGTGTGGACTGTCATTTGCAACATTGTGGTCTTGGCAGTACCGTCGCTGCTACCATAGCTGCTCTGCTTGCACAGCATCTTGTGAGGCTTGAAATTTCTCTGAGGCGATTATGGCCTGTTAGATTTCCTAAGGCCTAGTCTGGCTTCTAGTATGTGTGTTCCATAGTGTCCATAGGTTAGTGCGTCACGGCTGCCAGGTCCCAGGTCCCTTGAGTGCTCATGTCATGCCATAGGGTTAATTGCATGTAAGGATCCTCAAGCACATTCACAAGCTCTTCTTGCTTCTTGCGTTCCTATGTTGCTGCGATAAGCCTAAGTGGCAAAATAATAATCTTGCAGACAGTATATACATATGTCACCGTCCTCTAACTCATAGAGCTGTACGTGTGTGTTCTTCGTGTAGGTTGGGTGTGTGAGTGTCCTGGATGTGCGGATTGCAAATGTGCTTCCTGTCTAACGTGACTATGTCATCGTGATGTCTCCAGCGACTTGGGACATGGCTTCTTGGTGCTTTAGTCGATTCTGTCCATGTAGCCGTTTCCAGCTCTGTCTTGTGTGTTTTCGTCCACTCTGGGTAAGGTTCGTATTACTGCAGGGTTGTATGGTGTGTTGACAGGTTATCTTTTGTGGCAGTTGTCTATCGTGGAAGCAGTGGTAATTGCTGTGAGCTCGTATGCTCAATGACCATGTTGTCGATGGTGCTTTTTCCGGTAGCGGGGTCTTTTGGAATGGAAGGCCGAGCTTTTAAGAAACTTTGGAGGGAGTTCCCCATAATGCCTCCGATGAACCACTACTTGCATTCATTGTGGGTGCAGTTTTGCCGACTGCGTGGTGTCTTCACGGTATCCCTACAAATTATCCCCGCCAAAAATATCACCGTACATATGGCCTTTTGTCTCGCCATAGACGATATTTTTGGGGGGATAATTTGTGGTAGCGGGGGTTCCGGGGGTGTCCCGCGCAGGGTGCATGGGTCAATATTGCAATATTGCCGCACAAATATGGCAATATTTTTGTATCACAATATTTTTGCGGGGATATTAACACATGGAACCGTCTTTACTGTATAGGCAGCTGCCGGCCTGGATCAATAACCACTTACCAAACTCTGTGAGATGTGGGGCAGAGATTTAGAGACTGCTATCACTGATCATGATGGGGAGCTATGTGTAGGCAGACCCGCGAAGTCTCCCTTAATGCCAGGTTCTGTCTCATTCAATTCAATGCATTGCATAGATTTCACTACACCCCTGTCAGGTTGCACACTATGTCACACAATCACTTTCCCCACTACCCCAGATGCCACACTAATGGCTCAGGTTACCGCCACATGGTTTGGGCTTGTCCCAGAATAACTGGGTATTGGGAAGGGGTTTGTTCTATTGTGTGCACGATTCTTGACTGTACTATCAATCCAAACCCAATGAACTGCTTGTTTCCTGAATTCTCATTGCTCAGTGGAACCTACCGCAAGCTAGCAGCCTATGCATGGTTCTTGCTCTGCGCTGTAGCCTGCTGCTGTGTTTGAGGCCTACCAACCCTACCATACCCCAAGGGCTTGGTGATGTCACCTGGGCATCTGAAGTGGAGGAACGCTGGATATCCATGCAACCAGTCTCCTGCTCCCCTCTGGATATTTGGTCCCCCTTCAGGACGTATCTTTGTGGCCTCGCTGCTGATGGTGGTGGTAAAACTGCCTCTCGTGTCCCTCCTGGACCCCTAGTTAATCCAGATAGTCGTATGTCCCTGAGAGGGATTCACAACTTGCCATGAGCTTTTCTTATTTATTTATTTATCGTTTCTATAGCGCACAAAGCCCAAAGGCATCTAGGTCCATTACTTAAGAGATTGGTTACATTGGTTGCTTAGAGGTTACAGTCATTACATGATATGAATACCCTCCCCCATGGGAGGGTACTCATATCATGTATTAAGCTACACAGTTTCGCCAGCCTCCCCTCATAGTACATGGAGCTGACTCAGAGCATGCGGGTACAAGTAGAAGCATGGCGACATAAGTTTAGGTGCAAGATATAGACAGCCTCACCTCGTGGTGCATCGTGCTGCATCGGATAAGCGGTTGTAGGTAGGTAGGCAACATGTGTGGGCACGGAATGCAATGTTTCAGCACTAACATAGCTAGGTTTGATTTACGGCAGTCGGACATAGTTAAGGTAATGACGCCTCAAAAATCGAATATTAGGGGAGGTGGAGTGATGCAATTAAGCAATAGCACATCTAAACGTGGCTACCATTGGTGATGCAGCAATAAGGTAATAGCACAACACAGTTAGACATTCCGTAGAAATGCAACGTTTAGGCAAAAAGGCATTTGGGTTGGATTTAGGATGGGTGCATTTAAGCAATAACATATCTGGTTGGTCTAACAGTGGTAATGCAATGTGTAGGCGCCAGCATGACTAGTTCGCATTTTAGGCAGTCGGGCAAGAATGGGTAATGACACTTCTGGATTCGTAATTCCATATTAGTACAGAGTGGCATTTCGGCAGTATCACATCTAAATCTGACTTTTAAAAGCTATACACACGTGTATTGATGATATGGGAAGTACCGGGATATGAATTGTCAGGCTCAGGACTGACTTGTGGATGTGAGTAAGCGGCAAACTGAGTAGCGAGTTGGTGGGAGAGGGAGCAGTCATTGGTACGTGAAGGCTTCTGACATGCGTTTCTCAAGTACAAGAGTGGGTGAATGTACTGTATGGGACTGTGGGTCGCTGCCTTAATCAAGCCGATATGGTCATTGTTATATTATGCATTTTGTTGTCTGTGTTACCTTGTCAAGCACTTAATAAATAAAGTAAAAAAAAGAAACGTCCAAAAGACATTGGGCCTCATTCCGAGATTGGAGGTAGTCATGGCGCTGTTTGCGCCATGACTACCTCCCATAACGGTACCGGCACCGGTCTCGTTCAATGTGGACTTACCGGTGTAGCCCGACCTTTGCGGGACCGGTAAGTCCCCATTGAAAAAACCATTCCCCACTCCCATTTGAGCCCCCATAGGGCTCATTGGGAATGGGGAAGTAGCTAATAACGGTGCCGCAATTGGCGGTACCGTAATTGGCTCTGATTTCCCTTAACGGGTCCCGTCCATAACGCCTGGTCAGACCAGACGTTAAATGGAAGGACCCGCTAAGGAAACTCGTAGTAGGGCGGTAAGGGATTACCGGCACCCGTCTCCTTACCGGTGCCCGGTATCCCTTACTGCCCTATTCGTAATGAGGCCCATTGTGAGACAAAAATGGTCCTGATGCTGCATTCTGGAAATCTTAGTGAGCCTACCAAAGTGTCCAACAGAGGTTGCGAGAGAAAGATGGGTCTGGCATTGGATACTGGGAAAGGGAGTTCATTTCCCAAAGTATTGCCAAGAAACTCTTTGTGGCAAGAAATGACATTCTGACAACACCATTAAAGGGATTCAATTAAAACATGTTCAAACGTAAACTTATAAGTAGATTGAACAGCAGTTTCTGAGCTTCTTCTGTCGCTGGTCCTCCACATTCCAAGATTCCCTTGTTAGGGAAGCTGAATGAAGAAGCATCAAATCCTGGCTCTTGGGCTCAAAGTTCCTACTACTATTTCAGGGAGAGTGAGAGGGCACACTGCACCCTGAAACTCACAAGTCGCAAGGGTGACCCCGAGAACAGTGGCTTGGAAACAGACAATAATTAGATTGCCGGACCACCTGCCAATCCTAGTGAACATTTTTTGTCTAATCCTCTTTATTTAAAGAAACACCCCAAAGGGGTTCTAAGAAGGACAGCAGCCGGGACGAGACATGAGCAGATGGCTTGTTTACAGCAAAGACAACTCTCATTTCCTTTCTCTCTAAGAAGAGAGCATGCATGAGACAGATTAAAGGCTTAAATAAAGCCACCACTGGGGAATGTAGAAACTAAGGAATCCCTTCCAGAGAGCGAAGATCTGGCAGGTCCTCGCGCGACCGAGCACTGATGCTGCTTCCACTGCCCTGAGATTTCACGAAGGCTGCAGACTTTTCCCGCACACTGATTCCTCCCTTCAGTATGGGGCAGAAGGTGCTGCGGGGTCCAAATGTATGTAAAGACCATACCAGCAAATGTAGATAGACAGCACTGGTGGCTAGACACAAACCCTGAAATATGGGGCAGAGGGAGCTCTGAAGATAATTAGAGTCTTCTCTCTCCCAGTGTAGGACACAGAATTTGAAAAATATAGGGTGTGCCCTGTCTCCCCGTGTGGACAAAAGGGAACCCTGGG
Organism: Ambystoma mexicanum; assembly: GCF_040938575.1. Classification (NCBI taxonomy): domain Eukaryota; kingdom Metazoa; phylum Chordata; class Amphibia; order Caudata; family Ambystomatidae; genus Ambystoma; species Ambystoma mexicanum. The sequence continues at coordinate 1,204,652,577 of NC_090934.1, read as the reverse complement.
CAGCAGGACAACAAAAGAGCAGAGCCCATTCGAGTTGGGAGGTGGAGGGGTGGGGGGATTGATAAAGTAACCTCACCTCTGAAATTGGGGAAGAGACGGTCCCTTTCAGTATAAAATTAGCGAGTACTGGGGGAGGTGGGCAAAGTTGTTCCCTAAGGTGTGTGTCAAGGAGATCTCTAGGAATAATAGTTGAGGGGCAGACAAAGGCCCCCCGTGTGGGTCTGAAGGAACTCTGTGCACGGGATGGAATACTCCAGCGAGGGAGAGCGACAGATTTATGGGTTGCAGCATCACACAGATTCTAGCATTCTGTGCAGCTGGCCGGGGCTCCAGGGTTGCTATAATGGCGGGAGAGCATAGACCGTCAACGTGGAGAAGAGGCATCTCTGGAGATGGTAGGGAGTGAGGTAGTCTGATCCCATACGACTCTGTGATGCAGGAAAACCGTCCTTTCCAACAGCCCCTGGTAACTCCAGAGATGAGTGGATGGCCAAAGGGTGCAGTAATTCACTGTTACTGTTGCACTTGCAGGAAAGCCGTCTCTGTTCAACAGGAACAACATCCTTCAACCTAATCTTGATAATAACACTTGGACTGATAACCAAGTGAGGGCAATAACTGTTTTCAGTTGAGGGAAGGGGGCTATTGGCAGTCAAAATCCCTTGCATGTCCAGTGGAAGTCAGAGGTTGAAACAGAGAAACATAGAGGCACAAGGCCTGTTAATGGCATGTTAAATCCTGAAAAAGAAATCCAAAACAACATATTCCAATAAGGATTTAACACAAACAACTTTGCAAAGGGTATGTGCATCACTAACCTGATAGCTAGCCATGTCAAACCAAAGTTCTCCATTTTCGGCTGCCATTTGCAGGCATTGGAAACCTATTGTTACAGAAGGATTTAATAGAGTTTGTTTTACCACATTTTACTATAACATCTGTCAGCCAAATAGTTCCCACACAGAATCCTAATGAACAATTGTAGGTGCAAGAGGGCAGGCCAGACTGCAACCTCTATACTTTCTTAAGTTGTTCAGTTAATGTCAATCAGCTGTGTTTTGAGGATTGGGTTAGCTATGAATGGATCGCTACGATCGCCATGACACTGCCGTTGCCAAGAAAACCATCTTTGATACTATTGACCATAATATACTTTCAAGCCACTGCCACCTCAAGAGGCTGGATCCCACACTTACCGAGAGACCAGTGTGGCCAGTGACCACCGCAAGTGGACTTTGAATTCTTCCCGGGGCCTGCAGTACTCTGTTTTGCTGCAGCAATTCCTTCATAGCTGAACCATCCATGCGGTCCAGGTAGGAAGGAGCCAGCCTCGCCACGGTGCTAACCGATCTGTGTGGCTTAGCAACGGGAACCATCTGTATCCCTCTGCATCTGGAACACCCTCCAGTCGTTAGCCACATGGCCAAGTTGTCTCCTGATTATTAGGTAAGTGTTCCTTGCTTCTTGCCTCTGCTAATTATTATGTTTCCCTTTCCATTACATTCCTCCCTGCTACCCTTGCTTGGCTGGGTGTCACTGTCACCCCATCTCTCTGTCTTTCTCTCCTTTCCCCTTGTTGCATCCCTACCCACCATTCTTAGTCTCCTCACTCTTTGTCTTGTTTTCTCTGTGTCTTTTGATTCTCCAACATTTCTATATTTACTGCTCCCCTTGCCTACTTTTGTTTACCTACCTAGTGTCCAGTACATTTTATACCCGACTTGCATCCTCTGTCCATCTTGGTACTCTTCCTCATTGCCTTCTTCTACTTTTGGCCTGCTCTTCTCTCTCTATTCAACCCCTCGCACACTCCTGGAGTCTCTCATGCTGTCTGCTGTCTCATTTAGTTTGTGCTCTCTCCCAGGAACCTTAGTACTCTCTTTCTGCTCGACTTCCCCTGCCACGAGTGCTGCAGCATGCCTAATCTGTGGCCGGTCGGGCAGCCTATGATAGGGTGGAACCTTGTGTCAACCTTTGGCTTCCCTCCTGCTATGACAAATAGTCCTCACCTTTCCAGCTCTGCTACCTAATGTAATCTGCCTAACACTCTGCTCATCCCATAGCCAGTGCTCAGGAAATGGCTACCATGCACCATTGGCCAGCACCCTGTGTCTTCACATATGTTCGGAACTACTACTTCCATAATCTGTCACTTTTGTCTATGCTGGATAGGGCTGATGAGAGTTGTAGTCCAAAACATCTGTAGATTTAAAGGTAGCAGACCCATACCATACACTATATTGCTTGCCAAGCATTATACTGTGCAACTCCCTAGACATTATGTTCCCAGAACCTTTGTACTACACCAATGTGTTGTATTGCATGGGCTCAGTGCATGTAGTGATCCCATGGACTTTTGTAACTCGCAGCCTCGCCTGCTCTTAACAGCTGCAGATGCGCACTGTACTTGCATGCACACCTCTTGGCATTTGGTACCTGTGCTCAATAGCCATTCCACGTTCATTGCTGTAGTGATTCATTGTAAGTCATGGCACTAGCAGACTCAAGAGCTGTTAGCAGCGGCTGATATTAACTGTACCTGCCTTGTGGACAGCCCCAGCGCTTTTTATACCAGCCATCAGTGTGTGTGTGTATGTGTGTACATTCGTGCCTTGAACTTCATGCAATTAGTGGAATTAGTGGCTTTACTCCGCTTCCTTGACAAACCTATTTCTGCATCTACTCCCTGCATGGATCTTGCATACTCCGGTCCAACCTGTGACTCTATCTCAGAGTACCGTTGCTGTGAAACATGAGGACGATCATTACCTACTCATTCAGACCCAAAGTAACCAGGAACTGCCAGTGGTCCAAGTGTATGAAAAGAAGTAGTGGAACTATGTTCCCTATTGGTCTGCACCGCTCCCCACAAACCCATCGCCACACCCCTCGCATGCACAATACAAACCCCCAAATACATGCGCCTGCAGTTTAAGGGAATGTTCAGGGCACTGCACTGAAAGTGCACGTTTCAACTGCTTCCAACACTGTTATTTTAAAACGAAGCCATTCCGGAACGGTTTCTTTTTCAAATAAAAGTATAGGAACTGTAAAACTTAATTAAAATAAGTAGAGGATCCCTGCTCCCGACTTCTCCCGCCCACTTCTACCACTGGGAACTGCAAGTAAATCATCCACTCCAGACACTCACTTTTCCTACCACTATGCTCACTCTCCACTTTACACAAACAAACAATGGAGCGCAGGTATACCCCTCGATCATTTTTGGCGTAGCTGCACACATACAAACAATTCTACATGAACAACTCAACAACCTGTTAGAATGCAAAGAAATCGGCCTAGCTGCACACATAAACGTTCTAATGCTGCAAGAATGCAGTCTCGGAGACAACCACCTAACTGCACACATTTGACTGATCTCTCACTACCATTGCACCTAATGTTAGGATGCAGCCACCATCACGCAAATCACACTGGCTGCACACATATTGAGTGCACCCAACCACTGTATGCTACACTACTCTCTCGACTGACTTGGACTACGGTCCCCAATGGCGTTCAACCCACCAGTGCCTTGAGATTGTACCAATGATATATATATAGGGCGCAATATAAATTCCAAATAATAAAACATATTAATACCAGCCAGAGTCAAGAAGAATGCAACACGCATTCTGATTAGCTATCGCCGGGTCATTACCCGGTTGAGAATCCCTCTATTCTCGGCTGGGATTCCAGCCATCTTGTCCACGGCGAGGGGCGTGGCAGCCCCTCAGACAGTGAGGAGGCTTGAAGTGGGGCCATCCTCGTTCCGAGCCTTTCCACGGCTGAAACGCTGCCTTTCGCCCACTGCCGGGAACGCAGATAAGGTATTTTCTTTTTTTCTTTCCTCCCACCTCCCTGCCCTCCCCACCCCACTTAACTTCTGCCTCCTTTGTCCACAGTGGGTGCTGTGGCAGCCTCCAGCCATGTGGAGGCTTGAAGCGGGGCCATCCCCACTCCGTGCCTCCACACGGCTGGAGGCTACCATCGTCCCCCGCTGAGGATTCTGGTGCGTCTTTTTTTTCCCTTTCCACCCCCCAACCCCACTTACCTTCTTCTCTGTCTTTCGGGAGCGGACGCGCTAGGAGCACTTCTGTTCCCAGCACATCCGCTCCCGATGGCCGCCATGGAGAGGGAAAACAGACTCTGTTTTCCCTTTCCCTGTGGCCACTTTCTTGGTCATTTTTTTTTTTCTGTCCCGAAACCCCACAGCATTTCAGGACAGAAAAAAATTGCTTTTAGTGCCCCAGTCACGCAGATCTTGCGGCCCAGGGTACTAATAGCAATATGCCCCTCGCAGCGGGGGCATAATCGAGTCAGGTAATGCCCCAGGGCCTTCGTTAATTATACCTATGTTATAACTATGGACCCCGGGGTATTACCTGACTCAGTAATGCCCCCGCCGCTCGGGGCATATTGCTTGAATATGACATTTGAACTGTCGTCCCCCCACTACGCTTCTTCCACTATGTTCCCTTCCGTGTTCCCTATTTTTTCAGACTCATTCACTGTTGTCAACCACCTTAATTCTAGTAATAAGCTGCGATGAAGAAATGAAACACAGCTACCCATACATGTACCCGGGTGCTGCCTATTGCTGATACCTACCAAAAAAGTGAAGGAAATTATGTTTTCTTATTATCCTAGTTCGTGGCTGTTCTTCATGCTGTCCAAATTTTCCACCTTACGATATGCTGAGATCAATGGAGACAGGGGATGGGAAATACTTCTGGGATCCTCTCCATGTATGAAGATGGTCATACATGTGTACAAAAATGCAACAACTGTGGCTGAGTTAACCAAACAAACCTTCTTGCGTTTGACTGCTTCCTCCCTTCACTCTTCTCTGGCCATGTCAACCCATGCCAGGGACATTACATCTTCCCTGCATTGTCGCAAGGTCCTGCCTACTTGTCCTCCAAGTTTCCAGTCCCCGGTGTCTGTAGCCTCCCTTTCCCTGCACCTTGAATGCAAGATCTGCCAATAATCATGAGACCCACATTCATGATCCGCTTGAGGAACATGACATGGACTTCTAAAAACACATGAGCTTTGTTGACACCTTGTTCCCTGATGGCTTCAAATCCGTGTGAGCAAAAGAGCCAACAACGTGGGTGGGGAGGTTGCCCTGGTGTTATTTCCATACATTTCCGCCATCATGATTCCTTTGAGGGCCTTTCATGCAAATGCCTAATGGAAGCTAACCCTTGTCTCATGATTTTAATCATCTACAGACTGCTTGGAGATGTGACATTGTTTGACAAAAATGATACAGCCAGATTGCAATCTGTCTCCAACCTGATCCTCGTTGTTGGGGACTTCAAACTGGCGTGATGCACTGAATGACAAAGCTACTGCACTTTTTCTGATCTCGTGTGACTCAGACTCTTTTAGCACTCAGCCATCCAGCGCTCACCTGCACAGGTGGTCATAGGATCTCTGCCTCTCAACCAATTTCTCGCTCATCAACATCTGCACCACTCCCGTTCCCTGGACTAACCTCATTGACAATGAGGGTGGCAAACGGCATAGGTGTCCCTCTGGCAGGACAATGAAATTAATCATTGTTCCCAAATGTGCTGGTCTGGGTCACAAAATAGCCAATAGGGGCAAGTTGGGCCCCCACCCCCTGCTCGGTATGCTACTGCTGAGCCATTTGGCAAAACAATCATTTGAAATGTGTAGCAGCTCTAGCCCAAATGAAAATTCCAGAAATTATAGACACGACTAACACCAGTGAATCCTTTGAAATCCCTTAGTCACTCCAAGTCTTTCTTTTATTGCTTGGTTGCTTGGCGAAGAGACCATTTTCTATTATGCAATTGAGTAATACATGAGGTAAAGATTGCTTGAAGTGGGTATATCTGCCACTTGCCCAATCAGCTGATTAAACATAAGGCAAACTGGTTCACTCCTTGAATTAGGTGCAAAAACAATTGGACATGGTTATACCATCAAGAGGGGTCAATAAATGTAAGCAAATTTAAAAGAGTGGTGCCTTGTCGGACTGTCAGCAGAAGTAGATAGGGTACGGCACCTTCAGTCTCTGATACAAGTTAGGCAGGCTATATTGCCAAACTCTATGTTAATGTTTCCAGGATTCCACGATGATTATTATCCCACCATGATAATTAATGCAATTAACGCAATCAACACATTAAATGATTAAATGTGAAGCTGCAGACTTACAATCTCCTCAATCGATGGGACTGCTGTTTTTTTATGATCCCTGTCTGACATCGGTCACTTTCCAGCTAGTGCGAGTGAGCTGGCAAGGTGGCCTCTTAATTCCACAGCACAAAAAGGGGTCAAAATGTACCTGCAGATTTTTTACTAATAGCATTGTTAGAAATATTTGGTCAAACCTTCGCTAAATTGCCTCTTCTTGAGTAGGCAGCTTGGAGTGACTCACTTAATCTCATATATTGGTCTCATACCGGTCAAAAACATAGTTTTTCTTTACAGATAATTGTGTGGTTCTCTCTGATTGCAAAACATTTGAATGAAGAAGATGCCTTTTGTATGTCCTTCATGCAAACATTTCAAGAGCATTTGAGAGCCGGAATAAATTGGGGGGAAAGATACATGCCTGAGGAATCCACTGTTCCTTCTTAACACTAATCATGTCTCTACATTCCAACATATGGGTCCAAGATCAAACTGGCCTGGCTGGTGAGCGTACCCCAAGAATCAGAGCAAATGAGGATTGAAACAAGTATGCTCCTTAGCCCCCACTGTTTAACTTATTTTGGACCTTTAATATACTCTAAAAATGTTCAAGTGTTTTCTTCCAAAACTAGACAGGGTGCATATAGGCTTGTTATCACAAGCAAGCTCTTACATTGTTCACTAACTTACAATCCTCTAAATTTGCCTTGGAAATACAACATAATTATTGCAGCACTTAAGGACGATCGTCCTCCTCTCTCTCTATGGTCCTTTTAGCAGGACTGACATGCACCTAAGCTATCACAAACTTACCCCCGCCCACCCCATCCTCAATGGATTTGTTTGTAGCACCTATTTCTGGCTTACCCATCCTATTATATTCCATTATCTCCTAGTCTTCCCTCGGGCAGACTAAGGTATTGATACCCCTGGAAGGAGCACAGTACACCACTGCATAAACAGGTACTCTGAAACATCTATAGTGGTGCGATGGTGCAGCATATTAACATAACGTATGCGGATTAAGTTGTGCTTATAGATAACATTGTGATAGGTCTGCATACAATATTCTGTCAGAAAAAATGGAACTCAACACTATTTCCATAAAGCAAACTGATGTCGACAAACTGCGACCTACTCTGCTCCTTTTAAGTGTGAGTCAGATGGCTCAGTGTTCGGCGAATCATATACCAATGGAAATTGTTTCAAATTTAAGTGAGAGAGGTGCCAGAAAAATATATCATTTTATCTATGATTTCTGCCTCAGAGTTACTACTATGACAAGGGTGCACCTGCACACCTGAGAGATAACACTCAACACATTGGGCCTTTGAGTACATTTCACCCAAAGGCTGGGTTTTTACCAATGTCAAGTGAAAACAGGAGATGCAGAATGTGCCAGTTTAAAATGCAACTTCATTTCTAAAAGTGCAAAGAGGTCAGAATCTTTCAAAGATTTTATCCAGCTCGCAGGAGAACACAGTCTGTGTTACAAGAAATACACTTTAAAGTGGGAACAGTCAAATAAATCATCCTGTCATATTTGTATGATGTTGCCATATTTTTCAAAGGAGCGCCTTTGTACTGTAACTGAAATAAATTACCTAAATTCAGCTCCTAAACATTTCATCGGTGATAAACTCTTTAAAGATGACACTTTACTTAAATTGCCACATGTTTATGTTATATAATGTATTTTAGAGTAAGGGCCTCATCACGAGTTGGGCGGTAACGCCGGCGCTAATAGCGCTGGTGCTATCTGCCCTACCGCCAAACCCACCGGCGCTATTAGCGCCGGATAACGGGTTTGGCGGATTTGGAAATCCCCATTCCCCATTGAGCCCATTCGGGAATGCCCATTCCCCATTGGCTCAATGGGGAAATTTTGCGCTCACACCGCCGGCGGGAAATCCGCCGGCAGTATGAGCACAAATTTTCAGTGGATTTCCCCCCAGCTCAGAGCTAGGGAGAAATCCGCCGAAGCCCTGATTTGGCGGACCCTTAAATCCAGCGGTAACAGCTACTATGAGGCCCTAAATATGTTCAAAAGGTAATGGTTCCATTGTTTTGGATAATACCATTCATTTCATCCAGTCCTTTATGGTGCTGACATCAAATTGATCTGGGTGTGAACTAGAAGCAAAATAGCCCTCCCACCTTTGGAAGTCTTCCAGGGGAGAATGTTAGAAGAAAACGTTAAAATATTGCAAGAATATTGCAAGAAAATGAAATGTATGGGCTTCACACAAGATTCACATCTAGAATGAACAGATGGACGGATTAACAACCGAGCCTCAAAGGTAGATGTGCCCATTAAAACAGACATTTTTTAACTCTGGGTCACAATAAAACTGCCCACTTGGAAGCTAATGCAATGAGAAGAAGAGGGCCTTTCCATCCTATTTCGAATCACACACTCTCTGAGCCCATTAGATAGTTTTGCTTGCATGAAGTCATGTGCAGAAGCACAGGACTTTACACCACAGTTCCAATACAGGGCATGATCTAAATATTACTTTTTACACAGAGAAGTTAATTATGCTCACCAAATGATGTCCTGCAAAGCTAAAAGTGTCCTTGTTGTTTCGACACTGCGAGTTTTAATAATTAATAAAATTAGAAAAATTCATAAATGTATGAAGCAATGTGCCAAATAGTTATGTCACATATTACACCATTCATCTGAACATACAAGTTCCAGTATCTTTGATTCATTAAGTTCACATATTGCTGTCATCAATAATGTAAGAGAAACATTTTTGTCAAATGTAGTTGGAATCGTTTCTCCCCCCATCGTTTCTGATCACAAGTATAGATATGATAAACACTCAGTGAAGATTAGGGTGTGGAACTATGAAAATTGTCTAATCACATATTGCGACATAATTAAGACATAAGCTGAAAATTGAGGTGTCTTTAAAAATAGTCTGAGCGCAGAGGAGAAGATTCTGGCCCTGGAACAGTTGCCCGGGAAGAAAAATATCCTGTCCCCATTAGATGAGTGCTGAATCTTGAATCCTGGAAAATTGGGCTATGTCTTTGAGGGATCCTGGACCATCGTAACCTACAGCAGACTTGCTTCTGAAGAGGGATGACAGCTTGATCAGCAATTCTTTTAGAAACTCATGAGTGTCCATTTTGACACAGCGCCTTAAGAAAGATTTCAAAGTGAGTATAACATAACATATAAGTCATATTGTCCAAAACTTCCTGGGGGACAAGGGAATTGGGCCAGTGGCAGTCACTTGGGGAGCTCATTTCAAATAGCAAATATTGGTATTTTGTGTGAAATTCAAAAGTGCTTCCCATCGTATTTAAAGCCTAGTGAGATTTGAGTGCATGTAGAAATATGACACTTCTGCGGACATATCGCAGGAACTAATAATATAAAGAGAATAGGATATAGTAGTTTGTTATATTAGTAGTTCATAATAATATAGTATTTAAGTGTTTCTAATGCTAAAAATAAGGAAAATAGAGCAATGCAACCAAGTTGGGAGTACAAACTAATGGTTATTTTACTAAATTGTCTTTGGGGGGTGCGGGGGTGGCAGCTATTTGCTGAATATACTTTTGATGCTTTGGTTTTATATGTTGTAATAGGCAGAGTGTGTTTTATAATGGCAAAATATTTATAGTGCTTACAATGCTAAAACCAAAGAATAAAGTGCAATGTAAACACGCAGTGTATTAGAAAAAATAGTTGGTCTAGAGAGCTTTGCAATCGAGACTTATTTAATTTGTTACCTTTCTGCCACTCCCACCTTTGTTGATTTGTTTAGGATATCCTTGGTGTCACACTACTACTTTTTGTTTTGCCCCTGAGGAAGATCCTATTCCAACATAGTGGATTGAAACATATCGGTCAGGGTCGTTAAAATAAATTGGGCCCGATTCATGGAATATTTGCCCGGTTCAAAGTGAATTTGCAATGCTTAAAAGTGACTTTGCACTGTCGAGACATACCCTGATTCATGGAATCGTGCAAAGTGTATTTTTGCTGTGCAAAGTCATTTTGTACTGCAGTGCAAATTCACTTCGAAACTGGCATATATTCCATGAATTGGGCCCAAGATGTGTAGGATTGCTCAAGGGATAATTGAGAGAGTGGTGCTTCCCAGATTCAAAGAGGAAAGCACTGATGGGGGAATCCAGGGTTTTTGGGAGGTTGATGAATGGTGGCCCTTCCAACCCTGAAAGGCAAAAATATTATGAAGGAGAACCAAACACAATTCCAAATTTAGACAAAGCCCAAAGAAACGACTGCATTCTGACTGAAGCCCTTTTACAACTGGTTTCGGAAACTGAGGGACATAAGAGGGCGGGGGGGGGTGGTTTCTTCCTTGTGAAACATGGGTTTCTCTATCAGGGAGATACATCTCTAGAGGGCAGGATAAGATACCAGTTGATGATACCCAAGTATCATAAAAAGATGGTCTTAGAAAGAGCCCAATTACATGTGACTGAAAGTCATAAGGGACACTCTAAACTTCGGAGGCATATAATGGAAAATGTTCACTGCCCTAGAATTAATCTTGATATTAACACTTTCATGTAGACGTGTGTAACCTGTCAAGAAAATAGCCAGTATATACCATCTATTTTTTGTCACTGATAGAATAGCATCCCAAGAAAAAGGGGTGGGCCTAGAAAATATTCCTTCACCAACTATGAGGTCCTTGGGGAAAATTAGATTTATCAAACAGGCATCTCACCATGTCGGAGTCGTCTTTCAAGCATTGACCTCAGATGCCATTCTCTCCATCAGGAAATCCATAGAAGGAAATTATTTTCATCTTTGTTTGTCCCCATGACTGTCAAGTTCCAGAAACGGACAAAATAATAATCTCTTTGGGTGAATGGCTTGATTTTTCTCAGGGCATGGGCATCTATGTACTACCCCTTAGGATTGCGAATACAACCTATAGTTTCCTGGGGAGAGAAATTAATGTTTGTCCTTTTGAATGTTTTGGATGCCCCCACTGAGATCCAAAGAAGCCATGTGAAAGGAATTTTAAGGTATGAAATCGTATGGGGCCCCTCCACAGAATTAACCTAAAGAAAAATGTAATCGGGAGAGGATCCTCGGTAAGGAGAGGAATCAGGGCTTTGTCATTGATTCTCTAGAAACAGAAAGAATGTGCTCCCCTGGGAAATATATGTTATTGGCATTAGCCACTTCCCCAGAAAGCTTGTGAATCCAGAAGGACAAGGGATAAAGAGGGAAAGAATTTATTTCTGAAGAAACCCCAGGGAGCCTCAAGCAGTCATTATCTGATGCCCTATCTTCCTAACCAGAGCTACGCGATATCCATCTTTCCCAAATAACTACAACTTTAGGGAAAGAGGAAACAGGATTCATGAACCCCCCAAATAACTACAATTCCAGGGAAAGAGGAAACGGGATTCAAGAGCCCTGGGGAAACAATCAAGAAAGGGAGTTACCCTTCAGTAATAAATGCATCTCTTTATCCGTATCGAACGTTTTACACTTATAAAGGGTATGGGCACGTTGCGAGGCGCTGTCCATTAAACCAAGCTGACTATCCTAATCTTTGGTCATTTAAAGAACCCAAACACACTGATAGAAAGAAGAAAGATTGTAGAAATCAAAGAGATTTGCATGCCTTCTTGTATATCGGAGGGAAAACCTCATATAAGGTCCCTGTCACCCTAAAGTAAAATATTGTTTTGGCAGAATTGGATACATAGAGCAAGGAAAGTGCGATTAGTCCACAGTTACTCCCTCAGGAATGGAACGAAGATAGAAAGGAGAAAATAACCTGTGCACATGGCCACATGAAAAGATACACAGTGACTCAAATCCTGATCACCATCTGGGAAAGAAAGTAGATCTCATGGTAGCAGTAATTCCCAACTTGCCAACACAATTAGTCCTGGGAAGGGATGTACCCCAGATTGATCAATGGGTTTAACGGGTAGCTCAAATTAAAATCAAAACCTCGACAGTTGAACCTCCTCATTTAACGAAACTAGAACCCACCAAGCTTGAAAACCCTACGGAGGAAAGAAAACCAGGAACCTGGAAACAAACCACATCCAAAGAAAGAGAAGCAAACCCAGAAGATATGCAGGGTGTCTTAGACCGACAATTTGGTTGTTCCACAGTGGAATCCAGTAAGGATGGAGAACAGGGTATCATGAACCCCCTTCCCCGGGTTCCATGTGAAACACTTTGATCCAACCCACACTGGGGAAGGGTATATGAGAACCCGAAGGGTATTCTCACGCCCACTCCCCTTGGATCCTCTGTGCAAGTGCCAGGGAAAGGCCATTACTCTTGGTTCCTGACACTGGGGGTGGAGCAGTAAGGGAGGATCACTGGGGTGGAGGGTCCATAAGGATTGGTAGTGGGGAACCCTTGGGTGAGACATGGTACCTCCCTTTTCCCGATGATGACAAACCAAACCCTCCCCCAACCTTTAAGGCTATTATAAGTCAGTTGCCCTCATTTTTCCACACATGACATTTGGCGGTACTGAGACGAGGAAGTGGCGACTAGGAGTAATGCACACCAACATGCACCACTTTGGTACTGAGACAAGGAAGAGGGCCTCAGAGGAATACCATTGCAAGGATCAGATTTATTTCTAACAAGCCTAACTATAGTCAGGCAATTAAGGAAAGGCACTTGCTCCTGCAACCCCTTTACACAACTCAGGTGTATAAAAGGAGTGTGTGCAGGAAGGTGAAAAGAGAGAGCAAGATACTGAAGGGAGGCATTATGAGACGTGCTGCAGCCGAGGAAGTACACCGAGGACTGACCTAGCTGGGGGTCCGAACGAGTGTGAAGTGGGAGCAAGAGCTCTGTGGCCCAGAGGCAAGGCGAAGGAAGGAGACAAGATGAGGGGCCGTACTTCATTCTCCCTAAAGGACTGCTCGTTTTCCTGTGGCGCTGCAAGAGCGCAAGAGTGTCAAAGGGGCAGAGAGAGACACCCTGGAAGGAAACTGTCAAGTGAATGGCCAGCGCGATACAGAAGAGGACTTCACTGTGAGCCAATGAGTTTCACAGCTCGAGAAACACAGTGATACTGTAACTGTGAGTCTTATCGAATGAACCGCTATTGTCAATGAGGCCTGAAACCGAATGCAATGTAACAGAGTGGTCCCGTGGCTTGTAAAAGGTGCAAGCTCGATTTCAAAAGTGTCTGAAAGCTAAGAATCATTCCTTTTTCAACTAATTAAGCTTGTTGAAGTGGTTGCAAGCTTTAAACAAGGAATGTTTTCAAAGGTCTTCAAAGAAGGAATGAAAGCACTGAAAACTGATACATTTTGAATACTGAACTATAAGGTAAATTGAACATTTAAGAAACCATTCAAATGCAGGATTCCTGTAGTAAAACGAATTGACTCAGAAGTGAATGCCTATAGAATATCGAACTAAAACCAAAGTTTGACATTCAAACAAACCAGTGAAACGCTGAATGTTGAAGCCATGCTATACAAAAAATGAACCCAAAGTGCATGCATATTCAATACCAAACTAAAATGGAAATGTTACTTGAAGTAAACCAATCAAAATGTGGAATACTGAATACATTTTGCACAACGAACAAACTAAAATCTTGAAGCTAAATCAAATCTTGAAGCTAAATTTAATTGAGCAGCACAAGACTGTATTAAGCTTTAAACGACAATTGAATAATACTGAATAGTGCACTACAAAAAGAGCCCAGACAAAGTAATTTTAATGAGTTAATACAATGTGGCAAGACAGCCAGTTGGCAAGGGGTGTGTGACACAGGGTGGCCGAACCACGAAACGACCAAGGAGAAACCAGAGGATCCCAAGAGCACACTCTAAGCCTCAGAACCAGTAAAGGGAATAAAGTAAAGGTATTTTAGTGCACAGGAGGAAGCCCTAAGAAACCTGTAACCATTGAAGTCTTAGGAAGGGAACCCTGAGACGTGGCACGTGTATATGTGTGGTCTTGGGATTGGGGTCTCAAAGCCTCCTTCATTTGGATTATGTTGTTTTGAAACTTGGGGACTGGAACCCCAGGATTAATTCTGAACTATCTTGCTTTGAACTGGAGAAAGATAAACTACAAGACCCTTTTCCATGGAACCTTTCATATGCTTGGGGAAGGGGAAGAGAGAAAGCTGTGACCTGGAAGAAGCTCAGAACCTTGAGTTAAGCACTGTTTATTTTGACTTTGACATCCCTACACATTTGCTTGCTCTAGTTGTGAGGGCAAGCATAGGTTTTGGACACAGACAGACTATTAAATTGCACTCTTTGACTCAGACTTTCCTTAGTTTTGTTCAGGTAGGGAAATCCCACCTTAGCATAGGGAAAGTTAGGCCTTAAACCATCCTGACATTTAAGTTAATAAATATCCTTTGTTTAAACTTTAAGTTTGTTGTCTGTGTCTTGCTTCATGATACCTTCACAATAAGTACATACCTACAAGACTCAATAGGGCCTGATTTGCAAAGTGTCTTTCGATGGGGTTTTCCCAATGAAAAATGATTTGTAAATCAGGCCCAAAAATGCACAGTGTGACTGGTGAAAAAGCAAAGAATGTCTGAAGCGGCCACTAGTTGTATGTTTTTCTACTACCACCTGCTTATTTTAAGCCTTGCATTTATAAGAGGGAAAGCGAAACGGCAAGCCCCAAAGCTTAGAGAATACATGCTACACACTCAACTGACAACAAAGTGAAAATGCTGAGGCAATTGTAGGGTATGTCGTGGGGAACATTAATAAATGACGGCCTGGCGTGTGAGTACTTTGACGTGTATGTACTCTGTGATTTCTTTGCTTTTGTGTAGTTGCACCATGCCTGCCATGTTGCAAACTCAGGACTGTGAGTCCTTGAAAGCAAATAACCAATTGGGTCTCAATGAGCTGCCCATGCCTTCAAACAGAATGGTTGGCGATTTCGGTAAACACATTGGTTATGATTCATGGAATATTTGCCCATGTCAAAGTGGATTTGCACTGCTGAAAAGTGCATTTGCACTGCCGACACAAACCCTGATTCAAGGAACTGTGCAAAGTGTATTTTTGCCGTGCAAAGTCCAGGCAAAGTAATTTTGAACTGCAAAAATGATTATGCGCTGACTTTGCCCGGAATTTGCACTGCAGATTCATCTGCAAACTGGGGGATACTATATGATTTTGTCCTTGAAAGTTAAAAGCCCCACCTAAGTGCTAACGACCCAAAGAGCTAAGCTTGCTACTTGGATGTGAGACTTTGGTTTTGCTTTTTATTGCCGGAGACCATGCTGACCTGACCTCACAACACTGCTGTAAACACAACAGTGAATGTACTCACAACGCAGGCAACAGTCCATTCCCCACACATTGCTGCCCCTGCTGTTGTCCTATAACTTACTACTCATCTTCCAAAGCAATTGCTATTTTCTGCAACATAATGCATAGCTCATCTTGTTATTTGCATGCAATGGGCCTCATTACAACGAGGGCGGCCGCAGTATGAATGGTGCCGGTAAGGGACCGGCACCGTTCATACCGGGCCGCCCCATTACGAGCTTTGCAGCGGGTGCCACTCTGGACACCTGGCCAGTCCAGACGTGCAGAGCAGGACCCGCTAGCAGTCCAGGATGCTAACAACAGGCCTGTCATTAACAGTCCTGTTGTTAGCATCCTCCCCCTTCCCATTGAGCCCTATGGGGGCTCAAATGCGAATGGGGATGTACTGGGTCCTGGTCCCGAGAGTGGGAATTACCGGGCCCGCTAAAGTCGGCATGGCCCAGTAATTCCCTATTTTTGGGACCCGGACCCGGTACCCGGTTTGGGGGTAGCCATGACGCTAAAAACGGCATGGCTACCTCCAAACTCCTAATGAGGCCCAATGTCATGGACAGTTTATTGTGTAATCACAGATCCCACAATGGCAATCAGTTGCTTCGGGAGAGTCACATCCCTGCTTACTTTAACATATTGCCCCAATAAAAGCTGGCAGAACACCACAACCAAAATTGGGTTCACCGATCCCACACATAACAACTGTTAAAGATAATGGGGCTCATTGCGGGTCCGGCGGTAACCGTGCCGGTGATACCTGCGGGATGCCGCCGGACCTGTAAATATTTACCGGTGCCTGACTTCCCACTGCTACAGCGGGATTACAACCCCGGCGGCACGGAAAGTCAGGCGCCGGTAAATTGTAAGTCCCCATTCCCAAATAGGACTCTATGGGAGTGGGGAACAAGGAAGCACCGGCACCGTTCCGTGGCGGTCTGCCTACGGTGGCCACTCTGCCCGGCAGGGTCAGACCTGTCAGACACGACGGCTCCGGCAGGCAGATCTGTAGTATGCCGGTCCGGAAACAAAGTGGACACCAGTGTTTCTGCACCGACATACTTGTAATGAGCACCAATGTTACAGCAATACATACCTCTGACAGCACAACTGTTCTTTTCCTGTAATGTTAAGTTCAGTTGCCATGTTATTTTCCTGCAGTGTAATGCATAGTTTATCATGTAATGTCCACACTGCAGTGTACTGAAGTTTCAGACAATCAACAGTGCTTCAACGCCACAAAAACAAAAGTAAGGCGCTTTTCAAATATCACATAACATAAGAAAAAGAACTGCAAATTACATACATGCTTGTCGAAAAACAAAAAATGGAGGATAGAAAGTAATTCCAAGCCAGCACACGGTAGGGGATGATAAAGTGTGCCATCCACCTGCCCTCGCACAGCAGCTCGGCTTTACCCCCAACCCCACCTTATCCCCGCCATAGAGCATAGTCCCTAGAGGGGCAAACTTTAAAGGCATGTTCTCCCGGGTCATCCCCCAGACCCTACAGAGCTAGCACCTACGCCTAAGGGATGCCGCTTCTGTGCCTAATTCAAGGAACTTTTAGCGCGGTGCAAAGTGATTTTGCACTGCTCTGCGAATCAGATTTCTAAGCACGGACCCGGGGATCGAACCAGTTTGCTCTGCGCCGTTCTGCTTCCAAGGTGAGCGCGTTGCCCCTGATGCGTCAGCTCTGTGGCCTAAGGCCTTCAGCTGTACAGTGGGAGTTGCCCGGGTATTGCTCTGCTGCGTGAGTGTTGGCCCTCATGAATGCGTGTAACTTGTGGAATAGGCCTGCTCTCCTCGGCCTTAGTCCGGGGTAGGCTCCGAAACAGGAGCAGCTCTTGATAGAGAGTAAAGGAGACGAATCCTCTTTGAAAGACGTTTTAATTTGAACTAAATGTCGTGGCATCAGTGATAACACAAATCAGTTGTCCGGATGCACATCTGACCTTTGCAGCTTGCCTTCTGCTCAATGCATCAATCCTGTCGTCACAGTCCACTACTGAGTAATGTGTGGCACTGATAAGGGCCGAGTCTGGAGCGACGTTCCTGCGCCTGTCTTTATCCGTTGCAGACGCCAGAAGCTGGGCCTGATATTTTTAGAATACAAGATCTTCAAAAACAACTTCCATTGCCAGCTAGACGTCATTTAAAAGAATGTATATATATCGAAACTTTTATAACGAAACATATTAGGTAGAATGCACTTTTTTGGGCCCATCCCTAAAAACCCACCCGAACCCTATCCCCACAATATTTAACCCACCCCGAAATGCATTCTGCAGACGGTTTTTTACTATAAAATATTCGATATATAATAATTCTTTATAAAATATTTCGATATAAAGACTGCATACCGTACATTTGTGAGAATATGGCGCTCATTACGGTAAAAAAAGTGGTGGTAATTCCATTATCAGCATTTTTTTGGACCGTAATAGCATTTTTACCACACCTAGGTATTCCGAGCTTGGAGGAGATGTGAAGGATATATTTTCAGCAAAAAGTTGGAGTTAAATCACATTTCCTCACAAAATTGGTGGATTTACCCAGGCTGTGTTCACCGCTTGCAGTAAAGTCGCAAAAATCCACATGGAGCCATATGGATTCCAGAAATGGGGAATTACACCACCCTCCCACCACTCGTAATGCTGTGGTAAACCCACAGGATCGAGTGGTGGTAACGGTTAATGATTTTGATGGTAATTTAGCAGATTTACCTCCAAACTCGTAATGAGGCAGTATTTCTTTATTTTCTAAGGGAGGGCAAACAAAAAATTGCTAGAAATGTGTACAAAGGTCAAACTGTGCACTGATATTTTACATGTTAATTACATGTGTCCAGGTGGTTAAAATCTTAAAGGATATATGTCCCCAAAAAGATAATATTACTGTATTAGCAACATTGATCACACGCCTAATTTACCAAAAAAAACTGACAAGTTGTGTCCTTTTATCCATCCATTCCTTTAGCACATAGAGGCGATTAGCTCAGGATAAAGCACTGGAAAGGTGCTGATATCCTTTGAGCCAACCGTCCAATCAGAATAAAGAGCACTGGCAAAATATTTATCTTTTCTTCCAGGCGCCCATTCAGCATAGATTTGGTTCAGTATAGGGCCTTGTCAAGATGCCGTTTGTCATTTTTGCCAAGTGTATGGGGGTCATTACGAGGTTGGAAGTAGCCATGGCGCTATTAGCGACATGGCTACCCCCTTACCGCATAGCAGGTCCGGGTTCCCTAAATGGGGAATTACCGGGCCATTCCAACCTTGGAGGACCCGGTATTTCCCCATTCAGGCAGCCCATCCCCATTCCCATTCGAGTCCCCATAGGGTTCAATGGGAATGGGGACCATGTTAACAACAAGCCCGTTAATAACGGGCCCATTGTTAGCATTCTGGTCCTTTAGCGGCCCCCACTAAGGGAGCCTAGTAAAACCAGCCACTAAAGGACCTCGTAATGCGGCGGTAGAGGGTTAACAGCACTGGCACGTTTACCTGCACCGTTAACCCCTTACCGCCAACCTTGTAATGACCCCCTATGTCTATTTATCAGAGGGGGCAGTGTTGCCAATAGAAACTGTACACTGCTGCAGAGCATTCCAATGTGTGGGTACATTTATTTATTTATGCATGCATTTATTTATTTATTTTATTTAATAAGCATTTGTATATGGCGCCTATACAGCAGAAAGTGTTTCCAGACGACAAAGACAAGAAAAAGGTGAGGGGTGACACAGGAGAAAACAAAAAAAGGTCCTTCTAGGCCTTGTGATATGCAGCATCAATAAGTACAGGGGGAGGAGGCACGTGAGGAAAAGAGATGGGGTATGGTTAAGGAGGGAGAAGCGCTGGAGGGAGGGGACCCAAGGCGCTGGGCAAGTGCTAGGGGATCCCAGGAGGCATGTGCCAGGGAAAGGGGTTGGGGTCAAGGTGAGGGGGGGACCAACCTTCGAAGGCCAGTCAGGGAAGGGTGTCCGGGAACAAATGCTTGTCGGAAGGGGTGAGAAAATAGACTACAAGACGAGGAGGGCCTGACCGCGGGTGTACTCATAAGGGACACAGGCATCCAGTCGGAGCGCCAAGAAGAGGCTAGCAAGGGAGGGTATGGGGGAAGGAATTGAAAAGGAAGGTCTTGAGAAGCTTCCGTAATTTAAAAAGATCCGGCTCAAGTCTGAGAGGGGCAGGGAGGCCGTTCCAGAGGGAGGCTCCTGCTGAAGAGACAGATATATACATCCCACTGTCTGCTTGGAGAAACATTGGATCTCATTTGATTCTATGTCATTTCATCATCAGGCATTTCAAAGCCTGCAATTTTAACGGGTTTGACAGTTCATCATATTCTTTTTTTAGGGGGGGGTCCCCCCCAAACCCACCTCCTGCACCTATTTTTATCTATACCCAACCCCCCAACCACTTATCTGCCCCCCCCAAAGATTCGATGAACTGGCAAACACATTTAAACTGCAGGCTTTGAAATGCCTTACAATGAAAGAATCTCATACCCTGCAGAGAGTTGGAACTAGAAGACCGAAGGACTCTAGCCGGCAGGCATAAAGGAGAGTGAGTTGAATGTAGGGAGGTCCCAGGCCCCAGAACGCCTTATGGATGATGCAGAGGGTCTTCAATTTGACCCTTGCAACCACCAGGAGAGATAGTGGAGAGATTTTAGGGGTGGAGAGATGCGGTCCCTGGGCTTGAGGCCAAGGATTAGTTTCGCAGTCATATTCTGGATTAGTTGAAGAAGATGGAGTGAAGAAAGAGAATATTTTAGGAAGAAGCTGTTGCAGTTATCAAGCCTTGAACAACCATAGTTCTGGAGACATTGAGTTTCAGGGGGACGGTGAGGAAAGGGAGAATGCCTCTAAGGAGTTGAAGCTGATAGTGGGCCTTCTTGACAAGGTCAGCAATATGCAGTGAGACGGAGAGAGAGGAGTCAATGATGGCATCCATGTTTTTAGCCTCACACAAGAGTGAGGGGAGGGGGCCCAAGGAGGGCAGCCAAAGAGTAGGAGGGAAGGAGGGAGTAGGAGTCCCAATGAAAAGGATCTCAGTCTTACTGGCATTAAAGCAGAGATCATTAGCAGCACACCATGCCTGAATAGCAGTCAGACCGTCGGGAATGAGTGAGGAAGGAGAGGAGGAGAAGGGGAGCTTAAAGGAGAGCTGTGTGTCATTAGCAGAACACTGGAAACGAGGACAGTAGGTGGAGATCTAGTGGGCAAGAGGAGCAAGGTGGATGTTGAATATCCACGGCTAGAGGATAGTGCCCTGAGGGAAGCCGCAAGTCGAGAGTGAGGTAAAGGAGAGAAAGGTGGCCAGTTGAATTTTGGAAAGGTGATTTGAGAGGAAAGAGGTTAACCAATCCAGTGCCTGGTCATTGATGCCCAGGATATCCCAGAGGTGATTTAAGAGGATGGAATGATAACCGTGTCGAAAGCAGAGGACAGATCAAAGAGAATAAGGTCAGAAAGAGAGCTGTGGTTGACATTTGAGACCAGGTCACAATGGGTTTTCAGAGGAGCAGGTTCCATGCCTCTGGCTGTTCTGAAGCCAGATTGGTGGTCATGAAGGCATCCAACAGATTCAGTGAGGTGGATTAGTTGGAAGATGACCAGCTTCTCCAGAAGTTTGCCCAAGAAGGGGGTAGTGGAGATAGGGCCAGGCAAGAAGTGTCTCCCAGTGGCTTTTTTAGGAGGGGGTGCACTAGGGAGTGCTTGAGGGGTGAAGGGAAGGAGCCAGTGGCAAAAGAGTGGTTACAGAAGTGAGAGAGGCAATATTGTCCATGATAGTTTGAGAGGAACAGGGAAGCACCGGTTTGGAGGAGACTTTCATAGAGCAGACTGTCTTGGTGACCTCGTCTGGCGCTGTGGGAAATAAGGAGGAGAGTATGAGGTTGAGAGGGGGCAGAGGGGGACTGCATGTACACGTGGGATGGGCATAGACGAGAGAGATGACAGGAGGTCCTGAGTTTTGTTTGTAAAATGGGTGGCCAACGCCATGCAGAGAGCTTCAGAGGGATGAAGAGAAGTGCAGATGGCAGTAGGATTGGCAAGTTCCTTGCAGATTTTGAAAAGCTCAGCCAGGTTTGTGGCCCCAGAAAGCTGGGAATGGATATGAAAGAGAGTCTGTGTTGCCTTTGGAACAGGGGAGAGGCCAGTTTGTCAGAGGATGTGCTAGAAGGCAGTCACTTCTGTTCTGCAACTTTGCATTTGCGTTTCAACGAGGCTAAGTCAGAATCATACCAACTATTGCACTTGGAGGCAGGCTTCAAACAGATCCTCATGGCAGGAGCAAGGATGTCAAGTGTGTTGGAGATGAAGAGGAGAGGTTAGCAAAATCTTGTATGAGTGCGGGGGAGTGAAGGAGGTGACAAAGGCAGCTATTGACACTTGCTTCATCGGTTGATGAAGGAGAAGGAAACTGGCCATGCGGGAGGAGACTTAGCCGGGGAGCCCAGAAGCACCAGATGGGAGGAGAGAATTGTCAGACCAGGTTAGAGGAGTAATTAGATGGTTAGAGAGGAAGATATCAGCAGTGATGAGCGCATCCAAGGGGTCCCCGGCTGAGTGGGTTGGGCTAGAGGGAAGAATGGTAAGAGAGAGAGTCACAGAGGTTGCGAAAGTGTAGAGTGGCCGCATCAGGAGTGTCCAGATTGATAATGAAGTCTCCAAGGGAGAGAAGCTTAGAGGATGAGGTCAGCAAGGAGGAGGCAAGGTCATCTCACTTCAAAAGGAAGGGGGTGATCAGCCCAGAAGGCCTGTACATGGTAGCAAGAGTGAGCAAGAGGGTAGGAGTGATGCAAAGCTTGCAGGCAAGGCAGTCAAAGGAGGAATAGGATTCAGCGAGTATGATGGAAGCAGGAGCCATTCAGGGTAGACAAGGGCCCCTCGCCTCCAGATCAATTAGACCTGAGCTTAGAGAGGATATTGTAGCCCTCATGGAAGAGAGTGTCAAAAGCAGTGACAGAGCTGGCATTGAACCACATCTCAGTGAGAGCGAGGACATCAAGGTCAAAGTCTTCAAGGAGGTGACAGATGTCAGAGGAGTGTTTGATAGCAGAGTGAAAATTGAGGGTAGCTAGGTAAAGCTGGTTGCCACCTTTAAAGGTCTTCAGAGTTGGGGTACAGGGGCAAGGTACACCCACTGGTGGGGCGCAGAGGCTAGAGATGTGGCAGCAGGGGAATGGCAGGAGAAGGGAGCAAGTTAATGAGAGATGAACAATGCCTGTCATGAAGGAGGAGGTTGGGCTTGGAGCCCTAGACCATGATAGTGCCATTCTGGTAGACATTAATGATGCACCTAGTTGATACAAAGTGTGCCTTGAGCATTTCCCACCTAATTCCCCCATTAATGGCAGAGGAGGAATAGGGGAGAGGATAGAGACCATACGGGGAGGCCAAAGGTCAGGAGAGCGGACAGTAAAGAGGATGTCAGTAATAGTTTGCCTGTAGGAAGCATTGACGTAGGTGTTAGCAATGGTCAATCCTGGATTAGAGACCAGGAGTGTTTTTTTGAATGTTTTCCTTCCAGGCTTTGAGAGAGGGGAAGGAAAGTTGATACAGTAGCAATTATAGTAGATAGGAAAGACAGCACCATAGTTACAGGCAGTGGTGGGGAGAGCAGATAGAGGGCCTGCACTAGCATGATGAACCCACCAGGTGGCCTAGCAGTGGGACAGTGATGAAGGGTCAAATGCAATAGAAGAACCAGTAGAAAAAGGATACTCAGGAATAGGGCCTATGTTACAAAAATACAGTGCAAAGCTGAACAATAGCATAGCATTTAGTGCAGCACAAGAGTTTAGAGCAGGTCGAAGCGGTTATAAGAAATACGGTCAGGATAAACACATTAGAATAAGGCAAGCAAAACCAGAAGCATCCAGATTGGAGTATCCAAAATACAATGAAAAAGCCCACATTAGAAAAAAACAAAACGATTCCAAGCAAGTCAAGCTAGCTGTCTAGAATAGAGGGGGTGAGCATTGCAGATTGCATAAGCAAGCAGATGACAGCACACAGTTGGAAGTAAGTTAGAATCAATAGGAGAGAGCAGTTGTAGTCAAGAATGCCAGGAGGAGACATGGCTGGAGGGAGACCAGGATTTTTGTCCATGATTTAGGCCGGGTAGGAAGGCGGATGAAGGCTGAGCACAGTAGAGGTTGTAGGGAGGGGATCTGAGCAGGCAGTCGGCCTGTTGTGGCATTAAAAGTGTGTAAACAGTGGACCGTGAAGGATTGGGCAAAGCTTACCTTCGGGCCAGTGGCAGGGGCGCTGAGTGGCAGAGCCTCAGAATGCAGCAGAGATGCAGGATGAGAATAAAAACGTGGGTAAGCCAAATAGGGGTTGTAGGGAAGGGATCTGAGCATTGTAATGAATCCGCAATTGGGGGAGAGAGCAACTGGTGGAGTGGGAGGTTGGGAACCACAATAAGGACAATAGAGACGAACTATAAACATAAAACATTATATCTTTGAACAGGTGAAGACCAGGCTGGGAATCAGGACCGGGATGGGGAAGCATGACAACACTCTCGAGTCAAAGGTGATTTTCTGCAAAGGAGCTACAGATATCCTTTGGAATTGTGAACAGTGGTGCATAATGAGTGTGCTTGCATCCTGCATCCTGGAAAGTAAAGGCCTATATCATCATTTGTGCTGTGTGTGACTTTCAGGATCGGAGGGAGGGTTTGAGAGGAGGAACTGTTATACGCTGTGTTTTCCTTTATGGACAAATGTTAGATCTATTTTATTGGCTGTTAATTCCTGTTTCCGTTTATGTGCTCTGCAAGTAATACTTTCAATGTGTTTTACTTTTACCTAATGTTTTATCATTCTGCCATAGCTGATATTTTTTAGGGTGGGTAGCAGAGATGTCTACTCTCATATCACTCTCATACCATGGCCAAATTTGTGCTTTCCCTTTTGTTTTTTTGTTGTGTTTATTTTCTGAATTTTGGCTTATCTGTACATCTATTGTGTATACTTTGTGTATCTGTTTACTTATGTCACATGTCGTTTTTTTTTTAAAACCCATTATTTCCAGTGACTTCACTGTTGTTGTTTGAGTGTATATGTGTTGCAAACGTCTGTTTTTTGTGCTTACAGCTTTTTCTTGATTGTCTGATTTTGATGAGCATGCACATATTCAAGATGCGGATAGGTGGTTTGCGTGATGACATATTTATTTTTAGTAAGCTGAGATGGCTAGTTGCTTATGTTTTTTTAAGTTGGAATGTGAAGGGTATTAACACTCCTGTTAAAAGGAGGAAGATACTTACTTTAAAAAAAGAAGCCTCCTGATATAGTACGAGAAGAACATTTGCAGTTGGAGCGTGTTGATTACATATTGAACAAAACAAATGTGAAGTAGATTTCCAGTGGTGTTACCAGTAATTCCATGGTGGGGCATTTTGCTTAGGAAGGATTTGAGATTCTGTGGATCGGCTGTAAGTGGATTTGGGGGGAAGACATGTCTCTTTTAGTCTGCTTGCTCTTGAATATCTATGCAAGTAATGTGGCTCAGAATGAAGTCTTTAATAAGATGGAGGAAGTCCTGAAAAATATGAGATCCACAAAGGTTATAATGTGGGGGGGGGGTTAATTCTGCTAAGGATGAAGAAGTTGATAAAACAAGTGTGACCACTTCCTATGCGGAGGGGAGGGCTTGCAAGGGGCTTATGAATCTTGTGCATTCCTGGGACCTAGTTGACATTTGATGAACAATGCACCAAGGATTTAGGCAGTACACGTTTCATTCAATACCTCATGGAACTTCCTCATGTATTTTCCTCTTCCTGGTTAGTAGGCGTATTTGTGATGATGTATGTAATGCTGACACAGCCAATGTTGTGATTTATGACCATGCTTGTGTTTAATCTGTCCTTTGGGGGATGGATCTGAAGGGGAGAAAACATTGGAGATGAAATGTGAGTTTGCTGTTAGATATTGACTTTGTTAATCATATTGAAAGTGAGATTTCACTGTATTTGCGAGAAAACCAGGGGTCGCTTAGCAGTTTTTCAGTTGTCTGGGATGCTCTGAAGGCAACAGTATGTGGTAAAATAATCAGGTTTTCATCCTATAAGAAAAGATGAAAGCAGACTAAGCTTCTCAGTATTAAGAAAACATGCAGGTTAGCTGAGGAACTGTACAATTCTGTCCCTTCTACAGATATTAAGATATCAATACTGGATGCAAAAGTGCACTCTTGACGGCGCATGAGGGTGGAAAAGGACCTGTTTTACACTCGGCATGCTTTTTGGGAGCGTGGAGAGATGTCGGGTCAGGCTGCTGGTGAATCGTCTGAATATGAAAGAAGAAAAGAGACAGGTTCTCTTTATTTTGAGTGTTGAGGGTTTGATCTTGAGAAGAAATTAAGCCATTTGTGGTCCATTTAAACAGTATTATGCCTCTCTAAATAGCGATGATGGTTGTTTTGATGAGTTGATGGTGCGTGATGATCTCAGTCGGATTGCTACCCCTGACCTGGATGAGCAAGATAGACTTTGTTTGGATGAAGATATTTCCACTCAGGAGATTTTGGATTCTATGGCGACTATGTCTTCTGGGGCTGAATGGATTGCCGATTGAATTTTATAAAATCTTTCGTCACATTCTTTCCCATGACTTGGAGCAGTTATACACGGATCTGTCATGAATGAGGCCGTTACAGACTCTATGCAATCTGCGTTGATTACAGTGATTGTCGGACCTGGAAAGCCTCTCGCAGATTGTGGTCATTTGCACCCGATTTCATTATTGAACATGGATGTGAGCCATTGCCTAAAATGTATGCTAAGAGATTTAAGTGTATTTTGGCTAAACTGCTTCACAACAATTAGACTGGATTTGTAGGTGGTCAGGATAGTTACAATAATATGAGAGAATTGTTAGATGTCATCCACGCTAAGAAACATTCTGTGGAAGCATGTGCGGCTGTTAGCGTTGGTGCTGAACAAGCTTTTGACAAGGTGAATTGGGTATACTTGCGACAAGTCCTGCTTAAAGTCAACCGTGGCCCATGTTTTTTTACAGTTCTTTCAGATGCGAAATGGTGCGAAAGCTTAAGTATCTGCTAACGGTTTCACGTCAAACTCTTTTGGCATCAGAAGAGGGACATGTTTAGGTTGTCCTCTATCCCCCTGGTTGCTTGATTTGTTTAGAGAGCCGCTGGCAGCAGTGATTAGATAAAACCCTGCTATAAGGGGTATCTCGTTTGGCAATTGTACTTCAAAGGTACGTTTTTTATGCAGATGACCTCTTTGTATTGTTGTCTGACTCGGAACGTTCTTATCATGACTTCGGGCTTGTTTGGTGGAGTCTCTGATTACAAAATGAATGCTTCCAAGACATACATATTTCCTATCACGTCTTCTTGCCATAGGGGATTATTTGGTGTGGAAGGGGAGGTTTGGTCTGACAAAGGTATTAAATACATTGGTATCCAGTTTACTAGGGATGTTGACTTCTCGCTAACAACATTCGAATGAAACTTGTGCAAATAGATGTGTTATGTCGAAAGTGGGAAAAATTAAACCTGACACTCTGGGGTAAAGTGAATGCCATCAAAATGACCCTTCTCCCAAAGCTATTGGGCCTCATTACAACATTGGCGAAATGGTTTAACGGGTGGCACTAATGGATGTGGACCTGTTAAACCCATTCCGCCTCATTACGAGGTCCCCTCGCGGGACCCGGTAAGGACGCCTGGTAAAACCAGGCGTCCTTACCGGGTCCCGCGAGGGGACCAGGGAGCTAACAACGGGCCGGTCGTAATCGGCCCGTGGTTAGCTCCCTGCACCCATTCCCATTGAGCCCTATGGGTGCTCAAATGGGAATGGGGAAGGTCCGGGCCCGGGATCCTCCATACTCGGAATGGCCCGGTATTTCCCCATTCAGGGAACCCAGACCCGGTTTGGCTAGCGCCAAAGTCGTAATGAGGCCCATTGTATGTTTTTAGTATGCTCCCATCCCTCTTTTGTGTAAACAGGCTTTGGAAATAAAGTGTTTAATAGATTTTTGTGGGGGCGATGGTGTCAAGCAAGAATCCCAGAGTATGTTCTCCAGCGACTGGTGCACTTGGGAGGTTTGGGATTTAAAGGACTACAACATCAGTGCTTATACACTGCCCAGGCTGCACCATTTTTTTAAGGCAGATTATATGGATAGTCCGAATTGAGTCCTCATTGAGAGGAATTCTGTCTCACCATTCCCACTTGATACTCTAATTTCAATGGAAAAGGGGCTTCCTGTTAGTTTAACGCCTAATCAGTGAGACATGCAATAAAGGAATGGAAGAGAAGTAACCATGTCCCTGAGAAAACTTATTTGCTTAGTGGTGATTCCTGTTTGTGGAAAACCCCTGCTATGTGATATGATATGTTATTTATAACACGCTTAATACCCAGAGGTTTCAAAGTGCGGATCCGGGGATCGAATCTCTGTTGCTCCGTGTCATCTTGCTTCCAAGGCGAGCAAGTTGCTCCTGAGCTATCCTCCTGAGACAATTGATAACCATATCCCTTTCCTGGATCTCATGGCAAAAGGCAGGTATTTGGAAGTTAGGTCAAATTTACGAGAGTGAGAATATGCTGGATTATTTAAATAGTTGTGGTTGTCTGAGAACAGATGTTATATTGATTTGAAGAACCTTTTTGGGTCTTTGTTTTTTGTCTTGAATGCTAGTATGCATTATTCACTTATTGTTTTGCACTTGTTTTAATAGCATGCTACTTTCTGCCACTATGCTCTATAAACCTGTATTTCCTTCTGAGTTTGGTATGGGTTCTCAGCCTGGTAGATCTGCTTGGGATTTGGATCTGGGGCATACTCTTTCTGATATTGAATAGGTCCATATATGTGCAGGCCTTAGTAGATTTAAATAGATTTGGATCTGAGTTTTACACAATAGAGGATAACTGATTACATGTGTTTGTCTCCATGGAAAATGTGGTCTTGTAAGCTAAGTCAGGACAATAATTGGTGGAACTGTAAACGTTTTGTGGGTACTACTCGAACATGTTTTGGCTGTGTCAGAAGGTTCAATTGTCCTGGGAGGAGGTTTTCCAACATATGTATCTTGTGTTGGGTCTTTCCCTTCCACAAATTGCAATGATTTGTGTGTTGGGTTTGTTCCCTGCTATTATTAAGGTCCAAAATTAAACTCTTTTGGACCTACGGAGCTCTTTTAATGTCCCAAAAACATATCTTGAGGTTCTGGAAGAGTGATTACAGGCCTACGGTTGAGGACTGGCTACATAGCTTGTCTATCCTTTCTGGCAGGGAAAGGGTGTCTTTTCAACTTAAGCAACAACAAGATAGATATGACGATATATGGAGCACTAATGAATTGTATCAATATTGTTTTTTATTGGAATAATGGATACATTGTTGCTTCTAAGTATATGCTCTGTTCTTGTGCAATTGATTTTTATGTTGATCTTTTTTCCTGGAAAATTCAATAGATGTTGTTAAAAAAAAAGACAAAAACAATGAGGTTTGTTACCTTTAAAAAATGACCTGCAGTTTATTGACACTGTATATTCTTTGAATTGTTTAATTAATGAGGACCAGGTCTCTCTTATTTTAGCATTAATTAGATTTATATCAAAATGATAAGCTTTGTTTGAGAACATGTATCTTACTAGTTGTTTTTAGGCTGGTTCGAAGAATTTATAAACGTATACCTTTTTGTGTAAATTGTTTACTGTTATCTGTTTTAACAATACGTTTGGGAAAGGATTTGTTAAGCCTAATCACAAATGAATAAATAAAAAAGAAGTGGCAACAGTGTGCTCTTCTAATTACCATAGAAAGCAAACAGATGGGGTCACTTCAATATAGAGCAGAGGCGCAGGTTAGACAACCTTCCTACCATCATTTGCGTGGCTTTCGAGTTTGAGGAAAAATTGAGATTGAGGAAAAATTGAAATCAATGGAATTTTCCAGAAATGAAAACATCCTTAACCTGATGGACTTTAAACATGATATTGGAAATCCAATCACCTCAGCACAAGGCGTGAGTTTTTTTGGAACACGTGTATTGCTCGTCGAAGAACTTTCAATGATTTCTCATAAAGCAGATAAACATGTAGAAATGTCAAGGAAATTCAAGACAGCCTCTCCCACTGCTTTGGACAGGGTTATACGTGTACACGCGAGGTTACTTGTCCAAAAGGTAAGCTATCATGTCTGTATTTTTTTCTCTGGCATTACCTTTCTTGATGGTGGGTTAAAATCACTCTCGTTTCTTGGCAGTAACCTACATGGATTCAAATCTGTGCCCTCGACGTAATGAACTTGTCTCATAGCTCGAAGTGCTATGTTGCTGACACAGCTTTTTGAATAATTTTAATGATCTGGTTGGGACATAAATTACTATCCTGTGGTGCCGCACAGCACTGCACCCACATTGATTGCTGCGCCTACTGCCCGAAGACCTACTTCCCAGCTCAGAAGATATGTGACATCGTTTTTTTTCGTTTGCATGTAATCATGATCCACATTAGATTGCTGCAGGTGCAGCTCTGAGTAATTAATGGGGGTGAGGGGGGGTGAGGGGCGCTATGGTCTAGTGCGTGTCCCTTAAGAGTTGTGAATGGTGAGTGAATAGAAAGGGGAGGGGTGCGTAAATCCGCACGCTCTGGGGAAATATGGCTACCAGCAGGTGGTCGGGTTATGCATTTTCCCTCACTGTGTTTCTTTCAGTCTTGATAGCACAGTTTAAAAATGCAGAGTTGTTTAGGCTCAAAATGCAAAGGGGGGCGGGGGTTGTTTGGGGTGGATTAGAGGAGAAATAGGATGGCGGTGGATGGTATGTAATCAGGGGTGGACTGGGAACCAAAAGAGGCCCTGGAAATAATGTTCAAAGTGGCCCCATATTACACATTTTCAGCATGCCCAACCCTTTTCCTATGGGAACATTTGGAAATACCACACAAAAGAGGCCCAGGGTGCAGAGGCCTAGCGGGGAAATCTCCAGAGTTCACTATAGACCAGTCCAGCCCTGTATGTAATCGTTTCACAATGGGGAGCTAACGGGTGAGCAGAAGGTGGGATGCTGGTGGAGGCATAGTCCCAGTACCTTTACACGCACCTATGTAGTTATTTATTTATTTATGTATTACATTTATAGAGTGCCCCGACCCAGCGGTATCACGGTGCTTGTACATGTACATTTCAAAAACTGATTATGCGGCAAATACCCTTTCACAATAGTCTATCTACTATGAGTGGCAGCCGGTGCATTTGGTGGTCCTGGATCATAACACAGCTCATCGTCCAGCCGCACCAGGGTCTCGTAAGTCTAGCAATCTAAGAAGTCTTTTTGCAGTCGAAGATCCAAGCTTGCAAAACATGCATCATGTCATATGAAACACTTGTGTACAGACGCGTTATAAATGACTCATCATATCATGTTATATCATTATCATGTGATAGCTCTGCCATGCAAGGTCGGGATTGTGCAATTGATGTAAAGTGAGGGACCGATCGGCAGCCAAAACCAGTAGGATCTGCAAATAATAAGGGTGTAACACTACATTGCATTTTTTTATGTTCCGGAGATGACAGGTGTGACATTATTCGCACGTTGGTGCCAGAGTGAACTGCAGCTGCAACTTGAAAGATAGCCGTGCGATGACAGCCCCTACCAACAGCACTTGTCAAGGCTTCACAAAAGAATGGTTGCCTGTGAGCAGGTGCTTAATAGGAAACATCACTGCAACTCCAGGAGCCGAAAGCAAAGGAAAGGAAGATGAACCTGCACGGGCTGCATAGTATTCATCATGTCTATGCACGCGGCCCTATGTCTTCGCTTTGCTCAGGAGGCCGTGAAGGGCGAGTGCGTGAGCAGCTCCATCATCAGAATGGAGAAGAAACAATGCCCCAGCAGAAGGACTGCTGCATCAGAGAAAGCCCCTCCCAAATGCTGGCCCCTGTGCCAGAGACATTGGGCCTCAATACAAGTACAGTGGTGCAGGTAGATATGGCAGTAATGTCCTTACCGGTGCAATATCGCACTGCCGTACTACGAGTTTGGCCGTAAGGTGCAGAATTTGCCTCCAACAAAAATCCCCAAATCAGTCAAAACCTCTCCTGCTTCTCATCCGGGCACATGGATTTCGCTGGTACTCCTATGCGGATGATACCCAGATCCTTGTCCGTCTTCACCTCATACAATCTGACACAGCGTCCCGGCCAAAGTAATGTCTTGAGCACTCGGGGTTGTGGATGATGAGAAACTAGCTGAAGCTTAACAGCATTAAGACCAAGGTCCTGGTTGTGGGTACTACATCTCCCCAATTGTTTTGGACTGCGAAATTCTGGCCGACTAGCCTTGGCCCCCTCCCCACGCCGGTCCAATCGGTCAGGAACCTGGGGGTTAGAATCTCTGCCTCTCTTGCCCTGGATGACCAGGTGGCTGCGGTATGCAGAGCCGGTCACTTCAAGCTTGGCATTTTGCGTACTGTCTTGCCTTATATCCTTGGCGATTGTCAGGCCCCTGTGGTGGCTGCATTGGTCTTGAGCACTCTTGATTACTGCAACTCTCTCTATCTTGCCCAACCACGATATCTGATTAACAGGCTCCAACTCTTACAGAACGCTGCTGCTCGTTCCATACTCCGTCCCCCTTTTGGATATCACATGTCACCTCTGCTGAAGAAACTTCATTGGCTCCCTGTTGCAAATCTGATCTTTTTTAACTCCATGTCAATTGTGCACTGTGCCTTCTATGGCATGAGAGCAGAGTATTTGCAGGCCAAATTCGCTCACTATGTTCCGGCCTGTCTGTTGAGGTCTCAATCGGCTCTTTTTGTAGCTGTTCCTCGCTATCGGCTGTCACGGAAGGGGGGGCATGCTTTCTCTATGGTGGCCGCCAGAGCTTGGAATGATATCCCTCTGGCCTTACGGCGTACCACTGACCATCTCGCCTTTCACAGATTATTGAAAACGACCCTGTTCTAATTGTCCAGTTCTGTTATGGTGTAAGTTTCTTTACTCACACAACAGCGCCAAGATGCCTTTGGGCATACATGCGCTTTACCAAATTTAAATAACATAACATAACAAAAAGCTGTGGATTTACCACGGTGGAAACACCGCCAACGGTCATTTTGCAGAAATCCCCATTGAGTCCTATGGACTCTGAAAATGGAGATTAATACTGCCCTTTCAGCACTTGTAATCCCATGCTAAATCAGATGGACCTAGTGAAAACAGCGGTAATCAAGTTTGGCAGTAATTTGGAATATTTACCACCAAATGACCACCAAACCTGTTATCAGGCCTAATTTCCTTTGATGAATGACTCCCCTGCCAGTGACAGAGCTGCCCATTACAGTAAGGATGCTACAATTACCACTGGTAGTAAATGGTATTTCTGCCAGTTTTATTAAAAAAACACACATTACAGAAAAAACTGATTACCGCTGATGCTAAAATTAGCATCTGTGTTAAAATTGCAGCACATGCTAAATGCCTCACCAATAGGGGAACATGCATAACCACCAGTAATCCCCAATACAAAAGAAAATAAGCCTACAAGTGGTGGCAGTTACAGCTGTAAATAAGGTCAGGTATAATCTCATGTATGCTGGGGATGACAGTATGTTAGTGTTGACAGTACATTTTAACATTAGGAGGTATTTCTTTAACTCAAAATTCATACAACATATGTTTTGGCAATGTTATCTCAAGCCTTTTTTTTTACTGCCAGAGGTAATGTGTAAATGCAATACCGCTGGCAGCATTACTCAGTGGAGCACTAATCTATCACTAGCAGTATTGTTTTCCTTAATAGGGCCAAGCATCTTCTGACTAGTGCGTCTGTGCCAGAGACATCATCTCCAGCACACTGGGTCTTATGCCTAAAACAGCATTTCCTGAACCCTGTGTCTTGTATTATTATTGATATTATGGTATTCATTGAGTGCGGACCTGGCTTCAAGAAGCAACGGGGTGCTTTTATCAGAGCAAGCTTCACCTGTTCATGAGCTTTTGTGCCAGTGACCAAGGCGGTCATTATGCGTTTGCCAGTATTCTGGTGGTAAATTCACCAGGATACAGCAAACTGTATTTCCTTCACCGCCAGTTGGTCCGGTGGAATTACTGCCAGATTACAAGTGGTGGTGGCGGAGTAGGTCTCCATTTTTTTAGAGTCCATTGGACTGTATTGGGCATTTTTGCAATTCCAACAAAACATGGCGGAAAGCTGGCGGATTTACATCCAACTCATGGCTGGAGGTGAATCCTCCAACTTCCCGCCAAACTTTTAGTTGGACGGTGGGGGAATGCTGCCAGCTATGTTAATACTGCCAGATTTTTCCCGCACCACCCAACTAGTCCCCTCTTCTGGACAATGGTTCCTGTTCGAGGGGCTGCATCTCCTGAACACTGGCAACAGAGCCAGAGAGAACATGGGCTCCTCAACACGGGCTCCTGTAGTAGAGCATCTCTTGTAAATTGAGACCTATGCCAGAAACAGCAACTCTCTCATGTGCCAAAGACCCCATGTCCTTTAGCAGGGAATTGTTGGGAGAAGCATCTCCTCCGTAATAGCACGCGCACAAGCGAGTGCATCTTCTGGACACTAGCTCTGTAATGGCGACAACACCCGCTGGACACTGGCTGATGCGCCATTGGCCGCATCTCCACAAAATGGCGCCTCTACCAGAGACACCTCTTGCACCCTAGGTCCCATGCTAGAGCTAACACTGCCTCCTGTCTTCCTGAACAAAGAAGGCTCGTGTGCCAGGGCGCCTCTACCACAAGGAACCTGCTCCAGAGATAACAATTATAATAGTTTTTTGATAAGCTTGCTTCCAAGACGCGCACGTCGCCACTGAGCTATACTACCCGTGCCTGGGGACCTCTTGCCTATTGAGATAATGTCTCCTGCTCAGGTGCTTCTGTGCCAGAGACAGCTATATGTGTTTTCTTTCCATAATTAGTGCCTGAATATGTTTCTTGTTTATCTTAACCAGATGGCCCTTACTCTTGCGATTTATAGGAGGGGTTCCCTACACACACCTTATTTGACCACCACTCTCTCCATATCTACAAAGAACATAATTCTGCAATTTTCGGTTTATTGGACTTTTTCGGAAAAACGTGCTCATCCCACCAGAGACTGCATCCCCTGCACAAGGGCACTCGTGCCAGTTCCTGAACACTGGCCAGAGGTAATATCTCCTGCACAAAAAGTAAACTTGGTGGATTGTTGTCCAAAATGTTCTTAAATATCGATTACTAATAGATCAATTTCGCTCTAAATGTTCACATTAATAAAAATCTAAAATACATGGGTTTGTTAAAAAAGGTTACTGTTTACTAAAACCAATAACTTGTAAAAACAATATTGTAAAACATGAATTGATTTGGTAAAGAAAGTTATTCTTTACAAACACAAACCAATTTGTCAAAATCAAACAATACAACTCAGTTATTTAAAAAATGTATTAATGAATAAAAAAAACAATCCACCTGTAACGAAAACAAATCGATGCACTGTTAAAGAAGTGATCCTTTATCCGCAAACCTTAATCAGCACAAAATACTCAATTTGGTTTATGCCAAAATAGCAAATGTATGGGATTTCAAACGTGATTCACTACCTACAAGGGGAACAAACATAATTTGCCAATCCCTAAAGATAGATCGTTGTGCCATAGGCAGCATACCCTGAGCAAGGGCTCCTCTACCAGAAGAACACAACACTTACCTTCAGTACTGTTCTTGCTGGTGGACACAGTATTGCTCCTGCAGATTCCTCATCTTCCGAAATATCCAGTCAACACCAGAAGACATGTTTCAGCTAATAGGTGCTGCCGATCGGCTCTCTCCTTGACTCATTTATCTCGTAGACTCTGTCTCCTGCCACAACAGCATCATCGGCATGCTTGTACAGAGCCACCAACACCATTTCCCTCAGTTCCACCTTTTCCACAGCAACAAGGGAAGAAGGCCAGAACAGAGGTATCATTTGATTATGGTCACTCGTCAATTTCTCCCCCATAAATGTACTTAAAAGGATAGTTTCATAAGAAGGGCAGCTAGGAGGGTTACGAGGAATCTGTGAGGGGAATAATATGTCCACGAGAAAGAGCATTACCAAAGTTAAGTAATTTGTTCTTCTAATGGACGTAATCGTCGGACAGATTCCAAATCTTTTGAAAAACTCTCAAAGCTGTTTGTTATCTAAAGGAGGAGGGGAGGGAACACTTAATATGTTTTGAAGGAATGAATTCCCCACTGCGGCATTATCCTTGAACATTGGTTCTAGTAAATCATGTCTTGAAAAAGAATAAATGGCGGCCAAGGTTGCTGTATAACAAATATCTGCAAAAGGGACTCCTCTTAGGGAACTCTAAAGTAGGGCTTAAAAAGGGCTGCTACCAAAAAAGTTAAGACTACATTTAGGTCACATGCCTGCCTGATCGGTAAAAGGGATTGAATGGAAAATTGTTCATGAGCCCTTTTAACAACCTTAAAGCAAACAGTAGTTTAAAGCAAGGACCCTGCTCGGGTGTACGCTTGAATTTTGAGGGGTGCCAAATAGCCGTTGCCTATGTTTATATTAAGATCTGATGTGGACAGGGAGAACATATACTCCAAAACTGTGCCGGTGGAGCAAGACAAGGGGTCATGCTGCCTTTCCCAGCACAAACTCTTAAATTTCACCAGAGACAAGCGTATATGGACTTGGTTGATGGGTGCCTCGCAGAGAGCATCACACCAATAACTTTCTCAGAAAGATCTAAGTCCATGTACCTCAACCTCTCATCATCCAGTAATGAAGGTTGAGACTCCTGACCTTATGGGGTAATCCCCTGCCACTAGATTGGGTCCGTACCTGCCCGTTCAGAGGAATTTTCAAGGGGGAAATGGCATGCCCAGCATGACTGTCAACCAGGTCTTAGATGCCTAGACCACTGAATGCGATCAAGATCATGGTTGCTTTGCTCGCCTTCAACGTTCTCAGCAACAAAGAATCAGAAAAAACAGGATAAACACATAGACCAGGTCAAACTCACCGGTGAATCATCAGTTCACTGCCTAGTGAGTTTGTGCGTGAAAACTCTCTGGAGCAGAAAATCTCAAACTTGTTGTTCGAGCTCATCACCGACAGGCCGACTTGGGGTCTCACCCACATGAAGAATCTCTCCTCCACAATCTCGCTGTTCAGCTCAGCTCCCACTGGTCAGACACTGCCAACTGTCAGCTCAATGCATCTGCCTGGGTGCTACTACTGTCCAGGTTGTATGAAGCTGTCACTGACACCTCATTCTTTGTTGAACAAAACCACGGGTGCATAGCCTCCCTGCACAGCTTGAGCAATCCCACACCACCCATCTTGTTGATGTAGTGCATGGCGGTGGTGTTGTCCATGTGATCAATCAACATCCAGGGCACCAGTGGTCATGGGATGAATATCCGTTTCTAAACCATCAATCAGCCCCACAACTCTTAAACACCAGAAGGGATCTGAACAGATGGGAAGCACAAGAAAAGTATAAACCTTCTTGTTGAATTTTGGTAACGTGGACGTAACGGCAGGCTTATCTCTGCAAGGTCCCGGATCGTTGGTTAGTTCCAACACAGCAAAAACACAATTATTACCCAAAGATAAAAGGGACTGTCCAGTCAAGGTTGTATACAAATATCTACTTTATTATTATTCAGCATACAGTTCTAGCACACTACAAAATACAATCCACCCTGTAAAGGAATGCAGAGGACAGACAGTTTCAAGAAAAAAAGGGATGCACTCTAGATACTGACAGGAGGGTAGTCGGTAAAGTAATTAATTGCAACAGTTCAAGGATACTTGGTTACAGCACAAAGGGAGCAATCGGTCAAAAAATGTCACTAGGGGCTTTCGGAGAAGGTACAGTGGTACAGAACCACAATGTACTTTTTGCTTGTAGAAGGTCTTGGTGCTCGAGAGTGTAGAGTCAGTTTTCGGGAGGTTTGCTGCTCCTGTGACAGAGTTCAAGGCGAGAGACAACCATGGGTATCAGGCAGCAGGCAGTTTGGTGAGCGAGGCTGGACGGATGGCTGCAGGCTGGCCTGCACGTCAGCTCGGGGTCAGGAATCGTTATCTCAGCACTGGTTGGCGGGTCTGAAGCACTGGTTAAGGCATATTGGATGGCGTTAGCGACCGTGGTGTAACAACAATCAGCAGTGCAGTCGGTTGTAGCTCAAGGGGCTTGACTGGCTCGAAAATGTCCTTTAAGGCAGATGGCCCAAAGCTGAAGAGATTGTTGCAGGCAACAGCCTTGTCCTTGGTTTCGTTCACATACTCTTTGGCACTTTCTTGCTTACAGATCCTGGCAGGGCATGCTGTGTGCTGGCGGGGTACCAGTTCTGGAGCTGCTGCAGGGTCCTCTGGATTCAGTATCTCCCTCTGTTCCATGGGAGATGTTTTTGGGAGGGATCTTACTTCCCTCTTTGGAAATTCTGGCCTCCATTCATTGGCGGAAGCTGGAAGGCAGACTGTACCTTCAGCCAGGGTCCAAATTAGTTCTTCTTGTTACTCCTTGCAAAGTCATCAGATGATCTGCCCAAAAGAATGCTCTGCCATCTTTTAAAGCCATATGGGCCACCGTGATTGGTGTAGGCTAAAGCCTACCTTAATGAACCAATCCTGGCTCCCCACCAACAACCTCCTATATGCATGAGGTCATAACCAGAGTGCTTTGCAACATAAAAAGTTAAGGGGTGAACACATGTAAAACGAAGTCTCACCCATCTTCCTGTCTGTTGTGGATAAAAGGGTCTCTCTGTTTAATTGAGCTCTCTGTGATTCCTGATTAAAGCATCAGGTTTCTCTTGAAGCTGTGGTGAGACCAGACCTTTGGTTGATGCCAAATCACCTACTCATACCTTCTGAATGGGGTCCCCCTGCGGGGGTGACTACTGTAAATACATAGTGCCAGACATGACAGGTCACTGACCTTGATACTGAGAGGCGGGAGCCGGCTTTAGATTCATACAGTGCATATTAAAGTTTGTTGGCGGTTTCCTGTTTCTTTTGTTAAACTCTTCAGCCAGGCCCCATGTGGGCCTGTTTGAAGTATACTCTATTAGTATGTTAATTGTGTTAATTGCTGCCACCATCTGCAGTGCTTACACAAAAGGACAGGGTGGATCCATGTTGCCTTTGGTAGTTAATTAGGCTGGCCATGACAGGAAGAAGGTTTTGTCCCTCCCCCTTCTGAGATGCATTGTGTACTCCACCTGTCAGATCCCAACTGAATATGACAGGGAGGACTGCTCCTGTAAGTTGTGTCCCCCCAGAGTGCACATGTCTATATGTATGTCATGCAGTGTGCATAGGAACATGTGTGCAGATTAGCCACACACACATTTTCCAGAGGTTGATCTACCATCATTTAATTTCATATAAAATTTCAAAAAAGCCCAGGCGAGAGCACATACTGTGCAGATAGTCGAATTCCTCACAGTCCATGAGGAGCTGGTCAGTCAAACCCTGGTTAGATGCCAGGAAGGATCTCAATGCCATTATGCCTGCTGTTAGTTCCAGTAAAATGATGTGGAAGCACTTCTCCAAGCCTTCCCACAGACCACTCACTGAAAGATCCTGCAGATGAACTACTATCTCTTCTACGATTCATTTGTGACAATGGTGGGTGTAGGCTACGGTCACTGGTATAGCCCCCCTGCCCCCAAGGAGCTTGGTAGTGGACACCCACTAAAGCAGGTTCTGGAAGACCTATGGGGGGACATGGACAATTGGGACCACTGTTGAGAAAACATCCACAGCCTTGCTTCTAGGAGTATGGATATGCAGGCCACCAGAAGAAGAAACCCCCTCGTGGGAGTCACCCTTTTGGCTGAAAGAGAGCTACTGTAGTGTGAATGCTCACACTCTCTCTTGTGGTGGGAAGGCCTTGCTTCACTCCATATTGTCAACTGCCCCTATAACCCTATACCGATGGGAATGCTGTGATTTTAGAGCCTGCTGTTGCTGCCTGGATTACCAAGCTGTCTGCTGAGAGGTGCATGATTAGAAACATCAGATCCACGGGGCTGCTCTATGTTTCTGGGCAATATCCTTACACACAATGGGCGTGGGAGATGGCTTCCCCCAGTTCTAGAACATCTACCAGAGCACTGCTAAAAGGTAATACTGGAACCTTTTGCTCCTCAGGATAATCTACCTCCACAGATGGGAATGTCAAATTAAGGCCATCTATGGCTCTGGTCTGAAAGAGCCAACATGTTGGCTTAGAGCTGGTATAGACATATTTCTGAGTCAGGGGACACATCAAGCCCACTCGTCTCTTGGAAGCCCTTTTGTAATTGTAAACCGAGTCCTTACACTGAGTCTCTAAAGGTTCCTCAGGTCACAATTGTCTTTGAATACCAGATTGTAATTGAAAACCTGGAGAGACCTGCTCATCTTGCTTTTCAAAAATGTCTGGGCAAGCTCTAAACTGAGCAGTCCTCTGTCGAGGCTACTGCAAGGAATTGTCTGTGTCAGATGGTTCTGAAAAGGGCTCCGCGATCAGCCTACTCCGTACCGAAGTTGAAGTCTCTCCTACAGTGTCTGGATTGTCACGCCGAGGGTTTCTCAGGTATGTCTTTCTTTGGCATCAGAGCTGGTGACTTGAGACCAACGGTGTTGAAGACACTGGTGCCATGGACGGCTTCTTTGTTTTTTCTTTTACACCGCGGCCTGAACTCGAAGGAATGCAGAAGCGGTGTCTATTTTGTCCTCAGATTTCAAACAGCGATTCTCGTGGCTCCCCGATAAGGATGACAGCCGTGTTCTTGAGGATGAAAAATGATTTGTAGAATGATGGTGGCTCTTCATCTTTATTTTTTTCCTCTCCTCCGGCCTAGAATGATGATCGTAGGAGGCGGGGACCGGTGTCGATTTCCTTAGTGTGACAACCGTGTCTTTTACTGGGTTTGTCTTCGGTGAAGCCATGAGTAGCCTTGCTGGCCGTTCTTTAATGGCTTTCAGCATCATCGTCTGACAGGATTAGCACTCGTCAGTATTGTGGTATTTCTCTAAACAGAAAAAAACGTAAGGAGTTTGGATCTATCACCACCATCCTCTGATGACACGTTTTGTAGGCTTTGAATCGCTGTTTTGTTGGAGACATTTTGAGAAATTACTTTTCCCGACGAGTAACCATTTCTTGTTCCGGCACGTCGTCATGGAAAAAAGGAACTGAGGAAAATGACGCTGACGGCTCAGCACAAGCAGACTGATGATCGATGATCGGGACAAGACAAAGTGATACACAATAATGTGTGGAGGACGGAGCCCATCCGTGCCACCTAGTGGATGAATGCGTCGACTGGATATTTCAGAAGATGTGGAATCTGTGTGCGAAATGTGTCCACTAGAAACAGCACCTTTCGAGCATGGGCTTCTATGCCAGAGACAGCATCTCTCAAGCATTGGCTCATGTGCCAGAGATGGCTTCTTCTGCACACGCTTTCATTTAGCAGAAGCAGGATCTCCTGAGCAAGGGCTTCTGTTCCAGATACAGCCCCTCCTGAACATTGGCTTCTGTGCCAGAGACATCATCTCTCAAACATTGGCTCATGTGCCAGAGATGGCTTCTTCTGCACACGCTTTCATTTAGCAGAAGCAGGATCTCCTGAGCAAGGGCTTCTGTTCCAGATACAGCCCCTCCTGAACATTGGCTTCTGTGCCAGAGACATCATCTCTCAAACATTGGCTCATGTGCCAGAGATGGCTTCTTCTGCACACGCTTTCATTTAGCAGAAGCAGGATCTCCTGAGCAAGGGCTTCTGTTCCAGATACAGCCCCTCCTGAACATTGGCTTCTGTGCCAGAGACATCATCTCTCAAACATTGGCTCATGTGCCAGAGATGGCTTCTTCTGCACACGCTTTCATTTAGCAGAAGCAGGATCTCCTGAGCAAGGGCTTCTGTTCCAGATACAGCCCCTCCTGAACATTGGCTTCTGTGCCAGAGATTGCATCTCTTGAAAACTGATTCCTGTGCCAGAGAACGCTCCTCCTGCGCACATGCTCATGTGACAGAGATAGTCTCTTCTGAACATTGGCATGCTAATGAGACAGCATCATTTTCGCAGGGGCTCATGTGACAGGCTTCTGGCTCCAGTACCAAAATTGAACTGCTCATAGGCTCCTGTGCCAGATGCAGCAGCTTCTGCGAACACTGACAAGGCAAGGGAGAGCAAAACTTGAACAATGGTTACTGTGCTAGAGACAGTATATATGATATATTTGATTTATATCGCGCTCGTACACAAGTGTTTCAGAGCGCAACCAAGCAAAGAGTGGGGAACAAGGGAGAACAAAAAATACAAACAACAATCTTACTAGGCCCAGTGACATTAAGAACGCGCAAGTGTATGGAGAAGGGGAAAGCGCGTGGATGGGGGAGAAGTGGAAAGTGCAGAACAGAGGAGAGAAAAGAATAAGTTAAATGAATAAATACAGGCAATGAAAAAGTGGTAGTTCAGCCAGCAAGTGACAAGTGCAAGATTAATCAGATAGGGTATATCTGATAAGTGCAGAGGTTGAGTGGGGGACTGTATGGGTACAGATACAGAACCCAGTGCAATGGGAGGGCCAGAGGCAGAGCAGGAGGGAGGCAGGGTGAGCAGGTACCTGGGCCTGAAGGACAGAGGGGGTCCAGGTGCACAGTGCCAAGAGAGAAAAACAGGTCAGCAGAGAAGAGGGGCAAAGGCGGAAGCAAAGAGGAAGGTCTTGAGGTGCTTCCGGAACCAGAGATGGTTCTCCTCAAGTGTAAAGGTGGCCGATAGGCTGTCCCAAAGGGAGGCCCCAGCCAAAGACAGAGATCTACCCCCAGCTCGTTTCTTTGAAAACGACTGACCCTGGGGGAGTTAGATGTAAAGGAGCGAAGGGCTCGAGAGGGGAGGTATTTGTGGTGGGATAGTTAAAGGTATTTTGGACCCAGGCCCCAGTAAGCCTTGTGGACAATGCAGAGGGTTTTAAATTTAATCCTTGCATCCGCTGGGAGCCAATGAAGGGATTTCAGAGCAGGAGAGATACGATCCCAGGGCTTGAGGCCAAGGATAAGTCTTGCAATCTTGTTCTGGATTAGTTGTAGAGGGCGGAGAGTAGAGGCAGGTACATTTAGAAAGAGGCTGTTACAGTAGTCCAACCTGAAGTGAACCAGAGCTTTTGAGACAGTGAGCTTCTGAGTGAAGGAGAGGAAAGGCAGAGTACCTCTGACGAGGTGGAGTAAGAAGTTTGACTTTTTAGAGACATCAGAAATAAATGCGGAGAAGGAGAGTGTGGAGTCAAAGATGCCCCTGAGGTTCTGGCCTCTCAGGTGGGGGCATGAGGGGGGCCAAGGAAGGCCAGCCAGAGAGTAAGGAGAAAGGATGGTGAAGGTGTACCGATGAGGAGGATCTCAATCTTGTTGGCATTTAGACAAAGTTCGTTGGCAGTACACCAATTTTTAATAGCAATTCAGCAATCAGAAATGAGGGAGGGAGAGGAGGTGACTGAGGGCAGCCTGAAAATGAGTTGAGTGTCATCAGCATAGTACTGGAAGTTTGAGCAGAAAATGGAAATGCAGTAGGTGAGAGCTGCCAGGTGTTGGTTGAAAAGCCAGGGTGAGTGGCTAGACCCCTGGGGAACACCACAGGTAAAGAGGGAGTTTGATGAAAGGAAGGACCCAAGTTGTACCTGGGAGGGTCGATCAGAGAGGAAAGAGGTCAGCCAGGCCAGAGCCTGATCAGTGATACCCAGGTTGTTACAGAGACGGTTGAGCAGGGTGGTGTGGTTGACCGCGTCAAAGGCAGAGGAGAGATCAAGTAGGATAAGGACAGAGGGAATGTTAGAGTCAAGGTTGGAGACCAGATCTTCACGGATGTTCAGGAGAGCAGTTTCTGTGCTTCTGGCTGCTCTGAAGCCAGATTGGTGGTCATGGAGAGAGCCAACAGAATTGGAATGAAGGTTTAGCTGAGAGATGGCCAGCTTTTCCAGGAGTTTACCCAAAAAGGGAATAATGGAAATTGGGCGATAGTTAGCTGGACGAGAAGGATCGGCTGTGGGTTTCTTGAGCAGAGAATGCACAATGGAGTGCTTTAGGGGGGAGGGGAAAGATCCAGAGGCAAAGGAGAGGTTGCAGAAGTTGGCAATGGCCGGAACAAGGCTATCAATTTGGTCCTTAATGGTTTTAGAGGAGCAGGGGTGGACTTGTTTTGATGAGGCTTTCATAGATCGGACTTATCTAGCGACCTCATCAGGGGAGAAAAAAGGAAAGGAGGAGAAAGAGAGTGGGGGGATAGCTTGAGGAGGGACGGCAAGCAGAGACAGAGAGGGGAGAGGAGGAGGAGCAGAGGAGAGGGTGGACAAGATGACCTGGGTTTTAGAGATAAAGTGAGCAGCAAGGGCATTGCAAAGAGCCTGGGAGGTGAGAGGGGGTGGAGACTGCAGCAGGGTTGGCCAGCTCCTTGCAGATTTTAAACAGTTCAGCCGAGTTGTTAG
The DNA here is from genome assembly GCF_040938575.1 of Ambystoma mexicanum. Classification (NCBI taxonomy): domain Eukaryota; kingdom Metazoa; phylum Chordata; class Amphibia; order Caudata; family Ambystomatidae; genus Ambystoma; species Ambystoma mexicanum. The sequence goes on along the minus strand of NC_090934.1, from coordinate 1,204,608,617 downwards.
ATGCTGCAGAGACACGGGCTTGAATGTGGACTCTCTTCTTGGTGTGGACAGAGAGTCTGTATTGCCTTTGGAGCAGGTGGCAGGCCAGTTTGTCACAGGATGAACAAGAAGCCCTCCATTTCAGCCGCCCTACACTTACGTTTAAGTGTAGCTAGGTGAGAGTCAAACCAGGAATTGCATTGGCATCGAACTTCAAATGGATCCTCATGACAGGGGCAAGAGCATCAAAATTATCAGAAATAGAAGCGTACAGAAGGGTCAGGACTGTGTCCGGGTGTGAGTCAGCCAGCGGATGAGGGGGGGGTGGGGGAGAAGGTGGCAGCGAAAGCCTCAACTGACACGGGCTTCATGTGCCGGATGTCCGAGAAGGTAGGTGGTGGTGTTGGGGTAGGCTTGGCTTGGGGGAAGAGAGTGAGAGATGGAAGGAGAGGAGAGGAGGCAGTGGTCACTCCAGGAGAGATTAGCAGTCAGAGGGATGGAGAGGGGGAGGCCAGAGGAGATCAAGACATCAAGTGTGTGACCGGCAGAGTGAGTCGGGCTGGAGGGGAGGATGGAGAGAGAGAGAGAATAGCAAAGGTCGCAAAAGAGTACAGATGAAGAACAGGGAGAATCCAGATGGATATTGAGGTCACCAAGGAAGAGGAGTTGAGTGGTTGAGGTCAGGAGGGAGGAGGAGAGGTCTTCCACTCAGAGAGAAAAGAAGTAATTTGACCAGGGGGCCGGTAGAGAGTAGCAACAGTGAGGGAGTGGCTATGAGAGAGAGAGAGCCTACAGACAAGGCATTTGAAAGAAGAGTAAATCTGAGTAGGGATGGAAGAGGCTGGATCAGGTCTACACCCCCTCCAGGCCGGTTGGATCTTGGAGCAGAGAGGATCTTGTAGCCGTCAGGGAGGAGAGTGTCAAAACTCATGACAGAACTGGACGTGAATCAGGTCTCGGTAAGACCGAGGACATCATGGTCAAGTTCTTCGAGGAGGTGGCAGATGTCAGATGAGTGTTTGACAGCCGAGCAAGAGTTGAGAGTGGTGCGATGAAGAAGGTTGCCATCCTTAAAGACCTTCTAGGGAGGGGTACAGATCAGAGGTACACCCAGCAGAGGAGAAAGAGCCCTAGGAGGGGCAGAGGAGGAGGAGGAGAGCGGGCAAAGTAGCCAAGGGGGGAGAGGAGGGGACAGCAGGAGATGAGAGGAAATTGATGAGGCGAGGGAACTGTATATCAAAGAGTAGGAGATTAGCCTGAGGGCCTTTCACCATGACAGTGCCACTTAGGTAGACATTAATGATGACTCTGAAAGAGTCAAAGGAAGCCATGAGGACTTCCCAGCGGGTGCCACCATTAATGGGAGAGGAGGAGACAGGACAAAGCACAGAGATCATATGAGGGGTACATAGATCAGATGAAGGAACGAAAAAGAGAATGTCAGTGAGGGTTTGTCTGGCAAAGGCACTAGAATAGGTATCGGCGATGGGGAGACCTGGGTTTGAAGCCAAGATATCCTTTTTGAATTTCTTCTTACCAGACTTAGTGAGAAGGGAAGGATAGTTGATAGAGAAGTTGGAGTAGACAGAAGAGATAGATAACACCATGAGTGAGTAGAGAGAGGAGGCAGTAGGAGAAATATGCAAGAGAAGTGGCAACGAACAGTCACTGGGCTTGCCTGTTACAATTTAGGACCTGAAGTGATGTGGAAAACACACCCAAATTTGACTTTCAGAACAACCCAAATTGCAGTTACAAAAGACACCCAAATGTGACTTTCAGAACAACCCAAATTGCAGTTACAAAACACACCCAAATTTGACTTTCAGAACAACCCAAATTGCAGCTACAAAACACACCCAAATTTGACTTTCAGAACAACCCAAACTGCAGCTACAAAACACACCCAAATTTGATTTTCAGAACAAGGCTACATTGGTGAAAGAAATGAGGTAAGAGTTAAAGGCAGGCACTGAGCCTAGGACATTTGGTAGTGTACAGGGAAACCAGTTGAAGCTAGCAGAGGGAAGAGTGAAAGTCAATGAGGGGAAAAGAAAGGGTAAGCAGAAGGATGGAAACTAACCCATGGGGCCGGAGGTACAAGAGTCTTAGCAGTCCAGAATCATGCCTGTGAACTGAAAGCACCCAGGAGGGTGAAGGTGCGGTTTTGGCTTCATGTAGCAAGCTTGCAGTGGACCGGGAAGCTGACAGGGGCCTTAGAAGTGGGCCTTAGAACAACAGGCCAGCTAAAGCCTGTCGGTCCACAGTTGGCAATTAGGTCTGGCCAAGTGGCCAATCACAGGACAGATGAGGCAAGGCCCAGAGAGGAAGCCACTGTTACAGGGAAAATGCAGTGGCCATCTGAAATAACAGATTGAACTAACAGGGATTTAAAGCACAGCAAAGTGCAGCCGTCCAAGCAAGGCAATAAGTCACCAAATGATCCACACAAGGGTTCCTGTGCTAGAGAGAGGGTCTATCTTGTATACTGCCCCCTGTGCCATAAATAGTATCAGGCCTTTCTCTAATTTCTGCTGCTATGAGCGAGAAATTAGCCGTCTTTAAGGCAATGATGTTTGACCTCTCTCTGGTCTAGGATACTGGATAGTATACCCCAGTCAGATTATTCCGAATTTCAAAGCTTCTTTGGCTCACCTCTGGAAGGAAGCATTAAGGCCTATATATATATATATATATATATATTACTCAGCACAGTAGTCGCTGTGTAGTTATGGTTAAGTTATAATCCCATAGGAAGAGCACTTTTTGGGCGGCTTATAACTTTGCTCCCCCTGGACGAATCCTCACCAAACTTTGCCAAAAAAAAGTATATGGCCCACTCTGAATTTGTTTGCAAAGTTTGGTGAGGTTTGGTCCAGGGGGGCAAAGTTATAAGGGGGGTCCTAAAATTATTTTTTTTCCCCATAAAATTAGTGATATCTATGTCCGCTCCGCAGACACATTTCCCTGTTCACTACGCGGACAGGACACTGATTGGCTAATCGGCTTGTGTCATGTCCACAGACATGTGACGTGTTCTCTGATAGGCTAGAATGAAGCATGGGGTGCGTCGTATTATTTTGATGCATCCGCCATCTTGGATCCTGGAACATCCACGGACAGCAGAGCAATGAACTGGGGAGAAATACACTTTTGGCAAGTGTGTTGGTGTACAGGACTCCTTGGGGAGGGTGGGGGAGTAAGAGATAGGTGGAATGTTGTATTTGCTTAGGTGGCAGGCACCCTGGTGTGTTTGCCATGTCTGCGGACACCGCAGCTGTCCACTGACATAAAATAAATTTACTTCTGGCTATTTCACTTTAGTATGATATTGGTTTTGGGTTGTTAGAACACTGTATAAGTAGCCCATATAGCTCAGTTAAAATGTTTGATTCTATGGTTGTGATCTGTGGGTGTGATATGCTGCGGTGGTTGTGGCCAGGGCCTAGTGTTTTGGGTTCATGGCCTAAGGCCGTAGGCAGCATATCACACCCATAGATCACACCCATAGAATCAAAAATCTATCAAATATTTGCAAATATACAGTTTGTGTTGTGTTTGATTTGTATAGTTTGTATGTGATGCTTTGGCTACGTCATGTCATTAAGATTGTAGAGTTTGGTAACAAGCACTGCAGTATAACATATCCATGGAAGTAAACATTTTGTATTGTGCTGTATGGTTAGATGTTTGCTTCAATGGTTGTGTTATAGAGCAGTATTTATGAGTTGTATTTATTATAATATGCTTACTTTTTGATTTTTTGTGATTGTATATATGTTTTCATGACGTGGGTAATTGGAGCAGATATTCTTTTTCAATTATTTCTGTGATAAAAGAAAAGATCATGTTAGTGTAGGTAGTTTATAAAGACTTATTACATTGCATAATAGACATTTCTGCTTTATTTTGACCCTCATATTTAGTAGTTTACAAACCAATGTACTGTGCAATTTGCTCAATTCTGTGTTTGTTGCTTTAATCATTGGGTCTGTGGGAAAACGAAATCCATGTTGGATTAAAAAAAACCTTTTCTTGTTATGGTATGGTACATTTTTTGTTTGTTTTTAGTGTGGTTTCTGGCTTATGTTCTATCTGTTGGTTGTTGCAGATGCAGATTGTTAGATAAGTGATGTCGAATTGAAACTGATTATAGTTTTTTTAATTATATTATTAACTTTGCTAATATACCTGTTGGGATGCAGATTGTTGGGGCAGTTAGATACCTGTTGGCGTATTCTAACTGTTTATTTTTTTTTATATTTTAGCGGTGTTGATTTATTTGTTTGTTTGTTGCAAAATCATGGGGCAGTTAGATACCTGTTGGCATGTTCTAACTGTTTATTTCTTCTTATAATTTAGTGGTGTTCATTTATCTGTTTGGTTGTTGTAGAATTCTAGGGCAGTTAGATATCTGTGTGCGTTTTCTAACTGTGTATTTCTTTTTATAATTTAGTGGTGTTGATGTATCTGTTTGGTTGTTCCATAATTTTGAGGCAGATAGATTCCTATTGGCATATTTTTACTGTTTATAGTTTTCTAATTGAAGTTTTATTAATGTTTATGCACAGATTATTTATTCCATTTTGGTTTTAAGAATTTTAAATAAGCGTTTATAAGATTTGCTGATAATCTTTGCTTTAGAGTAATGGTATTATCATTACATTCAAACCATCCAGAATTCTTTTTTTTATATATGCAGTGTAGTGATCTGCATTGGTTGTGGCTCCTGAATGGTAGATTATACCTCCTGTTGTGAAGGTTTTCTTACCAAGTGATACTTGACCATGTGTGAATCCAGTCAGCTTGCAGTTGTTTTTGGTACCATCTGCATTGTAACGTAGAAGCATTAGTATTAAGTATTTACTATGTGTTTGTATTTGTAAGGTGGATTGATTATCTGAATTGCAGGTAGTACATAATCTGCCATGGTTTGCATTTTGTACAAGTTGCTGAAATGGAACGGATTCACAGTTAGATATGGATACATACACGAAGTGTTCATTAGGGATTTGTTCCTGTGCCACATTGTTGCAGAGAGTGCATGTATGTTTCCACACGTATGAAATCTGGAAGATTTCATTTATAGGTATATTTTTGTTTTCCAGTACTTGTAGTAAGTACAATAGACATTCTTGTGGATCTTCTTGTGAGTTTATAGTGAATTTTCACTTTGCAGCACAGTAGTCCAATTTCTGTTTTATTCCATGAACACTGTAAGTGTTGTCAGGATTTTTGGTTGCACTTCTATGAAGGACTAACATTTGCAAACACAATTGGTCAGTATTGTGTAAATAAATGTTGTTAATAATTGGTGGCAATTGAAATAGAATATGTATTGCTACATTTGCATTGCAATTTACACCAGTTACATTTGAAAATGTGAATGGACCAGATAGTTCTGTGTCCAAGTCATTTCTTTGGAGTGTGTGTTGCTTCTTTGAATTAGTATGTGAGTTACTTTGAATAGTAGATTCTTCTTTGGTTGTAGTAATTGATGAAGAATTAGGTTCTTTTACTCTCTTTGGAGGATTTGCAGTGTTTGAAAGCCAACAACTGTACCAAGTGCTCCATTAACTAGTCCTTGCTCCACGTCAAGGTTATGTTTAAGCATTACTCTACAGTTTAAAGATAATTTTAATATTTTCTCCAAACCAGCTGTGTTGGAGATAGAGTTTTCTAAGGCATTTAATCTTGTTGTGGCTTGTTGACACATCGGTAGTGTCATACCATGTACGTCCAGTTTGTCTGTTGCAAGAGTTGGCATCAAGGACATACAAGTGACATTTGTGTGTGCTAATTGTTCCATGACATCAATAGCACATGAGTTGTGGCCATAAAGTGCATGGATGTGCCAGGTTTTTAATATTGCTTGTGCTTCTTGAGATAGTACACCAACTCTAATACTTTTTAAAATGTTGTCATAGGTGAGGTCTGTAGACTGATGCATGTTTTCTGTTAATTCTCTGTATTGAAAATGTTGCCAAAGGTTAACATTTCCTGTGCTGCCAACCATCTTATGGCAGATTTTGTGTCCTAAGGTTTTAAAAATAGGTTCACCTTTCACTGGTGTCTATTGAAGAAGACCTCCGAAAACAATAATGTGTTTTCCGCCAAAGAGCTCTTCGTAATTTGTTTTGAGTACTTCTTGTAATCTGAGGTGAATTAAAGCCAACATTAGATTGGAGACCATGATCACCTCATATAGTAGCAGCATTTTCATTTGTTTTAACACTCTGCGTAATTCCATTGTAGCTTCTGTAGAAAGTTTGTAATATTCTAATTTGTTTTGGTGTTCTACTGGAAGGAGTAGTAATCAGTGTAAGTGACACCGCCTCTGTTTTACGCAGCTAAACCTGTGGGGGCAGTTACAACAGCTGACAGTTTGTTCTTTGTCAATTGTTGAAGGAACTTGCAGATGATTTTGATTAAGAATGTTTTGCCTGAAACAGCTTCACCGCTGACATTTAGTAGTATAGGTTTGTAATTTTGGCAGGTACATTCTTTATTTTCATGTTGTACACCATGTGCAATTTCTTTTGTTACTTCTTGAAAAATGGTATGCCGCTCTTTGTTTAGTTTTGATTGTAGTACAGTTAAGACTTCTGTATCTTCTTCACAGTGACACATGGTGTTGTCTACTTCTGTCATAGCTAATTCTGCCTCATGTGCTATTAGTGGCTGTCCAGGTGGTTCTTGGCTTCCTGTTTCAGAAGGTTGACTACTGTCAGGAGTGTCTTTATCTAGTTGAGCCTGGAGTCCTTGTGTTGCTGTTCATTGTGCAAAATTGTTTTGTACTGTGTAAAGTTTACATTGGTTATAGTGCTTTCACTTGCTTTGAAAGCGTCTTCATAAGAGACATAGATACCGAGTATCTCTTCTTCTTTTCTCCACTGTTTAAAAAGTTGCAGCAGGGACATGTAATATAGTTCTTAATGTTGAGGAGTTTTTAATGACAATTTTATATGATTAATTACATTTCTTTTGGTAAGTCTCACTAAGCTGCCTTCACAATTTGTCACTCTGTATCTACCTTTGTTTTCATCGGGTTTTATATTATTTTCATATGTGAAGTTTTGGGCTATGTGGTATAGACACATGGGTTCCAAAGTGGTACTTCTGTTTGGGTAGAACGTGTTTAGTAAATTATTTTCAAAATGTCTTGGCTGTTGGGATCATTTTTGGCTATTGTTTCTATGTCGTCATATGATTTGAGAACTCTTTTTCTACATTTAGCAGGACCACGGCTTAGCCATACTATTTTCTCAGATTTTCCATACAAAGCAGTACCTGTTAAACGATTTGCAGCTTCATAGCAGCCACATTCTCTATGTGAGAGCATGTTTATGCCTAAGCTGTACAATTTCTGAGACAGTGTTTTGTCCGATGATAGGTCATTCCAGAGGTCTTGCAGCTCTTTTTTTTCTGCTTTGGTTAAGTAGGCTGTAACATATTGTGCAACTGCATTGGAATTGTCTGCAATGTACTGCACATCTATGTTTGCATTCCACAAGGAGGCAATGATTGCATTGTAATCATTGATATATTTTGCTTCTTCTGTTCTTTTTATGTAATATGTGTTCTTAGGTGATTTACATTATGTCTAACTGAAGACATGAAGTTGTTCACTTCGCCTGTTTATGTAACTGGTCTAGGGAAACCAAAGCGGCATTTGGTGTAGTTTTCCCTTTGTTTTTGTATTTGCAACGACAATATTTCCCACATTTGCGTCTTTGAAATTGCACAATTTGTGCATGAAGATCACTATTTGTTACTTCTGATGGAATTTCACAAGTGACATATTTTTCGCTAAACTGTAAAACAGTGGCATCACTGCCTTGACCAAATTTAGGAGCATCTTTAATCCATAAAAGCATGTGGATATGTGGTGCTCATCAGCTTGGTATTCTTTTCTCCAAAATAAGTGTTGCACTTCTCCGAGGGGAGGAACAGTTTTATCACAAATAAAGTGTATCATAGCAATGAAGCGATGATGAAAATATCTTGAAACATTAACAGGATTTAGAGAGTAAAGTTCTCCAGGTGTTAATATATCTTGCTTTGTTTTTGTTTGCTATGCATAGGAAATCATGTAAATCTTCCCATGAATGTTCTGCACAACTTAATGTAACAAAACACGTGGGCATGCCAAGGTTTCTTATCATACAACATACATCTCTGTGACATCTGAACCAGTACTCTTTAGTACCACGCATGTTTGCTAACAGATTTGTTATGCTTGATTGTAGAACCTCATCTTTTTCTTGTACTTTTTGTAGTAATTGCGTAACTGACATATTTTGAAATTGGGTACGTGATTTTAATGTGTGTGCAACTCCATAGCATAGAGTTGCTAGTTCACTTTCAAAGAGTAGGTGGAATATGTATTTGACATTTTGTCTAAATCTGGGATCTTCAGTATACATTTGTAACAAGCGGTATTCTGATGTCAGGAATGGCACTCTGTCAAGAGTGGCACAGGGTACCCAGGTAGGGTTTGGGTGGCTGTGCTGAAGTAAGGTAGCAGATAAGCACACACAGCAGGAAGTTCAACAAGAAAGAAGAGTAAGAAACTGTAGCAGTGAGCAAAAAGGGGCAAAAGATACAAAGGTACAAACAAACTGGATTCCCTCTTGGGGTGTATGCTGAAATGGGAAAGAGTGTTCCACGAACCTTAGGAAACTCCAGCCTTCTGCACAGATTGCTATAACAGAGGCCCACGTTGTATGCTCATGGCTGGGAACAACAGCAGTGGGTGTCTGTAACACTGAAAACGGGACAAGGGAAGGGGCAGAGGTTGCCTGCCGGAAACCAACAGGCAAGCTCTGTACAAAGGGATTACATAAGACACATGAGAAGACAAGAATAGATATATCCAGTGAAAAGGAAGTCAATGAGCAATCTAGCAGAAGGAAATGAAGGAAAGGCAGTTAGACTGAAGTAGATAACCTAAGGTGGAGTACAGAGGACTCGAGGAAGAGAACAAGGGAGCAGCAGTCAGGAAAGCAGAAGGGCTGCAAAGTAGGAAGCCGGTCTGCAGTCAAGAGTGGCACTAGGTGCAGGCAAACTGTAGAGGACTGCGGAGGACTGTAGTAGGCTGCAAGACAGGGAGTCCAGAAGAACAGGACAGAGAGAGATTAGTAGTAGGCGACAGACAGAGAGCCCAAAAGAAGAGGGCCGCAAGGTAGGGAGCCCAGAGGAGCAGGGCTGTAGGCAGCTATGTGTAAAACAGGCTGTAAGGCAGAGGAGTGTAGCAAGCCGCAAGGCAGGGAGCCCAGAGGACAAGGGCTGTAGGCAGCGGAGGGAGCAGGCTGCAAGAAAGGGGCCCAGAGGACAAGGGCTGTAGGCAGCGAAGAGGTGCAGGCTGCATGGTAGGGAGCCCAGAGGACAAGGGTTTGGAGACAGCAGAGGGTTGCAAGCTGCAAGGTAGGGAGCCCGAGGACAAGGGCTGTAGGCAGCTGGAGTAAGGCAGGCGGTAGGCAGGGAGCCCAGAGGACAAGGACTGTAGGCAGCCGGAGTGAGGCAGGCTGCAGGGCAGGGAGAACAGAGGACAAGGACTGTAGGCAGCCGGAGTGAGACAGGCTGCAGGGCCGGGAGCCCAGAGGACAAGGACCGTAGGCAGCCGGAGTGAGGCAGGCTGCAGGGCAGGGAGCCCAGAGGACAAGGGCTGTAGGTAGAAGGCAGCGGAGCGAGATCGCCTGCAAGGCAGGGAGCCCGGAAAGGGCACTGGATCAAAACAGGATAATGCAGCAACAGGAACAGCATACAAAGTAGCGGGTCAAGGCAAACAGGAGTGGGGAGATCTCAAGATGCAAGACACTGTGCTCCTGCAGGCAGCTGCTTATATACAGCCCTGCCCTGTTCTGAGGCAGGCTAATTGACAGCACCTGGAGCAGCACACCTGAAGACAATCTGCCTCCTCCCTCTCTGGTCCTGAGCAGATGGAAGCAGCACTGGCCGCTAGGGCTTCTGGGGATTGTGGTCCCAATAACGATGAATGAGAATAGCTAGGAATTGAGGACTGCAGCCAAGTGCATTATGGTAAATGTAGTTAATTGAATAAAATAAGAAAGAACCAAAGTTGAGCAAATGGAAATAAAAGACCAAGGCGTGAAAAGGAGTTGTTCAAGGAGTATTAGGAGGATAAATGAGTACCAAGTAGTCCATGATGGTTGCCAATGCGTGCGCCAGCGGCGCGGGCATGACATCTGATGCTGTTATCTGAATGGGTCTATCATCGTACCTTCCTCCTTTTCCAAGAGGAAAGAAAAGAGGAAAAGCATGTGCTTCTATACTTTTTTCCTATATGCTGATTGGTGATCTTTTGGTTTGTCGCATTTGGTACGTTTCTAGAGCATCATCTATGGTATCACTAGAGTGTAATGGATGAATTGTATAATGATCTAAAATATTGGATACTGTAGCAGGATCTAGAAGTTGAAATTGACCACTTTCTGGTGACTCTTGAATTATTTTAGTGGTTTCCTTCAGATTTCCTTCAATATTCATTTCTTTGTAGTATTCATTATTGTCTTTTAGATATTGCAAAGCTTGTCTAACTTTATGTAAGTCTACGAGTTGTTGCCAAATGTTTTTGTCTTTTGTAGGTACACCATTTACTAAGACAATTAAAGATTGATCTATTGGACGTTGTAGTCCCAGAGTGTTTACATTTTCTTTCAGATCTAATGGTAAATAAAAAACTTTGCCACAAATGCCTTTCACTAATTCAGAGGGAGGTCATTTTGCTGTTTTTGGTTGAAGGCGTATTATTGCTTGAAATGGGTGCACTGTTTGAATTATAATGCTCTCATATAAATTGAGTTGTTGCAGGGGTTTTGGTATTGGGAATAATTCCAAGTTATTTGTGATAGCACATGAAGGAGTTTGGTTGTTGTCAAGTTTTTTAGTGCAGTAAGTGCAAAGTATTAAGGGGTAATTTATCTCATATTTGTTTTCTGCTATAAGGTACCGAGCTAATTCAAACCATTTGGACTCTTCATTGCCTTCTATTTTGTATGTTACGTCTACAGTTTTTGAGTTACTTTTGTAAAAAGTTCTGCGGCAACACACACACCCACGGTTTGGTAGTTCAGCGGATGTACTTTTAAATTTTTGTATTTCTTTTTTTGTATGTGTGTAGTAGAAGTTTACCATCTGTACAACTGTTGCTAGTATGTTGTAAAGGTATTGCATTTTCTAAGTGCCTTTCACTTCCAAAATATTTTCTCTGGATATGCTCTATTTCTTCAAGTAGATCTTTAGCTGTACCATGTAGACGATTGTTATTTAAATTGGCTAGTGCTAAAGCAGGACTTTTAGCATAATACAGTTTATAGACTAGATTTCTTATAGTTGAATGATGTGTTGATATTTTGACATGATGGAAGGTGCTTTTGTAAATAGGTCCTGAAATGCAGGCTAATGAATGTCGTTGTAGACCTGTGTGTTTGCGCACTGGACAGGTATCCATATCTTGTAGTAGTTTCATTTTGATTTTGTCTTTGCCGTTCACATACTGATTGAGGAATTGGCATAAACATTTGAAAGATTTTTTGGCAATGTTACACATTGATGTGCACGGCCATTTGTATACTGGACATTCTGGTTCAGTTGAATGGAGAGGTGATACTGAATTTTCTGGGGACATTTTTGTAAGCAGTATTTCTTGTTCCAAATGGTATTATTACGTTTTTCATAGCCTCTGCCACTGCTATGTATGGCAATTATGTTTGTTTGCTTTTGTTTGTATGCTTCTTCATTGAAATATGGTTCTGTGCTGGTGGTGTGACTCCATTCACCTCAGAGATATTTAAGAAGTTATTTTTGTTAACATTCCGTTTATTTAGAAGTATTTTTTGTAATTTAGTAGTTTGTTTTGTTAGTGGTTTCATTTTGTTTAACACTAAAATAAATAACTTCCTTTCAAAGCTTCTAAAATTAATTTTCTACGGTAGGTTTGAAGGGTTGTGCATGGTTTCTGTCTTGTTTTTATATGATTTTGAAGGACTCTGTGGTGGAACATTTTTTCTAATATACTTGTTTTGGTATGGTTACTTGCCACAACATCAAGATTAATAGGAACAGTGTTAGCAGTAGTGGTAGCTGAATTGTTGTAAATCACGTTTTGTTTTGTTTTACATTTTGAAAGAGGAGGGAATGTTTTTGAACTGGAAGCTTATTTTGTTTCGCTTAATGACTCTATTAGATCTTTTGTTTTAACTTTTTGTACAAATTCTGCTAGAGATGGATGCTTATTTTGGACACTTTTATTTTCATTTGCGCTACTTCTGCGTTGCTTTCTATGGACTTGGTTCTTGGTAGGCATTCTTTGGGGTGTGTTGAAAAAAAAGAAGGTATGGGTTGGGCTGTTGTGCAATGTATGTGTGCTGTGTGCATGAGTGCGTGATGTTGATGGTAAAGATGTATGTGGTGGTGTGTGATTGTGCATTGGGCAGCTACAACTAGTTGGGCAGTCTATTCTTGTACTTGTGTGTTACTATACTTGTGTTCAGATGACAGTACAAAGTAAGCTAGTGGTGAGCAGAAGTACTAATACTAAATCTAATGGTATAGAATTAAAACAGTTCTTTGTTCTGTAATACTAACATTCTAGGGGCTGAGTTAGGTTATTTGTGTATCGAAAAACGTGGATTTATGTGTTATTCTGCCTGTTAATCCCTGTTGAACTAATGGGGATTTGTGGGCACGATGGTGTACACATCTCTGTTTTTTGTTGCACAAATTCAATGAATCAACTGCACAGTGAGTTTGAGTAACAGTAATAATATTATGGTAGTATTGTACTTACTGTTTCTGTTTGGTATGAGCAGGTTTCTTCTAAGTTGTTGTTTGTACTTCAGTTGTTGCTGCTTTTTAGGAGAGTGGTCTTCACTGCAATTGTAAAAGAAAGACGTTAGTAATGTTGTGTGTTTATAGCATTTACATTAATTTAGATGTTTATTTGTATGTTTTTATACTAGTATTCTTGTTTGATAAGAGAACATAGTGTGTTAATGCAGTTTCCTTTGACTATGTGCAGGCTTTATATTTTACAATATGTTACTTCAATATGCTTTGCAAATGAGTAGAATACTACGTGTATGAAACTCACTTGGTGTTTTAAGGCTGTTTTATTGGATGTTAGGAGATAGAAGAAATAATGATATCATTATTTTGCAATTTTTATAAGGTAAATAGTAGAAATTGTATAGAGAAGAATGGAATGTATGCATTTGTGAAGGTATGGGTAATAAAGTAGAAGAATCTGATTTATAGGCAATGGTATTATTTCAGCTGGGAGCTTTTCAATGATACTCTCTATCTGTGTGAGTATATGAAGATAAATAATCTTACCCTGATTGTGTGTAATTTTATAATACACTACTAAGTGTTTTCTATAATTATACTGTTATTTCTCCCATCTTTTAATATTATAGTTTTTTAGATAGCTGTGTGTGTAAAAAAAAAATAGATAGCAGACATGTTTGGAAGTGAAAGTTGATTATAGCAGATGGAAAAAGTGACATTAAGTTTTTTTTATAGGTTATACAGGTTAAGTGGCAGTTACTCTGTTTATATGCATTCATAAGAGTTGTTCATGTACTGTGCAGAAAATATGCATACCTGTGGTTTGTATTCTTGCATGTGGATATGCCTGTAGCTGCAAGCAGAAATCTTGGAGACTTGTACAGTAGTTTTTTATAGTAGATGTTTTCCAATGATATGAGACTTGTACTCAGAATGATCAACAGTACATTGCGGAACTCTGATGATAGAGTTAGATGTAGAGGTATTGGATGTGATTGGTGGATGGTTGTGTGACTGCTTAGCTGTATCCAATGAGGGAATGGCACAGAGAGTGAAATGGAAAGCATAGAAGGGCTATTCAAGGTGTCTGTCAAGCATCTGCAAACCCCCCCCAAAATAAAGCTCTTTTCAGAGCCAACCTCAAAGGGGAAATGGGGCACACTATTTAAATTTAAATACACCACACTCAGATTTTTTTATATGTCCGCAGACGTGGCGGTAGTCCGCGGACATTGTGTATTACATACAGGGATTTTGGGGTGGAAAGGCATGCACATGAGAATGAGAAAAGCAAAGGATTGGTCAGTAAAGTTTACTGGGTGTGTTGTGTAAGGAGAGAGTTTGTCAGAAAGTATTTTTTCTGAGAGAAGAACAGATAGCTATGGCTGTGTGTTTCAGAAAACAGATTATATGGATTTTGGGAGACTCATGGATACATTGGTTGGAGGTGCATGCAGAACGCTGTGGAGTAGCTTCAGATCTTGGAATCCCTCATGTGGAAGTTCACCGGCATGGAGTGTGTGGAATTAAGTGGCTGGACTTGGTACCTCTCTGTGATAGTTTGTGACAGATCATCATCCAGACATAATTATAATTAATTGTGGAGGGAACAGTTTAGGATATGTGTCTGGAATTTCTTTGCAATTTGCAATAAAAGTAGGACTTCGGAAGGTCATGGACATGTTTCCAAATTCCCAAGTAATTTTTTCTCGTATTGCGCAGAGACAAATGTGGCTGCGTTCTTCTTCATTTGATCCACAAATGGAGAAAGCGAGGCGCAATGTAAATAAGGCTGTTTGTGCCTTTCTAAGATATGTTGGCATGTCCTCTTTTCACAATGAAAATATTATTTTTCTTAGCACATACATTTTTCGCAGAGATGGAGTTCATCTTACTTATGCTGGCAATCATATTTTTCTGAGAAATGTGCAAAATGCATTACAACCTTTTTTGGAATTACAGCCATCCATTTTGCAGTAGGAGTTGACCATTTGAAGTCTTTGAAACACAACCACCACCAAATGGCTTTTTTCAGACCCACCACTTCCTCCCAGAGAAAAGTGCAATGGTTATGATAGGGCAGCACCCCAAAATTTGAGATTTCTGTGAACTGTCCGCGGACTTCTAAAAAATACACAGGGCCCTGGACTAATTATTTGTCACTTCTATTTTTGGACTGTGAAAGGCGGCTCTGAAAAAAGCCTTATTTTTCGTTTTAGATTTTTGTTATTTTATATTGTTTTTGTTTTTTTACACACGACACACTAGGAGAGGGGGGTATGAAGGGTAAGGAAGGGACACCAAGCACGGGGATAAGAAAGAGCAGGTGGAGAGAGGAAGGTGTAGGGTGGGCCTTATTTAGGTAGTGGGCAGGCCTTCTCATTCTCCTTGAAAGTAGTCTCGAAAGCACTCAGAAGACTCTCCACCTGCAGAGTACTGCATCGAAGTACATACACAATATTGTGACCCTTGAAAGGTAAGGGTTAACAGCATTGTGAATGGCCTGTGAGGCAGCTGGAGGGATGGCTGTCCCAAAGGAGTGTCTCTTGTGGTCACAGGAGCGGGAACAGAGGATGTGGTAGAGGAACTCAATCTACTACGTTGATCACAAGGTACAACCTTGCAAACGACTTTAGGTGTCGCTTCATAGATGTCGTACCAAAGCTGCACGAAGCAGGCCTCCCACGACTCAGCACCATGTGGCACTGATTGCAGGTGGCCTTGTTTGCACGCGCTTTTGGCACTCCACCCTGAATGGTAAACAACTGCCACACCTAAGACTCACGGCGGGTGCTGGTAGTAGGGACTCCACTGCCACATCCTCTTCATCCTCTTCATCCTCCTCTACATCCTCATGCCTGTTCCCCACTTCAAGCCCGTGGGGAGGTGGTGGTGGTGGAGGGGGTAGGGTGGTGCTGCGGCAGATGTAGCACCAGCTGGAACAAAAGCAGCCATGGATGCCATCAGGTTTCAGCAAAGGCAGCACAGCAAAAGCAGGTAATCTTCAATAGTAGGAAGACAGAATAAAGATCAGCTCTGAGGTGTGGCCTTATATAGGGGTGCTGGTGCGTGATCCGCGGACAGCCGTGCTGTCTGCGGACAGATCGAACACCCCAAAAAGGTTTAAAAAGTTCCAAAAAGTATGTAGAAAGTCAAGGTCATTGTCTGGGACATGTGCAATGTTGAATATTTACTGTAAAATATTTTGGATTGCCCAAAAAAGTACTTTTAAAATGTTTGTGGTTCAGAACAGTGTCCGCAATTCAGGAC
This sequence comes from Ambystoma mexicanum, assembly GCF_040938575.1. Taxonomy (NCBI): domain Eukaryota; kingdom Metazoa; phylum Chordata; class Amphibia; order Caudata; family Ambystomatidae; genus Ambystoma; species Ambystoma mexicanum. Next base: position 1,204,592,558 of record NC_090934.1, on the reverse strand, counting down.
ACACGCTCAGCGTGAGTGCGGTCACATGATGACGTCACAAACACGTCAGTGAAGGGAACCGGTGTCCCTAGAACACCAAATGCACATGAACGGTCATGCGCATGCGCGCGAATGTTCTACAGACAGCGTTCGGGTCCTCAAACTAATTAAAAGTGTTACACGAGTAAAACGGACAGTTACGGACAGGCGCCATGTTCGTAGGGCTTATGGGTGTGGTGCGCATTTGCGTAGATGTTCTACAGACAGTACGGACAGGTATAGTGTCCTTAGAACACCTCCATTTTGGGTTAATTGAGAACATTTCCGACACCCAATGTGTTCTAAGAACAGTTCCATGTTCCTTGTGAACTGTACGGACAGATATAGTGTCCTTAGGACACCTCTATTTTGGTTAATTACGGATACTCCGGACACCAATTGTGTTCTAAGAACAGTTCCATGTTGCTTGCAGACAGTATGGACAGGTATAGTGTCCTTATGACACCTCCATTTTGGTTACTTGCAGACATTTTGGACACTGATTGTGCTCTAAGAACAGGTCCATGTTGCTTGCGGACAGTGCGGACAGGTATACCATCCTTAGGACACCTCCATTTTGGTTACTTTTGGAGATTCCAGACATCGAAAGTGTTCTAAGAACAGTTCTATCTTGCTTGCGGACAGTACGGACAGGTATAGTGTCCTTAGGACACCTCCATTTTGGTTAAGTGCGGACATTCCGGACACCAAAAGTGTTGTAAGAACAGTTCTATCTTGCTTGCGGATAGTGCAGACAGGTATAGTGTCCTTTGGACACGTCCATTTTGGTTAATTGCGGACATTCCGAACACCTCGTGTGTTCTAAGAACAGTTCCATTTTGCCTGCGGACAGTACAGACAGGTATAGTGTTCTCAGGACACCTCCATTTTGGTTAATTATGGACATTCCGGACACCCGCACTGTCCGTAGACACCCCAACTGCCTTTAAAAAAGATAAGACACAAACGACTAAATTAAAACACACAATTTTTTTTTTTTTTTTTTTTTTTTTTTTTTTTTTTTTTTAAACTTTTATTTTTATTCAGCTTGGTAGAACAGATACAGGTGAGCAATAAGAGCATGTAGAATCAGACAACTCAATACAATTCAGTCTCATAAAACAGTTAGGGGGGCTCGACTCGCCCACAACAGGGAATAGGAGGACAGTAACATACCCGGCAAGGGGCCATTCAGGGGAGGGCCAGTGATCAACAAGAGGAGGGCGCGGGGGATGTGGGACCTGAGTCAGTGTCGGGAGGGGACATAAATAATCGGAACTTCAACCAGATGTCTCTGGGCCTAGAACAGATGGGCTGCTGCACCGCCCAAGATTCTTCCGTGTCGGAAGCCCAAGTGACCGCCTTAAGCCAGTTTGCATGAGTCGGAGTAGTAGGTCGAAGCCAACTGAGTAGTATCGCCCGAACCGCCAGGAGCATACAGAGGCCAGCTAATCTCCTCGAATCCCGGTGGAGCTCGGGAAAGTCATGAAACAGGCATTTCAATGGGCTGGGGGAGATTGGGTGTTCGAGCACCGACGAGACAGTGGAGCAAACAGCTTCCCAAAATTGGGTGAGGCGGGGGCATGACCATAACATGTGAAAGTAGCCAGCTCCATCAAAGCCACATCTAGGGCATCTAGGGGAAGAGCTATTCGAAATGCGGTGTAGTCTGGCTGGGGTATAATGGTACCTGTGGAGTAACTTAAATTGAATTAGTTTAAATCGGGAGTTGAAGGAGACCCCCTGGATACGTGAGCACATATGGGACCAACGGTCTTCGGTAATTTCCACCCCGAGGTCAGACTCCCAAGCTAGCTTTAGTTTAGAGAAAGAAGGGGGGGATCTAGATTGTAGCAAGGTGTATAGTCTGGAAGTTTTTCCCCTCATTGGGCAGGGAGAGGTCAATTCAGTGATCGCCGGCTCATCAGGCGGCAGTGATGGGAAGCACGGGTACTTATGTTTGAGGACTCTACGGAGGGATGAGTATTGAAGCCATACCGAAGGGCGCTGTCTGAGGGGTGGAGGGAGGTCAGGCCATTCTATGAAGTTACCTTCTACAAATATGTCTCGGAGCAATTCAAATCCCGCCTCAGCCCATGTGCGAACTACCGAGGGGGGAACCCGTGGGATTCCAGGGAGAAAGTTCCAGATCGGGAAGTTACCATGAAAGGGATGGGCGGTGCCCAGTAATTGCCAAGTTTTGGATAAAGCTAATGATGTGCACCTCACCGGGTCTAATGAGCCTGATTCTATTGGGATAGGTGCGATCACCAGGGACCCAATATCACGGTCACCAGCCGACAAACCCTCTAGCCTGACATGGGGAGGGGGGTCGGACACATTGAACCAATGTGCAACGTGTTGAAGCTGGGCTGCTAGCCAGTACCCAAGAAAGTCAGGTGCACCAAAGCCACCAGACTCCATAGGAAGGGCCAGCGTCTTGTACTTAAGGCGGACCGCCCCGGAGTGCCAGAGGAAAGTGTTGAGGGTTCGTGTTAATGACTGAAAGAACTCACCTCCCGGCCATTGTGGGATATTGGCGAATCTGTACAATAGTTGAGGGAGTACCACCATCTTCAGTATTCCGACCCTCCCAGCCAATGAAATAGGAAGATTGTTCCAACCCTGAATTCTTTGCGTGAGATCTGAGAGGTATGCTAGGTAGTTCCTCTCGAAAACCCGATCGAAGTGTCGCGACACCACCACACCCAAATATGTAATCTCGGATTGGGCCCATGTGAATCCAAGAGCGTCGGGAGGGGGGAGTGTGCCAGGGGTGAGTGGGAAAAGAGTTGATTTGGCGCAGTTGACCGTCAGGCCTGACATATTACCAAAGAGGACAACGTCCTCCATAATTGGGGCAAGGTTGGCCTCAGGGGAGCGAATAAAGAGTAAAGCGTCGTCAGCATATAAGGAAACTATATCCGAGACCCCGGCGGTACGTAGACCTCTATGGGAATGGAAATGGCGGAGCATATCCGCGAACGGTTCCATCGCCACAGCGAAAATTAATGGAGAAAAAGGGCAGCCCTGTCTAGTACCCCTAGCTATCTGGAAAAGAGAAGAGCAGCGGCCCTCGGTGCGGACCCTGGCCACTGGATTTGAATATAGAAGCTTGACCCAGGACAGAAACGTGGAACCGAATTTGCATTTATCAAGTACTCGCCAGAGATAACTCCATGAAACAGAATCAAAGGCCTTTTGCATGTCGAGGGTGGCGGCCACGGCATGGACGTCCGGGCTCACCCTACTTATAACATTAAAAAGGCGCCTCAGATTTAGGGCGGTAGAGCGTCCCGGAATAAACCCCGCCTGGTCAGGATGAATGATATATGGCATGAAGGGGGCTAGGCGTAGAGCCAGTAATTTAGCATAAATCTTGACATCGCAATTGATTAATGAAAGTGGCCGATAAGAGCCGCATTGAGTGGGGGGTTTGCCCGGTTTTAAGAGGACGGTGATAGTGGCTTCGCGGAGCGTGGGCGGGAGCTGACCAGCCAACAACGACTCCTCCCAAAGCGTGACCAGTTGAGGGAGTAGTAAGGACTTAAATCGTTTATAAAACTCGATCGGTATTCCATCAGAACCCGGGGATTTGCCTGATGAGAGGGAATCTATGGCCTCCGAAAGATCCGAGGGAGTAAATGGGCTCTCAAGGGCCTCAATAGTATCGGGGGAAAGAACCGAGAGGGGGAGCCTGTCCAGGTAGGCATCAATTTCAGCTATAGTGGCTTTATCTGAGTTAGCATATAAGGATTGATAAAAGGAGAGGAATTCGGAGTTAACATCGCCGGGGGAAGTGGCTAGGGATCCATCAGGTCTCTCAATGCCAGGAATGGGTGGGGAACCGAACTCACGGCGGAGAAGCCTAGCCAGGAGACGAGACGGTCGTTCCCCCTCGCCGTATCTCCTTGCCAACCCAGGGTTATCAAGAAATCTCTGCTCGCGATCCGCAAGAGCCCGGAAGGTGTCTAGCTCCGTGCCGATCAGGGCAAGGGTCTCAGGGGTATGTTTTAATGAATATTGGGCCTCCAGCCTGGACAGTGTGGCCTCGCTCTCGGCGATCTCCCTACGGATGGTTTTAAGGATGCCATTTTCTTTAGAGAGGGCGATGCCCCTGACGTAGGCCTTAAAAGCCTCCCAGAGGGTAGCTTGTGACGAGACGGACCCGGAGTTGATCTCAAAGAACTCCTCAATTGCCGACTCCAATTCCGAACTGAAGACCGGATCGAGGAGGGAGAGTGGCTTCATCCTCCAGTGTCTAGTACGGTCGTGATCGACACCCCAGGATAGGGTAATAGTTATTGGCGAGTGGTCGGAGAGAGTCCTGGGGAGAATCGACATGTTTGAGATGCTTCCTATGAACACATCAGAGACTAGCCATCTGTCAATGCGGGAAAAGGAATCGTGCACCGAGGAATAGAAGGAGAAGGTGCGAGAATCGGGGTAGAGAAGCCTCCATGCATCATACAGGGCCAGACGGGGAAGTGAAGAAAGTGTAGCATACGCGGCCTTGGTAAGGTGACGAGGTCGAGAACCTGATCTATCGAGATCCACATCAAATATTGTATTAAAATCGCCCCCCCAGAGGATGGGCACCAATGGGAATCCATCCAGAAGGGACGCGAGATGAGTGAAAAATTCGGGATCATCGACATTGGGGCCGTAGATATTTAGCAGGATCACTTCCCTATGCTGTAACATGCCATGCAGCAAAACGAATCGGCCCAGGGGGTCTATTGTCGTGGTTATAGGGTTATAGCTGATACTCTTATGAATTAGGGTCATAACTCCCCGGCTTTGTGTAGAATAGGAGGTATAGTACCTCTGTGGTCCCCATACTTTGGCGAACTTCTCACAGTGCTCAGTTACCGCATGTGTCTCCTGAAGAAAGAGGATCCTAGCTCCATGTCGTTCAGCCTGAAGCTGTAGTAGCCTCATTTTCTTGAAGTTCCCCAGCCCCCGAACGTTCCAGCTCAGGAATGTAATGGTTTCCTCACCCGACACCCCAGAAGTAGCCATGGAGAAACACAGGTGGATGGAACAGTGTCCCCCATAGATGGGCCCCATTGTTGCCAGGGCCGCAGTGACATAGATCACCTGGTGCTCTGAACTCTACCCTCTCCGCAAATACCAAGCCTTTTTTAACATTAACTCCCTTACCACCCACCCCCTCCCACATCCCTCCCCCAATCGGAGAGATGAAAACCCCATAGGTAACAAACCAAATACAAAACAATGGCATCAACGCCTGGGGGGCCTGTGGGTCGGCCTGACGGCGGAGTTCCGCACCTTGAGGCAATTTGAGGATAAACATAATGCCTGGGAACAAAGGAAGGAGACACGTGGGAATGTCTCCGCAGGTGAGGGGAGGCAGGCATGACCAACAATAGTGAACCAATTTAACGAGATTGTACGTGGGGGACACCCGAACAGCTTGTATGGAATGGTGTGTGTATTTAGACCCTATATAGGAAACAAGGGGTTACTATGGTGATTCGCAACCCACACCAGCAGTTGCATTACATAGAGAGAAACATAACTAAGCATATTTTCAGACACAGTGTCCACAGGACGAAGTAGCTGGTATCTCCATGGCCCAAGGGACCCCATAGTAATGCATCCAGGATTGACGGCACGTTGTGGAACCAACCAAGTCCTGGGTTAGGGCTATGCGGTGTCGGATCCAAAAGATGAGCATGACGTGCCTGACCAAGGGTGCAGTGTGTGGGCCATCGATCCAAAACCCAAGCAAGGGGAGGGATTAATGAAAGTATGTATTAGCCGGGAAAACGTTCATCCATAAACTTAGAGGCCTCCTCTGGTAGCGTGAAAAAATAAACTCGGTTCGCATGTTCAATCCGGAGTTTGGCAGGGTATAACATAGCATACTTGACCTGGAGGTCGCGCAATCGTCTCTTCACCGCCATGAAGGATTTGCGCTCGCGCTGGACCGCCGTCGAGAAGTCCGGATATAAGTGGATCCTGGCCGCCCCCAGCAAGAGGTCCCCCTTGATTCTCGCCGCCCTGAGAAGGGCATCCCGGTCACGAAAATTTAAGACCCTGGCTATTATCGGGCGAGGGGGTGCGCCCGGCCTAGGCTTCGCCACAAGTGCACGGTGGGCTCTCTCGATTGCAAATTGTGAGGAGAGTTTTGGGGAATCGAGGAGTCGAAGGAGCATGCTCTCCACATAGTCTTCCATGGGCTCCTGTATGCCATCCTCCGGAACCCCAATTATACGGAGGTTGTTGCGCCTCGAGCGAGACTCAAGGTCCTCATTCTTCTTCTCTACCTCTTTCAAGCGTGTAGATAACGTGGAGACCTCCGCCCGGAGCGAGCCCAGACAATCTTCGGCGGTACTCATACGTGACTCAATCTCAGTCACACGCCCATCCGTCCTCTCCATGTGTGCCTTGATGGAGGATATCGTGCCATTCATGTCGTCGAGCTTACTATGTATTGTGGTGAACCCTTCACGAATGAACTCCATCATTTTCTGAGATTCGGAAGGTTCCGGTTCATGTGCGGTTGATGGTTCCTGTGATGGCGTCTCCGCACCAGATCCGCCCGAAGGCTTAGTAAACATATTGATAGAAGATTGCTTCTTTCCAGTCCTCGTTGACATGATGTCGGCAAGTATTGAAATCAAGTCCGCAGGTGAAGGGGAGGGTGCAGGACACCAGGAGAAGGCACCAGAGATGTGTGAAGCTGTGGCCGGCTGGCAGTAGGAGATGCAGTGTTGCCGGGTCAAGGACAGGAGCGCCGTCCAGGCCGACCGTCGTACGTGGTGGCCCGTGATCCACGAGAGTGTCTCCGGGAACCCGAGGAGGCAGGGGCCAGGGGAGCCAGTAGGAAAACCAGGAGTAGCCTCTGGTAACTGTCGAGTCGCGGCAAGACCGCCAGGCCGGCAGCCCCCCGGTCGACCAGATGCAAGGTGGGTCAGTAGAGGAGAGTCAGGGGTCGGGGTGCCCCTCGGCACCGTGAAGTCGCCCGCAGTAGGTAGGGGCGGACACTTCCCGCCGCCCACCGGCCCGACTTTTGGTGTGGGTTAATGGACCCGAGGAACAGGGCAGCCGGGGAGGGCTAAAGGCCGCGGTCGGGATGCGGTGTCCGCACTAGGCTGGGCCAGGAGCCGTGCATGTGAGGGAGTCCAGCGGGAGCAACGCGTACCTCAGGGGCGGCTCCCCCCCGATGGAGGCAGCCCGCCCGTATGATGAAGTCCAAAGTAGAAGAAGCACGTCCGAGTCGGCACGCCTCCCAGGACGGGGTGGCGGAGCGAGCGCTCACGGCTCCGATAAAGGTCCAGCTCCCGTCGGTTGCTCCCCCGAAGATCGTAGTGGGCGGGAGCGCCAGGCGGGAAGAACGCCCCTCCCCCCACGGAAGGCCACAAGCCGCGGGACTCGGCCGCGATTCACTGGAGCCCCGCGGGGGATCGGAGGAGGCACCCGCTCCCGCTCAACACGCCGGGGCCAAGAGCTCAGCGGCCAAGGAAGTCCGGAGGACCGGATAAGAACAGGAGGGTCCCTGACACACCAGTCTTCCCCTCCGTGGTTTAGGTGGTCAGACGCCGAGGCAGACCGGATGAATTCAGCAAGAAGGAGCGCCTCGCGGAACGGAGCTGATTAGAAGGCGGCCATCTTCATCGAGCGCAACAGCGCCCCCCAACACACAATTTTTTTTAAATTATATACAGATATAAAATGTATGAAAGAGACGGGGAAGCAGAAACTGACACAAACACAGGGGAATTAGGGGTATGGAGAGGATGGATGGGAGGGGATAAAGGGATGAATGTCTCATCAAAACGTTTTTCTTGGTGTTGAGGGTTTGGAGGGGGGCGTGGCCAGCGCCGATGGTGTAAAGACGTGTCTGTGAGGAGCTCCCGTCTCGATCCTGGCCTAGATCCTTAATTCGATCGAAAATTTTGACCTGAACAAATTCCAAGCCCATACTCCGGTGGGGGAAGCGATTCTGGCCCTGCCCGGCGCAGGAACGAAGAGAAACGGAGCCGGCGTCCCTGAAAACGCAGCATCCGAACTGATACCCCCGGGAGAAACAAGATGGCGGACGGCGCCGAGGCCTGACGGAAGAGCAGTTTAAGCCGGCAGCGAGGCAGCAGGGAGAAGGTCGCGTCGAAGGAGTCCCTGTGAGTAGAGCGGAAAGACCCCAGTGGAAACCAGGCGCAGGACCGGCCGCCCTTAGATCTCCCTCCCCCCCAGAAGCCCCTGAGCGCACAGGAGAGCCTCCGCATTACCCAGGGGAGCGAACGGAACTACATCCGAGGCCCTGGGACCGCTGCAGAGGAGACACAGGGGGTAAGCGGACCGCTGCCATTTCGAGGGAGACCCGTCGGTGAACTGCCAGCCGCGAGTGCGGTGGGGCTCCGTGGGCCAGAGAGGCAGCAGAGTAAACGAACCCTTGCCGCTGTCGTTACAGCGTACTGCACGGGGCCCTCCTCCCTCCCTGAACAGGCAACCGCGCGGTTGAAGAGGGAACGGTCCACGCTCAGATGAACCGGAAGACTTGCAGACCCTAACCCAACACCGGGGAGCAGGAACTCGCCCGTGCCGCAGACAGCAGGGCCTAGCAGGGTTACAGGACAGCGGCAGAGCACTCCATTGCCCAACCGGGAGAATACCCTGCGCAGGAGCGTATACTTAATTGCACCCCCCCTGTGTTCTCCGGTGCCATCACGGACTAACACTGTGCATCACTGCATAACGCTCGCCTTGTTACTCACCGTCTAAGGGCTCGTATCTGCCTCCACAACATTAAGAGGGACTAATGTCTACCTCACGAAACAAAAACAGGGGTGCAACAATCATGGACTCGTTCTCAGGGGCTAAACCTAAACAGTCCAGCCAATATGAGATCCCCACACAGACGGAACCCCCTGCAACAGTTGACGACCCCAGCAACGCCCAAGTGCTGCAGGCCATTGCTACACTCCAAACGTGCATGGAGACCAGGATAGATGAACTTAAGGTAGACATGCAGCTCATCCGCCAAGATGCCCGCAACCTAGCGGAAAGAATAAACACGGTGGAAATAAAACTGCAGGACACCACAGACACTGCCAAGGACTTAAAGCACAAAGTTATCGCACTTGAGAAACAAGTGGCTCATCTCGAGGCGAGGTCTGAGGAAGCAGAGGGAAGGGCCCGCCGCAGTAACATCCGAGTCCTTGGCGTTCCGGAAGGGATGGAAGGTACCGACCCCACGGAATTCATTGAATCCCTATTAATACAAGAGGTGGGAGCTGGCAAGCTTACACAGGGATTCTCCGTCGAGAGAGCCCACCGCTCCCTACAAAAACGACCCCCACCGGGATCACACCCACGCCCGATGATAGCCAAGATTTTAAACTTTCGCGATAGAGAGACGATCCTCAAATTCTCGAGGGACGGAGGCGAGATCAGACGCAATGACTCCAAGATCGTTATCTACCCAGATTATACCCCACAAGTGCAGCGTGCCAGGAACTCATTTATACCTGTCAAAGCCCAACTGCGGAAGCTGGATCTCAAATACATGCTCCTGTACCCCTCGCGCCTTAAGATACTATACAAAGGCAAAGCTGTCTTCATGGAGACGCCGGCAGCAGCCACTATGTGGATGGAGCACAATAATTTGGCTGAGGGAGAGGATCACGCCCTGACGCCCAACGGCTGATCACGAACAGATCTCTTTGCTGTAATGATCAATTGGTTCTTTCAAGGACGGGAGCTATAAGGACTACCCATGGACATTGTCACAACCCACCCCACCCCAAGCATGGCTGGCCTATGGCCAACACCACATCCGCACCTCACGGCCCGGATCGGCCTATGGGTAGCGGAAGCCCCCGAGCGTTGTCCTCCCAGAACGACTGCTGGGGGCAACACACAGTTATCTTTCATATTCGATCCACCTGTTCGAGTGGAAGTTAAATTTGTTCATAAGTCTCCGTTTAATATATCAACACAACAATCATGGGCAACAGGTAGATTACAATGCGCATTGCTGACGGCCGACCCAGGGGGCATTTGTTCAGCACACGAAGCTGGCTTGAAGACGGTTGAGACCACCATGAGTTCAGCGCTCCAACTCCTCTGCCACCATCATGTCTACACGCCTTAAGATCGCCACTTGGAATGTGAGAGGTTTGGGTACCTACTTACGCCGCAACAGAGTTAAATCCTTTCTACACAGGAAGAAGATAGGGCTGGCCCTATTACAAGAAACCCACTTAACCAAGGAATCCACCGCGACGCTCCAATCATACTGGGGTGGACAGGGGTTCGGGTCCGCCTATTCTAAATTCGCAAGAGGGGTGTTCACTTGGATCAGCCCTCACATCCCCTTCCAGCTCAAAAAAGCCGAACAGGACCCGGAAGGAAGGTACGTGATACTCTGGGGCCACATCGAACAAACTGAGGTATGCATTGTCAATTCATACCTCCCCAACAACAATATCCCCGCGCACCTTGCTATGTTGTACACAAAGATTACACTGTATAGAGACACATTCTTTATCTGGGGAGGCGATTTTAATTGCGTCAGTGACTCAGTGCTTGACAGATCTGCTCCTCCCTTGGGGGGCCCGTCGACCGCTACCACCGCCATGAATGTCATGCTGAACCGCCTAGACCTGGTAGACATCTGGCGGGAGCAACACCCAGGGGATCGAGGCTATTCCTTCTACTCCTCGCCACATAATCTTCACACCAGAATTGACTACCTCTTTACTGGCAGAGAAAGCTTTCCCCAGATTGCTTCTTCCAATTATTTGGGCCGTACCATCTCTGATCACTCCCCCCTGGTAATTGAATGGAACATTACGGGCCCCAGACCTCCTATACCTACATGGAGGATGCCCACCGAGGCACTTAAAGATTCGGAGTTCAGGGAAGATCTCAGGGAATCCCTAGAGGACTACATTCGTGAGAATAAAGACAGCGTTGACCACCTAAGCACAGTCTGGGATGCTCTCAAAGTGGTTGTAAGGGGAGAGGTCATAGCAAAGGCTGGAGGAATGAGAAAACGCCTAAGATCTGAACTTGAATTACTAGAGACTGAAATAGAACAGCTAGAATCCAACACCCTGGACCCCCAACCGCAGGAAGACAGGCTTGCCAGTACAAGGGCCACCTGCAAGGAAGCCTGGGACAGACTGGCCAAATTTGATTATATCACCAGAACCAATAAAGCACACGCCCACGCTGATAAACCTGGTAGACTGCTCGCCTGGCTGTGTAGGAAAGAACACCCTAAACATCCGACTACAGCCTTAAGAGATGCTGATGGCACATTACATCGGACCCAACATGGGATTAACGACACTTTCGGGCAGTTTTATGCCCAACTATACTCCCATAATGACGTGGTGCCCCCTGAGGAAATTTCAAACACCTTGGATGAAATTGGCCTGCCCCTACTCCCGCCGTCACATAAGGAGGCTTTGGATGCTGATATCACCATAGATGACATAACCGATGCCATCAAGTCTCTGGCCACTTGTAAGGCCCCGGGCAGTGATGGGCTACCTGCCGAATTTTACAAAACCTACGAGCCGGAATTGACTCCGCTGCTGCACGAGGTGTTCCTAGAGGCCTACGAGACGGGTATCCTGCCTGGGAGCATGCGTGAGACTTTGGTGGTTCCGCTCCTCAAGCCAGGTAAACCTGCAGATGACTGTGACTCCTATCGCCCTCTCGCGATGCTCAATTATGATGTCAAAATTCTTACAACCATTCTGGCTAAGCGGCTGTCCAGGGTGATCGGAGGAGTGGTGCACCCCGACCAGAGCGGCTTTGTGCCGGGCCGCAACACCACTGCCAACCTTCGTAGGCTACAACATGTATTATCACATTCCACTCATGTGGGGGAATCTTATGCCTTGCTCTCTTTGGACGCCATCAAGGCGTTCGATTCTATTTTCTGGGAATGGCTAATTGCGGTGCTCCGGGAGTTCGGCTTTGGAGAACGATTCGTTAGATGGATCACAGTTCTCTACACTAAACCACGAGCACGAGTAAAATCTGGCCGGCTCATCTCCACGGCATGGGACATACAAAGGGGCACGAGGCAGGGCTGCCCGCTCTCCCCTATGTTATATATACTTGGGCTCGAACCCATCGCCATCTTTTTTAGGAAACAGTTCTTCGATGCTGGTATAAGGCTAGACGGGGTGGACCACATAATTTCCCTGTATGCAGATGATGTCCTCCTTTATGTGAGGGACCCGCAGTTGAATGTCCCGACCATGCTGGAGGTCCTCGGCAACTTTGCCAAGGTATCAGGCATACACTTCAGCAGACATAAGTCTTGTCTGTTTCCGTTAGGCGCCCTCCAAAACACACACGTCGATGACCTCCCCTTGCTGGGTATAAGTTGGCGCCCCATCACGTTCCGCTATCTGGGCATTAATATTTATCACACGCCTGAACTTATGCACGTCAACAACACGGCAGCGGCGCTGCCTCCCTTGCGCAGGTCGATTAAGTTTTGGGCTCGCCTCCCCCTATCCATGATGGGCAGGGCTTCCATCATCAAGATGATTGTTCTCCCCAGATTTCTTTATGGTTTCCAAAACATTTTTTATTATATTAGGACACCCTTCTTTCGCCTTTTGGGGAAGATACTTAAAGACTTCCTGTGGGGAATTAGTAGGCACAAATTTGCATTATCCACGCTGACCCTACCCTATGAGCAGGGAGGCATTCGGCTCCCTGATCTGGAGCGATACTACCTGGCTGCCCAACTAAGCTTCGTGGCTAAATGGCTAGCTGATGATGACACCCCCGAAACAGCGCTTTTACAACGCTCAATTGCTCCGATCCGGCTAAACGAACTCATCTGGGCCCCTCAATGTCTTGTGGATGGGATCCCATATTTAGCTACCCTGGGTCGTCAGATATGGCAAAGGGTTAAAATTCTTCTCCACTTGAAACATAGATATACTCCGGACACACCGCTCCTGGCCGACCTGTGTCAGAACTCTGTAGACCTTGCTTCCATTAGATACTGGGAAAGGCTGGGAGTGTACACTTGGGGGGATCTATATAACGAGGGCTCCTTCCGGGATTTCTCCTCCTTGCAGTCAGTAGATGGCGTCCCGGCTGGCCAATTCCTTTGGTACTTAAAGATCCGTAAATTTGCTCGGACCAAATGGGACGCGTGGCCAGAAGAACCTGAAACTGACCCCTTCATAACACTCCTATATAGTTTGGGAGATGGATGGAGGCCTGTGTCCCGTATATACAGCCACCTAATCGATAGGCCCAATCCCCGCAGTCAGGATCTCAAACTCAAATGGGAAGGAGACTTGGGGCATGAATTGTCTGAAGCAGAATGGGGTAGAGCACTAGCGTTTCCCAACGTGGTATCTAGAAACTCTAGATTTAAATTGATTCAGCTTAATATGTTATATCGCTCGTACCTGACACCACTTAGAATAGCCAAAATATATGGGCTACCCCAACATAACTGCCCTTGGTGCGGCAGAGATGAAGCAAATCTTTTACACATGTTCTGGGGATGTGTCCAGGTCCGGCAACTCTGGGCGAAGGCGGAACTCCTCTGTAGCGAGGCAGGCATGACCAGATATGAGTGGACCCCAAAGGAGTGCCTTCTCGGAACGTATCCCAGACTGGCCAAGTTCAAACACTCAGTTAAGCTCATGGACCTAGTATGCATTCTGGTCAAAAGGACCATTGCTATGGCCTGGAAGCGACCTGGAGGCCCACGATACCAGGTATGGCGTAACGAACTGGAGCGCTGGATAGGGGCAGAAACCTCTGCTTGGGAGGATGGGGTCACCACATCCCCCGAAGACACGAGCTTGGCACTTTCTGCCTGGAAAACTCTCACCTGGGCCTTACTTAACCCCCCCAATGACGATAAACCCCCTTGAGTAACTTGCCACTATCGAAACATGCTATCTGACACAGAACATTTGCGCAGTCCATAACTTGAACTTATTTGTTGCCTGATCTTCCTACGTTGCTTACGCCACTGACCATACGGAGACTTGTTAATGTTGTTTACGTTTTGTTGTTTCTGTTTAATTGTTAATTTCTATTTGGCCTATCTTGATTAATCCTGACTTATACCAATGTGATCGCACAATGTTACGATGCAACTGTCTCTTATATAAATGCCAATAAAGAAATTTGAAAATAAATTGAGGGTTTGGAGGGAGTTGACTCGGACATGGAGAGGGGGAACAGGTGCGTGTGGGACAATGATATTTATTTTTTTCTTTTATGTGGTCCTCCACAAAATGTTTCAAAACATTGAAATTTTCGATAAGCATGTCAATTTTTTGTTCAATGCGCGGTGTATTATTTTCAATGTTTGTATGGTCTGTTAAAAAAAATATATATGTTAAGTACACATAAAGTAATGTTTATTAATTTGATTATATTGAGACGTGTTTACCATTAGTATCAATGTCTTCAGACATTTCCTCACGTGGGAAATTTTCCTCAAGCCATTCCAAAGTACTGGACATTTCTGTGTAAAAAAATTATATATATTACTTTACTGTACCAAATACAGAAAGTTTAGAAATATATAAGAAAAATTGAGTTTACTTACTAGTTTCTGGTAAGTTGTGTTCTTACTGTTGTGTAGGTCTGCTGTTGCTCTTAGCTGTGCAGTTTCTGTTAGGTAATTATGTTGGAGGCATATTTTTTTTGTTGTGATATATTTCATTTTAGTACATATGGTATTTAAATGGATGGTTGATGTGTTGCATATATAGGTTCCATTTCTTATTTATTATTACATATAATGTGTTTATGTGCTGCTTTTTGAAATTTAATAGTGTTTATATAGCATGATAGACCAATCCAAGATACCCCCTCAGTGATGTCATCAATGACATTTGTGATGTCATCTTTGATGTCCTGGGTGTTAGTCTTAGCAATACACGGTGGTGGAGCAAGTTATGGTTGCATAGCTTACCATAACTGGCGAATTTCAGGGGTTTTTACGGTTTTACTTGGAACCATAACGTCCCTTTAACAAAGATTTTTACTGAATTTCATAGGTTTTTAGTAGCAAAACTTAACCATAACCTGCTGTAGCGGCCCTGTAGTAATGGTTAAGTCAACCCCTGGACAAATCATCACCAAACTTTGCAAAAAAAGTATATGGCCTGCTCCAAATTCTTTTGGCAAGTTTTGTGAGGTTTCGTCAAGGGGGGCAAAGTTATAGAGGGGGTTCCACATTCATTTTTTCCATAGACGCAATGGAAAAAACATTTTGCTCATGCCTACAGCCCAAACCACTGGACGGATTTTCACCAAATTTGTGGCAGGAGTGGCAGCTTGGTCCCGAAAGCGTGCTTTTGAAAATTTGATGTAAATCTGTCCAGGAGTTTTCTTTAAAATGGGTGAAATGTACGTTAAAATAAATTGTGATATCTGGGTCCGGTCCGCAGACTCATTTCCCTGTTCACTCTGTGGACAGGCGTCCGATTGGTCCGGAGGGCAGTGTGTTGTTGGGAAGGGTGGGGGAGCGATAGAAAGATGAATTGAGGCTATTTGTTTTGGGTGGAAGAAAAACATACAGGGCGTGGTAGTCTGTGGACACTTCAGTAGTCACCAAACTGGTTCTTGGGCAGGAAGCTTATCTGGTGACTGCAGGAAGGCTTTATTAGGGTAGGAGAGTGGGATGTAGATGATATGAGGATGTTAGAGTAGGGGAGAGGAATGTAGATGATATAGTGATATTGCCATTGGTGAAAAATAGGGCGGCTAGTGCCTTGAGTCCATTGGAATAGTAAGTGTTTGGTGGGCAGTTGGAGAAACATGTATGAGGTTATTTGGTGACTACAAGAGGGCTTGTTAGAGTAGGGGAGTGGAATCTAGATGATATGGCAATATTATCATTTTTGAAAAATAGGGTTGGCAGCCTATTTTCATGCCTGCAGATGTTGTTTGAATTGGGAAGTTAAGGGCAAGTTATGGTGTGGTGGTTGTGACCAGTGGCCATATTCTTGGGTGCATGGCCATGTTATGCTGTGGTGGTTGTGGCAAGTGCCTAGATTCGTGGGTGCATGGCCATAGGCTGTAGGCCATAGGCCATGCACTCAAGAATCTAGGCATTGGCCACAACCATTGTAATAATATGTGTACAGAAATGGAATTCGGCTATTGGAAACAACCATTACAATATTATGTGTATAGTAATTATACGTACTGTATAGGCAGTGTATCGTTTTTGGAACATACTGACACAATACCATTGAAGTGGAAATTGTACTTTTCATTGATGTAGCATTGGGGGGACAGACTGACTTTGTTGTACATGGTAATGCAGGAGAAATCTTTGCTTCTTTCTCTGTGAAAAAAACGTAGTATAATATGTTAGGTAGGATACTTCACAATGTCACACTGCATACAATCTCACATATTTATGTACTTTTTAGACCCTCATAATTAGTACATTCCAAGTACTATGCTTCAAACAACATTACTGTGCATTTTGCACAGTTGCTTTGTTTGGTAGCATAATGATTGGGTCTTTGGGGGACACAATCCATGTAGGATTACAAAAACCCTAGTACATTTATATTAAGTTACGAGTCACACTATGTTTGTCTGAAGTGTGCAGTACTTAAAGAAATGTTTAAGGTGCAAAAATAAGTGTATTTGTTGTTACAAGCACTGTGGCAGTAGGAAGAATTGTAATGGTGTATGTGTTTTGCTTTTCGAAAGTGCTGGAGGTATGGCTGCAGTTTGATACCGGTTGGCATATTCTAACTGTTTGTAGTTTTGCAGTTTTGAAGCGTATTCTTTGATGCATTTTGATTCCTGTTGGTGGATTCTAAGTATTTTATTATTGGAAACTACTATTGCAGTATTATGGGAGTAGTTAGATAACAGTTGGTGTATTCTAACCGTTGATAGTTTCACAGTTTTGAAGGGTATTGAAGCACTTTCATTCCTGTTGGTGGATTTTAACTCTTTCACTATTGGAAAATAATATTGCAGTATTGTGGATGCAGTTATCTATCAGTTGGCGTATTCTAACTGTTGATAGTTTTATAGTTTTATAGTTTTATAGTTTTGAAGGGTATGTTTTGAAGCACTTTCATTCCCTTTGGATTCTATTTCTTTCACTATTGGAAACTAATATTGCAGTATTATGGGTGCAGTTAGACACCAGTTGGCGTAATCTAACTGTTGATAATTTTATAGTTTTGAAGGGTATGTTTTGTAGCACTTTCATTCCTGATGGTGGATTCTAACAATTTCACTGTTGAAAAGTAACATTGCAGTATTATAGGTGCAGTTAGATAACAGTTGGCGTATTCTAAATGTTGATAGTTTTACAGGTTAGTGAAAAAACTTTGTAGACCCTCATAATCAGTGCATTTTAAGCACAATGGGTGAAACAACATCAGGGGGTGTTTTACACAGTTGTTGTTTCGGTTTGCATAATGATTGGGTCATTGGGGGAAAACTCTATATACCATTATCAAAAATGTACTAATTTTACATATGTTGGCACAATGGAACTGTTCTCCATTTTACAAACAGCATTGTAGCACTATGGATGTAGTTAGATACCAGTTGGCGTATTCTAATTGTTTATAATTTTACAGCTGAGAAGGGCATTTTTTTAAGCACTTAGATACCAGTTGGTGTCTAAAGTGCACTAACTTACGATAGGTTTACAGGTCAGTGACTAAATTTAGGTTTCAGGAATATTAAGTAGGCATTTTTTAGATTTGCTGGTAATCTATGTTTTAGAGTAATGGAAGTGTCATTGCATTCAAACCAACCACATCTTTTTTAATGTATGCAGTAGAGTGACCTGCAGTGGCTGTGGCACCAGTGTTGTTTATTATGCCTACTGCTGTCAAGGTTTTCTTGCCAAGAGATACTTTGGCCGTGTGTGAAGCTCGTAAGCTTGCAGTTGTTTTTGGTACCATCTACATTGTACCTTAAAACTATTACTATTACATATTTGCTATGTGAGTTTATGTGTAGGGTCGAACAATTGTCTGAATTGCAGACAGTGCATAATATGCCATGATTTACATTTTGCATTAGCTGATGAAATGGAATGGATTCACAATTAGGTATAGATACATACACAAATAGTTCATTAGGGACATGGTCCTGTGCAATATGGTTGCATAGAGTGCATGTATGCTTCCACAGGTGTATTTTTTGCTTTCTAGTACTTGCAGTAAGTACATTAAACATTATTTTGGATCTTCTTGTGTGTTTATGGTGAATCTTTCCATTCCTGCACAGTAGTCCTATTCTTGCCTTATTCCTGAGAAACTGTAAGTGTTGTTAGGATTATTTGTTGCATTTCTATGATGAGCATTTTCAAACACAACTGGTGTGAGCCGTTCAAGTAAATGATTTGAACAATTGATGGCAATTGGAACAGAAGATTGATTGCTACATTTGAATAGCAATTTACACCAGTTGTGTTGGAAAATTTAAATGGACCAGCGAGTTCTGTCTCTGTCTCATATGCTGGACTTCCACTTGTTTTTTTTAAAAGACATGTCTGTCTTTGTTTGTGCTGTTGTATGTGCACTTGCATTTGCACTAGATAGTTTTGTGGTTGTGCTACTTAATGGAGTAGTAGTTGTTTTTAGTTTCTTTTGAGGTATTTTTGGGAGATCTCTTATAAGTTCTGGTTGGATCACTTTTCTTTTAACAAGTTTAGCTTTTTGAGAAACAGGGTGCATATCGAAATGGGATGTCTAGAGTGCACATAGTCTGTTGTACTCTACAATACAATGAATGTCAGCTTTGACATTTGGTTGCATCAAAATTGACTAGAAAAAGTCCTTTCAGTGTACGTAGATGTGACAGTGGTAGTTAACTCATGCCTTCTTTAAAGACTGTGCTGCCAATGTCAACCAATGCCTGGTCCAGGGTTAGGCCTTGCGATTTATAAATAGTGACTGCATATACAAGAGACAGAGAGAATATTTCTCTGGGTACATATATGTTTTTGAAAAGAAGGAATCATGCTGTTGAGCATCCTATCCTTTTAACTTGTGAAAGTTTGTCAAAGTGGATGTTGACAAACTGAATGTTGTTGTCATGTGGATACTGTCAGGCTTTATCTTCAATCTAGTTGTTGTCTGCGGAAGCTGCTGAACCCCCGCAGTCCCCCTTGGATGCTAACCTCTCAACTGATATCAAAACAGTTTAGCTGAGAGCATCCCCAAGGGAAAGGGGGAAAATGGGACAACATAATAAACTTCAGGTCTTGTTCTGCTTCTTTGCATCACTTAACCTGTAGAAAATAATAAGAGATAAACTATAATCACTAACCTTTCTTTTTCTAGGTTCTGACTTCCCTTAAATAGGTGATATCCCAGAATTGCAAAAAGAAACACACCACCCTACCTGAATATCCTCTTTTGATAACTTAGAGGAAGTATTTCCTTACTGATAGATAGTAGAGTGTCTCTGTCAATATTACTACCTCTTTAAATCCTTAGTTGGAAAGCTGCTGCCTGATTTCACACTTGGAGTTCCATGAATCAGTTAACTTGCAGTTTGAATAACAAAACACATGTCTGTAACGCTAGGTTAGTTTTTGCATGAATCTCTTATATAAGGCACTAAACTTGTAGCGTTCCACTGAAGAATACCGTATTAAATAAAATTAAAAAAATGTCTGGTCTCACAAACGTGAAAAGAACTTCATTCAGTCCTTATCACTGAAGTCTTGCGCTAGCGTGTGAATATTACACTTCTTTTACATTTATATGAGCTTTGTGTGGGTAGAAGAAAGCAGCGTTCACTCGGATGTTTGGATTCATGCGCATGCGTGAAAAAATAACACTCTTTTCTTCCTTCATAAAAAGTTTGGGGATGTGAAAATAAAGCAGCGTTCGCTTGGCAGGATTAATGCGCATGCGTGGTAGTATGGCACTCTTTCTTTTTCCTTTTGAAATAGTTTGCGCATGTGAGAAGTGAACAGCATTCACAAGGCAAAATCTAAACTCATGCGCATGAGTAGAAGTTTAGTATTCTTTCTTCATGAATTTAAATTAGGTTCACATAGAAGAAGAAAAGAACTGCGTTCCTGACAAAGATCCTCGTGATTACTGCTTGACGATGAACGTGCGCAAGGTTAACATATTAGTAGATAAAAACGAAACGCCCCCAGGATTACGTGCCTAACACGCTGTGACTTGCGCAGACAGTGTAAGATTTCTAACATGAGCCCGATGCTTATGAAAAGCACGGTAAGAAATAACTGTGCACTATATATTTTCATCCGGCCGTAAGAGATGCAACGCTCTAACAAAATACTAACTTCCACGTGCAAACAAGGCACACGCTAAATACGTTACTCAGTTCATGAATGAAAAAAACAGTTCAAAAATCAACAAATAATGTCTTTTAAGAATATTAACTAAACAAACTCCTTAAAAAAAACCTTTCTTTTGCTTCTGACCAATCACTGATCTTATTTGAAGTGTTCATTTTGGGTTGAGAAACTCTCCACACTCTGCACTTCAATGTTAAGGCCCAAACCATAAATTATATTAATCATATACTCACTCCACCACATTCAACCAAGCCCCATGAAACCTGACAGTACCCCCCACCCCTTAACGCCCTGTCCCAGGGCCTACTTTAGAAGGATACTTCCTATGAAATCTTGCCACTAATTGTGGTGCATTCACATTCAAATCATCCTCCCATGTATGTTCCTCAGGTCCAAATCCTTCCCAGTCTATCAAATATTGTAGTTTCCCTATTAACCTCCTGGAATCTACAATTCTCTTTACTACAAACTCCTCAAATGAATTTTCTAACTGTACTGGGGAAGGTGGTGACAAGACCCTAGTCGCATGAATCACAGGTTTCAACAGACTAATGTGGAAAGTTGGATGTACTTTCAAGGAAGTGGGAAGTTTCAACCGTACCACCACTGGATTAGTCACCTTTTCAACTTCAAATGGACCTGCAAAGCGTGGACTAAATTTATTTTTTCCTTTAATTCTCAAATGCCTAGTTGAAAGCCAAACCAGGTCACCAACCTTATATTCAGGACCTAATCTTCTTTTTTGATCTGCAAACTTTTTGTACTTCAACTTACTATCCAAAAGCACCTTCTTAGCTGTTTCCAAATTTTTTCTCATAATTTGTAATCGAACCTCAACCCCAGGATTCTCTGACTCTTCTGAAATTTCAAAGCTCAAAAACCGTGGATGAAAACCTCTTCCAAGATAAAACGGAGACATGTTAGTTGAATCTTTAGCACAATTATTATAAGCAAACTCTGCAAACCAAATTAAATCCACCCATTCAGCACCTGCCTGTAAATAGCAACTCAATTATTTCTCCAGTTCTTTATTTACCCTTTCTACTTGTCCATTGGTCTCGGCATGATAACCTAATGATAAACATACTTCCACTCCTAATCTCTTTAAAAAAAAAACTCCAAAATCTTGAAACAAATTGAGGTCCTCTATCAGAGATAATTTGATTGGGAAGGCCATGTAATCTAACTATTTCCCGCAGAAAGACTTTGGCGAGACTAACGGTGGTAACCTCTCCCTCCATTGGAATAAAATGGGCCTCCTTTGACAAGAGATCCACAACCACTAAGATGGATGTATAACCCCTGTCACAAGGAAGATCTGTAATGAAGTCCAGGGAAATTGTGTGCCAGGGACGAGGTGGAATGGGCAACGGCTTCAACAACTCACACGGGTTTTCCAGTTTGATTCTTCATTTGAGCACAAACAGCACAGGTCTTTACACAATTCAGAATGACCTGATGCATCATCTCCCACCAGAAACTTCTTTTAACCAATTCTAGTATCTTTATGAAACCTGAATGTCCGGACAGCATAGATTCATGACAGTCTCTTATTACTCTCTCTCTCAACACCAAATTGGGTAAGTAAAGTTTATTTTCAAAATGCGGTAATACTTTCTTCATTACTCGAACCGGATCCTTCCGGACCCACTCCTCCATCTGGGCTATTGACATGGACTTTCGGACTCCCTCCTCCACATCTTCAGTGTTTTGTATTCCAGCTGAAATAAAGCAACCTGGATCAATCATTGATAACATCTCCTTGGTTGATTCTACCTCACTTCCTGGAAATTGACGAGATAGGGCATCAGCCTTTCCATTAATCCTACCTGGCTTAAA
This sequence comes from Ambystoma mexicanum, assembly GCF_040938575.1. Taxonomy (NCBI): domain Eukaryota; kingdom Metazoa; phylum Chordata; class Amphibia; order Caudata; family Ambystomatidae; genus Ambystoma; species Ambystoma mexicanum. Next base: position 1,204,570,393 of record NC_090934.1, on the reverse strand, counting down.
TGTCACCACAAAATCATGATCAGCAAAGAACAATGACCATCTTAGCTGCCTTGGCGTGAGAGTCTTAGCCGATTTAAAAAAAATCAAATTTCTATGGTCTGTTAAAACAGTCACTGTCTGTCTTGTTCCTTTTAAAAAATGTCTCCACTCCTCAAAAGCAAACTTAATTGCCAAAAGTTCACGATCTGAAATCGTATCATTTTGTTCTGCCATAGATTTTCTTTTAGAATAATAAGCAACTGGATGAAGTTGTCCCGTATCCCGATGTCTCTGAGAGAGGACAGCACCCATGGCCAAATTCGATGCATCCGCTTCAACATAAAAAGGCTGAGATGAATCTGGATGAACCAAAATTGGGCCTGAAACAAACCTTTTCTTTAATTCTTGAAATGCCTCCTCTGCCTCTGTTGACCAAACGCACTTGGCTCCTTTCTTTAAAAGTTTTGTTATGGGGTAACCACTCGAGAAAATCCTTCAATAAATCTTCTGTAGAAGTTTGCAAAGCCTAAAAAGCTCTGAATTTCCTTTACCTTCATTGGTGTTGGCCAATCCGTAACTGCTTGTACTTTGTTCGGATTCATTTCCAACCCTTTGGGTGAAAAAATGTATCCCAAAAATTCCACAGAATTAGTATGAAACTGAGAATTTTCTAATTTAGCAAACAAGTGATTCTCTCAGAGTCTTTGTAAAACCTGGGTAACATGAATTTTGTGAGACTCTAAATCCTGAGAATAAATCAAAATATCATCGATATACACTACCACAAATATATCCAAAAAGTTTCTTAAAACTTCATCCATAAAAAATTGAAAGGCAGCTGGTGCATTACATAAACCGAATGGCATTACCTGGTACTCATAAAGACCAAATTGGGTTTTGAATGCCGTTCTCATCACCTTCCTGGATTCATACCAGATGATAGGCACCACGTAAATCAAGCTCGGAAAAAATCGTGGCTCCCTGCACCTGATTCAAGATCTCCGAAATTAGAGGGAGAGAATACCGTTTTTTGATTGTAACCCTATTCACAGCTCTATAGTCAATGCATGTTCTAAGAGACCCATCTGGTTTTGGTACAAAAAATAATGGAGAAGCAGCTGGAGATGGAGAGTGGTGAATAAAACCTTTAGCCAATTGTTCCGCTAGGTACTCTTTAAGAAAATCATTTTCCTTCTCCGTTAATGCATACACACGACTACTTGGTAAAACTGCCCCTGGCTCCAAATCAATCTTACAGTCAAAACTCCTATGTGGAGGTAATTCTCCTGCTACCCTTTCATCAAACACCTCCTTGTAACTCTGATAACACTCCGGAAGATGTCCTAGAACTGCTCCAATATAATGGCCAGTAATTCCTGCCTCAGTCAAGAAAGAGGAAGCCAAACCCTGTGTTTCCTCCTTCCCTGGATGACATTTCAAAAAACTGTTTTCCAAACAGAAACTAGACTGTAACCCAACAACTTGACTACTCCAGTCAATTTTAGGATTATGTAGGGTAAGCCATAGCATGCCTAAAATTATTTTCAAAAGTGGAGTGTCAATCAAATCAAATGAGATTTCCTCCCTATGACCTCCTACTAATTTTATAACCAGGACCCCAGTTTCATGAGTTATTGGACCTGAAGAAAGAGAAGTTCCATCTACAGCCAAAACCTATTCCACAGCTTCCTTTCTCACAAGTGGTAGTCCCAAAGCCTTAGCTACTCCGCAATCCATAAAATTCTCGGTGGCCCCTGAATCAATCACTACCGGACCCCAACTTCCCAACAATAACCTTTCTTTTCCTCCTTCAGATACAAGGATATATTTACTGTTATGTGTGGAATTGCTGACTGTATGGTGTTTGCAATCTGCTGTCATTTTCCACCGGCAGATGAAATTCTTTTAGGAGTAAAGGGACAATTTCCTAAAAAATGGCCACCCCTACCACAATATAAACACAAATTGTTCTCACGCCTTCTAGCCTTCTCCTCTTTAGATAAAGGACCTTTTACTCTGGTCTGTTGATCATTTCCCTTTTGTTTTACTTCCTTACTACCCACCTCCAACTTTGAACAATCTCCCCTAAAGGCTGTCCTTACCTCCCCCTGAGTGCTACAGCGCTGTTCTGCTCTCCTTTTGCTTAACCGAAAGTCCAATTGAACAACTAAATCAATCAAATCATCACAAGAAAAAAAAAGGGCACTGAACTACACTGGACAAGGCATCCTTCAACTCCTCATTGAGGCCTCGATAGAAAAGTGAAGATCTCTTCTCTTCTGGCCACTTAGATTCTAAAACCAAAGACCTGAACTGTGTGATATATGTGACCAAGTCTCTGTTACCTTGACGCCAATCTAACAATTCACCATCTACCTCCATGGAGATTTGTCTTTTATCAAACTTTTTCTTAAACTCTTCCATAAAAAGAGGGACATTTTTTAAAGACACACTCTTCTGTCTGTCCAGTAACCCCACCCAAGTAGAAGCCTCTCCAGTTAAATAGGACATCATAAAAGTTAGGAAATAATTCTGGCCGACTAAGAAAGTGCAACTCGCATTGAGTTAAAAATACTTGAATTTTACTTGGATCACCATAGTAATGCTCTGGGGCTACCAAAGGTACTGGCATAACTAACGCCCTAAAACCTCCTTCTACCCCTTCACCTCTACCTGCACTTCTCTCCTCTCCAACCCTAACCAATTCCGGGGGAAATTCTTCTGATACTTCTCTCCCAATTCCCTGAGTCTGTGCCATCTTTTCACATAACTCATCTACCCGTTTTCCTAAATTCTTATTCTCTTGATAAGCCACCTTTAATTCCTCCTGTAATTCTCTCACCAAAGCACTTAATACCTCCATTGACGACTCAGGGTTCATGACAGCTTGGGCAGACTATCTTTTCTGCCCTTTCATACTGTCAGGCTTTATCTTCAATCTAGTTGTTGTCTGCGGAAGCTGCTGAACCCCCACAACTACCCCTTGGATGCTTACCTCTCAACTGATATCAAAACAGTTTAACTGAGAGCATCCCCAAAGGAAAAGGGGAAAAATGGGACAAAATAATAATCAGGTCTTGTTCTGCTTCTTTACATCACTTAACCTGTAGAAAATAATAAGAGATAAACTTTAATCACTAACCTTTCTTTTTCTAGGTTCTGACTTCCCTTAAATAGGTGATATCCCAGAATTGAGAAAGGAAACACACCACCATACCTGAATATCCTCTTTTGATAACTTAGAGGAAGCATTTCCTTACTGACAGATAGTAGAGTGTCTCTGTCAATATTACTATCTCTTTAAATCCTTAGTTGGAAAGCTGCTGCCTGATTTCAGACTTGGAGTTCCATGAATCAGTTAACTTGCAGTTCGAATAACAAAACACACACGCCTGTCTGTAACGCTAGGTTAGTTTTTGCGTGAATCTCTTATATAAGGCACTAAACTTGTAGCGTTCCACTGAAGAATAATGTATTAAATAAAATCAAAAATGTCTGGTCTCACAAACATGAAAAGAACTTTATTCAATCCTTATCACTGAAGTATTGCGCTAGCGTGTGAATATTACACTTCTTTTACATTTAAATGAGCTTCGCGCATGTAGAAGAAAGCAGTGTTCGCTCGGATGTTTGGATTCATGCGCATGCGTGAAAAAACAACACTCTCTTTCTTCTCCTTTCTTAAATAGTTCACGCATGTGAAAAGAAAGCAGTGTTCGCTTAGCAGGATTAATGCGCTTGTGTGGTAGTATAGCACTCTTTCTTTTTCCTTTTGAAATAGTTTGTGCATGTGAAAAGTGAACAGCATTCACAAGGCAAAGTCTAAACTCATGCGCATGGGTAGGAGTTTAGTATTCTTTCTTCATGAATTTAAATTAGGTTCGCGTAGAAGAAAAGACCTGCATTCCTGACAAAGATCCTCGTGATTGCTGCTTGACGATGAACGCGCGCAAGGTTAACATGGTAGTAAATAAAAATGAAACGCCCCCAGGATTACGTGCCTAACATGCTGTGACTTTACAGACAGTGTAAGATTTCTAACACGAGCCCGACGCTTATGAAAAGCACGGTAAGAAATAACTGTGCACTATATAGTTTCATACGGCTGTAAGAGACGCAACGCTTTAACAAAATACTAACTCCCACGCACAAACAGGGCACGCGCTAAATACTTTACTCGGTTCATGAATGAAAAAAAACTGTTCAAAAATCGATGAATAATATCTTTTAAAAATATTAACTAAACAAACTCCTTCAAATAAACCTTTTCTTAAAAAGGGAATCAGGAAACTGGGAAATAAGCTATATTAGGAATATAAATTCCTCACAGAGCTAAAAACAGAGTTCAGTTTACAAATAAAGGCACTTAGCTTGCTTCTTTCTTTTGCCTGAATGTTACTGGCTTTCTTCTTAAGTTCTCCAAACACACTCCTGATCCTAGTAACATAAACCTAGGCACAAGGGCCTAGCTAAAGTGTCTAAATCTTCAGAACTCCAAACATCAGACCTTCCTGCTGGGCTGCTGACAATGAAAGGCAGTTTAGAATGTTCTGACAATGGGCCTCATTACACGGACGGCGGTTGGACCAAGGTGCTATTAGCACCTTGCTCCATGCCGGTAAAATACTGGCACCGCCTTGGAGTAAAGGGGAATTACCGCCCTATTCCAAGGTTGGTGGGGCGGTAATTCCCCCTTCCCCCATTGCCCTTCCCCATTCCCAATTTTGCCCCATAGGGCATAATGGGAATGGGAAAGGTGCTAATTACGGCACCACAAATTGAGGTACCGTAATTAGCTCCCTGGTCCCTTTGCGGGTTGGTTTTTGACACCTGCAAAAAGCAGGCGTTAAAGCCTCCGACCCGCAAAGGGACCTCGTAGTAAGGCGGTAAGGGTTAACGGTCACCGGTACCATTAACAGTGACCGTTAACCCTTACCGCCATCCGTGTAATGAGGCCCAATGCCTTTCTTTTGCTTCTGACCAATCACTGATCTTATTTGAAGTGTCCATTTTGGGTTGAGAAACTCTCCACACTCTGCACTTCAATGTTAAGGCCCAAACCATAAATGATATTAATCATATACTCACTCCACCACATTCAGCCAAGCCCCATGAAACCTGACAGATACGTCTGGAAGCCAACTACTGTACCAATTGCTCCATTAACTAAACCTTGCTTCATATCAAGGTAACGTTTCAGTATTACTCTGCAGTTTAAACACAACATTAACATTTTCTCCAAAGCAGCTGTGTTAGAGATACCTTTTTTCTAAGCTTTTCAGTCATGCTGTTGCTTGTTGACACACAGGGAGTATCATGCTGTGCACTTCCAGTTTGTCTGTCGTGCTAATATGCAGTATTGGTTGCATTTCTTTTTATAACATTGTCTCATTGAATTGCGTGCAGCTTGCTAGGGTTGGCATTAAGGCCATACATTTTACATGTGTTTGTGCTAATTGTTCCATGACATCAGGAGCAGATGGGTCATGCCCATATTGTCATGAACCATCGGACGCATCCATTCTGGACTTCCTGGTCCCTGACATATAGGGGCTTGCACTCAGCAGTACTCCCAATATGGCCGTCAAACACAGAACGCTGTTTACCAGATTCTGCGTCATAAAGCAGACATGCCCCCGCGGCCCTTCGTGTCTCAATGCTACCGCTTGCAGTGGCTAGACGTTTGCTGCCATAGTTCGCTCTTGCTAACTTCTTTGATTCCTGGTTCCTGGTCCCCCTATTACATCCTCCTCATTCATTCCTTCCCTTTTTTGTCCGCAATTGTATCCCGGATCTCCGTGTACTCGCTTCCCGAGTACACGCTTCCCTGTTTCCAGGACTTCCCGAACATTCTGAACGATCCAGGAATCGGGATGCTGAATGCACGCTGGAACCCGAGGACATACGCACTGAGTTATACAACACCCGCACTGTGCGCAAGAAGACTCCATCGAAGAACTCTAATAAACAACACAGACAGGTGAGAAGGGGGAAAACCTGTGACACATATAGCTCATGGATGAGTCTACTATTAAGATTGTGCATCTTTAGAAAGAAGACAAATCCTAATGCATTTTAAAATGTTATCATAGGTGAGGTCTGCAGACTGGCGCATGTTTTGCGAAAGTTCTCTGTATTGGAAATGTTGCCATAGATTTATATTAACTATGCTGCCAAGTGTGTTGCAGCATTTGTTGTGTCCTAAGATTTTTAAAATAGGTTCACCTTTCACTGGTGTTCATTGTAGGAGATCTCCAAAATCAAAAATGTGTTTTCCTCCAAAGATTTATTCGTAGTCCATTTTAAGGACTTCTTGTAATCTGAGGTAAATTAAAGCCAACATTAGGTTGGAGACCATGCTCACCTCATCTGTTAGGAGCATTCTATTTGTTTCTGAATTCTGCATAGTTCAGTAGCAGCTTCTGTTGATAGTTTGAAGTACTTTAATTTGTTTTGGTGTTCTACTGGAAGGAGCAGTAGTCGGTGTAAAGTAACACCTCCTATGTTCTAGCCAGCTATTATTAAGAACGTTTTACCTGAACCAGCTTCACCACTTAGATAGAGGAGTACAGGTTTATCATTTTGACAGCTATAAGTTTTACTTTCATGCTGCAAACCATGTTCAATTTCTTTAGTCACTTCTAGGAAAATGCTAAATTGCTCATCATTGAGTAGTGATTTCAGCAGTGGCAAGTGTTCTTCTGATTGCTCATATTGATACATGGTGTTTTCTACTTCAGACATGGCTAAATCTGTTTCATTTGCAATGAGTGGCTCTCCAAGTGGTTCTTGGCTTCCTGTAAAAGAAATTTGATTGCCCTCAGGAGTGTCTTTGTTTAGTTGTGCTTGTAGTTCTTCCTCTTGTTGGTGTTCATTGTCCAACATGTTCTTATGCTGCTTTCATTTGCATTGAACTCAGCTTCAAATGAGTCATGGGTGTCCAATAAATCTTCTTCTTTTTTCCATGCTTTTAAAAGTTGGAGTAGGGACATGTAGTAAAATTCTCTATGTTGAGGAACTTTAAATGATAACTTTATATGATTAATTAGGCTGGGTTTGGTAAGTTTGATGAGGCTGCCTTCAGAAGTTTTGACCATGTATTTTCCATTGTTTTCATCTGGTTTCACATTATTCTTGTAGGAGAAATAGTGAACTGTGTGGAATAGGTACATGTTTTCCAAAGCACTACTTCTGTTTGGGTAGTATGTGTCTAATGCATTGTTTTTTCAAAATGTCTTGGCTGTTGGGATAATTTTTGGCTATTGTTTCTATGTCTTGGTACAATTCAGCACTCTTTGTCTAGATGCAGCAGTACCAAGGCTTATCCAGACTGTGTTCATATTTGCCATATGAGGCTGTGCCTGTTAAACGGTCTGCAGCTTTTAGCATCCAAATTCTCCATGGCTCCTGTCCCCCCTCTGGACTCTTTCGCGACCTCTGCGACTCTTTCTCACTCTCTATTCTCCCGTCTTGGCTGACTCATTCTGCAGGGCACACTCTTGATGCTCTGATCTCTTCTGACCTTCCCCTCTCTGTCCCTCTCTCCACTCCTCTCTTCTGGAGTGATCTCTTTCTCCTTTATTCCCACCTCACCTTCCCTACCCCACAGGCAAAGCCACCCTCATCACTGCCACCCTCCTTCTCGGTCAGCCGGCCCATAAAGTGCGTGTCAGTTGAGGCTTTCGCTGCCACCTTCTCAACCCCCCGTCCCACTTCGGCTGACTCCCACCCTGACACAGCCCTCTCCACTCTCCACCCTGCTATATCTGATACTCTTTATATCCTTGCCCCTGTCATGAGAATCCGCCTGAAGCCCAAAGCCAAATGTAACTCCTGGTATGACTCGGATCTTGTCACCCTTAAACGCAAGTGCAGGGTGGAAGAGAGGAAATGGCATGCTTTATGTTCATCCTCTGACAAACTGGCCTGCCGCCTGCTCCAAAGGCAATACCGGCTCTCCGTTCTCACCAAGAAGAGAGCCCTTATCCTTCTCCGCATCTCTGCGGCATCTAACAATTTGGCCGAACTCTTTAAAATCTGTAAGGAGCTGGCCAACCCTGCTGCAGTCTCCACCTCTCCTGTCCCCTCCCAGGCCCACTGCATGGCACTGGCCTCTCACTTCATTTCAAAAACTGAGGACATCCTGTCCTCACTCTCCTCCTATCACCTCCCCCCCTCTATTCCCTGCTCTTCCTCTGGCTCTTCTGCAGCCACCCCGCCTCCCTCCTTCTCTGCCTTTCCCCTTTTTTCTGCTGACGAGGTTTCGAGACAAGTCCGATCTATGAAAGTCTTGTCAAAACAGGTCCACCCCTGTTCCTCCAAAACTATCAAGGACCACATCGACCCCTTGGCTCCTGCCCTGGCTGAATTCTGCAATCACTCCTTTGCCTCTGGAGTCCTCCCATCCACCCTCAAGCACTCCCTTGTGCACCCCCTTCTTAAGAAACCCTCTTCTGACCCCTCCTGCCCGGCTAACTATCACCCAATCTCTATCACTACCATCCTGGGCAAGCCCCTGAAGAAACTGGCCATCTCCCAGCTTAATCTCCATGCTGAATCTGTTGGTAGTCTTCATGACCATCAGTCTGGCTTCAGGGCTGCCAGAAGCATGGAAACTGCCCTCCTGAACATCTGTGAGGACCTGCTCTCAAACCTTGACTCTAACAGTCCATGTGTTCTCATTTTGCTTGATCTCTCGTCTGCCTTTGATACTGTCAACCATGCCATCCTGCTCAACCGTCTCCGTGATAACCTGGGTATCACTGTTCAGGCTCTGGCGTGGCTGACCTCTTTCCTCTCCAATCGACCTTTCCAGGTCCAACTGGGGTCCTTACTCTCTGACATCTTTTTCTCTACATGTGGTGTCCACCAGGGATCTAACCTCTCTCCATGGCTGTTCAACCAGTATCTGGCACTTCTTGCCCACCCCATCGCCGCTCTCTGCCCCAACTTTCAGTGCTATGCGGATAATACCCAGCTCATTTTCAGGTTACCCTCGGCCTCCTTCTCTCCTTCCCTCATCTCTGACTGTCTTTCTGCTATCCACGAATGGTGTGCCGCCAACAACCGCTGCCTTAATGCCAGTAAGACTGAGATCCTACTCACCCACCCCCTCCTTCCCTGCAGCTCTCTGGCCGGCCTCTCTCGGCCCTCTTCCTGCTCCTACCTGCAAGGCAAAAAACCTCGGGGTCATCTTCGACTCCACACTCTCTTTCTCTCCTCACATATCTGACGTCTCTAAGAAGTCACACTATCAGCTACACCTCCTCAGAGGTATCCTTCCTTTCCTCTCCTTCCTCCAGAAGCTCACTGTCTCTAGAGCCCTGGTTCTCTCAAAGCTGGACTACTGTAACAGCCTCCGCCCTTTGCATCTCATCCAGAACAGGACTGCGAGACTTGTCCTTGGCCTCAAGCCCAGGGACCGTATCTCTCCAGGACTGAAATTACTACACTGGCTCCCAGTGACTGCGAGGATTAAGTTCAAAACCCTCTGCATTGTCCACAAGGCCTTCTGGGGCCTTGGGCCAAAATACCTTCAACTCTCTCTTCCTAAATATCTTTCTTCTCGAGCTCTTCGCTCATCCGCCTCCAACTCCCTCAGGGTCAGCCGCTTCGCCAAGCAACTAGTTGGGGGTAGATCTCTCTCCGCAGCAGGGGCCTCCCTCTGGAACAGCCTTCCTGCCTCACTGAAACTTGAGGAAAACCATCTCCGGTTCCGGAAGCACCTCAAAACCTTCCTCTTTGCCTCTGTTTTCTCTCCCCCTCTCCCCTGCTAAAATTACTGAAACTACACTGAATCTGCAACTGGGCCACTCACCGATCTCGGTCCTTGGCCCAGCCACTCTCCCCTGCACTGCCTCCCTGGCAACCCCTGCACTGCGGAACTGTCTCTGTATCCCTACAGCCCCCCTTCCCAGCACTCGTCTGCACTTACCTTGCACTTGCCACCAGCTGGCCCTTATTATTTATCTTGTAATCTACTAGCCTTTTACTGTACTTTCCCCTCTCTCTTTCCCCCTTGCACTTTTCCCTTCCCCTCTACCCTTGCACTTGCATGATCGGAATGTCACCTGGCCTAGTAGGATAGTTGTCTGTCTCCCTTTGTTCACCGCCTGCCTCATTGTGCCTTGAAACACTTGTGTATAGGCGCGTTACAAATGCCATATCATATCATATCATATCATATGGGAGAGTATTTTTATGCTGAAGCTGTACAATTTTTGTGACAGTGTTTTGTCAGATGATATGTCATCCCAGAGGTCTTTTAGCTCTGTTTTCTTAGCTTTGGTTAGGTAGGCTGTGACATATCTTGCAACAGCTGTAGAATTGTCTACAATGGGCCTCATTACAAGTATGGCGGTAAGGCAACAACACTGCCGGTATCGCTACCAGCACCGGTGCTACCGTACCGTCAAGTAGGAGTTCTGCTCGCATCTGCCCTTTCAGCCACCAGGTCTGACCTGGTGGCCGTACCGGCACCCACGAGCAGAACATGATGGTAGCACCGGTACCACCCTCCCCATGATGTTGCAGGTTACATATGTGTGAATAAACTGCAAAACAGTGTCATCACTGTCATGACCAAATTTAAGAGCATCTTTTATCCACAAAAGCATGTCGATGTGCAGTGCTCCTCTGGAATAATATTATTTTCTCCAAAAGAAGTGTTCTACTTCTCCAAGGGGAGGAATTGTTTTATTACAGATGAAGTGCAGCATGGCAATAAAACAGTGGTGAAAGTTTCTTGATACATTTACAGGGTCAATGTTCTCCTGGTGTTTTTTATGTCTATCCCTTCTTTGTTTTGGTTTGCTATGCATAGAAAGTTGTGCAAGTCCTCCCATGGATATTCTGCACAAATCCACGTGACAACCCATGTGGGTGGGCAAGGTTCCGTAGCATACATCATACATCAACATGACATCAGAACCAGTATTCTTTTGTACCATGCATGTTTGCCAAGAGATGTGTGATACTTGATTGCAAAACTTCATCTTTGTCTTTTATCTTTTCAAGTAGTTGGGTAGCAGACAAGTTTTAAAAAAATGGAACCTGTTTTCAATGTGTGTGTAGCTCCATAACATAGAGTTTCTAGTTCACGTTCAAACAGGAGGCGGAAGATGTATTCAACGTCTTGTCTGAATCTGGGGTCTTCAGAATACATTTGTATAGAACGGTATTCTGATGCTGTTATTTGTGTACATCTTTCATCATATCTTCCCCCTTTTCCTGTACGAAAGATTAAACTAAAGACTCGTACTTCTACACTTTTTTCCCATATGCTGATTTCAGATAGTTTTGGCTTGACAAATTTGAAAATGTTTCTAGTGCATCGTCTATGGTGTCTTTGGAGTGTAGTGGGTGAATTGTATACTCGTCTGAAATATTGGATGCTGTAGTAGGATCTACCAGTTCAAATTGGCCAGTTGGTTAGGAATCCTAATTATTTCAGTAGTTTCCCTTAGGTTTTGTTCAATGTTTATTTCTTTGTGCTACTCATTGTACTATTTAAGTTGTAGGGCTTCTCTAACTTTGTTAACATCTACTAATTGTTGCCAAATTGTTTTGTCTTTCATTGGTACACCATTCACTAGGATAATCAAAGATTGATCAACTGGCCGTTGCACTCCTAGAGTGTCTACATTTTCATTAGGATCTAATGGCAAATAATCTACTTTGCCACAAATACCTTTCGTAATTCAGGATGAGGGAATTTGGCTGTTTTGGGTTGAAGGCGTATTATAGCTTGAAATGGTGTACTATTTGGATGATAAAGCTCTCATACAAATTAAGCTGTTGGAGATTTTTTAGAAGTGGGAATATTTCAAAGTTATTCGTGATAGCCCTTGAAGGCATGTGGTTATTACCAAGCTTTGTATTGCAGTATGTGCAAAGTATTGAGGGGTTGGTAATTTTGTATTTGTTTTCTGCTATAAGATATAGAGCTAATTGGAACCATTGGGATTCCTCATTGTCTTCTATATTATAAGTCATATCTACAGTTTTGGTGCTCTTTCTATAAAAGGTTCTTCGACAACACACACATACTTGGTTTGGTACTTCAGGAGATGTGCTTTTAAAATTTGCTATTTCTTTTTTGTATGTGTTTATTAGAAGATTGACATTATTAAGGTGTTCACTACACTGCTCTAAAGTTACTGGATTTTCTAAGTGATCTTCATTTCCAAAGTATTTACTTTAGATGTGGTCTATTTGTTGAAGGAGGTCTTTGGCTGTACCATGTAGGAGAATGTTATTAAAATGTTGCAGTTCTAAAGCAGGACTTTTTTCATAGTACAGTCTCCGGAGAAGATTCTGTAAAGTGGAATGGTGTGTCACTAACATTCTGATGTGGTGGAAGGTGCTTTTGCAAGCAGGTCCTGAAATGCAGGCTATTGAATGTCCTTGCAGTCCAGTGTAATTGCACATTGGACAGGAGTCCATGGTTTGCAAAGTTTTTATTCAAATTTTCTGTCTTACTTTCACATAGTGATTGAGGAATTGACGTAAAGATTTGAAGGATTGTTTCCATACCTTACACATTGAGGTGCAGGGCCATTTGTAGATTGGAGGGATTGGTTCGGTGGAATGAAAAGTTGATTGTAAGTTTATTGGAGAAATGTTTTCAATGAGGAATTCTTGGGCCATAATGGCATTGTCTACCATTTCATACCCTCGGCCACAAAGATGTATGACAATTTGATTTGTCTGCTCCTGTTTATAAGCCTTATCATTGAAATATGGTTCTGTGCTGCTTGTTTGAATCCATTCACCTTCACAGAAGTTTGCAAAGGTATCTATGTTGACATTGCGCATGTTTAGAAGTACTTTTTGTAGTTTACTGAATAATTTTGTTAATGGTTTGATTCTGGTTAAAATTAAAATGAACTATTTTCTGTCAATGAGAGCTTCCAGGATTACTCTTCTGCGATAATTTTTAAGGGTCAAGCATGACATTTCAGCTGTTTTATAAGATTTTGCTGTACTCTATGGTGGAACATTTTTTGTAAAATGTATTTTTTTGAATATTTAACTGTGGCTATGTTAACAGTGGTATATGTTGTGCTAGCGCTATTAGTAGTTTTATTCTTCTTCATACATTTCTTTTTATTTTTACTTTTTGGATGAGGAGCACTAGTTTGTTTCCTGCTAGCTGGTTCAGTTTTGTTGACTGACTGTATTAGCAGTTTTGTTTAAACATTTGCTATAAATGCTGCTAGAGGTGGATGAGTATTTTGCATGCTTTTAGTTCTATTTGCTCTATTTTCTCATTGCTTTCTACAGAGTTGCTTTTTAGTAGGCATTCTGTTCAGTCTGCTGGAGAAAAAAGGAAAGTGTGGGTGGGGTTGACAGTTGTGCAATGTATTTGCATGCATTGTGAATGTGTGCATGAATAGGCAGGCATAAATAGAGGGCTGTTAGTTCTGGTTGGGAAGGTTGTAAGAGTACCTGTGTGTGTAGATGTGTGAAGGGCTTGGTTCAGTGCATAAGATAATGTACTGTGCATGAATAAGTAAGGACATTATCATGTTTTCACGATACTAGCGGGTGTCACAATTCTGGTGTTCAGATGAGAATACAAAGAGTGTACCTGCTGAGGTGCAATGAGTAAGAGCGAAGTAAATACTGTTGGTTTGGAAACTATTTTGTAAGCTAGTATACGGCCACACTGTACTGTGTGACTAACAAAAATAATACTACTACACTAGTGCACTTACCTTGTAGGATGTGAAGAGTACTTTTCTTCCAGTTCTTGTCTTCTAGGAGAGAGGTTGTTTTCTTTCAGGAGGCTGTTCTTCATTGCAATTGGGAAAGAAGAACATTAGTTGGTATGTGTGGTAATGGCAAAGTAATTGTAGTACAAGAAGACATTATTTTGCACTTTAGGAGGAGTTGTTGAGAACAAGAGTTAGTAACAGTGCATGTTATTACGAGTATGGCTATAACAATGCTGTTGCTGAAGATTCCTAATAATTGCTTGGCAGCTAGATTCCCAGTGTCAGTAGGACATTACAGGTCATGTTGGATTGGAAAGTTAGATGGTAGAAAAAGTTAGTGTCTATTTGTGTACAGTTGCATAGCACTGTGTGGGAATGGGGACATGGGAGCACCGGCAGCGTTGGAAATGGGGTGGTGGTCCCGTGATAAGTATGCCCTACGAGGCTGGAATTTTGAAAGTGTGAGAGTTGTTGTTGCACTATTTGTATTAGAAATGGTGCACTGCAAGTCCTAGTATGCAGAGAACAATTGAGAAGCCAAGAAGCATGTACAGATTTGAAAGGAAAATATTAGTGCGTGCAATTTCATTCACTTTCCTGCACATGCATGCTTGGTATTTGAGTGGTATTGCAATATGTTGGCAAAATAATTTCCTTTTTGTTTCATTTATTTATAAAAAAAATTACACACAGCACTGCTGTAAATGTACACAAGCATGTATTTGTAACATCCCTTTAACAAAGTTGTTTCACTGAATTTGATACATTTTTATTACTGCAATTTAACCGTAATGTCACTTTAACAAAGCGTTTTAACTGAATATATATATATATATAGATCCTGCTAGTGGCACTCTAAATCCCCTGGGTGGGGATGGGTGGTAGCAGTCTATGGTTTAAAGCAATTTTGATAAACACACAACTGAGTGCTGAGGGTTTACTGCTGCCCTGAGAGCGGTAGATTGACAAGGGGGGTCCTGTAAAGTAACACCTCCTATGTTCTAGCCAGCTATTATTAAGAACGTTTTACCTGAACCAGCTTCACCACTTACATAGAGGAGTACAGGTTTATCATTTTGACAGCTACAAGTTTTACTTTCATGCTGCAAACCATGTTCAATTTCTTTAGTCACTTCTAGGAAAATGCTAAATTGCTCATCATTGAGTAGTGATTTCAGCAGTGGCAAGTGTTCTTCTGATTGCTCATATTAATACATGGTGTTTTCTACTTCAGACATGGTTAAATCTGTTTCATTTGCAATGAGTGACTCTCCAAGTGGTTCTTGGCTTCCTGTAAAAGAAATTTGATTGCCCTCAGGAGTGTCTTTGTTTAGTTGTGCTTGTAGTTCTTCCTCTTGTTGGTGTTCATTGTCCAACATGTTCTTATGCTGCTTTCATTTGCATTGAACTCAGCTTCAAATGAGTCATGGGTGTCCAATAAATCTTCTTCTTTTTTCCATGGTTTTAAAAGTTGGAGTAGGGACATGTAGTAAAGTTCTCTATGTTGAGGAACTTTAAATTATAACTTTATATGATTAATTAGGCTGGGTTTGGTAAGTTTGATGAGGCCGCCTTCAGAAGTTTTGACCATGTATTTTCCATTGTTTTCATCTGGTTTCACATTATTCTTGTAGGAGAAATAGTGAACTGTGTGGAATAGGTACATGTTTTCCAAAGCACTACTTCTGTTTGGGTAGTATGTGTCTAATGCATTGTTTTTTCAAAATGTCTTGGCTGTTGGGATAATTTTTGGCTATTGTTTCTATGTCTTGGTACAGTTCAGCACTCTTTGTCTAGATGCAGCAGTACCAAGGCTTATCCAGACTGTGTTCATATTTGCCATATGAGGCTGTGCCTGTTAAACGGTCTGCAGCTTTTAGCATCCAAATTCTCCATGGCTCCTGTCCCCCCTCTGGACTCTTTCGCGACCTCTGCGACTCTTTCTCACTCTCTATTCTCCCGTCTTGGCTGACTCATTCTGCAGGGCACACTCCTGATGCTCTGATCTCTTCTGACCTTCCCCTCTCTGTCCCTCTCTCCACTCCTCTCTTCTGGAGTGATCTCTTTCTCCTTTATTCCCACCTCACCTTCCCTACCCCACAGGCAAAGCCACCCTCATCACTGCCACCCTCCTTCTCGGTCAGCCGGCCCATAACGTGCATGTCAGTTGAGGCTTTCGCTGCCACCTTCTCAACCCCCCGTCCCACTTCGGCTGACTCCCACCCTGACACAGCCCTCTCCACTCTCCACCCTGCTATATCTGATACCCTTTATATCCTTGCCCCTGTCATGAGAATCCGCCTGAAGCCCAAAGCCAAATGTAACTCCTTTTATGACTCGGATCTTGTCACCCTTAAACGCAAGTGCAGGGTGGAAGAGAGGAAATGGCATGCTTTATGTTCATCCTCTGACAAACTGGCCTGCCGCCTGCTCCAAAGGTAATACTGGCTCTCCGTTCTCACCAAGAAGAGAGCCCTTATCCTTCTCCGCATCTCTGCGGCATCTAACAATTTGGCCAAACTCTTTAAAATCTGTAAGGAGCTGGCCAACCCTGCTGCAGTCTCCACCTCTCCTGTCCCCTCCCAGGCCCACTGCATGGCACTGGCCTCTCACTTCATTTCAAAAACTCAGGACATCCTGTCCTCACTCTCCTCCTATCACCTCCCCCCCTCTATTCCCTGCTCTTCCTCTGGCTCTTCTGCAGCCACCCCGCCTCCCTCCTTCTCTGCCTTTCCCCTTTTTTCTGCTGACGAGGTTTCGAGACAAGTCCGATCTATGAAAGTCTTGTCAAAACAGGTCCACCCCTGTTCCTCCAAAACTATCAAGGACCACATCGACCCCTTGGCTCCTGCCCTGGCTGAATTCTGCAATCACTCCTTTGCCTCTGGAGTCCTCCCATCCACCCTCAAGCACTCCCTTGTGCACCCCCTTCTTAAGAAACCCTCTTCTGACCCCTCCTGCCCGGCTAACTATCACCCAATCTCTATCACTACCATCCTGGGCAAGCCCCTGAAGAAACTGGCCATCTCCCAGCTTAATCTCCATGCTGAATCTGTTGGTAGTCTTCATGACCATCAGTCTGGCTTCAGGGCTGCCAGAAGCATGGAAACTGCCCTCCTGAACATCTGTGAGGACCTGCTCTCAAACCTTGACTCTAACAGTCCATGTGTTCTCATTTTGCTTGATCTCTCGTCTGCCTTTGATACTGTCAACCATGCCATCCTGCTCAACCGTCTCCGTGATAACCTGGGTATCACTGTTCAGGCTCTGGCGTGGCTGACCTCTTTCCTCTCCAATCGACCTTTCCAGGTCCAACTGGGGTCCTTACTCTCTGACATCTTTTTCTCTACATGTGGTGTCCACCAGGGATCTAACCTCTCTCCATGGCTGTTCAACCAGTATCTGGCACTTCTTGCCCACCCCATCGCCGCTCTCTGCCCCAACTTTCAGTGCTATGCGGATAATACCCAGCTCATTTTCAGGTTACCCTCGGCCTCCTTCTCTCCTTCCCTCATCTCTGACTGTCTTTCTGCTATCCACGAATGGTGTGCCGCCAACAACCGCTGCCTTAATGCCAGTAAGACTGAGATTCTACTCACCCACCCCCTCCTTCCCTGCAGCTCTCTGGCCGGCCTATCTCGGCCCTCTTCCTGCTCCTACCTGCAAGGCAAAAAACCTCGGGGTCATCTTCGACTCCACACTCTCTTTCTCTCCTCACATATCTGACGTCACTAAGAAGTCACACTATCAGCTACACCTCCTCAGAGGTATCCTTCCTTTCCTCTCCTTCCCCCAGAAGCTCACTGTCTTTAGAGCCCTGGTTCTCTCAAAGCTGGACTACTGTAACAGCCTCCGCCCTTTGCATCTCATCCAGAACAGGACTGCGAGACTTGTCCTTGGCCTCAAGCCCAGGGACCGTATCTCTCCAGGACTGAAATTACTACACTGGCTCCCAGTGACTGCGAGGATTAAGTTCAAAACCCTCTGCATTGTCCACAAGGCCTTCTGGGGCCTTGGGCCAAAATACCTTCAAATCTCTCTTCCTAAATATCTTTCTTCTCGAGCTCTTCGCTCATCCGCCTCCAACTCCCTCAGGGTCAGCCGCTTCGCCAAGCAACTAGTTGGGTGTAGATCTCTCTCCGCAGCAGGGGCCTCCCTCTGGAACAGCCTTCCTGCCTCACTGAAACTTGAGGAAAACCATCTCCGGTTCCGGAAGCACCTCAAGACCTTCCTCTTTGCCTCTGTTTTCTCTCCCCCTCTCCCCTGCTAAAATTACTGAAACTACACTGAATCTGCAACTGGGCCACTCACCGATCTCGGTCCTTGGCCCAGCCACTCTCCCCTGCACTGCCTCCCTGGCAACCCCTGCACTGCGGAACTGTCTCTGTATCCCTACAGCCCCCCTTCCCAGCACTCGTCTGCACTTACCTTGCACTTGCCACCAGCTGGCCCTTATTATTTATCTTGTAATCTACTAGCCTTTTACTGTACTTTCCCCTCTCTCTTTCCCCCTTGCACTTTTCCCTTCCCCTCTACCCTTCCACTTGCATGATCGGAATGTCACCTGGCCTAGTAGGATAGTTGTCTGTCTCCCTTTGTTCACCGCCTGCCTCATTGTGCCTTGAAACACTTGTGTATAGGCGCGTTACAAATGCCATATCATATCATATCATATGGGAGAGTATTTTTATGCTGAAGCTGTACAATTTTTGTGACAGTGTTTTGTCAGATGATATGTCATCCCAGAGGTCTTTTAGCTCTGTTTTCCTAGCTTTGGTTAGGTAGGCTGTGACATATCTTGCAACAGCTGTAGAATTGTCTACAATGGGCCTCATTACAAGTATGGCGGTAAGGCAACAACACTGCCGGTATCGCTACCAGCACCGGTGCTACCGTACCGTCAACTAGGAGTTCTGCTCGCATCTGCCCTTTCAGCCACCAGGTCTGACCTGGTGGCTGTACCGGCACCCACGAGCAGAACATGATGGTAGCACCGGTACCACCCTCCCCATGATGTTGCAGGTTACATATGTGTGAATAAACTGCAAAACAGTGTCATCACTGTCATGACCAAATTTAAGAGCATCTTTTATCCACAAAAGCATGTCGATGTGCAGTGCTCCTCTGGAATAATATTATTTTCTCCAAAAGAAGTGTTCTACTTCTCCAAGGGGAGGAATAGTTTTATTACAGATGAAGTGCAGCATGGCAATAAAACAGTGGTGAAAGTTTCTTGATACATTTACAGGGTCAATGTTCTCCTGGTGTTTTTTATGTCTATCCCTTCTTTGTTTTGGTTTGCTATGCATAGAAAGTTGTGCAAGTCCTCCCATGGATATTCTGCACAAATCCACGTGACAACCCATGTGGGTGGGCAAGGTTCCGTAGCATACATCATACATCAACATGACATCAGAACCAGTATTCTTTTGTACCATGCATGTTTGCCAAGAGATGTGTGATACTTGATTGCAAAACTTCATCTTTGTCTTTTATCTTTTCAAGTAGTTGGGTAGCAGACAAGTTTTAAAAAATTGGAACCTGTTTTCAATGTGTGTGTAGCTCCATAACATAGAGTTTCTAGTTCACGTTCAAACAGGAGGCGGAAGATGTATTCAACGTCTTGTCTGAATCTGGGGTCTTCAGAATACATTTGTATAGAACGGTATTCTGATGCTGTTATTTGTGTGCATCTTTCATCATATCTTCCCCCTTTTCCTGTACGAAAGATTAAACTAAAGACTCATACTTCTACACTTTTTTCCCATATGCTGATTTCAGATAGTTTTGGCTTGACAAATTTGAAAATGTTTCTAGTGCATCGTCTATGGTGTCTTTGGAGTGTAGTGGGTGAATTGTATACTCGTCTGAAATATTGGATGCTGTAGTAGGATCTACCAGTTCAAATTGGCCAGTTGGTTAGGAATTCTAATTATTTCAGTAGTTTCCCTTAGGTTTTGTTCAATGTTTATTTCTTTGTGCTACTCATTGTACTATTTAAGTTGTAGGGCTTCTCTAACTTTGTTTACATCTACTAATTGTTGCCAAATTGTTTTGTCTTTCATTGGTACACCATTC
This sequence comes from Ambystoma mexicanum, assembly GCF_040938575.1. Classification (NCBI taxonomy): domain Eukaryota; kingdom Metazoa; phylum Chordata; class Amphibia; order Caudata; family Ambystomatidae; genus Ambystoma; species Ambystoma mexicanum. The sequence continues at coordinate 1,204,550,618 of NC_090934.1, read as the reverse complement.
ACTAGGATAATCAAAGATTGATCTACTGGCCGTTGCACTCCTAGAGTGTCTACATTTTCATTAGGATCTAATGGCAAATAATCTACTTTGCCACAAATACCTTTCGTAATTCAGGATGAGGGAATTTGGCTGTTTTGGGTTGAAGGCGTATTATAGCTTGAAATGGTGTACTATTTGGATGATAAAGCTCTCATACAAATTAAGCTGTTGGAGATTTTTTAGAAGTGGGAATATTTCAAAGTTATTCGTGATAGCCCTTGAAGGCATGTGGTTATTACCAAGCTTTGTATTGCAGTATGTGCAAAGTATTGAGGGGTTGGTAATTTTGTATTTGTTTTCTGCTATAAGATATAGAGCTAATTGGAACCATTGGGATTCCTCATTGTCTTCTATATTATAAGTCATATCTACAGTTTTGGTGCTCTTTCTATAAAAGGTTCTTCGACAACACACACATACTTGGTTTGGTACTTCAGGAGATGTGCTTTTAAAATTTGCTATTTCTTTTTTGTATGTGTTTATTAGAAGATTGACATTATTAAGGTGTTCACTACACTGCTCTAAAGTTACTGGATTTTCTAAGTGATCTTCATTTCCAAAGTATTTACTTTAGATGTGGTCTATTTGTTGAAGGAGGTCTTTGGCTGTACCATGTAGGAGAATGTTATTAAAATGTTGCAGTTCTAAAGCAGGACTTTTTTCATAGTACAGTCTCCGGAGAAGATTCTGTAAAGTGGAATGGTGTGTCACTAACATTCTGATGTGGTGGAAGGTGCTTTTGCAAGCAGGTCCTGAAATGCAGGCTATTGAATGTCCTTGCAGTCCAGTGTAATTGCACATTGGACAGGAGTCCATGGTTTGCAAAGTTTTTATTCAAATTTTCTGTCTTACTTTCACATAGTGATTGAGGAATTGACGTAAAGATTTGAAGGATTGTTTCCATACCTTACACATTGAGGTGCAGGGCCATTTGTAGATTGGAGGGATTGGTTCGGTGGAATGAAAAGTTGATTGTAAGTTTATTGGAGAAATGTTTTCAATGAGGAATTCTTGGGCCATAATGGCATTGTCTACCATTTCATACCCTCGGCCACAAAGATGTATGACAATTTGGTTTGTCTGCTCCTGTTTATAAGCCTTATCATTGAAATATGGTTCTGTGCTGCTTGTTTGAATCCATTCACCTTCACAGAAGTTTGCAAAGGCATCTATGTTGACATTGCGCATGTTTAGAAGTACTTTTTGTAGTTTACTGAATAATTTTGTTAATGGTTTGATTCTGGTTAAAATTAAAATGAACTATTTTCTGTCAATGAGAGCTTCCAGGATTACTCTTCTGCGATAATTTTTAAGGGTCAAGCATGACATTTCAGCTGTTTTATAAGATTTTGCTGTACTCTATGGTGGAACATTTTTTGTAAAATGTATTTTTTTGAATATTTAACTGTGGCTATGTTAACATTGGTATATGTTGTGCTAGCGCTATTAGTAGTTTTATTCTTCTTCATACATTTCTTTTTATTTTTACTTTTTGGATGAGGAGCACTAGTTTGTTTCCTGCTAGCTGGTTCAGTTTTGTTGACTGACTGTATTAGCAGTTTTGTTTAAACATTTGCTATAAATGCTGCTAGAGGTGGATGAGTATTTTGCATGCTTTTAGTTCTATTTGCTCTATTTTCTCATTGCTTTCTACAGAGTTGCTTTTTAGTAGGCATTCTGTTCAGTCTGCTGGAGAAAAAAGGAAAGTGTGGGTGGGTTTGACAGTTGTGCAATGTATTTGCATGCATTGTGAATGTGTGCATGAATAGGCAGGCATAAATAGAGGGCTGTTAGTTCTGGTTGGGAAGGTTGTAAGAGTACCTGTGTGTGTAGATGTGTGAAGGGGTTAGTTCAGTGCATAAGATAATGTACTGTGCATGAATAAGTAAGGACATTATCATGTTTTCACGATACTAGCGGGTGTCACAATTCTGGTCTTCAGATGAGAATACAAAGAGTGTACCTGCTGAGGTGCAATGAGTAAGAGCGAAAGTAAATACTGTTGGTTTGGAAACTATTTTGTAAGCTAGTATACGGCCACACTGTACTGTGTGACTAACAAAAATAATACTACTACACTAGTGCACTTACCTTGTAGGATGTGAAGAGTACTTTTCTTCCAGTTCTTGTCTTCTAGGAGAGAGGTTGTTTTCTTTCAGGAGGCTGTTCTTCATTGCAATTGGGAAAGAAGAACATTAGTTGGTATGTGTGGTAATGGCAAAGTAATTGTAGTACAAGAAGACATTATTTTGCACTTTAGGAGGAGTTGTTGGGAACAAGAGTTAGTAACAGTGCATGTTATTACGAGTATGGCTATAACAATGCTGTTGCTGAAGATTCCTAATAATTGCTTGGCAGCTAGATTCCCAGTGTCAGTAGGACATTACAGGTCATGTTGGATTGGAAAGTTAGATGGTGGAAAAAGTTAGTGTCTATTTGTGTACAGTTGCATAGCACTGTGTGGGAATGGGGACATGGGAACACCGGCAGCGTTGGAAATGGGGTGGTGGTCCCGTGATAAGTATGCCCTACGAGGCTGGAGTTTTGAAAGTGTGAGAGTTGTTGTTGCACTATTTGTATTAGAAATGGTGCACTGCAAGTCCTAGTATGCAGAGAAAAATTGAGAAGCCAAGAAGCATGTATAGATTTGAAAGGAAAATATTAGTGCGTGCAATTTCATTCACTTTCCTGCACATGCATGCTTGGTATTTGAGTGGTATTGCAATATGTTGGCAAAATAATTTCCTTTTTGTTTCATTTATTTATAAAAAAAATTACACACAGCACTGCTGTAAATGTACACAAGCATGTATTTGTTTTCCTTCAAATGGTGCTGAAATGAATAGTTTTAAACACTTTGTTTTTTGTCTTTTATCATTCTGTGTACATGCCATGCTTTAGTAACATACATGCACTTTTCGTTTTGAGTGTGCATTGTGGGAGTTTCAGTGCAACTTTATTAGTGGGAGAAGTGGTTTTAAAAGTGACAGAATGAAAGAAGAAAATAACAGTTTGTGCATTAGAATGGGTGATATGGGCAGCATGCATGTCTTGCTATTATATTGAAGTTTCACACAGGATCTTGCACTTAAACATGCTGTGGAAATGTTTCAAATGCAGTATTTTCTTTTGTGTTACAAAACAAAAAGGACACAGATAGTGCTGTTGAAATTGCAAATATGTGTTTTGAAACTGTTATGGATATGTTCATTAAAAGAAAACTTTGTAAGCACACAGTATTGTAAGTAACTGCCACTTGATGTCAGGAGATGGGACTAATGAGACTATGATTATTGAATAGGTTATCTAGGTTAAGTGGCAGGTACTCTGTTTATATGAATGTGTAAAAGAGTTGGAAATGCACTTTACAAAATATATGCATACCTGTACTTTGTGTTGATGGATGCAGATGTGGTTGAATCTGCAAATCGAAATCTTGGAGATTTGTATAATCATTTCTGATGTAAGTGCTTTGGAATAACAGGAGACCTTTGCTCTGAGTGTTCAACAGTGCATATGAAGTGTTGAACTGAGATGAAAGAGTTAGATGTAGAGTTCTTGGATGTGATTGGCGGATGGGTGTGTGACTGCTTAACAGTAGACAATGAAGGAGTGCTGGAAAGAGTGAAGTGGAAAGGGAAGAAAGGCTGTCCTGTGTTAAAGTGTCCACAGACAATGCGGTAGTCCACGGATAAGGTGTGCCACATCCAGGTCTTTTCGAGATGCCTGGCAAGGAAAGGGGACTGTGGGGATTAGCCAATCAGGTGTTCTGTTTGTGCTTTATAGGATGAGAGGATATTCTTTTTTTTCATTGCTGTGTGTACTGAAGATGGCTGTGATTGCAAAGATGGAGAGACTCAGTGTGTGGATGGTGGGAGATTGCTTTGTTACTAATCTGTAGAAGTATGCAGAGATATGTGGCTTTTCTGACAACCTTGGATTTGAACAGTGGAGGATTTGTGGTGTGGTGTGCTTAGCTGCAATTTGAAAGGTGTGTCTTCACTTTGTCAAGATATGTCTGTTTTTAATACTTCAGATGTCCTTGTAGTGTACTATGGAGGACTGCATTTGGGGTGCATATTAGTGCAGAAACTTTGCAGAGTGAACCAAAGGAATTGCTAAAAGCACGAATGCTGCTTTTTCCATCTGCAAAAGTGATATTTTCTCATGTATCACCTAGAGCACTCTGGAACTGCCCCAATGTCGTCTGTCCTCAGCAAGATGCAGGAAGGTGTCTTGTGAACAGATGCATATCTTCTTTTTTGTGCAGTGTTGGGATGTACTCTTTTGAGAATGAGAACATTAATTCTCAGAGCGTCAAATGTTTTTCTGCAGATGGCATTTATTTGTAAAATACTGGAAATGAAATTTTCCTTTATAATGTAAGGAAAGCTTTGAAGAGGTTCCTTTAAGCCTGTAATGAAAAAAAGCAAGAGAAAATCCCAAATTAATTATAAAAAAGTTGTTTGTTTACAAGACCCATTAAAAATAATAGAGGCTCTTTTCATCTTTGGTGTCCTGGGTGTTAGTCTTAGTGGTGCACAGTGGTGGCGCAAGTTATGGTTGCTTAGCTTACCATAACTGGTGAATTGCTGGGGGTTTTTGGTTTTACTTGTAAGAATAACATCCCTTTAACAATGTTTTTTTCATTTAATTTGTTAGGTTTTCATTAGGGCAACTTAACCATAACGTCCCTTTAACAAAGTTGTTTCACTGAATTTGATACATTTTTATTACTGCAATTTAACCGTAATGTCACTTTAACAAAGCGTTTTAACTGAATATATATATATATATATAGATCCTGCTAGTGGCACTCTAAATCCCCTGGGTGGAGGTGGGTGGTAGCAGTCTATGGTTTAAAGCAATTTTGATAAACACACAACTGAGTGCTGAGGGTTTACTGCTGCCCTGAGAGCGGTAGATTGACAAGGGGGGTCCTGAGAGTCTCTCTGCCAGACATTAGTCCTGGTTACGAGAGACTTACCCAGAGTCTTTAGCTCACTATCTTTCACAGAGAATAAATATCCCAAACATATCAGTCTTTGTCCTGGGTAAGTCTCTCGTAACCAGGACTAATGTCTGGCAGAGGGACTCCCAGGACCCCCCTTGTTAATCTGCATATTTAAGTAACTTTGGGTCTCACCCTAAGTTACTAGGGGAATCCAGACGTGGACCCCTTGCTCACTATTCTTAGAGAGGCACAGATCCACCCTACTGATGAGGTCCAACCAGACCGAAACACGTGTCTGGGGTTTCTGTTGGTACCCTTGTTCAGCGGAGAATTGCCTAGCATTTCGGTGCTGGACTGCCCCAGGGCAGGACAAAGACTGATATGTTTGGGATATTTTTTCTTTGTGAAAGATAGTGAGCTAAAGACTCTGGGTAAGTCTCTCGTAACCAGGACTAATGTCTGGCAGAGGGACTCCCAGGACCCCCCTTGTTAATCTGAGAGCGGTAGAAGCGGTAGAAGTGAAAGAGTCTTGTGCAGCACCAGCTCTGAGCCAGGAGAAGGGGGCTGTGAGTATTGGCAACAGAGCGGCGGTGAGCCTCAAGGGAATGGCGATGTATGAATAAATGTTGTTGGTGGTCCGTATCCAGTCCACTTTACGTGAATGAACCTGTGACGCAGTAATGAGAAAGAGGAGTGCCATACTCAGCCCCCCGCCTAGTAGGCTTGGAAAGGCAGGCTGGAGGAAAAACTGAGCACTGCAGGGGTAACACCCATGATGGGCTTGGCACACTGAGACCAGGTGAGCAAATTCAAGCTCCAGAATAAAGAAAAGAAAGTAAAACATTTGAGGGAAAAGACTGTGATCAAAATGTCGCCCTCATAATTGTGACGGCTGAAATGTCCGAATTTTCTTCTTTTTTCCAGCACCTTTACACCACAAAAACATGTGTGGGGTATGGGATATTATAGTAATAAGGGGGCGCTGTGGGGGGGGTCTCCCCCTACATATCTATGTGGTGTAAAGGGGGTTTAATTAAAAAAATTAAAATCTGCATTTTCAGCCGTCACAAATATGGGGGTTGCAGTGATCACATAGATCCCAAGGGAAGGATACATTGAGAAGTGTGACGGGCAAAGCTGGTGAAGCTAAGTTTTTGGCAGAAGATTGATCTCTGGAAGGCACCTATTGAGGGAGTGGAAGGACCCCCTCACCCGGACATCAGCGGCAAATGGGGAAACGTAGAGGGTGTGTTTTTCTTAAGTAGAGACAAATCAATCATGGTCCGCATTGGGCCCCCCCACCGGACGGACACACCAGAACTTTCTGTACCATTACAGGAGGAATCAGTAGCGAGGTTGAGGAAATTGTATCCCGATGCCAAAGAGAAAGGGGAAAGATGCTCCAGGGCGATCAAAATTGCAACGCCAGCCATCAGAAAGGGATCTGCATCGCGGTTGGTGCAAGGGGACATTCATAGAAGGTGAACCGGAAACAGGGGAGAGAAAGATGGAAGAACTGATTGAGATAATCTTTGCTCGGATAGCTGTGAACAAGGAGGACTTGATACATTGCCTTAATGAGTTGCCAGAAAAAATCACGGCATCATTTCAGGGCCAATTAAAAAAACTAAAGGAAGAGTTAAAACAAATCATGCATGAACTGGAGGCAGAGATGTCCAAATCTGAAGAGTGTATGGTTATAACAGCGAGATTTAAAGGAAGTTGTTGAAGATACTAAGAAAAATGATGACATCCTTTAACATCCTGAGAGACTCTCGAAAAACCTGGAAATTCAATGTGAAGACCTTGAAAATAGATCAAGAAGATTAAGCATATGACTCAAGAACTTGCCTGAGGACATAGGAGATACAGACCTCAAAGAGACGATGCAGCAATTCTTTGGTGATTTTCAGGGAGACACACAACCTGAGGAGATCCTAGCAGATAGAATTCACTGCATGGGGCCTATAAGATCAGGTCCTGGAATGAGACTTAGAGATGTTCTGGTGACAATGATGTCTTACGGTCAGAATGGAAGTATTTTGAGGGTGGTGTGGACGGCGGGCCCCACAAAGATAAATGGGGCAGAGGTGCACCTATACCAAGACCTACCCCAATCTACCTTGCAAAAACAGAGGGCTGTGTGCTCTGACTCAAAAACAGGTAGGATACAAGAGGGCGCTCCCATTTGGACTTCTTTTTATGTGGGAGGGGAAGCAATAGTGTATCTTCACCTGCAGCGAAAGGCATGAACATATTACAGTTGCGAGAGGAAGACAAAAATGGTACAGCATCAAAGCTCCCCTCCTCACGGAATCAAGCCATAGGAGTGGTCGAGAGTGCCACGAGGGGGTGGCCCCTCCCATAGATCCCACAAAGAACCATGATGAATGGAGAGCTGCAGGAATTGTAGGTATGGCATCAAAGAGAAGAAATCTTTCTGACAAAAAGCAGAATGGTGCCTATGATTTGGGGCGAGAAGATCCAAGAATTGGTGGGGTATGTCCATGCAGACTGAAGAAAAAATACTTTGAGTCATTCTAAATGTCAGGTGATCTAAGCACAGGAGAGAGGCCTTTGGTACGAGCTCGGGGACTTTCTTTCAACAATTGGAATCAATAGGATGGTCTTAGTGTATCACCACCAGTTTATTTCTTGGGGTGCGTTTCACAGGTCAAATCTGGAGGTGCAATGCCTTTGGAGTCAATAGGATCTTTGACCAGACCCATGGAATTGTTCAGCTCAGTTGGTTGGGGGAGGGGGTATGGGGAAAAGGAGAATGGGGTTAATGTTGAGGTTGGGGGAGCGGGAAAGGACAAGCAAAGGAGTTATTGGTTGGTTGCACTGTTGGATAATGAAGGAGATGGGGCCATGTTACTTTCAGGTTGGGGTAGGGAGGGCAAGGAGTTGGGCGATCGAAATGGTCAGGGTAAAAGCCAACGCGGCCACAGGTGATGACAATTCAAACTATTGACATATGATATATGGGGACTGAATGAATGAGTGAAGAGACAAAAGTTGGAGCAATATCTCCAAATGGAAAAACTGGAAATCGTGGCAATACAGGAATCCCATATTCACAAAATGGATAAAAGAAGGCAGACATCTTTCAAGCAAACGCTGAGGATAAGTCCAGGAGGGGAGATGCCTATAGCGTGCCAGAACATACCTAATATAACATTCTTAGGATAAAGGAGAACAAAGGGGGTAGGTATCTTTTTGTCAAGACACAAATAGGGGATTACATTTTCACCGTAGCAATGGTATATGCCCCAAAGTCAGGACACAATGGCTTCTTGAGAATGTCCCTAGCTCAATTGGAAGAGTTTGCAATTGGAGACATTTGGGCCTCATTATGGCCCTGCCGGTCCGGTAATAAAGTGCTGGTATTAATATATACCAGCACTTTACCGGACCAACAGAGTACAAGTATATCAGTAGGGGTAACCTGACTCACCTCCAGCAGAGAGCTGGAGGTAACTCAGACCCCCATAGGCATAAAGCAACCGGTATTCTCGGCACTGGTATTGCCGGTGCCGATAATAACGGCAAATACCCCCATGGAGTCTTATTGGACTCCATTGAATGGGGATTTACAAGTTGTACCGCTGCTGATAATATCCCGGAATTACAGGGTTATCAGGCAGCGGAAACGGTAGGTGCATTTGCTGGTATTCTGGCGGATTTTTCGCCAGCATACCGTCAAATTTATAATAAGACCATAATCTTGATGCAGAATTTAATATGGCATGGCAACCCAAAGAAGATTGAAGTAGAAATGTACACCAAGGGCAGACAATCCCCTTAAAGGCCCCAAAACAATAGCTCAACCAGCTATCTCTTAAAGATACATGGAAAACTAATAAAGCCAAGGAGGGTGGTTTTACTTTCTACTCTGATGTACACTGGTCATTCTCCAGTATCGATTGTATCTGGGCCTCCGCCCAAGCAATAGGAAGTGTGAAGGCATTGGCGTTAGGGTGGATCTCCCTCTCGGATCACGCTCCCATCACTATTGCACTCCAAATGCCAACTTTTACGAACGGTCTATGCAAGTAGGCTTTCCCCAATGAGTTACTTAAGGTTACAGCCATAACTGGACTTATAGGACATAAGATTAGTGGTACTTTGAAGACAATAACACTTCAGACATATTGCCGATGGCACTCTGGGATGCATTTAAGGCAGTCCTTAGGGGCAATCGGATAGTGCTATAAATTCTAACAGAGAAACAGCTGAAACAGTTAGAAGGTGAGTTAGAGTATAAACTGAAGGTAATTATGACGAAGATGGAAAACACACTAACTGAGCCACCAGGAAGCTGTATACAAATATAAAAAAGGGCAGTTAGATTAATTATGTACTAGGTGGGGAGTGAGAGCCTTATTAATAATGCGACAAAGGTATTGCGTAAAAGCTAATAAAGCAGATTGTCTCCTCGCTAGCCAGTTTAGGAAGAGAGCAGAAGTGCAAACAATATTAAAACTTAAAAACCAAGAAGGTGAATTTACAATCGAACATACAGAAAAAATCGAACACTTTGCGAAGTATTACTCCTGCCTATATTCATCGGGTTTGACTGTAGAGTGATCTCAAATCAAATATTTGACGTATTGACGTATCGCTCCAAAAGATCTCACCCATGGAGTGTGAACACCTGAGGGCGGAAGTAACGATAGAAGATGTTTTACTGACAATTAAAAAACTCCCCTTAAATAAAGTGCGGGCCAGATGGGTTCCCAGTACTCTATTACAAAACATTCCAGACAATTTTAGCCCTGACGATGGCAAAGTTATATAACACTTTCAAATCCACAGAGGGAATAACTCCATCCAAGGAGGAAGCTAAGGTAGTATTGTTCCCAAAAGCAAACAAATATCCGACCCTCTACGGCTCCTATCACCCAATAGCATTGATTAATATCGACACAAAAATATTTACAAACATTCTGGCACATTGATTAGAAATGCTACTCCCGAAATGGATTGACCCCAATCAATCAGGATTTATAAAGAACCGCCAAACCTTTGACAATACCAAGAGAGTATGTGACTTAGTAGAGACAATATTTAAGTCAGGAATCACCTTGCTTCTCCTTTCTCTAGATGCTGAGAAGGCTTTGATAGGGTGGAGTGGTCTTTGCTCTTGCAGACAATGGAACATACGGCTTCAAATCACAGTTTTTACAGATGGTGCGGGCCAAGTATTGCTCGCCGACAATAAGGCTCCCAACAAATTTCTAGTAAAAGTGGTACCAAATAAATGTGTCTACTATCCTCTTTTTTGTCTGGTTTATTTTTGATAGCATTCCTAACAAGAATACAGTCAATGGATAAGATCAAGGGAATCCCATGTGGGGGGGAACACAAAATAGCGGTTGACAAACTGCGTTGATGGAACCATACCATTCTTTGACTGAGGTTGTTGAGTTAATTAGGGACTTTGGAGAGGTAGCAGATCTTAAGGTTAACATTAATAAAAGAGAAATTCTTAATGTATCAATCGGGGGTGACCTATTGGCACCTACACAGCAATGCTCCTGCTTTAGACTGTCAGATGAGGGCATAGGGTAACTTGGGGTTATCATCAAGAGGTTACTAGAATTAATTTATGGGGCTAGAGAAAATTAAAGAAGACCAGAGGAAATGGTACATTCTCCCAATATCATGGCTTGGCAGGATTACGACCGTAGAAATTGTGATTTTACCAAGGTTTTTGCATTTCTTCCAAGCTCTGCCAAAACCACTACCAAAAACATTCTTTACAAAGTTAAGTAGCATAATATCAGCTTTTATATGGAAAATCAAAACACCAAGGATAGCGTTCCAAACATTGATGGCATCGAGAAATAAGGGGGGGGGGGCCAAGCCCTCCCGAACTTCACCAGATACTATAAAGCATCGCAAATTAGGGTGATAAGGGAATGGTTCACAGAGAACACAACCAATATTTGGACTACAATGGATAGGGTAATAGTAGGGGCATCATTGTCAGCTGTGTTATGGCCACATAAGGTGGAAAGACCTAAAAACATGCATATGAGCCACATAACAACCCTTGTGGAAGATACGTGGGATACATTAAACAAAACAAAAAATCGGTATTTCCTCTACCGCCTCAACCTTCACCCCTCTATTTCTTAACCCACAGTTCTGCTCTGGATTGGAGCATGGGGATTTTTAGAGAATGAACAGTGGTGTAATGTTTAAAATTGAAAGATATGATGCATGGGCAAGAGATATAAACCTATGTAAAGAGGTGTTTGGGGTAGGGGAAAGAGAGCAGCTCTGGTATTACAAATTGCATCATTGGATCTCCAATCCACAGAACAAAGCAGCGGCAACTAGAATGAACTCTTTGGGGGGCTCATTATGAGATTCGCGGTAATGGGAAAACGATGCTGCTAAGGGAATACCGGCACCGCTTACCAATTTGGCCTATTACGAGTAGACATCCCGTTATCAGTGCCGCCGCTGAGACCGTGCCCCTCCGTACCAGCATGTGTGCGGGCACGCGCCCCTTATCCAAAGGGTCCCATCTAGAGATTGAAGATCGCTGGGGAGAGCATTGATCCCTGTGGGACTCTGCAGGTGACCATGTGTCTGTTGCATCTGGAGTTCTCAACTTCATGGTATCTGTCTGAGAAGTACGAGTCGAACCTGTTGAGGACTGTGCCTGTGAACATTAATCGATCTACAAGTAGTTGTGTAATTTTCAAGTTTTCAACCTTGTCAAATATGACAAAGAAGTCAATGAGGAACAAAAGGCAGGATTCACCTATTTCCATGATTTGGAGAGCATCATCTATGACCTGGGTGGTGGCATTGTCTGGGCTGCTTCTGGGTCTACATCCACATTGCTAGTCATGGAGCAAACTATGTTGGTTAATCTGATCGTGGAGTTGGTTGGCAAATGTGTTCTCAATAATGTAACCTATGAACGGAAGACTAGCAATCATCTGATAGTTAGCATGGTTGTCTGAGGCGATAGTGGGTTTTCTGAAGAGTGACTGACTTAATCCTATTTTCAAGGTGCTTGGGAAAATGTCTTTATCAAGCGAGGGATTGACTATTTGGAAAACAGGGGTAAGGGCAGATTCTGAGAACTGTTTAATGATGGTGGAAGGAAGGATGCTACTCTTGTATGATGTAGATGTCGGTGATGCTACAGTGGTTTTACATGTGATGGGATTGTGTGCAGTGGGGGGCACCAATTTTGACACTTCTACATGTTGTCTGACTTTATCTATCTTGATGATGAAGAAGTTATTAATTGTTTTACATATTCCTGTCTTCTTGGAGACTACCGGGTCAGACAACAGACTGGAGCAGTGTTTGACTGCCACAATGAGGATTTTACTCCTGTTAGAGGCTGCCACCATAGCCATGGAGTAATAAGAAGCTTTAGCATCCGTGATGAGGGCCTGTCAATTACTGAGCAATGCCTATAAAGCAACAAAGTTCTCGTGCTTATGTGTTTTGGAACAGAGCTTTTCTTGTATTTGGATATTGCATTTATTGCCAGTCAGTTCTTAGATATATTAGATATACCTGGGGACGGGAGGGGACTATTTAACTCTAGTGCAACGTTGTTTCAGGGGGGCATGTATGTCTGCCATTTCCTTCATGATTTGGTTAAAGGTTGAAAATAAAGCATTGGTGTTGGGGTTGGTTGGGCTATCTAGTTTTGCAGGCCTGTCTTCTAGTGCTTCCAGGAGCAATTTCTTAAAGGAGCAGTAGGAGGATGTTGTATGTTTCCCCTGTCCCTTATTATTTGGGAGGGTATGCATAAGGAGGATAGGGGTGGCAGCGTGGTCTGTCTAGTCAAGTGGGATTGGTCTGAGGCATTAGGGAAGACACAGGGAAGATGAGGTTGAGTATGTTTCCCCTGATGTGGGTGGGGTTCATTAAATGCTGTTTTATGTTCATTGATTCAAAGAGATGATAGAGAGCAGCACTGGTGCTTTTGGTAGCTTGGGTTCCTAGCAAGTTGAGAGCAATGAGGAAGATATCTGTTTGTATTTGTATTTATTTGTATTTATTTAATTTATATTGCACACCTGACCCGGGGGCATCTGAACGCATGTCTTAAGGAGGGGCACAAATAGTTACAGAGGAAGGTAACAAGGGTACATAACATAATAGTGATTTACAACAATAGCAGAGTGCAACAGTGAATACATAATTACAAAGAGGCAATATAGTTAGAGTGGGTTACCTAATTGCCGAGTAGGCACAGTAGTATATTTACAAGAAGTAAAGAGAGATATTTGTGTAGGTGCGGAAAGTTTACATAAGAGAAGTGGTGTGGTCCTGCACTGTGAGCCAAGATTTGACTTTATTCTTAAACACATGGTAGGATGGTTTGGCTCTGAGTGTATGGGGTGATGTGTTCCAGAGTTTGGCGGCAAGAACTGGGAAGCTACATCCCCCTGCCTTCTGGAGCTTGAATCTGGGTATTGCTAGTGAGTGAGTTTGAGCAGATCTTAAGGGTCTATTCGGAATGTGAAGAATGAAGTGATTGGCAAGTTAGATAGGTGCCTGGTTAGATTGGGATTTGTAAGTCAAGGCAAGTGTGTTGAGAGATATTCCTGAGGCCACAGGGAGCCAGTGTAGGCTACGGCGTGTGTCGGAAATGTGAAGTTTCCTAGGGATGTTAAGGGCAGCACTTACAGCATTGTTCTGTGTGACTTGGAGCTTGTTGATGTTTCTTTCGCTAGTACCAAAATAAAGGGCATTACAATAATCAATTTTAGCCATAACAAGGGTTCTAGCGAGGATGATGCAGTTAGGGGCTGTTAAGAACGGTCTACACACTGTTATAAGCTTGCAGGTGTAAGCCGAAGCTGATACACAGCATTTGTTTGTCTTGTGAGTGACAATGTAGAGTCAAGGTAGATACCTAGGGGCCTCATTACGAGTACGGTGGTAGGGGGTTAACGGCACCGGTAAGGATGCTGGTGCCGTTAACCCCCTACCACCGCATTCTGAGGTCCCTTAGCGGGAGCGGCTAAGGGACCATAGAGCTAATAACGTACCCGTTATTTGCGGGCCCTTATTAGGTCCTTCCCCATTCCCATTGAACCCTATGGGGGCTCGAATGGGAATGGGGAATGGTATTCAGAATGGGGATTTACCGGGTCCTCCAAGGTCGGAATGACCCAGTAAGTCCCCATTCCGACTACACGGACCCAGACACAGGTTTGGAGACAGCCAAGGCGCTATTAGCACCATGGCTACCTCCAAACTCGTAATGGGGCCCCTAATGTTTTTGTATCATTAGAAACATTAATGGTATTCCTGTCAATAGTGAAGGATTTGAAGGCAAAATCCAGTTTGCTAAGTCTTGCATGTGAGCCTAGGATGAGTAACTCGGTTTTTTCATCATTTAGACACAGTCCACGATGTGCCATCCACACCTGAATGACTGAATAAACGTTGACAAGTGCTTTAGAGTAATAGCATGGTTGCCAGTGATACGGATGAGTATGATGAGTATCTGGGTGTCAGCAGCATAATTGGTATAGGTGACACCCAGATAGTCGAGAATATGGAAGAGGGGCTTCGTAAATACATTATTTAGTGTTGGGGAGACACAAGAGCCTTGTGCGACCCCACACAGGACTAGTGATGGATTAGCAGAAGCGGTCAGTGAAAAGACACGCATGGTTCTGTTTGCTAAGAAAGATTGGATCCAGGAGGTGGCTTCGTCTGAGAAGTGGCCAGCAGTTTTAGGTGTTGGCACAAAATTTGGTGGTTGACCAATCGAAAGCTGCCGATAGGTCAAGCAACAGAAGTAAGGCCAGCTTGCCTTCATCTTTTAAATCCTCAATTTCTGTTTTTAGGTCTATGAGGGCAGTTTCAGTTCCATGCCTAGGGCGGAAGCCTGATTGACAGATGCCAAGAAGTTTATTGGCTTCAAGGTAGGCCTGAATTTGTAAATAGGCTGCCATGTCCAAGATTTTTAGAAGGAAGGGCACAGTGGTAATGGTTCTGTACTTGGCAGGGTTACTAGGATCAAGGGTAGGTTTTTTGATTAGAGGGATAACCCAGGCATCCTTGAGGTTGTCGGGGACAGTCCCAGATTTAAATAAAGCGTTTATGAAGGTAGTGATAAAAGGGGCAAGATTGTGTGCAGCCTCCTTGATGATAGGTTCTGGGCAGGAGTCACCTTGACAGTTAGGATTGAGCTTTCTAATAATATGCTCTACTTACCGAGTGGAAAGCGGGGACACGGCCGTCACGAGGAGGGTGCAGGGGGGGCAAACTGCCCCGGGCCTCGCACTTGCGGGGGGCCTCATGGCCCCCTCTCCTAAGTGGAAGGCAGCACAGTCTCCTGTGTCCTTTATTCACACAGGGGACTGTGCTGTCTGCTCTCTGCCCCTGCAATGATTTTGCTGTTTGTTGCAAAGCCGTTTGGCTCTGCAACAAACAGCAAAATAATGTGAGACAGCAGGGCACAGAAGTGGGCTCTGATGCCTCCCGTCATTCAGCTGAAAACGTGGACATGCTGAATGACAAGGACTCCTCTCCTGTCAGTCAGTGTGTTCACGTTGCTCGGCATGACCACACTGACTGACAGGAGAGGAGTTCTCTCTTGTCAGTCAGTGTGTTCATGTTTTCAGCGTGATCACGCTGACTGATGGGAGAGGAGTTCTCACTTGTCAGTCAGTGTGTTCAGTTTGCTCAGCATGACCATGCTGACTGACAGGAGAGGGTTCCTCTCCTGTCAGTCAGTGTATTCATGTTGTCAGCGTGATCACGCTGACTGATGGGAGAGGAGTTCTCTCTTGTCAGTCAGTGTGTTCACGTTGCTCAGCGTGACCATGCTGACTGATGGGAGAGGAGTTCTCTTTTGTCAGTCAGTGTGTTCACATTGCTCAGCATGACCACACTGACTGACAGGAGAGGAGTCCTCTCTTGTCAGTCAGTGTGTTCATGTTGTCCATGCTGACTGATGGGAGAGGAGTTCTCTCTTGTCAGTCAGTGCGTTCACGTTGCTCAGTGTGACCGCGCTGACTGATGGGAGAGGAGTTCCCTCTTGTCAGTCAGTGAGTTCACGTTGCTCAGCATGACCACGCTCACTGACAGGAGAGGAGTTCTCTCTTGTCAGTCAGTGTGTTCATGTTGTCCATGCTGACTGATGGGAGGGGAGTTCTCTAGTGTCAGTCAGTGTGTTCATGTTGTCAGCGTGATCACGCTGACTGATAGGAGAGGAGTTCTCTCTTGTCAGTCAGTGTGTTCACGTTGCCCAGCGTGACCACGCTGACTGATGGGAGAGGAGTTCTCTCTTGTCAGTCAGTGTGTTCACGTTGCTCAGCATGACCATGCTGATTGACAGGAGAGGAGTTCTCTCTTGTCAGTCAGTGTGTTCATTTTGTCAGCGTAATCACACTGACTGATGAGAGAGGAGTTCTCTCTTGTCAGTCAGTGTGTTCACATTGCTCAGCGTGACCACGCTGACTGACAGGAGAGAAGTTCTCTCCTGTCAGTGTGTTCATGTTGTCAGCGTGATCATGCGGACTGATGGGAGAGGAGTTCTCTCTTGTGATTCAGTGTTTTTACGTTGCTCAGCGTGACCACGCTGACTGATGGGAGAGGAGTTCTCTCTTGTCAGTCAGTGTGTTTACATTGCTCAGCATGACCACGCTGACTGACAGGAGAGGAGTTCTCTCTTGTCAGTCAGTGTGTTCATGTTGTCAGCGTGATCACGCTGACTGTTGGGAGAGGAGTTTTCTCTTGTCAGTCAGTGTGTTCATGTTGTCAGTGTGACCACGCTGACTGATGGGAGAGGAGTTCTCTCTTGTCAGTCAGTGTGTTCACGTTGCTCAGCGTGACCACGCTGACTGATGGCAGAGGAGTTCTCTCTTGTCAGTCAGTGTGTTCACGTTGCTCAGCATGACCACGCTGACTGACAGGAGACAACTCCTCTCCTGTCAGTCAGTGTGTTCATGTTGTCAGTGTGATCACGCTGACTGATGGGAGAGGAGTTCTCTCTTGTCAGCCAGTGTGTTCATGTTGCTCAGCGTGACCACGCTGTCTGATGGGAGAGGTGTTCTCTCTTGTCAGTTAGTGTGTTCACGTTGCTCAGCATGACCACGCTGACTGACAGGAGAGGACTCCTCTCCTGTCAGTCAGTGTGTTCATGTAGTCATTGTGATCACGCTGACTGATTGGAGAGGAGTTCTCGCTTGTCAGTCAGTGTGTTCACATTGCTCAGCGTGACCACACTGACTGATTGGAGAGGAGTTCTCGCTTGTCACTCAGTGTGTTCACATTGCTCAGCGTAACCACACTGACTGATTGGAGAGTAGTTCTCGCTTGTCAGTCAGTGTAATCACGTTGCTCAGCGTGACCACGCTGACTGATGGGAGAGGAGTTCTCTTGTCAGTCAGTGTGTTCACGTTGCTCAGCATGACCACGCTGACTGATGGGAGAGGAGTTCTCTCTTGTCAGGCAGCATGTCTACGTGTCGGCTGTGTGGATGCTTTTTAAGGGTGCATGGAGGAATGGTAAGTGTTTTTTATTTTAAATTAAAAGTGTATATGTGTATTTAAATTAAATTAGTATGTACATGTGTATGTATGAATGCATGCATGCATGTTGGTGTTTGTGTCAATGCTGTGTTTGGTTTTATGTATACATGCATGTATGGAGTTGTGTAACTGTTGGATGAATGCATGGGTGAAAGTGTTTTTTGTGAGTGTGTGTTCAGCACCACCTCTAAATGTAGCCCCCCTGTGGGCCATTTCATTAAGGGGTGGGTTCATGGCATCAGAGGTGCACCTAGGCTAAAATGTCAGGGGGGAAAGGGGACTAACACTTCAAATGTTGGGAGAGGCGCTAACGTCAGAGGCTGTGAGGAAGGGGCAAACTTCCTTGTGTGGGGGCACCTAACATCTTTCCACATTTCGAATGAGGCTATTCTATTAAAGCTTCAATGTTACAAGAAGCTACCTCCTGCCTTCATTTCGGAAACGTTACACTTAAGGACTGCTGTGAGAATGAGATGTCTCATGTCACCACTTCCCTTCTAATCACTCCCCTAGCATGCAAGTGCTAACCTCACATCACGATTTCAATTACCTAAAAATGTATGGATATGAATGCAGGTGCTAACAGTGAAATGACGTCTCATGGCCCTGCTAATCCTTATGGCAATTCTCACCCAGTTCCTGCCGTCCCCACCCAAAACACCTCCTCACTGGAACTCTTTGAGCTAGTTTTAAACATGCCTTGCCATCAAACTCTGCCCTCAATGTGCCTGCAAGTGTATCCTCAAAGGAGTCTTCTGAGAGTTCATGACTTCATTGGAGTTGTAAACACGTAACTGGTGTGATAAAAATGTCTTAATCAGGTCTGCCTTTGCCCACTCAATTTAAAAACACCCTGCGTGTCTATCGCTGAAGTTCTTTTAAAAATAAGCATTGGCAAAGCCAACAGTTTTGGCTTGTATATAAGTATTAGGCATTTACCAGGCACTGCTATTGGCTGCTCAGGTACTCAAACCATTTTGCACTGGCACTATCAATGGCCAGCTAATACCAATACAGAAGTGCCTTTCCCATGCCTACACGAATGCCAAAAGTGTTAGCATTGCCAGTGCTCTTTTTGCTTTACCCTTGATGCACAGGACTATGCATCAAGGTTGAAGCAAACATACTACTTGGCTAAATTGGCCCACATTGAATGTAGGCCAATCTAGCCAGTAATAACACTTATGGTACACAGTCAGCCTGGTTATACTTTCTGTGGCATGGCATTTTTACTGGCTGGGAGTCCGTACATGGTAATAATGGCATATATTGATGCAGCCTGCATGGACATAATTAGAACAACCAGCATGAATATATTTTTATACTAGCATATCTCGCGTGGAAAGGCAGCATGAAATGTATTGGAAAATGTTCCTATGCACAATTTGTGATTTGCAACTATTGGGAATTTCCATGTGCTTCCATACAAAACCAATTGCAAACTGTATGGATTTCTACCCAATTTTGCAAAGAAAGTGCTGTAAAATGCATACTTTTAACCCAATGATTCAAACATTTTCTTGGGAATGAGAACCCCCCTCAAGCAACCCTTGCTTGGTTTGGGCTCCCTCACTGTGCTCTGTCGATCCTGTCTCATTGACACAAACATTTAAGCCTCTTAAGTTAACAAATGTACCAGCCTCCACTGTACATCATTTGTCACTGTGTATGATGTGTGTTTTAATGCGCACACAGGGGCAGGGTGCTCCTTAAAGATATGATATGGCATTTATAACGTGCCTGTACACAAGTGTTTCTAGACGCGACAAGGCAAGGAGGGAGAAACAAAAAACTAGGAGAAAACACAGATCTTACTAGGCCTTCTGTCATTCGGATCGCTCAAGAGCAATGAAGGGGGGACGGGAGATGTGCCGAGGATGGGGTAGGATGCAGAAGTGCAGGAACAAAGGAGAACCAAGAGTGCAGCCAACGTGTGGCAAGTGTGGGTACTCATAGGTGCAGCCAACGGGTGGAGAATAAGAGCAAGAGCGGGGACTGTAGGGTTACAGATACAGACCAGAAGTGCATGGGAGCCAAGAGGCAGTGCGGGATTGCAACAGGACAGGAAGGGACCTGGACCCGAATTTAGAGCTTGACCAAGTGACCAGTGCATAGATTTCTCGAGTCTTCTGTTTGCGGATGTGCCGCTGCTGGCCGAGTGCACAAAATTGTAAAGGGGCCTCACCAAATGTTTTGCCCCGGGCCTCACCACATCTTCTGACAGCCCAGAGTGGGGAAAATCTGAATGGTTTAGCCGGATATGGTGAAGTTGTGTTGTTGAATGCAGAATTGAATACAGGATCTGGGACTAAAATGCATTTTTTTATGTTGATTTTAGTTTGTAGTGAAGAGACTTTGTCAAGAAGAGCTTTGTGGATGTTAGTGCACCAGGAGGAGTCTGTATTGCGCTGGTCTGATGGGGCTATGGGGGACTCGAGTTCTTTAAGTATCTTAAAGAGCTCTTTAGTATTAGATTCGGACAGAAAGATATGATTGTTATACACATCTTTTTTGGCTTCTTTGTAATTAGATGATGCTATGATCAGAGAACGTTTATTAGCGTCCGATGGGATGCTTTTCCAATGCGCCGCTGCATTTCTTTTTGCTTTACGGAGGTCTCTAAGATGAGGTGTAAACCACAAGTTCAGATGCGGATGTGGTTAAGGTTTACAGAGTTTTAATGGGGCAATGGTGTTTAGAGCTTTTAGGATGGTAAGGTTGTATGTGTCCACAAGGACTGTGGGGTCAGAATTAGATGAAGACGTATTATTAAGAAGGGGGATGATTAGAGGGAGCAGATTATCCTTAGTGATGTCCTTTTTGTGCGAGTGGGAATGGCAGGTGCAACGGGAGGCTTTGATGGTGAAGATTATTGTGTGGAGATCAGACCATAAGCATGGTGTTACTGATGAAAGGTTAATTGTGCAATTCAGGTCTGTAAGCCAGTCAAGGGTTCGACCCTTGATATGAGTAGGTTCCTGGATATGGTGAGTGAAACCAAGATCCGTTAGGGAGTTGGCTAGTTCAAGGGCTATGGTGTCATTCGGATCTTGGAAGCCGAGGTTAAAGTCTCCAAGTAATATGATTTGTGAGTTAGGCCTTGTGTTAGCAGCAAGGATAGTGGATATGTCCTCAGTAAAGGAGGAGATGGGTCATGGTGGCCTATATATAATGTGCATTGAAGCAGTATGGTTAGGAGAGATGGTTAGTTTGAGTGATAACAGTTCAGCAGACGGGATTTGCGAGTGAAGCATATGTCTAAGCCCAAGGGATCTTTTGAAGATTATAGCAATGCCACCACCTTGGATTGGTTGGTGCTCCTGTCACATCTAATAATGGCATAGTTGTCTGATATAGCCATGGACAGGGCGGGCCCAGATGCAGCATGAAGCCATGTTTCCGTAAGGGCCAGGAATTCAAAGTCTTCCATTGGGATGAAGTCGGCAGTGTCAAGAGTGTGTGCTGAGAGGGCCCTGGCGTTAATTAGAGCACCTTTGATGTTTAATGTTTTGGAACTGGTATGGCTACTATTGTATGTCGTTGGGACAGTATTATTAGCAGGAGTCGTGATGTTGCTAACGAGTGTCACATTGGTAGGGACATCCTGGTTAGATATTGGGTTGCAGTTGGTAAGTGGGTGTAAACGGTGGACTTTATGGCAAAATCTAGAACCTAATTTCTGATTTCTAAGGGTGTGGCACAGGGTTGGTTGGGCGTTGGTTTGGATGCAAAATGTTGTAGCCAAAGAGCTGGAGAATTCAAGTATGGATTGGAGTCTGGCATGATAGTTGTGGTAGTAAGCCCTAGATTGAGTGAGTCCTGACTGGATATAGTTGGAGATAGTAGTAGGCGGTGGTGAGGGAATAGGGGGCTAGTGGCGAGATCCAGACAAGCGCAGTTCTGTTGTGTGTATTGTTGCTGAACAATGTTACTTGCACATGGTCTGACTAAAATAGTGATGGGAGTAAGCCAGATAGCCAGTGGTAAGTAAAGTTGCAGGGAGAGAGTAAAGAAAGACCAAGTGGGCCTACACATTGTAATATGTAAGGCAGGCATGGGTAGGTGCACTGAGAGAGGGCACACAGAGAAATAGGGCAGTAAGACAAGTCGGTGTCCCGCAGAGGGTTATGTGGAAGCTCAATGTAATCTAGTTCTGAGGCTAGAGAGGTGGGCAATTGACACCAATGTAATCAGAACAGGGATATCATTAAGGAATGACTGACACTTATGCGGGGACAGTATATGGTCTGAGACCAACCACTGATGGACCCTGCCTACGGTTCCATGTGATGTTAATGAAAAATGTTATAACGAAAACATTTTTACCAAGACTTAAATGCCAAAAAAATAAAAAAATTTAAGTTTATGGGGGTCATTACGACCCAGGCGCTAATTGCGCCATCATTACCACCATGGTGTAAACTACGTTTACACCATGGTCGATGGCGGATTTACCGCCCCATTCCAAGGTGAGTGGGGCGGTAAATCCCCATTTCCCATTTTCCCTTCCCCATTCCCATTTTTGCCCCATAGGGCATAATGGGAGTGGGGAAGGCGCTAATTACGCCACCGTAAATTACGGTGGCATAATTAGCATCATGGCAGGTTAGCGCCATGGATTTTAACGGCTGCTAAAAGCAGCCGTTAAAATCAGAATCAGGCGTTAAGGGTTAACGACGGTGTTAACCCTTAACGCCTGGGTCGTAATGAGGCCCAATGTGTTTATTTGGAAGGGTCCCTCCAGAAAGCCCCCCATTTTGCAATGATTATAACCACACCCCAACCTGCTCTCACCCTTTTCAAATCCCTTACAACACCCTCCACCATATATATATTTAATTAAACATTTTGTGATTTTCGGTATTAAGGTTTTCTTAAAAAATGTTATATATGCTTTTTAATTTGTTAACATCACTAGATACCACTGCCTACACCTCGGGCCTCATTACGACCCTGGCGTTAAGGGTTTAATGGCGCCGTAAAAGGTGTTGGCGCCGTTAAACCCTTAACGCCTGATTACGAGGTCCCTTTGCGGGACCCGACCTTAACGGCTGGTTTTACCAGTCGTTAAAGTAGGGTGCCGCAAAGGGACCTTGGTCCTAAGTACGGTGCCGCAATTTGCGGCACCGTACTTAGCGCCTTCCCCATTCCCATTGAGCCCTATGGGGCAAAAATGGGAATGGGGAAGGGCCCATGGTGAATGGGGAATTACCGCCCCGCCAACCTTGGAATGGGGCGGTAATTCCGCCATTCACCATGGCGGACCCCGGCATGGACCATGGTGCTAAAAGCACCAAGGTTTAGCGCCGGGGTCGTAATGAGGCCCCTTCTCTCACTCTCCCCTCCCCATTGGCAGGGGGGAGGTTGTAGAACTGTTTTCATCCTCCAAACTTCCTTTCTCTCCTACTCTCCTATCCTGCTAATTCTCTCTTATCCCAATACACTATTTGCACAATCACTTCCCCTGTGGCATCCATATTATCTCTCTCTACCGGCCACCTGGTGTGGTAGGTCAACTCTTCTACCACATCTCCCAACTAATGGATTCTCTCCCTCCCCGATGACAACCTCATTGTCATTGCTGACTTCAACCTCCCCTCTCTCTGCTGCTCTCTCCACTGACTTTAACTCTGTTCTACTTAACCACTCACCGGGCCTCATTCCAAGATTGGAGGTAGCCACGGCGCTATTTGTGCCCTGGCTGCCTCCAATACCGGGACCGGCACCGGTCTTGTTCAATGGGGACTTACCGGTGCAGTCCGACCCTGGTGGGCCCGGTAAGTCCCCATTGAACAATCCATTCCCCAATCCGACTTGCAAGCCCATTATTAGCGCCCTGGTCCCTTAGTGGAACCCGTAAGGGACGTGTGGTCAGACCACACGTTCATTATGCTCCCCGCCAAGGGAACTTGGAATAGGGTGGTAAGGGATTACCAGCACCGGTCTCCTTACCAGTGCCCGGGATCCCTTACCACCCAAGTTGTAATGACCCCCACTGTCTTCTGTTCACTAGCTGCCCACCCATTCAAATGGAAACTCCATTTGACCTTATTCTCATCTCCTCTCAATTCACCCCCTCTAATATCTCCACTGTGCCTTCTCCCTCTAATCAATCTCTCATCTTTGCCTCAATCTCCACTTCTGCTTCTTCCTCACTCTCTCCTTGTGCTAAAACTATTACTAAGTGCAAGTTTCCCTCCTACAAACTCCCTGACTACCCCTCTGACCTATACCACTATCTCTCCTCCTATGCTGAACTTACCGTTCTATTCACTGAAGGAGCTTTCACTAACTTTAACACTGCTCTTTATGCTCCCTTTTCCTCTCACTACCATCTTTCTACACTCGCTCCTAAATCCTCCCCTCCATGACCCTGGAGTGCACCTCTCATCCACACCCTGAAAACAGTAATGCAGAAAAGGTTTTGCACATTACACTCCTCTGATCTCCAACTCTATCTCACTGTTCTTCAAACTATTCCTCTACTCTTTCATTTCGTCTCAATCCTCCCAACCTAGGCACCTCCAACAATCTCTCAACTCAATGTCCTCCTCTCCTAAACCCACCTTCATCTCCTCTACTCTTTCTACAAATGATCTATCCCTCTTCTTTACGTCTAAAATGTCTACTATTCAAAATACCCTTGCTAATTATCTTTCTGCAAATTATATATTTCTCTACTGTACGGCTAACATTTCTACCATTCAAAATACCTTTGCTGAATCCCCTCCTCCTGCTCACTTTTCTCTGACAGTCCTACCCTTCTCTGTTGCTACTGCTGTCTTCCTTTGCCCCACCAGCCCTGATGAGATTATTGCCCTACTCCTCAAGGTTAACCCTTCCAGTGCGCCCAATGACCCTGTTCCTGCACATTGTGAAGCACGTAGCTCCCAGTGTTGCTCCACATCTTGCTTCCTTCTTCGACTCCACTCTTGAAAATGCCATTTTTTCCTCATCATAAAAGAAAGCTACTGTCATCCCTCTCCTTGAGAAACGTGGTCTAGATCCTAACTGTCCTGTCAACTTTCTCCCTGTCTCACTTCTACCACATTATTCTAAAATCCTAGAGGGACTACTATTCAATCGACTCACTGAGTTTCTTGATACTCACAACCTCTGGGACCCTCATCAATCTGGCTTCCGACCTCTGCATTCTATCACAACAGCTCTTCTCAATGTCAGCAAGTTCATCTCTTCCTCTCAGAATGCAAACCCTGAATCTATTCTTATTCTTCTTGACTTCTCTGCTGCCTTTGATACTGTCGACCATTCTGACCTTCTCTTAACATTATTTGGCCTTGGCATCAGAGATAAGGGCTTCACTTGGTTTGCTTAATACCTAGCCGTCAGACACTGTCAAGTGTCCTGGAACAGCCTTATCTCCCCACTTACCCCCGTACTGTTGGAGTTTCCCATAGATCTGTCCTTGGTCCACTTCTCTTCACTCTCTATACTTCATCGATGTGCTTCTTCTCCTATCACCTTTTCGCTGACGACACTCAGATCTTCTTCTCATTGCACTCCTTATCCAACAAGCTATTGTCAGAAATTTCAAACTATCTCTTCGTCATCCAATAATGCATGGTGTCTCACTCCCTGATGCTCAACTTCAGTAAGACTGATGTCCTCTACTTCCCAGCCAAATAGGCTATCTCTTGCTCTTCTCCTCTTCTATTATTCTCTCCTGAATACCTTCCCTACTCTGCTTCGGCTCGTAATGTTGGTGTCATCTTCAACCCATCACACAACTTCGCACTCTTTATCTCCCATTGCAGCCAAACTCAACCTCCTCAATATTAGAACAATCTGTCATCTTCTTCCTTTCAATAAACAGCTATTCTCCTTAGTCCTTCCTAGATCTGACTACTGTGCCGGTCTCCTCTATGGCCTTCCGAACAATGCTTTTTCACCTGTAGACAAATTCCTCAACTCTGCAGTCTGCACATTTTTCAACCTTTCTCTGTTTACCTCTGCCTCTTCTTCCTGTTGCCAGATTGGCAGCTATCTATGAAACAAAGGACTAAAAATAAACGTTTTCTCATCATCTTCATAACTACCCATGAACTTGCCCCCACACTACCTATCTGCTCATTTTACTCTCTACTCTCCTCCTCGCTCGTTAAGATCATTCTCAACTCACCTCCTCACTAACACTTGAGGCCACTAGGCTTCCTCTCGTTTCCGTTCTCTCTCTTTCTCTCTCTCTCCTCACTCCTCCACTTTGAAATGTTCTGCCTCTCTGTACTACTCCAAATCTACCACTATTTAAATCCAACCTCTCCCTCTTTCTAAAGAACCTATTTCATAGCACTCTATGCTAAAGCATCACTCATTTTTCTTCTCAGTAGCCTTCAGCACTTTCTCCACCGTCCTGTTCCTATATCATTCTATCCTGTCCTCATCCATGGTTTATGTTTCCACCTTCCCCAGCAACATCCGGTCTTCAAGTCACATTCGCTAACCCATTGTAAAGGATCCATGTCCTTCTATCTGTTAACAATGGTAAATGATGTACAAGTTTTTGAGTAAAAAATGAATTGCTTTCCATGTGAAACAAAAAAAAATACTATTAAAATAAATACAAGATGGAAATTGGTAGTCTAATTGTCTGCTAGTGAGTAGCTCCATGGAGTTCATAGGCACCAGCATGGTGCAGGCCCAGTTGGATTTGTGGATGACTGGCACATGTCCACCTAACTTTCCCTTGTTGTCAGCACGCTGGATGCTGCAACCGGTCAAATGAAGATATCAAAGATGGGTGAGCAAGTGGGGCATATTTCTTAGAGAAAAATGGCATTGTGCTCAAGTGAGGAAATGAAGTCAGTGATGTTGGCCGCATAGAGGATGGCTGGGTGAGCGTTGATTAACATCATGTTGAATGAGAGGGTGGATGTGCCATGGCAAAGAGAGGGATGTGGATGAGATGCAGAAGATTCGTGTGGCGGGGGTGCTTTAATTGTTAACGAGCCCAGGCCATTGAATCTGTGGAAATGCATGTGACTGCAGAACAGTGGTGCACAACATTCGGCCAGTGGGCGGAGGACTTCTAATGAGTCAGACTATGGGCCTCATTACGAGTATGGAGGCAGCCATGGTGCTATTAGTGCCATGGCTGCCTCCATACCGAGCTCCAAAATCGTGTTCCTTCAATGAGGAATAACCGGATCATTCCAACATTGGAGGACCCGGTAATTCCTCCTTGAAGGAACCATTCCCCATAGGGCTCAATGGGAATGGGGAGGGAGCTAATAACGGGCACGTAAATAACAGCCCGTTATTAGCTCCCTGTTCCCCTTGCGGGACCCATAAAGGACGTCTGTTTTTACCAGACGTCTGTTTCGAGTCCCACAAAGGGAACCTTGTAATAGGAGCTCCAGTAATGAAGGGTGCCGGTCCCGTACCAGCACCCTTCATTACGGGAGCGCCAGGGTCGTAATGAGGCCCTATGTGTTTGTTAATGAAAATGGTCTGTGGTGGATGACATGGCTATGGTCCTAAGACAAGAAAGTGATCATCTCCCGTTGTGTGTGCTATTAATCCTCCTTCCCAACAGTATGACTTAAATGGGGATATTTATATTAACTAAGGAGGTAATCGCATTCACTGGACCCTCCCATAATCTAGGTAAAGGTAAAGATGCATCACTAAATATATTACCACAATTCGTTGCAACCTACTCAGTTAAGTCTTCTTCTCTAGACCCCATTGCTCTAATGTTTTCCAAACTCTTGTCATACATCAGCGAACGTATACAGACACCAGGGAACTTCAAAGGTCCATTTGAACGCTCTAGTAAATTTGTGACTCAACATATTGGGCCTCATTACGACCCTGGCGGTAAGGGGTTAGCGCCATCGTTAGCTGCGCCGACCCCTTACCGCCAATCACGAGTTCCCTTTCCGCCATGGCGGATTTTACACCTGCTTTTAGCGGGTGTAAAAATCCATGGCGGTAAGGGAACTTGGTGTTAATTACGCCACCGTAATTTACGGTGGCGTAATTAACGCCTTCCCCACTCCCATTATGCCCTATGGGGCAAAAATGGGAATGGGGAAGGGTAAATGGGGATTGGGGATTTACCGCCCCGCCAAGGTCGGAATGGGGCGGTAAATCCCCTTACCGCCATGGTGTTAACGTAGTTAGCACCATGGCGGTAAAGTCACGGCCCTGGCGGTAACTTTCCGCCAGGGTCGTAATGAGGCCCATTGACTTTGATCCAGCAATTTCCCAGTTGGCAGTTATAGATCTGACATAGTAAACCTCGAAACTAAACGGGCGTAAAAAGAGTATCAACTATGGGTGAAAAATCATAAAGCCCTTATGGAAAAAAAACCATGGTTGAAGCTTCCCTCATTAGCCAAATCTAATGATAATATTAGTATATGGAAAATATTGAGACAGAGCTCCAAACGAGTTAACCCGTAAATGATGTCTCTGAATCTGGTTGAGCAGAACATATTGAGCATACTTTAAGATCTGCTCTGCCAGAGGATGCTCAGTTAGCAATCCCTCCGGCTGAATGGGTCTGCAAAGCCTCCATACTCAATATTACTATACTGACTGAGCAGTTGAACCAGTCACGTGGTGCTTGCTGGTCCTGAGGGCCTATGTAATGGCTTATTGAAAATGATGCCAGAATTGTGGGCTAATCTTTACATTTTTTATTTACTGAATTTAGACATACCAGAGTTTTACCTATCAACTGGTCTGAAAGCCACATTTTAGAAATCCACAAAAAAGCGCCCCGGAATTGCCCATTTAACTACTGCATGCTTGCCATGCTCGATATTCCTGCCAAGATATTCGCCAGAGTACTCTTGGTGGAACTATCTCAGTGGATTGATGCAAATAACATAATGAGCCATGGCCAAACTGTTTTTGCGCAAACTCTTATTAACCTTGGTGTCAGCAGTGGAATACACGAAAATGAGAAGAAAGATAGTGGTATATTGTGCCTGTATCGACTTTAGTGTCGCATTTGACACAGTGCTGCCAAACAGATTGTGGGCAAAATTGGCTGCGTGGAATATCCCTACCGGTCTTCTAAACATGATTATGTTACTTCACACAGACACTAAGGTCAGGGTACGATTAGATGGTGGAGGCAAACTTTCCAGTGCTATGCGATCGAATAGAGGTGTGGAACGGGGATGGATCCTTGCTGCAACACTTTTCAACCTATATCTAACTGATCTGAACCAGGCATTTGTAGCCATCAATCACTGTGCAGTCAAGCTTGGTACTGAGTTTATTGATTGGTTAGCTTATGCTGATGACCTGTTACTAAGAGATCATACCAAGGGCCTCCAAGAGATGACTACTCCTCTTAGAGTTTACGCAGCCAAGAGTGGTTCAACGGCGAACATTTCTAAAAGTAAAGTAATGATTTTTCCACAAAGAAAAAGGTTGAAATCTTGTTTGCTCTGGTCATTGGAAGGTACTCACCTGCAGACTGTTACTAGCTATATGTATCTAGGCCTCTACATTGATTGAGCTCTAACATGGAAGAGTCACTGGCAAGACACAAAAGCAAAACGTATGGTCATGGCAAATATTATAAGTAATTTTATAGGTAGGAATGGTGGTATCTCTGTCCAGAACGTACTTCTGCTATATATTGCCGACATTTTACCTGTTATATCTTACGGAATTGAACAATGGAGAAATGCATATGGTCGCAAGTTGATTTGCTTTGAAGTCAAACCTATACATAAATTATTCCATATTCCATCATCTTTGTCTATCGACTTCCTATATTTAGAATTTGATTTACCAGGGATTGAATCTATACTTATCCAAAGATCATTTATGGGCTGGCTAAATTGAAGAAGACTGAACAATGGCACAGCAATGGTTACTTATATTAGGTCGTTTTTCTTAGCTTGGAGAATTTTAAGAAACTGGGAACTATAGGCAGAATAATAATAGTATTTGACTGATGGCAGACTGATATGGGCTTTTTACCCCAGTACCTCTTGAGTGAATGCCATTAAATATAAGTTGAAGTGAAAACTGAGCCGTTTTATGTATGAAACTCGACTTGTTCATCTAGCATCTAATTCCATCAATGGACCATTTATTGGTTACTTACAGACCGTTGTACAGTTGGCATTTCCAAATAGTGGTGTGCTACGTCAATATCTTTTATTGAAAGTCAATATAAGTGAGGTCCTGGAGGTTGAGTTTAGCCAATTTGGAATTCCAGGAGCCAATCATGAATGCAGATTATGTGGTGAGGAAGTTATTGAAAGCCTGAAACACATTCTGCTGCTGTGTGAAGGTCTAAGTCTTCTGAGGGCCAAGCATATGAAGATGTATAATAATCAAATCAATTGCACACGCCTATCTTCTTTGTGGAGGGTAATGATGTTAATCTCATTTTCTTTTTAGTAAAATTATATTGGAAATACACAGACATTTTACGAATTCAGTGAGTTTTAATGGGTAGTCCTATTTTAGTTGTTTTACACGTAACATGTTTGTACTGTCTGATGGACAGAGGTTCTGAAACCAATTGAGGTTACTAAAGATCACTGGTTTTATCTTTTATGTATGTATATAAATGTTATGGAATAATTTGTATTAATTTTTTATCTTTTTATATCTGTGTTTTTATCATGTTATATGTTGTTTATACAAAGCTTAATTGCTAGATGTATATTATCCAAATAAATAAATGATATGATATGATATGATATGGTATTTGTAACGCGCCTATACACAAGTGTTTCAAGGCGCGACGAGGCAGGGAGGGAGGGAGACAAGGGGAAGACAGACAAACGATCCTACTAGGCCAGGTGTCATTCAGATCGCGCAAGTGCAGAGGTAAGGGGAAAAGGAGGAAGTGCAGGGGGAGGAGGTGGGGGGGAAAGTGCAGTACAAGGTAAGTAGCGTAAAAAATAATAATTAATAAATAATAAATAAAAAGGGCCAGCTGGTGGCAAGTGCGAGGTAAGTGCAGAGCAAGTGCTGGGAAGGGGGCTGTAGGGTACAGTGACAGTCCCACAGTGCAGGGGGAGCCAGGGAGGCAGTGCAAGTGGAGAGTGGCTGGGCCCTGGACCGAGGTTGCTGAGAGTGGCCCAGATGCAGGTTTAGGGCTGAATTCAGTGGGGAGTTAAGCAGGTTTAGCAGGGGAGAGGGAGAGAGAAGGCAGAAGCGAAGAGGAAGGTTTTGAGGTGCTTCCGGAACCGGAGATGGTTCTCCTCATGTTTCAGGGAGGCAGGAAGGCTGTTCCAGAGGGAGGCCCCTGCTGCGGAGAGAGATCTACCCCCAGCTCGTTGCTTCGAGAAGCGGCTGACCATGAGGGAGTTGGAGACGGATGAGCGAAGGGCTCGTGAAGGAAGATATTTAGGAAGAGAGAGTTGAAGGTATTTAGGTCCCAGGCCCCAGAAGGTCTTGTGGACAATGCAGAATAAAATAAAATAATGAGTTTGAAGTGTTTCCTGGCCTAAAGTCAGTCGGTCAGTCTCTAAGTCTGTCATGTTAGGCCTGTGAAGCCTTTGTAGTCGAGTTTATGCCTTTGCATGCATTACTTCTATTTGAAAACATGACTTCCGTTGCACAATACACACAAATCAAAGTGGTAATCCCATGAAAAAGCTATGTATCGGGTGTTATAATAAAAAGTAATAAATAAAACATACACCAGTGCCCCTGGAACATGCTCATTCCCATGGATAGTTCGGCCCACCGCGTGGGACTTGCATGGTGCATTCGGCCCTCCCGTGAAACCAGTTGTACACCTCTGCCAGGAGATCTATTGTAATGTGTCCTTGATGTAGATAAAAAGGCAGAGGGTCCGCCCTTGGCCCTCTTTGTACCCTAATAATCACAGACCGGTGATATTCTTCTCTTCGAACGCAACTTATGTATTTATTTATTTATTTATTTCTAGAGCGCCAAAATCCCACGGGCATCAGGGCGCTATTACGAAAACACAAGAGTCTCGAGACAATCCCTTAAACACAAAACAAGGTGAGAGAAGCAGATGACTTAGTCAGGAGGACTATCTAAAGAGGGTACAAAGGAGGGAGCTACTTAAACAGGTGAGTTTTCATTGCCTTCTGAAAGGTTTTCAGATTATACTGTCTTCCGTCAGTGAGGTGGGTAGGGAGTTCCATAGTCTGGCCGCGTTGACGATGAAGGATTTCCCCAGGCCTTTCTATAGCTTGTATCTCGGGCAGCAGATCAGTTTTTTCCCAGCCGAACGCAAAGTTCTGGTCGGGAGGTATTGGGGGTCAGATTTTTTAGGTATAATGGAGCAGAGCCATATACGCATTTGTGGAGAATTGAGGCGGTTTTAAAGATAATTCTGTCTTGGACTGCTAGCCAGTGTACGTTTCTCCTATGCTGGGAGATAACAATGCGCGCGGCATTGTTAGGACACCTGGGAAAGGCTGGATACACGGAAGCGCGAATGGCTCCCACTTGGCGGCTGCGATGCAGGAGGAGGAGCTGGTGACGTGTCTTGTTATGTAAGTGAGTGACCTGTATGAATGGGATCGGTGACATTCTGTGATGCTTCGGCATTACTGCACTTGGTTAAGCACACAGTTGCTGGCCCGCACTGCTTGACTCCTGTGCTTTGCGTGTAGGCATGCATCACATGCATATGTGTTGCTCAGTCCCATATTTCGTAAATGTGGAAATACTGAACATGCATGAACTGCCATGCATAGGCATTGCATATACCAGTATAAGTAGCTGCTTCTGGAAAGGAAGGACTAGAACATGTAGCCTAGAATCAGGCCATGCCTTCTCTGGAACACTGGATATGTGTGGCCACGCTCTCCTGCTGTGTCTTCTTTCCTGCGGCTCTCTTTGCTACACTCTTCCTCTGTGCCTTTCCCCTTGCCGCTCGTATTATTTGCATATTTCGTTTTGGCTATTAGGTGGCACTGTAAGCACTGTCGGTGAACCAGAACTATTGGCAAGGGAAAGATAGGCGAGAGATGGGATTTGAGGAGGAAAACATATCCTTGGGTTCTCTATGAGCTGGAACAATGCTTTTCAGCCGGTGGTAATATTATCTCCAAGCAGTCTTTTCAAAGACAATGGCTTGGTTGCAGTTTTGAAGAAGCGCCTGGTGTAATAAAAATGCCTTAACCTAATGTGCCTTCAGCCACTTCATTAAGAAGCAATAGGAGTATCCTTGCATCTGTTCCTTGAACTGAAGTCCTGTTAAAAACAAGCTTTGTCAAAGGCAACATTTGCAGCTCTTGTATAGGCCTTAAATAGGCATTGTCCATGCACTAACAAACTATGCCTAGGCACTCACATCATTTTTCAGTTGTTCCCAACGTATGGCTAGGTAAGCACCTTTATGGCAGCGCCTGGAAAACGCTAATCCCATACCTACAAAAAAGTCAAAAATGTTGGTATTTGCCAAAGCTTGTTTCGTCTCAACATGACGCTGGGGAACATTCATCTATTCTAGCCTCGTAATGCATTTCAAAGCTGCCCCAGG
This sequence comes from Ambystoma mexicanum, assembly GCF_040938575.1. Taxonomy (NCBI): domain Eukaryota; kingdom Metazoa; phylum Chordata; class Amphibia; order Caudata; family Ambystomatidae; genus Ambystoma; species Ambystoma mexicanum. The sequence continues at coordinate 1,204,517,623 of NC_090934.1, read as the reverse complement.
CGCAAAGTACATGTTCAAGTAATTTGGACAGTGAGAGTTTACAAAGTGGGCAGAGTTCCTTTGACTTGGTACGACAGAACAATAGCTGATCTCTTTAACACTGAACAGCTGGGGAGGCTTGTTTTTCCAGTCGTCAGTCAAAAAGATTATCTGTCATGTTTGACAGCTATTGTAGCTCCATTGCAACCTACGTTTTAGCGTTCCTGGAATAGGAGTAACTACTTAAGGTAAATTGTGGCGAATCTGTTATTTACCGGTTGTCCATTCAATTGCATCTTCCATATAGTAAAATGTAAAATATATATATATATATTATTAAATAGCATAGCGCTTGAGGCATTGGTCAACTTCTTTCATCGCAATCCTGATTTGGTGAATGGGTCCCAGTGTACAGCATAATTTGGCGAGGGTCACACAGTGTGGTGAAGTGAACAAACTGGAATTAGAATGCAGCGGTCATATTTCACTGTCATGTGGCAGGCCTTTGTTAGGGAAGCAAGGCAATCAGATGAGGGAGTGAGGGGGCATGAAGAGAGCGATGTTACTTAGAGCTGGGAATGATGGCCAGGTGTCTTATGCCATGAGCACCTATTGGTATAATTGTAATGACCCATAGTGCTGTCAATTGCAGGTTTCACTATTAGCATAGGCAATGGTACTTGCCCCAATCGAATAAAAGACTCTGAGGATCCTAACCTGTGAATTACAGCAGGAAGTGTGAGCTCTACAACAAGTGCAGTGCTTAATTTGCAGAGGTGCACTTGGGGGGGGGCACTTGCCATGCGTCTCTGCATCCTGGGCTGAACTCCATGACCCACACTGCTTTTTATCAATTACAGTACGTTGGAAGGTGGCATTGCTGGGGGCTCCTGCTTGTCATGCCAGCACACGGCTTCAGTCAGTCTGCATGATGTGGGTGCAGCTCTCCCACTGCAATAGCCGGAAGCACTGCAACAGCACAGTGAGTTGACGACAGCAGGACAGCAAGCAGCACCAACACCGGGCCAATGCCAGGGAAATGGCCATTGCCGAGGAGGGGTACTTGTCTTCGGTGCCAAACTACAGAAAAAGAACCTGCTGCGGTGTTTGAGGGGAACGTTCATCTGTTCAGTATTGATTGGTCTTGCATTTGGCCATCAATTCCCCATTGGAGGAAAGCACTTCTCTGTTGTCTGTGGGTAGACGGTCAATAAGTTCCACTTGCCAACTAAAAACCACAGAAGAATGTTAACGAGGAGTATTTTATTTTGTATTTTATTGGACATTTGTATGACACCTATACACAAGCGTTTCCAAGCGCCACAAGGAAAGAAAGGGGTAAGCATGGGATATCAAACAAAAAGCATCCAAAAGGAAGAGATACGGTTATATTGGCCTTGTGACAATCCTACCACGCATTAGGTGTTCAGAGAAGTACTTGAACATGTATCATGTCGAGTCACAAATACTATGTTATTTTATTTTATGTTGATTGACATTTGTACATCGCGTATCTGCCCTAGTCAGTGTATCCATCACACATTCATAACCTACTTGTGATTATACATCCAACACACTGCACTCCTTACCTGACACAATAACTGATGTGCCCATTTATGGACAACTACTTGACTCTTTTTCATGACCCCTCGGTCTAAACTTACCCTACCAGCTTACTCAATCAGGCAATCCTCATGTTATCTTCCCCTCTCCTTGTCACCTGTGTCTTCTGATCTCTCTCTCATTTTTCCCCTGTTGTCCCCAATTCCAACATACCTTTTCCCCTCATTTTCTTTCACCTACAGACCACGGGCTGCTTTGCACCGTGGTGGGGTCACTGTTCACCCAGACATGCAATGTCTAGGCGCTCTAAGACCACAATGGTGTTGAGGGGCCGCAGTATAAAACGAATTAACATAGCATAACAAATGAGGCTGTGTGAGTCGCAGCTTTAATGCCGTCAACACTCTGGGGAATACCTGTTGTTCATGGCAACAGTGGCAGCGAGCTGCGCACCCTGATGCATCACGGGCATGCTAGAAAAACATGCCTGCCTTTGTCTTTCAATTTATCTTTGTTTCTACTAATTATCTTTCCTTATTTCATTCTTTCCTCCCAATGCATCCTATCTTGCGTTGCTATTTGTTCTTACTTGCTTTAATGCTACATACATGTATTTTCAATTCCTTCTTTCTCTGCCTCTTTCTAGCCTTTGTTCTCTTAGGAGTCTCTCGTATTTTCCATTACTTTATTCCGTGTAGTTCCTCTTCTCTTTCCTACTTTCTTTCCATCTTTCAACTAATAATTGATACTAGTGCCACCATGTTCAATTTTCTTCCAGGTGTTGTCTTGATGAGCGTAATTCTTTGGTGGATGATGCACTAGACAATCTGGAAATCTCTGCCAACCTTGTTTACTAAACATTAATACTTGGTGCGTTTTATTGTTATGCTTACAAACAAACCGATTGGTTTGTTTTTGCACGCCTTACCTGACGGTATGCCCACTCACCCTATTGCGTGACTCTCGCACTGTTTGTTTTCTTTTTTTCAGGCCACCATGGAAAGGGCAATGGGACTACATGTAGTCCCATCTCCCTGTTTCAGGGTGGCCAATTATTGTGTTGTCTTTTTTTCCAGTGTACTTTAATGGCCACATGGAAAGGGAGAAGGGACTATGCATCCAGTGCACTATAGCTCACCCCGCCACCGAGGAGCAGTAAACCAGCTCATTTGGACTGAGATCTCTCTGTATCCAGAAGAGACCCTAAAACCCTTGGGGGCCTCCTGCTTTCTATCTTTCTGTTTGGGAACCTTGCTTTTCTAGAGAACTTTTGTCTTCCTGGAGTTGAAGAGTAGCTACAGATCTGACTGCGGCGGTGAGTTACTCTTATATTTGTATTTGAAAACGATTCAAGGCCTAATTTTAAGTGTTAATTTACCATAGTTTTACCATAGTGTATTGTGTAATATTGTTTTTTTTCTGTGAACAATGGTTATACGCATCTGCCTGAGTGCTCATCCTCGCTACCAAATGGTGAACCAAGGGATCTGATGAACCCCTTGATTGACCTTAGATTAAAGGTTGCATGTGCTGGGGCATCAGGGAGTATATGGAGGACCACTTTTCAAACCCTTCAAAACTACCTGTGGCTTAGATTCCAAATCCCATCCGCACAGTTATTCCTTCTATCTCACAACATGAGTGCCCTCCGGCCAACCGAACTCAAATTGCTAAACTCATTTCAGAAAGCGTTCAAAGTTCTCACGGAATAGCCCTCCACAGAGAGTCGAGAAGCGCCATCTTCCTTAGCGCCTTGCACTTGGATCAGAGCATATGGACACTGTGCCCGGAAGCGGCCTTGTGATTCATGATGCACGTGCCAGCATGACACAAGATGCCACACTGGTACTCCTCAGAGAAATCAAAATAGAAAAGCTGGAAAATAGAAATTAAGAGGATAGAATCTCAACAAGCGGGGAGATTTAAAGGTGAAAAAGAACCGGGCATAATTGGTAAATTTGACACATGACAAGGGCAAGAATGGCATTAAAGGGCGCTAAGGAAATGCAGAAGAGCAAAGGCAGGCTCGGAATTTGAACAAGCTTCTGCCGCAGACGCGCTTCTCATTTTGTACGTGCCCAATCTGTACTCACTCCCTCTCTTCCCCGGCACGCACCTAACAGCTCGATTCCGCTCTCGCCCTGCTGAATGCCCGCTGACGGAACCGGACAAGAATGCCAGGCGCTTGATGGAGCGGTCCCCAGACCCACCGTCGGAGGGGTCACAGGGGTGGTATAGAACTTCAACAAAGCAGAGCGCTAGCAGATTAAATAATTGAACGGATGTCAATCCGATTTTCGTAATACATGTTTTATTGAGGTGCCTGCGAAGAAAGAGACAAAGGGACGGGGCGGGGGGACCAGATCGCCGAGAGGGACTGGTCCTCTCCGCAGAGCCCAGTCAAACTCCCCTTGATGTCTGGGAGGAGGGGCTGGAGGGAAAGGGGTGCCGACTGCGTCAAGCTCTTCAGGACCTGAGGGACTTCCGGATTGGTTTCCATGGCAACTATGGAAGAAGGGGAACAGATGCAATAAAAGTTTGAGGGAAAGGAGCTCGCTAAAATAAAGAATGGGTGGCAGAGGCACAGGGAGAAAAAGGACAAAATAAATAACGTTTAATTGCAGCTCGTGGTGGTCTTCACGGGCCTTCTGGCATGCTACGCAGCCCTTATACAATGCACCGCAGTTTCCCAGTTGAGTTGTAGGCACCATTGCAAAAGAAAAATGGCATCACATAGTTAAGTGATGACATTTTCTTTTGCAACGGTGCCTACATCTCAACTGGGAAACCGCGCTTGCTACATTGTATAAGGGAGGCAGAACACCGGCGTTCTACAAAAACTACATTTCTGGGGGCGGGTGAGGGAAAGGGGGGTAACTAGCTATGGAGGGGGGCAGTTTAGAAACTACACTTCTGGGGGCGGGTGAGGGAAAGGGGGGTAACTAGCTATGGAGGGGGGCAGTTTAGAAACTGGGCGGTGCAAACTTAGAGGATACGCCCCCTCTGTTCCTTTCCCCACCCGTCCCTCTCCTACCAACCACCACACACTCCCCATCCCACCCTCTACCTGCCAGCTCCTCCGTCCAGCACATAAGCACGCACCTATACATACACACACACACAATTACACATTCACTCATTTAAACATCCCATTGACCATACACGTGCTCATTTACATGCGCACCTAGTCCCCATACATTATACACGCATTCTCACACACTCATTCATACATACATCCCAATCACATTCCTTGCACACATGCATACATACATAATGAGCTAACATGCAACACCCTTTCACACTGCTAGTTTCAGAAAAGGCTTCCCTCGCCTCTATGCCTAACAAAAAGGAAGTGGCAAGTACACATATCAGCCCCCTTCCCTGCATGTGAAAGAACACATAACGGTGTTATCTGTTCGCTTGCATCCGTGGGGAGGGGGCTGATGTGTGCATTTCATTTTTGTTAGGCAGTGCATTGATGGAAGCCTTTACCAAAACTCGCAGCTTTGCAGTTTTGCTGCGTTTGTGAAAATAAATGTTTCTACACGAATACAGTAACACTTTAAAGCCACTGGTTTTGGGAAACGCTTCTCTACCCTCTCTGAGAAACAAAAAGTTCCGCCCTAAGCTCAAATTTCGGGGGCGGGCTGAAGCCCGGCCAGCTCAATGGCATTGCACAGTTGAAGACGACCAGGAGCTGCAATTAAACGTTGTTCCTTTGTCCTTTTAATGAGGTAGAGCTTTACAGGCCGATTCATGGAATTAATGTGCGCTGAAAATTTCGGTGCAAGTGTGCGAAAACGTGCGATTCGCAGTGAAAGAGCGAAAATCGCAGTGCAAGTGCGAATATCGCAGGGAAACCAGTGCACATCTATTCATGGAAATCCGTGCGCAAGTAAAATCAGGGATGTGCGCTGAAAAAGTGTGCGGCGCACAGGTCATTTAACGGCGTGCGCGAAGGCCACAGCGAAAGCGCACATAGCGCGGCGCACATAGCAAAAGTAGGCGTAACACGGGGCGTAACACTCGGAATGGGGAATAACTGGTGAAAATGTGGGCGAAACGGGGGAGGTACAGGAGGCAAGTGCGCGGAACGCCCACACGCTCGCCTACAACACGTATTCATGGAATCGAATAGGGCAAACCAGCGCATGGGCAAAGACGCGCACAGACCCAAACCCGTCTGCCACACGAAGGCAGGCGGTAGCGTCCCTGCGCTGGAAAAAAATGTGCGCCAAAATGTGCGCTAACAAAAAGCACGAATATACAGCTCTGATGAATGTCCCATACTGTGGCCCCCTAGGACAAATGACGTGCAAAGGGGTACGCGACAAACAGCGACACCCGCTGTGTGAAAAATAGCGTGTGCGTGTATTCTGGGTGTGCGCGGGAAGTTTTACACACGATCGGGCCTGGGGGAGTGGGGTACGTGTATTTCAGGGGTGGGCGTGAAGTTCTACATGCGATCGGGCCTGGGTGAGCGGGGTATGTGTATTGCAGGGGTGCGTGGGAAGTTTCACACGCGATCGGGCCTGGGTGAGTGGGGTACGTGAATTACTGGGGTGCGCGGGAAGTGTCACACGCGATTGGCCTGGGTACGTGTATTTCAGGGGTTCGCGTGAAGTTTCACACGCGATCAGGCCTGGGTGAGCGGGGTACGTGTATTCCAGGGGTGCGTGGGAAGTTTCACACGCGATCGGGCATGCGTGAGCGGGCTACGTGTATTACTGGGGTGCGCGGGAAGTGTTACACGCAATTGGCCTGGGTACGTGCATTTCAGGGGTTCGCGTGAAGTTTCACACGCGATCGGGCCTGGGTGAGCGGGGTACGTGTATTCCAGTGGTGCGTGGGAAGTTTCACACGGGATCGGGCCTGGGTGAGCGGGGTACATGTATTACTGGGGTGCGCGGGAAGTGTCACACGCGATTGGCCTGGGTACATGTATTTCAGGGGTTCGCGTGAAGTTCCACACGCGATTGGGCCTGGCCGAGCGGGGTAGGTGTATTACTGGGGTGCGCGGGAAGTTTCATACGCTCGCCTACAACACGTATTCATGGAATCGAACGTGGCTAAGGCATGCGCCCAAAAAGACAGGCCAATCCGGAAACACGTACGCCAGCAGGAAGCAGGCGTACGTCGACCCACGCATCATAAAAGTGCGTGCAAACAACAAACAAGCTCAGATGCCAGGATGAATATACCGTTCCTAGCAGCAGTGGCCGTGGGATACCGCAGAAGGAGGAGGAGGATAGTCAGGGCCAGAATTTTTACACCCAGAACCAGCCTTTTTGGGAAGCCTGATGACCACGTGTATGGGAGGTACAGGTTTCCACCTCACATAATACTCGACCTGGTCAGTGAGTGGGAGGATGACCTCACATCACCCACCCTGTGCTCCCAAGCACTCAGCCCCCTGAAGAAGGTCCTTAATGTACTGCACTTCTTGGCCACTGGTTAATTTCAGCGGATAAGTGCCATAGTGGGGGGGGTGTCACAGGCCACGCAGTCACGCTGCCTACACCAGGTCTTGGCCATCATCACTACACGCCCATCAGTCCGCAGGCACATATACCTGCCCAGAACACCCGCAGAAAGGCAGGCTGCCGCCCAGGATTTCTACGGGGTGGCACAGTTCCCCAAAGTGCTAGGTGCCATTGATTGCACCCATGTGGCTCTACGTCCCCCCAGGGCATCTGAGCACATGTATAGAAACCGCAAGCACTGGCATTCCATCAACATCCAGGTAGTATGTGATGCCAAGGGAATCATCACCTCACTATATGCCAACTATCCAGGGTCCACCCACGACAGTTTCATTTACAGAATGTCAACCCTAAACCGAGACCTAGAAGCTGGGCGGCATGGCGATACATGGCTTCTTGGTGAGTATAAATGCCACTGCACATGCATGCATGTCAGATACTGAGTAATGTCACAACCCCACTAATGATACCCATCACCACCTCGCCAGGGGACAGTGCCTACCCTCTGAGCACCCACATGATGACGCCAATTCGGAACCCCACCACGCCACCCCAGGTAAGATACAACACAGCCCACATTGCAACCCGGGGCATAGTGGAGCGCACATTCGGAGTGCTGAAGTCACGCTTTCGCTCCCTTGATCATTCTGGCAGGCAGCTGTTATACGCTCCCCCAGTAGTGTGCAGGATCATAGTGGCAGCATGTGTCCTGCACAACGTTGCAACACGCCGGGGCCTGGCCATGGACATGGTGGTGCCCCCACATCCCCAACCACATGCACGCCCGCTGCGCATGGGAGGGGGAAGGGCACGGGGTGAGGCAGCCAGGACGCAGCTGGTGGATAATTACTTCACCTAAAATCACACCCCTGTGGAGTGCACACATCCCTGGCACATACCAGCTGACTATCAATGATGATGAGTCAAGTGGCAGTCAACTGTCACAACCATACCAGCCTGAGATTGTTCACCTGGAAGTGTTCCATTGTGTGCATCCCTACCTACACAAACACCACCAATGCTGTGTCATCAAAAGACACACTTCTATGCTGCTAAAATCATTACCCCCTTGCAAGATACAACATGACAACAGTGCCATGTCACCCAACCCCTCCCCAGCACCGCCACCCAACACACCATGGCATGTCATGCTATGTGAGAGCAAAAAAAATGAATCCCCAAAAAATGACACAAGTGTCACAAAGTGCAGTGTCCCGAATGGAAACTGGCCACACACAATATGCTCCCATTAATGTAGAACTGACAACACACATGACCAAATACTTACCACACTACAATGCAGCTACCCAACCCCAAACATAGCATTCACATGACAGTACTAAGTTAAAGGATACATAGTCTTACAACCTGGTGACGCTAGCACATCGACCACTTCCAACTGTACAGTGTGGTTGCCATGCAAATCTGGTAGTGCACTGCTTACAACATGAACTCCATCTCCAAAGAAGACGGCCTTGTGAAGACATGAGGAATGAACCTGCAAATTCGGAGGGAGACATGGATGCACAAGCACACATCAATACACCATGCAGTGTACAATACAACAACAATATGCACTAGGAATGTATACACAGTATTGACTACAGACTGCCCACACATGTCATGGGAGTCCAACGTCACTGTGTAAGTCACTGTCACTTGGGCACACCCTTTGCAAGCCCATGGAAACGGGAGGCAGGAGGCATGTGTGTCTCACAAACCCAAGCATCTAACCCAAACTCAGGACAAGCCTGCATGTGCCCAGCCGGAATACAGTGGATGCCCACGGGAGCCACACAAGGCAACACACTGTAACAAAAAATCAAAAATCAAAAATGGCCATGTGGGGAGCAGGGGGCGTGGGGGAGGCCACCCAGGAGGTCCGAGGACAGGGTGCACACCAACAGCCACCTGTGTGGATGTTGCAGAAAAAAAACACCTCCATGGGCTCATGGCCTGCACGGCTACGCTATCGTGAGAGATTCTGAATCGCTGGGGTCGCTCTCATTACTCTGTGATGCTGCTGCCACAGGAGGTGGTGGTACTATGGGAGGCAGCCCACGCAAAGCCCTACTCTGGTCCTCATTGGCAGCAAGCATGCAGGTGTGGAAGGTCTCGTTCTGGAGGAATATGGTGCGGAGATCCCCATGCACCACCTGACGTGATGCCCGGACCTCCTCCCGAGTTGCCTGCATCTCTGCTGAGAGCGTACGTGTGACCCGCTCCAGCAGCTGTTCTGTCCTCTTGACAGTGGAAGCCTCAAGGTCCACAAGAGTCTGCCTGAGGTGATGGCCCTGGGACTCTAAAGAAATGGCTTCCCGCAGAGTGTCCAGGGCCGCCCGTCTGTCCCTGTTGGACGCCAACATGTCCTCCCTGAGTGATTGGCAAATGGAGTCTGTTGCCTGCTGTAGTTGCTCCATCTGCCTTTCTGGGGGGACAATGGAAGTGGCCACCCTCTCCATTGCTTGAGCCATCATCTCAGATGATGCTGCCTGTTGGTTTGCCATACCGTATATGGATTGCTCCCATGCGGTATAGCCTGGTGGCGTGCGGCCACCACGTCGGCGGGCACCACACCTGTCTGGGGCAAGGCAAACTGTGCCTTGCTGTGTCGGCACTGCCTGAGGCTGCAGGACTGCATTCCCCCTCTGATCTGCTGGCCCAGGAACAGGATCAGATGTTGCGGAGTGTGGCCCTGCATCCGAAACCACCAAAGGCAGACCTACCAACACTGACATCCCCATAGTGGGCTGTACCCCTGGTGCAGGTGGGTCGTACAGAACAGAATCCCTTCCAGAAACACCTACCTGCGAAGTCAAATAGGTCTCATCATCCGAATCAACACCTGAATAGAGGTCTTGGGAGGTGCACCCAGAGACAGCCCTGGAGAGAACGGTCTGCAGCAAGAGTGGGTTCTCACCCACCACCACACCCCGTCCCCCACTGGTGCCGGTCGTGCCTGAGATCCCTCCTGGGTCTGCACCATCTCCTCACCCTCAACAGCATCAAGTGCGTCATCCCCTGCAAAAACATGAAAGACAAAAAATGGAAACAGGCATTAGCACCATGGCACACAATTAGGCCTGACAAGCTACAGAACTAGTACTTGATTGACACATGTCCCACATGACTATAACCCTCCCATGCATGCACTGTCACTGAGTTTGAAGGGGAGGAAAATGTCAGACACTGATGACACCAAGATGGAAGAGCAACACATTAGCTGCATGCTGGCTAGCAGTGCCATCACACATTGGCCTGTGAGTGGCATGTCCAATCCACATACATGCCACATGCCAACACACAGATGGCATGTACCATAGGCATGTCACATATTGTTTGACAACAGGGCTGAGAAATGCGTAGTGAAAGTGTGGGAATTGAAACAATCAGCCTGACTGAACACTGAAAAATACGGAACAATGTTGTTGCAAGATGCCACTTCAAGGGCAACTGGCGTGATGTTGCACAAAATGTTCTCTGTGGGCAGAAGGGATACTGTAATACCCAAATACAGGGGCGCAGAATGTTTTGGATGAAGCACATGGGTGACCCAAACCACTCAGGCACACACACCCTCACCTGGCACTCAATCAGAATCCCTCACACACACAACATACATATGGATCACACACACATGCATGTGCACTCACCGGACAATGCCTCGTAATCTGGCAGTTCTCCCACACCTTGGATCTGTTCCTCTGTGATGTAGGTCCCAGCAACAGACTCATGTACAGTGAGCTCAATGTCCTCTTGTGGAGACCCACCTCCAGTCACCAGAGTAGCGGCATGACTTGAGGCCAGCTTTTTCTCTGCCCTGCGCTTAAGGTCATTCCAGCGCTTGTAGCACTCACCAGCTGTGCGCCTCACAAATCCAAGGGCACTTATGATGTCCGCGACGGTCTGCCAGTGTGCCTGACGTTGAGCAGGTGTGGTCTTGCACCCTGAAGTGATCAACATTTCTCTGTCATGTGCGGACACATACTGCACAAGTGCATCACGTTCGCCATCATTGAAGCTAGGCTTCCTTGGCGTGCCGTACTGCGTAGCCGTGTCTGGGGTATCAGCCTGTACTGGATGAGCACTCTTCCGCTTTCTTTTGGAAGGTGGTGGCGATCCTGAGTGGCCTACGCCGCTCTGGCCACTGGGGGCAGGAGCATCGGTGGACTGGGTAGTTGGAGTGTGGGAATGCACACTGAGCATGGGACTTGGTGCAGGCATTGGCTGAAGTGTGACGTAGTCAGGGGGAACGTTAGCAAGATGGACTGGGACCAACACTGCCCTGGCTGGGAGAGTCAGAGTTGGGGTGGATGGAGCTGCAGCTGCCCCTGCAGCCTCCCCACCCTGCCTACTCGGGGCAGCAGATGACATAGCTGCAGCTGATCCACATGTCCGGGTGACACCAACCTGCACTGCCACACATGGCCTAGACTTGGCGACCTGGAAGTCAGCCTGGGAGTCACCCTGTGCCAGGTCAGGTGCCACAATGGGCCGGTCCAACAAGGGCTGAGCAGAGATGGTGTCAGCCACGTTTCCCTCAACCATGGGGGGGGCATGGGTGTCCCTGACTGGTCCTCCACACATGGGGGGCTAGGGGTACCCTGCAAATCCCGGCCACGTCCCCTACCGCGCCCACCACGCCCACCTCTTGAGGCTCGGCCACCTTTGCCACCCTTCCCGCTTGGTCGCCTCCCAACCATGGCACTGATGTTGTTGTGCGTATGGGAGTTGCAGTAAACTATTGTCCTGGGCAATTGGGGGTAAAAGGGGTTGGGTACTAGATGGAATTCGTACCCTAGTGCTCTAGCAAGGCTGTATGTGACCCCTGGGGAAAGATGACGGGTCACGGAACGCACAGGCACCCCAAAAACAGAAAATAACGTGCACGCAACCCCTCGTAGACCACGTGCGTGGAAAAATGAACCCGCACTACGCTGTGGCACCCAGAAACACAAAAATGAACGTACGTGTGTTACACGCAGCCTACAATGACCTCTGAAGGGGTACGCGACACACGGGGCAAGCACAGTTGGTAAATACGTGCGCGACTCAAAAACTGCCTGGAAAAAGAGCGTGAAAAATACACGCGTGTGTGCGTTGGCAACACCCCCGGCAAAAGAAGAATTGTACGCTGTCTGAGGAGACAGGACAAAAGAAGAAGTGAACGCTGTTTGAGGAAACAGGCCCAACAGAAAATCAGAAAAAAGCTGTCAGAGGTAACAGGGAGTACGAACTAGAAACGCTGTGAAGTAAATCGCGTGTGAACCGACAAGAAGTACAGAATTCACCCACTCGCTCTCCACGAAAAAAGCACGTACAAGGAAATGACGTCCTACACGTACCTTTTGAACCGGCCCACACGTCCAACGTCACTTCCGCGTATACGCGCTAAGGCCCTATCCTCCAATTACACGAGCTGACACTCGGACGTGCAGTTCTTGGACGTGTAACATGCACCCAGGTTCAGGGAAACGCCCGCGCGCGCACGTCACAGAGGCGCTTACGCACTAAGGGCCTTTGGTCCAATGAAATCGCGTACGCGTGCTGACGCGCTTACGCGCTAAGGGCCTTTCCTCGAATTACACGCTGACATGCAAGATTTTCACGTGCCAAATCACTCCGTATCAAGCTGGCCACGCGTTCGCACATGGAAGACCACGCTCCTGCCCAGAAGGCCGAATTACTGCCCCCCAGAGCCCCGAGCATGCTCCCACCTGCCATCTACTGCTGCCTGATTGCTTGCTGCCCACTTGCCCTGCCATTTGCTTCCTGCACGTCAGCCCGGGGTGCTGTTGCTGTGACCACCCCTGCTGGAACCGAAGACTCCCGACTGCTATTCCATCGCTCCACAGCCCAGCCCCAGGACCCAGTTGCCCACCCACACCTGCCTCTGGGGTTGCCATGTCGGGCACTACACCATCTGGCACCACTGGCAACCCCCAGCCAGAGAGGCAGAGGGCCACCAGCTTCACTGCCACCGAAGTTGGTGTCCTGGTGGAGCAAGTCCTGGGGCAGTATGATGCCCTCTTCGGAACGTCAGCCGCCGACAAGGAAGGACGGACTCGGATCTGGACGGACATCATGACTGCCATCAACGCGGAGGGTTGGCTGTCCACGACTTCCAACATGTCAAGAAGCGCTTGGAGGACTTCAGGTCCAGGACCCTCAACAAGGCCCGGCGCCTCTTGAAGGCAGCGGATGCTAAGGGGCGCTGGGGCCACCTGTCGGAACATCAGATGAGGGTCCTGGAACGCATATGCCCAGCGCTCTATGTCCAGGTCCTTGAGAGGCAGACCCGTCTGGAGTCGAGCGGTAAGTTTACATGCATACTGATTGGAAGCTGTGCGTGTGGTGGTGTGCCAGTAGTGTGCAGGTTGTACATGTGGTTTTGTAGGGCCATGTATGGATGTGTATGTACAGGGCTGTGAGGCTGACACATGCAAGTCCTTTCATGTGTGAGACACATGGATGGTGTATGTGTGGGTAAGCATGCAGGCCAAATGCAGATGTGTGAGCACACGTTTGGATTACTGTGTATGTAAGTTGGCATGGTTGTGGAGTCACACATGGATGTTGGTTCCAGCTGCATGTATCTGCATCGTGTACATGTGCATGTGTGTGTATTTGACATGGATGCAACAGTGATGCAACATGGATGCATGTGAGACTGATATGTAGAAGACTGATTGCCAGATGTGACATGGATGCCAATCTCATCACTGCGACAGTTGGCGGAGGTGTACACATGCATGTAATTGTGGTGGTGTGTGTGCATGTCTAGTGCACTCCCTGTGTTTCATGTGATGTCTGGCTCACCTTTGGCTGCTCATGCTGTTGTATGTGTATGGATGGTGCTGGCTGTTGCAATATAGCTGTGGAATAGCTCATGTGTGTTAGTTGCAATGACATGTGTGTTGGGGATTGTGATGCCATGTCTGAAGTTTGACAATGCCACTCATGTACAACTGTCATGTGTGTATGAGTCCATTGTACAGTGCCCTGATGCCTGTCTCCTATCTCTCCCTGTCTGCAGCGTCAACTGATGAAGAGGGCGGAAGAGGTGCTGTGGAGCACAGGAGCAGGGATCGCACCGCCAGCCGGAGACGCAAGGCCCGGCTCCCCTCCCAGGTTGTCATCTCGTCGGGGAGTGAGGAGTCTGGTGCCGTGTCCCAGGTCGCAGCTGCCGAGGGGAGGTCCAAGAGGCGGTGTTGGACTCCTCGGCAGCCGAAGGGGCAGCTGAGACCCCACATGGCCCGACGGAGGAAGATGGCACGGAGTCATCCAGATTGGTGGGGGGTTTGGTGGAGGAGGAGGCCGTGCAAGGGACAGAGACGGGGTCTGGAGGTGGGGATTCCACTGGTGCTAGTGGTGCAGTGCAGGGTCAGGGACAGGAGGCAGCACAGGCTGCTGCGGAGGTGCCTGTGTGTAATCCTGTCCCCGATCCTGTGACTGCATCATCTTGCACCAGCAGGGATACCTACGTCCAGATCCGTTCTCAGGGAGGGGATTGGCTTACACCAACTGGCCTTCCTCTCCCTGCGGATGTGGCTATCCGGCACCGGGTTGAGCCTGTCCTGGGTGGGGTGGCGTTGCATCAATGTGCCATGCAAGCTGACCTGCAGTCTTTTCATGAGGAGAGTGCACGTCTTCTCGCATGGCTCGTTGACCGCGTTGACCCACTGGGACAGCTCACCAGGGCCGGATTCCTCTGTTTTCTGGACCTTGTTCCGACCCCCTCCTCAACTGAACCCCCTATGCGCCAGTCATCCTCCGTGCCATCTTCCCACCCATGTGTCACCTGGGTGCCCTGTGGAGCTGCCTCTGACCCTGCAGCCAGGCTGGTGGAGGACACATCCCTGCCACAGTCGGGAGTCGGACGTCCAGCAGGGGTGGCCACTTCAACAACTGCACCCCAGCTGGAGGATGACATGCAGGCAGCAGGAGCCAGGGCACAGGCAGCGGCACAGCAGCAGCAGCAACAAGGTGGGAGCCATGATGGCTCGGGGCCTTCATCATCAGAGGGGCAGGCATCGGCCGGAGGGCAGGAGGACCCTGGACGGGAAGTGTCTTCCGTGTGGCAGCGGTTGGGCCATGCGATAGATGCGGAGCGGCAGCGGGCGGAAGAGGCATGGCTCACGATGGTCAGGGCGGAGAACTCCATACGTAGGGCTCTGAGGCGGGCCTAGTGCCTCAAGGCCATTCGCAGGGACCTGGAGTTCCAGATGTCATCGTCCCTGTGAACCCTCGGGGCCATGGAAGAGGACCGCCTCTGGACATCGAGCAGGAGTTCGATGATGCCCTGGCCCGGAACATCAACATGTGAGCCGTTGGACTTGCCCGCTGCCCTTGTAAATAGTTAGATAGTGTTAGGTTTCCTTTGTTTTTTTCTTTTTTTTGGTTGCGCTTGGACAATGCACCACGTTTCTGTATATAGTTTTTCATTAGGTAGTATTTTTTATAGGTTTCATTTCTTCAGTTGGGATCATGGACCCTGGGTTGTTCATCTGTATATAGTTCACTATTGGATTCATCTTTTTTTTTTGGTTTTCCCATGGAGCAATGTTTTTCACTTTTGTTTTTCCCTTGGATTTACTTTGTTGGACTGTGACTTTGGACACCTTTCCTTTGGATTATGATTTCTTGTTTTTCATTATTTTACGGACATGCAGCTTTTCTTTTTTTATTCCCATTGTTGTTTGTTTGATTTTAATTCCGTTCATGTTGCTTTTAATACATTTTTTTCTTCATACTTCATGTGTGGTATTGTCTCATTGGTTTCATGTATGTCATGATATGGGTTTTCACATTCACTTGCAACCATTGTGTGTGTGTGACGGACATGTGTTCATTTACATACTTGCCAGTGGGGTTGTATCATATAATTGCCTTTTCTATGTGGGTGGGAGCAATACTTGGTAGGGTCTTTGGTCTGGGGAGGCTGGCCATAAGGGCCATAATTGAGGATTGTCATGACCTGGGGACAGGGGGACATGAGTGGGGGCCTGCTGGCAGGTGCCCTGCACTGCTGGGGGTGGGTGTGCAAGGGGACATGAGTGGGACATGAGTGGGGGCCTGCTGGCAGGTGCCCCGCACTGCTGGGGGGTGGGGGTGCAAGGGGACATGAGTCGGGGCCTTCTGGCAGGTGCCCTGCACTGCAGGGGGGTGGGGGTGCAAGGGGACATGAGTGGGACATGAGTGGGGGCCTGCTGGCAGGTGCCCTGCACTGCTGGGGGATGGGGGTGCAAGGGGACATGAGTGGGGGCCTGCTGGCAGGTGCCCTGCACTGCTGAGGGGTGGGGGTGCAAAGGGACATGAGTGGGACATGAGTGGGGGCCTGCTGGCAGGTGCCCTGCACTGCTGGGGGTGGGGGTGCAAGGGGACATGAGTGGGGACCTGCTGGTAGGTGCCCTGCACTGCTGGGGGGTGGAGGTGCAAGGGGACATGAGTGGGGGCCTGCTGGCTGGTGCCCCGCACAGCTGGGGGGTGGGGGTGCAAGGGGACATGAGTGGGGGCCTGCTGGCAGGTGCCCCGCACTGCTGGGGGGTGGGTATGCAAGGGGACATGAGTGGGGGCCTGCTGGCAGGTGCCCCTCAGTACTGGGGGCTGGGGGTTCAAGGGGACATGAGTGGGGGCTTGCTGGCAGGTGCCCCGCACTGCTGGGGGGTGGGGGTGCAAGGGGACATGAGTGGGGGCCTGCTGGCAGGTGCCCCTCAGTGCTGGGGGGTGGGGGTGCAAGGGGACATGAGTGGGGGCCTGCTGGCAGGTGCCCTCCACTGCTGTGGGGTGGGGGTGCAAGGGGGTAATGCGTTGGTGATCACTAGTGCAAGGTGACATGTGGCTTGGCTGGGGGGGCATGCCCATGGTGGATGGGCTGCCTGCGGGACATGACCAGGGGTGCAGGGTAGTCCCCTGTGGTGTGGTCTGCCTGCAGGGGCCGTGGAGGGTGTAGAGGGAACACCTGGGAGGACCCACACTGCCAATTCACGTGTAGGACTCCCCTGCACCCCCGAAATACACGTACCCCACTCGCACAGGGCCTATCGCGTGTGAAACTTGCCCGCACCCCAGTAATACACGTATCCTGCTGGAATCGCGTGTGTAACTTTCCGCGCACCCCTGTAATACACGTACCCTGCTGAAATCGCGTGTGGAACTTCCCGCGCACCCCTGTAATACACGTACCCTGCTGAAATCGCATGTGGAACTTCCCGCGCACCCCTGTAATACACGTACCCTGATGAAATTGCGTGTTAAACTTCCCCGCAACCCCAAAATACACGTACCCTGCTGAAATCATGTGTGGAACTTCACGCGCACCCCTGTAATACACGTACCCTGCTGGAATCACGTGTAAAACTTCCCCGCACCCCAGAAAAACACGTACCCTGCTGAAATTGCGTGTGGAACTTCCCGCGCACCCCTGTAATACACATACCCTGCTGAAATCGCGTGTAAAACTTCCCCGCACCGCAGAAATACACGTACCCTGCTGAAATCGCATGTGGAACTTCCCGCGCACCCCTGTAATACACGTACCCTGCTGAAATCGCGTGTAAAACTTCCCGCACCCCAGAAATACACGTACCCTGCTGAAATCGCGTGTGGAACATCCCGCGCACGTTCCTCGCTCGGCGTTTGCTGTTTGCCAGCCCTGTATACTGGTCCAGGGTTAGCGCAGCCCTTTGCGCTTCATTGGGAATTTTAAAGGCTTTTCCTTGCGCGAGGGCGTTCTTGGGGGCGTAACTGGCGCTGCTGCAGGGTTGCTGCGCCACTCTGCGCCACGGCTGGTTTTGGAGGGTAAAATCCATGAATACGCTGTGCGCGGATATCGATTTTAGCGCACGCGGCTGGCGCAGACATTCGCACGCGCACACCGTGCGCCAGCCGCTTGCGCCACTTTTGTGCGAAATTCTATGAATTACCCTGTTAATGAGGCTGTTTATGAACGCGCCCCGAACTCGATACGCAGCGCTCTAACGGCTCACTTGGGGGCACCCAGAGAACACAGTAAACCCTCATAGCCATGCTATTCGCTGCATGTGCTGGGCCACTCCCACCTCATATCAGTTAGTACTAGGGTTACCAAGTGACTCCATGCCTGGGGGCATGTCGTCTATCCAGCCAGGGCCGGCCTTAGGGCAAGGCCGCCCGGGCGACCACCCAGGGCGCCATGAGCCACCTGCCACACCAGTTCGGGGGAGTCTTTCAAATTCTCCCCCGAGCTGGCGTGGTGGGAGAAGGCACGGCAAGCGCCTTATTGAAATTAAACGTGCCCTGTCTGGTGCTGGGGTTTCCAGCGGGGGACATGGAGTATTTAATAGCAATAGAGTGCTGATGCTTCCGCATCAGTGCCCTATTGAAGTGATTACCTCCCTGATCTGACGCAGGAGTGTGGCTGTTTTTATTAGATTAGGGCGCTGATGTATTAGCATCAACTCCCTATTCAAGTGATTTACTCGGGAGCGGGGGGGGGCTTAAAAAATAAGTTTTGCCCTCCCCCACAGGAGCCAGGGCCGTGCAGGGTGTCCCAAATTTTTGTTTCACTGCCTGGGGCGCTGCTGCAGCAAAGATCGTCCCTGTATCCAGCAGTGGCATTTCTCTTTGGCTTCTCTCCCTCACCTGTATCCCCTCTGTGTAACCCCCTCTTGCCCCTCTCCCCATGTACTCCAAACCAAGTGTACCCTTGATTCTCCATGTTTCTGATTGGATCCCTATTATTAATGGGTGCCACCTTTGTTTGAAGGAGAAATCTAACTTTTAGCCACGCCCATATTTTAGAAGCACCACCCCTTGACACACTCCTTTCGTAGATTCGAAAACTGTAGCACAATAGCAAAGGGAAAGAAAAAAAAGCATGTTAGCAGTTATGTTTTTATCTGACCTATATTTCTTTTTTTAAAAAGCAATATGCATTATTAAAATAAAATTTAAAAAAAGTTATGTATGGCTAAAGTGATATTTTTCACAAAATTATATACCATAGATTTATTTTTACCTTGGAACAACGAAAAGCTGAAGTGGTTCTGACAAAAATGGATCCACTGATTCAAGCCAGACCTGACTAGAGTTGAAATCAAAGACTTTGGCCTCATTCCGACTTTGGAGGTAACCACGCCGCTATTTGCGGCATGGCTGCCTCCAAAATCGTAACGACTCCGCCCTGGTGAATGGATTAATTACCGGTCCATTCCAAGGTTGGAGGGACCGGTAATTCCCCTTTCACCAGGGCCCTTCCCCATTCACATTTGACCCCCAAAGGGGGTGCCGGCGCCATCAACCCCGTACCGCCTGATTACGAGTTCCCCTCGCGGGACCCGCTCTGCACGTCTGGTTTTACCAGACGGTTTTACCAGACGTGCAGAGCGGGTCCTGCGAGGGGAAGAGGGAGCAAACAACGGAACCGCTCGTAATCGGCCCGTTGTTTGCTCCCTCTCCCATTCGTGTTCAGCCCTATGGGGGCTGAAATAGGAATGGGGAAGGCATGGGTTCCTGAAGGGAGGAATTACCGGGCCCTCCGAACCCAGAATGGCCCAGTAATTCCCCATTCTGGGAACCCAGACCGATTTTGGCAGCAGCCATGCCGCCAATAGCTGCATGGCTACCGCCAAAGTCGTAATGACGGCCAGTAAGTCTAAGAGGCCAACAGAAGCCCCTTATTAACAATACCCATTGGAAACTAATGTTGCCAAGCTCTTTGAAACTGGTTTTGCTGATCGTGAGCACTGTATCAAACACGAGCATTACACTAATGATGAAAAATAGTTGATAAGGTAACTGCAAATGAAATGCCGATACGAAAAACCCTGACAACTACATGCTATCAGAGTGTAGACTCCACAGTGGAGACTAATGAGCAGCAAAGTGGTTTTTCCGATTCCAATAAGTGAAGGCATCTCTGAAAGAGTTGTTAATGATCCATGTTATGCATGAGAGTATACAATTTTAGAACACAGGTGCAGATATTAGAAGACTACGCCTGTTCTGTGCAGCATAAATAAATAGTAGAGTAATATTTTGGTCCTGAAGAGGGCAGTACAAATAAGAATATGAACCGCTGAAACCAGTGACCCTTTTTTGTGAACTGAAGGATTATCGCCCAGCGAAGGGGGAATCTGGGTTCACTAAAATAATAGATTGTTGTTTTTTAATTTTCCTACAAGTTTAACATGTTAATTTTTTCACAGATGAGGGGGGGTAGTCCAACTATTTGACTTGCCACCTGTGTAAATCTTGTAGGTGTTACAGGATTATTTTAAGGATTATCAAGTAGAATCATTGTGTTTGGATGCACCTAAGTACATTCTAAAATCACTCTGGTCCCAAATTTAAGAATGTGGATATGAGGGGTAAGACTATTGAATAAACTATAGTTGAAGTGATAGGGACAGTTCTCCTTTGCTATAAAGAAGGCCCATCGCTGCTTTTTAGGGACAGACGGTACAGGCAGGTTGATTTAGCCTTATATACACTTAGGTAGTGGGCCCACCCTGCCAGTCACAGCCCACTGCCCAAGTTAAGAGCACGAGCAAATATATAGCCTCAGAATAGCTCCCAATCAGTGAAACTCTAAATGTGTGCATATTAGATGTTCCCTTAAAAATGGGTCTAACACATTTTCAATGTAGTATCACTCATACATAACACTCTGAAGAAAAAAAAAAAAAAATATATATATATATATATAAAACAAACACAACTGCCATTAAGCAGTTTACAGTGGCACTCCTCCATTGCTAATCCAAGAACGACGCCACACCCACATTCACCGTGGTAATAGTCCTTTATTTGCTCATAGGTGGACAGCTCAAAAAACAGACACACAATAACGCCTTTCACCAAAACTGGGCTTCGTCGGATTGTAAATGACACAATGTGGATTTCCTATTTGACCAGTTTCCTGTTTCCATGTAAGTCCCTTCCATTACTTTGAAACACTAGACTCCACATTAATTTTGCACTGGTTAACCACTAAAGGCAGCCAGGAGAAGATGATTGACCAAATAATAACAACTCAGATCAGGATCAATGGACTGCTCAAGTACCAACAAATTTGATAAAAGATATGAAAGCACCCAGTGCTCTTCAGAAAAAAAAACAAATTCAGTCCACAAGCACAAAGCACACCATAGATCAATGACATTTTTGATGGCATCTTTGATGTCATGGGTGTTAGTCCTTGCAGCGCACAGCGGTACCGTGAGTTATGGTTGCTTATCTTGCCATAACTCTTAAATTCTTGGGGTTTTGCGGTTTTACCTGTATCCATAACGTCCCTGTAACAACGTTTTTCCATTGAAATTCAAAGGTTTTGACTAGTGCAACTTTAAAATAGCGTCCCTTTTAACAATGTTTTTTGTTGATTTATTTCATAGGTTTTTAGTAGGTAGTGCAACCAGAAAGTTCCTTCAGTATACATTTTTCAGTGAAGGTGGTAGGTTTTTAGTAGTGCAGCTTAACCATAACGTCCCTTTAACAATGTTTTTTGTTGGTTTATTTCAGAGGTTTTTAGTAGGGCAGTGGATCCAGAAAGTTCCTTCAGTATAGATTTTTCATTGAAGATGATAGATTTTTAGTAGCGCAACTTAACCATAACGTCCCTTTAACAATGTTTTTTGTTGGTTCATTTCATAGGTTTTTAGTAGGGCATTTTATCCAGAAAGTTCCTGTAGCATCGTTTTTTTCAGTGAAGGGGATATGTTTTTAGTAGCGTAACGTAACCATAACATCCCGTTAGCAGTGTTTTTTGTTAGTGAATCTGATAGGTTTTTAGTAGGGCACTGTAACCAGAATGTTGCTTTAGCAGAGTGTTTTCTGTGAAGGTGAAAGGTTTGTGCTAGAGCAAATGAACCATAGCGTGCCGTTAACAACATTTGTGCATGGAATCATTGGCTGCCCTCGTGACAAACTTGTTGAAAGGGCAAATTCCCCTGTGAATGTATCCATTTATGCTACCCCTTCCCTTTGCTAATAGTGTCTGTGTATCTTAGAAATTGAAGGTGTACATGTTAAATGTTGGGGAGTGTGTGAGTGGTTTTTCTTTTTCTGTTACCAATGCATGGTGAGTCTGTGGCGGACAGTACTGTATCAGATGGCTGCAGGGGAGTAATATGGAGCTTTCCTAGGGAGATTGCACCTGGCTGGCGTATGTGCAATCACAATGCAAGTTTCCGTAGGACTCCAGTACTGGCCGCATCTTCCAATGCACGTTTAAGTAGTTGTGGGAGTGCATGTCTGTCAGTTGCACAGCTATTCACATGTGTAAGGCATCCTCTGTGTGCTGATAAAACCTCCCCTGTCGCCAGGCCTATGGATTCATACGGTAGGCTACAGCATTTCAAGCTGTCATGGCAACTGCATGGGTTGCTCTGCAGACCTACCAATGTATGGCTGCAGAACCCCAGGCCCTATGAGGCCCACTGGAAATCAAGGAATAGTAACCTCCAATGTACGGTGGGCGCGTTAAATGTCGCATTAATTTGATTGATGTGCTGCTTGCCTTCCCATGACCCGTGAAACAGACACACCATCTCTGCAGTGAGCATTGTGACGGAAAGTGTCAAGGGTTCGCCGGCGGGTCGTAGAGCTGGAGTAAACATTTAATTGTAGATGTAACACTCTGCAGTGAGTCTGCAAAATGGCAAAGCTGGTGCGCCTTGGCCACTCACATACAACTACATGTAAAGAGAAGTAAACAAACAGCACATTCTTCGGAGTGCAAAGAATATCAGTGGTGGTTAGAAAAGTAGTGTAGCTGCACGGGTCTCACTGACTACTTCTCTTCCTGCTCCACGCAATGAAGCTGTGTTTCACCTTGTTGTAAGCATTCTTTTATTTCAGAATGTATTCATGTCCGTGAATACTGGTCCTACAGCTAATGGCGTACCATAAAGTGTCTGTGCTGCATGTGACGAGAACTGAAATCAAAGCACAATGCACCAGTGGGCAGGGGACTGCCATTCCAACAGTGCACTAGGATACTTTCCTCTGCATTCTGCACAGCTCCTCTGACCACCAACAGGAAAAATTGTGTATGGCAGTGGATCCTTAAAACATCATTGCACACTATAGACCCGTACCTGGCAAAGAGCATTGTATTGTGCATGTACTGCGACGTGCGGCTCTACAAAAGGAAAGTACTTGGAAGTGCTTGCGAACGGGCGGTCCGGAA
Organism: Ambystoma mexicanum; assembly: GCF_040938575.1. Classification (NCBI taxonomy): domain Eukaryota; kingdom Metazoa; phylum Chordata; class Amphibia; order Caudata; family Ambystomatidae; genus Ambystoma; species Ambystoma mexicanum. Next base: position 1,204,494,427 of record NC_090934.1, on the reverse strand, counting down.
GACTGACAATGACTGACGGCTATTTAAGTGAGGGCCAGCCAACATTTCCCTCTCTTTGTGCACTTCCCCAATGTTATCCTTGTAGGTGGTGCCCCTTCCGTACTGGGCCTTGCCTGCCTTTCCTTCTGTGTGGTGTGTTAAAAGATTAAAATAAATGGAAAGCAACTGGAAGAGGAAAAAAGTTCAATGAAAAAAGCTACTTTCAGAATTGGAAAGGCACAAATAGATGTCTTCACAATGTACCACGCTTTCTCAATTCCGGAATGAAATGAAAAGGAACGCAGCCACATCTGTGTCTGCGTGATGTGATAACAGATTATGCATTAGATCGGAAACATGTGCATGACCTAGGCAAGTGCCTCCTTCATCGCAAACAGTATGGAACTCTGGTTACATACTGTGCACTTTTCCCTACACAATGAAGAACAAAAATGGCGGCATGATCGCGTGTCACCAAAGTCTCACAAACACAAACCAAAAGCACTCACTGCATTGCGGGTACTCCATACCAGTTCAAATCTACACAGTAGAATCCAAAATGAGCAACCAATGCACAGTGTGTTCCATTCTCTTTCAATCAATGTATTCCGAACTCCCCAAAAACCGTACACTGTGGCTCGTGAAGCACACAGCCATAACCGCAACTTCCGCATTTGTATCAACAAATATACCGTGTATCACAGTTTGTGTGTAAAAAACACACACAGAAACCTTATTCAGCAATGCCGTAGCATACACAGAGCCATTGCTATGGCGCCATCTGCATAAGGGCCAGATGTGGCATGGGCAACCTTGCATCTATCGTAATGTCCGCAGACTTATCGAGCTGTGCGCTCGGGAGTGGGGAAAAAATGTCAACCAGGGTAGGGGATTTTGTTTGCAGTGGTGGCTCTCAAAAAAGCTGTTTTGTTTTATTATTCTTTTTCCCATTTTTATAAGTGTTTTTGTTTGTTGTTCTTCACCTCACATTCTTACAATAGCGTCTTCAGTGCAGCCTGTAGATTGGAAAACAAAATGTCATTGCCAGTGGGCAACAAAGAAATGCCATTTCCATTGAGAAGGTGCACATATCAATAACCAATGTTGTCGTTCTCACAGGAGTACATCCCAGCAGCACACACAAATTTACACAGGCTTCTGTTGATAAAACAACTTACGACCTCTGGCTGACAACAACATTAATTGGAATAGTTATATACTGGACTTGGTGGTATACATGAGTAAAGCTCCTACGCATTGGGAAAAATGTGCTTCACTGCTTTCATCATCTTTTTGAGTTGACGGTACACATGTGAACAAGTCATGGAACCCAAAATCAAGGCTCTTTAGTGCACGACCACAACGTGTACACTAGCGCAAGTGGCCACTCGTCGACATTCTGCAAGCAAGTGTCCAAAAATATGCACATTGACACCGCACCACAAAGCCTCCACTTCCTCCAAATTCAAATTGCCATTAAAGCCTCTTTCAATGGCATACTGGAGCAGATCTAGCACAAAGCGATCACCCACTATGAAAACTGTGCGTCTTGCCATCTCGGCCAGCCTCACTACACAGAATAATGAAACAAAATATGGCTGCCCTTTCCTGTGGCGCACACCCTGACCACCTGACTGGACAATTTCCACAGTCATATTTCCATTGGCCAGCATGGTGAGAAGCGCAGATTGTGGCATGTGCGCTCTCCATGTCACACTAGCAGTTGTAGCAGTTCTGTACAACAACCCCTGTGTGCTAGAGCATTGGAGGCGGCAGCAACCTTCTGTGGCCGTGCAGTCTGACGCTTGTGTAGGTCCTTTCCTCTAGTAGCCTGATGGTGTGTGTGTTGGGCGCTGCTGTCCTGTGTGATTCTGTGGCGCCCCGGTTCCAGTGGTGTTAGCAGGGACCTGCATTGGTGCTTCTGCAGCGGGGCCTTCTCTTCATCTATGCGATCAACGGGGGTTACCAGTTGCCTCGCGGCTCGGAGAATGAAGGATGCAGGCATGCGATGCAAAAGCATAAACTCTGGGGTCCAGCAAGCGGATGTAAGCTGTAGTGCAACCCGTTGCAGTGAGTCTGTTAAACTGTGGGTGGCTGAGATTATGGTCATTTTTGCAGTGTTAACAGCGCCATCACAAATGCAGTATTCTGGCCTGGGATAGTGTTGTTTTCCCAGCATATGTAGGGCCCCTGGTCCCTAGACCCTTACACGTGGTTCGTGCTAGTTTTACCGACCATGAGCGAGAAGGGTGGTGTATTTAACCCAATGGCTGGGAACCTGAATGCAACAGATCTGCATTTCAGCACACAAAGAACTGGCGTAGTAGATATGGTTGGCGCAATGGAGTCAACGCTCTCTTTGTGACTTTTACCTCATCTCAAGTAGAGCAATGGCCCCTTCTTATGGCTAATATTGCCAAAGAGCTTCTACTATGCAATAGCCCCTTCAATTTCGGTATATTGGTGGATGCTTTGAGTGCGTGGGTGGAGGATTTACGTCTGCCTAGAGTGGGTATGGTCCCTCTTACAGACATGTTTCCTGGACCATCCACATTGCTTCAACCAAACGATCTATACTTTGCTTCTCAAGCTACCTTGAAAATGTAGTCGAAAGATTAAGCCTCACAAACCGCATGCCCCAGTATGGAGCCCACAAAGGCCAATAGGATAATCTTAGCTACTAATGAGGAAGCTAAGTCTTCAAATGCATGTTGCAAAGGGGTGTCTCAGCACATATCCTCATCCTCCGAGGTACCGGTGTCTGGTCTACATGCAGTTAAACTTCCTCTAACGGTAGTTGATGAACATAAGAAGAGCTCCTCGTGGAACTTGTAATCCCGAAAGTCACAATGGCCTAGAATTAATGATCAAAACAACTCTGACTTTATTATGGACAAAAGGAACTTTGTTATAACTAATATCCCAAAAATGGAAAGTAAAGAGTCTACACAAGCATTACGCATTAAAGTACTCGCCTGGCTGCGCCAGAGAACAGGACCGGCGTAGTCCGGCGGTCTGATCCGTTGATTCTTCGCAGCCTGGACATTAATGACTGGTGTACTCAACTTAATAGTGACTGTGTATGAGTGGGCTGTGGGGGTAGCACTCTACCTGTCTCTCTAAAATGCTGTAAATATCTTCCCAGAGGATCTTTGAATTGCGACCTGATATTGTAAAGCACGTTTTCACATAGTTCCCTGGTTGATCCACTCCCTTGTGAACTTTTTGTGATTTATCATGCTTGCATATATTTGCTTTTATGGTTCCATGTCTATTTGTGTTGTATGTGCCCTCAAGCCTCTGGGTTTATTGGTGCATGGTATAAGTGAAATAAAGTAAAGTAAAGCACACACCACACCTAGAAACATTGTTGCACAATCTCTCAACCTCCACAGTCCCATTTCCATGGCCACCGTTCTGAAAATCCCTCGATGCAACTTTCATGCTGGGTGCGTGCGTGGGGGAAGAAATGTCAACCAGGGTAAGGACTTTCGGCTTTACGGGTGGCTCTGAAAAGAGCCGTTGCGTTTTTTTGTGTTTTTTGTTGTTGTTATCTGCTTCCACACAAAGAGCTTGTTTTTGTTTCATAGAGTTGTGTGTTTTCTTTTCGTCTTCAGATTCTTACAGGCACCTTTTGAGTGCATCTTGGAGCTCGGCAAACAAAACACCATTACCAATGGATGACAACAAAATGCCATTTGATTGGAAGACCTCTGCATTTGCAGAACTAATGATGTCATTGTTACAGAAAAACATGCCACGAGCACACAGAAAATCAGACATGCGTCTGTTATTAAGACACCTTCCAGCCTCTGGCTGGGTACAACAGACAATATAAGTGGTCCATACTCTTCTTGGTGGTATGGCGGAGAAAACCACCTGGCCATTAGGAAAAAGCCTCTTCACTGCATTCATCAGCCTCTTGTGTCGACAGAGCAAACGTAACCAAAACACGTAACGCAAATGCAAGCCACCATAGTGCATGACGGCAACATGCACAGTAGCGGAACTGGCCAGGTCGCTGCAAAGGGCATGCTTATCGGCTAAACTGAAGTCATCAACAGCGCACCACAATGCGTCCACTGCTTCCCAACCGAAATTGCCATGAAAGTGTCTTTCCTGGGCATACTTGTGCAGATCTATCACAAAGGCATCACCCAAAGTGAACACAATGCTTTTCTTAATTTTTCACCAGCGTCACTACGCACAGTAATGAATACCAGTATTACCGCCCCTTCCTGTGACCGACATCCTCAGTACATGATTGGATAATCCCCACAGTACCATTTCCATTGGCCAGTATGGTAAGAAGCGCAGAATGTGGCACGTGCGCTTCCCAAAGTACTGTGAGGGCTGCACCCCAGTAAAGCACAAACAGTCCTTCTTCCCTTTTCACTGTCCTCTTCCCACCACACTCTCATTGGGTATTGTTAAGTAGTCACACACGCATCCACCAATGCCATCCAAGACATCAGCATCTAAAACTGTCATTTCTCCACAAGACGTCATATGTACTGTTACAAATTCAGCCTGCAAGTGTGCTGTTATTGGAAAGCACATCCAGTGGAATGTTCAGTGAAACATTGCAGGATTTGTGCATGCACATTCATCCACATGAGCACCCATTACCACAAAATAAAGGTATGAAGATTTTTTTGGCAGTATGTTTACAAATATGTTATAAGTGCCGCTGCGCACAATATCTGTCAGTAAGCATCCCTTATGTTTTTGAAAAGCATAGTGGTTATTCACCCATCTCCTACCATGTAGTGGCACTTCAATGGTATCTACTTGCAACGGTTTAATTTAGCCATATCATACAGTGTATTAGCGAAACAGGAACTCTCTTCTTTCCTTCCGACAATGCTACAAATTGTTTTCGGCACTAACCCATCTCCTCCATAAATCGTAAAACTATGGCACCGAAGCCACCACTGAATGTGTTTTACCCACCTAAAGGCAGTTCCCACCTAAAGGCAGTTCCCAAAAGGTCAGTGTGTGCACGCCTGTGGTTCTTTGTGCGCTGCACTATTGCCACAGACTCTTTTAAATCAGCCAGCTTCTACTCTCCGCAACTCATCCATAAGAGGACTGCGCGCCTTGTCAGAAGGCCAGAGATCATATCTCTACCGGACTAAAATGTCTGCAATAGCTCCCAGTGGCTGCAAAGAATAAAATAAAATCCCTGTGCATTATGCACAAGGCTTTCTGGTCTCTGGGACCTCAATACCTTCCACTCTCACTTCCTAAATATCTGCTTGCACAAGTTCTTCCCTCATTCGCCTCCAGCAGTTGGAGGTAGATGTCTTTCTTCTGCTGGGGCCTGCCCCTGGAACAAGCTCACTGCCTCCCTGGAGCTTGCGGAGAACCATTTTAGGGTTTGGAAGCACTCAAAACCTTTCCATGTGCTTCTTCTTCTTCCCATCCTCTCCGCTGCCTAAAACTGATTGTGTACTGGTTTCCTACCCAACCTCTACTCTGTGCCTCAGGCCACCTCCCTCCCGATAATTCCACCCCTGCACTGGCTTTCTGCCAACCGCTGCACTTGGGGACTGTTTTCTGTAACCCTAACAGTCCAACCACCACTTGATGTCTACACTTATCCTTGCACTTGCCAACACTGGCCGTAGGGGCACTTATTGCTATTTTTTATTGGTCCCATGTACTCCACTTTGCCCTCCTTCTTCCCATTCACTTCCGCACTCTCAGTGTCACCTGGCCTAGTGGGATCAATGTCTCTGTGCAGCCTCTGTTACGCCTCCCTTTCCTCGTCGAGCTGTACAGTAGGGCGGAGCAACCTCTGACGGACCCATAGGATCAGAGCTCACCCTCAAGATGAGTAGCTGCACCTTGAGGAGGATGGGGTGCAGGATTTTCTTACTCCAACACAAATTAATAAGGACATGTCAATGGTTTGGCAAAGGGAAGTCCGTTTAATGACAACTACAAAAAAACGGGGAAACAAATGGAAATCAACAATGATGCGATCGCCTGTCTCGCCTCAACTCCCAACTTCTTCATTCAGACAGCAGTAGTTATAGAACATTCTCGTCATCAATGACGTGTAACCCTCGAAGTTTGTCATGCTATTCTATTGGTTGGGAAAGGTAACTTAAGTATAGGTGCTATATCTGTATATGGTAACAGAGTGTGAGGATTGGATAACTCTTATCAGGTGGTCGTCTACGCCCAACCCTCTACATCACTCATGATAGACGTCACTACAAGTACAATGCCTTATTGGTTCTATTAGATATAGGACCCTAGATTATTTGGTCTATTGTGATTGGGTGGGTTACACCCCTAGGCATAAATCTCCACTTTAATTAGCAGCATGCAGAATAGATACCCAGGTGCCTTGTGCCCCAAGATTCACCCTGCCTCCCTTCCATCAATCAGTACGTCAGGGCTATGTGTCAATTAGTTGGCTGAGGATGGCCTTGAAGCTGTAGCTTCTTATCAGGAAAAGTTATGGCATCCTCGGGTTCTGGGTGACTTCAGACGTTGGTACCTCTTCACGCTTAGCTGGTCACGTGTCTGGTCACCTTGAACATGCTTCCTTTTACTTCTTTTCGTGTATTTGATTCTTTCTTAGCCTCGCCACCTGCCTGGGGCCTCCTTATCTCGACCTTCACTGGCTGGCAGTTATACTCTGAAGTTTCAATTTTTTGGAGATGCCGCTCTCCTCCCTTCTTGGAGTTGACCTCAAATTCCTAGGCATGAGCTATTTCTTACTGAGTTTCGATTCCGCTCTTCCTCCCGAATCTAGCTGGAACATAAATCTTGGCCTTGTTGGCTTCCTGCAGCCTGGGCTTAGTTCTGCTTTTACAAAATGGAGTCGCACTATAATGTGCTTCATTGAGGTAGATATATAATTGGTGCTTGCCGCTCTATTCTTCTACTAAGCATTGCAAGCTGTACTGTTTCCTTGGCTTCTTGTTTTCCCATCCTATTTACAGGCATTTAGTTAGTTGCGCATTTTCATCCTTCCTTTATGGTTACGTTCTTTGTGCTGCAACGTTGTTTCTTCTTTTAAGTCTGTCGCACCATTATTCATAACTTTTTGTCTTGTGTGTCATCCTTTAGCCATTGTTTCGTTCATCTGTGAGTCTTCCCGGGCCCGTGTGTCGTCACCACTCGCTTTCCATTAAGGCTCTATGGGTCTCTTCTGGGGCAGTCTGCAAGTAGTCTTCATTTCGTGTTAACTGCTGGTAAGATTGTCTCAGTGGGTACCGGGCTGCCCAAGGTTGTCTGGTTATAGGCACTTCAACAGGTATTGCTCTTCTGATGGGCACTGGGCAGAATCCTAGAGCTGCTCTCTGTTGGCTCATTTGTTCCACGTACATCACTTATCTTGGCGAATATGTTCCTGGTACCTCGAACTGGGGGGCTGGGGTGCAGGCCATGTCTGGGACCTCTTCTATACTCCCCCCTCTGGTCAGTTCATCAACCACTTCTGCTTCTTCCTTTGGATTAGTCTTACTTGGTTCTTCTGCAACTTGTTCATCGTCTTCTGGGTTTGTACTTGATGGTGTGAACATGTGTTTCTTTGGAGTCCATATTTTTATTACTCCCTTCAAACTTCCTTCTGTTTTTACATGTTCATCTTTGTTCCAGGTCATTAGCTGACATTGTCCTTTTGGGCTGCAGTAGATCCACTTTCCTTCATATTTTCTTTGTTTTCTGGGATACACAAATGTTGTTCCTTCTGGCGCAAATTCGCAAGCCTTCACACAGTCTCTGATTTCTTCATCAGTCAGGTCTCTGGGCTTCCATGCTGGTTTGACATCGATCATGATCTTTATTCCAATGGCTTTCTTCACAGTTTTCTGACATTGTGTGATGATTATCTTAATAACACAAAATCCTAGTAGTATCATAAATAGCAGGGCTCCCAGAACCTTGAATATGTCTGCCATCCATTGTTGGACCCATAATAATAGTGTTCCAAACCAGCTGTCATCATCAACTTTGTCAGTTTCATGAATCATCTGGTTCTGCAGGTGTGTCCGCATACTTTTGACTTCTGTTAAAGTTCCATTTTCTCCATCATGCGAAGGTATAAATGTGCAAGATGATTCTCCGATTTGTGCGCAAACACCTCCATCCATCGCGGTGATCATGTCAAGTACATATCTGTTCTGGAGAGTCATCAATCGGATTGCTCTTAGTTCTTCTTTGATTTCGTTGAATCATTTTATGGTGGTGTTGATGGTCTGCAATAACTCCCATCTGGTTATCTGCAACCATTTAGTATCTACTCCAACTTGGATGTGTGGCAGGAAAAAAATTGTTGTGAATACTGATGCGGTGAGGCTAAACAGCCTGTGTTCATATGGAATTGCAAGAAATGCTTCTTCTGATTTGGCAGAAAAGTAGTTCTCTCTCTTCATTCGAGATACCAGTTCCACAGACCTCCTCTTCCTTAGGTGAGCATCTGCTTTCGGGAAACTGTCAATATTCAGGTCACTTTTCGGGATCACAAGTGCGGGAACGTTGACGTTCACAATTGTGCATATGCCTCTACAGTTTTTCGGCAGTTTTATATATGCTTTGGATCCACATGCCCAGTAATGATCCGTAATTACTGCGGTTCCCTGAGTCATTCCGGGAGCTTCAAAGATTTGTCCGCAGTTTTGATTCTCTCCCATCTTCCTTGTGCCATTGTTCCTGAAGCACAATTATGGGCTTTCCAGTGGCACTATCTGCAATACCTCTATCTTCGACCCAGGTTAGTAACTTTACGAAACTTTGCCCATAGAGATTTGTAAATTTTTTGTGAATTTTCTACTGCTTCTTTGCAAGCTCCAAGGACCATCCACGCTCGGCATATCACTACTCTTTCTATCTGTACCTGGCCTCTATTCTTCCAAATTTGGGCTTCTTCTGGAGTTTTTCCTTGGACGTTCAGTCTCTGGTTAATTTCTCATCTTGTTCCTGCTCCTTTCACTTCTGGCTTTTCATACCTGATCAAGTGATTCCTGGTATGAGCTCTATTTCTTGTCTTAATGTCCTGCACATAATCATCTTCATTGGGATATGCTGTTTCCATTGCCCACATCAGTGAGGCATCTTTTCCCATGAACTGTCCTGTGGTGTTGCACATTGCCACGTGTGACATACAGTGTGCTGTTGGGACATCAACTTCTACAGCCACAAAGATCTTGGATTTTCCCATGCTGTACGGTAGGAGCGCACAGACGTAGCATTCTCCTTCAGCTTTTCTTCTTCTGACCTCTTTCATGTGTTGGTACCAAATGTTGTTGCATAGATGTGCTGTGCTGTCCAGGTAATCATTTAGTTCATTGTTATCTTCATGTGGGCTTCTCTGGATTCTTACTGTCTTTCTGTAGTTAGCTATAACTACATCTTTAAATGCGTCTGCATGGCTTTTCTATGCTGGGGGTCTCTCAAGCTTGCTTGTCTGCAAAGCAGGTTTCATTATCTGTATCGCTGTGGTAGGAGAAGTCTTTGCGGTTCAGTTCCTCTCTTCTTGTATTCTCCCATAGAACTCCTTTAACCACCACCTGTGTACCATCTGTCCCACGTATGGCTGCGTCTTGGGCCTAGTGCTTGTTTCTTGTGTCGCAACTGGTGTGCTTGCTACTATAGTCTCTGCAGTCTTATTTTTCAGTTCCTCCTGTAGTTTCTTTGCTCTGGCTATAAATGGGAATAAATGGTCTATGAGCATTTGTGGTCTTGCAGTGAATTCTCTCGTAGCTGCTTCTGTCTTCTTGAGGGCTCGTGCTATATCTTCTTCAGTCGGTCTTTCACTTGCTTCTTTTCGGTCACCTTTATTATGTTGAGGGACTGGTTGTTCGGTAGGCAGCCACATACTTTCTGTTGTCTTTGTTCGAGGTTCTGTAGCCATTGACACTTGCCCTTGTTCGTGTGCATTCAGTGTGTGTGTGCGTGTAGTGGGCAGTGCTATATTTTTATTCATTCCGTGCTGACCCTGTCTCCAGCTTTTCTCTTCATTTGTTTCCTCAAGTGTGTATGAATCACTACTAATTACGTTCAATTTTAGTTTGTTTACCTTACCATCAGGTTTTCTTGGAACCGGAATGACTATTTAGGGTCTGGGTGCTTTCGTGGGATTCATACGTACATTATCTGGTGGGTGCACTGAAATTGGAACGCTTTGTGCACCAATAAAGAATGCAGTTCTGATTGTTAAAGACAGAAAAACTATGAAAATCACTATGCATATGCACATAAACGAGCGGTATGAAAGATGGCAGCCTTTCCTTCCAGCGATGCGGGGGTGCCCCTCTGTTTGTGGGAGGACCAGGTTACTGTTCTGGGCCCCCATTTCAATCATGTCAACTGTTAAAGTTCTATTCTTTTCACTTACTCCATTATTGTCTCTCAGAAAGTTTGTAACATAAAGTGTTTTGTGTTTCGTAAGTGTCCCCCCTCTTGCGGGTGATGATTGTCTCTGGTTACGGGATACAGTTCCCTTGCTAGACTATAGAAAAAGATTAAACTAACACCTTTGGTGAGGCACGTTCATTATGCATATTCAAAATAGGTCAATTCCGAGTCCACCCCCCGAATTTGCTTCAGTCCTGAAGACATGCTGGATCCTGTTCAATGGAAAAATGGAAAAAATAGCAATCAATCAAAATCAAAGTAAAAAAAAATAAAAATAAGAAAAATAAGACTGTGAAGTTCTCGTCTCAGCTCTCTCAATCTGTCCCTCGGCAGAAAGATGAAGAACTGTGTCTCTGTCTCCTGGATCTGTCCCTCGGCGGAAGGTGAAGAACTGTGTCTCTGTCTCCTGGATCTGTCCCTCGGTGGAAGGTTTCACTGAAATCTCCTTAGATATTCTCTTTGAAAGTTGGACATCTCCATTTGGAGCATGATTCCATGGAGGAGTGTTCCCATGTGTGCGACATTAGCTGGATCTCTGATGAAGGTGATGACGTCAACCTCGGCAGGTCTCTCCACCATTTCTGGAAAGTCAGTTACTAGATGGAACAGGACATTGTGCGCCAGGCGGCTGTCCTCGGGTGACAGGGACATTTGTCCTGCTTTGCTGGGCTCTGGATCACAGGCCTTTCTTTTGGCGTGAACAGTCTCTACACTTTCCTGCTGCGTGGATTGCAACCAGGTAGTTGAGCTTGACCCACAGCTGTTTCAAATGTTCAGTGTTTCTTGGGTCTCTAATGTATGTGAGCATGTCCATGGTTCACCCGATGAGTGTTGGGCATTCCTCTATGATACGAAAGAAAAGCGTATATGTGAGTGCGGTGGAAACATTTGTGACCTTATCACTGTATTTGGGTAACACAGCGAAGGCTTCCGCGATGACAGTCAGCAGTTGCCGGATTACTTTCTTGAACAAAGTCTGTGACACAGGTTACTCTCCCTACAAGTGACGGATATGTCTCTAATACTAATTGGAAGTAGGCGAGTACATCCCTTGTGAGATTTCTGCTGGGAGATACCATAAGTTCTGTGAAACAAAGTCTTGGTGTTGATTGCTTCAGGACACTGCGTTGAGCTCTTAAAAGAAAAGTCTTTGCTCAGAGTCTATCAGAGTCTTGTTTTCCAACAATGCTTAGGTGCGGCTTTGTTCAAAAGTTTGTATTATCAGTGTGTTGTGGCTTAGATGCGCAATTCTCTTCTTCACCCTGCAACTCTGATGCACAGAGTGTCCGTTATGTCCGTATCCCCTTTTTTGGTTAGAGGAAATGTCCAGTTTAAGCCACAACTTGCAAAGGAGTTCTTTTGTCTTGGCTTTTGCTGCTCATGCGTCCTTCTTTCTCGTCATGGATCTTTTCTGCACGTACTGAGGTTCTTCCCCGTTGTCTGTGATTTCTTCCCGGTGAGGTGCAGCTAGAGGGCTTTCTCCGATATAGGGCTTAATGTCATTTAGGAAAATCCATGCCCTCTTGCCCTGCAATTTGACAGCTGATGGAATGCAGTCCTCTACGATAAAAGGGCCGGTGAATCTTGGCTCATCCCACCTTTTTCTCGTGTGGTTTCTTACCAACACAGTGTCTCCAGGGAAGATGAGTGGTGTGTATGGACCTTGAATTGAGTCTGTTTCAGCCTCTCCTGCTGTGTTTTGTGCTGCGCTGCACCCTTTTCGTCGTCGCTGTAGTTGGTCTGAAACAATAGTAAGGCTTCATGTCATGCAGTTCAGGTATTCCTGCAGCTCGGTTACCAAGACCTCTCGGGTTGACTGGGCATCACATCTAGCTCTATCTCATGGGTTAAGGGGGTGTTCATTCTGCTTCCCGTAACTATCTTGTGCGGCATAAGATGATGGTCGGAGCCTGGTTGGTTCCGAAGAGCATACAATGCCAGTGGTAGACAGCGCAGCCATCCACTCTTTAGAGTAAGCTTCAACTTGGCTATCCTTTCCTTTAACAAGCCATTGAGCCTCTCACAAATACAGTTACCTTCATGATGATACGCCGACGAGAACTTGTGCTTTATACCAAGCAGCAAGCTGATCTGCTCAAAGTCTATGTTAACAAAATGTGCCCCGTTGTCTGCCTCATCACTTCACACCCCCCCCATATAGGGAACACTTCCCTCACCAGGAATTTGGCAGCACAGATTGAGTCTGGGTGTGTACAGGGACCTGCTTCTATCCATCTAGAGAATGGGCACACCATTAGAATTAAGTACCTGTACCCATTACACACTTGAATCATGTCGACATAATCAATATGTAAGTGCTGAAAAGGCCCATTTGGCCTGGGGATGAATCCTCTCACTACTTTTAGTGTGTGCCCAGCGGTGAATTGCTGGCAGATTATGCAGTTCACCATAAAGAATGCAACATGCTCAGCTAAATTCGGTGTAAACCAGTCTTCTGCAAGCGTTGCAGCTAGATTTTCTTTGTCATGTGAAATGGGTAATGGAACTGTTCCAATGCTATTTTTAGTAGGGCTACAGGTATTACTGGTTGACCAGTGCTGTCTTGCCACCACAATCCATCAGAGGGGTTTAAAGAACACCCTCAATGCTTCCACAGGTTCTTTTCATCCTGTGGTGCCTCCCCTTGAAGCTCCATCAGTTGAGTCTGCCCCATATTAGTATAGGCCTCTGGTGTGGCTCGAGCTACCATCATTCATTCATGGGTGCGTGCCGCTTCTACTTCCATGATCGTTTCACTTTTAGACGTCATTCGCTTGGCTTCCGTGTCTGCTGCATGGTTTCCGCGTGACACGAAATCTGTCCCCTTTGTGTGGCCGAGGCATTTCATGACCGCTATGCCCACTGGGAGCTGTAGTGCCTTAATCAGCCTGTCCAATAAGACTGCGTGCTGTACTGGTGTGCCGTCCGCTTGGAGGTAGCCCCTCCTTTTCCAGCACGCTAGCCCTGCATGCACTGTGGACGTCAAATAGGCAGAGTCACTGTATACCGTTACTTCCTGGTCTGCATGATTCTCAATGGCGAGTATCAATGCCAATAGTTCTGCAGCCTGTGCTGAATAATGAAACGGTATTCGTGCACTGAAGAGTACTTGAAATTGTCTGTTTGCTATGTGTTTCATTACAGCAACACCTGTATATCTTTGACTGTCTTCTTAGTCAATTCTCGAAGACCTGTCAATAAAGACGATCTCACCTCCCACCAGGGCATTTTCTTTCACCTTTTGGATTTCATTATAGAATTCTTCGTAGTTTGCGCAGTCGTGTATCGGCTCGCCTTCAGTGACTGGCTCAGCTATGAACGTAGCTGGGTTTTCTGTTTTACATCGAACTATTTTGATTGATGGATTGGATTGATCACTTCATATGCAGACGCTCTCTGAAATGCCAATGTGCCTTTTGGTTTCTCTAAGATGGTGAATAATGAGTGCTCGACGTATAACGTCATGAAGCATCCCATTACAATGGTTGTCACCTTCTCTATGGTGAAATCTGCGGCAGCTAAGCTTTGTTCACATGGGAACTGGCCTCTCATTACTGGGTCCAGATTCCCACTGTAATACGCCAGGGGCTTGTACCCCAACGAGGTTCTTTGGGCAAGCACTGCCGTCATAACGCTGCCATTTGTATGTGAAAACAGGTAGCATTCCTCTGCATAATTAGGAATCCCGAGAAGTGGGGCCGTACAAATCACTCTCTTGAGTTCCACAAACCCCTTTTCCATTGTCTCAGTCCATTCAATCCTTTCCTTTGTCGCCTGGGCCTTCTTTAGGGCATGGAGCAAGGGCTTGGTATATGAGTTGTAATCGAAGACCCACGCTCTAACATAATTGCACAGGCCTAGGAAGCTCTGCATTTGCTTTGTCGTGAGTGGCTTAGCCGTGTTCATGATAGCTTCAGCCCTTTCTGGGGTTACCTTTATCCCCTCATGCAAAATTAACTGGCCTATGTACAGCACCTCTTGTTGACATTATTGCGACTTTTCTTGTCAACCTTATATCCTTTCTCAGCCAGTATAGTCAGCAGCTGGACAGAATCGTGCCTACATTGCTCTTCAGTGGTGCTGCAGATCGGAATGTCATCCACATACTGCAAAACAACACTGTTCACTGCAATATAGCTTAGGTCCATTTGCAGGACTCTGTTGAAAATGGACGGAGATTCACAATACCCCTGTGGCAATCTCATGCTTTTTAGACGCATTTGTCTGAAAGTAAATGACATTAGATCTTGTGAGTCACGGTGCAACGGGATTGAGAAAAAAGCATGTTTCAAGTCAATCACCATGAAATATTTCACCTCGATTGGTACGTTACAGAGAATTGTAGATGGATTAGGGACCAGAGGGAACTCGGCTTCAACAATATTGTTTAATGCTCTTAAATCTTGGATTAAATGCCAAGACCCTCCCTTTGATTTCTTGATGAGGTAAATCACTGTATTACAGGGTGATTCTGGCGTTACTAGGATGCCCTGGTCCATCATGGCAGCAATTGTCTTCGCAATCCCTTCATCTGCTTCTCAGGTCATGGGATATTGTCGTGCTCCTGGTAAAATTGCTCCTGGTTTTAGTTTAATTTTCACTTCTCCCACCCCCTTCAGGAGGCCTACGTCATAGGGTCCTGTAGTCCATACTGAGACAGGCACTTGGGCCATGTCGTCATCAAAATATTCCAGACGCTTCAGTGGAAACATCATTCTCTGAGGCACTTCTCGTTTGATCATTTTGACCCAGAATATGAGACTTGCTTCCACCCTCGTCTCTTCTAAGTCAGTGTGTTCTTTGAACAGATCGTCATCGGTGACATGAGTCACTCGATACCCTTCTTCAATGGCGATAATCGCGCACCATTGCCTGCCTTCGTCACCGTACCCTTCGACCAATGCTACTTTCCCTCGTACTGCTGCAATATGTATCATCAAGAGAAATACTTGTCCCTCTTCTTCATGTATAGGTATTCTTAGTCTGAATAGAAACTTGTCAGCAGTTCTCATGGTCCTATCTGCAAGACCTGGCAATCCCGCCATAAGCACGCATATGCCATATGCGAAGACGTCTGGTTCTAACAGTATAGCTCTCATGGCTATGCTTCCGGAGAATGCTCTGATCATTTTGCATACGTTTGAATAATGCATTCCTGGAGTGGAGCATACTATGCCCTCCTCCATGAATGAGATTGTCATATTCAGTTTTGTCATTAAGTCTCGACCCAAAATGTTCACTGGGGTCTGACGTGAATATAATAGATGCACATTAATTTTGCACTCTCCTACGGAGACTGGGAGTGCGTCTGTAAAGGGAACTTGACTGTGAGCTCCTGTGAAACTCTGAGTGTCTATGGCCTGGCCGGACAAGGAAAACTTGCCATCTCGTATGCACCCGTGTCAACTAAGAAGGAATATTCTTTCCCCCCTATGACGACATTCACCCTTGGTTCCCTGTTAGGGTCTGTTGTCACTGATAGGATAGAGCACATCCGAGTTCCCAGTGAGCTGTCCCAGTTCATATACAAATTGAGTCCACTGTATGCTTGTGGATTTTCTCCATTCCCAGGGTTGCCTCCTCTTCCGCAATTTGTGCCCTTAGACATTTGTGGGATTGTCCTTGTGTCAGGTTCCCCATGTTAGGGGGTGAACCTCTTGATGTGCACCTTGCTGCAAGCCTGATGCTTGTATCTGCACTGTGTGATTTTGTTCACCGCTCTGTTGGGAGATTGCCGGCGGATTCACCGTGCCTGTTCCCATTCCTTGACCATTTTGCCACGCGCTTTGGCTTCTGCACGAGCGCGCCACATGCCCTGTTATACCACACAGCCAACATACTGGCGGTGGTCATGCTATCTGTCCATTTGACATATCTGGACTGCCCATCTGCAAGTTTTGAAAGCCTCCTTGATTACTCTGGAAACCTCCCAGATTACCTTGAAACCCTCCCTGATTACTCTGCCATCATCTTCCCATAAACCCCCTTCCGCTCAGGTACAATCCTGCGTTACCCTGGTTGTTCTGCGGTGGGTTAGTCACCTGTTATACTTTCGGTTCAGCTGGGCTTGTCAGCATGGCTCCCTCAAGAGCATACTTTGATAATTTCTTTTGCACCAGCTTTGCTTCCTCACCCTTACGAGTTGCCTCCTTTTTTTGATTCTTTTCTTGCAACAATCTACAGTAATGTGTAATAGTCAACTGTATTTCGGCCCGCAGTTTAGCTTCTACCCCTACCAATTTCTTGAGCTGTTTCTGCATCGGTTCTGGCAACCCTTGGCACAATATATGGTAGAATACAGGGATATATTTCGTCCAAGATTCATGCGTTTCGATCACCCACATGTCTTGGAAATTCTGTATATAAATCAACGGATCTTCTGACTCCTTCATTTTTTGAGTCATTATAGATCCCATATCAGAAGTGTCTGGGTACAGCACTCGTAGCACTTTCCAAACTGCTGCTCTACAGTTATTAAATGGTGCTCCGTCATGGGTAGTGTTAATTATGGTTACACCAGGGTACCCTGCCCGTTTCCACACATCGTCTGCTCTCTCACCAAGTATAGCGATTAGGTGGTCTTTAATGTCCCCTATAGCTAACGTGACACCCCCTGTCATCTTTTCTAACTCGTGTATCCATTTCCCAGCTCCCGATGTCAGCATTGGAAGCTTATTTTTTAGGTGCTCTCGATCCATGTGTGGCCATGGAATATATTGTGGTCTCACTCCCCCTTTTTCTAGCAGCGGGAATTGGAATGTGCAGTCTTCCTTCTCTTTCCCCATGGCTCTCCTGTCCTTTGCCGGGGTATCATTCCTGCATCGCTGTCTACCTGGCAATGTCCTCAACCTGTCTACATAGGCGCGTGCTGACACCCCCCTCTGACCGTGGGGTGCTCCCCCATGTCGGTCAGGCTGTGCGGCAGACTCTGATGTCCTGGGTGCCCCCTCGCTAGCATCTGACCATCGTACCCCTTTGTCCCTTGGAAGCCGCTTTTCGCGCCGTCTCCCTTCTTCATTTGTCTCGTCCTCAGTTTCCCCTCCGGAGTCCGACATTGATTGTTCCGAATTCAAGCAACTCCTTGCATCTTCGTCGTTCTAACTCATTTCTAGCCTGTCCAGGGACAGTCAACCGCTCCCACTACTTCAGGTGACATCCTCGGTGTCATATAACTGAGTGCTTTCCAAGTGCTCGTCTTCCCTTCCCCCGTGGGAGGTCGGCTCCAACCCCATTTCATCATATATTTTATCAGTCGTTTCCCTGATGCCTCTCGTGTCGAAGTAATCTTCGATATTTACCCTACTAGTGCCTGGTGCCTGGGCAGGAAAGAATTCTTCAATGTCTTCCCATTCTACAACAGGATTGGGTTTTTTAACTTCCCTCTCCAAATAATCAAGTTTGCGTACCATCTGTCTACGCTTACGTTTACTATCTCCATCGGCTTCCTTGCGCTTCCTCGCTTCTTCTCTAGTCTTATCTTCTTCCCTTCTCCTTTCATTTCTTCGTTCATTTACCCTCCTAACTTCGTCATCTTCCCGTCTCTTTATTCTCCTTTCACATACTCTTTGCTCTTCTTCCAACCTTTGCAGGTTCTGTCTGTACTGCTCATAGGCTGCGCATTTTTTGCGACTGAGCGGTTTTCCTTGCTCTTCGCGATATAGCTGTTCTCACCTCAGCCCGCCTTTCTTTTTTATTGTCTTGTTCCTTATTTCCTTTTCCTTCTCCTTTTCCCTTCTCTGTGCCTCATCAGACTTCTCTCTTGGTCTCACATCATCACTCCCTTTACCATCAAGTTTCAACAATATCTGTTCTCCCATCCATTCGTCTTTTGTGAATGCTATCTCATCAGTTCTGTCTTCACTTCCTTTCCGTTTATTTCCCTCTCTCTCTTTATCGAGAGGTGCACTAGTCTGTGCCTGATATTTCTTTTCATCATCGCGTCTCTCCTTGTCCCTCGGGACTGTGGAGGTAAGATTAATTTCCTGATCCTTCCCCTTGATTACATTGCTACTGTACGTAGGTGACTCATATGCGGGGTTACTATAACCCTTAGCTGCCTTAAGCTCTCTTAGCGGGTAGAGTCCCTCTGACTTACTTCCCTCGATCTCTGGCTCAGGTGGGGCTGGTGGCGCGGTAGGCGTCTCACCCCCCTCCGTGCATATGTTTAATATCCAATCTGCGGGTGGCTCTTCCTCCTTCAGCTGTTCGAACATTTTCCAAAGTTCCAGAACAGCAGGCGTTTCCCTAGTTTCTTGCCTGTATATGTGGCATGCAAATAAGTTGTCATATGTTGTAAGACGGCTTTCGATAAAGACCCGTTCTGTGACCACGGCATAAACATCTTGTGGGCGGTACCCATAACCCACTCAGTGCTATATTTCTTAAGCTTGGGTGCCTGTTTAGGCAATTGCTTACATCATTGAGCGAGTGGAGTAATCTCCTCCATGCTTGGACTCTGTTTCTAGCAATACTTTCATGCAATTTCACCACTCCCAACAATATGAGCGAGCACCAAATACTGCAACCTCCAATCCAATCTTTCCCGCTAAATTGTATATCATCAATTTACTCAAGAACATCAATCCGTGTGCGATTCCCTCTAAACTGCAGAATCGCGTAAAATCCAAACTTTGTTTTAAACAATCAGTGATACACAATTCTTTACATGTGACATACAACAGAACACGTATAATAGACACTTGACAGACTAGACAGACACCAGCTGGACACATATATCTCTGCCTTCTAATCAATACCCCGACATGGGGTGTAAACGAACTCCCTTAACGACGTCTTTAAATGTGATCGTATCCAAATCGTCCCCTATTCTGTGGGCTGTGAGTTCACGTTTCTTTTGACCGCTATATTAAAGTGCAGGAACAAGGCAAATCCTCTCATTTTTATCTCAGGTGTCCTCCCTGGTATCCTCTGTTTTTCTCTCGGGTGAATATCTCGGTACCCTCTGTTTTCTCTCGGGTGTCTATCCCGGTAACCTCTGTTTTCTCTCGGGTGTCTAATCCGGTAACCTCTGTTTTCTCTCGGGAGTCTATCCCGGTAACCTCTGTTTTCTCTATTAAACTTGAGTCATTATCCCCTTATATATATATACAGTCTTCTCTACTTCTGACTATTTTGTTTTCTCCGCCACCCTCCGTTAACTTTTCCCTTGCTTGTTCTAATGCCTATAAGACATTTGCCAAAGTATTGCATTTTTTGGTTCACTCACCGCTCGCATGGTTCCTCTCTGGATCTTCGTGATCATGGCCCCTCCTTTACCGCCTCCTTCTGACTTTTCGTCCGATCGGCTGCCCGTAGGAATGAGAAGGGTTATGCTCTGTAAGGCAGGCTCCTTCAGACCCACTGCAGTTTGGAAGGACTTTCACTTTCATTGTCCACGAGAAGCTTCTCAGCCGAATGACGAAGGACTTGTGATATTATTGAAGGCCTAGAGTTACTTCATGTCGACGGTCAATAGGTGTCTTATCAATAATCGATATTCACTACTTGATGGTCAAAACCATCCTCTGCTACCAAGTGTACAGGAGGGCGGAGCAACCTCTGACGGGCCCATAGGATAAGAGCTCACCCTCAAGTACTTTCAAGAAGAGATAGCTACACCTTGTGGAGGATGGGGTGCAGGATTCACTTACTCCAACACAAATCAATAAGGACAAGTCAATGGTTTGGCACAGGGAAGTCTGTTTAATGACAAGTACAAAAAACGGGGAAACAAATGGAAATCAACAGTGATGCGATCGCCTGTCTCGCTTCAACTCCCAAATTCTTCATTCAGACAGCAATAGTTATAGAACATTCTTTTCATCATTGACGTGTAACCCTCAAAGTTTGTCATGCTATTCTATTGGTTGGGAAAGGTAACTTAAGTATAGGTGCTATATCTGTATATTGTAACAGAGTGTGAGGATTGGATAACTCTTATCGGGTGGGCGTCTACGCCCAACCCTCTACATCACTCATGATAGATGTCACTAAAAGTACAACGCCTTATTGGTTCTATTAGCTATAGGACCCTAGATTATTTGGTCCATTGTGATTGGGTGGGTTGCACCCCTAGGCATAAATCTCCACTTTAATTAGGAGCATGCAGAATAGACACCCAGGTACCTTGTGCCCCAAGATTCACCCTGCCTCCCTTCCATCAATCAGTACTTCAGGGCTATGTGTCAATTAGTTAGCTGAGGATGGCCTCGAAGCTGTAGCTTCTTATCAGGAAAAGTTATGGCATCCTCGGGTTCTGGGTGACTTCAGACTTTGGTACCTCTTCGCGCTTAGCTGGTCACGTGTCTGTTCACCGTGAATCTGCTTCCTTTTCCTTCTTTTTGTGTATTTGATTCTTTCTTAGCCTCGCCACCTGCCTGGGGCCTCCTTATCTCGGCCTTCACTGGCTGGCAGCTATGCTCTGAAGTTTTGATTCTTCGGAGTTGCCGCTCTCCTCCCTTCTTGGAGTTGACCTCGAATTCCCAGGCATGAGGTACTTCTTACTGAGTTTCGATTCAGCTCTTCCCCCCTGACTCTAGCTGGAATATGAATCTTGGCCTTGTTGGCTTCCTGCAGCCTGGGCTTAGTTCTGCTTTTACAAAATGGAGTCGCACTTGTATAATGTGCTTCATTGAGGTAGATATATAATTGGCGCTAGCCTCTTTATTCTTCTACTAAGCATTGCAAGCAGTACCTTTTCCTTGGCTTCTTGCATTCCAAGCATATTTACATGCATTTAGTTAGTTGCACATTTTCATCCTTCCTTTATGGTTACGTTCTTTGTGCTGCAACGTTGTTTCCTTCTTTTAAGTCTGTCGCACCATTATTCATAACTTTCGTCTTGTGTGTCATCCTTTAGCTGTTGTTTTGTTCATCTGTGAGTCTGCCCGGGCCCGTGTGTCATCACCACTCGCCTTCCATTAAGGCTCTATGGGTCTCTTCAGGGACAATCTGCAAGTAGTCTTCATTTCGTGTTAACTGCTGGTAAGGTTGTCTCAGTGGGTACCGGGCTGCCTAAGGTTGTCGGGTTATAGGCACTTCAACAGGTATTGCTCTTCTGATGGGCACTGGGCAGAATCCTAGAGCTGCTCTCTGTTGGCTCATTTGTTCCTCGTACGTCACATACCTTGGAGAATATGTTCCTGGTACCCCAAACTGGGGGTCTGTTGTGCAGGCCATGTCTGGGACCTCCTCTACACAGCCTTCACAGCATACCATATCACAGCATATCATATGATACACACACTGCATTCATAACAACAGGATGCATGCCACGTAACTTGTAAACTTCAAAGAATGGTCTTTCCACTGTAATCCGTGTACTACAAATGTTGGAAAAGTGCTCCCACAAAAGCAGCACGGAATGTATGTTAGCAACGTTAACCAAGTGTGTGCAGTGCATGCATACAAACAGGATGCCTGCCACTTCCCTTGCACACTTTCACCATAGCCTCCTACATTTCTCAGTACAAACAGATATTCTGGCACAGTGTTTGTGTACACACCACAACCAGCAACCACATTGCATAATGCCTTAGCCTTCACAGTGCCAATGCCAGCTGCTCAAAGTACTGCGGAATCTGCAGAGTTACCGTGCTAGGAACAGTAGGGTGTGGGAAGGGAATGTAAAACAGGGTAGGGGATTGTGTTTTTAGTACTGTCTCTGAAAAGACTTAGTTGTTTTTGGGGTTTTTCGTCGTGTTTTTGTTATGTACCTGCGTGCATACATTTTTTTTGTGTTTTCTCTCATGCGCTGACTGTCTATTTGCTTCTCCTCCGTACATGTCTATCGACTGAAGGTCAACACTTCTCTTACATTTCTACAGGATTCTCTGCAACGCTTCGTTCAGAGTGGCAAACAAAACAGCATTGCCAATGGAGGTAAAAAAAATTCCATTTCCTTGGAACCACTGGAAATGTTGCTGGTTATTAATGATTTCATAGGCGATGCAGAACACCGCAGCACTGCACGTAAAGTCACACATGCTTCTGTTTATCCAACACCTGTGGCTGTGGACAAATTACACCAGCGTGGTCCCATGCTCCTCTTGGTGTTATTGATGAGAAAATCACCTTAGCAATGGGAAACATCTGCATCACTGCTGTCATTAACTTCTTAAGGTGAGTAAGCAAACGTGAGCACGACATGTACCCCAAATATAGAACTCCAAAATGCACGACCACCACATCAACAGTACCGACAGGGACCACATATGTGCAAAGGAGATCCATGCACCCGAAACCCCACTCATAAAGTGTGCCCCAAAAAGCCTCCACTCCTTCCAACTGAAATTTAGCAGCAAAGCCTCTTTCCACGGCATACATGTGCAGATCTTGCACAAAGGTATCACCCTTGATTAGCACTCTTCGTCTCGCCATCTCTGTCGTGACTACATTGATATTTGGGTGGAAATTTTACAACCCCTTTCTGGGAACCACACCCTCAACTCCTGATTGGATAATCCCCACAGTTCCATTTGCAAGGCCACCATGCTCAGAAGGGCAGAATGTACCACGTGCCTATGGCAAGCTACAGCGAGGGCCGCACCCCAGAAAAGCAGACACAGTTTTTCTTCCGTTTCCACTATAACATTTACAACACTCCCTCATTAGGTAGTATGAAATAGTCACACATGCATGTAGCAATCACATGCAAGACCACTGCATCGAACACTATCATTTCTGTACAGCACTCCAGACGTACCGTTACACACTCACAGTACACGTATACTTAGTGATGCTGACGAGTTCTTCTCATGGCGCCATGTGTAATGGAGGTGCTGAAATGAAGATAAGGTACCAACAACTGAATACAGTAGGGGGCACCCCCCCACTTAAAGCCAGGCAGAGAAATGTGTATGGAATGATTTAGTATTGTAAATATGTGAAAATAGTATTCATTAGGGGTAAAAGATATTAGTATTCTAAAGGGTGACATGTTTATAAAGTTGAAAATGCATTTATCATGGTTTAGTAAGTAGGCAAGTTACAGAATACATATTATAAAAAATTGAGTAGGAAAATGAATAGTTTTTTTTCTTTACACAGACAGAAAAGATCTCTGTCATTTATATAACTGACAATGCCTTTAACTGAAAATGCCTATAACTGATAATGCTGCTAAATGGGTGAAAAAGATGCAGAAATGAAGATATTCTACAGAGCATGTTATCATGAGTCAGTCCTGAAGTTGAAACATTCAAGGCCACCGTGCCTTCAGAAACCAGATAAATGCGCTGAAACCAGACAAGTTAATTGGGCAGTGTCTGAAAACTAAGGTAAGGGAAACAGCTGCATGACCATATTTGTGGTAGCGCCCACCAAGATCAAGCCTAGGATGTGTGCCAGAATGTATTTCATTTTGAAAGCTTAAACAAGATAAGAAATAATTGCCCAGTGCGCGAGTGCTCAACGAAGAGTTTGCCTAGACATGTTTAGAAAAGTTGGAGGTTTGAATCCTCTTTCTCTGACAAGATATAAAAGGGAGCTCCGTTTTTAGCTGAGGGTTAGGTTTGTGTACTTGACAACAATGCTGTTTGTGCTCTGTGCCAGCCTAGCATGAAATAAAACCTGAGGAATCTTACTCTGTCTCCTGCCTGCTGCTTGGAATTATTTTGCTTCCAAAATACCAGCACGCACTAACAAAGGGCCACTCTACAACCTTTCTTGTACTTCGGCAAGCTGTGTTGCAAGCTGTGTTGATTTTCCTGTGCCCACTATCTTGTAGCTTATACACTCTTAAAGTATGAGGTTAGCCAAACCATATTGACTGCTTTGCCTCACTAAGATCCTCCCCACCTGTGCTGACACCAGGCTCTACATAAGCTATGACTGCTCACTAAAGTTCAATGGTGAGCCACACTGCGCTATCCCCTCGCCTAGCCAATGTCTTGGGCAGCCTGCAAGCCTATGTTGAATATTGCCCACTGTGCCTTTGTGTATCTCAGTCATTACCCATGCAGATCTTTGCCCACTGTGCCTGTGTGCAATTTAGTCACTGCAGCCCACTGTGCCTTTGTGTATTTTAGTCACTGCCTATGCTGATATTTGCCCACTGCGCATTTGTGTATTTTAGTCACTGCAGCCCACTGTGCCTTTGTGTATTTTAGTCACTGCCTATGCTGATATTTGCCCACTGTGCATTTGTGTATTTTAGTCACTGCAGCCCACTGTGCCTTTTTGTATCTTAGTCACTGCCTATGCTGATCTTTGCCCACTGTGCCTTTGTGTATTTTAGTCACTGCAGCCCACTGTGCCTTTGTGTAATGTAGTCACTGCAGCCCACTGTGCCTTTGTGCAATTTAGTCACTACCTATGTTGATCTTTGCTCACTGTGCCTCTGTGTATTTTAGTCACTGCAGCCCACTGTGCCTTTGTGCAATTTAGTCACTGCAGCCCACTGTGCCTTTGTGCAATTTAGTCACTACCTATGCTGATCTTTGCCCACTGTGCCTTTGTGTATTTTAGTCACTGCAGCCCACTGTGCCTTTGTGTAATGTAGTCACTGCAGCCCACTGTGCCTTTGTGCAATTTAGTCACTACCTATGTTGATCTTTGCTCACTGTGCCTCTGTGTATTTTAGTCACTGCAGCCCACTGTGCCTTTGTGCAATTTAGTCACTGCAGCCCACTGTGCCTTTGTGCAATTTAGTCACTACCTATGTTGATCTTTGCTCACTGTGCCTCTGTGTATTTTAGTCACTGCAGCCCACTGTGCCTTTGTGCAATTTAGTCACTGCAGCCCACTGTGCCTTTGTGCAATTTAGTCACTGCCTATGCTGATCTTTGCCCACTGCGCTAATGTGTAATTCAGCTGATGCAGTCTACTGTGCTCTTGCTATTTGAACCTTAGTCATTGTAGCCCATTGAGCCTATGCTATCTTCTGCCCATCTGAAGCAGCCTACCCAGCCTACTGTGTTTACTGGAATTTAGTTCCACATCATGAGTAGCACACCTTGCAGCCTGCTATTGTACCTACTTCGAATTATCTTCCACCACAGAGAACACAATAGCTTTCCCACAGTGCTCACAAGACCCCTAAACAATTATACCATGACCATCCTCCATACCGACACCAGTATGGAACACCCGGATCTGAGTCCCTCAACTGAGTTTCCTAGCAACCCATGTAGTCTACTCCGTAGAAATTCTAGGCTTAGAGCCAGACTCTCGAAACTCCATGAGCCTCTGACTAGAACCCTACCTCCTACTAACAAAAGATCTAATACCCTGAAGGCTAATATCACCCATCTCCATAACCGGAGATTTCCTCCCACCTTTACCAAAATTGAACCGCCTCATCCGATAGCCCTCCCCCCTTACAGGGGGATTAATAAATGCCAGATCCCTGACAGCACATGCCACAGACATCTGAGATTTGATAGTGCTCGATAACTTGGACTTCATCCCTATTACAGAGTTTTGGCTTCATGACACAGCAGGACCCCTACTCTCTTTAGAAATCCCAGAAAACTTTACAATACTCAGGCAAGACAGAACCAATATGCGCAGTGGCGGTATTGCTATCATCACAAAGACTAGCTTAGGTATGAGAATTTCACCTACAATAGCATCCGATTCATGTGAATTTCTCACCATTAAACTTCCACTAGCCAGCTCCCAAACATTAACTATCCACCTCATCTACAGACCACCTGGACCCCTAGGGACATTTCAGGAGGACTTTCACAACTTACTCTCCAACAACCTTAAAACCTCCTCCCAAATACTTGTCCTAGGGGACTTTAATTTGGGCTTCAATGACCGCTCAGATAAAAATGCCACCACCATTGCCAATTCCCTCTCCAATCTGGGTATGACGCAAAAAACTCTAGAACCCACTCACAATAAGGGGAGAATCCTTGATTGGCTAGTAGACTACAACTGTACAGCCATTATCCCCCAACTTTGGACAGACAATTTCTTCCTGTCATTTGAATTATCTACCTCCAGACCACCTCCACCAGCTGCAATCATGGCCCCACCTTGCCTAACAAGAAATAAAAAGAGTATCAACAGAGATAAAGTGATCCCGGCTAGTCTACCTACCCTCAATGGACTAGAGGATCATTTAGACCTAAAAACTTTAGTCAATGAGTATAACAAAATTATGTTAGCTACCCTTGACAACATCGCACCTTTGAAACTCAGACGAAGTAAACCCAAATCTCACCTAAACAAATGGTTTACCCCTAAACTAAAGGATCTGCGTCTACTCAAGAGGAGTTGCGAAACAGCGTGGAGGCTTACCCCTTCAGAAGATCATAAAATGAAATGAACAGAAATCTCCTCCCAAAATAAAAAAGAAATCCATTTGGCCAAACAGAACTCATTCAATAAGCGTATTTCCAACACCAATTCAAGGATGAGGGAACTGTTCACCATCCTCAAGGAACTAGAGTCACCCATCCCCATTCCGGATATATGCACCAAAGATAAATCTTGGTGCTCCGACATCCAGCAAGCCTTAGCAAATAAAATGGCCTTCCTCCAGACAAAAATAGCCAAAAAGAAAGCCTCCCTTACACAATCATCTAAGACCAGCAATTCCATTATAGACCTTGCCGCAAAGGCTCAGGACCCAGCTATACAGTTCATGTTCTCTAAAACCTCTATCCTTGAGGTGGAGAAAGTCATCCTCTCTCACAAGCCGTCAAATTGTCAGGGCGATTCCTGCCCTGCCTAGCTTATAAAAGATGCTGCTAGGGATCTTTCCCTGCTTATTGCCAAACTTGTCAACTCCTCATTCACGTCCGGCACGGTGCCCACCAATCTAAAACAATCCTGGGTACTACAACTGCTCAAAAAGCAAACGCTAGACCCTCTTATACCCACGAACTACCGTCCCATTACGACATTCCCCTTCCTGCTTTAAATCTTGGATAAGATTGCCTATAATCAAATCCAAAGCTTTCTGGAACAACATAAACTCTTAGAAGAGCACCAATCAGGATTCCGTCCACAACACGGCACAGAGACTGCCCTCATTGACCTATAGGCACAAATAGATGATCTAAGAGATAAAGGAAAAATGGCTCTCCTCTTCCTGCTGGACCTCACAGCGGCATTTGTCCTCGTGGACCATGGGGTACTTTGCAGCCATTTAGACTCTGCCACACATTTCTCCAGAGAGGCCATAACTTGGATTGAATCCTTTCTTAGCAACAGGACCATGAAGGTGTTCTCACCATCGGCAGTGGCTGACCCAAACCCCATCCGGTGCGGAGTTCCTCAGGGCTCGTGTGTCTCCCTGACTCTTTACAACATATTTACTAAGCCCCTTTTTGATGATCTGGACCATCTCAGTATCACCTACACAAATTATGCAGATGATACCCAGATTCTCCTCCCACTTTCTGGGGCTTACAATAAGGATTTGGCCTTGGTAAATAGGGTGTATATCATCGTCCAGGCATGGATGGCAACCCATGGTGTATGCCTGAACGATGATAAAACAGAGTTGATCATCCTAGGGACGCATTCTAACCTCAAAAAACTTAGCCAGGACTATACCTCATTCGAAATTGATAGGAATATCATCAAGGTATCGAAAGACGTGAAGACACTTGGCTTCTATCTGGATGCCACCCTTTCTTTCGACAAACAGGTGAAGTCATTGGCTTCGGCAACCGCCTATACATGCAAGCTCATTAGAGCAGGCAAACACTTTCTCTCTGATAACAATTGCCTTATCCTAGCGAGAGCACTAATCCACTCGAGGCTTGACTATTGTAATGCCCTCTATATTGGAGCAAATAAATCCATCACCCACCGAATACAAATTTTACAAAACAACGCCTTGCGAGCCGCCTTCAGTGTATGCAAAAGTTCGCATATTTCAGAGATCAGGCGTCAAAACAACTGGCTGTCCAACTTAAATAAAATCCACCTAAAAGGAGCATCCCTGGTTCACAAAGCCCTGAACAATGCTGCACCGAGCTATCCCTGTAACAAACTCACAAAAAGAAACCACAAGCCCCCATCCAGAACTTCAAATGCCAATAGCCTCATCATTCCAAGATTCAGGCTAACTAAGGCGGGTGTTAGCAGCTTCCAAGTTCAAGCGGCCCAATTATGGAACTCACTGCCAAACCCTCTACATGAGGAGCAGCCCTTTCCGAAACTCAGAACCAACTACATAAATCTGCTGAGGTCTGCCAATGATTAGCCCATTAATGCCCACTTATCCTCTCGCAACCCTAGCATTTACACATCACTATCCTGTTCTCCTTTGATCTAATGGACTTCCTCACTCTGCCCACCTGGCCAATGAGCTAACGTCCATCCAGTGCCTGTATATATACTGTCCTTATTGTACATTTTAATTTTGTGTGTAAATTGCAATTGCCGCCTACCTGTGATATATTGTATTTCGTATGTTGTACTCTGTATGCATCCCATGACCCTACCCTGCAACTTAAGCTTTGCATTTTCTGTACTGCTGCGCCAGCTACCTTCGGGTCTGTTGCACAATATAAGTGAATAAAACAAACAAACAAACAAACAAACAAACAAACCAGAGAGCTCCAGAGACTACCAGAGAGGCTTGGAGAGCTTCAGAGAGGGTCCCAGATAGCAACAAAGGGCCCCAGAATATCCAGGAGGGCCTGACAGAATGGAAGAGGTAAAAAGGAGCACAATGGAGGTCTTAGCGCCTCCTCTTCACATGGCGAGCCACACCAGGATGGGTAGGATGATGGACAGACTGATCAAATCACTGAACAAGAGTACATCTCTTCAAGCCGAAAAAGAACCTGGACAATCAAGACTGAGAGACTAAGGTGAGCCATACTGTTCTGCCCAAGATAAGAAGATAAGAGTGGAGTAAAGGGGATATAAAATAAAATAGGGATGGGGCAGACTGCAGCTGCCCTAGCCGATAGAAAAGAAGGGAAAGGAACACGGGGAGGGAGAACAGTATGGCAGAAAGGGGAATATATATATATATATATATATATATATATATATATATATATATATATATATATATATATATATATATATATATATATATAGTAACCTTTCAGGGAAAAATAACAATGGCAGTCCAGATTTGAAAAGAAAAAAAAAGAACCAAGAAATTAACAGCTTTTAAAAAATCACAAGAGTAAAATATTGATGAGGGGCCCCAGCAAAAGATAACTGAGGGAGGTGGGATATGATCAAAAAATAACATCAGAATAAGAGTATAATGTGTATATATATATAAGGGAAAAATACTGACCACGGTACCCGAGCAATAGAGCGAGATACCAGGAGGATACCTGAGGAAGAGGAGATACCGGGGAAGACGCCCCGAGAGAGAGAGAGGATAAGCCCATTTGCCTAGTGTTTAAAGACGGCTGGATGGAGTTTGCACCCAGAGCCCGGTTAAATGGGGTGATTAGGAGACAACGAGAAATTGAAGATTCCTTGAAAGGGGTGAACTTGCGTTTTGTAAAGAAATGCATATATTTAGGGGCTGATATGCATGCAGCAGGCCAGAGTCTTGTCGGATTTTTGTCACATGTCATGTTATGTTGTGTGTCTAATTGTTTTATGTGATGGCTGTTCATTTTTTTCCTTTTATGGCAAAACTGTCTGTGTGCACTTTAAAACATTGGAAATAATATAAAATGATATTTTCAAGATAAATCTGAAAAATTGATGTTCAGCCAAGGTTTTGAAAATGCCAAAGATAACAATAATGTAGATGACATGATGCTATGACTTAAGGCACACAAATTCGTGGTGATATCATGTAAAAAAAAAAATCAAACAGTTCTGAGATAAGTGTAAAAAACGGTTGCACTTGTAAGCCATCACAAAAATTCAAACCAGCAACTATGGAGTTAAATTTGTGTTTCCTCGTACTAGACAAGATAACTGATGAATTGTGCTAAGAAAGATAGATTTTCACATTAAAATGACTGAGTTATAGTGATTTATAGAAGTATTATTGTCATGTGTTAAGCACGCTGAGCGAAGGAATGCACTGTGTAGAAGTGCCTTTTAACTGTGAAGGGTAGAAAAGTCTAGTTGAAATTATGAACTGTGAGCCTGTGAGGTGTGCAAGATAATTGGTTTTTAGTCAAGAAATGATTGACTGATTTTTAAAGCAAAAACAGAGCCTGGTGAAATGTTAGTCGAGGTTGTATTTGCGTTTAAATTCAAAAGGATGTTGATAAGTATGTCGTGCTGAAGTGAAACAAGCTGTTTATTTGGAATGTTTTGTTTGGGGTTTGCATGCCGTAGTTTAAAATATAGTGGGTTTTTATATTTTAATTAGGTTATATTTGTGAGATGACAAAAACATGAATATATTTTGTCAGAGCAGCTGCTTGGAAACACGCAATTGAGAATTAATGTTTAAGCAGGATGCAACTAAGTAATTCAAGAGAAAAGAAAAATGCTTTCATTATGGCCCACGAGAGTGAATGCAGTGATTTATCAAGACAGGAATGTGCGATGGAAGTTCTTTGAGATAAGCACTGCCAAGCCTAGCGATCGCTCCATGGTGAAAGAAAAGAAAAATGATTGTGTGTCTTTCAAGGCCATATTTATCGCACACAAGCGAGTGCAGTAAAAGACAGGCTTTATTTTATTTAGAAACAATGGGCCTCATTATGAGGTTAGAGGTAGTCATGACACTATTAGCACCATGACTACCTCCAATACCGGTACCGTGTACGGTCACGTTCAATAGGGACTTACCGGTCTATTCCGACCTTTGCGGGACTGGTAAGTCCCCATTGAAAAATCCATTCCCCATTCCCATTTCAGCCCCCATAGGGCTCAATGGGAAGGGGGAAGGTGCTAATAACGGTACTGCAAATTGTGGTATTGTTATTAGCTCTGAAGTCCCTTAACGGGTCCCTTCCTTAACGCCTGGTAAAACCAGGCGTTAAGGAAGGGACCCGGTAAGGGACCTCGTAGTAGGGCGGTAAGGGATTACCGGCACCGGTGCCCTTACCAATGCTGGTAATCCCTTACCGCCCACCTCATAATGAGGCCCAATGTATCAAATACAGATTGCAGATGCGAAGGGTGATTCTGAGCATTGTTGAGCATTATGGAATAGATGCCCACACTTGGAAGTTGGAAAAATGAATAAGTGTAGTTGCAATTTACCCATTTAATAACCCAGTGGTAAGGGGATACTAATTAAAGGAGACAGCAGCTGAATATTTAGAGGGACGGCTGGTAAGCGCAGGGCTTGGATCTGGTTGGGTCATTACATTTTTCATTATGACTCAGGGTTGTTATTTTGTAGCAGGGCGCACAAAAGGCACATAAAAAGGAGCAAAGATGTCATGTCATGGCAGTCATGTAGCGCCATACATATTCAGTGGTATTATTTTAAAACACTGATAGGTGGAACAACCTCGAGAACCATAGATTAAGTGAGTAGAGAGAGAGACAGCAGTGCATGATGCATGGGCATATCAGCTACGTGTACAGCTGGTGTAATTGTTAAGCTATTTTAGTGATCTGGAAAATGCTCAAGTGAGTGTGGTTTATACGTTGCATTTATTATAAAGCACATCACATGCAAAACGAATTTGGTGCAGAGGACAAGTCAGTGAGTTTACATGTAGGCTCAGCAATATGCAAACACAGGATACACAGAGGCACCTGGGAATAAAAGGTGTCAACCTGAAAATAAGAAAGATTTTTGCAAAACAGAAAAATGTATGTGTTTCATAGTGGGATAACCCCAGAGGATGATCAGATGTGTTTAAAAAAGTTAAGTGGCACTAGGGTTTTGGAATGCAAGGAGAAACATGGCAAGAAAAAACGATTTTTGGTCTAATGATAAGACAGTGGGACTGTGTATCCATGTAGCAAAGACGGCTTTTTGGATTATAGATGTGGCATTGGTTTAGCAGTCTTTTGAGGAAAATGTGTCAGCTGTGGTGTGATTTTAATAGGCACCTTTCAGTAGTAGTTATTTAAACGTGTAGGCGCACAGTAGCCCAGGGGCAGTTTTTTGGCGCGAGTACAGAGGATACAATGGTGCAGATACAGGAATACATTGAACAAGAGTAGAATTAGCACATGGATGGCATTGTCGTAGTCAGCCTAGCTATTTATCATGGTGAGATTAGGAAGGGCTTGATTGCACATTAATGTTTTCAGCATGTTGAGGAAAGCAATGCATGATTCTTTCATTTTTTAGTGCTGGTGGGAGGGCATTCCAGTTTTTAGGAGTCGGATGGCAAGAGCGGAGCCCCAGTTGCGGATTTCTAAAGGCAGACATATATATTGGACTGATGAAGAGGGTCTGATTGACTAACAAGTGTGATTCACTCTGATAAGTATGAAAGGGGCGTGGACAAAAAGGCATCTTTTGTGTGTTGCCCAAGAGTTTAATAAAGGAATGCATTTGTTTATTGATAATCAGTGCGCTTTTCTCCTGGTTTATGAGAGGCTTCTGTATGGGAATATTCAGTATTGCCTAAAGGCATTATTTTGTGTGATACATATTTTTTTTTATTTCTTTATTGAGGAGTTGTCCATGAGTGCCCAGAGAAGGGGCATTGCATTGATCAAATAGTAGTGCCTATTGTAGTTTGGCAAAGAATGAGCAATTCCTAGTAGAATGGAAAGGTTTGAATGCATGAAAAAACCCTTTATTTATTTATTTATTTATTTATTAGAATTCATGAAGCACACAGAAGCCCTTAGGCATTGTGATGCTGTTAAAAAGAAGAGGCTTGCTCATTACAATGAAAATAGCATACACAAGTGGTTGCATGCCAGAGCTTTGCCTGTAGTTATAAGACAAATAAATTCATACTCTAGTTACAATGGATGAGCTGCATCTTTAGCTCACGTTGGATAGAGTAGAAATTGCGTAAACACAGGACATAGAGGTTAATTAAGCAGCAGGGGAATGCGTATAGAAACCACGGGGGAACTGATAGGGGTAGCTAAACAAGGTAGTTTTGAGGGTTGGCGGAAAAAAATGAGGAGGGATGGTTCTGCTCTAAGTTAGCTAGAGGAAGAATTCCATGGTTTGGGAACAAGACAGGGAAGCTTAGCCACCCTGGCATTAGCTCCTTTGGTTAGTGGGACTTGTAGTTGAGTGACATGGTGACTTCTTTTGGATCAGACTGAACTGACACTATTAACAGTATCAGTTAGATATACTGGTGCTGTGTGAGACATACATTTGTGATTTTGAAATTAACCGTTCCTTCACGTGTAGCCAGTGAGAACCTTGCATGGCGTGAGTAATGTATATTCTTTTGAGAATACTGAGAGTTGCACACAGCATCACTCTGCACTTTTAGAGCATGTGAAGATTTTTTGCTAAGATGTCTGCAAGGATGGTAGTGTAGTAATGCAATTTAATTCTGATAATGACCCGGGAAATGAATGAGCAGTTTGTGCAAGCATTGTGGGGAAAGGAAAGGGCCGATGGCATTAGTGAATGCGGTAGTGAAGATGAAGCAATGGCACTCAAATGATAAATGCAACAGAACAGATTGTAGCATGTGACCTGGCATGACATGGACAAGGGTGAGTGGAGGAACACTCCTAAGGGTTGTTTCAGAGCTGCAGAAACAGTGTTGGGATTGAAGGAGGTATTGGTAAACGTCATGAGATGTGGAGCAAGTGATTTTACACAGGGTTTTTAATCTAACCTGCGGGCAGGGGAGGCATCTCCTTGTAGCTGAATGTCCAATGTTATTCGTGTTTTCTATTATTTTTGACTTAGAATGCCCTCTGAAGTTGAAGGGGATTACTGGGTCCTCTGTGACCTGCTTTTTTGGGAATTTCAAGGATAGCACAAATGTATTGAATTGGGGTTTTTGGGGCGCTCCTAACGGTCCTTTTTTAATGGAGCTCCACCGTGAGTGATAGGACAGTTTGAATGGTGTTATACCAGGGGTGGTATTTTACAATTTTTGAGGCCTTGGCAGCTGGCGTGTAGAAAAACATTTTGAAAAACAGTGAAAAACCTTTTTGAATCAGGACGATCAGTTGAGATTCTAGTAGTATAGGATTTAGATGGTTGAAGAAAGGATTGAATGACAAAGCATGAAAGCATGATGATGGTGTTTAGGTTACCCAGTAAAGCATGTTTGTTCATTTGGGGCATGCCCCATGTAGACACAAGCACAATTTTGAAGACCTGAAAACAACAGAAGGCCAATGAGATTGTTTGGGTGAAAATTAAAATATTTTATTATTGTAGCAGCATGATAAATATAGCCAGCTGTATGACCTGGTAGAGGAATAATGACATTTTTTTTATAAATTCAGGCGCAGGCCATGAACATTTATGAACATTTATGAACAAGAGGAAAGAGACAGATGGCCTCCAGGAAATTAGAGGCAGCCATAAGATAGGGAAACATGGCAAATGAGTAAGAAGCAAACAGAATGAAATAAGAATCATGAAGGACAGTAATGGTTCAGATAAAAAGATTTTGGTTAAACAACGTCATAGATAACAATGCAGCAATATAGGGCTTAATGGAGTATGAAATGGTACTTTCCTTACGGCATCACGCAGAAAAAGAAAGGAAGTCTGTTCAGTATACATGAAAAACAAAATAATAATTAAATAAATGCCCAACGTAAATTAGAGATTATTACAATAAAGGATTAAAACACGTTAGGGAGACTTTGGGCCTCTGTTACACAGGATCAGGAAAAAATAATAATAAGAAGAAATAAATAAATCGGGAAAAGATGAAAATAGTTGTTTATCTTGAGTAAAAAATGAATAAAAGAAAAATTGAGCAAGGGAACAATTGGGCAAATGAATAAAAGGATAGGGAATAAACTCAAAAGCATAAAACTGACAAAAAAATAAAAAATTGCAAAACAAATAGCACTTATAAGGTTTCCTGGCCAACAGCAAAAAAGGAGCATAGGGCAATAAAAAGCGTCAGAGACCATGAAGATCAAGAAAAGGAGTATGGCTGACAAAAAATTGGGTCAACCAAACAAGGGAAAATCACACACAAGCCATTTTAAGGAAATATAATGAGGTAAGTAAAGAGCACTTTTTTGAGTGCCTGTATGATTTTTATTTATTTTACAGATAAAAGTTAAGGACCTTTGCGTGGAAGCACGAAAAATGTCTGCATGGCCTTATATTAGGGAGAAAAAGAAAAAGGTAAGTACTAGTTCACACTAAAAGGGTGTGGACACATTATTGATCAGCACTAAAAGTAAGAGGATGCAAGTGAGTAACACGAAAGGAGGTAGTAAAAGACACATGTCTTCAAGTGTTTAGCTTTTTTTCCCAGGATACCTGCAATCAGGTGTAGAAAGAGTAGAAAATAGATGGCAACATGGCCATTTCAGACAACCACAGAAAACAAAAGTAAAATTGAAGGTGAGTAATTATTTTTGTGTTCATAATGTCAAAAAAGGTTGATGGGGTAGGGGTGTGCAATCATTAGAAGAGGCAAACATTGTTGGGTACGCTAAAAAAGGAGGCACATAGTAAGAATCGGTGCCATAGTCTCAAAAAACAGGGGTAGGCTAGATTAAGTTAGGCTGGGACGGTGTGCAGCGAAACGCCTCTGTTCTGTCTCCATAGGATGAATGCAATGCATGAGCAAAGGCCATGGTCCAACAAAAGACAAGAAGAGAAAAGGAAGACTGGCTGCTGAGCTGAGGAAGCACCTTTAGCTAACCAGCAAGTATTTACTGCTAACCAGGAAGCACGTGCAGCTAAGCTGAGCAAAGAACCAAGCCTAAACTAAGTATCCTGCGGGGTGGTTGGAAAATAGTTGTTTATGTGCACCAACAAGTAGGGGAGAATGATCCAGAAAGTATTTTTTTGATAGCATAAAAGGAAGAAAGGGTTGAAGTTGAGAAGAAAACCTAACCCCTTACCAGTGCCCGAATGACTTTTGTTCCTATTTCGACCTTATACAGACAACGGGGATCCCAAAGGACGTTTCTGTCATATGCTATGGATGTGCCTAGAAGACCAGAAAAGAAGATGTCTTTCTTTAATTGTTATTTTTGTCTCTTTAGGGTTGCATGTGTAACCCTCAAGAAAATAAAAATGTGTCCCATGAAGGACAGCATGTATTGTATATTATTGAAAACAAAGTCAGGTTCTAGCCAGCTGACACAGAGCTAGGGATGGGGGGTATTTTGTTTGTAAGGCAGGAATGACCCATAAAAAGGAAACATTTGATTTCCTGTAGCTTTGTATAGGAGGCAGGGGTGTTCAATAAGAAGAAATGTCTCGTGATTCTTAGGAAGTAGGGTATGATAGCCAATTTGGAGAAGAGAGGTTTTAAGGAAATGGGTTGGTAGGAAATGTTTTAAATAGAAGAGACATGTTTATTTTAGAAAAGAAACTCATTATACGTCGAGGGACCTGTATGCCTTGGGAAATTAATGTTGAACCGCATGAGAAAAGAGGGAGGTTGTAGAGAATCTGTGTGGAAGCCCGACAAAATTGATCGTCTGAATTGTGTCTGAAAGAGACTCCCCCAACCCTGTGTTCCCATGCTGAAACATCCCCTCTTTTAGACTCATTCGAACAATGTATTTATTGAAAGAGAGACACTCGAGTACAAATGAACTCCTTGTGAAAAAGGAAAAAGAGACAATGGACTCCTGGTCTAAGCATCAAAACAACCTGGGAGACTGACTCTGAAAATATCTCAAAAGCAAGGACAAAGGCGACAGGACACAGACGGTCCACCAATGCCAAACTAAGATGATTAAACTGGAAGATATGGAAGAAGAAAATGTGTGGATCAAGAGGGAAAGACACAGTTAAAAAAAAGTTATATATATATGCATGGGCATAAGAAGAAGATCAAGGAGAGATTGCATTTTGTTGGGGTGGGAGTTGCAGACAAGATATGACATACGAACAGGCAGTGGGCTAATGGGTTATCTCAAAGCTTGACCAACCTCTTGAGTCATACAATGGCTGTGAAATTATCTAAGGCATACAGTTAGTTTAAAGCAAATGGAGACAGGAAGTGGGGCTTAAATGGAAGAAGATAAAAATAGTTTAGAGACACACATGTTTTGTTTTAAGAATAACAATATGTTAGTACGTGACAAATTATAGGATTGTGATAGGATGTTCTTTAGATAAGTATCAAGCAGGGTGGACATGCATATGGTTGAAAGTCATTGTTTAACAAACAAGAACTTTAAATATGGGGAAATGTAATGGAGGTGCTGAAAAGAAGATAAGGTACCAACAACTGAATGCAGTAGGGGGCAGCCCCCCACTTAAAGCTAGACAGAGAAATGTGTATGGAATGATTTAGTATTGTAAATATGTGAAAATAGTATTCATTAGGGGTAAAAGATATTAGTATTCTAAAGGGTGTCATGTTTATAAAGTCGAAAATGCATTTATCATGGTTTAGTAAGTAGGCAAGCTACAGAATGCATATTATAAAAAAAATGTTCTATACACAGACAGAAAAGAACTCTCCCATTCATATAACTGACAATGCCTTTAACTGATAATGCTGCTAAATGGGTGAAAAAGATGCAGAAATGAAGATATTCTGCAGAGTGTGTTAGCATGAGTCAGTCCTGAAGTTGAAACATTCAAGGACACCGTGCCTTCAGAAACCAGATAAACACACTGAAACCAGACAAGTTAATTGGGCAGTGTCAGAAAACGTAGCTAAGGGAAACAGCTGCATGATCATATTTGGGGCAGCACCACCGGGAAAAAGCCTAGGATGTGTGCCAGAATGTATTTCATTTTGAAGGTTTAAACAAGATAAGAAGTAATTGCCTGGTGCGCGAGTGCTCAACAAAGAGTTTGCCTGGACATGTTTAGAAAAGGTGGGGGTTTGAATCCTCTTTCTCTGACAAGATATAAAAGGGAGCTCCGTTTTTAGCTGAGGGTTGGGTTTGTGTACTTGACAACGATGCTGTTTGTGCTCTGTGCCGGCCTATCATGAAATAAAACCTGATGAATCTGACTCTGTCTCCTGCCTGCTGCTTGGAATGATTGTGCTGAAATGCCATGAAGCTCCAGAGAGTTCCGGAGAGGCTCAGAGAGCTTCTGAGAGGGTCCCAGAGAGCAACAGAGGGCCCCAGAATGTCCAGGAGGGCCTGACAGAATGGAAGAGGTGAAAAGGAGCATGATGGAGGTCTTAGCACCTCCTCTTCACATGTGTTAAGACACTTCTTCAAGCAAGAGTCCTGTACAGGGCAACCCATAGCAAACAGAAATATTAATAAATTGGTCCCTATTGTACAACGTGTTCACTGACCTACACCATGTGCTAGTGAACGCATATTACCTCCCTTTGCCTTTTCTACCAAGTATAAAATGTTCTCGACAACCACTCTTCAAAGGTCACCATCCTCGGAAAGATGCAGAGTTAACTATATATGGCAGCTTTATGTGGTGCTGGGTGTGCCCAAGGCCTACTCTCTTGAGTGCATGGCCAACGGCCTATAGCCTTTGGCCATGTACCCAAAAGTGTACGCCTTGCCCAGACTCCGCACAACAAATTGGTGCCAGGAATTGGAACATTTGCCACGTGCCACAATCCACAAATGTACCATACGATGGGTGGTATAAAGGGCAACCCATACCCAGGGCTTTAAGTGGGGTAAGAAATCGAGGGGGGGCCCTCATTTGGGGGCGTAGCTTGTGGGAGGGGCGTGGCCTAAAAAGTACGCAAATCGTAGGGTATACACACAAATATATATAAATGTTATATATTTGTGTGCGTACTTACTATGGTGTGTGTACTGTGCAAGCCATCTTTTCTAAACATAGAAATATGTAACATATTTCTATGTTTAGAAAAGATGGCTTGCATAGTACACAAACCATAGTAAGGTACGCACACAAATATATAACATTTATATATATTTGTGTGCATACCCTACGGTTTGCCTAGTTTTCAGGCCATCTTTTTTAAACATTTCGAGTTTATAAAAGATGGCTTTGAAAGTACACAATTCAAGCCGTCTTTTATAAAGCTTTGACTACGGACAAAATTGTCCGTCGGCAAAGCTTTATAAAAGATGGCTTGAAATGTGTACTTTCAAAGCCATCTTTTATAAACCTCGAAATATGTCGAGGAATCCCCAGGTTCGCCGAGGGTTAAAGACGCCTCGGCGACCTGGGGAAACAAAGGGACAGTAACCGCCTCTGCTGACCTCTCGCGCGAGGGGTCACCAGATGCAGTTACTATGACTGACAGAAGTGGCAGCCAGTCACAGTCGCTGTGGTTGGCTGCCACTTTTGTCAGATCGCCTGACTTCATGGCAGGCGCATGCATCTCCCGTCGCGGCTGCGGCCGCGACGGGATAATGCATCCTGCCAATGTTGCGGGCGGTGGGACGGGGCCCCGGCAGGGCCCCGGCTCAGCCCCACTTTTTGGAGACTGCCGGGGCCCGGCCCCGGCAAGCCCCGGCCCACTTTAAGCACTGCCCATACCACAGGAAAATTGCGACATGTGGATCCCTACTGTGCAATACGTGCAATAATGTACACCATTACAGTGCTGTAACGCAGACTGCCTGCAGACCTCACACAAGGTAGTCGCCTGTGGAGGCAGCCGCAAATTGGCGCAATACGCACTGATACTGCAGACATATGACCGTCTGCTTCCAACTACTGACATATATCACATGAACCATTTCTCATTCCCCACCCTCTTCTTCCCTTCTTCCAACTACCACATGGCTTAAAGTATGTTTGTCAGTCCCTTTCGGTTCCGCACTGTCCTCCGATACACTATGGCAGCATTTCCCAAAACCTTTGACTCACAGCACACTTCCCTCCAGCCAACCACCGGCCGTGTTCAATGTTCGCCGACATCACGTCGTATCACAAGCCAATGAGTCTTCGGCCCGCGGAGCGAACAGAGAAATGGGTCCGTGGAGCGAACGTAGATATCACACATTTTTTGGGATGTACATTTCAGTTCTTTGCAACAAAAGTACTGGTCCAATTTCCACCAAACACAAAAAAGCTTGCTTTCTGACCCAAGCCCCCACTCCTGCCACAAATTTGGTGGAAATCCGTCCAGCCGGTCCCACTCCTGCTGCAAATTTGCTGAAAATCCTTCCAGCCGCTCGGCCTGTAGCCGTGCGCAATGTTTTTCCCCATTCAGTCTATGGAAAAAAAATAAAAATTGGGACCCCCCTATAACTTTGCCCCCGCCACCCCAGCACGAAAACCTCACCCAACTTGCCAAATAAATTTGAAGCCGGCCATATGCTTTTTTTGCAAAGTTTGGTGACGATTCCTCCAGGGGGAGCTCAGTTATGAGCCACTGAAAAAGTGGTCTACCTATAGGTTTAGCAACTTTACCATAACTACACACCGCTACCGAAGGCTGTGTAATATATATATATACGTATATATATATATATGTTGCTTAACTCATAGAAAGAACACTTTTTGGATAGCTTATAACTTTGGCACTGTTTGAGGAATCGTCACCAAACTTTGAAAAAAAACAGTACATGGCCCCCTCAGAATTAGTGCGGTTTTGTCTGGGGCGGTCAAAGTTATAGTGGGGGTCCCAGAATGTGTGGAAATCCTCATAGATGCATTGGAAACAAAAGTTGTTTCCGCCTAAAGCCCAAACCGCTGGATGTATTTTCACCAAGTTTGCGCCAGGAGCTGTGGCTTGGTCCCCAAGGCGTGCTTTTGTAACTTTGGTGTAAATTCGCCCAGTTGTTTTGTAAAAAATGTACAAAAATTAGGTTTAAAAAAATTGTAATTTCTCGGTTCGGTCCACAGACTCCTAATTCGGTGTCCGCTGACACCTCTGGGCCAATCAGGGGACATTGTATGCACCCGCTGATTGGATGGTGGAAAACGTGAGCTGAGTCAAATTTTTGGAAAAGGTCGCCATGTTGGATTTGAAGACAACCGCTTGTGTCCGTGGATAGCACGATGAGGAAAAAGTGAAGAATACACATTTGGAATTATTTGGTAGCTGAAAGATGGGCTGGGAAGGATGAAGGAGTGGAATAAAGTTGACACAGAGCTGTTTTTAAAGGTGAAAAAGGGATTTGCAGGTGCTGCCGAGTCTGAGAACATTGCAACTAACCGCAAACAGCACAGTGAGAAAAAACTCTGGAAAACACATTTAGGGCTATTTGGTGGCCGAAAGGGGGTCTGGAAAGGGTGGGGGAGTGGAATAAAGATGACATAAAGCTGTTTATATAGGTGAAAAAAAGGTGTGCAAGTGCCGCCAAGTCTGTGGTCACTTTTAGTGGTCACACTGACAGGCCGATTCATGGAATTCCTCACAAAAGTGTCGCACGCGGCTGGGGCACAGCGTGCCCGTGCGAATGTCTGCGCCAGCCGCGTGCGATAAAATCAATTTCCGCGCACAGCGTATTCATGGATTCTCGCCTCCAAAAGCAGACGTGGCGCAGAGCGGCGCAGTGACCCTGCAGCAGCGCCAGTTACGCCCCCAAGAACGCCCTCGCGCAAGCAAAAGCCATCAAGATCGCAAAAACCATCGCAAAGGACTGTGCCAACCCTGTATCAGTTTACCGGACTGGCAAACAGCAAACGCAAAGCAGCGAACGCGTCTTACGGGTTTCGGGAACACTCGTGCGCGAGAAGTTTCACACGCGATCTGGCCTGGGGGAGCGTGTGCATGTATTTCAGGGGTGCGCGAGAAGTTCCACACGCGATTGGCCTGGGCGCGTGTATTTCAGGGGTGCGCGAGAAGTTCCACGCGCGAATGGCCTGGGCGCGTGTAATTCCGAGGTGCGCGAGAAGTTCCACACGCGATTGGCCTGGGCGCGTGTATTTCAGGGGTGCGCGAGAAGTTCCACACGCGAATGGCCTGGGTGCGTGTAATTCCGAGGTGCGCGAGAAGTTCCACACGCGATTGGCTTGGGCGCGTGTATTTCAGAGGTGCACGAGAAGTTCCACACGCGATCGGGCCTGGGGGAGCGTGTGCGTGTATTTCAGGGGTGCGTGAGAAGTTCCACATGCGAATGGCCTGGGCACGTGAATTTCAGGGGTGCGCGAGAAGTTCCATGCGCGATCGGGCCTGGGGGAGCGTGTGCGTGTATTTCAGAGGTGCGCGAGAAGTTCCACGTGCGATTGGCCTGGGCGCGTGTATTTCACAGGTGCGTGAGAAGTTCCACACGCGATCGGGCCTGGGGGAGCGCGTGCGTGTATTTCAGGGGTGCGCGAGAAGTTCCACACGCGATTGGCCTGGGCGCGTGTATTTCAGGGGTGCGCGAGAAGTTCCACACGCGAATGGCCTGGGCGCGTGTAATTCCGAGGTGCGCGAGAAGTTCCACACCCGATTGGCCTGGGCGCGTGTATTTCAGAGGTGCACGAGAAGTTCCACAGGCGATTGGCCTGGGCGCGTGTATTTCAGGGGTGCGTGAGAAGTTCCACACGCGAATGGCCTGGGCGCGTGTATTTCAGGGGTGCGCAAGAAGTTCCACACGCGATTGGCCTGGGCACGTGTATTTCAGGGGTGCGTGAGAAGTTCCACACGCGAATGGCCTGGGCGCGTGTAATTCTGAGGTGCGCGAGAAGTTCCACACGCGATTGGCCTGTGCGCGTGTATTTCAGAGGTGCGCGAGAAGTTCCACACGCGATCGGGCCTGGGGGAGCGTGTGCGTGTATTTCAGGGGTGCGCGAGAAGTTCCACACGCGAATGGCCTGGGCGCGTGTATTTCAGGGGTGCGCGAGAAGTTCCACACGCGATTGGCCTGGGCGCGTGTATTTCAGAGGTGCGCGAGAAGTTCCACACGCGATCCGGTCTGGGGGAGCGGGGTACGTGTATTTCAGGGGCTCGCGGGTGGTTTTACACGCAATCGGGCCTGGGGGAGCGGGGTACGTGTATTCCAGGTGTGCGTGCGAAGTTCCACACGCGATTGGGCTGGGTGCGGGTATTCCAGGGCTGCGCGGGAAGTTTTACACGCTCGCCTACCCTACAACACGTATTCATGGAATCGAACGTGGCCAATCCGGAAACACGTACGCCAGCAGGAAGTAGGCGTACGTCCACCCGCACAGCATAAAAGTGCAGGCAAACAACAAACAAGCTCAGACGCCAGGATGAACATACCGTTCCTAGCAGCAGTGGCCGTGGGATAACGCAGGAGGAGGAGGAGGATAGTCCGGGCCAGAATTTTTACACCCAGAACCAGCCTTTTTGGGATGCCTGATGACCATGTGTATGGGAGGTACAGGTTTCCACCTCACATAATATTCGACCTGGTCAGTGAGTGGGAGGATGACCTCACATCAACCACCCTGTGCTCCCAACCACTCAGCCCCTTGGAGAAGGTCCTCAATGTACTGCACTTCCTGGCCACTGGATCATTTCAGCGGACAAGTGCCATGGGGGGGGCGTCACAGGCCCCGCAGACACACTGCCTACACCAGGTCTTAGCCATCAACACTGCACGCCCATCAGTCCGCAGGCACATATACCTGCCCAGAACACCTGTAGAAAGCCAGGATCTCTACAGGGTGGCACAATTCCCCAAAGTGCTAGGTGCCATTGATTGCACCCATGTGGCTCTACGTCCCCCCAGGGCAACTGAGCACATCTATAGAAACCGCAAGCACTGGCATTCCATCAACGCCCAGGTAGTATGTGATGCCAAGGGAATCATCACCTCAGTATACGCCAACTATCCAGGCTCCACTCACGACAGTTTCATCTACAGAATGTCTACCCTAAACCGGGACATAGAAGATGGGCGGCATGGCGATACATGGCTGCTCGGTGAGTATAAATGCCACTGCGCATGCATGCATGTCAGATACTGAGTAATGTCACAACCCCACTAATGATACCCATCACCACCTCCCCAGGGGACAGTGCCTAACCTCTCAGCACCCACATGATGATGCCAATTCGGAACCCCACCACGCCACCCCAGGTAAAATACAACACAGCCCACATTGCAACCCGGGGCATCGTGGAGCGCACATTCGGAGTGCTCAAGTCACGCTTCCGCTCCCTTGACCGTTCTGGCGAGCAACTGTTATACGCTCCCCCAGTAGTGTGCAGGATCATAGTGGCAGCATGTGTCCTGCACAGCGTTGCAACACGCCGGGGCCTGGCCGTGGACATGGTGGTGCCCCCACATCCCCAACCACATGCATGCCCACTGCACATGGGAGGGGAAAGGGCACGGGGTGAGGCAGCCCGTACGCAGCTCGTGGCTAATTACTTCACATAAAATCACACCCCTGTGGAGTACACACAGCCCTGGCACATACCAGCTGACAATCAATGATGATTGTAACTGACAATTATGATGTGTCAATGGACAGTCAACTGTCACAACCAT
This sequence comes from Ambystoma mexicanum, assembly GCF_040938575.1. Taxonomy (NCBI): domain Eukaryota; kingdom Metazoa; phylum Chordata; class Amphibia; order Caudata; family Ambystomatidae; genus Ambystoma; species Ambystoma mexicanum. The sequence goes on along the minus strand of NC_090934.1, from coordinate 1,204,449,820 downwards.
ACCAGCCTGAGATTGTACATCTGGAAGTGTTCCATTGTGTGCTTCCCTACCTACAAAAACACCACCAATGCTGTGTTCAAAAGACAGACTTCTATGCTGCTAAAATCATTACCCCCTTGCAAGACACAACATGACAACAGTGCCATGTCACCCAACCCCTCCCCAGCACTGCCACCCAACACACCATGGCATGACATGCCATGTGAGAGCAAACAAAGTCATCCCCCAAACATGACACGTGTCACAAAGTACAGTGTCCCTAATGGAAACTGGCCACACACAATATGCCCACATAAATGTAGAAACAACAACACACATGACCAAATACTTACCACAATACAATCGACATAGCATAAACATGACAGTACTAAGGCAAAGGATATGTAGTCTTACAACATGAGAATGCCAGCACATCCACCACCTCCAACTGTACAGTGTTGTTGCCACGCACATCTGGGAGTCCACTGCTCACAACATGAGCTCCATCTCCAAAGTGGACGGCCTTGTGAAGACATGAGGAATGAACCTGCAAATTAGGAGGGAGACATGGATGCACAAGCACACATCAATACACCATGCAGTGCACAATACAACAACAATATGCACTAGGAATGTATACACAGCATTGACTACAGACTGCCCACACATGTCGTGGGAGTCCAACGTCACTGTGTAAGTCACTGTCACTTGGGCACACCCTTTGCAAGCCCATGGAAACGGGCAGCAGGAAGGGTGTGTGTCTCACGGACCCAAGCATCTAACCCAAACTCAGGACAAGCCTGCATGTGCCCAGCCGGAATACAGTGGATGCCCACAGGAGCCACACAAGGCAACACACTGCAACAAAAAATCAAAAATAAAAAATCAAAAATGGCCATGTGTGGGCCAGGGGGTGTGGGGGAGGCCACCCAGGAGGTCCGAGTACAGGGTGCCCACCAACAGCCACCTGCGTGAATGTTGGGAAAAAAAACACCTCAATGGGCTCATGGCCTGCACGGCTACTAAATTGTGGGAGATTCACTGCTGGATTTGCTCTCCTCAACGTCTGCTGCTGCTGCCGCAGGAGGTGGTGGTGCTATGGGAGGCAGCCCACGCAAAGCCCTAGTTTGGTCCTCCATGGCAGCAAGCATGAGGGTGTGGAAGGCCTCGTTCTGGAGGGATATGGTGCGGAGATCCCCATGCAACACCCGACGTGTTGCCCGGACCTCCGCCCGAGTTGCCCGGGCCTCCGCCCGAGTTGCCTGCATCTCTGCTGAGAGCGTACGGGTGACGCGCTCCAGCAGCTGTTCCGTCCTGGTGACAGTGGAAGCCTCAAGGTCCACAAGAGTCTGCCTGAGGTGCCGGACCTCTCCCCTCAGGGCTTCCCTCTGTCCCTGGGAATCTATAGAAATTGATTCCCTCAGATTGTCCAGGGCCGCCTGTCTGTCCCTGTTGGACGCCAACATGTCCTCCCTGACTGATTGGCAAATGGAGTCTGTTGCCTGCTGTAGTAGCGCCATCTGCCTTTCTGGGGGGACAATGGAAGTGGCCACCCTCTCCATGGCTTGAGCAATCATTTCTGATGATGCTGCCTGTTGGTTGGCCATACCGTAAATGGATTGCTCCCATGCGGTATTGCCCGGTGGCGGACGGCCACCGCGTTGGTGGGCACCACACCTGTCTGGGGCAAGGCGAACTGCGCCTTGCTGTGTCGGCACTGCCTGAGGCTGCAGGACTGCATTTCCCCTCTGAACTGCTGGCCCAGGAACAGGATCAGATGTTGCGGAGTGTGGCCCTGCATCCGTAACCACCACAGGCGCACCTACCAACACTGACATCCCCATAGTGGGCTCTACCCCTGGTGCAGGTGGGTCGGACAAAACAGTATCCCTTCCATGAACACATACCTGCGAATCCACATAGGCCTCATCCGAATCAACACCTGAAAAGAGTTCTGGGGAGGTGCAGCCAGGGACACCCCTGGACAGTGTGGCCTGCAGCAAGAGAGGGTTCTCCCCCACCACCAAACCACGTCCCCCACTGGTGCCTGGTCGTGCTTCAGATCCCTCCTGGGCCTGCACCATCTCCTCTCCCTCAACAGCATCAGGTGCGTCATCCTCTGCAAAAACATGAAAGACAAAAAATGGAAACAGGCATTAGCACCATGGCACGCTATTGGGCCAGACAAGCTACAGTACCAGTACTTGATTTACACATGTCCCACATGACTATAACCCTCCCATGCATGCACTGTCCATGAGTTGGAAGGGGAGGAAAATGTCAGACACTGATGACACCAAGATGGGAGAGCAACACATCAGCTGCATGCTGGCTAGCAGTGCCATCACACATTGGCCTGTGAGTGGCATGTCCAATACACATACATGACACATGCCATCACACAGATGGCATGTACCATAGGCATGTCATATATGTGACAATAGGGCAGAGTGATGTGCAGTAGAACCAGGTGAATTTCTACAATCAGCCTGAATGAACACAGCTAAATACGGAACAGTGTTGTAGCAAGATGCCACTTCAAGGGCAACTGGCGCGATGTAGTGCAAAACGCCTACTGTGGGCAGAAGGGATACTGTAATACCCAAATCCCGGGGCGCCGAATGCATTGGATGAAGCACATGGGTGGCCCAAAACACTCAGGTACACACACCCTGACCTGGCACTCAACCAGAACCCCTCCCACAAACAACATACACATGGATCACACACACATGCATGTGCACTCACCGGACAATGCCTCGTAATCTGGCAGTTCTCGCACACCTTGGATCTGCTCCTCTGTGACGTAGGTCCCAGCAACATGCTCATGTAGAGTGAGTTCAATGTCCTCTTGTGGAGACCCACTTCCAGTCACCAGAGTTGCGGCATGACTTGAGGCCAGCTTTTTCTTTGCCCTACGCTTAAGGTCGTTCCAGTGCTTGTAGCACTCAAAGCTGTGCGCCTCATAAACCCAAGGGCACTTATGCTGTCCGCGATGGACTGCCAGTGTTCCTGACGTCGAGCAGGTGTAATCCTACACCCTGAAGTGACCAACATTTCGGCGTCATGTTCGGACACATACTGCACAAGTGCATCCAGTTTGGCATCATTGAAGCTAGGCTTCCTTGGCGTGCCGGACCGTGTTGCCGTGTCGGGGTCATCAGCCTGTACTGGACGAGCACTCTTCCTCTTTCTTTTTGTGGGTGGTGGGGATCCGGAGTGCCCTACGCCGCTCTGGACACTAGAGGCAGGAGCACCGGTGGACTGTATAGTAGTAGTGTGCGATGGCACACTGACCACATGACTTTCTGCAGGCATTAGCTGAAGTGTGATGATTGCAGGGGGAACCTCAGTCTGATGTACCGGGACCAACACTGTCCTGGCTGGGAGAGTCAGAGCTGGGGTGGGTAGAGCTGCAGCTGCCCCTGCAGCCTCCCCACCCCACCTACTCGGGGCAGCAGATGACATGGCTGCCCCTGTACCATGTGGCCTGGTGACACTGGCTTGCGCCGCCACCCGTGGCCTAGACTTGGTGACCTGGAAGTCAGCCTGGGAGTCACCCTGTGCTAGGTCAGGTGCCACAACGGGCCGGTCCAACAAGGGCTGAGCAGGGATGGTGTCAGCCACGTTTCCCTCAACCATGGGGGGGGGATGTGTGTCCCTGACTGGTCCTCCACACGTGGGGGGCTAGGGGTAGTCTGCAAATCCTGGCCACGTCCCCTACTGCACCCACCACGCCCACCTCTTGAGGCTCGGCCACCATTGCCACCCTTACCACTTGCTCGCCTCCCAGCCATGGCACTGATGGAGTTGTGCGTATGGGAGTTGCAGTGGACAATTGTCCTGGGCAATTGGGGGGCAAAGGGGTAGGGTACTAGATGGAATTCGTACCCAAGTGCTCTAGCAAGGCTGTATGGAACCCCTGGGGAAAGATGACGGGTCACGCAATGCACAGGCACCCCTAAAACAGAAAATGACGTGCACGCGACCCCTCGTAGACCACGTGCGTGGGAAAAGGAACCTGCACTACGCTGTGGCACCCAGAAACACAAAAATGAACGTATGCGTGTCACACGCAGCCTACAATGACCTCTGAAGGGGTACGCTACACACGGGGCTAGCACAGTTGGTAAATACGTGTGCGACTCACCGTCTGCCTGGGAAAAGAGCGTGAAAAATATGCGCGTGTGCGCGTTGGCAACACCCCCGCCAAAAGAAGATTTGTACACTGTCTGAGGAGACAGGACAAAAGGAGAAGTCAACGCTGTTTGAGGAAACAGGTCGAAGAGAAAATCAGAAAAATACTGACAGAGGTAACAGGGAGTACGAACTAGAAACGCTGTGAAGTAAATCGCGTGTGAACCGACAAGAAGTACAGATTTCACCAACTCGCTCTCCACAGGAAGCACGTACAAGGAAATGACGTACTACACACACCTTTTAAACCGCACCACACGTCCAACGTCACTTCCGCGTATACGCACTGAGGCACTATACTCCAATTACGCGGGCTGACACTCGGACGTGCAGTTTTTGGTCTTGTAACATTCCCCCGGGTACAGGGACACGCCCGCGCGTGTCACGTCACAGGCGCACCTGCGCTGTCAGGGCCTTTGGTCCAATGGAATCGCGTACACAGGACAATCGTGTGTGGAACTTCTCGCGCACCTCTGAAATACACGCACACGCTCCCCCAGGCCCGATCGCGCATGGAACTTCTCGCACACCTCTGAAATACACGTGCCCAGGCCAATCGCGTGTGGAACTTCTCGCGCACCTCTGAAATACACGCACACGCTCCCCCAGGCCCGATCGTGTGTGCATCTTCTCGCGCACCCCTGAAATACACGCGCTCAGGCCAATCGCGTGTGGTACTTCTCGTGCACCTCTGAAATACACGCGCCCAGGCCAATCGCATGTGGAACTTCTCGCGCACCTCTGAAATACACACGCCGAGGCCAATCGCGTGTGGAACTTCTCGCGCACCTCTGAAATACACGCGCCCAGGCCAATCGCGTGTGGAACTTCTCGCCACCTCTGAAATACACGCGCCCAGGCCAATCGCGTGTGAAACTTCTTGCGCACCTCTGAAATACACGCACACGCTCCCCCAGGCCGGATCGCGTGTGGAACTTCTCGTGCACCTCTGAAATACACGCGCCCAGGCCAATCGCGTGTGGAACTTCTCGCGCACCCCTGAAATACACGCGCCCAGGCCAATCGCGTGTGAAACTTCTCGCGCACCTCTGAAATACACGCACACGCTCCCCTAGGCCCAATCGCATGTGGAACTTCTCGCGCACCTCTGAAATACACGCGCCCAGGCCAATCGCGTGTGGAACTTCTCGCGCACCCCTGAAATACACGCGCCCAGGCCAATCACGTGTGGAACTTCTCGCGCACCTCTGAAATACACGCACACGCTCCTCCAGGCCCGATCGCGTGTGGAACTTCTCGCGCACCCCTGAAATACACGCGCCCAGGCCAATCGCGTGTGGAAGTTCTCGCGCACCTCTGAAATACACGCGTCCAGGCCAATCGCGTGTGGAACTTCTCGCGCACCCCTGAAATACAAGCGCCCAGGCCAATCGCGTGTGGAACTTCTCGCGCACCTCTGAAATGCACGCGCCCAGGCCAATCACGTGTGGAACTTCTCGCGCACCTCTGAAATACACGCACACGCTCCCCCAGGCCCGATCGCGTGTGAAACTTCTGGCGCACCTCTGAGATACACGCACACGCTCCCCCAGGCCCGATCGCGTGTGGGCCTTCGCGCGCGTGTAGAACTTTGGCACACATTTTTTTCCTGCGCAGGGACACTACCGCCTGCTTTCGTGTGGCGGACACGTATGGGCCTGTGCGCGTCTTTGGCCGTGCGCTGTTTTTCCCTATTCGATTCCATGAATACATGTTGTAGGCGAGCGTGTGGGCGTTCTGCGCACTTGCCTCCTGTACTTCCCCCGTGACGCCCACATTTTCACGAGTTGTTCCCCAATCTGCGTGTGACGCTCCGTGTTACGCCTACTTTTGTTATGTGCGCCGCGCTATTTGCGAATTCGCTGTGGCCTTATCGCACGGCGTTCGATGACCTGTGCGCCAGCGTGCGCCAGCGTGCGCCGCGCACTTTTTCAGCGCACATCCCACATTTTGCGTGTGCACGGACTTCCATGAATAGATGTGCGATGTTTTCTGTGCGATAATCGCACTTGCACTGCGATTTTCGCTATTTCACTGCGAATCGTACGTTTTCGCACGCGTGCGCCGTTTTTTCGGTGCACATTAATTCCATGAATCGGCCTGTAAGTGTCCACAGATATCACTTGGATTGCAGGGGGTTTAGAATGAGTCTTGTTATTTGAAAGTGTATTGTACATACTTGTTTTATGGTTTAATTCTATTGTGGTGGTTGTGGTCATTGACTAGATTCTTGAGGGCATGGCCGTAGGCTGTTCCCCCAAGAATCTGGCCACTGGTCACATACAGTATAGTAATATGTGTATATTTATTATAGGTATTATGGGGGGGAGTATACCATATTTATAATATGGTGGAATTATATCATTGAAGTTTATATGGTATTTATACTAGTAGGACAGTTGAGGATAATGCTCTTTGATGTATTATCCGCCTTTCACACGGTCATCCATTGACTCCTCATTAAACGGTTACATGATACCTTTAGCATCATGGACTGGCTGACCTGTTTTCCTCATTGACCTTTCTACCCAGCTGCAAGTGAGGCATTACTTCTGTAACACCTCACTCTCTACTTGCAGCATACCTATGATTGTGGCTCTACAACATCTATTTCGTCCCTCTGTTTCACCTGATTTCCTTATTCTTTTCTCATTTCAAGTGTTATGTTAATGACACACAACTTCCATTAAACTTCCCTCTACTAATGTCTTCTCCTTGGTTTTTAGCCATTTTTGTGTGACCACCATCCAGGCATTGTGTGCAGTTAACAATCTCTGTCTCAATGCCAACAAGATGGACAATCTTCTTATCGTGACGCTTGTGCCCTGTTTTCCTTCTACCCTCTGCCCACACTCTGTGGGCCCTCTACTCTCACCATTCTGTGAGGCCAAAAACCTTGGGGTCCTCTTTAAGTCCTCTGTTTCCTTTACTACTTAAATTATGGAGCTTGTAAAAGAGGTCCACTTTCAGCATAACTGCCTTACAGGAATTCTACCAGTCCTCGCCTTACCCCAGAAGATGAACGTCTCTAGAGCCCTGGTCCTCTTTAGGGTGAACTACTGCAACAGCCTCTTCCCCTTTCATTGTATTTGCCTCCTTTGGCTAATCCAGAAAGGGCTGAACAATTTAACTTTGGCCTCAAGCTCAGGGATTTATCCTTGGCCTAAAGCCCAGGGATTGTTTCGCTACAGCTCTAAAATGTTTACTTTGGCTCCTGGTGGCTGCAAGGATGAAAATTGACATCCTCTGTATCATTAAGAAGGCTTTGTGGGGCCTGGGACTACACGATCTCCAACTTTGTTTGCCTAAATACTCCCCTGTTAAAGCCCTTTGCTCTTCTAACTCTAATTCTCTGCTTGTGAAACACTTTTCAAAAACAGAGAGCATGAGGCATGTCTCTTTCTTTGGCCAGTGCCTCTCTTTTGAAACAGCCTTCCTGCTCCTTTTATACTTGAGCTGGACTTCCTTAAGGGTTGGAAACTTTTGAAAACTGTGCTTTTCTCTTCCTTTTTCACTTAATGCCTTCCCTGATACCTCATACAACTGCTACTGAGACTGGTGGCCTGGTCCCTAATGAAAGTATGGTGTGGAGGGAAATAAGGCAAAGGGCTCCAACCACAGATATGGAGGGGCAGGTCAACAGGGGATCATGTTGGGTGTGCGTTAAATCTAAGGTAGGGGCAGTGTTTCTCAAGCTCCTTGATTAAAGCATTCAAAGCAATTCAAAACTGCTCCCTTGCAGAGTGGTGTGTTGCAGTACATACAGAGTACTGTTGTCTTGGAAAGATGTGGATCAACAGCATCTTTTATGGCTTGCAAGGTAGCAGGTGGGATTTTGTTCCCCGCAGGAGTCGTCTGTGTGGTGGCAGTATTGGTTGAGGAAGATGAGGTTCATGAAGACAGCCTACTACTTCTTGAGAAAGGAACAGCCTTTCTCAAAGCATCCCAGTGGTCAGATTAGGTGTGGTGGAGCATGGAGATGGGCCCGTAGGAGTACTGCCCCGGTTGTCAGCAACTGAGTACAATACTTTGTGCATTTGACCTTGGTAGCCTTAGCCTTTGGTAAACCCGCAGTGGTGGTAAAGAATCTCCACAATCATGATTCTCTCTAGGTGCTGGTGGGAGACATTTCCTCCATCTCATCTTCCTGGTTGTCTTGATTCTTTTCTGCAATACTGTACTTTTTCTATGGTCTAGGCCCACCAGCTGGTGGTGGTGGGTCTTGGGGAGGAAGGATGGCCATGGCTGATGCCATTTTTGAAATTAAACAGCAGTTGTGCTAATATCCTTCCAAGCACGTGTTATCTCCTGGATTGCAGAAAGAAAATTAGTAAGAATAGGTCTAGGAGCTGTGCAGATGTACATTTTCAGACTGAAACTTCCTAGATCATCTGAAAGTGCAGTTTTGAACCGTTACGTAAGCACGGACATGTTCCAGAAGCACACACCCGTTCGCAAACATGTCACCACACCGCGCACGCACGTGTGGTCACATGACACTGTTCAGAAAGTCTGCTATGACATCACGCATTCATGAATGTCGGCAAACAATAAACAGTGCAAAAAGTTGCAGAAAGTTCATAGAAGAGTTACAAATTTGACTAGAAGGTGGGGAATGGCACAGTTTTAAGGTGAAACTTTCTAGATCAGCCATAAATGCTGCTATATTGGGGGTAAGTATAATATTAGGAAATTCTAGAAAGTTAGGGTGCACTGATAAAAACCTATGAAATCCAGTATACAAACTTGGTTATAGGAATGTTATGCTTAGAAGTAAAACTGAAAAAACCCAGACATTCGCCAGTTATAGTAAGCTAAGCAAACATAACTCGTGCCACCACTGTGCACTGCTAACACTAACACCCATGACATAAAAGATAACATCACACATGTGTTTTATGGCATCAGTGATAACATCACATATTAAATTAATTTTCATAAAAAGTTCCTACAAGCGGTTGTCTTTACAATGTTGATAGCAAGATGGCAGAGTTGACCTATCATGAGGTACTCATCTAAACAAAATATCATACTGAAGTGTTGTTGTTGATACAGGAACATAATCATACATACACATAGGCAGTGGCTGCAACATGCACCATAGAAGTTACATTCTTTTTATCTGGTAATTTTCAATAGCAAAATAATGAATGCTACCTTATCAGAGTTTTCAGTAATGTTAAACATGGAATAAATAGCTAACAATTCAAGACTTACTACTCCCTTGGGTTAGTACGAACAATACATATAAAGAGCCACAATGCATTCAAATCAGAGTCATATACAGTGAAACTAATGTAAGGAAGAAAGAAACAACATCACCAGAAAATGTCAATAATATCAAGTTCATCTTCATGTATAGAAATTAATTGTGTGTTTGAGGCCTGCTTATTGCCCCATTTATGTGCACTGTGAGCTCATACTGAACACTAAGGAAAGTACTTTATAAGCATACTACAAGGTTAATGTCTAGATATATAGCGCCTTTTCAATTTTAATATTCTGACTGTCAGTGAGCAAAAACACCTGGCCTAGATGGGAGCGAGCACAGAGGTTCTGTGTGTTCCATCATGTTGCCATCTCTGATCGCCCAAGTCTGAGAGAGTACATTCAGATATCCCACTCTGGTTCAATGGGAACAGCTTCCGTCCATTTACCTTGAGTGAATAGGCATTGTCCCTCTCTCCCAGGTCACGTGTTTGTAGCATCCACGAAATGGAGCTATCTTGCTTCTAATTATGAGGATTTTACACTATATTTCTTGCAGGTACCTTATCGTCTTGGTACTGGAAACTTTCTGTCTCTGCTCATCCTTGGCAGCTGGGGTGTGCATTGGGTCTGCGCTGGAAGCTCTGTCTGCCTGCCTTTAGCTGAATGAGGCTGTCAGCCCCACCATGTATTCAAAGTCTGGCTCCCATTCCCCATTCACTCCAGTGCACGTATAGCTTCCATCTTTGTTCTTATGGCTTTCCATGTTAGTTGCAATTAAGCATGTGCAAGCTGGATATATGTATTCCTGGCATCTTGCTGTTTCTGATTTGGCAAAGGATAAATATATGTCCGTCATCTATCTGTGTGAGTCATAAGCATTTGTTTTGTGTCTACCTGCAATAATCTAATGTATGTTTGCGTAGCTTCATGCATGGATGCCTGTGTACTTCATGTCTACATATACCTACGTCATGATGTCAGTGATGATGTCATTAACTTCTCGAGTTATAGTTATGTAGGAATGACCCGGTAAGTCCCCATTGCAGGAACCCTGTAATGGAGCCCAGTTTGGAGGCAGCACCATGGCTACCTCCAAACTCGTAATGAGGCCCAATGTCTTTTTTAAGGCTGTATGTTGACATAGAGATAGACAAATTAAACAAGAATAGCAATATTCACATTAAAATCTTGTATTGCATATTAACATGATCAAAGGGATATACAATCATAGTGCAATACATGATATATAACACAGCATAGTCAAGTGTATATAAGCAATATGTAAATACCCCACAGAGGCAAGATTCTGGATAGAGGAAGTGAAAAGATGTAAATATATACACAGTATTACTAATGGTACATTTTGGTGCCATTTGAGGTTTGTTTAATAAGTCACACTGACATAAGGGTTGATACTTGCCTAGTAGAATTAGCATTGTAAGGTTGTAACATTGTAGAGCTGTATTTCCTTAGTTTCGAGTGGCGCAAGGGTTACCATTCATCACTCGCCTCGCTGCTGATAGACTATACACCTTAGAACCCAGCGCAATTGGACACACTCTACCCTTTCCTAATTGTGTCCAATATTGAAAAGGAATGGGCATTTTCTAGTGGAACCATAGAAACTAGAATGGCAATGTGTGCTAGGCTAGGAAAATATGAAACTGGCATTATTATTTTCTGGCAGCAATGCAAACCTGCCATGGTAATTTTCTGGGTGAATTAGAGAAACTGGCATCGCAATATGCGCTTAACTGGAGCAATGTGAAAGCAGCTTGTTGTTGTGGGAATACCTAAAGACTAGCAGCTTAAACTGAGCTCTGGCATATTTGAGAGCAGCACAGGTTATTTTAGAGCTGCAACCTTGAGAGGGTGGCACATTGAGCATCATATTGTAAGGGGTACTGTGAAACTGTGGGTATCAAACTGACATTTGCAACAAAACCCAGGAATATTTGATCACAACTAGACTATAATGTGGAAGGATAAGACATAGGGTGGACATTCTGGCTTATGGCTCTTCAATGCCTCTATCCTTTTGTCATTTGATTACCGGACTGGCAGAATCTCTACAGACCACAACATCATATGAAATAATTGCCTTTATTTGTTTGCCTGGAACCCCTGGGATTTAACTACTCAGAATTAAAGAATGCCTCATTGGGACGCCTGCTCCTTGTTTCCCCACAACTCTCTGGCCAGCCTCCTTGGGTCCCCTCACCTCACTCACTTGTGAGGCAAAAAACCTTGGAATCATTTTTGACACCTCTCCCTCTTTCTTTCCACACATCACAACCTTGCCAAGAAGTCCACATTTCTGCTCCACCTCCTCAGGGGCATTCTACCTTTCCCCACCTTCCCCCAGAAGCTCAACATCTCTAGAGCCTTGGTTCTCGCTAGAATGGACTTCTGAAAAATCCTGTTCCCCAATCTGCCTCTCCCCTCCTTAACTTATCCAGAATAGGACTGCAAGACTTATCCTGGGCCTCAAGCCCAGGGACTGCATCTCGCACAACCCTACAATTTCTCCACTGGCTCCTGGTGACCGCAAATATCAAATTCAAGACCCTTTGCATCCTCCACAAGGCTGTCTGGGGCTGGGGACCTCTCTACATCCAGCTTTCCCTCCTTAAATACCTCCCTGCCAGAGTCCTTCTGTCCTCTGGCTTCAAATCTCTGCAGGTCAAAGGATTCTTCAAACAGAGAGTGCGAGGTAGATCCCATTCTGCGGCTGGTTCCTCCCTCTGGAACGGCTTCCCTACCACCCTCAGACGTAAGCCGGATCTTATTAATTTCCGGAAATTTCTGAACACTTTCCTTTTCTCCTCTTCCTTCCCTCTCCCCCTCCTATGCTAACATTCTCTCTGCCGCCTTCAGAGTCACACAGGGGCCAGCCCAACCCCTTACCAGTCCCCCCCAGCATCCCTTGCCAGAACATACCCTCAGTCTCCCTTCCCGGACTAGCCCTAACCTGGTCTACACTGTCCACTGCACTCCTCCTCCCTTCCCCTCTCTTTCCCCTTGCAGTTGTGGCCTTGGCCCCCAGCACTTGCCCGCTCCCCTTCCCCTTTGGGCTCCCCACTCCTGCACTTCTCCATCTACCGTCCTGCCCTTACCACCATGTGTTGAACTTGCATGGTAGCATTGACACAAGCCATTATAACAATGTTTGTTGTTCTACTTTCTTTCCTTTCTTTCTCCCCCCCAACTTGTCTTTTGGTGCCTGGAAACATTTGTGCATAGACGCCATACAAATGTCTAATAAATAGATACATTAATAACATAAATACAAATAAGCAGAATTGCACTTTCTGTTCTTTTAGTAGTTGGTTATGTGTGCACATTATCAATCAATGTTTATTGGAATGGTTCAGACTCAACGATTCATTAACAAGTCATCAAATCTCTTTTTGGTTTCTAACTCACTCATCCCTCCCACTTCGATGCCGTCTTCACCCTGTACATTCTCTTGGAAATGCCCCAAATGCATGTCACTAATCTCTTTAATGTCACAGTCACTCTAAGCAATCTTCTCTTCTGATGGCCTCAGACTTACCTTCAGCTTTTCATGTGATGGATCACTTTGTGCTTTGCTCTCCTCTTTCTCCTTTTGCTATTTTTGTTTCTGCTTTCACTTGGGTTTCTTCTAACCTTTCCAGTCTCTCTTTTTCCATCTCTTTGGCTGTGATTCTTTCTGTGCTGTTGCTCCTTGCTTAGAGGTCCTGTACCTCCCAGTCCTTGGTGCCTTGTTATTTTATCTCTATGCCAATCATCCCCTCTATCATCCTATCTTTTGGTCTAAAATGTTACTTTTATGCTGATGATTCTCACATCTTTCTCTCCTTCTCTTTTTTCATTGATCGCTGTCACACTATGTGTTTCTGCTATTAAACACTGGCATAACAGGGGGCTGGCCTGCACATGTCCTGGGACTAAACATTTTTTATTAAAAAAAAAAATTGAAAAAATAAATAGTTTCTTATTGAAGTCTCTCTTCCTTCATAAAGAAATAATTTCGGTTACAGAAATAATTTCTTTATAAAGGCAGAGTGACTAGAAAAAGATACTATTTCTTTATGAAGTTCGATGGCTCCCCCACCCCATGACATGGCAGCCTACAAGCTGGAGGCATCTATGTCATGGGGCGGGGAGCCCTTTCACTTAAAAAAGAAATAGTATCTTTTTCTAGTCACTCTACCTTTCTTACTGTGGCAATGTATTTTTTTCAAGGCATTTGTGATAAAACAACCATGATAAGGGTTATTGCTTCGACTGGCATTTTGGTGCAACCAGTCTAGGTATGTCTAAATGTGGCCTGGCAAGGTTTACTGTAATATGTTATGTGTCTAAACTGGGCCTATAATGTGCAGCCAGTTTGACATGTTTTCATTGTGACATGGCATGTTTAATAGCAAAACATTAAATTAATTAAATCATTAATGTTCCTGTGCACTGTTGGTGACTTGCATGGTTTGGATTTTTGGACTGGTGTTACCCTACAAAAACCATTGCAAACGCTCTGGCTTTTTAGCCAATTTTTCTCAGAACGTGTGCTGTATAATGCATTAAAACACATATATATATATATATATATATATATATCTTTCTCCTAGTACAGTGTGCGGCGTACTCCTGAAGCAGCACGTTCATGCGCATTGCGCACGCGTGGTAATCTAGGCTGGCCCAGAGTGTGGCGCAACCTGTGATTTGTTGCTGAGCTGGCGGGGGGCACGGCATGGCTCGAAGGGGGGCCCCCAAATTTTGTGCTACACCACTGCCATTACACTCTGGATGCTCGCCCACTTTCCACCCCTTCACCCAACTAAGAATGGCATTCACTTCTAGCCCGCACCTTCCCCTCATGATTGCCTCCCTGCCCTTTCTTTAATTTAATGTGTCCTTTTCTCAGATTGTATGCTGCCATGCTCTGTTCTCACAGTGACCTTCTCCAATCATAACTATCAGCCTATGTTTTCTCTCTCTCCAGTCCACTCTTGTTTAATCTCTGTTTTCATCTTCTACTTTTGCTCCTTCCCTGCTCTCACATCTCCTTCTCTTGCTGTTTGCTTTCTGTGCCCCTTTTTAGTTTTGCTCCATATGTAATAGGTGTAAAACTGTTCACGCTCTTGCGTCTCCTTTCCTTATTTATGTTTGCTCTCCCCCTCCTCCCCTTCGATCTTCATCTTTTTCTCTTCTAACTTTCCCAGTTCTGCTTCTGATCAGTTTAATTTCGCCAATTCTCCCTTGTGGATACCACAATTTTGAATGGTCTTCCTTACGTTCTTGTTTCTTTCCAGTGCTTTCTCTAAATTGATCTTTTAGCTACCCACCATTGCTAAGAACATAAGACCACGCTGTTGCCCCTTTTTCTTGCTGGCATAATTTTGCTACTGCACTTTTTGTAGTTTTGTATAGTGTTTCCACGAATGTGGATCCTACATTTAAATAAACAAATAAATAATAGTATAGTGTTGTGTCACATGGGAAAATCAATGTTCAATAGGTCCGCCTCTTTCTGCTTGCGTTGTGTTCCTCTGAATGTGCTTCCCCCAAATGTGGTTGTGTTTGCTACATCATATCTTCCCGTAAACGGGTGTTGATGGCTGGAGTTGGGTAAGGATGTGGCATCTAGAAAAAATGGTCTACACAGGGTACATAAACTAGTTTGGAGATGCATTGCCCTTACTAAATGCCGGCTCAAGGTATTTCTAGATAGTGTGCCAGACTGTGGGATGAGGTACCTTGCCATCTGAAAACAATAGGCAGATCACCTGGAGACACATCAGAAACCCGCTATTTGTAAAAAGGAAGATGTATGAGGGGAGAGGGACCTCCTTGATCCAGCTATGAATTTGCTTGATGAATTCTGTGAAGGATGGTCCAGCCATTCTAGGGCCTTACTGACAGCAGCAGATGTCTGTAAGTGAGCAATTTGGATGGTTCCGAATGGCTCCTAGTCCTGATTTTCAAATAAACATCACAGTCTTAATTGTGATCTCCAAGCGTGTTTCTTATTTGCTTATTGTGAGGAATTCGACCATCCGCAGGGTGGGCCTGGGCTCGCCTAAGCTTTTTTGAAAATGTTAAATACATGGAATGAGGGTAGACCGACCAGAAGAAAATGTGTGGGGCTAATCCACACACATGTGTGGGGCTAATCCACACATATTTTCCCATGCTCATGCCACAACAAAAGCATAGACCTGTGTACTCTTTCACGGACACAGCCTGCAGGTGCAGTCCTCCCTGTTATATTTAGTTGGAATGTGACAGCAGAGGAGGGCATGATGTCATACCAAGAAGGGAAGGACAACACTTTTCCCTGCCATGGACTGCCTGATTAACTGAAAAAGGCTCAATGAAACTGGCCAGCTCTTTTGTTAGGACCTGCAGCTAGTGGCAGCGATTAACATACCAACACACGGTACTTCTGGGGGCCTGGATGCAGAGTATAATAAAAGGAGACAGGAAAGCCAACCACCTTTTGTGGATAACTGTGTCAACCTGAAGCCAGCTCCCGTCCTCAATATCTTTGACAAGTGAACTGACATGCCTGGGCCTTTTGTTGCAGTAGGCCACCCCTGCTAGGGTAACCCATTCATAAGATACCAGAATGTGGTTTGCAGAAGCCAGCGAGTCTGGTCTCTAAGCATCTTCAAAGAAGACTTGCTACTTTAATCAGGAACCACAGTGAGATCCATTAACAAGAGAGACTCTTTGATCATAGCAGACAGGAAGATGGGTGGGACGTAGCAGCAGAAGGGAGTGAGCCCAGGGCTCATTCTGTTAAGACAAGGTTTTTACCATATTAGTTCTGGGGCACTCCTTGTTCCTGTTTCACCCCTTACCTTTTGATGCAAAGCACTCTGGTTGTGACCTCACACATACTGAGAATTGTTGGTGGGGACGCCATGATTGGTTCACTTAGGTAGGCTTAGCCTACATCAATCACTGTGGGCCACTTGGCTTTAAAAGAGGGTGGATCCCCTCTCCAAGCAGATCATCTGAAGACTTCACAAGAAGTGAGAAAGAAGAACTCATCCTTGGACCCTGACTGAAGGTACAGTCTGCCTTACAGCTTCCACCAGTGAAGAAAGGCCATGGTCTCCAAAGAGGGAAGCTAGATCCATCCCCTAAACATCTCCCAGTGAACAGAGGGAAATAAAGACCTCAGACGACCCTCTGGCCGCTCCAGAGCCAGTACCCAGCCAGCACACAGCGTGCCCAGCTAGGCTCTGCAGCAAAGCTTCCTGGATAGGAAGTGCCAGAAGGTCACTGAACCCAAAATCAAGGACAAGGAAGCTGCCTGCAACACACTCCCTAGCACTGGGCCTTCTGCCTTAAAGGACGACACAAGGCCATTGAAGAAGCTGGGAGAAATGCAATGACAAGCATCTACTGGCGTCTACCTTAAAGGAGATTTTCGAGCCAGTGAAGTTCCTCAATCAGCAACCGACTACAATGCTGACCGCTGTCAAACCTTGAACTACCGATGTCAGGCAGCAGTCGCTGAAAGACACCTGAGACGTCTCCACCAGTGCTTCTGAACCACTGATCAGCATAGAGACAGTGATTCCTGATCCTGAGTTGCTGTGTAGGCCAGCCCGCAGCCATTCATCAAGCATTGCTCGCCAAACTGTCTTGTCGCCTGATGCCTTCAGCGGACTCCCACCTCGAAATCTGTCACAGAAGCCGGCAAAGCACCCTGGTGCCGACTGGACCCTGTTGAGCACCAAGAACATCTACAGCAAAAGCTATATTGTGGTTAGGTGATCCTGGAACTTCCTAGAAGCTCCCTAAAGACATATTAAGACCCTTTCTCCCTTCTGCTATTTTGGTTATTAACCATGCCAACTACCAACCTGTCAGTATCCCTTTTCCTTCTTAGAAACTGTCTGTTTGCTGCATTCCTTTACTGCGTGGATTGTATTCAGCAGTGTTATTATATTGTCTGTTCCGATAACAATAATGTAGATATGTGTATGCAACCTTGACTGGACAATCCTTTTATCATTGGGTAATAATTGTATTTTCGCTGTGTTGCAAATAACCAACAATCCACGACCTTTAGAGGAGATAAGCCTTCCGTTCTGTCCACGTTACCAAAATTGGACAAGGAGGTTTATAATTGTAAGTGTATGCTTGTTTAATGCAATCTGTTCAGATCCATTCTGGTGTGTTAGAGGTGTGGGGCCGATTGATGGTTTATAAACCAATATTCACCCCTGGACTACTGGTACCCCGGAATTTGATTTGTCACACTAATTAATTAACATGGCACGCTCTAACCCTGGCCTATTGCAGGATTCAAGTGTAGCCCTAGTTGCCAATGTGTGTTGGCGCTGCAAAGACTGTTACTTTATTTCAGTTTTCTTTGCCCAGGTCTGCATCATCAACAATCACCAATAATAAGCTCCCCTCATTGTGTTTTTGTCTTATGTTTGGGGTTTTGTGACTTTTTGTGATATCATTCCTTGCAGAGCCACCTTAATGTCTTGCATTTAAAGATGGGTCAATGCAAAGCGTTGTTCCGCAGCAGATACAACCACCATTGGAAATGAGCATCTTTAAACCATTAAAATTGATAAATCAATCACCAGATCAAAATAGCCTCATGTGCCCTTTTGCCGGCCACTTCAATGCCCATCCACCTGCCCACCGCGCGCACACCTTCGGCAGAGGCTCATTATCACGGGTCTTTAATTATTGAAATGAGGCAGCCGGATAATCAATATCAACGATGAACAGAGGCGAGATTAGTGTAGGCTCGGCGGCGGCAGCGGATGAAAGACATCGAGTCCGCGGATTAGCGATGCTCACGCGGCGACGCTTTCACGGGGACGATGACGGGGACTGAAGGTCAGAGCCGAGACAGAATCACAGCTGCCACAGGACGCAGGCAGTTTGCGCACCGTGCTAAGTACATTGACCCTTTTTTAAAAGTAATGAGTAAGATAACTGTGCATACGTTTACCATCATGGTTAGTGCACTAGTATGATGCTACCATATAACGTGACGGGAGGAAAGCTCTGTGGCAACGCGCGAGTCTTGGCCACAAAACCACGCATAAGCAAGTACAGGTTCGAATCCCGAATGTGCATTATAAATGACCTGTACTTTTAAAATTCAACAAAACTAGCGCCTAGCTACCTATGGATTATGTGCGCTGCAAATATAGTGATATTACTATATACCTTATTTTTGAACGGATTTAATATCAAGTCTAGAAAAATATCAGGGTTCATACTTGGAAAATCCAGTGTTAAAAGACCGAAACCTTTTTTCAAAGCAACACATATAAATACCAGAGGCTAATTCATGATTGGAGGAATATTGAGAAGAGGCTTGACTACAGAAACACAGAGTAGTGGGCAGCCCGTCTGTAGTTGAGCTACTACCAGTTGGCCCATTTCAACCTATTACAGAAACCCAGCAGGACAGGGAGTTTATGCCGGTGGTCAAAACCTTGACTGCAGGCACCTATGCTCTATACTGATTTCTTGCAGTTTTTCCGTAGAGTTCTGCAAATGACTGTGAAAAATCGCAACACCCCATTTATATGGTGCAACACTCCAGACATCATCATTTTCAACCTTTTATTTATTTATTTATTTAATTCTAAAGTGCCAGAGCCCGCAGGCATCGGGCCGCTAACGTAGACGCAGAGGTACAAACATAGTGACGAGACAAGGCATTCGGTCTTCAGGGTTTATTTCTGAATCAGTCAAACTTGACTTAAAATCACATTGCAAATCATATTGCAAGATGGTATTTTAATCAGATTAAAATTATGTTGTAGACATCTATATACAATTGCACAGAAGGCAACTGGTCTCTGCAGCAGAGACATTGTGGATGTGATCCCATTTTAACCTCCAAGTATAGTGTGTGGCTTTAATTGTCATTTGCTTTTAGTCCTGTCTCAGAGCTCTGCTTTACTTATAGTCCTGCATGTTATGATGTGATATGATATGATAGTGTATTTATATAGCGCCTATACACAATGTGTTTATGTTAAGGATATTTATAATGCACACTGTCACCACCGGAGTGATCCCCTGGCGCTCTGGCTGATCTAATAAGCAAGGGGGCAGGGTAAGTTAATAGGACTGAGCGGATAAAAAGAGCAAGAGAGCTGTGATGTGCTGTCGGCAGCTTCACTTCGGTTTACACCATTTGCTGTCTGATTTTTTGGTCAGAAGTTGTCATGTGCTGTTGTGCGAGGACATGTGTGGTTTGTTTTGTTGCTGCTGTGTAGTGAAGTGTGTGCATTTTGTTGTGCATATAGGTATGGTTGTGTTTAGTTCAGAGTTTGATAGGTGTGAGCAGAGGGATGCTTTTTTTAGTGATTAAACTTCACAATTCTATCTAAGATTGGCACAAAGGTTAATCTTCAAATTTCACTCTAAGCGTGACGCATGGTTAATCTTCACATTTCATTCTAAATGTGACTTATGGCCAAATCTCACAATTCCATCCAAGTGTGGCACATGGCTAACTCTCAAAACTCGCTCCAAGTGTGGCGCATGTCCAAACCTCACGATTCCATATAAGTGTGGAGCATGCTAAACTACACATTTCACTCTGAGTGTAACGCACGGTTAACCATAACAATTCCAAGTCTGACACATGGTTAATCCTCACATTTCACTCTTAAGTGTGACGCATGGCTAAACTTCACAATTCTATCTGAGTGTGGCACATGGTTAATCCTCACATTTCACTCTTAAGTGTGACGCATGGCTAAACCTCACAATTCTATCTGAGTGTGGCACATGGGTAATCTTCACATTTCACTATAAGTGTGACGCATGGTCAACCTTCACAATTCTATCTAAGTCTGATGCATCTAATCTTCAGATGGTCAATCTTGTCCTGCCCCAATTTATTTTATTTTATTTATTTATTTTATTGGGAATTTATTAGGCGCTTATCCAACAAGACAGTGTTTCAAAGCGCCACACAGCAAAAGGGAAACAGAGCAAGGGAACAAGTAATCAATACATGACAAAGAATAAATCATAAAACAACAGCGGTCCTAGTAGGCCTTGTGACATCCGGACCTTGCAAGTGCAGAGAAAGTGAAGGGAGGAAGATGGTGGCGGGGGTCCAGCCGTCAGGCAGCATGGAACACAGGCTGAGATCCCCAGTTTCCGCCCGTGTTTCTAGCCACCTGTTTGGCTGTCTCCTCCAACAGGGTGCTAATGGTGGTTCTGTCCCAGTGAATAGCTTTAATTGTAATCCTATGCCTGTGAAGATCGTTATATGTAGTCCAGTCTTAATGCAAGACTTTAATTATAATCCTGCCAAAGGATATAACTTAAACTGTAGCAATGTCCCAATGCATGACTGCACCCGTAGTCAAGTCACAGTGCACAGCTTCACTTGAGGCCCTGCCTCAATACACGAGTTCAGATGTAGTGCTGTCCCAGGGAACGGCTATCCTTGTGGGCTTGCTTCAATGCATTGATTTTACGTTAAGACCTCTCTGAATACACTTATTTGCTTGCAGCCCTTTCCCCACGGATGTACTTATAGATGTGCAGGACTAACATGATCTAGTAATCACTTGTGCGCTTAGGGCTATCTAAAAGTGAGAAGACAGTGTGCATGACGCATGCCTGTGCCACCTATTTTGACCCTCCTCATTGAATGCTGTTGCCGACCCTTTAAGATAGGACTGTACATCATGTCTGTGCCACTCATTTTGATCTTCTGCATTGTTTGCTGATGCCGCCCTTTAAGATGGGGTTGTGCATCAAGTCTGTGCCACCTATTTTGACCCTCTGCACTGTATGCTGCCCTTTAAGATGGGGCGGTGCATCATGTCCGTGCCACGTATTTTGACCCTCCGCATTGTATGCTGATGCCACACTCTTAATAGGGGGTCAGGCAGACTGTATGTCTCTCCTAGCACTTCTGTAACTATGATTTCTCACAAAGCACTTCTGTAACTAAGAAAGCCTTCTTAACAGTGCCACGATGGCCGAGGGCAGCTGTGCGCTTTACAAATGCAAATAAATAAACAAATATGTATATCATGCAATTGAGTGTAAGCAAAAGTTACCCCAGGTAGAGAGAGCATTAAGAAAGCCATACCAATGAGAGACACCGCATGCCGGGACCTCAAGCGTGCCCAGAGAAATACAAACGGATAAAAGACACAGCATGCAGGGAATTCAGTTGCACATTTCTAGAGCGCACTGAGAAAGACAAACTAATATGAAACTTGCTTGCCGAGCGCACTTAGGAAGACAAAGGAAAATATGACCTTGCATGCTGGGCACAGGGGTCAGAACTTCTCAAGCATCTTGCAGAAGATACATTGAGAGAATACTTCATATGTTAGATACAAGGGTAAGAACTCCTCAACCTTTTTGAGAAAGAGACATTGGGCCTCATTACGAGTAGGGCGGTAAGGGATATCGGGCACTGGTAAGGAGACCGGTGCCGGTAATCCCTTACTGCCCTACTAAGAGCTCCCTTAGCAGGTCCCTCCTTTAACGCCTGGTCTGACCAGGCGTTATGGATGGGACTCGTTAAGGGACTTCAGAGCCAATAACGGTACCGCAGTTTGCGGTACTGTTATTAGCGCCTTCCCCATTCCCATTGAGCCCTATGGCTAAAGACCCTTTGTAAGGGAAAGGTCCTCAGGGACTCGTATTGAGTTCTTGCACATCTAACTCCTAACCTCAGGCAAGAGCTTACGGTGCAGTTTTCACAGAGGATAAACAGAACTCTAGACCATTTCTTGGTCTGCATTTTTAGGTCTATTGCAATCAGAAGAAGTGAGGTTTGAAGATTTCGCAATCAGCAACATCAGCAGCAAGCAGCAGCAAATGGAAGTATATCCTTAGCTGGTGCCTTTCACTTCATGCCTTTCATACTTCATGTACAATACAGGGAACAGCTTTGTCTCCCCACACCATGCCACCAGTCACCCAGAAATCAATGTGATATGATATGATAGGATATTTTATTTGTATTGCACTCGTACACACGTGTTTCAGAGCGCGACTAGGCAAGGGAGGGGAACAGGAGAGAACACAACACAACAGCGATCTTACTAGGCCCAGTGACATTTAGAGCGGGCAAGTGCATGGGAAAGGGAAAAAGGGAAATAGGGCAAAGAAGGGGGAGAGTGGAAAGTGCGGAGCAGAGGAGAGCAGAATAAATAATAATAAATAAAAATAAATAGAACATTGAGGCAATAAACAGTGTTAGTGCAGCCAGCGAGTGGCAAGTGCTGTGTTTAAGGCAGCATACTGGGTAAGTCTGATAAGTGCAGAAAACGAAGAAAAAAATGGGTGGTGGGGGGCTGTATGGGTACAGATACAGTCCCCAGTGCAAGGGGTGGCCGGGAGGCAGTGCAGGAGGATGGCAGGGTGAGCAGGTACCTGGGCCCATGGGGCAGAGGGTGGTCAGGTGCACAGTGCCAATAGAGAGCAGATCAGCAGGGGAGAGGGGGAGCGAAGGCAGAAGCACAGAGGAAGGTCTTGAGGTGCTTCCGGAACTGGAGATGGTTCTCCTCAGGTTTTAGAGTGGCAGGGAGGCTGTTCCAGAGGGAGGCCCCAGCCGAAGATAGAGATCTACCCCCAGCACATTTCTTTCAAAAACGATTGTCCCGATGGGAGTTAGAGGTAGAGGAGTGAAGAGCTCAAGAGGGGAGGTATTTGCGGAGGGATAGCTGAAGGTATTTTGGACCCAGGCCCAAGAAAGCCTTGTGGACAATGCAGAGGGTTTTGAATGTAATCCTTGCATCCACTGGGAGCCAATGGAGTGATTTCAGAGCTGGAGAGATACAATCTTAGGGCTTGAGGCCAAGGACAAGTCTCACAGTCCTGTTCTGGATAAGTTGCAGAGGGCGGAGAGTAGAGGCAGGTAGATTTATGAAGAGGCTGTTACAATAGTCCAACCTAGAGAGAACCAGAGCTTGGCAGACAGTGAGCTTCTGAGGGAAGGAGAGGAAAGGCAGAGTACCTCTGAGGAGGTGCAGTAGGAAATTTGACTTTTTAGGGGCCTCAGAGATATGGGCAGAGCAGAGAAGGAACGTGTAGAGTCAAAGATGACCTTGTGGTTCTTAGCCTCGCAGTTAGGGGTAGGAGGAGGGCCAAGGGAGGCAAGCCAGAGAGTGAGGGAAAAGGAGGGAGATGGTGTGCCGATGAGGAGGATCTCAGTCTTGCTGGCATTCAGACAAAGGTCATTTGCGGCACACCAATCTTGAATGGCATTTAGGCAGTCAGAGATGAGAGAGGGTGAGGAGGTGGCCAAGGGCAGCCGGAAAATGAGTTGAGTGTCATCACCGTAGCACTGGAAATTTGAGCAGAAAATGGCAATGCAGTGGGCGAGAGTGCCAGGTATTGGTTGAAGAGCCAGGGTGAGAGGTTAGACCCCTGGGGAACCCCACAGATGGAGAGAAAGATAGATGATAGGAAGGGTGAAAGCTTCAGTTGTAGCTTTCCCACTTCCTAATGGGCAATCCAGTCCCTCCAGCAGCCTTATAATGGATCATGGCGGTGATAGCAAATGATGTAGGATACCTCAAGCGCCTCCCAATGGTACTGTAAGGGTGCAGACGTAAGGCTTGGGCACAATGGTGGCATGTTTCTGGGTGTAAACTTTTATTAATTAAGAAAGCATTGGAAAATGCTCCTCTCTCATGAAAGCTAAGAGTGGTTTCCCTGCCTCAAAGAAAACTAGTGAAATTGTCAGAAAGTCTGAAACTAAATATTCTTTCACTGTCGTGTCTCAAAACCTTCCTTTATCCCTAACACTAATAACCTAAATCTATTCAACCCACAAAAATGTACCTAGTTTCTCTGATAATAACATGATGCAAAACAATGTTCCAAAATATACGATTCCAATGCTAGGGTAGTGCTCCTTTCCCCTACACTTCCCCTTATCTTATCTTGTGCATTTTCATTTTAAGGTTCCTGAACCCCTTTTCTCTTAGATAAAATGTCACTGGGCAATTTTTAGTAATGTGCTGGTGCCGGCAGAACTCTGAGTGGGTGGAATGTTGTGCTTTGAGAGTTGGGGATCCTGGGGGATAGGTAAAGATGGAGAGAGAGTTTAGCTGGAGTGGATGGGCCATGTTTCTTTCTGTGTTTCTTCCCGCATTACACTTGGGCTAAGTGTACAACTGGGCAATAAAGTTACATATAACTTACCTGGTGTCCAGCACGATACTTGAGAGAAGAACCCCACCTCTGTTATTTCACTAGCGACGATGATTGTTACCAGGGCCATGTGCTGAGCTGCTGTGGGGAAGCAGCAAGTGGAAGACAGTGCCTCCAAACATCTCCCATCCATGCAGTTACCAGCGGAAATTTGCAGGCCAGGCTGTGCAAGTTAGCCGTTGTTGTCCAGCAGCTGTGGCAGGCCAGGCCCCAGTGCTAGCAGGGGCCAGAAGACAGTTTGAAGTGCATCAAGTGGTGAGTGTGCCCAGCTTGATGCACTTAGCAGTGACCGGATGAGTGCCCAACGGTGCCGGCCCTCTCCTAGTAGAGGAGTTTTTGTATGCATTAGCTGGGTGGCTTAGTGGTGTTGGTCGAGGTGTGAAGTGTTCTGCTGGGAATCCTATAACTGGGTGACGCACAAGTGGCTTTTCTGCATAGCACCTGTGTCCGGGAAGAGCAGGTGAGATTTTTCCCGCAAGACAGGAACAGTTGTGGAGTTCTGTGTCCGGTCAGAGAAGGCGAGATGTTCCCTGCAAGAGAAGAGGAATTGTGGAGTTCAGTGTCTGGCTCGAGGAGGATCTGGACAATTATTTTCCATCTTTGCTGCTGGTATCCTGAAAGCCGGGTGGCTCAGTGACAATGTCCAAGAGTGTTAGAGAGTCAATCCAGGTCATTGTCGGCTGTGTGCTACAGCAACATGTCATCATGCAGGGATGTTGTGGGCGAAAATGTTAGGAGGGCCGGAGATGTTTCCCTGCATGAGGCTGGGGTGAGTGTGATGATGTCTCAAGAAGCGACGCAGCTGTTTTGCATGCAGCGCTGCTATAAAACGCAGCGTTTGTGCTTTGGAACACAGCAGAAGTTCCATATTGGTTTCGGCTCCTGCTGCTGGAGAGTTAGTTAACAAGGAGCAGTTTGATGCAGGGTTGCGTGTGTCTAGGCCTCATGGTGTGACTAGAGAGGGTACCAAAGGAAGCAGTGCAGCGGATTGGTTACCAATCGGAGAGAACTGGATCCAGATCTTTGGGGATTCTTTGTACAGCTAAGAACCCTCACCTTGTCAGAAGACTGAGAGGTTTAGGTGCCTAGGGTAGGCCAATAATTTGTGTGTTGCTGTGTTGGTGTTGTGGCTTCTGGGTTAGAGTTCTCTAGTGGAGTTGGTCATGGTCTGAGGCAGTTTGAGGCCTGTGAGTGCTTGCAGAGAAGCACATAGTCTTCTACTTGCTGGGCTTGTTCCTCGTCTCATTAGTTCAGGAAGCAGCTCACTTTACCACTCATGGCATCTGCAGAGGAGCACATATCCATCTACTTGCTGGACTTGGTGCTCATCCCAATAGTTTGGGAAACAGCTCACTATGCCACTCGTGGCATCTGCAGAGGAGCATATATTCACCTACCTGCTGGGCTTGTTCCTCATCTCATTAGTCTGAGAGCAGCTCACTATACCACCCGTGGCATCTGCAGAGGAGCACATATTCATCTACTTCCTGAGCTTGTTCCTCATCTCAGTTCAGGAAGTAGCTCTCTATAGCACTTATGGCATCTGCAGAGGAGCACATATTCATCTACTTGCTGGGCTTGTTTTTCGTCTCATTAGTTCAGGAAGCAGCTCACTATACCACTCATGGCATCTGCAGAGGAGCAAATATTCATCTGTTTGCTGGGCTTGTTCCTCGTCTCATTATTTCAATAAACAGCTCACTATACCACTCGTGGTATCTGCAGAGGAGCACATTGTCATCTATTTGCTGGGCTTGTTCCTCATGTCATTAGTTCGGGAAGCAGCTCACTTTACCACACTTTACCACTCGTGGCATCTGCAGAGGAGCACATATTCATCTACTTGCTGGGCTTGTTCCTCATCTCATTACTTCGAGAAGCAGCTCACTATACCACTCGTGACATCTTCAGAGCACCACATATTCATCTACTTGCTGGGCTTGTTCTCGTATCATTAATTTGGGAAACAGCTCACTATACCACTCATGGCATCTGCAAAGGAACACACATTCATCTACTTGCTGGGCTTGTTCCTCGTCTCAGTTCAGGAAGCAGCTCTTTATGGCACTCATGGCACTACAGAGGAGCACATATTCATCTACTTGCTAGGCTTCTTCCTCGTCTCATTAGTTCAGAAAGCAGCTCACTATACCACTCATGGCATCTGCAGAGGAACACATATTCATCTACTTGCTGAGCTTGTTCCTTGTCTCATTTGTTCTGGAAGCAGCTCACTATACCACTCGTGGCATCTGCAGAGGAACAAATATTCATCTACTAGCTGGGCTTTTTCCTCATCTAATTAGTTCAGGAAGCAGCTCACTATACCACTTGTGGCATCTGCAGAGGAGCACATAGTCTTCTACTTGCTGGGCTTGTTCCTCGTCTCATTAGTTCAGGAAGCAGCTCACTATACCCCTCATGGCATACGCAAAGGAGCACATAGTCATTTACTTGCTGAACTTGTTGCTTATCTCATCAGTTCGGGAAGCAGCTCACTATGCCACTTGTGGCATCTGCAGAGGAGCACATAGTCATATACTTGCTGGGCTTGTTCCTCGTCTCATTAGTTTGGGAAGCAGCTCACTATATCACTCATGGCATCTGCAGAGGAGCACATAGTCATCTACTTGCTGGGCTTATTCCTCGTCTCATTAGTTTGGGACGCAGCTCACTATACCACTCATGGCATCTGCAGAGGAGCATATATTCATCTACTTGCTGGGCTTGTTCCTCATCTCATTAGTCCGGGAGCAGTTCACTATACCACCCGTGGCATCTGCAAAGGAGCAATTATTTTTCTACTTGCTGGGCTTGTTCCTCGTCTCATTAGTTGGGAAGCAGCTCACTATACCACTCGTGGCATCTGCAGAGGAGCACATATTCATCTACTTGCTGGGCTTGTTCCTCGTCTCATTATTTCAGGAA
Organism: Ambystoma mexicanum; assembly: GCF_040938575.1. Classification (NCBI taxonomy): domain Eukaryota; kingdom Metazoa; phylum Chordata; class Amphibia; order Caudata; family Ambystomatidae; genus Ambystoma; species Ambystoma mexicanum. The sequence goes on along the minus strand of NC_090934.1, from coordinate 1,204,422,322 downwards.
GCAGCTCATTATACCACTCATGGCATCTGCAGAGGAGCACATATTCATCTACTTGCTGGGCTTGTTCCTCATCTCATTAGTTCTGGAAGCAGCTCACTATACCATTCGTGGCATCTGCAGAGGAGCAGATAGTCATCTACTTGCTGGGCTTGTTCCTCGTCTCATTAGTTCGGGAAGCAGCTCACTATACCACTCATGGCATCTGCAGAGGAGCACATAGTCATTTACTTGCTGGGCTTGTTGCTCATCTCATTAGACCGGGAGCAGCTCACTATACCACCCGTGGCATCTGCAAAGGAGAAAATATTTGTCTACTTGCTGGGCTTGTGCCTCGTCTCATTAGTTCTGGAAGCAGCTCACTAAACCACTCGTGGCATATGCAGAGGAGCAAATATTCATCTACTTGCTGGGCTTGTTTCTCGTTTAATTAGTTCAGGAAGCAGCTCACTATACCACTCGTGGCATCTGCAGAGGAGCACATAGTCATCTACTTGCTGGGCTTGTTCCTCGTCTCATTAGTTCGGGAAGCAGCTCACTAAACCACTCGTGGCATCTGCAGAGGAGCACACATTCGTCTACTTGCTGGGCTTGTTCTTCGTCTCATTAGTTCGGGAGCAGCTCATTATACCACTCGTGGCATTTGCAAAGGAGCATATATTCGTCTACTTGCTGGGCTTGTTCTTCGTCTCATTAGTTCGGGAGCAGCTCATTATACCACTTGTGGCATTTGCAAAGGAGCATATAGTCATCTACTTGCTGGGCTTGTTCCTCGTCTCATTAGTTCGGGAAGCAGCTCACTATACCACTCGTGGCATCTGCAGAGGAGCACATAGTCATCTACTTGCTGGGCTTGTTCCTCGTCTCATTAGTTCGGGAAGCAGCTCACTATACCACTCATGGCATCTGCAGAGGAGCACACATTCATCTACTTGCTGGGCTTGTTCTTCGTCTCATTAGTTCGGGAGCAGCTCATTATACCACTCGTGGCATTTGCAAAGGAGCATATATTCGTCTACTTGCTGGGCTTGTTCCTCGTCTAATTAGTTCGGGAAGCAGCTCACTATATCACTTGTGGCCTCTGCAGAGTAGCACATAGTCATCTATTTGCTGGGCTTGTTCCTCGTCTCATTAGTTCGGGAAGCAACTCACTTTACCAATCACGGCATCTGCAGAGGAGCACATATTCATTTACTTGCTGGGCTTGTTCCTGGTCTCATTAGTTCTGGAAGCAGATCACTATATCATATGTGGCATCTGCAGAGGATCACATATTCATCTACTTGCTGGGCTTGTTCTTCATCTAATTAGTTCGGAAAGCAGCTCATTATGCCACTCATTGCATCTGCAGGGGAGCACATAGTCATCTGCTTGCTGGGATTGTTCCTCGTCTCATTAGTTGGGAAGCAGCTCACTGTACCACTTGTGGCATCTGCAGAGAAGCACATATTCATCTACTTGCTGGGCTTGTTCCTCGTCTCAGTTCAGGAAGCAGCTCTCTATAGCACTCATGGCACCTGCAAAGGAACACATAGTCATTAACTTGCTGGACTTGTTCCTCGTCTCATTAGTTGGGAAGCAGCTCACTTTACCACTTGTGGCATCTGCAGAGGAGCACATATTCATCTACTTTCTGGGCTTGTTCCTCGTCTCATTAGTTCGTGAGCAGCTCATTATACCACTTGTGGCATTTGCAAAGGAGCAGATATTCATCTACTTGCTGGGCTTGTTCCTCGTTTCATTAGTTCGGGAAGCAGTTCACTATATCACTCGTGGCCTCTGCAGAGGAGCACATAGTCATCTATTTGCTGGACTTGTTCATCGTCTCATTAGTTTGGGAAGCAGCTCACTTTACCACACTTTACCACTCGTGGCATCTGCAGAGGAGCACATATTCATCTACTTGCTGGGCTTGTTCCTTATCTCATTAGTTCGGGAAGCAGCTCACTATACCACTCGTGACATCTGCAGAGCACCACATATTCATCTACTGGCTGGGCTTGTTCCTCGTCTCATTAGTTTGGGAAACAGCTCACTATACCACTCATGGCATCTGCAAAGGAACACACATTCATCTACTTGCTGGGCTTGTTCCTAGTCTCATTAGTTTGGGAAGCAGATCACTAAATCACTTGTGGCATCTGCAGAGGAGCACATAGTCATCTACTTGCTGGGTTTGTTCTTCATCTCATTAGTTCGGGAAGCAGCTCATTATGCCACTCATGACATCTGCAGGGGAGCACATGGTCATCTGTTTGCTGGGCTTGTTCCTCGTCTCATTAGTTCGGAAGCAGCTCACTATACAACTCGTAGCATCTGCAGAGGAGCACATATTCATCTGCTTGCTGGGCTTGTTCCTCGTCTCAGTTCAGTAAGCAGCTCTCTATAGGATTCATGGCATCTGCAGAGGAGCACATATTCATCGACTTGCTGGGCTTGTTCCTCGTCTCATTAGTTCAGGAAGCAGCTCACTATACCACTCATGGCATCTGCAGAGGAACGCATATTCATCTACTTGCTGGGTTTGTTCCTCGTCTCATTAGTTGTGGAAGCAGCTCACTATACCACTCGTGGCATCTGCAGAGGAACAAATATTCATCTATTTGCTAGGCTTTTTCCTCGTCTAATTAGTTCAGGAAGCAGCTCACTATACCACTCGTGGCATCTGCAGAGAAGCACATAGTCTTCTACTTTCTGGGCTTGTTCCTCGTCTCATTAGTTCAGGAAGCATCTCACTATACCACTCATGGCATCTTCAAAGGAGCACATAGTCATTTACTTGCTGGACTTCGTGCTCATCTCATCAGTTCGGGAAGCAGCTCACTATGCCACTCGTGGCATCTGCAGGGGAGCACATATTCATCTACTTGCTGGGCTTGTTCCTCGTCTCATTAATTTGGGAAACAGCTCACTATACCACTCATGGCATCTGCAAAGGAACACACATTCATCTACTTACTGGGCTTGTTCCTCATCTCATTAGTTCTGGAAGCAGCTCACTATACCACTCATGGCATCTGCAGAGGAACAAATATTCATCTACTTGCGGGGCTTCTTCCTCATCTCAGTAGTTCAGAAAGCAGCTCACTATACCACTCATGGCATCTGCAGAGGAACACATATTTATCTACTTGCTGAGCTTGTTCCTCGTCTCATTAGTTCTGGAAGCAGCTCACTATACCACTCATGGCATCTGCAGAGGAACAAATATTCATCTACTAGCTGGGCTTGTTCCTCGTCTACTTAGTTCAGGAAGCAGCTCACTATACCACTTGTGGCATCTGCAGAGGAGCACATAGTCTTCTACTTGCTGGGCTTGTTCTTCATCTCATTAGTTCAGGAAGCAGCTCACTATACACCTCATGGCATCTGCAAAGGAGCACATAGTCATTTACTTGCTGAACTTGTTGCTCATCTCATCAGTTCGGGAAGCAGCTCACTATGCCACTTGTGGCATCTGCAAAGGAGCACATAGTCATCTACTTGCTGGGCTTGTTCCTCGTCTCATTAGTTTGGGAAGCAGCTCACTATACCACTCATGGCATCTGCAGAGGAGCACATAGTCATCTACTTGCTGGGCTTGTTCCTCGTCTCATTAGATTGGGAAGCAGCTAACTATACCACTCATGGCATCTGCAGAGGAGCATATATTCATCTACTTGCTGGGCTTGTTCCACATCTCATTAGTCCGGGAGCAGTTCCCTATACCACCCGTGGCATCTGCAAAGGAGCAAATATTTTTCTACTTGCTGGGCTTGTTCCTCGTCTCATTAGTTGGGAAGCAGCTCACTATGCCACTCATGGCATCTGGAGAGGAGCACATATTCATCTACTTGCTGGGCTTGTTCCTCGTCTCAGTTCAGGAAGCAGCTCTCCATAACACTCATGGCATCTGCAGAGGAGCACATATTCATCTACTTGCTGGGCTTGTTCCTCGTCTCATTATTTCTGGAAGCAGCTCATTATACCACTCGTGGCATCTGCAGAGGAACAAATATTCATCTATTTGCTAGGCTTTTTCCTTGTCTAATTAGTTCAGGAAGAAGCTCACTATACCACTCGTGGCATCTGCAGAGAAGCACATAGTCTTCTACTTGCTGGGCTTGTTCCTCGTCTCATTAGTTCAGGAAGCATCTCACTATACCACTCATGGCATCTTCAAAGGAGCACATAGTCATTTACTTGCTGGACTTGGTGCTCATTTCATCAGTTCAGGAAGCAGCTCACTATGCCACTCGTCGCATCTGCAGAGGAGCACATATTCATCTACTTGCTGGGCTTGTTCCTCATCTCATTACTTCGAGAAGCAGCTCACTATACCACTCGTGACATCTTCAGAGCACCACATATTCATCTACTTGCTGGGCTTGTTCCTCGTCTCATTAATTTGGGAAACAGCTCACTATACCACTCATGGCATCTGCAAAGGAACACACATTCATGTACTTGCTGGGCTTGTTCCTCGTCTCATTAGTTCAGAAAGCAGCTCACTATACCACTCATGGCATCTGCAGAGGAACACATATTCATCTACTTGCTGAGCTTGTTCCTCATCTCATTAGTTCTGGAAGCAGCTCACTATACCACTCGTGGCATCTGCAGAGGAACAAATATTCATCTACTAGCTGGGCTTGTTCCTCGTCTAATTAGTTCAGGAAGCAGCTCACTATACCACTTGTGGCATCTGCAGAGGAGCACATAGTCTTCTACTTGCTGGGCTTCTTCCTCCTCTCATTAGTTCAGGAAGCAGCTCACAATACACCTCATGGCATCTGCAAAGGAGCACATAGTCATTTACTTGCTGAACTTGTTGCTCATCTCATCAGTTCGGGAAGCAGCTCACTATGCCCCTTGTGGCATCTGCAAAGGAGCACATAGTCATCTACTTGCTGGGCTTGTTCCTCGTCTCATTAGTTTGGGAAGCAGCTCACTATACCACTCATGGCATCTGCAGAGGAGCACATAGTCATCTACTTGCTGGGCTTGTTCCTCGTCTCATTAGATTGGGAAGCAGCTAACTATACCACTCATGGCATCTGCAGAGGAGCATATATTCATCTACTTGCTGGGCTTGTTCCTCATCTCATTAGTCCGGGAGCAGTTCCCTATACCACCCGTGGCATCTGCAAAGGAGCAAATATTTTTCTACTTGCTGGGCTTGTTCCTCGTCTCATTAGTTGGGAAGCAGCTCACTATGCCACTCATGGCATCTGCAGAGGAGCACATATTCATCTACTTGCTGGGCTTGTTCCTCGTCTCATTATTTCAGGAAGCAGCTCATTATACCACTCGTGGCATCTGCAGAGGAACAAATATTCATCTATTTGCTAGGCTTTTTCCTTGTCTAATTAGTTCAGGAAGAAGCTCACTATACCACTCGTGGCATCTGCAGAGAAGCACATAGTCTTCTACTTGCTGGTCTTGTTCCTCGTCTCATTAGTTCAGGAAGCATCTCACTATACCACTCATGGCATCTTCAAAGGAGCACATAGTCATTTACTTGCTGGACTTGGTGCTCATTTCATCAGTTCGGGAAGCAGCTCACTATGCCACTCGTGGCATCTGCAGAGGAGCACATATTCATCTACGTGCTGGGCTTGTTCCTCATCTCATTACTTCGAGAAGCAGCTCACTATACCACTCGTGACATCTTCAGAGCACCACATATTCATCTACTTGCTGGGCTTGTTCCTCGTCTCATTAATTTGGGAAACAGCTCACTATACCACTCATGGCATCTGCAAAGGAACACACATTCATCTACTTGCTGGGCTTGTTCCTCGTCTCATTAGTTCAGAAAGCAGCTCACTATACCACTCATGGCATCTGCAGAGGAACACATATTCATCTACTTGCTGAGCTTGTTCCTCATCTCATTAGTTCTGGAAGCAGCTCACTATACCACTCGTGGCATCTGCAGAGGAACAAATATTCATCTACTAGCTGGGCTTGTTCCTCGTCTAATTAGTTCAGGAAGCAGCTCACTATACCACTTGTGGCATCTGCAGAGGAGCACATAGTCTTCTACTTGCTGGGCTTCTTCCTCCTCTCATTAGTTCAGGAAGCAGCTCACAATACACCTCATGGCATCTGCAAAGGAGCACATAGTCATTTACTTGCTGAACTTGTTGCTCATCTCATCAGTTCGGGAAGCAGCTCACTATGCCACTTGTGGCATCTGCAGAGGAGCACATATTCATCTACTTGCGGGGCTTCTTCCTCGTCTCATTAGTTCAGAAAGCAGCTCAGTATACCACTCATGGCATCTGCAGAGGAACACATATTCATCTACTTGCTGAGCTTGTTCCTCATCTCATTAGTTCTGGAAGCAGCTCACTATACCACTTGTGGCATCTGCAGAGGAAGAAATATTCATCTACTAGCTGGGCTTGTTCCTCGTCTAATTAGTTCAGGAAGCAGCTCACTATACCACTTGTGGCATCTGCAGAGGAGCACATAGTCTTCTACTTGCTGGGCTTGTTCCTCGTCTCATTAGTTCAGGAAGCAGCTCACTATACACCTCATCGCATCTGCAAAGGAGCACATAGTCATTTACTTGCTGAACTTGTTGCTCATCTCATCAGTTCGGGAAGCAGCTCACTATGCCACTTGTGGCATCTGCAGAGGAGCACATAGTCATCTACTTGCTGGGCTTGTTTCTCGTCTCATTAGTTTGGGAAGCAGCTCACTATACCACTCATGGCATCTGCAGAGGAGCACATAGTCATCTACTTGCTGGGCTTGTTCCTCGTCTCATTAGTTTTGGAAGCAGCTCACTATACCACTCATGGCATCTGCAGAGGAGCATATATTCATCTACTTGCTGAGCTTGTTCCTCATCTCATTAGTCCGGGAGCAGTTCACTATACCACCCGTGGCATCTGCAAAGGAGCAAATATTTTTGTACTTGCTGGGCTTGTTCCTCGTCTCATTAGTTGGGAAGCAGCTCACTATACCACTCGTGGCATCTGAAGAAGAGCACATATTCATCTACTTGCTGGGCTTGTTCCTCGTCTCAGTTCAGGAAGCAGCTCTCCATAACACTCATGGCATCTGCAGAGGAGCACATATTCATCTACTTGCTGGGCTTGTTCCTCGTCTCATTATTTCAGGAAGCAGCTCATTATACCACTCATGGCATCTGCAGAGGAGCTCATATTCATATACTTGCTGGGCTTGTTCCTCGTCTCATTAGTTCTGGAAGCAGCTCACTATACCACTCGTGGCATCTGCAGAGGAGCACATAGTCATCTACTTGCTGGGCTTGTTCCTCGTCTCATTAATTTGGGAAACAGCTCACTATACCACTCATGGCATCTGCAAAGGAACACACATTCATCTACTTGCTGGGCTTGTTCCTCGTCTCAGTTCAGGAAGCAGCTCTCCATAACACTCATGGCATCTGCAGAGGAGCACATATTCATCTACTTGCTGGGCTTGTTCCTCGTCTCATTATTTCAGGAAGCAGCTCATTATACCACTCATGGCATCTGCAGAGGAGCACATATTCATCTACTTGCTGTGCTTGTTTCTCGTCTAATTAGTTCAGGAAGCAGCTCACTATACCGCTCGTGGCATCTGCAGAGGAGCACATAGTCATCTACTTGCTGGGCTTGTTCCTCGTCTCATTAGTTCGGGAAGCAGCTCACTATACCACTCATGGCATCTGCAGAGGAGCACATAGTCATTTACTTGCTGGGCTTGTTCCTCGTCTCATTAATTTGCGAAACAGCTCACTATACCACTCATGGCATCTGCAAAGGAACACACATTCATCTACTTGCTGGGCTTGTTCCTCGTCTCAGTTCAGGAAGCAGCTCTTTATAGCACTCATGGCATCTGCAGAGGAGCACATATTCATCTACTTGCTGGGCTTCATCCTCGTCTCATTAGTTCAGAAAGCAGCTCACTATACCATCCTTGGCATCTGCAGAGGAACACATATTCATCTACTTGCTGAGCATGTTCCTCGTCTCATTAGTTCTGGAAGCTGCTCACTATACCACTCGTGGCATCTGCAGCGGAGCACATAGTCTTCTTCTTGCTGGTCTTCTTCCTCGTCTCATTAGTTCAGGAAGCAGCTCACTATACCACTCATGGCATCTGCAGAGGAGCACATAGTCATCTACTTGCTGGGCTTGTTCCTCGTCTCATTAGTTTGGGAAGCAGCTCACTATACCACTCATGGCATCTGCAGAGGAGCATATATTCATCTACTTGCTGGGCTTGTTCCTCATCTCATTAGTCTGGGAGCAGTTCACTATACCACCCGTGGCATCTGCAAAGGAGAAAATATTTTTCTACTTGCTGGGATTGTTCCCCGTCTCATTAGTTGGGAAGCAGCTCACTATACCACTTGTGGAATCTGCAGAGGAGCACATATTCATCTACTTGCTGGGCTTGTTCCTCGTCTCAGTTCAGGAAGCAGCTCTCCATAACACTCATGGCATCTGCAGAGGAGCACATATTCATCTACTTGCTGGGCTTGTTCCTCGTCTCATTATTTCAGGAAGCAGCTCATTATACCACTCATGGCATCTGCAGAGGAGCACATATTCATCTACTTGCTGTGCTTGTTTCTCGTCTAATTAGTTCAGGAAGCAGCTCACTATACCGCTCGTGGCATCTGCAGAGGAGCACATAGTCATCTACTTGCTGGGCATGTTCCTCGTCTCATTAGTTCGGGAAGCAGCTCACTATACCACTCATGGCATCTGCAGAGGAGCACATAGTCATTTACTTGCTGGGCTTGTTGCTCATCTTATTAGACCGGGAGCAGCTCACTATAAAACGCGTGTCATCTGCAAAGGATAAAATATTTGTCTACTTGCTGGGCTTGTGCCTCGTCTCATTAGTTCGGGAAGCAGCTCACTATACCAATCATGGCATGTGCAGAGGAGCACACATTCATCTACTTGATGGGCTTGTTCTTCGTCTCATTAGTTCGGGAGCAGCTCATTATAACACTCCTGGCATTTGCAAAGGAGCATATATTCGTCTACTTGCTGGGCTTGTTCCTCGTCTCATTAGTTCCGGAAGCAGCTAACTCTATCACTCGTGGCCTCTGCAGAGTAGCACATAGTCATCTATTTGCTGGGCTTGTTCCTCGTCTCATTAGTTCTGGAAGCAGCTCACTATACCACTCGTGGCATCTGCAGAGGAGCACATAGTCTTCTTCTTGCTGGGCTTGTTCCTCGTCTCATTAGTTCAGGAAGCAGCTCACTATACCACTCATGGCATCTGCAGAGGACACATAGTCATCTACTTGCTGGTCTTGTTCCTCGTCTCATTAGTTTGGGAAGCAGCTCACTATACCACTCATGGCATCTGCAGAGGAGCATATATTCATCTACTTGCTGGGCTTGTTCCTCATCTCATTAGTCTGGGAGCAGTTCACTATACCACCCGTGGCATCTGCAAAGGAGAAAATATTTTTCTACTTGCTGGGATTGTTCCCCGTCTCATTAGTTGGGAAGCAGCTCACTATACCACTTGTGGAATCTGCAGAGGAGCACATATTCATCTACTTGCTGGACTTGTTCCTCGTCTCAGTTCAGGAAGCAGCTCTCCATAACACTCATGGCATCTGCAGAGGAGCACATATTCATCTACTTGCTGGGCTTGTTCCTCGTCTCATTATTTCAGGAAGCAGCTCATTATACCACTCATGGCATATGCAGAGGAGCACATATTCATCTACTTGCGGGGCTTCTTCCTCATCTCAGTAGTTCAGAAAGCAGCTCACTATACCACTCATGGCATCTGCAGAGGAACACATATTTATCTACTTGCTGAGCTTGTTCCTCGTCTCATTAGTTCTGGAAGCAGCTCACTATACCACTCATGGCATCTGCAGAGGAACAAATATTCATCTACTAGCTGGGCTTGTTCCTCGTCTACTTAGTTCAGGAAGCAGCTCACTATACCACTTGTGGCATCTGCAGAGGAGCACATAGTCTTCTACTTGCTGGGCTTGTTCCTCATCTCATTAGTTCAGGAAGCAGCTCACTATACACCTCATGGCATCTGCAAAGGAGCACATAGTCATTTACTTGCTGAACTTGTTGCTCATCTCATCAGTTCGGGAAGCAGCTCACTATGCCACTTGTGGCATCTGCAAAGGAGCACATAGTCATCTACTTGCTGGGCTTGTTCCTCGTCTCATTAGTTTGGGAAGCAGCTCACTATACCACTCATGGCATCTGCAGAGGAGCACATAGTCATCTACTTGCTGGGCTTGTTCCTCGTCTCATTAGATTGGGAAGCAGCTAACTATACCACTCATGGCATCTGCAGAGGAGCATATATTCATCTACTTGCTGGGCTTGTTCCTCATCTCATTAGTCCGGGAGCAGTTCCCTATACCACCCGTGGCATCTGCAAAGGAGCAAATATTTTTCTACTTGCTGGGCTTGTTCCTCGTCTCATTAGTTGGGAAGCAGCTCACTATGCCACTCATGGCATCTGCAGAGGAGCACATATTCATCTACTTGCTGGGCTTGTTCCTCGTCTCAGTTCAGGAAGCAGCTCTCCATAACACTCATGGCATCTGCAGAGGAGCACATATTCATCTACTTGCTGGGCTTGTTCCTCGTCTCATTATTTCAGGCAGCAGCTCATTATACCACTCGTGGCATCTGCAGAGGAACAAATATTCATCTATTTGCTAGGCTTTTTCCTTGTCTAATTAGTTCAGGAAGAAGCTCACTATACCACTCGTGGCATCTGCAGAGAAGCACATAGTCTTCTACTTGCTGGGCTTGTTCCTCGTCTCATTAGTTCAGGAAGCATCTCACTATACCACTCATGGCATCTTCAAAGGAGCACATAGTCATTTACTTGCTGGACTTGGTGCTCATTTCATCAGTTCAGGAAGCAGCTCACTATGTCACTCGTGGCATCTGCAGAGGAGCACATATTCATCTACGTGCTGGGCTTGTTCCTCATCTCATTACTTCGAGAAGCAGCTCACTATACCACTCGTGACATCTTCAGAGCACCACATATTCATCTACTTGCTGGGCTTGTTCCTCGTCTCATTAATTTGGGAAACAGCTCACTATACCACTCATGGCATCTGCAAAGGAACACACATTCATCTACTTGCTGGGCTTGTTCCTCGTCTCATTAGTTCAGAAAGCAGCTCACTATACCACTCATGGCATCTGCAGAGGAACACATATTCATCTACTTGCTGAGCTTGTTCCTCATCTCATTAGTTCTGGAAGCAGCTCACTATACCACTCGTGGCATCTGCAGAGGAACAAATATTCATCTACTAGCTGGGCTTGTTCCTCGTCTAATTAGTTCAGGAAGCAGCTCACTATACCACTTGTGGCATCTGCAGAGGAGCACATAGTCTTCTACTTGCTGGGCTTCTTCCTCCTCTCATTAGTTCAGGAAGCAGCTCACAATACACCTCATGGCATCTGCAAAGGAGCACATAGTCATTTACTTGCTGAACTTGTTGCTCATCTCATCAGTTCGGGAAGCAGCTCACTATGCCACTTGTGGCATCTGCAGAGGAGCACATATTCATCTACTTGCGGGGCTTCTTCCTCGTCTCATTAGTTCAGAAAGCAGCTCAGTATACCACTCATGGCATCTGCAGAGGAACACATATTCATCTACTTGCTGAGCTTGTTCTTCATCTCATTAGTTCTGGAAGCAGCTCACTATACCACTTGTGGCATCTGCAGAGGAAGAAATATTCATCTACTAGCTGGGCTTGTTCCTCGTCTAATTAGTTCAGGAAGCAGCTCACTATACCACTTGTGGCATCTGCAGAGGAGCACATAGTCTCCTACTTGCTGGGCTTGCTCCTCGTCTCATTAGTTCAGGAAGCAGCTCACTATACACCTCATCGCATCTGCAAAGGAGCACATAGTCATTTACTTGCTGAACTTGTTGCTCATCTCATCAGTTCGGGAAGCAGCTCACTATGCCACTTGTGGCATCTGCAGAGGAGCACATAGTCATCTACTTGCTGGGCTTGTTTCTCGTCTCATTAGTTTGGGAAGCAGCTCACTATACCACTCATGGCATCTGCAGAGGAGTACATAGTCATCTACTTGCTGGGCTTGTTCCTCGTCTCATTAGTTTGGGAAGCAGCTCACTATACCACTCATGGCATCTGCAGAGGAGCATATATTCATCTACTTGCTGAGCTTGTTCCTCATCTCATTAGTCCGGGAGCAGTTCACTATACCACCCGTGGCATCTGCAAAGGAGCAAATATTTTTCTACTTGCTGGGCTTGTTCCTCGTCTCATTAGTTGGGAAGCAGCTCACTATACCACTCGTGGCATCTGCAGAAGAGCACATATTCATCTACTTGCTGGGCTTGTTCCTCGTCTCAGTTCAGGAAGCAGCTCTCTATAACACTCATGGCATCTGCAGAGGAGCACATATTCATCTACTTGCTGGGCTTGTTCCTCGTCTCATTATTTCAGGAAGCAGCTCATTATACCACTCATGGCATCTGCAGAGGAGCTCATATTCATATACTTGCTGGGCTTGTTCCTCGTCTCATTAGTTCTGGAAGCAGCTCACTATACCACTCGTGGCATCTGCAGAGGAGCACATAGTCATCTACTTGCTGGGCTTGTTCCTCGTCTCATTAATTTGGGAAACAGCTCACTATACCACTCATGGCATCTGCAAAGGAACACACATTCATCTACTTGGTGGGCTTGTTCCTCGTCTCAGTTCAGGAAGCAGCTCTCCATAACACTCATGGCATCTGCAGAGGAGCACATATTCATCTACTTGCTGGGCTTGTTCCTCGTCTCATTATTTCAGGAAGCAGCTCATTATACCACTCATGGCATCTGCAGAGGAGCACATATTCATCTACTTGCTGTGCTTGTTTCTCGTCTAATTAGTTCAGGAAGCAGCTCACTATACCGCTCGTGGCATCTGCAGAGGAGCACATAGTCATCTACTTGCTGGGCTTGTTCCTCGTCTCATTAGTTCTGGAAGCTGCTCACTATACCACTCGTGGCATCTGCAGCGGAGCACATAGTCTTCTTCTTGCTGGTCTTGTTCCTCGTCTCATTAGTTCAGGAAGCAGCTCACTATACCACTCATGGCATCTGCAGAGGAGCACATAGTCATCTACTTGCTGGGCTTGTTCCTCGTCTCATTAGTTTGGGAAGCAGCTCACTATACCACTCATGGCATCTGCAGAGGAGCATATATTCATCTACTTGCTGGGCTTGTTCCTCATCTCATTAGTCTGGGAGCAGTTCACTATACCACCCGTGGCAGCTGCAAAGGAGAAAATATTTTTCTACTTGCTGGGATTGTTCCCCGTCTCATTAGTTGGGAAGCAGCTCACTATACCACTTGTGGCATCTGCAGAGGAGCACATATTCATCTACTTTCTGGGCTTGTTCCTCGTCTCAGTTCAGGAAGCAGCTCTCCATAACACTCATGGCATCTGCAGAGGAGCACATATTCATCTACTTGCTGGGCTTGTTCCTCGTCTCATTATTTCAGGAAGCAGCTCATTATACCACTCATGGCATCTACAGCGGAGCACATATTCATCTACTTGCTGTGCTTGTTTCTCGTCTAATTAGTTCAGGAAGCAGCTCACTATACCGCTCGTGGCATCTGCAGAGGAGCACATAGTCATCTACTTGCTGGGCTTGTTCCTCGTCTCATTAGTTCGGGAAGCAGCTCACTATACCACTCATGGCATCTGCAGAGGAGCACATAGTCATTTACTTGCTGGGCTTGTTGCTCATCTCATTAGACCAGGAGCAGCTCACTATAAAACGCGTGTCATCTGCAAAGGATAAAATATTTGTCTACTTGCTGGGCTTGTGCCTCGTCTCATTAGTTCGGGAAGCAGCTCACTATACCAATCATGGCATGTGCAGAGGAGCACACATTCATCTACTTGATGGGCTTGTTCTTCGTCTCATTAGTTCGGGAGCAGCTCATTATAACACTCCTGGCATTTGCAAAGGAGCATATATTCGTCTACTTGCTGGGCTTGTTCCTCGTCTCATTAGTTCCGGAAGCAGCTAACTCTATCACTCGTGGCCTCTGCAGAGTAGCACATAGTCATCTATTTGCTGGGCTTGTTCCTCGTCTCATTAGTTCTGGAAGCAGCTCACTATACCACTCGTGGCATCTGCAGAGGAGCACATAGTCTTCTTCTTGCTGGGCTTGTTCCTCGTCTCATTAGTTCAGGAAGCAGCTCACTATACCACTCATGGCATCTGCAGAGGAGCACATAGTCATCTACTTGCTGGGCTTGTTCCTCGTCTCATTTGTTTGGGAAGCAGCTCACTATACCACTCATGGCATCTGCAGAGGAGCATATATTCATCTACTTGCTGGGCTTGTTCCTCATCTCATTAGTCTGGGAGCAGTTCACTATACCACCCGTGGCATCTGCAAAGGAGAAAATATTTTTCTACTTGCTGGGATTGTTCCCCGTCTCATTAGTTGGGAAGCAGCTCACTATACCACTTGTGGAATCTGCAGAGGAGAACATATTCATCTACTTGCTGGGCTTGTTCCTCGTCTCAGTTCAGGAAGCAGCTCTCCATAACACTCATGGCATCTGCAGAGGAGCACATATTCATCTACTTGCTGGGCTTGTTCCTCGTCTCATTATTTCAGGAAGCAGCTCATTATACCACTCATGGCATATGCAGAGGAGCACATATTCATCTACTTGCTGGGCTTGTTCCTCATCTCATTAGTTCTGGAAGCAGCTCACTATACCACTTGTGGCATCTGCAGAGGAAGAAATATTCATCTACTAGCTGGGCTTGTTCCTCGTCTAATTAGTTCAGGAAGCAGCTCACTATACCACTTGTGGCATCTGCAGAGGAGCACATAGTCTTCTACTTGCTGGGCTTGTTCCTCGTCTCATTAGTTCAGGAAGCAGCTCACTATACACCTCATCGCATCTGCAAAGGAGCACATAGTCATTTACTTGCTGAACTTGTTGCTCATCTCATCAGTTCTGGAAGCAGCTCACTATGCCACTTGTGGCATCTGCAGAGGAGCACATAGTCATCTACTTGCTGGGCTTGTTTCTCGTCTCATTAGTTTGGGAAGCAGCTCACTATACCACTCATGGCATCTGCAGAGGAGCACATAGTCATCTACTTGCTGGGCTTGTTCCTCGTCTCATTAGTTTGGGAAGCAGCTCACTATACCACTCATGGCATCTGCAGAGGAGCATATATTCATTTACTTGCTGAGCTTGTTCCTCATCTCATTAGTCCGGGAGCAGTTCACTATACCACCCGTGGCATCTGCAAAGGAGCAAATATTTTTCTACTTGCTGGGCTTGTTCCTCGTCTCATTAGTTGGGAAGCAGCTCACTATACCACTCGTGGCATCTGCAGAAGAGCACATATTCATCTACTTGCTGGGCTTGTTCCTCGTCTCAGTTCAGGAAGCAGCTCTCCATAACACTCATGGCATCTGCAGAGAAGCACATATTCATCTACTTGCTGGGCTTGTTCCTCGTCTCATTATTTCAGGAAGCAGCTCATTATACCACTCATGGCATCTGCAGAGGAGCTCATATTCATATACTTGCTGGGCTTGTTCCTCGTCTCATTAGTTCTGGAAGCAGCTCACTATACCACTCGTGGCATCTGCAGAGGAGCACATAGTCATCTACTTGCTGGGCTTGTTCCTCGTCTCATTAATTTGGGAAACAGCTCACTATACCACTCATGGCTTCTGCAAAGGAACACACATTCATCTACTTGCTGGGCTTGTTCCTCGTCTCAGTTCAGGAAGCAGCTCTCCATAACACTCATGGCATCTGCAGAGGAGCACATATTCATCTACTTGCTGGGCTTGTTCCTCGTCTCATTATTTCAGGAAGCAGCTCATTATACCACTCATGGCATCTGCAGAGGAGCACATATTCATCTACTTGCTGTGCTTGTTTCTCGTCTAATTAGTTCAGGAAGCAGCTCACTATACCGCTCGTGGCATCTGCAGAGGAGCACATAGTCATCTACTTGCTGGGCTTGTTCCTCGTCTCATTAGTTCGGGAAGCAGCTCACTATACCACTCATGGCATCTGCAGAGGAGCACATAGTCATTTACTTGCTGGGCTTGTTCCTCGTCTCATTAATTTGGGAAACAGCTCACTATACCACTCATGGCATCTGCAAAGGAACACACATTCATCTACTTGCTGGGCTTGTTCCTCGTCTCAGTTCAGGAAGCAGCTCTTTATAGCACTCATGGCATCTGCAGAGGAGCACATATTCATCTACTTGCTGGGCTTCATCCTCGTCTCATTAGTTCAGAAAGCAGCTCACTATACCATCCTTGGCATCTGCAGAGGAACACATATTCATCTACTTGCTGAGCATGTTCCTCATCTCATTAGTTCTGGAAGCTGCTCACTATACCACTCGTGGCATCTGCAGCGGAGCACATAGTCTTCTTCTTGCTGGTCTTGTTCCTCGTCTCATTAGTTCAGGAAGCAGCTCACTATACCACTCATGGCATCTGCAGAGGAGCACATAGTCATCTACTTGCTGGGCTTGTTCCTCGTCTCATTAGTTTGGGAAGCAGCTCACTATACCACTCATGGCATCTGCAGAGGAGCATATATTCATCTACTTGCTGGGCTTGTTCCTCATCTCATTAGTCTGGGAGCAGTTCACTATACCACCCGTGGCATCTGCAAAGGAGAAAATATTTTTCTACTTGCTGGGATTGTTCCCCGTCTCATTAGTTGGGAAGCAGCTCACTATACCACTTGTGGCATCTGCAGAGGAGCACATATTCATCTACTTGCTGGGCTTGTTCCTCATCTCAGTTCAGGAAGCAGCTCTCCATAACACTCATGGCATCTGCAGAGGAGCACATATTCATCTACTTGCTGGGCTTGTTCCTCGTCTCATTATTTCTGGAAGCAGCTCATTATACCACTCATGGCATCTGCAGAGGAGCACATATTCATCTACTTGCTGTGCTTGTTTCTCGTCTAATTAGTTCAGGAAGCAGCTCACTATACCGCTCGTGGCATCTGCAGAGGAGCACATAGTCATCTACTTGCTGGGCTTGTTCCTCGTCTCATTAGTTCGGGAAGCAGCTCACTATACCACTCATGGCATCTGCAGAGGAGCACATAGTCATTTACTTGCTTGGCTTGTTGCTCATCTCATTAGACCGGGAGCAGCTCACTATAAAACGCGTGTCATCTGCAAAGGATAAAATATTTGTCTACTTGCTGGGCTTGTGCCTCGTCTCATTAGTTCGGGAAGCAGCTCACTATACCAATCATGGCATGTGCAGAGGAGCACACATTCATCTACTTGATGGGCTTGTTCTTCGTCTCATTAGTTCAGGAGCAGCTCATTATAACACTCCTGGCATTTGCAAAGGAGCATATATTCGTCTACTTGCTGGGCTTGTTCCTCGTCTCATTAGTTCTGGAAGCAGCTCACTATACCACTCGTGGCATCTGCAGAGGAGCACATAGTCTTCTTCTTGCTGGGCTTGTTCCTCGTCTCATTAGTTCAGGAAGCAGCTCACTATACCACTCATGGCATCTGCAGAGGAGCACATAGTCATCTACTTGCTGGTCTTGTTCCTCGTCTCATTAGTTTGGGAAGCAGCTCACTATACCACTCATGGCATCTGCAGAGGAGCATATATTCATCTACTTGCTGGGCTTGTTCCTCATCTCATTAGTCTGGGAGCAGTTCACTATACCACCCGTGGCATCTGCAAAGGAGAAAATATTTTTCTACTTGCTGGGATTGTTCCCCGTCTCATTAGTTGGGAAGCAGCTCACTATACCACTTGTGGAATCTGCAGAGGAGCACATATTCATCTACTTGCTGGGCTTGTTCCTCGTCTCAGTTCAGGAAGCAGCTCTCCATAACACTCATGGCATCTGCAGAGGAGCACATATTCATCTACTTGCTGGGCTTGTTCCTCGTCTCATTATTTCAGGAAGCAGCTCATTATACCACTCATGGCATATGCAGAGGAGCACATATTCATCTACTTGCGGGGCTTCTTCCTCGTCTCAGTAGTTCAGAAAGCAGCTCACTATACCACTCATGGCATCTGCAGAGGAACACATATTTATCTACTTGCTGAGCTTGTTCCTCGTCTCATTAGTTCTGGAAGCAGCTCACTATACCACTCATGGCATCTGCAGAGGAACAAATATTCATCTACTAGCTGGGCTTGTTCCTCGTCTACTTAGTTCAGGAAGCAGCTCACTATACCACTTGTGGCATCTGCAGAGGAGCACATAGTCTTCTACTTGCTGGGCTTGTTCCTCATCTCATTAGTTCAGGAAGCAGCTCACTATACACCTCATGGCATCTGCAAAGGAGCACATAGTCATTTACTTGCTGAACTTGTTGCTCATCTCATCAGTTCGGGAAGCAGCTCACTATGCCACTTGTGGCATCTGCAAAGGAGCACACATTCATCTACTTGCTGGGCTTGTTCCTCGTCTCAGTTCAGGAAGCAGCTCTCCATAACACTCATGGCATCTGCAGAGGAGCACATATTCATCTACTTGCTGGGCTTGTTCCTCGTCTCATTATTTCAGGAAGCAGCTCATTATACCACTCATGGCATCTGCAGAGGAGCACATATTCATCTACTTGCTGTGCTTGTTTCTCGTCTAATTAGTTCAGGAAGCAGCTCACTATACCGCTCGTGGCATCTGCAGAGGAGCACATAGTCATCTACTTGCTGGGCTTGTTCCTCGTCTCATTAGTTCTGGAAGCTGCTCACTATACCACTCGTGGCATCTGCAGCGGAGCACATAGTCTTCTTCTTGCTGGTCTTGTTCCTCGTCTCATTAGTTCAGGAAGCAGCTCACTATACCACTCATGGCATCTGCAGAGGAGCACATAGTCATCTACTTGCTGGGCTTGTTCCTCGTCTCATTAGTTTGGGAAGCAGCTCACTATACCACTCATGGCATCTGCAGAGGAGCATATATTCATCTACTTGCTGGGCTTGTTCCTCATCTCATTAGTCTGGGAGCAGTTCACTATACCACCCGTGGCATCTGCAAAGGAGAAAATATTTTTCTACTTGCTGGGATTGTTCCCCGTCTCATTAGTTGGGAAGCAGCTCACTATACCACTTGTGGCATCTGCAGAGGAGCACATATTCATCTACTTTCTGGGCTTGTTCCTCGTCTCAGTTCAGGAAGCAGCTCTCCATAACACTCATGGCATCTGCAGAGGAGCACATATTCATCTACTTGCTGGGCTTGTTCCTCGTCTCATTATTTCAGGAAGCAGCTCATTATACCACTCATGGCATCTGCAGAGGAGCACATATTCATCTACTTGCTGTGCTTGTTTCTCGTCTAATTAGTTCAGGAAGCAGCTCACTATACCGCTCGTGGCATCTGCAGAGGAGCACATAGTCATCTACTTGCTGGGCTTGTTCCTCGTCTCATTAGTTCGGGAAGCAGCTCACTATACCACTCATGGCATCTGCAGAGGAGCACATAGTCATTTACTTGCTGGGCTTGTTGCTCATCTCATTAGACCGGGAGCAGCTCACTATAAAACGCGTGTCATCTGCAAAGGATAAAATATTTGTCTACTTGGTGGGCTTGTGCCTCGTCTCATTAGTTCGGGAAGCAGCTCACTATACCAATCATGGCATGTGCAGAGGAGCACACATTCATCTACTTGATGGGCTTGTTCTTCGTCTCATTAGTTCGGGAGCAGCTCATTATAACACTCCTGGCATTTGCAAAGGAGCATATATTCGTCTACTTGCTGGGCTTGTTCCTCGTCTCATTAGTTCCGGAAGCAGCTAACTCTATCACTCGTGGCCTCTGCAGAGTAGCACATAGTCATCTATTTGCTGGGCTTGTTCCTCGTCTCATTAGTTCTGGAAGCAGCTCACTATACCACTCGTGGCATCTGCAGAGGAGCACATAGTCTTCTTCTTGCTGGGCTTGTTCCTCGTCTCATTAGTTCAGGAAGCAGCTCACTATACCACTCATGGCATCTGCAGAGGAGCACATAGTCATCTACTTGCTGGGCTTGTTCCTCGTCTCATTAGTTTGGGAAGCAGCTCACTATACCACTCATGGCATCTGCAGAGGAGCATATATTCATCTACTTGCTGGGCTTGTTCCTCATCTCATTAGTCTGGGAGCAGTTCACTATACCACCCGTGGCATCTGCAAAGGAGAAAATATTTTTCTACTTGCTGGGATTGTTCCCCGTCTCATTAGTTGGGAAGCAGCTCACTATACCACTTGTGGAATCTGCAGAGGAGAACATATTCATCTACTTGCTGGGCTTGTTCTTCGTCTCAGTTCAGGAAGCAGCTCTCCATAACACTCATGGCATCTGCAGAGGAGCACATATTCATCTACTTGCTGGGCTTGTTCCTCGTCTCATTATTTCAGGAAGCAGCTCATTATACCACTCATGGCATATGCAGAGGAGCACATATTCATCTACTTGCTGGGCTTGTTCCTCGTCTCATTAGTTCTGGAAGCAGCTCACTATACCACTCGTGGCATCTGCACAGGAGCAAATATTCATCTACTTGCTGGGCTTGTTTCTCGTCTAATTAATTCAGGAAGCAGCTCACTATACCATCCTTGGCATCTGCAGAGGAACACATATTCATCTACTTGCTGAGCATGTTCCTCATCTCATTAGTTCTGGAAGCTGCTCACTATACCACTCGTGGCATCTGCAGCGGAGCACATAGTCTTCTTCTTGCTGGTCTTGTTCCTCGTCTCATTAGTTCAGGAAGCAGCTCACTATACCACTCATGGCATCTGCAGAGGAGCACATAGTCATCTACTTGCTGGGCTTGTTCCTCGTCTCATTAGTTTGGGAAGCAGCTCACTATACCACTCATGGCATCTGCAGAGGAGCATATATTCATCTACTTGCT
This sequence comes from Ambystoma mexicanum, assembly GCF_040938575.1. Taxonomy (NCBI): domain Eukaryota; kingdom Metazoa; phylum Chordata; class Amphibia; order Caudata; family Ambystomatidae; genus Ambystoma; species Ambystoma mexicanum. Next base: position 1,204,401,419 of record NC_090934.1, on the reverse strand, counting down.
GGGCTTGTTCCTCATCTCATTAGTCTGGGAGCAGTTCACTATACCACCCGTGGCATCTGCAAAGGAGAAAATATTTTTCTACTTGCTGGGATTGTTCCCCGTCTCATTAGTTGGGAAGCAGCTCACTAAACCACTTGTGGCATCTGCAGAGGAGCACATATTCATCTTCTTGCTGGGCTTGTTCCTCGTCTCAGTTCAGGAAGCAGCTCTCCATAACACTCATGGCATCTGCAGAGGAGCACATATTCATCTACTTGCTGGGCTTGTTCCTCGTCTCATTATTTCAGGAAGCAGCTCATTATACCACTCATGGCATCTGCAGAGGAGCACATATTCATCTACTTGCTGTGCTTGTTTCTCGTCTAATTAGTTCAGGAAGCAGCTCACTATAGCGCTCGTGGCATCTGCAGAGGAGCACATAGTCATCTACTTGCTGGGCTTGTTCCTCGTCTCATTAGTTCGGGAAGCAGCTCACTATACCACTCATGGCATCTGCAGAGGAGCACATAGTCATTTACTTGCTGGGCTTGTTGCTCATCTCATTAGACCGGGAGCAGCTCACTATAAAACGCGTGTCATCTGCAAAGGATAAAATATTTGTCTACTTGCTGGGCTTGTGCCTCATCTCATTAGTTCGGGAAGCAGCTCACTATACCAATCATGGCATGTGCAGAGGAGCACACATTCATCTACTTGATGGGCTTGTTCTTCGTCTCATTAGTTCGGGAGCAGCTCATTATAACACTCCTGGCATTTGCAAAGGAGCATATATTCGTCTACTTGCTGGGCTTGTTCCTCGTCTCATTAGTTCCGGAAGCAGCTAACTCTATCACTCGTGGCCTCTGCAGAGTAGCACATAGTCATCTATTTGCTGGGCTTGTTCCTCGTCTCATTAGTTCTGGAAGCAGCTCACTATACCACTCGTGGCATCTGCAGAGGAGCACATAGTCTTCTTCTTGCTGGGCTTGTTCCTCGTCTCATTAGTTCAGGAAGCAGCTCACTATACCACTCATGGCATCTGCAGAGGAGCACATAGTCATCTACTTGCTGGTCTTGTTCCTCGTCTCATTAGTTTGGGAAGCAGCTCACTATACCACTCATGGCATCTGCAGAGGAGCATATATTCATCTACTTGCTGGGCTTGTTCCTCATCTCATTAGTCTGGGAGCAGTTCACTATACCACCCGTGGCATCTGCAAAGGAGAAAATATTTTTCTACTTGCTGGGATTGTTCCCCGTCTCATTAGTTGGGAAGCAGCTCACTATACCACTTGTGGAATCTGCAGAGGAGCACATATTCATCTACTTGCTGGGCTTGTTCCTCGTCTCAGTTCAGGAAGCAGCTCTCCATAACACTCATGGCATCTGCAGAGGAGCACATATTCATCTACTTGCTGGGCTTGTTCCTCGTCTCATTATTTCAGGAAGCAGCTCATTATACCACTCATGGCATATGCAGAGGAGCACATATTCATCTACTTGCGGGGCTTCTTCCTCATCTCAGTAGTTCAGAAAGCAGCTCACTATACCACTCATGGCATCTGCAGAGGAACACATATTTATCTACTTGCTGAGCTTGTTCCTCGTCTCATTAGTTCTGGAAGCAGCTCACTATACCACTCATGGCATCTGCAGAGGAACAAATATTCATCTACTAGCTGGGCTTGTTCCTCGTCTACTTAGTTCAGGAAGCAGCTCACTATACCACTTGTGGCATCTGCAGAGGAGCACATAGTCTTCTACTTGCTGGGCTTGTTCCTCATCTCATTAGTTCAGGAAGCAGCTCACTATACACCTCATGGCATCTGCAAAGGAGCACATAGTCATTTACTTGCTGAACTTGTTGCTCATCTCATCAGTTCGGGAAGCAGCTCACTATGCCACTTGTGGCATCTGCAAAGGAGCACATAGTCATCTACTTGCTGGGCTTGTTCCTCGTCTCATTAGTTTGGGAAGCAGCTCACTATACCACTCATGGCATCTGCAGAGGAGCACATAGTCATCTACTTGCTGGGCTTGTTCCTCGTCTCATTAGATTGGGAAGCAGCTAACTATACCACTCATGGCATCTGCAGAGGAGCATATATTCATCTACTTGCTGGGCTTGTTCCTCATCTCATTAGTCCGGGAGCAGTTCCCTATACCACCCGTGGCATCTGCAAAGGAGCAAATATTTTTCTACTTGCTGGGCTTGTTCCTCGTCTCATTAGTTGGGAAGCAGCTCACTATGCCACTCATGGCATCTGCAGAGGAGCACATATTCATCTACTTGCTGGGCTTGTTCCTCGTCTCAGTTCAGGAAGCAGCTCTCCATAACACTCATGGCATCTGCAGAGGAGCACATATTCATCTACTTGCTGGGCTTGTTCCTCGTCTCATTATTTCAGGAAACAGCTCATTATACCACTCGTGGCATCTGCAGAGGAACAAATATTCATCTATTTGCTAGGCTTTTTCCTTGTCTAATTAGTTCAGGAAGAAGCTCACTATACCACTCGTGGCATCTGCAGAGAAGCACATAGTCTTCTACTTGCTGGGCTTGTTCCTCGTCTCATTAGTTCAGGAAGCATCTCACTATACCACTCATGGCATCTTCAAAGGAGCACATAGTCATTTACTTGCTGGACTTGGTGCTCATTTCATCAGTTCGGGAAGCAGCTCACTATGCCACTCGTGGCATCTGCAGAGGAGCACATATTCATCTACGTGCTGGGCTTGTTCCTCATCTCATTACTTCGAGAAGCAGCTCACTATACCACTCGTGACATCTTCAGAGCACCACATATTCATCTACTTGCTGGGCTTGTTCCTCGTCTCATTAATTTGGGAAACAGCTCACTATACCACTCATGGCATCTGCAAAGGAACACACATTCATCTACTTGCTGGGCTTGTTCCTCGTCTCATTAGTTCAGAAAGCAGCTCACTATACCACTCATGGCATCTGCAGAGGAACACATATTCATCTACTTGCTGAGCTTGTTCCTCATCTCATTAGTTCTGGAAGCAGCTCACTATACCACTTGTGGCATCTGCAGAGGAACAAATATTCATCTACTAGCTGGGCTTGTTCCTCATCTAATTAGTTCAGGAAGCAGCTCACTATACCACTTGTGGCATCTGCAGAGGAGCACATAGTCTTCTACTTGCTGGGCTTCTTCCTCCTCTCATTAGTTCAGGAAGCAGCTCACAATACACCTCATGGCATCTGCAAAGGAGCACATAGTCATTTACTTGCTGAACTTGTTGCTCATCTCATCAGTTCGGGAAGCAGCTCACTATGCCACTTGTGGCATCTGCAGAGGAGCACATATTCATCTACTTGCGGGGCTTCTTCCTCGTCTCATTAGTTCAGAAAGCAGCTCAGTATACCACTCATGGCATCTGCAGAGGAACACATATTCATCTACTTGCTGAGCTTGTTCCTCATCTCATTAGTTCTGGAAGCAGCTCACTATACCACTTGTGGCATCTGCAGAGGAAGAAATATTCATCTACTAGCTGGGCTTGTTCCTCGTCTAATTAGTTCAGGAAGCAGCTCACTATACCACTTGTGGCATCTGCAGAGGAGCACATAGTCTTCTACTTGCTGGGCTTGTTCCTCGTCTCATTAGTTCAGGAAACAGCTCACTATACACCTCATCGCATCTGCAAAGGAGCACATAGTCATTTACTTGCTGAACTTGTTGCTCATCTCATCAGTTCGGGAAGCAGCTCACTATGCCACTTGTGGCATCTGCAGAGGAGCACATAGTCATCTACTTGCTGGGCTTGTTTCTCGTCTCATTAGTTTGGGAAGCAGCTCACTATACCACTCATGGCATCTGCAGAGGAGCACATAGTCATCTACTTGCTGGGCTTGTTCCTCGTCTCATTAGTTTGGGAAGCAGCTCACTATACCACTCATGGCATCTGCAGAGGAGCATATATTCATCTACTTGCTGAGCTTGTTCCTCATCTCATTAGTCCGGGAGCAGTTCACTATACCACCCGTGGCATCTGCAAAGGAGCAAATATTTTTCTACTTGCTGGGCTTGTTCCTCGTCTCATTAGTTGGGAAGCAGCTCACTATACCACTCGTGGCATCTGCAGAAGAGCACATATTCATCTACTTGCTGGGCTTGTTCCTCGTCTCAGTTCAGGAAGCAGCTCTCCATAACACTCATGGCATCTGCAGAGGAGCACATATTCATCTACTTGCTGGGCTTGTTCCTCGTCTCATTATTTCAGGAAGCAGCTCATTATACCACTCATGGCATCTGCAGAGGAGCTCATATTCATATACTTGCTGGGCTTGTTCCTCGTCTCATTAGTTCTGGAAGCAGCTCACTATACCACTCGTGGCATCTGCAGAGGAGCACATAGTCATCTACTTGCTGGGCTTGTTCCTCGTCTCATTAATTTGGGAAACAGCTCACTATACCACTCATGGCATCTGCAAAGGAACACACATTCATCTACTTGCTGGGCTTGTTCCTCGTCTCAGTTCAGGAAGCAGCTCTCCATAACACTCATGGCATCTGCAGAGGAGCACATATTCATCTACTTGCTGGGCTTGTTCCTCGTCTCATTATTTCAGGAAGCAGCTCATTATACCACTCATGGCATCTGCAGAGGAGCACATATTCATCTACTTGCTGTGCTTGTTTCTCGTCTAATTAGTTCAGGAAGCAGCTCACTATACCGCTCGTGGCATCTGCAGAGGAGCACATAGTCATCTACTTGCTGGGCTTGTTCCTCGTCTCATTAGTTCTGGAAGCTGCTCACTATACCACTCGTGGCATCTGCAGCGGAGCACATAGTCTTCTTCTTGCTGGTCTTGTTCCTCGTCTCATTAGTTCAGGAAGCAGCTCACTATACCACTCATGGCATCTGCAGAGGAGCACATAGTCATCTACTTGCTGGGCTTGTTCCTCGTCTCATTAGTTTGGGAAGCAGCTCACTATATCACTCATGGCATCTGCAGAGGAGCATATATTCATCTACTTGCTGGGCTTGTTCCTCATCTCATTAGTCTGGGAGCAGTTCACTATACCACCCGTGGCATCTGCAAAGGAGAAAATATTTTTCTACTTGCTGGGATTGTTCCCCGTCTCATTAGTTGGGAAGCAGCTCACTATAACACTTGTGGCATCTGCAGAGGAGCACATATTCATCTACTTTCTGGGCTTGTTCCTCGTCTCAGTTCAGGAAGCAGCTCTCCATAACACTCATGGCATCTGCAGAGGAGCACATATTCATCTACTTGCTGGGCTTGTTCCTCGTCTCATTATTTCAGGAAGCAGCTCATTATACCACTCATGGCATCTGCAGAGGAGCACATATTCATCTACTTGCTGTGCTTGTTTCTCGTCTAATTAGTTCAGGAAGCAGCTCACTATACCGCTCGTGGCATCTGTAGAGGAGCACATAGTCATCTACTTGCTGGGCTTGTTCCTCGTCTCATTAGTTCGGGAAGCAGCTCACTATACCACTCATGGCATCTGCAGAGGAGCACATAGTCATTTACTTGCTGGGCTTGTTGCTCATCTCATTTGACCGGGAGCAGCTCACTATAAAACGCGTGTCATCTGCAAAGGATAAAATATTTGTCTACTTGCTGGGCTTGTGCCTCGTCTCATTAGTTCGGGAAGCAGCTCACTATACCAATCATTGCATGTGCAGAGGAGCACACATTCATCTACTTGATGGGCTTGTTCTTCGTCTCATTAGTTCGGGAGCAGCTCATTATAACACTCCTGGCATTTGCAAAGGAGCATATATTCGTCTACTTGCTGGGCTTGTTCCTCGTCTCATTAGTTCCGGAAGCAGCTAACTCTATCACTCGTGGCCTCTGCAGAGTAGCACATAGTCATCTATTTGCTGGGCTTGTTCCCCGTCTCATTAGTTCTGGAAGCAGCTCACTATACCACTCGTGGCATCTGCAGAGGAGCACATAGTCTTCTTCTTGCTGGGCTTGTTCCTCGTCTCATTAGTTCAGGAAGCAGCTCACTATACCACTCATGGCATCTGCAGAGGAGCACATAGTCATCTACTTGCTGGGCTTGTTCCTCGTCTCATTAGTTTGGGAAGCAGCTCACTATACCACTCATGGCATCTGCAGAGGAGCATATATTCATCTACTTGCTGGGCTTGTTCCTCATCTCATTAGTCTGGGAGCAGTTCACTATACCACCCGTGGCATCTGCAAAGGAGAAAATATTTTTCTACTTGCTGGGATTGTTCCCCGTCTCATTAGTTGGGAAGCAGCTAACTATACCACTTGTGGAATCTGCAGAGGAGAACATATTCATCTACTTGCTGGGCTTGTTCCTCGTCTCAGTTCAGGAAGCAGCTCTCCATAACACTCATGGCATCTGCAGAGGAGCACATATTCATCTACTTGCTGGGCTTGTTCCTCGTCTCATTATTTCAGGAAGCAGCTCATTATACCACTCATGGCATATGCAGAGGAGCACATATTCATCTACTTGCTGGGCTTGTTCCTCGTCTCATTAGTTCTGGAAGCAGCTCACTATACCACTCGTGGCATCTGCACAGGAGCAAATATTCATCTACTTGCTGGGCTTGTTTCTCGTCTAATTAATTCAGGAAGCAGCTCACTATACCGCTCTTGGCATCTGCAGAGGAGCACATAGTCATCTACTTGCTGGGCTTGTTCCTCGTCTCATTAGTTCGGGAAGCAGCTCACTATACCACTCATGGCATCTGCAGAGGAGCACATAGTCATTTACTTGCTGGGCTTGTTGCTCATCTCATTAGACCGGGAGCAGCTCACTATAAAACGCGTGGCATCTGCAAAGGTGAAAATATTTGTCTACTTGCTGGGCTTGTGCCTCGTCTCATTAGTTCGGGAAGCAGCTCACTATACTAATCATGGCATCTTCAGAGGAGCACACATTCATCTACTTGCTGGGCTTGTTCTTCGTCTCATTAGTTCGGGAGCAGCTCATTATAACACTCCTGGCATTTGCAAAGGAGCATATATTCGTCTACTTGCTGGGCTTGTTCCTCGTCGCATTAGTTCGGGAAGCAGCTAACTATATCACTCGTGGCCTCTGCAGAGCAGCACATAGTCATCTATTTGCTGGGCTTGTTCCTCGTCTCATCAGTTCGGGAAGCAACTCACTTTACCAATCATGGCATCTGCAGAGGAGCACATATTCATCTACTTGCTGGGCTTGTTCCTAGTCTCATTAGTTCTGGAAGCAGATCACTATATCACTTGTGGCATCTGCAGAGGAGCACATATTCATCTACTTGCTGGGCTTGTTCTTCATCTCATTAGTTCAGAAAGCAGCTCATTATGCCACTCATGGCATCTGCAGGGGAGCACATAGTCATCTGCTTGTTGGGCTTGTTCCTCATCTCATTAGTTGGGAAGCAGCTCACTATACCACATGTGGCATCTGCAGAGGAGCACATACTTGCTGGGCTTGTTCCTCGTCTCAGTTCAGGAAGCAGCTCTCTATAGCACTCATGGCATCTCCAGAGGAGCATATATTCATCTACTTGCTGGGCTTGTTCCTCCTCTCATTAGTTCAGGAAGCAGCTCACTATACCACTCATGGCATCTGCAAAGGAGCACATTGTCATTTACTTGCTGGACTTGTTCCTCGTCTCATTAGTTGGGAAGCAGCTCACTTTACCACTCGTGGCATCTGCAGAGGAGCACATATTCATCTACTTTCTTGGCTTGTTCCTCGTCTCATTAGTTTGGGAAGCAGCTCACTATACCACTCATGGCATCTGCAAAAGAGCACATATTCATCTACTTGCTGGGCTTGTTCCTCGTCTCATTAGTTTGGGAGCAGCTCATTATACCATTCGTGGCATTTGCAAAGGAGCATATATTCGTCTATTTTCTGGGCTTGTTCTTCGTCTCATTTGTTCGGGAAGCAGCTCACTATATCACTCGTTGCCTCTGCAGAGGAGCACATAGTCATCTATTTGCTGGGCTTGTTCCTTGTCTCATTAGTTCGGGAAGCAGCTCATTTTACCACTCATGGCATCTGCAGAGGAGCACATAGTCATCTACTTGCTGGGCTTGTTCCTAGTCTCATAAGTTCAGGAAGCAGATCACTATATCACTCGTGGCATCTGCAGAGGAGCACATAGTCGTCTACTTACTGGGCTTGTTCTTCATCTCATTAGTTCGGGAAGCAGCTCATTATGCCACTCATGGCATCTGCAGGGGAGCACATAGTCATCTGCTTGCTGGGCTTGTTCCTCGTCTCATTAGTTCAGGAAGCAGCTCACTACACCACTCATGACATCTGCAAAGGAGCACATAGTCATTTACTTGCCGGACTTGTTGCTCATCTCATCAGTTCGGGAAGCAGCTCACTATGCCACTTGTGGCCTCTGCAGAGGAGCACATAGTCATCTGTTTGCTGGGCTTGTTCCTCGTCTCATTAGTTGTGGAAGCAGCTCACTATACCACTCATGGCATCTGCAGAGCAGCACATATTCATCTACTTGCTGGGCTTGTTTCTCGTATCAGTTCAGGAAGAAGCTCTCTAAAGCACTCATGGCATCTGCAGAGGAGCACATATTTATTTACTTGCTGTGCTTGTTCCTCGTCTCATTAGTTCAGGAAGCAGCTCACTATACCACTCATGGCATCTGCAGAGGAGCACATATTCATCTACTTGATGGGCATGTTCCTCGTCTCATTAGTTCAGGAAGCAGCTCACTATACCACTCATGGCATCTGCAAAGGAGCACATAGTCATTTACTTGCTGGACTTGTTGCTCATCTCATCAGTTCGGGAAGCAGCTCACTATGCCACTTGTGGCCTCTGCAGAGGAGCACATAGTCATCTGTTTGCTGTGCTTGTTCCTCGTCTCATTAGTTCTGGAAGCAGCTCACTATACCACTCGTGGCATCTGCAGAGAAGCAAATATTCATCTACTTGCTGGGCTTGTTTCTCATCTAATTAGTTCAGGAAGCAGCTCACTATACCACTTGTGGCATCTGCAGAGGAGCACATAGTAATCTACTTGCTGGGCTTGTTCCTCATCTCATTAGTTCAGGAAGCAGCTCACTATACCACTCATGGCATCTGCAGAGGAGCACATAGTCATTTACTTGCTGGGTTTATTGCTCATCTCATTAGTCCGGGAGCAGCTCACTATACCACCCGTGGCATCTGCAAAGTTGCAAATATTTGTCTACTTGCTGGGCTTGTGCCTCGTCTCATTAGTTCGGGAAGCAGCTCACTATACCACTCATGGCATCTGCAGAGGAGCACATATTCATCTACTTGCTGGGCTTGTTCCTCATCTCATTAGTTCGGGAGCTGCTCCTTATACCACTCGTGGCATTTGCAAAGGAGTATATATTCGTCTACTTGCTGGGCTTGTTCCTCGTCTCATTAGTTCGGGAAGCAGCTCACTATATCACTTGTGGCCTCTGCAGAGTAGCACATAGTCTTCCATTTGCTGGGCTTGTTCCTCGTCTCATTAGTTCGGGAAGCAGCTCACTTTACGACTCGCGGCATCTGCAGAGGAGCACATATTCATCTACTTGCTGGGCTTGTTCCTAGTCTCATTAGTTTGGGAAGCAGATGACTATATCACTCGTGGCCTCTGCAGAGTAACACATAGTCATCTATTTGCTGGGCCTGTTCCTCATCTCATTAGTTCGGGAAGCAGCTCACTTTACCAATCGTGTCATCTGCAGAGGAGCACATATTCATCTACTTGCTGGGCTTGTTCCTAGTCTCATTAGTTCGGGAAGCAGATGACTATATCACTCATGGCCTCTGCAGAGTAGCACATAGTCATCTATTTGCTGGGCTTGTTCCTCGTCTCATTAGTTCGGGAAGCAGCTCACTTTACCAATCGTGGCATCTGCAGAGAAGCACATATTCATCTACTTGCTGGGCTTGTTCCTAGTCTCATTAGTTCGGGAAGCAGCTCACTTTACCACTCATGGCATCTGCAGGGGAGCACATAGTCATCTGCTTGCTGGGCTTGTTCCTCGTCTCATTAGTTGGGAAGCAGCTCACTATACCACTCATGGCATCTGCAGAGGAGCACATATTCATCTACTTGATGGGCATGTTCCTCGTCTCATTAGTTCAGGAAGCAGCTCACTATACCACTCATGGCATCTGCAAAGGAGCACATAGTCATTTACTTGCTGGACTTGTTGCTCATCTCATCAGTTCGGGAAGCAGCTCACTATGCCACTTGTGGCCTCTGCAGAGGAGCACATAGTCATCTGTTTGCTGTGCTTGTTCCTCGTCTCATTAGTTCTGGAAGCAGCTCACTATACCACTCGTGGCATCTGCAGAGAAGCAAATATTCATCTACTTGCTGGGCTTGTTTCTCATCTAATTAGTTCAGGAAGCAGCTCACTATACCACTTGTGGCATCTGCAGAGGAGCACATAGTAATCTACTTGCTGGGCTTGTTCCTCATCTCATTAGTTCAGGAAGCAGCTCACTATACCACTCATGGCATCTGCAGAGGAGCACATAGTCATTTACTTGCTGGGTTTATTGCTCATCTCATTAGTCCGGGAGCAGCTCACTATACCACCCGTGGCATCTGCAAAGTTGCAAATATTTGTCTACTTGCTGGGCTTGTGCCTCGTCTCATTAGTTCGGGAAGCAGCTCACTATACCACTCATGGCATCTGCAGAGGAGCACATATTCATCTACTTGCTGGGCTTGTTCCTCATCTCATTAGTTCGGGAGCTGCTCCTTATACCACTCGTGGCATTTGCAAAGGAGTATATATTCGTCTACTTGCTGGGCTTGTTCCTCGTCTCATTAGTTCGGGAAGCAGCTCACTATATCACTTGTGGCCTCTGCAGAGTAGCACATAGTCTTCCATTTGCTGGGCTTGTTCCTCGTCTCATTAGTTCGGGAAGCAGCTCACTTTACGACTCGCGGCATCTGCAGAGGAGCACATATTCATCTACTTGCTGGGCTTGTTCCTAGTCTCATTAGTTTGGGAAGCAGATGACTATATCACTCGTGGCCTCTGCAGAGTAACACATAGTCATCTATTTGCTGGGCCTGTTCCTCATCTCATTAGTTCGGGAAGCAGCTCACTTTACCAATCGTGTCATCTGCAGAGGAGCACATATTCATCTACTTGCTGGGCTTGTTCCTAGTCTCATTAGTTCGGGAAGCAGATGACTATATCACTCATGGCCTCTGCAGAGTAGCACATAGTCATCTATTTGCTGGGCTTGTTCCTCGTCTCATTAGTTCGGGAAGCAGCTCACTTTACCAATCGTGGCATCTGCAGAGAAGCACATATTCATCTACTTGCTGGGCTTGTTCCTAGTCTCATTAGTTCGGGAAGCAGCTCACTTTACCACTCATGGCATCTGCAGGGGAGCACATAGTCATCTGCTTGCTGGGCTTGTTCCTCGTCTCATTAGTTGGGAAGCAGCTCACTATACCACTTGTGGCATCTGCAGAGGAGCACATATTCATCTACTGGCTGGGCTTGTTCCTCATCTCAGTTCAGGAAGAAGCTCTCTAAAGCACTCATGGCATCTGCAGAGGAGCACATATTCATCTACTTGCTGTGCATGTGCCTCGTCTCATTAGTTCAGGAGCAGCTCACTATACCACTCATGGCGTCTGCAGAGGAACACATATTCATCTACTTGCTGAGCTTGTTCATCGTTTCATTAGTTCTGGAAGCAGCTCACTATACCACTCGTGGCATCTGCAGAGGAACAAATATTCATCTACTAGCTGGGCTTGTTCCTCGTCTAATTAGTTCAGGAAGCAGCTCACAATACCACTTGTGGCATCTGCAGAGGAGCACATAGTCTTCTACTCGCTGGGCTTGTTCCTCATCTCATTAGTTCAGGAAGCAGCTCACTATACCACTCATGGCATCTGCAGAGGAGCATATATTCATCTACTTGCTGGGCTTGTTCCTTGTCTCTTTAGTTCTGGAAGCAGCTCACTATACCACTTGTGGAATCTGCAGAGGAGCACATAGTCTTCTACTCGCTGGGCTTGTTCCTCGTCTCATTAGTTCAGGAAGCAGCTCACTATACCACTCATGGCATCTGCAGAGGAGCATATATTCATCTACTTGCTGGGCTTGTTCCTCGTCTCATTAGTTGGGAAGCAGCTCACTATACCACTAGTGACATCTGCAGAGGAGCACATATTCATCTACTTGCTGGGCTTGTTCCTCGTCTCAGTTCAGGAAGCAGCTCTCCATAACACTCATGGCATATGCAGAGGAGCACATATTCATCTACCTGCTGGGCTTGTTCCTCGTCTCATTATTTCAGGAAGCAGCTCATTGTACCACTCATGACATCTGCAGAGGAGCACATATTCATCTACTTGCTGGGCTTGTTCCTTGTCTCATTAGTTCTGGAAGCAGCTCACTATACCACTTGTGGCATCTGCAGAGGAGAAAATATTCATCTACTTGCTGGGCTTTTTTCTCATCTAATTAGTTCACTAAGCAGCTCACTATACCACTTGTGGTATCTGCAGAGGAGCACATAGTCATCTACTTGCTGGGCTTGTTCCTCGTCTCATTAGTTCGGGAAGCAGCTCACTATACCACTCATGGCATCTGCAGAGGAGCACATAGTCATTTACTTGCTGGGCTTGTTGCTCATCTCAATAGACCAGGAGCAGCTCACTATACCACCCGTGGCATCTGCAAAGGAGAAAATAGTTGTCTACTTGCTGGGCTTGTGCCTCGTCTCATTAGTTCGGGAAGCAGCTCACTATACCACTCATGGCATCTGCAGAGGAACACACATTCATCTACTTGCTGGGCTTGTTCTTCGTCTCATTAGTTCGGGAGCAGCTCATTATACCACTCCTGGCATTTGCAAAGGAGCATATATTCGTCTACTTGCTGGGCTTGTTCCTCGTCTCATTAGTTCGGGAAGCAGCTCACTATATCACTCGTGGCCTCTGCAGAATAGCACATAGTCATCTATTTGCTGGGCTTATTCCTCGTCTCATTAGTTTGGGAAGCAACTCACTTTACCAATCATGGCATCTGCAGAGGAGCACATATTCATCTACTTGCTGGGCTTGTTCCTAGTCTCATTAGTTCTGGAAGCAGATCACTATATCACTCGTGGCATCTGCAGAGGAGCACATATTCATCTACTTGTTGGGCTTGTTCCTCGTCTCATTAGTTCAGGAAGCAGCTCACTATACCACTCAAGGCATCTGCAGGGGAGCACATAGTCATCTGCTTGCTGTGCTTGTTCCTCGTCTCATTAGTTGGGAAGCAGCTCACTATACCACTTGTGGCATCTGCAGAGAAGCACATATTCATCTACTTGCTGGGCTTGTTCCTCATCTCAGTTCAGGAAGCAGCTCTCTATAGCACTCATGGCATCTCCAGAGGAGCACATATTCATCTACTTGCTGGGCTTGTTCCTCCTCTCATTAGTTCAGGAAGCAGCTCACTATACCACTCAAGGCATCTGCAAAGGAGCACATAGTCATTTAATTGCTGGACTTGTTCCTCGTCTCATTATTTGGGAAGCAGCTCACTTTACCACTCATGGCATCTGCAGAGGAGCACATATTCATCTACTTTCTTGGCTTGTTCCTCGTCTCATTAGTTTGGGAAGCAGCTCACTATACCACTCCTGGCATCTGCAGAGGAGCATATATTCATCTACTTGTTGGGCTTGTTCCTCATCTCATTAGTCCGGGAGCAGCTCACTATACCACCCATCGCATCTGCAAAAGAGCACATATTCATCTACTTGCTGGGCTTTTTCCTCGTCTCATTAGTTTGGGAGCAGCTCATTATAGCATTCGTGGCATTTGCAAAGGCGCATATATTCGTCTACTTACTGGGCTTGTTCCTCGTCTCATTTGTTCGGGAAGCAGCTCACTATATCACTCGTTGCCTCTGCAGAGGAGCACATAGTCATCTATTTGCTGGGCTTGTTCCTTGTCTCATTTGTTCGGGAAGCAGCTCATTTTACCACTCATGGCATCTGCAGAGGAGCACATATTCATCTACTTACTGGGCTTGTTCCTAGTCTCATTAGTTCAGGAAGCAGATCACTATATCACTCGTGGCATCTGCAGAGGAGCACATAGTCATCTACTTACTGGGATTGTTCTTCATCTCATTAGTTCGGGAAGCAGCTCATTATGCCACTCATGGCATCTGCAGGGGAGCACATAGTCATCTGCTTGCTGGGCTTGTTCCTCGTCTCATTAGTTGGAAAGCAGCTCACTATACCACTTGTGGCATCTGCAGAGCAGCACATATTCACCTACTTGCTGGGCTTGTTCCTCGTATCAGTTCAGGAAGAAGCTCTCTAAAGCACTCATGGCATCTGCAGAGGAGCACATATTCATCTACTTGCTGTGCCTGTTCCTCGTCTCATTAGTTCAGGAAGCAGCTCACTATACCACTCATGGCATCTGCAGAGGAGCACATATTCATCTACTTGCTGGGCATGTTCCTCGTCTCATTAGTTCAGGAAGCAGCTCACTATACCACTCATGGCATCTGCAAAGGAGCACATAGTCATTTACTTGCTGGACTCGTTGCTCATCTCATCAATTCGGGAAGCAGCTCACTATGCCACTTGTGGCATCTGCAGAGGAGAACATAGTCATCAACTTGCTGGGCTTGTTCCTCGTCTCATTCGTTTGGTAAGCAGCTCACTATACCACTCATGGCATCTGCAGAGGAGCACATAGTCATCTACTTGCTGGGCTTGTTCCTCGTTTCATTAGTTGGGAAGCAGCTCACTATACCACTCAAGGCATCTGCAGAGGAGCACTTATTCATTTACTTGCTTGGCTTGTTCCTCGTCTCATTAGTTTGGGAAGCAGCTCGCTATACCACTCATGGCATATGCAGAGGAGCATATATTCATCTACTTGTTAGGCTTGTTCCTCATGTCATTAGTCCGGGAGCAGCTCAGTATACCACCCGTGCCATCTGCAAATGAGCAAATATTTGTCTACTTGCTGGGCTTGTTCCTCGTCTCATTAGTTTGGGAAGTAGCTCACTATACCACTCATGGCATCTGCAGAGGAGCACATATTCATCTACTTGCCGGGCTTGTTCCTCGTCTCATTAGTTTGGGAGCAGCTCATTATACCACTCAAGCATTTGCAAAGGAGCATATATTTGTCTACTTTCTGGGCTTGTTCCTCATCTCATTAGTTCAGGAAGCAGCTCACTATTCCACTCATGGCATCTGCAGAGGAGCACATAGTCATTTACTTGCTGGGCTTATTGCTCATCTCATTAGTCCGGGAGCAGCTCACTATACCACCCGTGGCATCTGCAAAGTTGCAAATATTTGTCAACTTGCTGGGCTTGTGCCTCGTCTCATTAGTTCGGGAAGCAGCTCACTATACCACTCATGGCATCTGCAGAGGAGCACATATTCATCTACTTGCTGGGCTTGTTCCTCGTCTCATTAGTTCGGGAGCAGCTCCTTATACCACTCGTGGCATTTGCAAAGGAGCATATATTTGTATACTTGCTGGGCTTGTTTTTCGTCTCATTAGTTCGGGAAGCAGCTCACTTTACCACTCATGGCATCTGCAGAGGAGCACATATTCATCTACTTGCTGGGCTTGTTCCTAGTCTAATTAGTTCGGGAAGCAGATGACTATATCACTCGTGGCCTCTGCAGAGTAACACATAGTCATCTATTTGCTGGGCTTGTTCCTCGTCTCATTAGTTCAGGAAGCAGCTCACTTTACCAATCGTGGCATCTGCAGAGGAGCACATATTCATCTACTTGCTGGGCTTGTTCCTAGTCTCATTAGTTTGGGAAGAAGATGACTATATCACTCGTGGCCTCTGCAGAGTAGCACATATTCATCTACTTGCTGGGCTTGTTCCTAGTCTCATTAGTTCGGGAAGCAGCTCACTTTACCAATCATGGCATCTGCAGAGGAGCACATATTCATCTACTTGCTGGGCTTGTTCCTAGTCTCATTAGTTCGGGAAGCAGCTCACTTTACCACTCATGGCATCTGCAGGGAAGCACATATTCATCTATTTGCTGGGCTTGTTCTTCGTCTCATTAGTTGGGAAGCAGCTCACTATACCACTTGTGGCATCAGCAGAGGAGCACATATTCATCTACTTGCTGGTCTTGTTCCTCATCTCATTTCAGGAAGAAGCTCTCTAAAGCACTTATGGCATCTGCAGAGGAGCACATATTCATCTACTTGCTGGGCTTGTTCTTCGTCTCATTAGTTGGGAAGCAGCTCACTATACCACTTGTGGCATCAGCAGAGGAGCACATATTCATCTACTTGCTGGTCTTGTTCCTCATCTCATTTCAGGAAGAAGCTCTCTAAAGCACTTATGGCATCTGCAGAGGAGCACATATTCATCTACTTGCTGTGCTTGTTCCTCATCTCATTAGTTCAGGAAGCAGCTCACTATACCACTCATGGCATCTGCAGAGGAGCACATATTCATCTACTTGCTGGGCTTGTTCCTCGTCTGATTAGTTCTGGAAGCAGCTCACTATACCACTCGTGGCATCTGCAGATGAGAAAATATTCATCTACTTGCTGGGCTTGTTTCTCGTCTAATTAGTTCAGGAAGCAGCTCACTATACCACTTGTGGCATCTGCAGAGGAGCACATAGTCATCTTCTTGCTGGGGTTGTTCCTCGTCTCATTAGTTCAGGAAGCAGCTCACTATACCACTCATGGCATCTGCAGTGGAGCACGGAGTCATTTACTTGCTGGGCTTGTTGCTCATCTCATTAGTCCGGGAGCAGCTCACTATACCACCCGTGGCATCTGCAAAGGAGCAAATATTTGTCTACTTGCTGGGCTTGTGCCTCGTCTCATTAGTTCGGGAAGCAGCTCACTGTACCACTCATGGCAACTGCAGAGGAGCACATATTCATCTACTTGCTGGGCTTGTTTCTCGTCTCATTAGTTTGGGAGCAGCTCCTTATACCACTTGTGGTATTTGCAAAGGAGCATATATTCGTCTACTTGCTGGGCTTGTTCCTCGTCTCATTAGTTCAGAAAGCAGCTCACTATATCACTCCTGGCCTCTGCAGAGTAGCACATAGTCATCCATTTGCTGGGCTTGTTCCCCATCTCATTAGTTCAGGAAGCAGCTCACTTTACCACTCGTGGCATCTGCAGAGGAGCACATATTCATCTACTTGCTGGGCTTGTTCCTAGTCTCATTAGTTCGGGAAGCAGATCACTATATCACTCGTGGCATCTGCAGAGGAGCACATAGTCATCTACTTGCTGGGCTTGTTCTTCATCTCATTGGTTCGGAAAGCAGCTCATTATGCCACTCATGGCATCTGCAGGGGAGCACATAGTCATCTGCTTGCTGGGCTTGTTCCTCGTCTCATTAGTTCAGGAAGCAGCTCACTATACCACTCATGGCATCTGCAGAGGAGCACATAGTCATCTACTTGCTGGGCTTGTTCCTCGTCTCATTAGTTCAGGAAGCAGCTCACTATACCACTCATGGCATCTGCAGTGGAGCACGGAGTCATTTACTTGCTGGGCTTGTTGCTCATCTCATTAGTCCGGGAGCAGCTCACTATAACACCCGTGCCATCTGCAAAGGAGCAAATATTTGTCTACTTGCTGGGCTTGTGCCTCGTCTCATTAGTTCGGGAAGCAGCTCACTGTACCACTCATGGCAACTGCAGAGGAGCACATATTCATCTACTTGCTGGTCTTGTTTCTCGTCTCATTAGTTTGGGAGCAGCTCCTTATACCACTTGTGGTATTTGCAAAGGAGCATATATTCGTCTACTTGCTGGGCTTGTTCCTCGTCTCATTAGTTCAGGAAGCAGCTCACTATATCACTCGAGGCCTCTGCAGAGTAGCACATAGTCATCCATTTGCTGGGCTTGTTCATCGTCTCATTAGTTCGGAAAGCAGCTCACTATACCACTTGTGGCATCTGCAGAGGAGCACATAGTCATCTACTTGCTGGGCTTGTTCCACGTCTCATTAGTTCAGGAAGCAGCTCACTATACCACTCATGGCATCTGCAGAGGAGCACAGAGTCATTTATTTGCTGGGCTTGTTGCTCATCTCATTAGTCCGGGAGCAGCTCACTATACCACCCATGGCATCTGCAAAGGAGCAAATATTTGTCTACTTGCTGGGCTTGTGCCTCGTCTCAATAGTTCGTAAAGCAGCTCACTATACCACTCATGGCAACTGCAGAGGAGCACATATTCATCTACTTGCTGGGCTTGTTCCTCATCTCATTAGTTTGGGAGCAGCTCCTTATACTATTCGTGGTATTTGCAAAGGAGCATATATTCGTCTACTTGCTGGGCTTGTTCCTCGTCTCATTAGTTCAGGAAGCAGCTCACTATACCACTTGTGGCATCCTGCAGAGGAGCACATAGTCATCCATTTGCTGGGCTTGTTCCTCGTCTCATTAGTTCGGGAAGCAGCTCACTTTACCACTCGTGGCATCTGCAGAGGAGCACATATTCATCTACTTGCTGGGCTTGTTCCTAGTCTCATTAGTTCGGGAAGCAGATCACTATATCACTCGAGGCATCTGCAGAGGAGCACATAGTCATCTACTTGCTGGGCTTGTTCTTCATCTCATTGGTTCGGAAAGCAGCTCATTATGCCACTCATGGCATCTGCAGGGGAGCACATAGTCATCTGCTTGCTGGGCTTGTTCCTCGTCTCATTAGTTGGGAAGCAGCTCACTATACCACTCGTAGCATCTGCAGAGGAGCATGTATTCATCTACTTGCTGGGCTTGTTCCTCGTCTCATTAGTTCTGGAAGCAGCTCACTATACTACTTGTGGCATCTGCAGAGGAGCAAATATCCATCTACTTGCTGGGCTTGTTTCTCGTCTAATTAGTTCAGGAAGCAGCTCACTATACCACTCGTGGCATCTGCAGAGGAGCACATAGTCATCTACTTGCTGGGCTTGTTAATCGTCTCATTAGTTCGGGAAGCAGCTCACTATACCACTCATGGCATCTGCAGAGGAGCACATAGGGCCTCATTACGACCCAGGCGGTAAGTTACCGCCTGGGCCGTGACTTTACCACCATGGCGTAAACTATGTTTACGCCATGGTGGTTGGTGGACTTACCGCCCCATTCCGACCTTGGCAGGGCGGTAAGTCCCCAATCCCCATTTACCCTTCCCCATTCCCATTTTTGCCCCATAGGGCATAATGGGAGTGGGGAAGGCATTAATTACGCCACCGTAAATTACGGTGGCGTAATTAACTCCATGGTCCCTTAGCGCCATGGATTTTAACACCTGCTAAAAGCAGGTGTAAAATCTGCCATGGCGCTAAGGGACCTCGTACTCAGGCGGTAAGGGTCGGCGCTGTTTACGCTGCCGTAAACCCCTTACTGCCTGGGTCGTAATGAGGCCCATAGTCATTTACTTGCTGGGCTTGTTGCTCATCTCATCAGTTCGGGAAGCAGCTCACTATGCCACTTGTGGCATCTGCAGAGGAGCATATAGTCATCTACTTGCTGGGCTTGTTCCTCGTATCATTAGTTAGGAGGCAGCTCACTATACCACTCGTGGCATCTGCAGAGAACCACATATTCTTCTACTTGCTTGGCATGTTCCTCGTCTCATTAGTTTGGGAAGCAGCTCACTATACAACTCATGACATCTGCAGAGGAGCACATATTCATCTACTTAATGGGCTTGTTCCTCGTCTCAATAGTCCAGGAGCAGCTCACTATACCACCCGTGGCATCTGCAAACGAGCAAATATTTGACTGCTTGCTGGGCTTGTTCCTCGTCTCATTAGTTCGGGAAGCAGCTCACTATACCACTCATGGCATCTGCAGAGGGGCATATATTCATCTACCTACTGGGCTTGTTCCTAATCTCATTAGTTCGGGAGCAGCTCATTATACCACTCGTGGCATCTGCAGATGAGCACATAGTCATCTATTAGCTGGGCTTGTTCCTCGTCTCATTAGTTCGGGAAGCAGATCACTTTACCACTCATGGCATCTGCAGAGGAGCACACATTCATCTACTTGCTGGGCTTGTTCCTCATCTCATTAGTTTGGGAAACAGCTCACTATACCACTCATGGCATTTGCAAAGGAACACATATTCATCTACTTGCTGGGCTTGTTCCTAGTCTCATTAGTTTGGGAAGCAGATCACTATATCACTCATGGCATCTGCTGAGGAGCACATAGTCATCTACTTGCTGGGCGTGTTCTTCGTCTCATTAGTCCGGGAAGCAGCTCATTATGCCAATCATGGCATCTGCAGAGGAGCACATATTCATCTACTTGCTGGACTTGTTCCTCATCTCATAAGTTCAGGAAGCAGCTCACTATACCACTCATGGCATCTGCAGAGGAGCACATAATCATCTACTTGCTGGGCTTGTACTTCGTCTCATTAGTTCGGGATGCAGCTCATTATGCCACTCATCTCATCTGCAGAGGAGCACATAGTCATCTGCTTTTTGGGCTTGTTCCTCGTCTCATTAGTTGGGAAGCAGTTCACTATAAAACGCGTGGCATCTGCAGAGGTGCACATATTCATCTACTTGCTAGGCTTGTTCCTCGTCTCAGTTCAGGAAGCAGCTCTCTATAGCACTCATTGCATCTACAGAGGAGCAAATATTCATCTACTTGCTGGGCTTGTTCCTCATCTAATTAGTTCAGGAAGCAACTCACTATACCACTCGTGGCATCTGTAGAGGAGCACATAGTCATCTACTTGCTGGGCTTGTTCCTCGTCTCATTATTTCGGGAAGCAGCTCACTATACCACTCATGGCATCTGCAGAGGAGCACATAGTAATTTACTTGCTGGGCTTGTTGCTCATCTCATCAGTTCGGGAAGCAGCTCACTATGCCACTTGTGGCATCTGCAGATGAGCACATAGTCATCTACTTGCTGGGATTGTTCCTCGTCTCATTAGTTTGGGAAGCAGCTCACTATGCCACTCATAACATCTGCAGAGGAGCACATAGTCATCTACTTGCTGGGCTTGTTCCTCGTCTCATTAGTTGGGAAGAAGCTCGCTATACCACTCATGGCATCTGCAGAGGAGCACATATTCATCTACTTGCTGGGCTTGTTCCTCATCTCATTAGTCCGGGAGCAGCTCACTATACCACCTGTGGCATCTGCAAAGGAGCAAATATTTGTCTACTTGCTGGGCTTGTTCCTCGTCTCATTAGTTCGGGAAGCAGCTCACTATACCACTTGCGACATCTGCAGAGGAGCACATATTCATCAACTTGCCGGGCTTGTTCCTCGTCTCATTAGTTTGGGAAGCAGCTCACTATACCACTCGTGACATCTTCAAAGGAACAAATATTCATCTACTTGCTGTGCTTGTTCCTCGTCTCATAAGTTCGGGAAGCAGCTCACTATAGCACTCATGGCATCTACAGAGGAGCACATAGTCATCTACTTGCTGGGCTTGTTCCTCGTCTCATTTGTTGGGAAGCAGCTCACTATACCACTCGTGGCATCTTCAGAGGAGCACATATTCATCTACTTGCTGGGCTTGTTCCTCATCATATTAGTACGGGAAGTAGCTCACTATACCACTCATGGCATCTGCAGAGGAGCACATATTCATCTACCTGCTGGGCTTGTTCCTCATCTCATTAGTTCGAGAAGCCGATCACTTTACCACTCATGGCATCTGCAGAGGAGCACACATTCATCTACTTGCTGGGCTTGTTCCTCATCTCATTAGTTTGGGAAACAGCTCACTATACCACTCATGGCATCTGCAAAGGAACACATATTCATCTACTTGCTGGGCTTGTTCCTAGTCTCATTAGTTTGGGAAGCAGATCACTATATCACTCGTGGCATCTGCTGAGGAGCACATAGTCATCTACTTGCTGGGCGTGTTCCTCGTCTCATTAGTTTGGGAAGCAGCTCACTATACCACTCGTGACATCTGCAAAGGAACAAATATTCATCTACTTTCTGTGCTTGTTCCTCGTCTCATAAGTTCGGGAAGCAGCTCACTATAGCACTCATGGCATCTACAGAGGAGCACATAGTCATCTACTTGCTGGGCTTGTTCCTCGTCTCATTTGTTGGGAAGCAGCTCACTATACCACTCGTGGCATCTTCAGAGGAGCACATATTCATCTACTTGCTGGGCTTGTTCCTCATCATATTAGTACGGGGAGCAGCTCATTATACCACTCGTGGCATCTGCAGATGAGCACATAGTCATCTATTAGCTGGGCTTGTTCCTCGTCTCATTAGTTCGGGAAGCAGATCACTTTACCACTCATGGCATCTGCAGAGGAGCACACATTCATCTACTTGCTGGGCTTGTTCCTCATCTCATTAGTTTGGGAAACAGCTCACTATACCACTCATGGCATCTGCAAAGGAACACATATTCATCTACTTGCTGGGCTTGTTCCTAGTCTCATTAGTTTGGGAAGCAGATCACTATATCACTCGTGGCATCTGCTGAGGAGCACATAGTCATCTACTTGCTGGGCGTGTTCTTCGTCTCATTAGTCCGGGAAGCAGCTCATTATGCCAATCATGGCATCTGCAGAGGAGCACATATTCATCTACTTGCTGGACTTGTTCCTCATCTCATAAGTTCAGGAAGCAGCTCACTATACCACTCATGGCATCAGCAGAGGAGCACATAATCATCTACTTGCTGGGCTTGTTCTTCGTCTCATTAGTTCGGGATGCAGCTCATTATGCCACTCATCTCATCTGCAGAGGAGCACATAGTCATCTGCTTTTTGGGCTTGTTCCTCGTCTCATTAGTTGGGAAGCAGCTCACTATAACACGCGTGGCATCTGCAGAGGAACACATATTCATCCACTTGCTGGGCTTGTTCCTGGCCTCATTAGTTCGGGAAGCAGCTCACTATACCACTCGTGGCATCTGCAAAGGAACAAGTATTCATCTACTTGCTGGGCTTGTTCCTCGTCTCATTAGTTCAGGAAGCAGCTCACTATACCACTCATGGTATCTTCAGAGGAGCACATAGTCATCTACTTGCTGGGCTTTTTCCTCCTCTCATTAGTTGGGAAACAGCTCACTATACCACTCGTGGCATCTGCAGAGGAGCACATATTCATCTACTTGCTGGGCTTGTTCCATTTCTCATTAGTACGGGAAGTAGCTCACTATACCACTCATGGCATCTGCAGAGGAGCACATTTTCATCTACTTGCTGGGCTTGTTCCTCGTTTCATTAGTTCGGGAGCAGCTCACTATACCACTCATGGCATCTGCAAAGGAGCAAATATTCATCTACTTCCTGGGCTTGTTCCTCGTCTCATTAGTTCAGGAAGCAGCTCACTATAACACTCATGGCATCTGCAGAGGAGCACATATTCATCCACTTGCTGGGCTTGTTCCTTGTCACATTAGTTTGGGAAACATCTCACTATACCACTCATGGCATCTGCAAAGGAACATATATTCATCTACTTGCTGGGCTTGTTCCTTGTCTCATTAGTTCGGGAAGCAGATCACTATATCACTCGTGGCATCTGCTGAGGAGCACATAGTCATCTACTTGCTAAGCGTGTTCTTCGTCTCATTAGTCCGGAAAGCAGCTCATTATGGCACTCATGGCATCTGCAGAGGAGCACATATTCATCTACTTGCTGGACTTGTTCCTCATCTCATTAGTTCAGGAAGCAGCTCACTATACCACTCATGGCATCT
This sequence comes from Ambystoma mexicanum, assembly GCF_040938575.1. Taxonomy (NCBI): domain Eukaryota; kingdom Metazoa; phylum Chordata; class Amphibia; order Caudata; family Ambystomatidae; genus Ambystoma; species Ambystoma mexicanum. The sequence continues at coordinate 1,204,377,765 of NC_090934.1, read as the reverse complement.
GCAGAGGAGCACATAATCATCTACTTGCTGGGCTTGTTCTTCGTCTCATTAGTTCGGGATGCAGCTCATTATGCCACTCATCTCATCTGCAGAGGAGCACATAGTCATCTGCTTTTTGGGCTTGTTCCTCGTCTCATTAGTTGGGAAGCAGCTCACTATAACACGCGTGGCATCTGCAGAGGTGCACATATTCATTTACTTGCTGGGCTTGTTCCTCGTCTCAGTTCAGGAAGCAGCTCTCTATAGCACTCATTGCATCTGCAGAGGAGAAAATATTCGTCTACTTGCTGGGCTTGTTCCTCGTCTAATTAGTTCAGGAAGCAACTCACTATACCTCTTGTGGCATCTGCAGATGAGCAAATATTCATCTACTTGCTGGGCTTGTTCCTCATCTAATTATTTCAGGAAGCAACTCACTATACCTCTCGTGGCATCTGTAGAGGAGCACATAGTCATCTACTTGCTGGGCTTATTCCTCGTCTCATTAGTTCGGGAAGCAGCTCACTATACCACTCATGGCATCTGCAGAGGAGCACATATTCATCTACTTGCTGGGCTTGTTCCTCATCTCATTAGTCCGGGAGCAGCTCACTATACCACCTGTGGCATCTGCAAAGGAGCAAATATTTGTCTACTTGCTGGGCTTGTTCCTCGTCTCATTAGTTCGGGAAGCAGCTCACTATACCACTTGCGACATCTGCAGAGGAGCACATATTCATCTACTTGCCGGGCTTGTTCCTCGTCTCATTAGTTTGGGAAGCAGCTCACTATACCACTCGTGACATCTGCAAAGGAACAAATATTCATCTACTTGCTGTGCTTGTTCCTCGTCTCATAAGTTCGGGAAGCAGCTCACTATAGCACTCATGGCATCTACAGAGGAGCACATAGTCATCTACTTGCTGGGCTTGTTCCTCGTCTCATTTGTTGGGAAGCAGCTCACTATACCACTCGTGGCATCTTCAGAGGAGCACATATTCATCTACTTGCTGGGCTTGTTCCTCATCATATTAGTACGGGAAGTAGCTCACTATACCACTCATGGCATCTGCAGAGGAGCACATATTCATCTACCTGCTGGGCTTGTTCCTCATTTCGTTAGATCAGGAACCAGGTTACTATATCACTCGTGGCATCTGCAGAGGAGCACATAGTCATCCACTTGCTGGGCTTGTTCCTCGTCTCATTAGTTCGGGAAGCTGCTCACCCTACCACTTGTTGCATCTGCAGAGGAACACATATTCATCCACTTGCTGGGCTTGTTCCTGGCCTCATTAGTTCGGGAAGCAGCTCACTATACCACTCGTGGCATCTGCAAAGGAACAAGTATTCATCTACTTGCTGGGCTTGTTCCTCGTCTCATTAGTTCAGGAAGCAGCTCACTATACCACTCATGGTATCTTCAGAGGAGCACATAGTCATCTACTTGCTGGGCTTTTTCCTCCTCTCATTAGTTGGGAAACAGCTCACTATACCACTCGTGGCATCTGCAGAGGAGCACATATTCATGTACTTGCTGGGCTTGTTCCATTTCTCATTAGTACGGGAAGTAGCTCACTATACCACTCATGGCATCTGCAGAGGAGCACATTTTCATCTACTTGCTGGGCTTGTTCCTCGTTTCATTAGTTCGGGAGCATCTCACTATACCACTCATGGCATCTGCAAAGGAGCAAATATTCATCTACTTCCTGGGCTTGTTCCTCGTCTCATTAGTTCAGGAAGCAGCTCACTATACCACTCATGGCATCTGCAGAGGAGCACATATTCATCCACTTGCTGGGCTTGTTCCTCGTCTCATTAGTTTGGGAAACATCTCACTATACCACTCATGGCATCTGCAAAGGAACATATATTCATCTACTTGCTGGGCTTGTTCCTAGTCTCATTAGTTCGGGAAGCAGATCACTATATCACTCGTGGCATCTGCTGAGGAGCACATAGTCATCTACTTGCTAAGCGTGTTCTTCGTCTCATTAGTCCGGAAAGCAGCTCATTATGGCACTCATGGCATCTGCAGAGGAGCACATATTCATCTACTTGCTGGACTTGTTCCTCATCTCATTAGTTCAGGAAGCAGCTCACTATACCACTCATGGCATCTGCAGAGGAGCACATAATCATCTACTTGCTGGGCTTGTTCTTCGTCTCATTAGTTCGGGATGCAGCTCATTATTCCACTCATCTCATCTGCAGAGGAGCACATAGTCATCTGCTTTTTGGGCTTGTTCCTCGTCTCATTAGTTGGGAAGCAGCTCACTATAACACGCGTGGCATCTGCAGAGGTGCACATATTCATCTACTTGCTGGGCTTGTTCCTCGTCTCAGTTCAGGAAGCAGCTCTCTATAGCACTCATTGCATCTGCAGAGGAGCAAATATTCATCTACTTGCTGGGCTTGTTCCTCGTCTAATTAGTTCAGGAAGCAACTCACTATACCTCTCGTGGCATCTGCAGAGGAGCAAATATTCATCTACTTGCTGGGCTTGTTCCTCATCTAATTAGTTCAGGAAGCAACTCACTATACCTCTCGTGGCATCTGTAGAGGAGCACATAGTCATCTACTTGCTGGGCTTATTCCTCGTCTCATTAGTTCGGGAAGCAGCTCACTATGTGGCATCTGCAGATGAGCACATAGTCATCTACTTGCTGGGATTGTTCCTTGTCTCATTAGTTTGGGAAGCAGCTCACTATGCCACTCATACACATCTGCAGAGGAGCACATAGTCATCTACTTGCTGGGCTTGTTCCTAGTCTCATTAGTTGGGAAGCAGCTCACTATACCACTCATGGCATCTGCAGAGGAGCACATATTCATCTACTTGCTGGGCTTGTTCCTCATCTCATTAGTCCGGGAGCAGCTCACTATATCACTCGTGGCCTCTGCAGAGTAGCACATAGTCATCCATTTGCTGGGCTTGTTCCTCGTCTCATTAGTTCGGGAAGCAGCTCACTTTACCACTCGTGGCATCTGCAGCGGAGCACATATTCATCTACTTGCTGGGCTTGTTCCTAGTCTCATTAGTTCGGGAAGCAGATGACTATATCACTCGTGGCCTCTGCAGAGTAACACATAGTCATCTATTTGCTGGGCTTGTTCCTCGTCTCATTAGTTCGGGAATCAGCTCACTTTACCAATCGTGGCATCTGCAGAGGAGCACATATTCATCTACTTGCTGGGCTTGTTCCTAGTCTCATTAGTTCGGGAAGCAGATGACTATATCACTCGTGGCCTCTGCAGAGTAGCACATATTCTTCTACGTGCTGGGCTTGTTCCTAGTCTCATTAGTTCGGGAAGCAGCTCACTTTACCACTCATGGCATCTGCAGGGGAGCACATAGTCATCTGCTTGCTGAGCTTCTTCCTCGTCCCATTAGTTGGGAGGCAGCTCACTATACCACTTGTGGCATCTGCAGAGGAGCACATATTCATCTACTTGCTGGGCTTGTTCCTCATCTCAGTTCATGAAGAAGCTCTCTAAAGCACTCATGGCATCTGCAGAGGAGCACATATTCATCTACTTGCTGTGCTTGTTCCTCGTCTCATTAGTTCAGGAAGCAGCTCACTATACCACTCATGGCATCTGCAGAGAAGCACATATTCATCTACTTGCTGGGCTTGTTCCTCGTCTCATTAGTTCTGGAAGCAGCTCACTATACCACTCGTGGCATCTGCAGAGGAGAAAATATTCATCTACTTGTTGGGCTTGTTTCTCGTCTAATTAGTTCAGGAAGCAGCTCTCTATACCACTTGTGGCATCTGCAGAGGAGCACATAGTCATCTGCTTGCTGGGCTTGTTCCTCGTCTCATTAGTTCAGGAAGCAGCTCACTATACCACTCATGGCATCTGCAGAGGAGCACAGAGTCATTTACTTGCTGGGCTTGTTGCTCATATCATTAGTCCGGGAGCAGCTCACTATACCACCCGTGGCATCTGCAAAGGAGCAAATATTTGTCTACTTGCTGTGCTTGTGCCTCGTCTCATTAGTTCGGGAAGCAGCTCACTATACCACTCATGGCAACTGCAGAGGAGCACATATTCATCTACTTGCTGGGCTTGTTCCTCGTCTCATTAGTTCGGGAGCAGCTCCTTATACCACTCATGGTATTTGCAAAGGAGCATATATTTGTCTACTTGCTGGGCTTGTTCCTCGTCTCATTAGTTCAGGAAGCAGCTCACTATATCACTTGTGGCCTCTGCAGAGTAGCACATAGTCATCCATTTGCTGGGCTTGTTCCTCGTCTCATTAGTTCAGGAAGCAGCTCACTTTACCACTCGTGGCATCTGCAGAGGAACACATATTCAACTACATGCTGGGCTTGTTCCTAGTCTCATTAGTTCGGGAAGCAGATCACTATATCACTCGTGACATCTGCAGAGGAGCACATAGTCATCTACTTGCTGGGCTTGTTGCTCATCTCATCAGTTCGGGAAGCAGCTCACTATGCCACTTGTGGCCTCTGCAGAGGAGCACATAGTCATCTGTTTGCTGTGCTTGTTCCTCGTCTCATTAGTTCTGGAAGCAGCTCACTATACCACTCGTGGCATCTGCAGAGAAGCAAATATTCATCTACTTGCTGGGCTTGTTTCTCATCTAATTAGTTCAGGAAGCAGCTCACTATACCACTTGTGGCATCTGCAGAGGAGCACATAGTAATCTACTTGCTGGGCTTGTTCCTCATCTCATTAGTTCAGGAAGCAGCTCACTATACCACTCATGGCATCTGCAGAGGAGCACATAGTCATTTACTTGCTGGGTTTATTGCTCATCTCATTAGTCCGGGAGCAGCTCACTATACCACCCGTGGCATCTGCAAAGTTGCAAATATTTGTCTACTTGCTGGGCTTGTGCCTCGTCTCATTAGTTCGGGAAGCAGCTCACTATACCACTCATGGCATCTGCAGAGGAGCACATATTCATCTATTTGCTGGGCTTGTTCCTCATCTCATTAGTTCGGGAGCTGCTCCTTATACCACTCGTGGCATTTGCAAAGGAGTATATATTCGTCTACTTGCTGGGCTTGTTCCTCGTCTCATTAGTTCGGGAAGCAGCTCACTATATCACTTGTGGCCTCTGCAGAGTAGCACATAGTCTTCCATTTGCTGGGCTTGTTCCTCGTCTCATTAGTTCGGGAAGCAGCTCACTTTACGATTCGTGGCATCTGCAGAGGAGCACATATTCATCTACTTGCTGGGCTTGTTCCTAGTCTCATTAGTTCGGGAAGCAGATGACTATATCACTCGTGGCCTCTGCAGAGTAACACATAGTCATCTATTTGCTGGGCCTGTTCCTCGTCTCATTAGTTCGGGAAGCAGCTCACTTTACCAATCGTGTCATCTGCAGAGGAGCACATATTCATCTACTTGCTGGGCTTGTTCCTAGTCTCATTAGTTCGGGAAGCAGATGACTATATCACTCATGGCCTCTGCAGAGTAGCACATAGTCATCTATTTGCTGGGCTTGTTCCTCGTCTCATTAGTTCGGGAAGCAGCTCACTTTACCAATCGTGGCATCTGCAGAGAAGCACATATTCATCTACTTGCTGGGCTTGTTCCTAGTCTCATTAGTTCGGGAAGCAGCTCACTTTACCACTCATGGCATCTGCAGGGGAGCACATAGTCATCTGCTTGCTGGGCTTGTTCCTCATCTCATTAGTTGGGAAGCAGCTCACTATACCACTTGTGGCATCTGCAGAGGAGCACATATTCATCTACTGGCTGGGCTTGTTCCTCATCTCAGTTCAGGAAGAAGCTCTCTAAAGCACTCATGGCATCTGCAGAGGAGCACATATTCATCTACTTGCTGTGCATGTGCCTCGTCTCATTAGTTCAGGAGCAGCTCACTATACCACTCATGGCGTCTGCAGAGGAACACATATTCATCTACTTGCTGAGCTTGTTCATCGTTTCATTAGTTCTGGAAGCAGCTCACTATACCACTCGTGGCATCTGCAGAGGAACAAATATTCATCTACTAGCTGGGCTTGTTCCTCGTCTAATTAGTTCAGGAAGCAGCTCACAATACCACTTGTGGCATCTGCAGAGGAGCACATAGCCTTCTACTCGCTGGGCTTGTTCCTCATCTCATTAGTTCAGGAAGCAGCTCACTATACCACTCATGGCATCTGCAGAGGAGCATATATTCATCTACTTGCTGGGCTTGTTCCTTGTCTCATTAGTTCTGGAAGCAACTCACTATACCACTTGTGGAATCTGCAGAGGAGCACATAGTCTTCTACTCGCTGGGCTTGTTCCTCGTCTCATTAGTTCAGGAAGCAGCTCACTATACCACTCATGGCATCTGCAGAGGAGCATATATTCATCTACTTGCTGGGCTTGTTCCTCGTCTCATTAGTTGGGAAGCAGCTCACTATACCACTCGTGACATCTGCAGAGGAGCACATATTCATCTACTTGCTGGGCTTGTTCCTCGTCTCAGTTCAGGAAGCAGCTATCCATAACACTCATGGCATATGCAGAGGAGCACATATTCATCTACCTGCTGGGCTTGTTCCTCGTCTCATTATTTCAGGAAGCAGCTCATTGTACCACTCATGACATCTGCAGAGGAGCACATATTCATCTACTTGCTGGGCTTGTTCCTTGTCTCATTAGTTCTGGAAGCAGCTCACTATACCACTTGTGGCATCTGCAGAGGAGAAAATATTCATCTACTTGCTGGGCTTTTTTCTCGTCTAATTAGTTCACTAAGCAGCTCACTGTACCACTTGTGGTATCTGCAGAGGAGCACATAGTCATCTACTTGCTGGGCTTGTTCCTCGTCTCATTAGTTCGGGAAGCAGCTCACTATACCACTCATGGCATCTGCAGAGGAGCACATAGTCATTTACTTGCTGGGCTTGTTGCTCATCTCAATAGACCGGGAGCAGCTCACTATACCACCCGTGGCATCTGCAAAGGAGAAAATAGTTGTCTACTTGCTGGGCTTGTGCCTCGTCTCATTAGTTCGGGAAGCAGCTCACTATACCACTCATGGCATCTGCAGAGGAACACACATTCATCTACTTGCTGGGCTTGTTCTTCGTCTCATTAGTTCGGGAGCAGCTCATTATACCACTCCTGGCATTTGCAAAGGAGCATATATTCGTCTACTTGCTGGGCTTGTTCCTCGTCTCATTAGTTCGGGAAGCAGCTCACTATATCACTCGTGGCCTCTGCAGAATAGCACATAGTCATCTATTTGCTGGGCTTATTCCTCGTCTCATTAGTTTGGGAAGCAACTCACTTTACCAATCATGGCATCTGCAGAGGAGCACATATTCATCTACTTGCTGGGCTTGTTCCTAGTCTCATTAGTTCTGGAAGCAGATCACTATATCACTCGTGGCATCTGCAGAGGAGCACATATTCATCTACTTGTTGGGCTTGTTCCTCGTCTCATTAGTTCAGGAAGCAGCTCACTATACCACTCAAGGCATCTGCAGGGGAGCACATAGTCATCTGCTTGATGTGCTTGTTCCTCGTCTCATTAGTTGGGAAGCAGCTCACTATACCACTTGTGGCATCTGCAGAGAAGCACATATTCATCTACTTGCTGGGCTTGTTCCTCGTCTCAGTTCAGGAAGCAGCTCTCTATAGCACTCATGGCATCTCCAGAGGAGCACATATTCATCTACTTGCTGGGCTTGTTCCTCCTCTCATTAGTTCAGGAAGCAGCTCACTATACCACTCAAGGCATCTGCAAAGGAGCACATAGTCATCTACTTGCTGGGCTTGTTCCTCATCTCATTAGTCCGGGAGCAGCTCACTATACCACCTGTGGCATCTGCAAAGGAGCAAATATTTGTCTACTTGCTGGGCTTGTTCCTCGTCTCATTAGTTCGGGAAGCAGCTCACTATACCACTTGCGACATCTGCAGAGGAGCACATATTCATCTACTTGCCGGGCTTGTTCCTCGTCTCATTAGTTTGGGAAGCAGCTCACTATACCACTCGTGACATCTGCAAAGGAACAAATATTCATCTACTTGCTGTGCTTGTTCCTCGTCTCATAAGTTCGGGAAGCAGCTCACTATAGCACTCATGGCATCTACAGAGGAGCACATAGTCATCTACTTGCTGGGCTTGTTCCTCGTCTCATTTGTTGGGAAGCAGCTCACTATACCACTCGTGGCATCTTCAGAGGAGCACATATTCATCTACTTGCTGGGCTTGTTCCTCATCATATTAGTACGGGAAGTAGCTCACTATACCACTCATGGCATCTGCAGAGGAGCACATATTCATCTACCTGCTGGGCTTGTTCCTCATTTCGTTAGATCAGGAACCAGGTTACTATATCACTCGTGGCATCTGCAGAGGAGCACATAGTCATCCACTTGCTGGGCTTGTTCCTCGTCTCATTAGTTCGGGAAGCTGCTCACCCTACCACTTGTTGCATCTGCAGAGGAACACATATTCATCCACTTGCTGGGCTTGTTCCTGGCCTCATTAGTTCGGGAAGCAGCTCACTATACCACTCGTGGCATCTGCAAAGGAACAAGTATTCATCTACTTGCTGGGCTTGTTCCTCGTCTCATTAGTTCAGGAAGCAGCTCACTATACCACTCATGGTATCTTCAGAGGAGCACATAGTCATCTACTTGCTGGGCTTTTTCCTCCTCTCATTAGTTGGGAAACAGCTCACTATACCACTCGTGGCATCTGCAGAGGAGCACATATTCATGTACTTGCTGGGCTTGTTCCATTTCTCATTAGTACGGGAAGTAGCTCACTATACCACTCATGGCATCTGCAGAGGAGCACATTTTCATCTACTTGCTGGGCTTGTTCCTCGTTTCATTAGTTCGGGAGCATCTCACTATACCACTCATGGCATCTGCAAAGGAGCAAATATTCATCTACTTCCTGGGCTTGTTCCTCGTCTCATTAGTTCAGGAAGCAGCTCACTATACCACTCATGGCATCTGCAGAGGAGCACATATTCATCCACTTGCTGGGCTTGTTCCTCGTCTCATTAGTTTGGGAAACATCTCACTATACCACTCATGGCATCTGCAAAGGAACATATATTCATCTACTTGCTGGGCTTGTTCCTAGTCTCATTAGTTCGGGAAGCAGATCACTATATCACTCGTGGCATCTGCTGAGGAGCACATAGTCATCTACTTGCTAAGCGTGTTCTTCGTCTCATTAGTCCGGAAAGCAGCTCATTATGGCACTCATGGCATCTGCAGAGGAGCACATATTCATCTACTTGCTGGACTTGTTCCTCATCTCATTAGTTCAGGAAGCAGCTCACTATACCACTCATGGCATCTGCAGAGGAGCACATAATCATCTACTTGCTGGGCTTGTTCTTCGTCTCATTAGTTCGGGATGCAGCTCATTATTCCACTCATCTCATCTGCAGAGGAGCACATAGTCATCTGCTTTTTGGGCTTGTTCCTCGTCTCATTAGTTGGGAAGCAGCTCACTATAACACGCGTGGCATCTGCAGAGGTGCACATATTCATCTACTTGCTGGGCTTGTTCCTCGTCTCAGTTCAGGAAGCAGCTCTCTATAGCACTCATTGCATCTGCAGAGGAGCAAATATTCATCTACTTGCTGGGCTTGTTCCTCGTCTAATTAGTTCAGGAAGCAACTCACTATACCTCTCGTGGCATCTGCAGAGGAGCAAATATTCATCTACTTGCTGGGCTTGTTCCTCATCTAATTAGTTCAGGAAGCAACTCACTATACCTCTCGTGGCATCTGTAGAGGAGAACATAGTCATCTACTTGCTGGGCTTATTCCTCGTCTCATTAGTTCGGGAAGCAGCTCACTATGTGGCATCTGCAGATGAGCACATAGTCATCTACTTGCTGGGATTGTTCCTTGTCTCATTAGTTTGGGAAGCAGCTCACTATGCCACTCATACACATCTGCAGAGGAGCACATAGTCATCTACTTGCTGGGCTTGTTCCTAGTCTCATTAGTTGGGAAGCAGCTCACTATACCACTCATGGCATCTGCAGAGGAGCACATATTCATCTACTTGCTGGGCTTGTTCCTCATCTCATTAGTCCGGGAGCAGCTCACTATATCACTCGTGGCCTCTGCAGAGTAGCACATAGTCATCCATTTGCTGGGCTTGTTCCTCGTCTCATTAGTTCGGGAAGCAGCTCACTTTACCACTCGTGGCATCTGCAGCGGAGCACATATTCATCTACTTGCTGGGCTTGTTCCTAGTCTCATTAGTTCGGGAAGCAGATGACTATATCACTCGTGGCCTCTGCAGAGTAACACATAGTCATCTATTTGCTGGGCTTGTTCCTCGTCTCATTAGTTCGGGAATCAGCTCACTTTACCAATCGTGGCATCTGCAGAGGAGCACATATTCATCTACTTGCTGGGCTTGTTCCTAGTCTCATTAGTTCGGGAAGCAGATGACTATATCACTCGTGGCCTCTGCAGAGTAGCACATATTCTTCTACGTGCTGGGCTTGTTCCTAGTCTCATTAGTTCGGGAAGCAGCTCACTTTACCACTCATGGCATCTGCAGGGGAGCACATAGTCATCTGCTTGCTGAGCTTCTTCCTCGTCCCATTAGTTGGGAGGCAGCTCACTATACCACTTGTGGCATCTGCAGAGGAGCACATATTCATCTACTTGCTGGGCTTGTTCCTCATCTCAGTTCATGAAGAAGCTCTCTAAAGCACTCATGGCATCTGCAGAGGAGCACATATTCATCTACTTGCTGTGCTTGTTCCTCGTCTCATTAGTTCAGGAAGCAGCTCACTATACCACTCATGGCATCTGCAGAGAAGCACATATTCATCTACTTGCTGGGCTTGTTCCTCGTCTCATTAGTTCTGGAAGCAGCTCACTATACCACTCGTGGCATCTGCAGAGGAGAAAATATTCATCTACTTGTTGGGCTTGTTTCTCGTCTAATTAGTTCAGGAAGCAGCTCTCTATACCACTTGTGGCATCTGCAGAGGAGCACATAGTCATCTGCTTGCTGGGCTTGTTCCTCGTCTCATTAGTTCAGGAAGCAGCTCACTATACCACTCATGGCATCTGCAGAGGAGCACAGAGTCATTTACTTGCTGGGCTTGTTGCTCATATCATTAGTCCGGGAGCAGCTCACTATACCACCCGTGGCATCTGCAAAGGAGCAAATATTTGTCTACTTGCTGTGCTTGTGCCTCGTCTCATTAGTTCGGGAAGCAGCTCACTATACCACTCATGGCAACTGCAGAGGAGCACATATTCATCTACTTGCTGGGCTTGTTCCTCGTCTCATTAGTTCGGGAGCAGCTCCTTATACCACTCATGGTATTTGCAAAGGAGCATATATTTGTCTACTTGCTGGGCTTGTTCCTCGTCTCATTAGTTCAGGAAGCAGATCACTATATCACTCGTGACATCTGCAGAGGAGCACATAGTCATCTACTTGCTGGGCTTGTTGCTCATCTCATCAGTTCGGGAAGCAGCTCACTATGCCACTTGTGGCCTCTGCAGAGGAGCACATAGTCATCTGTTTGCTGTGCTTGTTCCTCGTCTCATTAGTTCTGGAAGCAGCTCACTATACCACTCGTGGCATCTGCAGAGAAGCAAATATTCATCTACTTGCTGGGCTTGTTTCTCATCTAATTAGTTCAGGAAGCAGCTCACTATACCACTTGTGGCATCTGCAGAGGAGCACATAGTAATCTACTTGCTGGGCTTGTTCCTCATCTCATTAGTTCAGGAAGCAGCTCACTATACCACTCATGGCATCTGCAGAGGAGCACATAGTCATTTACTTGCTGGGTTTATTGCTCATCTCATTAGTCCGGGAGCAGCTCACTATACCACCCGTGGCATCTGCAAAGTTGCAAATATTTGTCTACTTGCTGGGCTTGTGCCTCGTCTCATTAGTTCGGGAAGCAGCTCACTATACCACTCATGGCATCTGCAGAGGAGCACATATTCATCTACTTGCTGGGCTTGTTCCTCATCTCATTAGTTCGGGAGCTGCTCCTTATACCACTCGTGGCATTTGCAAAGGAGTATATATTCGTCTACTTGCTGGGCTTGTTCCTCGTCTCATTAGTTCGGGAAGCAGCTCACTATATCACTTGTGGCCTCTGCAGAGTAGCACATAGTCTTCCATTTGCTGGGCTTGTTCCTCGTCTCATTAGTTCGGGAAGCAGCTCACTTTACGATTCGTGGCATCTGCAGAGGAGCACATATTCATCTACTTGCTGGGCTTGTTCCTAGTCTCATTAGTTCGGGAAGCAGATGACTATATCACTCGTGGCCTCTGCAGAGTAACACATAGTCATCTATTTGCTGGGCCTGTTCCTCGTCTCATTAGTTCGGGAAGCAGCTCACTTTACCAATCGTGTCATCTGCAGAGGAGCACATATTCATCTACTTGCTGGGCTTGTTCCTAGTCTCATTAGTTCGGGAAGCAGATGACTATATCACTCATGGCCTCTGCAGAGTAGCACATAGTCATCTATTTGCTGGGCTTGTTCCTCGTCTCATTAGTTCGGGAAGCAGCTCACTTTACCAATCGTGGCATCTGCAGAGAAGCACATATTCATCTACTTGCTGGGCTTGTTCCTAGTCTCATTAGTTCGGGAAGCAGCTCACTTTACCACTCATGGCATCTGCAGGGGAGCACATAGTCATCTGCTTGCTGGGCTTGTTCCTCATCTCATTAGTTGGGAAGCAGCTCACTATACCACTTGTGGCATCTGCAGAGGAGCACATATTCATCTACTGGCTGGGCTTGTTCCTCATCTCAGTTCAGGAAGAAGCTCTCTAAAGCACTAATGGCATCTGCAGAGGAGCACATATTCATCTACTTGCTGTGCATGTGCCTCGTCTCATTAGTTCAGGAGCAGCTCACTATACCACTCATGGCGTCTGCAGAGGAACACATATTCATCTACTTGCTGAGCTTGTTCATCGTTTCATTAGTTCTGGAAGCAGCTCACTATACCACTCGTGGCATCTGCAGAGGAACAAATATTCATCTACTAGCTGGGCTTGTTCCTCGTCTAATTAGTTCAGGAAGCAGCTCACAATACCACTTGTGGCATCTGCAGAGGAGCACATAGCCTTCTACTCGCTGGGCTTGTTCCTCATCTCATTAGTTCAGGAAGCAGCTCACTATACCACTCATGGCATCTGCAGAGGAGCATATATTCATCTACTTGCTGGGCTTGTTCCTTGTCTCATTAGTTCTGGAAGCAGCTCACTATACCACTTGTGGAATCTGCAGAGGAGCACATAGTCTTCTACTCGCTGGGCTTGTTCCTCGTCTCATTAGTTCAGGAAGCAGCTCACTATACCACTCATGGCATCTGCAGAGGAGCATATATTCATCTACTTGCTGGGCTTGTTCCTCGTCTCATTAGTTGGGAAGCAGCTCACTATACCACTCGTGACATCTGCAGAGGAGCACATATTCATCTACTTGCTGGGCTTGTTCCTCGTCTCAGTTCAGGAAGCAGCTATCCATAACACTCATGGCATATGCAGAGGAGCACATATTCATCTACCTGCTGGGCTTGTTCCTCGTCTCATTATTTCAGGAAGCAGCTCATTGTACCACTCATGACATCTGCAGAGGAGCACATATTCATCTACTTGCTGGGCTTGTTCCTTGTCTCATTAGTTCTGGAAGCAGCTCACTATACCACTTGTGGCATCTGCAGAGGAGAAAATATTCATCTACTTGCTGGGCTTTTTTCTCGTCTAATTAGTTCACTAAGCAGCTCACTGTACCACTTGTGGTATCTGCAGAGGAGCACATAGTCATCTACTTGCTGGGCTTGTTCCTCGTCTCATTAGTTCGGGAAGCAGCTCACTATACCACTCATGGCATCTGCAGAGGAGCACATAGTCATTTACTTGCTGGGCTTGTTGCTCATCTCAATAGACCGGGAGCAGCTCACTATACCACCCGTGGCATCTGCAAAGGAGAAAATAGTTGTCTACTTGCTGGGCTTGTGCCTCGTCTCATTAGTTCGGGAAGCAGCTCACTATACCACTCATGGCATCTGCAGAGGAACACACATTCATCTACTTGCTGGGCTTGTTCTTCGTCTCATTAGTTCGGGAGCAGCTCATTATACCACTCCTGGCATTTGCAAAGGAGCATATATTCGTCTACTTGCTGGGCTTGTTCCTCGTCTCATTAGTTCGGGAAGCAGCTCACTATATCACTCGTGGCCTCTGCAGAATAGCACATAGTCATCTATTTGCTGGGCTTATTCCTCGTCTCATTAGTTTGGGAAGCAACTCACTTTACCAATCATGGCATCTGCAGAGGAGCACATATTCATCTACTTGCTGGGCTTGTTCCTAGTCTCATTAGTTCTGGAAGCAGATCACTATATCACTCGTGGCATCTGCAGAGGAGCACATATTCATCTACTTGTTGGGCTTGTTCCTCGTCTCATTAGTTCAGGAAGCAGCTCACTATACCACTCAAGGCATCTGCAGGGGAGCACATAGTCATCTGCTTGATGTGCTTGTTCCTCGTCTCATTAGTTGGGAAGCAGCTCACTATACCACTTGTGGCATCTGCAGAGAAGCACATATTCATCTACTTGCTGGGCTTGTTCCTCGTCTCAGTTCAGGAAGCAGCTCTCTATAGCACTCATGGCATCTCCAGAGGAGCACATATTCATCTACTTGCTGGGCTTGTTCCTCCTCTCATTAGTTCAGGAAGCAGCTCACTATACCACTCAAGGCATCTGCAAAGGAGCACATAGTCATTTACTTGCTGGACTTGTTCCTCGTCTCATTAGTTGGGAAGCAGCTCACTTTACCACTCATGGCATCTGCAGAGGAGCACATATTCATCTACTTTCTTGGCTTGTTCCTCGTCTCATTAGTTTGGGAAGCAGCTCACTATACCACTCCTGGCATCTGCAGAGGAGCATATATTCATCTACTTGTTGGGCTTGTTCCTCATCTCATTAGTCCGGGAGCAGCTCACTATACCACCCATCGCATCTGCAAAAGAGCACATATTCATCTACTTGCTGGGCTTTTTCCTCGTCTCATTAGTTTGGGAGCAGCTCATTATAGCATTCGTGGCATTTGCAAAGGCGCATATATTCGTCTACTTACTGGGCTTGTTCCTCGTCTCATTTGTTCGGGAAGCAGCTCACTATATCACTCGTTGCCTCTGCAGAGGAGCACATAGTCATCTATTTGCTGGGCTTGTTCCTTGTCTCATTAGTTCGGGAAGCAGCTCATTTTACCACTCATGGCATCTGCAGAGGAGCACATATTCATCTACTTGCTGGGCTTGTTCCTAGTCTCATTAGTTCAGGAAGCAGATCACTATATCACTCGTGGCATCTGCAGAGGAGCACATAGTCATCTACTTACTGGGATTGTTCTTCATCTCATTAGTTCGGGAAGCAGCTCATTATGCCACTCATGGCATCTGCAGGGGAGCACATAGTCATCTGCTTGCTGGGCTTGTTCCTCGTCGCATTAGTTGGAAAGCAGCTCACTATACCACTTGTGGCATCTGCAGAGCAGCACATATTCACCTACTTGCTGGGCTTGTTCCTCGTATCAGTTCAGGAAGAAGCTCTCTAAAGCACTCATGGCATCTGCAGAGGAGCACATATTCATCTACTTGCTGTGCCTGTTCCTCGTCTCATTAGTTCAGGAAGCAGCTCACTATACCACTCATGGCATCTGCAGAGGAGCACATATTCATCTACTTGCTGGGCATGTTCCTCGTCTCATTAGTTCAGGAAGCAGCTCACTATACCACTCATGGCATCTGCAAAGGAGCACATAGTCATTTACTTGCTGGACTCGTTGCTCATCTCATCAATTCGGGAAGCAGCTCACTATGCCACTTGTGGCATCTGCAGAGGAGAACATAGTCATCAACTTGCTGGGCTTGTTCCTCGTCTCATTCGTTTGGGAAGCAGCTCACTATACCACTCATGGCATCTGCAGAGGAGCACATAGTCATCTACTTGCTGGGCTTGTTCCTCGTTTCATTAGTTGGGAAGCAGCTCACTATACCACTCAAGGCATCTGCAGAGGAGCACTTATTCATTTACTTGCTTGGCTTGTTCCTCGTCTCATTAGTTTGGGAAGCAGCTCGCTATACCACTCATGGCATATGCAGAGGAGCATATATTCATCTACTTGTTAGGCTTGTTCCTCATGTCATTAGTCCGGGAGCAGCTCAGTATACCACCCGTGCCATCTGCAAATGAGCAAATATTTGTCTACTTGCTGGGCTTGTTCCTCGTCTCATTAGTTTGGGAAGTAGCTCACTATACCACTCATGGCATCTGCAGAGGAGCACATATTCATCTACTTGCCGGGCTTGTTCCTCGTCTCATTAGTTTGGGAGCAGCTCATTATACCACTCAAGCATTTGCAAAGGAGCATATATTTGTCTACTTTCTGGGCTTGTTCCTCATCTCATTAGTTCAGGAAGCAGCTCACTATTCCACTCATGGCATCTGCAGAGGAGCACATAGTCATTTACTTGCTGGGCTTATTGCTCATCTCATTAGTCCGGGAGCAGCTCACTATACCACCCGTGGCATCTGCAAAGTTGCAAATATTTGTCAACTTGCTGGGCTTGTGCCTCGTCTCATTAGTTCGGGAAGCAGCTCACTATACCACTCATGGCATCTGCAGAGGAGCACATATTCATCTACTTGCTGGGCTTGTTCCTCGTCTCATTAGTTCGGGAGCAGCTCCTTATACCACTCGTGGCATTTGCAAAGGAGCATATATTTGTATACTTGCTGGGCTTGTTTTTCGTCTCATTAGTTCGGGAAGCAGCTCACTTTACCACTCATGGCATCTGCAGAGGAGCACATATTCATCTACTTGCTGGGCTTGTTCCTAGTCTAATTAGTTCGGGAAGCAGATGACTATATCACTCGTGGCCTCTGCAGAGTAACACATAGTCATCTATTTGCTGGGCTTGTTCCTCGTCTCATTAGTTCAGGAAGCAGCTCACTTTACCAATCGTGGCATCTGCAGAGGAGCACATATTCATCTACTTGCTGGGCTTGTTCCTAGTCTCATTAGTTTGGGAAGAAGATGACTATATCACTCGTGGCCTCTGCAGAGTAGCACATATTCATCTACTTGCTGGGCTTGTTCCTAGTCTCATTAGTTCGGGAAGCAGCTCACTTTACCAATCATGGCATCTGCAGAGGAGCACATATTCATCTACTTGCTGGGCTTGTTCCTAGTCTCATTAGTTCGGGAAGCAGCTCACTTTACCACTCATGGCATCTGCAGGGAAGCACATATTCATCTACTTGCTGGGCTTGTTCCTCATCTCATTTCAGGAAGAAGCTCTCTAAAGCACTTATGGCATCTGCAGAGGAGCACATATTCATCTACTTGCTGGGCTTGTTCTTCGTCTCATTAGTTGGGAAGCAGCTCACTATACCACTTGTGGCATCAGCAGAGGAGCACATATTCATCTACTTGCTGGTCTTGTTCCTCATCTCATTTCAGGAAGAAGCTCTCTAAAGCACTTATGGCATCTGCAGAGGAGCACATATTCATCTACTTGCTGTGCTTGTTCCTCATCTCATTAGTTCAGGAAGCAGCTCACTATACCACTCATGGCATCTGCAGAGGAGCACATATTCATCTACTTGCTGGGCTTGTTCCTCGTCTGATTAGTTCAGGAAGCAGCTCACTATACCACTCATGGCATCTGCAAAGGAGCACATAGTCATTTACTTGCTGGACTCGTTGCTCATCTCATCAATTCGGGAAGCAGCTCACTATGCCACTTGTGGCATCTGCAGAGGAGAACATAGTCATCAACTTGCTGGGCTTGTTCCTCGTCTCATTCGTTTGGGAAGCAGCTCACTATACCACTCATGGCATCTGCAGAGGAGCACATAGTCATCTACTTGCTGGGCTTGTTCCTCATTTCATTAGTTGGGAAGCAGCTCACTATACCACTCGTGGCATCTGCAGAGGAGCACTTATTCATTTACTTGCTTGGCTTGTTCCTCTTCTCATTAGTTTGGGAAGCAGCTCGCTATACCACTCATGGCATATGCAGAGGAGCATATATTCATCTACTTGTTAAGCTTGTTCCTCATGTCATTAGTCCGGGAGCAGCTCAGTATACCACCCGTGCCATCTGCAAATGAGCAAATATTTGTCTACTTGCTGGGCTTGTTCCTCGTCTCATTAGTTTGGGAAGTAGCTCACTATACCACTCATGGCATCTGCAGAGGAGCACATATTCATCTACTTGCCGGGCTTGTTCCTCGTCTCATTAGTTTGGGAGCAGCTCATTATACCACTCAAGCATTTGCAAAGGAGCATATATTTGTCTACTTTCTGGGCTTGTTCCTCATCTCATTAGTTCAGGAAGCAGCTCACTATTCCACTCATGGCATCTGCAGAGGAGCACATAGTCATTTACTTGCTGGGCTTATTGCTCATCTCATTAGTCCGGGAGCAGCTCACTATACCACCCGTGGCATCTGCAAAGTTGCAAATATTTGTCAACTTGCTGGGCTTGTGCCTCGTCTCATTAGTTCGGGAAGCAGCTCACTATACCACTCATGGCATCTGCAGAGGAGCACATATTCATCTACTTGCTGGGCTTGTTCCTCGTCTCATTAGTTCGGGAGCAGCTCCTTATACCACTCGTGGCATTTGCAAAGGAGCATATATTTGTATACTTGCTGGGCTTGTTTTTCGTCTCATTAGTTCGGGAAGCAGCTCACTTTACCACTCATGGCATCTGCAGAGGAGCACATATTCATCTACTTGCTGGGCTTGTTCCTAGTCTAATTAGTTCGGGAAGCAGATGACTATATCACTCGTGGCCTCTGCAGAGTAACACATAGTCATCTATTTGCTGGGCTTGTTCCTCGTCTCATTAGTTCAGGAAGCAGCTCACTTTACCAATCGTGGCATCTGCAGAGGAGCACATATTCATCTACTTGCTGGGCTTGTTCCTAGTCTCATTAGTTTGGGAAGAAGATGACTATATCACTCGTGGCCTCTGCAGAGTAGCACATATTCATCTACTTGCTGGGCTTGTTCCTAGTCTCATTAGTTCGGGAAGCAGCTCACTTTACCAATCATGGCATCTGCAGAGGAGCACATATTCATCTACTTGCTGGGCTTGTTCCTAGTCTCATTAGTTCGGGAAGCAGCTCACTTTACCACTCATGGCATCTGCAGGGAAGCACATATTCATCTACTTGCTGGGCTTGTTCCTCATCTCATTTCAGGAAGAAGCTCTCTAAAGCACTTATGGCATCTGCAGAGGAGCACATATTCATCTACTTGCTGGGCTTGTTCTTCGTCTCATTAGTTGGGAAGCAGCTCACTATACCACTTGTGGCATCAGCAGAGGAGCACATATTCATCTACTTGCTGGTCTTGTTCCTCATCTCATTTCAGGAAGAAGCTCTCTAAAGCACTTATGGCATCTGCAGAGGAGCACATATTCATCTACTTGCTGTGCTTGTTCCTCATCTCATTAGTTCAGGAAGCAGCTCACTATACCACTCATGGCATCTGCAGAGGAGCACATATTCATCTACTTGCTGGGCTTGTTCCTCGTCTGATTAGTTCTGGAAGCAGCTCACTATACCACTCGTGGCATCTGCAGATGAGAAAATATTCATCTACTTGCTGGGCTTGTTTCTCGTCTAATTAGTTCAGGAAGCAGCTCACTATACCACTTGTGGCATCTGCAGAGGAGCACATAGTCATCTTCTTGCTGGGGTTGTTCCTCGTCTCATTAGTTCAGGAAGCAGCTCACTATACCACTCATGGCATCTGCAGTGGAGCACGGAGTCATTTACTTGCTGGGCTTGTTGCTCATCTCATTAGTCCGGGAGCAGCTAACTATACCACCCGTGGCATCTGCAAAGGAGCAAATGTTTGTCTACTTGCTGGGCTTGTGCCTCGTCTCATTAGTTCGGGAAGCAGCTCACTGTACCACTCATGGCAACTGCAGAGGAGCACATATTCATCTACTTGCTGGGCTTGTTTCTCGTCTCATTAGTTTGGGAGCAGCTCCTTATACCACTTGTGGTATTTGCAAAGGAGCATATATTCGTCTACTTGCTGGGCTTGTTCCTCGTCTCATTAGTTCAGGAAGCAGCTCACTATATCACTCGTGGCCTCTGCAGAGTAGCACATAGTCATCCATTTGCTGGGCTTGTTCCCCATCTCATTAGTTCAGGAAGCAGCTCACTTTACCACTCGTGGCATCTGCAGAGGAGCACATATTCATCTACTTGCTGGGCTTGTTCCTAGTCTCATTAGTTCGGGAAGCAGATCACTATATCACTCGTGGCATCTGCAGAGGAGCACATATTCATCTACTTGATGGGCATGTTCCTCGTCTCATTAGTTCAGGAAGCAGCTCACTATGCCACTCATGGCATCTGCAGAGGATCACATATTCATCTACTTGATGGGCATGTTCCTCGTCTCATTAGTTCAGGAAGCAGCTCACTATGCCACTCATGGCATCTGCAAAGGAGCACATAGTCATTTACTTGCTGGACTTGTTGCTCATCTCATCAGTTCGGGAAGCAGCTCACTATGCCACTTGTGGCCTCTGCAGAGGATCACATAGTCATCTGTTTGCTGTGCTTGTTCCTCGTCTCATTAGTTCTGGAAGCAGCTCACTATACCACTCGTGGCATCTGCAGAGAAGCAAATATTCATCTACTTGCTGGGCTTGTTTCTCATCTAATTAGTTCAGGAAGCAGCTCACTATACCACTTGTGGCATCTGCAGAGGAGCACATAGTAATCTACTTGCTGGGCTTGTTCCTCATCTCATTAGTTCAGGAAGCAGCTCACTATACCACTCATGGCATCTGCAGAGGAGCACATAGTCATTTACTTGCTGGGTTTATTGCTCATCTCATTAGTCCGGGAGCAGCTCACTATACCACCCGTGGCATCTGCAGAGGAGCACATATTCATCTACTTGCTGGGCTTGTTCCTCATCTCATTAGTTCGGGAGCTGCTCCTTATACCACTCGTGGCATTTGCAAAGGAGTATATATTCGTCTACTTGCTGGGCTTGTTCCTCGTCTCATTAGTTCGGGAAGCAGCTCACTATATCACTTGTGGCCTCTGCAGAGTAGCACATAGTCTTCCATTTGCTGGGCTTGTTCCTCGTCTCATTAGTTCGGGAAGCAGCTCACTTTACGACTCGTGGCATCTGCAGAGGAGCACATATTCATCTACTTGCTGGGCTTGTTCCTAGTCTCATTAGTTCGGGAAGCAGATGACTATATCACTCGTGGCCTCTGCAGAGTAACACATAGGCCCTCATTACGACCCTGGCGGAAATCGAAAAACGATGGCGGAAATGCAATACCGCCATCGAATAGCGCTCGGTGCGACTATGACCCGTCACCGCAAAGTACGAAGCCATTAGCGACACCGTAGTGAACGCCAACGCTAACTGCACCAAGCACGCGCGCGCGCGCCATGCCAAACCGCAAACACCACCATGGTGCAACGGTACGCTAATTCCGACCCTAGCGGACATGTACCTAACGCCATCAGGCATGGCGGAATGTACCATTCCGCCATGGCGAGAAGTACGGCATCGCGAATCAACCGTAAACGGCCCCACTGAGTGCCTGTACACCGCTCCCTGCCCACAAAGTACAACTTCCGGTAGGTGCAATGAAGTCACAATGCAACCATTGAAATGTACAAAGCACCCATGCATGCCAACGAACAAAAGCAACACAAGAGGGGCCAATGGGAGCTGCAGGTCACAGATGGCACGAATACAGAAGCCATCCCAATGGACATGACCACAGTCCCCCACCAAGAAACGCACGCAAACACAGGCACCTGTGCCCAGCAACATTCCGAAAATCACATCATTCCACCAGTCCACCTGGCTGACCGGCATCTGTTACACAAAACCCAATCCCCCGCCCCTGAGCATGACAACATTCAAACTGTCATATAGGCAGCCCCCATCCCTGACCTCACGGGCTTAGTAGGCAAACGCGCCCAGTACAGTACCACGCAACTAAACCCCGAAGCTGGAACCCAATGCAGATCTCCTCACAATACATCGCCCCCCAAATAGGCATATGCCACATCACTTGCAAAGAAAAACGCTACACGGGCCAAATCAGAATAGCAATTTATGCACATCAAAGACACCAAGCCCATACAGCCATCAGGCCATGAACTCCAAAACACTATTCACCATTGTGGGCTGCATCCGCAAGAAATGACCAGCCACTACTTGTGTGTCGCCCTGTACCCCCATGGTACACAGAGCCACATTCACGTACGAAAAGGCAACATGGAAGCGCACAGAACCGCAGGGCTGTCCCAATGGGGAGGCACTAGTCCAGCTGAAAGGCCGAAATGTTGCTCCGAGACACCAGTACTGCGTAAGGGCATGTGGGCCATTGGCGATCGTCCCATAAGATCGTAATGCTGCTCCACCGATTAACACGAAGCAGCAGGTGTCGGGAGTAAAATCCATCTGCAGGAGTGGCATACAGATGGCAGTGGCAAAAGGGGAGGAGATACCTGTCAACCAAAAGAAAAGAAAAAGAACAGAATGGCCATCAGAACTACATTCGAACAACTCACTTCAATGATCACACGAAATCCACAGCCATATGCATGCTAGCCCATTCAAAAGGATCATCACCACCCCAAAACCACTTGCGACTCATAACCATCTATATCGAGGTGCAAACACCATCACTAACGAGTGTACCTGTGCATGCGTCTGTCAAAACAGAATCCATCAGATGGGAATGTCAACGTGCATGGACACAAGTGTCTGAGGGCGCCTCGAGACAGGGAGGGCTCAACAAGGCCAGATAGACGATGGTCCCACTATGGCAGGCCTGCATCACATAGCGTAGGGGAGGCGGATAGATCCCAAGAAGCCCTGTACATGGCAAACTCTGTATCAAATCACCTGCCCATGCATCCATTCATCATTCCCTCATCCCGGGATCAAAACCCCTGAATAATTACTCACATGACATTAGAAACATCCATTGAGTCTGTGCGTTATGCAGCCTGCAAAATCCACAGTGCCCCAGCCCGTAATTCCAGTGTTGTGAAGTAACATGTATTTTGGAACGGCCGGCCTCATCGCCCACGTAGCTAATGCGCATCCCAAACTATTCATATCAATCATTGCTCCCTCGCCATGGGCCCTGTCTCAAGGACATTGAACAATAGAACGTTATATTTGCAGTCAGACCTGTGGGCATCTCCTCGCCGCCAGCTGATAACCGAAAGCGCCGCCCTTCGAATTCCTCATTTGCAACATCACGTCGAAAAGGCATCTGTGGCCGTTTGAAATCACTAATTATTCCATCGAGTGCGGCTGTGTGTGAAAATGGCAACTGCCTTCACCCACGAATGGGACGCCCCGCCCGTCGTTGCAACTCGGTACAGTGATGCATGAGGGCCACCCGTTACTCGAGTAATACGTTCCACTGACCCTTCACAAGTCTGTTCGCGACTGCACAGATAGAATGGGAAACAATGGGACCATAGCCGAATGAACATAACAACCAATCCAACACGCCCATCGGGTACAAATACATGATAGCAATAGCAAGATACCATTCCCCGAATTGCAGCGTTGTGCGCGTGACGTGCTCGGCCAAAGGGGAGAGCAGTTTGCACAGGTGGAATGAATCACCACAGGTGGAGGCCATACAGCCTGAAAACACATGAATTGCACAGCCAGTCTCCTCCCACAACCACACCGAAATGCTACCGGCAGGACTCGCGATGTTGGCCCTGGGGGACCTGATAGCACTGCAAGTGCTCCAACTCCAAGAGGAAGACGAACACCAACTACAACCGGCCGCACGGAGGAGACGCAGGAGGAGGAGGAGGGCAAGGCAGGGCCAGCAAGGCCCACCAGCACAGCCACTGCCACCACGCAGGCAGCCCGCAATCCCACGCCTCCGAGCACATCCGTTCAACCTCACTGATGAGCAGATCCACACCCTCTACCGTTTGGACCGGGACACCATAGCCGCCATTGTGGACATGACACAGGCTGACCTTGTCAGCATGATAGATAGCCCAACCGCCATCCCACCCCTACTGAAGGTGGTGTCTGTACTCCACTTCCTGGCCACAGGCACCTACCAGCACACAGTCGGACAGTTGCATGGCATTTCTCAGCCACTGTTCTCACGGACACTATTGCAAGTGCTCGATGCCCTCCTGCAGCACGCAGACGACTACATCTGCCTACCACGCTCGGAGCAGGAAATTACAAACACGAAAGTGGGATTCCATGCACTTGGCGGCATACCGGGTTGCATTGGTGCCATCGACTGCACCCATGTGGAATTGGTCGTCCCACATGCCATGGAGGCCCAGTACCGCAACCGAAAACAATTTCATTCCCTGAATGTACAAATGGTGTGTGACTCCAACAGGATCATTACACATTGTTGTGCCCGATTCCCTGGATCAACCCATGATTCTATGGTCTTGAGGAACTCTACAATACCACGCTACATGGAGCGACACGCAGGGAACAGATCCTGGCTACTCGGTGAGTCTCATTACATGCATGATGATGTGGGGTATGTGAATTGGCAATGACCTGGCAGGAAGGGGGGGGGGGGTGTGCGTACGTATCAATGGCATTCCACATCATACGTTTCTCGTCCACATACAGGTGATGCTGGATATCCACTGAAGAGATGGCTCCTCACACCAGTCCGGAACCCACGGGACCAGCATGAGGAGGACTACAACCATGCCCACTCACGTACCCGTGTAGTCATAGAACAGGCATTCGGCCTACTGAAGGGCCGTTTCCGCTGCCTCAGCAGGTCTGGCGGGGCACTCCTGTACCGCCATGAGAAGGTTGCAAAGATGGTGATGGCATGTGTCATGCTCCACAACATGTGCGTACGTAGAAATGTGCCCATGCCCCCTGACGCAGAACTGCAAGCACCTGATGATGGTCATGATGAGGGTGGGGATGTGGCAGCACCTCATGGAGTCTGCGAGGCACCGGAGGCCCGTGACATTCGTCAGCATCTCATTGATGTATGCTTCTAGCACTCACGCCTGGTGGCTGATACATGGACACGGGACTCGTGGCACTGCGTGTGTCTGGGACATGCACAATATGGACTGTACGCCTATGATGGCCTAGTACACAAAGATCAATGTCCACACATCTCATTGGTTGATCGTGCACTTTTTATGGCATATGTGATGTCATGTTGAACACCCTATCGACCCGCCACCCAAGTGAGCCCAACACACCCCCTCCACCCCCCTACCTCCCCCCCGAACACCAGTGTCCAAAGATGCTCATTGTCAGTGGGCTGTCGCTATTGCAGGCCCCCTCTGCGGGTATCAGGGGCACCCCTGCCTGTGGAGCGCAGGTTCCTTCCAGATCTACGTTGGGGGCTGCCCTGGACGGAGCTTGCAACGGATGATGTGTCTGCCTGCTCACGTCCATGCATGTCCCTAAGGGTTTGCGAGAGCTCAGTGAGCACACGGCGCACTGCGGCAAGTTCGGCACATACGTCCTTGGCCGTCGCATGCAGTTCCCCCCTGAGGCTCTCGGTGCTTCTCTCCATTTGGACTCTCAGGCTCTCGGTGCTACTCTCGATTTGTGCCCTAAGTGTCTCAGTTGATGTTTCTATGTCTGCCTTAGTGCCCCCACATTCATCAGCATGGTCCTTGAGGAGCGTGGCCAGTTGCTGCTGTTGTTCGATCAACTGGTCGAGGGACTGTTGCCTCTGCTGGGCCAAGGCCATTTGCGGGGGTGTCACAGAGGGGCTGTTGTCCTCATGTTGCATTGCCACAGGGCTTGTGGGGGATGGCCAGTCGTCGTCTTGTGGGTGCCCCTGCGTGGTATCCTCATGTTGTACGGGATGGGACAGACAGGGGGATTGGGACAGGTCATGGATGGATCTGACTTCGGCATCCCCGTTTTCTGTGTCGGAGCATGCTGCCATCAATGGGGTGTCACCTATGGTGCTGCTGCCACCGGAGGCAGTGCCTTCTGTGGCATCCATTGGGGGGACCTGTGGTGGTGGTGTTGTGGGCATGCTGGCTGCTGGGGTGCCTGTTGATGTTCCCTCCTCTGTGCTGCCACCTGATTTGTGCTGCTGCCGTGTCTTGATGCGTGCAGCTGAGGTGGAGGGTCTCTGGCCGTTGGTCTTGGCCCTCTTTGCAGGTGTGCTGGTAGGGGTGTCCTGTAGCTCGTCGTTTGGATCGGACCCTGTGGTGGAGTAGAGGAGGGTGAGGGTTATTGGTGGGTCTGTGGGAATTGGAATTGCATTGTGTCACATGCATTGGGGTGTTACCTGAGGGTGATTTGGGCCGGGCCCTTGGAGGTGCTTTGATTTGTGTGTGGAGTGAGGGTGCAGTTGTTTGGCAGCCTGCAGTTAGGGTGTGCCTGCTGCACGTGTAGTGCGTGTATTAGGGGTTTTTAATTATTTATGTATTTATTGTGGGTTTTAACGTGCGCTATCAGGCCGATGTGTGTGGACGTTCTCCTGGACATGTGTTTCTGTTGCACTATGTGGACGCATGGTACTTCACATGGATGGACTGTGTGGATTTGGCATTGTTTTTCCTGGCCCACCTACCTGTATCTTCGGATGTCTGCACTCCTTTCTCCATCCCTCCGACTCCCTCTATGCTCTCCATTCCGATGGTGGAGGCACAGATTTCTTCCCAGGGGGTCAACTTGATGGGTGATTCAGGACCTCCCCCGGTGGCTGTGGCAATGTTGCGGTTGGCAGAGAGTATGCTGCGGACGCGTATCCGCAGGTCGTCCCATCGCTTGCGGCATTGCTGTGGGGTGCGGGGTGCGGTCCCCACCGCACTTACCCGCTGTGCCACCAGAGCCCATATGGCCTTCTTGTTTGCAAGTGCCGTCCTGGTCATTTGCGTGCAGAAGACGACGGCAGCATTCTCCTGGAGGGTCTCTGTTAGCACGGTGAGTTCCTCACGGGAGAAGTGGACCTGCCGCTTGCGGTCGCACGCTTTCTTCGCTGCTTTTCCCATTATTCTTGGTTTCGCTAGGGTGGTTGACGGGTTGGGGTGTGTTTCAGGGTAGTGATTTTAGTGGTTGTGTGGTTTTAGTGTATTTATAGGTGTACGCCGGGATGTTTCCCGTTCCGGGCCCATGTTTTAACTTCCGTTTCCGTATATTTCCGGCCACCGTACTTTCCGGTAGGCGCACACTGCGGTGACCGCTAAGAGGGGTGGCGGTATTGCACCTGGGGCGCCGTACGGCGGCGGTGTGGGCCGTTTTGGGGTCATTTCCGCCATCGCGGACTTTGCACTTCCGCCATGCCGTGGTGCTCGTGCCCGATGGGTCGGAATGGGCCGCACTTTGCTCCTTCGTGCAATGGCGGAAACGCTATTTACGCTGTGGCGCTCCGGTCAGTCGCTTTCCACCAGGGTCGTAATGAGGGCCATAGTCATCTATTTGCTGGGCCTGTTCCTCGTCTCATTAGTTCGGGAAGCAGCTCACTTTACCAATCGTGTCATCTGCAGAGGAGCACATATTCATCTACTTGCTGGGCTTGTTCCTAGTCTCATTAGTTCGGGAAGCAGATGACTATATCACTCATGGCCTCTGCAGAGTAGCACATAGTCATCTATTTGCTGGGCTTGTTCCTCGTCTCATTAGTTCGGGAAGCAGCTCACTTTACCAATCGTGGCATCTGCAGAGAAGCACATATTCATCTACTTGCTGGGCTTGTTGCTAGTCTCATTAGTTCGGGAAGCAGCTCACTTTACCACTCATGGCATCTGCAGGGGAGCACATAGTCATCTGCTTGCTGGGCTTGTTCCTCGTCTCATTAGTTGGGAAGCAGCTCACTATACCACTTGTGGCATCTGCAGAGGAGCACATATTCATCTACTGGCTGGGCTTGTTCCTCATCTCAGTTCAGGAAGAAGCTCTCTAAAGCACTCATGGCATCTGCAGAGGAGCACATATTCATCTACTTGCTGTGCATGTGCCTCGTCTCATTAGTTCAGGAGCAGCTCACTATACCACTCATGGCGTCTGCAGAGGAACACATATTCATCTACTTGCTGAGCTTGTTCATCGTTTCATTAGTTCTGGAAGCAGCTCACTATACCACTCGTGGCATCTGCAGAGGAACAAATATTCATCTACTCGCTGGGCTTGTTCCTCGTCTCATTAGTTCAGGAAGCAGCTCACTATACCACTCATGGCATCTGCAGAGGAGCATATATTCATCTACTTGCTGGGCTTGTTGCTTGTCTCATTAGTTCTGGAAGCAGCTCACTATACCACTTGTGGAATCTGCAGAGGAGCACATAGTCTTCTACTCGCTGGGCTTGTTCCACGTCTCATTAGTTCAGGAGGCAGCTCACTATACCACTCATGGCATCTGCAGAGGAGCATATATTCATCTATTTGCTGGGCTTGTTCCTCGTCTCATTAGTTGGGAAGCAGCTCACTATACCACTCGTGACATCTGCAGAGGAGCACATATTCATCTACTTGCTGGGCTTGTTCCTCGTCTCAGTTCAGGAAGCAGCTCTCCATAACACTCATGGCATATGCAGAGGAGCACATATTCATCTACCTGCTGGGCTTGTTCCTCGTCTCATTATTTCAGGAAGCAGCTCATTGTACCACTCATGACATCTGCAGAGGAGCACATATTCATCTACTTGCTGGGCTTGTTCCTTGTCTCATTAGTTCTGGAAGCAGCTCACTATACCACTTGTGGCATCTGCAGAGGAGAAAATATTCATCTACTTGCTGGGCTTTTTTCTCGTCTAATTAGTTCACTAAGCAGCTCACTATACCACTTGTGGTATCTGCAGAGGAGCACATAGTCATCTACTTGCTGGGCTTGTTCCTCGTCTCATTAGTTCGGGAAGCAGCTCACTATACCACTCATGGCATCTGCAGAGGAGCACATAGTCATTTACTTGCTGGGCTTGTTGCTCATCTCAATAGACCGGGAGCAGCTCACTATACCACCCGTGGCATCTGCAAAGGAGAAAATAGTTGTCTACTTGCTGGGCTTGTGCCTCGTCTCATTAGTTCGGGAAGCAGCTCACTATACCACTCATGGCATCTGCAGAGGAACACACATTCATCTACTTGCTGGGCTTGTTCTTCGTCTCATTAGTTCGGGAGCAGCTCATTATACCACTCCTGGCATTTGCAAAGGAGCATATATTCGTCTACGTGCTGGGCTTGTTCCTCGTCTCATTAGTTTGGGAAGCAGCTCACTATATCACTCGTGGCCTCTGCAGAATAGCACATAGTCATCTATTTGCTGGGCTTATTCCTCGTCTCATTAGTTTGGGAAGCAACTCACTTTACCAATCATGGCATCTGCAGAGGAGCACATATTCATCTACTTGCTGGGCTTGTTCCTAGTCTCATTAGTTCTGGAAGCAGATCACTATATCACTCGTGGCATCTGCAGAGGAGCACATATTCATCTACTTGTTGGGCTTGTTCCTCGTCTCATTAGTTCAGGAAGCAGCTCACTATACCACTCAAGGCATCTGCAGGGGAGCACATAGTCATCTGCTTGCTGTGCTTGTTCCTCGTCTCATTAGTTGGGAAGCAGCTCACTATACCACTTGTGGCATCTGCAGAGAAGCACATATTCATCTACTTGCTGGGCTTGTTCCTCGTCTCAGTTCAGGAAGCAGCTCTCTATAGCACTCATGGCATCTCCAGAGAAGCACATATTCATCTACTTGCTGGGCTTGTTCCTCCTCTCATTAGTTCAGGAAGCAGCTCACTATACCACTCAAGGCATCTGCAAAGGAGCACATAGTCATTTACTTGCTGGACTTGTTCCTCGTCTCATTAGTTGGGAAGCAGCTCACTTTACCACTCATGGCATCTGCAGAGGAGCAGATATTCATCTACTTTCTTGGCTTGTTCCTCGTCTCATTAGTTTGGGAAGCAGCTCACTATACCACTCCTGGCATCTGCAGAGGAGCATATATTCATCTACTTGTTGGGCTTGTTCCTCATCTCATTAGTCCGGGAGCAGCTCACTATACCACCCATCGCATCTGCAAAAGAGCACATATTCATCTACTTACTGGGCTTTTTCCTCGTCTCATTAGTTTGGGAGCAGCTCATTATAGCATTCGTGGCATTTGCAAAGGCGCATATATTCGTCTACTTGCTGGGCTTGTTCCTCGTCTCATTTGTTCGGGAAGCAGCTCACTATATCACTCGTTGCCTCTGCAGAGGAGCACATAGTCATCTATTTGCTGGGCTTGTTCCTTGTCTCATTAGTTCGGGAAGCAGCTCATTTTACCACTCATGGCATCTGCAGAGGAGCACATATTCATCTACTTGCTGGGCTTGTTCCTAGTCTCATTAGTTCAGGAAGCAGATCACTATATCACTCGTGGCATCTGCAGAGGAGCACATAGTCATCTACTTACTGGGCTTGTTCTTCATCTCATTAGTTCGGGAAGCAGCTCATTATGCCACTCATGGCATCTGCAGGGGAGCACATAGTCATCTGCTTGCTGGGCTTGTTCCTCGTCTCATTAGTTGGAAAGCAGCTCACTATACCACTTGTGGCATCTGCAGAGCAGCACATATTCACCTACTTGCTGGGCTTGTTCCTCGTATCAGTTCAGGAAGAAGCTCTCTAAAGCACTCATGGCATCTGCAGAGGAGCACATATTCATCTACTTGCTGTGCCTGTTCCTCGTCTCATTAGTTCAGGAAGCAGCTCACTATACCACTCATGGCATCTGCAGAGGAGCACATATTCATCTACTTGCTGGGCATGTTCCTCGTCTCATTAGTTCAGGAAGCAGCTCACTATACCACTCATGGCATCTGCAAAGGAGCACATAGTCATTTACTTGCTGGACTCGTTGCTCATCTCATCAATTCGGGAAGCAGCTCACTATGCCACTTGTGGCATCTGCAGAGGAGAACATAGTCATCAACTTGCTGGGCTTGTTCCTCGTCTCATTCGTTTGGGAAGCAGCTCACTATACCACTCATGGCATCTGCAGAGGAGCACATAGTCATCTACTTGCTGGGCTTGTTCCTCGTTTCATTAGTTGGGAAGCAGCTCACTATACCACTCAAGGCATCTGCAGAGGAGCACTTATTCATTAACTTGCTTGGCTTGTTCCTCGTCTCATTAGTTTGGGAAGCAGCTCGCTATACCACTCATGGCATATGCAGAGGAGCATATATTCATCTACTTGTTAGGCTTGTTCCTCATGTCATTAGTACGGGAGCAGCTCAGTATACCACCCGTGCCATCTGCAAATGAGCAAATATGTGTCTACTTGCTGGGCTTGTTCCTCGTCTCATTAGTTCGGGAAGTAGCTCACTATACCACTCATGGCATCTGCAGAGGAGCACATATTCATCTACTTGCCGGGCTTGTTCCTCGTCTCATTAGTTTGGGAGCAGCTCATTATACCACTCAAGCATTTGCAAAGGAGCATATATTTGTCTACTTTCTGGGCTTGTTCCTCATCTCATTAGTTCAGGAAGCAGCTCACTATTCCACTCATGGCATCTGCAGAGGAGCACATAGTCATTTACTTGCTGGGCTTATTGCTCATCTCATTAGTCCGGGAGCAGCTCACTATACCACCCGTGGCATCTGCAAAGTTGCAAATATTTGTCAACTTGCTGGGCTTGTGCCTCGTCTCATTAGTTCGGGAAGCAGCTCACTATACCACTCATGGCATCTGCAGAGGAGCACATATTCATCTACTTGCTGGGCTTGTTCCTCGTCTCATTATTTCGGGAGCAGCTCCTTATACCACTCGTGGCATTTGCAAAGGAGCATATATTTGTATACTTGCTGGGCTTGTTTTTCGTCTCATTAGTTCGGGAAGCAGCTCACTTTACCACTCATGGCATCTGCAGAGGAGCACATATTCATCTACTTGCTGGGCTTGTTCCTAGTCTAATTAGTTCGGGAAGCAGATGACTATATCACTCGTGGCCTCTGCAGAGTAACACATAGTCATCTATTTGCTGGGCTTGTTCCTCGTCTCATTAGTTCAGGAAGCAGCTCACTTTACCAATCGTGGCATCTGCAGAGGAGCACATATTCATCTACTTGCTGGGCTTGTTCCTAGTCTCATTAGTTTGGGAAGAAGATGACTATATCACTCGTGGCCTCTGCAGAGTAGCACATATTCATCTACTTGCTGGGCTTGTTCCTAGTCTCATTAGTTCGGGAAGCAGCTCACTTTACCAATCATGGCATCTGCAGAGGAGCACATATTCATCTACTTGCTGGGCTTGTTCCTAGTCTCATTAGTTCGGGAAGCAGCTCACTTTACCACTCATGGCATCTGCAGGGAAGCACATATTCATCTACTTGCTGGGCTTGTTCCTCATCTCATTTCAGGAAGAAGCTCTCTAAAGCACTTATGGCATCTGCAGAGGAGCACATATTCATCTACTTGCTGGGCTTGTTCTTCGTCTCATTAGTTGGGAAGCAGCTCACTATACCACTTGTGGCATCAGCAGAGGAGCACATATTCATCTACTTGCTGGTCTTGTTCCTCATCTCATTTCAGGAAGAAGCTCTCTAAAGCACTTATGGCATCTGCAGAGGAGCACATATTCATCTACTTGCTGTGCTTGTTCCTCATCTCATTAGTTCAGGAAGCAGCTCACTATACCACTCATGGCATCTGCAGAGGAGCACATATTCATCTACTTGCTGGGCTTGTTCCTCGTCTGATTAGTTCTGGAAGCAGCTCACTATACCACTCGTGGCATCTGCAGATGAGAAAATATTCATCTACTTGCTGGGCTTGTTTCTCGTCTAATTAGTTCAGGAAGCAGCTCACTATACCACTTGTGGCATCTGCAGAGGAGCACATAGTCATCTTCTTGCTGGGGTTGTTCCTCGTCTCATTAGTTCAGGAAGCAGCTCACTATACCACTCATGGCATCTGCAGTGGAGCACGGAGTCATTTACTTGCTGGGCTTGTTGCTCATCTCATTAGTCCGGGAGCAGCTCACTATACCACCCGTGGCATCTGCAAAGGAGCAAATATTTGTCTACTTGCTGGGCTTGTGCCTCGTCTCATTATTTCGGGAAGCAGCTCACTGTACCACTCATGGCAACTGCAGAGGAGCACATATTCATCTACTTGCTGGGCTTGTTTCTCGTCTCATTAGTTTGGGAGCAACTCCTTATACCACTTGTGGTATTTGCAAAGGAGCATATATTCGTCTACTTGCTGGGCTTGTTCCTCGTCTCATTAGTTCAGGAAGCAGCTCACTATATCACTCGTGGCCTCTGCAGAGTAGCACATAGTCATCCATTTGCTGGGCTTGTTCCCCATCTCATTAGTTCAGGAAGCAGCTCACTTTACCACTCGTGGCATCTGCAGAGGAGCACATATTCATCTACTTGCTGGGCTTGTTCCTAGTCTCATTAGTTCGGGAAGCAGATCACTATATCACTCGTGGCATCTGCAGAGGAGCACATAGTCATCTACTTGCTGGGCTTGTTCTTCATCTCATTGGTTCGGAAAGCAGCTCATTATGCCACTCATGGCATCTGCAGGGGAGCACATAGTCATCTGCTTGCTGGGCTTGTTCCTCGTCTCATTAGTTCAGGAAGCAGCTCACTATACCACTCATGGCATCTGCAGTGGAGCACGGAGTCATTTACTTGCTGGGCTTGTTGCTCATCTCATTAGTCCGGGAGCAGCTCACTATAACACCCGTGGCATCTGCAAAGGAGCAAATATTTGTCTACTTGCTGGGCTTGTGCCTCGTCTCATTAGTTCGGGAAGCAGCTCACTGTACCACTCATGGCAACTGCAGAGGAGCACATATTCATCTACTTGCTGGGCTTGTTTCTCGTCTCATTAGTTTGGGAGCAGCTCCTTATACCACTTGTGGTATTTGCAAAGGAGCATATGTTCGTCTACTTGCTGGGCTTGTTCCTCGTCTCATTAGTTCAGGAAGCAGCTCACTATATCACTCGAGGCCTCTGCAGAGTAGCACATAGTCATCCATTTGCTGGGCTTGTTCATCGTCTCATTAGTTCGGAAAGCAGCTCACTATACCACTTGTGGCATCTGCAGAGGAGCACATAGTCATCTACTTGCTGGGCTTGTTCCACGTCTCATTAGTTCAGGAAGCAGCTCACTATACCACTCATGGCATCTGCAGAGGAGCACAGAGTCATTTATTTGCTGGGCTTGTTGCTCATCTCATTAGTCCGGGAGCAGCTCACTATACCACCCATGGCATCTGCAAAGGAGCAAATATTTGTCTACTTGCTGGGCTTGTGCCTCGTCTCAATAGTTGTAAAGCAGCTCACTATACCACTCATGGCAACTGCAGAGGAGCACATATTCATCTACTTGCTGGGCTTGTTCCTCGTCTCATTAGTTTGGGAGCAGCTCCTTATACTATTCGTGGTATTTGCAAAGGAGCATATATTCGTCTACTTGCTGGGCTTGTTCCTCGTCTCATTAGTTCAGGAAGCAGCTCACTATACCACTTGTGGCATCCTGCAGAGGAGCACATAGTCATCCATTTGCTGGCCTTGTTCCTCGTCTCATTAGTTCGGGAAGCAGCTCACTTTACCACTCGTGGCATCTGCAGAGGAGCACATATTCATCTACTTGCTGGGCTTGTTCCTAGTCTCATTAGTTCGGGAAGCAGATCACTATATCACTCGAGGCATCTGCAGAGGAGCACATAGTCATCTACTTGCTGGGCTTGTTCTTCATCTCATTGGTTCGGAAAGCAGCTCATTATGCCACTCATGGCATCTGCAGGGGAGCACATAGTCATCTGCTTGCTGGGCTTGTTCCTCGTCTCATTAGTTGGGAAGCAGCTCACTATACCACTCGTAGCATCTGCAGAGGAGCATGTATTCATCTACTTGCTGGGCTTGTTCCTCGTCTCATTAGTTCTGGAAGCAGCTCACTATACTACTTGTGGCATCTGCAGAGGAGCAAATATCCATCTACTTGCTGGGCTTGTTTCTCGTCTAATTAGTTCAGGAAGCAGCTCACTATACCACTCGTGGCATCTGCAGAGGAGCACATAGTCATCTACTTGCTGGGCTTGTTAATCGTCTCATTAGTTCGGGAAGCAGCTCACTATACCACTCATGGCATCTGCAGAGGAGCACATAGGGCCTCATTACGACCCAGGCGGTAAGTTACCGCCTGGGCCGTGACTTTACCACCATGGCGTAAACTATGTTTACGCCATGGTGGTTGGTGGACTTACCGCCCCATTCCGACCTTGGCAGGGCGGTAAGTCCCCAATCCCCATTTACCCTTCCCCATTCCCATTTTTGCCCCATAGGGCATAATGGGAGTGGGGAAGGCATTAATTACGCCACCGTAAATTACGGTGGCGTAATTAACTCCATGGTCCCTTAGCGCCATGGATTTTAACACCTGCTAAAAGCAGGTGTAAAATCTGCCATGGCGCTAAGGGACCTCGTACTCAGGCGGTAAGGGTCGGCGCTGTTTACGCTGCCGTAAACCCCTTACCGCCTGGGTCGTAATGAGGCCCATAGTCATTTACTTGCTGGGCTTGTTGCTCATCTCATCAGTTCGGGAAGCAGCTCACTATGCCACTTGTGGCATCTGCAGAGGAGCATATAGTCATCTACTTGCTGGGCTTGTTCCTCGTATCATTAGTTAGGAGGCAGCTCACTATACCACTCGTGGCATCTGCAGAGAACCACATATTCATCTACTTGCTTGGCATGTTCCTCGTCTCATTAGTTTGGGAAGCAGCTCACTATACAACTCATGACATCTGCAGAGGAGCACATATTCATCTACTTAATGGGCTTGTTCCTCGTCTCAATAGTCCAGGAGCAGCTCACTATACCACCCGTGGCATCTGCAAACGAGCAAATATTTGACTGCTTGCTGGGCTTGTTCCTCGTCTCATTAGTTCGGGAAGCAGCTCACTATACCACTCATGGCATCTGCAGAGGGGCATATATTCATCTACCTACTGGGCTTGTTCCTAATCTCATTAGTTCGGGAGCAGCTCATTATACCACTCGTGGCATCTGCAGATGAGCACATAGTCATCTATTAGCTGGGCTTGTTCCTCGTCTCATTAGTTCGGGAAGCAGATCACTTTACCACTCATGGCATCTGCAGAGGAGCACACATTCATCTACTTGCTGGGCTTGTTCCTCATCTCATTAGTTTGGGAAACAGCTCACTATACCACTCATGGCATTTGCAAAGGAACACATATTCATCTACTTGCTGGGCTTGTTCCTAGTCTCATTAGTTTGGGAAGCAGATCACTATATCACTCATGGCATCTGCTGAGGAGCACATAGTCATCTACTTGCTGGGCGTGTTCTTCGTCTCATTAGTCCGGGAAGCAGCTCATTATGCCAATCATGGCATCTGCAGAGGAGCACATATTCATCTACTTGCTGGACTTGTTCCTCATCTCATAAGTTCAGGAAGCAGCTCACTATACCACTCATGGCATCTGCAGAGGAGCACATAATCATCTACTTGCTGGGCTTGTACTTCGTCTCATTAGTTCGGGATGCAGCTCATTATGCCACTCATCTCATCTGCAGAGGAGCACATAGTCATCTGCTTTTTGGGCTTGTTCCTCGTCTCATTAGTTGGGAAGCAGTTCACTATAAAACGCGTGGCATCTGCAGAGGTGCACATATTCATCTACTTGCTAGGCTTGTTCCTCGTCTCAGTTCAGGAAGCAGCTCTCTATAGCACTCATTGCATCTACAGAGGAGCAAATATTCATCTACTTGCTGGGCTTGTTCCTCATCTAATTAGTTCAGGAGGCAACTCACTATACCACTCGTGGCATCTGTAGAGGAGCACATAGTCATCTACTTGCTGGGCTTGTTCCTCGTCTCATTATTTCGGGAAGCAGCTCACTATACCACTCATGGCATCTGCAGAGGAGCACATAGTAATTTACTTGCTGGGCTTGTTGCTCATCTCATCAGTTCGGGAAGCAGCTCACTATGCCACTTGTGGCATCTGCAGATGAGCACATAGTCATCTACTTGCTGGGATTGTTCCTCGTCTCATTAGTTTGGGAAGCAGCTCACTATGCCACTCATAACATCTGCAGAGGAGCACATAGTCATCTACTTGCTGGGCTTGTTCCTCGTCTCATTAGTTGGGAAGAAGCTCGCTATACCACTCATGGCATCTGCAGAGGAGCACATATTCATCTACTTGCTGGGCTTGTTCCTCATCTCATTAGTCCGGGAGCAGCTCACTATACCACCTGTGGCATCTGCAAAGGAGCAAATATTTGTCTACTTGCTGGGCTTGTTCCTCGTCTCATTAGTTCGGGAAGCAGCTCACTATACCACTTGCGACATCTGCAGAGGAGCACATATTCATCAACTTGCCGGGCTTGTTCCTCGTCTCATTAGTTTGGGAAGCAGCTCACTATACCACTCGTGACATCTTCAAAGGAACAAATATTCATCTACTTGCTGTGCTTGTTCCTCGTCTCATAAGTTCGGGAAGCAGCTCACTATAGCACTCATGGCATCTACAGAGGAGCACATAGTCATCTACTTGCTGGGCTTGTTCCTCGTCTCATTTGTTGGGAAGCAGCTCACTATACCACTCGTGGCATCTTCAGAGGAGCACATATTCATCTACTTGCTGGGCTTGTTCCTCATCATATTAGTACGGGAAGTAGCTCACTATACCACTCATGGCATCTGCAGAGGAGCACATATTCATCTACCTGCTGGGCTTGTTCCTCATCTCATTAGTTCGAGAAGCCGATCACTTTACCACTCATGGCATCTGCAGAGGAGCACACATTCATCTACTTGCTGGGCTTGTTCCTCATCTCATTAGTTTGGGAAACAGCTCACTATACCACTCATGGCATCTGCAAAGGAACACATATTCATCTACTTGCTGGGCTTGTTCCTAGTCTCATTAGTTTGGGAAGCAGATCACTATACCACTCGTGACATCTGCAAAGGAACAAATATTCATCTACTTGCTGTGCTTGTTCCTCGTCTCATAAGTTCGGGAAGCAGCTCACTGTAGCACTCATGGCATCTACAGAGGAGCACATAGTCATCTACTTGCTGGGCTTGTTCCTCGTCTCATTTGTTGGGAAGCAGCTCACTATACCACTTTCGACATCTGCAGAGGAGCACATATTCATCAACTTGCCGGGCTTGTTCCTCGTCTCATTAGTTTGGGAAGCAGCTCACTATACCACTCGTGACATCTTCAAAGGAACAAATATTCATCTACTTGCTATGCTTGTTCCTCGTCTCATAAGTTCGGGAAGCAGCTCACTATAGCACTCATGGCATCTACAGAGGAGCACATAGTCATCTACTTGCTGGGCTTGTTCCTCGTCTCATTTGTTGGGAAGCAGCTCACTATACCACTCGTGGCATCTTCAGAGGAGCACATATTCATCTACTTGCTGGGCTTGTTCCTCATCATATTAGTACGGGAAGTAGCTCACTATACCACTCATGGCATCTGCAGAGGAGCACATATTCATCTACCTGCTGGGCTTGTTCCTCATCTCATTAGTTCGAGAAGCCGATCACTTTACCACTCATGGCATCTGCAGAGGAGCACACATTCATCTACTTGCTGGGCTTGTTCCTCATCTCATTAGTTTGGGAAACAGCTCACTATACCACTCATGGCATCTGCAAAGGAACACATATTCATCTACTTGCTGGGCTTGTTCCTAGTCTCATTAGTTTGGGAAGCAGCTCACTATACCACTCGTGACATCTGCAAAGGAACAAATATTCATCTACTTGCTGTGCTTGTTCCTCGTCTCATAAGTTCGGGAAGCAGCTCACTATAGCACTCATGGCATCTACAGAGGAGCACATAGTCATCTACTTGCTGGGCTTGTTCCTCGTCTCATTTGTTGGGAAGCAGCTCACTATACCACTCGTGGCATCTTCAGAGGAGCACATATTCATCTACTTGCTGGGCTTGTTCCTAATCATATTAGTACGGGGAGCAGCTCATTATACCACTCGTGGCATCTGCAGATGAGCACATAGTCATCTATTAGCTGGGCTTGTTCCTCGTCTCATTAGTTCGGGAAGCAGATCACTTTACCACTCATGGCATCTGCAGAGGAGCACACATTCATCTACTTGCTGGGCTTGTTCCTCATCTCATTAGTTTGGGAAACAGCTCACTATACCACTCATGGCATCTGCAAAGGAACACATATTCATCTACTTGCTGGGCTTGTTCCTAGTCTCATTAGTTTGGGAAGCAGATCACTATATCACTCGTGGCATCTGCTGAGGAGCACATAGTCATCTACTTGCTGGGCGTGTTCTTCGTCTCATTAGTCCGGGAAGCAGCTCATTATGCCAATCATGGCATCTGCAGAGGAGCACATATTCATCTACTTGCTGGACTTGTTCCTCATCTCATAAGTTCAGGAAGCAGCTCACTATACCACTCATGGCATCAGCAGAGGAGCACATAATCATCTACTTGCTGGGCTTGTTCTTCGTCTCATTAGTTCGGGATGCAGCTCATTATGCCACTCATCTCATCTGCAGAGGAGCACATAGTCATCTGCTTTTTGGGCTTGTTCCTCGTCTCATTAGTTGGGAAGCAGCTCACTATAACACGCGTGGCATCTGCAGAGGAACACATATTCATCCACTTGCTGGGCTTGTTCCTGGCCTCATTAGTTCGGGAAGCAGCTCACTATACCACTCGTGGCATCTGCAAAGGAACAAGTATTCATCTACTTGCTGGGCTTGTTCCTCGTCTCATTAGTTCAGGAAGCAGCTCACTATACCACTCATGGTATCTTCAGAGGAGCACATAGTCATCTACTTGCTGGGCTTTTTCCTCCTCTCATTAGTTGGGAAACAGCTCACTATACCACTCGTGGCATCTGCAGAGGAGCACATATTCATCTACTTGCTGGGCTTGTTCCATTTCTCATTAGTACGGGAAGTAGCTCACTATACCACTCATGGCATCTGCAGAGGAGCACATTTTCATCTACTTGCTGGGCTTGTTCCTCGTTTCATTAGTTCGGGAGCAGCTCACTATACCACTCATGGCATCTGCAAAGGAGCAAATATTCATCTACTTCCTGGGCTTGTTCCTCGTCTCATTAGTTCAGGAAGCAGCTCACTATACCACTCATGGCATCTGCAGAGGAGCACATATTCATCCACTTGCTGGGCTTGTTCCTTGTCACATTAGTTTGGGAAACATCTCACTATACCACTCATGGCATCTGCAAAGGAACATATATTCATCTACTTGCTGGGCTTGTTCCTTGTCTCATTAGTTCGGGAAGCAGATCACTATATCACTCGTGGCATCTGCTGAGGAGCACATAGTCATCTACTTGCTAAGCGTGTTCTTCGTCTCATTAGTCCGGAAAGCAGCTCATTATGGCACTCATGGCATCTGCAGAGGAGCACATATTCATCTACTTGCTGGACTTGTTCCTCATCTCATTAGTTCAGGAAGCAGCTCACTATACCACTCATGGCATCTGCAGAGGAGCACATAATCATCTACTTGCTGGGCTTGTTCTTCGTCTCATTAGTTCGGGATGCAGCTCATTATGCCACTCATCTCATCTGCAGAGGAGCACATAGTCATCTGCTTTTTGGGCTTGTTCCTCGTCTCATTAGTTGGGAAGCAGCTCACTATAACACGCGTGGCATCTGCAGAGGTGCACATATTCATTTACTTGCTGGGCTTGTTCCTCGTCTCAGTTCAGGAAGCAGCTCTCTATAGCACTCATTGCATCTGCAGAGGAGAAAATATTCGTCTACTTGCTGGGCTTGTTCCTCGTCTAATTAGTTCAGGAAGCAACTCACTATACCTCTCGTGGCATCTGCAGATGAGCAAATATTCATCTACTTGCTGGGCTTGTTCCTCATCTAATTATTTCAGGAAGCAACTCACTATACCTCTCGTGGCATCTGTAGAGGAGCACATAGTCATCTACTTGCTGGGCTTATTCCTCGTCTCATTAGTTCGGGAAGCAGCTCACTATACCACTCATGGCATCTGCAGAGGAGCACATATTCATCTACTTGCTGGGCTTGTTCCTCATCTCATTAGTCCGGGAGCAGCTCACTATACCACCTGTGGCATCTGCAAAGGAGCAAATATTTGTCTACTTGCTGGGCTTGTTCCTCGTCTCATTAGTTCGGGAAGCAGCTCACTATACCACTTGCGACATCTGCAGAGGAGCACATATTCATCTACTTGCCGGGCTTGTTCCTCGTCTCATTAGTTTGGGAAGCAGCTCACTATACCACTCGTGACATCTGCAAAGGAACAAATATTCATCTACTTGCTGTGCTTGTTCCTCGTCTCATAAGTTCGGGAAGCAGCTCACTATAGCACTCATGGCATCTACAGAGGAGCACATAGTCATCTACTTGCTGGGCTTGTTCCTCGTCTCATTTGTTGGGAAGCAGCTCACTATACCACTCGTGGCATCTTCAGAGGAGCACATATTCATCTACTTGCTGGGCTTGTTCCTCATCATATTAGTACGGGAAGTAGCTCACTATACCACTCATGGCATCTGCAGAGGAGCACATATTCATCTACCTGCTGGGCTTGTTCCTCATTTCGTTAGATCAGGAACCAGGTTACTATATCACTCGTGGCATCTGCAGAGGAGCACATAGTCATCCACTTGCTGGGCTTGTTCCTCGTCTCATTAGTTCGGGAAGCTGCTCACCCTACCACTTGTTGCATCTGCAGAGGAACACATATTCATCCACTTGCTGGGCTTGTTCCTGGCCTCATTAGTTCGGGAAGCAGCTCACTATACCACTCGTGGCATCTGCAAAGGAACAAGTATTCATCTACTTGCTGGGCTTGTTCCTCGTCTCATTAGTTCAGGAAGCAGCTCACTATACCACTCATGGTATCTTCAGAGGAGCACATAGTCATCTACTTGCTGGGCTTTTTCCTCCTCTCATTAGTTGGGAAACAGCTCACTATACCACTCGTGGCATCTGCAGAGGAGCACATATTCATGTACTTGCTGGGCTTGTTCCATTTCTCATTAGTACGGGAAGTAGCTCACTATACCACTCATGGCATCTGCAGAGGAGCACATTTTCATCTACTTGCTGGGCTTGTTCCTCGTTTCATTAGTTCGGGAGCATCTCACTATACCACTCATGGCATCTGCAAAGGAGCAAATATTCATCTACTTCCTGGGCTTGTTCCTCGTCTCATTAGTTCAGGAAGCAGCTCACTATACCACTCATGGCATCTGCAGAGGAGCACATATTCATCCACTTGCTGGGCTTGTTCCTCGTCTCATTAGTTTGGGAAACATCTCACTATACCACTCATGGCATCTGCAAAGGAACATATATTCATCTACTTGCTGGGCTTGTTCCTAGTCTCATTAGTTCGGGAAGCAGATCACTATATCACTCGTGGCATCTGCTGAGGAGCACATAGTCATCTACTTGCTAAGCGTGTTCTTCGTTTCATTAGTCCGGAAAGCAGCTCATTATGGCACTCATGGCATCTGCAGAGGAGCACATATTCATCTACTTGCTGGACTTGTTCCTCATCTCATTAGTTCAGGAAGCAGCTCACTATACCACTCATGGCATCTGCAGAGGAGCACATAATCATCTACTTGCTGGGCTTGTTCTTCGTCTCATTAGTTCGGGATGCAGCTCATTATGCCACTCATCTCATCTGCAGAGGAGCACATAGTCATCTGCTTTTTGGGCTTGTTCCTCGTCTCATTAGTTGGGAAGCAGCTCACTATAACACGCGTGGCATCTGCAGAGGTGCACATATTCATCTACTTGCTGGGCTTGTTCCTCGTCTCAGTTCAGGAAGCAGCTCTCTATAGCACTCATTGCATCTGCAGAGGAGCAAATATTCATCTACTTGCTGGGCTTGTTCCTCGTCTAATTAGTTCAGGAAGCAACTCACTATACCTCTCGTGGCATCCGCAGAGGAGCAAATATTCATCTACTTGCTGGGCTTGTTCCTCATCTAATTAGTTCAGGAAGCAACTCACTATACCTCTCGTGGCATCTGTAGAGGAGCACATAGTCATCTACTTGCTGGGCTTATTCCTCGTCTCATTAGTTCGGGAAGCAGCTCACTATGCCACTTGTGGCATCTGCAGATGAGCACATAGTCATCTACTTGCTGGGATTGTTCCTTGTCTCATTAGTTTGGGAAGCAGCTCACTATGCCACTCATACACATCTGCAGAGGAGCACATAGTCATCTACTTGCTGGGCTTGTTCCTAGTCTCATTAGTTGGGAAGCAGCTCACTATACCACTCATGGCATCTGCAGAGGAGCACATATTCATCTACTTGCTGGGCTTGTTCCTCATCTCATTAGTCCGGGAGCAGCTCACTATATCACTCGTGGCCTCTGCAGAGTAGCACATAGTCATCCATTTGCTGGGCTTGTTCCTCGTCTCATTAGTTCGGGAAGCAGCTCACTTTACCACTCGTGGCATCTGCAGCGGAGCACATATTCATCTACTTGCTGGGCTTGTTCCTCGTCTCATTAGTTCGGGAAGCAGCTCACTATGCCACTTGTGGCATCTGCAGATGAGCACATAGTCATCTACTTGC
Source organism: Ambystoma mexicanum (assembly GCF_040938575.1). Lineage (NCBI taxonomy): Eukaryota > Metazoa > Chordata > Amphibia > Caudata > Ambystomatidae > Ambystoma > Ambystoma mexicanum. The sequence goes on along the minus strand of NC_090934.1, from coordinate 1,204,334,158 downwards.
TGGGATTGTTCCTTGTCTCATTAGTTTGGGAAGCAGCTCACTATGCCACTCATACACATCTGCAGAGGAGCACATAGTCATCTACTTGCTGGGCTTGTTCCTAGTCTCATTAGTTGGGAAGCAGCTCACTATACCACTCATGGCATCTGCAGAGGAGCACATATTCATCTACTTGCTGGGCTTGTTCCTCATCTCATTAGTCCGGGAGCAGCTCACTATATCACTCGTGGCCTCTGCAGAGTAGCACATAGTCATCCATTTGCTGGGCTTGTTCCTCGTCTCATTAGTTCGGGAAGCAGCTCACTTTACCACTCGTGGCATCTGCAGCGGAGCACATATTCATCTACTTGCTGGGCTTGTTCCTAGTCTCATTAGTTCGGGAAGCAGATGACTATATCACTCGTGGCCTCTGCAGAGTAACACATAGTCATCTATTTGCTGGGCTTGTTCCTCGTCTCATTAGTTCGGGAATCAGCTCACTTTACCAATCGTGGCATCTGCAGAGGAGCACATATTCATCTACTTGCTGGGCTTGTTCCTAGTCTCATTAGTTCGGGAAGCAGATGACTATATCACTCGTGGCCTCTGCAGAGTAGCACATATTCTTCTACGTGCTGGGCTTGTTCCTAGTCTCATTAGTTCGGGAAGCAGCTCACTTTACCACTCATGGCATCTGCAGGGGAGCACATAGTCATCTGCTTGCTGAGCTTCTTCCTCGTCCCATTAGTTGGGAGGCAGCTCACTATACCACTTGTGGCATCTGCAGAGGAGCACATATTCATCTACTTGCTGGGCTTGTTCCTCATCTCAGTTCATGAAGAAGCTCTCTAAAGCACTCATGGCATCTGCAGAGGAGCACATATTCATCTACTTGCTGTGCTTGTTCCTCGTCTCATTAGTTCAGGAAGCAGCTCACTATACCACTCATGGCATCTGCAGAGGAGCACATATTCATCTACTTGCTGGGCTTGTTCCTCGTCTCATTAGTTCTGGAAGCAGCTCACTATACCACTCGTGGCATCTACAGAGGAGAAAATATTCATCTACTTGTTGGGCTTGTTTCTCGTCTAATTAGTTCAGGAAGCAGCTCTCTATACCACTTGTGGCATCTGCAGAGGAGCACATAGTCATCTGCTTGCTGGGCTTGTTCCTCGTCTCATTAGTTCAGGAAGCAGCTCACTATACCACTCATGGCATCTGCAGAGGAGCACAGAGTCATTTACTTGCTGGGCTTGTTGCTCATATCATTAGTCCGGGAGCAGCTCACTATACCACCCGTGGCATCTGCAAAGGAGCAAATATTTGTCTACTTGCTGTGCTTGTGCCTCGTCTCATTAGTTCGGGAAGCAGCTCACTATACCACTCATGGCAACTGCAGAGGAGCACATATTCATCTACTTGCTGGGCTTGTTCCTCGTCTCATTAGTTCGGGAACAGCTCCTTATACCACTCGTGGTATTTGCAAAGGAGCATATATTTGTCTACTTGCTGGGCTTGTTCCTCGTCTCATTAGTTCAGGAAGCAGCTCACTATATCACTTGTGGCCTCTGCAGAGTAGCACATAGTCATCCATTTGCTGGGCTTGTTCCTCGTCTCATTAGTTCAGGAAGCAGCTCACTTTACCACTCGTGGCATCTGCAGAGGAACACATATTCAACTACATGCTGGGCTTGTTCCTAGTCTCATTAGTTCGGGAAGCAGATCACTATATCACTCGTGACATCTGCAGAGGAGCACATAGTCATCTACTTGCTGGGCTTGTTCTTCATCTCATTGGTTCGGAAAGCAGCTCATTATGCCACTCATAGCATCTGCAGGGGAGCACATAGTCATCTGCTTGCTGGGCTTGTTCCTCGTCTCATTAGTTGGGAAGCAGCTCACTATACCACTCGTAGCATCTGCAGAGGACCATGTATTCATCTCCTTGCTGGGCTTGTTCCTCGTCTCAGTTCAGGAAGCAGCTCTCTATAGCACTCATGGCATCTGCAGAGGAGCACATATTCATCTACTTGCTGGGCTTGTTCCTCGTCTCATTAGTTCAGGAAGCATCTCACTATACCACTCATGGCATCTGCAGAGGAGCACATATTCATCTACTTGCTGGGCTTGTTCCTCGTCTCATTAGTTCAGGAAGCATCTCACTATACCACTTGTGGCATCTGCAGAGGAGCACATATTCATCTACTTGCTGGGCTTGTTCCTCATCTCAGTTCAGGAAGAAGCTCTCTAAAGCACTCATGGCATCTGCAGAGGAGCACATATTCATCTACAAGCTGTGCTTGTTCCTCGTCTCATTATTTCAGGAAGCAGCTCACTATACCACTCATGGCATCTGCAGAGGAGCACATATTCATCTACTTGCTGGGCTTGTTCCTCGTCTCATTAGTTCTGGAAGCAGCTCACTATACCACTCGTGGCATCTGCAGAGGAGAAAATATTCATCTACTTGCTAGGCTTGTTTCTCGTCTAATTAGTTCACGAAGCAGCTCACTATACCACTTGTGGCATCTGCAGAGGAGCACATAGTCATCTACTTGCTGGGCTTGTTCCTCGTCTCATTAGTTCAGGAAGCAGCTCACTATACCACTCATGGCATCTGCAGAGGAGCACAGAGTCATTTACTTGCTGGGCTTGTTACTCATCTCATTAGTTCTGGAGCAGCTCACTATACCACCCGTGGCATCTGCAAAGGAGCAAATATTTGTCTACTTGCTGGGCGTGTGCCTCGTCTCATTAGTTCGGGAAGCAGCTCACTATACCACTCATGGCAACTGCAGAGGAGCACATATTCATCTACTTGCTGGGCTTGTTCCTCGTCTCATTAGTTCGGGAGCAGCTCACTATATCACTTGTGGCCTCTGCAGAGTAGCACATAATCATCTACTTGCTGGGCTTGTTCTTCGTCTCATTAGTTCGGGATGCAGCTCATTATGCCACTCATCTCATCTGCAGAGGAGCACATAGTCATCTGCTTTTTGGGCTTGTTCCTCGTCTCATTAGTTGGGAAGCAGCTCACTATAACACGCGTGGCATCTGCAGAGGTGCACATATTCATCTACTTGCTGGGCTTGTTCCTCTTCTCAGTTCAGGAAGCAGCTCTCTATAGCACTCATTGCATCTGCAGAGGAGCAAATATTCATCTACTTGCTGGGCTTGTTCCTCGTCTAATTAGTTCAGGAAGCAACTCACTATACCAATCGTGGCATCTGTAGAGGAGCACATAGTCATCTAATTGCTGGGCTTGTTCCTCATCTCATTAGTTCGGGAAGCAGCTCACTATACCACTCATGGCATCTGTAGAGGAGCACATAGTAATTTACTTGCTGGACTTGTTCCTCATCTCATTAGTTCAGGAAGCAGCTCACTATACCACTCATGGCATCTGCAGAGGAGCACATAATCATCTACTTGCTGGACTTGTTCTTCGTCTCATTAGTTCGGGATGCAGCTCATTATGCCACTCATCTCATCTGCAGAGGAGCACATAGTCATCTGCTTTTTCGGCTTGTTCCTCGTCTCATTAGTTGGGAAGCAGCTCACTATAACACGCGTGGCATCTGCAGAGGTGCACATATTCATCTACTTGCTGGGCTTGTTCCTCGTCTCAGTTCAGGAAGCAGCTCTCTATAGCACTCATTGCATCTGCAGAGGAGCAAATATTCATCTACTTGCTGGGCTTGTTCCTCGTCTAATTAGTTCAGGAAGCAACTCACTATACCTCTCGTGGCATCTGCAGAGGAGCAAATATTCATCTACTTGCTGGGCTTGTTCCTCATCTAATTAGTTCAGGAAGCAACTCACTATACCTCTCGTGGCATCTGTAGAGGAGCACATAGTCATCTACTTGCTGGGCTTATTCCTCGTCTCATTAGTTTGGGAAGCAGCTCACTATACCACTCATGGCATCTGCAGAGGAGCACATAGTAATTTACTTGCTGGGCTTGTTGCTCATCTCATCAGTTCGGGAAGCAGCTCACTATGCCACTTGTGGCATCTGCAGATGAGCACATAGTCATCTACTTGCTGGGATTGTTCCTTGTCTCATTAGTTTGGGAAGCAGCTCACTATGCCACTCATAACATCTGCAGAGGAGCACATAGTCATCTACTTGCTGGGCTTGTTCCTCGTCTCATTAGTTGGGAAGCAGCTCACTATACCACTCATGGCATCTGCAGAGGAGCACATATTCATCTACTTGCTGGGCTTGTTCCTCATCTCATTAGTCCGGGAGCAGCTCACTATATCACTCGTGGCCTCTGCAGAGTAGCACATAGTCATCCATTTGCTGGGCTTGTTCCTCGTCTCATTAGTTCGGGAATCAGCTCACTTTATCAATCGTGGCATCTGCAGAGGAGCACATATTCATCTACTTGCTGGGCTTGTTCCTAGTCTCATTAGTTCGGGAAGCAGATGACTATATCACTCGTGGCCTCTGCAGAGTAGCACATATTCATCTACGTGCTGGGCTTGTTCCTAGTCTCATTAGTTCGGGAAGCAGCTCACTTTACCACTCATGCATCTGCAGGGGAGCACATAGTCATCTGCTTGCTGAGCTTCTTCCTCGTCCCATTAGTTGGGAAGCAGCTCACTATACCACTTGTGGCATCTGCAGAGGAGCACATATTCATCTACTTGCTGGGCTTGTTCCTCATCTCAGTTCAGGAAGAAGCTCTCTAAAGCACTCATGGCATCTGCAGAGGAGCACATATTCATCTACTTGCTGTGCTTGTTCCTCGTCTCATTAGTTCAGGAAGCAGCTCACTATACCACTCATGGCATCTGCAGAGGAGCACATATTCATCTACTTGCTGGGCTTGTTCCTCGTCTCATTAGTTCTGGAAGCAGCTCACTATACCACTCGTGGCATCTGCAGAGGAGAAAATATTCATCTACTTGTTGGGCTTGTTTCTCGTCTAATTAGTTCCGGAAGCAGCTTACTATACCACTTGTGGCATCTGCAGAGGAGCACATAGTCATCTGCTTGCTGGGCTTGTTCCTCGTCTCATTAGTTCAGGAAGCAGCTCACTATACCACTCATGGCATCTGCAGAGGAGCACAGAGTCATTTACTTGCTGGGCTTGTTGCTCATATCATTAGTCCGGGAGCAGCTCACTATACCACCCGTGGCATCTGCAAAGGAGCAAATATTTGTCTACTTGCTGGGCTTGTGCCTCGTCTCATTAGTTCGGGAAGCAGCTCACTATACCACTCATGGCAACTGCAGAGGAGCACATATTCATCTACTTGCTGGGCTTGTTCCTCGTCTCATTAGTTCGGGAGCAGCTCCTTATACCACTCGTGGTATTTGCAAAGGAGCATATATTTGTCTACTTGCTGGGCTTGTTCCTCGTCTCATTAGTTCAGGAAGCAGCTCACTATATCACTCGTGGCCTCTGCAGAGTAGCACATAGTCAGCCATTTGCTGGGCTTGTTCCTCGCATCATTAGTTCAGGAAGCAGCTCACTTTACCACTCGTGGCATCTGCAGAGGAACACATATTCAACTACATGCTGGGCTTGTTCCTAGTCTCATTAGTTCGGGAAGCAGATCACTATATCACTCGTGACATCTGCAGAGGAGCACATAGTCATCTACTTGCTGGGCTTGTTCTTCATCTCATTGGTTCGGAAAGCAGCTCATTATGCCACTCATAGCATCTGCAGGGGAGCATATAGTCATCTGCTTGCTGGGCTTGTTCCTCGTCTCATTAGTTGGGAAGCAGCTCACTATACCACTCGTAGCATCTGCAGAGGACCATGTATTCATCTACTTGCTGGGCTTGTTCCTCGTCTCAGTTCAGGAAGCAGCTCTCTATAGCACTCATGGCATCTGCAGAGGAGCACATATTCATCTACTTGCTGGGCTTGTTCCTCGTCTCATTAGTTCAGGAAGCATCTCACTATACCACTCATGGCATCTGCAGAGGAGCACATATTCATCTACTTGCTGGGCTTGTTCCTCGTCTCATTAGTTCAGGAAGCATCTCACTATACCACTTGTGGCATCTGCAGAGGAGCACATATTCATCTACTTGCTGGGCTTGTTCCTCATCTCAGTTCAGGAAGAAGCTCTCTAAAGCACTCATGGCATCTGCAGAGGAGCACATATTCATCTACAAGCTGTGCTTGTGCCTCGTCTCATTATTTCAGGAAGCAGCTCACTATACCACTCATGGCATCTGCAGAGGAGCACATATTCATCTACTTGCTGGGCTTGTTCCTCGTCTCATTAGTTCTGGAAGCAGCTCACTATTCCACTCGTGGCATCTGCAGAGGAGAAAATATTCATCTACTTGCTAGGCTTGTTTCTCGTCTAATTAGTTCACGAAGAGGCTCACTATACCACTTGTGGCATCTGCAGAGGAGCACATAGTCATCTACTTGCTGGGCTTGTTCCTCGTCTCATTAGTTCAGGAAGCAGCTCACTATACCACTCATGGCATCTGCAGAGGAGCACAGAGTCATTTACTTGCTGGGCTTGTTACTCATCTCATTAGTTCTGGAGCAGCTCACTATACCACCCGTGGCATCTGCAAAGGAGCAAATATTTGTCTACTTGCTGGGCGTGTGCCTCGTCTCATTAGTTCGGGAAGCAGCTCACTATACCACTCATGGCAACTGCAGAGGAGCACATATTCATCTACTTGCTGGGCTTGTTCCTCGTCTCATTAGTTCGGGAGCAGCTCACTATATCACTTGTGGCCTCTGCAGAGTAGCACATAGTCATCCATTTTCTGGGCTTGTTCCTCGTCTCATTAGTTCAGGAAGCAGCTCACTTTACCACTCGTGGCCTCTGCAGAGTAGCACATAGTCATCCATTTGCTGGGCTTGTTCATTGTCTCATTAGTTCGGGAAGCAGCTCACTTTACCACTCGTGGCATCTGAAGAGGAGCACATATTCATCTACTTGCTGGGCTTGTTCCTAGTCTCATTAGTTCGGGAAGCAGATCACTATATCACTCGTAGCATCTGCAGAGGAGCACATAGTCATCTACTTGCTGGGCTGGTTCTTCATCTCATTGGTTCGGAAAGCAGCTCATTATGCCACTCATGGCATCTGCAGGGGATCACATAGTCATCTGCTTGCTGGGCTTGTTCCTCGTCTCATTAGTTGGGAAGCAGCTCACTATACCACTCTTAGCATCTGCAGAGGAGCATGTATTCATCTACTTGCTGGGCTTGTTCCTCGTCTCATTAGTTCAGGAAGCAGCTCACTATACCACTCGTGGCATCTGCAGAGAAGCAAATATTCATCTACTTGCTGGGCTTGTTTCTCGTCTAATTAGTTCAGGAAGCAGCTCACTATACCACTCGTGGCATCTGCAGAGGAGCACATAGTCATCTACTTGCTGGGCTTGTTCCTCGTCTCATTAGTTCGGGAAGCAGCTCACTATACCACTCATGGCATCTGCAGAGGAGCACATAGTCATTTACTTGCTGGGCTTGTTGCTCATATCATCAGTTCGGGAAGCAGCTCACTATGCCACTTGTGGCATCTGCAGGGGAGCACATAGTCATCTACTTGCTGGGCTGGTTTCTTGTCGCATTAGTTTGGGAAGCAGCTCACTATGCCATTCATGGCATCTGCAGAGGAGCACATAGTCATCTACTTGCTGGGCTTGTTCCTCGTATCATTAGTTGGGAGGCAGCTCATTATACCACTTGTGGCATCTGCAGAGAAGCACATATTCATCTACTTGCGTGGCATGTTCCTCGTCTCATTAGTTTGGGAAGCAGCTCACTACACCACTCATGACATCTGCAGAGGAGCACATATTCATCTACTTGCTGGGCTTGTTCCTCGTCTCAATAGTCCAGTAGCAGCTCACTATACCACCTGTGGCATCTGCAAATGAGCAAATATTTGTCTACTTTCTGGCCTTGTTCCTTGTCTCATTAGTTCGGGAAGCAGCTCACTATACAACTCCTGGAATCTGCAGAGGGGCATATATTCATCTACTTACTGGGCTTGTTCCTCATCTCATTAGTTCGGGAAGCAGCTCACTTTACCACTCATTCCATCTACAGAGGAGCACACATTCATCTAATTCCTGGGCTTATTCCTCGTCTCATTAGTTTGGGAAACAGCTCACTATACCACTCATGGCATCTGCAAAGGAACACATATTCATATACTTGCTGGGCTTGTTCCTAGTCTTATTATTTCGGGAAGCAGATCACTATATCACTCGTGGCATCTGCTGAGGAGCACATAGTCATCTACTTGCTGGGCGTGTTCTTCGTCTCATTAGTCCAGGAAGCAGCTCATTATGAGGAGCACATAGTCATCTACTTGCTGGGCGTGTTCTTCGTCTCATTAGTCCAGGAAGCAGCTCATTATGCCATTCATGGCATCTGCAGAGGAGCACATATTCATCTACTTGATGGACTTGTTCCTCATCTAATTAGTTCAGGAAGCAGCTCATTATGCCACTCATGGCATCTGCAGAGGAGCACATAATCATCTACTTGCTGTGCTTGTTCTTCGTCTCATTAGTTCGGAATGCAGCTCATTATGCCACTCATCTCATCTGCAGAGGAGCACATAGTCATCTGCTTTTTGGGCTTGTTCCTCGTCTCATTAGTTGGGAAGCAGCTCACTATAACATGCGTGGCATCTGCAGAGGTGCACATATTCATCTACTTGCTGGGCTTGTTCCTCGTCTCAGTTCAGGAAGCAGCTCTCTATAGCACTCATTGCATCTGCAGAAGAGCAAATATTCATCTACTTGCTGGGCTTGTTCCTTGTCTAATTAGTTCAGGAAGCAACTCACTATACCAATCGTGGCATCTGTAGAGGAGCACATAGTCATCTAATTGCTGGGCTTGTTCCTCGTCTCATTAGTTCGGGAAGCAGCTCACTATACCACTCATGGCATCTGCAGAGGAGCACATAGTAATTTACTTGCTGGGATTGTTGCTCATCTCATCAGTTCGGGAAGCAGCTCACTATGCCACTTGTGGCATCTGCAGATGAGCACATAGTCATCTACTTGCTGGGATTGTTCCTTGTCTCATTAGTTTGGGAAGCAGCTCACTATGCCACTCATAACATCTGCAGAGGAGCACATAGTCATCTACTTGCTGGGCTTGTTCCTCGTCTCATTAGTTGGGAAGCAGCTCGCTATACCACTCATGGCATCTGCAGAGGAGCACATATTCATCTACTTGCTGGGCTTGTTCCTCATCTCATTAGTCCGGGAGCAGCTCACTATACCACCTGTGGCATCTGCAAAGGAGCAAATATTTGTCTACTTGCTGGGCTTGTTCCTCATCTCATTAGTTCCGGAAGCAGCTCACTATACCACTCGCGACATCTGCAGAGGAGCACATATTCATCTACTTGCCCGGCTTGTTCCTCGTCTCATTAGTTTGGGAAGCAGCTCACTATACCACTCGTGACATCTGCAAAGGAACAAATATTCATCTACTTGCTGGGCTTGTTCCTCGTCTCATTAGTTCGGGAAGCAGCTCAGTATACCACTCATGGCATCTACAGAGGAGCACATAGTCATCTACTTGCTGGGCTTGCTCCTCGTCTCATTTGTTGGGAAGCAGCTCACTATACAACTTGTGCCATCTTCAGAGGAGCACATATTCATCTACTTGCTGGGCTTGTTCCTCATCATATTAGTACGGGAAGTAGCTCACTATACCACTCATGGCATCTGCAGAGGAGCACATATTCATCTACTTGCTGGGCTTGTTCCTCATTTCATTAGTTCAGGAACCAGGTCACTATATCACTCCTGGCATCTGCAGAGGAGCACATAGTCATCTACTTGCTGGGCTTGTTCCTCGTCTCATTAGTTCGGGAAGCTGCTCACCCTACCACTTGTTCCATCTGCAGAGGAACACATATTCATCCACTTGCTGGGCTTGTTCCGCATCTCATTAGTTTGGGAAGCAGCTCACTATACCACTCGTGACATCTGCAGAGGAGCACATATTCATCTACTTGCTGGGCTTGTTCCTGGTCTCATTAGTTCGGGAAGCAGCTCACTATACCACTCATGGTATCTGCAGAGGAGCACATAATCATCTACTTGCTGGGCTTGGTCCTCCTCTCATTAGTTCTGGAAGCAGCTCACTATACCACTCGTGGCATCTGCAGAGGAACAAATATTCATCTACTAGCTGGGCTTGTTCCTCATCTAATTAGTTCAGGAAGCAGCTTACTATACCACTCGTGGCATCTGCAAAGGAACAAGTATTCATCTACTTGCTGGGCTTGTTCCTCGTCTCATTAGTTCAGGAAGCAGCTCACTATACCACTCATGGTATCTGCAGAGGAGCACATAATCATCTACTTGCTGGGCTTGTTCCTCCTCTCATTAGTTGGGAAGCAGCTCACTATACCACTCGTGGCATCTGCAGAGGAGGACATATTCATCTACTTGCTGGGCTTGTTCCATTTCTCATTAGTATGGGAAGTAGCTCACTATACCACTCATGGCATCTGCAGAGGAGCACATTTTCATCTACTTGCTGGGCTTGTTCCTCGTTTCTTTAGATCGGGAGCAGCTCACTATACCACTCATGGCATCTGCAAAGGAGCAAATATTCGTCTACTTCCTGGGCTTGTTCCTCGTCTCATTAGTTCAGGAAGCAGCTCACTATACCACTCATGGCATCTGCAGAGGAACACATATTCATCTACTTGCTGGGCTTGTTCCTCGTCTCATTAGTTCTGGAAGCAGCTCACTATACAACTCATGGAATCTGCAGAGGAGCAAATATCCAGCTACTTGCTGGGCTTGTTCCTCGTCTAATTAGTTCAGGAAGCAGCTCACTATACCACTCGTGGCATCTGCAGAGGAGCACATAGTCATCTACTTGCTGGGCTTGTTCCTCGTCTCATTAGTTCAGGAAGCAGCTCACTATACCACTCAGGGCATCTGCAGCGGAGCACATAGTCATCTACTTGCTGGGCTTGTTCCTGGTCTCATTAGTTCAGGAAGCAGCTCACTATACCACTCATGGCATCTACAGAGGAGCACATAGTCATCTACTTGCTGGGCTTGTTCCTCGTCTCATTTGTTGGGGAGCAGCTCACTATACCACTCGTGGCATCTTCAGAGGAACACATATTCATCTACTTGCTGGGCTTGTTCCTCATCATATTAGTACGGGAAGTAGCTCACTATACCACTCATGGCATCTGCAGAGGAGCACATATTCATCTACTTGCTGGGCTTGTTCCTCATTTCATTAGTTCAGGAACCAGGTCACTATATCACTCGTGGCATCTGCTGAGGAGCACATAGTCATCTGCTTGCTGGGCTTGTTCCTCGTCTCATTAGTTCGGGAAGCTGCTCACCCTACCACTTGTTGCATCTGCAGAGGAACACATATTCATCCACTTGCTGGGCTTGTTCCGCATCTCATTAGTTTGGGAAGCAGCTCACTATACCACTCGTGACATCTGCAGAGGACCACATATTCATCTACTTGCTGGGCTTGTTCCTGGTCTCATTTGTTCGGGAAGCAGCTCACTATACCACTCGTGGCATCTGCAAAGGAACAAGTATTCATCTACTTGCTGGGCTTGTTGCTCGTCTCATTCGTTCAGGAAGCAGCTCACTATACCACTCATGGTATCTGCAGAGGAGCACATAATAATCTCCTTGCTGGGCTTGTTCCTCCTCTCATTAGTTGGGAAGCAGCTCACTATTCCACTCGTGGCATCTTCAGAGGAGCACATATTCATTTACTTGCTGGGCTTGTTCCATTTCTCATTAGTACGGGAAGTAGCTCACTATACCACTCATGGCATCTGCAGAGGAGCACATTTTCATCTACTTGCTGGGCTTGTTCCTCGTTTCATTAGTTCGGGAACAGCTCACTATACCACTCATGGCATCTGCAAAGAAACAAATATTCGTCTACTTCCGGGGCTTGTTCCTCGTCTCATTAGTTCTGGAAGCAGCTCACTATACAACTCAAGGCATCTGCAGAGGAGCAAATATCCATCTACTTGCTGTGCTTGTTCCTCGTCTAATTAGTTCAGGAAGCAGCTCACTATATCACTCGTGGCATCTGCAGAAGAGCACATAATCATCTACTTGCTGGGCTTGTTCCTCGTCTCATTAGTTCAGGAAGCAGCTCACTATACTACTCAGGGCATCTGCAGCGGAGCACATTGTCATCTACTTGCTGGGCTTGTTCCTCGTCTCATTATTTCGGGAAGCAGCTCACTATACCACTCATGGCATCTGCAGAGGAGCACATAGTAATTTACTTGCTGGGCTTGTTGCTCATCTCATCAGTTCGGGAAGCAGCTCACTATGCCACTTGTGGCATCTGCAGATGAGCACATAGTCATCTACTTGCTGGGATTGTTCCTCGTCTCATTAGTTTGGGAAGCAGCTCACTATGCCACTCATAACATCTGCAGAGGAGCACATAGTCATCTACTTGTTGGGCTTGTTCCTCGTCTCATTAGTTGGGAAGCAGCTCGCTATACCACTCATGGCATCTGCAGAGGAGCACATATTCATCTACTTGCTGGGCTTGTTCCTCATCTCATTAGTCCGGGAGCAGCTCACTATACCACCTGTGGCATCTGCAAAGGAGCAAATATTTGTCTACTTGCTGGGCTTGTTCCTCGTCTCATTAGTTCGGGAAGCAGCTCACTATACCACTTGCGACATCTGCAGAGTCGCACATATTCATCTACTTGCCGGGCTTGTTCCTCGTCTCATTAGTTTGGGAAGCAGCTCACTATACCACTCGTGACATCATATTCATCTACTTGCTGTGCTTGTTCCTCGTCTCATAAGTTCGGGAAGCAGCTCACTATAGCACTCATGGCATCTACAGAGGAGCACATAGTCATCTACTTGCTGGGCTTGTTCCTCGTCTCATTTGTTGGGAAGCAGCTCACTATACCACTCGTGGCATCTTCAGAGGAGCACATATTCATCTACTTGCTGAGCTTGTTCCTCATCATATTAGTACGGGAAGTAGCTCACTATACCACTCATGGCATCTGCAGAGGAGCACATATTCATCTACCTGCTGGGCTTGTTCCTCATTTCGTTAGTTCAGGAACCAGGTCACTATATCACTCGTGGCATCTGCAGAGGAGCACATAGTCATCTACTTGCTGGGCTTGTTCCTCGTCTCATTAGTTCGGGAAGCTGCTCACCCTACCACTTGTTGCATCTGCAGAGGAACACATATTCATCCACTTGCTGGGCTTGTTCCTGGCCTCATTAGTTCGGGAAGTAGCTCACTATACCACTCGTGGCATCTGCAAAGGAACAAGTATTCATCTACTTGCTGGGCTTGTTCCTCGTCTCATTAGTTCAGGAAGCAGCTCACTATACCACTCATGGTATCTTCAGAGGAACACATAGTCATCTACTTGCTGGGCTTTTTCCTCCTCTCATTAGTTGGGAAACAGCTCACTATACCACTCGTGGCATCTGCAGAGGAGCACATATTCATCTACTTGCTGGGCTTGTTCCATTTCTCATTAGTACGGGAAGTAGCTCACTATACCACTCATGGCATCTGCAGAGGTGGACATTTTCATCTACTTGCTGGGCTTGTTCCTCGTTTCATTAGTTCGGGAGCAGCTCACTATACCACTCATGGCATCTGCAGAGGAGCAAATATTCATCCACTTGCTGGGCTTGTTCCTCGTCTCATTAGTTTGGGAAACATCTCACTATACCACTCATGGCATCTGCAAAGGAACATATATTCATCTACTTGCTGGGCTTGTTCCTAGTCTCATTAGTTCGGGAAGCAGATCACTATATCACTCGTGGCATCTGCTGAGGAGCACATAGTCATCTACTTGCTGAGCGTGTTCTTCGTCTCATTAGTCCGGAAAGCAGCTCATTATGCCACTCATGGCATCTGCAGAGGAGCACATATTCATCTACTTGCTGGACTTGTTCCTCATCTCATTAGTTCAGGAAGCAGCTCACTATACCACTCATGGCATCTGCAGAGGAGCACATAATCATCTACTTGCTGGGCTTGTTCTTCGTCTCATTAGTTCGGGATGCAGCTCATTATGCCACTCATCTCATCTGCAGAGGAGCACATAGTCATCTGCTTTTTGGGCTTGTTCCTCGTCTCATTAGTTGGGAAGCAGCTCACTATAACACGCGTGGCATCTGCAGAGGTGCACATATTCATCTACTTGCTGGGCTTGTTCCTCGTCTCAGTTCAGGAAGCAGCTCTCTATAGCACTCATTGCATCTGCAGAGCAGCAAATATTCATCTACTTGCTGGGCTTGTTCCTCGTCTAATTAGTTCAGGAAGCAACTCACTAAACCTCTCGTGGCATCTGCAGAGGAGCAAATATTCATCTACTTGCTGGGTTTGTTCCTCATCTAATTATTTCAGGAAGCAACTCATTATACCTCTCGTGGCATCTGTAGAGGAGCACATAGTCATCTACTTGCTGGGCTTATTCCTCGTCTCATTAGTTCGGGAAGCAGCTCACTATACCACTCATGGCATGTGCAGAGGAGCACATATTCATCTACTTGCTGGGCTTGTTCCTCATCTCATTAGTCCGGGAGCAGCTCACTATACCACCTGTGGCATCTGCAAAGGAGCAAATATTTGTCTACTTGCTGGGCTTGTTCCTCGTCTCATTAGTTCGGGAAGCAGCTCACTATACCACTTGCGACATCTGCAGAGGAGCACATATTCATCTACTTGCCGGGCTTGTTCCTCGTCTCATTAGTTTGGGAAGCAGCTCACTATACCACACGTGACATCTGCAAAGGAACAAATATTCATCAACTTGCTGTGCTTGTTCCTCGTCTCATAAGTTCGGGAAGCAGCTCACTATAGCACTCATGGCATCTACAGAGGAGCACATAGTCATCTACTTGCTGGGCTTGTTCCTCGTCTCATTTGTTGGGAAGCAGCTCACTATACCACTGGTGGCATCTTCAGAGGAGCACATATTCATATACTTGCTGGGCTTGTTCCTCATCCTATTAGTACGGGAAGTAGCTCACTATACCACTCATGGCATCTGCATAGGAGCACATATTCATCTACCTGCTGGGCTTGTTCCTCATTTCGTTAGATCAGGAACCAGGTTACTATATCACTCGTGGCATCTGCAGAGGAGCACATAGTCATCCACTTGCTGGGCTTGTTCCTCGTCTCATTAGTTCGGGAAGCTGCTCACCCTACCACTTGTTGCATCTGCAGAGGAACACATATTCATCCACTTGCTGGGCTTGTTCCTGGCCTCATTAGTTCGGGAAGCAGCTCACTATACCACTCGTGGCATCTGCAAAGGAACAAGTATTCATCTACTTGCTGGGCTTGTTCCTCGTCTCATTAGTTCAGGAAGCAGCTCACTATACCACTCATGGTATCTTCAGAGGAGCACATAGTCATTTACTTGCTGGGCTTTTTCCTCCTCTCATTAGTTGGGAAACAGCTCACTATACCACTCGTGGCATCTGCAGAGGAGCACATATTCATCTACTTGCTGGGCTTGTTCCATTTCTCATTAGTACGGGAAGTAGCTCACTATACCACTCATGGCATCTGCAGAGGAGCACATTTTCATCTACTTGCTGGGCTTGTTCCTCGTTTCATTAGTTCGGGAGCAGCTCACTATACCACTCATGGCATCTGCAAAGGAGCAAATATTCATCTACTTCCTGGGCTTGTTCCTCGTCTCATTAGTTCAGGAAGCAGCTCACTATACCACTCATGGCATCTGCAGAGGAGCACATATTCATCCACTTGCTGGGCTTGTTCCTCGTCTCATTAGTTTGGGAAACATCTCACTATACCACTCATGGCATCTGCAAAGGAACATATATTCATCTACTTGCTGGGCTTGTTCCTAGTCTCATTAGTTCGGGAAGCAGATCACTATATCACTCGTGGTATCTGCTGAGGAGCACATAGTCATCTACTTGCTAAGCGTGTTCTTCATCTCATTAGTCCGGAAAGCAGCTCATTATGCCACTCATGGCATCTGCAGCGGAGCACATATTCATCTACTTGCTGGACTTGTTCCTCATCTCATTAGTTCAGGAAGCAGCTCACTATACCACTCATGGCATCTGCAGAGGAGCACATAATCATCTACTTGCTGGGCTTGTTCTTCGTCTCATTAGTTTGGGATGCAGCTCATTATGCCACTCATCTCATCTGCAGAGGAGCACATAGTCATCTACTTTTTGGGCTTGTTCCTCGTCTCATTAGTTGGGAAGCAGCTCACTATAACACGCGTGGCATCTGCAGAGGTGCACATATTAATCTACTTGCTGGGCTTGTTCCTCGTCTCAGTTCAGGAAGCAGCTCTCTATAGCACTCATTGCATCTGCAGAGGAGCAAATATTCATCTACTTGCTGGGCTTGTTCCTCGTCTAATTAGTTCAGGAAGCAACTCACTATACCTCTCGTGGCATCTGCAGAGGAGCAAATATTCATCTACTTGCTGGGCTTGTTCCTCATCTAATTAGTTCAGGAAGCAACTCACTATACCTCTCGTGGCATCTGTAGCGGAGCACATAGTCATCTACTTGCTGGGCTTATTCCTCGTCTCATTAGTTCGGGAAGCAGCTCACTATACCACTCATGGCATCTGCAGAGGAGCACATAGTAATTTACTTGCTGGGCTTGTTGCTCATCTCATCAGTTCGGGAAGCAGCTCACTATGCCACTTGTGGCATCTGCAGATGAGCACATAGTCATCTACTTGCTGGGATTGTTCCTTGTCTCATTAGTTTGGGAAGCAGCTCACTATGCCACTCATAACATCTGCAGAGGAGCACATAGTCATCTACTTGCTGGGCTTGTTCCTCGTCTCATTAGTTGGGAAGCAGCTCACTATTCCACTCATGGCATCTGCAGAGGAGCACATATTCATCTACTTGCTGGGCTTGTTCCTCATCTCATAAGTCCGGGAGCAGCTCACTATATCACTCGTGGCCTCTGCAGAGTAGCACATAGTCATCCATTTGCTGGGCTTGTTCCTCGTCTCATTAGTTCGGGAAGCAGCTCACTTTACCACTCGTGGCATCTGCAGAGGAGCACATATTCATCTACTTGCTGGGCTTGTTCCTAGTCTCATTAGTTCGGGAAGCAGATGACTATATCACTCGTGGCCTCTGCAGAGTAACACATAGTCATCTATTTGCTGGGCTTGTTCCTCGTCTCATTAGTTCGGGAATCAGCTCACTTTACCAATCGTGGCATCTGCAGAGGAGCACATATTCATCTACTTGCTGGGCTTGTTCCTAGTCTCATTAGTTCGGGAAGCAGATGACTCTATCACTCGTGGCCTCTGCAGAGTAGCACATATTCATCTACGTGCTGGGCTTGTTCCTAGTCTCATTAGTTCGGGAAGCAGTTCACTTTACCACTCATGGCATCTGCAGGGGAGCACATAGTCATCTACTTGCTGGGCTTGTTCTTCATCTCATTGGTTCGGAAAGCAGCTCATTATGCCACTCATAGCATCTGCAGGGGAGCACATAGTCATCTGCTTGCTGGGCTTGTTCCTCGTCTCATTAGTTGGGAAGCAGCTCACTATACCACTCGTAGCATCTGCAGAGGACCATGTATTCATCTACTTGCTGGGCTTGTTCCTCGTCTCAGTTCAGGAAGCAGCTCTCTATAGCACTCATGGCATCTGCAGAGGAGCACATATTCATCTACTTGCTGGGCTTGTTCCTCGTCTCATTAGTTCAGGAAGCATCTCACTATACCACTCATGGCATCTGCAGAGGAGCACATATTCATCTACTTGCTGGGCTTGTTCCTCGTCTCATTAGTTCAGGAAGCATCTCACTATACCACTTGTGGCATCTGCAGAGGAGCACATATTCATCTACTTGCTGGGCTTGTTCCTCATCTCAGTTCAGGAAGAAGCTCTCTAAAGCACTCATGGCATCTGCAGAGGAGCACATATTCATCTACAAGCTGTGCTTGTTCCTCGTCTCATTATTTCAGGAAGCAGCTCACTATACCACTCATGGCATCTGCAGAGGAGCACATATTCATCTACTTGCTGGGCTTGTTCCTCGTCTCATTAGTTCTGGAAGCAGCTCACTATACCACTCGTGGCATCTGCAGAGGAGAAAATATTCATCTACTTGCTAGGCTTGTTTCTTGTCTAATTAGTTCACGAAGCAGCTCACTATACCACTTGTGGCATCTGCAGAGGAGCACATAGTCATCTACTTGCTGGGGTTGTTCCTCGTCTCATTAGTTCAGGAAGCAGCTCACTATACCACTCATGGCATCTGCAGAGGAGCACAGAGTCATGTACTTGCTGGGCTTGTTACTCATCTCATTAGTTCTGGAGCAGCTCACTATACCACCCGTGGCATCTGCAAAGGAGCAAATATTTGTCTACTTGCTGGGCGTGTGCCTCGTCTCATTAGTTCGGGAAGCAGCTCACTATACCACTCATGGCAACTGCAGAGGAGCACATATTCATCTACTTGCTGGGCTTGTTCCTCGTCTCATTAGTTCGGGAGCAGCTCACTATATCACTTGTGGCCTCTGCAGAGTAGCACATAATCATCTACTTGCTGGGCTTGTTCTTCGTCTAATTAGTTCGGGATGCAGCTCATTATGCCACTCATCTCATCTGCAGAGGAGCACATAGTCATCTGCTTTTTGGGCTTGTTCCTCGTCTCATTAGTTGGGAAGCAGCTCACTATAACACGCGTGGCATCTGCAGAGGTGCACATATTCATCTACTTGCTGGGCTTGTTCCTCGTCTCAGTTCAGGAAGCAGCTCTCTATAGCACTCATTGCATCTGCAGAGGAGCAAATATTCATCTACTTGCTGGGCTTGTTCCTCGTCTCATTAGTTCGGGAAGCAGCTCACTATACCACTCATGGCATCTGTAGAGGAGCACATAGTCATCTAATTGCTGGGCTTGTTCCTCGTCTCATTAGTTCGGGAAGCAGCTCACTATACCACTCATGGCATCTGCAGAGGAGCACATAGTAATTTACTTGCTGGACTTGTTCCTCATCTCATTAGTTCAGGAAGCAGCTCACTATACCACTCATGGCATCTGCAGAGGAGCACATAATCATCTACTTGCTGGGCTTGTTCTTCGTCTCATTAGTTCGGGATGCAGCTCATTATGACACTCATCTCATCTGCAGAGGAGCACATAGTCATCTGCTTTTTGGGCTTGTTCCTCGTCTCATTAGTTGGGAAGCAGCTCACTATAACACGCGTGGCATCTGCAGAGGTGCACATATTCATCTACTTGCTGGGCTTGTTCCTCGTCTCAGTTCAGGAAGCAGCTCTCTATAGCACTCATTGCATCTGCAGAGGAGCAAATATTCATCTACTTGCTGGGCTTGTTCCTCGTCTAATTAGTTCAGGAAGCAACTCACTATACCTCTCGTGGCATCTGCAGAGGAGCAAATATTCATCTACTTGCTGGGCTTGTTCCTCATCTAATTAGTTCAGGAAGCAACTCACTATACCTCTCGTGGCATCTGTAGAGGAGCACATAGTCATCTACTTGCTGGGCTTATTCCTCGTCTCATTAGTTCGGGAAGCAGCTCACTATACCACTCATGGCATCTGCAGAGGAGCACATAGTAATTTACTTGCTGGGCTTGTTGCTCATCTCATCAGTTCAGGAAGCAGCTCACTATGCCACTTGTGGCATCTGCAGATGAGCACATAGTCATCTACTTGCTGGGATTGTTCTTTGTCTCATTAGTTTGGGAAGCAGCTCACTATGCCACTCATAACATCTGCAGAGGAGCACATAGTCATCTACTTGCTGGGCTTGTTCCTCGTCTCATTAGTTGGGAAGCAGCTCACTATACCACTCATGGCATCTGCAGAGGAGCACATATTCATCTACTTGCTGGGCTTGTTCCTCATCTCATTAGTCCGGGAGCAGCTCACTATATCACTCGTGGCCTCTGCAGAGTAGCACATAGTCATCCATTTGCTGGGCTTGTTCCTCGTCTCATTAGTTGGGGAATCAGCTCACTTTACCAATCGTGGCATCTGCAGAGGAGCACATATTCATCTACTTGCTGGGCTTGTTCCTAGTCTCATTAGTTCGGGAAGCAGATGACTATATCACTCGTGGCCTCTGCAGAGTAGCACATATTCATCTACGTGCTGGGCTTGTTCCTAGTCTCATTAGTTCGGGAAGCAGCACACTTTACCACTCATGGCATCTGCAGGGGAGCACATAGTCATCTGCTTGCTGAGCTTCTTCCTCGTCCCATTAGTTGGGAAGCAGCTCACTATACCACTTGTGGCATCTGCAGAGGAGCACATATTCATCTACTTGCTGGGCTTGTTCCTCATCTCAGTTCAGGAAGAAGCTCTCTAAAGCACTCATGGCATCTGTAGAGGAGCACATATTCATCTACTTGCTGTGCTTGTTCCTCGTCTCATTAGTTCAGGAAGCAGCTCACTATACCACTTGTGGCATCTGCAGAGGAGCACATAGTCATCTGCTTGCTGGGCTTGTTCCTCGTCTCATTAGTTCAGGAAGCAGCTCACTATACCACTCATGGCATCTGCAGAGGAGCACAGAGTCTTTTACTTGCTGGGCTTGTTGCTCATATCATTAGTCCGGGAGCAGCTCACTATACCACCCGTGGCATCTGCAAAGGAGCAAATATTTGTCTACTTGCTGGGCTTGTGCCTCGTCTCATTAGTTCGGGAAGCAGCTCACTATACCACTCATGGCAACTGCAGAGGAGCACATATTCATCTACTTGCTGGGCTTGTTCGTCGTCTCATTGGTTCGGGAGCAGCTCCTTATACCACTTGTGGTATTTGCAAAGGAGCATATATTTGTCTACTTGCTGGGCTTGTTCCTCGTCTCATTAGTTCAGGAAGCAGCTCACTATATCACTCGTGGACTCTGCAGAGTAGCACATAGTCATCCATTTGCTGGGCTTGTTCCTCGTCTCATTAGTTCAGGAAGCAGCTCTCTTTACCACTCGTGGCATCTGCAGAGGAACACATATTCAACTACATGCTGGGCTTGTTCCTAGTCTCATTAGTTTGGGAAGCAGATCACTATATCACTCGTGACATCTGCAGAGGAGCACATAGTCATCTACTTGCTGGGCTTGTTCTTCATCTCATTGGTTCGGAAAGCAGCTCATTATGCCACTCATAGCATCTGCAGGGGAGCATATAGTCATCTGCTTGCTGGGCTTGTTCCTCGTCTCATTAGTTGGGAAGCAGCTCACTATACCACTCGTAGCATCTGCAGAGGACCATGTATTCATCTACTTGCTGGGCTTGTTCCTCGTCTCAGTTTAGGAAGTAGCTCTCTATAGCACTCATGGCATCTGCAGAGGAGCACATATTCATCTACTTGCTGGGCTTGTTCCTCGTCTCATTAGTTCAGGAAGCATCTCACTATACCACTCATGGCATCTGCAGAGGAGCACATATTCATCTACTTGCTGGGCTTGTTCCTCGTCTCATTAGTTCAGGAAGCATCTCACTATACCACTTGTGGCATCTGCAGAGGAGCACATATTCATCTACTTGCTGGGCTTGTTCCTCATCTCAGTTCAGGAAGAAGCTCTCTAAAGCACTCATGGCATCTGCAGAGGAGCACATATTCATCTACAAGCTGTGCTTGTTCCCCGTCTCATTATTTCAGGAAGCAGCTCACTATACCACTCATGGCATCTGCAGAGGAGCACATATTCATCTACTTGCTGGGCTTGTTCCTCGTCTCATTAGTTCTGGAAGCAGCTCACTATACCACTCGTGGCATCTGCAGAGGAGAAAATATTCATCTACTTGCTAGGCTTGTTTCTCGTCTAATTAGTTCACGAAGCAGCTCACTATACCACTTGTGGCATCTGCAGAGGAGCACATAGTCATCTACTTGCTGGGCTTGTTCCTCGTCTCATTAGTTCAGGAAGCAGCTCACTATACCACTCATGGCATCTGCAGAGGAGCACAGAGTCATTTACTTGCTGGGCTTGTTCCTCGTCTCATTAGTTCGGGAGCAGCTCACTATACCACCCGTGGCATCTGCAAAGGAGCAAATATTTGTCTACTTGCTGGGCGTGTGCCTCGTCTCATTAGTTCGGGAAGCAGCTCACTATACCACTCATTGCAACTGCAGAGGAGCACATATTCATCTACTTGCTGGGCTTGTTCCTCGTCTCATTAGTTCGGGAGCAGCTCACTATATCACTTGTGGCCTCTGCAGAGTAGCACATAGTCATCCATTTTCTGGGCTTGTTCCTCGTCTCATTAGTTCAGGAAGCAGCTCACTTTACCACTCGTGGCCTCTGCAGTGTAGCACATAGTCATCCATTTGCTGGGCTTGTTCATCGTCTCATTAGTTCGGGAAGCAGCTCACTTTACCACTCGTGGCATCTGAAGAGGAGCACATATTCATCTACTTGCTGGGCTTGTTCCTAGTCTCATTAGTTCGGGAAGCAGATCACTATATCACTCGTGGCATCTGCAGAGGAGCACATAGTCATCTACTTGCTGGGCTGGTTCTTCATCTCATTGGTTCGGAAAGCAGCTCATTATGCCACTCATGGCATCTGCAGGGGATCACATAGTCATCTGCTTGCTGGGCTTGTTCCTCGTCTCATTAGTTGGGAAGCAGCTCACTATACCAATCGTAGCATCTGCAGAGGAGCATGTATTCATCTACCTGCTGGGCTTGTTCCTCGTCTCATTAGTTCAGGAAGCAGCTCACTATACCACTCGTGGCATCTGCAGAGAAGCAAATATTCATCTACTTGCTGGGCTTGTTTCTCGTCTAATTAGTTCAGGAAGCAGCTCACTATACCACTCGTGGCATCTGCAGAGGAGCACATTGTCATCTACTTGCTGGGCTTGTTCCTCGTCTCATTAGTTCGGGAAGCAGCTCACTATACCACTCATGGCATCTGCAGAGGAGTACATAGTCATTTACTTGCTGGGCTTGTTGCTCATATCATCAGTTCGGGAAGCAGCTCACTATGCCACTTGTGGCATCTGCAGGGGAGAACATAGTCATCTACTTGCTGGGCTGGTTTCTTGTCGCATTAGTTTGGGAAGCAGCTCACTATGCCATTCATGGCATCTGCAGAGGAGCACATAGTCATCTACTTGCTGGGCTTGTTCCTCGTATCATTAGTTGGGAGGCAGCTCATTATACCACTTGTGGCATCTGCAGAGAAGCATATATTCATCTACTTGCTTGGCATGTTCCTCGTCTCATTAGTTTGGGAAGCAGCTCACTACACCACTCATGACATCTGCAGAGGAGCACATATTCATCTACTTGCTGGGCTTGTTCCTCGTCTCAGTTCAGGAAGCAGCTCTCTATAGCACTCATGGCATCTGCAGAGGAGCACATATTCATCTACTTGCTGGGCTTGTTCCTCGTCTCATTAGTTCAGGAAGCATCTCACTATACCACTCATGGCATCTGCAGAGGAGCACATATTCATCTACTTGCTGGGCTTGTTCCTCGTCTCATTAGTTCAGGAAGCATCTCACTATACCACTTGTGGCATCTGCAGAGGAGCACATATTCATCTACTTGCTGGGCTTGTTCCTCATCTCAGTTCAGGAAGAAGCTCTCTAAAGCACTCATGGCATCTGCAGAGGAGCACATATTCATCTACAAGCTGTGCTTGTTCCTCGTCTCATTATTTCAGGAAGCAGCTCACTATACCACTCATGGCATCTGCAGAGGAGCACATATTCATCTACTTGCTGGGCTTGTTCCTCGTCTCATTAGTTCTGGAAGCAGCTCACTATACCACTCGTGGCATCTGCAGAGGAGAAAATATTCATCTACTTGCTAGGCTTGTTTCTTGTCTAATTAGTTCACGAAGCAGCTCACTATACCACTTGTGGCATCTGCAGAGGAGCACATAGTCATCTACTTGCTGGGGTTGTTCCTCGTCTCATTAGTTCAGGAAGCAGCTCACTATACCACTCATGGCATCTGCAGAGGAGCACAGAGTCATGTACTTGCTGGGCTTGTTACTCATCTCATTAGTTCTGGAGCAGCTCACTATACCACCCGTGGAATCTGCAAAGGAGCAAATATTTGTCTACTTGCTGGGCGTGTGCCTCGTCTCATTAGTTCGGGAAGCAGCTCACTATACCACTCATGGCAACTGCAGAGGAGCACATATTCATCTACTTGCTGGGCTTGTTCCTCGTCTCATTAGTTCGGGAGCAGCTCACTATATCACTTGTGGCCTCTGCAGAGTAGCACATAATCATCTACTTGCTGGGCTTGTTCTTCGTCTCATTAGTTCGGGATGCAGCTCATTATGCCACTCATCTCATCTGCAGAGGAGCACATAGCCATCTGCTTTTTGGGCTTGTTCCTCGTCTCATTAGTTGGGAAGCAGCTCACTATAACACGCGTGGCATCTGCAGAGGTGCACATATTCATCTACTTGCTGGGCTTGTTCCTCGTCTCAGTTCAGGAAGCAGCTCTCTATAGCACTCATTGCATCTGCAGAGGAGCAAATATTCATCTACTTGCTGGGCTTGTTCCTCGTCTCATTAGTTCGGGAAGCAGCTCACTATACCACTCATGGCATCTGTAGAGGAGCACATAGTCATCTAATTGCTGGGCTTGTTCCTCGTCTCATTAGTTCGGGAAGCAGCTCACTATACCACTCATGGCATCTGCAGAGGAGCACATAGTAATTTACTTGCTGGACTTGTTCCTCATCTCATTAGTTCAGGAAGCAGCTCACTATACCACTCATGGCATCTGCAGAGGAGCACATAATCATCTACTTGCTGGGCTTGTTCTTCGTCTCATTAGTTCGGGATGCAGCTCATTATGACACTCATCTCATCTGCAGAGGAGCACATAGTCATCTGCTTTTTGGGCTTGTTCCTCGTCTCATTAGTTGGGAAGCAGCTCACTATAACACGCGTGGCATCTGCAGAGGTGCACATATTCATCTACTTGCTGGGCTTGTTCCTCGTCTCAGTTCAGGAAGCAGCTCTCTATAGCACTCATTGCATCTGCAGAGGAGCAAATATTCATCTACTTGCTGGGCTTGTTCCTCGTCTAATTAGTTCAGGAAGCAACTCACTATACCTCTCGTGGCATCTGCAGAGGAGCAAATATTCATCTACTTGCTGGGCTTGTTCCTCATCTAATTAGTTCAGGAAGCAACTCACTATACCTCTCGTGGCATCTGTAGAGGAGCACATAGTCATCTACTTGCTGGGCTTATTCCTCGTCTCATTAGTTCGGGAAGCAGCTCACTATACCACTCATGGCATCTGCAGAGGAGCACATAGTAATTTACTTGCTGGGCTTGTTGCTCATCTCATCAGTTCAGGAAGCAGCTCACTATGCCACTTGTGGCATCTGCAGATGAGCACATAGTCATCTACTTGCTGGGATTGTTCTTTGTCTCATTAGTTTGGGAAGCAGCTCACTATGCCACTCATAACATCTGCAGAGGAGCACATAGTCATCTACTTGCTGGGCTTGTTCCTCGTCTCATTAGTTGGGAAGCAGCTCACTATACCACTCATGGCATCTGCAGAGGAGCACATATTCATCTACTTGCTGGGCTTGTTCCTCATCTCATTAGTCCGGGAGCAGCTCACTATATCACTCGTGGCCTCTGCAGAGTAGCACATAGTCATCCATTTGCTGGGCTTGTTCCTCGTCTCATTAGTTGGGGAATCAGCTCACTTTACCAATCGTGGCATCTGCAGAGGAGCACATATTCATCTACTTGCTGGGCTTGTTCCTAGTCTCATTAGTTCGGGAAGCAGATGACTATATCACTCGTGGCCTCTGCAGAGTAGCACATATTCATCTACGTGCTGGGCTTGTTCCTAGTCTCATTAGTTCGGGAAGCAGCACACTTTACCACTCATGGCATCTGCAGGGGAGCACATAGTCATCTGCTTGCTGAGCTTCTTCCTCGTCCCATTAGTTGGGAAGCAGCTCACTATACCACTTGTGGCATCTGCAGAGGAGCACATATTCATCTACTTGCTGGGCTTGTTCCTCATCTCAGTTCAGGAAGAAGCTCTCTAAAGCACTCATGGCATCTGTAGAGGAGCACATATTCATCTACTTGCTGTGCTTGTTCCTCGTCTCATTAGTTCAGGAAGCAGCTCACTATACCACTTGTGGCATCTGCAGAGGAGCACATAGTCATCTGCTTGCTGGGCTTGTTCCTCGTCTCATTAGTTCAGGAAGCAGCTCACTATACCACTCATGGCATCTGCAGAGGAGCACAGAGTCTTTTACTTGCTGGGCTTGTTGCTCATATCATTAGTCCGGGAGCAGCTCACTATACCACCCGTGGCATCTGCAAAGGAGCAAATATTTGTCTACTTGCTGGGCTTGTGCCTCGTCTCATTAGTTCGGGAAGCAGCTCACTATACCACTCATGGCAACTGCAGAGGAGCACATATTCATCTACTTGCTGGGCTTGTTCGTCGTCTCATTGGTTCGGGAGCAGCTCCTTATACCACTTGTGGTATTTGCAAAGGAGCATATATTTGTCTACTTGCTGGGCTTGTTCCTCGTCTCATTAGTTCAGGAAGCAGCTCACTATATCACTCGTGGACTCTGCAGAGTAGCACATAGTCATCCATTTGCTGGGCTTGTTCCTCGTCTCATTAGTTCAGGAAGCAGCTCACTTTACCACTCGTGGCATCTGCAGAGGAACACATATTCAACTACATGCTGGGCTTGTTCCTAGTCTCATTAGTTTGGGAAGCAGATCACTATATCACTCGTGACATCTGCAGAGGAGCACATAGTCATCTACTTGCTGGGCTTGTTCTTCATCTCATTGGTTCGGAAAGCAGCTCATTATGCCACTCATAGCATCTGCAGGGGAGCATATAGTCATCTGCTTGCTGGGCTTGTTCCTCGTCTCATTAGTTGGGAAGCAGCTCACTATACCACTCGTAGCATCTGCAGAGGACCATGTATTCATCTACTTGCTGGGCTTGTTCCTCGTCTCAGTTTAGGAAGTAGCTCTCTATAGCACTCATGGCATCTGCAGAGGAGCACATATTCATCTACTTGCTGGGCTTGTTCCTCGTCTCATTAGTTCAGGAAGCATCTCACTATACCACTCATGGCATCTGCAGAGGAGCACATATTCATCTACTTGCTGGGCTTGTTCCTCGTCTCATTAGTTCAGGAAGCATCTCACTATACCACTTGTGGCATCTGCAGAGGAGCACATATTCATCTACTTGCTGGGCTTGTTCCTCATCTCAGTTCAGGAAGAAGCTCTCTAAAGCACTCATGGCATCTGCAGAGGAGCACATATTCATCTACAAGCTGTGCTTGTTCCCCGTCTCATTATTTCAGGAAGCAGCTCACTATACCACTCATGGGATCTGCAGAGGAGCACATATTCATCTACTTGCTGGGCTTGTTCCTCGTCTCATTAGTTCTGGAAGCAGCTCACTATACCACTCGTGGCATCTGCAGAGGAGAAAATATTCATCTACTTGCTAGGCTTGTTTCTCGTCTAATTAGTTCACGAAGCAGCTCACTATACCACTTGTGGCATCTGCAGAGGAGCACATAGTCATCTACTTGCTGGGCTTGTTCCTCGTCTCATTAGTTCAGGAAGCAGCTCACTATACCACTCATGGCATCTGCAGAGGAGCACAGAGTCATTTACTTGCTGGGCTTGTTACTCATCTCATTAGTTCTGGAGCAGCTCACTATACCACCCGTGGCATCTGCAAAGGAGCAAATATTTGTCTACTTGCTGGGCGTGTGCCTCGTCTCATTAGTTCGGGAAGCAGCTCACTATACCACTCATTGCAACTGCAGAGGAGCACATATTCATCTACTTGCTGGGCTTGTTCCTCGTCTCATTAGTTCGGGAGCAGCTCACTATATCACTTGTGGCCTCTGCAGAGTAGCACATAGTCATCCATTTTCTGGGCTTGTTCCTCGTCTCATTAGTTCAGGAAGCAGCTCACTTTACCACTCGTGGCCTCTGCAGTGTAGCACATAGTCATCCATTTGCTGGGCTTGTTCATCGTCTCATTAGTTCGGGAAGCAGCTCACTTTACCACTCGTGGCATCTGAAGAGGAGCACATATTCATCTACTTGCTGGGCTTGTTCCTAGTCTCATTAGTTCGGGAAGCAGATCACTATATCACTCGTGGCATCTGCAGAGGAGCACATAGTCATCTACTTGCTGGGCTGGTTCTTCATCTCATTGGTTCGGAAAGCAGCTCATTATGCCACTCATGGCATCTGCAGGGGATCACATAGTCATCTGCTTGCTGGGCTTGTTCCTCGTCTCATTAGTTGGGAAGCAGCTCACTATACCAATCGTAGCATCTGCAGAGGAGCATGTATTCATCTACCTGCTGGGCTTGTTCCTCGTCTCATTAGTTCAGGAAGCAGCTCACTATACCACTCGTGGCATCTGCAGAGAAGCAAATATTCATCTACTTGCTGGGCTTGTTTCTCGTCTAATTAGTTCAGGAAGCAGCTCACTATACCACTCGTGGCATCTGCAGAGGAGCACATTGTCATCTACTTGCTGGGCTTGTTCCTCGTCTCATTAGTTCGGGAAGCAGCTCACTATACCACTCATGGCATCTGCAGAGGAGTACATAGTCATTTACTTGCTGGGCTTGTTGCTCATATCATCAGTTCGGGAAGCAGCTCACTATGCCACTTGTGGCATCTGCAGGGGAGCACATAGTCATCTACTTGCTGGGCTGGTTTCTTGTCGCATTAGTTTGGGAAGCAGCTCACTATGCCATTCATGGCATCTGCAGAGGAGCACATAGTCATCTACTTGCTGGGCTTGTTCCTCGTATCATTAGTTGGGAGGCAGCTCATTATACCACTTGTGGCATCTGCAGAGAAGCATATATTCATCTACTTGCTTGGCATGTTCCTCGTCTCATTAGTTTGGGAAGCAGCTCACTACACCACTCATGACATCTGCAGAGGAGCACATATTCATCTACTTGCTGGGCTTGTTCCTCGTCTCAATAGTCCAGTAGCAGCTCACTATACCACCTGTGGCATCTGCAAATGAGCAAATATTTGTCTACTTGCTGGCCTTGTTCCTTGTCTCATTAGTTCGGGAAGCAGCTCACTATACAACTCCTGGAATCTGCAGAGGGGCATATATTCATCTACTTACTGGGCTTGTTCCTCATCTCATTAGTTCGGGAGCAGCTCATTATACCACTCGTGGCATCTGCAGATAAGCACATAGTCATCTATTTGCTGGGCTTGTTCCTCGTCTCATTAGTTCGGGAAGCAGCTCACTTTACCACTCATTCCATCTACAGAGGAGCACACATTCATCTAATTCCTGGGCTTGTTCCTCGTCTCATTAGTTTGGGAAACAGCTCACTATACCACTCATGGCATCTGCAAAGGAACACATATTCATATACTTGCTGGGCTTGTTCCTAGTCTCATTAGTTCGGGAAGCAGATCACTATATCACTCGTGGCATCTGCTGAGGAGCACATAGTCATCTACTTGCTGGGCGTGTTCTTCGTCTCATTAGTCCAGGAAGCAGCTCATTATGCCATTCATGGCATCTGCAGAGGAGCACATATTCATCTACTTGATGGACTTGTTCCTCATCTAATTAGTTCAGGAAGCAGCTCATTATGCCACTCATGGCATCTGCAGAGGAGCACATAATCATCTACTTGCTGGGCTTGTTCTTCGTCTCATTAGTTCGGGATGCAGCTCATTATGCCACTCATCTCATCTGCAGAGGAGCACATAGTCATCTGCTTTTTGGGCTTGTTCCTCGTCTCATTAGTTGGGAAGCAGCTCACTATAACACGCGTGGCATCTGCAGAGGTGCACATATTCATCTACTTGCTGGGCTTGTTCCTCGTCTCAGTTCAGGAAGCAGCTCTCTATAGCACTCATTGCATCTGCAGAGGAGCAAATATTCATCTACTTGCTGGGCTTGTTCCTCGTCTAATTAGTTCAGGAAGCAACTCACTATACCAATCGTGGCATCTGTAGAGGAGCACATAGTCATCTAATTGCTGGGCTTGTTCCTTGTCTCATTAGTTCGGGAAGCAGCTCACTATACCACTCATGGCATCTGCAGAGGAGCACATAGTAATTTACTTGCTGGGCTTGTTGCTCATCTCATCAGTTCGGGAAGCAGCTCACTATGCCACTTGTGGCATCTGCAGATGAGCACATAGTCATCTACTTGCTGGGATTGTTCCTTGTCTAATTAGTTTGGGAAGCAGCTCGCTATACTACTCATGGCATCTGCAGAGGAGCACATATTCATCTACTTGCTGGGCTTGTTCCTCATCTCATTAGTCCGGGAGCAGCTCACTATACCACCTGTGGCATCTGCAAAGGAGCAAATATTTGTCTACTTGCTGGGCTTGTTCCTCATCTCATTAGTTCCGGAAGCAGCTCACTATACCACTCGCGACATCTGCAGAGGAGCACATAGTCATCTACTTGCTGGGCTTGTTCCTCGTCTCATTTGTTGGGAAGCAGCTCACTATACAACTTGTGGCATCTTCAGAGGAGCACATATTCATCTACTTGCTGGGCTTGTTCCTCATCATATTAGTACGGGAAGTAGCTCACTATACCACTCATGGCATCTGCAGAGGAGCACATATTCATCTACTTGCTGGGCTTGTTCCTCATTTCATTAGTTCAGGAACCAGGTCACTATATCACTCCTGGCATCTGCAGAGGAGCACATAGTCATCTACTTGCCCGGCTTGTTCCTCGTCTCATTAGTTTGGGAAGCAGCTCACTATACCACTCGTGACATCTGCAAAGGAACAAATATTCATCTACTTGCTGGGCTTGTTCCTCGTCTCATTAGTTCGGGAAGCAGCTCAGTATACCACTCATGGCATCTACAGAGGAGCACATAGTCATCTACTTGCTGGGCTTGTTCCTCGTCTCATTTGTTGGGAAGCAGCTCACTATACAACTTGTGGCATCTTCAGAGGAGCACATATTCATCTACTTGCTGGGCTTGTTCCTCATCATATTAGTACGGGAAGTAGCTCACTATACCACTCATGGCATCTGCAGAGGAGCACATATTCATCTACTTGCTGGGCTTGTTCCTCATTTCATTAGTTCAGGAACCAGGTCACTATATCACTCCTGGCATCTGCAGAGGAGCACATAGTCATCTACTTGCTGGGCTTGTTCCTCGTCTCATTAGTTCGGGAAGCTGCTCACCCTACCACTTTTTGCATCTGCAGAGGAACACATATTCATCCACTTGCTGGGCTTGTTCCGCATCTCATTAGTTTGGGAAGCAGCTCATTATACCACTCGTGACATCTGCAGAGGAGCACATATTCATCTACTTGCTGGGCTTGTTCCTCCTCTCATTAGTTGGGAAGCAGCTCACTATACCACTCGTGGCATCTGCAGAGGAACAAATATTCATCTACTAGCTGGGCTTGTTCCTCGTCTAATTAGTTCAGGAAGCAGCTCACTATACCACTCGTGGCATCTGCAAAGGAACAAGTATTCATCTACTTGCTGGGCTTGTTCCTCGTCTCATTAGTTCAGGAAGCAGCTCACTATACCACTCATGGTATCTGCAGAGGAGCACATAATCATCTACTTGCTGGGCTTGTTCCTCCTCTCATTAGTTGGGAAGCAGCTCACTATACCACTCGTGGCATCTGCAGAGGAGGACATATTCATCTACTTGCTGGGCTTGTTCCATTTCTCATTAGTATGGGAAGTAGCTCACTATACCACTCATGGCATCTGCAGAGGAGCACATTTTCATCTACTTGCTGGGCTTGTTCCTCGTTTCATTAGATCGGGAGCAGCTCACTATACCACTCATGGCATCTGCAAAGGAGCAAATATTTGTCTACTTCCTGGGCTTGTTCCTCGTCTCATTAGTTCAGGAAGCAGCTCACTATACCACTCATGGCATCTGCAGAGGAACACATATTCATCTACTTGCTGGGCTTGTTCCTCGTCTCATTAGTTCTGGAAGCAGCTCACTATACAACTCATGGAATCTGCAGAGGAGCAAATATCCAGCTACTTGCTGGGCTTGTTCCTCGTCTAATTAGTTCAGGAAGCAGCTCACTATACCACTCGTGGCATCTGCAGAGGAGCGCATAGTCATCTACTTGCTGGGCTTGTTCCTCGTCTCATTAGTTCAGGAAGCAGCTCACTATACCACTCAGGGCATCTGCAGCGGAGCACATAGTCATCTACTTGCTGGGCTTGTTCCTGGTCTCATTAGTTCAGGAAGCAGCTCACTATACCACTCATGGCATCTACAGAGGAGCACATAGTCATCTACTTGCTGGGCTTGTTCCTCGTCTCATTTGTTGGGAAGCAGCTCACTATACCACTCGTGGCATCTTCAGAGGAACACATATTCATCTACTTGCTGGGCTTGTTCCTCATCATATTAGTACGGGAAGTAGCTCACTATACCACTCATGGCATCTGCAGAGGAGCACATATTCATCTACTTGCTGGGCTTGTTCCTCATTTCATTAGTTCAGGAACCAGGTCACTATATCACTCGTGGCATCTGCTGAGGAGCACATAGTCATCTACTTGCTGGGCTTGTTCCTCGTCTCATTAGTTCGGGAAGCTGCTCACCCTACCACTTGTTGCATCTGCAGAGGAACACATATTCATCCACTTGCTGGGCTTGTTCCGCATCTCATTAGTTTGGGAAGCAGCTCACTATACCACTCGTGACATCTGCAGAGGACCACATATTCATCTACTTGCTGGGCTTGTTCCTGGTCTCATTTGTTCGGGAAGCAGCTCACTATACCACTCGTGGCATCTGCAAAGGAACAAGTATTCATCTACTTGCTGGGCTTGTTGCTCGTCTCATTAGTTCAGGAAGCAGCTCACTATACCACTCATGGTATCTGCAGAGAAGCTCATAATAATCTACTTGCTGGGCTTGTTCCTCCTCTCATTAGTTGGGAAGCAGCTCACTATTCCACTCGTGGCATCTTCAGAGGAGCACATATTTATTTACTTGCTGGGCTTGTTCCATTTCTCATTAGTCCGGGAAGTAGCTCACTATACCACTCATGGCATCTGCAGAGGAGCACATTTTCATCTTCTTGCTGGGCTTGTTCCTCGTTTCATTAGTTCGGGAACAGCTCACTATACCACTCATGGCATCTGCAAAGAAACAAATATTCGTCTACTTCCGGGGCTTGTTCCTCGTCTCATTAGTTCTGGAAGCAGCTCACTATACAACTCAAGGCATCTGCAGAGGAGCAAATATCCATCTACTTGCTGGGCTTGTTCCTCGTCTAATTAGTTCAGGAAGCAGCTCACTATACCACTCATGGCATCTGCAGAGGAGCACATAATCATCTACTTGCTGGGCTTGTTCCTCGTCTCATTAGTTCAGGAAGCAGCTCACTATACCACTCAGGGCATCTGCAGCGGAGCACATAGTCATCTACTTGCTGGGCTTGTTCCTCGTCTCATTAATTCAGGAAGCAGCTCACTATAGCCACTTGTGGCATCTGCAGAGGAGCACATATTCATCTACTTGCTCGACTTGTTCCCTGTCTCATTAGTTCGCGAAGCAGCCCACTATAACCCTTGTGGCATCTGCAGAGGAGCACATAGTCATCGACTTGCTGGGCTTGTTCCTCGTCTCATAAGTTCGGGAAGCAGCTCATTATGCCACTTATGGCATCTGCAGAGGAGCACCTAGTCATCTACTTGCTGGGCTTTAAATGTTATACCAACAACTGCATGACCCAAAAGACAAAACCCCAGTCACCAAGTTTGCATTTTTGTATATGTGACTGACATCAAAGTTACATTCTTTGCTAATTTTTCGAACTAAATGAATATTTGTAAAAAATACATTGATTTATTTTCTTTGGTTAGCTGGTAAGCATGCTTCTAACACAACATTTGCCACTGGGTGGTGGGCAAGGGAGCCCATGGAAGACACAAATATAAAGTACCTTGTGAAAGGGTTAAAGTCAAGAAGGCAAGCCAGGAGGATATATCTGAGAACATCAGGAGTCATGGCAGTATTAGAGTAAAAGGGTGATTGGCAGGAGGTGGGTCCCGGGCAGTGATAGACAGATTTTATGTCCAGTAGAGGAAGAGTCTTTTGGCATAGGTGATTACGATCAGCGTCGGCTGGCGAGAAGGAGGTGAGAGTGAGAGAAGACCTACAACGCTCCGTTCGTAAGGAGGAAGGGCATATATATAACAAACAGAAAGGGGAAAGCCAAACTATACAAAGTGTTGGGAATGAATACAAGTTAATAAAACGTAATGTAACGTTCAAGAGAGACTTGCCCACAAAGTTCAAAAGTGAGAATTTGAAATAGCAACAAGTTCTGTGTTAACTGCAGAAACAGGGAAAGCCTCCTAAAGACTATTAAGCCAGAACAGGAAGATGAAAAGGGTGAATGTCTGGGAAGACCTATTGGGCCTCATTACGGCTTTGGCGGTAGCCGTGCCGCTATTGGTGGCATGGCCGCCTCAAACCGGGTCCGGGTTCCCTGAATGGGTCATTACCGGGCCATTCAGAGTTAGGAGGGCCCAGTAATTCCTCCCTCAGGTAACCCGGGCCCGGACCTTCCCCATTCCCATTCGAGCCCCCATAGGGCTCAATGGGAATGGGTGCAGGGAACTAACAACGGGTCGATTACGACCGGCCCGTTGTTAGCTCCCTGGTCCCCTCGCGGGACCCGGTAACGATGCCTGGTTTTACCAGGCGTCCTTACCGGGTCCCGCGAGGGGACCTCGTAATCAGACGGAATGGGAATTACGGGTCCGCATCCATTAGAGGACCCCGTTAACCCATTCCACCTCACTCGTAATGAGGCCCATAGTGTTTCTAGAAAGGTTGCAAATTTAAGGGAGTGATACTCTGAAAGTGTGACTGTATGCAGTGGAGAATTGGACATTATTAATTGTGAGCTAATTCCTGGAATCCTTCCAGCCAAGACCATTGCTCCTGAAGAGAGAAGAGAACCAGTGCAGTGACTCGTATACTTTTAAGAAATAGTTTAAAATAAAGTTATTGTTGAAATACAATAAGGAGTGTTGTCATTATCCCCACATCTAAACTCGAACATACACCAATGCTTGTTTTGGGGTCTCTGGGTTTTTAATTCACTTTTTGCAGGACAGGACATTTAGATTCTATTTGTTCGGTCAAATTGTACAAGCGTATGCTATACATTTGATGCAAAGCAGCTAAGACAATGATGAGATTATCATCACTCATCCAGTCCAGGTGTGAAGATCAGCACTCACCCGGCCAAGCGGCAAACTCAGCATTCACCCAGTTAAGACGCACGGATCCGCATGTAACCCATGTAAGGTCTACATGTCACCACTCACCCTTTACAGCTCTAGGGATCAATGGTCACGCAGTCAAGCTTTAAGGATCAGCACTCAGACACGTTTTAGAGATTGACACTCTCTCAACCCACCGCAAAAGATCAGCACTCACCTGCTCAAGGTGAAAGGCTCAGCACTCACCCGCTAAAGCTCTAAGCCCAGGAGTAACTCATCACGTTGTGCTGTAGGTAGGGCTCAGCAGTCATGAGGTAAATCTGTGAGGCTAATCCCTCACCCAGTTAAGCTGCAAATATCGGGAATCATAGAGTGACGTTATTAAGGTCACAGAAAAATGCCAGACTGACTTGTTTCACCAACACATCCACTTTTGTTTTCTTTCCACTGCTGTTCACGTGAAATATTCCTTGTTGGCGCGTTTTTTCTGCCTGTTGACACTTGTCGCCCCTGCTGTCCCTGTGGACAGAGGGCAAGATTGCAGATCGAGCAGTGACTGCCATCTAATCAGCACTTTGTCCTTCATTCGTAAGTACATTTCAGGTGACCTCTTGTGGCCTCTGACTTTTACAGGCACAGCCGAGTCGCACCATTACTTGACTGTATAATCCTAGCACAGTTTTCCATGATAAACACTCATGAGAAAACACTTTAGAAGTGAACGCTGCTTTTCATCCCCAATAGAAACAAATGTTCACAGAAAAGGAGACGGAAAGAAGGTTAGCTTCCAAATTCTGCACTATCCCCACTGTAATTTCCATTGATATTCAATGTTTTCTCCAGAAAGGCTGACATCTTGCCTGTTTTGAATCCCAGAGGAATTTTCTTCCCAGGTCTTAATACTAATGCATCAGGTAACTTTCTCTAAACATGCCCAAAAAAAGCATGCACCCACACAGACACACACAAGCTCACACACATATTTTACATGGCCCGCAGTAGCGGCAGTGTAGTTATGGTTAAGTTGCTAAACCCATAGAAAGACACTTTTTCAGAGTTTATAACTTTGCTCGTCCTGGAGGAATCCTCACCAAACTTTGCAAGTATATGGCCCGCTCTGAATTTTTTTCCCATAGACTGAATTGCGCACGGCTACAGGCCGAATGGCTGGATGGATTTGCACCAAATTTGTGACAGGACCGGAGGCGTGGGTCAGAAAGTGTGCTTTTGTGTTTTTGGTGGAAATTGGACCAGTATTTTTGTTGCAAATCACTGAAATGTATATCTAAAAAATCGTGTGCTATCTGGCTCTGCTCCGCGGGCCCATTTCCCCATTTGCTCCGGGGACAGAAGTCTCATTGGTTTGCGGTACACCGTGCTGGTGTCGAACTGTGGACGCAGCCGGTGGTTGGCTGTAAGGAAGCATGCTTTGCATCAAAGTTTTCTGGAAATGCCGCCATGGTGTATCAGAGGACAGTGTGGCACCGAAAGGGACTGACAAACATAATGTATGGCATGTGGTGGTGGGAAGAGGCGATGGAAAGGGTGGGAGAGAGAGAAGTGGGTCATCTGAGATGTGTGATTATTAGGTGGAAGAAGACGGTGATGTGTCTGCAGTATTCGTGCGTACTGCGCCAATTCATCAGTCCCTGCACAGGCGACTACCATGTGTGGTGAATGCAGATAGCCTTCGTTATGGCAATATAGCTCATGAACGAGCTCTTATCATGCTGACTGGTGGAAGCTGAATAGCAGATGGGGAGTGCAGAGCAAAACATATATTATGGCATGTGGTGGTGGGAGGAAGGCATGGAAAGGTGGAGGAGTGAGAAGTGATTCATCAATAGGTGGACGAAGACGTTGATGTGCCTGCAGTATCCGCGTGCACAGTGCCAATTTGTGGGTCTCTGCACAGCCGCCTACTATGTGTGCTGAATGCAGGCAGGCTTTATTATGGCACAATAGCTGGTGCAGAGACCTCTTTCCGTGGTGACGGGTGGGAGCTCAAATGCAGAAGGGGAGTGCATTGCACATAACATGCACATTGTAAGATAGTGTGTACTGCTTTGTGTTGCATGTGGTAAGGCCGTAGCCCATTCGATGCACAGATGGAGGCCTTTCTCCGACAACTATGTGCCGTGGTTGCAATTAGGTTTCACATTGTTTGCATCTGCGTGTGGTTCGTCAACATTGCCTACATTGTTCATTCCATGGGTGTGGCACTTCATAGCGCATCCTACACTACTTACTCTATGGCTGCAGCTAATGGAGTGAACAGTTCTGCAGTGTGTGCACTGAGTACAGTGTCAGAATACTGTCAGTACAGAAGAGGGTAGGGTTGAAGTACATCTTCTATGTGCATGTGTTAGAACTGATATAATATTGTTTCGTCCTCATTGTATATGTTGGCCTATGCCCAGTCGCTTTGCGAGGAAATCCGTATTACAAGGTTGTGACCTCAAGTGAATCAAGCCTCCATTTTAGATTAGAGCCGCCATTTTAGTTTATCATACAAAGTCACCCTGTAGTCTAAAATGGCCGTCCCATGTGCTCTTGTTCTTGCTTTGACCTCTCCGACCTCTGTAAGGGAGTTAATGTCTAACCTGCCTTCAGGCTACATGTTAGGGTCATGTAGACCCTGTCCTTCGTTGAACTCGGGATCAGGGTATTACTTGAATCAGCGATGTTAACCTAAAAATATACAAGAACAATAACGCTATCCAAATACGACATGCAAAACATTTGTTTAATCTGTATTAAAGCAATGTGTAAAGAGTGTAACGTTAAACTAAAGAATAATAGTGTGTGTTAGTAAAAATGTTGAATAGTAAACCGCATGCACGAGATATGTAAATTAGGAAACAAACCTGGCGCGACCCTAGCCCAGTATATAATTAACTTGTAAGAGGCTGGACATCATTATAACAAACTGTATAAATATGCTGATGTCCAGCTAGCAAATCCTGCTCACTGCTCACATTGAACCCTGCTGGTGGTCTCTGTGATCTATTGACGGCCAAATAGCTATTTGTGTACTTTGTTCGATACTGTTCAGTTTTGTAATAAAGATTCTGGGAATCTTAACAAGCCTGTGTCGGTGTATTTTCCTTTGCATGGTGTAAAAGCCTTAATATTGTATTTTTCTGATTCCACACATGGATAGTGCAGTGTGTGAATTGGGTGCAATAGTTAAGTAGTGTGTGCATAGAAGTGGATAAGGGCAAACTGAATAGCGCAGACCATTGCGTAGTGGCCATTGCGCAGAGTGCTGACTACTGTACTGCACTATGAGCTATTGCATTTCTGTACTGAATAGAGTGCTGGAAGCAGGGGCAGTGTTGCTAAAAAAATGTCGGTTTGGTTGGCAGTAACACCTTACTATGTGAATGAAAGTGGGTATGGGTGCCAGAGGCTGTGGTATGTTTGTAGATTCTGCTAACTGTTGCATGTTTCCAGGCATAGCTGTATTTATGGTGCAGAGGTTGGGGAGCAGTGGCGGTGCTGTGGTATGTGTGTGGAGGGTGGTGCTTGGGCACATGTTGACATGTATGGCTGCACTAGGTTGCTGTGGGTGCAGGCAAGGCCTAGACTATTGGGTGCATGGCCGAAGGCCATAGGCTGTAGGCCATGCACCCATTAGTCTAGGCCTTGCTCACACCCACCACAGCAATGCTGTTTAGACTGCATCTGTCAGAGGGTGCTCACCTTTACAGAATGGTTGTGGAGCACATTTTAGACTTGCTACAGCACCAGAAGTCAGCTGACTTGCATATAGTGTTGGATGGTTCAGTTGGCAGTAACACCATCATATGTGAATGAAAGTGGGAAGAGGTGCCAGAGGCTGTGTTAAGTTTGTAGATTCTGCAAAACGCTCCACCTTTCTATGCATAGCTGTATAGCAGTGTGAAGTTTGGGTAGGAGTGCCGGTGGCTGTGGTATGTGTGTGGATTGTGGTAGTTGGCGTCATGTTGCCATGCATGGCTGGATTATGGTGCGGTGGCTGTGGCCAAGGGCTAGACTTTTGGGTGCATGGCAAAAGGCCGTAAGCCGTAGGGCATGCAGCCAAAAGCCAAGGCCTTCACCACACCCACCGCAGCAATGCAATTTTGACTGCATCTCTCAGAGGGTGGTTACCTTTACAGAATGGTTGAGGAGCACATTCTACTCTTCATTGAACACCAAAAGTACGCTGACATGCACATATTGTTGGTTCCATGGGTGTGGTCATTGTGCGAACATCCTACGGTCTTCGGTGTATGGCTGGAGATTGTGCAGTGAAAAGTTTTGCAGTGTGCCCACTGGGTGCAGTGTTGGAACACTGTCAGTAAGTACAGAAGAGGGAAGGGTTGAAGTGAATTTTGTATATGCTGAGATATTCTGGTTTGTGTAGCTTCCTAGGCCTTGGCCCAATGTTGTGAAGATTGTCTGGTTTGATTGCAAGTGACATAATACTTTGTGAATGGAAGTGGGTAGGGGTGATGGAGGCAGTGGTATGTTTGTGGAATGTGCTAACTCTTACATGTTTCCATGTATTGTTGTGTTATGTTGCTGGGGTTGGGTACAAGTGCTGCTGCCTGAGTTATGTTTGTAAATTGTCGGTTCTGGGCACATGTTCACATGCATGGCTACATTATGTTGTGTTGGGTGTGGGCAAGCAGTAGACTCTTGTGTGCATGGTCAAAGGCGTGATGGGTGCCGCTCTGGATGACTTTGAATGCTGAATTTGTGTTTTCTTTTTGCAGACCTTTGTACCAAAGGTGTTTTGGGAGCACATACGATGTGTACTCGGAGTGTTGAACAGTAAATATACATTGCTGTACAGAAATGATAGTGTTTGATGCAAAGTTCTTGCTTGTGATTGCTACATGCATGCAAGAATATTTCACAGTACACAATGAGGGACGGCTGGAAGAATAACAGTGCAGAGGAGAGAATGACTGTGTTTGCTTTACTGGGGTGTAGCCCTCACTGTAGCTGGGAAAACGCATGTGCCACATCCTGTCTTTCTTACCATGGTGAGCATGTGAATGGAATTGTGGGGATAATGGAATCACGTGTGAAGGGTGTGGTTCACAGGAAGGGGTGGCACTACTTTTTCCCTATACTCTCTGTGTAATGAGGTTGGTAGAGATGGACAGACACACAGTGCTGATTGTGGGTGATACATTTGTGCATATCTGCACAGGTATGCCATGAAAAGAAGCGTTGCTGTTAATTTCAGGTTGGAAGGAGTGGACGCTTTGTGGACCAGTCTCTATGCATGCAGTTTCGGCGGGATGGTTTACCTTTGCAGATATGTGGTCTCTGTTGTTACTGTTGAAGTTGTGGTAGTGTATTATGGAGGTTTATATTTGGGTTACATGTCATGTGGACGTTTGCTCCGTCACCTGAAGAAGTTGACGAATACAGTGATGCAGATTTTTCCCACTGCCAAGGTCGTTTTCTCAACCATTCCACCAAGAGGAGCATGGGAGCATGCCGGTGTAATTTGTCCCCAGCCAGAGCTCAGAAGGTGTCTTATAAAGAGAAGCATCTCTGCATTTATGTCCACTGATGGGATGTTCTCAACGCACTATGAGAAGTTGCAAGTTGCAAAATATACAGTGCTTCAAGGCAAATGGCATTTCTTTGAACGCCATTGGCAATACGATGTTCTTTTACACTGTGCAGGAAGCGTTGACCATAATTCTGTAAAACTTGAAGGAGGAGAAGCAAACAGAAAGTTATACAAAGAGAAAAAACAAAAATGGTTGTTGGCAAGTACGTAAAAATAAATAAAATGTAAAAAAAGAAAAAAAGAAAAACAAAAAAACCTTTTCAGAGGGACCACTAAAGACCCAATCCCCTAACATGTTTAACACTTCCCACCCCACCTCCCTTCCTACCACGAAAACTCAGTGGAATGCGCAGTAGTTTCAGGATTACATTTGCCACATCTGGACATTTTCAGGATGGGAGCCATGGAAGTGGGACTGTGCAGCAATAGAACTTGCTCAATAAGTTTTGTGATTGTGGTGTGTAAGCAAAAACTGTGGCAAAAAGTCTCTGTACAAACAAGTGCAGATGGCTATGGTGTAAGTGTGCAAGGTAAGGGGCACTCATCCTGTTTTTATGCATGAACTGTATGTACTTGTTTGAAGTTGGTAGCATGCATTCAGTGCTGCTTTTGTGCAATCATTTCTGAACAGTTTGTACAAGGTGAAAAACGGGGGGAAAAAAACCTTGGAAGTGTACAAGGCAAGTGGCAGGCATCCTGTTATGAATGCAATGTGTGTATGATGTCATATGATATGGCATTCATAATTCGCCTATACACAAGTTGTGCAAGGCGCAACAGGGCAAGGAAGGTGGAACAGAGGGGAGACAAAGATAATGAACCTCCTAGGCCAGGTGTCACTCAGAGCACCCAAGTGCATGGGTAGGGGGAGGGGAAAGTGCAGGAAATGAGAAGAAGAACAAATGACAATAGGTGAAAATACGGGCCGATTGTGCCAAGTGCAAAGATAAGTGCAGACATCAGGTGGTGGTGGAACTGTTAGGGATACAGAACCCTTGTGGATGAGTTGCAGAGGGCGGAGAGTAGAAGCGGGCATATTTAAAAAGAGCCTGTTGCAATAGTCCTGCCTCTAGAGAAGCACAGTTGTGCACACAGTGACCTTATAGGAATTTCCCTTTGGTTGGTAAGATACATTGCTGCTTTTGGTGGCATATTTTTATGATTTATGTAGGAGATGAGTTAGTGAGGAAAACAAATTGTAGCATTGTCGGAAGGAAAGCAGAGAGTTCCTGCAAGCACATACCATTGAAGTGCCACTTGATGGTAAGGGATCAGAAAAAAAACAGTATGCTTTTTAAAAACGTAACGGACGCTCAGTGCCACATACCGTGTGCAGAGGCACTTCTAACACAGTTGTAAACATACTGCGGGACAAGTTTGCATACCTCCATTTTGTGGTGATGGGTGCTCATGTGGATGAACGTGGATGCAAAAATCTTGGAATCTTTTACTGAATTTTCTACTAGACGTGCTTTCCAATGACTGGACACTTGCAGGCTGATTTAGTAACGGTACTTTTGAAGTGTTGTGCAGAACTACCAGTGTTAGATGCTAACGTCTTAGATGGCATTGGTGGATGCCTGTGTGACGGTTTACCCATAGAAAATGAGGTAGTGGTGGAGAAAAAATAGTAGAAAGGGAGGAAGGACTGCTGCTGTACTGGGGCTCGACCTTTGCGGTACTTTGGGAAGCGCACGTGCCTCATTGTGCACTTCTAACCATGCGGCTCAATGGCAATGGTACTGTGGGGATTATCAAATCAGGTACTGAGGGTGTGGTTCACTGAAGGGGGTGGTCATACAGTGTTAAATTACTCTGCGTAGTGAGGGTGGCTGACATGGTGAAACACATCGTATTGATTTTGGGTGATGCCTTTGTGATTGATCTACACAAGTATGCCTTGGAAAGACACTTTGATGGAAATTTCGGTTTGGAAGGAGTGGACGCATTGTGGAACCCTGTCTATGAGCGCAGTTTAGTCGATATGCATGCACTTTGCAGAGACCTGGCCACTTTTGCGCCTGTGGATGTTGTCGTCCTGCACTATGGCGGTATGCATATGGGTTACGTGGCTTGTTTAGGTTTGTTCTGTCGACTCAGGAAGTTGCTGAGTGCACTGCGGCACGTTTTCCCCACTGCCCAGGTGCTCTTCTCATCCATAATACGAAGAAGAGTATGGGACAATGCTGATGTATATTGTTCCGAGCCAGACGCTGGAGGGTGTCTTATCAACAGAAGCCTGTCAGATTGTGTGTCCGCTCGTGGGGTGTTCTTCTGCAACAATGACAACATTAGTTGTGGAAATGCAGAGTTTTTTTATGCAAATGGCATTTTGTTGTTGCCCATTGGCAATGCTGTTTTGTTTGCCAATCTACAATATGAGTTGAAGAGTTTACTGTAACAATGTGACCATAAGAACAAAGTGAATCAATTAAAAAAACAGAAAAAAAGGTGTTTCTCTAGCAGCACATAAAACGAAAAAAACAAAAAATACAAGCTCTTTTGACAGCCTCCTTTTAAAAGCAAACTCCCATATGCTGGTTGCAATTTATTCGCCCACGCCCGCACGCAGAACGAAATCCTCATCCGGGGATTTTGAAGATGGGGTTGGAAATGAACTGTGCAGGCTGAGGTATTGCGCAATGCCGTTTCTGGGTGTGGTGTGTACGCAGAGGACTAGTGTTTAAAACTGATACTGTTACATGGAGAGCTTTTCAATGTGATTGGTGGATGTGTGCGGAACATTCAAACAGTACCCAATGACGGCATGCTGCAAAGAAGGAAGAGGAAAGGGAAGAAGGACTGCTGCTTTACTGGGGCACGGCCTTTGTGGTACTTTGGGAAGAACACATGCCACATATTACCATTTGCAGCATGCTACCCATGGGAATGGGACATTGGGGGTGCACAGTAAAGGACCTTAGGCAGGTCCTGGAGGAAGTCCCGTGGGAGGGGCTGCGAGATCACGAGTGGCAGCTCCCGCTCAGGACACGCCACGGAGCAAAAGGCTGCCATACGTTGTCCCCTGCAACCTCCTGCCAGAGACTCTGACTTATCTAAATACAGGGAACACTAGCAGGACAATATCAATCATATAAATAGATGCTGAAATGTATCATGAAAGGTGACTACAACATAAAGGCAGTGGTATGTGTGAAGAGTTCATAAAAGTACACTAAGTGAACCTTCAGGCCTGGTGTTCCTAGTGACAGGCCACTACAGAATTGGCAACGAGGATCGGATCGCCGCAGCTGCCCTACAATGACGGAGCAATACCACCACCACCGTTCCTGCAAGTAACAGGCAAGCCAGCAATTCCATGGCTCCAATGGGAGCCTTTGTTTCAAACTTATCTGGAAGCAATGGGTGGAACAGGCTATCCAGCAGTGTGGAAGAAGGCCTTGCTACTAAATGCGCTGGGCGTGAAATGACAAAGAACTTTTGCAGGCCTGAACCCAGAAGCCCCGACAGGAGACGGTGATGATGCTTATCAAGAAGCAAAAATGAGAATAGCAAATACATTCTCATGCAAAGATAATGTGATACTACACAGGATCAGATTCTACTGCAGGAAGTAGAAACCAGCAGACCCGGTGGA
The DNA here is from genome assembly GCF_040938575.1 of Ambystoma mexicanum. Taxonomy (NCBI): domain Eukaryota; kingdom Metazoa; phylum Chordata; class Amphibia; order Caudata; family Ambystomatidae; genus Ambystoma; species Ambystoma mexicanum. Next base: position 1,204,289,778 of record NC_090934.1, on the reverse strand, counting down.
CGACTACATAGTCAAGCTAAGAGAATTGGCTGCGGTTTGCTCATTTGGAGCAACATCAGAGCAAAGAATCTTCACCATGCTCATAGTCCACATGAACAACAGAAAGGTACAAGACAAATGTAATCTTGAAAAGGAAATAGAGTTATATAAAACAATGCAGATTGCGAGAGCAGTAGAAGAGATGTCTGCAGGCGTAATGAGTGGGGAATTGCAGCACATGCACCTGAAATACAGTGGGTGCAATCAAGAGCCGGAATGGACAGAGGACAACGCAAAGCCAGAGATGACGCAGCTGTGAAATGTGAACCGTTGAAGTGCCACTCGTGCGCCAGTACAAGCCACTTAGCCAACAGCACAGAACGGCCAGCGAGGGACAAACCATGTATGCACCTAAGACGGCAAGAGGTGGAACTTAGAGAGGGTAGCACTGTATGAAAGTGGGATAGAAGTTGCACTCACCACCGTAACACAAGAGCACAGAAGCCAAGAGGAAACCTTGGCCAAAGAGAATCCGACCATTGGGGAATAGTCAGGACATGCAGAGATGGAGGACATAGGGACACCCTCCCAAATGAAAGCCAGTCCCAGAAGGAATGCAATAAGGTAAGAGAGACCGAGTGAAAAGGCTGCAATGCTACGAGAAGAGAATCCAGAGCACAGCCGACCACAGAGACAAAGTAGAAGACCAGGAAAGTACACCGACTATGTTATGGAGTGCGACAGACGTTGCCCAACAAAAGGAGGTATGTGCAGTAAAGGGCCTTAGGCAGGTTCCAGCAGAAGTCCCGTGAGAGGGGCCACGAGATAACGAGCGGCAGCTCCCGCTCAGGACATTCTGAGCCTGGCAAGCCACGGAGCAGTAGGCTGCCATACGCTCTCCCCTGCAACCTCCTGCCAGAGAATGTGACTCACCTAAATACAGGGACCATCACCAGGACAATAGCAATTATATCAGTAGATGCTGAAATGTATGATGAAAGGTGACTAAAATATAAAGGCACTGCTATGTGTGAAGAGTTAATAAAAGCACAATAACTCAACCTTCAGGTCTGGTGTGATCATGGCCACTACAGGGGAGGAAGGGATTGAGGTATCACTGTAACATCTCCTATCACATGGATTTTGAGGGGATGGCAGGCTGTGACATGGGGAAGGGGTAGACTGGCAGGTCTGGCAGTGCTGTTTTATTTTGTCCATAATATACGCCTGTACGCAATCTTTTAAGGCGGCACAATTGCTCACCAACTCTTCCATTTTGGCTTCCAGGCTGTCTATTTTGCTATTTACAGAGTTTACTTCCTTTGATATGCCTGCATGCTGTTCTGGAACAGGTGCCACTTGTGCTGCCTTCCTTTCCTTTCCAATATGTTCTCTTACAGAAAAGAAAATGTGTTAGGCGTACATAAAAGAAATATATATTACATCATTTACTTTTCACACTACTGTGAGTAAGTCCTTGCGTCATGAGGGAAATGTTCTTCCAGCCACTGTAAGGTGCTTGCCATTGCTACGTCTCAAAATAAAACGTTATGCGTCTGTACTATTGTATACTGCACCACCTGCGCACTTATCACACACAATGCAGTGTGCTTGGTACGTTGCAGTGATGTTCCGGGCTTACTACTTTCCCATCCTTACTCTGGCATTTCGTTCTTTGTTCGCATGCACAGTAGCAGACAGGTAACATTCTTGAAGGGAGACGTCCTTTCTGTTGTTGGTGCATTCCGTTATGGTGCACTCCCTATGCCTTTGCGCTGTTTGATTAATAAGTACACAGTTTGCATACCTTCTCTATCTTACCTTGCAATTCATGTACATGCTGCTGCTTGCATATGTTCCTTGTGTTTGCTGAATGGTACCACTTTGTAAGACAGACCCAGCCTTTCTCAGAAGGTTGGATGACATCCGATGCCTGCGACCAGACGCATTCCCCCGAGACTGCTGCATACAATAACATGGTGCCCACATGTTCAGTATGTTGTATAGTACAACTTCAAAAAGTTAGGGTATCCTGCTACATACCTATGCAATTCACTGAAAAAACATTGCTGAAGGAACATTATGCGTAGGTTGCACTAGTAAAAACTGATGCAATTCATTGAAAGAAAACGTTGTTAAAGGGATGTTATGGTTAAGTTGGACTAACAAACACTTGCGGTAGCAGCCCTGTAGTTATGGTTAAGTTGCTCAACTCATACGAAGAGCACTTTTTGGGCGGCTTATAACTTTGCTTCCCCTGGACGAATCATTACCAAACTTTGCAAAAAATGTATATGGCCCACCTGAATCTTTCTGGCAAGTTTGGTGAGGTTTCATCGGGGGGAGCAAAGTTATGGGGGGGTCCCAAATGTTTTGTTTGTTCCATGGACTCAATGGAAAAAATAATTTGCTCACACCTACAGCCCACCCGCTGGATGGATTTTCCAGAAATATGCGGCAGGAGCGGCGGCTTGGTCCCGAAAGTGTGCTTTTGTAAATTTGGTGTAAATCCGTCCTATAGTTTTCTGTAAAACAGGCAAAAAGTAGGTAAACAAAGTGTGATATCTGAGATCGGTCCGCAGACTCAAATCCCTGTTCGGTCCTCAAACGGGCATCCGATCGGCCTAGAGAGCGGCGTGAGGTCCGCGGACATAGGGCGCACCCAATGATTGCATGGTGAAAAGCGTGTAGTGCGTCAGATTTCTGGAAATGCCCTTGATGTTGGATTTGGGGATAGCGCGAACATCAGAGTAAAAACATATTAAAAAACACAACTTTGCACTTGTCAAACTTATCAAATAATTTCTGGGGAGTTGAGGCGTGATGAGGATGGTATGGGATATGGGCGTTAGAAGCAAAAAAAAATTATGTTTTGCACCCCCAAAGTCCAAGAACAGTCCAGCTGTTTGGTCACAGTTCTGTAATGTTCGAGAACACTTCAGATGTTCACGGACATCTATGCATATTTCTGCATTACAGGGTTGGTGAAAAGCAGTTTTGGATTGCTTATAACTTTGCCGTCACTCAATGTAACTGCATGGAATCTTAAGATGTTATGCTAGACCTGTTTCTGAATGGTTCTGGAAAGTGTGGAGCTGTTCTGTCAAGAGGGAACAAAATTAGAGGGGGTCCCAAAATATTGAGAAGGTTTATAAATGCTGTGTCATTTGATGAATCTGCACAGAAGTCTGCAAAAAGATGTTAAATCTAGATGTACATGTATTTGCAAAGATTGGTGGGATTCTGTAAAGAGGGGGCACAATTAGGGGGGGTCCCAAAATATTGTAAAGGCTTAATGTGGTGCCATTTGATAAATGTACACAAAAGTTTGCAAAACGATTTTAGATCTAGATATAAATGTTTTTGTAGAGTTTGGTGGGATTTCATCAAGAGGGGCTAAATTTGATGGGGGCCTCAACATTTTTAGATGGCTTACAACTTTGTTGCTATTTGATGAATGTGCACAAAAGTTTTCAGAAATATTACAGACCCAACTTTGAATGTTTGTGTAAAGTCTAAATGGATTTTCTCAAGTGGGGGCTAAGTTATATGACTATTGTATGTACATACATTTTGGCACTTTGGAAAAAATAAAACATAGCCAGATTTCCAGCAAACTCGTGCAAGGATTATTGGCAAGGACCTTAAAGCATGGTTTTGGAAATGTGCCCGTGTTTTATTTTTGACAAGTGTCATAATCTAGGTACAAAAAATAGTGATATACCTTAGGTGACTGAGATATAGCCTGTGGCCATTGGCAGTGGCCAGATTGTCTGGGTCATGGCATAAGGTCATGACCCAGACAATCTAGCTATTGGCTATGACCACAAGGGACGACAAATGGGGATAAGGTGGCCATGTCCACTTGGACCGGCTATGTGGTAAAGTTATTCGAAAGTGGGATAGGTTTGAAAGGGAAAGAAATATGTGCTTGTGGTAATATGGTCATAGGGTTCTCTTTTCGCCTTCTGTAGGCTGCAATGGAAAGGGAAGAGGGGCCCTGTATGGAGCCCCGCCTACGCTTTCCATGGTGGCCTTCTTGGAAAAAGATTTTCCTTCCCACAGGCGTCCCGCTGTAGGAAATAAAATATTTTTTTTTAGCACCCAGGGTTCCCGCTTTGGGAACCCAGGGTTCTAATGGCCTTCATCACCCATTTCAAGGCTGGAACGGGTGATAACGGTCCAGAGCCCTCGTTATCTGCCCTTGCTTCACTTGGGCTGATAACTTGGGCTGCCAGGCCGTTATCCACCATTCCAGTCCCTGGAATGGGGGATGAATGCCACAATATCACATTAGCATAACACAAAATGCTAATGGAAATGTTGGAAAATCTTATTCAGTCTATGTACTTTACTGAGAAATGTATAGTACGTGGAGTCTATAAGATTTTGTTTAGTTCTATGTTTTAACTGTGAAAGGTGGTTTCTAAAGGAACCTTTCTTTTGTTGTTTTTTTAATATATTTTTTTATTTTTGCAGGAGAGGTTAGAACAAAAGGTGGGGAGGGAAATGAAGAAAGAGGCACCAAGCACTAATATAGAGGGCAGGTGGACAGGAGAAGATGTTGCGTGTGTGTTACTTCTAAGGTAGGGGGCAGTGTTTCTCATGCTCCTTGATTACAGCTTCAGAAGCACTTCAAAATTGCTTTCCCGTGCAGAGTGATGTGTTGCAGTATATACAGAGGACTGTTGTCTTCGAAAGATATGGATCAACAGTCTCTTTTATTGCTTGCAAGGTAGCTGGTGGGATTTTGTGTCCCACAGAAGTGGGCTGTGTGGTTGCAATGTTGGGTGAGGAAGATGAGGTGGAGGAAGACAGCCTATTACTTGCTAAGAAAGGAAAAATCTTTCTGAGAGCATTGCAGTGGTTAGATTTGGTGTGGCGGCACATGGAGGTGGTCCAGTACGAGTACTGTCCAGGTAGTCCACGACACTCAGTGCATTTCACTTTGGTAGCTTTAGCCTTTGGTACATTCCCAACAGTGGTAAATAAAAGCCACACCCATGATTCCCTCTGGGTGCTAGAGGTAGGCACTTTCTCTACCTCATCTTTCTGGTCCTCTTCATTGTCTTAGGAAGTACTGCACTTTTTTGTTGTGTAGGTCCTCCAGCTGGTGGTGGTGGTGGTTCTTGGGGAGGAGGAATGGAATAGCTGATGCCATTTTTAAGCTAAATAGCAGTTTTGCTAAAATTCTTCTAATTATGTACTGTGTACTAAATTGTTAATGGGTAATGTGTAAAAGTAGGTGTAGGACCTGTGCAAAGGTAAATGTTGAGGTTGAAAGTTTCTAGATCTGTAGAAAATGCAGTTCTGAACAGTCGTTGAAGCACGGACCTGATCGCGAAGTGTGGACGCGTTCACGGACACGTCATCATGCAACGCGTGAGTGCATGGTCACATGGTACTGTCCGGAAGGTCCGCGATGAAGTCGCTGACGTCGACGGATGCAAAAACATTGGAAAAAGTTGCAAAAAGTGTATAGACTTGTTAAAAATGATTCTTGAAGGTGGGAATTTGGCCAAAAATGTTGCTTTATAGGGGTATGTATGATATTAGTAAGTTGTAGGGAAATATCATGCACTGGTAAAACCCATGAAATTCACTGAAGAAACTTTGTTAAAGGGATGTTATGGTTAAGTTGAACTAATAAAAATCCATAAAATTCACTGAAAAAACTTTGTTAAAGGGATGTTATGGTTAAGTTGCACCAATAAAAACTTATGAAATTCAATGAAAAAAGTTTGATTAAGGGATGTTATGGTTACAAGTTAAACTGAAAAACCTCGGAAATTCACCAGTTATGGTAAGCTTAACAACCATAACTGGCGCTACCACCATGCACTGCTAAAACTAACATCCAGCACCCAGGACATCAAAGATGACATCACTGATGTCATTGATGACATCACTGATGACATCACATATATGGGCCACTTGTTTTTGTTCACTGGCATATCTAGGCAAGGTGGTTTTGGTCACTGACTGTCAGAATATTATATTAAAATTCAAAAGTTTCTTTGTACCTAGATATTTACCTCGTCATGTGTTCTTAAAGTACGTTCCTTAGGGTTTGGTCTCAGCTCATGGTGTGCATACATGGGGAAATAATCCGGCCCAACACACAATTCATTTGTATACATGAAGATACACTTTAATGTTATTAACATTTTCTGATAATGCTGTTTCTTTCTTCCTTACTTTAGTTTCCCTGTATGTGCCTCTGATTTGTATGCATTGTGCATCTTCATATGTATTGTTTGTACTAACACAAGTGTGTAGTAAGTCTTGAATTGTTAGCTATTTATTACATGCGTAACGTTACTCAAAACTCTGAAAAGGTAGCATTCATTATTTTGGCAAAAAGACCCAAGGCGGCGGGCCAATACCGCCCCAGGTAATGCCACCGGGGCCGTAGTTACAGGCCCGAGCTTAGCGAGGGCCTTAACGAAGCCCCAGGGGCATTACCGTGGGCGGTATTGGGCTGCCGCCGAGGGTCTTATTGCCATTAGTACCCCGGCCCGTTAGACTGGGTTACTAATGGCATCATTTTCTGAAACAGAAAAAACAAAACAAAAAAAAGTGAAAAAGAATGGCCGCCGGGAAAGGGAAAACATAGTGCATTTTCCCTTTCCATGGCGGCCATCGAGAGCAGACGCGCTGGGAACAGAAGTGTTTCCAGCGCGTCCGCTCCCAAGACAAGAAGAAAAAAGAAGGTAAGTGGGGTTGGGAGGGTGAAAGGGAGGGAGGAGAAGGGGAAAAAAAAATACGTACCGCGGTCTCCGGTGGGGGACAAGGGAAGCCTCCAGCGGTGTGGAGGCTTAGAGCGGGGATGGCCCGCTCCGAGTCTCTACACCCTGGAGGCTTCCATCCTCCCCCTGCCGGAGACCAAGGGACAGAAGGTAAGTGGGGTGGGGAGGGCAGGGTGAAAAATAAAAAGTCTTAACCGAGTCCCCGGCGGGGGACGAAGGCAGCCTCTAGCCATGGGGAGGATCAGCGCAGGGATTAACCCTTTCGAGACTCCTCATTGGCTGAGGGGCTGCCACGCCCCTCGCCAGGAACAGAGTACCCGGCACGCGCAGGACGCACTGGCATACAAGGGAATACCGTGTGGTATGGCTCGCAAAAAAAAGAGCCAATCCACGCGTTGTATTCCCGGTGCGCTGCGCGTGCCGAGTACTAATGCACTATTCAAAATTACAAGATTAGTAATATTGTACTTCTATGGTGCATGCTGCAGCCATTGCCTATGTTTATGTATGATTAGGTTCCTGTATTAACATCAACATTCCAATAAAATGTTGTTTAGATGAATACATTCTTTAATAGATTAAGTAGTTCATGATAGGTCACCTGATCACACCTTACCTCTTGTTACCAACATTATAAACACAACCCCTTGTAGGGATTTTTCATAAAAATGAATTCACTGCATGGATTATGCATTGTGCGTTACGTATTGTTTCTTTGGGAAAAACGACTCCCTCTCTTAAAAGTGAATCCACGTTGATAAGCTGGTATGTATAAAACACTTGCCATTTGTCTCATTTAGTCAGCTTGCAAAGTTAGATTTAAACAGACACAGATTGTTGCCGCTGGCACAGCGATGGAGAATTAATATTGATCTCTCGTTGCTTCTTGCAAAAGGGCACAAGTAAACCAATTTTTAAATTGGGCATGTGTCAAGAACCTCTAGAACAGCAATGAGCAGAGGGGGCTGGAGCTCCTCCGCTCTATGCAGAAAGCGCAGGCTTGACGTGCAATCCTGCGGCTACGCTTGGTTGTGGCGTCGAAGCAATTACATTTCAGTCACTTGCTTTAGCTCTCTCTTGGCAAATCCTCAACGTAGATTGACCGGGAGAAGGACCTCACCTCTTGAAGCAGCTCATGAAGAACTTAGCCAGGGCTGGCACGCTTACTGAGGAAACACAAGAACAGTCAACAGCCTGGAGGGGTGAGCTCTTTGCAAGCATGCATCAGTCTGTATTCACGTAAAGTAATACCGTAAATGAACCCGCAGGCTTAACTCCTTCCTATCTGTTTTGGACTATGGACATGTTGGTTTGTTTATCCCAACTCTGATCCCACCACACGCTGTTATGCCTTGAGACCTCCTCACATTACCTAAGCAAGGAGAGCCCCCAACAGATGCGTTCTCCATGCGGTGCCTGGGGTACCGTGCGGCATATGCAAGATTGCACCTGGATGCTGGTGGCCACACCTCACCCTGTAAAAAACGACAAGTATTGCCAATGACCAATTCTGGTTGATTCTATGTTGAAATGCCGAATTTAAAATAACGAGGCAGAAAAGGGGACTATTTTTGGTCGAAATTCGAAAATTCCTTTTTCGTTTCTTTGCACTTTTTAAAAATAAAAATGCAGGGGGAGATCTCACCAAGCTCCCCCCACATTCCCCCTTTCTTATTGTATACCCTTACCCTTTCTTATTGTATACCCTTACCCCACCTCCATCTATTTTTTGCTTAAAGCATTGCGCAAACATCGAAAAATGTAATTAAAAAAACTCACTGTTTTGATCCTCGTTATTTGGTCATTCGCTTTTATGGGGAATTAACTTCTGGGTTGCCTCCCGTTTCCACCAATCAGAGTGCAGGTCCAAAATCCTTACAAAAGCCCTTGAGGAAAGTAGGGTGTCCTATTTAGTAACCTACCCCCTCCCACTCTGACACAACATTATGTTTTAGGTCAGGGCAAGGAAACGTACTTATAACTCCAACATCCTAGTCTTCTCAGAAGCCCCATTTGCCTGGAGAAAAGGGAAGAGTGAGTACAGGCAGTTCCCTTCTTTTAACTACCCTTAGATCTGCTTTCGCCAGGCAATCGTAGCCAATCAGGAGAGAGCCAGTGCACAGAACAGGGCTTTTTCTAGAAGCGGTAGATAACTGCATGCTGGGACTGCTCTCCTAGTCTCTAGCACACTGTGCTACCTAACCTCGAACTCTCTGTCAGATCCTGATTCTGTTCACCAGGTTATATGTGATTTTATCAACGGATGTTACAGAGTGATGCATTTCATCGGGTCCCCCCAAGACCCCTGATTTTCCACCCTTATAATGTCACTCCAACCCCATCCCGACCCATTTTAACCTCTTACCCCACTATTATTTATATATTGATTTAATCTTTTCTGTGTTTTTCAGTGTTATTGTCCGCTCTGTTGTGTACAACTCTGTAATGTTTGCGTTAAAACTATTGGGTACCGCTAACCACTTCTCAATGATTTCTCTTCCAATCTTACCACTGCTCGTCCCCTTCTACTCCTCTGTTCCCCACCCCCTCCTTCTTACCCTTTCCCAAAGCGCAGTAAAACTCTCTGAAGTCGGCAAGACCGTATAAACAAGAAAAGAAAATGCATGCCCACATCATGAGGGCTGGGGAAATGGTGAGGTAGTGGGGCTTCACCCTACACCCTCCACTCCGGCGAGCCTCTCACCAGGGCGGTGGCAAATTATTTCATTCCCAAATCAGTCCGTTTTGGTCTTTAATGCTAGTGGTTGCTCTTCACATCATTAGTCAACGGAAGTGGTTTGGTGTGAGAAGTCCAAAGGTGCACATTTGATGTGGCAGAAACATGTCTGGGGTTGCTTGCGATCTTGGGCAGAAGGGATGTGACCAAGCATTTCAGGCTGCACTGCCCCTTAAGAAGCTAGAGCAAACTAGATTTGCATATGTTGTTTTGCCTTCTGCAACAGTGTGGCAGGCTGAACAACGATTGCTTAAAAACGTGCTCAAAGCAGTCCCAGTGGCTGATTTATTAAAAATAATTCCCTCCATTGCTCTTCAGTTTTGCATGTTGCAGCAAGTTCTATTGGCCATGGTTGGTCAGCCCAAAAGCAGTAGGCTATCCATAGCAAATGGGTGGGTCGAATCCACCAATCATGCACACATTATTCCATGATCAAGAGCAACGGACACCTTTATCAATACTCCCAATCCTGGATCTTTTCCATTTCAACCCCCCATAGACCACATACCCCACTGGGTCATTTCAGCTCATCAATAATCACTCTGGATTCCCTCATTGATAACCTGGACACCCTGATGAAAACCATCCATCCAGGACTGTCTCCTTTTGCCAAACGTACATCGTGAACCAATGAAGCCCATTGACCACGGCAAAGGACTCTGCAAGACCATTCCAAATTGCCAAAGACCACCATTTGAATATCAGCAATGCGGTAAAGAGTCGTTTCTCTTCAATGTCTACGCCCACCTTATGAGGCCATTGAAGATGCAGGGACTTTACACAGCAAGAGACAAGAGAATTTCTGAGCATCCAGAAAGAGTCAGAAATGCTGAGCAGAAACCTGGAGTCCTGAATGGCCAGAGATTTTAGGCACCACAGACAACAAATAACATTGCATGACCATGACATTGAGAACAGCAAATGCATTGGAGTGCTGGAGAGAAGGTGGACAGGTATCATCCTGCAAGCTGGGGAGTGGACCAGTTAGAGCCTCTTTGCACAAAGACTAGTGCTGTTTGGTCCACGTTAGAGGGACTTGCATGTTACGGACTCGCTATCCAGATGTACGAGGCATGGGAAATATATGCTGATGACGGCCAGGGTACGGAGAAAGGCATGCAGTAGAATCCCTAGCTATGGGAAGTGAACGGAGGAAGAACATGGTACAATCAGGGGGTGGGTTCATCTCATATGTGTGATTATGAAATGGAGATTCACGGAGGAAGGGAGTGAGATGAACACCTGGATCCATGCTTGTAGATGACGTCCTTAGTGCTACCTTAGAAATACAGACACTCGTAATAGAGGAACGCTATTCACAGTGCATGCTGGTAGATGAGGTCCTGAATGGCAACTTAAAACTAAAAGGAACTAAAACAGAGAAAGACTATTTACATTGCATGCTTGTAGATGAGGTCCTGAATGGCAACTTAAAACTAAAGGGAACTAAAGCAGAGAAACACTATTTACATTGCATGCGTGTAGATGAGGTCCTGAATGGCAATTTAACACTAAAAGGAACTGAAACAGAGAAACACTATTCACATTGCACAATGGCAACGTAAAGGAATAGTGCGCTCAAAAATATTATTGTCCCGAGTGTTCGGGCATGTGGTTTTAAGCAAACATTGATCGATCGTAAAAACATTTCCTATGCACCTTACTGTAGTTTTCCTCACTTATACACATGCAAAATCAGGCTGCAGGGCGCGGCCATCATGTGCTCATCTTAAACGTTTCTGCATCGCCCTAAAGTGAACTGCCCTCACGGCACTAAATCACATCCCCCGCCCTTAAGCTGACATCACTAGACGTGTACGGCCCATTTCACAATGCAAATGCACATCTCGTGTCAATGTTCTCTGAGCGCCAGCTAATGACGTGTCTCCATGGAAATGGCAAGACGCCTCTTTCCTCAATAAGTATAAACAGACCGCTTCTCATCAGACAACATCAGAGTTGCTTTTTCAGTCATTTCACTGTCTTTTTTGTGTATCCTGTGGCTCGTTTCTGCTCTGTTCAGCTATCTATGTTGCTCGTAGCCCGTGCAAACAGATACCAGCACTATCATTACTATCTATTTTAATTTTGTCATATGAAGGCAACAATACACCCCTACCAGTATGAGCCGGAGTATTCCGAGGTGGAATTAGTCGAATGAGAAAGATGTGGAAATGATGGGGCTTCGGATAACAGTTGGGAGGACGAATCACCGGATCAAGAGCCTGAGCCTATTTGCTTGGAAGACGTTTCCACCTGGTGTACCTGCAATTGGTGCGAGGTCATGCCAAACGAGGGGGAGAACTGCTGCTGCAGAGAAAACTCTGGATGCTCGGCCTACATGTTAGAAGAAGACACACCACCGATATGCGTTACCAAACTGCATGACTTCAGGGCAGCCTGCATCAAAAGGTCCGTGTTGAGGATTATGATGGTGCTTATGCACGAACTTCGTGCAAGAGTTCGCCCTCGCAATCCCAGTAACGAGAAAGTGTACTCTAGATTTGATGTCACTTTGACCACTGAGGCCACTAACATTTCTTGTTTGTCTCCTATAATGTCGTAACTTTGATCTATCACAGCCAAATTAATGTAGTTTTGCAATTCTATACATCATTCGCGATTTGGGGAAATCATAGTGGTCATCTTATGTGTCTTTCACGTACAACCTAGAAACAATATTTCTCTGTACCCTAAACGTTACGGACTGCATAGCTGTTCACTTTTATAATGTGTCTACACTTTGAAGCTCAAGTTGATTGATCCATGAAGTAACATTTCTACTGGCAACTATGCCATAGGATACAAGATTGCATTTTTCAAGTAAGGTTTGATACACTAATCATGTTCATTTAAATACAGTGTGTAAGTTTCTCTTCCACAGGTGGTACAGGCTGGTTGCCTATCATGAGTTTACATGGTGGCTTCATGGGAGGCTTGGCTACAGCGTTCGACGAGGAATACCACCCGCCTGTGTGGTTGGTGCCATTCGAGCCACATTCTCCAGTGACAGCGGTCAGTACAGGGGATTTTCCCACACTGTGCTACAACCCGAATTATACAATGTGTAGTGCATTTGTGCCATCCACATCAGCAACAAAATAAAATACAACTGAACTTTCATGAATAGTTTTTTCAATTTTTTAATGAATCAAGGACACTCTCACTTGTCCTGGCAGGCCTGGCAGGGTGGGAACGGCCACAATGCCAAACACCATGTACACTTCAAAGGTATCTTCCGCACAGCAGCCATTGTACACAGGGCCTTCCCAGACCCAGTGTCTACAGGCATGCTTCCCTGAAGCAGACCGCACCCCTGCAATCCACATAAGTGTGTATCCCACCATCAGTGTTCCAGCCCTTTTCTGCATGCCTCATGCCCATCCACCCCCCCTCAAGTATCAATGGCAGTTTGCACCTGTGGCCGTACCCTTCTGAGGGGGCTACCAGGATGGGAACAGCCAATTTGCCAAAAACCATGTACACTTCAAAGGTATCTTCCGCACATCGGCCATTGTTCACATGGCCTAGCCAGACCCAGTGTTTCCAGGCATGCTCCCCTGAAGGAGACCACACCCCTGCAATCCACATAAGTGTGTCTCCCATCATCAGTGGCCCAGACTTTTCTGCATGCCTCATGCCCATCCATTCCCCCTCCAGTATTAATGGCAGTTCGCACCTGTGGCCGTGCCCTCCTGAGGAGGCTGGCAGGATGGGAACAGCCGAGGTGCCAAACACCATCTACACTTGTGTACGAGCGTGATAGAAATAAAATATCAATCAATCACTACAAAGGTATCTTCCGCACAGCGGACATTGTACACATGGCCTCCCCAGAACCTGTGTCTACTGGTTCATCGATTCAGACCGCACCCCTGCAATCCACATAGGACCACGCCACAAACACGTCACTCATTCACATACACACCCACTTTTCTAATTCTTTATAAACTCCTTGATATTTATCCTGAGAACATCTGTGAGCACTGCAAGTCAACTCTTGATCGTGCTACCTGAGAACATCTGTGAGCACTGCAAGTCAACTCGTGATCATGCTACTTGTGAACACATGTGAGCACTGGACGTCAACTCTTGATTGCGCTACCTGATCTCCTGCTACTAACTACCCTGCTTGCTGAATCTAATTGTTTGTTAGTCAAGGTAAGGGCAGGTCACCTAATCATCTCCTTTTGATCTCTAAATTACTATCTATTTCAAATGAATCTACCCAGTAGTGTAATGTTCATTCATCTCATTGGCTTTACCATTGTCTTCTGTTTAATTTGTTCTGTTCTGGATATATAGCAAATGTCATTAGTGTCAATTGGGATAGAATTACATCCTTTGCGGACCATGTCTATATATTGCCTTTTGATGCATGAAAGTACATTCAACGGACAAGTAACACGTTACGATTTGCATCACATCAATCAATTCTGTATGAAAGTTATTCTACTGTATATCGGACTATATTACACAGGTTTTGCTTCTGTGACGAAAACAAACATTGCATAGAAAACTTTGATATAATTCCATCTTTCTCACGCATTCATGTAAAACATTTTTGTAAATGTGTACGTTTTATTTACAGCTTTTTCAAGAATGCCTGCATGTATGATTTATGGTTGCCGTACTAAGCTCCATGACAAACCTAAGGGCACAATAATGCATACATTCCTGAGGAATATAGATCTAATATCAGAATGGGTCAGATATTGTGGATTTCTGCCGGGAGAGCTTATAAGTAGAGCCCACAATGTCTTGGGGGACTTGAGGGCCAATCGATTCCGCATCTGCAGCCTGCACTTTACCCCAGATATGTATGAGCAATCGCAGTACACAAAAAAGCATTGACTCAGAAGGTCTCGTAAATTGCTTCCAAATGCAATTCCAATTCTATTAATGCACACGTGGGACCAAGTGAGTTCTGGATGATGAATTAGCTGTTGGCCTTGGGGTACTGAACAGTTAACTACATGAACGGATTGGTGCTTTCGGTGTAAATGTTTCTTACTAAAGTTTGCATATTTACCAGATTGTATTACTTTATAACTATACTCCATTTTGCTAGACATCTGTCCCTGTTTTTAGGTGCATCATAGAAACTAATTATGAACATAGAAAACTATGCCATAGTGCCCTTTGAAATATGCATAATCTTTTCGTAATCGGTTGCTACACATGTCAATTCTTTTAGGTGAGCATATTGACTGAAGCACAGATCCTCGCTAGTGACGACATCACTAACACGTCCAGTATACCAATGGTGAGCCATACAGACTTGCAGAAGTTCATATTATTGAGAGTTGGATCTTCCCACATATCTAATGCAAATCTAATTTTCCCTTTTACCACTTTGTGACAATGCACTGAAAATGAAGGAGCAAGATTCTGCATCCATTTCTTTTCCGGAGTCAACAACAACTTTGAGTGCCTATCAGGTAGTTTTATTTTGCTTTTCGATTACGAGAATGTGTTATGCTTGGAATTTTAAATAATATGAAATAGTGTACCTATCCTGTGGTTTGTTTACATAATGTTTCATTTATGGGTCTCTATTTATATGTACCATTGTCTGCTTCCTATTGTCTCTGTTCAATTTCACTGTTTTCATCCATACTAAAACAAATACTGTGTTACAGGGGGATGCTGGTACTTTAACTGCAATTATATCATCACGTGGAGCTGGTCCAGAGTATGAGGTATGAATACTGACAGTTCCCTTGAATGAAAGAAAGTAAATCCTACATCGGATACTATAAGGCAGTGACATTCATATAAATGTGCAGTGTTTCAAACTTTTATAATTTTAGTTCTAACATTACAATTTCTAACCTAATGCAGAATACAATGCAAAATGCTTGAGTGCAACATTACAATCAGTAGGTTTTGCACAGTGTACACTTGCCATCAATCAGGTGAAATTTGAAATGTCTATTTTGACTAAATTCAAAAAATAGGGCTCCTGGTGTGGAACCTATTCTACCCAGGAGGGTTAACTAGGAAAACAAAAGATACAAATGAATAGGTCCAAGGATGCTAGGCTCAGAACAACACCTCCACATGTATTATCAAACTCTGCATTGCTAAGGAAGGAATCACTCTTCAATAGTAAGTTGTAGAGATAAATCTCATTTTTTTTATATTAAAGTTGTGTGCAAAAAGACATAAATCCAACATTTAGAGAAATTAAGACATCAAAATGGTTTGCTAAAACAGAACAATCAGACAAAAAAATATATTTACAACACACAGTGCCAAAAAAACATTTTTTGGGACAATCTCCAAATTGTGTGTGTGTGTAACAAACCCGACTCCTATTAGGATTTGCCAAGAAATTCACATATTGCAGTGTACATATTCAAGTCAACATTTGTGGAAAACACATAGAACAATGGTAGGTACACAAAATTATTTTTCTTGCGTAAACAGCATTAATGTGCTGTCGTTTTGGGGGGAGTAGTGCGTCTACACCAGGTGTTTCAGCCGTTTCTAGGTGGGCTAGGTGTGCCTCATCTTTAACACGGCCTTCATCAGGACGGAGTTCTGTGTAGATTGACGTCTGTGCTGCAGGGGAAGGAGACTACAGTCAGGGGGGTGTCTGAGCCAAAATTATTTAGTTTGAGTGAATCACATGTGGTTGATGTAAAATCAAAAAGCACATAGCTTACCTATGGGTTAATAGATTTCACAGGTGCTAAATTTGAGATCTGCTAGCCGCATGGGCTGGTCTCTGTATGGTCCTGTTGCAAATAACAGAGAACGAGAGAAGCAAAGGGAGGTTGAAGCTAAACATGTCCCCGTTTAAAAAGGCATGAAAAAAAGTTTTTTATTATATGCAGGGAAAAAAATCTTACCTCTCGCTGGAGGTCGAAAAATGCTGATCCAGGGTGGTATCAGTGGGAAACAGACACGGCTTGCACAGCTAAAAAATATATATGGCTCAAGGTGAGTGTGGTTACCTAGTAACAACTGTCTCATATATATAGCAGTAAGTACAGGGTTTATTTTAAAGTACCTGTGAGGGTTGCAGCATGGGCAGCCCGTCTGCCAAAAAAGTACGAACTGGAGCTCCTCAGGCTGCTGTGTCACAGTTGAGACTGCAGGGGCCTGACTGCAAAGCGTTGGTAACGCTGTTGCTAGGTCCCTGTAGGTATTTATATGTCAGCCATCTTGGAATGGCCCTAGGATCGAGTGAGAAACAAAATGATGGATTCTGCTCCATCCGGGGGGCACAAAAAAAGCTCAATCAATTATGGGTGTGATTAGTGTCAACGCGAGTCTAAAAAGTTAATTTAGACAATATTGTTGACAAACGGTTGTCATGGCAACCGTAAGCATTGCGGGGTGGCATTGGTTTTTTATACTCTGAGACAACATAGCTAATGGCCCCATGAGGTTGTGATTACCGAAAATACTTCATTTCAATATGTTGTGGCATGGATCACAAAATGTTTATGTGTCTCAGGAATCTCAGCAGAGAAAAACCATAATTAAGTAGGTGGACAGTTTGTATTATATTACTAACAGCCCGAGAGGGTGAGAATTAGGGCCTGTCGCCTGGAAACTTAATACATAGTTTCAGAATGACAGAAAACATTTGGAATTAACAAAGAAAGTATAGGTTTTCATGTAGATGATTTCATACAAAAAAAAAACACAGTGTCATAATGTCTACTGACTTCTGCATTTCATGAAATGAAAAATGATCATAGTGTTAAGAAGTTCATAGCTCATACTCAATCATTGGGCACATGTCATTACAGGAAAGACTTCCATTCAACTGACACATTTAGACCAGCCTGAACGGAGTTAAGTCTGTGGACCCACCGTTGTTCTAATTGGGTCAGCGTTTTGTTCAGATCTCCCCCACGCTTTGCTGGTTTCACTTTTTGGAGGACAAACCATCTTAGATCAGTATCACTATGGTTCTTACTGATAAAATGCTCTAGTAGGGGCTTGTCTGCTACCTTGTTCCTGATACAGGAACGATGTTCAGAGATTTTTCCTATGTAGAGGAGTTTGCAAGGGCATTGTATTACATATATGACACCCTTCGTGTTGCAGTTTGTAAAATCTTTCATTGTCCATTTAACTTGTGCATGTTTGAAAGATTTCTTTTGTAGGGTCAAAGGGCATGCCACACATTGACCACATTTGTGATGTCCAACTATCGGAGGTAAATCCCATAGTGTGTTCTGTGTTTGTGGGGGTGGCTCCATGAAGGTGTGTACTAGAACGTCTCTTAGATTTCTGTTTTTCTTGAAAGCAAAACATGGCACATTGTGCAGAGTGCTGGGGTGTTTCACCAAATGCCAGTTCTTCTTGATGGTTTTCTGGATCAATAGGCTCAAGGGTCCAAAAGTGGTGACACATACCAGTCTTCCCAAATCTTTTTTCGGTTTGTTTTCCAAACAGATTTCTCTAGGTGTATGTTTGGCTCTCTTTTTGGCTTGGTTGATGGCCTTTTTTGGATAGCCTCTCTCTGCAAGTCGTTGGGTTAGTCCTTCCGCATGTTGATGGAATTTTGCCAGGTCTGAACAATTTCTTCGTATACGCAAAAATTGTCCGTAAGGTAAATTGTACTTTAATCCCATCGGATGATAACTTTGGAAGTGCAACAAAGTGTTGCGGTCCGTGGGTTTCCGAAACAACTCAGTTTTTAGTCGATCCCCGGTCTTGTAGATATGCAGATCCAAGAAATCTATTTGGTGCTGGTCCCAATGCATGGTAAAATTAATGTGAGTATTTCTTAAGTTGATCCAACTGTGGAACTGTTGTAGTTCCAAAGGTGTCCCCTGCCATATAATAATCACGTCGTCAATGTATCTCTTCCATAATGAGATGTTTTCTAGGAAGGGGTTGTCTGGCGTGAAGACATGGTTCTTTTCGTAGCGGGCCATATATAGATTGGCAATGTCCGGGGCGAAAGTAGCGCCCATACTCACACCTTTAGTTTGTTTGTAGATTTGGTTCTGGAACAGGAAGAAATTTTCAGACATTGCCAATCTAGTGCACTCAAGGATGAAATTTGTGGGGGTAGAATCTAAGTCTTCTCTGGTGTTCAGGATGTCACGAATGGCTTCTAGACCTTCTTGTTGTGGTATCGATGTATATAGAGCCTCGACATCCATTGTGACAAGGAGGCTATCGGTGGTGAGGATGATGTCATCAAGTAAGTTAATAGTGTGTGTGGTATCCTTTAGGTAGGAGGGCATTTTGATTACAAAAGGTTTTAAAAAATAGTCTGTGTAAAGGGACAAAGGTTCCAGGAGGGATTCACACGCCGATACAATCGGTCTACCGGGCGGTTTTTCTGAATTTTTATGCATCTTTGGGATGATATAGAAGGCTGGGATGCGTGGGTTGGTTTTGTTCAAGAACATCTTCTCATCTTCACATATCCAACCTTGCGTGAGAGCGTGTTGAGTGAGGCTTGCAATTTCGTCTTGGAGGACCTTGGTAGGGTTGTATTCCAAAGGTAGGTAAGCTTCTCGATCGCCCAGTAGTCGTAGGCACTCAATGTTGTAATCAGAGGTATCCCAAACGACTATGCCGCCCCCTTTGTCTGCGGGCTTGATTGTGATTGATCTGTCGGTTTCCAAATTTCTCATAGCAATCCTTTCTTCTTTGTCAAGGTTATCGCTGTAGAAGTTGTCTTTTTTAAAACCAGCTAGTATGGTCTTGGTGACTATCTTCTCAAAAGTTATGATCTCGACGGGAGTCGAGCCAGGTGGAGGATAGAACTTGGATTGTTCTTTTAAACCTGTAGTGTTGTCTGACTTATTCTGTGGTTGTTGTTGTCCAGTGTCTCTGCACGAAGGTAAGTAAACTTCAAAAAAATGTTTCAAACGTACATTTCTGAAGAATTTCCGCAGTTCTAATTCAATCTCGAAAGGTCGTGCCTTTTGGGCAGGGACGAAGGATACACCCTTGGCGAGGAGCCGTAATTCTGGTGGGGTCATAAAGCGGGTGGATAAGATGAAGACTGGTATCCCTGGTTCTGTCCTTGGTTTTGGTACCACTGGCGCGTTCTCATTCGCTGTCCTGGTTACGTCGGTCGTCTCCTGGGTCTTCCTCTTTGTCCGCCCCTGGGAAAAAAAAGTTGTGGTTGCTGTTGCACTGTAGATCCCGGTAAGCTTGAGGTACTTCCACTCCCACTGGAGGAGGTCCCTGCGAAATTGACTGATCTATTTCTCCGATTGTAGTTTTGGCTTGCTTGTAAATCTGTGTAGTATGTAGGTCTGAGAAAAGGATAGGTTTTTTCTTCTGAATAGTTCGCTAGGTCTTTTTTGAACTTGTCCACCTTCCTGTCCAGTGTCAGATTTTTGAACTTGGTGATTTCCAACTCCAATTTATCCAGTTTATCCTTAGCATCCTGAATGGATTTGTCTTCGAGAAACTTGAACACCAGAGAAGACTTAGATTCTACCCCCACAAATTTCATCCTTGAGTGCACTAGATTGGCAATGTCTGAAAATTTCTTCCTGTTCCAGAACCAAATCTACAAACAAACTAAAGGTGTGAGTATGGGCGCTACTTTCGCCCCGGACATTGCCAATCTATATATGGCCCGCTACGAAAAGAACCATGTCTTCACGCCAGACAACCCCTTCCTAGGAAACATCTCATTATGGAAGAGATACATTGACAAAGTGATTATTATATGGCAGGGGACACCTTTGGAACTACAACAGTTCCACAGTTGGATCAACTTAAGAAATACTCACATTAATTTTACCATGCATTGGGACCACCACCAAATAGATTTCTTGAATCTGCATATCTACAAGACCGGGGATCGACTAAAAACTGAGTTGTTTCGAAAACCCACGGACCGCAACACTTTGTTGCACTTCCAAAGTTATCATCCGATGGGATTAAAGTACAATTTACCTTACGGACAATTTTTGCGTATACGAAGAAATTGTTCAGACCTGGCAAAATTCCATCAACATGCGGAAGGACTAACCCAACGACTTGCAGAGAGAGGCTATCCAAAAAAGGCCATCAACCAAGCCAAAAAGAGAGCCAAACATACACCTAGAGAAATCTGTTTGGAAAACAAACCGAAAAAAGATTTGGGAAGACTGGTATGTGTCACCACTTTTGGACCCTTGAGCCTATTGATCCAGAAAACCATCAAGAAGAACTGGCATTTGGTGAAACACCCCGGCACTCTGCACAATGTGCCATGTTTTGCTTTCAAGAAAAACAGAAATCTAAGAGACGCTCTAGTACACACCTTCATAGAGCCACTCCACCAAACACAGAACACACTATGGGATTTACCTCCGATAGTTGGACATCACAAATGTGGTCAATGTGTGGCATGCCCTTTGACCCTACAAAAGAAATCTTTCGAACATGCACAAGTTAAATGGACAATGAAAGATTTTACAAACTACAACACGAAGGGTGTCATATATGTAATACAATGCCCTTGCAAACTCCTCTACATAGGAAAAACCACACGTGCCATCAAAATGCGCATCTCTGAACATCGTTCCTGTATCAGGAACAAGGTAGCAGACAAGCCCCTAGTAGAGCATTTTATCAGTAAGAACCATAGTGATACTGATCTAAGATGGTTTGTCCTCCAAAAAGTGAAACCAGCAAAGCGTGGGGGGGATCTGAACAAAACGCTGACCCAATTAGAACAACGGTGGGTCCACAGACTTAACTCCGTTCAGGCTGGTCTAAATGTGTCAGTTGAATGGAAGTCTTTCCTGTAATGACATGTGCCCAATGATTGAGTATGAGCTATGAACTTCTTAACACTATGATCATTTTTCATTTCATGAAATGCAGAAGTCAGTAGACATTATGACACTGTGTTTTTTTTTTTTGTTTTTTTTTGGTCAATGTATGAAATCACCTACATGAAAAACTATACTTTCTTTGTTAATTCCAAATGTTTTCTGTCATTCTGAAACTATGTATTAAGTTTCCAGGCGACACGCCCTAATTCTCACCCTCTCGGGCTGTTAGTAACACAATACAAACTGTCCACCTACTTAATTATGGTTTTTCTCTGCTGAGATTCCTGAGACACATAAACATTTTGTGATCCATGCCACAACATATTGAAATGAAGTATTTTCGGTAATCACAACCTCATGAGGCCATTAGCTATGTTGTCTCAGAGTATAAAAAACCATTGCCACCCCGCAATGCTTACGGTTGCCATGACAACCGTTTGTCAACAATATTGTCTAAATTAACTTTTTAGACTCGCGTTGACACTAATCACACCCATAATTGATTGAGCTTTTTTTGTGCCCCCCGGATGGAGCAGAATCCATCATTTTGTTTCTCACTCGATCCTAGGACCATTCTAAGATGGCTGACATATAAATACCTACAGGGACCTAGCAACAGCGTTACCAATGCTTTGCAGTCAGGCCCCTGCAGTCTCAACTGTGACACAGCAGCCTGAGGAGCTCCAGCTCGTACTTTTT
Source organism: Ambystoma mexicanum (assembly GCF_040938575.1). Taxonomy (NCBI): domain Eukaryota; kingdom Metazoa; phylum Chordata; class Amphibia; order Caudata; family Ambystomatidae; genus Ambystoma; species Ambystoma mexicanum. Next base: position 1,204,267,852 of record NC_090934.1, on the reverse strand, counting down.
TGGCAGACAGGCTGCCCATGCTGCAACCCTCACAGGTACTTTAAAATAAACCCTGCACTTACTGCTATATATATGAGACAGTTGTTACTAGGTAACCACACTCACCTTGAGCCATATATATTTTTTAGCTGTGCAAGCCGTGTCTGTTTCCCACTGATACCACCCTAGATCAGCATTTTTCGACCTCCAGCGAGAGGTAAGATTTTTTTCCCTGCATATAATAAAAAACTTTTTTTCATGCCTTTTTAAACGGGGACATGTTTAGCTTCAACCTCCCTTTGCTTCTCTCGTTCTCTGTTATTTGCAACAGGACCATACAGAGACCAGCCCATGCGGCTAGCAGATCTCAAATTTAGCGCCTGTGAAATCTATTAACCCATAGGTAAGCTATGTGCTTTTTGATTTTACATCAACCACACGTGATTCACTCAAACTAAATAATTTTGGCTCAGACACCCCCCTGACTGTAGTCTCCTTCCCCTGCAGCACAGACGTCAATCTACACAGAACTCCGTCCTGATGAAGGCCGTGTTAAAGATGAGGCACACCTAGCCCACCTAGAAACGGCTGAAACACCTGGTGTAGACGCACTACTCCCCCCAAAATGACAGCACATTAATGCTGTTTACGCAAGAATAATAATTTTGTGTACCTACCATTGTTCTATGTGTTTTCCACAAATGTTGACTTGAATATGTACATTGCAATATGTGAATTTCTTTGCAAATCCTAATAGGAGTCGGGTTTGTTACACACACACACAATTTGGAGATTGTCTCAAAAAATGTTTTTTTGGCACTGTGTGTTGTAAATATATTTTTTTGTCTGATTGTTCTGTTTTAGCAAACCATTTTGATGTCTTAATTTCTCTAAATGTTGGATTTATGTCTTTTTGCACGCAACTTTAATATAAAAAAAATGAGATTTATCTCTACAACATACTATTGAAGAGTGATTCCTTCCTTAGCAATGCAGAGTTTGATAATACATGTGGAGGTGTTGTTCTGAGCCTAGCATCCTTGGACCTATTCATTTGTATCTTTTGTTTTCCTATTTTGACTAAATGACATACACTGTTTACAAGGGTATGTATGTAAGCAATGTTTGTGATGAAAGAATTTGATTTCAAATACGATTAACTTTTTTTTAATGACTATTCTATTCAAGGAATGTATGCAAGGTCGGGAATTAGATGAGGAGGCACATGGATCAGAGGCGGTGGAACAGCTTGCTGGTGCGGTCATTGCAGTGAAGAACACGGTTTCACAGAAAATTAAGGAAACAATGGTAACTTAAAACAATTTAATTTACTAAAAGTGTTTTGTGCTGGTGTTGTCTTCATAACATGTTTTTTATTTAATCTAAAGTGCTATATAATGTATGTTGAATTTACATTGAACATGTTTTTACAACCCATCTCCCAGAGGCCCAGAAGGAAAAGAAGTATAAAGACACAGAAAACAAATGAAACCAAATATGCTGCTTGCCAAACCGGTTTCACCATGGAACAACTATTATTTGAGGGGCAGTGTGGTCCAGTCAATAAGCAGACTCGAGATACTTATGCCCAATGGCCAGAAAATTAATTGAATGTGACAAGCGAAGCAAGCAAAGTGTTGTTGGACCATTGCTACAATGTGAGAACTCGACAAGATGAAGATGAAACTGAATATAAGGAAGATGCTTTTGAATTACTCACTGACCACTTCACACAATCTACACCCGCAAAAAAAGGGCCACCCAATAAATAATCTACATTGATGGTTTCTCCAATTTGTGTGCAAATAACGCAAGCAGAACTAACAGAGACTGAAGCTTCTATGCAATTGACTGAGGAACTTGCTAAAGATCTTGACTTTACTGTTTCTAGTTTGGCTGATTTATCCACCAAAGTTGAGTCACAAACCACAACCATGCAGGACGATTGGATACAAAAGGAGCAGAAATACATTGTATACGACAGCTGCCTTGTAGAGATTATAATGATGCTGAAATGTGTGCATTTTGTGAGGGGGGAAATATGCGTGGAGCCATTGGTGATTGTAAATCGTGTATCACAAGGCACTAACCTGAAAATCCAAGCCACCTGTGCCCACCTGTTATGCTCACCTGGCTCCCACAGGGGCGTCGATCGGACCCGGACAGCTGCGGTCTCCACCAACGTGATGCGTAGTGCAGAGATGACAGACTGGACTGGCCCTCCTAATCTCGTCTGCTCGATCCATAGAAGTATTCTCCTGCAAGTGGAGAGAGGAGTTTAGCCACCCGTGGATTCTAGCGATGGCACCCCGCTGTTCTCCCCACCAATCACCTCTCCCTTTCAGTAATCTCACCTTATATTCTTGAAAGATGTGCTCTCCATCCTGCGTGGATTGCAGGGGCGCGTAGATACCAGTTACTTCACTGGTTAGAAGGCGTTGGGAGAGTTCCGGATGAGTATTGACTCTGAGGTTCCTGGCGAGGACCAGTAAGTATACAGTTCATAGAGTTCAATATGTCCGATGTTCACTCTTGTCCCATTCCTATCTTATCTTGCAGCTGAGTCCAAGAGAAGTTGGTCTCATGGCAGCTGATGGCTTGCAGGTAAGATTCTGCATTACCCGACGCTGTCCGGTAATATGATGCATGTATTTGACGTGTTGTTTTCTCTCCGTTTACAGGTGCAGCGTATGAGGATGTCGAGAGTTAAAGAATAATGCCTCTGGTGGTAAATCAGGTAAGTCTATGGTGGTAAAAGAGATTGTATTTCTTGGCTCACCTTGTTGTTTCTTTTTGTCCCCTAGGTGCCGGAGTTCGGCGAAGAAATTATGGAGGCAGCGCCGAATCGAAAGATGCTGTGAGGACTGCTGAGTAAAGCGCGGCGCTGCAGCTGGCGATGCGACGCGTGCAGAAATAACTTTCTTTCCTGGTTCAGAGACGTGATGGATCCGGAATCAGGTGAGGAACTGAATAATGTTCGTTTTTTAACCTTGCCTCTTCTTTCCTCTTCTTCTAGGAGCTCCAGATTCAAGACGTTACGCTGCTGAGTGCAGAATAACGCGAAGCGTGTGCTGCTGTTCGGGCATGGTTTAAATAGCCTCCAAAGTAGTCCCAGGTAAGAAGTTCCCCAGAACCACACCCGTGTAAAAAATAGTCCCTGTAGTAAAATAGTCCCATCCAGGCCTCAAGTTGGCTTGGATTCATTTGCAGCATGGTCTGCATGAGGTAAGTAATGCTTATGAGCCTGGCACCCATGGCGCCAGGACTGAATTCTATTATGAGCCTGGTGCCTAAGGCGCCAGGACTGAACCCAGACTGCCCCCAACCGGGGCTGCTGGGGTTTTAATAAATATCTGGATGCCTGCTCCCAGGGCTGATGGGCTTGATCCAGATGCCCGTGGGTAGGCATCATGACACCACCTCCATGATACATTTCATGGTCCGCCCAACTGATGCTGGGCAAAGCGCCAGCTGGATATCTACTGTGTTCAGCAGATCTACTTTTCAGTGGCTCTACTTTTAGTAAGTTGTCCAGTTTCTGTACATTTGTGGGACTTCAGTTCCTCGCTAAAACACAGTACAACAAATATCAACGAGAATCTTTATTCCCCGCTATTAGTGAAGACTGGAACATTGAACAAATGTCAATTGAAAGGACATTCTCTGACAAACGGTTCAGGCTGGCTGGCAATAGACAGTGTGACAGCCCCGGATTTTCAGCAAAGTACTGCACATACCACTTTCAGGACATGGAAAATAAAAGAATTGTGAGTTTGGTGGTCGCGCAGGTGTCAGAATGGAAATCCTCAGTGCCCATGGGGAAACATGGGTTTATAAAATCGCTGGACGATCCCCAATCGAGGGGAATGAAAATAGACCTCATAGCCACCGACAGAGATGTTTCAATAGCCAAAGCATGTGAGAGCAGTTTCCAAACATTCGCCATCTATTTGATGAATGGCACATTGCCAAATCAATCAATAAAAAAAAAATCACAGCTGCTGGTAAAAAAAAGGGTTCTGAAAATATTTTACAGTGGCCCCAGTCTTTCAGCAACCATCTTTGGTGGAGCTCTAAAACTTGTGATGGGTCTGTGGAAATTCTACTTGAAATATTGATGCAGCACTGTTCCAACATTCACTCATATAGAAAACCTACATTTTCACCAATGTGCACATGTACCTTTATCGGAGGAACAGGAATGCAAGACAAGAAGAAGTGGTTGGTCCCGTCTTCACCTCCACACAAAGCTCTTGAGAAGATCATATTTGATAAAACACTTTCAAGAGATCTGAAGGGACTCACAGAATTCTGTCACACAGGAGATTTGGAGGTGTTTCACAATATGTGCCTAAAGTACAGGCCCAAGAGATTGCATTTCGACATAGACGGGATGCAATATTGAACATTACTAGCGGTATTAGTGCATAACAAGAATATAGGAAGAGAACAATCAAGAACTGCAGGAAACTTTGGGATGCTTCATTACACAATGGACTTTGCAAAAATGGGTGGTCAAGCCAATATACCAGGAAATAGAATTTGATTTTGTAAAAGATCTCACTTTTACAGTGTTGGACATGCATACTAATGGAATCGCTCATGATTTTGTTCCTAGGACACATACATTGTCACAAAACATTGCACACAGTCCCTGTCCACTGAAAGCAGACCTTGTAGAACAGTTCACTTCCTGATACAAATGATTAGCAGTGATTTATATGTTCAACAATGTTTATACATTGTACATATCCAATGGAAATCTATTTAACTTGAATTTAAAAGCTATTAAAAGTATAAAGAAGTATTAAGTGTCCAAATTGTCTTTTCAAAGGTATCTTCTTTGTCAATTTTTTGTTGTTGCAAGAAGTGCCTGTTGGAGGATGCTATACAGTGCAACTCTATGCTTTCTCCCTTACCACTTTCGGCGAGCTTGTGTGGATCCTTCACTGATCAGGGAGGCTCAGATGGATATCAGCATGAAAGCAACTGTGGGGTCTGCAGTTGCCTTACAAGCACGTGTCCAAATAGCTGAATAAATACGCATCCCATTAAGCAATGAGACCTAGGCTAGATAACAAACTTGGCACGCAAGAACTATTGACTGTAGGCAAAACAACGCATGAAACAGGGCTGTTGGTGTGAAATAGGTGCATTTTGACCTATATTTTTATGGGGGCATGTGTTAGGGGTCATTGCTATCAGATGCCTTATCAGAAGGGCTGATCTTTGATTTGCGGCCTTTGGAGTCTTATGATTTCAAACACAGTGGGGATAGGTGTTAGTGTTACCAAAATATATGACCACCCCTGATTAGGTTTATGGGAGGTGAATTTGAGGTGGTGTGGGGGTAGGGTCTGGGGACCAGATGTTTTCAAAGGGAACAGGGGTCCTGGGTTCAGGGGACTGTGGCATGGAGATGGCATGAGTCAGTCAGCAGAGACGCATGGTGCACTAAGGTTGGAGCAGGGCTTGGTCTTACATTCTCGTACAAGCACATTTTGTCTGGGCTCGAGATTCGCTACTTGTAAAAAGGAATAGCTGCATTGCCATGAGAACAGGAGATAGGCTGAGCTGACAGAGGTGGTGGGTGCTGGCTGTGCGCGGCGTTGGGAGAATGACCATTTCGTCAGAGGGGCAGAGGGCCTCCAAATAGAAGGCATTTGAAAGTAAAGAAAATGAGGTTCAAAGCATACACATTAGCACAGCGTTAATACACTTACATGAAACATGGGTGATGCAAATAAGTACAGGAGGGGTGGAGGTGTCTCCCACCTTAGCTTAGATGTCATTTGACCGGTACAAGAATGGTTCAGGGGGGCAGGATATACTTCCTCTCCTCCAACATTTGTTAATGCGCGGGAAGTTCAGTGGAGATGGAAGGGCACTTGTAATTATGACTTGTGAGTGTCTCACGTTATCCGCAGAGCACATTCCTCCTCGAAAACAGGGCGCACATAGATGTGACAATGAGGAGGACACTAACTGGAGCTGTTTTCATAAAATAAGTAAATCACTATAAATTTCGAAGAGTAAAAAAGTATTCACAATCACGCGGCATAGGTGGATGCCAGCAAACAATTTGTTTGTTTTTTCAAAAATATTTCAAATGCAACATTAGTCTGCATAGCTAATCGCTCCCATGGGAGTGAAGGTCACCGCGTTTGATTTTTGCTTGTGAGCTGTTCACACCCACGCATCCCACACAATATGTTTTTGATTTGTGGCTTTCCTTCACCAAAAGCAAATTTAGCATAGGCACTTGTAAGAAGGTTTGATTGTTTTTTGTCCTTGGAAGAAAGGGAGGATTCGGAATGGAATGAATAAAGGGAGGTGTGTAAAACCGTCAAATATGATAAGGTTCACCATTCCAAAACTGGACAAAGGAACATGTAATTTCATTTTATGAAAATTCATTGATCTGAAGGGACACTCTGTGTTACGTCCAGAGAATGGAAATGATGAATATTATGTAAATTTTACTGTAGATGAGTTTATAGATGAACTAGTCAATGTTTCATTTTATGACCGGTATTGTTGGTTTACATTGTAATGGGTTGTTGTTTGTGGCATATTGTAACGAAACGCTAAAACAACATGTGTGTACTTGTATTTGTCCCTGGCACATGGGCAGTCCAGCACCGAAATGCATGGAGTCCACGTCTGGGTTCCCCCAGGTTCCACCAATGCCAAATTCTACGCTTATATTCAGCCATCTATGTGTTCTTCAAATTCTTCCGTCAGCTTCCGCATCGACATCCCATTGCGAGCTAAACATACTCCATAGCACTAACCTCTCAAGCACATCATCTTTCCATGATGTTTTCTCTGTGTTTCCATTGTTTCAGGTTTGTGTTCATCATTAGTTTCCACACAGTGCAGAATGAATGGGTAAATTGATAAATTAGAATAAAGAATGGCTACTGAGACACATTTCGGTTATATTTTCTATACAGCTACATCCTACCATTCTGCCAATGTCATTGTTTCCAGATACCTATTGATGGCTTCTTCAGCAGGAAGTTTGCAGTTACACCTAAATGGCTGGCTTTCTATCACGCTGTTATGGGACGATCGCCCCGGGCTGATATGCCCTTTCGTGGTACCAGCGACAAGGAGCAACCTGACATCATTTACGGTGGTCTAGCAACAAGCTGATGCCGAAGTCTTGTGAGTCCAATGTGCTTCTTATACCCAAAGGAACACCGTGTGACTCATGATAAAGATTTGTGGATCGAAAACAAAGAAAGAAAGAAAAAATGTGGTTGACTATGGAAACCGGCAGATGTTCTCTGAGCATTTATTGTGAAATAAAAGCACATTATAAATTGCAGAGTAATGCGGTTACCTTTAAAAATAGCGTTTTGTATTCAGAATTGGGACGCGATGTGCTGTGAAGAGATGTGTGTTGATATTGCGGGATCTGCATCAACTGACGTCAAGACGTAGGTGATGACTAGGCACGTTTGGCTACGCTGCACACTAATGTCACGCTGCACGCTGCACACTAATGTCATGGAGATAGGCGGAAAATATTGCTAAAAATGGTGATGTCAGCTTCAGGGGCGGGGGATATGATTTAGTGCCGCAGGTGCATTTGAACTTAGGGCGATAGATAAACGGATAAGATTAAGCCATGCCCCGCTGCCTGATTTTGCATGTGTAAAAGTGTGGAAAATTAGGGTAAGTTGCATAGGAAATGTTTTTACGATTGATTAACGTTCTCTTAAAACCACATGCCCAAAAGCTTCGGACAATAATATTTTTGAGCGCACTATTCCTTTGACACTAAAGGGAACTGAAACAGAGAAACACTATTCACATTGCATGTTGGTAGATGAGGTCCTGAATGGCCACTTAAAACTAAAGGGAACTGAAACAAAGAAACACTATTCATATTGTTAAGAAGCCATCCAGGTCAAGTTTAAAAGAAATCAATCAAATCTGTTTTGTTGCATTCAGATAGTCGCTGCTCAAGTTCCCAGCTCAAGTCAATGTTAGTGCATGGAGTTCAAGAAACCAGCACACGCCGAAATGAATGAAGTAATTGATGCTGCATTCTAGTCCATGCGGTTCAAGTTTCTAGCATGAGTCAACCGGAAGTGTTACATGTCTGTGTCTGTTATGAAGTTACACGAGGCATTTATGTACAAGTCTAAGAAAAGTGAAACAAGCCATTTCTGGTGCATGCTGGTGGTCGTTGGCCATACAGTGAGACCAAATCTAAAAACAAAGGAAACATTTATGTTGCATAGATGTGGTGCTACGTGCCAGTTCAAATCTAGAAATATAATAAGTAATTTTAAAGCTAAAATAAATTAAACACGTTATTTATTTATTTATTTGTTTAAATTTATAAAGCGCACAGGCAGCCCAGGGGCATCGCAGCGCTGATTACATTCAAGTCTCATAGAAGTGAAACAGAATTCTTATGTTCAGATTTAAGAGGATTGAATTAAGTAATTCAGGTTGCATGAGCGTGGCTTGGCATTACTAACTGGGGTATTTATGCTTATATTTAATTGCTTGCCACTTTTAAATGCAGGCTTTTATCCAAGCCTATGTCTCTGTCCTCCAACTATTAAGACCTTCTTGACAAGAACATAGGCAGAATGTGAAGCCTAGATTGCAGTGTAGGGTCTCTCGCTCCCTCTAAAGCCACAAGCACTGCCTATGTATGGGTAGTCCTCAAGAAAGCCATTCTCTGCTGCGGATTTGAGATGCTGCGCCCAGGAAGGGGAACAAATATATAATGAAATGCTAGCAGACCACATCTCCTGGTGCCTGGCATCCATTATGTACTAATTTACTGCTGAATAATTCCAGCAATTCACTGATAGCCTGTCCAGTGCAAACACCTCCGCGCAGTGGAGTATCTTTGCTGAAGATTTTGGCGGGGGGGGCATGACATCTGAAGAAAAGGTGCCCCAGCCAAATAAATGGGGACAAAATGGTGTGCCATGAAAGAAAACAGCCCTGTCTTCCCCTAAAATTATGCCCATGCCTCCGCGCAGAAGAACTGCCTTTCATTGATCAATGCACGCCTGGGAGCCGGCAGGGCTGGTGGGGGTTGCTGGAGAGGAAAGTCAGATAGAGAGGAAGGGGGCTGCACCAAGAAAGGCAAGTGGGGGTGACTGAGGGAATTGTGGATTGAACTGTTCTCAGATATTATGACATCTAACCACCCTTTCATCTTTAGATAGAATTTCAAGGCTTTCTTTCACAGAGAATCTTTGAAAGTGTAACTATGATTTATTAATGTTATTATATTTCTCTCCCTGCGTCTTGTTGCATTCGTTCTTGATCATAGCTTAAGATTTATTTGGCTAATAACTGCAATGTGCTTTGTTAGCTTTTGGGTCTGGTGCCTGGGTAGGATGTATAAATAAAATAACTGAAGTAAAAGATATGGGGGCAGAGACATAGTAAACTGAAGGGCTAATATGATATGATATTAGATGGCATTTATAACACGCCTATACAACAGTGTTTCAAGGCGCGACAAGCCAAGGGTTGGGGAACAAAGGGAAGACAGAGATAAGGATCTTACTAGGCTAAGTGACATTGAGATTGCGCAAGTCCAGGGGAAGGGGGAAGGGGAAAAGTGTGGGGGGTCAGTGCAGTACATGGGATTGACAGTAAAAAATAAATACAATAAATAAAACAATAAGTAAAAGGTGTGGACAGCTGGTGGCAAGTGCAAGGGTAAGTGCAGACATCAGGTGTCGAGTGCTGTAGGGGACTGAATGGATACAAAAAACAGTCCCCAAGTGCGGGGGTTGCCAGGGAGGCAGTGCAGGTGTGCAACTGACAGTGGAGGAGACCTGGGCCCGATATCAGAGGGTAGCGAGGTGACCAGTGCAGTTTCAGTTTCAGCCAGGAGTTCAGCAGAAGAGAAGAAGAGAGGAGGAAAAAAAGGAGAAGCAAAGAGAAAGTTTTTTGAGGTGCTTCCAGAACCGGAGATGATTCTCCTTAAGTTTCAGGGGGCAGGGAGGCTGTTCCAGAGGGAGGCCCCAGCCGAATAAAAGAGATCTACCACCAACTAGTTGCTTGAAGAAGCGACTGACCTTGAGGGAGTTGGAGGCAGATGAGTGAAGAGCCAGAAAAGGAAGATATTTAGAAAGAGAGAGTTTAAGGTATTGAGGCCCCAGCCCCCAGAAGGCCTTGTCGACAATGCGGAGGGTTTTGAACTTAATCCTCGGAGCCACTGGGAGCCAGTGCAGAGATTTCAGTCCTGGAGAGATACGATCCCTGGGCTTGAGGTCAAGGACAAGTCTTGCAGTCCTGTTCTGGATGAGTTGCAGAGGGCGTAGAGTAGAAGCCGGCAGGTTTAGAAAGAGACTGATGCAGTAGTCCATCCTAGAGAGAACCAGTGCTCTGGAGACAGTGAGCTTCTGGGAGAAGGAGAGGAAAGGAAGTAGAAACAGATGTAGCAGGAGATATTGGGGGTGAGGTGGGCAATAGGGATGTGGTGCAACACATGAAGAAGAAGAACAAGGGAGAAAGAAACACGTGAAGCTAGACCACCAGGGAGAAACCATGTGACAGAGAGATCCAAAGAAACACAAAGTGACCAGCTGCTGGGTGCAGTCAAACCCATAAAACAAGAAGGCTGGGGACCCACACATGAGGTGGGTGACTTGGGGAGAAGCACATGAGAACTGAGGTCTTAGAGAGACTCAAAAAGGCGATAGAAAGGACTACAAGGCTGCAGCACTGGACCCTGAAGAAAAGTATAGAGAACATCTGGGGTTGGAGGTGCAGCGCTGTGCAAAGCCTTGAAACTTGCACACTTCAACAGGATCACTTACTTCCACCTGGAACAGTGAATGTGCCATCTGGGAGGGCCAAGTCATTAGCGGGCAGCTGGCACACAGGAGAAAGAAAGGGACTGTCCACCACAAGTGCTTTGCCTCTGCACTACCCAACCGAAGCCAGAAGAAGAGTGAATGAGATATTGAGAATTGGAAAAGACACTTATAGTCCCCCTGAGTAGCCTTCTGTGATCACGACGTACGTCCAAGACCAATACAATCATGACGCTGGGAAAGCATCTACGTCCCAGGCCCACGCACTGCGACCCATCTAACTCAACATGTGGAAGCGTCTTGAGGCAGCTAAGGCCGGTCTACCTTGATCACGGAGCGACTTGTAAGATCAGTAAGCCAGCCAATGAACTTCAATTTGTGAGCGCAGTTACATGTTTAAGGCCCATATGCACTCTGCAAATGTCTGGCACATTAACGTAATGTAGGATATCCTGCAGGCTTCCCCTGTGACTGTAAATGGGATAAATACAGTGCTGTTGCTTTAAATGGTCTTCAGGGTTACATACACATGAATGTCACGCGAACGCGTTAGCCTGCTACAAAACAAGCAGGGAATTACATACGCGATTCGAACACGATGGCTCGGACGCGTGCGTGAAGTGATGCCGAAGCTTCAATAAAGAATGAAGGTAAGTTCGGTAGTTAGATGCCTTTAAAAATATTGGAAAGCCGGTCAGTTTATTGATTCGCGTATTAAATCGTACGCGGCCGAGCACGAAGGCATCCCCATGACTGCCGAAAAGCTGCGTTGTGATAATATGCAGACGGTAGCGTGGGAAGTGCCTAAGCAAGTTTTTAGATTATGAAGACATTTTTGATCAAACATGTGTGCTTGCCCTTATTGTGTGTCAATAGGGAATCGAGTGAGACGCATTGATTTAGTGATACGAGTCTTGCAGTGCTGACGAGTTTTGCCCCTGTACGGAATAGAACAGACTTTGGCGTGTGTCTGTTGTGAAAATATATATCCAGTGGAAACTAAGTAAGTTAATGTTTTTAACCACGGATGTGTACTGAACCTGATGCCTCATGTCTTTTTTGAATATCCTCGATATGGGCCAATGAATGTGAGAAAGATAGAAACAAGACCATAATTGATGTCATAAGAATATCGAATAAAACTATTCTACACAGAAAACTAATTAAGTAAAGAGTTAATGTAACATATAGAAAAGATGGTATATACACTGAAGTTGATTAGATAATAAATAGAGGAGGCAGCAGGACACTAGGAGTATTTTGATGGTGGTCTGTTCTTTATTAATATGAATTAAATGAATATGAATTAAATGAACATTGGGTTTCCTGTTAAATAGGGTCCCCATACAGCCTGGAATCATTTTGTGAGAAAGAAAAAAGAAAAAAAGAATAAAACCCAGAGGTGATCAGGGCATACTCGGGAGTAGGAATTAAGCCCTGCCAAAGCTAGGTTTTACCTAGTAAAAAGCTCAAATCCAACCAGGATGTAAGTAGAGGCTAGTGTGATTTATGGATATATTATTGTGAGAAAACTGTGAAGTAATTGAAAGATCTTCTGAGAAAACGATGCATTGAATTAAATAAGACAAAGAATAAGGAAAACGTTGTGTGTTTGGAATGGAATCATTGTTTCACAATGTGTTAAATGTACATATGTTTGTTTTTAGATTGTACTTATCCTGTATGGGGGATGTGAAAAGAGGTGTCTACCATCTGAAAAGAAATTGTGTGTCCTGAAGAAGGCCGTAAAAACCATCGGTTGTAGAGACACTAGGGATAGTGTTTCATTCCCAAATAATGGCCGAAACATGTAGACACTTGACAATAGACTAGTAAAATAATATAGTCTTATATCTGTAAACTGCTGAAGTGCTTATAGTGTTTTTTTTACTAAGGCAACAAACCCTGTACAAAGTATATGTTTTTTCTTTTCTTTTTAAGAAGTGAGCGAGAAGAATATGTGGATGTACTAAGAGTAATGTTTGTAGTGTTGATTTGTTCTCTCTCCCTTTTTTAATTGTTCTAAAATGGTCTTAACATTTAATAAATTGACGTGGACTTATTGAAGAACTGACTCTTTTGGTGTGTAGCAATTGAGTGGAATGGTTCCTTTTTCTGTGTTTCTTTGTCTTTTGTATAAAGTTGTATGAACACGGCTTACTAAATTGAAAGGTGAAAGCCAGTATCACAATAATTCTATAGATCACCATGCCAGCCATTGTTGGACTTAGAGTGGGGTAGCCAGTTGCTCTCAATTTTTATAACTGTCTGATAGAAGGTCTCCCGTTCTGAGAGACTGGCCCCCAGAAAACAAAAATTGAGGGAGACTACCTTTGTAGAGATAACTGGCACATTAACATACTGTTAGATATTTTGTTTAGCAACCAAGCAGCCATTTTGAACTGCACAGTGACATTTTTCCACCATCCGCTCTCCCATTTAAAGTATTGAGGGTCTGATGTGCGTGTGTGACTTTTATATATTGAAGGGGATCCTGGGGTTTGCCGCTTCATTCTAGATGGAGATATCATCATCACTACTTTAAACAGCCACATGCGCAGGTACTCTCTTCTTTACAGGTCCGCAACATATTCGTGGTTTTCCCATTCACCTTCATCTGGGGAACATGGGGATGCACTCTTACCAAAGCACCCAAAACACAGGAGAGAGAGAAAACTCTTAGTACCAAGGCATTGCATTCTGGGAATAGAATGCATTTCTCAAGAAAGCACCAAGAGGCCTTTTATAATCTGGAGCACTATTCTGATGGCCATGCTAAAGAAATTCCATTGTGACACATTTCATATAGTAACTAGAAATGGCAACCGTTTTTTGTGAGTTTATTTTATGAGACTGTCGGGAATAAGCACTGCATGAAATGAATGAATATTATGGCAGGGAGTATAGCTCAGAGGCAAGGCATTCATCTTGCACAGCAGCACGGGTTCGAATCCTGGTCCCGTGTTTATGGGCTGGTCTCTGGCATGAAGCGAGATATAAAACCTCCATTTACTTTATTTAAAAAATGACTATGATAAGGGTCATCAGTATATTTCAGGTCTTTCCAGCCTGTGAGGTGGACAACATTGAGGTTTGAGCAGAATCTATATGGGCTCGCCAGATATGTGGCCTGGACCTCTGAGCTACCAAGTAGAAAGAGGTTCTGATGTGTCCAACAAAAGGAGCAGCCCACCAATAGACAGGAGAGGTGAAAGTTAATGTACATTGGCTTCATTGTTTGTGTGTACCGTAAGCTGAGAGTAGTCCCTACAATTGGATGTTTTACAAATATGCCTGAGTCATAATTTTTTGGAACATAATAACATCTTTCAAAGATGGGCACCACCAGCTTCCCCTGCAGCGTTTTGCATGGGGGCCTATCAGCATGTGTTGCCTGCCGTTTAAACATATTTCGGTAGCTCCAAATAAAAAAATAAGGTCGCTAATTATCTCCCAGGGGATCTTGATAGTGAGCATTTAGCTTAAGAGCGGGACTCTAGACATGCTATGGAGTTTGTCAGGAGCGGAAATATAAATACATGGTGTCAGTTGTTTTGCCTTCCTATAGCCGGTTCCATGTTCTTTCATCGTCATTTCTTTTTTTTTTTTATTAATTACTTGATTGACTCGCTTTTGCTATTTTTACAAGAAAGATTCATCGTATCTAAAAAGAGTAGAAAATTAGAAGGAACACGAAAAGAGTGTTTCATTTACTTTCTACACTGTAGTTGTTGTTACCTGTCTCATTTATGCAACAGATCTTGAGATAAGATTAACCCTCGACAGTTGTTTAATTGGTCTTTTCATTTATCTAACAGTATCTGTTCCAGGATTTTGACTGTCGCTGTGACCCACAAATTCTTTTCACCACTGATCAGACGGGCCCACCGAAAGTCTTCTTCGTATATGTAGGCTGAGGCCAGAAGGCTTTTCAGATATGGAGCTTTGATGCTTTGAGTGCTTGGCACAACAACAAGAGATGCCTTACTGTTTGTGTCTGATCTGGATTTTCACAGAATCAGCACTTACTTATGGATGATAGCCCTCTGATTGCCAAGATTTCATTAGACGGAAGAAGGTTCAAATGAGCTCATGGAAAGATATTTCTTAGTTTTCTGTCAGGATATTTCTTCATTAATGCCTGTGTTTCATTGAGTTTCCTCGCCTGCGGTGGAAGATGGGCAGTTCGTTTATATTTTAGTGTTGTATCCAAATGGAGGATCCAGTCAAGTTTGTGGAGTTTCCTTTTCACTTTTGTGGGATTTTGGATCAGTTCTTCCTCAGAGGTTTGAATATCAAACAGTTTTTCCTTGAGATCATGTTCCCACTGGTTGGGCATTTTACAATGTCCACCCTTTAACTCCTTGCTTTATCAGCGTGAATATCAAGGGGCAGTTTTGTAGCAAGGTCTTTCTATAGAGCATCATGGTGTTTTGTTCAAAGATTGCCTGAAGGGATGGAAGGTTGAGTTCTCGTCTAATCAAAACCACCAGGGACGATTCAGGCAAGTTGAGGACTGATCTCCAAAAATAGCTTTCCAGTATTACCCAGATGGTGTTAGGTATATTTGGCATGGTGTCGGCTCCATAAGATATCGATGGTACCACTTTTGCCCTATAAAAGTTGATAGTTTGTTGCAGTGAGAATCGTCTGTACTTTTTATCACCCTGTTTTGTTTGCAATGTCAGATTTCTCATTTTCATGCGAAGAGCGTGCTGCATAGATGATTCAGTTTTAGAGCTATCCACCGTGACTCCGAGATATTTAAACTCTGTCACTTTTTCAATTTCGCAGCCTTCCAAAAACCACTTTACTTTTTCTACTTTCCTGCTTTGCTTTTCAAGTGACATGATTTTAGTCTTGGCTTTATTTATTTCCAAGTCATTGGAATTGATGTATTTTGATAGGTTATCCAACTGTCTTTGCAGCCCGATGGCAGTATGACCAAGCAAAATCATGTTGTCTGCATACAATAGGCGAGCTGTCTTTACTTGGCCAATAGTTGGCAGGAAAGACCTTACCATTCCTTCAATGTTTTTGAAAATGGCCAGGTAAGCAAGGAAGAGATCAGGAGTGAGGGGACATCCCTGCTTTACCCCTCGAGTTGTAGGTATTTCCTCTGAGAGTAGCCCCTGATGGTTTAGGTGTACTTGCATTCTAGTGTTAGTATACAAGGCCTTTATTGGACCCAAAATATCTTCGGGACAGTTCCAAGATGTTAGTTTCTGCCACAATTTAACTCTGTTGACCTGATCAAAGGCTTGAGCTAGATCTATAAAAGCAAGGAAGACTCAAGGCCCCTCTTCTGTGATCTTGCTCTTTAGGACACTCAGTAGCATAATGTTTGCTCTCGTTCCCATGTTTTTCTTGAAACCCGTCTGCAGAGGGTCTGCGCACAGGGAGCGTGTTGCCCAGGTTTGGAATCTGCTTAGTAGTACAGATCTGTAAACCTTTCCGATTACATCTAATAATGCAATGGGACGGAAATTTCTGGGATCGTCCTTACTGCCTTTTTTAAAAATCAGGACTACTGTTAACAAAGTCCATGATGTTGGTATTTCCTTTGCTTCCATACATCTTTTGAAGACCAGGCTGATGAAGGTTGTCCATTCCTCTGGGAGGGTCTTCAAATCGATGGTGTTAATCCCATCTGGGCCTGGTGCTCTAGAATTATTCAGTTTACGAATGGTCTCCATAATGGTTTCTTTGTCATGGAGATCGACCCAAGGGGTATTTTGGTTTTAGGTATATTTGGCATGGTGTTGGCTCCATAAGATATCAATGGTACCACTTTTGCTCTTTAAAAGTTGATAATTTGTGAGAAAAACAGTGAGAATCGTCCGTACTTTTTATCGACTGGTTTTGTTTGCGATGTCAGATTTCTCATTTTCACGTGAAAAGCGCTGCGTAGATGATTCAGTTTTAGAGCTATCCATCGTGACTCCAAGATATTTAAACTCTGTCACTTTTTCGATTTCGCAGCCTTCCAAATACCACTTTACTTTTTCTACTTTCCTGCTTCGCTTTTCAAGTGACATGCTTTTAGTCTTGGCTTTATTTATTTCCAAGTCATTGGAATTGATGTATTTTGATAGGTTATCCAACTGTCTTTGCAGCCCGATGGCAGTATGACCGAACAAAATCATGTTGTCTGCATACAATAGGCGAGATGTCTTTACTTGGCCAATAGTTGGCAGGAAAGATCTTACCATTCCTTCAATGATTTTGTAATCGACCAGGTAAGCAAGGAAGAGAGCAGGAGTGAGGGGACATCCCTGCTTTACCCCGCGAGTTGTAGGTATTTCCTCTGAGAGTGGCCCCTGATGGTTTAGGCGTACTTGCATTCTAGTGTTAGTGTACAAGGCCTTTAATGGACCCAAAATATCTTTGGGACAGTTCCAAGATGTTAGTTTCTGCCACAATTTAACTCTGTTGACCTGATTGAAGGCTTGAGATAGATCTATAAAAGCAACGAATACTCAAGGCCCCTCTTCTATGATCTTGCTCTTTAGGACACTCAGTATCCTCAGTATCATAATGTTTGCTCTCGTTCCCATGTTTTTCTTGAAACCCGTCTGCAGAGGGTCTGTGCACGGGGAGCGTGTTGCCAAGGTTTGGAATCTCTTTAAACCTTCCCAACTACATCTAATAATGCGATGGGATGGAAATTTCTGGGATCGTCCTTACTGCCTTTTTTAAAAATCAGGACTACTGCTGACAAAGTGCATGATGTTGGTATTTCCTTTGCTACCATACATCTTTTGAAGACCAGGCTGATGAAGGTTGGTCATTCCTCTGGGAGGGTCTTCGAATCAATGGTGGTAATCCCATCCGGGCATGGGGCTCTTGAATTTTTCAGTTTACGAATGGTCTCCATAATGGTTTCTTTGTCATGGAGATCGACCCAATGGGCATTTTGCTCACCCTGCGCCGGAGGCCTGGCTGTCGATGGAGATTGAAACAAGTGTCTATAAAACTTCACCCGTGTACCTTCTGCAATGGTATTTATTAGTGTATCGTTAATTGGCCTTTCCGTAGATCTTATTTAGGACCAGAATTCATGCGGGTTATGACCGCTCATGTGTTTCAACATTTCCTCCGAATCTCCTTGGTATAATGCGAGCCGGTGATCTTTTAACCAAGTCTACTATTTCTTTGTTGCTTCCAAAGCAGCGTCTTTGTTGTCTTTAGATTTTTGTTGCATTGCCAGTCTTCTTAATTTGCGCAGTTCACTTCTTTTTGCCACCAAGACTGGATCAAGTTTGTGGTTTTTTGGTTTCGAAGAAGGCCCCTTTTTTTAGACTTCGCCCTGTAGGTCACAAGCAGAGGCTTATAGTCAATTTGGCTGGGTTTCCAGTTTCCAGTTCTAGCTCCTTGATGTCCATTGTAGATGTTTGTTAGCTCTACAATGTTTCTGGCGCTCAACTTGAGTCGATTGCCCTAGTTATTGGACTAAGTTCTGTAGGTAGAATTCACTTTTTTAGGCAGATTGAGGTCCATGTTATAGTCAGCAAGTTATGGTCGCTCAACATGGTTTTTATAACATCAAAAGATGTTAGCTCAGGAATCCTTGAGAACGACACAAAGATGTAGTCAATTGTGGCAGTTGAGTTACCTCTTTCCTAAATTGGGATTTGATAATGACAGCTGAATACAGTGACCGTGTCAAAGGGTTGTCTTGAATCCATTAGGTTTAACCAGGCACTGCCTCTTACTCCAGTTGGCTGTCTGTAAGGATCGGATGGCTTCGTTTGATCTGGTTTTTTACAAGTTGTATTTAAGTCTCCACAAATTAAAAGATGTGAGCCTTGATGTTCTAAATATGCGTTGTCAATTGCATTTTCTATCATCTTTAGGAAGTCGTTGTTCGAAATCCCCTGAGGATTCCAGTATGTGTTCATGAGGATGACTGGGGTAGTAAGGTGTTCCCCTGTTTCCTTATTAAGATGATTCCAAGTTGCCAAGACTACCAAGAGTAGTATGTTTGCTATCAGGATGCTTTCCACCTATATACCGCTGAAATATCAGTATACCACTTTAATCGTCAGTCCTTTTTACGACTGCCTTTTAAACAAGTAGAAAATTACGAAAAAGGAAATCAATTTCTTTTTTGGGGGTGTTTCCCCCACCAAATCCCCCTCCACCACCTATTTTTAACTATTACTGACCCCCCAACCTCTTATCTACCCTATGCCAACCTGCCCAAAAAATTCTGATAAGCTTTTTCATAATTCTTTACTCATTTAAAAGGCAGTTGTAAAAATTACTGTCGATGAAACGATTTTATACCCTATAGCCATGGTGTCTGTGTACAGATGTCCATCCCCTCCCTGTAGGTCCTCAATGATATCACATTGTTGTTGGATATTGAGGTTGTGTAGAAAGGACACCATTACCACCTGCCTGAGTCTTGGTATGTTTGTAGATATTCCGGTGGGTCCCCATATGCCTTCTTCGGGTTGGAAATCACCTAGCTTGTGGGCACTCCGCCCCAAAGAGTTCCTTGCACCCCAATGGGTGGCTCAGGCCATGTTATGGTCCAAAGAGTTCCTTGCACCCCATTAGGTGGATCAGGCCAAGTGATTTTCTCGTAAACGTTCACATTGGACACTAAAGAGAAGGGCAACAAAGGGAAGGGAGAATGATTGCCTACAGGGGAATCCGGCAGCCAAACTCTGCACAAGTAGGAACAGGAACAATAAAACAGAGAGTCCCAAGAAGAGAGCATGAAAGCCAAGAAGGTAGAGGAAGCCAGAGAGCAGAACTTTGGGCTAAAGGAAAGGCACGCGTTTTTCATTGGCATGGCCCCGTCCAAATAGAACTCTCAGGTCCGCGAACTCCAATTTGTTGGTGGTTCCCTGGTTTAATCTCAAGAATGAGGGCAGCAAATCATTTGCAGTTCAAGGTTCAATAGTTTGAAACAATCTTCTACTTACTCTTAGAAACCAAACTAACTATTGTCTTTTAAGAAGCAACTAAAAACACATCTATTTCTAAAACATTTCTCAGAATTTTATAGGGTCGCTCAAAGTACTAAGCATAGGTTCCATATCAATTGCTAGTGCTTTTATGCCCAAGTGTTTTCAGTGAGTTATGAATACAATTTATAGACCATAGTAGTGTAGGAAGGATAGGATCTACGTGATCCGACCGCGGCTCATTTTGCTGCGGCCGGAAAGTTTGCATGGGAAAGGTGCGAACCACCAAAGGTTTGCACATTTCTCATGCAAACACACGTACATACCCACACCCCCACCCACACACAGAATACACCCTTGACACCCTCCCACCCACACCCTCAACACACCCCCACCCACACCCCCAACATAAACAAACCCACTTCTGAGATCGGGAACCAGTGCCGCAGGGTCCTTTTCTTTTTTCTTTTACAGGGGCTGCAGGGGTTTCCTCTGCAACCCTTGCTCACTATACTCCAAAGTATAGTGAGCGGGGTGTTGTGGGGGACACCCCCAAAGCCCTGTTTTTTTATAGTTTTTTTTCACAGGTGTGCTGCAGGGGTGTCCTCCGCAACACCCCGCTCACTATACCACACAGTATAGTGAGCAGGATGTTGCAGGGGACACTCCCGCAGCCCCCTCTTTTTTTTATGGGTGTGCTGCAGGCGTGTCCCCCGAAACACCCTGCTCACTATACCACACAAACTTTTGGTGTTGGAACCTTTGGTGCTAGCATTTTTAGAACTTTTTTTTCATGATACCGTTTAGATACAGGCTTTTTGTACAATACCAAATAATAATGGGACCAAGCAGACAAGATTGCTGACTAATCAGGGGACAAAAGAGGAAACTGGGTGCAAAATCATTAGAAAGACTACTGCAGCCGAAGAACAATGGTACGCTGGCTGAATCTGCAGATTTGGAAACAAGTAAACTAGAAAATGAAACTATGGATGGACTAGGATCCATTAAACTATGAAATGAAACTATAAACTGGAATGTATGCAATATGTATTTGTTTTGCTAATGTATTATCATATGTAACTGGTTAAAACAGCGCCTTGATGCCTCCGGACTTAGGTGCTTTACAAATACAAAAATGAATTAACAAAATAAATAAATAAATAAAGCAGCTATGGACTGAAACTATGGACTTTAATCCAGAAAGCTGTATCTGGAATCGAGGAACCTGGGCGAAACTATGAACTGGATTCAAGGAATCTACACAATAATTTGCAGGCAGGGAGGAAAAAGGCTACAGGGCATTGAACAAAATGAAATTCAGGACAGAGAACAAGGACATCACAGACCAGAAAGCAAGAGGTCTTTAGGCAGAGAGTAAAGGGGACACAGGCAGGCAGCAAGGGCACTGAAATTGACCAGGCACTAGCCACAGCAGACAGTAGCAACATGGTTCTGCAGGAATTCACAGTCCAAAGGAATAGTGTCAGGAAACACATGCAAGATCAAAAAAACTAATAGAGCCAGCTGGGTGAAAGCGCTCCTTCGAGAGGCAATACACTGGGCTGAAACTGTCTGACTTGCTGCACCCGAGCGCCATTTCCCTCCTCCCTCTCCAAACCTTTCTAAGTGAACAGGAAGCACACCCTTTGGACTTACAGAGAGTGCTGTTCTTGAGGGTCTATATGAACACAGCCAGGTAAGGTTTATGACTAACCAAGAGGTGCATCGTGAGACCTGTACTTTGGCCAGAGAAACAGAATCTGATCTTTTGTTCATGAGCAACGTGTTCTTTCATTTGCCATATGTAGACTCCACATCCTCCTTCGTCTATGTCTACTACTAACGATAATGTCACTCACGCCACCGTATTGTGGGGGCCTTGGAGTCATTCCATTCAATGAGTTCTCCTGAAGCATGAATAGTTCAAATAGAAAATGCAAATGCCAACAGTCTGTGATATTACTATGAGGCCACTGCCGCCATGGTTGCTGACACAAGGAAGTGGGTGCTGACTTTGGGAGGTGGGGCCTCGGAACAGTGAGAAGAACAGGACAGTCATTTTAGGTCTGGGCTGCTACCCACTCTGCGGTATCCTAAACTAGCAAAGAAAAGGCAGGAGGGGTAAACAGAGGAAGACTTAATCCATTTCTTTTGTAATGTTAAATCTGCTGATATTTAGTGCTCTATCAATGTTTCTACCGCCTAATAAGACGTACGAACTATGGATAGGTTTCTGGAGTCTTCCACTGTCAATTTAAGCAATGTCATCACCAGAGTGGTGAGCGATGGACATGGTGGAAGAAGAGGAGGGTGGTCGCTTGGCAGGGCGGAAACAGTGCATATTTTGGTCATGTGATCTGAACTAGACTATACATGAGATTTCCCTCCAACTATAGCTAGGTGTGCAGAGGGGCAGGCGCCCATGGCCTTCACTAAATGGATTCCAATTAGGAACTAGTACAAGTTCCTCCCTATCACAAATGAAGCTCTGCCACTACCCTTGAGCACAGGCACCTCCGCAGGTTACAACCACAGCCGCTATTATTATTACCTGTTACCACACAGGTGGATCATATGTGGTCTAGACAGTCGCATATGAGTGATCATGCTTGGCAACGTTCTAACACTTTGTATTTTTCAAATCATAAAAAGCACCATGAAAGACTGGTGAATGGAAAAGGTATGGTAATGTTCAGGGAACCACCAGAGACGTATTGCTCTATATTGCCCATGGCGGAGGCACCTATCTAAATGTCTCTTCCTGAAACAGTGGACATAGTGCCTACCACTAGTTTTTGCATAATAAAAGATGCGATAGACAAAGTCTTTATTATTTCATTAAAACAAATGTGTCAGTGAATAATGAAATGACAATTAAGGGAAAAGTTAACTACCTGTAATAACGGTTCTCCAGTAAAGTTATCTGTCATAGATTCACAGGCTGTTGAATATTCCCCATCGTCAGAATGGCAATCTTCAGGAGATTAATATAAAAGTGCCCATTGTACACAATAATAAACTGCACTCACTTTAGTGGTCTATCAGAGTCATTTTGGGTCATGTGTCCCTCAACCAATGTGCATTCCTTGCCTTAGCACCACCCCTAAAGGCCATTTGCAGATTCATGAACGCACTCATAACGTCCAACAGTAAGCCACCTTTGGGGTTGGCATAAGTCTCCTGTGGGGTTGGCGGGTGGGTCGCATGTAAGTCAAAGATACCAATTTGGAGAACCATAATTATTGGTAACTTTTACTTTTTCCTTCACCAGCATTGCTTCTTTCATAGATTTCCATACTGTTGAATAGATTGCAAAGCAGTAACAAGTACACTTCTCAGGGAGGAGGAAGATTAAAGAAACAGGCTCACCATAGGCAAACAGGCTGCATAAGGACTGCCTGTCTGACCTTGGACTCCGCAGCGTCCTTTCGATGCAGTAAAAGGATGCCCACAGGACCCTGCAAACTAGAAGAACGGGTGGAAATGTTTAAAAGATCACGCGATCCCAATGAATCATCAACCTCTCTGCAAGACTGTTTGGTTGTGGCAATCTGCTGAAGAACCACTCACATTTCGAGTTCCTGCAAGTGGTGGACAGGTCTATTTCCAGTTTTCCACAAGTTTGAATGATGTAGTTTCAACTTCCACTTGTGGCAAGCCTGACTTTCCCTGCTTAACGAATCAGCCACCAGTTGCTGGCTCCCAGTAGATGGAAGGGCATCAGGAACATTCCCTGCTTCCGTGTAAACTTCCTTCACCTTTTTGTCTTGGTGGACAGGGTTTGCGATCTCATGATGTAGAACACTGCTATTGTGTTTTAAGTGTGCTCACGCTATTTTCCCTTTCTGGTGAGGTAAGAAAGATTTCAGCACTAAACACACAGCCCCGAACTCCAGCACGTTTACGTGCAACTGCTTTTCAGTTAGTGACCTCAGTCCATTGGCGTGAAAGTCCCTCAGGCGACATACCAAACCCTCCATGGATTCATTCATCATCACAGAAACTTTGTCATGCTGTTCCCTGAAGGCTGCTCTCCTCCATGAGTTGCTCTTGTTTTTCAACCAAGGAGGCACCCATGGAATGTGTCGATGAGGGAAATCCCATCATCCCATCTCCCGGGGCCTTGATACCACCAGGACTCTGGAAACTCCATTAGTGGGCGCATGAAAAGTCGTCAATTTCAGACTAGGGGAATGCATGACAACAGCATGTCTAGGAGGGACTTGAATGTTCAGACTATTGTCACATCCTTTGAAGATATCGCCTCTGCTTTTGAAAGTATACCGTGAATTTGTTCAACCCAAGGACTTGCCTCTAGACCCATTTTGTCCAACAATGCCTGTAGGAACTGTGTGTAGTGTGATTGAAATATGAATAACTTATTTTAATTAATAGAGAAACCCAACAATGTCAGGCATCTCTCTGTGCACTGCGTGTTCCACCGGCCTTGGTCCAATGTTTGTGGCCGAATCACCCAGTCACCCAGACAGGGATAGACATGGAGGCCTTCTCTTCGGAAATCAGCTGCTACAGGTGCAAGGCATTTTGTGAACACTCTCAGGGCAGACTTTGGATGGAATTGGTGCACAAAGGGCATCTGCTTTGCAGGTGTGGGGGTAACAGGCTGCTTTCAAAGTAATTTGAAAGTGTGGCAAGAGGCTACCCTGGAAAGCACCAATTCGTCCAATGTTATGCTTTTCAATTGATCCACAAAGGTTGTAAGGCACCCATGTCCCACACTGGGGTGCTGAAGTATGGGATCAGCTGATGAAACAAGTCAAGCCTGTTTGCCCAACCGGCTTTTAAACTTAAATCTGCCTTTTCATCTCCTGCTGCTCTGGTAGGACTGCAATCTCACTTTATAATCGGTTGAGTATGAATATCCTCTGTAGTATTAGGAGTAAATGAATGGGAGTCTCTATCAAAACGATATTTGGAGTGAAAGGGCAGATACTGATGCCTATGCTGGAGTCCAAAGACCAGGCTGCATCTGTGTCTTATTCGCCAGGAGAGCGCTGTCCACTTTCTGTCCAAAAAAGACCTCCCAGTAAAAGGGCATCTTAGCCTACCAGTTAGCTACTATCTTAGCCTGGAACTCTAGCTTAAATCTAATGGCTTTCTACAGCTTCCATTCCACATCTGCCTAAGATCTGCGTCAGCAATATCCTCTGTGAGCCATATTGCCTGGTCGAATGCCGACTGCCCCTACCTGAGGAGTGACAGGGTTTCTTGCTCGGTAGTCTCAGGCAAGAACTCTTTATCATACCTGCTCAAGATGTCCAATGAATATTCAGTTTTTATTGTGGTTGCCACTTCGGTGATGACTCACTTTCAAAAAGCATCCGGATGCTTGTCCACTCTGTCAGGGCTACCGTGCAGGGAGAAGATGGGTTGGCTGATCTTGCCGCAGAGACAACGGAATCCAGACTCGGTCAATCTCTTAAGCATTTAAGGGCATTGTCCAGTGCCCTATACTTCTTGTTGAAGCAATCTCTCTTGGCTGGGGGTGTGAAGGGGTTCCTCAAGGCTACCAAACTGTTCTCACAGAAGTCATTGAGGATGGGAATGTTTCATTACGTCAGTAGAGAAACCCTCCTTCTGATGCTCCACAGGGAGCAGGTCAAATATGTTGGCCACCTTTGCCATCATAGCCTGTATTTTCTTTTATTATTTGTGTGGATTTGTATAGCGCACTGCAGCCAAACGGCATTGTATCTAGTTCTATTAATACATGCATGTAGTGAATTCTTAGATTTCTTCAACGGCCTGCTGACAGTTAATATTCGATTTGTTAAATTCGTAGCTCACCTTTAATATTTCTGCACCCTCTGATGGGTCCCCTCCATCCATGCTGCTGCTCCTGAGCCCAGCATATCTTCTGAGGGGGTAGAGGAGTGGGAGACTATTGTGAAGCCACACTGAATGCACTGTCATATTCCAAGTCCAATGAATCAGATTGCAGCATGCCCAATAGCCTGTTCAGGATGGGATTCTTTTATGACAATCATTTGCATCGGATCATGTGCCAGGGAGCACCCGGTTTCCTGTTGGCTCATTAGTGTACAGGGCATACTATCAACATCTTATTGTGTTTATTAATGTGTTACAGTTTATAAATAAACTTTTCACATATAATATGAATCATATACATAATAATACATTTACAATACATGTACACATATTAACATTTATCAGCACTTATTTCATCAAAAAGAAAAGAAAAACAATCATGTAATTTACATACTTATATATGAATATGAATACATATTAATCTAGATTAAAATGTAACAGCTTATCATTTCAGATCAGTTCCTTTCTTAAATTCTGACTTATTCTTGTTCTACTGCATCCCATCAGAACCCTCTACTCTTGTCTTACATTTCTATATCATTCAAATACCGATCCCAAGTAAATTCTCAATCACCAGCCAAACGTTATACATTGCAATGAAGACTTCAAATTTGATGCATTGACATTATGCCACCAGAAGGTTGGTTCCCTGACATGTTCTATATCATGTACATATATTGTTATTGTTATTGTTATTTTGCATTTGTATAGCGCCTTATATACCATTGGTATGGTCTGAAGGCGCTGGTAGGTTGAACGCCCTTGGGAACCGAAGTTCGGGTCAGTGGAAAGATTAGAGAGAGTCCAAAGGTGCGTGTGCGCACCGGTATGTGTGCAGCTGGTGCGGAATTCATGTGGTAGCTGCTTCTTAGCGGTAGGTGTGGTGGTTGAGAGATCAGGGATATGTGTTCGGTCTGGCTGGAATTATCCAGACCGAGTGTGGCGGTGTTAGGCCTGAGGAGAAACGCCTGGCTGGGGGTGTGAAACCAGCCATGTTTACTTAGAGTGATGGGGGGTGAGCGGCAGATGTTGATATGAGAACAGTTATACCGAATGGTGTCATACTATCTCTGTGTTCTAATTGAATGGTGGTGTAAGGAGAGAGTAAGCGTGGGGTGTGATATGCAGTATGCTCTTTCAAAGATTCCTTGCATTCCAAAACAAAATATGCACGTCGCGCAATTCTGAGCGGTCAGGTCTGTTCTATGTGTTTTGGTTCACATCCGTTCTATGCACTATTCACCCATACACTCATTTGTTCCATGCGTTCGTCCGCTCCACAACGTTTGTTCGTTCCATACACTCGTTCACTCTCCACACGTTCGTTCGCTCTCCACAAGTTCGTTCGCTCTCCACACACTTGTTCGCTCTCCACACTCGTCCGCTCTCCACACTCGTCCGCTCTCCACACACTCGTCCGCTCTCCGTAGCCTCATTCGTTCTCTGCACCCTCGTTTGCTCTCCACACCCTCGTTCGCTCTCCACACCCTCGTTCGCTCTCCACACCCTCGTTCGCTCTCCACACCCTCGTTCGCTCTCCACACCCTCGTTCGCTCTCCACACCCTCGTTCGCTCTCCGTACACTCGACCGCTCTCCGCACACCCGGCCGCTCACCGCACTAATCCGCTCTCCGCACACTCAGCCGCTCTCCGCACACTCAGCCGCTCTCCACTCTCAGCCGCTCTCCACTCTCAGCCGCTCTCCACTCTCAGCCGCTCTCCACTCTCGGCCGCTCTCCACACTCGGCCGCTCTCCACACTCCACACTATATCATAGTGTCTTTTATAAACACTCATCATCTTAGGAGAGCTAGTCAATAGATGGTTCCCTGTCTCCACAGTATCTTTGTCCTTACACAGCCGACAGTAGTGTTCAGTCATAGATATCTTGCTTACTGTACCTGTGTTTACTAGGACTGGTAGAAGGTTAATCCTAACTAACTAATATTGACATCAAGTTTCAAGTAACTCAGCTCATCATCACGCAGTGTCTATTCCTTTTCCCTTTGGCACAGATATCACGGGGTGGACAGTAGCAGTCTGATTCATAAGCACGCGTGATTAATGCAGTCACATGTAGAGTATAGATCTACAAAACAACAAAATTGGTTTAGCGTTTTTCAATGGAAGTTTTTAAAGGCTAGATGATTAAATCAACAACTATCTATTGCGTAGAAGCATTTCAAAGGGGACAGGCAACCACAGAAAGACATCTGGGACATTGTAAAACTGCTATTAAGGGAAGAAACCTAGACTTTTGTGTTTTAAAAAGGGCACATTTACTCTGAGATCACTGGCCTTGCTACCATCCATCCTTGAAAAGAGGCAAAGATCGATCAGCGGTGCACCGTAACCTATTAAACAATCATGGTCAGGCCTAGATTCCACAGACCTCCAAACAAATCACCTGCTCTGCACCCATCAACAAACAGAGATTACGAACCTGTTGCAACAAGGAACACTACCCAACACAATGTAAAGTGGGCAGAGGTGACATGCTTTGAGGCTATCAAAAAAAAGAAATGCATTTGTTATTCAGAAACAAGGGCACAGGGACACAAGCAAAGTAGTAGTAAGTAGAGTGTAAGGTGTGGTTGCCCTTGGAATGAGTGCCCTAGCATAATAAGTGATGTATAAGAATGGATATCAAGCAACCTGTGAGTAAATAAAGCAAATGGGCATACAATTTACCGCGCGCATTGGCGAGTTGTGAGTCAGAGCATAGCTTATGTATTGATAAGAGCTGAATAACACACTGAACACATTTATTTTTGGAGATTTCCAGTCCTGTAACCAGGAAGCTTTATAACAAGAGTAATCAATGGACATCTACATTAGTAATTTTCCAGATATATGGGCACAGTGAAGGAATGCTAGTCACTGCGATCCTCTTTTGCTATCATACCATACCTTCTTAGGTTGAGTTTGCTGCTTGGACTTGGCATAAGCAGGGTTTATCCACTGCAAATGGATACATGCTTTTCATACACTAAATACACACCCTGCTAACAGGTGCCTTACAATTGATTAAATGCATATAAATGCGTATTAATGTTTTGCATACATGCCAACAAGACAGCGATCGTCCTCATTGGGACCCTGCTCCCACTTTCCCACTCTCACTCTGGCCAGCCTCCCTTGGTCTGGCACCCCCACCCACCAGTGAGACAAACATCTGGGGGTCATATTCGACTGCACCCTCTCCTTATCTTCTCACATCTCTGACATTTCCAAAAAGCCTCACTACCAGCTGCACCTCCTCAGAGGTATTCTACTTTTTATCACCTTCCCCCAGAGGCTCACTGCCTCCAGAGCACTGGTTCTCTCAAGACTGGACTACTGCAACAGTCTCCTTCCTCCCATACTTCTACTCTCTAACCTCTTCAACTTATCCAGAACAGAACTGCAAGGCTTTAAACCCAGGGACTGCATCTCTCTGGCACTGAAATCACTCCACTGGCTCCCTGTGGCTGCAAGGATCAAGTTCAAGTCGCTCTGCATAGTCTACAAGGCTTTCTGGGGCCAGGGCCCTTACTATCTACAATGCTCTCTTCCCAAATACTCTCCTTCTAGAGCCCTCCGCTCGGCCTCCTCCAACTCTCTGCGGGTGAGCCATTATTCCATACAGAGATTTGGGGTAGATCCTTATCCTCTGCAGGTGCCTCTCTCTGGAACAGCCTACCTTCCTCTCTCTGCCTTGAGCCGGACCTCCTTAAGTTCCAGAAACTCCTCAAGACCTTCCTCTTTTCTTTCTCCTTCTCTCTCCCTCTCCCCTGCTAACTTCCTTTCTCTGTGCATCTTTCCCTTCTTCTTGCTCTTCCCCAACATGCTCAGTTCGCTGACTGGTTGCCTGGTGCACCTCCAGAGCCTCAAAGGCCCCAGGATCCCCCGCCAGTCCTGCGATTGCCTATTGGCCTCTGCACTCTGCTTAGCACTACTGCAATATACTCCATGAGAGGGGCAACCCCTCTGCACTTAACCCAGCCCCCTGCTGGACTGGGTGCACTCCCCCCCCCCCTCACACTTCCTGTTCTGTGCACTTGCACGACCTGAATGTATGAGGCCTAGCAAGTCTGTTTGTCCGGTCCTCCCTCGGTCCTCCCTCCCTCACTTGGTCGTGCATGAAATACTCATGCATAGGCGCATTGTGATGACCACCCACCAAGCAATTTGTAATGTCGCCAGGCCAGTATTGTAGTTTATTAATCTGTATGTTCATTTCCCCTTCCCCCTTCTCCCCTCACCCTTCTGTCACGTACTTCACTGGCAGATATGCCTTCGGCCTAGTATGCTACCTATTGTTGTTAGATCATTCAGAATCTTCAAGGCCTAAGAATGACGGCTGTATTCCCTTGTTCCATTCCCGCCTTCAAGCGCTAAGAAACACTTCACTTGTGTATAAGCTCTTTACAAATAAACCATTTCAATTACAATTAACTTTGTTCTTTGCATTACATTAAACAGGAACATGCAACACCTCAGTTGTCAGCATAGTATCTCTTGCTTACACAATAATTTATATGCCACAGGTCTTGCATATCCTGCTAATTTTACTCCCTTATTCCCAGGACCGATTTTGCCCTAAGGTGGAACAATTGACATTTACCACTGGCCTAGTGAGAGCTGCAGTCTGCCACACATCCAACACAAGGTCCCCAACCAGCATAGACAGCATAGAACGCTACCCAGCCCAAAGAAAAGGGAGGATGACTAACACAACATGAACATTGAATGAGATGGACAGGGTATAACAGTGTTCATGTGATGTAGGACGGAAAACTAACGTCCTTAAATCATGCAACTTGGTACTGAAAGCGCAAGCACCCTACCTGCAGTCCAAGGCAAGTAGGACATAATAGCCCGAAAGGCGCGCTCAGCTTTCTTTACTCTTCGCGTGCATTAATGATGGCTGAGCACTGCTCTACTTTATGTGGGTATTACCCCGTAGGCCAATGTACATCCAATGCCTTAGCGGTATTAGGGCACATTGACAGGGTGGTCAATAATTGGTTTTTCCTTCATGCCAAAAACCCACAACATATGGGCCCCTTGGCAACAATTACTAGGACATAAAATAGAGGCCTAAACAAACCGACAGTTGGTTTACTGAGATACGCAACCCCGTATGAAAGAAGACAAAAGTAATTGTCTTAAGATTTCTCTTATCCTGCCAAACGTGCAGAACTGTAAGTTTGGGCCGAAAAAGAGCGTGAAAACCCGCGCTGAATATCGAGCGGGATGTGCAGTGACTGACGCCCCTCCAGACCAGTCCTTTACCTTTCCCAGAGTCCCCTGCAACACATTGAGAGCCTTAACCAGCCTTAACATAACACCCAACCCTGTCCTTGGAACTTGAGGATGTACCACACCGTAAATCACAACTGTTAAAAAAAAGTGGGCAGATCCTGCACCAGCCCTTAATCACATGTAAACAAAGCGGTCTGAGCCAGGTAAGAATGATTACTAAATGATGGGAGGTGACCCAAACAGGGATTCTGTAGAAGGAACCCTTATGAAGTTTCTCTCTTCGATCTAAGATGGGAAAAAAATATGTATATATATCGGCAACCCGGCTAAAAGTGGGTGAAGTAGCCTACAAAGAAAACCCACTATCGGCGGGTATGGAGAAACAGACTGCAAACCCAGCCTTCAAACATCACGGCCATCTATGTATGGCCCAAGTGGATCGGAAAGGCCGGCTGATGCTAAATAGGAAAAGTATAAATGCAGCCGCCCATAACCCCTAACTAAACACTAGAAACAATCCATTGTTATATGATGCAGGCACATGCACAGAGGGAACCGACAAACTCGGAAACCCGTGGCGGGGAACTCAAATTGCCATTACCTACCACTTCTGTGAAATGGCAAAAAAAGGCGGAAATGACCATGCCCCCAAAGCCCAGCTGTGTGACGTTTATTCTTACAACCTATTGATATACTGTGTAAAGTAACAAAAGGGCACCTGCCTAGGCCCTGATAAACCCAGGTGGGGATATACTTTTAAATTACCCAGAAATCAGGGTGGGAGATCATACACACATTCTTCAGTGTATTCCTACACAATGAGAGAATGTTTTGGAATTTTGTCAAAGTCAGTAAGGTTTCTGACCCTGAGATTTTTTGTACATATATATATTTCGCAATATGAAAGAAAAGCACCCAAGGACACTTAAAATATTTACAAATTTGTACACAATACAAGTGGGTACAATCCAGTCAATTGGCCTGGATTTTGGTGAACATCCAACATGTTTTTCTTTTGTTGATCGACATCATTAACATATGCAAATAACATGTGGACACAGAACAAAACATATCTCAGTGCAAAGAACCCAGTATAGAGAGTAGACACTGGACTGGTGGAGGAGTCGGCAACACTATTGTGTTTTGGCCTGGCCAAAAAGGTAAAGCTGCTTGGTGGAGCTTGCATGTGGTTGGCCTTCATCAGGACGTAGAGTGGATGGAGTAACCGTGTCCTGTGGGTTTCTGTCAGAAAATGATGATAGGAAGTGTGTGGTTTAGAACAGGTGTGATCTCGAGAATTTAGGATCTTATTAACAAGAAGCTCAATAAATGCGTGTGCAAGTTGCATATCGTGTGACTTACCTTAAGCAATTCTTTGCTATGGTGAAGTCTTGTGAACAGAACCTCTCTTCAAGCACAAGGTCAACAAGCTGAAAGCCTGTCTTCATGGACATCCCTACAGGTATGAGGCTTTTATGCCCTCCGGGTTCCTCTCAGATCTCATTCCAGTTATCACATGGCCCCATTTTATTGACCGTAGGACCTCCCCACTTCTGCTTCCCCCGGAGAAAATCTCCATAACCACATGAAGCAAAATCACCTCAGGAGTGAACCAGCTCCCCCTGCGGGTGAAAGGCACCATTGTCCTCCTTGGCATCCCAATACGTCCCGCAGCCAAACAGAGTCACAAAATGGGAGAACCAAGAAAGGAACAGCACTCCACCTGGCACACATACACAAGGAAACACAGTACCATTGACATAGCACATGACACTCCACCAACTTCCACATTACCATCAAAAGCTGCCTTTTTATTTCTTTATTTCTCTATTTATGTATCTTTTCTTTGCCTACAATTAAATTTCACTTTATTATAACCCAACAGGAACATGAAATGGTTGCCGCCAGTGCACACAAACATAAATGGGATCCCATTCCCTGATGGACAAACAAGGCGCAACACCACAAACTCATGTTACAATCCAGGCCTAGAGCGTTTGTACTGTTTGTTTTTTTTCACTCTCAAATTCAATAGTGTGGCAAGTGAAAACACATGTTACACTATATATACTTATTCATCCGTTTTTTTTTTCTTTCTCAGGTACTCACAGAATTCGTTCGTAACCGCATAATTAAATGAATTGTTACACTCACCCCGCTGTCAGTCAAAACCCTTGTCCCTAAGGGTTTATTTACCCGCAATGCATAGACAAACAAATGCAAAACATCTCATCCCACACCAAAGGAATATCCCATCAAGACTGAGTTGTGGGAACTTGCATGACTGAGTTTGAACTTGAACAACAAGAAACCTGTAAAGGAATTCTCTTCTAATAGTTTCATATTGTTCCCCAGATGCATCATAGTTTAGCATTCTGACAGGTCTCAACTCCTGTTGAGATTTCCTGGGTTCAAAGCCTATCCTCGCATGAGGTTAATGCACTGATTCTGTGCTTTCCTCTGCTGCTGGAGGGCTGTTTAAAGTTCCAGTACCTGAATTCTGCATATGATCCTCTGGCTGTGGAAAAAAAAGCTTGATGTTAACAGTAGTAAGTACATCTCTCCTGCTTTCACGAGAAACTAAAGACCTGAGGGCCCAGGAGTCGGGTTCTCACTCTCATAAAAGCAGGCCACAACAGAGTTTCTGGACCCATCTGGGCTCCCTTCTTCTTCTTCCTCTTGAATGGACTGGACTGAAAACCTTTGGGGCTCAGAGCCACTTTTTGGTTTGGAGGCTCTCCATCCTCATTATTTTCTTTTTGCTTTGGGCTGGAGACTACAGAAGGTACAATACTGGGCTCTGCATGGTGTGAGAGGTCCTTGTGAAGTGACTCCTGTTGCCGACTTCTGGTGATCGTCTTTACTGGATGAAAGAAGAACTTTCGGCAGCAGCCGGATCCATTTCCACATCAGCTCCTATGGGTAGGAGGTGATTCCAGTGGAGAGTTTTCACATAACATGAATTTCTTTTGGTAAATGATGTAGGACTGTGACTCCCAACGAGCAGTGTGGACTCCCAAGAGCAGTGTGGATTGGTGGAATATCTTGGATTCCATGAATTTTAAGTGTCATGGTTTGGAGTGCGAAGGATAACGTGGGTGGTCAATATGGTTAATTTGAAACATCCAGACATTATTATTCTTCATTGTGGAGAAAACAGTTTGGATTATGTGACTGGGATTTAATTGGCGTTTGCAATGAAGGAGACATTGGGAAAGTTGAAGGAAATGTTCCCAAATTCGAAAATGATTTTTTCTTGCATTGATGAGAGACAGATGTGGATGCGTCCGAGTTTATTTGGTCCACAAATGGAAAAAGCGAGGCACAACGTCAATAAAGATGTGCGTGCTTTTCTGCAAGATATTGGCATGACATCTTTTAATAATGAGAACATTACATATGATATTGCCCATATTTTTCGGGGAGAAGGAGTCCATCTAACTGTCTGTGTAATCAGATTTTTCTGGAAAACATTCTAAATGTTTTGAACCAGTTTTTGTAAAAGTGAGAAGAAATCATTTAATTCAGTAAAATGTTTATTAGTTCAGTTTATAAAACCAAAAATTAAAAATATGTAACATTCAGAATCACAAAAAAGGTTCTTTCAAGGGCCACCATTTTGGAACAAAAAACTATTAATTCTCCCACCCCACGCTTGGAATGTTTTAGATGGCCGAGGACTACCGCGCTGTCTGCGGTCTATGAAGGCTGCCAGGCTGCAAAGGGGCCTGTGACTTTTTTTCTCAGTTCTATTTTTAACTGTGTAAGGTGGCTCCTAAAGGAATCATTTTTGTGTTTCTTTGGTTTAATATTTATTTGTCTTTTTTTGCAGGAGATGGAAGATAGGAGAGGGAAGGGTGGGTAGGGGTACCAACCACAGAGATGGAGCATGTGGACAGAGGAAGATGTTGGGGGTGTCTTAAATTTAAGGTGGGGGCAGTGATTTTCGTGTTCCGTGACCACAGCCTCGAAAGCACTCTGAAACTGCTCCCCCTACAGTTCGGTGCTTCACAGTACAAACATAGCACTGTGACCCTCAAAAGGTAAGGGCCAACAGCGTTCTGTATGGCATGTGAAGCCACTGCTGGGATCCTCTGCCCAAAAAGAGGATCCTTTGTGGTCAGAGGAGCAGTTGAAAATGATGGGGTGGAGGATGTCAACCTACTCTTACCTGAGAAAGGTATCGCTTTCCTCAGGGCAGTCGGTGGTTAGATTTGATCTTGCACTCTCATGGAAGTTGTCCCGTAAGAATACAAGCCAGGTTTCTCGTGACTGAATACAACTTTGCACTCAGTGCATTTCACCTTGCTTGCACGTGCTTTCGGGACATTACCAACGGTTGTAAAATATTGACAATCATATAAATTATTTTCCAAAATTGCGCCAGTGCCACAATGATACTTGGCTAAAACTCTAGTGATACAGTTATGGAACCACTAAAATAGTTTCTTGTTGTCTTTATTTTACAATTATCTAAGAGTGGGAAGGTTAAACCTACATGTGTTTCGACCTTCACGTTCAAGGTCCTCTTCAGGGCTCTAGCTAGAACAACAATAATAGGATAATACAGAAAATGATATGATAATCAAAATGTATCCAGACCAGTGGCACACCAATGGAGAGTCACAACATTGTGGAGTACGGGAACAGTACATGTTAATGATAGAAATTAAAAAGCAAGAGAGACAAAAGCAAAAATAAATCATATATACA
Source organism: Ambystoma mexicanum (assembly GCF_040938575.1). Classification (NCBI taxonomy): domain Eukaryota; kingdom Metazoa; phylum Chordata; class Amphibia; order Caudata; family Ambystomatidae; genus Ambystoma; species Ambystoma mexicanum. Next base: position 1,204,232,334 of record NC_090934.1, on the reverse strand, counting down.
TCCATCTCAATACATGTCTTGCCAGTACATGTGCAAACATTGTTCGATTCTTCTTCCATACATAAAGACTCATATGAAAGTGAGCCGTAACAATATGCAATAGTTCATATTCATATTCAACCACTAACAAACGCTGGAACATCTCCATTATCCACCAACAATACCTTGAATTAATTGTATATTTACAACTGTAAATTTGCAGCAAAAACAATATGCTAATTATGTCAATTGTAACAATCACAAACAGGGAAGTGTCCAATCATGGTGTATTTACCCTGTCTAAACAGAAATGGATCAAATAAAGTCCTCACCTAGTAGTGCACTCTGCCAAGGTTCAAGTGAAAATCACTATTCTTCAAAGATTCTTTAAAATTTCAAATATTGTGAAACTGAAATGCAATCATGGTTGAATCAGGCTTGGTTTAATTGTTCCTCAAAAGCTAATGCTTCTTCTTCTATTATTCTTAAATCACCAAAAACATGGGTCCTTACCTAAATCGCTTCGCGCAAAACCTCAATTTGTCAAATCACTGGCTTCAGAATATTCTAAACAGTGCTTGCTTGTCAACAATCCTGGAAGCGGAAAAACAAATGAATATAATGTGTTTCCTTTTTCACCAGTGCCAATCTTTACCTAATACTTTCACCACCATAAAATAATTATATTTCTATTTCAATACAATGTCAAAAATACTCGAATCTCAGAATAGCCAAATTGCTCCTTATGTGTCTAGTTCAATACAAACTAAAAACTACTCTAATCTCAATATAGCCAAAATGCTCCGTACTGCAGTATTTTACCTGTACAGCTTACATTTCTCATAGCACAGTGTTCTGTGTGGCGCGAGTACGCCATTTTTACTGCAGTTTCCATTTGAAGGCTTGAGGGTAGCGTGTCATCAGGTTAACACACCCCTCATTAGCATATATAAACAAACTGTCAAGCTCCCCTCATAATCAAGCCTCTATTATGTGCTTGAATTTATTGACAATAGTAATAGCGCATTCCCTATACATTGGGAAAAAAGCCTCTTGTTACACCCTCATGGGATCCGTCTCAACCCGAACACGCCCCTCACTATGTTAATGAAAACAAAGAATCGATGTATAAGCCTGCGTGTAATGCTTACTTGTCTTGGAGTTACAAGCTGCTGCACACTTCCCTGCTTGTGGATGCTAGGACTGAAAGTCTGCATTCAATGGAGACCCGTTCAGCATTCTTATAATATGATGCATTCAAGAAGACCTACCAAACCTCATTTTCTCATTCTGGAATCAAAAAGAACAGTATGAAACTTGGCGCACTGGCCTATGTGCACCCCTGCTCCGCATATATAAAACATGAACCAAACTATATGCATAAAAGCACCTCAAGTATCACTCAGCTTAGCTTCTCCTGGGGTCACAACCTAGCTTCCCTAGTAATACTCATGGTCCTATGCATTCCTCAATCATTAGTCTTTAAGGAGTGAGACTTTTAAATGTAAAGGATTTAAAAGGGAAAATGCCTGTTAATCAAGAAGAGATCGATATAGTCATGTGCCATATTAGAAAAATGAAAAATTGTGTTGTATTAATCATGTTATTCAATTTCAAGATGTAAAAAGCACATTCATTCAAAATATTGTCAGTGGGCAGCCTCAAATTGATTGTTTACGTAATGTAAAGTTCTCAAAATTAAGCCATAGATGCGTGACTAAACACAGTGTTACTGATTTCTGTTTGTCTCTACCAGGAATCGACCAGACCTTTGTTGTAAAAAATTGCTACAGCCAGGACTCACTCCAAATACTTGACATAGGGACCTTCCTCCACCTCATCCTCTTCTTCCGCTTGATCCTCATCTGTATCTCCGCGCATGTTGCCCTGTTCAGGCCCTCTAGATGGTGATGGTGGTGGTTGGGGTGGGGGTGGTTGGAAAGCAGAGATGGCCAAAGCAGATGCCATTGATGCAGTATTGCAAGCAATCTCCAAAGCAGGTGCTGCAAGATGCTGTCTCATAGATAGCCAGATTGAGAATGTGGAAAAGTAATCGGTGGGTCCCTTTTGAAGAACCGTCCGCGGACAGGCATGCTGTGCGTGGACTACCGAGTCAAAAATAGGCCTTGAAAATGTGCAAAAAAGTTGCCAGATCAATCAAGAATGGGTCTGGGAGCTATGCAAGGGTAAAGTTTCACCTTGAAACACCCTAGATTGATGGAAGAACTGTCTGTGTCACGAACACCAACCGCAGACACCCCCATCATGCTGCACGGGTGCGGTTACATGTTGACATCTATGGCCATCCACGCCCTGACGGCAGTCCGCATTCACCTATCGGGTGAGAAACACAGGGCGCATGCACTGAGTGTCTGTAGAACAGGTGTGGTGTCCGAGGACTAATTACAGGAGCGCCATGCGAAACCGGACATATCGCTTTTCTGGGGTCACCTCCATTTTAAGTGCAGACACCCTGGACAGTTGCAGTGTCCGTGGAATTTAAAAAAAAAAAAAAATATATATATATATATATATATATATATCACAGAATGATATACAACACATTTATAGTTTAAAAAAATAGATTTATTCATGAAAGGGATCGGGTATCGTAATGGGAAACATAAAAAGGAGAATTAGGAATGTCTGTACAATAATGATGAAGCGAGGAAGGAAGTGAGGTTTCATTAAAGCGTCTTTGATTAACATTTTCAGAATTTGATGGGGATGATTGCTGGGGACAATGGGAGCAGGTGCAAGGACAGTGAAATGAAATATTTTTAATGACATGATTTTTCACATATTGTAAAAGTTCTTTGAAATCATTACTTAGTTCATCCAATATTTTAGCCACGTTCATGATTTGATTATGTACAGTTGGGGATAGGGCTTCTCTTTGTGATTATTGGGATTGTGTATAATTAAACTTCCGTCTTCACCTTTGGAGCTGCGTGAGGAATGGACGTACTCGGCAGCTTTTTCGCGAAGCCGGCTGTGCTGCGGTCGCAGCTGTTCCAGTCAGCGAGGAACACGCCCAGCGTTTATTCGCAGGAGACGGTTCACATAAGGACATCAGGTGACGGGATCCTTTTCCACCCAGTATGGATCCATATTGCACCCCTATTAGATTCTGAGGTTGCACTACTAAGAGAACTTCCTCATTCTTGGATTGTTTCCCTTTGGATACATTCTAGAGCAGTGTCAGTTTTTGACTTGATGTTTTGAGCCACATTAAGATGGAACATATTGACCATCCTCGTGAATTAAGGAAGAACCATATGAAGAAGAAGGGACACATGGAATAACACCAAGACATTCTTTTATTGTCTGTGAACAAGTGCCCTTTTGAAAATGTATATGTGGAGAAACTACATGTATTTTGCACAATTGATTACCTAATCTGTCCTGTCCTGAGGAAGACGACTGTGAAGCCTTTTCTCTCTTACTAGGTTAAGAGACAGACGGCTTAGACAATGTTAATTAGTCGTCGAAACTACATGTGTTAGATACCAGTACAGCCCATGAGACTGTTGGTAGCTGTACTAGGTACTGGTTGTTGACTATTACGGTCAGATTGGAGACAAGTTTTGCATCTGTTTTGCTATATACTGATGCATCTTTATTTGTCTTTGTATAATACAATTGATTTGTTGTTTGGGGAGAACCTATTTATCCTACAGGAAACATTGATTGTCTTGACCTGTGTGGGATGGTGGCCGCCATATACATATATATGATTTTCTGTTTATTTTTCTTTACTTATTTTTCATCATTTTTATATCTTTGCCTTACTCTGGTGACGTAATTTTGACTTTGAATATAGATTGGGCATTAATTAGAGATTCAAGCTGTCCTCTGATGCAATATGTTTTCGAATCATCTTATGCACAGTGTTCCCACTTTACACGTTAGGACTTCTACTAAACCAATATGCACTTTAATTGGATATGCTTAATATTGATTGTGTGTTTTTATGTTGTTTCTATCGTGATTTCAGCACTATGTGTAAGGTAATTGAATATGTGTCTATTAAAGATGAATTGAATTTTTTTTATTCGCCTTGACCTGGTTTATCCACTCATCCAGCGCCTATACAATGAGCATTTCATTCGGTTGATTTATTCAATGGTTTGATTCACGTAACCCCCCCCTCTCTTTCTTGTGCTTATTGTTCTGTGCTTCCCCTGGGTTCACGTTGTCGGGGACGCCTATCCTGGATCACGTATAATTAAACTGGGGCATGGTTTTTTCATGAAAACTATGTACTGTAAGAAAAACAGAAATTCATATTTCAGTAGTGTGTACACATTAAATTATTTTGTTTATATTAAAATATGTATTGTGTACCATTAGAGATGTTATCATCACTCATTTCTTCTTTTGGGAAGTTCTCCTCTAACCACTCAAGTGTGTTTGCCATTTCTGTGAGAAAAAAAAGTGTTTCTTTCTGATAAAACATGTTTAAATAATGAAAGCTAATAATAGAGAAATACATACAATGCACTTACCTGTGAGAATTTGTTCTCCAATAAGCACCTGGTGTTTGTCAACCTGTATGCAGAGTTCTATTGGGGAGATTATATGAAGTGTATGTACAGTTATGATCACTGATTGGTGCATTCCAAGTAATGTATGCTAAATGAAAAAATAATTTGTATTTTTTGAAGTGTTTGTACAAAAAGGAATATTTGTGTGTCGTAAACAATAGTAATGATGTTATGTAAATGTGTTTGTTGGTTGATGGGTACACATTTTTGGGTCACCCTATGATTCTGGGCTTTGTGAAGCCGTCCGACGTCTGTGGACTAACGCACTGTCCACGGACTCCCTATCTACCACATTGGGGGTGAGTAAAATATAAGTAACTTGTAACAGATTAAGGGTGCATTAGTAAATCCTATGAAATTCACTGAAAACACTTTTTGATGTTATGGTTAAGTTGCGCTAACAAAAACCTATGAAATTCAGTGAAAAAACTTTGTTAAAGGGTTGTTCTGGTTACAAGTAAAACTGAAAAAAACCTTGAAATTCACCATTTATGGTACGCTAAGCAACCATAACACACACCATCTCGATCCACTGCTAAGACTAACATCCAGGACATCAACAATGAGATCACACATGTCATTGATTATATCACTGATGACATCACATATCTAGGCCACTTGTATTTGTTTGCTGACATTTCTAGGCAAGGGTTTTTTTTTCACTGACAATCAAAATATAAAAATTCAAAAGGTGCTAAATATCTAGACTTTTCGTATGTTCTTAAAGTACTTTCCTTAGGGTTTGGTCTCAGCTCATGGTGCATATTCATAAGGCAATAAGCAGTCTTCAAACACACAATTCATTTGAATACATAAAGATGAACTTTAATGTTATTGACATTTTCTGGTGATTTTGTTTCTTTCTTCCTTTCTTTAGTTTCGCTGTATGTGCCTCTGTTTTGTATGCAGTGTGGGTGACAATATGTATTGTTTTTACTAACACAAGTGTGTAGTAAATCTTGAATTGTTAGCTATTTATTTCATGTTTAACATTACTCAAAACTCTAATAAGGTAGCATTCATTATTTTACTATCCAAAATTACCAGCTTAAAGATATTGTACTTCTGTGGTGCATGCTGCAGCCATTGCCTATGTGTATGTATGATTAGGTTTCTGTATTGACAACAACACTGCAATATAATGTTTTGTTTAGATGAGTACAATATTTAATACATTAAGTAGTCCATGACAAATGTCCCGATCACCCTTGTCATCGTGTTACCAAGATGATAAATACAACGCCTTGTAGGGACTTTTCATCAAAATGAATTTCATGTTTGAGGTCATCAGTGATGCCATCAATGAAATGTGTGATGTCATATTTGATGTCCTGGGTGTTAATCTTAGCAGTGCATAGAGGTGGCACGAGTTATGGTTTCATGGTGTACTATAACTGGCAGATTTCAAGGGTTTTTCGGTTTTACTTGTAACCAAAACGTCCCTTTATCAAAGTTTTTTTCACTGAATATTGTATATATAGATATCTATAGATATATATGTATATATAAAAACAGAAAATCAAAAACTACTGAAGGCAGTGGGACCGCACACCAGGGTCGGGAGATACCGAAGAAGTACAAACGTCACAATAACACTGAAGTTTATTCTAGGATATATAAATATATCACCTACACACAACAACGACAGAAGACATCTTGGAACACGTTTAGGCCTAATTACATGGCACAGCTGTTAAGTTAACTTCCTAAAGTAAATGCCCCTCATTACGTGGTAGGTGGTAATGAATTACCGGCACCAGTAAGGTCACCAGTGCCGGTAATCCCTTACCACCCTATTCTGAGGTCCCTTAGCGGGTCCCTTCCTCAACGCCTGGTCTTACCAGACGTTATGGATGGGACCCGTTAAGGGACTTCAGAGCTAATAACGGTACAGCAAATTGCGCTACCGTTATTAGCTCCATCCCCATTCCCATTGAGCCCTATGGGAATGGGGAGTGGTTCCCGGAATGCAGACTTACCGGGTCCTCCAGGGTTGGAATGACCTGGTAAGTCCCTATTTCGGGAACCCGGACCCGGAATGCGGTAAGGGGGTAGCCATGGTGCGAATAGCACCATGGCTACCTCCTACCGCGTAATGAGGCCCAATGTGGGACTTTCAAGCCAGACATGGTAAAGTCTGAGAGTAGGGCACGTAAAAGGATAACGTTGTTGGTAAACAAGAAAGGGCAATGGAATAGAGAGAATACTGAAGTGAAATGCATTTAGCCTGGCACCCAGTTGTAAGGTAAACGTGCATGCTCACAGTTCAAGTAAAGAGTAATAATTGATTGATTGTCTAATGATGCGGGTCAAATGCAACTGTAATTATAAAGCTTGTCAGATCTATGGCTGGCAAATTGCTTGTGATCCAATGATCTAAACAGGTTATAGCAGAACATAAAGAAAAGTAGTTAAACTGGTGTTTTACTGATAACAGGGTAAAATAGTTTAGTTTAATTATGAAATCTGCTTCAGTGGGGCACTCCAGAAACCAACTAGGTACCCACCCCTAGTGCCATGCAAGGTATCATGGGAAACTGACAATCTGACCCAGAGCCCAGGACCAGTCCATTGGAACCTCAGCCTCTGAGGGACAATTGAAATCCACCTGAAGGGAGCAGTAGAACGCACTGGGGATCAAATCATCCTGATTGAATTACATTTAGCAAATGGGCAAAGTGCCCAATCCCAACCATCACCCATTGTACCAGCACCATCCCCCAACAACCTTCCCAACCGCCTGAAAACCAAACTGGCTGAAAACATGCCTTTCAAGCAGAAAGCAAAGCATAAGTACTGACGCACCGAGGCCCCCTCTGAGGCAAAGGATTGGAACGAGGATCCACCGCAACTGCCCTGCCCAGGACGAACTCAATGTCATTGCCACAATCCAAATGCTCTTCAAAGCAATTGGTACATCAATGACACATTCATAGGGCGAGTACCATGACTCCAAGAAGCGCTCCTAGGGTTGATACCATTGTGCCAGGAGGATAGCTCAGGGGCAATGCTCCCGTCTTGGAAGCAAGACCATGCCACGGCCACTCACCACTCGGCCCCACAATCCATAGCGAGACTCCAGCATGTTGTGCTATAAGCGCCCAATTAGAAAAAAACATTTTAAACATTGGTTACCCTGCCACACTGGGAAGAAACCACATGTATCCATCCATCATTCCTCCAAACCTGCAGACATCTGTCGAGAACCAAAGCCCCCACCAAAGACCACTGTGCCAAGAGAGCACGAGGAGAGAACCAACCCACACAAAGCAATGCAACATAGTGGGACAGAGGATGCAGCCCGTCACCGCTACAACAGCAAGCGGCTCAATCCCTCATGGGTGCAAAACTATCTGGCCCCCACAGAGAGAGAGAGAGAGAAGGGAAGCCATTTTAATAACACATTTCTTTTTTAAAACCCACTATAGATCCTCCCTCAAATCAGAGATTCAATAAAACCACAGCCATGTGTTTACCAACTGAGTCACAAACCTTGTGGCGAGCAGGCAGCCAGATACTGAGGAATCCGCCCACCCACTCCCGGCTTCTGCATGCTTATCTGGCTATCATCTTGGTCTCCCCTTCTCCCGACAAAAAACTACAGCGCCAGCCCTTCACTGCCTCCCAATTATAGGTATCAACCAACTCCTACATTTCAATATAAAGTCAAGTAATCACAGTTTCTGCGTAATCTATCAAATTAAATAATTTCATAAAGCTCTTGCTATCCCTCTGTAGGCCAAAGGCAAAATCATTGAAGGACAGCACAAGGCAAGGACATTAAATCAATATTCAATCCTACTGGGCATCACATCATGCAACCAAGTTACTCTATTGGAAATGTTTAGTCGAAAGGCAGAAGCTCTCAATAGTTATTTAGGTTTTCATGCTTACATGATTTGAATATTCAAAAAGTTACAATACATTGGTCATATTGCACAACACCTAGCACTACACATGTCGTAAGATGGCTTTTTCCATTTTAACAATGCTTGACTGTTGTCCACATAGAACAGAAGAATCTCTAATGCTCATCTAAATACTAAATTTGCACTCGCGTGACCCTGAGGAATTTACTAGGACAAAAAAAGGAAAGAAACATGTCAAGGTTGAGGGAGTTGTGTAACCATAATATAAGCAGCATTTACAAACTGAAATCGCTTGCCGCTGATATCTCATTCATATGTTCCAATGGTGTCTATACATTTCTTTGAAATGTTGTTCATTGATTCACAAGCCACTGCTTATCGTGCAAGTGTCACATAAGTCAGAACAGGAGGACACAGATTGAGTACAACTTGCTTTAGAATTAAGCTGATCCAATTATGCTTTAATGAACGGCTGGCTATACACAGATTACATTAAGGCGACTCGTATGTGTGGTTATGGTTTATAGCTCCTTGGCATTAAAACTATGTGAGTGTTGTGATGAATCACCCATATCCACAAAGGCAAAAGAAGTCAAAGCAATGCCTCACAGGCAACAGTTGAGCTCTAGTCCGCCCTTTGTGTGACATGGGGAACATCCCAATAGGTTTTGCAGCAAAAGGCAGAGGTGAAAGCTGTGCAAATAAATCAAGACTTGGAAAAAGAAAAGCTAATACCCACACCAATGCGAAGCAAGCAAGAGGAGCCAAGAAGGAAGAAGCATCTATTGAGAAGTAGCAGCAGTGAGGAGTTGCCAAGAGCCAGAAGGAACATAGGTGTGTATGTAGCTCCTCTGGCAGAAATCCTTATGTGAACTTTGTCTCCCCTGACGAAGCCCAGAGGCTGGTGGACGTCTCTGAGGAGCACTTCTCTGACAAAGCAAAGAGGCTGGTGAAAACCTCTCAAGAACGCTTGCCTGACAAAGTCAAGGGGCTACAAAAAGGCTCACCAGAAAGCTTGCCTGAGAAAACAAAGAGGCTGGTGAAAGTGTCAAAGAACGCTTGCCTGCCAAAGCCAAGACGTTGGCGAAATGCTCTGAGGAAATATTGCCTGACAAATGCAAGAGGCTGGTAAAAGTTTCTGAACGTTGTTTTTAGCTAGGAGCCTGCTGAAAGTCTCTAAAGTACCATTACGTGGCAAAGTTAAGAGGCTGAGGACACTCTCTAAGAAACATTTGCCAAGAGATTGGTAGGAGCCTCTAGATGGCAGCTGCCTGGAGAATCCAAGATGTTGGCTAGGTGATTAAGGAAAAACTTGAAGACAATGCCCAAAAAGTTGTGAGATCATCTAGCGGACCCTTTAGCAAAAGACCAAGAGGCCGGTGGGTGTCTCTAATGGGCATTTGCCTCACAAGGCCAAGAGGTTGGTCCGATTCTCTAAGAAGCAGGAACTACACATGGACAGAGGTGGGAAAACCTCTTACGAACTATCTTCTCTTTGATAATCTAACATTCAACGTAACCTTACATTTTATACAGAAAAGAAGAAAATCCCCTTTGCTTGATAAGCTCGTTCTCTTAGTGCAAATGAGACCTCAGTGTTCTTCTTTACTTATGCTTGTGCTTCATGGATTTCTGCCTGCCGCAGACACAGGATACTACTGTACACTCACACGTTCCTTATTTGCTACTGAAAAAATGGTGATCTTTGTGGTTGTTCATACAAAAAAGTTGAACCAGGTTGTACCATTTTACTTTGCCTTTACAGCGGGAATTGGGGCTGGGCTCTAGCACACTAAGAAACAATCGATCTATGCAAATACTGTGAAAACCCCTTTTATCACATATATACGTGGGGGAGATCCCTCTTAGCACCCTCATTACATATTCAGCTTTTATATTTACTTAACCCACAACCCCACATATAGATGTGGTAAAACGAATTTTGGTATTTTTGGCTTTGACATTACCTCCTTCTTTATTTTCGTATGATTCCGAAAAAATGTGACTGATGTGTGGGGTGAATGGGAAGAAGTGACTGGTTAAAAAATGCTCAAGAGGGTCTGTGACCCAACAAAACCTCTTGTCCTGTTCCCGCAAAAAAAAAAAAAACATCTGTGCTTTGTCTCTGTGCTGTGCACTGGAGGTCATCTCTCCTGGCTCAGTAAAAAGTTTGTTTACACTCACACCCATTGTGCAAGCCCTTCTGCTCTTTGTGGTGAGTCTTTGTTAAGACAGACATACAGCCGCTTGAGATAGGCCTACAGAAGCAGGGCTGTTGGTGGACCCACTAAACATTGACGTAAATGGACGTTCTGTTGGCATGCCCAGGGCACGCCAGGTACTTTTCAAAAAAGTGTGCTTCAGATGCAAACAAGACAACAGTTCCAAATCCAATTGCAAACATGATGATGTTTTTACTTGGTCAAGTGAGTAATGCATTCCTATTGAAGCAAAGAGCTCAAACTAAATAGTGCTCCTAAAGTGTTTCCAAGTCTGCACTGCAGTGCAAATCCACAACCTCTCTTGATGCTGATTGCTTCCCTTCCAGTTTGCTTTGAGCAATGCATATTTAGAGACATTCGGTGTGTAACTCTGACAGCAACGGAGAGTATAGCACTAAATATAAGCACTACTAAAGTGTTTTTCAGTTCACTGACAGCTCTCATCTTAATCCCTGTTGGATCATGAATTTGTCAGCTTCTCATAAAATAGTTATGCTCCTTGATTTAGAGGGGCCCACTGGTATACACATACAGTGACTTCCCTTCCTGCCCTTATATATTGAACATATGAGAACAATGCAGCTGGAAAAAACTTTATAGCATGTAGTTTGCTTGACTGTCATGTAATGTTTTTGCAGACATTTATTTTCTTTTGTGCTTTTTTCATTTCCGGGAATGGGCCTCTTTTGCCTAACTTTGAGGAATTTGATCATCCGCAGGGTGAGTGTACACTTGCTTGGACTTTTTGAACATTTTAAATGAAATTGAATGATGGTAGATCAACCTTCAGAAAATGTGTGGGTCTAATCCACACACATTTTCCTATGCTCAATGCATGACATACAGATAGACCTGTGTACTGTGGGTGGACACAACATACAGGCGCAGTCCTCCCTTTCATATTTAGTTGGGACCTGACAGGTGGAGTATACAATGCATCTCAGAAAGGTGAGGGCCAAAACCTTCCTCCTGCCATGGCCAACCTAATTATCAAAGGCTCCATGGATCCGCCCTATCTATTTCTTTACCCTCTGCAGATGGTGGCAGCAATTAACATAATTAGCATACTAATAGAGTATACCTCAAACATGACCACATGGGGCCTATCTGCAGAGGTGAACAAAGGAGACAGCAAACTCCAACAACCTTTGATATGCAGGGGTGTCAACCAAAAGCCAGCTGCTGCCCTTAGCATCAATGGAAAGGTCATGTCTGGATTACAATAGTCATCCCCGCAGGAAAACCCCATTCAGAAAGCTGGGGTATGTGATTTGATGGAGACAGAAAGTCTCTTCTCGCTGCAGCTTCAAAGGAGATCTGCTGCTTTAATCAGGAACCAAAGAGAGCTACAATAACTAGAGAGACCCTTTGATCCACAACAGACAGGAAGATGGACGGGACTTAGTATTGCATGTTTCCCCCCTTTACCTTTTCTGTTGCAAAGCATTCTGGTTATGACCTCATGCATACAGGAAATTGTTGGTGGAGACACAGGATTGTTTCATTAAGGTAGGCTTAGCCTTCACCAATCACTGTGGCCCATTTGGCTTTAAAAGAGGAATGAACCCCTCTTTTGGGAGGATCATCTGAAGACTTTGCAAGGAGTAACAAGAAGAAGTCAACATTGGACCCTGGTTGAAGGTACAGTCTGCCTTACGGATTCTGCTAGTGAAGGAAGGCCACAATTTCCAAAGAGGGAAGCAATATCCCTCCCATAAACATCTCCTAGGGAAATGAGAGAGAGAGATACTGAATCCAGAGGACCCTCCAGCAGCTCCAGAACCGGTACCCAGCTAGCACACAGCATGCCCTGCTAGGCTCTGCAAGCAAGCTTCCTCAGTGAGAAGTGCAATAGAGTCTCTTAACCAAACCCAGGACAAGGCCGGTGCCTGCAACACTCTCCTCAGCTGTAGGCAGTCCACCATAAAGGATGACACAAGTCCAGTGAAGAAGCTAGGAGGGGTGCATCGACAAGCATCAACCAGCGTCCACCTTAAAGGACATTTTTGAGCCAGTCGAACCCCTAGAGCTGCAACTGACTACACTGCTGACTATTGGCACGCTGCAGTCGCTAATGTCGTCCGAGACGCCTCGACCAGTGCTTCAGACATGCCGATCAGCACTGAGACATCGATTCCTGATCCTGTGCCGCTGTGTAGGACAGCCTGCAGCCATTTGTCCCGCCTCGCTCACCGAACTGCCTAGCGCTACTACACACAGATATCTCCCATTGTGAACTCTGTCACAAAAGCTGCAAAGTGCCCTGAAACCGACTCTACACTGTCGAGCACCAAGAACTGGTACAAGCACAAGGTACATTGTGGTTCTGTACCCCAGGTCCTTCTCCAAAGGCCCTTAATGACATTTTACGACCCATTGCTCCATTTGTTTTCAATCCAAGTATCTTTGAACTATTGTGATTAATTCCTTTACCGACTACGCTCCTGTAAGTATACAGACTGCATCCCATTTCCTTCTTATAACTGTCTGCATGCCTTTATAGGGAGGGTTGTATGTTGTAGTTTGCTAGAACTGTCTATTGTGATAATGATAAAGTAGATATTTGTATTCAAGTTTGACTGAACAGTCCCTTTTATCATCAGGCAATAATTGTATTTTTGCTGTGCTGCAACTAATGAACGATCCACGACCTTGTGGAGATAAGCATGCTGTTCCATCTACGTTACCAAATTTGGGCAATGAGGTGTATAATTTGCTTGTGTTTCCAATCTTTTCAGATCCCTTCTGGTTTACTAGAGGTGTGGAGCTGATTGATGGTTTAGAAACTGATAGTCATCCCTGGACTAATGGTGGCCCAAAAGTTGACTTGTCACACTAACACGATCTGCTTAACTTGCCTTTTTGCCTGTCAGTGGCATTTAGCAACATCTACCACACTGTACTTCTGGGCTGACTCACCGCATTCGAGATAAAACTTTGGCATGGATTCAATCCTTTTTGTCTGGCCGATTTCACACTGTGGCCATCCCTGCTTTTAACTCAAATCTTGTATCCATAAATTGTGGTGTGCCACAAGGGTTATTACTCAATCTCTAGCTTTTTAATCTCTATTTGATATGATATGATAGATTATTTATAACACGCTTAATACCCAGAGGTTTCTAAGCACGGACCCAGGAATCGAACCTGTGTTGCTCCGTGTAGTCTTACTTCCTAGGCGAGCACATTGCCCACTGAGCTATCCTACCGAGTGGAGGCCCAAGGCTGACTTGATCCACTCCATTGGCCTTGCCTTCAACAGGCACGGTGATAACAGTCAGATTGCTCGCAATTATATGACAACCTGGGGGCTACTTGCATACCGTGAATTCAGCTGCATGCAGAAGGGGGGAATGGATGAATCAGAAACGGTGAAACATTTTTATTTTTGAAAATGTTTAATTTGCATTTAACATAAAAGTACAAACTTGTGAAGCACTATCAAGATTACTTCATAATGAATAAAAGAAAGTTTTAAAAAACTGATGTGGTTAGTGGAGGTAAGTGCTAGGTGTACCAAAGAGGGGAGGGCTAAGGAGTAAGCAGCTGTTAAGTGACTTGGTGAGATTGGTTAGCTTCCAATAAATAAGAGCTGGCCTGTGGTGGCATAGGCCAGCGGGTGCCAAGGCAAGTGCTGAGAGTAGGCGGAGGATGAAGGCGACCTGGTGTGGGAGGCCAGGACAGAGGAGGACACATAAGGGCCCTGGTCACAATCTCAGCAACTGTGGGGTTTAGCAGAGGAGGGAGGAAGGGAAGGATGATTGAAAAGGAAGGTCTTGAAGAGCTTCTGGAATTTGAGAAGATCCAGCTCAAGATGAAGAGGAAGGTGGAGACTGTTCCATAGGAGGGAGGCTGCCGCAGAAAGAGATCTACCACCAGCTTGCTTTTTAGGGAAGCGACTGACACACAGAGGGTTGGTGCCATAGGAATGTTAAGATCCGGAGGGAGAGTATTTAGTGAGAGCCAGTTGTAGATAGTGTGGTCCCTGGCACCAGACAGCCTTGTGGATGATGCAGAAGGATTTGAATTTGATCCTTGCAGCAACAGGGAGCCATGGAGAGATTTTAGGGCTGGAGAGATGCATTCTCTGGGCTTGAGGCCAAGAATAGGCTCACAGCCCTATTCTGCATTAGCTGGAGGGGTATAGAGAAGAAGAGGGTAGATTAAGGAAGAGGATGTTGCAGTAGTCTAGCCTAGAGAGAACCAGAGCTCTAGAGACATCGAGCTTGTGGGAGAAAGTGAGGAATGGAAGAATTCCTTTGAGGAGGTGGAGTTGAAAGTGGGCCTTCTTGACAAGGTCCTGAATGTGAGGGAGGAAGGAAGGTGAGGCATTGAAGTTGACTCCAAGGTTGGACCAGAAGGGCAGATAGGAATTAAGGAGAGGATCAGAGGGAAGTTTGAAGAAGAGGTGTGTGTCATCTGCATAACACTGGAAGTTGGGAGAGAAGGTGGAATTTAGGTGTGCACGTGGAGCAGGACAGGTGTTAAAGAGCCAGGGAGAAAGATTGGAGCCATAGGGGATGCTGCAGGTGGTGATAGAGGTGGGGGAGGAGAAAGATCACTGAGCAAGGAGGTCAGCCAGTCCAGTGACTGCTCCGATATACCTAGGGATCCATGGAGCTGTTTTATGAGGATGGAGTGTTTGACCATATCAAATGCAGAGGAGAGATCAAGTAGAATGAGAACAGTTGGGGAGTTGGAGTCAAGAGATACAAGTAGTTCCTTACGGGTATTATGAAAACCAGTTTTCATGCCTCTGGATGCTCGGAATCCAGATTGATAGTTGTGTAGACAACTAACAAGTTCAGTGTGCTGTGTCAGTTGGGGGAAGACCAGCTTCTCCAAGAGTTTCCCAAGGAAGGTCGCGTGAGAGAGCTGTAGTGCGAGATGGAGAATGACACGGGTCCGCTGCAGGCACTGTGAATCACATAGTAAGTATCCAGGTAAATTGAGGGTCTACTGCAGGTGCCGAGGATCACAGGGTAAGTGTTCAGGTAAGCAGGAGGATTCACATGCTTGTAGATTGCTGTAATTCTTTCTGTGGATTGGATTTCACCCGAGAGCATTCTGCTGCCATGGGCAGTTTAACGAGAAGCGACTGGCAAGGCCTGGGTGGGGTTTATATAGCCAGGCCCAGCCACACCCAAGAATTTGGAGCACGTTCTGCTGGCCACGCCCATACTTGCCACACCCATTCCTGAGGTAGCAGTTAAAGATGTTTGGCCTGTTGGCAGCCTGTGTTGGTTTCGACTAACAGGTTTCTAAATCCTTTACCATGAGCCCAGTGCCAATGGCGAAGTGACAGGGTCCAGGTGGCCCTTTCTTGATCTCCCCGGGTTTTCATCCAGTCGGGGTGTTTCTTATGCCCAAAGTCCCTAGTGAAGTCCAGAGTGATGGGTTTCAGTGTCTCTCGGAGGTACTGGTCATGACAGCACTCCCCCTCAAGGCCCCTCTCAAGGGCCTTCTATCTGGTCCTGGTTTGCTGGGATTACGAAGATGGAAACGTTAAAGTAAACACGTGGCATGGATATGTTCACTGAGTTCCCACGTCCTCTCTTAGGGCCTGTATCCCTTATAGTCTACGAGATAATATAGTTTAGTCCTGGTCACCTTAAAATCCAAGATGTTTTTGACCTCGTACTCGGGTTCACCATCCACTATTACCGGAGTTGGTGATGCTGCGACCCTTGTTCCTGGCGATACTGGTTTCAGGAGGGAAACGTGGAACACTGGGTGAATGTGCATATTTGCAGTTAGGGCTAACTTCATAGCAACAGGATTGATGATTGCTTTGATAGTATACGGGCTTAGGTATCTTGAACGGAATGTCTTAGATCCTTTCAGGGGAAGATATCTAGATGCTAGCCATACTGCATCTCCGACCTGGTAGGCTGGAGCTTCCTTCCGATGCTGATCAGCAAATCTTTTTGTCCCTCCCTGGCCCTGGTGAGGTGTTCTGTCGCTCTCTTGAGAGCCTGAGTGATCGTGGAGTGTAAGGTGTTTATTGTGGGCATCTCCAGAATGTCGGGAGGATCAAACGTAGAAGTGCGTGGATGTCTCCCATGTACAGTGTAGAAGGGGGTTTGTCCCGTACTGGTATGTATGGAATTGTTGTAAGCATACTCTGCTATCCACAACACATCCATCCAGGTGTCCTCCGATTGGTGTAGCATACACCTCAGGTATTGGTCCAAGGTCTAGTTTGTTCGTTCCGTCTGACCATCGGTCTGGGGGTGGTGACTAGTAGACAGACGGATGTCGATTCTTGCAAACTCACCACCCTTTTGCCAGAATTTGGACACAAATTTACTTCCTCGATCAGATATCAGGATAGTTGGAAAGCCGTGGAGGCGGACGATTCGTTCCAAAAATACCTTTGCTAGAGTGTAAGCTGTGGGGAGGCCTTTCATAGGGACGAAATGGGCCATCTTAGAAAACAAGTCCACGACTACTAAGATGGTATTGTACCCATGGTGGGGTGGAAGGTCTGTGATGAAATCAAGTGACAGCGTGTGCCAAGGTGTGGGAGATTTGTTCTGTGTGCAGGCTCTCCAGCTTAACACATACTGAGCCATGTTCTTTCGCAAGGTCAGCCACCAGTAGTGTCTCTTGATTTTGGCCACTGTTTTGGTGATTCCCGGGTGTCCTTCAATGAGCGAGTCGTGATAGCTATTGAGTACTTGGACCTGCAGTTCCTTGCTGGGAAGGTAGAGGCGTCCTTGGTAAAAAGGCAGTCCACTCACGATTGTGTTGTGTTGTCTTTTTGCTGGCCAGGTTTGCAGTTTGTCTTTGCCCATGAGGTTTTGAACTTTGGTTTGTAATTCTTCCAGGGATGATGCTGCATTCAAGGTACCCAAGATCCTATCTTCTGGGATGATAGAGATGGGGTTTGGTGTAACATACGCGCTCTCTCCTTCGCCCATACAAGATAGAACGTCTGCTTTGCTGTTATGCACTCCTGGTCGGTATGTGATCACATAATCATATTCCGCTAAGAAAAGTGCCCAACAAAGTTGGCAGGACGACTGGGCTTTGGCTGACCTCAGGTATTGCAGATTGCGATGGTCAGTGATTACCGTGATTTTATGTCTGGCTCCTAGGAGGTAATGTCGCCAAGCTTTGAATGCTGCCTTGATGGCTAGGAGTTCCTTATCGGTAATGGCATAGTTCAGTTCCGGAGCTGAGAACTTACGTGACCAAAACGCCACCGGATGCAGCTGAACTGTCTCTAGATTCCTTTGGGAAAGTATTGCTCCCATAGCGACACTGGAGGCATCGGTTTCCACCACGTATGGGAGATCAGGTCGGTGGTGTTGTAAGACGGGGGCCAAGGTTAATTTTTGCTTTAGTTCTTGGAAGGCTTCTTCCGCCTCTCGAGACCAGTTAAACTGTCTGTTTTTGCGCAGCAGGGATTTAATCGGGTGGACAATCTGAGAGAATCTTGGTATGAATCGACGGTAAATGTTCGTAATACCAAGGACACTCTGTACTCCTTTCACTGATGATGACGATGGCCAGTTGAGAATGGCATCCACCTTGCGTGTGTCCATCCGAATACCACATGGGGTGAGAATAAAGCATAGGAACTCCACTTCCGTGACAAGGAATGAGCATTTTTCTAATTTGGTGTACAATTGGTGCTGCTGGAGTTTTTGAAGATGGCACGCACATGGGCAATATGGTCTTTTCTTGAGGTGGAGTAAATCAAGAGGTCTTCTATATAGACCAACACACACACATCGAGCAGCTCCTGGAGCACATTGTTCATGAAATATTGGAATGCAGATGGGGCGTTACAGAGCCCAAACAGCATGACCTGGTACTCGTACAGGCCATACTTTGTACAGAAGGCAGTCTTCCACACGTCCCCCTTTTTGACCCGTACCAGGTGAGAGGCCCTCGGAGGTCGAGTTTAGTGTAAATCTGGGCATCCTTAACCTTGTCCAAGAGTTCGGGGATGAGCGGCAAGGGGTATTGGTTCTTCACCGTGATTTGGTTCAGCGATCTGTAATCTATGCATGTTCTTAAGTCCCCTTGCTTTTTTGGTACAAAGAAGAGGGGCGAGGCTGCGGGTGACTTTGAAGGGCGGATAAACCCATTGGCGAGGTATTGGTCCAGGTAAGCCTTCAGGTGGCTGTTTTCTTGTTCTGTTAGTGCATAGATTCTACTGCACGGAATGTGCGACCCTTGTATTCGGTCGATTTGACAGTAGTAAAACCAATGTGGTGGAAGCATGATCGCCTGTCCCTTCTGTAATACATCCTGGTAATCCGCGTACACAGAGGGCAAGGACTCCATTAAGCCCAGCGCAGCCCCTTGCGGTGAGGTGGTCTTCACTTTTTTTTCCAAGAGGGCGCCGACTCCATAACAAGTACCTGCGCAGTCTTCGGAGAATGTTAACACTCTTGCACGCCAGTCAATTTGAGGATTGTGAGCCTTCAACCAGGGTATTCCCAGGATTACATGAAATTGAAGAGCACAGATGAGGTCAAAAAAGATGTTTTCCCGGTGTCCGTCCTGACAAAGCAGGGTGACTTCTTTGGTGCAGTGCATCCCAGGGCCAGAGGTTAGTTGGGTTCCATCCACCGCTGTAACATTTTCCGTTGTGAACTTCTGACAAAGGGGTAGACCGAGCTTTTTTGCTAAATCCTGGTCCATGTAATTGCCGACTGCGCCGCTGTAGAGATACGCTTCAAATGTGTGCATTATGGATGGCTTGTCTTGGCTAATTAAAATGACTGGTATGACTAGGAGCAAGGTCTGTGAAGATTCCCTCTCTCTGCTTGACAAGCGGACCTCTACGCTTGTTGGGTGTTGGAGTTTCCCGCATCGGGCACAGGATCCTCTTTGTCAGTGGCTCCCACTGTCTTCCTGGGCACTCACAAAGGAAATGTCCTGGTTTGCCACAGTACAGGCACAGCTGTTGTTGCTTCCTTTTCTCTCTTTCAGCCTTAGTAAGAGGGCTCCTCAGTCCTCCGATCTGCATGGGCTCTGAGTGTGGCTCGCTTTGCCGTACTTGACTCTCCTTGGATCGCACGTAAACGGCTCGGCCTTCCGACCTGGCTCAGTCAGTCCTTCAGTCCTGCAGTCTATGATCCAGTTGCACCACCAGATTAATGTACTCTGCACAAGCTTCAGGTGGGTTCACCACCCGGGCCAGGACGTCTTTCAGCTCTCCCCGCAAGCCTAAGTAAAAGAGCGTAGTTCTCTTCTGTTTGGGCCAATTGGTCTCGGTTGAAGGTGGCTATATAAGACAGCAAATCCCGATTGCCCTGTCAGAGGGACAGCAGTTCATTATCTAAGGCCTGACCTCTGGTATGACGGGCAAACAGCTTCTCCAATTCATGTTAGAACCCGACAAAATTGAGAAGCAATGGTTTGTCTCGATTAACCAAAGGGATCGACCAGTCCACTGCACTGTCACTCAGGTACGAAAGTACGAACGCAACCCCTGACTGGTCATTGGGGAAAGCCCCGGGCTGACATAAAAAGTGCACGCGGCACTAGTTCATGAAGACTGCATATTTGTTGGAGTCCTCTGTGAAGCGTTCGGGTAGGCCAAGGGTACTCCACCTGGGAGTACCACTTGCACTGGTGTAGGTTGCAGGATCGAGGAAGATGAAGCAGAATCAAGTAGCGGGGCCTGGCCTGCCTGCATCTGCAGGAACTATCTAGCTAGGTTATCTGTACGTTCCCGGTTTACGATGAATTCCATTCTCAGGGCGTTGGTTTCTTGTCGTGCAGCATGCACTTCAGCCCGCAACTACCCCAACAACTGGGCTAGGTGGTCTGTGGACTGCATGGTGCCCGGGCAGAGATTCAGGAGAGGCTTCGAGTTCTGTTACGCTCACCGTGTCTCCGCGGGGGTGTCGAATGTGAGCGAGGTCAGTTGGTCTGTTCCAGCGTGGTTGTACTCCACTCCCTAGACTGGTCTGCTCTGGTGCACTTGTCTTTTCTTGGATTGGCTCCTGATGAGAAATAGAAGAAATATAAGGGGGCTGGCGCCTTCAACAGTGGACCCTTCCCTTGCGTCCCCAGATATGGTTTCTTGTTACCCAATGTCGTGACTGCTCACCTTAGAGAGTTTAATGATGTGCTCATCTTGGCAGGGGTGCAATGTTCTTTTGGATAGAGTTGCTCCACTGATCTGGTGCAATGTTCTTTTGGATCGAGTTGCTCCATTGATCTGGTATTTGAGAGCTGCCCAGTCCTGCTGCGGCAGCGCTTTGAAGTGCTTCTGTGCAGTTGGTGAATCTTTCTTTGTCCAATAAGTGCTTGGTGTTGCTTCCGTGCACTTTGGCTATCTCTTTTTTCCTAATGTTCTTGGAGTTCGAGTGCAATTAGGATCACTGTTTCTTATTCCCTGTTCCATTGTCTTCTCTAATGTACCTTATGTATAATACCAATGTCTCTTCTCTTCCAACAGGTCCTGGACAACGGAAGAGCACAGATGGAACTACTGCGTTAAGCGTCAGACGCTGTGGAGAGGTATGTATGCTGCGGTCGCATGAGAGAGCATTGCTCGCAAGTTCCTTTTACTGGACTAACCTTGTTTGCTTTTCTTTCTCTCTTTCTCCGTAGTCACGACGGCTGTGCAGAAGAAGGAACAGAACATCAGAGATGATCCTGGAGGCTGAATCAGCTGTAGTGCGAGATGGAAAATGATGCGGGTCCACTGCAGGCACCGAGGATCACAGAGTAAGTATTCAGGTAAATCGCGGATCTGCTGCAGGCGCTGAGGATCACAGGGTAAGTGTTCAGGTAAGCAGGAGTCTTCACATGTTCGTAGATTGCTGGAATTCTTTCCATAGATCGTATTTCAGCCGAGAGCGTTCTGCTGCCATGGGTAGTTTAACGTGAAGCGACTGGCAAGGCCTGGGCGGGGTTTATATAGCCAGGCCCAGCCACACCCAAGATCTTGGAGCACGTTCTGCTGGCCACGCCCATACTTGCCACAACCATTCCCGAGGCAGCAGTTAAAGATGTTCGGGCCTGTTGGCAGCCTGTGTTGGTTTTGTCTATGCAGGTAGCCCTTTCTTGATCTCCCCGGGTTTTCATCCGGTTGGGGTGCTTCTTATGCCCCAAAGTCCCTAGTGAAGTCCTGAGTGATGGGTTGCAGTGTCTCTCAGAGGTACTGGGCATGACAACATCCCCTGTACTATGCGATCATGCTTGTGGTTGCTCATTATGTGGTGTTGATTCTGGTGTTCTATCTTTGGGGACCTCTAAATCTGTCAATTTTATCCCTTTTTCTTCACTAAATTCTTTCAAAATTCTGCATACGCTCTCCCTTCATGCTCTTCCATTTTCTTCCCTTTCTTCATTTGACATTATTATGACCCAGCTTGTATGGCTGTTATCCTTTTCCACATCATCAAAATCTAATTTTTATTGCAGTTATAGTCTTCGTTGGCTTTTTGTCTCCTGGCCGATTCCTTATGAGATTTGTATGTTGTTGTTGCCCTGCAATCTGCACTTGTGGCTCCTTTATTGTGACTGTAACAATAGGTGGACGTAATGTTCATGTTCGTTTGGAACCTCTTGTGCGCTCACAGTTCTGTAGTGCAGAAAAAATCACTGATAGATTTGGTTGTTCAGATCATAACAAATTTGATCCAGTTGGTTATTTGTATTGCTCTTCAAACATTACTTGCAAAAGAAAGTGAGATTTTGTGACCCAAGTTGATTTATAAACATGTAACAATTTCATCCCTTAAGTATACACATGTTATAATTTCATCCCTCGACACGTGTTTCCCCATAGGTCAATCTATGGTTCATCAGGAGAGATAACTTTTGAAGGTGTAAGGCTGTTCACTCTCATATGTGATTTAGCTTCTTGTTGTGGACAGACAAGTTTCTTAATAGGGATTGAGTATAAGAATCTTGTTAATGGTCCTATATCCAGGTGTTAACCTGATGTATGTTTATTTATTATTCTCTTATCCTTAGAATGTGTGCAGGAAGGTGCGAACTTGGCAAAGAGACCACAAATGTTTCCATTTCAGCCTCTTATTTACTGCTATTTGATTTAATTATGTTGGGTGTCATTGCTCCTCTTGGCCTCTAGAAACTTGCTCACTCTACCTTGTATAGACTTTCTACACTTTTAATTGTCCAATACTTGGCTCCTATAGATGTTTTCTTCTCCTTTAATCTAAGAGAAATATGCCTCATCCATGGTTTATCCATCTGCCTCCTTTCGTGCTTTGCAGCTATCCCTTAGACATAGCACACTTGATCAACAGCCAACATTGACTCCTCTTTATTTTGCACACACAGCTGTTCTTCCAGCATCTCCTGGCTCTGCAACCTTGATCTGGTTCTGAGGTAGTTGAATTGAATATTTACAAAAGCCGCTGTCCATTTCCCAACTATGGTAATTCCAAGTAGGTTATATATTGCTCTATAGCAAGCTTCTATGCATATTTTCTACCTTGCGTTACTGCGTATTTACACTTATTGGTCAGCAAGTTACTTTGTCTTTTTTTGTATTCATGATTACTTTAACGTTTTGTACATGTTTCTCTTATCGCTTCAGTTACATTGTCAATCTTCATTATTTTCATATAATTTCAGTGTGGCTTCATATAGCTTCTTTATTACATCACTATGCCCTTGTCAGATTTCACTCAGCGCTCCATAATCTCCAACCGTGCACGCTGACATCCTTCCATGCGGCATCCTTCCACACTTTCAGTTTGAGGGTACATTTGATACGGTTGTCTGAGTGCATATCGTCTCTTGGACACTCAATGAGGTATAGGCATAACATACAGAGTCTCTGTTAAGGATTCTAATAGGGCGACACACACCAAACCAGGACTATTGATACTGGTCTAGGCTGCAGCGCACAATTAAAAATGTTTTACTTTATTTACTAAGGATTCAGATTGAGATGGCACTCAACCCGTCTCACACCCCCTGTTACAAATACCCTGGGCCACAATGGACCATGAACCAGGCCGGTGGATGGTAATGTAATATTTATTTATTTTGAAATTCAAACGAAATCACACAAAATTAATATTGGGTAGCAATCACCAGTGGGGTGATAATTACCAGGTAGATTGATGTAATGCAATTGGTTAGACTTGTTCATGTAAGATAAACACTACATACTTGAAAGAAAGCAAAATTCACTTTTGAATGAATTTTAAATGGTAACACAGTTAATGATTTACCCTGCAACACTCCCTCACACCTCTATTACTCAAACATTGCATGGATGGGGAGGTGTAGCAAGGAGTCAGGTACCCTATGTGGCAACCGGAATTCAAAATTACAGATTTAGCTCCCTGAAAACTGAGCAAAACGGCCCGCAAAATTTCTAAATGTTTATTTCCAGACGTGGTTGAATGAAAAGAGCACGAATTGGGAATAACTGTATCAGGACAGAAGCACACTATCAATCAATGTCCTAAGCAGTTCAGAAATCGACTTGGAAATGAAAACACATTGCAGCCAAATCACATGTTGAAAACTTGCATTTTCTTATTTTTACAGGTTAAAATGTCAAAACGGTTTGAAAAACGGGTTGAATAGGTAGAGTATGAATGCAGTTCGTATGCTAAAGAATAGATACACATCACAGGAATGATAGGAAAGTGAAAGAGTAACTCTAGATGAATGCCAAGATGAGATTCTTAGTCGGAAAGGAATTTGGTTTGAAAATAAAATCAGTGGGCAAGGAAAATCAGTTTACAAGGAATGACAAGTTTTGCTTAAACTAGATTTTAGTGACTATATTGTTAAAGAAAGTCACAGTGCACTCGGAGGTTAATTTGCAAGGTTAACCATCACACCGCGTTCAGCTCTAAATGGGAATTAATACAATTATTCAAAATATGACTAAGGATTTAGCAAAGAATGGTAAGGAAGGGAAAAATGAAGTTAACATCTAGAAATCAAGGAATAGAATACACAGAGGATTTGGATAAATTAAACAGTTACTAGTGTACTTTCAGGATTACTTATAGGGTGGGACAAGGGCAAGGTATCAAAATGGGCTATGCTAGGTTTTGCAATCGGATGGGGTAATACTCACAATCAAAACTTGAGTTTGGGATTTTGGCACATGGGCGGGCTCTCCTAGAGGGGGACAGCTGGTAACTGGGGTCTGGTCTCAATGGATAGCGAAGGGGCATCAGCTGGGTAAAACAAGTGGAAAGGCAGGCAGGCAGAACAGGATAATCCCAATGAGGGTTCTGCCACTGTTCCCCTTTCTCCCTGAATTAGTGAGATTTTGTTATGGGGTTTAGTTCTGAAGGGTGCCTGTATAGGAGGGCCTGGATCAACTTACCCATTTCCTGGCAGTGGAGTCTGGAATCTTGCAGGGTGAATCTGGAATGTCTGGATCTCGGGATGCGCAGGAGATGGAAAATTCAAAAGAGTGTGTCCTTTGTCTCTCTGAGTCTCCCCCTTTTATAAGGTGGGTGACATCACAGGATTTACCATGGGGGCAGGCCTTTGGCTTGACATGCCTCTAACAACTGGATTGGTCAGGGTTTACTGTTACTACCTTCCTGTCAACAGGTTGGGCTTCAAGGACATGACATCAGTTTTATGGTGTGAGCTTAAATTGCCCATGCCCTCCCACAGTCATTTTTGCCAAAAATCAGTTATGACATAAATTGCACATTTTTACTATTGTGGCATTTTTGAAAATCACATAGGCAAATGACACATTTCATACAGAGCATAGCATTCTGACTCCCAAATCTGTACTTGGTCATTTCGCCATCCTAATAATCTTTCACACTTTTCAGTGGGAAATATTTTACATAAAATTCTACAGTTTTATACATGTGTACCTATTATCACAGAGCAATGTTTGCGTTAAATTTTAAAGTTGCACCATGTACACCATCCCCATGATTTCCATTTTTCTGCCATTTGCGTTCCCTACATACTAGGGACAACTTCTATGTCTTCTTTTAATGATACACAAATTGCATTTAAACTGTTAAACTTTCGCATTGCTGTATTGTCCGGTTGCAGAAATAAAAGTCTGAAATTTTATTAAATAAAATAGTCTTTTGCCCCAAATGGGCCAGCTTTTGTCTTCCAAATAAGGGCATTTCCTTCCAACTCACAGCCAACTATCAGCTCTAGTCCTGTGTTGCCATGGAGTTGCCTTTGAAGCTCCTCAGTTTGAGTTTGAGGGGAGGTGCTGCTTAAAAAGTCACACATATGTGTCCCAGAAATCTATTCTGCCAGGCTGGAGCACATCCACAGATTCTGACGAGGATGCAAGATCCATCAAGATTGCCTATTCATAGGCCCCAGGAGATGGTCCTTTTGGGGGAAGGCAGATGCTATTCCAAGGAAGCAAATTTCCTTTGAAGCCAGGCCAGGAAAAACCTGTTCTGTGGCTTCACCACAGTAAATGCATTTTCTTTTCTGAAGCAGAAAACAAATCTGTTGGAATTAAATATCCCATATATGTTGACAAACAAAACACCCCTCACATTTCTAAGCAAGGACAGGGCCTTAATTAATCATTTCACTTTTAAACAGCATTTTCTTGTTTGTCAAAAGCACATTTTACACATGGGTTAATTCTGCTGGGATCTCACTTTCAAATGCCGCTTTTCCTGGTATGTTTATTCTGAGCATTTCCATGGCCATAGTTAATTTCTACTACACAAGAATCTGTTCCACACAAGGATTCTTTGAAACTGACATGCTAAGAGTGAGGGGGCTTCTTATGAAGAATTTTGTTCTGATATTTTGTTGCAAAGTAAAGTGTTTTTCTTCGTAGGGCTTGGAGTGAATTTCTTTGTTATTTCACAGATCTTGCCTGGCATAGCCTGTCATTCAGTGAGAAATGCCCCCTTTTGCTGGAGCACGACCTGAATATTGGTGGACATAGCTGGGTCTCACTGGATCATAGCTGTGTCCTGTTGAACAGATGAAAAAGGGCAGCAGGGCGCAGTCACTTTAAAAGGCAGAATATTTCCTTTTTCAGTGAAAAGCTTTGGGCTGGCAACCTAGCAGCGCTGCCTTTGAATTCTTTTGTTTTTTGTGCAAATTAACTTTTCTCTGGGGCCACTGAAGAAAATACTGGCAACATTTTTCGGGGTATTTGGTGTTTCATCTCGCCTCATTGAAAGGGCCCCCTAGGGGTCCCTTACGTCTATGGAAACAAGGCGAGTCACCACACACGATAGATACGCCAGACACGAGGTTGTATTCCCGAAGCTAGGGTTTATTGCAAAGCAAAAGTCGCAGTTGGTCAACTCGGTCTCACGCCCCGCGACGTGTATCTCTAGACCTCGAGGGACGCAAGAGAGTGAATTACGTACATCAGTTACATATATACAAAATGCATATCAAACAATCAGCTATGACATGTTTAACACCCCCCTTTATTGGGTTTCTTTGAACTTGGTGTGATGATGGACATTTTCGACAACTATGACACCTTCAAACATCTATTCTAGTAACAATTTGCAATTTGTGAGTGCGGAGGCATCTTTCAGTTGTTGAACAGAACACAGCGCTTCTGTTCTTGGAAGCGAGCAACATACGGGGGAAGAGTTGTATTCCAGACCTTGCTATCTATGAGGTGCTATTCGTGTCCTGGGAGCCGACATGCTCTAACAGGGCTCAGCAAAGGGGGGCCGTAAGAAGAGCATAATTCAAGCTTTATTCTAACATATTCTACCATATAACGAGACTGGCTGGCAGCTGCAAAATGATTAAATGCCCAGCAGCTCTGCTTCAAGGCTACATTCGGGAGGGAGCCGGGCATTCTTCCTGGCGCTGCCTACGTTGTATTTCAATGAACTCTTGTTATCCTCGTGGCCCTGCGGCCTTGTCCTTTTACGTGCAGACAACAATGTTTTACAGTCGAGCAGTATAAGCAGAAAATGTACTGTGATGCAATAAGAACAGAAAGCAATGAGCAATGGTTAGAAAACAAAATGGCGATTCTTGTTACATCAAAATGGCCGTTCATTGGCAAACTCGGAAACCTATATTCTGTCATATCGTGCATGAGACGGTTGGCCCACGGCCATCAAAATACGTTTGCGGTCACACAGTAGAGGTATCCATTTTTCTAGACTGACAAACCCTCCTTTGGCCGTATGCCAAATGTCTCATCTATTTATTGAAACCTCCTCTAAAGATGATGAGTCTGAAGAACTTATGTCTGAATTTTGCATGCTATCGTAAACATCATCATTTTCATCAATATCTATAGCCATCAATTCTTTTACTGTTTTCATCTCATTTGTGTCTTGGTCAGCTCGAACATGAGTTTGTTTTTTTCTTGTCATCATATGCATACATCCCTTCGTACATCCCTCAGTTACCTCAGTGTAAACTATTGGTAGGCAGTGTATGCAACAACAGCACATTATGAATATTCCAAACACCACTACCAATATTGAAATCAACTTCCATCCCCTAGAACGCAGTATTCCCCAAAACCAAGACCCTATTCCCCAGCTCCCTTCTCCAGTAGGGAGTTCGGAACTTAGGACATGCATTTTCTTTATTGCTTCAAATATCGTAGGGGAATAGTCACCTACATATACACAACACGCTGATCCCACTATTTTGCAAATTCCCCCACGATCAACCAGGATCACATCGAGAGCCATTCTATTTTGCAGCGTCAATAACCTGATTCCTCTTTCTTCCAACGTCATGTTAAATAGTATATCTGTTGTGTTTATGGTATTTTTTAGTATTCTGGACAGCTGCCTTATATTATAGGAGTTCACTATCTGCCCTAAGAATGGAATTAATTATTTTGCTACGTCAGTCGCTATCACAACACCCTCGCTAGTCCTTTTGACTCTAGCTCTGGATAGTCTGGCCATGTCTGCTGTTTCTAAGAGGAATACTCCTGGGAACAGTAGACCTAGGTAACATGTACCTCCCCAGTTTCTAGGCAACCAAGGATATGCTTTCTCTCCATATATAAAATAAACTGGATCTCCCATATATATTGGTTCTATTTCCCATTTCAATACCACTGTATTCATGAATCCAGTATATGTTCCAACTGAAAAGGAGCCTTTCTTTTTTAGACAAAAAGGGACAGTTCTTGGGCTATAATTCACCGTGTAAGATGGGGGGATTGCATCTTTGTCCCCATCTGTTCTTACAAGAAACGTCGTTACAGATGTTTTTTTCTGGTGGGGACAATCTATCTCGTCTATTTTGTCGTGTTATCTTTCGTGTACTTTTCCTCGTGGGCTCTGGGGCCATTACTTGTGCTTCATGGAATATGGAACAACCCACAGGCTTCATTATTATTTCCTCAAATTCATTCATGTTGGTTGTGTCTAATTGACCCGTACTACTCTCATTCCATTTCCCATAGAACATTGCACTTAAAGATGCACTACATGCAGAACTTAATGGTAATGGCTGTACATAACAACCTATTCCCTTCCCAGCATGCTGTGGTAAATGGGCACATCCCCAGCAATTTGTTTTCTTCAGAATTGCATGTGTCATATTCATAATTAATAACAAGGTGTTATTCCCAAACGCTTCCCTGTGTCTTTCTTCCATTGGGGGCAGGGTATAAGTAATGACCTGAACTGGGCTTTCAGTAGTGGATATATTAACTATTGGTAAAAACAGTTCTAATGGGTGTATCGATTCCACATACCATAATATTAGGGCTGTCGTTATTGGTGCTACCACGCTCATAAAGCACATAATTATTGTCAGTGCCAGCATACAATTCTTTTTACCATGCGTTTTTCTTAGGCTTACAGTCTTTATAATTGACTCATTCTCAGCAGTGGTGCAGGAGGAGGCTGGAACCGGTCCCGACATGTTTCCCATCATCCTTCTTCTTCCTTATTACAGTTAGTCGTGGATATCTCTCTTCGTTGTACTTGCTCTGATGTCAATAAGTTCAACGGAATTGTCACAGTTCAGTTCTGCTAGTCCTTTATAGCCTGGATTTGCTTATTTATTTTTAGGCAAGATCACTTGTCCTTTCTCATACTGCTCAGAGGACCTTTGATCAGTTATCTTATTGCCTTAGTACCATGTGCGCCCAGCTTGTCCACTCTGGTTCAGGACACATGTACTTTTTATGATCGCACCGAGGAGCCGCGAGTCTTGAATTGTCCGACTTGTACAATTCTCACGCTTCTCTCCTCTACACCTCTAGTTCCTTCTCCGTCCATGAGCAGAACCAGAGGTTGATATAAACGCCAAAGAACTGTGGATCACTTTGTCTTTCGAGGCCACAAATTGTATCGCCTCCCTCCTGGTATCACGTGATCCGTGAACAGTGCCGGTGCACTTCCAAATTCAGGCTCAAAGTCAGCCTGTGGCGCTACTGCAGGTGCTGGTGTGCGCTGCGCCAGTGATGCAGATTCGGTCTTTGGCGTGCTGGCAAGTGCTGGTGGGCGCCAAAGGGGTACACGTTTTGTTTCTGCTGGTATTTGCAAGGCAGATTTCGTGTCGGCCAACAGTGATGTCGATTCAGCTGGGCAACGTTGGGGCGCTCTTTGCCCTTCCCCTTTCTATGCAGTCGTCTCAGGCTATGTTTCGAGTTTCACTTCTTGTTTGGGCAGATTTGGTGGCTGCTTACTGGCAACAGTTTCTTCCGTTTCTGGGACCGCTGTCTCTTTCCGGTTGTCTGGGTCAGGCAAGACTTTCAGTGAAGTTGGAATCTTTTTAGCATGGGTGGCATGGATCCACGACTTCCGTCCATCCACCCGTATCGCTGTCTGCGTTGCCAAGAGTACTTGATAGGGGCCGCGCCTTCTGGGTGCTAACGATGACTTTATTTCAAAACTTTTAAGCAGCACCCAGTCTCCTGGCTCCAGCGCGTGCCCCGGACCGATGTATCTCACTGGTAATGCCTCCTGCACCTGCTGATGAATCAAACGCAATTTCAGCATTAAAAGGCCACAATAGGTACTAAGCACAGGATGTTCTACCTCTCTAAGTCGTTTTGGCTGAGGTGCGCACCAAACATTTGCCGGCCTCCCCATTACGATTTCGTATGGGGAGAGCCCAGTTTTAGCATGTACAGACGTACGCATGCATAATAGCGCTATTGGTAATGCATCTACCCAACTCAACTTGCTTCCGGCACATATTTTACTGATCTTTGACTTGAGAATCCTGTTGTGCCTCTCCACAAGACCGGCCGAACTCGGATGCCTTGAACTATGGAATCTCTTATTGATCTGAAGACCCGCACATATCTGTAACACCACTGCACCCACAAAATGTGGGCCATTATCTGACCATAAGACACGGGGAAAGCCAAAACGAAAAAAATATTCTTTAAGCATTACTTTTGCTGTGCTCATTGCTGTGCAGTCCTTCAAGGGATATGCCTCCACCCGCTTACTGAATGCACAGATCACCACTAAGACGTATTTTACATTTTGGCATCTCTCCATCTCTATGAAATCAAAATGGATCACCTCAAAAGGCATAGAGGGGGGGCCAAAACTGCCTATTGGAGTCACTGTTCCCTTTCCTACATTGTGTTGTAAACACGTGATACAGTTC
This sequence comes from Ambystoma mexicanum, assembly GCF_040938575.1. Classification (NCBI taxonomy): domain Eukaryota; kingdom Metazoa; phylum Chordata; class Amphibia; order Caudata; family Ambystomatidae; genus Ambystoma; species Ambystoma mexicanum. Next base: position 1,204,201,209 of record NC_090934.1, on the reverse strand, counting down.
TGCACCAACCTCTCTGCATTCTTCTTTATGTTTACATTCTGACATACTGTAGATAGGTGCTGTATTATCTTTTTCACACAGATGTGGGTGGGGCTGTGGGCCATTGTGACCATTGCAGTCACATAGGAATTTGGCAACATCCAGTTTCTAGTTCCCTTGTCCACCCAACACCCTTCCAGATCTAACTCAGCAGAGCCCTCTGCCCACCCTTGTATTTCATCGGCCGTAGCTTCGGCCTGCATTTCTTTGACAGCGGCAACTCCATTTTCTATCATACAGGGTACTTCTTCCGTCTGAACCGTCATCATTTTGGTATTTAAATCAGTGGCAGTTTGTTTCGCAATTCTGTCTGCAAACGTGTTTCCCTCTCCTACTTTGCATGTTACCTTTTTGTGTGCCTCGCATTTCACTATTGCTAGGCATTTTGGAAGCGTGAGTGCAGACAGCAATCATACAATCAAAGGACCATGTTGAATTCTGGCACCATGTGATGTCAAAAACCCTCTCTCAGCCCAGAGTCGACCAAAGTTATGAACCACCCCAAAAGCATACTCACTATCAGTATATATATTCACAATCAAATTTTCAGAAATCTCTCAGGCTTTGGTTAATCCTTTTATCTCTGCGGCTTGTGCCGAATTGTAGGGGATTCTTTTGCTTTCTACAACGCTCTCTAGGGCAGTGATAGCATAGGCGGCAATTGTCGTGCCGTCAAGTAATTTAAAACATGAGCCGTCACAAAATAACTCTCCATCTGGCTCTTTCTGTGGGGTATCACTTAAATGAACTCTCCCCTTGGTTTCTTCCTCAGTGACCATTAAGCAATCGTGGGGGGGGGGGTGATTCATTCTTCCCAATTTCTTTCATGGTTAGTGGCATTCATTCTGCAGGATTCAAAGTGCTACACCTCATAATTTGGATATGGGGCGCGAACAAGATAATCTCATATCTTGTCAATCTAGCAGAGGTGAGGTGTTGCGTCTGTGTCCTATTTAATAGAACGTCTATGGCATGTGGTATCATCAGAATTAAAGTATGCCCCAATACCATCCCTTCCGTTTGTTTCACTGACGCAGAAGCCGCCGCGACAGATCGCAAACATCGTGGTAGTGCGCGCGCTACAGGGTCCAGTACAGAAGAAAAATAGCCGCATGGCCTATTTCTTCCACCTTGTTCCTGTGTCAAAACCGCCAATGCACATCCTTCATTTTCACACACAAGCAGTCTAAAAACCTTCTCATAATTCGGCGTGCCCAAAACTGGAGCCGAACATAATGCAGTTTTCAATTGATCAAATGCTTTCTGACATTCCTCATCCCACTGTAAAGGCATAACCGCATCCTTTCTAGTCAAATTCACCATCGGTTTCACAATTAACGCAAAATTACCCATCCATTGTCGGCAATATGAAGCCATGCCTATTATGGCTCTGACTCCTTTCTGTGTCTTTGGAATAGGCATACAAGAAAACCTTTCTATACGTTCTGGCGTTAGCCTTCTCCCTTCTTTCGAAAATAGGTAGCCCAAATAGGCCACCTCCTTTCGATTATATTGAAATTTCTTCAAACTAGCTTTATGGCCATGTGCCGCTACGTGTGACAGTAGTAAAACAGTGCTTTCTTTACAAATCTCCTCTGTGTCAGCAGCTAATAATAGATCGTCTATGTATTGCAAGAGTACGTAACCCACTGGTAAGTCTAGCATGTCTAACTGCTCTTTTAATGCTCTACTGTAAATACTCTGACTTTCCGTGTAACCTTGCGGAATCCGCGTGAATGTAAATGATCGTCCTCCTAATGTAAACGCGAACAAATATCTGCTGTCCTTGTCCACTGGAATGTTGAAGAACGCATTTTTCAGATCAACTACACTAAAATATTCTGCTGAAACAGGTATCATTGTCAATATTGTAGTGACATCTGGCACTAAAGGAAATTGTGGATCTACTACCTTGTTTAATGCGCGCAAATCAATAATAAAACGGTATGGTACTTCATTGCCTCCTTTTTTATAAACTGGAAGAATCGGGCTGTTGCATGTACTGCCTGTAATTTCTTCAATTACCCCTAATTTCACCAAATCTGTAACAGTACTCTTCAATCCTTTCTCACCTTCAGCCGAAATTCTGCATTGGGGAATTCGAGGTAGGGTAACACCTTCTTTCAAAATGATCTTTACTGACTCTATTTTCGAGCATCCTACATCATTGTCATGCATTGCCCATACACAGGTTGGCACTTTACTTAGTTCTCCTGGTAAAGTTTCAGACATGAATTCTGACACAGGGGCATCTTGTGGCCAAATCGTTAGGAACACCCCGTCTGCCGTGCAATGTTTAACAGAACCTAATTTTTTCAACAAATTTAATCCCAACAGGTTCTCCCCACAATTTTCTGTTAAAAGGAAAGGACAGTGTTCAGTGAATGGTCCTATAGTAACTGGGACTGGTTGGGACACTGGGTTTATGACTGGTGCACCTGCGAACCCTACGGAAACATTATTTTGCCCTGACATTGGTATATCCGGAACCAAGTGGTGGTCTATTGAACACTTTTGCGCTAATGTATCTACAAGAAAGCGGTGCTCCTCATTCCCGACTCTTATTTCTACGTAGGGTCCTCTCTGATTCACGGGAATAGACACTGGTTCCGACCCCTGTCCTGGGCTGTCCTATTGGGGAAATAACACATCGTCCGGTGTGTAATCATTGCTGTTACTGTAACACGTGTTTGGCTGTGTATCGAAAACGTTCCCACTCTTCCCTCTATTTCCCCCACTCTGGTTTCCATACTGTTGGTTTTGCTGTCCCTGACTCTGGTTAGGGGTACTTTGGTTTTGGGCTTGGTTTTGATTACCTTCATTATTGTGGTGCTGCTGCATACTATTCCTATTTGGTCCATTCGCTCCTTGGTGTCCTCTATGCTGTCTCCTCTGACCAGACCCATTTCTGTTCTGCAGATGCGGACATTGCGCTCGCCAGTGTCCTTCCTCCTTACAATACGCACACTGATTTGGTCACACTGTTCCCCCATGCATATTCAAATTACTCCTTCCTTGTGCGTTCCCTCTCCCTCTATTGTGTCCTACTACTTGCTTCAGTAGTACCTGCGTTTTCAATAGGCATGCTTTCAAGTCTGCCCCCATCTGTTTTAACAACGATAATTCATCCACCATTTCCTTCTGCCCCGGTGATGGTAACTGCTGCCGTTCATTATGTGACCCCTGCATTTCCTTCCGATGTCTCCCAATATCCCTACTCCTGTACCCAGGTGTAGTAAACATTTTGGCATAATCATTATCTAATTCAACCTTAAGTTCAAAAAGTCCATATACATGTTCTCTCACTTCTTCATCCCTCTCCCTACAGCGTGCTAATGCATTCAAATCTAACAATTGCTGCAGTGGTAATTTCCCAATTAACTGTTTCCATTTCTCCACCAAATATTCACCCATGCATTCCAACACTACCTGTCTTTCGTTGCTTCTTCGGAAGTCATACATCGAAGCCAATGCTGCCGTCCCATCATTCCCTTCTATATACATCTCTGCCTGTTGCTGCAATTCCACCTTCCTTTCTTTGCTGATCGCGCTGTGAGTTACCCTCGTGCATCTCCGTTGTTCAGTCCTGCCTCTCGCCCCGTGGTTTCAACTTCAACCCCGGGAGGAACGGACGGTACCGAGTCTGTGTCTGAGGCGGGAGGTGCGGATGGAACAATGGGAACAGGGAGTGTCTGTTGTGGGCCTGGTTGGCTAATAGGAAGTGTTACGTGCGCGGTCTGTGGCTGTGGGAGGGCTTGAGCTCCCGGAGGGAGAGCTTGGGCTTCGGGCAGCATTTGGGCAATAGTAACTGACGTGTCTGGCCTCACTTCTGATCTTGGGCCTTGTTTTGTATGGGTCAATATGTTTTCTATCAATTCATCTGCTATGTGTAATTCTCGTTGTGGGTATATTTTTTCTATATTCAACTGGTCACGCCTACCTGCCCTTCTTAGACTCTCAGTCCACTCCTCCTCTTCTTTCTCTTCCGCTACTTCACCTTTCGATTTATGCCTGCGCGCATGCTGCGCTCTACTTCTAAATCGGAGCATTGCTTCCCTTCTCCAGTCTTTAACGATATCAAATGCTGCAGGACGCGCTTTCTTTCTTATCAACACCCTTTCCAAGTTATCTATTCTTGCTATCTCAAAACTACCATTAATCAGCCACTGATGGTCTTGTTGCTTTCTGGTTTGCCTATGCCAAGTCTCACAGAATATTATCGCACCCACACCATACTTCACATACATCTCATACGCCGGCGTTCCCCCAGGTGGTACAATTTGGCCATCTTCCAAAGATTGTCTACCACAGCGGAAAAACCCGCTAGGGTGGACAATACCCCAGGCATGTTTCAACCTTCCCCCTGGTTAATCAACCTTACCTAGGGCGTTTGATTTTGCAAAGTCAACTCTCAACCAATATCAGGATTACTTTGAATCGGGGAATGACTCACCTGATAAATCAAGTCGTCTGTATACTGACGCACCAAATGACGTCGTGTCTGCGTTTCTTGGCTTCCGCCTCATTTCGGGACCCTCGCCTCCTTGTTCTCTAGCCAGGCACGTCGATCAGGGATCAGATGTGTGCAGATCTGCAAAGGAGTCTCTCATCACTTCTACAGGGCGGCCCGAACACCTCTTGATCACGGCTCGACCATCCCGTCCTCGCCGTTCTCCGCCTTACTCAATTACAACGTATGCGATGGAACATGTGGGGGAGGGTCCCTATTTGGGCGCCATCTTGAAAGGGGCCCCTAGGGGTCCCTTATGTCTATGGAAACAAGGCGAGTCACCACACACGATAGATACGCCAGACACAAGGTTGTATTCCCAAAGCTAGGGTTTATTGCAAAGCAAAAGTCTCAGTTGGCCAACTCGGTCTCACGCCCCGCGACGTGTATCTCTAGACCTCGAGGGATGCTAGAGAGTGAATTACGTACATCAGTTACATATATACAAAATGCATATCAAACAATCAGCTATGACATGTTTAACACCCCCCTTTATTGGGTTTCTTTGAACTTGGTGTGAAGATGGATATTTTCGACAACTATGACACCTTCAAACATCTATTCTAGTAACAATTTGCAATTTGTGAGTGCGGAGGCATCTTTCAGTTGTTGAACAGAATACAGTGCTTCTGTTCTCGGAAGCGAGCTACATACGGGGGAAGAGTTGCATTCCAGACCTTGCTATCTATGAGGTGCTATTCGTGTCCTGGGAGCCGACACGCTCTAACAGGGCTCAGCAAAGGGGGGCCGTAAGAAGAGCATAATTCATGCCTTTAGCTGCTTTATTCTAACATATTCTACCATATAACGAGACTGGCTGGCAGCTGCGAAATGATTAAATGCCCTGCAGCTCTGCTTCAAGGCTACATTCGGGAGGGAGCCGGGCATTCTTGCTGGTGCTGCCTACGTTGTATTTCAACGAACTCTTGTTATCCTCGCAGCCCTGCAGCCTTGTCCTTTTACGTGCAGACAACAATGTTTTACAGTCAAGCAGTGTAAGCAGAAAATGTACTGCGAAGCAATAAGAACAGAAAGCAATGAGCAATGGTTAGAAAACAAAATGGCGATTCTTGTTACATCAAAATGGCCGTTCATTGGCAAACTCAGAAACCTATATTCTGTCATATCGTGCATGAGACCGTTGGCCCACGGCTATCAAAATATGTTTGCGGTCACACAGTAGAGGTATCCATTTTTCTAGACTGACATCATCTGTGGCTGGTAAGACAGCGCAGCAATTATTTTGGTTACTGCAAAATGCAGTTTTAAGGCAAGGCAAAAGTGCTCAATAGCGCCATTGCAGCCATTCTGCTGGTGACTGCTGAGATGTGGTTTGGTGGTGTAGGGGTGTTCTGCTGGGCGGTAGATGTATCCCACATCTCACACAGGGCCCTTCTCCTGCTGTTCCAGCATAATAGTGGTGAGGGAGCGGGAGTTAGGGAAAATGTGTCCAACTGCTCCTCTACAGAGAGTAAAGCCAAGTTATCTCCTGTGGCTTCTGAGCGTACTTTTGTTCATCTACTCCTAGGTGCTAGCAGCCATAAAGGGCTTCATTGGGGGTTCCAAGCCAGTAACAGCCCTCATAACTACGTTAAAGGTCCTTCTTATGTTGTTTTGTTATTATTATTATTATTATTATTATTATTATTATTATTATTATTATTATTATTAGGGTATTTTTTTAGCACAGACCTAGCTTCAGGAAACAATGAAGCACTCTACAATCATAGGGAGGAGAACATGGTGAAGGAAGCAGAGAAACAAGTGAGGCGTTAACAACAGTGGAGGGTGAGAGCCGGCAATTTGTTAGCAAGGGATCTAGAAGCAACCAGAGGAGGAAATGGTGGGGATTAAATCACGCAATCCCAGGTAGGGTGGGGAGTGCAGGGTATGTACACCTAGTTGGAAGGGAGAAGCCATTCCTTGAAGAGGAGAGGGTCTTGCTCATGCCTTCAACTTGCTCTCTGGGCTGTTGCCACCCCTTTAAGCCCTCCTCTGCTGCAAATGCACCTACAATCAATGTTCATTTACAACATGTCCGCAAATAGTGAATAATTGAAAACATACTTGGTGATTAACGAATATTTGTTGAAAAACAAAATAGGTGAACAAGTAACCAATAAATAATGTCCTCGTCCCATTTTTGTGGATGAATAATTTCGGGACAATATGGATCTGATCCTTAATTAGCATTGTCTGTGCAAGTAGGTGAAAGAAAAATCTGTGTAGCAGGTCAGCACATTTCATTTTGCCAGGGCTATTGAGAGCAAAACCAATGCACATTTCATGGGAGTTCAGTGTAAGGTAATAGGTCAAAGTAACCAGTGCAGAATAAGGAGGGTCCAAGCTAGGGGTGCAAAATGTGGAGTACATACATACATAGAGTAAAACATATCTTTAAAACATATCTTTAAAAAAATAAAGACTTTGCTCAAACGGGTTGAAAATGATATAAAATGAATGAATGGAGTGAGAAATAGGGTTGTTGCAGGAAAAGAGCAGTAACGGTTAACACACTTTGCCTCCATTATCGCAGCATCTGCTGTTCATTTTTAGGAAAACATTTTAACCAATTTGTAAAGGTTCATCTTTACATATATTTTGAATTTAATGGATAGGCAGTTGATGTTTTCAGTTCAATATGTAAGGCATTTTTGGAGGATCACATTTTTGCATTAATATTTTTAGGCCGAAATTAGGGTGATTAACATTTTGCTATACAATATTTTGCATGGGAGACATATTGCTTTGGCCACAACTTTAGCATCTCCCACACTTGCCTCACTTTCCGTCCAAGGGCATATGCTATGTGCAATAAGTCTCACCCTGAGCTGCTTCCCAATTACAAAATCATTGCCTTTGTATGTCTGTACATTTGGTAGACTGCTGCGGTGCGCACCCGTTTGCACTAAAAATTCTGGAAGGAAATTGGCATAGTTCTGCACCCTGCCTCCTCCATTCATCCCTTGACCCTTAAAAGCCATCATCTAACACAAGCCCTCAGTGTGCGCAGACCATCATCGTCCCACCAGAGCAGTAATTTAAGAAACCTAGGAAAATGTTTAGAACTCTGGATCTATATGTGACTGCCCCTTGAAAGTTGAGTGTAAGCATCTTTTACAAAGCAACACAGAGCGTATCCATTTTCTCATATTCCTTATGAGATATTGGCATCATCCAGTTTTGCAGAAATTGCACTGACCTTTCCCTGCAACTTTCCATTTGGTCTATCCCACCATGTACAGTCCAATTTATTACTGGCCAGGAGCAAATGACATCCATTCAAAAAAAGCAAATTCTGGCTGACCTCTATCCTCCCATTCCTAAGCAAGATTCTTGTCCAAACTCAGTGGCAACCTCCTCGATTGATCATCTTGATTCAAGCAAGCCAGAAGAACCGAGCAACTCTCAACAGATATCAGAGAACTCCTCATTATCTCCAAGGATGACAATTGGCTAATGTCATTATCCTGCTTGATCTTTCAGCGACTTGTGTCAGAGTGGATCATCAAACACTACACGTATGGAGATGGCTGTACGAAAGAGCCTGTGACTAAGTAAAGTACTTTCCAATGGACTGAGCCAGTAACGTCAGAATAGACACGACAGAGCACAGCATTAGGAAGTCAACATGCGAAGGACCACAGGAATCCTGACTCTCGCCCAACCCATTCAACGTGTGCAAGCGACCACTAACAAGAGTCATAGTCCAACATCCACTTTCCAAATGCCCTCAGATGATACTCATATTGGCCTGCGGCTAGAAAGAACGTCAGAAATCCTAAGTGACATAATAGCGGGTGTAACGCCCCCCAAATAGAGCCCAGTCCTAAGGCTGCCTGGTCCGGAGGGCAGTGGTCTATGGGTCTCCAGACTCTGTGGAAGTGGATTTCGGGGAATCACCCATTTGAACTGTGTGACTTGCAGACAGACAAGGCCTGTCACAGGTACAGGTAAACTCATTTAACATATGTGACTGAGCAAATATGTACTATAGAATTGCTTGTGGCTGAAAGAACAACTTTTATCGAAAATGCCCTTTTAAATTACTCTGATTCCTATGGACAGCCATGATCTCCTATTAACTGCATTAACTTCAACGGGCAGGAATTGTCCAGTGTTCCAGCTTTTCTGCGCATCCCGTCCACCAGATCCTATTTACCAGATTCTTCAGTTTGTGACAAACGGAAAATGTTAAATTGTTTTTCCACTTTCCCTATCACTGTGATGAAGGAAGGTTCCAAGCCCCCTTCCCCCCTCGGGAATAGGTGGCCCACTGCTGACTAACTGCAGGATTCCAGGTAGATGCTATTTGGAGCCTGCATATATTTAAGTTATGTTGTCAGAAATGTAGTGTGGTTTCATTAATTGTTCACTTTATTATCACTTGAGAAGTACGAGTGGTGTTGTAATGTGTGTTATCCAGTTGCCAAGTTTGTATGTGTAGATATGATCTACCTAACTCTTTTTGTAAGTGGCACTATCCCAGTAGCCCCCACCACCACATCCACTTGGTCTGCCCCTTTGATTATTTGAACCCAAGCCCCTGTGCATGAGTGTGACTTTTTCCCTGGAGCCCTTCTGGAATGAATATGCCAGACTCTGTCCTGCTATAAGGCCTAGTTTAGGCCTGTCCCCCTGCTGCGGGCAGGCCTGCCAGTGGCCTGTCCTCCATGCTGCTGGAGGTGTGCTCCCCTGACAGACCCTGAGACCACCTATGTGCTCCCTGGCTGCTCTTCACCCTGCCGTTGCCGGGATCACAGCAGCTGTGATTGGCCCTGGACTTCCTGCGAGCACCCGAGTTACATGTGTGAGTTTCTTCCAGCTTCGAGCAAAATGTACCTGTATTTCCCAGCTCCTGGGATGACTCTGCTCTTTGCAGCCTCTATGGGTTGTCAGCTGCCTGGTGTAACATGGCCATGTTCTCATTTCTTCGATGTGCATATGCCCTTGCTTGGAGCTATGTTGTTTGCTTAGCCCTGGTGCAGTAACCTCAGCCGTTAAAAGTTGACCCTGCACTCACTTGCCATTGACTTCTTCTGTGTGATGTAATTCTGAGATTTAGTTTGAGTGCAGGACCTCTAACCACACCTAGAGGTCCCTGTCTTTTGACATTGAATGTATCTATGCCCTTATTTCTAATGTTCTGAACATTGTTTTAGGTGTTTTGGACAGTTTCTCTGTGGTTTAGGACTGTTTGGACTTTATTTAAGGTTGGTGTAATCCTCTCAGGTGTAAACATGTTGTAAATAAGACTACTCTATGAATTCCAAGCTTGTAAATCACTTCCTGGACTAGTATAGTTTTTCAATTCATTGCTCCTGCACCACGGGTGTGGGTTGCCCTGGACCCAGGGGTTTTGAGAGGTGGGGCTAGTGCAGCAGTCCTGTAAAATGTGTGAAAAATGCATTTTGATGAAAAACCTGGTTTAATCTTAGAAAAGGGAGCTTAAGTTGGAAGGCAGCATAGGGGTGTCAGTGCCTTGTACTGCTAGACCATTCATGGGGTTGCATTATTTGCCAAATCCCTGGCGCAGCTTGTTTAGTTCATGGCGGGTAAAAAGTGCAGAGGAGTTCTGCTGCCACATTCTGCCACATGCAGGGCAGCAGCCCCACAGCCCCCAGAACTGTGTGGTTTGAAAACTAGGAGATACACTATGTGTAAAAAGAAACCTTTGAATTTCTTTCAGGCGATAGGTCAACAAAGTATTCGTAATTAAAGAAAGGGCAATGTGCGAAAATCGTATGCATTACAGCTGCCATATCAGAAAAACCTTACGTGTTCGTTGTGTACTGTAATGAGACCTTGCACCGTAAAATACATGTGGAAACCAAAAGACTGCAGTGCATATAAATGCAAATCTGCCCACTCTATTCTGATTTCTATTCCTGTGTCATGTTGGCCTGTTCCAGAATCCAGTATTCATTTTGCATTCACTTTGATTTGCTTAGAACGTATGTTCTGGCGAGCATTTCTGCCATTCATAATGTTCCTCCCCGTTCCCTCTCTGTTCATGGCATGATAGCCTTACCAAATGCTTTCAAGAACTCAGATCAGGTCTGCAGGGCAACCCATGTATCACCTTCCTCCACTCCTATGGCCTACACACCTGCCTAGAGTGCAGTGTTCTAGACACCCTAAGACAGAACAACTGGGGATGAAGAGGGGTGGGGTGCTTCATTTCCATTCACCATATGACCCTCCTAAACCTTCTCTGACAGCGAGGAACTTGGAAAGAATGTCTGCTTTGATCTTTCCTTCCCCCTAGGAAAGTCAATGTCGTGGTGAAAGGTGCAAACCACCAGCTGAGCCTACAAAGTTACATTCTCCCAGAACTCCATTCCAATCACTGAGTAGATCACATCAGGACCATGAAGCCTCCCTCGATTGAATGCACCATGAAGCAATCTATGAAAGGCTCCCACAGAGCCAGATCTTGAAACTTCAGAGGATATAGAACCAAGCAACCACACAGTGCCTCAACCTCAGCAAGTGAGATCATACAACACAGACATGTGCTGAAAACCCAGAGAACGTAGGACAGGCTTCAAAGTCCTGACCTACTGGTAACCTGTCTCCAAGTACCAAGTGAACAAGTTACCCCACTACACTCCAGCCAAGAGCTGAACATTGACAGAAGGTGAGATGAACAAAGGTCAGATTGAAGTCCACGGATGTGCAACACAGCAAAGTGCATGATTATACTCATAGCTGAAATTAGCACTATTCACAAAGTCTTCAAACTGGATAACTTCAAAGTACTCCACTCTGTGGGTGGTGGCTGGCAAGCAAACTAGAGTGCAGGTGCTACAATAAATTAGGCCAGCGGTACTCAAACTTTGTATACTGAGCCACCCTTTGAGTAAAAAAATAGATTCTGCCCCCACTCACCCATGAGATCCCCCCCATGGGTCCCAAAGGGTGTCTGTCGAGGATGGGGGGGAGCCTGAAGGCTCTTTAAAAAAGGATTAAGGTGACATCATGTAATAGAAAATATAAGCAGTGGAAAATCAGCTTATAATTTAAATTAAAAAAAAGAGTCATTTGAATCCCTTTTTAAAGCATCTTCCCCCCTCCCTACCCCAGCCCAAACCCCCTGCCATCCTTCCCAGTTTGAAGACCACTGGATTAGACACATATTTTCTGCTGCTCACATGGAGACATACATTTCATCCAAGTTGCATGAATGTTATGCCCAGAGCCGGCCTGAGGCAAGGGCAGTCTGTGCCATCGCCCCGGGCCCCGTGCTCTCGGGGGGGCCTGCCGCAACCAGCTGCAGTGGGTATATGAAGTTATATAAATTGCATTTAACGGGCGCTGCACTGCTTCCAAGCACAGGGCTTTTTGCGACAGTTTTAGCGAGACCGTGATGTCAGCAGCAATCCCATGTGACCCTTCTAGAGACAAGTTTCCGCCTTCCTCCCCGGCAGCACATTAAACCCCATGGGGCTTCATAGTTAGTGCTTATCACGCTCTTTGTTTTTGCAGAGCTCTTTATAATTAATGGTCCATTTAAAAACCATTATTTTGGATAAGGCCTTCAAAAGGGGTATTTTATCCTGAAAGCACATGCAACAAACCAGGGTTCGCTTTTTGGTGTGTTACATACGTGTATTGTTTTGTTGATTATCATATTTCACTCGCATAATATGAAGGAGGTGTTTGTCAAACGATGCAAAACACCTATGTTACCTTGTCACGTGATCTCTTGTTAGGAGTCTAAGGCCATAATCCATGGAACTTTTAGCATGGAGCCAAGTAACTTTCCACTGCTAACAAACACTCTTATTCACAGAGCGGTGCAAAGTGTATTTTTACGGAGCAAAGTTGCCTTGTACTTCTCAAGTCCGCTTCACAAAACAGAGTAATGTTGAAAGCCAAACAGTGTTGTTGTCCTTGGTCCTGTGCTGATTTTTATGGGTACAGGTTGAGGGTATATGGGGGTAGACAACATCCACCCCCCTTTCACAGAGCAGACGCCACCCTCCTCAGGTGTTTTTGAGGCCAGCATGCAAAACACACTTGTTTGGTCAGGTGTTCGCCCACCAGATTTACCCACAAGATTATGTGGAAATGTCTTCAAAAGACATGTCTTGTGTTGGTATTTTGTTTTCAATATAGGTTTTTGTGTTTAAAAGAGGCACACCTTTCATACTTTGCAGTCAAAGTTATGGGAAAATCTCCTCTATCTTTTTTTTCGTGTTATTGATGGATCATGTTTTTAAAGACAATGTTCATTTGTATTGTACCTTTTTTTCTATTAGGAAAGACCACTTGAGCTAAATGTGCACATTTAACTTTACAATACGTTCAGTCCCTGTGTGCATGCTAATGAGCTCCCCACCCCTTTATTTGAACTTGAACCTTATTGATAACATTCGAAGACCTGCAGAATTGCTTACTTTGACTCCTTAAATAAGTTCCTGGTAAATGGGCCTTAGTTTGATTGTAATATAACGAAATACTGCAGCAACAACACTTTGCCCTGTCTGGCCCACTGCCAATCTTCACCGTACATTCTTGGAACCTGCAGGAAACAGCACGACGGCCATATCTTTAGGCTCATTGCGTGCATGTTGGGAGGGTGGGGCATGAGGCTAGTATGGTGACGAGGAAGAGCAGGACAAGGAGTAATGAAGATCACACAAGTAATCTGAGAATGACTTCCATGGTCCTCTTCTTCATCCAAATACTTACCAATACCAGACTCCAATCCTCATGACAGGTCCCCCAAGGACCGGCCACGAAACTCAGGCCAAAGAATCCACTCTTTTGGTTCCCCTACACCCCTGGCATCTGGAGGATATCAGTTGCACAAAACAACCCAGCAGCCTTCTTGGGACCCTGCCAAAGGCTGGAACATTTTGAACCACAGCATGTCCAGATACTAGGGTGTTATACATCCGGTGCAAGGGGAGGAACATGAACAAAAAAGGGAATGGAAATAAAAGAAGGGCTTCTGACAATTGAGCTGGGTACCTCATAATTAAGCACTGGGACGAGGAAGAGGGAGGTGAAGGCTGTGTAGCTCAATGTGTGTTTTAAAAATAATAAAAGCATTGCTTGAAGATTAATTTCTTTGACAGTCAAAATAATCATCTAAATTAAAGGTACTTTTCTAGTTTGGAAAATATGGTCAAATAAATAGGACATAATAATAAAAACAGTTGTGAAACTGCTGTAAAAACAACCATTAACTTCAGTTGGCAAAACACAAACAGCACTTGTATGCCGTGCATGCCATAATCAGATTGTGTTTTCAAACCAAAGTTGCAAAAAGAGCCGCCACAAAGAATACTTCTACTGTGTACAGCTGTCAAGATATGCGCTCAAGTGCCGGAGCTACAGATTACACATTCTGGTTTAGCCACTGGACAAAATGCGTCCTCTTGGGCAATGTATCTCACAGAGGCTTACCTACCAAAATTAGACATGTCTACAAATGATTCAGATCACTCTGTCGACCACTCCAAAATAAGCCTCCCTCATGATATTGCCAAATACATAATATTAACAGTTAAAATTCATATACTGAAACCGTTTATTTAATTCCCATGGATATTAACGACTCATTTTGCGACATCACTTTCTGTGCTGCAAATAAGGGGGCCCCACACATCTTCTGCCACCCAGGGCCCCTGCTAATGCCTTCCAAGCAGCATCCTCCCAATACTGGCGAGGGTCAATGAGCTTGTCCAAGCAAGCTAATTGGCCCTCGCCCGCGCCTTACCTTGCCTAGAAAGCTCCGAGCACCGCCGGTCCGGAGTTCTTCCTGCGAGTGGCCGCCATGGAAATGGAAAAAAGGAACTACGTGTAGTCCCTTTGCCTCTTCCATGGTGGCCATTTTCTTTATTTATTTTTTACTTTGATTTTAATGGCCTCCATGGAAAGGGAGAAAGGACCTGGGGAACAGATCATTTTCTTTTTTTTCTTGAGTCGAGAAACGGTTGCAGCGCTGTCTCTCGAATCGAGAAAAATTGCAATTAGTACCCCAGTCCAACGTGCAGCGGTGCTAATGGCAATATAACGCTCAAAGGGGGGCATTACCGGCCAAATAGTGCCCCCGGGGCTTCTAACTACGGCCCCGGGTCGTTACCCGATCGGTAATACTCCCCTCCTCGGGTTATATTGCCTAATTAATGACTCAAGCCAACGATCCAGAGACACAGCACAATGTGCCAAAACCTTCCATGTGCGCTCCTTAACAGCGAAAGAGGAAAATGCAACATGGATAGCTCTTTAAAAAAGCGAAGGTTGACAAACAGAGTAGCATAAAATTAGGTCGCAGTAACACATGCACAAACAAGCAGAGTGCGAGAGACAAGTAAATATTTATGATCTAAAGCAGACAGGCGTTTGGGTATGTAAACAATCCAGTCTGTGATATATCAGCCACCAGTCCACTTGATGAAGGGTAATTAGGGGTTATTAGCCCGGATCCTAATGAGTGGTAATTAACCGGTAATGTTGTGGCAGAAGGACGGTGGCTCACGAGGAGCACGCTGTTTGATAGATTAAAAAATTGCTAATAAAGCGTGAATTATACCAAACACTGCGTGCATGTGAAATGAAAGCAATTACAGCAGAATGATAAATAAGCTAACCTGATCAAAAACTTACTGTGTAGAAGCATCCGTGTCTGAGAGTGTGAGATGCACTGATCTTTGAACATATGGAGAGGGTGGCAGCCAAGGTATCCTCAGGAGGGAGCAACACACCAACACCCAACCACATGGGCAGGACACAAGACCTGCAAAAAGAGGAACGATATGCCCACACTAGCACAGAAAAAAAATCAATGCCTGACTACTCCAGTGTCCTAATACAAGCAGTTCCCCAGGTGTTTTGGGATTCAACTCCAACCACCCCTCCCTAATCACTATACAATGTGGGGCTGATGGGAGCTCTAGTCCAATATATCTGAAGAGCCAGCGATTTCAGACCCCTGGTCTACAGTGTGACAAATGGGGCCATGTCACTGCATCCATAGGAGAGCACACTACTGCACACAAGTGACCAACAGCACATTGAAGAGCCCCCAGAAGCCGACACAAGTAGCATAATCAGAGCTTGTTTGCTCACTTTTCAGAGAGCTGTTGCAAAATTGGCAAATTCTGATTTCTGACATGGAACCCCTCTCAAATGTCATTAGGGGGGCCCTAGGGAAGTAAATAGAAGGGTTTTGATGCCTGTGTTTTCCGGGTAGGGCTACAACCTGACACTGTGGCAGAACCACACATCTGAAAAATGTGGAGCAAATGACATGCGTTGGGCCTCATTCCAAGTTTGGCAGTAACACGCTGGTGCTACCGGTGGGTTGCCGCCGAACTTGTAACAAAGTTTCAGCTGCCTGAGATCCCGGTGCCACTGGGACAGTCCCGGCGGCCCCAGATATCAGGCGGCGGAAAGTGTATCCCCATTCCCATGGAGTCTGATAGGACTGTCTGATAGACCGCATGTCTGATAGGACTCCATGGGAATGGGGACACGGAACCACCGGCAATGTTGCTAATGGTGCCGGTGCTTCCGTGACAAGTCTGCCTACTGGGAACGTTGTTCCCAGCAGGTCAGACCTGCCGGGCGCATCAGCCTTGAGGACCGGAAAGGGTGTCGGTATGTTGGTACCAGCACCCTTATTTCCGGACCGCCACACTTGTAAAGTCTCCTTAAGCACTCTGCCCAGAAGCACAAGACTACCTAGAGTTTATGTTAAAAAATCCTTTTCAGTAACCAGGATCTTACCGAAGAAATGCCCCACATTCAATCAGAGCTCTTTTGCTCGCTTTTCGGGGAGCTGTTACAAAATGGGCAAATTCGGATTTCTGACATACCACCACTGCAAAATGTTGTTGGGGACCCTTGGGAAGTAAACAGAAGGGCCTTGGCATCTGATTCTTCCTGATAGGGCTACAACATGGCCAGGCACACCATGACACTGACAAACACACAACTCCGACTAATACAGAGTCTTAGCTATGCTTTTTGTCCTCAAGCACTTTGCACAAGACCAGTGTTTGGGCGATTAAAATAAAAAAATTACATTTAAAAAAAGAAACTCCATTTATTGGAAGCCACCAGTTGTTTCAAAGGATGGCCTATCACTCTGCCACCAAAAAGGACCCAAATATTCCTTCCTCTGTCCAACAGAGATAACATGTCAATTAATGGAGGAATCACACCTCTCAATGAAAGGAAACAGCAATTTGCCCCAGAGCAGATTCGATGAAGGGTGAGAGGGGTGGAGTCCCTTGGTTTTGAAGCCCCAGGGCTTTGACCTACAAAAGACCAGCCATTTAAATCTTCAAATGAGTTCACCCTAAGAGCAGCAGAAGACTTCAAACCCAGAAACAGTGAGTCTGGAGCAGAGTGTGTGTGTGTGTGTGTGTGTGTTTCTGTGTGGGTGAACGCTTCTTTATGTGGGTGCATGTTTCTGTGTGTGAAACACTACCTTAGCGGTGCTGTGTCTGTTGGGTTGCATCATTATTTGTTTCAGATGCCTAGCAATGGCATGTTTTGCTGTACGCCTGCACTGAACTACATGCCATGCCCAGTTTTGAAGTGCTGCACTTAGTTAAATTTGGTATGCTACAATTTATTGTGTTATGTTATGCTATGTATGCCATGTCATGTTTTAAGCTGTAGGAACATGTAGTGTAATGACTTGTTCTGCCGGGATCAATGTGTTCCTTCCCCAAAGCTAAATACCCATTGACTAGAATGCATCTGAGTGCTACTGTATGTGCTCATTCACTCTGTCAGTAGAGGGGGAGAATATGATGTTGGTTTCCTTTTATACTAGCTGGTAAGGTCATGTTACATTATGGTGAGGTTTCATTATAATGTTTTGCTTTAAATAACTCATGTTCAAGGGCCTTTGAAGCTCTCATAAAACAGCAGGTAACACCCCCTAAACACGCAAAGAAAAAAGAGAAAACCCAGCAGGATAGGCTTGGAAATGTAATCTGTTAACTAGACCATACACCCCTGTTTTGAATTAACACTTGCATCATGCTCTCTAACAGGCCACAGTAACTGCAGGCCATGGTGGGAAGGCAAGTCAAAGGCAGAGTTATGTAAATTAACTCCCATAAGCGACCAGCTTCAGCCTAAGAGAATTCCTCCCTCATATATTAATCTAACAATTACCTTAAAGGCCCTAGCACGACTCATGAACCTCCAGCAAGGCCGCACTGGGACTTCATCTCCCAAAAAAGGCATGGCTGAAATCTCACCCTCAGTTAAATATTCCCATATTTCCTTCCAGCTTTCCCATCTATAGAGTGAATACATTATTCCTTATGTGCAAATCATGGGAGCCATTGAGTTACAATTAATGATCGTGAGATGTGGCTCTTTATACTCTGTGGTATAAACCGTTTCAGTAGCAAACTCTTGAGTGGGTGATATGTGGGCAAGATCGGGCTAGGGATGCTAGTGATGTTGCCTAAAATGATCACACTGTGTGCAGATCCGGGGACTTTTACACAATCGTGTTCTTTCACTTACAGTGTGTTGCTGCTTGTCAATTGCACCAATTAGATTGGGGATTGCACCTTCATGTTTCTGCAGCATCGAATTAGATCTTAATTTAAAAATGCAGGATACTCTCAGCAGCTTAACTACTGGCGGAATGGACGGGTTTCAGATAATGAGTTGCTCATGGTCTTCTCTTTCTCTCTTAGTATGCCCTTTATAGTTTTCTTGTATGGCCTGTAGGTGTTTGCAGGTTTAATAAATTATCTATACAAAAAGAAACAGACATTGAATGCAGGGTACTGAACCCTCTCTGACCACCACTGCCTCCATGACACGCTTCTCCATATTTGCAGAGCTGAGCACTATCACAGCTGGGCGCATCAATCGTAAAGGCTAAAAGTTTAGCCAGCGGTGGTGTTCCTCAGGTTGCAAGTTCCTCGCAGGTTGGTGCTTTATTGCAGGGCTGCCAGACTTATTTTGTGGGTGTTTGTATCTATCAGGCAAGGTAGAAGAGCTTTGAGAAGGATCTATGTCCCCACGCAGACATATCTGGATGACTGGGAAATCCCACGATTGGGTGCCTTACAATAGTAAATCAGAGGAAAGGACTGATACGTTAACCAGGTGTGGAAGAAAGGCATAAGTGCGCCAACAGGGGATAGCACTGAGAAATAATGAAACACAGACACACATTTCACAAAATAAGCATTTGAGTTTGCCAAAGATTATCAATACATATTGGTTACTGTGGAAGTAGTTGATGCCAGCAGACAGCTCAGATGCTCCTTCAAGAGAAAGGCAGTGCTTCTTCAGGGTATCCTTTGAGGCCTGGTACAGATGCAATTTGACTTGATGTCAGGGGCAGGGAGTTCCACTGGGGGTAAGTCATTGAAGTGAGGAAAGAAAAGCAAGAGGTGGGAGAATGAGGATGGTAACCAGAGAACTTGTGGAGGGCTTGGAACCCCAGAGTGCAAAGCTGTGAGCAGCGAGAGATGGAGGGACTTAGGTTGGTAAGGGTGAGCTAGCCCATAGCTGGATTTGAGGACACAAAGGAATTTAAAGAGGGTGTGTGCAGAACTGTGGCAGGATCTAGAGAGGGTGGAGAGGGTGCAGGTAGCAATGTAACCTTTTCCAGCTATTGAAAGGAGACACGAGGGTGCCCCAAGAGGACACTGGAGCTGTAGCCCAGCCTATGAAGACAAGGGTGGAGATGAGATACCTAGTGGAGTAAAAGGTGAGATAGGGGTGAGAGGTGAGAGGCAGCTGTACTGGTAAAGGTAATAATGACCTGCTGTAGTTTCATAGCAGGCAGTACCAGGTTGGCTGTCAAGGTGGGGAGTGGGGAGAGCAAGACATTGGAAACCAAAAAGTTGATCATCTGAGTTCTGTTGGGATTAAACATCAGGCCCAGGCCCATCAAATGGTTCTATGAAGAACTGGCAAGCTTTCTCTGCTGAATGGTAAATTCGCCAAATTCTTTTACCATAAACAGTGGGGGATGCCCCCTGCACCCCCTTCCACTCCCCAACCCCCTAATAGACATACCTTGGCGGGCTTACTTGCCATCTGTTTGTGGAGAAAAAAAAACAGCAAAATGCGTTTGATGAAGTTGCTAGTGGACAAAATAGGGTAATACACTATCCAATAGCGGATGACGACCAGTTAATGCTTGATGCTGAAAAAGGTGCGCGTGTCATCGTAAACCAATTGATATGATGAGCAAAAGGAAGAGATGAGCCTGGCAAGGGACGAGATGTAGGAATTGAATAGGAGGGGACCAGGGACTGGAAGAGTGTTGGCCAAGGGGAGGACCAGCAGGTAAGGGTCCATCTAGGCAAAGGCAGAGCCCTGGAAGCCAAGGCGAGAGAGCGAGTCAGGGGAGCAGATGAGTGGTCAACAGTACGGAAAGCAGCAGAAGCATCAAAGGCATTGGGCCTCATTACAACTCAGGCGTTAAGGGTTAACGCCACCGTTAACCCTTAACGACTGATTCTGATTTTAACGCCTGCTTTTAGCGTTAAAATCCATGGCGCTAACCTGCCATGGTGCTAATTACGCCGCCGTAATTTATGGCAGCGTAATTAGCGCCTTCTCCACTCCCATTATGCCCTATGGGACAAAAATGGAAATGGGGAAGGGGGAAGGGAAAATGGGAAATGGGGATTTACCGCCCCACTCACCTTGGAATGGGGCGGTAAATCCGCCATCCACCATGGTGTAAACAGAGTTTACAGAGTTTACACCATGGTGGTAAAGTTGGTGCACTTAGCACCAAGGTTGTAATGAGGCCCATTGTGTAGCCCCCAAGGCCCCCCTAAAGCTACTTGTCTGGATGCAGATAGCGTACATGCTCATGCATGCAGTTCCCTCAGAATACAGCACACGGATATTAAATGTAACCCAATAGCTGCAGTAATGTTTTATGGACTGTAAATGTGTTTAAAGCTAGGCTGACCTTATTGTTTTTTCAAGCAATGGCTTTCACGCGGCCAGCAATTTCTCCCACAGTCCAAGCGTGCCGCATCTGACATTATCTGAATGCAGTCATCTCCAGAAATGTCACCTCTAAATCCTGATTTTTCAATATGTATTCATCGGGGAGGCCTGGAGTTTAATGGGCAGCTCGAGGCCTCCATTTGTCCATAAAGCTGGTATCTTGCAGGTAACATAGAAACACGCTGCCTTGACAGGAAATACAAAAGGACTGAGACATCCGTTGTGATGTGCATCACAAATAGAGCTTCCACCCCCCCCCCCCACCACTCAGCGACTCTGATCACTGTCCGCTACAGCCCCACTGCCATTGCCCCTCTGCACATACATTGTGGATGTGAAGAACCGAGTAGAGGGTAGGAAACCCCCCTTTAAAAGGGAGCATATGATTACGGGGAATGTTTAGAACTGTGGGTTGGTTTAACCTTGTTGTCTCTCCTGCTATTGCTGATTTGTGTTCTTAGCAAGATGTGGGAGCAACACACTCTACCCATGCGTCGTACAATGCACAATGCCTCTGGATTCTAATTTGCCCCAGAAAAGATTGTGCATGATTATACATGTTGTTATTTTTTTCCATGTAAATGTTCCACAGGTGGGTTGGGCAAAGGCTTCTAAATGTCTCGGGAGGATAGCTCAGCGGCAACATGCTTGCCTTGGAAGCAAGATGACACGGAGCAACACAGGATCGATCCCCGGGTCCACGCTTAGAAACCTCTGGGTTTTAAGCGCCTTATAAATAACCTATCATATCATATCATACCACATGTTTCCTCATGAATAAACATGAGGAATATCCTGAAAACCCATCAGGATCCCGGCCCTCGACACCTGGAGTTGGACAAACAAACCCACTAGGACCCTTCGACCCATCTGACCTACAAAACCGCTTTGGGCACACTGCCTGGAAGGAATGTAAGGCATTTTGTCTGGTCTGCTTGATAAAAAAAGTTCCTTGCCATGCAGGTGCATAATAGAAAATGATGGTGCCACCTGCAAAATGTTGATGTGTTTGTTACCGGGGTTGTCAGGTGGCTCAGGGGGCTCAGAGGGTGCAGAGGCATTTTTGATTAGGCAAGGACAGTGGTAGCTGGTGAATATTTTCACTCAAGGGACATTTATTTCCTGCTCGAGTTAATCCAATCACGCAAGTGTAGCAAGAGGGCCCTAAACAATGCAGGGTGTTTCAGGGGTCGGCAGGGTGGCAGGGCTCTCCTCCTAAGAATAGTTTTGATATAATGGGGTGAAATCGTACATTTTGCACAGTGAAGTTCTTTTTTAAAGTGGGGTAAAAAGCCATACAATTCATCTGTTCTCTAAAGTAACACATGAAAAATCCAGAATATGTCATTACACAGGAGCATATTATAACATTTTCTTGAAGACTACGTCCACAATGTGTGCTGCACCCACCACAGGAAATCACTTTGATGATGCCATTCCTACAATATATATCAGCATTCCTTCTATAAATCACTTTCATGATGCTGCACCCACAATATAATCCAGCATTCATATTACAGATCACTTTAATGTCAATGCTATCAAATGTGCCAACATTCATACTACACACCACTTTGATGATGTCACTCCCACAATTTAAATCACTTTCTTGAAAATGAACCTACACTACATGCCAGCACTGCCACAGTAAATCACTTTCCTGAACCAGTGCCTGTAATATATCAGCACTGAGATTGTAAATCACTTTGATGATGTTGCATGCAACAGGAAAGATGCAACGATATACCTTTTTGGTAATGATCTACTAGAATGGTTTGAATAAACTAAAGGTGGCAGACATCTTGAGGTGGAATAGTGGCACGTTTTGTTTCTAGTCTTACAAAAATCTGCGTATCATCCTCCTATTTTTGCAGTGCCTAAAATGACAATGGGCCTCATTACAAATCAGGCGTTAAGGGTTAACGCCGTCGTTAACCCTTAACGCCTGATTCCGAATTTAAAATCCATGGCGCTAAACCGCCTTGGTGCTAATTACGCCACCGTAATTTACGGTGGCGTAATAAGCGCCTTCCCCACTCCCATTATGCCCTATGGGGCAAAAATGGGAATGGGGAAGGGTAAAATGGGAAATGGGGATTTACCGCCCCACTCACCTTAGAATGGGGTGGTAAATCCGCCATACACCATGCTGTAAACCGAGTTTACACCATGGTGGTAAAGTTGGCGTACTTACCGCCTGGGTCGTAATGACCCCTAATATCAACCACAACCTGCCTCACGGAGTTTGCGCCACCAAATCATGAAATGCCCCATGTCGCCATGTTGACACCAGCATCCCACGTCGCCACGAACGCACAGGTGTGCGAAGGTAACTGTGCACATCCGACACACTGGGCCTGCACATTGATCTTAATGTTCAGCCATGGAAGTATAACTTTCTACTTTGGGGACCAGATTTAATGGAAAATCAACTATCAAAACAACAAAACAAACTGGGAGGATGAGCAAACGGTGCAGCCCCCTTCCAAAGCACAAAATGCTGCAAATGGCCTCAGGCACATTTGGGAATCGGAGCTTTCTGAAACAACAAACTCCTTATTAACATTCACAGAAATAGGTTGAGCAGACCAAAACCAGGGAGGAAGGAGCATTAGGATTAACAATATGCTCTATCACAAAGGGCACAAAATAAAAGGCAGACCATTTTCAAAGAAAGCATCTGAGCAGAAAGAAATTGAGAAGACCACAGCTTATCTCCCAGTGAAGCTTTCGGCGATCGATTTCTAGAAATGTCAGCACTCCAGTTCACAGCTTCTTTTGCTTCTTGAAAGTTTTCTGCATCCAAAGCACAAGTCTGCTGAAATTCTCCTTTACACAAATCCGAAGCAGGTGCCACCTGGTAAGATGAAAGTCCACAGCCAGAAAAAAACCCGAATGATGCATGTTATGCAGACAAATAGGTGAAACTTGTGCAGTAAAAAGTAAAGCATTATTGTAAGCAAATTCTGCCATTTCAGTAAGCCTTTCAACTTAGTCTGAGTGGAAATAACAACATTAAATTCACCAATATCTAATATCTGCCTGGCATTTAGATGGTAAACAAAAGGCAGGGCCCACTCTACACCTTACAGACAATACCTCAAAAGATCAAAATATACTGGCCAACTTGATCAGAAATACTCTTCTCTGCAAGACCATGAAGATGAAATATATCACCTAGAAAGCAATGGATAATTGCAGGACCCAGGAAAAACCATCCAAATGTGTGGAGTGTGCCATTTTAGGAAAAGTATCCACAGCTACCATAATGAACGAGCAAGCCCCACAGGTGGCAAACTTTACAATGAAACTGATAACAAGTGCATGGCATAGTCCCAGACTGTCGTTAGACAACTGGCCAATTGATAGGAAGACTTAGGTACTTACAAACAACTGCTAGCAAAGTGTGCAACCAAATTAAATGTGTAACCAAATGCAACATTGCTCTAACTCCTTAATGCCCAGCGGGCACAAGGTCGTTATAGAATGTGAGAGCTCTCATTTGCAATGATCTACTAATCACAAACAAGGTAGTCCCCCAAAAATAGAACCCATACTTCTAACTCTATCATGCACAAGCAGGTACAGAAGACAAGCCCCTCTTAGTGGGGTCCTACGGTCTCCTTACCACTGAGAAATAAGGAACATGTTGATTTAATGACCTACTCAGAAGTATCACTTGAGGTGTGAAGGCATCTTGGGGTAACTGAGGATATCTACTTGCTTAACATGGATAGCCTTATTACAGAGTTATACCGAGCAAACAAATAGGCTCATATTACTTGACAAGGGCTACGACACCGAACCTGACGTACCGCCTGAAGATCATTATGGAATGTCTGAACCTGCAAAGAAAACCACACACCTAAGAATAAATGCTCCACTCGGAGCAGGCAATCTTTATCGACAACAGTTTGTGCGCAATGATATGATATGATATGATATTTTATTTATATCGCGCTCATACACAGGTGTTTCAGAGCGCGACAAGGCAAGGGAGGGGAACATGGGAGAACGAAACAACGATCTTATTAGGCCCATTGACATTGAGAACGTGCAAGTGCATGGGATAGGGGGAGGGGAAAAGTGCATGGAGGGGTGGGAGAAAGTGGAAAGTGCAGAGCAAAGGAGAAACAGGATAAACAATAATAATAACTAAATAAATAATAAGATCAGCACAAAGTGGTAGTGCAGCCAAGTGACAAGTGCTAGGTTTGAGGAAGCAGATCAGGTGGGTCTGATAAGTGCATGAGGGAAATAAAAAGGGGGGGCTGTATGGGTACAGATACAAACCCCAGTGCAAGGGGTGGCCCAGAGGCAGTGCGGTAGGGTGGCAGGATGAGCAGGAACCTGGGACCGGAGACAGAGGGTGTTCCAATGCAAGGTGCCAAGAAAGCAGATCAGCAGGGGAGATGGGGGCCAAGGCCAAAGCAAAGAGGAAGGTCTTGAGGTGCTTCCGGAACCTGAGATGGTTTTCCTCAAGTTTTAGAGTGGCAGGGAGGCCGTTCCAGAGGAAGGCCCCAGCAGAAGACAGAGATCTACCCCCAGCTCTTTTCTTTGAAAAACGACTGACCCTGAGGGAGTTAGGAGGAGTGAAGAGCTCGAGAGGAGAGGTATTTACGGAGGGATAGCTGAAGATATTTTGGACCCAGGCCCCAGAAAGCCTTGTGGACAATGCAGAGGGTTTGAATTTAATCCTTGCATTCACTGGGAGCCAATGGGGAGATTTCAGAGCTGGAGAGATACGATCCCAGGGCTTGAGGCCAAGAACAAGTATTGCAGTCCCTGTTCTGGATTAGTTGCAGAGGGCGGAGATAAGAAGCAGGTAGATTTAGAAAGAGGCTGTTACAATAATCCAACCTAGAGAGAACCAGAGCTTGGGAGACAGTGAACTTCTGGGGGAAAGAGAAGAAGAGCAGAGTATCTCTGAGGAGGTGCAGTAGGAAGTTTGACTTTTTAGAAACCTCAGAGGCAGAGAAGGAAGTGTAGAATCAAAGATGACCCCGAGGTTCTTACCCTCGCAGGTGGGGGTAGCAGTAGGGCCAAGACAGGCTGGCCAGAGAGTGAAGGGAAAGGATGGCGATGTGTCCCGAAGAGGAGGATTTCAGTCTTGCTGGCGTTCAGACAGAGATCGTTGGCAGAACACCAATCTTGAATGGCAGTAAGGCAATCAGAGATGAGAGAAGGAGAGGAGGTGGCCAAGGGTAGCCTGAAGATGAGTTGAGTATTGTCAGCGTAGCACTGGTAATTTGAACAGAAAATGGCAATGCAGTGGGTGAGAGTTGCCAAGTATAGGATGAAAAGCCAGGGTTAAATACCTGGGAACACCACACGTAGAGAGGGAGATAGATGATAGGAAGGACCCAAGTTTGACCTGGGAGGGTCGGTCAGAGAGGAAAGAGGTCAGCCAGGCCAGAGCCTGATCAGTGATACTGAGGTTATGACGGAGACGGTTGAGCAGGATGGTATGGTTGACCATGTCAAAGGCAGATGATAGATCGAGTAGGATGAGGACAGAGAGAACGTTAGCGTCACAGTTGGAGAGCAGAGCCTCATGGATGTTCAGGAGAGCAGTTTCTGTGCTTCTGGCAGCTCTGAAGCTGGAGACATGGAGACGGCCAACCGTATCAGAATGATGGTTGAGCTGAGAGATGGCCAGTTTTTCCAGGGGTTTGCCCAGAAAGGGATTAATGGAAATTGGGCGATAGTTAGCCGGACAGGAAGGATCAGCTGTGGGTTTCTTGAGAAGAGGATGCACAAGGGAGTGCTTCAGAGGGGAGTGGAAGGATCCAGAGGCAAAAGAGTGGTTGCAAAAGTCAGCAAGGGCTGGAGCAAGGGTGTCAATTTGGTCCTTGATGGTTGTAGAGGAACAGGGATGAACCTGTTGTAATGAGGTTTTCATAGATCAGACTTGTCTAGCAACCTCATCGGGGCAAAATTAGGAAACAACGAGAAGGGGATTGGGGGGTGGCTGATGGAGGGTCAGCAGGCATAGACGGAGAGGGGTGGGGAAGGGAAGGCAAAGTAAGGGTGGACAGGATGTCTTGGGTTTTTGAGATAAAGTGACAGGCAAGGGCATCGCAGAGAGCCTGGGAGGCAACAGGAGGGGTAGAGACTGCAGCAGGGTTGGCCAGCTCCTTGCAGATTTTAAAAAGTTTGGCCGAGTTGTTAGATGCCGCCCAGACACGGGCTTGAATGTGAACTCTCTTCTTGGTGAGGACAGAGAGTCGGTATTGCCTTTGGAGGAGGCGACAGGTCAGTTTGTCAGAGGATGAACAAGAAGCCCTCCAATTCCTCTCAGCTGCCCTACACTTACGTTTATGTGTATCTAGGTCGGAGTCAAACCAGGAATTGCACTTGGCTTTGGACTTCAAGCAGATCCTCATGACAGAGGCAAGAGCATCGTAAATAGAAGAATGGAAAAGGGATAGGGCTGTGTCAGGGTGTGAGTCAGCCAGAGGAGGAGAAGGTGGTGAGAAGGTGGCAGCCAAACCCTCAACTGACACACGCTTCATAGGTCGGATGTCCGAGAAGTTGGGTGGCAGTGTTGGTGTGGGCTTGGCTTGGGGGGAAGAGAGTGAGAGATGAGAGGAGGTAGTGGTCACTCCAGGAGAGAGGAGTAGTCAGAGGGATAGAGAGGGGAGGCCAGTAGAGTTCAAGACATCAAGTGTGTGACCTGCAGTGTGTGTTGGGCCAGAAGGGAGGATAGAGAGAGCGAGGGAGTCGCAGAGGTCACGGAAAAGCAATGATGAGGGACAGGGAGAATCGAGATGGATGTTAAGGTCACCAAGGAAGAGGAGTTTAGTGGTAGACAAATAAATTGCTACACAGGAGATAAGAGGACAAGATAAATCTAAAATATGATCTTCAGACAAATCTTTCTGACCCTGCAACAAAATAGATGTCAGAGCCCCGCCAGCAGCATCTGTCTCAAAATCTATGCCTTTGAAACATCAGGCTGATGTAACAAGGAACTAGGGATGGGTGGAACACCCAAACAAGCTCCCCAGAGAAATGGGCAGATCCTGGCAAAAAATTCAACACCTTGTCAATTTGGTGCCCTCAGCAAATGTTCCATGTTGGGTGTTTTCCCAGGTTGTATACAAATTGTTCGTTTTACAACTGTTCGAATGACAATTGACCTTTTCACAATTGACCGAATTGTGAAGGTCAATTGTACCATATATGTGGGGGGAAACCCACCCAACGCCAAACCCCCCATTATATATATATATATATATATATATATATATATATTTATGACCAAACCGATATATATATATATATATATATATATATTTAATACCGTTTTCCCACCTGAAGTGTCATTTTTTGGTAATTTTGCCCAACATCTCAGCCCATTAGCGGGCTGCGAAATGTTTGGATCCCCTGGTTGCCTATAAACCTGAGCACAAAACTGCCAAAAAGGAAACCCGCATCAAAGTAGTGACTCAAGCAAAGGTTCTGCTCAGCCGACGAAGCAATGCTGGAGTCACATTTAGCAATTTCCCTTTGTTGGGGGTAATCTTGCCCAAGCTTAAAGTGAACCAGAAGTAAAGTCCTCTGTATGTAATGAAAAGCCTTAGTATGCTCATCCCACTGAATCCCCTTTACCAGAGTGTCCTTCTTCAGTAGGCGAGTTATCACAGAGGCATACTGTGCATAGACTTCAATGATCTATTATTGTCATGATCACTGACCCAAGAACACAGTCACCACACCATCAAGTGATGGGGGTAATGGGTCACAACACAGACACACAGTGTCAGGGATGGCACTCTATTAAGAGTAGCACAAGACACCCAGAAAGGGTTTGGGTGGTTGTGCCAAAATAAAGTGGACAGATAAGTACACACACAGCAGAGAGGAAAGAGAACAAAGAGTAGGCCAGAGTAGCAAGGGAAAAAGGTACAGAATGAATTCCCTCTTGGGGTGTATGCAGATCTAGGAAAAGAGTATTCCACGAACCTTAGGAAATACTCTAGCCTTCTACACAGTTTGCTATAACAGAGGCCCACGCTGTTTGCTCATGGCTTGGAACAGCAGCTATTGGTGTCTGTAATGTAGAAACGAAACAAGGGAAGGGGCAGAGGTTGACTGATGGGAACCAACAGACAAGCTCTGTACAAAAGGGTCTACAAACAGTACAAGAGAAGATACTACAGACAAATCCAGGAAAGGAGGTGAAAGCAAACTAGCAGAAGGAAATGAAGGGAAAGTCGTGTAACAGGATAGGATAGCAGAGGACAGTAAGGAACAAGGTTGAGAGCTCAGAGGAGCAGGAAAGCAATGAGCAAGCCCACAGGAGCAGGGCTGTAAGTTAGAGAGCCCAGATGAAAAGGGCTTAGGGCAGCAGAGTAAAGCAGGCTGCACGGTAAGGAACCCAGAAGGGCCGGGCGGCAAGGAGTGGGCCCTGAGGGGCAGGGCCGCTGACTGTAGAAGGTAGCAGAGGACTGTAGCGGGCTGCTAGGCCGAGAACCCAGCGGGAAAAGATAGGTAGTAGGCAGCGGAGCGTGATAAGCTGCAAAGTAGGAAGGCCAGAGGACAAGGGCCGTAGGCAACCGGAGTGAGGTAGGCTGCAGAGCAGGGAGCCCAAAGGACAAAGGCTGAAGGCAGCCGGAGTGAGGCAGGCTGCAGAGCAGGGAGCCCAGAGGACAAGGGCTGAAGGCAGCCGGAGTGAGGCAGGCTGCAGAGCAGTTAGCCCAGAGGACACGGGCTGAGGCTGGAAAGCAGAAGAGCGTGATCAGCTGAAATGTAGAGAGCCCGCAGGGCAAGGGCGGAGGCTGGAAGGCAGCAGAGCGTGATCGGCTGCAATGTGGAGAGCCCGGCAGGGCAAGGGCGGAAGCTGGAAGGCAGCAGAGCGTGATCAGCTGCAATGTGGAGAGCCCAAAGGAGCAGGGCTGTGAGGCAGGGAGCCTGGAAGGCAATGGCAGGAGGCAGCGAAGCGTAACAGGCTGCAAGGCAGGAAGCCCAGAGGAGCTGGACTGAGGTAGGGAGCCCAGAATGCTAGGGCTTAGGCCGCAGGGTGTAGAAAGCTGCAAGGCAGGAAGCCCAGAGGAGCTGGACTGAGGCAGGGAGCCCAGAAGGCTAGGGCTGTAGGCAGCAGGGTGTAGCAAGCTGCAAGGCAGGATCCAAGCAGGAGAGATGGTAAACAGCATACAAAGATCCGTAGAAAGACGCAAAAGGTGGAGGAAGGACTCTCAGATGCAAGAGGCTGAGCCACTGCAGGCAGCAGCCTTTATACTGCCTAGCCCAGCACAGAGGCAGGCTAATTGGTTGCACCTGGCTAAGCACACCTGCAGGCAATCGGCCACCTCCCTTTCTGTTCCTGGGCTGGTGGAAGCAGGGCAAGTCCCTAGGGCTTCTGGGGGGTGTAGTTCCTTTGATAACCAATAGGAACAGCCAGGAATCGATGCTTGTAGCCAGGTGCATTGTGGTATACGTAGTTTGTTGGAAAAAATAATAAACCACCAAAGTCTCGCAAATGGGAAATAAAGTTCCCAAAGTAAATATAGATGGATCCAAGAGTCTGTTGTAAATAAATGATAAACAAATAGTCCATATTGAGCGTAAATGGATGCGCCCGTGGCGCAGGCGTGACACACAGGGGACCCAGCAGGACTAAGTCCTGGTGCCTTTGGCGCCAGGCTCATGTAAGGATGTAAGCAGGAACACTTTATTATTATGCAAGAGCGCTTCATCCACAAGAACGGTAAAGGTGTCGGCGCCGTCAACCCCATACCACCTGATTACGAGGTCCCCTCGCGGGACCCGCTCTGCACGTCTGGTTTTACCAGACGTGCAGAGCGGGTCCCGCGAGGGGAAGAGGGAGCAAACAACAGGCCGCTCGTAATCGGCCCGTTGGCTGCTCCCTCTCCCATTCCCATTCAGCCCTATGGGGGCAGAAATGGGAATGGGGAAGG
Organism: Ambystoma mexicanum; assembly: GCF_040938575.1. Taxonomy (NCBI): domain Eukaryota; kingdom Metazoa; phylum Chordata; class Amphibia; order Caudata; family Ambystomatidae; genus Ambystoma; species Ambystoma mexicanum. The sequence goes on along the minus strand of NC_090934.1, from coordinate 1,204,170,765 downwards.
TCCGGGCCTGGGTTCCTGAAGGGAGGAATTACCGGGCCCTCCGAATTCGGAATGGCCCGGTAATTCCCCATTCTGGGAACCCGGACCCGATTTTGCCGGCAGCCATGCCACCAATAGCGGCATGGCTACCGCCAAAGTCATAATGACGGCCCAGGTGTCCTGTTGTGGCATCAATATAACATTACATGTTCTCCATTAACTTACATAAAACTCACACTGGGATAGAATGGGCTAATCCATTGTGGGAGAAAGCAACTGTAAGATTCTACTACCCGGAAACAACAGAAAAACTCCCTGACCGCGCAAATACAGTGGGTTACATGAACATGTATCATGCTCTGACGGGGAGAGAGAGCAGTTAAGGCCTGTCGGAGACATGCCAGTTGGTAAATGGAGCGATGTGCTAATGTACATAGACATTTCCTTATATTTGGGGATGGTTATGTATTGTTGGTATTAGGGAGCACTTTGTGTGATTTCATGAAGCCATTGTGTGATGGTAACTCTTGGCATTACAGGCTACACATGAAGAATGTGCTGTGTTTTTCCACCACTCCTACAAGTATTGCTAAGGAAGCTGGTGGTGTTTTAGCCCTCTGTCTAAATCGGTATTCATTTTTTTATGTCACTGGTGAGTTAATGTACATGGTTGTATCAGCATGGCATGCAGAGGGTTAATCTCGTCCTTTACCTGCAGTACGCTATCAGTGGGCCTTTTCAGTACACAACTTAGGTGATATAATTGTGGCCTGTTTACCAATACGGGCAGATACACCCTTTGAGATCGGCAAATCTGGAAAGGTGTTTGTTGACTGAAAGGTTTAGTAACCAATAGTAAGACAACATTTTTAAACTTGGTTTTGACAGAAGAAAAAAGCAAACGGTTCAGACAGAAGGTGTCCATGGAAGCGGATCCTAGGGATACCTACTTGAACTAGGATTTTTTTTTTTATTCCTAATCTCTTGGGTCCCCCCCCCCAATTGTATTGGGAGTCGAGCCCCACAACACACATCTGAGGGTAGTGTCTCTAGACTTGTATGTCTTACTGTTTGTGTAGCAGCCCCTCAAGAGAAGATTGCTTCTGCATAGCCACTGGCAAACTCCCTAGGGATCGAAACGCAAGGATGACTCTCAGTTATTGGCCTAGTGACAGAGCCCTAAAATTCATATGTGGGGATGTGACGGGAACAAAGGTATAGTACGGAAACAATAACAATAATTTACATCTGCCAGATAGTTGGGTTGCATCATTGGATTGGACTCTTCTGGAGTTTGGCTTAAGCCTCAGTAGATGCCACAGCAGGTGTTCAGATGAAGGATGGGGCAGTGCATTTTACAAGGAGATCTGCTGTGGGGCCACGAGAGGGTGTATTAAACTGGCTCTTTAGCACCATTTCCAGACACGGCTCATTACAAGTGTGCCAGTTTGGAAAAAATTCTGGGAAAAATGCTGGTAATTCTGGCCGGCTCTGTCATTTTTTCTGGACCGGCACACTACAAGTTTGCCAGTGGGGGCTACAGATCTCCCGGCAGGCCTGACCTGCCAGTAGCTCAGGCCCTTACCGGCAAAGAGATGCAGCAATTACTGGCACCAGTAAAACCGGTGCCGGTAATAGCTGCAATCCAATCCCATGGAGTCCCATTGTACTCCATGGGAATGCAAACTTACTGGCACTCTTCCGTCTGTAATATCCCGGTAATACCGGTTCTCCACCCATAATATCCCGTTAATACTGGGATATTAGGCGGCAAAGACGGTAAGAGCAGTTTGCCGGAATCGGATACCAGCAAAGCTAGAATGAGGGCGTTACGTCACCTCAATGAATGCCCGTTTAGCATTCAGGAAACAATGTGGTTAGAAGTCGGAAAGTGCTTGTAGATGTATGGGAGTCCCCCATGAAGGCGTTCTATAATGGACCAAGAAGAAGTAGCATTATTTATAGTTGCTAGGCGCTGCATGATATGGTATAAAACTTATACAGCATCACCTTGAAAAGGCATCCTGGCACTAAACAAAAAAAGAAACCACAATACCTCGAAACCATAGGCCCTACATGTTGCCGAGATTCCAGTGTTTGCCATTTGTTGTCTTTCAGCAGCCTGGAATATTTAACCAATAAGAAGCTTGGGTAAATTCACTTGGAGGAATGTGTGTGTAGGGGGAACAACCCTTTAGTACAATGGGTGCTGGTTGGTCTTTATTAAGCAGCTACTGAGTGCACGGTTTGAAGTCAGTTCGAATGTATCAGTATCTGGCTGGGTGGGGGGGTGTTTTGACAGCCTCCCAGCTAATGAGGAGGTACGGAACGGGGGGATTACCGTAATACCCCGCTCTGAGCCTCCTCATGGATGGAGTCTGTCATCTTCCCCGCCGGGGAACAAGGTAAGTGGTCCCCTCCGTCCCACTTCCCTCTCCCCTCCCCATCCACAGATGGCCCTTCCCACGTCCCGACTTACCTTCTTTTTCATCCTTTTTGGAAGCGGACGCGTGCCGGGAACACTTCTGTCCCAGGCGCGTCTGCTCCCGAACTGCGACATGCCACAATGGAAAGGGAGAAGGGACTACATGTTCCCTTCTCCCATTCCATGGCAGCCAGCTTCTTTGGTTACTATCGCCACCATGGAAAGGGAGAACACATTTTGTTCCCCAATCTGTGGCGACCACGGGCCTGTAACCTTGGCCTGTAACTATGGGTCCCGGGGAATTACACAACTCGGTAATCCCCCCAATTTGTGGATTACTGCTTAATTCAATACAAAACAACTGTCATGAGATTTCCTTATTGGGGCATTGTACCAAAGCACTATGACTCTTGGTACCTAGGTTGAGTTATTGGCATTCGGTGCTTGGAACAGAAATGAAATCAAAATAAGTGTCCTTAATGGAAGGGGCATGGGTTTGTCATCACAGGTGTTTTAACTGAGCCAGGGTGAACGAGTTAAGCCTTATACAATGTGTTTGAGGTACAGCTTGCATCTAAATGCATTGGCAGATGGAGGCACTAAACAATATACTGCAGATGCTCCTCAAGAGCTGTTGTCAATCCTTCGCACAAGATCTAGGTTTTTAGAGCTCAGGTACTGTGGGTGTCCCTGCATGTTTCAGTGGCACTTGCAGGGACACCCTTTTACCTTCAGTTCCCACTCGTCATCACAGTCATTACAAATTGAACTGGTAAGTGGTCCCTGCGGCTGCACTGTTGCAGTTTTCACATTGGCCCCAAGGATGGCGCTCTTTACACACCTTTTGCCTGTTCTTTGTGTGGTTTCCTTGCGCATCTTTTAAAATGCAAATTTCTGTGAATTGTGCACATCTTTGAGTCAAAAAGTGATGTACGTGCATCTCTTTCATTGCATCAGGCCCTGTGACTGGAAGGTTCAGAGTTTAGACGGGTCTCCATGAATATGCCTAGGGAAGAGAAGGCGCATACGCGGCATTCTTCCCAACTCATTGAATCATCCTCTTCTATAGAAGGCTCCCAACTCATTGAATCATCCTCTTCTAAAGAAGGCTCCCAACTCATTAAATCATCCTCTTCTATAGAAGGCTCGCAACTCATTGAATCATCCTCTTCTATAGAAGGCTCCCAACTCATTGAATCATCCTCTTCTATAAAAGGCTCCCAACTCATTGAATCATCCTCTTCTATAGAGGTCTCCTAACTCATCGAATCATCCTCTTCTATAGAAGGCTCCCAACTCATTGAATCATACTCTTCTATAAAAGGCTCACATCTCATTGAATCATCCTCTTCTATAGAAGGCTCTCAACTCATTAAACCATCATCTTCTATAGAAGGCACCTAACTCATTGAATCATCCTCTTCTATAGAAGGCTCCCAACTCATTGAATCATCCTCTTCTATAAAAGGCTCCCAACTCATTGAATCATCCTCTTCTATAGAAGTCTGCTAACTCATTGAATCATCCTCTTCTATAGAAGGCTCCCAACTCATTGAATCATCCTCTTATATAAAAGGCTCACAACTCATTGAATCATCCTCTTCTATAGAAGGCTCCCAACTCATTAAACCATCCTCTTCTATAGAAGGCATCCAGCTCATTGAATCATCCTCTCTATGGAAGGCACCCAACTCATTTAATCATCCTCTTCTATAGAAGGCAGCAAATGTCGGTTTGCACAATTCCCCTATAGAGCACTTCCAACAGGGCTTGCAAGAGGTCATCTAACTTTTGAATATTTGTAATATATTTGGAGCCTCACAGATTAATTGCACCTTGTACACTAATTCTCCTATCATTTAACTCTGCTAATTCTAACTTTAGTAGAAGAAAAGGCTTTCTTATTGGCTGGTTTGAACTTCTAACTTTAATTACCTGGACAGCTAACTACCAAAAGGTTGCTTCCAGTATGATAAGTTCAAGTGTGCAAGGTAGTACACCACTTCAAGCTGAGAAGTCTGGCTTGCTGTGCATAGATGATCTGTAAAGGTATAGCCCGAGGCCTCAGTATGCAGGAAAGGAGCGAAGAACACATTCAACAGTACCCCGCAACACACAGGATGGAACTATAATGTCAATAGTGCAGTTTCAATGGAATGCATTATTAGGCCTGTTCCTTCGTGAGCTGTGATGAGTCTAATATGTCATGTAGCTGAATGCACTGAAGAAGTGAACAGACAGCCAGTAAGCATGTAGCTTTAGCATAAGCTATTCCATCCCATCAATCAACGCGTCAACACGAGGAGCAGTTTCAGAAGAAAGAGCATAAGGGATAAAGATGTGGGCAGGAAAAGACCCCAGGAATCAAGAACAAGGCTTGAGGCCTGTGGACAAGCAGCAGGCAGGGGTGTGAGCATACAAAGTTCATAACTAGGGGCAATCAGAGCTAAAGGGGCAGTGAAAAGACCATGGCCCCATGACGAGTATACAGTATTTCCGGAGGAAGTACAACCAAACTCGTTAGCGCCACTCTTTTTGGTAGTAAGTCTGCCAAATTGTAAAAGGTGCTGTGGCAGTGCCAGTCCCTTTTTGGAGTCCCATAAGACTAATTTGGGGGTTTGAAGCAATAACCCAACACTGGACATCCTCAATTCATTTGCCAGAAAAATCTCCATCCACGTGGTGGAGGTTTTTCCTCCACCAGACAGTAGCCGTAATATGGTGGTGTGCTTAAAGTGAAGGCAGATCAATTAGCTTTTTTTTCCTGTAGCCTCATACTCGGAAGAAGGCTTTAAGGAGAGGAAAAGTGCTTGGAGTGGAAGCATAGGTGAGAGCTTCAAGTAGCAGGAATGGTTTAGATCTATTTGACCTAAAACGTTTGACCTAATCACATTTGAGTGAATTATTTTGACCTTTTTTCAGTCTAAAATGTGGGGGGGAGACTCCCTGCAACCGTCCTGCCCACTTTCCCTCAACCTAATCTATAACTTTGCCCACCCCATATATGTATTTAATTAAATTTGATCAGATATTTTAGGTAAAATGTTTATAGGTCAATTATGCTAATACCGCAAGAACACTCCAGGATTCTGTCAGGTGAGAGCAATGCAGGGTGCCTCTGAGCGGAATCGCTGGTAAGGGCCATAAAGTGGGGGCAGCGCTGAAAGCCACCAAGTGGGAACACTGGAGGAAACCCTTAGGTGAAAGTAGGCCTCAGAGCTCCCAAGCAAGAGCACAGCCGGACCTCAAAGCAAAGACAGCGGCCACAAGTGAAAGAGATGAGCCAGGAGAGGGCTTCAGTGCCTTAATATAGCTGAAAACTGGCAAATGGAAGCAGGGGGTGTCACGGGGATGAGGCAGGGACCCTTAGAAAGGCAACAGCATGAAAGCATGGTTATCTACTCTGTACTGTGCCTTTGTCAAGTATTGTGCATGCCAAAAAGGAGACTGGATGGAATTCCAGTTTTCAACCCTGAATTTCACAGATAGGAGTAACATACACCGTTAGACAAACTCCCAACACCCAGAGTTAATGTCACATAGGTGTATTTATATTGCCCTCATCTGGCCTTGCATTTTATTTGGTTAGCCAAGCTATTCTAGTCCACAAGCAGGAGCAGGGTCGGACTGGGCCATACAATTGTCTCGGGCACCAATGAAAATGTGGCTCACAGTTGTAAATGGATGTTCATTCATTTTGTGATACTGTTTGAAAAATACCCAACAGGGAGTTTTTTGATAAACTGTGATGCCCATTGTTAATTTTAAAGAATATTTATTCTGCAACACTGGTCAAAACTACTAGCCGCAGAGTGAAGTAACTCATTAAACTGCCCACACTGGCTAAAAAAGTGGCCAACTTTCACCCAAGAAAACTGGCCCACACTAGCCTTTTGTTTGTGTTTTTGATTTGGCTATGGGCCTATTGCCCTATATGCCAGTCAGAGCCTGAGCAGGAGCCAAATACTTCTGATCTTGCAATTCATTTGATCCCTCGAGTTCTATCCAAATGTGATTATTAGAATAGCCTCTTTAGTGGCTTATTGATGGCATGCACACACGAGCTCCAACTAGTGCCAATTTGCCCAGCACAAATGGCCCCTGGCCTCAGTAAAGGGCACCATGTAAAACCCACCCTTAAATACCTACATTGACTTTCCGTCAAAAAACAAATTTCCTTAAAGTTACAATGATCACTCCTAGAGCTATTTGGAAAATAGGTCCCTAATATCTCTCCAAATGTCTCGAATACTATGAACACTCTGGACACCGAGATCATGGAAAAGTGGAGAATGAATGCCCGGAAGGAAGCCTGCCCAAGCCACTTGGAATGACCTACCAACCAAACTCAAACTTGGAAGAAACCCATCTCCAGTTCTGAAAGACACTGAAAACAAAACTGAATCCTCTTTCTGGACCTTCCGCAAAAGTCTGAAAACTTGGCTATTCACACATGCGCAACCTAACTAACCCACACCTCCTTTCATTTCACCCCGTATATTAATGTTTCCCAATACTACTTCAGCTTTATGTTATTAGCCAATTGGAACTGCTAATGTATACCTTTGTATGTATGCATTAATATGTGTTGTACTACTAAATGAAACCTCAACTTTTAAGTGATACGCCTTTACACCTTATGTACCTTCATAAGAATATTAGCACCTAGATGCCCTTGCGTTAGGTGCGCTCTACAAATGTCTAAATAAATAAATACATAAATAAGTATGCGCCCTCGATCCCTAGCCATTGGACCCATCAATGTCATGATTCACGAAAGACTTCTTCAATTACGGACCTATAGGTCATTCATCTATGGAATGCAGCATTTGCAAACTGTTATATCACCTTCTCATTCCTACTTCCCCCTAAACCTCCCCTCTGATTCCCTTGTTCTCTGAAGTAGACTCCAGTGATACACTGCACATTTTAACTTGCCAGTAAATTAATAAATTAAGAGCTGTTTTGAAAGAAATTGCACATTTCGTCTGGATAATAATAAAACCAAGTAGGTACAAAATAAACTCTGGATTGTTACAAGAGGAAGAAGCCAACACAGGAAAGCAAAAGCAACACCCAACAAGAGGATGAGCCTGTCCAAAGCGCCCAAAGGGAAAGAAAGGTCAATGCAAATCAAGAAAATAAGGTCATCCTTGATGATAGGAGATAATTGCAAGCACCTCGGAATACCTGTTTCTTTCAAGCAAATCTCTATTGTGCCTGCTCAAAAGGAGAATACTGCCAAAGGTAGGTCCCGCGCAGGCACGAGTGATGGTGGCTTCATGTTGCAAAAAAATAACTCCCTAGGAAGGATAGGCTCAGAGATGCCTCACAAATTCAAGAGCAGAATGACTTGTCCTAACACCGCCCCTGGAAGGAGGCCCAACAGTCAATACACTTTGGTTCAAGATTTATTGAGAAAAGGAAATGTACTCTGCCCATAGTCCCTCACACATGGTCTGGGAGCAGCTGCTGAATGATAAGACATGTTCTTCAGGATCCAATTCCCCATGACATTGAGCATATGGTCCTTAGGAACGTGCATGGGATTACAATAGAGTAATTTGGTGCCCAAATAATGGCACCAACTCAGGAAAATGGCAAAGTACTGTTTTATTAACATTTATCTAAAACAGGGATGTTAAAATGAACATCAGTGGACGTACGCTCAGTCTCTCAATGATCTCCACAAAAAAACAAGTCTTATAGTGATAATGCATCAGAGTGACGTCATACTACTTGGCAATAGTGAAAGAAACCTATCAAGGGTTGGGATTGGTTAGGGATCTAGATATGCAATTGTATAGGAGCTAAGATTGTTACTGGCTGCTCAACATCAGGTGGGCAACGTATGCCTACCCCTAAAAACATGTAATTTCAGAAACATTACATACATAGTTTCTCATTGGTCCTACAAACTATAAGGTCCTTCGTTATATGGACTAATATAATTGGTTGGCACGCTTGTGACATGTCTGGAACATTTGTTCATTTAGTAGCACATAAGCCCAGACAGAGGTGCAGGGAGACAGGACATGCTACTACCTTACCACCCAATTAGCCATGCATCTCTCATCACCCATGCCTTCTGACATTAAATTGTCTTTGTACTTGGCCTTGTAGAGTAGTCTCATCTTTGAGAATGCACAGGAGTAAGGGCACTCACTATCGTGTGTGGACTCTTAAGTTCAAACTCTATTTGCATCCTCGGCTCATGTGAAAGGAGACCACGATCTGGTTCCTTTTGTAGGTTTCGAATGCTCTAAAATGAATTAAAACCTGGCATCCTTGGCATTCTTTCTTGCAACTTGACAAGATAGGATTCATCATCTGCACACTCGCTCATTTTCAGAATAGATAGCTGACCTTGATTTCTTCAGTCTTGACTTTGGGCCAGACAGCCTCGCCACCCAGCTCCATGAGCCTGCTATTCTGCTATGACATAACCTTCCATCTACCTTTATGGCTTTCTGGCTTACTTATTTCATGATACCAATGTCCAGTTCTGAACAATGGCAGCTTTGCCTGCATTCTATTTACTACTTATATCTTGCCTATATGATGACTTAATCTACCTTGCGTTTCAGCGTCTGTACAAGTGTTGAACTTCTGTTTTCTGCAACTACTTATTTACTCGGTAGTCTTCTTCCGATAGTTCATTCAACCTCTTGCGTCGTTGTCTGTCAGTTAGGACTCATACTTAGTCATACTTCTTTATTTTGAGACATTGAGCACACTTCTTCATGACATCATTAATTTACCCATTTAGCTTCTTTTTATTCTCCTTCAGGGTTTTCCTCCCGTAGGTTATCTTCACGTTGAGGGTACATTCAGTAGGGTTGTCTCAACGTGTATCTACTTTCAAACACTCGCTGCGGTATTGGTATTATGGCTGGTGTTAAGCATGGCACAATCCCATGTCTCCAATAAAGGGGAGGAAGGGGGCGGGATCACCTGCAGATTTACACAGCTGCTCCTCTACATTCCCCCCTCTGGTCGAGTGCTCGAACACGTCCTCGACCACCTCCTCAGGTTTGTCTGCTCCTTTGTACTTTTTCTTGAAAAAATGTCTCTTCGGTGTCCATATCTTCCTCACCCCCCTCAGTTCATCCACACTCCAGGCCATGTAATTACAATGGCCATTCAGGGTACAGAGACCCATCATCCCAGGTACTTTTTATGGTCCTTTGGATACCAGAACTTTGTTCCCTCAGGTGACACAATATTGGCCTTTATGTATTCTCTCATGGCATCATCAGTCAGTATCTTGTCTTCTGACTCATCTTTATTGACAGTTTTCTTACATTGTCCAATAATTATCCTTATCACACAGAATCCAAATATTATTAACACCAAAATAGCTCCAAGGAACTTGAATAAGTTTGCCATCCAGTCAGCAAACTATGAGCATAAGAATGCAAACCAACTATCATCTTCAATGGCTGATGTCTCCTCCACCATTTCTATGTGTAAATCTGTCAACATTGATATGGCCTCTGTCAATGTCCCGTTCTCTCCATCATGGGATGATATGAATGTGCAACACGATGGCCCGATCTTGGCGCAAACGCCTCCTTCCATGGCTGTGATCATGTCAAGAACATACCTGTTCTGGAGAGTCATCAACCTTATGGCCCTCAACTCTTCTTCAATTCCATTAAATCCTTTTATAGTAGCATTGATGGTTTGCAGCAGCTCCCATCTGGTGATTTCTAACCATCTGGCATTTACCGCAGTTTGGATCCCAGGCATGAACATGGATGTGCAGAACAGTACAGTTTTACAGAACCATTTGTGCTCATCAGGAATATCATCAAACGCTACTGTTGACTTTGCGGAGAATTAATTTGATTTCCTCTTTCGCCAAAGTTCTATTGACCTTCTTCTTCTCATGTGATCATCTACTTTTGGAAATTCTTCAATATTCAGGTTACTTTGTGGTATCACCAATGCTGGAACATGGATGTTCACCAAAGAGTAAAGTCCGGCCAATTCCTGGGCAATTTCATATATGCTCTAGATCAGGGGTGCACAACTGATTTTGACAGAGGGCCGAAAGTACTTTACATGATGGCTATAGTGGGCCAAAAAGTAAATGTGGACTGGGCGGTAGGAGCAGCAAGCGTGGTGTGGCGGGAGGCTTTTTCAACCCCCAATTTTTATTAAACACGTGGAAAAAGAATACATTTTTGAGGTGTAACGATTTTTATTTGTATTTCAAACTTACGTTTTGTACTACACATTTTCCATTTTTATCATTTATTTCTATTTAGCTATTGCATATTGTCTGTTTAATTAAATTATATATATTTTATTAACCCTTGATTAGACATTCCGTTATTTTGGTCTGCAATACTTTGCTGTTTGGGATGCCCAAGAGGAGTATGGCCTTTGTTGTGTCAGGTTTCCACAAAAAGTGTGCCTGTGTTAGCTTTATTATTGGGTTCACTCTTGGAGTGTGACACTATGCCCCATGGCCCCCACCTCCCAACCAAACACTATGCCCCATGGTGCCCACCCCTCAACCAAACACTATGTCCCATGGCGCCCACCCCTCAACCAAACACAATGCCCCATGGCCCCCACCCCTCAACCAAACACTATGCCTCATGGCTCCCACCCCTCAACCAAACACTATGACCCATGGCGCCCACCCCTCAACCAAACACTATGCCCATGGATCCCACCCCTCAACCAAACACTATGGCCCATGGTGCCCACTCCCCAACCAAACACTATGCCCAATGGCGCCCACCGCTCAACCAAACACTATGCCTTATGGCTCCAACCCCTCAACCAAACACTATGCCCCATGGTGCCCACCCAAACACTATGCCCCATGGCGCCCACCCCTCAACCAAACACTATGCCCCAAGGCTCCCACCCCTCAACCAAACACTATGCCCCATGGTGCCCACTCCCCAACCAAAGACTATGCCCCATGACCCCCACCCCAACCAAACGCTATGCCCCATGGCACCCACCCCTCAACCAAACAATATACCCCATGACCCCCGCCCCAACCAAACGCTATGCCCCATGGCACCCGCCCCTCAACCAAACAATAAGCCCCATGACCCACACCCCCAACCAAACACTATTCCCCATGGCCCACACCCCTCAACCAAACACTATGCCCATGGTGCTCACCCCCAACCAAACACTATGCTTCATGGCTCCCACCCCTCAACCAAACACTATGCCCCATGCCGCCCACCCCTCAACCAAACACTATGCCCCATGGTGCCCACTCCCCAACCAAACACTATGCCCCATGGCACCCACCCCTCAACCAATCACTATGCCCCATGGCCCCCACCCCTCAACCAAACACTATGCCTCATGGCTCCCACCCCTCAACCAAAACATATGCCCCATGGCTCCACCCCCCAACCAAACACTATGCTCCATGGCGCCCACCCCCAACCAAACACTATGCCCCATGGCGCCCACCACTCAATCAAACACATTGCCTTGTGGCTCCCACCCCTCAAGCAAACCCTATGCCCCATGGTGCCCCCCTCTCAACCAAACACTATGCCACATGGCTCCCACTGCTCAACCTAACACTATGCCCCATGGCCCGCACCCCTCAACCAAACACTATGCCCCATGGTGCCCACCCCTCAACCAAACACTATGCCCCATGGCACCCACCCCTCAACCAAACAATATGCCCCATGACCCCCACCCCAACCAAACGCTATGCCCCATGACACCCACCCCTCAACCAAACAATAAGCCCCATGACCCACACCCCCAACCAAACCATATTCCCCATGGCCCACACCCCTCAACCAAACACTATGCCCCATGGCGCTCACCCCAACCAAACACTATGCTTCATGGCTCCCACCCCTAAACCAAACACTATGCCCCATGCCGCCCACCCCTCAACCAAACACTATGCCCCATGGCGCCCACCCGTCAACCAATCACTATGCCCCATGGCCCCCACCCCTCAACCAAACACTATGCCTCATGGCTCCCACCCCTCAACCAAAATATATGCCCCATGGCTCCACCCCTCAACCAAACACTATGCCTCATGGCCCCCAAACCCAACCAAACACTATGCCCCATGGCGCCCACCCCTCAACCAAACACTATGCCCCATGACCCTCACCCCAACCAAATGCTATGCCCCATGGCACCCACCCCTCAACGAAACAATATGCCCCATGACCCCCACCCCAACCAAATGCTATGCCCCATGCATCCACCCCTCAACCAAACAATATGCCCCATGACCCACACCCCCAACCAAACACTATGCCCCATGGCCCACACCCCTCAACCAAACAATATGTCCCATGGCGCCCACCCCCCAACCAAACACTATGCTTGATGGCTCCCAAACATTAACCACTATGCCCCATGGCGCCCACCCCTCAACCAAACACTATGCCCGATGGTGCCCACTCCCCAACAAAACATTATGCACCATGGCGCCCACCCCTCAACCTAACACTATGCCTCATGGCTCCCACCCCTCACCCAAATGCCCCATGGCCCCCAACCAAACACTATGCCCCATGGCGCCCACCCCTCAACCAAACACTATGCCCCATGGTGCCCACTCACCAACCAAACAATATGCCCCATGACCCCCACCCCAACCAAATGCTATGCCCCATGGCACCCACCCCTCAACCAAACAATATGCCCATGACATCCACCACAACCAAACACTATGCACCATGGCACCCACCCCTCAACCAAACAATATGCCTCATGACCCACACCCCCAACCAAACACTATGCCCCATGCCACCAAGCATGCACCATGCATACATACTCATACAGACCCGAACCCCCACCCCAACTCAGCACAAAAACTCACAAGCATACCCCAATACACTATGCACCCATACACACCCGAACTCCCACCCCCAACTCAGCACTCAAACTCACAAGCATACACCAATACACTATGCACCCATACAGACCCGAACCTCCACCCCCCACCTCAGCACACAAACTCACAAGCATACACCAATGCACTATGCACCCATACAGACCCGAACTCCCACCCTCCATCTCAGCACACAAACTCACAAGTATACACCAATACACTATTCACCCATACAAACCCGATCCCCCAACTCAGCACACAAACCCACAAGCATACACCAATACACTATGCACCCATACAGACCCGAACTCCCACCCCCCAACTCAGCACACAAACCCACAAGCATACACCAATACACTATGCACCCATACAGACCCGAACCCCCACCCCCAACTCAGCACACAAACTCACAAGCATGTACCATGCACCCATGTAGACCCAAACCCCCATCCCCAACTCAGCACACAAACTCACAAGCATACACCATGCATCCATACAGACCTGAACCCCCCAACCCCCAACTCAGCACAAAAACCCACAAGCATACACCAATACACTATGCACCCATACAGACCTGAACCCCCACCCCCCAACTCAGCACACAAACTCACAAGCATACACCAATACACTATGCACCCATACACACCTGAACTCCCACCCCCCAACTCAGCACTCAAACTTACAAGCATACACCAATACACTATGCACCCTTACTGACCCGAACCCCCAAACTCAGCACACAAACTCACAAGCATACACCATGCACCCATACAGACCCCCACCCCCAACTCAGCATACAAACTCACAAACATACACCATGCATCCATACAGACCTGAACCCCCCCCCACATCCCCAACTCACCAAACAAGCTCACAAGCACAAGCACCCATACATACCCGGACCCCCCCACCCATGCATCTAAACATACACTGAACGTGCACACAACAACAACAAATATTCAGGCAGACCCGACCCTCCCCATCCCCCCCAGCATCTCAACATACTCTGCACTTGCACACAAACACATTCAGGCAGACCCGACAGTCACCCCACCCCCACATCTCAACATACACTGAACTTGCACACAAAAACAAACATTCAGGCAGACGCGACACACACCCCACCCCCGCATCTCAACATACACTGAACTTGCACACAAACACATTCAGGCAGACCCGACACACACCCCCCTCCGCATCTCAACACACACTGCACTTGCACACAAACACATTCAGGCAGACCCAAGACACACCCCACACCCACATCTCAACACATGCTGCACTTGCACACAAACGCATTCAGGCAGACCCGACACACACCCCACATCCGCATCTCAACATACAAGCAGCACAAAGATCAGACACACACAAACAAACAAACATCCCCCTCCCCAAAAAAATCTGTACTTACCGGACGACGTGCTGGAAGGCAGGCTAGCTGGAACGCTAGCAAGGTCCGGTACTACGGCTGGTGTGGGCAGGGCAAGGCTGAAATGCCTTCCGGCATCAAACCTTACTGGCCACGCCAGCCGTTGTGCTGGCCCTCCATTGGTGCAGCACACACGAACTAAGTGGCTCGTAGGAGCTACGTGGTTCGTGTGCCCTGAGCCAATGAGGGCCAGTGTTTTGTCCGGCCCGGAAGACAACAAAGACTTTCTTAATGGAGGGCGCCCGAATCTGCTTGCGGGCCGCCCTCCGTTAGGAAATTGTTTGTTGCTGGAGGGCCGGACAAAACGGCATGGCAGACCGCAACTGGCACGTGGGCGGTATGTTGTGCACCCATGCTCTAGATCCACAGGTCCAATACCGATCCATTAGGACAGCCATCCCACTCCTCATTCCTGAAATGTCCATGGTGTTTTTTCACCCTTTATTGTGTCTGAGATCATTTTTTCCTTTGTGCGAAAGCGTATGGTCGCATTAATTAATGGGACTACGGACACTGGCCTAGCTTCATCCTCCACTCATGTCAGCAATTTAGAGTACTTAGACCATGACTTCAAGTACTCATCGTTCACCTTCTGTACTCCTTGAACTACTTCCTTTCTTAGTAGATGAGCTGTACATGACATCATTTAATCTTCCCATCCTTTACTGGTATGCACTCGTCCCATAGATCAGCAGCTGTGACCGTTCACAGCATCCAGGCATTCCAGTCTTCTCGGTCATGTCGGAACAGTTAATTCTCTTAATTTCTTCAATGATCACCTCACTCAAGCCTGCAGAAGGATACACAAGCATTCTGTCTGTCCATCCAGGTTCTTTGTCCATTTATGTTGTCTTGATATAATAATCCTAGTATGGAAACAACTCTCTTGATCTCCATCGCAAAGTTGGCCAGCTGCCTTGGAACTGTCCTCTGGTAGTACATGCTGCTAGATGACTGAGGCACTTTGCATCTTGTGCCAGCATCTCTGTTGAAATTAAGGTTTTCACAATATTCATGGCATAGGGGATGAGAGAGCAGACATAGCAATTCTCATCAGATGATCTCTCCCCCGTTGTTTGCATGTGCTGATACCACATATCATTCCCCAGGTGAGCTGGATTATCAAGATAGGAATTTATCCCCTGATTATATTCTTCTGCATCTCTCTTATGTCGCTTAACATGCTCATAGAGATTAAAGATATTATCATCATTTGTACTTGCGCTTGGAAGAATCATAGACAAACTTGTTTCAATTCGATGAGCAGGAAAATAGATTTTCAGAAATGTAAGATACAGAAAGATAAAAAGAATACATATACATATATATCAGGCATAATAGTCTGGGGAAACATTTAGTGTGCCATCATAATACTTGTTGGACATGTGCTCTTTCTATAATCACATTATCCTCTTCTTGAATCATTTTTACTTCAGCATTCAATTTTGCATCCGTTATTGCACAATATATTCTATTATTGCTGTTAAGAGTCTCCTTATCACTGGACCATTCTTGGGATCATGGAAAAAGGTGCGAATGTTAACATCTCTCCTAACGAGGGTAGACTAGGATTGGAGTATGAACGCAAACAGAGCACCACAAGACTGTTTGTGTTACTGTCAACTGGTATCATTTATTGTATCAATTGAAACAGATATTCTCCACGAAATGAATCTGGATACTGATCTCTTTTCCAATTTCTAATCAGGAACTGACGTTTAGGCATAATGCTGATGCAATATTTATTTCTTCCAAGAATTTCAAAAAGTTTGTTTACGCCTCTGGAATTTCTCTGCAAGTCTATGCACTTTCTGCTAAAGTATATAAGGAGTGTCCACTGAATTCCAGTCCAAAAGAAGTATGTGCTAATCACTTGCTGCTTTATCGTCCTTCTTCGTGGTCATCGATCAAGTCTGCACACACATAAATTCTTCTTGTCTTGCTTCTGAGTCAGGAACCGCTGGAGGGAGGGTCTTGTCTTTATAAACTTTCACATCACCTAGATGCAGCCAAGCTCATCTTCCTGATACCTTAACTGCAGAAGGGAGACTTCCTCAACAATAAAGGGGCCACTAAACCTAGGTTTGTGCCACTTTCTAGTAAAATTCTTAATGAGAATCAAGTCAACAACATATAACTTTGGCGGTGGCAATAGTTCACTAGAGTTGGTCGCTGGATTGTCCTCTTCCATGTACCTTGACCCCTCCCTCTGATGTTTGATTTGATCTGAAATTAAAGAAACACTGGCAGTCAACATATCAAAGTATCATGCATTGCATCACCTAGAGTCTTCACTACATTCTGCACATCACTCCTTACTATACATGGAGGCATAAGAGGCATTCTCATGTGACGCCCTAGTACTATTTCATGAAGGGTGAGATGGTGGTCTGAACCTGGTTGATTTCGAAATGCATACAAGGCTAGGGGTAGGCAATATAGCCATCCCTTCTTTAAGTTCAATTTGATCGATTCCTTGTGTTAATATCCCGGCAAAAATATTGCCATACAAAAAATGTGTCATCTTTTTGTGCCCATACTAACCCATGGGACCTGCGGGAGAGACCACCATAAAATCCCCAGATTTTTTTAAAGGGAGCTGGTGACACCCCCCGCAATCCCCGGTCCCATTTACAACCATACATTATCCCCACTAATAATATTGCCTATGGTCATACCCCACGACCAAATATATGGCGATATTAGTGGTGAGGATTATATTACCTGATACCATTTAATCTTGGCGATCCTCTCTGAGTCTCTCACATATCCATTTGCTTGCGGGTAATAAGCAGAAGAAAACTTGTGTTTTATGCTCGATAGAAGTCCTATTTGTTTGAATAAATCATTGACAAAATGTTGCCCATTATTGGATCTTAGTACTTCTCACACACCCTACCTCGGGAAGACTTTGCACACTAAAAACCTCACTGCATAAATTGCATCAGGGTGTGCACATGGACCGGCTTTGATCCACCTAGAGAAGGGACACACCACCCCTAACAGATACCTGTATCCATTACATGTCTGCAGCATATTGACACAGTTGATATTCAAATGCTGACATGGACTGTTCGGTCGAGGTATTACTATTACTCCTCTGATTGTTCTCAGTGTATGCCTAACAGTAAACCCTTGACACACAATGCAATTCGCCATGAACTGTGCAACATGTTCCAGCAGATTAGGAATGAACCAGTCTCCTGCAATAGTGGCAGCAAGACTTTCTCTGGTTATATGCACCAGGTAATTTAATTGTTCAAGTGCGATCTCAAATAATGGCAGTGGCATCACTGGCTTTCCAGTGCTTTACTGTCACCATAATGCTTCCATGGGGGATAGAGAACACCCCATCATTTCTATAGTTCTTGCTCTTCCTGTGGAGCTCTTCCCTGAATCTCTATTAGTTGCATAGTTGGCAGCATATTACACCCCTCTATTACTAACATGCTTCTAGTTGATCTTAATATCTTCAGTATCAAAGCTCAAAATATCTGGAGAATATTCAACCCTTTTGGCTTCTATGTCTGGGGTTTCATTTCCATGAGAGATAAAGTCTTTTCGTTTAGTATGGGCTGTACATTTTACGACTACTATGGCTACTGGGAGTTGTAGTGCCTTAATGAGCCTGTCCAATAATGACGCATGTTGCACTGGAGAGCCGTCTGCGTGGAGATAGCCCCTCTGTTTCCATCATGACAATCCTGCGTGTACGGTGGATGTCACATAGGCAGAGTCACTGTACAATGTCACTTCATGCCCTTCATGTTTCTCGAGCGTGACACTAAGCGCTACTAATTCTGCTGCTTGCACTGAAAAGTGATACGGTAGTCTTGCACTCGCCACTACCTCAAATTCACAATTTAATCTGTGTCTTAACATTGCAGAGCCTGAATGCCTCTCCCCAATAGTATGGTCACTTTTCAAAGAACTGTCAAGAAAAAGAATCTCCACTTGCACCAAAGCATTCTGTTTCACACAGGGTATGTCATCATTGAATTCAATATAGTTTGCACAGTCATGCACCTGATCAGCTTCTTCTACAGGTTCAGCTATGAACGTGGCTGGGTTCCCTATTTTACATCTTACAATTTTAATCAGTGGATAGGAAATCATTACTTCATAAGCTGAAACTCTTTGGGACGTTAACGGGTGATTGGGTTTCTCTAAAATGGCAAATATGGCATGCTCCACATAAAGAGTCATAGAACAGCCCATGACAATACTTATGGACTTCTCAATTGCAAATGTAGCCGCAGCCAAAGATTGTTCTCATGGGAAATATCCCCTCATTACTTGGTCTAAAATCCCACTATAATATGCCAAAGGCTTATACCCCAACGTTGTCTTTTGTGTGAGCACTGCTGTCATAACTGTCCCATTTGTGTGCAAAAATAAATAAAATTCCTCACTGTAGTTGGGAATCCCTAAAACTGGAGCTGTACAAATTGGTCTTTTCAACTCTTCAAATCCTTCCTCAATGTATTCAGTCCATTCTATCTTTTCCTTATCAACTTGTGATTTCTTTAATGCTTGCAAAAGTGGCTTGGTATACGTGCTGTAATCAAACACCCAGCAGGCTCTGCAGTAATTGTACAAGGCCAGAAACTGTTGCATTTGTCTCACTGTGTTCATTTTTGGTGTCTTCATAATTGCCTCAGCCCTTTCCGGTGTCAATTTCTGTCCTTCATGCGAGATTAACTGGCCTATGTAAAACACATCATCCAGACAGCGCTGTAATTTTTCATTGTCAACCTTATATCCTTTGTTGGCTAAAATAGTCATGCGTTGGACAGAGACTTGCCTAAATTCATCCTCTGTTTTACTGCAAATCAAGATGTCATCTATGTACTCTATCACAGCACTTTTAAGATCAATATTGCCTAGATTCAGCTGTAGGACCCTGTTAAATATCTATGGGACTCACAATACCCCTGAGGTAAATGAGTATGTTTTAATCTATTTTGTCTAAACGTAAAGGAAGTCAAGTCTTGTGAGTCCTTATGCAATGGGAATGAGAAAAACAATGTTTTCTAATCGTTCATCGTGAAATACTGAGCTTCAACTGGGATACTACACAATATTGTCACAGGATTAGGAACTAAAGGAAACTCTGCCTCTACAACTTGATTAAGAGGGCGTAAGATCTGGATAAATCTCCACGAACCCCCTTTAGATTTTTTAATCAGATAAACTGCAGTATTGCATGATGATTCTGATGGCACTAGGATTCCCTGATTCATCAGTGCTGAAATAGTCTGGAATATGCCCTCATCAGCTTCTCGGGACAAAGGCTATTGTTTTGCATGTGGTAAAATGGCTCCTGGCTTAAGTTTTGTTTTAAACTCCCATATTTCCTTCAATAGACCTATGTCATAGGACACCTGGCACCTTTTCTAGCTCTTCCTGAAAAAATGCTGGTTGTTGCTGCATTATCGCCATTCGCTGTGGGATTTTTCTTTTCTCGATCCTTATCCAGTATGTAATGGTCATAAAGAACACCACTTTGTCGTTGATAAGTTCTTCTCTGAACATATTTTCATCTGTTATGTCAGTCAATGTGTACCCCTCTTCAAGAGCTTTCACTGTTCTCCATGATCTACCTTCGTCATCTACCCCTTCAAGCATTGCTATCTTGCCTCGTACTATAGCTTCTTCCTATAGGAATAGCTGCTCTATAGGAATAGCTTTCCATTCTTCCTCATCCAAAGGTATTTATGGTCTATATAAAAATTCATCAGGTAACCTCATAATCTTCCCTACCATGTAACCATGTCAACAAAATGATCAGTCTATATTGGAAGACTTCAGGATCTATCGGGACGTCTCATAGAGCCACTTGCCATGTGAACGCCAGTATAAACTCTCTGATATTTAAGTAGAGTATTCCTGGAGTTGAGCACACTAATCCCTGATCAGTGAATAACATTGTCATGTTAAGTTTTGTCATCAAATCTCTTCCCAAAATGTTAACTGGTGTTTGTCATGAATATAACAAAGGAACAGACATATCACATTCCCCTATAGAAACCGGTAATTTATCAGTGAAAAGAATTAAATTTGTAGCTCTAGAGAACCCTTGAGCATTTATGGCAATACCTGACATTGGATATTTTTCCTCCTCTATGCAAGAGCGGGTCCCCTCAGTGTCTACAAGAAAAGAAAAGGATTTGCTCCCTATCGTCACATGGAACCTTGGTTCCTCTTGGGTGTCTGGTGTCACAAATAGTACTGAACACATCAAGTCACCTTGTGAGCTGTCCTATTGAGGGTACATGCTCATCCCCGTCCCTGTGAACGGATTTCCTCCTACCACAGTGACACCCCTATCCTACGTGTAAGTATGTGCCCTGGTATTTGCATGTTTCCATAGGTGCTTGTTGCAACTGCCCTTGCGGTGGCTGCATTTGTACTCGCCCCTGCTGTTATACTTGCTGTACTTGCGGCACCTTTGTCTGATAGGATATGTGATTCTGGGCAAATCCTTTTCTTTTTTGTGTGCTGTATGGCAGTGGATAAACTGCCCCCCCCCATCTTGAAAACTGTCCGTTTTGTTGCGCAATCCCTCGGCTCCTACATACCCGGGCTATGTGCCCTATTATTCTATAATTCCAAGACACTGGGGGTGGCCCTCTGGCAACTACTCCTTGGTTGTATCCTCCCTGAGCACTTTGACTCTCATTCTGAATGTTCTGAAATCCACCCTGGTTGTTCTGAAATCCACCTCCTCTTCCCCTACAACCTATACCTCTGCCTTGTGGCACAAACCCGAACCCACTTTGGTCCAATGAACGTGAATTATTCACCTGCAATGTACCTATTGCTTCTTTATTCCCATCCCTTCTCCACTTGTCAATACTGCCTCTTCTATGCCAAATGTTGACAATTTATTCTGAACTAATTTGGCTTCCTCATTTTTTCTATTCTCATCCTTCTTTTTGTTTTTCTCTTGTAATAACCGACAATGATGCACAATCGCGAACTGTATTTCAGCCCATGGCTTTGCTTTCATCCCCACTTGTTTTTTCATCTGTCTCTGTACTGGTTTTGGCAATTCCTGACACATAATATGATAAAATAGTCCCACTGTCTTTTCCCACAGTTCACAATTTTCAAGCTGCCATTTCTCCTGAATATCCTGAATGTAAGCAATAGGGTCTTCATCTTCCTTTATTTGTCGTGTCACAATTGCACCCATATCTGACGTATCAGTATACTGTACCTTGAGAGCTCTCCAAACATCCGCCCTGCAATTATTAAATGGTGCTCCATCATACGCTGTGTTTTGTGCTGTCACACCCGCATATCCTGCTCGCCTCCATATGTCGCCAGCCCTCTCCCCAGGAATAGCTGCCAGTAGACCTTTTATGTCTCCTATGTGCAGCATATTCCTCCTGTCATTTTCTCTAATACATATATCAATTTTCCAGCCCCCGAAGTTAAACTAGGGAGCTTGCATTTTAAGTTATCGTTATCCATCTGCGACCATGGAATGAATTGCGGTCTTGCTCCCCACTTCTCTAACAAGGGGAACTGCGAGAACCTCATCCCATAGTCGGATCCCACTAACCATCTATCTATGGCACGTGTAATCGTCCCTATTTGTCTTCTTGCTGGTAATAATGTCAACCTGCTCACATACAGTGGATACTCTCCCTTCTCACTACATGATCGTCTTCGGGAAAGCTCAGAATATGATATGGGATCTGGTGTTCTTTCTTTAGGGTGTTCCAGATCTGACCATCTTACCTCTTTATCCATCTGTTGGCTTCTGGGGGGCGCACGCACCCTCCCCTCCTGTCTAACAACCTGACTCTCTTTCCTTGTGTGACAATGCTAGACCCCAACTAGTAGGCTATCATCCCTTAATCTCTATCTAAATTTAATTTGCACAATGACAATGCTCGGTGTTTGTCACTGAACATGTTTTCCTCCTAACTTTGTAGTGGAGGTACCAGACATCGCTTACCGCTCCCCTCAGTTCCATACTGGCTGTTCTGTCTTAATTGCTCATAGATCCTATCAATCATTCCTCCAATATTTTCTGCATCATATCTTTCTTCCTCTAGTGCTACTCTAGGTGTTTCTGGCGTTATCTCCTTTATTGAGAGAACCTCTCTTCCTCAATCCAATCATATTTCTTCGCTCTGCCTCATTTGTTCCTGAAGGATTAGACTGGCATCCAGAGCTCACTGCCTCATATTCTATTTTATTTCTTCATCCACTTCCCTTCGCTTTCTCGCATCCCTTCCTACCCTCGCTTCCTCTTGCCTTTGTTTGTCTCTTCTGACTTCCTGTCTTCACTCTGCTTCTTCTCTCCTTCTCTGTAACCTTCTGTCTTTCACTCTTTGTGCTTCTTCCTCCTCTCTCTTTCTTTCCTTCCTATCCCTTTCTTCTATTGCTCTTTGTTTATTGTCATACTTTCTTTGTTCCTCTGCCTGTTTTTCATCTTTTTCATGTTCCTCCCTATATATCTTCTCCATCGATCCCCGCTTTTCCTTCCTTGCTCATCCTCCCTCAATCTCCTTTCTCATTCCCTGTCCTTCTTTTCTTGCTAATCCTTATCTTCTCTTGATGCTTTTCCCATCTAACTTGAGTAGTATCTGTCCTCCATCCACTCCTTCTGAACAAGCTTTACCTCATCAACCCTATCATTTTCTCCCTTCCATCACTTAATTTCTCGGTCTATATCTGTCAATATATTTGACCTCTTTCTTCCTTATCTCGTATAGACTTACAGGCATCTTCCTTTCTCTTACTCTCTTCTGGACTGTTGTCACTATTGTAAATGAGGGTTGATATGCTTTCAATTCCTTTACAGGATAAACTCCTATCTCTTCTGCAGTTGCACTCTTAATCTCGGCTAAGGTAAGAGAAACTGAGGACTCAATGCCCTCCCCCTTATTCTGATTAAGCATCCACTCCTCCAGTGGCGGGTCCTCCGTCTCCTCTTTGTACATTTTCCAAAGTTCTAAAAATGCCAGCCTTTCTCTAATTTCTTTTTCTTTTCGTGTACGCAGCATGCATGTATGTGTTCAAGTGTTGCAATACCACTTTTGACAATGATCCCCCTTGTGACCATGGCATGAACATTTTATCAGCTGTGCCCTTAACCTATTCTGCATGGTACTGTTTGAATTTGGCACGTGTTTTGGTAGTGTTTTACAAAGATGCATGAGAGGAGTGTCCGCCATGATGACAAGTCGCGATTGACTGTCGATACCTACCAAATCATTAAAGAAACCTTTTGTTTAACTCAAATCACTGCTTTTAGTTTTTAAAAACAACAAATATGAGCAAGCACCATCAATTGCTGCTCAATCCTCTTTTGTTTCAAAAACCTATCTGTCTTTTGATTGGCGCCAAGCGTTTACTATACCTTAACTTCAAACACTGTTTCTTCCAACCTTTCACAGTTCTATTACTTCTTGATACTTCAAACAACAAATAATACTTAAAGTAATCACACACTACACATTAATAACCCCTGTAATCACATTCTCTTACTTATAATCATTTGTAATAAGAGCTATACTTCTCTTGCATCTACTTATTTTACACTATACAGGGTTTAAGACGTCACCTTTCACGGTACTAACTGTTTGTATTCCCTTTTTATAAATACTCCCGTTGGAGTTTGCGTTGTCTGCTTCTAATTCCCTTGAATTAGGATTACTTAGGCGTTCCTTTATGTACACAAGATTTTCCGTTGCCCAAAATATCACAATCCCACCGCTTTATATTGCCATTTCCCTTGGTCTACTTACATTTGTTAATCAACTCGAGGCCTTCAGTATCGACTCCTCCTTCAATCTAACCACTTTGCCTTCTGACCACAGAGCGCCCATGCAAACCGAGCAGGGATTTCTTCAAAGAGAGACCTACCCACCGTCTAGATTCTTCTTGCAAGTTTTTTTTAATATCAGCCGCTCTCCACAGGAAACTCTGCGATCTTCCAGCTAATGGCAGAGGATGCCTGATTGTCCGAAATTCTGGAGCCAAACTGGTTTTTATCTGGAACCATCCACAATGCTTCCATGTGAGCATGTGGTCTTTAGGAACGTGCATATGGAATGGATGGGATTACAACAGAGTAATTCTGAGTCTAAATAAAAGAACCATCTCAGGAAGATGACTGTTTTATTAACAATTATCTAAAACAGGGAGGTTACAGTGAACATCAGTGGACCTATGCTCAATCTCTCAATGATTTCCACACAAAACACATATCTTACAGTGATAATGCGTCAGAGAGAAGTCATACTAAGTGGCAATAGTGAAAAAACATGTCAATGGTCGGGATTGGTTAAGAGAAACATCTAGATATACAACTATACAGGAGCTAGGATTGTTACCGGCTTCTCAATATCAGGCGGGCAACTTATGCCTACCTCTAAAAACATGTAATTTCAGAAATATTAGATACATAGTTTCTCATTGGTCCCTCAAACTATAAGGTTCTTTGTTATATGGACTAATATAATTGGTTGGCACACTTGTGCCATGTCTGGAACATTTGGTTCATTTAGCAACACGTAAACCCAGACCCCGGTGCAGGGAGATAAGACATTATACTACCTCACCACCCAATTAGCCCCACATCTCTCAT
The DNA here is from genome assembly GCF_040938575.1 of Ambystoma mexicanum. Classification (NCBI taxonomy): domain Eukaryota; kingdom Metazoa; phylum Chordata; class Amphibia; order Caudata; family Ambystomatidae; genus Ambystoma; species Ambystoma mexicanum. The sequence continues at coordinate 1,204,145,468 of NC_090934.1, read as the reverse complement.
CACCCATGCCTTCTGCCATGAAATTGTCTTTGTACTTGGCCTTGTAGAGTATTCTCATCTTTGGGAATGCACAGGAGTGAGGTTACTCTCTACCGTGTCTGGGACTCTAAGTTCGAACTCTATTTCCATCTTCGGCTCACATGACAGGAGACCACGATCTGGTCCATTTTGTAGGTTTTAAATGCTCTAAATGAATTAAAACTTGGCATCCTTGGTGTTCTTTCTTGCACCTTAACAAGAGAGGATTCATCCTCTGCATGCTCTCTCCTTTTCAGAACAGATAGCTGACCTTGATTTCTTCAGTCTTGTCTTTGGGCCAGACAGCCATCCCACGCAGCTCCATGAGCCTGGTATTCTGCTGCGACACAACCGTCTATCTCCCTTCATGTTTTTCTGGCTTACTTTTTTCAGTATAGCAATGTCCTGTTCTGTACAATGGCGGCTTCACCTTCATTCTATTTACTACTTATAGCTGGACTCTATGATGACTTAATCTACCTTGCATTTTAGCATCTGTACAAGTGTTGAACTTATTTTTTCTGCAACATCTTATTTACTCTGTAGTCTTCTTCTTGTCTACATCGATAGTTCATTCGACCTCTTGCTTTGTTGTTTGTCAGTTAAGACTCATACCTTGTCATACTTCTTTATTTTGAGACATCTTGCACACTTCTTTATGACATCATCAATTCACTCTTTATCTTCCTTTTATACTCCTTCAGGGTTTTCCTCCTGTAGGTTATCATCACGTCGAGGGTGCATTCGGTAGAGTTGTCTCAACGGGTATCTTCTTTCAAACACTCGCTGCGGCATTGGTATTCTGGCTGGGGTTAAGCACGGCATGATCTCATGTCTCCAATAAAGGGGAGGTACGGGTCCGGATAGCCTGCAGATGTACACAGCTGCTCCTTTACACTATCTCTACACTATTATGACAATCTTGGCACTTGAGGAAAGGAGAATAAAATTGAGGACACAACCAGCCAGTGACAGCATCTGCTAAGAGGATAAACTGGCAGCATTCGTTTGTGACCTAGACCATTCAGTGGAAGGAGTGACAAGCAACACCCAACACCCACACCTTGCACTGTGGTCAGACGCTGTGAAGATGAATCAAGAGCAGGAACGCTATAACTAACTTCAATTCCAAGAGTGTGAAGATCTTGGAAGACACAGTGATAAGTTGTCTGTATTTTTATTCGACGAGGCCTCCAGCAAAGATAGGAGCCCCTTGTGAGTGGCCCATTGTCTCGGGGGAATAGCTCAGGAGCATTGCGTTTGTCTTTGAAGCAAGACAACGCAGAGCAGCACAGGTTTAAACCCCAGGTCTGTGCTTAGAAACCTCTGGGTATTAAGTGTGTTATAAATAATCAGTTGTAATTCTAATTAGCAATGTGAACACTGTTACTGCTACAATTGCCAATAGCCAGTCACCCAGGCACCTCTGTCGATTTCAGGCTGCAGACCAAGTTCATCAGAGAACTCTGAACAAGAGCCGTCTCAGTCTGTCTGCCATTGAGGTGATTAACCTGAAGAACAGAAATGCCATGCAATGTCTCAAGAACAGACATTATTTAATCTGACCAGACACTTGCCAACACGAGAGAACATGCATATAAAGTGAGTGCCAAAAGGAACCCGTTCAGAAGCAGAGAATACCTTGTAGTGTAAAGCAAGCTCCTACCCAAGACATACCCATGAAGAAATGAAAGCTCCTTTGGTATGAATTTAGAATGGGGATATGCTGACAAGACCCTTAAAGACTACCTTGAACGAGGTTAACTGCATGTATGAGGTGAATAACCATAGTCTTAGACAACTCAATATACTACTGGAGATGTCTGGAATAATACAAACCTGGGAAAGAAGCTGAAGCACCATCCCTTTCCCTGCTTTCAATCTGGAACATAAAGTAAATCTCTGTTTGTAAGATGATACTATGGCTTTCATGCCCCGGCACGGCGACGGGCATGGACTTTAATGGCCTGCAAGCCTGAGCTATAGTAGGCCTGAGCAAAGTGAGGGCATCACGTGGGCTGTGGGCCGATAATGGCCATCTCTGCCCACCCCCCAACTGGGGCATGAAAGCCATATGTACCATGGAGTTCATCGGTGTGTGAACAGCTTTCTATTTTTCCCTCTCGAGATTGATTGCCGTAAGCGATGCCAACCTCCGAAGGAAAATAAAAATGAATCCAAGATGGCCACAACCATAGGAAAAACAGGACTAAGTCCCTTTCCCATTTCTATCGTGGCCGGGGTGGAAGGTGCGGAGGACCGGAGCATTAAGCACTGTGCTGCAGGTAAGTTGGGAGGGAGAGAGGGGATGGGGAACGGGTTGGGATTGTTTTCGGGGGTGGGGCAGTGGAGACGCAACAGGGAGAGCCTCCCTGTTGCCCCCAAACTTTAAAAAATGGTGCCCCCTGGGAAATGGCCATGGGCGGCTGGAACAACGGTGGAGAATGTATATTTTTGTCTGCTGTTCCAGCCACCTGATTGGCAATGCCCCTTCTCTGGGTGCGAATGAACGGATACACAAAGGGTTAACCCCGAGCATGGAGAAAAACTTTGCTCAATACTCGCACAAAGAAAGCAATATATAATGTACAACCTACCTCTGTTCCATGGCAACAGCCTAGGTGTATATTGACCACTTAAAAGGAAAAGGCACCATATGATGAGCCGCCAACTGAAGATCGTCTGCCACCCCCCCACCCCACCTTAAAGCCAGACAAATTACTCCCACTGGAACTCAAGCAAATAAATAAGGGCAATCACTTGGACTCCAGTCGCCATACCCTGGGAATTGTTACAGGCGGCACGCTGTGGGCATCCAGCAGCCCCCCCACCCCATAGTGCTCTGGACATCAGCACTTTATGGAGGTCCAGTGCATCTGGGGGGTTGGGGCCTGCTCTGGACATCCAGCAGGCCCCCTGGTGGTATGGGATGCCAGCACTATCGGCAGTGGGGGCACAGCAAGCCATGCCCCTGACCATGCCGACCTATGCCACCGTGCTGGCACGAGGGTCCCATGGCATCAGAGCATGCAGTCCTGTACCTCCACGTGTAGGCCTACAACCCTACATAAATGAGACACGGACTAAGTCGTTCGTCTCTGGGAGTCTGCAGCCGTTCTGCTGCACGTGTCTGCAGAGGCTCCTTTTATTAGCTTGGGCCATGATACAGTCATGGCCCATGTTAAAAGGTCAATACACAGGTGGAGGTACACATTCTCTTAAAGGGTCAACACACTGGGAGGGTGACACATCACACTCCTCCTTTTCCATTACAAGCAGACATAAGTTACTAAAACATAAACAATCCCCGCTCCCCGTTCCTGAATGACATTACTTGGAATACTTCAGAATCGCAAGATCAACAACAAATAGGATATGCCACAGATACACACATAGCGCTCACATAGTCAATAACATACTACACATATTAACACATAACCCTCGGATGACAGTCATGGTTGGTGAACTGCCGGTGAAATGTTGGCAGTTCGACCGCATGTTTCACAACCCTTTATTAACCTTGGTGTGGACCTGCAACCACCGGATGATGCCTATGCTTAGCTGCTGGAAATATATAGCACACACCTGCAAACTGCGTGATAACAGATAACAGAACTTGGGGGGATAACTGGAGTGGTGCGCTCAACTTTCTATAGCCTTGTCTGAATGCAGCAGAAAGTACACAGAAGGTTCCCCTCAGAATCTCCAAAGTGATGAATGCTAAAGGGTATGGCGTGTACTTGAAATGCGCACGTATACATAAATTGCAGTAAATAATACTTGAATTTTCAATTCAGAATCCATGACAACATCAGAAAATATACATGGATAAAGCCATTGGATATGTGTAAAAAGATTTTAATCCAAGCAAAGCCGACACGTGTTTCGACCACTGGGTCGTTATCAAGGCAGTCTAGTAATGCTGGGCAAATTCCCTAGTAGGTTATCAGTTCTTGAATAGAATAACTGAATATTGCGCTGCAAGCATAGGTGCCTGATTAGAAATATGTAAAAATGAGCTCATTGCTGTCAACCGTGTGGGATTTATCCCTTCTATTGGAAATCCAAGGTATTGATACCTCTTTAATTAAGGGAGCTTGAGACTGACAGACTGGCCATTGTGCCCCACTACATATTTCTAATCAGGCACCTATGCCATGAATTCTGATGACCTACTACAAGGGTTTCTGTGACTGAAGATTTATCCTTGCAGCGCAATATTCAGTTATTCTATTCAAGAACTAATAACCTACTAGGGAATTTGCCCAGCATTACCAGACTGCCTTGATAATGACCCAGTTGTCGAAACACGTGTCGGCTGCGTGATAACAGCTTCACTTCACTGTTCTTTACCAAAACCACTTCAAGCATATCTCTAATATGCAGGCTCACAGCATCAAAACACGTGTTTATTGAGTCCTCTTTAAGCAATTGCAGGCTGCAGGAGACCAGTTCCCTTTTCATCAGCATCCGTTCAGAATAGTCGTTTCCATGGGTCCACGTCCGTTGATGTTACAATTCAAAAACCGGTAAAGCCGCATCTGGGCGCACCAAGGGCCACATTGTCTTAGTCCCTTGATGTTGGGCAGTCTGCGAAACGTGGTTCCTGGGCGTCTAGGCAGCACCACATGATGTTGACAGGGCCTGGGTAACAGGACATCACTCACACCTCCTTTCTTGCAATCAGGAGTGTCACCAGGTTACCGGGGCACATGAGGGCGCACAAGCACTTGTGAGAATCTGCAATCCACTATTGCTCCTAGCTCTTCTTCTGGGCAATGAGCTTGAGGTCTGCGTTTGCCGGACACAGATGACAGGGTGTGACATAGTGCCTGGGTGACAGGGTGTCCGAGTCACCTCTTGAGGAAGGTGTCACACTTGCTGATGGGGCCACAGCAGTCCTGGCCAGTCCCTCCCTTCCTCCAGTCTGGACGATAGGCCAGGTGATGTCCCAGCTCGGGGTTGGTGGGAATCGCACCCAGGGCCACACCGGCCTTGTCTACAGATGGTGAACCTGGCAGAGCGTACACCAGTGTTAGGGCAATGAGGTCTTTAATCGTGCAGCCTGGACGACACCAGTGGCAGGATGTCGAGGCCACTAGCTGCCTCGTTCCCTCCACAGCAGTAGGAGTCCACCCTCAGCCTCTCGCCGCCCTCCGGCTGGAGACGTTGCCTTCCTTTCCCACATGCATGAGCCACTGCACTTCAAACTGCATGCGGACAAAGGATGGCAGGCCATCTTTCAAGTGGGTCAAACGTCTTGATGAGCCAAAATAAAAGGACACACAGACCTTCTCTTCTGGTTGCAGCATGCATGTTTCCCATTGCACCCTGGGGAACTGGCTGCACATAATCGGTGCAAAGTATGCTGGGAAGAGTGCACACTCTTCGCCAATGAATTGTGTAACATTGAGCGCCCCAGGAGATGTGCGGCAGCGGTAACCCTTCTTCTTCATAACGTGGCAGATCAGGAACCCAAAGATTCTCATGAAGAAAGAATACCAGGGCCACCAGAAAGAGCATGTGACTACCTTTTTCTTCCAAAACTCCAAGGGGCCATCTTAAACATGGACTTCTATCTTGCAGTCACCTCCGGTGGTAGTGCGTCGAGCGGACATACTGCACTACTGTTCCTTCTACACACAAACGCGGCAGTCGTGTTTGTTGCTTTGTTTCCCATTGTTTCCTCTCACTCTCCTTAGGCTGAGTAGTGGGGGCCCCCCCGTCGCTCTTATTCCTATTACCCTATTCCCCCGAAAGAATAGTACAGACAGGTTTTTGTTTGTGGAAAAAATTATAGGCCGTAGGCTTGTTTATTTTCTCCAGAAAATAACACCAAATAATAATCATAACAAACACAGAATAACACCAACTCGCTTTTTGGGCACTTCGTGTCCAGGGGTTGTAGATGCCCAGCCTTCTCCTCGGCTCGTCTTAGTTAACCTGGGGCATCCGTTCCTGGACACGTGCCGCCGCCTACGACTTTCTTCTACCGTGTACCGAAGAAAGTACTCGGCGTTCCTGTTCCTTGTTCTGTCTCCTTTCCTTGTTTCCTTGCCTTTTTTTTTTTTTTTTTTTTTTGCTGGGTGGGTTGGGTGGCAAAACGTTTCCTTCTCCCCCTTTTCCAGGCCTTAGGAGCTTACCCGAGTGAGGTGAGCTCCTTGCCTGGTTGTGCCCATCCTGCATTTCCTTGGGGTACTTATACCCCCCTGGCCCTTTGTTGTTCCTCTGGGGGGGGCTGGACTTCCTCCTGCCCCCCTGTTGCTTTCCTCACACCTTTCCCCCCTCCGTGTGGGGTTTCCCTAGCAACGCTGAGGGTGGGGGCGCCGCTTGGCTGCCCCTCCCCTTGTATTTCGCGCCGTTCTGTTTCCCCCACCCTGCGCCTAACCCCCCAGGCCCTCCATCGTGCCGTACTTTGTACTGCACGGGGCCTGGGGCATTTTCAATTCACCGCTGATTGGCCCGGGATCATTGGCGGGCCATTATCCGAACTCTCCTTTTGTTCCAAAGCATGGAGCACAACTGCAGTATCACCTGAGGCCCGGGATCACCCAGCGGCCTCTCACCATGTTTCCCTCCGCTCTTAAATGGAACTGAAAACATCCCCGCAGGCGGCGCGGCATGGATGCAGCCAGGGCTGCAGATACAGCAGAGTGCTGCCTGTTGAAGCAGGCAGCCTCTGTTCACTCCATTCACCTTGCTCCAACCCCACAGCACCTTCACGTTTGCTCCAACTTGGAGCTGCTGGTGAATATCATTGCCGGCGGCCCAGTTTTACAGCAGCTTGTACCGCCGGTCCAGCAGAGTGCTGCCCACATCATTGCTGGAGGCGGGCAGCCTCGGTCCTTTAACTCACTACCCGGCCGGGGACATCCCTTTCGTTCCTGACACGCTGCGGCGTCAGGAGGGCCAGCGGCATTCGCCTCTGCACTGTTATCGTGGCTGCGGCCCCTTTATTCTTTTGTTATGGGAGGGTAATCAGGGCTTCCCCTTTTCCTGCTTTATGCCAGCGGGCCTCTCCTTGCGGGGGGGGGTGGGGTGGGCACTCCCCTCCTTATTTCAGGTTGCGGGTGCTGCCGTCCAGACACAGACTGCCGCACCAGCACTGCTGCCTCGGTTGGGGAGGGCGCTCTGCTTCTTTTCTCAGTCCACACCGGAGCATCTCATTTTCACTTTTCCGCTCTGCACCATAGCACCTGATTTTCACCCTCTCTTCACGGTGGATGCCGCAGAGGGACTATGGGCAACTCCCACCCCAGCTGCACGAGAAACCCCTTAGAGGGCCGCAGCTGGGGGCACATCGCTGGCAGGGCTCAGCTCTTCGCCAGGACGCGCAGAGGCCACCCTTTCTCCACTCCATGGCCTAGGATGGTAGAACCCGGTTGTCTCACGGCTGTGGCCGCTCTGTTTGCCCTCCCCTCACAGCTGTGAATGCTGCAGGGGCTGCGGATTTTGCAGGGGCGCTGCCACGCTCCGATCCCGGCTGCACGAGCACTCTCATTAATGAGGGCCGCGGCCGGGGCGAAGCATGCTAGGGCTTCCCTGCATCTCTCCGCGGCAATGGACTGCCGCTCCTCCTCCTTTCTCCCTCCTCCTTCCCCCTTGCGGAAGAACAAAGACAATTAAACCGGAGGGACAGCAGGAGAACGGCACATTGTGGGGGTCCACTCCTCATCGCCAATGTTACAGGGGGCCCGCTGTGGGCATCCAGCAGCACCCCCCATAGTGCTCCGGACATCAGCACTATCTGGAGGTCCAGTGCCTCTTGGGGGTTGGGCCTGCTCTGGACATCCAGCAGGCCCACTGGTGCTTTGGGACACCAGCACCCTCGGCAGTGGGGGCAGAGCAAGCCATGCCCCTGACCATGCGGACCTCTGCCACCATGCTGGCACGAGGGTCCCACAGCATCAGGGCATGCAGGCCTGTACCTCCACGTGTAGGCTTGCAGACCTACATAAATGAGACACGGACACAGGCCTTCCTCTCTGAGGGTCTGCAGCCATTCTGCTGCAGTGTCTGCAGAGGCTCCTTTTATTAGCTTGGCCATGACACAGTCATGGCCCATGTTAAAAGGGCAATACACAGGGGGAGGTACACATTCCCTTAAAGAGGCAACACACTGGGGAGTGTGACACACCACAGGAATGGAAGGCACACAACCTTCCTCAAAGGCATGGCCTACCTAATATTTAAATAGAAAGAAGAACACTTCTGACAACAAAATTAAGACTTTAGGTCATTGGTTTAACAGATAACTGACCCCTTCCATGCTATGAAACCATCCCACTCCATCTAGATGGTGCTGCACAAACCCTCAGCCCCTACGAGAATCATCTGTAATACGATAGTGCTCATAACTTTGCCGTCCCACAGTTTAGGTAACATTAAAAAGTTACTAGCCTCGTGCCACAGTAGAGGTTTTTGAGATGACCCATACCAAAACCCAGGTGACCTGCACCAAAACCCTGAAAGAAGCGTGCTATGTAATAAGGAGATTGCACTCACTCCAGCACCTTCCACTACTCTTAGCGTGCCAAGAGATCCTGGGATCCTGGCATGCCTTCATAAATTGAGTCCTCTCAAGGCAAATCAAAACTAAATTGCTCTGAAAGATTAGATTGATATATTCAACACCTCTCTGGTACTGTTCAAGGGAGAGGGGCCATGGTATAGCAAGAAGGAGGAAGGATGATGTCCTTAATTGCTTGACTGGGTAAGCTAATCCTCTGTCATACGGTCTGTCCAAGACCTGCAACTAGACCAGACCGAGCGAGCCTTCATCCATGCCCCATCTGCTCCATTCCAGCTCAAGTTCCTGTCAAGAGCAGTCTGGGATGCCACAAGTGTCCCAGGAATTTTATTTGGTGAGAATTTCCTGCGCCTGTTTCTATGACATCAGTGATACAGCACTTAATCATCAAGGTACCAGATGCATCAGTACGGTTAGTGGATAGTCTGCCTCTGATGGGAGAGACTTCCTGGAAGTGTTCAAAAGACAAAAGAGCCTCATCTCAGCAACATTCTCAGATGGAGGGCCCAAGTCTAGCAAGTAGTTGCCTCCAAAAGCCAATCCTGCACCACCTCCCGGTGCAGCAGATCTTGAATTCGAGAGTATGTGAAATGTTAAAGAATAATTCACCAATACTCAGCAATATGATATGATATGATATGATACATCATTTATAATACGCCTGAACAGAAGTGTTTCTAGGAGTGACAAAACAAGGGAGGGAAGACAAGTCAAACGATCTTACTAGGCGTTGTGTCATTCAGATCGTGCAAGTACACCAAATCAAAGTGCAGGGGGAGGGAGAAGGGGAAGTGCCAGGGAGAGGGAAAGGGGAAATGCAATCAGGCCAGCAATGCTTTGAGTAAGTGCAGCAAGGGCAGCACGGTTCTGGGTAAGTGAGGAGGCCATGGACTGTAGGGGTTACAGTTACATCCCCTAAGTGCGCGGTAGGCCAGAAGTAGTGCAGGGGAGACTGATCATGGAGGAGCCTAGTACCCAGTGAGATTCTGAGGGTAGCCAGGCAACCAATACACTACAAAACGAAAAGAAAGTGATCCAAGGAACACAAAGCCCAATGGGATATATGCTGTCAGAGACAGACAAAAGCAGGAGGCATGATGGAAATGGTGGTCAGTCATGGGACCCTCCAATGGCAAGCGAGGGGCTTACGGACAGAGACAAATACTGTTTACTTGTGTTGCTTGGGCAGCATGGCGCCTGTCTGGGGGCTAGGGGGTTGGTACAGAACACATCGCAGTAAACTAAAGTACTGAAAGGAGGAAGATGAGGAGAATGAATGGCGCTTGTGCTGATGTACTTCTTACCAAGGCAGTACGTTTATAGGATGACCTACCCAGAAGAGGTGCACAGATTTCTGGGTTGAGAGGTACTGCGCAACGAGCCAGAGAAGCCTTTTGATTGCCCACAACGATTCTAAGGAACAATCCAGGGAGTAGAGGAGCAGTCACAGTGGAACCTAAAAAAAAACAAAGGACCGGAAGCTCATGGTGCATGGAGTGGCCTGATAGCTGTTACCTTCTTCTGACCTCAGTCGGGTGACTCTGGGCAGGCAGAGTCAATTACAGGTGTTATGTAAGGGGTTCCTTGACTTGCTGGTTGACTCTCCAAACCTTTATCCAGCGAAGCTGAGGGATTTATACACGTGGACTCTTCCCAAGGGTTTTGGGATGTTGCCAAACAGGAGGTGACTCCCACTGAACCCAGAGAGTAGACTTCCTGAGGCCGCCACAATGTGATATCTTGCCTGGTGATCCTCTAGGGACCGCCTCGCCTGCTGCTAGGGAGACAGCTTTAAGGTGAGGGTGAGTTTTGTTTTCTCATTGTTTTACTAGATGTCCCGTCTGTACCTCAATCTCCTCAGATAATGCAGCACAGATCTGAAGGGGTCTAGGGGCGCAGGAAGGGGAATGAGTAAATGCTCTGAGAAATAAACCTTCATCCAATTGCCTCGCAGTCGGTTTGGGCTGAATGTGGCGGTTTATTTTTGCTGTTGACAAAAACACCACCCACAGCATTACTTTTTAGATTTGGCTACTATATGGCACTAAAACGCCACAGTTAAGCCAAAACTATTCACTAGAAAACAACCAGGAGCAGGATGGGATCGAGGATGGACGCACAGCTTGTGGGTGTTGTTTGGTTATTTACTCACCCATTTACTGCCCATGGCCGGGCTAATCCCTATGGCCATCGCCACCCACTACCAGCATCTCCCCACCCAAAGCACATTCTGTTAGGATCTCTTTGAGCTAGCTTTAGCAAGAGGTAACATTAAACGTTGGCCTTCTAGTGTTCCTTCTAAACAGTCTTTGAGAGTTAATGGCTTTATTGCCAATGTAAATGTATTTCTTGTGCAATAAACATGTCTTAAGTATTTCTTTAGCCACTTGATTTATAAGCAATATGTGTGTCCTTGCACTGAAGGCCTGTTAAAAACAAGGATTTTCAAAGCCAAATGTTTTGGCTTGTGTATTAAACGGTCATTTTTTTAATTATTTTTTATTGTATTTGGTTTAAAAAACGTTTTACAAAAAAGAACATCAACATACATATCAATACAAGAAAAAAGAGAAAGAAGAAAGAGAAAAGAAAAAAGGAAGAGGACAAAAGCTAAACATTTCATTTGTCAATCACAATTCAAATCTTTCCATGCTAAAATATAACATTCAACCCAAGAAGAACTTTCTGCTCCTCTGTCTATATCACACACTTCTCAGCTGGACAGTAAACAGAGACCAGGGCCACTCCAATTTCCCCTCCAGAGAATTAGAGCCCTGGCGATTCAGAATGCAATATTACATCTTTCTAACATCTGAATCACAGCTATTGTCATTCCCTGTGAATGACCAGAAGTCATCCTTTCCCAGAACATTTCTGGTATATAATGTGAGGATTCAAAACCAAATCTTTCAAAAAGAAGAGACCTTGCATGCAGTCTGCCTTCACAGTCCATTAGTAAATGTCTAGTAGATTGATCTTTGGGATTTTTGCAAGCTTGGCACAATTGGATAGCAGAGTCTCCAAGACCTCTTTTCGCGAGGACCTCCTGTGTGTATTACGTTTAGCCGTAGTCTCATGAATTTTTTCCTGATACTCCAGTCAGGGAATTTCACTAAGTATTTATTTAGATACCCCAATTTTTTGTCAGTTTTCAGAAATGGGTTTGGATTGACCGAGGATCGCACTTCCTCGATGCTATTAATACAGTCCATCTCATCCCATTGTTTTTTTTTGCTTTCATTTTTGCCTGGATACATAGACTTGTTAGCATATTTTATCTATTATTTTCCAGATGAGCCTTTATATCTAGATATAATGTTCCTTCTTGGGCTGCTGTTATGAGTCAAAAAAGGGAGACTAGTTTCCATCCTGCTTGGCCTTTTAATTATCTTGAGCCTAATTCAGACCTAATATTTGAAATGGGGAGACACATTGGCAGACCAAGAACAATTAAACGGTCATTTGTCAGGCACTGCTATCATCGGCAAACGTCGTCTATCCCATGCTTACACAAAAGCCAAAACTGTTGGTTTTGCCAGTGCTTGTTTTTCAAGTGGGGCACTGCACACATTACACTCTTAACAAAACTAAACTGGCAAAAAGTCTAAATATGGTCTCAGTTTCCTGTAGTGTCATAAACAGGTGTGAAGTATGGGTTGTGAAAACATTTAGCCCATGCTGCCTAATTAAGATGCAGCACAGGCAGCAGGCCTGTTTCAAAGGCACATTCTCTCTAGCCGGCATGCAGAAGCCTTCCTTTCCCGCCTGACTTCCTTTTAATATTTGCCCCCTTTACAGTGGTGTAATGAGCTTGCGCCAGACAACATCAATCGCTAGCAGAATGTGGTCGCGTGTCATCCTGACCGCCATTTGCTTTTTTGTCAGAACTCCTTTTGATGCTCTAATAGGATGTTGCTTGATGTGTGCCCCCTGGAGCTGCAACTAATGCATCCTACCGTTGCAAAAGCTATTGCATTGAACATGACCTGCAGTGTTCGAAAATGTTTCACAGTTCTCTGGGTCGACTTGAGCCACGTGAGCTACTTTTTCCATCCATGCCTTCCTTCCTCGAATCCCTTTGACGCGGATCCTATTCGGATATCACCTTGCTCATGCAGGGAGCCTTGTTAATGGCGAACTGCCTTCTTTTTCCTTTTTTTACACCTGCTGTGTTCACTAACCCACGATGTCAATGGGTTATATGTTCAAAAAGCTTTAGGCATGCCTGCCCTTCCAATTACCCATCATCAGCAATGCCTTGGTTGGCGGTTGCAAAGAGGAGCTCGCCCCTCACCTGCGAAGGAATTCATGTCTTAATTCCGACCAGGCATGTGGAGTAAAAATAGGCTGCAGGTCTATTGTCCATGAGTTAACTTACAAAGCAATCCCGGTGTTGCATGGTACCTACGTGAATCAGGCCATCACGATATAATTAGTTCCAGGTGACCTTTGTCATTATGAGGCATTACATTTACATCCTGGTAACCTGATAGACTGGCAGAATTTTAATCACTTTCGGGTGACTCCTGCATCACTAGCGGGCAAAGTCCATTCGGGCCAAGTACCAGCTTCTGCTAGATACTACTGGCAAGCATTTATTCGTGCTCATACCCCAAAAGTCCCAGCCCATGTGTAGTTGTTGAGGAGTCTGAATGTGGGCGAAGGGTAGGGGTTTAGGCTGCCTTCCGTTGCAAAATCTTTCCTCCTCAGCTAGGGTGGCTTTGTAACTCCAACCTACACTGAGCGCGGCACCGCGCAACCCTCAATGCCTCACTTGTCCTTACCTTCCAGTGCCTGCTACATTTCTTGCTCTTGGAACAGCATCATCTCTAGGCCTCCAAAAATGTTTGGTAGGAACTGGCCCTTTGCATCTGCTGAAAGCTGGGCCTTGTCTGAAGAACATATATGTGCCCCTCCCTTTCACTGAGTAATCTGTGCCGGATGAAGACCGATCCCTGGTTCTTCATACTTTTAACCGTGGTGCAATTGATCCTGCGCCTGGAGGATTCTCTGGCCACACTATCTCACTACCCTCAATAAAATGGCACACGCTCCTTAAAGTGTCTTGTATGCAATCTAACAAGAGTCCTATGTCATGGCTTCACGGCACCCTAAGTGGATCACTAGCACATGTAGGACCAGGCCCTGCTGCAAGTCGTTCTTCATGGAGGCCACCGTCATGCCGAAGGTGACCAGCCAAAACAACCTCTGTGTTCTGCAATCCCAAACTTCTGTCTCTTGAGTGAACTCAGGAAGCCACCCTTCCTGCTTCAGCAGCAAATGAGGGCCCTCCAACTCAAATGGTTGTCTCGACTGAAAGGAAATCAGAAGAGATAAGTACCACCATACGAGTGACATTAACAACAACCATAGTTTTTATTTGTAAAAATCTGCTGTATACATCCCTTTATTAATCAATCTGTTCACATGTATCAGCTACTTATTTCTTATAACTTACCTTCGGACAGGAACATCTCACCAGTCCTTGCACGTTCCAAACCTTTTCTTCCTCCTTTGTATGTCCTGCCACAACAAACCTTCCTTCAAGACAGTGGTTGCTGTTGGAAATCTGAATGAACGTGATGACCCCCCTGGCCCTTCATGCTCTGTTCTACTCATCCCATCCACTTAAATCTTCTAAATAGAAACAAGAGTTGCCCCCTTCGTGCACCGTTGGGTAGCTCGGCCTTACCGTGAGGCAGTGCGATAGCAACGTGTTGGGGAAATACCTCAAGCACTTTGTTCTTCCCTTGGATACTTGCTCTGTTTTCCATCTTCTGGTGTTAACCATGGTCTCCTCCTGGCTCACTTTGACTTCACCTATCCTTAAAGCTGCTTCTGAAATGTCTATTTTGACTTCGATGCCAGCTCGCTAATGGGCATGGCACCAAAGAAAGTCATGGTGAATACACCTTAAACAGCATCACCTCGTTAAACATACATCCAGAAAGTTGCCGAAAGGCAATTGTAATACGCTATAGTCGATAGGGATATGCATATCTATCGGCAGCCTTTCTAGCCTGCCCCAGCCCTTCGGAGCAGCCCACGCTGGAAAAGTAGGATCTTGCCCACCTTCCAAATTGGTGGAAAATGGCAGTGTCTTGTCACTCAATTCCTGTAGTCCTATTCCCTTTGGATCATCTGACAAAGTCCCTGTCCTGCAGCTCTAGTGTTCCACTCATCCATCCCAATTATTCTGACAACCTATTGAGCCTACTGCACCTCTCCACTGGTATCTGGACCTTATTCCTGCCACTGAGCAATGACTCTCCCACTTCTCAATCTTGAAAGTGGATTCTAGTCCAGTACACTCGCTTCCACCGCTCTATCCAAAAGGACAGAACCTGTTTGTGCCCCTTGGGCTTCCAAACGTTTCCCACTGAAAACATGAAAGAGCTTCAGCTCCAAGGTTGGACTTTTCTTGAGCAAGGTGTTCTCTTAACTCAATGGGCCTCATTAAGAGTCTGGCTGTAGCTGCCGCTGGAGTAATTATTTTTTCCGACGCTCGGCAATGAGGACTTACCGGGGCATTACGGCCAGGCGCCGGAAAAAAGAAACTCCCCATTCCCATTGAGTCCCATTGGATTCAATGGGAATGGAGAGGGCGGATGCACCGGCAGCATTTATAATGGTGCCGGTGCATCCGTCAAGGTCTGCGAGCGGGTGCCATTCTGTAGTTTGCCAGTCCGGAAACAACGGTAGCGACAAGCTTACTGGTACCGTTGTTTCCGGACTGGCAACATTTTAATGAAGCTTAATGTTTTGACGCAACAAAGCCTCCATCAACTTCATTAGTCAACTCCATACTATTGGACAAATAGCTCATTATAAATATATGGTGTGGATCACCTCCATGTTGTCAGACTAAAAGTGCACCCCTTTCTGTCAATTAACTTTCGTGGCCAAAGAACCTGCGCCTGCACAATGGAGAACAGCTCTATCACGATTATGCTTTTTGTTTTCTCTTTGGTTTGATATGCTTTCAGCCATCACTTTGTGCACCACTCTTTGCCCAGAATGCACCCAAACACCTTTGAACTTGAGCCTAGAGCTGGCTCCCTGGGCTGGCTGCCCACATAGCCCCCCAAAACCACAACCTTTGAATTCCCTCAAGTAAGACTTGGACATCCGGAGATCCTCCTTCAAGCCAGCACTGATCCTGATAAAATAGGGTCAAAGTGTCTTGCCATGGCTGACTTAGCCAGAATGATATGGGGGGCAAAGGCACTGGCGTAACAGGGCCCCCACAGTCCCCGCGGTGCAGGGGGCCCCACCAGCACATGTCCTAGGAGGGGGGCCCCACTGGAGAAAAAAAAAATCACATTTTTTTTTTCTTTTTGAATTCAGTCTTCATTCATAAAGAAATTATTTCTGTAAAATAAATCATTTCTTTATGAAGGCAGAGTGACTACAAAAAGAAAATTTATTTTTGAAGTCCGAGGGCTCTGTCCTCCCCATGGCATGGAAGACGCTAGGCTCGAGGCCTCCATGTCATGGGGTGGGTGGAGCCCTATGACTTCAAAAAGAAATAGTTTATTTTTGAAGTCACTGCCTTCACAAAGAAATAATTTCCGTTATGGTTTGGTCCTTAACAGAAATCATTTCTTTATGAAGTCAGAGGGCCTCATTACGGGTTTGGCAGTAACCGTGCCGGTGCTACCGGCAGGTTGCCGTCGGACCCGTAATGATTTACTGGTGCCCAACTTCCCGGCAAATGGTAAGTCCCAATTTCCATAGAGTCTGTGGGAATGGGGACCACAGAAGCACCGGCACCGTTAATAACTGTGCCGGTACTTCCATGAAAACTCTGCGGGTGGGGGCCATTCTGCCCAGCAGGTCTGACCTGCCGGGTGGGACAGCAACCGCCCACAGAGCCATAATATGCCGGTTCGGAAACAACAGTGCCGGTAAGCTTACCGGCACCGTTGTTTCCAGACTGGCATATTTTTTAATGAGGCCCAATTTCATTTTAAAGTATTAGGGGTCTCCTTAACCCCATGATGTGTGTGTGTGTGTGAGTGTAGGTGAACGGGTGCACACTTAAATGTATGGGTGGGTGCCTCGGTGTGGGCCTGTATGGTGAAAGGGTGCACACTTAAACGTACGGGTGGCTGCCTGGGTGTGAATGTATGGTGAAAGGGTGCACACTTAAATGTATGGATGGCTGCCTGGTTGTGACTGTATGGTGAAATAATGCACACTTAAATGTATGGATGGCTGGGTGTCCGTTTGTGTATATGGTGATTGGTGTGTGTGCTTGCGTTCAGGGGCGCAACAAAACCTGTATTTTGAGGGGCTAACCCTTCAAATGTTGGGAGAGGTGTTAACTTCATGGGCGGTGGAGGAGGGGCAAACCTATTTGTTTGGGGGCATCTCATTTCTTTACTCATTTTAATGAGACTATTCTAGTGCAGCTTCAATGTTACAAACAGTTAACTCTCTCCTTTAAGGTTGAAAGCACCCACTTATGGACTGCTGTCAGAATGAGTGGTCTCCTGATCCCCCTCTACCCTTCCAATCATTCCCCTGGCATGCAAGTATTAAACCCACATCACGATTTCAATTGCATAACACATTTGGCATTTGAAAGCAGGTACTAACAGTGAAATGCTTTATGTTAGTACTACCTGGGCTCTTGTTAACAGCGAAACCCAGGTGCCATTTAACATCTGCGTCCTGTTCTGCCTGGCAACTGCTCTAAAGGTCAGACAGGTCGAATCAACAAAGATAGCCCAAAGTTTCAGGGGGAGTGCTGAATCCCAGTCAGCTCAATGGTGTTGCACGAATACTTGTGTTTAATGTCTTGATTACTCATTACTCCTAGCCCTATTCTTCCTCGTCCCAGTGTGTATGAGAAAGTACTTGTGTATAAGGCACTCTGCCTCATACACAAGTACTGGGATGAGGTAGAGGAACATGGAGGTAATGCCTGACTTAGCTACCTGCACTCTTCATTACTCCTAGTCCCACTCTTCCTCATCTCAGTACTTATCCTTGTAAGGCTCTTTGCCTCATAGGTAAAGTATGGGACAAGGAAGAGTGACATGGAGGTAATTCTGGGCCAAGGAGATGATTTCGGAGGTTGGGGTAGGCATGATAGGGAGAGCGGATGTGTGGGGGGGCAGGATTGTGCAACAAATCATAATGCTGTCCATGTCCAGGTTAAGCAGGTATGATATGTGGTATTAGTGGCTAGAGAGGCATTTTGGTGCAGCCAGTCTAGTCATTCCTCAGTTTGGTATGACTTTTTTTTAACTGGGCATTTCTGTTAAAGCAGTCCTGCTAAGTGAATTACCTGGCTAGACTGCCATTTGGGTGCTGCCAGTCTAGCCGTTTCTTACTGCGGCATTGTATATTTTCCTGGGCATCTGTGATCAAATGATATGATATAAGTCATTTATAATGCGCTGGTACACAAGTGACAAGAAAAGGGAGGGAAGATAGAGTAAGGTACGCCTCTGGGCGTACCTTACTATGGTGTGTGTACTGTGCAAGCCATCTTTTCTAAACATAGAAATATGTAACATATTTCTATGTTTAGAAAAGATGGCTTGCACAGTACACACACCATAGTAAGGTACGCACACAAATATATAACATTTATATATATTTGTGTGCATACCCTACGGTTTGCCTAGTTTTCAGGCCATCTTTTTTAAACATTTCGAGTTTGTAAAAGATGGCTTTGAAAGTACACAATTCAAGCCGTCTTTTATAAAGCTTTGACTACGGACAAAATTGTCCGTCGGCAAAGCTTTATAAAAGATGGCTTGAAATGTGTACTTTCAAAGCCATCTTTTATAAACCTCGAAATATGTCGAGGAATCCCCAGGTTCGCCGAGGGTTAAAGACGCCTCGGCGACCTGGGGAAACAAAGGGACGGTAACTGCCTCTGGTGACCTCTCGCGCAAGGGGTCACCAGACGCAGTTACTATGACTGACGGAAGTGGCAGCCAGTCACAGCGTCGCTGTGGTTGGCTGCCACTTTTGTCAGATCGCCTGACTTCATGGCAGGCGCATGCATCTCCCGTCGCGGCTGCGGCCGCGATGGGATAATGCATCCCGCCAATGTTGTGGGCGGTGGGACGGGGCCCCGGCAGGGCCCCGGCTCAGCCCCACTTTTTGGAGACTGCCGGGGCCCGGCCCCGGCAGACCCCGGCCCACTTTAAGCACTGGATGACACCAATGTTGTTTGCTTGACAGGAAGGGCCCAAGTCGGGCAGCCAGAGTGAGAGAGGGAAAGCAAGGGCAGGAGTCCAAATGAGAAGGATTGCCATCTTACTGACATTAAGGCAGAGATCGTTGGAGGCACACCAATCCTGAATCGCGGATAGACAGTAAGGAAAAAGCGAGAGAGTAGAGGAGTGTGAGAGGAGCCTGAAGGAAAGCAGACTGTCAGCCGCAAAACAATGAAAGTTAGAGGAGAAGGTAGAGTTCAGGTGGGCCAAAGGGGCCAAGTAGAAGTTGAAAAATCATGGTGAGAGGATGGAGCGGAGAGAAAGGGAACAAGTTGGTCCTGGGAGGGGCTGTCCAAGAAGAAGGAGGTCAGCCTCTCAAGGACCTGATCCGTGATGCCCAGGTTCTCATGGAGTCGATTGATCAGGATTGATCAGGATGGCATGGTTGACCGTGTTGAAAGCAGAGGAAAGATCAAGGATGATGAGGACAGAAGGAATGCTGGAATCAAGGTTAGAGAACAGATCTTTATAGGTGTTCAGGAGAGCAGTTTCCGTGCCTCTGGCAGCTCTGAAGCCAGACTGAAGGTCATGGAGACAACCAACAGATTCTGTGTGGCGAGTAAGCTGGGAGATGGCCAGCTTTTCCAACAGTTTGCCCAGGAAAGGGGTGATGGTGATTGGGTGATAGTTTGCCGGGTGGGCAGGATCGGCAGATGGCTTCTTGAGGAGTGGGTGCATAAGGGAGTGGTTAAGGGGAGAGGGAAACGTTCCAGTGGCAAAAGAGTGATTGCAGAAATCGGCCAAGGCTAGAGTGAGGTTGTCAATATGGTCCTTGATGGTTTTGGAGGAGCAGGGGCGCACCTGTTTGAATGACACTTTAATAGATCGGTCTTGTCTAGAAACCTTGTCAGGTGTTGTCAGAGAGAAAGAGGAGAAAGGAGGAAGAGCGGTAGAGATGACCAAAGAGGGGCCTAGAGAGGAAGAGGAAGAGGAAGAGGAGATGAAGGACATGAGTTTTAGCAGAGAAGTGAGATGACAGAGCCATACAGAGGGCCTCGGAGGGAACAGGAGAGGTAAAGACAGCAACAGGATTGACCAGTTCCTTGCAGATTTTAAAGAGTTTGGTTGTGTTGTTAGAGGCCACAGGCTTGAATGTGTGTTCTCTTCTTGATGAGTGTTAATGCTTTGACTGGCATTTTGGCGCAACCAGTCTAGGTTGTCTAAATGTGGCCTGGCATGCTTTACTGAAACGCTATTACGTGTCTACACTGGTCTACATTGTGTAGCCAGTTAGACATGTTTTCATTGTGGCATGGCATTTTTAGTAGGAAAGTATTAATGTTCCTGTGCACTGTTGGTGACTTGCATCTATTGGATTGGTGTTACCCTACAAAACAATTGCAAACACCATGGCTTTTCAGGCAATTTTTCTCAGAAAGTGTGCTGTATAACATATATTTATATCTTTCTCCTAGTGCAGTGTGGAGCATATCCCTTCAGCAGCACGTTCATGCGTATTTCGCAAGCGTGATAAATAATCTATGCCGGCCCAGAGTTTGCGCGACCAGTGATTTGTTGCCGGGTTAGAGGGCCCCCCTCAGCATGGCTCGCACGGGGACCCCCACATTTTGTGTTGCGCCACTGGGCAAAGCTCAGACTCCCAAGTAGCTGCTAGTAAATGTTTGCTATTATGGCCTTCACTTTCCCCTTGGGAATATGCCTGCCCCTTCCTTGGTGCCAATTCCGATCCCTCAAAACAGGCTTGGGATGTGTATCTTTTTGGGTGCCAATAGTGAAATAGTTTTGCCAGCCCCAGAAACGACATGAACGCGAAGCGCACTCTGGCAAATGCTGTTTGCCAATGAAGAGGAAGTCTCATGAGTCGTACAGGGCACAAAACATTGGGAAACCCAGGGGCATGCAGCAGTCCAAATGCATTTTGCCATGCCACTGAGAAAACCCTGAGCTGTACCAGCAAGAAGCAGAAAGCTGACTTGATAGCCGTTTTGTCATTGATGGCCCCCACCAGTGCTGGCCAAGAGGTTCAATGTTTGGTCAAATGATGCATAAGGCAATGACCAGGATTCAAGCTCCCGCCACTCTCCGGCGAAGTCGCCCTTGTAGCAGGAAAGGAGTTGAATAAGCCAGCATTACCATGTAGTCAATATTCCAAGGGGGCGTCTCTTAAATGGGTCTCCTTCTCTCCTTAGCTCAAGCTCCTTCTGCAATCTCTCATTTTTCCTCCCTTGAAACCCTTGAAGAATAGTTCTGTCTTGCATCTCTTGAGATGGTCATTTAGGAGAGCATAAAGTCTTTGTGCATCGGTGGGTGGGGGTCATTTCTGCCATGTTGGATCATAGACTTTTGTTTTGGGTACCCCTTGAATATATGGCCTTTTGAGCATAATGTGGTATGATAGGGTGCCACATTTGGCCCCCTTATGTGTTTCCCCTCCCATGAGCATATGCCACCCTTATGAAATCGGCAGGAGTTTTCCCTTGTTATTGAAGTGTTATTTGGTCATCCTCTCCCTCGGGTTGCATTTTTCCCATGTCAAAGGGCTGGTACTAATGTCTGGGACCTTCTGGTCCAGGTTTAGGGAGCCCTTTTCTTTACACCCATGGTCTCCACCCTCCCTTCCTTCCTTTTGTTTCTACACCATATTTGGTACCATCTATTTTGTAATTGTATTTTGGTTTTATGTAGGATGAACCTAGCTAGGAAGCAATAGAGCAAAATGCATGTTGCTGAGAATAACATATGAATTAGGGAGAGGGGATTACATTATGCGGCACAGGAAGTTCCAGCGATGAGGATGGGAATGATATGGGAATGCAAAAGCCTAGGGCCTCACTATGAGTGTGCTGGTCTGGGAAAAATGGAGGGAAAAATGCTGGTAATACTGGATCCAGCATTTTTACCAAACCAGCCACTCCAAGTTTGCCGGTAGGGGCAGTGAACTACCAGCAGGTGTGATCTGCTGGGAGTTCAGGCCCCTACCGTCAAAGAAATGCCCCAATCACCAGCACTGGTACCACCGGTGCCAGTGATTGCGGCATACTCATTCCATGGAGTCCTATGGAATGAAAACCTAACGCCGTTGCCGGCACCCATAATATCCCGGTAAAAATGGGATGTTGGGCGCTGGTAACAGTAAGGAGAGTTTGCCGGTAACCTGCTGGTAGTACAGGCTGGTTACCGGCAAACCTGTAAGGACACTATGGACCTCATGACAAGTTTGGCGGTCCGGAAACAAGGGTACCGGTAAGCTCACCGCCACGCTTGTTTCCAGACTGGCAAACTACAAGTCTGCCTGCCGGAACCGCTGTGCCGACAGGTCTGAGCCTGCCGCACGCAGCGGCCACATTAGGTAGACTTGTGCCGGTGCTCTGTTGTCTCCACTCCCATAGGACTCTATGGGAATGGGGATTAACAAATGTACCGGTGCCTGACTTCCCGACCGCCGGACTTGAAACAGCCCGGTGGCACTGGGAAGTCAGGTGCCGGTAAATTATTACGGGTCCGGCAGCAAACCACAGGCAGCACTGGTAGAGTTACCAAAATGAGGCCCTATGTGTTTTCATCACAACACATACACATTCATCCACGCGCGCACACAAACATACACACATACTTTGTAAAGCACCTTGAAGTTGTAGCGCTATGGACATTTGGAACGGGTAGGAAGGGGTTATCCTTAGAAGAAAAAAAAAGCAGCAATTTTCACCACCTCAATGCATGACTTGTCCGGAAAATCCACAATCCAAATTAAGATCCTGCTCTTTTAACCGACCCATGAGAAATGTAATTTCTGCTCCCACTGGCTGATGACTTGTTGACAGCTCCAGAAAGAGGACAGTCAGCCACTGCCTGGATGTTTCCGGATATCTGGAAAAAACTCCGTCTGAATTGAGGCACATTGGTAATCACTGAATATTCAGGAACAGGCTCTTTCAAAGACCCTTTGAAGACGCAACGCTGACATCTTAGCCGCCTTCACGGGCCGCATCTTTGCGATGCAGACTCCGCCGCGCTTCTGAAGCAGGCTTTAGTCCCATGTACCAGCTGACACAACACACCATTTGTTGTCATGTTCCCTCTGGTGAAAGATCTTCCGAGTGCAGGTTGGGAATAAGTACTGTGGAGATATGACAAACACATATTTGAGGAGAAGGGATATTTGAAGTGGTTTAGCGGAGGTGGCTGTGCATGCAGGCTGGCAGCTTTGTGGTAATATATGATCCTGTTCTTTAGTCATGACCTGTAGCAGCATCAGCACATTATATGTTCAGAAACCCAAATATTTCCTCATCATCATAAAATAAATAAAAATAAATAAATAAATCAGCTAATGGCTGCAAAGAGTGAGGAAAAAAATGTCTCGCAAAAGGACTCTAAAAACTGAAAGTTGCCATTGTGCTACACCAGAATGTGACCCCAACCACCCCCCCTCGCACTGGCACATGTCACTCCCAAACTACACCTATGTATCGTGCGACAAACCCCCTCCTCAATATGAATAACTAATTGCTATATAAATGTAGTTGGTTTCATTAAATAGTAATGCAAGCACTTTACAGAACAATTCTAATGTGAAAACACAACTGTTGCTGTCCAAATAAATGATTGTTCTGTCACCTGCTCTTAGGGAAGGCCTTGCCTGAATGCAGTTTCAAACTGTCCATACTGGCACACTGCTGTGTGACCAGCCTACTGGGGTCTGAGCACCCACTGACCACTGGCCCTGTGTTGCAGGTGTTCTGTTCGTACCATCTCACTTGTATTTTGCAAGGGTCAATACTAGACTAACCATATGAATTTTTTTCTGATGGAAGGTTATTGTTCCAAGATGGACAGTCTGGTACACTCTTATTCTACTCTTTCATAATACCTCTATGAGAGTGGGAAAGGGAACACCAGTGAGGCTTCCTGCATGCTTTGCGTTAAATCACAGAGCCTTTCAGTACTATAACAGTGATCAGAACTCTCTATATTGGATAAACAAGTCTGTGATAAAAGGATTGTATGTGTGAATCTCTAAATTAAATGTTTCTAATCATAAACCACACATACTCATTTGGACAGCTTACGTTTTTTTGGATGCAAGTATAAAATGGCTGCAAGCTCAGACACTCAAATGGGGTACTTTTGCTTCTTGTTTCTGAAGAAATTTTAGCTGAGGAAGGCCTGGGTCTCAGTGTGAATATGCACAAAACCCAATACAGAAACACCTTTTGAGAAATACATCTATAGACAGAACAGAATACCGTAGAAGAGAGACCCAATAAACAATACACAGAAAGGCTGCACAGGATTGTACCTCTTACAAACTTTAGCCTTATTAGTAAGAAGCTGATGAAACGTTTTAAACAAAACTAGCTTCTAATGCATGTTAAAGGGTCCACAGTTCCTCAGCCACTACCTCTTCACTATTACGCAGGCCTTGGGGGTTATCTCTGCAAAAACTAGCTGGCCCATTTTTTATCTAATAGAGCTGGTATTAGCATCTCTTATTAGTGCTGCTCTGCAGCTAGTGAAAATGATGGTGTGGCAGTGTAGAAAAGGTGTTTGGCCTAGCGGATGTTGAATTTGAGTCAACTTCTTTGATTGCTTTATGCATTTAATTGTGGGCACAGTATGACATGCTCATCAAAGCCAAATACACAAAACATTCCAGTATGTGTTGAGATGGAATTGAGCATATCCCACCCCCCTGGGTGCTTTAAGGTGAGGCGAATCCCCTATGAAATAGTATAGTAAGGGGGGAGAGAACCGCACTATGAAACTCGGTGCAGAGAAAATATTGCGCAAACAGCAGCTGTTTAACATTGGGAGGGACATAGAAAGAAATGCCATTTTGTAGTTACGACAGAAACACAGGCTTGCATGACCGCACTGAACCAGAATCTGCACCACCAGTTCCCACGGAAGTTCACTTCCCCCTGTCACTTCACTGTTGCAAACATTTAGTATCTTTGGGAGGAATGCACTCTACAAGGCCATGAGACAGCACCAGGCTCCTTGCAGCATGCATTCATCACCACCAAGCTACCAGCGGGCCTCTAACCCCCACCCAGCCAGCCCACAGCCACAGCCCACACCACTGACCCCACCCCCACTTCCGTGCATTTCATGATAAGCGAGCGACCCCCGTGTCCTAGCATAAACCAAGTGACCATAAAAGATCTAAGCATGCATGATTATTTCACCCCTCAGCATAAAACATGTCCTTTGTAACACAGGGTACAGGGAGGGATACATTATAGATCAAGGTAAGGGTGGAGGCCTTGAGTGCGGGAGGTGCGGTATCAACAAAGTCCAGAATGTATGGGGCAGTATGACTGTATTTCTTTCTCCCTCCCCCCTGGCACTGAGTCCCAAACCACCCATGTATATGCCACAGTGATGTAGTAGCAGGCTTAGTATACTAGTTTAGATTAAACAATGTATCTCGTGACCAACCTAACTTTCAACCACGGACAAGATTGAGCCCAGCTGACCCACATGGAGCCTGATAGATGGCTGAGAAACCATCCAATTGTAGCCTTGCATCCCTTATGGAGCAGGCCCATCTATATGGTCTTGCCAATCAGTGGTACTAGTTTTTACTGTAAGTGATGACACCACATGTCTTTTGAAGCTTCTGCTTGTACTAAGATTGACCAGAACATTTTCGAGTAGCCGAGTCCTTTGCTGATATTTGGTTTTCTGTATTATTAATCTTTGTTATCCTTACAAAGCTGTCTCCTGGCTTATTTCCCTAGAGGGTTGTATTCACTCTGCAGTGTGCGCAAACAGGGTCTTGCCTTCATCAGCTACTGTATGAACCTTGGACACATCAGACAAAAACAGGCATATGTGCTGTTACACACGGGAGTGCCACATAGACGCCATTAACCAACAGGGTGGTGGATTGTGCAGCGCACAAAACATTGCTGCACACATATCACTGCATTGATTTGCCATGGATTACTGTCTGCATGGTGACACAGAATGAACTCTACTTTCCTAATCAGGCTGCCAAGTCACATTGAGGAGCCATCTGTTGTGCGCGCTAGGCAGTGGTTGGCTTGTTTAAAGACTGTTGATGCTGAGCGGATGCATTTAGTTCAAGTCCCAAAGCAGCCACTAGAATACTTAAGCAAGAAAATTACAGGGATGCCCCATAACTAACTAAAAAGTAATAGACAAAAAAAGCTTTGATGTGTCAAATAAAGGGACATGAGAATAAAGAATGAATAACTTTGGTCAGCTGTTTCCTGTGCTGGCCTGGAGAATAACAATGCCCCATGTTCATTTCTTAACACTGAAATGTTAAGCATATACTCTGTAAAAACAATGGCTTGTTAAATGAGCATTCACTTACAAATTGTCCACTTGAAAGGATGTCAACACAAAGAATGAGGGACACAGGGTGTGTGACTCCAGAGCATTTCACACACTGCTTTTGGAATATGCATTCCTTTGTTTGCATATTCCGAATAGATTGCAGTCATCCAAAAGTCAGCAGCGAGCAGCCTGCCGCACATCGCAGAGGAG
Organism: Ambystoma mexicanum; assembly: GCF_040938575.1. Taxonomy (NCBI): domain Eukaryota; kingdom Metazoa; phylum Chordata; class Amphibia; order Caudata; family Ambystomatidae; genus Ambystoma; species Ambystoma mexicanum. The sequence goes on along the minus strand of NC_090934.1, from coordinate 1,204,119,203 downwards.
CACTCACCAGCACAGCAGACTGTTACGCTCACCTGGTATCCACGGGGGCACCACATGATACTGGATGGAGGTCTAAGCGCTATCCCGGACCCCTCTCTGCTTGGTTATGTACCAGACATTGGGTAGCACCTATAAAAGGAAAATGGAGGGTTAAGATACTGGTTCTATGATGGGTGGGCTCCCACCTCCCTCTGGTCCAAATTCCCTCCCTTGGGGTTATTGCTCACCTTAGGTTTTTGTGAGTTGAACTCTCCGTCCTGCGTCTCTGTGCAGGGGCGCGTGGTTGGTGCGGGCGTTCCGTAGACCTAGTTGCTTCACTGGTCCGTGTGCCCTTATGTCGGGTCCAGACCGGCTCTGACTCTGACTCTGCTTGCTGTCTTCCAGGTGAGTAATAATGTCTTTTCTGTCTTTATTCTGTCTCTTTCTTTCCCTCCGTTTTCTCTGTCTTCTCAGCGTCTTGCTCCACTACGCTGTTCCCTAACAATGTCTCTTTTTGTTTTCACAGGGATGGTTGCGATCTCGGAGTCGCTGCACCGATGGCGAAGAACACGGTGAGTTATTGATGCGTGCAGCGCTGCGCTGTTTATTGGTGTTAATTGATAACCTGTGTTCTCTTTCCTTCTTTGTACAGGTTGTGGTGATGTACCGGAGTGATGAGCGATTGAAGTGCTGCTTGCCTAGGTAAGTGCTTTGTTAATGCTGAACTTTTTCCTTCTCCCTTGCAGGTTGCAGTGAATCCTGGAGATGGGCGAGGTAAGAGAAGCACAGGCTGATGCCAGGACTTGCTGCTTGCCCCGGTAAGAATTGTTATTAATGCTGTCCTTGTTTCTTTACCTTTGCAGGTTGTGGCGAACTCTGGAGATGGGCAAGGTAAGCGAAGCGCAGGATGGATTCAAGATCGGTTACTTCACAGGTAAGTGTTCTTGCTTGCTAATGCTGTTCTTGTTCTTCCAGGTTATTAATGGAATCCAGATCTAGGGCTTCAGGATGGGGCTGCCGGAGAAGCAGATGAGCAGGAGCTGGACATGGTGAGCGTTACGCTCCAGGAGTGCAGAATAACGCAAAGCGTGTTCTGCTGTTTGGGTGTGGTTTAAATAGCCCAGGTAAAGTAGTTCCAGGCCAAGTAGTTCCAGGCCCAGCCACACCCAAAACACTAGACTGCATGGCTTGGTTCTAAAGAACTGAGCTGTGTAATAGGCCTCCATGTTGGATTAAGGTCCAAAACTGGTATTGCTTTATTCCTGATAATGAGCCTGGTGCCAAAGGCGCCAGGACTGACTCCATGTATGTTTCTGATGGAGTTTTAAGGCCCTTGGGGCCAGTGTGAAGGGCTTTAGCCCCACTGCTGCCAGGGGGCTGTTATACCTGAGAGGATCAGGGGCATGGATCGTGACACAGACTGCTTAATCTTTTGTGCGGCCAGATCAGAGTCAGCTTTCTGGATGGGCCCCTTATTGCGCCCCCCCCCCTCCTGAGCTGTTTAGCTCTGCTTGCCGGGGCCGTCGCCTGCTCCATCTGGGTCAAGAAACAGGGCTGGCTGTAAGTATCAAGGCGTTAGCACACAAATATATTGTAGCGTTAAGCACTATGTTGAGGGCAGGATTGGCAGTAATAGACTGATAGCCGGAGCCGGGATGCTGAGGGCCATTAATGTCCAAGTCCGTCCCCCAAACTGGTACTTAATTCTATAAGAACCACGGAGCTCCCTGAGGAGTACCAATCATAGTTTTAAAAAAGGAACTGGGACTGTACCAACTGTGCAAGCATGGTTCTCTTTAAAAAAAAAAGATGGCAAACATAAAACTTAGAAAAGGTCCCTTTTTATGTTGATGACAGCCACCTTGTCAGACGAGAGCTGGCTGTGAGTGGCCAGAGCGCTGTGCAAAGGGAGTGAAGGGTATGGGGAGGGAGCTAATGAGGTGCACAAGAGATAGTTGAGAAGCAGTGAAGGGATCAGGGCAAAAAAATAAAAATGGTGGCACCGGGGAAATGGCGCCGGAAGCTGGAAAAGTAACGCGGTTTATACCGCCTGTGCAAGCCCATGCTCATAGCCTCCTGAATGTCTGGCACCACTTCCCTCGGTGCTAATATGCTGTTGCAGCTACACTATCATTTTTGTACAATGGCTGCATACTTTTCCAAAAAAGGTAGCAGGCACCCCTCTCCAGAAAGAACATGGCATGATAACCTGTTCTGTGGTTTTTTCCCACTTTGAGAGTTTGCAGCCATTGCTTTTTGATCACTGTACCTTTCACAGATGGGAAATACCCATTTGCATATCAGTCTTTGTCCCGCCCACATGGGCAGTCCAGCACCGAAATGCTATGGCAATTCCCTTCTGAACAGGAGTACTAACAAACTGCAACCCCATACACATGTTTCAGCCTTGTTGAGCCTCATCAGAGAGGTGGAGCTGTGCCTCTCTGAGCACAGTGAGCGGGGAGTCCACGTCTGGGCTCCCTCAGGTAACTCTGGGGGACCAACCCCAAGTTCCTTGCAAACATTTTTCAAAAGAAGTTAGCAGGTGCCCCTCTCCAGAAAGAAAATGGCATGATAACCTGTTCTGTGGTTTTTTTCTCACTTTGAGAGTTTGCAGCCATTGCTTTTTGATCACTGTACCTTTCACAGATGGGAAATACCCATTTGCATATCAGTCTTTGTCCCGCCCACATGGGCAGTCCAGCACCGAAATGCTATGGCAATTCCCTTCTGAACAAGAGTACCAACAGCCACCCCATACATGAAACACAAAACACGTGTTTGGGGTTGCTGTTGGTACTCTTGTTCAGATAAGGTGGTGATTGAAGTGATTAGTAATTGTTCCACAATGCACTTGCCTGTAGTTCATCAATTGAACTGAGCCATGTAGCTGTGAACATGAATTAATAATGCAAGACGTGCCACAAATAGGTGAATGTGATGTGCCCAAGATTACTAATCATACATGCGCCTCCTGTTCTTTATTTAAACTTAAATGAGCTTGCACCAGAGATGCCGTTTATAAAGGAGAATCTCCAAGTTTCACACCAATAATAGACAATTAAAGAGTGTTACACTTAATGGAACCCCTGGAGTTCTAATTGTTGTTAAAGGCCTCGGGATTGTAATATCTATGAAATTCTGCCATCCTATCTGTGAATAGTACAGCATGTTTTTTGCAGGCCATTGCGTGCATAGATAGCTGCTTACAGGGCCTCCTTATACCGTCATCTACGCATCTATGAGCCCTATTCCGGATCCTCTCCAAGCCCCGCACCACTCCTGGTCCCACCTCCTCACCAGGCTGATCATCCCATTTCTGAGTCACTAATGTGCTCTGGCTGTGTTATACTCCTCTAAATGATATGATAGGTTATTTATAACGCGCTTAACACCCAGAGGTTTCTAAGAGCAGACCCAGGATCGAACCTGTGTTGCTCGTGTCATCTTGCTTCCAAGGTGAGCACGTCGCAGCTGAGCTATCCTCCCGAGAGGCAGGGAGGGGGGGCCAGACTTCCATTGTCCATGTTGTCATGTAAGGTGAGTCAGTTTGGGAACCATGCGGGTTATGCACCCAGAAACAATCTATGATAAGGAAAACATTCTTATACTGGAATGTAACAAAGGTTGGGCTAATCAAATCCCCGAATCTACTAACAGCAGTTAAGTTTTCATATTTCGCAAAGAAAGATGTAAATGAAGTTCATTCAAATCTATCACCTGTACATTTTCTCATACGCATTAATTGTAGATAGCTGTAGAAATACCTCAATGGATTTACAACTTAATAAGGTGTTGTCCACAGCAATTGAACGGATATCCTCAGTCCCACCATGTCTTTTTTATTATCTACTCCTTGCTCCCCTTCCCTCAGCTTTTATTGACTTCAGCCCCTCTATCAATCCTCAACGGCCTTCTGTCACTCCCTCTCCCTTCTCGCCTTGTCCCACCTCTTGCTATCCCGATCTTTTCAGCTCGCCAACGTCAGCAGGCAGTCAACAAATCTTCCACTCCCCTCTTTGGATTCCATCAAGACACTTGTAATTGGCAGGATGAGTGATCTTAAACAGGTAGCCACACGAGGGATCATGGCGTAATAATGGCACGGTAGCTCTCCATAACATTGTATCTGAGGATGTTACCATGCCACCCTCCTAGAGAACTGCAATATACTCTGGTCTCCCAGCATCCCTTTGAGTCCCGTACCTTGTTCTTTAGACCTTTTCCCTTTCCTTGCTCTGCTCCATCCCGCTGCATGTATGACACTGTTCTCTCTCTCTCCGCTTTCCCCCATCCCCCAACTCTTTGCATCTCAGGCCTATACCGCAGATCCTTCTGCTGGACTTTCCGTGGTTTCATTGTGCATTTAGGGCAGGGATCTGCACCCCTTGGCTCTCCAGATGTGTTGGAATACAACTCTCATCCTAAACAACTAGAAGACCCAGGGTGTTGTGTCACGTCGTGACCAGGGCAAGTAGCCCTCCCTCATCGTTGTGAGGGAAGGCCCACGTTTGGGCCGGGATGATGGGAAGTGACCTTGGGTTAGGGAGGGGGTGGGACGAAGTCAGTTGTAACGACGTTGGCATGCAACAAAGACATGTATATTGCACTGGCCTTCGTACGCCTCATTATTTGATGGTATAGGCCGTCCACCTGAGCAACCCTCAGCGTGGGCACGGCCAGATTGTACACAGGGGAAAATACAAACAGGGGTGGGTAATCCCAGGATTAGCTGTATCTAAACAAACATCAGAACCCACCCCTGTACACAACGGAATACACAATTGGTAAATAAATTGCACTTTCAATGTCATTAATCATTTAAAAAGTATATGGATTTTATTTACACATCATTTTTAATACAAATCTACACATTCTTTAGTCATTTCAGTCTGTAGGTCTTTACAACTAACGCTATCTACATAGCTAATGCAATGAATGTGCATTGCGTTCCTACCCACAAAGTTCAAAAAACATTCTTACACCTGTGAACACTTTTCTCTGTTGAACCAACGCATCCTATGACAACATCCTCTAAAAAATGTGAAGTGCAAATGTGCTTCAAAGTCCTCAATTCCTCTATTCCAAAAGACCTCCAAACGTGCAACAATGCTATACAGTATCTGACAGAGTAGCCCTTTTTTAGAGGATGTTGTAACAGGGTGTGTTGCTTCAACGAGGAAAGTGTTTACAGGTGTAAGAAGTATGTATGAACGTTGTGGGGATCTATGTGAACACTGCAAACTTTTTACTGGGAATTACCAAAATGTCGAATTTCAGGGGGGGGGGTTTCTTACGCCTTTTCACACCATATATATGCCGAGGGAGACCGCCACAACCCGCCCACCACCCCTCTGCACATGCATTAATTATTTTACCCCACCCCTCACATATATGTGGGGTGAAATTGTGCTGTCAAAATCCGACATGTTTGCATTTGCAGTAAATGCATGTGCAGTGATGGGTGTATGCCCTGTGTGGGTAGGGACATAATGCACATGTTTTCCATTTGCTCTGCAGATAGTGCTAGCTGTAGAGACCTACAGACTGATCTGGCTAAAGAATGTGTAGATTTGAAGAAAAATGGCGTGTAAAGAAATGTAGATACTTTCTAAATGATTCATGACATTGGATGTGTAATTGATTTACCGACTGTCTATTCCGTTGTGTACAAGAGTAGGTTCTGATGTTTGCTTGTAATAGAACTCCCATCAGTTCCAGCCAACAGAGTCAATGTTGGGGGTTCATGGGATTTGTAGTCCAAAACATCAGGGGAGGCTCATGTTTCAGACCCCTGATTCAGGGCATCATGCTGGGGTAGCATTGTCACGTGCCCGCTATTATATTCAAGGGAAAGCACTGAGCTAGGAAGGCCAGTAAGACTTTCCGGGCAAAATACAGCTCTGCTCCAATGTGCGTCTGTCAATAGGCTTTTTCTGTGGCAAGAATACATAGAACCCCAAAACACTGAAGGGGGTTTATAGAGGTGTGTACTTGTCTGTGTGTTGGCTGGACGTACACAACAATGCATTGGCAAGCCTTCAAGGTCAGACAAGTTTAATGTAACGCTCTTGAAGCAACAAACAGGCTTAGCTTTCCCTTATGGAATTTCTTATCGTTTAGTCTATCTGTCGCCTGTGATTTGTGAAGAGGTTCCTGACATTGAAGCAGTGTTGCACTGCTGAGCCAAGGTTGGACCCGCCATAAAAGATGGAGGGAGGAGAGAGAGAGCGAGAAAGAGAAAGTGAAATTGTGCAGTCACATGTCCACCCCACTGTCCTTGTGCCAGAGCATAGAATGACATCAGCTGTCACCCCGTCCCAGTAGCCTCCTAGGGACGCTAGCTGGGACCGAGCCTTCCCTTACCAATCAGGACTGACTCTGTCCTCATCCTGCTTATATGCCATAGGTAGGCCTGGGATGCACCAAACTCAAAGTCCACATATATGAATTTACCTAAACTACAATGATTCAGTAGCACTACAGATAAAAGTTGTATGCGTAATCATATAAAGTGCATTGGGAAGAAGTATCCCCTGAACGAGCAGGCCATTGCTTAATTGTATGCACACCTGTTTTGTGCATATTGTTTATACAGATGGTGTATTGATTCATCTTTGAGGGTCATATAGCACAGTTATTAGGATCTATTTTTTGACAAATAGAATTGGAGCGTGTGTCAAGTGGTTGAGAAGTGGTCTGGTGTGGTCTGGACTGCAGAATCGGAGTGGCAGTATCTCTGCAGTGCCTATTGGTGTAGGAGGTGCTTACTTGCAGTACTGCCCAGAAGCAGTTAAAAACTGCCAAAAAATGCGCAGTGCTGCGCGGGTGGCAAGTGGTTGAGAAGTGGTCTGGCGTTGTCTGGACTGCAAAATCGGAGGGCAGTATCTCTACATTGCCTCTTGATAGAGGCGGTGCTCACTTGCAGTGCTGGCCAGAAGCAGTTAAAAACTTCCGGAAGGTGCAGAGCGCCGCGTGGGTGTCAAGTGGTTGAGAGGTGGTCTGGCGTGCCCTACACTGCAAAATCGGAGCAACAGTATCTTTACAGTGCCTAATGGTGTAGGTAGTGCTTACTTGCAGTGCCGCCCAGAAGCAATTAAAAACTGCCAGAAGGCGTGGAGCACCGCACAGGTGTTAAGTAGTTGAGAAGTGGTCTGACGTGGTCCAGTGGGAGACCGGTGGGACCGGGAGCTGGGACCTGACAGAACAGGCGGTAAGTCACCACATCAGTGACCTTTTATCACAAATGCACTTACTTTACCAACTGTCCCTGCTTGATCAACTTTCCTATTGTGGGAGCCCCCCCCCCCCAGTCAAGGGTAAAATCCAGGTTGCGAGTAGTTATGCCTGGAAAAGCACTGGCAAAAAACGAATATATAACTTGCGTAAAGCAAAACCGTATGGTAAGAGCAACGGCTATAAAAGAGAATCAGTGAGAGGGGCAGAGGAGACCGGGACTTTGCAAGACAGTGAGACTGATGGAAGAGTGAAGACTGCTGTGGCTATAGGGAGAAGCCCAAGAATCACTACTTACTTCCAGCCGGGGGGCCTAAGAGGGAAGCCACAAATAAAAATTGCACTGGCAACAACACAAACAGAGGTACTGAATACCTCTGAGGCAGCAAGGTAGGACAACAACAGCACATCTTTTGGTGACATTGATAACAACTCACTTCTAGAACTGTGTTACTCTATTTGTGATGCCTCATGTCCACCAAAAAGTTCACAAGAGAAGGTTGGAGTCATGCTGGTGGAGTCGGGCTAGGTGGACGTAGAGAATGTGCCCCCCCTTCCTACCCCTTAGGCCACCCAATATCCTGACTCTCTGCTGCTACTAACTTGTGTTTAGAGCCTTCGCTTCAGCTCATGGAAGACTCTGTGGCCACTGAAGGGGCCAATGGAAATTTGAACTTTCTGAGCGATCAGCGAAATCAACAAGCCCTGATAATAATGATTTCCTGAACTTAGCAATACAGATCTTGCTGAAGCTGTGTGGTCATATACACCAAGACTTACTCAAACATGGGCCGTTTATAGCTGCATTAATTGCTACAAACCCACCAAAAAACGCAGAGCTGGAAATGGCCGACCAAATGCAGCCAAATGAAAATTAGAGTGAAACACAGACATCTCCACTGAATGAGATCACTTCCTAGGCTGATCTGGAAATCATAGATCTGTTGCCTACTTCACCACATCCTATCCGACTAGAAAGGAAAGGCGTAGGATGCAACGCATGCAACGCAACAAGTGATCACCCTTACTAATCCTCCTCCGGCTCCTCAGGATCCACCTAGTCCTTTGCTGAATTCAACTATGATCTCCATGGGCCAGCCACGGCATGCGAGGAAGAAAATCGCCAGGAGAGCCAAACGCCAACTGCAGTCGGTGGGCACACTCACTAGCTTGCTACTTAAAAACAAAAGCAGCAGGTATTTGACAGTTGGTGACATTCCTGAAGAAGAACCCAGGATGGGGACTCAAGATCTAAATATGTCAGAGTCACAAAATTTGGTGTCAGATCTATTGAAAGTGGTAGACAAAATGAGGAAGGCAGAGGAACAAGAAGTGCCCAATAATCAAACAGACCTTGTTTCAGTCCCCTTAGTCCCACGTATACTAACTATAAGTGCTAAAACAAGAGATACAAAAGTTCCCAATTTGAATCGCTCTCTCCTTCTGAAATTATTTACAAAGATACCATCTCTACAAATTTTATATTCGTCTGACTTTGACTTTTTACAACCTCTAAGACCCAAAAAGGACTTTACAATCCACTTGCACTGCATGCTCCCCGAAAGTGCCTCAATGATAAGGGCCCAGAAAACATCACTAGCCTCTCTAGGCTTCGATCTTGACAGGCAAATCTGTGAATCGGCACCAGGAGTGCCTTATTCTTGCAGGGGCCAAACCCCAACCTTGGTGGTGGAGCAGATTTTCCTCCAGGGGCACAACAAGCCTGAGGGATTCAATAATGAGGCTGGTCTTAGATGGTTGAGAAGTGTCTTCCAAAGTAAGGGCCCAGCAACAGTATGAAGCTGGAAAGTGGGCAGCTGGAACACTAGGGGTTACTCAACTTTTTCCAAATGGTCCTTCATCTACATTATTAGCAAGCTTCAAAGTGTTTATATTGCAGGAAACCTGGCTATGTGCCTGATTACACCTAGACGGGTATAACATTTTTCAAATTCTAGCACTTAAGAGCCTGGGGGGGCGTCCCAGGGGTGCCTTGATGACTCGCGTCTGTGCTGAATGGAAGGCATGCCAGGTATTCCCGCAGGATGAGAAGGGCAATGTGCTGGCTGTAGAGGTTTGTATACCAAAGGGGGGGGGTCATCCAAGTGAATGTTAGTGTTGCATATATACGGCCCTCCAGGTAGTAGTATAACAGAGGAAATCTCTGAGTATATTGATAAGGTCATTGACACATGGGGAGCCTCATCTATGAGTGAGATCATCAAGCTTGGAGGAGATATGAATGCGCGCTTCAGCGAGTCCCCTCCAGCTCCTGCTTACCAGTGTGTGTCCTCAAGCAATGTTATGCAGGACAAAATAAATAACCTAAATGGACGACAGAGGCTTGAATTCATTGCACAGTGGGAATTAGTATTCCTGAATGGGAGAACAGCTGGCAATTCCACGGGGAAACCGACCTGGCAAATGGGTTTAAAATCAGCCACCCTTGACTACCTGGGGGTTAATAATTCCCTGTCGGAGGCCACACTTGATTTAGCAGTAGTTCATCGCCTCTACAGTGATCATGCCCTGTTGTGCTTGTCGCTAGGGGGAGTTCAGTATGATAGAGACACACAGAGTTTGGGGGAGGTGGAAGTGAACTCTGGTGGCAATCGTATTAGCGGGTCACTTTTGAACATCCAAAAAGACTGTGCAGCCTTGAAAGGGGCAGTCAGAACAGCCTCATGTATATTCTATGGTGCTTCAGCCAATGATATAGAAGATTGGATGTATGGGATGACTTGTGCAGTGGGATTGGTTAAGAGACAGCTGAAGGGCTATTCTAACAATTTGAAACCTCACAGCTTTGACCCTGAAATTAGGAGGGCCAATGCAAATCTAAAAAAACAAATGCGCCAAATTAAAACTATAGGCGATCCCATGGAAGAAACCCTGAAAGAAATAAAAAAGGCTAAAAACTACTATAGGAATTGGCTCAAGCACTATAGATTCAAAGGTCTAAATTGGGACTGGCAAAACATGATGGTAGCCATTTGCAGTATAAACTTGCAAACAATGTGGCCAGTACCGACGCTGGGGAGAAGTAAAAGAGCAGCCTAGGATAAACGCAATAGCAGAACAAGACTAGATGTGCTTCATAAAGGGGAAAATGTTCTCCCCGGGAGCGTAGAGATAACACAATCTGTGAAGAGGGAGATAGTTAGTGGCCATTGACTCTCAATATTGCAGATCTGCAAGAACATATTAAAAAGTTGAAAACTTGAAGAGCCTCAGGCCCAAATGGCCTGCTGGCTACAGTATTAAAGGAAGATCCCAAAGGGTGGGTGATGTTGTTATTGCAGTTATTTGAGAAAGTCTGCAGAGAAAAAGCCATCCCACTGTCATGGACAAGAGCCATTTTATTGCCAGCAGAGGCGTTGCTTGGGGGGGCTTAGAGGGCTATAGCCCCGGGTCTTTTGGTTGTAGCCCCAGATAGAATCTCAGGGTCTACAACCAAAAGGCTAGCTAGCCCAGAGTCCTGACAATCCCGACATTAGTGTAACCCCAGATCTTTTCCAGACCTAGCAACACCCCTGATTCCCAGTGTATAAAGCAGGAGACAGACAGAGAACAGAGAACTATAGATTATTATCCGTGTTAGATGTGACTGGGAAACTGTTTGCCTCCTGTTTACTGTCCAAACCACAATCCTAGGTAGAGAGATATGGCATTTTGGGCCCTTTTCAGACAGGTTTCCGTCCTGGCTCTAGTACACTCCACGATATTCAACTCTTGGATGCCCTAGGCCCTCATTCCGAGTTTGGAGGTAAGTAACGGTCCTTACCAACATGGCATAAATAGCATGTCCGGGCAGTCATCAGTCCGCTAATAGAGGACTATTACGACTTCGCGGACAAGAGCTTTGCGCCATGCCGGTAAGGTCATTACCGCCATGCCGTTAAAGGCACCTACAATGCCCTTAGCGGCATCATGCATAGCGCAGATAGCACTACCGACAAGGTACAATGTGGCATTAGCGGTGACCGTAATTAGCGATGACCGCTAATAAGCGGAACCGGAAGTAGCGTCATCGCACAGGAACGGGAAGGAGCACAGTGGCCATCTTTAGAAACACAATCCATTGCCATCCTCACCACACAGGACCCGTTGGACTCTACTGTTGTACTGAGAACATTCTCCTATCACACCACTATGCCCAAGGCCCTAAAGAAGGGAGCTGCCCGCTTGCGCAAGGAGAGATTTTATGAGGATGTGCTGGAGATGCTGGTCGGGACACTGCAGGAGCATGCTGGGATGGTCTTTTCGAACAACATGAAGAGGGAGGCAATTCTTTAAAAAAAAGGAGATCTGGGCACTTGTTGCTCAAAAGGTCAGTGCTTTTGGGAACACCCCACGCACCATCAAAGACTGTCGTAAGCGCTGGGACGACCTACGGCTCAGAGTTAGAAATATACTCTCAGTGAACAGGAGCCAGGCAATGGGAACAGGAGGAGGTCCCAGCTCACCAATCAAGCTGACACCATGGGAGGACATCTGCGCCAGCATGATCGGAATGGAGGGGATCGAAGGTGTTGGCGAGATGGAGTGTGGCGCCACAACATCGGGCGATGGAGGTGAGTGTCCTAAGAAAACATTGTAATGCTGAGTCTGATGAAAGTCAACCAATATGTCAGTTCAAAGAGTCAAGCCATGGTCCAACACACACACACTCCCAGCAAAGTAAGCGGACGCATCACAGACACATGCAGATGCTTGCTGCAAGGCAATGTCGTACCTGACACATACCACACAAAGATGTAAATGCCATGAGTCACACAGCATGCAGGCCCCAAATAATGTGCATGTCAGATAGCATAGCTCTTGACCAACATGAGTGACGCCGACATATGCCTGCATAACCCACCCATTTATCAAACAACGTGCTCATCCAAACACAAAAGCCTATTACCCCCAATTGTGTGGATGATCAATTGTCCAAATGTATGTATGATGCCTATCAAAACATCACTCATGCTGTCCCTCTCTTTGACCCCCACAGGCTCTGACCATGACAGCAAGGGGCAGGACGCAACCCCTGCAAAGACCGCACCCCGAAGAGGTCCCGGGATGACGCCAACCACCCTTCGACCTCGAGGGGACAACCCAGGGGCCACCGTGCACCAACAGGCAAGACACCCCAGGTTGCAAGTACACCGGTGCCACCAAGGGCTGTAGAGGCGAAGCACCACCACCCATTGGCCATCCCGAGGAATCAGGTGAGGCACCACGTTCTGAGGAGTCCAGTTTCGCTGGGGAGGTGGCAGCCACAGCACCCCTGGCTGTGGAGGACCCACAGGATGACATATGTGTGCCTGTTGAGGATGATGCATCAGAAGTGGTCCATACGCCCAGTCCACTGGCATCCCCCAAATATCGTCCCTCGAAACTGACCACTCCACCACCCCAGAGCAGTCTGGTCAGGAGCAGAAGGTAGGGCACCTCAGTCCCATTTTGATGGGTATAGAGGCTGAGCAGGCTGAGCAGGACAGCCAGGGACCATCAACCTCCACAGGTGCACCCGCAGGGCCGACGCGGTCAGAACAGCTGACTGCCCTTGTGCGGCAGTTTGTTGCAGACAACACACTGGCCAGACAGGAGTGGCGTGAGAACTTCGCCTCTCTAGGCAGGTCCATCATGGAGAACAACGCCTCCATGGCCAATACCTTTGCAGATAACACCAGCCGCCTCTGCGAGGAGGTCTCAGCCCTATGCCAGGTCTTAGGCCACATAACGGATGCCATGGAGGCAGGGCATGCGGCTACCCAATCCCAGCAGGTGGCCACACCGTCATCATCCAGTTCGACAGAGACGAGCCCCCTCCGCAGGTCAGCACGTACCCTGCGCCTGCAAGACATGCCGCCACCTGGACCAGGGAGTGCCAATTGATAGTCAGGGCAGCCTCATATAGGCATTGCAGACTTGATGGGACATGTGTGGGGGATTTGTGAGGGAGCGGGAGGGGGGTGAGGGTGTGTGGGGGAGTTGTGGGGGAGGTGGGTGAGGGTGTGAGTGGGAGTTGTGAGGGAGGTGGAAGGGTGTGAGTGTGTGTGGGGGAGTTGTGGGGGAGTGGGAAGGGGTGAGGGTGGTGGAGGGTTTTTGCACTTTTGTTATCATTGTTATATTTAATACACCTGTTGTGTGAAAAGCAAGACCTGAGTGGACATTCATCATTGCGCATGTGTCATTTATTCATATACAGTGCATAGTGTACATGTACCCCCACACCCAGTGCCCTCTGTCCAACTATCATGTCACCTACTGCTGCCATGTGTGTCAGAAATATTGTGCAATCACTGACTGGTGCACAGCACGTCCCTCCTGTGCATCGGCACCAAGATGATGTCCAGCCACATCGTCTTCATCACCTTCATCATCACCAGGTGGTAGCAGTTCAATGTCAGGGCCAGGGGCACGTTCCGGCGGATACACATATTGTGCAGCAAGACACATGCCATGATGATCTTGGCCACCTTCTCATGCCTGTAGAGGAGTGCCTCACCTGACCGGCTGAGGCAGCGAAATCGTGCCTTCAACAGGCTAAAGGTCTGCTCGTTGACCACACAGGTACGGGTATGGGAACGATTGTAGTCCTCCTCGTGCTGGTTCTGTGGGTTTCGGACAGGGGTGAGGAGCCACGGCTTCAAGGGATAGCCACCATCAACTGCATGAAAGGCAATGAACGGTAAATGTTAGGCGATTCATGATGGAGAGCTGTACTAGTCACACATGCCTGCAGATTATCGTTGCCCATATGCACATGTCCCTGGATGTATTTACGCCATCTTCAGTCTCTCAATGTGTCATGTGCCATGGACTAATGGTATGGGTTGCATCTTCAATTTGATACATGATGTCCACTGATGTCTTGTTGGAGATGCACCGTGTACGCATGCAGCTGTGTTCGTGTCAAATTTGTGATGTGTTGTGTTCTGCGAGATTTACTTAGAGGGAGCGTTGGCAGTAGTCTGTGCAATATTGGACAATCAGCGCTGATCATTCCCATGGTGACATGCAGCACTCCTGTGGGTGTGGCGGCCCTGTGACAGAAAGTGGATTCTCTATTTGGTTCAGTTCAATGCACTCCCAGGGATGCTTGTCCTGTGTGGTGATTGGCGTTATGGAGGGTGAGGGCCGCTGATGAGTGGTGCACGTGTTGTGGGATGTCGGGTGGTTTCCTGTTAGTCATGTAGTGATAGGTGTCGACCTTACTTCATTCACATGGGATTTGGGTGTCATATACCGTTTGTGATGATTTGGGGCACAATGTTCAGTGATGTGCACATTGTGCAGTCACATCAACATTGGCAGCATGATGGTGTGTGCATCTCTCCCCCCATTTCAATGCCATGTGCCAGTCATGCTAATTTACCAAGCAGTCAGGCACGTCGTCCAGCATGTCTCTCCATGAAGCGTGGTAGCGTGGAGTTCCGCAGGACCATAGAGTCATGAGTTGATACGGGATATCGGGCACAGCAATGTGTGATGATCTTGCTGGCGTCGCATACCATCTGCACATTGATGGAGTGGTCTTGCTTGTGGTTGCGGTACACCACCTCCATGGCATGCGGGACCACCAACTCCACATGGGTGCAGTCGAGGGCACCTACACAATTTGGCATGCCTGCGAGTGCATGGAATCCAACTTTTGTATCAAATATCTCCTGGAGAGTCCGTGGTAGGGATATGTAGACCTTTGTGTGCTTGAGGAGGGCATCCAGCACTTGGTTCAGAATCCGAGAAAATAAGGGTTGTGATATGCCATGCATGTGCCCAACTGTGTGCTGGTAGGTGCCTGTGGCAAGGAAGTGGAGCACAGACAGTACCTTCAGTACAGGGGGGATGGCGGTGCGTATTTCAATAAGGCTGACAATGTCGTTGTGTAGCATGTCCCCAATGGTGGTGATGGTGGCCCGGTCCAGACGGTACAGAGTGTGGATCTACTCAGGAGTTACGTTGAAAGGACTGGCTCTGATGCGAGGGATTGGGGGCTGCCTGCGTGGTAACGGTGGCTGCACTGGTGGGGCATTCTGGGCCTGTCTCACCCTCCTTCTCCTCCTGCGTCTCCTCTGTGGTGCTGGCTGTTGTTGTTGTTGTTGATGTTGTGGCAATGCAATCATGTTCTCCAGCTCCAGTAATGCTACTACTATTGGAATCATCTTGGTGTGGGAGGGGGTGTGGTGTGTGGGTGTGCTCTTTTTGTACTGTGCCAGACTTCA
Organism: Ambystoma mexicanum; assembly: GCF_040938575.1. Lineage (NCBI taxonomy): Eukaryota > Metazoa > Chordata > Amphibia > Caudata > Ambystomatidae > Ambystoma > Ambystoma mexicanum. Next base: position 1,204,103,772 of record NC_090934.1, on the reverse strand, counting down.
TTGCCTCCACCTGTGCTGATTGTGTGCAACTGTGGCAGTTGGGAACGCTGCTCAAGGCATTTTAGGGTTGGTCAGAGATGCCGGTATTTACGGCATGCTGGTAACCACTTTTACCGCCTTCATGATGCCGTTATTTACATGTCCGCTTCACTTGTGATCTCCTCCAGTTTACGGCATGCCGCTATTGCCGCCATGATGGCCCGCGTGCCCGCGCCCATGCCGCTATTAGAGGCACCGTACTTTACGATGCCGCTAATAGCAGTCAGGCTGGTCAGAATAGCCCGTAGCGGTAAGCGATGCCGTTAATCCTTTACCGGCATCGTTTTTCCCTTAGCACCAACCTTGGAATGAACCCCCTAGTGTTGAGAGCCAGTGTAAAACAGAGTGCTCCACTATATGTTGCGTTCATGGACTTCCGAGCAGCATTGGACCGGATCGATCATGCTCGGTTGTGGTGCAAACTAAGGGAAAAGAACTGCCCTGAGTGGCTAGTGGAAATCCCTATTGCTTGCACAGCAACACCACGGTGCATATCTGCCTGGGAAATAACGGTAGTCTGTGCAGGCCTCCAAGTATTAACCCATACAGTCCCCCACCCCATTTTCTTCTTTTTATGCACTTATCAGACTTACCCAGTTCTGTTGCCGTAAACACAGCACTTGCCACTTGCTGGTTGCACTACCCCTGTTTATTGCTCCATTATCTATTTTATTTGTATTTATTATTATTTATCTGTTTATCCTCTGCTTCACACTTCCACTCACCCCCTTCCATGCACTTTCCCCTTTCCCTTTCCCATGCACTTGCACAATCTCAATGTCGCTGGGCCTAGTAAGATCATTGTTTTGTTCTCCCCTGTTCCCCTCCCCTCCCTTGCCTTATCGCGCTCTGAAACACTTGTGTACGAGCGTAATACAAATAAGATATCATATCATATCAAATCATATCATATCAGGGGTGTCAAGCAAGGGTGTGGGCTGGCTCCCTTGGTGTTCAGGTTATACATGGCGGACTTACCAGCGTGCCTAGAGAGTCGAGCCAGATGCCCTCCAAAAATTGGAATTAAACCTGTCTCCGCCATGCTTTATGCAGATGATCTCGTCATATTTGACCAGAATTTCTCAGGACTTAAAGTTATGTTAAATTAATTGGGGAGATATTCTAATGCCAACGGGCTGGCTGTGAATTTAAGCAAGACAAAGATCATGCTATTCTCCCCAAGGAAAATTAACCATCCTGTGATGACTACAACTTTGGGAGAGTTCCAATATGCCGGCTCTTACAAATACCTGATTGAGATAGTCACACTGTACAAACAGTGGTTTTGTCCTTCTGTCCTATACGGATTGGAGGCTTTAGCAATGCACGAATTAAGCTGGCTCAGGAGATTGGAGGAGCACTTCTGGCATAGGGTATTGGGGCTGAGAAGGTTGACGTCAATGGAATACATACACCTAGAATAAGGTTTGATCTCTCTGACAAGCATGGTGTTGTGAAGAAGAGGAGTATTGTATGTAAAGTCCATGCTATCCCCACTGTGTCATTTACTAGCAATGCTGGGCAGAAGTCCACATAAGGAGCCTTTATTGTGAGGATCAAATCATATGAAACTAAATAACAAGCAATTTCACCTAATACAGTGGCACCCTGATTTAAACCGCTGCACTGATTTCAACACAGTAAAAGGGGTCTTATGTAGGAAACTAAACAGATGGGATTGGTGTAGTAACTACACCCACCTAGTAAAACCAAAAGGCTACTCAGTCATGAACACTGTGACTCACGCCTTTGGAAAGCCCCAGGGGACTGTGTGCAGTGCCCCCATCCAGGAATTCGACAAATGCGCATTATGATGCGCTGTAATCTACTACCATTACGGGCCATCTGGGGAACTAGAGAAGAGTGATACTGTCAGATTTGCTTATTTCCCACTAACCTGGAGATGGCAAGACATGTTTTCACTGCTTGTCCCCACTTGGACCACTTGTATATGACCTCCCTTGGAAAGTTAGTCCATGACTACGAAAGTATAAAAAACATATTTATTCCAAACAGAAAATGCAATTTCTATGTAAGTATAAGTAAGAACCAAATGTATAATCGTATGTAACTGCTACGATTTCTTCCCTATGTAACCAGTAATGAATACCTGTAACAGTGCCTCGATGCCTAAGGGCTGATGTGCACTTTAAACATATGAATAAATAAATAAATAAATAAATAGACATCTGGCATTACTGCTTAAACACAGATTTCACATCTACACATGTGGCACTTTACCAGGTTTGGATAAAGATTTAAGAATTGTTCAGACATTTTAAGGATTTTGGGAATTTGTAAGCCAAATGATGAGCATCCTGAAATACACTACATACTGCATGCAAAACTGGAATCAGGTGTAGTGTTGCGCTTTGCACATGAAGTTTGCTGATGTTAATTAAGTGTTGTTATAGGTTGGATTGCCCATTCCATTGTGACTATTTTATAAAAAGTTCTGATTTAAACGAACACTTAAATAAATAAATAAAGTGAAGCAAATAGAATGACAGGATTTTGGGGAGTTAGCATGGCGGATCACGTGACAATAGTTGTGCAGTCTCAAAGGTGAGCTGGACATGTGACTCACTCAGCCCCAGATCTGTTTCTTTTCACAGACGTGGGTCTGTCGTGTGCAAGAGTGCAGAAGCCACTCTACTGAGGATGAACTAGACATAATTGCATGTTGTATTGGATGGTGTCCACTCAGGAGAGTCTACAATCACAGTTTAGCTCATTGTGCCTTTCCCAGGGAGAAAACGCAATTGCATATTGGTCAAGTGCCACCCACAAGGACAGTCCAGCTCAAAAATTCCAGGGAATTCTGCTCTGAACAAAAGTACCAACAGCAACTATGAGCACGTGTGTCTGCCTTGTTGGGTGTCATCAGTGAGGTGCATTTTGGACCTTGCATGTGACTAACCCTTCTCCACCCCTGCCAGGCTTTCAAAGAATGATCCAAAATTGCCCCATTCTGTATCCTTTTTGCACTCTCGCCCAATCCCATCAGCCCAAGTGTATGCTACAAAAAAGTGTCAACATGATGTACAAGAACTTCTGGGATTTATTCACATATGGCTGTTAATGTGTTCTCAACCTCAGCTCAGCAGCGCCACCGTCTTCACTGTGAGGAACATTCATACCAACTACACACAAAAGACAGGTTAAAAGATAAGACTTTCCAAAAGGGAAAGCTAAGTAGGTGCGTTACTTTAGAAGCGCCATATTAAAAGTTACTGAAGAAGGGAGGACATGATTGAACAAGTTTGCTATTAAATTATTTTGCTACCCTAACTGAGCTATCAATTGGCTATTTTCTATGAATCAAAACTCATATTAGCCTACAGCCCATGTTACTGAACAAGAGTAACTCGATCATTATAGTAAACATAGACTCACCATATAAAGAATACTTTTTAAGATGCTAATACCTTTGGGCTCTTCGAAAAAACTGCTTATAACTTCCAAGAGTTTTTCTTAAAGTACTGTCTAATAGGCGAAACTTTTATGGTAATCGCGAAAGTTGCAAATCACATTCAAATTCTCATAGTGCATTTTTAATTAAAATTATAATTGGTTATTTAAAACGTGCCTAATACCCAGCGGTTTATAATCGCGGACCCAGGGATCGAACCTGTGTTGCTTCGTGTCGTCTTGATTCCAAGTAGAGCACGTTGACCCAAAGCTATCCTCCTGAGCATTTCTGCTCATAAGTAGCACAAAAAAGCTGGACAGATTCACACCGAAGGTGAATTAGTAGTAGGTGTTACGTCCACGAAATGCACTCTTAAAGAGGACTAAGAGATAAGTAATAAAATCGGTGGGCAAGCAGACGAAATAATCATACCAAACGAGTGGATTAACCATTGTTGGGAGTAGTCTCTGGTCCTGTAACGGATTTCTAATAACTCGATAATTGATGATGACATCATTGTTATGCAGGCATTTCTCGAGCAGCCACGGGCAATGATTGTGAGCGACAAAATGAATTGGAGAATGGAAGTAAGCCCTGATTTATACTATGCACTATTTGTATAAATGACACAAGTTGTATTTCACAGATGCATCAGCGCGTCATGTACTATTTATGTCTGTGTCCTTTCTACAGACGCCAGCCAGTGGGTAGTTAAAACCCCCCAGGAAATCAACCTCAGAAGAGGGAGGGGTAGTCAGAGCCGCAGGTATTGTCATAGCAAACATTCAGTACAGTTGTGTATGATGTACTTTGCCTTTTTTCCTGAAAAAAAGCAATAGATATTGCTGAAACCAGTTGAACCCAAATAAGGGGATATTCTCAATTTGAAGGGATACTGGGTATTACTTCATTTTCAACTTTGGAAGAAATTAATGGCCATTTTGTTTTTAAACAGGAGGTCTAGTTACCTCGTAGGGAACCACAAATGAGAGTAAATCAAGGTTGATTATCTCATTATGGTTTCTCCCATTTTAAGGTTTAGTAGTTCAACGTATCACAGAATTAGGTTTCTGAGTACTGTTTGTTTATGTTGTGCAACACCGGATAAGTATATCTCTACAAATTACAAATATTTAATATGTATCTAAACTTAAGAATATTCTCTTGCATATTCTCCCTATTGTCTGAAAAAACAATCTCTTTTTCTCTGACCACGAACTGAGATAGCTTGGAAGGGTGCCAGAAGTGGCTGATGTGTGATATACTGTATTAACACATGAAATAAGACCTGAAAAATGGGAGAAAAGAATAACAGAAAATAAAGTACTGGGTCACTGCATTGGCTACCAGTCGAAAAACAAATCTTCCCCAAAACTCTATGCATAACACAGAGAGGGAATCACGGCCAGGGAGTGGAATTTATACAAGAGAAAATCCCCATCTACAGACAAACATGAACACTAAGATCCTGCAACGACATTCGCCTCAAACTGAACACTACTCAAAACAAACCTTTTGGGGATCAGCATTCTCCAGCATATCCATAGAATTCTAGATTTCGCTCCCAAAGGAAATACGACCAACAGAAGATCACCTGAAATACAACAAACTGGTAAAAACATGGCGCTTTAATGCATAAAACTGAAGAAAACATCGGAGCAACAAACCCTGCCACCGGAACGCAACAGAACCCTACAAGATGGCAATACCCAAAGACTTTCCACCCAAACCCAACAGAAATAAGAGTAAGACAAAGGGCTAACCCATTGGAAAAACAACACAGCAACCCCTGACTAACCCCACCAAAAACTCTCTAACTTTCCCAACCCTCCTCCCTCCTTCCAACCCACACACTATGTGCCATGATTGGGTCTGTGCTCCATCACGTGAATGAAGATACCTGGGCTCGGAGAGTGTCTCTGTGTTGCAGCCCACCCAGGTCATCTTTTGTTCTGGGCCTGCAGGGATGCTCCACCTACACAGTAAGCTTCCCCTCTTTTGCCCATCCTTATTTTTTTTGTTTCTTTCTTCTTGTGTTTCCCTCTGCCACCACAGGTCCCTCTCCAGCCCCTTCACTGACCCTCCTTTCTCCGTCCTCCTAGCCTGCACACTGTGTGTCCTTTGGGTCTGTGGTCCTGCACGTGACTGGAGATACCTGGGCTCGGAGAGTCTTTCTGTGTTACGGCTGACAATGGCCTTCTATTGCTCTGGGCATGCAGGGATACTCCACCTACATGGTAAGCCTCCCCCTTTTGCCTGTCTTCATTCATTTATTTTTTCTTGTGTTTTCCCTCTGTTGCCGTGGGTCCCTCTCCAGCCCCTTTCCTGACCCTCCTTCTTCCCTCCTCCCAAACCACCCACTGCTTGCCCTGATAAGGGTCTATGCTCCCGCAAGTGACCTGAATTCTCCCTCTTGAGTGGATCAGCCAGGCCAGCCGGCTAAGGGCCAGAGGCAAAGGGCAGCTCCATGGAGAATCTTTTATTTCCCTTTTTGCCCTTGTTCACCCATGGATGCCCCCGACAGTACAGTGACAACCAGATAAGGTGGTACGGGCGGGCGGGGAGCACAGCCATTACTGTGCACTGGGAAACCCTGCCACTCTTATATGACTATTTCCTGCTATTTATAAGGTACTCTTTAGCTTACTACTGCACTGTGACTGCATCGTATCTAGAGGATCTGGGAAGGTGACCAAACTGTTGCATTGGGAAATGGAGGGGGGGGGGTGTAATGTATTGCACCTTGCAAATTTACTGATTCCATGTTGCAATATACTCATGTATGGTGGCATCCTCTCACACACCAAATGTTCTTTACCTGGATGCATTTTTACTGTGTCCAGTCATTTGATCGAATACAAAGGATCAAATGACTAAATTTTTGAGTCGAAGGGATCGAAAAACAATTTTTTCGAATGCATTTTTTTATGTTTTGTTTTTTTTTAAATGTAATATAGTTAAAAAATGTTTTTCTAAATAAAACAGGGGATTGGGGGGAAACCCCCATCAAATTTCTTTTTTAAAAATGCATTTGTCCATTTTTTTTTCAGGTCCTTTTGACTTGAAAAAATGGCATTCTATCCTTTGTATTTCGAGCCTTTAACCTATAACCATTTGTACACAGCATGTGTTTTGAACCTATATGTATTTTAACACAGTGTATGTTTTGAACCTAGGTGTATTTTATCACACCATGCATGCTTTGAATCTAGATGTATTTTTCGCACAGTGTGTGTCTGAATGTAGGTGCATTTTCACACAGCGTATGTTTTGAACCTAGATGTATATTTCACTCAGCATATGATTTGAACTTGGGTGTATTTTTCACATAGTGTATGTTTGAATCTAGGGCTGTGTTTTCACAGTGTATATTTTGATTCTGGGTGCACTTTCAAACAGCGTAGGTTGAAATCTACAAATTACAAACTCATAATGTTTCACACAGCCTAGTTTTGTGGAACAGGGTAGCCTTCTAGACAAGCCAGTCCAATCAAGGTAGCATTGACGGCGGTCAAGACTAGGGCCCTCATTACGACCCTGGCGGAAATCGAAAAACGATGGCGGAAATGTAATACCGCCATCGAATACCGCTCGGTGCGATTATGACCCGTCACCGCAAAGTACGATGCCATCAGCGACACCGTAGTGAACGCTAACTGCACCAAGTACGCGCACGCGCGCCATGCAAAACCGTAATTACCACCATGGCGCAACGGTACGCGAATTCTGACCCTAGCGGACATTTACTTAACGCCATCAAGCATGGCGGAAAGTACCATTCCGCCATGGTGAGAATTACGGCATCGTGAACCAACCGTAAATGGCCCTACTGAGTGCCTGTACACCACTCCCTGCCCACATAGCACAACTCCTCGTAGGTGCAATGAAGTTACACAATGCAACCAGTGAAATGTACAAGTCACCCATGCATGCCAACGAACAAATGAATGTAGGGGCTCCAAGTGCCTTGTGAGTGGCCATCCATATTTGGCATGGCACCATTGCCGTACTGATGCAGCACAGGCATGTGAAGGTTCAAGTACAGCAAAATGAACTGAAACATGAGACAAAACAACAACAGGCCCCCATCGCTTGACACCAGTGTAAGGCAACATTCAAAGCAGTATCCTGAGGGAGACTGCACCAGCCCTGTACCCTTGCCAGTAAACAAACCAACCATCAGCATAAGCATGTACCACACAAGTTGGCAGAGTGACTGAGCAGCCAAGCTCATCTCAAGAGGGGCCAATGGGAGCTGCAGGGCACAGATGGCACGAATACAGAAGCTATTCCAATGGACATGACCTCAGTCTCCCTCCAAGAAACGCACGCAAACACAGGCACCTGTGACCAGCCATTTTCTGATAATCACATCATTCCACCAATCCACCTGGCTGACCGGCATCTGTTACACAAAAGCTAATCCCCCGCCCCTGAGCATGACATCATTAAAACAGTCATAATGGCAGCCCCCATCCCTGACCTTACTGGGCTTCGTAGGCAAACGCGGCCAGTACAGTACCACGCAACTATACTCAGAAGCCGGAACCCAATGCAGATCTTCTCACAATACATCGCTCCACAAATAGGAATATGCTACATTACTTGCAAAGAATAACGCTACACGGTTGATATCAGAATCAAATTTTAATGCACATCAAATTCACCAAGCCCATACTGCTATTAGGTCATAAACTCCAAAATATTTTCCATCACTGTGGGCTGCATCCGCAATAAATGACCAGCTTCTTCTTGTGTGACGCCCTGTTCCTTCATGGTACACAGGGGCTACATTCACGTTCAAAAAGGCAACATGGAAGCGCCTAGAACCGCAGGGCCGTCCCATTAGGTAGGCACTAGTCCAGCTGAAAGGTTGATATGTAGCTCCTAGCCACTAGTACTGCGTAAGGGCATGTGGCCCATTGGCGATCGTCCCATAAGATCGTAATGGTGCTCCACTGATTAACTCGAAGCAGCAGGTGTCGGGAGTAAAAGCCATCTGCAGGAGTGGCATACAGATGGCAGCGGCAAAAGGGGAGGAGATACCTGTCACCCAAATGAAATGAAAAAGAATAGTATGGGCATCAGAACTTCATTTGTATTACTCACTTCAATGATCACACTAAATCTACAGCCATATGCATGCTAGCCCACTCAAAAGGATTATTTCCACCCAAAAATCACTTGCGAATCATAACTATATAAATCGAGGTGAAAACACTATTACAAACGAGTGTTTGTGTGCATGCGTCTGTTAAGACAGAATCCATTAGATGGGATTAGTAACGTGCATAGACACAAGTGTTTGAAGGCGCGTCGAGACAGGGAGGGTTCAACAAGGGCAGATAGACGATGGTCCCACTATGGCAGCTCTGCATCACATAGCGCAGGGGAAGGGGATAGATTCCAAAAAGCCATGTACATGGCAAACTCTCAATTAAATCATCTGTCCATGCATCCATACATCATTCCCTCATCCCGGTATAAAAACGCCTGATCATTTACTCACATCACATTTGAAATTTCCATTGAGTCTGTGCTTAATGCAGTCTGCAAAATCCACTGTGCTCCAGCCCGGAATTCTAGTGTTGTGAAGTAACATGTATTTAGGAACGTCCTGCCTTATCGTCCACTACGCTATTGCGCATCCCATACTATTCATATCAATCATTGCATTCTCGCCATGGCCCCTGTCCCAAGGACATTAAACAATAGAACGTTATATTTGCAGTCAGACCTGTGGGCGTCTCCTCGCCGCTAGCTGAAAACCGAAAGCGCTGTCCTTCGAATTCCTCATTTGCAACATCACGTCGAAAAGGCATCTGTGACCGCTTGAAATCACAAATTCATCCATGTAGTGCGGCAGTGTGTGACAATGGCAACTGGCTTCACTCACAAATGGGACGCCCCGCCCGTCGGTGAACCTCGGTACAGTGCTGCATGAGGGTCCACCGTTAATCGAGTACTACATTCCACTGACCCTTCACAAGTTTGTTCGCGACTGCAAAGATAGTATGTGAAACAATGGGACCATAGCAGAATGAACATATAAACCAATATTTCACTGCCATCGGGATTAAATACATGATTGTAATAGCAAGATGCCATGCGTCACATTGCAGCGTTGTGTGCGGGACGTGCTCGCCCAAAGGGGATTGCAGCTGGCACAGGTGGAATGAATCACCACAGGTGGAGGCTATACAGCCTGAAAACACATAAATTGCACACCCAACCCCCTCCCACAACCACACCCACTCCAAAATGCTACCGGCAGGACTAGCGATGTTGGCCCTGGGGGACCTGATAGCACTGCAAGTACTACAACTTCAAGAAGAAGACGAACACCAACTACTACAACAACCGGCCGCACAGAGGAGACGCAGGAGGAGGAGGAGGGCAAGGCAGGGCCAGCAAGGGCCACCAGCACAGCCACTACCACCACGCAGGCAGCCCGCAATCCCACGCCTCCGAGCTCATCCGTTCAACCTCACTGCTGAGCAGATCCACACCCTCTACCGTTTGGACCAGGACACCATAACCGCCATTGTGAACATGACACACGCTGACCTTGTCAGCATGATAGATAGCCCAACCGCCATCCCACCCCTACTGAAGGTGGTGTCTGTACTCCACTTCCTGGCCACAGGCACCTACCAGCACACAGTCGGACAGTTGCATGGCATTTCACAGCCACTGTTCTCACGGACACTATCGCAAGTGCTCGATGCCCTCCTGAAGCACGCAGACGATTACATCTCTTTACCACGCTCGGAGCAGGAGATTACAAACACAAAAGTGGGATTCCATGCACTGGCCGGCATACCGGGTTGCATTGGTGCCATCGACTGCACCCATGTGGAATTGGTTGTCCCACATGCCATGGAGGCCCAGTACCACAACCGGAAACAATATCATTCTCTTAATGTACAGATGGTGTGTGACTCCAACAGGATCTTTACACATTGTTGTGCCCGATTTCCTGGATAAACCCATGATTCTATGGTCTTGAGGAACTCTACAATACCACGCTACATGGAGCGACACGCAGGGAACAGATCCTGGCTACTCGGTGAGTCTCATTTCATGCATGATAATGTGGGGTATGTGATGCGGCAATGACCTGGCAGGAAGGGGGGGGGGTGCGTACGTAGCAATGTCATTCCACAAACATCCTTTATTGTCCACATACAGGTGATGCCGGGTATCCACTGAAGAGATGGCTCCTTACACCACTCCGGAACCCACAGAACCAGCATGAGGAGGACTACAACCATGCCCACTCACGTACCCATGTAGTCATTGAACAGGCATTCGGCCTACTGAAGGCTCGTTTCCGCTGCCTCAGCAGGTCTGGCGGGGCACTCCTGTACCGCCATGAGAAGGTTGAAAAGATGGTCATGGCATGTGTCATGCTACACAACATGTGCGTACGTAGAAATGTGCCCATGCCCCCTGACGCAGAACTGCAAGCACCTGAAGATGGTCATGATGAGGGTGGGGATGTGGCAGCACCTCAAGGAGTCCGCGAGGCACAGGAGGCCCGTGAAATTCGTCAGAATATCATAGATTCATGCTTCCAGCACTCACGCCTGGTGGCTGATACATGGACACGGGACTTGTGGCACTGTGTGTGTCTGGAACATGCACAATGTGGACTGTACGCCAATAAAGGCCTCGTACACAAAGATCAATGTCCACACATCTCATTGGATGATTATGTAATGTTTATAGCATATGTGAAATTATATTACACACCCCATCGACCCGCCACCCAAGAAAGCCCAACACCCCCCCTCCACCCTCCTACCTCCCCCCCGAACACCAGTGTCCAAAGATGCTCATTGTCAGTGGGCAGACGCTATTGCAAGCCCCCTCTCCGGGTATCAGGGGCACCCCTGCCTGTGGAGCGCAGGTTCCTCCCAGATCTACGTTGGGGGCTGCCCTGGACGGAACTTGCAACGGATGATGTCTCTGCCTGCTCACGTCCATGCATGTCCCTAAGGGTTTGTGAGAGCTCAGTGAGCACACGGCGCACAGCGGCAAGTTCACCACATACGTCTTTGGACGTCGCATGCAGTTCCCCCCTCAGGCTCTCGGTGCTTCACTCCATTTGTACCCTTAGTGTCTCTGTACTTCTCTCCATTTGTGCCCTAAGTGTCTCAGTAGATGTTTCTATGACTGCCTTAGAACCCCCACATTCATCAGCATGCTCCTTGAGGAGCGTGGCCAGTTGCTGCTGTTGCACGATCACCTGGTCGAGGGACTGTTGCCTCTGCTGGGCCATGGCCATTTGCGGTGGTGTCACAGAGGGGCTGATCACCTCATGTTGCCTTGGCACAGGGCTTGTGGGGGATGGCCAGTCGTCGTCTTGTGGGTGCCCCTGCGTGGTATCCTCATGGTGTACGGGATGAAACAAACAGGGGGATTGAGACAGGTCATGGATGGGTCCTACATCGACAGCACCGTTTTCTGTGTCGGAGCATGCTGCCATTATTGCAGTGTCATCTATGGTGCTGCTGCCACCAGAAGCAGTGCCTTCTGTGGCATCCATTGGGGGGACCTGTGGTGCTGCTGTTGTGGGCATGGTGGCTGCTGGGGTGCCTGTTGAAGTCCCCTCCTGTGTGCTGCCACTTGATTTGTGCTGCTGCCGTGTCTTGATCCGTGCAGCTGAGGTGGAGGGTCTTTGGCCGTTGGTCTTGGCCCTCTTTGCAGGTGTGCTGGTAGGGGTGTCCTGGAGCTTGTCGTTTGAATCGGACCCTGTGGTGGAGTAAAGGAGGGCAAGCGTTATTTATGGGTCTGTGGAAATTGGAATGGCAATGTATCACATGCATTGGGGTGGTACCTGAGGGTGATTTGGGTCAGGGCCTTGGAGGTGGTTTCATTTTTGTGTGGATTGAGGATGCAGTTGTTTTGCAGCCTGCAGTTAGGGTGTGCATGCTGCACGTGTAGAGGGTGTTTTTAGGATTTTTAATTATTTATGTTTTTAATGTGACTTTTTAAGTGCGCTATCAGGCCAATGTATGTGGACGTTCTCCTGGACATGTGTTTCTGTTGCACTATGTGGACACATGGTACTTCACATGATTGGACATTGTGGATTTAGCATTGTTTTATTTGGCCCACCTACCTGATTCTTCGGATGTCTGCACTCCTTTCTCCATCCCTCCGACTCCCTCTATACTCTCCATTCCAATGGTGGAGGCACAGATTTCTTCCCAGGGGGTCAACTTGATGGGTGATTCGATCCTCCCCCGGTAGCTGTGGCAATGTTACGGTTGGCTGATAGTATGCTCCGTACGCGTATCCGCAAGTCGTCCCATCGCTTTCTGCATTGCTGTGGGTTGCGGGGTGCGCTCCCCACCGCACTTACCCGCTGTGCCACCAGGGCCCATATGGCCTTCGTGTTCGCAAGTGCCGTCCTGGTCATTTGCGTCGAGAAGACGACGGCAGCATTCTCCTGGAGGGTCTCTGTGAGCACGGTGAGTTCCTCATGTGAGAAGTGGACCTGCCGCTTGCGGTCGCACGCTTTTTTAGCAACTTTTCCCATTTTGATTGTTTTCACTAGGGTGGCTAACGGGTTGGGATGTGTCTCAGGGTCGGATTTGTAATGGTTGTGTTGGGATTCTGATTTTGTAGGTGTACGGCGTGCTGTTTCCCGTTCCGGCCCCATGTTTTTACTTCCGTTTCCGCATATTTACGGTCACCGTATTTTGCGATTACCGCTCATTACGGTGACCGCTATGATGGGTGGCGGAATTGCACCTAGGGCGCCGTACGACGGCGGTGAGGGGCGTTTTGGGGACATTTCCACCATCGCAGACTTTGCACTTCCGCCATGGCGTAATGCTCGTGCCCGATGGGTCAGAATTAGCCGCACTTTACTCCATCGTGCAATGGCGGAAACGCTATTTACGCTATGGCGGTCAGGTCAGTTACTTTCCGCCAGGGTCGTAATGAGGGCCTAGGTCTCAAGAGGGGTGAGGGTGACTGAAAGACCTCAATGAGCACACAGAGTAAATGACACTTACAAATCACTCCCAGTCAGGTGTACATAGATAAAAAATACAAATACATTTATTCAAGGCCTTTGAGTTTCCACACACAGTAATTATCAAAAGTAATACTTTTAAAACAATGCAATCCTACTGCAATACATTTATACAATAACAAGTGGCCTAAAGGGTTAAACGCACAGAATGGGTCCACAACCTGAAAGGGAAGGAAGCAAGCAGTGCACAGTTTATCTTTAGGCAGTTCTGCAAAGTTCAATACCTAACTGAAAGGCAGTCCAGTACCTAAATTGAGAGGAGCTTAGTGTTCCAATGTACTTTCAGGTGCTGGTGCACGCGATAGTGCGGAAGGGCGAAACGGGGTCTCTTGTAAGGTCTGTAGCAGCTCAGGAAGGTGGGTGAGGTGATGCAGGGTAAGTTCCCAATATTCATGGAGGGTCTCCCAAACAGGGCAGAACAGGATCCAGGAGTTGGGAATGGTTTCTATAGCTCGGGCTATCTGTGGAAAGGAGAGTGGCCCTCAGGGGACACTCGTGCGTAAAAGTGGGTGGCCATCGGTAAGGGTTTCAAGTACTCACCAACCTCCAGCGCACTCCGGACCAAACTTCGGCAGTCGAGTCCACTTCGGTTGCAGGTTCAAATTTGGCAGTTGTGTGGCTCTGAGGCTTTCAGCGGCGAAGTTGCAGCATTGAATCCCAAACGTGACAGTGGAGAATTCTCTGCTCCTGGTGGATGGATCAGGCCAGTTTCACTGTAGCAGGCTTCAGGGCACAGAGGGGCACAGCAGCAAAACACCTGCAAAGTTTGTCACCACGGCTGGGCGACAGGGTAAGCACAGGTAGTCCGGTTGGAGCACTCTCTCTTTACTTCAGACCTGGGAATGCCAAGTGTACAAAATTCGGTGTGAGAGTGCCATGAAAACAGAGCTTGCAATGTCCCAAGTTTGAAGGGTCTCCTCGAAACGGTGGCAGTGTCAGAGCAAAGGTCCTACGCAAGCTGGTCAGCCCACTGCTTGGCCACCGGACACTTACGAGAAGGCATACTTGCAAGGTTTGATGAAGGTGCTGAGAATAGTTGGTCCCACTATTCTATTGGGCCGAAGCATCTTCGCAGACCTTCTAGTTTGATCAGATGCAGAGGGGTCCAGCGGGAAAACAGCGGGCTCAGGATGCCAAACCTTCCAGTCGGTCACCAGCAGTTCTTTGACTCGGCTTCTTGGTTTCAGGATACTTAGATCCTATCCTTCGATCAGTGAGAACTCAAGAGATCATTTGTGTGTTTGGAGCCTTCTCTTATCCAGAATCTCCTTTGTGCCAAAACGAAGAGGACCAAATGGGAGATATGCTCACATACAGGCACACCATATGTGGAATAATCATGGACAACGGTGGTCCCAGTCATTCACAGAACACCAGACTCTCTGGCACCCAGGATGTGTATTGAAACCAGGCAGTCCAACCCACATCCTTGAAGCACACACACAAGGCATGCAGAAGCCCGCTAAAGCTTGATGTCTCATGGGAGAATGCATGCCCAAATAAGCACTGACCCGGGTCGGCTCGACCTGGGGAAGGTGAAGTGGCAAGATGGCCAAAGGACAGGACAAAGAACCTCGTGGCATGGCCATTTTGGAGCCAGGCCACCTTTCTGTGCCAACTGTGGTAAACACAGTTTGCATGGCAAGAAAGGGTTATAAATACATGAAAAGATAAGCTACCACCCGCCCTGTCCAAGGCACATCTGCACTTCTCCTAAAAAAATAATATGAGGGTGTCTAGGGCCTTTGGAAATGACAGGAAACCTAAGCGCACTTTACTGCAAGGTACATTGTGCACCTGTACCATGTCAAAAAAGTTGCAACATTGGAAAGGACTAAGGGAAACAAAGTCTCCCAGTACTGACTGTCTTTAAAGGCATGTCAGTTTCCGCATAATAAAGTGAGCGAAAAAGCCCAGGGGAGTGCAGCTGAAGGCTGTGCTCCACTGGCAAAGTCAGACTATGCTATTGAAACAGTAGCAAAAAGTTGGGGGGTACACAACTGATTGGAAATATTCCCATTTATGTGAAGTTTTCCCAACACTCGCCCCTCCCAGACCATGGAAAGGGGGAATTAATCCACCCCTGGATGAGTCTAATGTTCAGGTCTGTTAAACATTCTGGACAACCCATCAGCATTGCTATGTTGAGGTTATACGTCAAAGGACCGAATCAAAAGGATCGAAATGCAATAGGGTCGAATCAAAAAGACCAAAAACAAAAAGGTAGAATTTGTTTTTTTTAAAAAATTTTGGGGGATCCCCTTCCCAAACACCCGTTTTGGTGTAAAAAACACTTTTTTATTCCTATACGGAAACCCAAAAAAAATATACATTTAAAAAAAGGTATTTGACCCTTTTGTTTTCGGTCCTATTTACTCGAACCTTTTGTCATTCGATCCTTTTGATTTGATACTTTGACTGGACACGCTATGTTGAAAACCTGGCCTATGCTCAATAGTGAAGTCAAAGCCTTGAAGGCTTTTGGACCACCTGAGCAACTTTAGATTCTCTCCTTTTATGTTAATTAGCTACTTTAAGGGCTTATGGTCAGTTTGCACAGTGAAGTGGGTCCCATACAGGTAGGGCCTCAGCTTCCTTAGGGCCCACACAACAGAGAAACATTCTTTCCCTACTTTGGACCACCTGAGCTCTCTGTCCTTAAGCTGGCGACTAATGAATCCAATAGGGTGTTTCTTACCCTTCTCATCTACTTGTGATAGTACAGCTTCTATCCCAGTGTCAGAGGCATCTCGCTGCACAATAAAAGGTCTTTGTTAATCAGGGGCCCTTAGAACAGGGGCCTGGCACAAGGAGTCTTTTAAGCCATTGAATGCCTTCCCAGATTCTTCAGACCAAGTTAACTTCTGGGTTTCTTAGGAGTTGTGAGAGCAGTCAGGGGGACAGCTATGGTGCTGAAGTCTGCCACGAGATTTCTGTAGTACCCACTGAGTCCTAAAAAGGCTCTCACCTGGGTTTGAGTTCTGGGGGTAGGCCAGTCTTGTACTGCTTGTACTTTACTGGGTAGAGGCTGTATCCTCCCTCCACCTACTTCATGCCCAGAGTTGACCACTGACCCTTGTCCAATCTGGCACCTACTGGCCTTTATGGTCAAGTGGGCCTTGTGAAGAGCCTGCAACACAATCCTAAGGTGGTTCACACGATCCTCCCAGGTGGCACTGAAAACTGCTATATCATCCACCTATGCAAGACAAAATTCATCCATCCCATTAAGGGCATGATTCACAAGCCTCTGGAAAGTGGCAGGGATATTCTTCAACCCAAAAGGCATTACTGTGAACTGGTAAAGACCTGCTGGTGTTGAGAACGCTGTCTTCTCCTTCGCATGTTCTGCAAGAGCTATTTGCCAATAGCGTGCAGTGAGGTCAAATGTGCTGAGGTATTTGCAGGCACCCAAAGAATCCACAAGCTCATTTGTTCTAGGCAAGGGGTGTGCATCTCTCTTAGTGACAGCATTCAGAGACCCATAATCCACACAGAACCTCAACTCAGAGGTACCTGCCTTTGGAAACAAACCACTGGGCTGTACCAAGGACTATTAGAAAGTTCAATCACTCCAAGATCCAACATTTTGTTGACCTCTGTCTTAATGTAAGACCTTACTTTGTCTGACATTCTGTATCCCCTATTTTAGTAGGTACACTATCTCCTGTGTCAATGTCATGTTTGCACCAAGGTGTCAAAGCAGGAAAACCAGGAGCTTGTGAAAACAAGAGGGAAAACTGCCTCAGCAAACGTTTCACCTCCTCTTTTTGATCAGAAGTCAGGTGAGAGGCTACTTTGACACCCTCAATGGAGCTGTCTGGAGGACTGCCTTGGAAAAGGTCAGGTAGAGGTTCTGACTCCTCTTCCTAATCATCTGAAGCCAGCAGCAGTGCAGCGATTTCAACTCTTGGGATGAAAGCCTTCAGTCTATTCACATGGAACACTTTTGGAGCCTGTACAGCCATTTCAAGGTCCACTAAATAGTTGACCTCCCCCAGTGACTCCACCACTGTGTAAGAGCCTGACCATTTGTCCTGTAAAGCTGTAGCCCTTATTGGATTCATGATCAGGACTTGCTGACCTGGTTTGAAGTTAATGAGGGCAGCTTTCTGGTCATACCAGTGTTTCACCAGAGCTTGCCCAGCCTTTAGCTTCTCACTAGCCAGACCCATGAGGAGTACCATTATTTTTCGGAGTCCTACACATAGTCTATTACATTGGTAGTGACAGGGGGAGTGGGCATCTCCCACCCCTCCTTGACTATTGCCAAGGGTCCCCTCAGAGGATGACCAAAAAGAAGTTCAAAGGGGCTGAAGCCAACACCCTCCTGAGGTACCTCTCTGTAGACAGTTAGCATGGTAATAGACTATCCCATTTTCTTCTTTGGGGCGCTTCCAGAGCCCCAATCATGCTCTTAAGGGTCCTGTTAAACGGCTAAATGAGACCATTGGTTTGTGGGTGGTGTATGGATTAAAACGCATGGGTTACACCACATTCCTTCCACATGGCATGCATATACTTGGACATAAAGTTGCTGACCCTATCAGACACAACTACTGTAGGGAAGCCAACCATAGTAACTATGCAAAGCAAAGCTTTTGCAACTGACTTGGCAGTCACAGTCTTCAATGGGATGGCCTCAGGATACCAGGTGGCATGGTCGACCAGCACCAGGATAAAATTATTGCCTGAGGATGTTTGGGGGTCAAGGGGACCAACAATGTCAACCCCTACCCTCTCAAATGGTAACCCCACAACTGGGAGTGGTACCATTGGAGCTTGGATTGTTGTGCCGCTTTTCCCAGATAACTGGCATGTGGCGGAACTCCTGCAGTGACTTTCTACTTGCACCCCCATTTTGGGCTGGTAGAAGTGCATAGATAACCTTTGCTTGGTTCTCTTGATGCCAAGGTGACCAGCAAGGGGGACTTCATGCACCAACTGCAAGAGGAAGGGTCTTACAGCAGGGGGAACTGCCAACCTCTGATGGTCTCCTTCTGTAGACTCTCTAGGCTCACTGTAGAGGAGCCCACCTTCCCAATAAATCCTATGCTTCCCAGGAGGTTCACCCTCAATCTGGGAGCAGGCATGTTTCCTTAGGCCTTCCAGATATGGGCACTCACGTTGGCCCTCACTGAACTCAACCCTATCAGGACCACCTTCCACTAACAAACTTTGCAGTTCAGGATTGTCATGGGGATTGAGGATTTCAGGCAACACCTCTTCCTCGTCAGGTTCAGGTGTTTGATCAACTACCTCCACCTCAGTGGTGGGTGAGCCAGGGGGAATATTTTCTTTCCCTCTTTTGTCTTTCTTGACTCATTTAGAAATGGGTTTCCCCTTTGGCTTGGTCTTGGCATTGGACTTGGCCAATGCAGCCCTAGTTTGGGACCTTGGGCATGGTCTCTCTGCTCTGTCACCCACAAACCCTAAAGCTCTGAGATCATTCCCCAGCAGGACCATTCCTGGGACTTGCTTCTGAATGCTCACTGGGATCCTGACTACTGTAGCATTTATAGTAAGATTTACAGGCATAACTGGGAACTTGAGAGGGGGGCCATCAGCTAACGTAGTGGGTGACAAAGGAGTTTTGGCAACTTCATCTGGGTCTACCAAGGTAGAATCCACTACAGTTCTGCTGCACCCACTATCGCTAAGGGCAGGAGTGTCAACTCCATTGATCAGCACACTGGGCCTCATTACGAAGTTGGAGGTCCGGTAATAACAGTACTGGTATGCTTGCCAGTACCATTGATACCGCACCGGCAAACTCCGATTTGTACCACGGCGCCTTTCATTCCGCCAGGTCTCCCCTGGCGTAATGAAAGGCACCTGCGAGCACAGCATGCCTGTAGCACCGGCACTGTTATGAAAGGTGCCAGTGCTACAGGCATCCCCATTCCCATTGAGCCCTATGGGGCTGAAATGGGAATGGGGATCTACCAGCACCTGCGAAAGGGCAATTACCGAGTCTGGTGGGGTCAGAATACCCCGGTAATTGCCCATTCGTGGGTGCCGGATTTCCATGCCGGTATGGAGGTATCCTTGCCGATTTTACCAGCAAGGCTACCTCCAACCTCGTAATGCGGCCCTCTGTCTTTAAAATACTGCTTAGTGTTATCAGGAATCCTAGCATAAGCCTCTGAGACTTTAGGCTCCCAGGAACCTAGGGAAACTAAAACTACTTCAGATTCTATCCCACTGGGGAAGGAGTCTGAAGAGAAGGATGCCCCTGTAATCTCTTCTTCCTCATAGGAGGAGAAGGCCAGATTCGCAGAGTGGACCCCCAAGGTTTTGACCTTACATCTAGGGTCCCCGTTCACACAGTCAATTGCTCCACACGCCACACAAGATCCACTGGGTCTTGGCACATAGGGAGGCTTACTGTAACCAGAGTTCTGTTTGGAAGGGTAACTTCCACTACCTTGTGCATTTTCCTGTGACTTACCCTTACATTTCTTTTTCTGGCTCTTTTGGAAGGAAGTTTTATTAGCCCCCCCACCCCACCATCTTTATCTTTGGGATTTTTCCCTCCTCTTCCTTACCAGGATGAGTCTTGTCCTTATGGGGCACTCCATGTGACACCCACAAATCTGCTGCTATGTCCAGCTTCTTAGGAACTAACTCGTTTGAATCTGCCAAATGCTGCTTAAACTCAGGGGAACAGGATGCTAAAATATGTTCAAGCATGACAAAACATATCATACCCTCAAAAAGGTGGAGACTTTATAGCCTTCAACCCAACCAGTCAAGTTCTTTAAAGAATCAGTCACATATGAATCCCAAGTACTGCCTTCTTTCTTGTTGTAGTCTCTGAACCTCTTCAATTATTGGGCAGGATTCTTCCCAAACCTTAAGATGAGAGTTTGCTTCAACTTTGAAAAATATTCTCTTTCAGCTTTTGACATCTCCAAAATAGCACTACAGCCAGAATGGGGTTGTCTGCTGAGCAACCATACCATTTTATCAGCATTTACAACCCCTTGAACCTCACATGCATACTCAAATGCATTCAGCCAGTCCATAATGTAATTTTTCTCATCATACACACTGAGCAGATATTTAGGAAATCTTGGATGAGAGGAGGATCCATACCCATGTCCAGATCCCTTGGATCCATTGGAAACCTGAAGCTTGGAGAGTTCCAACTGGTGATCCCTGTCCTTCTGCTTTTATGCCTGCTGTATCTTCAACTTAGCCATGTGGAAATCAAGCTCCTTCTACTTAAACAGCAGTTCTTGTTTCTTGAATTCCAACATGGCATCAGCATCACAGCTGGCAGAGGAAACTTGGGACATTACATCATCCCTGTCATCATGGGCACCATGAATGAGGGCAGCGACAGAACTCTCAGTTCTGTCAGTGGAAGCAGCTCCACCTCCTTCTGCACTGTCATCAGAGGCTATGGCATTAGGTTGCAGCCCTTGCCATTCCATGATTCTTTGAATCATTTCCAATGTTGTATCTTGAGCAGGCAAGCCTCTCTCAGTACACATCATTCTCAATGTTTCAGATTTTGAAGCATTCAAGGTTGTATTGGTAATTGTTTCCATTATTCTAGACATGTCTATGGCCTTTACAGTTACTTACTACTACATGTCTCGGGAGGAGAGCTCAGGGGCAATGTGCTCGCCTTCAAAGCAAAACGACATGGAGCAACACAGGTTCGATCCCCGGGTCCGCGCTTAGAAACCTCTGTGCATTAAGTGCTTTATAAATAACCTATAACCTTTACGGTCACTATGTGTCCTGAGTAGGGGTAATCTGGAAAGCCTTCACTAGTGTGCAACTCTGGATACCCTCAGTCCTATCCCACCGCTCTACACCAATTTGTTAAAATGGATTTCTGAACTCCGACCTGGTGGGCAGAGGTTCAGAAGGCCAGCCTAGTTTCTTGGAACAGGGTAACTTTCTGGACAAGCCATACCAATCAAGGTAGCATTGGCGGCGGTCAAGATCGGTGAGGGTGAGTGAAAGACCTCAACAAGCACACAGAGTAAAGGACACTTACAAATCACTCCAGTTTGGTGTGTATATATATTAAAAATACAAACACATGTATTCAAGGCCTTTGAGTTTCAACACACAGTAATTATCAAGAGTAATACTTTTAAACCAATATGATCCTACTACAATACATACATATAAGACCAAGTGGCCTAAAGGATTAAATGCACAAAATGGGTCCACAACCTGCAAGGGATGGAAGCAAGCCGTGAGATGTATCTTTAGGCAGTTCTGCAAAGTTCAATACCTAACTGAAAGGCAGTCCAGTCCCTACATTGAGAGGAGCCTAGTGCTCAAATGTACTTTCAGGTGCTGGTGCACGGGATAGTGCAGGAGGGCAAAACCGGGGTCTCTTGTAGGGTCTGTAGCAGCTCAGGAAGGTGGGTGAGGGGATGCAGAATAAGTTCCCACTAATCATGGAGGGTATCCCCAACAGGGCAGACTGGTTCCAGGAGTTGTGAATGGTTCGATAGCTCAGGCTATCTGTGTGGAAATGAGAGTGGCCCACAGGGGACACTCGTGTGTAAAAAATGGGTGGGTGCGCTAGGGGCTACCAGTAAGGGTTGCAAGTGCTCACCAACCCCCAGCGTACTCCGGTCCAAACTTCGGCAGTCGAGTCCACTACAGTTGCACGTTCAAATGCGGCAGTTGTGCAACTCTCTGGCTTTCAGCGACGAAGTTACAGCATTGATTCCCAAATGGGACAGTGTCGATTTCTTTGCTCCTGGTGGATGGATCAGGCCAGTTTCACTGTAGCAGGTTTCAGGACACAGAGGGGCACAGCAGCAAGGCACCTGCAAAGTTTGTCACCATGCCTGGGCGACACGGTAACCGCATTTACTCCGGTTCAGGCGCTCTCTCTTTACTTCAGACCGGGGAATGCCAAGTGTACGGAATTCGATGTGAGAGTGCTGTGAAGACAAAGCTTGCAATGTCGCAAGTTTCAAGGGTCTCCTCGAAATGGCAGCGGTGTCAGAGCAAAGGTCCTGTGCAAGCTGGTCAGCCCACTGCTTGGCCCAGGGACACTTCCGAGAAGGATTACTTGCACAGTTTGATGAAGGTTGGTCCCACTAGTCTAATGGGTTGAAGCGTCTTTGCAGACCTTCTAGTTCGATCAAATGCAGAGGGGTCCAGTGGAACAAAAGCGGACTCAGGGGGCCAAATTTTCCAGTGGGTCACCAGTGGGTCACCAGCGGTTCTTCAACTCGGCTTCTTGGTTTTAGGATACTTGGATCCTATCCTTCATTCAATGAGAACTCAAGAGATCGACCTGGAATGGGTGTTTAGAGCCTTCCCTTATCCAGAATGAAGAGGACCCAATGGGAGATCTGCTCACATACAGGCACACCCAATGTGGACCAATCACGAACCACGGCGGTCCCAGTCATTCACAGCACAGCAGACTCTATGGCACCCAGGATGTGTATTGGAACCAAACAGTCCAACCCACATCCTGGAAGCACACACACAAGGCATGCAGAAGCCTGCAAAAGCTTGGCGTTTTGCGGTTGAATG
Organism: Ambystoma mexicanum; assembly: GCF_040938575.1. Classification (NCBI taxonomy): domain Eukaryota; kingdom Metazoa; phylum Chordata; class Amphibia; order Caudata; family Ambystomatidae; genus Ambystoma; species Ambystoma mexicanum. The sequence goes on along the minus strand of NC_090934.1, from coordinate 1,204,080,748 downwards.
CATGCCCAAATAAGGACTGAACCAGGTCAGCTCGACCTGGGAAAGGTGAAGAGGCAAGATGGGCAAAAACAGGACAAAGAACTTTGTGGCATGGCCATTTTGGAGCCAGGCCACCTTTATGTGCCAACTGCAGTAAAAGCGGTTTGCATGGCAAGAAAGGGTTAAAAATACATGAAAGGATAAGCTGCCACCAGCCTTGTCCAAGACACATCTGCACTTCTCCCATGAAAATCCTTCAAGGTAAATGACAGGAGACCCAAGCGCACTGTACTACTTGTAACATGTTGCAGAAATATGGGAAACAAAGTCTCCCAGTACTCACTGTCTTTAAGGGCATGTCAGTTTCCCCATAATGAAGTGAGCGAAAACGCTCAGGGGAGTGCAGCTGAAGGCTGTGCCCCACTGGCAAAGTCAGACTATGGTGTTTAAACAGCAGCAAAATGTTGAGGGTACAGAACTGGAGGGAAAACTTCACATAAATGGAAAACTTTCCTAACACCCACTATGATCTTAAATGCCACTAGATTACCGCTTTGCCGCTTGCAGAACTCTTTGAGGGCAGTGAATCAGTGGCATAACACAAAATGTATGGGCCCCCTGAAAGCCTAGTTCAGGGTTGTCCCCCATTCAAGCTCGCAACAAAGCACAGGCTGTACCACACTATGGGTAGGCCTGGACCACCACGCATGTGCATTATGCATGATGATTATGCTGCTGCTGGGGCACGCTGTGCACTGCACTAGGTGAAAGAAGGAAGTATGTGTTTTAATCAAACCTTAAATCTTTCACCTAGCATAGAAACAAAAGTGCTGTGCCTGGCTCCTGAGTCCTGACACCCAAATGTACCTTCCAGCTCTGTGTGTGGCCAGTAATATTATGCACAGTTAGGATACCATAAGAAAACATGTTCTTTCCTCCTGGGACTGCCAGTATCACCATGTATAAACATTCTCTTTTTGGCTTTGACCTTAATGCCAGTAAAACTCTCCTGCCACAAGAAGAAAACATGTTACTTCTGCTGCACAAATTACTCTCCCAACCCCCGCTCCACCATGTAAGAATTCTTATGTTGACTTTGTCCTGAATGCCAGTACAACATGCAATGCTACAGTAAGGAACCACTTCCTTCTTTGGCTGCACATGTGCCACCACCCAATATGTAAAAAGACTCATCATGTTGACTTTGCGTTTACCACCAGTAAAACACGCAATGCCACGGCAAGAAAATATTTACTTGTTGACTGCACAAATGCCCCCAACCTCCCTATTTAAGAACACACAACATGTTGACCTTTTCACCTTATGTGAGCAATAAATGCCATGCCAAAGAAAGAAAATGTCCAGTCTGCCTGCCCTACTGTGCGATAACTCCATGTAATAATATTAATTAAGTTGGTGTTGCCCAATAATACCAGTACAATATGTAAGAAAGCATCCATGATACAATGCCCCTTGCATGGGCCCCAGCCTTGCATGCACACATTCGTAAGCCTTCACCCACCAGACATTCACCCATTGGCAGCTGCTTATTAAGTTAACTGGGGGTGTGCAAAGATTTCCCACAAATATGCCAAAACATGCAAACGTAATAGGGGACTCCGAACCAACCAAAAGTGGTTCGGTTGGGGAAGGGTTGTTCTGTCCCCAAGAAGTATATATGAATACAAGGTTAAAATGGTGCATTATATTGCATACTTTCTGTGAACTGCTTAAGAAGTCAGACAATTTGCAATTGGGTTTAACCCAAAAATCCAACAGATGCAATTCACCAACAGTGAACGGTAGCATTTCCATAATACTTTTGCCCACAATATATGCTATTATTAAAACATTTTCACACTGGCTGTGCCCATACATGTCCACTTTGGTAACATCTATGTATTTGCCAGTAACCCATATAGAAAAGCATACTCTTTTATTTTTATGCTTTGCACATAATGGGAGTAATGATACTATAATATATAAATATGTCCAGGCTGGCTCAGCCAATATATGCAAGTATCCCTGCAGAAGACATACTCCTGTTGGCTTCTTCATTCAAAATGCCATGCCACAATAAGAAAACATGTGAGAACTGGCTGCATAACAATGCCAGTCTACTCACATAATAAGACTTTTCGTGTAATAACATATCATGAATGATTAGTCATGGATGGCTCTTGAATAAAAATAAAAATGCCACAGTAAGAAATGGCTAGACTCCCTGCACCCAAATGCCAGTCTATTGAAATAATAACACTCATCATGCTTGCTTTATCATACTTGCCCAATAGGAAATGTCATGCCACAGTAAGGAATGGCACAGTAAGACTGCCTGCACCCAAATGCCAGTCTAGCCAGGAAATAACATATCATGCTTGAAGCTTGCTTTATCATGGACGGATGTGACAAAAATGCACGAATTCCCACAACCCACAAACCCTTCGCCAGTGCCACCAAATCCCACCCCTCAGTCCACAGCCACCAAAATCAGCTCAACAGCTGTCCCAGCAAAATCTCACACATGCAGGGAATGTATTAGGCCAGAACAAGATGGAGCTGCACTTCAGAAAAAAATAGTCTTGCTGGAGCGCCTTTCCGTGAAGACCTAAGGCTCAAACCCCCCTAAGTTAAGGAAGCTCTCAGCCCCTCAGTGATGTGAGTATGCAGAATGCTGTGCATTTGGAGTCTCTGTACTTTCAGTGATATCCCCTTCACAAACTGCATCTGAAAGCTGTCCTTTGCTCACCAGGACAGCCCAAACCCAAACATTGAACCATTGCAAATCTCTATATACGTCTCATGTTTTGTACACACTTTACTGTCATGATGACTATTCTGACAGATGAGATTAGCATAATACCAAGCGTTCATTGCATGCTCAGTAGGAATGCACATTTTGATTAGTATCACAGACATGTTTGATAAATTGCTGGCCATTCTTATGTTCCCAAAATGCACTTTGTTTTTATGCAAAGCAGCCTGCATCCAATGTTCAGGGCACCCACATTATTCAACACCATGCTCTGCCCCACAGTTCCAGCCACACCACTGACAATCCGCCTCCCCCACCTGATCTCCCCCTTGTCCATTTCCAGCACTACACTACACTACACACAGGCACACATTCACACAACATTGGCTCTCATTTACTTCATTCACGCTGGCAACCATAACCCAATGGTGATGTGTAAATCCCATGGCTTACCCTAGAAGGATAAGCACAATAATTAATCGCAAACATGGGTGTCAGTGGATTACAGGTAGATAGGTGGAGGGGTTAATACCTGAAGAGTACAAATAACACTGACATGCACAGTCTGTGTTGATGGTCCATTGCCATGCCCAGGTTATACTGTCCTACTTCTATCTTTATGGCCGTCATTGCAAAGACAAGCAAACAGCACCTGTACGCTTGGTAGAAAAACGGAACTCACCTGTTGACCCCCAAATTCTTAGTCACCTGGGAGATATCTTAACAATTTCGGGATGTTCTTGGTAACAGTGATGCAGTTCCAAAAAGAGTCACATATCTGTTAAAATTTGACACTAGAAAAATGATCTTCTAGTTCTGCAGATGAACTACCAGCAACAAGAAATCACACAAAGGTCGTCCTTGGTCAACCTCATTATAGTGAGCAGACATCTGAGTTATATACCGGCCTCCTGAAGATTTTGCGACTGGGCTTGTTTGCATTGTAAACCTAGGGAAAATGCATAACCGTTGGCAACCCTAACACAAATTTCAATTAGAACCCCCCCTCTCCCCGCGTTATTGTACATTGGTTGCGAGTACGGCCATTAAAATGTCTGCTGTTTTTAAGTGCAGAGGTAGTTCCACCTTATCTCACTACCCCGGACAGGCTGCTCTTTTAGTCCTGTTTGCTGCCCTGCGTTGCTGTCAGACATTGCACCTTTTGAGGGCTAATGCTAGCAAGACTCCTGTCTCCGGCAATACCCACTTACAAAGGCCTTTCATGTGTCCCCCCAGACTACTTTCAGCAGGTGGAAGCCATTCCTAGGGGAGAGAGGAAGCTTCAGGGGCCCCATGTGGGAGCTATTTTTACTGCAGCCATTGTAATTAAAGAGGCAGGAGACAGGACGGGAAGGCTTCGTAGGCCAAGCACACTTTTAATGTCTCCTCGCCCACTAGGCACTGCCTCACTTGTTCAAAGGCTGCAGGCTGCAGCAATAGCAGCTCCTTTGAACTCTGGGGTCAGGTCAGGCTTTTTACACAGTGAAACAAAACATCATCAGGGACTGATAGCCTCAAATAAGACCCCCCTCAACTATAGTTCAGAACATTAGAGGCCCTGAGTCCGCTCCTTAACGAAATCTGCTCATCATGCCATTTTCTTTCTAGGGTACCTTGGGAGAAGACCAATTCAGTATTTGTTCCACTGTTCCGGATTTTCACAGGTGCTTTGATCTCAGGGGGTGTACTTAATCCAATTCAATGTTAATGCCACCCCCCACCCAACCACCCATTGACATGCAGGCTTCTTAAAATGATAATGAACGCAAAGTACGGTTTGCCCCATAAACAGTCAGTGGCGACATGCATGCATTATGCAGCGTTTGCACAAACCCTGCTCCTGTTAGCTTGCCATTTACAAACTCCTCCTGCCTGCACCGCTAAATACCCCATCACAAGCCAACTAGTAGCTTCACCTTTATTCTTACATGCCTTTTGATATGCAGGCCAACATGGGATGTGACCCTTGTAAACAAAGCTTGCTTTGCAATTAATGTAGGTGTGGTTGCAATGCTAGTCAGCCTTGTTCTGATGAGGTGTTTGCTTGCCCCCTCTCTCTAAAAACTCAAACACTAGTTCAGTTCAGAGATTGAAGTGTAATATAAATCATTGGTAGCCGTACCACTAGTTCTTTTCATTTTTACAGAGCATACCTTTAGTTCAAAGGCTCAATAACAGTCCTTGACTCTTTCTCTTTCTCCTAAGTCAAATATAAAATCAGCCTAGCCCAGACATTCAAGCACTGCCAGTTTCCCAAGTCACTGCTGGACAGACACACACACATGTACACAAACAGCGTCCATGGCTTTGCAAGTCATTAAGGTGCTCAGGTTGCAAACACATTTGTTTTACCACTGGCAAAGCCTTTCATATGCATGATGGAACATTTCCAACTCAATGGCCACGCAAAGCACCCGTTACCTTGCAAATCTGTGAAAGTTAAATCGCCTATTTAAAGATTTGTCTTGACATGCAAAAAAGTAAAGTTGCTTTATGTCACTAATCAAATGTTTTCATTCAACATCATGAAGAACAACGTGCTGGAAGTTTGTGACAAAGAATCTCCATATCTATTATAGTTTATTACACAACTTCTTTTATCACATTTTTTAAATCGCTACAGTGGGGTGAACTAGATTTTTCAGGTTGGCATCATCTTGCAATCTGAGACTTATAGTTTGCGATTCAGGATGTGAAAATTAAAGCCACAATGATATTCTTTGGGCTTAACATGTTGCTATCAGGATTTACATTTTATCATGTGGCTTTATTATGCAATTATGCAATTTGTGTCTTTTGTAAGTAAACTATATAAGACATTATTATTGTAACCCTTGAAATCCAAGTATATGAGCTAAAGGTGTGATCCTGGTCACTCCCCCCGCTCCCCTCCATTTACTCCTTTTTGGATGCAGCCTGAGTACTAGTTAGCACAGAGCCAGAATACACTCACTCAGTCACATACATTACATAATTCACCCTGACATGCACACATACATATATACAAACATCCATCATATACACGAAAACACCCTTGTGTAAAAGTACATTTTGCATGAATACCGCCTGATAGTAAACATTGGCGTAAGCACAATCGCATCGCACTATAATATCGCATTGAATGAACCTGAAACAGGCTGAATATGCCGCCATTTTGAGTTATCCGCCATTGTGATCACCCCTTGCTTTCCATCCCATGTTTAGAATTGTGTTTTTGGCTCCAGCAGAGCAAAATTAACTTTGTACTATTTCCATGATGTCAACGTAGATAAGAATGTTGAAGCTGCTAAAGTGGATTGTTTGTCCTACACTGAAAAAACTTTGAGTTAAACAAAAGCCGTACTATTCAGTAATTTAGATACCATCTGTTCCAATAGTGCCTTCTCCGTTCAAACAGCTAAGTAGAATGATGAATATTTGAATGTGCCCTTCTTGCAGAAATCTTTGTTTTCGCTCCTTGAAACTAAGCTTACTTTAAACTCAAGAACAAATGATAAACAAATATAAACAAGCAAAATAAGGAATGTTACCTTTGTGTCTTATATTTGGGAAAACATGTGAAATGTTTAAAGGAAAACAACAAACTATTCAAAGATGTTTAAGCATGACTTAGTTATGTGGATAGAACATGAAACCCAGGTAAATGTATGACATGACGAGGGGCTGGACGATGTGTCCGGGATTGTGGAAAACTTGTATAAGTACTTGTGTTTTTGAAATGTCCAGCACTCTCATCTCACAGTGTCTGCTTGCACACATTGTGGGTGTTGATAGCCAGACAGCTGCCTTTTAATAAATGTACATGGTACCTTTGGACTCGTGACTGGCGTATTTCTATTATGTGGTATTAAGCCTCGATATTTTTTATCTTTCACTTGCTCGCACGCACAAACTCACAATCACTTTAAAAAAAAAAAAATCTTACCTGCTGCCAGCCTGAGGGACTCCTTTCCATCTCAGGCAGGAATCAGGCTGAGCTCCCTAAGCCGCACTGACAGGAACAAGGAGACACGGAGAGCCCCCTGCTTCCTTGTTCCTGACATGCGCAGAGTGGGAACCTCCATTACAATTAACCATTTTGGTTGCGCAGCAGAATGGTCCTTCATCCCGTGGTGCAACCAGGCGGTTCTTTCTGAGCTCCAACTTCTGAAAGAAACAATTTCTTTCAGATGATTCTGGAGGCTGGACATTCCATTGCGGGACCCCCTGCATCGTGGGGGATGCAGGAGCCCCCACTACACCAGTGCAGTGTGTGTGTTAATTTTGATGTCTGCTGGGGGCTGCCATTAGTATAGAATTTAGATGAATGTGATACGAATGTCCAGGTACCCACTAACAACCCTCAAATATTCTGCTTACTCTCCTGAAATAAAAACAACATAGTACATACCGCAACAAAACATTAGGCCATCAGAAACCACTATGAATTTCAAACAACAAACAGGACACTAATCCAACCACAAAAGCTGCTCACACATCCACTCACCAAGCACAACATTGCAACCGCCAAACAACTCAAAACAGCACATAGTGACCGTTTCTTCCGAACTAAACCTACCAACAGCACATCAAAGCTCTTTTGCACTTTTCCCTCTCAATCCCACTATCAAAGCTACCCAAGCCCTCCTTCCTTTCCAGATCCGCAAGAGCACCAAGATACCATGTAAGGGGAAGCAGTGCATTGTACAAGACCAAATAACAAAACATAGCATACCCACCACCCAGGACAGACGTAACATGACACAGACCTTCAGCAGAAAACATCCAAACCACATACACTCTACCAATGCTCGACAACACCCAACATGCACATGAAACACTGCTTTAAAACCATCCACAGAAACATGACACAAACGCCAATCTGCCAACATCATACCAGCACACAGTGACCGTTTTTTCCGAACTGCAATAACCAACAGCACATCAAAGCTCTCTTGTGCTTTTGTCTCTCTCAATCCTACTAACCTACCTTCCCAACTCTCTTCCTTTTCAGATCCGCCAGAGCACCTGGAGATCATGAAAAATGATAGCAGTGCACAGTACAAGTCACATTAACATTAATATAGGTGTTAATATAGGTGTTAAGGCACGCCATTTACTTTATTTGATAAAAATGCACTCACCAGTTCTTTTAAACCCCTTTTCGGATATATTTTATGGTAGGTCAGGGGAAAGTCCACATACACAAATAAGTTTGAATCTAAGTATGTGATTGGCAGATGAACAGACTAGTTCTGCCTACCCGCCATCTTGGATGCAAGGATCCGTACTAGAAAGGGACATATATCAGCCCCCTGGGACATGCTCAGAGACTGGGAAGGGTTAGGGCCTGCAGAAGAGAATTGGATTAAAACTCTTTAAAGAAAGGAAGATGGCAACATTTTGCTAGGCTGAAAGAAAGTTTGAAAGGTTCCTCTATTGATCCTAGTTTGTGAAATTAGGGAGAACACTTTGTCCTTCGGATTTGCTTGGCATGGCCTGCCAAAGTTAGAGTAATGTTAGACCGTATGAAAAGTCAATGCTTCGAATAATACAATTCCGTGCCCCACGAATGGACCTGCAAGAAACATTCCCAAAACACACATGCAGCTAACTTTGCAAATGTTTGTGAAGTCTTTTCAAGGTGGGCACATGTGTGTGGGGGCGTCCAAAGAAATGTCCTTTCAACGTAGGCAGGTCTTCTAAAGATGATATAGAATATACATCATTAATGTGAAGCCCGGTCCCGGGCATAGGAGTAGCAGAATAAAACATTTGACTTCCAAATTCCCACTGGGAACCTTTGACAAAAGGTGGCACACATACAATGCTGGAGAGCCTGACATAAAACTTGGGCCAGAAGTTGTCACTGTGTCATATAGGACAAAATCGAATGCCTAAACCCTGCCCCAAGTCACAGCGGGATTCTGGCACCCAAGAAAGCCAGCCTAACTGAGCCTTTCTACAGAGCCATGAGCGACCTGGAGGTGGTACAGGGTGGGTGTTACGGAGTCGTCCTCCCAGTCCACATCGCCTCCCAAGCCTGCTGACCTTGACTTCGAAAACCTGGATTAAAGCCCAGTGTAAAACCTATGCCCTGCTCAATATGAGGTCTGAAGTAGGGGACCTGACCCCTAGCAAGAGCTGTGCTAGGGTATGCCATCAAGCCACTCCGGCAGGAAAGAGAACTCGGCTTATGATCAGCCCCACACCTCCCTAACCCCCTACCCCCGCCCCAAAGGGCCTCATCAGTGCTTAAAGTGGGCCGGGGCCTGCCGGGGCCGGACCCCGGCATTCTCCAAAAAGTGGGACTGAGCCGGGGCCCTGCCGGGGCCCCCCATCCCACACAACATTGGCGGGATGCATTATCCCGCCGCGGCCGCAGCCTTGATGGGAGATGCGCCCGCCAGTTTAATTTCAGGCGAGCTGACAGAAGTGCCAGCCAGGCATAGCTTCACTGAGGCTGGCTGGCACTTCTGTCAGTCACTGTAACTTCCCTGATGATCCCTCATTTGTTTGCCCTCGCCAGGTCACTGACCCTCAGCGAACCTGCGGGCTCCATGATCTAAAATGCAGATTAGATCACGGAGCCCGCGGGTTTGGGGTTTGCAGAGGGTGAAAGGCGCCTCGGGCTCAGTGATCTATCTGCTCTGAGCAGAGATCAGAGAGCCCGAGGCTACTTTCTCCATCGGCAAAGCTTTATAAAAGATGCCTTGAATTGTATACGTTTCAAGCCATCTTTTATAAACGTAGAAATATTTCTATGTTTATAAAAGACTGTTTGAAACGTGCACAATTCAAGGCATCTTTTATAAAGCTTTGTCAATGGACAAAGCCATCTCGGGTTTTGTCCGTCCTCAACGCTTTATAAAAGATGCCTTGAATTGTTTACGTTTCAAGCCGTCTTTTATAAACATAGAAATATGTTATAAATCTCTATGCTTATAAAAGGTGGCTTGAAAAGTGCACAAACCATAGTAAGGTAAGCACACAAGTGTGCGTAAATTACTATGGTTTGTGCACTTTTCAAGCCACCTTTTTATAAACATAGAAATACGTAACATTGGTATGTTTATGAGGCTTGAAAGGTACACAAACCATAGTAGTACGCATACAAATATATAAATGCTCACATACATTTATATATTTGTTTGCGCACCTTACAATGATTTGTGCACGTTTTAGGCCACACCCACAATGGAAGCCACGCCCCCAAACGAGCCCCCCCCCCCTCAATTTCTTACCCCACTTAAAGCACTGGGCCTCATAGGAAAGTCAGGCCCCTGCAGAAACCCAAATGGAGATCAGGCATTAAAGAAAATAACCCCTGTGGAGAATGCAAGGTGTGTATAGCAGGGGCACCCACACAGAGAGATGTGCAATGGACTGCATCCCCAGGTGCTACCTGTATATATATGTGTGTGTGTGTGTATATATATATATATATATATATATATATATATATATATCCGGAGACAGGCTGAAGGATTGAGGCCTGCCCGAGTTCACTATGCATGGTTACTGACATTCCCAGTGCGAATTAACATTATTATTTGCCTGCCTTGCCCTTTATTTATGAGCGACACAGCCTTCCACCTGTTTCTTTGGGTGAGACCCGTACTTATAGACTCCATACTGCATGTTAAGTTTGCCTTAAATATGGAACCTCGGAAAATGCTTCAGCCATCAAAGTCCATAAGCGTCACGCCAAACTATGTCAGATTTCCCCTCAGTCATGTTTACGATCTTCATTTAAGTTTGCATGTTCGTGTCTTATCTCAAAAGATGTGTCTCCGCTGTGCAGCTTCTGTGAAACACCTGGGAACCTCTGTGGGGGTTTCCCTGTACCCACCACACACGCATGAGGGAAAAGGGATGGCATTTTTCCGGGAACTTCCTTCCCTGTGCCAACGTAAAAATCATACCAGCTTCCTGGCAAACTTCCGGCAGATGAATTCATGCTAAACTGGGAAATGTTTGATGGCACGGGCAGCCAAATGGGGGGTTTATTTGTAAGCACAAACTGACTAGTTTAACATGAGGGTACCCTGCCACCTTCAGACATTGTTTTGACTTGCAGATCTATGGGAACTAGTTAAGGAAACTTGCAACACCCTCCAGAACCCATTTTGTGGTAGGGTAGAAGGTTATCTAAGGGAATTTAACACTCCAAGACCTCTCTTGCATCCTCCCATACTTACTTCATTTTTTCTGTCCCTTCTTATGTCTATTGAATGTCTCTCATCCTTCCTGTTCTGCTGACCTTGAATCGTCATGGCACCCCATCTTCCTCCAAAGACTCACACCGATTTAGGAACCGCCCATCACTCCATCGGATGACTCCCTACGATTGCTCAGACCATACCTAGATGGTGGAAATCATGATTAGGGGCTCAAACACCTATGATGAACAACCATGCAGTGACAGGCCATTAGTAGTAGAAGGGGTCCCATTTTGCACAAGTCACAATTTTGACAGGTGGCCACACCCCTGCTTCCGGTCTTAATCCCTCCCACTTTTGATGTGCTTTGATGTAAACCTAATATAAATTTGATATAAAAAGGATATAAAACATTTTACCTCCACTATATATTGGATATAAAGTGTTTTCTAATTTCTATCAGTTTTAATATAAAGTGAATATACATTTTAAATAAAATCTATATATTGGTGGGAGCAGCGCTCAACAATGTTCTGTCAATCGCCGAGAGCGAGGTGAGCTCTGAATACAGGGACTGTGAATATAGGGTTTCACAGAGTGACACAATGATGACATGACAGAGGGGTTTGGCAAAGGAAGCAGAACATTATATCAAGCAATGTCAATATCTTTTTAATATAAAACATGTATATAAATATGTATATTTCTGGGGCGTGGCTTGGAGCCAACTCGATGCAGTCGCTCCTCTAAAGCCGCCCGTGGACGGCCCGCTGCTTCAGCTAAAATTGCGCGGTTCCTGTGGCCTATACGATCCATCGACGCCAGCTATGTAGATCAGAACCGATGGGTATTAGCAGCTCAGAGATGAAAGCTGGGAGAGGGAGCACTATGTCCGTACTCGTCGCCTGAATCCCGGTCCCCCCCTCTGCGGCTCGGAGAATCCAAGATGGCGGGCACACGTATGATGGCGGCCACAGTCAGGAGTCGGAGGCGATCCTCCCCGTAGCACTCGAGCCGGAGGGGACGGACTGACATCCGGATATTCAGACAAACGGGGACTATTTCCATCAGCCGACAAGGCTCTGCCCCCTGGAACCGGCAAGGAGCCCTGCATACATCGGCCCCGTTTTGTGCACCCTCTCCCTTTTCCTCCTGGGGCGCCCGGCCCACGCCGCCCTACAGCTACACATCCAGCGGACGGAGATCTACGCGGCTGCGTTAGTGGCCCACCTGGATGCTCGGTGGGGCCTACCTTCCGGCTCATGGACACAAGTAACAGCCCTAGAGGCGATTCAATTCCTGGAGCGAAGATGAGAGACCCTCCCCCCAACGGTTGGCGGCGGGAGCCTCCAGTGGGAACCCCCTTGAGAGATTTAAGGTGGGCCTAGCTCGCATGCGCTTCTCCCTGAGCTCTTCCTGGGGCGCCCCGGCCCACGGTCCTGCTCCTCCTCACCACTACATCGCTCCCAGTGGCCATTGTCCTGCCTCTTACAACTAGCGCGATGTCCAAGCAACAAAAGACCACCAAGTCTTCGGACATAGCAACTCGGAATCCCTAGATAACAAGGGACCTTTGGCGACCAAAGAAGATATTCATGAATTGATGGTGGATATCAAATCAGAATTCCGCTCCTGTATGGCGGAACTCACAACTTAACTGGAAAGCACAGACAAAAAGGTCTTGGAGGTTGAACAAAGGGTAGGAGTTGCTGAGGATCATATCCAAGATCATGCTTCCGCGCTAACAGAGATCCAACGCTCAATCGGACTATTGCAGGACAGATGCGACATCCTGGAATACAAGCAAAAAGACCTCAAAAATAGGGCCCGGTGCAACAACCTCTGCATTCGGGGGGTTCCCACCTCAATTCCAAACAAGGGGTTAGCTGAATATGTGGGCCTCTTTTTCCAATCTCTTCTCCCCGGCCTCGAAGATTCACTGCTTCTCTTAGATCTCACCCATAGGCTGAACCCCTGACGCGGAGTGGAATCGGATGGCCCACCCAATGTCATTACTAGGGTGCACTTCTTTACTACGAAGGAAGCCATCTCGGCAATAAGCCGCTCCAAAGACGAAATTACATTCCAAGGGACTTCTCTCCAGATCTTCCAGGACCTCTCTCTGCTTACTCTTCAAAAGAGGCGAGCCCTTCGCCCTTTAACCGCCCTTCTTCAGGCTCAAACAATCCGCTACAGATGGCTCTTTCCCACAGCTTTGCAATTTTCCTACAAGGGCTCGCTCAGGAAAATTAGCCACCCGGAAGATGCTACCGACATCCTACGTCCAGATGCTTCCAAACCCTGATCTCTCCCGCCCTCCGAAGAAGCGGCTGTCTCAAACCTGGTGGCCTCCCCTGGTTCCACACAAGACTCTTGGTCGAGGGTTCCCAGATTCCGGAAGAGGAAATAGCCAGATACGACCCCATAATGGAGCTTCCACCTCGATCCCGGCTCGCAGCCCGGCACCATGATCCGATCTGCACCCTCAGGAACACAGATAAGCTTTATTCTTTAAGCAGCGCGCATTATTCCACGGCCCATGCCCGGTTCCAAGGCACAATCCATCTATGAGTCCTTGGAACAAATCACTAAGATTACTCATAAGGTTAGCCATGTTGGCTACACACTGTTCGATGGCCCTGTTGGCCAGGGGAGGCATTAGACCCGTAAAAGTTCAGCCACCCTCAGTTAAAACTCGGTCGAGCCGTTGGCGGCCCGAGAAAAAACCCCACAGGCAGGTTGGAGAATGGCTACACACTCAGCGACATGATGGCTGATTCCTCTACATCTCCCCCTCTCCCCCAGGACTCGTCAACCTCCCCGGACCTGGCCCCGGAACATCGAACTCTAAGGTTTGTCTCCCTGAATGTCAAGGGACTAAATTCACCCGCCAAACGCAAGTCTATCCTACAGAAGCTTAAGAACGACGGTGCAGCTGTGGCTATGCTGCAAGAAACCCATCTGCTGCCGGCAGACCACAGCCGCCTGCGCTCCCGAGACTTTCCGGAGCAACTTTTCACGTCTGGGAACTCCAAGAGGGGTGGTACTGTTATCCTATTCGGGAGGGGCCTGAACCCTCAGATTCTGGACTCTATAAACTGCCCGGAGGGGCGGTACATGGCGGTGAAATGCCTATTACTAGGACAACTTTATTCTATAATCTCTGTATACGCACCCAACTCAGGACCCCTCGAAAGACAAGTCACACCCGCCCAGTGCTGGAGACCTCACCATAGCCCTGGCTCTCCTACAACTATTTAGAACCTTGGGGGTGGTGGATTCATGGAGAGTACTCCACCCATCCGAAAGAGACTTTTCCTTTTATTCTTATGTCAACCGAACCTTCTCCAGGATAGATCTTCTCCTAGTTTCCCCACAAATCTTTACGTTTACTGAAAATGTGACAATTGGCTCCAGAATCTTGTCTGATCATGCTCCGGTGACCCTGGAAATCCGAGTGCAGGAACCAGCTAAACACCCAACAGCGCAGATGGACTCTATATGATCCGATTCTCAACGAGATGCCACTCAGGGACGCAATCGCAACCACGATCACCAACTTCTTTAAGGAGAACCCCAGTGAGGACGCCTCTACCGCCAACACTTGGGACACAATGAAGGCAGTAGTGCGGGGTGAACTGATTGCGCAAGGAGCGGCCTATCATAGACACAAGCGTCAATCTCGCCAGGGCCTTGAGGAAGATCTTAAAAATGCAGAAAGGACTCATAAGGAGAAGGGCCGGACCCCTAAAACCCAGCGGGCCATCCGGATAGCACAGAAAAAGATTGAGGCCCACTATGCTGAACATACTGCCCACCAAATGGCAAAAGCAAAACAGTTTTATTATGCTAAAAACAACAAAGCAAATAAGCTACTAGTGAACAAACTTGCCAAGGCAAAGAGGAACAATACAATTGTGGGCCTGCGGGACCAACGAGGCAAGGTCCATTACGCTGACCAGGACAAACTGCAGCTCGCTGCGGCCCACCTGACTCAGGTGATGACCGCTCCAGCGCGGGACATGGAGGAACAGAAGGAATACTTACGGGGTGCAGCGCTTCCCCGTCTAAAAAAACAGCCTGTGACTCTCTGGAGGCGCTGATCACTGACGAAGAAGTGGATGAGGCAATAAAAGCTCTTAAATCCCGAGCCCCTGGCCCTGATGGCTATACAACCAGGTTCTACAAGATTTTCAAACCCCAACTATTAGCACCTTTGGTACAGTTGTTTAACTCGTTCAGGACCACGGGCACTGTAACCCCGTCCATGCAGGAGTCAATTACGGTCCTACTACCTAAACCTGGGGGCGATCCAAAGAACCCTGCATCATATAGACCCATCGCCCTGCTCAACATAGATGCCAATATTTACTCTAAAATCCTGGCGTCCCGTCTGTCTCGATTTTTGCCGGAGATAATCAGTGCGGATCAGAGTGGCTTCCTCAGACACCGCTCCACGGCCGACAACATTCAAAGAGCCTTGGATCTGGTGGAACTCGCCTCCCGGGATTCCCGGGAGTTGGTGCTCTTGGCCCTGGACGGGACCAAGGCTTTTGACAAAGTGGATTGGACTTTCATGAGGCTCACCCTAGAGGCTTTTGGATTTGGCCCGGAGTTCTGCACCATGACGCTGGCAAATTACAAAGCCCCCAAAACCCTTCTTAGAGTTAATGGCACCCTCTCCTCCCCCATCATCCTAACTTGCGGAACCCGACAAGGATGCCCGCTGTCGCCACTTCTCTTCGCTTTAATCGGATCAGGTTGAATCCTGCAGTCGAAGGCTTTCAATCAGGCCCGGCGCACCACAAGCCGGCCCTCTATGCAGATGATGTCCTCCTGACTATCACAAAACCCTGCTCTTCCCTCCCTCAAGCCCTGGCTGAGATAACGAGCTATGGCAGGGTCACAGGCATCACAGTCAACTACCGGAAATCAGTCGCCATGGGGGTGGGCTTGGCCCGAGAAGCCCGAGAAGCCCTGGTATCCACCAAACACACCATTTTGGTTTGGGACAAGGCGTTGAGACAGAAGAGGATCCCGACGGGGCTCAGCCCCCTTTCCCCAGTGTTCATGAACCCGACTTTCTCTCCTGGTCTGTCTCCCCGGAATTTTAAGGCCTGGATTGCAGGAGGCCTAGAGACCCTGGGTCAACTTTTTGAAGGGGGCCAACCCTGTACCTTTGAGCGATGCAAAGAACTCTTTGGGATCCAGGAACGAGATAGGTTCACATATACCAAGCTACGCCACTGGTGCACTCATCCACAGACTCGCCAGGCGGCTACTCTTCCCCCCACAGCCATCGAATTGACCCTTAAGGAGCTCCCGCCCCGAGGAAGAATCTCCAATCTATACAAGCGCCTCCAAGCGGACTTCCTAACCTCCAAGACCCGGTATATGGCCCTATGGGAGGCGGACCTGGGCCATCCGATTGAGGACCAACAGTGGGTTGACATCTGGTCCCAGGCTCACACCTCCTCATCATGCATCACGAATAGAGAGTGCGCCTACAAGACCCTCCTCTGGTGGTACTACCCTCCCCTAAGACTCCACCACATGAACTCCGCGATCAACCCTCAATGCTGGAGGCAGTGCGGCCAAATAGGCTCCTTCTTCAACATGTGGTGGTCCTGCACCAAGGCCCAAGCCTTTTGGAAACAATGCCTGGCGACGATAGCGGACATCACTCAGGTGCGACTGCCCTTGGCCCCCAAACCTATCCTCCTTGGAGCACCGATCCCCGGGATCTACCCCAGGTCTGACCCCAAGGCCAAACTATTGTCACAATGCCTACTTGCGGGTAGGAACGTGATAGCCCGCACCTGGAAAACGAAGGAAGGCCCTCTCATGCCTTTCTGGTGGATAAAAGTCTGGGACATCCTGATCGCCGAGAAGGTGACTGCACCTTGCATCGCTTTCGCAACATCTGGGGTCCGGTATTGGAGTTTGATCAAAGGTTCCTAGCCCTGACTTTCAAGCCCCAACTGGCCAGGAGAACTATTCGGGATGGAGACCCCCTACAGGGAAGTGAAGAAGGAACTTGAGACCGAAGGGTGGGGTGGGAGGAGCATCAAATAGTATTACTGTATGCTACATGTCGCAAGTGATTAAGCTTTGTATTGCCATAACCTGCCTGTTTAAAATAAACATGTTAAAAAAAAAAATGTATATTTCTTGATATAAAAATGTATATAAAATAATATGAAAGATATTTTTATATAAAAATGTATATAAAATATTAAACCTCATATATTTTGCATATGGACTTTTATATAAAAAATAATATGTATTTTTCTGATATGCAAATGTATTTAAAAAATATTGAAAATGAATGTTTTATATAGAATTTTATATAAACAGTAATATTTTGATATAACATATTTTACATTTTGTATTTAAACTTCCCCTAAATTTTTGATATCATTTTATTTTTATATCAAACCCTTAAGCACTCTCTTGTGCACCCTCTCCTAAAAAAAAGCGGTCTGCTGACCCTTCTTGCCTGGCCAACTATTGTTCTATCTCTATCACCTCTTTTTTGGGCAAACTGACAGAGAAGCTGTTCATCCCCCAACTGACCCTTCACACCAAATTGGCATGGAAACTGCTCTCATGAATACCCGTGAAGACCTACTCTCTAACCTGGAATCTAACACTCCCTTTGTTTTCTGATCCTCCTCAATATTTCCTCTGCTTTTCATACAGTCAATCACACCATCCTCACAAACCATCTCCATGATACCCCAGGCATCACAGACAGGGCACTGGTGTGGCAGACCACCTTCATTTCAAACAGACCTTCCCAAGTGCAAATTGTTCCTTTTCTCCCCTCCATCTCACTCTCTACCTGTGGCATCCCTCAGGGCTCTATCCTATCGCCATGGCTCTTCAACATCTACCTCGCCCCTCTGGCCCACCTAATGTCCACTTTCACCCCTTATTTCCAGTGTTACGCATACAACATACATCCCTATTTGAAGCTGACTCGCCCTACATCCTCCTCCCACATACCTGACTGCCTGACTGCTATTCAGGCATGGTTCTCTGCCAATTATCTATGCCTTAATGCCAGTAAGAATGAGGTCATTCTCATTGGGATACCTGATTCTTGCTTCCCCCCACTTTCTGGCCAGTCTCCCTGGGTCTTCTCCCCTCACCCACTTGTGAGGCAAAACATATTGGGATTATCTTTGACTCCTCTCTCTCTTTCTCTCCACACATCATGGACACCTTGCCACGAAGTCCAACTTTCAGGTGCATATCCTCAGGGGCATTCTACCTTTCCTCGCCTACCCCCAGAGGTTCAATGTCTCCAGAGCCCTGGTTCTCTCTAGGCTTGACTACTGTAACAGCCTCTTCCTCAACCTCAACCTACCTCTTTCCTCCCTTTACCCCCTTCAGGTAATCCAGAATAGGACTGCAAGGCTTATCCTTGATCTCAAACACCGGGATGGCATCTCTTCAGCAATAACATCTCTCCACTGGCTCCCGCTGACCACAAGGATCAAATTCAAGATCCTTTGCATTATCCACAAGTCTGTCTGGGGCGCTCTTTACATCCATCTTTCCCTCCCTAAATACCTCCTGGACAGAGTCCTTTTCTCTTCTGGCTCTAACTTTCTGCAAGCCAAGCATTTCTCCAAGCAGAGAGTGGGTGGTAGAACACTTTTCTCCTCTTCTTTCCCTCGCCCGCCCCTGTCCTAATGGACCATCTGCAACTGTGACTGGGGCCAGGTCCCTTCAGTGTATTACAGGGGCCAGACCACCCCCTTCCAGTCCTTCCAGCATCCTTTCCCAGCACTTGCCCTCAGGTCCCCTTTCCTGGACTAGTCCAACTTGGTTGTCACTGTCCACCGCACTCATCCTCCCTCTCGCCCTCTTCCCATGGCACGTGCTGCCTTGCCCCACCCAGTACTTGCCCCCCCACCCTTGGGGGCACCCAACTCCTGCACTTCTCCCTCTACCCCCTCCCTCTGGCACTTACCACCTTGTCATGCACTTTTGGTAGACTTGTCTTTTTGTGATGCAGCATATTTGCCCATGCACAAGGCCTTGTCTCAGCTTCACAGTGCCTATAAAATTGATGAAATATTTAAAATGTGTGCACTGTGACATTGGTATATGAGTATTTGTGTTTCTGCCAAAGATCGCACATGTTGTGCAAACGGTACAGCCATGACTTAGTGGTACAACGTACTAGCGCTGAAGATATGGCAATCATTCAGCCACTCACACAATCATCCAGACACTCACACAATCAATCAGAGACTTCAATATTAAAGCTTGGAACCCACCACCCTTATTGCCATTCCAAACATTAAATTAAACATTAAATAAACACATACTGCACTTTTGGTGCACCTGTCTTTTTGTGATGCAGCATATTTGCACATGCACAATGCTGTGTTTCAGCTTCAAAGCGCCGATAAAGTTGATGAAATATTTCCAATGCATGCAATGTGAAGTTAAGTATTTGGGTATTTGACTTTCTGCCAGAGATTACAGAGGTTAAAGATTGGAACCCACAGCCCCTATTGCCATCCCAGACATTAAATTAAACATTAAATAAACACAGACTGTACTTTTGGGACAATTGTCTTTTTTTGATGTGGCATATTTGCACATGCACAATACCTTGTCTCAGATTGACAGCACCGATAAAGTTGGTGAAATATTTTAAATGTGTGCAATGTGACATTGGTATTTCAGTATTTGAGTTATCGCCAAAGATCACACATGTTGACCAAATGGTACAGCTAGGTTTTATTGGCAGAAAGTACTAGAGTTGATGCAAGTTTTTTAAGGGATATGCGCTGAGTTGTTACACCGGGCTTGAGATGTTTGGCGTTATGTCATGTATTGATGGTGGACTGTTTCTGTGTACAAGACGACCTATTCTGGATCGATATTTGTTCTATTTAGAACCGACATGTCTTCCAACAACTGATGATGCAGCAGGCAGAGTCTCTGGATTGTGGACTGTTGCAACTGACAACTGGCAGCTGTTGGATTTATGGTGATTGATATATCTAATGCAGCACGCCCCATCTTCTTTCGGGGCCCGCAAGACCGAAAGGATGATATGGGTCCTCTGCAGTTTCAGAATAGCCTATGGATGCCCAGCAGGCAAACTCTCTGGCTGTGGATTGTGAAGCCCAGCACCATGCAGCTGTTCGTTCTATGGAGATTCGTGCAGCTGGTTCAACAAATCACTGATTTTCTGGGGACCGAGGATGGGGGTGTGTGCTTCTGCCGGATCAGCAATGGACAGTTCTGGTGTGCAGCCTCTTGCAAGGCCTGAAATATTGACGGGCTTGATGCAACAACGTTTTTCTTCACACACTGGAATGGGCATGACTGGATAGGGGGCCTCAACGAGTGGGGGAAGAGTGTCTGAGATCCAGGAGGGTTATTGTGGTCTCTGTGCTGTACCCGCATTGGCCCGTTACAACCAATATCTTGGAAATGGCCTGCCAAATGGACGCTTAACAGGTGTTCTGCCAGGACATGCCGCCCCCATGTTTTGTACCAGCACCAGGGGCAGGCCAATGGGAGTAGCACATTTAACACATTGCCAACCCTGGAGCAGCACAGGGTCGGTCTGCTTTCAAACCCTGCCCATTGAGTTGCCCCTCCACCCTCGGCACAATCAAGACCCTGGTGGATATTACCGGATCCCTAACCCCCAAAACTCTTTGGTTAGTGTGGGGGTCAGGACCCCTGTATTACCAGCAGCTTCAGGCACATCTCCTGAAGGTTTGGGGGTTTAAACCTACTTTAAAAGTGTACCGGCGCAGGCCAAACTAGCGATGAAGTGGATGCAGGGATGTGCCAATATAAATTCTGGACGCCCCAAGCAGCAGAATTTATGACACAATGTTGAGAATGAGCAAAATGTCATAAGACAACCACAGGGTTGTGAATCCCGACTGCGGCTCAGGTAAATGGTCCCATGGAAGGGGCCTTGGGTGTTACACCTGAGCAGAAGGGGGTGTTCAATGCAAGCAACTGTGTACAGCTGGGGCTGTCACAAGTAGCGCGGTTGTGATTAGCGGCGATGAAGGGGTTGCACCGCTGACTATTTCTGAAAGTGTAGCTGTTGCTAGTTCTGAAGGCGAGAATAATACCAACAGCTCTGCCATTGTCAACATTTAGCTAATGCATCATTTAACCCTGTTGACATCTCAGCTCTTCATTATGTCCATTTTGCAGGGGAATGGGGTTCAAGCTAGTGACACACCATCACCCCTGGTGTTTCTAGACACTGTTTCTACTAATTGTTATACAGCCCTTGAGGTGCTTTTTAAGTATGCTGGCATTGTTAGCATTGGCAGTGAAACAGGTGTATGTATTGATACTGTTGACACTCACAATGCTGAGTTTATTAATATTACTCTTGGTGGTTCTGTTACGCTCACCTGGTCTCTGCAGAGGTGCTTGGGCACGGTTGCAGCCCTCCTGGGGGTGAGGTGGCTCAGGTCTGACTTCGCCCTCTGCGCTTATGTGGGGACTGGTGGTAATACGTGATGCTGCTTGGGACTGCTACTGCATGGAGAATAGGGGGTGTGAATATACCAGCTTGTGCGCCTGATCCCCTTCCAGACCCCTTCTCCCAACCGTGGTACCCATGGGATGCGCTGTCCCTGGAATGCTCACCTGTTGATTAGTTTTGGCAAGCACTCTGTCCTGCTGCTTCTGGCAGGGTCGCTAATGTGACCTGGACTGAGTTCCTTCACTGGTCCCTTGCACGTGGTAGTCCAGGCCTGCTGCGACTAAGCCACTATACTTCAGGTAAGTGTTCCTGTTTGTTGTTTTGTTGTATTTAAAGTTTGTTGTCTTGTATGGCTGTACGTTCCACTTTTGATGTTTGCTCTTTTGCTTTTTTCCCTTGCAGGTGATGTTGCCGTCCCGGCAGAAGCTGCGGAGCTTGAGGTGGCACCCGGAGGGAATGAGGAACGAAGCTGCAGTGGTACAGTAGCTGGTAAGTTGTTAACTAGGGGGTGCGTGGGGATCAAATGTGGCACGGCCCAAGGACAAATGTTCTAAGCTTGTGTTTCTTCTTCTTCACAGGGTCCGAGTTCGTGGATGCGGAATGCAGTGCTGCGGCATCGGGATCAAGATCACTGGATGTCAGGAGATGAGTTTGCAGATGAGGCGATGAAGCACCGGTTTCCTGGTTTCAAAGGTAAGTAAACTGATCCAAGTGGCGGTGAGCGTCACGTTGCACGCGAGTGCACAGTAACGCGAAACACCGGCCTTAATGATGGAGCAGCTTATATAGCTGAGCTTCTGAAGGCACGCCTACCAGGTTCAGCCTGCCTGCCACACCCTGCCACACCCGATGAGTTAGCATATGAAGACCAGGCCTAGGGAGCCACACCCGATGAGTCAGCATATTAGGATGTTCTCTG
The DNA here is from genome assembly GCF_040938575.1 of Ambystoma mexicanum. Taxonomy (NCBI): domain Eukaryota; kingdom Metazoa; phylum Chordata; class Amphibia; order Caudata; family Ambystomatidae; genus Ambystoma; species Ambystoma mexicanum. The sequence continues at coordinate 1,204,058,465 of NC_090934.1, read as the reverse complement.
GAATAAAGGGTGTCCGGACATTTCATCGAAAGTCATTTAGTCAAAAGACATTTGGTCGACGTAATTTGGTCGAAAACCAAATGGTCGAATTTTTATTTTTATTTATATATATATTTTTTAGGTTGTAGTTGAGGGAAACAAGGGGTTTTTTAGAAGAAAAAAAAAGTGAAAATAAAAATAAAAACAAATTCGACCATTTGGTTTTCGACCAAATGGTTTCGACCAAATATCCTATCGACTATTTTTTTTCGACGAAATGTCTGGCAACCGGAATAAAGGCTTCCAGCTCCTGGAAAGTTCTTGTAAAATAAAAGCACTCCTGCACTGAAATAAAGTAAAAGCACTCCTGCACTGAAATAAAGTGTTCCTGCTCACATCTCAATATGAGCCTGTCCAGCCAGGGCTCCTGTGTTTATGGGTCCCAAAGGGACATAAGTGGGTCAAGTGACCCATTGTCCCCATCACTAGATGGTGTAATTTTTGTGTTCTGGGGTCTGTGGCCATGACAGGTACTCAAGAGAGGAGGGTGCACAGGGATGCGGCAGAATACAGTGGTGGGGTTGTAAATATTGTGTCTTTTGGTACTCAATAGGGGAGTGTGCACAATGATCGGGAGGAATACAGTGTTGGGGTTGTTAACATTGCAAATGAGCAGGTGGTAAGTGTTCCACAGCAGGCTGATGCCCCCCTGAGCTTGCATCAACATCACACACAAGCAGCGATACAGCTGTTGAAACACATCCTAACACCCCTTCACAATTCTGACTAGTGAAACTGTTGGTCCAAATGAACAACAGGGTTATGTGACACTGTCTGTATTTGATGTTCATGAGCTGGGAGTTGGTAGCAAAGGGAGTGAAACAGGTGTAGGAATGGGTGTCAATGCAGACACTTTGAATGGCGGTGGTCATGATGTGGGGACGGGTCACAATGCCTGTGACATTAACACTTCAAATGCTTTCAACCCCAATAATATTACTACGGTTACATGTAGGCGTGTATCAGTTATTCAAAAGAACAAGAAAAAAAGAACCCACTTTAAAACAAAGTTACAAGAAAATGCATGCCCTTGTCAAAAGATTAACCCTGTTCTGCAAAGAGAAGGGGATTGTATAATCTATGGTTCAGGGCGCTATTGAAGACATGGAAGGAGCAGTTTTTACACTAATAAAACATTTGAGGGTTGCTAATATCGCCTTATAAGTGGGAACTTGTGGGACAGCCATAGGGCCACAGTCAGATGCCCCACTAGCCAATGGGGCAGTTGTTGAGCACAGCACACCATTCACAGGATTATCTTGTAATGCATTGTGTGAAACATCCACATGGGTGCAGCCTGACACTGCGTTAGACACGTCTCAACAACTTGACAGCAGCACAATAGCCCCATAGGATCCCACAAATTTGGAAATTCACCACGCAACCGCTATCCCACAGAGACTCGGTCAGTCTACTACAGTGATTGTGGGTCCCAACTCAGCTACTCCCCTGTCAATAACCGCTCAGGGAATATCACTGTTATCAAATATACCAGATAAACGCAAAGAGTTATTACTATCAAATAACGACCCCCATCACACCAGTGTTATTAGAAAACATAAAACAAATCATGACCAGGTACACATCCCCCTGAACCCCGGGGGTTCTGGTGAAATTAAAAACACAACCATTGTCACCGACATTGACACAACTGATTGTTTAGACTGGGGCGGATATTTGTTTCAGCACTGTCCCAACGACACAGCGCGAAACTTGAACTGAGCCAGGACCCAATCTCAGAGCTATTTAAAATCTTTAAAAAGGCCTGTTTGGTTATATCCAGATGTATTCATCTTAGCATACCGCCGGCACCGACTCCCCACACACCAGAGGCCCCAATTTATTTGGAGAGGGTGCAGATCTATCAGAGAAGTTTTAAAACATTCTTGGCCATAGAGTATTATGCGGAATTTAGATACATGAACTTGGACCAGTTGGGCTCAATTGGGCACAGACGAACAGTCGTGACACAGACTGTAGAAACACTGGTTCGACAGATTTTGGAAACCGTCTGCCCCAATGATGTTGTCCAAATAAGAATGCAGGCCAAGGGTTTAAACAGACCCTGGTTTACAAGATTATCCCCTTGTGATACTTTCTGTGTCTTACAATTTCTGGAGAATTTACAGACTTCTACAGAGCAAGACCGAGATCCTGTGTTTTGCATCGCTAAGAATAGTGGCACTAGTTGTTAGACTTTGTTCCGGCTGTGTTTACAAACCTTTTAGAAAAAATCTGCACTACCACATCATAAAATCCAAAGGCAGATGGTTGTCAAATTTTGATCATGGGCCCTTAAATCTCTGTCTGGCGTATAGTCTCATAGGTTTAATCAAGCCATGGAGCATAACGGATGCCGATATATATGTGCAAAAGCTCTGCAAGTACACAAATAGCTGCGGGCACCGAAGGACACAGCGCTAGGGTTTGGACGGCTGTCTCTCTTTGCCGAATATTTTGATAGACCCATCAAGTTACTCTACTTTAACAATGGGGTGTGGCGATATTTTCCACTAAAGTCTAAAACAGCCAGAAATGCTTTGTATGTTTTACACCACAATGACCATGTATACGGTGTAATATATCTAAATTTTTTCCTGGGGGCTAAAAATCTCTATCAGCACTGCCATCACATTTCGAAAAACAAAAATAGACACAGTTGTCAGTATCACCGTCGCTTGTGTTTAAGAGAGGAATGTCAAATTCTTAACGAAAAACCTACAAAATGACCCCAGTGTCACGTGTTCGCGAGGTCTCGGGTCTTTCTAGAAACACACATTTGGAAACCGGCCTCAGGGTAGGTTGTGTGGGAACTGCACATTGACTTCCCCACCTGCAAAAAATGTCTCCCCGAGAGTCACAACTTTAATGGCGTAATCTGTAGGGGGTGTAAAGTTTGCATTGTCGACACTGATTAACACCTGTGCTTAATGTCAGTCAGTAGACCTGAAGATAAAACCGAGGACTACATAGTGTATGATATGGAGGCCCGTCAAGGTAATGTAACCCACCAACCAAACTATATCTGTGCCAGATATCTAACAGGTGGCAGCTGTTGGGAATTTACAGGTGACTTGTGTGTGGCGGCCTTTATCAGAACTTTTATAACAAACAAATTCACAGGTTTATACCCTTCTAGCACATAATTCCAAATGGCTGTCTTCGTGGTACCTCTACAGATACGTTTTATTGACTCTTTGAACCTTTTACCCATAAAACTCAGCAATCTTCCAAGAGCTTTTAGTTTCCCCATTTCAAAGAGTTTCTTTCCCCATCTTTTCAACATGGCGGTTAACCAGAACTACATAGGCCCAGTTCCAACCCGGACCAATACAGCGCTCAATACATGATGACTAGTGAGAAAGATCAGTTCATAGGAAAGATCAGTTCATAGGGTGGTGCAAGGCGAATGAACATGCGTGTTTGACTTTCGTAAGGAGTTAAGGGCCTACTGTCAAGATATCAACATTTTAAGAGAAGCTTGTAATTTGTTCGGGGATGTGATCATACAAATAACTTGTTGTGAAACATCTATAAAGGGTGGGACACACGTTTTATACGTTAATCCTTTTTAAAGCACTACGCTTGCTAGCTGCTGTATGCAAATCTACAGACAACTGTAGCTAAAAAACTGAAACAATCACACTGCTCTCCCAGGATTCATAACATGGGCCACAGAAATTTTATTCCACGGCATCAATTCAATGTGTCTTATACATCTCAGAGATTGGAAACATCTATATACAACACGCCCTAAACAGCAGCAGTGAGAAACGATATGGTCAATATTGGTTGGATGGCTATGCAGTGGTTCAAGGGGTGGAAACAGCCTACGAATTCAACGGCTGCTATTATCTCAGTTGTCCCAATTGTTATCCCATCAGGGGTTTCAGTACTTTTGATGGGTACTACCTATTACCAGCTTTATAGATGCTGCCTGTTGAAACAGACGTTCCTAATCATCAATATCTGGGAATTAGAGTGGCATGCGATGGTCCAGAACAATCTTGATGTGTGCCGTTTTCTTACGGAGAGGGATCTGCACGACCCCGTAAACTGCTTAGATGGTTATACAGCCATGGCACAAATGCTTTAAAGCTACATCATTGCATCTCAGAGGGTGAGCAAATACACTACCTAGATTTAACCAGTTTATACCCCTCTGTGAATAATGACAAGCCCTATCCTGTGGGACACTCAGAGATTATCGGTAGGAATGTTGGTGATATAGACCAGCATTTCTTTCGAATTAGGTGCAAGGTCTACCCACCTAAGGTCTTTACATACCTGTTACCCTATAGATGCAATGGTAGACTAATGTTTCCACTCTGCTGTACATGCATCGAGTTAAAACATAATGTGTGCGGGCACACGGATGAAGAGTAAAAGCTGGCAGGGCATTGGTGGGGGATCAAGCTACAGACAGCTTTGAACCAGACATATCGCCTCGGGTGCATACACGAAATATGGCATGTTAAAACAATCACCCTCAATCTCTTCTGTGATTATGTCTGCATGTTCCAGCAGCAGAAACAGGAAGCCTACAGCTTTCCTGTCAGTTGCGTGGATGATTCTGCTAAACAGGCCTACATAGATGATTATTTTAAACATCAGGGCATACGCTTGCACATGGAAAACATCAAGGACAACCCTACATGGCGGTTATGGCTTAATTCGTTTTGGGGTACGTTTGCACAAAGAGTTAATTTGTCCAACACAACCATCATCACAGACCCCAATGTGCTCCACACATATCTATTTGATAAGTCATACGACATGAGCAGCTGCGTGTTCATAGACAAAGAAACTGTGTGTCTGTCCTGCCGCTACACTCTGGAATATCCAGCAACTTCAGACAACAAAAACATATTTATAGCCACATTCACAACCGCTCACGCTTGCTTAAAACTGTTTGCTGTGATGGAACAACGGTAGGAGTGGGTTCTGTATCACGATACCAATAGCGTTATTTTTGTCAACCGCCCCAGGGATGTCAACTCGCCCACCAGAGATTATCTAGGGGATCTAACTTCAGAGCTAGATCCTGGTGAATAGATTGTGGAGTTTGTATCTACGTGTCCCAAAACAAATGCCTATTGCACGTGTCTAGAGGCGTTCAGTATGAAGGTGAAAGGTATAACGCTAAACGTTAACAACACTGTCACTATACATTTTGTAAGTTTGAAAGATCTGGTGCAATCCTTCGTAATGGATTTTATGTGTAACACCCCACAGTCTAACATTGTTACACATCCAGGTATGATGACCGATAAAAACAGTGGAAAATTAGCACTGACACACTACAAAAGACGCTCAGTGTTGTGTTTCAAAAAAGAATTCTGGCACCGGACGGATTGCTGCACCCCTATGGCTATTAAATATGTTGGGGGTTAATCTCTTACACACGTCAAACAATTCCACAGTGCCCTTGACATCTCTCAACCTCTAAATTACCTGTGCCACAGAGGTGATGCATCCGTCACAGCTGAGTGTCTAAGAGTTTATTATTTTAATGTGCATGTTTATTTTTTCCTTTTGCATTAAATTGCTTTTACAATTAGATTCTTTTCCTCTCTGCATTGAACCGTTTGTGCATAAGCTTTTTTTCCCTTTATGTATTAAATATGTCTTTTTATAAAAAAAGTTTTTTCAAAATCATAAAATGGGCTGGCTCTTTATTAATAGTTCCTTTTTAATATGTATAATAACACCGATCGCTTGTTTTTGTAAAATAAAATGTTATTTTATTGATAAGTGTAACGCTGGGCTGTGACGTGGCAACAATTTTTAGAGAAACAGTTTTCTATGTTTGTAATCACCCGTTGTAAGTTAAGACACAGAGTAGAACTCTGTTTCTGTTCTAGATACTGGCTTTTTTTATTTTCACAGATGTTGCCACAAGCTCTTAATGGCCCTTTGTCTCTGTATATTTCCACCAACTTCGCGACTGTGTATTATAAACAACACATTTTTAATAACATTTAAAACAGAGATTTTTATTCAGATTTTATTAACAATATTTTGGGTTATGAGATGCTACACAACATTCCTATTGGCTTCAAATTCGGATGTAGCAGCAGTTACTTCATAGGCACTCTTTCACTGCATCGATAAGCAAACATACTTAATAGAGAAACGATTGACAAAAATTCATAAAGTTCCCTGTCAAACAGCCAATGTCCTTCAACGCATCGAAAACTCTGTTGCAGGTTGGCCTCCTTCAATCAAAATGAGGGGCCAGTGGTGACGTTAAATCACAGAAAAAGCTTTTGTTCTGCTTTTGCCAGTAGTTGTCTATTAGCGGGCGTCTGTTGTTGACGCATATGTTCGCGATACATAAAGGATTGTTACATTCCCTTCTGTATATCTCTGTTAGTGCTTCCAGATCACAAAGCAGCCTTGGACATATAGTACTCAAATGCTCCTTAAGTAAATCCAGCAATAATCATTGGACACATCCAACAGCGGGTTTCACATTAAATTGATCACTTTACAGCCAGTGTTCATATTTCTTTTCCTGCAAATAAGTGCAAATACATATGAAAACATCTACAGTCTCAGTCCTCATAGGTCAGTTTATGAGGCCTCATGCACATTGCTCTACCATACTGTCCTTGATATATCCCCCCACAAACTGTTTTCTCAACGATGCTTTTAACACACAACGGCCACCCCCTTGTAAACTGCTTAGTTTTCAAAAGGGTTTACTCTCAGATTGTATAGCCCATAATGTTTTAGATGCGCATCGTTCAGTCCCTAAACCAACCCTTAGCTGCGTTAGTGGGCGTGTTATTCGCATCATTTCTACGGTGTACCGTTGTTTCATTGACAGGCATTTTCATGATTGCCTTTTTTACAAATACATAATTACAAAAATGTCATCGAAATTAGGGGGGCAGATGAGGGGTTGGGGGCTTGGGAATAGTTAATAATAGGTGGGATAGGGAGCTTTTGGGGGGATTTCAATTACTTTTTTTGTAATAGTGTCCTTGTAAAAATGCCTGTCGGTGAAACAACTTAGAACCGTTTGTACAAGGTGTTTAGAGCTCAGGATGTGAGATATTTTACAAAGCGAATTATCCATATATAGATATTTCCCAACACTCATTAGCATCCTGTCGGGGGTCATCAATTTTATGTCTTGAGCACCACCTGTGAAAGTGTTGTTTTAAATACATTTTCACCAGTATGGCCATAAAATCTTGTATGGACAGAATATCAATCCAGGTCACAGCCAATGTGACAGTGTCATCTTTTACGCTGCCAGTCTCCAGTACACAGGCTATTCTCGCTATCCCCCAGGTTTTCAATTTAGTTTGAACAGTAAACACAATAAATATTGATAGTTTCTGCTACAGCTTCGCCCTTCTCAACGCCATCCACTTTATTGGTTAGAGGCTGTAAACAAAACAGAGATGCATGGTTTTAACTATAGTTAGTTCTTATACCCTTCAAAATACAAATGCTCACTTTAAAATATACCCACTGTTGAACAGGCAGTCTGATAGCTAGGGCGCTTCGAACCCTGGTTTCCCTGATGCTCCAGTGGGGCGAAGTCACTCTCTGGCATCATGGCCGCCTGTAGAACCATAGATTCATATCCACTGTCTTCAGAAGCCACATCGACCACAGATTGCCCCCCAGGTACCATGCCCATCGGCTGCTCCAGAACCACATCATTGCCATTCCAGGTTGCCATTTCCAGATTAGCAGCTGTTATGGGCACATGCTCCTTAATTTTTTTAATGCAGTCTCCAACAGGGCACCACTTAACCATCACAGTGAATGGCGGCTTACTACCAACAGAGAGTGTAGACATGTTCTCACAGAGCTCAGTGGCATTGCAATCCGCCATCAAGTACTGTGCATCTTCCAGCTCATCACCCCCATTAGAAAATACGGGGTATAACTATCCTCAGAACCCCCGGGGCTTTGAGGGGGTTTTTTCCCCTCATCATAACTGTAGCTGTTCATAATCGTTGTTTCATGAATAGCCCCTGGAAAGCTGAAAGAGCGCCTATGTCTACCAGGCCTACTACAAAGGCTATATATCCGGGTTGTAAGCCCCTCCCCACACAATCACAGCTTTAGGGCAATCCCTTTAGATCAAAATGTATATTAAACATTCTTGGGATTTTCAAAATATATAAAATGTATGTAAAAATTATTGGGGTTCAATAAAATTATTATCAAAAACTTTGTGGGGTCTTATCAATATGATATAAATGTATACTGCTTCCTATCAGAGCGGGTGGAACCCCTGTATCACTCTGCAAAACCCTAGATTCACAGTCCCTGTCTTCAGAGCTCACTTTGCTCTTGGTGCTCGACCGAGCAACATCGTCAAGCACTGCTCCCATCTCTATATGGATTTTATTTAAAATGTAAATTCAAGTTATATCAAAACTGATATAAATTAGAAAACACTTCATATCCAATATAGATTGGCTATAAAATCAATATCAAACATTTTTAAACCCTTTTTATAACAAATGTATATTAAGTTTAGATCAAAGCACATCAAAAGGAGGCGGGACTAAGGCCGGAAGCAGGGGGCGTGACCACAAGTCAACATGTTGACTTGTGCAAAAGAAGACCCCTTCTACTACTGCCATGGCATGAACCTCTTACTTTCTCCCACAGGAGCTCTGCCTTCTCTCCATCGCCTCCCAAATCGAGATGAGGGCTGGCACTATCACTATGCACTAGATCTTATCTTCTTCCCCCCAGGGATCCACCCTATGCGGTTAAGTCACCAGTACTGGTTCCTCAAAACCTCCAAGCCTGGCTGTTACCAGGGAAAATGCATGCATTCAGAGCTGAACAACCGAACCTCCAGTACAACACAGGAGTTAAACTAGCTTTTACATTTTAAAGCGGCCCTCGTTTCTGTTTAAAAAAAAATCAAACACCTATTGATTAAATACTGTTTTGTTAAATATGCATGCCTGTAACTTCCAAAGGAGTGTTACAAGATGATGCAATGAGGATTCAACGTTGTAGGATCCCACCAGTTTGCAGGGGTCCTCGGGAACACTGACCAGCCAGAAGTAGAGTTGCAAGGGTTTAAGAAGTGTCAGGAAGCCTCGCACCTCCAACAGTTGGGGAAAATGATACCATTATGGTGCAGAGCCTTTCTGGTTCGTAGGTTTATATTCCGGCCATAGCATCATTTAACTACGGGTTTTTTTTTCACAGAATTTATAAGTATTTTAAAGCAAAATGTTAACCATAATGCCTCTTCAACTAAAACGTTTTCAGGGATTTTCAAAGGGTTTTTTCACAGTAGTGTAACCATAATTGAGTTTAAGTTCTTTTAAGTGAATTTCTTAGCTTTTTCGATGTATTGTAATGTAAAGTGGCCTTGTAAAGTGACAAATTTGCCTTTTGGTAGCATCTTGGTGTTGTGCCCTGTAGGATGGCAAAAGAGAAGTTATTGGAAAGCGAGGAAGAGGCACAATGCGAAACATGAAATGTTGCTGGGTGCAGATGGGAATACCCTCTGTTCTGTGTGCTGTATGCTGGTATGTTTCTGGGTGACTTGTGCAAGGGCTCTTGCAGTATGTGTGTACGTGTATCTGGGAGGGAAGCCCAAGTGTAGGTGTCCTGTTTGGTTTAAAATGAAATTGGTTCCTTATATTGCACTTCATGCCAGACTCCAGCCTGTACGTTTGGGGTCAGGACTGGGTATCAAACCTGTGCTGCTCAGTATAGTCTTGCTTCGAAGATGAAAACATTTCCCCTGAGCTATCTTACTTGATGGTTTGCTGCTAACAAGGTCTTCTCTCTTTGTCAGGTTGGATTGTGAGTTGCTATAGGGCTGTGGGGGACAAACAGGTGGAATCGGTGTAGAGCTTAGATGGTGTTAGTGTTTGATCAACGCTGGCCAACGGGCCCGGCATTCGCCAGGTCTGAGATCCGGCTTCAGATGTCTAGCCGGATCTCGGGACATGGCCTGCATTGTAACGATGCCCTCACGTCGTCCCCTGGTCACTGAGGTGTTGTTTCCTGTCGGCGAACCTGAGGGCTTGATGATCTAACCTGCTCTGCAGCGCACAGAGCAGATTTGATCAAAGAGCCCCCAGCTTTACTGATGGACAAAGATGCCTCAGGCTCGGTGTTCTAATCTGCTCTATGCAAGCACACACAGAGCAGGTTACATTACTGAGCCCCCAGCTTCCCATGTAGTCCCAGCTTCGTCTAGGAACCAGGTTAACACGCACGCTGGGGGCTCGTGATCGGTGCATTTTCCTTGAAATTGATTCTGGTTTTTGTAGTCTCTCAAGATAGATGGGGGGTCACAATTGCAGGGACAGAGCAAGCCACACAATTTTTGGGGAGGGGGGGCTGGATTTATTTTTTATTTATTTATTGTGTATTTGTAAGACACTTGTACATCAAGAAATTGTGTTCCAAAGTGCCCACAGGGCAACAGGCAGGGAACATGGGAGCAAAAGACAAAATGTATAACAATATGAGAGAAAAAAAAGAGTCAGTCCTACTAGGCCTTGTGAGTATTCAGAGCTTGCAAATGCAGAGAGAAAAGAGACAAAGGAGGCGCGGGGGTGGGGGGGGCGCTAGGAGTTCCACAGAGGGGAAGTCCAAGGGAGTCAGTTGCAAGCACCAGTTAAGTGCCTGGTAGAGGTCATTTGGAAAAGAGTGGTCACCTGCCAATACAATAGGTGCAGGCCTGTGGTCCTGTGAGACAGCACAAGCCAGTGAGTGCCCAAAGGCAAGTGCTGAAAGTGGGCGGAGGATGAAGGCGATTAGGGGGGCCCAGGACCAAGAAGGACACATAAGTGCCCTGGTCACCAATCGCTGCGACTGTGGTGTTTATCATGGCAGGGAGAGGGGAAAGGAGGAGGTAGAAAGGAGAGTCTTGAGGAGTTTCCTGAATTTGAGGCGATCCGGCTCAAGACAGAGAGGATGGGTGAGGGTGTTCCAGAGAATGGAGATAGCAGAGGAAAGAGATTGGCCACCAGTTCACTGCTTTAGAGAAGTGCTTGACATGCAAAGAGTTGGAACTGGAGGAACGTAAAGATCTGGAGGAAGAGTATTTGATGAGAGCAAGTTGTAGATAGCGTGGTCCCTGGCCCCAGTCAGCCTCATGGATGATGCAGAGGGATTTGAATTTGATCCTAGCTGCAACCGGGAGCCAGGGAGAGATTTTAGGGCTGGAGAGATACGGTCCCTGAGCTTGAGGCCAAGGATAAGTCTTGCAGCCCTATTTTGAATAAACTGGAGGGGGCGGACAGTGGAAGGCAGTTTTGAAAGCTGGTAGTGAATGGGTCATTAAACCTATTTCGCTTTGATCCCCACCTGGATCGCAGTAGGCTGAGTAGATATTGCGCCTTTCTTTGGCCCATTAGATGCATATTTCACCCCCAACTCACCAGAGGGATATCAAGGATTGTGTAACAAGTGGGGCCTTCAGCTAACGTAGTAGGGCTCGCCCTAAGGAGTGCCGGAAGAAAGAACTCGGCTTGCCCTACCCCCGACTGAATCTGTAGGAGCTACCAAGCATAGCGAAGGAGAGCGAACCAACCCAGGTGGGTTCAGAGACGTTCTCTCAGAGGAAAATGTTTAAAGAATGGATTGAAATGGTGAATTTTACAGTACACTTTCTGTGATAAATTAGGTAAGTCACACAGTTTACAATCGGTTTTGTAGGGTAAAACATGAAAGAATTCCATTAGATGCCAAGTCATCAACAATGCACAGGAGCATTTTCAAGCACATGTTCATTATGCCTTTGTCCACTGTATGCCAGTACCCAGCAAGTGTGAAAAAAAAGTCATACTGATTGTGACTCTTAGTGGGGCATCTAGGAATGCTTGTATGCATTCGTGCAGCGATTTAGGAAATTCGAATTTAGGTGGCAATAAAAATAGCGCAATGTGTCCGCGCTTGGCACATTTCTACAGCTGATCTGGGATGGCTTCCTGGGCAGGCCCGCTGCTCCTGCAGTGTCGGGCCTCGTGCCAGTATTGCCACATCAGAAAATACTCATGTTTGCTTTCTCCATGATGCCAGGAATTATACTATGACAAACTTGTTCATGCTAGCTCTGCCAGTATATGCCGGATCCCCATGTAAGAACATGCTCTTGTTGGCTTTGCCTTAATGCCAGTTAAAAAGAAGCCATGCCACAGTGAGAAAACATGCCTTTCATGGTTAGCTGGTACAATAGTTAAGTGTGTGTGAGCTGCAGGTCACAGGTGCAAGGCCTACTCAGCTTTTCATCCTTTTGTGGTCAATAAATGAGTATCAACTTCGGTTGAGTGATCATTTTATATAAATATGTTCTCTGTACAGTGCTTTGCCGAAAGTGCTATACAAATAACAAATCATTATCATTACACAAATACCCCATATAAGAACACTCATAATGTTGTATTTGCTCCCTAATGCTAGTAGAAAATGCCATGGAACAGTAAGAAAACATTTCTTTACAGGCTGCATGAAGCCCCCCACTCTGCCTATTTAAGAACACTTATCATGTTGGCATTGACCTCAACACCATTATAACAATGGCATGCCACAGTAAGGAAAAATGTCCTCCCCATGTAAGAACACTCACAAAGCTGGCTTTATACAAAAATGACATTAAAACATGGCATGCTCCTGGTAGAAAATGGTCATGCTCCAATGTAGGCGCCAGGATCGGACTGGCCTATAGGATAAAAGTGCAATGCCAGAACCAAAAATGCAAAATGCTAGTGTGGGCTGGTTTTTTGGTCAAAGTGGTCCACTGTTTTGCCCAATGTGGGCCAGTTTGATGAGTTACTTCACTCTGCGGCTAGTAGTTTTGACCTGTGCTGCTGGATAAATATTCTATAAAATGTACAATTTGCATCACATTTTACTCCACCTTGGGTACTATTCAAACAGTCTGTCACAAAAGGAATAAATTGCCATTTGCAACTGTGGGCCATTTTTCCATTGGTGCCCAAGACAATTTAATGCCCCAGTCCGAACCGGGCACTTGCGCACACACACACTCTCCCATACAGCTTCTGTCATTCACACAAGCACCCATAACATTCACACTGCATTCTCATTCACATGCAATCGCACACATGTTCCCCCTTCACACTGCATTCATTCCTACGCATGCACTTAGACACCCCCTCACATACAAACATACATGCATGCATGCACTCATGAGTAAGTTGTGTGTGTGTGTACCTACTGTGAAAGGTTTGTTGATAAACCGTGACAAAATAAATACATAAATAAATAACATACATGCACTTACACACACCTTCACATGCCTGCATACATATATAGATGCATACAATCCACACATACACACAAACACAAAAGGCTTTTTTGTTCCGTACTCTTTCCCTCTGGATGCTCTCAGGCCCTTCCCTGTCTATGCCTTTGCATCTCACAGGCTATTTAGTTCAACAAAGGAAAGCTAATCATTGGGGCAACGAGCCAACTATAAGTTGAGCCCCGCAGTGAAGCCTTTAACATCCACGTAGGGGGTCTATTGATATCATCCCCTGCACAGACTTGTGTCCTCTACATGTATGCCGAGTCTGCAGTCAGGTAAGAGACTATTTTCTTGCCTTGGAGAGCAGTGTATTTACTCACTTTTAAAGTTTAAAAGTACATTTAAAAGTAAGTAAATACACCGCTCTCCAGAAGTGACAAATGTGAAATATTTTTACCGTCTGAGCCCGAACTGGGCCTCACAGCATATAGATGACTGCTGCATCAAAGTGAGGGCTTCAGCCCTCCCAAGCCCATGCCTGGCGCCGCCCATGCACAATCGTACATGTTTTGCCTGACATATTTCTATGTTTATAAAAGATGGCTTTAAAAGTACACAAACCATAGTAAGGGATGCAGCCAAATATGTAAATCCGTATATTTATATATATGTGTGCGTACAGGTTTGTGTACTTGCAAGCCATCTTGCATAAACCAGAGCATTGGTGAAAGCCAAGCAGGCGGGTGAGGCGTGCAAGTGAGTCGCGATTGCCCGGGATGTCAAGTGGCACGAGGTCTTGGAATCCTGGAGACTGTACCTCATCAGATGATGGAACCCAAAGCGATTTTAAAGTGGCAATGTTAGCATATTTTTGGGTGCACCACTGCCATGGAAGCGATTTAAAGTGAAATGTATGCACAGTGTGGATTTTGGAAAAGAATTAGAGTGAAAGAAATTGCACCATTTTTAAACTATTATTTTGAACATTTCCTTTGAGCGGAGTTCAACTGCCAGCTCCACCCCCTCGAAAGGCCGCCTCCTTGGCACTCTTGCCCTCCTCCAAACTCCACCCCAATCCCGGTCCTTGTGGGATACCCCTTCAGATTGTTTCTATTTCCGCCATTGTGTATGATAGAGGGGGGTACAGGTTGGTGTATATCTGCAATGGGCGAATGGCTAGTGGATGTGCCTGGCATAACATGGAAAATGGAATTGTGAGTTGGTTAGTGAGGGCCACAATCAAGAAAGCACACACCGCAAAATATAACATGGTATAGTAAGAAATGAAAAAGCAATACCTCGTCATGACTGACAGCCACTGTGCAGTGTCCACCGGGCCACAGCGGACACATCATCATGGTGCATGCTTCATGGTATGCAGCCAAGCACAGGGGGACATTCCCTTTGGTCATGACCAAGGCATAGCAAACACACTCACAATGCACACTGTGCACGGCTAACACTGAGCCTGAGGCCATGTGCACAGCAAACATATCCACAGTATTTACTGGCAATGCCCGGCAGCCTTGCCCACTGGGTTTGCCTGCATCAATGCCCATTGGGCATTCTGTACTCTGCCCCGAGCATAGCGTGCATACCCACAGTGCCCACTGGGCATGGTCTGCAGTAATGTCCTGTGGACATTCTACTTGCGTATATCCCTGGACACAGTGACCACACTCACTGTGCCTATTGGTAATGGATGGATGCACTGTGAAGACTGTGTCCAAAGCAAGGCATTCGTCGACGCCCCAAACAGAGTGAACAGACCCACAGTGCTCCCTGAACTTGGCTTGTGAGCATGCCCTGGGATTTGGGAACCACGCCCAATACTCAATAGACACTGAAGACGGCTGTGGGTTACAGCAAATAAACCACAAGTGTCCACTGGTTATTCTGCGTGTGCTCCTCTGCACTTTTATTTCAACACGAGCACCACACACCCTGAATGGACTCCATTTTGAAGGAATGCTTTTCCAACGAGGGAAGTCATAAAGCGGTGCCGAGTGATGGGTGCTTCAGGAACCATAACTGGTGAAAGTGCGGGGGTTTATTGTTTTGAAAACACTTGCAACAGTAATCTGAGTGCAGCGTCCATTCACAGAAAGGAGGGTTGTGCAAACATAATACCTTGTACTGTGCTTAGAAGCAGGAAGATGACAGAATTAAGTGCTAGATGAACATGCAATATTAATACCAGCAAACCTGTCCCTGGCCTTCTTAAGCTGTTCGCATTGCCGTTCCCTCGCTTTCCCACTCTTCCTCCTCTCTCCTCCGTCAGAAATGATAAGCATTAATTACATTGGCCCCTCCCTCGTTCTGCATTATTTCAGCTGCCTTAGGATTAATGTGCTGTTTCACCACAGGTTATCTGATTAACTATATATATGTTTATAAACAAATCTACCCAATTTCATTACAATCCAAATATTCTTTATTTCGGCAAAACCTTGCCACAAAATATGTCAGTCATAAAACCCAAAAGGAAAATACATTAAAAGTGACAATTTCAGCACATGTTCTGTACATCACACCAAGAAACAGCATATAAATACACTTAAAGATTAAAAAGAGTTCCTCTTTTCCTAAAAGCGAATCTAAAAATGTTCACAACTATTAGAATAGGGACTTGATTGCATTACAAAGAGTTGCAGGAGCACCCTGATCGTCCAAAGTTTCTCAGAAGTGGTTTCTCGGCATGGTATAAAAGGTGGTTGAAAGATCTACGAATGTCAAACATATATATATATATATATATTGGGAGTTCAGCCGCACGTATGTCATGATTCGCCGTTTCCACCCCTTTTGGACTTCATGGTCCATCAGGCACCACAACATCGTACCTGCTATCCTACCAACATGGCCGACACCAGAGAAAAGCTGCTATCTAGTGTTTATGCAAGACTTGTTGCTTCCTAGAAAACAGGCACACCCCCGCGGCTCTGCGCGTCTCAAAGGTAACCTTCTGAGTACCCGGCAAATGCATTCCTAACTTCCCTTCATCTTCCGTGCTACTCCTCCGATAGTTATCGGTCCCAAATTCCTTCCTGGTGTGCTTATCTTGCTCCGGGCGCTCCCGCCTGACGGTCCGCCCGTTCCTCTCTCTCCCCGGGCCTTCGGTCCTGTCCTTCCGTGCTCGCACACTGCTAGCTGCACTCCATGAGCATTACTACACCTCCCTTGTTCCTATATCCATCCGGGTATTGACCGTTGCTCACCTTACCTTCCTATACGCAACGTTTACCTTCTCTCCGAGGCTGGTGTCCGATCTACACACTGGAGGCAGAACATACCCGACCATACCTGTATAAATCCCGAACGTCCAGGAACAAAGAAAGACCTCCAAGAAAGAAGACAACACAGGACAAACAGGTGAGACAAGGGCCTGAGTGTGACAACGTATTTTTGTAAAATAAGGTCCAACCTCATAACTTGATCCCTTGTCGAAACCCTTGGCCTAAAACCCACCTGGACATGAAAGAGGATATCTAACTCAGGTACACAGTCCTCCATGTGATGTAAAATAATCCTTGAGTAGATTTTTGCACGGGAGTCGATCAGTGAGATAGGTCTATAGTTAGATGGTTGGGCCCTATCTCCCTTCTTATAGATCGGAATGATAACGGCCTCCCTCCAACTTTGCAGTGGCGTATTCGTGCAGAAAACATCATTTAGAAACTTTGTAAGAACGGGGGTCCAGATAGCAGATTCATTTTTTAAGAAATCAGACAGAACAAAGTCTGGGCCTGGGGTCTACCAGTTTGCTGCCCGAGTATTGCCCACTTCACTTCTAACAACGGGCTAATCGTGGCATCTCCAGACTGCAAAGTTATCTCTGGTGCTATATCTATACAACCTCTGGCCTATCCCCTTGGTATTGGTAGACAGTCTAGGGAGTAGAGAGCACTTATCCAAGGAAAGGTTATTTGTAGCAGATTCAGAGCCAGGCTTAATATTCACTTTTACTAAGCGCCAGAGCTCCTTGCTACTGTGGGACCCTGCTGCAGTCTCAAAGGCCTTCCAAATGTTCTTACTATGACCTGCCTTCTTATTGACCAATAGGGACTTAAATTCATACCTTAAGCTCTGTACTCTCCCCAATATTCTGCTGTGGTTTGTCTTGAGTGCCTTTACAAGTCTGTCCTTCGCTGTTCTACACTCAATATCAAACCAACGATGTGGCTTGGGAATCAAACTAGAGCTGCCTAATCTTGTGACAAAATGGGACATCCTCTCCCCCAGTAGGTTGTAGAAATTGATATGTGTGTAAATCGCATCAGTTTCAGAATAACTGTCCAGTCCTGAAAGTAAGGCCCATATATTGATACAAGAAAGGCATTAGAGGCAGGAATAGCCCACCTTCAAGTCATTATCCTTTTCAGATCCTTAAGACCAGGCTGTGAGGCAGGAAGCTTCATCATACCTATCTATCTGGCCAAATCATTTCCAGTAATAGTGAGACTATTAGTGATTCATGATCACTTGCTGCACGCTCTAGACATTTGACTCTATTATACCACAATGGGTCATATGTACCATAATAGAGTCAATAGAGTTTGCTCTGAGTGCGAAAGGAGGCATGAGCCGGTGAGTACTCTGTGAACCTTTCATTAAAAGCTCTTAAACCATGGGGTTGCAATCTTGCATTTATAATCCCTGCAAATGGGTATTTACACGATGATGAAGGGGCTGATAAAGCTGGAATCCCCCATGGCTCATGCTCTCTCGACAGTCTCTGAAGAGGGTTGGTTAGAGTCTTCTACTCGGCAAGTGAGATCGTCAACCATTATCCAAAGCCTATTAGGAAACTTGGCCAAAAGATTGGACATTTAATTTAAAGCCAGTTTCAATTGGGCGACTGATGGCAGATTTTGCTTCAGTTACACATTCAATATGTATGTGGTTAATCCCCCCTTGAACCACAGCACCATGCAAAGCAAATCCGGAGATTCTAATTCCACTGGTTTGCAAGAGGCCCCAACACTAGAATGGGCCCAGATTAGCATGCCTGCTTTTGGTCGGTCACCCTCTTCTCGCTTTGACTGCTGGTTTAAAAAAAAGTGTAATAATTGGTGCAAATACACCGCAAGTGTCCACTGATTATTGTGCGTGTGCTCCATTGAAGGTTTATTTTAACACGAGAACCGTCAAACACACACCCTGAATGGACTCCATTTTGAAGGAATGCTTTTCCAACGAGGGGAGTCAAAAAGCGGTGCATGGCTTTGGCCGAGTGATGGGCGCTTCAGGAACCATAACTGGTGAAAGTGTGGGGTTTTGAAAGCACTTGCAACACTAATCTGAGTGCAGTGTGCATTCACAGAAAGGAGGCTGTGCAAAAACAATGCCTTGTACTGCGCTTAGAAGCAGGAAGATAACAGAATTAAGTGCTATATGAAAATGTGATATTAATGCCATCAAACGTGCCCCTGGCCTTCTTAAGCGCTTCCCCGAGCCGCTATCCTCGCTTTCCCACTCACTCTTCCGCCTCTCTCTTCCCTGTATCTCCCTCTGTCAGAAATGATAAGCATTAATTACATTGGCCCCCTCTCTCCTTCTGCATTATTTCAGCTGGCTCAGGATTAATGTGCCTGTTTCACCACAGGCTATCTGATTACAAATATATATATATACATATATTTCTAAACACATCTACCCAATTACATGTATGTTAGTATTCCAGATGCGTCCATCAAAGGGAGCTCGGAACGCATTATCATTCACTGGCAGGACTTCAATGATTTCTACGCAAATTAGGAGATGTATGCACGCGGCGTAAGGACAGTGAAAGGGTTAAGAGGAGATAGCCGCGGGAGGCGGGTGCATCCGGGTGTCGAGTTAATAAGCAGAGTTTAATGTGGGGAGAGGTGGTGCAGCCTGGCTGCGCGCGGTACTGATAGAGGAGCAGCAGGCGGTGTGGGGTTGGGGGGCGTCAGCAGCGATAACTTTGCCTCATCTGTGAAAGGTTATTCCCGGTGCTTTATGGGGCCCGGAGGAGGCTGGCAAAGCAGCGCGTCTCCCCGCGCCCATGTTCTCCAAACCCAGGACGGTGTGTGAATGTTTACGAGCCAGCAGGATTACATGACCCATTTTATCCTCTCCAGGGATGGGAGAAGGGGGGAAAGGAGACCTGACAGAGTCCGGGGTTGAGGAGGGGGGGTGAGGCAGGAGGGTGCGGAGGGTGACTGCAGTGCTCTGAGGCGCTGTAAATCGGTTCCAGGAGCCTAACTAAACCCCAAAATAAAATAAAACACACAAACGGAAGGGGGATGGAGACTAAGAGGAGAGAGAGACTGAGAGTACATAAAAGCGGACAGGAAAGAGACAGAGGCTGTGAGAGGGAGAGGAAAAAAAGGTGTGAACAAGAAAAAGGCAACAGAAAGATGTGGGAGAAAACATTAAGGCCCTTATTCAGGTTCCATGTGTTAATATCCCTGCAAAAATATTGCCATACAAAAATATTGCCATATTTTGTGGCAATATTAAGGCATGGAACCTGCGGTGGACACCCCCGCAACCCCTGCATTATTTTTAAAGGAGCGGGGGACACGCCCGCAACCGCCGCTCCCAAAAACCCCAAAAATGATCACCCCCCCAAAAATATTGCCTGTGGACTTTCCAGACGACCATATATACAGCAATATTTTTGGTGGGGATAATATGGAGTGATACACTTTATTCACAGAGCCTTTTCCAATTTGGTTTTGTCATTATGAAACGCTTTTGGGGATCAGGCCCAAAGTGTGGAAGGTTGGGCGGGCACGGGAAGGTGGGGGGGAGGAAGAGGCGAGACAAGAGGGAGTGACGAATAGGGCACAAATAATGAAACAGAGAGAGGAACTTTGCCTTAAGAAGCCTGAAACTGCTCTTAGGGGGTGTGGCATGGCTGAGAGTTGGCGCAACAATTGAGGTAATACTTACTGCACGTGAATGCTGCCTGTTAGGTCACGCCTCAGTAAGAGCCCGGCTCGATTTTGCAAAAGGGCTGGGCCGTGGCCTAACAGCCAGCATTCAGGTCAAGTAAGTTTTGCCTGTCTTTCAAATGCTGTACTGCCCCCCTGCCAGGCACCCCTTTCACTGGAGATGCGGGAATCATCAACCTGTCTCCTGGGGTGGGAGGGTGATGATCCCTGCATCTCTAATGAAAGGGTGGCAGGTGGTCAGCGACACAATAAAAAGGTGAGGCTTTTTTTTGTAATGCCTGAAGCT
This sequence comes from Ambystoma mexicanum, assembly GCF_040938575.1. Lineage (NCBI taxonomy): Eukaryota > Metazoa > Chordata > Amphibia > Caudata > Ambystomatidae > Ambystoma > Ambystoma mexicanum. The sequence goes on along the minus strand of NC_090934.1, from coordinate 1,204,037,995 downwards.
TTTGCTTACATGCGAGTGCTTCAGGCTTTACAAAAAAACTCTTGCCTTTTGTTACGCTCACCTGATGTCCCCGGGGGCGTCTGGAAGGCTCTGAGATCTGGAACCCTGGATTCGGAGTTGCCCAGTGCTGAATAATGAATCTGCAATTACAGAAGGGAGGATTTGTGATAACTGTCTCTAATGGGTGAATCTCCCACCTCCCTCTGACCGATTCCCTTCCCACTGGGTTCTTTTCTCACCTGTTATTTGAAGGGTGAGCTATCCGTCCTGCGTTTCTTGTGCAGGGGCGCTTGATGTTTGTTGGCGAGCTGCCCGAGTTGCTTCACTGGTGTAGTACGCCTTTTTGGGCCCAGGCCTGCTGTGAACCCGAATCTGCTGGTAGGCAGGTAGGTTTGTTAATTGTAAGTCTTTGTTCTGTTTATGGTGGGAATTCGTTAATTTCTTTATCTCCTTCTTTTCAGGTGCAAAGGTCTTGATGCTGGCGTCCCGGATGGAGAGGCACGTTTCTAGATAAGAGAAAGCGCAAAGCATAGCGCCTTTATTGTCTTTTAAAGCTAACCTGTGTTTTCTTCTTCTTCTCCTCACAGACCGCTGTGGTGCTGCGATTGGATGAGAGCGCGATGAAAAACAGGCCCCCGAATCCGTTAAGGTAAGTACATTGCTGTGCAGTTGTTTAATATTGAAAGCAAACAAGAATATGTCTCTTTTCCTTTGCAGATGTTGCTACGGTGCTCCGGGTGGGAGCGTGGCGTAGCGCAATGGAATTCAGGTAAGACTGATTGAATTCGATGTTTTGGAAGTGCGCGTTCTAATATTGTTTTTCCCTTTCTCGTTATTGCAGGTCGCAATGTTCGAACAGCAGCTGTGGTAGCAGTTCGTCGAAAGTCCTTAAACTAGTACTCACAGGTGAGTGATGTTTCTTCTTCTCTCGGTTTCCACAGATTGTAGCCCAGTTGAAATGCTGAGTGCTGGATGATGTTTTCTCAGGTAAAACAGAATAATCTTGGAAGATGCTGAAGACCAGGAGCTGGACACGGTGAGCGTCACGCTGCTGTTGCAGAATAACACGAAGCATGTTCTTTAGTCAGGGTGTGGTTTATATAGCCCAGGTAAAGTAGTATCAGGAAAAGTAGTTCCAGGCCTGCCACACCCAAAACACTAGACCGCGTGGCTTGGTTCTTAGAACTAGACTATGTGGGTGCCTCCATGTTGGATTTAAAGGCCCATGTACTTAAATGGGACCTAGTTTGAACAGCCCTGCCTTTCTACATTTGAGTCTGGTGCCAAACGTACCAGGACTGGCTCCAGGAGCCCTTTTGCAGTGGTTTTAAGGCCCTCAGGGTTCTGGTGGGAGCCTGCTTGTGGCACAACTTGTGCCCCCTCACAGTGGTCATGACACTTTTCATTGTGTTGCGACCCCCTGCGAGGCACCCCTTCCATTAGATGCAGGGATCATCACCCCTGCATCGCTAATGAAAGGGGTGCCTGGCAAGGGTTAGGTGACACAATGAAAATGCAAGCCTGAAGCTCTCCTAGCAGTCTGGTGGGCTGGGGTTAGCAGGGTTAGCAGGGCCCCTTCTCAGAAATAATGTTCAGAGCGTGCCGAGGCTATGCCCCGCTAGCCCCGGCCCACTTAAAGCCATGGAGAGGAAGATAAGGCAGAGTGAGGAAGAAGCAAGGGAGGAGTGGGGTAACGTAATAGGAGAGAGGGATGTTGAGTGTGTTAGAGTTAATGAGGCGAGAGAGAGAGAACAGAAAGGTTAGCAAAACAGCAAGTGAGGTGTAAAGGAAACAAAAAATCACATGGAACGGAAAGATGGAAGGGCCAGAAAGGATGGAAACAAAACAATAAGGGGAGCAGAGAAGGAAAGAAGGGGCACAGATGGGGTAAGGATGGGAAGGAAGAGAGGAGAGGCAGAGATGGGAAGGTGAAAGGAAGACAGAGAGAGAGATTAAAGCTTAAAGAAGTGAGTGCAAGAGAATGGAACAGAAGGAAAGTGGAAAGAAGGGTTTAAAGAAGTGATTCAGGCCACGGCCAACATGCCTCTATGCTTTGCAATGCTGTTCAGATGGTATACTTCCTACCCATTGATCACAGGGTAAGAGCATCTCTTTGTGCTCAACTCAAAGTTTTCATCCGCTCTGCACACTTGCTCTAACTCTTTTACCGCCGTGCTCACATTGTCGCCCTCCTGCCACTTTCTAGCCATGAGGCACAGTGTTTTTGGGCAGTCTCTTCCTTCTCCCTTATAACCTTGGTGGTGCGCAATCCATCTGGTCCGTTGTGTGAGCTGCAGATTTTTATCCACCTTTTCTTGACTAATTGCTACTGGACTGGCCTTCTGTTTTCCTACAGGTCCCTGTTGGCCCCCTCTTTTTACCTACCGCCTGAACTTTGACTGTCCTGTTTGCTGACAGTCTCCTGAGCATCCAAGGCCGGGGGCATGTGACATCTCTCACTACTCCTTTCTTATCCTGAGCCTCCTTCGGCCTGATGCTTAGCATTCTGTAACTACAGGCCCTACTCGATATGCTGTTTCTACTGTTGCTGGATTTTACTTTGACCTGCATTCTAAGCCTTGCATTTCTGGTGTGCTGTGGGAAAATAAAATCTAGATGTAATTTACTATGCCTTTCAACTGCATTCTAAGCCTTGCATTTCTGATGTGTACACCCACTTATGTGATTATGTCTTGCCCCTTGTAAGTGGGCCCCTGAGCACGCTGCCTGATATTTCTCCAAGCCTAAACCCTAGTCCTCGGCATTGAAAACATAATTATGCAACCCTGGTGGGTTTAAATCTTGTCTATAGCACCTCCTTCATCTGTGCCTGCTTGGCTGCTAGACCCCATGGTGAGTTTTCCGTGCTATTGCAGCTCTCCTCAACTCCCTCCCATAGGCACCCTCTGCCCCCCACCCATCTCCATGGTGCTCTCCATCTCCCTTATCTATTCTAACTGCTACTCTATTACCTATCCTCCCGCTCTTTAGAAGCCTGGCAGAAAGAAGTTTATGAAGAGCCTCTTGGTCTCTAATCCAGGTCTGCCCATTGCTGACACATATGTCAATGCTCCAGTCATACTGTTACTGGCATTCTCTTTGTCGTTCCCTCTCCAGACCTAAAGACTCCCCACATGGTTTCCATCCTCTTCCCTTTCTCTTCCTCACCCATTAATAGTGTAACCAGATGGGAAGTGATCTTGGCACTCTTCCCATCATCCAGGTGCATCATCAATGTCTACTTGATTGTCACTATCATGGCCCAGGGCCCTCATCCCAATCTCATCCTTCTTGGCAGACGTCTACCATCTCTAATTAACTTCCTTCCTTCTCCTGCCCCTTGTCCTTCTCCCTCCCCTCCTGCCTCTGCCACACCCCCAGTGGTGGTACCATGTCCCTGTACCCCCCTCGGAAAACCTTTAAAGGTGGCAAACAGCTTCACTCAGCTACCCTCAATTCTCGCTCCACTGTCAAGCACTCCTCTGACATCTGGCACCTCCTTTAAGACGTTGACCTCGACATCCTCGCGCTCACCGAGACGTGGTTCAATGCCAGCTCTGTCACTGCTTTTGACACTCTTCTTCCTGAGGGCTACAGGATACTCTCCAGGCCCAGGATCACCAACTGGCCTGGAGGCAGAGTGTTCCTTGTCTTCCCTGAATGGATCCCTACCTCTATCATACCTATCCTATTCTACTCCTCCTTCAAATGTCTTGTCTGCAAGCTTTGCATCTTTTCCACTCTCTCTAACCTTCTTGCCACTATCTACAGGATCCCTGGGCCGGTCTTCCTCTTCATATTTGAATGGGCTGACATATCTTCTCTCCTGACTTCTACCTCTAACCTTCTCCTCCTCAGAGACTTCAATAGCCATCTTGAGTCTCCTGGCATGGCCTACCTTTCCGCAACCTCTGTGACTCTTTATCCTTCACTATTCTTCCATTGCCCTCACTCATTCGGCCGGGCACACTCAGAATGCCCTCATCTCTGCTGACATCTCTCTCTCTCTAACCCTCTCTGTACACCTCGCTCTTTGTCTGATTCTCTCCTCTCCTCTCATTTGGAGCTCCTGGGCTAAACCTCTGGCCACACGGCCAGCCTCCTCCAGTCTGATCCGACCAATGAAGCGAGTGTCAGTGGCCTCCTTTGTCGACTCTTTTATTCCACCACCACCCATTCTATTGACTCTCATTCTGACTAAGTCCTTGCTATCTTTCACCTCTCCAACTCTCATGCTCTTGACATCCTTTCCCCTGCCATACGGATCTGCATAAATCCTGCTTCCAAGTGCAACAGTTGGTATGATTCCGACCTAGCCGCGCTGAAAAGCAAGTTCAGAGTTGCGGAACGAAAGTGGCTAGATTCATGCATATCCTCTGATAAATTGGCCTGTCACCTCCTCCAAAGGCACTACAGACTTTCTATCCAGTCCAAGAAGTAGGCCCATATCCAAGCCTACATTTCCGGGCCCACAAATAACAAGGCTGAACTTTTCAAAATCTGTCAGGAACTTGCCAATCCTACTGTAGTCTCTACCTCTCCTCTTCCTTCCAAGGCCCTCTGCATGGCTTTGGCCTCCCACTTCTCAAAAAAAAACTCAGGACATCCCGTCCTCTCTCTTCTCTACTCCCCTCCCTTCTCCACCTGCATCTAGGCCTCCCTTTGCCCCTTGCTCTCCATCCCTCCTACTCACCTCGTTATCTCCCATAGCACCGGATGAGGTCACCAAGACTGTGTTGCTCTATTAAAGTCTGCTCCAAACAAGTGCTCCCCTGCTCCTCCAGGAATATCAAGGACAAATATTCCCCCACCCCCCTGACTCCACCCTGGTGCCCGGTGCATCGCCCCCAGGCTCCTGTTGGGCTGCCATAAATATCAATGTGGCTGGTCCACACGAGCCGGCCATGTGCCACCCAGCATCCACACTGCACGCACACTGCACACACACACACACACACACATAGTCTGTATCATACGTCACCAGACCGATGCTGCCTGCAGCTGCTGCTGCGGTCCCCCATAAAAAATCAGGGGTTTATTAGTATGTCCAAGTTGCTGGCTGCACACACGCAATTGTTTTTAATCATCAGAAAAAATAGTGTTTGTGTAATGTTTTCCGAAAATTGCCTGCCCTCGAGTGAGTGAGTGGGCCTGGCTGTGGTCAATAACACAGCCTCCGGACTGGGTCCGGATTCATGATCTGTCTCTGATCTCTCTCATCATCTCGACTGCCAAGCTAATGTATGGGCTGCGCATTGGCCAGCAGCAAAACGAGTTCAGAATGCAGCTCAGGGGGACTAAGTCTTCTGCTGTAACTTTGCAGAATAGATCATGTGGACATACTTCACCAGGGCTGGCCATCCTTCATTGCCTCGGTGCCTCCCAGCAGCAGTTCATAATATTTAATTTGGTGATGTTTAGTACGTTTATCACAAAAATAATGTTGGCCTCAAAGAACTCTGACATTTTCCGTACTACAGCCTCAGTGCCTGTTCACACACGCATTTATTATGCCTTTTGAAGTTTTCAGCATATAAGAAAGATTTTGGAGGTAATTTCTTCGCTGTTTTGGGCCGAAGCTTGGAAGACCAATGTGTGACTAGAATTCAAGTTCTGGCTTTCTGTTAAAAAACATCCTGTGCCGGGTGCTGGGTGGCAGCCCTGATTGAAGTTCACTTCCAGTTCTATCCACTCCACCCACCGCACCCCCCTTGTCTTGCCTGCCCTGCCAGAGCCAGCCTGAAAATGATTATCCGTTCTGTTTGCCATACGGATGGGTGTCTAGCATCATGCAGGCAGCAGGGCGGGCTAGAGAGTTGATGTTAGGTGTGTGACTGACGCCCTGTGCCCCCCCCTCCCCCCACCTGTCAGCCTGGTAGTGGAGGTGCATGCTGGTGTGCTATGCCACAATGCATTCCCTGCAGGGCAGGCTGCAGCCAGGCTGATGCTCGTGATTGCTCCTCGTGTAATGGAAATCGCACTATGGTGTGAATCATGACACTCTCTCTCCACACTCTACAGTTTTGATTTCCCTGTTCCTCCCTGGGCCAGCCGGCCTAGGCCAGATTAGTTGGAGCCACGACTGAAGCACCCTGGGCTGCCAGGCAGGCACATTTGCTATAAATGTAGCAAATCTGGCAAGCCCAAAAACAAACAACAAGTGCCTTTGGGACAACTAGAGGAGTAGAACTAATTTCAGTGAGCCAGCCAAGCTGCTCTCCTCCTGCCACAGTTCACAGAGTGACAGACTGCTGCTGAGCTGGCCTGCCGCCCTGACCTGCCCCTGCCTGGACCATGCCATCGGCGTGGACGACGTTACCCATGTCCCCGCAGGCCTGTCCTGCTGCAGTGCTGCCCCAGCCCTCCCAGCCTATGCTGCCCGCACGGTACCACCACCACCCACCTAGGAGGACCCCGACATCAGATCGGAATCAGACATTGTGTCGGACTGCATCAACTTAACAAGAAAGCAAGTGTGATTTTGTGTGTGAGAGTGCTGCATGTTCTGTGCTCACTGCTACTGCTGGCCTGCCCACGGGTATGCACAGTGCCGGCGGGCTCATGGCAGAGTCTTGCCTGGCTGGCCTGCCTCACATTGCCATACAACACTGATATTTTAAACAAGGCAGGCATATGGTTGTCTCTGGTTTCATTTTTATCATGCCTTCTCTAATGTTATAGATGAATATTCAGCTGGCGGCTGGCACTCGCTTACACACACACCACTTCATTTAATTTCTCTGTCCTATGTGCCCGCACCCCCCTTGCTTTGAAAGGTTGGCAATTGCATACAGCACATGCCCTGTGCTGGCGCTTCCCTGGCATCTCTTCACCTCTCAGCTTACCTTATTACACCAAAGTCACAGGTCAGTCAGGCAGCAGGGGCCCATGGACCCCGCCCAAGTCAGACTCAGACTCTCTGAGTCCCAACCGACATTTATGACTGTGGATGTTGGGTTATGGAACCCCTGTTACTGTGGCGCTGGATAAGGTGGTTTCCAGCTGGTATGTTAATACCCTGTCTTTGGTCTCCAATAATTCAGGACACCATTGTAGGCTTGAGATTGGTCGATTAAAGCCGTGTATTTAGCTGGTTTGCTTCAGAAGCCCGGCTGGATTGAGTGTAGCGGTCTCCGTGGCTCCCGGCGATCGCTATACAGATGATCGCCGAGAGCCACGCAGACCACTACACTCAGCCCAGTCGGGCTTACTGAAGCTAACCAGCTATATCCAGTCAGGACCTTACAGGCCCCTCCTTCACACCTTGAGAAAGACCATAGGTTGAAACACGTGTTGGCACTCTAGACATGCAAACTGCATAATGTATATATATGTATGTGCGCAATAATGTCTGCCAAGCCATGGCAAATATTGTAACTAAACCATCAAACCATCAAAATCAACCAATTTCAAGCCTACAACGGTGTCCTGAATTATTGGAGACCAAACCCAGGGTATTAACATACCAGCTGACAACCGCCTAATCCAGTGCCATGGTAACCGGGGTTCCATAACCCAACTTCCACATCCTTTACCCCTGGGACTCAGGAGCGCTGTTCCACTGGAACTTCAACTACAGGTAGCAGGAACCAAACCAGAACAACAGAGAAACACAGATCAGTGTGGTGATCCACAGTTCTTTAAGCTCCTATTTTCTCCAGATTGCTAACATCTTTATGACTGTCTTGAATGAATTGATCTTGGTGTATGATCGATCGCATGCATTTTCTGAGGGGGTTCAGAATCAGTCCAGCAGTACCTTGATGCCCCCTGCTATTATCGACGGCCGTCGGCCAGGTCTAAACTAACACTTGTTGCGTGTAGCAACTCAATGGGCAGACAGTACTGTATCTCTGCCTCATCGAGCATGAGCAGACTCTGACGACAATGTGACTCCCTCTACCTCAGCCACTCACTGCAACGTACTGTTTAACACAGGCAACCTGAGGTGCTTCAGTGTGGGTTTCGTTTCGTGTGAGTAAGGATCTTTTCTTATTCTCAGAATGTTCTTCTCTCACTGTGCCCTCTCAGTGTTCCCCATGTGCACCCCACTGTCAGTGCATCCTCTCAGTGTGCACAGCACTGCCCTCTCAGCATGCTCTGACCTCTCGGTGTGCCAGTGCCCTTCGAGTATATATTTCTTGGTGTGCACTTCCAATGTGCGTTCCCTCAGTTGACCCCAAAGTGTGTCCTCTCTCAGTGCATCTAGAATGTTTATGTCCATTAGTGTGTGTCCTCTGATTGTGCATTCTGTGTGTACCCTATTGTGACCAGTTGTGGGGGCGGGTTCCCAGGGGACTCACTCTGTCTGTCACAATCTCTACTAAATCTCATTAATCGATGCCCATTCGGGTCATTACTGCACCGGGAACAGGAGTGTGAAACTTCTCCTGAGGGAACGACTGGTGTCACCCACGCCCCCATTGCAGCGGCACCCCGTGCACTGCGCTCAAGCAAAGTCATATTTGCGCAGTTGGCATATAGTGTGACAGCTGTCTTTTGATGTATTTAAATTAACGTGATTCCATATGAGATCTAGGTCCCTCTTTTAAAAATTGTAGTATTTCACATGTAAGTGCATTTTACTGCGTTGCACATGTAAATTAAAAAACTTCACATAAAGTTCAGGTGGAAGCAACAATACGTTGCTGTACACCGAAACCTTTCCAATGTAAATGTTGTAAATGATTATTTAGCAGGAACCCGATCCTCACTATTCTAAAAAAGGCCAAACTGTCGCTAAAGAACATTTATCAAAAATTTGACCGACTCAACTTTCCCCTCCTACTTTGCTTTTCACTAGAGGCACTCTGTTTCCCTCCCCTCTCAGTCTACACAGACACCCGCTTCTGTGACAGCACAGAGGGAGGGAGCAGGATATGTGAGGTGTTCAGTTTGCCCTTGTGGGGACTGGGAGGTGATGCATTTTTGTCAAGAGGGTCTGTGTCGTCTCAGAAGGATAACTTAGGGGCAAGTGCTCGCCTTGGAAGCAAGACGACACAGAGCAACACAGGTTCGAATCCCGGGTCCGTGCTGAGAAACCTCTGGGTATTAAGCGTGTTATAAATAAACTATCATATCATATGTTTGCAACAGAGTCTATTTAGCACAGTTATAACATATGCCAGTGATACTTTAATGTTGTGATGTTTTGTCTGTGTGTATTTGAGTGTTTAGTACATGTTGGGTAGTAGTGAGCAGCTGTATAAATCCGCAGGAGATCCTACCCCCCTAGATCCCCTTTATTGGAGACATGGGACCGTGCCCTGTCTAACACCAGCTATTGTACCAATACTGCAGCGAGTATTTGGAAGCCGGTATCCATTAAGACAACCATATTGAATGTACCCTCGAATTGATGCCAGCCTGCAGGAGGAGATCCCAGAAGGAATATGAGAAGGATCTAAGAAAAGTAGTGAATAGAATGCAGACGGAGCCACCATTGTACAGAAACTGGACATTGGTATTATGAAATAAGTAAGCCAAAGAACCGTGAAGAGAAAACAAAAGACTGTGTCGCAGTAGAATAGCAGGTTGTTGGGGGTGCGTTGGGAGGCTGTCTGGCCTGAAGTCAAGGTCAGCTATCTACGCTGAGGAGGAACATGTGTGTGGAGGATGAATCCTCTCACGTTAAGGTGAAAGAAAAAACACAAAGGCCACCATGTCTTAATTCATTAAAACATTTAATAGATTGCTGAATTAACAGAAGCTTGGTCTCTTGTCACGTGAGTCAAGGCTGATAATAAGGCTTGAAGTTGGAGTTTCAGACATGATAGCGAGTGCCCTCACGCCCTTTGCATTCCTAGGCCAAGAACACTCTGCAGGGCCAAGAACAAAGAGAATTTCATGGCAGAAGGCATGGCCGATGAGAGATGTTGGGCTAATTGGGTAGTAGGGAAGCTTCATGTCCTATCTACTTGCACCTGGGTCTTGGCGTATGTGTTGCTAATTGAACTGAATGTTCCAGACATGGCACAAGCGTGCCAAAACAATTGTATTAGTTCATATAATGAAGGACCTTATAGTTTGAGAAACCAATGAAACACTGTGTAACTGATTTGTCTTAAATGACACGTATGAAGAGGTAGTCATAGGTTGTCAACCTGATATCTGACAGCCAATAACAAACCTAGCTCCTATATGATTGTATACCTAGATGTGTCCCTTAACCAATCCCAGTTGTGATAGGTTTTTTACTATTGCTACGTAGCATGACGTCATTCTGACATACAAAGAAAGTAAATAATTGTATTTCATGTGGAAACCACGGAGAAAGAGCGTACATCCATTAACGTGTATTGTAACCTCCCTGTTTAAGATAATTGCTAATAAAACAACAACTTGCCATCTTCTTGAGATTGTCAAGTTATTTGTAATCCAATTCAGTAACAGATGCACGTTTCCAAGGGCCATATGCTCATGTGGTAGCGGTGCAGATGGTTTCGATCGAAACTTGTTTGACTTCAGAATTTTGGACGATCGGGCATCCTCTGCCATTAGCCGGAAGATCGTGGAGTTTCCTGTGGAGAGCGGCTGATAGAAATACACTTGCAAGAAAAACTGAGACAGTGGGAAGGTTCCTCTTTGAAGAAATCCCTTCTCGGTTTCCACAGTTTCTCTGTGGACGGAAGGTGAAGTGGTTGGATTGGAGAAGGAGTCGATACTAAATGGATGTAGACTAAGGGAAATGGCAATACAAAGGGGTTGGATTGTGATATTTTATAAAAAATAAGTTGGGTAACAAGAATTTTGTTTAGATAAAGGAACGCCTAGGTAATCCTATTTGAAGGGAGATAGAAGAAGCCTTCTCAAATTCCATTTGGAATATTAAGAGAGAGGATTCACACGGTCAGGAACGTGGAAGGTGACGTCTTAAATTCTGTACAGGGTAATATAATTGAAGGTGTAGGAAGAATACCTCTTAGTATAATGTTATAGGGAAAAGAGAAGGTGATCAGGTAGGTTTTTAATGTGTACTGTGTTATTGTTTTGATTATTATTTGATGTATGAAGTTCTGAAAAGTGATAAATTGTAAAATTGTGGAATTTTATTTGTTTTGAATTAAGTGTAGTAAATGATTGGTGGCATTCAGAAGACAGGTAGGTTGTTGAGATAAAAGAGGATTGAGCAGCGATTGATTAAACTTGCTCATATTTATTGTTTTTGTGATTAAAAGTAGTGAGCAATAAGCTTTGAGGGAAGTAGAGATTTATTAAATATAATAAGGTAACAATCTGGTAAGTATCGATAGTTAATTGTGACTTGTCATTATGGAGGCCACTCCTCTTATGCACATGTGTAAAACTTGACCATGACATGCATCCACGCTTAAACAGTACAGTGCAGAATGGGTAAAGGGCACAGCTGATAAAATGTTCATGCCATGGCCACAAGGGGGATCATTGTCAAAGGTAGTATTACAACATATGACCACATATGTGCATGCTGCATACACAGGAAAGGAATTCAAGAAAAAACTGGCAGTTTTAGAACTTTGGCACATGTATAAAGAGGAGAAAAAGAGGAGAAAGAGGACCTGACACCGGAGAAGTGGATGCTTAATCAGCATAAAGGGGAGAGCATTGAGCCCTCGGCTCCTCTTGCTCTGCCTGAAACTAAGAATGTAGATGCAGAAGAGACAAGATTTAATCCTTTGAAAGAATTAAAAGCAGTGGTGGGGTATATTAATGCAGTATATGCACCCCCTGCTTATAGTATTGATCACAGTCCAGAAGAGAGTAAAAAGAAGGAAGACTTGTGTAGGTTCCTACGAGATAAAGAGGAATAAGCGAAGCGAGAGATCGAATATATCAACAGATATAGGGCCTCATCACGAGTTTGGCTGTAACCCTTAAATACGGCGGTAGCGCTATTACCGCTGCATTTAAGGGTCCGCTAAATCACAGTTTCGGCTGATTTCCCCCCAGCTCTTAGCTGGGGCGAAATCTGCCGAAATTTCGCGCTCTTACCATTCCCGAATGGGCTCAGTGGGGAATGGGGATATCCTGTTCCACCAAACCAGTGATCCGGCACTAATAATGCCAGTGGGTTTGGCGGTAGGGCTAATAACGCCAGCGCTAAAAGCACCGGTGTTACCGCCCAACTCGTGATGAGGCCCAGAGACAAGGAAATTAAGAGATGGAAAGGAGAGAAGGATAGGGCCGATTAGGTAACGCTTGTACAGAACGAATGAATGGTAGGACAGATATTACTCAAGTTAGATGGGAAAAAGCATTTTGGAGGTTAGGCAAAAGGAAGACAAAGACGAGCAAGAAAAGAAGGATAGGGAACGAGAGAAGCGGTTTAGGGAGCATGAGCAAAGAAGGAAAAGAAGGGAATGACAGGAAAATATATATAGAGATACAAATAGAGAGGGACAAGAGAAAGACAAAAAGCGACCAGAGGAACAAAGGAAGTATGAAAGTCAGAAGGAAGAAAAGGATAGAAGAGAGAAAGAGGGGAAGAAGAGGCACAATGAGTGAAGAAAAAAAGATTACAGAGAAGGAGAGAAGACAAAATAAGAAGGGAAGCACGAAAGCAAGAAGAAGAGAGGGTTAAGAATAGATGTGAGAGAACGAAGGGAACTGGAAAAAGGTATGAAAAAGAACAGAAGACAGCCAGACCTTGACACCAGTCTTGTTCATAAATAACTAATAAGACTGAGGGATGAAATACAGGGGCGATGGGAAATAATAAGAACAATGTTCCCAATAAGAGAAGTGGCTCCAGAAATACCTAAAGTATCACAAGAAGAAGAAAGATATGATGCAGAAGGTATTGGAGAGAGGATCAATAAGTTATATCATCAAATAAGGCAGAACAGCGAGTATAGGACTCATAGGAGCGGCAAATGATCCCCAATAACAAAAACGGGGCATGAGGAGGAAAACATGTTCATTGATGAATGCAGAGCATTGTCTTTGAGTAGATTAGATTTAGATAGGGAAGAGGAGGATGATAGTCGCACCAGTTGGGGTGTAGCAATGTCAGACGAAGAAAGGGAGTCAGGTGATAAGATAGAAGGGGAGGGTGCATGTGCCCCCTTGGGAAGTCAAAGTCTGAATAAAGAGGTAAAATGGTCAGATCTGGAACACCCTGGGGAAAAACACCAGATCCTATACCATATCCCAACCTTTCCCAAAGACGATCCTGTTTTGTGAAAGGAGAATCCCCACCCTAGGTGAGTAATTTAAGGTCGTTACCAGCATGAAGATGAACAGGGGCGATTACCCCTGCATTGAATAACTGAATAATAGGGTTCAATTATGGGATGGGGTTCACTCAATTCCCCTTGTTAGAGAAGGGGGAGCAAGACCGCAATATATTCCATGGCCTCAGATGGATAAGGTTGACCTAAAATGCAAGTTACCTAATGTGACTTCAGGGCCTGGGAAATGGATATACAAATTAGAGAAAATGACAGGGGGAAATACATTGGCTAAAAGGTCTATTAGCAGCTATTCTTGCAGAGAGAGCTGACGACATTAACGAGCGAGATATGCAAGTGTGACAGCACAAAATACAGCGCATGATAGAGTGCCATTTCATAATTGTAGGGCAGATGTTTGGAGGGCTCTCAGGGTAAAGTATCCCGATACGTCAGATATGGGTGCAATTTTGAAACATAAAATGAAATAAGATGAAGACCCTAGTGCTTATATTTAGGATATTCAAGATAGATGGCAGCTTCAGATGCTTGAGCCTTGGGAAATAACAGTGTCATTGTTCGATCACATTTTGTGTCAGGGATTGCCAGATAAAGTACAGAGACAAATGAAAAAACAAGTAGGAATGGAAGCAAAGCTGTGGGATGTGATACAGTTGACTATCATGCATCATTGCTGATTATTACAAGAGAGGAGTAGAAAGCCAGATGAGAACATGAAGGATGAGGAAGCCAAGTTAGCTCAGAAGAAATGGTCAGAATTTGCTATGGAAGGGGCAGTATTATTGACACTTGGAGAAGGAGGAGGAACACAAGAAATAACTTGTTTTTCACAGGTGAATAATGAACACGCAGTGGATCAAAGTGGTATGGGTTTTGGCCACGAGGTTGAGGTGGAGGAGTCAGGGGAAAAGGAGCTGGATTTTAGAACACCAAAGGTAGATTTCAAAATGCCCAGGGTGGAAGTCAGAACATTCAGGGGGGATATAATGGTGGATTTGCCATAGGGCCACCCCTATTATGTGGAATTGTGGGAGATAGGGCATATTGCGCATGTATGTAGAAGTGAAGGAAACATTCAACAAAATGGACACAACTCAAGAGGGGAGACAGGTCATCCACCGCCATACAGCACACAAACACAAGAGGGATGTGCCAAGGATCACACATCCTATCAGAGCCAGGCACCACAAGCACAGCAGGCACAGCAGCAGGGGCCAGTGCAAATGCACCCACTGCAAGAGCAGTCAGAACAAGCACTTATGCAGACACAATGGAATGCAAACACAGGGCAAATACCAGCACCTAGGATAGGGGCTGTCACTGTGGTAGGAGGGAATCCTTTTACGGGGACAGAGATGAATGTGTACCCTCAATAGGACGGCTCACAGGGTGACTTGATGTGTTTAGTACTATCAGTAAAATCAGCCCCAAGAAGAACCAAGGGTCGATGTAATGATAGGAGGCAAATCTTTTTCTTATCTTGTAGACACTGGGGTGACTCGATCTTGTATAAGGGAGGGAAAATACACCATGCCAGGTATTGCCATCAAGGGTTCTCTGGAGCTATACATGTAGTCCTTTTACTAATAAATTACCAGTTTTTATAGGGGAATGTGACATGTCTGTCCCCTTGTTTAATTCGCAAACAAACTCCAGTTAACATTCTGGGTAGAGATTTGATGACGAAACTTAAAAATACAATTTAATTCACTGATCAAGGAATAGTGTGAGCCACTCCAGGAATACACTATTTAAATGTAGGAGTGTTTATACTGGCATTTACAAGACAAGGGGTTCCGGTAGATGCGGAAGTCTTCATGTATGGCGTGAGCATTTTATTAACATGGCTACCTGGAATAGTAGGTAAAATTGTGAGGATCACTGACAAATTTTTATATGGACCACAAATACCAATGGATGAGGAAGAATGGCTGATTATTACGATAGAATTGGAAGCATCTATACTACTAGGGGAAATGGCAATGCTTGAAGGAGTAGATGACGAAGGCAGCATATGGAGAACAGTGATAGCTTTTGAGGAGGGATACAGATTGACTGATATAACAGATGAAGATATGTTCAGAGATCAATGCATAGATGATGAGCTAGTGTTTTTTTATAAGCATTACATATTGGATAAAGATTGAGAAAATGGAAGTCGCACAGTGAATGGCACTGATGCAGCAAAGACCAGCGTTCTACTAGGAAGACATAGAAAAGGTGCCAAGTATCCTCTGGACTATGGGCCCATATGACGTTGACCTATTGAAGGGAATAGGGGAGGTTGAAATAAAACTCAAGCCAGGAGCAATTTTACTGCAAGTAAACAATACCCCATGTTCCGAGAAGCTGATGAAGGCATATTTAGACTGTGTCAGCATTGATGAAACAGGGAATCCTAGTGCCATCAGACTCCATCATACAATACTGCGGTGTAGCCGATCAAAAAATCAAAAGGGGGGTCATTGAGGTTTCTTCACAACTTGTGCCCTCCTAATCAGATTGTAGAAGCTGAATTTCCATTAGTTCTGAACTCCGAAACAATATTGTGTAGTATCCCATTTGAAGCTAAGTATTTCACAGTGATCGATTTGAAAAATGCGTTTTTCTCAATCCCGTTGCACAAAGACTCACAAGAACTTATTTCCTTTATGTTAAGATAAAAAAGAGTAAAACATAATTATTTGCCTCAGGGACACTGTGAGTCCCCGTCAATTTTTATTAGGGTCCTACAGATGGATATAGCTAATATGGACTCAAAATAATTTGCTACATAGATGACAAATTAATCTGTAGTGAAACAGAGGATGAATGTAGGCAGGACTCTGTTCAGTTAATGACTGTATTGGCAGACAAGGGATGCAAAGTGGATAAGGAGAAATTACAGTATTACCAGGAAGAAGTGTTGTACATAGGCCAGTTAATTTCACATGAAGGAAAGAAAGTGACACCTGATAGAGCAGGGGTTATCATGAAAACACCAAAGCCAAATGCAGCAATTTCTGGGCCTATGCAATTATTGTAGGGCGTGGGTGTTCGGCCACAGCACATACACAAAAGCACTTTTGCAAGCACTTAAGAAAGCACAAGTTGGTGAGAAAAAGAAAGAATGGACTGAAGAAATGGAGGAAGGATTTGAGGAATTAACAAAAGCAAATTTTTACAGCTCCAGTTTTGGGAATCCCCAATTATAGTGAAGAGTTGTATTTGTTTTCACACACTAATGGATCAATAATGACAACAGTACTCACACAAAGACCAACACTAGAGTATAAACCTTTGGCGTACTACAGTGGGATTTTAGATCAAGTTAATGAGAGGACAATTTCCATGCAAACAATCTTTGGCTGATGCTACATTTGCGTTTGAGAAGTCCGCAAGTATTACTATGGGCTGTGCAATGATGCTATATGTGGAGCATGCCTTATTCAACATTTTAGAGAAATCCAAAAGTACATTTATGACACAAAGAGCTTCTGAATATAAAGTTATGATTTCTAATCCAGCTATAAAAATTGTGAGATGTAAAATAAAGCCACGTTTGTAGCTGAACCTAAAGAAGAAGGTTATCATGTACACGATTGCACTAACTATGTTGAGTTTTATGGTGATATACACTGTGTGAAAGAAAGTGCTTTAGCGGGAGGGGAGATTCTTTTTATTGATGGATCATCAAAAATCGATCAGATTTGTGGGGAGAGGCTTACAGGTACCGCAGTTGTAAGACACAGATTAAATGGTGAATTTGAAGTAGTGGCGAGTGCAAGACTACCATCCCATTTTTCAGTAGAGTCAGCAGAATTGGTAGCGCATATTGCTGTTCTTAAGAAACACAAAGATCAGGAATTGATGGTGACAGTGACTCAGTCTATGCGATGTCAACCCTAAACGCAGGGCTATCACTTTGGAAAAGGAGGGGTTATTGCAGACGGTACTTCAGTACAATAATCATTTTTATTGGACAGGCTCATTAAGTCACTATAAATCTCAGTGGCCATAGCGATCGTAAAATGTGCAGCACATGCTAAACGAACAGACTTTATTTCTCCTGGAAAAGAAGCTGCAGATTTGGAAGCTAAAAGGGTTGTGTATTCCTCAGAAATGTTGAGTTTCAAAACTGAAAATGTTAAAGAAGTATCAAATAGAAGCATGCACAGGAGTGGTTCAATATGCTGTCGATTACGCAACTAATAGAGATCAGGGTAGAGCCCCACAAGAAGCACAAGATCTATGGAGATCGAGGGGGTGTTGTTTATCCCCACGAAAGCACTATGGAGACAGGAAAGCACTGGAAAGTCAGTGATGCCAGCAGCACTACTAAAAGGCACACTATAACATGAGAAATCCTTGCTGTCACTATTGCAGAGGACTGGTTTGTTCCCAATCTATCGGAACACGTTGCAAAGTTCATTGTGAATTGCATCATGTGTCAGAAGTTTATAGCTGGACATACACTAAGAACAATCAGAGGAGTAATACCCCGTCCAAATGGTCAGTTTCAGCATTTGCATATTGATTACCTCAATATGCTGCAGACATGTAATATATATAGGTATCTATTGGTGGTGGTGTGTCCCTTTTCTCGATGGATCGAAGCTGGTACTTGTACACATCCTGATTGCAGAATGAACAGAATCGCAGTCTCTTGAGTCAAGGCTGAAAATAGGGTTTGAAGCTGGAGTTCAAGACACAATAGCGTGTACTCTCACTCCCGTTGTATTCCTAGGCCAAGAATACTCTACAAGGACAAGTACACAGAGAATTTCATGGCAGAAGGCATGGGTGATGAGAGATGTTGGGCTAATTGTGTGGTAGAGCAGCTTCCTGTCCTTTCTACTTGCTCCTGAGTGTTGCCTTATGTGCTGCTAATTGAACTGAATGTTCCAGACATGGCACATGCATGCCAAAGCAATTGTATTAGTCCATATAACGAAGGAACTTTCAGCTTGAGAAACCAATGAAATAATGTGTAAGTGATTTTTCTTAAATGAAGTATGAAGATCATCTAGTCATATGTTGTCCACCTGATATCTGACAGCCATTAACAAACCTAGCTCCTATATGATTGTATATCTAGATGTGTCCCTTAACCAATCACAACCCTTGATAGGTGTTTTTCTATTTCCACCTACCGTGATGTCATTCTGACATACAAAGAAAGTATACAATTGTATTTCGTTTGTAAACAGCTGAGAATGAGTGTACGTCCGTTGATGTTCGTTGCAACCTCCCTGTTTTAGATAATTGCTAATGAAACAGCAACTTGCCATCTTCTTGAGTTTGTCCGGTTATTTAGACTCAGAATTATTCTGGTGTAATCCCATCCAATAACAGATGCATGTTTCCAAGGGCCATATGCTCAATGGCTGCCTCTTTGCCTGGGGTTATGCAATGTCTCTCTCTCCTACTATGTGATCTTGCCTACTATACAGAACTGAACGAAGCACTTGCATCACTTGCTCATATGGATGGATGCTATGGCGGCTTATTTGTAATGCAAATGGCAATACATTCTTTTTTGTGAAGCACTGTTTGAGTAGTATCCAAGGGGAGATTTCTTTTTATAAAATGTGATGCAAATTGTGCATTTTAAAGAATATTTTTTCACTAGTACTGGTCAAAACTACTCTTTGAACAGTGAAGTATCTTATCAAACTGGGCCACAAATAAGTGCCCATTTTGATCCAAAAAACTGGGCCACACTGTCATTTCGCATTTTTGGTTCTGGCATTGCCCTATTGCACGGCCCCCTGTTGTGGGTATTTAGGGCAATATTTTTGGTTGGTGGTGTGTTGGGTATTTCGTGGTATAGTATTAAGCCTAAATTAGAGTACTGCCTGATAATTGTGCTTATACCGAGTTTACTAATGGTAAGTAAATACTGGACTTGGTACAATCTAAACAATGAACTTATCCCCTTGCAGAATCGTGTTTACAATACCACAATATGCACTTCTGGCTTGCAGCTCAGAATACATTTACCATGTAAATGAAATATGAACATTCACACACACACAGATAGCCCTTCTGAAATCCAGTGTACAATAACCAGATTTGTTGTTGTCTTATCACACGTGGCAAAGTGAAATTACCACACGCGGTCTTCAAACTCACTATTGGTTATTCCCAGTGTCCTGTGTTACCATCACAGAACAAACATGTAATAAATATTCTGAGATGATTCAACTTTTGAATTGTTATTCTTTATCAGAATTAAAAAATATGCAAAATACAGAATGACATGTGCAAAACACGATATCTAGCTTACATTTCAAATTGACACAACTCATTTGCAGAAAGATTCCCCTGCAATTAATGATGGCTTCAAAATTGGCCTGCTGCATAAAACTAAGCTTTTCCTGCAATGGGTTTCAGATCATTATATTTGCAACAATGCCCAAAATTCTGCCAGCTTTGGCCTAGAACTTCGCAACAAAAACTTGGCAGAGCACGAGCTTCTGTCACATCTGAAATTAATCGCATTAACACAGTTATGCATGTTTAAAATGTCACTGTACAGCACCTAAAATGAATCATCCACATTTGATAAATTTATAAAAATATTTGCCACTCTACACTATCTAACATTAAACATTCACTCATTGGCACGCTCCTCAGATTTACTGAATTTACCAAGAATAATATTTAATCATTTGTGTGTCCTGAACTGCCAGTGACCCCGTCTAGCTCCAGACAGCAGAACTCTCTATCTGATCCACACCCTTTGCGCCTGGAACAAGCCCACATATTTTCTGTCAGTGCCTGTCTGCACACTTCCCTCAGGGTCAGCAAAACTCTTCTGAGACGGCTGCCAGCCAGGAACGCAGTCAGAGAGTGAGCCTCTTCCTCCCTCCTACCAGCCTTTTGCTGAGACCTACACAAAATATAGATCATACCTCCATAAACTGTAGAAATACCTGCCCCTTTATGTGCCCTCATGTCATTCAAAACCACCTCCATTTTTGTCAATCAGCCATCCCTACAGATATTTCTGAAGCACATGAACAATCTGCCGGTTTAGAGTGGAACCAAATTGGATGGAAAAGTTACATTTGCCCTGTTTCCTCCTCTGACAGTCTTTTAAACAATAAGCAAAAAGGACTTCACCTTCCACACTTTTGACTTGTCATGTGTTCATTTAAACACAGCGCAGCCTTAATTCTGCACATTTAATTTATTGCATTTCCAAGCTAACCCTGCACAGCCCAAATGCCTGGATTTACCAAATTACACAGAAACTAGCATATGCCAGGGACTGGTTTGCCTAGGATATATGACATGCATGTTAGAAGATAGAGGGATGAAGATTAGTAATCATTAGTAATGAATACATGCTAGTATAATCCCCATTGCAACCCAGTCCATGAGAACAGTGCATATTGTGCAGAAACAATCTCGACTTCAGAATTTAGCAGGATTGTGCTTTATGCTTTACAAACTGGCATCTGCTCTCGCTCAGAAATACACTCAACTCTCATCCCTGTTGAATTGTGGAGCCCTAGTTGAAATTCATAATATATTTCCCTACAGCCCCCCTGAGGAGCACTTTCATCCCCTGGCATCAAAACCTGGCTCCACCACTGCTCTCTGGCTGAGTTCTGTAATCACTCTTTTGCCACTGGCTCCTTCCCACCACCTCTCAAGCACTCCCTTGTGCCCCCCCCCCCTTAAAAAGCCATCTGTGGACCCTTCCTGCTCAGCGAACTGCCACCCTATCTCCACTAATCCCGTCTTGGGCAAAATTTTGTAGAAGTTGGTCATCGCCCAACTAATTTGCTACACTGTGGGCCTCATTACGACCCAGGCGGTAAGTTACCGCCTGGGTCGTACCTTTACCACCATGGCGTAAACTATGTTTACGCCATGGTGGTTGGCGGACTTACCGCCCCATTCCGAGGTTGGCGGGGCGGTAAATCCCCACTCCCCATTTACCCTTCCCCATTCCCATTTTTGCCCCATAGGGCATAATGGGAGTGGGGAAGGCGTTAATTACGCCACCGTAAATTACGGTGGCGTAGCGCCATGGATTTTAACACCTGCTAAAAGCAGGTGTTAAAACTTCCATGGCGCTAAGGGACCTCGGAATCAGGCGGTAAGGGTCGGCTCTGTTTACGCCGCCGTAAACCCCTTACCGCCTGAGTCGTAATGAGGCCCTGTATCTGTTGGTTGTCTTCATGACCACCAGTCTGGCTTCAGAGCAGGCAGAGTCACAGAAACTGCTCTCCTGAACACCCGTGAAAATCTGCTCTCAAACATCGACTCCAACTCACTCTCTGTTCTCATCCTCCTTGATCTGTCCTCGGCTTGCGACACTGTCAATCATGCCACCATCCTTAACCGACTCTGTGATACTCTGGGAATCACATACGAGTTTCTGGCTTTGTTTACCTCTTTCGTTTCAAATCTGCCTTCCTGGGATCAAACGGGCCCTTTCCTCTCCTCCACTTCACTCTCTACCTGCGACTTTCCACAGCTTTTTAACATGTATCTTGATCCTCGCACCCACCTGATCTCCACCTTCTCTCCTCACTTGCAGTGTTATGCGGATGACACTCAGCTTTCATTCAAGCTTCCCTCCTCTACCCCCTCTCCTTCCTCTCTCATTCCTGACTGACTGCTATTCAGGCATGGTGTGCTGCTAATGATCTCTGTCTTAATGCCAGTAAGACTGAGATTCTTCTCATAGGTACTCCCCCCTCCTTCCCTCTTACTCCTTGACTCCCATCACTGGGCCCCCTTCCCTCACCCTCTTGTGAGACAAAAAACCTAGGGGTCATCTTTGACTCCTCTCTCTCCTTCTCACTGCATATTGCTGACATTGCCAAGAAAACTCTCAGAACTTTCAGCTTCACCTCCTCAGAGGTATTCTCCCTTTCCTCACCTCCCCCCAGAAACTCAACATCTATAACTACTGCAATAGTCTCATTCTTAATCTGCCTCTGTCCTTCCTTCGCCCTTTAAAACTAGTCCAGAATAGGACTGCATGTTTTATCCTTCGCCTCAAGCCCAGGGACCACATCTTTCCCGCCCTAATAGCTCTCCACTGGCTGCCGGTGAATGCACAGATCAAATTCAAGACCCTCTGCATCATCCACAAGGCTTTCTGGGACTAATTATATATTCAACTTTGTCTCACTAAATACTGCTGTTCTAGATTCCTTTGATCCTTCACCTCTAACTCCCTGCAGGTTAGTCATTTCTCCAAGCAGAGAGTGGGGGGTAGATCTCTTTCTTTGGCAGGAATCTCCCCATGGAATCTCCTCCTTGCCCCTTTGAGACTTGAGCCGAATCTCCTTAAGTTCCCGAAGCTTCTCCAGACCTTCTTCTTCTCCTCTCCCTTCCTTCTCCTTCTTCCTTGCTAAAGCACCCTGCACTGATACGGCTGGCTGCTTGGTCCCTTCTGAGTCATATAGGGGCCAGGTGCCCCCATGACCAGTCTGCCTCAGCACCCTCCACTCGCCTTCAGGCACCCTTCCCTGATTGACTACAGAGTCAGGTCCACCCACCCCCCTATTTGCACTACCTGACACCCACCCTAACCCCCTTAGCACTTGCCCTCCATGCCTCACTTAGCACATTCCCCCCAAACTCCACAAGCACTTTCCCAGCCTCTGGCTCCTCCTCCCTCCTGCTATAGATATACATATATATAAAGGAAGTTAAATGGGTGGGAAGAGCAGAGGAATTGCCTAACTAAATGCAGCCACATTCCAATTCTGCGCGAAAGTATTGCTGAGGGGTACAGCTTTAAGTTCCTCTGGAGCTGATCAAGGCCACTCATAGAATTTTACTATAGAGTGTGTACATAAGCTAGAGTTTCATTCATGATGTGAAAGATGGAGGCACGGGTAGGTAAATAAAAGGCTTCATTCTAAATCACAAGACACTGGTGCTACCTGCTGCGAGCTCCGCCTTCATAAGTAACAACTGTTCACAGTCTAGAACAAGGTCTGTAACTTGTGGCACTTCAGCTGTTATGAACTATGACTCCATTGATCCCTCATCATTGACTGTGCTGGCTAGGACAGATGGTAGTGTGTGTTCAAAACAATAGGAGAGCCCAAGGTCGTAGATCCCTTATATAGAAGCTGGAGACTGCAGCACTCTTATCAGTGACTTGATTGCACCATGAGCATCTGGTGATAGCTGGGCTAGCTAGGCTGATGGGCTAGTAAGTTAGGTGTCAGAGCTCCCATCCTTCCATTTGGAAAGAAGGTAGGAAGGAACGAGGGACTGACATGTGGCAGCTAACCTTCTCATGGCTGCCACAGAACCTTCTCCAGTAAGCGGACTAGCACTTTGCCTTACCATCTCGCTGCTGGTGGAGCGCAAACATTCCTCAGACGCGACAGCAACTGCCCCTCCAGCAGAATTTGGGAATTGAGAAATGTGAGTGTTAGCAGGTAATATTGTCCCCGTATAGAATGTTGCCATACATATAGTCGCCGGGAAACGGCTTAGGCAACATTATGTATGGGGACAATATACGGGGTAAATGGGAGCTGGGGTTGCAGGGGTGTCCCCCGCTCCCTCGTCCCATTTTTGCATGCCAACATTTTTGCGGGGACATTATCACATGGAACCAAGAATACTTGGAATAATGGTCTGCTATTTTTCTGGCAGCCTCACTCTCACAAAGCCCCCTTCAATGAGGAATCATATCTCCTCTTACTCGTCTCTTGTGCCTCGCTAAGTCACACTTTCATCCTGGATATGTCAGTTCACTTGCTGTTTCTTACCTGTAATATTATACAACCATTTGGGATGCACCTGGGTGCCTATGGTACGGCCCGGCCTCAGTTCAAAAGTAGAGCACCCCTGGCACTGAATGCTCTGCACTGCATTATGCCCAGGCCATCTACTGCACAGTATATCCCTTTCCCATGGAAGGCTGGCTTGGAGACTACTCTGTGTGGACTACTGGTATACACAATCGTATCTCTCCACAAGGACCTTACTGTTGGGGTGATACAAGGCTACCTTGTGAGGTGCGATTCTATAACTTTCCAGTAATGTGTGAATTTATGTGAAACTTAACTGGATGCGGTTATCAATCACCATAGTTTTGGGGCATCCCTCCGACCTGACAAACAGAAGAAGGCAATCTAAGTTTGGCAGGCGGAGGGACATCCTTAAAACAAACCTTTTAGACATTTACTGAAGTAATCTATAAACAAAACTGCGCACTGCTTATGTATGAACAATGTCAATGGCCAACTCGATCAACGTGACTCTCTGGGTAACTCTTTAGGTCCCCATGGGCCAACTCAAATTCTCTGAACTGTGTTGCTCTGACCACAAGCTGAGCATTAGTCTGACCACTGCATCAACTATCCTACCCACGCCTAGTCACCAGAAAGTGCTTCTAAGTAATGTCTTGGTAACCAACATTTCCATAGGACCGCAGTAGGCTGAAATGACAAGGCTGGGGCTGAAGAATTCTAAAGTGATCCATTCCCCAATCCCTGTCCTCTAAATATCACATTAACCCCTAGCAACAGCTCACTTTGCATTTGTTCGGATGGTTACAGAGGTTTTTTTATGTGGTCAGGGACTGCCTTTCCATCAGGCAGTCCAGGTGGTTGCCAGGGGACACATGCATTTAGACATAGGTGCCGAGTGCATGGGGCAGAGGGGGCAGTTAGCCTCATACTCCTTAAACCAGGGGGACTGGAGTGGATGTTTGCCCCGTAGATATTCCGTATGTATGTGTATGGTGCGACCAAAAAAGAAAACAAAACAAAGGATTGAGTTCCGTGCGCCTTTGAACCACTCTGTGACAGGGCTTCTGGCTCCTCCCCTGCTGGGCTTATGCTCAGTGAAGAAGTAGCCTGCATCCTGCAAAATTAGCAAGTGTCTCTCGCTTCAAAGAAGGAAGGCCTCTCCTCATCTTTGGACTACCTGAGCCTTAATTGTGGGGTGGAGGGGAAAAGAGGGGGTTGGACAGGCCAAAGCTGTTTGGCAGGCGCAGAAGAAGTGTGGGGAAGGACTAGATACGAAAGCAGAACGCCGAGAAAAGACAGCTCAGTATTTAAATAGAGGTCATGCCAGCGAAATACAACTATGTTCAATCAAAGAGACATCTGAAAAGAAGAAGAAAGAAAGAGACCCCCTAATCCACACCACAGATCAACCCTACAAAAACAAGAAATAATTTTAAAATACTATATTTATTTAATTTTTGTATATAAGAAAAGACAGCTCAGCAGTCTAGGCGACTGTTGCTGAAATGTTACATGTTTAGAGCTGCCTGTAAACCCTATGGTGTTTTTTTATAATTTTTGCTGCTGAATATGCTGTAAAAGGGGTTGCTTGGGGGTGGGTAGGGCTCTTCGCTTGGTGTGGACATTTCTGCAGACATAGCATCATGGGTTGGTGCCCATGCATTTAGAGGCACGGCCTGACAGCACAGGTGGGAGCATTCCCTACATTGCATTGTGATTATATATTAGTGCACTCCAGGCATGTTGTCCTAGACGGTATCAGGTAATATTATCCCCACGAAAAATGGAAGGTCGTCGGGAACGCCCATAGGCGATATTTTTTGTGGGAATAATATTAGGGTTTTTTGGGCGCAGGGGTTGCGAGTGTGTCCCCCGCAGGTTCCATGCCTTAATATCGCTGCAAAAATATGGCAACATTTTTGTATGCTGATATTTTTGCAGGGATATTAACACATGCAACCGTCCTAGATGACACAGGGTCAGTGAGCGATGAGGATGGGCTGGGGAAAAAGCACAGCAACAGCATACAAACGCTCGAAAAATCTTACTCACCTGCCCGTGCTTTCAACTGCGAGCCTTGCACTCACCCAGCCTGACAGGCAGGCAGAGAGAGACCCACGAGAACTGACCTCTCGCACTGCTTAGCATATCTTTCTTAGTTGGAACTTGAAGCATTTGTATTTCAAATGCTAAGACATTATCGTCTCATGGCTGAAATCTTATCAAAGTTGTCAACACATTTACCAACAGTCTCAGTGAACATTAATTTTTGTTCAAACATTCTATTTGGCCATTCCTCAGCAAAATGGTTGTGATTGTCAATACCGTGCCGGAGAGAGGGGACAGCGATGTGTTTGGTAGTCATTTAAATGCTGACAGCAATATTCGAAGCCAATTGTGGACCGTAATGTATTTTCTGTGGCCCTGCCTGGCCTCACCTTTGCTCTGGCTCTGCTGCAAAGCCATGCACTGCATCAATGAAGCCGAACAGGTGCTTGCTTGATGGGATTAGAGCTTCTCTGCTGAACCTTTGAAGTGTTATTTATTTGACCATCAACTTCAACTTCAGGGTCAAGGCAGAAGGTCAGTCTGCTACAGTCAAAGGAGTCAAGAGGGAGTAGCTAACAAGAACTGCAAATAAAAACGTTTATCCCACAAGAGAGGCAGATATATCATGAAAAAGGAGCATTGATAAGCCCTATGGTTTAGCTCTTGGAACTGAATAAGTTTTGGGTTGGCACATCCCTGGGTAACACATTTTATTTTGACGTTGTTGTCATCATACACTAGCGCAACCTCAGATGCTCCAGTAATGCCAACCAATGTCAACCAGTGATACACATATCATAAATTAGTTACTAAATATATGCCACCATATGTCATGCACAGCCTCATATGCCACAATAATACTATCAAATGTCTTAAGAATGGAATAGTCATCAAATGTGATGCTCAGGTTGCCATCATATGGCATCCACAGCCTACAATGCTGCTGTAATACTAGTTCATGTCTTCAGTATGGTATAATGACCAAATAGCTGTGCAGCCCTCTCATGTTTAGTTGTTTTTTCTTTCATTCATTTGAAGAAGAGGGATGTCAATTTTGATCGGAAATGACTTACAAGAACAGATTTACAGATGGCGGAGGCATTTACACGAAAGGTGTCTGTAAAAAAGCACAATGAACGATGAGAACAAGTGGTGAACGTATTTATGAAGGTGTAAACAAGTGGGACATATATCAGGGCCAACACAAAACAAGCCAAAAACAAAAAACAAAAAAAAAAAAATATATATATATATGTATATATATGTATATATATATATATATATATATATATATATATATATATATATATATATATATATATATATATATATATATATATATATATATATAAACAGGTGACTTGCAAAGGTAATATTAACCTAAAGGGGCAAATGCTTCAAACTAAAGACAAGTACTATGTACAAATAAAAAATTATATTATCAAATGTCACTGGCGGCAGTGATGGGGTTGAGGTAGGGAGGATGGGGGAGAGCGCAGCGTGAGCTCCTTCTTTAACAAGTAAGTGAAGTATCACGTGAGCCGAGGATGGAAACAGAGTTGAGCGTGGAGTTCTAGAACAACGATATTGAGTGCTCACACTCCCATATGTTCCCAGAGACAAGAATACTTTGCAAGGCCAAGTTCAAAGACAATCTTCATGGCAGAAGGCATGGGTGATGAGAGATCCTGGGCTAATTGTGTGGAGAGGTATAGTCAAGTCCACCTCCTGGCAGCTGAGTATGAGCTTACATGCAGCTAAGTGAACCAAATGTTCCAGACACGGCACGAGCATGCCAACCAATTATAGAAGGCAGTATAATGAAGGGCCTTATAGCTTGAGAGGCAGTGACATACTGTGTACTTAACAGTGTTCAAGATTACATGTTTTAGAGGTAGGCATAAATTGTCCACCTGACAGTAGATAGCTTATCACAATCCCAGCCCTTATAGAAAGTATACTTAGATGTTCCCCTTGAATGTATCACAATCCCTAGTAGGGTTTTCTTATTTGTCACATAGTATGATGTCACTGCTGATGTATTTCCTGCATATAAGGATGTTTTTATGAGAAATACACTGAGCTCGAGCGAACGTCCATTGAGGTCTATTGTAACACCCTGTTTGAGATAATTGTTAATAAAACAATGCCTTTGCCATCTTCCTGAGTTAGTTTTATTATTTGGTGTCAGAGTTATTCTGCATCCCCATCCATTGCATGCACGATACCCAAAAAGCCATATGATCACACCCACCCACACACCCAGAACATTCAAACAAACACTATCACTGTCGTACTCATTCACCCACCAGTCACTCACTCATACACCTTCTCTTGCATCCACTCTCACTTCATTCTCTCCACAGGCACACACTCACTGACCCAACCACCTAGAACATTCAAACACACAGTATCACATTCATACTCATTCACCCACCAATCACTCATACACCTTCTCCTACATCCACTCTCAATGCATTCTCTGCACAGGTACACACTCACCCATCCAGAACATTCAAAAATACACTATCACATTCCTACTTATTCATCCACCAGTAACTCACTCATACACATTCTCTTATGTTCACTCTTACTACATTATCTACACAGACACACACCCACCCATCAACCCAGAACATTCAAAAACACATTATCACATGCCTACTCATTCAGCCACCAGTCACACACTCATACACCTTCTCTTATATCCACTCTCAATGCATTCTCTACACAGGCACACATCCACCCAACCACCCAAAACATTCCAAACACACTATCACTTTCCTACTCATTCACTGACCAGTCACTCACTCATACACCTTCTCTTGCATCCACTCTCACTGCATCATCTACACAGGCAAGCACCCACTCTCCCACCCACAGCATTCAAAAACACACTATCACATTGCTACTGATTCACGCACCAGTCACTCATTCATACACCTTCTCTTACATCCACTCTCAATGCATTCTATCCACAGGCACACACTCACCCACACAACCACCCAGAACATTCAAACACACATTATCACATTCATACTCATTCACCCACAGTCAATCACTCATATGCCTTCTCTTACAACCACTCCCACCGCATTCTCTATACAGGCACACATCCACCCACCCAGAAAATTCAAAAACACAATAGCATAGTCTTACTCATTCGCCCATCAGTCACTCACTCATACACCTTCATTTACATCCACTGTCAATGCATTTTCTACACAGGCACAGATCCACACACCCAACCACCCAGAACATTCAAACACACACTATCACTTTCAAACTCATTCACCCACCATTCACTCACTCATACACCTTCTCTTACATCCACTATGACAGGCACATACCCACCCAGAACATTTAAACACACCCTATCACATTCATATTCATCCACCCAAAAGTCATTCACTCATACATCTTCTCTTACATCCACTCTTGCTGTATTATCTACACAGGCACACACCAATCCACCAACCCAAAACATTCAAACACAGACTATTACATTCATAATCATTCACCCACAGTCAATCACTCATACACACTCTCTTACATCTACTCTCAATGTATAATCTATACAGGCACACAGCCACCCACCCAGAACATTCAAAAATATATTATCACATTCCTACTCATTCAGCCACCAGTCACACACTCATACACCTTCTCTTAAATCCACTCTCAATGCATTCTCTACACAGGCACACACCCAACGACCCAGAACATTCAAACACACACTATCACATTCATAATCATTCACCCCACTCACTCACTCATACACGCTCTCTTACATCCACTCTCAATATATTATCTATACAGGCACACACCCACCCACCCAGAACATTCAAACACACACTATCACATTACTACTCATTCGCCCACCAGTCACTCCCTCATACGCCTTCTCTTAAATCCACTCTCACTGCATTCTCTACACAGACACACATCCATCCACCCACCAAGAACAATCACACCCCACTATCACATTCCAACTCGTTCACCGACCAGTCACTCACTCATACGCCTTCTCTTAAATCCACTCTCACTGCATTCTCTACACAGGCACACATCCATCCACCCACCAAGAACAATCACACCCCACTATCACATTCCAACTCATTCACCGACCAGTCACTCAATCATACACCTTCTCTTACATCCACGCTCACTGCATTATCTACACAGGCACACACCCACACACCCAGAACATTCAACACACACTATCACATTCCTGCTCATTCACCCACCAATCACTCACTCATACACCTTCTCCTACATCCACTCTCAATGCATTCTCTGCACAGGTACACACTCACCCACCCAGAACATTCAAAAACACACTATCACATTCCTTCTCATTCACTTACCAGTCACTCACTCATACACCTTCTCTTACATCCACCCTCACTGCATTCTCTACACATGCACACAGCCACCCACCCACCAACAACATTCAAAAACACACAAGCACATTCCTACTTATTCACCCACCAGTCACTCACTCTTACACACGCTTATGCATCCTCTCTCACTAAATTCTCCACACAGGCACACACCCACCCACCCAGAACATGCAAACATACACACACTATAACATTTCTTTTCATTCACCCATCACTGACTGACTCATTTGCATTCTTAAATCTGACATGCACTTCACAAATGCAAAATACACATCACATTAAAAAGAAAAAAAAATGTCTTACCTGTTTTTCCAGTTTCGGTCTGTCACTCCAGGCCACCCTTGGCTCCTCCGTGCTGCTCACTAACAAAAACCCGGAAGCAGGGGGAGCTTCCTGGTTCCTATATGTAAGCCTCAAGAAAGAAGGGGTTAGAGCTGAACTTGCCATGTGACACGTGTCACATATCATGGTCAACTCCAAACCCTACTGCATGCTCCTCGCTCTGCAAGCTCCGGCCCCCCAGACCTGGTGTAGCGGGCTCCTCCGCAGTGTGGGGGCTGTAGGGACCCAAGCTACACCAATGAAGGTAACGCGCGAGAGCCCAATTAAAGACAGTAAAGAAACTGACATGGATGAGAACAATGTTGGAAAAAGGGGAGCTGACTCAATGCTTGAGAAGAGGATTTGTTCCACAAGCCTCAGAAATATATATACAAACAATGTTTAAGGTGGGTCAGAGACCCAATGCTTGAGAAGGACATTTCATATACATGTGAAAAGTGTTGAGAGTGTCGGAGACCAAACACTTGGAAAGATGAATTATGACATTTGTGAACGCTGTCAAGAAAGGGTCAAGGATCCAATATTGGAAATATATTGTCATGTGGATGCAGGGGTGGCTCATTTATAATGGGTGAGGGGGCATCGACCCACTGGATATTGCCCCCCTCTCACCCATTATGGAGGAGCCAGCCCAGTGAAACATTGAGTGCTCCCTCAGCAGTTCTCTTCAGCTGAGGGAGCGCTATGAACTGTCAACGGCAAACATAATTCCCCCTTGACAATTACAGTTCCCCAGCTGTGCAAGCTCAATGAACCATGCAAGGCTGTGGCCGTTTTGCTTCCCCAGTCTTGCATAGCTCATTGGAAATGCTGGCTGGGGAACTGCATGTCTGTATGTGCAAGGGGGTGATCCTGCACCTCCTCGTTCATACAGAGAGAGCAGACTGAAATGGGGTGTCTGTTCACCCACGCTCAGGCCCCTGCACGCATGTGCAGGAACCAGGAAGCTTCCTGATTCCTGTTCATGCTAGCAGGGGCTGGAGCAATGGAGAGGCAACTTCAGAACCTGCGGCAGAAGGAAAGTTTGTTTATGTTTATGTTTATGTTTTGTGTATGGATGTGTGCATGATTGTGTTGTTAGGTGAATGTATGATGATGGATGCTGGTGTGAATGAGAGTGTGCTGTTGTGTGTATGTTGTGGAAATGTGTGTGTTTGTATGTTAATTTATTTATTATTTAATTATGTGTATGGA
Organism: Ambystoma mexicanum; assembly: GCF_040938575.1. NCBI lineage: Eukaryota > Metazoa > Chordata > Amphibia > Caudata > Ambystomatidae > Ambystoma > Ambystoma mexicanum. The sequence continues at coordinate 1,204,006,114 of NC_090934.1, read as the reverse complement.
TTTCTGTATGATTGTTTTATGAGTGAGTGCATGATGATGATGGGTGTTTGTGTGCATTTCAGACTCTGGGACACAGGGGGCAGCCATGGCATTTTTTACTGGGTATGCCCAGTAAAGAATGCTAGCCGAGCCCGCTAGGATTTCTAGCGCCTCACATGCAATCTCATGCCGGACCTCTAAGGCCTCCTCACCTTGCATGTGCACATAAATGATTATCTGTGCATGTGAGGTACTGGAGGAAGATGCGCAGTACAAAATACCATGCCTGGGCCCCCCAGCAGCTTCCACGCACACAATTAATGTGTGCCTGTGAGGTGCTCGGGCATTAGGGGGTGGGCATGTCATCTATGTCCCGTAACAAAATGCCATGGCTGTACCCTGGGACCCTAGATCCTGACATGCATCTTCCCCCTGGGCTCCCCAGCGCCTCACACTCACACATAATCACATTGATCATTAATATGATTATGTCTGAGTGCAAGGTGCTAATGCCCCATGGCATTTTTTACTAGTCATGTTTGATAAAGCAAACATAAGTGTTATTATGTAACTAGATGGGCATTTTAATGCAGCCACTCTAGCCATTTCTTATTGTGCTATGACATTTTATATTGGGCAGCTTTGATAAAGGAAGCATGATCAGTGATAGTATTCTTTCTGTGACATGAAATGTTGTATTGGGCATATTTGATCAAGCAAGCATGATAAGTGTTAACGTAGTTAAACTTCCATTTCGATGCAGCCAGTCTATCCAGTTCTAATTGTTTTATGACATTTTGTATTGGGCATCTTTGGTATAGCAAGCATGATAAGTGTTATTACGAAGCAAGACAGGCATTTTGTATGCAACCAGTCTAGCCATTTCTAACTGAGGCATGACATTTTGTATTGGGCATCTTTGATAATGCAAGCAGGATCCGTGGTATTATTCTTACTATGGCATGACATTTTGTATTGGGCATCTTTGATAAAACAAGCCTAAGTGTTAATATGTAGCTAAACTAGCATTCCAATGCAGCCAGTCTAGTCATTTCTTATTGTGGTATGCCATTTTGTAATGGGCATCTTTGGTAAAGCAAGCATGGTAAGTGTCATTATGAAGCAATACTGGCACTTTTATGCAACCATTCCAGCCATTCCTTATTGCGGTATGACATTTTATATTGGGCATCTTTATAAAGCAGGCAAGCATGATAAGTGGTATCATGTAGTTCGATTGGCATTTTAGTGCAGCCAGACTGGACATGTTTTCATACTTAGGCATGCATTTTTCATGTTACAGACAAATGGATTATGTTCTTACGTGGGGATATTACCATATAATGGCAGAACAAACATGGACATGTTTTCCTATAATATCATTACTGCCATTCTGTGCAAAGCAAACATGAGTATATTCTTATATGGGAATAGTAGGGTACAATGGTGCAGTCACCATGGAAATGTATGGGCAGAGCCAGTGTGAACATGTCTTAAACTAGCGCATATTGGGCGAAAAGACATCATGAACATGTATTGGAGAAATGCTCCTGTGCACTGTTGGTTACTTGCATCTATTGGATGTTTTTCACGAGTTATCCTACAAAACGAATTGCAAACTGGCCTTTTACCCAATTTTTCTAAAAAGTGTGTTCTAAAATGCACCATTTGAACCAATCATTTAAAAAAAATTCTCAAGGTGAGATCCCCCCAGAACCACCCTTGATTGGTGCGGGTTCCCTTGCTACACTCTGTCGCTGTCGCATATAAGGGACAAATATTTACATACCTACAGTTAAAAATGTCACCGGCCAGTACTGAGTGGATGAATGAAAGAGTCATAAGTATGAAACAGGACATAAAAAACGGGCCCCCTAGTCAGAACAACCCAACTCCACGGTCAGGGGTAGACCTACTTACATCAATACAACAAAGGAGAAAGCTTTGATACAAGTTCATCAACGTCTCATTAGCCTGGGCTAATGAGACGTTGATGAACTTGTATCAAAGCTTTCTCCTTTGTTGTATTGATGAATGAAAGAGTGAACAGAGAAGGGAAAAGCCCTGGAAAATTAATACATGAGACACACAGTGAGTCTTTGATTTACACAGAGGAAAGGAGTGAGAAGTGAAGTAATATCCTGGCAGGAGAGTAAACAAGGAGTGAGAAGGGAAGTGAACCTGAAACTGTGAATACAAAAGGGAGGATTCATACCCCTTTTAAGGATCAATAAGAAAGTTACAAATACGCTGCCAGGAGAGTATACCATGGGTAGAAGAAGGACAGAGTGTGAGAAATTGAACATTGTAAAGAACTGCATGCTTAAGGGAAAACTGAAAGGGAAAGACAGGCCCCTTGAGTAAAGTTGAACTGTGGAAGTAAAATGTAACAAGTGGAGGAATATATTTTCTGGAGGAAGTGGAGGAAGAGTATTTCCCGTGGGATAAAGCTCTAAAATGCTCAATGTGAAAGATCCAAAAAGTTGAGAGAAAATCCTTAACACTATAGGAACATAAGAACTGGAAGACCTCAAGGAAGAAGTGGTCCCCTTTCAAATCTGAGGAGTGAAACAGATGGAGATTGACTGTAATCCAGAAGTGCTGGATAAACAGTGAATGATCACAGAACACATAGGGGGAGGCAGGACCCCTTTTTCCCTATCAGAACTCTTGTTTTCTATTCTGCACCTTAAACACTTTATGTGGATAACTTTGAAAGAAAGCTACATAGCTTACCAAAATCCCTTGTACCCATTATATTGGTTTAGAGTGTGAGGGTAATTGTAGGATTTTTGGACACAGGACGGAGGACGATCTTTTGTTTATCATCCTGACACAAATGTTCCTTAGTTTTGTTGAGGCAAGGAAACCCCTCTTAGTTTTAGGGACAAATAGGATATCCCCAACCCTCCTTTTTAGTTTTGTATCAATAAAACACCAAGTTTGTACCAAAACGGATTACTGTGTTTGAGTCTTAGTCTTGATCCCTACACAGGGCATGGTCATGTTTTTGAGTGGTGGCCCCAAATACCAAGATATTGGCACTATAATTAAAACAGTTGTGAACATGATGGATCACTCTGTGAATACTCTCTTGGGAGATCTTGGCAACTGAAGTGATTCCAAAACTCAACCGTTTACAGCAAAATGCACCTACATGTGTGGCAAACATTGTTATTCAGGAAATGACTCAAAAACTGGCTCTTCATGCCATAACTAGAAAGACGGCCACAGGGGCACACTCACAGCTAAAACATCTATGACGATAGAGAGACCCTGATACACACTGATCAATCAATGGGGAAAAACCCAAGGTAAATATCCCATGACATACTAAACGACCGAATGGGAGACAGCTGCAATACGACCAAAGACCGTAAACGTAGCAAGACAAAGACAGAAACACTAGAACGAATCATCAAGAGGACCATGACCTTAAATTATAACCATCCCCAACAGCGCTAAGGACAAAATATAGAGAGGGAAAGGAAGCACTGCACCACGAGCCCCAATGCAGTGGTTGAGAAACAGAATGTTTCATCACTACACACTGTCCACCAATACACAGCAGGAAGCACAATGCCCCACCACATAAAACACTATAACTAAACAATAGCCCCATGGATGTTCACCCCATGGAAACCAAAGAACCAATGGAAAGTCAGTCAGGACAGAAGGAAATGAACAACTGAATACACAAGCTCACCAAGAGGGCTGCACTAGGAAGCCACATCAACACCACTCCGACCCTGAACCGTTCAAAGCCTTGACTGACCAGTGTCTCACTACATAACCTGAGAATAGATATTACCTACCCAGTCCCACACCCGAAGATAAGGTTCTGATGCACCTACCAATCGAAACAATACTCACTATGATACAGATGGATCAGCGCAGTACCAACAAAGCGATTCGGCCCACGTGGAACCAGCAACAACCCAACCTACATATATACAACTCTAGCAGAACCATAAGTACCTGAATCAGGATACAGACCCCACTAACCCAACCCTCAATCCTCTTCAAACTTAATCCACACAAAGCCACACAACCATCTCTCCCCCAGCAATCCGCACGCACTTTACCACACCTCATCAACAACACATAAACATCACCCACAGCACTCAAGGCCTCGCCCGATCCGATACTAGCACCAAAGCCCGGCACTCGGTGTATACCGAGCTGAAGCTGCCAACAGCACACCACTTCTCCCACTCTCCTTCTCCCCTCCTCCCGACTAACCCTACACATCCTTCCTGTTTACAGATCTGCCAGAGCGCCTGGGGACCAATTCCGTTGGTGACGGTGTGTTATACAAGTACCTTTAACATAAAATAACATGTATCTGGAGTGCATGCTGAGTTCAATCTTGTGGTATCCTTTATTTAAATCGAGTTTTGAGAAAACTCATGCTCCATTCAGTAGACTGATCATATCATCCACATGCATGCCGGAGTGTCGCTCTCTTCCAATCACCGTGTTGGCCTGTCTCATGTTGACACAGATGAATATATCACCAACAGTGCTTTTCTTTGGTACTGCGACAATATGTGACACCGAAGGAGTAGGACCCGATGACAGCTCAATAATGCCACTGTCCAGTAGGCATTTTATCTTCTTCTGAACTTGTGACTGGAGGTGTGTAGGTATTCTCCCTAGGTGTTGTGCCGCTGGGGCAACTGACTCATCAATATGAATGGTCACTGGTTACCTTTGAGCTGCTTCAAACCCGGAACAGAGAGGGAAATCGCTGCACTATTGGATGGTTGTGTTGCATTGTGTGCACCATGGCCACAACATTAATTGCTAGTGCCATTGCTCGTCACAAAAGATTGCTTCCTGGTACCTCACCTGTACCAATTGAATCTCGGAGGACACTTGCTTTTCCTTGTATCATATTGCTCTGTAGAATATTCCATGTTTTACCACAGAACCCTTTGCGGCCCACTAGAATACTCAGAGTTCAGGACTGGTGGATGAGTCCTCTTCTTGAACTCAGAGATATGATATGATAGGTCATTTATAACGTACTTAATACCCAGAGGTTTCTAAGCGTGGACCCGTGGATCGAACCTGTGTTGCTCCGTGTCGTCTTGCTTCCAAGGCGAGCACGTTGCCCCTGAGCTATCCTCCTGAGACTGATGCACATGATGTTCAATGTCGCACCTGTGTCCAAATTTAGCTTTGTGATCACCCATGAGCAGAACAACATCACTCGCAGGGGACGCAACCAAATCCGTCATCATGTATGCGTTGCGTCCCCGCTTCTAGAAGAAGGAAGCGATGGGGAATGTCCTGTTATTTGCCGGACCTGACTCACCAAATCCCTCCATGCTCTCGCGTCTCTTCCTCTAGTGTGGGCCTGTATCCACGAGCAGCGTTTGTTTCTGCTGGTATGGAATTGCTCGTGCCTTTTCTCAATGGTATTGAATTGCATACAGCAACTTAGAGATTTTCCCTGTCATGGTTGCTGCATTTTTGCCCTATTGCTGGGCAACTTCACTCCAGCCTCATGTGGGAACGGCAGACTGCATTAATAGCATCTTCCTCTTGATGAGTATTTTCTTAGAGGGGTGCTACCTATCTATGTGTTCCTGATCCCATGTGTAATTTAGTATACTTGCTCCTTTGTGGCTTCTTTACCGGTTTCTATTTGCATCGCCTGGGCCTCTGCTCTTGCTTCCAATCTGGCAATGTGTAGTATTGTGACGAGGGGCAGATGTTTGCTTAGCATTTTCTTTCCTGAACGATAGTCCTCCTATGATTCACACCCAAATGACCTCTTCATTTGCGAAGTTGCTAAATTCGCAGTGAGCCACCATCTTACGCAACCCGGTTGCAAATGCATCCATGGATTCCCCCATCACTTGGTAGGCACTGTTGAAAGTGTGTCATTCATGATCCATGTTACGTTGCGGGTCAAAATATGCAGTGCTGGTCATTGGGCCGGCGCTCGCCGGATCCGAGATCCGGCACCAGATGTGTACTCAGATCTCGAGATCCGTCCAGACTCAGCCCCCAAACCAATGCTCTGCGCTGGGTTACAAAAAAGAAAAAGAGCTCCCGCAACGGCGGGGTGCGGAGCAGCTTCTTGCCGAGCCCGCAATCTAATCTGCCATGTATCCTTTGTGCACAGTGCTCTGCTTGCACAGGGCAGATTTGATCTCTGAGCCACCACCTTGGTGGGCTCGGAGTCTAATCTGCCCCACGGTGCAAGCGGACTGTGCACACTGCACAGAGCATTTTTGTTATTGTGTACTCTCCCCTGGGTGCTTTCATTTTCATTGTGCACCCGTTTCCTTTGTCACTCTGGGGTTTATTCTTAGTTGGTTATATTTATTTGTATAACCAAGAACACACACCAGAGAGACACGCAGAGCCAGCACACATTCAAATCTGACCTCTATAAAATGCAGCACATCACATACGTTATATATTACGTGATGTGCTGCATTTTTTAGAGGCCAGATTTTACTGTGCGCTGACTCCGGTGACCCTGTGTAATTTGTCTTGTTTAGGTCCGTGCACGGAGTAAAAGTGTGGTTTGTGAGTGATGCTGTGGGCAAATGTTATGCGTCTGCATACTGGCTGCCAGGGTTGGACTGGGGCATAAAATTGTCTCGGCTCCAATGAAAAAGTGGTCCACAGTTGCACACGGTCATTCATTCCTTTTGTGCCAGAATGTTTGATATTGCTCTTTTGAACTATTATTTTAGACATTTCCTTTGATCGAGTTAAGCTGCCAGCTCAGCCCCCTCTAAGCCCCGCCTCCTCGGGCACCGCCTCCCAAACAGCCCCCCACCCCGGCCCTTGTGGGATCCCCCGCCAACTTTTTTCCATTTCCACCACTGAAAATATGCACTTTAGGCCTCCTTTATCCCTGTGAAGGAGTCAATTTGATCTGATGGCAAAGAGATCTTCCACTCCATCTCCCACTAAGTTAATTAGAAGCCTTTTTGCGAACTTGTCACAGTCCCATGTATGCTGCCAGATAGTTCACAACACGTCTCAACCAGCGTTCCCCAGGCCTGGTGATCGCTCATGTCACAGGGCTCGCGACTATGAAACACAGCGGCATTGTATGCATCTTTCCCAGCATTTGCAGTGCCCGACATCTTTTTAATGATCTTGCGCTGCTGCTCAGCTTTGTCAACCTGAGCATGCGGAGTTCAGCAGCAGGCGCGCAGGCTCATGAGGCTCATCCGATGTTGTGCTTTCTCAGTTTACGGACCTAGGGCTGCTGAAATTGCACTTAATCTCATCTTATTTTTGGTTGTTTATTTAGATGAGGAAATCCCACCTTCGTCACCAATGTAATGTAAGGGTTTACTCCCTTCATGGCACAGTGTATAGAGGAAGAACGACACAGAGCCATAGGGTGTGGAGAACTGCCTTTAATGTATAGGCACATGAGAACCCCAGTGCGCATGCGCGGCGCTTGTGGAGCTGGTGGGCTGCCTCATTTTGATGCTGCTGCCACGGATTCTCCACGTTAACTTTTTTGCGCTCAGTACACGACAAAGGGTAACCAATGTCTATTGAATAGGCAACCAGTGTGGGCGGCAATAGTCGGATTGTATTACTTTATTATCACTCTATCATCGAAGTACATTTATATTCTTGTAAATGTAATATCATAATTTCCACTATTTCAAATAAAATGAACTTAATTATGTTGATGAAAAAGTTATTTATGAATTATGTATTCCTTTGAATAAGTTAATGAATCAGTCGGGGAAAGGCCGTGACATGGCCGCCACATGGACGGGGCCATGGCAGAATCAGGTGGTCGCCATGACTAGGAAGCCTGATTCCAAGCTGGCACTTCTAATTTGCATAGACTCGGCTCATGGAGCTGTGAATGGCCCATTAGTGATTGAAACATAAGTAGTCACACGTTGTTGGAGTGGGACTTATGACACAAATCCAATCCGGTGAGGCAGTCAATTATCCCACGCAGGTGTTGCCACTGCAACCCTCATTGGCCTAATTCCCAATACAACACAAGCATAAAAAGGCACCGGGGTCATGTCAAGTGTGGGAGTTTGGAGATAAGACAGTTTGGCATGCAGAGAGTGTGGCGAAGAGTAGAGGAAGGAGGCAAGAGACCAGAAAGAAAGGTGTTGCGGGAAGGACACTTCGCAGAAGGGGAGGAAGACAAGACTCCAAGGGAAAGCAAGGTGTTCAAGGCAGGAAAGATCAAGAAGGAGGAACGAAAGATAGCAGGGGCAGGGTTAGTTGTGAAGGAGGGAGATAGAAGAGATCAAGCAAGAAAGAAAGAACAGAAATGATGAAGAAGTACTTGTGATGGACGGGTTGGCGGTTTAGGAGGGACAGAGGAAGAGAATGGAGAAGGAAAGGTGAAACCGGAGAGGAGGAGGAAAAAAGTAGAACTATGGCAGCAAGAAACAGGAGGTCAGGAAGATAAAGTGAATGGCGAGGTCTAACGAAATGAACACGCATTGATCAAACTAAGGGAGCTGAAGAATAAAAGAGAGTGCTGAGAGGCAGGTTTTGAAAAACTGGGGCTGAGCTGTGGTGCAGCTAAGGTACAAGTGCCAGAGGTGTGGTTAGACTGTGGACCTGTGCTCATAGATTGTTGGGACTAAAAACCTAAAGTCCCCAAAGAGAGGTAGAGAGAGGGAGAAAGAATGGTAGAGTTTTGCCTGGAGCCATAGTCAGCACTCTGGTGGCACTCTAAATCCTCCCAAAGAAGCTAATTTACTCTTGATGACTAAGAATTTTATCAAGGAAGGCTTATGGAGAATCCAGGCAGATACTTGAGATTGCAAGGCTGGAGGACTCATAGGACATCTGACTGCTGAGGGACTTGAGACAGAGAGGGATGTCCCATTTCACGGCACGATCCTTAGCAGGGGACTATAATTACAACAATTTGAAAGTCAAGCCAGGAGACAAGCTGAGGAAATAACCTGTCATCTGCGACCTCTGCCCAGAGTGACTGGCAAATATTAGGAGAGTTCCGGTGACAACAAACTGTGATATAATAGAACTTTGTGGTTCAGAGTGAGAGGGCCTCATTATGGGTCCGCTGATAACCCTGGCGGTCCTACCTGCGGGTTGCCACCGGACCCGAGATATTTTACCAGTGCCTGACTTCCCGGTGCCACCGAGCGATTACAACTCCGGCAGCCCAGGAAGTCAGGTGCTGGTAAAATGTAAGTCTGCATTCAAATAGAGTCCCATAGGACTCTATGGGAGTTGGGACACAGAAGCACCGGCACCATTGCTGATGATGCCGATGCTTCCATGACTGGTCTGCCTACTGTGGCCGCTGCACTCGGCAGAGTCACACCTGTCGGGCACAGGCAGCTTCATGGATAGTTCTGGAATCTAGATTCCAGAACCATACACGAAGAAGAAACTAAGGACAACAATAGAACTAAATACAACAAAGAATTCTACATCATAATATCTCCTCCCATATATTCATTTAAACAACAATAATTCAAACTACTATAGTGTATGAAATGGTCTTGAAATTTCACATGCATTTACAATATAACAATTATATGATCTACAATAACATTAATAAACCTATAGTCACCAACTTTGAAAAAGGATACTCAAAAACTTTTCCGTGCTCTTAGCAAAGTAGTTGACGGAAAACTCCTTTAAATACACTTGTTCCTTGCTAGTATATTAATGTTTAATAATATATATAGTCTTGCTTGTAGTTCCACATACTTCTCCATGGATCTTGAAGATATATAATTGTCCCCACTCATATTGCCAAGTAATTCTTGACTTGTTGTCTTCCCCGGTTCATCTCTACTACTTGTAGGTGTACTGTGTCCACTGGTAACTCTTGAGATGTATAATTATCTTTAAACAACACTCTGTTTGGATTCTGACTTGTTTCATTCCTACATATTTCTTCTTCCTTTGCTAAAATGATATCATTAGAAGACCACTTCTTGCCATCTTCTAAAAGTACTGACTTCTTGGAACAATCCATAACTCTCTGGGCTTCTCAATATTTAGACTCTCCTTTCATTACTCTCTTAGGTTCTTTAACTCTAATCCAGTCACCCTTCTCAATTCTGCTTTCCATAACTTGCTTCTGTTTATCACAAGACTTTTTATATTCATCTTGTCTTCTCCTCACTTTGTTCACAATTTCTTCCAAATGTATTTCTTTACTTCTTTTTAATGCTACCCAAGCAGGTCTAAATCTATTAGTGGCAATTCTCCCTCTCATCAGAGTGAATGGTTCATCCTCAGTCACTGAGTGTGGAGTTACTTTATATGTATTGAGAGCTTCTTTAAGTGTCTCTTTCCATGGTAAATTATTGACTACAGCTAACTTGATGATTCCTTTTATAAAATGGTTCATTCGTTCTACCAAACCATTACCCATGGGATGGTATAATGCTGTCGTGTTGTGTTTAATAGCTCGCTCCTTCAAAAAACGTTGAACTTCCTGTGACATAAATTGGACTCCATTATCAGATATCAATTCTTGTGGTTCACCTTCTCTACTGAATATTTCCTTAAGAAACTTTACAACTTTCATAGCTGACACAGACTCTTCAATAATTCCACACTCCACCCATTTGGATGTATAATCCATCAATACAATGAAGTAAACTTTTTGTGGTCCAAGTACTTCATATGGTCCAGCTATATCAATTGCTAACTTTGTCCACACTGAATTGGGTATTTCTATTGGTTGTAATGGTGTAATTTGTGTCACTTTTCCTTTATCGCTCAATGCACACGCAGTGCATTCTTTGACCAAGGTTTCTAGTTCACTCCACATGTTAGGCCACCAGTAGGCTTCTCTCACTCTTCTCTTAGTCAAATTTCTCCCACATGGCCTTCATGGGCAATTTCCATGATTCTCTCTCTGATCTACACTGGCGGAACTATACTATCTCCCCTGTAAATACACACACTTTCACAAGTTAACACATCTTTTATCTTCTCCCAGGATCTAATATTCTTACCTACATCCCTCCATCCATTTCCAATCGCATCTCTCAAAAGTTCTTATTCAGTATTTTGTTTCCTGGCCTCAATCCATTCTTCCTTCGAAAAACTGGGATGTACGTGTGCTACAATACAGTCCATGTTTTGATCTTCTGTTAGTTCCTCCTTGATATTGTGATCATTACTATCAATGTCACATGGTAGTCGAGAAAAACAATCAGCCACTTCATTTGTCCTTCCTGGTGTTTATTTTATGTTTTAGAAAAACATCAAAGGTCAGAGTAGTAAGAGTAGTAAGAGTGTTCAGGTGGTTGTTGTTGGTATAGCAACAAAATCTACATACTCAAGCTAAATATAGAATCTACATCTATCACTATCTCAACAATCAATGAGGAGAAACAATTAAATTCAAACCTCTAGGCAATCAAACAATTTAATATTTTTATTTATTAACATTTGTTAAATAAATCTCTAGAAAAAGTATAATTTTAGTAAAAAACATACAATAACATTGGTATCTACAATATTATTAACAATAGTTCATATGGATCAATCCCTCCATTTCATTGTCGGATTGATCTGATACAAAATTCTCATCCATAAATCACATCCAACCACACTACAACCATACCACATACATACACAAGCCCAATAATAGAATCATTCATAATACAAACAATGATAAAACAATTTATCCTCAAAAATATCCAACAATCTAAAACATCATCATACAATATCTGGTCCATTATTAATGTAGACCATCAATATAACACCTAAAAGCCAGTTCCTTGTAATTATGAACTCTACTGGCTCGGGTGGGCTTGACTTCTAATTTTGTTCATAAATAACAAAACAACCCCAACCCGACATGTTTCTTTCTGTATCACGTCCAGTAACCAGAAATTCTTCAGGGGTGTTATGGTCCAGCAGAGTCAGATGGATTGTACATGGACAAGAAAGAGATATGTAGTATGCCCCAACAACACACACATTGCGTCTCTTATAATTGTGCGGTGTACGACCCGGGACAGGGGTAACCTACAAGATCACAGAGGTAAAGGCATCGTGTCGCCACAATAGTCATCCGGATTCCAAACTCTGATTATCAGAGGGGAAAATTCTCAACCTGTGTTCAGTACAGGATAAAAGGCGACTTGATACCTTTATAGAATAATCAGATTCTGTTCAATATATGTATAAGTCTTAACCATATCATGGCAGAATGTTTCTAAACCATTGATATAGACCGCGGCAACGGAGTGAGTCGTGGTCATCAGAATATAGATATCTCAGTGGTTGTATTCCAACTGACGGGGCAGACGCGTGAATCCGGAATGACGGTGTATCCACCTATTATTTTATGTTAACATTATACTGCATAGTGATCAAAGGCTACCTTATTATCCGTGGAAATGTCAAATATGGGTTCTTGGAATTCAACACATGTAAAGTGACTTGTGATCTATTTTGAGGTCAATGGGAATGCCCCAAATGAGCCCTTTGAAGTGTTCTAAAATCCATTTGACTCTTAAAGCCTCCTTCTCAATAGTAGAATAGTTCTTCTCAGCACCTCTAAAGTTCTGGAGGCAAAAGCAATTGGAACTACCTGCCCTTCTTGCACCTGTCCCAAGACGCCTCCCAAGCCTATGTTGCTGGTGTCTACCGATATCAAGGTCTTAGTGCAACAGTCAAACATTTTAAGAGTTAGAGCTTTGTTGATTAACCTTTTCATCATACTGAATTCCTTCTTGCATTCTTCAGACCAATAAAACGTTGCACCTTTGCACATCAGGTCCTTCATTTGTTTGGTTTTATCTGAATAATGGTCTACAAATTTAGAATAATACTCTATCAAACCCAAAAAACTCCGGAGCTGGTCCTTGTTGGCTGGATCAGGAATTTTATGAATGGTGTCCACTAATGCTTCCTTACGTTTTATGCCTCAGCATTGATACAATGACCGAGGTAGGTTACTTCATTCTTCTTTATTTTACATCTTTCAATCTTGAGTGTCAAACCTTTCTGTTGGATAAACTGTAACACACCTAACAATTTTGCATCGTGTTCATCTTCAGACATGGCACATACTAATATATTATCCTGAAAATAATGTACTCCCTGGAGGCCATTTAACAAGTGGTGCATCAATCCCTGAAAAACAGCAGCTGCTGACGCTAGCCCAACGGTGTTATGAATGAAGATGTCTGGATTCTTCATCAAGTACAACCTGATGATATGTAGAAGATAGATCTAACGTTGTAAAAAATGTTGCCGGCTTCATTGTGGTAAGCATTTCCCCAATGTTTGGTAGGGGATGGCGGTCCACCCAGATGTTACTGTTAAGGTCTCTCAAATCAAAAACACATTCTGATTGACCAATCTGTTTTTTTCACATATACAATTGGGGATAACCATTCAGAGCTCTCAATTGGTTCAATAATGTCTTGTTTGCATAGTTTGTCCAGTTCTTTTTGTAATGCTTCTCTCGTACCAATCGGTATATTCCTTACCTTATGTATCACTGGTTTTGCCCCTCTCATTTAAAACCTTTCAGAACACCAATGTTGTCATTGAACACCTTGGGAAAGCTCTTGGCTAAATTTTCAGACGTGTTACAACTATTCTCAGAAATGCATAAAATGGGTACACTTTCACCAGGATGTATTCTGATCCTTAACAATGCTTGTTCCCACCAACCAACTATGGAAAACCCATTTTCAGTCACATGTAGTCTGCAGTAGGTTTTTTCTCCTTCGAAATCCAAATGTACCCATGTGTAACCTATAATATGTATAGATGTCTTGCCATAACCAGTGGCTCTTACCTTGGCTATATGTAAATCCTCCATGTTCTCCACGTTTTATTTTTAATACCTTGAGATAGGTCTCCACATCTACCATTGTGTAAGGGGAACCTGTATCTGTTATACCATTTATAGACATAGGCACCCATGGACCAACACCACCCTCAGTTGGTGTGAAGGGCTAGTATCTGTACTTCTTCTTCAAATCCATTTGTGATTGCTAACAGACTACTTGGACCACCAATTTCTTCTAAAGCTTTTAGGCTTGTAATGGCTCCTCTCTCATAGCAACCAGCATTTCTTTGAGTATTATTCATATAACGTGAGTTAAATCTGCCTCTTAACCTGCTGTTGCGACAGACTTTGCCAAAATGATCCACTTGTCCACATTTGTGACATTCAGCTGGTAGCGCTGGACAATCCTTTTCTGTATTCATGTGCCTGTACCAACCACATTTATAACATCAACTTTGTGGTCCATATGTGCTTTCTTTATCTTGCTTGGAACTCATTCCAAAGCCCGATTTAACTATTCTCTTTACAATAGCAACCAATGCTTCTTCATCTTTATTACATTGCCCATCATCAATACTCTGAAATGATTTTATTTCTGCACATTCCAGTTTGTTTTGAACTTCTTTCATGCATCTTTCACCCAGTTCTATCGATCTGGCAATTTCTACTGCTTGTTCTAGTGTCGGGTTCTTTGCTTGCCACAACCGCTGTTGTATCCGAGTATCAGCTACATTTAATACAAGTTGATCCCTCAAATACTCATCTGCCACTCCTGTAAAGTCACATGTCGACAGCAAACCCCTCAATGCAGCTATATAAGCATGAATACTTTCACCTTTATTCTGTCTTCTAGAAAAGAACCTGTATAGTTCTAAAACTATGTTGGTTTTATTTCCAAAGTGCTTACTCAGTTTTGCCATTGCTGTCTCATACATTCTAACTCCACTTGCAATGTCCTGAACATTCTTAATGCCTCTGCACCCACACAGTTTAGTAGAGTGGCCTCCTTCAAGTCATCATTAAATTTAGCCACTCCAATTGCTCTCAAATAAACTTGGAAATTGTCTTGCCATTGCTCCCAAGAGCATATTGGATGGCCAGGCCGTGCTAAAAATTTGATTGGAGCCACAAAGTTCTGCATTTTGTCAGAATATTTCATCTGTATAACCCCACCTGGTTATCTCATGGCTTTAATGAATATTGTTGCTAGCCATGCATTTCCAACCATTGACTCTATTAACTTGAAGTTTGCATAATTGAAATGGTTTTTATTTCTCCTTTCCTTTGTCACTTTTATGAAGATCTGTATTTGGTATGAAATGACATGTTGTGTTACACCTCCATATGAACGTTCGCACTGCATGTATTCATTTCTGTCACTTTACATGCAACACTTGCTAACATGGTACACTATGTTTTTATTTTTTTAATAACGTTCAATGCGCATCGACGCTACTCTGCTTTTGCTGCGACGTACATTCACATCAACTCCCTTTCCGTCGCAGTGATGTATCGTGTTTATTCATTCACAATAATACGTTACAGGGTATCCATAGTAACATAGGTCCTCAAAATGGCGGCACGCAGACGACGTTGGAGGGTGCTTTACTTTAATATCTGCAGTGCGTTCACTTCAGGAGATTGTCACATCACACGTCATCACGCTTCGGGTGCTCTTTTCCATTCAGCATCCGTGGCCTCTCACTCTCGCACACTGCTTGAATGACGCAATCGCCCACACTTGTACCATAAGGTGATTTTTTTTTTGTTTCACCAACCTTTCTGCTTTGTTCCCAGCGCCGTGCTCACATAACTTTATCAATCTCGTAAGCGGATCCGTTCCGTTTTACACCATTCGCATTGCTCGTCACGGTGGGCTCCAACACTGCAACTGTATCTGGGGACTTCCTTCAGCATAATTCCTCATCGCCAAATGTAATAAAGTGACTCACAGCATATAGATATTTATCTTAGTGAGTTTATTGGAAGGAAGTCCCCAAGAGACCAACCATCAACAGCCAGGCAGCTTCATGTATGGTTCTCGAATCTAGATTCCAGAACCATTCACGAAGAAGAAACTAGGGACAACAATAGAACTAAATACAACAAAGAATTCTTCACCATAACAGTGAATCTTAGGACCTTTGTTGATCTCTCAGTCTGTGGCAGAGCACAGAGCACCTGGACACATCAGTCTGTCGAACTGTGTGGCCATTATAGCACAGACTAGGTGAGGAACAAAGTGAGCTGTGTTCCCTTGGGCATTGGTCCCCAGTTTTAGCTCGGGTACCTTGAACTGCTGGATTGAGGTTATGGGGGAAAGAACTGTGGCCCTGTACAGCAATAAAGACTGTGACTTTCACTCTCACGCTTGGGGGGCAGACCTGAGCGTCAACAACCCGCCAGCTTGAGCCAAGGTAGGCCCGAGCAAAGTGATGGCTTTCGGCAAGGGCTGTGGGCCATTACCGGCCATGTCCACCCACCCTCCTGGGGGTGAAAATCAGTCGCACCCTGGGGTTTATCCATGGTGCGAAAATAAAATGTCGAAAAAAAATGTCTCCATTGCGAGATTCGTACTCCGTGAGCAACCGATCTCACCAGGGGAACAAAAAATGAAAAGTAAATGGCCACCGACATGGGGCAAAGGTCCTTTTCCATTACTCTTACAGCTGGGATCGAAAGGAGCGCAGGGGCCAAGCTCCAAGCTCCGGTCTTGCAAGTAAGTTGGGAGGGATGGGTGGGGAAGGGGTCTGATTGGTTTTGGGGTGGGGGAGGTGGTTTGATTGGTTTTGGGGTGGGGGAGGTGGAAAGGAAACAGAAAGAGGCCCACTGTTGCCTCCCCAAATTAAACAAAATGGGGCCACCCGGTAACGGCCTTTGGTGAATGGAAACAGCGTGCAAGAAATTTGCATTCTCACCCACTGTTCGGGCAACCTGATTGGCTAATGGCACTTCCCCGGGTGCACATTTTGCTTTCCTCCTTTCAGCGCTTCTCGCAGATTTGAGTCTTCTTGTAGCATGGTGAATGCAAGCAGGTCTGTTTTCAGATCAGCACTTCCTCCAGTATCCAAGCCTTCATTATACACAAACAATATAGGGCTACAACCTGGATTTCCCTTTCTTCAAAATGGGTGGTGGCGCATGTCTATCATGTGACCCCTCATCAACCTTTTGCGTAAGTCGCTTACCGCTGAAGTGGCCTTTTAGTACGCCCCACTGACCACACCCCAGATGGCCCACCGATCGGACATACCCTATAAACTCCCACTCCAACTGCTGAAGCAGTTTTAAGGCCAGTCTCCATGGCACACACAACTCCCCTTCCTGCATGTCCAATTGTAATGTGTGGGAGACATACTTGGCGAATGAGATTTGAGTTCACAGCACGGATTGAACTCTACACACTGAACTTGTGTTGCGGGTGACCATCCAACAGCGCATTATGCTGCATCTGTGTCTAGCCATTGGCATTGCTTTCAGAAAGTAGGGTCTCCTTGTACAGCGCAGTATTAGTGCTTTTCCCCCCTAGTGCACTTACACCAGATGACATCACTCCACGCTGAGGGTGCAACAGTGGCAAATTTGTAAACACGCTTTATTCTTGTCTCTGCACAAGATGCAATTTGCGCCACTCCCATCATTTGCATCCAGAGGTGGCCTGGGATTCGGGAACCAAAAGTGGCCCTGGAAATCATTTTCAAAGTGGCCCCATATTACACATTTTCAGCAAGCTACAATTTGCAAAAACTACACAAAAGAGGTGCAGAGGCCTACCGGAAAATCTCCAGAATTACATATGGGCCAGTCCACCCCTGTTTGCATCCTGCAGACCTCGGAATGTTGGTAGATTATGTTATTGGGTACGTTTCGAAAGTTATCTGTTCTATTTTCTTTTGCCTCTCCTTGACTCAGCAATAAATAGCTAGATGAATGGAATGGAAACAAAAAACGGTGGGTAAATACAATGTAAACATTGGGGAGCTCATGTAGCTCTACAACGTAATTTGACGGTGGGGACCGTGTAGGTTTGCAATCATGCAAAGCCACATCCCCGCCACCTAATTTTCATTTTTTGCATGGCAGAGTGCAAATGTGCAGGGCTTAGGCCAGCAACGTCATGCTTGCACGTTGGACAGCGTTTCATTTTAATTGTGAATGCTGCTTGCCATGTGCACTTGGTAAGCAGCGTTCACAGATGCAAGTAAACAAATTGTACAGGCTGCCTGCTTTGTGAGCATGTCAGGCAGCATGTACAATGGATCCCTATGGAGACTGCCTACTTTTATGCAAGGCCGGACCCCATATGCATCTCCAACATTTGCGCTAGGATGAAAATCTATGCCGGCGCAAATGCTTCAGCACTTCCATGTAGAGAGGAGGGAAGGTGGCGGAAACGCAGGTTGCGTTCTGCCTCTCCTCTCCACCATACAAATGTGGCATGGCGTGAATGCCTTGCATTCACGCTGGGCCACCATGGAACATAATGATAATGTTAATGATTTGTTATTTAAGCCAAAGCGCTTTACAGAGAACATACATTTATCATCCCAACCAAAGTTCTAAGTCATCATGAGCTCCCTAGTGTCATTATAAAATGACCAAAAGATTAAGCAATTTTACATGTTTCCTACTGGTGAAAAAATGGTGCCTTTCCCCTGGCTGATGTTTGATATTTGCTATTTCAGTCCTCTGTGTTCTGTTGTTGATAACTCATGAAGAAGTGTAAGTATGGATGCTTCATCCTTATTTCGGGAGAGAGAGTGAGTACTAACTTTCTTTCAGGAAAATATTTCATATATGCAGGTACATTCTGAAGCAGGAATCTGATTGATATCAAGGTGTCACCACATCTAACTTGGCATTTCTACCCCTCCCCCACACTGCTCATCATTGCACTTAAACGTGAATCACCTTGTGTTCCATATCACCCCTTTCACTACCTGGCCCTTGTATTCTGAAAATGTTCTTCTGCGGTGCACGCGCTTGCAGGATTGCCCCAGCTGCTGTCTGCGGCTATGTCAGTGCTTCTTGTCGAAACACTCCCTCAATAAAAACATCTACATTTGGCATATGCCATGTTGTAGCCCTGTAAACTGGCGCTTCTGACAGCTGTGATGTGTAAGAGGACAACCCTGGCTGCCGAGGAAATGGCTGCCTGATGCAGTAGTGGCTGTGTGCCAGCAAGCAATCAATTCTGAAGGCATCCTGATATCTCCGAGCCCAACACAGGTGGCTTCTCCGGGCTTCTTCGGGATTGAAAAGGAGACGATTCTTCCATAAAGGATACAATCTCGGGGAAACATGGATTGACCAAAAGGCAGTAGTTAAGAAGAATGATAACTGAAAGGCGCTCCCCCTATAGCCCACTCTGTACCAGAGTCAGTGAGAGGCGGAGGCAACAGTGCACTGACGCGAGAGCTGAACAAGCATGGCGCGGTATGCATTGTGCAGGTTCTCCATGGTGGGAGGTGGTCAGGGGTGCCAGTGTTCAAGCTCAGGCTCAGATAGAAAGATTGCCCTCGAATACCCTGAAAAATGCTGGATGCCCATGTTCACATCAAACAAAAGGATTTCAACAGTTTTTTTTTTCTTTTAAGAAATTATGACATTTCACCCATATGTTTTGAATTTGTGTTTTTGGGTCCACGGGATATCTATCTGTTTTGCATATATTCCTAAATGAATGTCTCTCAACCAATGAGCAGATGAACAGACTCGCTTATCAGTCGAATCCTTCAGTATCCAAGAGAGGGACAATATGTTTAGACAAATGGCCTTCTAATAAAAACACTTGTGAGGAATGTGCAATAATTATAGCAGGGACGCAGCAGGTGGGCATGCACATGTATGCGTACATTATATAATCTGTCCAGCACTAACCCTCTATTGGCAATTTAGGGGACCATGGCTAACACAAACCTATAATACGGATGTTGATGGCTGAGAACATGCCACCTTGGCATATGTGTGATGCTTTCCCAGAGCCAGATCTTACTGATGTCACAGTTTCATCTCCATGACAAAGAAGGGGGAATTGCAAAGTGTACAGGAGGTGCCAAGCACGATTCACACTCTAACCGCCCATTTTGAAGTACCAGGAACGTTCACACCAAAATATGTGATGTTTGATGAGCAAATAAACCAGCAGAGAGCCGCAGTGGGGCTCTGTCCAGTACCTATCAGACTGACAGCACCGATTGAAGTACTGACACTTAAGAAAACCTGTACCCATTGAGAAAACCATATGACAAATGAGACAGAATGATGATTGTCAAAATACAATACCTGAAGAAGCCAAGAAGGTACTAAAAGAAGTCGAATGGTGATGTCATGAGAACCCAGAATGGCTCGCACATAGAAGACATAATGTCCTGAGAATGATGAAAAGAGACGAAACACCATGGATAAGTGACATCTGAGTCTAAAGTGAAATAATTGATGTCAAATGTCAGAAAAGTATGCCATGAGCATAATAAAGCTATTCAGCTAGTTTAAACGTGTACATATGCAAAGTAACCACAAGAAGCACAGAAAATTGTGAGGCTTGCTTATGCTTAGTAGTAAGATAGATTGCAGCAAGCGCCACCTATACATTTCTAACTTAAAGGGAGCACTTTATAGAAGTATACTTCCGCTATGCTCAAGAGCAGATACGACCAAAGGTTACTAAAGGTCTCAAGAGGAGAGCTTCGCAGCAAGCAAATCGAGAATTAAAGACAGAGAGAAACTCAGACGAAGACAACCATGCCAAGAAACCAAGGTCGTATTAGCTAAAATAGACCCTCAGTGGATACAATTAATGAGGAGAAGAACAGAGTAGCCTATTCAGAAAGGTCAAGATAAGCCACAGATGGCAGATGACTGACGGAACTAAATCAAATACATGAAATTGCATGGAGAATAAGACAATTTCACGGTGTCGAAATCACGTGACCAAGCAAGAAGAAGGGATGTAACTTTCACACCTAGGCATGGACTCTTGCCATGCCCAGATGCCTTAAGCTTCCCAGACCCAAGAAGCAGACTCAAGGCCAAAATACAAATAAATAGTTGGCACATGACCACTGAAGTGGTGACTGATTGTTGCAATAATTGGAGGGAGGCTGGGGGTACAGACGAACTCCCTGCACCTGGCCGGCTATTCTGCACGCTGTTAAGCAAGTTGAAAAGTATGAATGGGGTTGATGCCACCCCAATCATAGTGGACCAAGTAATCTACGGTCCTATAGTTAGTAGAACCAATGACACGTCGTACTTTTAGTGATGTCTACAGTAGCCATTTTGAAGGAAGGGCTTAGATGCCCCACCTGACATTGTTTATCCAATGCCCTCACTTTGTTACCATATACAGATGAAGTACCTATATTAAAGTTACCTTCCTAGAACCAATCAAGTTGCATGCTAAGTTTTGAGATATTACACGTCAGTGATGACAGGTTTTTGGTATAAATGATGTGTTTGATCTTAAATTAATTGGAGTTGAATCGAGAAGGAAGATCGAGCGATTGTTGATATTCATAAACTCCCTGTTTTTTGTACTTGTCATTAAATGGACTCCCTTTGCCAAACTATCGAGTTGTCATTATTGATTTGATGCGAGAGTATTAATCTGCCTCCCCATCCATCTGGAGGGTGCTGCTAATCATCTTAAAGTGCTGTTTGGGAAACCCCCAGTCCTATGGGCTGGCTGGGGTCCCTACTGCACAAAAGGGTACACACTGAATGTGTATAAATAAGTATTTGTACCCTTACTAACAATATTTCAAGCAAAAAAAAATAATGAGGGGGACAGACGCAGAGTTTTAGGTCTGTCCACAAGTTTAAAGTGTAGTCTCATAAATTAGAGATCCAAGGAATAAATCTGGAGGTAATAACCACTCACTGTGTCTGTATATTAAATGTCAGGAAACAAATATTTATTTTCTTGAACATGTAATCGTATACGATATATGGCAGACAAATATGACATAATACATATCTAAACAAACAAATGAGGAATAGCAACTTGCCGTGACATAATAAAGAAATGCAATAAGAAAACATTACATGGTGTACAGGATTACGTGTAGGCGTCAATTATTACTCCATTGACAAAAGTGGTATGCATATTAAAATGCAGGTGCTGATTATTACTTCATCGACACATATACTGAAATACAGAAGTACTTTGTATTTGATGGGAGAAGAACAAAAATGCCTATGAACTCGCACTATAGATTTAGCAATTTTAGCTTCGGTGTAGGCCAAGGGTTCAATAGATCTCCTGCACTGGTATGTCAGGTGAGTTTCAAAGGCACCCTCATAAGGGTATAGTTTCAATTGAACAATGAATATTCCAGGATCATAGGATAAAAGATATCTTTGCCGACGTGGCAGAGGCTGACTGAACAGGGTCTGTAAACGCAGGAACAGACTTGATCAGGTGTTCCCAGTTTTCTTCACGTTTTGGCGGTGTTAGAATGAAACAAGTCCGCCTTTATCAGGGCTCCATTTAGGGGACCTTGCCGATGCTATGTATCCCAAGTACTCGGAACTCAATCACAGAGAGGCTTGGTGTTGAACAGCATGGGTCATCACACGGATCCCATAGGGGTAGTGGGGTCCCGGAGGGTTGATTGGTACACAAGGAATTCCGCTGGCTTGATAGGTTTGCCTGTTATGCCGTATGATAGTTCAATCCGGGAAGTGTTGCCCAAAAATAGTATTGAGTTCAGGATGTTGGCTCCTGGCAAATGCGCTCATAGGTCACACTCACGATGGGTATGCTGGCTGGCGTTCGCGTCTAGAATGAGACTGAATTTGATCAATATCAGTAGACATAGAGGTCATTCAATCGTCAGGACCAGGGAGTTCAGAAAAGAGATGCATGTTTGTGGATTTTCTGTTTAGCTTCTAGCCTTGTCCAAACCAGTGACCTGTGATCGCCCCTTATGGGAGTGTTTAGAAGGCACTTCAGTGTAATTCACATAAGGGCTGAGGAGCTTAGACTCATTCACCCTAACTTAACATTGTGGGACTTTTAGATGCCACGTGGCTGAGCTCCATTTTGTAATTATTGAACTTCAATTAATTCTGCTCTTTCCTCGCCCAGATGCGGTGACAGGGATAGAAGTTCTACAGCAGACAGTGCCTTAGCTACCACACAAAATCAAACCAGGGCTCTTACGGGGGCGTGGCCTAACAGCAGCATTCAAGCCAGGTACGTTTTTTCCTCTCTAAATTGTGGCACTGACCCTCCAGCAGGCAACCATTTGCATTGATCATCACCCTCTAACTTGTGTGGTTGGAGGGTGATGCTCCCTGCATCTCTAGTTAAAGAGGTGCTTGGCGGGAGTCAGCGTCACAATTCAGGAAGACATGGTCTATTTTTCTAAACGCCTGAAGCTCTCGCCTATGGGAAGAGTTTCAGGCTTTGGGAAAAATGCCTTGGCTGCTAGCAGCCTCATGGGCTGGTAAAGGGGCCTTTGGGGAGGATAGTTTAATGGCAATGTGCGCGCCTTGGAAGCAAGACGACATGAAGCAACACAGGTTTGATCCCCAGGTCCGCGCTTAGAAATCTCTGGGTGTTTAAGCGCATTATAAATACGCAACTAAGACAAAAAAACAATTACGCAACTAAAAAAACGAACAATTTCTGTAACAGCTCCTTGATGCCTGCGGGCTGTGTGAGTGCTTTAAAAATGCAAAATAAATAAAAAAATAGGGAGCCCTCGAGTGCCCCGTCTCAGACTGAAATATTGGGGACTGCTGGGGATCTGCCATGGGTAGCCCCGGCTCACTTAAAGTCTGACAACAGAAGTATGTATCATAGGGTCATCACATGCTTCTGGATGTTAAGCATATACACTGCACCTCCCCATTCTTTGAATAATATCCCTGTGGCATTATACTATATAGACACTTAATAACAGAGGGTGGGGGAGCATAGCGTGGACACACATGTAGCCCCAAAAAAAGGATTTCCTCACACCAATGCTTTTGATCCTAAAGCCACATTATGGGTACCTGTCTTTGGGAGCAAGGCCTGCCCCACAGAGACAGCACTGTTTGAAAATGAATCCACAGAAGGTCTCTTAGCATGTGCACTCCTTCTTGCAACATTCACGCGCAGCACCAGTATGGTTTCATGGTAGTACTAGGGGTAACAAGTCAATAAGGACAGAATGACAATGAACAACCGAAGTATTAATTGCATCATAGTTCTAACCCTGTCAACCAATGATGTCACTCAGTGTGAAGGATACGAAGAGGCTAGAATACTCTGTGTTTGTTCCATCGGCACCTGAGGCTGGTTCAAATAATGTTGCCATGCACCACAGTACTTGGATGGGGTTGCAAGGACAGGCCATTGACCTGCGACAATACACTGCAGAGTGGGCCCAGGTCTAATGACCCTCTGATGCCTCTGAGTATATAGTAGAATGAGTATTTCCCCACACACAGAGGTCAGGCCGTCACCAAACTCGATAAACCCTAAGGACCACAACAGGCAACCCAGACTCCAATCTACGTGTATCTCGGGCACTGTGGTGCCTCCACATGAAGTATCGGGCGATCCATGTGGAGAAAGCAATCGGCATCTCCTTCCTTCAAACTTACTGATCTCAAGGACCATCAAACATCTGGCTGTGTTTATGTCTCGGCCACAATGACTCTCTGGTCTTTGCTAATCTACACGTCTTCATGAATATTTGAGCAATCGGGTGGCATTTGTACGATCTTGGAGTCCCCAAGAGTCTGTGTGGGTTTACACTTGTGTATAGGCGCGTTACAAATGCCATATCATATCATATCACATCATACCCCTGGGAAAATAGGGCATGTTGCAGGTAGACAACCTTCAATTGCCTCCTACTTACGGTATGTGCTAGCTACTAACCACAAAACAGAGCTCGATGGCCTTGGACCTCCCAAGGATATTGTAATGTTACATATACTTGGTAAACGCACGTTCGCCCTAAGGCATCTTGGCGCTAGCAACCGGGGACAGCAATTTTTATAGAGAGAGGCTTAAAATAGAAGAGTTTTCAATGATCGGCGGAAAATGACATGGTCTAGCGTCACACGGGATGAGTAGGGGAGGACGTTCAAGGCCTTTGCAGCGGCCACCGAGAAGGCACGACTGCCCATAAGGCAGAGTCTGATGCAGGTGACAGGCACCCGCAGGGTGGACTGACATCAAAGACAACGAGCAGTTACATAGCGCAGGAACTTAGCCTAAAGACATTCTATGAATTAATAAGTCATGGATAAATGATGGCGGCACCCCTCAATGATCTTCTTGTGCTTATTAGTGACTTCAAGCTGATTACAACTAAACTGGAGAGTTCAGAATCAGTTCTGATTGAAGACTGGAGGATGAAACCACAGTCTATAATGCGCACGGAAGATGACATTTACATGTGAAATCAGCAAAATGACAAATGCTTGCTATTCTGGCATAAGTACATGCTGCATGTCAATTGTTGTGTGACTAATCATGTCATCCCCTTTTTGTATTTTCTTTTTAAAACAACGTGGAACCGTGACTTTATTGCATGTTGCCACTCCGATGTTTTATGCTGTATTGCATTTAATCTTGTTCTGAATTGTCTTGGAATTGAGATGTGTTGACTTCATGTTGCTTTTATGATACATTGTATCTAAATAAAGTTAAAATGAAGGAATGAACGAATACTGCAATTTGAGATGAATCTGAGGTGGTGCTTTTGTGCAGCTTCTTAAATGGACTTGAGAAGGGCAGTATTTGTGTTCAGAATTTCTTTCTTCATAGCGTAATTGTTTTTTACATGGCCAATAAGAATGTATGGGTTTGTCCATTGACTTTATTATTTGTATTATGCATCAGAACCTTACTACACCTTTTATTATGAAAAGGCAATCTTTGAGCAAAAGGTCTTATCCACCGTTCTCCAAAGGGTTGCTCATCTTTGCGTTTCCACCTGTCTCTCATCTACTGGTCTCTCCGCAACTTTCATCTCCTCCCTAAAGGGTCTGATGCAGCATTGTCCTTAATCAACTGCAGCTAATTGCGTCGGTAGACACACCTGGATCACTCCATCTAATCTTTCTGATTTCCAGGGCCATTCCATATTGGTAGGTACGGTGGATTTTGTGCAATGGATGGCAAGCCTCTCACCCAATAATGGAGTCCCGATGGTGAAGCACCATTCTTTACAGTCGATTTTCTATCTCGCTGCACTCCCAAATTCCCCCCTTGCTGCGTCTTAGCACCAAAATTGAAGTTTATAACTAGATACGGTTCTTCCCTGCGGATATTTCATTCCGCCAGTCAAATTATTCAGCCACCTATGTCCAATGGTGTTGACCATCTTCATGAACTGGCACTGTTTATATTGATGTGACAATTCACATCCGATGATCCTCATCTCTGCTCAGCATTAACAATATGTAGGTTAGCTCTCTTAGCCGACAGCTGTGGCAGCTACATCTGCAATATGCTAATTAGAATGCTCATCGAAATTGCAGACTCTAGCAAGCCAATTACATAATTCTTAGGGAACAATGCCACTGTCAAGGCATGGTAAATCAGGAATAAGGGTTTTTCATACCAAAATGATTCGTATTGCAACTTATCTAGAGAGTTCCGTTTAAAGACTGACCAACTTCAAGTCCCACCAGACAGTCGTACCCAAATCCCCTTATTGGTCTATGCAACGAATGAGAATTTCTCTTTTAAAACCAAACAAAAAAGGATGTCCGCAATGCAACACAGCGTATTCCCTCTGCCCGCCTTACTTTGATCACAATGGCCATGTCATATCCCACATAGTCCTTTATTTGCCAACCTTCATTGTACTAGTCAACAACAGTAATATATCAGGCTACACCACTGACTTCTGACCCTGAAAATGTATCTTGTCCTTGGAACTTCCCCTATTCAATGAATGTTCTGTGGTCCCAGTCAGGAAGAAGACCTCAATAGAACCCATGGATGGCTTTTCAGAATGATTCTAAACCTGCTCGATTGCAGAAAAACCTTTGATGAAGGCTGTTAAAGAAGAGATATGTCAAAAGAAATGACCTTGGCTTCAAGATGGCACTGGTTCCAGGGTAGTCACACTCTAAGGAGCTCTGTAAGCGGACCAGCTGCAACAAAGCTCCTCTCCCCTCTGTAGAGCACCACCATAACCCTGGAAGCAGAGGCCTTATTGCTACCACCAGATGCCTCCCAGCTTAGGTTCCCAAGAGGCGCTGGTCCAAGAAGAGTGAAGACCCTTCCAGCTTTCCCATGGCTCATTCGGAGTCTGTCTCTTGTCACTGGTAGCCAAAACACTGCCACGCCAAAGGTGGGTTACCACCCACCGTGGCTCCCCCTTTCCAACTTCCCAATTCCAGTGGCTTTGTGCCCAATTCACCATAAAGGCTCCGTGCCCAATGCCACCCAATGCACTCCATCTTTTGCATATTCTACCAAGGACTTCACTTTGACCAGGTCGTGCCTGATCTCGGGAACACTTCTGCCCCTGCCACATTTCCTTCTAGCCTTGGAATGATCTCGGACCACTGGCTCCTGTTTTACCCCAGCTGTGAGGTCAACTCGTTTGTCATACTTCACCCTGTTAAGACGGATTTCTGAACTCTGTCCTGGTGGCGCAGAAGTTCAGAAGGCCAACCTAATTACTTGGAACAGGGTAACCTCTGGACGAGCCAGACCAATCAAGGTAGCGATTGCGGCGGTCAAGACTAGGTCTCAAGAGGGGTGAGGGTGACTGAAAGCCCGCAATGAGCACACAAAGCAAGAGCGCTTACAAACTACTCCAAACAGTTGTTATATCAAAAATATATACCCATTTATTTTAAGGCCTTTAAAATAATGACCGTAGCGAGAAAATCACAATATCACAATATTAAGCCAACACATACCATATCAACACAATATATATACAAATACGACAGTCGCAAGCGTTATATGCACGAAATGTGTAGTCCACCTGAAAGGGAAGGAAAACAGGCAGTGCGATAATGCTTTAGACTCAGTTCGCCTTCAGAGGCACCTAACTAGATGGAGGTCCGAGCCCTGCGAAGAGTGGAGCCTTGTGCTCAAAGTACCTGCACACGCTGGTGCCAACGGGCAAAAGGAGAAGCTCTTCGGAGGAAGTCAGGCAGTTCGGGTTAGTGCACAACAGAAGAAGAACAGGTTCCGCGACTCAAGCGCAGCCTCCACAGTGAGCAGAAGCAGAGCGCGAGTACGGACAAAAGGGTGCTGTTTTTACACAGCGGGGAAAAGCAATGGGCTACTGCAGGAGGGCGACCAGATCCTAGCTATACTACTCACCGGTCCCCGATGCAAGCAGACCCAGGCTCCTCCACGTTAGTTTCAGCAGCTGGCAGGTTCAGAAGTGCCGGGAATGCCTCGTCGTCGTGTAGAGAAAAAAGACGTCCCAATCGAAGAAACCTGCACAGTTTTGTCACCACAGCAGGGCAACGGAGCGGCCGTGTGTATCTGAGCCAAATGTACACTACTCACTTCAGACTTGGGAACGCCAAGTGTACGAAGCGTGTGAGAGTGACCAGGACTCGAAATACAACACAACCTGGCGGCGGTTACAGAGCAGGACTCCCGTGTAAGCTGGTCAGTCAACTGGATGGCCCAGAGACGCTTCCGAAGGCTTACTGGCAGGAGATGATGAAGTCGCCGAGAATAGCTGTTCCTGCTATTCCAAAGGTCGAAGCACCAGTACAGGCCTTCTGATTCGATCAAAGGAGGAAGGGGTTTCACAGGACGACAGCAGTGCAAAGGAGGAGTCCTTCAGCGGGTCACCAGCGATTCCTCGGTCCAGCCTCTTGGTTGCAGGATACTTGGCTCCTGTATTCCTTCGTTCGTGAGAACTCAGGAGATCGACATGGTAGTGGTGTTTCCAGCCCCCTCTTATCCACGGTTCCCTTCGCGCCAAAACGGAGGGGAGCCAATGGGAGATCCGCTCATTAACACTCGCACCATTCGTGGACCAATCACGGACCACGGTGGTCCCAGGCATTCACACCACCCTAGACTCTCTGGCACCCAGGATGTGTATTGGGATCAGACATCCCAGCCCACACCCTGGAGGCACACAAAAGACATGTAGAAGCCCGCGAAAGCAACCAGGTTTCGCGGGAAAGTACATGCCCAAATAAGGAAGGCCCCGGGTCGGCTCGACCTGGGGAAGGTGAAGGGAGCAAGACGGTCAGTGGACAGGACAAAGGAGCATCGTGGTCTGGCCATTTTGGGAGCCAGGCCACCATTTTGGGTTCAGCGCGAGAAACGCGCTTAGAACGCAAAAAGGAGCTCAAAATACACAAAAACGATCGCTGCCACCATTCCAGTCCCTGAATGACTTGCACCGATCAAATACAATCCTAAATGAGTATCTAGGGCCTGTAGAAGGCTAGAGACCCAAGAGAGCTGTAACTTAGCTTACAGTGCCCTCTTGTGTCATGTTGCACGAAAGCCGCAACATGATAGAAGAAACTACGGGAAACAGCGTTCCCCGGTACTGACTGTCTTAAGGGCATGTCAGTTTCCCCATAAGAAAAGGAGCGAAAGCCCAGAGGAGTGCGGCAGAAGTCTGCACTTCTCTGGCAAAGTCAAGAACAAGGTGAAAAACAACAGCAAAAAGTTTAGGGGTTGCCACATGGAAGGAAAATTACCTACAATTACGAAATCTTTCCTAACACTCGCCCCTCCCAGACTATGGACAGGGGGAACTAATCCACCCCTGGATGAGTCTCTTGTTCAGGTCGGTTAAACATTCTGGACAACCCATCAGCATTGCTATGTTGGACACCTGGCCTATGCTCAATAGTGAAGTCGAAGCCTTGTAGACTTATGGACCACCTAAGCAACTTTGGATTCTCCCCCTTCATGTTCATTAGCCACTTTAACGGCTTATGGTCAGTTTGCACAGTGAAGTGGGTCCCATAGAGGTAGGGCCTCAGCTTCCTTAGGGCCCACACAACAGAGAAACATTCTTTCTCTACCGTGGACCATCTGAGCTCTCTGTCCTTAAGCTGGCGACTAATAAAACCGATAGGGTGTTCATTACCCTTCTCATCTACTTGTGATAGTACAGCTCCTATCCCAGTGTCAGAGGCATCCGTCTGCACGATAAAAGGTCTTTGATAATCAGGGGCCCTGAGGACAGGGGCATGGCACAAGGAGTCTTTTAAGCCATTGAAGGCCTTCTCACACTCGTCGGTCCAAGTTACCTTCTTGGGTTTCTTCGGAGTTGTGAGGGCAGTCAGAGGGGCAGCTAGGGTGCCATAGTCTGCCACAAAATTGCGGTAATACCCTGTGAGTCCTAAGAAGGCTCTCACTTGGGTTTGCGTAGTGGGGGTAGGCCAGTCTTGTACTGCTTGTACTTTACTGGGTAGAGGCTGTATCCTCCCTCCACCTACTTCATGTCCAAGGTAAACCACTGAGCCTTGTCCATTTTGGTGAGGGGCCACTCGGACACCCTCAAAAGAGCTATCTGAAGGACTGCTTTGGACCAGGTCGGGGAGAGGTTCAGACTCCTCTTCCTCAACATCTGAAGCCAGTAGCAGTGCTGCGATTTCGACGCTTGGGACGAAAGCCTTCAGCCTATTCACGTGAAACACTTTTGGAGCCTGTCCAGGCCTTCCAAGGTCCACTGAATAGTTAACCTCACCCAGGGGCTCCACCACTGGGTAAGGGCCTGACCATTTGTCCTGTAAAGCTCGAGGCCTTATGGGATTCATGATCAGGACTTGCTGACCAAGTGTAAAGTTGATGAGGGAAGCTTTCTGGTCGTACCAATGTTTCACCAGCGCTTGCCCTGCCTTCAATTTATCACTAGCCAAGCCCATAAGAAGTACCATCCGTTTTCTGAGCCCTAGCACATAATCAACTACGTTGGTAGTAACAGGGGGAGTGGGCATCTCCCATCCCTCCTTGACGATGCCTAAGGGTCCCCGTACGGGATGACCGAACAGAAGTTCGAAGGGGCTGAAGCCAACACCCTCCTGTGGTACCTCTCGGTAGGCAAACAGTAAGCATGAAACAAGAAGATCCCATTTTCTTCTCTGAGGCTCCTCCAGAGCCCCAATCACGCTCTTTAACGTCCTGTTAAAACGCCCCCCCAGACCATTGGTCTGGGGGTGGTATGCAGAAGAGAACTTGTAGGTGACCCCACATTCTTTCCACATAGCCTGCATATACGTCGACATAAAGTTGCTGCCATGATCCGACACAACTTCTTTAGGGAAGCCAACCCTAGTAAATATGCCGAGTAAAGCTTTTGCAACTGACTTGGCAGTTACAGTTTTCAATGGGATGGCCTCAGGATACCTGGTTGCATGGTCGACCAGCAGCAGGATAAACCTATTGCCCGAGGATGTTTGCAGGTCAAGGGGACCAACGATGTCGATCCCTACCCTTTCAAATGGTACCCCCACAACTGGGAGCGGTACCAACGGAGCTTGGATTGTCGCGCCAACCTTACCAGACAACTGGCAGGAGGCACAACTCCTGCAGTGACTTTCTACTTGCACCCCCATCTTGGGCCAGTAGAAGTGCATGGATAACCTTTGCTTGGTCCTCTTCCTACCAAGGTGACCAGCAAGGGGAACTTCATGCGCCAACTGCAGGAGGAAGGGCCTAACAGCAAGGGGAACCACCAACCTCCTATGGTCTCCTTCTGTAGACTCTGTGGGCTCGCTACACAGGAGTCCACCTCCCCAATAAATCCTATGCGTCCCAGGAGGTTCACCCTCAAGCTGGGAGCAGGCCTGTCTCCTTAGGCCTTCCAGAGATGGGCACTCACGTTGGCCTTTACTGAATTCGTCCCTATCAGGACCTCCTTCAACTAACAAGTCTTTTAGTTCAGGATGATCGTTGGGGTCAAATACTTCAGGCATCGCCACCTCCTCGTCAGGCCCGGGCTATTGACCAACTTCCTCCACCGCAGTGGTAGGCGAGCTCGGGGGAATATTCTCTTTCCCTCGTCGTGAGTTGTCGACTCCTTTCGCCTTGGGTTTCCCCTTCGGCTGGGGCGGCGTATTGGACTTGGCCAATGCTGCCCGTGCTTGAGACCGTGTGTAGGGTCTTTCGGCAGTGTCTCCTACGAGCCCTAAAGCTCTGAGATCATTACCTAACAAGACCTTTCCCGGGACGTTTCTCTGAATGCTCACTGGAATCCTGACTGCTGTACCATTTAAAGTAAGATTTACAGGTATTACGGGAAACATACGGAGTGGGCCGTCAGCCAACTTAGTGGGCATCAGAGTAGCTTTGGCAACTTCCTCTGAGTCTACCAAGGTAGAATCCACTACAGTGCGACTGCACCCACTATCCCTAAGAGCTGGAGTATCCACTCCATTGATCAGCACACTGTCTTTAAAGTAGTGCTTGGTATTATCCGGAATCCTAGCATAAGCCTCTGCGACTTTAGGCTCCCAGGAACCCAGGGACACTAAAACTACCTCAGCCTCTATCCCACTGGGAATTGAGTCTGAGGAGAAGGATGGTCCTGTAATCTCTTCTTCCTCGTAGGAGGAGAAGGCCAGATTAGCGGAGTGGACCCCCAAAGGTCTAACCTTACACCGGGGATCCCCCTTCACATGGTCAGTTGCTCCACAAGCAAAACAAGATCCATTGGGTCTGTTTACGTAGGGAGGCTTATTGTAACCAAAATTCTGTTTCGGAGGCGGACCTCCACTACCCTGTGAGTTCTCTTGTGTCTTAACCTTACTTTTCTTTTTGTGGCCCTTATGGGAAGAAGATTTAGCAGATTCTCCACCCTCCATATCTTTGGACTTTTTCCCTTCCTCCTGCTTACCAGGATGAGTGTTGTCCTTATGGGACACTCGATGTGACACCCATAAGTCTGCTGCAATGGCCAGCTTCTTAGGATCTATCTCCTTCGAATCGGCCAAATGCTGCTTAAGCTCCGGGGAAGAAGAAGAAAAAATGTGTTCCAGCATGACAAGATTTATCATGCCTTCGAAGGTAGAAACCTTATAACCTTCGACCCAGCCAGTTAAGTTTTTCAAGGACTCAGTGACATAAGATACCCAAGTACCACCTTCCTTTTTCTTATACTCTCTGAAATGTTTCAAATATTGGGCCAGAGTCTTCCCAAACTTTAAAATGAGAGTTTGCTTTAACATTGCGAAATCAGCTCGCTCAGCCTTCGACATTTCCATAATGGCACTACAGCCAGAATGGGGCAGTCTGCTGAGTAACCAGGCAATCTTATCAGCATTGTCAACTTGTTGAACTTCGCATGCATACTCAAACGCATTCAGCCAGTCCATAATGTCATTCCTTTCTTCATACACACTGAGCAGATCTTTCGGAAACCGTGGATGAGAGGAAGCCCCAGACCCATGTCCAGGACCCTTGGATCCATTTGCAAACTGAAGCTTGGCCAGTTCCAACTGGTGATCCCTGTCTTTCTGTTTTTCTGCCTGTTCGATTTTTAGTTTGGCTATGCTGAATTCAAGCTCCTGATGCCTAAACCGCAGCTCTTGCTTCTTGAATTCAAGCATAGCCTCCCCATCAGCACTGGCAGAGGAAACATTAGACATCTCGTCCTCCCTGTCCTCGTGGTCGCGATGGATCAGTGCGGCGGCGGAACCATCGGTTCTACCAGTGAGAGCAGCCCCACCACCTTCCGCACTGTCCTCAGAAGTTATAGCGTCTAGCTGTGCTTCTTGCCATGCCACGATTCTTTGGATCATTTCCAATTTCGTGCCTTGAGAGGAAACACCACTCTCCGCACACATCTTCTTCAATGTTTCTGATTTGGAAGCATTTAAAGTTAACAAGGTATTTGTTTCCATACTGTTAGATAGGACTATGGCCTTTTTAAAGTTATACTACAACAATTCACTACGTGTCCTGGTTGGAATAACCTGAAATGCCTTAGTTCGTGCGCAACACTGGATACCTTCAGTCGTATCCCACCGCTGTACACCAATTTGTTAAGACGGATTTCTGAACTCTGTCCTGGTGGCGCAGAAGTTCAGAAGGCCAACCTAATTACTTGGAACAGGGTAACCTCTGGACGAGCCAGACCAATCAAGGTAGCAATCGCGGCGGTCAAGACTAGGTCTCAAGAGGGGTGAGGGTGACTGAAAGCCCGCAATGAGCACACAAAGCAAGAGCGCTTACAAACTACTCCAAACAGTTGTTATATCAAAAATATATACACATTTATTTTAAGGCCTTTAAAATAATGACCGTAGCGAGAAAATCACAATATCACAATATTAAGCCAACACATACCATATCAACACAATATATATACAAATACGACAGTCGCAAGCGTTATATGCACGAAATGTGTAGTCCACCTGAAAGGGAAGGAAAACAGGCAGTGCGATAATGCTTTAGACTCAGTTCGCCTTCAGAGGCACCTAACTAGATGGAAGTCCGAGCCCTGCGAAGAGTGGAGCCTTGTGCTCAAAGTACCTGCACACGCTGGTGCCAACGGGCAAAAGGAGAAGCTCTTCGGAGGAAGTCAGGCAGTTCGGGTTAGTGCACAACAGAAGAAGAACAGGTTCCGCGACTCAAGCGCAGCCTCCACAGTGAGCAGAAGCAGAGCACGAGTACGGACAAAAGGGTGCTGTTTTTACACAGCGGGGAAAAGCAATGGGCTACTGCAGGAGGGCGACCAGATCCTAGCTATACTACTCACCGGTCCCCGATGCAAGCAGACCCAGGCTTCTCCACGTTAGTTTCAGCAGCTGGCAGGTTCAGAAGAGCCGGGAATGCCTCGTCGTCGTGTAGAGAAAAAAGACGTCCCAATCGAAGAAACCTGCACAGTTTTGTCACCACAGCAGGGCAACGGAGCGGCCGTGTGTATCTGAGCCAAATGTACACTACTCACTTCAGACTTGGGAACGCCAAGTGTACGAAGCGTGTGAGAGTGACCAGGACTCGAAATACAACACAACCTGGCGGCGGTTACAGAGCAGGACTCCCGTGTAAGCTGGTCAGTCAACTGGATGGCCCAGAGACGCTTCCGAAGGCTTACTGGCAGGAGATGATGAAGTCCCCGAGAATAGCTGTTCCTGCTATTCCAAAGGTCGAAGCACCAGTACAGGCCTTCTGGTTCGATCAAAGGAGGAAGGGGTTTCACAGGACGACAGCAGTGCAAAGGAGGAGTCCTTCAGCGGGTCACCAGCGATTCCTCGGTCCAGCCTCTTGGTTGCAGGATACTTGGCTCCTGTATTCCTTCGTTCGTGAGAACTCAGGAGATCGACATGGTAGTGGTGTTTCCAGCCCCCTCTTATCCACGGTTCCCTTCGCGCCAAAACGGAGGGGAGCCAATGGGAGATCCGCTCATTAACACTCACACCATTCGTGGACCAATCACAGACTACGGTGGTCCCAGGCATTCACACCACCCTAGACTCTCTGGCACCCAGGATGTGTATTGGGACCAGACATCCCAGCCCACACCCTGGAGGCACACAAAAGACATGTAGAAGCCCGCGAAAGCAACCAGGTTTCGCAGGAAAGTACATGCCCAAATAAGGAAGGCCCCGGGTCGGCTCGACCTGGGGAAGGTGAAGGGAGCAAGACGGTCAGTGGACAGGACAAAGGAGCCTCGTGGTCTGGCCATTTTGGGAGCCAGGCCACCATTTTGGGTTCAGCGCGAGAAACGCGCTTAGAACGCAAAAAGGAGCTCAAAATACACAAAAACGATCGCTGCCACCATTCCAGTCCCTGAATGACTTGCACCGATCAAATACAATCCTAAACGAGTATCTAGGGCCTGTAGAAGGCTAGAGACCCAAGAGAGCTGTAACTTAGCTTACAGTGCCCTCTTGTGTCATGTTGCACGAAAGCCGCAACATGATAGAAGAAACTACGGGAAACAGCGTTCCCCGGTACTGACTGTCTTAAGGGCATGTCAGTTTCCCCATAAGAAAAGGAGCGAAAGCCCAGAGGAGTGCGGCAGAAGTCTGCACTTCTCTGGCAAAGTCAAGAACAAGGTGAAAAACAACAGCAAAAAGTTTAGGGGTTGCCACATGGAAGGAAAATTACCTACAATTACGAAATCTTTCCTAACACACCCTCAATAAGTTCCACTCCGCATTTTATTAGACTAAAGCTCCTCAACCACATTCTCGTTGCTCTGCCTGCCCCTACAGGAGTTACCATGCTGGGGGAGCGCTGTTCCTGACAGGTGAAGTTACTTTATCCCATTGTTAGAGTATCAAAAAACAACTTTGCCTCCCTTCCCCTTTCCATCAGACCTCTCCCTTCTTTATTAGGCTAAACTCGCCCCCCATAAGAATCTTCGGTCTGCCAACCCTTGTTGGAGATTTTGTGCTGGCAGAGCGCCGTTTCTGACGGGGGAAGCTGACCTTTCTATTCCTTTAGTAAAGACCCCCTCGCCGTTGGGCTTTCAAAGGGAGGCTCACCACTTCCATTTTTACTTGTCAAGTAGGCCCAATCCCCCCCACCCTGATCCTCTGCGGGAGTTTTCCGTGCTGGAGGAGTGCCGTTCCTGACCGGAAGGAGCTGGCTGTCCACTTTCTTAAATCCACCTCCTTCCTCTCTTCCATTACTTATGTAGGCCTCAACTCCCCAGCCATAGTCCCTGCAGACTACCTACCCACAGACGATCCCAGTCTGGGGGAGTGCCGCTCAAGAGCCGGACAATTGTAGCTTGTCCTTGTTCCCTTTATGCCTCCCTCTGCCATATTTCTGGCACTTACGTAACGTCTTACTAAAACCTATACTGCTACCTACCAGATGCCCCATGACCACTGCTACTTGTTTATCGAACCCGGGAGGATGCAAGGCTGAGTTGGCCTTGCCAACCTGTTAATCCAGAACCCCACTCCCAATGCTAACGATGTACCCTAATGCATTGCTTAACCCCTTATTTTAGAGAATAATGCCTTTCCCAATTTACCTCGCAGATTTGGTAATGCCTGACACATGGCCCCCGGTCTTCAGAAATCTTGCTGTCCCCTGTGTCAGCCGCCACGTCAAAAGAATCCTGTTTGTCTTTAGTAAAAGGTCGATACTATTAATGCTACCTAACCCCCACCGCCTGATGACATAATCTCGACTCCTGTTTTCTTGCTCCAAAGTTAACCCCATCAACTAATCGTATCCAACCTGTTGTCTTATACCCATGGCATTATATAGTTGAAATTAGTGAACCCCAGTGTGCAAAACATAGCCCGTTAAGTTATTTCCTCACCAACTTGAAATCTTACCCCAAGGTGGGTTACTTTTTCCCAGAGTGCCAAAAGCTGCCCCCTAACAGCGTCCCCTGTTCAACCTTTGTACATTTGTGACAAACCCTCAGTCATTTGAGCTTCGCTTCTTTTCGCCCACGGCATGGGCACTTACCAGGGCACTTTTAAAAGAGATAACCACCCATCGGAGTGCCGTAGACCTCATTTTACCCATTATTCAGAGGTATAACTCTTCCTGCTCCGGTCCATTCGCCATCCCTCTTCGACCCTTCACATTGACTCAGCTCTGAGCAACTACCCGTGCTGCTTTCTTAGCCTAAGTCCTCCGTAAATTGCATTCTGGCATTTGCCACCACTGTAAGATGTGGGATAAAAACCCAGGATCCTGTTTAAAACTCCCCTAGCACCAATACCAAACTCTCTTTTGTCCCAGATGAATTCCCCCCTTGTTTATTCTGCTGCGCACAACCACCGACAGCCACCTGCCCGTGCACCACTAGCACATGAACCTGACGGCTACCTGCAAGCAGCCCCTTACAATGCATGACCCTTGACCCTAGGCGTAAGCTCCGTTATCTGAAGCTGCCTGCTGCTTTACTAGCCTTGTAGTGACGCTGTTACCGCACCTAGGAATCCTGCCATTATTTTCATAGCTGTCATGCTGCTCACTACTTAGCCCCTAAACACGCCCTAAAAGCGTCCCACCATTGATAGCATCCCTCGGGCGCTATGTGTTACCATCCGCCCACAGTCCGTGCGTAAATGAAGCAGCCGTCGGTTCCCAAACCCAAGGGGCGGATCCTTGCCGGTAAAGTAGACTACCTGTACACATTTTATCAGCCCCTGATGAATGTCCGGTGGAATCAAGCCTTGAGGACAGAATACCTGGACATGTTGGGCTTGTGGAGGAGTGTTGAATTGCACAGTGAGTGCATAATGGCACTTTTGGTTTCTATACGTGTTTCGTGTTTCAAGAGATGAATTCTTCTTCTACTATATGGATTTTATCTGTATATGTATTATCTTGTGTCTTTGTATGTGCATAAATATTTAATAAAATCAATGTATAGTAAATATGTGGCTTAGAATTTGAGGGGTGGAGTAATACTATCCAATTCCATTAATGTGAGTTACACGTACAGCTTTCCTTTTCTTAATAGTATTTTTTGCACTGCATAAGGTAGGAAGGCTTATTCCCCTAGGTGTGGTAGCGATTTTGCTTATTAGGGTCTGATTAGCAGACATACATTTACTTTAATAAAAATCCCAAAAGCTAGTGCTTGCAAACCCTTGCAGAAGAACCAACGCCCCCATTGGCTCATGGTGAAATATCCAAAAAAGCCATATCTATGAGTTGTCCTGCAATGAGGTGCTATAGAGCTGAGCCTGTGGCACAGGGTACTGAGGCTGAAAATTCTGTAACATGGCACCGAGCATGTCTAATTCCTAGCCCTCACCATCAACAGCAGTTCCTGGCAGAGTCATCTTTGGGCTAAGCCATTCAACCATGGACTTTGCCATTCCGCAATACAGCAACAGAATACTGTCTATAGAAACCCGTCCCCAGCTTCACAACTACGTGTCAAGAGGCACCACAGTGCTGAAAGAGCACTTCATAAAATGATTAACAAAGCATGCCAACTGTGTAGTTCTCTTCCTAATATTCTTGACACAGTGTGGGTGTGTGGGTGCTCCTTCCTGTGACAGGTAAGGGTGTTCTTTTATCTCATCCTGGGTTCTGTATGAGCTTTTCTCGGAGTAGTAGTGTCACTTTTAGGTTAGGTTAGATCTCTGACATCTGGGTCCCTGCTCCTGGTAGTTGTTATCCCATGTGTCCGAGCTGTGTGAGCCTGCCTCACCGCAGCCGGGACTTTCAGATACATTTGTCTTCTTGCGTCATCTCCACCTTGGCATTCCTTTTCTCTGGACACTTGTGGCCCTCACAGATGGCCCTAAGATAAATGTGTAGTCCCTTTACCTTTCTAGCAGTAATCCCTTTTCAGAGCGGGTTCTTATTCTACTGATATTCCTCGGATGCTCTGCTTTTGATCTCTGATATCCTAGCAATACTAGCAATATCCTTTGGGACATTTTTGTGCGGACACAGGAAACATTCAACCACCACAAGCCTAGGGCATTGCATTAGGCCTTAATTCCCAAGACCTCAGCACACACTGAATTTGGGCATGATTGACCGCGGCCTACTCTGCAATGTAAAAACAGACAGCAGAAGTGGCGGCTGACGATTAGGGCGAAGGGGGCAGTGTCCTACCTCGTTCAAGCCTCCAATGGGGAGATAATATCTGTGAGTGACCACAGCTGACATTACAGCCCTTCCCAGAGGGAGAGAAGCCTCCAAGGCATGTCTGGGTCTTCCTGTCCGCCCCCATGTTGGGGATTGGGGAGCCTGAGCCAGGTGCAGACCACCATCAGTGCAAGTCATACAGGTAAGTGTGTGCGTGAGAGTTACAGATAGGTTTCACTGAGAGCTAGAACCCACGGATGTAAAATGCTGATGGGACCAGTCGAGTGTTTGTGTGTCTGTTTAAAGCTGACAATCCATCTAAAGACAGGCTGCCACGTGACATAAGCCAACACCCATCCCCAGTCTCTGCTACTTGTAGGCACTCAGAACGCTAGCTATGCCTCTCGCTGGGCAACACCATTCTCCTATTATCCTATTTATCTTTCCATCTGACCCCCCCTATCTAGCCCACTGTTTATATTATTGGCCGGCTCGTTTTTCCTTCCCAAACTCTTTATGTTATTACCCTGCTTATGTTTTCATACAACCTCTTCCCTTGCCCACACTTGTTACCTTTTTGTCCTACTCATATATTCATCTTTTCTACACTCACAACTCAAGGGTACACTCATCCCTCCATTTCTTTCCACTGATACCCCTTTCATCTCTTTTCCTCCCACAACTTAAGACCACTCTTCCTATTGTATTCATGTGCTTCAGCATTTTCTCTGACCCTACCCCGGCAATTTGCAATGTATTGCTTTCCACAGCAACCCACCCGTGCTTTGTTCTTTCTCTCTCCTCTCCCTACATGTTCTTGCTGTTGCCTTCCTGGGCATGCATTACACTCACACCAGCAGGAGGCTTAGCCAGGTCCTCTGATTTACTCTCCACCCCCATCCTTATCGCAGGAGACATCACTGCCATGCCCCCTACAGCCCAAAACTTGTTTTACCTTATACTGCAACCTCCCACTAAGTTAAAAGCGTTTCTGCATTCTGCTCTCTATCATTTCCCTGTTCCCTACTAATGGTCATGTGTAGTGTGCGTATATATATGAATTATGGACAGAGCCTCTACACGGGCCCACAGAGACACTAATCCAAATAAGTTCCAAAGTTTCCTTGAATGGTTATATGAGAGAGAGACAAAAGTGCAGGTGTGTGTGTGTGTGTGTGTATGTGTGTGTAAATAGTGAGCTAAAGAGCTAAAGACTCTGGTTAAGGCTCTTGTAACCAGGACTCATGTCTGGCAGAGTATCCCATGACCCCCATTTTTATTTGCATATTTAAAGTAACTTTGGGTCTCACCCTCAGTTACTTGGGGAATCCAGACGTGGACCCCTTGCTCACTATTCTTAGAGAGGCACAGCTACACCTTACTGATGAGGTTCAACCAGACTGAAACACGTGTCTGGGGTTGCTGTTGGTACTCTTGTTCAGAGGAAAATTGCCTATCATTTTGGTGCTGGACTGCCCCAGCGCAGGACAAAGACTGATATGTTTAGGATATTTCTCCTCTGTGAAAGATAGTGAGCTAAAGACTCTGGGTAAGGCTCTTGTAGCCAGGACTCATGTCTGGCAGAGAGTCTCCCAGGACCCCCCTTGTTATTTGCATATTTCAAGTAACTTTGGGTCTCACCCTCAGTTACTAGTGGAATCCAGACGTGGACTCCTTCGTCTCTATTCTTAGAGAGGCACAGCTACACCCTACTGATGATGTTCAACCAAACTGAAACACGTGTCTGGGGTTGCTGTTGCCACTCTTGTTCAGAGGAGAATTGCCTATCATTTTGGTGCTTAACTGCCCCAGGGCAGGACAAAGACTGATATGTTTAGGATATTTCTCTTCTGTGAAAGATAGTGAGCTAAAGACTCTGGGTAAGGCTCTTGTAACCAGGACTCATGTCTGGCAGAGAGTCTCCCAGGGCCCCCCCTTGTTATTTGCATATTTCAAGTAACTTTGGGTCTCACCCTCAGTTACTAGGGGAATCCAGACGTGGACACCTTCATCACTATTCTTAGAGAGGCACCGCTACACCCTACTGATGATGTTCAACCAGACCGAAACACGTGTCTGGGGTTGCTGCTGGTACTCTTGTTCAGAGGAGAATTCCCTATCATTTCGGTGCTGGACTGCCCAAGGGCAGGACAAACACTGGTATGTTTAGGATATTTCTCCTCTGTGAAAGATAGTGAGCTAAAGACTCTGGGTAAGGCTCTTGTTACTAGGACTCATGTCTGGCAGAGCGTCTCCCAGGACCCCCATTTTTATTTATGTTGAGAGAAAGAGGGTGTGTGTGTGTGTGTTGGTGTGCCTGTGTGTGTTGAGAGAAAGAGAGTGTGTGTGTGCGTGTTTGTGTGTGGTTTGAGGGAAAGAGAGAGTGTGTGTGTTTGTGTGTGTTGAGAGAAAGAGAGAGGGGGTTTGTATGTGTTGGTGTGTGCGTGTGTTGAGAAAAAGAGAGAGGGTGTGTGGGTGTTGGTGTGTGTGTGTGTTGAGAGAAAGAGAGAGTGTGTGTGTGTTGCTGTGTGGGTTGAGGGAAAGAGATAGTGTGTGTGTGTGTGTGTGTGTTGAGAGAAAGAGAGGGTGTGTTGGTGTGTGTGTGTGTTGAGAGAAAGAGAGTGTGTGTGTTGGTGTGTGTGTTGAGGGAAAGAGAGAGTGTCTGTGTGTTTGTATGTCCCTCTCTTTAGGAGGTAGGGAAGGTGAGGGAGTGGAAGTCATGAAAAAAGCAGCACGTCACACAGCATGGGAATGTGTTTTAACACACAATACTTTAATATGTTGGGGCACTTTCATCATGAAAATGTGTTTTACAGTACAACACTGGAATATTTTGGAGCACTTTGAGCAAAAAAACACATTTCAGAGCACCAAACTGTGATGTTTTGGGGAAATACCAGCGTGGAAATGGGTTTTACAAGTCAAGGTTGATGTATATTTTGGAGCACTTTAGGCATGGAAGTGTGCTTTATTGGGCAATTTGAGGTACTTTGAGGATGTTTAATACTGACATGTTTCGGGCATTTTGATGAAAATGTGTTTTATATTAGAATTGCTGAAATACGTGTTTGAGAAAAGTGTCATTGTGATTTTCTTTTGGCCGAGGCAACAGGAAAATGGGGCAGCTGTGGTTGTGTTGAAATGCTTCCTGGCCTGCTGTGGGCTTCTCGGGAGGATAGCTCAGGGGCAACGTGCTGGCCTTACAAGTAAGACGACAATGAGCACCACAGGTTGGATCCCCGGGTCCACGCTTAGAAACCTCTAGGTTATAAATAACCTTTCATATCATATCATACCACTAGCTTGTATGCATG
This sequence comes from Ambystoma mexicanum, assembly GCF_040938575.1. Classification (NCBI taxonomy): domain Eukaryota; kingdom Metazoa; phylum Chordata; class Amphibia; order Caudata; family Ambystomatidae; genus Ambystoma; species Ambystoma mexicanum. Next base: position 1,203,963,618 of record NC_090934.1, on the reverse strand, counting down.
ACAATGTTGATATATTTTGTCTGGACAGGTCTGTTCTGGCAGCACCTCCATCGTGGGTTGCCAGATGCCCCGTTTACTAAAAACAAAAAAACAAAAAATCGAGGGAGACACTTGGGCCGACACTTCAGGGCTTACTGATTTATCAAGAAGAGACTTGGTGGTGCAGCTTGATGAGTGGGAAAAACATAAAGTTGGTGATCCTGGTAGCCAACTTTCTCCAAAACCTCGATCTGGACAAACGACTCATAAAGGAAACAGAGTAAAACATTTTGGCATGAGAGTAAAAATCAGATTCATTCTTGCAAAAATAGTTTTACAGTTAAGTCAAGTAAATAAAAATAAATAAAAAATGCCCCCGTCTACTATTGCTGATCTGGGAATTATTCAAGTTAGCACAGAACCAACTGTACATTATACAACTGTTTTGCCACTTTATCAGAAAGGTGTACTGTAAAATGGCGAACATCCCCCGCCCCCAAGCACACATGCATGTGTTTCACTCTTGCTCCAAGCGCTCGCTCGGGCCACCTTTACACCACACCAATGGAAAACAGTGGCCACTGGGCAGCCGGCTCTACGCGACACGTTGCTCCAGTGCTGCCGGCCACCGCGCATTCCGAGCTGTGCTGGCAGGAGAGGGCAGATCTGTCGCCCCTCCCGGCAGCAAACACTTGATATCTCTCCTCTCCCCCCCACCTCCCCGCCCGCCACGAGCACAGCATCTCGCAAATCAGCCAAGGTAGCGGCTGCTCCTTTTACTGTTTACGATGGCAGCGGGAGATTGCCGAGTGTAATAAAGGGACCTACCTCAGCTAAATCAATAAGCAATTTTGCTTCGGGGGCAGGTGCGGGGGCATCCACCGGCTCCTACAGCGAGAGAGTGTGCCCGGGGTGGCCCAGGGGAGTCTCTCGCCACCCCCAGCTCGTAGACGGAGCGATATTAGCATTGAGAGGAGGCAAGAGCACTGCACATCCCCACATGGCGGTAGAGTGATACAGCAGCGCATGAAATGAATTGGCCCACCCTTCGGTGAGGGGGATGGGGGGGGGGAGTGGAGGGAGATCACATGGAGAGCTTGCGAGGGGACATAAAAGGAGAGAGGGCAAAAAAGGGAGAAGGGGGATAAGGATGCCTGCAATTCCTCCCTATCCCATGTGACTTGATCTCAGTATCCAGTGTCATTTCACGGGTCACGTGCTTGAATCTCAGATTCCCCAAAAGCAACCATTAGGTACTTAAAATACTATTTCAGTTCGCTGGGGGCATTGAGGGTCAGTTTGCCAGCTTAGATGTTTTATTACAAAATCAACAGTTTCCCAACAACAGGTAGCATTTCAGCTTTCAAATTCCTGGGTCTTCAATGCCAAGGTGCTTCTGCCCGATTGGCCGATCTTCTCATGATGGCCACACGCTTCTCCTGCACTCACACTGGACGTTTGCCTGCTCTAGTCTTTGCGTTGGCTCCATTCAGGATCTGGCTTTAGCAGTGTCACGTGTCAGTCTAATTGACTGTCATGACCGGGCCTCTTGCTGAGCATTCCTCTTTCAGTGGACTAATGACTTTGCTGAGTCTTATTGGTGTGGATGTCGTCATAGTTCCCCCATACTCAGGGCAGGGCAAGCCGGGTGACCGCCCTGGGCACCATGCCCCCCAGGGCGCCATTAGCCCCCACCACGCCAGCTCGGGGGAGTCTTTCAAGGGCTCCCCCGAGCTGGTGTAGTGGGAAAAGCTGCGACAGGCGCCCTTTTGTTATTAAATGCGCCGGCGACGGCAGGGCACATTTAATAACAATAGGGTGGTGATGCTTGCATCAGCACCCTATTGAGATGAATACCTCCCCACTCCAATGCAGGAGTGAGGCGTTTTTCATTGGAATAGGGCACATGAGCGCCCTATTCCAGAGATTAACTGCCAGGCGCCTGAGCGGGGACAGATAGAAAAAAAGAGTGCTGCCCTCCAAACCTCCCACCCCTCCCCCTGTTGACCAGTGGCGCGCAGCGAGCGGGGGAGGCGCTAATTCGGCCAGGGCGCTGCTGCCGCTACGGACCTGACCATACTCGCTCGCTACAGAGGAGTTCCATGTTGGGAATACCCTGGACGTTTGGGTTCATTGCTTCTCAAACTCTCATCTCCTCACCAGCAGGCTTGGGTGCTCTGGTTTCCGTCATCATCTCTAAGCTTGAACCTTAATTCGATGGTGTCACAGGTGCATTATCCGTCAAAGCACTCTGACATTTCTTCCCAAAAGCATTGTGAACTCTGGCCCGGCCTGTGGGCTTGGTCACATGATCATTGAGAGGGAAGGAAGACTCATGCTGCAGGTCTCCGTGGTCCAGCGTCGATTGTGAATCCATACACCCCTTGTATTCAGTTTAGCAATATCATTTGAACTCTTCACCTGTTCTTACAGGGATGCTGGAACATCATCCTATGTTTGTGTACAGAAATACCTGTTGGAGATAGGTTTAAAGGACTATGGGCACAAGGGAATCCTTTGACACGTGTGAAAAAGTTCATTGAGGATCACACGTGCATCAGTCTAGGAATGCATGGAAGGCTTCTCATCCATGCTGATAATTGCACTCAAACTAGTATCATACATGAATGTATACGTCTTGGTGAAGATACTGTTATACCTATGTAGGATTGCATCAGTATTGTACATGAGTATAAGAATACCAAGACAATTAGTATATGAACAGTGGAGCACTGAGGAGATAACTTCTACGTGTAAGGGGAGAGCTGGGAATGCCACATGTATATAGAGAAGGACGAAGGAGACCACAACATAATTATCTGTAGGAGTTTAGAGACTCCCTCCTGCATATTGGTTTCATGAGGAGAAATGTTGTATTGGTTTTTTGTCGTGAAGCTGTTATCTACAGAGCAGCTAACACAGAAGGTTGCAGATGGTAAAAATGTAAACCAAATTTATATTAGCAGAAAGAGTAGCCCCCTCTAATTATTTATGCCAATGTCAAAATCACAAAAGCTTGGGGCAGCCACTGTGCCCACTGCCTCAAGAAGGGGGACACAGGACAACTGCTCCTCTCCCTACTTAAGTTCTTAAAATTTCGCTATACGATAATATATTGCATTTATAACGCGCCTATACGCAAGTGTTTCAAGGCGCGATGAGGCAAAGTGAAAGCGAACAGAGGGAGGGCAGAGGCAACGATCTTACTAGGCCAAGTGACATTGAGATCGCGCAAGTGCAGGGGAGAGGGGAGAGGCAAAAGTGCCAGGGGAGGAGGGAGAGGTGCAATGCTGTACATGGGATCAAACAATAACAAGAAGTGCGGCTAGCAGGTGGCAGGTGCAAGGATAAGTGCAGAAAGCGGGTGTCCAATAAGTGCAGGTAGGGGGACTGTAGGGTTACAGATAAAGACCCAAGTGCAAGGTTTGCCAGGAGGCAGTGCGGGTGTGCAACTGGGTGGGCAGGGACCTGGGCCCGCAATCAGAGGGTAGCCAGGTGACCAGTGCAGTATCAGACAGGAGATCAGCAGGGTAGAGGAAGAGAGAAGGCAGAAGCAAATATGGTTCTCCTCAAGTTTCAGAGAAGCAGGGAGGCTGTTCCAGAGGGAGGCCCCAGCCAAAGAAAGAGAACTAGCCCCAACTTGTTGCTTGGAGAAGGGATTGACCCTGAGGGAGTTGGAAGTGAGGAGCGAAGAGCTCGAGTAGGAAGGTATTTACGAAGAGAGAGTTGGAGGTATTGATGACCCAGGCCCCAGAAGGCCTTGTGGACAATGCAGAGGGTTTTGAACTTAATCTTTGCAGCCACTGGGAGCTAATTAAGAGATTTCAGTGCCAGAGAGGTACGAACTCCGGGCTTGGGGCCAAGGACAAGTCTTGCAAGTCTTGCAGTCCTGTTCTGGATGAGTTACAGAGGGTGGAGAATAGAAGCAGGCAGATTTAGAAAAGAGGCTGTTGCAGTAGTCCAGCCTACTGAGAACCAGAGCTCTAGCGACAGTGAGCTTCTGGGGGAAGGAGAGGAAACGAAGAATACCTCTGAGGAGGTGCAGTTGTTAGTTTGACTTCTAAGAGACGTCAGAGATGTGATGAGAAAAGGAGAGTGTGAAGTTGAAGATGTCCCTGATGTTCTTAGTCTCAAAGGTGGTAGCAGGAAGAGGGCCAAGGGAGGCCAGCCAGCATGTGAGAGGAAAGGAGGGTGCAGGTGTGTCAATGAGTAAAATCTCTGTCTTACTGGCATTAAGACAGAGATCATTGGTGGCACACCACTCCTGGATAGCAGACAGACAGTCAGAGATGAGAGAAGGAGAAGGAGTGGCAGAGGGAGCCAAAAATGAGCTGAGTGTCATCCGCGTAGCACTGACAGTTGGAGCAGAGGGTGGCATTGTGGTGGGCAAGAGGAGCCAGGTAATGGTTGAGAAGCCAGGAAGAGAGGTTAGACCCGTGGGTAACACCACAGGTAGAGAATGAAAGAGAGGAAAGGAAGGACCCAAGTTGGACCTGGGAGGGTCAATCAGAGAGGAACGAGGTCAGCCAGGCCAGGGCCTGATCGGTGATAACCAGGTTATCACAGAGACGGTTGAACAGGATGGCATGGTTCACCATGTCAAAGACAGAAGAGAGATTGAGTAAGACAGGAAAGAGGGGGGATTAGAATCAATGATAGAGAGCAACTCTTCACGGATTTTCAGGAGAGCAGTTTCCATGCTTCTGGCTGCTCTGAAGCCAGACTGGTGGTCACGGAGACAACCAACAGATTCAGTGTGAAGATTAAGCTGGGAGATGGCCAGCTTTTCCAGGGGATTGCCCAGGAAAGTAGTGATGGAGATTGGGTTCTAGTTAGCCAGGCCGGAGGGGTCGGCTGAGGGTTTATTGAGGAGAGGGTGCACAAGAGAGTGCTTCAGGAGGGAAGGGAAGGTTCCAGTGGCACATGAGTGATTGCAGAAGTCAGCCAGGGCAGGATAGAGGGAATCAATGTGGTCCTTGATAGCTTTGGAAGAACAGGGAAGAACCTGTTTTGACAAGACTTTCATAGATCGGACTTGTCTAGAAACCTCATCAGGGGAGAACAGAGGAAAGGAAGAGAAAGAAGGAGGAGAGGAGGCCACAGAGGGGCCGGAGGAAGAGGAGACAGGAGAGGAAGAGGGGGGGGAGGACAAGAGGCTGGATAGGATTTCCTGGGTTTTAGAGATGAAATGAGAAGCCAGGGCCGTGCAGAGGGCCTAGGAGGGGACAGGAGAAGTAGAGACTGCAGCAGGATTGGCCAGCTCCTTGCAGATTTTAAAGAGTTTGGCCGAGTTCTTAGATGCTGCAGAGACACAGACTTGCATGTGGGCTTTCAGTGTGGACAGAGAGCCGGTATTGCCTTTGCAGCAGGCAGCAGGCCAGTTTGTTAGTGGATGCCCAGGATACTTGCCATTTCCTCTCTGCCACCCAGCACTTGCGTTTAAGGGTGACGAGGTCAGAATTGTACCACGAGTTGAACTTGACATTGGGCTTCAAGCAGATTCTCATGACAGGGCAAGAACATCGAGAGTATCAAAGATAGCAGAGTGGAGCGTGGAAAGGGCTGTGCCAGGATGTGAGTCAGCCAGAGGTGGAGGGGGAGAGAAAGTGGCGGCGAAAGCCTCAACTGACACGTGCTTCATGGGTTGGATGACCGAGAAGATATGTGGCAGCGCTGGAGTTGGCATGGCCTGAGGGATAGAGAGGGAGAGATGGGAGTAAAGGAGAAAGTGATCACTCCAGGAGAGAGGAGTGGTCAGAGGGATAGAGAGGGGGAGGTCTGAGTAGATCAGAGCATCCATAGTGTGCCCTGCAGAGTCAGTCGGGCCAGAGGGGAGATTAAAAAGAGAGAGAGAGAGTCACAGAGGTCGCAAAAGAGTCCCGGGAAGGGACACAAAGTATCCAGGTGGATGTTGAAGTCTACAAGGAGGAGGAGTTGAGTGGTTGAGGCGAGGAGGGAGGAGGAGAGGTCCGCCCACTCAGAGAGGAAGGAAGTGATCTGCCCAGGTGGCCCATAGATAGTAGCCACAGTAAGAGAGTGGTCAGGGTAGAGAGACAGCCTACAGACAAGGCATTCAAAAGAGGAGTAGGCCCGCATAGGAGTGACAGAGGCAGGAATCCACTCCGAGAAGATCAAGGCCACAACGGTGGAAGAAAGTGTCAACAAAATCCACTTCCTGGATTTAGAATTATATATTTGCAACAACAAAATTAACACAACTCTGTACACGAAACCAACAGCAGGCAATAGTATCTTGCATGCAGCAAGCTACCATCCGCCTCATATTAAAAACAACATCCCATATAGGATATTTTTGAGAATCAAACAGAACTGCACAGAAAACAAAGAAATGCATAAACATCTGAAATCACCAAAAGAAAAATTCTTGGTTAGAGGCTACAAAAGTGATGTTCTTACTATGGCCAAAAACAAAAGCCAAGAACGTAACAGAACGGATCTACTAAGTGACAAATCACGGAAACAAAACAAGATGGGCAATGCAAGTACACAAACCATAAGATTTATAACTACCTACAATACAGAGGCCACCTCTCTGAGAAATGTTTTAAATAAGCATTGGGACATACTTACCACGGATCAGGATTTAAGACCCTACTTACCTAAATCTCCATGCCTTACCTACAGAAAGGCACTGAATTAGAAAAATATTTTGTGTCCATCACACCTTGGAGAACATAAGAAAACCAAAGGGCAACACCAACTATGGGCAACAGAAACCCTGCAAGGTTTCTACAATTGTGGAACATGCAGGATGTGCAATTTTGCTACAAATGGGCTTAAGGAATGTTCAAGAGCAGACGGTTCAATTTACAAAATCAAAGATTTCCTGAATTGTAATTCCAAATTTACAGTCTATGCCATCAAGTGTATATGTGCAAAAACCTACATAGGAAGTACCATTAGACCTCTAAAGATAAGGATATACGAACACATCCGGAAATCAAATTACGGGATATACGTTACCCTCTGAGCAAACACTTCCTTGAAAACCATAGACCAGAAGACATCACCATGATAAGATTTTTTGGCATTGAACAAGTAACCCTCTCCAATAGAGGGGGAAATAGAGAAGAGCAACTACGCAAAATGGAAGCATATTGGATTTTCAGCATGGACAGCACAAACACAGGGCTGAACGCAGACCATGAACTCTGTCACTTTTTATAAATAATTAATTTTTCTTTCAGATGTTTATACATATACAATCATGCATGTTTTGTTTATCCTTTTTCAGTAAATGTAAGTCCAAAATGTAGGACACTACTTAGGTAATTAGCAGCAATGCCTGTTTATCTTTATTTTTGATTTGAGTAATCCAACCTAGTCCCTAACAGGATTACCAGCAATTATTTATGTTAGTCCATTGACAATACCCATATGCCACTCACCATATCCTAATTTATAGCCCATCATTAGTTCTGCTTCCCAGACAAAACTATTATCTCTAGCATGGCAGAGCAACCTTTGTCAATTGTAATTTATACATTTCAAGACTAAACATGGCGACCTTAACGTAATCAAGGTCACTTCAACCATAAGCGGATGACGTCGTCACACGGTAGCACGCAGGAATATCTAGCCGGCAGATTAAACCTCAAGCTTCACACACAGTATGAAGCTTGGCGAATCAGTAGAATAAAGCCAGAACAACATTTTTCTTTGTTCTGCTTTCAAATACTTAACCTACTGAACTTTGAAACCCCTATCACTCGAACACCATAGACATTTGCTCATAAAGGGACCATTAATATGGTCCCTATTGCCACTCCAAAATGGCATCTAAACGTGATCACGTGACTTTACGGATGACGTCACGACGTCGTACAACACATTTAAATAGCGCCATCTTAGATGGTCAAAATGAGCAGTTCCAAACACCGATCAGAATCCGTTGGAATCGCATCCCAGGAGAAATCCAGGTAAGAAACTCGAGGTACTTACTGACCTAAAAGGCGATTTTCTTAACCTTAGTATGTTTATTTTTTTTAATTTAATGATGGATAATCCCTATCCATTTACAAACCTAGTCTCTCTCTCCAAAACTAAATAGGGACAGCCCCATATCGCATAAGAAGTAACAGTTCAACAATAAAGACCTACCTACTATGATGCACAGGAAACCAACCATTTAACTATCACCTTAAAGCCACAAGAAAAATTATTGATCAGTAAGACTCTTTTTTATATTTTTTTGATATTGTTCTGTCTAATTTCAGAGTTTGCACTTTGAGTAAAAATTGGTTGTGAAATAGATCAACAACTTTAAAAATATGTTATACATATGGCAAAAAAGATGCTTAATATTTAAGGTGCTTTGTCTGTTCAAACTTTTTAAATGATCATTCAGTTATCATACTTGTGCAATCAGCATTTTATAGTTTGTCTATACCTTTATTAGTATTGCTTTTTTAAACAATTTGTATTTTCACCTCTTTCTCAAAAAACATTTAATTGTCCTTTTTTCTTTTCCTTTTTTCTTGTTCACATTAGTTTGATATACATGCATACCTCCTGAAGAACCACTGAATTTAAAGTGGGGAAACACGTGTAGAGGGCAACAACGTTTCTCTTTGATTATGTACAGACTTTCTCCAATAACAAGACAAATAAAACATTCATTGTGGAGCGCCTGTAAAACAGTGTTTTGGAGTTTTTCTTTGCCCCCTACAGAACGGTTAGATCTGGGTGTGGAGAGGATCTTGTAGCCATCAGGAAGGAGAGTGTCAAGCTCGCAACAGGGCTGGGCGTGAACCATGCCTCGGTGAGACCAAGGACATCAAGGTGAAGTTCTTCCAGGAAACGGCAGATGGCAGAGGAGTGTTGACAGCAGAGCAAGAGTTGAGAGTGGCAATATGGATGAGGCTGTCAGCCTTGAAAGACTTCTGGGGAGGGGTGTAAATCAGAGGTACCGCCTGCGGAGGTGTAGGAGGGGCCCGAGGGAGGGCAGAAGAGGAAAGAGGAGAGGGAAAGTTAGCCAAGGAGGAGGCAGATGGTGGAGGCAAGGAAGCAGAAGGAGGGAGAGAAAGGACAGCAGGAGAAGAAAGGAAATCAATGAGGTGTGGGAAGCTTCTATCAAAGAAGAGAAGGTAGGTCTGAGGGCCTTGGACCAAGACAGTGCCATTCAGGTTAACATTAATGATGACCTTAGAGGAGTGGAAGGGGGCCAAGAGGGCCTCCCACCATGTGCCACCACTAATGGGAGAAGAAGAGAAAGGAGAGAGCACAGAGACCATATGAAGAGTCCATATGTCTGGTGAGGGAACGAGAAAGAGGATGTCGGTGAGGGTCTGTCTGGAGGAAGCACTGGTATAGGTAACAACGATAGGGAGGACTGGGTTGGAGACCAGGATATCCTTTTTGAACTTCTTCCTACCAGACTTAGTGAGGAGAGCAGGATAGTCGATAGAGAAGAAGTTTGAAAAGATAGGAGAAACAGAGTGCACCATGCAATAGGAGAGGGAAAGAGGATAGAGGAAGAGGGGTTGAGGGGAAAGGTGGGGGGGAGACACTAGGCAAGGACACAAGGAGGTTGCAAGCAGACAAGACAGAAAGGTACAAGACAAATAGTGGACAGTTTAACCTAAGTAGACAGGAGCTCAGCAGGAAAAGCAAGGCAGACAAGGCAGTCAGGTAAACAAACAGGTTACCCGGGCATCAAGAGCAGAACAGTCACTGTAAAGAAAACCTAGAGGATCGTGGAGTGCAAAAGAACACAGAGCAGCCTACAGAAGAACAGAGCAGTAGACAAATGAAAGCCGCCTAGAAGAAGGAAAAATGCAGCAGAACACAAGCAATACAATCCAAAACAGGGCAGCCAATGAAGGAAAAACACAGAGCAATATCCAAAGAACAGAGCATTCGACACATGGGGTGGGGGGTGAGGGTGCAGGAGGCTGGAGAAAGGCGTGAGGCAAGCGTGATCGGGAGAGGCAAGGAACAACATGGTCAGGGATGCACAGCTGCAATGAAACAAGGATGGAAAGTGCAAGGAAATGCGATCGGGAGTTGCAAGGAACACGCGATAAGGGGAGTGCGATGGACCATGCAGTCAGGGATGTGCTGCTGCGAGCAAAACAAGGGTGGAAGTGCGAGGAGCCACGCGATCAGGGAATGTGAGCGACCACGCGGGCAAGGGCACGCAGGCATGAGCATGACTGAGGATGGAAGGTCGCTAGGACGCACAACGATCACGGAAGCTCAGAGGAATGCGCAGAACGCGAGCATGGCCAACGATGGAGAGGGCTATAGAGCACACACGATCGCGGGAATGCAAGGGACTGTTCAAGTCAGAGGACGTGCAGTGCGCGCGGAGGCAGCACAGTCAAAGATTGTAAGGGGCCACGCAGGTTGGGGAGGCGAAGCACAAGCGATGCGAGAATGTAGCAGGCTAGGGTGAGTGTGTAACAAGCAGGGATAGAGGGGCGTGGATGCATATGCGGGCAAGGAATGCAAGGGGCAATGCAGGAGAGAGTGCAAGGGGACAGTAACGAAGGGCGAGAGGAGAGCTAAGGAGAGGTGGGTGACATCAGGGTAAGACTCACAGGGGAAGGGGGAGCACCAAGCAAGGGGAATGGGGAGAGGTGAAGGTTTCAGGTGAGGGGAGGGACACAGCCAGAGATGAGGCACAGTGAGAAGGGCTAAGAAGCGCAGAGCAGGCAAGTAAACTCCCCAACTTCTCACCTGGCGGGTACAGACAGGAGGGTGAATCGTCTGCACTCACTGTCTGCGCCACAGACCCCTTCGCCACCAAACACATGCGTCGTTCAACACTGCCGCCTTGTCCTGCCAGGGCTTTGCCGCAGAGGGTATGAATCTCAGATTTTATAGGCTCTGTAACATGGACCTAACAAATGGGCTACATGTAAATCGGGAAGCATCTCCTGCGAACCTGCGTCGTTAAACACTGCAGCCTTGTCCTGCGAGGACTTTGCCGCAGGGGGTCAGAGCCTCTGATTTCTTTTAGGCTCGATAGCGTGGACGTAACAAACGTGTTACATGTAAATTGGGCAGCGTCTCCTGTGAATGTGCATTGTTCAACACTGCAACCTTGTCCTGTGAGGGCTTTGCCACAGAGGCTCCAAACCTCAGATTTTATTGGCTCAGTAGCATGGACGTAACAAGCGTGTTACGTGTAAATTGGGCAGCGTCTCCAGTAAACCTGCTGTTCAACACCATCTTGTAAAACCTTGCAAAAAAGTGTGACAGCTTCATGCAGTCAAGAGCCTCTGACAGATTACTCTGGGTCAGGGTACTAACAACCTCCCTGTCATAGGATCCTGGCACTGCCGCCCACTAGCCCAATGTTTTTCTTTTCCTTGACACAACATGTGCTCGTTCCTAAGGGGACCTGTTTAGTTCCTTATCTGCTTTCTCCCTCCTCATGTCTCCTCCTGCACCTCATAACTTCACCAAATGCTCGTACCTTGACTTAGCTCAGCTTCACCCCTTTTGGACACATGGTTGACCTCGCTTTCTGGTAAAGACTCATTGGGTCCTGACTTGATCCGCTCTCTCACCTCATTTCCTCGTCTCCTGTTGCTGAAATTGTTCCACCTCTCCTTCACACTTCCTCCTTAATGGTACACCTCTCTCCTCTTCCTCAATACTCTAGCCCAAAAATCCATCTTTTTTCCCCTGATGTTCCTCCATTCCTCTTCTCCTGATCTCAAACTCATCCTTTTCTCTGCTGATGTTCCTCCGCTGCACTCCTCTTCTCAACCTCCTCCTCTCATCCATCCTGCTTGCTCCATCCACTCCTCTATCCACTTTCCAATTCGACCAAAATATGCTTCTGCTCCGACACTGAACAACCACATGACTGTGGTCCTTCCCGCTATCTACCCCTAGGCCAGCTGAAGGAAATATGTGTGGATGATTATGACTGTTTGTCCTTTCGGCTGTATCTAGGTCAGTTTTGTGGCTCTTCCGCATTCCATGGAGAAAGCTTCTAAAAGGGCCATCTGCCATCTTGCTTCTGCAGAACGTACACATGCACACAAGATGCTCTTAGGCTTCAGAGGAACATGATAGAAGCCACCACAGTGTCTGTGCTTGTGGGAACACTGTTAGTCCCTGTAGTGGTAGTGGGGAGCTCCGCTGCTGCTGACTATGGGAGTGAGCATTTCCATATCACATGAAAGATTTGGTAAACCCAGGTCCTGTGTTAAAGGGCCCGCAGACCTTGTAACTCTGTTGTTGTTCACTGAATTACTTTGTATATGTTTTGTTAATGGGTAAGAGCCCAATGGGATACTCATCTGGTAATCCCCTTCCTGTGGTATAAAAAGGGTAGGCACTCCAACATCACAATGATGGTTGCTCACATGACCCCGTTGCCTACCCAGTCGTTCACCTTAAGGGTAAGGCTGCAGACTTTGTTACAGTACATTAAAACTGAAGAGACTTCTTGGCTATGGGAACAGAAATATAGAATAGTCATTTTATGAGTGTGGATATACAATTGTATTACCCTGCCAGGAGGCACTTGGAGCTTTAAATCAGTATTTCTTGGTAGTCTCTCTACATTTTGATTCAAAACTACAGATGTAGTTTCAGCCACATCCATACTGCCTATTGGACCTGCCGCCAATACTCCGGCTGAGAATGTAAGGTTTTCTTTGGCAGTATGGCTCATTTCTATGTTGAAGATGTCTTTACTCTGCACCCCCACATTCTGTGCGTTTTTTGTTTGTGTGTTTAATGTGAATCTTTCCGATCTTCTTTCCTTTTCCATAATGATTGGGTCTAATATACTTTTAAGTATTTTTGTTTGTTTGTTTGTTTGTTTATTTATTTGTATAGTGCTCCTGACCCAGGGGTATATGTGCGCTTTGAACATCAAGTTACAGGCAACGGTAGGGAACAATAGTACAGTAATGAGGCATATGTATAGTTGACAAGAAAGCAGTTAGTGCATAGATAATAAGAGGCAAACATAATAAAGGATACATTTGTGCATTAGGTATGCATACATAGATGGTTGGTTATTTGTTGAGTAACCAAGTGATGACCTTAGTTCTGAAGGGTTGGAAGGTGGGTGTGGATTTGATATCCAGTGGAATGGTGTTCCATAGTTGGGAGGCTAGAGCTGGGAAGCTGGATCCACCAGCTCTTTAGTGGGTGTATTTGGGCACCGTCAGTTGTAATGTATTAGAGGATCTAGTGGTTCTGGTATTCTGTCTTAATGTAAATTTGTTAGTGAGATAGGGCGGGGCTAGGTGGTTAAGAGCTTTGTTGGTGAGGCATATGGTTTTTAGGTCTATTTTCTGTTGGATGGAGAGCCATTTGCATGAGATTCTTGTAGCTGAGATATGTTCTCTTCTGGGAATATTTAGGGCGGCACGGAGTGAGTTATTTTGTAGAACTTGCAATTTATTGATTACCGTTTTGTTGGCGCCTACATAAAGGCTATTACAGTAATCCAGTTTGGATTGAATGAGTGCTCTGGCTAAAGTGAGACAGTTGTTGGGGGAGATCAGCGGTCTGCAGGCCCTAATTAGTTTACCAGTGTAGGCAGTGGCTGAGGCAGTCATATTAATTTGTTTGGCTAGGTTGGTATTCGTGTCTAGGTAGAAACCAAGGGTTTTTACACTCTTGGCGATGGGGATGGTGTTGCAGTCAATGGTGAAGCTGGTGTAGCTGGGACAGAGTTTCCGGATGGTGTTGGGTGAGCCGACAAGGAGCAGTTCGGTCTTGTCATCATTCAGGCAAAGGCCATGTGTGGCCATCCATGCCTGAATGATGGAGAATACTTCATTGATCCAGTTGGCGTCCAAGTTGTAATTACCGGATAGCGTGAGGAGTATCTGGGTGTCATCTGCGTAATTCGCGTAGGTGACACCCAGATGGTCCAGCTTGTCGAATAGGGGCTTTGTAAATATATTATACAAAGTAGGTGAGACACAAGATCCTTGTGGGACACCGCAGGTAATGGGGATAGGGTCGGCCGCTGCTAGGGGTGAGAAGACCCGCATGGTCCCATTGTCCAGAAGGGATTGGATCCATGTGACCGCAGAGTGGGAGAAGTGTGCTGCCGATGACAAATGGTTGCACAGGATTTTGTGGTCAACCAGGTCAAAGGCAGCGGAGAGGTCGAGGAGAAGAAGAATGGCAGACTTACCTTTATCTTTGAGTTCCTCTATCTGGCACTTGAGATCAACAAGGGCCGTTTCTGTCCCGTGTTGTGGTCGAAAGCCAGATTGGCGAGTTCCTAATAAATGGTGGAGTGCAGTTCAATAATTCGCTCTGCGAAAAGTCATGGGCGGACGCCCTGAAAGTAAAATGTCTAGGACTGGCTCTTCAAGCGGCCAAAATAAACAAAAACTTCGGCAAATTTTCGCTAACTCCGATCATAATGTTCTACCTACAAAAGGTGGTACCGATTCTGACCTTTGGTGCAGAAGCTAGCTGGCACATAAATGAAAACACCTGGAACCAGCTTGAAGGTTGCTTCTGGAAACGTGCATTAAACCTTCCGAAGTGTGTCCCTGTTATCACTTTAAGACATGAACTGTCCTTGAACTCTCTTTATAGCCATATGATCTGGAAATCTATTGCACTGATGCGAAAGATGAAAGAAAACAGCAAACCAGCGACCTACTGTATCTTCTCAGGTGAGGACGACTCCACCAGGGCCTGCTTACTAGACCATTGGCGTTCAAGAGTCCAACATTGGGTTGATGTTGCGGAAATTGGCAATTACGATCTGTTCAAACGACCACAACATGCAAAACGAAAATTTGATATCTGGGCATGGACTATCAACCTGGAAGCACACGAGAAATTGGCCTCTTCAAAATGGCTGAGTCCTGACCACAAAAAATTAAACGTACAATCCTCCTATCTTTTGCGTTGCTACTCGAGACATTATCGCGAGCAATTCCTAAGATTTCGTTTAAATATTTTGAGAACAAAGGAAATTCTATGGCAAAGAAAGGATGCCTCGCTGAAGGACAATTTATGCCGTTTTTGTCGAGGGTCCACTGAAACCTTAAAACATCTAATTCTTGATTGTCTAGCCACCTGCGACTTACGCTCAAAGCACCTGAGCCAATTTGCGCCTTTAGATGGAGATATGGAGGCTTGGTGGCGACTAATTTCCAGTGGCAATAACGTTAAACACGTATGTGCCATCGTAGATTACTTAAATATATTGCTTCAGTATCCATGCTAACTGTGCTTGCAAGTTAGGCGTGCCCCACGAGGGCTTGTGGCGCGACTTCGTCACTTTCTGACTTGAATCTGTTGAGAGCATTTGTGCTTAGACTTTCAATAGATCAGAAATCGGTCAGTTGGCAGTTTGAGACAAAGCTTGTTTATGTTGCACTTGAATTTTGCTCTTTATCCTTGTATCTTCCTTCTGTCGTCCTTAGTCTACTCAGGAATGAAGAATCGTGCTAGCTTTAGTTCTAGCAAATTCAAATTAATCACCTCAAAGAAATTTCTGAACTTTTGAACCTTGAACTAATTGTGATGAATCTTTGGGTTGTTGTTTTGTTTTTTCTCAATCTTCGAAGTGACCATTTGAAACAAAAGTTTTCTCTATACGTTAAAACTGTAGTTTTCAAAAAAAAAAAAAAATAAATAAATAAATGGTTTGTCTCGAGGTAATCCTGGATTTGTAGATAGGCCACTCTGTCAAGAATTTTTAGTAAGAATGGGACGGTGGTAATGGGTCTTTAATTCGTGGGTATGTCTGGGTCGAGGGTTGTTTTTTTTAGTAGTGGTAGGACCCAGGATTGTTTCAGATTACTGGGGACCGAGTTATTGGAGAATGACAGGTTTATTAATTTGGTAATGAAGGGGGAGAGATCCCTGGCTGCATCTTTTATGATCTGTGCGGGGCAACTGTCCCCCTTGCAATTCGAGGGTTTCAAAGATGCTATAATTTTTTGTACCTCCGTTATGGATACCTTTTTGAAAGTAAAGCCTGAGCTAGTGGCGGTAGGTGGAGGCGGGGTGGAACTGGAAGTAGGACCATGAGTGAGTTGTTGTCGTTTGTTGTCAATTTTGGTTTGGAGCCCTGAAATTTTGTTAGCAAGAGCATTCTGGATCCCTGTGCACCAAGGTTTATCCTTAGTGCAAGAATCAGTGGGAGGAGTGGGGTTTTCTAATTCCTTTAGGATGTTAAAGAGCTCCTTTGTGCTAGAGCTTGCCTGAGAGATTCTGGAGTTAAGAGATTCTTTCTTTGCGCGTGTAATCTCATTTTTGTAGCAGAGAGTGGAGATATTGGTGAGATTAGTTCTGTTATTTACTGAAGGCACTGATTTCCATAGTGCTTCGAGTTTACTTTTTTGTTGACAGAGAAGTTTGAGCTCCAGGGTGTACCATGTTTTCAGGTACGCTTTTTGTTTCCCTTTGCACATTTTTAGTGGGGCAATGATGTTGATGGCTTTGGCCATGGAATCATTATAGACATTGACCAGTTGGTTCAAGTCAGTTGTAGCTGGTAGTGCGTTCAGAGTAGGGGTCACCAAGGGTATTAAGGCTTCCGCTGTGATGTTACTCTTTTTCCTAGTTGGACAGGCAGGTGCAATAACAGGCATTCAATGCACTAAATTGCTAGTATTAATGTCAAATGGGAGGAAGTGGTGATCAGTCCAGATGAGCTGTATGGGATCTTTCATGGTAATGTTGCAGTTAAGGGCGGTTACACAGTCAAGGATTCTGCCCTTCGAGTGGGTGGGTTTGGAGCAGAATTGTTGGAGGCCATGCTCCTCCAATGCCGTGGCCAGAGCAATGGCTGGGGTGTCGAGAGGGTCATTAAACCCAAGATTGAAGTCTCCAAGTATAATCATTTGTGCTGACGGCTTGGAACTTTTGGCAACTAGTGAGGTGATGTCCTCCTCAAATGAGCCAGGTGGGCCCGGGGGTGTGAAATTAAATGCAGC
This sequence comes from Ambystoma mexicanum, assembly GCF_040938575.1. NCBI lineage: Eukaryota > Metazoa > Chordata > Amphibia > Caudata > Ambystomatidae > Ambystoma > Ambystoma mexicanum. The sequence continues at coordinate 1,203,946,729 of NC_090934.1, read as the reverse complement.
GTGATAGTGCTCTTAGGGGAAGTTTGTAATTTGACTGTGAGATGCTCACATGATTTAAGTGGAGGAGAGGAGGCTAGTCTAATATCAAGCGAGGACTTAAAGATGATAGCTACACCACCTCCTCGAACGTTAGGTCTATCTGCTCTGAGGATGGTGTAGTTATCAGGTATAGCTAGGGTGAGAGATGGTCCTGCAGCATCATGCAACCAGGTTTCAGTTACAGCAAGGAAGTCCAGGTTGTTAGTTAGAATAATGTCAGCGACTTCTATGGAATGGGCGACTAGTGACCTAACATTTAGCAGAGCTCCTTTAGGAATAGGAGGGGTGGAATTGATAGGTGTTACAGTGTGATTGCTGGTCTTATTGGGTAGTGGGCTGGGCGTTTGCTAGTTCTGTGGTGGGTTCTGGCACCAAGTCTAATGTTCCTATCGGTAGGGATGAAGGTAGTGGTTTGAGAGACAGTTAGGTTAGCGGTTATGGAGGTGCTGTAGTCAAGGGTGGGGCATGATGCTCTCGTGTCAGTAGGGTTCCGCTTGGAGATATCTGAGTACATATTGGCTGGGACATCAGAAGAGTGTGCGTGGCCATAGGTAGGATAGGTGGATTGTGATACCGGGAGGAAGGCCGGTGTGGTAGGCCGGAATGGTGTGGGGCAAGTGATAAGGTAATGTCTTGGGCAGGAAAGTCTGGCTAGACCATTTTTGTGGGCTATGTAACTAATGCCAGTGCAGAGTATGTTGCTTTGCATGACACAAAAGGGGAACATGATCGTGGTAAGGCAGAGTAGCATGCTAGGGCTGGGGTGACGTGCAGAGGAATGGCGAATAAGGGGCATTGGTGACATAAGGTAGGCACAATACAATTCAAATGTGGACAGGAAGCGACCATAGGGCGCAACACAATTCAAATGTGGTCTGGAGGCGACCATAGGGCACAACACAGTTCAAATGTGGTCAGGAAGCGACCAGAGGGCACAACACAATTCAAGTGTGGTCTGGAGACGACCATAGGGCACAACACAATGCAAGTGTGGTCTGGAGGTGACCATAGGGCACAACATAATTCAAATGTGGTCTGGAGGTGACCATAGGGCACAACACAATTCAAATGTGGTCTGGAGGCAACCATAGGGCACAACACTATTCAAGTGTGGTCTGGAGGCGACCATAGGCCATAGGGCACAACACAAATTCAAATGTGGTGTGGAGGCGACCATAGGGCACAACACAATTCAAGTGTGGTCTGGAGGCGACCATAGGGCACAACACAATTCAAGTGTGTTCTGGAGGCGACCATAGGGCACAACACAATTCAAATGTGGTCTGTAGGCGACCATAGGGCACAGCACAATTCAAATGTGTTCTGGAGGCGACGGAGGCGACCATAGGGCACAACACAATTCAAATGTGGTCTGGAGGCAAGTGTGGTCTGGAGGCGGCCATAGGTCACAACACAATTCAAATGTGGTCTGGAGGCGACCATAGGGCACAACACAATTCAAGTGTGGTCTGGAGGCGACCATAGGGCACAACACAATTCAAATGTGGTCTGGAGGCGACCATAGGGCACAACACATCTCACATGCACTAAGATCACACATTGACTGGAGTACATCAAAGCACCTGAGTACGAAATCACAATGAGGGGCACACATGTACTGAAAAGGGTGCATCAGGGTGCCTGAGTTCGAGATCACAGTACGGGGCCAACATGTACTGAGCTCACACATTGAGTGGGGTGCATCAGGGCACAGGGTCCGAGGTCATGTATAGAGCCTGCCAATAGGTTAGTAGAGTAGTGTATCTTTAGGTTAGAGGCAGGATGATGATGCAATACAAATGTCAGAAGAGATAACGTTCCTGTGTGATATGTGAAGGGCAGATGGGTTGTGGGCTCAGCGGAACGTTGATGTTGCAGGCGCAATGTTACCTTAACAGGTAAGTCTGGAGGTCCAGGGGGTCTGGCAGACGGCAGAGCACAGGCTGAGAACAGGCACCAGTCTTGTCCTCGAGGGCCTTGGATGGAGAGGGCCGGCTTCGCCTGCCGGCGACCAATGGCAGCAGTTGTAGTGTCAATGGCCAATCAGGGAGGGCCAAGACTGCTGCTGTGTGCCTGGTCAGGCACCGATCGGAACTAGCCTAAAATGAGGCGGCCATCTTAGAAGGGGTACCTTGTGTACCACAATACTGGAATCAGGGCAAAAATGTGCTCTTATCGATGCAGGGCTGGTGCAGGGCTGCCTGGGCTCTTAGTGGGGCATCTAGGAATGCTTGTATGCATTCGTGCAGCGATTTAGGAAATTCGAATTTAGGTGGCAATAAAAATAGCGCAATGTGTAATCTGGTCAGTATTTTTGTCAATATTTCCTTGAAGTGCAGTAATGAATCCCTCCACATGTATCAGTTTCTTGTGTATCACAGCAATTACTGTAGTCTGGTCTTTTAGTTGATCATTTTGGTTCTCAATTAATTTCATAAAATGAGCCATCATTATAGCAAATGCTGCAATCACCCCTGCATCAAATGTGGAGTTCTTTTCCTCTCTCTGTTCTTCCACCCGAGAACCAGCTAAATCCATTAGCAGGTCCTCGTCTGTGGGAGGAGAATCAGTTTGCTTAAAGATGTTGCCTGAGCCCGAGGAAAACCTTGGACGCTTATTGTTAGTCTCCTTACATTGTACTACTACATCCGGGTTTTTTGATATTTCGTTAGGTGTACAGTCAACATCATGCGCTGTGAGGATTTCTCTTGCACTAATCTGATCAGACCAGGATTGTAAATCCAAGTCAATCTTAGATCCTGCCTGCCAAGGTGAGGGTGTTTCCTCCACTTGAAGCCCACGCTCAGACCTCTCTTGCGACATGGCATACTGCACGTTAACAGGCCGAACACTGCATACCATGTGTCGTTTAACTGTGCATCTTCTTCTCCTGTGACTGATGGTTGACCCTGGGCCTGTATCCTAATTGTTCTACTCTGTTTTTCCGGTAGACGACATGGAAATTGATTGCTTTCCTGAGTTTTCTTGTCTCCCCTTACTAGTGCAGGAATCGCGTTCTTCCTAGAATCGAAGAATCCCTGCGTACCTTGCAGAGAAACAGGAGTAATACCTCGAGGTTTCCATAGGGTCGCCAATTTGTTTTTCAGAGGCTTATTTGTGGGGGCTTTCTAAAGGTTTGCTCCGAAGGTATATACCATATTAGGCCCCACATTCTTGTCACTTTTTCCCCCTACAGTAGGCCGGTTTGTGTTTTCATGTGAGACCCCAATGTTACCCTCTTCTTGCAGCACCTTTAAAGGTGTCTCCGTATTTGATCTTGGTGAACTAGCTAATGTTTCTTCCCCCACTAACCCAAATAGAGGTCCATTTCTTTATCTACTTTGTCTGCTGCACTTCCATCTGGGTTATTGTGGGGTGTCGGCTCCATCGGTCAGTCAGCATCTGCTGCCTCCAGTTGCATGATGTTAAGGTGAGAGACAGTTTTGCAAGAAATCTCTAGCCGTGGTAAAAGAGGACAGCCGCTGCTGGGTGTTGATGTTGGTAATGTATCTACATCACCATGCAAGTTCATGGTGGTGTTAATTGTATGGTTGATTTGAGATGTCGATTGAGCAGATAGCGTTTCATCAGACTCCATAGCTTTGGTTTCGGTTGACATAAGCGTCAGTACCTAAGGGGTGTCAGGTACCAAAGAACAAAGGGACACCGCCCAACAGTCTCCACAGTACTTTGTACTCAAAAAGTAGTTACTCCACCTCTCCTTGCACCAAGGTCCACAATTACCACAAGCAGTACAATACAGTATTTCTAAGAGGTGTATGTCGAGTGTAAGTCCAGAGGCTTCCGCGCTCACCGCTCCTTCCACAGATGGACACACTTCACGTCGGAAGGGAGTTTAAACAGAGAGGGAGGGAGTTTAAGAGACGAGCTTCATCCACAACTCTGAGCTGCACTTCCCCAAACCACCAGGCTAAAAACAACAGTGGTAACACAAGAAGGTAACAGGACGGTATAAACGCTACATATACAATATATGCAATGTATGCAGCCAAAGCATCCACTGCATGCTGCAAGCTGTCCCAAACTGTGCCAATACAAAGCTGTATCCCGAGTGAAAAAAGAACCTCCACTCACTTGCACTGAACTCCTAGCACAGCACCTGTATCCTCATTCTGCACTGCACTGCTTGGTACAGCCACTTTCATGTACTCTTGCACGCTGCTACGGAGCTACGGACCTTCTGCTCAGGTCGAGCGGCTTATCACTCGACTGCCACAGCAAGGCAAGACAACAGCGGCCATCTGAATCAAATGGGCTTCCACAGCTCCAACCCTCCAGCCGTCAGCCTCCAGCCAAACTGATCAGAGTAAGGGACCTAAACCAGCATAATGCCTGGTTCGTATACGTCAAACAATGTCAAGCCACACTAGTCACGATCACTCTAGCCGCTTCCGACACTGAATGTGTAACAAACATTAGCACACAAAAAACCCGTTATGAATTGGGACTGCAGTCAGTGGACTGTCTTGTAGAATGGAGAAGGTTGTCACTTTGCAGGAAGTATTATTCAAGGTCCAACAAAACTTTGTATGCAGTATTAGGGAAAGGTTTATATCAAAGGTCCCCTGAGTTAGGTTTACTGTCAAAGTTAAAAGTGGAATGCTGTGAGTCTCTGGGAAAACTGGGTCTAACAATTGAATCCCTTATATCAAATCCAATAAGGGTAAAAAAGCTCCTCCAATATGCCGATTGGGCTAAAACAGTGGATGCCGTGTCGGACACAACGCTGTATTGTCAACTGGTATCTCACTATAAAAAAGGGGAATGTCCTGAACCTTACCTCATGCAATTTCCGGATAAGAACCGCCGGCATTACTTCATGAGGTTTCGATTCAACGTCCTAAAGACAGAGGAGATTAATCAAATCAGGGGTGGGTTAAGCCCCGGATCGTCCGTCTGCGGATTTTGTGAGTTAGTTGATTGTAAAGAAACTCTACAGCATTTGCTTATAGACTGTACTTATAAGTTGTTTCAAAACGTTTGTTATGAATTTAGAAAGAGTTGACCTAGACACTCTATGGTGGGAAATGTTACATAGTAGATCGATCCAGGTACAGATTGCTGCATTACGCTTTCTTTCAGATACATGTAAATTATTCAAGTAATATGTAAGGCTTCATTTTTTTTTGGGTCAATTAATTGTATGTAGCACTATCTTATGTTATGTTTTATGTTTGTATTATATTCTGCTCCTATACTACATTAGATATTTTAATTCTAAATTGTTATTTTACTTATCTAAATTTTGTAAAGGTTAAACAATAATCAAAACAAATAGATAAATAAATACATACGTACATACATAAATAAATAAATACAAGAAATGTGCAGGTCTGTGTCAAACAATGACTGGAAACATATACACTTATCACACATTTACTTTGGCTGTATGTATTTTTTATCTACATTTTTAAAACTCAGATGAGATATCTTTCCGATCTTTGAGAAGGGAATTCGAAGGTCCGCCCTCTTGCACATAGGCCAAACTTGTTCCTAGACACATATTTTAAGATTTTTGGGAGAGTGTTGTTGGGACGCTTGGAGGAGTGGATCGAAGCCAATTCCATTTTGTCTGACATCCGCTATGGTTTCAGACCAGGGGTGGGCATGTGAGATCATGCCCTAAATCTTTATTTGTTGATAGCGTTCCCTGTGTATATTAGGGGGGAACCAATCTCTGTGGCTTTCATGGTCCAGAGCACCACCTTTGGCAAGTTTAAAAGATACAAGCTCTGGATGGTGCTCGGGTCCCTGAAGTGCCCTGTGAAGATATTGGCAGCTCTCCAAACAGTCCACCAATCAATGGATTATGTAGGGCTTTGGTGGACAAAAATACAGACTTCCCTAGATTGGGCAATAGGGCATTTCCAATTTTGGCTTATGCCGATGATACAGTGCTCATTGCACGAACCATTGCAAAAGTTGATTAATGTGTAAAGTGAATATATATGAGAGACTTGGATCTTACAATAAACACTGCAAAATCAGCAGTTATGGCCTATTGGCGTGGGGAAAAGACCACGAAAATGAATCCTATGCTGTGTTGTGGAGCCGTTATCTCGAGGGTTCAGGAGTTGTCTACTTGGGTATATGGTTCCATTCGACAGTGACGGTAATGCCCACATATAGAAACAGAAAATCAGGATGAGCCAATCTTTGGGTGGAGTCTCACAATTTATGGCCATGTGCCAGGGCCAACCACTCAATATAATCATGAAGGTTTATGAGGCACAAACCAAGGCTGCAACCAATTACAGTGCCTCACTATGGGGCTTTTCAAACAACTATACACCACAGGTTTTGGAGAAGGCATTCTTCATAAGACTCCTTGGTCTTCCATGTTCAGCCCCCAATTTTGCAGTGCACATAGAATTGGGTGTAGGTTTCTTGGCGTCTGGCCCCCTTTTTATTGGCTCAGAACTTGGTCAACCTCCCAGGTGGCACTGACCCAAATCACTATCAAGCATCTTTTGGCTAGGAATGACTGGCAGAAAATCCCATGGTTAGCATAGATTAGATCTAACCGGAATCAGATGAATGCCCTCGCCCTCTTTCCTCCTAATAATCTTTCTGTACCGAACAAAGGGATTTTTACAAACAGTCCTCTGTTTCAGTAATTATAAGAGGAGAGGGAATCTGAAGAACAGGTGATCAACCCCAATGGACAGCATGCGAAAGTACGTAATGTGGACTCCATACAGCAATATCTTATTTGGAGCCACAAGAAAGCGGATCGCTGGCTGATCACCCGCACCCATTTCAATAGCCTGTTTCTGAGAGCCGACACTGTTTGTTGGTGTGGGCAACTGGGCAACTCGTGCTGCTCCATGTGTAGGGCAACAGAGGAGGATATTTTACACTTTGTGATGTCTTGTTCAGTTTCTACATATCAGATAGTAACTATTCTCCCTGTGTCGCCCGGCATTATATTTCCTTCCCATGGTTGAGACACCCCATGTGGCATGGGCTTTGTTGACCTTTCTAAAAAAAAGCATTGAAAGTAAGGAAATGTTTAACTGAACCCGCTGGTTGAGAAGAGCCCTGGAGTTGTTAGTTTTTATAAACACTTATTAGGTTAGTTTTGTGTGATGTTTTTATATCCTTGTGTATTATGTGTGCAATGAAGTGTGATTTTAAATTACGATTTCTAACCTGTTTTTACATTATATGGTATTTTATTATGCATTATGTGTCTGTTTAATGGATTTTGTTTATCCAAAATAAACATATTTGATGATCATGATGGTAAATCCCAGATGAGATATCTTAGGTTCACATCAATTAACATTCTGGTAGTTGTAGATTTCCATTCATGATGAAGAAAATAAGGCCACATGCATGCTTCTTTTGCATATCATGTGTCTACGTTTTTTAAAAACAGTTTCTTGTTGTTTCATCATGCGATTTGTGTTCTTTCCAAGTTAGGTCTAAAACTGAGGATGTTCATGTAAATCTTGACATTTGCACCGACAGGAATTCAGAAACAGTGTAGCCAAGTGCCAAAATTGTGGCTAGGCTCAGCCATCAGCTTCAAAACCTAACCAAAGTGTGTGGCCTTAGGCAGCACTTTTAATTTCACGGTGCCTATTCTGTCGAAAATGCCAATCCCTAAATATTTATAAACTGCAGTCCTTGTAGTATTCGTGGCCGTTCATATATTGTACACAATGCGGACATTCGTTTCTTGAATCACTCCTGGCCACACCACTTGAACGCCTTGTCCCAGTGCACCTTGTACACAGGCACATTCCTGGTAAACTCTAATCCATATCTGCTATCTATGCTATAGTATATATATCTTCATTGTTGTTTTTAGTCTGTCTCCTATGTCCATGCTTGAGAATGCGTGCATCCCACGAGGCTCCTAATTCAGTTCTGCATCTATGCCGGGGTATCAGTACTTTATTGCTGCACCAATTGATCTGTGTCCGGTATCTATACAACAGCCTATATGCCTTCCTCCTGGCTGTTATTGCTGAAATGTGTACCCTACCTGTGCTGGAGCTCATGTATCCTCATTTTGGACGGATTAGGTTGCCATTTCAATGCCACGTATTTATTATTCTGATGTGATTCCAGCATGGGTGAAGTGGGTCAGGGGTCTTTAAGGGAGTCCACTGCCCGGGAAGCATACCAAGCTATAGGTTGTGACTGGGATGAAGAGGGAATGGGAGGGGACGAGAACAGAATTGATTGGATCCCTTAATTCATTTGGTTTGGTGGTGGCCCAAATTAGTGTGACCACCGGGCCCAGGGTTGGACTGGGCCATAAAATTGTCTCGGGCACCAATGAAAAATTGGCCCACAGTAGCAAATGGTAATTCATTCCTTTTGTGACAGACTTTTTTGATAAAGTGCGATGCAAATTGTGCATTTTAAAGAATATTCATTCAGCAACACTGGTGAAAACTACTAACCGCAGTGAATTAACTCATTAAACTTGCCCAAATTGGCCAAAAAAGTGGCCGACTTTGACCCAAAAACTGGCCCACACCAGCATTTTGTGTTTTTGGTTCGGCCATGGGCCCATTGCCTTATAGGCCAGTCCAAGCCTGACCGGGCCCAAAACCACAGTAATGCTTACCATAAATGCTGAGATCTCGAAAGCGCTTCGGAACAACATGGGGAAATAGCTGATCACGACGGTAGAAGGTACAGGATAAGGAGTAATTTGTCGAGCTTTATAGTGTACTTAGTTTCAATATTAATACCTCGCACAGTATTGTTTTAGAGTGTTGCATCATCATTACACCAGTCCAATGTCAACAGGAGACCCAGATGGCCAACCTGGCCCCTTATTATCCAAACTTTGACAAATACAAAATGTGAGGATTTCATACAAAGATAGAATGAAAATTAACATACCAAATTCCCCTCAAATTAAATTCTACTGACGTGTTCAGATCCGACACGAGGAAAAGCACAAAAGCTCGAAAAGCAGTAAAAGAGACGGAAAGACTTTTCTAGAAAAAAAAGAATAAGAGGGACAGCGTTTCAATAACCTTCCCAAGAAGCATGAGTCTTCGACCATTGCCATGTGGTGAGGGATGTGGCAGGGGTGTGGGGAGGTGGATAGGGCAGTTCACTGAACTATCTTGCACCACTCTCCGCAGATTTAATTTATGGACAGCTGGCTTGCTTTGTGGGCATATTGACCACGTTGTGACTAACGGCAGTGCCATCCGCAGTGCCATCCTTCGGTTACCACAGTCTGCCTTCCCCAGGCAAATATAAGGAACATCAATGGGAAGGCAAAGATCCCATTTGACATTTTACATTATTAGTTAAAGTAGAAATATCCACAAAAATCTTTAACATCTACACTTCACACTACATGTATCTTCTCTCGAGCATATATAAGTGTTTCTCACTTAACTAACCTCCCTGTTCATTCTCACAAAGACTTATACAGCCATTTGTGACTTTTCTCCATCATTTCAGTGTTCTCCTCAGAACTCATGTGTGAGAACTCCTCCTGGAGGCAGCGCAGCTGGATCCTTTCACAATTCCTCCCTTGGTAAGGTGTGACCCAGCAGGGTGCCCTGAAGCTTATATATAGCGCCTGCAGTCTCACTCGCTCTCTCACCTAGCTCGTTTGTTGAGAAATGTAAAGAAACGCTGGAGATGCCGAACTTTCATTTGACGCTTTTTCAGTCTAAAATGGAGTACTCAGAAATCACCCTCAACCTCATCTATACCCTTACCCACCCCATATATATATTTAATTACATTTTACCAAAACATTTCAAAACAATTCGATCAAATGTTTTAGGTCAAATTTTTTGGGGTAAATTAGGCTAATACCAGGAAATACAGAAGGATTACCAATAAGGAGAGTGCTTCTTAAAGGCTGGATGGTTTGGGAACGAGTTAGTAGCATTCAATTAACTGGCTCTTCAACTAGGCCACCATGCTCTGGCAGCTTCACCCAGACACTCCAACTCGTTTTACTGACTCTATACGAGACTGTACTATTTGAAATCCTGTTACCTTGTTTTCCTTCCCTGCTGTAGTTATCATGTCTTCTTCCCTAATGTAACTAGTCCCTAGATACCTGAGGGTCCAGTGCGCTGCCACAAATGCACAAATAAATAAATAAACTGTCATGTGGCCAGCCCTGGCCTCTCTTTCAGAAGAAGTTGGCTGTCAGCAATAGACTTATTTTAATAATCCAGAAGAAATAAACTAAAATGTGTATGGCACAGGAGAAAAACAAGGCACTGCAAAATTACTGAATGATATGTTGAAGCATGGCCTCATTATACAAGGAAATGTGTGTCATGACCTGTACCAAATGCATAGGCTATACAGTGCATTGCATAGCATGAATGGTAGCCTACCTTAATGAGATAATGTGCCTATTGAATAAACTTGAATGGGAACTGAAAGTCATCTGTCCGCATGCCAGAAGGCTCTGGTGTGTCGGTAAAAATGGCAGTAATTATAAAATGTTGCAGTATTTACCAATGCTGGGTTATAGGATCAGAGTTAAATACCCCCGGTAGAATGCCAAGGGAATGCCATTGGTAGTAAGTACCTACTTATTTTAAGACACATTTCTGCCTCAACATACGCCTATATTACCCTCACCCCAGAGGTAGACTTGAAATTGCCCTGTTGCATTCTCACAGGAACCACCCTATTGGGAAATCTCACTAGTTACCTCTAAATTAGCATTCCACTGGTTGTAAACCAGTGGTAGAGGTGTACGAAAAAAGTAGGGGAACTGTGGTCTTGGCAAGGGAGATGGTAGAGGAATGGTAAATAGTACTATAAATAAAATAGTGGAACACCGCTCCCATAAGTATGGCCCTCATGGCCCTCATGGCCCTCATGACACCCACACCCACACATAAAGACAGAGACACGACAGATGCACCACACTCTTGAGCCCTTCACCACCATCATCAATGTATCGCCGATGTGAGAAACGTTACTCTCGCAGACAACCATTCAGGCCATACCCAATCAATGATCTGGCGAAGATGGAGATGCCATCAATCAAACAAGTCGACTAACTGCAAATCAAAAAATCAATGACATAATCACTGACATCACAATGTAGCTGCACTTAGACATGAAGTACTTAGCCATCAGTTCATGAAGGTACACAAACAAGCATATAGACATGAAGCACATGCTTATGACTCACACAGGTAGATGACAGACACACACACACATATCTAAATAGTTCACATTGTTCACCAAAGCTGACACTAACATGGGAAAGCCATAAGGACAAATTTGAAAGCCATGGGCCCACTGAAATCAATGAGGAAGGAGAGACGGGCTTTGAGTACATGGAAGGGCTGGCATGATCGCTGCAGCCAGAGGCAAGCAGAATGATGCACCCAGCAAAGGATGAGTGGAGATGGAAATGTCCTGCTCACCAAGGCGATAAACCACCTGCAAGAATAACAGGCTAAAATCTTCATAATTACAGGCAAGAGAGCTCCAACACATGGGGCCTCATTAGGACCCAGGCGGAAATGGAAAAATGATGGCGGAAATGCAATACCGCCATCGAACACCGCTCGTTGCGATTATGACCCGTCACCGTAAAGTACGATGCCATTAGCGACACCGCAGTGAACGGCAACGCTAACTGCACCAAGTACGCGCACGCGCGCCTTGCAAAACCGGAATCACCGCCATGGCGCAACGGTACGCGAATTCTGACCCTAGCGGACATGTACTGAACGCCATCAAGCACGTCGTAAAGTACCATTCCGCCATGGCGAGAAATACGGCATCGTGAACCAACCGTAAATGGCCCACTGAGTGCCTGTACTCCACTCCCTGGCCACAATGCACAACTCCTGGCAGGCGCAATGTACTCACACTATGCAACCAGTGAAATCTACAATTCACCCATGCATGCCAACGTAGAAATGCATGCAGGGGCTCAAAGCGCCCCGTGAGTGGGCATCCATGTACGGCATGTCACCATAGCCGTACTGATGCAGCACAGGAATGTGAAGGTACAATACATCAAAATGAAAATCAAGAACACATGACACAAAACAACAGTAGTCCCCCATCGCTTGCCACCAGCGCAAGGCAACATCCAAAACAGCATCCTGAGGGGGATTGCACCAGCCCTGTACTCTTGCCAGTAAACAAACCAACCATCAGCAGAAGCATGTACCACACAAGTTGGCAGAGTGACTGAGCAGCCAGGCTCATCCCAAGAGGGGCCGATGGGAGCTGCAGGGCACAGATGGCATGAATACAGAAGCTATTCCAATGGACATGACCCCAGTCCCCCTCCAACAAACGCACGCAAACACAGGCACCTGTGACCAGCCACATTCTGAACATCCCATCATTCCACCAATCGACCTGGCTGACAGGCACCAGTCGGCCAAAAGCCAATCCCCCGCCCCTGAACAGCACATCATGTAAACAGTCACAATGGCAGCCCCTATCCGTGACCATACTGTGCTACGTAGGCAAACGCGGCCAGTACTGTACCACACAACTCAACTCAGAAGGCAGAACACAATGCAGATCATCTCGCAATACATACCGCCACCAATCGAAAATCGCCACATCACCTGCAAAGAATAACGCAACACGACAAATATCGGAATACAATTTAAATGCACATCCAAATGACAAAGGCCCCACAGCAATTTGCAAAATAACACCAAAACATCCATCATCACCGAGGGCTGCATCTGCAATAATTGACCAGCTTCCACTTGTGTGACGCCCTGTACCATCATGGCACACAGGGCCTACATCAACGTTCCAAAAGGCAACATGGAAGCGGCAAGAACCGCAGGTCCGTCCCATGAGGCAGGCACTAGTCGAGCTGAAAGGCCGAAATGTTGCACCTAGCCACCAGTACAGCGTAAGGGCATGTGGCCCATTGGCGATCGTCCCATAAGATCGTAATGGTGCTCCACTGATTCACCCGAAGCTGCAGGTGTCGAGAGTAAAACCCATCTGGAGGAGTGGCGTAGAGATGGCATCTGCAATAGGGCAGGAGATACCTGTCACCCAAATGAAACACAAATTAACCGATTGCATTACGGGACTCATGATGCATTACAATCTTCATTCAACACACCAAATCCACACCCATATGCATGCTAGCCCACTCCAAAGGAATATACACACCCCTAAATCAGTATCGATTCATAACGAAATCAATCGAGGTAAATACACCATTGGCAACGTCGGTTACTGTGCATGCGTCCGTCAAGATAGAACCCATGACATGGGATTAGTAACGTGCCTAGACACAAGTGTATGAAGGCGCGTCGAGACAGGGAGGATCCGACAAGGGCAGATAGACGTAAATCCCACTATGGCAGCCTTGCATCACATAGCGCAGGGGAAGGGGAGTGATTCAAAAAACCCATGTACATGGCAGACCCTAAATGGAATCATCTGTCCATGCATCCATTCATCATTCCCTCATCCCGCAATGAAAACGCATGAATATTCACTCACATAATATGTGAAACTTCCATCGCGTCTGTGCGTAATGCAGTCTGCAAAAACCACTGTGCTCCTGGCCGGATCTGTAGTGTTGTGAAGCAAGATGGATTTGGGAACGTCCTGCCTTATCGTCCACTACGCTATTGCGCATCCCATTCAATTCATATCATTCATTGCTTGCTCGTTATGGGCCATGTCCCAAGGACATTCTACAATAGAACGTTACATTTCCACCCAGACCTGTGGGCGTATCCTCGCCGCTACTTCAAAACCAAAAATCCTGGCCTTCGAATTCCTCACTTGCAACATTACGTCGAAAAGGCTTCTGTGAACGCTTGCATTCACAATTACATCAATGTAGTGCGGCTGTGTGTCATAATGCTAACTGGCTGCAATCACAAATGGGACGCCACGCCCGTCGGTGAAGTACGTTACTGTGCTGCATGAGGGTCGGCCATCGATCGAGCCCTACATACCACTGACTCTTCACAGGTATGTAAGCGGCTGCAATCATAGCATGTGTAACAATGGGAGCATAGCATGAAAATCAGTCAAAGTACATCACACTGCCATCGGGATTTGATACATGATTCCAATCCCAAGATGCCATGCGGCCAAATGCAGCCTTACGTGCGGGACGTGCTCGGCCAGAAGGGATTGCATCTGCCACAGATTCATTCAATCAGCACAGGTGGAGGCCATACAGGCCGACAGCACATATATAGCAGACCCAAACCCCTCCCACAACCACTCCCACTCCAAAATGCTACCGGCAGGACTAGCGATGTTGGGCCTGGGGGACCAGATAGCACTGCAAGTGCTACAACTACAAGAAGACGACGAACAACAACAGGTACAACAACCGGGCGCACAGGGGAGACGGAGGAGAAGGAGGAGGAGGAGGGCAAGGCAGGGTCAGCAAGGCCCACAAGCACTGCCACTACCACCACGCAGGCGGCCCGCAATCCCACGCCTCCGAGCTGATCCGTTCAACCTCACTGCTGAGCAGATCCACACCCTCTACCGTTTGGACCGGGACACCATAATCGCCATTGTGGACATGACACATGCTGACCTCGTGAGCATGATAGATAGCCCAACCGCCATCCCACCCCTACTGAAGGTGGTGTCTGTACTCCACTTCCTGGCCACAGGCACCTACCAGCACACAGTCGGACAGTTGCATGGCATTTCACAGCCACTGTTCTCACGGACACTCTTCCAAGTGCACGATGCCCTCCTGAAGCACGCCGACGACCACATCACACTACCACGCACGTACCAGGAGATTACCACCGCAAAAGTGGGATTCCATGCACTTGGCGGCATCCCGGGTTGCATTGGTGCCATCGACTGCACCCATGTTGAATTGGTTGTCCCACATGCCATGGAGGTCCAGTACCGCAACCGGAAACAATTTCATTCAATCAATGTGCAAATGGTGTGTGACTCCAACAAGATCTTTACGCATTGTTGTGCCAGGTGTCCAGGATCTACCCATGATTCTATGGTCCTGAGGAACACAAGAATACCACGCTACATGGAGCGACACGCAGGGCACAGATCCTGGCTACTCGGTGAGTCTCATTCCATGCATGACATCGTGGCCCATTTGATGCGTCAATGACCTTGCAGGAGGGGGGGGGGCTACTTAGCACTATCATTCCACTGACACCCTTTATTCGTCTCATACAGGTGATGCCGGGTATCCACTGAAGAGATGGCTCCTTACACCAATCCGGAACCCACAGAACGAGCATGAGGAGGACTACAACCATGCCCACTCACGTACCCGTGTGGTCATTGAACAGGCATTCGGCCTACTGAAGGCTCGTTTCCGCAGCCTCAGCAGGTCTGGCGGGGCACTCATGTACAGCCATGAGAAGGTTTCTAAGATGGTCATGGCATGTGTCATGCTGCACAACATGTGCATACGTAGGAATGTGCCCATGCCCCCTGACGCTGTACTGCATGCACCTGAAGATGATGATGATGATGAGGGTGGGGATGTGGAGGCACCTCAAGGAGTCCATGAGGCACAGGATGCACGTGCAATCCGACAGAGCATCATAGATGCATGCTTCTAGCAACCACGCATGGTGCCTATTACACGGAAAGGGGACCTGTGGCACTGTGTGTGTGTAGTACAGGCACATTGTGGACTGTACGCCTATGAAGGCCTCGTACGCAAATATCAATGTCCACACATGTCATTGGATGATAATGAGGTGCTGTATTGTTAATGTGATTTGATTTATACACCCTATGGACCCGCCACCCAGTGAAGCCCAACACACCCCCTCCACCCTACTACCTCCCCCCCCAACACCAGTGTCCAAATATGCATGCTGTCCGTGGGTAGACGCTATTGCAAGCCCCCTCTACGGGTATCAGGGGCACCCCTGCCCGTGGAGCGCAGGTTCCTGCCAGATCTGCGTTGGGGGCTGCCCTGGACGGAACTTGCCACGGATGATGTCTCGGCCTGCTCGCGTCCATGCATGTCTCTGAGGGTTTGTGAGAGCTCCGAGAGCACACGGCGCACAGCAGCAAGTTCAGCACAAACGTCTTTGGACGTCGCATGCAGTTCCCCCCTCAGGCTCTCGGTGCTTTTCTCCATTTGTGCTCTCAGGCTCTCGGTGCTTTTCTCCATTTGTGCTCTCAGGCTCTCGGTGCTTCTCTCCATTTCTCCCCTGAGGCTCTCACTACTTTTCTCTATTTGTGCCCTGAGTGTCTCGGTGGATGTTTCCATGGCTGCCCTGGAACCCCCGCATTCATTTGCATGGTCCTTGAGTAGCGTGGACACTTCCTGCTGTTGCTCGATCAGCAGGTCGAGGGACTGTTGCCTCTGCTGGGCCATGGACATTTGCGGTGGTGTGACAGGGGGGCTGCTCAACACATGTTGCCTTGGCACAGGACTTGTGGGGGTTGGCCAGTCGTCGTCTTCAGGGTGCCCCTGCGTGGTTTCGTCATGGTGTAGGGGATGGAACATGCAGGGGGATTGGGAAAGGTCATGGATGGTACCTACGTCGCCAGCACTGTTTTCCGTGTCGGAGCATGCTGGCATGACAGCTGTGTCACCTATGGTGCTGCTAGCACCAGAGGCAGTGCCATCAGATACGTTCTTTGGGGGGACCTGTGGTGCTGGGGTTGTGGACTTGCTGGCTGCTGGGGTGCCTGTTGCAGTCCCCTCCAGTGTGCTGCCACTTGATTCCTGCTGCTGCCGTGTCTTGATCCTTGCACCTGAGGTGGAGGCTCTTGGGACGTTGGTCCTGGCCCTCTTTGCAGGCGTGCTGGTAGGGGTGTCCTGCAGCTCGTCGTTGGTATCGGACCCTGTGGTGGAGTAAAGAGGGGCGAGCGTTAGTTATGGGTCTGTCGGATTTGGAATGGCAACGTATCAAATGCATTGGGGTGGTACATGAGGCTGATTTGGGACTGGGCCTTGGAGGTGGTCTCATTTTCGTGTGGATTGAGGATGCATTCATTTGGCTGCCTGCAGTTAGGGGGTGCATGCTGCACATGTAGGGGTTGTTTATGGCATCTTGATTGATTTCTTTATTCATTCTGACTTTTAGAGGGCGCTGTCAGGGCAAAGTATGTATTGCACTATGGGGTCACAGGGTACTGCACATGTTCGTGTTTTGTGGATTTCGCATTGTTTCTCTTGGCCAACCTACCTGATTCTCCGGATGTCGGCACTCCTTTCTCCATCCCTCCGACTCCCTCTATGCTCTCCATTCCTATGGTGGAGGCGCAGATATCCTCCCAGGGGGTCAACTTGATGGGCGACTCTGAACCCCCCCCGGTAGCTGTGGCGATGTTCCTGTTCGCAGAAAGTATGCTGCGTACGCGGATCCGCAGGTCGTCCCACCGCTTGCGACATTGCTGTGGCGTGCGGGGTGTTGTCCCCACCGCACTTACGCGCTGTGCCACCAGGGCCCATATGGCCTTCTTGTTGGCAAGGGCCGTCCTGGTCATTTGACTGGAGAAGACGACGGCGGCATTTTCCTGGAGGGTCTCGGTGAGCACGGTCAGTTCCTCTCGGGAGAAGTGGACCTGCCGCTTGCGATCACACGCTTTCTTGGCTACCTTTCCCATATTTATTTTTTTAACTGGGGTTGCTAACGGGTTGGGATGTGTGTCAGGGTCGGATTTTTAATGGTTGTGTTGGGATTCGGATTTTATAGTTGTGCGGCGTGCTGTTTCCCGTTCCGGCCACATGCTTTAACTTCCGTTTCCGTATATTTACGGTGCCCGTAATTTTCGGTGCCCGCTCGTTACGGTGACCGCTCATTACGGTGACCGCTGAGATGGGTGGCGGTATTGCACCTAGTGCAGCGTACGGCGGCGGTAAGGGCCGTTTTGGGGTCATTTCCGCCATCGCAGCCTTTCGGATTCCGCCATGGCGTAATGCTCGTGCCCGATGGGTCGTAATTAGCCGCACTTTGCTCCTTCGTGCAATGGCGGAAACGCTATTTACGCTGTTGCGGTCCGGTCAGTCACTTTCCGCCAGGGTCGTAATGAGGCCCATGGTCTCAACACACGTAACCCGGCAGAGTAAGACAATGCCCATTCAATCAATGTGGACGGAGAGAAGTTGTTCCCACCAAATCAGGGGTGGAAAGATACAAGTGTTGCTCACAAACTGCCAACTGAATATACTCTCCTAGGCTTAGGTGAACAGAGATGGCAACATTAGGAAACGCACAGCCCCTCCTTCATTCTCATTGCCTTGGGCAGGCACACTCAGCCTCAGCCTGGTAACCGTCCAGGGTCCCAGGGCTGGGAGGACCCAACCTGCCCAATCCAAAGTCACTGTTCACGTGAGGGTATAATATGCTGCAGGAGCCAATAGTCTCCCTACCATCCTGCAAGCTTGTATTTTCTGGAGTGAACAGGTGGTCTGAGGAGGAGTCACCACATATGGCTACCTAGTAGGAGAACTAACTCTTATAGAAAGTGTATATAGATTGCCTAAACTGGCCAATGTGAATGCCCGATTGGTTTCAGTGACGAAGCTTAGTTTGGTGACATCACACCTGGATAAAACCAGGTGGCACACACTGAGAAGAAGACAAGAACCCTGGATAATTCATGTTTTTCTAGTGTGATCACTGTTGTTTTGTTAGATAATAAAGACAGTAAACTTTGCCCCAGTCTTCCGTTGCTGCAGTGGGGAGTTGTTGATGTACCCAAGTGTCTCTCTGCTGGTAAATTGGGGTGACTGCTATAAGGCCCTGCCACTCCTTAACAAGTGGTATTAGAGGGATGGTTGCTAAGACCTTTCACAAATAAGCCACCTCATCCCTACGCATGCCCAAGGGGCTTTGTGGCGACCCATGGAAATCAACGTCTAAATACACGTGTGGGCAAAAAGAGAAGAGGTCGACAGGACTTGCCTTTGGAGTAAATTTCTACACGCTTCCCGTGGGATGCCTAGCAGACCAGACAGCAAAATGGCAGGATCTGGGAGGTATCTGTGGTGCTTCAGCGGACCATGAAGTGTAAGTATAGACTCAGCTATATGGCAAATATGGGGGGAAGGAAATGTTCTGATTGATTTTACATATGCTGTTTTTGTTTTGTGTAAGGATTACCTATTCTTTAGGTAGTTAGTTTTGGGAAGTCAGCTTATACGGTCAGCTTAGTTTACGGATGAAAAAACTTTGAAAAAAAAAAGAATAATGCTTTCCCTGTGAGTTAGGCAATCTAGCTTGGTTCATGGATAATTATGTATGGTTTACCTGTGTATAGGTGTTAGCGGAAGAAACTAATGTATATCACGGATGCTGGTTTCTCATTTATCTCTCTGAGATGTATTCCTATATGGCGACACTAAACAAAGGTGACCACGTGTCTTAATGGTTTACCCTGTTAGTGAGGCAGGAAGAAGACCGTGTGTGTATTACGTCATGTCTGTCGTCGTGTTTGCGTGATTAATAAACTATTGGTGACATCAACTGCAAGGTCATTTAATAAGACTTGAGGTGCACTGGAAGTGGTGGATTTCAGTGGTTATATTTTTAATTGAGTTTAAGAACCAGTGTTGTGCCATTGGGGCAGAGCTTGATGAGCACACTAGTGGGGTTGTGATTTGAGCCTTCAAGACGAAGGGCTGCAGTGGGTCTTCCTTTCTAACAGACCTTCTCGAGTGCAAATGGGTCCTTTCCTCTCCTCCACCTTATCTCTACCTGTGGTGTCCCTCAGGGCTCTATCCTATCGCCATGGATTTTCAACAGCTACCTGGCCTCTCTGGCACACCTAATCTCCCCTTTCACCCCTCATTTCCACTGTTATGCAGACAACACTCAGCTCTCTTTTTAGCTGCCTTCCTCTTCCTCCTCCTACTCCTCCCTCTTACCTGACTTCCTCACTGCTATTCAGGCATGGTTCTCCATGAATGATCTCTGCTTTAATCCCAGTAAGACAGAAATCCTTCTCATTGGGACACCTGCTCCTTGCCCCCCCCCCACTCTCTGGCCAGACTCCTTGGGTCCTCTCCCTTCACCCAGGCGAAAGACTTTGGGATCATCTTTGACTCCTCCCTCTCTTTCTCTCCACACATCATGAACCTTGCCAAGAAGTGACATTTATAACTTCATCTCCTCAGGGGCCTTCTACCTTTCCTCACCTTCCCCCATAAACTCAAAGGGCCTCATTACGAGGTTGGAGGTAGCCATGGCCTATTAGTGCCATGGATGCCTCCAAAACCCTTCTGACTCCGGCCTGGTGAATGGAGCATTTACCGGTCCATTTCGAGGTCAGCGGGATCGGTAATTCCCCATTCACCAGGACCATTCCCCATTCCCATTTGAGCCCACATAGGGCTCAATGGGAAGGCGGTAATAACAGTACCACAAATTGCGCTACCGTTATTGACCCCGGTATCCATTTGCCTGTCCCGTCCTTAACGCCTGCTAAAACCAGGCGTTCAGGAAGGACCCGCAAAGGGAACTCGTAGTAGGGCGGTAAGGGATTACCGGCACTGGTGCCCTTACCAGTGCCGTCAATCCCTTACCGCCCACCTCGTAATGAGGCCCAATGTCTCCAGAACCCTAGGTCTCTCTAGGCTTGACTACTGCAGTAGCCTTTTCCTCAACCTGCCTCTTTCCTCCCTTTGCCCCTTCAACTAATCCAGAATAGGACTGCAAGACTTATCCTTGGCCTCAAGCCCAGGGACTGCATTTCTCCTGCCCTAAAATCTCTCCACTGGCTCCCGGTGACTGCAAGGCTAACATTCAAGACACTTTGCATCATCCACAAGGCTGTCTGGGTCCTGGGACCTCTTTACATCCAGCTTTTCCTCCCAAAATACCTCCCAGCCAGAGTCCTTTGGTCTTCTGGCTCCAACTCCCTGCAGGTCAAATGTTTCACCAAGCAGAGAGTGGGCAGTATATCCCTTTCCTTAGCTGGCTCCTTCCTCTTGAACCGCCTACCCCATTAGACTTGAGCCGGATCTTCTTAAGATCTGGAAACTTCTCAAGACTCTCCTTTTCTCCTCTTCCTTCCCTCTTCCCCTCCCGTGCTAAATTCCCCATCTGCTGCTGTGACTGGGTCCTGGTCTCTTCAGAGTCATACACGGGTCAGACCGCCAACTACCAATCCCCCGTCATCCTTTGCCAGCACTTGCCCTCAGGCTCCCTTACCAGGACTAGCCTAAGCTTGGTCCTCCCTACCCACCGCACTCACCCTCCCCTACTCCCACACTTCCCCTGCACTCGTCACCTTGGCCCACCCAGCACTTGCCCACCCCCACGCCTGGTGGCATTCCACTCCAGCACTTCTCCTTGTACACTATCCCCCTTGCACTTATCACCTTGTCATGTACCTGCACAGTAAGATTGTCACAAGGCAAATATAACCGTTTCTGTTGTTCTACCTTTTGATTCCGTGTTCCCTATTCAATCTTGTCTTGTGCCGCCTGGAAACACCTTTGTATAGGCACCATTCAAATGTCTAATAAATAAATAAAAATAAGTGGTGGTGAGTCTGAGAGGCTAATGAAAAGATTTAATTCCGCTGTTGTGATGTGGAGACATGCTATTTGAGAGACAGTACTGAGACTCTGAATTGCAAAATTGCCAGGTAAAATTTGTTGTGTGCGAAATCCCAATTTGAGGTCAAGTGAGTATTCACAAGTGTTACATAAGGTGACAGAATGAGAGATACACCTCTTCAACACTTATGCAAGTCCCTCCCATGATTTTAAGACAAAATGTGCAAGTATAGCGCAGAATGGACTTGTGATACCGAGGGCAAGTTGGCAAAGCTATAGCCCAAAGACGGGAGCTTTTCCAAATGTATGCAGCAACAATTGACCACTTATTTACATGCAGCCTATAAGGGGAACAAATTAAGTAAGCGACTGGCCATATTAGAGTTACAGAAAATATTTCAGGATGAGAAAGGGGACTTGATCCAGCAGCATTGGATGCTGAGTCCGCGGGATATGGAGGGTCGAAAGTGAGGGATTCTGCCCCGTAAAGGAGGGCAAAGCAGCAGTGGTTCACACCAATCTCAATTTCGTACCTCCAGCATATAGTGGCAGAGATGCACTTAGTGGCGCAAAGTAAGTGGGTAAAGAAACGCGATAAATCAGCAGCAAATGTAAGGAGCGCAGCAAGCTTCAAGTGAAGATAAAGATGAATGACTTGGAGAAGACAAGGTTTAGTGAGGGCCAAGAATTGATAGTTCTGAATGAATGTGTAGGCAGACAGATATTGCTAAAATTGGATGGGAAAGCCTCAAGTTAGGCAGGGTACATGGGGAAGGAACTACAGAGTAGTAAAGACAAGAAAGGAGGGAGAAAAAGAATGGTTGGAGAGAATGGAGGAAGTACACAGAAGGGAAAGGTAAGAGAAGGAGGAAAGCGAAAGGTTGTGAAATTAGAGTGAGTAGAAGCACGAGGAAGAGAAAGAAAGGTGAAGAGAAAACAGAGAGAGCTAGTGGACATAGGAAGGAGGAAAGCAGAAGAAGAGGTGAAAAAGCAACTGCAAATAAAGAAAGAGAAAAGGAGGTTAGAAGTCGAGCTGCTCGTTAAAGAATGCTGATGCAGGAAAGAAGAGGAGTGGAGTTACGAGCAGGACAAAGATGAGAGCAGGGAGAGACGCTCTTTGAAGGTGGTTGAGAATATGATGGATTTGGCATGTTTAGGTGATGGGGAAGGGATACAAAGAAGGTTAGGGGAACTCTACATGAGTAAGGGAAACAGCATTGCTGCCCCATGCGCAGATAGGAGTGCTACTGGGCCATAAGTGGGGGGGCACAGGATTACAGATCGAGCCAAGGGAAAGCAACAGGAAGACCCAATGTTAAGGAGGCTTAGCTTCGAGGACGAGAGAAAAGTGGACAGTGACAGTAGTATTGGACCATAGGATCAGACGAGGATCAACAGTGAAGTGAGGACGATGATGAGGGAAGGCCATCTCGCCGCTCCAGGGAAGCAAGCCCTGATAGAGACACAGTATGGGGAGGCGATGAAGACATGGAAAGAGGAGAGGAGGACATTGAAGGGTGACTGCTGTGTCCTGGGGTGGATGGCACATATTACTATTTATGTGCAGAGGCTCAGGTCCATGCCTGGATGGAAATGGACAGAGATCGCAAGGGCATTCTCTGCCATTAAAGACATGAGGAGACAGGACGGAGGGACGAGACTGACACAGTTCCCATTATTGGAGAAGGTGGGTGGGACCGGCCTCAGTATATTCTGTGGAAGCAAATGGATAAGGACAATTTAAGATGCAATCTACCTTTGTTGACTGCTGGGACTGGAAATGGATTCATGAGCTCGAAAGACTGACAGCAGGGACGACATTAGCGGTGGGTGACATGAAGAGTTTACTCTCAGCCATTCTTGGGGAGGTAGCAGAGGACATATGGAAAAGAGCAGGTATCCTGGAGTGACTGCACAGAACACGGCACACAATGGTGCGCCGCTCAATAACTGCTCAGCAGCCTTATGGCAAGTTCTAATGGTGCAATATGCAAACACCTCAGATATGGGTGTGATTATGGCACACGAATGTGTCCGGAGGAAGACCCACTTCAATATATTCAAGAAATTCAAGAGCGATGGTGTCTCGAGACGAGAGATCTGTGGGACAAAACAGTGAGGTCATTTTACCACATATTATGTCATGGGCTGCCCGAGCAGGTGAAAAAGCAACTTAAGAAGCAAGTGGGGATGGAGGCTAAGCTGTGGTCAGAAATTCAGCTAACCATAGTGTACTGTTTTCGGCTAATGCAAGAGAATGCAAGGAAGAAGCATGAGGAGAGAAAACTGGAAGAAGCAAAGTTAGTGCAGAAGAAATTATTCAAGTACACAATGGAAGGGTGGGTACATACAAATGGAGCACAGTGAGTCCTCTTTTTTTAAAATAGAGGCCTTTTCTAGATGAGTACATCAGTAAATCATGAAAAACAGTTTTCAAAAAAGCTACCCTAGTTGTTGCACGTGTATCTGGAGACAATCATTAACACAAAAAGTGGTTGTAACATCTTTCTAAGCACATCTAAAGAATGGTAGTGGTCAGTAGAATTATACACTATTAGATTTATATGTGCTTAGAAAGATGGTACTACCACTTTTTGTGTCAATGATTGTCTCCAGCTACACATGCTCATGTCATAAACCAATACAAAACGGAAAAATCACTTAAAAAATGTAGACAGCATAAATCCTAGTAATCCTCAAACAATTTCATATTTACTGTTCTGAATCCATTTTCTTTCGACAAACAAAGGTGATGTTAGTAACCTATGAGTGACTTTTTACAATTTAATTTTAACAAAAAAGTCCTCAAAGAAGAGTGTTGACAGTTGACTCTGTTTCTAGCCTTGTTGCTCTACTTTCAAACTTCTTGACTTAATCAATTTTAGGTGATAGTTCAAGGCTGTCTTCAGGACAATCCCTTAGTGGGGTGAGCATAATACAGTTTGAGGATTCTTGAGTTTCATATGCTGGACACACATATCTTGTTACGATCTTTATTGGTACCGCCCAAGTGATAGTCGTATGTTCACTGAGTATTCAACATCTCCGTAGGATTCCATAGGCACCAAACCTGTTTGTAAAGCCAGGGTAGATGAAAAACTTCTTCTTTTTTCATCTCCTACTCATGTAATGGCCAGTAGCTATAAGCTGTTAGCCTTCTCCCCCTTCACTGACGTCTTGGTGTGTGTGTCATTATTATTCTTGAACAGGTAGATATAAATTCATACCGCATGGGTGCGTTCCAGACGCTCCTCGTACAACCAGTGTTGCCCAGCAGCCTTATGGCAAGTTCTAATGGTGCAATACCCAGATACCTCAGATATAAGCATGATTATGGCACACGAAATGTGTGAGAAAGAAGACCCACATCAATATATTCAAGAAATTCAAGAGCGATGGTGTCTCGAGACGAGGGAGCCGTGGGACAAAACAATGAGGTCTTTTTACCACATATTATGTCAAGGGCTGCCCGAGCAGGTGCAAAAGCAGCTTAAGAAGCTAGTGGGGATGGAGACTAAGCTGTGGTCAGAAATTCAGCTAACCATAGTATACTATTTTAGGCTAATGCAAGAGAATGCAAGAAAGAAGCATGAGGAGAGAAAACCGGAAGAAGCAAAGTTAGTGCAGAAGAAATTATTCAAGTACACAATGTAAGGAGCAATTGTAATGACTGGGGGGAGAAGTTACTCAGCGTATACAGAACAGACCACAGATATCCGGGGGAGGCTTTGCAGGGTGAGGGGATATTAATCAATGGCCAGAGGCACAAGTAGGGGCATCTTGGGGAAGAGGGTTTGGGTATCAAATGCAACAGGGCACAAAGGGGTTTCATGGGGGACAGCAAAGAGTGACGGGGCCCCATAGAATGTTGGGTGCATGGGATAATGGGCCACATATCTCGTGTGTGTAGGGACAGGGGTGGGATGCACCAGAATGGGAAAATGCAACGCCAACCCACATATCAGCCAGAGCAGACTGACTATTATGACCAGGGTCACATGCAAGTACAGATATACGCTAAGCGACAGACGAACACAGGACATGCAAATGCAGCCATATCAGCCTGTGACACATCCATTGCAAATGCAGGGACACATGCAGCCATCACAACCAGCACTGCAGGCACCAGCACAGCAGAACATCATAACCGCGACTCATGCAGACTCTGCGATGCAGACTCCTGTACGAAAACTTGGGTGAGCGACTGTTCTAGGCGGTAAATCAATTCACATAGACGAAAATGTCATTACACCCACAATAGGACAGCCCTGATATGTTCAATCCTATCCATTACATCCAATCTGGCTGAGGAACCATGTATTGGGTTAACAATAGGTGACAAGACTTTTTCTTTTCTCGTACATCTGGGGGAGACTCGACCCTGTATTAGGGAAGGAAGATACCCAATGTCAGGCATTGCCATGAATGCGCATGGATTCTCTGGGGATACGGACTTGGTTCCTTTTACCGACAAACTTCCACTTTCTGTAGGAGAACGCGACTTGACCATGCCACTGTTATATTCCCGACAGACACCAGTGAACATAATGGGTAGAGACATGATGAGCTGACTTAACATGACCATTTATGATATGATATGATATGATATGTCATTTATAATGTGCCCATACACAGGTGTTTCCTTCACAGATCAGGAATTCATTACATGAACCTGAGGGAGCTCATCCAGGCATATTGTGGGCAGACAGCACAGAGGCGGTTGCCCGCAGACGCTGAGCTGTTCCAAAATGGAGCAGAAGTATTGATGGTGTGTCTCCGAGGGATACTTGACAGACGGTTTTCTGGCAACTAAACCTGTAGAGTTTCGCCTGCTTTCTTGGAATATTTCAGGCTCAAAGAGGAAGTTGGATAATGGTCCTGTTGTTGAGTTTCTTCAAGCCAATGATATGATCCTTTTACAAGAAACGTGGGCGATGGACAACCCGCAACTAGATGGTTTTGTTTCGTATGGAATCCCGGCGAAGAAAAAAACGAGGGGTACATGTTATGGGGGCTTGTCCATTCTGGTTCAGACCTCGTTAAACTGTGGGGTTAGGGGTTAAGGTGATTGATACAAACATGGACTATCCGCAGGTGGTTCATCTTTCTGTTGTAAGGGTGAATCGATCTGCATTATTAATTTTTATAATAGCCCGCATATTTTGGAGGTTGATAGATTAACAAATGTTAAAGGGTTTATTGAGGGCCTATTGTCTGCAGGGAGCAACAGAAATGAAGTGTATATTTGGGGTGGTGATTTTAACATCAAAATGGGAATGGGGTGGTTAAGGACTTCCTAGATCCATTGGAGGATTTGTCCATGGATATCCCTACTCCAAATATGAAGGATGGAAGGGTATGCTCAAACGGTTTGCAAATGTGCTTGTGGTTGACAGAATGGGGATTACGGATGGTTAATGGTCACTTGGCTCCAGATATCCCAGGCCAGGTGACCCTTAACAACCATTTGGGCTCCTCAACAACTGATTATTTCTGTATTTCGGTGAGCCTTTGGGAACGGGCTCTGAACTTTGTGGTGATCCCTGATCTGAATAGTGATCACCACCCTATTTGTTTGTCCTTGATGGGATTGCTTGGTGTATGGACTCAATCAGTTGTTGCTCCATGCCCAGTTAAGGGGGTGACACCTGGCTCTAGAAGAATTAAATGGGGGACTATTTTGGAGGAGAAATTGCACTATGAATCAATTGTGGAGAATGAACCTCTGATGGGGGGCATAGTGGTGGATAGCTTACCACCGAAGCTACTTGTGGATACATTTGTGGAGCTAATGGGTTCCCTCTCCAGTAAACGATAGCAATCAAGGTCAAAGGGTGAGCTACGCAGAAGGGGTGGTTTTATGAGGCCTGTAGAGGGGCAAAGAGAGGATTATTGGAGACTTTAAAGGATCCAACTTCTAGTAGAAGAGCCATTACCCAGGCTACAGCACATTATCAAATAGAGATTAGAAGAAGGAAAAGGGAAGTTGAAGGGGCTTCCTGGTAGGGCTTTCTGAACGCAGCTAAACAAAGGGATCAGAAGGCTTTTTGGGAGTTTGTGATGGTGGCTCTGCCGGGTGCATGTCCAATGTGGGCAGTGGGACCCATGTAGATTAAGGGGCATGGATAGATTATTTTGGGAGCCTCTTTGGAGTGGTGACCTCCAAGGATGGGTAGATCAAATCGCATCCTGTCTAAAATTTGAAGTGGGGGAAGTAAAGAAGGCCATTAACTGGCAAGCCCAAAATCTGGAGCCTGGCAAGGATATGATTCCATCAGATGTGTTTCAGGATCCTTCGGATTTGTGGGCATCACTATTAACGGTGGTGTTCAATGCCTGTATGAAATCTGATAGTTACCCCTCTTCGTGGAAAAAGGCTATAATTTTTCCAATTTTTAAAAAAGGAGACCAGGCTAGCCCCAGTGCTTATAGACCCATATGACTGCTGGACTCCTCTTTTAAAATCTTTGGAAGAGTCCTGTTAGAACGCATTGAAACATGGCTGTTGGAACAATCGGTCTTATCAGACATCCAGCTCGGTTTTTAGCCGGGAGTCGGAACGATGGAACAGAGTCTTAATCTGTATCTCCTTGTGGCTAACTCGGTCTTTTGTAGGAGCGAGGTGGTGTAGCTTGCGTTCATGGACCTGAGTACGGCCTTTGACAAGGTAGACAGGGCGAAGATCCGGGCCGTGCTTGGGTCCTTGGACTGCCCGGGGGACATACTCAGGGCCCTGGTCGACATTCACACTGACAATGAGGCTTGTGTGCGCAGTGGTCTGGGGGACACTGTACGGCATGTTTTAGGGTCGGTTGTGGTGTGCGGCAGGGTTGTGTGCTGGCCCCAATCTGCCTTTGTCTATATATTAATGTTCTCGCACTACATCTTACATACATTTTGGCTGACTTTTTGGTTCTGGGGGGTCGGGCTTTTCCTGTGTTAGCATATGCGGATGATACCGTATTGCTAGCTAGAACCTCGAGAGCATTACAGACCCTGATAAATGCCTACTCAAGTTTTATGTGTGAATGAGGATTAAAAATCAACACCAAAAAATAGGCTGTGATGGCCTGTGTGGGCAGAAAATGGCCAGTGGTAATGAGACCGATGCTCTGTGATCCCTAGGGTCAAGGTCAAGGTCTTTGACTACTTGGGGTTAAGCTTCTCGGAAGTGCTAACTGGGAAGGCCCACCTGGCTAAACAATCGGTTAAAGGCATCTTCCAATTTATGTCAAGGTGTGAGGGTCAGCCTTTGGAGGTGATTTCTAAAATCTATGTTGAGCAAGTAAAGGCAGTTACAATGTATGGTGCCCCATTATGGTGTTTTCAGAGGGCTGAGGAAGTACAAATTCAGGAGAATAAATTCTTTAGGAGACTTTTGGGCCTCCTGAACTCTGTGGCATGTATATCTATTCACTGAGAACTGGGGTTGGAGTTCTGGGAGGACCAGTGGGCTTCAGCTCCGACCCTATTCTGGGTTCGACTGTGGGCAAATGAACATGCATCTCTCAGTCACTTTATTATCCGGTCCGTATTGGGTAGGGCAGAGTGGCACAGAATTCCTTGGCTTGATTATATTTCTATATTTCTAAAGCCATGGGAGAGGCATATGTAAGTGCTCTCCTTCTGCCAGGTGTATTACTAACAAAAGCAAAGGGGAATAGTTATAAATCTGTGTTGGGAGAGCCCTTTTTGAGGAAAAGAACACTCTTAGAGTATGGTAACCAATCTGTACAAATACATACATTGATTAGTAGGTCTCGTTTGATCCAACTTTATTTAATCTGGGGTTCTTATAAGAAAGACCGGTGGCTAATTACAAGGGCGAGGTTCGATTGCCTTCTTTTGAGAGGGAATACAGTAAGTTGGAAAGGGTACCCGGATTCTGCCGGGTGCCCGGTGTGTGGCTATCACCTAGAAGATCTGGCTCATATGTTGCTGTTCTGTACAGGCTATACAGGGATTCGGAGAGCAACTTTGATACCTGCTCTTAAGAAGGCAGAGATACGACATTATAAAGCAGCCCTCACTTTTCTTTTGAGCGCTGAGTTCATCCTCACTGCTTGGGCATTGCTCTCTTTTCTGAAGTGAGCTATGTACTTTAGAAAAGGGCTGATGAGGCTTCAGGGAAAGTGAGGTTTATTTTTATCCTGATGGAACAAAGATGGAAAGGGTGCCAATGTATAAAACACTGAGGCTATTGGGTAGTTGGAACAGCGATTTTGTAATATGATTAATGATACTCCATTGCAGTGATTTTATAATTGTATGATATGGTTTTTGTCCAAGCTTATAAGGTAATGTTTTATGAAATTTGCTATTTTATGGTTGCATGTAATGTTGTCTTTGTGTTTTATGGATTTTAGTATCCGAAATAAACTTTTTGACTGACTGACTGCATACCCAATAAGTTCCTATTTCGACCAGAGATTCCCTTTGATGAAAGCGAAAGAAATGGATACCAATAGAACTTCAGGCAGTCATAGTGAGAGGCAAGAGAATAGTATTGCTGGGGACTGGCGACACAGGACACTCATGGAGAACAGTGATTGCAGTGGGGGAGGGATACAGCTTGACTGATGTGACAGATAAGCAATTATTTCAAGACGATCAATCAGATCACCAGGTGGTGTTTGACATAAGCATTACATACTGGGTGAGAATACAATACCGGGAAGTGCAACAGAGAATGGCTGTGTTGAGAAAAGCACCACCGCCATTTCTCGAGGAAGACTTGGGGTGAGTACGCAGCTTCTTGTGGACCAGTGGACCCTATGACGTGGGTCTGCTAAAAGGAATAGGGGGAATTCAAAATACAAATTAAACCCAGGGCTATTTTACCATGGCAAGACACTATCCCCTATCAAACGAAGCAGAAAAAAGGTATTTATGAGACGATTGCTGCATTAGTGAAGCAAGGCATTCTGGTACCCTCAGAATCGCAGTGCAACACTGCAGTGCATCCTGTAAAATATGGCAATCAAGGGGTAGTGGCATTTTATTTAGGATTTGCGTCCCTTGAACCAAATCGTTGAAACAGAATTCCCATTAGTTCCTAATGCAGTGACAATTCTGTGTAGCATCCCGACGGAAGCTACCAACTTCACGCTAATAGACTTGACGAACGCCTTCTTCTCTGTACCGCTCCATGAAGAGTCACGGGACCTAATCTCATTACTATAAAGAAACCAGAAGTGGAAACACACTAGATTACCACCTGGGTGCTGTGAGCCACCTTCTATCTTCAATAGGGTCCTCTAGATGGATCTTGGCAACGTACAGATGGGGAACACCATCCCACAGTATGTGAATGACATTTTGATTTGTAGCAAGTCAGAGGAACAGTGTTCAAATGACTCAGCATACTTGTTGACATTATTGGAAGAGAAGGGTTACAAGGTGGACAAGGCAAAATTATAATATTGCCAGAAGGACGTGCTATATATTGTGCAACTGATATCTCAGGAAGGGTGAAAAGTGACTGCAGAAAGGGTGATGGTGAAATGCAGAACACTGATGCAGCATGCACCCCTATTGGGCAGGCTCATAGATGTGCTCCAACTCCCAACAGCAACAGCACTCATGAAGTGCTAGGTCCACACGAGTCTCCTGGTGCAACGAAGCCACAGACACTGAAGCAAAGTGCACAGCACACTTTCCTGAAGTAACTGACTTACACGTACAATGTGAGCAATATGATTCTAAAAGAAGGCTATCATACCTTGCCAGCCACGCAGATAGTAGAATTTCAGGAAAGGGCACCGGTAGAGGAGAAAGAATTATGAGTGAGAATGGGATGTTCAGTATCCCCCACGGACACTTTGTGGAGACAGGAGAGCACAGGCAAGTTAGTAATTCCAACAGCACTATTGCAGATTGTGCTCACGCAATTGCACTATCCTACTCCTCTGGGTAAGGACATTGTTGCTGCACACATTGGTGAAGAGTGGTTCTGTCCAAATATGGCAGAGCATGTAGCTGCATTCATAGAAAACTGTGTAATCTGTAAGAAGTTTACAGATGGGCATACTTAACGTGTAGTGAGAGGAGCCATACCCAGCCCAATCAGGCCTTTCCAACACTGCCACATAGACTGCGTAGACATGATCCAGGAGTGCCAGGGCTATCACTACATGATAGTGGTTGTGTGCCCATTTTCCTGATTGATCAAAGCAGGCCCCTGCTCACACCTCAATGCTCTCAGAGCAGCAATATTTCTCATTAGAGAGGTGTTCCCATGATGGAGGGTGTGTGAGGTCCTGCTGTCTGACAATGGAGCTCATTTTGTAAATGCAACTTTTAAGCACATCACAACTCCATTGGGGATACAGCACTAATTCTCCTGTGTCTATCACCCACAAACAAAGGGTTTCTGTGAGCACCTCAACGGCCTGCACAAAGAGAAGATTGCAAAAATAAAAGCCACCCTAAAAAAGGGATGGCTCCATTGTTTGTACTTAGCCATGTTTGCACTTCGCAATCAGCACTGATCCGATCACCACTTAACGCCCCATGAGATGGTAACTGGGTGGTGCATGCCACTCCCCCTGACTCCTCCCACTAGGGCATTGACAGATGCCCATGCCACCTCTGGTGTATTTGTACATTAAATACACAACTACATTGCTTCTTTGATGGCTAGTGCCTCTTTTATTTCTCATTAACTGTAGGCACGGCGGGAGAGGTCAAATTACAGCGAGGAAGATAACACCCTGGAAACGAATGAAGGACTCCTAAAGCTGATACTACTTTACCCTGGGGATACTGTCCTGATGAGAACATTCATCCGGTCCTGGTATAAGCCCAGGTTCGAGGAGCCGTACATTGTAGAGAAGGCCACAAATTGTGCGGTAAAACTGAGCGGTAAGAAGGTCTGGAACTACATTGGAGACGTTAAGCCCTGCCGAGGTGAGACCTCTTCCCATCCAAACGAAGATGATTTGATACATGAAGAAGAACAAGACAAGGAAGAAGCACTGCACCCGCAGCTAAACTGGTCCAGGACCATAGAGTTAGGGAAGGACAAAACACACACCTGGATTAAGCACATTATCTTTTCTTTGCAATAGGTATTCATCGAGAAAGTACAGACTGTCCAAGACGCATGGCCCACAATCGACAAATGTCTTTTCAAGAGTACTTCTTTAGATTTGGGATACAATAAGAAACATAGCAGATGATTCCTTCATAATTATTTTTCAATGCTTTTCTGCTTTATGTAGCTCAGACCTACCCACAGTTGACCCCCGGAGACCCATCCATCATTGACTTACTCAAGGATTCGAGAATACGCATAGTGTGGGAGCGATTGTTCTATTCAGCACTCGCCCAACACTATAGACGTAGAGCTTAACCCAAAACACTAACCTCATAATCACACATTTTTTATGCTTTTCGGGTGAGTTTTACAGACCCCTGGAGCAACGTAAGAAAACACTGAGTAGCAATGAAATGCTAAATGTAATTCGAAATGTTGTGATAACGTTCTGTGCTTACCTTTTTACTCTCCTTGTTCTATAAAGACTGTTATTTCCTCATGTACAAGCCTTGATCCCTACTAAAGTAACCCCTACCCATGCTTTTACCGAAGCCATATCTGGGCAGGCAATAAGCACTGCTAAGGAAGTAAAGAGACTTAGACACAGTACAGATATATATTTCAGCCAGGTAAATTCCTATCTAACTGATTTGGCCTGTATTTCAAACAACATGTGGTATAAGCACATGTACATGGTAGGGAAAGAAACCAATGGAGAAAGCTGTTATGTCTGCTTGTGCATCCCTTATGCCATGCATTCAGGAAATTCGTAGCAACTGAAATTCCAGCGGCCATATCAGAAAGTCTCATGCATTTATCACTCTGCACCTCAAGATGATGATTCCAAGGGAGCCAAGCCACACTAAGGTGGATGTCTGGAAAGAGGTTCCTGGAGGAAGATGGTTACATCAAGACTCAAGAAATGATGGACGATTACTGGAGTATGGACAAGACCATAGAATATATTACTGAAGGTCCACAAAAAGGACAAACAAGGATAGTGACTCAAAAGGAGTTTCAATGCCCCAAGACAGGACCAAGGGAGATGGGAGGAATGTCAGGATGTTGGGAATGACTGCAGATGCTAGTGTATGGACAGGTGTACACAGAAGATGGTGGAAGGAAGGAGTGGTCGGGAGCGACGCACATACACTCCTAACAGTTCCAGTGGTAGTAATGCAAAAGGAAAACAACAATTGCCTCAAGAAATGGGAATCAAGTGCAAAATTGATCATATGGGTGGAAAACGAGGCAGGGCGGATGCCGTGGAGGACACGACTTTATGTTTCCAGAATGATAGTCCAGTAGAGATTGGAGAAAATAAGGTGTGTAAGCAGATCTCTGATATACCAGGCATGAAGTTTGGAACTGCAGTGCTTATGGACCACTACTCAGTCTGCAGGTCAAGGGCCTACCTACATTGGATGCTTTCATCTCTACCGACATCCCTCTCTCTATCCCTCTCACTACCTCTCTCTCTCTTGGATGGACCACTCTCTTCTCTCATCACAACTGAAGCTCTCCTCTCCTCTTGCATAGGCACCCCTGGCACAGCCACTCAGTCTCTAAGTCACTAGACTCATGAAAAGAGTGACTGTGACTGCCTTTGCCTCCACCTACTCTCTGCCTCCTACTCCTGCGGCTGACTCCCACCCTGACACAGCCCTCACTAACTTCAATCTCTTTATCTCTAACACCCTTGATACTCTTGCCCCTGTCATGAGGGTCCAGCTGAAGCCTTCCAAAAAGTGCAATTCTTGGTATGACTCCGATCTGCCTGCCCTTCAACGCAATTGTAGGGCAGCTGAGCGGAAATGGAATTTGTCGGGCGGACCCTCTGACAAACTGGTCTGCCACCTCCTTCAAAGGCAATTTCGACTCTGCATCTACATGAAGAAAAGAGTCTTTATTCAATCCTGCAAGCTCTGCTGCATTAAACAACACAACCCAAATGTTCAAAGTCTGTAAGGAACTGGCCAATCCTGCAGCAGCCTCCTCTTCTCTCACACCCACCCAGGACCTTCGCTCAGCCCTGGCTGCACACTTCACTGCAAAAACCCAAGACATCCTTTCCTCTCTCTCTTCCACAGCACCTCATTTGCCAAAACCTCTGGAGCCTCCCTCAGCCCCTCCCCCAATTCTCATCTGTTCTCTCACTCCCGTCACACCTGATGAGGTTACCAGACAAGTCCGGTCTATGAAGGCTTCATCCAAACAGGTGGACTCCTGCCCCTCCAAAACCATTAAGGACAACATTGACTCTCTTGCTCCAGCATTGGCTGATCTCTGCAATCTGTCTTTTGCCACTGGAGTTTTCCCAACTTCTCTTAAGCACTCCCTTGTGCACCCTCTACTTCAGAAACCCTCTGCTGACCCCTCCATTCTAGCAAACTACCGCCCTATCTCTACCACCCCTTTCCTGGGCAAACTCCTGGAGAAGATGGCCATCTCTCAGATCACTCTCCACAATGAACCTGCTGGTTGCGTCCACGACCATCAGTCTCGCTTTAGAGCATCCAGAGGCATGGAAACTGCTCTTCTGAACACCCGTGAATACCTGCTCTCAAATCTCAACACTAACACTCCTTCTGTCTTCATTGTTCTTGACATCTCCTCTGCCTTTGACACGGTAAACCACAAACTCATGATTGCATGTCACCATGACACACTGGGAATAACAGGTCAGACTCTGGTGTGGTTAACCTCCTTCCTTTCCGACCGCCCATCCCAGGTGGAACTTGGGTCCTTTCTCTCTACTATCACTCTTTCAACCTGTGGTGGTGCCCAGGGTTCTTACCTATCCCCCTGGTTCTTCCAAGTCTACATGGCTGCCATTGCACGTGTGATTGCCACTTTCATCTCAGTGTTTCCAGTGTTATGTGGATGACACGCAACTCTCCCTCAGGCTACCCTGAGCCACCTCCTCTACCTCGCTCATATCTGACTGTCTGTCCACAATTCAGTCATGGTGTGCAGCAAACGACCTCTGCCTCAACACCAGTAAGACTGAGATTGTTCGCATTGGGCCTCCTGCTTCCGCTTTCCGTCTCTCACTCTGGCCGGCCTCCCTTCGCCCTGCGTCCGCACCCACCTGC
The DNA here is from genome assembly GCF_040938575.1 of Ambystoma mexicanum. Classification (NCBI taxonomy): domain Eukaryota; kingdom Metazoa; phylum Chordata; class Amphibia; order Caudata; family Ambystomatidae; genus Ambystoma; species Ambystoma mexicanum. The sequence continues at coordinate 1,203,911,094 of NC_090934.1, read as the reverse complement.
GAGGCAAAAAACCTTGGGGTCATCTTGGACTCCACTCTCTCCTTCACCACTCACATTTCAGACATCTCTAAAAAGTCCAGCTACACCTCCCCAGAGGTACTCTTCCTTTTCTCACCTTCCCCCAGTTGCTCACTGTCTCCAGAGCCCTGATTCTCTCAAGATTGCACTACTGCAACAGCCTCTTTCTCAATCTCCCTGCCTCTGCAACTCATCCAGAACAGAACCGCAAGACTTATCCTTGGCCTCAAGTCCAGGGACCGCATCTCTCTGGTGCTGAAGTCCCTCCACTGGCTCCCCGTGGCTGCAAGGCTCAAGTTCAAGACCCTCTGAAATGTCCACAAGGATTTCTGGGGCCTGGGACGTACCTATCTGCAATTTTGCTTACCTAAATACTGTTCTTACAGAGCCCTCTGCTCATCTACCTCCAACCTACTGCGAGTGAGCCAGTTATCCAAGCAGAGATTTGGAGGGAGATCTTTATCCTCTGCAGGGGTCCCCCTCTGGAGTAGCCTCACTGCCACACTCCGTCTTGAGCCTGATCTCCTTAGGTTCTGGAAACTTAAGCCATTCCTCTTCTCCTCTTCCTTCTCTCTCCCTCTACCCTGCTAACCTTTCTCTCCACTCTATCCCTCTCTCCCTCCTTTTCCACGTAGCCTGCAGACTGGCCGCCTGGTGTACCTCAGAGTCTCACAGGTCCCTGGCACCCTCACCAGTCCTCTTGCACTTGCCTCCGGGACTTGTACTTGCCTCATCTTTACTGCACTTGGTCAATGACCCAAACGAGTGGCATCTCTCAGCACTTACCCCAGCTTCTGACTGACTGGGTGCACTTGTTCCATTCCCCCACCCCCTCACTCTCTGCACTTGTGCCCCCCTCCCCTCTCTGGCACCTGTCTGTGCACTTGCACAATCTGAATGCACCATGCCTTGAAGTTCGTCTATCTGTTTTTCCCTTGTCTCCTCTCCTTGCACGGTAGCGCTTCAATGCACTTGGAAAAACTGCAGAATAGTTGTCAGACCTATTTGCTGGTATCTACACTATTAATTGTATTACATGCACTTGTTCCATGCACCCACTATGCCTGTGCAGACTTGTATCGCTCAGAAATTCATGGGCTCTGAATGTTGTTTTTTCCCTTCTTGAGCGCTTTGAAACACTTGCTTTGAGTATAGGCGCTTTACAAATAAACAATACCATTTACCATAAACCAGCTGTCACCCAACTGGGGAGGAATATGATCACTTGTACAGTTGACCACACCAGCATTGGTAGTGCCCCGTAAGGACATACATGCAGACGGATTCCCCAAAATGGATACTCGCCAAAGAAAGAAGAGCTCTTTAGTGTTCACCAGAGTGAAAATTGAAAACTATTCATCATTAAAATTGGAAGAAGCATTGGACACAATACCACCAGAATACAGGCTGTTCAGCAGAACAGAGATGTTCTTTGCGGCAATCGTTCCAGTCATCAAAATGAGCACAAACGCCAAATGGCTCCAAATAATGCATTGGGAACTGATGCAGATGACAAATTGAACCGTCAAAGGGTTCAATGCCATCGTGTAAGAGCTGGGAGCCGTGAGGTTAATGTCTCTCCAGAGCAGATATGGTCTAGACTTTCTCACAGGCATGGAGGTAGAGTTGTGCGCCAAGAACAGGTTTGCCAAAGTCGACTGGAGTCTTTAACCTCAACGGCAAATTTCCCATAAAAATGGCTTTCATAAATGCGATTTACGCCAGCAGAAATGACACACGTTTTGAATATTGCGCCAAGAGGCACAACGTATCCCATTGTTTATTTGCTAATTAGTATTGCATCAAAATTCAGGCCCTAAACAATTAAATAAAGTCAGCATCATTTGTGTGCTGGTGGGTGGGGTGGAGGCGTGGGGGAGGGCGCGGTGAGTACAAACCATGCATAAAACATCTCACGCATGTTTTTTTAACCACTGAGTTATGTTCCTGGTTTGTGACCCTGAGCAGGGGCATGGATTGGAATTACCGATCCTGCCAACCATACCCGCTCTGTCCCAAATTCAACGCCACTGCTGCCCTCATAACATTTTGATGTGGATATGAATACATTGGATTCCTCTGGAATCTGCCAGTTTTTGCATCTTCGAAAAGCAGGCGGATTCCATAGGAATCTATTTAAAGTGTGCTGAAGTCTCATGTTTCTAACATCAGGTCCAGCTGTGGATTGATTAACAAGCAAATCAGTTACATTCGCCCATTTATAACAGCTGAAAACTGTGCACTTCTGGCTACGGCGTTGATAACAAAAGACTTGACTATTGCAATAGTCTGGCACTAATGTCGCCAACATTCAATCCTTACAGGTGGCTGAGAACAACGCTGTGCGCACTATCTTTAATCAATTACATTGCACTCATATCTCCACCTTCAGAAAGAAGTTACACTGGCCTCCTGTAAAATACAGCATTACACATAAAGTGTTAACGACAACACACAAGTGTTTGTCCTTCAGAAATCTCACCTATCCGTCTGAACGCATTAGTATCAAGACCATTGAAAGACATCTTCACTCTTCCAATGCAACCACTCTTCATCCCTCAAGATTTAAGACAGCTGAATTTGGGGGCACCACCCTTGATGTCCAGGGCCCCCTCCTCTGGAACGCCCTACCAGCTGGGATATGACAGATTCCAAATTATTCCCTTTTTAAGCGAGCCATGAAGACTCACCTTTTTAATCTGGAGTAACTCTCCGACGGCTTCTCCCTCATCTTGCTGGTCCTTTGCTGTGTGTCTTGTCCTTGTTTCTTGTGTGCCCTGAGGCCTATGCGCATGTGGCGTGTAATAAGAATTAAAATAAATACATTTTTAAAAAATTGCTTAGACATGGCAGGTGGCATTTACGATTTTGTTTGTTAAAGGTGCGAATATAAAAAGGATTACCGTGCTATATTTCCATTAAATGATTCAAAATAGGACAGAAAGCACTGCTGAAACATTGTTTAAATGAAAGCAGTCTCCTGGGTGCTATTAGCAAGCCAAGCCAAAATGGCCGCTAAACTGAATTGCTATTATAAAGTTGGTTGATGCTGCCATATACTATTGCACCTCAGTGTGTATCAGAGTGGTGCTCACATTTTACAGGTTTCTGTGAATAATAACATCGTTTTTCACAAACATTTGAGTGTGAGATAAATAATGTGATACTCATTGTGCCAATACAACTCAGAGTGCCATCCTAGCATTTTCCACATTTCCGTTCCAATTTCCATATTGAGAAGAAAGTTTCACATTCCACCATCTAAGAAACCATTGCCATGCCAAGTTCTACATTGCTACCAGAATACTGTCTTCAGTGTTCCAACATGGCCAGGCAAGGTTTTCACTGGTCTAGCTAATCGCATATTGTAATGCATGTATCTGCATTACTTCAGGAATAATCTTATCCCAGTTCCTATATTTCCATGTCAGCTTCACATTGCCCTAGTTGCGCACATAGGGTGACGTTACTTTCTATATTGTTTTAAATATATACATCATACCGTTTTCTTCATAGGACCCTAATTACAGTTTCTACTTTCTCCATGAGAGAAATGTCCTGCCAGTTTCAACATTGTCACGCACGACTCCCATTGCACATTGTGGGCCTCATTATGAGTTTGGTGGTGTGGGAAAACATGATGGTAATGCAGTGGTGCTACTGCCTCATTACCACACCGCTGAACTATGGGTTTCAAGGTAAGGAAAAACCTCCAGCAAAATCAGTCAATCAATACAATCAATCATTTGTATAGCGCTAATCATCACAGATGGCATCGAAGCACTACATGCAGATGGAAAGAACAAAAGGAAGAAGGGATTGACAAAGAGATACTTTTCCAATAGTTTCTGAAACACCAAAGTCATTGGTCTTACGAAGCGGGGGAGGTAGCGAGTTTCATAGTTTAGGGCCGGCCACAGAAAAAGGCCCTTGCCCAGCACTTTTCCAAACAGTAAGTAGGGACATTAAGCAAGCCCAACGAGACATAGCGCAGGGATCAACTGGGGCAGTATGGGACCATTTTTTCCTGCAGTGCCAAACAATCTCTATCTTGATAGGCACGATGAGTAATACTACGTGCCTTGAACTGAACGCGAGCCTTGACCGGTAACCAGAGTAGATTGCGCCTGGCGATGAGACCGACATGCCAAAAGGAATGCTCTTGGGTAGGCGGACTGCAATGCTTTGTAGCACTTCTAACTGATCAAGTAGCAATGCAGGTTGGGAAGGTAATAGCACATTACAATAATCAAGGCTACCATTGGTCATAGCAGCAATGACGAAGGCATGGTGTCAATAAGGGATAAAGGGTAGCACCTTTTTCAGAGTTTTCAATTTTTAAAAAACTATACCTGTACTGCCTTTTGTCGCACCTTTCCACATGCAAAGTGTACCTGGTTGTAACAGTGCCTTGATGCCTAATGGTTTTGCGCACTCAATAAATGTAAAATGAATAAAGAAATAAATTGCAAGTGGAACTGACATGGGCTTCTAGTGAAAGAGGGGCTCCCCTTTCCCCCCCAAGATTTTTCACTGCTTTAGAACGAGCAGGTAGTGGACTAAGTTCAGATGGCCAATAAACAGAGGTCCATGGCAAGGGCACAGAAGAAGGCCCCACAACAAGGACCTCAATTTTATTGCCGTTTAGCTAAAAAAAACTTTGACCCCATTCAATTACTCATTGTCGCCGGGCAGGACTTCAGACGATTAGCGGTGCCATCACGCTCGAGGTCGAATCGGAATAAAATCTTGGATATCGTCCGCGTAAGCAAGCAAGCGAAAACCAAAAGAACTAAAAACATGAGCCAGACACTGTACATAAATATTAAAGAGAAGAGGGGGGAGTGCAGAACCCTGTGGGACCCCTCAAGAGACTGCTATTGGAGATGAGGAGGCTAAAGAAACAGATTGTTTACGAGATCCCAAAAAGGATTGTAAACCAGTCAAGGATTATGCCACTGATGGCAATGCTTTGTAGTCGAGAAAGTAAAATGGTATTGTTAATAGTGTCAAAGGTGGGGGACAGGTCGAATAAAATAAGACCTGCAACGCCGCCTTGATCCTTGATCTGGGCTAAATCATCTAACACAGAAATCCACACATATTCCATTCCCATTAGAGGGCAAAAGCCTATTTGAAAGGAGTCCAGTATCTGATGGTCTTCCAGAAACATTACCATAGATTTCACCGAATACCATTTTACCTAATGAGATTTCACCTAATTTATTTAACCGAAAATGGTAGGTAAAGTGGTATATGTATAGTGCATAATAGTTGTGGTGTGGGTTAAGGGTACAAGTTAGGGTAGGGGAGTTGAGGGGGTCTCCCCCCGCATTATTAAAAAACAATAATTAGAAAAAGTAAAAAGTTAATTTTGTTTTTCGGTGAAATGATTCAGTGAAATTTCCATTAGGTAAAATATTTTAGAAGAAATCACCTATATCCTCCCAGAAAGGCCCAGAGCCGAGGTGTCAAAACAGCTTCCAGCAATTTCATTAAAGAAAGGGAAGTAAAGAAATTGGGTGGTAATTGGATAGCAATTTGGGAGCCAAAGATTGAGTCTTTAGTAGTGGGATGGCCAAAGCATGTTTTAGAGCTGGGGAAATATAGCCGTTTGAGAAGGATCAGTTCAAAGCATCCGCTATAATTTCACTAATATCTTGTGCGATCAGTTTAAACTGAGAAAGGGGAATCGCATCCAGAGGAGAAGCTGATTTTAATTGCTTCACAGCAATAGCTGCTTCTGCAGCACTAATAAGCTGAAAAGAATTGAACTGGGGAGACCTCAGGCTGACTTCGGAGAAACATAGAGGCGGCAGGAGGAGACTAGCAGAGCCGCCAGAACTGCTAGTATTATTCCTATTAGTCTAATGGATAGGTTTTTTGAGAGGTTGATGCAACAGAGTCAAGCCTGGGGGAAAGGAGGTATTTTACAGTCTGGAATAGTTGTTTTGAGGTTTTAACAGACGATTGAATAATAACCCCGTTGTAAGACTGATTACCTGACTTGAGAGCTTTATGGTAGCGTCCAAAGTTCCCCAGAGTACCCGGGGGCTGAGGGATGACTAGATTTTCTAACCAGTTTAACAGGTGCTAAAATCTCTGCCGCCGCATCACACGCTGCGACCAACCGTGACAGTGGCAACGGCTGAAGAAAGGAGCCCATAGCCGAGGATTGGAAGGGTAAGGTGACCACCTTGCTAAGAGCCGATGGTTCCAGCCGGCTCCAGTTTCTTGCACAGAGTTGGCTGCTGGGTTGCTCTGGTAATAAGGACTGGTAACAGAATCGAAAAAGGAATTTAATAGTGGCCTGTCCTAGGCAGGATAAGCGGGTCACCAATATTGCAGAGCTGTGGAGAAGCGAAAACTAAATGTAAAATATGTCCTTTTTCATGCAGTGGTTTAGTGATTAATTGAGGTAAGAATAGGCTATCCAAACAGGATAGTATGGAGCTAGAGAGCTTACAATCAGTGGACTCAGCCCAAAAGTTAAAATCTCCAAGAATGCATAAATTATTGTGTGACAAAGCCAAGGTGGATGTAGTAGGGAAAAAAAATTCCAAAAGCCTAAAGGCTGCATGGAGGACGATATGCAATCAGAAAATGGAGCGTAAAATATGGGGTCACTGATATCCTGACCAGCATAGATTCCATCTCAATAGCGGGAGGCCAAGGCAAAAGCGAACAGCTAACATATCCTTATAAATAAGGGCAGCATCCTCCCTGGGTGACTTGCGTCACGATCAACTTGTAAAGTAGAATATCCGGCGGGTAAAAAAACATATCAAATCACGGCCAGTCGATGACGTAAGCCATGTCTTGGTGACACAAAACAAATCAGGAGCATAGTCCCGGAGAAATGCAAACATGCCATGTATACGCTACAAGAGAGCGAGCATTAAGTAGGCAAGCATAAAGTGTAGCGGCAGTGGGACTAGCGGAAGCTGAGGTAACCCCAGTCACAAAGCCCTTCGGAAATATAGTATTGTTAGGGGCCAGAGGCAGCAGTTCAGAAAGCGGGATTTCAGCCGTATCTTATGCAGAGCCCCAATACCTCGAGATTAGCTCAGACGGGCAGGACTTAGGCTTGACTTCGACAAGCGCTCGGTTGCTGCGCTCCCAGGAGCACTTCTTAAAAGGTTCACCTATAGTATAGATCCAGCCATTGCAAGCGTAGGCTCCGAGTAGAGGTGGAAGAACGACTCCAAATTTGAAATCGCATGGGTGCCAGAAAGCAACGATAGCGCGAGTCGGCATGAGACACCAGTCTCGCTCAAGGCTCAGGCAAGCTTGATGCAGTGACAGTGGCTACAAGGAAAGTAAAATAAACTCGAACAAAAAAGACTCAAGCAGGCTAAAGTTATTTAAATATGAGATGCAGCAATGACGGAAAACAGAGTGTCCAGTCAACCACCCAGGACAGCTAAGCAAGCATATTAAAGGAAATTACCATAGCTAAAAACAAATTAAGAAAATAAAGGATAAAACTCCACAGGGAGAAGTGTGTAAGGCTAACCAAGGCATCATGAGCTGTTGCGGCTTTATAGAGCTAAAAGCCCTGAAATGGCCAATCCAAGCATCGGCTAGGAGTAGAGGTGGAGGAAAGACTCTCAATTTGAAATCGCAAGGGTGCCAGAAAGCAAGGATAGCACGAGCCAATGAGAGACCTGTCTCACTCAAAGCCCATGCAAGCTTGGCAGAGTGGTAGTGCCTAAAAGGAAAGTAAAATAAACTTGAACATAAAAGCTACGGGCAGGCTAGAGCAATTTAAATATGCGAGTGCAGCAATTATGAAAAACAGGGTGTCCAGTCAACCACCCAGGCGAGCTAGACATACACATTAAAGTAAATTAACATAAGTAAACACGAATTTAGCTGAGCTGTTGTGGGTTTGCAGAGCTAAAAGCTCTGAAATGATCAATCCGAGCATAGAAGAAAGACTGAGAATTTGAACTGGTGTGGGTATCAGAAAGCAACGATCACAGCAGGTGGCACGAGACACCAGTCTCACGCCAAGCCCAGTCAAGTTTCACGCCATGCTAGCGGCTACAATGAAAGTAAACTAAACTTGAACATAAAAGACTCAAACACGCAAGAACAATTTAAATATGCGGGTGCAGAAATGATGTAAAACAGGATGTCTAGTCAACCACACAGGCCAGCTAAACTGAAAGATTGAAGGAAACTAACCTAAGTGAACACAAATTAAGAAAATAAGGGATAAAAACCCACGCGCAGCGGCGTGTAAGCCTTACCAAGACATCCTATTGTCTGGGCCATCACCTTACCCCTCTCGCCCCATTGCCATGCCCCACTCCTTTGTTGAACACTCCCACCTTCAACCCACTCGCACAAAGCTACTCACCTCGAAATGTTGGATGTAATTCTGCCACCTTGCCTCCATAAAATTGCCATTTTGGCGGAATTACTGCAGCTGGTAATTCTCCCGAAATCCCCATGGAGTTCTATGGACTCCATAAATGGGGACTAACACTGCCATACTGCCACTGGTAATTTGGCAGTAATTCTGGCAGACAAAGCGTAATGCTAAATGCGTTTGGTGTTATCTCGGCAGATTTACTGCAGAGATACCACCAAACTCATAATGGAGGTCATTACAACCCCGGCGTTAAGGGTTAACGACGGCGTTAACCTTTAACGCCGGATTCCCACTTTAACGCCTGCTTTTGGCAGGCGTTAAAGTCCATGGCGCTAACCCGCCATGGTGCTAATTACGCCGCCGTAATTTACGGCGGCGTAATTAGCGCCTTCCCCACTCCCATTATGCCCTATGGGGCAAAAATGGGAATGGGGAAGGGAAAATGGGAAATGGGGGTTTACCGCCCCACTCACCTTGGAATGGGGTGGTAAATCCGCCATCCACCATGGTGTAAACGTAGTTTACACCATGGTGGTAAAGTTGGTGCACTTAGCACCAAGGTTGTAATGACCTCCAATGAGTCCCAAAGTCATGCCAGGGTCTACAATCGCCTCACACCATTGGAGATGATAGTAGGCAGCCCTAAATGATAAGGGGTGTATTGGCCACTTGTGCACACTAAAAATAGGAAAATATTGCCAAAAAATAAAAAGAGGGAGTAAACATACTCCCTGCAAAAAAAAAGGAACTGTACATATTGGAGCTTGTCATTCTGTTTTCACCTACACATCTGGAAGGATCCTTGTGGATTAGTAGTGCACATTGTGCCACAGGAAACAAAGCTACTATTATTACTGTCTCATCTGAAGAGGTAAACTATGGGCCTCATTACGACCCAGGCGGTAAGTTACCGCCTGGGTCGTACCTTTACCACCATGGCGTAAACTACGTTTACGCCATGGTGGTTGGCGGACTTACCGCCCCATTCCGAGGTAGGCGGGGCGGTAAGTCCCCAATCCCCATTTATCCTTCCCCATTCCCATTTTTGCCCCATAGGGCATAATGGGAGTGGGGAAGGCGTTAATTACGCCACCGTAAATTACGGTGGCGTAATTAACAACAAGGTCCCTTAGCGCCATGGATTTTAACACCTGCTAAAAGCAGGTGTTAAATCCTCCATGGCGCTAAGGGACCTCGGAATCAGGCGGTAAGGGTCGGCGCTGTTTACGCTGCCGTAAACCCCTTACCGCCTGGGTCGTAATGAGGCCCTATATATTTAATGTGCATTAATAACTAAGTACAAAGAAATATTTATTACAAAACGTTTCTGTTTTACTGTCAACACATATTTGTACTCGCTTATTGGGAATGCGGCTTATATTTTTACTGCCTACTAAATAAGTTTACTCCCAAAAGAAGGAGTCAAATACTCTCAGTTCAAAATCTAATTTTGAGAAGTAGTGGTAGGTAATGCTGGGCATGCAACATGTTCCTCGTAGATAGTCCTTTGTCCCTTTTGGGCGTTGCTCTCTTTCATTTAAATGGTTAGACAGTGGCTTGCTCTTCCTAGTGATTGCTCTTCCTGGTGATTGCTCTTCCTGGTGATTGCTCTTCCTAGTGATTGCTCTTCCTGGTGATTTCTCTTCCTGGTGATTTCTCTTCCTAGTGATTGCTCTTCCTGGTGATTGCTCTTCCTGGTGATTTCTCTTCCTAGTGATTGCTCTTCCTGGTGATTACTCTTCCTGGTGAGTGTTCTTCCTGTTGATTGCTCTTCCTGGTGATTGCTCTTTCTGGTGACTGCTCTTCCTGGTGATTGCTCTTCCTGGCGGCTGCTCTTCCTAGTGATTATTCTTAATGTTCTCTTAGATTTGCAGAGTGCTCCTGCTCAGTCAAGTCCTGCCCCATTCCTCCACTGACTGATGAAGAGGCTCAGACCTTCCTCATTGCACTGCTCCTTTCTTCCTGGTGATCTCTTCTTCTGCCTAGATCTTTCATTTTCTGTGGAAAATAGAAACTGGGTGATTCACTCCCAGGACTTATTTACTTTTAGGTGTTCTATTTCTAAGATCAGATTCTGTTGGGGGAAGACTAACTCTAGCTCTCGTTCAACACATAAAGCAACTTGCTATGCCGTTTCAAAAAGGTTGCATTAATTGTTAAGCTTCACAAAGGAATGTTAGGCTTCATTACGAATATAGCAGTGTGGTAAACAAAAGTGGCGTTGATGGAATTACTGCCACATTAAGCACACTTCCATTCTATGAAATTTGAGGCAAAGTAGAGGAAATCCCTCCTCTACTTGGCAGCAAGTATTTCTTCCACCTCCACTTTAAACATTGGAGAAATTACCACCCGTAGAATTACCAGTGGCAGTAAATCCTGCAGACCCCAATGGAATCCTAGAGGATTCCATATTTGGAAATAAGACTAATTCAGAATCTGGAGCGTTTGTAGCTGTAACAGTGAATGAGTTTGGCAATGATTCTGTTGGAAATAGCACCAAACTCGTTTTATGGGGCTTGCTGTATTTCATCCATACTCTCCTGGTGTTTTCATATTCATTACTTTTTCTATTTAGTCCCCGCCTACGGTAATGGTGAGACCATGTTCTCAGACCCTCCTCACTTGCGTCACGTGGTTGCTCTAGGAAGCTACATGCATGTAGTGTATTGCTGGCACTGTATTGTCTTTGTGTGATACAGTTGACACCCCATTAGTGAGATTCTGGAACGAGAACCACAGACCGACCGACGCAGAGTAAGAGAGGATCTGTCCGCGATGTGACCTTGGCCACCACGCGCACTACCTGAAACTCGAGGAAACACGGGGATCCTACTGCAGAGAATGCTACCACAGAATGGCTGACTTCATTAAGCGTGAAGATGAACAAAATATCTGCACTCTGCTATCAGGGAAATAAACCTAAACATGGTATCTGAACGCATATCCACTTCTGACCACATCCGAGACTTTAAAACTCAAGCATAAAAACATTGCAAAAACTACTCGGCCACACCTGTAACCTCACTGGTTATCCCAGTAATTCATGAATGTAATGAAATTTCAGTGTACATCCCTATGAAGATGAGTCCATGCTCAGATAAGGTGGATAAGCATGGCGGTTCACCTGTGTGGCCATCTGATGGCAATATCTAACCACCAGTAGTGCGTGGCGAATATCTAGTTGCTGTGTGCCTGTGTAAGACACAGCTTGCTAGGGATGGCCTGTGATTGAGGCATCTCATTGCCATGACCGTTCATGCAGTGCTGGAAATGGAAAACATTTACTGGGGGGACTGTCACCTCTTCGATGGGCGGCTGTGGGGATATCCTATTAGCATGAGCCTTTATCGGAGATATTGCACCAGGAGGGGCCCACGGTGCGGAAGGGAGAAAGGTGGGCAGCTACCTACTACGGACCTCTATTCTGAACAACCACTCGCAAGTGGAAGGATCCCGCTTTCAATCCCAGACCTAAAGGGAAGGGTGGTGAAGCTTCAAGGGTATTATAGCAATCCGTGGCGGGGAAGACAGAGGGAGGATCATGGTCTGGAGGACAATGCAGCGAGACAACGTGAGCCGGTAATTAATGAGCAGCCTTTCTTCCCGCTCCCGCCTATCAATGCAAAGGCCTGTCTTTGAAACGGATTAGCTGTCTCTGCTCAGACTTCAATTATCCCACCACCAAAGTGGATCTTTTCAAATTCAGGAGCAGACAGGACCTTGAAGGATTCTCCTCGGATGACAAAATTGGAAAAAAATAAGAAAAAAAATCAATAAGTGAGAAATCGACTCCGGTGTCCAAAAAACAGACGCGCTCAGCAGAGCTATATTGGCACAAGGTAAACCAGCAGGAGCGGTATGCCAACACTCTACCGTAGTGCTGTGTGCTACCAGTGCCATGGCCCCAGTGGCATTTATCGGTGGTACAGCTGTCTTCTACCTCTGCTACAGCTCAAAGGCAGTGCTGTGTGGTTCCTGACCTTTTACCTCCATTTTACTGATCTTCACTGACTGACTCATGGCTGGATAATTGTGTGATACTCAACTCGTGATTTAAAAGACAGTGCTATGCCCTATAGGTTCCACAGCATTACAATGATGCTATGCAGGAATAGTATTGTGCACTGTCTGCCACTTGAAAAATAGCAGTGCCTAGGTTACATGTAATATATTCTCATCACAACTACGCCCACTTTTCCTCGTCATATTAGGTATATCCACTGCTACCGATTTTTAAAAATATTTGCAAGGAACTTGGGGCTGGTCCCCCTGAGTTACCTGAGGGAACCCAGACGTGGACTCCCTGCTCACTATGCTCCTCAGAGTGGCACAGTTCCACCTCACTGATGAGGCCAAACAAGGCTGAAACACGTGTATGGGGTTGCTGTTGATACTCTTGTTCAGAAGGGAATTGACATAGGATTTTGGTGCTGGACTGCCCAAGTGGGCGGGACAAAGACTGATATGCAAATGGGAATTTCCCATCTGTGAAAGGTACAGTGAGCTAAAGTGTGGCTGTGGAGTCTCGAGTGGGAAAAAACCACAGAACAGGTTATCATGCCATGTTCTTTCTGGAGAGGCGCGCCTGCTACCTTTTTTTGAATCACATTGCAGGTCAGCATAAAAAATAAATTGCCACTTTACCATGACCATGTTCCAAATAAAAAGGGATAAGGCCCACTGATTAATAATGGTCAAATTAGTAAGAGCATATATTATTAACATTCTCATCCAACAATTGTCCATTTATCCAGTAGGTTTTACAACATAAGCCTCTTATACCCAGCAAGAGTCTGCAGAAAGTAAGAAATTAATTATGAACACCAACAGACATGGAGCCGTACCATAATCAGGGGCATGAAGTGGGATAACCTTCACACAGCCTCAAAACTCTGTGAATTATAAACAATATATAACCCAAAATGTGATAGGTGGATGGTTTTGAATTAATCTGAGCCATTGGCACTGCTCTGGGCAACCTTCCACGCCACAGTTGTTTAGCCCGTCTGCGCCATTGCAAAATGGGTGCAGCCACATGCAAATCAGTCAGGTACTGCCACCAATGGGAGCAGCCTGGCCCAAACTGCTAGGCCAGGTCCTCTCTGTGCGGAAACACAAGCAACCCGACATGTTTCGGCCTTGTTCGGCCTCATCAGTGAGGTGTAGCTTGGTTCCCTATGGCGCAGTGACCAAGGCACCGACGTCTGGATACCCTCTCTCACATAGGGAGACAAACTATAACCAAAAAAATGATGGGTGGAAGGTTTTGAATTATTCTGAACCACTGGCACTGCTCTGGCCGGATGGATGTGATTTCTTCGAAAATATTTCACCTAGTGGAGATTTCACTGAATCCATTTCACTGAAAAACAAAATCTATTTTTTACTTTTCCTACTTTTTTAATAATGTGGGGGGAGACCCCTGCAGCCCACCCTCACCCCTCTCTACCATAACTTATATCCTTACCTAACACCCCACCTATTATGCATTACACATATACCATTTCCCCTACCATTTCTGTGAGATAAATTCAGTGAAATCTCATTAGGTAAAATGGTATTCGAAGAAATCTACGGCAACGGCTCTGTGCAACCTTCAACACCACCGTTTGTGGCCCTTCTGTGCCATTGCAAAATGGGTCCAGCAATATGCAAATCAGTCAGGTACTGCCACCAATGTGAGCAGTGTAGCCCGAACTGCTAGGCCAGGTCGCCTCGGCACACAAATACAAGTGTGCAGTAGCACCTGGAGCATCCTGAATGGGATTATCGCAATAACTGATTTCAGGCCCAAACTTTATTATCAGTTCAATAAAGTATGGAAACCTAGCGAGCATAACAAATCACAGCAAACACACTCTCAGAGCATTTCTGTTACACAAAAGGCTTTATACCTTGATGTACCTTAATGTACCTCAGCTATGATATCATCCTACGTGGCTAACAGTAATGGTTAAGGCAACATGTATATCTATAGTTGGAATAGGTGTTAGTAACATCATTGGCTGCCCCTTATCAAGTAGGCGGTTTATAGTGATTATTTCGAAACAAAAGTTTCAAAAAAACAAACATTTCAAAACCAAAGTTTCGAAAACAAAAGCTGTGAAATGCTATATTTAACATGCAAAGTGCATTTCTTTCAAAACCAATCTGTCGACAATAGTCATGGACTGGTTTCAATTGAAATGCACTTTCACATGTTAAAAGTAGCATTTCAATGCTTTTTTTTGGTAACTTTGAAATGTTACATGGAGCTGTCCAGTGCTGTAATTTCAGCACTGGACAGCTCCATGTAACGTTTCAGAGTTTTAATGTATTTTGGGGGTGTTACCCCCAGGCCCCCCAGCCCCCACGCCACCCTCCCACCCCCAACCCTAACCCAAGCCCCAACCCTAACCCATGTCAACGGCACTTTTAAATTTTTTTCATCTAAATTGTCATTCGAAAGAATGGCATTTCGGCAAAAAACATTTGAAAGTTTGCCATTCGAAACTTTTACGTTTGTTAAAATGACCGGATACCCAAGTAGGCACACCTTGAACTACCTCTAATTATGTATAATTCAGATAAAAGTAGATTAACAGAAGTGGATTGGCTTCTGCAACAGTGTATGGTCCACCATCACATAGGTCATCCTGATTGGTTGGCACTCTCTTCCAACCTTGGACATTCAGGTCGTTAGCAGCAGGTAAGCAAAATGAAACCCAGCTGCGGGGAACAAAGTCAAACAACTGCCCACGTGGCTTATTAGCCTACCATCTCTCATCAGTTAGGCCCTAAGGCAAGGCATCTTCTTTGTAGTTCACTGTGCTGACTGTTCTCTTCTCTAGAACTTTAAAGGGAGTGAAGGTACATTGCTATCTTTATCCAGAGCTTTATGAATAGGCCTTGTTCTCTGGTCTTACACCATTTGTGAGGAGACCATGATTTGTTCATTCTGTCCTCTTATTTAGTGCTATTTGATAAAATTATATTAGGTGCTACTACTCTCTTTGGCCTCTGGAGACTTGGTTGATCCGTCTTGCATATGCTTTCTGCATCCTTGAATGTTCAATACTTGGCACTCACACATTTTCACTCCTTTACTAAATCTAAGAGAAATATGTCTTACGCACATGGCTTATCATCTTCGACTCCTTTTGTTCCTTGCAGTTACTTCTTGCTGCAGCATCTTTGATCCTGAGCAAAGCAAATATTCTTTTTCTTGCACAAGTTTGTTTTCCAGTGCTTGTCAACTCTGCAGCCTTGGACTCTCTCCTTGAAGCCTCTAGCTTGCTATTATACAAAACCGGCGCACATTTTCTCAACATGGTTGCTTTACCCGTATTATATTTCCTACGTGTACCAAGCTCCTATATGTCGTATCTACCTTGCGTTTCTGCGTATGGACAGCTACTGGGTTTCTTGTCACTTATCTTCTCAGTGTATACGCTTTCTTCATATTCGCATGTATGTTCACTTTGCTACTTCAGTCACATCTTCATTCTTTAAGTATTCATATATCGTTTCAGTGCGCCATTGTCTCTTCTCTTCATGATGTCACTTTACACCTGTCAGACTTTACTTATAGTTCTTCAATATCCAGTGGTGTCTCCAAACTTCCTTCTACAACATCAATTTGAGGGTACATTCGATACAGTTGTCTGGGTTCATAACATCATTCATATCTTCGATGTGGTAGTGGGATGATTCAAGGAATCATAGATAGTCCTTTCTTACTGTTCTTCCAATATGACGGAGGTGAGGGGGTGGGGTCCAATGATGTGTACATTGCCTCTCTACACAAGCAACCCCATACATGTTTCGACCCAAGCTACTCCTCACTGATGAGGCCCAATGAGGCAGAATTTGGGGATGCTTGTGGTCTCTTGCAGAAGGGACGTGACCAAGCAGTTCGGGCTGGAATGCCCCTTTTGGGGTGGGACCAAGCCTGATTTGCACATGGTCTTTCCCCTTGTTTAATTGCTTGGCAGACAAAGAATGATGTTCTGGAGGGTTGCCCAGAGCAATGCCAGAGGTTAAGATTAATTCTAAACCTTCCAGCCATCCCCTCTTTTGTTTTGCAATTATAAACAATATACACACCGCACCTAAAACAGGATTCATTTTGCTCGAGGGCTCCTAAATCACATTGGAAAACAAAACATCTCTATTGTTCGACAGTTAATATCAAATGAATTGTACACCTATCATTTCGTGTTCATTTTCCCTAATGTGCTCCCTCCATCTGATACAATCATGAGGTGCCATCCCTCTTGTCATGCATGCAAGTTTATTATATATATTCTTAAAACCATTACGCACAGCTCATCGCGGGTTGAGTATGTTCTTTCAGTGGCAAGATGCCCTTATGCACACGGATTGCATTTGACAAGTGAATCACTTTTCAGTTGAGCTTTTATGTATTTGATTGCCTATTGCAGAACAGTCAACGAATGATATAAGGGAGAACTTGTTTGTGATTTCACGTGCTTGTATTATGGTTCAAGTTGGTAAAAGGCCGACAGGCACTATGGCAATGTTCTACAAATAACACGGAATGACTTTGTAGCACAGTGTCGAAAAAAAGTGGGGTTCTTTCGGTGTTCCGAACACCTTGAGGTGATACAGGGCTTAGATGGCAGTTATTTTTCAATACCATACCAAACTTTCAGCAAGCATAAATGCCTTAATCCTAATCTCAACGAGTCACTGTGCCTCAGGGTATGCCCTATTCTACAAAAACAAAGCACGAAGGTGATGGCCAACATAAAATCCAACCTACTCTTAGCAAGTCATCTAGCCCCTTGGGTAACCCTATGCTTATAATAGAAATGTTCACAATTTTCACCAGCACAAGAATTCACAAATTTAAACCTATCAATGTCAGCTCTTAGTCTAAAAATAGACACAAACAAAGGTTCCCTGGGAAACCTCCTCTAGAATGTACTCAGAATTCGTGGGCTCTCCATGGACTTTAGGTTTCTTCTCCAGAACGCTTAGCATTCTTTGACTTCTCCAGACCTTTCCTGGGTCTCGTGAATTCTTTAGACTGCTCCACAGTATCTTGGTTTCTTCTTTCCACTATGTTATCTCATATTCCAGGTTACTCAATCATTTCCCTATCTTTGTAATTGCAAGTGCTTGCAATGATGGCTTGTTTCCCTCCAAGCAAAAACAAAGAGGTGATGGCTGGAAGGTTTAGACTGAATCTTAACCACTGGCATTGCTCGGGGCAACCCTCCACCACACACACTCGTTCCTTCTAGATGCAAAAAGTATGTCTCCCCTCGCAATGAGGGTTCTTGTCAGAGAGACAATAGTATTAGCAACATGCTGAGGGCCTCTCTTTTTCACGATTTCCTTTGGCTCATGGTCCTCTCAGAAAAGCCCAGTTATCAGGTTTTCCACCTTCTTCCAGCGCCCTAGGGTAGAACCTTGCAGTGGGTTCCATGTCCTGGGCAACAGTGGTCCTGGTGGTGTGGTCTCTGTCTAGGATCTGGCAGAGCTTCTGCTGGATAACTGGCAGTAAACAGACTACCTTGGTCCAGGAAGTGGTCTCTTTTTTCTCCAAGGAGCAGCAAGAAGCGCATCTGCTCCATCTACTGTCCTTTTCTGGCTATTTGTATGCACTTGGACAGGTGGCAAGGAAACATTTTCTAATATGTGGTGTATCCTGATATGTTTTAATTAAGCAATATGACCCGAGCGGCGGGGGCAATACCGACTCAGGTAATGCCCCGGGGCCCATAGTTATAGGCCTGAGCGAAGCGAGGGCCTTAACAAAGGCCCCGGGGAATTACCTGAGTCAGTAATGCCCCCACCGCGAGAGTCATATTGCTATTAATACCCCGGCCCACAATATCTGCGTGACCGGGGCACTAAAACCATTTTTTCTGTCCAGAAACGCTGCAGCGTTTCGGGACAGAAAAAAAAGAGAAACGACCAAGAAAATGGCCACCGGGAAAGGGAAAATGGAGTCTGTTTTCCCTTTCCATGGTGGCCATCGGGAGCGGACGCGCTGGGAACACAAGTGTTCCCAGCGCGTCCGCTCCCGAAAAAGGATTAAAAAGAAGGTAAATTGGGTCAGGAGGGGGACAAAAAAAAAGTTAAACAAAAACAAAAAAAACGTACCTGCGTCCCCGGCGAGGGACGAGGGAAGCCTCCAGCCGTGTGGAGGCGCGGAGCGGGGATGGCCCCGCTCTGAGTCTCCACACGGCTGGAGGCTGCCATCGTCCCCCGCCAGGGACGCAGGAGCAAGAAGGTAAACGAAAAAAAAAGCCTTACCCGAGTCCCAGGCGCAGGGCGAAGGCAGCCTCTCAGCTGTGGGGAGGCTTCGAGCGGGGATGGCCCCACTTCCAGTCTCCTCATTGGCTGAGGGGCTGCATCGTGCCCCCCACCGAGGACAAGGCGGATGGATTCTTGGCCGGGTAAGGACCCGACGAGAGCCAATCAGAATGCGTGTTGCATTCTGCTTGACTCTCGCCGGGTACTAATTGTCTTTAATGCCCTTGTGTCAGCTTTCGCAGATCTAGGCAATGCACTGCAATACATCAAACAGTGAGCTCCCCATTCAAGGAAACCTGGAGTCTAGCTGACCTGGGTTGCCAAGACTCACTTCAACTTGTGCTTTTCTGATTGGGACCCTGGCTATTGGTTCTATGCTTTATCGTTAACTGCCTTGTCACTTGTTTATTGAATGTGATTTATTTATGTGGTCTCTTACATCAATTAAGTTACTTTAACCTGGAGGGTGAGTTGATGATGGTGAGCTCCTCCTCTGTAATATGGTGCAGCAGCTGTGATGTTATGCGTGGCCAGCAGGGTGATCTGTCATGCTGTGGGAAGTGTGTGTCCTCATCCTAGGTTGTGTCATGCACTTACATTTGCTCAACGTTCAATGTTTTCATTCACAGAGTCTTAAGAGCATGGCAGCTTCCAGATACCGCACACAGGTGGCATTTGACTTAGCCGTGCATCGCCGGTGCAGCAGAGCAGTCACAAGTGTGATAATGTACTTCCCCATTATCACACTTTCAGCATCGGAGGCCATGTGAAAGTTAGGTACCTGCAGCAGTTTGTGGGGGTTGACTACTGGCCTCAGACAAACATGGACTCTGCTGCCCACTTCTCACCCTTGTTCCTCGGCAGATCCCGGGATCATGAAGTCTTGGTCTTGTGGTGGTGGGACCTCCCATTCATAGCAGATTCAGCCATTTCCCTGCTGCCTCAGTCCTACAGAAGCATACCTATGATACTGTGCCTGAAGCACACACATGGGAGATTGGAAATCCTCATTTGCTTAGATGTGGAGATTGGGCCCTGGGCACATCTATCTCCTCACCATGACCTGTGAGTCTCTTGGGATTTTTAGATATAACAATCATACTGTATTGCAGCTGAAGCCTTGCTGGGTGAGGGGTAACTGAGGTTTTGTCTGATATTGTTGATGGAAACATTGGTAAAGGGGTTGAGAGTGGGGCAAACCCTTTGGTCTGTAGAGGTTTACTTCTTATTCAACTTCACTTCTTTACATATCATGTACTTCTTACCTGTGTGACTAGGTCCCTACCCTGACCTTGTCTAGAGCGGTTGGGAACCATGCACAGCCTAGTGTGGGTGAGCAGAGCCTGAACCAACTCAGAGGAGGGCGGTGTCAGTGGAGAGGACCCTAATTCCTGTCCCCCAGGTGCAGTACCAGTTTGCATCACCCCATACATCCTAACATCAATGCTGGCCAGGTCCTTTCTCTTTTTCCTAGGTCCAGAAGTAACACATAACACCCTGGAGACAT
This sequence comes from Ambystoma mexicanum, assembly GCF_040938575.1. NCBI lineage: Eukaryota > Metazoa > Chordata > Amphibia > Caudata > Ambystomatidae > Ambystoma > Ambystoma mexicanum. The sequence continues at coordinate 1,203,890,920 of NC_090934.1, read as the reverse complement.
CAGCAGAGAGTGCTAAACCCATCAACTCACCTTGCTAGCTGTAGTTCATTGCCAGACCTGCGAACAGAGAGAGTGAGAGAGAACCTGAAAGGAAACAAAGAAATTACGCAGCCTCGTGCACTGCTCCTCGCTGACAGCACGTCCAGCAACAAACCGCAGTTGTCTCCATAGCCACAAGTGTTTCTCCTCGGGTAGTTGAAGCAGCCATCCAATGTGCTGTGCACCGCTCATCAGCCCTGGCAAGCGCAGCAGCAAAAATCCTGCCAGTGCCCAAGACAACCAAGGACTTTAAACCAAGCAGCAGCAAACCCCAAAAACCGAACTTACCTTGGAGAAAGCCATGCCAAGGCCATGTAACACAAACCTGGACAATGTGCAGCATTGTTCGGCATTGCTGCTTCACGATGACCCTGTGTGGACAAAAGGGGTGAGGATAACCTGCCATTTGAAACTTTTACCAATTATAACACCTCCCGCGTGGTGAAGACAGGGCCAGATTGATCAGGACCAGTAGTCTAGTGAGGGGGGATGAAGTAGGATAAAAAGGGCAACAGGAAGCAGGAAGTTGTGGGTTGTTTAGTGAGGTCAGACAAGGTTGAGGTGGCATACAAAGAGGCCAGCAGGAGGAAGGATGGTGGAGTGGTTTGTGGAGGCGATTTGTGAAGCATGTGAAGCATTAATTGATAGATGCAAGTGGTGCTGCATTGTGAGTGTGCAAGAAAGAGTGGCACCTCTTCAGTAGAAGAGTGGTGGGAGTGAATGTGAAGGGTTTGTGTGAGCGAAAGGAGCATAATTGAGTAGAAGGTGTGGTGGAGTCATAGTAGTAGTGTGGAGGAGGGAGTAGCAGTGTGGAGGATGGTGTAGTAGTGTGCAGGATGGTGTAGTAGTATGGAGGAAGGACTAGTAGTTTGGAGGATGGAGTAGCAATGTGGAGGATGGAGTAGTAGTCTGGAGGGGGAGTAATAGTCCAGAGAAGGGAATAGTAGTGTGGAGGAAGGAGCAACATTTTATCTGATTACCTTAAAAATTCCTCAAAATGCCTTCTTTTAGGAGATCTCAATATAGGTTTCAATGACCCATTAGATCATAACGTCTCACACATCAATGATTCCCTCACAGAATTAGGGTTCACCCAAAAAGTGACAGGCGCGGCCCACACCAAAGGTAGGACCCTCGATTGGATAGCAGAGCATAACTGCCAGACGTCCATCATCTCCATCACACCTCAGCCCTGGTCCAACCACCACCTGATCTCTTTCTCTTTAGAGGCTACACCTCCCTTACCGGCTAATAGTATAGCTCCTGCCATTCCCACCAGAAACAAAAGAAATATCTCAGTGGAAAAACTCGCTCCCCTGATTCTCCCTACTTTGAACTCGCTTCCTGACAATACAGATCCTTTTACCTTGGTAGAGGGGTACAACAAAGCAATGCTATCATCATTAGATGTCATAGCACCACTGAAAATCAGAAGGAGAAAACCTAAAAAACATGTGAATTTGTGGTTTTCTCCCCACTTAAAAGCAATTAGACTAGAAAAATGCAAAAGTGAACAGATCTGGAGACTAGATCCCTCCTACACTAACAAAAACAACCTTAGAAAAATAGCAACCCTCTACAAAAAAGAAATAATCCTCGCTAAACCATCTTCATACAACCTGCATATCACTCAAGCCAATTCAAGTACTAAAGAATTGTTTACAATCCTCAAAGAGATAGAACTGCCCATCCAAACCCTGGACACTTGCCTCAAGGACAAAAGCTGGTGCACTAGTATGGAGAGCACCCTATCAAACAAGATTACAACCCTCCAAGTCAAGATTAACAATAAAAAAGAAACTCTCCTCCTTGCCCCTAAGCCCACCAAAACCTCAGCACCTCTGCCCCAGCCCACTATGCCACCTCCGAATCTCCCTATACCCTGCTTCAACTTCAAGAATGTTTCCATCCTAGAACTTGAAAAAGTTATCCTTACCCTCAAACCCTCTAACTGCCACTGCGACCCTTGCCCAGCACAAATCATAAAAGATGATGCACGCAACCACTCCCCATTCATCTCCAAACTTATAAAAGCCTCTGTCTCCAACTGCACCATACCCAATAATTTGAAACAATCCTGGGTCCTCCCTCTACTTAAAAAACAATCACTTGACCCGTCCATGCCCACAAATTATCGCCCCATCACCACAGTCCGGTTTTTGCTTAAATTCCTAGATAAGGTGGCATACCTCCAAATCCAACAATATCTGGAATGTAACCACCAGTTAGGAGTACGCCAGTCAGGCTTCGGACCTCAAACTCAACACAGAACTGAAACCGTGCTTATCGACCTTAAGACACAAATAGACGCGCTGATAGACAATGGTAAGGCAGCACTATTGCTGCTGCTTGATCTTTCAGCAGCGTTCGACCTAGTGGACCATAAGATCCTATGCAACCACTTGGACTCTGCCGCCCATTTCTCACAAGAAACGAGAGGATGGATTCAATCCTCCATTGACAATAGAACAATGCGAATCTTCTAACCATCAGCAGATGCTGACCCGATACCCATCACCTGCGTTGTGCCTCAGGGCTCCTGTGTGTCCCCCACCCTGTACAACATTTTCCCAAAGCTCCTTTTTGATGATCTAGACGGCCTGGGTATCACCTACAACAATTAAACAGATGATACACATAACCTCATTCCGCCGATGGGAGATGACAACAAGGATTTGGCCTTTGTGAACAGAGTGTACCTCATCATCCAGGCATGGATGGCCTCTCACAATCTATGCCTGAAAGATGACAAAACGTAACTTTTCATTCTCGGCACCCCAGCGAACATAAACAAACTAGGCTACAACTACTCCAACTTCAAAATAGACGGCAATAACATTACAGTAGCCAAGGAGGTCAAAACCATTGGATTCTACCTAGACTGCACATTAACCTTCAATAAAACAAGTTAACTTCATGGCCTCCTCTACCGCTTACACTTGTAAGCTAATCAGAGCAGCCAAGCTTTTCCTCTCCTCCAACAACTGCATCAGCCTAGCAAGAGCCCTGTCTTATCCCAACTGGATTATTGTAATGCCTTGTGTGTAGGGAGTAACAAATATATCACCAATAAGATTCAGATTTTACAAAATAATGCCTTGAGAGCAGCCCTAAGCTTCCCTAAGAAAGTCCACATCTCTGACCTCAGAAGATCCAATAACTGGCTCTCCACGAAAGACAAAATTCTCATCAAAACAGCTTCCCAGACACACAAATGTCTCCACCAAGCCGCCCCACTATACCTCATAGCTATATTTATGAGACAATCCTCCAACCGTCCCTCGAGAACAGCTAATGCCAACCTCTTAACTTTACCCAGATTTAAACATACCAAGACTGGTGGAAGCAGTTTCCCGGTCAAAGCTGCTCAATACTGGAACTCCCTCCCTCCGACCCTGAGGGAAGACCTACCCTACTTACATTTTAAGTTCAACCTCATCCATTGGATCAAATAAAATGACCGCTGACCTCTCACCACATATATATTGCTACTCCCCCTTGACTGTACACACTGTATATATTACCTACAATGCTTTTTGCTGCAATGTGTAACCTGCCTGTCTTAGGGCTGCATTTTGTACATACTGCCTGTCTATAACTTAATGTATACAATGTATGTGCTTGTACAGCAATGTAACCGAAGCTGAACAACCCTCTTGATGCTTATTGCGCCCTGATACCCTCGGGTCTGGAGCGCATTACAAATATTAAAACAAACAAACAAACAAACTAGTGTGAAAAAGAGAGTAGTAGTGGTGAGGAAAAAGTACTAACATTAAATAACAAAGGCAAGACTTCGAAGGAGTGAGAGACAACTGAGAGACAGAGAAGGGAGTAGAAAGAGGGAGTAGAAGGCAGAGTTGGAAAGAGGAGAGTAGTGAGAGAAGAACATCAGGGAGCTAGAGGGAGAGGTACACAAGGGTATGATAGAAGGGAGACTGAGTCGGGCAGAGGGCCTGAAAGGCACATTCCATAACCCCTGTATTAGGATTGCTAACCACTGGATAGTGTAAGTCTCAGAAGTCCCGGAGGTGGTTTAGACAGAGAAAGCATCCTGCATTTAGGCATTCACCTCCAGCAGAAGTCAGAACCTAGAGAGCAGGGGATCAAAAATTGATATCTACTGATCTGCGGTTAGGGACCCCTGGGTTAGGGAGGAGCTGCTTTCAAGATGAGAGAGAAAAAGAGGGATAGCCATAGGGCCCATTGAAGTCTTAATTAAAATTCTTGAACCTTGTGTGAGTCTTGGAGTATTTCTTGAGCCATCTGTGACACCATGCACAAAGATGCCTCTGCAAATGAAAACAGGTTATTGGCAGTACCCTTCTATGATCTTTCTGTGTGTTTTTTCTGTGGTATATCTAGTTTTTGGTGTATTTGTAGAAGGTTTTGTGCAACCTCCCAGATTCATTTTGTCATCTTTGATTGCATGATCCTTGCCTTTTTCTGATAAATTGCAGTTCTTTTGTCTTTTGGGGAGGGAGTTTGAATGGGGAGCTTGCCCTGCATTACGTTGCAATACAGTTATATTGACGCAACCTCAATGTGATGTGTTAATTGCCCTGCGATGTGAAATGCGCATCCGTGGTCATACCATGGAATGCTACAGACTTCAATAGCTCTCAGAAAACAAAGAGCGTTTTCCCACTTGTCCAAAAAGTGTGCTGTCACAAACTGAATCAGGGTCAGGACCTACAAATACTAAACTTAATTTCAACCAAGAGAAGAACCCTAAGATGTATTCAGCTTTCCCGGGGTTAGCTTTAGAGTGGCATAATATTTCATTAAAGAAATATTGGAGCAGATAAAGCCCTTCAGTTCTCATCAGACTTGGGTCCTGTTCGCTACTGGCAGCTTGACATGAAAGGCATGAAAATGTATAGGCTTGTTGACAGAAGATTTACCGGGATGCCATGCTTCTTTGAGCAGACTAAGATCTTCAGGGAGGGTCACATAATCAACTTCTACCAAAATCTGTCCCTTAATTTGCTCGGAAAGAGACACAAGATTCCTGAAGCTAAAAGAGAACTACATCTCCACACGATCTGGTGCTGCTAAAGATGAGCACAAGTTTCCCCCTAATGGGTCAATGCCAAGCATATTGCTACAGCCTAGTCAAAATGTTCTCAAACTAGTGTTCTGATGGAGGCAGCCGGAGATCCCACTCGGTAGACAAAGGTGACACACCGTCTGAACCTTCCTGGAAAATAGGGGAATAGTTCTAAAGCAAAAGCCAGGTAATTCATTGTTTACCCCTTGACAGTCAGAAGACAGAAATCCTGCACATGGCAAATAGACTTTAAAATCCAACAATAGACTTCAGACTGTTCTTTCCATGCATGAATACCCATCACAGCTGGCCTCAAGAGAACACCAACTCTCAAAGATAGTTCAAGGGTTTTTCATTAAAGAAATTAAAAAGGATTTCACTAAGGGCCAACCCTCTATAATTCTCTTCTAACACAGGTGGATCCAACCCTACCACAGACGTCTCTGAACCCCAGGATGGTCTCTAGAGCTCGGTAACCCCTACTGTCTAAAATCCTGCCTAAATGTTTGTGATGGTCTATTGGCAAACACCCTTTCTATATGTCTCCATTTCGGAACAATCTAGATGAATACTAACCTAAATCCTGCAATACAATTAACAGGTGACAAAATGTCAAATTGCTATCTACTAGTCAGGCATGTGTCACCTCATTTCTACACATACTCACAGGATTAAGTGACCAAAGGGAAATATGAAGTAATCCATTTAGCGACCCTGGATTTATCAAATGCTTTTGATACGGTATCAAGACCAATTTTTGTGGGGAATGTTAGTCAAGTGGGGAATCACCGCTGGACTGTTACAATTGATCATTAAATTGCATGAAGGGGCAAATGTGAGGGTCAGACTGAATCAGGAAGGTCTGCTATCACAAAAGATAGCCATGAGTAATGGATTGAGGCAGGGGTGCATATTGGCCCCCTGCCTGTTTAACGTAGCTGATGTAGCCATTTCCTTTGAGGCGGCAGCCTTTGTTAACCCTAAAATAGGGAATTTGCTGATTCATTGGCTAGCATACGCCGACGATTTTGTTCTAATAGATTGTACAGGAAAGGGGGCTGCAATGCTTATTGGTTGCTTTTGAGGGATTAGCCAATGAAAATTGATTAAAGATCAATCCAAGACAATCCCAGATTCTAACATTCACCAATAGGAACAGGAAAATAATTATATGTTGTTCATTGAATAACTCAATCCTGAGTAGAGTTAAAACTCTAATTTATCTGGGGTTTCCCATCAGTAGCTACTCAAACAAAGAATTACAGATGTTCTAATTCCCCCAAATGAAATGAATTAGGAATCATTATTGGATATTTTCATTGATTCCTATAATAATAATACTAATAATAATAATAATAATAATAATAATAATAATAATACATTATTAAATCATTAAGATTTTGTGGGAAAGGTCTGCCCAAAACTTTTATACAGTATTGAACTATGTCATTATTGGGTGCTGAATATGTATTCCGATTTCAGCATAAGGCATGAATTGAGTATGAACTCCATGAAGGTTAAAGGGCAATGGCAAATTCTGTCACTATACAGGAAATGTCTGTAGGCTCTGGAGAAAACCCTGTATAGTGATATAGCTGAAAGTATGGAAAAACAATTGGTCCCAACCTTGGTAGAGTACGCAGATTGTTGTTCCCTGATGTTAAAGGCATGTGGTGTCTCGAATGAAGACTTGGTGAATGACCCAACAAGGGTAAAAAATTGATGCATGCCCAGGACTGGTGTTTAAATCTACAAGAGGAGAGTAGTGAGAGAAGAGGAGAGTAGTGAGAGAAGAACATCAGGGAGCTAGAGGGAGAGGTGCACAAGGGTATGATAGAAGGGAGACTGAGTCGGGCAGAGTGTCTGAAAGGCACATTCCATAACCCCTTTATTAGGATTGCTAACCACTGGATAGTGTAAGTCTCAGAAGTCCCGGAGGTGGTTTAGACAGAGAAAGCATCCTGCATTTAGGCATTCACCTCCAGCAGAAGTCAGAACCTAGAGAGCAGGGGATCAAAAATTGATATCTACTGATCTGCGGTTAGGGACCCCTGGGTTAGGGAGGAGCTGCTTTCAAGATGAGAGAGAAAAAGAGGGATAGCCATAGGGCCCATTGAAGTCTTAATTAAAATCCTTGAACCTTGTGTGAGTCTTGGAGTATTTCTTGAGCCATCTGTGACACCATGCACAAAGATGCATCTGCAAATGAAAACAGGTTATTGGCAGTACCCTTCTATGATCTTTCTGTGTGTTTTTTCTGTGGTATATCTAGTTTTTGGTGTATTTATAGAAGGTTTTGTGCAACCTCCCAGATTCATTTTGTCATCTTTGATTGCATGATCCTTGCCTTTTTCTGATAAATTGCAGTTCTTTTGTCTTTTGGGGAGGGAGTTTGAATGGGGAGCTTGCCCTGCATTACGTTGCAATACAGTTATATTGACGCAACCTCAATGTGATGTGTTAATTGCCCTGCGATGTGAAATGGGTCATTGCCAAGCATATTGGTGCAGCCTAGTCAAAATGTTCTCAAACTAGTGTTCTGATGGAGGCTGCAGCAGATCCCACTCGGTAGACAAAGGTGACACCCCGTCTGAACCTTCCTGGAAAATAGGGGAACAGTTCTAAAGCAAAAGTCAGGTAATTCATTGTCTACCCCTAGACAGTCAGAAGACAGAAATCCTGCACATGGCAAATAGACTTTAAAATCCAACAATAGACTTCAGACTGTTCTTTCCATGCATGAATACCCATCAAGCTGGCCTCAAGAGAACACCAACTCTCAAAGATAGTTAAAAGGTTTTTATTAAAGAAATTAAAAAGGATTTCACTAAGGGCCATCCCTCTATAATATAATTCTCTTCTAGCACAGGTGGATCCAACCCTACCCCAGACGTCTCTGAACCCCAGGATGGTCTCTCGAGCTCGGTAACCCCTACTGTCTAAAATCCTGCCTAAGTGTTTGTGATGGTCTATGGGCAAACACCCTTTCTATATGTCTCCATTTCGGAACAATCTAGGTGAATACTAACCTAAATCCTGCAATACAATTATCAGGTGACAAAATGTCAAGTTGCTATCTACTAGTCAGGCATGTGTCACCTAATTTCTACACATACTTACAGGATTTAGTGACCAAAGGGAAATATGAAGTAATCCATTTAGCGACCCTGGATTTATCAAATGCTTTTGATACGGTATCAAGACCAATTTTTCGGGGGAATGTTACTCAAGTGGGGAATCACGGCTGGACTGTTACAATTGATCATTAAATTGCATGAAGGGGCAAATGTGAGGGTCAGACTGAATCAGGAAGGTCTGCTATCACAAAAGATAGCCACGAGTAATGGATTGAGGCAGGGGTGCATGTTGGCCCCCTGCCTGTTTAACGTAGCCGATGTAGCCATTTCCTTTGAGGCGGCAGCCTTTGTTAACCCTGAAATAGGGAATTTGCTGATTCATTGGCTAGCATACGCCGACGATTTTGTTCTAATAGATTGTACAGGAAAGGGGGCTGCAATGCTTATTGGTTGCTTTAGAGGGATTTGCCAATGAAAATTGATTAAAGATCAATCCAAGACAATCTCAGATTCTAACACTCACCAATAGGAACAGGAAAATAATGATATGTTGTTCATTGAATAACTCAATCCTGAGTAGAGTTAAAACTCTAATTTATCTGGGGTTTCCCATCAGTAGCTACTCAAACAAAGGGCCTCATTACACGGACGGCGGTAAGGGTTAACGGTCACCATTAATGGCAACGGTGACCGTTAACCCTTACCGCCGTACTACGAGGTCCCTTTGCGGGTTGGAGGATTTAACGCCTGCTTCTTGCAGGCGTTAAAATCCAACCCGCTAAGGGACCTCGGAGCTAATTACGGCACCGCAAAATTGCGGTGGCGTAATTAGCGCCTTCCCCATTTCCATAGAGCCCTATGGGGCAGAAATGGGAATGGGGAAGGGCAATGGCGGAAAGGGGATTTACCGCCCCTCCAACCTTGGAATGGGGCGGTAAATCCCCTTTCCGCCAAGGCGGTGCCGGTATTTTACCGCCATGAGCCATGGCGCTAATAGCGCCATGGCTCACCGCCTTCCGTGTAATGAGGCCCAAAGAATTACTGATTGGTCGTTTGAGCGAAAAGACAGATGTTCTAATTCCCCCAAATGAAATGAATTAGGAATCATTATTGGACATTTTCATTGATTCCTATAATAATAATAATAATAATAAATAATAATAATAATAATACATTATTAATTCATTAAGATTTTGTGGGAAAGGTCTGCACAAAACTTTTATACAGTATTGAACTATGTCATGATTGGGTGCTGAATATGTATTCCGATTTCAGCATAAGGCATGAATTGAGTATGAACTCCATGAAGGTTAAAGGGCAATGGCAAATTCTGTCACTATACAGGAAATGTCTGTAGGCTCTGGAGAACACCCTGTATAGTGATATAGCTGAAATTATGGAAAAACAATTGGTCCCAACGTTGGTAGAGTACGCAGATTGTTGTTCCCTGATGTTAAAGGCATGTGGTGTCTCGAATGAAGACCTGGTGAATGACCCAACAAGGGTAAAAAAATGGATGCTTGCCCAGGACTGGTGTTTAAATCTACAATTGTTGAATGGTCATAAGGGTCGGACCAATCTCCAGAAAGAAAATAGGCTTAGGAGCACTATAGTCCATTATTTGGAAATATTTCTGTGTCCGAAAATTAGAAAGGACTTCTTACGCTTTCGGTAGAATTTACTCTCAACCAGGGAGGTGCTATTAAGACGCAAGCTGGTACAGATATCTGAGATAGTTTGCAGATTTTGTAAGTCTGCAAATAAGATGGAAATCTTGAAACATCTATTGGTTGAGTGTTCTAGCTTGAGAACTTTGAGATACCTGCACTTTCAAAAAGTATTTTGATATGTGTGCCATGAGCGAACATGAAATATTTTGCGAAAGATGTGTTTTAGTTGATATTTGTTGTACCCATTACAATGCTGATGGTATTTGGTAAACATTCCCAAGCTTCCAATACCAAAGACGTCAAACTGCGCCACATTGAGGATTCCTCCATTGGGATGAAACACATAAATGCTGATTTAAAGTGTTATGGGAATAACATACCTCATTTGAGGTTTAGACTTTCTGGCTTTCCTCTGCTGGTTTCCAGAGGGAAAGATAGCAGAATTCTCGCTGATGGCGGTTCCACCAGCGGATAATCCGGCAGTCCCCATTGCTATGTATGGAGACTGGTGGATTGGTTGCTGCTTACATGGGAGCTGCTGTCCTTGGACTATTCAATTATATAGTGCTGCTTTATAAGATAATGGTAACTATCTGACGTGGAGATACAATGCAAGCCTTTCACTTGATGTTCATACCAATACTGTGTTGTTCTGTGGCTCTGAACTGGAGGTAAATTTACCGGGATGCCAACTAGATGGTTCTGTGGACTCTCTCTACGAGCAGGAACACGGCCCATTGACCTGTTCTTGGGTTGATGGCCCCTGGGAGAGTCTCAAACAAGTCTTTAGCTCACTGTGCTTTTCACAGAGTGGAAATATCCCTACCTATCAGTCTTTGTCCTGCCCAGGGGCAGTCCAGCACTGAAATGCTAGGCAATTCTCCTCTAAACACGAGTACCAAGAACAGATCAATGGGCCGTGTTTGTGCTGGTAGAGAGACTCCCAGAACCCCCTCTGTTTCGCATATTAATTAGCTTTGGGTCACACCCTAAGTTACCAGGGGAATCCAGACGTGGACCCCTTGCTCACTGTTCTCAGAGACGCACAGCTCCACCTCACTGATGATGCCCAACAAGGCTAAAACACGTGTATGGGGTTGGTGTTGGTCCTCTTGTTCAGGGGAAATTGCCTAGCATTTCGCTGCTGGACTGCCCCTGGGCAGGACAAAGACTGATATGCAGGGACATTTCTTATCTGTGAAAGGGACAGTGAGCTAAAGACTTGGTTGAGACTCTCCCAGGGGCCATCCATCCAAGAACAGGTCAATGGGCTGCGTTCGTGCTAGTAGAGAGACTCCCAGACCCCCCTTTGTTTTGCATAACAACAAATCAGACCCCATCCCATCAGCTCCTTACTGAGAGCTAAGTGGCATCTCTGCCATGTATCCTAAAGGGATTTGCTCTCCCTCTCTGTCTCTGCATGATGCTCCTCTTGTTGAGCTCTGCCGCTTCTCTTCTCCACTCCGCAGAGCCTCTCCGGTCTCTCTCTTAGCTTACATTTCATATTTTGAATGTGCCTGTATAAAAGTTTCCCCTGTGTTCCCAGCAATAAACAGCACAATGCCATAGAGAGAAAGGTTGTTATAAAAGACCCCTACCCCATGCCCGGCACTTTTTGTTGTCCTGGTCTCCGGTGGGGGGCACGGCCATAGGGAGCATGGAAACAAGGCAAAATCTCCCCCAAATGTCAGTGGCTTCCTCCTTGGTCACCCTTGACAAGGCTCACTGTCTCTGTACATCTCCTCCTTTGTGTGCATGTCCCCAGTGGGATCCCCCCCACATGCGCAGCCGCGCTCTGCCATCGCGCCCTTTGTGTCTTCAGATGCAGAAGGTCAGGAGAATTTCTATGGCACAGACTCCACTTTTTTTTCTTATCCCTTTAATAATACATCACAGCTCTTTATTGTTGAAGTAAAGTGAAAGACAAACCTCTCTGAGCTGCAGCTGGGCCTTGCATCTGCAAACGCGTGCGCGTTTGTGTGTGTGTGTGTGTGTTTGTGTGTGAGAGACAGAGAGGGTATGTGTGTGCTAATGTTTGTGTGCCTTTGCATAGTCTTGTGTGAGAAAGGTGTTGTCTCTGTATGTGTATGTGTGTCCATGCACATGCTTTACATATGCATTTGTGTCTGTGAAATAATGAGTGTATATAAAATCAGAACCGGTGGGTCAGGGGGCCATCTTCACAAGTGAAATTCGAGAGAGTATGTTCTGTTCATGGAAACTTAGAGGCTCCAACACCCACTTCTCGCTAGTGAGTAGAAAGGCTTAGCAGCCAGACTGTCCTAAAAAATTGCTTTGGGGTCTAAGGTATGTTACAGCACTTGTGGAGTTACACTGATAATAAAATAATATGATCTCAACAAAGTCGTAGGTACTGTGATATTCAAGAAAGGGATCCATGTACAACTTCAGACTAAAATGTTGGAAAACTGATTTTATTGAACACAAAGATCACAAAAGGCAAAAGCTCAAGCAAAGAAAACATCAGGACAGTCCTTTCTCACTAGTTGCACCAGTTTAAAGGTCTCCCTCTTAAATTTACAAGAATTCTGGGTTCCTCAGCAGCAGAAATTCCCGATTCCTCCTTTAGCGTCCATAGACGTTGCTGTGTCTCTGCCAGCAGCCACAGGAACAGCTGATAGAACTTATCTGGTATGAATAGGCATCACAGTTTTCTGGCCCCAGTTTCCACAGGGGAGCTTCCAAGACAATCACTTCCCTACTTTACAGTTCTGATCTCTACCCCTGATAGTTCCTCTCTACTTCTTTTCTGGTCCGAGCCCTTCTCGAAGTCACTTCACATGCATGTTCCTCTTCCCATTGTGCGTCTAACCCTTCTGATCGGGGTCTGCACCCTGCACCCAGCCATGTGTGATGCTTGCCCTCTCATTCCTTACTGCACTTTCAGTGTAGTTGTTCACTTGTTTAGGCTTCCTCCTGTTATCCAGTCTCCTTCTGTTGTTTCTTTCCTATCACTCCCTGATTTGCTCTTCCTGCTGGCGCCCAATATAAACCCTCCTACCACCTATTGACCTTCACCTCCTGCCACGTCTGATACTTTCCACCTTCTGGTACTCTTCCCTTGCCACTTCTTGATGTTCACCTTCTGCCACCTCCTGCTATCTCCTCATACTCCCCAACCACTTCTTGGTTGCCCTCTCCTCCTCTTGACTCCAGACTGGTCCCCATCATTTCCCCTCCCTCCAGCCTCCTTCTCCTTCTTATTTTTTGATTTGTCAACTTTCTCCAAACTCTACTTGTTACTTCCTCCAAATACCCACACCCTCTTCCTGGGAACAGCACCTTGTATCCCTTGAGTGGGCTGGTAACTGGGGCCGTGCTTGTGGTTTTTGTTTTACCTCGGCAGGTTTTTGAAAGGGCATGTGATTGGCTAGTCAGGGGCAGAACGACAAAGTGCAAGTAATGGGGCAGGACTTCCAGTCATGGACCGCGGAATTAACTACTCAGTCCACCATGTTTGATTGTTTTTCCCCAGGAATCTGTGCACTAGGGTTGAGTATTAGCTCATGGTGATGCTGCCTCACTATCGTGTGCATCCTCCCTACTCACAAATTCCAGTAATTCAAGCATATGGGAGGGAGGCCGCTAAAGCCTCAATTTCCCCATGAATTTTGAATGTAGTGACATGGTTTCTGAGCATATTGTGGGAATAGAATTTTTGTATAGCAAATGGGCTTTCAGGAACAATTCAGGCCACATGCATATTTATGTGTGCTCTCAGTAAAACAAGGGGCAGTAGTTTGTTTTGATTTTTTATATGGTGGTCTCCCACTGGCAGGAACAAAGTGGGGTGAACAGGAGATCAACGCCATTCCACCCTGGAGCCAAACATGAATTAGTCTGGGCAGCTACCGTGCCCTCTTGGTCAACCCGATAGATGTCCTTAAAAGAAGGCCGGGGACTTTATCCCAGTAACACAAACAGAAATAAAATAAACCATCATTATCAGGTTTAGTGTGGGCACTTTCCCATCAAACATTACACAACAAATATTCGTAATATATGATCAACTAACATACAGCAATGAGGAAGGTGGGTACTGTGGCAAAGTCACAGGTGACTAGAGACTAGGGAATAGGGCTCAGGGGACCCTTGTGGCTACTACCTGATCCAGGATGCCGGCCCTAGAGGGGAATGTGGGGGATCCCCAAGGCTCCCCTGTCTATCCCTAGCCTTGTTTGTTTGTCTAGCACTGCTGGCCCTAACACTCCCTGGCAGCATGGGAAGATGTCACTGTGTAGGATGTTTTAACTGGGTGACATATAATTCAGAGAATTTTCCATCCACCCCAACCCAGGTACGCAGAATTGTGCAATATTTAATAAAGTTCATTTTAATGAATCTGGGACCCTCAATTTAATAGAATTGATTCCCCAGAGTGTCCCTTCCCCTTTGGGACAAGAAACACAGAGGGTTTCACAGAAGGTCTATTTATAAACAAAATATAAATTATGAAATCATTTTAAAGATACACAAGGTATACTTCCTTGAACTTCAAATACCACTTATAACAATTATCAACACAGCAGACACATCAATTTTCAATGATATAGTTATAGAGACATATAAAAACATCACTGCCTATTGAATTCTGTATACTTCCCAGATACACGATACAGATACAAGCCCTCTTTTCTCAATAGACAGGTCAGAATTTCAACGCACTTGTAACAAACTATCGGACCTTTGGGTATGTGAATGGCTTATAGAAAAGAAAATGTAGGTTCAGCAGTATGGTGGCAAATTGCCTTTAAAACATTTCTTTTTTCAATTGCATGGTAAAATGCATCTTTCTCCCTTTCAATGAGCACCTTAAAAAGTGGAAAGAAATGAACAGCAAATAATAACTATCTCCCTTTTAGCTTGAGCAACCCCCCATTAATAATAATATGTTGCTAGATGGTATACTAAGGAATTACTTCAATGATGTTCTTTTTCTAGGTAAGATGATCTTTTTGACCTCTGTCAAAAGTTCTTCTGTACGAGACATCATTGCCAGAGCAAAGGCTCAAGTGAATCTCACTGTATACACCCCATGGGACCTAATCTATAAAAGATATATTTTGCCAGGTGCACATACACTTTTGAAATGTTCCCTAACTTCTTGGGATGCACAATCAATGTTTCTATTCCCGCTCCTCAGAACTGCCTAATAATAGGGGCCATGATTTACTGTAATTTCCTTTATAGGATCATTCCCCCACAGGATTACTCCCCTTTTAGATGATACTCACTTTAGGATTTAATGTGTCTGAATCACAGACAGGTGGACACCCCATGCTGTGGACTGCTTCAATCCAGTCCCTCCAAGAACAGGTGGGTATCAGTTAGTAAGATAGGATCAGCCTTTCTTCCAGCCTGCCTGCTTTCTCTTCCATTAGAGAAGGCCTGGGACTTGAACTCCTTCTAGGGCTCTGGTGATAATCCAAAATGGGGCCAAAAAGATAGCAATGTATTTCTTCTCCTTCTGCTTGTTATCAATCCTTCTTTTTCTCCTTCTTCCCCATCAGTAGATGAGTGAGTATTTTAGTGAGTGTCCATGAGTGAGTGTCTTAGTCCCAAACTCAGTGTGTTGTTGACCTTTTATAGAATAGAAACCCCACCTTTATGAGTTGTGTATACGTTTCCCAATCTAATTGGTTAATGTATATTATTGGACAATGTTCCCAAAGTGACATCACAGTAGACCTTTCCCTCTGCAGTCACTGGGCATATTAATGAAGTGGGCAGACAATGGGACTAACTTCTACACTCAGTTTCCCACCTATCTAATAAGATGCCAACTCAGACTTTGTTTTGCTCACCAGATTCCTCTCTCTGACACAAATCAATTGATACTCTTTTTATCATTATAACATGAATGATTTCTGAGTTAGAGATTTTTCCCTTGAACTAATTTCTACATTTATATTCAAATTGTTTCTATCCCGCTAGGATATATGAGTTGCTGGAGTGCGCCTTTTCATTGTAAGCAAATGAACATTTGCCTAATTTGCATATCAAATCTACAAAAAAATATATATTTTGGTCCATCTAATACAGGATATTTAGCTGAACGTTTCAACGCCTAAATTAGTTCACTAAGAGGTGTGGTTTCAGAGATACAGGTGATATACTTTCAATGTGTATTTAAAAAAGCTATTTTCCTTTCTACAAATAATATTGCATTACAGTCACAGTTCTTCTGCCTAGATACAAAGAATATGAACATGGTAATTGTACTATTGAGTCAGGGCTGGAAATCTGCTCTTGTTGGCTCAGGCCTGGCTCATATGATCTTTATGGCTCATGCCTGGCTGATTAAAAGAGCCTTTGCAATTTGAATATCTGTGGTTTTATGGTGTTAGTTCTGTCTCCTCTTGAGAAGACCTGCTCCATCCACACCATTAGTACTATCAAACATTACATTATTTCATTCAGGAAGGCCTGCATGATGGTGTTAATAGATTTGAGCTGAGCAAGATCATCCAGATTTAAATATATTTTTTTTAAATGTTCACCCCAACATATTCACACGGCAAGAAATAAAACTCAATACTTTGTAGCACGGCCTGGTTTGCTTTGTCTGTTTGAAGGAGGATCCTTATCTGCAGTGGGCAGGTTTAATGAGTTTATTAGATTGGGAAGTGAACTTATCAGTACTCCCATCCTGCATTCTGGGTTTGTGGGGGTCTTTGGGAGTTAAAAGGATTCCCATATGTCAGAATGTGGTGCTGGCTTCATTTAAAGTTGATCTCAGTTGCCGTTGCAGCTAATAAAACACCACAGTTCATATGGCATTGGATTATTAAAACCCTAACAACAGTCCACATACTCAACATCTGTAGGTTTCCTAATCCTGACTCTTTATTTCTGTAGGAGAACATGAACACACAAAGCAGCAAAAAAACAAATCCGTTTTTCTTTCCTATTTAAATATAAATTGCAGGTTATTTTCTGTTACTTGAAATATTCATCTCAGGTCTTGCCAATTATGGTGTTGAGAGGCTGCAAAACATTGCACATTTCATTTGCTCATGTGTTTCCCAACTGCTATGTGCAGGCTGCAGCAGAAATATGTTTTTTTAAATTACCTCTTGCTCTGCATCATTTCTCATGAATCAGACTTCCCTACAGCCTTGGAACATAGCAGAGTTAGGGCCAAGGGCCACGCAGTCCACAGAGCTGGCACATTGGGCTTCCATGAACCTCACATTTATTAATGAGAACACTGGTTCCATAAAATATAACAGTCCACTAGCATGATTAACCAGCCATACACAGGTGGGACAGAATTGTGCAGAGGTGGTGGATTGAGAGAGGAGGGCAATAGAGACAGTGGGACTTTAAGTGGCAGAGGTGTAAAAAATAAAATCAACAGAGGTGGAAATGGAAGAGAGACATGAGGAGAAAGAGAGAAGAGCAGAAGTGAAGGCAATGGAAGAGAAGACAGGAGAAGAGAAGGAGGAGATGTAGGGTGGTGGGGGACAACAAACAAAGATGGGGAGCAGCACAGACAGGCAAAGACAGGGAGGAGGATACAATATGGGGTGGAGTGGAGGTGGGAAAATGAACAAAGAGGACAGATAAGATTCAGAAAGAGCAATGAGGGAGAGTTTATAAATAAAGCAGGAAAAGGTGAGTGAATAAATAAGGAAGTTACTGGATAAGATCAAAAGGAGGGAGCGACGGGGAGCTAAGCAGGAGGAGAATCTGCATGGTAGTGCGGCAGGGATGTCAGAAAGAGGAGAGAAGTGAGAGTCTAGGAAACTGGAGAGAGGAGGAAGAGCAGTTAGGAGGTACAAGGAAGGGAAGGAGATGATGAAAGGATGAAAACAGAAGAAAGGAGAAGAGGAGGAAGTTAAAAGGAGAATACTGGGCAGAGAACAAAAGTCCACAAAATCTCGATCAGAGTAGACTCATTCAGTGGTGGAGAGATGCCAGGTTATGACTGAAAGCATGGAATATTAACCGGCTGATCCTGGCCAACACCTCCAAAAAGGGTGCAAAGAATCCTGCTTCCCCCATCATCCAACACCAGTGATAGAGGCTGACACCCAACCATTGTCCAAGCAACCGAAGGCCTTGTGGGTGGTGGAGCTGTGCACTCTACATGCCCTGGCGAACCAAGATGACATGATCCTGACAAAATGACGGGGGAAAACAGACTTTAATGGTGGTGGTGTTTTCTCTGGTTCGCAATAGAACGTTGTTGCATTTAAGTCTAGACAGATACGCATTGTTTTGGAGGGCAGTCTCGTGTAGCATTTGGTTTGGTGGGGGGGTAATATATATGTTTATGGTATATAACCACACAACCCGAAATGAGTGCGAATTCAATTGTATCCACTGCTTTGACTAACTTTCTCTCTTAGCTAACCCATTTAAATTCACTCTTTCTTCTCTCCACCACACCAGCCATCGCTTTGAGGCACGTCTGCTCTTGGGAGAAAAGCATTCTTTCTGGACCTCTAAAAATGAGTTGTTAGGTCCCCTAGCATTAGTGGATGTCTTTCTCCATGTGGTGAGGACAATTCTTGCCCTGCTGAGAACAGCTGGTTGCAGTCTGTATTGTAGTAAAGCAGCTCTCGCTTTCAACATAATTGCCTTTCGGGTGCTATTATGCAGGGATGTTATTCTCTGCACATAATTTAGCTGACGGTTCTCCAATCGTGTTTGCTTTCAGGACAGAGGAACGCAGGGAGAAACTGACAGCGAGGATCTGCCATAAGAATTTCAGGGAACTTTAATGACTGTTTCCCAATTTAAACTCAAAGAGGCGCACAGTACCAGTCCTTAAAGAATGGGCACCTGATGATGAGTTTGGCGGTATTACACCTGATGGCATTGCCAAACTCATTTACTGTTACTGCATGTGGTAATAATGTGGCAACAGAAAAGGCCCACACTGATTCTGTCATGCAGGCGCTTCAGCTATTCCCCATTTAGGAGTTCCATAGGGATTGCATATGACCACATCTGGTAATTACCACACGTGCTAATGCTTTTCTGTTGAGGAAACTCGAGATTTGGAAGTGTGTTAAAAACGTCCAGTATTCTAAAATATGAAATGGTTTACTGCCACCATCAAACTCATTATCAGGCCCTGGCTCTGAAAATGGGTGTTTGGCTGCATGCAAAATGATACCAGGGCCTGTTGCAGAGAGTTTGAACTACACCTGGAAACAACACATCAGCAGGTACTATGAGCACACAACCAGAGCTGAGAGTTGAGAGCAAAATAGAACTTTCAATGAACCCTATGACACAAATACGGAAGTGGGTCTAATGCTGGAGCCCAGCTGCCCAGTGCTGCATATGCTCGCACTTGGTCGCTAGTATGAACTGGTCGACCATTTAAGAATGGGGAGAGGGATAAAGATACAAGGGTAGGTGTAAGGATTCGTATTTGGGAGAGGGATAGAAGCTGCATATGTCCACTACCTGCGGGTAAGCAATATGTAACTGCTCATTGGGAATAACAGGGGGTGAGCAATTGGAAGTCGAGAGGGACACTGGTCGAGCAAAAGACGTTTCGACCACTTGGTTTTCTATATTTAAGACATACATCTGCAAATACAACTACAAATATCACATCATAACATTAGGTTACAGGGAATGTTGCAAGATAAGAGGCTGCATGTGTCAAGCTGAAGTTACCAGTAGGCAAGAACATTTAATATAGTGTGTACCAGGTTTGCAAAAACAAAGGTCGAGCAATATATACAATCTGCACACATCAAGGCCAATACCCAGTTGGGGCAGACTGCTAAAAATAAAGCAACAAGAGGGGCCAATTGAGGCCATTACCATCAGCATAGGTAAAGCTTTAGAGGGAGTCACACAATAGATGCAGCATACCCATCGCATAGAAGGGCAGCACAGACCACTAACACCACTAACTAACCATTCTAAAAACGTTCCGATATCCTGCAAAAACACCAAGCAAAACACACACATACCTCTACCGCAGCAGAAACCTAAAACCACCATAAAGTACACACACTAAGCAACACCCAACTAAACACAGCACGCCACAGAAAACCTAACCAATTACGCACAAATCATCCTACCCACACTCATACAACAAACACAACCTAACATTTACCAACTAAAAACGACGCCAGCACATAGAGACCGTTTTTTCCAAATTGAAGCTAACAACAGCATATCAAAGCTCTCTAGCGCTTGCCCTCTCCATCCACTAACGAAGCCCTCCCACCCCTCCTTGCTTTTCAGATCCGCCAGAGCGCCTGGAGAGCATGAAAATGGCACTGGTGCACGGTATAAATCACAATACTATAACTTAACATACAGGATAGTTCCACAGGGAGGCGGCAATGTCACAACACGCTGTTTCCGCTAATCCTCCCCACCCCACAACTAAAGGGCATTGTTTAGGGATTATCCACTTGTATTTTCCTCCTCGACAGCTCTGCGAATGGGTTCAGTGTGGGGATTGAGACAGCCCGCATGGGTTTTCATCCCAAAGAGCATGTTTCCTAAATCTTTATCTTCAGAATCCGAGTCAAGGGTGGGTGGAGGAGCAGAATGGCTTTGAGTAGCAAATGGTGGTAGCCGGAAATGCTCACTCCTGAATCATGTGGTCATTGCTGCACTTTTTAAAGCCTCAGTTTCCTTCACTGTAGCGTTATTCATTAATGGAGTGCCTTTGTTTGACATTGGGCATCTCAGCTCCAGATCATTTCAATGGGCCTCATTACGAGTATGGTGGTAACGCAACAACGGCGCCGGTATCGCTACCAGCACCGTTGTTACCGTACCACCATACTACGAGTTCTGCTTGCGGGTGGCCTAGCAGCCACCTGGTCTAACCAGGTGGCCATACCAGCACCCGCGAGCAGAACATGATGGTAGCAGCGGTACCGTTATGAACGGTACCGCTGCTATGATCCTCCCATTCCCATTGAGCCCTATGGGAGCTCCAGTGGGAATGAGGATGTTCCGGCTCCGGCACCCGCGCAAGGGGAATTACCGGGTCCGCTGAGGTTGGAATGGCCCGGTGATTCCCCTTTCGTGGGTGCCGGAGCCCAGTTTGGGATAGCCATACTACAATGACATCTGATTGGTTGAGTCTATGTTTTTCCTGTTTGGAGCCATCCAATGGACTGCCCCTCATCTGTCTTTCCTTGTCCTCTGTCCCCACGGGTCTGCAGTATCCCAAAACAATAAATGCCTAGGTGGCCAAATGTGCTGTGGAAATCACACACTGCATCCATAACTCCACTCTAGATCTCAGGCCTCCGGAGTTCTTGGTAAATGCTCCTGTGGATACCTTTTGCATCCAGAATCATGGAGAGTGGCGCAGTGTATGTCGACTTCTCCTGTCTTTGCTCCCAGCACTCATTTACTTTGTCCCCCAAATGACATCCCTGAATGTTGCAATGTGTATATCATCATTAAATACGTACTTACTGCTTGTGATTATCTTTTAGTGAAAAGCATTGGGTCATGGGGTAATATCTTAGTATGCAAGCAGGAGTAAGCGTGCTTGAAGTCCTCCCTGTCCACTGCACTCATCCTCCCTTCCCCCTCCCTCCCCAGCACTTGCCGCCTTGGCACACTCAGCAATTGCCCGCTCCCACCCTTATCCAACTGCTCCATTGATTAGGCCTACAGGCATGAATTGAGCCGCACTCTTGACGAGCCGAGTCAATAACCCCATTAGAGATCCTCACCCAATCAATATAGGGTGCAAAGACACCCCTAACCTGCAGGACGGAATTAGGACTCAGAAATGTTTTTGGAGGGTGCAGAAATGGTCAGAAATAATGCTCAAGGGCTATTGAGGGAGGTTTTTTTGGGGGGGGGAGGGACTGTAGATCAGGAGAGGCAGTGAAAGTCTCCAGGCATAGAAAAAACTGATCTATAAGATATTTTCGGGGAAACACTGATTTCTTTTTTCCTGCACATTTCAATACACTTATATGCGGGGGTGACCCCCCACAGCTCACCGCCATACTCCCCTTACAAAATGTATTACCCTAACCCAGCCCCACATATAAGTGCGTTGAAATGCGCATTTCGAAATTTTTCATTTTCGGACGTGGAAATTTCAGCAGCAATATTTTGAGGTGAGGCCGAAAAAACAGCTTTCTTCAGCAAATTTTGATATGTGAGAGGGACCTATGGGCACAACATCATTGGGCTAACTGGGCTCCAGCCTCCTCTCCCCCCAAAATTCTGTCGCATCCTGAAGGAACCTGCTGCCAATCAGTGCCGTCCTGAACAGGACAAAATGCACAGACCTTAAAAAGATTCTGGGACTGCCCAATTGCATTCTTTTTGTTCTCAGCAGTGCATTTCTTAAGCATGAATTGTTAGGCAATTGAAACTGCAATGGGGCATTAACAACTAAAAGACCCCTGTACCGCTCCAATTAACTAGCAAATCTGTTCCTGCTTCCAAGACAACCAAAGTGTGTGAAAAAATAAAACGGCCTTTAAAAGATTAGTTTACACCCACTACGTATTGAGGTTGGAAGCCCATGTCTGAAATGTTCGGGGGAAAAAGACCAAAAATAATTTTTCCGAAAGCTTTTGGTCTTTTCTCCCCTGAACATTGCAGCCACGGGCTTCCAACCCCACCCACATCTACCTCCACCCTCCCGCCCCCACCCCCTACTCATCTTGTGGCGGCACATTTCGCTGTGTGCCGCTGTGTCCCTGGATGCCTCTTCCCATTCAATTCCCTGATCGGGAACCGATGCCACGGGGTCCTTTCCTTTGTTTTTTTTTTTTTTTTACTTTGTTCAGGATCTGCTGCGCGGGATACTCCTGCAACCTCATTCACATTCACTGTATAGTGAACAAGGGTGCGGGGGACACCTTCACAGCCCCTGCAGCCCTTGCCACCGAATGGGGGATTTGGTCTAACTTTTCTGCCGTTCAGAATTTTCAAACACCCGAAATTCGCCACATTTCTCATTCTGCCTTTTTTATTTGGGCTTTTGGGATGATACCATCCACTACCTTGACATGGAAATAAAGGGTTTACTTAAAGTGGATATGAACTGTTCTTGACATCATGCGTTACAGCTAGCTGGAAGTTTGCGGTATATCCCAGGTGACCTTTTTACACAATTTCCTTGAGTTGGGACCATGTTTATAACCACGTAATATACATAGCATGTGTACAACGTATATGAAAAACGGTACGCATGTTTTTATGCTGCACCATATTCTCATTCATTAATATGGTGGAGAGGGGGCAGGAAATGGAATTGGCTTTTTCTGCAACCGCATTATCTCCATCATACAAAGGCACAAGCATTCATGCCAGAATAACATTTTCATGCTAGTGCAAATGCTTTAGATTCTTTTGGAATCGGACTGCTTTTCACACCAGCTAAAAGCCGATGGGTTTCAAAGGAATGTATTTCAAACACTGCCCGCTGTGCATAAATGGCATTTACTCAATTTGCACTGAAAAGTGAGCAAACTAAGGCAAACGGGTGATTGCACCTTCAAAGCTGAGAAGAGTGTTGCAGGCAACAGCCTTGTCCTTGGTTTCGTTCAGAGACTCTCTGGCACTTCCCACTTAGGAGGCTTGCTTGCAGAGGGTACCAATTCTGGAGCTGGTTGGAGGGTCCTATGGATTTAGAATCTCCCTCTCTTCCCTGGGAGATGTTCTGGGGAGGGATCTTGCTTCCCTCTTGGAAATCCTGGCCTTCCTTCACTGGCGGAAACTGTAAGGCAGACTGTGCCTTTAGCCAGGGTCCAAATGAGTTATTTTTGTTACTCCTTTCAAAGTCTTCAGATGATCTGACAAAGGAGGGGTTCAATCCTCTTTTAAAGCCAAATGGGCCCCGGTGATTGGTGTAGACTAAACCTACCTTAATGAACCAATCCTGGTTCCCCACCAACAATCGTCTGTTATGCGTGAGAAAATAACCAGAGTGCTTTGCAACAGGAAAGGTCAAGTGCTGAAAGCAGTACTACTAAGTCCCACCCATCTTCCTGTCTGTTGTGGATCAAAGGGTCCCTCTGGTTAATTGAGCTCTCTGTGGTTCCTGATTAAAGGCAGGTCTCCTTTGAAGTTGTGGCTAGAACAGACCTTCTGTCTCGATCAAATCACATACTCCTACCCTCTGAATGTGGTCCTCGTGGCTGCTTGCCTTCTGTAAACACATGTACCAGACATGACAGCTCACTGTCATTGATACCGACAGGCGGGAGCTGGTTGGCACAGATGCATATTAAAGGTGTTGGGGTTTCCTGTCTTTTTTTAGCCTCTGCAGCTAGGCCTCATGTTGGCCTGTTTGAATATTCTCTATTAGTATGCTAATTATGTTTAATTACTGCCCCTTTTCTGCTGGGCCAACAAAGGATAGGGTGGATCCATGGAGCCTTTGTTATTTAATTAGACTGGCCATGGCAGGGGGAAGGTTTTTCCATCCCCTTTTGAGATGTCTTGATGTACTCATGGGTGTCACATTCCAGCTAAATGTGACAGGGATGACTGTGCCTGTAGGCTTTGTCAACCCAGAGTACACAGGTCTATGTGTATGTCCTGCAGTGAGCATAGGAAAATGTGTGCAGATTAGCCCCACACATTTTCCAGAGGTTGTCCTACCCTCATTCAATTTCATATAACATTTTAAAAAAGCCCAGGCGAGTGCACACCCACCGTCCGGATGGTCAAATTCCTCACATACCCCCCAGCCTCAACATGTGAACCACCACAGTACTGAAGGTCTGGTTTGTCCTCAAGGTGAAAGTACCGGCTGAGGCCATCTGCATTTCCATGCTGAGAGCCTGGCTTGTGCTGGATTTCCATATCTTATCCCTGTAGGGATATGGCCCAACGCAAAAGGTTAGGGATCTACCCTTGCATGGTCATTAACCATTGAAGAGGCCGGTGGTTTGTCTGGATCGTAAAGTGTGACGAAAAGATGTAGGGTTTCAGCTTCTTTACGGCCCACACAAGTGCGTAAGTCTCTTTTCCAATGACATCCCAGTTTTTGTCAATCACCTGCTAATGTAGGCAATAGGTGCTCTACCCCTTGAGATTCAGCTGCACTAACACTGCTCCAATCCCAAAATTACAAGCGTCTGTCTGGATAATGAACTCCTGACCATAGTCTGGCACTTTCAGAACTGGGGCCCTGCAGAATCCATCCTTTAAATCCTGAAAGGAGGTTTGATAGGTGGGGGTCCAAGATACCTCATTCAGGGTCATGGCAATGGTTCCATACCCCTTGATGAACAACTTGTAGTACACAGCGAGACCTAGAAAGACTCTCACCTGTGGTGGCGATGTCCCCATCCTTCACAGCCTGGTCCTTTGCTTTGAGAGATTGTTTCTTGCCTCCACCGACGAGGAGCCTAGGTAAGTAACTGTGCCCTGCGCTATATGGCCCTTTGTGGCCTTGATATTAAGACCTGCATTCTTCAGCACCTCAGCACTTGTTTCAGGTGGGATATGTGATCATCCCAGATGTAGCTGAACACAGCAATGTGATCTAAATAGGTGACACTGAAGCTTTCCAGCCCAGACAAAACCTGGTTAACCATCCGCTGAAAAGTGGCTGGGAATTCTTCAATCACAGTGAACTGATAATGTCCTTCTGGGGTTGAGAATGATGACCTCTCTCTCGCTCCAACTGTCAAGTGGACCTGCCAATACCCTGCCATGGTGTCAAAGGTACTTATGTTGTTGGCAGCGCCGGGCTTGTCGATGAGCTCATCTTCCTGAGGAATGCGGTGAGCATCTGTCTTCGTGACAGAATTGAGCTGCCTGTAATCCACACAAAAGCAAACTTCAATCTTCCCACCACTGGTCATTTTACAGACCAGTACCACTGGGCTACCCCAGGTGCTGTGGAATGGCTCTATCAATGCTACGGACAAAATCTTGGAAACGTCCGCCTTGATGGTGTCCCTGGCCTTATTGGACATCTGGTGAATCCTACTCTTCACTGGCTTACTGTTTCCAGTGTCCACATCATGGGTGCACCAATCTGTGTGACCTGGAGTCAGAGAAAACAGACCAGCAAATTGTCCCAGTAAATGGCAAAAGTCTGTCAGTTGCTGCCCTGACAGATCTGTTGCAAGGTTGACACCTTCAACTGACCCATCTATGGCTTCAGTGTGCAGGAGGTCTAGGAGGGGATTGGTCTCCGCCTCAGTCTCTCCATCAGTCACTAATGCTATGACCGAGTCATCCCGATTGACTTCAAAGACCCTGCACATCTGTTTAGGTCCTTTCACGTCAATGAGATAATTCACCTCACTGACTTTTTCCAGAACACATTTAGGCCCAGTCCACTTGTCCTGAAGGGCACTGGGTTTGACAGGCTCCATAATCCACTCTCACTGGCATGGAGAATAGACTGTCACTGTTGCCTTCTGGTTGTGCCAGTGCTTCATCAGCTCATGACTGGCCTTTAGGTTTTTCGTTGATTGTTGTATGTACTTCTAGACTGAAAGCCAAGCACATAGTCCACCATTTCTCATGCAGGGGATAAAGGGTTGCCCTCCCATCCTTTTTTCACTAGACTGAGGGAACCTTGTACAGGGTGTCCAAACAGAAGCTCAAAGACGATAAACCCTACTCCGTTCTGTGGCACTTCCCTGTAGGTGAACAGAAGGCATGGCAGGAGAATATCCAATGTTCTCCTAAGGTACTCTTCCAAGCCACTTATCATGCCTTTCAGGGTCTTGTTGAACCGCTAGAGAAGTCCATTTGTTTGTAGATGGAAGGATTTAGAGAACGGGTAGGTGATGCCACACTCTTCCCACATAGCCTTCATAAACGCTGATATGAAGTTTGATCCCCAGTCTGAAACGACTTCCTTTGGGTATCCAAAACAGAAGAATATCCCAATTAGAGTCTTCGCAACCACAGGGGCTTTAATGCTCCTCAGAGAGACAGCATCAGGGTGCCTTGTGGTGTGGTCTACCACAACCAAGATGTATCTGTTCCCTGAACTGGGTTGAGGATCCAAAGGATCCACAGTGTCCATGCCTATTCTCTCGAAAGGCTGCCAAACCACGGGTAGTGTAATTAGGGGAGCCTTTGTGGCACCACCTGACTTGTCAGAAGCTTGACAGGTCAGTGCAGGATGAGACAAATTCCTTAACCTTTACGTCAAACTGCGGCCAGTAAAATTGAGCAAACAACCAATTCAATTACTTAGTCACTCCGAAGTGACCCGCTAAAGGAATTTGGTGAGCCAAATCCAAAAGGAACTTTCTGTGGCACTGAGGAATCACCAACCTTCTGATGCCCTCGCCCTCAGAGTCTTTGGCTCACTGTGCAGGAATCCATCCTCCCAGTACACTTTGAACAGTCAAGAGGCCTCGCCCTTAGCCTGCTCCTCCGCCTGCTTCCGCAGACCCGCCAAAGTGGGACACTCTTTCTGGGCTGTGAAGAAGTCACTCTGATCTGTGCCCCCATCTGATACAAACTCATCCAGCTTGGGCAGGCCTTTCAGATCTGCGCCCACCTGGTCCTCCACCTCAGGTTGCTGCACTGAGCCAGGCAACTCTGAAGTCACTGAGTCCCCTGCTACCAAACTAGGGACCTCAATGGCTACTGGCCCCTTTCCCACAGGAGTAAGCGACTCAGCAGTCTGTGGCACTGGACTAGGGGCTACCGGCCATGCCGGTCCTTCTAACAAGCCCTCTGGAAGCACTCCAAGCCCTAAGGCTCTGAGAGTGTTCAATCTGACAATCTCTTTGGCCTGTGATCGGGTAGCCGCTGTGACTATCTTTGGGATCAGGAAGATCATTACTCAACAGACATGGGACAGGGATGGAGTCTTTCACAGCGCCACAGCGCTGGGTCATTTCACCTTGCCAGCTAAATTCTACTATCGCCAAAGGGCGCTAAATCTTTGCGTCAAACCCACTGAAGCTACAATCAGGCCCATCAATATATTGGCCTTGCTGTACCCACTGCCGGGTGACAGCAGTCACGTTAGCCGCAGTGTCTCGGACCACAGGAGTTTTGTGTCCATTGATATACGCACATTCTAAATAGAGTTGAGTTCTATTAGGAACTGGGATCTCTTCCAGAGACCTGGTACCGTTCCCAATCAGTGTAACCAATCATTCGGCCACTCTTTAGCCTAGTGGGAAGACCTCTTCTAGGAGGCACACACTAATGATAGCCTCCTGCATGAGTCCAACATTGATTTTTGCTTGCTTGGGTAGGCCCTTGCAAGCAGGATCCCCTTTCCTATGGCCCAGCACCTTGCACATGAAACAACCTTTGCATGGTGATAACGTAGGTGTCTCAGTGTTAGGGGTGCCTGCACTCTTCTTTTCGGAGTGCACGGCTGAACTAGAGATGCAGGATTTCCCGTCATGCTTTTGGGGACCTGACTTCCAAGAGCAGTGGTTTGGACCTTTGTCCTTCCCATCCTTGTTTACTTTTTTGTCTGAAGATTTCTCTTCCGGTTTGGGTGTGCTTGCCTGAGACTTTTTCTGGACTTGAGTACTCACAAACTTGTCGGAAGCCTTTGCAAACTCCATAGGGTTTGTGATAGTCTTTTCCACAAGATGATAGTGTAGGTCAACCTCACAATTCTTCAAGACATGCTCACAAGCAATCACATTGTACATCTGTTTAAATGTGTCAAGTTTGTAACCAGCCACCCACCTGCTCAGATATTTCAATGAAAAGTGTGTGAACGTGTCAAATGTCTGCCCACTTTTCTTTCCGAGCTCTATGAAGCTCTTTAGATACTGTTCTGAGGTTTTACAGATCTTCCTGAGGAGGGACATCTTCATGCTTTAAGTGATGGGCCTTTCCTCAGGAGTTTTCTGGAGAACTGCATCAATCCCTGGTATCGGTAAGCGACTCACCAGGGCTGCACCCCACAGTACCTCATCCCCCTCCTGTAGCTGAAAAGCCAACTCGAGCACTTCAAACCAGTCAAAAATATCCTTCCCCACTTCATAAGCCTGCACTAAGTCTTTGGGGATGTGCCGCCAGGGCTTATCCTGGGCACTCTGGTTTGAACCACTACTGCTGCTTTTGCTAGAGATGGATTTGTTGGCCTCCTTCTCTTTGAGCACCAGCTTGCACAGCTCTATGGTGACCATGTCTTGCTGTTTCTGTTCCTCTAGCGCTAGTCTCCTCTCCTTGACCAGGAGTTTTCTAGCCGCTAGCTTGTTAACAGCCCGAACAATTACTGGGCCACTTAGAGACTGTGCTGAGGTCTGGGACCTGTGGGATGCCATTCTAGCCCCTGACCTCACTGACACTCTAGAGTGTTGAGAAACTATGCTTGCCCGCCGGCAGGATGGTTAGCAAGAAACACTGCTCATGATGTCTTCCTTGTTATCTTTCACTTCCCCCTCGGAAGTTATTTTCTGTTCGTGTACACAGGGCCTAGCCCGTCCCCTGGGGTCTTCTCCCCAACCACCCTTGTGTCTACCCAAGCTTGGAGGCTCATCAGGAACTCAGGTTTATTTGCCTTAGTGCTGTGGGGGAAGACCCCTTTCTTGACATAGGACATGCAGGACATCATTGGTCATGCCTTTTACAGTCTCCATGTCAAGATACATGATTATTACAAATACCTAGCAGTGTCTAAATGTTGCCTGCAAGAGTACTTTTATCGTTGGGTGACTAAGCTGTGCGCAAGGCTCCGACTGATCAGACTGCTTGCCACCAATGTGACTAATCAACTTCCGGGGCACTAGTGGTCCAGGGATGAATATCAGTTTCTAAACTATCAATATGCTCCAAACCTCTAAAACACCAGGAGGGATCCGAACATATTGGAAACACAAGCAAATTACAAGCCTCCTTGTACAATTTTGGTAACGTGCATGCTATGGCAGGCTTATCTCTGCAAGGTCGTGGATCATTGGTGAGTTGCAACACAGCTAAAATACAATTATTGCCCAATGATAAAAGGGACTGTCCAGTCAAGGTTGTATACAAATATCTACTTTATTATTATTCAACAGACAGTTCTAGCACACTACAAAATACAACCCACCTTGTAAAGGAATTCAGAGAACAGATAGTTTCAAGAAAAAAAGGGGGGTAGTCGGTAAATTAATCAATCACAATAGTTCAAGGATACTTGGTTTCAGCACAAAGGGAGCAATGAGTCATAAAATATCACTAGGGGCCTTCGGAGATGGGGGGATACAACTACAATGTACCTTGTGCTTGGAGAAGTTATTTGTGCTCAACAGTGTAGAGTCGGTTTCAGGGTGCTTTGCAACTTCTGAGACAGAGTTCAAGACGGGAAACAGCTGCGGGTATCAGGCGGCAGGCAGTTCGGCGAGCGAGCGAGTCTGGACGGACGGCTGCAGGTTGGCCTACATGGCGGCTTGGGGCAGGAATCGTTGTCTCAGTGCTGATTGGCGGGTCTGAAGCACTGGTCGAGGTATCTCAGGCAACGTCAGCGACTGTGCCATGACAACAGTCAGCGCTGCAGTGGGTTGCAGCTCGAGGGGCTCGATTGGCTCAAAGAATTTCCTTTTAGACACACGCTGGTTGATGCTTGTCGATGCACTCCTCTGAGCTTCTTCACTGGGCTTGAGTCATCCTTTAATGTGGACGGCCCAAAGCTGAGGAGAGTGTTGCAGGCAACAGCCTTTTTCTTTGTTTGGTTCAGGGACTCTCTGGCACTTCGAACCTAGGAAGCTTGCTTGCAGAGCCTAGCAGGGCACGCTGTGTGCTGGCTGGGTACTGTTTCTGGAGCTGCTTGGGGGGTCCTCTGGATTTAGTATCGGCCTCTGTTTCCTGGGAGATGTTTAGGGGAGAGATCTTGCTTCCCTCTTGGAAATCCTTGTCTTCCTTCCTTGGCGGAAGCTGTGAGGCACACTGTACCTGCAGCCAGCATCCGACTGAGTTCTTCAGAGTCTTCAGATAATCTGCCAAAAGAGGGGCTCAACCCTCTTTTGAATCCCAAATGGGCCCCAGTGATTGGTGTAGGCTAAGCCTACCTTAATGAACTAATCCTGAGTCCCCACAACAATCTTCTGTTATGTGTGAGCTCATTACCAGAGTGCTTTGCAACAGGAAAGGTAAAGGGGTGAAACATGTACTACTAAGCCCCACCCATCTGCCTGTCTGTTGTGGTTCAAAGGGTCTGTGTGGTTAATTGAAGATGTGTTAAGAACAGACTTTCTGTCTCCATCAAATCACATACTCCTACCCTCTGAATGGGGCCCCCTCCATGGGTTTCCTACTGTAAGCCTCTGCAGCTAGGCCCCATGTAGGTCTCTTTGAATTATACTCTATTAGTATGCTAATTATGTTTAACTGCTGTCACCATTCTGCCGGGCCAACATAGGATACGGTGGATCCTTGGAGCCTTTGTTATTTAATTAGGTTGGCCATGGCAGGGAGAAGGTTTTGCCCTTCCCCTTTTGAGATGCCTTGATGTACTCATGGGTGTCACATTTCAACTTAATCTGACCCAGAGGACTACGCCTGTAGGCTGTGTCCTCCCAGACTACACAGGTCTATTTGTATGTCGTGCGGTCAGCATAGGAAATAGTGTGCAGATTTGATACATATGAGTGATCTTATCAGGATGGCTCTGGCATGGGTTTGCTTAGTTAGAAACAGCTTCTTTTGATTATACTTGTGGCCACACATCCGCTGGGACACGACCCTGATACACTAAAGGAGTATTTTGAATGCTTAGTACAACTTCATCGGGTATTTGCTGTCCCTTGAAGCCCAGCGTCGCAGACCAAGAAATAATGCTGAGTGTGTGACGTGAATGATCTAACCGCAAACACTCTCTTCATGTTCTCCACCCAGTCTCATCAGCAGATTGCCTGTGTAGGCTGTGTATTGTGCCTCTGGCACTGGCAGCAAGCTCTCGGCTTCTTGCTGTCACAGCCCCTCTCTTCTTCTGCCTAAAGATGAGTGAGCTGTGTACTCCTCTGGTTCTCCTCAGGATTTGCTGCAGTTGGTATGGAGGAGGGGAGGCAGGGGCAGAAGGGAGACAGCAGGTCCCCAGTCTGACCATTTCTGTTCCAGCTTGGTGAGGGCTAGTTTGGTGTCCCCTCCTCTTTTCTGTTGTTGAAGTTGCTGTAGGACCGTCCACTTGAGTTGTTCGTGGGTGTGGCCTTTTTTGTTGAAATGTTCGACAAGAGGTTTATCTTGTATGCAGTTTCTGTTTCATGATCGATGTTCACTTATCCTTTGCTTCACGGGTCTGATGGTCATCCCTATGTAGATGAGATTGCATGGACATTTTATAACGTAGATGACATTTTTGCTCTCGCAGTTGGTGTGAGTTTGCATTGTCCAGATAAAGTTTTTTTGTGTGAAAGACTTGCTGGTCTCCGTAAAACGGCATTCAATGCATTTTTCACAGCTGTAATGACCTACTACCTGCAGGAGGTTCCATAGGGTTGGCTGTGGTTTTTCTGGTTCCAGGAATGTGTGCACTAGAGTATTTCTGAGATTCCGGTTTTTCCTAAATGCAAAAAGAGGTTTCTTGTCCAAAGTGCCTTTGTTTTTTATCAGGTGCCAATGTTTGTTGATCGTGTTTTTTATGAGGTTGCTGACGGGGTTGAAGGTGGTGACACAGACCGTCCGGTCTGTGGGTTCCTTGTTTTTTTCGGTCCAGCAGATCAAGCGGTCTGTATTGGCTGCCCTTTTCCGAGCGGTCCTGATGGATTTCTTTGGGTATCCCCTTTCCGTCAAACGTGCCTGGAGTTGTTTGGTGTGATATTCAAACTTTTCTCTCTCCGTGCAGTTCCTGCGTATGCGGAGGATTTGTCCGTACGGTAGGTTATATTTTAGTCCTTGGGGATGGAAACTTGAAAAATGAAGAAGGCTGTTTCTGTCTGTCTGTTTTCTAAAAAGTTCTGTCTTCAGTGAGTTCCCAGAGCAGTAAATGTGAAGGTCCAGGAAGTTCACGGCTTGGCAGTCCCAGTCAATGGTGAATTTTATATGGGAGTTTCTTTGGTTTAACCAACAGTGAAATTCAAACAAAAGGTCTTGACTACCATCCCAGACTAGCAGAACATCATTGATGTACTGTCACCATAGTAGGATGTGGTCTTTGTAGGGGTTCTCCTCGCTGTATACATGATCATTCTCATATTGCGGCATGTATAAGTTCGCTACGTCAGGAGCGAACGTAGCGCCCATGCTGACGCCTTTGATCTGCTGATAGATTTGATGTTCAAAAAGAAAGACATTTTCGGTCATGACCAGGCAAATACAATCCAGGATAAAATTGGTCGGAGTCAAGGTGATGTCGGTTCTTCTGTTGAGGCAGGTGGCTAAAGCTTCCAATCCTACCTGTTGGGGGATCGAGGTATAGAGAGCCTCCACGTCCATGGTGACCAGGATTGAGTTAGAAGTGAGGTCTAAATTCTGCAAAACTTTAATGGTTTCAGTGCTGACTTTTAGGTATGATTTCATCTTCCCAATGAACGGTTTCATGAAATGGTCCGTGTAGAGTGATAATGGTTCCAAAAATGAGTCACAAGCCGAGACAATAGGTTGACAAGGTGGTTGTGTGGTGTGTTTGTGGACTTTTGGAAGGATGTAAAAGGCAGGTATCCTAGGGTGAGGTTTGTTGAGGAAATGGCATTCGTCCTCACATATCCAACTTTGGTCTTCTGCATGTCGGGTGAGACTGAGATCTCTTCTTGTAGTCTGGTGGTTGGATCCCTGTGCTATTTCTTATATGAGGTTGTATCTGCCAAAAGTCAAAGGCATTCCTTGTTGTAGTCTGTGGTATTCATGCAGACGATGCCACCACCTTTGTCTGCTGGGTTAATTGTTATTGATCGGTCGAGGTTGAGATCGCCCAATGATTTTCTTTCTTCTTTGCCGAGGTTCTCCTGATAAGAATTCTTCTTGGCAAGGCCTGTGTTGATCGTTGTGGTGACTATTTTCTCAAATGTGTCAAATTCACTGGGGATGGTATGTGGCGGAGGCATGAAATTGGACTTAGGTTTAAGTCCTGTCGTGTTGTCTTGACTCATTTCAGTGTCTCGGGTACCTGTGTCTTCAGAGTTTCATTTGTCCTGGAGGTATATCTCAAAGAAATACTTGAGTGTAAGGGTGCGGAAAAATCTCCTTAGTTCTGCTTCTGTTTTAAAGGGGTCCGCTTTTGTGGCCGGGACAAATGACAATCCTCTTTGTAGCAGCGTCTGCTCTGGGTCGGTCAATGTTCTGGATGAGAGGTTGAATATAGGTATTGTTGTCACAGTTGGTTGGAATACCATTGTCTTCTTCTCATGTACTAGCCGGACTGTTGTGGTCACCTCTTCAGGCGGCCCTGTTGTCCTCTCCTCTGAAAAAAGGATGTTGTGGAGGCTCGGTGGTCCTACTGCTCCCTTGTGGACTTGGGATGCTTCTGCTTGATGATCCGGAGCTACCAGAGAAATTGACGATGCGGTTGCGTCTGTTGGAATTGTACTGTTGTTGTTGCTGTAAATCGCTGTAAAAGGTGTCCTTGAGGTATGGATATGTCTTCTCTTCAGCGTAATTCGCAAGGTCTGTTCTGAATTTTTGCACCTTTCTGTCTACAGTTATTTGTTTGAATTGTGCAACTTCCTCTTCTAATTTCTCAAGTTTCTTTTTGGATTCTGCAATAGGTTTGTCGTTTATACATTTTTCTTCGAGTGTGGCGAGTTCTTCTCCAAAAGTCCTCAATTAAAAAAAAGTGGTAGAGCTAAATAGCATAAAGAATTTGCAAAACCATAGGAAGTGATGTCAGAGGATATGAAGTCGCAGCAACACAATGCTTACCACCTTAAGTGAATGCAGATGTACCTGGCGCCTAGGTTTACATTTCCTTGATTGGCAATAGTACATGCTTTATTGTCTCCCACACAAAAAAATGAATCCTCATGGAGAGAAACTCCTGAATAGGGAGGAAATGTTGAATTGCAACAAACTTAGTAATTTAAAGAAACTGTTGCCACTTTTTTTCACAAAACGCCATTCTGTGATTATGACACTTATTTTTGGTAAACATACAGTGCCCACAAGCCGTGTTCCGCATGCCCTGCATTTTACCTCATGTCATTTTTAATTCCAATAATGTGCTTGCAAAGTTACGTTTTCTTTACAAATGTTGACAACAAGTACCAGGATGCAAAGTAAAGCGATTGTAAAAGCCAGCACTGGCTGAGCAACTAACACTTGAGCAGGAACAGTTTGAGATTTCCGTAAACTCTGCTACTAACATAGCAGGTGCATTTGTAACGCACACTCCCACCCACACTGGTCTCACTTTATCCAGTATCTCCATGGTAAGTGCTGCTAGCTGCTGCTGTCTGCCTCACATGTTATATATTTTTAAAATGTGGGCTACGTTTTGTGCCTTACCCAGGCCCCCCAACCACCTGAGCCTGGGTAAGGCACAAAACGTAGCCACATTTTTTTTTCCACTTCCCAATTCTGCTGCTCCTGCCCGCCCCTCAGTCCTCCCATCCCCTCTGATTGGCCCTAAAGCCAGGAAACGCAGCAACAAGGGTCTAGTGGGCCATCTGCACCCAGAAGCTCACTTTATCAAGTGGCTTTGTGGTAAGCGCTGTTGTGTGCCTCGCAGTTTATGTATTTTTAAAATGTGGGTTCTGTTTTGCTAAATTTAACACAGCGCATCCCACGCCTTACCCACACC
Source organism: Ambystoma mexicanum (assembly GCF_040938575.1). Classification (NCBI taxonomy): domain Eukaryota; kingdom Metazoa; phylum Chordata; class Amphibia; order Caudata; family Ambystomatidae; genus Ambystoma; species Ambystoma mexicanum. The sequence continues at coordinate 1,203,855,487 of NC_090934.1, read as the reverse complement.
CCACACACCCTTGGTATCCACTTTCCAATTCTGCTGCTCCTGCCTGCCTCCAAGCCCTCCCACCAAACCTGATACGCCCTGAAGCCAGGAAATGCTGCAACAAAATGTCTAGTGGGCCATCTGCAACCACAAGCTCACTTTATCCAGTGGCTCCGTGGTAATAGCTGCTGTGTGCCTCGCAGCTCATACATTTTTAAAATGTGGGTTCTGTTTTGCTAAATTTAACCCAGCGTCCTCCCGTGCCTTACACCCACGATTCTGCTGCTCCCGTCTGCCTCATAGCCCTCCCAGAACCCCTAAGAGGCCCTCAAGCCCCAATAAGACATCTTTCCGGGGCAGCCCTGCCCGGGCAGCCCTCGGTGAAGGGCCAAAGGCAAAGAGCAGCCCCTGAAGAAGCAGCTGCACAGCGTGTTTGCCTGTGTTTGCCTGGGGCAGCCAGACAGCCTTCAACCAGCAGTGACCAACATGGTAATTCTTGCAGTCTGCAGCTCATCACAGTGCTGTTATCCATATCTGCATTAGGTGAACTGTTGTCTCTCTTTCTAGTAAAGTTGAATCAAGGTGATTTTGCATTGCTGTTGTGTTTAAAATATGGGCCTTTCTCCCTCATTCTACGAGAGTTGAATCTGGGCATTTTGCAGTGCGTGTACTTCAACTTAAATGCCTGTTTTTAACTTGCTCTATCTCGGCACACCATACTGCTGACTACTGTTGGTCACTGTTGGGTCTATTGGTTACTGCTGTGGCCACTCCCCTGCCCCCCTTTAGGCTGTTGATCTCTGTTGTCCCTCCCATGTCTTCCGTCCACGCTGTTCCTGCATTCCCCTTGTGGTGTGTTATCTGCTTGTGCTTCCTGTGTGCTCCCTACTGTGCTGTCGCTGTCTCTGTCTCTCTCTCTCTCTCTCTCTCTCTCCCCCCTCTTTCCTCTCTCTCTCTCTTGCTCTCTCTCTCTCCTCTTTCATCCTTGCACCCACTATGGTGCTCTTAATTTCTCCCATCTTCTCTAACTGCTACTCTATCTCCTAAGACTTGTAGGAAAATGTTCAGGAAGGATAACCTGGTCTCCAACCCAGGCCTGCCCATTGCTGATACCTACATCAGTGCTTCCTCCAGACAGACTCTCACTGACATCCTCTTTGTCATTCCCTCTCCAGTCCTATGATTTCTGTTCTCTCTCCTTTCTCCTCCTCTCTCATCAATGGTGGCACCCGTTGGGAGTTCCTCTTGGCCTCCGTCCACTCCTCCATAGCAATAATGAATGTCTACCACATGGTATTGCCATGGTCCAGGGCTCTCAGCCCAATCTCCTCCTTCTGGATAGGCATCTTATCAACTTCCTCCCTTCTCCTGCCACCCCTTATACCTCCTCTCCTGCCACTTTGCCACCTTATTCTTCCTCCTCCACCTCCTCTCTAGCCACTATGGCACCTCTGGCTACTGCCTCTGCCCACCCTCAGGCCCCTCCGTCACTTCTGCAGTGTGCCCCATTCCTGTACCCCACCCGGTAAGTCTTTCAAAAGTGGCAACCTGCTCCATTTAGCTACACTCAACTCTCACTCTGCTGTCAAACACTCCTCTGACATCTGCCACCTCCTCGAAGAACGTGACCTTGATTTCCTCGCTCTCACCGAGATGTGGCTCACACCCAGTTCTGTCACAAGCTTTGACACTCTCCTCCCTGAGTTCTATAAATTCCTCTCTGTGCCCAGAACCAATCGGCCCAGAGGTGGAGCAGCCCTGATCTTTCCTGAATGGGTTCCTGCATCTGTCATTCCCATACAGGCCTATTCCTCCTTTGAATGCCTGGTCTGCAGGGTCTCAATCTCTCCTGGCTTCTAACTGTGACCACCATCTACAGGCCACCTGGCCATGTCTCTCCCTTCCTCTCAGAATGGATGGACCTCACTTCTTCTCTTCTTGTCTGGTCCTCTCAACTTCTCCTCCTCTGAGATCTCAACATCCAGCTGGATGTCCCTGACCCCTCCTCTGGGCTCTTCTGAAACCTTTGCGACTCTCTCTCCCTTTTCATTTTACCCTCTGGTCCGACACACTCTGCCGGACACACCTTGGATGTTCCTATCTCCTCAGACATCACCCTCTTTAACCCTCTCACTACTCGTCCCTCTTGGTATTACCACTTTCTACTCTCCTCCCACCTGTAGCTTCTTGTCCCCCCACCAAAGCCGACCCCTGAACTGCCACCTTCCTTCTCTGTCATTCAGCCCATTAAGCGAGTGACAGTTGCCACCTTTGCCTCCACCTTCTCTGCTCCTCCTACCCCTGCAGCTGACTTTCACTCTGACTCAGCCCTCGCCAACCTGCATCTTTATATCTCCGAAACTCTGCACATCCGTGCCTCTGTCATGAGTATGCGCCTGAAGCCTACCATCAAGTGCAATTCTTGGTATGACTCTGACTTGGCCGCCTTGAAATATAAATGCAGGATAGCCAAGCAGATGTAGGGGGCATTGTGTGATTCCTCTGACAAACTTGCCTGCAGCCCATTCCAAAAGCAATACAGACTCTCCGTCTTCTCTAAGAAGAGGGTCCACATTCAACCCTGTGTCTCTGCAACCTCTAACAACACGGCCAAACTCTTTAAAATCTGTAAGGAGCTGGCCAACCCTGCTGCAGTCTCCACCTCGCCTGTTCCCTCCCAGGCCCTCTGCTCAACTCTGGCACCCCATTTCACCACTAAAACTCAGGACATCCTGTCCTCCCTTTCCTTTTCCTCCCTCTCTCCCTCTACTTCCCTCAGGCCCCCTTTGGCCACCTCTCCCCAGCCTCTCCTTCTTTTCTATACAAGTCCAATCTATGAAAGTACCTTCCAAACAGGTGCTCCGCTGCTCTTCCAGAACTATCAAGGACCACATTGCCACTTTTCCGCCTTGGCCGATTTCTGTAATAACTCTTTCACCAATTGATCTTTCCCCTCTCTCAACAAGCACTCCCTTGTGCAACCCCTTCTAAAAAAGTCTTCTGCTGATCCTTCCTGTCTGACAAGCTATCACCCGATCTCTATCACTCCTTCCCTGGGCAAGCTCCTGGAAAAGCTGGCCATCTCCCAGATAATCCTCCACACTGAATCTGTTGGTTGTTTAAATGGCCATCAGTCTAGCTTCAGAGCAGCCAGAGGCACGTAAACTGATCCTCTGAACACCTGTGAAGATTTCTGTCTAACCTTGACTTGAGCTCTCTCTCTGTCCTCATCCTCCTCGACCTCTCCTCTGCCTTTGATAGGGTCAATCACGCCTTCATGATTAATCATCTCTGCAAGATCCTGGTAATCACTGATCAGGCTCTGGAGTGGCTAACCTCCTACCTCTTGGACCAACCATCCAAGTTCCAAGGTGGGTCTTTTCTCTCCACCACCTTTCTCCATTTGTGGTGCCCCACGGTTCTATCCTCTCATCCTGGCTCTCCAATGTCTACTTGGCCCCTTTGGCCCACCTGATTTTCACCTTCCCTTCCAACTTCCAGTCTTATGCGGATGACACACCGCTCTCTTTCAGGCTTCCCTCAGCCTCCTCTCCTTCCTCGCTCATTCCTGACTGTCTAGCCACAATTCAGAAAGGATGCGCCTCCAATAATCTCTGCCTCAACACCAGTAAGACTGAGATTCTGCTCATTGGAACCCCTGCTCCCGCTTTCCCTCTGCACTATGGCCACCAACTTTGGGCTCTCTACCCTCACCCTCCTTTGAGGCAAAAATCCTTGGGGTCATCTTCGACTCCACTCTCTCCTTCTCGCCTCACATCACAAGCCTTGCCAAGAAGGCTCACTTCCAGCTGCATCTTCTCAGAGGTATTCTATGTTTTCTCACCTTCCTACAGAAGGTCACTGTCTCCAGAGCTCTGGTTCTCTCCGGGCTCAACTACTGCAACAGCCTCTTTCTCAGTCTGCCTAACTGTCATGGCCACTGGGCAGGAGCCCAGTACTTCACTTCATGCAGGGTCCCAATGGACCCAGTCTTGGTGTCTATGGCACCAAGCTCATTTCAAAGTGTGCATGGCACACAGAACACCAAAGGCACATGCAGCAAGGCCGGGTGGGGCCCTGTTATCACAGGCAAGGCACGTGCAGAAGACAGAGGGAGGAGCTAGGTGGGGCCACAAGGTGGGGCTTAAGGGGAGTGGCTGGGGCCAGGCAATATAAGCCGGCGCCACCCGCATACTGGCGCTTCGCGTTAGTTTGCTGAGAGCAGTGTAAAGCTTACTGCCGTTCAGAGGACTCTTACCTGGTTCAGCATGTGCGCCTTCAGTCTCTGGAACCCTCCAACACCTACCTGGTTCAACACGTGCATCTCCAGTCTCCGGATTCCTCAACCATCTTACCTGAATTCTGCCACACCATCGCTGGAAAGACTGCCATCTGCTTTCACTCTGCAGTCGCTGCGCACGCCTTACCTGAAGTCGCACCATCGCCGGAAGCATCGCCACCCGCTTCTCATTCCGCAGTCGCTGTGCACACCTTACCTGGGCCACACCATCGCTGGAAGCACTGCCATCTGCTCCTGACCCTGCCACAGCCGCATACACCTTACCTGCCTTCCAGAATCCTGCGCGGGTACCGCCCAGCATCCTTACCTGCTCCAAATTTCTCCAACACGGGGACTTCATCAGGCGCAGTCTCCACGCGGATCTTCATCTCCGGCAACCTGAAGGAGTCGGGCACCCCTCGCCAGCCATCGTGGCTATGCCGTGCCTGCAAGGGAATAAGAGACGCAAGGTGCGCGGTCACACATACTTTGACTCGCTAAGGCAGCACTACTCACAAACTTACTGCAGTTCCTAAAAACGACCTACTTACCAGTGGTCAAACCATCCGGAGCAGACTCTTCTCTCCATCACATGCTCCTGTGTTATCTTCATCATCTGCAGAGGAGAGAGAGCAACATACCAAAACAAACAATCTAACTAGAGACAGTATTGTTAGAAGAATTCGGACAACAACCATCATTATAAAGATTTACCGCCAAGACGGAATGGTTGCAGCTGTTCTGGACCTCCACAACTTTGAACAGTGACGCAACTAGGTCCATCTGCAGCGCGCCTGCTGAAGATAGTATGACGGAGAGCTCATCTTTACATACAAACAGGTGAGCCTGCATGGGTAAACTTCTACGCAATACATTTTGGCACGAAAGGGCAGAGGGGAACTGCGACTCCACCACGCTATCCTTACTGCCTCTCATCTTATCATAGGAACAAGCCCAGCCTTCAGGATCCCCGGCAAGGCAGCAGTTGTGGGAGAGTAGTGACCAGAGGAAGCCAGATCCAGGGAGGGCTCCAACTAAGCCCCAATGTCCCCGCAGAGACCAGCTGAGCGTAACAGAACGCAAAGCATCTCCGAATCTCTGCCTAGGTGTTATGAATACCTCTGAGACCGACCAGTTGGCACAATTGCTGGGGGATTTACAGGCTGAAATGCATGCCTCCAGGCAAGAGACAAACTCTTTAAGAAGGGACTTAATCGTTGCTCGAAAACAAACCGACGAGTTGGCAAGGCAGGTGCTTCAATCTCACGCAGGACAGGTCCCGCTACCTGGAATTGCACCAAACCCCAGGATAGCTCTAGGGTGGCTTTTGTGCTTTCATATCTAGGAGGGAGTGCAGCAGATTGGTCAATACCATCGGTCAACCAGGATGACCCTGTGCTGTACAATTCTGCGGAATTCCAACAGGAATTGGAGAAGCTGTTTGCAAGGCACACCCAAGGACAGGCCCTGGATAACGACTGTTGTCCCTAATACAGGGGAATCAGGATTTATTGACATATATAGCTACTTTCAATCGCCTGATTGCACAAACCAACTGGCCTGAGGAAAAAAGGACCACGTTATTTTATCGAGGATTACGTGGGGAACTAAGGGATGTGCTAGCCCAGGTGGTCAACCCTCTTGAAGCCTGTGCAGAATACATCAACCTAACACTGCAACTGGGTCACAGGTTACAAAATAGAAAGATGTATCGCACCAGGGCAGAAGGGAGATCAGTCTATATGAGATTCAGGAACAATCCAGGCAAGACTCATGAAACAACTGAACCCATGCAAATTGGGGTGTTACAGGCCCCTTTATCTAAGGCGGAGCGAGAGAAACGGAGGCAGGAACAGCTATGCTTATACTGTGGCAAGGCAGGACATTTTCTTTCGAGATTGCCCCACTAAACCTCCCAAGAAAACTGTTGGTGCAACGGACCATACCGTGAAGGAACAAGATACGGCTCTGGAAAACTCCAGTGCCCGACAACGGTAGGGGTCCCCTTGTCAAGCAAAAATCAAAAAGTAATTCAGACCTCACATCTAGTCATTCCAGTACTCGTAGTTCACCACCAGCAACCATCGAAGGTACACGCCTTGGAGGCGTATATAGACAGTGGAGCAGTTGGTAACTATATTGATCAGGCCCTAGCCGCACAAATAGGCCTCCCTCTTCGGCATAAACCACAGGCGGAGAACGTAACTGCAGTAGATGGTACACAACTATCATCTGGACCAGTAACGCATCACACCGAAAAGGTTATGCTGATATGTCAGGATGGCCATCGGCAAGACATCTCTTTTGATCTTATTAGAGCACCACAGTTCCAAATGATCTTAGGAATGCCGTGGCTAGAGGCCCATAACCCCAGAATTGACTGGAAGACACGAGTGCTGACCTTTCCGCCAGAATGCGCTGAAACCTGTCATTTGCAACAATCCAAAAGCAAGGCAAAACCTCTTTTGGCCCTTGTTGGTGCTCTGCCCCTGGAATATTTGGACTATCAAGATGTATTTCAGAAAGAACAGGCAAATTCCCTGCCTCCACTTAGGCCCTATGACTGCGAGATCGACCTGATACCCGGAGCTCAAATCCCGTGTAGGCGAATATATGCCTTGACGGAACAAGAAAATCAACACTTACAAACCTATCTAGACCAGTACGTTGCTAACGGGTTTATTCGCCCATCTAAGTCCCCTGCTTCCTCAGCGCTCTTCTTCGGACCCAAGAAGAAAGGCGACCTCAGAACGTGCATCGACTACAGGGCATTGAATCAAATAACGGTCAAGAACAGATACCCTCTGCCACTCATCCCAGAATTACTCGACCAGGTAAAAAGTGCGGAAATCTACACTAAACTGGACCTACGGGGCGCCTATCACCTTGTACGAGTTAAAAGTGGTGACGAGTGGAAAACAGCTTTTAGGACCAAATACGGACTCTTCGAGTGCCAATTGATGCCCTATGGGCTATGCAATACGCCAGCAGCATTGCCGTTCTTTATGAACGACGTGCTTCATGAACTACTGGATGTCTGTGTTCTCGTTTACATTGATGATATCTTAATCTATTCGCAGTCCAAGGAAAAACATTTTGGCCACGTAAGAGCAGTGTTGGAAAAGCTCTGTCATCAGCGTTTGTTTGCTAAACTAGAAAAATGCTCCTTCCACGTCACAGAGGTCGAGTTTTTGGGCTTCATGCTTACTCCACGAGGAGCTCATATGGACACATGCAAGCTTGAAGCTATTCTTCGATGGCCTTCCCCAACATCTACCAAAGGGGTACAAAGTGTACTGGGCTTTGCCAATTTTTATAGATGATTTATACCACAATTCTCGCAAATCATCCATCCGATCATGTCTCTTCTAAAAAAGAATAAGACATTATTTTGGTCAGCGGAGGCCGAACAGGTCTTCCAGGAATTAAAACAAGCCTTCACCTCAGCACTTAGACTGCAACACCCTCAGCCTGATCTGCCTTATGTAGTGGAAACTGACGCTTCCAGTATTGCCATGGGGGCAGTGTTATCACAAAGAAACCCTGAGACAGGGCAGCTTCATCCTATAGCATTCTGGTCCCGCAAGTTTTCTGCACCTGAGCGAAACTATGCAGTAACAGACAAAGATCTCCTGGCAATCAAAGGAGCCTTCAAGACTTGGAGACATTACCTTTCGGGAGCGAAACACACGGTCACTGTTATTACAGATCTCCATAATCTACAATATTTGAAAACTGCCAAGGATCAATCCTCACACCAACTCCGCTGGGCATTATTCTTTGCTGAGTACGATTTTGTAATAACCTACCGGCCTGGAATGCGCAACGGAAAAGCTGACGTGCTATCAAGAATGGGAGAGGACCAGGACTCCTTTAATCCCTCTGACCCCATAGTCATAATCCCCGAAGAGCGGATTCAACACCAGATAGCCGTTACTACCTGCTGGGAAGAATTAAAGACTGACCTCCAAGCTCAGATGGATCCGACAGCCCAAAATGAGTGGTTAAGAAAGGGAGAACAATACTCCATCAGAAATAATCTGCCATACTTTCAGGAAAGATTATATGTTCAGGACAAAGAATTAAGTACCAATGTTATAGCAAACTACCATGAGTCGTTGGTAGAAGGACACCCAGGGATCGCCAAGACCAGGGCCAAGATCCATAAGAACTATTGGTGGCCCTCTTGGAGGAAGGATGTCGCCCAGTTTGTTACCACGTGCAGGGTCTGTGCACAAAATAAATCCCAAAAACAAAACCCTGCAGGGCTATTGAGACCACTGGAGGTGCCACCAACACCGTGGCATACATTATCCATGGACTTCATCACCGATCTGCCACCCGGTGAGGGGTTTAATACAATCCTGGTGGTGGTAGACCTATTCTCCAAGATGGCACACTTTATCCCACTGAAGGGACTCCCCACCGCAGCTACTTTGGCCACAGTATTTTTGGAACAGATCATTCGACTGCATGGTTTCCCATCCGTATTGGTTTCTGACAGAGGATCCCAGTTCGTTTCATCCTTTTGGAGAAGGTGTTGTAAACTAGCTCAAATTGACCTTCGGCTTTCTACGAGTCACCATCCCCAAGCCGATGGTTAAATGGAGAGAACGAATCAGACGCTCGAACAATATCTAAGATGCATGTTACAACAAACAGGGGACTCCTGGAAAAACATCATCTGGTTAAGTGAGTTTCGCCTACAACAACTCAATTCATACCAGCACTGGACATGCCCCGTTTTACACAATGAACTGTCAGCACCCAAGAACATCTTCCTTTGACCCCCTGGATGAGTTGGAAATGCCGGCGGTTACATCATTGCATAAAAGAATTACTCAATCTCTAAAAGAATCCAGTGAAAACTTAAGGCGAGCCAAGGAGCAGCAAAAGAAACTGGCAGACCGGCGCAGGAAGGAGGCTCCGCATTATCAGGTCGGGGATAAAGTATGGTTGGCATCCAAAAACATTCCTTTAAAAGGACCTCGTGCCTTTCGGCAGCGATATTTGGGACCATATTCCATTAAGGCTGTCGTAAACCCTGCGGCCATGAAATTGGATTTACCACCCAACATGCGAATCCACCCAGTATTTCACGTCTCCCACCTAAAGCCAGTGGAACAAGACACTTGAATTCAAACACCGCCGGAACCAGAGATCATCGCCGGCGAACTTGAATATGAAGTAAAGGACATCCTGGACTCCAAGAGAGTACGTTCAAAACTGTACTATCTCATTGATTGGGAGGGTTACGGCCCTTAGGATCGTACTTGGGAACCCGCTGAATTTGTCCATGCCCCACGACTCATCAGACAATTCCATCGGAACAACCCCACCAAACTGGGACCAGAGAGAAGATCCACCATGAGAGGGGCCTTGAGGGGGAGTGCTGTCATGGCCACTGGGCAGTACTTCCCAATGGACCCAGTCTTGGCGCCTATGGCACCAAGTTCATTTCAAAGTGTGCAGAACACCAAAGGCACGAGCAGCAAGGCCGGGCGTGGCCCTGTTATCACAGGGAATGCATGTGCAGAAGACAGAGGGAGGAGCTAGGTAGGGCCACAAGGCGGGGCCTAAGGGGAGTGGCTGGGGCCAGGTTATATAAGCCGGCCCCACCCGCATACTGGCGCTTCGCATTACTTTGCTATGAGCAACGTAACGCTTACTGTCATTCAGAGGACTCTTACCTGATTAAGCATGTGCGTCTTCAGTCTCCGGAACCCTCCAACACCTACCTGGTTCAACATGTGCATCTCCAGTCTCCAAATTCCTCAACCATCTTACCCTGAATTCTGCCACACCATCGCCGGAAAGACTGCCATCTGCTTCCACTCTGCAGTCGCTGTGCACGCCTTACCTGAAGTCGCACCATCGCTAGAAGCATCGCCATCTACAACTCATTCCACAGTCACTGCGCATGTCTTACCTGGGGCCACATCATCGTTGGAAGCACTGCCATCTGCTCCCGACTCCGCTGCAGCCGCATACACCTTACCTGATTTCGGAATCCTCCGCAGGTACCGCCCATCATCCTTACCTGCTCCGAATTTCTCCAACACGGGGCCTTCGTCGGGCGCAGCCTCCACGCGGATCTTTATCTCAGGCAACCTGAAGGAGTCGGGCACCCCTCGCCAGCCATCGCTGCTCTGCCGCGCCTACAAGGGAATAAAAGATTCAAGGTGAGCGGTCACACAGACTTCAACTCGCTAAGGCAGCACTACTCAAGAATTTGCTGCAGTTCCTAAAAACTACCTACTTACCAGTGGTCAAACCATCCCGAGCAGACTCTTCTCTCCATCACACGCTACTGGGTCATCTTCATCATCTGCAGAGGAGAGAGAACAACATACCATCACAAACAATCTAACTAGAGACAGTATTGTTACAAGAATTCAGACAACAACCATCATTATAATAACTTGCTGCCAAGACGGAATGGTCGCAGCCGGTCTGGACCTCCACAACTTTGACCAGTGACGCAACTAGGTCCATCTGCAGCGCCCCTGCTGAAGATAGCAGGACGGAGAGCTCATCTTTACATACAAACAGGTGAGCCTGCATGGGTAAACTTCTACGCACTACATTTTGGCATGAAAGGGCAGAGGGGAACTGCGACTCCACCACGCTATCCATACTGCCTCTCACCTTATCACAGGAACAAGCCCAGCCTTCAGGATCCCCGGCAAGGCAGCAGTTGGGGAAGAGAAGTGACCAGAGGGAGCCAGATCCAGGGAGGGCTCCAACTGTGCCCCAACGTCCCTGCAGAGACCAGGTGAGCGTAACACTAACCTCTACTCTTCGCCCCCCTTCAACTAATCCAGAACAGGACTGCAAGACATATCCTTGGCCTGAAGCCCAGGGACTGCATCTCCCCAGCCCTGAAATCCCTGCACTGGCTCCTGGTGGCTGCAAGGATCAAGTTAAAAACCCTTTGCAGCATCCACAATGCTTTCTGGGGCCAAGGCCTGTACTATATCCAACTCTCTCTGACTAAATACCTTCCTTCTAGAGCCCTTTGCTCTGCTACCTCAAACACTCTGAGGGTCAGATGTTTCTCCAAGCTGAGAGTGGGGGGGGGGGGCAGATCTCTGTCCTCTGCAGGTGCCTCCCTCTGGAAAGGCCTCCCTGCCCCTCTCAAAACTGAGCTGAACCACCTGAGGTTCCCGAAGCTGCTAAAGACCTTCATTTTCTCCTCTGCCTTCTCTCTCCCTCTTCCTTGCTAACCTGCTATCCTGTCTGCCTACAATGACTGGCTGCTGGGTACCGTCAGAGTCTCACAGGGTACTAGGCACCTCCATGACCAGTCTTCCTACATTGCCTGTGGGCCTAATGCGCACTTTGGGGCTGTAACTGTAACTCCTACTGCCCCCTGGCATCCATGCACTTACCCAGAGCCGCGCTGCACTGGCTGCACTTACGGAGAGCCTTGGTGCCCTGACTGCAATGTACTCTTTCCTCTCCCCTGCACTTCCCCCTCTCCCTTTCCCCCTGCACTTTTGTTGTTGCACTTGCACGATACGAATGACACAAGGCGGGTCATTACAAGTCTGACGATAACCCGCTGGTGCTACTTGGCAGGTTGCCACCGAACTGTAACACCCTTTACGCCGCCTGAGATCCCGGTACCACTGGGACATTACATGTCCTGGCGGCCCGGGATATCAGGCGGCAGAAAATGTTAGTCCCCAATCCCATGGAGCCCCGTAGGACTCCATGGGAATGGGAACTGCGAAGCATCGGCACCATTATTAACGGTGCCAGTGCTTCCATGACAACTGTGCCTACCGGGGCAGATGCACTCTGCAGGTCAGGCCAGCCACGGGCAGGGGTGCCGGCAGGCACAGTTGTAGTACGGCCGTCCGTAAAGGGTGCAGGTACGTTGCTTCCTTATTTCTGGACCGCCATACTTGGAATGACCCACAAGGCCTAGTAGGATCATTTGGCCTGCCTTTCCTCTGTCCCCCCTTCCTTATCTTGTAGCACCTAGAAACACTTGTGCAGTGGCGCGTTATAAATACCAAATCATATGATATGATATCATATCATACCATGGCACTATAGACAGATATCAGATATTGTTACCCAACGCAATGGTAATAATTTGTATCAATATATGAATGATGATGGCATGCGTGCCAGGTTTCAAACATGTGATCAGGAAGTCAAGCAAAGATACCAGCAGTTTATGCATTAGTCAACTGGACCACAGAACCAGGTAAAACTTGAGTACCTTAAAGACTCACGCCAAAGGGGCCTGGGTGATAGCACCTTTGATAGGAAGTCGGCTGCTATGCATGATGAGAATAAAGCTGCAGTTTTATCAGAATGAATATCTATTGTAGGTGTTAAACAAACAGTCATCAAGGACATTAAATAGGTTGCTTTGAAAAGTGTATTATTTATATTCAGTTTTTGTATCCTTGAATGCAGGTATAGATCGAGCCAATTACAATATACTTGAGATGTGCGGTTGTCACTCCTATGTGGGACCCCATCTCCCTTTCCAAGGGGGAAGGAGCACTCTCTTTAAAAACACAAAGGAGAATGCATCCTTTGATGTTTGCATGTGTACATAAACTTGTGGCCTGCACAGAACCTTTTTCCTGCCTATAAAACCCATAACTTGAGATATAAAAGTTTGCCTCTGAAGGGGGGCACTTTTGCACCACTGCCATAACATGGAAGTAGTTTACTCACTAAGGAGGCAAACCGCCCATATACATGCATATATTTCAGTGAAACAACATTGCTTGTGGGAACTTTATGGTTGCGTTTACCTTACAAAAGCATGTAAAGTCAATGCAACCAATAGGGATGATATGGTTGCAGTGCAATAAACAAACGGATCTATGGGATCACTGTGACCAGACATATTTGCGATGGCCGAAAATGCCGACTTTTTAAATGTTTTTATTTTGTAACTAAACCCCCTTTACACCACATAGATATGCGTGGGAGATCCCCTGCAGCCCCACCCCCCATATTACTATAATATCCCACAACCCCCCCACATATATATTCGGTGTAAAGGTGATGTTTAAAAAAGAAAGTCGGGCATTTCGGCTACGCAATTGTGAGGGCGACATTTTGGCCCGTTTCCGAAACAAACAATACATTCACCAGTTATGCAACCATCACTTCGCCAAGGCCGTGCACTCCGCATGATGCCTCTCACAGTGATGCTTGCCCTGGGAAATCGGGTTTTTAAATTCATTTTTATAATTCTCTTTCTTCTTATATTGTCCCTTACATCAAATCTGAAGTAACCGACCCTAGCCAGTTTAGTTAAATCGTTTTTTGACCTTCACTCTTCTCGGTGCTGGAGCCCAGGGGTGGATTGGAAATAATTTAAAAAAAAGTGGCCCCATATTACACATTTTCAGCAAGCACAACCATTTTCATATGGGTAAAATTGGAAATACTACACAAAAGAAGCCCAGGGCGCAGAGACCTACTGGGAAATCTCCAGAGTTCGCTATATGCCGGTCTACCCCTGCTGGAGTCCTGTACAAAGTGCATGTACTTTGTTTTGGTGGTGCCATGAGCAGTGCATGGTGGCTTTCCTTCCAAAAAATGTTGCACTCCTCCCCACCAACCAGGCTATCCAATCAGGTTGCACTCCTGTATCCACAGACACAGGCCGGACTTGCAGATACATGCAATCCGAGGAACTCTCTGAAAATAGGCTGTGTGCTGCCAAGAATAGTCCAAGCAAACTCAAATATCCCTAATGCATTTCACTGCAGGAAGGATGTGTGCCAAATCATAAAATGATTGCAAATCTGACCAGAAAGAAATATCTTTGTGAAGGTTTGGCACACATCTGTCCAGTGGTGTGGGTTGTAGGTGAGACCAAAAATGGTATGTTATGCTAGTATGTTTTCAAACTGTGCCAGGTCACCAGCACAGTAGTATCAGAGATCCTTGACTGATCTGTGGAGTAGCGTGTTGTTCCCCCGACAGTGCTACCCAGACCTTAATTTGCTGCAAGAAAGAAAATGAGCGAGGGGAAGATAGGAGGATGGGAAAGTGGGAAATAGAGGCTATGAACACAGGATGAAAGAAAAGCAGTGGATGAAGAATGTTCTATGACAGCATGGCGCTCGTCTGTCCTGTTGCGTGGACCATGGTTCTGCAAAAAGGAGAAGGCTGGATATGTTCTAAAGTGGTGTGATAACTGGGTTGCTTTGCGAAGACAGATTTGGGGAATAGTAAGTAAGTGTTGGATGTGTAAGTAGCTCCAGAGTGTCCTTGGGCAATCCTAGAAGGTTGGTGGCTTATTTACCTGGGTCGACTCTATACTGTGTACCCCAAGTCAAATTGCAGAATGATAATTCTGTGACTGCCAAGTCTGAGCTAAGAGTGGTGCAGTCAAGAACATACTGTGTGGGAAGATGAATGTGGTTGGTAACAGAAGGTAAGATAATGGAGTGGTAAAATTAAAAAGGCCTGGCACCTTGATGTCAAATAGGATATTATTAAGAGTTTGTTCCATGTCATGTGGTGCAATACTTTATTTTAGTTCACATTGAGACAGTGGGTGACTTACTTTGAAGTAGACTATCAAACTATAGCAATAATTAGCAGCCTTTAATGAGAAAATATAGCCTGTGCTACTCTATGCAGGGTTTTCAAAAGACTATGTGAAAGGTGGATGTGGACGTGTGACCAGACATGGTAAAAAAAAAAAAGAACCAGATGTCTGTCCTTCAGTATGCAGTGACAGACTGCCACCCTTATTCCACATTATGCTACTATCTATGACACACTCTATGCAGGGATTATGCCACAGTAAGGCCACCTCACAGGGCTGAAGAGCAGGGAGGGAAGCTGTCAGGTCACAAGCCAGCAAACCTGAAACAGAAGTAAAACAGACGCACGGGCAAGAGAAATGGTGATCTGTGCAGCTTGAATTTCAGGATATTGTTTTACTAAGAGAAGGGGTGGGATGCCAGAAAAGTGAAATTTCCATGTTCGCAAACCCCTTAAAATGAGCAAAATTATCCTTCTGTGTCCCCTTTACATTATGCTAACAACAAAGACAAGATCCCAACAACAGCAAGCTTCAATCAACCTAGACTTGTGCTCTTCTGCACAGTGTTAAGGACAGTATTGCCCCAAAATCTCAAATTTAAAAAAAACATTTCGTAGATTTGATCGAATTTCAGCTGTATGAACATTTCGATCAAATCTACCATACGGTGCCATTGAATCGAACAAGGGGAGTGGGAGTTGTGGGGGTGTCCCCTGCCCCCTTGTTTGTTACACTGGTACTGGGAGTTGCGGGAGTATGCCCCGCTTCCTGTACAATAAAGTTGCACCCAAAAGAAAGAGGACACTGCATCGCCGGTTCCCATCCACGTAAGAGAAGGGACCCAGTGTCGCAGGGAGATGGGGGAGTCGGCGGCAGACAACCAGGTGTGCCACCAACAGATAAGTAGTGGGCGGGTGGGGGATTTGGATTAGGTCATGCACCTAAAATCATGCGTCATATCACCACAGTTCGCATTTTGAATTCGGCATTTTCGAATTCGAAATCCTGCGTTGCGGTAAAATCATGTAGATCCGTTTAGGACACTGTTTTTCTCCCAGAAGTGGTCTGATCTTTACACCTTCCCCAGTACCTGAATGCCACTGTGTTGCTGGAAAGAAAAAAACAATGCCCAATAAACCACTGAGAGCAAAGCCATTCTACTTACTCACCCAGACCACAAGTACCTGGAAACAACCCGAGTCTAAGCTAAAGAAAACCAGAAGGAAATAGGAGCACTTTTAAATGAGGGTGGATTTTCAACCATGGCTGCCTTGGGAGTGAAGGACCCGGAGTTGGCTTCCTGAAGGTTTCTGAAGCCTGCCGGGACCTTTATGGGAATGGTTATAGCGGAGTGAGAGACAGGAACCCTCTTAGGGTGAACGCTTATGGGAGTTAATGTGCACAATCCAGCCTTTGTATGTCCTTTTCGATTTGAGCTGCAGTCACCATGTCCTGGTAATGGAGGGCAGCGTGCAAATTTGAGGTCAAAACAGGGGTGTGGAGTCCAGTTTCCAGATTACATTTTAAGGTCTACTTTCTGTTCTTGTGTTTGTTTTTTATTTGCTTTTTTAGGGGAATGCTACCGGCCACCTATTGGCAGCTAGAGAGTAAAGCAAAATGGCATAATGAAACATCACATACTATAACCTGACTTAACATGATCTAAGCAACTTGTATCAATGGAAACTGGAATCATGTCCTAAACAAATACGAAAAGAAGCGGTGAATAAATACATAAAATGCAAGTGAAAAACAATCAAAATTCATACAGATCAGAATGAACATGCATTTGACTCTTGGAACAAAGCACATAGGTCCCAGCAGAAAAGAAACATGACGAGTTCATACATCTTAAAAACGTGACATAGCCTAGCATAACAAAACACAGTGGGCCTCATTACGACCCTGGCGGAGTGGGTTTACGCCAGCGTTATTCGCGGCGGACCCGTCCGCCCTACTACGAGTTTCCGTAGCGCCATGGAGCGTTTTCCGCCTGGTTTTTCCGGGCGGAGAAATCCATGGCGCTACGGGACCTTGTCGTTAATTACGCCACCGTATTTTACGGTGGCGTAATTAACGCCTTCCCCACTCCCATTATACCGTATGGGGCAAAAATGGGAATGGGGAAGGGTAAAATGGGGGATGGGGATTTACCGCCCCGCCAAGGTCGGAATGGGGCGGAAAATCCGCCAACCCCCATGGCGCTATCGGCAGCTTTCCGCCGTGCTCCATGGTGCATTTTGCACCGCGATTTCCGCCAGGGTCGTAATGAGGGCCAGTGTAATTTAATTGGGTATTAAAAGCAGGTCTATGATTACCCCCTTGTAACTTAGCCTTAAAGTTTTCCAAAAAATTCCGAGGTGCTATATGTTATATTTAGAATGTTTTGTAAAGATTCGTCAAAATGCGCCAAAGTTATAAGCATCTGAAAAAGTGTTCTTCCTGTCGGGAAACCAATTTAGGCCTAACTATTGGGTCACACTTGATATATATATATATTTATTTCCCACCCTGCACATTCCTCTCTCTGACCCTGTTTGTTTGCATTGTCAGGATTTCCTAAAATAGCCTAACGTCCGATCCATGTTCATGTATAGTGTAATGTGAGAAAGGTGGGTGGGGTGCGTTAGTCAGATAGCAGGAAGGCAGGTGCAGATACCTTTGATGTTGATGGATGCAGTTTGGAAGCACCCGTTATCTGTGTGCCAATATGAAAATCTCTATGTTGACAGCATGGTTGTTGATAGAAAATGGGTAAGGTCTGAATCTTTTGAGCACACTAGACCTGGAGGTCATCTGAAGGAATTTCAGAGGTGTGAGGATGGAAGACTTTAGTAGTGATGAGTTATTTTAGGGATGGCCGGGGTGGAGATGAAGGGCAGGGACAGTGAGGGCGGTGTCGGCTCATGGTTTGGTTGTAGATTTACCTGAGATTAAGGTGGGGTCCAGTGTCACGCAGCAGAGGATCCATTAATTAAATAGATTTCCCAGAGATGGTAGTGCCTAGAGTTTTTAAAATTGCTTGACATATATTAGCCCAGGTTTCTGCTGCACAGTTTTTAGCCGGTTGCTATTATTTTTAATTTCATTCAAAGTGGTTGGTTGAAAAGCCAAGTCTTGAGCTGTTTCCTGAAAGTCAGGTGGTTCACTTCCAGGCAAAGAGGTTTGGGTAGGGAGTTCAACATTTGCATGGGCAAAACTGAACATTTCTTGTTGAGGTTGGGGACTAATATTAGTGCAGCATTGCTGGACCCAACCGTTCCGGAGGGAGTGCAATGTTGAAACTTACTTCTGAAGAAGGAAAGGCTCCTTCCATGGTATGAACAATGGGCGATTCACAAGGTTTTGAAATTAACCCTCTTTTTTTAATGGGTTTCCAGTGGAGAATACGTAAAGCTGGCGAGATATGTTCAAATAGCTTCTTTCTGAGAATCAATCTTCCTTACTAGGTAATGTGGGAGTTCAAGGTCGAGGCTGTTAGCATAGTCTGGTTTGGATAGAATTAGAGAAATTATGACCCTGGCCCTCTGGATGAATTTTAAGTAAGATAATATGCGGTTTAGCATGTGCAGCTGGGAGAAACATTGCTAAGTACCTTATATATGGCACCAGCATCTGGGACTGCTCCAATGTTTTTAATGTTTTCTTATCTATGTGTTTCTAGTTGAAATGACTCTGCAATATATACAAAATGCAATCAATAAATAACTAGATTTTATGTTTCTATGCTATTTGTTGGCCTTGTAACCCCTGCCGTTGGTGCCTTTGGCAGTAACCTAGAATTGCTGTGCTGTAACACAGGCTCAGCTGACAGAACTATAAACGTTAATAAGCGAAGGCAAGGAGGAATCGGGGACTGCTGGGACAGTAAATAATAAATAAGTCATAGCTGGGTGGGAAAGAGTAGCTGTGAATGTTAATTAGATGGGGACTAGGAAGGGGCTGCCATGCTAGTGAATGTTAAGGGGAAGCGAGAAGTGAGTGGGTGCCCGAACAGTGAACTATAAAAGGATCAGGACTGGAAGAGGCGTAGGAGCTGCCATGTTAGTGACTGTTTTACCATGTAGCTTCTAAACGTTCGTGTTCTTTTTCTTTTATGTGCATGGATTCTGTTCTGTTGTTGCAGAGCTACACAGTGCGAGACAGAGACCGATTGCTGGTTTTGCTCAGTGGTTGAAGAGGGCGCGAGCAGTTGGGAGCGGTGCTCTACTAGTTTTTTTAATTAGGCCTTACGGGTCCCATGCTTTTATTGTAAAAAGAAACGTCTCTGGAATGGTTTCGTTTCAAAATAAAATTGTGGGAAGCAGTTGAAACTTGCACTTCAGTGCACTGAACTGAACATTCCCTTAAACAGCAGGTGCAAGTGTTTGGGGATTTGTATTATGCATGGAAAGGGGCGTGGTGATGAAGTTTGTGGGGAGTGGGTGCAGGCCAGTAGGGAACATAGTTCCAGTGCTTCTTTTCGTACACTTCGAACACTGTTTTTTCTCCAAATGAGAACTCAGTTACCCGCACGGGGTCAGGTCTCGCTATTTCCGCACGTGGTGATGTATGACGTCACCTATGCATGAATGCATTGCATCTGTCTGTGTAAGAAGTGTCCTGCCAAGCTGGGGTACACAAACTACCTCTCACAGATGCTGACTAACTCAAGGAAACCCCCTGAATTCCTCATGTTTTTGGATCATACTGAGTGATGTCCTGGAGAAATTGAAGATGTGTCACAGTGCCAATGAGATCAGACCACAAGCACAGCTTTCAGGATTCCCCATGCCGTGCGTGAGAATGTCACCCAGTCCTGTTTTTCCCCTTGACTTCCGGGACTTGTAGATTTCTCTTTCACATGTAATTTTAGAAAAACTTCAAGTCCCAGGATTCCAAGAAAAAAACAGTATTGGATGACTTTCTCATGCGCGGCACGGGGAAACTTGAGAGTTTTGCATGAGATCCCCTAGCGCTGGTCATTGGGCCGGATTTTCCCAGGTCTGGGATCTGGCAAAAACTGTTTTCCCGGATCTGGGAAATACATTTGTGTCCTCTCATGTAATTTTCTGGTTTTGCTACCAAAGCCAAGATTTGCATCAAGGTGCAGTGCTTAATTTGTGGCGGTGTTTGCCAGTGTCCAGCCTTGGCACATATTTTATAGCGGGGCTGAGCACCTGCGCTTCCGATGTTTGCATTGCATGACCTCTGTGTCTGCCTCTAAGTGTGCATGCGTGTTTCCTACTGACTCCCACCCATGCCTCTACTTTCATCACCTTCTCTTCTTGACATTCAGTCATAGAGGGTCTGCAGCTCTCCTACAGGATCCCCACAGGCACTTTGATGACCGTGATGCACTCTTGACCCCTCAAAACATCCACCATCATCAGTTCTCTGCAGTCTGGCAGACAATAAACAAACTTATTAAGCTTGAGCCTGGGCCTCACTGCCTTCAGCAGAGTCACGGGCAATGATTTAAGAGGCAAGATAGCTTTTTTGATAGCTTTTTTGTGAACATTCTTCAAGTGTCCATGTGTGCTCTATTGCCTTAAATAGGAAAAGGCAGACAAGAATCTGCAACTCTTGTACAAATGTGCACACTAGACTGGCTAACTCAATGATATAACTGAGCAAACTGGGAGCACAAGTTGTTCAATATAATAATGGGGTGTGGGTTTGCGGAGGAGCTGAAAGAGTGAAGGGAGCAGTCCAGAGGCCCATGCTGTGTGGCTGTTTTATTTGACAGGGCAGGCACTACCAAAGCCGATATTGTGACTACTACGTGGAAATCTGGAAGCACAACATGATGTGGGGCTAGTTTGCAGAGGACATTGATGCATGAAGGGATCACTGCAGAGGCCCATGCTGTGGCTATTCCATGTGAGGGAGCAGGCACTACCAAGGCACATATTGAGACTATGGAAGTCTGGGAGCGCAACGTGATGTGGGGCTAGTTTGCAGAGGACATTGATGCATGAAGGGAGCACTGCAGATGGCCATGCTGTGTCTATTCTATGCGAGGGAGCAGGCACTACCAAGGCACATATTGAGACTATGGAAGTCTGGGAGCGCAACGTGATGTGGGGCTAGTTTGCAGAGAACACTGATCATGAAGGGAGCACTGCAGATGGCCATGCTGTGTCTATTCTATGCGTGGGAGCAGGCACTACCAGGGCACATATTGAGACTATGGAAGTCTGGGAGCGCAACGTGATGTGGGGCTAGTTTGCAGAGAACATTGATGCATGAAGGGAGCACTGCAGAGGCCCATGCTGTGTCTACTGTATGTGAGGGAGCAGGCACTACCAAGGCACATATTGAGACTATGCAAGTCTGGGAGAGCAACGTGATGTAGGGCTAGTTTGCAGAGAACACTGATCATGAAGGGAGCACTGCAGATGGCCATGCTGTGTCTATTCTATGCGAGGGAGCAGGCACTACCAGGGCACATATTGAGACTATGGAAGTCTGGGAGCGCAACGTGATGTGGGGCTAGTTTGCAGAGAACATTGATGCATAAAGGGAGCACTGCAGAGGCCCATGCTGTGTCTACTGTATGTGAGGGAGCAGGCACTACCAAGGCACATATTGAGACTATGTGGAAGTCCGGGAGTGCAACATGATGTGGGGCTAGTTTGCAGAGAACACTGATCATGAAGGGAGCACTGCAGATGGCCATGCTGTGTCTATTCTATGCGAGGGAGCAGGCACTACCAGGGCACACATTGATACTATGGAAGTCTGGGAGCGCAACGTGATGTGGGGCTAGTTTGCAGAGAACATTGATGCATGAAGAAAGCACTGCAGAGGCCCATGCTGTGTCTACTGTATGTGAGGGAGCAGGCACTTCCAGGGCACATATTGAGACTGTGGAAGTCTGGGAGTGCAACATGATGTGGGTCTAGTTTGCAGAGGACCTAGATGCATGAAAGGAGCACTGCAGAGGCCCATGCCGTGGCTATTGTAAGGGCGAGGAAGGAGGAGACTGGCACACAGGTGGCATGGTTGTTGCTAAAGACTTTTATTCTGAAAATTAAAGGAGGAAAAAATCCTAACTGTCACTAACTCTAAGAGGGGTTTCCCTAACTCAACTTAATACCAACGATATGTCAGAATGTCCGAAACCAAAAGTCCACCATCCTGTGTTCAACCCTATTTCCTTCCCTTATACCCTTAACTAAAGATCAAATGTCGGTGAATCACTTTAATGTGGAAAAACGTCTTTCTTTTCCCTCAAAGTGGACTGCCATGCCAGTAGCGTAGAGGGACTATCTTATGAGGGAATGACTCCCTTCTCCAGGTTGTAGTGCTCTTCAAAAGGGCATCACAAAACGTTCCAAATTGAAAAGTCTCAGTTCACAAAATAAAGAAAAGTTCCTAGGCAAAACCTTGATGCCAAGAGGATTACTCCCTTCCCTCAGGCCTTTCTCAGTTTTCTGAAAATGCTAAGAGAATGACTCCTTTCTGCTGGCCTTTATCACAATGTTTGTAAACACAAAGGTGGGGAAATGTCTCCCTTCCCCTGACCTTTCTCAGGTCTTTCTTGATGGTTCAATAAAAGGTGGGGGCATGTCTTCATTCCCCTGGCCTTTCTGAGGCCTGTCTTAGCAGTTCAATAGATTTCCCTGGTGCACCCTCCTGCTAAGGAAAGTCTTGGGTCTCAGATCCTTTCACAGCTTTCACTTACTCTTATGTATGGGTCCCAAACACCTTTCACTTGCTTACTTCCGTTCGGGTCCCAGACCCCTTTGTGATTCTTTATCTGGTCCCAGACACTTTTGGTGCAGTTTCGCCTGTTGGAGTGCCAGACCCCTATTGCCTGGCTACTTTTGTTTGGTCCCAGACCACCGTATGATTCTCTCTTGGGTTCCAGACCATTTTAGACAGCTTTCTTGTGCCCCCACGAGGTCCTGGGCAGCCCCCGTACCTTCTGTGTGGGCTCCCAGTTGTTATCCTCAGTCCCGAGCTTCTCTGTATCTTCTGATGGCTCTCCGCTGTTCTTTTCTTTTGGCACGCTGCCATACCTGACTTTCCCGCACTTCCAGGGAACTGGGCTGCGTGTTCTGTTCGACCAGACAGGGAGCAACACACAGCTCACCCCAAAACCACCAGAAGCCCTCTTTCCATCTTAGGCTGCCTGCAGAGGTCAGCAGACCCCAAAGAAGCATCCAGGATTGATCTAACGACTGCCCCTGTCACCTCTGACAATGCTACTTCTGGGTTACTTGGGTATATAAGCATTGTCCTTTGGGCGTCCATTTGCCCAGGTGTCAAGAGCAAAAGGAAGACAGAGCTAAGTGTTGCTACTTTATCCTTCTCGATTTCGTTCTGTGTTCCCTGTTAGCCACTGTTTGCCACAGGTTGCCACAAAAATACCTTGCATACAGCTCACAAAAAACATTCAAATCTAACTCCAACACTCCATTAAAACAACTATTTGCATACACCAGCGAGTAGGCCAGCTTCCTAATGACTGTACTGTCTCTTCACACTTTGCTACTCACCTATAAGGTATACCCTCCTGCTCCTCCTGCTGCTCCTCCTACTCACCTCTTCCTACGTTTCTCCAATCACGCTACAACTTCCACCTTTCCTATCCCTATTATAAAACTTGAAACTCCTCAAGAAGAAGAAAGAGTCAGAGAAGCTCACAACAAGGGAAGGACCGCGAAGAAGACGGTGGGAATGGAAGACGATATGCCCCAAAAAGACACACAATTGACACAAGTAATGATGGAAACGAAATGGCGGCCAGCCCCGCAGTGGATAGGGATACTACTTTCCCAACGGGAGATGAGAAACAATGCACCAAAGGGGCGGAAGTGACAACTGTTCCAATAACCAGCCAGCATCCACGGCCCGGCAGGGGACATCCACCAGAATCCGGGTGAGAACACAGGGATGAATGTGGGGTTTAGGATTCCCCGCGCAGTTAATCCTGAGTATGCAGAGGGCTAGGAGTGTAGGGCATTTTGCCCACGCAACCTTAGGTACATGGGTCTTCCTTTGGACAGTTTTTGGGGAGTTGAAGAGTTTACAAGTAACGGGGGTAAGTGGGAGGGCAAAGAGTTGGACAAGGGGGGAGAGCCAGGAGAGAGGAATGGGTATAGTGACAGGATACCAAGAAGCAACTCTAATATGGGGGACCAGAGATGGGAGGGCTGACAATTCTTTTTTTGGGGTCTGAACACCCTGGTAAAAAGGAAAAAGGTGGAATAATGTCTCTGAAGAGATGGGTACGATATTATAATGCTACAAGAAATTCATATCAGGTTGAAAGATAAGGCAAAACTATACCTAAAGGGATACAGGCAAGCCATACAATCTAACGTGATGAAAAAAAAACGAGGGTCCTCACGGCTTTTCACAACACCCTGAAGATACAGGTACATGACACTAGAACAGACAAAGAGGGAATATATATCTTTGCAGATGTGACACTCGAAGGACACCAACAGACACTAGCATCTATTTATGCACCAAACACGGGATAGGACGGTTTCATGAGGGACACCCTGGGGAAACTCTAAGAATTTGCTAAAGGAGAGATAGTTCTGGGAGGGGATCTGAATATAGCATGGCAACCCAACATAGATGGCAAATTAGCCCTACTACTTCTCCTTGATTTATCAGCAGCATTTGACTTGGTCAACCACCATATCCTCAGTCAACACCTCAAAACTGCTGCTCATTTCTCGGACAAAGCCACTACCTGGATCAGATCGTTCTTGAACAATAGGTCCATGAGGGTCTTCTCCCCCTCTGCCTCGGCCGAACCATCACCAGTCCCATGTGGGGTCCCCCAAGGATCTTCTGTTTCTCCCACACTCTATAATGTGTTCACCAAACCTCTATTTGACATACTTGACTATCTGGGTGCCACATACACCAACTATGCTGATGACAGCCAGATACTTATTCCTATTATGGGGGACCACACTATAGACACTAAGGCTCTGAATGAGGTCTATCAAGACCAACACGAGCTCTGTCTCAATGATGACAAGACAGAGCTCCTCATCCTCGGCTCACAGAACCAGATTAACAAATTGGACCGGCCTTCAAAGCATTCAACATTGATGGTAACACTATCCAGGTCTCTAATAATACCAAAACCCTCGGAATCTACCTCGTTTCCACACTTTCACTCAACAGACAAACTAATGCTGTAATTGCAGCCTCCGCATACACCTGCAAACTGATCTCAGCCTGCCACCTTTTCCTTACCACTCCTAAAAGCATTATTGTCGCCAGGACATTGGTTATGTCTAAACTAGATTACTGTAATGCACTGTACCTAGGGACTAGTCATCGCAACCTAAACAAACTCCAGGTTACTCAAAACAATGCCTTTAGGGCTGCCATGAAATTTCCTAGATCTTCACACATCTCGGACACTAGACGAAGCCTTCATTGGTTATCGGTCACCCAAAGAATTATCACTTAAAATGCTCGCCCTCACACATAAAAGTGTGAACAATCAGGCTCCCACTTATTTGGTAAACCGCTTTGTTCATCACTCTTCTACACGCCCGCTGAGATCTGCCCAAACGCATGGACTCAACGTACCAAGATACAAACTTTCAGATCACACCCCCTTGTGGATAGAGATCACAGTACAATAGATAAATATCACCTCATTCGCTTAGGTGACTTTCACCTTCCCTCTCCAACCACTTCTCAGAAATCTGAACTTCAGTCTTTTCTTAGTGCACACGGTCTCTCCACTCTATCCATAACCTACCTACCCACACAAGGGGCAACTTTTTGGATACCTTATTCATCTCCACCTCTCTCTCAGCCACTAATACTTCTGTCACACCATCCATATCTGATCACTCAATTGTTTGCACCACCATCTCCTTTCTACCCTCTGACCTTTCCTCACCACTTACTTCCCCGATTACTAAAAGGAAATGTAAACCTTCTGCCATTCCCCCATTCTCTCCGACCTACAGTTCTCTCTCTTCTCCTTCACACCCAATGCCCCTTCCGCCAACACTGACTTCTCCAGCTTCCAATCCCTACTATATGACTCATTCTCCTCTCACATCACACTGCTTACTTTCACCTCCAAGTCGCAGCATCCTGAGCCATGGGTCACCCCATTCGTATGTTCTCTCCGCACAGACATGTGTTGGCTGTGCAAATGGAGGCTCTGCAACTATACCTCTCTGCCCTGAACTCTCTCAAGTCCATTCTTGATGGAGCAAAAAGGGAATTGGGCTTATGGCCCTTAGGAACATGCATGTGGAATGGATGGGATCACACCAGAGTAATTCTGAGTCCAAATAACAGAACCAACTCAGAAAGATGGCAAGTACTGTTTCATTTGTTATCTAAAACAGGGAGGTTACAACGAACATCAACAGACGTATGCTCAGTCTCTCAACGATCTTTACACAAAATACAGTTCATACACTAGATAATGCGTCAGAATGACATCATACTACATGGCAATAGTGATCAAGGATCGCGATTGGTTAAGGGAAACAGCTAAGTATACATTTCTATAGGAGCTAGGATTGTTATTGGCTGTCCGTTATCAGGTGGAAAACCTATGCCTACCTCCAAAAACATGTAATTTCAGAAACATTAGCTACAATGTTTCTCATTGGCTTTCATACTATAAAGGTCCTTCGTTATATGTACTGATATAATTGGTTGGCATGCTTGTGCCATGTCTGGAACATTCAGTTTATCTATCAGCACGTAAGCCAGACCCAGGTGCAGGGATATAGGACATGAAACTACTGCATCACCCAATTAGCCCAGCATCTCTCATCGTCCATGCCTTCTGTCATGAAATTGTCTTTGTTCCTGGCCTTACAGAATATCCTTGTTTTTGAGAATGCACGGGAATGAGGGTACTCACTATCATGTCTGGGAGTTCAAGTTCAAGCTCTATTTCCATCCTATGCTCATGTGACAGGAGACCATGATTTGTTTCATTTTCAGCTTTTAAATGCTCTAAATGAATTGAAGTTTGGCATCCTTTGTGGTCTATCTTTCACCTCAATGCAAGAAGGTCCATCCTCTGTATACTCGTTCTTCTTCAGAATAGATAGCTGACCTTGCTTCTTGAATCTTGACTCCAGGCCAGGCAGCATTGACAGCTTCACCAGCCTATTATTCTTGCTGCGACACAGTTTTCAATTCCAGCTTCATGGACTCTGGCCTACTAAATTCATGA
This sequence comes from Ambystoma mexicanum, assembly GCF_040938575.1. Lineage (NCBI taxonomy): Eukaryota > Metazoa > Chordata > Amphibia > Caudata > Ambystomatidae > Ambystoma > Ambystoma mexicanum. Next base: position 1,203,828,517 of record NC_090934.1, on the reverse strand, counting down.
TACCAATGTCCAGTTTCTATACAATGGCGGCTTCACCTGCATTCTATTCACTACTCATAGCTAGCTTCTATGGTGACTTAGCCTACCTTGCGTTTCAGCGTCTGTACATTAGTTTCTTCAGAATCTGTACATTATCTTCAGCTGGTATCTCAGGACGTCATGCACAATTCTTTATGACATCATCGATTTGTTGGTTAGCTTCTTTTCATACTCCTTTAGGTTTTTCCTCCTGCAGGTTATCATCACGTCAAGGGTACATTCAGTAGGGTTGTCTCAATATGTATCTTCTTTCAAACATTTGCTGGAAGTCTCGATACACTACCTTAATAAACTACCTTTATGTATCCAAAGAGTGTATCCTGGACTGGCTCTATTTGTAAGACCACAACCAACAGACCTTCACCTCCACCAACCAATCGAAGTAATATCCCTCTTAGCGATTGGCTCTGATATAATGTTAATTTCAGACATTAGACCAAGCACTAAAAGCTTCTTTGGTTTTTGCGTTTCTATCACAGCCTGTAATGTGAAAGCAGCTATTAATGACTGTACGATCAAAGACCAACAGGTTACCTGTTTTTAGAGAGCAACATTATTGTGTGTTTTTCTAAAGAATGACCTATAAGTGTGTCGTCTCCTGACGAATGTTCACCATTAAATGGAATAGAACAGAAGCATGTTGAGATACATGCCTAGGCTAACAGGTTAGACAATATATGTGCTCTAATACTAACAGCACTGAGACAAGACTACGTCATTAAAGAACATAAATTGTACATGTCTTAAAAACCATGCATACTACTACTCAGAAGTATGTTAGATTATTGCTAGGTTACAGTCACTATGTTAGAGTTCTATTCATGATTACAATTGTTTTACTGTAGTTATCCATATTTTGACTTTTTACCTTAGGGACATTTAATATTACTTTGGAACTAATAAAATTATATTTTTCTGGATTTATTTACTGTTGGTCCGACCTTCCTGCTCGCCATTAAAGGCTGGGATTACTCTACCCCTTAGTGTTTTATATTAAGCCAATGGACATCGACATTTTTGCTCCCAGCTTAAATATCCAACTGCCTCGGTTTTTCCGCTGAAGGCCAGACTCAGACACCTCAGTCATAGATGCCTTTCTTCACAATTGGGGAAGAACCTTGCATTAGACTTTACCCTTTTCTCAAACACCAAGAGTTCTGCTGCAGGTGTGAAAACAACATGTAACTGTTATACTGGTGATACCCTTCTAATGGGCCCAGGCTTACATTCCAGTTGCCCTTAGGATGTGCATTGAGGTACTCATATTTCTTTCTTTTATCTCATAGTTGATTTAGTTCCCTCTACCTGGGCGGAACATTTTCTCTTCTGTTTTGGAAGTTTTCAGGCCTTTCAAATCTTCCCAGCAAATTTTGTCACTGGCTTAGGAATTTCTACAGGATGCCTGGGAACACAGAATCGTTACGTCTCTGCTTGGAAATCTTGGGTTAGTCGGTGTCCGTCTAGACATCTAGATCCCTTTTCAGCCTCTGAAGTGGAGGTCGTAAACTTCCTTGGTGATTTGGATTCTGATCCGTCATATCGGAGTGTGAATGTTTATATGTCTGCCATTTTGACTCAACATCATCTGCTGAATGGTAAACTTAACTGCAAACATCCCTTGCTAGGTAAGCTAATTAAGGGCATAGAATTTGGAAAGCCTCCCTAATCCAGGTATTCAGTGTTGTGGGATGTGAAGTCAGTTCTGTGACTTTTTTTGGGGAATGGGCTCCCAATGAATAACTTTCCTTACATAAAAGCTTTATATGCCTGTTTGATTTCTTTCACACCGGTCTCGGATATCAGAGTGTTGGATATGGATGGTTGTTCTTCCACGCTTGGAGGTGTGTGTTTCACAATATTGCATCGGACTAAGACAGGTTGCAGGTTGGTAACATATACAATATTCAATGATTTTTCTAATCCATTTGCTGTACTTTGTCTAGAGGGTCTAGAGGGTCTCCAGTTCTTAGTTGTTGTTTTCGTATAGAAAGCGCCTATAGATAGCTCCATAAGCCTGTGTGCTCTCCCCCTCTCACTAAATGAATGAGGTGGGTTATGTCTTAGGCAGCTGTTCATTTGTTGTATTTTGGGGCCCATTGCTGTGGCCTCTAAGACCTTTTGGGCAGGCACCTGTATTAAGGACATCCTTAGAGCAGCTGGTTGGTCTAATGGGTTGGTGTTTAGCAAAGTTCACTGTAAACATGTTGGCCATGTTTCTACAACTGCATTATCAGCATTTTGAACTTGCATAATAGTAATCATCCATGCCTTGCTATTAAATGGTAATTTTGCTAGTACACAATGGAAAAATTGAGACTTATAAAGGGCACCGAGGCGACTATTATCCCTGCCTGGAAATCAGCATTTTAGTTTTGCTATTCTTCTTGCCCCCCAGGGTCCTCATCCTTTATCAATACTATACGGCTGTTTTTTCAGATTGGAGCTTGGGCAGTGTCCTGAATCCCTTTTCATGTCTTCATGGATTGTCTTTGTCTCAGGATGTCTGGAATTCGTTTTTGATTCCAAGGATTGCAGCTTCATGAAAAGCAGAGTTGGGAAGGGGGTGTATCCGATTTATGAATTGAACACAAAGGGTGGATGACCGCTAATGTATGGTCTCTGGGAATTATGGGAATTTTAGAGTTATATCAAGGAGGAAGAAACTTTTTGAAATATTTTTTATTTTTGATGCTGTCAAAAATAAAAAAATACTCGTCTGGATAATCCGTGCCTCCATGCTATTAATAAAGTCAAGGCTTTTCCATTTAAAACTAGCAAAATCAGGATCTGAACTTGTCTTTCCTGCTCTAATTTGCGCCTAACACAAAATATCTCCTCATTCACTTCAAGTGGATCACTTGCGTGTAGTACAACTGCATTATTGTACCATGTTTGCTGCTAATATCCAAATCTCCACAGTCAGTGGTGGAGGTTCCTGTGGCTTTGCCCCGCATGCAGATGCATGTGGGTGGGTGGCCTTGCCTTCGGCTATCTTCCATAACAAGGAGTGTGATACATACCTGTGTTCCCCGACTGGCTTCTTGGTTTCGTAGGTGTGGCATGGACACTCTCATATGTTCTGCTGGAGATTATTAGATTAATTGTACAGTCGTTCTGTGATTTCATGGAAGTTCTTTGCTGCCCCGGCCTACCTGAAGTGGTTGACTAGCTCAAGAGGGCAGGGTTTGTCAGGGTGGTAGGGGGAACAGGCATGTCTTGAGGGCCTTCCAGAAGGCCAGGTGATCCTCTATGTATCGGATGTTAACATTGAATTCCGGATAGTAGGGGCTTGGACGGAGAAGGAGGATCCTCTAGTTCTAGTCATTGTGAAGGTGGGGATCACAAGGAGTGCAGTGCCTGAATGCAGGTTTCTGTTGGGTTGGTAGCGTGTGATTTTCTGTTGAAGGTATTCTGGGCCTGTCTTTTGGAGGGCGCAGTGAGTAATGCATATGGCTTTGAAATCAACCCATAGTCAGATCGGGAGTCAGTGGAGGAAATAACTGTTCCAGGGCGAGGGGTGGGCAGGTGCAGGGGGGTGGTGTGGTGGGAGCGTTCCTCCAGATGCTAGGATGTGTACTGAGTGTGGGGGAAGGGGGAGGGCAGGGGGGTTGGCAGCTTTTCTGGTGTGCCAAAGTGCTCCTCCGCTCTGTGAGTTAGTCGGCATCATGTAATGACTGCTGCGTCTTTTTGGTGACTAGCAGGGATGAGTTGTGATACTGTCACGCTATCAGTGCTATCTAATGGGTTGGTGTTTAGCAAAGTTCACTGTAAACATGTTGGCCATGTTTCCACAACTGCATTATCAGCATTTTGAACCTGCATAATAGTAATCATCCATGCCTTGCTATTAAATGGTAATTTTGCTAGTACACAATGGAAAAATTGAGACTTATAAAGGGCACCGAGGCGACTATTATCCCAGCCTGGAAATCAGCATTTTAGTTTTGCTATTCTTCTTGCCCCCCAGGGTCCTCATCTTTTATCAATACTATACGGCTGTTTTTTCAGATTGGAGCTTGGGCAGTGTCCTGAATCCCTTTTCATGTCTTCATGGATCGTCTTTGTCTCAGGATGTCTGGAATTCGTTTTTGATTCCAAGGATTGCAGCTTCATCAAAAGCAGAGTTGGGAAGGGGGTGTATCCGATTTATGAATTGAACACAAAGGGTGGATGACCGCTAATGTATGGTCTCTGGGAATTATGGGAATTTTAGAGTTATATCAAGAGGAAGAAACTTTTTGAAATATTTTTTATTTTTGATGCTGTCAAAAATAAAAAAATACTGGTCTGATAATCCGTGCCTCCATGCTATTAATAAAGTCAAGGCTTTTCCATTTAAAACTAGCAAAATCAGGATCTGAACTTGTCTTTCCTGCTCTAAATTGCACCTAACACAAAATATCTCCTAATTCACTTCAAGTGGATCACTTGCGTGTAGTACAACTGCATTATTGTACCATGTTTGCTGCTAATATCCAAATCTCCAGTCAGTCGTGGGGGTTCCTGTGGCTTTGCCCCGCATGCAGATGCATGTGGGTGGGTGGCCTTGCCTTAGGCTATCTTCCATAACAAGGAGTGTGATACATACCTGTGTTCCCCGACTGGCTTCTTGGTTTCGTAGGTGTGGCATGGACACTCTCATATGTTCTGCTGGAGATTATTAGATTAATTGTACAGTCGTTCTGTGATTTCATGGAAGTTCTTTGCTGCCCCGGCCTACCTGAAGTGGTTGACTAGCTTAAGAGGGCAGGGTTTGTCAGGGTGGTAGGGGGAACAGGCATCTCTTGAGGGCCTTCCAGAAGGCCAGGTGGTCCTCTATGTATCGGATGTTAACATTGAATTCCGGATAGTAGGGGCTTGGACGGAGAAGGAGGATCCTCTAGTTCTAGTCATTGTGAAGGTGGGGATCACAAGGAGTGCAGTGCCTGAACGCAGGTTTCTGTTGGGTTGGTAGCGTGTGATTTTCTGTTGAAGGTATTCTGGGCCTGTCTTTTGGAGGGCGCGGTGAGTGATACATATGGCTTTGAAATCAACCCATAGTCAGATCGGGAGTCAGTGGAGGAAATAACTGCTCCAGGGCGAGGGGTGGACAGGTGCAGGGGGGTGGTGTGGTGGGAGCGTTCCTCCAGATGCTAGGATGTGTACTGAGTGTGGGGGAACGGGGAGTGCAGGGGGGTTGGCAGCTTTTCTGGTGTGCCAAAGTGCTCCTCCGCTCTGTGAGTTAGTCGGCATAATGTAATGACTGCTGCGTCTTTTTGGTGACTAGCAGGGATGAGTTGTGATACTGTCACGCTATCAGTGCTATCAAATAGGAGGCTAGGTTTGGTGAAGCGCAGCTAGACTGTAAGGGGGTTGCGCTCGGGACGCAGCTAGGTACAATTTAGCACAGAGGCAGGTTGGCTATAGCTAAACAGTGGCTGCATTCAACATGTAGTTAGCTCAGGCCTGAGGCTGTAGTCTGATGTTCAGCCAGAAGCAAGCAGTGGCTAACTCAAATATCCAGCTAGATTAAGAACATAGGCTATACGTGTATGTATTCATATTTAAACCATCATTAACATGATAGCAGCAGCAGCAAAAATACAGTGGCAGAGAACAAAAGCCTAACCAAGCCATGTCAATAGACCACCCCTATGATGAAGCCAAAGACTTAACTGCCCCAATGGTTTGCATCTTCGTTAAAAGACAACTATTCTCTGAATTGGGGTGGAAGATGCATCAATGGGCAAAACAAACTTGGAAAGTCTAATAGCAATTCAGCCACCTGACTTCAGAGGAAGCGGATAAGTCAACAGCACACAAGGTGTAATGGTGCCACTCACTACCAGCTTTCATAAAGGCCATCCAGTCCCCCAAAATGTTGAGGCAGGCTCCACCCCTGATGCCCCTCCTTTTTCTGCACCCATGTTGCTCTGTAGGGGAGAGTGTGGAAAGAAGCTGCCAAAAAATGTCACCACCTGAAGCAGCGAAATCTGTGGTATTTCCATGGCAGAGTGGAATTATGGCGGGCTGCGGCAATCACTAGGCACAGTGATCCGTTGCTCCTTGGCACTAGGTTCCGTCTCAGCAAATGAGTTAAAATAATAATAATACAATAAATAAATACTGCAGGTGCCAGTGTTGGGACCCACGTGTCATCTTGTGCAAATTTCGCCATTCTCATTACCAGTCGAATGTACCCTGTCTGTTTCCCTGTGAGAAACAAACCACGAGGCGTGAACAGAGCCACGTGGCCGCTGGCGGGCTCGCGTGTAATTTGGGTGATGTAAGCGACACATGACGGAGACAGAAACCAGAAACGTTTCCCTCTGCCCTCTCAGCCGCGGACGTGCTGCAGGCATTGTGGTGTGACGACTCGCGGGCATGTAGGCTTATGTCCCAGGCCCCTGGCCGTATGAAATACGGCACGATGAAGGGCCTGGGAGTTTAGGCGTGGGGTGGGGGAGAATCGGCGGGAAAGCCGTAGGGAGGGGCGGCCAAATGGCGCCCACAGCACAAAAGGGACAGGAAACCCAGGAAATCACACCTGGGTAAGGTGTGAGGGGTAGCAGCAGGGGGCCGGGGGAAGCCCGGCCCCCAGGGGAAGAACAAAGGGCATGAGGAGTATAAGTAACCCCAGGAAAGGGGAGACAGCACAGACCAGGTAAGGAGCTCACCTCTCTCGGGCAAGCTCCTAGGGCCTGGAAAAGGGGAAAGAAAAAACGTTTACTCTTTGCGGGTTTACTGTTTTTGGCTTTCTCTTGTCGGTACAGGCTTGATTCTGAAGCAGCAGTGATTTTGCTTACCAGTACCGGAGCAGTGCGGGGACCATCGGGTGCCGGGGAAGATCCAGAGTACACAGAAGAAGAAGCAGGTCGGAAGCAGGAGGTCTGCGCAGAGGACCAGCCAGCGTGCACAGGAGAAGGTGTCGCAGCAGCGCCGGGCAGTGAACACCCGGCCGAACAGGCGTCCATCATCGGATCCAGGGAATAGGAGGACGGAAGCCGGGTGTCGGGGAGGAGATCAAGGAAAATCCAGGAAAGGCGAAGTGGAAGTTCCGAGGGGGCCGAGAGGAGGCCGGAGAGTGCACGACGATCGCGCAGGGCCAAGATGGAGCAGGAAGGAGGGGCCACCCGCCCACACGTGGCAAATTGAAAACTTGGGCTATGTGCGCCCGGGCCGTTGCCTAGGAAATCACGCTAGCTTGACGGGGCAGGGGGCACGGCTCCCAGAAGACAAACCAGGTTTTGTTAAAGGGGACTGCGCACACGAAAAAGACTCGGCCAATATTTATAACTCGCCTGATTTACAGCAAGCAGGGAAGGCAAGAGCCAAGGAATCAGCAGATAGTGCATGACAGCACGCACAAAAAGACACGGGCAGTCTTTCAAAGGCACAACTCGCCTGATTTACAAACAGGCACGGGAGATAAGACCCGAGGAGTCAGCAGATAGGGCACAACAGGGAGAGGAGAGAAAAGAAAGGAAGCCAGCCCTGCAGAAAGGAAGCATTCAGACACGAAGGATGGCAGAAGAGAGAGCAAAAAGGGCCCAGGAGTTCAGCGAATGGGCCAAGAAGGCAGAGAAGGAGTACGAGGCACAATGGTTGCTGGAAGTAATGCAGAAGGTGGAGAGGGCAAAGGCAGTGTCACCTTTGTTGTTTGTGGAGCCCAGCAGCAGCGAAGGAGAAGATGAAGTGCCCCAAGGACAGAAGAGGAGGAGAGAAGAGCCAAGGAGATTGCAGGACCAGCCAGAGGCACCCAGGAAGAAGAAGAAGAAGAAGAAGAAAAACAAAGGTACTGTGAAAATTGATGTGGGGAGAAAAATTGTAAAAATGTTGAAAACTTGTGTCACAGGTACGGGTAAGTCGCCCAGAACCAATGGCAGAAGGGGCTATAGGGGACCCATGGAGGTGCAAGGGTGTTCTTCATCAGAAGGAGGGAGTAGCAAGGAGGAAGAGAGGGAGCACTTAAGGGCTTGGGTAAAGTGGAGAGGTGTCGTGAGCAAGGAGAAACAGAGGGGGTGGGAGGGCAGGGGCAGAACCAGTAGAAACCCCGGTCCCAGCACCGCAGGGGGCACCAGTAATACCAAACCCAGAAGGGGCACCACAGGGTGCCAATCCGCAACCGGTAGCACCATTAGGAGCAACACCAGTACCAGGGGCAGGAAGCCCACTGCATGGGTTGGCGCCACCAGTGGCACCAATGGTACCAAAGCCCGGAGGGGTACCGCAAGGTACCAATCCTCAACCGGTAGCACCAATAGGAGCGACAGCGGTATCAGTGGCAGGGAACCCATCGCAAGGGGTGGCACCACCATTGGTAGCGGGGGCAGTTGCAGCAGACAAGGAAGGGGGACCAGTCATGATGAAGTACGGCAGACCAACAATAGGAAAGGATGCGCAGGGCAGGTCCATGAAGGCAATGGCTTGGTATATAAATGACAAGGTAAAGGAAAAGATATGGAGAAAGGAGTTTATTGATATTTTTTCTCTATTGGGCTGCCAGAAAAGGGGGATGGATGTGTCTATAGAGGACATAAAAGAAGATGAAAAAGGGCTGCTAAGGAGGTGAACAATAGTTAAACATTTTGACAACTGGATGGCAGCCTTCCAGATAATGTCCACAATTATAATGCAGAAATTCCCGGAGGACGGGGTAGCATTGGTGGCATATCAGCAGAGGGTGTTGAAAGTATACAAGGCATTCGCGGGGGATGCATGGCAAGAGTATGACCACAAGTTCAGAAAAGAAATTGACTGTTTTTCAGACATGGGATGGGATGAAGAAAATTTCAACCTTTACATATTTAACGTATTAAAGGAAAACTGGGAAACAAGGGAACGGAACTCAGGGGGGCAGCAGAAGAGGCAGTATTGGCAGAATAATTACAGATCTGATTATAGATACAATAACAGAAGATACAAAAGTAGCTATGACAGATCTAGGGATCAAAGCTTTCAGAGCAGGCAATATGGTTCACAGAGAGGGTGGCAGAACAACTTGCCACCAACTATGCAGGGAGGTGGCAGCGGGAACACGTGGACAGCACGGGCAGAGCCAGGGCAATGTCGAAATTTTGAAAAAGGGGTACCATGCAGTTGGGGCTGGAAGTGCAAATTCAGCCACAAGTGAGAGAATTGTAAAGGTGACCATAGCAGCTCCAAGTGCACAAGGGCAACAGCACCCAGCAACAGAAGCAACGAGAAACGGAACTAGGGGCGGGGGAGGGAAGGAGGCTACACCGGTAAAAATTGAGAGGATGGAAGGGTGGCTCCAGACATTCCCGGACCAGGAAGCTGCAATAATGATCAGACAGGGTTTTCAAGAAGGTTTTAACATCTCATTTATAGGGCAAGGATCACAGAATATCCCCAAAAAACCTAAAATCTGCTATGGAGAACAAAAAGATAGTGACCAGAAAAATCCAGAAAGAGGTGGAACTAGGTAGGATCGGGGGCCCTTTTTCAGTTTTGCCATTTGAAAATTTCATATGCTCACCGCTGGGGCTAGTCCCAAAAAAGGAGGAAGGGGAATACAAATTGATCCACCATTTATCATATCCCCCCGGGGCTTCGGTCAATGACGGCATTCCGCAAGACGAAGCAACAGTAACCTACTCTGACTTCCAGGAAGCAGTGGAACTAGCCAGGAAAGCAGGAAAAGGGGCATGGATGGCAAAAGCAGACATTAACTCAGCCTTCCAGCTTTTGCCAGTCAACAGCAAATCACAGAAGTGGTTATGCATGCAATGGGAGGGGAGTACTGCATAGACAAATGCCTGCCTATTGGCTGCACCATCTCATGTGCATACTTCGAGAGGGTAAGCTCATTCCTGCAATGGGCAGTCGCAAAAGAAATGGGGGAGGCCAAGATCGTGCATTACCTGGACGATTTTTTGTTCGTAGGGCCCAAAGGATGAAAACTATGCAAAGCAACGCTGGACAAATTTGTAGAGATAACAAGTGAGTGGGGTTTTCCACTGGCGGGGGAAAAAACAATGGGCCCAACACAGGTTATCCAATTCCTAGGGATAGAAATTGACTCAAGGCAGGGGGTATACCGGATCCCTGAGGACAAGGTAGCAGACCTGCTGAAAACAATAAAAGAGCTAAAAGGGAGAAACAAGGCTACGGTGAGAGAACTGCAAGCACTAGCAGGGAAACTAAACTTTGCTGGAAGGATCATACCACAAGGGAAAGTGTTCCAAAGAAGCATTGAGCTGAGAACAAGAGGGGACATGATGGGGCACCACAGGGTCAGGCTAGGGGGAGGAATTAAGAGAGACATAGAAATTTGGGCAGAATTCCTGAGGTTTTTTAATGGGTCAGTCATCTGGCGCTCACCTATAAACAATGAAGAGAAAAGGGTGCTGTTCACTGATGCGGCAGGTGGTTTTGGTTTTGGCGCAATACTAGGGAAAAGGTGGTGCGCGGAAAAATGGCCTGGAACATGGCAGGAGGCGGAATGGACAAAGAACATAACGCTCCTGGAACTCTTTCCAATCTGGGCAGCATTGTACACAGGGGCGGAAGAGCTAAAAAAATAAGGAGCTGGCAGTATGATCGGATAATATGGCAGTAGTGTACGTGTTAAATAAAGGTAGCGCGTCATGCCCAATAGTATTGGAATTGATGAGAGCCATCACACTGGAATGTCTAAAAATGAATGCATGCATAAGGGCGAGACACATCGCTGGAGAAGCAAATATGGTAGCTGATGCCTTATCTCGTTTTCAGTGGGGAAGGTTCAGGGAGCTGAGACCGGACGCCGACAGGGAACGAACGCCCACGCCACGGAAGGCCTGGGTCCCGTTAAAAGCATTGGAAAGGAAAGAACGGTTGGCCTCAAGGTCAACTCGAAAGAAGTTGGAGAACCACAGGGGATGGAACGGGTCATAGACAAACTGACCAGGAACGCCCTAAGGTACAAAACGGGTAAGCAGTACGAAAAGCATGTGAAAGAGGTGTTGTTGGAAACAAGAGTGCAAGATGTGGGGGAAATTTCAACTGAAAATGTGTGAATTTTTGGAAAAGGCATTTGCCAAAGGAAAAAAGAAAAGCTGGGCGGCAGCGCACCTAACCACAGTGGCATACACAACAAAGATAACCGGGGTAACAGATCCAACTAACAGCCCTAGAATAAAATATGCAATGAAAGGTTGGGCAAAGTTGGAGGGGAAGAAACCAGACATCAGAAGGCCGCTAAACTTTGGGAAGCTAGTGATTCTATTAAAAGTATTACAAAGTACATGCAGTAGCATATATGAAACAGCCTTGTTCAGGGCAGCATTTGCATTGGCATACTATGGGGCTTTTAGAGTAGGAGAACTAGTGGCCAGTAACACGGTAGCAGGAGATGGCCTGGCAAAAAGCAACATTAGTATGTGAAGCAAGGGTATGTCCATAATGTTAAGGAAATCTAAGACGGACCAAGCAGGGAAAGTAGAGCAATAGACCTCAATTGCATCAGAGAGAAGGACCACTGTCCCAGATGCATCACCCAAGAATTCCTAGATATTCGTCCGGAGGTCGACGGGCAACTGTTAATACATAGGGACGGCAGCGCACTCAGCAGGTACCAGTTTCAGGCGGTACTGAAACAAGCGGTGTCCAAAGCAGGATGGGATCCAGCTGAATTTGGAACGCACTCATTCAGGATGGGAGCAGCAACTTCGGCATGGGCAGGGGACCTGGGGGCAAAAGGGGTGAAAAGGATTGGGGGGATGAAGTCGCAATGTTTTAAAAAATACGTAAGACAGGAACTGATATGAAACGCTCTATTTTCCCCATTTCAACAGAGTCGGGCCCCTACAAGTCGGCATGGATAGGAGGGCATTCCTTCGTGATACAGGCAGGCAGATGGATTGAGGAAGTAAAGCAAGGACTCCACTTCAAGAGCACAATTACGTCCTGGTGGGGCCTCCCGAGGATGCACTGGGAGGACATCCACGACAGGTTGTCAGACCTGATCGGCTTCAGGGACACCCGAGAGTACCTGGTTATACACCTCGGGGGGAACGATTTAGTAAACACGAATAGGGGAGAGTTACAGAGAAACATCTGGGAGTCCCTGCATAGCATAGCACACAGTTGGTGGAAAACTGAAATCTTTATGTCTGAGGTAATAGCACGAAGAGTCTGGTATGGGGCGCATCGGAGGCAGGCAATCGAGACAGCAAGAAGGAAGTTAAATAAAGTAGTGGAGAAATATGGTGAGAGCACAGGGCTCCATTTCATAAAACACGGTCTCTCCCAAAACAATCCAGACATGTTTCACCAGGACGGGGTACACCTGTCAACAAAGGAGATGGGGGTTTTCTCTGACAACATTTTCAGGGCACTGCAGGAATGGGGATGCAGGTAGAGGCACTTTTGAGGGGTTCCTGAGCGGGCGAGGCAGCACCCACTCAGGTGTGGCGGCATGTACCCAGGAACAGAGGCCCAGGGGAACAAAGACTTGGGAGCAGTGGTCGAAGTGAGCGGGAGCGGTCGGGAGTGGTGCTCCTCTACTTTTTTAAATTATGTTTTACAGCTCCTATACTTTTATTTTAAAAAGAAACCGTTCCCGAATGGTTTCGTTTTAAAATAAAAGTGTAGGAAGACGTTGCAGCTTGCACTTTTAGTGCACTGCACTGAACGTTCCCTAAAACAGCAGGTGCAAGAGTTTGGGGATTTGGATTGTGTGTGGGAGGGCGCGTGGGGATGTGGTTTGTGGGGAGTGGGTGTAGGCCAGCAGGGAACATAGCTCCACTACTTCTTTTTGTAGACTTCGACCACTGCTCGGGAGGAGCCTTGGGCAACTCCAAAACTGGACACAAAGTGCCCAAAAGCAAACGATTGTGATATTGTTGTTGTTATGTATTTTCTGTAAGAAAATAAATTGCCTACGGCCTATAATTTTTTCCACAAACAAAATTGGTCGGCTATGTTATTTCTTAGGTAGGGAACAGATAACGGGAGCAAGGGGATCCCACACTACTCAGCCTATGCCCCAGGCCCCGGGCCGTATGAAATACGGCACGATGAAGGGCCTGTGATTTTAGGCGCGGGGTGGGGGAGAAACGGCGGGAAAGCCGTAGGGAGGGGCGGCCAAATGGCGCCCACAGCACAAAAGGGACAGGAAACCCAGGAAATGACACCTGGGTAAGGTGTGAGGGGTAGCAGCAGGGGGCCAGGGAAGCCCGGCCCTCAGGAGAAGAACAAAGGGCATGAGGAGCATAAGTAAGCCCAGGAAAGGGGAGACAGCACAGACCAGGTAAGGGGCTCACCTCTCTCGGGCAAGCTCCTAGGGCCTGGAAAAGGGGAAAGAAAAAACGTTTGCCACCCAACCCACCCTACAAGGATAACAAAAGAAGGAGGAGGCAAGCAGGAGCCAGAACGACGAGTACTTTCTTGCGGTACACGGTGCAAGAAAGTCGTAGGCGGCATGTGCCCAGGAACGGAGGCCCAAAGGGAACAAAGACTCGGGAGGAGCCTTGGGCAATTCCAAAACTGGACACAAGGTGCCCAAAAGCAATAAAATTGTGATATTGTTGTTGTTATGTATTTTCTGTAAGAAAATAAATTGCCTACGGCCTATGATTTTTTCCACAAACAAAATTTGTTGGCTATGTTATTTCTTAGGTAGGGAACAGGCACTACTCAGCCTAGGGGCAAAGGGGCTGTGTAAGACGTGAGTGAGGAATCCAGAATGGCCGGCAAGGGTGGGGAGGTGCCACCCGGAACGACGTGCATAATGACCTGCTGATTATTGCTGGCGCAGGGACCGTAGGCCTGTTGCAGACATATGGGACTTCTGCCTCTCTGCGAGGCCTTAGACTCCTGCTGCCTGGGTGGGGAAAGTCAGGTCACTGCAGTGGGTGTAAAGGTCTAAAGCAAAGCAGCTGAGCACTCCTTTCCCAGGGAGAATTATTTCTGGAGCGGAGAGCAAGGGTGATAGGGGTCACTTCATGACGCAGGTAATGGATTTGTTCCTAAATTGAACACAGCTGCTGTCTAGGAAACAAACACAAATGTGCGTGTCGACTTTTGCTGGTTCCTGAAAAGTTGGGCACCGAGATGCAGGCAAGAACAATTGCTGTCATAGTCGATAGGCCTGGCTTTTATGTGTCAAGTGCACATTTCAATGGCCAGCTACAGTCATTACATAGACACCTACAGACTAAAATTCACAGATATCGCCTCCTACGCCCCGGTAATATTGTTTTATGACAGACACAGACTCATATGGTATATGATATGGCATTTATAACGCGCCTATACACAAGTGTTTCAAGGCGTGATGAGGCAAGACGGGGAACAGAGGGGAGACAGAGATAACGATCTTACTAGGCCAGGTGACATTGAGATTGCGCAAGTGCAGAGGAGGGGCACTGGCGTAACAGGGGTCCCGCACCGACCACATTTTCTGGAAGGGGGCCCCTCTTGGAGTAAAACCAAAAAAAAAAAAAAAAGCAACTTTTTTTTTACATTTTCTTTTTGAATTGACTCTGCAGAAATTATTTCTGTAAGAGAAATAATTTCTTTATGAAGGCAGAGTGAATACAAAAAGTCTGGTGGCTACCTCCATCCCATGACATGAAGACCCTAGCCTGGAGGCCTCCATGTCATGGGGTGGAGAAGCCCTATGACTTCAAAAATAAATAGTTTATTTTTGAAGTCACTCTGCCTTCATAAAGAAATGATTTCCATTATGGTTCAGTCCTTAACAGAAATAATTTCTTTATGAAGTCAGAGTAACTTCAAAAAGAAACAATGGGCCTCATTAAGAGCATGGCAGTAGCCCTGCCTGTATGGCAGGCACGACTGCCGCCATGCTCGCTTCAGGCACCGCCTCCCGCGATTGAGCAATAACCGGCCCATTGCGAGATGAATGGGCCAGTAATTGCCCATTCACGAGTGGCGGTATTGCCGGGCTCCAGATCCCCATTCTGCCCCATAGGGCAGAATTGGGCTGGGGAGCATGCTTGCGCCGGCACTGTTGTTAATGGTGCCGGCGCAAGTACGAGTTATGCTTGTTGGTGCTGCACAGCCCACCAGGTAAGACCTGGCGGGCTGTCAGGAGCCCGCAAGCAGAACTCGTAATGAGGCGGGGCGGTATGAATGCTGCCGGTGCCTTCCCGCCACCGTTCATACCGTCACCGCCAGGGTCCTAATGAGGCCCTATGTATTTTTGAAGTATAATGGCTCCCCTCAACCCATGACGTGTGCGTGTGCGAGTGTATGGTGAAAGAGTGCACACAAATGTATGGGTGGCTGGTTATGCGTTTGTGTGTGTGTGTACGGTGAAAGGATGTACACTTAAATGTATGGGTGGCTGCGTGGGTGTGCCTGTATGGTGAAAGTGTCCACACTTAAATGTATATGTGACTGTGTGAGTGTATGGTGAAAGGGTTCGCACAAATGTATGGGTGGCTGGGTGTGCGTGTACAGTGAAAGGATGCACACTTAAATGTATGGGTGGCTGCCTGGGTGTGCCTGTATGGTGAAAGGGTGCACACTTAAATGTATGCGTAGGTGCCTAGGTGTGTGTGCCTGTGTGGTGAAAGGTTGCACACTTAAATGTACGGGTGGCTGCCTGGGTGTGCCTTTATGGTGAAAGAGTGCACTCTTAAATATATGGATGGCTGGGTGTGCGTGTGTATATATGGTGAATGGTGTGTGTGCTTGTGTTCAGGGGTGCAACAAAACCTACAGGGCTAACCCTTCAAATATTGGGAGAGGCGCTAACTTCACGTGTGGTGGGAAGGAGAAAACATATTTGTGAGGGGGCATCTAAGTTCTTTACGCATTTTAATGAGACTATTCTAGTGCAGCTTCAATGTTACTGTTATGCACAGGACCTTGGCCGCGCAACAACCACGGACAACATCCAAGATCTGGGTTCACTCCCGTGGTAAGTGTCTGTCCAGAACTCCTTCCGTCTAGAATGAATGGAGGTTGCCATGGAGAATAACAACAAAGACCCATTGTCCAAGTCACGTGAGGACCCGAAGTACGCCATAACGGCTTACTCACGTTCATGCCCCGCTCAGTTCAGGAAGTTAAATAGGTTCTCTTCCTGTTTTCCAGTGCTTCTAATTGAAGTTACTCCTCTGACCTTTACCTGCTAAGAACCTTTCGTCTCTTTGTTTGATCACCCGGCTTTCGACCCTGCTTCGTCCTCCGACCAGCTCCTGCCTTCCGAATTAGTACAGACTTGGTCTACCTGGTAACGATCCCCGGACTGCATTCAACCTGCTTTCTCTTACTGTTCTGGTCACAGCGTTTACCCCCGCGGGAATCCTTTTCTTCTATAACTCGTTCTGAAGTACTGCTTCCATCGCAGTCCACAGGAGGTCCTGCTTCCAATCGGATTACCTTCTGCACGCGGCATCGCCCAGTTAACATCCTCGGCGTCTCTTGAATCAGATGCAGGTTCTCCCAGCTGTGGATAAGCAAATCCGAGTTTTTCTGGAGACAGTATTCTATTCTTTAATTACTCTCGAGTTTTCTCATACCAGTGCATTCAAACTACATTTCCCAGAAGCCAACTTATTCTCTGATTCCCAAGTCCTGAAACTCATTTGGTTATTTCCCAGACCTGGCCATACCGAACTACAAAAACCTTGAATTATTCAAGTGCACTTAGAATGCTCTGCTGAACCAGTACACCATCCCGTCACCAGTGCGTCCCTCGTGCCGCCCGTGTTAGGTTCCCATACTAACCTTCCTATTTGTTATTTTTTCCTGTCGTTGATTCTAAATTTGGGTTGGCCCGTTTTCATTTCACTTGACCTGTGGCATCATATTAGTTGGTAAGAATTTATTCTTGAATATGAGGGGGTGGCATTAAGAACTTCTATCCATTCAGTAATATATTCCCTATTCCTTAGGTCTGGGACTTCCTGTCTTTAACAAGATAATACGAGGTACTTACTCTGTTCTCTAGTGGGATTGTATTTGATGAGACTTGTGCAGACCATTAACAGTTGTTTCTTTTTCAGCATCGGTGTAAGCGGTCAGTGTGTCCCCTGCTCTTTTTTGGGATCAACTCCTCTGTCTGTCTCTTTACAACAGCAGAGGGGTGTATTGTAAAAAAGAGTTTCCCTCAAGTTGAGGAGGCCTGAATTGTGGGAGGTCATTTTCGAATCAAGCTCGTTGTCGATCTTGGCTTTGTGGCTTCTCCTACCTCCGAGACGACATCGCCCCTGGCAGTATAGGCGCGGTGAGTAACAGTTACAAGCAGTTAACTCTCTCCTTTAGGTCTGAAAGCACCTACTCATGGGCTGCTGTGAGAATGACTGGTCCCCTGTTTCCTCTCCACCCTTCCAATCACTCCCCTGGCATGCAAGTACTAAACCCACATCACAATTTCAATTGCTTAAAAAATGTGGCATTTGAATGCAGGTACTAACAGTGAAATGCTGTACATTAGTAATTGCTGGGCTGGGCCCTTGTTAACGGCAAAACCCAGGTGCCATTTAACATCTGTGTCCTTTTCTGTCCGGCATCTGCTCTGTAGGTCAGCCAGGTCAAGTCAATATAGCCCACAATTTCAATGGGGGGGGAGCTGAAGCCCAGTCAGCTCAATGGTGTTGCGCCACTACTTGTGTTTAATGCCTTTATTAATTATTGGTAATCTTCTTTATACCTAGCCCTATTCTTCCTCATCCCAGTACTTGTGTATGAAGCAGTACTTGTGTATGAGGCACTATGCCTTATACACAAGTACTGGGATAAGGTAGAGGTACATGAAGGTAATGCCTGATTTAGCTACCTGTAATTTTCATTACTCCTAGTCCCACTCTTCCTCATCCCAGTACTTATCAGTGAGGCAAGGAGACTCATACGTAAGGACTGGGACAAGGAAGAGGGACATGGAGGTAATTCTGGGCCAATGAGCTGATTTTGAAGGTTGGGGTAGGGGATGGGAGGGAGCAGGGATGTATGGGGAGTGGGGCTGTGCAATAATTCATAACAGTCGCCCATGTCCATGCTAAGCAGGCATGATATGTGGTATTAGTGGCTAGAGAGGCATTTTGGTGCAGCCAGTCTAGTCATTCCTCAGTTTGGTATGACTTTTTTTAACTGGGCATTTCTGATAAAGCAGTCCTGCTAAGTGTAATTAACTGGCTAGACTGGCATTTGGGTTCTGCCAGTCTAGCCGTTTCTTACTGCGGCACTGTATATTTATCTGGGCATCAGTGATAAAATGATATGTTGTGATATGATAAGTCATATATAACGCACCTGTATACAAGTGTTTTTAAGCACGACAAGACAAGGGAAGGAAAACTGAGGGAGGACAAGACAAATGATCTTACTAAGCCTTGTGTCATTCAGATTGTGCAAGTGCGAGAACGAGAAGTGCAAGGGGAAAGGGAGGGTGGAAGTGCAAGGGAGGGAGGAGGGGAAAACAGGGCAGCAATGCTCTGAGTAAGTGCCACCAGGGCAGATGCGGCTCTGGGTAGTGCAAGGAGAACAAGGGACTGTAGGGTTATAGTTACAGCCCATAACTGCATGGTAGGCCTAGAGGCAGTGTAAGGGTGACTGATCAAGAAAGTGCCTGGACTCAGTGAGACAGAGGGTAGCCAAGCAACCAGTTGGTACAGCGGACAGGTAGGTCAGCAGGAGAGGGAGAGAGAGAAAGCAGAGGAGAAGAGGAACATTTTGAGCTGCTTCCGGAGCTTCAGGTGGTCTGGCTCAAGTTTGGGAGGGTCAGGTAGGCCATTTCAGAGGGAGGCACCTACAGGGGAGAAGGATCTACCCCCCCCACTCTCTGCCTGGAGAAGCATCAAACCCTTAGGGTTCGAGAAGGAAGGTATTTTGGAAGATAGTGTTGGATGTAGTGCGGATCCCAGCCCCAGAAAGCCTTGTAGACAATGAAAAGGGTCTTGATCTTGATCCTGCAGCCACCTAGAGCCAGTGTAGAGATTTAACGGCTGGAGAGATACAGTCCCTGGGCTTGATGCCAAGGATAAGTCTCGCAGTCCTGTTCTGGATTAGTTGCAGAGAGCGGAGAGTAGAGGAAGGCAGATTGAGAAAGTGGCTGTTGCAGTAGTCCACCCTAGAGAGAACCAGAGCTCTGTAGACAGTGAGCTTCTGGGGGCAATTGAAAAATGGAAGAGTCCCTTTGAGGGGGTGCAGCTGGTAGTGGGACTTCTTGGCGACATACACGATGTGAGGAGAGAAAGAGAGAGTGGAGTTGATGATGACACCAGGAATGAGCGAGAGAGGAGAGTAGGATGAGGGGAGCCTGAAGGAAAGCTGAGTGCCATCCGCATAACACTGTAAATTAGAGGAAAAGGCAGAGATCAGGTGGGTCAAAGGGGCCAAGTAGAGGTTGAAAAACCAGGGTGAGAGGATAGAGCCCTGGAGAACGCTACATGTAGAGAGAGGTGGCCGAGTGAAAGGGACCAAGTTGGACCTGGGAGGGGCGGTCTAAGAGGAAGGAGGTCAGCCACTCCACAGCCTGATCCATGATGCCCAGGTTCTCACAGAGTCAATTGATCAGGATGGCGTGGTTGACCATGTAGAAAGCAGAGGAAAGTTCCAGGATGATGAGGACAGATAGAATGCTGGAATCAAGGTTAGAGATCAGATCTGCACAGGTGTTCAGGAGAGCAGTTCCCGTGCTTCTGGCAGCTCTTAAGCCAGACTGATGGTCATGGAGACAACCATCAGATTCAGGGTGGAGAGTAAGCTGGCAGTTGGCCACCCTTTCCAAGAGTTTGGGAGAGGGGAAAGTTCCAGTGGCAAAAGAATGATTACAGAAATCTTTCAAGGCTGGATCAAAGGTGTCAATGTGGTCCTTAATGGTTCTGGAGGAGCAGGCGAGCACCTGTTTCGCCGACACATCCATAGATGGGACTTGTCTAGAAACCTCGTCAGGTGTTAGAGAGAAAGAGGAGAAAGGAGGAGGAGAGGGAGAGATGGTCAAAAGGGGCCGAGAGAGGAAGAGGGAGAGGAAGAGGAGATAGTGGACAGGATGTCCTGAGTTTTAGCAGAGAAGCGAGAGGCCAAAGCTGTACAGAGGGACTGTTGAGGGAACAGGAGAGGTAGAAACCACAACAGGATTGGCCAGTTCCTTGCAGATTTTAAAGATTTTGGCTGTGTTGTTAGAGGCCGCAGAGACGCAGGCTTCAATGTGTGCTCTCTTCTTGATGAGTCTTATTGCTTCGACTGGCATTTTGGTGCAACCAGTCTAGGCATTTCTTAATGTGGCCTGGCATGCTTTACTGTAATGTTATTATGTGTTTACACTGGTCTACATTGTGCAGCCAGTTGGACATGTTTTCATTGTGGCATGGCATTTTTAATAGCAAAGCATTAATGTTCATATGAACTGTTGGTGACTTGCATGTATTGGATTGCTGTTACCCAACAACACAACAATAGCAAACACTGTGGCTTTTAGCCAATTTTTCTCAGAAAGTGTGCTGTATATTGCATTACGACACATATTTATATCTTTCTCGTAGTGCAGTGTGTGGCATACCCCTTCACCAACACGTTTGTGAGTATTGCGCAAGCGTGGTAATCTAGGACGGCCCAGAGTATGGTGCTACTCGTGATTTGTTGCTGAGTTGGGAGGCCCACTCAGCTTGGCTTGCAGGGGGGCCCCCAGACCTTGTATTACACCACTGAGGAGGGGGGAAGGGGAAAAGTGCGAGGGAGAAAGGGGAGGGGGCAGTGCTGTACATTCAAAACAGTAAAATAAATAAGCCAATAAATAGATAAAGATTGTGGCCAGCTGGTGGCAAGTTCAAAGTCTGTGCACAAGTAGAGCCTCAAGTGCTCTGGTACAATGCCACATGTCCAGGAATAGCCTCACATAGCTAGCTAACTCCTCCCTTTCCCAGGTAAACCCCACGTGTGCCAAGCTGCTGCTGCGCTGAAACACAGCCATGCACTGCTGTGACGTCTGGGGAGACATATCGGCCCACGCTGACGATAACTCGATCTCTAACCTTCCCAGACGTGTACAGGTCTTTTGACACAATGTGTGGACCATGTGCTGCAGGGGCGGGCACCGCACAGTTATCTGCAATGTCTCTGAACTGCGTTTGCTTTCTTTATGGGACCTGATGCAGTCAGGTGGCCTAGTTTCCCCCATCAAGATAGAATAAGGGGTCCCAAGCCCCCACCCCCACCAGTCCTTAATATTGTGTGGGAGGAGGGGGTGTTGGAACCCCCCCATTCTTACACTTCCTGGGTGGGCCCAGTGCGGCTGCTTTGGGTTCAGGGCCCCGGCCCCAGAGCACCCGCGCGGGAACACCCCTAGGAACTGTGACCCCCCTTAAGACAGCATAAGTCCAGAGTTCAACGAGACTCCATTTTGTGGGCCACCAACTCCATTTTGTTATTTCATAATGGCAGGCCAGTTGTGAAATTACAACAGGGGTCTGCAGCTCTCCCAGCCAGGCACACACAGCAAACAAGCTACTCCCCCGCCTCCTCCCTCTTGCCATCTCTGCAGTTGTTGGGTTCTCATGGGAGGCTAGCCGCAAGAATGCAACAAACTTTACACTGTATCTTCTGTCTTCCATCTTACCTCATTGACCCTGCCACGGCCCTGCACAGCGACCAGCAACAGAAGTTGTTCATCTCTATAAACCTGTCCCCCACCCAACAGACCTTGGCCATAAAGAATACCATCCCCATATTCCTTAAAACATGGTCAAACAGCTAGAAGCGACCATCAAGTATGTTTGATTGTTTGCGCCTTAGAAGAAGAAAACAAAGTGTCTTTTGCATGCAATCAGAATAGGCTGCTCATGGGTGGTTTCCATTTCATGCGGAATAGTGCAAGGATTGTAGTACAGCAATAAGCATATTAGTGCACTGTATAATATATGCGTAATCAAAAGCTCTAACGTTAGAATTCAGTTATAAAAGTGTGATGTGTGTTAACGTGTGGTATGACATTGTTTAATAGAAATGGATTGCAATAACAAAATGCATAACAGAACATAACACTGTACATGCCAGCACAAAGCTACCTCATGTTTTTAAGTTCAATGTAAATACATGCATGATATTGTGTAAAACCAATACAGCAACCAATCACTGTGACCAGTATGTTCGTATCATGACAATATGTGTTAAGGTTGCATGCGCAGAACCTGAATCATGAACTGTTTAATGTAGTATGGACAATAACCTAAGTATGCGCATATTTCCATTATAAGTCTTGTAACAATAAGAATACTCAATCAGGTAGAAAACATAACATACTTTAGACTAATATAACCAGAATGTAATAGGCCATGTGTAAAAAGCCTCTATGTAAAACCTGCTTCTGAAGGCCCTGTTTTCCTGTATAACGCAGAACTACACCGCACAGGTGTTTCGATTCCCCTACACCCTTCATAGTGTCAAAGCAGGTCAGCAGAGATTTAATGATGTTTAAACAACCAGTCTTTAACCCCCACAATAAGACTTATGACCATGGTGGTATGTGCCTCTTTGTGACCTAGTCGTTTAATGTGTAATTCAGGCCTTAGATTTAGAGTCCCCTTTGTTGTTTATCAGATGGACATTCCAGACCACACAATGACCTTAAAAGTCTCACCTCTTTAGCCAATGTATCTTGTATTGTATCAACACACAGTAAGCCAGCCCATCAACGGATGAAACACTGCATTTAATAGCTGTATTTTGACCTATGCCCAATGACAAATTAACCTGTATTTGAGAAACGTGTCTAGGCTCACAGGTCTTAGAGCATGCTGGACAAAGCAGATTATGGTATTGGATGAATGGGAATGTGTGGCCACAAGGGCAAATGTCAAATGGTTATTTAATAAGAAACATCACAACAGTTGCCGATCTCGCATACCAATTCGATGAGCCCAGCTGACCGATTGACCCAAGAAGGATCATCACAACACCACGTGCTCCCAAGCCAACCGCAGCCCTCCGACCCTATGGCACCTATAGGTGTTCACCCCTAGTGACCAATCCCGACTGTTCATGTGCCCCTTAGGCCTCCCCTCTGTTCGATGACAATAAAGCTGTATAAAAGTAATTTGTAACATGTTTTCTGCAGAGCGCTCTCGGTTTGAGCAGAGTAGATTCTGCTTGCCCTATTTTAGATAAAGCCTTTTGATATAACCAGCACTTGGCCTTGGTCTCATTCCCTCCAGGGAAGTGTCCTGATTGACTTTATTGAGAATTAACTGCATTTTTGGGGCCTCTCACTTTCATTGGTGAATCCGACGCAATAGCGTTCTTTTTGTCCTTCTGGCATGAGACGCCCCCGTGTCATGACCGGGAGTGCGCTCCCTCAAGAGCTACCCATCAACAGCAACCGGAACACCTAGACGTGCGCACGCAATAGGGCAAAAGGGTACAGGATCCCCCTTTACAAAACCCACCGAACCACTCGCCGGAGCCGGGCGTCGTCTTTGAACGAGGGGCGGCGCACTGACCAATTGGATCCAGAGGATCTCGGATCAAGACGGCCATGTGAATATTAAGTGCGGGTGATATTATAAGGAGGGTGGGAGTCAGATTAGAAGGTTTTGGGAAATACAGCACAAATAGGGTTGAACAGGTGTAGGGACTCGTAACACAGGGGGGAACCTGGGGGTCTGTTTTTTTTCTATATTCTATTCTACTCTTCTATCGCATATGGCCATTAGGATGGTGACAGAGAACAAGGTGAAAAGAGGTTAAAGGGATCCTATCTCCTTTGGGGATGGAAGGCGGCGCCACATAATGCTATCTCGACTAGTACAGGATATATGGATATGGGAAAACTGAGGTAAAGAAAAAACATAGGGGTCTCGAAGGAAGACCCAGAGTAGTATTTAAAAATGCTTTTTTCCTACTTTCTCTTACCTATCTTCCTCCCTCTCGGGTATATATACATAGGGTAAAATGAGAGAATGATTCAAAGGGATTGCAGAATCAAGGAAAGACATCAAAAAGAGTTGGAAGGGGGTACTAGGGAAGGTGAGGTAGAATGTATGTTGTCTATGTTATTCGTTGTATGTAGTATGTGTTAAAAGTCGCTCCTTTGTGAAAGCATTGTTTCTTGATGATGAACGTCAATGAAAATGATTTAAAATTGTGTTGAAGAAAAGTTTGCTCAAATTGACGTGGTTTATAATTGATGAAAAGTGAGGGAACAGTCCGTTCCTTTTAAGAAGGATTGCATAACATGCTGAGTTGGCCATATGAAAAGTAAAAGAGTATAGAAAAGGCTTGTTAGCTGAGTAGCGCCTTTAGCTGGTTAAAATGGGCGCAGAGACGCCCCTTGCCCACATCTGTAAAACTCTGCCAGGATATGCGGAGAAAATCAACAAATACCATGACCAATGGGTCACAGAGTTGAAGAGAGAAGGATTGCCCCAAGTTTGGCCCCAGGGCGTGTCCTTCGATAAGGTTGTGCTAAATATGGTTTCCACCTGTCTGTTCATTAAATATAAAGGGAAACAGTTGCAGAACAGGAAGGAAATATTGGACCTGTGGCGGCTGTTTGAGGAAGTCCCCCCAGGTAAAAGTGGCGAGTATAATGCATCTCCCCTGACAACAACTGGCAGTGAAGGACCAATTGAACAGAATGAGAATAAGATAGAGGTTACACGTGTATATCCCTTATTGACGAAACCAGTGCCCGCAGAAGGATATAGTGACCCTGTATACGTAGCACAATCCACACTATCGTCCATACCTAAGCCATCTGCCACAGCACCACCACCATATGAGAGCCAAGGAATAACAGGGCCGGTGAGTACCCCCACGATTGATATTGAAAAACTTACGTGGGATATAGATTCACGACTAACGATGGCTCGAACCGAGCTGTCCTGCCTTATGGCCATGGGGGAACAGGGAGGGTCACGCAATCCAAGAGTAGAATGAGACGCGATGCCTCAACCGAGTGAAGGGGCGGTGGAAGAAGGATGGAAAAAGGGAGAGATAGTATTTCGAATAAATGACACCCCCACGCGAATCATAGAAATAAACACAGCTGGCAGTGAACGCGAGCTAGAATAGGGAGGGGTGGCATCGGACAGGGAGGAAGAATATTGGTGTGACATAGAGGAGCAGGAAGAAGAAGAAAGGAGATTAGGAGCTGCCACTGGTGGGGCTTGGTTTTGGGGGGGATTGTCCCCCATGGAAGGAGTGGAGAGGGAGGTTAAGGAATAGAACACGACGCATGGCGGTAATAGGAAAGAAAGGGAAAAGGGTGAGTACTGGGGGGGAAATCTACAGCTGCCAATAATACACAGGTGGGCGTGAAGGCCAAATTACATACCATGGGCCCAAATGGACAAGGCCAACTTACTCAAACAGTTACCCCCACTGTCCGGAGGCACCAGTAAGTGGATATAAGCATTTGACAAACACACGGCAGGGGTGCCCTTGGCAGTGGGGGATGTTAAAAGCCTGCTGGTATCTGCAGTGGGAGACCAGGCAAACCGGGTCTGGGCGAAGGGGGCTCCCAAAGGAAGTACAGAAGGCCCTTGATAAAATAGCTGGGATAGAAGACAAGGGATGGCCTGAAATTCAAAGCATAATAGTGCACCACTGTAAAAGGATCAAAGAGAAGGAAAAAGAGATATCTCAGCGGTGGTTGTCAGACGAGGCTAATTAGTACAAAGCAAACTATTGAAGGTTAGTACAGTAGCAGCAACCAGCACAGCAGTAAGGGAGCGGGAGGAGAACGAGGCACAGATGGGAATACTGGGGCAAATGACGGCAAACTGGACAGGCAACAGCCAGGACTCATGGTCAGGGGAAAATCAGTATGAGGGACCGCAGTGGCCATTGAGAGGCGGCCAGGGCAATAGAGGAGGATTCGGGGGGCCAAGAGGAGGGGGTGCAGGGTACTGAGGGCCCCAAGGAGGAGGGCAAGGACAGTGTTGGATTTGTGGGAGGTAGGGGCATTTCATGAGAGGATGTCAGAGCAGGCCCACTAATTTGTATTGAACCGAACAACAGAATGGACACCCCCACCCAGGGAGCCCCTATGGGTTACCAATGGGTGGAAATAGAAGGGAGAGACAGCCCGACCCTAGGTGCATGAATGAGCGCCAGGTGCCCCCACAAAACACATCTCAACACCCCCAGTTTCATGAATGTACCGCCCCCACTCGAGGCAGCACTTACGCTACCACTACAAATGGAGCACATATACCATGTAGCGGGACGGCAAAGGTTACAAGAAATGTTTTTGATACTGATGAACTCCCATGGCATTCAGCATAGGACAGCCTACAGCGAACACTTCCGTGTCCAGTACTGTCGACGACCCTTAATGCAGCAGAGGAACCACCGGTAGGGGCGGCGATAGGAAACAAACAATTCGTTTTTATGGTGGATACGGGAGTGGAAAAATCATGCCTCAAGGAGGGCAGGTTCCCGCTTTCTAATCGGACTTTGGAACTGCAAGGGTTCTCTGGGGCGGTGGTCGAGGTTCCATACACTGAAGAGCTAGACATAACGGTGGGAGGAAAAAACTGTACGGCACCCCTGCTGTACTACAAAGAGTCACCCATTAATTTGCTGGGAAGGGACCTTCTCAGCAAACTCAACATGACCATATCCTTCACTGACAGAGGAATAGTGTGCTCTACACCAGGCATATGTGCGATTCGCGCCATGTGAGCGATACACACTCAAGCAAACTTCCCGCAAACACGTGGCATACCTGTAGATTCAGATATGTTCATACAAGGGTTGAGGATACTAGCGAGAGTGGTGCCAGAGTTGAAAAATGGAGAGTGCCTAGCAGAATTCATTTTCCACCCAATCACAGACCCAGAGATAGTGCCAGGCTCAATAGTGTCCTTGGATATACATGCAGTACAGGTGTTGTCACAAAGAATAGCAGTAATTGCAATAGACATGCAGCGATGCCAGTGGAGAACAGTGCTGTGCATCGACGCCAATACAGCCCTGAGGAATTTGACAGACAAGGAACATTTTAGTGACACAGAAGATGATGGGGAAATAGTGATGGAGATTGCAATCCCCTGTGATGTAATGATTCAAAAAAGAGAGGTGCCACTACCGCTCGTATCGATTATTAAAGCACCACCAGCAAACTTTGAGGAAGACATGCCCCAAGTACCGCAGCAGCTGTGGACCACAGGCCCACACGATGTAGGGCTGCTGTATGAAGTGACACCTGTAAAGATAAAGCTCAAGCCCAGAGCCATTTTACCCCGGGTAAAACAATACCCCCTATCTAGAGAAGCAGAAGAGGAAATAAAAGACACAATATATGCATTGCTGATACAGGGAAATATAGTGCCATCCAATTCACCCTGGAACACTTGCATTTACCCGATCAAGAAAGCGAGGGAGGGGCATGGAGGATGATCCAGGACCTATGCCCCCTCAATGATGTAGTACAGAAGGAGTTCCCTCTTGTCCCAAATCTTGCTTCAATATTATGCAGCATCCCAACACAAGCCACCCATTTCACAGTGGTGGATCTGAAAAATGCATTCTTTTCAATCCCACTCAACCCAGTTTCCTGGTACCTAACAGCATTCACACTAGGGGGAAAAGATATGAGCACTGCAGATTTCAAGGGTACTGTGAAAGTTCCAGTATTTTTAACAGAATATTACACGAAGATCTTGGAAACATACACACAACGAGTCCAATAATTCAGTACGTGGATGATTTATTGGTCTGCGGTAAAGACGAAATGGAGTGCAGAGAAGATTCCATCACCCTGTTAACACATTTAGCAGAGAAAGGGTACAAGGTGGACAGACAAAAACTGCAATATTGTTTGACAGAAGTGCTCTACTTAGGTCAGCTGATATCTAAAGATGGTAAGTGAATAATACCCGACAGAGCAGCAGCGATAAAAGCAGTAAAAGAGCCTAACACAGTAAAAGAGATGTAGAAGTTCCTTGGCATGTGTAATTACTGCCGAGCCTGGATACTAGATTATGCAGCATACACAAAACCCCTATTACAGGCACTCAAGGAAGCGCAATGAGAAAACACTAGTTTACAGTGGACACAAGAAATGCACACAGCTTTTGACACACTCAAAGAATTGATATCCACTGCCCCAGTTCTAGCAACCCCCAATTATGACGGTGAATTTTATCTGTTCTCACACTGCAATGGCACTCTCATGACAGCTGTACTAACACAGGAAACATCCCTAGGTCACAAGCCCCCGGCATTCTACAGTGGAACACTAGATGCAGTAATGCAAGGACATTTCGCTTGCGAAGAGGCTCTCTCAGCCGCTACATTCGCAATTGAAAAAGTTCTACAATTGTGATGGGATGCTCTGTCACGCTATATGTATTCATCAGAGTCTCTGCCTCCAACAACCTTTGCAGATTCTGTAATAAAACAGATACAGTGGAAACCCTGAGGCATCTTTTGCTGTCATGTCCTGAACTGGCCTCAAAAACAATGACCCATATGGGACACTTATTCAAAAACAGATGGTGTATGGAAGAAGATTACTGGTGGAACATTCTGATGTCGGGTGAAAACACCAAAACAGTAACTGCGGTCGGACAGTTCTTTCAGAACATAATCTTGACGAGATAAGAAACAACCTGACAACAACCTGAAAAGCAAACCGCACCAATGGAAACAAAGGATCAAATGAAGAAGCGTTTGTTTAGGATAAAATAAAGAAACATTTTGTAAAAACTGTGATAAACAGTACAATCAAAATAAAAAAAATAAAAAATAAAAAAAAAATATGTAGAACACTATCTTTTTGTCATCCTGGAAAGATCAAAAAGCACACCAACTACCCAAAGGGCAACAACCTATGAGTTCATCATATCCAGCGTGAACATTCATATCATGCGGTGCAAAAGTGTAAACCCTGCCACATTTCTCACAGAAGCATGCACAGTAGAAGACATGCAGCAGCAGTACTGTGCTACATAAACAGGTGATGATGGTAACACACCTACAGCACACGAAAATGCACTGCCAGAAGGAGAAATTTATTTTGTTGATGGGTCTGCCTCCATAGATTGTGAAACAGGAGAAAAACACGTAGGAGCATTAGTAGTTCGGTTGGAGGATGGGGAATTTGAAGTGATTGTACAAAAGAGATTACCACCACACTTCTCAGTCCAAGCAGCAGAACTAGTAGCGCTCATAGAAGCATTGCAAACAGCAAAAGGGTGCACAGTCACCATCTACACAGACTATGCCTACATGGCAACAACAGTACATGGAGGGTTAGCAAGATGGGGTAGGAGAGGATTCCGAAGGGCAGACGGGTCCCCAGTTCAACATGCAACACTACTAGGTGAATTGAGTGATGCGCTGAAAGAGCCTACACTTGTAGCAGTCGTGAAATGCCCACACACAAGGTGACAACGTCATCTCAATGGGGAACACAGCAGCAGACACTGCCGCCAAGGAAGCCTCCTATTTACCAAAAAGCTTAACAGGTGAGTTCATACTACAGAATGTAGTAGAGGAAGAGCAGCCAGAAGGATTAAACTCATTGCCAATCTCTCTAATTATTGAGCTTCAGCAAGATGCACCCAGTGAGGAAAAGGAAACATGGGTGAAAAGAGGGTGTAGCCAGTCATCCATCGACCTTTTATGGAGACAGAATAACACCAGTAAGGTAGTAATACCTGCAAAATTACTAGAGATAGCATTCCAGCAACTGCACTTCCCCGCCCACAATGCAAAGCAACACATTATTGCAGACATACAGGAAGATTGGTTCACCCCGGGACTACAGAAGCAAGTCACAAAGCTAATAATAGAATGTATCACATGCCAAACATACAACTCTGACATGGTGTTATGAACACTTAGGGGAACATTTCCAGAACCTGAAGGTCCATTCAGAGAGCTGCATATAGGCTATGCAGACATGGGAGAACATTGTAAAGGAGCCCGATATTTGATCGTCGTAGTATGTCCCTTTTCCTGGTGGGTGGAAGCAGGCCCCTGTGCTCATCCAGATGCACGGTGTGCTGCCAAATTCTTGGTCAGGGAAGTATTTCCCCACTATGGCATTTGTGATGTCATACGTTCTGACAACGGTTCACATTTTGTGAATGACATGTTCAAGCATATAACTGCAATGCTAGGTATAACTCACAAGCTCTGTACAATTGATCATCCGCAATCAAACAGAATTGTAGAAAATATGAACGGATTGCTCAAGAGCAGATTGTCAAAATTGTGCGATACACTAAAAAAGAACTGGGTATATTGTTTACCCTTAGCACTTTTTGAGATGAGGAATCAGCCCAGTAAGGACCACCACCTGTCACCCTGTGAGATTGTGACAGGTAGGAGGATGCACACAGCCCACTCACCCCTGCGCAGACTGTCAGATGCACATCAGAGTGCCACAGTACTAGGAGAAGAGTTCCATGAGTATCTTAGAAATCTTACAAAAGCAGCACGAGCCATAGCAAAACAAATAGCACCACCTTTTACACAGGAAAGTGCCACAGACACAACCACTCCAGCCACAGATAGCCCAGACTGCCAGTTGATGACAGGTGACATGGTATACGTGAGACGTTTTGTGCGAAGATGGAATGGACCAAAGTTTCATGGTCCTTACAAGGTAATATACTGCATGCCTACGGCAGTCAAGGTGCAGGGCTTAAGGTATTGGGTGCACTTGACAGATGTTCACAAGTCTCATGGGAATACAGACTGCACAGACTATGAAGATGGCAAAACTGAACAGAGTGCACAACCATAGAAAGTAAAAAAGCAAGAGTACAGAAATAGATTGCAGGCACAGAACAAGGGTAAACAAAGAGTAAAAGAGAGCATTTAAAAGGATGCATAACCTTGCCAAGTAATGATAATAAGTGTGGTAGGTAAAAATGAAAAACCTCTGTTGAAATGCAAAATGTTTGTACATAGATGAGGATAAACGACCTCCATGCTCTCTCTCTCTTCCTCTTCCCCATACTCGAGGTGTGGGGAGTAGGAAAGGAAGGATGCAAACATATTTACTGGTATTGAGAAACAAAAAGCAAGTGTGGGAAACTTGAAAGATTGAAGTGTTTTAAGAGTAAACGGTGTAAATAGTGAAAGCTTAACATGCATGCTTAAAAAATTCTTATATCTCATTTATTAGGACCTACAATGGGTATGGAAGAGGCCCCAGCGGCAACGAATGATAGTGTAGATAGGAAGAGAAGAAGAAGAAGTGTTTAGCCTAGTTATTCATATGAGTCTGTGTGTCATAACCACTGTGAGGGGGCACAAGTTGTGCCACAAGCAGGTTCCCACCAGAACCCTGAGGGCATTAAAACCACTGCAAAAAGGCACCTGGAGCCAGTCCTGGCGCCTTTGGCACCAGGCTCATATGTAGGAAGGAAGGGCTGTTCAAACATTTATATACATGGGCCTTTAAATCCAACTTGGAAGCACCCACACAGTCTAGTTCTAAGAACCAAGCCATGTGGTCTAGTGTTTTGGGTGTGGCAGGCCTGGAACTACTTTCCCTGGTACTACTTTACCTGGGCTATAGAAACCACACCCTGACTGCAGAACACGCTTCGTGTTATTCTGCAACCCACAGCGTGACGCTCACCGTGTCCAGCACCTGGTCATCAGCATCTTCCTGTAATCCTACAAGAACAAGATTAGTCTGTCTTACCCGAGAAAACACCATCCAGCACTCAGCATCTCAACTGGGCTGCAATCTGTGGAAACCGAGAGAAGAAGAAACATCACTCACCTGTGAGTACTAGTTTAAGGACTTTCGGCGAACCGCTACCACAGCTGCTGTTCGAACATTGCAACCTGCAATAACAATAAAGGGAAAAACAATATTAGAACGCGCGCTTCCAAAACATCGAATTCCATCAGTCTTACCTGAATTCAATCGCGCTACGCCACACTTCCATCCGGAGCACCACAGCAACATCTGCAAAAGAAAAGAGACATATTCAGGTTTGCTTTTAATATTAAACAACCACACAGCGCTGAACATACCATAACGGATTCCGGGGGCCTTTTTTTCATCGCGCTCTCATCCACTCGCAGCACCACAGCGGCCTGTGAGGAGAAGAAGAAGAAAACACAGGTTAGCTTTAAAAGACAATAAAGGCGCTGCGCTTCGCTCTTTCTCTTACCCAGAAAACGTGCCTTTCCGTCCAGCACGCCAGCATCAAGACCTTCACACCTGAAAAGAAGGAGATAAAGACATTAATGAATTCCCACCGTAAACAGAACAAAGACTTACAATTAACAAACCTACCTGCCTACCAACAGATTCGGGGTCACACCAGGCCTGGGTCCAAGGAAGGCATACTGCACCAGTGAAGCAACTCGGGCATCTCGCCAAGAAACGCAGGACGGATAGCTCACCCTGCAAATAACTAAGGTGAGAAAAGAACCCAGTGGGGAGGGAATCGGTCAGAGGGAGGTGGGAGATTCACCCATTAGAGACAGTTATCATAAATCCTCCCTTCTGTAATTGCACATTCATTATTCAGCACTGGGCAACTACGCATCCAGGGTTCCAGATCTCAGAGCCTTCCAGATGCCCCCGGGGATATCAGGTGAGCGTAACAGTATGTTGTTTGTGTGTGCAGTGGTGTTCTTTTCAACGTTATTTGGCCTGGTACTGTATTGGGCAATAGCTTTTATTTCAATTGATATGAGCCAGGGGGGTGTGGGCATAAAATCAATTAAAGAAGGAACGCATTTAATTTGGGATGGTGTTAAGCTAATATGGGCCCACGGGAGTCATGGGAACGAATACAATATTACGACAAATGGTACAATGATGCAGGCCACTCAAAAGCCCCAATATGTGAATGAATCTAACTTTAGTGTTTATAAAATGAATGACAGAACACCTTCAGAACTCACGTGGGTACAAAATCACCCATACCCAACCACGATACCAGTTACAGAAACTAAAGAATTAGGTAGCGCAATCACCAGCAAAGGGAACAGCGACAACAAACACATGGCCATTAGCTACTCCAACCTGTACACAGAGTGGGAGGGAAAAGGGAATGTCCAGGAGGCCCAGGGGAATGAGGGGGGTGGACACAGGAGGAAAAAGAGGGGCACGCAACAGGAAAAATGGGAAGAGCATTATAAATTCGGCCTAGATACAGTTGATGATCCTCAGCCTCCACACCAAACAAACAAATGGTATGCTGACATGAGCATCATGGCAAAGCAGACAACGAACGAAAGTTGTTATGTTTGCTTGCTTATACCCCATGCCTCGGGCACCCCTAAGGTATTGCTGCCACAAGAAATTCCGTTTGCAGAGGCACATTGTCTCTTACATCTCGCGCTGTGTCGAATCAAAAATACTTTTCAAGCACACACGGTCTCATTTGAGCTATTATAAAACGAGGAGACATGTTACTCCCGGCCGCAAGGAGTAATTTGTGTAAAGGAGCCTTTTTTGGTGATAAAGGGGACGTTGCACTCAGACAATAAGTGGCAGACAGAAGAAATATTGTGCAAGTCAGAAGCACTGCAAGGACTGTCTGAAGAAAAACATTCATGGGTTCAGAAAACATGCGCTCCCATATGGACTGAACATATAATGAAACTCATTTGGGTTACTGCCATCGAAAAACCCAAGACATTTCTTACGAACTCTGTTTCCATGGGGAAGGTAAAAAGAACATGGGGGAAAACTACAATTGTAACAAAACTCTCATAATACCTGACATGAAGAAAGGAATGGCTGCAATGATGGATAGATACTGGGTTTGCAGCAACTTGGCGTACCTGCACCTCCCGCAATCATGGAGGGGCACATGCTCTCTGGCAATGCTGCATTCCGCACTAATGGTGATTCCAGAAAGCCACATCCAAGGAGAAGGCACACAAGTGGCGGCACCAAACAAACTGTCCCCAACACTGCCTGAAGAGGTTCCCATGTATGCCATATCTGAAGAAAGTTTACAAAGCACAATGCGGAGGAAGAGACGATCATCAAACGATATCTCAGCCAGATCATCAGAACTCCTGGCGCAGATCCCCGATCGATTCCGGTTGTTCCGCTCCGTTGAGACATTTTTCGTGTCCCTCATTCCCAGCATCCAGGCGAGAGCAAATGCAAAATGGCTTGAGATAACGAGGTGGGAACTCATCCTGAACTGAAGAAGGAGGTGGGAACTGAAGAAGGATTCAATATCATTAAAGTGGCACTCAGAGCACTGCGACTCATGACTATGCAGAACAGGTTGTGCTAGACCTGTTAACAGCAACGGATGGAGGTGTTTGCTAAAAAATCGGGAGCGCATGTTGC
The DNA here is from genome assembly GCF_040938575.1 of Ambystoma mexicanum. Lineage (NCBI taxonomy): Eukaryota > Metazoa > Chordata > Amphibia > Caudata > Ambystomatidae > Ambystoma > Ambystoma mexicanum. The sequence goes on along the minus strand of NC_090934.1, from coordinate 1,203,794,286 downwards.
ACTTTTGTACCTTCTGCAGACACGGACAACGGCTCCCTTTCTCATGTCATAGCAGCAGTGCCCGACCTCGGAGAATGTATGAAAGACGAAGGATGAGCCCAGCTCAGCACCTGGTTCGACAATCTTTTTTCCTGGGTACCATCATGGCTTGGAATGACATTGAAACTCCTCATACTACTCATTGTCTTTTTGCTCCTCATTTTTTGTGTGTGCCAATTAGGACTCAGATGCTACGCCAATGCAGTTCCCAATGGTGCGCTGATGATGGTAACAATGGGCTGTGCAAATGGAATGGTTCAAATAAAACACGGAGCAGAAGTGCAAACAGGAGATAGTTCAGAGCCCAAATACAGAATGACTGCTATATACAATACAGGGCATAGAGTGGATCATTTATATCACACAACCATAAAGGAGCCCAGAGTGTTACAATGGTACCAGGAAGTATGGGTGGACCTGGAGAGTGAGGGAGGGTGTGTTGGGTGTCTTGACCCACGTTCAAGTTATTAGGCTACAACATTTGGTGCTGTGGGCTTAGGAAATCCAAGAGGGTGGAAAAACCCACATTTGCGCCAGAATCCTGGAGAACCGTGCAGTTTTGCGCACAGCAAAATGTTCCCCTGACCTGCCACCCACCAGTGCGAGCATGATGGGCCAGGAGTGCCATGGGTGAAATGTGTGCCAAAGGAAAAACAGCAGTGCTGGTTGGCTCAAAAAGCGCTTTGCAATCACTGTTGTTTCTTTGAAATGCAAGCTAAAAATGCCTATTTTAAACATTGCAAGATATTAAAAAATCTCAATGAACACCAGCAGACATTTGGCAGAAGGTAGACTTGTGTGCATAAAAAATCTGGGAAAAGAAAGAGCCCAAAACAATGTTTATAACAAAACTGGCTGAGCTGTGGATGTCAGCAGCTGAAGTGAAATTGGACTGAAAGACAATAAAATCTAAATGTTTAAAATAAATGAGTGACCTACTGTTGAGCGTCACATAGTTTGCAAATGTTGAAATGTCATAGTTTTGAACTTAGAATCAGCGTTCTAGCTGCATGTGTAAAAATTGTCAATTTGATTTGAATGTAGAAAACTGTTTACCAAAGTGACATTTAGCTGAAGCCGGCTTAAAGAGATTGAATTCTGCCTGACAACCACCCCCGACAGGAGTTGAAACTTGATCAGCAGCTGTGTTCCCAGGCCTGGCTGCATTCTGCTGCCCCTGCCAAAAGGAGATGACACCTCTCTGATTGAATTAGGGGAGGAGCACCTGGGGACTACAGGAAACTAAACAAAGCACTGTCCTTGGCCCAGGCAATTGTTAAATTAGGGGGGTCGTAAATGGCTTCCTCTTGGAAGGAATCGGGGAGGGGCACTGCATCTGTGAGCCAGCTGAGCTTGGGGGAAGTGGATAAACCAGAATTTCCACCATGTGCTTTGGAAAACCACACCCCTTTGGGGCCAGAGCATGATTTTAAAAAGATGGATAATTCACAGTGCGGACTTGTCAAAATTATATAAATAACATCATCATTTTTGTGATTTTTCTGTGCACATTTTAAGAGGTGTTAGGACCCTGTGGTATGTTCTTGGGGATAGTAGCGGAAAAAAGGTTGTTACTCCAAATGTATTCATGTTAAAAATCTGACACTTTATCATCTGAAACCCATATCCCTGGTGCACATTTGTGTAAAATCTGGAAAGGTTTAGAGGTCGTTATCTGGATGAAAAGGGGAGAATTCTGTCATAAGTGGACACGACATCTTACAAAGACAGGGATCGGATGGTTTGGTGCTACAGAAAATATGTTAACTGGACATATAATATTAGAAAAATGGTACATAGATAAATATGTATTTGGATCAGAAATAGATTTGTGTGCAATTTGACAAGGGGAGGATCCTCTGACCATAAACCTACCTCATCACTCTGACTCACAACCCAGTTCCCCCAATCAAGGGAGAGAGGAGGAACTGGCCAATGATAAGTTGAGAGGGTTGGGCATAGAAGATGAGCCGACCCTCCCACTTTCTAAACAGATAAAAGGAGAATGTGCAGGACAGGTAGGGACATTCACTTACCACTTCAAGCTGATTTCTTGCGGAGCGTTTTGCCAGAAGACACCAGATCCAGCACTTAGACTTCAAATCCAGACAGAGACCAGAACTTTGAATTCAGACTTCAGAATTTGTCAGCAGGTCTCAAAATCTTTTGCAAACTGATTTACCCCAGACTTCCAAGGGGCACATCAGAGTAAAACAGCCGGGCTGAGCTGTTTGATTCTGGCCTAAAACCCTGTGCCAGAAACACCCAGAAAGCAGAGCTGTACCCGGTACCAGAGACCAGACCTTTGTGAAGCGCCGAGTGCCAGACCAGCAGAGTAGAGTAGAGCTGACCCAGACCGCTGTAACCAGAGAACCGGTACTAAAGACCGTCCATGGCGAGAGAACCACAGTCAACCTGACCAGATCTGTGACGAGGCCCATTCCTTCCAAAATATAGTGTGAGTACCCAGCCAGGACTGTGCAAAACCAATCTCTTAGTTTAAAATAATCTAATTCAAACTATTTTAACCTATCTAGAACTACACCATAGCATTGTGTGTCCTTCTGTGACTTTAAAGCTGCAAAACTGTCATCTGTCATTCTGAAACTGTGAAATTTCATTTCTGAAAATCTACCTCCCCAAAATCGTCCGTATCTCTTGAACCGTTTGTGATAAAGGCGAGATTTAACTTTTATTTTGAAGCTGAGATTCTAAGTTTTCCAACAAGCTCTAAACCGACTTACTACTCCTTATACTTCTTCTGTAATTGCGCTCGACGCACATGACTAAATTGCCGCGATTTGACATTTTGCTTCATTTCAGCCACGTGTAAAAATATTTGTCCTTGCTTTCCTTTGCTGAAATTCGTTTGCAACCTGACAATCATTCATAGAGCATTGCTAAAGTGATCCTGAACTAATTTAAAGTAGCTATCACTCACCTTAAACCTCTAGAAGGAATTAAAATAATTTTTAGCATATTTTTCCCTTCTTTGCATACCACCTTTAAAGTACTTTGCCTGTGTTTAAAATCATCCCTGTTGATCTAAGCTTGCTAGGGGGGAACTGAATTGGGATTGTACTGTGATTGTATTCCTGAAGACTGTGTGTGTCACTTCCACCTCCTTACATTGCATAGAGGGGGGGGTGAATTGCCAAAAGGGGAAAAGTGATTTTATTATGTTTTGCTGAAATCATATCAAGTTTATTCCTTTGTTGCTTCTTTTCCACCTTGCATTTCCTTGTACCATATAAAGCATTCTCAGCTACCTTATCCTCTATACTACTCCTAAATAATTACCCAGTGTGCTAGTATCACATCATCCATTGTTTTTTTTTTATAAAGTATTTTATTGTTATTAACATAATAAAATAATCACAATAAAGCAACAAGCAAACAAATCAACTCAAAGACTGTCATGGTCGTTCATAATCAGTGGAGATAGTACCCATAACATCAGAAGTTGAGCGGCTTCCTCAGCACGTGTAGTAATGTGTAATACAAATACAAATACAAAACACCCAGTGCACATTCCCCAGCCTGTAGGAGGGATTCTCAGGTGGCTCCTTCTTCCCATCTGTCCCATATTTTCGAGGCTTTGTTGGGACAGCCTCGTGCTGAGTAAATCCTACGCTCCATCATAGCGCATATGTCCATATCTAATTTCCATTGGTCCAGTGTTGGGGAGTCAGGGGCTCCCCATTTCTGCGCTATGTTACTCTTGATCAGTCCCATCGCCGTGTGTGTAATCTCTGCCACTTATTAGCTTCTATCTCGTCAGGCACACCTAGGAGCAAGGCCCTTGGGTCCAGTGGTATGGTGCGGGTCAGAACTCGGGAGAGTTCCCTACAGCATGCTTTCCAAAAAGTTTGTATCCGGGGGCATGCCCACAAAATGTGAATGAAGGTTCCCTCCTCGTCCCTGCATCGCAAACAGTTCGGGTTTGGGGCCCGTTTCCAGCCATATAGGCGCGTCCTAGGGTAATAAACCCGGTGCAGTATTTTCAGCTGCACGAGTCGAAGCCTAGACGAAATAGCGATTTCTCTGGGGTGCATGAGGACTTGTATCCAGTCCTCTGGATCTATCTCCCCACATCCACTTCCCATTTCGCCTTCAGCTCGTTCAATTCAGGGGTAGCAAAGGAGGATATGGCATTATAGAGGATGGAAGTGCATTTGGTGGGAATGTACGCCGGGAGGATGTTACGCTCTATAGGGGTATAGTCTGGTAGCTGTGTATCTGCTGTTAGGTAAGGTCTTAGGGCGTGGGCCAGGCGTATGTAGTGGTATCGTTCTGTATTCGGAATCTGGAATCGCAATTGCAGGTCATCAAATGAGGTCAATCTCCCCTGCGTAAGCACATTCCCAATCCTAATAATCCCCGCATTCACCCACTTGGGCCACGGCTCAAACTTCCGGGTCTCAGCTAGGTTATTGTTTTGCCAGAGGGGTTGTGCAGTAGTAACTTTGTTTTCCCAACCAATGAATCGGTGTGCTTGTCTCCAGAGGAGGGACAGCGGGTCGGTGTTCCGCATAGGGGCTATCTCAGCACGTATATGGGGCAGATCTCGGTTTCCGTGGAGAAGATCATTAACCACTACCAGTTGTGATGCCCAGTAGTACGTTTGGAGGCGGGGAACTCCTATTCCTCCCTCCCAGATCGATCTTTGAAGTGTGGTTAACGCAATTCGTGGTTGGCCTCCCCCCCATATGAGATCTCTGAGAAGTGTCTCCACTTGGTGGAACTCCAGATCGGGGATTTTAAGTGGGGCATTTTGAAGAACGTAAAGGAATCTGGGAAGGGTCATCATTTTAAAGAGTGCCGCTCTTCCCATAAGTGTCAGGGGGAGGAGTTTCCAGTGTTGGACATCAATAATGAAGCGGTCTGTGATCGGTCGGAGATTGTGTTCTATATAACTTGTTAGGTCCCCAGATATCCATATTCCCAGGTATCGAAAGCCCTGTCGTTCCACCCGGTACGGGCACTCCTGGGGAATTGCCTGTTTTCCACCCTTCACCGAAAGAAGACTGATTTCTCCCAGTTGATTCTGAGTCCGCTGAGTTCCCCAAAGCGGATGAGCAGTTGTGTTACAATGGGGGAAGACCTTGGTGGGTCACCCAGATATACAAGGAGGTCATCTGCATACAGGGATGTACGATCCTCATGTCACTCCGGCCATCTGAATCCTTTCCAGGCGTTGTTTTGGCAAAGCCAAAGAGCCAGTGGTTCGATAGCAAGGGCGAATAAGAGAGGGGACAGTGGGCATCCCTGTCGTGTACCCCGACCCAGGGGGAAGGACCCGGAGGACCAGTCGTTTACTTTCACTTCAGCTTTGATGTTAGTATAAAGTAACTGCACCCATCCCAGAAAGGCCTCTCCGAATCCCATACGGCGCATGATCTCCCAGAGGCAGTCCCATCGAATGGAGTCGAACGCCTTTTCGAAATCGATTGCCAAAAGGGACAAGGGTTCGTTTATGATCGGGGATCTCTCCAATGCTAAATGGAGGCGGCGTAGATTCATCCGAGTCGATTTGCAAGGCATAAATCCACATTGGTCCGGGTGGACCAGGGTGGGTGCAACTGACTGTAATCGGTTTGCTAGTAACTTAGCGAGGATCTTAGCCTCCCCGTTGATCAGTGATATAGGTCTATAGGAGGCACATTCATGTGGAGGTTTGCCAGGCTTGGGAATGACCACAATAGTCGCCTTGCAAAGATCTGGTGGGAGGGTCCCCTGTTCCCGGGCAGCAAGGAACATTCTGTGTAGAGGAGCAGCCATTTTATCTGCTCCTAGCTTTTGCCAAGTTTCAAGAGGGAATCCATTCGGGCCCGGTGCTTTCCCTGATTGGAGCTGAGATAGCGCCTCTGAAATCTCAGCCTCCGATAAGGCAGAGTCCAGCTGGTCTCTCTGTTGCCCGAGAGAGTCGGCAGCGTTACCGCATCTAAGAGAGAGGGGTTTAGCGGTGAGGTCGGGGCTCGGTACAAGTCTGCGTAAAACTCTGCGAAGGCCCCAGCAATCCCAGAGTCTGAGTGATAGCTGTCGCCCTGTGGCGTAACAATTTCCCGGACATGGCATTGTCCTTCGTCCCTCCTCTGCAGCCAGGCGAGCAGTTTACCCGCCTTGTCCCCTAGTTCGTACACCCTCGCTCTAGCCTGCCAATGGGCCTGCTTAGCGTCATCCATCGCTCTGTTCCGGAGGCACTCTTGGGCGCTCTGGAGGGATCGATGGGTCTCGGGCGTAGGGTCAGAAATATGCTTAGTCTCCCAGTTACTCACTTCCTCTTCGGCTTTTAGTATTTCCCGAAGCCGGATGTTTCTTTTATGTGTCGTCCAGGAGAGAATTTCACCCCTGAGCACTGTTTTATATGCCTCCCATAGTATCACGGGGTTGTCCACCGACACCTCGTTAATTTCGGAGTATTCGGCAGATACTTCCTCTAGGCGATCTATCAGTTCCGGGAACCCTCGATAGTAGTTGTTAAGTCTCCACGTTCTAGGGGTAAGGGGACCCTGCATACACATTTCAACTAAGAGAGGTGAGTGGTCCGAGATACCCCGGGGGAGTAAATCTGCGGACATTGCCCTGTAAAGGTCGGTATGTGGCAAAAAGAGGTAATCCAGTCTGGACATGGAGCCGTGAGCGCCGGAGTGGAAAGAATACTCCCTAGCGTTCGGGTGTAACTCCCTCCATACATCTCGGAGCCCAAGAGCAGATGTAAAGTTGGCTAATCTAGTGGGAGTGTCTGGGTTGCGATTTCGGAGATGGGAACGGTCAATGTTATCATTCATGGTGTCATTGAAGTCTCCCCCCAGAACGAGTGTATCAGGATGGTGTTTCCCTATAAGGGTAGTGAGGTCGTCCAGTAACTCCTGTCCCAGCCCAGGTGGAGAATAAATTGAGGCAATAGCCACCGTCTGACCCCAGATCGTTCCCATGACGAACACGTATCGGCCCCTCGGGTCCCGTTCAACCATTTGCTGAGTAAATTGGATGCGCTTGTGTATCAGAATGAGGGTGCCCCTGGAGCCCATTGTGTACCCCGCCTGAAAGGCAAGGTGGTAGTTAGTCCTCTGAAAAAAGGCACAGTGTGATCTGGCCTGGTGGGTTTCTGTCAGAAGGGCCACATCAGGGGAGTGTCTATTTAAAAATTGCCTGAGAAGACGCCGTTTAATCCCGGACCCCATCCCATTCACGTTCCAAATAAGGAATTTCAGGGATTTAGTATGTCGCATGGGTGTCTTGTTAGTCTGTGCAGAGGATACCTATTACACATGATGGGGTTTTCAAGAGTGTAGCAATCAGTGAGAGATGGTGATATGGTACCCGCCTGTATCAGAAGGGCGGGGGTGCTCTGTAAAGCGGTACAGAGCGACTTCAACCAGAGATAATGGTTCGTGTCACCTATGAGCATGTGACAGTCTTGAAATAACAAACAAAGTTTCGAACATTCCCAACTCACCCCCACCCTATACTCCACCCCAACACGAAGTACCTGTCGCCCAAACATAGCTGAACCTTCAACTTAAGGTGTCAGCTTGAAAGCCAGACCCTTGGGCAGGGTCTAGATGAACAAGAAAGAGAGAGAGGGGGGAAGGGGAAAGGAAAGGGAAAGGACTTGGCTAGGGGGGGATGAGAGCCTCCTCCAGAGTTCCCTCGCTTGCGCCAATGTCAATATCTTCCATGGTGGACTACTTATGCGTCGGGCTCAGGGGTGCGAAAAGTGCACGCCCACATGTCAGAGCGCTGCTCCTAGGCCCCCGGAATAGGGGGCAATAGTCTGTTTAATGTTCTTCCTGATCTGCCACTGGCCCCAGGATCTCCTGTCCTTCCCGGTCTGGGTTTCTCCTCGGGGAAGCTCCCCTAGGCCTCGGCCGGGGTCTTCCTCTCGGTCTCCTTGGTCTTGCAGTCCAGTCGCCTTCTACGTGGGCCTCCGCCCACTTCCATGCCTCTTGTGGGTCGTTGAAGTGAACCGTAGTTCCTTTATGGTATATCTTTAGTTGGGCCGGGAAGAGCAGGCCGTATTTCACATTCAGTTGAGCCAGTTGTCTCTTGAGTGGTTCAAACGATTGTGGTGCCCGCTGCACTTCTCGGGTATAGTCCGGGAAGAAGGCGATTCGGGAGCAGTTATGGGTAATCGACCCTTGTGCTCGTGACAGTTGCAGGAGGGCATCCCTATCTCAGTAGTTGAGTAGGCGGGCAATGATAGTACGTGGCGGAGCACCCGGGGGTGGTTTGCCCGGCGGCATCCTATGAGCCCTCTCCACTGAGAAAAACTTTGAGAAGGATGTGGCCTCGAAGATGTCCACGAGCCACTGCTCCAAGAATAGTTCCATGCATTGTCCCTCCTCCCCCTCCGGCAGGCCCAGGATGCGGACGTTGTTGCGGCGGGATCTTCCCTCTCCATCCTACACTCTTGATTCAAGGGTTTTAAGGCGGTTTAAAGCCTGGGACAGTTGACGATTGATCCCGCCAATGTTGTCTTCCACTTCAGAAATGCGGTGTTCCGCCTCTCCCGTTCTGGAAGTTAGTTTCTGCAGGTCGTGGCGCAGGAAGGAAACGTCCGCCGCCATACTGTCTATTTTGGTCTCCATGGAGGATCGGGAATTAGCAATGGCCGCCATTATGTCATGTAGGGAAAGAGAGCCGTCCCCGGTGGGGGAGTTCGGTCGTGTTGCTGGGCCCGCCGGGGCGGTAGCGACGGCAAATTGGTCCATACTGCTCTGTGTAGATGGTTTTTTCTGCCTGTCTTTCCCCATGGCTCCGAAGGGCGTGGAGCATCCGGCACAATGGGTCGAGCGATAATATTTATACTCAGTTGGATCCTCTCCGGTGTGTGCTGTTGCAGCCCTGCAGCGGGTCAGATGGAGAGCCGCGGGTCCCCCAGAGCGTCTTCCAACAGGCTAATATGTACTTTGGGTGGCAGGGGCTCGGTGTTCTTTATTGGGGTTTCACGGGGCCTCCAGAGACCATGCAGGCCTCCGTTGTATCTCACAGTTCACCCGTTAGGTGGTGGCCCCCTTATGCCTCTTATGCGACACCCGAGTTTGTTTTCTGTATGGAGCAGGGGGGGGGGCCCACCTACCTCTGGCGCGGTCGAGCCGAGCCGCTGCTGTCTTCCACCGCTCGGGGCTGGGTCGAGACGGCCCAAGAGCAGGAGCCGCCTGTCACTGGGCTCGGGCCTGTCCGGGCGTCCTCCGGATGTCAGCAGGTTCAACTGGTGTCCGCCTCGTGTGCCGCTCCACACCGCACCACGTCAGGCCGCCCCGAGCCCCAGTCATGCAAAGGAGGTCTGCCCTCAGGCCCCGGCGGCCATCTTGGTTTTGCAGTTCGGACGGGGCCACCGGCCTTCAGCAAATTGTAGATTTGGCCCGCCGGGTGGGCAGATGGGTGCCCAGATTTAAGTCGATCCCAGCCCACAGCTTCGTGGGCACAAACGCGGTGTTGATGTCGCTCGAAATCCCCAGGAATCAGGATAAAAGTACAGGATTGTATCGGCGCTTACGGGAGCTCACTCGGCTCACGTCTGCATCGTTCGCGCGCTAGCCACGCCCCCACATCATCCATTGTTGATCACTCACTGTCATATGTCTAAGTGTGATATCAATAATTAATTTATTATAAAAGTGCGATATACATATATATTGTTTAATTCTCAAATAAACCTTTTAAATTTGCAAAACAAACTTACTTCTTGGCTCAGTGGGGTCAGGGAGATTCTAAGAGAGGGGTGTTATATAAGGGTTGTCATCCAGAGTACACGAACTGGACATAAAAATATATAAATAAGGGCTTCCCTTGAGCAATCCCAGACAAGGCACTGACTTAGTGGGACTGCTTGATTGGAGTCATTTAACAGGTGTATTTATATGACCTGCACCCAGATGAATATGCTAGGAGGGGGGAAAGCCTCAGGGCGGTATGCAGAGCATGGATGCCAATAAAAGGAACACCTGCATGGGATGAAGCAGTGACTGAGGAAGAAGAGTGTAAGAGGTTGGGGCAGTTACCATATGTGTTACTTAAGTAATGAAAGGGGGGAATGTGTGGGAGGAGGGGGTCTTGGAACCCCCCATTCTTATCCTTCCTGGGTGGGCCCAGTGTGGCTGCTTTGGGTTCAGGGCCCCGGCCCTGGAGCACCCGCGCGGTAACACCCCTAGGAACTGTGACCCCCCCTTAACACAGGATAAGACCAGAGTTGAATGAGACTCCATTTTGTGGGACACCGACTCCATTTTGTTATTTCATAATGGCAGGCCAGTTGTGAAATTAGAACGCAGGCCTGCAGCTCTCCCAGCCAGGCACACACAGCAGACAAGCTACTCCCCCCACCTCCTCCTTCTTGCCATCTCTGCAGTTGTTCGGTTCTCATGGGAGACTAGCCGCAAGAATGCAAACAAACTTTACACTTGCCACGGCCCAGCACAGGGACCAGCAACAGAAGTCTTTCATCTCTAGAAACCTGCCCCCCACCCAACAGACCCTGGCCATAAAGAATACCATCCCCATATTCCATAAAACATGGTCAAACAGCTAGAAGCTACCCTCAAGTATGTTTGATTGTTCACTCCTTAGAAGAAGAAAACCATAGTGTCTTTCTGTATGCAATCAGAATAAGCTGCTCAAGGGCGGTTTCCATTTCATGCGGAATATTGCCAGGATTGTAGTAGAGCAATAGGCATATTAGCGCACTGTATAATATATGTGTAATCAAAAGCTCTAACATTAGAATTCAGTTATAAAAGTGTAATGTGTGTTAAAGTGTAGTATGACATTGTTTAATAGAAATGGATTGCAATAACAAAATGCATAACAGAAAATAACACTGTACATGCCAGCACAAAGCTACCTCATATTTTAAGTTCAATGTAAATACATGCATGACATTGTGTAAAACCAATACAGCAACTAATCACTCTGACCAGTATGTTCGTATCATGACAATATGTGTTAAGGTTGCATGCGCAGAACCTGAATCATGAACTGTTTAATGTAGCATGGACAATAACCTAAGCATGCGCATATTTCTATTATGAGTCTTGTAACAATAAGAATACTCAGCCAGGTAGAAAACATAACATACTTTAGACTAATATAACCAGAATGTAATAGGCCATGTGTAAAAAGCCTTTATGTAAAACCTGCTTCTGAAGGACCTGTTTTTCCGTATAACGCAGAAATACACCGCAAAGGTGTTTCGATTCCCCTCCACCCTTCATAGTGTCAAAGCAGGTCAGCAGAGATTTAATGATGTTTGAACAACCAGTCTTTAACCCCCACAATAAGACTTCTATGGTGGTATGTGCCTCTTTGTGACCTAGTCGTTTAATGTGTAATTCAGGCCTTAGATTTAGAGTCCCCTTTGTTGTTTATCAGATGGACATTGCAGACCACACAATGATCTTAAAAGTCTCACCTCTTTAGCCAATATATCTTGTATTGTATCAACACACAGTAAGCCAGCCCATCAACGGATGAAACACTGCATTTAATAGCTGTATTTTGACCTATGCCCAATGACAAATTAACCTGTATTTGAGAAACGTGTCTAGGCTCACAGGTCTTAGAGCATGCTGGACAAAGCAGATTATGGTATTGGATGAATGGGAATGTGTGGCCACAAGGGCAAATGTCAAATGGTTATTTAATAAGAAACATCACAACAGTTGCCGATCTCGCATACCAATTCGATGAGCCCAGCTGACCGATTGACCCAAGAAGCATCATCACAACACCACGTACTCCCAAGCCAACCGCAGCCCTCCGACCCTATGGCACCTATAGGTATTCACCCCTAGTGACCAATCCCGACTGTTAATGTTCCCCTTAGTCCTTCCCTCTGTTCGTTGTCGATAAAGCTCTATAAAAGTAATTTGAAACATGTTTTCTGCAGAGCGCTCTCAGTGTCAGCAGAGTAGATTCTGCTTGCCCTATTTTAGATAAAGCCTTTTGATATAACCAGCACTTGGCCTTGGTCTCATTCCCTCCAGGGAAGTGTCCTGATTGTCTTTATTGGGAGAATTAACTGCATATTTAGGGGCCTCTCACTTTCATTATCTACACGAAACTCTTATGGACCGCCTCAGCGATTGAATTCCCCGGCATCATTCCTAGGCTGACGGCATGAACATGTGCCTAAAAGTCTGTGGGTAATAGAGAACCTCGGACCGTGTCTAGGATCTGAACATGACGACAAAATGGATGAGAGCTTATTTCCCACTTGAAGGTATCACTACCCTTGCTTCCAGTCCAGCAGGGGGCAGTATAGGTGACAGTGTTTTTAACTGTCCAGCACCTTCACCTACTGGCTCCCAGCCTCAAGTGTTTTGATACAACAATGTGGCGAATCGTCTTAAAGAAGTTGCAAGAAACCAACATATGTTTCTAAAAAATGATGAAATTGATCACCAGTTCTTACGGTATTTGTATAATATCTTCCTCCTTGCTTTGAATATTTATTTATTTATTTATTTTTTTATTGTGTTTGGTTTATACAAACCTTTACAATCATTAAAAATAAGGAATAAAACATCCAGCACAATAGCAATTTAACAATAAGTTAAAAACTTACATAAGATTTGTAAAGATAATATTTCCATACCGCAGTTTGTGCTTAATACATCAAATTCAAATTCTTATATCGAAAGTGTAGCAAATTCATTCAGTTTTACTTCAATAATTGACAATAATTCTATCAATTTCAAATTAAATGACAAACTAGTACTGCACATACAACGGTTCCAAAGTGCTTCCATACTAGTGTCTGTTTGGAACTGAGCCTTTAAATTGAAAATTTTATTACGGGATGGTGAGAAGAAGGGACAAGCGATGACCATATGTTTAAGTGTTTCATCTGCTTCCAAGGCTTCACAAAAACGGCATAGAGTGGAAAAGCCGGTCTGAGAGGATGTATTCCAATTTTTTGTTTTGGATAGAGTTCGAAATTGATTCAAACGAAAACGAATTAGAAGTTTTCTGCCAACCGCAGAGGGAAATTGAGTCAAATAAAATGCACGATCACCCCACTTTCTACGAAATTGGTTATATTCAGAATACGATGGGTAAGTTCCCATTTTATCTGTAAGCTTACACCAAAAGTAGAGTTCATATTTTTTTTTTTGAGCAGGAAGCAGCAAGGTCATACTTTCGGGGGTTTCATCGATAGCATTTAAAATTGCATTTAATTTGTTTGTGAATACTTTGAGTGAGTGAATACTTGGATTTTCAAGTAATTTATTCAATTTAACATATAAGGAGTTTGCCGGAGGGTCCAGCATTTTAATATAGTTTTTTATATTTCGCCAATTTCTTTTTACAGATAGAGCCAACAGATTGATTTCGTGGCAAATAAAAACATTTGGTATGGACTGAGCTAAACCCAGGGCAGACTTCCACATTTTTCCCTGTATTGTATCGAGAAAAGAATCAATTTCATATAAACATATATCCAAAGGGTATAATAAGCAGGGTTCAAATTTGAGTAAGTAAAAATGAATAAGAGGTAATAAAGAAAATAAACAATATTTATGGAAAATGATTTTCATCTGAGCGGCTAAAGTTTTGGCTTTATTGTTAAGAAATGTTTGCCACATGCTTAAAGAATAAGAATCCATCAGTGGATAGCCCAAATAGCGGATGGCTGAGGTGTAGCAAAGTTCGACCCCTTGCAAGAGCCATGAGAATTTGTTTGCTTTGCATCGCCCATCATAGAAGGTAAGAATTGAAGATTTAGTTGGATTAACTGTGAGATTCAGATTGTGAGCGAATTTAGCAAATAGATCGAGTTTATTCTGAAGGCCAAACGGGGTGCGATCAAAAATGAGAAGATCGTCTGCAAAACCGATCCAATCAAGCCTGAGTGCACCCAACTTAGCTGGAAATACACACTGATCTTTCCAAAGGGAGTCAATCCCATATAGATATAAGTTGAATAGGACTGCCGCCATATTGCATCCTTGCTTAACGCCAATTTCGGTGCTGATTGAATTGGTTAAAGCACTATTACGATTTAAGCGAATTCGATAAGAGGTCTTGAGGTGCAACAGGGCAATCAGTGCAACCAAAGAATAAGGGATTCCCATTTCGATCATTTTGGCCCAGAGAATTCTCGAATGTCAAATGCAGCTGTCAGATCCAGACTGGCCATATACACAGGCCCCATGTGTGCATTTTTCGTCTGTGCATAGAGATGCGCAAGAATTGTTGCGTTCAAAGGACAGCCAATGAACTTTCTAAAACCCACCTGGAATATTGAGAGCAAATTATTGCGTGTGATATACATTTGAAGCTCCTGCAGGAGTAAAAGAGAGAAAATTTTGGATGAAGCATCAGTAAGTGCAATGGGGCGATAATTGCATGGCAATTCAGGGGGGCCTTTTTTATAAATAGGTATTATGTGTGCTGAGTGCCATGTTAAAGGAATTTCTCCGGTTTGTAAGATCAAATCAAACCGGATCTTTAAGATGTATGCCCAAAAAAGGGGATCCGATTTGTAAACACACGGAGGGAGCCCATCTGGACCTGGTGCTTTTGAGTTGTTGAGTTTATTGATTACATCAATGATGTCATTAACCGTCCATCCAGTTCTTGTATTACGAATGAACATTGGATAATGGTTTTTGACAAAAGAAAAGCGGTCGGGCAATTTAAATTTTTGTGTTATAAAGTTAGTCCACGCATCAGCAGAAATTACGCATTGCGGATCAGATTGTTGGCCTGATTTTAAAGAGCGTAGTAATGACCAAGATTGCCTTGTATTATATTTTAATAGGTGATACATCATATTTTGATTATCAGCAATGTACATGGGAATGTTCAGAAATTTAATTCTGTTTTTGTAGACTTGTTTTATTCGATTTAGCGCAATTGACCTGCAAAGGGAGGGAGACATAGATCTCATAATCTCCCTGATTTTTTTGTACTTCTCTTTTTTTGAGTCAGCAACCAACTTATTGAATTTATGTATGTGGTTTGCATTAGATTCGGTTGTGGAGCATTTAGACAAGGCAATTTTTATTAGGTGGAATTGGATATGTTTCATATTAAGCTCTTCAACTTTACGTAGAGAGAAATAACAATCACAGAAGTCAGTAGAGATTAGCAGATCCGCCGAAATCATTTGCAACAGTTTGCAACACACTTTCGGATTCCATCGTATAGATAATAGATGTCGATCAGATTCGAGTAAAGTTAAGCTAGGCATAGCGTCAAAATGAGCAGTAGGTAGTTGAATAGATAGGGAAATTAACATATGATCCCCAAGTTCAGGGTCAGAAATAATAACCGGTTTGATAGAAGAATATAAACATGTTGATACAAAGAAAAAATCAATCAGAGATTTAGAATTACCCCTATGCCAAGAAAAGTTAAATGGATTTAGTAATACAGGAGCTGGTTGAATGTCCCATTCCAAAAAAAATTCAAGCCAAGTTTGTCCATTTCGTACAGAATTAAGAGAATGGCTAGGAACCAGATTCATTTTGCTTAATGATAAATCATAACATAGTGCATTAAAATCACCACCAACAATTATTTTGAGAGCTGAATTTCGTGCAAAAGCTGCTACTAATAGCAAATTCATTTCATCAATGATAATATCAAGAGGGGAGGACAATTTGTTCCAATAAATGCAAACCAACAGTAGTGCATCTTTAGACGAATTCACAGCTGTTAATTCAACAGCCATGATGCTTTGAGTGCAACATATATATTTAGCAACACATTTGGTTAAAGTATTAATTAGAATAGCAATTCCTCCTGATGGCCGTCCCATAGGACCCTGCGAGGCCGCATGTGAGAAAACATAAAAACCCTCAATTGAGAATGGAAAGCGGCACATTGTTTCCTGTAAAAAGACAACATCTGGCTGAGGACGATTCTTTTTGTTGGTCCATGTCCGGAAGTTGTTAAGACCGCAGGAATTCCAGGACACAATCAAGAAATCCCCCAAGCTAGGATCGTCCTAGTACTCCAGAGTTGGAGCTAGGTGCGACTGCGGTAGTACCTGCAGATTGTATTCCCTTGAGAGCAGATACAATTGCCATCAATTGTGTAAGGGTACTCGCATCGAGGTCCAAAGCTGCCCCTTGATCTTTTAATACAGAAGGGGTTTGAACTGCAGGAATCGGGGTATTGACGAAGCTTTCTGCGTCGTCAATATTAGAAAATAATGTAGGTACTAGACCTATGGAAAGTAGATCCGCCTTTTGTTCCCAGATCAATTTTAAGATTAGTGGAGAATTGTATCTGCAAATCATTTTATTGTTGTTTACAGATGCAAGTGTAATCCAGTCAATATCGTTGGATCTGATCAATCTCAAGGCCGGTACAGCTTGCAAAGTTGAGATAAAGTAAGACCGGTTTAGCCTTGCCTTACCATGAAATTCAACATTGCTCTCCCATCCCATAACGACAGTCCCTTTTAGTTCATCAGCTGTGTTAATCATGTCTGTTACCTTTTTGCTCTCTGGTGATGGGGAACTGTTCGCATTTGGAGGGATAGGTGTTAAATTCTCACTTTGCCTTTCCCGACTTGAGTTTTCAATCAGTGGATCAATCTCTTTTTTTTTCCCCAGACTTTCAATATTGCTGCTCGGATTTTCAGCCGAATTGGACACAGCCACTTTTGGCATATGTGTCGGTGAATTTCGCTGATTTTTCGACATTGCGTCATTGCATGCACCTTGAATGATTCTGTCAGTTTTTTTTATGGCTAGCAGAGGATAAAAGTTAGAGAGCGTGGCTTGTTTTACAGTCAAATGCGGCTCTTCGAGTGTGAACATCGAAGAGGGCAATTCCGTTTCCTCACATGAGTTACTTTTCATTTGCAATTTTTTTTTTTTTCGGAGACTGTTTGCACATTTGTTTGTTGCATTTTGGGCGAGCCTCTTTTACACATGCATCAGATAAATTAGGAATAAGTGGCTGTGGTATAGAAAGATTGAGCACCGCTTTGGATTCCGCATTTAGCTGATTCAAGTCAATAGTACCCTCCCCGCCTGACAGATTACATATTTCTTTTATGTTTGTATTATGACGATCTGGTTTAGGAGCACTCTGATTCTTAGACTTTTTTTTCTACTTTTTGTTTAAGTCTTTTATCGGCCCCTTTTCTTTTTTCAGCTCTCTGTTGTGCTCTTTTTTGTTTTCTCGTAAGGACCATTGGGAGAACTTCACCAGACGATAATGATGCAATTGATTTGTCACATGCCAAATCTAGATCGATCACATTGTCCGAGAGCGCAAGTAAATCAGTAAGTACAGAAGGACTATCTGGAAAAGAAAGCTTAGGGCATTCAACTGTATTTTGGACAATGTCGTTGTTTGATTTAGTAACTAGTAATAAAGTTGACTGAATTTCCTTGAAGGCAAACAATAATTTCTCAATGTTAGCCGCATTTGTTTCTACTAATTGTTCCATTTTACATTTCTGAAACCCTGATGGAGATTGCAAAGGCATTGGGGGATCAGCTACGATTTCCGCATATGTTTTTGTCTGAGTACCTTTGTCACTGCAGATGTTAGGAGTAGTATGATTAGAACTCAGAAGAGAGATTGTATTGCATGCGAATAACAGGCCTTCTATCTTATTTATTTTAGAAGATATTTCCGTATTTTGCAAGTGAAGAAACCTGACTTCTTCATGCGTGCGTTCATGACCTTTATCAAGTAAATTCAGTATACGCGTAATGATAGGAAACGCTTCTGGATTGAATGGTAGTTCCATTTGAGGTTGAGAATTCAGTGTGTGAATAGAGTCATGAGTAAGATTAGTATCTTCTATTGGAGGTGGATGAAAACAGTCACGATGAAATGTAACATTGGGAATTACAGTTTGCTGTTTTGTAGCCACAGGAGAATTGTTCCGTTGTTCTGGACAATGCAGCTTGAAAGAGCCTCCATTTGTAGCTTTCCCATATGATGTGGATACTTGGGTTGGAGCAGAATAAGGGAAGGATGGTTCATAAGTAGGCAAAGTAGGTAGGTCCCCTTTGCATCTTCTCTGTGAGATTGGGGAAGAAGGTTCATGTGAAAGCCTAATACGTCTACCCAGGTCAGTTTCAATCATTGGGGGAAGAGTAGAGAAGTCAGCCAAATGATGGTTAAAACTCTCAATTCCCATTTCCCTTTTAATAGCTGCTCTCACAATGCTATCCTCCAGGTTAGGACTGTCATCCATCCACCCTTTGGGTGAACTGGAAATTATCTCAATGGTGCTAGAAGGCGCGATCATCAAAGGAATCAAAGACTCCGCCCTCGTGTTTACCCCGGATTCTGACAGGGCCAGCGGGAGAGCAATCTCCTGATTTTTATTAAGGAGTATAGTTTCCCCATGTTCTAACTGGGGGCTAGTATCATGATTGCCTGTTTGGTTACTCAATTTAGGATAAGTAACTCCTGAACAATTTGATTCAGCAATAAACATTGAATTGGGCAGTGTTATACATAAATCAGAAGACAGCATGCTAGACGAGGCATTGGGTTCATTGTTACATATCTCTGGAGTTACCAAATCAGTGCTGGATCCAAAGTCCATCTCATTCAATGGAGTGAACTCAGTAACGGATTTAGTTTGAACCATAGTATCTGGGTCCTCCATAACCGTAGTCTCTGTAGAAATGCCCCTTTTAGCGTTAGTTAATAGTGAGCGATTCCTCTTGGAGCGTTTAGCTGGAGCAGGAGAATGTAGCGTAGCTCCACTACGAAGACCACTAACCATTACATTGATGTAAATGCACTCATAGGCTTAGAGAGACATAGATTGACATAAGCGCAAGCCGAGAAAATAAAAAGCTGTTTAAACTTACCCACCGAGCGCGCACCGCGAGCAGCGAACAGCAAACAGTACTTTTTCGGTACTTCTGCGGTGCGCGCGCGGTGCGCGTTCAACAGGGCAGTTATAGGCTAGAGGGAGCACGTCAGTCAGAAGGGGAGGAGCTCCAGCCAATGGAAGTGACCTATAACAAAAGGCAGAAAAAATAAGTTCGAGTAATTCGTGTGATAGTAGATTAAATCTTTACAAATCACATAGGACATACAACTTTTTTTTTTTTTTTTTATATATAGTTGAGATGATGGCAAATCCCAAGGGCACACTATATAACGGTGGGCACACAGCGTTGGGCACACAGTATTGGGCACACCAAGTCCAAAGTCCAGAAAGAACTCCAGCACAACGAGTGTGACTGGACGATGCGATTGAATAGAGAGAGAAGGGCGGGCCAAAAGTATCAGTCACCTCAGTGGAAAGGAAGTCAGGCAAGTCCAGTGCAGCAGGCCCAGACGTCCTCCACGAGTCCAATCACGGTCGAGGGCACACACGGCTCTCAAATCCTGAAAGCGCTGGCGCAGCGTAGCGTGGGCAGAATGGCAGCAAGACAGCAAACAGTACTTTTTCGGTACTTCTGCGGTGCGCGCGCGGTGCGCGTTCAGCAGGGCAGTTATAGGCTAGAGGGAGCACGTCAGTCAGAAGGGGAGGAGCTCCAGCCAATGGAAGTGACCTCAGTGGAAAGGAAGTCAGGCAAGTCCAGTGCAGCAGGCCCAGACGTCCTCCACGAGTCCAATCACGGTCGGGGGCACACACGGCTCTCAAATCCTGAAAGCACTGGCGCAGCGTAGCGTGGGCAGAATGGCAGCAAGACAGCAAACAGTACTTTTTCGGTACTTCTGAATATCGTGGGACGCTTACTCCAGCAGCCAACATGTGGGGCAGGTTTTTGGTGCAAACCTTCTCTCATTCACTTCACAATGCCTCTTGTACAATTGGCACTTCTATTGTATTGCACAGAATGGTGTGTCAGTGATTTCCCTCCCGTGCAAAGTCTCTTTCTCTCAAAATGGTGGAGTGGGACTCTCACTATGTTTCCCAGAAAGCAGTCAACAGTGTTGTTTTTTTTCTCCGTCGCAAGGTCGCTTTACTTCACAAGGCATGTTTGACGAGTTAGTATTTTTACTGTAATTTCCAGAATGCAGCATCCAGGGGTTCTCACCATCAGAGTTTCTTTCTCTTATAGTGACTGATTGACATGCAACATTGTGAAGCAGCCATCACCACTGCCACAGTGGGCGACATGCTAAGCGCAAAGCATAACACTCAGCCACAGGAATCCCATTTCTCTGCCCGACTAATCTGTCACCTTGTACTACACAGCAAGGTTGCCAGGTGGGCAGATTTAAAAAGTGGTTGTTGGGACATGGAGAGGTGGGCCTAAGCCTGGTTTGCATATGTTTTCCCGCTTCTGTGAGAGCAAGACAGGCTGAAAAACAGTGGTTTGTTGGGGTTCCACGCCAGTGTTTATTATTAATTGAAAAACTTCCCATCAACACTGTAGTTTTACATTAGTCACCCTAAGTAGAACGTATATGACCAGATGTGGGTCCCAAGGTTGTGTCCTCTGATCACTTTTCATTTTCGCATGGAGGAGCACAGCAAAGTGTCATTAAAACACATTAATCTCCATTTCCATGGGTACAAGCTCTCTCTTCCAACCAAAGCATGCTTTGCGGGAGGGGGGGAGGGGGATTGGCGGGGGGAGGGGGTGTCTTCTTTGCAGAGTAGTACCCATGACTAATGGGTCCATTTGTTTTCACAATGCCAGGTAGTCCTGCAGTAATGAATGGCGCTACTCCTAAGCGGGGACCCCAGCCGTAGGGCATCCAACCCAGCCAGGAGTAAAAACTCTGAGCTATTACTACTTCTGCGCCTGTCCACTGTGAGGCAGTAATATGCATGGAGCAGGGAGGCAGCGCAACACTATTACTGGGCTAGAAATAGAACGCTAAGCACTACATAAAAAACACATGACTACCGTTTCAATAACCAACCATTAACGCTGAAGCCAACGTACCTTAAAACACACACAGCCACTAATAGCAAGGCACCGACTTAGCACAGTTACTATAAAAAGTAAAACACCGGGACAGCACAACCAACATAAATGTAGGACTAACTCTTGAAAGTGGCTGTCAAGGCACTACACTTCAGTAGGGTTTGGATAATAAGGGGTTTTAAGTGTTACTATTTAAATACATACATATTGTAATTAACTTATCACAACCTAACACTATCTTAAGTCGTAAAATGCAGCATTTCTTCTGTGCGAGATTGTGCATTCCTGCCTGCCAGTGCCAGCTAGGAAGACATACTAGAAAAAAACGGGACCACTGCAGTTTCCAACAGGAACACAATCTTGAGAAAGGGTGACAGAGCAACAAAGATCCCGGCAAAAATGGGACGTCTGGTCACCCTAATTTAGCAGTGCTTTCTACGTGAGAAGAAATGCACCCTATCACCCAATCATTGCAAAGACCACATATGGCACGTGGTGGATGGAGTCTGTGTTCGGTTCTTGTCTGCCCTGTTTAATAGCGGCTGGCAGGCAGCTCGCGCTAGGCTCGGTGCTTCCCCGAGCTCCCTTTATACTTGCCTTCGTTTGTTTGAAAGAAGAGCCATGCTTAATCTTATCTGGAAGGAACGTCTTTACCGTACGGCAGGTCTTGATGGTTTCAAGCCTGGGGTAATGTGTAAAAAACATAATGACCTTTTAGGACTCTGGTGTATAAGTGATTGAAAAATGACCGAACCAGAGAGAGATACAGAACCTTTTAACACCTCTGGGAGACATCCAAGTTCCTCTCACATTTCCATTCCGTGCCAGGGACGTAGCCGAACCGTCTCTGCTCACAGACCGCTGATAAATGGCAGGTTCCCCACGTGACTTCCTTCCTCTGCGTCTCCTCTCATGCACTCTTCCCTGGACATCGACACACAGCCCTCCCTGCGTGGATAGACCACCTCCTGTCTGTGCCGCTACTATCACGGATCGGCCCGACTCCTCCCTCCACCGAAAGCGTAGACTTGCACAGATCTTATATTGCTCGCAGCTGCAGATTTTGGGCAGAGGTAAATGGCTCCAGGTGGCACGTGGGCATTTGCAATGTTTGATTTGTACAACCCCCTGGCCAGCTGAATGAATTGCTTCTCTTACCTCTTAATTGAGGTCTAGAATTCGCACCAGCATAATGATCTAATTAATGCATCAGTTTATGTTGTCATCCCCTAATACACTTAGGAACTCATGCTCCACCAAGAGGCTTGTGACACTTTCTGTACATTTCTCATCAAACGCGGGGTTGTAAAATGGAGGTTGATATATTAGTAAGAAGGCCTTTTTTTCTTGCATTTTGAGGCAGACTAGAAGGGGTTCAAACTCTGGAATGTTAATTGGTACCCGGTGAGGGTCAATCAGAATGTAACAAACATTCTGATTGGCCCTTGCAGGGGCTTTACCCGACCGTGAATCCCTCAGCCGGGATTCCTTTCCTTTGTTCCTGCGGGGGCGTGGCAGCCCCTCAGCCAATGAGGAGGCTCGAAACGAGGTAATCCCTGCTCCGAGCCTCCACACGGCTGGAGGCTGCCATCCTACCCCACCAGGGATTCAGGTATGTTTTTTCTTTCTTTCTCCCCCCTCCCCTGCAAACAATTCCCTCCCCGCCCATCCAACACCACTTACCTTCTTCTTTCTCCTTTTTGTCTCTTCTGAGACTCTTCTGTCCCCAGCGCATCAGCTCCCGATGGCCGCCGGTGGAAAGGGAAAACAGACTCTGTTGTCCCTTCCCGGGCGGCCATTTTTTAAAAACTTTTTTTTTCTGTTTGGAAACGCTGCAGCGTTTCAGTACAGAATAAATGCTATTAGTACCCCAGTCTTGTGGGCCGAGGTACTAATAGCAATAAGCACCGGCCTATAACTATGGGCTTGGGGCTTATTGTTTAATTGGTAGAGTTGTGGAAAAATATGACCACTTAACTCTGGTGGATTGATGAACCCTTTATTAGGCAAAGCAACAAGCAAACAAATGGACAACAGGGAACACAAGACTACAGCGCAAGTCCCTCTCCCTCCTAGCTCCATGTATCTTATACTCCAAGGATGACGTGGGTGCCAATGGAAGGGAGTAGTCTCTTAGTCTTGGCAAGGTCACGCCTTTGTGCTTTATTGCTGACTGAGACAACACCCTTCTTGTACAGTATTTCGATGCCAGCTGCATTTGGCAGCGCTCGTTAGTGTCGTAAGTAAGCAGTACAGTATAACACATTTCCTCAAGGTAACCATACTCCATAATGCTTCACATCTCGTCTCAATGCAGGTGAGAGCCCTTTTAATATGAGATTTGCTTGGCTATGCCAAAATGGATATACGTTAGAAGCATGAAGAGCGAAGGTGAGTATTCTTCAATAATGGGCAAGGTGTGTTTTGAGCGGTGACATATGCAGTGAGGTTCAGTACATTGCGTGGTGCATCCAGGAGCAGTGGTTCAATATGGCGTGAGAGAAGCAGAATATTCTGTTATACAATTGTGGAGTACCAGGGGAGTACTTATATGGTTGTGCTTTATTCATTTTTTCCTCCACAGCCCCTTCCTGTGAGACCTTCACATCAGTCTCATCCCACACCTTCTTAATGGTGCATTCTTCACATCAAGGCATGTCATTATGAATTGTTTCTTCAGTCACCTGGCAGTACATTACTTGAGTAGTTGATGGAACATCTGCACAGGTGTTGCTTATGCACTGACAAAAGCACCAGTAGTCGCTCCTCGCGGTACAAATAGGCCCAGGATCCATGATCCAAAGGACCAACCAGACCCATCGCAATTGTGTAAGCGGGTTATGGTATCGTGAATGTGCGTGATGATGTCTATGATATTGCTGGCGTAATCGGGTATATAAGTCGTAACGGGTTATTGAGAGGTCACCATCAACAAAGGGAATTACCTCCCTCCCCAACCTCACACAATAAATGGTTAATATCAGTTCTTTTATTCAGCCCCGTCTCCAATTCATCGAATACCCCTTGGATCCCTTCCAGTGAGCTACCAATAAGCCAAGAGTCAGGCTTGGTGTACAGGAAATATAGTTATGTTAATTTGAATTAGATGTTAAGAAAATGGCACTAAAATGTCAAACACCACTTTATCGGTGGCACAACACAATACACTCCTTTCAACATACATAAATCACACAAGTTGGTTGAAAAGAACCTAAAACACAATTCTTTACTTTATACAAATTTCACTTCAAGAAATAATTACACTGATCAATAAACAAACACAATTAGGTATGTAATGCTGTACAATTTCGATTTTCCTACACGCTTAAAAGGGCTAGCAGTTCAGTTTACTGATTGGTACAATGACCATGCCAATTATGATTTCACTTTTTCTTCAAAATACCACAGGGTGATTTAGCAGTTGGGTTTTCCGTCTCCCTTATTTTCGTCTGTGTTGGGGAAGTCAGACAGAAAAATTAGGATGATTTAAGAATTTGGGATTTCAGACCCCCAATCCACTTAAAGGCCTGTTTTGGGGAAGTGTGTTGGGGAAGCTGGATGGTAAAAATTGTTATTAGAGACTGGCATGCAGGGGTTAGTATCCATTTGTTGGCTCCACCCGGTTCTATACTGATTGAGGTTATGGTCAAACAGAAGCCTTGTCAAAAATAGAGGGCTTTAATGTATGTACTAGCATAAGGGGGTACACCACTGAAGTGGGCTGTACATGTTAAGATCTGCTTGAGGAAATTGGGTCTTGGTGTTTATTGGACCAACCCGAATGTAATTACTTCACAATCGAAGGGTATTGTTAAAGACGCCACCCTCGCGAAAGCACAGCAGAATGTTCTTGTGAAAACTCTTGGTTCAGTGCCTCTGGCATGATATGTTAATGTTAAAATTAAGGCTGGCTATGAAGATTATCTGGACTATATAACTCCAAAACATGAAAGAGCATGTATATAAAACATTGCCTCAGTATTCTACCAATAGCTTCACTGAAACAAAGTTGGCGCAGTGCTGTTTCTCCTATGTGCCAAGGATTTAAAACACTTTTTATTGCTGTATCCAGTTACTTGCCACTGAGAAGGCGCTGTCTTAGACCTCTTTTCTGTATTCATGGTTGAAGAACTACTGAGGAGTCCATAATGATTTGCTTGAATACAACAGACACCCCAGCAGTATTTGCTACTTGTAAATTCCTGAAATGGGCAAGGTGCTTACATTCATTTTATTTGATGTATTCTTTTATGACATTTCTGTCAAAATAATACTCCTTGAATTGAATTGCAAAAATTGGGATGATTTCAGAATTTTGGGTTTCAGACCCTTTCCACTTAAAGGCCTGTGTTAGGAAGCTGAACAGAAAGATTACCCAGTTAAATTAAAGGCTATAGTTTTAATGCACACTAGGAATGAGCTTTGTTAATTTCAAATGTTAACAAAAATCCCCCTCTGGTGTTTGGCCAAATGGGGAATTAATGAAATTAAAATTTGGGCCTCATCACGACTTGGGCGGTAACGCCGGCGCTATTAGCGCCGGAGCTATCTGCCCTACCGCCGAACTCCCCGGCGCTAATAGCGCCGGATCACGAGTTTGGCGGTAATGTTAATCCCCATTCCCCATTGAGCCCATTCGGGAATGCCCCATTCCCCATTGGGCTCAATGGGGAAATTTTGCGCTAATACCGCCGGTGGATTTCCCGCCGGCAGTATGAGCGTGAATTTTCGGTGGATTTCCCCCCAGCTCAGAGCTGGGGCGAAATCCGCCGAAGTCCTGATTTGGCGTACCCTTAAATCTGGTGGTAATAGCGCTACCGCCGGATTTAAGGATTACCGCCAAAGTCGTGATGAGGCCCTTTGAGTTAAATAGACTAATGATCTACACGGTTTTGCCCCCTCTGCGAACTATAAAGGACACAGATTTAAGAGCAGCAGATTCCCCACCTTTTGGTTACAAAGGGCTCAATTCTACTTACATAGAAAACCTCTGTATAAAGTCAGGACCCTCTGGAAGGACAGGGCAAGGTCTGGTCACTCCACTCTCAAGGATGGCCTCCAGCTCTACACCATAGAACCCAGTTAGCTGTTATGCCTTCCCAGAAAAAGACAGCTTCACCCACAGGCAATATCTGCAAAATCTCCTTTTGGTGTTTCCTGGCAGCTGTCAGATGGTAATTTTCAGCAGCTCTCCCTGATGATAATTTTAGGAGCCCTAGCTTTCTCTCATACTGTATAAACTTTATATAGCAGTGATGACACAGTCAAGTTTACAATCTTCGGGAGAACCCTGCAAGAGTTCTCACAAATAGGACTGGACAGTTACTCGTCGCTCTCCTCCCAAATCCAGCCTCTCTGTAAGGATTGGCTTAGGAGTCTGGAGAATACATGTGACAGCATCCATTTGCAATACTCATTTGTTCTCATGTCACATTTTTGCAAAAACTAGTCATATGGCAAAACTTCATAATTTTACTAGTGAATGCCATAATATATATATTTTCTGAATCAGCTAATGAGGGGGAATTTAATAAAATAACAGCTGGGTCCACACCATGTTGCACAGCTATTTTGCAATTTGCTGCCATATTTACAAAAAGCATAATCGTTAGGAAAATGTCATTGTTTCCCCATATTCTTAAATTTACCCTCCACCTGTTTGCCAACTCTCAAATTTGGAACATTTTCAGATCAGCCTAAACCCCATCTTAGATGGCTATTATAGTTCCCTGGGTCGCAGGTGGATTAATTTTATATCACAAAATCGCCTGGAAATTACCTATACATTGAAACATCAGCCACATTTTATTGCAGTTGTAAACAGTTGGCATGCAAGCTAGGATTTCAGTGGGGGAGTTCTTTGTACATTTTGCCCAGAGCCCCACCATTTGTCCTTGGCTGAAATGGACTCACATATTGCATTTTCTAACATCAGCCTTGATTCTTTGACAAACAGTGTGTTTTACCAATCAGGGTTCACTTTGCTTTTGCACTAAAAGTACAGGGTTGTTTCTGTCAGTCATTAGTATGGTTGGCAGTTTCAGTGAAAATGCTCCATTGATTTCTCAGCCAGTAATGTGATGTGCTTTTCCAATCTGTACTTGGATTAGATTTTTGTTTTAGCCTTCTCTGCATTGCCCTTTCAAAAACACACCCTTGCAAAGCGTTTTGGTGTCAGTGTTTAAAAGTCCTGTTTTTTTTATATTAAAGGGACCTTTGAATTTCTGCTGCCTTTGTGAATGTAAAATGCTGCTTTTCTTTTTATAATTACAGGTAGGACCTTTTCACATGGCCTTTCAGTTCCATTAGTTTGGTGCCTTTGATTACACCCCACACTCCCCGCTCTGTTCTTCCAGGATTCTTTGATGGGGAAAAACAGGGCAGAATGAGGTTTCATCCGAAGTCCGCTTTTCTTTTTCTTATATTTTTGTTTTCATTGGAGCCGGCCCAGCTCAATTTCCTTTATTGGGGAGTGAGCACTACAGTCTATCCTTTCGTCTCTGGGTTGGGGGTGTAGCACAGCACCGCCTTTCTCCTATTCTTCTGGAGTACCTAGGGTCCTCTCGGGACACCCCTCTTGTCTGCAGGCTAGAAGTTAAGAAGTTATTTCTCTAACAACAGAAAGAAAAAGAGGTTCAGTACTTTTTACACACCACCTTTACCCGGGAGATTGACATTGCATTTGAGTGAACATATTTACATAGAAATAGACATCAATTTCAAGACTTCCATTCAAAAGAGGACACAATTAAATAAAACTAGAAACAAAATTTGAGAACTTCACTTCAACATGCTTTTTTAAAACATTTTTAAATAATATTAATTAAAAGGCTCACCTATTATAATTCTCCATGTGGGGTTCTCACTGCTCGGATGGTTCCTCTGCTCGATTTTCATTTGGGTCCTCAATCATTCATAAAGTGTACCTGGAATGACGGCTTTTCAACTAATTGATGTGGGCCCATTTTTCTTCTGTTTTTTCTCCTTTTGGGAAGCGGATATTGTAGGCAATACGTGATATTGTATCTATAATTTCAAAGGCACCACAACACCACACCAAGATGAAAGACATTTCCACCCCTTGGCCTGATTCATTTGAAAATTGTGCAGGTAAACCTTCTCACCTACTTCATATTTTTTCTTAGGTGGTCTTTAGATCATAATGCGTCTTCATTCCTTCAGCTAACTTTTCTCAATTGCGCTGAGTAAAGGTAAAAGCATGCTGGAAGTGCTTCCTTAAACTTTCAATGTACTCATGAGTAGTGGACGTATTTATCAGCACCTGCTCCTGAGTTCTGTAGAGCACATGCTGAGGTAACACCATTTGTTGTCATAAGCTCAAATGGAGACATCTTTGTTGAATAAGATGGTGTAGACCCAATAGCCATCAGGACAAGAGGTAATCGGATATCCCAACTGGGTCCAGAGTGTGCCACAACCTCTTTAAGATACTCACAATTGTTTTGTTCTATCTTTCTACCCCAACCCCCACTTCAGGCCAGGTGGTAGGCAATGTGGAGTTTTCTTTCTATCCCTAGAATCTCCCACATCTTTGCCCTCACCTCACTGGTAATATGACTCCCTCAATCCAACTCAATCCTTTGTTGGAGGCCAAAACAAGAAATTATGTGATTGATCTTTCGTGCAGAAGCTGTCTCCACCTTACAATCGCGGCTGATTGACATTTTACGAACTTTGTGAACAAGCATGTCACAGTCAACATGTACTTGTTTCCTCTAGAGGAGTGAATCACTGGCCTGATGACATTGACTTGCAAATCTGACTAAGGCAGTGTCATTCCCCTTTTTGTAGGGGAGCTCTGTGCGTGAGTGAACTGGGTTGAAATTAAGCACACACAAGACACCCCTTTAGGTAGGTGTTGGGGTCCTGGCCCATATGTGGCCAGTAGGCAACCGAGCGCAAGATTTCTAATGTCATATGAAACCCTGTATGACTGGCAGTGGCCGTGTCAAGGACGTGGTTCAACATTAGGCTTTGGAATGAGGTAGGTTCCACCTACTGTTCACAGCCATATAGGGCTCTCCTTACCAACAAACCATCTTGGATCCGGAACATCTTGGAAAACTTCATCAACACCCTGAGATCCTCTTTAGCAGTATAATCCGACTCTGGTAGAGCTAAACTCATATGGTCTTCAATGTACTCTTTCTATGCAGTGATCAAATCTGAATCTGTGGTGTCTTTACTACGCTGGGCAGTCGCAAGATCACTAGTCGCAATACGTTTTCGACCTGCAACCTGGATTTCCCCCAGCAGGGATTCTGTTTATATGAACTCCCGCTTCAGAGCTCCTGTTTTAGCCAACTAGTCAGCCAGGTCATTCACAGTCTTATCTGGCCCCACTATTTTGAAGTGACCTCTTTTCTTCGTCCAATAAATGGTTATCTCTTTGGAGGTCACCAGATTGTCAATTGACTGGATTAGTTGGCATGTTTTAATGGTTTTCTGTTGGCACAAATCATGCCTAGGTACTTCCAGTTAATAAGGTGCTCCACAAACACTTTCCTGACATAATCAGAGTCAGTTATTATGACCAGTTCATTGAGTTGGTGGTGCACTGCAGTGAAGATGACTTGATGAATGGCCATCAACTATGCCACCTTACTCCTTTTGGGTCCTATTTTATAACCAGCAATGGGTTCCGGGGAATCATTCACCCAGGCATTCCCAATGCCAGCCACCAGTTCCTTTTACTCATTGTTGTCAACATGGTAGGAACACCCATCTACATAAAATGTGGGTATGCACTGGCACATGCCTTCTTCATAGACCGTGTGTGGGAAAGATAAGTATGCCTCAATGTTGTTGTCCTTTAGATGTTCGTCCTCGAGACACTTTTCTTGAACACACTCATGCATTTAGCATCTCACAGCCACAAGGAAACACTAAAAGGAGATTTTGTTGTATTTGCCTCTGGGCGGAACTGTCTATTGTGCTGTCTCTTGCTGTGAAGGCAAAAAAAGCTGACTGGGTCCTGTGATGAAGAGCTGGGGGCCATCCTTGAGAGTCAAGTGACCAGACCCTACCCTGTTCTTCAAGAGGGTCCTTAAATGCAGCTATCTTTCCTGAACTTTAAACAGATGTAGAGGAGCAGTTACATTCCTCTGCAGGAAATCCTGCCCACCTACCACCTATACGTTGGAAGCCTGAGATCGTGCCATGCTTAACACCAGCAGTTGTGACCATACTGTTAGGAAAGATTTCCTAATTGTAGGTAATTTTCCTTCCATGTGGCAACCCCTAAACCTTTTGCTGTTGTTTTTCACCTTGTTCTCGACTTTGCCAGAGAAGTGCAGCCTTCTGCCGCACTCCTCTGGGCTTTCACTCCATTCTTACGGGGAAACTGACATGCCCTTAAGACAGTCAGTACCGGGAAACGCTGTTTTCCGTAGTTTCTTTTATCATGTTGCGGCTTTCGTGCAACATGACACGAGAGGGCACTGTAAGCTAAGTTACTGCTCTCTTGGCTCTCTAGCCTTCTACAGGCCCTAGATACTCTTTTAGGATTGTAACTGATCGGTGCAAGTGATTCACGGACGGGAATGGTGGCAGCGATCGTTTCTTGTGTTTTGAGCTCCTTTTGGCGTTTTAAGCGCGTTTCTCGCGCTTAGCCCAAAATGGTGGCCTGGCTCCCAAAATGGCCAGACCACGAGGCTCCTTTGTCCTGTCCGCTGACCGTCTTGCTCCCTTCACCTTCCCCAGGTCGAGCCGACCCGGGGCCTTCCTTATTTGGGCATGTACTTTCCCGCGAAACACGGATGCTTTTGCGGGCTTCTACATGCCTGGTGTGTGCCTCCAGGATGTGGGCTGGGATGTCTGGTCCCAATACACATCCTGGGTGCCAGAGTCTAGGGTAGTGTGAATGCCTGGGACCACCGTGGTCCGTGATATGTCCACGTATGGTGTGAGTGTTGATGAGCGGATCTCCCATTGGGTCCCCTCCGTTTTGGCGCGAAGGGAACCGTGGATAAAAGGGGGCTGGAAACACCACTACCATGTCGATCTCCTGAGTTCTCACGAACGAAGGAATACAGGAGCCAAGTATCCTGCAACCAAGAGGCTGAACCGAGGAATCACTGGTGACCCGCTGAAGGACTGCTCCTCTGCACTGCTGTCGCCGTGTGAAACCCTTTTTACCTTTGATCGAACCAGAAGGCCTGTACTGGTACTTCGACCCATGGAATAGCAGGAACAGCTATTCTCGGCATCTTCACCATCTCCTGCTCGTAAGCCTTCGGAAGTGTCTCTGGGCCATCCAGCAGACTGACCAGCCTACACAGGAGTCTTGCTCTGTAACCGCCGCCAGGTTGTGTAGTATTTCGAGTCCTTGTCACTCTCACACGCTTCGTACACTTGGCGTTCCCAGGTCTGAAGTGAGTAGTGTACAATTGGCTCAGATACGCACGGCCGCTCCGTTGTCCTGCTGTGGTAACAAACTGTGCGGGTCCACTTCGTTTGGGACGTCTTTTACTCAACTCTGCTGCTGCAGACTCAACATGACGACGAGACGTCCCCTGCTCTCCTGAACCTGCCAGCGACTGAAACTGACGCGGAGAAGCCTGGGTCTGGTTGCATCGGGGACCGGTGTGTAGCATAGCTAGGAACTGGTCGCCCTCCTGCAGGAGCCCATAGCTTTTCCCCGCTGTGTCAAAACAGCACACCTTTCCGTACTTGCGCTCTGCTTCTGCCCACAGTGGAGGCTGCGCTTGAGTCGCAGAACTCTGTTCTCTTCATTTGTGCACTAAACTGAACTGCATGATTACCTCGAAGAGACTCCCCCTTTTGCCCGTTGGCACCAGCGTGTGCAGGTACTTTTGAGCACAAGGCTCCACTCTTCGTAGGGCTCGGACTTCCTTTTAGTTAGGTGCCTCTGAAGGCGGACTGGGTCTAAGCATTATTTTGCACTGCCTGTTTTCCTTCCCTTTTAGGTGGACTACACATTTCATGCATCTAACGCTTAAGACTTGTTTGTATTTGTATATATATTGTATTGGTATGGTATGTGTTGGTTTACTAGAGTTGTATTGTGATTTCTCGCTACGGTCATTGTTTTAAAGGCCTTGGAATAAATGTGTATATATTTTTAATATAACACCTGTTTGGAGTAGTTTGTAAGTGTCCTTGCTTTGTGTGCTCATTGCGGGCTTTCAGTCACCCTCACACCTCTTGAGACCTAGTCTTGACCGCCGCGATCGCTACCCTGATTGGTCTGGCTTGTCCAGAGGTTACCCTGTTCCAAGTAATTAGGTTGGCCTTCTGAACTTCTGCGCCACCAGGACAGAGTTCAGAAATCCGTCTTAACAAATTGGTGTACAGCAGGGGGATACGACTGAAGGTATCCAGTGTTGCGCACGAACTAAGGCATTTCAAGTTATTCCTACCAGGACACGTAGTGAATTGTTGTAGTATAACTTTAAAAAGGCCACAGTCCTATCGAACAGTATGGAAACAAATACCTTGTTAACTTTAAATGCTTCCAAATCACAAACATTGAAAAAGATGTGTGCGGAGAGAGATGTTTCCTCTCAAGGCACGAAATTGGATATGATCCAAAGAATCGTGGCGTGGCAAGAAGCGCAGCTTGACGCTATAACTTCTGAGGACAGTGCGGAAGGAGGTGGGGCTGCACTCACTGGTAGAACCGACGGTTCTGCCGCTGCACTGATCCACCGCGACCACGAGGACAGGGAGGATGAGATGTCTAATGTTTCCTCTGCCAGTGCTGATGGGGAGGCTATGCTTGAATTCAAGAAGCAAGAGCTGCGGTTTAGGCAGAAGGAGCTTGAATTCAGCATAGCCAAACTAAAAATCGAACAGGCAGAAAAACAGAAAGACAGGGATCACCAGTTGGAACTGGCCAAGCTTCAGGTTGCAAATGGGTCCAAGGGTCCTGGACATGGGTCTGGGGCCTCCTCTCATCTACGGTTTCCGAAAGATCTGCTCAGTGTATATGAGGAAAGGAATGACATTATGGACTGGCTGAATGCGTTTGAGTATGCATGCGAAGTTCAACAAGTTGACAATGCTGATAAGATTGCCTGGTTACTCAGCAGACTGCCCCATTCTGGCTGTAGTGCCATTATGGAAATGTCGAAGGCTGAGCGAGCTGATTTCGCAATGTTAAAGCAAACTCTCATTTTAAAGTTTGGCAAGACTCCGGCCCAATATTTGAAACGATTCATAGAGTATAAGAAAAAGGAAGGTGGTACTTGGGTATCTTATGTAACTGAATCCTTAAAAAACTTAACTGGCTGGGTCGAAGGTTATAAGGTTTCTACCTTCGAAGGCATGATAAATCTTGTCATGCTGGAACACATTTTTGCATCTTCTTCCCCGGAGCTTAAGCAGCATTTGGCCGATTCGAAGCAGATAGATCCTAAGAAGCTGGCCATTGCAGCAGACTTATGGGTGTCACATCGAGTGTCCCATAAGGACAAAACTCATCCTGGTAAGCAGGAGGAAGGGAAAAAGTCCAAAGATAAGGAGGGTGGAGAATCTGATAAATCTTCTTCCCAAAAGGGCCACAAAAAGAAAAATAAGGGTAAGACACAAGAGAACTCACAAGGTAGTGGAGGTCAGCCTCCGAAACAGAACTCTGGTTACAATAAGCCTCCCTATGTAAACAGACCCAATGGATCTTGTTTTGCTTGTGGAGCAACTGACCACATGAAGGGGGATCCCCGGTGTAAGGTTAGACCTTTGGGGGTCCACTCCGCTAATCTGGCCTTCTCCTCCTACGAGGAAGAAGAGATTACAGGAGCATCCTTCTCCTCAGACTCATTTCCCAGCGGGATAGAAGCTGAGGTAGTTTTAGTTTCCCTGGGTTCCTGGGAGCCTAAATTCGCAGAGGCTTATGCTAGGATTCCAGATAATACCAAGCACTACTTTAAAGACAGTGGGCCTCATTCCGAGTACGGCGCTAACCAATGGCGCTATTAACGCCTTGGTTGACGCCATACCCGGACCGGCAGCGCCTTGGTGGATGGCGGAATTACCGCCCCATTCCAAGGTTGGCGGGGCGGTAATTCCCCATTCACCAAGGCTCTTCCCCATTCCCAAATGAGCCCCCATAGGGCTCAATGGGAATGGGGAAGATGCAAATAACGGTGACCGCTTACGGTCACCGTTATTGGCTTGGAGGCCCCTTTGCGCCCTCGACTTTAACACCTGCTCAAAGCAGGCGTTAAGGGCGAGGGCGCAAAGGGAACTCGGAGTATGGCGGTAAGGGATCGCCGCCACCGGTCTCGTTACCGGTGGCCGCTATCCCTTACCGCCATACTCGGAATGAGGCCCAGTGTGCTGATCAATGGAGTAGATACTCCAGCTCTTAGGGATAGTGGGTGCAGTCGAACTGTAGTGGATTCTACCTTGGTAGACTCAGAGGAAGTTGCCAGAGCTACTCTGATGCCCACTAAATTGGCTGACGGCCCACTCCGTATGTTCCCAGTAATACCTGTAAATCTTACTTTAAATGGTACAGCAGTCAGGATTCCAGTGAGCATTCAGAGAAACGTCCCAGGAAAGGTCTTGTTAGGTAATGATCTCAGAGCTTTAGGGCTCGTAGGAGACACTGCCGAAAGACCCTACACACGGTCTCAAGCACGGGCAGCATTGGCCAAGACCAATACGCCGCCCCAGCCGAAGGGGAAACCCAAGGCGAAAGGAGTAAACAAGTCAAGACGAGGGAAAGAGAATATTCCCCCGAGCTCGCCTACCACTGAGGTGGAGGAAGTTGGTCAATCGCCCGGGCGTGACGAGGAGGTGGCGATGCCTGAAGTATTTGACCCCAACGACCATCCTGAACTAAAAGACTTATTAGTAGAAGGTGGTCCTGATAGGGACGAATTCAGTAAAGGCCAACGTAAGTGCCCATCTCTGGAAGGCCTAAGGAGACAGGCCTGCTCCCAGCTTGAGGGTGAACCTCCTGGGACGCATAGGATTTATTGGGATGGTGGACTCCTGTATAGTGAGCCCACAGAGGCTACAGAAGGAGACCATAGGAGGTTGGTGGTTCCCCTTGCTGTTAGGCCCTTCCTTCTGCAGTTGGCGCATGAAGTGCCCCTTGCTGGTCACCTTGGTATGAAGAGGACCAAGCAAAGGTTATCCATGCACTTCTACTGGCCCAAGATGGGGGTGCAAGTAGAAAGTCACTGCAGGAGTTGTGCCTCCTGCCAGTTATCTGGTAAGGTTGGCTCGACAATCCAAGCTCCATTGGTACCACTCCCAGTTGTGGGGGTACCATTTGAAAGGGTAGGGATCGACATCGTTGGTCCCCTTGACCCGCAAACATCCTCAGGCAATAGGTTTATCCTGGTGCTGGTCGACCATGCAACCAGATATCCTGAGGCCATCCCATTGAAAACTGTAACTGCCAAGTCAGTTGCAAAAGCATTACTTGGCATATTTACTAGGGTTGGCTTCCCTAAAGAAGTTGTGTCGGATCGTGGCAGCAACTTTATGCCGAAGTATATGCAGGCTATGTGGAAAGAATGTGGGGTCACCTACAAGTTCTCTTCTGCATACCACCCCCAGATCAATGGTCTGGTGGAACATTTCAACAGAACGTTAAAGAGCATGATTGGGGCTCTGGAAGAACCTCAGAGAAGAAAATGGGATCTTCTTTTACTATGCTTACTGTTTGCCTACCGAGAGGTACCACAGGAGGGTGTTGGCTTCAGCCCCTTCGAACTTCTGTTCGGTCATCCTGTACGGGGACCCTTAGCCATAGTCAAAGAGGGATGGGAGATGCCCACTCCCCCTGTTACTACCAACATAGTAGACTATGTGCTAGGGCTCAGAAAACGGATGGTACTTCTGATGGGCTTGGCTAGTGATAAATTGAAGGCAGGACAAGCGCTGGTGAAACATTGGTACGACCAGAAAGCTTCCCTCATCAACTTTACACCTGGTCAGCAAGTCCTGATAATGAATCCCATAAGGCCTCGAGCTTTACAGGACAAATGGTCAGGCCCTTACACAGTGGTGGAGCCCCTGGGTGAGGTTAACTATTTAGTGGACCTTGGAAGGCCTGGACAGGTTCCAAAAGTGTTTCACGTGAATAGGCTGAAGGCTTTCGTCCCAAGAGTCGAAATCGCAGCACTGCTACTGGCTTCAGATGTTGAGGAAGAGGAGTCTGAACCTCTCCCCGACCTCTTCCAAAGCGGTCCTTCAGATAGCTCCTTTGAGGGTGTCCGAGTGGCCCCTCACCTGACTTCTGATCAGCAGGCTGAGGTGAAAAGTTTGCTTAGGCAGTTTTCCCCCCTGTTTTCACAGTCGCCTGGTTTCACACCTTGGTGCACACATAACATAGACACAGGAGACAGTGTACCTACCAAAAGTAGGGGATACAGGATGTCAGACAAAGTACGGTCTTATATTAAGACCGAGGTCAACAAGATGTTAGACTTGGGGTGATTGAACCCTCTAGTAGTCCTTGGTCCAGCCCTGTGGTTTTGGTTCCAAAGGCAGGCACTTCTGAATTGAGTTTCTGCGTGGATTACAGGGCTCTGAATGCTGTCACCAAGACAGATGCACACCCCTTGCCTCGAACAGATGAGCTGGTGGATACTTTGGGTGCCTCCAAGTACCTCAGCACGTTTGACCTCACTGCTGGCTATTGGCAAATAGCTTTAGCAGAACATGCCAAGGAGAAGACAGCGTTTTCTACTCCAGACGGCCTTTACCAATTCCGGGTAATGCCGTTCGGGTTGAAGAATGCACCTGCCACTTTCCAGAGGCTTGTGAATCATGTTTTGAATTGGTTGGACAAATTCTGTCTTGCATATCTGGACGATATAGCAGTTTTCAGTGCCACCTGGGAAGACCATGTGAAACACCTCGGGATTGTGCTCCAGGCTCTTCAGAAAGCACACTTGACCATAAAGGCTAGTAAATGCCAGATTGGACAAGGCTCAGTGGTTTACCTTGGACATGAAGTAGGTGGAGGGAGGATACAGCCTCTTCCCAGTAAAGTACAAGCAGTACAAGACTGGCCTACCCCCACTACACAGACCCAAGTGAGAGCCTTTTTAGGACTCATGGGGTATTACCGAAACTTTGTGGCAGACTATGGCACCATAGCTGCCCCTCTGACTGCCCTCACCACTCCGAAGAAACCCAAGAAGGTAACTTGGACCGACGAGTGTGAGAAGGCCTTCAATGGCTTAAAAGACACCTTGTGCCAGGCCCCTGTCCTCAGGGCCCCTGATTATCAAAGACCTTTTATCGTGCAGACGGACGCCTCTGACACTGGGATAGGAGCTGTACTATCACAAGTAGATGAGAAGGGTAAGGAACACCCTATTGGTTTTATTAGTCGCCAGCTTAAGGACAGAGAGCTCAGATGGTCCACGGTAGAGAAAGAATGTTTCTCTGTTGTGTGGGCCCTAAGGAAGCTGAGGCCCTACCTCTATGGGACCCACTTCACTGTGCAAACTGACCATAAGCCCTTAAAGTGGATAATGAACATGAAGGGGGAGAATCCAAAGTTGCTTAGGTGGTCCATAAGTCTACAAGGCTTCGACTTCACTATTGAGCATAGGCCAGGTGTCCAACATAGCAATGCTGATGGGTTGTCCAGAATGTTTAACCGACCTGAACAAGAGACTCATCCAGGGGTGGATTAGTTCCCCCTGTCCATAGTCTGGGAGGGGCGAGTGTTAGGAAAGATTTCCTAATTGTAGGTAATTTTCCTTCCATGTGGCAACCCCTAAACTTTTTGCTGTTGTTTTTCACCTTGTTCTTGACTTTGCCAGAGAAGTGCAGCCTTCTGCCGCACTCCTCTGGGCTTTCGCTCCATTCTTACGGGGAAACTGACATGCCCTTAAGACAGCCAGTACCGGGAAACGCTGTTTTCCGTAGTTTCTTTTATCATGTTGCGGCTTTCGTGCAACATGACACAAGAGGGCACTGTAAGCTAAGTTACTGCTCTCTTGGGTCTCTAGCCTTCTACAGGCCCTAGATACTCTTTTAGGATTGTAACTGATCGGTGCAAGTGATTCACGGACGGGAATGGTGGCAGAGATCGTTTCTTGTGTTTTGAGCTCCTTTTGGTGTTTTAAGCGCGTTTCTCACGCTTACCCCAAAATGGTGGCCTGGCTCCCAAAATGGCCAGACCACAAGGCTCCTGGTCCTGTCCGCTGACCGTCTTGCTCCCTTCACCTTCCCCAGGTCGAGCCGACCCGGGGCCTTCCTTATTTGGGCATGTACTTTTCCGCGAAACACGGATGCTTTCGCGGGCTTCTACATGCCTGGTGTGTGCCTCCAGGATGTGGACTGGGATGTCTGGTCCCAATACACATCCTGGGTGCCAGAGAGTCTAGGGTAGTGTGAATGCCTGGGACCACCGTGGTCCGTGATAGGTCCACGTATGGTGTGAGTGTTGATGAGCGGATCTCCCATTGGGTCCCCTCTGTTTTGGCGCGAAGGGATCCGTGGATAAGAGGGGGCTGGAAACACCACTACCATGTCGATCTATTGAGTTCTCACAAACAAAGGAATACAGGAGCCAAGTATCCTGCAACCAAGAGGCTGAACCGAGGAATCGCTGGTGACCCGCTGAAGGACTGCTCCTCTGCACTGCTGTCGCCTTGTAAAACCCTTTTTACCTTTGATCGAACCAGAAGGCCTGTACTGGTACTTCGACCCTTGGAATAGTGGGAACAGATATTCTCGGCATCTTCACCATCTCCTGCTCGTAAGCCTTCGGAAGTGTCTCTGGGCCATCCAGCAGACTGACCAGCCTACACAGGAGTCTTGCTCTGTAACCGCCGCCAGGTTGTGTAGTATTTCGAGTCCTTGTCACTCTCACACGCTTCGTACACTTGGCGTTCCCAGGTATGAAGTGAGTAGTGTACATTTGGCTCAGATACGCACGGCCGCTCCGTTGCCCTGCTGTGGTAACAAACTGTGCGGGTCCACTTCGTTTGGGACGTCTTTTACTCAACTCTGCTGCTGCAGACTCAACACGACGACGAGACGTCCCCTGCTCTCCTGAACCTGCCAGCGACTGAAACTGACGCGGAGAAGCCTGGGTCTGCTTGCATCGGGGACCGGTGAGTAGCATAGCTAGGAACTGGTCGCCCTCCTGCAGGAGCCCATAGCTTTTCCCCGCTGTGTCAAAACAGCACGCCTTTCCGTACTCGCGCTCTGCTTCTGCCCACAGTGGAGGCTGCGCTTGAGTCGCGGAACTCTGTTCTTCTTCATTTGTGCACTAAACTGAACTGCCTGATTCCCTCGAAGAGACTCCCCCTTTTGCCCGTTGGCACCAGCGTGTGCAGGTACTTTTGAGCACAAGGCTCCACTCTTCGTAGGGCTCGGACTTCCTTTTAGTTAGGTGCCTCTGAAGGTGGACTGGGTCTAAGCATTATTTCGCACTGCCTGTTTTCCTTCTCTTTTAGGTGGACTACACATTTCGTGCATCTAATGCTTAAGACTTGTTTGTATTTGTATATATATTGTATTGGTATGGTATGTGTTGGTTTACCAGAGTTGTATTGTGATTTCTCGCTACGGTCATTGTTTTAAAGGCCTTGGAATAAATGTGTATATATTTTTAATATAACACCTGTTTGGAGTAGTTTGTAAGTGTCCTTGCTTTGTGTGCTCATTGCGGGCTTTCAGTCACCCTCACCCCTCTTGAGACCTAGTCTTGACCGCCGCGATCGCTACCCTGATTGGTCTGGCTTGTCCAGAGTTTACCCTGTTCCAAGTAATTAGGTTGGCCTTCTGAACGTCTGCGCCACCAGGACAGAGTTCAGAAATCCGTCTTAACACATACCACGACGAGTATTCAAAAGAAGGTACCCACTGAGAAAGGCCTATCAAATGTATCCCTGAAGAGACAACAATCTGAGGGAGGAACTTCCTGAAGGAATATGAAAAAGAGTGAAAGAGAAGCTGGTGATGTCACAAGAGATGAGCCAGACGTACTGAGGATACTGGCTGAAGAGAATGCATGCATCTTACAGAAACTGATGACAAAATTAAGAATCAAGTAAACTTTCATATGCAAAAGAAGAATGCATGTGTGCGAAACACTGCAGAAAATGCAAGCCATTTAATAACTGTACAGATGCTGAAACACAAGTAGACTAAGTGATCATACAAGCTCTCTATTCATAGTGAATAGGCTGCAGGCGGACTTGCCATTGTATAGAAACTGGACATCGGTGTCATGAATTTAGTAAGCCAGGACCCATGGAGAGGAAAGTAGGAGAAGTGTCGGAGAACAAATAAGATGAGATCATGGAAGCGAATGGCAAGGCTGTTTGGCCTGTTGTCAATCCTGAAGCAGCCAAGACTAGTTATCTATTCTTGAAGGCAGTGAACATGTGAAGCTGAATCATCCCTTGTTAAGGTGCAAAGATAGAACACAAAGTGTGCCAAGTTTGATTCATTTAAGACATTTAAATGCTACAAAATTGGACCAAATCGTGGTCTCCTGTCATGTGAGCCAAGGATGGAAATAGAGTTGAGCTTGGAGTCCTAGAACACTGATAATGCGTGCTCATACTACAATATATTCCCAGAGACAAGAATACTCTGCAAGGCCAAGTTCAAAGACAATCTTCATGGCAGAAGGCATGGGTGATGAGAGATGTTGGGCTAATTGGTTTAGGAGGTAAAGTTAAGTCCACCTCCTGGCACCTGGGTCTGAGCTTATGTGCTGCTAAGTGAACCGAATGTTGCAGAATGGCACGAGCGTGCCCACCAATTATAGAGGGCCATATAACGAAGCACCTTATACTTTGAAGACCAATGATATACTGTGTACTTAATAGTGTTGAAGATTACATGCTTTTAGAGGTAGACATAAGTTGTCCACCTGACAGTGGATATTCAATCACAATCCCATCCTTTATAGAAAGTATACTTAGGTGTTCCCCTCAAAGGTATCACATTCCCTCATAGATTTTTCTCATGTGCCATGCAGTATGATGTCACAGCTGACGTATTTTTGTATAAAAGGCTGTTTTTATGTGAAATGCATTGAGAGTTCGAGCAAACGTCCATTAATGTCCATTGTAACTCCCTGTTTTAGATAATTGATATTAAAACAGCAACCTTTGTCATCTTCCAGAGTTGGTTCAATTATTTGGTGTCTGAGTAATCCTGCACTCCCATTCATTGCATGCACGATACCCAAAGGGCCATATGCTCACAGAGGTTTTCAATGTGAGTAGACTTGAGTCCTTTGTAACCAAAAGGTTGGGGAATTTAAACTGTTACAAAGTACAGCACTTAAAATGTTATGACTCTGCAGGTGCTCCCCTGGGAGGAGAGTATGGTGTCAAGGGCCATGTGTTTCTGGAGTACCATTGTGTGGATGGAGAGTTGTTCACAGGACAACAATGAGAGGGAAGCAGTAGTGGCATTGGCAATGTCTTTCACTAAACCAGATAGCTTAGTCAATTGGCGTCTGTTTATTTTTACTCCCAAGAGCTGGAATCAGGTACCCTACACCTGCAACAAACTAATCCCAGTCCGAGTCGCCCTTTGAGCATAGAAGAGTTGAAAAATAGGGTGTGGCACACAGCAGGCAAGATATATCCCAAGTAACAGCCCCCTCCCCAATTGATGGGCAACCAGGTGTAAGGCTTATCCCCACAGATGAAGTACATTATGGAGTATGTTGCGTACCAGGATTGAGGGAATGTGAACCTGGGGTCAAATGCAAATGTGACATTGTTAATAACCACACTGGAGTGTGTAGACGTGTAATGCTGACATTTCTAGATTCTACTTACAGGGGCCCTTGATTTGAGTAGCATAGGAGCCAAGTTGCTGTAGTGGATAGACGAAGTGGAGCAGGTTTGGCATGTACCTGGTCTGGGGTGGGATGTTTCGGTGGCCCCTTGAAACCCATGTGTGACTGGGCATTCCGGCAGAGTCTGGAGACTAGAGACTGGGTTGTTAGCTTGAGGTCCAGACATGGGTCTCCCCATTGTAACGGAATGGGAGCGATGGGAAATTGGGCATACATGTCATGAGGCAGATATGTGCAAACCCAGCATTCAGTGAGGTTGAAGATGCAGGCATATTGCCAAGAGAGGTACAAATAGAAATTTGCGCTGTGGTTCCCGGGGTGTGTGGTGTGGACCTCATTATCATGACAGGAAGTGCAGAAAGAATCAGACACATTTACATTGGTAACCATTATTAAACATACAATAACTACAATGACGGATAGTTATACAGACATGTTTGGCTTGGATGATGTACTCCAAGGGCACTGTCCCGAGCAGTTAACCAGGTTCCGGGGGAATGCAAGATGCAAGTTGGAGCAGCTTTGGGTGGCCAGTCCCTTCATTCAGAGAGGTAGATGCCAAGAGTGACCACAGTTCGGAAAGTTCAAAGGTTCCAATATCATTGAGACACAGATTGAACATTCCAGAGTTAAAAAGTTCCAAAGATGGAAAGTTCCAATGACCATCAGTAGCAAAGACTGGCAGTGCTCTAAGACCAACACTTGTCAAAGTACCAGAGCCAGACGAAAAGGAGGGTTAGGGCTACGAGGAATACAAATCAATAAGTCATAGCAGCAGGGACAACAACTCATAGATGCCGGGGGCATAGCAGCAATGACATCTATTCTTTGCACAGGGACCGCCTCGACCCTCGGATTCATGGTTGCTGGTGATCTGGATCCAGAGGTGGGTAACTGGACCAGTCAAAGCTTAGCTCAGGGTTTGGATATTTCTGATATTCTTCATTGGATTGCAGGGCAAATCTCGGGGTGGTTGCCTGGTGAGGTCCAAGGGTGTCAGACCTCTCAGATGTTGGATCAACAGGATAACTTGAATGGGGGTGGTTCCCTCTGGGGCTAAGACCATCTGCTGGAGGAGCTTTGGCAATAGCTCCATGAGGGCTTTCAACATGGTGAAGAAACTCAGCAATTGCACGTTCTGATGCAGCACACAAATGTATTGACTGATGGCAGGTTGGGCCCCGGCTCTCCAATACATTTTGGTCTAGTCCAAAAACACAGACCACTTCTTACACTGGCACTGTGCCAGAGGGGTCACAGATGGTGGTGTCAGGGGCTGTGGCACTGTTGGGGCATGTCTGAAGAAGATCGGTCGCCGTGGTGGTTCCGGGGTTCATCTGTAGATGATAGGCGGTCTCAGTTGTGATGTCATTGGTTGGAGCAGGGACCTTCCAGCAGTGTGATGCGTGGATGCAGACCGGAATCACGTCACACTTCACTGCAGAGTTCATAGTAAGGAGGACTTGATAGGGGCCATGCTACCTCAGTTGAAGCGATGTCTTCCATGGATGGATTTTCAGGAGGAGCCAGTGTCCTAGCCCCACAGCTGGTTCAGCCTTGAAGATGTGGGTGTTGAGATATGGAACAGTGTTAATCAATGTGCAACAGTACTGGATTAATGTGGCATCCTCTAACGTTAAATTTAAGGCATGTTGAGCTGTGGGTGGAGCAGT
Source organism: Ambystoma mexicanum (assembly GCF_040938575.1). Taxonomy (NCBI): domain Eukaryota; kingdom Metazoa; phylum Chordata; class Amphibia; order Caudata; family Ambystomatidae; genus Ambystoma; species Ambystoma mexicanum. The sequence continues at coordinate 1,203,750,958 of NC_090934.1, read as the reverse complement.
GCCCGTTTTCATTGGGCACCTTGTGAGGATTTGGTGAACGGCCAGTCTGTGTTTAAGCTGTGGGTTATTTCTCACAGCTAATAAGACTAGTGAGAAGGCATGTGGCGGTTTCAGCCCAGTCTTTCTACAAACCTTCGACAATCTCATTTTACGGTTGCTGTTGCAGCATTCTACTTGTGCGCTATAGTGTGGGTGCCAAGCGCAATGGACCTGCTGTGCTAGTCTAAGAGCCTTTCAAACTTCCCTTATAACTTGGTCTGTAAAATGTGAACCTCAGTCGCTGTCTATACATGGGGGCAGCGCAAGGTATAGATAGGCTTCCACCCACCCTGTAAACACATCTAGAATTACCAAGCAATACAGATATGACATACAGGTCGGGAGCAGTATGAAATCTATTTGCACGTGCAAGAACCGAGCCTGCCTTATAGAATGTGCAGATAGTTTTTGCAGACACAGCTCACCCGACATTATATGATAAGCATGCTAGACAGTGTTCACAATAATGCTGGGCTACAGAAGCTAACTCAGGCACCATCCAATCTCACTGGAGTAGCTTGATCATGGCATTTTCACCCGAATGGGCCATGCCATGGATTTGTGGACCAAATAATGGAGCAATACCTTGGGCGCCAACTGGGAGCGAGATGCACCATTCGCTAAATCATTTCCTAGAGAAAGACTGCATGGGGTTGTGCCCCTGGCACGTCACATTTGCTACTTCAGCATGGAGGATTAATGCGACTAACAGGGCTGCCACATATTTGCCATTCTGGATTAGAGCGCCCATGTATGCCATGTTGTTATTCTTCACCCCTGTTCTTCCCCTCTTTTTTGTCTTCTGACGTCTTGAAACACCATTTGCTGTATAGACGCCTTACATATACCCAATAAAATAAAAATGTTAAAATGTATCCATGCTGTTTCCATAAAATGCCAAAGTCATGGACCACTGCGTGGGTACACCCGTGGTGTAGATGGTTGATGATCTACCCCGGATAAGAGTGCACGCACGCACAAGGGCCACAAGCTCAGCTGCCTGTGCCAAATTGGAAGCAGGTGGTCTTTCATCTTCTAGGATTGAATGGGGTGTACACACGGAGTACTCCAAGACCAATGCTCTGGTCTCCAAGACACAAGTGCACAATCCTTCCATGAGGAGGATGAGTTCTGGGTTCAACAGGGGTACATCAACAAAATCAGAGTGAGGAGACAACAGTGTTTCTACAACCACCTGACAGTCATGTGGCTCCCCATATTCAGGGGTCACGTTCACCACAGAAATAAGCAGTTTCCATACTAAGTAATATTTAATAATCAAAAAGAGAAATCCACATATAGACCAAGATTCATTTCATTGACATTGATTTACAAAGAAGGTAAATAATTTATGGGGAAGGGTTTAGATCGGTGCCCGAAGGGTCACTACAGAAAACAACAAAATAAGGGTGCACTCTGGTAGATTTGCAGTTTTGGTATATTGAAATTAAGAAAATGAAAACATCAACACAACAAGAGCCTTTTACGTCGCCGTTAACCCCTTAACGCCAGGGTTGTAATGAGGCCCATTGTATGATTTTGAATTTGTTCCATATGTCTTTGGTTGTTGTGTTGATGTTTTCATTTTTTTTAACTTAAATATACCAAAACTGCAAATCTACCAGAGTGCACCTATATTTTGTTGTTTTCTGTAGTGACCCTTTGGGCACCAATCTAAATCCTTCTCCATAAATTCATTACCTTCTTTGTAAATAAATGACAATGAAATGAATATTGGTCTATATGTGGATTTCTCTTTTTGATTGTTAAATAGTATTTTTACCCCGTTATCCACATTAGCATTAGAGTACCCCTATTTTTGTACTTCAGTCTCATACTGAGTAAGGCAGGAATTGGACACAAGTTGGGTTTTGCCTTTTAGCAGTAATGACAATATGGCATGTGGGACTGAGATCATGACATGATGCCCTTGGAGCAGTGAGTGGTTTTCTCTATCAACAGGGCAGCGGTAGCACCAGCCCACAGACAAGCTGGGAGCTCAGCAGCCACTGGGTCCAGAGCCACGCTCTGGTAGGAAACGGGTCATTGCTTATCACTGTGTGACTGTGTAAACACACCTTGACAAAATCCGTTGTGATGATCACAATATAAGACAAATGGATTGCTGTAATCCCGCAGACCTAAATCTGGAGCCATTGAGGGCACTTGCTTAATGGTGACAAAGCCACCTCCTGCTTCCTGGGACTATGGCAGGAGTTTGGGGGTCAAATTATGGGAGAGGTTCTGGAGGGGCTTGTAGGCTCACTCCTCGACTTGGACACCCAAAGTATAAAGAAATATGACAAACCCCAGTAGGGAATGAGACCAAGAGGACAGGCTGCAAGAGTTTATCTCTTTATATAAGAATTGGCATCCTGAGAACTCTACTGCCCGAGAGCGCTCTGGCAAACATTACAAAAATGGCAGCTTGTAACAAGAAAAAGCGTAATACATGACATTGTTACATAGGGGACCTTATTGGCAACGTATTGGGTCTAGCACTCAGACATGTATACAATGTATAAGGTTGCTTCTGCTGGATTGATTGTTCTGTTAGCGGGGGGACTTGTCCCACGAGGTCCAGTTGCCTGTTGTCTAGGAGGGGTGAGGGACAGGTCACGGAGAAGCAGGGCAGGTCCTAGCTAATCTAACATAACACATTGTTTTATGCATGCACTAAATAATCATTACTGAGGCTCCTTTGAGCAAATCATTATAGCAATAAATTCTAGGGTTACACTAACATCATTATTTACTGGAGTCTCATGAGGCTTATCACAACTCGTGGGGCTCGACTCAGGTGGGATCGTTGATCATGGAGTAGGCCTTGTCACATCAAAGAAGTTTAGGGGCACGCTGACATTTGTTAGTTCTAAGGGGCAATATATGGTGACAGAGGTGGTATGGTGTTAATAAGGGCACACTGGGGTGGGCATCACACAGAGGTTACATATCTGGTACATCAAGAGAATACCTATCGGGGGCCATGAGGTTATATTGGCAGTAATTTCCCAACATCGTGGGGTGAGGGGGCACGGCAGGTTTGTGGGGATGGATGAGTTCGCAAGGCATGGCTTGAGCCGGTTCACACACAGGACAGTGATCTCAGAGGAAGGGCGAGGTATTACATTTGTTTTTGTTGCAATTACCTCCAGCTCAGGCGTGAGAATGAAGCTGCGAGGCTTTCAGACACGGGAAAAAAGGTGGGGGCCGTTGGGAGCACCAAGCGCGGCGCTACAAAGGGGAGAGAAGCCTTCTCGTAGTATCGCGGCGAGGTCTAATCCAAAGATGGAGTTGGGGGTGTCCAAGATGGATGCTGAGTGTCTCTAAACAGCCCCTCCTGTGTTGTCATCAGCACGTGGGCTGGTTATGTACACAGGAGCAAAAGGAGGCTTCCCCCACTGTTGGTCGAGCAAGTGGCACGTACCTTAAACTGAATGAGTGAGGGGGGGCCAGACTGGCCCGGCCACTCCCACACAGGCTTCATGATCAATACAAACACAGGAACCCACTGCCTACAGTAACTAACCATCCCAATGAACCCTCTCATCTGTTTCTTGGTCTGGGACTTAGGGACTTTCTGGATCATGGAAATCCGATCCTGGCACAGTTGTCTTTCCCCAGATGAAATCTCATGGCCCAGGTATTGCTCATGGGACAGTTAAACTGTAACTTGTCCTTAGAAGCCTTGTGACCTTTTTTAGCAAGTGCTTTCAACAAAACCAGTGTGTCTTCTGTGCACACTTCCAAAGAGGGGGAGGCTATGAGCAGATCATGTACATACTGCACTAGCATCAACCTTCCTGTGAACTGCACTGAATCTAGGTCCTTCTTTAGAATTTGGGAAAACAGTGTGAAGCTCTCTACATACCTCATTGGGAGACAAGTGAATGTATACTGAGTCATTTTATGAGTGAACACAAAGAGATACTGACTCTCCAGTAGTATGGGAATAGAGAAAAATGTGAAACACAAGTCGCCAACAGTAAAATACTTGGCAGTGTACGGAAAGCATGACAGAATAGGAGCAGGGTTGGGTCCCATGGGAAAGGATGGCAGTACGGTGGCATTCACCACACGCAGGTACTGAATAAACCAATATACCTCTTTACCAGGCCTTTTGTACGTAGCGGTATGATTAAGAGATAAGGATACCTTGCCAGAGACAGTAAGATGGCTGTGTTGTGTTGTATTATATTGCAGGTGCACCTATATGTGTAGTGATTGCTGGTGCCAACAGTCAAGTGGAAAGTGGTTTGAATTATGAAAAGTAAGGGCTTGTGGATATTCATATCGATCATAGAGCATGTGGAGCTGCAATTTCCCCCCAAAGGACATTGGGCCTCATTACACGTTAGGCGGTAAGGGTTTACCGGTACCGGTAAGGGCACCGGTACCGGTAAACCCTTACCGCCTTACTACGAGTTCCCTTTGCGGGACCCGACCTTAACGGCTGGTTTTACCAGCCGTTAAAGTAGGGTGCCGCAAAGGTACCTTGGAGCTAATTACGGTACCGCAATTTGCGGTACCGTAATTAGCTCCTTCCCAATTCCCATTATGCCCTATGGGGGCAAAAATGGGAACGGGGAAGTGCCTTGGTGAATGGGGAATTACCGCCCCCACTCACCTTGGAGTAGGGCGGTAATTCCACCATCCACCAAGGCGGACATGGTAAAATACCGGCGGCAACCATGGCGCTAATAGCGCCATGGTTGCCGCCTACCCTGTAATGAGGCCCATTGTCCTAAGAGTGGGCGCCATTTGTGGTGCTTGCCTGAATAGTTGGTGCAGCACAGAAGGTGTTGGGAGGAGACGCAGAAGTGTTGAAAATAGAGGGAAATGTTGTTGAAAGGAGAGTGTGAACGAGGAATAGAGAGGTTATAGGTTTGAAGGTGTGTTAAGGGCCTTTAAGTATCGGCAGTGAAGAGTGTTACATGCCATCATGGGAGACACTCCCCTTATGCATTTATGTAAGGCATTGCCTCGATATAAAGACAAGATTCACAAGTACTATTCAAACTGGGTTAAAGACTCAGTGGAGGAAATGTTCATGCCCTGGCTGCACGAAGGAAACCGTTCAAGATCAGTGCTGCAACACATGACAACATATTTGAATGCCGCATATAAAGGGAAAAAATAGCTAAAGCGATTAATCATTCTAGAATTGTGGAACATGTATGGGGATGAGATGGAGAGCCACCCATGAGAGAGTGGATGCTTAATCAGCATGAAGAGGAGGGCACAGGCCCCTTGACTCCACCTCTTCCTCCTCAGAGTATCGATCTGTCTGCCAAAGTACAGGGATTGTATCCATTGAAAGCACTAAAACCAACAACATGATACACTAACCCTGCATATGCAACCCCCGCTTACAATAGGAAGGATGCTCTAAACAGTGTTAAAATAAATAAACAAAAGCCGGGGCACACGCATGATGAGTATAACAAACACTACGAGCTGCAGGTGAAACTAACAGAGGCTGAGGAAGAAATTCAGAGACAGAAAGGTAGGCAGGGCAATAAGGTGCTCTGCGTCCTTTGGGCATGTAGCACCCTACTAAAAACTAAAATACATAAATAAATAAAAAAAGAAAGAGACAGTGATTATCCCAATCAAGTAGGTGGGAGGACAAATACTGCTTAAATTAGATGAAAGAAACGTGGATGACTCTAAAGAGAGAGAAATAGAGTTTAGAGAAAGGAGAAAGAAAGAAGAGAGAAGACAAGAACAAGAGATCCGACAGAGAAGGGAGCAGCAGAAGCAAGAAAGAGAATGGGACAGAATAATCGAGTAAAAAAAGGGAAAAGAAGCATGAGGTAGATAGAGAGAAGGAGAGGAAAGGGTGAAGAAATGAATAGAAGAAAGAGAAAGGCAAAGGGAACTAGAGAAATAGAGATTGAAGGAAATGGAGGAAGAGAGGGACAGTGAGATAGAATGAGAGATGGAAGTAAGCCAAGAAAAGTGTTGAAAAGAGATTCATGAGATTGTCAGAGGATGCATGCTCCAAGAGAAGGAGAGGAATAAGGAATGCAAGCAGGAAGAAAGTGAAAGTGTAGAAAGGCGTAAAAGAGAAGTGGAGGAGATATTCAGAAACTGTACTATTCCAGATGAAGATGAAGGAGAACTAATTCGAAGTAGGATTGGTAATCTGTTCTGAAGCAGGAGGGACGGTGGTGTCCGCAAGGTAAAGAGGGGTGTAGTAAGGTTTCCACAGAGCGGACAAGAGAGTTTATTGGAAAAACAATGATGGGAGTGCATAAGACAATTTTACGATTTTCCAAAAGAGATTTGATTTTGAAGATAGAGAAGATGAAGGACATGATGGAAGTTGGGACACAATGGGCCTCATAATGGGCCTCATTATGAGTTTGGAGGCAGCCATGGTGCTGTTAGACAATTTTACGATTTTCCAAAAGAGATTTGATTTTGAAGATAGAGAAGATGAAGGACATGATGGAAGTTGGGACACAATGGGCCTCATTATGAGTTTGGAGGCAGCCATGGTGCTGTTAGCACCATGGCTGCCTCCAAACCGGGCTCCATTACCGGGTTCCTTCAATGAGGAATAACCTGGTCATTCCAACATTGGAGGACCCGGTAATTCCTCCTTGAAGGAATCATTCCCCATTCTCATTTGAGACCCCATAGGGCTCAATGGGAATGGGGAGGGAGGTAATAAAGGGGACATTATGAATGGCCTGTTATTACCTCCCTCTTCCCTCGTGGGACCATGAAAAGGCGTCTGGTTTTTTACCAGATGTCTGGTCCGGGTCCCACAAAGGGAACCTCATAATCGGCACTCCCGTAATGAAGGGTGCTGGTCCTTGTAATAAGGCCCAATGTTTTGAGCAGTGGAAAGAGAGGAAGGTGAAAATGAGAAAGAGGAAGAGGGTGCACAAGCAGCCCATTCTACAGGCTTAACAATAGTTGAAGAGAGGATGTGGTTTGGATAGGAGGAGCAGAAAGAATGCTGGAGTCTGCTGAAAAGCTGTGAGGCTCCGAAAATGCGATCAAAAGGTTAAGAAGAAGGAACACCATATGTGAACAGGTTGCGAACAGTAGGGAAGGCCAGTGCAACAGTCACCAACACAAATACAACAAGCACTGACACAAGCACAGCAAGTCCCCATGCAGATACAACAAATACAGATGCAACCTAATCACCCGTACAACAGAATGCCATGGCAACATGGAACACAAGTGCAGGGCCTCAGACACCGAGACCCAGAATAGGGAGTGTGACTGTAATGGGAGGAAACCCTTTTACTGGTACATGGATGGATTTATAACCACAATAGGACAGCCCACAGAGAGACTTGATGTGTTCAATTATATCAGTTACACCAGACCCACAAGAGCAACCAAGCGTTGTGGTGACCAGACAGAGGTGAGAAGGCATTTTCCTTCCTTTTTGATACAGGGGCAACTAAGTCTTGTGTTAGGGAGAGGAAGTACACAATATCAGGCATTGCCATGAATGCACAGGGTTTTTTGGGGGCTACAAGCATGGTTCCGTTCGCTGACAACTTGCCTATCACTACAGGAAAACATGACCTTTCTATGCCACTATTTAACTCCCGCAATACACCAGTTAAACATATTGGGGAGGACTTTAATGAGCAAACGTAACATGACTATATCATTCTTGGACCAGGGGATAATATGTTCCACTCCAGGGATTCACTATGTAAATGCACAAGAATTTATATCAGCATGTTATGGCCAGAAAGCACAGCAGGGCATGCCATTAGACACAGAAGTGTTTCTTTATGGCGTACACATAGCACCTGATTCACAGAATTGTGTTATAAAGCTGCAATCCTATAGGAAAACGTTATGTGAATCGGGCCCATACTGTTGGCAACACTTCCTGGAATAAAGGGCTAAGCATTGCGACTAGCTGCAGAATTTTCGGTCAGACCAGAAGTACCTATGGATGAAGAAGGACAGGTAATACCAATAGAACTGGAAGCAGTCATAGTGAGAGAAGATAGGGTGATTATTCCCAGGACTGATGAGGACGGAAAAGCATGGAGAACAGTGATAGCACTTGACAAAGGAAACAGACTGACCGATTTGACAGATGAGGAATTATTCACAGATCATAATTGAAAGTTTAAGGCAGTGTTTCCCCTAAGCCTCATCTATTGGTTGCAAATTGAGAGTAGAGAAGTACCACAGAGAATGGCACTGATAAAAAATACACCATTATTTTTTTAGACGATTTGGCACAGGTACCAAGCATACTGTGGACCAATAGTCCTTATGAAATTGGTCTATACAGAGGAGTAGGTGCAGTCAAATTCAAATTGAAGCCAGGAGCATTTTTCCCACAAGTAAGACAATACCCAATGTCAAAAGAAGCAGATGTAGCATTTATGACACTATTTCTGCCCTAGTACAGCAAGGATCATTAGTGCCATCAGAGTCCCCATGTAACAAAGCAGTGCACCCAGTGTAAAAAATCAAGGAGGGGTAATGAATATTTATTCAGGATTTAAGCCCTGTAAACAATATTGTTGGAACAGAATTTCCATTGGTCCCAAATCCAGCCACCAAATTGTGTATTAATCCTTCCAAGCTAAATATTTTATGGTGATTGATTTAAAGAATGCTTTCTTTTCCTCCCCCTTCACGAAGAGTCATAAGAAATAAGACTGGGCATTGTTTTCGTATAGAGGAAATAAGTGGAACCATGCAAGAATACCTCAAGGGTACTGTGAGTCTCCTTCAATATTTAATGGAGTCCTCCAGATGGACCTAGGAAACATAAACCTTGATGGTACAGTGATACAGTATGTCGATGACATTCTGGTGTGCAGCAAGACATAATAACGCAGAAAATACTCACTACAGTTGATGACTGTGTTTGCAGAGAAGGGGTACAAAGTAGACAAGGAGAAATTACAATATTGCCAGGAAGAAGTCTAGTACATAGGACAGTTCAGATCTCAAGAAGGAAAATAAGTGACTCCTGAGAGGGCAGAAGCAATCATGAAAACATATAAACCAAAGACAGTGAGTGAAATGCACACATTTCTGGGCCTTTGCAACTACTGCAGGGCGTGGGTCTTCACCCATGGTACATCTGTTGGGCCCCCCTCCTAAAAGGACTCAAGGAAACTCAGAAGGATGACAGTGACATAGCCTGGACAGGTGAAATGACAGAAGCTTTTGATGAGTTGAAAATAGCAATATCCACAGCACCTGTTCAAAGGATCTGTTATTACAGTGCAGAATGTGTCTGATTCTCCCAATGAAATGGAGTAGTAATGCCAGCAGTCCTCACACAGAAAACTCCCTTATGAAACAAATAACTAACAAATTAAAGTGGGATTCTAGATCCAGTGATGAGAGAACATTATCCCTGTGAATAATCATTAGTGACAGCAGAACTTTGCAATTTAAAAGTCTGCCAGTATTACAATGGGCTGTACAGTAACGTTATATGTGGAGCACGCCCTGTTTGCAATTCTTGAAAAACCTAAAAGCACATTGACCACACAGGCTACCGATCAAAATTGTTAGATTCAGAGAAGTGAATCTAGCAATATTCATAACAGAGCCAGTGGAAGGGGACTATCTTCATGATTGCACCAAGTATACTGATAACCATAATGATATACCCCATGTTAAATAAAATGACCTAGATGGGGTAGGGCGAGTCCTCTTTATTGATGGTTCCTCAATGACCGACCAGCGCACAGGTGAAAGTCACATGGGAACCTGAGTGCTAAAAGTAAAATTAAACGGTAACTTTGAGACAGTGGAAAGTGCAAGATTGACTTTGCATTTTTGAGCACAAGCAGCAGAATTGGTAGCACTTATTTTGGCACTTGGAGCGCATGAGGATGAAGAATAACAGTGTATTCTGTGATGGCAAAAGTGCATGCAGGACTGTCACGTTGGAAGAGGCAGGGCTTTCTGCGCACAGATGGCACTCCAGTGCAACATGCGCCATTATTGGATATGCTCATAAATGTGCTAAAACTCCCATTTTCCACCAATATGGTGAAGGCTGCATCCCACACTAAAGAGGAAGATTTAAATTCCTGTAGCAACAAAGCAGTCAATTTAGAAGTTATAAAAGCAGTGTATTTTCCTGAAATATCTGTATTCGACACAACACCCAATAAATACACACATGCATAAAGTATGGTAATGAAAGAAGGCTTTAATGCACGGCCCATAGCCCAAATTATTGAATAACAGGGATGAGCCCCACAAGAAGAGCCTGAGTTATGGAAGCATAGGGGGTGTTCATTGTCCCACACAGATGCAATGTGTTGGCAGGACAGCACCGGAAAACCAGTTATGCCCCTGGATTACTTAATGAAGCTTTAGAACAACTGTACTACCTAGCATATACAACACAAGAAAGTCTTGCAGCTTTGATATCAGAAGAATGTTGTGTGCCTAACCTACCAGAGCATGTTGCCGCCTTCAATACTAATTGTTTGATAAGTTAGCAGTTTACTGAAGGGCACATGCTGCGAACAATGAGAGGAGCAATACCCCATCCTAATAGGCCCTCTCAAAATTTGCATATCGATTATGTGGATATGCTCCATGTTTGTACCGGCTACAGATATATAGTCATGTGTCCTTTCTCTCGATGTATCAAGGCCAGTCCATACAGACATCCAAATGCCACATGTGCTTTGAAGTTCCTTGTATGTGAGATCTTCCCGAGGTTGGGCATGTGCAAAGCCCTTCGGTCTGATAATGGGCCACATTTTGTAAACAAAGTTTTTGAGCACATCACAATCTTATTGGGTATGAAGCATACATTCTCTTCCACTTATCACCCACAGGCAAACAGCGTTTGCGAGCACATCAATGGCCTCCTCAAAGAACGTATTGCTAAGCTAAAAGGATGCTCCATTGCCGACCCCTAGCCACTCTTTGCATTACACAATCAGCCTGGGTCAGACCATCACCTGACTCCTCACAAGCTGGTGACAGGACACTATGCATGTACTTCTTGCTCCTCCCACTCGAGCATGAACTGATGCACATACTGTTTCTCTTGTGCTTGGTGTAGAAATGCATGACTACCTGACTGCTTAAGATGACAAGTGTTGCTTTTATGTCTCAACAGCTTCAAGCTCGGCAGGGTAGGTCAAAGAAGAATGATGAAGACAGCGAACAAATCAATCCTGAAACATTACTAAAGTCCTCAGCATTGTACCCAGGAGATTTAATCTTAATCAAATATTTTACCAGACACTGGCACAAGCTACTCTTTGAGGGCTCACACCTTCTTGAGGATGTATCCCCCACTGCAGTATAAATGAAAAGAAGATGAGCCTGGCTGGACCTTGGTGACGTCAAACCCTACAAAGGAGAGACCTCCCCACCACAACTCCCTGAATCTGAAAGTGAAGAAGAGACGGCACATGTTCAGACAAGGTCAGCTACCAGAAGCAGACAGCAGCCGACAGATTAAGAGAGATAATTAACGTATCGATCCTAATCAGCAAACAAAAATAATTGAGTGAACATTCCTCCTAAGAATCTTACCTCCACAAAATAAAATATATCAGGTTTACAAGGAGAGAAATATAGACACAAAATGCCTCCTTTACAAACGCTACTGTTTATGATTTTCTCTTACGTAGTGGACACTTATCGTGCTTTAAGAACAAGAAACATAACTCTTGCTGCTCTTCTAAGAAACCCTAAGACGTGCTTTATTCTTGAAAGAGGTCTTCTTGCTGTAATTGTTCAGTTTTTCTTGTAGACACTAACATTTTGGAAACAACACATTCTGTGAAAATGAGAAGATGAGGCTTTTCCATCTTTTTAGATATTCGCTTTTGGCCCACAGACAACCTAATGCATGTGGTTATTTACAAAACGTAGGTACATTACAAATAATGCCTGTAGCTAAATTCTTCATATTTTGCAAATTCTATTTTAATATTCTCTTGGGACTACAAGCATTGTTTCTCTATAATGTATCTGAACCAATGTATAATAAGGTAACCCCTATTACCATGGCCGATTAATTACAAACTCAACAATTTGCTGAAACTACTAAGCAGATAAGAAGAATACAAATAAATGTGAAGGGTGACTATGCTGCTATGTGTGCTCAGTCATGCCCTACGCCATGGTCGCTTCCAGAGTTTTTATAGCCACAGAAGTACCCACAAAAAAGGCACATTGCCTGATACAACTTGCACTTTGTTTACTCAGATGGCCATTCCAGGGCCAGACTGCTTTACTAGTGTGGGTGAACAAAGCAACATCCCAATGAGAATATTATATACAAGAAATGAAATCTATGACAAAACAATGCACAAAGGATTCAGTTCAATGCCAAGACAGGGAAAGAAGTGCCCAGATGTTAGGAATGCGTCCAATTTCAAATAAAGGGACCTGTACAAATGGACTAGTGGTATGCAAGGCACTAACACTGCTGGAACAATGGGAAGAGGTTGTGGTAAACGTGAATGCAGTATGTCTCAACATATCGTGCAAAACTAGAAAGTTACTCACAAGTGCCGATAATGAGGGGGGACCAGTACAGATAATTACTGGGTGTAAAAGCATCTTTGATGTACCAGGCATGAGGACAGGAACAGCAGTATTGATGGACCACTATTGGGCTTGTGGATCCAGGGACTACATGAGGTTGCCCGAAATTGGGGAGGGTTATGTTGCATAGTGCTAATGAATATACCCGCTCTTGTAGTACCCCAAAGTGATATACACATTACGTATTTCCCTAAAATGGATGCACAATTGAGGAAGAGAAGTTCCCTCACTCCCATGTGTAAGAAAAGGGGAAAGTATTTCTCAGCAAAGTCAAAGTATACAACGACATACCAGACAAGCAAACATTGTTTAGCAAAACAGCAGTGATTTTCTCTGCTTTTTTCCTCCCTGAAGTGCAGATTACTGCAAATGCAGAATGTCTCCAAATAATGAGATGGAGATGTTGCAAACAATGAACACAACAGTGAAGGAATTTAAAGCCATAAAGAAGAGCTAAAAGTTATATGGCTAATGACCATTCAGAAAAGGTACATCCTTGACCTGATAATGGTCATTGAGGTAGGCGGGTGGGCATAAATTGGCCGGTCTTGTTGCACATATGTTCTCCTGCCACAATGAGGAAAGTGGGACCCTCACAGAGGCCATAACTCTGTTAACAGATCTACAGTCTAAAATGACAGAGGAGGTGGAAGACATTCTAGATGATGACTGGCTATCTTATCTATTTTCCTTGATCCCCTCCTGGCTGGGTAATGCATACCTGGCTGGGTAATGCATTAACCATTGCCAATTTGCTTCTGGGCCACTAACATCTGCCCAGTGGAGCCTGCCTCGTTGGAGCTGCCCCTGCCTTTCCTCGTGATGCAGGTTTCCAATATTGATCCGTGCACAGCAGTGGGAAGCCTGCATTCAGCTGATTGGCTGACACCGAGTGAGAGAAAAAAAGTTCATTGATGTCCGGGAGTCTGCAGGTGACGCCGGCCCCCTCTAAGGGCCACTTACAAGGGCCATTGAGAAACCCTGTCTGGGTCCATTACCTACTTTCTCCTAGGCCACTAACATCTGCCTAGTAAAGTCTGCCTCATCGAAGCTGCCCCTGCCTTTCCTCGCTGTGTGGCCTTTCCAACATGGCCATCCCGTTTCTTATTTTTGTTCCGCACACAGCAGTTGGAAGACTGCATTCAGCCTGATTGGCTGACACTGAGTGAGATAAAAAAGAACAATTCAGGCCCAGGAGCCGGTAGATGATGCCGGACCCCTGTAAGGGCCACCTAAAAGGGCAGTGGAGAAACCCTGTCTGGGCCGAATACCAACTTGCTCCTGGGCCACTAACATCTGCCTAGTGGAGACTACCTCGTTGGAGCTACCCCTGCCTTTCCTCATGATGCAGCCTTTCCAATATGGCCACCGTGTTTCTTTCATACCATGCACAGCAGTGGGAAACCTGCATTCAGCCTGTTTGAATGACACTGAGAGAAAAAAGAAATCATTCAGTCCCTGGGGCTGGCAGACAACACTGGACCCCTCTAAGGGCCACCTATAGGACAATTTGTATGTTCCCTCTGCCTCAGTCCCAATGTATGCACAACTGAGTTCCTTTCACCTCTCAACATCCCAGCACCATCTACGAGGCCTCATACTCACTTTAACTGTCCTGCACAGACCACTAACTTCTAGCATTTCACCCTGCTTCCTGACTCTTCACTTACTCAAGTTTTACCATCCTAACATTCTACAAGTCACACTGCTACCAACCGTCAACCATGTCCTCTTGGTTGGATGCCCTCACCTCTGTATGCATACTGGCCTGCACGTACAAACTATTATCTTGCCTCCACACAATACTACCTGTCTTGCCTAAGTGCTATGCTGCTTTACTCCTCACTCTGCATTGCTCTTACCTCCCTACCCCAGCTGAAAAACACACTATGGGCAGCAAAGTCGATCTGTGCACAGGAACTTGCATGCTATGTTTATTATTAGGCTTTTTACCCCTATTTAGTAATCTAATTATGGGGGCTGTGATACCTCTGGTAGCATATAAATGCTAGGCCCTCCGCCTTATTCTGAGGTCTTACCTGTGTGCTTTGTCAATGCTCCTGTTCTATAAATCTATGCCTTTCCTTCCCTCTATTTGAAAATCAATTTGGGTCTCTGATACTACACATTGCATTTAATAGTTAGACAGTTTACCTTATTTTAGAAGGCAAATTGATGCTTTTACATGTCTATAGGAAAGTCAAATCTTCCTATCTTTAACTGTGGGCCTTGTTTAAAAAGTTGTTTTTCCTCTTCTATGTGAAAGTCAAAACTGCATACTCCTGCCATTACTACTATTTTCGTGTTATGACTCCTACCCCTATCCCTCTCTCTTCCACTGCTCCTGGTCTCACATTCACTGTTTGTGCTCCTCTGCTATATGTTATAACCATTCCTCATCCTTTCACTCCTGGCATGATCCTTGCATTGCTGTGCGGGTAGTTGGGTCATGCTCTGCAATTCCTCCCTCTTCCCCATGGTGCTATCAATTTCCCCTTTTTCTCTAACTGCTTCTATATCACCTACCCTACCCCCTCTTTCTAAGGCTGGGATGATAAAAAGTTCAAGAAGGATCTCCTGGTCTCCAACTCTGGCCTGCCCATCACTGACACCTATGTCAATGCCTCCCCCAGGCAGACCCTTACCGACATCCGTTTCTTCGTTTCCTCTCCAGACCTTTGGGTTCCCTTCATGATCTCTGTAATCCCCACTATCTCTTCCTCTCCCATTAATTGAGAGCACCCACTCAGAGGTACTCTTGGCACCCTTCCTCTCTTCCAGGGTCCTCATTAATGTCTATCGGAATGGCATTGTCATGGGCCAGGGTTCTCAGACCAACCTCCTCCTTCTTGATAGGCACCTTCCAGCACTCACCAATTTCCTACCCCCCTATCTTCCCTCCTTACTTCTGTCATCTCTCTGGCTCCTCTGCCACCTCTGATGGGTGTAACACACTCCTGTACCCCTCCTCGGAAGACCTTCAAAGTGGCAACCTTCTTCACTTAGCTACACTCAATGTTTGCGCTGCTGTCAAAAAACTCCTCGGACATCTGCCACCTCCTTGAGGAACTTGACATAGGTGTCCTTGCTCTCACCAAGACATGGTTCTCTGACAGCTATGTCACAAGTGTTCACACTCTCCTCCCTGAGGGTTACAAGAACCCCTCTAAACCTAGGCTTAACCGGCCAAGAGGCAGAGTGGTCCTCATCTTCCTTGAGTGGGTCTCTGCTACCATCATACCGACTCAGACCTATTCCGCTTTCAAATACCTTGTATGCAGGTTAGGTGTCTCCTCTAGCCTCTCTCTGACTTTGGCCGCCATCTACAGGCCCCCTGGCCAGGTTTTCCACTTGCTCTCTGAATTTGCTTACCTCACCTCTTCTTTCCTGACCAAGTCCTCCAAGCGTCTCTTCTTTGGAGACTTCAATATTCACATCCACTCCCATGATGCAACCTCTGGGTCTTTCCACAACCTCTGTGACTATCTTTCCCTCTCTATTTTTCCCTCAGCTCTGACACACTCTGCGGGACATAGCGTGGAGGCTCTAATTTCCTCAGACCTCCCAATTTCCAACCCTCTAGTTACTCCTCTCTCCTGGAATGATCAGGCCCTCCTTTCCACTCACCTGGACATCCTTAGTCCCTTGGCTAAGTTTCTGTCCACACTGCCAGCCTCATTATTCTTTACTCAACTGATGAAGCAAGTGTCAGCTGCTATTTTTGCTGCCACCTTCACTCCCCCTCCTTCTCCTTCCATTGACTCTCAAACTGGAACAGCCCTCTCTAACCTTCAACTCCCCATTTCCAACACCATGGACATCCTTGCCTCTGTCGTGAGGATCCTCTTGAGGCCTTCCTCCAAGTGCAAACGTGAGTTCAGAGTAGCTAAGCGGAAGTGGCATGCTTCAACCACATCCTCTGACAAACTGACCTGCCGCCTGCTCCAAAGGCAATACAGACTTGCCATCTGTTCAAAGAAGAGGGCCTATATACAAGCCTGTGCTTCCACGGCCACTAACAACAAGGCTGCTTTTTTTCAAATCTGCAAGGTACTCGCCAACCCCGCTGGTGTCTCCACTTCTTCTCTTCCTACCCTGGCATTCTGCACTTCTCTTGTCTCTCACTTCAACTCTAAAACCCAGGACATCCTCTCCTCAATCACCTATATTCTGCATCTTTCTACATCCCCTTATTTTAGGCCTTCCTTGGTCCCCCTCAACCCACCCTCTTTATTCCCTTCTATTTCACCCATAACACCTGAGGAGGCTTCTAGATAAGTCTGGTCTATGAAAGTCTCTTCCAAACAGGTGCATCCCTGCTCCTCCAGAGGTATCAAGGATAACATTATCTCCCTTGCTCCAGTCTTGGCCAATTTTTGGCAATCACTCCTGTGCTACTGGACCCTGCCCCTCACCTCTCAAGCACTCTCTTGTGCACCCTCTCCTCAAAATACCTACTGCTGATCCTTTCTGTCCTACAAATTATAACCCCATCTCTACCAGCCCCTTCTTGGGCAAACTCTTGGAGAAGTGTGCCATCTCCCAGCTTGTCCTCCACACTGAATCTGCTAGTTGCCTCCATGACCAGTAGTCTGGCTATAGAGCTGCCAGAGGTACGGACGCTGCTCCCCTGAACACCCGTGAAGACTTGCTCACTAATCTCGAGTCCAGCTCTTCTTCTGTTCTCATCTTTCTTGACCCCACCTGTGCCTTTGACACAGTCAATTACACCGCTCTGATAAAACAGCTCTGTAACACACTTGGTATCATGGTCCTGGCTCTGGACTGTTGTCCTCCTTCTTGTCTGGCTGTCCTCCCTGGATCAATTGGGCCCTTTCTTCTCCACCATTTAACTCTTCATCTGTGGTGTCCCTCTGGGCTCTATCCTCTCGGTCTGGCTCTTCAATATCTGCCTAGCCCATCTAGCCCATCTGATCACCTTCTCCCCTAATTTTCACTGTTACGCTGATGACACACAGCTCTCTTTCAAGCTGCACTTTTCTGCCTCCTCTTCATCCTCTCATTCCTGACTGCCTGTCTGCTATCCAGGCATGGTGCACTTCTAATGATCTATGCCTTAATGCCAGTAAGACATATATCCTTCTCATTGGGACCCATGTACCCTCCTTCAGGCCCACAATCTGGCCACCCTCTTTAGGCCCCCTCACCTCACCCTTGTGTGAATCAACAAAAAATTGCATCATTTTCGTCTTCTCTCGCTCCTTCTCTCCTCACATCATGGACCTGGCCAAGAAGTCCCACTTTCAGCTACACCTCCTCAGAGGCATTCTCCCCTTCCTCACCTTTCCCCAAAACTAAATGTCTCCAGAGCTCTGTTTCTTTCCAGGCTGGACCTTTGCAACAGCCTCTTCCTAACTCCTCCCTTCCCCCCCTTCAACTAATCCAGAATAGAACTGCAAGAGATATTGTTGACCTCAAGCCCAGGGGCCACATCTCTCCAGCTCTTAAATCTCTCCACTCGTTCCCGGTTGCTCTCTCTCTCTAAATACCTCCATACTAGGGCTCTTCGCTCTTCTAACTATAACTCTCTGCAAATCAGACATTTCTCCAAGCAGTGAGTCGGGGTATATCTCTCTCCTCCGCAGTGACCTCCCTCTGGAATGGTCTCCCTGCCCCTCTCTGACCTCAGCCGGATCTTCTTAAGCTCTGGATGATCCTCAAGACCTTCCTTTTCTCCTCTTCCTTCTCCCCTACTAATCTTCCCTTTGCCTCAGACTGGTGGCCTGGTTCCCTATGAGCCATACAGGGCACAAGGCCCTCCCCTGTCCAGTGTACCTCTGCACTTGTTGCAACATGACGCTGCCCCCAACTTGCTCTTGCCCTCTTGGACCCCCTCACCTACTATTGCTGGTTTGGTTTGCCCCCCTTGGAGCCATCCCAACCCCTTAACTCTCACTTAGTTGCAGACCCCCCTCACTCTCTGCTTCCCCCTGGCCCTGTCCAACTGGCCTCCCTGGAACTCTCCTTTCTCATGGGCCACCCCACCCAGTTCCTGCACTCCCCACTTCCTCCCCCTCATGCACTTCTTGTTACTGCACTTACACAATCTGAATGTCATAAAACCTATTAGGATCGCTACTTTTTCCCCACCACGCCGCTTTGCTGCGCCTCAAAAACACTTGTATACAGGCGCATTACAAACGAACAATAAATACAAAATAAATTAAAAATGTTATTTATTTATTTATTCATTTGTAAAGCACACATACAACCCAGAGGCATTGAGGCGCCATTGCAGTTACAAGTCAAGAAAACAAACTTTGTCATATAATTGGTATTTTTTAGTCATGCAAAAGCAGGGGTGGAATAGGTGCAGTTACAGCTGTAGCACAATTACAAAATAGGGGGGGCAGTATCATACATGTTAGAGGTACAATGTACTGGTGGAAGAGATTGGTGTTTGACACATAGGCGCAGTTCACAGGCGGGGTTGTGAGTTAGGAGAAGAGCTGAGTTTTGAGAGCTTTACAAAAGATCCAGTTGGATTTCTCGGCCCTCAAGGTGGGTGGGAGGTCATTCCAGAGTTTGGTAGCACGGTAAGGGAAGCTTGAGCCTCCGGCTTTGCATCTCTTTACTTTGGGCACGACTAGTCAAACAGTGTAGGGGGTCCTAGTGGGTCATGAGGAGTGAACTTTGGTGATTCATTGGGTGAGGTATGGGGGTGCTGTCTTGGAGAGGCACTCGTGGGTTGTTTTAAAGGTGATGCGCTCTTGGATGGGGAGCCATTGTGCTTCTCTTCTAGCTTTAGAGATGTGTCCTCTTTCCGGGATGTGGAGGGCTGTTCTCAAGGCATTGTTTTCGATGACTTGTAGTTTCTGGATAGTTCCAGAGGAGGTGCCTGTGAATAAGAAATTGCAGTAGTCGATCTTGGAGCCAATGATAGCACAGGCAATCGTAAGGCAGTTATTTTTAGTGAGGAATGATCTGGCTGCATTGAGGAATTTAGCGGCATAAGCTGCTGAAGAGGCAGTGGTGCTTACTTGTCTAGACATAGTAAGTGAAGTGTCGAGGTAAACTCCTAGTGTCTTTACAGAGGTTGAGACGGGGATTAGGCAGTTGTCATTCTTGAAGGCAGTGTATGGATTATTGTGAGACTTAAG
This sequence comes from Ambystoma mexicanum, assembly GCF_040938575.1. NCBI lineage: Eukaryota > Metazoa > Chordata > Amphibia > Caudata > Ambystomatidae > Ambystoma > Ambystoma mexicanum. The sequence continues at coordinate 1,203,731,255 of NC_090934.1, read as the reverse complement.
TGAATTTAGTGGGCCAACAATTAAGATTTCTGTGTTAATTGGTATTAGTACTACTGGGATTCTGCACCCTGAGAATAGGCATAAGCAAATGTAGGAAGACTGCCAAAAAGGCAGAAGGAATGAAAATGGTAATAAACTTAGATCCTAAAGTACATAAATATACACAAACTGATATTCTACCTCATATCTACATTAAAAAAATGATACTGTCCCTCCAAGCTCAAATTTGTGTTATCCTAAGAACCCCGCAATCACATAGAGCTGATATTCTGCACGGCAGATGGGAGGGCTGCTATATGACCTGGAGTGTGAATGAACACATAAAAAGTGCAGGTGACCTGAGGGGGTGACCAAGATATGAGTACTCAAGTACCTTATGCAGAGGAGGGCAGAAGTGAACCTGTTGTCAAGGACACGACCAGAGGGGGGAATGTCAAGAGACAGATGAATAAGTCATTTATGGCAACTACCCCTCCCATATCGCGCAGGTGAAAGGCGTTTTGCTTTCTGACCATATCAGTCTTATCCTAGACAAATAAAATAAGAAATGAACCTGATGTAACAAAGTGGTGAGAACAAATGAACTCACTGTTAACTGACACATGCGATAACAATAGACATGAAGCAGATATATATGCACATACCATGAAGAAACATGAACAATAGGTCAAACATACATTTAGACGCAAAGAATATTGCTTGCAACATTAAAGATGTATATTTATAGCTTGCTAAATGTAGAAATGCAATAGTAATGAGTGGCCATCTAGTATAAAATATACGACGGAGCCGTATTAGAGTAAACGAAAAGCCTTGAAGCTGCAGAGAGGTTCAATTTGCTGAATTTGCTGAAACACAGACACATGCAGGACAGACAGTCGCTGTGCAGAGGGCCTGTGCTATCATTAGAAAAGGTGAGGCACTTTCCTACAATGCGCAAATCTTAGAGGGACAAAACGTTCACTACAGTAGTTATAAATGATATTCTCTCTCTCATCTTATCTCAGGCTGCTTTCAGCCTGTCTACAGGGTGGCTGCTCCTGCAGCAGCAGCAGGCCAGCCAGCCAGCACCGTGAAGGTAGTTGGGGACTGGTCAGGGTCACAAGTGGCCGTGGGCAATGCAGCGCTTGCCTTGCATGAGTCACACCTGTGCATTAGCAGTAGCACGAGCCGAGCCCCGCACGTGTCATGATCTACCCTTGTGACTCTGGGCTTGTATGAATGCTGCCTCATTGCTTATATTCAGCAAGGATTTGTTTCGATGACCACCATCGGACGGCTGTGGTGGCCATGGCCTGTGCCTGCTTCCCCGCTATGCCCACAGGTTGCCTGCCGCCTGTGTGTGCCTGACTCCTGTTCCGGACTTCCATGCCACCACTAGCAGCTTTCTGCTGTGCGAACAGTGCGCCAGTAGCAGGCCAGCCCAGCCCTGGCCCCTGCTGACTCTTTGAGAGACTAGTCAGTACTTTGAACTACTGACTGACTGACAGGTGTGGTGCCGACTGTTATGCTGCCAAATATATGCTGATGGGTCAGGGGGCATGCCTGCCACCAATGCGCCATCCCTCTTTTGCAAATTGCAATGAAATGTGTTATTGCTTAATTTGTCTGACTGCGCTGGCAGTGACTGAGTGGCTGACCAAACTCTCTTCTTCAGAGATCCCCGGGTAATAATAATGGCAGGTTCTAAGCTAATGTGTGCCAACTTGATGATTTGGTTTGCAGTGTAGCTGACAGTTTTCACAAATGCTACTGGCCCAACATTCTTAAAAATATTTACACATTTTCCCAAAAATGACCCCGTTGTTCAACTCAGAATACATTCTTGAAAAATTACTAGTTGCTATTTGCAAAAGTGTGGGGTGGCAGAGGAAGGGGTTAATTTGTGGTCTGACTGACCCCGCAAGGTGGCTGGGGTAATATTCAGGGGCAGCAGCAGCAGGGATCTAAATGCCTGTGGCGGCAGAAAGGTAAGAGTTTGAGGAAGCAGTACTGGCAAGGGCATGGGGCAACAACATGGAGTAAGGGCCCCACATCTAAAGTTGTGGGAAGCAGGAAAATAACAGCTTTCGGAGACATGAAAGCATGTCTGTTGGGGAAAATTTGCCTCACTCAAGAGGTCCTGGACATGGGCCTGGGAAGTAAGGATGTAAGAGCCTGGGTTGGGCAGCAAGGAGAATTGAGCTCACAGCAGGTGTGTGGGTTTTATCAGGGAGAGGAGGCCAAGGGTGGATCACTAGAGAGCCTGGTGCAACATTGGAGACGTGCACTGCTCAACTGCCCTGTAGTTCAGTCCGACATAGCCTCCTTGTTTGTCCTTGGCCTCCTGTTGCCTTACCCCCTGCTTAACCTTTCCTCCCTTGGTGTCCTAGGTCATTCCCCCCGACACCTACGTGCCCTAAACTGTTACCCCAGTGCCTTCCTGTGCTCTTATTTCTCTTTCCCCACATATAGTCTTAACCTGGCTGCTAACAGCTTTCTGCTGTGCAGACGGTGCACCAGTAGGCCAGCAGCAGGTTGGTAAGTCCATTCAGTTACATAAGCGTGTGCATAAGGTAGCGGACGTCTGAGCACAGACACTGCTTATTCACCTTGATATATATTATGTAGCTGTATGGTCAGCCCATCCAGTTACATAGCACATGTATGTAGGGGCTGACCTTTGAGCACATATGCTTCTCAGTCTCCCTAACATATATACATACATTCTTTAACCAATGCATGTCCTCTTCTTTTGAAGTGCATACAACTAAAGAGCATAGTCTCCCTTTACTAAGTGCTCAGCCGTTAGCCTCCCTGTGCATGTGCGTATGTACATGTATGTACCTAATGCTGCTCAATTTAATGACTTGTGACGGATGAAGGGCGAGTCGGCCTGGATAGGATTTATGGCGTGCATGCTGGACTCATGTGCGACGGTAGTGCTCAATTTGTGACATAACACATCCCCCCTGCCCCTGAAGCACTCTGGATTCCAAACACCAGCTTAGTATATTTGAATTGTGGATTCTTGTTGACCAAATAAATGTGTTTCCCATGGTTTAAGTGCAGCATTCTTAGTTCATGTTGTGACCAGTATGCAGCGCCTGAGAATTGTCATTCCGCAATCTCTGCCCAAGAAGAAAGGCAAGAACTTGATTGCCCTGCAACAATTGTACATACATGAATTCTGAAGCACCTGAGAAGCGCAGCGTTGCCCCAAACAACTCACTAATGATTGCACAATGATGCATGAAAAGGCCCACAAGTGAATACGCACGTACAATGGGAGTTTTCAAGATGGAATGGTTTGTGCCTATTTGTCAGTTCCCGATACTATTCTAAACAAGAACAGACATCACTGAGTGCCATGTTGCAAGGAGAGACTGTTGGATTGTGTTGTGGAAATCCATCAATAAAAAGAGCCATGATCAAATTCCATCTGATTCCATCTGATTCCATCTGATTCCATCTGGGGTCGTGGGGAACTGCGATGCAGTGATTTGATACATTGCATACCCTGTGATCGCTGATTTTCTCCTTCTCTGCTTTCCAGGGTCAGTCGCAAGTGCGCAAATGGTTCCTGTGATTTTAAGTCTGAGCACTATGGGCACATGTAGTGCCTTTCTTATTGTTATTTATTGGGGGTTATGAACGGAAAAGTCCACCATAAGGAAAAATAAATATGCTAATAATACCCATTGAGAAAACCAGTAGAGTTGGCATTTGCCTAGGCTTTTGCAAGGCATTCATCACTTTCCAGCACTTGCCATTATATGCCCAAGTACTCCAACAATTGCAAGAGGTGGTCATCCAATCCCCCAGAACTCACACCAGTCTTCAGTGCTGCGAAACACTGCAGCCGCGTGCACTGGAAGGGCACAACTTGCACTACTTTTCATGCCCATGGATACACCATGGAATGTATGTGGTGCAGTTCTCAGTGCAGCCAATCTATTCAGCCCTCTACTATACATGACCACAGTTGACAATTGGTGGCCAATGTGGCAAAACTAAAGATGTCAACTCTAGAGGGAGAGCTACATGTGAGTAAACAGGGATAGATATTAACTGCAATCAGAGGAATAACAGAAGCAAAAGCACTAGAGTGAACAGTCCCCTTTGGAATCAAGATGGAGGTATATTGTTCTGCAGATACCACAAAGCACGTCGTCTTCACTCCTTTTTGGCATTAGGATTAAGACCGCAGCATTGCTGGTAATTGTACATAAATAGATATATCGCTGCATGCCTTTTTTCATTGGTTACTGTATTCCAGAAAATACAGATGTGATGCAGAGGTTTAAGATTGGCCAGGAATGTGATAAATTAGTGGTTTATTGTTTTTAGCTCTAACTCGTACAAAACAGTCACTGCGTCACGGAGAAGTACGTGAGATGACTGAAGTGTAGGAAGGGGTGAATGGGGCAGGGTCGTACGGGGTCATAAAACTGTCTCATTAAAAAGTGGCGCACAGTTGCAAATAGCAATTCATTCCTTTTGTGACAGACTTTGAATAGTGCCGAAGGGGGAGTTTTTTTGATAAAAATGTGATGCAAATTGTACATTTTAAATAATTTTTACGCAGCAACACTGGTCAAAACTACTAGCCGCAGAGTGAAGTAACTCAAACTGGCCCGCATTGACCAAAAACGTGGCCCAGACAAGCATTTTGCGTTTTTGGTTCGGGCATTGCCCTTTTGCCCTATAGGCCAGTATGAGCCTAGTATGGGGACATGAAAGGGTGAATGGGACATGGAAGGGGTTCAGAGCATGGAGATGTGACTGGGCACATTGAGGGGGTGACTAGCACTTGTGAAAGGTGATGAAATCAGATGGGCAGTGAACGGAACATGGAAGTGGTGGCCAGACATGGCAAAGCCTGGTGAATGGGAACATGGGTGGCAGTGGATGAGAATATCTGTGAATCGGCGGGGGGGGGTGGGTGGTTTGTCTGTGTTAATAATATAGATGGGGTTTATTAAGGTGTTTTAAGTCCACCGTCCAGCATTGCACACATTTGTTCATGTAGGTGTTTTGCACAGTGTCTGCTCGCAGAGAGAATTGCTTAGTAGAGCTTCCATACTCTGAAAAGGGGAGTGGGATTACAATCAAACTTTGTAAATATATTTGAAGCATGGAAGGGGTCCTTTTTGTAGATCGTACTATGCTTAACACATGGGCAGATGTCCTTTGTAACTCTCCTTCTCTCACCTCCTGCCCCCACCAATTAATTCACCCTGTTTGGCACCAAAGCCCTGCTCATCCTGGCAGACTTAACCTCAACAGGTATTTGTTCCGGATCGGCGTGATTTTACGAACCGAAAGGTTCGACTCCCAAAAGATTTTTATTTATTTTCATTTTCTGCAAATATATATGTGGGGGGAGACCCCCCAAAGCCTCCCACCATACCCCTATACATTTTTAATACACTTTAGGCCCACACATATATATATGCGGAACATTGGGGGTCAGAATTTTTGGGAGTCGAACTTTTGTTATTTGGTCCTTTTGTACAATACCTTTGTCCCCAGGACTGCTGACTGTGCAGTAACCATCATGTTTGCCCGCTGGGTGCAGAGAGGTGGTGGGCATTGTGCCAAGATCCCGGAGAGGGGGTGGTGCCAAACGGGCAGTTCACCCAGGGTGCCAAAAATCCTTGCACCGCCCCTGGCTGTCCGATCCGCTTCCCAAGGTTACTGTGCAATAAGAGAGGATCGGATGTCTCCGAAGGGATCAGAAGACTATAATTCCCAAGCATAAGACATATTACTTTTAGATTAAGTAAAGAACAAATGGCATTTCAATGCCAGGTGCCCACTAATTAGAAGCTCAATGTGGAATAAAGATTGGATCGGCTAATTCAACAGTGGCCAGAGAGGTTAATAACACCCAATTTACTTTTAGCTAATATCATGGTAAAAGCAGAGTAAACTAATTCAAACATGGGGCCTTATTACCGTTTCCAATGCCTGACATCCCAGTGCCACCATGATATCATGGCAGGTGGCGAACGGTAAATCCCCATTCCTGTGGAGTCCCATAGGACTCCATGGCAATGGGGTCACTGAAGCACCGGCACCACTGCTAATGGCGCTGGTGCTTCAGTGTAAACACTGCCGGTAGGAGCCTGAACTGCCGGCAGGTCAGGCCTGTTGGGAGTTCTGTGCCCTTACCGGCAGACTCACAGTTCGGCTGTCGCAAAGGATTCTGGTACGTTGCTACCGGCCCCCTTATTTCCAGACTGCCATACATGTAATGAGGCACATGGTCTTCTCACACTTGACTTTTGATATGATATGATATGGTATTTATAACGCGCCTATACACAAGTGTTTCAAGGCGCAACGAGGTAAGGGAGGGGGAACGGAGGGACGACAGAGAACAGCGATTTTACCAGGCCAGGTGACATTGAGTTTGCGCAAGTGCAGGGGAAGGGGGAATGGGAAAAGTGCAGGGGGTAGGGGGCAGTGCAGTACACGGGATCAACAGTAAACAAAAAATAGAATAAATAAAAGCAAAAAGTAAAAAGTGCGGCCAGCTGGTGCAAGTGCAAGGGTAAGTGCAGACATCAAGTGTTAAGTGCTGGTAGGGGACTGTAGGGATACAGAAAACAGTCCCCAAGTGCAGGGATTATAATTGGAAGACACTGGCCCTCATTACGACCCTGGCGGAGGACCATGGTGCAATTTGCACCATGGTCCATGGCGCAAAGCTGCCAACTCCGCCATGGGGGTTGGCGGACTTACCGCCCCATTCCGACCTTGGCGGGGCGGTAAGTCCCCAATCCCCATTTACCCTTCCCCATTCCCATTTTTGCCCCATAGGGTATAATGGGAGTGGGGAAGGCGTTAATTACGCCACTGTAAATTACGGTGGCGTAATTAACAACAGGTCCCGTAGCGCCATGGATTTTTCCGCCCGGAAAAACCAGGCGAAAAAAGCACCATGGCGCTACGGGAACTCGTAGTAAGGCGGAAAGGTACGCCATGCATTACGCTGGCGTAAACCCCTTTCCGCCAGGGTCGTAATGAGGGCCACTGTCTTTTCATTAGCTCTAGACACAGGCATTTTGTGGCCTTTCTGTTCCGCTTGCGCTGGAGTTTACCAGCGGCTCTGTACAGTGTACTAGGATTTTATGGTCATCTGAAGTCCATGTTTCTATAATGAAGAGTAAGTGGGTGCCTCCTTCAATCAAGACGTTATAGATGTCAGTTCTGTCCTTGAAAGAAAGAGGTGACAATGTATCTTACTGTCCACAGGTGAACCTCTTTCAGGGTTGGCTTTCGACCGTGCATTTTATTTGCAATTGAGCCCACGTGTAGCACATATGTTGGTATATTTATCCGATTTTGGATTTGGGGGCTCGTAGTTCCCGATCCCCACTGTGTTGAGGATTTTGTTGAGTTGTTACTATTGTTATTGTTTAGTTTTTTCGTATTTATAATTGAAGTGGATTTCTGTTGAATCCCAGCTTCCAGAAGAGAGTAAGTGCCGGTCTCTTCTAGTATATGGTGTGTTTATCTGGTTGTTTTTGGAGTGAATCCCGCCTGGGTTCCAATTGGTGTCATGTGTCTAGTTTGTCTGCTTTCTGATTGGGTGGGAGGTCCAGGTACTGTGCTTGTATTTTTGTCTTGCGTTCCAGTGAATTTGTATACATTGCGTTGCCTTCTTTTTCCTCCAGGTGCAATGCTGTTCGCTGGTTCACAACATGAAAGCATGCATGATTCTCACTAGTCAATATGTTTACATGGAAGACAAGTGCCCAGAAGGTTCATCATTGTTGAAAGGTGTGAAGGCATTTGTCCCAGTTTACAAGGCACAAGATTGAACTAACTGTGGGTTGATTTCACTGGAGATGGAATAAAACCCAGCCAATTAACCATCTGATCTCTTTCCCCCTTGTGTGTAATGTCCAAGGCGCTATATTCACTTTCCATTTCCATGCAGCCAATTCAATCATGTGAAGTGGCAATCACACCTGAGAGATTTAAAATGAAATACTATGCAATTTACGATAACTCCAGATCGTGCCCAGTGACAGATCAGAAACACATTTACAGAAAGATTTCTTTTTACCTTTCAAATTGATGAGTTTCAGCTTAATGCAGATGCACTAACAACGAACATAACGAAAAGGGAAAATTTGCCATTTTCAAATGTGCAGCAAAATGCCTGAAATGCTGCTAAAAGCCACACAATTTTATGATCCACTCGTCTGTCGCTCATTTTAATTAGTCTAAAGGACAAATTACAGTTAATCACTGATTTTCAATGCTAAGTTTGGGAGAAAAAAATGTAGCCGAACCCTGAATCACCCAATTGTTCATTGCGTTTGGGTGATTTGGATTCGGCTAAGCTTTTAAGAGATTAGGTTACAAATTTGGTTCAAGTTTATGGCAAGTCATGTTGATGAAATATTGCTGTAAACACTGGGATGAGGAGGTCATATCTGTTCCTGACATAAAATATTCAAAGAAAACAAAGGATACACTTAAAGGGATAGTTTGCTCAAAAAATGTTATTGTCCCGAGCGTTCGGGCATGTGTTTTTAAGCATACTGTGATCGAGGTAAAACATTTCCTATGTATCTTACCTTAGTTTTCCTCACTTTTGCACATGCAAAAACAACATGTCGGGCACGGCATCTTGTGCTAATCGTATCTGTTGCTGCATCGCCCTAAATTCAAGTGCCTTCGCGGCAGTAAATCATATCACCCACCCCTGAAGTTGACATTACTTCACAATGCCAATGCACATCTCCTGTCAGGGTTGTCTGTGTGCTAGCTATTGACGTGTCTCCATGGAAATGGCCGATGCCTATTTCCTCAATAAGTAGAAACAGACCCCTTCTCATCAGAACACATCAGAATTGCTTTTTCAATCGTTTCACTGTCTTTTTTCGGACTGCCTGTGACTCGTTTCTGCTCTGTTCAGCTATCTTCGTTGCACGAAGCCCCTGCAAACAGATACTTACACTAGTAATACTATTGATTTCAATCTTTACATGTGTTTCATTTACAAATGTTGTCGTATAATGGCAACAATAAAGACCTACCCGTACGAGTCTAAGTATTCTGCGGAGGCAGTTAATGAAAGAGAAAGATGCAGAAACAATGGGGAATCGAACAATAGTTGGGAAGATGAATCACCAGATCATGAGCCTGAGTCTAGTCGCATGGAAGAAGTTTCCACCTGGTGTACCTGCAATCGCTGCGAGGTCATGCCAACCGAGGTGAAGAACTGCTGCTGCCAAGAAAACTCTGGATGCTTGGCCTACAAATCAGAAGAAGACACACCACTGCTTGCATTCCCGAGCTGCATGACTTCAAGGCAGCATGCCTCACAAAGTCCGTGTTGAGGATTTGATGGTGCTTATGCACGAACCTCGCGCAACAGTTCGCCCTTGCAATCCAAGCAACGAGTAAGTGTACTCTACATGTCATGTCATTTTGAACACTGAGACGACTAACATTTCATGTTTGTCTCCCATATTGTCATAACTTTGATCAATCACTGACAAATTAATGTAGTCTGCAAATTGAATATATTTCTTGCGCTTTTGGGAAGGGAAATCAGAGTGTTCATCTTACATGTCTTTCACATTCAACTAAGAAACAATATTTCTCTGTGCCCCCAAACGTTATGGATTGAATGGGTGTTCACTTTTGTAATGTGTCGAGACTTCAAAGCCCAAGTCCATTTATCCATGAAGTAACTTTTGTATTACAGTCAGCTATGCCATAGAATACAGGGTGTATTTTCAAGTAAGGTTTGTACACTTATAAGGTTAATTTAATCACAGTATGTGTGTTTCTCTTCCACAGGTGGTACAGGCTGGTGGCCTACTGTTCATTTACATGGTGGCTTTATGGGAGGCTTGGTTTCCGCGTTCCACAAGTAATACCCACCTGTGTCGTTGGAGCCAATCGCTCCAAATTCCAAAGTGACAGCAGACAATACAGGGGATTTTCACACACTGAGCTGCAACCTCAAGCATTCAATTTGTAGTTCTTTTGATTCATCAACATCACCAAACTAAATAAAATACAAATGCGCATGTACAAATAATTGTTTCAATTTTTCAGCAAATCAAGAACACGCTCACTCGTTTATGAGGGACATAAAAGAATGGTTGGTGGCCTTTTACGCTCACCTCGTCCGCATAAATCCATTCACACTCCATTATACCACACTCTGGTACTACGTGGGTTGGAATGGCCAGGGTGCCAAACACCATATACACTTCAAAAGGGTTTGTCTGCACAGTGACCCTTATTCTCATGGCCTCCCCAGACCCAGTGTCTCCAGCCTCCCTTCTTCAAGACCCCACCCCTGCAATCCACATAAGCGTGCCTCGTTTCAGCAGTGTTCCAGGCCTTTTGTGCTCACCTCATGCCCATTCATCCCCCCTCCATTATTGATGGCAGTGCGCACCTGTGGCCATGCGCTCGCAAGGGGGCTGGGAGGATGGTGTCAAACACCATGTACACTTCAAGAGGGTTCTTCTGCATGGTGACCATTGTTCTCATAGTCTCCCCAGACTCACTGTCTCCAGGCTCCCCTCTTCAAGATTCTGCCCCTGCAATCCACATAAGCGTTTCTCCCTTCAGCAGTGTTCTGGCCCTTTTGGGCTTGCCTAATGCCCATCCATCCCCCCTCCAGTATCGGTTGGCAATTCGCACATGTGGCAATGCACTCGCAAGGGGTCTGGGAGGATGGCAACGGCCAATTTGCAAACACCATGCACACTTCAAAATGGTTCTTCTGCACGGTGACCCTTGTTCTCATGGCCTCCCCAGACCCAGTGTCTCCAGGGCCCCCTCTTCAAGACCCTGCCACAAACACGTCACACATTCACATACACACCCACTTTTGTAATCCTTTATAAACACCTTGACATTTTAAAGGAGAACATCTCTGAGCTATGCAAGGTATATTTCTATCGTGCTACCTGTTCCCCCGGCTACTTGCTCCCCTGCTTGCTGAATCAGCTTCTGTGTTCATCAAGGTAAGAGTAGGTCACCTATTTACTTCTCTACATTTGATTGCTGATCTCAAATTTTCTATCTATATCCACTGAATGTACCCAGTATTGTAATGTTCATTTATCTCAATGACGTCACCATTGTCTAATGTTTTAAGTATTTTGATCTCAATAAATAGCACATTGCATCAATGTCCATTGTAATAGAATGACATCTTTCGTGGTCCATGTCTGTAAGCATGTTTCTATTTGATGCATAAAAGTACATTCAACAGACGAGTAACACGTTATGATTTGCGGTATACCAATCAATTCTGCCATTCGATTAGGTTACACAGGTTTTCCTTCTTTGACTAAAACAAATATTGCATAGAAAGCTGTGATATAATTCCATCAATCACTTGCATACAATATATTTTTTTTAATTATAATTTTTTTTAATGCAGATCTTCTAGACTTTTCAAGAATGCCTGCTTGTATGGTTTTCGGTCGTTCTTCTAGGAGCCATGCCAAAAGTCCAGGCACAGTCCTGCATACATTCCTGAAGGATATTGATTTAATAAGATGGGTTAAATATTGTGGTTTTCCAGTGGACGAGATTGAAGGTAGATCACAGAATGCCTGGAAGGACATGAGGGCCAACCGATTCCGCTTCTGCAGCCTGCACTTTACTGACGATATGTGCGAACAATTGAAGTACACAAAAAAGCATCAACCCAGAACTTTTCGTAAATTGCTTCCAAATGCAATTCCAACTCAATTTATGCACCCCCTGCCTCAGGTGAGTCCTGGATGGTGAATTAGCTGTGTTTGTTGTTATTTAGTATGATGGTCCGCATAAATAAGTATTATCTGTGATCTCTCAATCCAATTATGGTAGGGCATTCAAAAGGTAACTTCATGAATGGATTGGGTCTTTTCGGTGTATATTTACTTAAAATGTGTCTTACTAAAGTTTGCATAGTTACCAGATCGCATTGAATTTTTACTATGATACATTTTACTACACTAAATCTGTTTGCCGCTTTCTGGAGCCTCTAACAAATCATGGAGTTATGACCACTAGAAAACAATGCCATAGTGCCCTTTAAAAGAAGCATAATGTTTTCATAATTGTTTGCTTGACATGTCCCTTTTTTTCATAGAGCACACCGATGGAAGCACAGACCTTCACAAGAGATGAAACCACCGACACGTCCAGTATCCCAATGGTGAGCCCTACCGACATGCACAAAGTGATATTCTCGAGCGTTGGATCTTCCCACATATTTAATACAACTTTAATTTTCCCTTGTACCACTTTATGACAATGCACTGAAAATGAAGGAGCAAGATTCTGCATCAATTTCTTTTCCGAAGTCAACAGCAAGCTCACTCGCCTATCAAGTAATTTTATTTTACTTGTCCTTTAAGAGAATGTGTTATGTGTGGAATTTCAAATAATATGAAAAAGTTTATGAGTTTATATATGCTATCGGCTATTTACACTTAGTGGCATGTATGAGTGTCGCTCTATATGTACCATTGTTTGCATCTCATTGTCTCAGTTCCATTTCGCTGTTTTCATCCATACTAAAACAAGTACTGTGTTACAGGCGGATTCTGGAACTTCAACTACAATAACTTTCTCCTTTACAACTGGTCCAGAGTATGAGGTATGCATACTTACAGTTCAATTGCAAGAATGAAAGTAAATCTTACAAAGGATGTTATTAGGCAGTGAAAAGCATATAACCGTACACTGTTGCAAACTTTTCTGATTTCTGTTCTAATGTCACACTTCCTCCCAAATGCAGAATACATTACAAAAAGTTTGAGGGCAACATTACAATCTGTTTGTTTTGCACAGTGATCTCTGTTTAAGCTCATGTGTCATCTAGGAAGGTTATCAGGTGAAATTTGAAAAGTATATTATGACTAAATGATGTACACTGTTTTCGAGGGGATGTTCAAACTAATGTTCTATTAGTGTTGCAACAACATACCTTGAAGTGTATGGATCTTAATCATATAATACTATTTTGTGTGTACGTGCTCTGTGCGATGAAAGATTTTAATTTCCAGTATGATTGACCTTTTGTTTTTTTAAGGACTATTGGATAATGGAAAAGAGAAGCCCACAGTTTAAAAGAAAACAAAGAAAACAAGGGTAGCAAACAAACAAGTTGGTTTTGTAGAAGTTTTAACTCTGGTGTTTTATTCATATAATGTTTTTGTTTTTAAAGTGGTATCTGCTGCATGTGTGCTATACATTGAGCCTGTTTTTCAACAAATCTCTTAGAACCCCAAAAGCAAGAGAAGCATAAAGACACAGACAACAAATGAAACTAAAGATGTCGCTTGCCAAACAGATTTCACAATGGAGCAACTTCTGATTGGGGCGCAGCGTGGTCCAGTCAATAAGCAGACACGTGATGCTTATGCCCAATGCCCGGAAACTGAATGGAATTTCACTGATCCGTGCAAAGTGTGCACGGACCATTGCTACCATGTGACAGCTGAACAAGATGAAACTGAATACAATGAAGATGTATTTCCATACCTCGCAGACCCCTTTACACAATCTACACCTGCAAATAATTTTACACCCAAGAAACATTCAATGTTACCTGTTTCTCCAATTTGTGTGCAAATATCACAACCTGAACTAACTGAGACTGAGGTTTCAGTGCAATTGACCGAGGAACTTGCTAAAGATCTCGACTTCAGTTAGGCTAGTTTGGGCAATTTGTCCACCACAGTCGAGTCACAAACCACATTCATGCCGGACGATTGACTAATAAAGGAGCAAAAATACATTGTAATCGACAGCAGCCTGCTAGAGATTGTACAGTTGCTGAAATGTGTCCATACATTGAAGGGGAACATGTGCGGGCAGCCATTGGTAAATGTGTCTCGTGTATTACAAGGCACTAACCTGAAAATCCAAGCTAGCTGTGTCCACCTCCATAATACATTTTCATGGTCTGCTCAACAGATACTGTGCAAAGTGCCAACTGGAAATCTACTATGTTCAGTAGTTTTACTTTTCAGCGGGTCAACTTTCGGTAAGATTGCCAGTTTCTTTCTATTTGTGGGTGATGAGTTCCTTGCTAAAACCCAGTACTACAAATATCCCTGCTATTAGTCAAGCCTGGAGAGTTGAACAGATATCAATTGAAAGCACATTCTCTGACGGACAATGTGACAGCTCCGGATTTTCAGCAAAGTACTGCACATACCAATTTCAAGACATGGAAATGAAAACAAAATCTGAGTTCGGTGATCGTGCAGGTGTGCGAATGTACATCTTCTGTGGCCATGGAGAAACATGGTTTCATCAAATCTGTCGATCATCTTCAATCGAGGGGAATGCAAATTAGACCTCATAGCCACTGACAGGCATGTTTCAGTAGCCAAGGCCATGCGAGAGCAATTTCCACAAATTCATCATCAATCTGATGTATGGCACATTGCCAAATCAGTCAATAAAATAAAATTGCAGCTGCTGGTAAAAAAAAGGGTTCGGAAACTATTTTAAAGTGGTGTCAGTCTGTCAGCAATTATCTTTGGTGGAGCTCCAAAACTTGTGATGGATCTGTAGAAATTCTACTTGAAAGATGGCGTTAATTGATGCACCATTGTTCCAACGTGCGCTCACGGACAGAAAACCAACATTTTCACAAGTGTGCACATGGACCTTTATCAAACATTACATTACATTACATTGTATTTATATAGCGCACTATGGGCCCGTTGGCATGAAGGCGCTAACAGAAGAACAAAACATATAACAAACAGTGGCAACCTGTAAAAAGCATGCTTTTCTAGGGCCCTAATTAGGATTGAATGGAAGATCAAGGCTGAAGAAGGAATGCATACAAAAGTGCTACCCGCTTAGGTTAAACTCATGTAAAAAGAAAGGTTTTAAGGTCTTTCTTGAATGTTGCAAGGACTTTATGTTTACGCAGATAGTCTGGTAGTTGGTTCCACAGAATAGGAGCTTTAAAAGCGAAAGCCCCATTCTCAGCCTTAGAGGTTCTTGTTCTGAGTTGCTCCAAAAAATTATGATATCCAGATCTTAACGATCTTGTATTCACTTTATTGTTAATGTAACACTGAAGGTACAGCAGCATCATTTGCATCTACACTTAAAGGTTATAAACAGGGTTCTGAATTTAATTCTAGACTCCACTGAAAGCCAATGAAGTATTTGCCTGGCTTCCAATACATGTGTGCATCTTGAGGGCCCCACTACAACTCTCACTGCCCAGTTCTGAACCGATTGTAGTTTCTGTAAGACCAGCTTGCCCGTACCTAGAAGTAGGCTACAGCAATAGCCCAGCGTGGCCCCTATAATCGCTCTTGCGATGGTTTCTGCACTTTGCTCTGATATGAGTGGCCTCAGATGTGACAAAGAAGAAGCAGGAACGCATGAAGAAGTGGTTGGTGCCATGTTCACCTCCACACAAAGCTCTTGAGAAGATTGTGTATGATAAAACTCTTTCTAGACACCCGAAGGGACTTGCAGAATTATGTCATACCAGAGATTTGGAGGTGTTCCATAATATATGCATAAAGGACAGGCCCTAAATGTTGCATTTCGGCATTTCGTCATATATGGTATGGAGGCCAGAACAATACTAGCTGTACGCACAATGAGAACGTTGGGAGGGAACAAGCAAAAATTGTTGGAAACTTTGGGATGCTTCGTTACCCCTTGGCCTTTACAAAATGAGGCAAACCGTGGGTGGCCAAGCCAATATACCAGGAAATGGAATTCGAATTTGTGAAAGATCTAACATTAACTGTGTTGGCCAGGCATACTCATGGAAACGATCTGGATTTTATTCCTAGTGCCCATATAATGCCCTGTCCACCTAAAACTGAACTTATTGAAAAGATGAGTTCCCGATTTACATGATTTGTAGCTGTCTTCATAATGTATTCACAATAACATTTTCAATAAGTTTCCCAATGTTTTGGACTTTGTACATCAACAATCGAATGCTATTACACTGAATTTCAATGCTATAAAAAGTATTAAAAAGTATTTAATTATGCATATTTAATCAGGTGTATGATTCATTCATGTATATCTTTTACCTTCTCTTCTTTTATATTACTGGTCCTCGATCGATAAGACACATGTCTGTGGTGCTATTGGTGATATATTTCTGAATAGAATTGCCGTATCACATCAGTGCTGCACTGGCCACTTAGGTTGCTGAAATACTGATAGGCAAATGGATATTTGCCATCAGTACAAGATACCCTGATGCCTTTGGTGTCTGTCAAACCCTCTGCTAGACCCAAACCACATCCACACATGCAGCGCCTGGCACTGGCGTTGATGGCCTATGGTGGGCAACGTTTTCATAGCAAAGATCAATCAATCCCCTGACCTGTGTCAACCCCATAAGTAACAGAACATTTTTCATTAGCTGTGAATTATTTTTTCAAACACCTTGGCGAGTGGGCACTTTTTTACACATTCACAGAGTATTTTAGTCTTTTAACGTGTGTGATTTTTTGGGTTCTCCATAGCTTTACATAGCTCATCAAAGCATAAAATTGTCTTTTCAAATGTATCCTCTTTGGCAACTTTTTGCCAATAAGTGCCTGTTGTTGCTAGGTTGCCATACAGTGTAACTCAGGGTTTTACTTTGCAGGAGACCCTCCCGGTGTCCTTCACTTGTGTTCTCCCTGCCTACCTCTCCAGCCTTCCTCTTCTCTCCTCTCCCTAACTACTCTATGGTGCTCTCTCTCTCTCCTATCTTTTCTAACTGCTTCTCTATCGACTATCCACACTAAATTGGGTAGGAAGAAGTTTAAAAAGAACATCCTGGTCTCCAACCTAGGCCTCCATATCCTGGATACCTATACCAGTGCTTCCTCCAGGCAAACCCTCACTGACATCCTCTTTGTCGTCCCCTTGCCAGACCTATGGACTCTACATATGGTCTCTGTGCTCTCTCCTTTCTCTTCTTCTCCCATTAATGGTGGCATCCAGTGGGAGGCCCTCTTGGCCTCCTTCCACTCCTCTGAGGTCATCCTTAATGTTTACTTAATGCCTCTTAATTAATTCCTCTGTCAATCCTATGCAGGCCTACTCATCTTTAGAATGCCTCGTCTGCAGGTTCCCTCTCTCTCCTGGACATTCCCTTACTGTGGCTACCATCTATCTGCCACCTGGTCAGATCTCCTCCTTCCTCTATGAGTGGGTGGACCTCTCCTCTTCCCTCCTGGTCTCGACCACTCAACTCCTCCTTCTTGGAGACTTTAACATCCACCTGGATGTTTCCTGCCCTTCATCTGGACTCACGGAAACTGTTTCTCTATCCCTACAGCCCCGTACCCCCCTACCTGATGTCATTACTTACCCTTGCACTTGCCACCAGCTGGTGGCACTTTTTATTTATTGTCTTTATTTGTTTGTGTTCACTGTTTATCTTATGCACTGCACTGTCCCCCCCTTTTCATCCTCCACTTTTCCCCTTCCCCCTACACTGCACTTGCGCAATCTCAATGTCACCTGTCCTAGTAAGATCGTTGTCTCTGCCTTCCCTCTGTTCCCCCTCCCTTGCCTCATTGCACCTGGAAGCACTTTTGCATGGACGAGTTACAAATTCCATATCATATCATCATATCATATCATGGTTTGTTTTAGACAGACACAAAAGGAATATTAGGTTACACCATTCTTTCAGTGTTTTATAATATCGGTTTTACTTACCTTGAGTGTAACTGTTGTCCAAAACTAACCTGAAGTAATTGCTTCCCCTACTCTGTGGACAGAAAAACAACTGTAATTGCATGTTACACCCCAAGGTCCAACTCCCCTAGAATGACAGTTATCCAGAATACAATTCATAGTTGTATACCATGCTTATCATATGAGTATCAGAAGATCAGAAAAATGTATTGTCCCATTTATTAGACTATGTGATTTCTTGCTGAGAGTCACGGTACAACGGAAAGGGTCTAGTAAAGGAATTTGATGTTGGCTGGGTTAGCCGGCACTCACCAGCTTTTTTCATGTTTTGAAATCCGATCTGCCGGCAAGGGTACATCCTTCTGGAATAGTGGGAACCAATTCTTCATCGGCACAGGCCCCTTCCAGACTTGCCACGGCCTCCCAAGAAGAAAAATGTTTTGCTTGACCGTCGGGATTGTACACTTTCGCGCACTGCTGCAGTGTTGACCACAAGGCTACCAACCTCTCAGGTCTGCATCAGAAAGTTAGGGAAGGAATCAGAAAAATAATCAGAGAAATTGTCTAATGCTCATCCTTGCTTACCCAATGCACTTGCATGGCTGATTGACACAAGGCTTAGTCGGATCATGAATGCAACTAACTTGGTTTGGGCAAGCAGCGTAACCTGTCTCACTCGAACGTACACAGGGCTGCCTCAGGTGGGATAGATAGTCTGAACGGACCTTCATAAATTATAGAAGATGCCGTGCATTTGGAGGCTCTCCCCTGTTATGCTCACAACTTAATGAATACATACCTCTTGGGAAAGAAGCCAATAGCTTGCATGGTTCAACAATGTTAAATCTTTTTTCTGAAATAAAACAAAATCTTCAAAGGTTTCTGCTCTTCAAGAACGTTGGGAATCCAGAATGAATGATATTGCCCATAGAAAGGCCACAGCATCATGAATGACATCACATATAGGTTCATAACCCGCACTAGTGATGGGTAAAAAGTGTTCATGATTGCGCAGCATTGATGGATGCCAGCAAACAATTTGTTTATTTTTCTGGTGTATTTCGGCTGCCACATTGGTCAGCTGGGCTCATCGCTCCCATGGAGTGAAGGTCACTTTGTGGGTTGATGCTTGTGGGGATAGAAGAAATGTATCAGTTCACACTGACGCCTCTTGTCCGGTATGTTTTATTATTGTGGCATTCTTTCACAAAAACGAAACCTACCAGGTATACATGCTGAAAACAAGCTTCAATTGATATTTGACCTTGGACAAAAGGGAGCAATCACTATGCTCGAAGGACCCAAAGTGTCGAATACAGGCAAAAATGATAACATTTACTATTTTGAAAGTGAACATTGGAAATGTTGTTTCAATGTATGCAAACCATTGTTCTAAGCGGACACTCTGCGATACGACAAGAGAATGGAACTACCAAACATAATGTATGTTCAGCTATCCATAATATTTTTGCATTTAAAAATTGCATTTGTGCAAAATGCATATGGAATAATTCAGCAAAGTGCAAATATGCCATTTTACGAAAATAGTGTAGACAATATGTTTTTCCATTGATTAAATTTATACTGCGCCACATTTAAAAAGCCAATTGCGTAACTCACAGTTTGTTTATAAGTCTACTAATTATTGTTATTTGTGTATAATTTAATGAGTAAAGGTTTGATTTTTTGACCGATATTGCTTACTGGCATTGTCATGGGTTGTTAGTTTGAGCTTTGAGCATATTGTGATGATTATTCATTAACAACCCGCAACCACAAACTGTATTCAGGCTAGTGATATCTAAACCACTTTGTTCCATGGAATATCAGGGCGTGCTATCAACGTTGCATTATTGGAAGTGCCGGGGGCAGAACATTTTCCAAGGGAACTTGGTTAGCTTTTCAAAATATAATATTCCAAGTTCCATTTTAATGCCATCCGTCTGTTGTTCCATTTAGACGTCAACTTCTCCATCCCATTGATATCAAATCCAATTAGGGGAACGCTGTGAAAGGATGTGTGTGTTGATCTTCCGGGTTCTGCGTTAACTCACGTTATGAAGTAGGTGATGAATGGGTGCGTTTGGCTACGCTGCCCACTATCGTAATGATAATAGGTGGAGCATATCGTTTGGAATTTTGATAACAGCTTCAGGGGTGGGTGATATGATTTAGTGCAGCAAGGGCACTTGAACTTAGGGCGATGCAGCAACAGAAAAGATTAGCACGAGATAAACGCACCCGACCCGTTGTTTTCGCATGTGTAAAAGAGAGGAAAACTAAGGTAAGATGCATGGGAATTTTTTTAACGATCGATCACAGTATACTTAAAAACACATGCCCGAATGCTGAGGACAATAAAGTTTTTGAGTGCACTATCCCTTTAATGGACTAGGTTAGAAGTTCAGAACCTCTCCTGCCAGGGAGGCTCAAAGAAAGCAAAGTGTAAATAAATAATGGCTTGCACCTGGTGGAATCTTTCAAAGAGAAACCACAATTACTCTTTGTTTGCAGCTGACAAAAATTGTAATCTTTTAAAAAAATGTGCAGAGGATGTTTTTTTATTTGCATTACTGCAGAATATGTACAGGTCACCTTATTCAGAAAGTTGGCCATGCATTTCCAGGGGCCTGTGCTGTAGAACAAATGATGCCCTGAAAGACCACTTTGCATACATTATTGTCAAGAGCATGTATGGCGCTCGCAGCACCCGTGTGAATGCTGGAGTGCATTTCATCATGAATAAAGCACATCTCTTTTGGGCACAAAGAATGAGATGCTTTAGCGCATCTCGTCACTTGTGTCAACAAAAAGCTTTGCTAATACGCCCAAAACTGTAGATATGTTATGTTTTTTCCCCCAGGTACAGAGCTCATAATCACAACTTTGCAATCCTACCTGACTGGTATTCCTTGAAGGAATGTCAGCACCTACACCATGAATGCTTGATGTGTGTCTGACTCTGCCTCAGCCCTACTGGCCCTTCTGATGTCTTTGACATGCAGCCATGCACTCTGAGTACTATTAAATAAATAGAAACATTCAGGGTAAGGGGTTCAACAAAATTACCAGTGCGTTAAATTGACCAACTGTATAGTAGCTAAGGTGATGGCTGGCTGCAAGTACACTTCCAGAGAACACCCCCCTCCCCAGGGCACAAATCTAGTAATGCAAAACAATTGGGTTGGAAGTATAGTAACTCGCGCATTGCCATAAAGAGGTGACACTGCAAGGATTATTAAACAGATACTAGGGTCACAAATAAAGCTGTGTTGCTTTTTTCTAAAGTATTTTAATCAGCTTCTGAAAAGCCTTTATCAGGCTGATAAAGGCTTTTCAGAAGCTGATTAAAATGCTTTTGAAAAAACAACTCAACTGTATTTTAACTTCAGCCATCTTGGGGCCCAATAGAGAGGGGAACTGCTATAGGAGTGCACTCTTTGCCTATTCCTGTGGGGTTTAATGATAGCCCCAACATGACAAAAGGAAATGCCAGGTTAGGCTTTAATGTGAAATACATTCATCTATTGAGAAAGGACTCACTGATATATACATACCAGCCCAAATCTTAACACAGCGAAAAGGCCTGGCGAGTGAAAATATGTGTCTTGCTGAAATGACACAATGAACAGTGTATCATGGAACATATGGCTGAAAATGACACCATTCTTTTCAACACAGAACCGGACATCATTTTCAATATGAATGCCCATGGTGAATGAGCAAAATGAACAACATTATTTCACTTTCAGTTTCCCAGTGGAAAACAAATGATGTCCAGAAGTGCTTGTATTTTGCAACTGTAAATGAACAAGTGTAGAAAAGTGGTCAGTTGCCAAAATGAACATATTAGAAGGAAGTCCTGAACAGTGGTAGCGAGATGCAGGAATATAAGGCTTCACATGGAAAATATATGGCCCTGATTTAAAAGTGTGTTTTCTTTCATATGAAACATGTGAATGTCTTTTGAGCCAAAGACAAGGCTTCTGGTTACTGGGCAGAATTTACAAGTGCCTTACCCAACAGCAGATCTGGTAGGCCCCTTATCTGGAAGGGATATTTCTTTGAAGCTCCTGCATGCTAGGTTGTTAGGCGGTCAGATCAACACAGAGCCAGACAAGGGTGAGTGAAAATGTTTACAAAAAATACACTTAGATCTGAATTGTGGTCAACTCAAGATTACAAGGATAGAATGCTAGAGACCAGCATGGCTTCATGATGTCAAAGGGCAGAGGAGGGGCATCTGCTACAGGATAAGAGTCTCCTCAGCCCACCAACTCTAGAAGAATAAAAGGCTAATGATTTTTACCCCTGCCTTAAATCAACATTCAGCCCCATAGTCTGCAGATGCAGAGAACCACATGGTTTTAATGAAAAGTAGAAGTGAAAATACAGTTTATCCATGTTAAATATATGGTTGTTGACTTACATTACAAATTTAATTGTATTACATATTTATTTATTTATTTATTTATTTATTTATTTATTTATTCAGATTTGTAGAGTGCACGTCAGCCCGGGGGCATCGTGGCGCTTGTTGCAGACAATATCTTAGTTACATAGGATACAATATTTACATACAAGATACAATATTTACAGTAGACATGTACACATTAGCAATGCAGTATATTTACATGGATTCCTGAGAGTTTCCTATTATTTTGCAAGGAATGAGGTTTTCAGTTTCCTGCGAAAAATGGGGAGTGAGTTTTCCGCACTAATGTCTGCAGGAAGAGCGTTCCAGATCTTGGCTGCAATGTAGGGGAAACTTAGACCTCCGGCTTTGGCTTTTTTGATGCGTGGGATGCAGAGTAGATTGGAGTATTGCGTCCTGGTGGGACGGGAGGAGGATGGTTTGAGGATGGTTTCTGATAGATAGGACGGGGCGGAGAGAGAGAGGCATTTGTGAGTGAGGGTGAGGATTTTGAGAGTGATCCGCTCTTTGACCGGGAGCCATTGGAGTGAGTGCCTGGCATGGGTGATATGCTCTCATCTTGGGATACTAAGAGCGGCCCGGAGAGAATTGTTCTGCATGAATTGTAGTCTGTTTAGGTTTTTGGCTGATGTGCCTGCTAGGAGCGCATTGCGGTAGTCTAGTTTGGCTCCAATGGTTGCTCTCGCTATAGAGAGGCAGTTGGGTTTAGAGAGGTAAGGCTTGATGGCGTTTATGAGTTTGGTGGTGTGCGCAGATGAGGAAGTGATTGTGCTGACTTGTCTAGTCATAGATAGTGAGGAGTCAAGGTATACTCCCAGTGTCTTAACGGCTGTGGATACGGGGATGATGGAGTTGTCAATGGAGAAGTTAGTGTACAGTTTGTCAAGTTTGTCTAGGGTGTTCTGTGAACCTAATATCATGATTTCAGTCTTGTCTCCATTGAGGCAAAGGCCATTAACTGCCATCCATGCCTTGATGATGGAGTAGATTGTGTGGAGTGCCTTGGCGTCTTCGTTGTATGACCCTGAAAGGGGTAGAAGTACTTGTGTGTCGTCCGCGTAGTTCATGTATGTGATGCCGTATGAGTCAAGTTTGTCAAAGAGGGGCTTGGTGAACAAGTTGTAGAGTGTGGGTGCAGTGCATGATCCTTGAGGGACCCCGCAGTGGATTGTCGTGGGAGTGGCATTGGCGATGTCCGAGAAGACTTTCATGGCTCTTCCCTCTAGGAAGGAGGTGATCCAGAGAGCTGATTCTTTAGAGAAGTTGGCTGAGTGTGTGAGGTGTGAAGTGAGAGTCTTGTGATCAACCATATCGAAAGCGTCTGAGAGATCTAGAAGGAGCAGAAGAGCAGGCTTGCCTTTGTCCATGATTTGGGTGATCTGACTCTTCAGATCCACCAGGGCTGTTTCTGTGCCATGTTCTTTCCGGAAGCCTGATTGCCTCGTGCCGAGGATGGAGTGGGTTTCCAGAAAGTGTTGGATTTGGCAATGTGCGGCTTTGTCCAGTAATTTCAGGAGGAATGGCACCGTGGTTATTGGTCTGTAGTTGTTTGGTTGTAAGGGGTCGAGAGTAGGTTTTTTTAGGAGAGGCCGGATCCAGGCCTCTTTAAGGTTAGCTGGGATGATGCCTGTTTTAAAGGACGCATTGATGAATGCCGTAAAGAGCGGCGCAAAGCAGTCTGCGCAGTCTTTGACGAGTTTTGGTGGGCAAATATCGCCTTTACAGGGGGAGGGTTTGAGATTTTTTAGTAGGTTGATAACTTCTGATTCAGTGACGTCTCTGAAGGAGAAGTCAGGTATGGTGGGCTTGGACGAGGTGGGTTGGGTGTTGGTAGGTTTAGTTCCTGTCTGTTGAGGAAGTGCTTTGCAGTGGTCTTTGATTTTATTTTGGAGAAGGTCAATTTTGTGTAGCATGGCAGCTTGAATGCTGGTACACAAAGCTTCATCTTTGATTATTTCGTCCGGTGTATTGTGGGGGGAGATGAGCTCATTAAAAATGGCGAAGATCTCTTTAGAGTGTGATTTGGCGTTGGAAATTCGTGTGTTGAAAGCGTTGGCTTTGGCATCGGTGATAGCTATCTTGTATTGGTGGGAGATTAAATTGAATTTGTTTTTGGTACTGGTGCAGGGGTCAGATTGCCAGTTTTTTAGTGCTGCTCTTTTGTGGGATAGCATTGAGTGCAGTTCTTCAGTAAACCATGAGTTGGTGTGTAGAGATTTCTTCTCTTTTTTCCATTCGAGTGGTGCTATTTCATTGATAGCTTTGGTGATGACATCTTTGTAGATGTCTGCTAGGATATTGCGGTCATTAGCGAATGGGGGAGCTAACTCGGATAACTTTGAGACCGTGACACTTACAGACTTGGGACGTATCTCATTTGAGAGCTGTTGTCAAGGTGATGATGTTGATGTTATTTGTATCTGAATTAAATTTATTTCATTACTGTGACAATCCAAAAGTTGTTTCTAGCTTTCACAGAAAGGTCCTCAATCTGAAAGTTGTGGAGCTAATGGTTTGTCAAATTAGTTATTTGATAATGAAGTTGCATACTCCCAACAATGTTCATTTTTGAGTAAAGGGCAAAAGACTATAGCACATCCATTCTATAGCGTGCCAAAATGAAAGTAACCTCTATTAATTCGTCATGAGAAGGAGAATATTAATATCGATATATTATAGCATTTATCAGTAATTGTCTAAAATTTGCCATGTAAGGACTTTTTGAGTGGAAAAGCTAACAGCTAAAAAAAATATAGGATAGTAGGTGTGTACCTCTCCACTTCACTTCACTTCAATCATGGAACTCCCTGGGCCTATAGGCAGACAGGGGTGGAACCATGGGAGGGGGAGAGAAATGCATTGGTCCAATGGACATTTCAGGCTAATAAGTTGACACCTCCTTTGTGAGGAATTCAACCATCCACACGGGGAGTGTGCACTCGCCTGGGCTATTTTGATTTTTTTTAAAGAAATGTGTGGGGCTAATCTGCATACATTTCCCAATGCTCACCACACAACAAACACATAGTCAAGTGTACTCTGGGGGGCACAGCATACTACACAGTCCTCCTGTCATGTTCAGCTGGAATGTGATAGCCAAGGGTACACCAAATCATCTCAAGAAGGGGGAAGACAATACCTTCCTCGGGCCATGGCCAGCCCAATTAAAATATCAAAGGCTCCCTGGATCTGCCTTGTCTATTGTTAAGTTCTTGTGGTAGCAGTGCATACTGATGAGAGTTAATTGAAGCAGGCCTGCAAAGAGGCCTGTTCACAGAACTAACAGGGCAGGAAAGCCAAACATATTTTTGATATGCAATGTGTCAGCTTGGAGCTAGCTCCCACCCCTCTGTATGAAGAGCAGTGAATGTCATATCTAGGAAAACAGTTTACGGTAAGCAACCCCAGCAGGGTGACCCTCTTTCAGAGGGAAGAGGTATGTGATTTGATGGAGACAGAATGTCTGTTCGCTCCACAAACCTCAAAGGAGACCTGCGCTTTGATTAGGAGTCACAGAGAGCTCAATTAACCAGAGAGACATTTTGATCCACAACACACAGGAGGACGGGTGGGACTTAGTAGTTCATACTGTCACCCTCACATTTCCTGCTGCAAAGCACTCTGGTTATGACCTCTCGCATAACAGAAGATTTTTGGTGGGGACCCAGGATTGGTTCAGTAAGGTAGACTTAGCCTACTGTGCCATACACTGCCTTGTATGTGTGCCTTTGTCTTGTAAATAATCACCTCTGTAAATATCTAACTGTATACCTCTTGCAACTCATGTACTTATAACATGTAACTAATGTCCATGTAACGGTGTACCTTCACGTAATCTAAAGAAATGTGCCCAGATGCCTAAGGGCTCCACGCACAATATAGATAAATACAATACAATACAATACAATACCAATCACTGGGGCCCATTTGGCTTTAAAAGAGGGCTGGGCTGGGCCCCTCCCTTAGCTGATCATCCAACGACTTTGAAAGGAGTAGGAAGAAGGACTAATTTGGACCCTGGCTGAAGGTATAATCTGTTTTGCAGCTTCTACCAGTGAAGGAAGGCAAGGATTTTAAAGAGGGAAGCAGGATCCCTCTCCCTAACATCTCCAAGGGAACAGAGGGAGATACTGTACTCGGAGAACCCATCCAGCAGCTCCAGGACTGGTACCCAGCCAGCACACAGCATACCCTGCTAGGTTCAGCCAGCAAGCTTCCTATGTGGAAAGTGCCAGAGAACCTCTGAACAAAGGACAAGGTTGTTGCCTGCGAACACTCTCCTCAACTTTGGACAGTCCACTTTAAAGGATGACACAAACCCTGCAAAGAAGCTAGGACGAGGGCCACAACAAGCATCAACCAGCATCAATCTCTTAAGAAAATGTTTTGAGTCAGTTGAGCCCTCGAACCGTGACCGGCTGCTGCACTGACTGTTGTCATGCTGCTGTCACTAAAGCCGTCTGAGACACCTCGACTAGCGTTCCTGATCCACCATCCAGCACAGAGACAGCGATTCTTAACCCTGAGCCACTGTGTAGGTCAGACTGCAGCCATCCATCCAGCCTCGCTTGCCGAACTGCCTGCCTCCTGATACCCGCAGCTGTCTCCCATCTTGAACTCTGTCGCAGAAGCTCCAAAGCATCCTGGAAACAACTCAATTCTGTAGAGCATCAAGATCATCTCAAGCACCAGGTACATTGAGATTCTGTCCCCATGTTCCTTCTCCAAAGGCCTCTAGTGACATTTACAACGTCTTGCTCCTTTGGTGCTGAAAACAAATAACCTTGAACAGTTAAGACTGATTGCTTTACCAACTACCCTCTTGTCAGTATCCAGAGTGCATCCCTTACCTTCGTAAAACTGTCTGTCCTCTGTGTTCCTTTACAGGGTGGGTTGTATTTTGTAGTGTGCTAGAACTGTCTGTTGTAATAATAATAAAGTAGATATGTGTATACAACCTTAACTGGACAGTCCCTTTTATCATAGGGTAATATTTGTATTTTCGCTGTGTTGTAACTATCCAATGATTCACAAACTTATTTAGATAAGCCTGCCATTCCGTGCATGTTACCATCATTGGACAAGGAGGTTTAGGATATACTTGTGTTTCCAATCTGTTCGGATCCCTTCTGGTGTACTAGAGGTGTGGGGCTCATTGATGGTTTCAAAACCAATATTAATTCCTGGATCACTGGTGCCCCAGATGTTGATTCATCACATCTTATCTTAATATTTGGTGGGAGGGACTTAACATTAAAAGGCACTTGCTCTATGGAGAAAAGGGGAGACAGAAGGAAAGAGAGAGAAGGAGAAAACGAAGAGTTGCTAAACATCTTGGAGGGCTTGCCCTTATTCCACATGGTGGTAAATCCTAAAACAGCAGCCTAAAACCATCTTGGGTGGAGAGGACTTAACATGGAGAGGCCTTAAACTTTGTCTAGGAGTGAGAAACTGAGATAGCCAACAGCTGACTAGGCCTTGATTGATCCGTAAGGAGTGCCAGATGAGGGAGGAAAGCTTGTGACGATCTCTGACTGAAGTGATCAGACCCTGAGCTGATCCCAGAGGGGCCTGTCTGTCTTCCCTGAGCACCCCAAAACAGAGGTCCCATGTAAGTGGAATGGATCCATTTCAACGCAAGTGTGAGGGGCACCAGCCTGTCCTAATATCTTCCCTTCATAGTGGGTGGAAGAGCAAATTGTGTAGACCCTTAGCATATTTGGCTGAAGATTAATTAAATTAACTTCCCAATAGATTGACACTGGGGAGTTATGAGGAGTTCAAAACTTCCAACCTCAACCACCTCACTCTCTGCCTGTGGCGTAAACCAGGGCTCTGCCCTATCAACTTGGCCCTTCAATATCTATCTTACCCCTCTGGCTCATCTGATTTCATCCTTCTCTCCTCCTTTCCAGTGTTATGCTGATGACACACAGCTTTCCTTCAAACTTCCCTCTACTACCTCCTCTTCCGCTTCTCCAGTCCCTGACTGTCTATCCGCCGTTGAGGCATGGTGTGCAACTAACGATCTCTGCCTTAATGCCAGTAAGACACAGATCCTCCTGATTGGGACACTTGTGCCCTCTTTTCCTCTTAACCTCTGGCCACCCTCTTTGGGCCCTCTACCCCCACCATCTTGTGAGACAAAAAAACCTATGGGTCATCTTCAATTCCGCTCTCTCCTTCATGTCTCACATCATGGACCTTACTAAGAAGTCCCATTTCCAGCTCCACCTCCTCACAGCATTCTTTCTTTCCTCACCTTCCACCAGAAGCTCAATGTCACCAGAGCTCTGGTCCTCTCTGGGCTGGACTACTGCAACTCTCTCTTTCTCAATCTCCCTCTTTTCTCCCTATGCCCCCTCCAGCTAATCCAGAATAGGGCTGCAAGACTTATCATTGGCCTCAAGCCCAGGGTCCGTATGTATCCAGCCCTAAAGTCTCTCCACTGGCTCCCAGTGGCTGCAAGGATCCAATTCAAGACCCCCCTGTATCATCCACAAGGAGCACTGGGGCCTGGGACCATGCTATATCAAACTTTCCCTCCCTAAATACTCCCCTGCTAGAGCCCTATGCTCCTCTAACTCCAACTATTTGACTGTCAAATGCCTCTCTAAGCAGAGAGTGGGGGGCAGGGCTCTCTCCTCGGCTGGTGCCTCCCTTTGAAACAGCCTCTCAGACTTGAGCCGGACCTCCTCAAGTTTTGGAAATTGCTCAAAACTATGCTCTTCTCCACCTCTTTCCTTCTTTTCCTTCCCTGCTAATCACCCCACTGCTGCTGTGACTGGTGGCCTGATCCTCATAAATCAGACAGGATTACCGGCCCTTCTTCCCAGTCGATACCAGAACCGCCACCACCACTGCACTGCCCTGCAAGCCTGTTTGTCTACTCGGCAACCCACCCTTGGGAGTCACCTGTACTTGCAATTAGCCTGAGGTTCTCCTCCTTGTCTCCTCTTAGCACTTTCCTCCTGGGCCCGCCACCAGCACTTGCCCACTCCTGTGCTCCCTCCCCTCCTATCTCCTGCACTTCCCCTCACTGCACTAGCACGTCCTTATGCCACAAGGCCTAGTAGGACCATGACTGTATTTTACTATTTTTACAATTGTTATTTTTCCCCTGTTCCTTTCCCATTTAGCCTTGTGGCGATTTAAAACACTATTCAGTTATATAAGCACCTAACAAATGTTCAATACACTAAAAACAAATAAATAAATAAAACCTCTTTCCTAGTGGATGTGAAGTTATAGTCACATAAAGTAATTGGGGTGTCCAAGCCACAAAAAACGAAATTGATAATTGTCACCATTCCCAAACCCTGCCTTTGAAACAAAAAGGTCCTTGCCCCACAACGAAACTCCCAACTGATACCCCTTCCCAAGACTTGCTTTTAAACAAAAGGAATACTTAGCCTAAAATGAAAATCCCCATTGTCACCACTCCTTAAACCTTGTACTTATACACAGGGGTGCCCTTGCCCCCGAATGAAATTCTTAACTGTCCCCACTCACTAGACATGGCATTTAAACAGAGGGTTGCAGCATATCACTGATGCACAGGTTTTTGATGCCTGGGGGGAGGGGCTAGGAGGGTGCTTTGCAAAGAGAAACTAGTGTTATTTCCATTAAACCATAGACACTCGCTCCTGAGTAAGTGACCCTGATAGCAGAATGCATTTGCATTGCTTTTGGGTGAAAAGGAAACAGGGTGCTATTTGCCACATATTTTTACAAATCTGTGCTTTCAAAACTGCAAGCATTTACCAGTGTGCAGAGAAACCCCAGGTATCAACACACTGTACATGACAAATGTGTCACTTTAAAATCAAACAGTGCTTTGTGTTCAATCTACATTTTATCAAGTAATATGTGCTTGTTTATTACAAAAAGGAAACCATATGTTATGTTGAAGCTTAGTTTGGTGGCCCAGATAAGGTGGCATGTATAATCATTAAGGATTAATTGAACATAAATGAAAAATATATATTCTGCCTATACCCCTGCCTGGTTCTTGGCACATTTTTGGCACATGGGCGAGGGATCTACATGGCTCTATATGAGTCATAGATAGGGCGTGTTTTAGTGCCAACCACTGGTGTGTTGTGGTCTCGTTTAATTGGTGAGGAGGAACTCCCTTCGTGGAGCGTGGTCTCTCAATATATTGTTACATTGCCAGGGCTTGCTCTTCAGACTCCAAATTTACATCGATGATGACCTCGAACTAACAGCTTTTTTCAACTCCCTCTTGGGTCTGGTTGCCCCCATCCCATGCTAGTCCCGGCTGTTATATCATTAGCGCATATCGATGCGCTAAAACAAACCTTTTTTTGTTTTGACCTCCTCTAATCCCATATTTACACTGCAATGCACCACCTTTGGATGGCCTGCACCGCCATAATCATTGCCAATGCCCCTAGGCCAAGCTAGCCTTCGCAGCTCACCACACTCTGAGATCTCACTCTCCTCCAACTGTGTGGCCACACCCGTATGGGTGCAAGTGGGCGACTTAACCTGATTGAGGTGATGTTTCTGGAATCCCCAGGGATGCGGCCCGCATCCCTCCCACACCACCATTAGCCCGAGGCATGTGTTAATCTAGATAAACATAGCACCTGATCAGGCCTGAGGCTTTGTCCAGAACTCTATGCAATGGTGGCCTGCCTTTCTTCCCTAACTTCCCAGCCGACAAAGTGTGGTTCAGTGGCACCCCTTCTTTTGGTCCCAGATGACCCACCCCCAAGAATGTTCATCCTGACCGTTGTTTAGGAAGTGAAAGCTCAGGGGAAATCACCTGTAACTTGTGATGCCCCTCAGCCCTAAACCAGGAAGTACTTTATGCTCTACTCTGCCCTCCTTCCGGTCCTGCCTATTCTCTTCCTCCGCGTCTTCCTCCTCCAGTGCACACCATGCCCTCCAACGTGAAAGCTATCGGTGGCAGGACTATTTAAATCAGCTAGACTGGCAGCTCAAGCTGCTTGCCTTTTATTTGGATCCCTATATCAGCCATATTCAGGGAGGCATTAGACTAACCACTTTCTTACGACCTTTCTTAGACACGGGCCGGTTTTCAAAATTTGATTTTACACTTGAACACATTTAACTACAATTGCATTCCATATAAAAATGGCTTACCCTGTAAAACAAAGGACCTAATATGTTCCTTGAGAAAACCTATTAAAGTAACACCAAGTATTTATTCTGTAAAACATATGTTGGTCCGAACTTTAGATTAAATGTCTGATTTATGCACCAGCTAAAGATATTAAATAAAATATCAAGCTGAATCATACAAATCTCTGTCATATACAATGTGTCATACTTAAAGATCACAGCTTGTTGCAAGCGCCCTAGAGCACAGACAAAGAAACTCCCTTTTGCTACAAGTCAGGCATGGAATTCCCATACTGGATAGAGAATTTGCATCTGCCTGCCTCCAGTGGCACAGTCTGCCTTCTATTCCCAGGGACTCCAGAGGCTATTTCATAGCTCTGAGCCCTTTAACCTTCTCCAGCTCAATGCAGTGGTGCTGCTCTCTTCCTACATGGCCAACCCAAACTAGTAAGGAACCCGCAACCCTGCATCACTCCCAATACAGGAAATCACCACTGGTGTACCTTCCCAGACAATCCCCACCTGCAGTACATGTCTAGATCCAACAACTTCCCCATTTTAATCTGCAAAGTGAAATACAGTTCACATCCTTCCCATCATTAAAGAGAACTATCCAACGTTGTTGTGTGTTACAGAGACCTTGTTTGATGGCTCACAAACTCATCAGGACACTTTGAAACCACCAAACGACAATATTATAGACACAAATATACCCAACAAAAAATGGGCAGCAGTTGCCTTTTTTGTCCCTCCCTGTGTCTTATAAATGTTCACAGATTCCCTCTGAAAACCAATAATTTTAACATCTACAGATGAAATGTGCTTTGAACCCCCAACTCACCCCCCAGCTGCAATTTACTGTGTCTCACACTAGAAGTCATTCATATTTTTTCATACCTGAATCCTGTTGCATTGCCTTCCTTAGGCTGCCTTACAAGCAAGTGAGGCAGAGGCTTGTCGGCCACAATACTCCCTCTTCATTTATTTATTTTTACATTTGTAAAGCGCCTTGGCTCTGGGGCATCAGGGTGCTGATAACTAATTATATTCACTGTACAGTTATGTTACACAAATCTATGGTTACCTTATATTATAAAGATTTTAAAAATTCACAAAAAATATATATTTGAAGAGACATCATGGTTCCAGTGAGAAACCTAACAAAAACACTCAAAATGTTGAGTTCTGGTTAACAACGCAACCATAACTCGCTGCCCACCTGGCATAGCCTGTGATGTACACACCTCCACCAAACACATATCACACACAAAAAGCACACGCAGATGGAATGGAAACTCCTGGTATGCCTAGGGCATCTGATCAAATTGTTGAAGTTGAAAATATATTATGCCTCCTATCGCAGTATTTGAATGTGTGTTGGCCTACGCCAAGTTGTCTAAAATATCATGTAAAAAGACTCTGCGGCAAGGTCTTGACCTTAACGAAAAATTGTCTAAGTCGCCATCTTGGATTTAGCCGCCATTTTAGGTTCTCTTGTAATGTGGAAGTCACCCTGAACATCAAAATGGAGGCCGAATGACATTCTGAGTGAGATTCTGGCCGTTGTGACCTCCGCACACATGAATAAATAATATGCCTGCCGGCCACTTGTCGGGGTCGCGAACTGAGACCTTGTCCTATCCCTGACCTATGTGTAAATGTACAACTATATCGGCAAAACTGATCAAATTGCATAAATTAAAGGATTGACCTGGCAAGGAACCCTAGGCCTGGTCCTAAGAATGGTTAACCCGCGAGGGGGTTGGCCAGGGCTGGATAAAGAGTATAAAAACACAGGTATTCCAATGCACGGTCTCTCTACTAATGCATCGAACCTTCGTTGAAGTTCGTTACGTTACTCTGAGAGCCGAATAGCTATCCGTTTGTCAATTGACTTTTTGGTAACTGTTGTAGCTTTTAAATAAAGCACTTTGTATGTTCTTTTGTAACCTGTGTTGGTGTGTTTCCATTGGGCTTCCCGGCCTCATATCAATTTCTTTGTTTTCACAAAATAGCAACCTCTGCTCCCACTAATCCTCCCAGAACCCCACTTTTTTAATTCGCAGGAGCCAAAGTGCCAAGAGGCCATGCAAATAGCTAAAGCCACACAAGAACCCAGTATCATAACATAACCCCTTTTCTGAAGAATTTCTTCCAGTTCGTCCTCTATATGAGTATATTCAAAAGAAGGGGGCTTGAACGTGAGGAAGATGAATAATCTGCCTGGGGTTCTATAAGTCTTCCCATCACCCTGCTGCCCTTAGCAGATCCCAAAGAAATCGCGAGGAATTGCATATGCTAGAAAACAACCCGCCTCGGTTCCATGCAATAATGTGCCTGCAAAAATGTCTCCTGACAAAAAAGTTGCTGCTTTTTGAGGAGACATTATTACATTGAACATGCGGGGTCACCCCTGCAAGCCCCGATTTAAAAAAAATGTTTTACAAGGGGAGGAGGGGACATCTCCGCAACCCGTCTCCATACATAATGCCCTGATATGTAATGTCACCAATGGCTTTTCCAAGCGACATTATGTATGGGGACATTATTACCGGATACCCCGGCCTCGGCACAATCCCACTGCTAGTGCAAACTGAAATATAGTTAACCTTGCATTGGGGCTTGAAAAAATAAGGAGACTGGATTAGCCGAACACAACACCCTCCCAAAGCTGTGTCCTATTGTAATGCAAGAATAACCTGCCTCGCCTTCTCTCTGCAAGCCCTTGGTCAGGGCCACAGAAGTAAAACAATAAATCCATCCAGGCGTTGCCTAGACCAAACATTTGCTTCTCCTCACAGAGAAGATGAGACGAATAATGAAGAGGCCCACCTTAATGAGAAGGGAATCTGGGAACACATAGAGAGTAAATAAAGGTACACACCGCACACATTTTGAGACACTTGGAAGTAGAGAAAAGCAGACACTGACTCTGCACGAGACCTACGCCCCTACCACTCTTCCCCAATTTCGTTAATGAGGACCACAAGGAGAGTGAATACCAACAGGAAGGTAAAGGTTTTTTACACAGAATGTTGGAGTGTTGCCACTAAAAAGACATTTCCCTTGTTTTGTTATTGTACTTTAAAAAAAACTATTGCATTAGAGGACATCTAGGGAGAAACGATGAGAGGGGCACAACGGCTGCAGGTGTTGTTTGGCTATTTACTCCTTCATTTAATGAATGCCCATTGACATGCTCCTTATGGCCTTTCCCACCCACTTCCTGACTGCCCAAAACACATCCTCCCAGGATATCATCGAACTAACTTTAACATGCCTAACCATCAGACTTTGCGTTAGAAGTGCCTATCAGTGTTTTTCAAAGCAATCTTCTGAGAGTTAAATGACATAGGGGCTGATTCATGGAAAAGTGTTAATTTCTCCCGCAATTGACGCGCATCGAGAACGACACTGCGCGGGGATGCGCACAGAAGTAAATCTGTACACTCCACATATTCATGGATCCAAATGCGCAATATCCATACCCACCAGGCCTCCTCACCTGCAACACTGCCACAGGCAGACCCTTCAAGCCCCCACAACACCCACCAGCACACCTCACCTCCTACACTACCCCAGGAGGTCCTTTAATTCCTCACACCACCCACCAGGCCACCTGTCCTCTGACACTTCCCCAGTAGCCGCCTCATGTTCTCACACCACCCACCAGGCCACCTCACCTCTGACACTACCCCAGGCAGCCCCTTCAAGTCTGCACTCACCCACCAGGCCACCTCACCTCCGACACTACCCCAGACAGCCCCTTCAACTACTCACGCTACCCACCAGCCCCCTCATCTCAGACACTACCCCAGACAGCTCCCTCAAGTCCTCACACCACCCACCAGGCCACCTCACCTCCAACACTATCCCAGGCAGCCCGCTGAAGTCCTCACACCACCCACCAGGTCACCTGACCTCTGACACTACCCCAGGCAACCCCCTCAAGTCCTCACACCACCCACCATGCCACCTCATCTCCAACACTACCTCGGTCAGCCCCCTCAAGTCCTCACACCACCCACCAGCCCCCCTCACCTCCGACACCAACTCAGCCTGGCCCTGCCACCTAACCCCCATACCAGTGCAATATTGAACAACAATTCACCTCAACTCCACTGCCGTGCCACAAACATGAAGCACACTGGCCATCAACCACCATATACCCAGCAATTGGGTGCACTGATGCAGAATCTATGTTTGTAGCTCATCATAGGACTCTGTGGTACATCACACCCAGAGGCACAGCAACAGGAAAGCTGAATTTAGCAGTAGCTACACAGGGAAAGCACCATGTGAACGTCACACAGTAAAGCAATGTGATGCAATGTGATGTATCATTGTGCACCTGGGCCATTAAAATTGCCTCAAAGCGCCGAAGGTGAATGACCGAGAATGACAGTAGTCCAACAAATCACTGGCGGGAGATAATCACATCTCATGTCAGTGCATATTAGCAAACAACAATCAATGACTCAAGGGGCACAGCATTCAAAGCCCCTGCAACTAACATAATTTGACCAGGCATGTTTTGAGGTGATGCAAAGTAATTCTGAGAGTGTGTGAGCCAAGCAGATGGATGATGTGTACCGCCACATATAACCAAAGTCAGATGTGATGAAGAAACATTACAGTGGCAGATGTGCAGCAGTACGACATGCGAGCACACACTGTATGGTAGCTGATGTGTGTTGGCGGGTGTCCATGCATTGTGAGGCACTCCCCCCCTGCATAACTGACGAGTGTATGCCACACCACCACTGTTTTGTCCCAACCCATGTGACAGTCACATAACAAATGCATAGCAACCTCAATGCAAACCACATAACGTCCATGACCAAAGAGACAACAACTGTGTGATGAATAAGGAGAAACTGGGCCTCATTACGAGTATGGAGATAGCCATGCCATTTTCAGTGGCATGGCTACCCCCATACCGGGTCCGGGTTCCAGAAATAGGAAATTACCGGGCCATGCCAACTTTGGCAGGCCCGGTAATTCCCATTCTCGGGACCCGGTACATACCCGTTCCCATTTGAGCCCCCATAGGGCTCAATGGGAATGGGAAGGATGCTAACAATGGGCCCGTTAATGACGGGCCTGTTGTTAGCATCCTGGTCTGCTAGCGGGTCCCGCTAAGGATGCCTGGTCTGGCCAGTTGTCCTTAGTGGGACCCGCTGCAGACCTCATAATGTGGCAGTCCGGAATGTACAGTGCCAGTCCCTTACCGACACCGTACATTCCGTGGCCGCCTTCCTCGTAATGAGGCCCACTATCTTAACAATATTTACACTATCCAAAACTACAATGTGGAAAGGGGGAAATGTCCAAGGGAAAAAATAAAAATCACACAAATAACTATTTACATAGGCAGTGCACTCAATACTCTGCCATTAAGCGCACCCTGCACATGCACCCCACCATCTGGATGTTGCATGATTGGGGGGGCACAGTACCAGCACTGTCCTGATGTGCCAGCTGCAATACCGATGCCTGTTGCTGTGTACGTGCCTGGACAGGCACAGCAACAACCTCTACTATACTATTTTAGACTTCCTCCTTAGGCAGGGACGTATTGACCACAAGACTGGGCGGTGTTGGTAGGACAGGAGTAGAGGGGAACTGGCACAGAAGCCCCCCCCGAGGATGACTGGGGCACAGAGGAGGCAGTGGATGAGGGGACTACCCGAGAGCAGCACGTGCCAGCTGGGCCATGGAGACGGACATCCAATTGTGATGATCTGAGAGCAGTTCACAAATAACTCTCACATTATAATGAATGGAGCCCATCTGCCTTGCAATCCCAGCCAAAAGGGTGTGCAAAATCTCAGTGATGATCTCTGTGTCCCCAAATGGGGGCCCAGACTGGATGGAGGCATCCACAATGGTGTTCACAGCTGCATCAGATGGTTCAGGCACAGGAGGTTGGTTAGCTCCCTTCACAGTGCACTGCACATCCTCCTGTCCCTATCCCAGGGGTGCAGCCTGAACACCCTCCTGGATAACCCCACCAGACCCTGTGCACTGACCTTCATCTTCCTCCTCCACCACCACCCCCATCTCCCTGGAGGACTCCATAGAGCCTTCCTCCCTGGATGGCCCCTCTGTCTCTGCAACCTTGCCAACAGCCACTGAGGAGTCACCCTCCACACAACCTACTGGGACTTAGCCCCAGCAGCTCCGCCCGATGGAACATGCGCTCCCCCAGCCAAATCACACTTGGAAGATGTTGACTCAAGTCTGGCAGGGCATCTGGTAGATGTTTCCCTGCCTTTTCGCTCCACAACCATGCCTCCGCCCTCTCAGTAATCGTCATCAACGGATGTCTGGCATACACAAAGTACACATGAGAAATCATGCATCATGTATTATCCATGAACTGACACACACACAATGCACACCTACATGTATGTGCCCTGCCAGACTGCATTGCAAATGCTGCATGAGTGTAGTGTGAAGGCTCAATTGCAGTCATGACACATGCACATGTGTTCAATGCACATTGTACAGTGCCCAATAACACATCACCTAAAACAGGCAATGCCACCATAGCAATGGCCAACCAACACAAGAACGACATGCAACCATGGTCATGGGGACAACATCAGTGCAACTTCCCACACATTCGCAGTCACCAATGTCCACATGCAACAGAATGACCTGCAAGCAAGCAACATGTACCTCCACACATATCTGTGAAAAATTACACATACCAGTGCAACAACCATTAGAAATGTTCTATGTACATACACATACGAAGAAGGTTGGTTTGCTTCCAAGAATTGCGCACACAACCAGAAAGTAAAGTGCTCAATTAAGCATAATTTAATGTATGTCACAAACAGCCAGCCGACACGTGTTTCGAGCAACAAAGCTCTTCTTCCAAGGCCGAAAGGTTATTTAAATATAATCTACATATTTAGCATTCATACATTTTAGATGTTCCAATATGAGTACACCATCCAAACCAAAACATAGG
The DNA here is from genome assembly GCF_040938575.1 of Ambystoma mexicanum. Lineage (NCBI taxonomy): Eukaryota > Metazoa > Chordata > Amphibia > Caudata > Ambystomatidae > Ambystoma > Ambystoma mexicanum. Next base: position 1,203,693,066 of record NC_090934.1, on the reverse strand, counting down.
ACGTGCATAGGGCTGGTGTTTTGTATCAAAAGATCACATAATATCCCAAGAAAGTTTGAAAACTAAAACAATTAAATGAAATCACAACAATATATGGCATGTTATGGCAAAAATATACATAACAGAAAAGGATATTCATCCGAAGGTTCATTGAAGTTGATTCGAAAAATAAAAGCATGTGCCATACATGGAAAAGAAGAGAAAGAAAATACAAAAATCAATGATAAGAACTGTCCTGTGGATACACAACTGGTCGCACTTATGTCCATATAATAATAGTATGTCATAAGGAAGCAAGTTTACCTTAAGATGCTTGAGACTAAATCTGGCGCTACAAAAAGAGAAAACACTTTTTGTCGGTGTCGCATATTTAAAAAATGAAGTTCCAGAAAAGTCCACGTTAGCGGCTTGAAAAATGAATGCCTGGTTGTTACCTCATAAAAATAATGGCGAATACCAAAAATCCTTACCTATATTGTTGTTAATTAACTTGTGAGTAAGTTTCAGGTTCAGGCTCCACTGTAGGCGGAAAAAATGCTAAATCAACCCCAATGAGTTTTGCATATAATGAGTTATAGTGTACAATAGAAAAAACATAAGGTTTACATACCTATATAACCGCATGTGCGTATTGAATCTGGTAGTTTGCCAGTGCAATCATGACAAATGAAGATGTCCATGGTGAATAGCATTATATACGCGACACCCGATTACAGGGAGACAGACAAGAAAAAGGGCCTAATTAGTGAGATAATTAAATCTCGCAAGTTCGAGACGGTCATGTGCGCATATCCTCAGGACCAATTGAGTCTGAAGGGGTCTACGCGAAAAACCTTTCCTTACCGCCGTTTCCGCCCATCTGAGGAGTACTGGAGCCATCGCGTGTGTCAGCAGTGGTCCTATTTACATTTTTGCCCGCGCCGTTTGCTCAGCTTGGAAAGCGTACACATTTGTTTTCTCATGGCGGCCATGTTGGGTGTGAAACCCTCGTAACATTTGCTTGGAGAAATGCATAGTTGACACAATTGTGTCAGTCAAATACATGAAATTGAAGCGAGTGCCAATGGATATAAATCATGCTTTTAATTATTATTATTTATTCTTGAGCCAAAAGGGCAAAATGCGACTAATTAGAAACGAAGTAGGGAATATAAGTCATTGGCAATTGTTACAATTGATAGGAACTGATGGGTTGCCAATTGAATTATGGATCGTTCTAAATACACTAAGAAACAAATAGAACCATTTGAGAACAAAAACATATTAAGCAATACGAGTTAATATGGAAAGCCTAGTAGGGGGTGAAGTTATAACTTAATATGCATTGAAAAAGGCCCCTGTGTCCTCCAGTACTGGGTGTCACATACTTGCAGTTCAAATAGATTTGTGTCAGAATGTATTAGCAAATGCTTAGGTGTGATAATTACTTAACCACATCAACCTATAGTTGCGACCAGTGTTGGATGCACAAGACCATTCCCATTTGATATATATCCTAGGGTGTATGGGACCACATATTGATCAATTGCAGTAATTAGGCAAGGCTTCCAAGAAACACAGATAGTTCACGGTCACTGTTGAGGCCATTATATACATGTTCGAAATTGGCAAATTAAACGTGCTTCCAATTGTCTCAATTTAAGAGTAAGTTTACCTCCACATCATGATACAGTTACTTTTGCCATCCCGGCAAATTTAATCTCTGACTTATTATCTAACTGGTGAATTTTTTGCCAATGCATGGCAAGTGGATATTTAGAATCTTGATTAGAAATGGTGGGTAAGTGCTCTCGTATTCTCATCTTAAGAGGCCTGATGGTGCTACCAATGTAGTGCTTACCATATATGCACAGGATGCAGTAAACACAAGATTTAGTGTTGCAATTGATGAAGGAATTCACTTTGAAGATACCAAGTTTACCGAAGTCAATATGAGAGGTCTCTAATGCATGACAACACATCGAACATGTTCCACATTTATGAAAACCTTGGTTGCTTTTCTGGCTAAGCCAAGTTGTAGTAGATTTACTGGTTGGACATAAATGAAGGGGATAATGGCCCTCATCAGGAGGTTGGAGGTAACCATGCTGATTTTAGCGGCATGGTTGCCTCCTTACCGCATTCCGGGCCCGGGTTCCTGAAATGAGGATTTACCGGGCCATTGCAACCCTCTACCTCAGCATGGGGGTGTTGCCCTCCCCAGATGATGTGAATGGGGCAGACATGGCAAACTCGAGGCACGTATGGGCTTCCTGGGTACTGTGGAGCTTTGGTGGTGTTGGCAGAGGTGGAAGTCCTGGGAAGTACTGAGGAGGTGGTTGCAGGCTCAAAATAGGAACCCAAGCAAAGGTGGGGCAGCTGGCACACCAGGACAGTGCAGGTTGCAGGCAGGCACTCACTCTCAAGCAGGTAGCAGCACTATAGGAGTGATTGAGGCAAAGCAGGGCCAGAGGAGGCAAATGCAGCTGCAGGAAAGCAGGAGGAACATTGGTGTGCATCTTGCATCCGCAGCAGCCGATAGCAGAGTAAAGGCCCTCAACACGTAAGTCTGTGTGCATTGACGCTGTGCACCTACATGACATGCCTAGGCAGCTCATGACAATGAAGGGGTGTTAAAAGTTATGCGATGCGCATCCCTAGTTGTGCACAAGAAGGTTACAAGACTGATGAGTTACGTATATGCATTATGCAATGCTACGAAATCCTTTCCTTCAGGTACCACGTACCAATTTTTCTTTGGGGGGGGGTTGTCTCTGCGCATAAGCACATGTTTTGGTAAATACTTTGAGGCTTACGGTGTGTTGCATATGCACATTTTGCGTCTCTGGTTGCCTCTATATATCACATATCACTTATTTTGACTTAACGGAAGCTTTCCGGTATCGCAGATGCAATTTTTGTGTTTGGCGGTGCCACTGAGTGTCGCATACCGCTTTTTCATTTTCTGTAGGCTTTCCGGGTATCGCGTATGCAATTCTTGATTTCCAAGGTGCCAATGCGTATCACATAATGTAGTTTTTGTCATTTTGGTATAGATTTGAGCCTTGCTGGACCACACATCTATGTCGTACATCATGTAGACAATTACCTTGATCATTTTGCCCAGGACAATAACTTGGTGTGCCTTCCATTCACCCCTTACACCTGTGACATGAGTGGAAAGACCCCAAATGGGAAAGGGGCAGAGAGGGTCGGGGTGGGGGAATTTGTGATGAGACATCTGCCCCAGCCCTAGGGGGTCAGGTCATGTTGTGCGGACACCTGCCCCAGGCCCAGGGGGTCTGGACATGGTGTGGAGACATCTGATGCAGCCCCAGGGGGTCGGGATGTGGTGTGGAGACATCTGCCCTAGCCCCAGGAGGACACGGCAGGCACCAGTCTACAGATGGCCTGGCACCTGGATGCCAACGTTGTTCCAGTCAGAGTCAGACAGGGGCAGCACCAACAAACAGTGCTACTGGTGGCAGGAAGGGACACCATGCACAGCAGGAACAAGCTCAACCCCAAGACACAGCACAGGCCACTGGCCCACAAAGGAAGAAGAACTTCACTGATGAGGAGCTCCAGATCCTCATTAACTACGTGACCAATCACAATTGTGATATGTCTGTGTACGCGGGGAGCACACATACAGCCGCACAATGTTTGGTGCATTGGCAGTTTGTCAGGGACCAGATAAATGCCTTAGCAGTGGAGATGTGCACTGCTGAACAGGTTCTGAAGCACTGTAATGATCTACCCCATCGCACCAAGCACAAGCTGAGTGTCAACCTGTCCTCTGCACTGACAACCGGAGGGGGTCCAGCAGAGGAGGAGCAGCCGACACTGCATGAAGAGGCCACAAGCCAATTCATCCTCCTTGAGCAGGTGCAAGGCGTGGGAGGCCTGGAGAATTATAAGGACACTTCCTGTGTTATGCCAGTCATGCATCACCCACATCATTTGTGTATTGGCCCATCTGGCTGCATTTGTATGATAGACTTGGGTAAAGCATGGCTTGTGACGTACAGACGCATGTCAAATGGCTATCATACTGGGAGTACCCTGTGTGGCTGCCATTTGTGGAACAAATCTGTGTCATCGGACACATCCTCCACACAGTGACGCCCCAGACATTTTTCATGGGGCTGGTCACACTGGAAATCTTGGGGTAGCACACCAAAACAAACACACATGAGTGAATGGGCTGGTGGGGGGCCAGTGTCTTTATAAGGGTGGCCGTGGCCCCCCGGCTACCCCTTGGTGCACCCCTGCCTCCACAGGCTACTCCCCCGGTACATGTGCACCATGTGACACCTACATGCACTGTTGAGTGCTCCATTCTTGTTGTGTGTCATTATGCACTGCTCGACAGGTACATGCATACAAAGTTTTACTTTCACGCCATGTCATGCAGAGTTGCATGTTCCATTTCTCACCTGCTCCTATGGGTTTCCTTGTCATATTGCATATCTGAGCTGTCTGTTAACAAACCTTGTCGGTTTCCCAGAGTGTAGTTGCATAAGTGTACACAGACCACATACACAGAGTCAATTCAGTGACAGAGAGCCTATTCATTGTGATGCATGCTCCCTCTTAATCCCATACTCTGGGGCCACTCCATGGGGCCAGTCCCCAGGGTCAGTGGACCTTGTTTACATCGCTCAATTGACTCTACGTCTCTCTGCACTTCATGGGCCTTGACTAGAAGGCAAACTTCCGAATGTACCAACTCATGGGCTTCTTCCCTTTCCATGCCTTCCTGTAGGTCCTCATTGTCTCCAGTTCCAGACCTAATTAGTGTGTCATGTGTTGACCGGGGTGTTGTCTGCGGATATGGATGTCTGGCATTTTCCATGTGATGAAATTGAACATTCAAATGTCACATGTGCAGTACTATTCCCCAAGTATATATGGTGACTTGACAGTTAAATGGCCCATCATTGTGCATTTACACCACTGTTGAATGTCAATGTGCCTACTGCTGTCATGGACATGATGGGCAGATGGGGATCACTTGTCAGCAAATGCCATGCATCTGTTGCTTACTGGACCAAGTGTGTGAACGCACATTGTCTGATGGGTGTCTGTCCTACCATTTCTTGTTAGAGTGCACCTTGAAGCATATGTGCATTGTTGTCTCTTTGAACATGAATCAAAATGTCTTTCTCTGTCCACGTGCAGGTGAGGATGCACCAGATGCAGAGGTGGAGGAAGAAGAAGAGTTAATGGTGCATCAGACCACAGGTGGGGGATGTGGTGTGGTAGGCCGTGAGAACCCACTGGTGCTCCAGACCATCTGGAGTTGTGATGCAAACTCTTCTGACTCTGCTGGCTTTGATGCTGCACCTGATCTGCATACCTCAAAAAGGGCAAAGGTGAGTGGTCCAATTTGAAGATCATATGCACATACTATTATGCAGGACAGCACCTGGTGTAGACAGCATGATTGGGTGGCCTGCTATATCCCACCTACTACTGCAGTGATCCACTGGAATGACCCAGTGGCAAGGACATGGAGTGCAGTCAGTACTTTTTCGAGTGGGTTAAGGGCCTGGGAGCAGATGGTGGGTGATGTTAGGCCATCTTCCCACTCCCTGACAAAGTCTGGGATTATATGGGGGGGACCTGCACCTGCCATAGACCTGATCATCTTCCGGCATCCCAAAAAGTGTAGTGCGTGTAGTGAAGATCTAGGCCCTGGACATCCTCCTCCTCCTGAGGAGTCTGTGGAGGATAGCTCCGAGTACTGCTGGATTCACTGTTGCAGTTGATGTTCGTCTTGTGTGTTTTTCCTACTTTATAGGCATTTGTTCCTATGTGTGTTTACGCCTGCTATTATGTGGCATATGAGTTCTGGGATTTGCGTGTGCTTTTTTTCGCGACGCGATATACCGAGTAGAAATCCATGAATATGGTTATATTTGCGTGGATTTGGGCGTGTGTTGCCTACCGTGTACCATCCCTCAACACACCCACATGTTTGTGTGTTATTCCTCATTCTGCATGTTCTGCCCCCTATTTTGGTCAATGCATAGGCCCGGCCCACACTCTGCATGGAGTCTCGTGCAAGGCGTTCGCCGGACTTTCGCGAACTCCACGCAAGTCCCAGCAAAGTCCAGTGTAGTCAGTTCCATGAATCGAGAACAGGGATTTGCTTGCAGATTGGTACGAAAATTTCCTATTTTCCCTGCAAATATGAATCGGGCCTTTAATTGGAGCTTTAAGCACACTACTGGTATAATAAAAAATGCCTAAACCAGGTCTGCCTTCAACCACTCTATTTATAAGCACTATGATATAATATGATATGATAGTTTATTTATATAGCGCCTATACACAATGTGTTTCAAAGCGCTTCAAGGCAAGGGAGGGAACAAGGGAAAATACAATGGCATTCTACAGGCCATGAACAGTAAGGATGTGAAATGAACTATCGTACTCGGTCTGACGACATTTCAGATAGTGCGAGAGCTAAGACATAGATAAGGAAGGGAGGGGGAGTGTGGGAAGGAAATGGAAACAGACAGGCGACTACCATACTAGGCCTGACAACATTTCTGGTAGAGCCGGAAAAAAACAAGAGGTGAGGGAGAGGGGTGCAGAAAGGTAGGGGAGGAACAAAACAAGTGACTATCATACTAGGCCTGACGACATTTCAGATAGTGCTGGATGGGGTGTGGGGGTGAAAAAACCAGTAAGGGGAGGGGGGAGGAGACAGACGAGGTTGCTATCATACTACGTCCAGGGACAATTCTGATAGAGTAAGTGCATAGAAGAAAGTAAGGGGAGGAGATAGGAAAAGGGAGAAGGGAAAGGAGGAGAGAACAGAGAGTTAGCAGTCAAAAGAGTGGAGAAGCAAGAGAGTAGTAGCAAGTAGTAACACATAATGTTGCAAGCCAGGATACAAGATGAAGATGGGAACAGCATGATTCAGGGCCACTATGAGTACAAGATGCAAAGGAAGTCCAGCATGAGAGTTGAAAAAGGGTGAAGCACCGTGAATGAATGAAGTCCATAAAAGTTAAATCCAGCATTGGCCACAAGATGGTGATGTTGAAACCAGAATTTATCAGGACAGACTCCTGCAGAAGTAGGCTGGAGGGGGTGTCGAGGGGGGAGCAGGGTAGAAGAATCAAGCAAAACAGGCAACACCTGTGTGCGAGAATGGTGGGGGCACAAGGGAACTGTGTGTGTTCTTCACTTAAGTGCTGTTAAAAACAAGCATTGGCAAAGCCAACAGTTTTGCCTTGTGTAGTATTAGGCATTTTCCAGGCACTACTAATATATCTCCAAGTACTTACACCTTTTTGCAGCTTCTACCACCGATGGCCAGTTAATACCACTATGGCAGTGCCTGGCAAATGCCTTTTCCATGACTACACAAAAGCTCAAACTGTTGATGCTGCCGGGGCTTGTTTTTTATTACATGCAGTGTTTTCCCATTTGAAGGTTTTAATTTAACTAGTTATCTTGCAAATGCAGGCAGCATGGATGTACTTAAGTCTATATAGGCTAAATATGCCCCGACTCATCCATCCTAATTGATCCAAAAATCTGGAATGTTCTACCTTTAATTGTTCTCTCAGTTCACTCTTTTATTAAATAACGTTTGCCTTGGTTTGCCTTTACCTTCTAGGTCTTGCCAGTATGAAATTGCTGCTGTTGTTTTGAATAAATTGATTATAATGAAACATAATTTATAATCCAAAATTGCGTTTTTGTGAAAGCACGTTATGTCTTCAATGAAAACACAGTGAAACAGCTCACACCTGATTTGGGACAACAGTTCTATATGCCTGGAAAATGATTAATGGGAACCTTTCCAGCAAGGGCTACAGGGTAATTCATAGAATTTCGCAGAAAAGTGTCGCAAGCGGCTGGCGCAGAGTGTCCGCGTGCGATTGTCTGCGCCAGGCGCGTGCGCTAAAACCGGTTTCCGCGCACAGCGTATTCATGGATTTTAGGCTCCCAAACCAGCCGTGGCGCAGAGTATCGCAGCGACCCTGCAGCAGCACCAGTAACGCCCCCAAGAACGCCCTCGCGCAAGGAAAAGCCATCAAAATCGCTAAATCATCGCAAAGGGCTGCGCTAACCCTGGACCAGTTTACAGGGCTGCCAAACAAGGAACGCAAAGCGGGTAACGTTTATATCAGGGGTACGCGGGAAGTTTTACACGCGATTAGCCAGGGTACGTGTATTACAGGGGTACGTGGGAAGTTTTACACGCGATTGGCCAGGGTACGTGTATTACAGGGGTACACGTGAAGTTTTACACGCGATTAGCCAGGGTACGTGTATTACAGCGGTACGCGGGAATTATCACACGTGATTTGGCTGGGTACGTGTATTACAGGGGTACGCGGGAAGTTTTACACGCGATTTGGCTGGGTACGTGTATTACAGGGGTGCGCGGGAAGTTACACACGCGATTAGGCTGGGTGGGTCCTCACAGGTGTTCCCTGTACACCCTCCACGGCCCCTGCAGGCACCCCACAAAACAGGGGACTACCCTGCACACCTGCTCATGTCTCCCAGCACCCCCACCCCCCAGCACTGTGGGCCACCCTCCACCAGGCCCCCACTCATGTCCCCTTGCACCCCCACCCCCCCGCAGTCATCGGGCAGCCTCCACCAGGCCCCCACTCATGTCCCCTTGCACCCCCACCCCCCAGCAGTCATGGGGCACCCTCCACCAGGCCCCCACTCATGTCCCCTATCACCCCCACCCCCAGCCACCAGGGGCAGCCTCCACCAGGCCCCCACTCATGTCCCCTATCACCCCCACCCCCCAGCAGTGCAGGGGCAGCCTCCACCAAGCCCCCACTCATGTCTCCCACCCCCCAGCACTGAGGGGCACCCTCCACCAGGCCCCCACTCATGTCTCCCACCCACCCCACCCCCCAGCACTGTGGGGCAGCCTCCACCAGGCCCCCACCCATGTCTACCACCACCCCCACCCCCAGCAGTGCAGGGGCAGCCTCCACCAGGCCCCCACTCATGTCCCCTATCACCCCCACCCCCCAGCCACCATGGGCAGCCTCCACCAGGCCCCCACTCATGTCCCCTTGCACCCCCACCCCCCAGCAGTCATGGGGCACCCTCCACCAGGCCCCCACTCATGTCCCCTATCACCCCCACCCCCCAGCCACCAGGGGCAGCCTCCACCAGGCACCCACTCATGTCCCCTATCACCCCCACCCCCCAGCAGTGCAGGGGCAGCCTCCACCAGGCCCCCACTCATGTCTCCCACCACCCCCACCCCCAGCATCCAGGGGCAGCCTCCACCAGGCCCCCACTCATGTCTCCCACCACCCCCACGCCCCTAGCAGTGTGGGGCAGCCTCCACCAGGCTCCCACCCATGTCTCCCACCACCCCCACCCCCCAGCCACCAGGGGCAGCCTCCACCAGGCCCCCACTCATGTCCCCCTGCCCACAGGCCCTGACAATCCTCAAGCATGTGCCTCATGGCAAGCCACCACAGCCCAAAGACACAATCAAGTATTACATGTGCCCATGATACTACTCCAATGGAAACAATGTAAATCAACACATGTGTCTCACACACACACACTGGTTGCAAGTGAACCTGAAAACCCATATCATGACATGCATGAAAACAATGAGATGAAACCACACATTGAAGAATGAAAAAGTCCAAATAATGTATTAAAAACAACAGCAATGGCAATCAAAATTAACCAAAATACACAAGTAAAAAATAACAAAATTAAGCTGGCTGTCCCTTTTCAAATTAAAATAAATAAATGATAATCCCAAAAAATATCTTCCAAAGTTCAAGTCCATGAAAAGGAAATGAAGGGAAAAAAGAAATAGAAAACCATTGCTCCATGGGAAAAAATATTCATAGTAAAAAAATATCCAAATCCAAAGTCCAACTATGTACAAAGTATTCAGGGTCCATCATCCCAAGAGAAGAAATGAAACCTACCAAAAAAACAATCTAAAATGGAACTATATACAAAAGGTGGAGCAGTGTCCGTCGACTCCAAATAAAAATAAACTACAAAGGAAACCTATCACTAAATAACTATATACAATGGCGGCGGGCCAGTCCAGCGGCTCACTTAGTGGTGTTCCGGGCCAGGGCATCATCGAACTCCTCGTCTATGTCCCGGAGGCGGTCCTGTTCCATGGCCCCGAGGGTCCGCAGGGACGCCGACATGTTCACCTCCAACTCCCTGCGGATTGCCTCGAGGCACTCGGCCCGCCTCAGGGCCCTCCGCATGGAGTTCTCCGCCCTGACCATCGTGAGCCGCACCTCGTCCGCCTGCCGCCGCTCCGCATCTATGGCGTGGCCCAACCGCTGCCACACGGAAGACACTTCCCGTCCAGGGTCCTCCTGCCCTCCGGCCGATGCCTGCCCCTCTGATGTTGAAGGCCCCGAGCTATCGTGGCTCCCACCTACAGCCTCCTGCTGCTGCAGCTGCTGCTGTCCATGTGCCCTGTCCGATGGTGCCTGCGCATCCTCCTCCAGCTGGGGTGCAGTCGTTGATGTGGCCACCCCTGCTGGACGTCCGACTCTCGACTGTGGCAGGGATCTGTTGTCCACCAGCCTGGCAGCACGGTCGGAGGCAGCTCCACAGGGCACCCAGGTGACACATGGGTGGGAAGATGGCATGGAGGACGACTGGGGCATAGGGGGTTCTGTGGAGAAGGGGGTCGGAACAAGGTCCAGGAAACGGAGGAATCCAGCCCTGGTGAGCTGTCCCAGTGGGTCAACGTGGTCAACGAGCCATGCGAGAAGACGTGCAGACTCATCATGAAAAGACTGCAGGTCAGCTCGCATGGCCCGTTGACGCAACGCCACCCCACCCTGGACAGGCTCAACCTGGTGCAGGATAGCCACATCCGCAGGGAGAGGAATGTCAGGTGTTGTAAGCCAATCCTCTCCCTGAGAACAGGTCTGGAGGTAGGCATCCCCGCTGGTGCAAGATGATGCAGTGACAGGAGCAGGGACAGGATTGCACACAGACACCTCCGCGGCGGCCTGTGCTGCCTCCTGTCCCTGATCCTGCACTGCACCACTAGCACCAGTGGAATCCCCACCTCCAGACCCCGCCACGGTCGCTTGCACGGCCTCCTCCTCCACCAAACCCCCCACCAACCTGGATGTCTCCGTGCCATCTTCCTCCGTTGGGCCCTGTGGGGTCCCAGCTGCCCCTTCTGCTGCCGAGGAGTCCAACTCAAACCTCCGCTGCGGCCTGGGAGGCGGCACCGGACTCCTCACTCCCCGACGAGATCACAACCTGGGAGGGGATCCGGGCCTTGCGTCTCCGGCTGGTGGTGCGACCCCTGCCGCTGTGCTCCACAGCACCTTCTCCGCCCTCTTCATCAGTTGACGCTGCAGACAGGGAGAAAGAAAAAACAGGCATCAGGGCACTGTAAAATGGACTCATACACACATGACAGTTATACATGAGTGGCATTGGTAAACCTCAGACATGGCATCACAATCCCCAACACACATGTCATTTCAACTTGCACACATGAGCCATACCACAGCCATATTGCAACAGCCAGCACCATCCATTCACATACAACAGCATGAGCAGCCAAAGGTCATCCACACATCACATGCAACATAGGGAGTACACTACACATGCACACACAACACCAAACTTGCATGCATGTGTACACCTCCGCCAACTGTCGCAGTGTTTTGATCGACATCCATGTCACACCTGACAATCATTCCTCCACATCCTGTGCCATGCAAGCCCACACACACAAGCACCATCCATGTGTCACACATGAGACCCCTCGCATGTGTCACCCTCACGGCCCTGTACACCCCCCATACTTGGCCACATAAAAATACATGTTCAACCTGCACACTCCTGGCACACCACCAACGCACAGCTTACAATCAGTATGCATGTACACTTACCGCTCGACTCCAGACGGGTCTGCTTCTCAAGGACCTGGATGTGGAGCGCTGGGGATATGCGTTCCAGGACCCTCATCTGATCTTCCGACAAGTGGCCCCGGCGCCCCTTAGCATCCGCTGCCTTCAGGAGGCGCCGGGCCTTGTTGAGGGTCCTGGACCTGAAGTCCTCCCAGCACTGCCACCTCCTCCGCGTTGATGGCAGTCACGATGTCCATCCAGATCCTAGTCCGTCCTTCCTTGTCGGCCCGCAACCTTCCGAAGAGGGCATCATACTGCCCCAGGACATGCTCCACCAGGACACCAACTTCGGTGGCAGTGAAGCTGGTGCCCCTCTGCCTCCTTGGCCGGGGGTTGCCACTGGTGCCAGATGTTGCAGTGCCCGACATGGCAACCCCAGAGGCAGGAGTGGGTGGGCAACTGGGTCCTGGGGCTGGGCAGTGGGGCGATGGAAAAGCAGTCGGGAGTCTTCGGTTCCAGCAGGGGTGGTCACAGCAACAGCACCCCTGGCTGATGTGCAGGCAGCAAATGGCAGGGCACGTGGGCAGCAGGCAGTCAGGCAGCAGCAGATGGCAGGTGGGAGCATGCTCAGGGCTCTGGGGGGCAGTAATTTGGCCTTCTGGGCAGGAGAGTGGTCTTCCGTGTGTGAACGCGTGGCCAGCTTGATACGGAGTGATTTTGCACGTGAAAATCCAACACGTCTGCGTGTAATTCGAGGAAAGGCCCTTAGCGCGTAAAAGCGTCACTAGCGTATGCGCGTCTATGAAGTCACGTGCACGTTGAATAGGGCACACGTTGGAAATGTTGCATGTTAAAAAAATGAAAGACACGTCCGAGTGTCAAAGCGTGTAATTGGTGGAAATGGCCTTAGCGCGTACACGCGGAAGTGACAAAGCGTGTAATTGGTGGAAATGGCCCTACACGCAGAAGTGACAAAGCGTGTAATTGGTGGAAATGGCCTTAGCGCGTACACGCGGATGTGACAAAGTGTGTAATTGGTGGAAATGGCCCTACACGCAGAAGTGACAAAGCGTGTAATTGGTGGAAATGGCCTTAGCGTGTACACGCAGAAGTGACAAAGCGTGTAATTGGTGGAAATGGCCCTACACGCAGAAGTGACAAAGCGTGTAATTGGTGTAAATGGCCCTAGCGCGTACACGCCGCGTAAGTGACGCTGGACGTGTGGGCCTGCATAAAAGGTACGTGTAGAACACCATTTCCTTGTACGTGCTTTTCGTGGAGAGCGAGTGGGTGAATTCTGTACTTCTTGTCGTTTCACACGCGATTTACTTCACGGCGTTTCAAGTTCATACTCCCTGTTACCTCTGACAGCTTTTTCTCTTTTTTCTCTTTTTCTGTTTTTCCTGGGCCTGTTCCCTCAAACAGTGTTCCCTTCTACTGTTGTCCTGTCTCCACAGACAGCGTACAAATCTTCTTTTGGCGGGGGTGTTGCCAACCAAACGCGCTTCTTTTTCACGCTCTTTTTCCTGGCAGACGGTGAGTCACGCACGTATCTAACATCTGTGCTTGCCCCGTGTGTAGCCTACCCCTTCAGAGGTCATTCTAGGCTGCGTGTGACACGCATACGTTCATTCTTGTGTTACTGGGTGCCACAGCGTAGTGCAGGTTTTTTTTTCTGCACACGTGGTCTAGGAGGGGTTGCGTGCACGTCATCTCCCTTTTTTTGGGCTTCCTGTGCGTTGCGTGACCCTTCATCTTTCCCCAGGGGTCACATTCAGCCTTGCTAGAGCACTAGGGTACAATTACCATCTGGTACCCAACCCCTTTGCCCCCCAATTGCCCAGGACAATAGTTTACAGCCACTCCCATACGCACATTAACATCAGTGCCATGGTTGGGAGGCGAGGAATCCGTAAGGGTGGCAAAGGTGGACGAGCCACAAGTGGTGGCCGTGGTGGATCCGGTAGGGGACGTGGTCGTTACTTGCAGGGTGACCCTGTCCCCCCATGTGTGGAGGACCAGTCAAGGGCACCCATAATCCCCCCCTGGTTGAGGCTGATGTGGCTGACACCATCCATGCTCAGCCCTTGTTGGACCAGCCCATTGTGGCACCAGACCTGGCTGACTCCATGGCTGATTTCCAGGTCAGCAGGCCTATGACACGTGCGCCGGTGCACGTTGATGTCATCAGGCCACATGGATCAGGGGCAGCAAGGTCATCTGCTGCCCCAAGTAGGCAGGGTGGAGAGGCTGCAGGGGCAGCTGCGGCTCCATCCACCCCAGCTCTCACACACCCAGCCAGGACAGTGTCGGTCCTAGTCCATCCTGCTGACATTCCCCCTGACACCATTACACTTGAGCCAATGCCTGCACCAACTCCCATGCTGAGTGTGCAATCCCACACTCCTGATACAGAGTCCACCAGAGCTCCTGCCCCTAGTGTCCAGAGCGGCGTAGGACACTCAGGATCACCACCACATTCCAAGCGGAAGAGGAAGAGTGCTCGTCCGGCACAGGCTGATGCCCCAGACACGGCTACACAGTCCGGCCCGTCGAGGAAGCCCAGCTTCACGGATGCCGAACTGAGTGCACTTGTCGAGTATGTGTCCGCACATGATAACGAGATGGTCATTGTTGCAGGATCCAAGACCACACCTGCACAATGCCAGGCACACTGGCAGACCGTTGCGGACATCGTAAGTGCCTTTGGAATCGTGAGGCGCACAGCCAATGATTGCTATAAGCGCTGGAATGACCTAAAGCTCAGGGCAAAGAATAAGCTGGCCTCAAGTCATGCCGCAACTCTAGTGACTGGAGGTGGGTCTCCAGTAGAAGACATGGAACTCACTCCACATGAGTCAGTCGCTGGGACCTACGTCACGGAGGAACAGATCCAAGGCGTGGGAGATCTGCCTGATTATGAGGCATTGTCCGGTGAGTGCACATGCATGTGTGTGTCATCCATGTGCATGGTGTGTGTGTGAGGGCTTCTGTTTGTGTGCCAGGTGAGGGTGTGTACGCCTGAGTCGTTTGGGTCACCCATGTGCTTCATGCAATACATTCTGCGCAGCAGCATTTGGCCATAGCAGTATCCCTTCTGCCAACAGTAGACATATAGCCCAACAGCACGCCAGTTGCCCTTGAAGTGTCACCTTGCACCAACATTGTTGCTTATTTTTCACTGTTCATTCAGGCAGATTGTTTGCATTCCTCCACTTTTACTAGGCATTTCTCAGTCCTCTAGTCACATGTCTGACATGGCTATGGTAAAGTGGAGTGACTTTGTTACCTGGATATCATTTCTTTAGACATGTCCCTGTGCAATCGGACCATTTTGGACTGGCAGCTCCAGGTGAGAAATCAGACCTGTTTGAATTAGAAAAGCTATTACATGAGGGAACCGGACTGAATGAATAAGTGCTGCCCTCCTCTCCATCTTCACTCAATAGCAATGGTACATGCCATCTGTGTGATGGCATGTGTATTTCACCTGGCAATCACAGGCCAATGTGTGATGCCACTGCTAGGCAGCATGCAGCAAATGTGTTCATCTTCCATCTTGGTGTCATCAATGTGTGCCATTTGCCTCCCCTTCATACGCAGTGAGGGTGCATGCATGGGAGGGTTTTAGTCATGTGGGGCATGTGTCAATCAAGTACTGGTTCTGTTGCTTCTCAGCCCTCATTGTGTGCCATGGTGCTAATGCCTGTTTCCATTTGTTTGCTTTTATGTCTTTGCAGGGGAAGACGCACCTGATACTGCTGGGGTTGTGGAGATGGTGCAGACCCAGGAGGGGTCCGAGGGCCGACCGACCACCAGTGAGGGATGTGGTGTGGTGGTGGGTGAGAACCCACAACTGCTGCAGGTCGTGCTTTCAAGGGGTGTCTCTGGCTGCACCTCCCCCGAGCTGTACTCAGGTGTTGATTTGGATGATGAGACCTACGTGCCGTCGCAGGTGAGTGTTCCTGGGGGGGATTATGTTCTGTCCCACCCACCTGCACCAGGGTCAGAACCCTCAATGGGGATGTCAGTGTTGGCAGCTATGCCTTTGGTGGTTACGGATGCAGGGTCACACTCCGTGACATCTGATCCTGTTCCTGGGCCAGCAGATCAGAGGGGGAATGCAGTCCTGCAGCCTCAGGCAGTGCCGGCACAGCAAGGCGCAGTTCACCTTGCCCCAGACAGGTTTGGTGCTCGCCGACGTGGTGGCCGTACGCCACCTGGCAATACCGCATGGGAGCAATCCATTTACGGTATGGCAACCCAACAGGCAGCATCATCAGAGATGATGGCTCAGGCCATGGATAGGGTGGCCAGTTCCATTGTCCCCCCCGAAAGGCTGATGGAGCGACTACAGCAGGCAACCGACTCCATCTGCCAGTCACACAGGGAGGACATGTTGGCGTCCAACAGGGACAGGCGGGCGGCACTGGCGACTCTGCAGGAAGCCATCTCCATAGAGTCCCAGGGCCACAGGGAAGCCCTGAGGCTGGAACTCCTTCACCTTAGGACGACTCTTGTTGAGCTTGAGGCTTCAACAAACCGAAGGACAGAACAGCAGCTGGAGCATCTCACCCGTACGCTCTCAGCTGAGATGCAGGTCCGGGCATCCCGTGAGTTGTTGCATGGGGACCTCCGCACACTCATCCAACAGAACAAGACCTAGCACACCCGCATGCTTGCAGCCATGGAGGAACAGACTAGGGCCTTGCGTGGGCTGCCTCCCATAGTGCAACCACCTCCGGATGCAGCTGCACAGGGTGATAATAGCGACAGCAGTGATACTCCCACAATAGGGTAGCCGTGTGGGCCATGAGCCCATGGAGGTGTTTTTTTTTTCGCAAGATCCACACAGGTGGGTTTTGGTGTGCACCCTGTCCTCGGACCTCCTGGGTGGCCTCCCCAACCCCCCCGGGCCCATTAATGGCCATTTTTTTTTTTTTTTTTTTGGGACAATGTGTTGCCTTGTGTGGCTCCCGTGGGCATACGTTGCATTGTGGCTGGGCACATGCAGGCT
Organism: Ambystoma mexicanum; assembly: GCF_040938575.1. Taxonomy (NCBI): domain Eukaryota; kingdom Metazoa; phylum Chordata; class Amphibia; order Caudata; family Ambystomatidae; genus Ambystoma; species Ambystoma mexicanum. The sequence goes on along the minus strand of NC_090934.1, from coordinate 1,203,676,200 downwards.
TGTCATGTATTTGGTTCAGATGCTTGGGTTTGAGTCACACACACCCCTCCTGCTTCCCGTTTCCATGGGCTTGCAAAGGGTGTGCCCAAGTGACATTGACGTACATGGTGACATTGGACTCCCACTACATGTGTGGGCAGTCTAGTCAATACTGTGTATACATTCCTAGTGCATATTGCTGTTGTGTTGTACACTGCATGTTGCATTGATGTGTAACTCATCATCTGTGTCTACCTCCTAATTTGCAGGTCCTTTCCTCATGTCTACACAAGGCCCTCTACTTTGGAGATGGGGTCCATGTTGGCAGCAGTGCACCTACAACTCTACATGGCGGCAACACCATACAGTGTACATGGAAGTAGTGGGAGTGCAGGCATTTCCAGGTGGTGAGACTACTAATTCCTTACATTCGTAATGTCATGTTAATGGTAGTTTTGAGGGTCAGTAGATGATAAGTGTTTTTGCTAAATACCTGCTCAAGTGTGTTGTTGGTCCTGCATTACTGTGAAAATTTCAGGTGTCGTGAGTTTCAGTTAGGGACACTGTACATTGTGACACTTTTGTCATGTTGTGGGGATTACTTTGTTTACCTGCACATAGCATGACATGGCACGGTGTGTTGTGTGGCGGTGCTGGGGATGGGTTGGGTGACATGGCACTGTCCTCATGTTGCATTTTGCAAGTGGGTGTTCATTTTAGCTGCATGAATGTGTTTTTTCACGAAACTGCATTGGTGGTGTCTGTGTAGGTAGGGATGCACACATTGTAACACTTCCAGGTGAACAATCTCAGGCTGATATGGTTTTGACGGTTGATTCTCCAGACATTCAGGATCAGTGTCAGGTTGAGTCATCATTGATTGTCAGATGGTATGTGCCAGGGCAGTGTGCACTCCACAGGGGTGTGATTTCTATGTGAAGTAATTAGCCACTAGCTGTGTACGGGCTGCCTCCCCCCGTGCCCTTTCCCCTCCCATGCGCAGCGGGCGTGCATGTGGTTGGGGACGTGGGGGCACCACCATGTCTACAGGCAGGCCCCGGCGTGTTGCAACGTTGTGCAGGACACATGCTGCCACTATGATCCTGCACACTACTGGGGGAGCGTATAACAGCTGCCCGCCAGAACGGTCAAGGGAGCGAAAGCGTGACTTAAGCACTCCGAATGTGCGCTCCACTATGCCCCGGGTTGCAATGTGGGCTGTGTTATATCTTACCTCGGGTGGCGTGGTGGGGTTCCGAATTGGCGTCATCATATGGAGGCTGAGAGGGTAGGCACTGTCCCCTGTGGAGGTGGTGATTGGTATCATTGGTGGGGTTGTGACCTTGCTCAGTATCTGACATGCATGCATGTGCAGTGGCATTCATACTCACCAAGCAGCCATGTATCGCCATGCCGCCCAGCTTCTAGGTCCCGGCTTAGGGTGGACATTCGGTAAATGAAGCTGTCGTGGGTGGACCCGGGATAGTTGGCCTATACTGAGGTGATGATTCCCTTGGCATTACATACTACCTGCATGTTGATGGAATGCCAGTGCTTGCGGTTCCTATAGATGTGCTCAGATGCCCTGGGGGGACGTAGAGCCACATGGGTGCAGTCGATGGCACCTAGCACTTTGGGGAATCGTGCCACACCATAAAAATCCAGGGCGGCAGCATGCCTTTCTGCATGTCTTCTGGGCAGGTATATGTGCCTGCGGACTGATGGGCGTGCAGTGATGATGTTCAAGACCTGGTGTAGGCAGCGTGACTGCGTGGCCTGTGACACCCCACCCACTATGGCACTTGTCTGCTGAAATGATCCAATGGCTAAGAAGTGCAGTACATTGAGGACCTTCTCCAGGGGGCTGAGTGCTTGGGAGCACAGGGTGGGTGATGTGAGGTCATCTCCCACTCACTCACCAGGTCCAGTATTATGTGTGGTGGAAACCTGTACCTCCCATACACCTGGTCATCAGGCATCCCGCAAAGGCTGGTTCTGGGTGTGAATATTCTGGCCCTGACTATGCTCCTCCTCCTCCTTTGGTAGCCCACGGCCACTGCTGCTAGGAACGGTATATTCATCCTGGCGTCTGAGCTTGTTTTTTTTTTGCGCGCAAATTTATGCGTCGCGGGTCGACGTATGCCTGCTTCCTACTGGCGTACGTGTTTCTTTGCGCGTGTTGTAGGCGAGCGTGTGAAACTTCCCGCACACCCCTGAAATCCAGTACCCAGGCCAATAGCGTGTGGAAATTCCCGCGCACCCCGGAATACACGTGCGCTGATGTACTCGCGTGTGAAACTTCCCGCGCACCCCTGAAATCCAGTACCCAGGCCAATAGGTTGTGGAAATTCCCGCGCACCCCGGAATACACGTGCGCTGATGTACTCGCGTGTGTAAGTGCCCGCGCACCCCTGAAATACACGTACATAGGCCAATCGCGTGTACGTGCACTTTTGTCCAATTACACGCAATGACACTCTGACGTGCAGTCTTTCCACGTGTGCTCCGTCATCACGTGCTATGAGGGAAACACCAGTGCGGGTCACGTCACAGACGCGCTTACGCGCTGAGGGCCTTTGGTCCAATAGAATCGCGTATGCGTGCTGACGCGCTTACGCGCTAAGGGCCTTTCCTCGAATTTCACGCTGACGTGCAGGATTTTCACGTGCCAAATCACTCCGTATCAAGCTGGCCACGCGAAAACACACGGAAGACCACGCTCCTGCCCAGAAGGCCGAATTCTTGCCCCCCAGTGCCCCGAGCAGCCTCCCACGTGTCATCTGCTGCTGCTGCCTGCCTGCCTGCCTGCCTGCTGCCACCGTGCCCTGCCATTTGGTGCCTGCACATCAGCCATCTGCAGGGGTCCAGTTGCTGTGTCCACCCCTGCTGGAACTGAAGACTCCCGACTGGGATAACATCGCTCCACAGCCCAGCCCCAGGACCCAGTTGCCCACCCACTCCTGCCTCTGAGGTTGCCATGTCGGGCACTTCCACATCTGGCACCAGTGGCAACCCCAGACCAGAGGGGCAGAGGGGCACCAGCTTCACTGCCACCGAAGTTGGTGTCCTGGTGGAGCATGTCCTGGGGCAGTATGATGCCCTCTTTGGATCGTCCCGCGCCAGCAAGGAAGGACAGGAGAGGATCTGGGCCGACTGTGTGGTTGCCATCAACGCGGAGGGGGTGGCAACCCGCGACGTCCAGAAGATCAAGAAGCGCTGGGAGGACTTGAGGTCCAGGACCCTCGTGAAGGCCCGGTGCCTCGTGGAGGGGGGCCGGGGCCGCATGAGTTCTATCCAGATGAGGGTCCTGGAACGCGTACGCCCAGCGCTCCACGCCCAGATCCTTGAGAGGGAGAACCGTCTGGAGTTGAGCGGTAAGTGGCCAAGCATTGCTGTGTGAGACAGGGCATGTTGCGGTGTGCTGGTTGTCTGATACTTGCCTGTATGTGTGACATAGGCCATGTATGCATGTATGTGTGCAGGGACATCATGGTAATGCATGTGCAACCAGTGATGTGTGAACCACATGGTTGTTGCATGTGTTTAAATGCGACATGGGGAGCCCGATGCAGATTTTACACATGAGGGCATGCCAGTCTCTGTTCCTGGACATGGGTGGGGGTGAGGGATGGGTGCTGATGCCAGGTACATATATGGTAGCCATGTCTGTGTGCCTGACCTGCGTGTCTGTGACTTGTGAATGCCATGGATGCATGACACATGTGTGTGACAATGCACAGATTCACTGATGCATCCGCTGTGTTTGGGGTGTATGAGGCCAGATGGATGTGACTGAGGTGTACTGTGTGCATGTGATAGGCATGACCCATGATGCATGTGAGTTCCATATAATTGTATGTTTCAAGAGTCCATTGGACATGTATGGAAATGTCCATGGCATGCACAATGCCTGTTACTGTGTGTGTTTTGCCTGGACTGACCCATGTGTTGTGGAGGGACATGATGGAAGTGTACTTTGACAGTGGTACTCATCTGCTATTGCTTCCTGTCTAGGGGACCATTGAACAGTACCCTGATGCTTGTATTCTGTGTCTCCCTCTACGCAGCGGCTAGTGAAGAGAGGGCGGAGACGGCGCTGTGGAGCAATGCGGCGGGGATGCCCCCACGGCTGCAGCGGAAGGGGTGGGTGAGCCCCCACAGGGGCCTGCTACGGCGGAAGACGGTGAGGAGCCATCCAGGTTGGTGGTTTCCACAGAGGAGGAGGAGGCCGCCACTGAGACACACATGGGGCCTGGTGGGGGCATCCCTGCTGGTGCAAGTGGTGCAGTCCAGGGGCAGGGGCAGGAGGCAGCACAGGTCACTGTGGAGGGGCCTGTGCATGTCGCTGTCCCTGACCCTGTGAGTGCACCACCATGTACCAGCAGGGATGCTCCGTCCCAGGCCCGTCCGCAGGTAGAGAGGATGTCCATGTCACCTGACTCCCTTCCACCTGCGGATGAGGGGACCCGTGGCCGTATGGAGAAGGTCCTGATTGGGGTCGCGATGCGCGCGGGTGCAATTCGTGAAGACGTGCGTGCTTCCCGGGAGGAGCACGCACGTCATCACGAAGAGCACCGTGCCGACGTGGCCCAATTGGGATCTTCCATGTTCGGGGGTTTCCTGCATGTGTCGGCCAATCTAGCGGCCCTCTCCTCCTCTGTGGAGGCTATACGCCGGTCGTTCTCCTTGCCGTCTTCCGGCCCAGATGCCACCAGGGCACCCTGTGGACCTGCCCTGACCAATGCAGCCAGCTCGGTGGGGATCCCATCCCTGCCACAGTCGGGAGTCGGAGGTCCAGCAGGGGTGGACACCACAGCAACTGTACCCCAGCAGATGGAGGATGTGCCGGCATCATCAGGCAGGGCACGTGCACGACGGCGTTGGTGGATTCCATCAGCCGTGGATGCCGTCGTGCTGGCAGAGGCAGTTGCGTCGGAGGCAGCAGCAGAGTCAACGTGGGAGGCATCATGGCTCGGGGCCATCAACATCGGAGGGGCAGGCATCGGCCGGAGGGCAGGAGGACCCAGGACAGGAAGTGTCTTCCGTGTCGCTGCGGTTGGGCCAGCAGATAGGTGCGGAGCGGCGGCGGGCGGAAGAGGCGTGGCTCACGATGGTCAGGGCGGAGAACTCCATGCGGAGGGCCCTGAGGCGGGCCGAGTGCCTCGAGGCAATCCGCAGGGGGTCGGAGGAGCAGATGGCGTCGTCCCTGCGGACCCTCGGGGCCATGGAACAGGACCGCCTCCGGGACATAGACGAGGAGTTTGATGATGCCCTGGCCCGGAACACCACGGAGTGAGCCGTTGGACTTGCCCGCCGCCTTTGTATATAGTTCTTTAGTTTTAGGTTTCCTTTGTTTCTTCTTATGATTTGGAGTCGACGGACACTGCTCCACTTTTTGTATATAGTTGCATTTTAGTTAGGGTTTTTTGTAGGTTTCCTTTGTTCAGTTGGGCTCATGGACCCTTGGATGTTTTGTACATAGTTCTTCATTGGATTGTTTGCTTATTATTTTTTTTTATTTATTCACCATGGAGCAATGGTCTTTGCATTTATTTTTCTCTCTCTGATTGATTTTATTTTTAATGTGACTTTGGACAACATTTTTTTGGATTTGGATTTGTATTTTTTATTTTTTTGTACGGACATGCAGCTTATCTTTTTTTCATTGCCATTGTAGTTTGTTTCATTTCATTTGCATTCAATTTATTTTAATACACATTTTTGTTTTCATACTTCACTGTGTGGTATCATCTCATTGGTTTCATGCATGTCATGTTGGGTGCTTTCCCATTCAATTGCAACTATTGTGTGTGACGGACATGGGTTCATTTGCTTTATGAACAATGGGGGTGTAACATGTAATTTCCATTTCCATGTGGGTGAATGGGTTACTTGGTAGGGCCTTTTGGCTGTGGAGGCTGACCATAACGCACATGATTGGGGATTGTGAGGACCTGGGTCCACGGGGACATGAGAGGGGGCCTGGTGGAGGGTGCCCCTGCACTACTGGGGGGTTGGGGTGCAGGGGGACATGAGTGGGGGCCTGGTGGAGGCTGCCCCTGGTGGCTGGGGTGTGGGGGTGGTGGCAGACATGAGCGGGGGCCTGGTGGAGGGTGCCCCACACTGCTGGGGGGTGGGGGTGCAGGGGGACATGAGTGGGTGCCTGGTGGAGGGTGCCCCTGCACTGCTGGGGGGTGGGGGTGGTGGGAGACATGAGTGTGGGCCTGGTGGAGGGTGCCCCTGGATGCTGGGGGGTGGGGTGGTGGGAGACATGAGTGGGGGCCTGGTGGAGGGTGCCCCTGCACTGCTGGGGGGTGGGGGTGTAGGGGGACATGAGTGGGGGCCTGGTGGAGGGTGCCCCTGGTGGCTGGGGGGTGGGGGTGGTGGGAGACATGAGTGGGGGCCTGGTGGAGGCTGCCCCTGGTGGCTGCGGGGTGGGGGTGGTGGGAGACATGAGTGGGGCCCTGGTGAAGGGTGCCCCTGGATGCTGGGGGGTGGGGGTGGTGGGAGACATGAGTGGGGGCCTGGTGGAGGCTGCCCCTGGATGCTGGGGGTGGGGGTGGTGGGAGACATGAGTGGGGGCCTGGTGGAGGCTGCCCCTGGTGGCTGGGGGTGGGGGTGGTGGGAGACATGAGTGGGGCCCGGGTGGAGGGTGCCCCTGGATGCTGGGGGGTGGGGGTGGTGGGAGACATGAGTGGGGGCCTGTTGGAGGGTGCCCCTGCACTGCTGTGGGGTGGGGGTGGTGGGAGACATGAGTTGGACATGAGTGGGGCCCTGGTGGTGCTGCCCCTGCACTGCTGGGGGGTGGGGGTGCAGGGGGACATGAGTGGGTGCCTGGTGGAGGGTGCCCCTGAATGCTGGGGGGTGGGGATGGTGGTAGACATGGGTGGGAGCCTGGTGGAGGGTGCCCCACACTGCTGGGGGAGTGGGGGTGGGTGGGAGACATGAGTGGGGGCCTGGCGGAGGCTGCCCATGGTGGGTGGGGGGTGGGGGTGGTGGGAGACATGGGTGGGGGCCTGGTGGAGGGTGCCCCTGCACTGCTGGGGGCGGGGGTGGTGGGAGACATGAGTGGGGGCCTGGTGGAGGCTGCCCCTGCACTGCTGGGGTGTGGGGGTGGTGGGAGACATGAGTGGGGGCCTGGTGGAGGGTGCCCCTGGATGCTGGGGGGTGGGGGTGGTGGGAGACATGAGTGGGGGCCTGGTGGAGGCTGCCCCTGCACTGCTGGGGGGTGGGGGTGGTGGGAGACATGAGTGGGGGTCTGGTGGAGGCTGCCCCTGGATGCTGGGGGTGGGGGTGGTGGGAGACATGAGTGGGGGCCTGGTGGAGGGTGCCCCACACTGCTGGGGGGGTGGGGGTGGTGGGAGACATGAGTGGGGGCCTGGCGGAGGCTGCCCATGGTGGGTGGGGGGTGGGGGTGGTGGGAGACATGGGTGGGGCCTGGTGGAGGGTGCCCCTGTACTGCTGGGGGGTAGGGGTGGTGGGAGACATGAGTGGCGGCCTGGTGGAGGCTGCCCCTGGATGCTGGGGGGTGGGGGTGGTGGGAGACATGAGTGGGGGCCTGGTGGAGGCTGCCCCACACTGCTGGGGGGGTGGGGGTGGTGGGAGACATGAGTGGGGGCCTGGCGGAGGCTGCCCATGGTGGGTGGGGGGTGGGGGTGGTGGGAGACATGGGTGGGGGCCTGGTGGATGGTGCCCCTGCACTACTGGGGGGTGGGGGTGGTGGGAGACATGAGTGGGGGCCTGGTGGAGGGTGCCCCTGCACTGCTGGGGGGTGGGGGTGGTGGGAGACATGAGTGGGGGCCTGGTGGAGGCTGCCCCTGCACTGCTGGGGGGTGGGGGTGGTGGGAGACATGAGTCGGGCCCTGGTGGAGGGTGCCCCTGGATGCTGGGGGGTGGGGGTGGTGGGAGACATGAGTTGGACATGAGTGGGGCCCTGGTGGTGCTGCCCCTGCACTGCTGGGGGGTGGGGTGCAGGGGGACATGAGTGGGTGCCTGTTGGAGGGTGCTCCTGGATGCTGGGGGGTGGGGGTGGTGGGAGACATGAGTGGGGGCCTGGTGGAGGCTGCCCCTGCACTGCTGGGGGGTGGGGGTGGTGGGAAACATGAGTGGGGGCCTGGTGGAGGGTGCCCCTTGATGCGGGGGGGTGGGGGTGCAGGGGGCCATGAGTGGGGGCCTGGTGGAGGGTGCCCCTGGATGCTGGGGGGTGGGGGTGCTGGGTGACATGAGCAGGTGTGCAGGGTAGTCCCCTGTGGTGTCGGCTGCCTGCAGGGGCCGTGGAGGGTGTACAGGGAATACCTGGTAGCACACAGCCAAATCGCGTGTAGAATTTCCCGCGTACCCCTGTCATACACGTACCCAGCCCAAACGCGTGTGGAAATTCACGCGCACGTACCCTGCCAAATTGCGTGTGGGACTTCCCACGCACCCCTGAGATCCACGTATCCAGCCAAGTCGCGTGTGGAAATTCCCACGCACGTACCCGGCCAAATCGCGTGTGGTACTTCCCGCGCACCCCTGAAATCCACGTACCCTACCAAATCGCGTGTGAGACTTCCCGCGCACCCCTGAGATCCAAGTACCCAGACAAATCGCGTGTGGAAATTCCCGCGCACGTACCCGGCCAAATCGCGTGTGGAACTTCCCGCACACCCCTGAAATCCACGTACCCTGCCAAATCGCGTGTGAGACTTCCCGCGCACCCCTGAGATCCACGTACCCAGACAAATCGCGTGTGGAAATTCCCGCGCACGTACCTGGCCAAATCGCGCGTGGAGCTTCCCGCGCACCCCTGAAATCCACGTACCCTGCCAAATTGCGTGTGAGACTTCCCGCGCACCCCTGAGATCCACGTACCCAGACAAATCGCGTGTGGAAATTCCAGCGCACGTACCCGGCCAAATCGCGTGTGGAACTTCCCGCGCACCCCTGAAATTCACGTACCCTGCCAAATCGCGTGTGTGACTTCCCGCGCACCCCTGAGATCCACGTACCCAGACAAATCACGTGTGGAAATTCCCGCACACGTACCCGGCCAAATCGCGTCTGGAACTTCTCGCGTACCACTGAAATCCACGTACCCTGCCAAATCGCGTGTGAGACTTCCCGCGCACCCCTGAGATCCACGTACCCAGACAAATCGCGTGTGGAAATTCCCGTGCACGTACCCGGCCAAATCGCGTGTGGAACTTCCCACGCACCCCTGAAATCCACGTACCCTGCCAAATCGCGTGTGAGACTTCCCGCGCACCCCTGAGATCCACGTACCCAGACAAATCGCGTGTGGAAATTCCCGCGCACGTACCCGGCCAAATCGCATGTGGAACTTCCTGCATCCCCTGAAATCCACGTACCCTCCCAAATCGCGTGTGTTACTTCCCGCGCACCCCTGAGATCCATGTACCCAGACAAATCGCGTGTGGAAATTCCTGCGCACGTACCCGGCCAAATCGCGTGTGGAACTTCCCGCGCACCCCTGAAATCCACGTACCCTGCCAAATCGCGTGTGAGACTTCCCGCGCACCCCGGAATACACACACACGTTATTTTTCAGTCAGCCGGTGTCCGTGTTTGTGGGTACCCCTTTGCACGTCATTTGTCCTGGAGGGCCACAGTATAGGACATTCATCATGGCTGTATATAGATGCTATTTGTTGGCGCACCTTTTGACGCACATTTATTACAGGCGCAGAGACGCTACCGCCTGCTTTCTTGTGGCGGTCGTGTTTGTGCCTGTGCGCTGGTTTGACCGTGCGCTTTTTTGCCCTATTCGATTCCATGAATACGGGTTGTAGGCGAGCGTGCGGGCGTTCCGCGCACTTGCACCCTGTACTTCCCCCGTGACGCCCACATTTTGGCAAGTTGTTCCCCATTCCGAGTGTTACGCCCCGTGTTCCGCCTACTTTTGTTGTGTGCGCTGCGCTATGTGCGATTTTCGCTGTGGCCTGTGCGATTTTCGCTGTGACCTGGCGCACGCCGTTAGATGGCCTGTGCGCCAACGTGCGCCGCGCACTTTTTTAGCGCACTTCCGATGGTTTTCTCGCGCACGGCCTTCCATGAATTGATGTGCGCTGCTTTTCGTGCGATTTTCGCACTTGCACTGCGATTTTCGCTATTCCACTGCGAATCGCACGTTTTTGGCCACTTGCGCCGTGCTAATTATTCCATGAATCGGCCTGCTATTCTAAGTACGCAGCCAGCATTTGCGCCGGCAATCCTGTCAACTGTTACCACAATGAACGAAATGTCTTACTTCACTTATGGCGTACATTTTGAGAATCCTATCGTCGCAAAAGCTGCCCGAGAAACACAGGACCTGGCTGGGGAGGTGTTGACGTCAGATCCGAGAGTGAGAATCCCTCCGACCCGCTGCCATCCATCATTGATTCCGTGGACTGCTTTGACTCGTGCCAGCTGGAAACTCCTCGGCCAAGGTAGAGGGAGCGTCCCTGCATGGAATTATCGGTGAACCTTGGCTACCATCGCGACAAAAAAAATAGCTGCTAGGGCTCCATGAGATGTTGAGGTGGGAGATATTGACTCCCAACATTTACACGTTAGAAGTAAAGGGATTTTTCTGCGAGTAAAAAAAGACCTCTGACCGTCGGCTGAGGTATTTTTAGAAAAATATATTTTTTTTTTATATAACACTCTCCCCCTTTGTGCCTAGTGTTTACCATAAATCAAAAGATGTTAATTTACCTTATAGCTCCTCTTTAGATCAGATGATGCAAAAGCAGAGCTCTTGTTTGTGGCGTGCACTGCTGGTGCTTCTGATCTGAACACATAAACACAATGCTGCAGGTGGCAACAAGGGGCCTGCACCTTCTTCTCTGTTACCCGTGTTCTCCCTTTATTTTTCAAACTATTTGGCCGATTTTAAGGAGTAAAATGGACCTATCATCCACCTTTCTAGAGGCTGTGAGTGGTAATCCGTTGAAGAAAGGAAGCCCTCAACGCTTGGGGAAGTGTCTGGGAGCCTGTGGCGGGAAGCATGCATATGGGGACGGGCAGCATCACTTGTTTGGTGCAGGCCTTACCTGAGCAGCAAACATGTGGAAGGACAGCAGAATGTCTGTGCCAAGTGCCAGCCATGCGAGAGGGGGGCTGTTGCAGGACCCGTACATGAGAGAACCCTGAAGCGATGAACACCATGATGCTTCTGGAAACAAGTTGAGAGTCATGTGAAGAACTGGGGGAGTCTGTGCTCCCTTTCTGCCATGCTAAGCGTGGGGGATTGGCTAAGCGAGAATGCTTGATTCTTTACGTGTCCCTCACGGCAAAATCACGGGAGTGGTGGCTGAAAAGTATCAACAGGTGTTGTGGATGTGTAGGAGCTGGCATCTCCATTTTTGCCCTCTCTTTGGGAATGCCCAAATACTCAGCCTTGGTAAGGGGCTGTGAAGCCAATGATAAGATGCCACAGCCTCAAAGAAAGGACCTGCTTGGACATCCAAAGTGGCGGTGAGCAGGTGCCCGCAGGGACACAGTAAGATATGTGTAGGGATGGAGTGTCGAGGCATGGGCAGCCCCCATGGTTCACAGCTAAATAGCACAATCGACCTGATACTGTATGTTGCACTCTGCTTCTTCTTGCCTCCCATTCCCTCCTACCTTTGATATTGATGTTGATATTTTATTTGTATCGCGCTCATACACATATATTACAGAGCGCGACGAGGCAAGGGAGGGGAACAAGGGAGAACAAAAACAACAATATTACTAGGGCCAGTGACATTGAGAACTCGCAAGTGCAGGGGAGGGGGAAGGTGGAAAGTGGAAGGGGGGAGGGAGGAAATGGAAATTTCTGAGCATATGAATGAAAATGTTACAGACAGGGGGTGTCTGATAAGTGCAGGGAAAGGAGGGGACTGCAGGGTTACAGATACAGACCCAAAGTGCACTGGTTTCCAGGAGCCAGTGCAGGTGTTTGGCAGGGTGAGCAAGTACCTGGGCCCGAAATCAGAAAGGTAACCAGGTGCATGATGCCTAAGCAGAACAGAGCAACAGGGGAGCGGAGGAGAGAAGGCAGAAGCAAAAAGGAAAGTCTTGAAGTGCTTCCGGAAACAGAGATGGTTCTCCTCAAGTTTCAGAGTGGCAGGGAGGCTGTTCCATGGGGAAGCCGTAGCCGAAGACAGTGATCTAACCCGGGCACGTTTCTTTGGGAAATGACTGACCCTGAGGGAGTTGGAGGAGCAAAGAGCTCGAGAGGGAAGGTATTTGCATAGGGAGAGTTGAAGTTATTTTGGTCCCAAGCCCCAGAAAGCCTTGTGGACAATGCAAAGGGCCTTGAATGTAATCCTTGTAGCCACTGGGAGCCAATTAAGATATTTCAGGGCTGGAGAGATATGATCCCAGAGCTTGAGGCCCAGGACAAGTCTTGGAGTCCAGTTATGGATAAGTTGCAAAGGACGGAGAGTAGAAGCAGGTAGATTTGGAGAGAGGCTGTTGCAGTAATCCAGCCTAGAGAGAACTAGGGCTCGAGATACAGTGAGCTTCTGGGGGAAGGAGAGGAAAGGGAGAATACCTCTGAGGAGGTGCATTCCAAAGTTTGATTTTTTAGAGACATCGTAAATGTGGGCAGAAAAGGAAAGCGTGGAGTCGAAGATTACCCTGAGGATTTTAGCCTCGCAGGTGGGGGTAGGAGGAGGGCCAAGGGAGGCCAGCCAGAGAGAGAGACAGGAAAGGTTGGTGAAGGTGTGCCTATGAGGAGGATCTCCGTCTTACTGGCATTCAGGCAGAGATCATTGGCGGCACATCATTCCTGAATAGCAGACATGCAATGGGAGAAGAGGTGGCTGAGAGAGCCTGAAAATGAGTTCAGTGTCATCCGCATAGCACTGAAAGTTGGAGCAGAGAGAGGCAATGTGATGGGCGAGAGTTGCCAGGTATTGGTTGAAAATCCAGGGAGAGAGGTTAGACCCTGGGGAACACTACAGGTAGAGAGGGAGATAGAGGAAAGGAAGGACCCAATTTGGACCTGGGAGGGTCGATCAGAGAGGAAAGAGGTCATCCAGGCCAGAGCCTGATCAGTGATACCAGGTTGTCATGGAGACAGTTGAGCAGGATGGTATGATTGACCGTGTCGAAGGCAGAAGAGAGATCGAGTAGGATGAGGACAGAAGGGATGTTAGAGTCAAGCTTGAAGAGTAGGTCTTCACGGATGTTCAGGAGAGCAGTTTCCATGCTTCTGGCAGCTCTAAAGTGAGATTGATGGTCATTGAGACAACCAACAAAAACGGAGTGGAGGTTAAGCTGCGAGATGGCCAGCTTTTCCAAAAGTTTGACCAGAAAAGGTGTGATGGAGATCGGGTGATAGTTTGCCGGGCAAGAAGGGACAGCTTTGGGTTTCTTGAGAAGAGGGTGCACAAGAGAGTGCTTAGGAGAATAAGGGGAGACTCCCATGGTGAAGGAGAGGTTGCACAGATCAGCCAGGGCAGGAGCAAGGGTGTCAATGTGGCCCTTGATGGTTTTGGAGGAACAGGGAAGAACCTGTTTTGAAGAGACCTTTATAGATCGGACTTGTCCGAAAATCTCATCTGAGGAGAAAAGTGGAAAGGAATAGACAGAGGCTGGGGGGGCAGCTGCAGGAGGGCCAGGGTTTGCAGAAGGAGAAGGTAGAATTGGGGGAGGGGACGAGAGGGTGGACAGGATGTCCTGTGTTTGAGAGATGAAGTGAGAGGCAAGGGCCGTGCAAAGGCCCTAGGAGTCGACAGGAGAGGTAGAGACTGCAGCAGGGTTGGCCAGCTCCTTGAAGATTTTGAAGAGTTCGGCCGAGTTGTTAGATGCCGCAGAGACACAGACTTGGATGTGGGCTCCCTTCTTAGTTTGGAAAAGGAGCCAGTATTGCCTTTGGAGCAGGTGGCAGGCCAGTATGTCAGAGGATGAGCAAGAAACCCTCCATTTCCTCTCAGCCACCCTGCACTTACATTTAAGGGTAGCTAGGTCAGGGTCGTACCAGAAGTTGCACTTGGCTTTGGGCTTCAAACAGATCCTCATGACAGGGGCAAGGGCATCAAAACTATCAGAGATAGAAGAGTAGAGCTTGGAGAGGGCTGTGTCAGCATATGAGTCAACCGGTGGAGGAACCTTTAAACAAACAAGAGGGTGATCCTTGCAGAAATATACTTTGGTACATGAATTTGTACATACAGACCTGATATACTGATAGTAGAGTAGGCCATGTCAGCTAAAAAGCCACACATTTGTATTTGTATTTATTTGTATTTATTAACTTTTATATAGTGCTTTACGCCAAAGCGCTTTACATAAAACAACAGGAATACATTAGAAGCAGTCGAATACAATTCATGAGTCAAATAAACAAGAACAGTATGCAGAACAATTTGCCGAGTTCATTAGGTAGAAACCAGGGAAGGGGAGAAGCAGGAGAGGAAATAGAGAAGGGCTGTCAGGAGGGAGATTGAAGAAGGTGGGATTTTAAGGAGGAGCGAGAGGAAGAGTATGAGGAGATGGAACAGATAGGGAGAGGTAAAGAGTTCCATTGAAGTGGGGCAAGCAGCTGAAAGGATCGGAAGTGAGAAGGAGCGTGAGGAGAGGGTGGGACAGAGAGGTGGGATATGCCAAGCACCACCTATCAGCCATCACTGGTAGATCACCTCCAGATTAGAGCCAAACAACAATGTACTGTTAGCATGCAAATTAGCTGCAAAGCTTGCTTTATGCTTCATATGACAAGTTTTTGTACATACCTTCATCAACCCTAGACTGACAGCTGTCAAGGATACAGCAACCGTCCTCATACACATCCCACTCTTGGAAAGCTGACAATCTATTCAGCAAACTGAACCTGTGCCCTTGTGGTATGGAATGATGCCGCTATATATTTTTGGAAGCGCATATTTACAATACAGCTGACTAAAATGGATTCATAGAGGAACTAAGGCTTTCTGTGGACTATTTACTGTTTGCAGATTGTGGATTACAGAACACTGTGCTGATATGAGCATATCTGTGCATATGCTATCTGAGATGTGAACTAAGGAAATAAGTTTGAGGAATAATAGTAGGCTTGCCTGCATAATTGACTTTTTGAAGTCTGCTCTCTCATTTGGAATCTGCATATTCATTTTGGAACTATTATGACTCCAATTATTGTTGTATCTGATACATTTGCCTTGAAAACCTCCGGGGGGTGAAACTGATGGCCATGCAGTTGGCACAGTCCTTGTTTCAATTCACTTGCACTAGCACACTTATAACACTTATAATACTGATTAATTTTGATTTCAATATAACCAATTTCTAATAGAAAAAACGAATATTGGAAGTTGTGTTATTTATTTCAAAAAGCACTTGCATTTGGGATATGTTTGTTTCACATCCCAGCCTCATCAGGGATCATCAATGGAGTGTAGGTTGACATCCTTTAGATTGAAGCATTACAGAATGTTTACCATTCACCATGAATATTATAGTGCCTAATAAAGTTTGGAGCAAAGGATGAAGGACTAAAATAAACTGATGGCAGAAAGCTGCTCCAAAAGAACAAGATATAGGTATTGTTAAAAAAGAGCTTGTTGATGGATTTCACATTTTGCTTTCTGCCATTTTAAGAGAGTTCCCTTGCACCTGAGAACATTTGTTTACTAAAGCAACAGAACTTTGTCAGCTGTGACGGTTTCAAAGTCCCTTGAAAATATTAAAGACAAAAGAAGGGATTGTGTAACATTTCAAGTAATACAGCAGTCCACAGAATGTGTTTCAAAATCATCCAAGTGTATGATCTAAGGCTCAAGCACTTGTGATAAGTTATCAACATAAGAACCCAAACTGGCTCTCCAAATCACAAATTCTCGCAACTCTGAAGCTTAAAGAGAACTGGATTTCTTAACATTTCCTTAGAATTTGGATACCCTGTTTAAATAAAATGTGTTTGCAGTTTAAATGTAATTTGTATTCACCCATTAACTTTACTATGTGTTTTTGAGTATTAAATATGTAAGGCATGTTGCACCCTTGTGTAAACTATCACAGTAAAGGAGTGTGGGATCCCCTCTACTGAGAGCGAACATGGGTGAAATATCCTGTTCTATGGAATTCCTTCCACTCAGGGGGGTCTAAAACCATGTTTTAGTTCACTGCACCTTTCAAAGAGAACAAACAACAATTTTCATATCAGTCTTTGTCCCGCCCACAAGGGCAGTCCAGCACCGAAATGCTAGGCAATTCTCCTCTGAACACGGGTACCATAAGCAACCCCAGACACATGTTTTCGGCCTCGTTGGGCCTCCTCAGTGAGGTAAAGCTGAGCCTCTCTAGGGCGCAGCAAGCAAGGGGTCCACATCTGAATTACCCTTGGTTACATAGGGTGAACCTCCAAGTTTAAAAAAAATTGAAAAGGAGTGTGGGAGTCCCTCTACTGAGAGCATAAGGAGTATGTAGTGGATACACTGCCAGTGCCACCTGCAGGAAAAAGTCAGCAATTACACACTAGCAACATAAATAGAAAATAACATGAGGAAAATCTCAAATGAAATGTTTAATCATTTTACTAATCTCTGCATTGTAATGCAAGCTCGGATGGACACATAATATTTGCATTTTGTAACTAGGAGCAGTTTCTATCAAATTATGTAAAACATATATATTCTGCCATGATAATGGTATGCAAACATGTCAAAACAACATACCTAACCAAAATGTGACCACAGCGTTATCATTTAAGTGTCAAATTGTGTGCACTGACATCTAGCTTACAGTGAAATAGGTTGCATATTTTAACAAAATAAATAGGGTCCAAAAACCTAATTGGCATTTCTTCAATTGGCGTGGCTTTGACCCCCCCCACACGGTTGCTGAATCATTGGACTGGGTAAACCACACATCCGTAATCATCGGGATGAGTTAAAACCATATATTTGCCTGCTCATAGGATTATGATTATTATGGAATACGGGCAGATGAACATTGCAGATTTTTAGAACAAACTGGAGATGGGAGAGCAGGGCAGACATTGTTTAAAGGACTGACCCCATTTAGATTGAGAGAAGTATGACCAGTCTATATTTGGAAAATTGGTTTCCAGATAGACACCTGAAAAGAGGGTTTGCTGAAGAAATTATCCCAGGCTGACTGAGTCTGCCTCTGATTCTCCAAAATCAGAAGCCACATTTCAAAAGGTAAATTTAACCCCAACAAACCCCACATTGTCCATATAGTTAGACCACAGTAAGTCCGGGGTAAATAAAGGGCAGGGAGAATGCAATTTGAGAACAGGAACACAGGTGCTGCTATTTAAATGACCAGTGTTCTTCTAGTTAAATGGAACACAATGTGTGCTGTTATTTCATTAAAACCCTTGGGGGAAATGCTGGAATTGAACATTGTATGTACTCCCCTACCACGCTGCTGTATTGTAATATTGAGTAGGTACTGCAAACTGCCATGTTTAAACAACTATTTCTTGCCTCTGTGAGCTGAGGCTTTAGGCTTTACTGCGCATTTCCTTGCAATGATGATCTTTTGCCTAGTGTGTAGCTATGGTCACCTTGACATCTCTCGCTTGTGATGTGTTTCCATTTTGGCATATGTAAGCATGTTTTAGGCTCCCGCTTTCTTAGGAAAAGCAGCTATTGAAGATGGAAGTTATCATACCATAAGTTTGCCAGCCTGCCTCAGACCCTGTTGAACCTCTGAGGAGTATATCCAGCTCAACTAAATGTATCACTTTATGCAGTCCTTTCTGATAGCACTGTCACCACATTTAAGAATGCAGCTGGTATTAAAGACTTGCATGCTGGAGCTGTGTTCCCTGCTTGCAACGTTGTTTCAGGATGATTCCTTGCCCTGTATGGACCTCCACTTCCATTGAAATGCAAGTGTTCCTATGAGTATATGAGAACATTGCTTGGAGGGAGGGGAGTTTACACTTGCTTCAAAGTCTGTTAAAGTTGTTGGTTTGTTGTCCTGTTGCTTGCTTTCTACTAATATATTGTTCACCAATCAACCGGAATAGTCAGTGGTAATTTGTCTAACACAATTTAAAACTGAATGCCTTTTGGTGCCATTTTAATGCAGGATTGCTGTTTTAAAATTAAGTACTATTCAAAATATAATTAGGGACTTAAGCCAGTGTAGAGACATTTTGGGGCATAGTGTTGTCACAAAGCACTATTGGCTAATGTGATATCATGCTTTTACATGCCGGGGGATGCCATAGTCGTAGATTAGATGTCAGCGCAACAAAAATGAATATAGGGAATTAACACTATTAAATAATAATTGTGTGAAGAGTTAAACTCCTGGGGTCCCTTATCTTTGAATGTACAGGCAAACACATGAAGAGCAAGTTTTATTAAACAGTTTACATGTTACTGGGGAGTAGTATATCTCCAAACCAAAAACATAAGCAGCCTGACAACTATACACAAGCCCATTAAACGTTGTGCATGCATAGATAGATTGACAGTTACACATGTAAATAGAGTGAAAGCAGTGCACACACATAACTGTATTTAAAGCTGCATACATAACTGTATTCAAAACCACACGGAAATCGAACACACACACACACTTTTAACAGGCTGCACCCAAATATTCTCAAACATAGCAAATACATGGGTTCAGAAAAGGGTGAACAAATCCTTGAGAGCATTACTTCAAATTCAAATCTGCAGGAGCTAAATAAAGTTTACCGTTGTCTACATTAAAAGACCTGCACATAGTCAATACATTCACTACCACACGCCTGTAAATGTGGTTGATTGCAAATGTACTCGAAATGTTAATTGTTCAAGCAACTTTCTCTGATACCACACTTGTCTTGATGCTGGAGAAAATCAAATGTTTGAAACTCGCTTGCCTTATCTTGAAATATTATCATTGAGTTATACTATTTTGCCTACAGAAGCCAATGCAGAATACAAATGTGTAAAATGCCTAGAGTCTTTTAGAGTACCATATATATATATATATATATATATATGTATATATATATATATACTTTGTTAAAGGGACGTTATGGTTAAGTTGTGCTACTAAAAACCTATGAAATTCAGTGAAAAAAACTTTTTTAAAGGCACGTTATGGTTAAGTTGCGCTACTAAAAACCTATGAAATTCAGTGGAAAAACTTTGTTAAAGGGATGTTATGGTTAAGTTCCGCTACTAAAAACCTATGAAATTCAGTGAAAAAACTTTGTTATAGGGACGTTATGGTTCCAAGTAAAACCGAAAAACCCTTGAAATTCGCCAGTTATGGTAAGCTAAGCAACCATAACTCGCGCCACCACCGTGCACTGCTAAGACTAACACCCAGGACATCAAAGATAACATCACAAATGTCATTGATGACATCACTGATGACATCACATGTCTGGCTCCCCCTTTTTTCCTTTACTGACATATCTAGGCCACATAGTTTTCTTCAGTAACAGTCAGTAATTAAAATTGGAAAAGGTAGTATATTTGTAGACTTATCCTTCAAGTATGTTCTTACAATAATTCCCTCAGGGTCCAGTCATATCATATGAAACATATACATAGGGGAAGACACAAGCTTGAAAGACAGCAATCCTTTCTGTGCATTAAAATAATCAGTAGAGTTGTCAGCACTTTCTGATAGTTTTGTTGTTTTTATTACTGTACTTTCCCTGTATATGTTCCTATTTTTATATCTTGTATTCACACTACTTTCCTTAGAGTCCAGGCACATCATGTGATATATATATATATACATAGGGTAAGTAGCACGTTTGAAACAGAGCAATCATTTCTCTGCATAAAGGTAATCTGTTAGGTTATGAACACTTTTTGCTACTACTGCTGTTTTTTTTCTTTCTTCAATTTCCTTGTATATACTCAAATTTGTATGTGGTGTTGTCTCTTTGTGTTTTGTCTATAATAATGCAATTATGTAGTAAGTGGGTTTTATTATCTACTTATCACATGTTTCACAGTATGCAAAAGTCTAATAAGAAAACAGTTATCATTTCACTATTCAACATGGCAAGTTTATGAATATTGCACCTCCATCATGTATGCTGCACACAATGCCTGTGTTTCTGCATGAGCACCTTAGTATACTGGATGGACGAATTAGCACTTGATATTTATTCCAATAATCCTTGACACTTTTGTTTATTAACATTACAATACGAAACCCTTGTACAGACTTTTCATGAAAGATAAATGCACATGTGATGTCATCAGTGATGTCATCAATGACATTTGTGATGTCATCTTTGATGTCCTGGGTGTTAGTCTTAGCAGTGCACGGTGGTGGCACGAGTTATGGTTGCTTATCTTACCATAACTGGCGAATTTCAAGGGTTTTTCGGTTTTACTTGGAACCATAACGTCCCTTTAACAAAGTTTTTTCACTGAATTTCATAGGTTTTTAGTAGCACAACTTAACCATAAGGTCCCTTTAACAAAGTTTATTCACTGAATTTCATAGGTTTTTAGTAGCGGAACTTAACCATAACGTCCCTTTAACAAAGTTTTTTTCACTGAATTTCATAGGTTTTTAGTAGTACAACTTAACCATAACGTCCCTTTAACAAAGTTTTTTCACTGAATTTCATAGGTTTTTAGAAGCATAACTTAACCATAATGTCCCTTTAACAAAGTTTTTTAACTGAATGCCATAGGTTTTTAGTAGCAAAGCTTAACAATAGTAACTTTGACTTTATGTACATGTAATATGGAACATACTGAACCACTTCTACTGAATGTAATGTCCGCGAACATTTTTAATGTCCGCGGACATATTCGGACAACAGTACCACTACCTAATAAGTCTAGGGGGGGCATGTTTCATTGTTATATTACAACATGATAACATTTAAAAAATTCACAAAGTAGTACACATACATATTATATGTAGTAATACATAAGAAATGTAACCCATATATGTACCACACTAACCATTCATTTAAATACAATATATTCTAAAATGGAATATACCAAGAGAAGATAAATAGGCTTCCAACATAATTACCTGACAGACACTCCACAACTAAGACCAAGACCAGACCTACAGACTACTCAGAACATATCTTACCTGAAATAGTAAGTGTACATCATTTTACTCATATCTTTATAAACTTTCTGTATTAGATTTAAAAAAAAATATTATATATTTTTTTTTTCTCACAGAAATGTCTAGTACTCTGGAATGGCTAGAGGAGCACTTCCCGCATGACGAAATGTAAGAAAATAGTGAAGCTAATGGTACTCACTTTACAATATAAACCATGTAAGTGTTATTATTTTATATATATTTAACATATATATTTCTTTTTGTACAGAGCATACCAAAATAGAAAATATGTCTGAAGAAACTGTTATGGAAAACACGCTTGACAGCTTAAAAGAAAAAATGGATTTATTATTGAGCAATTTTAATAATTTGAAAACTTTTGTTGAGGATCATTTTAAAACAAAAACCTCATACCATTGTCCCACATGTACTTGTCCCCCTCACCATATCCCAGTCAATTATCCCCAAACCCTCTCCATAATCCAAAATGTTTTGATGAGACTTCCATCCCTTCTTCACCTGATATCAATCCTGTTGAAACCCCTAATTCTCCTGTTTTTGTTTCTGTTTCTGCCTCACCTTCTCTGTCATAAATTATTAATATATGTGAAATAAAGTAACATTTTTATATTGTGTTGTAATTACTTCCCATTTTTTATTTTTTAAAAAACAATGTAAATGTCCGCAGACAGCGCGGGTGTTCTGAAATGTTCGTAAATAAACGAAAATGGAGGTGTCCTGAAGAATACTATACCTGTGCGTATTGTTCGCTAGCAAGTTGAAACTGTTCTAAGAACCCAATTGGTGACCTGAAATGTTCGTGATTAAACGAAAATGGAGGTGTCCTAATAAAGAACACTATACCTGTCCGTACTGTTCGCTACCAAGTTGAAACTGTTCTAAGAACACAAGCGGTGTCCTGAAATGTTCGTAAATAAACGAAAATGGAGCTGTCCTGAAGAACACTATACCTGTCCGTATTGTTCGCTAGAAAGTTGAAACTGTTCTAAGAACCCAATTGGTGTCCTGAAATGTTCGTAATTAAACGAAAATTGAGGTGTCCTAATAAAGAACACTATACCTGTCTGTACTGTTCGCTACCAAGTTGAAACTGTTCTAAGAACACAAGCGGTGTCCTGAAATGTTCGTAAATAAACGAAAATGGAGGTGTCCTAAAGAACACTATACCTGTCCGTAGTGTTCGCTAGCAAGTTGAAACTGTTCAAAGAACACAAGCGGTGTCCTGAAATGTTAGTAATTAAACGAAAATGGAGGTGTCCTAAAGAACACTATACCTATCCGTACTGTTCGCTAGCAAGTTGAAACTGTTCTAAGAACACAAGCGGTTTCCTGAAATGTTCGTAATTAAACGAAAATGGAGGTGTCCTAAAGAACACTATACCTGTCCGTACTGTTCGCTAGCAAGTTCAAACTGTTCTAAGAACCCAATTGGTGTCCTGAAATGTTCGTAATTAAACGAAAATAGAGGTGTCCTAAAGAACACTATACCTGTTTGTAATGTTCGCTAGCAAGTTAAATGTTCTAAGAACACAATTGATGTCCTGAAAAGTTTGTAATCAAACAAAAATGGAAGTGTCCTAAAGAACACTATATCTGTCCGTAGTGTTCGCTAGCAAGTTTAAACTGTTCTAGAACATACGCGATGTCCAGAAATGTTCGTTTGATGTGTGACGCACTTTTACTTAATTCAGGACCCGAACACTGTCCGTAGAACATCAACGCGCATGAGCAAACCAATGTCCGTGCATTTGGTGTCCTGCGGACAGGAGCTTCCTTCGCCGACCATTTTGCGAAGGGATCATGTAACCGCGCCCATGCTGATCGCGTGTTCTCAATGCAGACACTTTTCATGTCCCCAAACAATTTAAAAGTACATTTTCGAGTAATCCACAATATTTTTCCATAAAAACTCATCATGGCACAAGTCCCACATAGTAATCCTGAGTTTCTACATATCTTTTGAAACTTTTTGAACCCTTTTTTTGTGTTTGATCTGTCCGCGGACAACGCGCATGTCCACGAACCGCGTACAAGCACCCCTATAAAAGACCACGCCCTAGAGCTTATTCTCATTGTGTTTCTGGCTATTCTTCAGAGCACAGCTATTTTTCCTGCAACTTGCTGATTCCACCATCGAGATGGCATCCCTGGCTGCAGAACTGCCACCTGGTGCTGCACCTGCTTCAGCACCACCCCCACCCCCTCCACCACCACCACGTTCCCAAGGACCTGAAGAGGGGAACAGGAGTGAGGATGCAGAGGAGGAAGAAGAGGATGATGAGAATGAGGTAGAGGAAATCCCTACTACCCGCACTAGACGTGAGTCTTGGGTGTGGCGGTTATTTTCCATTTATGGGAATGGTCCTAAGGCTCGTGCGAACCGTGTTATCTGCAATGAGTGCAAAATGATACTCAGTCGTGGGAAGCACGGTTCGTACAGCTTTGGGACCACGACCATGAAGCGACACCTGAGGTCATTTCACTCTGGGGCTATTCGCAAGGTTGTACCTTGCGAAGAACGTAGTAGGTTGATTTCCTCTACTTCATCCTCTGTTTCTGATCCTGTCACCACAAGGACTACCTCTGTGGGACAGCGTCTTCCTCAAGCTGCCTCACAGGCCATACAGAATTCTGATGACCCTTACTTTTCGAGGGTCACAGTTGTATGTATGTACTGTGACACAGTACTCTGCAGGGGGGAGCGACTTCGGAGTGCTTTTGAGACTATCGTCTCAGAGCACGAGAAGACCTGCTCACTACCCAAATAAAACCCACTCTACATCTTCCTCTCTCAGCTTGCCCTTTGTTATCCCTGTGGTTGGTGTCCCCCCCTTTAACCTCCTTTCCCCTCCTCTCCTAGTCTGTTGTGTCTAAAAAACCAAAAAAAATATAAAATTACAAAAATAAAAAAAAAATAAGGCTCTTTTCAGAGCCGCCTTTCACAGTTAAAAAATAGAAGTGAAGATAAATAAAGCAGGGCCCTTTGTATTTCTTAAAAGTCCGCTGACAGTTCGCGAACATTAACAAAAAAATGGGGTGCTACCCTATTGTTACCATTGCATTTTTCTCTGGGAGGAAGTGGTGGCTCTGAAAAGAGCCTTTGGGAGGTGTTTGTATGTCAAAAATTATAAATACTTAACACCTACTTCAAAATGGATGCTGT
Source organism: Ambystoma mexicanum (assembly GCF_040938575.1). NCBI lineage: Eukaryota > Metazoa > Chordata > Amphibia > Caudata > Ambystomatidae > Ambystoma > Ambystoma mexicanum. The sequence continues at coordinate 1,203,652,037 of NC_090934.1, read as the reverse complement.
ATTTCTAAAAAAGGTTGCAGTGCATTTTGTACATTTCTCAGAAAAATCTGATTGCCAGCATAAGTAAGATGGACTCCATCTCTGCGAAAAATGTATGTACTACGAAACATAATATTGTCATTGTGAAAAGAGGACATGCCAAAATCTCTTAGAAATGCACAAACAGCCTTATTAACATTGCGCCTTGCTTTTTCCATTTGTGGACCAAATGAAGAAGAACGAAGCCACATTTGCCTCTGCGCAATCCGTGAAAATATTACTTGAGAATTAGGAAACATGTCCATGACTTTCCCAAGTCCTTCTTTCATAGCAAATTGCAAAGAAATTCCATACACATGTCCTAAACTGTTCCCTCCCCTATGAATTACAATTATGTCTGGATGTTGCTTTGTTTCCAAAGTAACACAGAGAGGTAGCAAGTCCAACCACTTCATTCCACATACTCCATGCCAGTGTACTTCCACATGTGGAAATCCAAGATCTACAGCTACTCCACAGCTTTGTGCATGCACCTTCAACCAATGTATCCATGAATCTCCCAAAATCCAAACAATCTGTTTTCTGAAACACACAGCCATAGCTATCTGTTGTTCTCTCAGCAAAAAGAGTATCTGAGAAATTCTCTCCTGGCACAACACACCCACTAAACTTTCCTGACCAATCCCTTTCACTGCTCATTCTCATTTGCATGAATTCTGAAACCCAAAAATCCCCGGATGTAACTCCCGATGTCTGCGAACTACCGCCATGTACGCGAACATATCGTAACATGAACAGCCCTTCTACCATTTCCACTTCACTCTCTGTGCCATTCCCTCATTGGATGTAGCTAAGAAATCACATGACCATGCACCAATACCATTCAAGACCTCTACATCTAACTGCATCATCATAGATTAGCACCGCAAATGTACTGTGAATCTCTCTGAGTACAAGTGTCATACCATTGGCAAGCACCATCCACAAGAAATACTGTACAAGTCTCCAAGATTTCTACTTGCAGCTCCATGCATATCCATATGCATGAACACAAACTGCAGGTAATTCATATTTTCTGTACAGTACATGAACACATTTTCAAACTGACTTTTAGCTTGTGTAATCTGTAAAATGAATCTACTGTCTTTTTTTCCAATTTCCTAAAATCAACTATGATATGATATGATATGATATGGCATTTGTAACGCGCCTATACACAAGTGTTTCAAGGCGCGACGAGGCAGGGAGGGGGAACAAGGGGAAGACAGACAACGATCCTACTAGGCCAGGTGTCATTTAGATCGCGCAAGTGCAGGGGTAGGGGGGAGGGAAAAGTGCAAGGGGAAGGGAAGGGGGGGAAGTGCAGTACAGGGTAAGTAGAATAAAAAATAAATAATAGGGCCAGCTGGTGGCAAGTGCAAGGTAAATGCAGACAAGTGCTGGGGAGGGGGGGCTGTAGGGATACAGAGACAGTCCCACAGTGCAGAGGTTGCCAGGGAGGCAGTGCAAGTGGAGAGTGGCTGGGCCAAGGACCGAGGTCGGAGAGAGTGGCCCAGTTGCAGATTCAGTGCAGTTTCAGTGAAGAATTTAGGAGGGGAGAGGGAGAGAGAAAGCAGAAGCAAAGAGGAAGGTGTTGAGGTGCTTCCTGAAACGGAGACAGTTCTCCTCAAGCTTCAGGGAGGCAGGAAGGCTGTTCCAGAGGGAGGCCCCTGCCACAGAGAGAGATCTACCCTCAGCTCGTTGCTTCGAGAAGCGGCTGACCCTGAGGGAGTTTTAGACGGATGAGCGAAGGGCTCGGGAAGGAAGATATTTAGGAAGAGAGAGTTGAAGGTATTTAGGCCCCAGGCCCCAGAAGGCCTTGTGGACAATGCAGAGGGTTTTGAACTTAATCCTCGCAGCCACTGGGAGCCAGTGTAGAGATTTCAGTCCTGGAGAGATACGGTCCCTGGGCTTGAGGCCAAGGACAAGTCTTGCAGTCCTGTTCTGGATGAGTTGCAGAGGGCGGAGAGTGGAGGCAGGCAGATTAAGATAGAGGCTGTTACAGTAGTCCAGCTTCGAGAGAACCAGGGCTCAGGAGACAGTGAGCTTCTGGGGGAAGGAGAGGAAGGGAAGAATACCTCTGAGGAGGTGCAGCTGGTAGTGTGACTTCTTAGAGACGTCAGATATATGAGGAGAGAAGGAGAGTGTGGAGTCGAAGATGACCCCGAGGTTTTTTGCCTTGCAGGTAGGAGCAGGAAGAGGGCCAAGAGAGGCTGGCCAGAGAGCTGCAGGGAAGGAGGGAGTGGGTGTGCCGATGAGTAGAATCTCAGTCTTACTGGCATTAAGGCAGAGGTAATTGGCGGCACACCATTCCTGGATAGCAGACAGACAGTCAGAGATGAGGGAAGGAGAGGAGGAGGCCGAGGGTAGCCTGAAAATGAGCTGGGTATCGTCCGCATAGCACTGAAAGTTGGGGCAGAGAGCGGTGATGCAGTGGGCAAGAAGTGCCAGATACTGGTTGAAAAGCCAGGGAGAGAGATTAGATCCCCGGGGGACACCACAGGTAGAGAAAAAGATGTCAGAGAGGAAGGACCCCAGTTGGACCTGGGAGGGTTGATTGGAAAGGAAAGAGGTCAGCCATGCCAGAGCATGACCAGTGATACCCAGGTTATCACGGAGACGGTTGAGCAGGATGGCATGGTTGACAGTGTCAAAGGAAGAAGAGAGATCGAGCAGAATGAGAACACACGGAGTGCTGGAGTCGAGGTTCGAGAGCAGGTCCTCACGGATGTTCAGGAGAGCAGTTTCCGTGCTTCTGGCAGCTCTGAAGCCAGATTGATGGTCATGAAGACTACCAACAGATTCAGCATGGAGGTTAAGCTGGGAGATGGCCAGTTTCTCCAGGAGCTTGCCCAGGAAGGGAGTGATGGAGATTCGGCGATAGTTAGTTGGGCAGGAGGGGTCGGAAGAGGGTTTGTTAAGAAGAGAGTGCACAAGGGAGTGCTTAAGGGGGGATGGGAAGACTCCAGAGGTGAAGGAGTGGTTGCAAAAGTCAGCCAGCGCAGGAGCCAGGGAGTCGATGTGGTCCTTGATAGTTTTGGAGGAACAGGGGTGAACCTGTTTAGACGAGACCTTCATAGATCGGACTTGTCTGGAAACCTCGTCAGCAGAGAAAAGGGGAAAGGCAGAGAAGTAGGGAGGAGGGGTGGCTGCAAAAGGGCCGGAGGAAGAGCCGGGAAGAGAGGGAGGGAGGTGATAGGAGGAGAGTGAGGACAGGATGTCCTGAGTTTTAGAGATGAAGTGAGAGGCCAGTGCAGTGCAGAGGGCCTGGGTGGGGACAGGAGAGGTAGAGACTGCAGCAGGGTTGGCAAGCTCCTTGCAGATTTTAAAGAGTTTGGCCGAATTGTTAGATGCCGCAGAGATGCGGGCTTGGATAAGGGCTCTCTTCTTGGTGAGAACGGAGAGACGGTATTGCCTTTGGAGCAGGCGGCAGGCCAGTTTGTCAGAGGATGAACATGAAGCACGCCATTTCCTCTCTGCCACCCTGCACTTGCGTTTTAGGGTGACGAGATCCGAGTCATACCAGGAGTTACATTTGGCTTTGGGCTTCAGGCGGATTCTCATGACAGGGGCAAGGATATCAAGAGTATCAGATATAGCAGAGTGGAGAGTGGCGAGGGCTGTGTCAGGGTGGGAGTCAGCCGAGGAGGAAGGGGGGGCGAGAAGGTAGAAGCGAAAGCCACAACTGACACGTGCTTCATGGGTCGGATGACCGCGAAGTTGGGTGGCAGTGATGAGGGTGGCTTTGCCTGTGGGGTAGGGAAGGTGAGGTGGGAGGATAGGAGAAAGTGATCACTCCAGGAGAGAGGAGTGGAGAGAGGGACAGAGAGGGGAAGGTCAGAAGAGATCAGAGCATCAAGAGTATGCCCTGCAGAATGGGTCAGCCCAGACGGGAGAATAGAGAGTGAGAGAGAGTTGCAGAGGTCGCGAAAGAGTCCAGAGGGAGGACAGGAGGCATCAAGGTGGATATTGAAGTCTCCAAGAAAGAGGAGTTGAGTGGTTGAGGACAGGAGTGAGGAGGAGAGGTCAGCCCACTCAGAGAGGAAGGAGGAAATTTGACCAGGTGGCCGATAGATAGTAGCCACGGTAAGAGAATGGCTAGGAGAGAGAGAGAGTCGGCAGACAAGACATTCAAAAGAGGAGTAGGTCTGCGTAGGAGTGACAGTGGCAGGAATCCACTCAGGGAAGATAAGGGCCACACCCCCCCTGAACGGTTGGGCCTGGGCACGGAGAGGATCTTGTAACCGTCAGGTAGGAGTGTGTCAAAGCTGGTGACAGAGCTGGCCGTGAACCATGTCTCAGTGAGACCGAGGACGTCCAGGTCCAGTTCCTCAAGAAGGCGACAGATATCAGAGGAATGTTTGGTAGCAGAGCGAGTGTTAAGAGTGGCAATGTGGAGAAGGTTGCCATCCTTGAAGGACTTCCGGGGAGGGGTACAGATCAGAGGTACGCCCTGCGGAGGTGAAGAAGAAGGAGGTGAAGAAGGAGCAAGAGAGGGTGCAGGGGGGGAGGGTAGAGGCAAGGTAGCCGAGGACAGAGGAGGGGGGACAGCAGGAAAGGAAAGGAAGTTGATGAGGCATGGGAAGCGTCTATCAAAGAGGTGAAGGTTGGCCTGAAGGCCTTGGACCAAGACGGTCCCATTAGCGTAGACATTAATGATGGCCTTAGAGGAGTGGAAGGGGGCCAAGAGGACATCCCAATGGGTGCCACCATTAATGGGAGAAGAGGAGAAAGGAGAGAGCACAGAGACCATATGAAGGGTCCATAGGTCAGGCGAAGGCACGAAAAAGAGGATGTCAGTGAGAGTTTCCTTGGAGCAGGCACTGGTGTAGGTGTCAGCAATAGGGAGGCCTGGGTTGGAGCCCAGGATGTCCTTTTTAAACTTTTTCCTACCAGATTTAGTGAGGAGAGCAGGATAGTCAATAGAGAAGCAGTGAGAGAAGATAGGCGAGATAGAGAGCACCATGGAATAGGAGGGAGTGGGGGGAAGACAGACGCGAGCACACGGATGGAACGGATAAGTGTTTATCACTTATAAACACTTATACTATTTACTTTCTTAATACACACACTATCAAATCATGTTAAACTAACATTTTTTAAATGAAATTTATTTACTGCATATATTGAAACAAAATTGCATGCATGCACACTCTATGTTCCAATCTCAAAAAATAATACTTAAACAATTACATTTATTTATTTATTTATTTATTTATTTGATTACTTTAATTTAAGCATGACATTAAGGCACTATTACCTAGAACAGCTTAGTTACAGAAATGGTGGTATTCAGTGGTACATTATGAATTTCACAAGACATACTAAAGATATGTTGTTTGTTACAGTTACTCATTGCAATACAATGTGTTCATTAAGAATATATCATATGTATTGAACTGTTGCAACATATCTTATGTGATCATGATAGTTTTAATGGTTTTAAGGAAGGCACTGAGGATTTCAATTAAAAAAATCAATATCTAAATTAAAAACAATGCTGTATACAAACAAAATTACTAATTTGTTTCTTTTACAATTGCAGTGAAAACCATTCTCCTGAAAAGAAGCAGCCAAATTTCAAGAACAAAGAAGAACTAAGAATTAAACTGCCCATTTTAGAAAAAAAGTAAGTAGAATATCACCATAATATTTGTATTATTACTCAAACATACTGTAAAGTTAATTCATGCTATTTCTGTGCCTAAAAATAGAGATTGTGCACCATTCTGTCCAAAAATCCCCATGTCTTAAACACCGATTTACAGCCAGAATGCCGCACAAATTCCTACTTTTAGACACACAAATTACCCAACTCAACCGCTAGAATTTTCATATTATAGAACAAACAACTGTTTTTATTGTATACATTAGATTTACTATTTGTACTTCTCCACACCACTAGCTTATTTGTTTCTGTCATCTGAACCTGAGTTTAGTAACATATTAATTGAACAATACACATCCCTACTAGTTGTAGTGCCCAATGCACAATCAGACACCATTACATACATCATCTTACTCAAACACTCATGCACACAGCACACATACATTGCAGAACACCACAACCCATACCTTCTTTATTTTTTTCAACAGACCCTAAAGAATGCCTACCAAAAGTCAAGTCTGTAGAAAGCAACGCAGAAGTAGAACAAATGAGAATAAAAGTGTCCAACATAAGCATCCATCTCTAGCAGAATTTGTAAAAAAAGTTCAAACAAAACAGCTAATACAGTCATTTAGTGAAACACAAGAAGTTTCAAGTACAAAAACTTTGCCTTGTCTATCAAAATGTAAAACAAACCAAAAAACAATTAACAGAAAATCAGCTATCACTACAGATAAAACTACTTCTTTAAATTTTAATATAGTGCAAAGTAAGCATACCAAGAAAAGTATTTTAGCCAAAATGTTCCGTCACAAAGTCCTTCAAAATCTTATAAAAACAGTAGAGAAATCAGGTTCAATGCTTAAAACTTATCGTAGGAAATTAATTTTAGAAGCGTTGATAGTGCAATTCTTCTCAAAAGAAAGTTATTTATTTTAGTGTTAAACAAAATGAAACCACTAACAAAACTAATAACTAAATTACAAAAAAGACTTCTCAATAAACAAAATGTCAACAGAAAGAACTTCTTAAGTATCTGCAGAGGTGAATGGAGTCACACTACGAGCACAGAACCATACTTTAATGAAGAAGCATACAAACAAAAACAAACAAATACAATTGCGTACATAGCAGTGGTCGAGGTTATGAAAAAGTGAATAATACCATAATGGAACAAGAAGTACTCCTTACAAAAATATGCCCTGAAAACTTAGAATTACCCCTCCATTCAACTGAATCAGAACGTCTAGTGTACAAATGGCCATGCACGTCAATATGTAACATTCCTAAACAATTTTTCAAGTCTTTATGCCAATTCCTCAATCAATGTAAAAAGCAAAGACAAAATCAAAATTAAAATACTGCAAAATATGGATACCTGTCCAGTGCGCAAATACACAGGACTACAAGGACATTCATTGGCCTGCATTACAGGACCTACTTGTAAAACCACCTTCCATGATATCAAAAGAATATCAACACATCATTCAACTATAAGAAATCTAGTCTATAAACTGTACTATGATAAAAGTCGTGCTTTAGCACTAGCAAATTTAAATAACATTCTTCTACATGGTACAGCAAAAGACCTACTTCAAGAAATTGACTATATCCAGAAAAAATATTTTGGAAGTGAAAGCCATTTACAGAATGAAATAGCTTTAAACCAAATTAGCAACAATTCTACACATGGCAACCTTTTGCTAAACACATACAAAAAAGAAATACTAAAATTTAAAAGTACATCAGCTGAAGTACCAAACCATGTATGTGTATGTTGCCGCAGAACTTTTTATAAACGTAACATGAAAACTGTAGACCTATCATATAAAATAGAAGACAATGAAGATTCTAAATGGTTTGAATTAGCTCTCTACCTTGTAGCAGAAAACAAATACGAAATAAGTGACCCCTTAATACTTTGCAGTTACTGCACTACAAAACTTGACAACAACCAAACTCCTTCATGTGCTATCACAAATAATTTGGAATTATACCCACTACCAAAACCCCTACAACAACTTAATTTATATGAGAGCATCATAATTCAAACAGTACACCCATTTCAAGCAATAATACGCCTTCAACCAAAAACAGTAAAATTACCTCCCTCTGAATTGGTAAAAAGCATTCATGGAAAAGTAGTTTATTTACCATCAGATCTAAAAGAAAATGTGCATACTCTAGGAGTGCAACGTCCAATGCAGCAATCTTTAATTATCTTAGTAAATGGAGTACCTACAAAAGACAAAAAAATATGGCAACAGCTGGTAGATTTACATAAAGTGAGACAAGCCTTACAATATCTTAAAGAGAATAATGAATATTACAAAGAAATTAATATTGAAGAAAACTTGAAAGATACAACTGAAATAATTCAAGAAGCACAAGAAGCTGGTCAATTTGAGCTACTAGATCCTGCTACAATATCAAATACTTTAGACCATTGTACAATTCATCCTTTGCACTCTAATGACACCACAGAAGATGCACTGGAAACACACCAAATGTGTCAAACAAAAGGATCACCTATCAGCATATGGGAAAAAAGTATAGAAGCACATGCTTTTCCTCTACTCTTTCCTACTGGCAAAGGAGGAAGGTATGATGATAGACCTAGTCAAATATCAGCTTCAGAATACCGCTCATTACGGATGTATTCTGAATATCCCAGATTTAGACAAAATGTGGAATACATATTCCACCTACTCTTTGAAAGTGAACTAGCAACTTTATGTTACGGAGTTGCACACATATTAAAATCAGGATCCCACTTTCAAAATATGACAGCTACACAATTATTACAAAAAGTGCAACAAAAGGATGAGATTTTACAATCAAATATTACAAATCTATTAGCAAATATGTGTGGTACTAAAGAGTACTGGTTTCTACGTCACAGAGATGTACGTTGTATGATCAGAAACCTTGGCCCACCCACTTGGTTTGTTACATTAAGTTGTGCAGAATATGCATGGGAAGATTTACATGATTTCCTACGCATATCAAATAAAAACAAAACAAACATAGATATACTAACAACAGGAGAACTTTGTTCTTTGGATCCTGTTAATGTTTCAAGATATTCTCACCATCGCTTCATTGCTATGCTACATTTTATTTGTAATAAAACTGTTCCTTCCCTTGGAGAAGTGCAACACTTCTTTTGGAGAAAAGAATACCAAGCCAGAGTAGCACCACATATCCACATGCTTTTATGGATTAAAGATGCACCTAAATTTGGTCAAGACAGTGATGCCACTGTTTTACAGTTTATTGAAAAATATGTCACTTGTGAAATTCCATCAGAATCCACAAATAGTGATCTTCATGCACACATTTTACAATTTCAAAGTCATAAATGTGGCAAATATTGTTGTCGCAAATACAAAAACAAAGGGAAATACTACACCAAATGCCGATTTGGTTTCCCTAGACCAGTTACAAATACAGGTCAAGTGAACAACCTCATGTCTTCAGTTAGACATAGTGTTAAAGGTAAGTCACCTAAAAATACATATTACATAAAAAGAAAAGAAGAAGAAAAATATATCAATGATTATAATGCAATCATTGCCCACTTATGGAATGCAAACATAGATGTGCAGTACATTGCAGACAATTCTACTGCAGTTGCACGATATGTCACAGCATACTTAACCAAAGCAGAAAAGACAGAGCTCCAAGACCTCTGGAATGACCTGTCATCAGATAAAACAGTGTCTCAGAAATTATACAGCTTGGGCATAAAAATGCTCTCCCATAGAGAATGTGGATCATATGAAGCAGCTGATCGTTTAACTGGTACTGCAGTGTATGGTAAATCTGAAAATATAGTATGGCTAAGTCTTGGTCCAGCTAAATCTAGAAAAAGAGTTCTAAAAACATACGAAGATATAGAAGCAATAGCCAAACATGATCCCAACAGCCAAGACATTTTAAAAAACAATTTATTGGACACATACTACCCAAACAGAAGTAATACTTTGGAAACCATGTGTCTATACCACATAGCCCAAAACTACAAATACAAAAATAATATAAAACCTGATGAAAAAAAGGTAAATACAGAGTGACAAACTGTGAAGGCAGTTTAGTTAAACTCACTAAACCAAATTTAATTAATCATATCAAATTGTCATTGAAGACTCCTCAACATAAAGAAATATATTACATGTCCCTGCTACAACTCTTTAAACCATGGAGAAAAGAAGAAGAAATAGTAGAAAACTATGATTCATATGAAGATGCTTTCAAAGCAAATGAAAGCACTATAACTGATGTAAACTTTACACAATACAAAACAATGGTGCACAATGAACAGCAACACGAAGAAGAACTCCAGGCCCAACTAGATAAAGACACTCCTGACTGTAGTCAACCTTCTGTAACAGGAAGCCAAGAACCACTGGGAGAACCACTAATAATAAATGAGGCAGAATTAGCTATGATAGAAGTAGAAAACACCATCTGTCAGTATGAAGATAAAGAAGACTTAACTATACTACAATCAAAACTAAACAATGAACAACGTAGCATTTTTGAAGAAGTAACAAAACAAATTGCACATGGTGTACAACATGAAAATAAAGAATGTTCCTGCCATAATTATAAACCTTTACTACTGTACGTCAGTGGTGAAGCTGGTTCTGGCAAAACATTCCTAATCAAAATCATCAGTAAATTCCTTCAACAATTGACTAACAACAAACTTTCAGCTGTTGTCACTGCCCCCACAGGTTTAGCTGACTACAACATAGGTGGTGTCACTTTACACTGATTACTACTATTGCCAGTAGAACACCAGAACAAATTAGACTATTACAAACTTTCTGCAGAAGCTGCAATGGAACTACGCAGAGTATTAAAACAAATGAAAATGCTACTGATAGATGAAGTGAGCATGGTCTCCAACCTAATGTTGGCTTTGATTCACCTCAGATTACAAAAAGTACTGAAAACAAACTATGAAGAGCTCTTTGCAGGAAAACACTTTATTGTTTTCGGAGATCTTCTTCAATTGTCACCAGTAAAAGGTGAGCCTATTTTTAAAACATTAGGACACAAACTCTGCCGTAAAACTGTTGGCAGCATTGGAAATGTCAACCTTTGGCAACATTTCCAATACAGAGAATTAACAGAAAACCTGCGGCAATCTGCAGATCTCACTTATGCCAACATCTAAAAAGTATCAGAGTTGGTATACTCTCTAAAGAAGCAGAAACAATATTGAAAACCCGGCAAATTAATGCACTTTATGGTGATAATGCATGTGCTACAGATGTTATGGAACAATTAGCCCACAAAAATGTCAATTGTATGGCCTTAATGCCAACTCTTGCAAGCTGTTTCAAATTCAATGAAATAATGTTAAGTAAAGAAATGCAACCAATAATGGAAATTAGCGCCACAGACAAACTAGATGTACATGGTATGAGACTACCTATGTGTGACCAAGCCACAACAAGACTAAATAGTTTAGAAAAATCAATCTCAAACACAGCAGGCTTAGAAAAGATATTAAAATTATCCTTAAATTACAGAGTAATGCTTAAATGTAACCTTGACATGGACCAAGGACTAGTTAATGGAACATTGGGTACAGTTGTTGGCTTTCAAACATACCCATGTGACAACAAAATTCAGTTTGTCAATATACTCTTTGACAAACTTTCAGAAGTTAAAAGGATAGAACGCTCAACAGCTCGATTCCTTCTCTTCAAAGACATGTATGTACGCAGAGAACAATTTTCTCTAACTCTTGCATACGCAGTCACGATTCATAAATCACAAGGTCTTACCCTAGACAAAGCAATGATAGATATTGGTAACACAGTCTCTAAAAAAGGCATGAGCTACGTAGCACTATCACGCTTACGTACACTTGACGGTCTATTTCTAATCAACTTTGATGCAAGTAAAATAAATGCTGATATTCCTTGCATTTTAGAATACAATAGACTTCGCTCACTATACACTCCCCATCTAAACACATATTCTGTTCCACAAAAAGTAAAACATTATAAAAGAAAAATAAATCAAACAGAAAAGCAACAGGATGTCACTGCAAATCCTCCAAAGAGCGTAAAAGAAAGTAATACTTCATCAAGTACCACAAGCAAAAAAGAATCAATTAGGGAAAGTAAACAAGGTACTTCTTCAAAGAAGGAAGACAAACTCCAAAAAAAGCAGTCAGATACAGAACTACCTGGTCCATTTAAACTCTCAAATATAGTTGGTGTAAGTTGCTACGCAAATGTAGCAATGAATATTCTATTTCAATTACCACCAATTGTTGAGAACATTTACTTACACAGTACAGACCCATTGTGTTTGCAAATGTTAGTACTTCACAGAAATGCAGCAAATAATCCTGACAACACGTATAGTGTTTATGGAATAAGACAACAATTGGACTACTGTGCTGGAATGGTGAAATTCACTATAAACTCACAGGAAAATCCACAAGAATTTCTAATGTACTTACTACAAGTACTGGAAAACAAAAAAATACCTATAAATGAAATCTTCCAGATTTCATACATGTGGAAACATACATGCACTCTCTGCAACAATGTGACACAAGAAGAAATCCCCAATGAACGCTTCGTATATATATCAATACCTAATTGTGAATCCATTCCATTTCAGCAACTTGTACAAAATGCAAACCATGGTAGATTATGTTCTACCTGCAATTCAGATAATCGCTCCACGTTAGTAATACAAACACATAGTAAATACGTAATACTAATGCTTCTACGTTGCAATGCAGATGGTACCAAAAACAAGTGCAAGCTGACTGGATTCGCACATGGTCAAATATCACTTGGTAAGAAAACCTTCACAACAATAGGTATAATCTACCACGCAGGAGCCACAACCAATTCAGGGCACTACACTGCATATATAAAAAAGAAATATGGATGGTTTCAATGTAATAATAGTACCATTACTCTAAAGCAGAGATTACCAGCAAATCTTACAAACGCTTATTTAATGTTCTTAAAACCAAAATTTGATAACTAAACTGTACTTAAACCTCAAGTAAACTTGTAGTAAAAAATATAAACTGTTGGAATATTCCAAAAGCTATCTAACTGCCCAAAGATTCTACAACAATTAATCACATAAATGAATACCACTAAATTAGGGCAAAAGATAGACAATTAGAATACGCCAATTGGTATCTAACTGTCCCAAAATGTAACAATATCCAAACAGATAAATCAATACCACTAAAATATATCAAAAAATAGACAGTTAGAATACGCCTACTGGTATCTAACTTCTCTATAATTTCATAATATCCAAACAAATAAATAATATGTTACTGCTCCAAAAAAATGCAACAACCCAATGTATAAAGCATTAGCCAAAAACAACAAATGAACACTGAAAACAAACAAACAAATAAATTGTAGCATAACAGAAAAAGGGTATTTTTTTTAATCCAACATGGATTTTTTTTTCTCCCGCAGACCCAATGATTTTAGCAACGAACACAGAAACTGAGCAAATTGCACAGTACTCTGGTTTGTAATCTACTAAATATGAGGGTCCAAAAAAAAAAAAGTTGATTATACAATGTAAAAAGTCATTACAAAATACTAATACTAACATGCTATTTTCTTTTATCACAGAAATTAACAAGAAATACATGTACTCCAGTCACTAAACCAAACAGTAAGTATATTATACACTCTATGCCCTGGCCACCATCACAGCATATCACACCCATAGTATCTTATAACTTTGTTCCTTATAAGTTTGTTTTTGACCCAAAGTTATAAGCAACTATAAATGTGATATGCTGCGGTGGTTGTGGCCAGGGCATAGAGTGCCGGGTGCATGGCCATTTGGCCATGCACCCGGCACTCTATGCCCTGGCCACAACCACCGCAGCATATCACACCCATAGAGTAAAACATTTCAACTATGGCCTATGGAAACTTTTAATGTCCGCGGACATTACCAGTGTTCTTAGAACACTTTCAATTTGCCAGCGAACAATACGGACAGCGTCTTCAGAACACCCCCTACGAACATTTCAGGACAACGCGAAAGTTCTTAGAACACTTTCAACTCCACAACGAACAATACGGACAGCGTCCTCAGGACACCCCCTACGAACATTTCAGGACAACGCGTGTGTTCTTAGAACACACCCCCATTTTGTTTATGTGCGAACAGTTCTGGACAACGCGAGAGTTCTTAGAACACTTTCAACTTGACAACGAACAATACGGACAGCGTCCTCAGAACACCCCCATTTTGTTTATTTGCGAACATTTCAGGACACCCCGAGTGTTCTTAGAACACTTTCAACTTGCCATCGAACAATACGGACAGCATCTTCAGTACACCCCCTGCGAACATTTCAGGACACCACGAGAGTTCTTAGAACACTTTCAACTTGACAACGACCAATACGGACAGCGTCCTCAGGACACCCCCTATGAACATTTCAGGACAACGCGTGTGTTCTTAGAACACACCCCCATTTTGTTTATTTGCAAACATTTCAGGACACCGAAACAGTTCTTAGAACACTTTCAACTTGCCATCGAACAATACGGACAGCGTCTTCAGGACAACCCCTACGAACATTTCAGGACAACGCGTGAGTTCTTAGAATCCACCCCCATTTTGTTTATTTACGAACATTTCAGGACACCGAGACAGTTCTTAGAACACTTTCAACTTGCCATTGAACAATACGGACAGTGTCCTCAGGACACACCCTACGAACATTTAAGGACGCCGCAAGAGTTTGTAGAACACTTCAGGACAACGCGTGTGTTCTTAGAACACACCCCCATTTTGTTTATGTGTGAACATTTCAGGACAAAGCGAGAGTTCTTAGAACACTTTCAACTTGACAACGAACACTAAGGACAACGTCCTCAGAACACCCCCATTTTGTTTATTTGCGAACATTTCAGAACACCCTGAGTGTTCTTAGAGCGTCTTCAGGACACCCCCTACGAACATTTAAGGACACCGCGAGAGTTCTTAAAACACTTCAGGACAACGCGTGTGTTCTTAGAACACACCCCCATTTTGTTTATGTACGAACATTTCAGGACAACGCGAGACTTCCTAGAACACTTTCAACTTAACAACGAACAATACGGACAGCTTCCTCAGAACACCCCCATTTTGTTTATTTGCGAACATTTCAGGACACACTGAGTGTTCTTAGAACACTTTCAACTTGCCATCGAACAATACGGACAGCGTCTTCAGGACACCCCCTGCGAACATTTCAGGACAACGCGAGAGTTCTTAGAACACTTTCAACTTGACAACGAACAATACGGACAGCGTCATCAGAACACCCCCATTTTGTTTATTTGCAAACATTTCAGGACTCCCCGAGTGTTCTTAGAACACATTCAACTTGCCACAGAACAATACGGACAGCGTCCCCAGAACACCCCCATTTTGTTTATTTGCGAACATTTCAGGACACCCCGAGTGTTCTTAGAACACATTCAACTTGCCACAGAAAAATACGGACAGCGTCCCCAGAACAACCCCATTTTGTTTATTTGCAAACATTTCAGGACACCGCGAGTGTTCTTAGAACAGTTTCAGCTTACTTGCATACAAAACGGACACATATTGAGTCCTCAGAACAACCCCCATTCAGTTTATTTAGAACATTTCAGAACACCTGTGATGGCCGCAGACAAATCGAACACAAAAAGAACGTCTACCACATAAAAAAGCACAACAATGAACCTATCTCATACCCTTCCATCCTCCCCAAACACTCCTACACATCAACACACTCTACTAAATACACATTTAGAACAAACTTTCACCGCGCTGTCCGTGGACGACCGCGAATCCAAGAGGGCGGGCGCTACCGAAAATCTGACGTGCTTCACGCTTAACACGTCCAATCAGCGAACACGTCGCATGTCCGCGGACATCATGCAAGCCGATTGGCCAATCAGGACACTGTCCGCAGAGCGAACAGGGAAGTGTGTCCGCGGACCGAACACAGATATCACAAATTTTTTTTACCTACTTTTTGTTCATTTTAAAAACAAATACTGAACAGATTTTCACCAAATTTGCAAAAGCACGCTTTCGGGACCAAGCCGCTGCTCCTGGTCCAAATTTGGTGAAAATCCATCCAGTGGTTTGGGCTGTAGGCACGAGCAAAATAAATTTCCCATTCAGTCTATGGGAAAAAAAAAAGTTTTGGGACCCCCCTATAACTTTGCCCCCCCCCCTGTACGAACCCTCACCAAACTTTGCAAAAAAATTCAGAGTGGCCCATATACTTTTTTTGCAAAGTTTGGTGAGGATTCGTCCAGGTGGAGCAAAGTTATAAGCCGCCCAAAAAGTGCTCTTCCTATGGAAACAGCAATTTAACCATAACTACATGGCCACTAGCGTGGCCATGTAACATATATATATATACATATATATATCTTCAGTCTATAATAGGCAGGTAGGCAGGTTCAAACAGACACTGTATCACTGTAGCTTAGACACAGTGTCACTATTATGTTGTTCATGAAACACTATGAATTATACAGTCGGCTGGAACGTGTGTGTTGAATTGTCAATGATTCTGTAGTTGTGAACCAGAATAGATTGGTAAATATATGTATGCATTACTGTCTCCCACTTTGTTTATACTTTTGTACTAGTCTAAACTTGGATGTTTTTCTTGGTTTTCGTCACACATGCCTCCAGCATATTTGCATGTGTACAGCAATTGATGTATGTGTTCTTTGATGAGATTACCTTGACTTTTACTGAATAAATGTGCAATTTACACACATTTTGGAGATTTAGCACAAGAGTGCTCTGTTCTAATAAATTACAGAACAAATGCAAGGACTTGTAATATGTAAAAAGAATATTACCTAATGCCTAGATTGCTCCACAGAGACAATGATTTAACTCACTTGTAGCAATTTCTTGTTTTTCCTGTCGGGACTCCTTTTTGTTGTATTTAATGATATTCTACTGGCTATTTTCCCTTGGATTACAAAAGCCGTTAATCTTTCTTGTCAAGCAGGTGACATCCCAGTGGAATGAAAACAAGCTACTGTGATTCGCCTATTAAAAAACTCTCTTTAGATGCAGCAGTGCTATCCAACTATCGGCCTCTCTCTCTTCTTCCTTTTTTCTACGAAGCTCCTGGAGTTTTTGGTGTCCCCTATTCTCTCCTCGTTTCTTGAATCTTCTGGCTTTCTGAATCCTTTTCAGTCAGGCTTCCTTCCAGGAAAGGACAAAGAGAGTGTATTAGTCTCAGTTTTGGATGATCTGGCCATGATGGTAGACAGTGGAGGCTTTGATATTGCTTGATCTATCTGCCACATTTGATACGCTAGACCACTCTATTCTACTGTCCCGCATGGCCGCAGATGGTCTCTCTGGCCATGTCCTGGCCTGTTTTTCTTCTTTCTTGTCTTACAGGAGTCAACGCCTGTCACTTCCTCTGTCAGGACTCCTACCAATTCCTGGTCCTTTTGGCAGCGATGGAGAAGAAGACATATTTGCAGGCTTTTTTCACACTCAAGATGGCGCTCTGTTTTTGCCCTTCCTTATAACGTAAGCAGAGTTCTAGTTTTTCCCAAGATGGCCACCAGGAGCCGTGCTGCTTTGCGGGATGAGTCCCTCAGTCGGACTGTATTTATGACAGCCTGAAGGTAACTCCCTGCATCGCTTTGCCTTTGCTAAGCCATACGGTGTGTTTCTCTGGAGCTCGGTGCACTTTTGTTTCACGCAGGCTCCATTGCTGATTCTGTTCACTCTCTCTCTATCTTGTTCCTTCCTTGGCTTCCCTTCCATGCTGGCTTCCCCGGTCCTGACCCGTATACTGCAGCCTTGCTTCTCTCAGCTGTTATCCCTCGCAGACGTGTGTCTTGTTCCATCCATTACTCTCTTATCTGCTTGCGATATACCGTTTCGGTGAACACCCAGCTCAGCCCATCAGCATCCTGCAGTGCTTACCGCTCTGTTGGTCGGCTCTGCCTTCTCTTCAATTGTTGCCAGCATTTTCGGCAGAACACCATCCAGTGAAATTTCCTACACTGCGGATCACTGTCTTGGCTTCTGAACTTCAGCTACCTTCCTGCACGCTATATGAACTTGTGATTTTCCCTACTTGTTTTTTTTCCCCTTGGGCCTTGCCCATTAAGTACACAACTTCCCTTTTCTAATATAAGGGAATACATTTTTCTTAGAGGATTTGTTCCGCTATCAGCATCCCCAGAATCTGGCGAATTTCTCAATACCTCAGCAGGTCAGTCTTGGACCTTACTTCTAATATCCTCCTTGTTGTTCTTCTACTCACTTGCTTCAGTGTAGTGTTCCCCAGGACTTGTCCTTGTCTGCGATGCTGTTAAACATATATGTTCAGCCTCTTGTCCACCTGATACTCTCGCATGGCTTCCAGTGCTACGCATACACTGATGAAAGGCAGATACTGGTCTGATTAGATTCGAACCAGCCTGAGGTGTCATTGCGTCTGTGCGCGTGCTTGCGGGCTGTGAAGGGGTGGGTGGATGACAATTGGTGCAGCTAAATGAGGACAAGACCGAGATTCTGTTGGTGGGTTTGGTCGCTGATCCTGCACTTTGGGTGTCTTCTTTCTGGCCTTCGGAATTAGGAAGCCTTCCCAACCCGGTGGCTGTGGTTAAAAATTCTGGGGGTAACTGTTTCGGCTACCCTCTCCATGTCCTCTCAGGTTGGGGCAACTTGCAAAGCTGGCCACTTCTTTCCAAAAATACTCTGCAAGGTGTGGCCCTTATTGCCTCCTTTGCCGTGTCCCTGGATGGTCTCGACCTTAGTATTGAGCCACATTGACTATTGCAATGCCCTCTATTTGGCTCAACCCTCGGGTCTTCTTCATTGGCTACAGCTCTTACAGAACTAAGCCGCCCGAGTGGCTATTTCCACCCCTTATGGTGCCCATTTCAGCCCTGTGCTCAGTGCCCTTCAATGGCCCCCAGTAGCTGAGAGGATTAAGTTGAAGGCATTGTGCTTGGTCCATCAAGCCTATTATCTCCAAGTTGCTGAGTATTTGCAGGACACATTTCAGCTCCACATTCCTCAACAAGCACTCTGGTCTGCTGCAATCCTCCTTGTTGTAGTTCTTAGGTTCTGTTTGACTAGAGTGGGCGGTCATGCCTTGTATGTGGCCACCGGTAAGCTATGGAACGACCTCCCTCTCACTTTGAGAGGTGTTTATAATCACTATAATTTCCGTCGTCATCTCAAGACACTACCCTTTTAGTGCTGAGCTGATCACCTAAACGTGCTGTCTCCATCGTGCCAAGATGCCTTGGGGCGAACGTGCATGTTATAAATTTGCTAGCATAACATAACATAACATAACATATACAGCTATCACCCAGTTAAAAAAAACTGAAAGACTAAGTGGGTCAATAGGCTTCCTGTGAAATTATACTAAAAGGTAGGGGGAACTAAACAAGCACCTGCTGGATTTGTTTCTTGATAATTGACAAGAAGCGGTGCTCCAAGAAGGGCAGAAGCAATGTGAAGTAACAGTTGGGCGTGACTGCCCCTTTTACAGATGGAGCAAGCCTGCTTTGCATACACTCTTTGCTCTTTCTCAATGGCATAGCAGGCTCAAAAACAATGGTGTGAAGGGTTTCCCAGAGCAATGCCTGTGGTTATCTATTCCTTACCTTCCACCTATCACCTTTCAGTGTTGTATGTGTCACCCTAGGTGGGACAGGAGCTGCTAGACCGAGAGAATGAAGCTATGTGTCACTGTTGATGCTGAAACATGAATGGGTTTCTTTTTGGGGGCTTGTGCAGAAGAGAAGTAGCAGCAGTTTGGGCTGCATTCCCCTTCTTGGGGTAGACCCGCTCCTGACTTGCATATGGCATTATTTGTCCAGTAATGGCAATGCAGTCTGCAAAACAATGGTTTGGAGGGTTTTTTAGAGCAATACCTGTGGCTGTGAAATGTTCCATGCTTGCTATCCATCATTCTTCAGTGTGGTGAAGCTCCCAGATGACCATCACCCATCAATAGTAATGGTGATACGTAAGAAAAAAGTAGATGGCCCTTACAATGTGGATTTCATCATTCGATCTCGCTAGTGAACACCAAGGTAAAAGTGTTGCCAAAGGTGTGCACCATTCAACTAATAGGGGTGATAGCTAAGGTGGTCCAAAGCAACCAAAATAGATTTGCACTACTTAATCCACAAGACAGAAGTTAAAGACGGTTTTCACTGTTCTAAAAATAGCTGTGCTAATAGAGACCCCCCTCCTAATAGACTGTTAGGGAATAAAAAAGAGACTCTACCCTGAGTAAAATTGGGCTTGTGTTTGTGGACCTGCAGAAGATTAACCTTTTTTGTTTTATTTTTGACCTGGGCCCTTTTGTTTTAAATGCAGCTAATACAGAGGATCGGAATCAGTGGGCTTCTGTTTAAACCATTTATACTTTAAAGAGGACAGACCAGAGTTTAGGGTGAATGCCACAAGATTGTATTGCCCTTCCAGCATGGTGGTTTTCAGCTTGACTGCAAAGTGGCAGGAACTTAGTGTTTGGTCTTTGAATCATTGCCAGTTTTTATAAATTCATTGCCTTTGTGTCTACCTGGCTCCCTGAGATCTTGGAGCTGAAGGTAGAGGAAGATCTTATCTATGGTGACAAAAGCTGCAGAACTAAAAGGCATCCCCAAATGAAGCCCTCAGACTCATCAGGGGGTTCAACACGTATTGTTAAATTGTCAGATGTGAGAGACAAGAAGAGAAAACTGACTGCTGCGGCAATGAGAGGTGAGCTTAAATAACATTAACACCAAATTCATATTTTTCCAGACTTGGCGCTGGGGAGTGAAAGAAGGAGGAAGAAGTGAATGGTACTTAAGAAAGTTTTCCTTGCACGGGTTGTTAAGGCTGGGTTGCTCAGACCAGCAAAGTTGAGGGTTTCCTGGAAGCAGAAGGAGCATCTTTTCTGGGACGTGGAGTAGGCTGAAGAGCTATTGAAGTTGATACCTGAGAAGGCTGTTGTGGCTGTTGACGGGAGTTGAGAAAACATTTGGGCAGTAGATGTTGGATTTGACTGGTTTGAATTGGATGGGTGCAGTATGGTCTAATTGTTTTTTTGGTGTGTGTAGGCCGCTGAAGCACTGAAATGCAGGGCTTGCAATTTCGTTGGACCCATGGTTAAGGGACAACTGAAAGTCTGCTTACTTACTCTTCCCTCTTCCAAGGGTGGATACTAGTTTTTGTGCAGAGGCTGGCGCGGATCCCCATTGCTGTGTTCTGTGTTGTGTGTTTACAATGTTTTTTATGCAAATATACCCGCCAAGATAGAGTTGACCTCCAGTGAGATCCCAGGAAAAAAGGACATAATGCAATGTTTCTGTGCTCTTAATGGTGGTCTCTTGTGTTGAGAGCTTTGCTCTTACTCTGTTATGTAAGAAAATAACAATAAAAATAGAATTTAAAAAACAAAAAAGGGGGAGGCAGGGATGCCCACTGTCTCATCTGTTATTTTCTGTGACATTGAAGCCCTTCAGGAACTGACTAATGGCTGCTCCGGCGCTGAAGGATTTTGAGGGGTTTGGGATTGAACGTCAATACGGGGATTTCCATCAGCTTTCCTGTCTCTCGCAGCTTCTGCAGGGCTTGTTTGCTTCATTCCAGGCTCCGATAAATTAGATGCTGCCTGTCAAAACCTGCAAGCACCCAGGAGTGTATTGTTGGTTCGTGTCATTGCCGCAGAATGCCCCGTTCCTTTGGCATCTTCCTCCTTCTTGGCTCTCAAGCCGGTTGGCTCCACCTCACTTGTTCCCGCCCTTCAGTTGCTCGGTCTGCACCAAGAGGAAGAGCTCTCTCCCACCAGCAGCACACCTCTGCTCTCTTCTTCTGCTCTTTAAATTTCCCAACCACAGGTGTGTGCACCCAACAACTAGAGAGCTCCTTGTGCTTGTGTTCTCCTTCACTCTACATTACTTGGCTTATCTTCCTCATCCCAGTATTTTGGTAGTTATGGGATTGGAAGTTATTTCTTGACAATTTGCACGATAAACCTGGATAAGTATTCTTATGAATGATTTGTATGTGAAATCTGAAAAGGTGTTTTCATATGTTTCAAAAGATTGATCTGAGTTTAAAGGTTGGCCTATGGGTCTTGGGAAAAGGTTTTCAATACCGTTTGTAGGTGGAGGAGATGTATGACAATATGCAATAAGGGTATTAGGGATGGGGGTTTCATCCGCAGAGGGAAAAGGAGCATGTCTCATCCAATGATGCCATGACACCTCCCAGAGGTTGTCTCCCCATGTGATCCTCCCTCATACAGCCACCCCCAGTGTCAGGATCAGGTAGCGGCTGCCGTCCCCTGGCCACAAGGGTGGAGTCACTTCTGGGAAAGGAGTGATGCCACTATTAGATTCCTCACAGTAACTTGGACAACGATGTGAAGCAATGGTCCGCATCTGTCTCCCTAATGGACCAGACAGCCCTTTTTAAAATAATTGTACTTCTTAAACTTCCGTAAGTATTTCAGAATACCCCCATGTAGAGCAGGAAAGCTATTTTAATTGATTGAGACAGTGCTGTGGATGCGTCTCTATGTTAATGAGCATCCAGCGTAGCACAAGACATCTTGTACAATAGACCTGCTGTGATGGGGCACCTTGGGCTCTCATATACAAAAATATGATTGGGTGTTTCATCTGGCAACAGTTAATATAGGGGAATGTCCTAGGTGGAGGTGAAGACACCGGGGAAAACTCATGCAGGGGGATTTTATATGCAGGAGAGATACCTTCAGCAGCTCTACGAGGACGCTCTTCAGGTGTTGGCAACAGTCTGCAAAATCAAAGGAAGTAATGGGAAAATAACCCTTGAAACCCAGTTATGGGTGAATTGGAGAATGATGAAAACACACTCATTTGAGGGTTTCAAAGGCTAGGATGAGGATTAAATAAGCATAAAGGCATTAGGCCATACAAGGAGAATGTCTGATAGGAGGAGATTATTTTTTCAGATACTTGCAACTGAGACTGGTTGTGGGTGAGGAACTGGGCATTGCCAGTGAGCTGCTGACCATATTCAGTGAAGGAAATGGAAGTATGTCCATAGATATAGAGTTAGACAGTATCAGGGATTTATGGAAGATCTATTGCACATTGATGTTGAAACGGATAAGGTACCTGGGCAATATGGAAGAGGACAAATGGAGGGATGCTCTAAGAGTCCACAATATGATTTCTATTATCGCCAGAATGAGGATGATTCACTCTAACTTTTAACACAAAGTCAACTATATGTGTCTATGGCAATTAAAATGAAACAAAGGCACTTTAAATTTGTCCACAGATGCAGTGCAGCACTGGGGGTCGTCCTGTGTATGGCACTCTGGAACACTACTGACCTTTTGGAATGGGAGAATATTAGTGAGTTTCTGGGATCCACCATATTATTGTTACTCAAGGTGTATATATTAAGGCAGGAGTTAAATATGAAGCTTATTACATATGAAAAACTCTTCCCAACGCAGGCAGTGGCGGAGTCTAGGAAAGGCATAGCTCAGACATGTATATGGGTGACAGGTCCAAAGGTTATGGACTTTTACAACAGCATGGACACGCTCAGTTATGACTTGATGAGCTGCCTTCAGAAACATGCCTAAGTATGGAAATGTTACAAGTAGACCAGTCGAGCTCACACTATGGAATTTTGCCCCTACCTACAGTACACTTTCAAACTATGTGCATCTGAGTCGCCAACTACCATCTTCTGGCCAAAACGTTGTCACTGGGTGGCACACTGTTAGGCTAAATCTGGGTTTTATTGAGATCATGTTCAAGTAGGACTGTTCTTTTGGCAATTGCTTCCAAGATTTATAAATCAGCATCAAGCCAGGTGTTGTTGGATGGCAGCATTAATACGCTGGGCAGACAATAAGAACTAGGTATTGGAAATTCAGTGGCAGATTAGGACTTTCTTTTATCAGGTAACTGCAGAATCAGGCTAGATTGATTGTTAGAGTAATTGGCAATTGAAACTCTTGTTAAGGTTACTAAATATGTGGTTCTGACTAAAGTGCACAAATTGGGCCAGAAGGGAGACTATGGGTCTCGTTATGAGTTTGGAGGTATTAGCAGCATTCATTCCATACAACATAATTACAGTAATCACCACTGGTAACTGTAGAATTTCGACCTGTTTATGGGTCGTGATTAGCCCCTATTGTGTAGTACTTTAGGAGTTCATTGGAAAATGGAGGAATTATCCTCAGAGTTAATTTCACTGGAAGTAATTCATCTGTTTTTTTTTTCAGGCAATTCTTCCATGCATTTTCTGGAGGCAGGGGGCACATTTTCAAGTTGCAAGCAACTAACCAGGCATAAAAAGTCTCTCGCCACCTATATTCTACACATACACACAGCACAACATTTTTTACTCGCCAAGAGTCAATTACCACTAGACAAAGGCTAATGGCAAGTGCACATTTTGAGCCCTGCTGGAGTTATTATTCCGGTTTGGTGTGAAACTGTTGGGAAGGAACCAGGGTCCTCCTGCACCCCCAAGCGCGTTAGAATTAGGCAAGACCTCTTTTAGGCACTATAATGGACCAGGGGAAGAGGTGCACTGGGAAGGCTCTCTCATGCAAATATGATCACATACACAGGCATGGGCAGGCACTGAAAAAGGCAGTTATTGTTTAAAATATAAGGTGGAATTAGCTATTAGCTGGATAGATTTGTAAATGTCAGAACCTAGGCATTGTAAAATCTTAAATGCTATAGAGGGTGCAAGCTCCTTCCCAGAACAGAATGTGGCCTGTGAGTTTCTAAAATTAACCACAGGCGCTTCTGCAGTGTTCATCACTAAGGCTAGCACTGGCAGCACACAAATCGACTCACCAGCTGTCTACTGTCCGTCAAGGGTCCATGCAGGCTAAAATTAGGGATTTGCATGTTCTGTGTGACAAAATGCAGAATGGAACAGATTGGTAGTATTAAGAGTGTGGGAACGTATATAGTCCAGATAATATTAGTAGGAGGAGTGAAATATGGACAGAATTAATGAAAATTTGTTATACAATTATTTTATTTTTCCCTTGGGCTACGCCTCAAGGTTTGTAAAAGGGCAGAAGTGTGTTTCTGTATAAGGTAGAAAAATGTAGAGCAGCATGCCCTGACAAAAAAACACTGACAATGAAGAAAGGAAGGATTTGGAGCCTCCCTAGTATGGAAGAAGGATGGTTTGGGATGAAGCTATGGCCCATATCCAGTAATGCTACTTCAGCAAGGCAGGACTGTATAAACCCCTGCCTGGCACCACTTTGGCAGGAAGGAACGGAAGAGTGACAGGAGAAGACCATTCAGGCAGCAGAGTCCTTTGCTACCATCCTTATTTTTGTAAGATTAAACTTGTTATCCTTACAAGATAGACGTTTTGCCTTATTTCACTACAGGGGTGTATTCTTCCTGGTGTGAGCGTAATTAGGGACACCCTTACAAAACTCACAATAAGGAAGATGGTTCTCTGCAAGTGTGCAATGAAGTGATTGGTGAAAGGTCGAAGCACAGAGATATGGGCAAATAAAGTGACAGATGTTGGCTTGCCACCTGAGAGAGGACATGGTGAACAGGAATTGTTGGCAATTACCTGTATCTATATGCTGGGTAGTCTCCCCATTATTCAGTTCTTGCGCTGGAGTGTTCAGCACTTTTGTTTTTATTGTGCTATTTCTTTCTAGTTGGAGTTCATCCACCTCCCATGTACAATTGTCTTATTGTTATTTGTTTTACTTTCTTATGTTTTGACTTTTAACTGCGATAGTGATTGATTAAGTGTTTTACCCTACGAAAAAAGAAATACAATAGTACTTAAAAATAAATGAAGCACTTAACATCGTATGCCACCTTAAAGAACTAAGTGTTCATCCAAACTGTAAAATTTGCCAGGTAGAGGGCAGAACTTGTTTTAACAGAGTCATCTGTAAGAAAGAGGTGCGCCAGGAAATGTAAAATTCCACCTTGCACACTTACTCTTTCCTGCCATGTGCCAATCTCACAACCTCAGACAAGAAAATGCTGCACAAGTGCTGCAAGAAATACAATTTTGTGCTGCGAAATGTGCATTCATGCCGCAACATTTTACATTTCCTTCTGTAATATCCTTGAGGGTTTAAGCCCCTCACTGTGAAAAAGCAATCACATGTATGGCCGAATTTAGGGATGGAGAGCTTAAGGCCAAACTGCTGGAATAATGAAGTATGGCAGGAAAGATTCTATTTTTTTTTTATTTTTTATTATTTAATTAACAATGTTGTACAGTCAAAGATATGACTTTTCACATATAATCATTATAAAATAGGTTAAAAGAAACAAATTAAAATATATACATATGCATAAACAACCCCCGAGTTCGAAACATCAGCTCAGTACTCATTTTCTAATGCCAGTTTCCACTTTCCTTTTCACATTTACAATGTAGACAAAAAACCAAAGCTGTTTAACATTCTTTAAACTTCAAGGGTTAGAAATGTTTCGTGACCCGAGCATAAATGCTCCCAGAAATCTTCCCTATTCAACCAGCCATTGTTCTAAACAAAGCAGTTTACGTAGAATACTCGCTGTTCTTGCAATGCCGGGAATATAATTTAAAAATGCTTTATCGTTTGCCTTATTGAATCTCTGCAGAATGAACGATGACTCTGTCATGTCTGATCTTTGGCCTACACTTCTATGACTTTGCCTATCGATAGTAGGTTTAGGCGAAATCTCAAAAATGAATCTTGCAGGCAGTGGTTTGGGAATTGCCTTAAGTATGCAGGCCGAGAACCTCTTGGCTTATCTAGTCTAGAATGCGAATTATGTATTTTATAACTTTGCATCAGATCTATAGTATCAATCCAATCTGCTCTCATTAAGGCTAGTTTCACCCCCATTGGATTTTCTTCAAGATCTTCCACTGTACAGGAACACATTTTCAAAATTGAGAACACCACATCCTGTAATTTACATAGCGTGGGACTTTTCCCCTTGATTAACACATTTCTTACATCTTCATATAAGGACTGCTTGTAGGGTATTAAGATTGCTCTATACAAGGACACCAGCTTCCAATCTAAGCTGACCTTTAAGGAATTTGGACCTAGTTCGTATCATAGGCTCACCATCGGGACAATGGAGAACTGGCACATTTGCTTAATAGTTTTTTCATTTGGCAGATGAATTGGTCAATTTTCCCCTCCAGATAAGCCACGACATACGAGGCATTTGGGCAAGATGTAATTCTGAAGCCCAAGTATGTGACTTATTTTATGAGCCTAACCTCCTGGTCATTTAAGGTCCATTTCTTTTTACAGACCTACTGAGGTGAAAGATATAAGATTTGAAGCAGTTCATCAACAAATCGTTCTCCACTTTACAATCCCCTAGTGGGTTCAAGAGTTGCTGGAAACCTACTGCATTGTAGTCAAACAACACTATGTTATCCCCGTAGGCGATCAGGCCAACTGTTTGATTCCCAAGCTTAGGGCTAACAAAGGCACACGGACACACTGCCTCATCAAGGTCTGCCAGATACAGGTTGAAGTGGCAGGGGGCAAGCATGCATCCCTGCTTCACACCTCTCTCCGTACTAATCGGATTAGTTAGGTGCACCTGTCCATCCAACCTAATTTGTGCCTGTGATTCTCATGTAGATGTACAATAATCGATAGCAGATTGGGAGGCAGTTCCCATTGTCTGAGCTTCCACCAAAGGCAGGCTATGTTGATAGAATCAAATCCCTTTGATAGATCTACCAAGGCTCCAAAGGGAGGTGGTTTACCCTAGACCACACATTACCTTGCATGCTATTGACAATAAGGCCTTTTAAGGAGGTTGACATACCTTTTCTGAATCCTATTTGTACCTTCTTCAAAATACCCCTATTGCTCGCCCACATTTCCAGCTCTATCAGGACTGCTCCTCCGAACACCTTGCTGTCTGCATCTAGAAGAGAGATCAGGTGATAGCTGATAGGATCAGCCCTATCACCCTGCTTATAAATAGGTATAATTATAGCAGTCTTCCATGAGGTGGGGAATTTCCTTTTTTGGATCACAATAGTAAATAGAGCCACTAATTTCTTAGACCACAGAGCAGTATCTGATTGGAGATTGGAGTTAGTCAGCCCATTAGGCCCTGCCGCCTTCTAGAAAGAGGACTTGGTAATCGGTGAGGCAATGTCATCTCTAGTGAGAATTCGCCTCCAAGGTGTTTTTTCATTCCATGATTCAAAATCCCCAGCGGATTTCTTATAAAGTTCTAAGACATGTTCTTTCCAAATCTCTTCAGGGTCGAAATTGCTCTGAAATGACAATGACCGGAGGCTAACATTATGCTTAACGAAATTGCTCTGAAATGAGCTCTGTGGACCCAGATCCCGGTTAACCAGAGCCCAGAAATGTCTCATCCTTTTTGAGACCAATACTCCCAATATCAGTTCCCCTTCTCTTTGTGCATGGAGGGAGTGCCCTGGACCAGTTCTTGTATTCTGAGCATAATTTCTTATTCTCCTTTAGATAATATATCAGCTTGGGATGTCTATGATTCAGGGCTCGGATGTTCTCTCTCAGTTCTTTTTTTTATGCTCCCAAACTTCTTGATCAAATCCCTGCCTATGGTTCGCTGTTGATTTTGCACCAGTGTGCACAGGATGGAAAGATTCTGCCATAATGACAATCTACCGAACTTGCAAATAGGGCCATTTTTGGCAAATTGCTTTTTCCCCTTTTTTTTCTAAATCAGGTGTCACCATATTATGTTGTCCCATTTTTGCTACCTCACATGTACACCTGCCTATTTCTTATTTTATTAAAACATTCATTTATTCAAATGTTATACAGTTTACCTTAAAACTTTGAACACTTCATAAGTCCTCCAAATTGAAATCCTTTAGGTTTTCATTCAAGATACATTATGATATCAATATGATATGCTATCAACATACACATTGCAACCCAAAATTGTAATGCAGCTAGAGCAATACTTGCTTCTTCCATGAATCATGCGTACAAGTCACAAATCACCCAAATATTTGTTTTGATCAAGGGTTAAATATACAATATATAGGTCTTTCAATGTCTCTGTCTGCAACAGTCTCCTACAGTGGCAGCTGCTTGTTTATGGCAGATTCAGAAGTGTGCATGCATCATGCACACTCTGAGTGATTCTGTTTGACTGTGTTCTAGTATGCTGAAGCCGCAATGCTAAATAAAGAATTAAGTAGTTCTGGCTGGGCCTGTGAGCATGGAGCATGAATCCTGGCATTGCATGCACGCGAGTCCCATGCCTAGCAAGTTTTCTTGGCGTGTCTGCTACGAGCATGCAAGTAACCAAGCATTCCCCCGTTAGGTAGCTGGCGGGGTACCGAAGGTGTGGCCCTGCAGGTATTGTTTCATGCACAAACAGTGCAGTCTGTCAATATAGTAATAGACATAGTCATGAAATTTGACATGAAGGGCAGGTGGGCTTGGGCCTAGAAAGTCAGGCCAGAGCATTGCTGCATACACTTCAATCGCGGAGCCGGTTCCCTGATTAGCTAGGAATGGTATGGGCAGGTGCTGAGCGTGACCAGAAGAAAGTGCTGAGCAGGAGACACAGAGCTACTAGTAGGCCAGTGTGTCACAACACCACAACAAGAGGTAAGTCCTTCAATCAGGACGACTCCAAGAGGAATATTGTCAACGTCTTATTGTCCCTCTCTGGCCCTCGCCTGCATGGATGTGACTTGCTCAGGCCAAATTACACTGACCCTGCCTCATCCGAGTGAATTCTGCTCGCTGTCTCCCCCTTTCTTCCGCTCGAGCCCACACCTCTTACAAGCCCTTCCCTCTGGTGCTACTCTGCCACCTCAAGATGTGCATCTTGAGCTAATATGCACAATTAAGTGAAATCCTCTCTTCTGCCCCTCAGAGTCTGCTACGCTCCCTGTTTCCGCCCCACCTCCCTCCAGCCGAGGCCAGGCTCACACCTTTCATAAACCCTCCAGACACATGCAGCGACAGCCCCTGGCTAGGGAGGGCTTAAGGCCTTCCACTATTGAAACCAAAGTCATCACTTTGTTGTGATGCCCACCAATGCAGGCACGTCATTTCAACAAAATGCCAGGGTTAGCGGAAGTGACATCACATGACCCTTGACCTCTGATTACATTACAGGAAGACAGCACCCCGAAATGACATCACGGGAAGCAATGGAACACGACTTTTTACCACTGGACAAAACAGTAAATGGCATCATATAGCATTGTCTCTAAGTACACTCTGAAAAATATGGTTACAATATTACTGTAACGTGATATACATTTCATACAAAAACATGCTATAACTGCAACTTGCGAAAAGTAAAATACATAGTCTGAAATTGATGCTTAATCTACTCTAAATGCCTTTTAGAGGATTTTGTCTGCATTGTGAATTTGAGGTGTTTAGGAAGAGACTAATTCAGTGACTCAACCCCTGACGTGTGCCTGAAATAAACATTTAATGAGCCTAGCAATTATTGTACGGAATTCCAGAAAGACAAATATCTCAAATAGCCACATGGCATTGGCCACAGCCCAGGAGCTATTTTTTTAAAGGGTTAGCACGGGAGACCTCATGCGTCGCAAGTGCGACCTCTGGCGACCCCTAAAGATGTCCCTGCACCCATGCTCCGATGGCCACAGGCTTTATTATTATAATTACCAACAATTCAAAACAGATCACAAGTGCTTTTGGAGGACAGGAAGAGGAAGCCGCCGATTCACATCACCATTATCACCATAATAACCAGAGTTCGAAATCCATCATTACCGGTATTCCCTAATCTGGTTGGTTATCTCACCCAGGTCCCCTTCAGCAGGTCCCCTTCAGCATTGAGCAAGCGGGCCATGGTCTTCCCCATGAGTCTTGTAACTTCTTCTATTTCAAGGCTGGCAATTCATTCCTCCCAAGTGGGCTTCCTCTTCCCTGCTCCGCACCACTACAATCGTAATTGGTTATTTAAAACGCGCTTAATACCCAGAGGTTGCAGAACCAGGGATCGTACCTGTGTTACTTGTGTTGCTCCGCGTCGTCATGTTTCCAAGGCATGCGCATTCCCTCTGAGCTATCCTCCAGAGCTATCCACACCAGCCGTGCAACGTTTTGTTTCATGCTGAATCCTTTTGAATTGTTTGTTCGTTTGTTCTTCTATTTCTTCCGTTTTCACTTTAAGATATTTTAAAGATGACATATTCTCAACGTGGAGCTTAAATTCCTCTTTCTGAACCCATTCCATTTCCTGCATAATCTGACTCCGTGTGGAGCACGGTTACAGCTCTTTTACCCGACCTTCATTTAAACCGTCCTATTCCCAGTGGTAGAAGTGTACCAAAAAAAGTATGGGAACTGTGGTCTTGGGAAGGAAAGAGGGTAGGTGGAAGCATAGGTCAACATGTGACAAGGTGTTGCGGCCGGGGATTTTGCAATAGTCTAAGTGACGCGTCACTAAGATTCCCATTACAACTTTACACTTGCACAGGGACATGAATGGACAAATCCTCTATACAGAATGGTGAATACGGATGTAAAAAGTAGAGGAATAGTAAACAGAAAGAAATAAAAGTAATGTAACAGCGCTCCCGACCGTTCCCGCTCACTTCGATCACTGCCTGTTCCTTAAAGCCTTTACTGCTCTGCCAAGCTGCTACATGATGGTAGAGTAGGGTGACCAGATTTCCAAACCGAAAAACCAGGACGATCAACAACATAAAAGAGGGACTGCCCCGTTGCAGCCCACCAATTACCGCCCCTCCTCCAACACGCCTCCACAATCACCACCCAACCATATTTCCAGCACTTCTCCTTTCTATAAACTCTGTATGATCTCATTTGTGCAGTTTTGTCTGTGAATCGTGGCATGTTAATTCAAAACAAGTGTTTGCTCTAATTGATATTACATGTCTTGCTGTACAATGATTTCGAAGCCAGTCTCTGTGGCACAGAAAGTAAGTGTTGTGACGTATACCTGAAAGGTTGGGGGTTTGAGCCAAACTTCCAAATTCATAATTCTGAAAGTGGTGTGAAAAATGATTACCATTTTAATTACAGTAGCCACCATGCAAACCCCCTAAAGGGTTTGCAAAATGAAAATACTCCTGCGACCCCATGAAAGAGGGTGATTTCCCCTGACTGTCCTGGGAAAACCGGGACGTCTGGTCACCCTAGGGTAGAGGGAGGGTGGATAAACAAGCTACTTGGCCAGCACAACTTGCCGCAATGACGGACACAGTTGTAACTATACTTACAATGATCACCTTGGCTTCCTTTTGATCCCAAATGTTTGGCTGGGGCCATAACATTTGTGCAACATGCCTATTGTTTAGGCCAATGGCCCCCCACCCTGCCCGCGTCACCCCTCGGTGAGCCCCTGACTTCCCTTTTGTCAGTGTCCCTTTGTTTTATCCCAAGTTCCTGCTGGCCAACAGGTGAGATGGCGGTTGCGCTCTGACTATGACAACTGGGCATTAATTGCCTAAGTTAGCTGCAGCATCCCGGGCCACAGGCGAATGGCAGCGCCATGTGTTGACTCTGCCTGTCTCTCAAGCTTAACGCCTTGTACCTACCTCCACCTGCATGGCAGCAGGCCATTACCGGTCCAAGGACATAGGCTGCGCAGAGTCATAATGTGGTCTTAATAATTAATACCATGTCCATTTCTTTTTTTTTGGAAAACCTATGGCCACAGGCTTTATTGTTATAATTACCAAAATGTTAAAACAGATCACAGGTGCTTATGGGCACCACGTGGACAGGAAGAGGAAGCCCGCCTCCCGCCAGCCGATTCACATTACCATAATAACCTAAGTTAGAAATCCGTCCCTATCAGTATTCCCTAATCCGGTTGATGCTCGGGTTATCTCGCCCAGGTGCACTTTAGCGTTCAGCAAGCGGGACCTGGGGCCTCATTATGAGTTTGGAGGTAGCCATGCCCTTAGTAAGGGCATGGCTACCCCCAAACTCGGGTCCAGGTTCCCTGAATGGGGAAATAACGGGCCATAACGACCTTGGAGGGCCTGGTATTTCCCCATTCAGGGAACCCGGACCCAGTCCATCCCCCATGGGGAGCATGCTAACAACAGGCCCGTCGAGGACGCAAGCGGACCTCATAATAGGGCGGTAAGGGGTTAACGGCTTTGGCACCTTTACCGGTGCCATTAACCCCTTACCGCCCTCCTCGTAATGAGGCCCCTGGTCTTCCATGAGTCTTGTAACTTCTTTCTTTTCAAGCTGGCAATCCGTTCTTCCCAAGTGGGCTTCATCTGCCCTGCACTGCACCCCCACACATGAGCGGGTTCACGGCCGCTCAGGATCCCCCAAAAGCAAACTAAGCAAACCCTTTCATTGCCAATACTTCAAAGATGTTGGTAAACATGTCTATACCTGCTCTGTGCAGTTGTAGCCCATCTGCCAAGAATACATCTGGGAACCCTAAAGTTATCCTGCCATGCCTTATGAAATTCGGCCCAATGCCCTATAGCTGAATTCTGCTTCCGTCTAGAAAGTGCCATGGTCTTGTCCAATGTGGCTCCTCTCCAGAGCCACCTGGGTAAAATCACGACATTAATAGCTCTGTTTCTTTCCAGCAGTCTGTTATGCCACTCAAAGACATGCATATCTCTCCCAATAGCTGCCCCCTCCCCAGGTTTGCTATTCTCTCCTAAATGTATAACAAGGTAGTCTGGGGGGGCGGTCCCTGAAGCCTATCAAATCAGACAGCCTGCCTTGTAGGTCATCTCAGAGATTGCTTGGTGTGCTTGGTATGCTTAATGAATGGTGGAATTGTGAGTGTATGTTGGTGGCTTCCAGCCACTTGCCGGCTCTTGTAATGAAAAAATGGCCCACTACCCAGGTGGACCGGCTGTGAGGGTGGCCCGTGGAACAGAAAGAATACCAAATTAAATCTTGTCCGGTCTGATGTATCTCTTGTAGCTTAAAGAGTTCCATCCTGTAAGTGACTTCAATCCAGCATCCAACTAAGTCAATGCTTAGGATGGGATGCCCAATGGAAGCCCTTATTTATATATTTTTATGTCAAAGTTCTTTAAATCTGGATGATGAACCCTTATATAACGCCCCTCTCTTTGGATCCCCTTGACCTCACTGAGCCAAGAAGTAGGTTTGTTTTGCAAATTAAAAAAATGATTTGAAGTATTAAACAATATATATATCATACTTTTATGAATAAAATAATATCTGAATAGCACACTTATGAACATGGACGGTAATCAACAAGGGGTAATATTACAAAATTGACAATCTCTTTAATCACTTAGGAGTATGAATATGAAGGATACTGTAGCAGAGAATACTTTATATGATTCAAGGAAATGCAATGATGGGAGGGAATGCAACACAGAAATAACTTGTTATGATTTCAATCAAAATATAATATGATCACTTTTTCCCCTGTGACTACTCACTTCCCCCACTATGCAATATGAAGAGATGGAAATGAGGGCACACAGGTTTCAGGAATACAATCAGGAATGCAGTTCAATTCCAGTTCCCCCCAGCAAGCTCAGAGAAAACAGGTATGATTTTAAAACACAGGTCAAAACGCTTTGCAATGTGATTGCGAAGGATGGAAAAATATGCTAAAATGATTTTAATTCACTAAAGGATATTCAGAATAAGTGATAGTTACTTTGGATTGGTTCAGATCAACACTAGCAATGATTCATGAATGATTATCAAATTGAAAACGAATTTCAGCAATTGAGAACAAGGAGCAGCTATTTTGACAGAAAATGAAATTGAGCCAAATTGCAAATCGCGGCAATTTTTCTGCGTGCGTAAATCGCGATTACGGAAAACCTATAATGAATTTGAATGCCGTTTTCGGTTTGTTGGAAAGCTTAGGACCATAGCTTTAAAATGACAGTATTTCGCTTCTAGGACGTGCGGTTCGAAAGTTACAGAGGTTTTTGTGAAGGTAGATTTTGCAGAAATAAAGTTGTCAAGATTTCAAATGACAGATTGCGCGTTACAGATTCGAAATCAACAGGATGGACACAAGATTTTATAATGCAGTTCTGGACAGGTTAAAATGGTTGGAAGAGGATCACTTTAAATGTAGAGATTGGTTATGGACAGTTCTAGACTAGATACTCACTCCTAGGCTTTGGAATGGAATGCGCCTCGTCAAAGATCTGGCCAAGGGGTTTGACTTCACTCTCGCCACTGGACAGGTCTCAGGCCCTCTGGGTTCTGCGTTCAGCACTGCACGGCGGTCTGGGTCTCTTGAACTGGATTTGACGGGTCTTGGATTACAGCACTGCTTTCTGGGTCCAGATCTGGGTTCTAGCACAGGGTTCTTAGCTAGAAGCAAACAGCATGGTCCAGCTGTTGAATGGTTTGGTTAGGCCCCGTGGAAGTTTAGGTGTTAGAATCAGGTTGCAAAAGATTCTGAAGGTCTGCTGAGAAGGATTCAGCATGTGAATTAGACCTTTGCTTCAGGGTTCTAGAGCTTGGTTCTAGATTCTGGATTCTAAGTTCTGGTCTCTGGATCTAGATCTGGAGTCTCTATCTGGATATTGTCTGGATCTGGTCCGGCAGAGTGCTTCGCAGGAATCGGTGAGTAGTGGATAAAATGAGTGTTCTATCTGGGTCTCAGCAGTTCCTATTTATGTGTTTCCAAAGTGGGTTGGTAGGCTGATTCTCTAGGCCCAACCCCCTAAGGATTTGATAGGTTAGAGGATTATCTGCTTTTGACTGGAGAAAGGATCAGCGTGTCATGAGGTGTCATCATGATGCTACCATTTACCCTCTAGGGAAAAAACTCCCCTTTGCTTTTACTTAGAAAATCAATTTTTCATAACAAACATATTTCCAAGATGCACAACGTGTTCATAATACATATACACATCACAGATTACTTAAGGTACATTCTTGTCCAACTCTGATCTTCCTAAGAGCTTTAGTTCCGAAATGACAACTTATTGCACTTTTGGTGAGTTTCTGCACCAAATTTGATACATGCATGCAGCTCCTCTCTGGGCATATTACTGTAAGTTCTTATGTTCATAGCAAAAACACTGCAGCTACAATATTAATAATTCCGTGGTTTGGTCTCAGAACATCACACGGCATCCAGCTTAATCTTAAATTGTTGGTGAATTTTTCATTGTCACAATCTCAAAGTTGTACATTTTTGTCAGCTTGTTACAATATTTTAGAAGCATTTTCCTTAAACATATATTTGGTGCAATGTTAAATCCACATCCCAGTCTGGTCCGCCCCCAGAGCTGGCTTGACTCAGAGGTCACATGACCTGTCTCTCCCAGAGCAGTTGTTGACAAGTCACACCCAAATCAGCATATTCTATTCATCCCAAAGAATCCATTGTCTTGACTGAGAGCAACAGGCCAGGGTGCCACTACCCAGTTCCTGTTCACACCAGCTTGTCAGACTCTTATCCAAGGGCAGAAGGAAGCTTCTTTTGTCCAGGGAAAAGGTGTGGAATCTGTTTTATCCCAGTGTGGGAACACTTTTTAACTCGAAAACCAATGTCTACAAATTGTCTCTTCTTACAATATAACCCACATTTTTAATACATACATTAAACAATTGCTTCCTTCAAGTCATTTCAGAATATAGTTTTACATTGTCTCCACCCCTCAGCAAGTCTTTCTTTGGCATAGTTTGGGGTTCCCTATTCAACTTTTACAAAGAAATGGTTTAAAACGCCGGCTTCTGGTAGTGGTGAGTACCGGTATTGCACCCATTTTTGACAGCTGTCTTTTCATCAGTATCTTTAAAATAGGATTTTGCTTGATAGCATATGATTATTGCTGACATTGCATTGATGTGGATTCTTGCAGTAGAGTAATGTGGAACACCCAACAAAGAGGTTGGATCTTTTAGGTGATTTGTAAGCCAGGATTTTAGCAATTTTTGACAATCAAGAAAACTGATTTTTGAACTAGCTGTTTCTTTTGGCAATCAGTATTGCTATTTCCAAGTGGTTTCAGGCTACTTGGTGGATAGCTCAATGGTGGTTTTGGCCAGTAATCTCCAGTGCTCACTAAGATAGGCAAAAGTGGATGGTAGCCTATCTTTCAGATTTTTACTGCACATTTTTGGATGATTTTGAGCAAGCAGCATTCTTTCCAATGGCCATTCTGATGTTTCTGCTGCCAGCAATGTCTAGTGATGTTGCAGGGCTTGGATGAGTGGGTTAAGACATCCCACAAGTCCCCCTCTTGCGATGGCCGTTGACTTTCATCGATGGAACTTCGCAAGACTGGGATGTCCGCATCATATCTCCGGATTCCATGAATGGCACAGTTCAGCATCTTTTCCTCCATTAGGGGTGGATCGATCGGTTCTCCTCGCCAGTCCTGATGGGAGTATTGAGCAATACCCCGGGCCCCTCGGGTCTTTGCTCCTGGTCCCCGGGTCGTCCTCCTTGGTCAGTCTCCATGGTTTCTCTCTCCTAGATGACAAAGCAAAAAGGCAACAACATATTCTTAGACATTTGCCCACCACTATTAATGCAGTGGGGCTGGCATATACATTTTGTAAATCAGGAGACATTTGCATTCTTATTATTGTATTTTATAGGCTATATGTGAAATATTTTAGGGTTGGAATTTTATTGATCTTGAGTGTCCCCCTTTGGGGTTCCAGAGGACTCCTCCAGTTCCTGCAGAGTGTGCCTGGGATGGCAACACTTTAGCTGATTAATATGGACCCACTTATCTCCCCCCTCTGCCAAACTGCCTTTGCCGATGTGGATCTTGTAGGCGACTGGTGAGATCTTGTCTACAATTTCAAAAGGTCCCTTCAAGGTAGGCAGACATTTTCGCTGTTTGGCCTGGTTCCTTTGGAAATTGTATAGATAGACCCGGTCTCCTACATTGTATTCGTTCCTGGTAGTCTTCAAGTCATAGTGGGTCTTCATGCTATCGGCTGATCTTTCTAGATTTCGCTGAGCATAGGCAAAAGCATGTTGAAGGTATTTTCTTAAATTTTCAACATATTCATGAGTTGTGGAGGCATTGATCAATGTCTGCTCTTGGGTCCTGTAAAGCAGATGCTGGGGAAGCACCATCCTACGTCATCAACTCAAACAGTGACATAGTTGCAGATGAAGGGGTAGATCTTATGGCCATTAGGACAAGAGGTAATCGCATATCCCAACTTGGCCCAGAATCTGCCACAAATGTTTTTAAGATGCTCACAATGGTTTTGTTGTAACGTTCCACTGCCCCACTAGAGGCTGACCGGTAAGCAATATGTAGCTTCCTTTTAACCCCAAGTATCTCACACATCTTTGTCATTACTTTGCTGGTGAAATGGCTACCTCTGTCTGACTCAATCCTTTGGGGTAGTCCAAA
This sequence comes from Ambystoma mexicanum, assembly GCF_040938575.1. NCBI lineage: Eukaryota > Metazoa > Chordata > Amphibia > Caudata > Ambystomatidae > Ambystoma > Ambystoma mexicanum. Next base: position 1,203,614,020 of record NC_090934.1, on the reverse strand, counting down.
ACGCGAAAAGATGTGATTGATCATCAGGGCAGCTGCTGTTTCTGCCTTGCAGTTTGGGGCTGGGAGACATTCCACCCATTTAGTAAACAAGCATGTCACCGTCAACATGTACTTGTTCCCCCTAGAGGAGCTAATCACGGGCCCGATATAGTCGACTTGCAAATCTAACCATGGCAGTGTCATCCCCCTCTTTTGTAGAGGCGCACGGTGTGTGAGGGATGTTGGCTAAAATTGTGCACACACAAGACACCCCTTCAAGTATTGGTCGAGGTCCTGCCCCATGTGTGGCCAGTATGCAACCTCTCTTAAGATCTCAAGTGTTGTATGAAAGCCCCCATGACCGGCTGTGGCCGCATCATGGGCGTGACTTAACATCAGGCTTCGGAATGAGGTAGGAACCACCCACTGATCATGGCCAGCTAGGGATTTCCTTACCAACAGACCGTCTTGGATTCAGAACATTTTTGGACATTTCATCAACACCCTGAGGTCCTCTTTCCCAATGTAATCGGTATCCGTCAGGGGAAAGTTCTCAGGGTCCTCAATGTGTTGGTAAAACTTATCAATTATTGGATCCCCTTTCTGAGCCATAATCAAATCAGCATCTGGGGTCCCCTTACTCCATTGTGCAGTTGAATGATCATTGTGAGCATTTGTCTGGGACCTAGTGATAGCAGTGACCTGGATTTCCCCCAACAGGGACTCAATCTCAATTAGATCCCCTTGGATGGCCCCGGTTTTGGCCAACTGATCAGCTAAGTCATTTGCAGTTTTGTCTGGTCCCTCTACTTTGGAATGACCCTTGATCTTTTTCCAGTAAATGGTCATCCCATTCGAGGTGACCAGATCGTCAATATTTTGGATTAACTTCCCATGTTTCAAGGGTTTGTTATTAGCACATAGCATGCCTCTGGTTTTCCAGTTAACCAGGTGCTCCACAAACCCTTTCTGCACGAGCAAGTTCACGGCTAAGTTCCGCTTTACCGCTCGTGAGGACTTCGTTCTGCATTTTGGATTTGTATTTGGATTTGGAATCTCGCCTAACCAGTGTGAAAGCGGACTGCTTTACTGGTCACACCGGCCCTGGTGATTGACACATACTGCTAGCCCTGCCCAGGAAAGGGCGTGTTTTCCACTCTACTCCACTCTACTAAAGGCATCCCTACGCGCACAGCGCGCGCGCACGAGCAAGTTCACGGCTAAGTTCCGCTTTACCGCTCGTGAGGACTTCGTTCTGCATTTTGGATTTGTATTTGGATTTGGAATCTCGCCTAACCAGGTGATTGCTTTGGCTGGAGGACTTGGACTTTTAAGCCCACTTGTGGGTGTGTTCAGTATATTGGCAACTCCTTGATACATGTTTGTTTGTTTGTTTTGTTTCACAGTGTGAAAGCGGACTGCTTTACTGGTCACACCGGCCCTGGTGATTGACACATACTGCTAGCCCTGACCAGGAAAGGGCGTGTTTTCCACTCTACTCCACTCTACTAAAGGCGTCCCTACGCGCACAGCGCGCGCGCACGAGCAAGTTCACGGCTAAGTTCCGCTTTACCGCTCGTGAGGACTTCGTTCTGCATTTTGGATTTGTATTTGGATTTGGAATCTCGCCTAACCAGGTGATTGCTTTGGCTGGAGGACTTGGACTTTTAAGCCCACTTGTGGGTGTGTTCAGTATATTGGCAACTCCTTGATACATGTTTGTTTGTTTGTTTTGTTTCACAGTGTGAAAGCGGACTGCTTTACTGGTCACACCGGCCCTGGTGATTGACACATACTGCTAGCCCTGCCCAGGAAAGGGCGTGTTTTCCACTCTACTCCACTCTACTAAAGGCGTCCCTACGCGCACAGCGCGCGCGCACGAGCAAGTTCACGGCTAAGTTCCGCTTTACCGCTTCACCGCGTCTCTGCGGTCGCGGCCTGGCTTCCTAGTGCTGGTGTTCTCCCTTTATAGTCCTCACCTCGCTTTTTTCAGGTTTTCCAGATCAGTCTGAGAGTTGCCCCTTTTCTCATGTCCTTTGTGCCTTATTCATTGAAAACAAACATGCCAGATTTGGCTTTACATCCCAAGCCTGGCTGTCCTAGCACTGGGCTCTTTCAGACGAATTTTCCAGCGTTTATTCTGTCTCCCAGAATTCCCGGATCTCCAGATGGCCTTACTTCTGCCAACTTCACCATGGGCCCGTTGGCGGGTCCACCCCGGAGTATCCCGTCTCTCTCACAAGGGTCTGCGGGACCGGTTATGGGTCAGCAAACGGTCCCTTGTGTGGTGCACCCCAGCCCATCTAAAGTGCTGTCAACTCCTGCTCGCACACGTGGTATTTCCGACAAAACGATTCTCGCTTCGTTAAAAGCACGGAACGTGAGCAGGAAATTCAGCACCCACTTAAATCACACCCTCTCGTCTATCACTCCAAATTCCCCTATACTCCTAGATAGTACTAGTATCTCCTTATACGCCAGCCATCATGATACTTTGCAGTCTGTGAAATCCCTTTGTGACATGGCCCAATTCAGCCTATCTCCCCAAGGTACTTACTCTACACCGATAAATTCAGCAATTGCCTCCTTTGCCCTTCCGACGCCTCGTGCAGTCGTGCCTCCTCGCAACACGTTTGTATCAGGCTCCAATATGGGTGTTGAACTAGCCCTGCAGGCTATCAATACCTCTATTCTTGGATTGCACAAAATGTTTGATACTTTGCACACAAAAATTACTACCCAAGGCACACATCTGGAGGAATTATTACACTGGAGTCGTCGCCATGATCAGCTGTGCCCCTTTCCTACCTTACCATTAGAAAGGCCATTGGCGAGCTGTGAAGCCTCAATTATCACCTGTGGTAATTCTACTAACCTAGACAGGCACATAAGCACAACTGTGCCCTCTGCGAGTTGTGTCTCACATGTGAAAAGCGCGAATGTCCCCCCAGCTTTGCCTCATTTTCATCATGTCATTTGTGCTGTTGAAACTCCTCCCAATCCTATGACTCCTGTCCCCATGCCTCAATCTCAGCCAGCCCCAAATAACATCGATTTGGCGTCTGCTTTTGAGGTGCCCCTCCAGGTTGCTATCACTACTCCTAGTGTTGTACTCTCTATCCCTGAGGGTTCCGCTCCGGCTGACCCCATTGTTGCAGTTTCTACGGCCATATCCAATGGCAAGCCTAGGGCTACAACGATACCAAAAAATTCACATGTTGCAATGAAAAAAACAAAGAAACAGATTCCTCGTCGAGGCAACAAAAACACTCTCAATGCCTTTTTTAAAGCTATTGGTGGGTCTTTGGTAGCGGGGCCGAAAGATCCTCCCCAGAATCACCCCCCCATGAAACCTTCGGCACTCCCTGATCCTACACTGTTGCCAGCGAGTATTCTGCCCTCTGTTCATACAAAGGAAGCGGCTCTTGTCGCGCCTGTTGATATTCCGGCTTTGATCCTCCTCCATCCCCCTTTGGACGCTCTGGTTGAGTCCCTTGAAACGACAGAGCAGCATGCCGAACGAGTTGTGATCGACAGGCCACCTACGAAAACTGTCTCTTTTGCCTCAACTATCAGACGGCCCTCCTCCTTAACATCTGTAGTGAATCAGGGCCCATTGAATGACCTGAAACAAGCTGTTGATAAGTTTCTGGAGGAAAGGCTATCTGCGGTGCCCACATCTCAATTCACGTCTACTACGACAGCCCCTTCTCAACTCACTTCTAAACCATCTGATACTTCCCCAGTTTCTAGTCTTGAGCAGTACAATCTCGAGTCCCAAGTGACTGAGTTTAAAGAACTGCCCCCCCATCAAACGCACCCATCCAGAATGCCGAATCCTCATAACTCGGAAATAAGGCGTCCTTTCTCTCAATCTTCCCAAGCCCCTTCCACCTTCTCGGCATGCACATTCATTTTAAAATGTCGAGATGGCCCTTATCCTGTTTATAACTTGAATAGAAGGAGTGTCTTAAACATCTTTAGTGACATTGATGAATTAACGGATATTACTACTCTTGATATAGCGCAAATTGAATGTATCTCTGCATCTTCCAACTCTATCATCAGACTATGGATACCATCGACCATTGTTGCCAACACTATCTGGCGAGCAAGAATGGCTCTGTTTGAAATGGGCTTTCTATTGGCACAGGATCCGAATGATAATACGACTCAATCTAGGGTCCCTATCCCACAGCCACGCATCTATGAAAGACAACAATTTGCTAGATGTGACAATAATGCAGTGTATGATACTCGGATCCGCATTCAGAATTAACCATCATTGTGGCAAAGCGGCAATCCTCTGTATCTTGCATGTTGGAACACCAGGGGGCACAATCATCTACATGTCTCTATTAAATCTATGCCTGAGATTTATCACATCTTTGCTTTACAGGAGACCTGGCTTTTAGTCCCCCCTGTCTGGGATGGGTATGAAGTCACTCTGCTACCGGCCACTCGAACTAAAGGTAGACCCACCTCGGGTTTGCTGGTTGCCGTACTCCAAGGGGCTGGACTTCATGTAAATGCATGGGCTTCCTTTGGAGTTCATCTGCAACTTGTAAAAATTGATCTGGGTACTGCCTCTTTCGCTTTGCTGAATGTGTATAGAAATCCTGTTGCTTGCTCTGATGATAACTTTTATGATGGCCTTATATCATTGTTGGATATCATAAATATGGCGAATATCACTAACTTCACCATCATACTGGGGGATCTTAATATGAATTGTATTGCTAACAATCCACATTCAAAAGATAGCTCTCGGTGGATTCAACTCATGAATGAACGTAACTTCATTATGATTAAAGGGGCCCTCAAAGGTGACTCTCCTTCTCAATCGACTTGGTATCGCAATAACAGTGCGAGTACAATTGATTACATTTTTGTGGACTCGCCACTGTTCAAACTCTGCCAGGATCTTTCAATCACTGCATATCCTGGCAGTGATCATAAGCTACTTCTCCTGACCCTTTCATGGCAAACTTTCGCGTTAAAATCTTCAGTCAGCTGTGGAGCTGTTACTAACTCTGCTAGATCTAGACTGAAATGGACAGATCACCGACTCTATGCATTCGAAAAATTAATTCAAAAGAACTTGTGTACATTGGGTGTTCAATACACTGATATCCTGGCACCGTTTGCGCATACCATTTCGACATCCAGGCAACTCCAAACCAAACATACCCATTCCTTTGATCAGTTGGTTAAAGACCGTAAGACCGAGTTTAGGCGTTTAAAGCGGCAGATACAAACCTCTTCCTCTTGTAATCGTTGGCAAGCGCTCACCAAGTTGAAAACACAACATAAAAACTGGCTAAAGGGCCACAAATCATTGATGTTCCAACATGACAGCGAAATAATGTTAAAATCACTTGCTAACAAAAACTCGGCTCAAATGTGGCACCTTCTACACAATCATGCATATATTAGAGATGCCGATGCACAATTAAATGCAGTAAACGAATCACAATGGATCTCTTCACAAAATTGTATTCTGATGCCAACTTTGATCCTGACACTTTTCGCTCTGTTGGACCTTCCAATTGGAATCTCGCTTTTACAACTGAGGACATTGTATCAATCATCAAAAAAGCTAGTTCCTCTCGAGCTGTTGGCCCAGATGGCATTTCCAACGCCATGTTGAAACTAAATCCGGATACATGGGCTCGCATACTGTATTGCATTTTTCAAGACATATTGCACTCATGTACTATCCCATTATCTTGGAAATCCTCCATTATTATCCCGATTTTTAAAAAAGGCGAAAGGTGTTTACCTCAGAACTATCGGCCAATTGCATTATTAGACTCTCCGAGTAAAATTTTCACCAAACTTGTACTGACTGAATTTAATAAGTGGACGCTCCAGAATTCATTCAGAGACCCGTTTCAAACTGGTTTTATTGCGGGCATGGGTACCCAGGTTAACCTCTTTGCACTGAACTCCATCAAAGCTCAGTGCCAAGACTTGAAACAACCTTTATTTCTCGCGTTTATTGATTTACATTATGCTTTTGATTCTATTTCCCGCCCTCTGCTCTTTGCCAAACTAAAACGTGACCATTGTCCGCAAACTTTGTTCGATATCATTCTGGCTCTCCATTCTGACACGTGTATCTATGTACGATTAACTCTTGATGGAGCCCTGTCTACTTCCATCCCTATGGCTCGTGGACTTAAACAGGGCTGTCTTCTGGCATCATCCATTTTTAATTATTTTATCCATGACATAGCTTTCATATTTCAAAATCTCGATTCAGATTCCCCAAAAATTAATAATCAGCAGGTCCAGACTCTAATGTATGCTGACGACATGGTATTGCTATCAAAAACTCAAATTGGCTTGCATAAAATGTTGACAGCTTTTGATTCTTATATTATCCGCAATGATTTAAAAATTAATTCTAATAAATCTCAGATCATGTTATATCAACCAACCAAAAGAAATAAATCTTTTACCTGGCACATTAACCAGGTAAATCTGCTGATTGTCCCGCAATACACCTACCTAGGTATGCTATTTGAGTTGCGTGGGTCCTTCAATGCTCATGTAGATGGGATTTTGAAAAAGGTGTCAATGGCCTCGTCACAAGCTAGTCTGATTATGTCTAGATATGGCAAATTTTCCATCTCACCGGCCCTTGCCTACTGGAATCAGAAAGCAGTGCCATCAATATTGTATGGTCTTGAAACTCTCAAATGTCAATCTAAACTTGTCTTTCACAAATGGGAAAGCCTGTTTTGGAAAAAGATACTACAATTACCAGCTTGTATTCCCATCTCGTGGATTAGATATGAATTGGGCCTAATTTCACTTGAAACATTATACATTTGGCGTCTGTGCGCGCTCTTCAGAAAATGCCTTCTAGCATTTAGAGATCACACACTACTCTCAGAACTCGCTTTTCATATGTTTCATACTACACAGAAATTCTTTGTCTCATGGGTGACTGCGGCTTATTCTGCATTGAGTAGTGCTGATATTTCTCTTGACACATTAATTAATAATCCTGATAAGGCTAAATGTCAGCTGTATGAATTTGACTGGATTAAGACAAATGAATCGTGCTTATCTTATTGTGATGGCAACACTCTTCGATTTCCTCCAAAAAAGATGAGAATACTCCATCCTTATCTAGTCAAAGCCCCAGCAGCCGACATTCGCTCTGCAATCATGCGTCTTCGTTTCAACATTTGGCCAACCAAAGCCATTCTTCACAGACGCAAGTTAATAACAGATCGTGATAACTTTTGTCGCTTTTGCAAGAACAATTGCCAACCTGGGACTTTGGAGCATCTTATTATTGAGTGTCCTGCTCTTACTCTGCAGAGACTCAAGTTCTTGGGTCGACATTGCCGGCATTTAGGTTTTCTAGACCATGAGGCTTCATGGTTCACAATTTTGAATTCTGCGTACCTGCCTATCCAAATTGCAGTTGTTAAATTTATTGAAAGGTTGTCTTTGACAAATTTAGATGTTTAAATTCTTAAATACAGTTGCATTTTCATCCAAGTCACACTTTCCGAGGTATACCTACTAGCCACTTGATATTGTGTCTTGCTAATTGTGTTATGATCTAATGATTGGATTTTCGGAGATAATTTGTCATCATGTTTCAATTTGGCTTATGTGTTTTAGCTGTTAATTTATTTTCTATAAACACGACTAGATGTCGTATTTTGTTTTATATTATGTTTTAAATCACGTACTTGCCACAATTTTGTATACTATGTATTCTTGTATTTCTTTCCTTCTGTAACATTTTGAAAGGTTGATTTGTTTCAACCAATTCAATAAAAAAAAAAAAAAAAAAACCCTTTCCGTACATAATCCGAATCTGTGATTATGACCAGTTCGTGGAGTTGATGTTGGACAGCAGTGAGGATGGCTTGATGCACAGACATCAACTCTGCCACCTGACTACTTCGGGGACCAATCTTGTACCCAGCGGAGGTTTCTGGGGACTCATTCACCCATGCATTGCCTACGCCAACCACAAGTTCTTTTTCCCCGTTGTTGTCAACATAGTAAGAGCATCCATCCATGTAGACAGTGGGCATTCCCTCATACTTGTCTTCTTCGAAGACTTTGTGTGGGGAATTGAGGTATGCCTCCATGTTGTCCTTGAGTTTTAGACTTTCGTCCTCGAGACAGTTTTCTCTGGCACAATCATGTGCGCGAGGGGACTCTTCTTGTTTTGGCCATATCTGACCTCCACATGAAAAATTTGCATTGACAGAATCCAGGAAGTAATTTGGAAATTACTCACATGTCCGGCCCGGATTCTGTCACTTTGGAGATATTGCAAAGGCTAGTGTGGATTCTCCACTATGATGTGTTCCCCCTGGAAATACGGGTGGTAATTCTTCAATGCCCACACCGTTGCCAGGAGTGCCTTCTCACAATCGTTGAATTTTTCCTCCACAGAGGATAAAGTTTTACTCGCATAGGAGATTACTTTATTGACCTTGTCATGTTTTTGGTATAATACTGCAGTCAAGCATGTATTAGAGAACCCTGTCTTCAAGAAAAACTCCTTATTTCTGAGAGGGTAAGCTAGGCAAGGTGCTTGTGAGAGGCTTCTTTTGAGCTGTCTTACTGCCTCGGATTGTTCTAGACCCCATTGCCACTTGACCCCCCCCTTCAAAAGATGAATCAGGGGTCTGGTGATCTCTGCGTAGCCCTCAATGAACTTTCTACTGTAATTAGTCAGTCCAAGGAGGATCCTTAGTTCCCGCAGAGTTGTGGGGTCCTTCAGTTTCTGGAGTGCTTGCACTTTCTTTTCCTGGGGACAGAAACCCTGAGGAGTGATCTCATGACCCAAGAAATCTCTGGCGGCCCTCAACTGTGTCAGAAAATAACGGATCTCCGCTATGTGTTCCTCAACAGTTGAGCTCTTGATGAGGACATCATCTACATAAGCCAGGTTACCCCTTGTTCCCAGGTCGGGCATGGCCTTATGTGGGAAAATGTTGAACTCATTACCGGAGTTGAGGTATCTGAAGGGAGTCCGGGTCCATGTGTACTGCTGGCCCCTAAAGATAAAAGCCAGCTTGTATTGGCCCTCCCTACTGACAGGCACAGTCCAGTATCCATTGGTCAGGTCTATTGCAGTGAATGCCTGTGACCCCTGGATCTGGGCCAGCCCTTGGTCAATGTAGGGAAGAGGCCATCGGGACGTATGGACCCGTTTGTTGAGCTCCCTAAGGTTGGCGCATAGTCTCCACTGGCCATTTGGCTTCAATATCCTCAGCACCGGATTATTGAAGGTGCTGTGGACTGGACAGATTATCCCGCGGGACTCAAGGTTCTTAATTATTTCAGTAAGGGACTCCATTGATGCGATAGGCAAGCGATATTGCTTCACACACACTGGAGTCATGCCAGGGTCCGTGGGAATTGTTGTTGTGTGGATGTCGGTGCGACCACAGTCATATGAGTCCACCGCAAAGAGATCTTGAAAATCCAAGAAGACTTGTTTCAGCCTTTGCTTCTGCTCCAGAGTCACACAGGCATCAGCTACGTTGACTCTCTCTTCAACCATCTGCCTGAAGCCGGGAAAGACTTCTCTGTTTCGCTATCTCAGCGGCCTCCTCCAGCTGGGTGGTGAAGTCCCTGGACAGAGTGCTGATTTGGACTGGTGGCTTCAGGTGGGAAAGGCAGCCCTCATGGACCTGGAAAATCACCTCATCCCTCCTGAAGTCACAAGTCACATCTTCCTTACCATAAGGGCAGGAAGTTTTCACCAGGAAGTTCCCCCCCATGCCGGGTAAAGATCCTGTCTGGTGTTGTGTTGTCATCACTGTCACTGTCAAAACAGTCCTTGGGGATTGGTCCTAACAGTTCATTGCCTAAATCAATGGAAAAATGTTGGTCATCAACCGCCATTCCAATAATGGTGCCTGTAGCTAGAGTGATACTCTTAAAGTCGCTGTTATCCACCTCTATTGGAATGGTGTCATGTTCTATATTGACTTATGGTGTTGGGTTTACCCCCAACCCTTTCTGTTGGAGAGGAGCATTTAGATGAAGATAAGCATCAGGGTTTTTCAATTTTTGTCCTCTTTTAACTTTCACTTCCAGGGAGAATTGTCGGGTCCTTTCTGGGATGGTGACTTCCTCTCCAATCTGAATTTGAACTGCCTAAGATAGCAATTGAGCTGACCTAAATGCTTTCTCTGGATCATCAAAGCCCATGGGATTATCCGCTCATCGGGACCAAGCTTTGAAGTTTATTAGGTCCAAACTAATGGCAAAGCGATTGAGAATATCACTGCCTAAGTAAAAGGCGTCAGTGATGTCTCGCACAACCCAACAATTATGGACTATGCTATTGCTGCCAATCGAGATTTTGAGCATACACCTGCTTGGCAGGAGATGTTTGGAATTGGGTGCTTCCAAATTAATTTCCCATTTGTCTTTCAGTTTGAGTGTGGGAATGGCTGGATCTTTTGGGAGTTGGCGGAACATGGCTTCGCTGATGAAGCTCTTACCGTTGTTCACACACACACTCGGGTGAGAACAGAGTCCTTCCTTTCATTTAACTGAACAGGGATGAACAACTGCTCTCCAATTTGCTGAATATCAGCCAGGCTCTGGGCTGATTTCACATCTTTCTGGACTATTGGAGAGGGAATGTCTGATTGTGGATTGGTAAAGAATTTCACAGTGTTTCCTTCCAGTGTGGAATAGCACCTTAAATTGGAAGGAAGGTTGATTTTCAGAAATAGAGAGAACCCCCCATCACCAGTCTGCTGACCTTCTTCTATTACTGTCATGTCTGGAATTGGTTGTTCTGGAAGTGAAATTCGACTTGGTCAGATTTTTGTTCAACCATGTGGCATGTGCCGTTTAGACTAACATGGTTGACACTGTGTTTCAATTTTATGGGTCGGCTAGTCTGGGTCCAGAGAACCTTGTTTACGCAATCTATTAGGGGTGACAACCTTCTCAGGAGGTCATTCCCTAGTAACAAGGGGAGTCCTCTGGAGTCACTACTATGACCGGGTGTTTCATCTTATGTCGCCCAATTTTAATGTCCAAATCCGCAGTCCCCTCGATGGGAATCTCCTTCCCGTCAAAGTTCTGAAGTTGTCCAGGAAGAGAGGTGAGAGGAATTTGGTATTTCTCCCTACTTCCTGAATTTAGTTCATCAAAGGCCTTTCTGGACAGAAGGGTAGCTTGGGATCCAGTGTCCACCAGTGCCAAAATTGTCCCCTGCCCCTGTACTTGTACCGGGGCATAGTATCTTCCCTCCTTCTCCGCAAGGGGGCACAGATAATGCACATTTTTTGACATCTGGTTTTGGACATGGAGAGAGAAGAGATTTGGGCAGAATTCTGTGGAGAGTATTGTAATCTGAAAGAAAAAGTTGGCAACTGGAGATAGGAGAAGTTTTGGGTTCTCCTGGTTCCGTTTCTGGGCCGCTCCCCCCTTTTTGGAGGCAGTCACCAGGATGGGTTTGAACCAGGGGATTTTGATGTGGTTGGTTCTGGGATGGGATGATGGGCGGCACTAGCTCAGTCCCTACATCTACCCAGTCGGGATTTGAATCCCTTGGGACCCATTTTTCTTTGGGAGGAGTTCCCCCATCTCTGAAGGAGAAGATCCTTTTCCCAGAATCCTCTGAGGATTCCTCTCCCTCAAATTGGAAGATCTGTATCTCCTCGACAATGTGGGTCTGTTTGGGTCCTTTGTTTCTCCTACCCCCCCTCTGCTCCTTGGCTGGCAGACTTTCAGGGGTAGGAGATTTTGTTTCCGGTTCCTGGATTTCCAGGGGCTGTTTACAAGTGGGGAAGGAAGTTTCCTCCAAGGCTTTACACCCCCCTTCCCCTTGTGCCTCCTCCCTGGGAACTGGTGAGTTGTCAGGGTGCTGCCTCTGTCATTGTTCTGGGGCACCAGGTCCAGAGTTTGGGGCATTTGGCGCCGGCATGCCCATCTGAGGGTTCTGCTGAGCCCTCAGCATGCGACCCAGATCCTGTGCCATATTTTGGACCTGGCGCTCTAACTGTGAAACCCGCTCAGGCTCATACGGGTTCTGTTTTCTCCACTGGGCTGATCCCGGGAAGGGTAGCTATCCCTTCTCTGGTAGTACCCCGGTTGGGAAGATTTGGGTACCCCCTCCACCCTTGGCCTCCCCTCTCCCAGATTAGGTGGTCTGGGCTCAGGGAAGTGGGGAAAGAAGGATGGATGATTTTGGGGTTGGAAATTTTGTGGATACCTGGGGAAAAAGTTCTGCCCAGGATTTGGTGAATTTCTGCCCTCCTGGGGGAAGTTAGGAGGGAAGTTCCCTGGGTTAGGTGCCTGGCTGAATCCCCCCCTTGTGCTGGAGGAGTCCACACATAACCCAGGATGGGTCGGTTTCCCTTGTAGCGGGGACTTACATAGTCAGGGGAGTGAGGGACCCCATTTGTGGTACTACCTCCTTGACTCCCTGTCTGTGACTGGCCCGAGGGCCTTCTGGGTTTGGAATTATTCTGTGCAGGCAGGTTTTTAGGCCCCCCCATCTCCAAATCTAAAATGGGGGCAAACTTTACCTCTGCCACCTTGGCAGCAGCAGGGGTGCTGGTCGGTTTGGGGCTTTTCTGGGCATTATATTTATTTTCTATGGGCTTCTGCACCTCATAGATTCGAGTGGCCTGTTCAATGACCCAGTCTAGTGATCTTTTTTCATGAAAATCACTCACTAGCTGGGTCATGATGTATTTGGGCAAGGCATTTAAAAACGTATTAACAAATTCTTTGCTATCCGTGCGCACCCTTTTGGTAGTCTGCGCAAAGGCACGCTTCAACTCCTCCACAAATTCTTGTGGGGCCTTATACTCCCCACATTGTAAATTGTAGGCTGCCTTACGAGCCTCTTGGGGATTTCTATGAACATAGAAGTGATTTAAGATGGCCGCCCTGTAGGTGGACCATCTTGAATGATTTTGATCCTCCAGCCCCACAAAGAAACTGGAGTAGTCTGGGAGAATGTCCATTTTACGTACTGAATGCAGCTACTGCTGTCTTTCAAATGGAAAGTCTCCATCATTTGCTCAAAGAGCCCCAAGTGTTCCCAAACAGAATACTTGGAGTTCTTATGATAAGGAGTGATGACGCTCCTTATTGCTTTGATCTGTTTTAAGGGGTCCTTAAGCAAGGCCTTTTCTTTTTGCCTCATTGGCCTTCTTGGTTCGGGTAACCCTGGTCCATTCATCCTCTGACTCAGAAGCACTGCTCCCACAGGTGCCCGTCTGATCTTCCAGGTTTTCCTGGATTCTGCGAGCTTGGGAATGGCTGGCAGAATGTGGGGACCTAGTCTCTTGTGTCCTGGGACACTCAGTGGTGTCTTCAGATTCCTCCTTGCTGCCCGGATTTGATGGGTACCCCCCCACTGACCTAACTGGGCAGAGGATTTCAGGATGCCCTTAGTGGGCCTACTCTCCCGGGGTTCCCCACTAAATTGCACTGTACTTGGGTGCCCATACCCGGATGCCTACCTATCCATTCCTGGGAGGTACTGGCCTATGAGCCCCATATTTCTGATTGGATAGTAATCTGCCATCCCCGTGGCCCTGGGCTCATGTGTGCCAGGGGAAATGGGGGTCGCAGAGTCCAGGGACTGGGAGAGATTGGGGCCTCTAGTACTAGGGCTCCTGAGGTTATGCTAAGGTGTTTCCGTTTCCCAGCGAACCTCATCTCTATCAGCCCCTGCTCCCTGTTGCCCTGCCAGAGCCTGTGGTTTCAGTTCCTCAATCAAGGCCTTACTAGACTCTATCAGTCTCTCCTGCATGGCTACCTGTTGCTGGAGCCTATCATTGTGCTGGCAGAGAGCCTCATTCTCTCCCTGTGCTTCCTGGTTGGTCCTGGAGTACTGGGCCAGTCTTTGCTGCAGGAGGGCTACCTCCTGAGTCCCATCCCTACTGGCCTGCTCCTTTCTTTCCAGAGCATCTCCACCATCCTGGTGTGCTCTAACAAGCTTCGATGCTCTTTTTGGAGGTCACCCAGTCCCTGGAGGGCCAGTTGATTTTCTTCCAGCTTGCCTTTTAAGTGGCAGACTTCCTGGCCTAAGGTAACCCTTTCCTGAGCAAGAGCCTGCCTCTGTGCCACCAGGTCGTCCCTCTGCCTTTGAAGGGCACCAGCTTTCTGGCGCTCTTCATCAAACTCTGCCTGGGTATCCAGGTCTTTCAAAATCAATATATTGCTCTCCTCTTTTTCTTTATCCAATTGGCTTTTCAGGGTGGCTACCTGCTTTTTGCATGCCCTGTTGCAATCTATCTGTTGCTCCAGCTTTTTCTGGCTCTGCAGTAGGGAGTCCAAACCTTCTTGATACTCCTTCTGCAAGGCCAGAATTCTGGTATCCTGGTCTGCCCTTTCCTGTTGCAGGATACCCATATCCTCTTTTATTTTAATTATATAGTGCCTACTTTAGTTTTCTGACTCCTGGCTCCTCTGCAGCCTGTGCTCAGAAGAGTCCAGATCAGATTGGGCCCTCTCTAATGCCATCAGTTGCCTACTTGCCAGATCGTGGCCTTGAGCACATTTGTCCTGTATGGCTCCCATAGATAAATATAAATATGCTGCTACCCTAGCAATCTTGCTGTGCTCATCCTTGGCCTTCGGGGCCATATATAGTTTGCTCAGGGCCACATGTAAGGGACCCTTATCTCTCCAGATATCTAACCCAGTTGCAGTGACCTCTTGTGTGATCGCCTGAAACCATGCATTCTGGTCCTGCTCAGTCCACTCACCTCTCACAAATAGCTTATGTAAGAGGTGCTCTCTAGCTATCTTGATATCTACCAATGTCGCCATTCTGGAAATTGATTTCCTTCCTGATTTACAGAAGTTTATTATTTTATTTTGCAAAACAGACCATTTCCTGAGAGCGTTCCTTTTTGAGGGGTGTTTTATAGCGTGACACAGCGTGGTAGCCCAACAGGATTTATGTTTCCTAATAGTTAGAACACTGTATTAAGCTGTACAAGTGGTAGTTCTCATCCAGAATCCCAGACGAGCCCCAAAAATGTAAGTGACTTCAATCCAGCAATCCAACTAAGTCAATGCTTAGGATGGGATGCCCATTGGAAGCCCGTATTTATATATTTTTATGTCAAAGTTCTTTGAATCTGGATGATGAACCCTTATATAACGCCCCTTTCTTTGGATCCCCCTGACCTCACTGAGTAAAGAAGTAGGTTTGTTTTGCAAATTAAAATATTTATTTGAAGTATTAAACAATACATATATAACACTTTTATGAATAAAATCATATTTGAATAACACACTTATGAATATGGACGGTAATCAACAAGGGGTAATATTACAAAATTGACAATCTCTTTAATCACTCAATAGTATGAATATGAAGGATACTGTAGCAGAGAATACTTTATATGATTCAAGGAAATGCAATGATGGGAAGGAATGCAACACAGAAATAAATTGATATGATTTCAATCAAAAGATAACATGATCACGTTTTCCCCTGTGACTACTCACTTCCCCCACTATGCAATATGAAGAGATGGAAATGAGGGCACACAGGTTTCAGGAATACAATCAAGAATGCAGTTCAATTCCAGTTCCTCCCAGCAAGCTTAGAGAAAACAGGTATGATTTTAAAACACAGGTCAAAACGCATTGGAATTTGATTGTAAAGGATGGAAAAATAGGCTAAAATGATTTTAATTCACTAAAGGATATTCAGAATAAGTGATAGTTACTTTGTATTGGTTCAGGTCAACACTAGCAATGATTCTTGAATGATTATCAAATTGAAAACGAATTTCAGCAATTGAGAACAAGGAGCAGCTATTTTGACAGAAAATGAAATTGAGCCAAATTGCAATTCGCGGCAATTTTTCTGCGTGCGTAAATCACGATTACGGAAAAACTATGATGAATTGGAATGCCGTGTGTGGGAAAGCCTAGGATTTAGCTTTAACATGAGAGATATATTTCACTTCTAGGACGTGCGGTACGGAAGTTACAGAGGTTTTTGTGAAGGTAGATTTTGCAGAAATAAAGTCAAGATTTCAAATGACAGATTGCGCGTTACAGATTCAAAATCAACAGGATGGACACAAGATTCTATAATGCAGTTCTGGAAAGGTTACAATGGTTGGAAGAGGATCACTTTAAACTAAGAGATTGGTTATGGACAGTTCTAGACTAGATACTTACTCCTAGGCTTTGGAATGGAATGCGCCTCGTCAAAGATCTGGTCAAGGGGTTTGGCTTCACTCTCGCCACCGGACAGGTCTCAGGCCCTCTGGGTTCTGCATTCAGCACTGCATGGCGGTCTGGGCCTCTTGAACTGGATCTGACGGGTCTTGGATTACAGCACTGCTTTCTGGGTCCGGATCTGGGTTCTAGCACAGGCTTCTTAGCTAGAAGCAAACAGCACGGCCCGGCTGTTGAATGATTTGGTTAGGCCCCGTGGAAGTTTAGGGATTAGAATCAGGTTGCAAAAGATTCTGAAGGCCTGCTGAGAAGGATTCAGCTTGTGAATTAATTAGGCCTTTGCTTCAGGTTCTAGAGCTTCTTTCTAGAGTCTGGATTCTAAGTTCTGGTCTCTGGATCTAGATCTGGAGTCTCTATCTGGATATTGTCTGGATCTGGTCCGGCAGAGTGCTTCGCAGGAATCGGTGAGTAGTGGAAAAAATGAGTGTCCTACCTGGGTCTCAGCAGTTCCTATTTATGTGTTTCCAAAGTGGGTGGGTAGGCTGATTCGCTATGCCCAACCCCCTAAGGATTTGATAGGTTAGAGGATTCTCTGTCTTTTGACTGGAGAAAGGATCAGCGTGTCATGAGGTGTCATCATGATGCTACCATTTACCCTCTAGGGAAGAAACTCCCCTTTGCTTTTACTTAGAAAATCAATTTTTCATAACAAACATATTTCCAAGGTGCACAACTTGTTCATAATACATATACACATCACAGATTACTTAAGGTAGATTCTTGTCCAACTCTGATCTTCCTAAGAGTTTTAGTTCCGAAATGACAATTTATTGCGCTTTTGGTAAGTTTCCAACTATTGGTTCTGCACCAAATTTGATACATGCATGCAGCTCCTCTCTGGGCATATTACTGGAAGTTCTTATGTTCATAGCAAAAACACTGCAGCTATAATATTAATAATTCCTGGGTTTTGTCTCAGAACATCACACGGCGTCCAGCTTAGACTTACATTGTGGGTGAATTTTTCATTGTCATAATCTCAAAGTTGTACATTTTTGTCAGCTTGTTACAATATTTTAGATGCATTATCCTTAAACTTATATTTGGTGCAATGTTAAATCCACATCCCAGTCTGGTCCGCCCCAAGAGCTGGCTTGACTCAGAGGTCACATGTCCTGTCTCTCCCAGAGCAGTTGTTGACAAGTCACACCCAAATCAGCATATTCTATTCATCCCAAAGAATCCATTGTCTTGATTGAGAGTAACAGGCCAGGGTGCCACTCCCCAGTTCCTGTTCACACCAGCTTGTCAATCTCTTATCCAAGGGTAGAAGGAAGCTTATTTTGTCCAGGACAAGGTGTGGAATCTGTTTGATCCCAGTGTGGGAACACATTTTAACTCTGCAACCAATGTCTACAAATTGTCTCTTCTTATAATATAACCCACATTTTTAATACATACATTAAACAATTGCTTCCTTCAAGTCATTTCAGAATATAGTTTTACATTGTCTCCACCCCTCAGCAAGTCTTTCTTTGGCATAGTTTGGGGTTCCCTATTCAACTGGTTTAAAACGCTGGCTTCTGGTAGTGGTGAGTACCGATATTGCACCCATTTTTGACAGCTGTCTTTTCATCAGTATCTTTAAAATAGGATTTTGCTTGATAGCATATGATTCTTGCTGACATTGTATTGATGTGGATTCTCTCAGCAGAGTAATGTGGAAAACCCAACAAAGAGGTTGGATCTTTTAGGTGATTTGTAAGCCAGGATTTTAGCAATTTTTGACAATAAAGAAAACTGATTTTTGAACCAGCTGTTTCTTTTGGCAATCAGCATTGCTATTTCCAAGTGGTTTCGGGCTACTTGGTGGATAGCTCAATGGTGGTTTTGGTCAGTGATCTCCTGTGCTCACTAAGATAGGCAAAAGTGGATGGCAGCCTATCTTTCAGATTTTTACTGCGCATTTTTAGATGATTTTGAGCGAGCAGCATGCTTTCCAATGGCCATTCTGATGTTTCTGCTGCCAGCAATACCTAGTGATATTGCAGGCTTGGATGAGTGGGTTAAGACATCCCACAATCCTCCTAGCTGCTTTACTCTCTGTATCCCCAGACTGTGGTGGCTACCACAATTCAAAAGGAATATGTGCCAAAATCGGCTGGGTCCCAACCCGCTAATCTGATTACTTTCTTAAGGATGGCCTGACACTGGAATCTGATAAGAGATCTGCCATCCAAATGGACCAATAAAGACTTCCCCAGGGGTGGTCTGATAAGTAAAAATGCTCTGGTGGTAAAGACCAGTCAATGTGAGTGGTTGTCAATACAATACAGATTAATTGACCTGCCTTTTACCCGTTTGGTCTGTTTTAGACTTACTCAGCAAGATGGTCATGCTAGCCATGCATACGTCATCACATGCTAAACCATCATCCGCTGCTGTCTTCCTAGAGATCAGCTCACTAACCCTCAAAGCTCCAAAGTATGCTAGCGTGAACGTTGTTCTAAAGAGTCCAGCTTCATAACTGCTGCTGCAAAACATACAGAACAAGGCTAATAACTTTTCAAAGTTCAATGGATGGCTAATGCCTGGCTTTGCACCCTCTAACCTTGCCCATCCTTTGAGAGCATACTTTATCAGTGTGCTGTGTGTAGGGTCTGTGCCTCCTGCCAACTTGCTAAAATAGGACATTGCCATCAGGTGTGACAGTGCCCAGAAATTCCTCTTATTCTGTAAGATGACCCATTCTATCAGTGTCATTTATAACCTTGATATTCTTATAACTTATGACCTGCTTGGATCTTTCTAGGCACTTGCTGTATTGCCTGGCAGTTTTAGGTGCCAGCGCTTTTTGTGCCAAATCCCTTATAATGCCTGCAGGTTTGTTTGTATCTTCTGTGAGAAACCTAAGGGGAATTCTCACTCCTATTCCACCTATATCTTCTTCTCGGGGGGCCAGGAGACGGCCATCGCTATTGGATTCAGAACCTGGAGGTGGACGAGCGAGGGAGTATCACCTGGTTAGGGGAGTCCCAGGTTATCTTAGTGGGAATACCCCAGAAAAGATGTGGTATTCTGATGGAACAATAGAGGAGGAAGACAAAGATCCTGATGCCTTTATGGGATGTATTGATTCCCATAACGCTTATCCAGGTTTCATGGCATTTGCTTCCCAGCCTATCAGTTATGATCCAAGAGGTAGAAAGAAAGGAGCCAGTTGTGCCTGAGGGGGAAGCAAGAAAACCCAAATGAAACAAAGACAAAGTTCTTGTGTTAAGACCCATTAATCCTCCACCTGTCCAAATTACTGAGAAAACCATCAAGAGCCCTGTTTTTATAATCAACGCACAGACATAAGGAAGGGGGCAACCATTCCCTTAAGAAAATACAAGATTTGAAGATTTTCCTATACGTAATCTAATCTCCAATCCATTACACTTCACATTCCTCTCCCTCAGCCTTCAATGGGTATCATCAACCACATCCCATATCCCCTCCCCATTTCCATGAAATACTGAGATATGGAAGATGCAATTAAGATCAGTGAAGATTACCCATAAAAACAACATGGGGAATGTAAGGGAAACCTACTATACAAAGACCTTAAATTGTCCCACTAATAGAGTCAGGCAGGGTCAGGCATGCAATAATGACCACCCACACCTGACTCCACTTGACTGTTTGTCCAACTATAAAAGGTATGTTTTTTCACAGTGGAGAGAGCGAGATGGGGGTGTTGTCAGGACCAGAAAGGCAGAGTAGCAGAGCGCAGCAGGAACCGAAGCCTGGAGGAGAACTGCATTCCGAGACGCTGGTCTGGTGGTGAGAAGGGGCTGCAGCATTGCTAGGGAGCTCTGCCTCCAAGGAGCCAGTGCAAGGCACCCTGCATCCTGCTGCTGGCAGTCAGAAAAGTGCTTGTTACCTTGGGACTTGTACCTATCCTGAGGGTATCTGAGAGGCTGGTGGAGAGACCCTGACCTCAACCCCGTGTATCCAAAGAGACTGCTTGTCAACATGACGCTGCCCAGTGAGTTTCATGTCAGTGAGAGAGAAACTTCGGAGCGTGCAATTGACTGGGGTGGAGTGGGAGAAAGCCACAGTTGATAAAGAGTCCCGAAGTGGAAAAGCGAGAGAATGCATGTAAAGCGGAAAAGTGAAAGGACATATGGAATGGGCAGAAAGCTCAAAAATACAGATCAGAAAAGTAACAGAAGGAAAAAGCGCTAGCGGCACAGACGAAGAGTAAAGACATTAAGAAGGTGAAAGTGTGTACAAGAAAGCAAGGAAGCCAAGGAAACAAAGGAGAACAAGAAGGGTTGCAGGAAGCACTGAAAGGTTAAAAGGAAGGGCAAGGAATAAACAGAGGGGCTATAGATCAGAGTGGTCATGCCTAGAAGGAGAAAAGAACATGGACGTTTCTAACTTTTCTGATGAAATGTGTATGAAAGAACTGTATATAAAAAGGAAAGGTACATCCTGACAAGCTGAACATGAATGTGTGTGAAAAAACTGCATAAAATATGAAGGCACATCCAGACAAGTTGAACTTGGGTTAAAAACTAAAAGGGGCCTCAGCTTGGGGAAGGGAACCCTGAGAAGCCCAGGCTAAACTTGTGTTTGAACCCAAGAGGGCCTAAGCTTGGGGAAATGAACCCTGAGAGGCCTAATAAAGTGGAAGATCTATCATTTGGTGATACTGAATAAGTTAAAGCTTGGGGAAGGGAACCCTGAGAGGTCTGACAAAGTTGAATACGTATTGATTTTTGATACTGAAGGAGTTACAACTTGGGGAAGGGAACCCCGAGAAGCTTGGAGAGGAACTGTTTATGATTCCTTTGGTTGGGTTTTGAACTTGGAAAAACTAAAGCTTGGGGAAAGGAATCCCAAGGAACTTAAGACATTGAAAGTGTAAGACCGCTGCAAGATCTGTGGAGAAGATCTTATGAACAGCCCTTTTTGAATGAACTCATTTTTGTAAAGCTGACCAACCCACACCTAGAGAGAAGCCCACCAGAAACCAATCTTGGTTTCCTATTTTTCGTTGAACCACTATAATTTTTCTTTTAAAAGACTTCCTAACACATTTTGTTAAAGAGTGAGGGCAAGCATAGTTTTAGACACGGACAGATTTTTACTTTGAACTTGCAGACTTCGACGGCCATTAGAAACATCAGTTAAGGGAACCATCCCTTTAGTGTTAGGGCAAGTTAGGCATTACACCAACCCAGGAACCTTAGTAAACAAAGGTTTTGAAACTAACATATTTGAGTCTGTGTCTCTCTTGATACCATGCCTGTCTCACACTTCCCTGTTACTGCTCGTCGGTCGGCTGTTTTTCAGTTCTCCCCCTAAACATCTCCTTTCATCCTGCCCGACCGTCATGCTGAGTAAAACGTTGTTGCCTGTTTCTGCTCTGCTTAGATCTTCAAAACCTCCCAAGCCTCTTCTCTTATTGGTGTCATAACCTGCTCTGCTCCCCGGAATAGTTTTCAGAAAGTCTCCAACTGCAAACGAGACAATGCATCAGCAAGGCTATTCTTGTTCCCTTCAATATTTCTGGCTTTCAGTTAAATGTTTAGATTCAGTGTCACTTTTGTTATTGCCCTCAAACTTTCCAATACCCTGTGGCATGATGCAGTGCCTTTCTTGATTGAATGTACGACTGCCATGTTGTCTAACCATGCTACTAGCTGACGGTTGCTTAATAAGTCCCCCCATAAACATAGCGACATCCATATTGGAAAAATCTCTAACAGAGTCATAATCTTGGCCAGTCCTCCATTATTCAATGGAACCAGCCAGTCCACTGCTGTTCACTATTTTTCTAGAATGGCCCCAAAGACAATGCTGCCAGTTGCATCTGTGAACAAAACCTGCTTGTCCTTATCTTTTAAGGGGGTTCTTCAAATTGCTGATCCATTGAACTTCTTCAAGAAAAATTCTAGGGCTGTACCGAACTTCGGCTTCGAGTCCCTATTCTGCCGAAGTTCGGCTGAAATACAGCTATCCGGCTTCGGCAGAATAGTTTCTGTTTAGGGACTCGAAGCCGAAGTCCACTTTCTATGATTAGCTGCCCTCTCCCTGTTTGGGAGATGACAGCCAATCATAGAATGTTTGACAGTGTTCAGGCTGCAGAAGCCAAACAAGCTGTTTGCCTATTGGCTTCTGCAGTCTGACCACAGAGGAACCAGCCTAACGTGTTGAAATAGGAAGCGAGGGAAGGGAACAGTTCTTCCCGTCCCTCACTTCCTATGCCAGCACCCGGACCCAATCACCAGGTAAGTGACGCCCCCCCCCATACCCCCTCATCACGGTGAGGCCGCGGGGCCTCAGGGAACCCCCGCGGCCTCACCGCAATAATGTTCTGTTTGTCGGGCCACCGGTGCAAAGCCGGTGGCCCGACGTTTATTTTGCATTGGGGGGGCCGCTCCTACAGGAGCGGCCCCCCCAGACTCATGAGGCCGCCGGGGCACTTTGCCGACCCCGGCGGCCTCGGTGCCCCCCATCCCCCTCACCACGTGAGGCCGCGGGGCCTCAGGGAACCCCCGCGGCCTCACCGCAATAATGTTTTGTTTGTCGGGCCACCGGTGCAAAGCCGGTGGCCCGACGTTTATTTTGCATTGAGGGGCCGCTCCTACAGGAGCGGCCCCCCAGACTCATGAGGCCGCCGGGGCACTTTGCCGACCCCGGCGGCCTCGGTGCCCCCCATCCCCCTCACCACGGTGAGGCCGCGGGGCCTCAGGGAACCCCCGCGGCCTCACCGCAATAATGTTCTGTTTGTCGGGCCACCGGTGCAAAGCCGGTGGCCCGACGTTTATTTTGCATTGGGGGGCCGCTCCTACAGGAGCGGCCCCCCCAGACTCATGAGGCCGCCGGGGCACTTTGCCGACCCCGGCGGCCTCGGTGCCGTCCATCCCCCTCACCACGGTGAGGCCGCGGGGCCTCAGGGAACCCCCGCGGCCTCACCGCAATAATGTTCTGTTTGTCGGGCCACCGGTGCAAAGCCGGTGGCCCGACGTTTATTTTGCATTGGGGGGCCGCTCCTACAGGAGCGGCCCCCCCCAGACTCATGAGGCCGCCGGGGCACTTTGCCGACCCCGGCGGCCTCGGTGCCCCCCATCCCCCTCACCACGGTGAGGCCGCGGGGCCTCAGGGAACCCCCGCGGCCTCACCGCAATAATGTTCTGTTTGTCGGGCCACCGGTGCAAAGCCGGTGGCCCGACGTTTATTTTGCATTGGGGGGCCGCTCCTACAGGAGCGGCCCCCCCAGACTCATGAGGCCGCCGGGGCACTTTGCCGACCCCGGCGGCCTCGGTGCCCCCCAACCCCCTCACCACGGTGAGGCCGCGGGGCCTCAGGGAACCCCCGCGGCCTCACCGCAATAATGTTCTGTTTGTCGGGCCACCGGTGCAAAGCCGGTGGCCCGACGTTTATTTTGCATTGGGGGGCCGCTCCTACAGGAGCGGCCCCCCCAGACTCATGAGGCCGCCGGGGCACTTTGCCGACCCCGGCGGCCTCGGTGCCCCCCATCCCCCTCACCACGGTGAGGCCGCGGGGCCTCAGGGAACCCCCGCGGCCTCACCGCAATAATGTTCTGTTTGTCGGGCCACCGGTGCAAAGCCGGTGGCCCGACGTTTATTTTGCATTGGGGGGCCGCTCCTACAGGAGCGGCCCCCCCAGACTCATGAGGCCGCCGGGGCACTTTGCCGACCCCGGCGGCCTCGGTGCCCCCCATCCCCCTCACCACGGTGAGGCCGCGGGGCCTCAGGGAACCCCCGCGGCCTCACCGCAATAATGTTCTGTTTGTCGGGCCACCGGTGCAAAGCCGGTGGCCCGACGTTTATTTTGCATTGGGGGGCCGCTCCTACAAGAGCGGCCCCCCCAGACTCATGAGGCCGCCGGGGCACTTTGTCGACCCCGGCGGCCTCGGTGCCCCCCTCACCACGGTGAGGCCGCGGGGCCTCAGGGAACCCCCGCGGCCTCACCGCAATAATGTTTTGTTTGTCGGGCCACCGGTGCAAAGCCGGTGGCCCGATGTTTATTTTGCATTGGGGGGCCGCTCCTACAGGAGCGGCCCCCCCCAGACCCATGAGGCCGCCGGGGCACTTTGCCGACCCCGGCGGCCTCGCTGTGAAATGTGCCTCACCCCTTGAGCACGGTGAGGCCGCGGGGCCACAGGGAACCCCCGCGGCCTCACCGCAATAATGTTGTGTTTGTCGGGCCACCGGGCCAAAGCCGGTGGCCCGAGATTGTATTGCATAGGGGGGCCTAAAAAAAAAAACTATTCGGCTCACTATTCGGCACCGGCCGAATAGTTGACAAACTATTCGGTATCCGGCCGAATACTAAATATGCTATTCGGTACAGCCCTAAAAAATTCCCATACTGCTAAATCTTTTCTGACAATACATCCCGAGCATGTGTGGTGGTGTTTCTGGTTTGCCCCTTTTAGATTCAATTCACTGCTTCTCTGAAAATTGTGCCCTTACAGTATTATTCTGGATGCAAAATTCAGCTTCCCTGCAAGCATCTGTAATCGAACACTGTTTCTTTCTGCTGATCCTTTATGGATGCAGTTGTGTCTAGCATGCCAAATACCTTGTCTTCCAGGATCCAACATTCTCCTTTGAGTGTGTATCCCAATACTGAGGAACGAAATGATGTGTGCTGAGCCTTCTGTCTTTTCTTCCGTGAGTGGGTGCCCCCACTCCTTAGTTATTTTCCTGAATGTGTTCAGAGCCTGTTGACAGGCATCTGACCCGTCAGGCCCTGTGAACAGGAAGTCATCCAAGTAATGCACTACTAGCACTTCGGGGAGGGTTCTCATGAAGGTCCACTCCAGAAGTGAGCTGAAGCGCTAGAAATATGCGCATGAGATGGAGCATCCCATTCGCAGGCATTTATTAAAGTAAAATTCGTTCTCAAACTGAAAACAAAGCCAGGTGTGTGAGCTCCTGTTTACTGGTAGTAATCTGAAGGCAGACTGTATGTCAGCTTTTTCCATGAGTGCTTTCTTTCCTGCCTTCCTCACTATGTCCTTCGCTTCCTGGAAGTTGGTGTAAGACACCTATGATTATGTGCTTGGAATGCCATTGTTTACAGACTGGCCCCTCGGGTCTTATAAGTGGCGGATTAACCTGAATTCACCTTTCTCTTTTTTTGGCACCAGGCCAAAGGGTGAGCAGATGTAATCCTGGAAAGGGATATGCTTGTAAGGGCCACCTATTCTACCCAAAGCCAATTCTGTATTTTCTTTCTTACCTTTGCAGGATCTTCTGTAACAGATCTAAATTTCTGGGGATCACTATTGAGGCTGGGCCGAGAAAGGGAATAATTAAACCATACCTGAAGTCTTCTTCAAGGCATGTGCTGGCTTATTTGTCTGGGCATTCAAGTAACCAAGTCTTCATTCCTTCAAGTTCTATTGGTGATGTACCGAATGAAAAAGCTCTTTTAGGGATTCTTAACCTGTGTTGGTCAACCGCTGTTTGGCAAAGGAGCACTCCTGGTGCATAACCTACTGCACTGGTGGGAAAATCTGCACTCGCTACCCCAGTTACAGACTCCTTTCTCAAACGTCCAGCAGATTGCTGGGAGATTGCTGTTCACAGCCCCCTAACCTCCACCATGTGGCAGGGTGGCATTGGAAAGACCTCCGGGACCAGAGAGCTTTCTTCTGAATTAAATGTTAGCAATTGTTGTCATGACTCACCGACCACCTATGTGTATTGTGAAAGCTCCCTTTATTAATGGGTGCTCTGATGGTGTGGGGGGTTGTCGTGCCATTTCCCTCTCAATATGTTAAATATGTATAGGTTTGCATCTTCCCCCAAGGTCAGGACAGCTGCCCATCATCATCCGGAATTCCCTATCATCCCCTGAGCTAAGCATTCCCCCAAAGGTTTTTTGCACTGTGAGACTTCTGTTCTCAGAAGCTATGATGGGCCACCCTTGCTCTGGACATTTTTCAAGGGAAATTGTGGCCAGAATGTGGAAGGCTGCTAGCCAGTTTTGAAAATTGTGCTCTAGGGGAAATTACTGTGGGGCGCTTTTCTCGTCCTCTTTCTTGTCTTCGTTATTTATATCGAAACCCTTTTTTTCAAACTCTAGCAATGAGAACATTTCAATAAACTCCTTCCTCCATATTGTTTTCTTCACTTCCTTTCTACGTGCCATGTCAATACTCTTCTGAATAGCCTTCCCTGCAGAATGTCTCTCATACTTGGTTGCAAACCGCTTCTGTGTTGTATTGTCTAATTGCTGTATTCTTGCCCCTTTCCTCTATTTTTCTATGCCTCTGTTCCCCCCCCACTGGCATCTGAAACACCTTCCTCCTTTATACCTAACTGAACACTTTCCCTTTTGTCACCTCTTTTTATCTGTGCGCTTACTTTCTCTTTCTTTGTTTTATGCGGGTTCCTTGATCCCCGCCCTGTGCAAGAAGAGCCCAGGAATCCCTCAAAGGCATTTTTATATTCTTCTGGGGGCGTGCCTGCCGTGTCAGCTGCTTTCATTTGTGATGTTCCATGGAGCTTCATAGACGTCGCTGCTCCCACACTCTCTGTTCACTGCACGTTTTCCTGTTGGCACGTGAAGCTGCTTCGGCGTGAGACTCCTCTGATCCCTTTGCCTTGCTCTCCCTGAACAAGCTCCACGTGCTCTTCCTGCTTGGTTGCTATCTTGGTGTACATTTTTCTTAGCCCAGTCAGCCCCCTTATTCTTCTTGCGTGCCTTTCGCCCATGACAACAACTTGGATTGGGCATTCGGCACACCGACATCGTGTTCTTCTGTAGGATGGCCAATAAATTACTCTGCGCTTGGAGCCTTATGTCCACTTAAAATTCCAGTTTTTCAAAATTATGAAACTGTTTTGCTGTTTTAGGGCCTCGAACCATAGTTTCTATGTTCACAGTGTTTCTATCCTTTGCACACTTGGAGCCGCCTTGCTGTGTCCCTTGGTGCGCAACGTGGCACTGCCAAGTTCTTCCGTATGTGGCAAATAAATTACTCTGCCGTGCACAGCCTCATGTCCGCTTAAAATTCCAGTTTTTCAAAATGACGAAAACTTTGTGCCATCTTCAGGTCTCAAACCGTGGACCACACTTCATTGCTACACCAAATGCATTGAGTGGTTTTTCTGCATGCACACTTGGAGATGCCTTGCTCTGTACCTTGGTGCGCGATGTGGATCTGTCTGAAGCACGGTTTTCTCTCCTCATAGTCGACCTGTTTCACAATCTTGCTTTGCTGTAGTTTCTAGTACTGCCTGACTCTGCGAATGGAACGGCAGATAGTTGATGAGCCTTCCAACGCTGGCCTACTTCTGGGGCACCTGCTGACTGGCTCACTTGCCTCGGCAAGGGTGCTGGATCTTCATTTACCTCTGCCAGGTACCTCTTGTCGATGTCAGTCACAGCGCTTGTCAGGGCTAAAAACGATTGCCCCAAAACAACTTGCTACAGTTTAGGTGCACAATTGAAAACAAGCTACTTGCCCAGCACACCTTGCCACTGTGAGGGGCATAGTTGCAACTATACTTACAACGAGCAGCTTCCCTGCCGTTTATATCCAAAATTTTGCCTGGGGCCATGACATGTTTGCAACATGCCTATTGTTTAGGGCAACGTCACCACCCCCCTTGCCGGCGTCACCCCTCGGTGAGGCCCTGGCTCCCCTTTTGTAGGTGTCCCTTTCTTTTCTTTTAAGTTCCTGCCATTTGTTGCCTGGGACCCTTTGAAGCCGGTCGACAGGTGCGATGTCTGTGCTATGACAACTGGGTGTTAAAGGGGTAGTACCCTCAAGAATGTTATGGTTTAAAAAGATTGCCCATAATAAAAAATATATAGAAATAATATTTTTACCAACATTCCTATGTAACATTTTCGGGAAAAGAGCCTCAAAGTTGGCACTAGGAGGCATCCATTTTGTACAATGAAGCAGCCTCCCGTTAACTCTGTTCTTGCAGCACTAATCAAGCAAAAGCCCCTTACTAGGAGCTTTTGCTTATTGCAGCTGGAGAGCAGAGAATGCTGGCAAGCTACATATATTTGCAATCCTATATTAATGAACTTCATTAATATAGAATTGTGGCGGCCGACCGACTATTCATAATTGCCCAGACTTTCATTTTAAGTTTCCAGCACAGGAAACTTAAAACGAAAGTCACAGCAATTATGAATACTGCGCCGGCCGCCTCAATATTCTTAAGTGCTGTGACTTTTCGTTTTAAGTTTTCTGTGCTCCGCTGGTGCGGGGGAGCCCAGAAAACTTAAATTGAAAGGCACGTCAATTAAGAATACCCTGCCAGCCACTGGCAGACCATTTATAACTGCGGTGAAATTTGTTTTAAGTTCCCGGGGGAGCCGGGGAAAAATAAACAAAGTTACCAGCAATTATGAATACACCGCCGCCCTCTGTAATTCTATATTAATGTACCCGGAGAACCTGAGTTCATTAACGTAGGATTGTGGAGGCCTGAGTAAATATAAGTAGAAATTAAGAGGTGAGGCAGCACTAACCAGGAGCACAGGGACAAGCCTCCAGCTGCTGCCTGACAGCATGTTCTGCTCTATGGCAGAAATAAGCAAAAGCTCCCACTAGCAAAAGCTCCCGCTAGGTAGCTTTTGCTTGATTAGTGCTGCAAGAGCAGAGTTAACATGAACAAGGAAGGCTTGTTCATTTCACTAAATGGATGCCTCTTAGTGATTAAAAATCCTGACTTTGAGGCTCATTTCACGAAAACTTTACATAGACATTTTTTCTAAAAATATTTTTTATATATATTTTTCATTATGGGCAATCTTTTTAAACCTTAACATTTTTCAGCGAACTACTCCTTTTATTGTCTAAGTTAGCTGCAGCCTCCTGGGTGGTGGGCGCCTGGCGGGGCCATGTGCTGACCCTGCTTGTCTTGCAAGCTTAACGCCTTGCACCTCTACCTGCATGGCTGCAGGCCAATTTGGGTCCAAGAACAAAGGATGCGATGGCAAGAGCCTGTCAAATTTCGAACCTTGGAGAACTGTAAACTTACTTAACATTTAAACAATCATGAACGTGATGCAGAAAACATACAGTTGCAAAGGACATAAGCCTGCTCAGGCAAATTAATAGATACCCCATGATGAAGCCAAAGACTTAAATGCGATGATTTAAAAGGCCCATGTTTGCAATGATTAGCATCTCTTTGTGAAACTAAATAGTCTATGAATGGGAATGAGGGAAGAATTGAATGGTCCAAAGGAAGTCGTAATAGCTACTTAGCTTCCTGAGCTCCACAGAAATGGAGGAGGGCTTTCACAGCACAGTGGGTTTAATCACCACGCTCACTACCTGCTTTCAAAACCGCCATTGAGCTGCCCCAAAACTTTGAGGCTAGCTCCGCCCCTGCCTGCAGACAATTGGCAGGTCAAAATGCGTGGGCCACGCTGCTTCCCTTTAGCAGAGCAACCGGCACGGCACGCATACTCCACGCCTCTTACTGTACACTGCAGCTTGTTTCCAGACGCCACATTGCATGCGACATAAAAGCACATTTTTCATGTGTGAATTGCAGTTATCCATAGTCAGGACTCGGGAGACAGTCTCTCTCGCTTCGTGTGAAGGCTTCTGCTCCAGACAGTCCAGTGCATAAACGTACGTGCGTGCAGTGCATTGGAAGTTAGAGGGACGCTGGCTACCTCTCTGCCCCTCATCCAAGTCCATTTGTTGTCTCCCCTTTCTCCTCCATGTAGTAAAGCAGGTGGAACTGTATGTGGTCCTTTGCACTGATGTATGTTGTTGTGCATGGGCCCTTCGGGATCAGAGCCCTTCCCGTCTCACCACTAATAATTATGTCACACCTTGGGGCTTAGGGGGTGAAATGGTCAGTCTTCCTTGCAGACGGTTTCCTAAGTCTACAAGTTAATGACAGTAGTTGCTCGGGATGGATGTTCTGTCTCTGGTCATGTAGTGGAAGTAGACATGCATTAAATAGATTCGATAATACAATCAGCAGGAGTTTTCATGAATCACGGCCCTGTGCCCTGAGGTCCCAGACTGTGAAAGGGTCAGAGTGCATATGGAACGTCTCATGTGTGTCTGTAAGGCTGGCAAGGTGACATTTTCTGTGCCAGATACTCATTTTTTTAAAGGGCATGAATGCATGCCATAATAACAATGACACCTGCCCTTTTCTCCGCTTCCTCCACTTTGTTAGTTCTCTTATCATAAGAGTGTATGCACCTTTTCTACATTATTATATTCAGGTCAGGAGTGTTTATAACACAATGAGCCCAGGTGTGCAAGGTGGGGCCTAATGTGCACAGTCAGCAGTAGGTGTGCATAGTTGCCAACATGATCCATTCCAATCTGTAGGTGCTTATCCTGTTCTGTTTTTTTCTTTGCATTCTGGGACTTGTAGTCCAAGTTTTATAATTGAAAACGTGGAACTACAAGGCCCAGAACGCTAAGAAAAAGAAATCAGGACTCGATAAACACCTACTGAATGGAATAGATCATGCTTGCAAGTAATGGTGTGTGTGGACCATGCAGTCCGAGTCTTTGGTGTGGAGTATTTTTCTGTGAGTCAGAGACAATACCACACTGAGAATGATCCCACTCCCAAAACAAGTAAAGAAGAGCGCTCACATGTAAGGAAGCTGAGGATGTGTTGATTGAATACTGTCCTTTTTAGCTTGCGCCAGTGACTTGTGAGTTTTTTACTTGTAGTTCTGAATTTCTATTAAGCATTGTAAAACTACGAGGGCCAGAATGCAAAGTGATGTTATATACAAAGACAGTACTGACTGAACACCTTGCTGCTATCCTAGGACCAACTTGAGGCCTCCAAGGAAAGTAGACATACCCCAATCATACAGCCAGGAACATGCATCCTGCTCCAGGGTGCAGATTTGATTAATGTCCTGTGATGAGGTGGGAAGCAAAGCATACTTTGTTGTCCTCTTTTTTACACAGTTTTGACTCATACATTTCTCTCAGTTATTCTTTATTTTTTGCAGATTCTTTTTTTTAAGTGTAAAGGTTTTATTTTATTTAGTACTGAAATAAACAATTACAATCTGAGTATATTTGAGCTATGCATTATATGATATAACATTTCAAATCATTGAAATCCATTATGTAATGTAATAACTAAGAACAAATACAGCGTGACATTCATTAACTTTGAAGATATTTTGTAACGTAATAGCTAAGAACAGAAATAGCATGAATTCATTTACATACGAGTGAGTTACTCAGATTAATTAAGAAGAGAAGCAGGATAACAGAGAGGATGAAAAATGGAGGAAGAAGAGAGGAAGAAAAAAAGGTTTTTATATCAGATTAGTATTAGGATGAAGCAAAATAGCTGTACAATTGTAAATATGATTAGCAAAAAAACAGGCAGGTAAGCTGAATATTTGTATTGTTTAAATAATTAACAACAAAATGCCATCTTCTATCATGTCGGGAAGAGAGAGCGGGTGAGTCTGTGGGCATATACCACCAAACTTTTATTGAGATTTTGGTGAAATCTTTCCAGTTTGATGTAATTAAGCATATTGCCAGAAGTATACACATGTCAAGGATAACATCGGATGACCTAATGTTGCCCTCATTGAGAACTAGACTACCAAGTAGGATATTAGTTAAATTTAAGGGAAAAGAGATTTTAAAGATCTGTCGAAGAAAACTCCAAACATGGTTCCAACACGTATTTACTAAAGGACAGTCAAAAAACATATGTCTAAAGGACCCAGAGGTTGAATGACAGAACCAGCATAAAGCATTATCTGCCAATTTAGATAACAATAGATTCATGGGGTGATAAATGCTCTGTACATGAAAGAGTAAAGGGTTTGGGTTAGGTTTGTCGATATGGATATAATTTTAGTCTTGGACCAGATCATGGACCACAATGACCACAGCCCACAATGAATTCCACAGTCTTCTTCCCATTGCAATTCAGGTGACCATAAATTATTGGGAATTCTTTCTGACCTTATAACTTTGTAGAGGTTAGATGCTTTGATTACATCAGGGGATTCTATGAGACACATTCTGACAGGGTTTACAAGTAATTGCTCAGAATCATTTCTGCTGCTAGGATCTAAAGACGTATGACTTAGAGGAAATGTTGGCAATAAACATTTCTTTTAAAAATCTTCTGCAGAGAGGATGTTGCAATCCACAATTATTTGATCAATGAATTTAATTCCTTTGTTAATCCAGTTTTTGTGGAAAATGGGTCTATCATTTTTGGTTTATTGCAACAAATAAAGGGAGATGGGGCCTTAGCCGGCTTATTGATTTGATGAAACAGAAAGTTCTTCAGATGAGAACTACTGAGACAAATGATTTAGAAAAGCCCAATTTTCATCCTTTGAAAAGATGTATTGTATCTTTGATATCAAATGGTGAAATAAGAAATTTTTCAACAATTAACCAAGTAGGTGGGTTTATGTCTTCATTAATGAGGAACCAGTGTTTGGCTTGCTTGAGAATGAAGGTTCTGCGATAGTTATTAAAATTCAGGAAATTGACACCACCAGTGACAAATGCATATCTTCGTTTGCTAGCAGCAATTCTTTTCTTTTTCTTAGATCCCTCTAAGAAATCTATAAGTATCTTATCAATAGATTTTAAAAAGTAGGCTGGCAAGGGAATGTGAAGCATGTGTAAGTAGTATAAAATCACAGGTGTGAACATCATTTTAATGGTCTCTACTCTTCTGTACCAAGACAGATATAAAGGGGACCATGTGGTTACAGATTCTTTAGCTTTGATTGTAGTTTTTGTAGGTTAATTTTAATCATTTGAGGAAGTGAAGAGACAGTTGAAATACCCAGATAATCAATATAAATAGGATTCCAGCTAGGATTGAAATGGGCAAAGTATTCTTTAACACAGTAGGCGTTAAGTGGAAGCATTTCTGATTTTTCCTTGTTCAACTTTTACCCCAAGAATTGAGAGAAAAAATTGATTGAGTCTAGTAAGTGAGGAAGTGTTGTAATCGGATTATCAAGGAAGATCCATATGTCGTCCGCATAAGCAGCCAACCTAAATTCAGATTCACCACATCTAATACAAGCAATATCTCTATTGGTTTGTATTAATTCTAATAGCAGTTCCAGGGCCAGTACAAATAAAATAGTTGAAAGGGGACATCCATGTCTAGTACCCCTATGGAGGGAACATTTTGGAGAGAATTGATTAGTAATACAAATTGGGTTTTTGGCTCTGACTATAAAAGCTTAACTAACTTAATATAACCACCCCAATGCCATGACATTTTAAGACTTGAAATAAAAAATCCCATTGAACGTGGTGAAAAGCTTTTTCTGCATCTAATGCAATTGCCATACAGAGGTTTTTGGGGTGATTCTTACTATGTATATAATGCAAGAGGCACAATTGAAAGGGTCAGTCGAACAAGCACGTCACCTTATAGCTCATTTTCGGTACCCAGGTAGCGTAAATAACATCTGGTCTCACACCTTGGTTGTTCTGATCATTTTCACTTAGATTTTAAACACATATACATATTTACTAGTTAGTACAACACAGAACACCCGTTTTTACACATAGAGCAATACTGATTGCAAAACATACATCAGCAAGTTAAATTCCTTGCGGTAAAGTACACAAAGTCAACACAATACATATTCTACTGTTGAGATCAAGCACAACAGTGGTCATATTACATGAAAAAGTGCAATGGATACATATATTGAGCAACAGTTGTAAACAGTGACTTGTGCTGAGTGGCAGCTTTCCAGTAGGACATGTATTTCTATAGATTGGTATGGGGGGAGTGGGAGGGTCTGCAGATGATCTGAACAACTACTCCTATGATCCCTCAACATTGACTATGCTGACCAGTGCAAATGTGAGTTGTAGTTCAAAGGATCTGGAGAGCCAAAGGTTGCAGACCCCTACTCTAGAAGCTCAGGATTTGGAGACTGTTTAGTATTATTCTCTTCTCGTAACATCGGCTCATGTTCCGATGTGCTAGACTGGAGTCGCTCTCCACGACGTTTTGCTTTTGAAATGGGGCACTAGTAAACAGGATATACTTGGGTGAATGATATGGCTATTTCCAGTGGCCCTCCTTTATGTGATAGTTTCAAATTATTTATTTATTCAATTTGAACTCTGACATGTGCCAGCTGCACTTTCCATGTTCAAACTTGACCCTTCAATTTTCGTATGTTTGGTAGTAATAACACCAATTATTACAGCGCTTAGAAAAAGGAGGAATTGGGCATGAAGCACTACATGTAAAACTGTGCCATAATATAAAATATAACAGGTGGATATAGGAAAATATAGGCCTCTTTAACATCAAAGCGTAGAATATATTGCACCCTATGTGTCTAACAAATAAAAGCAACAGTGAGGCAAGCTGGTGACAGAGGTAGGAACAATTCATTAAGTGGTGAGTAAAATGTTGCTTTTGTTTCTGTCTTTTCATATAATACCTAAAAGCCCAATTTAGTAAGCTATTGAATGCTTATGAATGGCAGGAATAGCATGCGTAAATAATAATGTGTCCAGCATTACTGAATAAACATCTAAGGAATTATTTTGTGCATACAGCATTTTAGTACCAACCCTGCTCCATACAAGTTCTTTAAAATTCACCATTGCTCTTGCACACTTCAGAATAATTTACCATCATTATCTAATGTTTTTAGGCAATGTTTGCGTGAATTTGGGCAGTAAATAGCAGTTTGGAACCCATTTTTCCCAAATTTTTGCAGGGAGCCCCCACTTGTAAATCTTGAAGAGGGGTCGTTCTTGCTGGCTACGGTCCCTCGCTCGGATGTTTGGGACAAAACTCTACACCCCAACACCACTCAAACTCATCAGCCACCTATAGCCTCCACTATCTGACAATGGCAGCACTTCCTTAAGACCGGTGGAACATTAAGTCGCATACATTTGACTTATTTTGTTCTGAATTGATTGAATCGAAATAACACAGTCCTATCTTTGACTAGCAATGTTGCCAGGTGCAGTGCTGAACAAAAAGAATCAGGTTCAGTCTTCATGTAATCAACTAAGCTGCCTTTGGTTTGTGGCTTAGCTGTAATACATGTCCTGTCGCAGGAAAATGTTGCCTCCCATTTTGCTCTTTTTCCTTCCTCTGTCTTCCTGTCAAACCCCTTTTTTCCTTTTCCTCCATTTTGCTGCCCTTTCTCTGACGCCACTCTTTCCCGATGATTGTCAATCAATTAGTCAGGGCAACCCTTGTCAATATTTTTCATCAACTTCTCTAAACACAGCAGGAAGGTAGGGAGTGAATGGTTTCTTGAGTTGAGTACAGGCTCTGGTGGATGTACATGTATAAACTAGGGTTGAAATGTTACTTTATAGACAGGACGCCAGTGAGGATGATGGTATACCCGACAAATGTGATTAAAG
This sequence comes from Ambystoma mexicanum, assembly GCF_040938575.1. Lineage (NCBI taxonomy): Eukaryota > Metazoa > Chordata > Amphibia > Caudata > Ambystomatidae > Ambystoma > Ambystoma mexicanum. The sequence continues at coordinate 1,203,578,460 of NC_090934.1, read as the reverse complement.
CTGGAGAGACTGAAAATAAGAGGGCATTCTGTATTTTGTCCGCTCTGCCGACAAATCCTTGTATCAGCCATTGCAGTAGTCAAGTGGGCTGGTAATACAATGCTACACTGTCAGACATATGGAAACAAAAAATGAAGGACTGACATTTCAGGGAAGGTTGGAGATATAAAGGAGTGCAGAGACTTGTAAGTAGATGAATTGGACAACATAGGAGAAGGACAGTGGTGCAAGGTGAAGATTCTCCCGGGTTATGGAATATATTGAAAGATGGTGCCCGCGTTAGAAGATCAGAATAAGTGAGGTGCTGAAAGAGACAAGGAGCATGACTTATTTAAAGGAAATGGATAGGATGTTGAAGGACCTGCCAACGTTGCTGTTTTGGCTTCCCTCTGTTGCGCCTACTGTTCCCGGATCGTAAGTCCTTCTTCTTTGTTGCTGGGTTATGTCCTTGCCGCTTCCTTTTGACATTGAGGCTTTGCATTGCTGATTTCATTCTTCGGCTGGATTTCCACCTCGTTCCTTTGTTCTTTCTGTGCATTTATCCAGTAGGGATTCCCTTCCACCCTCTTATTTAAGAAACAAGATGAGAATCTTCATATTCTTCTCCACAGATCGCAGCTTGGAGGAGTGTTTTCTCGATGATCCTCAGCTCGCTCTCACCGACCCATTGCTGGCTGGCAGGAGTCTGATACAGGACACTTGACTTGCAGGGGATCTCCCATGCTGCAGAGATCTCTGTTAGGTGCTTCCAGCATCAGGAGGGCTGGACTCCCTATTTTTGGCATTTTCTCCCTGACTCTTCTATAGAGGCTATCCTCTGAATGGTATCTGAGTGTTGACAAGGTGTTTCCATACTGCAACAAATCAGCTAACCACCTTCCACACCTCACGTCATCTATACCTTCCAGAAACCCCTCATTGTCCGTGTTCTGATTTCTCTTATTTGTTTCATATGGGTTCAGACTTGGCTCCTCAGCTTTTGTTGAAGCAAGCCCTTCCTTCCCAGGCCGTCCCATACATGAGGGTGAGAGAAAGTGCAGGTTCATCCCTGCCTCAGCCAAGAGCATCTGAGTAACCACACGCTGATGGGGACTTCCCTTGAAATTCCAAAGGGGTGATAAAAGGCTTGATGCTCAGTAGAGCACACAGTGTATTAGTACCTGCTTCTTTGCCATAAACCAATCAGAATATTTGGAATGTGTGGCTTACCTAATCATAACTCTCGCAACTTCCCCACATTGTGGTGTCATCCGTAGCCATGTGGACATTCCTTGTCACTGTTTCCAAGTCTACTGCCTTTTCCCTATGGCACTCCACATGGCATCTCCCACCTCCTCCAACGAACCCAGTACTCTGGAAGGCCTCACACGCTCCTCAAACCTCCCATTCGGTCCCCTTTCTCTAACATGGTACCGTGTCCGAAGAGCCTGCTGCCTCAACATGCACTTCACTGTTATGTTGTGAACACAAAATTGTCCCAAGTCCATTTTTTGTTTTGACAGCTGCTCACCATCCCCTCGTGCACTCCGGCACGCTCACAAATGAAGTACCGGGGGACTCCAGCCCTCCATGTAGACTGTCCGGGCGCACAAGGGGCTTTACAAGGTGGCAAGTAATTCTGGGGTTCCTTTTAAAGGCTTGCGCTTGGCCCAAGTCTTTTAACTTGATACCCGGGGTGTGAATGCCTAATAAATCCCACATCTTTGGGGTTCTCTCTTAAATAAAGTCCTGTGGACAAAAGCCTTAAAATGCAGTTTGTAAGAAAGAGTGCTATCAACAGCACTCCCAATTTCTTTACTTTGGAGGTTGCAAAAATGTCCCTGATGTCCATTAGATGGTGGGAGGCAGACTAAATTGTGGCTAAAAACTGACCCTAGCCATGAGTAAAAAGCAAGGTTTCGAGAGTGCCCCGTTCATGCACACCATGCGGCCATTCATACAGTCACCACCGGTATCAATGGCTGACAAAAGGCAAGCTAAGTTCTCTGACAGGTCCTTTGACGCCCCCAGGCTGAGCTAGGTATGATCAGCGCAGTGCCGTAAATAAACACTAAGATAAGATGTACAAGAGCGGAATCAACACAGCAGAAGCTCTTAAACTTCTGTGGGACTATCCGCTTAACATCATCTATGCTCTACACTTTTGAACTCCCTCCCAATACCACTTGTCAACGGGAGTGGACAACGCTCCTGCGGTCACATCCTCACACACTCGTCATAGGCCTCCATTAACAAAGGCTACATGGCGAGAGGTATGAGAGGAACCTTCTTTATTCAGGATCACACGTGAACTGCCTTAACTAACCCTCCCTTCATCCCACCGCCTGCCTAGCCCAACATCACTTCCCCTTCAACCATAGGGCCCGAACTGGAACCACCCACATAACGATGTGGGAGAACATGGGCCCTGTCACTTCACGACGTGAGACCACTGAGACTCAACACGGACGGCCTCTGTTTCATGATGTCCCAGACAGATGCGTCTGTTTTGAACAGCTTTTCGTCCTTGATGTCAGCATGGGCTATTAGGTCAGATCTCCTGCGCCCCTTCCTCTCCTATGCCCCCCCATGCAAGGCAGCAGCTTGACTGGTATGGCGCAGACTGGTGCTGCCCTCCCCTCCCTAGCCTGAATCCCCTGCCTGACACCCTGTGTGTTTTCTCTGTCCCTATCATTTTACTGTTCCCTTCATATTCTATTATTGTATTTATACGCCCATTATTGTATCCGACTAGTGTTTCCGCTTGCTGTTCAGCTAGCTTTGCACTGCATACCCTCAACATATGCATCCAATTATATTAGCAATGACGTTTCTGCTCTTCATGAATGAATGGAACCACCTAATGGACGACGTGAACTCTCCCAGCACCTGCACCAGGTGGTTGATTAGTATGGTTGTTGTGAAAGAAATGTAGTGCTACCACTGCTGGAAATTGAGAAAATGCACTGGGGGAACTCTCTCCTCCTTGAGGGGAGGGTCATGTGGAGGAGGGGTGGAGCCAAAGGGCGTGGACCCAAGACAGGTCAAGCAACACGATATCTCATCATAGAGCCGAAGTCTAGCCCTTTGCATAAAAGCAAAGAGCATCATGGGAACATAAGAATGCCCACAATTTCACATTTGAAACATGTCTGATAGTGATTCAGCAAGAAACCATTTTGAGTGAATAACGGAAGTTGGATTCTTTTCATTAGTCCCAATACTCACCCTAACAAAAACATTTCTGCAAATGGCAAGATATATGTATACCAGTTCAGACAGCTGGTAAACAGTATCTGAGCCTTTGGCTGTTTCTGCAGTCAGTTTCCACCACTGATTATTATGAAATGCCTTCAGGGGATTGGCTTGTGGATGAATCTGGGAGGTTCCTGGCCTAATCCTAGGCCAGGAGAGGCAACATAGCTCTTCTCTGTCTTGTACCTACCGGGATTTCTACCAGCCGATCCAAAGTTGCCCTCTCCATGAAGTTCAGGATATTGTCCATAACTGAAAGGAAGAGTAATTCCAAGGATGTTGTTTCTCATGCATCTTCAAGAGGCTCTAGTGCACACTCATGTAAACAAGATGTGCTAGAAAGAGAAGTCCTAAGGAGAACCCTTCCATCTGCCTGATCTTGGAGTTGCTAGGAAGGGCCTCCGCCGTGAGATTATTCCGGCTTAAAGTGGCCAAGGCATCTATGCAGGCACCAGAGTGACATGATCCATCTTATTCCTGATCGGATTTTACCTGAGAAGAATGAATGTATCACAGGACGCCATTTTATGTATTTGCTGAACATGTCAGCACCCTTCTACTGAGAACAAACACGGCCACATTCCATGTTCTGTGGCACTGTGCCAACTCAGGAGGGTCTGCAAACACGCCAAGCTCACTGTGTCACACCAGGAGACAAATACCCATGTGCAACTCCGTTTGCTCCCACCTTGAAGAGCAGCCCATCACTGATGGGCATTTCTCGACTGACCAAGAGTACACCAGCAACCCTAGGCACACATGCCTTCCCTGTTGAGCCTCAACCGTGAGGTGTGGCTGTGGTGCTGTGCCTCTCTGAGTCATTTTATATATACTAGCGGCAGAGCAAATACAAATAGTGTGGGTTTTGGGTCTACGTTGATTTGAACGTTTGTGTCATGTGTTTGGAATCTTATTGCAGCCAACTAGAGAAAGACAGTGATTTCCCAGTGAAGACAGGATCATGATGAGTTAGGTTAGGAGATGCAGTCCTTTGACTCTGCAAACCCTAACTGTAGGGGGTGTTGCTAGCGTGCACTGCAGTGAGCTGCCACCGTTTGTAGAAAGGGGGAGAGGGCAACATCCATTGCAGGGTACTCTGCGAGCATTCATTGCATTGAATACTGCCTGATGTTATTGCAAGAAAGGCTACCCACGGTGATTACAGAGAGTACTGCTAACATTTGGTTCAGCGAGTGCTTAGGCATTTATTACAGGGAGTGCTGCTTGAGGCTTGCTGCAGGGTGTGTGATCAACATTTATTAGAGGGCTCCATTGAGAACATGCATTGCAAAGAAGGCTGTGAGCATGTATGCCAGGGACCAATGCCACCATTCATTATATTGAGTGCGGGCAGAGCTCATGCCATGGAAGGCTGCACAGTTTCCCTGCAGGGGGGTATGGCTTTGCATGTGCTGTGCTTGCTTAATCTGGCTGCCTCCTTGCCTTCGTGGTTTAAGCTCTGGGGATGTTATTAGAAGAGTTTGGAGCTGGTGAGCCTGCAGTGCAGCAAGGCTGAGATGGAGGCTTCATGCTGCCCCCACCGCTTACCTGCACAAAGGACAACTGCAACCAGCAGGAGGCTTCCAAGGAGGCAATGGAGGCGAGAGTGGTTCTCCTCTTTAAGGGTCACTCTGCCTCATTCTGAGATGGCAGGTAGACCTGCCAGGACACCGACAAATGGAGATACTGGTTGCGGGTACTCGGACCGGTGGCGATTCCGAGTGCCGGAATGACGGCATAAATCCCCATTCATGGAGTCCTATTGGACAACATGAGGGGATTTGCCGTCATTACTGGCACCAGCAATGCCGGTGCTGGTAATGAAGGCTTTTTTTTGCAGGTACGGTGCCTGGCTTACCCCCAGCTTGCGGTAACCCAGGTGCCCCACCGGCAAACCCATAGTCGGGCAGTCCGGTAAAGTGCTGGTATTCACGAATACCGGCACATTTTTACCAGACCGCCCGACTTGGAATGACAAAGTACAAGGGTTTCCCAAAGAAATCGCTCCTGTCTGGCGAATGGTGGGACACCATTTGTGAGCTCTGATTTCTGAACTACGCTTCACAGTAGGGCTTTTTCTGGGACATCAACTGCCTCGTGTCTTGGCGGCATTCTTCAAGAAGTGTGGCCGGTGTGAGATTAGGCACCTGCAAGTGCACAGAATCAACCGTTCGTCCGTGGTGAAGAAGGCAGGACCACTGTATGCATGGTGGTGCAGGCATGGTGTGAGGAGGCTGGCTAGAGGGGACTGACTATACATGTTACTATTCTGAAGTGAAGTGCTAAAATCAGGGCTGTAACGGAGCTGCAGAATCCTGAGGGAGGGGACTAGACGTACTAGGGATGTCTGCCACTTCCATTGTGTCTTGAGAACTTACTCATCTCTGATTCCTTTTGTAGATGGAATCAACAATTATTCCCACCTGACACCTGCAACCAACCTCTGAGAGGCCAATGCAGCAGCCATTCACTAGGCTGTTCATGGTCAATTCATTCTCCCCATCTGAGCATCTCCAACCCCAACAAACAAAGTAATCATGGATCGCTGGGTGCCGCAAGGCCATAGAAAAAGGTGCGCAGCTGTAGGGTTTGTGCGAAATAACCACTGAGGTAAACCTAGAGCAGCTAGGCTGGTCTGAAAGTTGACATGTTCTGACACTACCAGGAGTGACCAGACTTTAGTCTGTAAATGGAAAAGGAACGGGCTAAAGAGAAGAGGAAGGGAAAGATGGGTAAGTGTCACAAACAAAAGGAAGTGGAGCTGAAGGGGGTGAGGGTTGGGGTTATGTTAAAGCATGGATGCACGCAAGTACTGTTAGGTGGGACAGAGAATTTATGATTGCACAATTTGGGTTTATTCTAATTTATATGGGGTTATTTGGAATGCATTAGAAGTCAGATTTGGACAATAGGAAAATTAGGTCACTATGAAATATTTGGATGCATGCGTGCCCCAAAAAGAAATGCGACATTTCTGGGTGCTATAAATATCAAATGACGCATTAAAGCGATACCGGACCCAGAGTTGGTTGAATCACCACGGTCTGGTATATATCACTGATGTGCTGGGATCATCGAACGGTCAGCCAGCACAAAAAATAGATGAGTGATGTTGTCTGTCCCAGGGATGATGAAATATTACTAATGCCATAAAGCTGATGGGATAGGTAAGAGCTAATTTCGGCTACTAGGATGCCACAGCCCTGATGGGACCAGAATCTATTGCACCTTCTTCTACACCCCTATTGCCCCTTTACTGAACTCACCCATCCTAAAGGCTTATCTCTGTATTGTGTGTATCTGAAAGGCATTGCCAACCCCTCAGTCGCTTCCTGCCTGGTGCCCATTGCATAGCCAGAGAGAGGCATTGACAAGACATTGGTCTCTGGCTCTCTGTCAGACCATGGCTGAGAGCTCAGAGAGAACGAAGATTGCAGAGGAATAAGTAACTCTGGTGGCTGGCTGTGCTTAGGTACCTGCTTTGGGAAACAGAATGTTAGAGGGGTATACCAGAGATTTTGGAGGTTACTATGAGCTCACACATTCAGCTCCTAAGGGTCCAACAACCCTGCACCCAGAACAGAGGACTCTGCCTAGGGCAAGTTAGAACGGTTGTTTATAACAAAAACCAACAGGGATAATAAAGGACATTCAAAGATCTCCAGAATCACAATTTCAACAAACATGTCGCCCGGTTTTGATGCAGAATGGCGTCAGCACCTGGGCCCGCTCCCAAAAACCTATCACCGGTGATAATTGGTTGCTCGGAGTTGTAGATATTATGGATTGCCTATATACATTTTACTCTATTGGACCTTCCATGTCAGGTGGCTTACCTGCACCTTCCCCATGTTGCAGGGTCACAGGATTACCATTGGCCCTTGCCCCCTGCCATCTGTCCCTGGATTTATGTCCCCTGATTGGCTGGAACTGGTCTCCTCTGGCCTGGGACCCAGTTCGGCACTCAGCCCTCTGTGTACCTCTTCAAGGGGTTGTGAAATGACTATGTGTTCCCAATGTATCTGTACCACTTTTGACTATGAGAGTGCTCTCATCATTGCAACATTGTTAACTTGTTCATGTTTCACTTCTTTTCTGGGTTGCTGAGAACTGTTCATCGTTCCACCGCAGTGAATACTCATTGTCTAGCGCGCTGCATCACGTGGTTGAGGACCACAAAATCGAGCTCTTCTCATCTACAATTATGAGGATTTATTCTGTTTTTCTGCAGGTGGCTACTTGTCGTCTTAAGTTTGGAATGTGCTGCTTGTCTCTGACCTTGGCTGAGAGTCCTGGCCTTCCCATGTGTGCAGCCTGGTTCTGCTTTTCTCTCGTCTTTTGTCCTGCAGTTGAGGCCTTATGTGTTTTCCATTACAACAATAGTATGATTCCTACACACGTATATAGTATATTGCTTATAGGTTAGTCCTGCTTGGTCCTGCCAGCCTACTTATGTGATCCTGTAGTCCCATAGGGTTAATTGCCATAAGCATCTGCAAGCTTGTTCTGCATCTCTTTGTTGCCTTGCGTTCCGCATTTCTGCACTTAGCTAATGAGAAAAATAATAAAAACTTTGAAAGTATGTATATGTATCTGTCCTCTATCTACAGAACTGTGTAAGCATATTCCTAATATATGCAAGTCTGTGTTTGTGTAAAGCTGTGCATCGTTGCGAGTGTACTTCATGACAAACCTGGCTACGTCGTTGTGTCAATAGTGATGTCAGCACTGTGGTTTCTCTGCATTTAGTCAATTTCATTCATCATGGCATTTGGGCCTGCGACCACTGTTAAAGCACCTGTATCCATAAAGACATTCACTGGATAAGTTTGGAATGGCTTTCTGAGGGAATATCTCTCTGCATACTTGTCAGTCACTGGTGCTCCTCGGGGTTGTCTGAATAATGAGTGGCTTTACGCATTCTTGACTGTTCAGGGTATCATGTTAATGGTTAATGGGGATGAGGAAGGGCATTCCTGGGACCCTCCCTTCAAGACCAGGGCACCTACAGGAATGGCCTGAGCCCTTGAATCACCGGACTCCAGGCTGCTACCTTCAGCTTCCCATTACTAAATGGGAACAACCAAATGTTTCAGAAATCTGTAGCTAAATGTTATTTACAATCCCCAGCCCCCTGGGAGACATACAACACCACAGAGTAGGGGTGGTAATATGCCCCCCACCCCAAGGAAAATACAATACACAATAAACTCTGTCCTCTCCTTTTTGAGATGCTAAATTTTCTCTTGAGATGTGATTTCTCACAGAAGGAACATGTAACATTTTCATAATGTAATTGAAAGTGTGCTTCAGTACCAACCATGCATTACTAATCTCGTCACTTATTTAGTTTCTTAATACATACCTCCTCTATCCTTCTGTTCCTCACAATCAGCAAGCATTTCTCCAGGACACATCTCCATAGTTCTCAACTCACATGCTTTTGGCAGGTGTCACCCACCTTTTTAAAAGGCTGACTCACCCGCCAAGCCTCCTGCACGCCCATTCATTCCAATGGGCGTCTCAACCGCCAAAAACAAAATCGGGGGATTTCACCCGCCTTTGCAACACAAATGGTTGAGAGCAATGCATCTGTTTTAGTCCTTTGAAACAATCTACGTTGAGATGCCGAACTCATACTTCTGTCATCTATAACCCTTGTCTAGGGTTCCACATAAATTTGATGGTGCCTCTTGAGGTAAGCAGAGTCATATGCAATTGAATGGTTTCAAGTCCTACTTCAGAGCTGTGGTCTCCACAGACAACTCGAAGCAGGTTCCATAATTCAAGGGTTTTTATTATAAAACACAAATGCTGTAATGGATTATCTTGGGCTAGAAACAAGGTAGCGGGCCGAACTGGAAAGCAAAGATGATCAAATCAAACTTGTTAGAGTAATGTAGTTGTCCGGCCTGCCCTCTTTCCTTGGGCTCGCCCAAAGGGCATTAAAAAAAAGGAAATCTGTTACAGTCTTTGGGGTTTTAAATGTGTCCAACACTTCTTTCTTGGCTCTTGTAGTTGCTAACTTTGTATTTTGTCAGACTTGTTGCTAAAATGTTGCTCTTCTTTCTAGGAGTTGCCACAACCACTGGTTTGCAGGGCCCTTTTAGGTGTGGGCCGCAGTCAAACTCATAATGGTCTTGGCCCAGGTGACGGTGGGTAAAATAATCGAGGACCCGGCAGGGATATGGCACTCGGGAACTGAAAAGAGCAAATTGATAAGAGGAAATATGGCAAGCGATGCCAGCCACCTAAGGAAGCCCTTGGGTTCATGGAACATCACCCCATTTATGAAGAGACCCCTACTCCTCAACAGAATGTAACTATTAGCAGGATGAAGGGCAATCATCAGAGTAGCCCTCGCCCCTACACCACAAAGAACGTGTTTGCAGAAGTTTGTCAACTGTGGTTCAAGTTCAGCTGGGCCTATATGTTATCAATCAGTTTATCTGAACCCCTAAGCAAATGTTCTTCAGTGTTGTTGGCGGATTTGGCATTTCAACCAGAACCTCTCTAGGGTTACTGGCTACCCTATTGTCATTTTCTGGTTTCAGGCTTTCTTCTGGGTGGCAAGTTCCTTTAGTGTTATTGGTAGACTTGCCAATGCGACTAGATCCGATCTTTGGTTACCGGCTAGACATACAGGTATCTGCTCATTCAGTGGCATTTAGGCTTGGCGCCATTATCTGTTGGCTGCAGATCAGCATGGATGTCAACTGCTTCAGACCTGGAACTGTAACCCCTCACCAGGTCAGGAACCACTGACTCTGCTGTACACTTTCTGGATTTATAGCTTTTTGGCATCTTTGGCTTGGCCAATGCTTTGTTTCCTTAGCATTAACTGTCCACCACTTTCTCGTTCTTACCACATCCTCTGAGTAATCTCTTCTCTAGTCAACTCCTCCTTCTCCTCTATGTTAAGAACTGCGGTAGAAATGTCAGATTGCCAGTTACTAATCAGTATTAAAATGGCACTCGCCATCTCAATCCTCCCCATGCACACAGCAAACTATTGCTTATTCGCCTGGAGTCAATTATCACTTGTCAATGGTTAGAAATTAGGACACATTTTGAGACCTGCTTTAGAAGGTTTCCTTCCTTCTACCTGTTGATCTCTCCTTTCTCCAATATCTTCCTTCCCCCCTGTAAGCATTCCTCTGCCCTCTCGATGCCTCTTGACCATCCTCCACCTAACTTCTCTCCTGCTTCCACCCATCATTGCCCTCCTCTCCCTGCTCTTTGTGACTCTTTCTGCTCTGACTCGCTCACGCCAATAACTTCTAATCTCCCACACAAGCCTCAGCATTCTGACCCATTTTATCCTCTGGGGTATGGGCAATTGGTTTCACTGAGGGTTTGATCAGGTGCATCTGTGGGGACTAGCATAGTTTGTTTTCTGTGATTGATTTTTGCCATTTAGCCCCACCTCCAATGTTGCGTAGCAAAGCAACTCCCAGTGATTCTAATTGGCAGGCGACTAAGTGGGCCAAGTGCATAAATATTCTGGCCACCATCTTTTAATCGGGCAGGCCTATCATGACAGCTGGCTGGTTACAAAACGCTCTCCTCACTTTCTAGTGTGTCCCCTTTCCCCTGTGCTGCCTGCTGTTGGCGAGCTGAGCTGTGTTTTTTGGGTTAGTGAGATTTGGGTAAACATCAGTTTGAGGTCCACTCCTCAGGCTGAGAGTATGTGTCTGTTGGTTCTCTGATGTTCAGGTTTGTGGACTGCAATCACAATTTCAGTGCATGTACGCCAGAGAACATGGGAACTAATCTGCATCTGTAATTCCATTTGGGGAGCATCTTTCAGTAATACCACCAGCCTTACAGATAAGGGGTTTATCGGCTACCTTTACTCCCTACAAATAGGCAATATTCCCCAAAGATAGAAGTAGCGAGTAAAAATACTCCCAACAAAAAACAGGAAACAGACAAGTAGCACCTTGTGCCCCTGCTCTCACCCACACAGCTCCATGGATATCTTTGGACCAGTAGTGCATATAGCAAAACAGAAAGAAAATACTATTATTAGTGCCCGATCGGGCCACAATTGGTCCCTAAATTCTTACCGCTTTCCTGTCACTGTGTCCATGTATGCGGTATGTCCAAATCCCCCAAGCTCATTTGCTTTTCCTTAGTTTTATGTTTTTTAATGCATAATTCACTGTTCATATATTCAAACGTACTACATGCCATCCGTATAAAATGTTACTTTGTATATTGAAACACTTGTTTATAGGCGCGTTATTAATGCCATATCATATCATATCACATTTATATTCCACTTCCTGACATGTAGGTTGTTCATGTGGTGTGGTATTTATGTTTTGCGTGCGTCGCTTGTGTGCTCATTCTATTAAGGAAGAAGTAAATTATACATGCTTTTTCTGTTTGTTGTGCACGTTTGTGGCTCTGTAGCTTGTACGAGAATGCGTGCCATTGTGAGTTTCTCTGTGCAGATATGTGACAGTGTGAGCGGTTTTCCCTGAGTTTTTGTGTATACCAATCTGAGATTTTGTGTGGTTTTTACCCGCCACCATTATGTCCCCCCAACTGTCTCCACAATTTTATTTATTTTATTTGATGCATTGAATTTTTTTAAGGATCCTATACATCAAATTGTGTTTCCACGCGTCACAAGACAAAAAAGAGGGGGGTGGGAACAGGGGAGAGAATAACACTAACGGTCCCACTAGGCTTGTGACATTCGGAACGTGCAAGTGTAGTAACAAGAAGTGCAAAGGGAGGCTAGGGGGGGAACAGCATACAATGCAGATGGGGGCTTAGGGGATAGGCAAGTGCTGAGGGGAGCCCAGGGGGGTAAGTGCCAGGGGATGCCGGGGTGGACCACCGTCTAAGTGCGAGGACAGGGGTAGACTCCGGAGGGATGCCCAACCTACCAGGCAAGGCAGGGAAGGGGAACAGGGAGGGCAGTGCTGGTTTGGGGAGTGCTGGTAAAGACTGTTCAAGGAGGGCTTGGTAACTTGTAAGATACATAAGGGACCAGGCCGCATGTCGCAGTAAGGGAGGTCAAAAGGGAAGGAAGTTGAGAAAAGGAGGGTCTTGAGAAGTTTCCGGAACTTGAGGAGGTTTGGTTCAAGTCTGACAGGGGCAGGGAGGTCACTCCGGAGAGAGGCTCCTGCCGAAGAGAGGGATCTATGCTCCAAAGTTGAATGTAGTGGGGTCCCAGCCCCCACAAAACCTTGTGAATGATGCAGAGGGTTTTGAATTTGATCCTTGTAGCAACCAGGATCCAGTGGAGAGATTTTAGGGCTAGAGAGATTGCAGTTCCTGGCCTTAAGGCCAAGGATAAGTCTTGCAGTCCTATTCTGGATTAGTTGAAGGGGGCAAAGAGAGGAAATAAGCAGATTGAGGAAGAGGCTGTTGCAATAGTCTAGCCTACAGAGGACCAGAGCGCTAGAGACGCTGAGTTTCTGGTTGAAGGTGAGGAAGGGGAGAATGCCACTGAGGAGGTGAAGCTGAAAGTGGGCCTTCTTGGCAAGGTTGATGATGTGTGGGGAGAAGGAAAGAGAGTAGTCGATGATGACACCAAGGTTTTTTGGCCTCACTGGATGGTGAGGGGAGAGGACCCAGGGAGGGAGGCCACAGAGTGGGAGGGAAACAGGGAGCAGGGGTCCCAATGAGAATGATCTTTGTCTTACTGGCATTAGAGAGAGATAACTGGTTGTGCACCATACCTGAATAGCAGTCAGACAGTCAGGAATGAGAGAGGAAGAAGGTAGTGGACGGAAGCCTGAAGGAGAGCTGCGTGTCATCAGTAAAACACTGGAAGTGAGGAGAGAAGGAGGAGATCAAGTGGGCCAGAGGGGCAAGGTAAATGTTGAAGAGCCACAGCGATAGGATAGAGCCCTGAGGGACACCACAGGTAAAGAGTGAGGTGGAGGAAAGGAAAGGGCCCAGTTGCACCTGGGAAGGTCGATTAGATAGTGAGAAAGTCAGCCAATCCAGTGCCAGGTCCATGATGCCAAGGGTATCACAGACCCGTTTCATGAGGATGGAATGATTGACCATGTCAAATGCAGAGGAAAGATCGAGGGGAATGAGAACGGAAGGAGAGTTGGAGTCAAGATATGAGAGGAGGTCATCACGGGTGTTCAGGAGAACAGTTTCTGTGCCCTTGGATGCTCTGAATCCAGACTTGTGGTCATGGATAAAATTAGAAAAAGAGAGCAACAGTTTTCGCGCCAAACAGCAAGTGGAGATATGGTCCATATATTTGTCTTGGACAGAAAAAATGTATTTGTGAAATCACTTGTTTTTGTTGAAAGTTCATTTATTAGAGCATATTTGCAGTATAAAGAGTCATGAAGAAAATTTCAGTAAATGGTCCTTGATTACTTGGTCCTCTACACATGTTTCTCCAGCAGCATTAATGCTGGTTCATCTGGAGGAATTTAAAGGACCGTTTTTGTGTTTAGCTATAATATTTGTTGTACTTAGTTGCAGGTTTCATTGTGACTCTAAGAGTTCCAGAGTGTATCCTGTGTAGGAGTGAGTTTGCAGCCATAGCAAGGAATACCATATATGTGTTTATCATCAAATCATTGAGGTGAATCCTTCTTGTTAACGAGGAAACCCTAACAAGGATGTGTTCGTTCAACAGCGTCCTTAGTATATCCTTGCAAGAGTTGCTGCATGTGTCATTCCATGTCATGGAGGCAGCCAACAGATTCGGTGTAGTGGATCAATTGGCAGATGACCAACCTCTCCAAGAGTTTGCCCAGGAAGTGGGAAGTGGAGCTACAGCGATGGTGCACAAGGGAGTGCTTGAGAGGTAGTGGGAAGGAGTCAGTGGCAAAGGAGTGGTTACAGAAGTCAGCCGTCACAGGAGCAAGAGAGGAAATGTTGTCATTGATAGTTCTGGAGGACCAGGGGAGCACCTGTTTGGAGAAGACTTTCATAGAGCCGACAACTTTAGAGATCTCCTCTGGTGCTATGGGCAAGAAGGAGGAGACTGTGGGGGAGACAGATAGTGGGCCAAGGCAGAACTGAGAGCAGGTGGTGGAGTAGGGAGGGGGATACATGAGAGTGATGACAGGATGTCCTGTGTTTTGGTTGTGAAATGGGAGGCCAGTGCAGAACAGAGGGCCTGGGATGGAAGAGGAGAAGTGAAGACTGGATTAGAATTGGCGAGTTCCTAACCGATTTCGAACAATTCAGCCATATTGCTGGTGGCCCCAGAGATGTGGGCTTGGATATGGGCCCTCTTCTTGGAGTGGATGGAGAGATGGTATTGCCTTTGGAGCTGGCGATAGGCCAGTTTGACAGTGGATGTGCGTGAAGTCTGCCACTTCCGTCCAGCACTATGTTTATTTTTGCATTTGATTAAGTCTATACGGGAATGCCTTGGCTTTTGTGAGCCTTGGTAATTACAGGTGTGTCCGTTTTGTACCAGATGAGGCTTCTGTGACTCTGTTTAAGCACATCAGGTGCTTTGTGTTGTGTCTTTTTGTGTGGGCATCTCAGTGGGAGATGTTTAATGTGCGTGAATGTGGCTGCCTCAGTAGGTACCACACTGCCTGTTTGTGTGTACGCCTCAGTTGGTGGTTGAGAGTCTGCTTAACTGTCGATGTTTCAGTAGGTACAGATGTGTTTGCTTAGGTGAGTGTTTCACTAGAACGATATCGTGCGTGGACTCTTGTGTGTGTGTGTATGCTTTTGGTAAAGACGAATGAGAAAAAGCTATCTGTATGCTCATGTCTGATTTTATGTGCCATGGTGTCAAAAATGGCTGGTGTATCTTCACATTTGTAAGCAGGGACTGTCTTGTGTGCTTCTGTTGGTTTGCCTCAATGAGTAGTAGGCCTCATTGTGGTTTGTGTCTGCATTTCAACTGTTTGCTGGTAGATGTAAATATATCAGAGTGTGTTAGTATATCTGTTTTGAGGGTGACTCGGAATGCGATTTTATGCTTTGGTGTGTGTGTCATGGATGTTCTGATGTGTGTGCATGTGTGTCAAAGGTAATTGAGGGCCTAATTCATGGAACTTTTAACACGGTACAAAGTGACTTTGCACTGCCAGCAACCGCCCTGATTCACAGAGCAATGCAAAGTGTTGTTTTTGCAGTGCGTGACCTTGCAATGGTGCAAAAGTGGTCAAAAGTCACTTTGCACCGCAAAAAAGCATTTTGCACTGCTCTCTGAATCAGGGTGTTTGTTGGCAGTGCAAAGTCAACTCGGGCCGTAAGGGCCTGATTCATGGAATATTTGCCTGGTTCAAAGTGAATTTGCACTGCTGAAAAGTGACTTTGCACTGCCAACACAAACTCTGATTCATGGAACAGTGCAAAGTGTATTTTTGCAGTGCAAAGTCTGGGCAAAGTCAGTGCATAGTTATTTTTGCAGTACAAAATGATTTTGCCCGGACTTTGCACAGCACAAATACCCTTTCCATGGTTCCTGGAATCAGGGTTTGAGTCGGCAGAACAAAGTCACTTTTCAGCAGTGCAAATTCACTTTGAACCGGGCAAATATTCCATGAATCGGGCCCTTAGTGTTTTGTGATGTGAAAGGAGCGGATGTGTGTGTGTGTAGGGGATGCCAGTGTTTGTGGGTATGTGCGCCACGTGTGTGTGTGTGTGTGTGTGTTTGCATAAGGAAAGCAAAGTGAGGGGGATATGGGTCTGTGTGTATTTTTGAGTGTATGTGTGTTGTGTTTGAGTGGTGTGTAGGAAAGAGTGTTGTCCTGTCGCGCTGATCTCTGCAAAGCTATTTTCGCTGCAGTCGAATGATGGAATGTGTCAATAGGAGCGGAGGTGAAAATGGCTTTTAAAACTAGCCAGGCGCGACAAGTTTACTGAAAGCTATACAAAGTAAAGGCAAAGGAAATGTGGGTAATTTAGAAGGTCTTATTTTTGAACTGCCGACCCGGGGGAGCCATCGGAAAAATAAACACAAGCGTTAAGGTGGCCGCACTGGATCTTGTCTCTTGGTGCCCCCTAAGCTGACAGCTTTCACAGCGTCACTGATGGAGATGTGAAGACTCTTAAGGGCCTCTGGCAAGGGGAGACGGCCGAGAAGCATCCAATCCCATTCTCTCTCTATCTCTCTCATTGTTCCTATGCCGCGGGTGTCCGCACGTCACCATCAGTCCTGTTTCTTTGTCTAGCACTAGCCCCTTGTCCCCTTTATGAATGGGTGTGAGAGTTGGTTGGTAGACTTAATAGAATGAGTGGGCGCGGGCGGGTGGAATGGTGAAGTAGCCGTATACATCTGCTGAGTAGATGTGAGGGTGAAAGGCGAAGGTGGAATGAAGGGAGGGGATGAGAGGGTGGGATTGGAAGGGTGACGGTGGAATTGGGAGGATAAGAAGTTTGCTATTAGGAAGGGTGGCTTTGGAGGGAGGTTGGTTTAGGAGTCTAGGTGAGAGGGAGGTGCAGGCATGCCAATTTTCCACGCAACTATAATTAAAAACCCCAATGCAATCCTATAGGGAAAGTCCTTTGTATCGCTTTCGGGAGCAAAATCCCCCTCCTGCCTGGTCGAGAAACTTGGCATGTCTGGTGGTGAATGACCGGGGTTGGTGGATGTGATTAGAAGGGTCAGAGGGCGGGTGGGCATGAGTGAGGAAGCATTAGGAAGAGGGTGGCTGGGAGTGAGATAAGGTGTGTGGAATGGTAGATATGAGCGCGGGATGGGGCAGAGAGGAAGCTAGTGTGAGGTGGGAGGTAGGTCTGAAGGAATGGTTTGGGGGTGAACAGGGTGGGTGTATTAGAACGTCAGCATTCGGGTTGGTAGTTCTAGGATGGAAAATAACAATTAGGCATAGCTCTTTAGAGTTGAAACAAACAGGCTACTTAAGCTAGGTACTGTGACAGTAGTTACGTACTGCTAATGTTCAAGCAGTACATAAAGTTTCACCCTTGCTGTTACTAACCACACGAAATACAGAACTGTTCCCTTTTTTGACTCTTTGCAAGACTAATTATCCCTGTTTGCTCTTTTGCTTGTTTAATCCTTAGTACGAATAAACTTTGTTTTACCTGTTCAGCCATGTGATCTATTGGTTAGTTTATAATTTAACCTAGCCTTCTGTAGTCTGGTCGCACCTCCTGTGTGTCAAAGAGAGGGGTAGCCTTTTGCCTTTGCACCTGTTGTTTCTCTTACTTGTTTACCCTCTAGAGTCAGGCCCCCGTAAACAAAAAAGAGGTTTCCACCCCTCTCCCCCTTTATTTTCTGTGGTCAAAGAAGTCCAGAGACTCTGACCCTAGACTGGTGAGGTGAATGGGATAAGAATAGCCATCATTTATTGGCGTGCTCTTAGTAGACATAACAAGTCAGGAGAGTGCTGTATTAGCAGATTCCTCCATATCCTCCCACCCTAAAGCAAGTGTCAACAACCATAAATTCATACCCTGTAGGAATACAAGAGTCCACCCAAGGGAGGTATACAGATGTTGAATAAGCTAAGCAGCATCAATGAGCGCTGCAGTATTCCCAGCTGCATCCCAAAGAAGGTCTAGTCTGAGAGTCTGAGTCATAGATGGGCACAGCCATTTGATGGTCAAAGGCAATGGTCACATCCCATTTATGGTCAAACCTTCAATGACCGCAGAGGCCAAACGATGCAGGAGGAGGAGGTGATGGTTCACAGTATCAGGCAGAATCAGGGTGCTGACACCACCGCCACCCACCTTCATCTAGAACTTTCCTAGAAGTGATGCCACACTGAGCTCTCTACTCATAGCTGGACAGAAACCAGCTTGGAAAGGATGGAGAATATGATGGACCTCAGCATAGGCCTAAAGTTAAGCAATGAGAGATCGCTCCAGGAGTTCCGCTGATACAAGGAGTTGGAAAGATGGTAGGATCTAGAGATGCTTTCTCTAGAAATGGCTCAACAACTGTTTTTTTAGCATGAAAATACACTGCTATTCATGAGAGAACTATTCCTGTCTTTCGAATATCAGGGTTCATGAGGACTTCCAACTCCTTGATCAAGGCTGAGGGCAGGCTTTGCAGAGCAATCCTCTGCTTCTGCTGAATGTCATCAGCTTCTGGATACCAAAATGAGTTAGAGAGAAGAGGAGTGGTGATGGACAGCAGAGCAGAGAGGACTTGTACGTTGTGTGGAATGGAGACTGTTTTCATTGAAAGGGTCTGAGCAGATTTTAAGTATTTTGGGGAGGAACCGGAAACAGACTTCTTCACATAGAGACAGTGCCATTGTGCCTGGATAGCTCAGCAATGTAAGCACCCCTATCTCTGAGTCACAGATCTACAGACGCCTCCTGGTCGGGCATACTCGGCCTCCTGACATCCTCCAATAGCTTTTAGTCGCGTACTAATCTATGCCAACACACAATTCTGCTGTGTGCTGTGCAAATGGTATTACTTACGTCCTGAGGGCCACACGGGGCAGCAATTTGCTGAACTTATTAGAGAGTGAAAGACGCCATTGCTGTATTTTTCTAAGGCACTTACCATCCCGCTGGCTTTGAGTTAGAAAAATACGGAGCTGTCTTCCTTTGCTTTTTTTCCAAATATACTGCCTCTTTTTAAAATATTCTGTATAATTTACCGTCAAACCCTCCACCCCTATTCTTTCTGCAACTCGGGTTGAAGGATTGACTTAGACATTGCAACACATAAATCACAAATATGTGCTAATTCAACCTTTAAAATGTATTGTCTAATGCCCAGCAAATGCATTTCAGAGTTGTTTCGTTTTATTAAAATATCATCGGGTTTAAAATTAACCATATGAGCACATTTTTACAGTTGTCACAATCCAATCAATTAATGTAGTAGAAGCTGCAAGTATCAAGCAATCCTGCTAACAAACCAAAATACTTATTGTTTGAATTTGTACAAACAGCATTTGTTAGTCCTTTATATAGAATAGCCACAACCTCTTTCTCCTTGCTTCGTTGTGTATGCTGTGCCGGCATCGGAAGCTCGTTCCCTTTAAGCTGCCTCTGCCCCTTGGGGGGATATTACTGCCTCCTAGGCGCGAAACACCGGTGCGAGAGTTTGGCACCTGAGTTAAACAGAGTTACTGGAGGATGATTCCTTGCTTTGTTGTGTATCCTGTGCGTGTGTGGGAAGCTTGTTCCCTTTAAGCTGCTTCCGCCCCCTGTGCAGATAGTACTGCCTCCTAGGTGCGATGCGCCAGCATGAGAGTTCGGCGCCTGAGTTAAACAGAGTTAACTCGGAGGAGCGAGGAGCTGATGGCTGCTGGTCCACGGACAAAAAACGAACTGAAATGGTGGGCGCCGCCCCTTAGTGGGGGCTGCCCAGCCGGCCTCCTCCCCCCCACTAGTCAAGCAGGGCAGGGGGGCGGGGGTGGGGGGGAACACGTAGCCCGTGGACGGGAGCGCGCGAAACGTAAGGGGCGGGGCAGGGAGCCGAGGGAGAAGCCGGCCTCATAAAGGCACGGGTTTTCCGGACACAAACACATTCTCCCTCGGTTTCCTGCCCCCACCGGATCGTGGATTTTGTTTTCTTCTGGTTCGTGTTGGACGCATGCCGCAGTCAAAGAGGGGATTTTCGTTTGCATCCAGTCCCACGTTCGTGTTCCGTTCCGCATTCGTGGCAGAGCATGAGTTCCAGTCCAGGAAGAGTTCCGGCTTGCAGGCGTTCCAGCGAGGAAGGTGCCAAGGAAGGAGGTGAATATGCAGGGGGGGGGCTTCGTTTAGCTCACAATTGCTTCGCAGTTAGTGCCGCGGGCGTGTGGTGTGTATATAGATAGATCCCCGTGATCATATTGCTTTTACACCCGCTTTAGCGTTGCCGCATCGGGAGAGAGGAGGTACCAGTATAGCCGTTAATAACACCACGCGAGAGTTCATGGACCAGCAAGGTCGGCGGGAGGACCGCTTAGTTGGGAGAGAGGCCGACTGTTAATCTAGATTGGGCATACATTAGAGTTTAGAATCTGTTTAAGTGTGGCGAATGACTATGGGCGGGGGTCACGCTAGTAAGTAGCGCCAGCATTAATCAAGGCCGGAATACGGGTTAGGGATCAGGGTCCTGACAATTAGACCCGGATGCATATGGGGAGGGTTTGTTATGCTACAAGGCGAATGAAGGGTAATCAATAGTAAGGTTTCAGTGCAATTTGGAGGGGTAGGTTGCGGAGTGCCATGGCGGGCCTGGTCGCTCTCGCGGTGGGGGGGGAATGTGGTCGGGGGTTTTGTGTGGTTTAGTATAGCAGAACGGGACGAACGGTGGGATGGGGTTGGTTATTGGGGGGGGGAAAAAAAAATAATAATAAAAATAAAAATTGGAGGGGAACAAGTGACGGTTGACAATATGATTTACAACAGGATTGTCTCGGGCTTTTGCGTGGTTGGGGATGGCGGAACGGGACGGTCAAGGGTATGCGGTGGTTTATGGGAATGGAAATTAGGAGGGAAATAGTGACGGTTGAACAAAATGATTTACGACAGGATTGTCCAGGGTGACGGCCTCAGTGCTGCACGGATTGCATGAAGATGTAATGCATGTCTAAATATATGTTGGGTATCAGGCCGTGTTGTTGAATGGTGGCAATTTGCGGTAGGGCAGTATGCTGGCACGCAAACATTTTTGCCGTAATTAAAAGCCGTTTTTCCAGGCACAGGGGGCACGCTTTAAAAAAGAGGTGGAATGTGTGAATCCGAGATTCGATGGCGCATGGCCGCCGCGCCATCGAGTGGCCTTAGGCTAGGCCCCTTTTGCCCCTACCCGCTCTTGCCAATTTTCACACGTTTTAATATGACCTTGTAGCGGCTCAGGGGCTACTTCAGAACACCCCGCACTCACACGGCGGGTCATATGTGCTAGTGCCGGGAAGTTTATAAATGACACGCAGCAAAAGGCAACATATAGGGTGACGGGCACAGTTCCTGGGTAATGCATCGAGGTATGGATGTCGCACGGACAAACACGGCATCATTGTAATAATGGCGGAGCAACGAATTGGGGAACGGCAATGCTAGTTATTATTCATAATATAGTATTACGCCTAATTGGTCGCAAAAGGGCTTATTATTATAAATTTCGTCATCACCGGGCTGCGGGGTTTTCGGGATGGCACTGAGCAATATACTGGGATTTGCACGCTCAATGGGTCGGCTTTGGAATGGGCCAGGGTTGCGCAGAGGACACGCGACAGATGTGGCAGGACGGCTGCGGCTGCCAAGTTGCGGTATAAAGTGCACAACCCTGGCTCGGCACCCGGTACGTGTAAGGAAGCATACGCGCCTATACACAAGTGTTTCAAGGCGCCATGTTGAAGGGTATGCATAGATCAGTCAGGAGGCAACATGCTGGCTGGGGTAATTTCACAAAATCACAGGCGCAGGTAGGAAACTCGAACAACGTAGCACTGGGAGTACCAGGGGACGACAAAAGAACGCACAGGTCAGGGGTAATTTCACGAAAGATGGTGGGTCTACGGGGAGGATGCGCGCCTGGGGGGGGTTAAGGCTGCATGTACAAGGGCCTGGGGTGCAGGGTTGGTATTAAAAGCATCGCCTTGCAAAGGGGCAGGGGGCTTAGAAGTGCCACCTTTGTTAAGGCCCTCGGTCGCGCCCGTGAGGGGGGGGTCAGGGTGGGGGCTCACTTGTAGCGCACTCTCCATATTAAGTGTTAATTGAGGCCGGTGCAGCCAGAGACAGTCGGAGACTTGACAAGGTGTCCGTAAGGTAATAATGGTTATCTAGAACACGCTTGAATAAAGCCATCCTTTGGTCTTCTTCGTCGCCTTGCTTCCATGACGAGCGCGTTGTCCATGTGCTAGCCTCCCGGGACTGGCACGTAGACTCCTCAGCCCCCCCACTAATTTGATTGGGATTCCTTTGTCCGCCACCAAGGCTTACAATACACACAGAGCACCACACATTTGCGGCGAGCCCCCTCACCCTGAGCAGAAAGTGGCTGGGGAGCGGGGTGCTCGGTCCGGGGCAACGGGGAACAAAGCAAGGCACATTAAGGGGTACAGAACAACCAATGGGGATATGTCAGGAGTACTGGACGAGGTACACAATGAAATTCTCTTGGACTGGACTTACAATTAAAACCCTGGTCCAAAACACACAGAGCACCACACAGAGCACCACACATTCGCGGCGAGCCCCCTCACCCTGAATAGAAAGTTGCTGGGGAGCGGGGTGCTCGGTCCGGGGCAACGGGGAGCAAAGCGAGGCACAATATTAAGGGTTACAGAACCGGACACCGCAAATGGGGGGTGAAAGCCAGGGCCTTTTAGCGAGCACGGTCTAACAGCGAAGCCATCCGCAATGGAATTTACAGGCATGAGTTCCATCTGTGCTCCTCACTTTACCAAAACTGTGTCTCGCTGAGTTTTGTTTGCCTTTTTAAATGGGAGTTGTAGTGTTGTAGTGTTTAAACAGCACAATAGCCCCAGCATGGGTGTACTTGGGGCGTTTGTCTTCCCCAACGTTTGTTAGCTTTCTAAATCTATGGAACCTGGCTCTGGAAGGGAAGTCCTTCCTCTCTTTCTGCAGCCCCGCCACGCCTGCCCCTGTCTCCTCCGTGAAGGTCCCTGCTTTCTGTGAGGCTTGCATTCTGTCACTGATTTCTGATTAGCCTCAGATGGGGAGCGTTTAAGTTGCAACGACATGAAACAACACGGTTTCGAGTCCGCGCTTAGAAACCTCAGGGTATTCGCTTCGAGCCCCCTCACCCCGTGCAGAGAGTGGCTGGGGATTGGGGTGCTCGGTCCGGCGTAACAGGGAGCAAGGGGGCACAGTATTAAGGGGTACAGAACCAGACACCGGGAATTGGGGGGGGGCAAGGGTGAGAGCACAAACACCACATTCAAGCCTGATCTGTAGGGCAAGACAGTTCAATTAAACCAACCAGTTAAGCATCACAAAGTAACGTGCCGCAGGAGCTAAGTGCGGATTAACGGGGAGGCATCTCCTGAAGGGTGCAGTAGAGAATCCACTCGAATTCACTGGAACTAATTTCAAATCCACTATAAATACACATGGCAAGTAAGCCAATCAAGGTGCATACAAACTACATGTAAGGGCATCGCAGATTTAAGTTTCAAAATCGATGATGTAGTTTCAAAATCGAGCATTATATAATAAAATATACAGGGCTTTTTAACATTTCTCTGCATGAACGAAATTAGGTATTTGCCTACCCCCTCACATCCACGCACCAACCCGACTTAGGTCTAGGTCCTCAACCCGGCAATGGCAACAAATTGAGTATCCTCAGCCCAACTCGTACACCCCCCCCCGGTGCGTTTACTTCACTGCTGCCTGGGGTAGGGTGCGCAGGCTGGCAGGGGAGGGTGCTTCGGCTGGTGTAAACAAGGAGGGGCCAAGGGCGGTTCAAGGGAGAAGTTGGAAGGCACAGGGAAGAATGCGGCAGGAAGCGCAGACTTCCTATTAGGACATCGAACGGGCAAGGCCTTGGAAGGAGGGGGGTGGGGGGGAACAAGGAGGCCATACACCAACCAAGGAGCAACAGAGCGAGAGGAGCAAGCGGAAGGGTCAGCTATGGAGCGACCTGTGCAGGCTGGGGGTACTCTCTGCCGCCGGCAACCAGCAGAGAGTCTTGGAGGAGTCACAGGTCGATCCCTGTAGCGAAGTACTGGCAGGCCCATAGGGGAACGCTCAGCCAACAGCTTAGATCTTACGGCGCCCCAAGAGTACTAGGCTCAGGGGAGGCCCTGGGAAAAAGGGGAGGGACGTAGGGGACTTGGGAGCCAATTCCAAGCCCAAAATTGCGGGGGGGGGGGAGGAATCAACATAAACTCACAATCAAGGCCATCAAGGGAAGTCGGTCGGGGGGGAGCAAGTGGAGACTACGGGGGGCTCAGGTAACGGTGACAAAATCAGCAAGGGGAAGTCTTCACGGAAGGAGGGGGGCATGAGGGGGAGGGAGGTGGAGGATCCAAGATAGTGCGGCTAGGCGAATAGAGGGAACAGGGGGGAGGAAGCCAGCCCCAAGGAATAAGGGGGGGGCAAGGACCAAAAGCTGGGGGACAGGAGACGGGGTACGGAAGAACAGGGCTGGGAAGTCTGCCTCTGGGGGGAAATGGAGCTAGGAGATGGAGGGGCAGAAACGGCAGGGGGGGGGTTTGGCGGGACCCAAAAATCTGGGGACCTGGTGAGTGGAGGAGCAAGCGAGGGAAAGGAAGGAAGGAGAAGGGTTAGGGTACACCTAAGAGATATTACGCTGGCAGGGGGGGCACTGGGCCAGACTCCACAGGGAGGCCTGGGGGAGAGGGAACTGGAAGGATTTAGGGGCTCGGCTAGACGGAAGGGAGACAAGGGGGGCAGCATAGATAGGATAGGGCTTCCGGTACAAGCGGCACTTGGGGGATGGAGGGGGGGGACAGAGTAGAGTAGAAAGGACTCAAAATACACGGGCATCGCAAAGCGATGACCATATAGGCAGGCAGAAAGTTGTGGGCTGGCACCGGAGGGCGGTGTCGGCCTTAACGTACGGATGTGGGATATGTGTAGCGTTGGGGCACTTGTGGTGGTGCCGGTATAGGAACCTGATCACTAGCGAGGCACCGCGTGGCTGCCGGTTTTACCTAGACCCAAACACAGGACACGGTGATGTGTCGGGGGAGTGGGGGGTCAGGGGATTCCCAACAAAGACCTAGAGAAAAAGGGGGGGCCTATGTCAAAAGTCGCTCATGGGAAATCTACAAACGGCCAGGGGTAGAGAGAGGTTAATAGCAAGGGCCGGGCTCAACCTGAGGCGTCCACCGGACGAGGAGGGTAAGGGAGAGGGGGGGAGGGCAAGGGATACCTAGGTAGCCGCACACAGAGTAGTATACCTGTGGTGGTGAATTACGGATCGCCTGTAAGATAACTCCAAAACTTTATGCAAAATAAAGCTGCTGAGGCATTTTACTCTTCCAACTTTATAAGGTGTCTGAGTGGTTTTTTCAACATGTGATGTATGACATATGCCGGGTGGTATGAGGGGAGGACGGGGGGGGAGTGAGGGACCAGGTCATGGAGGAGGGGGGGAGGTCAAGGCACTGGGGTGCCCACGCTAAGGTCCCTGATGGCACCGCAAGACCCGGCTTCTATGCCTGAGAGTGAAGTAGAAGCCCCGGAGTTCAAGGTTGGGCAGGCTCCAATTAATGTAGATGAGGTGAGTGTCACAGAGAGAGAACTCCTGTCACCCGTTTTAGCAGGGAATATACCAGAAGAGAATGTGGATCTGCTACTGAGTGCTGACTGTAAGCTACTAGTAAACACTGACTGTTGGGGGTCAAGCGTTAATCTCCCATGTGAATGTGGATTGTTTGAAGTACAACCTCTACGCAACGATGATGTTGCTCCTATTACATCCTTCCCCTTAACGACGTCAAATACAGGTCCCAACCTGTTATGTACAACATCCTCACCCAAGACTGTCTGCCCCCCTGCCGCATTACAGGCAGCAGTTAATAAACAGCATAATATTGTGATGGCAGAAAGGGGAGATGTGTGGCAGTGACAAGGAAATGGTCTACTTACTGAGCAGTCTACAATTCCGAAAATACAGCTATCAGAAACAGCGATTGGTTTGAGAGAGAGTTGGGAGAGACCTTTGAGAGAGAGTTGGGAGAGACCAGTTGCGATGGCAGAACTGTCGTATGCTGTTGTTGTAAACCAACCATTGCTGAAATAAATTGAAGCTTTTAGTGTCGAATCAACAAAGGAGAAATGTGGTTTTTGGCATGCCGCTCCGAAAAGAGCTGCCGTTAACAGACGACCCATCTGCATCATTCTCGTACCAGAATTTAACCCAGACAACTTGTTTGGTGTAACAAACTATTTTGCTAAACACCTCACAGAAAATAGTAAGCGAGCCAACAATATACCCCGGCGTGGATACGGGAATGGGCCCACTAGACCAAAACAAAATTAAGGAACTCATACATAGTAGCTCACTTATAGATCTGCCCCCATACCAACGACCTAGTGCATGTTCGTTACCCGAGGAACACCCTGAGAAAGGAAATCTGTCATCAAGAAATGCTACTAGTCAACAAACGCAAATCAAGAGCAATGAAGATGAGCCACGCTCTACTGTAGCAGAGAGAATCGACCTGCAGAACATCGTATTAGCCGCCTTGTCAATAACTTTATCTCCGTTTCTCAAGCTATATGAGACCATTAGCGATGCTATGAGGGACCAGGCGACCCTCTTAGCTATGGTACATTCGAAACAGATTTTTATGGATGCCTTTACGATAATAGTCCAACCCTGTCTAGATAGAGAATCCGAGCTGACGGCACAATGGCAGGCAAGGCTTTTTGATCTAGCGAGAGGCAACCAGGTCGATAAAACAACGATGATGACCTCGATTTTGGAAATGACGAAGATCCTGTGGCGAGATAGTGGGAACACTTCAAGCACAGTGTTGCAGCTTAACCAAGGCCCAAAAGGCTATATGAATGCCATGCAAGCTGCTGGACTACCCTTCATGCAAGAAGCAGCGCATTCTGTGACAACTATAAGCAACGAACACAACCGGATTACATTGCGGATGATGGACAGACAGACAGATGTCCAACCAAGTTCCCCTGCATAGTGGGGACCTCAACTGAGTCCTAAAGTAATTGGACATTATATTTCAGAAGAATCCAACGTGCAAACAGAGATTCATCATGCAGTTTTATTGGTGCAAAATGAAGAGAGAGTAATGCAGAAACGTCAGTTGGAATTAATAAGGACATTTCCACAAACATGTACCACTAGATAGCGTGATTACAAGCATGCCGACGAAGCAGCCTTTTGCGATCTTTGGATCTGAAGTTGAATAAATAAAGTGCATTGATCCAAGCATCAAGAAATCGGAAAACAACTATGTTTCGATTCATCTACTAAGAAAACGAAAAACCAGCTGAGAGGCCGTAAATCCCAAGACAAATGGCCCGAGAGTGTTTCTTCGCAATCTAAGAGTACCGGCAGATATTGCTGCAACGTCCTTCAATCCAATAGCACAGAAACAGGTAGCGATGCACATAATGAGACACAAGAAGAGAGACTAAAAGTGAACAAGCTCTCCAAGGAAGAAATTGAAAAACGTGAGATTATGATGAATTTATCGGTTTATCACTCTGAGGTTGAGCAGGAGGAGGAGGTACCTACTATCACAAACTCCGTAGAAGAAATCTCGGATGAAGAGCTTGAAGTTTCCAGCCGATGTAGCCTATCTTACTCCCAAGTGTCCCCGTGTATCGATCCTCTGGCAGCATCAAGAGGAAACTTCTTACTCACCCTTGATCAAAAACGCTCAAAAATAGTTGAGAAAGATGCTCAATTAGAAGAGAATCGTCCAAATCAGGGGTTAGCTAAAACAATAATAATGGCCTCAATTCGATCTACCAAATTCTGCAAGACTACAGTAGTAATTGAACGGATACTCAGAGCACCCGATGGCTTGATTCTCAACCACACAAATGTGATAAAGCTGCTACAGTTCATTCTGGAACTCAATCATTTGGAGTCCACAGGCATTAAAATAGTCCAGTTTGTGGAGGAAACAAGAAATGACTGGGTTTTAATTCATCTCCTCTCAAGAGAGTCGTTCTTACCATTAGGATTTGACATTAGACACAATCATTGCAGAAACTGGAGGTGTATGGAGATCGATTTAATGAAAATATGAAAAGAAAGAGATTAATGTCCGTACAGCAGGAGACTTCCTTTCAACAAAGAGCTGAAGCAGCAAGGAATTAGATAAGCAAAGAAAATAAGACCGCAAACATATTAGTGGACTTCGAGCCACTGGCCATAGGTTCTCACGGACCCTGAAGCTAGCGGGCTCAAATCCATCTAGGATGGATGAGAGCAATGCCAAGAGAATTGAGGCATTGAGAACTCCATTCAATCAAGCACAATAGCAACTAGGAACTTGGGCTGTGATGCCATTTAAACTCTGCTGTTGGAATACTCTGGGATTTTCCCATCTGTTCTTCGAAACAGAAACAGAACTGCAGATGTGCGATATCATTTGCCTACAAGAAACATGCCTACAATCTTTACCAGCCTGTGATGGATATATAGCTTACCTAAACCCAGCCCTTAAAGGAAAAACAGGGTGCCCTTTTTCAGGCCTTCTCATCCTGGTAAAGTCTGCCGTAACCTGGAAGTTCAAGAAGAGGTGAACCCAAACCTTTTTATTCAAATCTTATTTATTAGGAGAATGTCTCAAATTGGTAATCAGGTTAACTTTCTGTTGATTTGCAACCTGTATTGGAACTCTACGGGCATTACAGAGGCGTTGTTGATCAATAATGTTCTTACCACAATTGATGAGTTTCAACTCTGCTTCAAAACAATTCAAATCATCATTTGTGGTGATTTGCATATCCATCTGTTTGACAAAGAAGGGGTGTTGAAAACTAACAAGAACATACCCACAAAAGCCCTAATTTGGGTTAAGGAGCTTCAGGCTAGAGCTATTTTGCTGATAAATGCACAACTTACAGAAGATATGTCTCCGATTCCGACGTGGCAAAAGGGAAATTCCCTTGCTTACCTTGATTACATCTTCACCTCAGCAAAAAAAGCTTCCTGAATTAGACTCCTTAAAAGTGGTGACCATCGCCTATTGATCCAGACTTGGAAAGTGAAACAAGCTGGACGTTGGTTGAGCAATTATCCTCCATTGACGGTGAATAACAAGAAATCTAGACTTCAAATACATAGCAATGATCATTCAGTAATGACAAAAAGATACCTGAAATCAACAACTACTATAATTGTTAGTCTGAATTATGAGTGGATGCTGATTCCATATCAAATAACTGATGCTAAAAGAAAGTCTGCTACATCTTCTACGAGTCATGCATTCAACAGCGAATTAGTTCTCGCACAGAAAAAGGTATTGAGCCGACTTAAGAAAGCTCAACTCTGTTCTTTCTCCAGATCATCAAATGTTAACTCGAAGAAGAAAACAGAAAATTAAAAACTGGATTTTGATGTCTTAGGCTCAATGCCTTCAACTGGACGCTGAAAGAAGCTTAAATCTCTGGCAAAACAAAATACATGTGATCTTTGGGCATTATTGAATGATCATCAGGATATCCCACGTCACTGACGGCGGCAGTTCCGGAAGCAAAGTGGACTGCTCATTTTGCCACTCTGTATGCAAATTCCCCTTCTTTAGAACCCATACTGAAAAAAGATAAAATGTCAAGATGGAAAATTGAATGCGACAAGGAGGATATCTTGATGCAAATTAAATGTCTCAGTACATCATGAGCACTGGACCCTGACGGGTTGTCAAATAGCAACTTGAAATTAAACCCAGAAGCATGGCCAGACTTTTGTGTTTCCCTGTTCTCCACGATAATAGACTCAAATCACATACTACCTTCATGGAAAAATGCGACACTGGTGGCAATTTATAAACAGGGAGACAGAGCAACTCCAACAAACTATTGTCCACTTGCCCTTTTAGATTCATTGGGAAAACTATTTGCTTCAGAACTCCTAAGACAACTAACAAGCTGGGCAAAGCAGGCCAACAGAACAGACCCGAGGAAGACTGGATTTGTTAAAGGTGCATGAACAAACACCAATCTCCTGTTACTAAATCTCCTAAAGCTTGAGCAATGCAAGTGAAAACAAAAATCAATGCAGTTTTATAGATCTCAACAAGCGTTTGACTGCATCGACTGATTGAGATTATGGCAAAAACTATGGTTGTGGAACTGCCTACCTGATTTGATATGTGCCATTCAGGAGCCTTACTCTGCTACATCGATCCAGGTCAGGTTATCTAACCAGGGTGCACTCTTGAAGAAGATTGATACGTGGAATGGATTAAAACAGGGTTGTCCAGCAATCCTGTTTAATTTGTATATCTCAGATCTGAATGCTTCCCAAAAAGAAATAAGAACATTTCCACCCATTCTAAATGGAACTGCTGTACCCTAGAAGATATATGCAGATGACCTTGTTCTGCTGGATAAAACACTGATTGGCTTGCAACAAAGCTTAATGCATTAATCAAGTACTTTGGATCTAATGGTTTAACTGTCAACTCGACAAAAACGCAAAACTATGTCATTTTCTAACTGTCAAGGGCATCCCAAAGAGAATGTTTTGCTTTTTCTGGTTGTAGCCAAGTTTGAACAAGTGAAAACGATCAATTATCTAGGGGTTTGGATTAATTCATCCTTAGACAATCATGATTGGGGAATGCCCTCCGGATAAAGGTGCACTCTCTTGCGCGTCAAGTTTATGTGTTACATCAAAAGTATGGGAAGGTTTCAGTGAGCCCGGTATTAACATTCTACCGCCAGAAGGTGATTCCAATTCTGTCCTTCAGTGCTGAAGAAGCCCTCAATTTATCGTGGAAGATCATGGAACAGTTAGAAGGTGTTTTTTGGAGGAGGACTGTTTCCCTTCCTAAATCCTTCACAATTGTACGGATCAGGTTTGAAATTGCTACACAATGAATCCATTCTATAGTGGTATGGAAGTCAATTGATTTGTACTGAAAAACTCTTGTGGAGGATGACGTTCTCCCAATTGAGATCCTGAGATCCAGCTGGCTAAGTCTATTAAATACATCAGAAGAAGTTTCAAAAACAAACCCTTTGTTAGTCAAAAGGAAAAATTCAATAGATGGATTGGATGGAGACGCAGGAAAGTAAGACTTTCTCTAAGCTGTGCAGCCAACTGTCAGGCAATAAATCAATTGCCACATTACCTACTCAAATTCCCTTGTTCAACATTCAGAGACCTGTTCTTGTGCCTGAGGCTGAATCTCCTCCCAAAAAGGGAAGTATTAATACATCGGAAACAACTAAAAGGAGACCTGAATTATTGCTGATTCTGTGTAAACTGCGCCCAAATGGAAACCATATGACATATTCTGATGTACTGTGATGCTCTTACCAAAATAAGACTGAAATATCGGAATACACTGAAAACAGAAGCGACATTGATGTCTGCTGACAATCGTTGGACTTCTTTATTATTGGGTGAACAAAGACTGATTATATTCAGAGTTCCCTAATTTTGGTTGGAAATAACCACTCTAAAGCATTTTTGAATTATGGACAGTACAGAGTGATGAATTGGATAAGTTTCCATTCACCTGTGACAAACAGTTTATCTTGTAATTTTTGTTAAGTAATCCTGTAATAAAATATTTGTAATAAACCAGATTATTAATAGAAGAAATTAAAAAAATTAAAATGTATCATTGTTATTAAAATTGAAAGTTAATGAACCCCCTAACCAATTTGTCCTTAATTTAAATAATGTCAAATGTTGTAGGAAAGTATGAGATTCAGTCTCAGGATAATTCCTGCAAAGTTGACAGATACTTGTTACAAGGCCACCCCATGGAGTCTCCTTTTCTAGACCAAACTGGTATTATATTGAATCTACATTTAAAAAAGTCGCATCTCATATGATTTCTTGGTAACTCCACAAAGTATCTCTATGAAACCTCTAAATTATCAATTTCAAGAAAGGATTAAACAGCTTCTTCCCGTCAATCTTTGTCAGTCATTTTGTAAATTTAAACCTATTTCTTACAGTGTTATTACTGCAACATTTTAAATTAAGACTGTCAGATGACTGCAAATCACCCAGAGGTCATGGTTGCAATGACTTCATAAGTGACTTGACATCCAATTCTCTAGGTAATCCAATTTCCTAAATGAATCATGTAGTCTGTTCATCACAGATTTGTTTGTCGCCTAATCTGATTTTTAAATATAAGTTACAAAAGCCAACATAAATATTGGAGATGCACTAAGTAGCCTGGGCTCTACTCTCAACTCTTCTATACATGTTTATTTTCTGAGACAAAGCCACTTTTTGGCAGTGCTAGGCTTTCAATTTTCTCAATTCATTGCATATATTTGTTTTGTAAAGACAATCATACTATGCATAAGGGAGGTAATAATCTTAGCCTTTTAAAGTTTTACTATTGCATCCAATATTTCAAAGAGTACTTTTGTTACATTTAAGTAATATATTTACAGTAATCAGCACCTTTGTTTTTACTATTTTAAAATGTTGCTTTACAAGTAAGTTGACTATCTAATGTATCACTTAAGTATTAATAGAATTGTACTTTCTCAATCTCAATGTTATTTAATGACCACAGAAATTTATATTTTTATGCCCACCATTAAAATGATTAATCTTTGTTTTATTTACTTGAATAGACACATTTACAAAGTTTAAATATTCATTATAGCCTATAAAGTCTTTTTTATTTGTAAGTCTCTAGGTGTTATGTAAAAATAAATCATGTAATCTATGTAGAATAAGAAATATGTCTTAGTATTTCCAATAGATTATGGGGCTGATTCATGGAATTTGTGTCCCGAAAAAACAGGGATTTGTGCGCCATTCTGCCCGCAAATCCCCATTTGTTAAACTGGGATTTGCGGGCATAATGGCGCACACATCCCCGTTTTTCGGTGCATAAATTCCATGAATCAGCCCCTATGTATTCAGACCATTTACATGAGTGTTAAATATCATGTTGCAATTAATGTGGCCTAAAACCTTGGGTGTTTCTCCTACTGTTGTGCAAACTATGGGTTTTAACTTTGATGGCCTGCTATTTGCTTTGCTCCCCAAATACAGCACAAGGAAATTGCGCTGCCACCACTGCATGCTGAAATACATCCTGCCTTCATTAAACATGTCTCACACAGTAGAAGGAAAGAGTGTTATTGTCATTCTCATTTATTGACTGTTTTATTAACTTGCACCTGCGGCTCCATATAGGCTAGGTGCACCCGTTACAAATAATTCAGAATAAGGGTTCTAGGCTGCCAATGGTCTGCAAACCAGAGACCATACCACACCAGCGCTCCCATCCTTGCTTTGACTTCCTGTAATCTAAGCGGATCACCGTAAGTGCCAAGGACGAGCCTGCTCGTCCTTTTTGCATAGACTTGCATAATAGCCTGGCACTTAACTCTGTGCACTATCCATTGCTTACTGGGGAACTCGTCCTCCAAGATATGTGCAACAGTGAATCCCCATGCACTGCCCTTGGCAGGCAGATGAACTCTGCATGAGCCTCTCTCTCTTTGGATGAGCCTGCCCATCTCATTGAGAGCCCTTGACTTCCATATCCAGTCCAGAAAACAAATGAAGGCACTCCTCTTTAAGCTCTCTTTTGATCAATGTTGTGGAGGATGTTTTTGATCACATAGACTCTGCTGAGTCCGCGATCCATCTGTACTTTCTGACTCATTATGTTGAGTATTCTCCTGCTGCACTGATTCTTACATATGCCTTACACTGTATCTACTTGGTTTCAGCACTCACCTCATTGCCCCATCCCTGCTCCCAACTGTTCCTGGATGCGGCAAGACTCTGAAGGTTCAGACGTTCTTTACTTCCCTTTCACCTTAACTTTTTTCTTCTTTCTACTTGGGGTGCTACTAAGTGACTGTGTTTGCTGCTAGACATAAAATACCAATACAAAAATAAATGTTGTGATTTTTGGAGTTTATAATAAATTAATCTCCGATCATATGGATAAAATACTGACAAGTAATCCATTGATTCACTTTGTTTTTACTGTGCATAAAAGTTTAAGGAATGAAAGAAAACGTTGCCCATCATTTGAACTAACTACATTTGCAGCCCTCTAGAATATGTCAAACAATTCATTAAAAAACACAATGTGTCCAAATCTATCTTGTTTGGTGAAAAGACTGCTGCCTCTTCATCTAGTTTCGGAAATACACATATAAATTAAATTAACTTATCAGTTGCACGTAAGCACTGGTCAAAGCAGAAATACAGCCAGACCCCTTTGATAAACTCTGAGACCCAAAAAACACTGACCTGTGAGCAAACAGCTTCGGAGAGAAATGGCAAGGAAATCAGAGATGGTGGCATAAACCAAGTCACCAGAAAAAAGAAACAAAAAAAGTAGGGAAATGAGTAGCTGCTGGAGACCAACAGACCAATAAAACGAATTGGAACACCTCATCAATGTGGTGAGGGACAATTAGGGGAAGACAGGCAGTAGAGGTGCAGAAGCTGTGGAAACCTGGAAGAGGCGACATGGCTGCAGAAGCTGCTGAAGCCTGGAGGAGGGATGGCCCAGAGAGTGCTATGAGGGGAAGCCACCCTGAATTTGGTTAGGCTGAAAGCAGGTGGAAGACTGCGCCAGAGTAGCCAGGTTGCTGGAAGGGGTCGGGCACCTCAGGTGGTGACGAGAAGTTGGCAGGTAATACAAGAGAATCTGTCCTGAGGAGTACTGGACACCAGGGACACCACCATGAAACCCATGAGAGGTCTTGCAAGTGCAGGAGGTTCATGAGAGATTTTTTAAAAGGAAAATGGTGTGCACTGAGAGGTCAAAAAAGCATCCGAAACTGGGAGTCCCCAAGAAAACCTAAGACAGAATGAGAAGTATGGGGACAATGTCCAGTGGGAGAGAGAGCCTGGAGGTAGGTAGTATGTGAGGCAGGCCAGACAATGCATGTTGGAAAGCTGCAGTCAACTTGTCAAGGTGTCACATGAAGACTGTGATAGGGAAATCCAGATGCTGAATTCTGGCAGTTGTAGTCAAAATATCAAAGTGTCTAAGACAGGCTGCTACAGGAGAGGAAGTCTGACCGAAAGCTCCATTCTGGGAAATGCAGTGAATGAACCAAAGTGTTCTTAAGATATTGCGAGAAAAAGATAGCCCTGACACTGTATTATTGCATTGTGGGAAATGTATTAAATGTACCAAATCATTCAGAAGCCATTGTGAGAGAAAAAGGTTCAAACACTGCATTCTAGCAAATATAGTGAATGTTTCAAAGAGACCAAAAGACACTGTGAGTGAAAAAAGCCCCCTGGCCCTGCATTCTTGAAAAGCTAATGAAACTGCAGAGCATCAAAATAAATTATAAGAGGATGGCAGGCCTAAAATTGCATTCTGGCTAATGGGGGGAATTTCCCAGAGGATCACCAAGAGTATTTTATGAGCAGAAATGTGCTTTTGACAACAATATTAAGGATATTTCATCCTGACAACTTAAAAATAAACCATGTAAATCAAAATTATAAGTTTATGTGACCTGTTTCACCCCACCATTACTTGAAACTCATGTTTAAGTTAGGTTTGTGGCATGCTATATATACACAAGCTCCTCGTTCACTAGAAGTTCTTTTATTGTATTCATGATTTATCAAAACCTTCATAAATACATAGAACTTCCCCACCCCCACCAAATATCATGGTACAATCACAATAGAATGCCAGCCTAAGTTATGACAGCATATAGATCAAATGCATTCCTAAAAATATTGAATAAAGCTTCCAGACTCAAATTTCTAAATGTCATTATGACAAATTATTCAACTCTGGCATAAAATGAAATCCACAGGTAGGATGCAAAAATAATTAATGTCTCCCACCCCCCAAAAAGTAGCTTCTGTAAAAATGCTGCCTGTTCACTTCCTATCAGGTATGCCTCTTCACAAAAATTCCAGGGGTAGCAGAAGTGACATTGCACTACACTTGACCTCCAATGACATCACAGGAAGTGATGTCATTTGGCCCCACCCCAAAGTGACATCACGTGAAGAACACAACCCCCTCCACCCCCCCCATTAATGAGTCTAGCAACTATTGGATATACTTCCAGAAAGACAAATTAATTGTTATTCCCATTCTTTCTTATTTAGGATCACTGCTCACAGTGTTACACTTGTGGAACCCCCTGCTTTTTTAAGAGATGTCAACAAAAAAGCCAGCCACTCCAGAAACAAAGAGCCACATGAGACTGGCCACAGCCCAGGAACTTCAATTAAAAAAAAAACAACAAAAGGGGACTTAGTGGGCCATTCCGACCTTGGAGGGCCCGGTAATTCCCTTTCGCGGGACCCGGACCCGGTACGTCCCCATTTCCATTTGAGCCCCCATAGGGCTCAATGGGAATCGGGAGGATGCTAGCGGGTCCCGCTCTGCAAATCTGGTCTGGCCAGGGGTACAGAGCGGGACCCGCTGCAGAACTCGTAATGTGGCGGCCCAGTATGAACGGTGCCGGTCCCTTACCGGCACTGTTCATTCCGTGGCCGCCACAGTCGTAATGAGGTTCATTGTGCTGTTTTGCTTTGATTGTTTTGAATAATATCACAAATTATGGAAAAAGGCTCACAGATTGCAAGCTCTTTGCACCCCAATAAGAGCATCCAGACCCCAGGGTTACGTGGTACCACTAGGCCTCAATATCAATCTGACACAGTTGTTGAGAGCCACCCTGAAAAGAATGGAAACAATACTGGTCCCCTAGACATGTGCCCAGAAACATAAAACACAAAGGAGTTGCTTTTAAAAATTAGCTTAAATTGCCCGTTGGGGACCACTTACATTTGAACTTACGTGCAAACAGGTTCCCTCTGGGCAATTTCCGTCATTTGACTCTGGAGTGTAAAAGAGACGTGTAAAGTGATTACACCGCTCTTTTGCACTCCCTAGATCAAAACGAGTAAATGCTACCTGCCTTGTATGCATGGCAGGCAGCGTTTACAATGATTTCCTAATTGAAGGTGTAAAAAGCAAGCAAATTGCAAAGTAAATCATTGGTTTTACGCCTGCATGAAAAGCTCTTTCTGCCGTAATACCAGGTTGTTTTTGAAGGCATAAATGAAATGGCCCGATTCATGAAAAAGGGCGCTTTGATCCCGCAAATGCTGTGTGCTGAAAACGACTATGCGTGACCCGTCGCGCTAAACAAAATCGGTGCACACCGCGTTGTCATTGAATTATCCGCGCAGAACTACCCATTGCGCAAGCTGCTAGAAGAACTGCCACGAGTCTCACACGCACAAAGCCATACCAGCCATGGAGAGGGACCTCTGCACACTTCTCCAATGCAAAATCAATTCACCCTGACAAGACTGCCTGCGAACCCCCACAACCTGGTCAGCATCCCAACAGGGGTGCGTGGGATCCTCTGGAACCACATGCAGCGCCCCATCAACATGCAGAGCAGTTAACATAAAAGTCAGCATTTGCCAGTAAATATGCATGTGAACCCTTGCAAAACGCTCCTGCACCCTGATATACCACTCATGCGCACCCCTAAATTCTATCGGAACCCCGATTGCGTGCACACACCCCAATATCAGACATGCAATCTTAAATTTTCACGGCGAATCACGCACACAACTGCCTGCACGCCTGCCTTCGGGTGGCGGATAGTATCAGGGCTTTGTATAGCCTCTTCCCTGTCAAGAGGTTACGCAGTTGGATCCATGAAAACATGTTGTTCCGCGCAATTGTGGGCGTGCAAGGGACTGCCTGTGGCCCACCACTCGTAAAATCCACATTTTCCTGTGTTCTTCCCCATTTTCAGAGTTCCGCCCCTTCCCAGCACTCTGTGCAGGCCACGCCCACACTCTGTGTAGTGTCTCGTTCAAGGCACTCGGCAGCTTGCAGAGACGTGCCGAGCCAGCGTGAAATCAACACAAGTCCTGGGAGAGTCCTGCTCATTAGGTTCCATGAATCGAAAAACAAGGATTTGCATGCATATTGTTACACAAAGTCCTGATTTTCCATGCAGATTATTTCATGAATCCGGCGCTGTGAGTGAAAAGAGGAGCCAATGAAAGCTGCTTAGCTTACATTTGATGTGAATAACACCTTTGGTCATTTATGAAAAAGGTGCTGCAAGGGGGCTTGTGTTTTTTATATGCGCCGGTCTTGGTGTGTTTTTTACTTCACAAAGTAATACGAATTTGTGGTTTGTGTGCAAATTACACATCTCTTGCCCTTTCCTCCAGATGCAAATTGTGTCTGCAGTAACGTGACCTGGGGGTGGTCAGCATGTCCTTTTTGCACTGTTTTCTTTATTTCTTGCAACATGTGTTCGAAAAGAACACACATCAACGAAGACTCTGTTGCTATTTACCTTACAAACATGGAATTATCCATCACATGCTGGGTATCATACCTAACAAAGACTATCAAGAACTGAAAGTGCTTAATAAAAAGTGCTAGTTGCCTATGGAACAGTATTTGTATCAAAATACTATACTTTGATCTCTCTGGCATGACCCATGGCACTTTCAATCTCAGAATCTAATGGTACCATAAGTTCAATTGCTACTTTTAATATAATTCTTGTATTCATGAAGGGTTGTGCCCAGAAATTAAAATGTCTGTCCCTGGGTTCCTCTGCACCCTGTATGGGCAGGGGCAGCTGAATGCACAAAGTAGGCCTGGGTCATTTTGGGTAGGCCTGAAGATACACATGGGTTAAGTGGCTCATATCAGACGGAAGACTACCTAAACAATGGGGATTGAATCGGCCCTAACAAAATGAACCAGGTGTAGCAGAAGCTCAAAACGATTAGAACTTTTCAAACTCTGATTCGAGCCTATCGTACATATACGAGTATTTCATGGTTCGACTTGGCTCAAATAAAACAGGTAAAACTGATTTCTCCGATAATGGTGGCAGGATGCAAGAGGGGCATCGTTTATTGCCTACAGCCATTCTGTGCCAGAGGAAGCAGAGAGACAGGCCTCCAGATCTCAGGTGCTTCATTTAAAGCCATCCTTTCTCAAAATCCCAATGTAGTTTAACAACCGAACCTTTTAGCTGCATTTAAATCCTTTTGTTTTGGTAAAACTGTTGCATTTTAGTTTGCTTTTGGTTTAATCTATTTTAATAGAGAGGATACCGAAAGTAAGGCTCATTAAGAGTTTAGTGGTATTTTCAGCAGAAATACTATCAAGGTAATTTACTCTTACTGCCATTATGACAAATCAACTTCCGGGGCACTAGTGGTCCAGGAATGAATATGGATTTCTAAACCATCAAATCAGCTCCACACCATTAGTACACCAGAAGGAATCCAAACAGATTTTGGTAACGTGGATGGAATGGCAGGTCTCTCTCCAAAAGTTTGTCAATCGTTTATTAGTTGCAACACAGCGAAAATACATTTATTACCGAATGATAATATGGACTGTCCAGTCAAGGTTGTATCAACATATATACTTTATTATTATTACAACCAACAGTTCTAGCACACTACAAAATACAGCCCACCCTGTATAGGAACACATAGGACACACAGTTTCAAAGAAGGAAAAGGGTTGCACTCTGGACACTGACAGGAGGGTAGTCAGTATTGTAATTAATCACAATAGTTCAAGGTTACTTGGTTTCAACACAAAGGGAGCAAAGGGTCGTAAAATGGCAGTAGGGCCCTTCAGAGATGGACCAGGGGGACAGAACCACAATGTACCTTGAGCTGTAGGAGTTCTTGGTGCTCAACGGGGCGAGTCGGTTTTCAGGGTGCTTTGCAGATTCTGCGACAGAGTTGTAGATGGAAGATAGCTGTGGGCAGTGGCGGCTGGTAAGTTTGAAAGCTGTTGGTGCATAAATTTCCCAGGGTGAATTTAGTAGCGAGTGCGCGCAGCGCGCAAGCCCACCCCCTCCCCCAAGAGGAGTGCGGGGGGGTTCTCCCCCTGGGAAATGTTTGGAAAAATGGCCTACAAAATGTGCAATTTACTGTCCAAAAAACCCACAGAAATATGAAAAAAGCATTTGGTTTTACATATTAATGGTGGTACACTATTATTACATGTGCAAGTGTGAAGGTGTATTTTACAGCAGCTTGTATTGAGAATAGCTGGTACTATGGTGTATGCATAAAGAAATTCATGATATAGTCAGTAATGATGGAAACATATGTTTGTCATGCTGTTACTGGCCTTCAGATGCGTTCATCCTCTAACTAAAGTGGGATTTTAGGCATTTTCTGAAAGGGGGAAACTAAGATAAAATATTACTTTAGTTTTTTAACCACTTAATTAATGCAACATTTGTCCTACCTCTAATGGCTGTCTGCCTCGCTGAGTTGCCATTGCTTCAGTTGCTCAAAGTTGCAACACGTGGAATGCACAGGTCTCAGAAATAGCACATAAATATTGCATGGAGAAAAATGCAACAGAAATAGTTTACTAAGTTTATTATGTTGAGTGCTTTATTATCAACCAACAACCATAACATCAAAACATACTTCACATTTCTCACTGTTCTGTCAAATAGATCACTGCAACCTTACACAAAATCCTAACATATATAAGGCCATTGAAACAAAGAATTCAAGGTAACCCACAAAATAACTGCAAATAGCTTGTTGTAACAGAACATTCACTGGTCAATCATTTTGAAAGTTTGTACACAAATTGTGCACGTCTATTTTTCAGAGAGGCAAATTTTTCAATAGTCTGTGTATTGAAGTCAGGGATCTCTTGAATTAGTTGTTTTTCCATGGACAGCATGGCCAACGCATTCAGACAATCCTCAGTAATTGTGTTTCTCAAGAATGTTTTAACTCGCTTCAGGGTGGAGAAACAGCGCTCAGACTCAGCTGTTGTCATGGGTGTAGTAATCAGATTTTTTAATAACTGCATTGTCTCACTAAATGCTTCTTTGAGATTGTTTTCAATGAACAATTTTAATAAAGAAACTGCCCCACTTGAACTACAGAATTCTGGTCTCTCATAAACAATTGAAAGCTCAGTGCGCAGTCTTTC
Organism: Ambystoma mexicanum; assembly: GCF_040938575.1. Lineage (NCBI taxonomy): Eukaryota > Metazoa > Chordata > Amphibia > Caudata > Ambystomatidae > Ambystoma > Ambystoma mexicanum. The sequence continues at coordinate 1,203,537,736 of NC_090934.1, read as the reverse complement.
CTTGTTTAACATGGGGTATGTTGGACAGTTGCATTCAGTGCATCATTGGGAAAAGACTGTCCATGTGTTTGAAATAGGTCAGTCTGCAACAATTTGGCCTCCTCCAAATGCTTAGTAAATTAAAAGCGTTCTTGGGCTTGTGTAACTATAATATCACATACTTCTTTAGCCAAACGATTCAAAGTGTTCATATTTACATTGCGACCTGAAAAAGTTGCCTCTGATGGAAGTTTAGCTTCCAGATTGTCAGTGCTTTCACGTCCTCTGTCAATGCACTTGATAAAAGTTGCAGGAGCTTTCTGCACATACACAGAGTCAATGTCTTGCTTCTGAAGCTAATTATATACAATGTCGACATGGGGCATTATGTCATTGAACAAAAAAAGGAAGAAAGGGAACTCCTTCTCTTTCAGAGTTCAAATGAATCCCTGGGCCTCATGCACAGTAAGCCCCACAAAATCAGTCCGTCTTTCAATAATGATTTCAAAGCATGTATGGAGTGCTTCCATGTGCTGATATATGGCTTCTACTACCCGAATATGGTAGCTCCAGCGAGTGCAAGATGGTTTTGGAAGTCTTTTATCTGATACCTCATCTAGAATTGCGGTTCTTTTTGGAGAACGAGAAAAAAATGTACAGAAGCCAGAGATATCACAAAAGAAAACTCGAGCTTCTGAGATTTTTGAAACAGCCTGTTCAATGATGAGGTTAAGGTGGTGTGCATAGCAATGTACATAATGTGCATTTGGATACACTTCAGCTACTTTCTTTTGGACTCCACCAGACACCCCCCTCAATACACTCGCACCATCATATGTTTGCGCAATAACTTTTTTTGTGGCAATCTTCAGGGAATACTTTGTCCAATTTTTCCATTATGTCAGTAGCAATGGTCTGCGCACTAGAGACTTTCAGATGAGTGAATCCATAAAACCTTTCAACAATTCTGTATCATTCATCAATGTAGCGATAGACTAGCACAGACTGAGTCTTAGTGGAAACATCAGTTGCATCGTCTGCCTGAATAGCCACATAATCTGTGCATTTTAACTGCTCTACAATGATCTCTCTGGTGACCGTGAGCATGCAGTCCAGCAGTTCATGCTGAATTGTTTTTGAAGTGCCCTTGAATACTGTTGTATTTTTTAAGTGTAGTTCCATTGCACTGTTTATGCTGGATACAAAATCCACCAGGCCTCTAAATACACCAGGATTTAAAGAGTCTTTAGTTTCATCATGGCCACGTAAAGCCAATTCAAATGCACCACAAAAACGCACACAGTCAATTAACTTTGACAAAATCTATCGGTTTTTATCCACATCCTCATTATGCCTCATCACGCTCCAGCGATAGGCATCATCCAACTGAGTTGCAATGTTTACACTTCCCAACATGCGCAGCTGTAAAATATTGTCAAATGAGATTTGCACAATTCATGTCTCTTGCTTTTTTCTGACAAATGCTTCAAGTCAGTGACTCCTGTTTTTGTCCAGGTCGTTTCACCTCCAATCATCAGGCAAGGGAAGTAGAACAAAGAGCGCTTAGCAATGCTACCAGTGAGCCATGTCTTCTTTTCAAACCACACCATAAAAAAAGGGCATGTGTAAGCCTTTCCCCTATCTTTTGCGGACTGTTCAATTTTTTAAATCTGGCCGATCAGGCCCTAGTCTTTTCACCTCCAGTTTTTCACTGTGTGCGAGTCTGGAAAATGGTTTTGAGAGTAATTTGTCCACTGAATTCATTTTCGGCAACAGTGACACCTGTTAATAAGCAAAATGATTATGTACATGTATATGTATATGGGATCATGTAGTCAGTGTTAGGTATGCTCTTCAATAACACATAAGTATAATTAGTCAGTACTAGACACAGATAACATCTGCAATTATACACAACTCTGCTGTATTTATCACCGACCAGTACAGTTGAGTATAATTGCCGATGTTATCTATGCATGCGTTAACATACATGGCCATTAGCAAATGTGACACCAGCCACACAATACGTATTGCAGCTTGTTTGGCAAATGAGTACTTATGGAAGAAATGAGGCAAGTTTGTTCTGTTAATACTGTGCTAAAAAAACATTGTTTACAATGTAGGAAGATTTCTCTGACTGCATCACACAACCCCAACCCCTCCCAAGCACTGTGGGAGCAATGGTGAAGATTAGAAAGAAGGTATTCTGATGTTTGAAAGACTGGGATTTTTCAGCTTTAAAACAAATTACTGTATACCATTCAACTGGACGATACCAGAACATCATGAGGTAAGTGGGAACCACCACCCAATCCTATCCTCAAAAAAACAGTTTCCAATGGACAGGTTTGCTTCCGTTGAACCAAAAGCAGGCCTGTTTGCATTTTATGTATGACTTTCCATTTTCACGTGCCACTCTCTCAGCTAGTCATAGATGCCATTCGGTAGTCTGTACTGTTCATCAGATTTTCCCCCACTTCATTGATCCCCACAAACATGGGCTTATTTTAAAAACAAATTTAAACAAGATAGCTGTGTGCCTTCTTTACTACAGATGAACACAAACAGAGTTGGCGTGCCCTGAGCACCAAACCCCACAAAAGACTCATGCTAGCTCACCTAGTTCTGGAGAATGGTCACTGCAATGAACTCCTTCGCAGGCTATGGGAAATCCAAAATCCCGGAAGGTGCACTGTGGAGGTTGAAGTCCGATGTTTTTAGTTTCACAATTACCCTGGACTGGTTGGATTTGTTCATGTAAGGTGTTGCTGATGGTCTGTAAAGAGAAAGCGAGAGACTGATCTGAGAAAGGGCAACATAGGCTCCGAGCAGTATTAAAATGGTTTTCACACATGAAGGAGAGAGAGTTAACTGCTTGTAACATTGAAGCTGCACCAGAATAATCATTAGTACAATGTGTAAAGAAAGTACCAGCAACTACCACCATGTGCCAGTCATCAATTGTATAATGATGAAATATATACATTTTTGTAATATTTTCATTCTGGGGCTTTAAAAGTGTGCTTTGCGGAGCTCACATTACAAAATTAATTTGCTGCAGCCCTTCAGGCACCCGATTTATAAGCACTCTGCGTGTCCTTGGCTGAATTCCTGTCAAAAACAGCATTGGCAAAGGCACTGAGATCCTGTTCAAACACAAGCATTGACAAAGCCAACATTTGGCCTTGTGCATACGGTGTAAGCTTCTGCCAGGCACTGCTATTAGATGCCCAGGAACTTGCACCATGTTTCTGCTTCTACAACAAAGGCTAGTTAATTCTGCTACAGCTGTGCCTGGCAAGTGTCTTTCCCATGCTTACACAAAAGTCCAAACTGTTGGCATTGCCATTGCTTTATCCTCATAGCAGGGGACGCGCACCAGTTTTGTATGAATGTGCATCACTCACTGTAGTCAGGAATTCAGTGGTAATGCCTCCCTTTTACTCGTGATGCATATACATTTCTTGTATTTGCAACAGAAATCACATAAAAGATATCCAGGAAAATACCCGCAGTGACTTTGTTAACAAGACAATCTCTTCAATAGAACTTTAGGCCGAATAAAGACTTCTGTTTGAGAAACTGGTGTCTAATAGTGCTTTTAGAAAGCAATGTATCATTTCATTTTGACAATAATCACAGTCCTGCCAAATGACCCTAGCCCTATTATGTTGTTTGCACGTCCTGACCTTCCAGCAAGCAATATGCATGCTTGGTGTTCACAGATCACACTTAGCAGGCAGCAGGAGATGCATTGTCCACACACAAAGGTGCGTGCATGTGTTGTAATAAACAATAACAGCAATAGTACAAATGACATTGCTCCTTTCTCGAAGGATCCGAAACGCTGAAATATGAATAATAATAATACCAACAAATAAAAACATGTAAAAACACATTGTTTAATGCCATCTAACATTAACTAATAGCAAGTTAACAACAATAACTAACACAAATGCTACATTAGCTAGGTCATCATTCTTCATATTGATATGCTTATATACGTATTATGACTGTCCCAACTCAACTGCTATTACAGAGATAAGCACTCCTTCCATTACCTTAAATGCCAGCCTGCTGCCAGCGCTAATGGCAGCCTTTTCCTATTACTTTTCCTATTACACACACGAACATAGTCCACGCCCAAGCCACACAAACCCCGTTGCTTGGAATGGATCATGATAAGGTGAGTTATATAACACGAAACCAGCGTTTGCAGGGAGAACTGTTGCTATGAACAAGCCCCTCACTCTGAAAATAAAACAGTTCTTGAGTTTTACGAATTTTGCTTTTGGAAGTAAGAGCTAGAAAGAGTAACCAACTTGATATAAGGAAAAAAGTGTATTTGTACATCAAGTGCTCTGATTATTAAACATAAAAGAAAACCATCTTGTATGCGGCTCCATCCTGGGTGTATTCAGTTTTGGACTGCTGCGTGCACTGTGGGCCCTGAAGCTGAAGGCCCAATAACCCAGAGTCTACCTTGGTGGCTGATGGCTTGCATTCATTCACTCCTCTGCACCCCGGCACCCCAACCTTCTCTCCCAAAGCTGGACAAGCGTAGAGTCTAGCATTCTTTGCCTAGCATTTGGGCATAATATCTCCCCACCACTATCTAACCTCATTAGACAGGAAGGGGCCTCTTTTGAGGAACTTAATGTCGCTGGACCTGGAATTCCAAGGCTGTTTGTTCCACAGATACATTGTAATAAACAATATGAATGCATTCCACAGCACGTTCACGCAAACATAACGCATGTTCAGAAAATAGGCACTGAACTGAATACAAAAGATCTGCCCTGCACTGACAATAAAATAGCGCACTGGCGTGAGTTGGTCAATCTGCGAACAAGCAAACTTTTTTTATGTGTTCTAAGAAGCAGAAAACCGCCGGGCACCGTCCCTTCATGGTACCGTGCTGCATCCCTCACGGACTTTCGGCAGGTCGCTCACTGGTTTAGGACGCGCCGCCTAGCTTCATGTCATTTCTAAATTCTACCCCTCCTTCTTTCCCGTCAAGCCAGGGGCTGCCTCAACGGATCCAATCAATGCAATCACAATGCAGGCTCGGACTGGCCTAGGGGACATGCTAGCGTGGGACACTTTTTCTGGCCGAAGTGGGTCAGTTTTCAGAGTTACACTCTAGTTACTATTCATTGTAGCATGGACTGGTCGTGCAGAATATAGTCCGAATACCCCTTTGAGAACTAGAACCTCTGTTTTTTGCTCCTAGAGTAGCCTTGCTGCTGGGCCGAATCACTCTGGGTGCTTTCTGCCACAGAGGTTCCCCTCTTTGCACCTTTTCCCTTCATGGGTGGCGACCTGCACCCCAACACTGACACCGACACACCACTTGACACACCACTTGGTGCAGAAATTCTCACGAAATGCTCCAGGAAGCAGAGAAGACTTTGAAAGGTATCTCACCCACTGAGGCATCTCTGTGCCAGGCCCCTGGGCCGGGGTAATATTTCCTGCCCTGTTAACTACACTTCAAGGAGATGGCTCCAGACACACCTACACACAAGCTGAGCCAAACTGCGTCAAACATGAGACTTTTTCCTCCACAAAAATGTTGCATAGAAACCGTTTTGTCTGGGTAGACTTTCCTGGCTATTTTAACAAGCTGCAGGCTGTGTGGACGGCTGTGGTGGAAGGGCGTGGGCAGCTGTAAGGGGGCACTGGCTATTTTACTGCTGGGGCACAGAGCCAGCAACGTGGTGGCTACCGATATGTTATGGTTATGCAAGCTTAACATACAGCTGTGACTATAGTGTGTGACCATTTTTTACAAGTCTGGAATTGGGGGCTTGGTATTAGCCAGATTAAAAGCTTCCCTGTATGCAAGACCTTCCCTAACACCCCACCACATGCTGGCACGACCAGTGCCCACTTAAGTGCGTAAATGGCACAAATGGGCCTTTAAATTGTCGGCCAAGTGGGCCCACCCCCTCCTCACGTGTAAAAGTACCACTGCGAAACCCCATCACACCATGTCCCAGCATTAAGTGCTAATCCGAGATACGAGCGAATGCATTTTTGTTCTGTGGTTTTGGGTTCCCAGCAGAAAAGAGGCCTCTTTAGCTTTCGTACCTAATGGGCTGGGGACTGTGACTGGGTTTAAGTAGCTCACGGGAGCCTGGGTTAAAGGCTGAGGCTTGCACTCTCCCTTGATGGCTGATGGTGGCACACACCCGTCCAGGCCCCAGCCGCGGCCCGCGACGCAACCCCTCCCGCATCATGCTAGACCTGGCCAGTGGCCACCAGGCACCAGCCGTGGTGGTGCCACTGTGCAAGCCCTCTCCCTCGCGTGCCAGGGCTCTACTTGTGCCGTTTTATATTTTTGGCATTTTTTGTAGAAAAATGCCGAAAATATTAAATGGCACATTTTGGATGGAGATTCTAATTCTAGGCGGGCACTGAGCAGCAGCAGCACTCCTGCCTGGGCCTTGCTGTCCATGGCCCAAGGCCCTTGGGCCTTGGCCCATGGACCGGGGTAAAAAAAGGCCCAGGCCAGGCGGCCCCCGCCTTGGCCCCCGCCTTGGTGGTAGGCGTGCCTGTGCCCGCTACCACCAAAGCCCGGAGTGAGACACAAGGCCCCAAGTTGACGGCAGTCACAGTCAGCAACACTGAAATACATAGGTCCTGGCCTATACGTCTTTCAGTGTTGCTGACTGGGGCCGTGGACGTGTACCACGTCCCCGGGCCCAAAACAGAACAACATCTGGGACCACCTGGGTACTTACCCGCCGGCAACTCGAGTCGTGGTCCAGGCTGTCTCTGCTGGGCTGGTGGTGGTGGTCTTCAGGGCAGGACAGCTTAGCTCGCGTTGTGTGACTCCTGCCATCGTCCTCAAAGAAAGAATCCAGGGGAGAGAGTGTGAAGGTGGCACAGGCGCACCCACACACCCTGCACCAGCACCAGAGATCTGCATAGATACAGTAATGTCATTGGCTGTTTTCCAGCCAATGCAAGGGATGTCATTGGCTGGCAAGCAGCCAATGACATTACTGTGTCCATGCAGGGGAGGGACTCGGAGGGAATTTCATTTCCTGACCTAGTGCGCTGTTTGCGCACATTTTAGACTGACGGGCCACCCCTGAAGCGCCCCGCCAGCCTTCTAATTAAAGGGGCTTACGTAGAGTGTGTGGAGCTACAAGCTCCACAGACTCTATTATTGAAGAAGGAAGAGTAAAACGGGATGCGCCCCGCTGTGAAAGCAGCCGGGCCCGGCCCTTAGTTATTGTTGTCTTGCCACAGCGCCCCCGCGCTGTTGGCAAAGGAAATGCAAGCTAAAAGAGATTCAATCAGAGAAGTTCTCTGATTGAATCTCTTTTAGCTTCCTCTTTCTTTTCTCTTTCCTTTCTGGGGGGGCGGCACCCGGCTGCCCTATGATAGCAGCCACCACTGGCTTTGGGTATCAGGCTGCAGGCAGTTTGGCCAACAAAGCTGGATGGATGGCTGCAGGTTGGCATACACAGCGCTCCAAGTTAGGAATCATTGTCTCAGTGCTGGTCAGCAGTCCTGAAGCACTGGTCGAGGTGTCTCAGATGGCTTTAGTGACTGCGGCATAACACCAGTCAGCGGTGAAGTCGGTTGCAGCTCGAAAGGCTCGACTTGCACAAAAATGTCCTTTAAGGCAGACATTGGTAGATCCTTGTAGCTACACTCCTCCTAGCTTTTTCACTGGGCTTGTGTCGTCCTTTAAGGCAAATGGCCCAAAGCTGAGGAGAGTGTTGCAGGCAGCTGTCTTTTCCTTGGTTTGGTTCAGGTACTCTCTGGCACTTCCCACCTAGGAAGCTTGCTGCAGAGCCTACCAGTACACGCTGTGTGCTGGCTGGGTACCGGTTCTGGAGGTGCTGGAAGGTCCTCTTGGTTCGGTGTCTCCCCCTGTTCCCTAGGAGATTTTTGGGGGTGGGATCTTGCTTCCCTCTTGGAGGTCCTGGCCTTCCTTCGCTGGTGGAAGATTTAGGGCAGGCCGCACCTTCAGCCAGGCTCCAATGCTGAGTTCTTCTTGTTACTCCTTGCAAAGGCTTCAGATGATCTGCTAAAAGAGGAGCTGAACCCTTGTAGAAGAGCAGCTGCATGCCTCTGCAGGAAACCCTGCCCCCATACCTCCCATATGTTGGAGACCTGAGATTGTGCCTTGTTTGACACCTGCCGTTGTGCCATTACTGCAGTGTGCATTGGAGAAAAGATACCCATTGAGACAGCCCTACCGAATGTATCCCAAAAGGGATGGCAACTTGAGAAGGACCAGAGAAAAATAGCTAGTGACATCATAAAAGAGTATGTACAACTTTCAAGATACTGGGTGAAGAAGATGTATAGATCCTGAAGAGACTAGTAACGAAGTAAATAATCAAGTGAACTTTTAAATAAGAAAAAAGAGATTACATGTGCAGAAAGTGCTGCAGAAAATCAACCATTCAATAATTGTACAGATGCTGAAACACAAGGTAGACTAAGTCATCATAGAAGCTGGCTCTACAGAGTGAATAGGGTGCAGGTGAAGCCGCCATTGTATAGAAGTTGGACATCGGAATCATGAAGTAAGCCAAGACCCATAAAACAGGAAGGGAGAACTGTGTCGCAGCAAGAATAAGCTGAATCAAGGATCTGCATGGCAAGGTTGTCTGACCTGGAGTCAAGACTGAAGCAGCCAAGGTCAGCTATCTATTCTAGAAATGAGCTATCATCCCTTGGTAAGGTGCAATGAAGGAACACCAAGAGTGCCAAGTTTAATTCATTTAGCACATTTAAAACCTCCAAAATGCACCAAATCATTTGAACTTGAAGTCCCAGAACACGATAATGAGTGCTCTCACTCCCATGTATTCTGAAAGACAAGGATACTTTGCAAGGCCAAGTTAAATTAAATCTTCATGGCAGAAGGCATGGGTGATGAGAGATGCTGGGCAAATTGGGTGGGGAGGTAAAGTCATGCTCCATCTCCTTGCACCTGAGTCTGGGATTACTGCTTGCTGCAGAGTGAACCAAATGTTCCAGACCTGGCACAAGCGTGCCAACCAATTGTAGTGGTCCATATAACAAAGGACCTTATAATTTGAAAACCACTGATAAACTGTTTATCTAATGTTTCTGAAGATTACATGTTTTAGAGGTAGGCATATGTTGTCTAATATATAATATATATAATATATAATATAATATATAATGTAGTATACTTAGATGTCCCACTTAAGCCAATCCTGACCCTTGATAAGTGTTCTCATTATTGCCACATAGTATGACATATTTTTGATGTAAAAGCTATGATTAGTCTGAAGATTGCTGAGAGAACCTGTGAGAACATCCGTTGATGTTCGTTGTAAACTCCCTGTTTTGGATAATTGTTATTAAAGCAGTACTTTGACATCTTCGTGAGTTGGTTTGGTTATTTGGATTTGGAGTTATTCTGTGTGATCCCATCCATTACATATGCGCATTCCTAAAGAGCCCTAAACTCGCCCTCTTTTAAAGCCAAATGGGCCACAGTGATTGGTGAAGGCTTAGCCTACCTTAATGAACCAATTCTGGGTTCTCACCAACCATCTCCTGTATGTGTGAGGTCATAACCAGAGTGATTTGCAACAGAAAAGATAAAGGGGTGAAAATATGTAATACTAAGTCTCACCCATCTTCCTGTCTGTTGTGGATCAAAGAGTCTCTCGGGTTAATGGACCTCTCTGTGGTTCCTGATTAAAGCAGCAGGTCTCCCTTGAAGCTGCAGCTAGACCAGACTTTCTGACTACGTAAAAAAAACACATATTCGTACCTTCTGAATGGGGTGCCCCTGCAGGGATGACTATTGTAAACAAGCAATTCCAGACATGATATTTCACTGTCAATTGATACTGAGGGTGGGAGCTGGCATCAGGTTGGCACAGTGTATATGAAAGGGTGTTGGGTTTTCCTGTCTTCTTTGTTAGACTCTGCAGCCATGTCCAATGTTGGCCTGTTGGAATTAAACTCTGGTAAGTATGCAACTGCTGCTACCAGCTAGAGGGCTCAACCAAAGGATAGTGCAGATCCATGGAGCCTTTTCTAGTTAATTAGGCTAGCCATAGCAGGTGGGGGGGGTTGACTCAGCCCCTTTTGAGATGACATTGTGTACTCTTGGCTGTCATATCCCAGCTAAATATGACAGGGAGGACTGTGCCTGTAGGCCGCGTCCACCCAGAGTACACAGGTCTATGCATATGTCATGCGGTGAGCATAGGAAATGTGTGCGTATTAGCCTCACACATTTTCCAGAAGTTGATCTACCATCATTCAAATTCATTTAAGATTTTAAAACAGCCCAGGTGAGCGCTCACCCACCGTGCGGATTGTCAAATTCCTCACAGTCATTGGTATTAAAAGGGAGGATATACCTCTAGCACTTCAACAGAGGTTTCTCCTGCACTTAAATGCCAAACGTGCAATTTGGCAGCACAGTAAAAGTGGCAGCAATTCCGTTACTACGAAAAAAAAGTGACGGTAATGGAATTACCAATTTGTTTGGAACACCGCCAAACACATTAGGAGTCCCCTGAGTCAGTGCTTTGTTCTGTCATATGTCTTAATTTCAAAATATTGCTCGTAATATGCACCTTTTCTGTTATCAGCTTCTCTTATTAGGTCAAGCTGGCTTGACATGACTGGAATTAATAGTTCCCTATGCTTACCAGTGTGACCGATTAGCCTGTATTGGTTCGAGCCGGTGTGAGGTGCGCATGAGTTGAATTGAACATTTACTGACTCGATTCCACTAGCGAGCCATTTCTAGAAAGGCTTGACTGGCTTGAGCCAAATCTTTTGCACTGTTCAAACCAGCATTTGAGTCAGGCATTGTAAGGTTTGCCCATTTTAACTTGCAGAGCACCACACACCGTGGGTAATAATAAGCAGCGCTCAGATACCCGAGGGTTTGTAGCACTATATAAATGCCAAATGATTATTATTATTATTATTATTATTATTATTATTATTATTATTATACTGAAACACGTATGCAGTTCATGAACCCTTCTGTACAATTTTCCGTCTACACGCAGCTACTAGGAGTGCCAAAAACATATTTGCAATAGATGGTTAATTAAAGGCCTGGACCCTGCAATGTACTTTCAGATGCAGGTGGAGTGGAGGAGCCCTGAAGAAAGCAGGAACCCCCAGCCATTCACCACAAGTCTGCTGCGCTCCAATGCATATCTTAGTGTTGGGTGCATGTCCGATACTTCATGCAATTTCTTGTGCGGTACAAAGCGACTTTGCACTGCCAATAAACACCCTGATTCACAGAGCAGTTCAAAGTGTATCCCTGCAGTGCAAAGTCACTTTGCATCAGCGCAAAATAACTTTGCACTGCACAAAAAATGCCATGAATCAGGCCTAAGACACGCATGGAGGACTAGTCTGCGCAGCATTTGCGCGCGCAGCCCTTCCCCACCACAACATAGATCCCCTTCACGCACGAGGGGGCCCGCTAGTTATAAACGAGCCAGCTGCACGACGCAGTGGGCTGCTGTGGGCATCACATTGAGGGACGAGCCTACTTTGTGAACGGTGGCCATGGCGAATTAAATGCCTTGCTTACACGAGTTTACATTTGTATAACCAAGTCTCAAAATATTCAGAACAAATCTGAACAAAAGAGAACCTAGGTAAAAGCATTTAAAAAATAATGAGTCAAACTGTTGTTTTCTCTCACCTCCTCCCTATAAATAACGTTAATTGACTGTAAGTACATGTTTATTAATAGACATGCGTTTTCTTTTCAGTTCACATTGGAAACGTTTTGAAAACAAAAGCTCATTGGGATGAATTCGAAATGATGGTGTCGCATGTGCTAATTAACACTAATGGGGAGTAGGAGGAAGAGATTAGACAGGTGCAGGGGAAGAAGAGGCGCGAGGGCACGCGGCAAGGAACAGACAGAGAACATTGCACTGTGCTCGAGTACCCAGAACTGGGCGCAAACTCTTCTCTATAAAAACCCTGAAACGAAATTTAAGATTCACCATGACTACTTCCTGGTTTAAGAGCCTTCAGCATGATATTGAAAATGAGAAAAAGTACATCAGGAGTTAAACCAGAGTGGGCCACAACTTGGACATCAGAATGCGAAACTGACAAACATCTCTGTAACAGACACAGAGGAAGATTTCATAAGACAGCTGAAATGGCCACAAAGTAGCTTATCCCCAAAAGAATCAGGTGGGAGTCAAATCGGTCTCTGAAAATCTTCACTATCTTCTTCTATCAACCCAGATTCCAGTAAACTTATCCTCAAAGCAACTGATCAACACTGCAAAGATCAACTTCTTTTTGTTAACCCTTAACTGCTGAGCTATCATGCATTCCTTTGCACAAAAAAAGGGCAGCATACGCGCCATGAGCACTTAAGGGTGTACAAGATTGGAGAGTCCATTCTAATTAAGCATGAGATGAAATGCCACCATTACCTAACATCCCACCGCCTCTGCTGAGTTCTGTTTTCTCCACTTTCAAACTAATGGAACCAGAAATGGTTAATAAACTGGTGTTAAAAATGGAAGCATCCGGCTTTCCAACTGATCCAGGCCCAGCAACACACATGGAGACATTCCCTCTATCAATCGTCTATGATAACACTTGGATAAATATTGCTTTCCTCGCAAACATCCTTCCTGACACACCTAAACATCTGTTATCCTCCCTTGATGGAAAAAAACAACAGCTGATTCAAAGAGCTTGGCAACTTACCAGCCTATATTAAACCTGCCCTACCCCAGCAAAATCATGGCAAGGGAAGTTATAAGACAAGTGCAATCCCTTTTGGAACAAATATTCCTTATTTTTGATCAGGAATCATGGTTCAAACCAGGGATAGGTTCTGTGCATTCTGTAGCGCATGTCCCAGAAGAATTCCTGATCACTCTAGAGGAACACCAGCAAGCCACGCTGATAATCAAAGGTCTCACTGCCGCCTACCCCATTGTGGACCACACAGTTTACCATCCAAAGGCTTCAAGAAGGGTCAATGAAATCTGGCACACCTTTAGACTGGGCCTGATCCTTTCTTTGCAATTGCAGCCAATAGGTTAATTCAGAAGCCTCTTCAACTTGCAAAGTAACTGGTGGAGTACCCTAAGGTTTATTTCTTTATTGCCTACTGTTAAATATTGATATGCACACAGTGAGTCAGATTCTTTGAGAGGCTTATGTTTCCTTCCAAACTTATACCGATGATACACACATTTTTGTCCTTTTGGAAAATGACTCAGGGAACCAACTCAATGGACCTATATATTGCCTAAATCATGTGTATCATTGGCTGCAAGAGCACTGCCTGTGCTTAATTGATCAAAAACATGGTCTTCCTGCTTGGGAACATAGGCTCTCAGCTTTATCCTCTCTGAGCGGCCTTTAACCTAAGATCACCACCACCCATCTCCCAGCAAGTAAAGAATCAGGATCCCACCTTCTGTCTTTCAGGCCCCAGATTAAGGCTTTGGTCAAGAACATCAACTACCAGTTCTCAATGATAAGAAAAATTCTTGTGCAATCAGAGTATTGGGTGGAATTATCTAGAGCATTGATTATAGCTGGTCATGTTATATAATTCACACCCACTTCCCTAAGACAATTGCAGACAGACTACAGAAAGTCTAGAACCTGACACAAGCAGAATATGTTTAAACATGGTATGATAAAGAAAAGAAACATCCCTGAAGGCTCTTCAATGGCTTCTAGAATCAATTTCAAGATACTGTGGACCATAAGAAAGCTTATTGGCATGAGAGTTTGATTTGATTTGAGCTATTTATAACACCCACAAGAACGGACAAAATCGTATGAAGGCACAGGTGGTAGCAAGGAAGGCGCTGACTACAAGCCATTAGTCAAAAGGCGCAATTAATCGCAAAAAGCCGACAAGGCATCCAATGTACCTATTATTTAAAAAGAAAGGTTTTCAGGGCTCTGTGAAATTGCTGGAAACATTGTAAGGACCTGATTTCTTGAGGTATGCTGTTCCAAAATTTCGGAGAATAGATAGCAAACCTTCTGTCATCCCTGGAGACACGCCATGATCGGGGGATATTCAACAGCAGATGATCTCTTAAGTGTCACTGCCTAGATGGATGATATTGACTCAGTTTGTCCGCTAAATAAGCTGGAGCAAGTCCCTTCAAGCTCTTATATGTCAAACAGGCAATCTTGAATTTGATCCTATCTTCAAATGCCAGCCAATCTAGAGTACGGTGTGCAGTTGAGACATGGTCATTTCAATTCAGACCACAAATTAGTCTGGCTGCTGCATTCTGAGCCTTTTGCAGTCTCTGCTGTTGTTTTGCAGGAATTCCAGCAAGGAAGCTATCTACAGACTGCCCAATTCATGGAATATTTGTCTGGTTCAAGTGAATTTGAACTGATAAAAAGTGACTTTGCACTGCCAACACCATCCCTGATTCATGGAACCGTGCAAAGTGTATTTTTGCAAAGTCCGGACTAAATCAGTGTTTAGTAATTTTTGCAGTACAAAATGACTTTGCTTGGACTTTGCACAGCAAAAATCAATTTTGCACCGTTCCATGAATCAGGTTTTATGTCGGCAATGCAAAGTCACTTTTCAGCAGTGCAAATTCACTTTGAACCGGGCAAAAATTCCATGAATCAAGCTGTATGCATCCTCAAAACATGACAGTCAACAATTCCACTACTTGCAGTTACCACATGCCATGAATGCTCAATTGCAAACCTTGGAACATATTCCAGCATACTCCCCTCTGGAGGTGAATTTACGCACAGAGCTTATCTGCACCAAAGTCACATCTGCCCTATACCAGGTTATGTTATGATATAGGAATTTGTAGAGAGCAGCGTTCACCCAAGGGCATCTTGGTGCTGACCAGAAAGGAGAGCTGAAAGGGAGCAGACTAAGGGCCTCATTACACGGATGGCGGTGGACCAAGGTGCTATTAGCACCTTGGTCCATGCCGGTAAAATACCGGCACCACCTTGGTGGAAAGGGGAATTACCGCCCTATTCCAAGGTTGGTGGGGTGGTAATTCCCCCTTCCCCCATTGCCCTTCCCCATTCCCATTTTTGCCACATAGGGCATAATGGAATGGGGAAGGTGCTAATTACGGCACTGCAAATTGCGGTACCATAATTAGCTCCCTGGTCCCTTTGCGGGTTGGTTTTTAACGCCTGCAAAAAGCAGGCGTTAAATTCCCCAACCCGCAAAGGGACCTCGTAGTAAGGCGGTAAGGGTTCACCGGTACCGGTAAAATACCGGTACCAGTAAACCCTTACCGCCTACCGTGTAATGAGGCCCTAAGTAGCAGAAAAATTTGAAAAGATAGGTTTTTAACACACAAAAAGAAAAATGATCCTCCTTCTCATGTAAAGCATAGGGTAGGATGTTCCAAGCTTTTGATGCAGCCACTCCAACACAGGAGAGCTTTGTCCGTGGAATTCAGATGGTCAGAGAGTTTTGAGAGCAGAGTGCTCTAGATGGAGTATAGGGGAGAAATTTAGCCTGAAGATATTCAGCCCCCTGTTTGTAGAAGGCTTTATGCACAATACAGAACAACATGAACAACACCCTCTTCTCAACCAGAAGTAAGTGTAGTTGACGAAGAATAGGAGATTTGTGTGCACCCTAGGGAGGGTGGGTTCCAGCTCTAGCAGCAATGATTTGTAGTAACTGAGGTCGGCGTAATAGAAGGGCACGGTGTGCCAAATAGAGCGCATTGCAGTAGTCAATGCATCTCATTACCAAATACGAGACTACAGGAGCATGAAAATGTGCACTGATGTAAGGAAGAACATTACAGAGGACCACCAGCCTAACATAACTGGATTTGCAGATTGTTGATATCTGGTCGGACACTAATAAGGTGTCAGAAATGTTAACAACTAGATCCTTCACTGAGAAGACAGGAAAAGGCCCAAACTAGATGGCCAAAACCACAGGTACAGTACTATGAGGGATCTGTTGTACCCACAACCAGTTTTATCAGTGTTTAACTCCAGCCAATTCCTGGACATCCATTCACCCACATCCTCTAAGCAGCCCCTAAAACGGGCAGCAGTATCGGAGCAGGAGAGATCGACCCGAAGGAGAATCTGTGTTTCGTCAATGTAGGAGTGACATAGGAAGCCGTGAGACTGGATGATACCAAGGAGAGACTAAATGTAAATGTTGAAAAGAATAGGGAATACTGCGGAGCCTTGAGGGACACCACATGACAGAGGGGTAGGTTTGGATTTGAAAGGGGGAAAGGAGACCGAGTGGGATCGTCCTGAGAGGAAGTAGGTGAACCACTTGAGCACTGTGCCAGATAGGCCAGCAGATGAGAGATGGGCAACCAGGGTGGGATGGTCAACAGTGTCAAAGGCAACTGATAGATCTAAACAAATCAGTGCTCCAACCCCACCCTGGTCCATCAGCCATGTAAGATTATTCACCACCGCCACAAGCACTGACTCAGTTCCTCTACCAGGGCAAAACCTAGACTGAAAAGGATTGAAAAAGTGAGAAGAATCTAGAAAAGTGCCAAGAAGTCGGATAATAAGAGATTCAAGCACCTTCATAGTGAACGGGAGAAGAGAAATGGGATAGAAATTTGAGAGGACTGCAGGGTCCAGAGACGGCTTCTTGAGTAGGGGAATCACCAGAGTGTGTTTTAGATCGTTAGGGATAAGACCCGAGGCAAGGGAGTGATTAATTGCCAATGTGATCCAGGGGCCAATGTTGGCAGAGATATCCTTCAGAATTGAAAGAGGAATAGGGTGCAAGGGGAAGCGGATTTTAAACTATTTATGGCCGATAGTACATCTTGTACAGAGAAAGTAGGAAATGAAGCCCAGCCTACCGAAGACCCAGTGTAAACAGAAGAAACCTTCGGCCAGTCAACAGAAGAGCCTACACTGTTGAGATTTTTGTGAATAGAACAAATCTTATCCTCAAAATAAGAAGACAAAGAGTCGCAGAGGGCTTCCGAGGATACCACTTTGGAAGGCTGGTTCGCCGGTGAAGATAGCAACTTTACCAGTCCAAAGAGAGCTTAAGGTTGGTTTATAGCAGCTGAGACATTCTCACTGAAGAATGATTGTTTGGCCAGGAAAATAGCTGCTTCCTGGTAATTACTGGCGCTTGACAGAACATGTTTTTATGGGCTGATTATAATGAAGTCTCCATCTTCTGTCCACCTGCCTACGGAGTAGCTTTAACGCCTTTAGGTCTTCAGTGTACCAGGGTTCAGACAGATGAACCCTAGCTGTACAGAGCTTCAACGGGCCAATGGACCCAGCCACATTGACAAAGTATCATGGCCACAGGCCCCAGAACACAAAGACCACACCATCTAGTAATGGGGGCAACCGGTCACTTGACACACGTATGTCCCTTTGGGACCCATAAACACAGGGGCCCTGGCTGGACTCAGTCCTGGCACCTTTGGTGCCAGGCTCATATAGAGATGTGAGCAGGAACATTTTATTTCAGTGCAGGAGTGCTTTCACTTTATTTCAGTGCAGGAGTGCTTTTATTTTACAAGAACTTTCCAGGAGCTGAAAGCCTTTATTTCAGAGAACATCCTCATGTGCTGACTCATCGGGTGTGGCAGGGTGTGACAGGCAGGCTGAACCTGGTAGGCGTGGCTTCAGAAGCTCAGCTATGTAAGCTGCTCCATCCTTAAGGCCAGTGCTTTGCGTTACTGTGCAGTTGCGTGCAACCTGACGCTCACCGCCGCTTGGACCACTTTACTTACCTTTAAAACCAGGCGTTCTCCTGCATACTCACCTGCAGGAATCCGGTGCTTCATCGCTTCATCGCTTCATTGCTTCATCTGCAGACTCATTTCCTGACATCCAGTGATCTTGATCCCGACGCCGCAGCACTGCACTCTGCATCCATGAACTCGGACCCTGTGAAGAAGAAGAAAGACAAGGTTAGAACATATGTCCTAGGGCCGTGCCACATTTGAACCCTGCGTGCCCCCCAGTTAACAATTTACCAGCTACTGTTCCGCTGCAGTTTCATTCCTCATTCCCTCCGGCTGACGCCTTGAGCTCCGCAGCTTCTGAAGAAAGCAAAAGAGCAAACATCAAAAGTGGAATGGACAACAATACAAGACAATGAACTTTACAATACAACAAAAACAGACGAGTAAAGACAAAGGCAAACAGGAACACTTACCTGAAGTATAGTGGTTTAGTCACAGCAGGACCGCACTACCACGTGCAAGGGACCAGTGAAGGAACTCAGTCCAGATCATACAAGCGCCCCTGCCAGAAGCACAGGATGGAGTGCTCGCCAAAACAAATCAACAGGTGGGCTTTCCAGGGTAAGCGCATCCCACGGGTACCACGGTTTGGGAGAAGGGGTCTGCAAGGGGATCAGGGCACAAGCTGGAATACTCACACCCCCATTCTCCATGCAGAAGCAGTCCGAGCAACATCACCTATTACCACCAGTCACCACATAAGCGCAGAGGGCGAGGTTGGACACGAGCGACCTCACCCCTGGGCGGGGTGCAACCGTGCCCCAACGCCTCCGCAGAGACCAGGTGAGCGTAACACAAATGCCTGGGCTAAAAAGGTTAGCGCAAAGGGAGATGACCTAGCACAATGTGACTCAATATGATTACATAGTTGTTGACAAGAGGTAGAGCGCCAAGGATGTTTCCAGAAGAACTGTGTTGGCCGAGTCAAGGCAGGGCATAGTAGGGATAGAGAATGGAACTGCAAAGTGATCAGACCAAGTCAATGGGAACACAGGAAAGATACTACAAACCTCTTCAGCAGAAAACACAAGATCTACAGTGTTGCCAAGACGGTGTGTTTTGGGTTGGTAACCTGCTGTGGGAGACCTAAATCTGAAATAGTGGTAAATAATTGAGATATTGCGTGCTCACTGGCTTAGGTGATCGGAAGGTTAAAATCACCAACAATGAGTAGGTTAGAATGTTTTAATAGAAGTTCAGAAACAAAGGCAGGGAAATCACTCAGAAAAGAGCAGTCATAGCCAGGGGGGTGATAAGCCAGCAGCACCGTCAGAGACATGGAGGCAGAAACTGTGAGACGCAGCAGTAAAGATTCCATTTTGATGCTGTGGTCAGTTTGTATGGAGGACATATGAAATATAGACTTATAAATTACTGCAATCCCACCAGCAGAGTGAGTCGACACTCGGTCCAGATGGAGGATGCTGTAATTGGGAGCTAATGCTAACAATATAGAGGGGTCAGAGTGCTGACATATCCATGTTTCCATGACAAAAAGAAGATCTGGGTGATAGTCATCTATGAAGTCATAGCCGTCATGGGCATATGAAACTAGTGAGCGAGCATTTAATA
The DNA here is from genome assembly GCF_040938575.1 of Ambystoma mexicanum. NCBI lineage: Eukaryota > Metazoa > Chordata > Amphibia > Caudata > Ambystomatidae > Ambystoma > Ambystoma mexicanum. The sequence continues at coordinate 1,203,518,429 of NC_090934.1, read as the reverse complement.
GTAAACAATGCAAGAAGGAGGTCCTAGTATTGGACTGCTCAGCATTAGTTTGGCTAGCCTTAATAAAAATTATGCGGCAGGATGGCATTAGAAGGGGCATGTGACAATAAAGGCTCACGCAATAGGTGCCCAGCAGAGGAGGCGTTGGTAGCGAAAAGTATATGGCAAGCTCCATGGCTCGGACTGCACACGGATGAGCGCAGACGGGCTTGACATTGTCGCAACTTTGGCACATGAGACCCTTGACCACTGCGCTCATCCGCTGCACTCCCGGAATATTATGCAATTATGTAGGCACATTTCGCATTAGCTCTGTCCCTCCCACTCAGGGGAATGAGCAGTGAAGACAGACCGCAACGCATATTTGCAAGGGAAGCCAGGCAAATTCCTGCCATGTAAGTATGGCAAATACAAGGAAAAGAAAAAGTACAATTTAAAAGCGATGTAATGCTAAAGATATGCAGCATGCAGTCACCCGCCCACACACAGAGGCGTGCTGAAAGGAAATAAAATAAATAAATGAGGTGTTATTGCGGCCATCGGGACCAGGGACCAAACAAGCCTCAAGGCCAGGTGAGAGAGGCACGTGGGCTCAATAGAAGCAGAGGAATGGGTGGACGTGTTGATGTTCCCTGGGAGATTGGGATCCCAGAAAGAATACAGCTGATACAACTCAAAATACTTCACAGAGTATGTTATACTCGGGTAGCTTTGTTTCAGTCAGGTCGCACTAACCGTGCCAGTTGTCTGCGATATGAAGGGTCGAAGGGTACCTTCATGCACACCATTTGAGAACGCCCGCAAGTTCATCACTTCTGGAGGAAATGTTTAGATAAACTGAACAGGGTCATGGGCATGGAGATCCCTCTGGATCCAAAACGATTACTCCTGTGGATTTGAGGAGAAACTGTTTTAGTAAATATGAAAAGTTATTTCTAACCACTGATGTTGGCCTGGTGGAATAGACTATCGCTTCTGTATGGGTGCCAGGGGGTGGGATGTCCCAAACTGAGTAAATGGATCTCTGAAATGGATATGTGCATGGCCCTTGAGAAGAGAGTCTGCAATGCCTGGGGCTGCCTGGGAAAAAGTGAAAAATTATGGGGAAATGAGATGGGGAGGTCTAGGGGGTTTACCCTGCACCCCGTCAGCCTCATTCTATTGACTATTTCCCTGTTTTGTTTTGAATGTAAATCCTTTAGTATTCAAATGCAATTGTGAATCACCCGGTTGTGTTATGTTTTATTTTATTTTGTTGGAGAAGCTATTGTTTTAAAACCATAAAATATTATTTTTGAAACATGACAGCCAGATCCCCAAGGTCTATTTCAATTAACTTGTAACCACAGAGGCAGATCACTAGCAAGACAGGGCCCCGCACATTGGAACGCACCCAAGCTCCACCTGAGGACAGCACCCACTGCACTTATGAACATTGTTAATAAGTGAACTGTTCAACATGGTGTTTACACCAGCAATGGAGTCGTAGAGGTAAGCGAAGATGAGCTGCAGAGAGGGGAATCCTTCCCTGCACCTGGCTTGGGTCGAACTCCCGTAGCATAACACTATGATTCCATTTATTTCAGCACTACCCAGTACTGCAAAGTGACCATCAGGTGACGTGCTGGCAATATACATAACTTCAACATAAAGAAAATATATATTTTTAAAGGCACTGCATGACTTGACAAAGGTGATACTTCACCCTTCAAATATTCTCCATGAAATAAATAAAACATGGTGACAGCAGTCTGAGATAAATCTTCCGTACCAGGACAGAGATGGAAGGAACCTTGTTTGTCCCCCCCATTACCTGTTCCCCCCCTCCAGCACTATCCTTGTTTGTCTCCACTCCTTACCTCCCCCCCTCCAGCACTATCTGAAATGTCGTCATGCCAAGTACGGTAGTCGTTTATTTTGTTCCTCCCCTCCCTTTCTGCACCCCTCTCCCTCACCTTCTTGTTAATCTCCGGCTCTACCAGAAATGTCGTCAGGCCTAGTACAGTAGTTGCCTGTTTCCATTTCTTTCCCACTCTCCCCCTCCCTTCCTTATCTATGTCTTAGCTCTTGTACTATCTGAAATGTTGCCAGGCCGACTACGATAGTTAATTTCACATTCTTACGGTACATGGTCTGTAAGAATGTCATTGGGCCTCATTACAAGTTTGCCGGTCCGGGAAGTACGGTACCGGTAAGCAAGTCTGACATGGCGGGCAGAGAGGCACCCGCGAGCACTGCATGTCGGATCCACCGGCACCGTTTTGCCGGTGCATCCGGTTCCCCCATTCCCATTGAGCGCTATGGTGCTCAGATGGGAATGGGGAAGAATTTTTCCCAGTGCCCTGGAATGGGCTAATACCGGCAAGACCGTAATGACCCGGTAATTGCCCATTTCTGGGTGCCAGAAAAAATAAAATACCGTCGGCAGCCTCGTATTGAGGCCACTAGGCCTCATGCATTCTTTCGATAGCTCCTCATTAAGACATTACCCCTGCAAGCTCCCCACCTTATCGTTCTCCTCAAGCTCCGAAGGGACCTCAATGCAGTGATAAGATGCTACAAAAACTCCACATGTCATGAATACACAAATAAATAATAATATGGGCCTATTATCATAGAGGACTCAGAGCAGGTAGAGCGATTCAAATGACCTCGGATTTCAACTGCGTATGTGAAACACCCAGCCCTAGGACACGCGCCCTTCTCATTAAAGCCTAGCCACTAGTGGTCTTGCATCCCACAACACTAACACTTCTTTGGCCATCGTGTGCCACAAGATTGTGACCTCTGTCTCGGGCCGATGATGCATTGCTAGTCTAAAACCTTCCAAGTACATGAATGCAAGATTCCTCCGGAAGGTAATGTTTTACGATGCGTTGCTTAAGACCCCAGAGTACTCGAAACGGGGTTTGGGACTGAGATGACATTTGAAATTCAAATCAGGATTTAACAAATGTCTCTTACAATTAAATAGGCAATTTGGATTAACAAGTCACATATGCCATATCACCACTGTGTAGCTCACCTACAGTTCAATGGCATACATCCAAACACTATACATATGTAAAATAACTTGGAAGTGGGCATATTACCTGTATTTGATATCATTTGCATTGCATTGTTGGACAGAACTACCACGTTCGTGCAGTGACAACAAAAAACCAACAGCGATCCACAACCCAGCAAGGGAACACGCCTTTCAACTCCTTTGGGGGTCACACACGTGGCACATTTCACAAGCAGTGATTAGCTCTTCGGCCAGGTTTACAAAAGCCCACCAATGTTATGGTGGGTTTCAAAAATGCATCCTAGCTCCAGAAGAAATTAACAAAACCAAGCTTTAAAAAATCTTATAAAATGAGGACATGACTAACAAAGCTTTAAGATATAGTGTATTTCAGTCGAGGCATCATCAACGGAGCACCAGCAGCATCAGCGAGGCATCACCAGCAGAGCACCAGCAGCATCAGCGAGGCATCACCAGAGGAGCACCAGCAGCATCAGCGAGGCATCACCAGCGGAGCAGCATCAGCGAGGCATCACCAGCGGAGCAGAAGCAGCATCAGTGAGGCATCACCAGCGGAGCAGCAGCAGCATCAGCGAGGCATCAACAACGGAGCACCAGCAGCATAAGCGAGGCATCACCAGCGGAGCAGCAGCAGCATCAGCGAGGCATCACCAGCGGAGCAGCAGCAGCAGCAGCATCAGCGAGGCATCAACAACGGAGCACCAGCAGCATCAGCGAGGCATCACCAGCGGAGCACCAGCAGCATCAGCGAGGCATCACCAGCGGAGCAGCAGCAGCAGCAGCATCAGCGAGGCATCAACAACGGAGCACCAGCAGCATCAGCGAGGCATCACCAGCGGAGCACCAGCAGCATCAGCGAGGCATCACCAGCGGAGCACCAGCAGCATCAGGGAGGCATCACCAGCGGAGCAGCATCAGCGAGGCATCACCAGCGGAGCAGCAGCAGCATCAGTGAGGCATCACCAGCGGAGCAGCAGCAGCATCAGCGAGGCATCAACAACGGAGCACCAGCAGCATAAGCGAGGCATCACCAGCGGAGCAGCAGCAGCATCAGCGAGGCATCACCAGCGGAGCACCAGCAGCATCAGCGAGGCATCACCAGCGGAGCAGCATCAGCGAGGCATCACCAGCGGAGCAGCAGCAGCATCAGCGAGGCATCACCAGCGGAGCATCAGCAGCATCAGCGAGGCATCACCAGCGGAGCACCAGCAGCATCAGCGAGGCATCACCAGCAAGCACCAGCAGCATCAGCGAGGCATCACCAGCGGAGCACAAGCAGCATCAGCGAGGCATCACCAGCGGAGCAGCATCAGCGAAGCATCACCAGCGGAGCAGCAGCAGCATCAGTGAGGCATCACCAGCGGAGCAGCAGCAGCATCAGCGAGGCATCACCAGCGGAGCAGCAGCATCAGCGAGGCATCACCAGCGGAGCACCAGCAGCATCAGCGAGGCATCACCAGTGGAGCACCAGCAGCATCAACGAGGCATCACCAGCGGAGCAGCAGCAGCATCAGCGAGGCATCACCAGCGAGCACCAGCAACATCAGCGAGGCATCACCAGCGGAGCACCAGCAGCATCAGCGAGGCATCACCAGCGGAGCAGCAGCAGCATCAGTGAGGCATCACCAGCGGAGCAGCAGCAGCATCAGCGAGGCATCACCAGCGGAGCAGCAGCATCAGCGAGGCATCACCAGCGGAGCACCAGCAGCGTCAGCGAGGCATCACCAGCGGAGCACCAGCAGCATCAGCGAGGCATCACCAGCGGAGCAGCAGCAGCATCAGCGAGGCATCACCAGCGAGCACCAGCAGCATCAGCGAGGCATCACCAGCGGAGCACCAGCAGCATCAGCGAGGCATCAGCGAGGCATCACCAGCGGAGCAGCAGCAGCATCAACAAGGCATCACCAGCGGAGCAGCAGCAGCATCAGCGAGGCATCACCAGCGGAGCACCAGCAGCATCAGCGAGGCATCACCAGCGGAGCACCAGCAGCATCAGCGAGGCATCACCAGCGGAGCAGCAGCAGCATCAGCGAGGCATCATCAGCAGAGCACCAGCAGCATCAGCGAGGCATCACCAGCAAGCAGCATCAGCGAGGCATCACCAGCGGAGCACCAGCAGCATCAGCGAGGCATCACCAGCGGAGCAGCAGCAGCATCAGCGAAGCATCACCAGCGGAGCAGCATCAGTGAGGCATCACCAGCGAAGCAGCAGCAGCATCAGCGAGGCATCACCAGCGGAGCAGCAGCATCAGCGAGGCATCACCAGCGGAGCAGCAGCATCAGCGAGGCATCACCAGCGGAGCACCAGCAGCATCAGCGAGGCATCACCAGCGGAGCAGCAGCAGCATCAGCGAGGCATCACCAGCGGAGCAGCAGCAGCATCAGTGAGGCATCACCAGCGGAGCAGCAGCAGCATCAGCGAGGCATCACCAGCGGAGCAGCAGCAGCATCAGCGAGGCATCACCAGCGAGCACCAGCAGCATCAGCGAGGCATCACCAGCGGAGCACCAGCAGCATCAGCGAGGCATCAGCGAGGCATCACCAGCGGAGCAGCAGCAGCATCAGCAAGGCATCACCAGCGGAGCAGCAGCAGCATCAGCGAGGCATCACCAGCGGAGCACCAGCAGCATCAGCGAGGCATCACCAGCGGAGCAGCAGCAGCATCAGCAAGGCATCCCCAGCGGAGCAGCAGCAGCATCAGCGCATTGTTCAGTTACCCTGTCTGGCCCAACATTGTCAATGTGTTCCATGTACAGGAGCTTAACCCTCTCTCAAACACACATTTCATTGGTTTGCTAATGGAAAGATCAACACAATTGTGCTGCATTTCGTTGGGGCCGGTTTTCTGATGGGATTTGTGGCTGTCAATATAATTGATCACTGTCCCATGTATTCTCCTATTATTTAAACCGTTGACGCTCTGGCTAAGGAACTAGAACATGAACATTAGTAGTGAAAATTGAACAGAAAAAAAAAATATTCACTGACTACTCAAGAGCAGGAGAAAAAAACACATGAATTCCCAAATATTTTTCTAAAATACAGTATAGAGATTCAGGATTTTTGCAATCTTCGCCCGTTTAACAGAGTCCTCTTATCCCCATCCCAGACTCCAAACCACCCACGGTCCCTTCTCCCAACTCTCCTGACCACTCAGGAGGGTGCGGGGGGGGGGGTTGGTGGAAAATACATATTTTGCAATGTTGGCTGGCTACCCCCGTGTAAGCAAGACATCTGATCTTTGTATCTTCTTTGCATCGGATTGAAAAGTAGAACGTTATTTTCTTCTGCCGCAGTGCACGTCTCCATTTAAACAGTGACATGCCTTCGCTACTAGCCCCGCCCACTGCCTCACAGAGAGGCTCTGCACTTCCACAAATACCACCGGGCCCACGCACCCGGAAGTGGATCACATGTGGCTGTTGGGCTGTTAGGGTGGGCGGGTTGGGGGGCATTGAAGTAGTGTGGAGTGGCTCCAAGTCAAGTTTGTGAACAGCCATTACATGGTAAGTGCCTATAACAAGCTATACAGGCTTTGGTTGAAATTATACTTTTGCATCCACCCTCAAATGTTATTACTCTTAAATGGTATACTCCCTTCTTAGTGGTCGGCCGCCCCGCAATTCAGTGGCTAAAGACGCACATTCTAAAAAATCAAAGAAAGTTGTAAGTGTGCCTCCACCTCGTATTGTGGAAACTGTTAATATGGAACATCTAGAAAGAGAGAGAAGCCTTCTACCTAGTGAAAACGCGGCATCATCAAACAACTTAAATTGTCATGAAGTCGCATTTGCTTATGCGCGTGCGCAGGGTGAAGCATCATTGCTTCCATTCTCCACCTCGGCTGCTTCTCCTCCGACAGTATCCCTTGCTCGTACGTCCTCGACTCGCAAAAGCTTTCTCAGTATGAGGATGGATGAGCCCTGTGTTACAGGAGAGGCCAACAGTCATCATCCAAGCTTATCTCCCTCTGACAACTCTATTTTAGGCCTGGTAGTTCTGGCTGCATTAGAAAAACGTGTATGTCTTTCTGTTGACCCTTCCACTCCGGTAACATTACCAAGTTGTAGGAGGGCGGTCGTACATTTGCACAGCAAGGACAGTGAAATGTCTGATAATTCCAACATGCCCCCAGCCAACGTAGCTTGCAAAAAACTGTTACTTACCTCACCGCCTGATAAATCTCCCCAGACTGCATCCCTCCCGGACAATAATGATCTAATTCCCCCAACATCAGGAGCTGCCTCCTCGCCCTCCTCAAGGGCTCCAGCTCCCCCTCTAGGCTTTGACCTCCTTGAGCCATCAGAGGACATGCAAACCTTGGAGGCATCCTACCCTGTACTATCGATAATTCGAAATCTGCTAGGCAGAGGGCATGACTACACTCACTACGAATTAAGGGACTGCAAGTCATCATTGAACCAAATCTTATTCAAGATAAATAAACTAGGAGGGTTTATTCTTGCAGACTCCCTTCACTGTGAAGGGCAGCCCTGTGAGCTCTGTGAGCATCGCCATGCAAACAGAGCCCATAGATGAGGAGGCTCCTAGAGGAGTGTGGCATATTATACCACCTACTGTGTATTCTTTTGCCCAATTGTTCGCACAAACAGTTGCTGCCCCACAGGAGGCTTCCACAAATCAGATACTTACACATGCACAATTATGCCAATTATGCCAAAGGGTCATCAGCAACACTGAAAGGATAGATCAATTACTATTATTTACGCAGGAAAATCCAAATGACATACCCACGGAGTGAAATGACCCAGATGTGGACATGGAGGTTGGGGAAATTTTCCATCCGAATATGCCGGGTTATTCTGCCACTACAGGACAACTATTTACCTCCCGAAAAGAGACACGCTTGTTCTTCAGAGCTCTGAAAAGAAAGGTTGACAGGCAACTGCCTCAGCCAGTCCTAAAAACCGCTGGGGCTCAACCAACAAAAAAAATAAAAATAAAAAAATATAAAAAAAGGCACCTCTTGCTCACCTGCGAACCTAGGCAGCACAGGAGAGGTTTGTGTAGAGACTGAGCAAGGCTTCGCACTTGAGGAATTATCCGAAGAAAGCAGAAAAGCACTTCAACTCTCTACCAAAGTGGAAAGTATGGTGCTACTCATCCATGCAAAAAGGGAACAAACTCAGCAGTTTGTCCGCAAAAGCTCGGTGGGATTAAAAGCACCATAGGCCTTTCGTCTAGTGCCTTGCACGCCTCACTGGACAAAACCCCAAACATTGTGCAAACGCATTTATCAGCTTTCTACAAGCCAATGGGCACCAAAGTGGTTCAAGCTGGAAAAAGTCCTTGTGAAGCTCCGAATGACGCCAAAGCCACACAGGCTATAAACTCATCTCAGAATAGCACCACCACAGACCAGTTACATTCAGGTACGCACTTTGGGCACTCATCTAACTCAACTAGTGAGAAAAATGCAAATTCTTTTGAATCGTCAAACAGGGGGGAACTGCCTTTGACATGCCCTTTAGAAGCTTTAGATCCTAGAACTGCTCCCAGTGCTATGTTGGCTGTAACATCTTCTACCATCATGGGGTGGGAGACTGATCCTGACATATACAGAACCAAACGCCTGAATCGCTCTGCTCTGTTGAAGGCATTCAGGCAAATTCCCGCACTGCGCACTTTGCACTCGGATGACATAGAATGGGTCACACTGCCCCACATTCAGAACCATCGGATGGTGTGCAAAGTCCAATCCAATATCATAACGGACTTGGTGCGGTAGTATACACACAAATTACAACTGATCGGGTTATCACCTATATCTTTTGATTCCCTAGACGATGCAATATGTTTCAATGAAACCCCACTACCTTCCCCCACCCTACCTGCACCATCACATGCTCCTGCAAGCACACAGGGGGAGCTCAAATCCGCAGTAATTGCACAGTTGGTCGCTCTGTCTAATGTTAGCAAAGATTGGTCGTGGCTGACTTCACTGGCTTCCACTTTGAATCCCGCCATGGACAATGTGCCCACAAAATAAACCTTCCCAGAGAATTTTCTCATGGAACTCATGTGGTTTTAACAATTTATACACATGGTTTAATAATGCGACCTACCTGCGTAGCTGTGGTATTCTTTTTTGTCAAGAAACAATGGCAACACAAAAAATCACACTGCCAGGATGCTACGTCCATCAAGTACCTGCCGAACGAGGACCATATGGGCGACCATATGGTGGTGTTGCCATTTGCTTGAATACAAACCTAAATATGAGTTCACAGGCTGTACATAAATCAACATCGTTTTAGCTGTGCTAGTTTCCTTAATTGAGTCTCATTTGACTTACTATCTATGCATATCTGTGTATCACAACCCTGCCTTAGTAAAAATTGCCAATGCATTTGATGTACTTGACGAGCTATTTGACAAAGTACTATCACAGTATCCGGCCTGTCGAATATTGATGGCCAGGGACTTCCATGCTGAATGCCGGGAACTGTTTGCATACAACTCAGCCGATGATTCTCCCTCTCCATCTGTAGTCAGAGGCTGGTTATGGCAGGAACATCTAGCACTATGAGATATAGTTTTCGTGTCATTTCAGATGCCGGGATCAGGGCACACGTGGAGGAGAGGCCCTTTGTCTTTGTGTATTGATCATTTTGCAACTTCTGTAAATTTGCAGGATCAGTGTAGCAACATCGAGATACTTGATTCAGGCCTCGGCGACCACCTTATAATCCAGCTGTCTATTGAGGCGACTATCAACAACTTGAATCAAGATATCAATCAAGTATTTCCAGAAGGCGATCGTCCTGGACTTTCTCTGAGAAGGAATGACAGGCTTTGTGACAAAATGAATGCCCAAATTGATGCCAGGCTTGCCTGGATGTATAGCTCCACAAAATTTTAATCATATGACAAAATTGGCGCCAGGCAATATTTTGAGGTGATAGCAAGTGTGATGGCCACCACACGAAACAAAAACCCCACTCTATTGCACATGAACCTAGATCGTGGTGGCTGTGGAATTCAACTTGCTAAATGGCTCAAAAATGCTGCCTTGCATCAACTTAAAAACACAAGGGGCCTCATTCCGAGTATGGCGGTAAGGGATAGCGGCCACCGGTAACGAGACCGGTGGCGGTAATCCCTTACCGCCATACTCCGAGTTCCCTTTGCACCCTCGCCCTTTGAGCAGGTGTTAAAGTCGAGGGCGCAAAGGGGCCTCCAAGCCAATAACGGTGACCGTAATGAACGGTCACCGTTATTTGCATCTTCCCCATTCCCATTGAGCCCTATGGGGGCTCATTTGGGAATGGGGAAGAGCCTTGGTGAATGGGGAATTACCGCCCCGCCAACCTTGGAATGGGGCGGTAATTCCGCCATCCACCAAGGCGCTGCCGGTCCGGGCACGGCGTCAACCAAGGCGTTAATAGCGCCATTGGTTAGCGCCGTACTCGGAATGAGGCCCAAGTAGTTCAATTGAGGAGTACTTGAGGCAAAAAAGAGGATTTGCAATACCTATCATAATAAGTGCATAAACCTGAAACAACATTTTCATAATTTGTCTAATCAGAAGATGTTGCATTCATTATGCCGCAATGATCGGCAAATAACCTGGGCAATGCTCAGGTCCGATTCATACACTTTAACCGTCTATCAGGCCTCCACAATACCTGCAGATGCCTGGGTGACGTATTACAAGAATACATTTGCTCTTCCTTCAAGGTTTGTCACTATTAATGCAAAAAAAACATCTCTCCAAACATAGCTCTCCCGTTGTGGTCTCTTCATGACATAGAATGTGCAATTAATGCCCTAAAATACTCCAAAGCTGCAGGAACTGATGTTATTCCTCCCTGCATGCTTAAACATAATCCCCTGCTCTGGGCCAAAATATTGAAGTGCCAATTTGACAACATTCTAGCTACTCTAGTCATCCCTCATTCCTGGCTAGGCTCAATAATTGTCCCGATCCATAAAAAGGGATCAAGAGAAAACCCCACAAAGCTTCGGCCCATCGCCCTTATTGACGCTGCGGCCAAAGTATTTGCAATTCTATTACTGCATGATCTCCATGCCCATTTGAAGCAACACAACATTCTTTCTCGCTTCCAAATTGGTTTTCGGGCACAGATGGGGATTGCTCTAAATGCCACACTAATGGCCCACTTACTTGCCAAAACAAAGGTTGTCGACTCTGGGCCACTATATATGGCTTCCATAGATCTGACAGCTGCCTTTGATGGCGTGGTGCGGGGATTATTTGGCACAAAATGCTAATGTTGGGCATTCCACTGCACATCATTTTCTTAATTGCAAAACTTCACAAAAATACAGTTTATTCCGTCAGTGTAAATCAGACAGGTTCAACAACTAATGCCATCCTGATTGGGGTGGGGGTCAAGCAGGGTTGTAACCTGGCGGCCACTTTATTCAATTTGTATTTATGTGGTATTAATGGCATTTGGATGCAACAAATCACCTATCCTGCTAAACTAGCCCACCTGAAAATACACTGGCTTGCCTTCGCTGATGATATTGTTTTATTTTATCGATCACCTTCTGGCCTCCAAACAAAACTTTCTTTGCTGAATATTGCTGCTCACATAACCTAGTATTTAACGCAGAAAAATCATACATATTTATATTCAAGAACTGCAAGAGACGTACTTGCTCCTGGAAGTGGTTTATCGGCAGCACTCTTATTCCGAGAGCTTCCTCAATAAGATACCTAGGTTACACAATAACTGACTCTACTGCAATCACAACATGGAAGGAAGTCCTAAATGAAAAATCTAAAGTTCTTGTCACACAAATGCGCATGGTACTTAACAAATACTGCAAATACTCCTTACTTCCTCTCTTTGAATTTTACACCCTCAAAGTTGAGTCCATCTTAATATATGCACTGGACATGTGTCTAGCTGACATTGACCAATTTCTTGACCAGTTGCAAGGACGCATATGGAGTGGGGTGCTGCGCCTGGCCAATTATTTACCCACTGTGATATTAAGACAGGAGTTAGGCTTGACGTCTTTGTCTGCCCGATACAATTGCGAAAGCTATCAAATCTGGGAAAGATGTTATTTCCTCTTAAAAACTACCTATACAAAGATCTGGGCATAATGATAAACGCTGCCAATTCACCATCAATCGGAAAATATTATAAAAAATTGGTTGCACTATTGGCCGATTTAGCTCTAACTCCTGCTGACTTAGAATTTCGGCAAGCACACGTAAAAATGTGTTTATTTACGCACGATTGGTGCACAACCTTAAACTCTATCGAGAAACTGAAGAGTTATAAGGAAGAGGCTATATTTTCTACAGCTCGCTTACCTCGCAAACCATACTTATTACAATTCCCTTGTTACAAAGCAAGGGTCTTGTATTTGAGGTTTAAATTAAACCTAATACACACATTGGATAGAATAAAAAACTGGCCAGTGCGCAATACACTGTTCAGTAGCTATGGTTGTACTACACCCTTCAGTAGCTATGGTTGTAGATTCTGTGAGGATCTAAATAAGTACGAGTCCTTAAAGCACCTGACTACTTATTGTGTCTATTTCGAAACAGTTAGAATTGAAGTATTCGGAATTGAGATATTGGGAGCCTTGATGGTGACAAGGGAATGGCTATGGCTCACATGTATGTGGGGTACCAGCATTAAGGTCATTCTACGCCTGATGAGGTTTTTGGGCATTCTAAATATGGAATTGGAAAAAAAATAATTTGCATTTTTCCTAAAGGCTGATGGAAGCTGATATCCTGTTTATTTCTTGCTTTTATACTAATACCCTCTTTATATGGAGCTGTTATTTTATGTGTATGGTCTCTTATATTATCTGGATAAACAAAGGCATATACTAGCTAAGATTTGTCACAAGAATTATGGCACTAGAATAATTATCTGATTGGGAACTTGACAAATCATGACATTGTGTGATCCCATTGGTTGGGTTTTATGTTGTTGCCCTAGAATTACCACAGTTATCCAAGTAACAGATGGAGCGATCAAAGGTAAATATTCTCCAATAAGTGTAAATATTTTAACTCAATGGAGAAATGTAATATGCAGAAATGTAGTTTTGTTGCTGTCTTATATTTGTATTTTAATTGTTGGAACTGTTATGAAACAAGAACTGTAAGAGAAAGTTGTAAAAGTTTGTTTATCAAACTACAAACAACGTTGAATAAAATAAATAAATAAAGTAGAAAGTGGCAACTCCACTTATGTTTTGGAGCAGAAATAGCGAGCAGAGGTATAGTCTCGGGAGGAGAGCTCAGAGGCAACGTGCTCACCTTCGAAGCAAGATGACACGGAGGACCACAGTTTCGATCCCCTGGTCCGCACTTAGAAACCTCTGGGTATTAAGTTCATTATAAATAACCTATCATATCATATCATTGTGAGGTGTGCCAGCACTGGGAGCCCGGCCAAGCTTCAAGTTTTCAGAGCCTGTGCAGAGGTCAAAATCACAGTCAACGGTAGCCGCCTATGAACATGTCATCAATGAAAAGTATGATTCTGTGGTACAACGTCCTAATTCTGGGGACCTAGGAGCTGCTGTACTTGTGTTTATAGTCCATCCATCCACATTTCCCTCGGCTAAAGGAATTCTATCTCGCTGCGTAACACCAATAGATTTGTGATGTAAATACTGGTATTGGAAGCGTTGCCTTTTCCTTTTCCCTCTGTGTTTGGTGAGAGCTGTTATTTGTGCTTGCCAACATAAAGTTTTACGACACAAACACCTCCATGTGGAGTGCCACCCCGAAGCAGCTTGTTGTATCTGCGCTACACCCTTCAGGGAGATATTTAGCAGTACTTATGAAATATATTGCTGTCCTGACAGTTATATGTTCTCCCAGTCACCAATTGTATTCCACAGAGCCCACCAGTCCTGGAATGTTATGACTGCTAGAATGCCTATGAAAGAATGCCTTCGCTCTGAACGTTCCATAGTAGAACAGACTGGTATTGAGAGATGGGCGTTTGCTTGTGTAACTCTCTGGTACTCTGGGGGCCTGCATTCTTTACATCTTAAAGAATCCCACCTATTCATATAATTAAGCAATATGACCCGAGCGGCGGGGGCATTACCGACTCAGGTAATGCCCCGGGGCCCATAGTTATACTTAACGTAGGCCCCGGGGCATTAACTGAGTCGGTAAAGCCCCGCCGTGAAGTTCATATTGCTATTAGTACCCTGGCCCGTATTATGTGCGTGACCGGGGCACTTAAAGCATTTTTTTCTGTCCTGAAACGCTGCAGTGTTTTGGGATAGAAAAAAAAAAAAAGAAACAACCAAGAAAATGGCCGCCATGGAAAGAGAAAACAAAGTCCGTTTTCCCTTTCCATGGCAGCCATCGGGAGCGGACGCGCTAGGAACACAAGTGTTCACAGCGCATCCGCTCCCGAAAAAGGATCAAAAACAAGATAAGTGGGGTTGGGAGGGCGGGAGTGGGACGGGAATAAAAAAAAAGGTAAAAAAAAAAAACATACCTGCATCCTCAGCGAGGGATGAGGGAAGCCTCCAGGCGTGTGGGGGCACGGAGCAGCTCCGAGTCTCCACACGGCTGGAGGCTTCCCTCGTCCCTCGCCGGGGAAGCAGGAACAAGAAGGTAAGTGGGGTTGGGGGGAGGAGGGAGGAAAGGGAATTAAAAAAAAAAGCCTTACCCGAGTCCCCGGCGGGGGGCAAATGCCGCCTCTCAGCCACGGGGAGGCTCGGAGCGGGGATGGCCCCGCTTCCAGCCCCCTCATTGGCTGAGGGGCTGCCACGCCCCCCACCGAGGACAAGGCGGCTGGAATCCCGGCCGAGAATCGAAGGATTCTCGGCCGGGTAAGGATCCAGCGAGAGCAATCAGAATGCCTGCTGCATTCTGCTTGACTCTCGCCGGTACTAATAAATAATATGGGGAGTGCCTTACATTCATAAAGCACAAGGCAGTGATACTGCCAGTCACCCTCCCTACCGAAAATGGGAAGCAACTAGCATGGGGGGGCTGGAGGCACCGCCCTCTTTGGAGACTCAGGGATTATCCTGCAAAGCCGCGCATGCGTGGCCATCTAGGGACATCTCCAAGTTTTTCATTGGCTTGGTTGAGAGCTCAGCATGTGGCTATCACCACCTCCCTCCATGCTGCCACTGGAGTAGCCTTGCAACCAGCTCCGTCTGCACAATTTTAACTCGCACAAAGGATTCCAATATTCGCGCTTTCGGGTTGGTGCTACAGAGACAGCGGTGGGGTGGCAGCCCCTCTTTTGCCAGAGAACCTGGCGGTAGCTCTCCCAAAAATCATGCAGAGACATTAGGTTTGGGTTTGGCCGATGGAGAGATTAGCCTCAAAGGCCCCTCACTTTTAAACCGTTTATATAAAAAGGCTGCCTGTTTCCTTTTGAACAAAATCTGCTGGTTTAGACCCCAAGCATCCCAAACTGAATATTTTCCTTTTAACCAGTCCTTTAAAAGTGCCTAAATCTAACACTAATTTTCAATTGACCCTCTTTCCTTTAAACCCTCAGCAACAGTTTCCTCCAAACCTAACCTCCCGGCATGTTTAATTAAAACAGGTTGGGTGCACGGCCAACCATAACCCTCCCTTCTCTTGACTTTTATTTGATTTTTCTATTCGTACTCATAAATACTTTACAAATATAAATTGTGTTTTATTAAGAATTTTTTTTTTCTATTTTTTTCTTCAAAATTATGTTTATTCACATAATATAAACAAGAACAATAACATGTACACAATAGCATTGTTATATAAAATAACTTTTTTTTAAAGTACAGCATATCTGCTCAATCCTCCAAAAGGTTTGACAGAAAAGATGAAAGACGAAAAGAATAAAATAATGAGAAATGACAACAAGAAGATTAAAGAAGAGAAAAAGAAAGAAGAGAGAAAGACAGTAAGAGAAAGAGAATAAAAACACAATTTAGATCATGAGAAACAACTAATTATACAGATCATTAAATCCTCCAACTCATCCAGAACAGGACTGCGAGACTTGTCCTTGGCGTCAAGACCAGGGACCGTATCTCTCCAGGACTAAAATCACTACACTGGCTCCCAGTGGCTGCGAGGATTAAGTTCAAAACCCTCTGCCTTGTCCACAAGGCCTTCTGGGGCCTTGGGCCAAAATACCTTCAACTCTCTCTACCTAAATATCTTCCTTCTCGAGATCTTCGCTCATCTGCCTCCAACTCCCTCATGGTCAGCCGCTTCTCCAAGCATTGAGTTGGGGGTAGATCTCTCTCCGCAACAGGGGCCTCCCTCTGGAACAGCCTCCCTGCCTCCCTGAAACTTGAGGAGACCATCTCTGGTTCCGGAAGCACCTCAAAACCTTCCTCTTTGCCTCCGCTTTCTCTCCCCCTCTCCCCTGCTCTCCCCTGCTAAAATCACTAAAACTGCACTGAATCTGCAACTGGGCCACTCACCGATCTCGGCCCTTGGCCCAGCCACTCTTCCCTGCATTGCCTCCCTGGCAACCCCTGCACTGCGGGACTGTCTCTGTATCCCTTCAGCCCCCCCTCCCAGCACTTGTCTGCACATACCTTGCACTTGCCACCAGCGGGCCCTTATTATTTATCTTATATTCTACTAACACTGTACTGCACTTTCCCCTCTCCCTTTCCCCATGCACTTTTCCCTTCCCCTTCATCCTTGCACTTGAGCGATCTGAATGTCGCCTGGCCTAGTAGGATCGTTGTCTGTCTTCCCCTTGTTCCCCCCGCCTCGTCGCGCCTTGAAACACTTGCGCGTTACAAATGCCATATCATATCATATCATATCCCCATATCCTCTCATATTTATAAAGTTGACTCCATAATTTGTACAGCTTTACATTTTTTTTACTGTCCCAGGAGCACTGTGGCCCATGCGCCTGAGATGGCCTCATAGAGAAATTGACGGTGGGCTACCTAAAGATTTCAGCACGGAGCATATGACATAATTTTCTTTGAAGGTTGGTACGTACTCTGCCAGTCAAGGACTTGCATCGGTGACACAGGAATTTCTACTTGTTGCTTGCTCAAACAGGAAGCATCATTGCCTGTGAGGAAGAGAAGACGGGGTATACCTTTTTAGAACCGAGTCACCCTGTCAGCTGCTTTTTGAACCTTTTTACGAATATATTGGTATAATCCAATTCAGAGTTAAATAAGGAGCCAACCAAGACATGGTGGAGGGTTTATAGTCATAATATCGAAAAAAAAATGTCGAATTCAAAAATGTCGAAAACACATACATATAATAGAAAAAGTCATTAATTCGAAAATAAAATGTCGAAAAAAAATCGAAAAACCAATGTTAAAATAACTATGTAAAATATCACATATACTAATGTTTTTTTATTGGGGGGGTCCCCCCCAAGCCCTCCATCCCAAACCCCTACCCCAACCCTCCACTCCTCCCCATCTCCCCCTAAACCCCCCATGGATATACCTTTAATTTTTTTTAAAAAGTATTTAATAAAACATTAATTAAATAATTAATTATTAAAAAAAACCATCCCAAACCCCTACCCCAACCCCCCCCTCCTCCCCATCCCTCCCACTCACCATGGATATACCTTTAACCATTTAAAAAATATATGTTTTATAAAATATAATTATTTATTTATTTAAACATTATTTCGAAAAAAAAATCGGAAAAAATTCGACATTTTTGTAATTCGACATTTTTTTTTCGACATTTTGACTTTCGATATTATTGTATTCGACATTATGACTGGACACCATGGTGGAGATAGGGTCTTGGTGGAAGATCTGCTTCAGTTGTAGGGGCACTGAAAAAATCCTTGGCAACTGCTGTGTCTTTGGGAGTTCACGCTTGCATCACCAAGGAGGCTACCCATGTTCCATCACAGACTGTGAGATGATGGTTGGATAATCGAAGACCCTCAGATTCTGTAGTTCTGGACGAGGTGCAGAACCCCTGGGAGTCAAGGGTGTCATCCACTGCTTCCTAAAAAGGGGACGTCCTTCTCTGGTAATAAAAACACAGAAAAAAGGCAGTTTCTCCATCCAAAGCAGCAGCGACTTATATGATGTGCCTCCTCTTGTGGGATTTCGGGTTAACGGGTCAGGAGATGTGCAATGGGGGAAATCAGAGACTAACTGACATGTATTAGTAGAGGGAACAAGAGGTACACTGTGGGATCAATTGAAGGAGCCCCAATATGTTTTACCTTAAGTACCCTGTCCTTTCCTAGAACCACCAGTTAGTTGAACGTACTTCCTTCTATTACCTCACAAGAGAATATTACCTCACAAGAGAAGTTTGAGATGTATGGCTCCCCCTTATGGGGGACTTGTACTAGACGTAGAGACACTAGGGCCAGGAATAATGTTATGCTTCAGTAGCATAGAAATTCTAATTAGCTAAAGATGAGTCCTGGCGTAGTGAGCACCATGGATGGCTTTGGATTGCAAGACGCAGAGAACACCACATTACCTCCTTTTATGAAAACAGACGTGATTCCACTTGCTTGCGGCATATGCAAGCTGACACAATGATGTCGAGAATTATGGTGGCCATCTTGGATGGGATCTATGCTAGACTCTCCTGGTGGCCATCTTGGAATGGGCTCTTACCTGAGTACTCGTCACACTGCCGAGCTGCGGGTCCATCTCGGCTGCCATAAACGCCCTGGGGGGAGGGATGCATGGCCCCAGACAGGTACTAACAAAGATGCTGGAGGAAAGTGTAGCATCACGCCTTTAAACAGATTTTCAGGGCATGTAAGAGCACACATGTTTGAAACGAAGGCCTTCAACCTCAGAGAGAGTACTGAGAACTAATTACATAAAGAGATATTGGTAGCATCAGCATAAGAATGGAAGGAAAAGTCACCACCCTCCAGCATCTCTATGATTCACAAAAGTTTAATGTGAGTAATATAATGAATTGGAAGTAGCCTAAGGAAACAGCACAGCCAACTCTGCCAGCTTACAAGGTAGGGCTTGCTTTTAGCGCATTGTTTGATATCAGTGAGAAAGGTCTAGAATGCCTAAAGAGATGATCCAGAGTCCTCCATCTCCCCTGTCAGCCCAATTCAGAATCCAGATGAAAGAAAGAAATGGTCTGACTAAAAAGGGCCTGGACTATACCCTACTCCTGAAGGGAGAGGGGGGCCCCCTGTTCTGTCAAGGGCTCATTATTTCCCTGACCTTTCACCCTAGAATTCTCAGGAAGCCAGGGAGCATGGAGTAACAGAACAGTCCTGAGTCAAGAAGAGACGGACACAAATTCCTTTGACACACTCCATTTGTATATGTAGCTCAGAAAAAGTCATGAAAATCCAAGGCGTATGCAGCTGTTTTGTATGGCAATGGTGGTTAATCGTATGTGTCCCAGTAAGGGAACATTATGAGTCAAATCACATCGGGGTCATTCTTCTGTGGCATTCTTTCCGGTGGTTTACTTCTTGGCCTGCTATTTTCTTAGCTCTTTGCTCTCTTTACATCTCCATATTTGGCTTTATTCAGGCTAGACCCCTGCTCCTGTATTTTTTTTTTTATCCCACTGTAGAGTAAACTGTAAAAAGAATGCCACAGTAAGATGACGGAATGCTGTAGTCTCATCAAAATCATTCAGCCAGTGGCCATCCACTTCCATGGTAACAGACAAAACTTAAAATTATATTTTATGTAATTTTCAGCATCTGAAAGTTCAACGTAGCTGCAGAGCACTGATGTCAAAGGCATAGAGATTAAACAAAGGCCCTCATTATGAGTTTTCTGAAAGAATTCCGGTATTTCTGGCCTGTTGGTAGTACTGTTATGGCAATCTGATCGCCAGAATTACCGGCATAACCCAAGTCCGCGGACACGCCCTTTCCCCCTTGCCAGAAAGATTATTACTGTCATTCCAGAATTACCGGCAAAGATAATAAATTGCCAGTGAAACAACAATACTGGCAGGCAGATTGCCAGAATCACTGGTGCTGGTAATTCCAATGCTGGAATTTCAGGCACCGGAAATAGCATCATCACTGGAATGGGATGCTCTCCGGTTGCCATTTTGAAAAAAACAATGCACTTAAAATCAGCTCCTTCCTGCTGCCATCCACCCCATCCAACACATCAGATATTCCAAGAAGTGGCTAATTAAGTTCCGGCTTCACAGGGCAAGATTCGCAGAGCCCGAACTGACTGCCCTCATGGACAATGAGGTGGCAAAAGCAAAGGCACTCTTTGGGACTGGCAATCGCCAGACCACCCAGACGAGGAAGACGGCCATCTGGCAGGAACATCCTGGCCACCCATTGCAGGGGATCTACTGCCACAGGAGGAGTGACAGTGGCACCCCCAACTCTGATGCCGTGGGAGGAGATGTGCAGCTCCATCCTGCACATGGAGGGCATTGAGGGAGTCAGGGCAACAGGGTCCGGAAGCCGGGACCCAAGGCAATTGTGTTAATAACAACAAACCCATGTAAATGCCAATTTTGTATCTAAATAGATGAATCCCCAGGCAGAGAAACACTAAATGGGCAAGGCAACAGGTCCAACATGTGTCAATCACAGCAAATGGGCCAATCTCACACACATAGCTAGGAATTCTGGGCATACGTAGCCATGCACAAGCACCATGGACAAAATGCACTGCCCCACACATTGACACATGATGAGCGCCCATGTGCGCCAAGGGAGAGCAGGACAGGAATCATAGGCCCACAGCACACACAACAATAAGCCACCTTGGAAGACCAACAGTAATTGTGCACTTCAACCACCCACATGTGTAAGCACACATTGGAGTAAACCGACCAAATAAACAGCATGACAAGAGCAGGACACACACAATGTACCATGAGTGTAATGCAAGCCTGCAGATGTGAGTCACTGAAGGGTAACTGAATGCTCATCTCATCCCAAAAGGCACATCCTCTGACAGCAACATGGCTGCAATGTCATCAAGCCGGGCACATGCAGGCGGGAAGGAAGCACTAGCACCACCTCCTGCAGCCCAACCACCACCACTACTTGCAGCCCAACCACCACCACCACCTGTTGTGACGGTTGCACAGCCAGCCCAAGCACCACCACCTGTTGTGACGGATGCACAGCTGCCACCACCACTGCCAGAAAGACTACGCCTCTCACCAGTGGCCCCACCGTCCCTCCCGTGCCCTACACACCACCAATGCCACACCAGCCACTACCCTATCATGGCAGGTATGGCACAGAGGACTAGGAGGAGGAGGATGAGGATGATCCCACCCCCTACCTAACCCCATCATTTAACCCAGCCATTCCGCACAGCTTCCCTCCATCACCCATGCCCAATATCCTGGAGATGGATGCGCGCATCCATGCTATGGAGGACTGACATGGGGCAATGGCTGAAATGATCCAGCAACAGCTGAATGAGCTGTGGCTCCTGACGGAGTGCCTACAAGCCAGTAGCCACAGGAGCACACAGGCCCAAGGATGTACCACTGCTACCCTGGTCATGCTCACCCAAAGGGTCTGGGAGGGGGATGAGGGGGTCTTGGCCATGGCTGAGCCCCTTACCCACACCCTACAGGTCCTACTGAAGAACTTGGGGGCTGAGGGGGTCTGACCTGTCAGCAGATTGGAACCACACCGGGCCATCCATGGGCACTGTGGCCAAGAGGCCAAACAAATGACTCCTAGAGTGACATTTTCATGTTTCGCACTGTGATTTGTTTTTTTGGGGGGTGTTGGGGGGAGGGAGGGAGTGTGCAGGGAGAGGGGTGTGTGGAGGGGTGTGCGTGGGGACAGGGTGTCTATGGAGGGGAAGGGTTGTGTGTGTGTGGGGCAGTGTGTGTGGGCAGGAAGCAGAGAGTGTTGTAATTTCAATACATTGTAGTTTACAATTGAAGCAATACGTGGCCATTCCTTATTGGGTCCAAGTATGTATTGTGTACGCACATCATATGCAGTACGTTGCAAGGGAAGTACAGAGTGAAAGGGGTACTCAGAAAAAGTAATCTATGAGTTATTGGCAGAACACGCGCCCATCCCTGGCCTGCATGCGCAGATTCTTAGGCCTGATGACGGAGGCAGGGGTATCTTGCGTCTGATGCAGATGTTTTGCAACATTGCACAGGCCAGGACTATCTGCCCCACCTTTTCTGGCCTGTACATGATTGCACCCCCATAATGGTATAGGCATCTGAAATGTGCCTTCAAGAGCCCAAAGGTCCGCTCGATGATTGCGCTGGTCCTCAAATGCCCCCTGTTCTATGCCATTCTCTCCTGCGTTTGGGGATCCCTTAGAGGGTCATCAGCCATGGAAGCAGGGGGTATCCTGAGTCACCTGCAAGGGGTAAGGACACAAGGTTATCCTTATCCTGCATGTAGCAGAACTGTGTACATTATCCATATATCACACTTAGCCTATATGTGTAGGTTAGTCACATCATGCATTTGGTCTAATGGTATAAATGAGCCTTATGCTCCCAGGTGCCCCCTGAGACATGCACTGTGTAACATCTGTAGCATGTTGAGTTCATATCTCTGAGACAGACTGTTGGGGGCCAGAAATGTATCACACCTTGATGGATTGGGTAGGAGTAGGAAGTGTGTCACACTTGGATGAATTGCAGGGGGTAGGATATGTATTGCCACTGACAGTGAAAACTCACCATTCTGCATGCACACTGTCAAAATCTGAACTAAACACAACCATGCCTCTACTGCACCACTGACTGCATGCACTGCATGACACCAACATGAGAACCAACCATACACAATCATGTACAACAGCACATGACGGCTACCAAGCAAAAAACACCCCAACGCTGTGACCGTTTTCTCCAAACTGAGGCTGTCACCAGCACATCAAAGCTCTCTTGCTCTTCTCCCTCTCAATCCCACTAACAATATACCCCAACACTAATTCCATTGGAGACCCACCAGAGTGCCAAGGGACTATGCAAGTGGCAACAGTGCGCGGTACAAGGCCCATTGACATTGAAATTGACAGTAGCGTGTGTATAATAATGCTTGGCAGCAGTGTTGCCTGTGACAGCAGAATCTCAACTGTCAGTTTGTGCATGGATGTCCCATGCCTCACCAGGACATACATTTCATGGCCCAGCATGGCCTAGTCTACTTATTCACCTGCATTGGATGGGTGGCAGTGTTGCATTCTGGTACCTGTAGTGCATTGCATGTGGATGTCTTTGTGGCATTGAACTGGCAGATCAGTGAGTGCTACATCTCCAGTCATATGCTACTCCTGTGTGTTGTGGCCTGTCAATTAAGGCATGCGTTGGTTGGCCCTGCATGTGCACGGTGCTTGGCAGGCATGCATTTGTGACTTTAACCCCCCCTTTGCCTGACAACCATGCTGCAATATAGGTGTAAATGTGCATGTGCACACCCAACATCCTTTGTCCTTTGTCCTTCGTGATGCACCATGTAAGCAGGCAAAGTGCTGTTCCGCAAGACAATGGAGTCGTGGGTGGATCCTGGGAAATGGGCAGAGCAGTAAATGATGGTCAACTTGGCATCACAGGTCACCTGGACATTGAGGGAATGGTACTGCTTCAGGTTCCTGTAGACTCCTCTGAGGCGTGGGGGGAGAGGATACCAGCTCTACGTGCATGCAGTCTAATGCGGCCAACACATAGGGCATACCAGCAATCGCATAGAAGCATGCCTTGGTGGTGTTTCTCGGTGGTGGGAGGGTGGTGTGCTGGCCCACTTTGCACAGGAGGCCTCCAGTACCCACACCAGCACTCTGGAAAAGACAGGCTGCGAAATACCATAAAGTTGGCTCACCGAGTGCCATGGAACGTGCCAGTGCCCAGGAAGTGCAGGACCAGCACCAGCACCAGCTTAGCAGTGGTACAATGCCAAACCTGCTCTCAATGTCATCCTGGATAAGGGTCAGCAGTTCATTAATGGTCTCCCTCTTTAGGCAGCACAGGGTTTTATCTAATAATACTAGCATATTTCTGCATGCATTAATGGCAATTCCATGATCATAATGTGACGGTAATACCATTGTACCAGTATTACTGGCACATGTTTCTGGCATTGCCGGTATGTCCATTTTCTGTGTTACCTGCACCGCTAATTCCGGGAGAGGTGTTACCAGCGCCGGTAATTCCAGTGAATGGGTTCGGTGTCACCCGTACCTTGACGGACAGATACAAGTGCTGCACTTTTTCTGGATACCGGCAACTCTGTAATGAGCCCCATAGAATTAGCACTGCAATGATGATTAGTGATTCAGAAGATTGTACCAAGCACAATAAATGCATAAGTAAATAAGTCAATGTAACATAAAAAAGAACATCTCAGTATAGAAGAAAGGGTTAAAGGAGCACCCCGAGAATCATCAAGGTGAAACAAATAAACAAAGAGAGGCTGGGGATAAAGACGGGTCTTTAGATTAAAAATAAACGAGGTCAAAGTATTTGGCAAAGGCGTTCCAAAAATGGCGAGCTTCACAGAAGAATGTTAAGCCTTTACGACATATACATGAGGTGATGGTCCTGGTTTCCGCAAAGAGTGGCAGGGATTGTTTGAGCAGTCCAGAAGCACCTGTTGCCATCGGGAAATAGAAGGGCTGTGCGAGGGCAGCTGCGTGGCTGGTGTAATGGCAGCTCATTGAGTGGAAGGGCCATGCCAGGGCAGCGGTGTGCCTGGTGGAATGGCAGCTCCCTGAGTGGGAGGGCCGTGCAAGGGCAGGGGTGTGCCTGGTGGAATGGCAGCTCCCTGAGTGGAAGGGCCGTACTAGGGCAGCTGCGTCCCTGGTAGAATGGCAGCTCCCTGAGTGGAAGGGCCGTGCCAGGACAGCGGTGTGCCTGGTGGAATGGCAGCTCCCTGAGTGGAAGGGCTGTGCCAGTGCAGCGGTGTGCCTGGTGGAATGGCAGCTCCCTGAGTGGAAGGGCCGTACGATGGCAGCTGCGTCCCTGGTAGAATGGCAGCTCCCTGAGTGGAAGGGCCGTGCCAGGACAGCGGTGTGCCTGGTGGAATGGCAGCTCCCTGAGTGGAAGGGCTGTGCCAGTGCAGCGGTGTGCCTGGTGGAATGGCAGCTCCCTGAGTGGAAGGGCCGTACGATGGCAGCTGCGTGCCTGGTAGAATGGCAGCTCCCTGAGTGGAAGGGCCGTGCCAGGGCAGCGGTGTGCCTGGTGGAATGGCAGCTCCCTGAATGGAAGGGCTGTGCCAGGGCAGCGGTGTGCCTGGTGGAATGGCAGCTCCCTGAGTGGAAGGGCCGTAAGAGGGCAGCTGCGTGCCTGGTAGAATGGCAGCTCCCTGAGTGGAAGGGATTTGCGAGGACAGTGGTCTGCCTGGAGAATGGCAGCTCCCTGAGTGGAAGGGCCATGAGAGGGCAGCGGTGTGCCTGGTGGAATGGCAGCTCCCTGAGTGGAAGGACCGTGCAAGGGCAGCGGTGTGCCTGTTGGAATGGCAGCTCCCTGAGTGGAAGGGCCGTACGAGGGCAGCTGCGTGCCTGGAAGAATGGCAGCTCCCTGAGTGGAAGGGCCATGCCAGGGCAGCGATGTGTCTGGTGGAATGGCAGCTCCCTGAGTGGAAGGGCTGTGCCAGGGCAGCGGTGTGCCTGGTGGAATGGCAGTTCCCTGAGTGGAAGGGCCGTGCCAGGGCAGCGGTGTGCCTGGTGGAATGGCAGCTCCCTGAGTGGAAGGGCTGTGCGAGGGCAGCTGTGTGCCTGCTGGAATAGCAGCTCCCTGAGTGGAAGGGCCGTGCCAGGGTAGCGGGGTGTCTGGTGAAATGGCAGCTCCCTGAGTGGAAGGGCCTTGCGAGGACAGTGGTCTACCTGGTGGAATGGCAGCTCGCTGAGTGGAAGGGCCGTGAGAGGGCAGCGGTGTGCCTGGTGGAATGGCAGCTCCCTGATTGGAAGGACCGTGCCAGGGCAGCAGTGTGCCTGGTGTAAAGGCAGCTCCCTGAGTGGAAGGGCCGTGCAAGGGCAGTTGCGTGCCTGGTGGAATGGCAGCTCCATGAGTGGAAGGACCGTGCCAGGGCAGCGGTGTGCCTGGGAGAATGGCAGCTCTCTGAGTGGAAGGGCCGTGCCAGGGCAGCGGTGGGCATAGTGGAATGGCAGCTCTCTGCGTGGAAGGGCCGTGCCAGGGCAGCGGTGTGCCTGGTGGAATGGCAGCTCCCTGAGTGGAAGGGCTGTGCGAGAGAAGGGGTGTGCCTGGTGGAATAGGAGCTCCCTGAGTGGAAGGACCGTGCCAGGGCAGCGGTGTGCCTGGTGGAATGGCAGCTCCCTGAGTGGAAGGGCCGTAAGAGGGCAGCGGTGTGTCTGGTGGAATGGCAGCTCCCTGAGTGGAAGGACCGTACCAGGGCAGCGGTGTGCCTGGTGGAATGCAGCTCCCTGAGTGAAAGGGCAGTGCTAGGCCAGCTGCGTGCCTGGTGGAATGGCAGCTCCCTGAGCGGAAGGGCCGTGCGAGGCCAGCTGCGTGCCTGGTGGAATGGCAGCTCACTGGGTGGAAGGGCTGTGCGAGGGCAGCTGCGTGCCTGGTGGAATAGCAGCTCCCTGAGTGGAAGGGCCGTGCCAGGGTAGCGGTGTGTCTGGTGAAATGGCAGCTCCCTGAGTGGAAGGGCCTTGCGAGGACAGTGGTCTACCTGGTGGAATGGCAGCTCGCTGAGTGGAAGGGCCGTGAGAGGGCAGCGGTGTGCCTGGTGGAATGGCAGCTCCCTGAGTGGAAGGACCGTGCCAGGGCAGCAGTGTGCCTGGTGTAAAGGCAGCTCCCTGAGTGGAAGGGCCGTGCGAGGGCAGCTGCGTGCCTGGTGGAATGGCAGCTCCCTGAGTGGAAGGACCGTACCAGGGCAGCGGTGTGCCTGGGAGAATGGCAGCTCTCTGAGTGGAAGGGCCATGCCAGGGCAGCGGTGGGCCTGGTGGAATGGCAGCTCCCTGAGTGGAAGGGCCGTGCCAGGGCAGCGGTGTGCTTGGTGGAATGGCAGCTCCCTGACTGGAAGGTCTGTGCGAGAGAAGGGGTGTGCCTGGTGGAATGGGAGCTCCCTGAGTGGAAGGACCATGCCAGGGCAGCGGTGTGCCTGGTGGAATGGCAGCTCCCTGAGTGGAAGGGCCGTAAGAGGGCAGCTGCGTGCCTGGTGGAATGGCAGCTCCCTGAGTGGAAGGACGGTACCAGGGCAGCGGTGTGCCTGGTGGAATGCAGCTTGCTGAGTGGAAGGGCAGTGCTAGGCCAGCTGCGTGCCTGGTGGAATGGCAGCACCCTGATCGGAAGGGCCGTGGGAAGCCAGCTGCGTGCCTGGTGGAATGGCAGCTCCCTGAGTGGAAGGACCGTGCCAGGGCAGCTGCGTGCCTGGTGGAATGGCAGCTCCCTGAGTGGAAGGGCCGTGCCAGGGCAGCGGTGTGCCTGGTGGAATGGCAGCTCCCTGAGTGGAAGGGCGTGCGAGGCCAGCCGCGTGCCTGGTGGAATGGAAGCTCCCTGAGTGGAAGGGTCGTGCGAGGCCAGCTGCATGCCTGGTGGAATGGCAGCTCCCTGAGTGGAAGGACGAGCCAGGGCAGCGGTGTGCCTGGTGGGATGGCAGCTCCCTGAGTGGAAGGACCGTGCCAGGGCAGCGGTGTGCCTGGTGGAATGGCAGCTCCCTGAGTGGAAGGACCCTGCGAGGGCAGCGGTGTGCCTGGTGGAATGGCAGCTCCCTGAGTGGAAGGACCGTGCCAGGGCAGCGGTGTGCCTGGTGGAATGGCAGCTCCCTGAGTGGAAGGACCGTGCCAGGGCAGCGGTGTGCCTGGTGTAATGGGAGCTCCCTGAGTGGAAGGGTGGAATGGCAGCTCCCTGAGTGGAAGGACAGTGCCAGGGCAGCGGTGTGCCTGGTGGAATGGCAGCTCCCTGAGTGGAAGGACCGTGCCAGGGCAGCGGTGTGCCTGGTGGAATGGCAGCTCGCTGAGTGGAAGGGCCATGCCAGGGCACCGGTGTGCCTGGTGGAATGGCAGCTCCCTGAGTGGAAGGGCCGTGTGAGGGAAGGGGTGTGCCTGGTGGAATGGCAGCTCCCTGAGTGGAAGGGCCGTGCCAGGGCAGCGGTGTGCCTGGTGTAATGGCAGCTCCCTGAGTGGAAGGACAGTGCCAGGGCAGCGTTGTGCCTGGTGGAATGGCAGCTCCCTGAGTGGAAGAGCTGCGCGAGGGCAGCTGCGTGCCTGGTGGAATGGCAGCTCCCTGAGTGGAAGGGCCTTGCGAGGACAGTGGTCTACCTGGTGGAATGGCAGCTCCCTGAGTGGAAGGACCCTGCGAGGGCAGCGGTGTGCCTGGTGGAATGGCAGCTCCCTGAGTGGAAGGACCGTGCCAGGGCAGCGGTGTGCCTGGTGGAATGGCAGCTCCCTGAGTGGAAGGACCGTGCCAGGGCAGCGGTGTGCCTGGTGTAATGGGAGCTCCCTGAGTGGAAGGGTGGAATGGCAGCTCCCTGAGTGGAAGGACAGTGCCAGGGCAGCGGTGTGCCTGGTGGAATGGCAGCTCCCTGAGTGGAAGGACCGTGCCAGGGCAGCGGTGTGCCTGGTGGAATGGCAGCTCCCTGAGTGGAAGGGCCATGCCAGGGCACCGGTGTGCCTGGTGGAATGGCAGCTCCCTGAGTGGAAGGGCCGTCTGAGGGAAGGGGTGTGCCTGGTGGAATGGCAGCTCCCTGAGTGGAAGGGCCGTGCCAGGGCAGCGGTGTGCCTGGTGTAATGGCAGCTCCCTGAGTGGAAGGACCGTTCCAGGGCAGCGTTGTGCCTGGTGGAATGGCAGCTCACTGGGTGGAAGGGCTGTGCGAGGGCAGCTGCGTGCCTGGTGGAATAGCAGCTCCCTGAGTGGAAGGGCCGTGCCAGGGTAGCGGTGTGTCTGGTGAAATGGCAGCTCCCTGAGTGGAAGGGCCTTGCGAGGACAGTGGTCTACCTGGTGGAATGGCAGCTCGCTGAGTGGAAGGGCCATGAGAGGGCAGCGGTGTGCCTGGTGGAATGGCAGCTCCCTGAGTGGAAGGACCGTGCCAGGGCAGCAGTGTGCCTGGTGTAAAGGCAGCTCCCTGAGTGGAAGGGCCGTGCGAGGGCAGCTGCGTGCCTGGTGGAATGGCAGCTCCCTGAGTGGAAGGACCGTACCAGGGCAGCGGTGTGCCTGGGAGAATGGCAGCTCTCTGAGTGGAAGGGCCATGCCAGGGCAGCGGTGGGCCTGGTGGAATGGCAGCTCCCTGAGTGGAAGGGCCGTGCCAGGGCAGCGGTGTGCTTGGTGGAATGGCAGCTCCCTGACTGGAAGGTCTGTGCGAGAGAAGGGGTGTGCCTGGTGGAATGGGAGCTCCCTGAGTGGAAGGACCATGCCAGGGCAGCGGTGTGCCTGGTGGAATGGCAGCTCCCTGAGTGGAAGGGCCGTAAGAGGGCAGCTGCGTGCCTGGTGGAATGGCAGCTCCCTGAGTGGAAGGACGGTACCAGGGCAGCGGTGTGCCTGGTGGAATGCAGCTTGCTGAGTGGAAGGGCAGTGCTAGGCCAGCTGCGTGCCTGGTGGAATGGCAGCACCCTGATCGGAAGGGCCGTGGGAAGCCAGCTGCTTGCCTGGTGGAATGGCAGCTCCCTGAGTGGAAGGACCGTGCCAGGGCAGCTGCGTGCCTGGTGGAATGGCAGCTCCCTGAGTGGAAGGGCCGTGCCAGGGCAGCGGTGTGCCTGGTGGAATGGCAGCTCCCTGAGTGGAAGGGCGTGCGAGGCCAGCCGCGTGCCTGTTGGAATGGAAGCTCCCTGAGTGGAAGGGCCGTGCGAGGCCAGCTGCATGCCTGGTGGAATGGCAGCTCCCTGAGTGGAAGGACCGTGCCAGGGCAGCGGTGTGCCTGGTGGGATGGCAGCTCCCTGAGTGGAAGGACCGTGCCAGGGCAGCGGTGTGCCTGGTGGAATGGCAGCTCCCTGAGTGGAAGGACCCTGCGAGGGCAGCGGTGTGCCTGGTGGAATGGCAGCTCCCTGAGTGGAAGGACCGTGCCAGGGCAGCGGTGTGCCTGGTGGAATGGCAGCTCCCTGAGTGGAAGGACCGTGCCAGGGCAGCGGTGTGCCTGGTGTAATGGGAGCTCCCTGAGTGGAAGGGTGGAATGGCAGCTCCCTGAGTGGAAG
Organism: Ambystoma mexicanum; assembly: GCF_040938575.1. Classification (NCBI taxonomy): domain Eukaryota; kingdom Metazoa; phylum Chordata; class Amphibia; order Caudata; family Ambystomatidae; genus Ambystoma; species Ambystoma mexicanum. The sequence continues at coordinate 1,203,488,392 of NC_090934.1, read as the reverse complement.
GACAGTGCCAGGGCAGCGGTGTGCCTGGTGGAATGGCAGCTCCCTGAGTGGAAGGACCGTGCCAGGGCAGCGGTGTGCCTGGTGGAATGGCAGCTCCCTGAGTGGAAGGGCCATGCCAGGGCACCGGTGTGCCTGGTGGAATGGCAGCTCCCTGAGTGGAAGGGCCGTGTGAGGGAAGGGGTGTGCCTGGTGGAATGGCAGCTCGCTGAGTGGAAGGGCCGTTAGAGGGCAGCGGTGTGCCTGGTGCAATGGCAGCTCCATGAGTGGAAGGACCATGCCAGGGCAGCAGTGTGCCTGGTGTAAAGGCAGCTCCCTGAGTGGAAGGACCGTGCGAGGGCAGCTGCGTGCCTGGTGGAATGGCAGCTCCCTGAGTGGAAGGACCGTGCCAGGGCAGCGGTGTGCCTGGGAGAATGGCAGCTCCCTGAGTGGAAGGGCCGTGCCAGGGCAGCGGTGGGCCTGGTGGAATGGCAGCTCCCTGAGTGGAAGGGCCGTGCCAGGGCAGCGCTGTGCCTGGTGGAATGGCAGCTCCCTGAGTGGAAGGGCTGTGCGAGGGAAGGGGTGTGCCTGGTGGAATAGCAGCTCCCTGTGTGGAAGGACCATGCCAGGGCAGCGGTGTGCCTGGTGGAATGGCAGCTCCCTGAGTGGAAGGGCCGTAAGAGGGCAGCAGTGTGCCTGGTGGAATGGCAGCTCCCTGAGTGGAAGGACCGTACGAGGGCAGCAGTGTGCCTGGTGGAATGCAGCTCCCTGAGTGGAAGGGCAGTGCTAGGCCAGCTGCGTGCCTGGTGGAATGCAGCTCCCTGAGTGGAAGGGCAGTGCTAGGCCAGCTGTGTGCCTGGTGGAATGGCAGCTCCATGAGTGGAAGGACTGTGCCAAGGCAGCCGTGTTCCTGGTGGAATGGCAGCTCCCTGAGTGGAAGGGCCGTGCCAGGGCAGCGGTGTGCCTGGTGGAATGGCAGCTCCCTGAGTGGAAGGGCGTGCGAGGCCAGCTGCGTGACTGGTGGAATGGAAGCTCCCTGAGTGGAAGGGGCGTGCGAGGCCAGCTGCATGCCTGGTGGAATGGCAGCTCCCTGAGTGGAAGGACCGTTCCAGGGCAGCGGTGTGCCTGTTGGAATGGCAGCTCCCTGAGTGGAAGGACCGTGCCAGGGCAGCGGTGTGCCTGGTGTAATGGCAGCTCCCTGAGTGGAAGGACCGTGCCAGGGCAGCGGTGTGCCTGGTGGAATGGAAGCTCCCTGAGTGGAAGGTCCGTGCGAGGGAAGGGGTGTAACTGGTGGAATGGCAGCTCCCTGAGTTGAAGGGCCGTGTGAGGGAAGGGGTGTGCATGGTGGAATGGCAGCTCCCTGAATGGAAGGACCGTGCCAGGGCAGCGGTGTGCCTGGTGGAATGGCAGCTCCCTGAGTGGAAGGGCCGTACGAGGGCAGCGGTGTGCCTGTTGGAATTGCAGCTCCCTGAGTGGAAGGACCGTGCCAGGGCAGCGGTGTGCCTGGTGGAATGGCAGCTCCCTGAGTGGAAGGGCCGTGCCAGGGCACCTGTGTGCCTGGTGGAATGGCAGCTCCCTGAGTGGAAGGGCCATGCGAGGGAAGGGGTGTGCCTGGTGGAATGGCAGCTCCCTGAGTGGAAGGGCCGTGCCAGGGCAGCGGTGTGCCTGGTGGAATGGCAGCTCCCTGAGTGGAAGGGCGCGCGAGGCCAGCTGCGTACCTGGTGGAATGGCAGCTCCCTGAGTGGAAGGGCCGTGCGAGGTCAGCTGCATGCCTGGTGGAATGGCAGCTCCCTGAGTGGAAGGATCGTGCCAGGGCAGCGGTGTGCCTGTTGGAATGGCAGCTCCCTGAGTGGAAGGGCCGTGCCAGGTCAGCGGTGTGCCTGGTGGAATGGCAGCTCCCTGAGTGGAAGGGCCGTGCGAGGCCAGCTGCATGCCTGGTGGAATGGCAGCTCCCTGAGTGGAAGGACCGTGCCAACGCAGCGGTGTGCCTGGTGGAAATGCAGCTCTCTGAGTGGAAGGACCGTGCCAGGGCATCATTGTACCTAGTGGAATGGCAGCTCCCTGAGTGGAAGGGCCCGGCGAGGGCAGCTGCGTGCCTGGTGGAATGGCAGCTCCATGAGTGGAAGGACCGTGCCAGGGCAGCGGTGTGCCTGGGAGAATGGCAGCTCCCTGAGTGGAAGGGCCGTGCCAGGGCAGCGGTGTGCCTGGTGTAATGGCAGCTCCCTGAGTGGAAGGACCGTGCCAGGGCAGCGGTGTGCCTGGTGGAATGGCAGCTCCCTGAGTGGAAGGGCCGTGCCAGGGCAGCAGTGCCTGGTGGAATGGCAGCTCCCTGAGTGGAAGGGCGTGCGAGGGAAGCGGTGTGCCTGGTGGAATGGCAGCTCCCTGAGTGGAAGGACCGTGCCAGGGCAGCGGTGTGCCTGGTGGAATGGCAGATCCCCGAGTGGAAAGGCCGTACGAGGGCAGCGGTGTGCCTGGTGGAATGGCAGCTCCCTGAGTGGAAGGAACGTGCCAGGGCAGCGGTGTGCCTGGTGGAATGGCAGCTCCCTGAGTGGAAGGGCCGTACGAGGGCAGCGGTGTGCCTGGTGGGGTGGCAGCTCCCTGAGTGGAAGGACCGTGCCAGGGCAGCGGTGTCCCTGGTGGAATGGCAGCTCCCTGAGTGGAAGGACTGTGCCAGGGCAGCAGTGTGCCTGGTGGAATGGCAGCTCCCTGAGTGGAAGGACGGTGCCAGGGCAGCGGTGTGCCTGGTGGGATGGCAGCTCCCTGAGTGGAAGGACCGTCCCAGGGCAGCGGTGTGCCTGGTGGAATGGCAGCTCCCTGAGTGGAAGGACCGTGCCAGGGCATCATTGTACCTAGTGGAATGGCAGCTCCCTGAGTGGAAGGGCCCGGCGAGGGCAGCTGCGGGCCTGGTGGAATGGCAGCTCCATGAGTGGAAGGACCGTGCCAGGGCAGCGGTGTGCCTGGGAGAATGGCAGCTCCCTGAGTGGAAGGGCCGTGCCAGGGCAGCGGTGTGCCTGGTGTAATGGCAGCTCCCTGAGTGGAAGGACCGTGCCAGGGCAGCGGTGTGCCTGGTGGAATGGCAGCTCCCTGAGTGGAAGGGCCGTGCCAGGGCAGCAGTGCCTGGTGGAATGGCAGCTCCCTGAGTGGAAGGGCGTGCGAGGGAAGCGGTGTGCCTGGTGGAATGGCAGCTCCCTGAGTGGAAGGACCGTGCCAGGGCAGCGGTGTGCCTGGTGGAATGGCAGATCCCTGAGTGGAAAGGCCGTACGAGGGCAGCGGTGTGCCTGGTGGAATGGCAGCTCCCTGAGTGGAAGGAACGTGCCAGGGCAGCGGTGTGCCTGGTGGAATGGCAGCTCCCTGAGTGGAAGGGCCGTACGAGGGCAGCGGTGTGCCTGGTGGGGTGGCAGCTTCCTGAGTGGAAGGACCGTGCCAGGGCAGCGGTGTGCCTGGTGGAATGGCAGCTCCCTGAGTGGAAGGACTGTGCCAGGGCAGCAGTGTGCCTGGTGGAATGGCAGCTCCCTGAGTGGAAGGACGGTGCCAGGGCAGCGGTGTGCCTGGTGGGATGGCAGCTCCCTGAGTGGAAGGACCGTCCCAGGGCAGCGGTGTGCCTGGTGGAATGGCAGCTCCCTGAGTGGAAGGACCGTGCCAGGGCAGCGGTGTGCCTGGTGTAATGGCAGCTCCCTGAGTGGAAGGACCGTGCCAGGGCAGCGGTGTGCCTGGTGGAATGGCAGCTCCCTGAGTGGAAGGGCCGTGCGAGGGAAGGGGTGTGACTGGTGGAATGGCAGCTCCCTGAGTGGAAGGGCCGTGTGAGGGAAGGGGTGTGCATGGTGGAATGGCAGCTCCCTGCATGGAAGGACCGTTCCAGGGCAGTGGTGTGCCTGGTGGAATGGCAGCTCCCTGAGTGGAAGGGCCTACGAGGGCAGCGGTGTGCCTGGTGGAATAGCAGCTCCCTGAGTGGAAGGGCCGTGCCAGGGCACCGGTGTGCCTGGTTGAATGGCAGCTCCCTGAGTGGAAGGGCCGTGCGAGGGAAGGGGTGTGCCTGGTGGAATGGCAGCTCCCTGAGTGGAAGGGCCGTGCCAGGGCAGCGGTGTGCCTGGTGGAATGGCAGCTCCCTGAGTGGAAGGGCGCACGAGGCCAGCTCCGTACCTGGTGGAATGGCAGCTCCCTGAGTGGAAGGGCCGTGCGAGGCCAGCTGCATGCCTGGTGGAATGGCAGCTCCCTGAGTGGAAGGATCATGCCAGGGCAGCGGTGTGCCTGTTGGAATGGCAGCTCCCTGAGTGGAAGGGCCGTGCCAGGTCAGCGGTGTGCCTGGTGGAATGGCAGCTCCCTGAGTGGAAGGGCCGTGCGAGGCCAGCTGCATGCCTGGTGGAATAGCAGCTCCCTGAGTGGAAGGGCCGTGCGAGGCCAGCTGCATGCCTGGTGGAATGGCAGCCCCCTGCGTGGAAGGACCGTGCCAGCGCAGCGGTGTGCCTGGTGGAATGGCAGCTCTCTGAGTGGAAGGACCGTGCCAGGGCATCAGTGTACCTAGTGGAATGGCAGCTCCCTGAGTGGAAGGGCCCGGCGAGGGCAGCTGCGTGCCTGGTGGAATGGCAGCTCCCTGAGTGGAAGGACCGTTTCAGGGCAGCGGTGTGCCTGGGAGAATGGCAGCTCCCTGAGTGGAAGGGCCGTGCCAGGGCAGCGGTGTGCCTGGTGTAATGGCAGCTCCCTGAGTGGGAGGACCGTGCCAGGGCAGCTGTGTGTCTGGTGGAATGGCAGCTCCCTGAGTGGAAGGGCCGTGCCAGGGCAGCGGTGTGCCTGGTGGAATGGCAGCTCCCTGAGTGGAAGGGCCATACAAGGGCAGCGGTGTGCCTGGTAGAATGGCAGCTCCCTGAGTGGAAGGACCGAGCCAGGGCAGCGGTGTGCCTGGTGGAATGGCAGCTCCCTGAGTGGAAGGGCCGTGCGAGGCCAGCTGCATGCCTGGTGGAATAGCAGCTCCCTGAGTGGAAGGGCCGTGCGAGGCCAGCTGCATGCCTGGTGGAATGGCAGCCCCCTGCGTGGAAGGACCGTGCCAGCGCAGCGGTGTGCCTGGTGGAATGGCAGCTCTCTGAGTGGAAGGACCGTGCCAGGGCATCAGTGTACCTAGTGGAATGGCAGCTCCCTGAGTGGAAGGGCCCGGCGAGGGCAGCTGCGTGCCTGGTGGAATGGCAGCTCCCTGAGTGGAAGGACCGTTTCAGGGCAGCGGTGTGCCTGGGAGAATGGCAGCTCCCTGAGTGGAAGGGCCGTGCCAGGGCAGCGGTGTGCCTGGTGTAATGGCAGCTCCCTGAGTGGGAGGACCGTGCCAGGGCAGCTGTGTGTCTGGTGGAATGGCAGCTCCCTGAGTGGAAGGGCCGTGCCAGGGCAGCGGTGTGCCTGGTGGAATGGCAGCTCCCTGAGTGGAAGGGCCATACAAGGGCAGCGGTGTGCCTGGTAGAATGGCAGCTCCCTGAGTGGAAGGACCGAGCCAGGGCAGCGGTGTGCCTGGTGGAATGGCAGCTCCCTGAGTGGAAGGACCGTGCCAGGGCAGCGGTATGCCTGATGGAATGGCAGCTCCCTGAGTGGAAGGGCCGTGCGAGGGAAGGGGTGTGACTGGTGGAATGGCAGCTCCCTGAGTGGAAGGGCAGTGTGAGGGAAGGGGTATGCATGGTGGAATGGTAGCTCCCTGAGTGGAAGGACCGTGCCAGGGTTGCGGTGTGCCTGGTGGAATGGCAGCTCCCTGAGTGGAAGGACGGTGCCAGGGCAGCAGTGTGCCTGGTGGGATGGCAGCTCCCTGAGTGGAAGGACTGTGCCAGGGCAGCGGTGTGCCTGGTGGAATGGCAGCTCCCTGAGTGGAAGGACCCTGCCAGGGCAGCGGTATGCCTGGTGGAATGGCAGCTCCCTGAGTGGAAGGGCCGTGCGAGGGAAGGGGTGTGACTGGTGGAATGGCAGCTCCCTGAGTGGAAGGGCCGTGTGAGAGAAGGGGTATGCATGGTGGAATGGCAGCTCCCTGAGTGGAAGGACCGTGCCAGGGCAGCGGTGTGCCTGGTGGAATGGCAGCTCCCTGAGTGGAAGGGCCGTGCCAGGGCAGCGGTGTGCCTGGTGGAATGGCAGCTCCCTGAGTGGAAGGGCTGTGCGAGGTCAGCTGCATGCCTTGTGGAATGGCAGCTCCCTGAGTGGAAGGACCGTGCCAGCGCAGCGGTGTGCCTGGTGGAATGGCAGCTCCCTGAGTGGAAGGGCCGTACGAGGGCAGCGGTGTGCCTGCTGGAATGGCAGCTCTCTGAGTGGAAGGACCGTGCCAGGGCAGCAGTGTGCCTGGTGGAATGGCAGCTCCCTGAGTGGAAGGGCCGTGCGAGGGCAGCTGCGTGCCTGGTGGAATGGCAGCTCCCTGAGTGAAAGGACCGTGCCAGGGCAGCGGTCTGCCTGGGAGAATGGCAACTCCCTGAGTGGAAGGGCCGTGCCAGGGCAGCGGTGTGCCTGGTGGAATGGCAGCTCCCTGAGTGGAAGGGCCGTGCCAGGGCAGCGGTGCCTGGTGGAATGGCAGCTCCCTGAGTGGAAGGGCCGTGCGAGGGAAGGGGTGTGCCTGGTGGAATGGCAGCTCCCTGAGTGGAAGGACTGTGCCAGTGCAGCGGTGTACCTGGTGGAATGGCAGCTCCCTGAGTGGAAAGGCCGTACGAGGGCAGCGGTGTGCCTGGTGGAATGGCAGCTCCCTGAGTAGAAGGAACGTGCCAGGGCAGCGGTGTGCCTGGTGGAATGGCAGCTCCCTGAGTGGAAGGGCCGTACGAGGGCAGCGGTGTGCCTGGTGGGGTGGCAGCTCCCTGAGTGGAAGGACCATGCCAGGGCAGCGGTGTGCCTGGTGGAATGGCAGCTCCCTGATTCGAAGGACTGTGCCAGGGCAGCAGTGTGCCAGGTGGAATGGCAGCTCCCTGAGTGGAAGGACGGTGCCAGCGCAGCGGTGTGCCTGGTGGAATGGCAGCTCTCTGAGTGGAAGGACCGTGCCAGGGCATCAGTGTACCTAGTGGAATGGCAGCTCCCTGAGTGGAAGGGCCCGGCGAGGGCAGCTGCGTGCCTGGTGGAATGGCAGCTCCCTGAGTGGAACGACCGTGCCAGGGCAGCGGTGTGCCTGGGAGAATGGCAGCTCCCTGAGTGGAAGGGCCGTGCCAGGGCAGCGGTGTGCCTGGTGTAATGGCAGCTCCCTGAGTGGGAGGACCGTGCCAGGGCAGCAGTGTGTCTGGTGGAATGGCAGCTCCCTGAGTGGAAGGGCCGTGCCAGGGCAGCGGTGTGCCTGGTGGAATGGCAGCTCCCTGAGTGGAAGGGCCATACAAGGGCAGCGGTGTGCCTGGTGGAATGGCAGCTCCCTGAGTGGAAGGACCGAGCCAGGGCAGCGGTGTGCCTGGTGGAATGGCAGCTCCCTGAGTGGAAGGACCGTGCCAGGGCACCAGTGTGCCTGGTGGAATGGCAGCTCCCTGAGTAGAAGGACGGTGCCAGGGCAGCAGTGTACCTGGTGGGATGGGAGCTCCCTGAGTGGAAGGACTGTGCCAGGGCACTGGTGTGCCTGGTGGAATGGCAGCTCCCTGAGTGGAAGGACCGTGCCAGGGCAGCGGTATGCCTGATGGAATGGCAGCTCCCTGAGTGGAAGGGCCGTGCGAGGGAAGGGGTGTGACTGGTGGAATGGCAGCTCCCTGAGTGGAAGGGCAGTGTGAGGGAAGGGGTATGCATGGTGGAATGGTAGCTCCCTGAGTGGAAGGACCGTGCCAGGGTTGCGGTGTGCCTGGTGGAATGGCAGCTCCCTGAGTGGAAGGACGGTGCCAGGGCAGCAGTGTGCCTGGTGGGATGGCAGCTCCCTGAGTGGAAGGACTGTGCCAGGGCAGCGGTGTGCCTGGTGGAATGGCAACTCCCTGAGTGGAAGGACCCTGCCAGGGCAGCGGTATGCCTGGTGGAATGGCAGCTCCCTGAGTGGAAGGGCTGTGCGAGGAAAGGGGTGTGACTGGTGGAATGGGAGCTCCCTGACTGGAAGGGCCGTGTGAGGGAAGGGGTATGCATGGTGGAATGGCAGCTCCCTGAGTGGAAGGACCATGCCAGGGCAGCGGTGTGCCTGGTGGAATGGCAGCTCCCTGAGTGGAAGGACCGTGCCAGGGCAGCGGTATGCCTGTTGGAATGGCAGCTCCCTGAGTGGAAGGGCCGTGCCAGGGCAGCGGTGTGCCTGGTGGAATGGCAGCTCCCTGAGTGGAAGGGCTGTGCGAGGCCAGCTTCATGTCTGGTGGAATGGCAGCTCCCTGAGTGGAAGGGCGGTGCGAGGCCAGCTGCATGCCTTGTGGAATGGCAGCTCCCTGGCCCTCATTACGACCCTGGCGGAAATCGAAAAACGATGGCGGAAATGCAATACCGCCATCGAATAGCGCTCGGTGCGACTATGACCCGTCACCGCAAAGTACGAAGCCATTAGCGACACCGTAGTGAACGCCAACGCTAACTGCACCAAGCACGCGCGCGCGCGCCATGCCAAACCGCAAACACCACCATGGTGCAACGGTACGCCAATTCCGACCCTAGCGGACATGTACCTAACGCCATCAGGCATGGCGGAATGTACCATTCCGCCATGGCGAGAAGTACGGCATCACGAATCAACCGTAAACGGCCCCACTGAGTGCCTGTACACCGCTCCCTGCCCACAAAGTACAACTCCCGGTAGGTGCAATGAAGTCACAATGCAACCATTGAAATGTACAAAGCACCCATGCATGCCAACGAACAAAAGCAACACAAGAGGGGCCAATGGGAGCTGCAGGTCACAGATGGCACGAATACAGAAGCCATCCCAATGGACATGACCACAGTCCCCCACCAAGAAACGCACGCAAACACAGGCACCTGTGCCCAGCAACATTCCGAAAATCACATCATTCCACCAGTCCACCTGGCTGACCGGCATCTGTTACACAAAACCCAATCCCCCGCCCCTGAGCATGACAACATTCAAACTGTCATATAGGCAGCCCCCATCCCTGACCTCACGGGCCTAGTAGGCAAACGCGCCCAGTACAGTACCACGCAACTAAACCCCGAAGCTGGAACCCAATGCAGATCTCCTCACAATACATCGCCCCCCAAATAGGCATATGCCACATCACTTGCAAAGAAAAACGCTACACGGGCCAAATCAGAATAGCAATTTATGCACATCAAAGACACCAAGCCCATACAGCCATCAGGCCATGAACTCCAAAACACCAATCACCATTGTGGGCTGCATCCGCAAGAAATGACCAGCCACTACTTGTGTGTCGCCCTGTACCCCCATGGTACACAGAGCCACATTCACGTACGAAAAGGCAACATGGAAGCGCACAGAACCGCAGGGCTGTCCCAATGAGGAGGCACTAGTCCAGCTGAAAGGCCGAAATGTTGCTCCGAGACACCAGTACTGCGTAAGGGCATGTGGGCCATTGGCGATCGTCCCATAAGATCGTAATGCTGCTCCACCGATTAACACGAAGCAGCAGGTGTCGGGAGTAAAATCCATCTGCAGGAGTGGCATACAGATGGCAGTGGCAAAAGGGGAGGAGATACCTGTCAACCAAAAGAAAAGAAAAAAAACAGAATGGCCATCAGAACTACATTCGAACAACTCACTTCAATGATCACACGAAATCCACAGCCATATGCATGCTAGCCCACTCAAAAGGATCAACACCACCCCAAAACCACTTGCGACTCATAACCATCTATATCGAGGTGCAAACACCATCACAAACGAGTGTACCTGTGCATGCGTCTGTCAAAACAGAATCCATCAGATGGGAATGTCAACGTGCATGGACACAAGTGTCTGAGGGCGCCTCGAGACAGGGAGGGCTCAACAAGGCCAGATAGACGATGGTCCCACTATGGCAGGCCTGCATCACATAGCGTAGGGGAGGCGGATAGATCCCAAGAAGCCCTGTACATGGCAAACTCTGTATCAAATCACCTGCCCATGCATCCATTCATCATTCCCTCATCCCGGTATCAAAACGCCTGAATATTTACTCACATGACATTAGAAACATCCATTGATTCTGTGCGTTATGCAGCCTGCAAAATCCACAGTGCCCCAGCCCGTAATTCAAGTGTTGTGAAGTAACATGTATTTGGGAACGGCCGGCCTCATCGGCCACGTAGCTAATGCGCATCCCAAACTATTCATATCAGTCATTGCTCCCTCGCCATGGGCCCTGTCTCAAGGACATTGAACAATAGAACGTTATATTTGCAGTCAGACCTGTGGGCATCTCCTCGCCGCCAGCTGATAACCGAAAGCGCCGCCCTCCGAATTCCTCATTTGCAACATCACGTCGAAAAGGCATCTGTGGCCGTTTGAAATCACTAATTATTCCATCGAGTGCGGCTGTGTGTGAAAATGGCAACTGCCTTCACCCACGAATGGGACGCCCCGCCCGTCGTTGCAACTCGGTACAGTGATGCATGAGGGCCCACCGTTACTCGAGTACTACGTTCCACTGACCCTTCACAAGTCTGTTCGCGACTGCACAGATAGAATGGGAAACAATGGGACCATAGCCGAATGAACATAACAACCAATCCAACACGCCCATCGGGTACAAATACATGATAGCAATAGCAAGATACCATTCCCCGAATTGCAGCGTTGTGCGCGTGACGTGCTCGGCCAAAGGGGAGAGCAGTTTGCACAGGTGGAATGAATCACCACAGGTGGAGGCCATACAGCCTGAAAACACATGAATTGCACAGCCAGTCTCCTCCCACAACCACACCGAAATGCTACCGGCAGGACTCGCGATGTTGGCCCTGGGGGACCTGATAGCACTGCAAGTGCTCCAACTCCAAGAGGAAGACGAACACCAACTACAACCGGCCGCACGGAGGAGACGCAGGAGGAGGAGGAGGGCAAGGCAGGGCCAGCAAGGCCCACCAGCACAGCCACTACCACCACGCAGGCAGCCCGCAATCCCACGCCTCCGAGCACATCCGTTCAACCTCACTGATGAGCAGATCCACACCCTCTACCGTTTGGACCGGGACACCATAGCCGCCATTGTGGACATGACACAGGCTGACCTTGTCAGCATGATAGATAGCCCAACCGCCATCCCACCCCTACTGAAGGTGGTGTCTGTACTACACTTCCTGGCCACAGGCACCTACCAGCACACAGTCGGACAGTTGCATGGCATTTCTCAGCCACTGTTCTCACGGACACTATTGCAAGTGCTCGATGCCCTCCTGCAGCACGCAGACGACTACATCTCCCTACCACGCTCGGAGCAGGAAATTACAAACACGAAAGTTGGATTCCATGCACTTGCCGGCATACCGGGTTGCATTGGTGCCATCGACTGCACCCATGTGGAATTGGTCGTCCCACATGCCATGGAGGCCCAGTACTGCAACCGAAAACAATTTCATTCCCTGAATGTACAAATGGTGTGTGACTCCAACAGGATCATTACACATTGTTGTGCCCGATTCCCTGGATCAACCCATGATTCTATGGTCTTGAGGAACTCTACAATACCACGCTACATGGAGCGACACGCAGGGAACAGATCCTGGCTACTCGGTGAGTCTCATTACATGCATGATGATGTGGGGTATGTGAATTGGCAATGACCTGGCAGGAAGGTGGGGGGGGTGTGCGTACGTATCAATGGCATTCCACATCATACGTTTCTCGTCCACATACAGGTGATGCTGGATATCCACTGAAGAGATGGCTCCTCACACCAGTCCGGAACCCACGGGACCAGCATGAGGAGGACTACAACCATGCCCACTCACGTACCCGTGTAGTCATAGAACAGGCATTCGGCCTACTGAAGGGCCGTTTCCGCTGCCTCAGCAGGTCTGGCGGGGCACTCCTGTACCGCCATGAGAAGGTTGCAAAGATGGTCATGGCATGTGTCATGCTCCACAACATGTGCGTACGTAGAAATGTGCCCATGCCCCCTGACGCAGAACTGCAAGCACCTGATGATGGTCATGATGAGGGTGGGGATGTGGCAGCACCTCATGGAGTCTGCGAGGCACCGGAGGCCCGTGACATTCGTCAGCATCTCATTGATGTATGCTTCTAGCACTCACGCCTGGTGGCTGATACATGGACACGGGACTCGTGGCACTGCGTGTGTCTGGGACATGCACAATATGGACTGTACGCCTATGATGGCCTAGTACACAAAGATCAATGTCCACACATCTCATTGGTTGATCGTGCACTTTTTATGGCATATGTGATGTCATGTTGAACACCCTATCGACCCGCCACCCAAGTGAGCCCAACACACCCCCTCCACCCCCCTACCTCCCCCCCGAACACCAGTGTCCAAAGATGCTCATTGTCAGTGGGCTGTCGCTATTGCAAGCCCCCTCTGCGGGTATCAGGGGCACCCCTGCCTGTGGAGCGCAGGTTCCTTCCAGATCTACGTTGGGGGCTGCCCTGGACGGAGCTTGCAACGGATGATGTGTCTGCCTGCTCACGTCCATGCATGTCCCTAAGGGTTTGCGAGAGCTCAGTGAGCACACGGCGCACTGCGGCAAGTTCGGCACATACGTCCTTGGCCGTCGCATGCAGTTCCCCCCTGAGGCTCTCGGTGCTTCTCTCCATTTGGACTCTCAGGCTCTCGGTGCTACTCTCCATTTGGACTCTCAGGCTCTCGGTGCTACTCTCGATTTGTGCCCTGAGTGTCTCAGTTGATGTTTCTATGTCTGCCTTAGTGCCCCCACATTCATCAGCATGGTCCTTGAGGAGCGTGGCCAGTTGCTGCTGTTGTTCGATCAACTGGTCGAGGGACTGTTGCCTCTGCTGGGCCAAGGCCATTTGCGGGGGTGTCACAGAGGGGCTGTTGTCCTCATGTTGCATTGCCACAGGGCTTGTGGGGGATGGCCAGTCGTCGTCTTGTGGGTGCCCCTGCGTGGTATCCTCATGTTGTACGGGATGGGACAGACAGGGGGATTGGGACAGGTCATGGATGGATCTGACTTCGGCATCCCCGTTTTCTGTGTCGGAGCATGCTGCCATCAATGGGGTGTCACCTATGGTGCTGCTGCCACCGGAGGCAGTGCCTTCTGTGGCATCCATTGGGGGGACCTGTGGTGGTGGTGTTGTGGGCATGCTGGCTGCTGGGGTGCCTGTTGATGTTCCCTCCTCTGTGCTGCCACCTGATTTGTGCTGCTGCCGTGTCTTGATGCGTGCAGCTGAGGTGGAGGGTCTCTGGCCGTTGGTCTTGGCCCTCTTTGCAGGTGTGCTGGTAGGGGTGTCCTGTAGCTCGTCGTTTGGATCGGACCCTGTGGTGGAGTAGAGGAGGGCAAGGGTTATTGGTGGGTCTGTGGGAATTGGAATTGCATTGTGTCACATGCATTGGGGTGGTACCTGAGGGTGATTTGGGCCGGGCCCTTGGAGGTGCTTTGATTTGTGTGTGGAGTGAGGGTGCAGTTGTTTGGCAGCCTGCAGTTAGGGTGTGCCTGCTGCACGTGTAGTGCGTGTATTAGGGGTTTTTAATTATTTATGTATTTATTGTGGGTTTTAACGTGCGCTATCAGGCCGATGTGTGTGGACGTTCTCCTGGACATGTGTTTCTGTTGCACTATGTGGACGCATGGTACTTCACATGGATGGACTGTGTGGATTTGGCATTGTTTCATCTGGCCCACCTACCTGAATCTTCGGATGTCTGCACTCCTTTCTCCATCCCTCCGACTCCCTCTATGCTCTCCATTCCGATGGTGGAGGCACAGATTTCTTCCCAGGGGGTCAACTTGATGGGTGATTCAGGACCTCCCCCGGTGGCTGTGGCAATGTTGCGGTTGGCAGAGAGTATGCTGCGGACGCGTATCCGCAGGTCGTCCCATCGCTTGCGGCATTGCTGTGGGGTGCGGGGTGCGGTCCCCACCGCACTTACCCGCTGTGCCACCAGAGCCCATATGGCCTTCTTGTTTGCAAGTGCCGTCCTGGTCATTTGCGTGCAGAAGACGACGGCAGCATTCTCCTGGAGGGTCTCTGTTAGCACGGTGAGTTCCTCACGGGAGAAGTGGACCTGCCGCTTGCGGTCGCACGCTTTCTTCGCTGCTTTTCCCATTATTCTTGGTTTCGCTAGGGTGGTTGACGGGTTGGGGTGTGTTTCAGGGTAGTGATTTTAGTGGTTGTGTGGTTTTAGTGTATTTATAGGTGTACGCCGGGTTGTTTCCCGTTCCGGGCCCATGTTTTGACTTCCGTTTCCGTATATTTCCGGCCACCGTACTTTCCGGTAGGCGCACACTGCGGTGACCGCTAAGAGGGGTGGCGGTATTGCACCTGGGGCGCCGTACGGCGGCGGTGTGGGCCGTTTTGGGGTCTTTTCCGCCATCGCGGACTTTGCACTTCCGCCATGCCGTGGTGCTCGTGCCCGATGGGTCGGAATGGGCCGCACTTTGCTCCTTCGTGCAATGGCGGAAACGCTATTTACGCTGTGGCGCTCCGGTCAGTCGCTTTCCGCCAGGGTCGTAATGAGGGCCCCTGAGTGGAAGGACCGTGCCAGCGCAGCGGTGTGCCTGGTGGAATGGCAGCTCCCTGAGTGGAAGGGCCGTACGAGGGCAGCGGTGTGCCTGCTGGAATGGCAGCTCTCTGAGTGGAAGGACCGTGCCAGGGCAGCAGTGTGCCTCGTGGAATGGCAGCTCCCTGAGTGGAAGGGCCGTGCGAGGGCAGCTGCGTGCCTGGTGGAATGGCAGCTCCCTGAGTGAAAGGACCGTGCCAGGGCAGCGGTCTGCCTGGGAGAATGGCAGCTCCCTGAGTGGAAGGGCCGTGCCAGGGCAGCGGTGTGCCTGGTGGAATGGCAGCTCCCTGAGTGGAAGGGCCGTGCCAGGGCAGCGGTGCCTGGTGGAATGGCAGCTCCCTGAGTGGAAGGGCCGTGCGAGGGAAGGGGTGTGCCTGGTGTAATGGCAGCTCCCTGAGTGGAAGGACTGTGCCAGTGCAGCGGTGTACCTGGTGGAATGGCAGCTCCCTGAGTGGAAAGGCCGTACGAGGGCAGCGGTGTGCCTGGTGGGGTGGCAGCTCCCTGAGTGGAAGGACCATGCCAGGGCAGCGGTGTGCCTGGTGGAATGGCAGCTCCCTGATTGGAAGGACTGTGCCAGGGCAGCAGTGTGCCAGGTGGAATGGCAGCTCCCTGAGTGGAAGGACGGTGCCAGGGCAGCGGTGTGCCTGGTGGGATGGCAGCTCCCTGAGTGGAAGGACCGTGCCAGGGCAGCGGTGTGCCTGGTGGAATGGCAGCTCCCTGAGTGGAAGGACCGTGCCAGGGCAGCGGTGTGCCTGGTGGAATGGCAGCTCCTTGAGTGGAAGGACCGTGCCAGGGCAGCAGTGTGCCTGGTGGAATGGCAGCTCCCTGAGTGGAAGGACCGTGCCAGGGCAGCGGTGTGCCTGGTGTAATGGCAGCTCCCTGAGTGGAAGGACAGTGCCAGGGCAGCGGTGTGCCTGGTGGAATGGCAGCTCCCTGAGTGGAAGGGCCGTGCGAGGGAAGGGGTGTGACTGGTGGAATGGCAGCTCCCTGAGTGGAAGGGCCGTGCGAGGGAAGGGGTGTGCATGGTGGAATGGCAGCTCCCTGAATGGAAGGACCGTGCCAGGGCAGCGGTGTGCCTGTTGGAATGGCAGCTCCCTGAGTGGAAGGACCGTGCCAGGGCAGCGGTGTGCCTGGTGGAATGGCAGATCCCTGAGTGGAAGAGCCGTGCCAGGGCACCGGTGTGCCTGGTGGAATTTCAGCTCCCTGAGTGGAAGGGCCGTGCGAGGGAAGGGGTGTGCCTGGTGGAATGGCAGCTCCCTGAGTGGAAGGGCCGTGCCAGGGCAGCGGTGTGCCTGGTGGAATGGCAACTCCCTGAGTGGAAGGACACGCGAGGCCAACTTCGTACCTCGTGGAATGGCAGCTCCCTGAGTGGAAGGGCCGTGCGAGGCCAGCTGCATGCCTAGTGAAATGGCAGCTCCCTGAGTGGAAGGGCCGTGCCAGGTCAGCGGTGTGCCTGGTGGAATGGCAGCTCCCTGAGTGGAAGGGCTGTGCGAGGCCAGCTTCATGTCTGGTGGAATGGCAGCTCCCTGAGTGGAAGGGCGGTGCGAGGCCAGCTGCATGCCTTGTGGAATGGCAGCTCCCTGAGTGGAAGGACCGTGCCAGCGCAGCGGTGTGCCTGGTGGAATGGCAGCTCCCTGAGTGGAAGGGCCGTACGAGGGCAGCGGTGTGCCTGCTGGAATGGCAGCTCTCTGAGTGGAAGGACCGTGCCAGGGCAGCAGTGTGCCTGGTGGAATGGCAGCTCCCTGAGTGGAAGGGCCGTGCGAGGGCAGCTGCGTGCCTGGTGGAATGGCAGCTCCCTGAGTGAAAGGACCGTGCCAGGGCAGCGGTCTGCCTGGGAGAATGGCAGCTCCCTGAGTGGAAGGGCCGTGCCAGGGCAGCGGTGTGCCTGGTGGAATGGCAGCTCCCTGAGTGGAAGGGCCGTGCCAGGGCAGCAGTGCCTGGTGGAATGGCAGCTCCCTGAGTGGAAGGGCCGTGCGAGGGAAGGGGTGTGCCTGGTGGAATGGCAGCTCCCTGAGTGGAAGGACTGTGCCAGTGCAGCGGTGTACCTGGTGGAATGGCAGCTCCCTGAGTGGAAAGGCCGTACGAGGGCAGCGGTGTGCCTGGTGGGGTGGCAGCTCCCTGAGTGGAAGGACCATGCCAGGGCAGCGGTGTGCCTGGTGGAATGGCAGCTCCCTGATTGGAAGGACTGTGCCAGGGCAGCAGTGTGCCAGGTGGAATGGCAGCTCCCTGAGTGGAAGGACGGTGCCAGGGCAGCGGTGTGCCTGGTGGGATGGCAGCTCCCTAAGTGGAAGGACCGTGCCAGGGCAGCGGTGTGCCTGGTGGAATGGCAGCTCCCTGAGTGGAAGGACCGTGCCAGGGCAGCGGTGTGCCTGGTGGAATGGCAGCTCCTTGAGTGGAAGGACCGTGCCAGGGCAGCGGTGTGCCTGGTGGAATGGCAGCTCCCTGAGTGGAAGGACCGTGCCAGGGCAGCGGTGTGCCTGGTGTAATGGCAGCTCCCTGAGTGGAAGGACCGTGCCAGGGCAGCGGTGTGCCTGGTGGAATGGCAGCTCCCTGAGTGGAAGGGCCGTGCGAGGGAAGGGGTGTGACTGGTGGAATGGCAGCTCCCTGAGTGGAAGGGCCGTGCGAGGGAAGGGGTGTGCATGGTGGAATGGCAGCTCCCTGAATGGAAGGACCGTGCCAGGGCAGCGGTGTGCCTGTTGGAATGGCAGCTCCCTGAGTGGAAGGACCGTGCCAGGGCAGCGGTGTGCCTGGTGGAATGGCAGATCCCTGAGTGGAAGAGCCGTGCCAGGGCACCGGTGTGCCTGGTGGAATTTCAGCTCCCTGAGTGGAAGGGCCGTGCGAGGGAAGGGGTGTGCCTGGTGGAATGGCAGCTCCCTGAGTGGAAGGGCCGTGCCAGGGCAGCGGTGTGCCTGGTGGAATGGCAGCTCCCTGAGTGGAAGGACACGCGAGGCCAGCTTCGTACCTCGTGGAATGGCAGCTCCCTGAGTGGAAGGGCCGTGCGAGGCCAGCTGCATGCCTAGTGAAATGGCAGCTCCCTGAGTGGAAGGGCCGTGCCAGGTCAGCGGTGTGCCTGGTGGAATGGCAGCTCCCTGAGTGGAAGGGCCGTGCGAGGCCAGCTGCATGCCTGGTGGAATAGCAGCTCCCTGAGTGGAAGGGCCGTGCGAGGCCAGCTGCATGCCTGATGGAATGACAGCTCCAGAGTGGAAGGACCGTGCCAGCGCAGCGGTGTGCCTGGTGGAATGGCAGCTCTCTGAGTGGAAGGACCGTGCCAGGGCATCAGTGTACCTAGTGGAATGGCAGCTCCCTGAGTGGAAGGGCCTGGCGAGGGCAGCTGCGTGCCTGGTGGAATGGCAGCTCCCTGAGTGGAAGGACCGTACCAGGGCAGCTGTGTGCCTGGGAGAATGGCAGCACCCTGAGTGGAAGGGCCGTGCCAGGGCAGCGGTGTGCCTGGTGTAATGGCAGCTCCCTGAGTGGAAGGACCGTGCCAGGGCAGCGGTGTGCCTGGTGGAATGGCAGCTCCCTGAGTGGAAGGGCCGTGCCAGGGCAGCGGTGTGCCTGGTGGAATGGCAGCTCCCTGAGTGGAAGGGCCGTAAAAGGGCAGCGGTGTGCCTGGTGGAATGGCAGCTCCCTGAGTGGAAGGACCGTGCCAGGGCAGCGGTGTGCCTGGTGGAATGGCAGCTCCCTGAGTGGAAGGTCTGTGCCAGGGCAGCAGTGTGCCTGGTGGAATGGCAGCTCCCTGAGTGGAAGGACGGTGCCAGGGCAGCAGTGTGCCTGGTGGGATGGCAGCTCCCTGAGTGGAAGGACTGTGCCAGGGCAGCGGTATGCCTGGTGGAATGGCAGCTCCCTGAGTGGAAGGGCCGTGAGAGGGAAGGGGTGTGACTGGTGGAATGGCAGCTCCCTGAGTGGAAGGGCCGTGTGAGGGAAGGGGTATGCATGGTGGAATGGCAGCTCCCTGAGTGGAAGGACCGTGCCAGGGAAGCGGTGTGCCTGGTGGAATGGCAGCTCCCTGAGTGGAAGGGCCGTGCCAGGGCACCGGTGTGCCTGTTGGAATGGCAGCTCCCTGAGTGGAAGGACCGTGCCAGGGCAGCAGTGTGCCTGGTGGAATGGCAGCTCCCTGAGTGGAAGGACGGTGCCAGGGCAGCAGTGTGTCTGGTGGGATGGCAGCTCCCTGAGTGGAAGGACTGTGCCAGGGCAGCGGTGTGCCTGGTGGAATGGCAGCTCCCTGAGTGGAAGGACCGTGCCAGGGCAGCGGTATGCCTGGTGGAATGGCAGCTCCCTGAGTGGCAGGGCCGTGCGAGGGAAGGGGTGTGACTGGTGGAATGGCAGCTCCCTGAGTGGAAGGGCCGTGTGAGGGAAGGGGTATGCATGGTGGAATGGCAGCTCCCTGAGTGGAAGGACCGTGCCAGGGCAGCGGTGTGCCTGGTGGAATGGCAGCTCCCTGAGTGGAAGGGCCGTGCCAGGGCACCGGTGTGCCTGTTGGAATGGCAGCTCCCTGAGTGGAAGGGCCGTGCGAGGGAAGGGGTGTGCCTGGTGGAATGGCAGCTCCCTGAGTGGAAGGACCGTGCCAGGGCAGCAGTGTGCCTGGTGGAATGGCAGCTCCCTGAGTGGAAGGGCCATACGAGGGAAGCGGTGTGCCTGGTGGAATGGCAGCTCCCTGAGTGGAAGGACTGTGCCAGGGTAGCGGTGTGCCTGGTTGAATGTCAGCTCCCTGCGTGGAAGGGCCGTGCGAGGGCAGCAGTGTGCCTGGTGGAATGGCAGCTCCCTGAGTGGAAGGACCATGCCAGGGCAGCGGTGTGCCTGGTGGGATGGCAGCTCCCTGAGTGGAAGGACCGTGCCAGGGCAGCGGTGTGCCTGGTGGAATGGCCACTCCATGAGTGGAAGGGCTGCGCGTGGGCAGCTGCGTGCCTGGTGGAATGGCAGCTCCCTGAGTGGAAGTGCCGTGCCAGGGTAGCGGTGTGTCTGGTTAAATGGAAGCTCCCTGAGTGGAAGGGCCTTGCAAGGACAGTGGTCTACCTGGTGGAATGGCAGCTCGCTGAGTGGAAGGGCCCTGAGAGGGCAGCGATGTGCCTGGTGGAATGGCAGCTCCCTGAGTGGAAGGACCATGCCAGGGCAGCAGTGTGCCTGGTGTAAAGGCAGCTCACTGAGTGGAAGGACCGTGCGAGGGCAGCTGCGTGCCTGGTGGAATGGCAGCTCCCTGAGTGGAAGGACCGTGCCAGGGCAGCGGTGCGCCTGGGAGAATGGCAGCTCCCTGAGTGGAAGGGCCGTGCCAGGGCAGCGGTTGGCCTGGTGGAATGGCAGCTCCCTGAGTGGAAGGGCAGTGCCAGGGCAGCGGTGTGCCTGGTGGAATGGCAGCTCCCTGAGTGGAAGGGCTGTGCGAGGGAAGGGGTGTGCCTGGTGGAATAGCTGGTCCCTGTGTGGAAGGACCGTGCCAGGGCAGCGGTGTGCCTGGTGGAATGGCAGCTCCCTGAGTGGAAGGGCCGTAAGAGGGCAGCGGTGTGCCTGGTGGAAAGGCAGCTCCCTGAGTGGAAGGACCGTACGAGGGCAGCGGTATGCCTGGTGGAATGGCAGCTCCCTGAGTGGAAGGGCCGTGCGAGGGAAGGGGTGTGACTGGTGGAATGGCAGCTTCCTGAGTGGAAGGGCCGTGTGAGGGAAGGGGTGTGCATGGTGGAATGGCAGCTCCCTGAGTGGAAGGACCGTGCCAGGGCAGCGGTGTGCCTGGTGGAATGGCAGCTCCCTGAGTGGAAGGACCGTGCCAGGGCAGCGGTGTGCCTGGTGGAATGCAGCTCCCTGAGTGGAAGGGCCATGCCAGGGCACCGGTGTGCCTGGTGGAATGGCAGCTCCCTGAGTGGAAGGGCCGTGCGAGGGAAGGGGTGTGTCTGGTGGAATGGCATCTCCCTGACTGGAAGGGCCGTGCCAGGGCAGCGGTCTGCCTGGTGTAATGGCAGCTCCCTGAGTGGAAGGACCGTGCCAGGGCAGCGTTGTGCCTGGTGGAATGGCAGCTCCCTGAGTGGAAGGGCTGCGCGAGGGCAGCTGCGTGCCTGGTGGAATGACAGCTCCCTGAGTGGAAGGGCCGTGCCAGGGTAGCGGTGTGTCAGGTTAAATGGCAGCTCCCTGAGTGGAAGGGCCTTGCGAGGACAGTGGTCTACCTGGTGGAATGGCAGCTCGCTGAGTGGAAGGGCCGTGAGAGGGCAGCAGTGTGCCTGGTGGAATGGCAGCTCCCTGAGTGGAAGGACCATGCCAGGGCAGCAGTGTGCCTGGTGTAAAGGCAGCTCCCTGAGTGGAAGGACCGTGCGAGGGCAGCTGCGTGCCTGGTGGAATGGCAGCTCCCTGAGTGGAAGGACCGTGCCAAGGCAGCGGTGTGCCTGGGGGAATGGCAGCTCCCTGGGTGGAAGGGCCGTGCCAGGGCAGCGGTGGGCCTGGTGGAATGGCAGCACCCTGAGTGGAAGGGCCGTGCCAGGGCAGCGGTGTGCCTGGTGGAATGGCAGCTCCCTGAGTGGAAGGGCTGTGCGAGGGAAGGGGTCTGCCTGGTGGAATAGCAGCTCCCTGTGTGGAAGGACCATGCCAGGGCAGCGGTGTGCCTGGTGGAATGGCAGCTCCCTGAGTGGAAGGGCCATAAGAGGGCAGCGGTGTGCCTGGTGGAATGGCAGCTCCCTGAGTGGAAGGACCGTACGAGGGCAGCGGTGTGCCTGGTGGAATGCAGCTCCCTGAGTGGATGGGCAGTGCTAGGCCAGCTGCGTGCCTGGTGGAATGGCAGCTCCCTCAGCGGAAGGGCTGTGCGAGGCCAGCTGTGTGCCTGGTGGAATGGCAGCTCCCTGAGTGGAAGGACCGTGCCAGGGCAGCCGTGTGCCTGGTGGAATGGCAGCTCCCTCAGTGGAAGGGCCATGCCAGGGCAGCGGTGTGCCTGGTGGAATGGCGCTCCCTGAGTGGAAGGGCATGCGAGGCCAGCTGCGTGCCTGGTGGAATGGAAGCTCCCTGAGTGGAAGGGCTGTGCAAGGCCAGCTGCATGCCTTGTGGAATGGCAGCTCCCTGAGTGGAAGGACCGTGCCAGGGCAGCGGTGTGCCTGTTGGAATGGCAGCTCCCTGAGTGGAAGGGCCGTGCCAGGGCAGCGGTGTGTCTGGTGGAATGGCAGCTCCCTGAGTGGAAGGGCTGTGCGAGGCCAGCTGCATGCCTGGTGGAATGGCAGCTCCCTGAGTGGAAGGGCCATGCGAGGCCAGCTGCATGCCTGGTGGAATGGCAGCTCCCTGAATGGAAGGACCGTGCCAGCGCAGCAGTGTGCCTGGTGGAATGGCAGCTCTCTGAGTGGAAGGGCCGTACGAGGGCAGCGGTGTGCCTGGTGGAATGGCAGCTCTCTGAGTGGAAGGACCGTGCCAGGGCAGCAGTGTGCCTGGTGGAATGGCAGCTCCCTGAGTGGAAGGGCCGTGCCAGGGCAGCGCTGTGCCTGGTGGAATGGCAGCTCCCTGAGTGGAAGGGCCGTGCCAGGGCAGCGGTGCCTGGTGGAATGGCAGCTCCCTGAGTGGAAGGGCCGTGCCAGGGCAGCGGTGTGCCTGGTGGAATGGCAGCTCTCTGAGTGGAAGGACCGTGCCAGGGCAGCAGTGTGCCTGGTGGAATGGCAGCTCCCTGAGTGGAAGGGCCGTGCCAGGGCAGCGCTGTGCCTGGTGGAATGGCAGCTCCCTGAGTGGAAGGGCCGTGCCAGGGCAGCGGTGCCTGGTGGAATGGCAGCTCCCTGAGTGGAAGGGCCGTGAGAGGGAAGGGGTGTGCCTGGTGGAATGGCAGCTCCCTGAGTGGAAGGACCGTGCCAGGGCAGCGGTGTGCCTGGTGGAATGGCAGCTCCCTGAGTGGAAAGGCCGTACGAGGGCAGCGGTGTGCCTGGTAGAATGGCAGCTCCGTGAGTGGAAGGAACGTGCAAGGGCAGCGGTGTGCCTGGTGGAATGGCAGCTCCCTGAGTGGAAGGGCGGTACGAGGGCAGCGGTGTGCCTGGTGGGATGGCAGCTCCCTGAGTGGAAGGACTGTGCCAGGGCAGCAGTGTGCCTGGTGGAATGGCAGCTCCCTGAGTGGAAGGACCGTGCCAGGGCAGCGGTGTGCCTGGTGGAATGGCAGCTCCCTGAGTGGAAGGACGGTGCCAGGGCAGCGGTGTGCCTGGTGGGATGGCAGCTCCCTGAGTGGAAGGACCGTGCCAGGGCAGCGGTGTGCCTGGTGGAATGGCAGCTCCCTGAGTGGAAGGACCGTGCCAGGGCAACGGTGTGCCTGGTGGAATGGCAACTCCCTGAGTGGAAGGACCGTGCCAGGGCAGCGGTGTGCCTGGTGGAATGGCAGCTCCCTGAGTGGAAGGACCGTGCCAGGGCAGCGGTGTGCCTGGTGTAATGCCAGCTCCCTGAGTGGAAGGGCCGTGCGAGGAAAGGTGTGTGCCTGGTGGAATGGCAGCTCCCTGAGTGGAAGGGCCGTGCCAGGGCAGCGGTGTGCCTGGTGGATTTGCAGCTCCCTGAGTGGAAGGGCGCGTGAAGCCAGCTGCGTACCTGGTGGAATGGCAGCTCCCTGAGTGGAAGGGCCATGCGAGGCCAGCTGCATGCCTGGGGGAATGGCAGCTCCCTGAGTGGAAGGATCGTGCTAGGGCAGCGGTGTGCCTGTTGGAATGGCAGCTCCCTGAGTGGAAGGGCCGTGCCAGGTCAGCGGTGTGCCTGGTGGAATGGCAGCTCCCTGAGTGGAAGGGCCGTGTGAGGCCAGCTGCATGCCTGGTGGAATAGCAGCTCCCTGAGTGGAAGGGCCGTGCGAGGCCAGCTGCATGCCTGGTGGAATGGCAGCTCCCTGAGTGGAAGGACCGTGCCAGCGCAGCAGTGTGCCTGGTGGAATGGCAGCTCTCTGAGTGGAAGGACCGTGCCAGGGCATCAGTGTACCTAGTGGAATGGCAGCTCCCTGAGTGGAAGGGCCCGGCGAGGGCAGCTGCGTGCATGGTGGAATGGCAGCTCCCTGAGTGAAAGGACCGTGCCAGGGCAGCGGTGTGCCTGGTTGAATGGCAGCTCCCTGAGTGGAAGGGCCATGCGAGGGAAGGGGTGTGCCTGGTGGAATGGCAGCTCCCTGAGTGGAAGGGCCGTGCCAGGGCAGCGGTGTGCCTGGTGTAATGGCAGCTGCCTGAGTGGAAGGACCGTGCCAGGGCAGCGGTGTGCCTGGTGGAATGGCAGCTCCCTGAGTGTAAGGGCCGTGCCAGGGCAGCGGTGCGCCTGGTGGAATGGCAGCTCCCTGAGTGGAAGGGCCGTACGAGGGCAGCGGTGCGCCTGGTGGAATGGCAGCTCCCTGAGTGGAAGGACCGTGCCAGGGCAGCGGTGCGCCTGGTGGAAGGACGGTGCCAGGGCAGCAGTGTGCCTGGTGGGATGGCAGCTCCCTGAGTGGAAGGACTGTGCCAGGGCAGCAGTGTGCCTGGTGGAATGGCAGCTCCCTGAGTGGAAGGACCGTGCCAGGGCAGCGGTATGCCTGGTGGAATGGCAGCTCCCTGAGTGGAAGGGCCGTGCGAGGGAAGGGGTGTGACTGGTGGAATGGCAGCTCCCTGAGTGGAAGGGCCGTGTGAGGGAAGGGGTATGCATGGTTGAATGGCAGCTCCCTGAGTGGAAGGACCGTGCCAGGGCAGCGGTGTGCCTGGTGGAATGGCAGCTCCCTGAGTGGAAGGGCCGTGCCAGGGCACCGGTGTGCCAGTTGGAATGGCAGCTCCCTGAGTGGAAGGACCGTGCCAGGGCAGCAGTGTGCCTGGTGGAATGGCAGCTCCCTGAGTGGAAGGACCGTGCCAGGGCAGCGGTGTGCCTGGTGGGATGGCAGCTCCCTGAGTGGAAGGACCATGCTAGGGCAGCGGTGTGCCTGGTGGAATGGCAGCTCCCTGAGTGGAAGGACCGTGCCAGGGCAGCGGTATGCCTGGTGGAATGGCAGCTCCCTGAGTGGAAGGGCCGTGCGAGGGAAGGGGTGTGACTGGTGGAATGGCAGCTCCCTGAGTGGAAGGGCCGTGTGAGGGAAGGGGTATGCATGGTGGAATGGCAGCTCCCTGAGTGGAAGGACCGTGCCAGGGCAGCGGTGTGCCTGGTGGAATGGCAGCTCCCTGAGTGGAAGGGCCGTGCCAGGGCACCGGTGTGCCTTTTGGAATGGCAGCTCCCTGAGTGGAAGGACCGTGCCAGGGCAGCAGTGTGCCTGGTGGAATGACAGCTCCCTGAGTGAAAGGGCCATACGAGGGAAGCGGTGTGCCTGGTGGAATGGCAGCTCCCTGCGTGGAAGGACCGTGCCAGGGTAGCGGTGTGCCTGGTTGAATGGCAGCTCCCTGCGTGGAAGGGCCATGCGAGGGCAGCGGTGTGCCTGGTGGAATGGCAGCTCCCTAAGTGGAAGGACCGTGCCAGGGCAGCGGTGTGCCTGGTGGGATGGCAGCTCCCTGAGTGGAAGGACCGTGCCAGGGCAGGGGTGTGCCTGGTGGGATGGCAGCTCCCTGAGTGGAAGGACCGTGCCAGGGCAGCGGTGTGCCTGGTGGAATGGCAGCTCCCTGAGTGGAAGGACCGTGCCAGGGCAGAGGTGTGCCTGGTGGAATGGCAGCTCCCTGAGTGGAAGGACCGTGCCAGGGCAGCGGTGTGCCTGGTGTAATGGCAGCTCCCTGAGTGGAAGGACCGTGCCAGGGCAGCGGTATGCCTGGTGGAATGGCAGCTCCCTGAGTGGAAGGGCCGTGTGAGGGAAGGGGTGTGACTGGTGGAATGGCAGCTTCCTGAGTGGAAGGGCCTTGTGAGGGAAGGGGTATGCATGGTGGAATGGCAGCTCCCTGAGTGGAAGGACCGTGCCAGGGCAGCGGTGTGCCTGGTGGAATGGCAGCTCCCTGAGTGGAAGGACCATGCCAGGGGAGCGGTGTGCCTGGTGGAATGGCAGCTCCCTGAGTGGAAGGGCCATGCCAGGGCACCGGTGTGCATGGTGGAATGGCAGCTCCCTGAGTGGAAGGGCCGTGCGAGGGAAGGGGTGTGCCTGGTAGAATGGCAGCTCCCTGACTGGAAGGGCCGTGCCAGGGCAGCGGTGTGCTTGGTGTAATGGCAGCTCCCAGAGTGGAAGGACCGTGCCAGGGCAGCGTTGTGCCTGGTGGAATGGCAGCTCCCTGAGTGGAAGGGCTGCGCGTGGGCAGCTGCGTGCCTGGTGGAATGGAAGCTCCCTGAGTGGAAGTGCAGTGCCAGGGTAGCGGTGTGTCTGGTTAAATGGAAGCTCCCTGAGTGGAAGGGCCTTGCAAGGACAGTGGTCTACCTGGTGGAATGGCAGCTCGCTGAGTGGAAGGGCCCTGAGAGGGCAGCGATGTGCCTGGTGGAATGGCAGCTCCCTGAGTGGAAGGACCATGCCAGGGCAGCAGTGTGCCTGGTGTAAAGGCAGCTCACTGAGTGGAAGGACCGTGCGAGGGCAGCTGCGTGCCTGGTGGAATGGCAGCTCCCTGAGTGGAAGGACCGTGCCAGGGCAGCGGTGCGCCTGGGAGAATGGCAGCTCCCTGAGTGGAAGGGCCGTGCCAGGGCAGCGGTTGGCCTGGTGGAATGGCAGCTCCCTGAGTGGAAGGGCAGTGCCAGGGCAGCGGTGTGCCTGGTGGAATGGCAGCTCCCTGAGTGGAAGGGCTGTGCGAGGGAAGGGGTGTGCCTGGTGGAATAGCTGCTCCCTGTGTGGAAGGACCGTGCCAGGGCAGCGGTGTGCCTGGTGGAATGGCAGCTCCCTGAGTGGAAGGGCCATAAGAGGGCAGCGGTGTGCCTGGTGGAAAGGCAGCTCCCTGAGTGGAAGAACCCTACGAGGGCAGCGGTATGCCTGGTGGAATGGCAGCTCCCTGAGTGGAAGGGCCGTGCGAGGGAAGGGGTGTGACTGGTGGAATGGCAGCTTCCTGAGTGGAAGGGCCGTGTGAGGGAAGGGGTGTGCATGGTGGAATGGCAGCTCCCTGAGTGGAAGGACCGTGCCAGGGCAGCGGTGTGCCTGGTGGAATGGCAGCTCCCTGAGTGGAAGGACCGTGCCAGGGCAGCGGTGTGCCTGGTGGAATGCAGCTCCCTGAGTGGAAGGGCCATGCCAGGGCACCGGTGTGCCTGGTGGAATGGCAGCTCCCTGAGTGGAAGGGCCGTGCGAGGGAAGGGGTTTGTCTGGTGGAATGGCATCTCCCTGACTCGAAGGGCCGTGCCAGGGCAGCGGTTGGCCTGGTGGAATGGCAGCTCCCTGAGTGGAAGGGCAGTGCCAGGGCAGCGGTGTGCCTGGTGGAATGGCAGCTCCCTGAGTGGAAGGGCTGTGCGAGGGAAGGGGTGTGCCTGGTGGAATAGCTGCTCCCTGTGTGGAAGGACCGTGCCAGGGCAGCGGTGTGCCTGGTGGAATGGCAGCTCCCTGAGTGGAAGGGCCGTAAGAGGGCAGCGGTGTGCCTGGTGGAAAGGCAGCTCCCTGAGTGGAAGGACCGTACGAGGGCAGCGGTATGCCTGGTGGAATGGCAGCTCCCTGAGTGGAAGGGCCGTGCGAGGGAAGCGGTGTGACTGGTGGAATGGCAGCTTCCTGAGTGGAAGGGCCGTGTGAGGGAAGGGGTGTGCATGGTGGAATGGCAGCTCCCTGAGTGGAAGGACCGTGCAAGGGCAGCGGTGTGCCTGGTGGAATGGCAGCTCCCTGAGTGGAAGGACCGTGCCAGGGCAGCGGTGTGCCTGGTGGAATGCAGCTCCCTGAGTGGAAGGGCCATGCCAGGGCACCGGTGTGCCTGGTGGAATGGCAGCTCCCTGAGTGGAAGGGCCGTGCGAGGGAAGGGGTGTGTCTGGTGGAATGGCATCTCCCTGACTGGAAGGGCCGTGCCAGGGCAGCGGTGTGCCTGGTGTAATGGCAGCTCCCTGAGTGGAAGGACCGTGCCAGGGCAGCGTTGTGCCTGGTGGAATGGCAGCTCCCTGAGTGGAAGGGCTGCGCGAGGGCAGCTGCGTGCCTGGTGGAATGACAGCTCCCTGAGTGGAAGGGCCGTGCCAGGGTAGCGGTGTGTCAGGTTAAATGGCAGCTCCCTGAGTGGAAGGGCCTTGCGAGGACAGTGGTCTACCTGGTGGAATGGCAGCTCGCTGAGTGGAAGGGCCGTGAGAGGGCAGCAGTGTGCCTGGTGGAATGGCAGCTCCCTGAGTGGAAGGACCATGCCAGGGCAGCAGTGTGCCTGGTGTAAAGGCAGCTCCCTGAGTGGAAGGACCGTGCGAGGGCAGCTGCGTGCCTGGTGGAATGGCAGCTCCCTGAGTGGAAGGACCGTGCCAAGGCAGCGGTGTGCCTGGGGGAATGGCAGCTCCCTGAGTGGAATGGCCGTGCCAGGGCAGCGGTGGGCCTGGTGGAATGGCAGCACCCTGAGTGGAAGGGCCGTGCCAACGCAGCGGTGTGCCTGGTGGAATGGCAGCTCCCTGAGTGGAAGGGCTGTGCGAGGGAAGGGGTGTGCCTGGTGGAATAGCAGCTCCCTGTGTGGAAGGACCGTGCCAGGGCAGCGGTGTGCCTGGTGGAATGGCAGCTCCCTGAGTGGAAGGGCCATAAGAGGGCAGCGGTGTGCCTGGTGGAATGGCAGCTCCCTGAGTGGAAGGACCGTACGAGGGCAGCGGTGTGCCTGGTGGAATGCAGCTCCCTGAGTGGATGGGAAGTGCTAGGCCAGCTGCGTGCCTGGTGGAATGGCAGCTCCCTGAGCGGATGGGCTGTGCGAGGCCAGCTGTGTGCCTGGTGGAATGGCAGCTCCCTGAGTGGAAGGACCGTGCCAGGGCAGCCGTGTGCCTGGTGGAATGGCAGCTCCCTCAGTGGAAGGGCCATTCCAGGGCAGCGGTGTGCCTGGTGGAATGCCAGCTCCCTGAGTGGAAGGGCATGCGAGGCCAGCTGCGTGCCTGGTGGAATGGAAGCTCCCTGAGTGGAAGGGCTGTGCAAGGCCAGCTGCATGCCTTGTGGAATGGCAGCTCCCTGAGTGGAAGGACCGTGCCAGGGCAGCGGTGTGCCTGTTGGAATGGCAGCTCCCTGAGTGGAAGGGCCGTGCCAGGGCAGCGGTGTGCCTGGTGGAATGGCAGCTCCCTGAGTGGAAGGGCTGTGCGAGGCCAGCTGCATGCCTGGTGGAATGGCAGCTCCCTGAGTGGAAGGGCCATGCGAGGCCAGCTGCATGCCTGGTGGAATGGCAGCTCCCTGAATGGAAGGACCGTGCCAGCGCAGCAGTGTGCCTGGTGGAATGGCAGCTCTCTGAGTGGAAGGGCCGTACGAGGGCAGCGGTGTGCCTGGTGGAATGGCAGCTCTCTGAGTGGAAGGACCGTGCCAGGGCAGCAGTGTGCCTGGTGGAATGGCAGCTCCCTGAGTGGAAGGGCCGTGCGAGGGCAGCTGCGTGCCTGGTGGAATGGCAGCTCCCTGAGTGGAAGGACCGTGCCAGGGCAGCGGTGTGCCTGGGAGAATGGCAGCTCCCTGAGTGGAAGGGCCGTGCCAGGGCAGCGCTGTGCCTGGTGGAATGGCAGCTCCCTGAGTGGAAGGGCCGTGCCAGGGCAGCGGTGCCTGGTGGAATGGCAGCTCCCTGAGTGGAAGGGCCGTGAGAGGGAAGGGGTGTGTCTGGTGGAATGGCAGCTCCCTGAGTGGAAGGACCGTGCCAGGGCAGCGGTGTGCCTGGTGGAATGGCAGCTCCCTGAGTGGAAAGGCCGTACGAGGGCAGCGGTGTGCCTGGTGGAATGGCAGCTCCGTGAGTGGAAGGAACGTGCCAGGGCAGCGGTGTGCCTGGTGGAATGGCAGCTCCCTGAGTGGAAGGGCGGTACGAGGGCAGCGGTGTGCCTGGTGGGATGGCAGCTCCCTGAGTGGAAGGACCGTGCCAGGGCAGCGGTGTGCCTGGTGGAATGGCAGCTCCCTGAGTGGAAGTACCGTGCCAGGGCAGCGGTGTGCCTGGTGGAATGGCAGCTCCCTGAGTGGAAGGACGGTGCCAGGGCAGCGGTGTGCCTGGTTGGATGGCAGCTCCCTGAGTGGAAGGACCGTGCCAGGGCAGCGGTGTGCCTGGTGGAATGGCAGCTCCCTGAGTGGAAGGACCGTGCCAGGGCAATGGTGTGCCTGGTGGAATGGCAACTCCCTGAGTGGAAGGACCGTGCCAGGGCAGCGGTGTGCCTGGTGGAATGGCAGCTCCCTGAGTGGAAGGACCGTGCCAGGGCAGCGGTGTGCCTGGTGTAATGCTAGCTCCCTGAGTGGAAGGGCCGTGCGAGGAAAGGTGTGTGCCTGGTGGAATGGCAGCTCCCTGAGTGGAAGGCCCGTGCCAGGGCAGCGGTGTGCCTGGTGGATTTGCAGCTCCCTGAGTGGAAGGGCGCGTGAAGCCAGCTGCGTACCTCGTGGAATGGCAGCTCCCTGAGTGGAAGGGCCATGCGAGGCCAGCTGCATGCCTGGTGGAATGGCAGCTCCCTGAGTGGAAGGATCGTGCTAGGGCAGCGGTGTGCCTGTTGGAATGGCAGCTCCCTGAGTGGAAGGGCCGTGCCAGGTCAGCGGTGTGCCTGGTGGAATGGCAGCTCCCTGAGTGGAAGGGCCGTGTGAGGCCAGCTGCATGCCTGGTGGAATAGCAGCTCCCTGAGTGGAAGGGCCGTGCGAGGCCAGCTGCATGCCTGGTGGAATGGCAGCTCCCTGAGTGGAAGGACCGTGCCAGCAAAGCAGTGTGCCTGGTGGAATGGCAGCTCTCTGAGTGGAAGGACCGTGCCAGGGCATCAGTGTACCTAGTGGAATGGCAGCTCCCTGAGTGGAAGGGCCCGGCGAGGGCAGCTGCGTGCCTGGTGGAATGGCAGCTCCCTGAGTGAAAGGACCGTGCCAGGGCAGCGGTGTGCCTGGTTGAATGGCAGCTCCCTGAGTGGAAGGGCCATGCGAGGGAAGGGGTGTGCCTGGTGGAATGGCAGCTCCCTGAGTGGAAGGGCCGTGCCAGGGCAGCGGTGTGCCTGGTGGAATGGCAGCTCCCTGAGTGTAAGGGCCGTGCCAGGGCAGCGGTGCGCCTGGTGGAATGGCAGCTCCCTGAGCGGAAGGGCCGTACGAGGGCAGCGGTGCGCCTGGTGGAATGGCAGCTCCCTGAGTGGAAGGACCGTGCCAGGGCAGCGGTGTACCTGGTGGAATGGTAGCTCCCTGAGTGGAAGGACCGTGCCAGGGCAGCAGTGTGCCTGGTGGAATGGCAACTCCCTGAGTGGAAGGACGGTGCCAGGGCAGCAGTGTGCCTGGTGGGATGGCAGCTCCCTGAGTGGAAGGACTGTGCCAGGGCAGCGGTGTGCCTGGTGGAATGGCAGCTCCCTGAGTGGAAGGGCCGTGCCAGGGCAGCGGTATGCCTGGTGGAATGGCAGCTCCCTGAGTGGAAGGGCCGTGCGAGGGAAGGGGTGTGACTGGTGGAATGGCAGCTCCCTGAGTGGAAGGGCCGTGTGAGGGAAGGGGTATGCATGGTTGAATGGCAGCTCCCTGAGTGGAAGGACCGTGCCAGGGCAGCGGTGTGCCTGGTGGAATGGCAGGTTCCTGAGTGGAAGGGCCGTGCCAGGGCACCGGTGTGCCTGTTGGAATGGCAGCTCCCTGAGTGAAAGGACCGTGCCAGTGCAGCGGTGCGCCTGGTGGAATGGCTGCTCCTTGAGTGGAAGGACCGTGCCAGGGCAGCGGTGTGCCTGGTGGAATGGCAGCTCCCTGAGTGGAAGGACCGTGCCAGGGCAGCGGTGTGCCTGGTGGGATGGCAGCTCCCTGAGTGGAAGGACTGTGCCAGGGCAGCGGTGTGCCTGGTGGAATGGCAGCTCCCTGAGTGGAAGGGCCGTGCCAGGGCAGCGGTATGCCTGGTGGAATGGCAGCTCCCTGAGTGGAAGGGCCGTGCGAGGGAAGGGGTGTGCCTGGTATAATGGCTGCTCCCTGAGTGGAAGCACCTTGCCATGGCAGCTGTGTGCCTGGTGGAATGGCAGCTCCCTGAGTGGAAGGACCTTGCCAGGGCAGCGGTGTGCCAGGTGGAATGGCAGCTCCCTGAGTGGAAGGACCGTGCGAGGCCAGCTGCGTGCCTGGTGGAATGGCAGCTCCCTGAGTGGAAGGACCGTGCGAGGCCAGCTGCGTGCCTGGTGGAATGGCAGCTCCCTGAGTGGAAGGACCGTGCCAGGGCAGCGATGTGCCTGGTGGAATGGCCGCTCCCTGTGCTCGTCGAGGAGCATTCACTGAGTGGGTGAACTTGAGACTACTTGTCAAATATTCACGAACAATGTCTTGAAATTGTTGCTAAAGGAAAGCTTCGGTGAGTGCTTACAAAATGAATAAAATATATGTACAGTTTTGGCAGCAAAGAGCGCTGTTTGATATTTTATTTCATGCTGCTGGGAAGAGACTCTCAGAACTTCATGTGAGACGAAAAACTCTAGGCTCCAATACAGGAGAGGTTGATGTTGGTACTGAGTTGTCTAATGGTGAATTGATGTCATTTTTATTATTTACTATCTAATAAAGCACAAGCCACATACACAAGTCCTTTGTATACATTTTTTTATTTTAAAAAAATGTATTAAAATGATTTAGTTTGCAGTTCATCTTTAAGAAATGTGTCCATAATCTTATTCCAAAAGTGGAAAATTATAAAAATCATTTTTTTTTTCCTGGCCCAACAGGATCCGGGCCTATCTATCTTCTGGGCTCACGGTTTTGTATCCGTTCTCAAAATAAGCCCTGCAACCTTTCTCTCGTGTTGAAGAGCAGGACAGTTATGAGGTGGTACAGAGTTTCTGTCGCGTCATGGTTTTTACAAGCTCTGCAGAAGTGCGCCCTGGTGTCTTTGTGAGTTATACTCGCTAGTCTTGCTCTTGGGAGAATATTTATTCATAGTTTCATGAATAGCGTTCTTGTCCCTTTGTCTGGGAAAAGGAACAGATATGGTGGTAGTTCGTTAATCGCTCTCACTTCTATTTCAGAAACCAGGTTGTCTTCATATCGGTTTTTATGTTCAATGGTGTTTCTTCAGTCATTTAGCATGATCTTTTTCTTAGCGCTTTGCAGTCTCTGCTGTAGCATTTCTGGATCTATTTCTATTTCTTGTATGTGTACATTTATAAATATGCAGACCTGCATGTTGCATGTTGCCAGTGAAGATATGACAACTACCTCGAACGCCTTTCAAAATCATTGAACCTTTCACCCTACCTGACATCTCATCACAACAGACAGAAACAACACTGAAACTGCACAGTCTAACACAAGGGAGATGATCACAAAGACACGTCCCTCGACCCTTAATTAAATACACACCACAGATGCATCAATTTTAGTCCCCACATTCTCCTGAAGACTAATCATTGAGGCCATACAAATGGGGAAAGGGCGCTATATAAATGCTGAATACAATACAATACAATGCAATCTGATGCCCGGATACCCAGATACCACAACCACACAAACATTATGCGTTAGCAACGCGGAGTGCACATTCACCACAGCCCCAGACAGCTCCCAAAATATCATGACCTTCAATATGACAAGGGGCATTCTGATCCATACACCGCGAATATGAAGGGAAGCAATCTCGCCCTTCTCCTCTATTCCTGGTGACCCACTCGCATGCCACCTTATTTCCTCATAAAAACCTAAAACCTGACAAACTATATCATGTAAATAACCTTGGGTAAAATCCAACCAGGGCAAGGAATTTAACATAAACACTGAACACAGTAGAATAATAGCAGGCTACCTTCTGAAACCAAGTGCCATGGTGAAACATCATGGCTCAAGAAACATGGACCACCCGAGGTATTTACTTGCTTGCAGATAGAAAGGACACCACGAGTTCGCTCTTCGAGTAGATGATGAACGTTGCGGGTGCCAACATGGATCCTGGAAAGGCATGCCTGGAGGTTTTTGTACTTCTTGTCACTTTGGACATGACGTGTTCCTAGTTCCAAAGATGCCCAGACATGCTTCAGACCTTTACATTCCCCCCGAGAAGATGACAATGAGAACCTTCATGAACTGCCCTGTGGGCCAGACAGTCAACATTTGGCCTGTGCAGAAAGAAGTAGCCTGTGCAGCTGCCTCAGCGGATGGGCAATCTGGTCGCCAAAACCACTAGCCTGGCTACGGTGTGAATCATTGTCCTCAGGGAGAATGAGTGGATTTAGGGCAGATCAGCAAAGACTGAGGTTTCTAAAGCAATATGGTCGATGACCAGAGCTTGCATTAACATGATGCATTTCTGGATGGAACAAATGCGCGGAAAAGCACGAATCAAGCCAACAAATTAAAGACTTAACAGAGGAGATGTAATGCTGACAGTAGCCACTGCCTCCTACCTGCTCATTTCCTGCACAGATCCACTCCCTCTTGACTGGACTGACCACACTGCGATCCGTTTACTCTTATGACATATCATTGCCACATAAAAGCCAGGCTAAATGACCAGTGATTTAATGCTGCTCTTTCAAGAACTTTGCACTAGACACCCTAGAGGCAACTTTTGTAACATTACCCATCACAGATGCTGACACATTCAATCACTCTACCAAGGAGGTGGCCTGTGCTCATGCACCCCTAATGGCTAAACACGCCAAAGCCAAACTATCCGTACTTGGGTGCACACCAGAGCTCGCCCCCAATCAGCACTGCATCAGATGGTTAGAAAAGCAGTAGCACAAACCCTGCAGCGGAGAGGATCGCACTTCCCCAGATCCATGTGCCCAATGGTGAGACATGATCTTAAATTCTAGCATTTCTTACTAAACCTACACCATTGAGGCAGCCTCAAAAAGGAGCACAGTCTTATTCGAAGATGTTAAGCACCGTGCCAATCCCACACACGACCTCAAAGTGACGCCTTCACAAGGAAAATGTGTTGGATTCAATACCTTCTTAATAAATAAAATTAACAATATCAGAACTCTCATCAGCATCTCCAAGGTGGACAAAGTTCTAATTTCCATCCCCGCCCCCCTGTACAATCTCCCCTTGGACCAACTTCACGCTAGCTGTAACTCAATCTTAAAGGCTCCAGTACATCAACCGCCTCCCTCCCTGCTTGGCCACCTCCATACCTGGATGTCGAAATCCTACCTTAAGCTTAACCCCACCAGGACCAAACGCATCCTCATTGGTCCCCTTGCAAAACAACAGCACGTCCAAAAGTATCTTGATAATGTGCAACTGGAAGGATTCACCTTGGAGTTGGCAGACTCAGTCGAATCCATAGGCTTCATCGTTGACAGTAGCCTCTTCTTCCAATAGCATATAGTAAAAATAAAACACATTTGGCCTGGCTACAGGTCGCCACTTGCCTCGCCACTCTTCCTCCCATAGAACCTCTGCACTGTGGTTCAGGCTTTCCAATTTGATGGGGCAAACACCCTCTTAACCATGCTCCCAGTCATGCATCCGGACCCCCTGAAGGCTGTCCACCACGCCATAGCCCACCTCATTATCGGTGCCTGAAAATTCAACTACATCTCTGCCTCCCTGTGTGACCTTCACTGGCAGGGTCCTATTAAAAAAGAGCTTATATAATCTACAAAGCATTTTTAAATGGCACCTCACATATCTGGCGGCTAAACCCCACACCTCTGGAGGCTCTCACACCTCCAAAAGCAAATCCATCGAAAGGTTGAAGTCAAACCTAGCCTGCAAAGAGAAGACCCAAGAACAGTCTTGTACCATGCCCCGTCACTCTGAATGTCAATTCCACTGCAAGTTTGGAACGCCCCAAGCATCCTGCAGTTCTATAAAACACGTGCCTCTTCCATCAACACCTCCCGCCGACATGCTGTACTTTCACCAACAGTACTGTTCTACTGTTTTAAAATGTCATGCACAACGCTGGCTTCTACACATTGTGAAGTGCTCCACTGCTCTCGAGCTGGGTTTATGCTACAAATGAAAAATGAAAAAATAAATACTGACAGCAGCCTGTTTCAACACTCATATTTCAATGGGAAAAGTAAAAGAAAGATTGAGGGAAAAAAAAGCAACTCAGCCCTGGGCATCTTCATCTTCCGAAATGTGTTCAGCGTCCAACACTCAATCCCCAGAATGCACTGCTTCAGCACTGGAAAATCCTCCACCCACACCATGCATGCCATCAGCATACCTGTGCACGGAAATGTCAAAACTATTGATCAGATCTACCAGCTGCGCCATATTGGTGTCAAATAATCATTAACACTGTTACCTTTCAACGTTCTCCTGCGTGGCCATGGCGTCCAAAACCCATGTCCGCGTGGCTGGCTGTGCAGTATCACACGGTTGCCTTAGAAACTGTAAAGAAAGTTTGGCAGCTTTATGGCATTTAGTGGCAAATGAAGGATACATTGGTTTCGCTGACATTTCATGGTTCCAGAAGAGAATGTATGTGCCCAAATCTGAAGGAACAAGAATGATTTGGGATTGCATCTACTCAAAATGTAGCATCTAGTCAAAATAATAAACAATTGAGAACAAAGGAATAACTTATTGATTGACTAAGGATATTTCTATTCAGGGGTTGCGTCCACATATTTCTCAATGTTATATGGAAATAAAAAGGCAGTAATTGTAATTGTAATTGTTTATTTGTAAAGCGCTTATACATAAGTGAAGTGCTTCAAAGTGTTTCAAAGCGGGAAGGGAGCAAGGGAAATACTGTCATCTTTCTTAGGCCTTGAAGATTCCAAAATGTTGTAAAAACAATAACCAGCATACTAGGCCAGAGGCATTTCTACTAGTGAAGTGCATGACAGAGAGTATGGAGTGCAGGGGGCTGAGGGGAAGGACCTACAGAGCAATAAATAAACTACCATACTAGGCCTGGCGACATTTCAGATTGATTAGTGGTTGGTCATCTAATGCGCCTTTGCATGAGTATTTCAGGCACAACCAAGCTGGGGAGAGGAGACAGCGTGAGGACATGACGGACAAACTTTCTAGGCATAGTACATTCAAGTTCGAGCAAGTGCACAGACAAGAAGTGCGAGGGAGGGGGGGACAAGTGCGCACAGTCCAGCAGGGCCTGGGTTACCCCTCTTATGGAACATATTCCGATTGCAGTAGTGCCAAGCAGAGTGCAGAGGCCCATAGGCAAGTGCAGGACTGGTGGGGCAGCCTCGGATCTGTGAGGCTCTGTAGGTGCACCAGGCAAACAGCCAGCGAACTGACCAAGTTGGGGAAGAGAAAAAAGACGGGAAGCAGGAGAGAAGAGAAAGCAAGTTAGCAGGGGAGAGGGAGAGGGAGAGAGAAAGAGGAAGGTCTTGAGGAGTTTCCGGAACTTGAGGAGGTCTGGATCAAGATTAAGAGAGGCAGGGAGGGTGTTCCAGAGGGAGGCCCCCGCAGAGGATAATGATCTACGCCAAATCTCTTTTTGGAAAAACAGCTCAACCGCAGAGTGTTGAAGCAGGCCGAGTGGAGGGCTCTAGCAGGAGAGTATTTAGGAAGAGAGCATTGTAGATAGTAAGGGCCGGGCCTCGGAAAGCCTTAGGAATTATGTAGAGGGACTGGAACTTGATCCTTGCAGCCACGTGAAGCCATTGGAGGGATTTCAACGCCGGAGAGATGTGGTCACTGGGCTTGAGGACAAGGATTTGTCTTGTGGTTCTGTTCTGGATAGGTTGAAGAGGTCAGAGAGTTGAAGTAGGGAAATTGAGAAAGAGACTGTTGCAGTAGTCCAGTCTGGAGAGAACCAGGGCTCCGGAGATGGTGAGCCTCTGGGGGAAGGTGAGAAAGGGTATAATACCTCTGAGGAGGTGCAGTTGGGAGTGGGACTTTTTGGACATGTCCGAGAAGGTAGAAGAGAAGGAGAGAGTAGAGTCGTAGATGACCCCCAGATTTTTTGCCTCACTGGTGGGTTAGGGCACAGGACCAAGGGAGACTGGCCAGAGTGAAAGAGGGAAAGCTGGAGCAGGAGTCCCAATGAGGACAATCTTTGTCTTACTGGCATTAAGATAGAGATCATCAGCACACCAGGACTGAATTGCAGACATACAGTCAGGAATGAGTGTGGAGGAGGAAGAGGCCAAGGGTAGCCTAAAAGAGAGCTGTGTGTCATCCACATAACACTGAAAGTTGGAGGTGCAGGCAGAGATCTTCTGGGCCAGGGGGCCATGTAGACATTGAAAAACCAGGGGGATAGATTGGATCCTTGGGGGACACCACAAGTAGAGAGAGTATGTGGGGTGCATTTAAAGGCCCCATACAGGAGTCCTTTTCACCTGAACAGCACTGCAACCAAAAACGGCCCTGCGTTGCTTTCCCTTTCACATGAACAGCAGCATTTAAACACTGCAACCAAAAATGGCCCTGCTTTGCTTTCCCTGTCACATGAATGACAAGAAGTTAAACACTACAACCAAAAACAGCCTGGCTTTTGCTTATATTGCACATGAGTGGCAAGAATTTAAACACTGCAAACAAAAATGGCCTAGCTTTTTCTTTTGTTTCATGTCAAATTAAAGAACCATGTTGAAAGGGGCCTACCCATCATCATCTATGGACAAGCAGCAGTGTAATTCACCCAGAAGGAGGAATCAAAGAATCCTGTGACATGCAAGACAGGATTTTTAAACATTAAAAGCAAAAATGGCCTACACATGTTTTTGCAAATAAAAACATGTTTAAAAAGCCATAATGGAAAAAGATACTGTCAAGAAAGCAAACATGATTTGGGGGGTGACCAAAGCAAATCTATATTATGTTTAACTACAAAACTCCAGTGACATATGGAGAGACACTTCAGGAAAAACCTGTTGTGGCTGAGGGCAGGAACTTCACAATTAAAAGCTCCACTTCCAGCTGGAGGTCACACCTCCCAGCGAACAACCCTGCACTAAAATGTGATTCTGCGGGAGGCATCATAATTCCCTGTTCTGCAGACATGATGGTGGGAGCCCAGAGAATTCAAAGACGGCAATCCTTAGCTAAAACATGACACAAAGGTGCGAGTTCTTGTGGCACACACTTCAGAGAGCAAACTGCCAATTTCAAAAAGACTCATAAAAAAAACTCTGGTGACAGGCTGAGCCCAGGAAGACAGATGGCTGTGGGGGATGACGCAGCCCTCCCATATGTGACAGACACTCCAATTTGATATTAAAAGACTGATTTTGTTTTAGGCACTTTGTGCAGCCATCAAACTTGATTTTATGCCGTTTTTCTTGTAAATTTCAGGCGGTTTTTAGGATCTAAATTGCATTTAGCTGTGACTCTGGGAACTGTAATGGCCAGTTAGATTAAGTTTCTGTCTGATCTGAACATGTGACAATTGAAATAATTGGTGAAAAGGTGGAAAATGAAATTAGGAACATGCTTGAGAATTTACATATGCATAATTGTACATTTTATGAAAATGCAAAAAATGTGCCACATGGACATGCTACATCACACGGATTTGGCAGTTGGCTTATCTAATTCCCCATAACCAGCTCAAACGGAATATATGTGTTATATGGTGGTAGCTAGTAAAATTATGAAGTTCTGATACATAACTAATTTTTGGCATAAAGGTGAAATGAGTACAAAGGATGATGAAAACATGGGAAGAGACAGATGGTGCTCTGCTTCCGTAAACTAATCCTGACTTGGGGCAGAGAGAGAGAGAGAAACTCTCCAATCTTGGAGGCAGGGATAATCAGAAGGTACTTCCCCTTAGTTATTGATGTCATTTCTGCTATATCAAGGGAACTGTACTAGGACTCAGGAACACAAAAACCAAGGAGACAGAAAAGGAGGGCAGTGTTAGGACTCCAGGTTTGCCTTGGTCCCTTCGGCAGCACTGCAGGTGCTGGGGACGCATTGGAGTGTCTTTCTTCTCTTATTCCAAGATGGCGCCTGGGACCGCCATCAGCATGCTAGCTTCTGGCTACCTTCCTCGAGTGACTCTGCCTACTGCTGTAGTAGGAAACAGTTATCAGCATTGGGAGTCCTGCTGTACCCGCATCACTTCTCCTCAGTACGGACGCTTCATAAGTTTGACCACTAGGCTACTCCTTATCTGTCCTCTTATCTGTTTCTGCATCTGTGTGTTTAACTGTCATGTTTTCACGTCTTGGAAGCTTATGCGGACGCTCGATACTTTCCTCGCGAAGCACTGCGTAAGGCTCATTCTTCCGGGAACGCTACTCCGTTACCCAGCAACGGTACTACTCTCTTTGGCTTTCATATACATGCAAGCGCATTTGATTTTATAATATATTCACACTCAAATCTCATTTCAGATCGAAGTCTCACCTCCAACATTCACGATTGCGAGACTTCTACGTGGTGAAGGTATGACGTCAGAAGAACAATAGCACATCTTCATCTAAAATCACTAGCCGATATTTATGTATGTTCCTGTTTTCAGTTTTACAGAATACAGGTTATTCTCCCTCCAAATAGCGTAACCCAGAAGGGACTACCTTATGTAGACACGCATACTTCAAAACAAAGTTAGGAAGCTCCTTGCTTTGTCACATACTACTTCTAAAGGTTCTGTTTCTTATGCTCTGTTTCCTTCTGTTCAGACTAGGCTTCTCTCACTGATACAGACGGATTGCACTGCACATTCACCTGCAGACTACATAGGTACTTGCTTTCTCCTTTTTTTCTTAATTAACTCTTCCCCTAAAAACCTACATGCTAAGCTTCTGTTTCTACACTCCAGGTAACTGCCATCATTCTGAATTTCCGTCAGCTCTTTGAACTCGTCCGCCAGCAAAATTAACCGAAGACCACGGCAGTCCAGGGTCCACGACAGTCCAGTTTCTTTTTCCCCTGAGGGTTTTCATGGGGGACCATGGTTATCCTATGCTGTATATCAGCAGGAATCACTCAGGTCGCTCAGGGGGATTCTTTCAGCACATCAGTTGGTCCGTACTGATCCAGGTTAGTCACATTCATACTTAAGGTACTCAGTGATCAATTTGTATACACGGTTAGTATCAGAAATAACAGACAGAGAGAAGGCTGCTGCACCATACCATATTTGAGAGTGCAGTGACCAGGCGCCTTGCCCTGTCTGTCCAGAGTGTCCTGAGATTCAGCTGGCTTTCCTGATTCCTAAACCAAGGCTTGCTATGTAAGTAGCCTATAATCCCAGCCGTAAATTGCACAAACCCTTCATTTTGTATTAGTACATCCAATGTTTCCCATTGAAAACTCCAACTGTCCTTGTAGTCCAGTCATCTCTCCATAGAAGAATCTCTGTTTTGCCTGTCTATGTTAGTATATCCCCATTATAAACCCTGCATTTGTATGTGTATATCCTTAGTATTTTTGTAAGTAAATCACTTAATTGGGCCATTGAAATTAACGGATTAAGATAGTTGCAATTCGAAATCCACAACCTTGTTCCTGGTGTTTTTATTTAATTGTTATAGTCATTAACGTGTTGCCCCAACATAATTATTCCCATTGTGAGCTGAAAATCGAATGTATCAGTGTATTGTGTGCATTACCAAACAAATTCCTATCTGCATCTGTCAGCTTAAATCCCAACTGGTTTCATTAGCGTGAGCAATCCCTTTGCATAAGTCTACCTGTTATGAGCCTCTGTCCTTGTCAATGAAAACCGATTTCCCTATTGTAAGCTAAACCCCTTTCCCACAGCCTACCTGCCATTTTAAGCCTCAGTGTAAATGAATTTCCATTTGCCACAGTAGTTTCCCTTTGCATTTGCTTTCTGCCCAAAAACGATTTTCCTACTCCATTTCTATTTCCCTGGTGTGCTGATTAGTATTCTCTAAAAATGTGCCTATCTCCTACGTGTAAGCAATACAAATTGTCTTGTATTCTGTCCTTTAGCAGTTATGAGAAACAGTAAAAACCCATTCTTCCATGTTGCTCTAAAAACGGGGTTTCCCTTTCTTTGCTGGCTTCCCATCTTGTGGTGATGGGCTTTACCCCAAAACCGATGTTCCCCCTATATTCCAACTGCTTGCCAATGCCTTCCATTCAAAGGAATGAAGTTTAATTGAGGTTTGGGGGTGAGTGTTGCAGGGGGGAGTGCTAAACTGTAGGTGCTATCACGTTGTGGTAAATTGTTCTTTTTCTGTTCTGCCATTAAATACTGTAATCAATTGTCATAGTATACATTAACCTGGTTGTTCTGTAGAGATTATTGTATTTTGTGTTGCCCCAACTTTGGTGGTTGCTGTATTTTGATTATTTTCCTTTTCCATTAAATAATAAATTGATAAATACCTTATTGATACGCACTGGCCTGCTTCCTAGTCCATTTTGAGACGGGGTGTTTGTGGAGGTTGGGTGCGAGACGGGTTGGAAGCCTACTCAAAAAGAATCCGTAGATATTAAAAATCAAAAGCATTTTATTTTGCGCCACATTCATTGTACGGGAAGGAGTTCCCTAGCTGACGTGTACCGTGTAATAAACCTGTGACAAGTGATAGCACAGAGAAAGGACCCAAGTTCCATCTGTGAAGGACAGTCAGAGAGAAAGGACGCTAGCCACGCCAGGGCCTGATCTGTGGTGCACAGGGTATCATGGAGACGGGAGTTCAGGATGTTGTGGTTTACCATATCAAAAGCAGAGGAGAGGTCAAGAAGAATGAGGACAGTGGGAGAGTTAGAGCCGAGGTTTGAGTGCAGGTCTTCACGGGTGTTCAGAAGAGCAGTTTCCGTGCCTCTGGATGCTATAAAGCCAGACTGATGGGCATGGAGACAACCAACAGATTCAATGTGGAGGGTAAGCTCAGAGGGGGCCAACTTCTCCAGGAGTTTGCCCAGGAAAGGAGTGATAGAGATCGGGCAATAGTTTGCCAGAATAGAAGGGCCGGCAGAGGGTATTTTGAGCAGAGGGTGTACAAGAGAATGCTTGAGAGAAGTGGGGAACACTCCAGTGGTGAAGGAGAGGTTGCAGAGGTCTGCCAAGACTGGAACTAGAGAATCAATGTTGTCCTTGATGGTTTTGGAGGGGCAAGGGTCCACCTGTTTTGAAGAGGCTTTCATAGACGGGACTTTTCTAGAAACCTCCTCAGTTGTGACAGGGGAGATGGAGGAGAGTAGAGGGGGTGTGATGGAGGCGGCCGAGGGGGGCCTAAGAGATGACTGTGCACAAGTGGGTGCGGAGGAGAGAGTATGGGGAAAAGGTGTTATTGGTAAGGGGATTCCTCATCTCACCCTCTGGTGTCCCACTTCCACCCCGAGGACCCCTCATCCAGGTGATCCTCCCACACTGGTCCACCCCCAGGAACTGGTTCCAATAGCGATGGCCGTGAACTGACCACCTGGATGACATATCCCCGAGGACTAATGGGTAAGACACTTTCAGGTTTCTCACAGTTGTGAAGTTACAATCAGCAAAAGCTAATTGGCTAATGAATACAAAGCACACAGTGTAGATGAACTAGTGCATTTTCACACTGGGGTGTGGGGGGAGAAGTCGCACGACGACACCCACCCACTGGGTATCCTCCTGTGGCGTGAACCATACCCAGCAGACAACTATTTGTTTACAAACCTGACACACTTTATCTTGTTTCATGTTTCCTCTGTGTACCTCTTTCTTATCCTATTTCTTTCATTTTGAAGGATGCCACTTTTTTTCTATAAAACTCAACATGCGCATTCCTTCTATTTCTTGCTTACTCTTAAAGGCCATGCCTTCCTTACCACTCTACTTTTTTTTGTTCGCACTCCCAACAGAGGTCCATTGCCAGCAGGGCGCACTTTGATTTCTTCTGAAAGTCTTTATCTCCAGTTCACTCCTAACCAGGTTGATGGAGAGGTGGATTGCATAATGTGGCAGGTCCCAAATGTGAATATCTGCTCTCTGTTTTCCACACAGGGAATGGCATGCTACGGCTGGGTTTGGACCTTGCACGATCAGCAGTGCTCAGTGGCAGGGCCTGGAAGTGAGGGTATTTGCCTGCATACAGAGTATTACATAAGGATACAAGATGTTGTGGGGGGGCCCAAAGCTGGCCCCAAGAGGTGACAAGACATGCTGAGAAGATGAGAGTGCAGTAATGGGTATCCGGAATTGTTGCAGTATTCAGGCGGAGGGTGTTTCCAGGAAGCATACAAACAAGCTGTTAAGAGAGTGGTTGTGGCTCAGTGATGTGATTTGATCTATTGAGCATTTGGTAGGTGCCTATACAGAAGAATTGTGTTTCCAGGCACCACAAGACAAATGAGGGGGAAGCCGGGGAGTAAATACAATGGCAAAACAAAAAATATACAATTGTGGTCCTACTAGGTCTTGTGACATTCAGATGAGATGTGCAAGTGCAGTGAAGAGAAGTGGTCGGGTTAGGGAAGGGAGCAAGGTGTGGATAAGTGCGGTGGGAGCCCGTTGAGAATTGCCTTTTGGGAGTGCTGACAAAAAAAAGTAGAGTGGTAAGGAAGGCATGGCCTTTAAGAGTAAGCAAGAAATAGAAGAAATGCGCATGTTGAGTTTTATAGAAAAAAAGTGGCATCCTTCAAAATGAAAGAAATAGGATAAGAAAGAGGTACACGGAGGAAACATGAAACAAGATAAGGAGGTGGCCACTGGCTAAGTGCTAGGGTGGAGGAATCCCAGGCAGGATGCACAAACACCAGGCTGGGGGCCCGCATGGGCAGTGCTGAGCGGGCTGAGGGGTGCTGGTGTTGACTGGGTAGAGGGCCTGGGACCTGTGAGGTTCATGAATGTCCAGGCCGCCATTCTCAGCAGCAGTGGG
Source organism: Ambystoma mexicanum (assembly GCF_040938575.1). Lineage (NCBI taxonomy): Eukaryota > Metazoa > Chordata > Amphibia > Caudata > Ambystomatidae > Ambystoma > Ambystoma mexicanum. The sequence continues at coordinate 1,203,444,329 of NC_090934.1, read as the reverse complement.
GTGATTAGCAAGGAAGGGTAAGAGAGAAAGAGGTAGAGAAAAGAAGAGTTTTAAGAAGTTTCTGGAATTTAAGGAGGTCCTGCTCATGTCTGGGGGGGGAGGCAGTTCCAGAGAGAGGTGCCAACCAAAGCGGGAGATCTGCCCCCCACTCTCTGCTTAGAGAAGAATTTGACAAGCAGAGATTTGTAGTTAGAGGAGTGGAGAGTTCTAGTGGAGAGGTTTTTAGGGAGGGAAAGTTGGCGATAGCATGGTCCCAGGCCCCAGAAAGCCTTGTGGATGATGCAGAGGGCCTTCACCTTGATCCTCATGGCCACTGGAAGCCAGAGAAGAGATTTTAGGGCTGGTGAGATATAGTCCCTGGGATTGAGGACAAGGATAAGTCTTGCAGCCCTGTTCTGGATTAGCTGAAGGGGAGCGTAGGGAGGAAAGGAAGAGATTGAGGAAGAAGCTGTTGCAGTAATTGAGCCTGTAGGGGACCAGAGTTCTGGAGACATTGAGCTTCTGGACAAAGGTGAGGAAAGGGAGAATGCCTCTGATGAGGTGCAGCTGAAAGTGGGCCTTCTTGGCAAAGGTCAAGATATGAGGGATGAAGGCGAGAGTGAAGTTGAAGGTGAGCCCAAGACTTTTGGCCTGACGGAATGGTGAGGATAGAGGGCCCAAAGAGGATGGCCAGAGGATAGGAGGGAAACAGGGTGTAGGTGTCCCAATGAGAAGGATCTCCATCTTACTGGCATTAAGACAGAGAGTGTTAGCTGCACATCATGCCTGGATGGTGGTCAGACAATCAACAATGAAAGAGGAGGAAAAAGAGGTAGTAGAGGGAAGTGTGAAAGAAAGCTGTGTGTCATCAGCATAGTACTGGAAATGAGGAGAGGAGGAAATCAGATGAGCAAGAGAGGAGAGATAGGTATTGAATTGAACTGCCTTGGCAATAGGATAGGTGGAGGAGAAAGGGCCCAGTTGCAGCTGGGAAGGGCAGTAAGTGAGGAAAGAGATCAGCCAATCCAGTGCCCGTTCCATGATGCTAAGGTGCAGCAGAGCTATTTTATGAGGATTGTATGGTTGACCGAGTCAAAGGCAGAGGTGAGATTGAGAAAAAAGACAAACAGCACGGGGCTTAGAGTCGAGATTTGTCAGCATGTCTTCACGGGTGTTCAGCAGAGCAGTTTCCATGCATTTGGATGCCCAGAATCCAGATTGATAGTCATGGAGGCAACCAACAATTTTGGCATGAAGTATAAGTTGGGAGAGGACTAACTTCTCAAAGAGTATACCCAAGAAGGGGGTGGTGGACATAGGTCGATAGTTAGCCAGTGGGGAGAGGTAAGCAGATGTTTTTTTTAGAAGAGGATACACACCAGAGTGTTTGAGGGATAGTGGGAAAGAGCCAGTGGTGAAAGAATGGTTGCAGAAGTCAACAAGAGCCGGGGTGAGACGGGAGATGTTGTCCTTAATGGTTCTAGAGGAGCAGGGGAGTGCTTTTTTGGATTAGACCTTCATTGAACAGACAACTTTGGAGACATAATCAGGTGGTATGGGCAGGAGGCAGGAGAGTGTGGTGGGAGGAAGGGGAACCATGGGGCAGGAGAGCAGAAGCGGTAGTGGAAATTAGGGTAGTGGAGAGTGAGGACAGGATGTCCTGAGTCTTGGATGTGAAGTGGGAGGCCAGAGCAGTACAGAGAGCCTGGGAAGGAAGGAGAGAGGTGGAGACTGCCAATGGATTGGCGAGTTCCTTGCAGATTTTCACGCAAGCTGTGTTGATAATGGCTCCAGATATGTGGGCCTAGATGTGTGCCCTTTTCTTGGAGCGAATGGAAAAACGATATTGCCTTTGGAGAAGGCGACAGGCCAGTTTGTCAGAGGATGAACCCAAGGTCTGCACTTCCGTTTCAGAGAAGCTAGATCAGAGTTATACCAGCATTGCACTTGGAAGCAGGCTTCGGGCGGATCTTCATGACAGGGGCAAGGATGCCAAGGGTGTTAGAGATTGAGAGATGCCCTGTGTGCAACAAAAAGAGGGTAAAAAGAGAGAATTCCGAAGAAGGAACATTGATAGTGGGAAGTCTGGGGGTAGACACATTAGATCCCACAGCAAAAGCAGCAGCGATAAGATCTTACACAAACAGATAGAACAGATACAAAAAGGTCAGGAGTTTGAAATAAAGTGGTCCTAACTGTCCTCTTCTTCTTCCTCCTCATCATCATAAGTATGAGGAAGGAGAGTGGGGCGGCCGAACTGGAGATGGGCAGAGAAGGTGGGAGAGACATGTAAGAGCGATCTACCAGCAGACAGAAGTCAGAGGAGAAGCAAGAGGGGTGCATAGCAGCCGGGCGATGTGAGGAGAATCCATAGAATGGGTGGGCATTACCATCAGGTAAGGCTTGGCTTCCAGCCAATCAAATGGCAGAATGGCTGGAAGCCCACACAGGCTTCTAATGCAGGGCTTCATACAATGGTACTTTGTTATTCCTTCAAAATGTGCCAAGCGGGATGAGAAAGTGGGGTGAGGAGATAATGCCTCGATTACATATTGTTATCCCCAATACTCCAGACCCTCGGCCTCAACCCTAAATGAAGACCCTGCCTCCCTCCTAGATCATGCTGCATCGCGCTGCCATTTTGTAGGCTGTAGCATGCAGTATGGAGATTACCATTCAAATTCCAGGCATTTTTGACATAGGACAAATTCTTCCAATTAACTTTCAAGGATATAGGTATTGATCCAACCGATCTAGAAATGCATGAACAACTCTAGAAACCACTTTGAAGATACAATATTTTTGTATTCACACACAAGCTCCTTTTCGCTGTGGCATATTATACACCATAGATGAGCTTTATGCTTATGCCAGCTCAGAAGCGTGGCCTCATTTTCTAAATGCTATGCTGTATGCGGGGGTTCCCAAAGCAGAACGGAAGAACCGCCTTGGAATAAGGCATAAAAGCGAGGAGTATACGCCGCACGTTTACGGTGTACAAGTATGCTGTGCTGCATCATATCTGTTTCCAGATCAGCGGAAGTCGCTGCACAGATCCAGATCTGTGCTGCGTGCTTTATTCAGAAGCGCTTGTGTACGAGCACAATATAAATAAAATATCATATCATATATCATAGCAAGAGCGGAGCAACTGCCCAAGGCAACCCACACCTGCCCGGCCCCACAACATGAGTCTCAAACAAAGACAAACACCAGTGGGACCGGGAAACAAACCAAGTCCTCCCCTTCTGCTGTCTTCCCTGACCTCCACTGTCCATAGTAATCCCTGACCCCCTTCCCCACAAGATCCCTTGACTCCTCTGTCCAGAGGATCCCCTAACCCCACCCTGCCCACAAGACTCCCTGATCCTCTGCCCACAGGATCCCCTGATCCTCTCTGCCCTCATCACTCCCAGACACCTTCTACCCAAAGGATCCCACGACCCACCTGCCCACAGAACCCCTTGATTGCTGTAGCTCACAGGGCCCCCTGCCACAGGACTGCCTGACCCCCTTCCCTCCGGACCCTGACTCACCCCTGCCAACAGGATCGCCGAACTGTTGTTGCCCACAGGATCTCCTGACCTCCCCTTCCCACGGGACCCCCTGCTCCTCCTGTGCACTGGACCCCTGACTGCTGATGCCTACAGGGCCCTCTGACCCCCCTGTACACAGGACTCTCTGACCCCTTCTGCTATCAGGGCCCCCTGGCCCCCACCTTCAGCAAGGCCGCTGTTGCCCACAGGACCCCCTGACACCACCATGCCCACAGGACTCCCTGACCCTTCTGTCCACAGGACCCCTCTAAACCCCAACCCACAGAACTCCTTGGTTCCGCCTGCCATCAGCACACCCTGCTTTCCCACTCCAGGACTCCCAGATTGATGTTGTTCGGAGGACCCCCTGATCCTCCTCTGCCCACGGAACTCTCAGACTCCAATGCCCACAGAACGCCGTGAGCCTCTTGTCCAAATGACCCATTGAGCCCTCTTGCATATAGGACTCCCTTGCTGCTGTCCCCCACAGGATTCTACGCCCACCTGTCCACTGGACCCCATGATTGCTCTTGCCCACAGGACGCCCAAACCCCACTGCCCACAGAACCCCTTGATTTCTGTAGCCCACAGGAGCCCCTGGCACAGGACTGCCTGACCCCCCTTCCCTCCGGACCCTGACTCACCCCTGCCAACAGGACCGCCTAACTGTTGTTGCCCACAGAATCTCCTGACCTTCCCTTCCCAGAGGACCCCCTGCTCCCCCTGTGCACTGGACCCCCTGAATGCTGTTGGCCAAAGGGCCTTCTGACCCCTTCTATCCACAGGACTCCCTGACCCCTTCTGCTATCAGGACCCCCTGTATCCCGCCATCAGCATGGCTGCTGTTGCCCATAGGACCCCCTGACCCCACCTTGCCTACAGGACTCCCTGACCTCTCCAACCCCCAACCCACAGAACTCCTTGATCCCTCCTGCCAGCAGCACACCCTCCTTTCCACCTCCAGGACTCCCGGATTGATGTTGTCCGGAGGACCCCCAGACCCTCCTCTGCCCACGGGACTCCCTGACTCCACTGCCCACAGAACGCCGTGAGCCTCTTGTCCAAATGACCCACTGAGCTCTCTTGCACATAGGACTCCCTTACTGCTGTTGCCCACATGATCCTACGCCCACCTGTCCACTGGACCCCGTGATTGCTCTTGCCCACAGGATCCCCAGAATCCCCTGCCCACAGAACTCCCAGACCCCCCTGCCTACAGGGGCCCCTGACCACCCGGACATGATGACCATGCTGCTCACAAGACCACCTGACTGCCATTGCCTCCAAATCCCTGAACACATCCCACCCCCGCTCCTGGCACCACCATCCACCCACTGCCACCTCTAACCTCCCTTGCTCCAGAGACATGACATCCTCTGTTGTTCCCCAAACCGCAGTCCATCTGCCACTTCCCTGCTCCTGGGTCCACCACCACTTGGTAACTCCCTGTCCAGCCAGGCTGTCACCTTCTCTGCTCAACACCACCGGGCACACACCAGGACTGTGGCACTGCAACACTGCACTAAGTTCACCAATGAGGAACTGAAGGCCTTGGTGGAGGTTGTCACAAAGGATGCTGACTGACTCATGAGATCAGGATGTTTAAAGATCTTTCAAAAGCAGCGGAACACGATTTGGAATGGCAGCTTGCAAAATGCCAATGCTGTGGCAACAACACCACGCAAAGTGACCCAGATCAAGAAGCACTGGCAGTACCTCAAGAGGATCGGGTAGAAAGCCACTGCACCAGGTGCCTGGCCACAGAAGGATAATCACATCCACCCACCATGGACTTGCCGCCTTTGGTAGAGCAGGCTCTGGCTGTCATCGGTCTCAGCGTCCTTGAGGGAATTGGAAGACTAGAGACTGGGGTTCACTGTGTGTAAACTGTGTGCATGAGACATAGTCATGCAAAACCTCTTGGGTAAAGTGTGTGAGGGTCTAATACCAATTCATGGCCCATAATCAGAAACCATGTTTCCAAGACATTCCCCTCTGTGACCATCACTAGGGAGACCTGACATAAACTATATACACATCCCTGAGACATCTCTCTGATGGTGCCTGTGTTCACATACCCCTGTTACCATGAATGAGGAGATGATGACCACATTAGATGAGACATGTGCATATGCACACATGAGCACACCTCTCAACACAAGGAACATTGAACATATGATGTAGGCATGTAAAATGGCATGATGGTGGTGAGCATCAGAGCACAGACACCACACACACACACCATCATCACTCCACCAGGGAGATGGAGAACATTGACATCTGTGACATGCTCTGCCTTTACATCAGTACCTATTCAACTCCATCACTCACAGATTAGCAGATTAAGGTGTGGTTGACTCACAGTGACAAAGTAGTCCCCCTAAACTACAACATGCTGGGTGACACATTGTGAACACATTAGGGACTGTACAATCACATTTGCCAGGAAGGCACATGCAAGTGCGCCGTGAAGACATGGACCTTTTCCATCACATGGCACAGAACCAATGTTCCTCCTGTCACAGAATCCACAGGCACTGACCCCACAAGAAAAAAGAATGCCATTGAGTCACACAACACATGCACAAAACCTTGTCCACACATATACCATGTGAGTGCAAATGCGACCGCCCTCTGTACAGATGAAGGCCCATGTCCTGTACCCAGTAAAAAAAAATACAATGTGGCCCTGTCCCACAATTCACTCCAAATCCAATAAGTTCAGCAGGCACCATAGGACGGGAATGGAAGTGTACAACTAATGGAAGACCATGCAACCCTTCTATGGCAATACTTGGCATACTCCCCACCTTTCTCCAATGCAGCAGGGCAGAGGTGATTGATACATGTACCAGTACATCTGACCTCCACACTCATTACCAGTGTGATATGCCCACAGCACCCACTCAACACCATGTCCAGAAACAAATGACCTGACTGCTTGATGAGACAGAGCTCGAGGGGAGGGGTGCCTGATCAGTTGGCAGCAACCACGCCTGGGTACACACTTGGGAGAATAGAAAAAAGAAAGGCCACATCCCTCCGATCATCAATCATAGACATATCGATTTGCATGGAAGGCCCATACCACGGACACCTAGTAGAGGCTGCGATATACTATGGAATCCAAACCATTTCCAAACTAATTTACAAAAGTGTGGAAGCCTCTCGACCGAGAAGAAACTTGGCTCAGATAATGTGTTGTATGGGATGTATCCCACCCTGGAGGATCTATGACCATGTTTTTTTTTTTTTAAAATTTTATATTTATTGGTTTTACAAAGAACAGAAAAATGCAAACGATGTTTAAACACAGTTGTACGTCCCTCAGGAGGGCAAGTCAGGCACGAGATGCAAATTAGAACGATATGCCAAGAGTCTCTTAATCGTGCGACAGTCCCAGTTACCTGAGTATGCTTCGTTAGCTGTTTGCCATACTTCCTCCCCACCCCCCCCCCACTTGGTTTGTTGTACATCACAAATGCAATCATCTAACATTAGTATCGGTATTGTGCGGTTGGCACAGGGCTAAGCATTGCAAGATATTGGCAGCCGGGCTTGGGTGACTCGCTTCTTGTATTTCGTATCGTCCTTTGGACGTGGCATCATTCGGTCGGGTTTTGAGGCTCCTCTGATTGGGAGGCAGAAGGGGGTGAGATATACGTGTTCTTGAAGTCCATCCATAGGGTTTCACATTTCGCAGATTTGTTGTGCAAGGAGGCGGTGATCGTTTCCATCACATAAATATTTGTAGCGATTTTGATCCACTCGGCCTTCCCTGGGATCAGGTGAGACTTCCATTTGGTCGCTATGAGGGCCCTTGCCGCCAACAACAGCTGGGGGGCCAGGCCTTTCACCCGGAGCCACTCTTCCTCGTCTCTTTCAAGGCCAAACAAAACAAGGTGTGGGTCGGGTTCTCTGTGAATATCATCTATCTCCTTAATCCATCCCAGAACCTCAGTCCAGAACACCTTGATGCGCGGACAGCTCCACCACATGTGCCAGTAGTTGGCATTTTCTCCACACCTCCTCCAGCATTTCGGGCTCATGGATTGGGACATTTTAGAGAGTCGGAGTGGGTCATAATGCCATCTATGTAGGAGCTTTATTGCATGGAGTTTGTACTGGCTGGAGATGGAGGATTTGGGTGCGGCTTTGCACATCAGGTCCCATTGGTCGGGGAGTATCTCTTCACCTAAGTCTTTTTCCCATCTGGCTTTGAGGGGTTCCGTGTTGCCACCTCCTGCTGCTAAAAGTGTTTGGTACATCACGGATATGAGGCCTTTCATTTCTGATCTGGAGTCCAGAAGTTTTTCAAAGGCGGTGAGGTCTCTTCTCAATTTTGCTCTCCATTCAGGTTTTGTCAACACCCCTTTTAGCTGGATAAAGTGAAATGTCGATAAGGTACCTATCCCCAGCGCCGTTGTCAGGTCCGGTAGTGTAATGAACGAATCTTTTCTCTGAAGTTGTCCTACCCTTTCAAGGCCCGCTTCATACCATGACTGGAATCGTTCCAGGTTCGGAATATGGTCATTTACGCCAGGAGACCATAGGTGGCTGAGCGGGGATGGCCAGGTGGTGACTTCTCGCATCTCTTTCCCGGTGCGCCATATGCTCCATATAGTAGTCAATATGGGATGTTGTCTGATTTTCCTCTGCACCCGTTGGTAAGGGGACCAAAGCCATTCTGCTACTGTGGCGGGGGACATATAGTGGTTATCCATCTGGACCCATTGCAGGTGTTTGTGGTCCCTAAGGTGTGGGATTAGGACACGCAACTGGGCAGCTTTATAATAATTCCTTAAGTCAGGAAGACCCACCCCTCCTTTTTCTGTGGGGAGAATAAGCGTGTCGTATGAGACCCTCGGTCTCTTCCCCTGCCAGATGAACCGCAGCATGGTCCTCCGGGCCTCGACAAAGAATTGGTTGGGTATCACGATCGGTAACATCTGGAAGGGGTATAGAAAGCGAGGGAGGCACACCATCTTGACGGCGTTAATACGCCCCAGCCATGAGATTGTCAGTTTACTCCATTTCTCGAGGTCTCTTTCAAAGCTTCGGAGAAGCAGGGGGAAGTTGGCCTCGTAGAGGTCATCTAGGGTTCTAGTAATCTTTATACCTAGGTATTGTAGTGTCTCGTGTTCTATTTTGAGCCCAAGGGCGAGGAACTTTGCCTCATTTTCAACCGGGGCACCTTGGAGGGGAAAGAGGATGGACTTAGACATATTCACTTTGAATCCGGAGAACCGACCGTATTCTTCTATTAGGGCTATGGCATGAGGGATTGAGGTCATAGGTCTGGTTAGATGTAGGAGGATGTCATCAGCGTACAACGCTGCTTTGTATTCGGTCCCTCCCAGCCGTATTCCCTCTATTCGGGAGTCATCTCTGAGCTTTTGTGCCAAAGGTTCCAGGGAAAGTGCGAACAGGATCGCTGAGAGCGGGCATCCCTGTCTGGTCCCTCTTTGCAGTTCAAACCAACTGGAGTATTCTCCGTTAACGAAGATTGACGCTGTGGGAGAAGCATATAGTGCTCGTATCCCATCGCAGAATTTGGGGCCTATTCCTACTTTCTGGAGGACTGCATCCAGGAAGTCCCATTCCACCCTGTCAAAAGCCTTTTCCGCGTCAATCGACAGGAGGGCCGGGTCATTTTGAAGACTGTGTCCGGCGTGGACAAGGTGCAGAGTCTTACGCATGGTGTCGGCAACCTGCCTGCCGAGAATGAATCCGACCTGGTCGGAGTGGACTAGTTTGGGCATTAAAGTTTCTAGTCTGGCAGCCAATACCCTGGCATAAATCTTTGCGTCCAGATTGAGGAGGGAAATGGGGCGATACGATCCACATAATTTGGGGTCTCTACCTTCTTTAGGGATGACAGATATGAGGGCTTTCTTAAAGGAATCTGGGGCGGTCCCAGAGCTCACTATCTCATTAAAGAGTTCCGTAAGGAAGGGTGATAATTGATCGGCGAAGGTCTTATAGAAACCGGCCGTGTAGCCATCTTCGCCCGGCGACTTCCCTATTTTAAGTCGTTTGATTGCATCTCTCGTTTCGCTTTCAGTTATGGGACTATCAAGGAGTTCGGCTTCCGTTTGCGTTACTGTGGGGATGGTAATTGGGGACAGATAGGACGCTATGTCAGAGTGAGCCGATAGGAGCTCGGAGGTATATAGGTTTTCATAGAAGGTGGCAAAACGCTCGGGTATTGAGCAGGGTAGGTGAGTCGTGGGGCTAGTGGGTTCTGATATCTCCTTAACCTTGCGTTCCTCTCTCCGTTCCCTGAGCCTGGCAGCTAAGAGTGCATCGGCCTTGTCGCCTTTTTCATAGTATGTCTGTTTCAGAAATTGCAATTTCCGCACCACCTGGCCATGTTCCACCAATCGTAGCTCTTCTCTTTTGCGGTGGGCCATGTCCAGTTTGGCGGAATCCATTTCTGTTTCAACTCTCAATTCGCTCTCGAGTTGGTGTATTTCACTGCGTAACTTGTTTTCGACAATCCTCCGCTCTCTCTTTTTAGAGGAGCCCTCGCGTATTAGCACGCCTCTCCACGTAGCTTTCCCAGCTTCCCAGATCACTTGTTTGGAGACCTCTCCATTGTCATTTGTCCTGAAATATTCTTCGATCTCGGTCTCCATTTCTCCCCTGAAAACCACATCAGTCCAAAGGGACTCGTTGCAGCGCCAAGATCCTCCGGCGACCGGCAGATCAGCCCAGTCGACGTCTGCCAGTACCATATCGTGGTCTGTCCATGTAATCGGAACTATACTGGAGTGGCTTGTGGACTTCGCAAGATCAGACGAGAAAAATATATAGTCTATGCGCGTGAATGTGCCATGAGGGTTCGAGTAGAAAGTGAAGCCCTTTTCGTCATGATGCTGTGCCCTCCATACGTCACGTAGATCGTATAACTCCATCAGGGCTGCGAATTCAGTGCGGGCCCCTCTGTGCTGGTTTCGCGTGTCGGGGTTGCCTGGTCTCCAGTCTACAGATGGGTCCATCCACTGGTTGAAGTCGCCTCCCACCACGAGATGGCCTGCAGTTTCCAGCACTATTTTGGGAATCGTTTTCCTGAGGAATGCAGTCTGTCCGGTATTGGGCGAGTACACTGTGGCAATCGTGACCTGGATCCTTGCAATTTTCCCCACAATCAAGAGGGCTCGTCCGCTCACATCTGACCAGGACTTCTCTAATTCAAACCCAACTCCTTTCTTAATGAGGATTCCAACCCCTCCCTTTCTGAGCGGACCAGAGCCCCAAAATTCCGTGCCTCCCCTAGTCCCCAGGACTGTCCGCTCCTCACCTCTCGCAAATTTCGTCTCCTGTATGAGGAGAATGTCTATGCCAGACCTTCGAAATTCTCTATGTACCAGTGACCTCTTGGTAGGAGAGTTCAGTCCCTTCACATTGATTGACCCAATTCTGAGAAGACCCTTGCCCTTGACCTTCTCATGTGATGCCATTGGCGGTTTGTAGTCTGGAATCCTTCGCCACCAGAGTCCGGAAAGACCTGCGGATACCCTGTGTCATCGCAAATACGACATCTTGAAGCGAGTGCAGTGTTATTTGTACATTTCCCAAGTGTTCATTACCTCTCTCCCCTTCTCTCGTGTCCCACCATAGTTGGTGGCGTTCGTTTGAGCGTAGGAACAGGGTGTGCTGCGTCGGCAGCCATTGACGGCGTCCGGAACGGACTAGGTGGAAACGTATGGTCCGTTGGCAGACCATCAGTGGGAACCGTCGTTCCACGGTCCCAATCAGATTACCCATCGCTACTTAAGGGTGAGCCCCCATCTCCTTTCCCCCTCCCCCAAACATTATACAGTTTCAACAACAGTAACAACAAACAGGTGAAAAATTCCAACGTTACGTGTGGTTTACTGGTCTCTCCGCGGGAGTTCACATCACTTTTCGGTCCGGAAGGATGCCCCGCCAGCGGCGGCATCCATTCGGCGGGGTCCGCCATGTAACGATCTCCGCGGGAGACAGCGCCGCTTATTGTGGCTATGGCCAGCTCAAATTTCGCCTGGGTTCCATGGCTCAGGTCTGCTCGGGAGTATTGTTGGGGCGCCTATATTTTCTTGATCCCTTTACCCTCTTGCGCCTAGGGCCCTGGAGTTCCCACTGCATTCCCGGGCGCTCGCCGTCGTCACCTTCCTTGCTTCCCTGGTTCGCTCCAAGGAGATCGGCGATGCAATCTTTGATTTCTTCTTCGGAGCGTAGAATCAGTTTCCTGCTGCCATGTTCGAAGGTAAGCGAGAAAGGGTATCCCCATCTGTACCTTATGTTTTGGTCTTTCAGCCATTTCGTCAGGGGGCTGCAAAGGCGTCTTAGGGCTAACGTCAGCGAAGATAAGTCTTGAAAGATGGTGATTTGCACGCCCCCCATCGTGAGCGGGCCACCAGACCTGGCTTTTTCAAGAATTCTGGTTTTGTCTTGATATCGGTGGAATTTGGCCAGTACAGAGCGTGGGCCGCCAGGCGGTCCTCCAGCTCTGTGTATGCGTTCAGTCTTGGGTTCATCAATGTCTTCATCAGCTGTAAGTATTTTGATGATGTCGTGAATGGCGTCTCTGAGGTCTTTCTCAGTTTCACCATCACGTTCCGGAATGCCGAAAAAGCGAAGGTTATTTCTCCTTTCCCTGTTTTCCAGGTCATCCATCTTAAGCCTTGCCTCGATCTCCCTTTTCTCGATGTTGCGGATTCGTACATCCATCTGAGTTTCGAGGGTGTCAATTGAAGTCTGATTGTTCTCCACGCTTTCCAATCGTTCCTCGAAGCTGTCCATTCTCTGGGTGATTTTGTCGATTTTGCCGCCAAGGCTGGTACCCATGTTTTTTATTTCAGACAATAGAGTGGCAATGTCTCCTTTGGTGGCCGCAGCACTTGCCTCCGAGGGGTCCGTGGCCATGGTGTCTAGGGTCCTAGAGGGTGCGGGGGATGGACCGTAGGCAAATTTGGCCAGTTTGTGGCGCGGGTCCATGCGCCAAATCCCGGGTTAGAGGAGGCACACGCCCCTGGATAGGGGGCCCTACCCTCTGGGAGGATGCACGGGTGGCAGGCTCAGTGTTGTCGTTTGTTCTCGGCACTTCGTGTGATGTGTGCCGATTCCTCGGGTCAGGTCAGCGGGGGGTCACGGGGTAGGGTATTGCTGCTATGCTCGCCCAGGATTGGGGTCACCTGTGCGTTCTAGGCGACTTCTGTTGAGACCCTCCCTGCCAGATTGCTGGGAATCCGTTGCACGTGGAGCGCGACGTTTGGGCAGTGTTCGGTGTCCCCAACGCAGGGTTTACATGGTCCAGAAGTGTGCCCAGGCGGGGGTTGCCCCGTATGTAGTGCTGTGCTAGCGGGTTACCCTTGTCCCTTCAGTATGGCATTTGGCGGAGGGAGCGTATGCCAGGGCAGTCAGCAGTTAGGGGCAATGGTCTTATGGAAATCAGTCTTTTATTCGGACCGTGTTGTAGGCTGTGTCCTTCACTGAATGCGGCATCTCGCGGCCTTCTCGGCCTTCGGGGGGGTCTTCCCCACCTCTACAGCAAGGAGGGAGGACCTGGGGCCGTGCGCCGTGGTTCAGGGCTCACCGTCGGGATCTGGCGCAGCCCGGTGTATAGAGGCACCTCGCTACCCCCGGTGGAGCCGGGGGCAGCAGCACAAGTATGGGGGTCCGGGTCCAGCCGGCAACAGCTGCAGGGGTCGACGCCCTGCTTTGTCCAGAGCGTGTCCGGTTCCCGGGGCACAACTCACCACACGCGCCGTCCGCAGTGAGGAAGGCGCGCGTGTCACGCGGCGCCGCCGGGGCACGGGCACTGGCGCCGCGGAGTCTCGCGGTGGGGGTCCCCACTTACCCCGTGCTCATATGCCGGTCCCGGGGGGCGTCAGCTTTCTGGGGTCCCGCGTCTGGTCTTCTCCATGGGCCTGGGGCGCGGACCGTCACCGCCAGAGAGGCCCGTCATAGAAGCCGCCGCACTCGAGTCTCCTGTAGTGCAGCGGGCGGGCGCTCCTTAAAACACCTCGTTCTCAACGAAAACGGGCCCGATTTTCGTCGGGTTTCTTCTCTTCTGCAGGGGGGTCTCCTCAGACCATAGGATTTCGCACTTTCGCAGTGGGGGGGGGGGGCCGTCAGTGGGGGCTCATGCCGCTATTTTGGGACCATGGGGGCGGTGCTCACACGGAGAGGACGTTCATCCGTGCGCCCCCTGGTGGCCAGTCTATGACCATGTTTTTGCTCATTGTACTCTTCTCAAAGAAGAAATCTTCATTTGCACATCAGTCCGGTTCCACCCATAAGGGCAGTCCAGCACTGAAATTCTGGGCAAATCTTTGGGTGGGTGGTACAGAATTGACATTCTTATGGTACACCTAATGCATTAGTCGCAGACAGATGACAGACATGCAAGTATCAAGAAACAGTTGATGTTGTCCATGTGTAGGCCCATGGAGCGTCCATTATGTTCTTCTCGGTACAGTTGGGGTCTATCATGGTGTATTCCTAGTTTCAGGCTGTGTTGTATTGGCATGGGCTCACTGTGTCCTGTCACATTGGGCTGCATTCTGACTGCAACATGTATGATATGTTATGATATGGTAATGTTTATTTGTAGAGGTCCTATACACAAGGCAAGTGTTTCAAAGCGCTCAAGGAGGGACGGAACAAGGTAAAAAACAACAGTCATTCAGCGCCCTTGGATTTCTGAATGATAAAAGTCTGCACAGGCAGAGTAAGTGCATATAATACAATTAACAGTGTAGATAACGGCAAATAGGTCTGACGACAATTCTGCAGTTTTTCCAAGTGCATTGAGGCAACAGGAAACAGGAGGGGAGACATGGGAGATAGATAATCTTCAAGGCATGCTACGTTCAGATCGTGCAAGTGCACAGATGAAACAGAAGAGGGGAGGGGGTACAGGTGCGGGGGGGGAGGGAAGGGACCAAGTGTGCCCAAGTAGTCAGAAACTGGGTAAATGCTGAGGGATGTCATTCTCAATGACCAGGTGCAATAGTAATGTGGCAAGTGCAGGCCCAGAGGCAAGTGCGAGAGGACTGGCGAGGGTGCCAGGGACCTGTAAGACTCAGAGGTTGACCCGGCGGCCGGTCGGCAAGCTGTGTGGAAAAGGAGGGAGAGAGGGATAGAGCGGAGAGGGAGGTTAGCAGGGTAGTGAGAGAGAGAAGGAAGAGGAGGAGAGGAATGTCTTAAGGAGTTTCCTGAATTTAGGGAGATCAGGCTCAAGAAGGAGGGTGGCAGTGAAGCTATTCCAGAGGGAGGCACTTGCTGAGGATAAAGATCTCCCTCCAAATCTCTGCTTGGAGAACCGGCTCATGCGCAGAAGGTTGGAGGTAGATGAGCGGAGGGCTCGGGAAGGACAGTATTTAGGTAGGCATTGTTGGAGATAGGTGGGGCCCAGGCCCCAGAAAGCCTTGTGGACAATGCAGAGGGTCTTGAACTTGATCCTTGCAGCCACGGGGAGCCAGTGGATGGATTTCAGCGCCAGAGAGCTGCGGTCCCTGGGCTTGAGGCCAAGGATAAATCTTGCGGTTCTGTTCTGGATGAGTTGTCAGAAGGAGGCACATCTGAAAATTATTTTGCAGGCAGACAGGCACTATCAATGTCGGAAGGGGGCACAATTAAAAACGATTTTACAGGCAGCAGGCACTATAAATGTTGGAAGTGGGCAGACGTAAAAATGATTTTGCAAGCAAACAGGTACTTTCAATGTCAGAAGATGGCACAGCTAATATACATTTCTAGCAAAGACAGACTTTCAATGACAGAAGGGGGTACAGCTAAAACAATTTTCATGCAAACAGATTTTGAGAGGCACATGGATTGCAGCACGGCAGTACAATAGATGGTAAGGGAATACAATGAGAGAAGGCAGAAAACGTGTTACTGTGGAACATGTGGCAATTGTAAGATTGAAGAATTGGAAGGCAGAGAAGAGGAGAATCCAAGGGGCTGAGGAAGCTACTGAGTTCTCTTGATAGTGCATGTCAGGAAGAAACAGTCAGGCTGAGTGTTAGGTGTAAATATGATCTAACTGATGATATCAGGGAATGGGCCCCGAGCACAGCCAGGCACTGACAGAAACGGACAGGGCCTTAGAAAGTGGGCCTTTGTAAAGGGGGATGGCTTATGCCTGCCAGCTCCCAATAGACCAGATGAATGCAGGGCAGCATATCAGAGAAAGAGTGGAGGCAGAGATGATGGACTACTTGGCCTACTACTGCATGAAGAATGTGGCAGCCCTCTTCGAGATGCCACGTGGTGCCATGAAAAGAAGGCACTTAGGTGTTATGGCTAGGCCCCAGCATCAATGCAACTGCCCCAATGGAATGCACTGATCAGCGTGCATAAAGAGAATCAAGATAAATAAAAGCACATTAATGTTCTTTTCATTTAAATAAACTGAAATTGTTCAATTGTTTTTTTTCTCCAAAAAAAAAGATCAATCGCTTTTTTATCTTAAACACTCCTACGACATGTGTAGAGAGATGTTGTGGTCCTATGGCTTGCTATCTAGTACACCTGAGCTTGTATGTGTCGGTGAGAAGATCTTGTAGAGGAACAGGTGGATGCATTTTCCCTAACTCTCACCCCCTCACCACCGTCATACTGGAACAGCAGGAGAAGGGGCCCATTGTGAGCCTCCATGTGTTATGCCTATACTGCATCGAGTGTATGAGAGACATTTTGTCAAAATGTACATTTTGTCTCTAGAGTACTAGCTGTCTATTGCCCACACCGGTATATTGTCTTTTAACATCTGAATTATTGAATGGTTCAACAGCTGACTTTGTGTGCTAACCAGCATCAGTATGAAAGGAGGTATGAAAGAAGTCTAGATAGGGGTAGTCTCTTCCCTATCCTCTGTTAGATAGGGGTTACAGCGCCCGTAACCTAGGGATAGTAGGTACTACAGAGGCAGGGATAGGGTGTTCTTCCCATAGGGAGGGCAGTCCAGTGTGAATGTGTTAGTGGTACTTGGATACCTTTTGATGAGTATCTTTTCTTCTAAACAGTTTTTTTTTTCTATTGACTGTTCCTTTCTGTTACAAGGTGGAACAGGGAAGTCATTTGCTGCAATGTGGGGCGTCCACTTACCCCCTGAACTGGGAGTTGAGCAGGTGAGCAGGTCTCACCAGATGCAATCAGTGATTTGGCAGCTGGTGGTAGTTACACACAGAAGGGGGCAATGGGCATCAACGGGGGCCTATTTTAGAGGAGCATTGCAGCGTATCGTTCTTTTGTTCTGATACTTGCACTGTTGACAGTGCTGGTCAGCCATGTATGTGCTGATGTCCAGAGGCAGACCCCCGTCCCTCGTGAATGCCCTATGTGGTCTTTCTTGTCTGGATGGCATCCGCAATATGCGTGCAGGGTGGGTTGTAGTGATGAATGTGTTTCCATGGAATGGTGTGGTGGAGTGCTGTCGTCCAGATACCCAGCAGCCATGCCTGCTTTAGCTGCAGGTCCTCCATCATGCATGCAGATCGCTCTTGGCCAGGATAATAGAGACATGAGTGGACCCTGGGAATCTCACGTGTGTGAAGAACGTGTCTGCATCACAGACCATCCGCACATTGAATGTGTGCTCACGTCTGTTGATGTAGGCATACGCTTATGACCAGGGTGGCTCGAGGGCCAGATGTGTGCAGTCCAGGGCTTCATCCATGATGGGTGAGCCTGCAATCACATAGAAAAAGGCCTTAATTTGGGTGAGGACGGTAAGGTCTGTGGGTGAGGCATTGTGGAGGTGTGTCTGTCTCATCGTGGCAGGTCTAACCTATAGAGGATGGGTGAGTGGCAGGACAGAGTTATGCCATGGCCGGGGCCATGGTATGCTTGAAACTGCCAGTTGCACCGATATGGAGCTCTGCCAGGAGCTTCAACAGGTGAGGAATGGAGGTGAAGGCATCCCTATCAGGCTCTATGTAGCACTCGATTTCTGCCAGGGGGTATGGATGGTGGGCAGATCCAAACAGTAGGTAATGAGGACCTCAGGTCTCGGAGGTTGTGGCGAGAACTCCTGGCCCAAACCACTCTCTGTGGGGGTTCTTCAGGCTCTCCAGCACATCCTCATGTCCTGGTGCTGGTGCTGGGTTGGGAGCTGGTATGCAGGCTGATAGGCTGTCTGGGATGCTGTGCAGGCTGATTGGTTGTCTGGGCTGGGGTGCAGGATGATGGGCTGCCTGGGATTGGGGCTGGGGTACAGACTGACACTGGTCTACCTGTGCCAGGGAAATTCTTCTTCATAGCTGCCTGATTTGTCCATGTTGATTTAAAACATTATTCTGCTTCTTTCTGTGCTTTTTAGGCAGTCCCTATCCCTTAATTGGTGGCTCCTTCCATGAGTGGCTTGTTGGGAGGCTGGCATGGACTGTTGGGGGGATTGGTGCCTGCTGTACTATGGCCAATTGTACTCTACCAAGTTGCACCTGCTCTGACCAGGTGCATTTGTTTACAGTAAATGTTGGAGTAAAAATCAGTGCAGTGTTCCAGTAGCATTCCCATCCTCTTAAATTTCATTCAATGGGTAAAAAAACATAGCGTGATTTACATTGCATACAATACACGTGGATCTTGGGTGTTGTGCATACAATGTTATGCTTGTGTTTGCTGGCGTAAAGTCAGAAGGCAAATGCATATGGGGCCAGCATGTCTCAACACGTAAATTAAAGGTGTGAACTGTTTACGTCTTGGTTTTACGCTGCTCCGGGGACTTAATGTGCTCCACAGTTATTTATATGCTACTTTGTTTGCCGAAATACGTGTATCTTTTGAATGAATTCCTACTGGAATCGTTTTTGTGCATAATGTGTACCCCTGCTTTCCGGTGGGCACATAGGTTTCCCATTGCACACAGTGAAGACCAATGTCAGCACCAAGAGCCCGTCTAAATGGCATCATGCTGAAGAAATGGGGTTAACATGACATAACAGGGGCGTTCCCATGGTCTGTTCAGACAGGAACTGCAAAGCGAAAGAAAGGAGAGGTAACTCAACGGCTAAATGTTTCACTATGTACAATAATTGCAGTGCTATAAGAAGGGTGGTAAATTGAGGGGGGCTCTTGTTAGGGTGCATGTCTTATCGACGAGTGCCTAGGCCACCCACCCCACCAATAGCACCCCGTCCTTGCATTCAAAGGTCCATGGTTAAAGAAATGCCCCAGGCAACCCTTTAACCACACGGCTCTTTGAATGCAATAGGCTGCCTGCTGCGTGATGCCTATTTACTCCGAAACAGGAGGAGGGCCTCTCCTTTTGATTTCAGAGTAAAGAGCTAACACGCAGTGGAAGCCTTTTAACCAAGCAGGGTTAATGGGCTTCCTGCTGGATGTGAGCTCTGTACTCAGAAACGAAAGGAGAGTCTGGCTAACCCAGCCCTACTAGAGTTCCCAGCCCTCCTCCAGTTTCTGAATAAAGAGACATCACGCAGCAAGTTTAGCCAAAGCGCTGCTCGGTTACACGGCTGACTTCAGGTGTCAGCATTTCGAATTAGAAAAAAGAAAAGGCGATGCCTTTCCTTTTTTCTAATCCGAAATGCTGACACCTGCACATAGCCATATAACCGGGCCGCTTGCGGCTAAACGGCTGTCTGAGAGGTCGGCGTGGCTGGGGCTAGTCGGGGTGAGCCCCGGCAGGGCCCCGGCTTGGGTGCCCATCTCAGAGACTGACGGTGCTTGGCCCCGGCTAGCCCCATACCACTTAAATTCCGCTATTATTGGGAGCCAATAAAGGGACATCCCTCTTGGAAAAACCTGGTAATGGCACTTCTGGCCAAAAATTAGCTCAATGGCGTGTTACGCACTGTTTAGTTCAGTATACGGACTCTTTAGATCAGGGGTCTGCTGTGACACACCAGTGCTACTCGTGTGATCCTTACTTAATCACTGACTAAGCAGGCTATTGTTAGTGGGTGTTCTAGTCCAAAACATCTGGGTTTGAGGTTGCAGACCTCTGCTTAGCTGTAATAGCCCACACTAGGCTCCTGTGCCCTGTATGTTGTATGCTTAGTTTCCACTTCCACTCTCTTCCTCCCCTGCATTTGCCTCTTGCAACATGTCCCTTGTGCCCTCTGCCCCCCTCCTGAAATAACACGCAGACTCTCATTGTAGGTGGGTAGGCCGCAGTTGCTTTATTAGGCAGGAGGTAGCTTACAAGTGTTTTGCTTTTGGCAATGCAGCATCAGGTTTC
The DNA here is from genome assembly GCF_040938575.1 of Ambystoma mexicanum. Taxonomy (NCBI): domain Eukaryota; kingdom Metazoa; phylum Chordata; class Amphibia; order Caudata; family Ambystomatidae; genus Ambystoma; species Ambystoma mexicanum. Next base: position 1,203,424,619 of record NC_090934.1, on the reverse strand, counting down.
TGCTCTGAGCTGACACCCTTACACTTTCTAACTTGGCGGAGTAGCATCCGGTTTCGTGCTGAGCTGACACCCTTACACCTTACTAACATTCAAACTCTCCCCAGTTTGATCAACGGCTTTTCAGGTAGCCAACTTCCACATTACTACTTTTCCCAGGTGCAGCATTGCTAAGCAGCTCTTTTCCCGTCTCGCCGGACACCTCCCATGCTCTTCTGTTGGCCATGCTCTTCTGTTGGCCAGGTGTTCCCAGGTGCAGCATTGTTAAGCAGCTCTTTTCCCGTCTCGCCGGACACCTCCCATGCTCTTCTGTTGGCCAGGTGTCCTGCGCTCTTCACCTTTTCATTCACCCAACCCCTTGGAACCCCGACCCCCAGTTTCCATGTCCCTACCTGATTCCTTGCCCCGGAGCTCTGGAACGCTCTCGCCCCCTAACCCAATCCCCTGGTGCCTTAAACTTGGCCTCTTTTTCACAGTCTCTTGGCCTTCTAGACTGTTGCCCGTTGCTTGGGTGACTTACCCGTACATGCCCATTTTGGTTTCCTGTCCTCATTCCCCTGTTGTCCTTGCCCCCTTCCCATTTCCCCTAGTGACTTGGCCTCTTCCCCGGGGTTGGCTGCTGGCTACCCCCCCTGATGTTGTTGCTTCCTCCCCCTCGTTCCCAGTTATCCTCTCCTATGTTTCCTTGATTTCCCAGGTCTCAGGGACCTTTCCCGCGTCCCTTGGGTTCCTTCCTTTGGTCTCCTCCTGCCTCCCTTGGTTTCCCTGCTCTCCCCCACTTTCCTCACCGTTTGCTCGACCTATGGTAACCAACCACTAGTCCTCTACAAACTCCCCAAGCTGCTGAGCTGCTTCATCGTACCTTTGGCCCCCTACCCCTTTCCCAGACTAACTGGACTCCCCTGTACACTGATACCTTGTTGCCTGCCAGCCCCTTTAGCCTGTTGCCCTGTCCTCGCCATGACTCTTCGAACAGCTCACGTCACCAGAGAGTTCCCCCAACCTGCCTATTCCCTTGCCTAGGTAACCCCTCTGCCCCGGTACCCTTACCATTCGGTTTCATGGCCCTCAGGCGTTTCTTTCCCCCTTTCCCCTCAGAGCCTGTCCTGGAAAATAGAGGGTGTTTGCTTGTAGTGCAGTGCTTATAAAGCACCTTTTTTGGGATGGGCCAACCTTCTTTCACCATCCTTCCCTTTTCGCAACTTGGGCCCCCAAGGCCCCCTTTTCCCTCGCCCATTTCCTGTCTTCTGGCGCCAGCCAAGCTGTGCAGGGCTCCCAATTTGCTCCTAGCAAAAGGGGGAGGAGGGAGAATGGGGATGCTGTGTGATGCGGCTATGGCAGCGTCCTCCCTAGTCCTCCCTTTGCTCGGAGCGTCCCCTGGCTTTAGAGCTATGATAATGACAAACAAACCACTACAGTAATTTAAACGTGGAGTTATCACTGTAAGCACTGAAGCCATTTATACAAAGGAGAAGCTGCGGAGGGGGTGGGGAACACGATAGTGAGACGTCACTGTCAATTTCCCAAACGCAAAGGGCTGTGCAGGAAGTATAATGCGTGAAGCCCTGGGTGATACGCAGAAAGCAGGACAGCGACACCAAGATGATGCAAGCAAGCCATCGGTGTAGGATTTCATAGGGGAACAAAGAATGCAAGCGCAGCGGACAAGAAACAATAGTAGCGTTCGTCCACCTAACCTGGAGCAATACTGCCCTCTGCTGCTGTAATTGAGGAAGCTCTTCAAAGTCATAAAATAGCGTGAGGTTCAGATGCTTCGCTTTGCAGTAACTGACCTGCTATGCAGAGCGTGGGGAGCTCACAAAAGTACAGTGCAAAAGACAATGTTTATCGGTTTCATTATAAAAAAATGATTACAGGGGTCCGTTTTTTTATACAGTTGGTATTCACCATTGAGGCGGAGGGAGCATAAAACATGGCGAATTGCACGAGGCACCTGCGTCATTCACATTAGGGACTACAGCGCTCCTTTTACGCTATTTGACAAGCTTAACGTCACAAAAAGAGGTGCAGGACTCCGTTCTTCAGTCCCATGGGTGACTCGACTTCGCCTTTAGCTGATACTTGTTTTAACCGGGATTTTGTAGAGACTGCTGGCGCGTGAAACATTTTTTCTAAGCATTATTGAACCGACTCCCTTTGAAAAACGCTTTGTGAATCAGGTTCCTTGTTTATTCTGTATTGCTCTCTTCAGTGCGATGTACCTGGGTTCGAATGTTTTCTAGCCTCACGCTGGACACTTGGACTCAGTTTCGCACAGATCAGTGCTTCCGATCCCACATTTTCTTCTTGGGTCATTATGGGCATTAATCCCCAGTTTTCAGCAATTCAGCCTTTCAGTGCTGGGATGGTTTTGTGCTGAGCAATTCAATGTTCAAGGGTGAAAAGCTTTGCAAGGGGCGTATGTTCTCCGTTCCATAGAGGTCAGCGGTTAGGTATGTAACTGCTCTGCAATGGTTCCTGCTAAGGAACTTCGGCGCATCCTATCTGGGCGCTCCTGTTAGCTTCATTTATTGCGCTTGCGTCATGACTCCACTTTGCTTGCCTCTTCCCGCCTCCATTCACCTGGGGGCGTTTTATAGGTCCATTTTCACTTTTTTGCCCCATTCAGCACTGGCCATTGCGCCGGATTTTCCCGGATTTGAGATCCGCCAAAATATGTGTCCCCTGATCTGGGATCCGGGAAAATCCATCATGCCCTTCAAGGGTTGATGTCCTTAACTTGCTTTTGTTGTTGCTGAACAGGTCCTCCGTATTCAAGTTGAGAGGCTTCCTGTAAAGAGGCCACTCTGCATGTTGTCAAATAAGTACACTGAGACAAACAAAAGTAGGCGTTATTTTGTACAGAAACAACTTTTATTCAATATAACTTTCTTCTGTTTTCTCTTTCTCTTATAGAAAAGGATACGTTTTCTTCTTTTCGGAATTCTTGGAAGACAAGTATTTATCAAAGCACACTCTTGGATTGCTCTCAAGTAAGTCTCTGACAACTTTCCCAATGTTTCTGTATACTCTCTCTCTTTAATTCATCTCTGCGCTCGTTGCTAGCATCTTAGTTCCCTCTTACAGTCTCTTTGAATCATCTTCTCTCTTTCTGTGAAGTATTCTCTTGTTATCTGAATTTTACAAATCTAGACCAACTGTTCTATCCTTGCTCTTCTCTCTTGCTTTTTCCTGAGTGTCTTTTTTTTAATTGCTCTCAATCTCCTCTTTAGATAGTCTGTTAGTGTTATCGTTAATTTCCTTGTGACACTGCTTTCTAGGACGCTGATTTATTAAATGTTCACAGCAATAACATTCAGTCTTTGGCCTCTTCTTATTGCCTTTCTTAGATTTGTGCTTTCAAATGACTCTTTCACACTCTGTGACTCCGCCGCTTAAAACAACCCTCAACTTCCACGTATCTTCTTCACTATATTTTTCTCTCCTTACTTTCTCCGCGCTTATGGCTTACCCAATGTAATCCTCCGTTCAGCTCAGCTGTTAACCGTCTCGGGAGAGCAGTCGGTCTCCACCTCCTTCCTTCGCCTGGTGAGCCGGCCTGTCAGCGTCGCCTGGACTCCGCCCCCTTGTTGTGATTAACTTTGCATTCATCTGGTGCAAGTGACTAGAATCTTGAGATGGAATGCACGGCTTAGAAAGTTTATCTATGAGTGAGTTCCAGGTTTGTTAGTTGCAAGGATGTAAGCCCTGAGAGAGGATGCCGGTGGGTGTCCTATGTCCCCTTTTACTTACCTGACTCTAAGAACTGTATTTGGTGTACCTAAACTTAAGTAAATAAGTTAACAGTTCACTGGAGTGTCAGAGTCATTTGTGGCCAAACCCTGAACTCAACACCCCTCAGTTGTGAATGCAGCGTAGCTGTGCCGGTTGCTTCGGCCCTGCTCTCTCACCTTTCAGCCTTGCGATGTATCATTTCAGCGTTCCGCGAGGATCTTACAAAGGCCCTCCTTCCCAATGAACACTGTGTCGAGCCGTTTCTTTCTCCCTCTCAACCACAGCACTGGCAGCGCTTATTGTCTATTCGTGAAACTGGCAAAGTGGTAGCTCAGATATTTTAGCAAAAACAGCGACTAAGACGTCGCTTTTAACTTGAGAAACAAAACTTCAAATAAAAGCGCAACGGCGCATCAAGACTTCCTTTTGACTTTGTTTGCCTTCTCCATCTCCAAAAACTTAATACACCCACTCATAACCGTCGTTCAGGATCTCCTCTCCCTCTGTCTCCTAGCAACCATATTGTAAAACAAAACAACATTTGTCAAATGGAAGACAGACAGTGATTGGGTAGTATTCTTGTCAATCATTTTCCCTCCATCTGAAAGTTAGAATTAACCCTTCCTGTGGCTGATCAGCCTGGTATTGACAGAGCCAGAGCCAGATTGCACCCTAACTGGGTGTACTACAGTAGATTTATCACACTTCCCGACTAGACCACTTGAACTTCTTGTCAGGATACATGCGAACATCTCTGTTAGGAGTGCAAGCTGCAGAAAATATGTAACCAATCTATGTAGGTTTAGAAGGTGTGCACCTTTTATACTTTGCTTGCAGCATCATAGGAAACACTCATCTATTGGGTTCCAGGTAATTACGAATTTATATCCTGGAATGTAAATGTTTATTTAAAAGGGGGGATGACTGTGGGGACCTAGAACATTCTGTTGCGTTCGTCAACTCCCTGAATAATCACCCCCACAACCCCTTACACCCCCACCCGTGGCTGGTAGGACCCCACCGATCATCATTTCCATTTCCAGATCTGGCTCCATTTGAACTTTCGCTTGTTCTGCTTCTCACTTTCCTCTTCTAATTGTTGCCCCATCAAGGCCAAACGTTGGATTATTTAAGTTCTGCTTGCAAAGGCCTGCACACAGGTCCTCTTCTCGACGGCCGTATCCTTACACCGGGTCGACTAATGGTAGACCACGCCTGCCGGTTTTCCTCTGCTCCCTTGAGACCGGTTCAGTGACCGGTCCAGGACACTCATCTCTCAGACAGCAGGTTTGGGTAATGGGCATTAAGCTTTCACCCGTCCAGTTCATAGCTCACTTCCCATGCAGGGCAGGTATTAGATGCAGTGCACAGGTGGAAGACTTCTCACATGTTGTTCTTCCATCATTTAGAACCCTGGGAGACCGGATAAACACAATGGAAAAAGGACTCGGGCTAAATGTCTCTGTGCAGGTTCGTCCTTTCCTCTTGCAACTTCACAAAATGGAAAGCCTAAACCTTATTAACCGCGAGATACCCAAGTCCAGGGCCGGCCTTAGGGCAGGTCTGCCCAGGTGACTGCCCAGGGCACCATTAGCCCTCCTGTCATGCCAGCTCAGAGCAGTCTTTTAAGGTCTCCTGCAAGCTGGCGTAGTGGGAGAAGGTGCAGCAGGCGCCCTACTGAAATTAAATGCGCCCCGTTTCGGGAGCGGGGTGCAAATCATAACAATAGGGTGCTGATGTTTTCCCATCAGCCCCTATTGAAAATGTGCCTGCCCGCTCTGCATGAACAGGGGTGCACGGGAGAAAGGAGGAAGGGGGCCAGATTTTTGTTTTGCTTCCCAGGGCACTGCCACCATTAAAGCAAGACCTGCACCAAGTTACTAAACTTATTTACTGGCAAGGGCACATTCTACAGCTTTACCTGTGAGCACAGCAGTCCACAGGCTTGCACTGCCTTTTCCTTAGCTCTTTCCCATGTTCTGTCCAGGATGCAATGGGAATTAAATTAAAGTGTTCTTGTATAGCACACCCGATGCCATTTTGAGGGTTCTTGGTGCATGGTTCTGAAATAAAAAAAAAGGTGGTGGTTAGTGCAGGCAGAGGCAGTTGAGGTCCTGAAGTTCTTGATGGGTGCAGGCCAGCAGTGCCCATGTTCTGTGTATCAGCCTGAATCTATGTGATCCGTGGCAGTGGTGGCACGTTTTATCTGACGGTCGAACCAGCTGCCAGTGCCTGGACACAGAGCTGCTGCAAGTGGAGGAGGGAAGATTGCGCGGGGGTTTGAGATGACGCAGGCTATGCAGTGAGCTCTTAGTGGCTCAGCATTGCTTAATGCTAGAGGTGCTAGCAGGCATAAGACTGCAGTGGGTGTAAAGGGAGTGAAGATTTGATAGTAGATTGCAAGGTGAGTAGGTTAGTTGCAGGGATGGATAAATAGGGGCACTCTTGAGAAGTCCTGTTGTTTGGAGGTCATAGTCTGGACTGCTGTCTGGCTGAAAACAGAAGTCATGCAGTGTTGGTACCAGGATGGATCATAAACGTTTTTATTGGAGGGCAAAAGGGGCACTTGCCCAGCGGCCCCACCTTGGAGGGGGCCCCACAAGGCTAGCTGATCTGAAGAAGTACGATTCCATTGTTCACCAGTCTTAAATAGCACATGTCAGGATATTTTATGCGGTGCTACTGAGGCTCTAAAGCCATTGGCTTTCTGTTTTGGCAAGTGCATTCTGCCTTGATAAGTTCATCATGTATTGCTTTCTGTGTTCACTGTGGCATATTGTGTGTGTTCCTTACGGCACAACTCTGTAGCATTCTTTCCTTCCTGTGGAAATTATGTTGATCATGTTCAATAGGCAACGGTGAAATGCATATTGATAAATGGACTGCCGCAATGGTTCAGAAGTTAGTTCAGAGTGTGACACACCCATTGAAGAGATATGTGATCATAAGCATAATTCGAATATCACATTCCAGCAAAGCTGGCTGAGCCTTTCCTATGTCTGAAGTTTATAAACCTGTTTGCATAAGTACTTGGTTTTGCAGAACAACATCTGCTATTACCAGCATTGTACCTGTACCAGATAGGGGTTGCTATAAAAACTAACATATCATCCAAATGGTGAAGGTCTAGAAATTGGTTTGTTCAGATGGGGTGTTGTAAAACCTAGGCAATCACCTCCAACAATGACATACACTGGTAGTCCAAGAGGTGAATAAGTATCCAAATTCAAGACTATGGAACGACAGCCTTCATGTCTGTATCCTGGATTTGCCAGCATACGATACAGTGATTCTGGTCAAATCATCTAATATATTTTACATTACTGTGCTGTCTTCTGTGAGGTTTGCCTTCCTGCATGCTGCTGGTATCGTTTAGCCCATTACTTGATCTTTCTTCTTATGTAGGCCATTTGAGTGGAAGGGTTGGTAGACAGAAGAGAGTGGACAAAATGTTGCAGGCCTCAGGCAAGCATATTTTAAGGTCTGCTTGTTCGACACAAAAAACGGTTTGCTTTTTGGTAAAAGTCAAAGGTTCTTATACACGTTTATAAATGAAAATGTCACAAGCCGTTGTTTTGGAAGTTTTTAAAGCTTTAAAATACAAAAGACAAACCCAGATTAAATGTGTTAAATCACATCGATTGGTATACTGGTTCTGATATACTTCCCTTGATCATGGAGAGAATGAAGCTAGAATCATTCCCATTTTGCATAACACACTTTTATAATATTCTGTTTAAAAATGACCATGTTTGGTAATTGATTTGTGTACTTTCCAAGTCCGTTTTTTAAAAAATAAAATTAGATTATTTGTTTTAGTTCATGATAAAAACTGGAAAAGAAAGTGTCCAAATGCAGAAATTGCAGAGTTGGCACAAATAGATCATCTCATTTAATCTTGTATTGCCGACCCTCTCAATACTGCCAGTCCCTAAACCTTTCAAAATTGTCAGCCCTTCCGAGTGATTTCCTTCTCATGGTATGATCTTCATAAAAGCTTTATTCATGGTTTCACTGTGTTAATAGTGAGCATATTTATATTGCACACCACAGGCAATTGTTCCTTTGATATCTAATGGGAACACTATTTGAAAACCATGTCCCACTTCTAATCTCAGTCTGTCAGGATAAAGACACCTTCCTGGTAGCTTCTAATCTGCCTCCACTGTCCATGCTACGGTACGTGTAGCATTCTCCTTCCTTCCAATTGGTGGTCTCCCTCCAGGCATGAGCACTTTTGCATTCTGTGAGGCAGCTAATGTGAGTTCTCTGTCTATTATGGGTTACATGTACCTTTTACAAACGGTCCTGCATTAATACTACATCTACCTTCCTGGATGTTATTGATAAGAAGTATCCTGTATTTACTAAAACAGTAACCCCTTTGTAGACTGCTAATGTCGGTCTTCAAATGCTACTTATTTATCATTCTGATTAGAGCAAGAATGAAGAGAGCAAGGGGACTTAAAGGGAGTAAATGTCCTTATGCTGCAAGACTGCATATCAACCTATAGGTTGGGAGCGCGACGGGTTGGGGGCCCGACCAGTATTCTTGATCTCTTCATTTCTTTGGTTTGGTGGAGGGGGGCGCCAAAGATGTCTGTTCCCAGGGCTCCAAAAGTGCTTAAAATGGCCCTGGGATGGACTCACCCTCATCTAAGTGGGCTCCTGTGTACTTCTGATGAGAGAATAAGAGCCACTGAAAAGTGTCTGGAGCCCAAAAGGTAATACAGTAAATTGGAAGAGTGTTTGTGAGGCTGGCAAGGGCATTTTCCTTTAGTCAACAGGTCTTGGCACCCTCGCCAGTAACCCATAGTCATTCAAGAGTGGTGAAAAATCTATGACATTTTGGATGATGTTGACTTTTCCAGGATATATGGAAAGAACATTCTGAAACCCTTGTAGAAAGGTCCCAAGATCTCGTCTGTGATCTTTGGTGAGGTTGTAAGCTCTCTCATTCGTTCCCACATTTCCCGTTGATGTTTCTCTCAGTTTGCAATACAGGTACTCAGAAGGGCTCAGACAAGTGCATAATATATGATATCAAGGAGGGATGTGAAGTCGACCTTCGAGCCTTCTAATGGTCCAATCACATCCATGGCTACTTTATGAAAGGGACCAACAAGTTCTTCTGTCATAGCTGGAGGTTGTAACTGCGCTTTTGAGAGGCCTTCATCTCTGCCATATTTTGTAGTAGGTCTTAACGGTGCTGTAGAGGCATGCTCTATAAATGTGACTCAGTACATGTTGTTCGTTTTAGCGGTACCCAAGCGAGTGTAACGCTCACCTGATTCCCGCAGAGGCGCCGGTCTTGACTGGGTGAATGCCGTATCTTCAAATGGGATGTGTAACACACGGTTGGCTCTTTGGGCTGGACCTCTGTGCACTGTATGTCTGACTCGAAGAGTAAGATGTCTGCAGATAGAAAATATGGGATTAATGAACTGGGGTTATTGGGTGCCTCTCTCCTCTTCCCTTTCTCTTCTCCTGTAGAACCCCAAAGGTTAACGCCCTCACCTTAGGTAAGTGAACGCCGAGCTCTCCATCTGCCTCGGGGCAGGGTGCCGTAACCAGTTTCTTCACTGGATAAGGGTGCATGCCTCTTGACCTCAGAGGACTGCTGTCTGTCGTTAACTGCACGAACGGTAAGTTCTGGGCACTTCAAATGTCTTAAAAGTCTTTTGTAATGATATCTCTTGTTTTGCAGGGTTCCGGCGATGGCGGATGGCGGGCTGATGAGAGTTGAAGATCGAACCCGCGTGAGGAATAGAAGCACCTGGAAGCACGTAAGTAAGCGCTTGTAGCCTGCTTCACGATGCGCACTAACTGTCCCTTTTATCTTGCAGGTACAAGTTCGGAGCTTTAGAGAAGCTGAAGGGTGCTGGAATAACCACTGGATTCGGCGTGGGAAGGAGTAATGGCACGTGAGTAATAAAGTTGCCCAATGTCTTTAAACGCACCTTCTTTTGTCTTTCAGATGCGGAATGCAGCGCCGAAGGCCTCAGGAGCGTGCGAAGAGCTGGTAAGCTTTTGTCTTTCAGATGCCGGAATGCAGTGCGAAGACCTCCGGAGCATGCGAAGAGTAGGTAAGCCTTTGTCTTTCAGATGCCAGAATGCAGCGCGAGGCGTTGGTGACAGCCGATGGACCAGGTAAGAGATGCGCTGCCACTGAAGACCGTAGTGCTAACCTGTTCTTTCTTTGTCTTTACAGGTGCTGCTGAAGACTGGATTCCAGGATGGTAAGCCTTTGTTCCCTTAGGCCCAGGATCAGAAGCAGAAGACACGATGAGCGTTCTGCTGCAGAGAATGCAGAATAACACAAAGCAAGATTCATCCATCGGGTGTGGTTTAAATAGCCTCCTGTAGTGCTTAGGTGTCTCCTTCCACAGCCATGCCTAGGTAAGAAAAGAGTTCCTGCTTTCCAGAAGAGTTCCAGTGTTCTGAACCTAGGGAGTGGCTCCTGCCCCACCCAACAGGAAAAGTAGTCCCAAACAGAAGAGGATCAGGGGTTCAACTGGCAGGTAAGTAAGCAGCATGGTCTGCTGCAGGTAAGTCCACCCAAGCATTATGAGCCCGGCGCTTCCAGCGCTGGGACTGGGCATCTTTATGAGCCTGGTGCCACTGGCGCCAGGACAGGGTCCAAAAGGTCCCAATTGGGACTGGCTGGCACTCGGAACCGGGGTTATAGGTCTGCTTCCAAGGGAGTCGGGCAAGTCCTGATCTTTTGGAAGCAGAGATCATGACAGCACCCCCCCTCAAGGCCCCTCCCAAACCGGGCTTCTCTGGGGGTTTGGGCTTGTTAGGAAATGTTCGATGAAATCTTTTGATTAGACGAGGCGCGTGGACATATTCTGCAGGTTCCCAGGATCTTTCTTGGGGACCGTAGCCTTTCCAGTCAATCAGGTAAAATAGTTTGGATTTGGAGATCTTGGAATCCAGGATGCTTTTGACTTCAAACTCGAGTTCTCCATCAACTAGAATAGGTTTTGGAGATGTAGTTAGTCGGGTTTGAGGTTGCACGGGTTTTAATAGAGAGACGTGGAAGACCGGATGTATCTTCATGTGAGGGGGCAAGTCCAACTTGACCGCTACTGGATTTACTATGGTAGTGATGGAATAGGGACCAAGGTATCTTGGGTTGAATGTGCGTGGTCCTTTTAGAGGTAGATATTTGGTGGATAACCAGACTTGATCTCCTACTTGATATTGGGGGGCTTCCTTCCGATGTTGGTCTGCTCCTTTCTTGTATTGTTCTTTAGCCCTTTGAAGGTGAGAAACGGCTTCCTTAAAGGCTTGGGTGATTGTAGAATGCAGGTGGTCTACTGCTGGTGTTCCAAGATCTTGGAGTGGATCCAACTCCGAGGTTCGAGGGTGACTACCGTATAAAAGAAAAAACAGGGTTTTCCCAGTTCCCGAGTGGACAGAGTTATTGTAGGCATATTCGGCTATCCAAAGGATATCTTTCCAAGTTTTTTCAGTTTGTTGTAGCATGCAGCGCAAATACTGTTCCAGAGTTTGAATGGTCCTCTCGGTTTGTCCGTCGGTTTGAGGGTGGTGGCTGGTCGAAAGTCTCACATCAATTTGAGCTGACCGACAGCAACTTCGCCAAAAATGAGAAATAAATTGACTACCTCGATCCGAAATTAGAACTGAAGGAAAACCGTGCAGTCGGACGATGTTTTCGAGAAATTCTCGGGCCAGAGTTGCTGCTGTTGGTAAGCCTTTGAGTGGAATGAAATGCGCCATCTTGGAGAATAGGTCCACGATTACTAGGATCGTATTGTATCCGGAGCATGGAGGTAGATCGGTGATGAAGTCCATAGAAAGCGTATGCCAAGGGCGAGGCGGGATGTCAATAGGGCGTAAGAGGCCGGCTGGTTTTTCCTTTTGACTCTTGTTTTGGGCGCATACTCCACAGGACATTATAAAGTCTCTGATATCTTTTTTCCAAGACGGCCACCAGAAGTAGCGCTTGATCTTTTCCGAGGTCTTGGTCATACCGGGATGTCCTTCCATTAAAGAATCGTGATAACAAGAGATTACCTTTTTCTGTAAATCTGTGCTGGGCAGGTATAACCGTTCTTGGAAATATAATAGGTTGTCATTCACCGTAAAGTCCTTTCCCTGCAGATGCCAATTCTGTATGTCTGCTGGAGTTACCAGTAGCCTGGCTTTATCCTTAACTTCCTCTATGGATTGTGTGGCGATTACACCTAGAATTCTTTGTTCGGGAATGATAGGTACAGGTTTAGGATTGATCAAATGTTCTTCCACTCCCATCCGAGAAAGGGCATGAGCTTTACCATTTTTTGTACCAGGTCGATAGGTAATTATGAAGTCAAACTCGGCAAAGAATAGTGCCCAACGGAGTTGCCTAGAGGATTGAGCTTTTGCGGTTTTCAAATATTGCAGGTTTCAGTGATCTGTAATCACAGTAACGGTGTGTCAGGCCCCCAGAAGATAATGCCGCCAAGCCTTAAAGGCAGACTTGATAGCTAGAAGTTCCTTATCAGTAATAGTGTAATTGATTTCAGGAGGTGAGAATTTGCGGGACCAAAATGCCACGGGATGCAACTGATTGGTTACTGGGTCCTTTTGTGATAGAACTGCCCCCATGGCAAGGCTCGAAGCATCAGTTTCAACGATGTAGGGGAGTTCTGGGCGAGGATGTTTTAAGATCGGTGCAGAGATAAATCTAGTCTTCAAATTCTGGAAAGCTTGTTCTGCCTCGGTAGACCATTCAAAACGTTTGTTTTCCTTTAACAAGGCGGTGATGGGCTGGACTATTCGAGAGAATTCGGGGATAAACCTGCGGTAAAAGTTAGCAAAGCCTAACATGCTTTGAACACCTTTTACGGAGGATGGCGATGGCCATTTGAGAATTGCATCAACCTTCTTTGAATCCATACGCACTCCGCTAGGTGATAATATGAATCCCAAGAATTCAACTTCAGTCACGTTGAAAACACATTTTTCCAACTTAGCGAAAAGTTTGTGTTGACGCAATCTCTCGAGGACCATTTTCACGTGTTTCCGATGTTCAGTTTCCGATGAAGAATAAACGAGGATGTCGTCAATGTAAACAACAACACACACATCTATGAGCTCTCTGAGGACATCGTTCATAAAATATTATAAGGCGGCCGGGGCATTGCAAAGTCCGAAGGGCATGACCTGATATTCAAATAGCCCATACTTGGTGCGGAAGGCCGTCTTCCATTCATCGCCCTCTTTTACTCGTACCAAGTGGTAGGCTCCTCTAAGATCCAGCTTTGTATATATGCATGCTTTTCTGACTTGGTCCAGGAGTTCAGGGATCAAAGGTAACGGATATCTATTCTTAACAGTGATCTGGTTCAGGGCGCGATAATCTATACAAGTTCTAAGGTCCCCTTCTTTTTTTGGAACGAAGAACAAAGCTGAGGAAGCAGGGGACTTGGAAGGACGAATAAACCCATTTGCTAGGTATTGATCCAGGTATTGTCGGAGGTGAAGATTCTCAGGCTCGGTGAGGGCATAAATTCTACTACAAGTAGGAGTAGATCCAGGTATCAGGTCTATCTGGCAGTCATAAGACCTATGAGGAGGTAGAGAGTTAGCCTGATAATTCCGGAAAACATCTTGGAATTCTAGGTATTCAGGAGGTAACTGGGGAGCCTCCGAGGAAATTGCTGCCAGTGCAACACCAGGTCGAGGGTGACAAGTAGAGACACATTCTGGAAACTGAACCGTTTTTGCTCGCCAATCGATCTGAGGATTGTGCTTCTCTAACCAAGGAATTCCTAGAATAATCTGGAACCGAGGGGCCTTGATCACATCGAACACGATCTTGTCATGGTGTCCATCTTGACTTACTAGCGTCACTTCTTGGGTGGTATGCGTTACTGGTCCGGAGGCTATCTCCGTACCATCCACCGTAGTAATGACGTCCTTTACAGCCTTTGGACAAAGAGTCAGATTCATCCTCAAAACCATTTCATGATCCACATAATTGCCGATGGCACCGCTGTCGACGTAAGCTTCAATCGCATGTAATCGATCCGGATGTTCAGGGCTAATGAGGACCATAGGTATCACGAAATGCAAGGTCACGGAACTGGTTTTAACGCTCGGCAAGAGGACCTCTATTCCTGTCGGGTGAGGTCGTTTCCCTGCTCAGAGTTTGTGACCCTGGTAACTACAGCTCCTACTGCCTTCTTGGCTGGTTTCACCGGACAGTCTCGAAGAAAGTGCCCCGAGTTTCCGCAATAGAAGCATAATTGCAGCTGTTTTCTCCTTTCCCGCTTCTTTTGTGTTAGTGGTCCTTTCAGGCCCCCTATTTGCATGGGTTCCCCTGAGTCTACTCCTTTGGTAGGAGTTGGTGGTTTGGAAAATACTCAAGCATCAAACTTGGAACGATCGGCCTTCCTGTTCTGCAGTCTGTGGTCAATTTGAACGACTAAGTCAATATAGTCCGTACAGTCTTGCGGGGGATTCACTACTTGGGCTAACACATCTTTGAGCTCTCCACGTAGACCTCTATAAAACAGCGTAATCCTTTTGTTCTCAGGCCATCGAGTTTCCACTATCAGTCTGTTGAAAGACGCAATATAAGCCAAAAGGTCTTGATTACCTTGTCGCAATGAAAGGAGCTCATTGTCCAAGGCCTGCCCCTGTGAATGTCTTGCAAACAGTTTTTCCATACTGAGCTGAAAAGCTTGAAAATCATGGAGAACCGGATCATCTTGATTAACTAGAGGGATCGACCAGTCTGCCGCATTGCCACTAAGGTAATGCTGGACTACTGTAACAGCCTCTATCTTAATCTGCCTGCCTCCACTCTCCGCCCTCTGCAACTTATCCAGAACAGAACTGCGAGACTTGTCCTTGGCCTCAAGCCCAGGGACCGTATCTCTCCAGGACTGAAATCTCTTCACTGGCTCCCAGTGGCTGCGAGGATTAAGTTCAAAACCCTCTGCATTATCCACAAGGCCTTCTGGGGCCTGGGACCTAAATACCTCCAACTCTCTCTTCCTAAATATCTTCCTTCACGAGCCCTTCGCTCATCCGTCTCCAACTCCCTCATGGTCAGCCGCTTCTCGAAGCAACGAGCTGGGGGTAGATCTCTCTCCGCAGCAGGGGCCTCCCTCTGGAACAGCCTTCCTGCCTCCCTGAAACTTGAGGAGAACCATCTCCGGTTCCGGAAGCACCTCAAAACCTTCCTCTTCGCTTCTGCCTTCTCTCTCCCTCTCCCCTGCTAATCCTGCTTAACTCCCCACTGAATTCAGCACTAAACCTGCATCTGGGCCACTCTCAGCAACCTCGGTCCAGGGCCCAGCCACTCTCCACTTGCACTGCCTCCCTGGCTCCCCCTGCACTGTGGGACTGTCACTGTATCCCTACAGCCCCTTTCCCAGCACTTGCTCTGCACTTACCTCGCACTTGCCACCAGCTGGCCCTTTTTATTTATTATTTATTATTTTTTTTACGCTACTTACCTTGTACTGCACTTCCCCCCTACATCCTCCCCCCTGCACTTCCTCCTTTTCCCCTTACCTCTGCACTTGCGCGATCTGAATGACACCTGGCCTAGTAGGATCGTTTTGTCTGTTTTCCCCTTGTTTCCCTCCCTCCCTGCCTCGTCGCGCCTTGAAACACTTGTGTATAGGCGCGTTACAAATACCATATCATATCATATCATATCATAAGGTACGAAAGCACGAAAGCTACCTTAGCTTGATCAGTTGGAAAGGCTGCTGGCCGGCATAAGAAGTGCAACCGGCACTGATTAATAAATACTGCAAACCTCTTTGGGTCACCAGAAAATCGTTCGGGCGGAGCCAGAGGTACATTCCCAGGTAGGTTGATCTGCACTGGGTTCGTAGAGGTTGTTGAAGGAAGATTTGCCCCTGATGCGGGTAACGGAGTTTGTCCGGCTTGTGACTGTAGCAATTGTCTAGCGAGATCGTCTGTTCGCTCCTTGGAAATAATCAGTTCCCTTCTTAGAGCATTCGTTTCCTGACGGGCTGCATGCACTTCTGCTCTTAGTTCCCCAAGTAACTGGGCTAGCTGGTCGGTATCCGAGGTTTCCATAGCGCCTGGGTGGGAGTTTTGCGGTAGGCTTTGTGTTCTGTAACGCTCACCTGATTCCCGCAGAGGCGCCGGTCTTGACTGGGTGAATGCCGTATCTTCAAAGGTGATGTGTAACACACGGTTGGCTCTTTGGGCTGGACCTCTGTGCACTGTATGTCTGACTCGAAGAGTAAGATGTCTGCAGATAGAAAATATGGGATTAATGAACTGGGATTATTGCGTGCCTCTCTCCTCTTCCCTTTCTCTTCTCCTGTAGAACTCCAAAGGTTAACGCCCTCACCTTAGGTAAGTGAACGCCGAGCTCTCCATCTGCCTCGGGGCAGGGTGCCGTAACCAGTTTCTTCACTGGATAAGGGTGCAGGCCTCTTGACCTCAGAGGACTGCTGTCCGTCGTTAACTGCACGAACGGTAAGTTCTGGGAACTTCAAATGTCTTCAAAGTCTTTTGTAATGATATCTCTTGTTTTACAGGGTTCCGGCGATGGCGGATGGCGGGCTGATGAGAGTTGAAGATCGAACCCGCGTGAGGAATAGAAGCGCCTGGAAGCACGTAAGTAAGCGCTTGTAGCCTGCTTCACGATGCGCACTAACTGTCCCTTTTATCTTGCAGGTACAAGTTCGGAGCTTTAGAGAAGCTGAAGGGTGCTGGAATACCCACTGGATTCGGCGTGGGAAGGAGTAATGGCACGTGAGTAATAAAGTTGCCCAATGTCTTTAAACGCACCTTCTTTTGTCTTTCAGATGCGGGATGCAGCGCCGAAGGCCTCAGGAGCGTGCGAAGAGCTGGTAAGCTTTTGTCTTTCAGATGCCGGAATGCAGTGCGAAGACCTCCGGAGCATGCGAAGAGTAGGTAAGCCATTGTCTTTCAGATGCCAGAATGCAGCGCGAGGCGTTGGTGACAGCCGATGGACCAGGTAAGAGATGCGCTGCCACTGAAGACCGTAGTGCTAACCTGTTCTTTCTTTGTCTTTACAGGTGCTGCTGAAGACTGGATTCCAGGATGGTAAGCCTTTGTTCCCTTAGGCCCAGGATCAGAAGCAGAAGACACGATGAGCGTTCTGCTGCAGAGAATGCAGAATAACACAAAGCAAGATTCATCCATCGGGTGTGGTTTAATTAGCCTCCTGTAGTGCTTAGGTGTCTCCTTCCACAGCCACGCCTAGGTAAGAAAAGAGTTCCTGCTTTCCAGAAGAGTTCCAGTGTTCTGAACCTAGGGAGTGGCTCCTGCCCCACCCAACAGGAAAAATAGTCCCAAACAGAAGAGGATCAGGGGTTCAACTGGCGGGTAAGTAAGCAGCATGGTCTGCTGCAGGTAAGTCCACCCAAGCATTATGAGCCCGGCGCTTCCAGCGCTGGGACTGGGCATCTTTATGAGCCTGGTGCCACTGGCGCCAGGACAGGGTCCAAAAGGTCCCAATTGGGACTGGCTGGCACTCGGAACCGGGGTTATGGGTCTGCTTCCAAGGGAGTCGGGCAAGTCCTGATCTTTTGGAAGCAGAGATCATGACAGCGAGCTTCCCGATGGCCGGCATGCGATAAGTCAATTCCTTCCAGTAGAAATCTTTGGGTAGCAGCAGTTGGCATCTAAGTCATCCACTCCCCTGTGGGTCGGGTATTACGCGGCAGAGATGCATTTTCTTTTTCAGCCAGAACATGGTATTGCCCTGCATGCCTTGCTCATAGGTTGCACGCTGATTACATGTCACCGAGGGTTGACTCTTGGTATTTTCCCACATGGGGAACAGGTCTACCCTCACTGGAAGATGTAGGCCACTTGACTCTATCTCCCGTTTGCGAGAGAGATCAGCAGGGTCACATAGGTGTTGGCCGTTCGTGTGTTATATAACCCAGGAGGGGCTTAATCTGACTTGAGAGGTGGTAATTTATCACCATGTCCACAGGAGCTGAGCTTCCTGGGATAGGATACTACACTGGGTGCCCCATGCTTGCTGACATAACACATTGAGCTGGTATTGCCTGTTTGGATAGGGATCCTGATGGATGGAAGTCAAGCGCAAAGTACTAGTTAGATTCCCCTTTGAGGACATTTATGATCAACTGGAAGACCTCCTTGATTCACAGACCTCTCGTGGTTAGCTCCATCCTGACAGTAAGGCATCTGTGCAGTTAAGAAACACTTGTGTACAGGCGCGTTATAAATGGCTTATTATATCATATCATTATCATAGCAATATGACCCAGTTTTGACAGCTGAAAGAGCATTCCCCTCGCTTTGCCCAGTAGATACGCTACTGCAGAATGCATCGAAAGTGCTTGCTTAATGAAATGGTGGCGTACAAGTTGCTGGGGTGTTGGCTCCAACAGCAATTTTAATGATGGGGGATCCCAGCCTATTGAGGAGAGCATGGGCTGTCTCTACCCTGGTCATGGCACAGCCTGCAGTCAGACACTTGGTCGAGATGGGGCACAATGTGACGACCTTGCCTTACCAGGCGAGCCACAATCAGTGACAGGCATTTGGTAAAGGCATGTGGCACAGAGCAGAGGCTGAAGGGCAATACATAAAACAGGTAATCCACGTCCTCCATGACCCAGCACAGGAAGGGTAGAGACTATTTTATCTCTTCCGTGATGATTCCCAGATTAAGCTCAATTGTTTCTCATTAGATTTTATGATGAAAAGAAGTGATGTCATCACGTAGGGAGGAACTTCCCAGTAAATGCCTTTAACCTGGTTACAGGGCGACTTAGTCCTCAAATTCAGCATATACTTATCAAAACACATTTCTCCTTCTTTTTGGATCTCATCACAGTGCAGTTTTTCAACTTGAAAGGAGAAGCATCCCCTTCATGCACAAGGTCTTGGCAGGCCTATTCATCTAAACCTTGATATTTGGAAGGTGCAGTGAAAGGCTGCTTGTCATAAGCAGGTACTTGGCCAATAGCTGCCACCAGTGATGGATAGGATGTATATTTGTTTGGATGTGTCAAAGGTTAGAGCCTCTAAAACTCATCTATAACCCTATTCATGGATTCCAGGAGCGTAGCTTGGAAAAGGGTCAGTGTTATCCCTTTGTCTATAGAGATCAGCAGGCCTATCCAAGGCAGAAGAAAGCAAGAGCCAGTTTGGGGAGCCCCGTCAACAACTAAAGCATGGACTCCTCAATAAGTAACGGGGAAGTGGGGTTTACAGATTGCGCTGGCTGTACAGTGGATGCAGGTTCCAGGAAGGATAACAGGCACAATCTGTTAAGTCTTCCATGGTTGAAGATCTCAAGAGAATGGTTAATCCATCATCGAAAATCCCTTTCTATAGATTGTTAGGTGGTCGTAATCGGTGAGTGGTCCTTCGTAAACACGTGGTTGTTAGCCACTGATTGGTGTCCAGTCGTTGACAGTGGGTGGTCTTTCTTTGATGGCTGCTACCCCAAATACAAATACTACAAATAGTTCTTTCCTGAGTCATTAATGGAGTGATTCGTGGATGATGACTTCTCCATTAAATGGGTGATTGCCTTTCAATGACCTCTTAGAGGATGGTGCCATCTGCGCCATTGATGTGGTTTTCACCATCAACGGGTCCAGTCTTATGGATAATGTCGCAAGAGGCTATGACATTGCTTAGTGCTTTGCCGTTGACAGGCAATGGTACTCTGGGATTCTGTTATGGACAAGGACCACCAAAGCACTGCCAGTAGACAGAGACGACTTCATAGGTCTCACCTTATAAATATGAGGAACCGGAAAACCTCAGAGGAGGTTTGAGTCACTGCAATATCAGCAGAGTTTGATTTTATAGCATGGGGTGTCCTGTCATCAGAGAGGGCTCTCCTCTTTTGAGAAGTCTACCTTTCCTCAGCTCTTTCCTCTGGAGGGATAAGCAGGAACATTCCTGATTGACTCATCCCCAGGTTCATGTACATAGCCTTCATTTTTTTAAAAAGAGCAGCCTTTGGCTAATGTCGGTCAGGGTCTCCAGGGTGAAATCCAGCATATTAGGCAAAGTTCTGGTTTTAATGCTCGTGCAGGCAATCAATGAACTCACTGTGAGGACCCTTTAGAACCCTATTCTTTCTCCTCCATGTAGAATAATATTTAAGCAAGAATTGTTTTGTCATGGGGTCTCCTCGACCTGCCTCCTCCTGCAGCCATTTGGTGTAAAGGCTAGTCGAGGCACTGGGAATTATGTAGGAAAGCAACAATACTGACCTTGAAAATCAGTCACAAAAACATAATATATTTGAGAAAACCTCATGAGCCATTTTATGTATTTGTTTTTTTTATAATGCGCCTAATAATACCAGAGTTTGATTTCTAAGCGCAGATCCAGGATTCGAACCTCTGTGTGGCTTTGTGTCCAAAACAGCGGTGCCCCTGTGCTATCCTCTGTTCAGCTTACTCCAATGTACATGTTCAGCTAAAATATATAAGATGGCTCTTAGGATTGTAGCCTTAGCCACTCTCCCTCATTAATCCAAGGGTAAAAAGCACCAAATAGACTAACGGTATAGGCTGCAAGTTTACAATTGTGTTCTTACTGCTGTGCACTTTTTTTGAAAAACTGGATTCCCAGCCTGACAACAGATAATCATTCTAAGCATGTAAATCTATGATAGATCCAGATTTGGGGAATTGTATCTTTTTCTGGTGATCGGGTCAGCGCTCTTTATAATTTAAAATTCGGACTTCTTTCAGGATGTGATATGGAGCTAGTATTTGGGGCAACGGGTTGACCTCATGATTTGAAAATAAAAGTAAGACTTGATCCCCTAGCTGGCGGATACATAGACTGCAGTTTTTGTTATAAGGCCCTGCTGTTTTTCATCGGCATTCTAATGGGTTTACCTTGCTAGGTGTCAGACTGCCCTCAAGTGCTCCTGTGTGCTCTGCTAGAGGCGATGTTCTCTTGTTCTTCCCAATCTTCCCTTCCTTTAAAACATCAAGGTCATCTCATCTTACAAGTTCCATCCACGAACAAGTTCAAATAGTGAGGAACCTGTTGATGCCTGTATTGTTTTGCTGATGACAAAAGGTATCAGCAGATACCAGTTGTTCAGATTCCATCCCACCACCTTCACCAACAGATGTTTAAGTGTTTTATTAAAACATTCCACCAATTCATCAGTCTGAGGATCAAAAATGTCAGTTGTCAGGGTCTTGTTCTTAAGGATGGACTTCACCTCTTTCATGGGTCCTGACATATATGATGTGCGAAGCCAGCTCTAGAAAAACTGAAAACCAAAACTTTGAATATGTTCTTCAAGGTGTTACTTCTTAGTTAGAATGCTTTGAGGTATTCATTTGTATAGTCCAAGATTGGTGTAATATACTTCAAGCCAAATGAGGATGGTGCCAATGGGCCCATTATATTCATTGTAAAGCATTCAAACACAATGTAAGTGATGGGCAAGAATTATTGGTGGTTCTTAACAACATCTGGTTACTAGTGGTAACGCTGGCAGATCTTCAGGCCAGAAAATAATTGTCAAAGTCATGGTCCTTTGTTTTGGTTATCCCTAAGTGAGCTAAAGTCAGAAAGGCATGAAATACCTTCATCACAGTTCGCTGAAAGGGTCTTGATGTGAGCAGCTTCAAATTTGCATTTGACTAGCATCTCTGGTGGTGCTGATGAGACCTTATCTGGTCCACTATAGTGTTTTCTCCTCCGTTTTTCTTTTTTTTTTAATTTCATCCATGGATTGCCTGTTATTATTTTGTACACTTCTTCAGTGTGTAAATGATAATATTTCTTCATTTGCCTGCTTGTTTTGTAATTACATCCTGATTCCCTTGTTATGCTCTCAGTGATTCATATTTCAATTTAGTTCGATTTTGCTTGATTAATGTTTTTTTTCCGCAAGCTTTTCTCTTTCTCTTTAAAGATTAAGTCAGATAGCAAGTAAAAATTTGGATCTGTAACATTTTCATTGGGCACTCTAGGTATAAATTGAGATTTTATTTTTAAGCAATCTTGAATACTCGCCTCTTCTTCTTCTGTATCAAGTTCATCATGAACATTACGGTGCTAGCAATCTGTGGACGTTAAAAATTGGGAAAAAGATTAAAATGAACACATATTTTATCATCCACAGAGGTGTTTGTTTACTCATTCTACTAGTAAAACTATATAGAAGTTCTATAATGCCAGGTATTTTATATGGCACCGAAGCATTATTAAATTCTGAAACCGACTGGATGCATTCCTTGGACAGCAAGGCCTGGGGGAATTTCCTGGGACTCCCTAAGTATCCTGGGAGATTACACAAGGGGTATTTTATTTGAACTTGTTGTATGATGATGTCAAAAGAGAATCCTCCCAGAGTAACTTTACACCAGTGTCAAAACAATTTCATGTTTGAGGAACTTTTGCTCATCACGTCTGCGAAAAAAATATTTAAGAAGAAATGCAGCTATTGGGGTAGATGCTTTTAAATAAGCAGACTTGCGGGTAAACATAAATACTCCTATTATCTATCTCATTGTTTTTGTTTTCCCCACCCGTTGACTTATTTAAAAAAAGTAATAATGTTGTTTTGAGAAATTACATATTAAGAATGAGAATTAATCAACTGACTACCTATGAAATTGTGGGAGCCTGACATGTCATAAAACGTGAACAATGATTGTGCAGGCTTTGTATACAGGAAACTGAAACAATTCAGCATATTCTTACACATTGTCACTGTATGATAGGTAATTATATAACAGGTTACAGAATGTTTTTACATAAGATATATGATGTTTCTTTTAATCAATTTTGGAGAACAATTGTTTTAGGGGACTCTTTAGTCATTACTTCCTCTGCATATCATATATGGTTTGAATTTTTAAAACAGATACTGTAATTAGTTTTAACTGCCTGTTTATTATTGATTTTAGAGTATTATGAACAGGTTTTCTACATGTACGTAATTACGGATGAAATTGTATTGATGAATTGAATTGTGTTGTTGAATTGTGTGATATTGGGTTTTCTTTGTAATGCGTCTAAGGTTTGTATTAACCAAGTACACAGTATATATATATATATATATATAGATCATTTTATTCCTAATCAATAATAATAATTTGATGTGCTCTAGATCTCCTATCATATGCCCTGATGTGTTGAATACCATAATGTTTGTGAAAAACATTTTCAATCTAAATTCTCTACAACATTTATAGAGGTTCATAAATAATTCCATTAGTAACAAAATTTCGAATTTGTTATTTCTTTTTTGTCTTTTCAGTTTTGCGATGTATTTTTTACCATTTGACATTCCTTCACAAAAATATTCTAAGATGTGACATCTATATACAATATTCAACATATCCATAGGATTTTGTAATTAGTCAAGTAACAAAATATGTTACTGAAGAAGCTCATAACAGTGGTTGTAGTATTCAAATACTCTGCTATGTGAAACAGGTTTAGGCCGATTATTTACAGATGTATTTGTTTTCAATACATTGTATGTGTATATTGAAAGGTAGTAAGCTGTACTTGTACAGATTGGCTCACATTTCCCAACGTTTATTGAACAAACTATAATTTTTGATAATAAAAGAACTTCTTTCTAAATAATATAGCGCCTAGAAGAATGCTAATTTTATTTCTGAAAAATTGTTAAAGTTTGTGGAATTCGTGAATGTTGCAGCAGGACATCTGGTTTCCTTTTAGTGCCAATCTGGATATAGCAGCTATACAGCCATAGAATCATTGGGGAACTGCAATTCATAAGTCAGTCTGAAGCAGGGTCCAATTTGAGGCAAGACTTTAAAGTCACAGACATTATAGAGGTCTAAACCAGCAGCCTTCTTCAAGCCACTATTCAGCATTTGGGTCTGCTAGGTCCTCTTTAAAAATGTAAGTGATGGTCTTTGTTGGTAGCACCTTGGAGCATGATTGCTTTCCAAAGCCCCTTGGCCCATGCAAGCAAGGTAAGGCTGAGGTCAGACATCATTTGGTTCTTTGTAGGTCAGATATCTTCATCATTGCTTTGGCATCCCACTTCAAAAACCATTTGTGATGATCTTGCCTCTCAATATAAAATACAGAGGAGGTCATTACGAGTGAGGCAGTAAGGGGTTAACAATGCCGGTAAAGGTGCCGGAGCTGTCAACCCATTACCGCCCCATTACGAGTCTGCTCGGGGGAACCCGCTAAGGACGCCTGGTTTTACCAGGTGCCCTTAGCAGGTCCCACGAGCAGACCAGGGTGCTAACAACAGGCCCATTATTAACGGGCCCCTTGTTAGCACCCTCCCTATTCCCATTGAGCCCTATGGGGGCTCGAATGGGAATGGAGATGGGTTCCTTGAAAGAGGAATTACCGGGCCCTCCAAGGTCGGAATGGCCCAGTAATTCCTCATTCAAGGAACCCGGACATGGTACCCGGTAAGGGTGTAGCCATGCCGCTAATTGCGGCATGGCGTCCTCCTACCTCGTAATGACCCCCAGACTCTCTTTTTAGAGTAGAATCAAACGTATATTTTGTGGCATAGCTCCTTAGCCCATGCAAGCAAGGTGAGGTTCAGGAACTCTGGGGGGTCAGTGGTAGACACTGGCGCTAAGATGCTGCAGCTGGAGATGATAACCAGAACTCCTCTAGTCCCCGCTCAGCTGGTACTAAAGAGCAGGAAAACATATGCCTCCCAAAGATATCCAGCCAGTGACCAAAAGCAGGTAAAGGGAAATACAAAAAGTAGCAGTTTGTAGCTGGCGAGAGACAGAGAGAGATCCACTGCATAATTGGTATTGGTCAATTTGACCAATTTGTTTCTTTACCGTATGCCATTTGACTGAATTTAGGCTGTACAAAATGATTGTACAACCAGAAAATTCGGTCAAATGGGGCATACGGTTCCGTTATAGTGAACAAGGGGAATGGGGATTTCAGGGGTGTCCCATGCTCCCCTTGCTCACTATAATGGGAACGTGGGTTGTGGGGGTGCCCCCGCTTCCAGGACATTGGAAGCGGGGGAGTTTAAAAAAAAACAGAGTAAGGGACCCTGCGGCGTCAATTCTGACCTGCGATGCAGGGACAGAACGGACGCCACAGGGTGAGATGAAAAGTGGACAGTAAAAGGTAAGTGGGGGAGGGAGGTGGGGATGGATTGGGGGAAGGTGGGGGTAGGTGGGGATGTATTGGGGGAGGGAGAGAGGGAGAGAGGGAGAGAGGGATGGATTGGTATGATTTTGCCCACAGCAAAATTGGTTTAGCTGCGAAATTGACTACGGTCAAATCAGCAGCGAACAATTATTCCATGGTCAAATCATACCAATCCACATCATTTGGACTCCCTCGCAACACTTGTGGCTATCCCAGCCTTGAGTATTAATGTCTTTTGGTTTTCAGGGCTCTCCAAAGCTCTCTAGACCTCTGATAGGCTTGTTTTAGTTCTGCTTCGGTAGGGCATCTGCCCACTCAGGTTTTTCTGGCTCCCATAAACCTTGTGACTTTTCCAGCCTCTGTTACTAGTGTTCCTCCCTCTCAGCAGTATTACCTTTTCAGGAGCATTTTACTTTCTCCCACTGTCCAGCTCGGCAGCTAATGTACTTCTCATGCATACATTGGGTATCCGATCTCTCTGCTGCGGTCTGGTCTCTGCATCAGTTAAAGGCCCCAGGCCCACCACGGCTTCTGTGTGATCATGCCACCAGGCGAGACGGTCGCTTTACCATCTCCGTCTCTATCTTGGCTTCTTTGCCGGCCAGGATGCCATCCTTCCAGCATCTGGTTAGTGATTTGCTCACTCTCCACGCTACTGCCAGCTCTGTGGTCTAGCATGGCTCGGCCCCTCCAGAACATCCTCCCATCAGAGGTTCTCATCTGCGTAGGATTCTCTCTTTCTCTCTTTCCATGTTCCTAGTTTTTCTAAGTACATCATCACAAAGAAAAGGGGTGTGTTGCCATCTTTGACTGTGGAGTTCAGGCGAGATTCAGTATTTCCTGAAGCCGAACAGATTGGAGAAATGTCACTATTGGGAGAGTCGAAAACAGAAGTAACAGCAGTCTTTCCAATTCCCGTTTGGGCAGATAACATGTTTTGGACATGGCGTTCCTACCAGCATGGGAGTCTTTGTCCCCAAGAGGGGAGTCACTCCCAATGAGGTCCCACTTGCTTAGACCCCTATAGAGGGCTTGCTGAGTGGGCTCACCTCACTAGCCTCAAAGGTGGTGGAAACCTTCTGGGGAGAAGGGACGAATAGTCCAGATTGATCACATATTCCTCCTTTTAAACGAGAGGCTCTGCCTTGATTGGGAAGCAGGAAACAACTCAAAAAGTCCACATTCCTTTGTTCTTTCCATCTTCGATGTTCCACCGAGAAGCTTCCCTCTTTAGGGTCGATAGTTATTTGTTGGTAGTCGTCTTCCCATGTCCACACAAATGGTTCTGCCTTTCCTACAATGATTTCCCAAGATGACGAGGGAGTGTATTTCTTTGAAGTGCTTTGTCTATAGGGTGCTTTTGCAGGTCTGGGAAGGTTGGGAAGTCCGTACCTATGATGATCTCCTTGGGTAGTCCAGCTACTATGGTCACTTTTGTTTTAGTGGAATGGCCTCTAACTTCTAAGGTGAGGGGAATTTTAGAATATGTTTCTACATCCCTGTGGACACATGTAATCTTTACTACCCCCTCCCCTTTTTAGATCTTCAGGATATTTTAGATAGGAGCGCATGGCTGTTTGTTTTCTTCCCAAGTCAATTACGGCTTTAGCCCATATGTTTCTGACTCTTATGATCTCCTGGCTTTGGGAGGGCTGAGGGGTGCAATAAATATATCTGCCCCTCTCAGATCTAATCCCCTCTCTCCTTCTTCTTCCCACTCTGCTGCCCCTACCCATCCCATCTCCTTGGGTCTTTCCCTACGATTTGTGGGAGAGAGGCCTGCAAAAAGTCCTTTTTCTCCACAGGAGAAACACATGGGCTAGGTAAGTACAGAAGGTTTTGCCCATCCTACTTCTACTCTTGCGCCTGATTTTAATTTGGCCATAGGTAGAGACAGAGGTCTCTGAACAGTCTCTTCCTTTAGGTTGGACCTACTAGGGAAGGGATTATCTGGTTTACTAAGGGTCTCCAGTATAGGGACTCTATTGGTAGGTTTAAATTCCCTTCTGGTTTCCACCTGCTTCCCTGGAGTTCTAAGATATTTAAACGCCTCGGAGTGGACTTGGGCTATTTGAATAGCCATCTCCAGGGATGGTTGGGGTTGTTGGAGGATGGCTCTTTGGGTGTGGGTAAAGCATTGATAAAGTGTCCCATCATGATAGCCTCTAATACTTCGGGGAATTTTTCTTTCCTAACCATTGGCCAAGAAGATTTTGAATATGTCCGGCTAATTCTATGAGGCTTTCATTATGAAGCAACTGGGTGTATGGGAATTTTAGCAAAAGAAGGCCTCAGTTTGTCCCACTCTTTCTAATAGGGCCCCTTTGATCTCTGAAAAGGAGGTAGTTCCTATAGGATTGATATTTTGATACAACACCTGCACATCTTCTGTCAGTAAAGGGGCCAAGTAACAGATTTTCATTGCCTCGTCCTGTTAGAACTGTGCCGCTATCCTCTAGAAATTCGTAAAGAAGGCACTGAGATCTTCTTCTTCGTGGTATGGTTGTAGGACCCTGCGAGGGAGCACCTAGTGACTTTGTCTTTCCCCTAGTTGATCGAGACTGTCCTGATGGCAATGGCGTGCCCTGGCATGATATTCAATAATCTTTTCCAGTAGGGCCATGATCATTGTTATCTTGCTTCTAGGTTTTTAGGTTTCTTTGGGTGAAAAAAGTTCAGCGGGAGGAGTCTTTTTCTACCATCGGACATTTGGCAGTTGCCCTTAATGATTGCTTTATTCCCCACTGTCCTATTGGAGGGAGGCTGTCAATGGGATTGGCCATCCAATATGGGCAAGGGTCTGACTCTCTATCGAGTCACCAACATCCCACTTGTGACACCATATGTAGTGACCCAGAAGAAGGAGTCAGACTAAGTGGTAACATGTTTAAGGGTTTATATTGAAATAAAAAAATAAAACTCCTAGCATTACTGCTATGAGGGGAGTTCCCTGCCTACCAAACTAAAAGAAAGGGTACTTGTCAAGTCCTTAGTCCAAATCCTATTAACTAACTGTCCCTACCACTTTGGTAAAAGCTACAAAAAGAAAGAGGCAGGAGCAAAGCCTCTACCCTTGGGCTTTGTCAGGCCCGATTACTTGGATTCCAAAAAAGCTTGTTTTTAAAAGTTCATCAATTTTTCACAATACAGTCCTCAGCCTCTCTGAAGGTTCTGTATGATAGGTTTTAAGTCTTTATTTACATTCCATATGGTTCATTTTTCCCAGGAAGATTTTCTTAACACAGTGCCACCATGTCTTAGTTGGTAGTGTCCTTGTTTTGTGCATACGGACTGGGAACCTCCAGGTTCACTCTCCTCACAGTGCTGTTCACTATGTTTTATATTTCCAGGACGCGCCAAAGTCCTCTGGCCCTCTGACAGGCCTGCTTTAGCAGAGCCTTGGCGGGCGTCTGCTTGTTCGGGTTTTCTGGGCTCCTGTAACCCTTGAGGGTCTCTCAGCCTCGAATATAGATCTCTTTCAGTTTATTAGGGTTCTCCAAAGTCCTCTGGCCCTCCAATAGGGTTGCTTAAGCTTTGCCCACGTTATGTACCTGCCTGCTCGGGTTTATCTGGCTCCCAGGACCCTTTTGGCTTTCCCAGCTGTTATTTTCTCAGGGCTCTCCAAAGCCCTCTGGCCCTGGGATAGGTTTGCTTTAGCCCTGATTTGGTAGGGTGCTTGACCGCTGGAGTTTATCTGGCTCCCATAACCCTTGTGGCTTTCCCAGCCTTGAGTATTAATGTGTTTTGTTTTTTCAGGGCTCTCAAAAGCCCTCTGGCTCTCTGATAGGCTTGTTTTGGCTCTTCTTTGATAGGGTGTCTGTCTGTTCGAGTTTATCTGGCTCCCATAAGCCATATGGCTTTCCAGCCTCTGTTACTAGTGTTCGTACCTCTCAGCTTGGTTACCTCTTTGAGGGTATTTGCTTCCCTTCCGCTGCCCGACTCAACAGCTTATGTACTTCTCATGCAGAGGTCGGGGATCCAATCTCTCGGCTGTGGTCTGGTCTCTGCGTCAGTTAATGGTCCCGAGGCCCACTACTGCTTCTGTGGGGCCGTGCCACCAGGTGAGGCTATCTCTTGTCTCAATCTTGACTTCTTTGCCAGACAGGATGCGAGCCTCCTGGCGTCTGGTTAGCAATTCACTTGCTCTCCATGCTACCACTGACTCCACAGTCTAGCGCTTCTCCACCCCTCCAGGACGTCCTTGCATCAAAGGCGCTCCTCTGCATAGGATTCTCTCTCTCTCTCTCTCTCTTTCCAGGTTCCTTGTTCTTTTAAGTACATCATCACAAACAAAAGGGGTGTGTCACCACTCTTTGATTGTGAAGTTCAGGTGAGATTCAGTATTACCTGAGGCCAAGGATCTTGGAGAAATGTCACTTTTGGGAGAGTTGAAAAAACAGAAGTAACAATAGTCTTTCCAATTCCCATGTAGGCAGATAACGTGTTCTGGACATGGAGTTCCTTACCAGAATGTGAATCTTTGTCCCAATGAGGTCCCATTTGCCTAGATCCCTAGGTAGAGTCTTGCTGAGCGGGGTCACCACCCTAGCTTCAACGAGGGTGGCTCTCCTTTGAGGAGAATAGACAAATTGTTCAGATTCGTGACAGTACATGCAAGAAGCAGGAGTGCCAGCTCTGAGCACATCAGAGAGACAAACCCCAGCATGGATTACTGAACTAGGTCTCAGAGAAAAATCTATGGTAGCAAGGGCAGAGACAGGAGTCAAGTGTTCACAAACTGCTGCTTTCACTTATCTGTGCAGGATCAGTGCAGAACTAGATCACCATGAACCAGGCTGGCAGAATGTGGTTAGGAGATACAATCATTATATGGAAGATCTTAGCGGGACAGGCTCATAGTACACAATTCCCTGAATACAGAGTTAGGGGAAATACCCACATGAGAAGATAGGACCAAGGATCCTTGGAATCTACAGAAGAATTGTGCCAGCCAATCATTGCACTTATTTTCCCATTTACAGTAATCTTTTAGCTTTCTGGGCAAGAGGTGAAGAGGAAGATGCAAGAGGGGAAGAGCAGAAGGAGGAACATGACGAGGGCAGGAGCTCTGGTGGTCACTTGAGACTAGAGCTGGTGAAGAGGAGGTGATAGGATAGAGAAGGGGCCCGGTGAAGACCTGCACAGAGGCTAGCAGGGTCTAAAAAGAGATTAGTTGACCTTGCAGTAAAGTGAGTCCGGAATGCAATTTCCCATAATGTTGCTTATGAGTCAAAGGCACTAAATTCCTAAAGTTGGCAGAATGAGCAGGGCGCTACATCCCCAGAACCAGAAAGTGAGAGCAGCATGAGCAAAACATATGTGTATTCTAATAACTAAGTGATGATCTATATGTGTTCATGATGGTAGCCTTTGGCTAAATATGCACTTCTGATGTGTTGCAGTTTCACAATGCCATACAAGCAGAATATATTCTGAATTTACAGAAATAGACTTGGAAGTAAGTGGTCCTTCACTGAATAAGTAAATAGTTTCACTTACTACAAAGATCTGATGTGGCATTTGTCTGATCTGGTATTGTGGGTGTTTTTTGTTCACAATGGGCATGTGATACGGTTGCTACAAGCAAGTGTCTGAATGATTTGTCGGCCAAATCTTAGGACCTGTCCTGTCAAGCTGTTGCGAGAATGTATCTGGCAGGCTTCATTGGATTCATTTGAGGGTATAGAGGTCAAACCTTTCTAGGTGCAGTAGTCAAGATAACCCGAAATGATGGGTACAAGATTGTGACGCTTTTGCAAGTGCAGCTACTCATGTCTTTGAAACAGTCTTTGAATATTTTAAGAATTTTGGCTTATATATGTATTACTAGGATATTCTTTTGACGTGCCAGAAATTTAAATGTAGCCCCTGAAGGGGCTCCAAGATTTATTCTGAGGTGAAGGAACGAAACATGCAGGGTGTTCATAGTAAGGATGTATTTCTGTACTTATCATTTCTTTGGTGTTTACAGTCCATGTTTACAAGCACGCAAACACTTTATTAGCACAGTGCACTTTGAGAGGAGGACCCAAACGTGGCCCTTGTTACACCCATCACACTCATAGTCCGGAGACAGGGAAAAAAGAGATGTACACAGTGGTTGAAGTGGGCGGGAGCGACTGGGAGCGGTGCTCCTCTACTTCTTTTAATTAAGTTTTACTGTTCCTATACTTTTTTTTTTTTTTAAATCCATTTCGGAACAGTTTCATTTTAAAATGAAAGCTTAGGAAGAAGTTGAAACTTATACTTTGCACTGCTTTTCCTTAAAGAGCAGGAACATGTGTTTTGGGTTTTTTATTGTGCATGGGAGGGGGTGCGGTTATGGGGTCTGTAGGGAGCTGTGCAGGCCAATAGGGAACATAGTTCCACTACTTCTTTTCGTACACTTCGACCACTGGATGTACTTCACTGCTAGGCCCTTCAAACCCATCATTTATGTATTACAGATGCGAGAAGCCCTACTCACTCAGACAACCATTCAGACCATACCAGATGACAGCATTGACGAGATACAGCTGTCATCAATTGAACAAGTTGACTGACTGCAACCTCAAAGAACGCAGATGGCGTCATGACTGACACCATTACATAGATACGTTAGACATGAAGCACATAGACATCCCTGCACAAAGTTATGCAGACATTTAGCTTTATTGCTGATATACACAAAGAATATGCTTATGACTCACATAGTTAGAGGACTAGCACACGTATACCCTTTTGCCATGTGGAAACCGCAAGACACATAAGAATACATATGAACTGCTTGCTGACGCTTAACCGCAACTAACATGGATGGCAATGCGAATAAAGATGGGAGCCATAGGGAAATTGGAGTGAATGGGAAAAGCAGGATGAACTCAAGCACACATAGAACGGTGCATGGGCTGATTCTGCTGAAGCATAATTGCAAGCAAGAGAAATCCATTTCGTGGTCCTTACATACATGGGGCCTCATTACGACCCAGGCAGTAAGGGGTTAACGGCACCATAAATGGTGGCGGCGCCGTTAACCCGCTACCGCCTAATTACGAGGTCCCTTTGCGGGTCCCTACCTTAACGGCTGATTTTTACCAGCCGTTAAGGATTGGACCCGCAAAGGGACCTTGGAGGTATTTACGGTACTGCAATTTGCGGTACCGTAACTACCGCCTTCCCCATTTCCATTGAGCCCTATGGGGCAAAAATGGGAATGGGGAAGGGCCAATGGTGAATTGGGAATTACCGCCCTGCCAACCTTGGAATGGGCCGGTAATTCCGCCATTCACCATGGCGCAATCGGTAAAATACCGGCGGCAACCATGGCGCTACTAGCGCCATGGTTACCGCCTGGGTCATAATGACCATCCTAATCTGCACTTGTTAGACAGAGCCTATTCATCTGAGCCAAACTCAAGTAGCTGTTCCCATCGCACCAAAGGTAGGAGGATACAAAAGTTACACAGGTTCAAAGCCGAATGTGCTGTCTCAAGGCCTAGGAGATTGGAGATGGTAATTTATTTGGAACATGCAGCACCTTCGGGGTCGTTCCCACTACCCTGAATAGTTGCATTTGGCCTGGTAACTGTCCAAAGCTACAAGGTTGAGAAGACCCTTTCTGCCCAATCACTAACCACATTCCTCGTTAAGCTTAAACTATGTTGCATCGGCCAATCACCTCAAGCTAACTTGCAACTTTGTATTAGAAATTCATAGAGGTGCACTCAGGAGAAGCCACCAGATATGGCTTACCAATGATTGCACTACCCCATTATAGAATATAAATGTAGTTCACCTTGCTAACAAATGCCTTCCCCTTTTAGGGTTTTGGGACACAGCCTCATTTTTGTGACATCAGACCTTAACAAAACTGAATGACAGGCATCTGGAGATTGAGAGCGCTTGAAGAATGTTGCATTGTTCATGTTGTGATCCCTGTCATGGATTTGTTAATAAAGACTGTGAGTTTGTCCTATGGCTGGGTCTTCTGTTCTTGTGGCATGGGATTTCCAGGGCCCGGTTCCTCTTGCATGTAAATGGGTAGAATGATACTAGTTCACTTGCCACTACTACAACTTTCTGGTCCAAGTACTGTAAAGTTGATTTTAAAATATTATACTAATGTGTAATGTCCGATGTGTGTGTCTAATATATAATTATATATTCTTTTATGTAGACTTTGGGCCTCAATATGAGTCTGGGTAACCCTGCAGGTGCTTCCGGCAGCTTGCCGCCGAACTCATAATATTTTACCAGCACCTAGCTTCCCGGTGCCACCGGGACATTACAATTCTCGGTGGACAGGGAAGCTAGGTGCGGGTAAATGTTAGTCCCCATTCCCGTAGAGTCCCATAGGACTCCACGGGAATGGGTTCATGGAAGCAGCGGCACTGTTAATGCCTGCCGGTGCTTCCGTGATCAGTCTCCCTGCTAGGGCTGCTGCGCCCAGCAGGGTCAGGTCTGTCGGTCGCAGTGGCCCCAGCAGGCAGACTCAGAGTGTGGCGGTCCGGAAACAAGGGTGCCAGTAGACCCTTACCGGCACCCTTGTTTCCGGACCACCATACTCATAATAAGGCCCTTTGTGCATCTAGCAAATTTCCCTGGTCATAACTTGTAGAACTGAATATGTTACAAAATAAAACTGACTGTTTTGTATCTAGCTGTTGCATCATAAATCGAATTACCATATGCATTAGCAGCTTAGGTGGTTTTTATGTATTTGAAATAATAGCGGACAGCAAACTGCTCCTTTTCAGAAAGAAGTACACAAAAAATCTCATATACTATTTTTGGGTGGCAAAGGGATAGGCCAATGCTGGAAATGTTCCTTTTGGGTAATTGGTGCCTCAAGTTAGTTAGTGTGAGAAACCTGAAGTTGTCTCACCCGCTAGTCCCCGGGGATCTGTCACCCAGGTGGCCATAACACATTCATCGCGATTGGATCCAGTTCCTTACGGTGGACCAGTGCGGGAGGATCACCTGGATGGGGGGGTCCTCAGGGAGTGGAAGTGGGACACAGACAGGTGAGACCCAGTACCTCCTTCCCTATAACACCTTTTCCAATCCTACGCTGTAGGATATTCAGAATCTCTCCTCCCTCCCATTCCGACACAAACACTTTCTTACACCATGAAAGACAACAGACTAACACCAGGGCTGTTTACCTGACATGTCCCAACACAAGGGTCAGGCAGAGTCAGGCAATTGACAATAACTACACACACCCGACGTCCCTTCCCTTCCCCACAGGGATAAAAGGTGGAGCACGAGAGCACACGTTGAGCAAGGCCGAATGCACGTGGAAGCAGCCATTCGGGAAGGCAGTTTAAGCAAAGGATAAAGGCGGAGAGATTGAAAGGACGACCCGGAGGGAATTGCCCTTGTCCTTTTCAATCCAGACCCGTAAAGTCTCTGTGAAAGAAAACATAAGACCGGGAATCGCAGCTAGCGAGCAGTATATCGGATGTCAGCGGTACGTGGAACCTTCCCACACAGATTGCAAGGGCGGGGAGAAACGGTTCTCATTGTGGTACCGTCCTTGACTCCAGCTGCAAAGGAAACGCCAACGAGTTCAACACAGCCGATTAGTCAGAAGAAACTGATAGAGGACAGGACTGTGTTGAGCCCAAGGTTGCAGTGGCAACATAGTATAAACAGAAAGAAGATAATAGACAGAGGTCTTTTGTGAGTGAAGTTGGAACCAAACATAAGAGTGGTCCGGTGCCACGTGGGTTCTCTTTTGAAAGGACTCTATCTGGTATTCCGCTGCTGAAAAAAAAGAAAAGTATTGAACTAAAAACATTTTCCCTACAAAACTACAAAGACCAAGAGGTCTTAGGGGAGGCCGGGTGTAGTGTCAAAGTGGTCATACGAGGGTAAAGTAAAATCCCTTGTACAGTCTTTGACACATGGTGAAAACTAAGTAAGTTGTGATAATTGGCAAACATGATCCCGGCTGAGGAATGCCTGTGAATCAGGGTGAACCATGATACACCTGTGAACATTGTGACAACAAATGTGAACCCGGCTGGGGCTGTCCACAGTGAATGATTGTTTAAAAGACATTGAGATTGAGGTTACAAGTTGCTGATAGTTTGAGTGAAAGGCCATAGCGAACCCGAGTGAGGGAGGCCAACGTTGCAAGATGGATCGGAGCCCGGTTGAGGGGGATTCAAGGATGAAGAGAAATCACTAACTTGAAGATTATTGGAAAGGAACTTTTGTTTGTTGTTTTGGTACATCAGGACCTCGGAGGCAAGAGACTTTGCATGAGAAGAGACTTGGACACAGAAGGCCCCAATATCGTAAAAAGAACTGTAAACTTGTGCTGGAGAAGCTCAGGAGTCTGCTATGATCGAGAGTCCTGCCTTGTCCCATGCTAAAAACGTGGGGGAAAGGAGGCTCTGGCTATAACATCCTGACTTATCATTTTTTTAACACTTCTTTCTTTTCTTGTGGACACTATCTCACACTCTTTCGTAACGTAGCGGTAAGGATTGGCAATAGATTTATTTCAGTATAGGCCCACCAGGACTGCCTTGTTATTATTTGATGGTCATAGCTGGCTCCCAGCTTAGATTAAGTTTGAGATTAGGCGTTTCTCTCACCCATCTGTGCAGTTTAATAAACATGCTTGGGCTGTGATCACTTGTGTCTATCTTTCCTGTTGCCACCATGAGTGTCTCTTATAAATGTCTTCCACTATACTACTCTGAATAATATCTTTGTTCCTTGATCAAGGTGTACAAATGATATTTTGTACAGGTGTCCATATTGTTATTATTTTGTTTTAAATGAAGGCCTATTTAGGTCATAACATTTAATATAAAAATCACATATTGAGAGGTTCAGAACCAGCTCACAAGGTAGCTACTTTGAGTAAAAGCTCCCTTTTATTTTAAAGTCAACTGTTTAATCCTCCACTCTACCAACTGATCTGGTTATGTAGTCTTTACCAGTGTATTTAGAGATATTGGCGATGTGGGGGGGGGGAATAAATGGATGAGAGATGGCTCACCATTGCACAGGGTATTGCATCACAGTCAATTTTGAGTTACATGGCCTCAGATATAAAACATGTCAATGACAATTTACTGTTCATTCTAGGCTCAGAGCTCGGCAGGGCAGAAAAACATTATGTATCTGCCCACAAGAAAATCAACATGGCCTATTTTCATAAATATGGAACTGATACCAGCTAAACTGAAACATTTTGTATGCTTCACCATCTTAGAAAGACAAGTCACCACCAAAACTCTCCTTCCTGATAAGAGTTGGTGGAATTGTTTTCTGGGAGTATTTCACAGAATCCCTCACCCAAACTTCCAGGAAATAGTCCTTCAGCATCACAGTATTCACACAAAATTAGTCACGTTTGCCATTCCCTTCTACGCTCCTACCCAAAGAACAGGAGTTTGTCACGCTTGGCTAATCTTTGCAGTGCTCTCAAATCTGTATTTGTAAAAAGATAATTTCAGAAAAGAAATGGAATCAATAAGGCATTTCTATCTATATGGCAATTTATAAAGTGCTTGTATGTCACCAGGTCTT
The DNA here is from genome assembly GCF_040938575.1 of Ambystoma mexicanum. Classification (NCBI taxonomy): domain Eukaryota; kingdom Metazoa; phylum Chordata; class Amphibia; order Caudata; family Ambystomatidae; genus Ambystoma; species Ambystoma mexicanum. Next base: position 1,203,388,232 of record NC_090934.1, on the reverse strand, counting down.
TCATGGCACTGAGAGCGTAAGAAAATCAGAACAGAGTGATTAGTTAGGGAAGGTAGGGCCGAAAAGTCCAGTCTTCAGTGTATGCCAAAAAGACAAAAATTAGGAAGTAGTGTAGATTGGGAGAGGATGAGTGTTCCAGGGGAAAAGGCCAGGCAGGAAAATGGACACCTCTCCCCCTACCCCCGTTCTGATACAGAAGGGCTTGGCCAGCAGATTGGAGGAAGCGATAGGGAACATACTGTTTCAATTAAGAGGAAAGCTGCTTGGGCCCTTAGATGGTGAGGGGCCAAAAAAATACTGATGGTTTTGAAAATAACGCTCTGTCTGATAAGGGGATCATGCAGCCTGACTAACAAATGAGAGGAATAGCCAGAATGGTACATACCAAAAATCTTCCAAGCGTCTGAAATGTGGAGAACGTGGGAACGCTTAAGAATTCGAGCAGGGATGTCAAGGTACAAAGAATTGTATCAGAACCAAAGCAGCAGAGACTTGGTATGATGATATAAGATATAGACAAATATGTTGATCAAGGCAAAGATAAAAGAGACAGAAGGAAGAGACCCTGTTCAGCATTAGACCCATCTTGCACTTGAACTCCAAGTTGTTCACAAACAGACCAGGGATTAGACAGGCCTTGCAAGGAAGAGGGCAAACCAGTGGGTCCCCTGAGGTTGAAGAGGCCCCCAAATGGCCCCCAAAAACAGCAGAAAACACTGTCCAGCATTTTAGAACACAGAGTTACATTGGAATGGAAATCAAAATGGCGGATGGACCTAAAATGGCGGTGAAGTCGATCTAGAATTGGAACTTTGCAACGCTGTTTTCTTCGCAGACCGACTGGGTTTAGGCCAATATATGCAAGAAAGGAGGCACAATATGATTTCCCATTTAACAATATGGTGTTTGAGGATGCTCTGGCAGATTTAGAGCGTTACGGAGAAGAGGGAATAGTTGCAACGTACCTTCCAGTCTACGGTAACTTGAAGACTAGGCTCAAGGCCAGCATAGACTAGCAAAAAGGAGGCTATTCTGTAGCGTGGAACAGGAAAATACGGCAAACTGTTCAGAGCCGTCTTCTGAACTCCACCCAATGCCAATAGGTACATGGATTCCTACTTGCAACACTCTCCCAAGCTACCATGCTTCTCCAAACACCCCTAATGAAACATCTTGCCAGGCTACCATGCTTCTCCAAACACCCCTAATGAAACATCTTGCAAGGCTAGTTGTTGGAATGATCCAGACTCTAAAACAGCCGCAAACAAAAACCTATCAGTAGCCAAGTCGAGCTTGTAATGCTCTGAAGACCTTCAACCGTGCCACATTCACAACTGCACATCTAAACAACCAATGCTGAGTGCCAAAGAATTTTACTGCTGATCCTAACTCTGGCACAACAACTTCTCCAGGGATGCCTTTGATTTTCAAAGAGTCAGTAGCCTGTCCGCTTTATATACAGATATGATATGATATGGCATTTATAACGTGCTTGTACACAAGTGTTTCTAGGCGCGGCTGTTTCTATATAACTATATAATGCCCACCTCTGCATCCGTATGACAGACTCAAGCTGCACACCAATGAAAGAGGCCTAGCAAGAAACTCCTCATCTCAGAGGTAGAAGTGATCATGCTTGCCAGGAGTCTAAACACGTCCTTTACTTCCTACCGGCATCTACTCCGCCAAAATGTTAAACTCAAACAGCTGGTCTTTGTAATCATCCCCTCTTCCAAGTTACAGAGCTGATTAACACCTCACTCCAAGAAGGGCCGGTTCCACAGAAGCTCATGTTCATTCTGAAGGATGCGTAGGCCGCGCAAGGGAGGACTGTTTAATTAAGATGCTCAGAACAGCTGCAATGATACACATATCATCGAACCTTGAGCAGAATGACCCCTGGAAAGAGTACTACAGAGGGTTCTACACCAGCAGACGCATTGCAGCCCACATAATGAATATCAGAGAATAACTCTTCACCATCAGAGGTCATAACCAGTCCCGAACACTCACCCAGAACCCTGCTACGGCATTCCGTACAGTTCAGAACTATACGGCTTGCATCATCTCTGGGCAGAGCTGTTCCAGCCAAATGATCCCATTTCTAAAATTCCTAGAGAGGTTCTCTAGACAACAAGATCAGACTTCAAGCAAGTCTTCTTGCTGATCAATGCAATTAAAAACTCTATTCCTGGTTGCCTATCCTCTAGCCCTATCAGTCTTTGATACATTTCCTGTATCAAACAGTGATATCATATGCCAGACAGATAGCACCATCAGCTAAGCGCTCATCCCTGATATCTGTGCACAGCCTGCTCTGAGCTGTTCGAATCCCGTGGATAATTTGAGCACCCCTCTGTGGGATAATAATGTCTTCTGTTATTTCAGAGCTCTGAGACCTATGGGTGTGTAGCGCTACATAAGAAATACAACCTTATTGTTATTATTATTATTATTTCCCCATCACTGTAACCGGACTCCTTCACCTATAACCTGCACCTCCAAACAGGCATTTGAAAAATTCAGGACAGCAGGGGACGATGATCCCCTCCCATTCAGTGCATAGAGACTGACATCACAATGTGATCATCCGCTGAACCCTTCTGCCTCCACCTTGTGTTTCCATTTGTATTATGGCTTTTCAAACCAGTGGAAAAACACAGCTGTTAGGTAGTTGGAGCACTATGCAAGAGAATTAAAGAAATGAGCTCTGATTACTCCAATCCAGACCGGGAACTAGGCCCACGACCAAGCAGGAGTAACTTGGCCACGATTTCTTTGGCCTGGCATAGCATCTACATATATTGGCATTCATGGGTAAGGCGGACCTTAGTTGCATGCTTCCCTGACACCCATGGACACTTGGCTGTTATTGGGAGTAGAAGCCACAGATATAAACGCCCTCATAGATGCATTTCATCCTTGAGAACATCAAAGCCATCTTGTAATCACAGAAAATACACATGTTCAGAAACCACTTGTGCTATTTTTCTCACAGATGATTTACAAAAAAATACTTATACAATGTCTTCCTTTGCAAAGGACTCTAATATATTAGCACATCCTTGTTATAGCAGCGGCAATAAAGATTATAAAGGCCACATCGCATGTTGCTTTAGACACATCACTCTTTACATTTCCTGTGCTAGACAACAATACATCTATCTACTTTATTACAAGCCCATTCAAGCCTATAGAAATAAAAGGCATGCCTGCTGGCTTTAGTTAAGGCAGCAGCAGGCACTTTAACTTGTTTCATTTCATTTGTATACATTACGCCTAGCTGTGCTTGTTAGAGACCCATTTTGCATGACAATTATTCAGGCTATCAGGATGCAGTGAATCGCGCAATTTCTCACATCCTCGTTTTGAACCATCAATTGCTGATTCATTAGATTTGCTTTTAATATGCCCACGTGGGCCGTATTATGCAAAAGGGAACCTACAGACTCTGCGCAGGGCCTGCATTATATGTTATGTAAAACAAGCCACTCGCTAAGCGCGTGAACACATGCTGGAGATAATTTCCGTACTGCATGAAATTGCCTCATGGGAGGGCCTCTAATGTTTGCACTTAGGTGCAAACAGGTCCTCTCTACGTAATTCTCATCATATACACTGCGAAGTACAAAACAAAGTGTGACGAATCCCTAGATGTCGTCGCTTCTCCCCTACGGGGAGTCCTTTCCCATGAGGCCAGGGAAGAGAGGCTGCTACCCGATAGTCCCACTGGGGGTGCTACTCAGTGGGTGGATCTGATGGGGAGGTAAACCCCCTTTGGGATTAGTGACGACCTAGGGAGAACGTGGTATTCCCATAGCCCACCTAACCCTAACACACCATCCTACCATCCTCCCTGTAACACCTTCCCTAGTGCACCCAGCGACTTGTATCCCCTATGTACTGAGACAAGGAAGAGACTAACTAACCCACCAGGAGTTCACAAGATCAGTACTGGTACGAGGAAGACATGCAGAAGAATAAAGATCACCTTCACAAACCATTGTGAGCGATCTAGTCTGCATATAATTTCTATTGCTCAAAACATTCCTGAAATAGAAGAGGGAATTCCAAACAGAGAGAGAGATCCTCTCTTGCAAAACCCAAAGCTTTCTGGGCCACTGCAGGGAATGGGATGCCAAAACAGCAAAAAATGGGATGCTTGTCTGCCAGCAGAGGTATTCCTGACAGGGCTAATGTGGTCGAGTAAAAGAAGGAAGCCAGAGCTCGGGTAACCAGCTGGACAAAGGAGCTGGAGCAAGTCATCCACTTGGAGAACACTGCCAGAAAGCAGAAATCACTGCCGAGCTGAGGGAGAGAAGGTGGTCCCAGAGCAGGGGCAAGAGACCCAGAAGCATGAACAAATATTAGTGATCAGCCAGAGAAGGGTGGGGAAACCAGGAAGTGTGCTGGGAACTCCAAAGAGACTTACCACGCTGAGACATGGGTGTGGGACCCACACCCAGTAATAAGTGACATCCAGAGTCATCTTCTTAGTGGCAGTCCCCGGCGGACTGGGAAACCAGGGCTGCCTAGACTACGGCATAAGGAAGGAAGTTGATACAAAGGGGTCAGGGACCCAAGAGGAAGAACGCCATACAAAGGGGGCCGGGACCCAAGAGAAAGAAAGCCATACAAAGAGGCCTGGGACCCAAGAGAGAGAAATCCATCCCAAGGGGTTTGGGACCCAAGAGAAAGAAATCCATACAAACAGGTTCTGGGACCCAACAGAGAGAGGCAGTCTCTGGCAGATTGGGAAAGCAGGGCTGCCTAGACTACAAAAGAGAAAAAGAAAGCGTCAGGAGGGTCTGGGAACGAACAAAGGGAATACCTGGCAGGATAGTGAACCGGGTATAGGTCCTAAGAAATAAGAAGAGCCAAGAAGAGTCTGGGACCCACACATAATAGCAAACTGCCTCAGAGATCATCCCTGCAGTCACAGTATCTGGCAGAATAGTGAACCAGGTGGGCTGTGAGCTTGCTGTACTCTGTGGAGAGGGTTGGAGGAAGACCAGGGGAAGATAGAAATATTCTCTGGTGTTGTTGAACATTGTACAAAGAGCTAAGAGAAGGGAGTCATTCTCTTGGCACTGTGAAAAGCTGAAAAGAAACCAGGGAAGAAAGAAATATCCTCTGGCGTTGTTGAACAGTGTAAAGTATAGAGCAGCAACTTTGTACATCTGCAGGTGCTCCCGGCCCCTAGCTCCTGTGTATTGGACACATGAAATCATGCCATGCTTCACACCAGCCATAATACCCATAATGTAGCAAGTGTTTGACAGAACCTTTGAGACAACCCTACCGAATGTACCCTCGACGTGATGATACCCTACAGGAGGAAAAGCCTGAAGGAGTATGAAAAGATGTTAACGGGTGAATTCATTATGTCATAAAGAAGTGTGCATGACATTTCGAAACACGAGCTGAAGATGATGTGTGGATCCTAGAGAACTAATGGTGAAGTAAGGATCAAGTGAACTCTCAAGTCAAAAGAAAAAGATTACACGTGCACAAAGTGCTACAGAAAACAACCGTTCAATAAATGTACAGACGCTAAAACGTCATTATAGAGGCTAGCTATAAGTAGTGAATAGAATACAGGTGAACCTGCTATTTTACAGAAACTGGACATTGATATCATGAATTTAGTAAGCCAGAACCCATGAAGCAGGAATGGAAAACTGTGTCGCAGCAAGAATAATAGGCTCATGGAGCTGCATGGCAGGGCTCCCTGGCTTGGAGTCAAGATTGAAGTAACCAAGGTCAGCTATATATTCTGGAAAGGAGCAAGCGTGCAGAGGATGAATCTTCTTGTATTAAAGTGCAAGAAGGAACACCAAGGATGCCAAGTTTTAATTCATTTAGAGCATTTAAAACCTGCAAAATGGACCAAATCGTGGTCTCCTGTCACATGAGGCCAAGGATGAAAATAGAGTTTGAACTCGGAATTCGAGACACGATAGCAAGAGCCCTAACTCTGTGCATTCTCAAAGACAAGGATACTCTGCAAGGCCCAGTACAGAGACAATTTCATGGCAGAAGGCATGGGCAATGAGGGATGCTGGGTTAATTGGGTGGTGAGGTAGCTTCATGTTCTGATAGCTTCATGGTCTATCTCCCTGCACCTGGGTCTGGGCTTACGTGCTGCTAAAAGACCTGAATCTTTCGGACATGGCAAACAATTATATTAGTCCATAAAGCGAAGGACCTTATCGTTTTTGTAGAGCAATGAGAACCTGTGTATCTAATGTTTCTGAAATTACATGTTTTTAGAGGTAGGCATAAGTTGTCCATCTGCTAAAAGGCTGCCAATAATAATCCTAGCTCCTATATAAATGTACACTTAGATGTCTCCCTTAACCAATACCGAACCTTGATAGGTTTTTCACACTTGGCACGTTGAAGCACTGAAAGGATATCAGGCGAAGGGAGAAATACCCTCTGGTGTTCTTGAACAGTGTGTAAAGAGCCAGTAGAAGGGGGTCATGCACTGTGAAAAGCTGGAACGAAACCAGGGGAAGAAGAAATACCCTCTGGTGTTCTGGTGTTGTTGAACATTTTATAAAGAGCCAGTTGAAGGGAGTCATTCTCTTGGCATGTTGAAGAGCTGGAGAGAAACCAGGGGAAGAGAGTTATACCCTCTATTGTTGTTGAACGGTTTACAAAGAGCCAAGATTAGGGGGTTCTCTTTCTCATTCTCATAGCCAAGTGAACATTGGCAAACAGGCCAGGAGAAGAAAGGCACGTCTCCTTGCGTTGAGAAAACCAAGAAAGGCAAAAGGGGGAATGGAGTCATCCCCTAACACTGTGGAGATACAAGACTTTTTGATCAGAGTTCATTGCTGGTAAACACAACCCAAGGAATCCTTTTTGAAACTTTGATTTGCACTTTCTGAGAACATTTTGTTTCTCCATCCTCTGGAATTAAAGTTTGTCTGTCATCCATAAGAACGGAGCAATTTATCTGGACCAAGAAGACCATGGGCCTCATTATAACATTGCTGGTCCGGTAGCAACAGTGCCGGTAGGCTTACCAGCACCATTGTTACCGGCCCGGCAAAGTACAGTGCCGGTGCATCCGTCCTCCCCATTTCCATTGAGTCCTGTGGCACTCAATGGAAATGGGGAGTTACTTTTTCCAGCGCCTGTCTTCAGGACCGCCGGGTCTGTAATGCCCAGGTGATTCCCCATTGCCAGGCACCGGAAAAAAAGTACAACTCCGGCAGCAGCCTGCCATTTTTTCCAGCACAGCTACTGCCGGAGTTATAATGAGGCCCCATCTCTTTTTGTTAGTTAAGTTTCTATTGTAAGGGTCGGAAACAGGTTTTGGACACAGGACGGTGAAGTCTTTTGCTAGTTTAGACAGACATCCTGACAGATTCCTTAGTATTAGTTGAGACTGAGAAACCCCTCTGAGAATTAGGGTCAGACAGGGTTTTCCCTTTTATTTCCTCATTAATAAAAGTCTATAGCCAAAAGCATGCCACTTTGTGTGTCAGTCTCCTACTTCTTCACCCTTCAAAAGGTGTAAATGCAGGCGTAAATAGCTGTATGCCTTTGTGTTGCACTTCATGGTGCAAATAGAATAAAACCCACCTGCCATTTACACCTGGCACACAGCCTTTACAATGGATTTCTATGGAATGACCTGCTTTTTGCTGGTTCACTGCACATCCTCAATGACCATCTCACCCCTCCAAGCTCTCTGGGTGTGCTGAAAGACCCTTAAACGTCCTGTATCTTGGCTGGTGCCATCCAACAAGCTGAAGGGGAAGGTCGATGGCCTCCAAATTGGCGGGTGGATCTTTAAGACCCTATTTGGGAGCCAAGTGGTGCAAAGCAAACATGCTGCTCGTAGTATGATAAAAGGTATCTTTTACGAGGTAATCTCAGTTTGCATATTTCACACCCTCAACCTCTCACCAAACACTTTAATAAATGCACAAAATGTTGAAATATTTTGAATTCCTATACCGCACTCATTCATTGAAAATGACCAGCCCTCCCTCCACCTTCACCTCCCACCCCACTTGCCATTATGGTCTTCTTATAGCCCCAATGTTTGCTCTTTTGTCCTGGTCTTCCAGCCACTTTTTTTTTCCTAGATTCCGATTGCGCCCTTTTTTCCTTGCTTCTGGCTCCACAATGAGTTTGGTCCCACTTTCCTGGATTGTCATTTGGAGAATGTAACACATTTCCTGTAAGGGGAGGGTGTTATGTTTACACATGCACCGTGCGGCGTGACGACATGTCGGGGGGATGATGGTCAAGAGACAGTTAAGGAGAAAAAGGTTGAGTTGGTGGGGGAAAGGAGAGGTTGGGGAGCGGCAACATTTATGAAGAAGGTCCAAACTGTTGATGATCACTTCTGGATGATCCTGGACAAGGTGACCAAAGATGTGTGCCAGACTAGTGCAGAAACTAAACTTGTATGCTGCGATCATGTTTGAATATTACATTTTAAAACCTTTGGGTGTGGGTTCAATAGGAAAACTGAGTAGGTAGGAATAAAAAGTGTGATTATTATTCCATTGACTAGTTCTGCGTTAAATCGGGAGGGTTCAACATACCGTTCTAATTCGCTGTGTTTCATTCAGTCCCTTCCCCAATATGTTGATTCCAAAATGGTGATACTTGGACCCGATTTCTTTAGACTAGTGTAGGCGGGCACAGTGACATCTTCTATATCTCACTGCGTCCCTCCCATGACTGCGAAATGTCTAGACCCAATATGACTCACGGATACCCTTATGGCATCCAGCATGACACTGCAGACACTAGGATTTCTTAATCTCTTTTCCTGAAAGCATTCATTCCTATGAACTAACTACAGACATGTTCATGATGTGGATGGTACAACTGATCCATGCTCTATTTTTTACAAGACGCACACCCTCCGCTCCCTGCCCTGCCTGAGGCTGTGTGATCTGCTCCACGGTGTTTCCTTCCCAGGTTGCTTGTAGATCCCTTGCTGCCAAATTGACCGCCCTGCCCCACATTGTGCACCCATCTCACTTGTATGTCTGCTTCCCTCGCCATATCCTTCCCCCAATGATTTGCCAAGCGCTCTATTGCATCCGAATCTGAGATCCGCGCTCAATAAATAACATAATAATACAAAGAAGACACTGAGGGCTAGTGGGCTTGTTAATCTTTTGATAGTGTATAGTACATCTTTTGGTCTTTTGTCTCGGGAGGACAGCTCAGGGGCAACACAGATTCGATCCCTGGGTCCGCGCTTAGAAACCTCTGGGTTTTAAGTGCGTTATAAATAACCCATCATATCTTAGAACCACTCCTTTGTCAGAGTGAAAGAGTGCCATCTTCGAGGTGTAGTCGCCTGTTTTATTTTATTTATTTGTAGGAAAAAAGTATAGGTGGATTCTGTCAAATATTGTGCTTTGTCAATGAGACTCACTTTCCACATATGCTCTGCAGTTAAGGAGGGCTGTCTTGCAGCCCATGGAGTCAGTAACTAAACCATTGGTCTCCACACAGTGGAATCGTGTACACCGCTGCTGTGCACAGTCGAAGGATACACCAGCAGCTGGAGAGCGAAATGGCAACAATCCACAAACACAGTTGCAGGCAGCATGAAATGTGCTCATTAGAAACTTTGTAGCAGCTTCTCGTCAGATCATGCCGCAGGTGTATTGTGAAAGGAAGACTCTTCCAGCAGCGTGATGCCTTCAAGTGTACTTATGGCGCAGCGGCTGGGGAGATACAGCGCGCAGCCACCGTGAGCATCGAAGGCAGAATCCTCAGGCCCCCACACTCTGAAGGAAGCATCATGGCCGTCTCCTCCTAACATGCTACTTGTCACATTGTACTGTTGACTGTACCTACGTCAAGCACACATTACCAGAGTGCACAATGTAACTGCTATGAAAGTACCGCTCACCTGCCTTCTTCAAGTCTAGGATTTCCACTTGGCAGGACACCCGAATGACCTTGCTGTTATTCCACACCTGACATGAGCTTCCAAAGTGCACTTCCCCACCCTCTGCACAGTTTCAAAATACAATGGTGGGTGAGTGTCTTTACTTCTTCTGCATTCACTTCGGCATACATTAACTTTGTCACATTCACCTCTTCATACTTTTACCTCTTCTGTCTTTCAATTTTTCTAACATTCACTTCATCATTACAGGGGGACCTTTCTTTTCGAACCCATATCCTTCCCCTAAAGGGGGGATACCTACAACGCCATCTCCTTGATAACATAAATGGCTTCCTGACCTGCACAAAGTCTGCTACCTTTAATTCCACCTCCCTGTGGGATCTGTGCAACAGATTCCGACTGACACGCCTGCTCTGTGCGCCCATCACATGAGTTAATCGTGTATTTCCCAGGTTCATACTTGCTTCTCTGCCTCTCAGCAGCTTAAAAAGAGTTACACGTGTCGCTCAATGAGGCGCAAACCGAAATGCATTGCTTCCTGTGTGTCCACCCCAGCCAAACACATCCGTAAGCAGTGCAATCACACGTGTGGATGGGATGCCTTGCATCACCTTCACTTCCACCCACTCATCCAGGACACATACTTCCTCTTATGGCGACCACTTACCATTGCCACTGTCCCCTTGTCTGTGACTGGATGTGCTAGCCTTTGTGGTGTCAGGGCTGCTCCCTTACCGGGTTGTGCAGGCCACTCTAGCTGCATCTTCCGGCATGGCTATTCATCCATATGTGGTGGACCCATCCAGAGCCTAGCTCACATGTTCAGAGACCAGCATCTTGGTTGTGCACATGTGCAAGGGCACCTGCACTGCGTGTGGGGCATTACGTTGGGCGATGAAGGGGGATCGAGGCAGAGACGCTCAGTTTAGCACCAGTGCGGATCAATGCACTGGCTTTTATCCAGACACTACATTGCAATCCTCTCCTGTTTTCCTGGTGAGTCTCTGTTTGAAGCCCTGTTCTCGGTGTGATCCATTACTTCTGTACCCCATGCCTTGTTCTGGGCTCCTTTTTCTTGTGCCTGGCTCCTTGACCTCTTGTCCTGCACTCAAGTTTGCCTTTCTCTTTTGAGCTTCTTCTTTCCTGTGCCCACTTACGGGCTCATGTTAGTTAGGGGTGTGACATGAGAGACAGGCGTAAAAGCCTTGCATAAGGCTTTTACGCATGTTTGTGACATCACACCCCAGTTGTATTCATTTGTATGTCAGAGAGGAGGGTCGCAGCGCAACTTGCTTTTCTGCCACCTCACTTCCTCTCCCCCACACAAATGCTCCAGCAGTTGCACTTGCGTGGATTTTCATGTCTGCACAAATGCTGGTGCTGGAGATTCCTTTGTGGTCCACCAGTTTGATGCACCAGCAAAAAATAAGGCCCACCGACTAGGGGGCCATTGTAAAGGCTGCCAGCCTGCCACGGCTGCAGGCTGCGTGTACAATTACAATTAAACCCTGCCTGACACGAGCACCGTTTGCCATCCAAGCATGGCAAGAGGTGCTCACAATTAAAAGTAAACACCACCTGGCATGTGAGCATGCCAGGCAGTGTTTATTCAATTTACACGGCAGAGTGCAAAAGTGCAGGACAAAAGCGGCATACACACGTGCACGTTGCCTCTTGCCCTGCACTTTTGCACTCCACCATGCAAATGACAAAAAATGTGGTGGCGAGGAGCCGCCTACGTGTATGTCAACACGTAACGGTTCCCCGCTGCCAAATTACGATTTTATAGAACATGATCCTCTAGGTGTTCTAAGTGTGCTAAGTCTCCTCTTCATTCCATCTGACACCAAGCCTGATCTCCTCCTTGGTGCTGTACTCCCCATTCCTGCCATCTAAGTACAGTGCTTGTCCTGTGCTAGTGCCATATACATCGTGGGTGGCGGGGCTTATATGGTGCTGGGAGGACTACGAACCTGACAGATCTGGGTTATTTGATACCTCTGGCCCGAGTGAAGGGTTATTTCCACACTGCTCATCTACCATGTCAACCCTGCACTCCAACATCACAGAGGAAGTCGTGTACACTCGCAGGCCTGGCTCTCAGGTAATAAGGCACAGCAGTCTTCAAAGACTATAATGCCTACCACCCAGTAAGGGTCTCACAATGGACTCCTTAAGAACATTATGTGAAAAGATGTATGTGATAAACTCCACATGCTGTGCATGAAGGTTGGACACCTGAAAGCACAAAACATTAAGCTAAAAAAAGCCTTGTCAGTTTCGACTTCTGCTACATTAGTGAGAGCACACTAGGGCAGTCTGGATCAAAGAAACATGACAGGGACCCTAGAAAGTTGACAGAACTCTACAACCATTACACAGTTATGTTTACATTCTGAGCTTTGCACTTCCAGTGTGATAAAACCAAGGTAGGCTACATATGAAGTCAGCTAACAAGAAACATCCTGGCTTGGGCAACCCCTTTCACTACTCACAAACTTTACAGAGTTTGAGAAAGACTTACTTGAGGTGTGTAAGTCACCAAACCAGATAGCAATATGGTCAGACTGTCTCCCTTCCCCAGAACCAGACGATTGACATCAAATAAAGGAGTCTGGACCTGTTAGCCTGATCTGCTTCAAACAGTTATCCATGAAATCCTTGAGCATGAAATCACTCGTTTGACCCTGTTTAGAAAAGGAGTATAAATATTAGGATGAGTTAGTCCTTATTCCAGAAGTCACATCTCCGTAACGGTTTATCGACCAAGTGATTAGGATAAACCACCAATTATCCAAAAGGCATGCAGAACTATAAAAGGTACACCATCCAGTCAGTTGTATTCTGTTCAACACACTACCCCCAGTACCACCTCTTGTTACTGGTGAACCCACCTTGGAACCCTTGCAGATTAGAACTGCCTAGAGCCCTCTCAATGAAGCAGAAAGATGAAGATGAAGGACAAATCGCCTTTGTTTGTACTGCAGGGTCTCTCGTCACTTTTTAGGAACCTTCTCGGTGCGTCCTTTTATATTGACAGAAAAGTGGACATCCTGTTGTCCGATAGGAGGGGACATCAGACCTACCTCTGGTTATGATGATATGATATGGCATTTATAACGCGCCTATACACAAGTGTTTAAAGGCGCGATGAGGCAAGGGAGAGGTAACAGAGGGAGGACAAAAACAACAATCTTACTAGGCCAGGTGACATTGAGATCGCACAAGTGCAGAGGAGGGGGGCAAGGGAAAAGTGCAGGGGGAAAGAGGGAAGGGGCAATGCAATACATAGGATCAACAGGAAAATAAACAAAATAAATATGAACAATAGGTAAAAGTGTGGCCAGCTACTGGCAAGTGCAGGGGTAAGTGCAGACATCAAGTGTCAAGAGCTGGTAGGGGACTGTAGGGATACAGACACAGCCCCGAAGTGCAGGTGTTGTCTGAGAGGCAGTGCAGGTGTGCAACTGGCAGGGGAGGGGACCTGGGCCCGAGATCAGAGGGTAAAATAGTTTGATAAATACCTTCCTGCAAAACAGAAACAGCCTATTCCCCTATCTCTCGTGTTGTCCTTGAAAGTTCAATTTAGATGGAATCCCACACAATGAAAGTCGGTAAAAAATAAGACCATCGTGGACAGCAGGGCTTCCTGAAGCGATATGGAACAAGAATTTGGTCGGCACAAGAGTGTCACGGTTGCTCCAAATGACAAGCACACTTTGTGCATGTTATTGATGGAACACCATTGGCATCAGGACCTGTTGTAAATCAGAACTATTTATTGTAAATGTCAATGAACCAACCTGTGGAAGCCATAGCCATCGATACTATCATAACTCTCACCTATCCAGTTGTGCTTGGCTTGGCTAGGCATTCACAACTGCCAGAATAGTGATGGTATGACCATCGAAGCACTCCTCATGAAAGTTCCAGAATCTGTACCTCAACAGATTCATACCTGTCACACCATTCTCCCAGAGTATCAAGACTACCAACATCGGTTCACGGAACCAGAGCACATACCATTACCACCACAAGTTGCAATTGATTGTGAAATACACATGACTACAGGCAAGCCCTTACCCAACAGAGGTATTTACTCTCTCAGAGGGAGCGAGAGGGCCAAACTAAAGAAATACCTTGCTGATTGCCTAGAACGTGGCTACATAACACCTAGGACGCATAACAACTGATAAGAATAAAGGCAGGCCGCAAATGGAAAACAGCATTCAAGATTGAATATAGAGTAATGCCCTTTGACCTCTGCATAGCCCCAGCAGGTTTTCAGTGGTTCGTGTATTCCATCTTCGCAGAGCTGCTGTGGCTGTCGATATGGCTGTATCTGGACAACTTCCTGATTTTTTCAGTGACCTTAGACACACATGTCCTTCATATTCCAGAGAACTTCATGCATCTACAGTCCATTGTTTAGGGAGAGAAATGCACTTTCAATGCATTCCGAGTCAAGATTTTGAGATACATGATGAGCCTTAATGGCCTTCATGTGGACATTAAGACGGTACAAGCTATCAGCAATTTGCATTCATCTCTGCGCTCTGGTGCCTCTGTGCGGTTTTGAGCAGATTACAAATAAATAAACATACACCTCAGAATATGAAGGCTGTCTAGAGATTCCTGGGTTTTGTGAACTATTATCGATATTTTATCTTTTATTATGCTTACATATCCTCGGATATTTCACAACTATTACATGCAAACCAGGAATTCACGTGGACACACGGACAGAGTCCAATCTTTTAAGCGAGAGTTTATGACTTCACCCATCTCACATCACCCAGACAACACATTGCCCGTTATCATCAAAGCAGATGCTTCGGATTGTTACAAATAGCTGACAGCATAATGGAGGGAGGACTCTTGCTTTCACAAAAGTCGATTGTATAAACCCTCCACAGATCTGAAAATGTTAACCCTATCCAACTTCCACAACTCCAGGATAGCCAGCCATTAAGGGATCTGAGCCACCTCTGAGCTAGTCTGTGGACAATTCTGGTGGCCTGACTTGTCCAGAATTACGTCAAATCCTGCCTGCTACTTGTGAGCCTCTTGCATCCAGTGGTGGTTCCCCCATACCGCTGGTATAGCAATGCCACAGATTTTTTCACAGAGCTACCTCTATTAAACGGTTATACCTGCATCATGGTCATTGCAGACTGTTCATGTACGATGGCCCCTTTTGTAACCCTGCCAGGGCTTCCACCCACCAGTAGGAGGCAGTTGTCTTCTTGCATCAGATTTTCCATTGGCATGTCTTGCCCTAAAAAAATGATATCTGATCGGGGCTCCCAGGACACAAAATGGGGCTGGGATTTGTCATCATATTGGGACCTGTGTGCTGATTAGCTAAGGATACAAGCCACACACAAAATGCACAGACGGAACATATGTACCATACTCTAGAACAATACCTGCAAACCAATTGGTGCGACCACTTGATGACCGCTGAAATTACCTACAACAATACCACCCAGTCAGCCACCAGCCTGACCCCATTCTATAGCAATAACGGACATCATTCAGAACTTCTATCCTGACTATCAACCAAGAACTTACCTGTTCGGAATAAACCACGGAAGCTGGCCCACAGATATGCCAGACCCTTTCATATTCCAGCAGAAGCTTTCTCCTATGTCATTTTGCTTTTCAGCTGCCTCCGACTAAGCAAACCCATAC
The DNA here is from genome assembly GCF_040938575.1 of Ambystoma mexicanum. NCBI lineage: Eukaryota > Metazoa > Chordata > Amphibia > Caudata > Ambystomatidae > Ambystoma > Ambystoma mexicanum. The sequence goes on along the minus strand of NC_090934.1, from coordinate 1,203,372,637 downwards.
AGTTTTCTATATCTCCCTACAGAAAACCTAGACAGTTTCAATTGGCCTTTGCCCTGTCCTAATCCACGTTTGGTGTCTAGTGACCCTGAGTATGAAGTTGAGGATGTGTTTTACTCACAGATTTGGAATGGCAACCTTTACTTCCTGGTGGTTTGGAAGGGCTACACTACATTCAACAATTCTTGAGAACCTGCCTTTGATGTTCCTGTGCCTCGTTTTGACAAGCGCTCCTTTCTCAATTTTTCTTGGAAACCTGGTGCGCCATCTGTCCCTGGGGGGCAGGCAATGTGTTACAGCATTTTCTTATCATGGGGCCATCCCTGAGCCTTGCACCTCTTTGTGGTGCATGGGCTGCTAAGCAGCGTTCTCCCTGAGTCATCAGTTTCATGTCTCCAGCTGGTTTGTAATTCTTGGGTCTTGTTCTGACATTCTCTTGTTACTGCCACCTTTATTACGCTACTCTGGGGCTTCCCCAACTTCTAAGGATAGTCCTTCCTTTGTGTTGGAGTTATACTCTGCATAGCTCCTTTAAGGTTCTTCGTCTCAGTGCTTGACAGACAGGCATTATTTATTACTCCTTTGTACTTACTCTTCACAGTACCAGGCAAATACTTTTCTTGTGTCATTACATTACAATAACATATGTAAGAGGAGTCTACTTGTCTGTCAGCTGAAAGGTTTGGACTGCATGTTTGAGGATAATGGAAAGGGAGTTCCTCATTGGAAAAGGGAGCCTTTAGTCCCAAGAGGGGAGTCTCTCCCTGTGATGTCCCGCTTACTGCTACTCCAAGGGGGAATGTTATGCAGCAGGCTCACCTCCCTAGCCTACAGGAAGGGGCTCCCCCCTCCATGGAAGTGCTTGAATTCTACGATTCGTCACAATACCCAATTAGGAATGAGACCTACTGGACACGCCATCAAACCCTTTTGAGTCAAATATACTTTTTGATGGTTTATGATTTCTTACAGGGAGTAATCTTAGATCGCCACAGAATGGTTTTAGACCTGTCTACACTGCAGTAAAAGGCTAATGCTTCATGCCCTAGCGCCAAATATCTCAGTCCGGACCATGTAGAATGTGAGAAACATGTACTATAATGACTGTGTCGCGATGCATGTGGGAGAATATGGTGGGTTTCATTCAGTCAAAATTCCACAAGGGTGGGGCTAAAGTTATCTTTCTATAATCCCAAATGCTTTTGTGCATTCCTCACTAAACACAAATTCGATTTGATTTTGTTCTCAGTGACCGTCTCATGCAAGCAACTATATCAGCAAACCTTGGGGAAAATGTGTTATAAAACTACATCTAAAAATGATGACACTTGTACCCTGTTTTTTGGGTTCCATACAGCTTTAATAGCATTCATAAATTCACTCTTCAGCGATACCCCATCCACAGTAATGTGGTGGCCTAGACAATCTATTTACTTTGTTTTGAAGATGTACTTCTTCTCCCTAACAGTCAGGTCAAAGCTTTGCAGAATCAACAATACTTTCCCAGGCTTTTCAAAATTGTCCTTCTCATTATCACCACTCTCAGTAATCTTGTCTAGGAAATGTGCACTCTCCAGCAACTACTGACAAGGCAGTGCATTAGTTTCTGAAAGAACGAAGAAGCTGGCAGTAGAGCATATGGCGTGCGCTTAAACTGAAAACCCCTTTCTGAGCCTGTGCCACAAACCCTGTTAATTATCAAGAATCATGATTTAGAGGCACCTGGTGGTAAGTGAATGTCAGATCTAATCTGTTAACACCACCCCTATTTATTCATGTTGGGCAGGGGGGTAACACTTCACCACAACATTCTTGTTTCACTTAAACAAGCCTACACCGAGACACACCTCTCCACTGCCGTCCTTATCCACAACTCAATTCAACAACCACTCCACTGAAATGGTGATCTTAATTATACCTTTTCCACATATTAGTATTTATTTTTTATTTATTGTGCATTTTTTATGTGGAAACAGAAAAATAATATGAGGCCGGGAAGCCCAGAAAGAAACACACCAACACAGGTTACAAAGAACATACAAGTGCTTTATTTAAAAGCTACAACAGTTACCAAGTCAATTGACAAACGGATAGCTATTCGGCTCTCAGAGTAACATAAAGAACTTCAACGAGGGTTCGATGTGTTAGTGAGAGAGACCGTACATTGGAATACCTGGGCCTTTTATACAGTTTGTCCAGCCCTTGGCCAACCCTCTCGCGGGTTAACCATTCTATGAGCCAGGCCTATGGGTTCCTTGCTAGGTCAATCCTGTAATATATGCATTTCGATTGATTTCACTGATATAGTTGTACATTTACATATAGGTCAACGGTAGGACAAGGTCTCAGTTCGCGACCCCGACAAGTGGCCTGAAAGGCATATAAATTATTCATGTGTACGGAGGTCACAACGGCCAGAATCTTACTCAGAATGTCATTCGGCCTCCATTTTGATATTCAGGGTGACTTCCATATAACAAGAGAACCTAAAATGGCGACTTAATCCAAGATGGCGACTTACATTGCTTTTCTCTAAGGTCAAGACCTTGCCGTGGAGTTTGTTTGCATATGATGTTTAGACAACTTGGCGTAGGCCAATACACATACAATTGTTATGATAGGAGGCATAATATTGTTTCAATTCCGACAGTTAGGCGCTTATACAACAAGTAAATTAGGTTTCAAAGTGCCCACTGGGCAACGGGGAGGGAACATGGGATTGAAAGAAATGAATACACTGGAGGATAAAGATGGACCTACTCGGCCTTGTGAGCATTCAGAATGTGCAAGTGCAGAGAAGGAAAGGGGTAGAGGGAGAGGGGGGTAAGTACTGGATTGCACTTGCTCGTGAATGAGCAGCAGGTATAAGTGACCAATGTAGGAAGTGCTAGGGACGTTAGACTGCAATAAATTGTTAAGTGTCTGCCTACAGTGGTGTAGGCCAATGGGTGCCAAAGCAAGTACTGTGGGCAGGCGGGGGGTGAAGGTGATTGGGTGTGGGAGGCCATGGCACCGAGGACACATACGGGCCCTGGTCACCAATCTCAGCAACTGTGGAATTAGCAGGTGAGGGGAGAAGGGAAGGAGGAGGTGAAAAGCAAAGTCGTGAGGAGCTTCGAGAATTTGAGGAGATCTGGATTGAGATGAAGAGGAAGGGTGAGGCTGTTCCTTAAGAGGTAACTAGCTCAGGAAAGAGATCGGCCGCCAGCCCTCTGTTTAGCAAAACGCTTGACACACAGAGAGTTGGAACCAGAGGAACGTAGAGGTCTAGAGCGAGAGTATTTAGTAAGCAAGTTGGAGTTAGTGTGGTCCCCACCCCACACAGCCTTATGGATGATGCAGAGGGATTTGAATTTGATCCTTGCAGCAACCGGAAGCCAGTGAAGAGATTTTAGGGCAGGAGAGATGCGGTCCCTGGGCTTGAGGCTAAGGATAAGTCTTACTGCCCTATTGGAGATTAGTTGGAGGGATCGCAGAGTGGAAGAAGGTAGATTCAGGAGGAGGCAGTTGCAATAGTCAAGCATAAAGAGAACCAGGGCTCAGGTAACATTGATCCCCTGGGGGAAAGTGAGAAAAGGGAGAATTCCTTTGAGAATGAAGAGCTGAAAGTGGGACTCCTTGGCAATATCCTGAGTGTGAGGGAGGAAGGAGAGAGAGGAGTCAAAGATTACTCCAAGGTTTCTGACTTCAGATGAAGCAGAAGGGGGAGAGCCCATAGAGGATGACCAGAGCGTGGGGAAGAAAGAGGGAGCAGGGGTCCCAATAGGAAGGATCTCAGTCTTGCTGGCATTGAGGCAGAGATCATTGGAAGTGCACCAGGACTGGCTGGCAGTCTGAGATGATGTAAGAAGTAGAAGGGTCAGCGGGTAGTTTGAAGAAGAGTTGTGTGTCATCTGCATAGCACTGGAAGTTAGAGAAGGTGGAAATGAGGAGTGTCAGTGGAGCCAGGGCGAGAAGTTAGAGCCCTGGGAAGCACCACAGGTGGAGAGAGAGATGGGGGAGGAGAAGGTAGCCAGAATAACCTGGGACGGACCGTCACTTAGGAAGGAGGTCAGCCAGTCGCCTTGAAACATTTGTGTATAGGCGCGTTATAAATGCCATATCATATCATATCATAGTCCAGTGCCTGGTCCAAAATACCCAGGGTATCATGGAGTCATTTTATGAGGATGGGGTGGTTGACTGTGGCAAAGGCAGAGGAAAGATCAAGTAGAATGAGGACAGCTGTCACCTACCTTGACGCTTGAAGCTTCTATTCTGGAGCTGGAACTGAGTCACGATTGTCCGGTTCACCACTTTTCCCAGAAGCAGTTCCCAACTTTCTTAGACTTGAACTGAAGCTGTCCTCCCTCCTAGATAACCCCCTGATACACCCCCCGCAGGTTTTGTTTTCCTCATTTGAGGTAATGTTCTGAATTTGTTTACCTATTCCGCATTGCATCATGACTGGAATAATGTATACAACAATTGAATGTCTACAAAATCTGAATAAGAAAGTCTTGTTGAAAAAAAAAGAATGAAGACAGCTGGGGAGATGGAGTCCAGTGATGCAAGCAGTTCTTCACGGGTGTTCAGAGGAGCCGTTTCCAGCCTCTGGATGTTCGGAATTCAGATTGATGGTCGTGGAGACGGCCAACAAGTTCAGTATGTGAAGTAAATTGAGGGAAGGCCAGCTTCTCCAGGGGTTTCCCCGGGAAGGGGGTGATAGAAATTGGGTGGTAGTTGGCTGTGCAAGTGGGGTCTGTTGAAGGTTTTTTCAAGAGGGAATGCACAAGGGAGTGCTTGAGGGAGGAAGGGAAAGATCCAGTAGCAAAAGAGTGGTTGCAGAAATCAGCAAATGCAGGGGCAAGAGAGCCAATTTTGTCCTTAATTTATTCATTATTATTGTAATTATTTTTTTTTTTTTATTTTTTTTTATATAGTTGTTTTGGTCGTGAGCATAATTCACAACCTTTCAACTTGTAAGAAAAGAACAATTACATAAAATCACATTTACAAATTACCTAAAATCAGATAAAACATTGTATGAGTTATTGAACAATAAACAAAGTGGTTTACAGCATAGATTAATGCGTATGTAACAAGGTCATTATTTTCTTGGTACTGCATACATTGAGATTTTCAACTGTTGCAAATAATTGACAACTGCATATCGTACAGCCTTTCTATTAGTATGAAAAATTAAGTCCCAAAGCTCTTTTGGAGTCAGGATGAGTTGATCCTTAAATAGAGACTTAAAATGGACACTCCTTACTGATGCTAAATTATCACATTCTGAAAACAGGTGCATGAGAGTTTCTGGTTGATTTTTACAAAACCGGCAGGGCTGAGGGATATCAGCATTATTCCGTTTGTTCATCACTTCATTGGTCAGCCACAGATTTAGTCTGAATCTCATAAAGCCATTTCTATGGTTGGAGCTGGGGGACCTCACCATGTAATCAGCCACTGTGTTATAACGCTTTAATTCAAATGGAGAAGCCTCAAAATGTTTATAGTTGGAACATGCAGAGCGTGTATAGATCCAATCACCTTCCCAGATTTTTGTTCTGGCTTTGTTTGGATTTTCCATGAGCAATGTTGGATTAATCTGCGCTTTAGCTAAAATTAAATTAATTTTTTGGCGCCATGTTTTTGGAAAAACCTCCATAGAGTTCAATAAATATATGGAAATGGTATTGATTATGCCTGTTGTAGCTTTGTTCATGAGACATTTGCGATACAAGGCACACAGGCGCCATTTGTAGGCTGCGTATAGAGAAATTAGGCCCAGCTCATATCTCAATGTTGGTAGTGGTTGTGAGGTGGGTAAGTTCAAAACTTGCCTCCAAAACCGCCCTTCCCTCATGGCCCAGTAGGAGTATGACATGATAAACCGGGTTTCTGCACCATAGAGGATGACCGGCACCACTTTCAATTTGAAATATGTAATAATCGGAAGTAAGGAAAATTTACAATATCTTGCCTTGATGATCCGGGCTTGTGAGATACACGTTTGTAGTTTTTGAAGTCCTTGTTGATTATAGTGATCAGCAGCACACAGGTTGGACACAGTTGTACCCAAATACACATAGAAATTGGTGCTGGTAATCTTACAATTTTGGAGAGGCCAGTATAAATGGGCACTACTTTGTTTCTTGGTGCCAAATTGAATGACCTTTGTCTTTTCAACATTAATTGTTATGCCATTTATTTTTGTGTACTCGTCCAGCGCACCTAGGAGATGTCGCAACCCTTTTGGGGTATGTGATAATAGTACCATGTCATCGGCATATAGTAACCATTGTATCTGGACACCCATGATCCTCGGAGAATCGGAGATCAGTGTTGTAAAGCTGCGATAGATATCAGAAAGAAAAAAATTGAACAAGGCTGAAGCTAATAAACAGCCTTGTTTTAGACCTCTGGCGGTTGGTATTGGGGGGGTTAATAAACCATCATTAGTGAGTCTAATCTGGATTGAGGTATTAGTATGTAATTGAATTATCCATTTTAAAATTTGCCATGGACAGTTAGCATCAACCAATTTCTTATAGAGCCGTTCTCTTGGAACGGCATCAAATGCCATTTGGAAATCAATAAAAGCAAGGTACAAGGGCTGTTTTTGTTGGTATGCTTTCTGAATAAGGCTTGATAAGGTAATAATATTTATGCCAGTGCCTACCCCTTGTAAAAAGCCTGTTTGGAAAGGATCTCTCAAGTTATTATCTTGTAACCAGATGTTAAATTGTTTTAAGATCAGCCGGGCAAATAATTTACCCGGACAGTCCAGGAGCGCTATAGGCCTGTAGGATCTGGGGTTCTCACGATTGCCTTTTTTATATATCGGGAGAATAATGGATTTCCTCCACGTTTCAGGGATAACGCCACCCTTCAGCACCTGATTAAAGATCCGATAGAGAATCTTCGCCCATTCATCTACATGGCTTTTTAACATCATATTGTGCAACCCATCTGGTCCTGTTGCCCGGGATGAGCTCAGTTTCTTGATGCAAAGTTTTATGTCGTCAATGTCAAATGTAAATGTTCCAGAGGCAGTAAACGCATGAAGATTTAAATATATGTCAGGAAAGGGTGATAGATAGAGTTTGTGAAAATACAGCTGCCATACTTCAGAAGAAATCGAGTTTACCTGGGCTGTAAATTTGGGAGTCTCAGATGTTTTGTTGAGAAGGGCCCATATGCCAGCTGTAGATTTCAGGATAAGTTGTTTAAGTATAGCTTTTCCATTTAATTCGTAGACCTTGGCTCTCCTTAATCTGAGCCATTTTTTATAGTTTTGCTTGACTGATCTTATTTCTTTGGCCAAATCAGTTTTCTCTGATTTCCGCAGTTGCCGAATTTCTTGTCTTAGCTCAGATTTACGATGGGCTATTTCTGAGTCATAGGCATGGGTATGCTGGTGCTCAGTTATCCCACTGCCAGTGACTACTCGAGTGAACATCTGCATGGCATTTGTATAGTCACAAACCAGTAGATCTTCTCTCTGGTACATAGTCTCTAGATTCGAATCTAATATTCTCAACTTCTCTGTATTCCAAGATAATCTATTTCGCCCATTATTTACAACTACATCAGTTACATTTGAGTTCCGCCATTGTGTCGGTTGAATATAATCAATTTGCAGTGACAATTTTAATTTGTGGTGATCACTTACACTTGTGTGAATAACCTCCAATTTTTGTACAGAGTTAAAGGCTTTTGCATTAATATAGATGTAATCGATTATTGCATGTTGATCTCCTCTTTGCCAGGTGGTCTGTGCGGGACAGTCACCTGTCACATTACCATTTAACATCTGAAAATTGCGCTCACTCATAATCAAAGACCATTTCAGTTCATCTCTTGTTGGGGCGATATTCCCTTCTGGGATGAGATGCAAGTTGAGGTCGCCCAATATCAAAATACACGATAGATCACTCTCTAGGGCCAAAGCATCCAATATATCCACAAATTGCTTAAAGAAATCATCTGCATTCAGAGTATTGCTGCACCAATAGATATTAACAATGGCTATTTTTTTACCGAAATTGGATAGTATCGCCACTTGAAATGATAAAGAAGGAGATTTCCGAATTAATGATTTCAGACCACAACTTTTTTTAACTGCTATGATAAGTCCACCTTTGGGTCTGCCAAGGACACCTTTTTCGGCTGGTGTAAACAGAATATTATGTGAGTCCCAAATCGGTGGTAGAATAAGCCAGGTTTCCTGGAGGGCAACTACATCCATATCAATCAAACCTCCCACTGTTGTAAAGTTGAGGTGATTGTGCCCTCTTGTATTCCAGGAGATCAACTTGAGGACTTTGGCACTTACACCTAGTTATGTGGACTTTGTCTGGTCCGGTGGGCTTTGATGAGAAGTAATGTTATAAGCTGAGGTGAAGATGCGTGAGCTATGTCCCTGCGGTGTAGCCGAACCATGTGCTACTTCTTGGGTAAGATTAAACCCCAAGTCGAATAACATCATTCTGGCTTGCCACAAAGTCTCAGCTACTAATGATGATCGAATGTACAGGCGTGCAATAGATAGATCCATATGGTTTATAAATTCTATTTGCTCGATATCCAGTGATGAAATAGCTGATAAAGCTGGTATCTCTGTACATATGTTCAAAATACTGGACCGATTTAAATCATAGGATTTATATGGAGCCTCGCGACATTTGATTATGAAGCGGTGGGGCAGTCTAATTTGTTTTGTCTTGGTCTGTGCAGGTCTTTCTTTTGCCTGTATTGGCAACCTTACTGGAGATCGTGTCCTTCTATCTTGATGAGTGATAGAAGGCATAGGTAAGGGGAACCCTTGATCCGATGCTTTGTGTGAGTTAGGTTCTTTTGGGTGGTACATAAGGGCTTCAATAGATGCTTTAATCTCTTCTCGTATCTCGTGTCGCGATAGTAGGGCTTGATTAGAGGGAGGGGTAGGGGTAGGGACTTGAGATGGATGCGCACACTTCAGCTGTATATTAGTATTGGAGTTTCGCATCATATAGGCCTCAACTGAAGCTTTAATTTCACCCTGTAGATTTTTTATCAAACAATCATCTTTTACGGGAGGAGCAGTGACCATTGTGTTCTGTGTGGTGAGATCATGTAATTGTGGTACTTGTGAAATAGCCGATTGTACATCTTGGATTTTGGCTTGACTGACTGTTGTCGTTATTTGTGAGGGTTCCGGCTGTACCTGTCTACCTATCTGTGAGAGATTATTTGGTAATAATTTCATGTATGAATCAATAGATTTCTGTATCTGTGTTTGGATAGCTACTAAAATGGGAGCAGTTTGAACAATGGAGGTTTGATTCAATGACTCCACCAGGGCGGGTACTGTGACCATTGGGGACGTTGAGGAAGGTGGTTCTGGACTTTTTAACTGAGAAACTCGCTGTTCATTGCTGGATTCGACCATTTGCACTAAATCATCTAGTGGTTTGTGTGCCACTGTCGCTACAGTCGTTGGAACTGCTCCCAGCATCTGGGAATCAGATTCCGGTGTAGATATGAGCACCGAATCCGATAATGGATCTACACAATTTTTCCTTTTTTTCCCCACTATTGGTTTTGGAACCGATGGCTTGTTTTTGGCTAAGTGCACTTTCCTCTTTTTGTTTGGTCGTGAATTGCTGGTTTTGACAGAGGTTGTGCTGAAAACCTCAAACATATTTTTTGAGACTGGAATGTCATAGATCTGTGTTTCCTTTGTGTTGGAGACAGCAGCCGGCACAGACGCAGCCATAAAAGTGGCTGGGTCTCGCACGGTGACGGTTACTGGGACCTCAGAGTTCTTAGGGGTAACGTCGATGTGAATAGATTTAGCTTCTGAGATATCCGATTGTTCTAATGCCGGTTTTTCTGATGCCGGTTTTTGCACTATGCCGGCAGATACAGAGTGATCATTGTCACGCGTTTGCGTGTGGACTGTATATGATTGTTTAGAAATCCATGAGTCCTGAGTTTGAGAAGATGTATTATTTTGAGTGATGCGTTTAGAATGTAGTCGCAACAAATGTTCTAGACAGACTGTCTGATTAGAGATTTTAAAGTCCAGCCCTTCATATAATTTTGCCAAGGTCAATAAAGCAGTGTTCATGGCTGTTAGTGTGTTATTCAGGGCAGGGGCCTCCGGGAATGAATATCTCTCCCTGTGTGCAGGGTTCAGGAAGAAGTCGGAGACACGAGCCCCCTGTTCAAAGCGTGGCTGTCTCGGAGTGGGAGCTATAAAGGAGACTACTTCTTCGACCGATTCGGGTGAGGGAGTCAATGCCATTATGGGGGAGACCATTGGTTCTATTGCCGGGGCGTCCTTGTGGGATGGAACAGGTGACAAGATTTCATCATTTGTACTAGAAAGGCTATGAGTATCTTGTTCTAATTGAATTAGGTCACCAGTATTTGAACAAATGTATAGGGCTTCTTCAGAGCACTTATCAGTGCGGTTGGAAAGGTTCATGAATTCAATATCATCTTCCTCTATTTCGCCAATCATGGTCAGGTGGATATACGCTTGTCTTAGATTTTGTTGGGCCAGAACGGAGCTTAAAACAGGTTGTGGTACAGTGTCCCCAGGGAAGAGGGCTACAACAGGTCGTAGGTCTCCGGCCGAACAAGCCGCTATTAGAGTGCTATCAGTGGGGGCACCGTGCAGACTGATTTCTCGAGATGAGATATCAATAGGTGCAGTGATTATGGGATCAGATGGTTGAGCTGCCGTACATGAGATGTCAATAGGTACCGTGTGTATGAGATCCGTGATTATGGGATCAGATGACTGAGCTGCCGTGCATGAGCCTGTGGGAGCCGATTGGGCCGTGGTAAATGGATTATTAATTTTTGCCTCATCCTCGCTTGTTATCACTTCCCTCGGGCATAATCGAGCGTTAGCTGAAACTGAGTGTGAGCGCTGAGTAGTCATGCGCCCCACTTTTGGTAACAGACTCGTAAGTCGAGGTTGATGCAAGGCTTTTCTCATGGTAGCGTCCCGAGTTGATTCACCCAGTTTTTCTCTAATCGCTATGGAGGGCGGCATGCTAGTAGTTAGAGTGTATGCAGACATTAGAATTTAGCAAAATACGTCAAGTTTCACAATTAAATTTAAATAGTAAATAAGATTTCAATTTAGGTTCAAAACTAGAATATAAATTTGAAAAATAAAATAAAATAAATAATTTTTATAAGTACCTAAGACCACGACGACCCGGCGACCCGCGAACAGCAAACAGTACTTGTAGTACTTGCCGGGTGCACGCGCGGGTGCGCAGTGACGTGGGGTCTTAAAGATTTACAACAAGACGTGCTTGTTGGGAGGTGGAGCCAAAGTGCAGGAAAGATCTTGATTAAAGAAAAAAGAAAAGAAAAGAAATAAATAATAATTAATGAAATATAACAGGGAAGGACTGTCGTGCATTTAAGCACTGCTAGACACAACGTGCGTGTAAGTCACTGGACACAACGTGCACAACGTGCACAAAAGCAGTCACCTTTGTTGGTTTTCCCAGGTCCAGGCAAGCTGGTGTTGCACTTTAAGACGTCCTCCAGTGGTTGTTTTAAACTGCCAGCACTGAGACTCCAGTAAACGCAAGTCCGTAAGAAAAGGCTCCGTGGATATTTTTATATCGCTCTGTTTCCAGGGTCATGAAAGCGCAGACTACCGGCACAGCAAACAGTACTTGTAGTACTTGCCGGGTGCGCGCGCGGGTGCGCAGTGACGTGGGGTCTTAAAGATTTACAACAAGACGTGCTTGTTGGGAGGTGGAGCCAAAGTGCAGGAAAGATCTTTGTTGGTTTTCCCAGGTCCAGGCAAGCTGGTGTTGCACTTTAAGACGTCCTCCAGTGGTTGTTTTAAACTGCCAGCACTGAGACTCCAGTAAACGCAAGTCCGTAAGAAAAGGCTCCGTGGATATTTTTATATCGCTCTGTTTCCAGGGTCATGAAAGCGCAGACTACCGGCACAGCAAACAGTACTTGTATTTGTACAGTTATTGTAATTATTCAATTTAACTTTTTACAAGCATTTACACATACTTCACTTAATACATGTACACTCATTCAATAGACTGACCTTAACCACCAATTATAAGTTTCAATCTCAAGTCCAACAACAGGTAAAATATGATAATAAGTCAATTAGTCCATAAAAAGGAAAATCCTAACTAATACATCAATCAATTAATAGTTTCAATGTCAAACACCTGTAATAAGAGCCATCAAAGCCATAAAGTACTCACAAAAATGCATACACTAAACTTCTTATTTCAGCCTCAACAATACAAAATCCATACAGTCATGTGGTCAATCATTTGGTCCAAACAATTGCTCACTACCTTTGTAACTTTCTTACAGTGCAAACATACATTGTAGTTGAATGGTCAGTTAGTTGGTCTAAGCACCTGCTCAATACTTCTATCTTTTTACACTTCATACTCATCAGGACTACAATGAGGCAGTACATACAGGCAACATCTTTACTAGGTTACGCCAAACCCTATGTAATGCAATATGGACTGAAACAGAGGGAGAGTTCAAGCAGTAAACCCAGAAGTCATCAGATTTAATTGTGTCATAACTGTGCACAAAGTTCTTGTACGTGCACATGTAAACTCTACTCAAATTTGGACCCTTGTGTTGTCCTTAATGGTTCTGGAGGAGCAAGGGGAAACCTGTTGAGCGGACAACTCTGGTGACCTCATCAAGTGTGACAAGGGAGAAGGAGCAGAGAGGGGATGAAGGAGGGTGGGTGGCAATAGAAGGCAAACGAGGCAATGGGGGTGAGAGGAGAGGGGCACAGGGGTGCTCAGGATATCCTTTGTAGACTTTATAGTTCCTTACACCAGGCCTCCATTCATACCAGAGGTTCCTTAGACTATAATGGTTTAGCTCCTTCCTTTAATTCTATTTTATATTCAATCCCATTAAGACAGCATACACATGGTGTGAATGCCTCAGGAACGTTTGTTTTTCACTACGGTCATTCCATCACATTTCTCCACAACCATTACTTGCTCTTTGCTATTGGGATGGAGTTTCATTTTGAGATTTCCCTGTACTCTCCATTCAATGAGAGATGCCCCTTTCACCAAAACCTGTACCTTGCACTTGGTTTGCCTGCCCTTGGATACGAACACAGTTAATGAGTTCCCCACCAAATCTCAATTTGGATCATTGTAACCCAGAGACACCTTAGCCAGTGCATTGAAAATCGTGTGTCCCCTTTCCATGGTGGCCATTTTGTTTGTTTACTTTTGTTTCACTAATTTTAATGGCCGCCATGGAATGGGAGAAGGGACTACGTTTAGTCCCTTCTCCCTGATCCCTGGCAGCCATTTTCTTTTATCGAGTCGAGAAACGGTTACACCCCAGGTTCTCAACTCAGGAAAAATTGCTATTAGTACCGCGGTACGACGTGCCAGGGACATTCCTAGCATTCTATTCCTTCAGTGGAACCATTTCAGCACTGTCATTCACTTGTTTGCTTCCACCTCTCAGGACATTTTCCAGGAGATCTACAGGATGTTTGGCCCTGGTTCAACTCATTTGTCTCTTAGGAGAATGCCCTACTCCCCGAATTTTGCAACAGACTGCCATATCTGGAGGCATTGGAATTGTATGGCATCTGGTGCTGAAATCAATTTCAGGCCACTTGGTTTTGAATGGGTTTTGGAACATTGTTTTGCTAGCGGGCCCTCTAGGATTGGTTAAGGGTTGCTTGCAATGGCACACTGTGGCAAACAAAAGATTTTAGGAATATGGTATGCACCCTATGGAGCCAATGCAAATGGTCAAGCTGGCTTCTGTCGTTTGTTGTGAGATGGTCTACTGCCAGTGACAAAAGGGAACAGGACTGGACGGATGTTAGGTCACACCCCTTCAAGATACTACTTGTGGATTATGGTATTGTACCCACACTTTGCTGGGCTGGCTCTACATCTTTAAGACCAAATGCTGTTTGTGCAATGGAGGTTTTTTTCTGCCTAGTACCTTTTCTTCCAATTCAAGGTTACACTCCTGGGTCATGTAGTACCCCTGTGGTGGAGTTCCTGGAATAACTAGGTGGCATCAAGGAAGGGTCGCCCATTTCTCCATGCTGTGAATGATTAGGGAGCAAGCTGAACCCACAGCCCTGACACAAAAAAACACTGCAGTTTGTGCCAGGAACAGAAAACCTTCCACGGCAATGAATTAACACCAGCGTAGAAACATTGATGGAGGATTTGATGGTTACATGTCTTTATAACAAATAATTGTATAATGAATGCACATATAATGAAAATTTGATAAGGACAAAACATAACACATTTGTTTTTCTTTTTTTGGGGGGTCCCCCCAAGCCCCTCTTTCCCACCCCTAAAAACCCACCGCAACCATTTCCCCACAAGATTTAACCATTTACCCCAACCACACATACATTTTCATCATGTTTTTCGTTAGAACATTTTCGTTATAAATGCATTGTACATAAAATGTTTGTTATAATATATATATATATATGTGCCTAATAATCTAATATCCCCTCTATACAAAAATTGAATCTAGAGGTAGACCTAATATCATCTATGTGTACAGCTGAATTTAGAAGTGTACCTAATAGTACCTAATAGCCTAATATCATCTCTATGTACAACTGAACCTACAAGTGCACCTAATAGTCTAGTATCTCTGTGCAAATTGAACTTGGAAGTGTGCCTAGAACTACAATTAGAAAACCCTCCTAAATCCACCTAAAAGCTTGTACCAAGCATGAGTGCACCCACTCCACCAAGGTTTGTCGGAAACGACCACTGCGGACCGTCCCCACTCCCCGATCAGCCTGCCCTCCCGTCCCCCCTTCCCAAATCACCCCACCCTCCTTCGCACTCCCTGCCATTCCCCTCTCCAAACACCAAGCCAGACGGGCACGATGGTGAGCAAACCACCCTAAGACCACTCCTCCCCTGAACCCCACCACCGACCAGCCAACGTTCACCATGCCCGCTCCCCTCACTATCATACCTGGGACACCCGCCCTGCAATCATCCACCCCCGCCTTGCCCTCAAACCCCCACCACCTTCCCCCGCCGACCACACCCTTTCCCCTCCCTAAAATCTGCACGCCTAGCCCTAGCAAGAATTGAAGTCCCATCCCTCTCCCCCTCTGGCCCCACAACCCTCTCTCATACTCCAATCGCAACAAAGAAACTAAAGAGGAAACGTGCCTGGTCCCCCTCAATCTCACAGCACTCTTCACCGCCCCTGTCTCGGCCCACCACCTCATTCCCCCACTCACCTCCCTCCCCCATGGCTTCACCCTTCCTGAAACCCCTCTCCCTCGATTTCTCATCAACTGCAACTGAAACTCCTAACTGCCCACACCCCCACCTTCAAATCCCCTGAGCCAGACCGGATCATCCTAACACACGCAGCCACCCAATCCTGCCAGAAGCCCGCCAATACTTCTGCTCGCCCACTATTCCCTTCGATCATCACTCACCCTACCCCTCTCCCTCTCCAGCTTCCACTCTCTCCACCACCACCCCCTTCCACTCCAGCTCCGAGACCAACCTCACCTGCCGATGTGAACTGCATCCTAGTTAATGCCCGATCTGTAGCAAAAAACAAACACTGCATCTTTGACCTCCTCGCCTCGGACAAACCAGACCTGGTTTTCATCACCGAAACTTGGTTCTCTGACGACTTCGCCCCAATCGCTAACTAAGCCTTTCCCCCTGACTACTCCCTCATCCCACTGAACCGTCCCTCCAGAGGAGGGGGAGTAGTATTCGTCTTCAAGTCTCTCTTCCACGCCTCAATCATCGACAACCAACCTTCCTTTCCTTCCTGCGAATCTCTCCTCGTTAAACTATCCCTCTCCCCATCGCTCTCACACAGCTTCCTATTAATCTATAGGCCTCCTGGCTACGATAGACAATTCGCAAACAACCTCTGCAACTCTATTGCCACCCTTCAACTAAACCATCCCAACCTCACCCTTCTTGGAGACTTCAACATATGGCTCAACATCCCCAGCAACACTATGACACACTCTCTGGTTGACGGTTTAGACGCAATTAACCTCCAACCTCACATAAAGGGCCCGACTCACTATAAAGGACACACTCTTGATGCCATCTTTAGCTCCAACACCCGGATTCATTTTAACCCCCCCCACCCCTATCATCTGGTCCGATCATTTCATTCTCTAGTTCGCCATTCGCTCACCCGACCCCCTTCCCATACTCGAATCTGAACCTCCAAATCTACACAAATGCTGGAAAAAACAAATTATTGTCCCGGACCTAGCTGACGCGCTCCTCCAGTCTCCACCACCTACCTGCCAACTCAATAAACAACTAACCGCTGACGCCTTTGACTCATGACTCAATGCATCTCTGATGCGACTCACACCCCCTTGCAAACCATTAACCCGCTGTGGCCTCTTCCCCAAATGGTTCACTCCTGAATTGAAGACCACTAAACAACTATATAAATACCTAGAACGCAAATGGCAGAAAGACAAAACCAAGGAGAGCAGAGCCACCTTGGCCCGACACCTCTATCAGTACAAAGCCGAAATGCGGATAGCAAAAAAAGCCCACTACAACTCCTGAATCCTAAACTGCAAAAACCCAAGCAAAGAACTCCACAAAATCATCTCTGAATTCACCAAACCGGCTTGCACCACGACCGTCCCGACCCCCTCACAATCACTGTGCGACTCACTCTACCTCCACTTTCTAAGCACGGCTCTCGAAAGAACGAATACTCTAGCCACCAAACTGGCTCTCTTACATCCCCCAGGCAATACTCCCCCCATATCGGCCAGCCCACCAGCTGCGACCACTACGCAACCAACGTTCGAATCCTTTAGTCCAATATCACCAGAGCAATTTCTCAAACTCCTGTCTGCCCGCAAACCATCTGGCTCTCTGCTGGACCCTTACCTGGCCACAATCCTCAAAGAGATTTTCGCTTCCACCTGTGCAGAAGAACACGCAATATCCATCATAAATGCCTCCCTTTCCTCTGGTATCTTTCCCGACGCATTCAAAATAGTTCATGTCAAACTGCTAATTAAAAAACCTTCCCTCGACCCTCTTGAGCCCAAAACTACCACCCCATCTCAAAGACCAGATTCCTTGCCAAACTCATTGACCGAACCGCCTACTCCCAACTAAATGCCTTTGTCGAAGCCAACAATCTCCTAGACCCCGCACAATCAGGTTTCAGAGCCCGTCACAGAACTGAAACCACCCTAACCTCAATCTGGGATGACCTTAAAATGATGGCAGACTCCGCGGGATGCGCCGCACTAATCCTTCTTGACCTATCTCCTGCCTTTGACACAATCAATCACTCAATCCTCCTAGACTGCCTCCACTCCCTAGGAATTCGTGGAACCGCCCTTAAATGGATAGCCTCATTCCTCAAAGATAGGTACCAAATAGCAATACTCTCCACCTATACCTCCCAAGCCCGACCAGTCGACACGGGAGTCCCACAAGGAGCATGCCTATCCGCCCTCCTATTCAATCTCTACCTGATCACCCCCACACCAATAATTAGTTCACACAATATCCTGTGTTACAACTACGCTGACGACACTCAATTAATTCTAAAACTAAAGAACTCAAAACCCAACTCCCGACCGACCTGGCCTCCTGCCTCCCCGATATAGAACTCTGGATGACCCAAAGCCACCTCCTGTTAAACCCCTCCAAAATGGAAATTATGGTATGTGGCAACTCAGAACTTCTTCCGCACCCACTACCCTGGCCACCCGCCATGGGCAACTCACCGACCCCCTGCAACTCAGTGAAAAGTCTTGGATGCACCCTTGACTCTGACCTAACACTCTCGCGCCAAGTCAACAACGTCTCAAAGTCCTGCCATTACCACCTTAAAACCCTTAGGCACATCTTTCCATATCTCTCCTTTCCCAACAGACTCTCTGCGGTCCAATCAATCGTTATATCAAGACTGGACTATGCAAACCCCCTATACCTCGGAGTCCACGCGTACCAACTGAAAAAACTTCAAAGGGCACAAAACGCGGCAGCCAAAATGCTACTTTTGCTCGGCCCGAGAGACCACATCTCCCCAGCCCTTAAGACTCTGCACTGGCTTCCAGTAGCCTAAAGGGTGACGTTCAAAACCTTATGCATCGCCCATCAAGCACTGCTTAAAACCGGACCCCAATATCTTCAAGACAAGCTAAAACCCTATCACCCGCCACGCACCCTAAGATCAAGCTCGGCCGGCCTCCTAGTCATACCTAAGACAAACTCAGTCATGTTGGGCAGATCATCATTCTCAGCCTTGGCCCCCACCCTGTGGAACTTGCTCCCACCCCAAATCCGCCTAACTGAGGATTTAATGTCTTTCCGCAAACTGTTGAAAACCTGGCTCTTCCCCTAAAACCAACCGGTACCAAACTAACCCAAACAGACTAACAGCATCTCATTGACACCAATCCAACAAACTACCTGATGCGAGAAATTGACAGCTAATAACCCCGAACATAAACTAGAAGGACAAACAGAATTAAAAGAGTAAAGAATAAATCATAGGGAAACAGTAAAGAGATTTAAACTGCTAAAATTGACATAATGCATGAGGAGCGAATGAAGCGAATGGCGTGGATGAAATAGTTAGAATGGATGAAGCGTGTGGAACAGATGAATGCGCTGAGTGGAAGAATGCATGAGTGGAAGAACAGATGACTATATAGATTGAATGAGTATGTAATTTGAATGAGTATGTAGATCGAATGAAAGTTTAAAATGGATGAACATGTTAAGCGGATGAGTGTGCAGAGTGGATGAGCGTGTAGAGCGGATGAGTGCGTAAATACAGAGAAGCGAGTAGAACGCATGAGTACGTAGAACAGATGAATGTACAGAACGGATGAGCACAAACCTGATGAGTGTGTAGAGCGGACAAGTATGTAGAGCGGATGAGTATGTAGAGCGGACGAGTATGTAGAGCGGATGAGTATGTAAGCGGATGAGTATGCAGAGCGGATGAGTATGTAGAGCAGATGAGTGTCGATAGCAAATGAGTACGGAAGTGCGGAGAGTGTGTAGATCGCTGGATCAGATGAATGTTCAGACCTGGCGAATGTATAGAACGGATGAGTATATAAAGCGGATGAGTGTATAGAACGGATGAGTGTACTGAGCGAATGAGTGTACAAAGCGGATGAGTGTACAGAGCAGATGAGTGTACAGAGCGGATGAGTGTAGAGAGCAGATGAATATATAGAACAGGATTACTGCGTATTAGCAAATGACTTTATAGGGCTGACAAGCGCATATTGCTGTTGAATTTGTGGAAAACACAAGTGCTTAGAGCAGATGAGGGCATAGAGCCGATGATTGCATAAAGCAGATGAGTGCATAGAGACGATGAGTGCCATGACCGGATGAGTGTGGAGAGCAGATGAGTTGAATGTGTGGAAAGCATGAGTGCATAGAGCGGATGCGTACATAGAGCAGATGAGTGAGGGGAGCGGATGAGTGCGGGGAGCGGATGAATACGGGGAGCGGATGAGTGACGTGAGCGGATGAGTGAGGCAAGCAGATGAGTGAGGCGAGCGGGTGGGTGCTGGGAGCGGACGAGTGCAGGGAGCGGACGAGTGCGGGGAATGGACGAGTGTGGGGAGCAGACGAGTGCATAGAGCAGATGTGTGCAGGGAGCGGATAAGCGCAGGGAGTGGATGAGCACGGGGAGCGGAGGAGCGCGGGGAGCCGACGAGCGCAGGGAGCGGACGAGTGCGTAGAGGGGACGAGTGAGTAAAGGGGATGAATGCATAGAGGGGATGAGTGCGTAGAGGGGATGAGTGCGTAGAGGGGATGAGTGCATAAAGGGGATGAGTGCGTAGAGGGGATGAGTGCGTAGAGGGGAGGAGTGCGTAGAGGGGATGAGGCCAACAGGAATGCATGCATGAGGCCGACAGGAATACATGCATGAGGCCGACAGGAATACATGCATGAGGCCGACAGGAGTGCATGCGCGGGGTAGACACGAGTGCATGCATGGGGCAGACTGGAATATGTGGGATGGACTGGAGCGCGCGGGGCGGACTG
Source organism: Ambystoma mexicanum (assembly GCF_040938575.1). Classification (NCBI taxonomy): domain Eukaryota; kingdom Metazoa; phylum Chordata; class Amphibia; order Caudata; family Ambystomatidae; genus Ambystoma; species Ambystoma mexicanum. The sequence continues at coordinate 1,203,352,577 of NC_090934.1, read as the reverse complement.
GAGTGCAAGAGTGCGTCGAGCAGACCGGAGTGTATGGAGCAGACTGGGGTGCATGGAATTAATAAGAGTGCATGGAATGGACTAGAGCGCATAGAATTGCGTGACGTACATAGTATGGTTGGAATGCAGGGAATGTTTGAAAGATCATATAACCCTTCATATCACACCACCACGCTTACTCTCCTCTTTACAGCACCACTCAACTAGAAAACAGAGATACTATGACACCATTCTTTATAACTGTTCTCATATCAACATCCGCCGCTCACTCCCCATCATTTTAAGTAAGCACTGCTGGTTACACACCCCCAGCCAGGCGTTCTCCTCAGGCCTAATGCAGCCACATTCGGTCTGGATAAATCCTTCCAGAACGAACACATACTCCTGATCTCTCAACCACCACACCTACCGCTAAGAAGCAGCTATTACACAAATACCGCACCAGCTGCACACATACCCGGTGCTCACATGCACCTTTGACTCTCTCTACTCTCTCTACTGACCTGAACTTCGGTTCCCAAGGGCGTTCAACCTACCAGCGGTATATAAGGCGCTATATAAATGCAAAATAACATAACATAAAGACTGCACACTGATTCCATCTGACTACATCCATGTACAATGAACCAAGAGTGCCCTCTATCCAGAGAGCATCCCACTCAGTTCCTTTCCATCAACCTCACCAGAGACGAGTCCCCTGCTGAGCTCTTCAGCTGGGCGGAGGCATCCTGTACACCAGACCAATACAGTGTGTGCTGCATCAACCTATGGCTTGCTCCCGGCCAATCAGCAGGCAATACAGTGTGTGCTGCATCAACCTATGGCTTGTTCCCGGCCAATCAGCAGGCAATACAGTGTGTGCTGCATCAACCTATGGCTTGTTCCCGGCCAATCAGCAGGCAATACAGTGTGTGCTGCATCAACCTATGGCTTGCTCCCGGCCAATCAGCAGGCAATACCGTGTGTGCTGCATCAACCTACGGCTTACTCCCGGTCAATCAGCAGGTTAATTGAACATTAAAATCTTTTATATCTAGACTGCATATTTTGCAACTTTTGTTCAGCCGAAGTCCTGCTTTAGTATATGGTGGATATGTTTATTATGCACGGTATGTGATTTTTTGTTTCTAAGGCTTTGCTTGTTAACACGTTCATCTTATTTCTGAATTTGCCATGTGAACACTGGTTACTTGATTTCCTGTTTGATGTATCTTGTTTATAGAATCGAACCTCCCATTTTCTTCCAGTGCAGGCGTTGTGTTCCTAGTGGCACTGAAAAACAAGCAGTGGGTTATTCAAAGAGTGAACGCTTTTCTCATTATACTGACTGGTAGTTTGGCTGGAGCTATGGTTTGCTGCCCATGTTCACCCCTCCCCATATCCTTCTGACTGATGGTTGAGAAAAATGAACACACCACCTGTGCCACCCAAGGGAAGTCACAGGACACTGAACCCGGGACTCCTATGTTACCGGCGGCCCTGCAGCACTGCCTCTAACATTTCACAGTCAGCCTGCAGCTTCTGAATGGATCTGTCTTCAATTCACCAATCCCAGCTGTGTGCCTGTGGCTGTTCTCCTTACAGTTTATACCAGAGGATAGTGCGAGCAGTAGTTCATGAGCTGCATGCTTCCCTCGCTTGTGTTTAACTTGTGCTAAATAGGAAATGCGCCACAGCTGGAACATATGACTGGGAGTTTTACCGCAAAATCCAATTGTCTCCACGGCTCTGGGGTCTGTTGCTTGCCAAGGAGAAAGGCGCGCTGCTCATTTGGTTTCCAAATACCAGCTTCCACCGCGAGCAGCAGCAGGGGTCCACGAATCCCCAAACTGTGATGGCCAAACATCCTCTTCCCTTTCTCGCAGCAGAGCTTTGCATCCCTGCCACGTGCCGCCCATCCAGTGTCCTGGTCCCCGAACCTCCGTAGGTGAATCCTTCCCTGCTTGATGCCTTTGGGCCTGCTCTGTATGTTCATCTTTCATTGTGTGATAATTGACCTGGGGATTCCTCCCTCTGTGCCTATTTACCTGCCTTGTGGCAGATGCATTTGGGCCATCTCAATGTGAACACCCTTCCTGGCCTAGTGATAGTTTACCTGGGGTTTCCTCTCTCTGTGCGTGCGTACTTCCCTGCCTTGTGTCAGGTCAGGTGCCTTTGGGCCTCCTCAATTTGAGGATCTTTCCTTGCCTTATCATAGTGGAACTGGGGTTTACTCCCTCTGTGCCTACTTCCCTGCCTTGTGCCAGATGCCTTTGGACATTCGGAATGTGAACACCCTTCCTGGCCTTGTGATAGTTGACCTGGGGTTTCCTCCCTTGACGCGTACCTCCCTGCCTTGTGTCAGGTGTCTTTGGCCCTACTCATTTTGAGGATCTTTCCATGCCTTATCATAGTTGCCTGGGGTTTCCTCCCTCTATGCCTATTTCCCTGCCTTGTGCCAGATGCCTTTGAACCTTTGGAATGTAAACACCCTTCCTGGCCTTGTGACAGTTCACCTGGGGTGTCCTCCCTCTGTGCCTATTTCCCTGTCTTGTGCCAGATTCCTTTGGGCATTCTAAATTTGAGGATCTTCCCTTGCCTTATCATAGTGGACCTGGGGTTTCCTCTCTCAGAGCCTATTTCCCTGCCTTGTGCCAGACGCCTTTAGACAATCTCAACGTAAACACCCGTCCTGGCCTTGTGATAGTTCACCTGGGGTTTCATCCCTCTGTGCTTACTTCCCTGCGTGGTGCCAGATGCACTTTGGCCTCCTCTCTGCATGTGTCTTTCCTTTCCTAGTAGATTTCCTGGTGTTTCCTCCGTTTCTTCACCAAGTGCATTTGGCCACCCCCTTTATGTGCATCTTTCCGTGCTTGATAATTGGTGACATAGAGTTGCATCCCCAGATGCTTCTTCCACAGCTTTGTACCAGGTGCCTTTGGGCCTCCTCTCTGTGTGGATCTTTTTTTGCCTTGTAATTGATGAACCAGAGCTTTGTTCCTATCTGCTTCCACAGCTGTGTGCCAGTTGTCTTCGGGCCTCCTCTCTATGTACATCTTTTTTTCCTTGTAATTGATGAACCAGGGCTTTGTTCCTAGCTGCTTACACAGCTTTGTACCATGGGCCTTTGGGCCTCCTCTCTGTGTGGATCTTTTTTTGCCTTGTAATTGATGAACCAGAGCTTTGTTCCTATCTGCTTCCACAGCTGTGTGCCAGTTGTCTTCGGGCCTCCTCTCTATGTACATCTTTTTTTCCTTGTAATTGATGAACCAGGGCTTTGTTCCTAGCTGCTTACACAGCTTTGTACCATGGGCCTTTGGGCCTCCTCTCTGTGCGCATCTTTTTTGGCCTTGTAATTGATGAACCAGGGTTTGTTCCTAGCTGCTTACACAGCTTTGTACCATGGGCCTTTGGGCCTCCTCTCTGTGTGCATCTTTTTTGGCCTTGTAATTGATGAACCAGGGTTTGTTCCTAGCTGCTTACACAGCTTTGTACCATGGGCCTTTGGGCCTCCTCTCTCTGTGCATCTTTTTTGGCCTTGTAATTGATGAACCAGAGCTTTGTTCCTATCTGCTTCCACAGCTGTGTGCCAGTTGTCTTCGGGCCTCCTCTCTATGTACATCTTTTTTTCCTTGTAATTGATGAACCAGGGCTTTGTTCCTAGCTGCTTACACAGCTTTGTACCATGGGCCTTTGGGCCTCCTCTCTGTGTGCATCTTTTTCGGCCTTGTAATTGATGAACCAGGGTTTGTTCCTAGCTGCTTACACAGCTTTGTACCATGTGCATTTGGGCCTCCTCTCTGTGTGCATCTTTTTTGGCCTTGTAATTGATGAACCAGGGTTTTGATCATAGCTACTTACACATCTTTGTACCATGGGCCTTTGGGCCTCCTCTCTGTGTGCATCTTTTTTGGCCTTGTAATTGATGAACCAGGGCTTTGTTCCTACCTGCTTACACAGCTTTGTACCATGTGCCTTTGCCATACAGCAGATAAACAGTTTCAGTCCAACATTCCAACAGGCACAGCACACACTCACATAAAGCAAAGGACAGAAAGAGAAAATCACAACACATCTCCCCTGTCACAACAAGAAGACAATGAAGACACAATGCAGGATGAGACAGCAGGAATGCAAATGACAACACTGTCACTACCGAAGACCCTTAGAAGCCAATCTCTGTGCTCTGAGCCATAATGCTCACCCCACTGAACCAACAATAGCTTGCTACAGGTAACACCCCAACAAAACATGCAACTGATCTGTGGCAGACCCATACCACAAACACCATTCAAAAGGGGAACCAGCCCTCACCACTACCTCACTCAACCAAATCAACCAGACACAAACTATATTCCCACCATCATCATTCGCCTTCCATGAAGTGTACAAGCACGCTACTCTGAGGTTACCGACCCCTTAACATGCATAACCCAGGAATCAATAGACCTGGACACTTCAACTAAAAAACAATGCTGGGACCACACTACCCCACCACAATTGGCTCAAGTGAGCCAGGACCCACAGCCCCCCTAAAAGTGTGGTGCAACCACGAAAGCGCCGGGACCCACAGTCCCCCTAACACGTGGCACAACCACAAAAGCGCCAACCAAACTCAATACCATCACCCACATACAGTCACCACCACTCACTCACATCACAGTACAGGCACTTTGGGCATTTTAGAAATGATAAACAAGAGCTAGACGCTGCTACTGAGTTCATAATCTATTGCTACAAAGTCCATTATCTCTGTGGGAAGAACCTGTGGGAAAAATAATTAATTAGCACCAATTAATGTTCATTTGACAACTCCCAACCAAGCAACCACTCAACCATTTTCATTAATAACACGTTGCACAACTTCCACAACATCACCCTCTCAACTCACACCACAATACAAGCAATTTGAGGATTTTAGAAATGATAAACAGGAGCTAGGTGCTACTACTGAGTTCATAATCTATCGCTACAAAGTCCTTAAGCGTGTGTGAAAAAACCTGTGGAAGAAAATAAATTAACACAAAATTCCAACAACAGTTAAATCCACTACCTGGATCTTCTTCACATCGCCACACACACCATTAATATTTATGTGGATCTATAAACCCTCCTAAAACTGCATATAACATCTCAAAGATCCTCGATCCTCCACGCCATTTGCCATCCGTTGCTATTGATTGCATACTCTTGCACCGACTCGCCGCAGGCTCACTGAAGTTACCCAAAGCATTGAAGCATTGTCCAAACAGTCAAAACTTGGCTGAAAACCCAGAAATTCCATAACCGGAGCACACTGGATCACACTTAGATGCAGGTGTTTGTAATTTCCCAACAAGATCACATTTAGTTGCAGTACCTTGACATTCCCACATCGGATAACACTCAGATGCAGTACTTTCCTTTGTTGTAACCGAGAAACCTTTTGAAACAGTTATGTCAGCTGACTAACTACCCTGATGATCCAGAGCTAGCCCATTCGCTCGATCGTTATTCTCCATACGTGTGAAAAAATTCTCCGAAACCTCTTCCGGCAAACTCATTTCTAGACGCACACTTCTCCCAGCTCTGCCGTCTGTCCCAAAGGCCAACGTAACAACCGGTGCTGAGAGCGCATGCTCTTTACTTCTGTCAGCAGTTCCATCGGACCAACGGATGTCCCCGTGATCCTTAGCCATCTCCTCCATAACAGTTGACGTCATCATAGCGGTGCTGCCCTCTGAACAATGCAGTTCACCTCCCTGCTCCGTTCAGTCCCATAACGAACTGACATCCGTCCACAGCTGCGCTACCCACAACTGTCTAACGATGCCCCATCTGTAGCTCCTTTCTTTGGGCATAATTCCTCTTTCATTTCCCAAGCGGAACACAATGGTTTCGCACTCGATCGCCGCACTACGCAGTTCCACGCCAGACATGCACACACTTTGGAGGCAATACGTGGCACTTTCACACCAAGTCATGTCTGCGCTGGGACACTAAAGGAAACAGCTCCTTTGATTTAGAGAGATGACCCCTCATGTTGGGCCACCCTCTGGGGCCTGGTGGATGTCTTCCTGTGCCGTTGTCGACCTATATGGAAGCCAGCTTTTCCTTATACTGCAGCGGCCAGCGTTCCCTTCCTTAATGCCCCCCGAAATGCAGCGCTCGCTGCCCCAGTACCTCTCCTCACCTCTGCCAGTTTCTATCAGCCGCTTCAAAGCATACCCGCTCTTCACTGATGGAAGCTCCTCTGGGTGCTGGAACTCTTTATGTTGAGGCCTCTTCAGAAATCCTCATCACCAGTGATGAGACGCACTCTCAGGATTAACAGAAGTGCACCGAGTAGGTTCAAGACTTTACTTGGTCTCAGATAGGAGTTACACAGGTAAGTACATGAGGTGGATCAAGTAGGTACATACATAGGGAGGGAGACATGCACCCGCCCCACATCCAATACTCTCCAGGCCCCAACTGATTTACATGGAACGTACAACCCATACTGCAGACCAACATTCCAGTCCAACATTCCAATAGGCACAGCACGCACTCACATCAACCAAAGGACAGCAAGAGCAAATCACAACACTTTGCCAATAATTGATGAACTCAAAGGGCCAAGTGTAATTCCACTGGGGACAGTGCCTTGCAGCAAATCTCTTGTTTACAAAGAAGGACCTCGGGAGCACCTCTGAACATGGCTGTATGGGACAAGCGCCTCATTTGGCAGGCGTAGCTTGTGGATTGTAGATTGGAGGGTACGAGTGAGGATCACCGCCATTTACAGTTGTGCCCCGGAGCAGACATCAGATGTCTTGAGATGCACACGCCAGCCATGCACCTGGCGCCCTGCTTCAGCTTGATTTCATGCGTGTGCTCTGAAGTGTTCTCATATTGAATAGAAATAAGTCCCCAGCATCTGCCACACTCCCAGCAGCCTCGTCACGTTTCCTGGATTGCATCCATGTCTCTGGGTCCCAGTGTGTGGCATTTTTCATCTGTAACTCGTTATTCCTTCGTTTTGCTTCTGGCACTTGGTACTTTCGGTCTCCGGTCCGTTCCCCGAAGGCCCCCCAGAAAACCGATCTATGAATCGGGAGTGAGTGACGTCACCGCCAAAGCTTTAGTGACATGGCGGTCCGGGGGGATAAAGCATGGCAAGGGCTTCAGGGTGCGTTCAGCAGCGAAGAGGTTCTTATTCAGTATGACTTGGCACTGCTGTCAAGGGTATTACATTATAAAAAAGCACGCAACCGGAGGGATAGCGCCGCTGTTTTTGGTGGGAACCCAATGAAAAACAGCCGATGCATAAGGTATTTTAGCCTGTACTTAGTCTATTTGTTATTATTAAAAATAACCCACCCTGGCCATTTATATGGTGTATTCCAACGTGAATGGCCGCTTGAGAACGTATGATAGGTACTACCCACTCTAAGCTGTAAAGTGCACCTGATGCCTAAAGAATTTATTTACTTATTTATTTATTGGGATGGGACTAGATATTCACTGCAACCTGAGGGATTCCCTGGGCGTCTGACCCTGTGGCTTCTTTGTAAGGATGGTGAGCGCCATTTTGTGTCCACTGCTTTAGCCTATTAGCCAGACCTTCCAGGATTTTGCGGCATGAAATGGCAAATTTTGCAGCATGAAATGGCAAATTTTGCGGCACAAACCTTTATTTATTGCGGCATTTTTGCGGGACATTTTGTATTAACTGGAGGGTGTAAGATTGCCACATTGCAGGAAATAGGTAGAGTGCAAGGCTAGAAGAGAGCCAGGGTATCATTATTATGTGTCTTTTGTATTAATTTAATAGGAAGAGTCCCAGATGTCTCTGGCTTGGCAGAACAGTGTTTGATTTGGCTACATTTCTGGTTTAATGTTCATGCCTATTTAATAGTATTAACTAAATTGATCATTATCAATTGTAATGCTGAAAATATTCCCCTTCTATGTTCTCCAATCCCCCAAACACCCACAAACATCTCACCAACTCTCCATCATAACTTACATTCCTTAACCTCTCACTCTGTCATACAAATACTCACGTGCTATGTCACACTGTCAAGACACAATCTGCACTGCCCAGCCCCTGCCACACTCCAAATCATACTCCCAACTCACACCTTACACTCTACAATTCCTCCCTCAATATACAGTCCTTCATTCTTTTGTGCTGCTTCTGCATCTTGCATCTTTTCTCCCATTCTATCACATTCTTCCCTCATCCTTTTTCCCAATCTGCAGCTCACTGCCTCTTTCTGGCCAACCGCTTCCTCTACTTTCTGTACCTCTGCTCGCTCTCAGATTTCTGGCCCACCGCATCACTGCTTCCTCTGCTCTCTTGTGCAGCACTTCCTCCTCTGACCCACTGCTCTTCCTCTGCTTTCTTGCCCATCACTTCACATCTCACCCATCACTCTCCCTCTCTCTCATAGTGTAACCATTTTTATTATTTTTTTTTAAATGTAGATTTTGTCCCAGTTCCTCAAATGAGGGGGCATTTAAAAAAAGAACGGAGGATATGCTATTTTTAGACAACCCATTTTTGGAAATGAGCAGGTCACCTTATTCTCAAAGGTGACCGGCGCATTTCCACAGGCTTGAGCTGTAGCGCAAATTGTGCGCTGGCAGCTGCCTTGAATGGTGTTCTGGGTTGTTTGACCGAAGTGTAATTATTTGCGGCGGAATTGACCGTAGTCAATTTTGCTGCAAATTGATTTGCACTTCAGCCAAACAACCCAAAATGTACCTTTCACCACCACCCGACCCCCTCCCCTACTTAACCGCTTGGTCGCTGCAGCTTCCCCTGCAACCCTGCGGTGCCAGATCCGTCCCTCTAACGCGGGTCGGATCCGTCCCTCTAACGCGGGTCGGATCCGACTCTGCAGGGTCCTTTTTTCGTTATTTTCCTTTTTTTTTCTGTCCCCGCCTCCAATTTTGAGGAAAAAGGGGAAAACACTTCTGCAACCACCCTAGACCAAAAATACTAAACAAGGGGAGCGGGTGACACCCCCGCAACACATGTTCAGTATTTATAAAAATCGATCGAATAGTACTGCACGTAATTGGTCAAATTGTAACATTCGATAGATTTTTGTCATCAAAATGGGGAGTACTTTGAATAGAATCGCTCTCCCGACAGTGTTCTGCAAGCTCCCAGCGCCTTTCACAGGGACAGGCACTCTAGGTGCCTGCCGCTGTAAAATGTGACCCAAAAAATGCATTTTTATCCTGTTTGAGGAACAGAAATGCAAGCGACTCAGCAGCGGTTCATACCTTAAAAGAAATGCATGACAGGGTCAGGAAAGATCCTGTCATGCAGTGGCAGCCCCACATCCCGTGCGCGTAGGGTTGCCTACAATTTCTGCACATTTAAAAGTGCATCTTGCTTGGAAATGAGGGATGTGCTTTTAAATTGACAGAAACGCCACTTTATTTGATCAAGGAGGTGAAAAAGGCCATCTGAATGGGCGCGCATATAAAATGTGCCCATTCATGTGTCCCTTGTGGATTGGGCTGCAATTTTTGGGGCGCAAGTGATTTCATTTCTTGTGTAAATAAAAACAAAAAAAAAAAGTTGAGCACCTGGCACCCTGAGGATTCTTTTTTTCAAAACAGTAATTTTTGCAGATTACTTAAAAAAAAAAAAAAAAAAAAAAAAAATTTTTTTTTTAAAAGATGCTGTTTTTGCACAAAACGGCCATTTTTGCGGCATTTTGCGCAAAACGGCCGTTTTCGCGGCATTTTGCGGGATCGCAAAATCGCAATAAGCTGGAGGGTCTGATTAGCTGCGTGCAACCAGAGGGATAGCACTGCTCTCTCAATAGAGAGGCTGCATCATGGGAGTGATCATGGGGATAGCTCTGATGTCTGACTGTCGCACATTTACAACCTAAAGGATGAAAGCAGTCTCCCAGATCTTAGGGAACAGCTGCGCTTCCCAATGCATTATCCTGAAATATATGTCTAGCCTGGGGGGAAGGCTCAGCTATGTGTGTTCCTATAGGTTCATCCTATTTGAATAAGATTTGGTTTGTTTTACAAGTTTGGGGAACAAGGCAGTAACCATCAGGGCTGGACTAAGTTTTTTTCAGGAAGGGATTGCGGACGTCTTCCAAAAAGTTTTTACTAGAAGCAAGTCAAAAAGCACAGAGTCCAATTGGAGGGTATTCTGCAGGGGTCAAGTCCTACAAATAATAGTAGGGGGGCTCTTCATCATCCGCAGTTGGGTGTGACGTCACCAGCAATGGGCATACCCCCCTGTATCAAGGTGATACATGCACACTTCATTTAATTGGCTTTCCATAACCATACAAATTTCACAGAATTGATGGCATTTGCCTTTCATAAAATCAACAGAACACCCACCAAAAACGAAGAGAGGATATTTTCTTCTAATTGTGTTTGAAAATGTTAAAAGGTGTGCCTTTTTTAACTCCAAGAATCAATAGCAATGTTTGCCCTGGGATTTGCAGTCTCAAATTATGTAATTTCAATTTTAGTTGTATCGTACTTTTCATTAAGTTATATGGTGCAATGGTGAAGTGCCTGGCCTGCGACCCTGAGACTGTGGTTCAAATCCCCAGGTTGGCATAAATTCAAAGAAGGCAGTTAAATGTTTTCATTTTACACACAACCTGTAAAATACCCAGGGGGGGCTGCGTCCACCCTCTGAAAACGGTGGGAGGACTCCGTCCACCCGCGTGTACCCTCGACTTGAGCCCTGGATTCTGTTGACTGCAGTGCTGCACTCTGAGAATATTTTGGGGTATGGCCCAGCCCTGGTTGGTGGATCGAGCTGAGAGAGAGAACGTTATTTCTTGTCCTTTAGTTTGGTAAGGGTTTTGCATTTGGGTGTCAGGCCTTCATCACCTAGCTACAATGATGAACTGCTTGTGTTTGATCATTAAAACAAAATGATCCTGAGTTTTGGGGCATGTGTGGCTTGGAAATGGAGGCTTTCGTTTGTTTTTCTAAATCCTGCACCTTTACAGGCATATTTGTGTGACTGGGCTACCGCTGTAGGCGTGCCGTTTATTCTACTCACTAAGTAGGCCACTTCCTTTGGTATAAAATGCCCTAGGTTCCAAAGTTCATTTAGAAAATCAATGGACTGTTGAGGCATCATTGAGAAGCACAAGCAGAGGTCTGTACATGAGACAAGATGTCAAGGAGTTTGCTCAATTCTGATTGGCCGATGAAGACCATGCGAGTAAAATGGAATGAGCTAAGGTAAAGCAATGTTGTTGAATGTCTGAACTTCCACAGTCTATTTAACCAGAGTTAAAGCTCTTCTGCATATCTTAAGGCAAATCTTTTTTGTTCAAAGCCTGAGCGTGTATTGTATGTGTACATTAATGGATTGATATGGTGTCTGATAATCAACCCAGTTACTTTTACTAAACACCTGAGGGCTAATTCTTCGTAGTGTCCAAAACAGTCTTTAAAATAAGTCTGCCGAAGGGATCTATTATGTAGAACCTTACCTTATAGCATCTCAGCTGCCTGCCCTCTGTCTTGAACACGTGGAAGGCACACTGCTCTGCCACAATAAAAGAGACAAGACACATCTTTCAGTTAACATTTACTATTGTTATTGCTTGTCACATCAGTTACCAGGGAGACGGAAAACTCAGAGTGGCGCATTCCAAAGCTGTAAACCGGCGCTCTGGGTTTATGAAGCGTCACCCGCTCCGGCGAGTACGAGCCCGGCCCAGCGGTCTGTCCCCGGTCGGCAAGCAGCTCAGTCCTCGGCTGCATGGTGTACACTGGGGCTGCTTCCAAGTAGAGGTTGGAGCTAGGCAGAAGGTGGACTGGCCCTGGGCTGTTGACAAAGTCAGTGTCGAAGGGGCCCTTTTTGGCCCTGCAGGTGACGCTGTAAGCCGGGCTGGAGATCTTATTTGGGACGTTGGGACCGACGATTGCCGGCAGAGTGTAGGCGGCTGGACCTGGCGTGGGATCAACCACCCTGTATGCAGTGCGCTGGCCAAAGGAATAGCGGGGCGCATTGGGCTCTCCCTGTGGGGGAACCAGCTCATTATTGTACCTTGCAGGACCCGGACTCTCAAACCAGTCTGGAAGATAAAAGCAGGTGCTGTAGTGAGTAAGTTGGAAATTCAATTATACCTTGGTGAGCTAGGGTGATCTACCGCGTCGACACTGAGAGTCTCAGAGGGGATTCCTGCGACGGTTCTATGTCATTTCAAAGAAAACAATGACTTTGTTGAAATGTACTCCGTGTACATTACTTCAAATTTTGCTTCAACTTTTTTTGGAGGTCATGCCCCTTCTTCCCCTTCACTAGCACATGCACCCAAACACCTCCCACCTTGAGCGCCTCAACTCATAAATACTTACACAAATTCCAAGAAATTTGAAGTAATATGCACATAGTAAATTACAACGAAGTAATTTACTTCATGAAAACAATTGGAGAGCCATGAGACATGGAGCAAGGCAAAAAACAAGAGGAGAACTAGAAAAAGCAATTGAGGAAATGAAGGAGTAAGCCGTGAATGGAGGGAGAAGTAATAAAAGAAGAGGAATGAAGAGAAAGGGAAGATTGGAGAGAAGAGAATCAGTGGGCACAAGAGGCAGGCAGTATGAGATGAGTTAGGAAAGCAGCTGGGATACAAGTGATGTGAGAGAGGGAAATAATAACACAGAAAAGAGAGGGGATGGGGAAGGGATCAGGAGTGAGTGACAAAAGGAGGAATATGAATAACTAAGAGTATTCAATGGATGGGCAGAGTAAAATGGGAGGAAGAAATACAATTTAATAAGATAATAAAAGACAAGGAAAGAGTGAGAAGGAAGTATGTAAAGAAAGTAGGCAGTGTAACAATAGGAAAGAATAAGACTAAGCAAAATACAAAGAAAATAAGAGAATAAGAAGGTAAACAATAATTGATGAAAGTGGTGAAAAAAAAGGGACAGAAGAGACAGGAAAGAAAATTGTATTAGTGAAAGACAACATGGGAGGCACGGAGAGAAGACAACAAAGGAGAGGTTAAAAGGCGAGCACTTTATTTCAGCCAGAGATGCCACATGTTTGGGCACTATCCTTGTGATAAATGTTAATAAGCACAAACAGTCCCACTCAGGCAAGAATGGCTCCCAATGTAGGTAATTTGCTGGCCCATCCACTTCCTTTTAAAGGAGGTTTACACACACAATCTAACAAATGTACATCAAGGAACAGAGTTATATAAAATTCATAATCTTTATGTACAGTCACAAAGCGATTCAGGTGCATTGGGACTACAGCAATGCGAAAGTCATTGTGTGACGTCAGCTATCATAAATGTACCTCAGTTCTCCTCCCTTCTGCTGAGACAGTTGTTGACTTGAGTCCCTGTGATTGCTAAAGCACAATTGAACAAGGCCTGAAGGTACTAGCTGCTGTCCCTGGGCCAGGGCAAGTTTTCAGATCCAGCCCTCCATTTGATGTTCCAAACTAATATACTGGGATTTGCGTCTCTGATTGCATTCAGCCAGGGGATCTACAACCTTCAGCTTTCCAGATACTGTGGACTATAAATCCCATTATCCATCACCAATGAATATGACTTTTGCAGCACGCAAAACAAATATGTTAATAGACTAAGGGATCTCCCAGGATGAAGGGGGGGGCGGAGGGGCAGACAGCCATAGCTTGTTCAAGGGGACAATTGTCTAGGGCTTATGATGGTAACAGGAGAGTGCCTACCCTGGAACCAGTAGATATGTGCACAGACATTAAGGATGAGAGAGGGCCTCTACAAATTAGGTTGACTAGGAGATCACTTGGGAAGAAGGAAGCATATACGCTGATGTCCTTATTGGAGAGATGAGGGGTGAGACCTCAGTACGTACCATGGAAGTTCACAGACAAGGAGAATGTGAAGTTTAGGTTACCATCATTGAGCACAGGAGCGGGGAAATGTATCTATGAGATGGAGAAGATGAGAGCTGGTCACAAACTAGCAATGGGTGACGTAAAGGGACTATTAGTATCAATATTAGGAGATTCAGCTGATTACCTATGGAAGAGGGCGGGGATCCCAGGGGTGATGACACAGTGCATGATGGGGCGCCATTTGCAAGCTGCAGGGCAGCAGTATGGCAAGCATTATGAACACAATACCTAGACACATCAGACATTGGGGCGATTACATCACATAAGATGAGGGAAGATGAAGATCCTGTGCAGTACATTCAGGAGATTCAAAAGCTTTAGCGCCTTGAAACTCAAGAGCCTTGGGACAAAACAATATCAACATCTTATCATATTTTAGTGCAGGTACTACCAGAGCCAGTACAGAAGAGTTTGAAGAGACTGGTGGACATGGAAGCAAAGGGATGGACAGAAATACAGCTCACAAAAGTGCACCATTGTAGACTGTGGCAGGAAAAGGTTAAGCATACAGCGTAATATAGGAAGGCAGATGGGGCCAAACTAGTGCGGCGAAAGCTATCAAAGTATGCGATGGGAGGGGCGGTTCTAACCAGCCCCACCCCACAGACAGATCAGCAGCATCAACAGCCACAACAGTTTGCACCGCCCATGGGGGAGGGTACATGGGGCGGGACAGCTCACAGCAGGGGTTCCGAGGATTACAAAGTGAGCATGGCTTCAGGCTACAGATGCATCACAATCAAGGGGGGTTTTCAGGAGTGTTTCGGGGATATGGAAAACAGATGCAGGAGAACCCAGGAGAGTTTTCAGGGGGTTTCCAAGACAAGGGAGGGAGCCACCACAGTGCTGGATTTGCAGCTAGCTAGGACACATTTCGAGGGTATGTCAATTTAGAGGGACACAACAGAATTGGGGCGAGCAAGGTAACAACCAAATCAAGGAGGCGAAGACGATTATTATGTACAGGATCAACAGCCACAACAGCAGATGCTGGGTACATATCTGCAGATGCCACATGCACAAACACAAACACAAGCACAGATGCAACCACAGATGGCAGCACCGATACTACAGTATCTAGTATTTAGTATTTAGTATTTATTAAATTTTATATAGCGCTTTACGCCAACGCGCTTTACAAGACGAACAAGTAAAATACAACAAGCATTACATAACAATTGAATAAAAACCAGAAAACAGTATAAGGAACAATTTACATTAGTAATGAGGTTAAGCAAGAGTGGAGAGGGACCAAAGTTAAAGAGGGAGTAGGAGGTGCGGATAGTGGTAGAGAGAGAAGTCAGAGAACAAGCAAAAAGGTATTACGGAGGTGAATGGAAGAGATGAGATTTTAGAGAAGTGTGGAAAGTAGGGTAGGAGGGAATAGAGCGGATGGGGAGAGGGAGGCAGTTCCAGTGGAAAGGAGCAAGTAGTTGGAAAGAGAAGAAGCAGAAAGGGGTGCAGGGGGGGGGCAAGACCATAGAGGGATTTAAAGACTAGATAGAGGAAATTAAATTTGAGCTGGGAGTGAAATGAGAGCCAACCTAGTGAGGTGAGAGAAGAGGACATGGAGTTGTGAGGTGACAGGAGGCAGAGGAGCGGATGGCAGGGTGGTAGACAGATTTGAGGGGAGAGAGGTGAGTGGAGGGGAGTCCACAGAAGAGAGTGGAGTAGTAGAACAGTCTGCAGAAGAAAAGGGGGGTGATTAAGAGTTTAGTCGCATGAAAGGTTAGGAAGGGTCGAATTTTACAGATGTTATAAAGGTGAAAGGGACAAGATCTGACAGTAAGAGAAATGTGGTGAGATAGAGAGAGGTGGTGGTCAATGTGAAGACACTGGTTATGGGCATGAGGAGAGAAGGGGAGTTGGCAGGGGGAAAAGAGAATGAAAGGAGGAGGGGATAGAGGAGGAAGTGTGTTGGCAGGGAAGAATAGGGCTTTGGTTTTGTCTGCATTTGGAGTAAGGAAGTGAGAGGACATCTAGGATTTAATAGCGGAGAGGCAAGAAGAAAGCTTATGGTGGATATCAGGAGAGAAAGAGGAGAAGGAGAGGAAGAGCTGGGTATCATCAGCATAGAAATGATGTGAGACACCAAAGGAGGAGATAATAGGAGCTAAGAAGGAAGTGTAAAGTGAGAAGAGAAAGGGGCCAAGGACAGAACTTTGGGGGACGCCATGGTTGAGAGGATAGGTAGGGGAGGTGCAGCCACCCCAGAAGATTGCAAAGGTGTGGATGGAAATATAGGAGGAGAACCAGACGAGGACAGAGTCTTTAAGGCCAAACAAAGAAAGAGATTTAAGGAGAAGAGGGTGGTCAACAGTATCAAAGGCAGCAGAGAGGTCAAGGAGGATAAGAATAGAGGAGTGCTTAGAGTAGCGTGCAGAAAGGAGAGAGTAGAGAACAGAGATGAGAGAAGTTTCAGTAGAGTTTTGAGGGCGGAAACCGGATTAAGTAGGGGGGAGGAGAGAATAGTTGGAGATTAAGATAGAGAGTTGAGAATAAACAATACATTTGAGAAGTTTAGAAAGGAAGGGTAGGAGAGAGATGGGGCAATAATTGGATGTGAGGTGAGGATTAGCAGAACGTTTTTTGAGAATGGGGATGATAGTCGCATGCTTAAAAGGAGGAAGAAAGGTGGATGTCGATAGACAGGTGTTGAAAAAGGAGGTGAGATAGGGTATGAGGAGGGGGTAGATTTTAGGAATGAGGGAGGTAGGAATGGGGTTGGAGGGAGAAGGAGTAGGATGAGTTTTAGATAGGAGGAGGGCAACTTCAGATTGAGTAACAGGAGTGAATGAGGACATGGAAGAGGGTGGGGGAGGAGGAGAGTAAGAAGGGGAGGAGAGGATAGTTTGGCGGAGATTGAGGACTTTGGTAGAAAAGAAGGTGGCAAGATCAGAAGCAGAGAGAGGAGAGGCGATGGAATGATCGGGGGTAGCTGGAGAGAGAAGTCAAGTTAAGGTTTGAAAGATACAGCGAGGCTGAGAGGACTGAGAATGGAGAAGGTCAGAGAAGTAGGTGCGTTTAGCGGAGTTGAGGCAGGAGTCGCAGAGGGTACGATAAGAGAAGTATGAAGATTGGTTGGAGGGGGTGGGGTGTTTGAGCCAGCGTCGTTCAAGGTGCCTAAGAAGGTGGCGCATGGAGGAAAGATGAGTTGAGAGCCAAGATTGAGCTGGTCGGTGAGAAGGGCGGAACGAGGAGAGAGGGTAAAGAAGATCAAGAGTAGAAGGGAGGGAAGAAGCTAAGGTGGAAGAGACTTCGATGGCTGAGAGCGAGAGGAGAAGTGTGGGGGAAGAGGAGCAGGATGCGAGGAAAAGAGAAGGGTTGAAGTTGCATAGGTCTCATTGGAAGAAGAGGGTGAAGGATGGAGGGGAGGGAGGAGAGGGGGAGGTGGTAAGGGAAAAGGAGAGTAAGGAGTGGTCAGATAGATAGTTGGGTAGGGTAGATATTGGAGAAGCAGTGAAAGAGGAGGTAAAGATGAGGTCGATGGTGGAACCAGATTAGTGAGTAGGAGGGGAGGGGAGAGGGCTGAGAAGGTAGGAGTCAAGGATGGATAAGGGAGGAGAGTTGGGAGGGTTAGAGGAGATATGGAGATTGAAGTCGCCAAGTACAATTAGTGGGGTGGGGCTGGGGGCGATGAGGCTGAGGAGATGGTCAATGTCCTCGTAGAAGGAGCCGACAGGGCCAGGGGGTGATAGGTGATGAGGAATGAAATAGCATGAGGAGAATTAAAGATTTTATACATGAATTCAAAGGAAGGAAGAATAAGTAGAGGAGTAGAACAGGGTGAGGAGGTAACGTGAACATGAAAAAGAAGGCCTCGGCCACCTCCACGGCCTGAGGATCGAGGGACATGTTTGAAAGAAGACAAGGTGAGGGATGCAGGAACCGAGGTGTTGTGGGGAGGGATCCAGGTTTCAGTGATACAAAGAAATTGGAGGTTTAGGCGTAAGAATAGGTCAAGAACAGCCGTGGTCTTGTTGCAAATTGATCTGGTGGTCCAGAGGGCCACGTCAAAGAAATTGGAAGTATTGGAGCTTTGTGGGTAGATGAGGTTACGGTGTCGGAAGGAGGTGTTTGGGAGCTGGGTAGAGTGGGGGTGGGGGGTTCAGGGGAGGTTGAGGGAGGAGATGGCCATGATGATAAGGCAGAGAATTCTGAGTGGGGGAGATGGCAGAGGGAAGAGGGGAGGGAAGGGGAGAGGGGTGGGGCTGATAGGAGGAACAGAGCATAACAAGGAGCAAAAGTCAATGTGGTGGTGGTCAGTAAGTTGGGAAGCCACCTCTGGGGGTGTTCCTGAGGAGGGAGGAGACTGGTAGGTGCTGGAAGGCAGGGCCACTGTGGGGATGGAGGCAGCACGTTAAAAGTAGTCCACGTTGCTGATGAGGAAGTAAGAGGCAGAGGGCAAGAAGAGTCTAGTATGGCTGGCCAGGAGGAAGAAGCAGCCAATTAGCATAGTAAACGACTGTTGTGAGTAGCCATCACGTGGAGCCGCAATGTGGAAGCTGTTAGTTTAGAGCAGTCGGTAAGGCGGCGGAGCACACAGCAGCTAGCACAGATCCAGAATGATGACGCATCAGCACACGTGGACACAGTGGCGACAGTACCTGTCCGACAACTGGGAGGGAACACAATAGTAAGGAACAACCCCGTTACAGGGAATGGGTTATCCATGTACCCCCAATAGGACAGCCCACAGACAAACTTGATGTGTTCCATCCTGTCGATCACACCCAACCCAGCGGAGGCACCTCGCATAGGGGTGGTGATGGGTGACAAAACCTTTTTCTTTCTTGTTGACACTGGAGCGACTAGGTCATGTATTAGGGAAGGAACATTTAAGTTGTCAGGCGATGCCATGAACACTCAAGGATTCTCTGGGGGTCAAGAAGTGGTTCCTTTTACTGATAATATCTCACTATCTATTGGAGATCATGAGTTATCACTACCTTTGCTTTACTCTTGACAGACACCTGTAAACGTATTGGGACGAGACATCATGAGTAGACTAAAAATGACCATCTGATTTACAGACAAAAACATAGTGTGCTCAACACCAAGCATACCCAGTGCATTGGGTCTAATATTTGCGCACCCCCTATACTTTTCCAGCAACATTACAGGAAGCGCTTCCCTCTTGGGATATTTTATGGGTATTCAGAATCCATCTGAGAGGCAAATGCTTATTTGTCCTGTGTACTTTCTTCCATTAGGGAAGACCAACTGAATGGAATTTGCAGGTTTCCCTTTAACATCTGTTCGCTCCTGTGACATCACTTGCCATCACATATGTTAATGAATCTCCTCACTTCTTTTTAGGACTCGTGCCCTGACTTCCCTTCTCTCCTGTAGTAGTGCGTCTTCTTCTGCCATGCAAGCCACCTTCTTTCTCGATCTGCCAGGGACCTGGGTGGAGACCAGTGCGAGCTAAAGAAGTTCACATTCGTGCTAGATTTGACCACCCATGCAACTGCTCGGATGAGCTAGGGCAGAGCAGGTCTGGGTTCTAGGATGGGTCCAACAAAATCGAAGAATCTGTTAAATTAA
Source organism: Ambystoma mexicanum (assembly GCF_040938575.1). NCBI lineage: Eukaryota > Metazoa > Chordata > Amphibia > Caudata > Ambystomatidae > Ambystoma > Ambystoma mexicanum. The sequence continues at coordinate 1,203,333,172 of NC_090934.1, read as the reverse complement.
TTAGATCACCCTTAATGTTGGTAAATGCTAAACATGAAAGATTAGAGGACATAGTGTGGAAACATGAAAGATTAAGTTCGTGGAAAACCCAGGACGAACAAGAACAGGAACATAGAGGAATTAGTTGAGTGTGTGTCATCGGAAGTCTTAGAAAAAACGAATTTCTTTCCCATGATTGTGGTTGAATGGCAACATAGACCTCTTGCCTCAAGACCAGAATCAGATAAAGACCCAACGCACACAATTACCAACATTTTAAATTAGAGTGCCTGGGACACTTTGCTCTGCTTTTTTTTCAAAGAAGGGTAGTCGACTTTTTATTCAAAATAACCTGATTTTACAATAGCTGTGTAAGCTGCATTTAAAGCCATCTGTAAGATAAAACCTCTGAGAAGACACATCAAATATTCAATGGCATTACCTGGCAAATTATGTTTATGTTTGGAGCTTAAAAAGAGCAACCTACACCCAAAGGCTTCTTGTTGCTCAATTGCAATGAAGAAAAGCTGCTGGAGAGACTGAAATGGATTACTTTTGGGTGGCCTGGTCTAAAAATCTTGACGGAAAGAGAGAATACAAGGCAAAGAACTGAGAGGAAGCGGAAACGAATTCCACAGCCAAGGGGTCAATACTAAGGAGGAGGAATGACATGGCCATTGCCTTTGGAATTATAGGACTATCCTAAATAGCGTAGAGCTAGTTCTACGAGTTCTCTGGGGGAAGTAGTGCTGCAGTTCAGTGCCAAGGAAAGAGGACCTGTTTCTAAAAAAAGCCCAGATGGGCTAGTCAGAGTTTTAAAAATTGGGTCCAATTATGAACCTGCAGCAATGGAGTTGACAGAGTAATGGTGTAATGTGCTCAAATCGAGAAAACCCTGTACTGAGACAAGTTAGCCATGTTCTGTAATATCTGCAATCACCTTGTAAGGTGCTGAGGCCCAATCAGATAGTGTGCATTTCAATAGTCCAGACAAGCCGAGATGATGGCAATCACAACTAGCGACTGAGTGTGAGGGTGCAAGAAGGGAGTTAAAAACAGAAGCATGTAATAACATTAACCTGAGGTACCAAGAACAGCATTTTATTTACCAAGCTTAACTACTGGATTATTTACCCAGTGGCAGGGAGAAGTTAGGTTTATTGGAGTTAGGGTATTGTTCCAAAACCCATTAGAACCCTCACTAATACAATTACCTGAGTTATGTCTTGAGTCCAATTTATGCCAGCAAAGGCTATCAGGCAGTTCTCGAAGTCAACCACAGACCCCACCACCATCCACCCGGAGGGGTATATGGCCATCATCATTTGTGTGGTGCATGGAGGGAAAATCGAGAAGCCCTCATAGTGTGGCAAAATACAAGAGCATCTTCCAATGGGGAAAACGGGAGGAATGCAAGCAATAATGAATCACTGTATTACAATGCTACCTGCCTTTTTATGTGTCTAAGGAGTTCCTCAGCAAAATAGCATTGAACATTTCCAGCTTCTGGTGGCCAGGTTTATTCCACAGGTCAAAAGGTTCAAAGGGATTTGGGGGAGAGCACCAGCGGCACAGGCGATATGATTGCCTGAATCATCATCTACCTTGCACAGGTTCCTTTTCCTGAGTCTCCGCCGATACTAGAAAAATCTAAGAAACAGGTAGTCATGATAGCAAAAATATAGAGGCACCCCTGCTTTTGGATTGGGCATTGTATGTCACTTACTTGTGCAAAGAAAGAAATCCTGTTTCGAGTAGCAAGCAATCCATAGGCGGATGTACTGATGATTATTCAAGAATCTGAGGTCCTGAAGAAAGTGGTCACACCCATATGAACCACTGAAACCGGACGGCCATCATCACTGAGGGATCTCCCATAATAATGGGACAGCCAATAAAAAATATATGTACAAATTCAGTTTACATTTTTATGAATCTTTATTTTTAAACATTTTGCAGTTCAACAAAGCGGACTACATTAAAGTAATTGTGGTCCCTGCTAGAACTCAGTACAGTGTCCCTTTGTTCTTTTTAGATCCTTTTTGAGCTATGGGGTCAGCCTCTCTCTGCCTCCTCACCATAGATATGCGGCTCACCACCGGCACCTAGGGATATCAACCATCCTGAGGGTCCAGATAGCATGATGGGAGGGTCATTTAGTCTGTATGCAAATACATGTCAAATATTAATTAGTTGACATGACCTGTACTACTATTGTGTGAAAACATGTCTGGGATTATGTACGGGTATGACGCATACTCCCAATCCCCCTGTGTGTTTATTGAACGTGCAGAGAAGTCAGAGGGCAGAAATAGGATGAGCATTTGGTCAGCGCACGGTTCATGCCGATTCCCCCCATGGGAATCGGCATGAGGCCAAGCACCTAGTGGAGTGCAAAGCTGGTGCTGAATTCATCACCGAAGATCTAGTGCTGGTCATTGGGCCGGCTGTCGGCGGATACGAGATCCAGCACCACAAATGGAGCCGGATCTCGGGATACGGCCATAGTCAGCCGCCCAAGACCATGAACCGCGCTGGAATACTTAAAAAAAATAATTAAAAAAACGCCCCGCAATGACAGCATTGCCTTTTACCGCGGCTTTAGCACTGATGTGTAATGCACAATGCAAGCCGGCGGAAAAGGCAATGCTGCCGTCGCGGTGTTTTAAAAAAAAAGGTTTTACAGACATTACGAGCCCCGCCACTTTAGACCACGCCACCTTGGACACCGTAACACCCCCCACTTCTCCCCCACCCTGGCCCTTGTGTTGTGGGATCCCCCACCACATTTATTCCATTTCCACCACTGTGAAGATCGGATGCCCCGTCTCACTAGTGGGCAAGATCGATATTGGTGAAACAGCGACACGCTTGCTCAGCCTCGTCGACTGTTATTATTGGTGGAAACAAACAGTCACGAGGACGCTCACTGCCTGCGAGACCGGGATCACTGCTTGCTGTGGGGAGAGCGGCAGCACAGCTTCGGTAGATGCCCGTATTAACTGCCACTTGATGCTGGATGCCAGCACCCCGAAGCGGGACGCTATGATGGGCCCATTCGAGCCAAGAGAAGCAAAAGTGAGAGGCACCAACAGCCCAGCCCATGGTAAGCGCATGTGCTCCATGTGTGGCCCACGTGCTGCCTGAATCATTTAATCCTTATCTGTGAGGGAAATGCAGCGTCATAGCCCTGTGTAACACCCCCCCCCCCCCAAAGAAGAGAACCAAAACAAGATGCACTGATCTGGTAGTCCTGGCGGACACTGTGCAGGATATGGAGGATTGCTGCCGCCTCCTTCCAGCTGTGCACTAGGGCGATATCCTCCACGGTGGACCAGAATAGTTGCAGCTTTTAGAAAAGGGAGGGCTCATGCTTTACTGTCCACTTATCACTACAAGCTCTGACCCCTCTGGAACATTTTGACAGGATTGCCCCCCCCCCCAGCAGCCCACGAAAGACCCTCGCAAAATGCCACTATTTTAAACGGAAATTGGACACAGTGCGAAAACCTAGAGAGAAGGTAGAAATTAAATTTGAAGAGTCGCAAATCCACATTTACCAGTAGCTTTCAGCCATAACACTCTGAAAGTGAAAGAAATGCTGGCCTTTAACCCAATGGCTTCTAGAGAGAGATATTTGTTACCTCTGGGGATACCCTTTTTCACTCTCATTCACACACAGAGGAGAGGAATACAGGATTACATCAAAGGATGAAGTTGATGGGGTCCACTGGGAACTAACATCTGAGGACCGCAGCACAGAGATCTGAAGCCCCAGCTCAGCAAGAAGCTCAAAAGAAGGCCCTCAGAAACCTTTACCGTGAAGGGGACGCTCAACTAACTCTAAAACAAATTGCAGATTTTCTGCCTGATTCATGGAATTATGTGCGCCGAAAACGCAGATTTGCGCGACTTTCTGGCCGAAAATCCCTGTTTAAAATATGGGGATTTTCGGGCAGAAAAGAGCGAACATCTGCATTTTCGGCGCACATAATTCCATGAATCAGGCAGCTAATGTGCCTTCAATGTCATTGAAGGTCTGCACTACATCCTTGACACTGCGTGGTTTGCGTTATGGATCAACCTGGGTCCAATGTAGTGCCAGCACACCACCCCGGCTGGTGTAGTGAATTGAAGAAATTGCGTGTGTACACTGGGACCCCAGCCGGCCCATAGAACTGGGGGTGTCCCAACAGCACTCTAAGTGAGATGGATGGGGATGCAGATTCATACTGTAGCATCAAATCAATAATGACAACTCGATAGTTTGGCAAAGGGAGTCAGTTTAATGACAAGTCCAAAAAATGGGGAGTGCAGGAATATCAGCAATCGCTCAATCTTCCTTCTCGCTTCAACTCCAATAATTTCAGAAAAAACACATAATTTATACTAAAAACTCATCATCACTGACGTGTAATGCTTAACATCTGGCATGCAATTCTATTGGCTCTAGGAAGGTAACTTTAATATAGGTGCTATATCTGTATATGGTAACGGGGAGCCGGGATTGGATAAACACTGTCAGGTGGGGCATCTAAGCCCTTCCTTCAAAATGACTACTGTAAACGTCACTAAAAGTACCATGTCTTATTGGTTATACTAACTATAGGACCCTAGATTACTTGGTCCATTATGATTGGGTTGGCAACAACCCCACTCATACTTTTCCACTGGCCTAGCAGCGTGCAGAATAGCCGGCCAAGTGCAGGGAGTTCGTTTGCACCCCCAGCTTCCCTCTAATTGTTGCTACAATCAATCATCCCCTCAGTGGTCCTGTGTCAATGATTTCTTTGTGGTTGGCATCGAGACTGTTACTTGGTCTGGAAAAGTAAAGACATCTGTGCATGGCCCAAGTCCATACATAGGTGTAAAAGTTTCACCCCTTCTCGCTTGGCTGGTCATGTGATTCTGACACTGTGAAATCGTCTTATTCGTCATGCAATTTGTGTATTTGATTTAATTTTGCCAGCCATCTGCCTTCTGTGACTTATCTTGACCTTTCTGAACAGGACACTCTGTTCTTCTTTTCATAAATTGTGTCCACTGTTGTTCTATTTGCAGCCGATACGACCTTGGCTTCTTGGCACAATTTGCCTTCGTCTGAGTTTCTCTCTGTCTTTAATTCTCGATTTGTTCGCTGCAGAGCTCTCCTCTTGAGACCTTTAGTAACCTTTGGTTGATTCTGCTTTTGTGCATAGTGGAAGTATATTTCATCTCTTTTCATCATTCACAGGTCGTCATATATTCTATTTGAGAGTCAGTCCATGTTCTTGTGACGTCGCCATTCATTTTCCTTTTGTATCTTTTTAACTTCTTCAAGGACTGCATTCTAGCAATTTTTATTCTGTGTCATTTGTCGATATGGTTTTCTCAATGGGTACCTTACTGTCCATGTTTTCTTAGGTGTCGGTACTTGAACAGGTACTGTTCTTCTGATAGGTACTGGACAGAGCCCAAATGTGGCATTTGCTGGTTTGTTTGCTCATCATATGTCACATATTTTGGCGTGAATGTTCCTGGTACTTAAAAATGGCCGGTTGGAGAGTGAAGCGTGCTTGGGTTCTCCTCTACACTCCTCCCTCTGGGCAATTCATCAACCACTTTCACTTCTTCCTTGGTATCCACCTGTTAAAACTGATATAATATTGTTTCATCCTCATTGTATATGTTGGCCTATGCCCAGTCTCTCTGCGAGGAAATCTGCATCGCAAGGTCGTAACCTTAAGTTAATCGAGCCTCCATTTTAGGTTAAAGCCGCCATTTTAGTCAGTCGTGCAAAGTCACCCTGTGGCCTAAAATGGCTGATCTGTGTTCTCTTGTTCTTACTTAACCTCTTCAACCTCTGTAGGCAAGTTAATTTCCAACCTGCCTGCAGGCTACATGTTAGGGTCATGTAGATCTTGTCCTTTGTTGACCTCGGGATCAGGGGATTTCATTGAATCAGCGATGTTAACCTGCAAGTATATAAGAACAATAACGCTATTTAAACATGACATGCGAAACATCAGTTTGACCTGCATGAAACAAATGTGTAAAGAGTGTAAAGTTAAACCCAGAGAATAATAGTGCTTGTTAGTAAATGTATTAAGAAGTAAACTGCATGCTTGAGATATGTAAATTAGGAATGAACCTGGAGTGAACCCTAGCCCAGTACATGATTAACTTGTAGGAGGCTAGACATCCTTATGAAGAAACTGCATAAATATGCTGATGTCCAGCTAGCAAATCCTGTTCTAACATTGAACCTTCTGGCGGTCTCTGTGAAGTACTGACGGCCAAATAGCTATTTGTGTACTTTGTTTCGTAAACTGTTCAGTATTGAAATAAAGATTCGGGGAATCTTTACAAGCCTGTGTTGGTGTATTTCTCTTTGCATGGTGTTAAAGCCTTAATATTGTTTTTTCTGATTTCACACACCTTTACTTCATCCTCTGGATCCACTTTTATTTCCTCAGCTGGATCCACACATAGAGGTTTGAAGAAATAAGTCTTAGGGGTCCATATCTGTATGACTCCCTTCAAGCTTCCTGCTGTTCTTACGTGTTCATCTTTGTTCCAAGTCATTAGTTGACATTGTCCACTTGGACTGCAATAGATCCTTTTTCCCACATCATTTCTATGTTTCCTTGGGTATCGAAACGTTGTACCCTCTGGTGCATAAATGCTGGCTTTCACAAATTCTCTTATTTCTTCATCAGTCAGATCCTTGGGTTTCCATCCGGGTTCGACATCAATCATGATCTTCATCCGTATGGCCTTTTTCGCAGTTTTCGGGCACTGAGAGATTATTATCTTGATAACACAGAATCCAAGCAATATCATTACTGGCAGGGCTTCTAGGAATTTAAATGCATCTGCCAACCATTGTGGAACCCATGAGAATAGTGATCCAAACCAACTGTCCTCGTCCTCTTCGTCAGTTTCATCAATCATTTGATTCTGTAGTTTCGTCAGCATACCTATGGCCTCTGTTAAGGTTCAATTTTTGTCATCGTGAGCTGGTAAAAAATGTGCAACATGATTCTCCGATTTTTGCACAAACCCCTCCATCCATAGCTGTGATCATGTCAATATCTGTTCTCTAGAGTCATTGGGCCTCATTACACGGTAGGCGGTAAGGGTTTACCGGTACCAGTATTTTACCGGTATTGGTAAATCCTTACCGCCTTACTACGAGGTCCCTTTGTGGGTTGGGGAATTTAACGCCTGCTTTTTGCAGGCGTTAAAAACCAACCCGCAAAGGGACCAGTGGAGCTAATTACACTACTGCAATTTGTGGTACCGTAATTAGCGCCTTCCCCATTCCCATAGAGCCCTATGGGGCAAAAATGGGAATGGGGAAGGGCAATGGTGGAAGGGGGAATTACCGCCCGCCAACCTTGGAATGGGGCGGTAATTCCCCTTTCCACCAAGGCGGTGCCGGTATTTTAACGGCATGAACCATGGCGCTAATAGCGCCATGGTTCACTGCCTACCGTGTAATGAGGCCCATAGTTTTAACTCTTTTTTGATTGCATTGAATCCTTTTATGTTTGTGTTGATGGTCTGCAGTAATTCCCATCTGGTTATCTGCAACCATTTAGTATTTGCTCCAACCTGAACTCTTGGCATAAAGATTATCGTGAATACTGATGAGGTGAGGCTGAACAGCCTGTGTTCATAGGGGATTGCATGGAAAGCTTCTTCTGATTTTGCAGAAAAGTAATTCTCTCTCTTCATTCCATTCGTCAGTTCCACAGATCTCTTCTTCCTCAGGTGACCATCTGCTTGCAGGAAACTGTCAGAATTGAAGTCACTTTTGGGAATCACCAAAGCTGGAACATGGACATTCACCAGTGTGCATATACCTCCCCAGTTCTTTGGCAACCTGATATATGCTTTGGATCCACATGCCCAATAATGATCCATGATCTCTGCAGTACCATGTACGATTCCTGGAGCTTCAAAAACTAGTCCACAGTCCTGATTCTCCCCCATTTTCCTTGTGCCATTATTCCTGAAGCAGAATTTTGGGCTCTCCAATGGCACTATCTGCAAGGGTTCTCCTCTGTCCTCGACCCATGTCAATAGTTTTGCAAGTTTTAGCCACAGTGGCTTACATCCAATTTGTACTATGTCGATGGTGGGCTCGTAATGACCGAAGACGATCCATGCTCTGCAGATTACTAATCCTTTCTCCCATCCGTCTGGTGAAAGCACTGTTCCCCAAATTTGCATTTGGCCTCTGTTCTTCCACCTCCAAGCTTCTTCTAGAGTTTTTCCTTGAACTTTCAGTTTTTGATTTGCCTCTCTTCTGATCTCTGCTCCTTTAACTCCAGGCTTCTCATATCTGATCACAATGTGCATTGTTTTTCCATTGTTTCTTGTCTTTAGGTCCTGGACATAATCATCTTCATTTGGATCTGATGCTTCAGTTGCCCATTTCAGTGAAGCATCACTTCCCATAAACTGGCCTCTGCTCTTGCACATTCCTATGTGTGATAGACAGTGCACCGTCTGCACATCTGTTTTGACAGCTACAAAGATCTTTGATTTCCCCATGCTGTAAGGTAGAAGTGCACAAACAAAGCATTCCTCCATGGAATTTTGTCTTCCAACTTCTTTCATATGTTGGTACCAGATGTTATTTCCCAGGTGTGTTGGGCTGTCCAGGTATTTATTTATTTGGATTTGTATAGCGCACATCTGCCCAGGGGCGTTGTGGCACTGAAAGTAAGCTTACTTGGTACATAGTGTACATGTTACACAGGTTACAGCAGGTAGATAATAGAGGGTGTTACTTACAAAACATTAGGTATAGTGCTTTTGTGAGGTCATCTCATAGATACATATAGTTGTAACATACAGTAGGGAGGGGGGAGGATGGAAAGAGTTAGTTGAAGAGAGTGGTTTTGAGTAGTCTGCGGAATGCATGGTATGATTTTTCATTCCTTAGTGCAGTGGGGAGTGTGTTACAGTTTTTGGGTGCTATGTGTTGGAAGCTGGATCCACCGGCTTTGCTTCTTTTGAATGTAGGTACATAGGTCTGATTAGTCAGGTGCGACCTAGTGGGTCTGGTGGATGTTTTGAAGGTGATTCTTTCAGAGAGATAGGGCTGAGCATGATAGGAGATGCATATGAGGGTGATGGCCATGGACTTGAAGAGGTTATGTTCTTTTATTGTTAACCAGTGGGCCTCTTTTCTGGCTTGGGAGATGTGTTCCCTTTTTGGGATGCTCAGAGCTGCTCTCAGGGCATTGTTCTGTGTGACTAGCATTTTTCTTTAGGTTTTTTGTAGATGTGCCCAGGAAGAGGGTATTACAGTAGTCCAATTGTGTGCCTACTGTGGCTCTGGCTATTGACAGGCAGTTATTTTGTGGAGAGGAAGGGTTTCACAGCATTGATTACCTTGGTGGTAAGCGCAGCGGAGGAAGCTATGGCATTGACTTGTCATGTCATGGATAATGTGGAGTCAAGGTATACTCCTAGAGTTTTTACTGTGGAGGAGACTGTGATGGTGAGTTATCAATATTGAAGGATTTGTAATGCGGCAGGAGTTTCTTTAGTGTTTCTTTGGTGCCGACTAGGAGGATCTCTGTTTTGTCCACGTTTAGGCAGAGGCCGTTGGCTGCCATCCAGGTTTGGATGGCTGTGTAGATCTTAGTTAGCGTCACAGCATCTTGTTCGTAGATGCCTGTAAGGGGCAGAAGGACTTGCCTATCATCAGCATAGTTGGTGTAGGCTATGTGATGACGATCCAGATCATTAAATAGAGGGAGAGTGAAGATGCTGTATAAGGTGGGGGCAGTGCAAGAGCCTTGTGGGACTCCACAATGGATTCTGGTGGGGGTGGCACTTGCTGAATCAGAAAAAACGTTCATGAGTTGACCCTCAAGGAATGATGTGACCCACGCAATGGCTTCTGGAGAGAAGTGAGCTTCGTTTTTGAGTCGCGTGCATAGAATGTCATGGTTGACCAAATCAAAGACCGTGGATAAGTCTAGCAAGAGCAGGAGTGCTGGTTTGCCTTTGTCCATTTGTCGTTGAGTTGAATTTTAATATCTAGTAGGGCCGATTCAGTCCCATGTCCAGGGCAAAAGCCTGATTGTCTTTTCCCTAAAATCTGGTTCTCTTCCAAGTATTGCTGGATTCATCATGATAGGTCTATAGTTGTTGGCGTTTTCAGGATCTAAGGTGGTTTTTTGAGAAGAGGGCACACCCAAGCTTCTTTTAAGCTGTCTGGGACTGAGTTAGAGTTGAAGGATGTATTAATGAAGGTTTTGAGAAACGGTGCAAGTGTTTCTACGCAGTCTTTAACTAGTTTAGCAGGGCAGGTGTCTCCATTACAGTTTGAGGGTTTGATTTTGTTAACAATATCAATAACCTCTGTTTCAGAGATTTCTCTGAATTTTAATGGTGTAATGGGGTTTTTCTTTTTGTTCTCAGTCAATGTATCAGTGTAAGAGGCTGATAAGATGTGCTGAGTGAGATTTTTGTGGTGGCTAGATTTTTTTTTTGAAGGAGCTCAATTTTGCTTAGGAAGGCGGACTATATGGTGTTGCACCATGTTTGATCCTTAACAATCTCTTGAGACTTTATGGCCAGTGTGGATAGTTCCTTGAAGATGGCGAAGAGCTCTTTGGATTCTGAGCTTGCATTGGAGATTCTGTCATTATAGGATGCAGATTTAGCTGAGAGTATGGTTTTTTTGTATTGGGTAGCCAATGATTTATATGAGGATAACAAGGACGCACTGGGAGAGCTTTGCCATATATTCAGTGCTTTGCGTCTTTTAGTTCATAGTTCTTTTAGTTTGGCTGAGAACCAAGTTTTGGAGTGTTTGGTATTTTTAGATTTTTTCTTTTGGAGAGCGGTGATGATGTCTATGATGGAGCTAATGGTGTATTTATAGATGTCTGCCAGTGCGGCTGGGTCTAAGGTGGCAAGGGGGTTGGTGGCAAGGGTTTCTAGATAGGGAGGGATCCTTTCTTTAGTAAGATTTGTGGTGCTTCTGGCCATGGCTGGAGGTGTTGGACTGAGTTTTTCCGCTGAGTTAGTGGGGGTGGGGATGAGGAAGTGAATGAGGGAGTGGTCTGACCATGGGGTGGGTGTAATGGAGCTGATATCGATTCCACAGTTGTCCGCTATCCAGTCAAGTGTGCGTCCTTTGTATTGAGTGGGAGAGTGTATTCTTTGCTCAAAGCCCAGTTCTTGGAGTGCTTGTGCTAACGCTGTGGAGGGTCTATATGGTCATGGAGTCGCAGGTTGAGGTCTCCCAGGAGAAATGTTTTGGTAGTTGTTTTGAGGTTTCTAGCTAGAACGTGTGTAAGGTTGTCCTGGAAGTCCGACATAAAGCCTGGTGGGCGGTAGACTAGGTTGGTGGTGATGGTGGTGTTTGGAGATAGTGAGATCTTGGTGGCGAGGGAGTCGATGTTCTCTCCGAGTTGGGATGGGAGTTGTCTTATTTCAAGGTGATCCTTGACTATAAGGGCTACTCCCCCTCCTGTGGTTAGTGTTCTGTCTTGTCTAAGGATAGAATATCCTGGTGGGATAGCTAAGGAGATGGCCGGACCGGTGGCATTGTGGAGCCATGTTTCAGTAATGGCAAAGATGTCAAGGTCGATGTTGGTTAAGAGGTCATGAATTTCTGTGGCGTGAGCAGGGAGGGATCTGGCATTGATCAATGCACATTGTAGGTTTGGGGGTGGCATTGTGGTCGAGTTCACATTTTATTTTTAGCTGCTTTTATAGTGGTGGAGGCAGGTTTCATTTTGGGTGTGTGGTGGCTGGTAGGATTGGTGGTCAGTTTAGGGCAGTTTGTGGCTTGTTGATTTTCATGGTTGGCTTGTAAGGTTTTGGGTTAGTATCTGGAACGGAGGCCTAGTATTTGGTTCCTTGAGCTTGTAGATCTAGGGCGTGTCGTGTGGCTGATAGGTTTAAGTTTTGTGGGTTTGGTGGAGAAGGATGGAAGGAAGGGATTAGGAGGGATGAGTGATAAGGGTGGGAGTGCCGTGTTGGGCATGATGCAAGGTGCGGAGCATGACAGGCAGCAGTAGTAAGTGTTAAAACTATGTGTGGCAGTAGTCAGTAATGGATATAAGGTGGATAGTGGTAGAATCAGGCACGGGACTGGCATTAATCAGTTATGGGCAATAATCAACTTTAGCAGCAAACAATTATGGGCACAGTAATCCGTTATGGGTAGAATCAGGCATGGGACTGGCGTCAATCAGATATAGGCAACAATCAACTTTAGCAGCAGACAATTATGGGCACAGTAAACCATTATTGGTAGAATCAGGCAGGGGACTCACATCAATCAGTTATGGGCAACAATCAACTTTAGCAGCAGACAATTATGGGCACAGTAATCCGTTATGGGTAGAATCAGGCACGGGACTGGCATCAATCAGTTATGGGCAACAATCAACTTTAGCAGCAGACAATTTTGGGGACAGTAATCCATTATAGGAAGCAATTGATTTTTTAGCAGCAAACAGTTTTGGGCACAGCAGTCCGTTATAGGTAGCAAACAATTTTTGGCAACAAACAATTTTGGGCAAGGTAAACCACCATAGGCAGCAGTCAATCAAGGGCGGTAATCAATCATAAATGGCATTCAGTCTTAGGCATAGAGCAGCACTGCACAGTTGTGGTCATGGGGTGGCAGCATTGACTTGTGGGCACGGGGGTGTTGGCGAGCAGTAGTTACAACAATCAGTTTTAAGCAAGAGGTTACAATACACAAATAAAGTCACGGTTTGGTAGCAATCAGATGTAGGCACAGGTGGCTGTTATCAGTTTATTAGCAACAGTCATTGACATGCACAGTCAATTTTCAGCACGATGCAGTGCTGGGCAGTTGTAGTTACGGGGTGGCAACATCCCCAAGGGCAGCGAGTCTGGATGCTATACATTGGGTAGCAGGATGCACTGGTAGAGGTAGTAGGTATATATGCAGCAGTTTGCGGGATATCACAGATATGGTGAGCTAGCAGCAAGGGTTCATTTCGTTGTCATAAGATGTTCAGCAGTTTAGTGAGCTTACCCTGTGACAGGGTCAGTCGGTCTGTGTTTCCTGCAGTGTAGGGTGGCCCTGTGGCTCGTAGTGGCATGGACAGAGCACAGACAGGAAGCTGGCCTTTCAGAATGGCCTTCTAGAGTTGGCTGGCTTCCCCCCTTCGGCGAACTGGATTGGATGGCAAAATATTGCAGGGCAGCCTATCAGGATAGTCAGGGCCTTGTTGTGGAACGTTGCTTAGGCGACAGGCACTTATGTGGTATCGGCCATTTTGGAATGGTCAGAAAAAGATGAAACTAAGCATGGGCAAGGAAGATTAAAGCCAGAGTGGATGTGTCCAGCAGATATTGGCCATGTGCATCCTCAGCATGAGACTTTGGTCGTGGATGCATTCCCTACTGACAATTGGGAGGATCATCTGCTTACCACAGCAGTGGTTTGTAGAATCCTTCGTCTGCTTGTAGTGTGACGATGATGTCATGGAGAGAGGGGACGGGCTCCTGCCTTCGCTAGTATGCGGGTGATGCGAAGTCGTTTAGTTCGTTATTATCTTCTTGTGTGCTTCTCTTGATTCTCAAGGTTTTCATGTAGTTTGCTATCATCACATCTTTAACAGCATCCATATATCTTCTTCTTGCTGGAGGATTCTCAGGCACCTCCATCCATGGTTCAGGCATCTTCATCTGTACCATTCGAGTAGAAGAAAGTCTGGTAATTTGTTCCTTGTCCTCTTGTCTTTTCCTGGCTCTGGCTATGAATGGCCATATTGGTTCTTCTATCATCTCTGCATGTGAGAGTTTTGCTGGGCTTGCACTTGCCCCTTTCAGTGCTGGATCAGTGGTGCTGTCTCTGTTAGTTTATTCTCCAACTCCTTTTGTTTCTTTAAAGATTCAGCCTTTTCCATTTGTCCTTTGACTTCACTTGTGGTAGAACTTCTAATCGTTGGTTGTCCAACCTTCTCCCATTCTTTGGATTGTGGTTCTGCTGTTATTGACACTAGACAGGGCATGTGTGCACTCATCGTTTGCGTGTGTGTGTCTTTCATTAACCTTTTCTCATTCTTACTCTGCCGACACTGTCTCCGGCTTTTCAATTTGCTTGTTACCAAATTTGTGTGTGTGTCATTGCTAATCACATCCATTTCAAGTTCACTCACTCCTTTGTCAGACCTTCTAGGGACTGGAATGACTATAAAGGGTCTGGGTGCCTTCGTGGGTTTCATGGATACATCATTAGGTGGGGGCACTGGAATCGAAACACTTTGTGCACCAATAAAACATGCAGTTCGAATCATCAGTGATAGTAAAACAAAATGAATACAATGCATAGGTACATGATTCCTCTATATGTTAGTACACAACACTTAGTTCCGGGACAATGTGAGCATCTCTCCTCCTGAGGGATGACACCACTACTGCTTTGGTTGCCCATCTCGACCATTTAAAGAAAGAAAACGAACTTTTAATACATTCCAGGCAATATTATCTCTGGATTCTGCTGTCTCTGCTCGTCAGTCACAGGTACTGGAATGATTGTCTTTCTTTGCCTGACTACTAGATTGTCCCTTGTTTCTGGACACAGTTCTCTTTGCTGCATACAAAAATGTCAAATAAGACAATAAGTTCAGCAAGACTTTTTACTGTGCGTGTTCAAAATACACAACCTCCCAATCGATTCCTCTTATCTGTTTCACTCCAGAAGACATGTCTGCATGAACAAGGGTGCCTTCTGGCAACACCTTCTCGTTCTGTCCCTTCGCCAGAAAGTTTAAAATCTTCTCAGGTAGCTCTGCTGATGGTTTGAAAGTTCAACTTGCATTATAATACAATGCAGGAGCCTGTTCATCTGTGTAGAGTTCGCTGGGTCTCTGATGAAAGTGAGGACACCAACACTGGCAGGCCTCCCCACAGGCTCTAAAAGTCCTCAATCAGGCAAAAGAAGACGTTGCTTGCTAGTCTGCTATCTTCTGGTGACAGGGACATGTGTCTTGTCCTTGATGTGAAAGGAACTCTTCGGCAATTAGATGAGCAGCCTCTGTGATTTCAATGAGTGGGACATTTGTCTTGTTCCCACTGCACTCCGGAAGCAAAAGAAACTACTCAGTAATCACAATGAGCAGCCTCCTTATTGACTTTTCGTTTTCAGGGTCTTGAAGAAATTCAGTGATGTTAGTGAGCCTTTCCACTAACGACAGGTACGATCTCTATACTAACTGAAAAGTATATTAAAACATCTTTAGTGAAGTTACTGCTGTGGGACACCATAAGTAAGTCCAAATAAAGCCCCTGTATGAAAAGAGTCTGGATACATTATTTTCTACCAATTTGTGTGTCCTCGATCAAAATTTTGCATATCCTTTTCTCATCAAGGCTTTAGTGTGCCTCCGTCCAAAGTTCAAATTCAATAACCTATGTTGAGCTTTTGCATGCAATTTTCCTCTTCACTCTGCAACCAGGATGCACAGAGTGTCTGTTTTTTATGTCCTTATTCCCCTTTTTCTCAGAGGAAATGTCCAAATCGAAGCCACAACTTTTCACAAAAGTTCTTTGCCTTTGCTTTTCTGGTCATGCGTCCTTCTTCCTCGTCATGGATCTCGTCTGCACGTGCTGTGGTTCTTCCCCGTCATCTGCAGTCTCTACGCATTGGGGTGCAGGCAAGGGGCCTTCTCCATTGTATGGTTTGATGTCACACAGGAATAGCCAAGCTCTTCTTTCTTGTAGCTTGACTGCAGAGGGAGCGACATCCTCCACTCTAAATGGTCCATTGAAACTTGGCTTGTCCCACTTTTTTCTCGTGTGGTTTCTCACGAGGACCGTGTACCCAGGGAAAACTGGTGGTAGACCTAAACCTCGAATTCGGTCAGTTGCAGTATCTCCTTCAGTGTTCTGTGCTGCCCTGCACCCGTTTTGTAGTCGATGCAGCTGTCCTGAAATTACAGTAAGACAAGATGTCATGCAATTCAAGTAATTTTGCATTTCTGAACCTAAAACTTCCCCTGTCGGCTGGGCATCACATCTAGCTCTGTCTCGGGGTGTCAATGGTGTGTGCATCCTTCTGCCTGTCGCTATCTCATGCAGCGTAAGATGGTGGTCAGAACCAGGCTGGTTTCTGAGTGCATGCAATGCCAGTGGAAGGCAGTGCAACCATCCCTTCTTTAGAGTAAGCTTCAACTTGGCTATCCTTTCCTTTAACAAGCTGTTGAGATTCTCACATATCCCATTACCTTGGGGATGATACACTGAAGAGAACTTTATACCAAGCAGCAAGCTAATCTGTTCAAATAGTGCATTAACAAAGTGAGGACCATTAACTGACCTCATGACCTCACATACTCCCTATCTGGGCAATACCTCTCTCACCAGAAATTTGGCCTCACAGGTAGAGTGTGGGTGTATACATGGAGCTGCTTCTATCCATCTAGAGAATGGACACACCACAATAATTAGATACCTGTGCCCGTTACATACTTGAATCATATCAACATAATCGACATGTAAGTGCTGAAAAAGTCGATTGGGCCTTTGGATGACTCCTCTAATTACTTTTAGTGTATGCCCAGCCGTGAACTGGTGGCAGATTATACAGTTCACCACTCTGTTAAGTTCGGTATAAACCAGTCTTCAGCAATCGTTGCTGCTAGATTTTCTTTTGTCATGTGCGCTGGATAATGAAACTTTTCCAATTCTATTTTCAATAGGGCAATCGGCATCACCGATTTACCAGTGCTGTCTTGTCACCACAAGCTCTCAGAGGGGTTTAAAGAACACCCTCGAACGCTTTCACAGATTTTCTCCTCCTGTGGTGCCTCTCCTTAGAGTTCCATTAACTGGGTTTGCCCCATGTTACTATAACCCTCAGGTTTGCTTCGTGCAGAAATCACTTTCTCATGCACATCAGTTATATCCACATTCATTATTGTTTCGTTCTTGGATGCCATACGCTTGGCTTCCGTTTCTGCTGCTTGATTTCCACGTGAGATAAAATCTGTCCCTTTTGTGTGGGCGGTGCATTTCACGACTGCTATGCCTACTGGGATTTGAAGTGCCTTAATGAGACTATCAAATAAGGCTGCGTGCTGCACTGGCATGCTGTCCGCTCGAAGGTAGCCCCTCGTTTTCCAGTGCGATAGGCCTGTGTGCACTGTTGACGTCACATATGTGGAGTCGCTGTACACTGTTACTTCCTGGTCTGTGTGATTCTCAATTGCGAGTATCAACGCCAATAATTCTGCAGCTTGTGCTGAATAATGAGATGGTAATCGTGCACTGAGTCCTCGAAATTCTCCATTTGTCGTGTGCTTGATTACAGCGGTGCCTGTATATCTTTGCCCGTCATTTTGATTGATTCTTGAGGAACCGGCAATGAAGACAATTTCTCCTTCTGCCAATGCATTTTCTTTCACTCTAGGAATCTCATCATAAAATTCTTCACAGTTCGCGCAGCCTTGGATTGGCTCTCCTTCAGTGACTGGCTCTGCAATAAACATAGCTGGCTTCACTATCTTACATCAAATTATCTTAATCGATGGATTTGATATGATCACTTCATAAGCAGAAGCTGTCTGAGATGTCAATGTGCCTTTCGGTTTCTCTAAAATAGCAAATAATGCATGCTCAACGAATAACGTCATTGAGCATCCCATCACAATGGTTGTAGCCTTCTCTATGCTGAATGCTGTGGCAGCTAAACTTTGTTTGCACAGGAAGTGACCTCTCATCACTGGGTCCAAATTCCCACTGTAGTATGCTAGAGGCTTGTACCCTAGCATGGTTCTCTGTGCGAGTACTGCTGTCATAACACTGCCATACGTGTGTGAAAACAGGTAGAATTCCTCTGCATAATTGGGAATCCCTAGAACTGGTGCTGTGCAAATGGCCTTTTTGAGTTCAACAAACCCTTCTTCAATAGTTTCGGTCCATGCAATTATTTCTTTCGTCACCTGTGCTTTCTTTAGGACTTGTAACAAGGGCTTGGTATAAGATCTGTAGTCAAAGACCCATGCTCTGACATAATTGCATAATCTTAGGAAACTCTGCATCTGTTTTATCGTGTGTGGCTTGGCTGTGTTCAATATGGCCTCAGCCCTTTCAGGGGTAACCCTTTTTCCTCATGTGAGATCAACTGGCCTATGTACAGCACTTCTTGCTGACAATATTGTAACTTCTCTTTGTCAACTTGATATCCCTTCTCAGCCAATATAGTCAGTAGCTGAACAGAATTGTGTCTCCACGTTTCCTCTGTCGTGCTACAAATCAAGATGTCATCCACATATTACAAGACAACACTCTCTAATGCATTATTGCTTAAGTCCATCTGCAGGACTCTGTTGAAAATCGAAGGAGACTCACAGTACCCCTGGGGTAACCTTGTGCTTTTCAGATGCATTTGCCAAAACATGAATGACGTCAAATCTTGTGAGTCTTTGTGCAATGGGATTGATAAAAATGCTTTTTTTGAGTCAATCACCTTGAAATATTTTGCATGGACTTCCTCCATCACCAGTGTTATTTCTCATTCCAGAATTCAGTATCTGTCCTGTACTTGTTATCTGTGACAGTTGCATTGGTGACTGTTGGGACTGTCCTTGCGGAAAATGTGTCATATTCTGAGGCTCCAAGCTTTGCTGTGCTCACAGTGCTTGCTGCTGCACTGTGTGATTCTGTGCAACTCCATTTCCACCCTGCTGCAAAAATACAGGTGGATTTACTATCCCTACTCTTGTTCCTTGGTCGTTTTGCACCATGCCTTGACTTCTGCATGTGCGTGCTAGATGCCCTGTCATCCCACACATCCAACATATTGGCGATGGTCTGATTATTTGCCCATTTGACATATTTTGATTGGCATTTTGCATGTTTTGAAAACCTCCCTGATTACTCTGTCATCCTCTTCCTTGGAAGCATCTCCCCCTTGGATAGAACCCATTATTGCCTTGATCACCCTGCCCTTGAATGTAGGCCTGCTGCATGTTTGACCCGTCTGTGCTAGTTATCATTGCCCCTTCAATGGCATATTTCGACAATTTATTCTGCATTAACAGGGTTGTTACCAGGTCTGGAAAAGACCGGGGGCTAGGCTGATGTTGGAACTGTCAGGACTGGGGGCTAGCTAGCCTTTTGGCTGTAGCTCCTGAGATCCTATCCGGGGCTACAACCAAAAGATCAGGGGCTATAGCCCCTTAGTCCCCCCTATCAACGCCTCCCTTAGTTCCCCCTAGCAACACCTCTGTGCACTAACTTTGCCTCTTCAGCTTTTCGTGCAGCCTCTTTTTTGTGATGATTTTTCTCTTGCAGCAGCCTGCAATAGTGAACTATGGTCAACTGTATTTCAGACCATGGTTTTGTTTCAATTCCTACCAATTTCTTGAGCTGCTTCTGTACCTGATCTGGCAGCCCTTGGCATAATATATGGGAAAACACGGTATGGATTTCTCCCAAGATTCGCGAGTTTCTAACACCCACGCGTCCTGGAAATTCTGAATGAAAAGCAGAGGATGCTCTGACTCCTTCATTTTACGTGTCATTATAGCTCCCATGCCTGAAGTGTCCGGGTATAGTAATTGTAATGCTTTCCATACTGCTGCTCTGCAATAGTTAAACGGTGCTCCATTGTGTGCAGTATTAACTGTAGTCACTCCAGGGTAACCTGCACGTGTCCACACATCGTCTTCTCTATCACCAAGTATGGTGATTAAAAGTGTAACGCTCACCTGACTCCCACGGAGGCGCTGGCCTGGTTCACGCTGCTGTGACCTCTTCTAAGGTGATGCGCAGGGTTCGGAAGACGGACTGGACCGGGCCCCCCAAATCTGGCTTGTCTGGCTTGCAGAAGTATCCTTCTGTAGGCAAAAATAGGGGATTAACTGTCTGCGGGGTAATGCAATCGGCCTCCCACTTTCCCCTCTCACCCTCCTCGAAACCCTTCTGTGATTCCTCGTAGCATCTCACCTTAGGGTCTGGAAGGACGAGCTCTCCATTCTGCTTCTGATGCAGGGGCGCGTTGGTATCCAGTTACTTCACTGGATTTTCGGATTGGTGAGAACCAAACTTGCTTGGCTTCCAGGTAAGTTTTTTGATAAGAGGTTCCCCATGTGTCCATGCATTAATGTACTATGTGTCCATGCATTAATGTACTAATGCTAGTGTCTTTTTCCCCATAGGGGCCGGGGTACGGAATGCCGGGGAACAGGCACCGACCCGAGATGAGAGGTAATGTCTTTTCATTCGCTCATTAACGCTGATGTCTCTTTTTCCCCTTAGGGGCCGGGATCCGGAAATGCCAGGATGCGACGCAGACCCGAAATGAAGAGGGAATGAATCAACAGGTAAGTCTTAACATGGAGATTTAGCTTTCTTTATTCCCTTCTCTCTCTCACCTTTTGTTCTGGTCTTTTTCTCCCTAGGCGCTGGGGCGTGACTGCGAATCCGGATGATCGCTGCTGAACATGGAGGTGCCCTGTAAAGGTGAGTGGAATGCGGCGCTGCAGCGACCGACGCGATGAGCTTTTAAATAAAAGTCTTCCTTTTCAGGATTGTCGGCGAGATGTCTCCGGGATGCGGATTTAGCAGGTAAGGACTTTTCCTTCTTCTGTTCTCTTCTTCTCTTCCTTTGCAGGTGATCCAGATGCTGGCAGGCGTGGCAGAAGTCAGGATGCAGGAGCAGACACAGTGAGCGTCCAGCTTCTAGATGCAGAACGACGCGAAGCACATGTGGCTGTTCGGGTGGGGTTTAAATAGCCTTGGAAGAAGTTCCAGGTATGTATCCTTCCTCCAATCAGGTATGTATCCTTCCCCGACCACGCCCGGATGGTAAATTAGTCAAACAGGTAAAGTAGTTCCTTTCAGGCCTCAAGGAGGCCGGGATCCTGCAGCATGGTCTGCATCAGGTAAGTGCACCCAAGCACTTCCATAATGAGCCTGGCGCCTATGGCGCCAGGACTGATGTCTTTTATGAGCCTGGCAACATAGGCGCCAGGACACTGTCCAAAGGGCCCCTATATGGGGTTGCTGGGTCCTTCCTTGGGGACTGGATGTCCGCTTTCGGGGACGCAGGGCTTGAACCGGCTCCCCGGGAGCGGGCATCATGACAAAAAGACCCTTAATATCCCGATAGCTAACGTGTTCCCTCCCGTCATTTTTTTCTAACTCATGTATCCATTTTCCAGCTCCTGATGTTAATATTGGAAGCTTATTTTTCGATTTTTTTCAATCCATGTGTGGCCAGGGTATATACTGTGACCTCATTCCTCCTTTTTAGAGCAATGGGAATTGTAACACATGGCACTCCTTTTCTTCTCTCATCATTTTCTTATCCACTGCAGGGGTAATATTCCTGCATCGCCATCTACCTGGCAATGACCTTAGTCTGCTCACATAGGGTGGTGGAGACACTCCCCTCTGACCGTAAAATACTCCTTTGTGTCGATCTGATTGTGTGGCTGACTCTGATGCCTTAGGTGCAGATCCACTAGAATCTGACCATCTTATTCCTTTTCCTCCGGAGAAACATTTTTCGCGTCTTCTCTCATCTTCTCTTTCCTCACATTCCTATCTTTCTGAGTCTGATATTGTCTATGCCCAACTCGTGCAACTCCTCTCATCTTCCTTGTTTCTATTTAGCGTTAACCTATCTAGGGACAGCTCTCTATTTCTGATACTTCGAGAGGAATCCTCAATATCGTACAACTGAGTGCTCTCCAGACGCTCATCGTCCCTTTTCCCTTGGGGTACTTGTTCTAGCCCCATTTCATCATATATTCTATTGATCGTCTCTCTGATGCTTCTGGTGTCGAAGTCATCTTCCATATTTGCCCTAGACGTGCCTGGTACTGATTCATACTCAGGAAAAAAATCTTCTATTTCTTCCCAGTCTACAATTGGATTGGGTTCTTTAACCTCTCTTTCCAGATATTCGAGATCCCGTGCTCTCTGTCTTCGCTTGCATTCTGTGTCGTCATCAAGCTCTCTCTAATTTGCCCTTCATATTTCCTCATCCCCTTGTCTCTTTATTCTCTTTTCCCGTACCTTTTGTTCTTCTTCTTCTATTCTCTGCTGTTCTTGCCTGTTCTGATCATTAGCTGTTCTCTGCATATGATGACATTTCCTTTCTTGCTCTTCGCGATACAACTGTTCTCGTCTCTGTCTATCTTTTTTCATGATTCTTTCATCTCTCAATGCTTTTTCCTTTTCCTTCTCTTTTCCCTTTGAATCATCTGGCTCTCCCTTTTGTCTCATATCCTCAATGCCTTTACCATCGAGTTTCAATAGAATCTGACCTCCCATCCATTTATTCTGTGTGAATGCTATCTCATCAGTTCTGTCCTCATCTCCTTTCCATCTTTTTCCCTCTCTATCTGTATCTAGATATGTACTTGCTTGTGCCTGGTCTCCTTTTTCTTTCTCGCATCTCTCCTTGTCCCTCGGGACTTTGAAGGTGATATCTCTGTCTCTGTCCTTGTCTGGGTTTTCATCACTACTTTGCGAAGGTGACTCATATGCCGGGTTGCTACATCCCATGGCTGCTTTAAGCTCCCTCAACGGGTATAATCCTTCGTCTTGCTGGCTTCACTTTTCATTTCAAACGGGGCGGGTGGCGCAGAAGGCGTTTTTACCCCCCTCTGTGCATATTTTAAGTATCCAATCTAACAGTGACTCCTCCTCCTCCTCTCGGTACATCTTCCAAAGTTCTAAACTAGCTAGGCGCCTGTCTAACATTTTGCCAGTGTACGTGGCGTGCAAATATGTCGTCATGTGTTGCAGGATCGTTTTAGATAGCGATCCGCCTTGGGGCCATGTCATAAACATTTTGTGGGTGGTTCCTTTAACCCATTCGGCACTGTACTTTTCAGCTTAGGTGCATGTTTTGGCAACTGTTTGCACAAGTGTACTAACGGTGTAACATGTTCCTTGCTTAAATCTGTTTATCTTCTCCTCATATAACACTTTGTTATGTTTTACGTTTCTCAAATACAATCAACAATATGAGCGAGCACCAGTCGTTGCAAGCTCCAATCCTGTTTTTTCACAAAAAAAAATCTTTTTACTTTTTCAAACAGCAACATTCATACCATACAACATTCTGGCTATACAATCGCACAATTTTCATGCTATTTCCCCCAAAAATGTTCTTACTTCATGACATCAGAAAAAGGAAAAAAGAAAAAACACAAGACAGACGTGACAGACTAGACAGACTCCGGCCGGTTACATGAATCTCTCCCTCCCAGTACCCTCTTGCTAGCTCGGGTATCCTTTCCCGGTATCCTCTCTTTAGCTCTGCCCCCCTTGAGTCAATATTTCTTTCCCCATATATATATATATATATATATATATATATATATATATATATATATATATTATACTCTCACTCTGACATTATTTTTGTTCCACCTCCCTCCATTACCTTCCCTTACTTGATCTAAAGCATGCAACTTTTTGCCAAAGTATTTTGTCTTTTTTCACTCACTGTTGGCAATTTTTTCCTCTCTGGAGGCGCAGGATCAATGTCTTCGATACCGCCTCTCCCTGCTATTCACTCGATTGGCTGCTCGTAGAAGTGGGAAGGGGTTTGTGGGGGAAATCACAGGTTCCTTCAGATCTCAACCTGCAGAGTTTTCATTTAGACTAGCCAATCTCTATGGGGGGCCTCTTGGTTTACTTAGCCGAATGGCAAAGGACTTGTGATATTGCCGAAGACCCTGAGTTACTTATGTCCACGGCCAATGGGTGTCTTATCTAATCGATAATCGATAAACCATCCTATCTCTGCTTCAAGTGTGCACTGGGACCCCAGACAGCCCATAGAACTGGGGGTGTCCCAACAGCACTTTAAGATGAGCAGCAGAACCTGTGAGAAGGATGGGGATGCAGATTCATACTCTAGCATCAAATCAATAATGACAACTCATTAGTTTGGCAAAGGGAATCCGTTTAATGACAAGCACAAAAAACAGGGAGTTCAGGAATATCAGCAATCGCTCGAACTTCCTTCTCACTTCAACTCCAATTCATTTCAGAAAAAACACATCATTTATACTAAAAACTTGTCATCACTACCGTGTAACGCTTAAAATCTGGCATGCAATTCTATTGGTTCTAGGAAGGTAACTTATCTTGGTCACATATTTTGGCGTGAATATTCCTGGTACTTCAAAATGGGCGGTTGGAGTGTGAATCGTGCTTGGGACCTCCTCTACACGTGGATGTGGCTTGTTTCCATAGTTAATGTTTAGTAATCATATTGGGAAAGGGGTCTCTTCTGGTTGGCCCCTTCTTTTCGACAGGGCGTCACAATTTTGGGGGTTGGGAGGCGGGTGTCCCAACCAGGATTGTGCAAGGCATGGATTGGGGGGCATAGAGGGTACACACAGTGGTTAATTATGTTTATTTTTGTGGGATCAAGGAGGGGAAGCGAGGTCTAGGGATGGAGAGGGTAACTTACCTGAAAGTTGAAACTATCTCTATCTGTATATGGTAACAGGGAGTGGGGATTGGATCAACACTGTCAGGTGGGGCATCTAAGCCCTTCCTTCAAAATGGCTACTGTAAATGTCACTAAAAGTACCATGTCTCATTGGTTCTATTAACTATGGGACCATAGATTACTTGGTCCATTATGATTGGGTTGGCAACAACCCCACTCATACTTTTCCACTTGCCTAGCAGCATGCTCAATAGCAGGCCAGGTGCAGGGAGTTTCCACCCCCAGCTTCCCTCTAATTATTGATACAATCAATCATCACCTCAGTGGTCATGTGTCAATTATTTCTTTGCGGTTGGCCTTGAGACTGCTTCTTGGTCTGGAAAAGTTAAGACATCTGTGCATGGTACAAGTCCATGCGTAGGTGTGAAAGTTTCATCCCTTCTCGCTTGGCTGGTCACGTGATTCCAACACCGTGAAATTGTCTTATTCTTCATGCAATTTGTGTATTTGATTTAATTTTGCCAGCCATCTGCCTTATGTGGCTTATCTTGACCTTTCAGAACAGGATACTCTGTTCTTCTTTTCATAAATTGTATCCACTGTTGGTCTATTTCAGCCTATAAGACCTTGGCTTCTTGGCATGATTTGCCTTCGTCTGAGTTTCTCTCTGTCTTTAATTCTTGATTTGTTCACTGCTGAGCTCTCCTCTTGAGACCTTTAGTAATCTTTGGTTGATTATGCTCTTGTGCATAGTGGAAGTATACATATATAAAGTACTCCTTTTGAGGTAGATATGAATAGGTGGTGCTTGCCGCAATCTATCTTACTACTAAGCAGAATTCTTGCTTCTTGCGGTTCCTTACATAGGTAAGCGTTTAAATGAACTGAATGTCTTCATCGTGCATGTGGCATTATTTCTGACATTTTTACATCAATTATTTCACTTCAGGTTCAGGATGTCACTTGTCCGTGGTGTTTCGTCTCTTTTCATCATTCACAGATCGTCATATCTTCTATTTGAGAGACGGTCCAGTTTCTTGTGATGTCACCATTCGTCTTCCTTTAGTATCTTTTTAGCTTCTTCAGGGACTGCATTCTGGCAATTTTCATTCTGTTTCATTTGTCGACATGGTTTTCTCAATGGGTACCTTACTGTCCAGGTTTTCTTAAGTGTCGGTACTTCAACAGGTGCTATTCTTCTGATAGGTACTGGACAGAGCCCAACTGCGGCTCTCTGCTGGTTTATTTGCTTATCATACCTCACATATTTTGGCGTGAATATTCCTGGTACTTCAAAATGGGCGGTTGGAGTGTGAATCGTGCTTGGGACCTCCTCTACATGTGGATGTGGCTTGTTTCCATAGTTAATGTTTAATAATCATATTGGGAAAGGGGTCTCTTCTGGTTGCCCCCTTCTTTTCGACAGGGCGTCACAATTTTGGGGGTTGGGAGGCGGGTGTCTCAATCAGGATTGTGCAAGGCATGGATTGGGGGACATAGAGGGAACACACAGTGGTTAATTATGTTTATTTTTGTGGGATCAAGGAGGGGAAGCGAGGTCTAGGGATGGAGAGGGTAACTTACCTGAAAGTTGAAACCAAGCTGGCAAGTGCAGGGGTTTCGGAAATGTGGGTGGAGTTTATAGTTCAGCCCCAAGACCGATCATGATGGCAAAGCACTTGGGTATGTGATTTGGGTCTCTGAATGTGAAAGGCCTTAACTCCCCACAGAAACGTTCTATGGTGGTGCGAGATTTCAAACAATCTGGAATGTACGTATTCTTTCTGCAGGAAACCAACTTTTAGAGAGGTGAAGAGTAGATGTTTAAGCTTAAAGATTTAGGAGGTGCCTATAGGTCATCCAGCTTTTCAAAAAAAGAGGGGTTGGGGAAACTGGTGCAAAAATCCAGCAGGTCAAGAGAGGCATGGTTACTAGCGATTAATGGAAAGATCAGTGACCTGGCTGATATAATCCCTCATTACGAGTTGGCCGGCTTGGTAATAAGGTGCCATAAAAACGTATAACAGCACTTTGCCAGACCGGCCAACTTCAAGTCAGCCGATAGGGGCTCTGATCTACCGGCAGACCTGACCTGCTGGTAGATCAGGCCCCTACGGGCAACCCCATCCCATGGAGTCTCATGGGACTCCATGGAATGAGGAGTTACCAGCGTCTCCGCCACCCGTAATATCCCAGTAACACCAGGATGTTGCGCAGTGGAGACAGTACGGCAGTTACCTGGTATCCAACCAGAATTAAAGGCGGGATACACGGATCTCCTAATGAGCCACTATGTGCGCTCTGCTCCCCAAACCAGCAGCAAAATCAGTTTGCAGTGAATCGCTATCGCTCCTAAATGGATGGAAAACGGGAATACTCATCTGTTTGGGTGACCTTAATTCAATTATAGATCCCATGCAAGACTGGTCATCCCTAAGAGCATGGGCAATCCCTCCAATGATTCATGAAGTAAACAACCTAGAAACCACTCTACGAGACAACTATCTCATTGATTCATGTAGAGGAACACACTCACAGATGTGGGCATTTACCTTCTGTTCTCCCCTCACAACACTTTCTCCCAAAAATACTATGTACTCCTAGAAGCCGTGCAAGAGCACAATGATAATGATACAGACATTCAAATAGTAGGCTGGTCGGACGATGACATTAGTATGCTATCACCTTACACTGGGCCCCATACCCCAATAGATAAAAGATGGGTGTGTTACAACATGCTATATAGGGATGTGGTCTTTAGGGATTTCCTTCACAAGGAGATTAAAGAATACTTCTGGGCCAACGATACAGGGGAAACTCCACTACACATAGTTTGGGAGGTGACTAAGGCCACTATTCATGGTCTATTAATGTCTGCAGGGGTCTGCTGAAAAGAGGGAAAGAGCACTACAGGAAACAAAATTGAAATCGTTGATCAGAGAAAAAGAGAAAAGCCTGAAAGGTGTGACTGAACAGATTGAGGAGAAAATAATGGGCTTTTGAATGCTACGACAGGAATTGGGTGATCTGTGGAAGGAGAATCCATTGGTACAGATACGATACTTAAAACAGAGATGTTACAAGAGGAGAGATAGGGCCTGCACGTTATTGGCAGCGCGCTTGAGAAATCAAAGGGAGGAAAGAGCGGTCTACAAAATATATGGTATCATATTTGTAACCAACCTGTGACTATAACACAGAGGTTCTTCCAATACTACTCTCAATTATACACTTTTGAATGTGACAATAATGAGAATGCAATTCAAGATTATTTAAGGGTATCATCCTTTCCAACATTATTGGTGGAGGAGAAGGCACTGATGAACATCCCAATACAAAGGGAGAAAATCCTGCAAACCGTCTCTAAAGGCGGGTCTGCACTGGGGCAGGATGGATTTACCACTATCTTCTATAAGAAACATGGCCCCTTGTTGGCCCCATTTCTAGCAAAACTGTTTAATTGTATTTTAGATGAGGGAAGGTCTCGGGACTTGTTTACCCAGGTCAGAATCATAGTCCCCCCAAGAAGGGTAGGGATAGACTTAACTGTAGTTCATACCATCCCTGATAAATTTTGGTGCTAAGATTTATGCCGGTGTCATTGCAGGAAGACTTAACACAGTTCTTGCAAAACGAGCATATAACGACCAGGTATGCCTTATTAGGGTCAGGGAGGGGGCCGACAATATTTGAAAGGCCCTCAGTCTCCTCATTGGGTTAGGTAACCACGATACGGACCCTCTCTTGTTATCAATTGACTCCGAGAAGGCCTTCCATAGGGTCAAGTGGTCATTTATGGAAGCAGTTCTGAAAAAGGTGGATCTCGGCACTAGATGGCTCAGACGGGCTATGGCGTTATATCACAATACCAGGGCCAGGGCCATAGTTAACACGGTGGCAGGCAGGGAGTTGCATCTGAGCGGTGGTACCCCACAAGGCTTTCCCCTGTCCCCATTCATGTGTTATAAATCCAGAATATCATCAGCATAATATGCTGATGATATTCTGGTATTTATAACGCATCCAGCAATATCGGTTCCCGCGCTCATTACGACTATAGAGAAATATGTCAGACTCTTATGTTTTAAAATGAACCTGAATAAAACCATGGCCCTGCCCTTAGTGGAGGGCCCTTCCATGTCAATGACATGCTTATCAAGCCACCGTATCTAGTAGAGACCTGAAGGAATTAAATATCTAGGGGTGACCATCACCAAGAATTTCCAAGATTTGTATGAAGCAAACTTTCCCCGACTCTGGGACTGCATCAAAAAAGACTTACACAATTGGTCCAGGATCATGATTTTGCGGGCACCACGACTTGTAACCATTAAAATGAATGTTCTGCAGAGGCTTCTTTTTTGTTTCAGGAATTCCCCATAGTGGGACAGCCCTCTTTTCACTTTAAAGTAAACACAACAATCTTTGTATTCTTATGGGAAGATAAACGACCACGAATAGCATATACTGGGTTAATTCTATCTATAGCCTGGGTGCGGGGGGTTGGGATTCCCAGATTTTTGTGAGTATTACAGGGCAGCCCAGCACTGCTTTTTGGAGGACCATTTGAGGGCGAATGCAGAGAAACAATGGGTGATGTTGGAGAACAACTTATTTGTGTCAGTGACTCTGCGGGAATGGCTATGGGCCCCCCAGAAATCTATGCCTTGTAAAATACAAATGCACCCCATGTTACAGGTTCTATGTCACCTATGGAGGAATGTTCTGTGCACCCCATAGCTGCATATGCCTCTCCCCACCCATTAGGGATAAAATCACGGATCCCCTAAGGTTTCAATCATACTAGGAAGCGGGGCTATCCAGAGCGGGGCAACTGTGGAACGAAGGTTCTTTTCTCCTTAAGACTGAACTAGAAGATGCGTGGAAATAAGCCCTATTTCGCACCTTGCATACCTACAATTGGAAGGCCCTCTTTCAGACCAATACTGGGTGGACAGCCTTAGATGCCCCATGGCCCGGTTCAAACCAGTCCTAAAGCACAAAAGGTCTCATATCAAGATTATATCACTCGCTTTTAATTAGAGGCCATATAGACATGCCACAAAGACAGTGATCTGCTGATCTTGGCATACAGGAAGACCCAGACATACAGTGATTAATCTACAGGACGGTTTGGTCCACATCGTAAACGGTACAATAAAAAATGCATAACTGTACACTTCTGTTTAGGTGGCACGTGATGACAAATAAGCTTAAAAAAATGTACCCAAATGTGAGCCCCTTATGTTGGAGAAACTGTGGTGAGACATGCAATTACTGGCATATGTGGTGGGGTTGCCCCCTGTTACAATGTTACTGGAAAGAGGTACTAGCATGGGTCAAGGTTTTAGATGGTATAGAATGAGCACTGACTCTGTTGCTGGTATTATTCGGCCTCGAGGATCAGGGTGAAGGGCGCACACAACTGTCACATATGCCGAGAACTCTATTGGTGGCTAGAGTCTGACTCAAAATGCACAGGAAAAGGATCCATTTGCCAACGAGAATGCAATGGTCTAGAAAAGCGTATGAGCTATACGGCATGGAAAGCTTAACGGCAGTCTTACTTGAATCCCATGCCAAAAGAGACATGGGGCCTCATTACGAGTCCGGCGGTAACCGAGGTGGTAAAACTGCCTGGTTACCGCCAGACTCGTATTACCATTCCGCCTCCGTGATTCCTGGAATTACCGGGGCATTACAACCCCGGTTTCCCAGGAATCACGGAGGCGGAATGGTGTTAATCCCCATTCCCATTGAATCCTATGGGACTCGATGGGAATGGGGATCATGGAAACACCGGCATCTCGTAATGCTGCTGGTGTTTCCTTGTCCGCCTGCAGGCGGGCGGTGTTAAACCCGCCACGTCAGACCTGGCAAGAACATCACCTCCCGCCTGCAGGAGTTGTGATCGCCCGGCAAGGAAACAATGGTGGCGGCGGGTTTACCGCCACCGTTGTTTCCATACCAGGCGATTTGTAATGAGGCCCATGGAATGGCTTTGTTGGAATTGTACAGACCACAAGTAGGAAGTGAGCCGGAAATGGGCCTACACCCAACATGAACAAGTAGTGACAACCCAACTTCGCTGTGGTATACATAGTTTGTGTGTTCCTTATGGCAAAACACTGTAGCATTATTTCCTTCCTGTGGGAATTATGTCGATCATTTGCAATAGACAAAGGAGAAATGCATGTTGATAAATTTAGTGCCACAATTGTTCTGAAGTTAGATTAGTGTGTGACGCATCCATTGCAGATATATGCGTTCATAGCCACAATTAGAATATCACATTCCAGCAAGGCAGGCTAAGCCTTTCCTATGTCTGAAGTTTATAAACCTGTCTGCATATGTACTTGGTTTTGCAGAACAGCATCTGCTATTATCAGCAATGTACCTGTACCAGATAGGGGTTGCTATAAAAACTAACATGTCATCCGTATGGGGAAGGTCTACATGTGGCTGTCTGGAAAACCCTTGAAGTGGGAATTAGAGGCATTAACGTTTCAAAAGAGGCAGAGGGAATCTACGGGTCTTTTGAGAGGCAGGGGGTGTAAGGGCCCTCATATAGAATTCAGATTAAACATTAACCTCAGGGTGTTGGAGTCTCTTTTCAAAGTCTCGGGCCGTAAAGATAGGCCCGGCCAAAACTGGAGCGATTTTATAGGACTTCAGGTAGGCCACAGAGCAGGAGGTCAGGTTCACGAGCCGGACAGTTGCTGCTAGGAGCTATAGGGAAGGAGAAAGTCCAGGCTGAGTGACGTCATGTTCAGGGACATTTTGTTGGTGAGTTCCCTGTTCTGCATCAGTAGAAATCGGTGTACTCTATATGTAAATGAGGTGCTGTGTGCATCCCACCTTCATCTCCAGTTATTATGGTGGCACACACTACAGATGAGCAATTGGCGTGTAGACCTCAGGACGGGAGACAGTGATGACCAAGAGTCAATAACAAACCAACAAAGTGGTCTTGCTTTGACGGTTTCGCACGGACTCTCTTCAGCGCGTCCAGCTTCTGCCTTTTATTTTGGGTATGTTGTGATGTACTCTTACACCACAGTGTAAAAGGGACCTTTCCTAATTATAGCACTCACCTGTATGAGCCTAATCGTGAGAAGCAAGTTGGGAGCGTGTTGAGAGAGTTTTAGGGGATAAGGGTGTAGCGTTTGAGTGCCTTCAAATTCTTCAAGTGTAGAGTATTAAGAGACAGGCTATGTTTGATAGAGATAAGGAGATGTGGGTGTCAGTTAGGGTAAGGGGCTGAGCGTTCGAAGTTAGAATTGGGTCAATAGTCAGTCCAGGACTGAAAAGCAGGGCTTGCCCAAAAGTAAGTTTGGAATCATTGTATCCACTGGTGACTTGCAGCCATAAAGCTGGGTCTGGCTCCCCTGCCACAGGTATTGAGGGGCACTCTGGTTCTTCAGTGGCTGCATAGCGTGAGTCTTGGGGGCCAAGGTTATGCTTCACGGTACCAGAGGATCTATCCTTAACTTGGGTGATGTTGACCCCTTAAGCTTAGCAGTATCTTAATCTGTGTCATTTTTGTGAGGGATCCCTATATGACCTGGCTATCTCCAGAGTTTACCAAGGTCTTCTGAGGACCCAAGTTTTAAGTGTTTTCCACAAATCGAGCATGAGGATGACTTTAGGTATTGTGTTCCAGAGTATGTTTGTCAGGAATGCAAATGAGGTGCCACTGAGAGATTTCTTTTTGCAATGTGGCACCTTCAGGAAAGCATCCTTCTTGGACCTCAGCATCCTCTTAGGTACGGATGGGATTGTTTGGCTTTGGTGTCTCTTCCTTCTGGTCCAAACCTTGCAAGACCTGTTGGCTGATACAACAAGCTCTGAATTGGCCTGACTGGCAGCCGCTGTTCAGCACGCCATGCTACTGTCATGTGTTCCCTCTGGTCCAGTCACAGTAGTCTGGAGGTCGAATTATGCATTCTCTGTATAGGCCATGGAAACTCGAGTAGTGAAGCATAGTTGTGCTGCCGTATTATCTTTACGATGTAAATCTGATGTTTGATTATATTTTGTATTTAAAAAAGAGGATGGTGACCACTGTCTGTCTACTACAATGCGTTTTAAATAAGTGCTAGCCAGGTGTGTTAACGTTTAGGTGGTAAGTGTAAAGCTGCAGAAGTGCTTAGTAAAAAACGTGTACTGTTAAACATGAAATTCTACATCGAAAACCCGAATAGTCCTGCAATCTAACAACACATAATACTTGAAATGAACAGCCATATATCTTTCCTGCCCATCGACCTTACATGAAGAGTGAGGTTTCTCTTACCAGTAAGATGGTAATTTTGCACACATGACTTCCAGTGTGTACTGGCTATGAAATATGCACTAACCAGCTACCCATGATGCATAACCTAATTGTCAACCATGTGTAAATGATCGAATTAAACTTCTGACCTCTGCCAATATATAACTTGATTATTTTGCTAGTTAGTGACTGCAGCAAGGAAAGGAATGTGTGGCTATGCTGTCCATGCCTTCGGGTAATGATGGAGGGGGCCTTGTCATCATTCAGATTTCAGATTTAAATCAGTTCCCGGCCATTTAGTACACAGTACTGCCAAACCTCATAAAATGAGACCTTGGTTTGTGGTTGTGTATTCATCTCCCAAACCGCAAATCCGTTCAGCGCAGGACACCAGCGTTGTTTACTGAGACTCGGACTTGCTGTGAATGTTAAAAAGTCCTTTTTATGTCCACTTATATTAGCGGCTTTCTGCACTGGAGAGGCCAATTAAGGGTATTCGATGATTAATCAATGGGTAATCAAAAGGGTAATCAAAAGGACTCTCTGTTCTGTTTAATTCGAAAACAGGTGGTTTGAAACTAATCAGAAAACTTTTAAGCACCCCACGCCTAATGATGTAGGTCAGGCTTCTGGAATGCTTATCGGGAGGGTATCTGGTCATTGCATCGAATGCAATACCATTGAATACCTTTCCATCGAAAAAATTGCATTGAAAAAAAGCATTGAATGCATGTTTTTTAAGGTAAAGGGTTTAGTTTAATTTTAATGGGTTTTAAAGAGTAAAAGAAGAGGGATTGGGGGAACCCCCATTAAAAAAAATAATAAAAAAATGCATTCGATGCAATTTTTGTCAATGGAATGGTCTGTCGATTGTACGAATTCGATGAAATGACTATAAGCCACCGGGAGTCATTATGTACTGAAGGGCATACCTCAGGCTAAATAGTACAAGCTAGTTTTATGTCCAGTTGTATATGTTCGGGACGTTTTGTGATGGGGAAGACACAACCTTCCTTTAGGGCAGATGGCTCAACAGACACACGGATAGATTCCATGGGGCTGCAATCGTTTAAGGCAAGTTGGTTCTTACATGAAGAGCACCCTCTCGCTCATTACCTTAGAATATCCCTCGCAGTGAACTACTACGAACATAAAATAGTTCTAAAACTGCCCTTAAATTACTGATCCCATCCTCCACTGGCCATGCAACACAGGCCCCCTTGACATCTGTAGCAGTGTGCTACCAATTACAACTGGAGTAAAGTTTAATTAAACACACTTTTTTTCAGTTAAGTTTCGTTCAGTGGGTGCCAGAACTGAAAGTTTCTTCTATTTCCTTCTTTAAAACTTTATGTCGGCTGGTGCCATAAGAGTTTACAATATAAACAAAATACAGCACATTTAAAATACGAATTACTGAGTGTGACCATAGCAACAATTATTTGCAAAAAATGCAAAAAGGCTGTTCAGATTCCGTAGCGGCATATATGATATGATATGACATTTATAACGCGCCTATACACAAGTGTTTCATATACTTAGGTGAAAATACAGAAACAAAATATAACCATAGCAACAGTTGAAATAATACACATTCAGAGCCCATCATAAAATATTATCAAGTTAAAAGAAGGTTAAAAAACCGAGCTGAAAAGTTTCTCCAGCATTGCCTTAAGTCTCCGAGTCCTTCCCATCAGATCACAGATGACTGTGTTGTGGCTTTCCCTGCAATTGTCGCTTAGTTGTCATCTTAGTCCCAGAGTGCCCCCCCTCCCCCCCCATCGTTCCTTTGGCTTTTCAGCCATCTGGGTCAGTTCACATTCCAACACCATCGGATTTACCGTCTCCTTCTCCCAGAGTTGCCAGCAGGTGGCGCCAGGTTCTTCTTCCCTCTCGACGTGCTGGTCCTGAGCAGTTTTGTAACTTGGGACGCCCTCCCCCTGGTGGAGTGCTGCGCTTGGAATCCGCAGGTCGTCTCGCATATACACCCCACACAGATTTTGAGGGGATTCCACAAGTCCCAGCACAAATTCCAACATTATTTATTTTCCATATGCTGATTTTGTTTACCCTTTTTTTCAGGTCTTTTTATTGGGGCAACCACAAAAATGCAAAATGGTGAAATGAGGTACTTTCCCTCAATACAAGGTGGGTACAAGGTCTTTAGAATACAAGGTGTTTATAATACAAGGTGTTTATAAGAAATACAGCCAGTGCTAAATACCACCTCTGTTGGTGGTATTTCTGCCAGTTCACGGGATTCAGAGATTACCACCGGCAGAGGTGGTATTTCAGGAGTATATTTGGATGCATTTTTTCTACTCATTCCGACATTCAATGTGAAGGTGGAAATCAATAATATACAGTGGTGGTTAAAAACACCAATGTGCATATTTCAATGCAGAAAAGGGTCTGTGCAGTGTTCCACCTTTTCACCTCTTTACTATATGCCAAATATGTTTGCGTTACTGTACTGAAGGACCAGTGCTTCCCATATATAATGTAAAACATGCTTCTTCTTTTTGGTGAAATGTTCAAAATGTTTCCCCACCTGTTCGCTGAGGTAATAAATAAAAGTGTTACT
The DNA here is from genome assembly GCF_040938575.1 of Ambystoma mexicanum. Classification (NCBI taxonomy): domain Eukaryota; kingdom Metazoa; phylum Chordata; class Amphibia; order Caudata; family Ambystomatidae; genus Ambystoma; species Ambystoma mexicanum. Next base: position 1,203,297,913 of record NC_090934.1, on the reverse strand, counting down.
ATTACCACCACACTCGGAATGACCGCCTCAGTATTAAATCCAGTCACAACAACTCCAAGGGAAACTTCACTGCTAAAAAGCAATACTTTTTTTCTAAGCATATCAACGCATGGCCCGGTGGACTAATGTATCCATAAGAAGGGCCTATGTTTGACCTCACGGTCAGCGGTTCGAATCCCGGCAGGTACACTCAGCCCTTCATCGTTCCGAGACTGATAAAAATGAGTGCAAATGAACGTGGCAACAATATACATATGTTACCTGTCAATAGCGCCTCGAAAAGCCTATGGAGTAAATGTGACCTGTTAAATATAAATATTAACTGGTATTGCAAAACGTCACCCTCCACACTACCCCCTCCACAAACACCCTGATTCACAGAGTGGTGCAAAGTGACTTTGCACTGCAAATATACACTTTGCACTACTCTGTGAATCTGGGTGTTTTGGGCAGTGCAAAGTCACTTTGCGCTGCGCTAAAAATTCCAAGAATCAGGCTCTAAATGTCAGCTTAAAAGCTATTAATCGCTCTTTGACAGGAGGCTGCTAATGTCTTGGATACCTGAATAAAAAGGTAACGAAGTGGTAAGGATGTTGCTAGTGAGGCGACAGGACAAGGGTGATAGCAATGGCAGTCTCTAAAGTGCACCCTGTTCAAGTGCAAATACCCGAATTAAAGGAGTATGCTTCAGTGTCACAAGACTGCCAAGACATGGCAGCTGTGTGGGGGGCCCCATAGCCCCTGGGCCCTTTTCAACTGAAAAGGTTGAAAGTCCCTGACACCATCCCTTTGTGAGGTTTCTGATCTGCAGGCTGAAATTAGCAACAAACTGAGGGCGTCATCTTGAAACCCACCCTCTCTTGGAAGGATATGTTCTTGGCTCTGTTCGGCTGAAAACGCTGCTCTCACAAAGGAAGTTCAACTCAGGGAGGGCTCTGTCATTTTCCCTTATCGCCAACAGCTGAGACGCGTGTTCACCAATTCACCAGCTGCAGAGTAGAGCAACAGCTGGAGCTCCACAGATAAGGCTCCAATAGGGAGCCCCACTAGTTCAACACCCCTACAGCTGCAAGGATGCTTTGCGATTTTTAACACAGTTCCTAGAATGCAGTGTTTTTGTATTAGGTCCAATTCTATTTTACTACTTGTAACACTCTAGGATTCATGCTATAGTTCTCAGAATGTGGCATTTCTTACTTGGTTCAGTTCTTTTCCCCACAGTTTGGGATTCTTACTATTGTTCTCAGAAAGTTGCAGTTCCCTGCTCGGCTCAGTCCCCTTTTCCATACTTGTGACACTTTGTGATTTTTCTTAATCCCCAGAATGCAGCTTTTTATGTTGTTCAATTCTCCTAGTCTTCTATGTAGTACACCCATGGACCAGGCATGTAACAGGCGAGCATCCTGCATGACATCCAGTACTTGGGGAAGCATTTCCTCTTCCCACGCCACCTCGACATGTGCTGCAGTTGTACTTTGCAAACTCTCCAGTGGCATCCCAACAGCGAGCCAGCGGCCGACATCCTGTAGCTGACTCTGGTGCTACTTTGCAAACTGTTCTGTGACCTCCTAAAACCATGACAGCAGTTTACTTCCCACAACATACTCAGAGCCTCTCTGAGCTTGGTTCAGACATCGCCCTCCCCGTTAGAAGCCACATCAAGTTTAAGGTTCTCTGTCTTGTCTATCCAGCTATTCACAAAGACGGGGCAGAGTTTCAACAATCCAAACGGAGTCCTTACAGACTCTGCAGAGCTCTCGCTCAGCTATCTTTCTCTGCTCTGTACTCCTCGAGCTCTCAGGGCCTGGGCCGGAGGTCGATCATTTTCTGTGCTTGCTCCTACCCTGTGGAATGCTCTTCAGGCTGAGATTCGCACCATTCCGCAATTTCTTTCATTTCGTAAATGTTTAAAAACCTTTTTTTCTGAGTACTCCGTGCTGCGTTCCTCTTGCTTCTCCCCATCGCCTTGATGCCATTACCGGTCCTGTTCGCGCTTGATCAAGTATCCATAGAGTACAATACAATACGATACAAACTTTTTGTAGTAGCTGCCTACTCTTTGCCTAGTAGCATCTATCAGTATCTCTCATCGCACTACGATCCTGTACTCCAGCAACTTCCTTGCCTCTCACTAACATCAACAACATGTGTTGATGTTCCTTTGCTTTCCCCATATATTCCTCACTTCTCTTTACAACTTTGGCTTCCCACGCCCCTGAGGGAGTGCTTCCCACGCTTCTGGAGGGAGTGCTTCTATTATTATGCTTCTGTCAGTCCAGGTCAATCTCACATAGCTATAGAAACTAGATTACATTTTTCTACACTTGGGGTATCTCGGAGAAACCAGGTCCACACATCAATTTCAGGTGGCAAACAGAGGCATATTTTATTTACTGGCTTGTAAGTCAAGGAAACAGGTTCCTGCCCCTAACGTGTCCTGTCTTACTAACCTGCACCAACCTTCAGACCCCTTACCTTTATAGGGCACTAGTCACCTGATCTGAGAAAGCTCTAGAATCCTACTGCTAGGTCTTCTTGCACACTTATCCCGCCTCCCACAAAACAATACAATTCCCTCATTCCCAGATAGTACTTCTTCAATTTCACGTATTCTGTAGTGACATCATTTGACACTATGAGGCCTCCCGATCAGGGTTGAGGGATGTGACACCTCGAACCCCATGATGACTTCTGGACGTTTATGAGCAGCTTATTGTTCTTTCCAGTTCAAGCCTGTTTAGACCGCTGTACGCGGACCACTGTCCTTGTCCAAGTAACCTGGACGGTCAACAAACTATCGTATAGACGCAACTTCTCATGTGGGAATGAGTCCATAGTCCCTGCCAGTAGTGCTAAAATGCATATGGGTTGTGGGAGCAGTAAATATTCCAAAAGAATAACTAAGGAAGATGAATTGGCGTATGACATCATAGTGGACATGGACAAATTATATTCATAATCATACAGTCCACCCGTAAAGACATTTTTTACAGCTCCTCTCCATTCAAATATTTATTTATTTATTAATGCTACCTTTCGACAGGTATTTTGATATGTCACACACCTCCCTCCCCTTCAGCCGTCCCTCCCCCGTGCCCACATTGGTTGACTCCTGGATCTCCATCTCCCTAATCTGCCAATTGGCCTCTTGTTCACTATAAGCTTGTTTTGGCCCAACAAGCTTATAGTAAACAAGAGGCCAATGGACCTTTTCTGGACCTTTCAGTCACCCTGCCGTCCTCTAGCTCAATCTACGAGTAGGGCACCCCAAATTCCACGCATTGCTTGTCTCACCAAGACCTTCTTCTAGTAACTCAGCACTCCTTCTACTGCCAAATCTACCAAAAACTATCCCTCGAGATGCCTATAGCGTATGCCGCAGACAAGCTTCCACACCATTACATGTGTGAAGAAGCCTAGAAGGCAGGTAAGTTTGCAGAGGTGTATTCGAACAATGGATTCCCCACACTGGTGAGCATCACAAGTCAACAACTGACTCAAATCCCGTTTTCCGCCAGTGTTTTTGCCCGAACACGACAAAATACAGGTCCACAGACAAGAAATGCATTACAAAACACAGAGTACAGACATATAAAACACTTTCCCCCCAAACCACCCGCACCCAACACAAATCAGTCTTGAAAGAAAGGATGAGGGGCCAACACACAAGCTGCTCGGCTGATGTCCTCAAGCAGCCCTGAGCTATTTTGAACAGTGTCCCTCATTGGACAAGTGACCGACGCACTTGTACACACCATGTCCCCATGCCCTCACCCCACCCTAAAGCTTCTAGTACGAGGACGAGGAAGACCTGTTTCCCTTAAAGTCCCTTCAGTGAAACTAAATGCAAACCTGACTACAGTGCTCCCTGAAAACCTAGCAGCCTGGTAGCTCCTCCAACAGATGGAATAAAAAGCAAAAGCTTCCCACCATATATCTAGCAGGGCAGACCATTTCAGATTAGGAAGGTTAACAAGCCATAGTGAGGCGGCATTAAGGTAATCCATTGAGGGCGGCCATAACCAAGATGCTAGCATCGCCTCTGCTCACACATTTGTCAAACTGGGCTCATTGGAGCATGGAGATTTCACAGGCTAGTTTATAACTATATTATTTGATCGCTTGGATGATATGCAAACCATCCTGGGTATTACCCCATCCCACTGCATCCTTCTCACCGGAGGACATTTCACAGCACTTTTTAAAGGTATTTTTATAAGGGTAAAAGGTAAATGGGTTTAGTAATAAGGAATCTGGCAGTATGGGGTTAGGGGAGAGGGGAGAGGCAGAGGAGAGGGGCGTCTAGTCCCCATAAAAATACTGCAAAAAATGCAGTGACATGTCCAGTGCGGTAGAATGTCACAGATCCACATCCACTGGTGTAACAGGAGGGGGGGGGGGGGGGGGGGGGGCACCACATGTCCTGGCGGAGGCCCCCTTGAACTAAAAAAAAAAAAAGTTTTATTGTAGTCACTCTGTCTTCATAAAGAAATAATTTCTGTTACATCGTAACAGAAATCATTTCTTTATGAAGGAAGAGTGATTCCAAAAAGAAACTATTTCTTTTTGAAGTCAGAAGGCTCCCCCGCCCCATGACATGGAAGCCTCTAGGCTGGAGGCAGGCCTCTGTGTCATAGGGTGGGGGAGCTCTATGACTTCAAAAAGAAATTGTTTCTTTTTGCAGTCACTCTGCCTTCATAAATACATTATTTCCATTATGGTTCGGTTCTTAACAGAAATAATTTCTTTTTGAAGTAATAGGGCTCCACTCAACCCCATGATGTGTGCGTGTGTGAGTGTATCGTGAAGGGTGCACAATTAACAGGCCGATTCATGGAATAATTAGCGCGGCGCAAGTGGGCAAAAAAGTGCGAATCGCAGTGGAATAGCGAAAATCGCAGTGCAAGTGCGAAAATAGCACCAAAAGCAGCGCACATCGATTCATGGAAGGCCGTGCGCGAGAAAACCAGCGGATGTGCGATAAAAAAGTGCGCGGCGCACGTTGACGCACAGGCCATCTAACAGCGTGCGCCAGGTCACAGCGAAAATCGCACAGGCCACAGCGAAATTCGCACATAGCGCGGCGCACGCAACAAAAGTAGGCGGAACACGGGCGTAACACTCGGAATGGGGAACAACTTGCCAAAACGTGGGCGTCACGGGGGAAGTACAGGGCACAAGTGCGCGGAACGCCCACACGCTCGCCTACAACACGTATTCATGGAATAGAATAGGGCAAAAAAGCGCACGCTCAAACCAGCGCACAGGCACAAACACGACCGCCACAAGAAAGCAGGCGGTAGCGTCTCTGCGGCTGTAAGAAATGTGCGCCAAAAGGTGCGCCAACAAATAGCACCTATATACTGCCATGATGAATGTCCTATACTGTGGCCCTCCAGGACAAATGACGTGCAAAGGGGTACCCACAAACACGGACACCCGCTGACAAAAAATACGTGTGCGTGTATACCGGGGTGCGCGGGAAGTCTCACACGCGATTTGGCCGGGAACGTGGATTTCAGGGGTGCGCGGGAAGTTCCACACGCGATTTCAGCAAGGTATGTGTATTTCAGGGGTGCACGGGAAGTCCCACACGCGATTTCAGCAGGGTACGTGTATTTCAGGGGTGCGCGGGAAGTTCCACACACGATTGGCCCAGTGCGAGCAGGGTACGTGTATTTCAGGGGTGCGGGGGAAGTTCCACACACGATTGGCCCAGTGCGAGCAGGGTACGTGAATTTCAGGGGTGCGCGGGAAGTTCCACACACGATTGGCCCAGTGCGAGCAGGGTACGTGTATTTCAGGGGTGCGCGGGAAGTTCCACACACGATTGGCCCAGTGCGAGCAGGGTACGTGTATTTCAGGGGTGCGCGGGAAGTTACACACGCGATTTCAGCAAGGTATGTGTATTTCAGAGGTGCGCGGGAAGTTCCACACGCGATTTCAGCAGGGTACGTGTATTTCAGGGGTGCGCGGGAAGTTCCACACGCGATTTCAGCAAGGTATGTGTATTTCAGGGGTGCGCTGGAAGTTCCACACGCGATTTCAGCAGGGTACGTGTATTTCAGGGGTGCACGGGAAGTTCCACACACGAATGGCCCAGTGCGAGCAGGGTACGTGTATTTCAGGGGTGCGCGGGAAGTTACACACGCGATTTCAGCAAGGTATGTGTATTTCAGTGGTGCGTGGGAAGTTCCACACGTGATTTCAGCAGGGTACGTGTATTTCAGGGGTGCGCGGGAAGTTCCACAGGCGATTTCAGCAGGGTATGTGTATTTCAGGGGTTCTGGGGAGTACCACACGTGAATTGGCCGTGTGGGCCCTCCCAGGTGTACGCTCCACAACCTCCACGGACCCTGCAGCCAGCCCACACCACGGGGGACTAACCTGCACCCCTGCCCATGTCCCGCAGGCAGCCCATTCACCATGGGCATGCCCCCCAGCCAACCCACATGTCACCTTGCACTACTGATCAACAATGCATGTCTACCACCACCCCCACCCCCCAGCAGTGCAGGGGCAGCCTCCACCAGGCCCCCACTCATGTCCCCCTGCACCCCCACCCCCCAGCATCCAGGGTCACCCTCCACCAGGCCCCCACTCATGTCCCCCTGCACCCACACCCCCCAGCCACCAGGGGCAGCCTCCACCAGGCCCCCACTCATGTCCCCCTGCACCCCCACACCCCAGCATCCAGGGTCACCCTCCACCAGGCCCCCACTCATGTCCCCCTGCACCCCCACCCCCCAGCAGTGCAGGGGCATCCTCCACCAGGCCCCCACTCATGTCTCCCACCACCCCCAGCCCCCTGCCACCATGGGCAGCCTCCACCAGGCCCCCACACATGTCTACCACCACCCCCACCCCCCAGCAGTGCAGGGGCAGCCTCCACCAGGCCCCCACTCATGTCCCCCTGCACCCCCACCCCCCAGCATCCAGGGTCACCCTACACCAGGCCCCCACTCATGTCTCCCACCACCCCCACCCCCCTGCCACCATGGGCAGCCTCCACCAGGCCCCCACTCATGTCCCCCTGCACCCCCACCCCCCAGCAGTGCAGGGGCAGCCTCCCCCAGGCCCCCACTCATGTCCCCCTGCACCCACACCCCCCAGCCACCAGGGGCAGCCTCCACCAGGCCCCCACTCATGTCCCCCTGCACTGCCACCCCCCAGCAGTGCAGGGGCAGCCTCCACCAGGCCCCCACTCATGTCCCCCTGCACCCCCACCCCCCAGCATCCAGGATCACCCTCCACCAGGCCCCCACTCATGTCCCCCTGCACCCCCACCCCCCAGCAGTGCAGGGGCATCCTCCACCAGGCCCCCACTCGAGTCTCCCACCACCCCCACCCCCCTGCCACCATGGGCAGCCTCCACCAGGCCCCCACTCATGTCTACCACCACCCCCACCCCCCAGCAGTGCAGGGGCAGCCTCCACCAGGCCCCCACTCATGTCCCCCTGCACCCCCAGCCCCCAGTATCCAGGGTCACACTACACCAGGCCCCCACTCATGTCTCCCACCACCCCCACCCCCCTGCCACCATGGGCAGCCTCCACCAGGCCCCCACTCATGTCCCCCTGCACCCCCACCCCCCAGCAGTGCAGGGGCAGCCTCCACCAGGCCCCCACTCATGTCCCCCTGCACCCACACCCCCCAGCCACCAGGGGCAGCCTCCACCAGGCGCCCACTCATGTCCCCCTGCACCCACACCCCCCAGCCACCAGGGGCAGCCTCCACCAGGCCCCCACTCATGTCCCCCTGCACCCCCACCCCCCAGCATCCAGGGTTACCCTCCACCAGGCCCCCACTCATGTCCCCCTGCACCCCCACCCCCCAGCAGTGCAGGGGCATCCTCCACCAGGCCCCCACTCATGTCTCCCACCACCCCCACCCCCCTGCCACCATGGGCAGCCTCCACCAGGCCCCCACTCATGTCTACCACCGCCCCCACCCCCCAGCAGTGCAGGGGCAGCCTCCACCAGGCCCCCACTCATGTCCCCCTGCACCCCCACCCCCCAGCATCCAGGGTCACCCTACACCAGGCCCCCACTCATGTCTCCCACCACCCCCACCCCCCTGCCACCATGGGCAGCCTCCACCAGGCCCCCACTCATGTCCCCCTGCACCCCCATCCCCCAGCAGTGCAGGGGCAGCCTCCACCAGGCCCCCACTCATGTCCCCCTGCACCCCCACCCCCCAGCATCCAGGGTCACCCTACAGCAGGCCCCCACTCATGTCTCCCACCACCCCCACCCCCCTGCCACCATGGGCAGCGTCCACCAGGCCCCCACTCATGTCCCCCTGCACCCCCACCCACCAGCAGTGCAGGGGCAGCCTCCACCAGGCCCCCACTCATGTCCCCCTGCACCCCCACACCCCAGCATCAAGGGTCACCCTCCACCAGGCCCCCACTCATGTCTCCCACCACCCCCACCCCCCGGCAGTGCAGGGTCACCCTCCACCAGGCCCCCACTCATGTCCCCCTGCACCCCCACCCCCCAGCAGTGCAGGGGCAGTCTCCACCAGGCCCCCACTCATGTCCCCCTGCACCCCCACCCCCCAGCATCCAGGGTCACCCTACACCAGGCCCCCACTCATGTCTCCCACCACCCCCACCCCCCTGCCACCATGGGCAGCCTCCACCAGGCCCCCACTCATGTCCCCCTGCACCCCCACCCCCCAGCAGTGCAGGGGCAGCCTCCACCAGGCCCCCACTCATGTCCCCCTGCACCCACACCCCCCAGCCACCAGGGGCAGCCTCCACCAGGCCCCCACTCATGTCCCCCTGCACCCACACCCCCAGCCACCAGGGGCAGCCTCCACCAGGCCCCCACTCATGTCCCCCTGCACCCCCATCCCCCAGCATCCAGGGTCACCCTCCACCAGGCCCCCACTCATGTCCCCCTGCACCCCCACCCCCCAGCAGTGCAGGGGCATCCTCCACCAGGCCCCACTCATGTCTCCCACCACCCCCACCCCCCTGCCACCATGGGCAGCCTCCACCAGGCCCCCACTCATGTCTACCACCGCCCCCACCCCCCAGCAGTGCAGGGGCAGCCTCCACCAGGCCCCCACTCATGTCCCCCTGCACCCCCACCCCCCAGCACCCAGGGTCACCCTACACCAGGCTCCCACTCATGTCTCCCACCACCCCCACCCCCCTGCCACCATGGGCAGCCTCCACCAGGCCCCCACTCATGTCCCCCTGCACCCCCACCCCCCAGCAGTGCAGGGGCAGCCTCCACCAGGCCCCCACTCATGTCCCCCTGCACCCCCACCCCCCAGCATCCAGGGTCACCCTACACCAGGCCCCCACTCATGTCTCCCACCACCCCCACCCCCCTGCCACCATGGGCAGCCTCCACCAGGCCCCCACTCATGTCCCCCTGCACCCCCACCCCCCAGCAGTGCAGGGGCAGCCTCCACCAGGCCCCCACTCATGTCCCCCTGCACCCCCACACTCCAGCATCCAGGGTCACCCTCCACCAGGCCCCCACTCATGTCTCCCACCACCCCCACCCCCCGGCAGTGCAGGGTCACCCTCCACCAGGCCCACACTCATGTCCCCCTGCACCCCCACCCCCCAGCAGTGCAGGGGCAGCCTCCAGCAGGCCCCCACTCATGTCCCCCTGCACCCCCACCCCCCAGCATCCAGGGTCACCCTACACCAGGCCCCCACTCATGTCTCCCACCACCCCCACCCCCTGCCACCATGGGCAGCCTCCACCAGGCCCCCAATCATGTCCCCCTGCACCCCCACCCCCCAGCAGTGCAGGGGCAGCCTCCACCAGGTGCTCACAATCCCCAATCATGTGCGTAATGGACAGCCTCCACAGCCAAAAAGCCCTACCAAGTAACCCATTCACCCACATGGAAATGGAAATCACATAAATAATAATAATAATTAGGCTTTTATATAGCGCTACAAACCCTCAGGTATCTGAGCGCTGCTTATTATTACCCACGGTGTGTGGTGCTCATTTATCGACCTCGGAAGGATGAAAGGCTGAGTTTGGCCCCGCCGGGATTCGAACCTGCGTTAACAGGCTCTGCACGGGTGTCAAAGCGGGCGCTCTACTCGCTGTGCCACTTGACCGGCATTACACATGTTACACCCCCAATGTTCATGAAGCTAATGAACCCATGTCCGTCACACACAATGGTTGCAATTGAATGGGAAAACACACAACATGACATGCATGAAACCAATGAGATGATACCACACAGTGAAGTATGCAAACAAAATTGTATTGAAAAAAATAAAGAATGCTAAAGAAAGAAAACAAACTACAATGTGAATGAGAAAAAAAACATGCATGTCCGTATAAAAAACTACCAAGGGTCCATGAGCCCATCTGAACAAAGGAAACCTACTAAAAAACCTACCTAAAAATCAACTATATACAAAAAGTGGAGCAGTGTCCGTCGACTCCAAATCATAATAAGAAAGAAAGGAAACCTAAAACTAAAGAACTATATACAAAGGCGACGGGCTAGTCCAGCGGCTCACTCCGTGGTGTCCCGGGCCAGGGCATCATCGAACTCCTGTTCGATGTCCCGGAGGCGGTCCAGTTCCATGGCCCGAGGGTCCGCAGGGACGACGCTGTGTCCTCCTCCAACCCCCTGCGGATTGCCTCGAGGCACTCACCCCGCCTCAGGGCCCTCCGCATGGAGTTCTCCGCCCTGACCATTGTGAGCCGCGCCTCTTCCGCCCGCCGCCGCTCCGCACCTATGGCGTGGCCCAACCGCTGCCACACGGAAGACACTCTCTGTCCTGGGTCCCCCTGCCCTCCGGCCGATGCCTGCCCCTCCGATGTCGAAAGCCCCGAGCCTGCATGTCTCCCACCATGTTGCTGCTGCTCTGCCTCTGCCCATGCACTGCCTCCTGCTGCCTGCACATCCTCCGATGGCTGGGGTGCACTTGTTGATGTGGCCACCCCTGCTGGACCTCCGACTCCCGACTGTGGCAGGGATGCCTCCTCTACCAGCCTGGCCGCACCGTCAGAGGCAGCTCCACAGGGCACCCAGGTGACTGATGGGTGGGAAGATGGCACAGAGGACGACTGGCGCGTAGGGGGTCCAGTTGAGGAGGGGGTCGGAGCAAGCCCCATCAGATAGCGGAATCCGGCCTGGGTGACCTGTCCCAGCAGGCTGACGTGGTCAACGAGCCATTCGAGATGACGTGCAGTCTCTCCATGAAAAGACTGCAGGTCACCTCGCATGGCCCGTTGACGCAACTCCACACCAGCCAGGACAGGCTCAACCCGGACCTGGATGGCCACGTCCGCAGGCAGAGGAAGGCCAGTTGACGTCAGCTCATCCCCTGCCTGAAAACGGGTCTGGACGTAGGCATCCCTGCTGGTGCAAGATGATGCAGGGACAGGATCGGGGACAGGATTGCACACAGGCACCTCCGCGGCTGCCTGTGCTGCCTCCTGTCCCTGGTCCTGCACTGCACCACTAGCACCAGTGGGATCCCCACCTCCAGACCCCGTCTCTGGTGCTTGCGCGGCCCCCTCCTCCACCAAACCCCCCACCAACCTGGATGACTCAGTGCCATCTTCCCCTGTTGGGCCCTGTGGGGTCCCAGCTGCCCCTTCTGCTGCCGAGGAGTCCAACTGCAACCTCCGCCTCTTGGACCTCCCCCCGGCAGCTGCGGCCTGGGATGCGGCACCAGACTCCTCACTCCCCGACGAGATGACAACACGGGAGGGGAGCCGGGCCTTGCGTCTCCGGCTGGCGGTCGGATCCCCGCCACTGTGCTCCACAGCACCTTCTCCGCCCTCTTCATCAGTTGACGCTGCAGACAGGGAGAAACAAAACACAGGCATCAGGGCACTGTACAATGGACACATACACGCATGACAGTTGCACATGAGTGGCATTGGCAAACTTCAGACATGTCATCACAATCCCCAACACACAAGTCATTGCAACTGGCACACATGAGCCATACCACAGCCATATCGCAACTGCCACCACCATCCATACACATACAACAGCATCAGCAGCCAAAGGGGAGCCAGACATCACATGCAACACAGGAAGTGCACCACACATGTACACACACCACCACACTTGCATGCATGTCTACACCTCTGCCAAGTGTCGCACTGTTCAGACGGGCATCCATGTCACATCTGCCAATCAGGCTTCCACATACCGCTGTCACATGCATCCATGTTGCATCACTGTTGCACCCTTGACAAATACACACACATGCACATGTACACAGTGCTCATACATGCAGGCGAAAACAACATACATGCCTGACATCACGGACATGTCTACTTACATACACATTCATCCAAACATGTGTGCACGCACAACTGCATTTGCCATGCAAGCCCACACACACAAGCACCATCCATGTCTCACACATTACAGCCCTCGCATGTGTCAGCCCCACGGCCCTGTACACCCCCAGCCATACTCGACCCCATACAAACAGATGTGCAACCGGCACAATGGAGAATGATCACCACACGCACTGCTCACAATCAGGATGCATGTACACTCACCGCTCGACTCCAGACGGGTCTGCTTCTCTAGGACCTGGACGTGGAGCGCTGGGGATATGCGTTCCAGGACCCCCATCTGTTCTTCCGACAAGTGGCCCCGGCGCCCCTTGGCATCCGCTGCCTTCAAGAGGCGCCGGGCCTTGTTCAGGGTTCTGGACCTGAAGTCCTCCCAGCGCTTCCTGACATGTTGTAAGTCCCGGACTGCCACCCCCTCCGCGTTGATGGCAGTCACGATGTCAGTCTAGATCCGAGTCCGTCCTTCCTTGTCGGCGCGTGAACTTCCAAAGAGGGCATCATACTGCCCCAGGACTTGCTCCACCAGGACACCAACTTCGGTGGCACTGAAGCTGGTGCCCCTCTGCCTCTCTGGCCGGGGGTTGTCAGTGGTCACAGATGGTGTTTGCCCTGACATGACAACCCCAGAGGCAGGAGTGGGTGGGCAACTGGGTCCTGGGGCTGGGCTGTGGAGCGATGGAATTCCAGTCGGGAGTCTTTGGTTCCAGCAGGGGTGGTCACAGCAACAGCACCCCTGCTGATGTGCAGGCAGCAAATGGCAGTGCACGTGGGCAGCAGGCAGTCAGGCAGCAGCAGATGGCAGGTGGGAGCGTGCTCGGGGCTCTGGGGGCAGTAGTTCGGCCTTCTGGGCAGGAGCGTGGTCTTCCGTGTGCTTACGCGTGGCCAGCTTGGTACGGAGTGATTTGGCACGTGAAAATCCTGCACGTCATCGTGAAAACCGAGGAAAGGCCCTTAGCGCGTAAGCGCGTCAGCACGCATACGCGAATCTATTGGACCAAAGGCCCTCAGCGCGTAAGCGCGTCTGTGACGTGACCCGCACGGGTGTTTCCCACACAGCACGTGATGACAGAGCACACGTGGAAAGACTGCACGTCAGAGTCTCATCGCGTGTAATTGGACAGCACGTCAGAGTCTCATCGCGTTTAATTGGACAGCACGTCAGAGTCTCATCGCGTGTAATTCGACAAAAGTGCGCGTACACGCAATTGGCCTATGTACGTGTATATCAGGTGTGCGCGGACACTTACACACGCAAGTACATCAGCGCACCTGTATCCCGGTGTGCGCGGCAATTTCCACACGCTATTGGACTGTGCACTGGATTTCAGGGGTGCGCGGGTCACACGCTCGCCTACAACACGCGCAACGCATTAATTTGCGCGCTAACAAAATAACTAGCTCAGACCCAGGATGAACATACCGTTCCTAGCAGCAGGGGCCGTGGCCTACCAAAGGAGGAGGAGGAGGATAGTCAGGGCCAGAATATTCACACCCAGAACCAGCCTTTTCGGGATGCCTGATGACCAGGTGCATGGGAGGTACAGGTTTCCACCACACATCATACTGGACCTGGTGAGTGAGTGGGAGGACGACCTCACATCACCCACCCTGTGCTCCCAAGCACTCAGCCCACTGGAGAAGGTCCTCAATGTACTGCACTTCTTAGCCACTGGATCATTTCAGCGGACAAGTGCCATTGTGGGTGGTGTATCACAGGCCACCCAGTCACGCTGCCTACACCAGGTCTTGAACATCATCACTGCACGCCCATCAGTCCGCAGGCACATATACCTGCCCAGAACCCCTGCAGAAAGGCATGCTGCCGCCCTGGATTTTTACGCTGTGGCACGATTCCCCAAAGTGCTAGGTGCCATCGACTGCACCCATGTGGCTCTACGTCCCCCCAGGGCATCTGAGCACATCTATAGGAACCGCAAGCACTGGCATTCCATCAACATGCAGGTAGTATGTAATGCCAAGGGAATCATCACCTCAGTATATGCCAACTATCCTGGGTCAACCCACGACAGCTTCATTTACCGAATGTCCACCCTAAGCCGGGACCTAGAAGCTGGCCGGCATGGCGATACATGGCTGCTTGGTGAGTATGAATGCCACTGCACATGCATGCATGTCAGATACTGAGCAAGGTCACAACCCCACCAATGATACCAATCACCACCTCCACAGGGGACAGTGCCTACCCTCTCAGCCCCCACATGATGACGCCAATTCGGAACCCCACCACGCCACCCCAGGTAAGATATAACGCTGCCCACATTACAACCCGGGGCATAGTGGAGCGCACATTCGGAGTGCTGAAGTCACGCTTTCGCTCCCTTGACCGTTCTGGCGGGCAGCTGTTGTACGCTCCCCCAGTAGTGTGCAGGATCATAGTGGCAGCATGTGTCCTGCACAACGTTGCAACACGCCGGGGCCTGGCCGTGGACATGGTGGTGCCCCCCCATCCCCAACCACATGCACAGCCGCTGCGCATGGGAGGTGAAAGGGCACGGGGGGAGGCAGCCCGTACACAGCTAGTGGCTAATTACTTCACATAGAAATCACACACCTGTGGAGTGCACACTGCCCTGGCACATTCCATCTGACAATCAATGATGACTCAACCTGACACTGATCCTGAATATCTGGAGAAAGAACCGTGAAAACCATATCAGCCTGAGATTGTTCACCTGGAAGTGTCACAATGTGTGCATCCCTACCCACACTGACACCACAAATGCAGTTTTGTGAAGTTACACATTCAAGCAGCTAAAATGAATACCCACTTGCAAAATGCAACAAGAGGACAGTGCCATGTCAGCCAACCCAACCCCAGCACCGCCACACGACACACCGTGCCATGTCATGCTATTTGCAGGTAAACAAAGTAATCCCCACAACATGACACTAGTGTCACAATGTACAGTGTCCCTATTAGAAACTTGCAACACCTGAAATGCTCACAGTAATGGCGGACCAACAACAAACTTGAGCACGTACTACCATTAACTTGACATCACTAATGTTTAATATTAGTAGTCTCACCACCTGGAAATGCCTGCACTCCCACCACTACCAACTGTGCAGTGTTGGCGCCTGTAGAGTTGTAGGTGCACTGCTGCCAACATGGACCACATCTCCAGACTAGAGGTCCCTGTGTAGACATGAGGAAGGGACCTGCAAATTGGGAGGTAGACACAGAAGATGAGTTACACACCAATGCAACATGCAGTGTACAACACAACAGCAATATGCACTAGGAATGTATACACAGTATTGACTACAGACTGCCCACACAGCTCATGGGAGTCCAACGTCACTGTGTAATTCACTGTCACTTGGGCACACCCTTTGCAAGCCCATGGAAACGGGAAGCAGGAGGGGTGTGTGTGACTCAAACCCAAGCATCTGAACCAAATACATTACAAGCCTGCATGTGCCCAGCCACAATGCAGCGTATGCCCACAGGAACCACGGAAGCCAACAAATCGTCCCAAAAAAATTGGGAATAAAAGAAATAAAAATAAAAACAAAAATAAAAATAAAAAAAAAATACAAATTGCCATTGAAGGGCCCGGGGGGGTTGGGGAGGCCACCCAGGAGGTCCGAGGACAGGATGCACACCAGAACCCACCTGCGTGGATCCTGGGAAAAAAAACACCTCCATGGGCTCATGGCCCACACGGCTACCCTATTGTGGGAGTATCACTGCTGTCGCTATTATCACCCTGTGCAGCTGCATCGGGAGGTGGTTGCACTATGGGAGGCAGCCCACGCAAGGCCCTAGTCTGCTCCTCCATGGCTGCAAGCATGCGGGTGTGGTAGGTCTGGTTCTGGAGGATGAGTGTGCGGAGGTCCCCATGCAACAACTCACGGGATGCCCGGACCTCCGCCCTCGTTGCCTGCATCTCAGCTGAGAGCGTACGGGTGAGACGCTCCAGCTGCTGTTCTGTCCTTTGGTGTGTAGAAGCCTCAAGCTCAACAAGAGTCGTCCTGAGGTGAAGGAGCTCCTGCCTCAGGGCTTCCCTGTGGCCCTGGGACTCAATGGAGATGGCCTCCTGCAGAGTCGCCAGTGCCGCCCGCCTGTCCCTGTTGGACCCCAACATGTCCTCCCTGTGTGACTGGCAGATGGAGTCGGTTTCCTGCTCTAGTCGCTTCATCAGCCTTTCAGGGGGGACAATGGAAGTGGCCACCATATCCATGGCCTGAGCCATCATCTCGGATGATGCTGCCTGTTGGGTTGCCATACCGTAAATGGATTGCTCCCATGCAGTATTGCCAGGTGGCGTACGGCCACCACGTCGGCGGGCACCACACCTGTCTGGGGCAAGGCGAACTGCGCCTTGCTGTGCCGGCACTGCCTGAGGCTGCAGGACTGCATTCCCCCTCTGATCTGCTGGCCCAGGAACAGGATCAGATGTCGCGGAGTGTGACCCTGCATCCGTAACCACCAAAGGCGTAGCTGCCAACACTGACATCCCCATTGAGGGTTCTGACCCTGGTGCAGGTGGGTGAGACAGAACAGAATCCCTCCCTGGAACACTCACCTGCGACGGCACGTAGGTCTCATCCGAATCAACACCTGAGTACAGCTCGGGGGAGGTGCAGCCAGAGACACCCCTTGTGAGCACGACCTGCAGCACTTGTGGGTTCTCACCCACCACCACACCACGTCCCTCACTGGTGGTTGGTCGGCCCTCGGACCCCTCCTGGGTCTGCACCATCTCCACAACCCCAGCAGTATCAGGTGCGTCTTCCCCTGCAAAGACATAAAAACAAAGAAATGGAAACAGGCATTAGCACCATGGCACACAATGACGGCTGAGAAGCAAGAGAACCAGTACTTGTTTGACACATGTCCCACATGACTAAAACCCTCCCATGCATGCACCCTCACTGCGTATGAAGGGCAGGCAAATGGCACACACTGATGACACCAAGATTGAAGATGAACAAATTTTCTGCATGCTGCCTGGCAGTGGCATCACACATTGGCCTGTGATTGGCAGGTGAAACACACATGCCATCACACAGATGGCATGTACCATTGCTATTGAGTGAAGATGGAGAGGAGGGCAGCACCTATTCATTCTGTCCAGTTCCCGCATGTAATAGCTTTTCTAATTCAAACAGGTCAGATTCTTCACCTGGAGCTGCCAGTCCGAAATGGTGCAATTGCACAGGGACATGTTTGAACAAATGATATCCAGGTAACAAAGTCACTCCACTTTACCATAGCCATGTCAGACATGTGACTAGAGGACTGCGACATGCCTAGTAAAAGTGGTGGAATGTAAATAATCTGACTAAATGAACAGTGGAACATTTTGCAACAATTTTGTGGCAAGGTGACACTTCAAGGGCAACTGGCGTGCAGTTGGGCTAGATGTCTACTGTTGGCAGAAGGGATACAGCTATGGCCAAATGCAGCTGCGCAGGATGTATTGCATGAAGCACATGGCTGACCCATACGACTCAGGCGCACACACTCTCACCTGGCACACAAACAGAAGCCCTCACACACACCATGCACATGGATGACACACACATGCATGTGCACTCACCGCACAATGCCTCGTAATCAGCCAAATCTCCCTCGCCTTGGATCTGTTCCTCCGTGACGTAGGTCCCAGCGACTGACTCATGTGGAGTGAGTTCCATGTCTACTACTGGAGACCCACCTCCAGTCACTAGAGTTGCGGCATGACTTGAGGCCAGCTTACTCTTTGCCCTGCGCTTTAGGTCATTCCAGCGCTTATAGCAATCATTGGCTGTGCGCCTCACTATTCCAAGGGCACTTACGATGTCCGCAACGGTCTGCCAGTGTGCCTGGCGTTGTGCAGGTGTGGTCTTGGATCCTGCAACAATGACCATCTCGTTGTCATGTGCGGACACATACTTGACAAGTGCATTCAGTTCGTCATCCGTGAAGCTGGGCTTCCTGGACGGGCCGGACTGTGAAGCCGTGTCTGGGGCATCAGCCTGTGCCGGACGAGCACTCTTCCTCTTCCGCTTGGAAGGTGGTGGTGATCCTGAGTGTCCTGCGCCGCTCTGGACACTAGGGGCAGGAGCCCTGGTGGACTCTGTATCAGGAGTGTGGGATTGCACACTCAGCATGGGAGTTGGTGCAGGCATTGGCTCTAGTGTGATGGTGTCAGGGGGTATATCAGCAGCATGGACTAGGACCGACACTGTCCGGGCTGGGTGTGTGAGGGCTGGGGTGGATGGAGCCGCAGCTGCCCCTGCAGCCTCTCCGCCCTGCCTACTTGGTGCAGCAGATGACCTTGCTGCCACAGATGCACGTGGCATGGTGACATCAACGTGCACCAGCGCACGTGTAATAGGCCTGCTGACCTGGAAGTCAGCCATGGAGTCAGCCAGGTCTGGTGCCACAATGGGCTGGTCCAACAAGGGCTGAGCATGGATGGTGTCAGCCACATCAGCCTCAACAGGGGGGGGGGATTATGGGTGCCCTTGACTGGTCCTCCACACATGGGGGGACAGGCTCACCCTGCAAGTAACGACCACGTCCCCTACCGGATCCACCACGGCCACCACTTGTGGCTCTTCCACCTTTGCCACCCTTACGGAATCCTCGCCTCCCAGCCATGGCACTGATGTTAATGTGCGTATGGGAGTGGCAGTAAAATATTGTCCTGGGCAATTGGGGGTCAAAGGGGTTGGGTACCAGATGGTAATTGTACCCTAGTGCTCTTGCAAGGCTGATTGTAACCCCTGGGGAAAGATGACGGGTCACGCTACGCACAGGAGCCCCAAAAAAGGGAGATGACGTGCACGCAACCCCTCCTAGACCACGTGTGCAGAAAGAAAAACCTGCACTACGCTGTGGCACCCAGTAACACAAGAATGAACGTATGCGTGTCACACGCAGCCTAGAATGACCTCTGAAGGGGTAGGCTACACACGGGGCAAGCACAGATGTTAGATACGTGCGTGACTCACCGTCTGCCAGGTAAAAGAGCGTGAAAAAGGAGCGCGTTTGGTTGGCAACACCCCCGCCAAAAGAAGATATGTACGCTGTCCGAGGAGACAGGACAACAGTAGAAGGGAACACTGTTTGAGGGAACAGGCCCAGGTAAACCAGTAAAAGAGAAAAAGGAGAAAAATCTGTCAGAGGTAACAGGGAATACGAACTTGAAACGGCGTGAAGTAAATCGCGTGTGAACCGACAAGAAGTACAGAATTCACCCACTCGCTCTCCACGAAAAGCACGTACAAGGAAATGGTGTTCTACGCGTACCTTTTATACAGGCCCACACGTCCAGCGTCACTTACGCAGCGTCTACGCGCTAGGTCCATTTCCACCAATTACACGCTTTGTGACTTATGCGTGTACGGCCATTTCCACCAATTACACGCTTTGTCACTTCTGCGTGTACAGCCATTTCCACCAATTACACGCTTTGTCACTTCTGCGTGTACGGCCATTTACACCAATCACACGCGATGACACTCTGACGTGCAGTCTTTCCACGTGTGCTCTGTCATCACGTGCTGTGTGGGAAACACCCGTGCGGCTCACGTCACAGACGCGCTTACGCGCTGAGGGCCTTTGGTCCAATAGAATCGGGTATGCGTGCTGACGTGCTTACGCGCTAAGGGCCTTTCCTCGGTTTTCACGCTGACGTGCAGGATTTTCACGTGCCAAATCACTCCGTACCAAGCTGGCCACGCGTAAGCACACGGAAGACCACGCTCCTGCCCAGAAGGCCGAAATACTGCCCCCCAGAGCCCCGAGCACGCTCCCACCTGCCATCTGCTGCTGCCTGACTGCCTGCTGCCCACGTGCACTGCCATTTGCTGCCTGCACATCAGCCAGGGGTGCTGTTGCTGTGACCACCCCTGCTGGAACCAAAGACTCCCGACTGGAATTCCATCGCTCCACAGCCCAGCCCCAGGACCCAGTTGCCCACCCACTCCTGCCTCTGGGGTTGTCATGTCAGGGCAAACACCATCTGTGACCACTGACAACCCCCGGCCAGAGAGGCAGAGGGGCACCAGCTTCAGTGCCACCGAAGTTGGTGTCCTGGTGGAGCAAGTCCTGGGGCAGTATGTTGCCCTCTTCGGAAGTTCACGCGCCGACAAGGAAGGACGGACTCGGATCTGGACTGACATCGTGACTGCCATCAACGCGGAGGGGGTGGCAGTCCGGGACTTACAACATGTCAGGAAGCGCTGGGAGGACTTCAGGTCCAGGACCCTGAACAAGGCCCGGCGCCTCTTGAAGGCAGCGGATGCCAAGGGGCGCCGGGGCCACTTGTCGGAAGAATAGATGGGGGTCCTGGAACGCATATCCCCAGCGCTCCACGTCCAGGTCCTAGAGAAGCAGACCCGTCTGGAGTCGAGCGGTGAGTGTACATGCATCCTGATTGTGAGCAGTGCGTGTGGTGATCATTCGCCATTGTGCCGGTTGCACATCTGTTTGTATGGGTTCGAGTATGGGTGGGGGTGTACAGGGCCGTGGGGCTGACACATGCGAGGGCTGTAATGTGTGAGACATGGATGGTGCTTGTGTGTGTGGGCTTGCATGGCAAATGCAGTTGTGCGTGCACACATGTTTGGATGAATGTGTATGTAAGTAGACATGTCCGTGATGTCAGGCATGTATGTTGTTTTCGGCTGCATGTATGAGCACTGTGTACATGTGCATGTGTGTGTATTTGACAAGGGTGCAACAGTGATGCAACATGGATGCATGTGACAGCGGTATGTGGAAGCCTGATTGACAGATGTGACATGGATGCCCGTCTGAACAGTGCGACACTTGGCAGAGGTGTAGACATGCATGCAATGTGGTGGTGTGTGTACATGTGTGGTGCACTTCCTGTGTTGCATGTGATGTCTGGCTCCCCTTTGGCTGCTGATGCTGTTGTATGTGTAGGGATGGTGGTGGCAGTTGCGATATGGCTGTGGTATGGCTCATGTGTGCCAGTTGCAATGACATGTGTGTTGGGGATTGTGATGACATGTCTGAGGTTTGCCAATGCCACTCATGTGCAACTCTCATGCGTGTATGTGTCCATTGTACAGTGCCCTGATGCCTGTGTTTTGTTTCTCCCTGTCTGCAGCGTCAACTGATGAAGAGGGCGGAGAAAGTGCTGTGGAGCACAGCGGCGGGGATCCGACCGCCAGCCGGAGACGCAAGGCCCGGCTCCCCTCCCGTGTTGTCATCTCGTCGGGGAGTGAGGAGTCCGGTGCCGCGTCCCAGGCCGCAGCTGCCGGGGGGAGGTCCAAGAGGCGGAGGTTGCAGTTGGACTCCTCGGCAGCAGAAGGGGCAGCTGGGACCCCACAGGGCCCAACAGGGGAAGATGGCACGGAGTCATCCAGGTTGGTGGGGGGTTTGGTGGAGGAGGGGGCCGCGCAAGCACCAGAGACGGGGTCTGGAGGTGGGGATCCCACTGGTGCTAGTGGTGCAGTGCAGGACCAGGGACAGGAGGCAGCACAGGCGGCCGCGGACGTGCCTGTGTGCAATCCTGCCCCCGATCCTGTCCCTGCATCATCTTGCACCAGCAGGGATGCCTACGTCCAGACCCGTTTTCAGGCAGGGGATGAGCTGGCGTCAACTGGCCTTCCTCTGCCTGCGGACGTGGCCATCCAGGTCCGGGTTGAGCCTGTCCTGGCTGGTGTGGCGTTGCGTCAATGGGCCATGCGAGGTGACCTGCAGTCTTTTCATGGAGAGAATGCACGTCATCTCGAATGGCTCGTTGACCACGTCAGCCTGCTGGGACAGGTCACCCAGGCCGGATTCCGCTGTCTGATGGGGCTTGCTCCGACCCCCTCCTCAACTGGACCCCCTACGCGCCAGTCGGCCTCTGTGCCATCTTCCCACCCATCAGTCACCTGGGTGCCCTGTGGAGCTGCCTCTGACGGTGCGGCCAGGCTGGTGGAGGAGGCATCCCTGCCACAGTCGGGAGTCGGAGGTCCAGCAGGGGTGGCCACATCAACAAGTGCACCCCAGCTGGCGGAGGATGTGCAGGCAGCAGGAGGCAATGCACGGGCAGAGGCAGAGCAGCAGCAGCAGCAACATGGTGGGAGACATGAAGGCTCGGGGCTTTCGACATCGGAGGGGCAGGCATCGGCCGGAGGGCAGGGGGACCCAGGACAGAGAGTGTCTTCCGTGTGGCAGCGGTTGGGCCACGCCATAGGTGCGGAGCGGCGGCGGGCGGAAGAGGCGCGGCTCACAATGGTCAGGGCGGAGAACTCCATGCGGAGGGCCCTGAGGCGGGCCGAGTGCCTCGAGGCAATCCGCAGGGGGTTGGAGGAGGACACAGCGTCGTCCCTGCGGACCCTCGGGGCCATGGAACTGGACCGCCTCCGGGACTTTGAACAGGAGTTCGATGATGCCCTGGCCCGGGACACCACGGAGTGAGCCACTGGACTTGCCCGCCACCTTTGTATATAGTTCTTTAGTTTTAGGTTTCCTTTCTTTCGTATTATGATTTGGAGTCGACGGACACTGCTCCACTTTTTGTATATAGTTGATTTTTAGGTAGGTTTTTTAGTAGGTTTCCTTTGTTCAGTTGGGCTCATGGACCCTTGTTATTTTTGTACATAGTTCTTTATTGCATGGAGATTTTTTTACATTTGACTTTGGACAAAAAATGTTTCGATTTGGATTTCCAGTTTTGTGTTTTTATACGGACATGCAGCTTATTTTTTCTCATTCACATTGTAGTTTGTTTTCTTTCTTTAGCATTCTTTATTTTTTTCAATACAATTTTGTTTGCATACTTCACTGTGTGGTATCATCTCATTGGTTTCATGCATGTCATGTTGTGTGTTTTCCCATTCAATTGCAACAATTGTGTGTGACGGACATGGGTTCATTAGCTTCATGAACATTGGGGGTGTAACATGTGATTTCCATTTCCATGTGGGTGAATGGGTTACTTGGTAGGGCTTTTTGGCTGTGGAGGCTGACCATTACGCACATGATTGGGGATTGTGAGGACCTGGTGGGGGCTGCCCATGGTGGCAGGGGGGTGGGGGTGGTGGGAGACATGAGTGGGGGCCTGGTGGAGGCTGCCCCTGCACTGCTGGGGGGTGGGGGTGGTGGGAGTCATGAGTGGGGGCCTAGTGGAGGGTGACCCTGCACTGCCGGGGGGTGGGGGTGGTGGGAGACATGAGTGGGGGCCTGGTGGAGGCTGCCCATGGTGGCAGGGGGGTGGGGGTGGTGGGAGACATGAGTGGGGGCCTGGTGGAGGCTGCCCCTGCACTGCTGGGGGGTGGGGGTGGTGGGAGTCATGAGTGGGGGCCTAGTGGAGGGTGACCCTGCACTGCAGGGGGGTGGGGGTGGTGGGAGACATGAGTGGGGGCCTGGTGGAGGGTGACCCTGGATGCTGGGGGGTGGGGGTGGTGGGAGACATGAGGGGGGCCTGGTGGAGGATGCCCATGGTGGCAGGGGGGTGGGGGTGGTGGGAGACATGAGTGGGGGCCTGGTGGAGTATGCCCATGGTGGCAGGGGTGTGGGGGTGGTGGGAGACATGAGTGGGGGCCTGGTGGAGGATGCCCATGGTGGCAGGGGGGTGGGGGTAGTGGGAGACATGAGTGGGGGCCTGGTGGAGGATGCCCCTGCACTGCTGGGGGGTGGGGGTGCAGGGGGACATGAGTGGGGGCCTGGTGGAGGCTGCCCATGGTGGCAGGGGGGTGGGGGTGGTGGGAGACATGAGTGGGGGCCTAGTGGAGGCTGCCCCTGCACTGCTGGGGGGTGGGGGTGGTGGGAGACATGAGTGGGGGCCTGGTGGAGGCTGCCCCTGCACTGCTGGGGGGTGGGGGTGGTGGGAGACATGAGTGGGGGCCTGGTGGAGGATGCCCATGGTGGCAGGGGGGTGGGGGTGGTGGGAGACATGAGTGGGGGCCTGGTGTAGGGTGACCCTGGATGCTGGGGGGTGGGGGTGCAGGGGGACATGAGTGGGGGCTTGGTGGAGGCTGCCCCTGCACTGCTGGGGGGTGGGGGTGGTGGGAGACATGCATTGTTGATCAGTAGTGCAAGGTGACATGTGGGTTGGCTGGGGGGCATGCCCATGGTGAATGGGCTGCCTGCGGGACATAGGCAGGGGTGCAGGGTAGTCCCCCGTGGTGTGGGCTGCCTGCAGGGGCCGTGGAGGTTGTGGAGCGTACACCTGGGAGGACCCACACGGCCAATTCACGTGTAGTACTCCCCAGAACCCCTGAAATACACATTCCCTGCTGGTATCGCATGTGCAACTTCCCGCGCACCCCTGAAATACATGTACCCTGTTCGCACTGGGACAATCGCGTGTGTGACTTCCCGCGCACCCCTGAAATACACGTACCCTGCTCGCACTGGGCCAATTGCGTGTGCAACTTCCCGCGCACCCCTGAAATACACGTACCCTGCTCGCACTGGGACAATCGCGTGTGCAACTTCCCGCGCACCCCTGAAATACACGTACCCTTCTCGCATTGGGACTATCGCGTGTGGAACTTCCCGCGCACCCCTGAAATACACGTACCCTGCTCGCACTGGGCCAATCGCGTGTGTAACTTCCCGCGCACCCCTGAAATACACGTACCCTGCTCGCACTGGGCCAATCGCGTGTGGAACTTCCCGCGCACCCCTGAAATACACGTACCCTGCTCGCACTGGGACAATCGCGTGTGCAACTTCCCGCGCACCCCTGAAATACACGTACCCTGCTCACACTGGGACTATCGCGTGTGGAACTTCCCGTGCACCCCTGAAATACACGTACCCTGCTCGCACTGGGACAATCGCGTGTGCAACTTCCCGCACACCCCTGAAATACACGTACCCTGCTCACACTGGGACTATCGCGTGTGGAACTTCCCGCGCACCCCTGAAATACACGTACCCTGCTCGCACTGGGACAATCGCGTGTGGAACTTGCCGCGCACCCCTGAAATACACGTACCCTGCTGCAATCGCGTATGCAACTTCCCTCGCACCCCTGAAATACACATACCTTCCTGAAATCGCGTGTGGAACTTGCCGCGCACCCCTGAAATACACGTACCCTGCTCGCACTGGGACAATCGTGTGTGGAACTTCCCGCGCACCCCTGAAATACACGTACCCTGCTCGCACTGGGACAATCGTGTGTGCAACTTCCCGCGCACCCCTGAAATACACATACCTTGCTGAAATTGCGTGTGGAACTTGCCGCGCACCCCTGAAATTAACGTACCCTGCTGAAATCGCGTATGCAACTTCCCGCACACCCCTGAAATACACGTACCCTGCTCGCACTGGGACAATCACGTGTGCAACTTCCCGCACACCCCAGAAATACACATACCCTGCTCGCGCTGGGACTATCGCGTGTGGAACTTGCCGCGCACCCCTGAAATACACGTACCCTGCTGCAATCGCGTATGCAACTTCCCGCGCACCCCTGAAATACACGTACCCTGCTCGCACTGGGACAATCGCGTGTGCAACTTCCCGCACACCCCAGAAATACACGTAACCTGCTTGCACTGGGACTATCGCGTGTGGAACTTGCCGCGCACCCCTGAAATACACGTACCATGCTGCAATCGCGTATGCAACTTCCCGCGCACCCCTGAAATACAAGTTCCCCGCTTGGCGTTTGCTGTTTGGCAGCCCGGTGAACTGGTCCAGGGTTCGCGCAGCCCTTTGCGATGATTTAGCGATTTTGATGGCTTTTCCTTGCGCGAGGGCGTTCTTGGGGGCGTTACTGGCGCTGCTGCAGGGTCGCTGCGATTCTCGGCGCCACGGCTGGTTTTGGAGCCTGAAATCCATGAATACGCTGTGCGAAGAAATCGGTTTTAGTGCACGTGCCTGGCGCAGACAATCGCACGCGGACACTCTGCGCCAGCCGCTTGCGACACTTTTCTGCGAATTTCTATGAATTACCCTCTAAATGTATGGGTGGCTGAGTGTGCGTTTCGAGTGTATTCTGAAAGGGTGCACACTTAAATGTAATGGTGGCTGCCTGGGTGTGCATCTATGGTGAAAGGGTGCACACTTAAATATATAGGTGGCTGCCTGTGTGAGTGTATGGTGAAAGGGTGCACACTTTTCACGCCTTGAAACACTTGTGTATAGATACATTATAAATGCCATATCATATCATATATATAATATGGCTTAAATGTATGGGTGGCTGCCTGGGTGTGTCTGTATGGTGAAAGGGGGCACACTTAAAAATATGGGTGGCTGTCTGGGTGTGTCTGTATGGTGAAAGGGTACACACTTAAATGTATGGGTGGCTGGGTGTGTGTGTATGTTTAATGGTGTGTGTGCTTGTGTTCAGAGGCATAACGAAACCTACATTTCAGGGGGTTGTAGCCCTTCAAATGTTGGGATAGATACTAACTTCACAGGCGGTGGGGGAGGGACAAACTTATTTGTGTGGGGCATCTAACTTCTTTATGCATTCTAATGAGGCTATTCTAGTGCAGCTTCAATGTTACAGGCAGTTAACTCTTTCCTTTAAGTCTGAAAGCACCCACTTATGGTCTGCTGTGAGAATGAGCAGTCTCCTGCCCTCTCTCTACCCTTCCAATCACTTCCCTGGAATGCAAGTACTAAACCCACATCAACATTTCAATTGCCTAAATAATTATGCATTTGAATGCATGTACTAACAGCGAAATTATTTACGTTAGTAATTGCTGGGCCTTTATTAACAGAGAAACCCAGGTTCCGTTTAACATCTTTGTCCTGTTCTGTCTGGCAACGGATCTGTAGGCCAGCCAGGTTGAGTCAACATAGCCCAAAATGTCAAGGGGTGGAGTGTGGGGTAGGGCTGAAACCCAGCCACCTCAATGGTGTTGTGCCACTACTTGTGTTTAATCCCTTAGTTGCTTATTTGTAATCTTCATTACCCATAGCCCTACTATTCCTCGTCCCTGTACTTGTGTATGAAGCACTTCGACTCAAACACAAGTACTGGGATGAGGAAGAGGGACATGGAGGTAATGCCTGGCTTAGTTACCTGTAATCTTTATTACTCCCAGTCCCACTCTTCCTCATCCCAGTACTTACCTATAAGGCAAGGGGCCTCATTACGAGTTTGGTGGCAGCCATGCCCTCAATAAGGGCATGGCTGCCTCCAAACTCGGTTCCGGGTTCCTTGAATGAGGAATTACCGGGCCATTCCAACCTTGGAGGACCCGCTAATTCCTCATTCAATGTACCCATTCCCATTCGAGCCCCCATAGGGCTCAATGGGAATGGGGAGGGAGCTAACAACGGGCCCGTTAATAACAGGCCCGTTTGTTAGCTCCCTGGTCCCCTCGCGAGACCTGCAAAGGACGTCTGGTATGACCAGACATCCAGAGCAGATCCCGAAGGGACCTAGTAATAGGGCAGAATGGGTTTAACGGCGCCGGCAACTTTACTGGCGCCGTTAAACCCATTCTGCCAGGGTTGTAATGAGGCCCAAGGAGTCTCATACATAAGCACTGGGACAAGATAAAGGGACTTGGAGGTAATTCTGATCCTAAAAGCTGATTTTGGGGGTTGGAGCAAGGGGCGTGAGGGAGAAGAGATGTGTGTGGGGGATGGGGTAGGATGGGGATCCTGCGATAACTCGGCATGGTCATTCATGTCCAAGCTAAGCAGGCTTGCTATGCGGTATTGATGGCTAGAGAGGCATTTTGGTACAGCCAGTCTAGTAATTTATTAGTTTGGCTTGACTTTTTTTTTAACTGGGCCTCTCTGATAAAGCTGTCCTGCTAAGTGGAATTACCTGGCTAGACTGGCATTTGGGTGTTGCCAGTCTAGCCATTTCTTACTGCAGCATTGTATATTTTTCTGCACATCTGTGATAAAATAACCATAATAAGTGTTATTGATTCGACTGGCATTTTGGTACAACCAGTCTAGGTATGTCTAAATGTGGCCTGGCATGCTCTACTGTAATATGTTATTAAGTGTATAGACTGAGCTACATTATGCAACCAGTTGGACATGTTTTCCTTGTGGCATGGCATTTTTAATAGCAAAGCATTATAGTAATTAAAGCATTAATGTTCCTGTGCACTGTTGGTGACTTGAATGTATTGGATTTTTAATCTGGTGTTACCCTACAAAACAATTGCAAACGCTCTGGCCTTTTAGCAAGTTTTTCTCAGAAAGTGTGCTGTATAATGCATTAAAACACATATTCATATCTTTCTCCTAGTGTAGTGTGTGACGTACCCCTGCAGCAGCACATTTGTGCTTACTGTGTAAGCGTGGTAATATAGGCCGGTCCAGAATGTGGCGGGACCTGTGATTTGTTGCTGAGTTGGGGGGGGGCCCTCAGCATGGCTCTCAGGGGGGCCCCAAATGCTGTCTTACGCCACTGTCCACATCCTGAAGCTTCGTCTAAGTTCTGAGTGGGAAAGAGGAGAGCTAGAGGAAAGGGAAAGGATAGGATCACAAGGAGGAAAAACAGTTACAATGCCACATAATGTTGGTTGCCTAAATAATGCTTATAGCATCCAGAGGTAGCTTCAAGCACTTAAGAGGAAAACAGCCAGTTGGAAGAAAAGACAGAACAGACAAGAGGATGGAATAAGGTATTAGAGACCTGAGGGTATCTCCTGAAAGAATAAGAATAATAATATAAAGGTTAATTGGTAAAAATGTTACAGTCAGTCTCATGAGGGTATTTGTGAGTCTATTGAGAGGCAGGTGGGAGTCTGAAGGGGCAAGGTGATGGTCACTTTTTAGTATGGGCTATTTATTTATTGGGAATGCATAATGGGCCTATACAGAAAAAGGTGTTTAAAGGCGCCACAAGACAAAAGAGGGGGAGAGGCAGGGATGAAGAAAAACGAAAACGGTCCTACTAGAACCTTGTGTCATTTGGATCGTGCAATTGCAGCAACAGAATTGCGGGGGAGGGGGGAAGTGCCGGTCAGGGTGGAAAAGTTAGTCAGGGTGGAAAAGGGCCCATGGGTTAGGCGAGTGCTAAGGAGAGGCCAGGTGGACAAGTGCCAGGGGGATGCAGAGAGTGCAAAAGAAGAAAGTCCACATGCTAAGTGCGAGGAATGGGGCTGGATGGGCTCAATGCAGTGCAGATCCAGCCAGGATAGTGCAGGTGGAGCGAGTCCGGAAGGGCAAGTGCAGGTTAATGGGGGTGGGTCAGGGGTGAGCAAGTGCCGAGTAGACTGGTCGAGGAAGGTTTGGTGCCCTGTAAGAATCAGAAGGAACCAGGCAGCCAGTCAAAAAGAGGCAGATGGGAACATTAGCAGGGGAGGGGGAGAGGGAAGGAGGAGGAGTAAAAGGAGGGTATTGAGAAGCTTCCGGAACTTAAGGAAATCTGGCTCAAGTCTGAGAGGGGCATGGAGGCCATTTCAGACGGAGGCATTTGCGGAAGAGAGGGACCACTCTCTGCTTGTAAAAGCATCTGATCTGCAGAGAGTTCGAGCTAGAAGACCAAAGGGCTCTAGCAGGGATATATTGAGGGAGAGAGACTTGGTTGTAGCGGGGTCCCAGGCCCTAGAAAGCCTTGTGGTTGATGCAGAGGGTCTTGCATTTGATCCTTCCAGCAACCGGGAGCAAGAGGAGAGATTTTAGGGCTGGAGAGTTGTGGTTCCTGGCCTTGAGAGCAAGGAGAAGTCTTGCAGTCCTGGATTAGTTGGGGGCGAAGGGAGGATTTATGCAGATTGAGGAAGATGCTATTGCAGTAGTCCAGCCTAGAGTGGACCAGAGCTCTGGAGATTGAGTTTCTGGGGGAAGGTGAGGAAAGGGAGAATGCCTCTGAGGAGGTGTAGCTGTAAGTGGTCCTTCTTGGCAAGCTCTGTGATGTGAGGAGAGAAGGAGAGAGAGGAGTTGAAGATGACACCAAGGTTTTTTGCCTCAAAAGAGGGTGAGGGTGGGGCCCTATGGAAGGCGGTCAGAGAGTAGGAGGGAAGGAGGGGGCAGGGGTCCCAGTGAGAAGGATCTCAGTCTTACTGGCATTAAAGCATAGATCATTAGCAGCACAACATGCCTGAATAGCAGTGAGACAGTAAGGAATGAGAGAGGAATAAGAGGAGGCAGTGGAGGGAAGCTTGAAGGAGAGCTGTGTGTCATCTACATAATACTGGAAGTGAGGAGGGAAGGCGGAGATCAAATGGGCTAGAGGGGAAGGTAGATGTTGAAAAGCCACAGCGAGAGAATAGAACCCTGAGGGGTGCCACAGGTGGAGAGTGTGATGTAGGGAAAAAAGGGCCCAGTTGTACTTGGGACAGTTGGTCAGAGACGGACGAGGTCAACCAGTCCAGTGCCAGGTACGTGATACCAAGGGTATCAAGGAGCCGGTTTATAAGGGTGGCATGATTGACCGTATCAAAGGCAGAGGAAAGGTCAAGAGGGATGAGAACGGAGGCAGAGTTGGAATTGAGATTTGAGAGCAGGAATTAGCAGGTGTTCAGAAGTGCAGTTTACATGCCTATGGCTGCTCAGAAGCTATACTGGTGGTCGTGGAGGCAACCAACAGATTCAGCATGTTGGATCGGCTGGGAGAGGACCAGCTTATGTAAGAGTTTGCCCAGGAAGTGGGTAATGGAGATAGGGTGGTAGTTTGTTAGCAGGTCGGGTCAGCAGAAGGCTTTTTAATGAGAGAATGCACAAGGGAATGCTTGAGGAGTGGAGGGAAGGAGCCAGTGGCAAAAAAGTGATTGCAGAAATCAGCCAAAGCTAGAGCCAGGGAGACAATGTTGTCCTTGATAGCTCTGGAGGATCAGGGGACCACCTGTTCGGAAGAGACTTTCGTAGAGAGGACTTGTTTAGAGATCTCATCTGGTGATATGGGTGAGAAAGAGGAGAGTATGAGGGTGGGCGAGAGGGGGATCAAGGGAGGCCTGAGCATGGGTGAAGGAGAAGGAAGGGGTGTAGAGGAGAGTTAGGCAGGATGTCTTCAGCTTTAGTTATGAAGTGGGAGGCCAGTGCAGTGCATAGGGTCAGGGATAGGAAAGGGGAAGCGGAGAATGCAGTTGAATTGGCAAGTTCCTTGCAGATTTTGAACAGTTAGCCGTGTTGTTAGTGGCCGCAGAGATGCGTGCCTGGATATAGGCCTTCTTCTTCAAGTGGATGGAGAATCTGTATTGCCTTTGGAGCAGGCAGTGAGCCAGTTTGTCAGATGATGTGCTCAAAGCCTGCCACCTCTGCTCAGCAGCTCTGCACTTGTGTTTCAGAGGGGCTAGGTCAGAATCATATCAAGGGTTGTGCTTGGTCGCAGCCTTAATGCGGATCCTCATAACAGGGGCAAGGATGTCCAGAGTGTTGGAGATGGAGAGGCGAAGGTTAGCAAGGGCTGTGTCAGTGTGAGAGTCAGTGCCTGGAGTGGGAGGGGAAATGAAAGTGGAAGCAAAAGCAGCAACTGACACTCGCTTCATCAGTCGAATGATGGCAAAGGAGACTGGCAGTGAGGGTGGTGGCTTAGCCAGCGGATCCAAGAGATCAAGATGAGACGTCAGGAGAGCATGATCAGACCAGCAGAGGAGTAGTGAGATGGACGGAGATGTGGATGTCTGCTGAGATGAGAGCATCCAAGGTGTGTCCGGCAGAATGCGTCGAACCTGAGGGAAGAATGGTAAGGGGAAGAGAGTCACAGATGCTGTAGAAGAGTCCAGAGGACACATCAGGGGTGCTTGGAGAAGCTTGGAGGTAGAGGCCAGACAAGAAGAGGTGAGATCAGACCACTCCGAGGGGAAGAGGTCAACGAGGGGTCCTGTAGATAGTGGCAAAAGTCAGCGAGAGGGTAGAAGAGACACCAAGCCTGCAGGCGAGACATTGGAAGGTAGAGTAGGACTGAGTGGCTATGATAGTAGCAGGGACCCATTCAGGTAACAACATGGCCACTCCACCCCCAGACCGGTTAGGCCTGTGCTTAGAGAGGATCTTGTAGCCCTCTGGGAGGAGTGTGTCAAAAGTAGTGACAGAGCTGGCTGTGAACCAAGTCTCGGTGAGAGCGAGGATGTCAAGGTCGAAGTCTTCACAGAGGTGGCAGATGTCAGAGGAATGTTTAACAGAAGAGCGAGAGTTGAAGGTAGCTAAGTGGAGCTGGTTGCCACCTTTGAAGGTCTTTGGAGGAGGGGTACAGGAATGTGGTAGGCCTGTCGGTGGTGGCATAGGGGTCAGAGGGGTGGCAGAAGGAGGAGTTGAAGGAGAAGAGAAGAAGTTGATGAGAGATGGAAGACGCCTATCAGGAAGGAGGAAGTTGGCCTATTAGGTGTCCTATGCGAAACCTATAAGACAAAATCAGTGCATTACAGTACAGACAGGTAGAAATGGCATATGAGGAGGGACACACTGCTTGTTGAGGTTATTTGGTTATTTGACAACCGTTTGACTGCCCATGGCCATGTTAATTCATATGGCCTATCCCACCCTGTTCCTGCCCCACCCTGCCCAAAACACCTCCTCATAGGAACTCTTTCAGCTCGCGTTTATTCAAACATTACCATCAAACTTTCAAACAGCATCCAAAGTGCCTGCCAGTGTTTTTTCAAAGCTGTGTTCTGAGATTTAATTACTTAATTGGAGCTGTAAACCCAGTACTGGCGTAATAAGAATTTCTTAACCAGATTTGACTTCAGCCACTCGATTTATAAGCACTACTAAGTCCTGTTAAAACAAGCATTTGCAAAGCTAACAGTTTTGGCTTGTGTATAAGTATTAGGCGTTTGCCAGGCACTGCTAACAGGCGACCAGATACTCGCACCATTTTGCACCTGCTACTATCATTGCCGAGGTTATACCACTATGGCAGTGCCTGGCAAGTGCCTTTGCCATACCTAAACAAAAAATAAGACTGTTGCCATTGCCAATGTGTGTTTATCCTTGTGATGCTCAATTATGTAATGTTAGGTTTGTTACCTGAAACATACCACTACAAACTAAATAGTCTCTAGGTGAAACTCTATGGTGGAGACCTTGGGGGTGAAGGGTGTGTGCAGAAGGAAGACACAGATTAAAAAATAGAGGAAAAGAAAAGCATGAGATATTTTAGGAGGGATAAAATGCAAGCACTAGGTGAAATTGCAGCACAGTGGCTGGTCGAGGACTGCTACATTAAAAAAATTGAAAGCTGCGGGTGGGAAAAATGTTGTGTCCGACTCCGTTTAACCTGACTTCCCTTTCCCTGTTTCCCCAGAAATACTGGGGTGAACATTTGTGGTGGGAGCAGGCGAGGCAACCCACCCCACCGCAACCCAATTTCAAGTCTCTGATCATCAATCGTGCGCATTCATAGACACAGAATATTAGACACAGAAATATTAGAATTCTTAGACAAGAAAGACTACAATTTAGCTTGGGTGTGAGAGGCTGAAAAGAGCGTGACATAAAAGCGTGGGTAAGTCTATGAAGAAGAAAGGGAATGCTTTCACCTGCCACCAGGAGTGGACTGGCCTATCGGGAACTCTGGACATTTCCTGATAGGCCTCTGCACCATGGGCCTCTTTTGTGTGGTATTTCTACATTTTCTCATAGAAAAAGGGTTGGGCTTGTTGAAAGAGTGCGATATGGGGCCACTTTGAGAATTATTTCCAGGGCCTCTTTTGGTGCCCACTCCACCCCTGCCAGCCACCAAGATAGTGGTCGCCTACAAGGTAGTTGTGAGGCTGTTCTACTGGGGGTAATCCTCTCTGAACAGCATCTTACACGTGCGGCTGCACATGGATTGCAGACTAATCCTAAGGAAGGATGAACCTGCTGCATGTCACTGAAATGTAGAAGTGGCTGCATGTTGCTGACTCTTAAATACTGGCACAGCGCCATGGGATTACGTCACTGTGTCAGGCCACTCCAATGACCTGAGTTATCGCACAAACTGCAGTAATACCCCATGGCTCTCAGGGAAAGAGTTACAAAGGACCAGAGAATCAGTGGCCATCTTCTCCCTGAGATATCCCCACTGGTTTAAAACCTGCATGCATGTGACCTTCAGCTGGTCATAACGCTTCTCCAAGCAGAGGTAATTCACAACTCTTAGTCCATAACTCTCACTCCTTTACAAATTGTTGGGAAGACTGCTCCACCAACAGAAAGGGCTGGAAAACTGCTCTAAACTGTAACACAGCAGCTAAAGATGTATTTTGAATTCAAAATGCCATTGCATGAGCCGCCCATCACACATCCAGGTACCATCCTTCCATATACAACCATCCCAGGAGCCCAAACAGGAGTTTGCAAAGGTTGTACTCTAAGCAGCAGAGTAGTATGGATGAGGGGAAGGCAGGGTGGGGTTTGTGAAAGGGAGACCTTGTGGGATGTATTTACCCACTCAACAGTACCTCCCCACATCATCAAGCTGCGCATCTGCAGTCACCAGCAAAATGGCCGTGCTGGCTTCTGTAAGCACCATGGCCTTAAAAATGTGTTTTGCAGTGATAAAAAGATGGTTGCACCATCTTGCCAAGCACATATTGGGCAGGATGGAACAAGGGGGCACCCTGAGGAATCCTGCCAGTGTGTTCTTACATACACAAAAGAAATAGAGTGAAAAAGCAGCGCTGCTTTGCTGCCAGCCCAAAGTTCCATGGAAAAAGGGAATTATTCACATTTTAAAATGATGCCGCTCTGATGCTCTTTTTCCTCCGATTCCTTATCACAATATTTGTATTAATAAGACCCTGCCATGCTTATCCACATTCACATTGTGCTTCGGCAAACCAAGCATGGCCACTGAATGACAGGCTCTGTCAAGCCAAATCTGAAAAAGGCCCAAAGAAACTTAATTTTCCGCCGACCGGGAAAAGTTTCACTTTTTGAGTTACAAAGTATCAAGGATCAGTAATTGAAAGAAACTCCAGCTCGGGGCTAGGTCAGTCGCAGTGCAGAAACTAACTATGGCTGCCAAACAATATTGGCAAGGCAGATGGAAAAATAGACGAATTTGAAAGATAAATCCCATCAACATTTGCTCCACATGTGTCAAAATGGGTTTTCCAAACTAAAGAAAAAAAAGGCCAGTTTTAAAATAAAGTACAATGCAGAACAACAACTTCTCCTTGCCTAGCAATGTGAATGGGGATTGTGCTGTGAAGATAGATGTATGAGATGGTTCTATTTAGTAGGTTTTCTTCCAATTCAGAGCCACAAATAAACAACATTAAATCAAACTGCAGTAGCTGCATGGGGGAATGTCAGCCCAGAAACAGGTTTCTGATGAGAGGATACCAGAAACAAAAGGGAACCACCATAAACCTCCAGGACACCCAAGTGATAATTGCTAGGTTTGACAGACTGCTGCCTGTGCTCCAGCCTTGTACAATAGAATTCTTGGACACTAAAGTGCGAAGTGGAAATTCACACCTCCTTGTGATTTCCACCAGAAGCTTCAAAGAACATTTCTGTGACAACCTTGGACTGAGGGGGTAGCTTGGGAAGCTATGCCCAGATATGGGGAACAATACAGCCCATATGTTTCCAGAGACTATTTTATAAATAAACTTTGAAGACTTTTATCAATGCAGCAGGACTTTGCAAAAAATTTGAAAATGTCACAGTTTAAATGTGATTTTGTGGTTTATATTTTAAGACATTGTAGCATTCACTGACCCTTTGGGAATAGAAATGGCAGAGAATAGGGTATTATAAGGAAAGTATCCATGATGCCATTGCACATTATAATACTTAACTGCCTAATGATCATCCACACCCATGTATAAAGTTATAGAATTTTAAGTAATATAATTCTCACTGAAAAGCATGAAAAATTGGTAGAAGGGCGAAATGAGGTCACACAACCGTGAGGATTAGACGGCTATGCTCTACATAAAATGTATAATCTGCCCATGTGATTTGTTACCATGCTACGACTGTAAAAATGTGTAAATTCTGTTATGAATGATTTTGGCAAAAAGGACTGTGGGAAGGCTTTGTACATCGTAAAGCACAACCCCTAAACTGAGTCACATCCTAGAGGAGGCAATCAACATTGATTGTCCAATCCAGTTGTTTAGAGGCGTGCTTAGCTAAGCATGCCCCACCCTATAGTCTATGATGTCACTATGTGTTATAAATAAGAGCCCCTAGCAGAACTCTGGACACCCGCTCCTGAATTCCTGCACTGTGTTCCTGATCTCCATTCATCTTGCGGATTCCAGGTTTTTCCTACAAGGCCAAAGCATTGCTGACCCTACTCCAGAGCCCACTGCAAAACCCAAGCATTGCTGATTCCTACTCCAGCAAGGCCATTGACCAGACCCAGTTGACTGTCCAAAATCCCAGGTTCAAAGTGGACTGTGAGTATCCCGCATCCCATAACCCATAGTCTACCCCATCTTGACCCTTGGTCCTTATCCCACTCTCTAAGCAGTCAGATTTATACCCTGGTAACTTGTTGAAACTGTTAGAATTATCTGTGTACCTGTCCTTGACTTTCTAAAGTGTTAGCGCCATCTCTTTTATTTAATTTGTCTTGTGTAAATTATAAGCCCTTAGTTATATTTTGAATAGTCAAACTAATTTCCAGTTGAGGTTGAACACTGGGGTGACCACGGTTGACCTTGCGAATCAACCTTGGAGCTTACTGCGTTCTTCTTTCAAAACCGATTTTCTCACTTTTATCTGCTCTATTTTCCTAAAAACAAACCTCACTCTACCATCCAAATATCTCTCAATTCCCCAGCTAAATACCTATTTTCAACTCTATATTGTCTCTGTGATATACATCTTTCCCCAGCCCAAAAACCGCATTGCAAATCAGAGTATTTCACCCATTTTCCATGGAAACCGTTTATGGCATTTTAAACGGGAATTAGGGAATTTGTAGGTTTTCCAACGTGTCATTTCGCTGCAGCATGCTCTAAACTTTCCACTCATTTTTGAATTGTATGCCTCTTGCTGTTCCATTGCCTTGTGATTGCCAGTGATATAACTTACATTCTATTGTGATAAAACATATGTATATTATCATTTAAACATATATTAATTAATTATTTGTTAAAATTTGAGTGTTGTTTTAGGCCTTTGCAAAAGGTTTTTGCATTTTATTTTATGAGAGTAGGTCGGATTTTGATTCTGTTTACTGTCTCTTACTCCTGACTACCTGCCGCTTCTTTATATCAACTCAGAATTTGATTACATGTGGGTTGAGGGAACATTACAGGGGGAAATCCTAACTTGGGGGCTATCTTTCCTAATTCAAAACGTGCTTCTATTCATTTGTACTGTGTATAAGTTTCTACTAGAAGGTTAACCAAGTGCCTTGCTTACATTTCTATTGTTATTATCACGCCATTGGTGGTTGCTTCCCCATATTAAAAATGTTATGATTTTTTTTATTTTTAAAAATGTTCACCAACCCCCCTGCTTCCTAGTCAATTGTGACCCCGGGTATTTGAAAAAGGTGGTGTGATATGAGTTGTGTACTATCTCAAATTGAATTTTCATAAAATAAAGAAAAAGGCATCTCAGTTGTACGCTACATCCTAGGCTGAACCAAGGTGTGTGTCACCCAATTGAAATCCTTAAACTTGGGAGCTCGTAGCCGGGAATTGAGTTTGGTTGCCACCCGTGGCAGTCTAACACAGCAGACTAACCTGCAAGGTAGTGATACTTTGTGTGGTTGGAATACTGGGTTACACTGTACAAGCACCTCCCCAAAACAAATACTCTAAGTACCAGGCCTGTGTCTAAAAGTAAAACTACATCAACCCCAAAATAGACAGAAAGCAGCAGAATACAGGTTACCCTTACATAAAAAAATCAATAAAGAAAGATTATTTCCAAAGTTTCAGTAGAGATCAATATGGCTTGGGAACACCTTCTGCACAATTTATTTGTCAGAGGTGAATGTCCAGAACAAGATGAAAAAGTCTGGCTACAAGAAATAACACAACAGGTCACCACCATGAACCTGGACACATGGCAGGACAGTGGCCTATTACATCAAGCTTTGAGTGAGTTATATATGACCCCAAAAATAAAAGCGGAGCAAATTAAAATTGCCAGAATGGTGGCCTACATGTATCTCCACATGGGAGTGATGCGGGAAAAGCATGAGGAAAATACAACTCTTGCGCAAATTCAATCTGAACATTTAGCTCAGATACAGGCTGAACTAAAATTATCAGAACAAAAATTACAAGAGTCATGAGTTTGAGGCAGGATCTGGAGATTACATTAAAAAATTAAAAGAGGACTTGGTCCTCCAACAACAGAATAATGTAGACATAGAGGCCCAACTAGAAGCAGTAAAAATAGAGTGTCAGGAAAAGGTAGAAGAGAGTCAACAGAAACTGACTCAACAATTAACATATAACACAAGCTGCTCAGGACAGATAAACATGCTGCAAGATCAGGTAAAAAGGTTGGAAGAGGAGAATTGCAAATACATTATTAAAGAACTCCGCTACCAAGCAGAATTCGATAAAGAGCGCCAAAAATTAAATATCATCAAACAACAAAGGGATGACCTGGCTGAACAGAGAGGCACCCTAAATCAGGAGAAAGATGCCCTATGTCAGGAAGTAAGTAAATTAAAAACAGAGTTACAAGTAAGTGATTAAGGCCTCCAGAAACTAAATGAACTCAAAACATAATATGGGAATCTACTGGAGCACGCCAGACAGATAGAAGGTGCTCTGGAAGACAATACCCAAAATAGAAAATGCACAAACTCAGGAGGTGAGTCTCCTGCAAAAAAATTGGCTCAGGGTGCCCAAACTATACAGGCAGCACAAAGAGATAACGAGGCCCTCTGTGAAGAGAATGATGGGCTCCACAAACAAGTGGCAGTGCACGAGCGGGTCATAGAGTCTAGTAAAACCCTAATAGCCGAACAAAAGGCTTAGATCTGTGCCTATTATCAAGAGATAGGGGCTGAGAAAGAAAAACTAGCCAGGTTGGAGAAGGGGTATCATAGATCTAATACAAACTGGAGGGACCCCGAACAGGTAGAGATGGAAAGGGCAACCCCTGATCATAGTATGATGACCTTTATACTAAGGGACCCACACCCATTTAATCCTTTCAGCACTGCTGACTTGATGGCTACCGGTTCATATGAGCCGGAAACCATGACATCAGACTTCAATTGGCCAAGCATAATGGAGCAGACAGGTCAGCGCCCACCAGGAATTGATAGAAGGGCATCCCTGTGTAGGTTCAAAAACATAAAGGCTGATGTCTCTGACCAGGAAACCTCCTATGAGGAGAGAGTCAGGGAATCAGACCTACAGGAGCACTACCTCTGAAGGGACCAGTTGGTTCAATTTGCTCAGGAACAACAGGAAAAGAGGTCCCATAAGAGCATCCCGAAGACCTCCACCCAATCAGGGCAGTGGGGGGATCTTACGCCAACCCTGGAAGCAGGGAGGAGTCAGAAAACTACTCTCCTGTGCGCCACAGGGGAGTAGAAACTAGGCCCCACCATTCTGCGAGCCTGCGCCAGAGGGGAATAGAAACTAGGCCCCACCATTCTGCCAGCCTCTCCCAAGCTCAAAGAAAGAGGGAGCGCCTAGATGATCATGAGGGGCCCTCAAGTAGCAGTGCCTCTGAGTCTGAGGTCAAGTAGACTCGGGTGATTAAGCCAAAGAAGGCAAATAAACTCAAGAGAGTTATGACAAAAGACCCCATTAGGCAGATAAAGGCCATTAGTAGTTTCATCACCCCATACCACAAAAATGCACAATATACTGTCTGAGAACACTTGGAACTCTTTGACTAGATGATGGACACTTTCCACCAGAAATACAACCAGAACTGCATAGAGTATGTTAAATGGATGTTCTCTTCTGAGTACTCCAGCTTCTTTGCTGGACTGGAGGACCAGAACCATTGAAGATGGTCCACCTACAGGGCAGCCATCTTGAAACACTTTTCCGCTCACAGAAACCACCAAGAGGCCCGCAAAGCGGCCTACAATCTGCAGTGTGGTTAAGACCAGGCCCCACGAGAATTTGTGCAGGAGCTAAAACGCGCCTTCGAACAAATCACTAGAAGTGTGCGCACGGATAGCAGGGAGTTTATAACTACCTTCTTTCATGCGCTCCCAAAGTATATTATGACTCAGCCGGTGAGGGACTTCCACGATAAAAGATCTCTGGATTGGATCATAGAGCAGGCGACCCGCATATATGAAGACAAGAAACCTGTAGAACACAAAAATCAGACCTAAAACCCCAAGCGAGCCAACACCCCTGCTGCTGCTAAGGTAGCTGAGGTGAAGGTTGCCCCCATTTTAGACCTAGAGATGGGGGACCCTAAAAATGTACCAACACAAAATCAGAGACCCAGAAGGCCTTCAGGCCAATCACAAACAGGTGGCGGTCAGGGAGATAATACCCTCAATGGGACCCCTAACACCCCTGTGCACCACGACCCCAACCGGCCCATAAAGCTGGGGGTTGCCCAATAGCACTTTAAGATGAGGTAGCAGCACCCGTCAGATGGATGGGGATGCAGATTCGTACTCTAGCATCGAATCAATAATGACAACTCAATGGTTTGGCAAAGGGAGTCCGTTTAATGACAAGTACAAAAAACAGGGAGTTCATGAACATCAGCTGTTGCTTGACCTTCCTTCTCTCTTCAACTCCAACATACTTCATAGAAAACACATCTTTTATACTAAAAACTCATCATCACTGATGTGTAATGCTTAAAATGTTGCATGCAATTGTATTTGTTATAGGAAGGTAACTTTACTATAGGTACTATATCTGTATATGGTAACGGGGTGACAGGATTGGGTAATCAGTGTCAGATGGGGCATCTAAGCCCTTCCTTCAGAATAACTATTCTGGATGTCACTAAAAGTATGACGTCCCATTGGTTCTCCAAACTATAGGATCCTAGATTACTTGGTCCATTGTGATTGGGTTGGCACCAAGCCTCCTTGTACTTTTCCACTGGCTTAGCAGCGTGCAGAATAGTAGGCCAGGTGCAGGGTGCTCGCCCGCTCTTTCAGCCTTCCCCCAACCATTGCCATCATCAATCACCTCCCCAATAGCCATGTGTCAAATATTTCTTGTTGGTTTGGTCTTCAGACTGTCAGGAAGAGTTCAGATATCTGTGCATGACACAAGTCCGCACGTATGTGTGAAGGCCCCAACTCTTCTTAGTTGGCAGGTCACGTGATTCAGACACTGTGAAATTGTCTCCTTTTCCCTGCAATTTGTGTATTTGATTTAGCTTTCTGCCCACCACCTGCCTTTTGTTGCTTATCTTGACTTCTTTGAACAGGATACTCTGCTCTTTGCTTCATAAATCGTATCTATGGTTTGTCTATGTCAGCCGATGCAACCTTTGCTTCTTGGTACAGGTTGCATGCGTCTGAGTTTCGTTTCTTGTCCTTTAGCTTTTGATCCTTGTGTTGAGGGGCTCCTCTCCTGTGGCCTTTTAGTAACGTTTGGTTGATTCTGCTCTTGTGCACAATGGAAATATACATATATAAAATGCTCCTTTTGAGGTAGATATCTATAGGTGGCGCTTGCCGCAATCTATTTTACTGCTAAGCATAGTAAGCCGCACAATTTTCTCTGTTTTATTGCGGTTCCAAGCATATGTACACGTGTAAACTGGCTGCATATCTTCAGCACGCTTATGGCATAAGCTTCATACCTTTGACATTGTTATCCATGGTGTTTCATCTCTTTTCGTTGTTCGCAGGTTGTCATCTCTTCTATATTTGAGTCAATCCGGGTTCTTGTGACGTCACCATATGTCTTCCTTTAGGACTTTCTTGGCTTCTTCAGGCATTGTTTTTTGACAATCATCAGCTACTCTCACTTGACAATATGGTTTTCTCAATGGGTACCTTACTATCCAAGGTTCCTTAAGTACAGGTACAGTACAGGTGCTGTCTGTCTGATAGGTACCGGGCAGAGCCCAACTGCGGCTCTCTGCTGGTTTATTTGCTCATCATATGTCACATACTTCGGCGTGAAAGTTCCTGGCACTTCAAAATGGGCAATTTGAGTGCAGGTCAGGCTTGGGACCTCCTCTACACTACCCCCTCTGGGCGATTCATCGACCACTTTAATTTTTCCTTTGGTATCCATCCTTTCTGTATCCTTTGCATTCACTTCTCCTCCATCTTCTGGGTTCACACCCGACAGTCTGTTGAAATGTCTCTTTGGGGTCGATATTTTTATAACTCCCTTCAAGCTTCCTGCTGCTCTCACGTGTTCGTCTTTGTTCCATGTCATCAGTTGACATTGTCCATTTGGGCTGCAGTAGATCCATCTTCCCACATAATTTCTGTGTTTCCTTGGATACCGAAACTTTGTTCCTTCTGGTGCATAAATGCTAGTTTTCACAAAGTATCTTATTTCTTCATCAGTCATGTCTTTGGGCTTCCATCCAGGTTCGACATCAATCATGATCTTCATCCCTATGGCTTGTTTCGCAGTTTTCTGCTACTGGGAGATTATTATTTTGATAACACAGAATCCGAGCAATTTCATTACTAGCAGGGCTCATAAGAATTTGAATGTATCTGCCATCCATTGTGTAACCCATTAGAATAGTGATCCAAACCAACTGTCGTCGTCCACTTCGTCAGTTTCATCAATCATTTGATTCTGTAATTTTGTCAGCATACCTATGGCCTCTGTTAACGTTCCATTTTCTTCGCCGTGAGAGGGTATAATGTGCAACATGATTCTTAGATTTTTGCACAAACACCTCCATTCATGGCTGTGATCATGTCAAGGACATATCTGTTCTGGAGAGTCATTAGTCGAATCACCCTTAACTCTTCCTTGATCGCGTTGAATCCCTTTATGGTTGTGTTGATGGTTTGCAGAAACTCCCAACTGGTTATCCGCAACCATTTATTATTTGCTCCAACTTGGGCCCGTGGCATGAAGATTGTCTTGAACACT
Organism: Ambystoma mexicanum; assembly: GCF_040938575.1. NCBI lineage: Eukaryota > Metazoa > Chordata > Amphibia > Caudata > Ambystomatidae > Ambystoma > Ambystoma mexicanum. The sequence goes on along the minus strand of NC_090934.1, from coordinate 1,203,254,810 downwards.
GATGAGGTCAGACTCAATAGTCTGTGTTCATACAGGATTGCATGGGAAGCTTCTTCTGATTTGGCAGAAAAGTAATTCTCTCTCTTCATTCTATTCATCAGTTCCACAGATCTCCTTTTTCTTAGGTGAGCAATGGCTTTCGGGAAACTGTCACTATTCAGATCACTTTTTGGAATCACCAATGCTGGAACATGGACATTCACTATTGTGCATATGCCTCCCCAATTCTTCGGCAGCCTGATATATGCCCTGGGTCCACATGCTCAGTAATGATCCATGATTACTACGGTACAATGTGCGATTCCTGTGGCATCAAAGATACGTCCACAGTTCTGATTTTCTCACATTTTCCTTGTACCATTGTTTCTGAAGCTCAGTTTGGCATTTTCCAATGGCACTATCTGTAGGGGTACTCCTCTGTCGTTGACCCATGTTAGTAGTTTTGCGAGTTTTGGCCATAATGGTCTGCATATCCTCTGTGAATTTTCAATTGCTTCTTTGCAGGCTCCAAGGACCATCTATGCTCTCCAAATCACAACTTCTTTCTCCCATCCGTCTGGTGAAAGCACTGTTCCCCAGATTTGCATTTGACCTCTGTTCTTCCATTTTCTGGCTTCTTCTGGAGTTCTTTTTTGGACGTTCAGTTTTTGATGTGCCTCTCTTCTGATCTCCGCCCCTTTAACTCCAGGCTTCTCGTATCTGATCACAATGTGCTTTGTCTTTCCATTGTTCCTTGTCTTTATGTCCTGGACATAGTCGTCTTAATTTGGATCAGTTGCTTCAGTTGCCCATTTCAGTGAGGCATCACTTCCCATGGACTGGCCTCTGGTCTTGCACATTGCTATGTGTGACAGACAGTGTGCTGTCTGGACATCGATTTCTACAGCTACAAAGATCTTTGACTTCCCCATGCTGTAAGGTAGGAGTGCAAAAACAAAGCATTCCTCCTCTGAATTCCGACTTCCAACTTCTTTCATATGCTGGTACCACATGTTATTCCCCAATTGTACTGTACTGTCCAAGTAGTCATTTAGTTCACTGTCATCTCCTTGTATGCTTCTCTTGATTCTCAGGGTTTTCATGTAGTTTGCTATAACTACGTCCCTGAACACCTCTATGTGGCTTCTTCTTACTGTAGGTTTCTCAGATACCTCAATCCAGGGTTCAGGCCTCTTCATCTGTACTAGTGGAGTAAGCAAAAGTCTGGCAATTCTTTCCTTCTCCTCTTGCATTCTTTTTCTTTTGGTTATAAATGTCCATATCCACTCTGCCATTGGTCCAGTATATGGTTGTATTGTAGAACTCGTACTTGTCCCCGTCATTGGATCATGTGTGCTCATCAATGCAGTCTCGGTTGTTTCATTCTCCAACTCTTTTTGTCTCTTTAAAGGTTCAGCTTTTCCCACTTGTCTTATTACTTCACTTGTAGGGTAGCTTCTCATTGTTGGCTGCCAAAACGTTAGCCCTTCTTTGGCCTGAGGTTCTGCTGTTATTGACACTAGACCTGGTATTTGTGCACTTATCGCTTGCATGCTTGTGGTTGTCATTAACCCTCTTTCATTCTTACTCTGCCGACCCTGTCTCCGGCTTTTCAACTTGGTTGTCACTGCGTGTGTGTCATTGCTTATCACATTCTTTTCAAGTTCACTCACTCCTGTGTTGGACCTTCTAGGAACTGGGATCACTATAAAGGCTATAAAAGGTTTTGGTGCTATTGTGGGTGTCATGCGTACGTTATTAGTTGGGTGCACTGGACTCTGAACACTTTTTAAACCTATAAAAAATGCAGTTCGAATTGTCAGTGATAATAAAACAATGATGAATATGATGCATAAATACATTATGCCCCTATATGTTAGGCGATGGCACTTAGTTCTGGGACAATAAGTACTTCTCTCCTCCTGGGGGGTGAGGATGCTGCTGGTTTGATTTCCCATCTCTATCATTGGAAGAAAAAGACTAACATTAACATATATACTCTATGCTCTGGATTCTGCGGCCTCTGCTTGTCGGCATCAGGTAATGAAACAATTTTCCTCCTTTGCCTGGATCATGGGTTGTCTATTGTCTCTGATACAGTTCTCTTTTCTGTATTTGAAAAATGTCAATTAATGCAATAAGTTCGGCAAGTTCTCTTTTACTGTACGTGTTCAAAAATACACAAGTTCCTAAGTCTACTCCTATTATCTGTTTCACTCCAGAAGAAATATCATGTCCTTGACAGTATGAATAAAAGTGAAGTCTCTGGCAATATTCTCTCGATCCTTCCCTTGACGGAAAGCTTCACAGTCTCCGCTGGGAATTTTGATGGTGATTAGAAAGTTCAATTTTTATTACAATATCCTGCAGGAGCATGCTCTTTTGGGTACAATGTGCTGGGTCTCTGATGAAAGTGAGGACGTCAACCCGGTGGGCCTCCCCACAAGTTCTGGAAAGTCCTCAATTAGGCAAAAGAATACATTGCTCGCCAGTTTACTATCTTCTGTTGACAGGGATATTTGTCTTTTCCTTGCTGAATTCTGGAATCATTTGGTATTCACTGTGAGTGGTTTCTGTGAACTCGGTGTGTGTGGAGAGCAACTTGAATTTTAATTCCGTTCAGCATTATACTCAAACGTTCTGTGTTTGCTGGATCTCGAAGAAATGTCAGGAAGTCAGTGTGTCTCCCGACAAGATTTGGGCAGTCTTCAATTAAACAAAAGAATAGCATGTTGACAAGCCCATTCACTTCCTCTTCTGCTTGGGACATTTGTTTTTTCCTCTCTGTATTCCGGAAGCAGGAGGAACTGCTCGGCAGTCACAGTGAGCAGCCTCCTTATCGTCTTTCATTTTCAGGGTCTTGAAGGAATTCAGTGTCTGCGATCAAATTTTGGCATATTCTTTTCTTGTCAAGGTTTCAGTGTGCCTCAGTCCAAAGTTCAAAGTCAACAGAGTATATTGTGGCTCATACGTACAATTTTCTTCTTCACCCTAGGATGCACAGAGTGTCCGTGTTTTATGTCCTTATCCCCTTTTTTGCTCAGAGGAAATGCCCCATTTTAAGCCACAATTATGCACAAAAGTTTTTTATTTTTGTTTTGCTGGTAATGCGTCCTTCCTTGTCATCATAGATCTCGTCTGCACGTGCTGTGGTTCTTTCCTGTTGTCTGTATTCTCTATGCATTGGGGTGTGGGCAGCGGGTCTTTTCCGATGTACGGTTTGATGTCGCCCAGGAAAATCCAAGCTCTTCTTCCTTGTCGTGTGACTGCAGATGGGGTAACATCTTCCATTGTGAAGGGTCCATTGTACCTTGGCTCGTCCCACTTGTTTCTCGTGTGGTTTCTCACCAGGACTGTGTCTCCAGGAAAAATTGATGGAACATGTAAACTCTGCACTGAGTGTGTAGCTGTATCTCCTTCTGTGTTCTGTGCTGCCCTACACCCTTTTTGTCGTCGCTGAGCTGTCCTGAAATGACAGTAAGACAAGATGTCATGCAATTCAAGTAATTTTGCATTTCAGACCCTAAGATTTCTCCTGTTGACTGGACATCATATCTAGCTCTCTCTCGGGGTGTCAGTGGAGTATGTATCCTTCTGCCTGTTGCTATCTAGTCAGAACCAGGCTGGTTTCTGAGTGCACTCAGTGCCAATGGCAGGCAGTGTAACCATCCCTTTTTTAGAGTAAGCTTCAACTTGGCTATCCTTTCCTTTAATAAGCCGGCAAGCTTTTCACATATCCCATTACCTTGTGGGTGATACACCGACGAGAACTTGTGCTTTATACCAAGCAGCAAGCTAATCTGTTCGAATACTGCATTAACAAAGTGAGGCCCATTATCTGACCTCATGACCTCACATACTCCCCACCTGGGAAATACTTCTCTAACCAGAAATGTGGCCGCAAAGGTAGAGTCTGGGTGTGTACATGGACCTGCTTCTATCCATCTAGAGAATGGACACACCACAACAATTAAATACCTGTACCCATTACATACTTGAATCGTATCGACATAATCAACATGCAAGTGCTGAAAAGGTCCATTTGGCCTTGGATGACTCCTCTAATCACTTTTAGTGTGTGCCCAGCCGTGAACTGTTGGCAGATCATACAGTTCATCATAAAAAATGCAACGTGTTCGGTACAAACCAGTCTTCAGCGACCGTTGCTGCTGAATTCTCTTTCGACATTTGTGTGCCGGATAATGCAATTGTTCCAATGCTAATTTTAACAGGGCTATAGGCATTACTGGTTTACCAGTGCTGTCTTGTCACCACAAGCTTTCAGAGGGGTTTAAGGAACACCCTTGCCGCTTCCAGAGGTTCTTTTCCTCCTGTGGTGTTTCCGCTTGGAGTTCCATTAACTGGGTTTGTCCCATGTTGCTATAACCCTCAGGTTCACTTCGAGCAATGACAATTTGTTCATTTACATCAGTTATTTCCACACCCATTATGGTTTTGCCCTTGGATGCCATACGCTTGGCCTCTGTGTCTGCTGCTTGATTTCCTTGTGAGATAAAATCTGCCCCTTTCGTGTGGGCGGCACATTTCACAACTGTGATGCCCACTGGAAGCTGTAGTCCCTTAATGAGCCTATCCAATAGAGCTGCGTGCTGCACTGGTGTGCTGTCCGCTCAGAGGAAGCCCCTCCTTTTCCAGCACGCTAAGCCTACGTGCACTGTTGATGTCACATAGACGCAGTCACTGTACATCACTTCCTGGTCTGCGTGATTCTCAATAGCGAGTATCAATGCCTATAATTCTGCAGCTTGCGCTGAATAATGTGATGGTAATCGTACACTAATGAGTACTCGAAATTCTCCATTTGCTGTGTGCTTCACCACAGCAGTGCCTGTATATCTTTTGTCCATCATTTTGATCGATTCTCGAGGAACCGTCAACAAAAACAATTTCTCCTTCTGCCAATGCATTTTCTTTCACCCTGGGAATTTCGTCATAGAATTCCTCATAATTTGTGCAGTTATGGATCAGTTCTACTTCAGTGACTGACTCTGCTCTAAACATAGCAATGTTCACTATTTTACATCGAACTATTCTTAATCGATGGATTCGATATGATCACTTCATAAGCAGAAACTGTCTGAGATGTCAATGTGCCCTTTGGTTTCTCTAGAATGGCAAATAGTGTGCGCTCGACGAACAACATCATTGAGCATCCCATCACAATGGTTGTAGCTTTCTCTATGGCGAATGTTGCGGCAGCTAAACTCTGTTTGCAAGGGAAGGGGCCTCTCATCACTGGGTCCAAATTCCCACTGTAGTATTCTAGAGGCTTGTACCCCAATGTGGTTCTCTGTGTGAGTACTAGCGTCATAAATCTTGCATAATTGGGAATCTCTAAAACTGGTGCGGTGAAAATGGCTTTCTTGGGTTCAGTAAACCTCTCTTCCATAGTCTCAGACCATTCAATTCTTACTTTCGTCACCTATGCTTTCTTCAGGGCCTGTAACAAGGGCTTGGTATATGAACTCTAGTCAAAGACCCTTGCCCTGACATAATTGCGAAGACCTAGACAACTCTCCAACTGTTTTATCGTGTGCGGCTTGGCTGTGTTCAGTATGGCTTCAGCCCTTTCAGGGGTAATCCGTTTACCCTCATGTGAGATCAGCTGGCCTGTATACAGCACTTCTTGCTGACAATATTGTAACTTTTGTTTGTCAACTTTTATCCTTTCTCAGCCAGTATAATTAATAGCTGAATAGAATCATGTCTGCATTTTCTTCTGTTGTGATGCAGATTAAAATGTCATCCACATATTGCAAGACAACACTCTCTAATACAATGTTACTTAAGTCCATTTGTAGGACTCTTTTGAAGATTGAAGGAGACTCACAGTATCTCTGGGGTAGCCTTGTGCTCTTCAAACGCATTTGTCTGAATGTAAATGACGTCAATTCTTGTGAGTCTTTGTGTAATGGGACTGAGAAAAATGCATTTTTCAAGTCAATCACCAGGAAATATTGAGCCTCAACAGATATGTTACATAGGATCGTGGACGGGTTAGGGACTAGAGGGAACTCGGTCTCCACAATATCATTTATCGGGTGCAAATCTTGAACTAGTCTCCAGGACCCTCCCTTTGATTTCTTGACCGGGTAAACCATGGTATTGCATGACGACGCTGATGTCACTAAGATGCCCTGCTCCATCATAGCAGAAATTGTCTTGAAAATCCCTTCATCTGCTTCCCTAGACATGGGATACTGCCATACTCTTGACACAATTGCCCCTGGCTTCAGTTTAATCCTTACTTCTCCGACTCCCTTCAATAGGCCTACATCATAGGGGCTGTGGTCAACACCGAGACAGGCACCTGGGCCATGTCGTCATCAAAATATTCAGGACGTTTTTTCGCTAACATCATCCTCTGGGGCACCTCTCTTGTGATCATTCTCACCCAGAAAATGAAATTTACCTCAACTGATGTTTCGCCTACATCTGCTTGTTCATCAAATAGATCGTCATCAGTGACGTCAGTTAGTCTGCACCCTTCTTCAATGGCGATTACTGTGCACCATTGTCTGCCTTCATCATCACACCCATCGATCAGTGCCATTCTTCCTCGCACTATGGCTGTGTGTATTGCCAAGGGAAGCACTTGTCCCTTTTCCTCGTGCATGGGTATTCGTGGCCTAAATAGAAATTCATCTGGGGTTCTCATAGTTTTGTCTGCAAGGCCTGGTAGCCATGCCATTAGTATGCGTATCCCATACATGAATATTTCTGGTTCCAATGTGACAGCTCTCATAGCTGATTGTCCTGCGTATGCTCCAATAATTTCTCATACAATCAAATAATGCATTCCTGGAGTCGAACATACTATACCCTTCTCCGTGAACGAGATTGTCATGTTTAACTTCATCATTAGGTCTTGTCCCAATATGTTTACTGGGGTTTGTCTTGAGTATAACAGTGGTACATTCATGTCACATTCTCCTATAGAGACTGGAAGTTCTTTTGTAAAAGGATCTCGACTTGTTGCTCCTGTGAAAGCCCGAACGTGTTGCATCCGTGTCAACTAAGAAGGAATATTCTTTATCCCCTATAAGTACACTACCCTTTGTTTCTCATGAGGGTCTAGTGTCACTGATAGGATAGAACACATCAGGCTTCCCAGTGAGCTGTCCTAATCCATATATAACTTTGTCCCATGCTGCGTGAATGGACTTCCTCCATCACCAGTGTTAGCTCTCATTCCAGGGTTCGATGCCTGTCCTGCACTCGTTGTCTGTGACAGTTGCATCTGTGAATGTTGAGACTGACCTTGTGGATAACTTATCAAGTTCTGAGGTTGTGAGTTTTGCTGTGCTCCTGGCGCTTGCTGTTGCACTGTGTGATTCTGTGCAAGTCCATTTCCACCTTGCTGAAAAAACACAGGTGGATTCACCATTCCTATTCTTATCCACTGGTCGCTTCGCACCATGCCTTGACTTCTGCATGTGCGTGCTAGATGTCCTGACATCCCACACGTCCAATATATTGGCAGTGGTATGATTATTTGCCCATTTGGCATATCCTGATTGCCGTTTTGCATGTTTTGAAAACCCCCCTGATTACCTTGGAAACCGCCCTGATTGCTCTGGAAACCTCTTCCTCGAAAGCCTCTCCCTTTGGGGTAGAACCCATTGCTGCCCTGACTAATTTGTTGTTGGTTATTGACCTGCTGTACGTTCGGCCCGTCTGTGCTAGTTATCATTGCTCCTTCAATGGCATATTTTGACAATTTTTTCTGCAATAATTTGGCCTCATCAGTTTTTCATGCAGCCTCTTTCTTGCGATTCTTCTCATGCAGTAATCTGCAACAGTGAGTTATGGTCAACTGTATTTGAGACCACGGTTTGGCCTCAATTCCTACCAATTTCTTGAGCTGCTTCTGTACCCGATCTGGCAGCCCTTGGCATATTATATGTTAAACCACAGGTGTAGATTTTCCCCAAGATTCACGAGGTTCGAGGACCCACGCGTCTTGGAAATTCTGAATGTAAAGCAAAGGATACTCTGACTCATTCATTTTTCGTGTCATTATGGCTCCCATGTCAGAAGTATCCGGGTATAGCAATCGTAATGCTTTCCATACTGCGGCTCTGCAATTGTTAAATGGAGCTCCATCGTGTGCAGTGTTGACTGTAGTCACGCCAGGGTAACCTGCACGTGTCCACACATCGTCAGCTCGATCACCAAGTATGGCAATGAAAAGACATTTAACATCTCCAATAGCTAGCGTGTTCCCTCCCGTCAATTGTTCCAGCTCATGTATCCATTTCCCGGCACCCAATGTTAACATTAGAAGCTTATTTTTCAGGTTTTCTCGACCCATGTGTGGCCATGGAATATACTGTGGCCTTTCTCGAGCAACGCGAATTGTGATACTTGACATTCCTATTCCTCTCCCATCATTTTTCTATTCACTGCAGGAGTGATAGTCCCGCATCGCCGTCTGCCTGGCAATGTCCTTAGTTGGCTCATATAGAGTGGTGGAGACACCCCCTTCTAACCGTAAGGTACTCCTTTGTGTCGGTCTGATTGTGTGGCTGACTCTGATGCCTTAGGTGCAGATTCACTAGAATCCTACCATCTTATTCCCCTTCCCCTTGATAAGCGTTTTTCATGCCTTCTCTCATCCTCCTTTCCCTCATATTCCTCTCTTTACGGATCTGACATTGTCTGTGCCCAACTTGTGCAACTCCTCTCATCACCCTCGTTCCGATTTAGTGTCAACCCATCTAGGGACAGCTCTTTGTTTCTACTACTTCGGGAGGCATCCTCAGTGTCATACAACTGAGTGCTCTTAAGATGCTCGTCCTCTCCTGTCCCTTGGGGTTCTAGCCCCATTTCATCATATATTCTATCGATCGTCTCTCCAATGCTTTGGGTGTCGAAGTCATCCTCGATATTTGCCCTAGACATGCCTGGTACTGAATTGTACTCGGGAAGTAATTCTTCTATGTCCTCCCAGCTTACCACTGGATCGGGTTTTTTAACTTTTCTTTCCAGATACTCAAGATCTCGTGCTCTCTGTCTTCGCTTGCGTTCTATGTCGTAATCAAGCTCTCTGCGCTTCTGCATTTCCTCCCTGACTCTACTTTCTTCCTATTTCCTTGCATCTCTCTGTTCATGTGCCCTTTGTTTTTCTTCATCCCTTTGTCTTTTTATTCTCCTTTCCCAGATCTTTTGTTCTTCTTCTTCTATCTTCCATATTTCCTGCCTACTCTGTTCGTCAGCTACTCTCTGCTTGTGACTGAGTTTCCTTTCTTGCTCCTCGCGATACAATTGTTCTCGTCTCTGCCTGTCTCTTCTCGTGATCCTTTCGTCTCTCAATGCTTTTTCCTTTTCCTTCTAACTTCTTTGAAACTCGTCTAGTCATCAACAGTCAAGTTTCAACAGAATCTGACCTCCCATCCATTTGTTCTGTGTGAATGCTATCTCATCAGTTCTATCCTCATCTCCTTTCCATCTTTGCCCTCTCTCTTGGTATCTAGAGATGTACTCTCTTGTCCCTGGTCTCCTTTCTCCTTTTCGCGCCTCTCCTTGTCCCTCAGGACTTTGCAGGTGATATCGCTATCTCTGCCTTTGTCTGGGTTTTCGTAACTACTTTGCGTAGGTGACTCATATGCAAGGTTGCTATATCTCGTGGTTGCTTTAAGTTCCCTTAGCGGATATAATCCTTCGTCTTTACAAACTTCACCTTTTGTTTCAGGCAGGACGGGAGGCACGGAAGGCGTCTCACCCCCTCTGTGCATACGTTAAGTATCCAATCTAAAGGCGGCTCTTCCTCCTTGTCCTCTTGGTACATTTTCCAAAGTTCTAAACTTGCTAGGCGTTTGTCTAACTTCTTGCCAGTGTATGTAGCGTGCAAATATGTCGTCATGTGTTGCAGGACCGTTTTAGATAGTGACCTGCCCTGGGGCCTCGGCATAAACATTTTGTTAGCGGTTCCCTTAACCCATTCTGCACTGTACTTTTTCAGCTTAGGTGCATGTTTTGGCAACTGTTTGCATAAGTGTATCAATGGTGTAACATCTTCCATACTTAATATTATCTCTTTTATTCCTCGCACAACACACAAATTTTACGTTGCGTAAACAATATCTACAATATGAGTGAGCACCAATCGTCGCAAGCTCCATTCCTGTTTCTTTTTTTTCCACCAAATAAATGTTTTCCTTTTCAAACAATAATTATCGATTCCTAATAAACAGTGTCTTGGCGACACAATCGTACAATTTACGTGCTCAGCCCTCAACAATTTTCTTATTTATTATGACATCAGAGAGAAAAAGAAAAGGAAAGAGAAAAACACAAAACAAATGTGACAGACTAGACAGACAAGACAGACTTCAGCCGGCTACACAGATCTCTGCCCCTATGAGTTACCCCAACATGAGGTGTAAACCCATTCCTTTCAAAAGCGTCTTTAACCGCTTTGGTCTCCTAATTCGTCCTATTAATTCAGGACTTTGGATGCAGGCTTCCCCTAGCCGCTATATTAAGCGTAGGTACTTGGGCGTATCCTCTCTCTGCTAAGTATCCTCCTGGTATCCTCCTCTATGCTCTGGTATCTTCCCGGTATCCTCTTCTATGCTCGGGTATCTTCCGGGTATCCTCTTCTATGTATTACTCGGTTACCCTTGAGTCTTTATTTCCTTCCCCTTATATATATATATTCTACTCTATCTCTACCTTTATTTTTTGTCCCGCCTCCCACCGTTACCTTACCTTACTTGTTCTAAGGCATGCAACTTTTTGCTAAAGCGCTCAGTCTTGTTCACTCACCATTCGCATGTTTCCTTTCTGGATCCTCGGGATCACCGCCTTCGTTACTGCCTCTCCTGCTATTCACTCTATCGGCTGCTCGGAGAAGTGGGAAGGGGTTCGTGGGCAAAACACAGGTTCCTTCAAACCTTGACCTGCAGGATTTTTACTTAACTAACCACTATCTACGGGGAGCCACTCGGTCTACTTAGCCAGATGGCAAAAGGACTTGTGATATTGCAGAGGACCTAGAGTTACTTCATGTCGACGGCCAATAGGTGTCTTTGTCTAATCGATAATCGATAAACCATCCTCTCTCTGCTACCAAGTGTGCACCAGGACCCCAACCGGCCCATGAAGCTGGGGGTTGCCCAATAGCACTTTAAGATGAAGTATCAGCACCCGTCAGATGGATGGGGATGCAGATTCATACTCTAGCATCAAATCAATAATGACAACTCAATGGTTTGGCAAAGGGAGTCCGTTTAATGACAAGCACAAAAAACAGGGAGTTCTTGAACATCAGCTGTTGCTTGATCTTCTTTCTCACTTCAACTCCAACAAACTTCATAGAAAACACATCTTTTATACTAAAAACTAGTCATCAATGACGTGTAATGCTTAAAAAGTTGCATGCAATTCTATTGGTTATATGAAGGTTACTTTACTATAGTACTATATCTGTATATGGTAACGGGGTGACTGGATTGAGTAATCAGTGTCAGATGGGGCATTTGAGCCCTTCCTTCAGAATAACTATTTTGGACGTCACTAAATGTACAACGTCCCATTGGTTCTACAAACTATAGGTTCCTAGATTACTTGGTCCATTGTGATTGAGTTGTCACCAAGCCTCCTTGTACTTTTCCACTGGCTTAGTAGCATGCAGAATGGTCGGCCAGGTGCAGGATGCTCGCCCGCTCTTCCAGCCTCCCCCCAACCATTGCCATCATCAATCACCTCCCCAATGGCCATTTGTCAATTATTGCTTGGTTTGGCCTTGAGATTGTATCTCTTTCAGGAAGAGTTCAGATATCTGTGCATGGCACAAGACCGCGCGTAGGTGTGAAGGCCCCAACTCTTCTTAGTTGGCAGGTCACGTGATTCAGACACTGTGAAATCTTCTCCTTTTCCCTGCAATTCGTGTATTTGATTTAGCTTTCTGCCCACCACCTGCCTTCTGCTGCTTATCTTGACTTCTTTGAACAGGATACTCCGCTCTTTGCTTCATAAATCGTATCTATGGTTTGTCTATGTCAGCCGATGCGACCTTGGCTTCTTGGTACGGGTTGCATGCGTCTGAGTTTCGTTTCTTGTCTTTTAGCTTTCGATTCTCATGTTGAGGGGCTCCTCTCCTGCAGCCTTTTAGTAACGTTTGGTTGATTCTGCTCTTGTGCACAGTGGAAGTATACTTATATAAAATGTTCCTTTTGAGGTACATATGTATAGGTGGTGCTTGCCGCAATCTATTTTACTGCTAAGCATAGCAAGCCGCACGATTTTCTCAGCTTTCTTGCGGTTCCAAGCATATGCACACGTGTAAACTGACTACATATCTTCATCACGTTTATAGCATAAGCTTCATACCTTTGACATTGTTATTTCACTTTAGATTCATGATGTCCCCTACCCATGGTGTTTCATCTCTTTTTGTCATTCGCAGGTTTTCATCTCTTCTATATGTGAGTCAATCCGGGTTCTTGTGAAGTCACCATTCTTCTTCCTTTAGGACTTTCTTGGCTTCTTCAGACATTTTTTTTGACAATCGCCAGCTTGTCTCACTTGTCAATATGGTTTTCTCAATGGGTAACTTACTGTCCATTGTTCCTTAAGTACAGATACTTCAATAGGTGCTGTCTGTCTGATAGGTAACGGGCAGAGCCCCACTGCGGCTCTCTGCTGCTTTATTTGCTCATCATACGTCACATACTTCGGCATGAAAGTTCCTGGCACTTCAAAATGGGCGATTTGAGTGCGGGTCAGGCTTGGCACTTCCTCTACACCCCTGACAAGGACAACCAAACAATCTTGGGGTATGTATGGACTCCCCCAGCCCAAGGGTGGGGGGGGATCCAATCAGGCAAGTACCACCCCAGAAACTTCCCTCCTAACTTACTCCAGGAGGGCAGTAATCCCCCAAATGCTTGGTTAAGTTTCTTTTCCCAGTACCCACAAAACCCCAACCCGTAGGACAACCCTCCTTTCTTTCCAAGCTTTCAGGAAACCAGACAATCCAATCTGGGAGGGGGAGGCCAAGGGTGGAGGGTTACCAAAATTCACAATATCCAGGGTCCTACGGGAGAAGGGATAGTTACCCTTCCCGTGATCCACCTAGATTTGATCAGAGACCCTCTTACCAGCTGGAACGGGTGTCCCAACTGGAGCGGCAGGTCCAAAACCTTATCCAGGATCTTGGTCGCATGTTGAGGGCTCAACAGAACCCTCAGGTGAACATGGCAGCTCAGAACCCCACACACCAACGGTCTGGCACCCCAGAACAATGACGGGGAGAGAACCCTGACAACTCACCGGTTCCAGAAGAGGAGGGACAGGGGCAAGGGGGGTGTAAAGCCCTAGGGGAAGCTTCCTTCCTCTCTCGTGAAAAGTACCTGGACACCCAGGAACCAGAGCAAAAATCTCTTGCCCCAGAAAATCTGCAACCCATGGAACAGAGGGCGGGTTGGAGAAATAAAGACAGCAAAATGGCCATTTTGGGGGGAAGTAAGTGTCCTCCAATTTGAAGGGGGAAAATCCTTAGAGGATTCTGGGAAAAAAAATCTTCTCCTTTAGGGACGGGGGAACTCCTCCCAAAGAAAAATGGGTCCAAAGCGATCTAAATGAAGACTGAGGGAATGTGGGGACTGATTCAGAATCACCCATCCTGGAACCCCAGAATGAGCATCCAGGGAATCAAATATTAAAAGAGGGATCCCAAACCTCACAAACCGATTCTGGTGACTGCCTCCGAAAAGCGACGGAGCAAACAATCCGAAAGGAAGGAGCCCGAAACTCCCTAAATATCAGAATGTTAAATTTTGCTTTCAGATTCCCAACCTCCAACACAGAATTATGCCCAAACTACCCCTGTGTCGGAGTCTTAAATTAAGAAATTGACCACCCAGCTTGCCTGGAATGCACATTACCTTTGCCCATTGGAGGAGAAAGAGGGTAGATTTTATGCCCCGGTCCAAGTGCAAGAGCAATGTACATTTGCAGCGCTGGTGGACACTGGATCCCAAGCCACTCTTCTGTCAAAAGGGGCCTTTGAGCAGCTAAATTTAGGAAGGTGGGAGAGATCCAAAATCCCTCTCACACCTCTTCCTAGACAACTCCAAAACTTCGATGGGAATGAAATTCCTGTCGAGGGGAGAACGGATTTGAAAATAAAAATTGGGCGACACAAAGTGAAACACCCGGTCATAGTCATGCCTCCAAAGGGGACACCCTCTCTACTGGGGAATGACATCCTGCGCAGGTTGTCTCCCCTAATAGACTGCGTGAATAAGGTCGTCTGGACTCAGACTAACAGGACAATAAAATTGAAATTGAATGTCAACCATGTTATTTTAAACGGCACATGCCACATGGTTGAACAAAAATCCTGATCATATTGAGTTTAATTTCCAGAACAATCAAATACCTGACGTGGCAGTAATTGCTGTAGGACAACAAACTGGTGATGGGATCTCCTCTCCATTCCTGAAAATCAACCTTCCTTCCAGTTTCAAGTGGCATTCCACACTGGAAGGAAATACTTTGAAGTTTTATACTGATTCACAATCTGAAAATCCCAATTCCATAGTCAAAAGTGATGAGAAATCAGCTTAAAGTTTAGCTGATATTCAGAAAATTAGAGAACCGTTGTTCCTCCCTATTCAGTTAAATGAGGGGAAGGAATCTGTTCTCGCCTGAGTGTGCATGAACAACAGTAAGAGCTTCAAAAGCAAAGCCATGTTCCGATAGCTCCCAAAAGATCCAGCCATTCCCACATTTAAATTGATCGATAAGTGGGAAATGGGTCTGGAAATTCCCAATTCCAAACATCTCCTGCCTAGCAGGTGTATGCTCAAAATGTCTATAGGTAACAAAAGCATAGAACATAATTGTTGGGTCGTGCGAGATGTCCCTGCTGCATTTTATTTAGGCAGTGACATTCTCAATCGTTTTGTCATTAATTTGGACCTCATCAATTACAAAGCCTGGTCCCGACTAGGGGGCAATCCCATGGGCTTTGATGATTCAGAAAAAGCATTTTGATCAGCCCAATTTCTGCCGTAGGCAGTTGAAGTTCACCCTCCCAGGACGGACCCGACTATTCCCACTTGAATAAAAAATTAAAAGAGGACAGAAAGTGCAAACTCCTGATGCATATGTACACCTCAACGCCCATGTCCAACAGCAGGGGTTGGGGTTAAACCCAACACCATTAGTCAATGTAGAACACAACACCATTCCAATATTGATGGATGACAGCGACCTTAGGAGTATCACTCTGGGCGTAGGCACCATTATTGGAATGGCGGTTGATTACCAACATTTTTCCATGGATCTAGGAAATGAACTGATAGGACCAATCCCCAATGACTGTTTTGACAATGATAGTGACAATGACTTACCACCAGACAGGATCTTCACCCAGCAAGGGGGGAATTTCCTGGTGTATTCTTCCTGCCCTTACGGTGAGGAAGAGGTGACCTCTGACATCAGGCAGGATGAGGTGATCTTCCAGGTTCACAATGACAGCCTCTCCTACCTGAAACCCTCTGTCCAGGTCCCTCTGTCCAGGTCAATACTCTAACCAGGGACCTCCCCACCCAGCTGGAGGAGGCCAGTGAGATATCAAAACCGGAAGTCTTTCCAGGCTTCAGGCAAATGGTTGAAGAGCGAGTCAACCTAGCTGATGCATGTGAGACTCCGGAGCAAAAGCAAAAGTTGAAACAAGTGTTCTTAGATTTTCAAGATCTCTTTGCGGTGGACTCGTATGATTGTGGTCGCACCGAAATCCACACTACAACAATTCCCACAGACCCTGGAATGACTCCAGTGTTTGTGAAGCAATACTGCTTGCCTCTCGCATCGATGGAGTCCTGAGGGAAATCATCAAAAACCTTGAGTCCCGTGGGATAATTCGTCCAGTCCACAGCACCTTTAATAATCCGGTGTTTGGGTTTTTAAAACTGAACGGCCAGTGGAGACTCTGTGCTGACCTGAGGGAGCTGAATAAACGGGTCCACATGTTCCGATGTCCTCTCCCCTACATTGACCCGGGGTTGGCCCAGATCGAGGGGTCAAAAGTATACACCGCCATTGACCTGACCAATGGGTACTGGACCGTGCCTGTCAGTAGGGAGGACCAATACAAGCTGGCCTTTACCTTTGGGGGGCAGCAGTACACCTGGACCCGGACTCCCTTCAGATACATCAACTCCGACAACAAATTCAACATCTTCCTACATAAGGCCATGCCTGACTTGGGTGAAAGGGGTAACCTGGTATATGTGGATGATGTCCTGATAAAAAGTTCAACTGTGGAGGAACACATAGCGGAAATCGGGAGGTTGCATGCTGGCCACACATGGGGCAGGAGCTTGACCAATACTTGAAGGGGTGTCTTGTGTGTGTACAATTTCAGCCAACATCACTCACAGACCGAGCTCCACTCCAGAAGAGGAGGATGACACTGCCATGGTCAGATTTACAAGTAGATTTCATCGGGCCTGTGATTCGCTCCTCTAGAGGGAACAAGTACATGTTAACCGTAACATGCTTGTTTACCAAGTGGGTGGAATGTCTCCTGGCCCCAAATTGCAAGGCAGACACAGCAGCTGCCCTGATGATCAACCACATCTTCTCGTGTTTTGGCCTACCCCAAAGGATTGAGTCAGCCGGGGTAGTCACTTCACCAGCGAAGTGATGACAAAGATGTGGGAGATACTTGGGGTAAAAAGGAAACTTCACATTGCATACGACAGTCCTCTAGTGGTAGAGTTGAGAGGTACAATAAAACCATTGTGAGCATTCTAGAAAGGTTTCTGGCAGAGTCTGGGCCAAGTTGGGACATCCGATTACTGCTTGTCCTGGTGGCCATCAGATCTGCACCTTCTTCTGCAACCAAGATGTCTCCATTTGAGCTGATGACTGGACGAAGGATGGTGCTACCTCAGCATCTGCTCTATAGAACACAAGAGCAGACACTGATAAACGCCTCAACAACACATGAATATGTTGAGAATCTAAGGAAACACCTTCAACATGCTTTTGCATATGCTCAGCAGAATCTGGAAAAATCTGAAGAGGTTATGAAGACTCAATATGATATAAAAACAACCAAAAAGGAATACCAAGTAGGAGACAGGGTCTACTTGTACAATTTCGAAAGGAACCAGACCAAAAAGAGTACATTTTTG
This sequence comes from Ambystoma mexicanum, assembly GCF_040938575.1. Classification (NCBI taxonomy): domain Eukaryota; kingdom Metazoa; phylum Chordata; class Amphibia; order Caudata; family Ambystomatidae; genus Ambystoma; species Ambystoma mexicanum. Next base: position 1,203,237,654 of record NC_090934.1, on the reverse strand, counting down.
CCAAGCTGGTGCCGTCCTTTTGAAATTGTAGATAACATTTCACCTGTCACCTATAGAATCTACATCCCCAAAGGAGAACTGACAGAAGAAAAATGGGTCCATATTAATCAGCAAAGGAGTTGTCACCCTAGGCACACTTTTCAGCAAATTGAGGAGCCAAGAGAAAATCAGATAGAGGAGACATCTAACGCATAAGAACAAGAAAAAGAAGAACCAGAAGGGAACTCTTTAGAGTTATAGGTATAATTATGCAACAGGGAGTATTTTTCTTCATTGTCAATTGTCATTATTGAGTGCATGCATGTCCCACTGCTGTCAACCCTATTGGAAGGCAGTTATTGGGAAAATGAAGTAACCAGTTCTTATATATTTAATAGATTTGTACTGGTTGTGCCTATTCAAAGACAAAGGAGGACCTCCCCAGCGACGTGGAAGGGAGAAATCAAAGAAAATGTGGAGTTGTCACTCAACACCACAAAGAAAAATCCAAGAGAATGCTGTGGGTGTCGTTCCACGCTCCAACAAGAGACAGCGAGAGGATCGTGGTGAACCGCTCCCTGATGATGGAAGGACTCATACCTGATAAACCCTGTTTTGCCTGCCTGATGAATTCCATGTTGCCTAACTCTCCCTCGACTCGGAATCTCAGAAGAGTCGGGGGAGGGGAATTTGTGGGATAAATTTACCCACTCAGCAGTACGTCCCCAAATCACCAAGCTGCGCATCTGCAGTGACTAGCAAAATGGCTCTGCTGGCTCCTATGAGCACCATGGCCTCAAAAATGCATTTTGCAGCGACAAAAAGATGGCTGCACAATCTTGGCAAGCACATATTGGACAGGACAGAACAAGGGGGCACACTGAGGAAGCCTGCCAGTGTGTTCTTACATAAACAAAAGAAATTAGAGTGAAAAGGCAGCGCTGCTTTGCTGCCAGCCCAAAGTTTCATGGAAAAAGGGAATCATTCACATTTAAAAATGATGCCGCTCTGAAGCTCTTTTTCCTCTGATTCCTTATCACACTATTTTATTAATAAGACCTTGCCATGCTTATCCGCATTCACATTGTGCTTTGGCAAAACCAAGCATGACCACTGAATGACAGGCTCTGTCAAGCCAAATCTGAAAAAGGTCCAAAGAAACTTAATTTTCCGCCGCACAGGAAAAGCTTCACTTTTTGAGCTACAAAGTGTCAAATATCAGTAATTCAAAGAAACTCCAGCTCTGGCCTATGTCAATCTCAGTGCAGAAACTAACTATGGCTGCCAAACAATATTGGCAAGGCAGATGGAGAAAAAAAACAAATTTGAAATCTAAATCCCATCAACATTTGCTCCACATGTGTCAAAATGCATTTTGCAAGCTAAAGAAAAAAAGGCCTGTTTTTAAAAAAGTAAAATGCTGAACAAAAACTTCTCCTTGCCTAGCAATGTGAAAGGGGATTGTGCTGTGAAGATACATGTATGACATGGATCTATTCAGCAGGTTTTCTTCCAATTCAGAGCCAAAAATAAATAAAATTAGATCAAACTGCAGTGGCTGCATGGGGGGATGTCAGCCCAGAAAGAGGTTTCTGATGAGAGGATACCAGAAACAAAAAGGAACCACCAGAAACTTCCAGGACACCCAAGTGATAATTGCTAGGTTTGACAGACTGTTGTCTGTGCTCCAGCCTAGTACAATAGAATTCTAGGACACTAATTCACACCTCCTCGTGATTTCCACCAGAAGATTCAATGAACATTTCCATGACAACCTTGGACTGAGGGGGTAGCTTGGCAAGCTATGCCCACATTTGGGGAACAATACAGCCCATCTATATCCAGAGACTATTTTATAAATAAACTTTGAAGACTTTTATCTCTGCAGCAGGAATGTGAAAATTTCACAGTTTAAATGTGATTGTGTGGTTTATAATTTAAGACATTGTAGCATTCACTGACCCCTTGGGAATAGAGATGGCAGAGATGTATAAAGTTATAGAATGTTAAGTAATATAATTCTCACTGAAAATCATGAAAAACTGGTAGAAGGGTGAAACAAGGTCCCACAACCGTGAGGATTGGACTGCTGTGCTCTACATAAAACATATAATCTGCCCATGTGAATTATTACCGTGCCACAACTGTAAAAATGTGTAAAATCTGTATTGACTGATTTTGGCAAAAAGGACTGTGAGAAGCCTTTGTACATCGTAAAGTACAACCCCTAAACTGAGTCACATCCTAGAGGACGCAACCAACATTGATTGTCCAATCCAGTTGTTTAGAGGCATGCTTAGCTTAGCCTGCCCCACCATATAGTCTATGATGTCACTATGCATTATAAGTAAGAGCCCCTAGCAGAACTCTAGACACCCACTCCTGAATTCTTGTGCTGTGTCCCTGATCTCCATTCATTTTGCTGATTCCAGATTTTCCCTACAAGGCCAAAGCATTGCTTACCCTACTCCAGAGCCCACTCAAAATCCAAGCATAGCTGATTCCTACTCCAGCAAGTCCATTGATCCAGAAAAAAACCCTAATATCCCATTAACAGCGGAAACCAGTGATATCTTTTGCATCCTGAAATCAGACCGGCTTGCGGGCCACTAACTGCATGCCCGCTGCAATCCTGCCATCCAGATGACCTTTAGTATCCAGTGACCAGAATTTCTCAGCTGTCCTTGCCCTCCGGTGACCAGAAATGCCCAGCTGTTTGCTATAAGGCGCGCATGCCATGTGGTGACCAGACCCCGTTGACTGTCCAAAATCCCAGGTTCAAAAGTGGACTGTGAGTATCCCGCATCCCATAACCCATAGTCTACCCCATCTTGACCCTTGGTCCTTATCCCACGCTCTAAGCAGTCAGATTTATACCCTGGTAACTTGTTGAAACTGTTAGAATTATCTGTGTACCTGTCCTTGACTTTCTAAAGTGTTAGCGCCATCTCTTTTATTAATTTTGTCTTGTGTAAATTATAAGCCTTAGTTATATTTTGAATAGTCAAACTAATTTCCAGTTAAGGTTGAGCACTGGGGTGACCAGGGTTGACCTCACAAATCAACCATGGAGCTTACTGTGTTCTTCTTTAACAATATAGTCTAGATAATTTAGTTTAAGTCAAATTTGCCTTTCTTTCAAAACCGATTTTCTCACTTTTAACTGCTCTATTTTCCTAAAAACGAACCTCACTCCACCTTCCAAATCTCTCTCAATTCACCAGCTAGAGACCAATTTTCACCTCTATATTGTCCCTGTGGTATACATCTTTCCCCCAGCCCAAAAACCGCACTGCAAATCAGAGTATTTCACCCGTTTTCTATAGAAACCGTTTATGGCATTTTAAACGGGAATTAGGTAAATTGCAAGTTTTCCAACGTGTCATCTGGCTGCAGCATGCTCTAAACTTTCCACTAATTTTTTGAATAGTATGCCTCTTGCTGATCCATTGCCTTGTGATTACCAGTGATATAACATACATGCTATTGTGATAAAACATATGGATATTATAATTTAAACATGCATTAATTAATTATTTGTTGGAATTTGAGTGTTATTTTAGGCCTTTGCAAAGGGCTGAGGGAACATTGCAGGGGGAAATCCTAACTTGGGCTCTATCTTTCCTAATTCAAAAAGTGCTCCTATTCATTTGTGTTGTGTACATGTTCTACTAGAAGGTTAACCAAGTGCCTTGCTCACATTTCTATTGTTATTATCACCCCATTGGTGATTGCTGCTCATATAAAAAATTGTATGATTTTTTTTATTTGAAAAATAAATGAAATATTGTATTTTCACCAACCGGCCTGGTTCCTGGTCCATTGTGACCCGAGGTGTTTGAAAAAGAGTATGTGATATGAGTTGTGTACCATCTCAAATACAATTTGCATAAAATAAAGAAAAAGGCATCTCAGTTGTGCGCTACATCCTAGGCTGAGACCAAGGTGTGTGTTGCCCGATTGAAATCCTTAACAAACTACAGACAAGGAACACCTACATCTCACTGTCATATTGATCTCCCTCGAACACAATGGGCCTCATTACGACCCTGCCAGTCCCGAAACAACAGTGGTGGTAAAAACCCCATCACCATTGTTTCCGGACCGGCTAATTCAGAGTCCTGCAGGCGGGAGGTGTCACTCCGGCCAGGTCTGACCTGGCGGGATTAACACCACCCGCCTGCAGGCGGACATGGAAACACCAGCTCTGTCATAGACGGAACTGGTGTTTCCATGGTCCCCATCACCATGGAGTCCTATTGCACTCCATGGTAATGGGGATTTACAGAATTCCGCCTCCAGAATTACCGAGTCACCGGGGGTGTAATGCCCCGATGATTCCGGCAATCATGGAGGCGGAATGGCATTACGGGTCCGGAGGCAGCCTGCTGGTTTTTCCGGCACGGCTACCGCCGGACTTGTAATGAAGCCCAATGTCTAGTTCCACAACCAAAGCTGTACAGGGAAGGAAGTGAAAGCATATGCTAGGTGGCTTCAAGTGAAAAGGATATGCAGTACCTCCTTACCAACATAAGCATCCCATCTGAAGGAGACATCCAGGCAATAAAGAATGCACCCTACAATTCTCAGTGAAGATTACGTGCCTTTATTATGTTATGATGCTACCTTAGATCTGTTTAAATCAAATGTAGTCTCTCTGGAATATGAAGCCAATCAAGGAGTGTGCCTTTGAAATGCATTGCACAATTAATCTGGAAATCGTGGGCTTGACCAACTTTAGTTCAGGTGAAGCACCACGTTGAGTAACAAAAAGATTTTCTGACCTGCAAAAGGGTCATGCCCTCTCTAAATAAATCTTTAACGTCATGTCCACATCCAAACTATGCAGAGCCTCTTCTACTGGCAAACTATTCGATCGAAGCTGAAAAGCAGCCAGGTAAATATCCAACTTCAAATGGAAGCCAAAAAGGAATTTTCCTTACAACCACCTCTTCAATATGAGGAGAAATGTCTCAGGAAGCCATGGGATAGCATTAAGGTATTTAGAACAGATGTAAAATACAATTGAGCTGGAGGATTTCTGACTAGGGGATGAAGATGAAGCAGACCATCAAAATGGGATTTAATGGCATAACTCTGCAAAGAGGGTAAGTACCCTTGCCCAGGTATGCCGAAATAGCAAAGCGATCGAGTTTTCATAAGTCAATGTTCATGCCATTGCAGGGCAAATATCACATAGAAACATGCTATTGTCTATGGACCTTGTCAACAGGGTGACATTCTTCCAGAGAATAATCAACATGCCTGTACTTGCCTTAATATTCTTTCCTGTTTGAATCATTTGTGGCCGTGCATATTCTCTAAATATTAGACCGGGAAATTCTCTCTCGAGTATACTGCTTCCGCAGGTACCACACTCTCAAGTAGTGGAGTTGAAAGACAGGTGGAGGACCAAACTGCTGCAGCCATTTTGGGGCGAGGAGAATCACTGTAGAATTCCCCTAAGCCTGAACTTCTAAGGAAACTTGATTGCTCCATGATATGATGCGATGTGGCATTCATAACGCGCCTGTACACAAGTGTTTCTAGGTGCGACAAGACAATGAGGGGGAAACAAAGGGACAACAAAATAACGATATTACTAGGTCTTGTGCCATTCAGTTGGTGCAAGTGTGGGGAAGACAGAAGGGCAGACGTGACGGAGGGGAAGGGGAAGTGCAATTAACTCACAAGTGCAGCCAACGGGTAGCTCATAAGTTCAGAGAGAAGGGACTGTAGGGTTGCAGATACAGTCCCTTAAGTGCTGGGGAGCTTGGAAGCAGTGCGAGGGCAACAGGACATGCAGGATCCTGGGCCCAAATTCAGAGGGTGACCAGGTGACCAGTAAGTGGAGCAGTCAGGTGCATCAGCAGGGCAGAGAAATAGAGAAGGCGGAAGCAAAAATAAAGGTATTGAGTTGCGTCCGGAACCGGAGGTGGTTCTGCTCAAGTTTGAGAGAGGCAGGGAGGCTATTCCAGAGGGAGGCCCCAGCCAAGGAGATAGATCTGCCCCCAGGCCTTTTCTTGTAGAAGCATCTGACCCTCAGAGAGTTGGAGGTGAATGAGCAGGGTGCTTGAGAAGGAAGATATTTTGGAAGAGAAAGTGAGAGGTAGAGCGGCACTAGGCCCCAGAAAGCTTTGTTTATGATGCAGAGGTCTTGAAGTTGATCCTTGCAGCCACGGGGAGCCAGTGAAGAGATTTCAGAGCTGGAGAGATACGATCCCTGGGCCAAGGGCCAAGGACAAGTCTTGCAGTCCTGTTGTGGATAAGTTGTAAAGATCGAAAGGTAGAGGCAGGAAGAATTAGAAAGAGGCTTTTGCAATATTCCAGCCTAGAGAGGACCAGAGCTCTGAAGACAGTGAGCTTCTGAGGGGAAAGTGAGAGAAGGAAGAATACCTCTTAAGAGGTGCAGCTGAAAGTTTGACTTCTTAGAGACATCAGTGTTGTGAGGCGAGAAGGAGAGGGTGGAGTCAAAGATTAAACCAAAGTTCTAAGCCTCACAGAATGGACCAGGAAGAGGGCCCAGAGTAGATGGCCAGAGAGAGAAAGAGGAAAGGAGGGAGTGGGTTTTCCACTGAGGAGGATCTCAGTCTTACTGGAATTAAGGCTGAGATCATTGGCTGCACACCATTCTTGAATTGCAGCCAGACAGTCTGGTATGAGAGAAGAAGCTAAGCTGGCTGAGGGGAGCCTGAAAGAGAGCTGAGTGTCATCCGCATAACATTGAAAATTGCAGCAGAAAGTAGCGATGCGGTAGGCAAGGGGTGTCAGGTAGTGGTTGAACAGTCAGGGAGAGAGGTTAGACCCTTGGGGAATGCCACAAGCGGAGAGAGAGATAGAAGAGAGGAAAGACCCCAGTTGGACCTGAGAAGGTCGGTCGGTGATAAAGGAGGTCAACCAGGCCCTGATCAATAATACCAAGGTTGTCGCGGAGGCGTTTGAGCAGGATGGAATGGTTTACAATGTCAAAAGCAGAGAATAGATTGAGGAGAATGAGGAAAGAAGGGAGATTAGAGTCAAGATTGGAGAGCAAGTCTTCACGGGTGTTCAGGAGAGCGGGTTCTGTGCTTCTGGCAGCTCTGAAGCCAGACTGGTGGTCATGGAGGAAACCAACAGATTCAGTATGTAGATTAAGCTGGGAGATGGCCAGCTTTTCCAAGAGTTTGCCCAGGAAAGGAGTGATGGAGATTGGGCGATAGTCATAGAGGAAGGATCGGCCCATGGCTTCTATGGAATGGTGTGCACAAGCGAGTGCTTAAGGCAGGAGGGGAAAGTTCCAGTGGCAAAGGAGTGATTGCAGAAATCGGCCAATGCGGGAGAATGGAATCTCAAACTTCCCCATCCATGACGCGCAAGACCAGCACTTCTTTTTCTGACATGCAAAAAATAGATCTGGCTAAAGGTACCCAACTGCCCACAAATGTCCACAACTTCCGCATGGAGGATTTTCCAATCACAAGAGGGGAATTATGAAGACAACCAAGTCTTTCTGCCTTTTTGTTGATGCGAAGAGGACAAAAAACATTTTTACATAACTCAAGGGCTTGGTAATTCTGCTATGAAAAGTATCACTATCATTTATGTAAACTCACTATTACCAACAAGTACCCAACCATCTTTTGTTAGGTAGACCAATTTCAGAACACAAACTTTCCAGGAACCATGATTTATTCGCAAATCTTTGTAATAAAATGCATGAATACTAGGCTGAAGTAATACTATCACAGAGATTGAAATATGAACATAAATATAAAAAAACAATAACAACAATAAAACCATTTCACCATTAAGATAAAATGCTTGGGATTTATGATCAAGATGTACATGGATTCACACTGGAAAAGAAACATGGCACCCGGAGCAAAGGCTAATCTTGTATTACACCTTCCCTTTCCAATAATCAATCCTCTCTAGTCTGCACATTGCATACTAGACCAGATGAAAATGAACAACATATGTTTCGACACCCCACTGAAGAGTACCCTTTTGACTTCACCTTCCCTTCATCAGGACAATAGGGACTGAGCCAATATTCCAGTAACTCTGAGAATTCTTGTCCAACAATAGGACATTCTAATTAACATAACCTGCTTCAGTATGTATCTTATCTCGTAGGAGATTGCTGGTGATTTTCTATAAAACAGTCACAATATAGCAGGGAGTCAATGAGAAACTGCCTTCATGATGATGAAATCCTGAACGTGAAACATAAACTGCCTCTGCTGTTTTCGCAATCTTTAACAGTAGCACTGACGCGCAAGTCAAATTTCTTGTTAATCTATAACATAATGTATCTGAAGGTACATTTTATGCTATAGTAGCCATGGCAGGTGGGACCTAGTTATTTATTAGTGAAGAGGGAAAAGGTCCAATTTTTGCTTTCCTGTTTGTTGCAACGTGGACAATGCCCACAGCCAAATGATATGGCCGGCGAGATATAATTATTTATTAGTGAGGGGGATATGGGCCACGGTTGTAGGCCAGTGGGTCACGGTCGTAGGCAGGTGGTCATGGTCTTTTATCCTAATTGTTGTAATGTGGACAGTAGCCATGGCCGACGGTCATGGCCAGGGGTATCTAGTTATTTACTACTGAGGGGAATTTTGGCCACAGTCTTTGATCACAATTGCTGCAGAATGGACACTGGACAAAGCCGTGCTAGTCAAGATTTAGCATTCCAAAAGCATTGTAATTCACTGGAAAATGTTCATGATGCCCCATTTGCGCTATGTAAAACTAAATAAGCTACCATGTCTATTCCCATCATCAACGCTAGCAATGCCACTGTAAAGCACATTTGTATGATGCCAATGTCCATAATATCTGGAAGCACTGCTACTGTCAAGCACATGTGCACGATGTCTGTCATGAAATTATATATGCTGGCGCAACCACTATAAAAACATTTCCAAGCTAGATGTTTAGCAATTTCCACCAGCAGGCCACTGTAAGAACATACTTCCATGCACACTGTGTCCATTAGATGCCAGCATGCCACAGCAAGGACATATTCATGCTAGATGTGCTCAATACATGCCAATATATTTACACTGTAAAACATTTTCATGCAATCTGTGCTAAACATATGCCTGTGTTGTCACTGTGAAACATGTCCCTGTGTTATATGCCAAATATATGCCATTAGATGCACTGTAAGATCACATTTTAACGTTGCCTGTGCCCATTATATGCTGATTTTTGTCAGTGTAAGAGAAATCTTTCTAGCTGGTTGCACTAAATATTTGCCAGCATGCCACTTTAAGAACACACTTTCATGCTGACTGTGCCCAATGTATTCACATCCAGGCCAAGATTTCTAGATTTGCATCTGCCACCCGCTGCCCTCTTGGCAAGCCTGACTTCACATGCCCAGATGTGTCCCTTCCCTCCAAGCCACAGACAACATCACGTGCCCACATTCAGACTCACCATGGCAGGAACTGCCACACATGCCCAGGGTTTCTAGTATGAAATGGGTCTCTTGCTCACCCATTATGCCCTGACTTCACTCCACCACCACAATGGCAGCGTCATCTCAATACACACCTACTGTCTCTCTTACTCCTTTGAACTCACCCTCATTTGAAGGGTGTCAGTCTCTATGGAATCGTATTCACCTGCCAAACAAATCAAATGGCCCACCGTAGACTTCAAAGAGTTCTGTTATCAAGTGGATCTTCATACAAATATGATCCCCAGTTTACTTAAACAGTATCACCCCTAAACAAATAAATTAAAAAAACTTCGCTGCACAGCTGCTCAGTGTGCAGGTGGGTACTATAAAAAGCATGCGCACTCACACAGCAAAGCAGCAATTGCAGATGATAGGCATAATGTGTTCATGCATAATTAAACAGACATTGACACCACTGGAAGCGAGCACTGTTTATTATGGGCACTGACACACAAGTCAAATCTCTATTTAACATGCCCACCTCTGATAATGTGAACAAGTGGTTTTGTTATATCTGTAACAAGGGGTATTTGGCAAATGAATGACACATCTTATGAATGATGTAAATAATGAATGATGACTACATTCTGACCATACGCCATGAAGAAGGCCTTGAAAAACACTGAATTGCTCGAAACACGAGCTGGTTTACGATTGGTTTAAAAACCGAATATATCTAATTTGAGCTTTACCATATCGTGAGTTAACTGCTCGTGTTCACAATTTACCAGGTGAAAAAAGATAAAATGTATCTTCAGATACCTTATGTTATAGATTAACAAGAGATTTGACTTGCGCGTCAGTGCACCGGTTAAAGATTGCGAAAACAGCAGAAGCAGTTTATGTTTCACGTTCAGGATTTCATCATCATGAAGGCAGTTTCTCAGTGACTCCCTGCTATATTGGAACAGTTTTATAGAAAATCACCAGCATTCTCCTACGAGATAAGATACATACTTCAGCAGTTTATGCTAATTAGAATGTCCTATTGTTGGACAAGAATTCTCAGAGTTACTGGAATATTGGCTCAGTCCCTATTGTCCTGATGAAGGGAAGGTGAATTCAAAAGGGTACTCTTCAGTGGGGTGTCGAAACATATGTTGTTCATTTTGATCTGGTCTAGTATGTAATGTGCAGACTAGAGAAGATTGATTATTTGAAAGGGAAGGTGTAATACATGATTAGCCTTTGCTACGGGCGCCATGTTTCTGTTAAAATATTTAGGCTAAGAGGCCATGGCTCATTGGCCTATGGCTACTGTCCATGTCGCAACAATAAAGTAAAAAGACCATGACCCCTGGCAAGTGGCCAATGCCCTTTTTTTTCACCCTTCTTTAATCTCCTTAATAGTCTCCTCTGAACATGGTCTGCAAAATATAATGCACTTTTTTTCTTATAGTAAAATGAATTATAATAGGCCGAAAACAACTTTCTGTTCAATGCTTAAAGGATAGTTCCGGGACGTTTTTTTTATTGTCCCTACGGTTCGGCCATGTGTTTTTAAGCATAAATCGGTAGATCGTAGAAAACTTTCCTATGGACCTTACCCGACTTTTCGTCCATTAACGCACTCGAAATCAGCCGCCATTTTCTGATAAACCTATCATTTCCCCCCATCGACCTGGCTCACCTGCGTTTGCGGCACTAAATCATATCCCCCGCCCCTGAAACAGACTTTATCAAAACATTCATATTCCCCGCCTCTATCCGTGACGTGACTGTGCTGCGTAGGCAAACGCGCCCAGGCGTCTTCTACGCGACTCCACACAGAACCCGGAAACCAACACAGATCAGCTCACAACACAGCGCGCCACAATTCGGAATATGAAACTGTACTTTTAAATCAAACCGCAAGATTGTAAATTTGGTAAAGTACATTTATTTGACATCAAATGTTTAGAGAATATTCAGCGATTTGCATTTTTCTTTGCTCTCGATCCAAAATAGTTCGTCTTGAGGCAAGCGATGTTCGTGTGCAGTACACAGGGTGTTGGTTTACGATAAAATAAGCTCTTCGGTCGCACTGATAATCGCATGGCTGTTCCAACAACGAGGCACTAGGCCACCACAACGGTATGTATGTTGCATCTAGCCGTTAGTACCGTGTAAGGGCATACTTGTACTTGGCGATCGTCCCATAAAATGGTCAGGGTGGTAACGTTGTTCACGCGGAGAAGCAACTGGCGGTTGTAAAAGCCATCCGCCGGTGTCTGGTACTCGTGACACAGACAATAATGAAGGATGTACCTGTTTTAAAAACAAAAAATGAAATTAGTCTCACCATCAGATCTTTATTAAAATTATTCATTTTATATATTAGGTCGGGAAATTATTTCATAGCTAGGACAGTGCAACTGGGTATTATACGTCATTTCCAGTAACCCACCCCCTCTCCTCTGCCTTTTTCAGAGCCGCCTGAGCGCCAGTGGACCACTTCGTCACTGATATGATATAATATGGCATTTGCAACGCGCCTATACACAAGTGTTTCAAGGCGTGGCGAGGCAGGGAGGGGGGGGAACAAGGAGAAGACAGACAACGATCCTACTAGGCTAGGTGTCATTCAGATCGTGCAAGTGCAGGGGTAGGGGGAAGGTAAAAGTGCAAGGGGAAGGGGAGGGGGGAAGTGGAGTACAAGGTAAGTAGCATAAAATAATAAATACATAGGGCCAGCTGGTGGCGAGTGCAAGGTAAGTGCAGAACAAGTGCTGGGAAGGGGGATACTGAAACAGTCCCCCAGTGCAGGGGTTGACAGGGAGGCAGTGCAGGTGGAGAGTGGAAGGTCCCAGGACCGAGGTCGCAGACAGTGGACCAGTTGTAGCAGGGGAGAGGGAGAGAGAAAGCAGAAGCAAAGAGGAAGGTTTTGAGGTGCTTCCGTAAAAGGAGATGGTTCTCCTCAAGATAGTGCGCGGTACAAAACAATATGCCACATAGAACGAACAAGTACAACTTAACCCGTCTTTAAAGCTACTGTATAGTAATTTAATTGCGGTATAAACTCATCTAAAGAGTTACTTACATTATATTTGCATTTTCCATTGTGTCTGTGCGTAGGGCAGCCCCGAAATACCACTCCTTCTATGCCGACGTTATTTCTTCTAATGAACGAACATTAAATGGCTACCGTTTCTGAAATTTTATTCATTATCGTTTCTTACGTTATTGCACCACACCCCCAAAAAGAAGTCTTTCGGGATGGTCCCGGCCTGTCAAGGTCAAATAACAATAGAACCTTATACTGAGTCGTGGGCCATTCCGGCACCCGAGCAAAAAATCAAAGCAGCTGACCTTCACTTTGAACGAGCACACATTCCTAGTTAGCTACATTCAGTGTAAGGCCATCTCACAGGACTTGAAATTTACACTCCATCTTTGCATTTTGTCTGCGTGCTTTGCAGCCCCAGAGAACCATAAATACGGAGACATTCTATATTTTTTGAAAAATGATTTATATTACTGTTTGGTTTAATTTAATGCGCAAATGAACAAGGTTGGATAGACACATTGCATGTACACTGAGCAATCACTTTTATTTACACAATACATAGCTACACATATTCAATGGGCCTGCGACATGAGGAGACTCCAGAGCAAAGTCACAGGTGACACCCGGGTGGTTCGCACTACTGCACGGTGAAGGGAGGGGCAAGGGTGGAGAGACACATTGCATGTACACTGAGCAATCACTTTTATTTACACATTACATAGATACACATATTCAATGGGCCTGCAACATGAGGAGACTCGAGAGAACAGACAATCAAATTACAATCATTTAAACCGTGATGTGTATTTCTCAATGAGCTCTGCTTTAGGTGGACATGGAACAGAGGCAATGTTGGGTGGCAATGCAGTTGTCCTCTGCACAGGTTCGTTCACAACTCCATGTATGTGCCTATCTAGGACATCAACAATAAGTCTCTCAATAAACTCATATTGCATATCCTCAAACACTGGTTTGATCACCCATTGTTTACTTCTTTTAGTGATGGCCTTATTGTAGCGAAGCGTCCCTAAAGTTCCGGTCGTCCTACTTTGTTGACGGCCAACCTTATGGTTATGTGCCAAGACCGCTAGAAGAATCCGATTTATCATGCCCTTCATGCCAAAATGCAATCGTTTTGGCCTGTACTTTAGGCACATATTGTGGAACACCTCCAAATCTCCTGTGTGGCAGAATTCCGTGAGTCCCCTCAAATCTCTTGTTATAGTTTTATCAAATACAATCTTTTCAATGGCTTTGTGAGTGGGTGATGAAGGAATCAACCACTTCTTCTTCCGTGCCTCCTCTGTGGACAAATGGCCATGTTCACAATTGTGGAAATGTTGGTTTGTGGTCCAGCGGTGAACGTTGCTACAGTGTAGCATTACTGACCGCCATTTTTCCAGTAGAATTTCCAACGACCCTCCACATGTTTTTGAGCTCCACCAAAGATGGTTGCTGATTGACTTGGACCACTGTGAAATACCTTGCATATCTTTTTTTTTACCTGCAGCCGACATTTTTTTATTGATTGTTTTTGCAAGATGCCATACGTCAAATTGGTGATTTATATTTTTGTACTCTTCTCTCATTGTCTTGGCAATTGAAACGTGTCTGTCCGTGGCTATCAGGTCGATCACCATTCCCCGCGATTGTAGTTCTTGCAATGATGCTACAAAGCCAACTTTCTCCATGGCCACTTAGGATGTACTTTGTGACACCTGCACGACCACCGAACTCACAATTTTCTTACTTTCCATGTCCTGAAAGTGGTAGGTGCAGTACTTGGCTGAAAATCCTGGGCTGTCGCACTGTCCATCACCGGCTAGCCTGAACCGTTTGCCCGCGAATGTACTATCAATAGACATTTTTTCCATTCTCCAAGCTTCGCTAATGGCTGGAAATAGATAATCGGTTTGGTATTTGTAGAACTGAGTTTTCGCAATGAAATGGATTCCCACAAACTGAAAGAAATACTCTAACTTTTTAAAACTTGAACCACTAAAAAGTGCGGCCGCTGCACAAAGTAGATTGCCTGCTGGCAGTTGCCCCAGCATGGGTTGTGCAGACCATGAGAAAGGATGATATTTTGTACAGGTGGCATGTATTTTAAGGTTAGTGCCTCGAATTGCACTAGTCACATTAATCAATGGCTCCCCACATACTTCCCCACCAACCGAATGCCCACATTTCATCCTAATAATAATATCAATCAAACAACTATCGAATACAATGAATTTGGCCTCTTTCCTTATACTGTCACTCTGCATCCCAGCTGGTTCGGCCTGTAACGTTGAGGACATGTCACTCACATGATAGGTAGAATCTCTGATATCGTCTTCCGCTATGTTCAGTGATATTGATGGTGTTTCATTGTCGTCCACTTCATTCTCTTCCATTGCAACATCTGTTCCTTCTCCGGCGATGGGTGAATAAAACAATTTCTTCAACTTTCTCGCGGTCTTAGTTTTTGCGGGTGTGGATTCTGTGAATTGATCTCCGACTGCATCCGAACTACCAGGAGGACATTCACTATCAATGGCTGGTGGTGGTATAGCTCCGTTGTCAATCACTTCATATTCTTCCCATTGGCACGATGCATCTCCAGTCTCAAGTCCCTGCCAAAAGGTTTGACAAGCAACATCTCTCGTTCGCTTCACTGTCTGTGTAGATCTAGTTCGTACACCCACTCGCAACTAGAGGACAGATTGGAAAAGGGATGTTCAGTTTAAACACAACTTACAGTATTGAACTATTAACAGTGAAAAACAACATAATATAGTGACCAGGACACTAACCTTCTTTTGCTTTCTTTTCTTTGAAACTTTCTTGCCTCGAACTTCAACATCAGGACGCTGTTGCTCCGACTCGTGTGTGCATGTCTCCACTTCCTCTTGCGCTGCAACGACTATATTTTCATGATAAGCACATCCATCACGCACTGACGCTCCATCGACTCCCTGAAACATAGAACTTTCATTAGTATGTATAATAATATTGAAAACACAAAATGTACTTGGGGACCAATACCCACGTACATCTCAATAGCAAAACACGAATGAACGCTTTGTGTAGAACATTCAAACGACAATTATTCACGCATTGTTGATCTAGTTAGATGGAACTGTCAAGATCCATACCTCGGGCTCCTCATAGACTTCCATTGATGATATTATTGAAGATGACGCTTCAGCAACTCCCTGAAACACAGTAATTGCATTAGTATGGTTTTCTATTTTGTTAAAAAGAACATAAACTTTGTGCAGGCGTCAACGGCTCATCTAAATAGACCTGCACAAATTATCAGTTGTCTAAAATAAATAATGGATATCTAAATATGATTCGATTTGCTCGATCGTTGGAAGTGTCACCACCCAGAGATCTGCATCAACTACTAGGGGTGATGTTCTTGTAGAAGAAGCTCCGTCATCTCCCTGAAACATAGTACTTGCGTTAATAAAGAAGGAAGTATAGCGGATGTAATCACGTCATATGATTTCGCTTGATCGAACTGTCAGTATCCATACCTCGAAATGCATAAGAACATCAAGGGACGCTGTAACTGTGGTGCACACTTCTGCAAGCTGTTGCGCCGACCCGTAACTGCATGCTCCCCCTTCTTCTTGGACTAATGCTCCATCGACTCCCTGAAACATAGGACTTTCATTAGTAATGAACACAATATTGAAAAAAGAAGACATATAGGAGGGCGACGACAGAAGGACATATCAATGGCTAAAAACGAAAGAAACATTGTGTGTAACAATCACGCTACAAGAATGCAAGATCTGATGATCTCCATCGATGGAACTGTCCGGAAACGTACCTCGAGCATCTGAGTGACATCAACGGTTGTCGTCAATGCGTTGGACTCCTCAGCATCTCCCTGAAAGACAGTACTTGCATTATTTTGGATAACAATAATTATAACTGAAAACAAAGACTAGAGGACGAGTACAAGGGTGTACCATTAGGTAAAATAATTACACGATAAATTAAAACTATTGATTTACATGTCTAAAACAAGTCAGTGGCAGAATAGCTAAGTAAGATTACCCGATAGGCGCTTGAAGTGGCTGATGACTGCAATAACGACACGGATGGAGAATCTTCCGCCTTCATATTGAGTGGATACATAAATGGGGAAATTATTGTTAGCTAATGCTACACACTACCGCAAGGCCGAGAGCTAAATACGTAAACTTGACTCACCAGTGGAGGGATGTGGACGAATAGAGTGGGAATAGCGGTTGAGAGCAATTTTCGCTTCGCTCGCGGTGTGTTCTTCTTTATTAGCAATGATGTGGAGTACATGTCTGAGCTAAAGTGCCTGCTGCAGATGCGGTATCGATCACCCCTCTTGTCCGCAAAGACTTCTAGGACTCTACTTTCAAGCTCAGACGGTGGATATCCGCAATATCGGACCCATTCTCTTATCTGATCTATTGTCTTAGGGAAAACATGCATTATAGTACCTTCAGATTTTTTATGGGTCTTCGAAGGGCAACCGCCAATGGAACAGGCAGGCATTGTGGAAAGTTCTGAAAAGTAAAGATCAACAATTCTATATGAATACCAATGTGTTAAAAAATTAAATGACACATAAAAGGTTCAATGCAAGGTTCGTTTTGGTTCTTGGAACTATACACGTTATTCACATGCGGATAAGTATTTGAATAACTTTAAAAAAATAGAAAAATAATTTGACTAAACTCAGAACATGTGACTAGTTCCTTGCATGTACTGTCTTGAACGAAAAGAAATTGGACGCAAAATGATTATGGTACATGGCCTTACCTTGACGAACAAACAGTTAGATGCAGGGATCCGAGTAGTTTCTTGTCGTAGAACAGGGAGCAGTTCACAGGTTGCAAACTGACGAGTTTGCTCGAAGTGGTCACGGAAGTTCACAGAGACGAAGAGCAGATAACCAGCACCTTCACGGGTTGACTAGCAAAGCGCAAAGAAGTTCTCATTAGAAATATGAAGTGGGTTATAAAGAATTCGAAACAGGGGTCTGTTTGTGAATGAATGACGTGTATATGTCGTGGCATTATGCGGTTTGCAGGGGGGCGTCCAGCGTGAGGGGGGATGCTTGGCAGGAGACACGGGGTCTGGAGGTAGACATGGGAACAACAACCCATGCTCTATAGACCACTTTGAAGTGTACATGGTCTTTGGCACCTCTTGGCCTTTATCGCTCCCTGACAGCTCCACTTGCAAGCACAAGTACCCCGGTGCGAACTGCCTATGATAGGGCGGGGGGGTGGATTGGGGCGGTGGTCGTGCAGACAAGACACAGGAAGACTTGTGAATGGAGACACACTTATGTGGATTACAGGGGGGCGTCCAGCGTGAGCGGGGATGCTTGGCAGGAGACACGGGGTCTGGAGGTAGACATGGGAACAACAACCCATGCTCTATAGACCACTTTGAAGTGTACATGGTCTTTGGCACCTCTTGGCCTTTATCGCTCCCTGACAGCTCCACTTGCCAGCGCAAGTACCCCGGTGCGAACTGCCTTTGATAGGGCGGGGGGTGGATTGGGGCGGTGGTCGTGCAGACAAGACTCGTTTGACGCAGGGCCTCACCAAGGAGAGGCCATCTAACTGCATGTAAGAGGCAGGCTGCAGGATCTAGTACATGGAAGGCAGGGGGGTGAGTTTATAAATACCTCACCCTCCCAGGAGAATATCTGGGTGCAGTTCACCCTGGAGACCCTGGATGCCTAGGCAGTTAGTCAGCAGCAGGCTGGCCTGTGGTGGCAAGGCGGCACGGGCCAGAGGGGGTCATCTCTGTACCCGGTGCCCAAAAGGATGATTTATTATGATCAACCATATTGATTATTTACCTATAACCATGTTTTGTATCAATAAAATCCAACGGCCTTTTATTGCCAACGCTTGAACAAAGTGGTGTGGTAAGTATTTTTGGGGGAGGAGGCAAGGCCGGGAGGCTTGATGCCAACCCGCAAAATAACATATGTATGTCTGCTGCATATGGGTTCAACGGTTATGTGGATTGAAGGTGGGCGGTCAGCGTGAGGGAGGATGCTGGCCGGAGACATGTGGTGTGACAAGACAAGGCACAGGAAGACTATTCAATGGAGACACACTAGATTCATTTAAAAAATCAAAACAACCATTGTTAAAATATATGTTGGGTTTTATTTTAGATCTTAATTTCAATTGAACATAAATAATAAACATTACACATTGTAAAGTTCCGGTTGCAGCACATCCAGGGAAAATCCGCGGTATTGTCCACTGTCGCTGGGGAAATGTTGTCTAATGGCAAGTACCGCACAGGCAGGTATTACTCTCCGAACGCGGTGTCCGAGCCTCCCGTGAAGCCACCAAGTGAAGCAACGATAGGCCACCAGCCTGTACCACCTGTGAAAATGAAAGATGCAAACTGTATTAAAATGACAAAACTTTCTTATCAATGTCGATTCAGGTAAAAAATGTCATTCTGCTTTGAAAAAAATTCTATCTAGAAAATGCACAATATGGAACCAATTTACATGCATTCGAATGATATGTAGATGTAATTTTATATGTGGGAGACGACCATGAAATAGTAGTGGCATCACTGACATCACAACCAGAGTATACTTACTCGTTACTCGGATTACGCGGACGAACAGTGCCGCGAAGTTCGTGCATAAGCACCATCATCATCCTCAACACGGTCCATGAGAGGCAGGCTTCCCTGAACTCTGGCAGCTCGGTGATGCATTGCGGACTTGGCTCGCCTTCCGAAATGTAGGCAAAGCACCCGGAATTTTCACGGCAGCAGCAGTTCTCCTCCTCAGTTGGCATTAGCTCGCACCGATTGCACGTGCACCAGGTGGAGACGCCGTCCATGCGACATGGTCCAGGCTCTTCATCCGTTGACTGGTCCTCCCAACTGCCGTCCGAATCCCCATCGTTTTCGCGTGCTTGCCTTTCCAGTAGTTCTTCCTCGGTGTACTCGGGCTCGTGCATATACGGCATTATTGTAGCCATTGTGTGGTAAAGAAAGTAAAATAATTTACAGAGATGGTACAGGTGTTCACAAGGCCTAGAAGCGGCGAAGGTAGCTGACCAGAGCACAGAAACGAGTCACAGAATACTCAAAGTAACACAGAGAGAGTAATGGAATCGAAAATCTGCTGCTGTGTGTTGTGAAACGGTGTGTTTATACTTATTGAGGAAAGAGGCGTCCTGCCATTTCCATGGCGACACTTCATTAGCTGAGGCGCAGCGATTGTTGACACGAAACGTGCTTTGGCGTTGGGAAATGGGCGGTACGCGTCTGCTGATGTCAGGCTCAGGGGCGGGGGATTTGATTTAGTGCAGCAAACGCAGGTGAGCCAGGTCGATGGGGGGAAATGATAGGATTATCAGAAAATGGCGGCTGATTTCGAGTGCGTTAATGGACGAAAAGTCGGGTAAGGTCCATAGGAAAGTTTTCTACGATCTACCGATTTATGCTTAAAAAGACATGGCCGAACCGTAGGGACAATAAAAAAAAAGTCCCGGAACTATCCTTTAATAACTATTGAACCATTGGACGATTTTAACTCAAAATGTCCAGTTTCGGGACGACATTGGCACTGGAACATATCACTCAGGTCCATCGTGTAGGTCAATAGATAATAGCAATAGCATTTTGGGAACAGTCAATGCAAATTGGTTTAATCTGAACTATAGGGCTGCAATCACAGGTTAGCATCTCTATTGCTGAACAAAATGCTATGCAAAATGCTTTGCAAAGAAGAGTGTTGTTTCATGAAGTTTTTCACATTCTCTTATCTTAATCCACAACAAGTTTCCTTCCTTGAATTTGGCATTCCTATTTGCAGACTAACAAAAAAGCATTTCTAATGTGTTTATCCAATTATTTTACTGCATTGCCTTTGGAAGATATGCACTCTCTGCTATGCTAATTTCTCCTCTAAAAGTGAACCACACCTGGACAACGACTCCCTTATCATTCACTGTGCTTGCTGGGGCTGCAGGGCGTTGTAGTCCAAAATATCTGTAGAGTCAAATATTTAACAATCAAGTGATAAAGATTGTACGGACCAGAAAAATTGTTTTCCATGTGCCAATGGGTAACTGAAAGCGCAAGCCACACAGGGGTGACAACAAAGCATGACGCATTGCTTCAGTACCAAAGCACTTTAGTCCTGTGTACCTATTTGGAAGATGTAACAAGCGCTGACAATTACAGCAGTTTTGGCTTTTGTGTAGGCATGGGAAAGGCATGTGCCAGGCACTGCTGTGTGATTTTAACTGGCCATCAATGGTAGTAGCTGCAAAATGCTGCAAGTCCCTGGGCATAAAATAGCATTGCCTGGCAAATGCTGAATACTTATTCACAAGCCACAACTGTTGGCTATGCCAGTGCTTGTTTTTAACAGGACTTCAGTAAAGGACATGAATAGTTCTTATAAATCGAGTGGTTGAAGGCAAACCTGATTAAGACATTTTTGTTACACCAGTAGCGTGTTTACAGATCCAACTGAGTCAGCACTACGACTGCTTTGAAAAAACACTGGTAGGCAATTCAAGTGCACCGTTTGATGGTAAGGCTTGATAGATTTAGCTCAAAGAGATCCTAGGATCCTAGTGCTTTGGGTGGGGAGGGCCAGGAAGTGAGTGGCCACAGGGATTAGTATGGCCATTGGCGGCTAAAGAACCAAACCACACCTACAAGCTTTGTGTCCCTCCTCATATGCCATTTCTCTTTAGCTCAGCGCCTTATGTTTTTTCTCTCCAGAGGATCCTGAACAGGCAGTGATAGAGTGCACACCTGGCTCCTGCATATTCATCAGGGGCCTGCCCGCACAGCCAATCCCCTCACAATGTGCAGGTGAACCAGGAAAGCTGCACGAGGATAATTTAGACTTTCATGTATTTAAACTGTAAAACGTCAGCTGATGTTATTGTTCTGATAAGAGAGACAGGAATGGATATATAGAGCTGTAGAAGCAATTTAAATTGTCTAATGGTAACTCTGCTGCTTCCCCACTGGTAGAGTAAGGTGGGCTATTCCAGGGCAAACACATAACTGAAGGCAGACTACACAAACCTGGGAGCTTGAACACTGGGCACAGAAAGGGGGTTACTATGCAGAGAGAAGAAGCAGGGTTCTCACTTACTCAGGTCTTTCTGGCGAGACTTCACGGTAAACTCTGGAATGCCGTCACGGCCATGGCGGGTCATCCTGTTGTCAAGGAGGTACTTGGGGCCAGGGCTACACGAGGGGCCCAGCACTGAAACAGAAAAAGAGGCAGCTCCTAAATTGCTTCCAAATTAGCAGGGCGGGTACGTTTATTTCTCATATTTAATGTATTTCAACATTATCTGTATGGCGCTTTCATCAACTCACTAGAGAGATGCACTCCTGATTTTGCAGAATGACTAACCCATATACAAATAATGTCCACTTGCATTCATTCTATGTACCTTTTTGTCATACATGTTCAATCTGGATTTAGTCGAAATGCCGATTGGAGTTTGCCCTAATGTGGTTATACCCACGAGCCAAACTCCGGATTCAAACTTTTTTGGCTTGGGCCTCCCCCTGAGCAAAATGTAGGCAGGCCGGTCCACCCCAAAAATGCCTTAATGGACAGTATGTACAAATGGATATGAACCAGTCCCTGGGCTCCCCCACCTGCTCCCATCACAGTCGCCTGGCTCCCTCATCCCACTCCTACCCAGTCCCTGGGCTCTCCCCACCCCACCACAGTCCCTGGGCTACCCCCACACCTTCCCCAACACAGTCCGAGGTCCAGTGGTAGCTGATGAATTTTTAATTGGAGGGGCATAAATATTTAACACAAAAATGCCATAGCGACCGACCGCAGCGAGGGAGCCCACATTAATCAATTGGGCCTCGTGGGAGGATTTCCGCCTGTGATTTTTAAAAACATACTGCATTAAAATATTGCATTTAAGAGCATACTTTACAAAAAAAATAGTAAAAAGCCAAACAGTTTTCAATTGGCACTGGGGTTGGCCAAGGGGGAAAGCATGTTTTTTTTGACTGGACATCTATGATAGATATCCAGTAAAAAAAAAAAAAGACTATCCCTGTCCCCTGGCGCCTTAGAAGGAAAGCTCATTTTGGCAGGTGGGTAGGGGGATTGTGCAACAAAGGCATTTTTAAAATGCCTTTGTTGTACAACCATCCTTCCCCCCTTTACCCCCACGCACCAAAATCAGCTCAACAGACCAAAACAAACACACACGCTCATTCACACAGCAATAACTCCATCATTCATACGAGCACCCATCTCCATAAGACCCTCATACCACAAGCATACACGAATCCATACACATATTGAAATAAAAAATAAATGAATATAAACGTACCTTCTGCAGGGGCCTGCGCGTGGGTACTTAAATGCCCCGCTCCAGGTTGCTCTGTCCGTATGTACGAGGAGGCGCAGGAGCTCCCCCTCGCACATACAGACATGCAGTGCCCCAGCCAGCATTTCCGATGAGCTATGCAAGGCTGGCGAAGCAAAATGCCCCCAGCGTTGTATGGCTCAGTGAGCATGTGAGGCTGGGGAACTGAACTGTCAAAGGGAAACATGGTTTCCCTTTGACAGTTCAGCCTACCCAGGAGCACTCCGTCAGCTGGAAAAAGCAGCAGAGGGAGTATTCAGTGTTTCACTGGGCTGGCTCCTCCATAATGGGACTGGGGGCCACTGGGTGGGCGCCCCCTCGCCCATTACGGTTGAGCCGCTAGGCTCGGACTGGCCTATAGGTCGATGCCCGTACCAAAAATACAAAATTCTAGCATAGGCCAGTCAAAATGGGCCACTTTTTTGGCCAATGTGGCCCAGTTCGATGAGTTACTTCACTACGCAACTAGTAGTTTTGACTATTGTTGCTGAATAAATAATCTTTAAATATCACAATTTGCTTACATTTTAACAAAAAACACACACTTGGGTACTATTCAAACAGTCTGTGACTAAAGGAATGACTATCAATTTGCAACTGTAGGCCACTTTTTCATTTTTCATTGGTGCCTGACACAGTTTTATGGTCCAGTCCGACCATCTGAGCCACCCCTGCCTATTTCCTCCAATCGAGAAAACCCCCCTTTTTAATCTTTTTTTATTGATTTTTTTACATTCCATGCTGGGTTCTCACGTCCCCTCTGGGATTCGGCTGCGCCTCCCTAGGGGGGCGAGGGGGTGCGCCCCACAGTTTAACGTCCTCTACTTTAATGAGTGTTTGCACTATACTACTCCAGAGAGAGAGCGAGTGTGTGTACATGTGTATATATATATATATATATATATATATATGTGTATGTAAATTCAGTAAAAAAACGTTGTTAAAGGGACGTTATGGTTAAATTGCGCGACTAAAAACCTATGAAAATCAGTGAAAAAACTTTGTTAAAGGGACGTTATGGTTCCAAGTAAAACCGAAAAACCCTTGAAATTCGCCAGTTATGGTAAGCTAAGCAACCATAACTCGCGCCACCACCATGCACTGCTAAGCCTAACACCCAGGACATCAAAGATGACATCACAAATGTCATTGATGACATCACTGGTGACATCACATGTCTGACACCCCCTTTTTTCCTTTCCTGACATATCTAGGCCACATGATTTTCTTCAGTAACAGTCAGGAACTAAAAATTGTAAATGTACCATATTTGTAGACTTATCCTTCAAGTATGTTCTTACAATAATTCCCTTATGGTCCAGTCATATCATATGAAACATATACATAGGGGCAGACACAACCTTGAAAGACAGCAATCCTTTTTGTGCATTAAAATTATCAGTAGAGTTATCAGCACTTTCTGATAGTTTTGATGTTTTTTTATTACTGTACTTTCCCTGTATATGCTCATATTTTTATATGTTGTACTCACACTATTTTCCTTAGGGTCCAGACACATCATGTGATAAATATAGATAGGGTAAGTAACAGCTTTGAAACAGAGCAATCATTTATCTGCATAAAGGTAATCAGTTAGGTTATGAACACTTTCTGCTACTATTGCTGTTTATTTCTTACTTCAATTCCCTTGTATATATTCATATTTGTATGTGGTGTTGTCTCTTTGTGATTTCTCTATAATAATGCAATTATGTAGTAAGTGGGTTTTATTACCTACTTATCACAAGTTTCACTGTACGCAAAACTCTAATATGAAAAGTTATCATTTCATTATTTAACATGGCAAGCTTATGAATATTGCACCTCCATCATGTATGCTGCACACAATGCCTATGTTTCTACAGGAGTACCTTAGTATACTGGATTGAAGTTAATAATAGAATGCTATTTATATCATTGCATAGCTTAATGCAATGATTAGCACTTGATATTTATTCCAATCTTTGACACTTTTTTTAAACATTACACTAAGAATCCGTTGTGCAGACTTTCATGAAAGGTAAATGCACATGTGATGTCATCAGTGATGTCATCAATGACATTTGTGATGTCATCTTTGATGTCCTGGGTGTTAGGTTTAGCAGTGCACGGTGGTGGCGCGAGTTATGGTTGCTTAGCTTACCATAACTGCCGAATTTCAAGGGTTTTTCGGTTTTACTTGGAACCATAACGTCCCTTTAACAAAGTTTTTTCACTGAATTTCATAGGTTTTTAGTGGCGCAACTTAACCATAACGCCCCTTTAACAACGTTTTTTCACAAAATTTCATAGGTTTTTAATAGCGTAACTATCATAACGTCCCTTTAACAAAGTTTTTTCACTGAATTTCATTGGTTTCTATTAGTGCAATTTTACCATAACGTCCCTTTAACAAAGATTTTTAATTGATTTTCATAGGTTTTTATTAGTGCAACTTAACCATAACGTCCCTTTAACAACGTTTTTTCATTGAATTTCATAGTTTTTTATTAGTGCAAAGTAACCATAACCTCCTTTTCAATGGAGGAAGACCACTAGCATCCTAGGTTCTCAAAGTGGGAACCCGGGAAGTTAAAAAAAAGATTTTTCTTCCCAAACCGGAACACCTGCGGCGTCCCGGTGTAGGAAGGAAAATCTTTTACCAAGATGGACACCATGGAAAGGGAAGGCGGGGTGTATAAAGAGAACACAACAGGGCATGGGTAGGGGGGACCACGAGGGAGACACGGGGCATGAGAGGGGGGGTGGGGGGTAACAGGAGAGAGACACGGGGCATGAGCGGGGGGTGGGGGTAACAGGAGGGAGACACGGGGCATGAGCGGGGGGGTGGGGGGCAACAGCAGGGAGACATGGGGCATGAGTGGGGGTGGGGGGCAACAGCAGGGAGACACGGGGCATGAGCGGGGGGTGGGGGGCAACAGCAGGGAGACATGGGGCATGAGCAGGGGGTGGGGGCAACAGCAAGGAGACACGGGGCATGAGCGGGGGGTAACAGGAGAGAGACACGGGGCATGAGCGGGGGTGGGGGCAACAGCAGGGAGACACGGGGCATGAGCGGGGGTGGGGGGAACACGAGGGAGACACGGGCATGAGCGGGGGTGGGGGGCAACAGCAGGGAGACAAGGGGCATGAGCGGCGGGTGGGGGGTAACAGAAGAGAGACACTGGGCATGAGCGGGGGGTGGGCGCAAAAGGAGGGAGACACGGGGCATGACCGGGGGGTGGGGGGCAACAGCAGGGAGACATGGGGCATGACCTGGGGTTGAGGGGCAAGAGGAGAGAGACACGGGGCATGAGAGGGGGTGGGGGGTAACATGAGAGAGACACGGGCATGAGCGGGGGTGGGGGGCAACATGAGAGAGACACGGGGCATGAGCGGGGGGTGGGGGCCAACAGCAGGGAGACATGGGGCATGAGCAGGGGGTGGGGGAACACGAGGGAGACAAAGGGCATGAGAGGGGGTAGGGGGTGACAGGAGAGAGACACGGGGCATGAGCAGGGGGTTAGGGGCAACAGCAGGGAGACACGGGGCATGACCGGGGGGTGGGGGCAACAGAAGGGAGACACGGGCATGACTGAGGGGTGGGGGGAAACAGGAGAGAGACACGGGGCATGAGAGGGGGTGGGGGGTAACAGGAGAGAGACACGGGGCATGAGTAGAGGGTGGGGGGCAACAGCAGGGAGACACGGGGCATGACCGGGGGTTGGTGGGCAACAGCAGGGAGACACGGGGCATGAGCGGGGGTGGGGGGAACATGAGGGAGACACGGGGCATGAGCGGGGGGATGGGGGGCAACAGCAGTGAGACACGAGGCATGACCGGGGGTGGGGGGCAACAGCAGGGAGAAACAGGGCATGAGCAGAGGGTGGGGGGCAACAGCAGGGAGACACGGGGCATGAGCGGGGGTGGGGAGATTACGAGGGAGACACGGGGCATGAGCGGGGGGTGGGGGGCAACAGCAGGGAGACACGGGGCATGACTGGGGGTGGGGGGCAACAGCAGGGAGACACGGGGCATGAGCGGGGGCTGGGGGGAACACAAGGGAGACACGGGGCATGAGAGGGGGGTGAGGGGTAACAGGAGAGAGACACGGGGCATGAGCGAGGGGTGGGGGGAACAAGAGGGAGATATGGGGCATGAGCGGGGGGTGGGGGGCAATAGCAGGGAGACATGGGGCAGGAGCGGGGGGTGGGGGCAATAGCAGGGAGACACAGGGCATGAGCGGAGGGTGGGGGGCAACAGCAGGGAGACACGGGGCATGAGCGGGGGTGGGGGGAACACGAGGGAGACACGGGGCATGAGCGGGGGATGGGGGGCAACAGCAGGGAGACACGGGGCATGACCAGGGGTGGGGGACAACAGCAGGGAGACGGAAACACGGGGCATGAGAGGGGGGTGAGGGGTAACAGGAGAGAGACATGGGGCATGAGTGGAGAGTGGGGGCAACAGCAGGGAGACAGGGGGCATGACCGGGGGTGGGTGGCAAC
The DNA here is from genome assembly GCF_040938575.1 of Ambystoma mexicanum. Lineage (NCBI taxonomy): Eukaryota > Metazoa > Chordata > Amphibia > Caudata > Ambystomatidae > Ambystoma > Ambystoma mexicanum. The sequence goes on along the minus strand of NC_090934.1, from coordinate 1,203,210,348 downwards.
AGAAGGGAGACACGGGGCATGAGCAGAGGGTGGGGGGCAACAGCTGGGAGACACGGGGCATGAGTAGAGGGTGGGGGCAACAGCAGGGAGACACGGGGCATGAGCGGGCGGTGGGGGGAACACGAGGGAGACATGGGGCATGAGCGGGGGTGGGGGGCAACAGCAGGGAGACACGGGGCATGACCGGGGGGTGGGAGAAAACAGCAGGGAGACACGGTTAGCAGGGGTGGGGGAACACGAGGGAGACACGGGGCATGAGAGGGGGGTGGGGGTAACAGGAGAGAGACACGGGGCATGAGCATGGGTTTGGGGCAACAGCAGGGAGACACGGGGCATGACCGGGGGTGGGGGGCAACAGGAGAGAGACACGCGGCATGAGAGGGGGGTGGGGGGTAACAGGAGAGAGACACGGGGCATGAGAGGGGGTGGGGGATAACAGGAGAGAGACACGGGGCATGAGCGGGGGGTGGGGGGCAACAGCAGGGAGACACGGGGCATGACCGGGGGTTGGTGGGCAACAGGAGAGAGACACGGGGCATGAGAGGGGGGTGGGGTTGTAACAGGAGAGAGACACAGGGCATGAGCGGGGGTGGGGGGCAACAGCAGGGAGACACAGGGCATGACCGGGGGGTTGGGGGTAACAGGAGAGAGACACGGGGCATGAGCGGGGGTGGGGGGGAACAGCAGGGAGACACAGGGCATGACCGGGGGCTGGGGGGCAACAGGAGAGAGACACGGGGCATGAGAGGGGGGAGTAGGATAACAGGAGAGAGACACAGGACATGAGAGGGGTGTGGGGGGCAACAGCAGGAAGACACCGGGCATGTGCTGGGGGTGGGGGGAAAACGAGGGAGACACGGGGCATGAGAGCGGGTGGGGGTAACAGGAGAGAGACACGGGGCATGACCAGGGGGTAGGGGGCAACAGCAGGGAGACACGGGGCATGAGCGGGGGTGGAGGGCAACAGCAGGGAGACACGGGGCATGAGCGGGGGGTGGGGGGAACACGAGGGAGACACGGGGCATGAGCAGGGGATGGGGGCAACAGCAGTGAGACACGAGGCATGACCGGGGGGTGGGGGGCTACAGCAGGGAGAAACAGGGCATGAGCGGGGGTGGGGGGAACACAAGGGAGACACAGGGCATGAGAGGTGGGTGGGGGGTAACAGGAGAGAGACACGGGCATGAGTGGGGGTGGGGGGCAACAGCAGGGAGACACGGGGCATGACAGGGGGGTGGGGGCAACAGCAGGGAGACACAGGGCACGAGCAGAGGGTGGGGGGCCAACAGCAGGGAGACACGGGGCATGAGCGGGGGTGGGGAGATTTTGAGGGAGACACGGGGCATGAGCGGGGGGTGGGGGGCAACAGCAGGGAGACACGGGGCATGACTGGGGGTGAGGGGCAACAGCAGGGAGACACGGGGCATGAGCGGGGGCTGGGGGGAACACAAGGGAGACACGGGGCATGAGAGGGGGGTGAGGGGTAACAGGAGAGAGACACGGGGCATGAGCGGGGGGGAACACGAGGCAGATATGGGGCATGAGCGGGGGGTGGGGGGCAACAGCAGGGAGACATGGGGCATGAGCGGGGGGTGGGGGGCAATAGCAGGGAGACACAGGGCATGAGCGGAGGGTGGGGGGCAACAGCAGGGAGACACGGGGCATGAGCGGGGGTGGGGGGAACACGAGGGAGACACGGGGCATGAGCGGGGGGTGGGGGGCAATAGCAGGGAGACACAGGGCATGAGCGGAGGGTGGGGGGCAACAGCAGGGAGACACGGGGCATGACCAGGGGTGGGGGGCAACAGCAGGGAGACGGAAACACGGGGCATGAGAGGGGGTTGAGGGGTAACAGGAGAGAGACATGGGGCATGAGCGGGGAGTGGGGCAACAGCAGGGAGACAGGGGGCATGACCGGGGGTGGGGGGCAACAGAAGGGAGACACGGGGCATGAGCAGAGGGTGGGGGGCAACAGCTGGGAGACACGGGGCATGAGTGGAGGGTGGGGGCAACAGCAGGGAGACACGGGGCATGAGCGGGCGGTGGGGGGAACACGAGGGAGACATGGGGCATGAACGGGGGTGGGGGGCAACAGCAGGGAGACACGGGGCATGACCGGGGGTGGGAGAAAACAGCAGGGAGACACGGTTAGCGGGGGTGGGGGAACACGAGGGAGACACGGGGCATGAGAGGGGGGTGGGGGTAACAGGAGAGAGACACGGGGCATGAGCGGGGGTTTGGGGCAACAGCAGGGAGACACGGGGCATGACCGGGGGTGGGGGGCAACAGGAGAGAGACACGCGGCATGAGAGGGGGGTGGGGGGTAACAGGAGAGAGACACGGTGCATGAGAAGAGGGGGGTGGGGGATAACAGGAGAGAGACACGGGGCATGAGCGGGGGTGGGGGGCAACAGCAGGGAGACACGGGGCACGACCAGGGGGTGGGGGGCAACAGGAGAGAGACACAGGGCATGAGAGGGGGTGGGGGTAACAGGAGATAGACACGGGGCATGAGCGGGCGGTGGGGGGCAACAGGAGAGAGACACGGGGCATGAGCAGGGGGTGGGGGACAACAGCAGGGAGACACGGGGCATGAGTGGGGGGTGGGGGGAACAAGAGGGAGACACAGGGCATGAGCGGGGGATGGGGGAACACGAGGGAGACACGGGGCATGAGTGGGGGTGGGGGGCAACAAGAGGGAGACACGGGGCATGAGCGGGGGTGGGGGTATCAAGAGAGAGACACGAGGCATGAGCGGGGGTGGGGGGCAACAGGAGGGAGACACAGGGAATGAGCGGGGTTGGGGGAACACTAGGGAGACATGGGGCATGAGCGGGGGTGGGCGCAACAGCAGGGAGACACAGGCATGTGCGGGGGTGGGGGAAACACGAGGGAGACACGGGGCATGAGCGGGGGGTGGGGGGTTACAGGAGAGAGACACGGGGCATGAGCGGGGGGTGGGGGGCAACAGCAGGGAGACATGGGGCATGAGCGGGGTGTGGGGGGCAATAGCAGGGAGACACAGGGCATGAGCGGAGGGTGGGGGGCAACAGCAGGGAGACACGGGGCATGACCGGGGGTGGGGGGCAACAGGAGAGAGACACGCGGCATGAGAGGGGGGTGGGGGGTAACAGGAGAGAGACACGGGGCATGAGAGGGGGTGGGGGATAACAGGAGAGAGACACGGGGCATGAGCGGGGGGTGGGGGGCAACAGCAGGGAGACACGGGGCATGACCGGGGGTTGGTGGGCAACAGGAGAGAGACACGGGGCATGAGAGGGGGGTGGGGTTGTAACAGGAGAGAGACACAGGGCATGAGCGGGGGTGGGGGGCAACAGCAGGGAGACACAGGGCATGACCGGGGGGTTGGGGGTAACAGGAGAGAGACACGGGGCATGAGCGGGGGTGGGGGGGAACAGCAGGGAGACACAGGGCATGACCGGGGGCTGGGGGGCAACAGGAGAGAGACACGGGGCATGAGAGGGGGGAGTAGGATAACAGGAGAGAGACACAGGACATGAGAGGGGTGTGGGGGGCAACAGCAGGAAGACACCGGGCATGTGCTGGGGGTGGGGGGAAAACGAGGGAGACACGGGGCATGAGAGCGGGTGGGGGTAACAGGAGAGAGACACGGGGCATGACCAGGGGGTAGGGGGCAACAGCAGGGAGACACGGGGCATGAGCGGGGGTGGAGGGCAACAGCAGGGAGACACGGGGCATGAGCGGGGGGTGGGGGGAACACGAGGGAGACACGGGGCATGAGCAGGGGATGGGGGCAACAGCAGTGAGACACGAGGCATGACCGGGGGGTGGGGGGCTACAGCAGGGAGAAACAGGGCATGAGCGGGGGTGGGGGGAACACAAGGGAGACACAGGGCATGAGAGGTGGGTGGGGGGTAACAGGAGAGAGACACGGGCATGAGTGGGGGTGGGGGGCAACAGCAGGGAGACACGGGGCATGACAGGGGGGTGGGGGCAACAGCAGGGAGACACAGGGCACGAGCAGAGGGTGGGGGGCCAACAGCAGGGAGACACGGGGCATGAGCGGGGGTGGGGAGATTTTGAGGGAGACACGGGGCATGAGCGGGGGGTGGGGGGCAACAGCAGGGAGACATGGGGCATGACTGGGGGTGAGGGGCAACAGCAGGGAGACACGGGGCATGAGCGGGGGCTGGGGGGAACACAAGGGAGACACGGGGCATGAGAGGGGGGTGAGGGGTAACAGGAGAGAGACACGGGGCATGAGCGGGGGGGGGAACACGAGGCAGATATGGGGCATGAGCGGGGGGTGGGGGGCAACAGCAGGGAGACATGGGGCATGAGCGGGGGGTGGGGGGCAATAGCAGGGAGACACAGGGCATGAGCGGAGGGTGGGGGGCAACAGCAGGGAGACACGGGGCATGAGCGGGGGTGGGGGGAACACGAGGGAGACACGGGGCATGAGCGGGGGGTGGGGGGCAATAGCAGGGAGACACAGGGCATGAGCGGAGGGTGGGGGGCAACAGCAGGGAGACACGGGGCATGACCAGGGGTGGGGGGCAACAGCAGGGAGACGGAAACACGGGGCATGAGAGGGGGTTGAGGGGTAACAGGAGAGAGACATGGGGCATGAGCGGGGAGTGGGGCAACAGCAGGGAGACAGGGGGCATGACCGGGGGTGGGGGGCAACAGAAGGGAGACACGGGGCATGAGCAGAGGGTGGGGGGCAACAGCTGGGAGACACGGGGCATGAGTGGAGGGTGGGGGCAACAGCAGGGAGACACGGGGCATGAGCGGGCGGTGGGGGGAACACGAGGGAGACATGGGGCATGAACGGGGGTGGGGGGCAACAGCAGGGAGACACGGGGCATGACCGGGGGTGGGAGAAAACAGCAGGGAGACACGGTTAGCGGGGGTGGGGGAACACGAGGGAGACACGGGGCATGAGAGGGGGGTGGGGGTAACAGGAGAGAGACACGGGGCATGAGCGGGGGTTTGGGGCAACAGCAGGGAGACACGGGGCATGACCGGGGGTGGGGGGCAACAGGAGAGAGACACGCGGCATGAGAGGGGGGTGGGGGGTAACAGGAGAGAGACACGGTGCATGAGAAGAGGGGGGTGGGGGATAACAGGAGAGAGACACGGGGCATGAGCGGGGGTGGGGGGCAACAGCAGGGAGACACGGGGCACGACCAGGGGGTGGGGGGCAACAGGAGAGAGACACAGGGCATGAGAGGGGGTGGGGGTAACAGGAGATAGACACGGGGCATGAGCGGGCGGTGGGGGGCAACAGGAGAGAGACACGGGGCATGAGCAGGGGGTGGGGGACAACAGCAGGGAGACACGGGGCATGAGTGGGGGGTGGGGGGAACAAGAGGGAGACACAGGGCATGAGCGGGGGATGGGGGAACACGAGGGAGACACGGGGCATGAGTGGGGGTGGGGGGCAACAAGAGGGAGACACGGGGCATGAGCGGGGGTGGGGGTATCAAGAGAGAGACACGAGGCATGAGCGGGGGTGGGGGGCAACAGGAGGGAGACACAGGGAATGAGCGGGGTTGGGGGAACACTAGGGAGACATGGGGCATGAGCGGGGGTGGGCGCAACAGCAGGGAGACACAGGCATGTGCGGGGGTGGGGGAAACACGAGGGAGACACGGGGCATGAGCGGGGGGTGGGGGGTTACAGGAGAGAGACACGGGGCATGAGCGGGGGGTGGGGGGCAACAGCAGGGAGACATGGGGCATGAGCGGGGTGTGGGGGGCAATAGCAGGGAGACACAGGGCATGAGCGGAGGGTGGGGGTCAACAGCAGGGAGACACAGGGCATGAGCGGGGGTGGGGGGAACACGAGGGAGACACGGGGCATGAGCGGGGGGTGGCGGGCAACAGCAGGGAGACACGGGGCATGACCAGGGGTGGGGGGCAACAGCAGGGAGACGGAAACACGGGGCATGAGAGGGGGGTGAGGGGTAACAGGAGAGAGACATGGGGCATGAGCAGGGAGTGGGGGCAACAGCAGGGAGACAGGGGGCATGACCAGGGGTGGGGGGCAACAGAAGGGAGACACGGGGCATGAGCAGAGGGTGGGGGGCAACAGCTGGGAGACACGGGGCATGAGTGGAGGGTGGGGGCAACAGCAGGGAGACACGGGGCATGAGCGGGCGGTGGGGGGAACACGAGGGAGACATGGGGCATGAGCGGGGGTGGGGGGCAACAGCAGGGAGACACGGGGCATGACCGGGGAGTGGGCTAAAACAGCAGGGAGACACGGTTAGCGGGGGTGGGGAAACACGAGGGAGACACGGGGCATGAGAGGGGGGTGGGGGTAACAGAAGAGAGACACGGGGCATGAGCGGGGGTTTGGGGCAACAGCAGGGAGACACGGGGCATGACCGGGGGTGGGGGGCAACAGGAGAGAGACACGCGGCATGAGATGGGGGTGGGGGGTAACACGAGAGAGACACGGGGCATGAGAGGGGGGTGGGGGATAACAGGAGAGAGACACGGGGCATGAGCGGGGGGTGCGGCGCAACAGCAGGGAGACACGGGGCACGACCAGGGGGTGGGGGGCAACAGGAGAGAGACACAGGGCATGAGAGCGGGTGGGGGTAACAGGAGATAGACACGGGGCATGAGCAGGCGGTGGGGGGCAACAGGAGAGAGACACGGGGCATGAGCAGGGGGTGGGGGACAACAGCAGGGAGACACGGGGCATGAGTGGGGGGTGGGGGGAACAAGAGGGAGACACAGGGCATGAGTGGGGGGTGGGGGGAACACGAGGGAGACACGGGGCATGAGTGGGGGTGGGGGGCAACAAGAGGGAGACACGGAGCATGAGCGGGGGGTGGGGGTATCAGGAGAGAGACACGAGGCATGAGCGGGGGGTGAGGGCAACTGCAGGGAGACACAGGCATGTGCGGGGGTGGGGGGAACAAGAGGGAGACACGGGGCATTAGCGGGGGGTGGGGGGTTACAGGAGAGAGACACGGGGCATGAGCGGGGGGTGGGGGCAACAGGAGGGAGACACAGGGCATGAGCAGGGGGTGGGGGGGCAACAGAAGGGAGACACGGGGCATGAGCAGGGGGTGGGGGGAACACGAGGGAGACACGGGGCATGAGAGGGGGGTGGGGGTAACAGGAGAGAGACACGGGGCATGAGCAGGGGGTGGGGGGCAACAGTAGGGAGACACGGGGCATGACCAGGGGGTGGAGGGCAACAGCAGGGAGACACGGGGCATGACCGGGGGGTGGGGGGCAACAGGAGAGAGACACGGGGCATGAGTGGGGGGTGGGGGGAACAAGAGGGAGACACAGGGCATGAGCGGGGGGTGGGGGAACACGAGGGAGACACGGGGCATGGGTGGGGGGCAACAAGAGGGAGACACGGGGCATGAGCGGGGGGTGGGGGTATCAGGAGAGAGACACGAGGCATGAGCGGGGGTGGGGGACAACAGGAGGGAGACACAGGGAATGAGCGGGGTTGGGGGAACACTAGGGAGACATGGGGCATGAGCAGGGGGTGGGGGGTTACAGGAGAGAGACACGGGGCATGAGCAGGGGGTGGGGGGCAACACGAGGGAGACACAGGGCATGAGCGGGGGGTGGGGGGGCAACAGAAGGGAGACACGGGGCATGAGCGGGGGTGGGGGGAACACGAGGGAGACACGGGGCATGAGAGGGGGGTGGGGGTAACAGGAGAGAGACACGGGGCATGAGCAGGGGGTGGGGGGCAACAGCAGGGAGACACGGGGCATGACCAGGGTGGGTGGGGGTCAACAGGAGAGAGACACAGGGCATGAGCGGGGGGTGGGGGGAAACAGCAGTGAGACGCGGGGCATGAGCGGGGGTGGTGAGAACACGAAGGAGACACGGGGCATGAGCAGAGGGGTGGGGGGAACATGAGGGAGACATGGGGCATGAGGGGCAACAAGAGGGAGACACGGGCATGAGCGGGGGTGGGGTAACAGGAGAGAGACACAGGGCATGAGCGGGGGCTGGGGGGCAACAGGAGAGAGACACGGGGCATGAGCGGGTGGTGGGGGGAACACGAGGGAGACACAGGGCATAAGCGGGGTGTGGGGGGCAACAAGAGGGAGACACGGGGCATGAGCGGGGGTGGGGGGGTAACAGGAGAGAGAGACACGGGGCATGAGCAGGGGGTGGGGGGTTACAGGAGAGAGATGCGGGGGTGGGGGGCAACAGGAGGGAGACACGGGGCATGAGCGGGGGGTGGGGGGAACAGGAGGGAGACACGGGGCATGAGCAGGGGTGGGGGGAACAGGGGAGACGGTGCATGAGCGGGCGGTGGGGGGACACGAGGGAGACACGGGGCATGAGCGGGGTGTGGGGGGAACAGGAGGGAGACACGGGGCATGAACAGGGGGTGGAGGGAACAGGGGAGACATGGGGCATGAGCGGGGGGTGGGGGGAAACAAGAGAGAGACACAGGCATGAGCGGGGGGTGGGAGGGTACAGGAGGGAGACACGGGTAATGAGCGGGGTTGGTGGGGAAACAAAAGAGAGACAGGGTAATGGGCAGGGGGTGGGGGGAACACGAGGGAGACACGGGCATGAGCTGGGGCTGGGGGGTACAGGAGGGAGACACGGGTAATGAGCAGGGGGTGGGGGGATACAGGAGGGAGACAAGGGTAATGAGCGGGGGTGGGGGATCGGGATATCCGCTCCTCGGTCCTCCGATGGCGTATCTCCTGCAAGTCTGCAGCAGCCTGGGACATTCAGGAAGTGTAATCCACATGAGCTACACACAGCCCCATTGGAGGCCCCGCTGTCCTCTGATCTTATCGCATTGGTTTGCTTGTTATGTTGTGATAATCACTTGTGAAGTCTGAAGTCACCAGAGAGCTTGCCACAGATGCCAATATACGAACAATAAACTAAGATGGCAGGCATCTCTGAAAATAAGACGCACTGCACACTTTACTACAGCCAATGGGAGAGCACGTCAGATCCGCGGACATCACGCAAGTCGCTTGCCCAATCCCCGTCCTGTCCACGGAGCAAACAGAGAAGTGTGTCCGCAAAGCGGACACAGATATCTCTAATTTTTTTCACTTACATTTTTGTCTTTTTTTTTAAAAACTACTGGACGGATTTATACCAAATTAAAAAAAGCATGCTTTCGGAACCAAGCTGCCGCTCCTGCTGCAAATTTGGTGTAAATTCGTCCAGCGGTTTTGGCTGTAGGCATGAGCAAAGTTTTTTCCCATTATGACTATGGGAAAAAAAAAAGTTTTGGGACCCCCCCTATAACTTTGCCCCCCCTGGACCAAACCTCACCAAACTTTGCCCATATACTTTTTTTGCAAAGTTTGGTGAGGATTCGTCCAGGGGGAGCGAAGTTATAAGCCGCCCAAAAAGTGCTCTTCCTATGGAAACATCAACTTAACCATAACTACATGGCCACTATCGTGGCCATGTAATGCTGCTTCACAGGCGCACAACTCATTGAGCTGACTGCTGAAGCCCCCCCTCCAAGTTAGCTGAGGGGCAGGGCTTCTGTGCCCTTTAACAGTTCAAAGCATCAGGAACATTCTTCTGTGTGCATTTATTTTCTTCCGAGGCAAATTTACTATCTGCTCGGCTCGGATGATTAAGCACTGCCCATTTCCCAGAGTCACAGCCACTCTGAGACACACAGGCTGCGTCCCTGATGAACTTGACAACACATTTCTTTTGTCATCAGCAGCATAGCCTTTCTTATGCAAGATGGTGAATTTCCAACTTAAATACCATCAGCCACCTTGCAAATCTGTGACAGTTAAAGGGAGCCACACAATAAAGCACCGTTTGAAAATGTGTTCATACCCATAACATCTAATAGCTTGATATGCTAAAAAGTGAAGTTTTCATTGATGTCCTTAGTTGAATGTTCTTAAACCATAAATAACAACAGGCTGGAGGTTTGCGATGAATCTCCAAACCTAAGCGAGTTCTTTACACAACTTTTTTTTTATTGTGTGTATGAAAGCACTTAAAATAAAGTGGGTAAATAGATATTTTGCCTTTTGCATCTTAAAGTTTTCCTTTCAGGATGTGAAAAATAATGGTTCACTGATATTATTTTGGCCCAACATGCTGCTGCTATACATATTTACATGTTGTCATGATGCTCTACTATGCAGTTTGTGTATTTCGCAAGTAAACTATATAGGACAGTAGTATTGTAGGTCTTTACACCCAAAACTTAAATATTTGTTCCAAGTGAAGTGTCAAAGAAGGTGGCCGTGCCCAAATTGAGAATGGGTTAAAATCCCTGCTTTGCTTTTTAGCGTAAGAGTGTGATCCTGGGCAAATAATGTAATCTCACCCTGACTTCACCTGCAAACATTGGAGTGCTTATACGTGATTATGTGTACACCCTTACCATAGGATAGTTGTAATAAGTGTAGGTACAAATTGATGTACCCTGGTGCTCCTCTGCTAGTGGCTCCAATACTGCCACGTAGAATTGCATTATTGCGGCACTGGCCCTCCTTCGGTCTCCTAACACTTGATTTGACAGGCACACATAGTCTCACTAGGCAGTCACTGCACCAAAGAGTCTAGTATAGCAGACTAACTGTGGTATAACCAACATTACATTTTCTATCCTGTTGCACCCAGCCACTGACGTTGCTTGGGCCATCCAGAGTACTGCCCCACACTCTGCAATGTCCCGTTATGCTGTGATATTGAGTGTTTCATTGCACACCATCTGCCATGTTCACACTTTTTAGGACCTTCAGGATCTGCAAGAAGTGGGTGTCAGACTTAAAGAAGAGAGTTAACTGATTGTAACATTGAAGCTGCACTAGAATAGTCTCATTACAATGAGTAAAGTAGTTAGATGCCCCTACACAAGTAAGTTTGCCACTCCCCGCACCGTCTCTGAAGTTAGCACCTCTCCCAACATTTGAAGGGTTAGACTTGCCTACATTTTAGCCTGGTTACTTACACCCCTGGATGTGCGCACTTGCATTTTGTTAGGCACAAGCCTTTCCCCGAAACTGGCATTGTCAAAGTTTAGCTGTGTTTGTTCAGAAAAATGTTCTTGAACTAACGCAGTAAAACTTTAAAGCTGCTACTTTCAAGAAAGACTTCCATCGCCTCTCTGCATATTGCACTTTAAAATATACTATTTGATAGTTGGTCCCCACACTAGACCAACGGGGTGAGGGGGGTAGAACAGTGGGAGCCCCTCCCATCACCACTTAGCCCCCCACCGGAAATGTAACTTATGTTGCGGCCCTGCTGCTTCTCTACCAAAGGCAGCCCCTGCGCATTGACCCCCTCCAAATTCCGGCAAGTAATCTCGCCTCCAGAGCCAGTGTGCTGTCCCCTTTTCTAAGCCTATCTGATGCCACCCCAGCCTCTGTGATGTCATTTCTTCGAAAGTCTGTGTGCTTTTTTCCCAAGTCAGTGTGCTGTATGATCGGTCCCCACTGTGCACCAATTACCTTCCTGAGACTGTGCTGTGCACTGTTCCTCGCCCTGATCATGCTCTCAGTTCCCTTTCCTGAGTCAGTCGACTGTCCCCCTCTTCGCGGCAGTGTGCTGCCCCCTCGCTGAGCCTCTGATCTGTCTCCCTCCCTGAAACTGTTCTACGTCCTCAACATGTGTGCTGTTCTCCGTCCTGAGGCAGTGTGCTGTCCCCCTCCCTGAGGCTGTGATCCCTCTTCCTCCATGAGACTGTTCCCCGTCCTGAGCCTGCGCGCTGTTTCTCGTCCTGAGCCTGCGCGCTGTGCCCTGTCCTGAGTCTGCACGTTGTTTCCTTTCCTGAGCCTGCCCGCTGTTCTCTTTCCTGAATCAGTGAACTGCCCCCCTCCGTGAGGCAGTGTGCTGTCCCCCTTCCTGAGCCTGTGATCTGTCTTCCTCCCTGAGAATGTTCCCGGTCCTGAGTCTGCGCGCTGTTTCTCGTCCTGAGCCTGCACGCTGTTCCCCGTCCTGAGTCTGCATGCTGTTTCCTGTCCTGAGCCTGCGCGCTGTTCTCTTTCCTGAGTCAGTGACCTGAGCTGTGCCCCTTCCTGAGCCTGTGTTCTGTCTTCCTTCCTGAGAATGTTCCACGTACTGAGTCTGCGCGCTGTTACTCGTCCTGAGCCTTCACGCTGTTCCCCGTCCTGAGTCTGCATGCTGTTTCCTGTCCTGAGCCTGCTGCTGTTATCTTTCCTGAGTCAGTGAACTGCCCCCTCAGTGTGCTGTGCCCTTCCTGAGCCTGTGTTCTGTCTTCCTTCCTGAGAATGTTCCCCGTCCTGAGTTTGAACGCTGTTTCTCGTTCTGAGCCTTTTTGCCCCCCCCCCCCCCCCGCCATCTTGACTCTGTGCATCAGCGAGATTCACAGCGTATGTTCTTCTGGTGCATTTTCCCATTGCAAATTTGCAATGCATTACTTTTCGTCACCAAAAGCCCGATGTTGTTACCACTTAGAAACTGAAACATGTGAAATCTGTTATTAATAATGAAGCATAAGTGGCATGAGCCAAGCGAACAGGGGGAAAATATGATTTCAGAAGCAGATGGAATTTCTTTTTAGAGCAATTACATTTGAGGGAAAAGCAATGGCAGTGAAAGGGAACGGCAAAGAAGAGAAGTGAGTCAAAAAGGAAAGGAGGAAATGGGAAGAAGTGACACAGAGTAGTGTGATGTGCAACCAGCGAACAAAGAAGGGCAGAGCGAGAAAAATGTACGTTAAGATTTAAAATTAGAAATCACAACACGGCAATCTATGCAGCCGGAATATTAAGGCCAAGAATGGGAAGTGGATTTTAAATAGGACCTTGGTGGCAGAAATGAGAATGGGCCTCTTTACGACCCTTGCGGAAATGGAAAAATGATGGCGGAAATGCAATACCGCCATCGAACACCGCTCGTTGCGATCATGACCCGTCACCGTAAAGTACGATGCCATTAGCGACACCGCAGTGAACGGCAACGCTAACTGCACCAAGTACGCGCACGCGCGCCTTGCAAAACCGGAATCACCGCCATGGCGCAACGGTACGCGAATTCTGACCCTAGCGGACATGTACTGAACGCCATCAAGCACGTCGTAAAGTACCATTCCGCCATGGCGAGAAATACGGCATCGTGAACCAACCGTAAATGGCCCACTGAGTGCCTGTACTCCACTCCCTGGCCACATTGCACAACTCCTGGCAGGCGCAATGTACTCACACTATGCAACCAGTGAAATCTACAATTCACCCATGCATGCCAACGTAGAAAAGCATGCAGGGGCTCAAAGCGCCCCGTGAGTGGGCATCCATGTACGGCATGTCACCATAGCCGTACTGACGCAGCACAGGCATGTGAAGGTACAATACATCAAAATGAAAATCAAGAACACATGACACAAAACAACAGTAGTCCCCCATCGCTTGCCACCAGCGCAAGGCAACATCCAAAACAGCATCCTGAGGGGGATTGCACCAGCCCTGTACTCTTGCCAGTAAACAAACCAACCATCAGCAGAAGCATGTACCACACAAGTTGGCAGAGTGACTGAGCAGCCAGGCTCATCCCAAGAGGGGCCGATGGGAGCTGCAGGGCACAGATGGCATCAATACAGAAGCTATTCCAATGGACATGACCCCAGTCCCCCTCCAACAAACGCACGCAAACACAGTCACCTGTGACCAGCCACATTCTGAACATCCCATCATTCCACCAATCGACCTGGCTGACAGGCACCAGTCGGCCAAAAGCCAATCCCCCGCCCCTGAACAGCACATCATGTAAACAGTCACAATGGCAGCCCCTATCCGTGACCATACTGTGCTACGTAGGCAAACGCGGCCAGTACTGTACCACACAACTCAACTCAGAAGGCGGAACACAATGCAGATCATCTCGCAATACATACCGCCACAAAGCGAAAATCGCCACATCACCTGCAAAGAACAACGCAACACGACAAATATCGGAATACAATTTAAATGCACATCCAAATGACAAAGGCCCCACAGCAATTTGCAAAATAACACCAAAACAACCATCATCACCGAGGGCTGCATCTGCAATAATTGACCAGCTTCCACTTGTGTGACGCCCTGTACCATCATGGCACACAGGGCCTACATCAACGTTCCAAAAGGCAACATGGAAGCGGCAAGAACCGCAGGTCCGTCCCATGAGGCAGGCACTAGTCGAGCTGAAAGGCCGAAATGTTGCACCTAGCCACCAGTACAGCGTAAGGGCATGTGGCCCATTGGCGATCGTCCCATAAGATCGAAATGGTGCTCCACTGATTCACCCGAAGCTGCAGGAGTCGAGAGTAAAAACCATCTGGAGGAGTGGCGTAGAGATGGCATCTGCAATAGGGCAGGAGATACCTGTCACCCAAAAGAAACACAAATTAACCGATTGCATTACGGGACTCATGATGCATTACAATCTTCATTCAACACACCAAATCCACACCCATATGCATGCTAGCCCACTCCAAAGGAATATACACACCCCTAAATCAGTATCGAATCATAACAAAATCAATCGAGCTAAATACACCATTGGCAACGTCGGTTACTGTGCATGCGTCCGTCAAGATAGAACCCATGACATGGGATTAGTAACGTGCCTAGACACAAGTGTATGAAGGCGCGTCGAGACAGGGAGGATCCGACAAGGGCAGATAGACGTATGTCCCACTATGGCAGCCTTGCATCACATAGCGCAGGGGAAGGGGAGTGATTCAAAAAACCCATGTACATGGCAGACCCTAAACGGAATCATCAGTCCATGCATCCATTCATCATTCCCTCATCCCGCAATGAAAACGCATGAATATTCACTCACATTATATGTGAAACTTCCATCGCGTCTGTGCGTAATGCAGTCCGCAAAAACCACTGTGCCCCTGGCCGGATCTGTAGTGTTGTGAAGCAAGATGGATTTGGGAACGTCCTGCCTTATCGTCCACTACGCTATTGCGCATCCCATTCAATTCATATCATTCATTGCCTGCTCGTTATGGGCCATGTCCCAAGGACATTCTACAATAGAACGTTACATTTCCAGCCAGACCTGTGGGCGTATCCTCGCCGCTACTTCAAAACCAAAAATGCTGGCCTTCGAATTCCTCACTTGCAACATTACGTCGAAAAGGCTTCTGTGAACGCTTGCATTCACAATTACATCAATGTAGTGCGGCTGTGTGTCATGATGCTAACTGGCTGCAATCACAAATGGGACGCCACGCCCGTCGGTGAAGTACGTTACTGTGCTGCATGAGGGTCGGCCATCGATCGAGCCCTACATACCACTGACTCTTCACAGGTATGTAAGCGGCTGCAATCATAGCATGTGTAACAATGGGAGCATACCATGAAAATCAGTCAAAGTACATCACACTGCCATCGGGATTTGATACATGATTCCAATCCCAAGATGCCATGCGGCCAAATGCAGCCTTACGTGCGGGACGTGCTCGGCCAGAAGGGATAGCATCTGCCACAGAATCATTCAATCAGCACAGGTGGAGGCCATACAGGCCGACAGCACATATATAGCAGACCCAAACCCCTCCCACAACCACTCCCACTCCAAAATGCTACCGGCAGGACTAGCGATGTTGGGCCTGGGGGACCAGATAGCACTGCAAGTGCTACAACTACAAGAAGACGACGAACAACAACAGGTACAACAACCGGGCGCACAGGGGAGACGGAGGAGAAGGAGGAGGAGGAGGGCAAGGCAGGGTCAGCAAGGCCCACAAGCACTGCCACTACCACCACGCAGGCGGCCCGCAATCCCACGCCTCCGAGCCGATCCGTTCAACCTCACTGCTGAGCAGATCCACACCCTCTACCGTTTGGACCGGGACACCATAATCGCCATTGTGGACATGACACATGCTGACCTCGTGAGCATGATAGATAGCCCAACCGCCATCCCACCCCTACTGAAGGTGGTGTCTGCACTCCACTTCCTGGCCACAGGCACCTACCAGCACACAGTGGGACAGTTGCATGGCATTTCACAGCCACTGTTCTCACGGACACTCTTCCAAGTGCACGATGCCCTCCTGAAGCACGCCGACGACCACATCACACTACCACGCACGTACCAGGAGATTACCAACGCAAAAGTGGGATTCCATGCACTTGGCGGCATCCCGGGTTGCATTGGTGCCATCGACTGCACCCATGTTGAATTGGTTGTCCCACATGCCATGGAGGTCCAGTACCGCAACCGGAAACAATTTCATTCAATCAATGTGCAAATGGTGTGTGACTCCAACAAGATATTTACGCATTGTTGTGCCAGATTTCCAGGATCTACCCATGATTCTATGGTCCTGAGGAACACAAGAATACCACGCTACATGGAGCGACACGCAGGGCACAGATCCTGGCTACTCGGTGAGTCTCATTCCATGCATGACATCGTGGCCCATTTGATGCGTCAATGACCTTGCAGGAGGGGGGGGGGGCTACTTAGCACTATCATTCCACTGACACCCTTTATTCGTCTCATACAGGTGATGCCGGGTATCCACTGAAGAGATGGCTCCTTACACCAATCCGGAACCCACAGAACGAGCATGAGGAGGACTACAACCATGCCCACTCACGTACCCGTGTGGTCATTGAACAGGCATTCGGCCTACTGAAGGCTCGTTTCCGCAGCCTCAGCAGGTCTGGCGGGGCACTCATGTACAGCCATGAGAAGGTTTCTAAGATGGTCATGGCATGTGTCATGCTGCACAACATGTGCATACGTAGGAATGTGCCCATGCCCCCTGACGCTGTACTGCATGCACCTGAAGATGATGATGATGATGAGGGTGGGGATGTGGAGGCACCTCAAGGAGTCCATGAGGCACAGGATGCACGTGCAATCCGACAGAGCATCATAGATGCATGCTTCTAGCAACCACGCATGGTGCCTATTACACGGAAAGGGGACCTGTGGCACTGTGTGTGTGTAGTACAGGCACATTGTGGACTGTACGCCTATGAAGGCCTCGTACGCAAATATCAATGTCCACACATGTCATTGGATGATTATGAGATGCTGTATTGTTAATGTGATTTGATTTATACACCCTATGGACCCGCCACCCAGTGAAGCCCAACACACCCCCTCCACCCTACTACCTCCCCCCCCAACACCAGTGTCCAAATATGCATGCTGTCCGTGGTTGGACGCTATTGCAAGCCCCCTCTACGGGTATCAGGGGCACCCCTGCCCGTGGAGCGCAGGTTCCTGCCAGATCTGCGTTGGGGGCTGCCCTGGACGGAACTTGCCACGGATGATGTCTCTGCCTGCTCGCGTCCATGCATGTCTCTGAGGGTTTGTGAGAGCTCCGAGAGCACACGGCGCACAGCAGCAAGTTCAGCACAAACGTCTTTGGACGTCGCATGCAGTTCCCCCCTCAGGCTCTCGGTGCTTTTCTCCATTTGTGCTCTCAGGCTCTCGGTGCTTCTCTCCATTTCTCCCCTGAGGCTCTCACTACTTTTCTCTATTTGTGCCCTGAGTGTCTCGGTGGATGTTTCCATGGCTGCCCTGGAACCCCCGCATTCATTTGCATGGTCCTTGAGTAGCGTGGACACTTCCTGCTGTTGCTCGATCAGCAGGTCGAGGGACTGTTGCCTCTGCTGGGCCATGGACATTTGCGGTGGTGTGACAGGGGGGCTGCTCAACACATGTTGCCTTGGCACAGGACTTGTGGGGGTTGGCCAGTCGTCGTCTTCAGGGTGCCCCTGCGTGGTTTCGTCATGGTGTAGGGGATGGGACATGCAGGGGGATTGGGAAAGGTCATGGATGGTACCTACGTCGCCAGCACTGTTTTCCGTGTCGGAGCATGCTGGCATGACAGCTGTGTCACCTATGGTGCTGCTACCACCAGAGGCAGTGCCATCAGATACGTTCTTTGGGGGGACCTGTGGTGCTGGGGTTGTGGACTTGCTGGCTGCTGGGGTGCCTGTTGCAGTCCCCTCCAGTGTGCTGCCACTTGATTCCTGCTGCTGCCGTGTCTTGATCCTTGCACCTGAGGTGGAGGCTCTTGGGACGTTGGTCCTGGCCCTCTTTGCAGGCGTGCTGGTAGGGGTGTCCTGCAGCTCGTCGTTGGTATCGGACCCTGTGGTGGAGTAAAGAGGGGCGAGCGTTAGTTATGGGTCTGTCGGATTTGGAATGGCAACGTATCAAATGCATTGGGGTGGTACATGAGGCTGATTTGGGACTGGGCCTTGGAGGTGGTCTCATTTTCGTGTGGATTGAGGATGCATTCATTTGGCTGCCTGCAGTTAGGGGGTGCATGCTGCACATGTAGGGGTTGTTTATGGCATCTTGAATGATTTGTTTATTCATTCTGACTTTTAGAGGGCGCTGTCAGGGCAAAGTATGTATTGCACTATGGGGTCACATGGTACTGCACATGTTCGTGGTTTGTGGATTTCGCATTGTTTCTCTTGGCCAACCTACCTGATTCTCCGGATGTCGGCACTCCTTTCTCCATCCCTCCGACTCCCTCTATGCTCTCCATTCCTATGGTGGAGGCGCAGATATCCTCCCAGGGGGTCAACTTGATGGGCGACTCTGAACCCCCCCCGGTAGCTGTGGCGATGTTCCTGTTCGCAGAAAGTATGCTGCGTACGCGGATCCGCAGGTCGTCCCACCGCTTGCGACATTGCTGTGGCGTGCGGGGTGTTGTCCCCACCGCACTTACGCGCTGTGCCACCAGGGCCCATATGGCCTTCTTGTTGGCAAGGGCCGTCCTGGTCATTTGACTGGAGAAGACGACGGCGGCATTTTCCTGGAGGGTCTCGGTGAGCACGGTCAGTTCCTCTCGGGAGAAGTGTACCTGCCGCTTGCGGTCACACGCTTTCTTGGCTACCTTTCCCATATTTATTTTTTTAACTGGGGTTGCTAACGGGTTGGGATGTGTGTCAGGGTCGGATTTTTAATGGTTGTGTTGGGATTCGGTTTTTATAGTTGTGCGGCGTGCTGTTTCCCGTTCCGGCCACATGCTTTTACTTCCGTTTCCGTATATTTACGGTGGCCGTAATTTGCGGTGCCCGCTCGTTACGGTGACCGCTCATTACGGTGACCGCTAAGATGGGTGGCGGTATTGCACCTGGTGCAGCGTACGGCGGCGGTAAGGGCCGTTTTGGGGTCATTTCCGCCATCGCAGCCTTTCGGATTCCGCCATGGCGTAATGCTCGTGCCCGATGGGTCGTGATTAGCCGCACTTTGCTCCTTCGTGCAATGGCGGAAACGCTATTTACGCTGTTGCGGTCCGGTCAGTCACTTTCCGCCAGGGTCGTAATGAGGCCCAATGTATTAACATCTGAGATCCAGAAATGCCATTCATCAAGAAAGAATGCCTCTCACTGGAGTGACTAATGTACTCCTAATCCATAGTCGCCTTTCCTCCATAATTGAGTGGGGTGCTCATCCCGGAAGATGGGACCAGTTGTTTTCTACACAGCAATAGGGCCTATTTTTGCAAAGCAAAGTCTGTGCAGATTGCAACAACTGCTGCGCCAAACTCTGCCTGCTTTTCCTTTTCCATCTTACCAGGCATGGACAGTTAATTTGACAAGGTGTCATGAAGCCAAGTGGACTCCGAAGAGGACACAACTCCAAGGGTTTGGTTTCAAGAGTTTTATTAGGGTCTACATATAATTGAAGGGATCCTATTGATTCCAAACTATCCTCCTTGGAGATCTGAACCTTGGCCTCCAGCCCCGAACGATCTTCTCGCCTTAACCTTGGACAACACTGTCTCCAACCTGGGATTTACACACAGAATCACAACACCTACGCACTCCAAAGGCAGAACCCTGGACTGGGTGTCAGACCTTAACTGCTCTGTCTCCATTAGCCAAAATGAACCCGTAGCTTGGTCAGATCATCACCTCATCTTGTTC
This sequence comes from Ambystoma mexicanum, assembly GCF_040938575.1. Taxonomy (NCBI): domain Eukaryota; kingdom Metazoa; phylum Chordata; class Amphibia; order Caudata; family Ambystomatidae; genus Ambystoma; species Ambystoma mexicanum. The sequence goes on along the minus strand of NC_090934.1, from coordinate 1,203,190,499 downwards.
TCCATCCCTGGACCCTCTCCCATCAAAGACAAATTGGCAACCCCCTCGCTTTCTAGAAATTGTTGCAACATCACCATAGACAGCCTCCAGCCCCTCATTAGCGACATCCTTAATGAGACTAAATTCAACAAGCTCGACCCTGTATAACAATACTCTTAAATCGGCTCTAGACCTCACAGCCCCTCTGAAACTTAGGAAAGCCAAACCCTTGGTCCACCTCAACAAGTGGTTCACCCCGAACTAAAAAGCCTCAGAAACACTAAAAGATCAGCTGAATCTACTTGGCGCAAATCACCTTCCAGCAACAACAAAACTGCATTTACGTGTCATGATCACTGGCCCAAACACACAAACCCTGCACCTCCAGGTGACAGAGGCAAGGAGAAATGCCATACTTAATTGTCCCTTTGGGACAATGAAGCACAGGGGACCCAACTGGACTCAGTCCTGGCACCTTTGGCGCCAGGTTCATGAACAAATATGAGCAGAAACATTAATTTGGTGTAAAGTACTTTATTACATTCACAGGAACTATTCACATGCATTCAGTCCCGGCGTGGCTGCTGAAGAACTAAGAAGCACGTGCAGCATCATTTGGGAGTGGCATGGTGGGGCTGGAAAGTCAATGGTAAGGGGGCGTGGCCGGGGCTAGGCTATATAAGCCCGCCCAGCCTTCATGCAAGTGCTTCACGTTATTCTGCTTGAAGACAGCATAACGCTCACCGCTGCTTGGGTGCAGATTCACCTTGGAATCCAGCTCCAGTGATTCAGCTTACCTGGAATCTGCTCTCTTCTGCAACCTCGCTACTTACCTGAGAACCTGTTTCACCAGCAGCTCCTCAACTCACCTTGGGACCAGTTCTCACCTGTGAACACCTCCGCAGTGCCTGGCACTCACCTTCCATCTCCGGACCTCCCGGATAGTGAATCCTGGCCGTGACACTGCAGCTCTATGCTTAGCTCATCCTTGGACAGTGTAGAAACTGCATTGCTGGAGATCAAGTAAGATGCTGGAGATTGATTATTGTAAAAGTAGATGGGCTTTATTGATAGTTACAGGGTAAGCTTTATTACTTGAGATAGGAGCTAGGCAAGATACATCCAGTCAGTAAACTCTCCCATCCTGAAGTCCTTAACTGTCGGATACAGAACCTCAATGACATCAGGTTCTGGATGACATCATCACATTCTACTATCTGCACAGAGAGCACCCAGTGCAGATGGATACTCTAAATGCTACACATCTCCCCTTCCTCGGAAAGAAAACACACTAAAAGAAACTGCAAACTAGCCTCTGAAACAACCCTCCGATCAGCCTCTTCTACTATAAAACAACTAACTACATTCACAGCACATTCGAGCGTATACTACATTCACGTATGTCCCATACAATGCATCCATCATAACTTAACACCTTCTTCCTCATCTGCCACATGAAGACAGGGTCGGCCACACCCACAGCACATTGGCGTGCTCACACACCCATCAGAAAGCACAATAACTAACATCCAGTTGCCGTATTTATAACACATCCTACCACATCTCAACTATAACTGATCACACCACACTCTCTCCAAAGACACACCTGTATTATGTATCCTCCCTAGTACCATCAAACACACAACCTTCACTGCCTAGAAGAAACATGTTAAAGTGGGAAAAACAGAAAAAGTACAAACAAGACAAAGAATCACACGTAAACGACGCAACGGGAAAAGAAAAACAGTGCGTGAAAAAGGAAACACCACGACAGAGACTGATCTAATTCAAATCTAAGTCCAAGTGTAAAAGATCTTCCATACATTTTTGCATAGACCACATTCAAAACCTTCATGACATTAATGCAGTTTATACCAAAACATGCAGGTCACTACTCATAATATATATATAACCAGTATATGCCACATCTGCCCAAACACAGATCCATGTACCACCTGACAACTGAACGATGCAGTGACAGAGCATTGAACCTATAACATATATTTCAATGATATTTCACACCTGCCCACATGCAGATTCTATACATCATGAACTCTGAACGATGCAGAATCACTACCATTTATATCCACTTAACGTAGATTTATGTACCACCTGACAACTCAACGATGCAGTGACAGTAACATTGAACTCTTATGCATCATGAACTCTGAACGATGCAGAATCACTACTATTTATATTCACTTAACGCATATTTATGTACCACCTGACAACTGAACGATGCAGTGACAGTAACATTGAACTCTTATGCATCATGAACTCTGAACGATGCAGAATCACTACTATTTATATTCACTTAACGCATATTTATGTACTACCTGACAACTGAACGATGCAGTGACAGTAACATTGAACTCCTATTCATCATGAACTCTGAACGATGCAGAATCACTATTTATATCCACTTAACGCATATTTATGTACCACCTGACAACTGAACGATGCAGTGACAGTAACATTGAACTTATAACATGTATTCCAATGATATTTCACATCTGCCCAACGCAGACTCAAATGTAACATGACCTCCAATGTCACTGTTAAATTTATGACCATCCATCAATTAATCTAATAGATTAATTTAATTTCATTTAATGTATGACCATCCATCAATTAATCTAATAGATTGATTTATTATCACTACCATATACCTTGGTAGACTTAAATTATCTCCGGGCACCACAAATATATACCAGGCATCCTATATTCATTTGGCTTCGCAGCCCAATATTAATCCAGGTATCACAAATATGGGGAAATGGTTATCCAATATTAAAATGGGAATTGCAAAACAGATTCCATCCGAACACACAACATTTTTTCCATTACATTACCAAAGAAAATATTTTAAACCAAATGCACACATATATATATATATATAAATATGTGATATATATTTGCTCATAAAACACCCAAAACAATATCAGAGCAAAATAATAATTCATAACTAGTTCATAGCATATAAAGTCCTTAAGTGAAATTTAAAATCAGAACCTGCAAATCCTGTAAAATTGTTAGACACTATAAACAAATTGTTTTATTTGGGTGATGTTTTATGTGAATATAATATATATACGCTATCCTCTCTCAACATCCAATCTGCCTTGCACCTACCCAGCCATACACACTCGCAATCATTACAACCTGTATCCCTTTATCAGCCATTTTGTGCAACCAGAAGCACCAATGTATTCATCTATTTGCAGATAACACCATCTATCGCACCCCTTACATTTCATTCATCTAATATCATTCATTTTTTTATTTTATTTTTTCACCTAAAACCTTAAATATACTTCTAGCGTAATGCAATTCATTTCATATCCTAGATATCACATATCACATGTACATTTCACTTACTACTTTTAAAAACAATATTCTATATATGTCCATAAATATATATATGTCCATAAATATATAAGTCCATAACTCATCCTGAAAATCCTCAAATTGGTTAAATCTGCTTATTCAATGACCTAAAGCATTTAATTTCATGAAAACTACTACCACCTTTGCCTACCATTACTTACACACCAGTAAAGTAATACATTTTGTTCACTTTAAAAACATAGTGCACTCACATTTCATCAATAACTATTGCACTAGTTTAAAAAAAACTTAAATATACCTAAAAGTCCAAAGGTGCCTTAAAAGTCCAAGGATAACTTGCACCTTTCACCCTAAAAATCCTCAAACAGGTTAGAACTACATATCCACAAAACACAACATAACCCAACATCATGCAGCATGTTATCTCATTCCATCCTACAGCATTCTCTCTGTACCTACCCAGCCAGGCACACAGTACAATGATGCATCCGAAATACTTAATAACATGTTTAAACATTAATAGAGTATTCATCCACAATGTCCATTTCATTTATCCATAAAATTTATATTGCAAAATGTCCATAAATTGCTAGGCGCCGTGACAGAACAAATCCATTTAAAAATGACTAAACAAGTTCCATGGAAACAATATAGCCGCATAATTTAAATTGTTCATGTGTACATGGGAGGTGACTTCACATATTTCACTCATCCTCTTTTCCAAACACAGCTCTTTTAAAGTTTATGCAGCTCCTATTATCCAGATTAAGTTTAAAATCAAAAACGCGTCTTTCCCATTGATGCACAGGAAGACCTAAAACAACCGAAGTAACCGCATTGACTCCACGCTCTTCAAATGGAGCCTGCACCAGAAACTTGACTTCCCCATTTTCGATACTTCCGCATACATAATTGCGTTGAGGTCACGTTCTCATGGCCTTTCCTCTATGTTTTCTCTTTTATTCATACGGAGAAGCAACACTGTGTTGAGAACGCTCAGACAACAGCGTTCGGAGATCCTCCAACACTCTCATCACATTCGAACACGTCATCATTTCTCTTCAGCTGATGAACTAGTGAGAGCTCCATAAAAAGGACAGTTCCCAACGGCCACACCAAACGTTCCACTTGAACTGCGCTCCAGTCCCCTAATGGTCCCACATTCACAGGGTGAGCGCGCACATAGAAAGAAAATGTCATTACTGGGAAAGGTCCTTAAATCTCTGTACAAACGCCTCACTCTTCACGGCAATTGCTTCACTGTGAAGTCCCATAATTTTAATGAACACTGCATCCTGCAAAAGTGCCCTCAATCAGGATTGTCTGCGCACTTGAAACAGTGCCCCCAGAATATTCACAGTACATTGAACATACATTTTTTTTTTTATGAGGCTACCCCCATTGGACACTTTCCCTTTTACCACAGCTCCAACTGATTTCCCATTTGTTCACTGAGAATAGTGCAAGATACTTCCCCCAGCCACTTCACAGCATATTTACAGTACCTTTTCCCCCATAAAGAAGAGCATTTTTCAGATAAGCACTTCTCTGGCTGCCTGCTAGGGAGAACATGTATTCCCATCCCCAACAGGACTTATGCCACGACGAATTCAGGGCACATCCTCCACTGCTGGGCTCACCAGTTTAATGTCCGTGGGCACTTTTCATGATGGGAGCCAGGTTGTAAAGAAATCCTTTCATGGGAAACCTGTGCTGAGATCATCACTGCTGGGCTCATCATGGGCCTCTGCCAAACGCATTTCATCATTTCAGTAGTCAGCAGGAATTTCTTCAGTGGGTCCTTTTATCTTGGGATGAACAGGCTGAGTTCAACAGTTTATCAGAGATATCTGGAATCAGTAAAAACCTGTTCATCCCATCCTCGTCGCCACTTGTAGAAACTGCATTGCTGGAGATCAAGTAAGATGCTGGAGATTGATTATTGTAAAAGTAGATGGGCTTTATTGATAGTTACAGGGTAAGCTTTATTACTTGAGATAGGAGCTAGGCAAGATACATCCAGTCAGTAAACTCTCCCATCCTGAAGTCCTTAACTGTCGGATACAGAACCTCAATGACATCAGGTTCTGGATGACATCATCACATTCTACTATCTGCACAGAGAGCACCCAGTGCAGATGGATACTCTAAATGCTACAGACAGCACTTGCAAGGAGAAACAACAGACAAAGGTTAAACTTTACCGAAAAACCTACAGTTTATGCTCACGCTCATTGCAAACCACGCGCGTACCCTTAAACCAGTTCTCACCTGTGGTCGGAACGTCGCAGATCCTTTTTTTCTTCATTCTGGCTGCATATCAAACCCCAAAATCACAGCTGGGCCGCACTTTCACCTGTGGAGAGAAAGCAGAGAGGGGACATTGTTAAAATTCACAGATATGGACAATACTACAATATTTTAAAGCGAGAAAAGACTTTACAAAATTGAAAAGACACTTACCATTACCAAGTGGCATCGTCGCAGCTGGACTGGACTACCACTTCTGAGGCCAGTGAAGTAACTCAGCCCCATATACAATGCACCCCTGCTGGAAGAAGCAGGGCTGAGAGCTCATCATCCATTAATAGCGGTGAGCCTATGGGACGGTGCATGAAAATCACGCTGTGGGAAGAAGGGTTTGAGGGACACCATAGCAATAGACACACAGACCCACGCAGAAGCAGTTCCACTGATCACCACAGACAGCAGCATTTCTGAAGAAGGGGAGGCCTGACCAGGGTGATCCAAATCCAGGGAGGGCTGCAACTGTGCCCCAACGCCCCTGCAGAGACCAGGTGAGCGTAACAGAACGCAAAGCCTCTACGACTCTGTGCCTGGGCTTTATGAAATCCTCAGAGACAGACCAACTGGCCCGATTACTAGGGGAATTATGGGCTGAAGTACATGCTACAAGGCAGGAAACCAGTGCATTAAGGAGGGATTTTATTGTAACTCGAGAAAGAACCGACGACTTGGCAAGACAGATGCCACAGGCACAAGCAGGGCAGGTTCCCTTGCCGGGGATAGCCCATTCTTCGACACCACAGCAGTCAACACCGGTTCAGGTGGTCCTTCCAGGAGCAGTGCCTTCAGCCCCACCTGAACGCTTCATCAGTGATCCAAACAAGTTCACCATATTCATGAACCAATGTCGCCTTCACTTCTTATGCAGACCAGGAGCCTTTCCTAATGATCAAGTCAAAGTTGCATTTCTACTCTCATATCTAGAAGGCAACGCGGCGGACTGGTCAATACCGTTGGTTACTCAAGATGATCCTTTGCTTCGGAACTTTGGGGATTTTCAGCATGAGATGGAGAAATTGTTTGCCCAACATGCTCAAGGACAAGCTCTGGACAACAAATTGTTGTCACTCAGACAGGGGAATCAAAATCTATTAACCTACATTGCAACCTTCAATCGTCTCATAGCGAAGACTAACTGGCCAGAAGAAAAGAGAACAATGCTCTTTTATCGTGGGTTACGTGGAGAACTTAAGGTTGTGTTGGCTCAAGTTGTGAAGCCACCTGAGGGGTGTGCGGACTACATAGACCTGGCAGTGCAACTCGATCATAGGTTGCAGAATAGGAAAATGGATTGAGCCAGAACAGAGGGAAGGTCAGTTTATGTGCGACCCTGTGAGAACCAGACCAAATCACACAAACAACCTGAACCAATGCAGATCGGAGGTTTACGGAGTCTCCTCACCAAGGCAGAAAGGGAGAGAACGAGGCAACAACAGCTCTGTTTATACTGTAGAAAGGCTGGGCATTTCCTCCGAGAATGTCCGCTGAAACCGCCTAAGAAAATAGTTGGAGCAACAGACAAAACCAAAGAGGAGGAAGAACAGAACTCGGGGAAACTCCAACACCCGGCAAGCATAGGGGTCTGCTTGTCGAGTGAAAAGAAGGAATCTGTGCAGACCTCACATCTAGTCCTCCCGGTACTCTTGGTCAACCACAAACAACCATCAAAAATACAAGCCTTGGAGGCATACATTGACAGCAGAGCTGTGGGAAATTACATTGACCAAGATCTGTCTATACGAATAGGCCTTACCCTTCAAAAAAAGCAGAAATCGGAAAACGTCACAACAGTGGATGGATATCAGCTATCATCCGGGCCTGTAATGCAATATACCAAAAAAGTCAAGCTTATGTGTCAGGATGGCCATCAAGAAGACATTGCCTTCGATCTCATCAGTGCTCCTCAGTTCCAGATGATATTAGGAATGCCTTGGCTGGAAACTCACAACCCTAGGATTGACTGGCGTGAACGAGTTTTGACCTTTCCTCAAGACTGCGCCGACACCTGTTATCATAAAGATGTCAGTAACCTGAAACCAAGGAAGAGAATCATCCTGGGGCTCACAGGTTCCCTACCTCCTGAATACCTGGATTACCAAGATGTTTTTCAGAAAGATCAAGCAAACGTTTTGCCTCCACACAGACCTTATGACTGCCAAATCAACCTAGTGCCCGGAGCCCAAATACCCTGCAGTCGGATGTACGCCTTAACTGATAATGGCTTCATACGCCCATCCTTTCCCCTGCCTCCTCGGCTCTCTTTTTTGTACCTAAAAAGGAGGGCGACTTAAGAACCTGTTTAGATTATAGAGTACTTAACCAGATCACAGTAAAAAACAGATATCCACTACCACTTATACCTGAGCTCTTGGATCAGGTGAAAAATGCCCAGATTTACACAAAATTGGATTGACGGGGAGCCTGTCACCTTGTGAGAGTTGAAAAGGGGGACGAATGGAAGACAGCCTTCTGCACAAAATACAGGCTTTTTGAATATCAGGTCATGCCCTTTGGGTTATGTAATGCCCCTGCGGGGTTCCAATATTTTATGAACGACGTACTTTGTGAATTTTTGGACATTTGCGTACTCGTCTACATTGATGACATTCTTATTTATTTAACTTCCAAAGAGGACCATGTTGGTCATGTTCGAGCAGTATTGGGGAAACTTCGACAACAGTGGCTATTCGCTAAGTTGGAAAAATGTTTTTTCCATGTGACAGAGGTTGAGTTTCTTGGCTTTATGCTTACACCACGAGGTGTACACATGGACACACGCAAGGTGGACGCTATTCTCCAATGGCCCTCATCAACATCCACAAAAGGAGTACAGAGTGTGCTTGGTTTCGCCAATTTTTATTGGCAGTTTATTCCTAGGTTCTCCCAGATAGTACATCTATCACCTCCCTTCTGAAAAAGAATAAGAAATTCCATTGGTCTCCATAAGCAGAAAAAGCCTTCCAGGAATTGAAACTAGCATTCACCTCAGCACCAGTTCTCCGACGTCCTCGACCAGACCTGCCATACGTGGTTAAAACAGACGCCTCCAACGTAACTATGGAGGCAGTATTGTCGCAACGGGATCCCGATACATGACAGTTACATCCCGTAGCATTCTAGTCCCGTATGTTTTCAGCTCCCGAGTTAAATTATGCGATCACGGATAAGGAACTTCTAGCAATCAAAGCACCATTCAAAGCTTGGAGACACTACCTCTTTGGAGCAAGACATACAGTGACTGTCATCACAGATCACCGCAATTTACAATATTTAAAGACCGCCAAAGCACAATCGACGCGTCAACTTCGTTGGGCACTCTTCTTTGCAGAGTATGATTTTATCATCACCTCTAGGCCCGGAGTGCGCAATGGAAAGCAGACACTCTATCACGCATGAGTTAGGACAAAGAATCTATTACCGCGTTAGAGCCTGTGGCCATCATTCCTGAAGAAAGAATCCAGAGCACAAACGCCGCAACCACCTGTTTGGACGACTTGAAATCCGATCTCCGATCTCAGATGAATCAAACACCACAGAAGGAATGGTTATCAAAAGGGAACCAATACACCATAGAAAATGACCTACCATACTTCCAACTGTGCCCCAACGCCCCCGCAGAGACCAGGTGAGCGTAACATTACATCAGCCTCTGCTATTTACAAAGCTGCTATCCTCTCTGCTAAAAAAGAAACGTATAATTCCAGAATCCACAATGCCAAATCCAGCACTAAGGAACTCTTCAGCATCCTAAAAGAGCTTGAATCCCCTGGCGCCGCCTTCACAAGACTACATCAAAGACGCAGAATGGTGTACTAAAATCCAGAAAGCCGTCGCAGACAAAATCCCCTTACTGCAAAATAAGATCGAAGCTAAAAAGGCAAGCCTTCCTATTGACTCCCAGTCTGCTCCTGTCCCGAAAACCCCTCATCCCTGCACTCCCTTTACCTTTTCTCAAGTAACTCCAAAGGAAGTTGAAGCTATCATAAATAGTCTAAAAACATCCCACTGCCAAGGGGATATTTGCCCTGCCACCATCATTAAAGAGGGTGTTAAAAACCTAGCCCCTTTCATCACCTTCCTGATAAATTCCTCATTCTCCTCCAATCAGGAACCTAACAACCTCACCACACTCACCACCGAGCCCCAGGTGGCAGGAGCCTCTGCATCAGCTGCCTGGATGCTGGAGCCCGTGTGCTCACGCCGTCGATTGTTCTCCACCTAACCTGATCTCCCAGGGTAAGCGTGTGCACTGTCCCTGGATGCACCCCCTGGTCGAATCTGCTGCATAATCTAGCCCTGCTCTCATCCTTTAGTGCATTCATAGCACGATTCGCAGCCTCGCTACACGAGGAGACCCGCAAAATGGCGGCCATAACTTTGTTTATGCTCGTTGCCTAGCAACGTACCCTAAAGCCTATTGGCCGCCCTCCAGCTCTTCCATGACGCTGGGTCACCGGAAGGCGAGAGCCGGCCTGCCCACTAAGGGCCGACAACAAGGGCACCACCTGCCTGTGCCTGTCCGTGCGTGACCGCCGGACCGCCATCACCAGGCATCATTTGTCGTGCCGCTACTCTCCATAATAAGAGGGCAGGAGCCCCTCTCACCCTGCATCAGCCAAATCCAGGGAAAAAGGCCTTGTTTGCCGCTGGCCGCACGATCCCACTACTAAGGTACATGACTCTTAACCTGTCCTGGACAACCTCTGCAATACTTTTTCTACGCCACTTATCTGCTTGCAAACGTATTATGCTGTTGTATGTGCGAGAAGCCTATTGTCCATACGATGATACTCAGTAGACCCTGACTACGACCCAGAAATTGTCTACACTGAGCCCTGTGTTGTGCCCTATGGTCGCCATTAGACCACATCTGACCCATGCTGAGCCCTCTGTTGTGCCCTATGGTCGCCATTAGACCACATCTGACCTATGCTGAGCCCTGTGTTGTGCCCTATGGTCGCAATTAGACCACATCTGACCCATGCTGAGCCCTGTGCTGTGCCCTATGGTCGCCATTAGACCACATCTGACCTTTGCTGAGCCCTGTGTTGTGCCCTATGGTCGCCATTACACCACATCTGACCTATGCTGCGCCCTTTGGTCGCTACTCGACTTATGTTGTGCCCTGTGTTATGCCCTATGGTCGCCATTAGACCACATTCTCCTGCCACTGGAACTGGAAGGATGCTATACCTAGCATTAGTCCTCTGTATCATGGCTACAGTCACACAGGTTGTCCCTAGCAGTCAAGATCACATCGATCAGTCACCAACACCTACCTCAAACCCTTGCCAATTCACTACTAACGGTATGCAACCTAATCTCTCCACATTCTGTAAGGCCCAAGAAACAATACTCTATGCCTCCCTACCTTGCACCACACCCAATAGAAACAACAGACTCCGCGCAAGACTAGCTAAACTACACGAACCACTGAGAAGAGCCCTTCCGGCCTCCAACCTCAAAACCAACTACAAACCAATCTAAATGGCCTACTCAAACATCTACCTTGAATGTAAACACCCTCCAGCTTAATAACCTCCAACCTAAAGCTTGCCCCACTGTAGACAAACCCATCCGAGCTAACAAAACTCTCGAAGCCCCCCCTCTCAAGGGAGCGCTCCTTAATGCTAGATCACTAGTCGCTCACGCTACGGATATTGCCGAGTTAATTACGGAAGGGAACCCGGATTATCTTGCAATTACGGAAACTTGGCTCCATAATGCAGCAGGACCTGCCCTCATGCTAGCTGTCCCTGATGGCTACACCATAATCAAACAAGACCGTGATAATGCACGAGGTGGCGGCATTGCTATTATTTCTAAAACGGCTCTTGGTCTCAGACCAGCCCCTACCCAGCCTCTACAATCATGTGAAACTATCCCTGCCCAAATTCAGATAAACAATTCGCAATCCATTACCATACATCTTATTTATAGACCACCCGGCCCTCTTGGTACCTTTGAGGAAGACTTGCATAATATAATTATGAACAACCTGAAACCTACCACGCAACTACTTATATTAGGTGACTTCAAGTTAGGATTTAATGACCAAACGGAAAAAAATGCCACAGAAATAGCTAACATGATCAAAGCACTAGGCCTTACCCAAAAAGTCACCACACCCACCCACCTTAAAGGGAGAATATTGGACTGGGTAGTGGACCTTAACTGCTCTGCCACTATCACCTTCATCCTGCCTTTAGCATGGACAGACCATTCTCTGATCTCCTTTCACTTATCTACTATCAGACCCACTCCACTGGCTCGACCACAAGCGCCACCATGCCCAACCAGAAGCAATAAAAGTATTAAGGGAGAAAAAATTATCCCCGCCATACTGCCTACTCTCAACGCACTGCCTGATAATCTCGACCCCAGCAGCCTAGTTCGGGAATTTAACAATATCATGCTCACCACATTGGATAAAATTGCTCCTATCAAACTCAGACCGAGCAAACCCATAGCCCACCTAAACAAATGGTTCACCCCACAACTCCAAGACCTTCGCACCTTAAAGAACAAAAGTGAAACAAATTGGAGACTATGCCCCTCTAGTGAGAATAAAGCTAAATTAACTGCACTTTCCTCACATTACAAAAAAGAAATCTGCCAAGCAAAACGCGACTCCTACGACGAACGTATTGCTAACTCAAACTCAAGCATGAAAGAACTCTTCTGCATACTCAAAGAACTAGAGTCTCCTATTGCTATCCCGGACGTCTGCACCAAGGACAAATCCTGGTGTACAGATATACAACAAGCCTTAGCGCATAAAATTGACACACTTCAGAATAAGATTCAACTAAAAAAGAAGGCTCTAAACTTACTGCATTCGCCTAACACTCTCCTGCCCAACAAGCCTCCAGCGGCACATAATACCACATTCCACTTCTCTAAAATGTGCATCCTAGAGGTAGAAAAAATTATCCTATCTTTGAAGCCCTCAAACTGCAAAGGCGATATCTGCCCTGCACAGTTAATAAAAGATGCTGCTAGAGAACTCTCCCCATTTATAACCAAACTGATAAATGCCTCATTTGCTACAGGTACTATACCTGCCAACCTCAAGCAATCCTGGGTGCTACCACTCCTCAAGAAACAGACACTTGATCCCCTCATTCCTACAAACTACCGGCCTATTACCACGGTACCATTTTTATTAAAAATATTGGATAAGACCGCCTACGCTCAAATCCAGAAGCACTTAGAATTGCACAAACTCCTGGGCAACAGACAATCTGGCTTCCGTACACTGCACGGAACTGAGACTTCCCTAACCGACCTCAAGTCCCAAATAGACGAGTTGAGAGACAAAGGAAGGACAGTACTCCTCCTCCTACTCGACCTCTCCGCTGCATTCGACCTGGTCAACCACAAGGTCTTATGTCGGCACCTTGACTCTGCAGCTCACTTCTCCACGGACGCTATCAAGTGGATCGAGTCCTTCCTGAGTGAGAGGACCATGAGAGTCTTCTCCCCCTCAGCATCAGCCGATCCTACACCTATCCTATGTGGTGTTCCCCAAGGATCCTGCGTCTCGCCTACCCTCTACAACATCTTCACTAAGCCACTGTTCGACGATCTGGACCAGCTGGGTATCACCTACACTAACTATGCAGATGATACTCAGATTCTCTTACCACTTTCTGGGGATTACGGTACGGACATGGGCCTAGTGAACAAGGTTTACCTTATCATCCAAGCATGGATGGCCACTCACAGTCTATGCTTGAACGATAATAAGCCTGAACTAATAATATTGGGTTTGCAGGCCAATATCAAAAAATTAGGTCAAGAATATTCATCCTTCAATATTGACGGCAATACTATTAAAGTCTCCAAGGAAGTAAAAACCTTGGGATTTTACGTGGACTCCACACTATCCTTTGACAAGCAGGTCATATCCCTTACCTCGGCTACGGCTTACACATGCAAACTTCTTAGAGCTCTTAAACCGTTCCTCTCCGACAATAGTTGTCTGATCCTGGCTAGAGCTCTTATACTCTCTAGAATCGACTATTGCAATGCCCTCTACATTGGGGCTAACAATTCTGCTATTCAAAAACTCCAAACGCTACAGAATAACGCCTTAAGAGCAGCCCTTGGCATAAACAAGAAAACCCACATTTCTGCCTTGAGACGTCAACACAAATGGCTCTCCACATCCAATAAAATAATTCTAAAAACACTCTCTTTGACACACAAAGCCTTGAACAATGCGGCCCCTAGCTACCTTATAGACAAACTCCAGAGAAGAACTTCTCTCAGACCAACTAGAAGTGGGAACACCAATTGCCTAAATATCCCCAAATACAAACTTACTACCATCGGAGGTAATGGCTTCACTGTTAAGGCTGCCAAAAGTTGGAATTCACTGCCCCAGGAGTTGAGAGATGACCAACCATATCCACTCTTCAGGAAAAACTTAATAAAACACATCACTGCCACCAATCCTTAGCCTCCCATCACCCTCTCCCCTGAGGACACTAGCCCGCAATTAAGAAAACCGTATATCTTGCAATATTCTTTCTTTATGTATATATTGTAGCCTGTGTATATGTAACCATATAAGTTTTATATCCTTAGTGCATGTACCTTTGCTTCAGTCCTTTTGCTCATATTGTATATATCCTGTAGTCATGCAAAAATTGTTCATCTTGCTATATGTAAATTCTGTAACCTGTGTATACGTAACTATGTAAGCCTTGCATTTCCTTGTCGTTGCGCTCTTTTACTTACGAGTCTGGTGCGCCTAACAAATGAATAAACAAACAAACAAACAAACCTCAAGGAAGCTTGGGTTATGCCTTTATTAAAATAAAAATAAAACCTAGATCCAAATGGCCCCACAAACTACAGGCCTATCACAACCTAGATCCAAATGGCCCCACAAACTACAGGCCCATCACCACCATCCCGTTCCTTCTAAAATTCCTGGATCGGGTGGTCTATCTGCAAATCCAGAGGCACCTAGAGGAAAATGAACTGCTAGGACTTAGGCAATCAGGCTTCAACCCAAACATGGAACTGAGACAGCCCTCCTAGATCTAAAGATTCAAATGGATGAGGCGAAGGACAAAGGTAAGCTAGCAGTCCTCCTACTCCTTGACTTATCTGCGGCCCTCGACTTCGTCGACCACCAAATTCTCACCAAGCATCTAAACACAGCGGCAGCATTCTCCACCAATGCTTCCAACTGGGTTAAATCATTCTTATCAAATCGGACCACCAGAGTCTTCTCCACCTCGGCCTCAGCAGCTCCCACACCGATATGTTGGGCTGTCCCTCAGGGATCCTGTGTGTCGCCCACACTATACAATATATTTACATAGCTACTCTTTGACCGCCTGGACAACTTGGGTGTCATCTACACTAACTATGCAGATGACATTCAAGTCCTCATCCCCCTCACTGGTTGTTACAACCGTGACTCAAAACTGCTAAACAACATTTACAGTGAAATCCAAGCATGGATGGCCACCAACAGTCTATGCCTCAATGACAACAAGACTGAGTTAATGATCATGGGTACTCAGACGCGTCTGAATAAACTCGACACCAGATACACTTCTTTCGTCATTGATGGTAATATAATCAATGTCTCTAAAGAGATAAAAACATTGGGGGTCTACCTCTATTCAACTCTCTCTCTCTTAAAAAACAGGTCAGATGTGTGTCATCTGCCACGGCTTACACCAATAAACTGATCTACAGCTGTATATCTTATTTATCTACAAGCAGCTGTCTAACGCCAGCTAGAGCACTCGCTTTATTTAAACTTGACTACTGTAACACATTATTCCTTGGTTCCTCTGAACACAATCTAAATAGACTTCAGGTACTCCAAAATAACCCACTGAGAGCAGCACTTAGTCTCCCTAGAACTTGCCGCATATTCACTCACAGACACAATGCCAACTGGCTGTCCATCCGCGATAGAATCACACTACGCACCCTGGCCATCACGCACAAATGCCTCACAAACTCAGCCCCTAAATATCTGGCGGACAACATTTGTAAACACCAACCCACACATACCACCAGATCCTCTCTCTCCTACAGCCTGGTGATACCAGGGTTCAACCTAAAAATAGCCGGATGAGCCAGCTTCCCTCTCCAAGCTGCCAAACGATGGAACTCCATTCCCATCCCTCTTAGACAGGAACCCTCCTTCCTCACGTTCAAAGTCTGAATAAAAAACTGGCTGAGCAACATGCCTCATCATTAAGAAGCCATCAACATCTTTCCCGATCACTGTCTATTTATGTTACTTTTCTTCATCTTTGTTTAGCTTAAATGCTGCACATTATCACCTATTATCTGACCCACCTTTAAGCAGGGTCCCACTTACTGCCATTTGATTGTAATTTGCCTGCCTACTATGTATGTAACCTCTAAGTATTCCAGCGCCCAGTTACCTCACGGTTTGGTGCACGATACAAATAATAAACAAAATACCAAACAAAACCTTAAATGTCAGTATTAGTATACATGCACCCTTTCTCTTTCACTCTGGTGCCAAGCAAAGTATTGTTGTAATCTTTCTGAATCCCTCCCCATCATCATTCTGTCTCTTGGCAAAAGTTTCTTGAAAACAATAAAGGCCTGTAAGGTGGATAGGTTCTCCATTGGCCAATGGTCGCAGAACACTGCAGACGTACTTCAAGCAGTTGCCTTGCAGTTTCTTCGTTCTGGACAGCAGGTTCCACGCTATATCCCAGATATGAGGATGGCTGGCATAATTTATGGAGGACATTGGGAAATTACTGCTCCTATCTGTATTCTAATGAGAAAAAAGCAACAGGGGCATCCAGATAAAATCTCTCAGGAGATTCCCTGCCTTGAGAGCTCGCTTACCCTGGACCGGTGCCCCTTTGCTGTTATACAGATAGTACTTTTTGGGATAAGAAGGCCACAATGAATAATAGGATGCAACAGGACTTAGTATCCCAAGGCAACAAACACAGAGGCATGGTCCAGGCAAATTACCAGCCAAACGGATTTAGACTGCTGAGCTGAATGGAATACAGCACCAGACAGTGTAGAGTGCACATTGAGGACTGCAGGCTACAGAGAAGACAGAAGATGTCACAAATTAGGAGAACCTTTGTGAAAGAACATTGCAGGGAATGCAGGCTAGAGAGAAGACAGAAGACGCTGCAAATTAGGAGAACGTTTGTGGAAGAACATTCCAGGGAATGCAGGCTAGAGAGAAGACAGAAGACGCTGCAAATTAGGAGAACGTTTGTGAAAGAACATTGCAGGGAATGCAGACTAGAGAGAAGACAGAAGACCCTGCAAATTAGGAGAACGTTTGTGGAAGAACATTCCAGAGAATGCAGGCAGCAGAGAAGACAGAAGACCAGGGTTTTTGCCAGGTCTGGGAAAGATCAGGGGCTAAGCTAATGTCAGGACTGGCAGGATTCAGGGCTAGTGACAGCCTTTTGGTTGTAGTCCCTGAGCTTCAATCTGGGGCTACAACCAAAAGACCTGGGCTATAGCCCCCTCACTCCCCCCAACCCCACAGCTACGCCTCTACAGAAGATGCCACAAATTAGGAGAACGTTTGTGGAAGAACATTCCAGGGAATGCACGCTGCAGAGAAGACAGAAGACGCCACAAATTAGGAGAATGTTTGTGGAAGAACATTCCAGGGAATCCTCTAAAATTCCTCTTTATGTTCAGGACATTTTTTGTTTCTACAAAAAAGTCACAAATGTGCCAAATATGCCTTGAATTGTGGTCCACTATTTCAGAAATAGGTCTGGAATTACGGGATTTGCATCCATTCAGGAAAGGGACTGAGATTTGTGAAAAAACATTGCAATATCCACTGTTCCACCTGAGCCCTCCTCTGCATGAAGATTTGTGTGGGTATTGGATTGGCACAAATGTATCGGTTCCACCAGTACTGGACAAATTATTCTTTGGCCAGACCGAGTCAACAAAGGAGCCTCGCATGGTGTTTTTTTTTTAAAAAGTAGCACTTGTTACTTTTTGACACCAACTGCACTTGTCCCCTGCTGCCCATCCCTTTGGCTCATACACTGATCTAAATTTACCAAGACCTGTGAATTATCACTTTATTTTGTCCTTCCCTGCCATGTCTCAACCTCCCTTGTTGGGGCGTCCTAGAGGTGATCCTTCAGCCAGTGGCTCAAGAAGGGGAGGGTCAGGGTCAGCCTGTTTCTGTGTTTGCACAGGTGCCAGGTGGGTACAGATGGTCCTTAACAACATTTAGAAGGGACAGGAGATATCCGCATCGATACCAGTGCCTACATGGTCATGGTTGTGGCAGCACGTCAGCCTCCCCGAGGGGAAGACTGGCTAGGGTAAAGAGTGCACAGCGGTGTGCAAACTCTGTCAAAGGGTGCCCAACTGGGGATGAAACTTGTGCGTTGGGCACAAAGGCCATGCACAGCCACAATCGTTGGTGGCACAGTGCAATGCACCCATGGACTGCCACCACTTCACCGTCCAGTGGTGTTGACTGGCGAGGTGGCATGTACCCGTAGCCCCCCCATACACACACTGCAGCCTGTTGGTGGTTGTAACATTGTGGCAGTGGCAAGACATAGACAACCTTAATGGGATCTACTGATGCACTGTGGGGACAACCACTGCCTGTATTATCTAATGCTGGTTAGTCAAGAGAGCAAGAGTACACAACAATTGAGTGTACAATAGAGACATAGGTGTGTCCAGGGGGTGGCCTGGGGTGGTGCGTCCTACCCCTGGAATCTGATTGCCAACCCCAGGTGCCACCCCAAACTATGATTATTATTTTTCAGGACTTAAATTTGAACTGTATGATGAGTAACCAAACATTTGTTTATAGGTGTAATTCAGTCAAAAACCTGAGTGGCAGTAATGCGCCGGAGTAGTGTCTTGCCTACCAAAACCTCAGGGAAAAGTTTTGATTTCAAGCGGGGTAGTTACCAGCTGCCAATAAATCAACAGAAGAAGATTAATAGCGATCGGTCAACCACACGTCAAGAAGTCTCAGAGGATTCTGGGCTACATTTGTAATGCAAGGTCTTATCTCGCTAGTGGATACTTGTCGCTCTTGATAGATGTGAGTAGAAATTATACACATACTGTGCCAAAGGTCTAAACATTTTTAGCAGTAGCAAGCTAAAGAATGCCCCCTGTCTTTTTTGATTTCCATGATGCTTGCTAGCAAACCTGTTGTCATTGGTTATTGTCAATCCTGCTAACGCTAGCTATGTAATTTGACACAATGGATAACTAGCTTGATTACTTACACGCCCACCCAGTCCAACCCACATACAGAGAAAAAGAATAGTGTATGAAAGGCGTTATTTTTGCATGTCACTTTCATTCATGCAATATATCAAAAAGAGGGGCACCGGGCTATTCCCTGTCCTTTCCAGGATTCAGAATACTGGGCCTCATTACACGGAAGGCGGTAAGGGTTAACGGTCACCGGTAATGCTTTTTAGCAGGCGTTAAAAACCAACCCGCAAAGGGACCAGGGTGCTAATTACAGTACTGCAATTTGCGGTACCGTAATTAGCACCTTCCCCATTCCCATTATGCCCTGTGGGGCAAAAATGGGAATGGGGAAGGGCAATGGGGGAAGGAGGAATTACCGCCCCGCCAACCTTGGAATAGGGCGGTAATTCCCCTTTCCTCCAAGGCGGTGCCGGTATTTTACCCACTGTAATGAGGCCCACTGTCTAAATACGCAAGTGGACAGGGCGATTCTGTGTATACAACACACCCTTTCTATAAACTTTTGTATTCCATTTAATTTTTTAACCATGCAATATTTTATGAAACCTGCTTGTTCCAGATGTGTGAAGGTCAAGCAAAAAATGCTCCATCCTGTTGGCCAGGATGTTGGTGTAGATTTTGGTGTCTAGGTTTATCAGAGCTATCGGGCAATAAAACCCACAGCTAGTCGGCTCTTGATTGGGTTTTAGGAAGAGGATCATCTTTGCATCTTCCATTGTGGGAGATATAAGGCTGCTTTCCCCAAATGAGTTAAAGAGAGTGGTCAGTCTAGGTACTAGAATAGAGCTGAATGTTTTATGGAATATGGCTGGGTAGCCGTCTGGGTCTGGGGATTTATTCAAGGGAAGGTTCTTCTGGGGTAATCTATTGCTATAGCGTCTCCCGTTCCTGTGTTGAGAGTGCCGGAAGTCGGATTGCCTGCAGATACTCCCTTTGCAATCTAGAATCTGGTGTGTCTGACTGGTAAAGAGTGGAATAGAAATTCTTAAATTGAGTATCTGAGGGGTCATCGTGACTATTTCCCCTTTGGGCTCTTCAATTCCTTGTATGGTTTGGACTGCCCTTTTGTGTCTTAATTGTCTGGCCAGTGATCAATCCGCTTTATTCGCTTTCACATAGTATTTCTGTTTAGCATATAAAAGGCTTTTCTCAGGTTTTTTATTTGCAAAAGATTTAATCTGCCCTTGATGTCCCTAAATGCCCTTCTATTCTTGGTCCCTGTGTCTGTATTTTCTGCCACCTCCCCTTTGCGTTGGTATCAAAGAACTCCATCATTTTCCTCTTCAATGTATCCCTTATGATAGGATTATTGAAGAGTTCGATAGGACATGACCAACACCAGACTCCCCAATTTGGTTGTGGAATGGTAAACTCTACCGATAATGGAGCATGGTCAGATAGTGCTATAGGATGGGACTCAACCTTTTTTATGGGGCCTAGTATAGTCGTGGATGACCAGATATAATCAATTTGCAAAAATGTTTGAAGAACATGTGAATAATAGGTATATCCCTTCTCCGTTTCCTTCATGGATGGCCATAAATCTTTCAATGCCAGTTGTTAAAATGTGAGTTTGAGGGCGCGTGATGGGGGCCCTGACCATATTGCATGTCAGAGCTTCTACCCTGTCGAGGATCCCAAACAAGGTTAAAGTCACCCAGAACTAAACATTCTCCCAACGTGAATACCTCTAAATTGGTCAGTGTCACTTTTAGGAAACCCTCTTGACCTGTGTTGGGTGCATAAATCGTAGCCACCGTAAGTGTTGTAGTGCCTATTTCGATAGTGAGGAACAGGTATCTCCCACCTTTGTGCACTCGCCTGCTGATAATATGCATAAATCATATTGCATAAAATATCGTCAGACCCATGAAGAGCCTGTCATCTAGTGGGGAAAATCTCCAAGGAAAAACTGCTGGCAGTGTTACTTTTGCTAGACGCATAAAAAGTGGAGTGGTCCTTCATGGTACTCACACTGGAGGCAATGGGGTTTGGTCCTAAGTTTATCGACAAAATTAAAGTGAACTATAAAGACCCAAAGCTCAGACTGCTCGTTAATAGCCAATTGTCCACACCAACCACATTACACTGCAGCACAAAACAGGGATACCCTCTTTTGCCTTTTCTGTATGCCATACTTAGAACCCCTGCTTACTAAAATCAGACAAACAGATCCAATTTTGGGGATACCGTTTGGAGACCAAGTGCATAAGGTTATAGCTTATACAAATGACATGCTCCTCTTAGTGGTAAATCCAGAAAGGTCACTACAAGCGGTCGTGGATGAATTGGAGTCATTTGGTGAAGTTGCAGGACTAAAAATAAATGTGTCCAAATCCGTGATATTAAACCTCCCCCGGAACCCATCTGAAGTAGACAAGGTGAGAGAAAAATCGCATCTTGGCTCGGTCCAGGGCGAAATTAAACTGTTGGGCGTTCACCTAACACCTACGCTACAAAGGACTATACTGGGCTAATTTCCCACCCTTATTAGAAGAATTTAAACAGCAATTCGCGAAATGGGGCCCTCTTTCAGTCTCTTGGTTGGGGCAGATTAACTCTGTAAAAATGATGTTATTACCCAAGGTACTCCCAATAGAGGTGCCTATGACATTTTTCCGTAAACTTAACAGGGCGATTTCCAGTTTCATCTGGAATAACAAGACACAGCGGATCGCATTAAAAACCATAGTGGCTCTTACACGTAAAGGTGGACTGGGACTCCCAGACTTCATAAAATACTTTCAAGCTGCCCTATTACGCGTGCTTAGGGGCTGGTTGGCAATACATTCAGAAAAGAGGTGGGTGGCGATGGAAAAGGTGCTTGAAGCACCACATATTGGTGATTCATTTTGGTTACCCAGGCACAACCACCCGCCAAATATTCATGGTAGCCGATTACGAGGTTAGTGGAAAATACTTGGTACAGGGTCAATCGACAACAACTTACAACATATCTGTAGCCATTTCCTCCACTCATGAACAACCCACAATTTACACCAGGCATGAAAAAGGGCTCATTTTCTAAATGGAAACTTACGACATGTACCAAATTACAGGATATGTTCCATGGTAAAGATCCCAAACCTTTTGATCAATGCAAACGGGAGTTAGGGCTAACAGAGACAGATAGATTCCAATTATTCCAGGTACAACATTGGATTATGGCTCTCTCAAATAGAGTCACAGCCACAAGATCATTCACTCCATTCGAGAAGTTTCTGATTTCAAACCGTGGGGATAAGGGTCTCATCTCTAATTTGTACATATTTCTGACCGATAACCAGCCAGTGGGTTCCACCAGATATGTACAGAACTGGCAACAAATAGAGGGAATCAACATTTCAGAGCAGGAATGGGAATCCCTTTGGGGAGATATACCCAAACTCACATATTCATTGCAGCTAAGAGAAGCCTGGTACAAGGTTATGGCACATTGGCACTACACCCAACATAGGCTACACAAAATGAAAGTAGCAAAGACTGACAGGTGCTGGAGGGAGTGTGGTAATAGGGGTGCTTGGATACATATGTGGTTGGATTGCCCTTAGCTGAGCAACTATTCGGGGACAATCAACAGACACTTTGCGCAAATATTTGGAACTCAGGCCCGGACAGGGCCGAAACATTGCCTACTGCGCATTGCTACATCAGAACACAAACATTGGCTGAGGAGTGCGTGGAATGCATATGCTGTTTTGTTGTTGGCAGCCCAGCTTGTGATAGCTCAACACTGGAAAGCAAGGGAAGCACCCCATACGCATGACTGGTTTATAAAAATCTTGAACTTTGTTGCTTTAGAATGGGTCACATACGCTATCCGAGGCACTCAATCCGAATTCACGAAGGACTGGGAAATAGTCCTACAGTTTCTGTACAATTACTGTAACGCACCCTTATGCCATAATAAGCTACGAATTCTAGGTATCTGTTAGTCTCAGGTTAACTTAGCGTACTCATGTGCGGGGGGCGGGGGTGAAAAAGCAGGGGTGGAGGAGAGGGGGCGGATGTTGTGGAAACATGAGGAGTTGAGTGTTTTGATGCTGGGGTTGTAAATCTTGAAATGCCAATACATTTCTTTTTTTAAAGTACAATACTCATTATTTCATTTTAGTCATACGTGTTGCATAACATGCTACTTAGCCTAATTAGAAAAAGACATATTTTATTATCATTCTGATGACAACTTGAGAGTTTTTGTAGACTCAGACAAGGATACAGGCGAAGAAGGCCCTTCAGCTACACCTGCACCTTGGTATGTATGCATTTGGCTTCTTTTAAACGTTATCCGCTTTGAATTGGGATGGGGATGTTACCCTTTTGCTATACTTATAAACAGTGGCTTATCCTGTCATTCATGGCAAAGCCCAATTTTTATCAATACAAGCTTAAATAAGCTAAATATGACTAATTTGGCATGCAAATACATTGATACAACCGGTGAAATCCATGTATTGCTTCAGGTGTGTCAAGTCACCCACTCTCAGACTGAAATGATAATGGAAATGAGAAGCATCTGGCAGTACGAGCCAGACGTGCAGTGTCACCTGGGGATAGTGATGTGGCAGCCCTTGTTGCCCAGCGGGGACCTTATGGTGTACCCTAACATTTAATTTGATTTTATCAAATGTAGTGTATTTAAATCATATATTGTACTTCATGAAATTTTTCATCTGTATTCCCAGTAAGCCACATCTGTGACTTGTATGACACTTAATGCAAGATCTGATTCTCATGCTTTTATCAATGTTCAGGTATTTCACAGTCAAGGGCAGCAGGTCCCACTCAACCTCGTTTAAAGATGTTTCCACAAATCATTCAAGGTGAGACGAGAAGGTCGTTCAATCCACTCTGGTAAAATTCATGATCATTGACAAAGGAAGGATTCCCCCTGCCTAATGCGTCAGAATCTATTTTCACCTCAGAATCAGGCTTTTCACATTGGGAGAAAGCAATGTTCAAAGATGGTGGCTTTAAGATACTTGAGAAATCTGAGGCTCACATGAATGCTGTGTTTGCTGGAATGAGCACAAGAGGGTAGCGCTGACAGATTCTTCTATATTAGGCATGATTAACAAGGAGCAGAGAAGGAAAGATGAAGAGAATCACAGTTACGTTGAAACAGTTGCAGATGTACTGCTTTTGACTGCAACACAGAATATAGCACAAAGAGGTAACCGTGAAAATGAAGCTTGTGAAAACAAAGGTAATGTATTCGAAATTCTAGAAATTATCGCTAAACGCAATCCTTTGCTAGCCCAAGGCACCAGGCAATGCAAAATACAACACAGAGTGAAATTTGGCAGTGCTTAGCGAGTATAGTGTGTGATTCAATTGTGAAAGAAGTGAAGTAGCGTGAGATATTCTCTGTCATTGCTGATGAAAGCAAAGATCTGCAAAAGAAGGGGCAGCTGTCATTAGTAGTTAGATATTACTACCGCCGGGCTGTGCAAGAAAACGTTCTCGATTTTTAACAGCATCTAGATGCTAAGGGGCACAGAGAAAAGATCGTTCAGTGTTTAGAAATCTGTGACCTTCAGTACAAATCAAATCTTGTTGGACCAGTTATGCTGGGGGGCTCAGTGATTAGTGGCAAATACTCAGTTGTGGCATCCAGAATTAAGGCAGAGGCTAAAAATGTGTTTAATGCTCACTGTAATGTGCACTGTCTGAATCTGGTCTTAGTTGACATTGTGAAGTCTGTTCCAGACGCTGATTGCCTCTTCTCACTTCTTGCACATGTCAGGATCTTACGTGCACCAGAAATGGCTGGATCTTCAAAAGGAGATGCATGGTGGCCAGCCTAGGGAGTTCCAAAAATGTGGTGACACAAGATGAGCATGTAGAAGGTTGGCTTGCAGGAACTTGATTGAAAGGTTACCAGCTGTGTTGTGTGTTCTTTAAAATGTAAGCACAGAAAGTCATGGGGACAGATCCATTGATGCTCGTGGTTTGCTTGCACAGATGGACCTCACATTCATAGGTCTCCTTGCAACCTTTCCTAAAATTGTTCAGTAACATAAAGCTGCTTTCTGACCTGCTACAGACTCCCTCAGTTGATTTATCTATGGCAGCAGACATGGTGGAGTCACTTCACCATGCATTTCAGGAGTACAGGACTGAGACATTTGTTGATCAACTGTAGCACAACATAGTAGAAAGAGCCAAAGAGTGAAATATAGCTGTTGAGAATGGTAAGAAGAGATCACAACATGTTATCTCCAAACTTGGTGAGTCGTATGTGGCATGCACTATAGACCGGCACAAGGGTAATGATGATAAAGATACATTAAGACAGAGACTACTCTAAGCCATCCTTGACTTCATAATTGGTGAAATAGAAGGATTAAGTTGCTCACCTGTAACTCCTTTTCTCCAGCATTGGCATCTTTCGTAGATTCACATGCTGTGAATATTCCCCGGTGTCAAGCTGGGAATCCTTCTTTACCTTTTGGATATTACTTTTTTAAAAGAAAAGTTTGGTGTATTTTGCATGCTGTCACCCTCATTATGGGTGCTTTAGGAACATCCAATGGGACATTGAGTAGCAAGCTCCTCCTCCCCAGCCCTTCCTCAGATTCTGACCAGTCATGCTGAACCTTGTTTTGGTATGTGAGGGCCTTTACCTGGCTGAGACAGTGGAGGGAGCATGTGAATCTATGAAAAATACTAATGCTGGAGAACAGGAATTACAGGTAAGCAATATACTCCTTCTCCAGCATTGGATCTTTCATAGAGGGGGTGAGAGCACCAAGAATATATGGCTACCAGGCTGAACCTGTCTAGTTCAGAGTGTTATGTAGGAGCGGCCAGTTGTAGGAATCCGATAGGGTAGTGCTCATGAGCCCCAGCCGAAAAATTGGAGAGTGGCTGTTGGATTCCAACAGAATTGTGCCATTAGGTCTTTATTGTCACTGAGGATGCTGGCACGTGTTTCGACCACTCAAGGGTCTTTATCAAGGCTGTGGTAGTCATCCATCATACAATGGTTGTTTACATATCCGTAAGATGTCCTATCAAACACAAGTTTGGCAAATCATGGGACCCAATTGTACCCCAGGGGGTGATAAGTGCAAGGTGATTTATGTTACATGTGCATTTTGTGAATTACGTGATTTACAGTTTCAGGAATCATAATATTATTAGTATATCATCAAGTTATAGAACATGTTTATAGGTTTATTGTAGTAATTGTATGAAATGCATAAGGGCCACAGAGTAAAGAGAGAAACCAATTGCACCAAGGAAGGAAGAGAGGAAAAAGAAAAGATACGTCATGGTTAATTGCAATTGATGGGCTCTGCTCAATTGAGTCATGTAGTGAGAGCAGTGTGGGGTGAGCTTACCAAGCTGCGATATTTCTGGGACAGTCAGTTGGGGGGTGGTGCCCAGAGTAGTTCTGTGCACTGAGTAGTGCTTCATGGGAAAGAAAACTGAGTATGAGAAGTTGTGGAGTTGTAGACCTAATTACTTATTGTAAAGGTCTTGGACACATGAATAAAATAAAAGAGCATGCGCACCAAGGCTGGTTAGTGTGGGAGTCTGGCGAAGTGTGTCTCGAGCATATACATCCAATGGTATGGTCGTGCTGGGAGGGATGAATCACTCTGTGAACCATCTATGGCGGTGAATAGGACATTGGACTGTGTCAGTAAAATTCAACAGTTGCTAAAGAATGGCGAAGTGACAGGTCCGTGTCTGTTGGGTGAAACTACTGTGAGGACCAACCAAGGAGCTTGAGATCGGGTGGAGTTTAAATGTCCATGCCAAATAATGTGGTCGTGCTGGGAGGACAGAGTCCCTCTAAGAGCCATGGTGGTGATTTGGATGTTAAACCTGGTCAATTAGTATTCCACAGCTTCAAAAGAATGGTGTAGTGCCAGAGAGTTGTCTGATGGTTGAAATCCAACATGAGGACCAAACAAGAAGATTAAAAGATGGAGTAACATGGGGGTGGTGATGGGTGGCAACCATGTTACGATTTTGCAGTGTGTGGGTGATTTGTGAGTGTAGAGTGTGACGCTAGGGATTAGTTGCGGGGTCAAGAGACCAGTTTGTGTGCCTACTGTGATCAACACGTGTACCAATTTTGGCTCTCATGTGCAACTAATCTCTACCAAGGTGGGCGGCGATGTTCCAGGAAAATGAGAAAAATACTTAGTTCATGTAGTTTTGAGTATTTTCTATGCACGAGTGCAACAGTGCAGTGTTGCCTAACATGCCCGATGAGAAACGTAATCAATTGCTAGAAATAAAATCATGTTCATTCCGTGAAGAGCTACATGGAGTTATTTCTGTGAGACCAGTTGAGGTGCTACATGCGACCACCACGTTACGCAGGCATGGGTCACATGTGAACCCGATCTCAAACAGAGTCAGTGGTGCGGTGCCAAGACCAAATAGTAGGGCACTATAACTATGTTTAATATATTCTCCTTTTTCTACAAATTGTGATCTAACAAAATATCTGCTGCATGCTGTTTCTCCAAGCAGTAGTGCTTAGTAAACATGTGGGGCACTCTCCAGGTTGCCGCCTGGCAAATGTCAATGAGCGGTACCCCTGTCCACAGGGCCGCTGATGCTGCCGGCCTCTTGTGGCCCGGGCATGACTTTGAATGCTTTATCTGCTTTCGTGTGGCAGAATGAAATAGCCCGCATGATCCATCTGGACAAGGCCTGTTTGGCTATAGCTTTCCTCTTATTCGCAGGGCCGAAAGCTATGAAGAGTTGCGCGGACGCCCTGAATAACCTGGCTCTGTCTAAGTAGAACTTGGTGGCTCTTTTCATGTCCAAAGAGTTTAACGTCACTTCAGCGGGAGTAGAGGCTTCTGGAAAAAACACAGGTAGTGCAAAGTTAGTATTTTTGAGAAACTCTGTGGGAACGTTTGGAATCTATTTTGGATTATCATAAGTAGCACTTTATCTTTATGAAAGCGCAGGTAGGTTTAGTTGACCGCCAATGCCTGCAGTTCTTACACCATTCAGGCTGACGTGATTGCCACTAGGAAGGACACCTTCCAGGACACATTTGTCCATTGGCTCAAATGGCTTTTTCATCAGTTCTGTGAGGACTATATTGAGATTCCAGTGTGGCGGAGTTGCCTTCGTTGGCGGGAACACTTTAAAAAGCCCTCTTAGGAAGTGCTTCACCAGCCTGTCGCTGAACAAGGGTGTGCAACTCCTTTTCCTTGTTTACCTAGAGATGGCTGCCAAGTGAACCTTGATGAATGAGCGATGAGTGTGGCTGAGACTTTGTTTTTTACAATGAGAGCAGGGATCACGTTGAGCGGCTATAGAGTTTACTGCCCTTGACACCAGTCACATAACCTTTTCCACTTAAAGCAATTCAACCATTTTGTGGCGGGTGCCCGAGCTGCATCTAGGATGTCCTTACAGTCCTGTGGGATTGCTAGCTGGCCAAATTCTACAAAATCAGGAGCCACGCTGTTAACTGCAGGGATTGCGGGCCGTGATGTAGGACCCTTCCGTGGTCCTGCGAAATGATGTCTGGTTGCCTGGGTACCCTTATCGGCCGATCCGCTGACAGCTGGAGTAGGTCCAAAGTCCAAGTTTGTCATGGTCAGTTTGGCACAATAAGAATGATTTTGCAAGGGTGTTTCATGATCATTTGAATCATCTGATGTATAACCGGCGTGGGGGGAAATGCGTCGGCAAAAACCATGGGAATGAGAATGCATCCCCTTTGGACTCCTGATGAGGACTTCTACTTGCAAAATTCAGGCACGTTTTTTTGCTGCCTGAGGCAAACAGGTTTATGGACGGGTGACCCCCTCGCCCTGCCTGAACACTTTTTCTAGTTGCTGTTGGTGGATTTCCGACTCGTGTGAGTGTGCAGACTGCCTGCTGAGGATTTTCACTATGTTGTTTTGGACTCCTGGCAGGTGGAACGCCTGTAGGAGCATCTGGTTGGATAGGGCCCATTTCCAAATGTGTTGAGCTTCCTGAGACAACGTTGGTGACTTTGTTTCCCCTTGCTTCCTGATATAAAACTTTGTTTTTGTGTTGTCTGTGAATATTTTTACTGTGCCTCCCTGCAGCACAGGCAAGAAGGATCTGAGGGCCCACCGCACTGCTTTCAGCTCTAGCACGTTGATGTGCACCTTGGCCTCTTGTGCCATTCACAGTCCCCTTAGGTGCAAGTGATAGACGTGCGCCCACCAGCCTGTCATTGAAGGATCTGTGACTAGCGTTTTGTGGCGACTTGGTTCCTGCAACGGGTTTCCCTTTGTAAGGTTGTTCCTGTTCTTCCACCATTGTAGTTTGCGTACAATGTCTGGGGTGATGAGGATTTTGTCCCCCCAAGTTCCCGCCACCTGGGACCATTTCGCGGCTATGATCTCTTGCAGGGGCTGCATGTGAAGTCTGCAGTTGGGTACGAGTGGAATGCACAACTACACAATGCCTAGTAGCTGCATGCACTGGCGCAATGAGGTGTATTTTTTTGGTTATTTCGTGTTTATTCGCTGGATTGAGGGATGCACCCTCTACACCTCCGTGACAAAGTGTGCCCCCAGAAACACTAAATTCTTGGACAGCTGCAGAGAAGATGTTTTGTAGTTTATTAAGAATCCTAAGTTTTGGAGCGTCCGTACTCTTTCTGACATGGGGTGTTGGGCCTTGGAGAGTGTTGCGCTCTCACAAGCCAGTCGTCTAAGTACAGTTAGACGTGGAGACCTTTTCTGCAAAGGCTTGCCAAGATATGTACTAGACATTTGGTAAAGGTTTTCAGGGCTGACATTAGGCCGAACAGCAGTACCCGGAACTGGTAATGGGCATTGTGAATTACAAATCTTAGGTACTTCCTGTGTTTGGGGTGGATTGGGATGTCGAAGTATGCATCTTGTAGGTCTAGGAACCTTGGAAGTTGTGTTATTGAATGACCTTGATGACTTGCTGTAGCGTTACCATTTGGAACCTTTGACTTTTGATGAATTTGTTAAGACTGAGCAGGTCCAGTATCAGATGCCACTTGCCGTCTGGGTTTCTTACTACCAGGAGTCCACTCTGCGCCCTTTGTGTCAATTTGGCACCTTTTCGATTGCCTTTTTCTGTAACATTTGTTTGACTTTTTGGAGTAGGACCTTTAGGTGTCCTTGTGTAGTTGTTCTGTGAATTCTAGCAGGTGCCCGTAGCTGAATGCTTGCAGGACCCACCTGTCTGTAGTTATCCAGTGCCATTGACAAACATAATTGGACACATTTCCCTCCACTTGCCATGTATTTAAGGCATAGTCACAGCAACTGATTTCCCTGTCTCCCCCTTTGAGTCTTTGTTGTTTGTTTGCGCCTCTGTCCTTGGCAAAAATCATTAGATTTGTTGCAGCCTTGGAATTACTTTTTGTATCCTTGGGAGTAGTATGTCCCCCTAGAGTAAGATCGACTTCACCTATATGAGGAGGTGAAGTTCTTTCTTCCTGAGGCCCCTTTAAAGGGACAAAAGGTTTTCCTACTTAGCAGGCTGGTGAGTGATTGGGCAGTATCGTTGTCAGTTATTCTTGACTTCAGTGCATCATCTATCTTAGGGCCAAACAGATCATCCCCCTCAAAAGGCATGTCTGTTAACTTGTGCTGCACATCAGGCTTGAAATCCGTATACCACAACCAGGCCTGCCTCCTCATCACCACTCCATTTCCGATTAGTTTAAAACCAGTTTCACCCAGATCTACTGCTATATCAATGTTGTAGTTGGCCATTCCTTCCCCCTCCTGTAATATTGCCATTGCCTCTTTCTTTTTATCTTCTGGTAGGTGTTCCAGCATGGGGGCAATTCTGTGCCTCATCTCACGGTCTAAGCATGACATTATCACCAATGAGTTAGCTGCTTTCACTGCTGTTGACCCAATTGTTATGACTATCTTCCCGAAGGCATCCAATTTGCAGCCTTCATTCTCTGGTGCCACAGTATTTCCTTGTGCTTGAGAATGATCTTTCATACTTGCTGCCACTGACACCACAGATTCCAGCGTGTGTTGGGAAGTAAGGCATTTAGGTGTGGAGTCTGATGCCTTAAACTTCTTTTCCCATCTGCCTTTAATGGCCAGTTCAGTAAATGGATGCTTCAGGGCACGTATCCTATTTCTCACATGTGGTCCAATATTGGGATGGACACTACCGACTTTCTCTTCTTACCCCTGTGGTCAAATATGAAGCACTCCTCTATCCCTCCTCTGTTGGGAACAGGCCAAATTCCTGGCAGACTTTAGAGATGGTGATATGAAACGCTCCTATGCCATCCAGCAGCGAAGGGTTGGGAGTTTATTCCTGTAGATCGTCCGCTTGGGTGTCGCTATGCCAATCAGTGTTCACGGGGGACGCTGTTGTGGTAGAGTCAGAGTCTTGTGGGTTGTCATTTTCCATATTAGGGAGTTTGCCTTCCTCTTGTTCCTTGTCCCTGACAGTGGGTAAGCATGGAGGCACAATCACTGGCATTGGTAGCAGTGTGGACTGGGGAGGCCTATGCTGCACAGTGTCTCCCCGCTTACACTGAGCCTTCTGGTGTTGGCGGGCCCCACCAATCTGTGTGATGACCTTTCCTCTGTAGGTTACATTGCACAGATGGGGAATCTGGACCTGGTTGGTGGTGTCTGTCTGAAGCTTGACGGTGACGTACACGTGAGCTGTGGTCTTGACCCTGTAGATGACCTGGCAAGTGACCTGAGTGGTGAGACTGGTCGATTTTCTTCAGTTGGTTACCATGCATACTGCTGCTCTTGCTGTGCAGGTGGCAGTATAGTCTGCAATTGTGACAGCACTGCTTGTAAGGATGAGAGAACATGAAGTGACAGTAAGGCTTGTGGGTTTATGAGCAGCTGGGTTGATTGGCCCGTCACTTTACAACTAGGCCCGTGGCCCCACATTTGTCCAGCCACCAAGGTGGACCATGTGCCACTGGTCTGGTCCGGTTTCGAGGCGTTATACCTGATTAACCCCGGCGCAGGGGGGAGTCGGGGAGAGTGTGGGTGACTGCCCACCTACTTCTGAGTCTGTTCATTGTGGAAAGCCTGCCTGCTGGGCCTCGAAATCCAAATTAATCTTGTGCTGCAGAATGTCTTCCAGCATTACATCAGAGTAGACCATTGGTGAGGTAAATACCTATTCTTGTACTGGATTAGCTTTGTGCTGATGTTTGGGATGGCCTGCCTGCTGGGCTGTGTTTTGTGTGTTCATGGGGTTATCCCGGGCATGTTTATTCTGAGTTGGTCATTTGTCCCACTGTCGTCGTGTTTTTTTACCCCAAATGCTTGGCTGTTGACATGTCCAAGGATGATGATGGGGCGCCACCGACGACTCCTCCTTTGCACAAGATGATGACATGCGTGACATGATGTTTTTACCTCCGTCAATGAGGTTCTCTGCTTGGGTTTTGTCTTACTAGATGACTGACTTGGCACACTCGCCGGTGGGGCTTTTCCTATGGATGAGGTCAGTGGTTTGATGTTTTCTCTTGGCTTGGTTGAGCTTGCGGCTGATGATTGTGCTGCTGATGAGCTTGTGGACCAGGCATTCCTGGTCGACGAGTGTCAACAGTCTGTAAGAAACTCGTGGTGGCAACAGTAAAGACAGACACAAGTGATCACTGTTGAAGAGTGTTTATCAAACTGTATACATGTGTGAGAAAAAACCCTAATCTAAACCTAAATCCAAGATGGGAGCAAGCTACGACCATCAAATCATAAATAAGGCAGTCCTAGTGGTGTCTTGTCAAATAAAAGGGCCTATGCTAAAAAAATCACTATTGCCAATCCTTACCGCTAAGTTTCAAAAGAGTGTGGGATAGTGTTCACAAGAAAAGAAAGAAGCTTTCACAAATGCTAAGTCAGGATGTTATAGCCGGGGTCTCCATTTCCCATGTTTTTAGCACGGGACAAGGTGGGACTCTTGAGCACAGCACACTCCTTAGCTTGTCCAGCACGAGGCTATAGTTCCTCTCTGCGATATCAGGACCTTCAGCGGTTAAGTCTCTTTCATGCAAAGTCTCTTGACTCTGAGGGCCTGATGTGTCCAAAATAACAAAACAAAAGTTATTTTCGTGTGTACGTCGGGTGATGACTCTTCAACCCCAAATCCCCCTCTTCCGGGCTCAGATCCTTCTTGAATGTTAGCCTCCCTCTGACGGGTTCACTATCACTTTTTACGCCGAATGTTTCACCTGTTGTATTCAGGACTCTCAATGTCTTTATAAACAATCTTTCACCATGGACATCCATCAGCCGGGTTCACTTTTTTCAACACAATGTTCACAGGGGTATCGTGCTTCACCCCGCTTTGCAGGCATCCCCCAGCCAGGTTCATATTTTCCAATTATTTGCCAATTGCACAGTTCCGTCAGAAAGTTATTCCAGACCCTTTAGTCAGGAATAACTCTTGGTTTTTCATAGTGTCCCGCGATCAGGCTCAGACCATCAATCTACTGTGGACATCCCTCAGTCGGGTTCATGCTTGTCCTCACACAGTTCACGTGTATCTCTAGGTTATGGGTCAAAGACTTTTGACTGTACAAGGGGTTTTACTCGACCCTTTTGTGACCACTTTGACCATCTTCCGTCAGCTCTCTTAGGGCCTTCCGATATCATTAGTTTGAACAAAAAGGGGACTGGCCAGAGTCTTTCGAATGAGCGCCACGTGGCCCAAGACCACTCTGCAGCAAGTCTCACCCTGGGTTTTTAACAGTTCTGCAACACATACAGTCTTTGCTCTTTGATTCAATTTACGTTGCTATTTGCAACCGTCGATCAACACAGTTCCATTTGTTATCGTTTCTCCCTCCGACTCACCGGCTCTGATGAACCACTTGACATTTCTTGTCTCTGGAGTCAAGGACGGTACTACGGTAGATAGCGTCTCTTTGTGTTATGGTTATCAGCGTAGAAGGGGTCCGTGCACCATTGACATCTGTTACACCACACACTGGCTTCCCGTCCTTATGAATTATTCTGCAGAGGCTTCGCTTGTCTGGGTTGAAAAGGGCAAAGGCACTTCCCTTCTAGCCGTCCTTTCGGTTCTCACCGCCTTTCTCCGGCTTTTTAACTGCCATCTTGGAAAGGCGCCTCCTCATGCATTTTGCCTTGCTCTAAGTGTGCTCTCATGCTCCAACTTTTATCCCTTTGGGGAAGGGAAAGGGCTGTCGGGTGTGTGGTTATGGTCAGTGCCTGGCTTTGCCTGACCCTTGTGTTGGGACATGTCAGGTAAACGTCCCTGGTGTTAGTCTGTTGTCTTCTGCAGTTTAAGAAAGTATTTGTGTGTAAAAAAGGGGGCCGGGGTATAGTTTTTGAATATCCTACAGGGTAGGATGGGGAAAAGGTGTTATGATGAAAGGGGGTACCACATCTCACCCATCAGCGTCCCATTTCCACTCCCCGAGCACCCCTCATTCAGGTGATCCTCCCCGCACTGGTCCACCACCAGGAACTGGATCCAATAGCCATGGCTGTGTCATGGTCACCTGGATGACAGATCCCCGGGAACTAGTAAGTGAGACACCTTCAGGTTTCTTGTAGGTGCCTCTAATGAGGGTTTTTTGGTTGCCGAGCATGCCGTCGACAGGCTCGTGGAGGGGATGTTCATGGTCGACCAGCATGCGGTCGACTGTCTGTCTGGAGGCGGTGTGGTGGTCGACTGGCTCGTGGACAAGGATTGCATTGCCTTGTCCGTGGACGCTGTTTATGTTGCCAACAAGTGTTTGGCCAACGAGGGACGGGTGATGACGATGATGAAGACATTGACAGCCTCTTTGTCAGGCCCTCTCATCTCCTGATTGTTGGCGACACAGCCCTCGTATCTCCTGGACTTGTCATCGACGATTCATGGCCATGACAACGCTCATGCCTTTTCAAAGGTCTTTCTTTAGATTTGGCCCTATCTTCGGATAGGGATCTCTTCCCCCTAGGCACAGCCATGCTCTTAGTGGATTCTGACTCTGAAGGTGGGTAATAACCCTCCTGGAGCCAACACACTAGTCATTGGTGCCTATCTTTGAGGGTGCTGGTGCTAAATCCTCTAAAGATTTCACAATCCTCAGCCGAGTGGTTGGAATAAAGGCAATAAATGCACACACCATGCCTTTCGCCTTCGAAAACATTTCTGAGACTACAGAAGCTGCAGGCCTTGAACAACAACTTTTTTTGCCTAGTCCATATCCATTCATTTCCAATCATGAGATGTCTCCTAATACTGGAGAAAAAAACATGTTGAAAGTTGGTTTCTTGACAGGATAGTAGGTTTGTCTTTGAGAAAATGTATTTCTCTTGACGAGAAAGAACTCAAGAACTCCTTCCAGCTTGACACGTGGTTAGAATCTGTGGAAGGGCTGGGGAGGAGGAGCTTGCTACTCGATGTCCCATTGGATGTGCCTAAAGCACCATAATGAGGGCGACATCACCATGTATTTTGACTCAATATGATAACCCAGAAATACACGGTCCTGAGGAAGATAAGAATCTATGCAGTCTTCGTCGATCTCAAGACAGTGTTTGATATTGTATCAAGTGCAACCTTGTGGGCACTTGCAGGGAGGGGGATTTCAGCAGGCCTCCTACAGATAATAATTCAATTGTACTCTAACAATGACGCCTCAGTGTGCTGAGGGCTGGGGGGACTCACTGACCCAGTTGATGTAGATAGAGGTGTG
Organism: Ambystoma mexicanum; assembly: GCF_040938575.1. Lineage (NCBI taxonomy): Eukaryota > Metazoa > Chordata > Amphibia > Caudata > Ambystomatidae > Ambystoma > Ambystoma mexicanum. The sequence goes on along the minus strand of NC_090934.1, from coordinate 1,203,154,954 downwards.
AGGCAGTGCTGTTTGCTTGCCCCTCCTCTTCCTCATTTATATGGATGAAGTGGTTTGCCACTTGAGATCTAAATGTCAAGATCCCCCGAAGTTGGGGTTAGAGGCTTGCCCAATCCTCCTCTTCTCAGATAATTCTGTTCTCCTCTCCACAACAGTTAAGGGCCTTAGAATAAATCCGGAGGCCTTTGTGGAGAAATGTAGTGAACTTGATTTTGAGATTAATATGGCAAAAGCATAACATTGGTTTTCCGCCCCAGATACAGTAAATATATTGAAGTTAGGCTTGCTATAAATAATGTCCCCCTCGAACAAGTGCACCAATATGATTACCTTGGTGTAAGATTAAATGCCCTTGGTAACAGCTTGCCCACTTTTCAAAATCTAGCTTTGCCTTGGTGAAATATGGGGGGGCACCATGAGATTTTTTTATTCACATGATCAAGGTCATATTTCACCTGCTATTAAGATGTTCTCAGCCCAAGCCAAGCCAGCAGCGATATATGGCGCTGAAATTTGGGGTACATGGAAAAAGCTGACCCTGGCTGAGAAATCCTTTTTGAAAGATTTACTAGGACAAGCTAAAGCATGTCAAAGTGCCCCAATTTACCTGATCTAGGGGTAAGACCTATCCAGGAGGAGACTTTGTTTCGACCAGTATTCTTCTGGTTGAGACTATGGTTAGTCCCAGAATTTCCAAAATTACGGGAGGGAGTGATACAGATTTTGGAAATGGAGGGTGGAAGATCACTATCATGGTTCCAGCTTGTAAAAAGGCTCTTGATCCAGATGGACCTAGGGGATCCTCTGGCAGCACCTGCAAAAAATCACACTGGGAGACATTGTTAAAGCAAAATCTACAGCACAGAGGATGGTCGAGGAGGTCCTAATTAATGGTTGCTTAAGTGCTCCAGTGGGTGGGACTTATTTGTCCCATAAAGAAATACTGGGGTTCGAAGCCTATTATGATTGGGGTAATCTACCCCTGGCAGTAAACCTGTATATAAAATTTAGATTTTCGCAATTGAATCAGGCATACCCCACAATGAAATGGAATTCCAATGGGAATGAAATCTGTCCAGGATGTGGTATGATTAAGGAATCCCTGGTCCATTTTTGCTTTTTTTATCAGGGATAAAAAAAGGGTTGGACAATGCAAGTATTTAAAAAACACTGTGCAACACCTACGGTCTATGCCGAATATCAGCGGCGACGCAACTTTAAAAAAAAAAACAACGTTATGAAGGTTGTTTATTGTGTAGCAGAAGCTTGTGGCCACCATCCTTTATGGTTCTGAAACAAAAAAAATTCAAAAATATCCCTATTGGTCAAAAATAGAAGGCTCATATTGGAAAAAAGCTCTCATGTTACCTATGTCAGAATCTTTGTCCTTCATTGGGCACGAATTGGGCCTTACATCTCTAAATGCAATGTATAAATGGAGAATGTGTATGTTTTACAGGAAATGCATGATGGTAGAAAATAATAATGATCTACTAAAGATAATATCAAGACATCTACAAACATCTGAAGACCAATTTGTAACTACCTGGCGTAACACTGTGTAAAAAAACTCTGCGCGGAGCGGGAATATCATTGGAACTATTGATAGGAAATCCGAACAAAGCTAAGAGCTGCTCTGGAAGTATGATTGGATACGTACTTGGGAAAGCTTCAAGGAATGTCAAAAGTTCATGCAAAATCCCTTCAGGCCAAAACAACAGGGCATTACTGAGACCTATTCAACACGATCTCCAAACGATAGCTATCGTGCAGACTTTTTACGCTACAGATTTAATATTTGGCCAACCAGGGAAATCCTGTGCAAATACAAATTAATTTCATCAGAGGAAATCAAGTGTTGGTTTTGTAAAAAGATGCCTGACACTATGAAACATCTAATGGTGGAATGTACTGATTTATTGCATCTGAAGCAATATTTCGAGGTTTATCACTGCTTAATAGCAGAACAGTTGTGGCTAGAATTATTCCATACACAAAAGAAATCACTGAGATATCCGATTATAAATTATCTAAATTGTCTAAAAATTAGAAGGCCAAAGATTAATCTTATATCGTCCGTCCCGATTCTAAACTCCTGTGGTGTAATGAAATTAAGTGGATAATCAATGTATAAAAGACATACTGGCCAAGATGCTAACAATAAAGGCTGGACCAGCAATATCTTTCCCTGTCATACGCTTTGGATTCTATTGGTCACAGAAAATTGTTCCTGAGAAATTGCAAGAAGGTTATATCTGTTTTTCTTTGCCCTGCATTTTTTAGTGGAATGTAAAATACTGCAACTCATGTGACATCTTATTTTGATGTTAAGAAGAATTTTAATTTGTCAAAAGAATTGAAGTACGATTTTTTTTTTATAGATAAATGTATTGTATTGTTTAATGCTGAAAAGTTGGAATTTATTTTTCAACCAAATCAGCGATATAATTACAAAAAATAGTTATTGTGTAGCAAGTTACCTGACACTACCATGGTTTGCAAGGGTGAAATTCATAAAGGAAGGACATTCGATTAACCAGCCTGGGCAGGAGCCCCCCTTCTCATGGCACTATCCTGAAGTCTGCGTGCACATCCGTGCAGCATGCCACCTGCAGGTGCATCCGAGCACCAGCACACAAAGTAAGCCACTACGCTTCTCTACTTCTCATATCTTTCATCACCGATGTGCTACATTCTACATGTATAGAGCATACATGCGTAGAGCATCGCCGCAGCGAAGTATCAGCGTTAGCCATCTGAAGATGGCCGCCCCGACTCACAACAAGAGCCTCTGAGTCCCACCCCCCGCTCAGAGCAGCTGATTGGCCACGAGCCAACACTTACACCGGTGCGGCAAACCGGAGGCGGAAGCCGGCCGCTCCGATCGAAGGGCCGCGCATCAAAGGGTCTGTCTGCGTCTGTCCCTTTCCATTCCATCTGCCAGCCTGGACAGGGCAGGAGCCCCCCTTCTCGTGGCACTATCCTGAAGTATGTGTGCACATCCGTGCAGCATGCCACCTGCAGGTGCATCCGAGCACCAGCACACGAAGTAAGCCACTACGCTTCTCTACTTCTCATATCTTTCATCACCGACGTACTACATTCTACATGTATAGAGCATACATGCATAGAGCATCGACGCAGTGAAGTATCAGCGTTAGCCATCTGAAGATGGCCGCCCCGACTCACAACAAGAGCCTCTGAGTCCCGGCCCCCGCTCAGAGCAGCTGTTTGGCCACGAGCCAACACTTACACCGGTGCGGCTAACCGGAGGCGGAAGCCGGCCGCTCCGATTGAAGGGCCGCGCATCAAAGGGTCTGTCTGCGTCTGTCCACGGAAGTACGTGCCGTCGGCCGGGCACCCTGCATGAAAGGTGCGCGCACGTCCATGTGAGTACTCTGCCCCCCGCTGGTTACCCTTATCATCTGGTAACATCTGCGGCTCCAACTCCCCTCCCTTAATTCCCTTCATAGGTGCCTGTGACTTTAAACACCAGCAACCTCTCCTGCTCCTCCACACCTCCAGTTCAACTGGAAATTTACCCAGCACGCGTCACTTGAGCAATCTGCCACCACCCAACTGGAATCTGATCCGGTTTAAGACTAGTGCTACTATGAACTAGATCCCCTATCTCGATTTGCATGCCCATGGTTCTTACCCTTCATCCAGCCCATACACATCGCATACCATCCGTATGCTAATCGATGTGAGTACTTGCCTCAGACCTACACGTACTCTATATTATATGTATTTTACCTGCAAATGTGCGTGAATGCAACATACTACGCTAACAATGTATGCACAAATGTATGCTTTACACGTACCTTGGAGTAATGCCATTTTATCCTGTACTGTTGTGCTTCTGTTCGAGCTCCAACTAGTATAACGCGCTGTCCCTAGCCTGCTCTCCTTCTGCCTAGACTGTTCTCAATCAATCGGCCACTGTCTATGTACTTTCCCGTTGATGTGTGTATTACAGCAAGAACGGTATTCAGCCGGTACCTTATAGATTCGCTTGTCTTGCCACCGTTGCATTCACTACCGAAATTGAAATTTTGTGCAGCCAGACATTCATTATGCCTACCCAGCCCCAACTCTGCATCCTTGCTACCTAGCGTTTGTTGCTTGGTACTGTAACAGCCTTACCAGTCTGTCCCAGAGCTCTCTGTGTATCTGCATATTGGTATCCGTATATTGGGCTACAGGCTCACCTAGCTATAACTGAATTTGTCTACTCTGATTGGCCTTAGAACATTCTGTGCACGGTGTGTAATGTGTCTCAGGCTCACCCTGTGATTGTTGAACTGAACTACTGTGACCCACTCATCACCACTAATATGCCAGACCACCGCATCCTACATAGCCTTATGATACTCATCATTCCTTATCTGCTCATTCGCTCAGGGGCCTACCCAAACATTACTCTCATAGCTGAGAATAAAATACCCCCTCCTACCTCCATCAACATGGCCCCCAGGTTTAGCAGTCTTGCCCACTCTAACTACCAGCCCATAGGAGAATATACTACGATCCCCTGTACTATGCACATCAGAAATCTTAAACTACGCAGTAGACTTCCCAAAATCTACGAGCCTCTCACCAGATTGCTACCACCCTTTAATAAGAAATCCAATTGCTACCATATCACAACAACAACTAGCGCTAATTGCCTGAACTACCCCACTTACAGGTAGTATATCTGATGCTCAGACGTCCATATTCTTCTCCAAGGCATCCACAGCCAACATCCCCACCCCTGCCCATCTACACTCAAACAAGACAATCAACTCCTTAAAGGAGCTCTCCTTAATGCAAGGTCACCGTGGGCACATGCCATAGACATAGCCGACTTAACCACAGAAGATAGCCTAGACTTCCTAGTCACAACTGAATCATGGTTACAGAAGGCAGCAGGACCCGCACTCACGCTAGCTATCCCAGAAGGATACACCATTCTCAGACAAGACAGAGACGGCTCCTGAGGAGGTGGAATAGCCATCATATCCAGAGAGAGCTTGTCTTTGAGAATAGCAGCCCCACATGACCTGCAATCATGTGAATCCCTCTCTATCAAGCTACCACTAAAGAACTCCCAAACACTTACCATGCATGTAGTCTATAGACCTCCTGGACCTATTGGTACCTTTGAAGAGTACCTGAATAACCTAATTGCTAGTAATCTTAAACCCACCTCCCAAGTACTGTTGCTCGGTGATTTCAATGTAGGCCTGAATGATCCATCGGACAAACAGGCCCTGCAAATAGTTAACTCCCTCAATGCACTAGGCCTAACACAAAAGGTGAACGCTCCCGCCCATAGCAAGGGTAGAACCCTGGACTGGGTAGCCGACCATAACTGCACAGATACAATTACCGCTATTTCTCCCCTACCTTGGACCGACCACTTCCTCGTATCCCTGACACTCTCCACTACTAGGCAGAAACTCATAGCTCCCCAAGTAGCACCACTTTGTCTAACCAGATTAAAAAAGAATATAACAGTGGATACGTTATCCCCATTATTCTACCCACTCTAAATTATCTACCAGACAATCTGGACCCAAGCATTATGGTGCAAGAATATAACAAGATCATGCTCTCCACTTTGGACAAAGTCGCTGCTCTTAAACTAAGAGCCAGCAAAGCTAAACTACACCTTAACAAGTGGTTTACCCCACAGTTAAAGTACCTGCGACGATTAAAAAGAAAATGTGAAACTGACTGGCGCCTCTGCCCCTCCCATGAGAACAAAAAGAAGCTAGCGTCCACTGCATCACACTATAAAAAAGAAATTTGCCAGGCAAAAAAAAACCTCCTACAATGAACGTATAGCGAATTCTAACTCTAGTATGAAAGAATTATTCACAATCACAATCCTAAAAGAATTAGAGTCCCCTATCTCTCCACCTGACGTCTGCATCAAAGACAAGAACTGGTGTACAGAGATACAACAAGCACTAACCAACAAAATCAACACTCTCCAAACTGAAGAAATAAAGTAAAAAAATGAAAAAAAAATAAGGAAGATGCTCTAAACTTATCTCAACCATCTAACGACTACTCTCCACCTAATGCAAATACTTCTGTTCCAAATGCCTCATTCTGCTTCACTAAAACAACGATCCTTGAAGTGGAAAAAACAATCCTCTCTCTCAAACCGTCTAATTGCAAAGGAGATATCTGCCCAGTGTACATCATAAAAGAGGCTGCAAGAGACCTCTCCCCTTTAATTTCCAAACTGATTAATGCCTCCTTTGCCGCCGGCACCATCCCAGCCAATCTCAAACTTTCATGGGTGCTCCCGCTTCTCAAGAAGCAAACTCTAGACCCACTTATCGCTACCAACGACCGCCCTATCACAACTGTACTATTTTTACTTAAAATCTTGGATAAAATCGCATATCTGCAGATCCAAAAATACCTCGAACAGCACAAACTCCTTGGGGTCCGACAGTCAGGATTCCGCCCATTACACGGGACAGAGACTGCATTGATAGACCTGAAGACTCAGATCGATGAGCTGAGAGATTGAGGGAAAACAGCGTTATTGTTGCTACTCGATCTTTCAGCTGCTTTCGACATGGTTGATCATAGGGTCCTCTGCAGACATCTTGATACAACAGCCCATTTCTCTAGAGGCGCTGTTAAGTGGATAGTATCCTTCTTGAGTAACAGAACTAGTAGAGTATTCTCACCCTCTGCTGCTGCGGATCCCACCCCTATCATGTGTGGGGTCTCTCAGGGCTCCTCTATGTCTCCCACGCTCTACAACATATTCACCAAGCCACTGTTCGATGATCTGGATCTTCTGGGTGTCATCTACACCAATTACGCAGATGACACTCAGATTCTCCTCCCGCTTTCCGGGGATCATGGCAGGGACCTGGCGTTGGTGAATAGAATCTATCTAATCATTCAGGCATGGATGGCCACGCACGGCCTATGCCTGAATGATGACAAGACAGAGCTGATAATACTCGGCTCTTCCGACAACATTTCCAAATTAGGTCATGAATATGACTCCTTCATCATTGACGGAAATAAAACTATTGTCTCCAAGTAGGTAAAGACACTTGGTTTCTTCCTAGACACCACAATGTCCTTTACTAAACAACTGAACTATCTAGCTTCTACACCAGCCTACACTTGTAAGCTGATTAGAGCAGGCAGGCCCTTCCTCTCTAATGACAGCTGCCTCATACTATCCAGAGCTCTAATTCTATCCAGACTAGACTACTGTAATGCCCTCTACAGTCGTGCTAATAAAACCACCATCCAAAAACTCCAAATACTACAAAATAATGCCAACAGAGCTACACTAGGCATCAATAAAAGAGCGCACATCTCTGCTATCAGACGCCATCATAAATGGTTAGCTACTCACAACAAAATACAACTAAAAATTGCCTCCTTGACACATAAAGTACTACACAATGTTGCTCCAAGTTATTTAATTGACAGAATATCCAGAAGAACCTCCAGCAGACCGTCTAGAACCATGAATACCAACTGCCTGCTAGTACCTAGATTCAAATCCTCCAAGATTGGCGGCAACAGCTTCCCTGTGAAGTCCGCTGAACTTTGGAACTCCCTGCCACACCAGTTGAGAGCTGACCTTCCCTACTCCTTATTCAGAAAAAACCTCATCACTCACCTCAACCTGACTGATAATTAGTCTCCTCAGAAATTGTGATATGCTAGTTTGACTTGCTGTTAGACTGTAAACTGTGTACATACTTAGCTACCAAGATGTAAATTACTCTGTCTCTCCTCGCTATTTAAGATTGTATATTGTATTTTGTATTATTTGTGTGTATGCAACATCTGTAAGCCTCGCATAACCTTCTGCGCCCTGCTACTCCTGGGTCTGGTGCACCTTATAAATCTAATAAACAAAAAAACAAACAAACAAACAAACAAATATGATGTTGTGATGCTTGAACTAGATTACAAGCCAATATTACAGGTTTTAATGTGGATCAATTGGTAGCACTGTAGCTAACTGCTGAGATTATGTTCATTGAATGTGCCAGAGGCCTTTCCATGATTTTATTTATTTATATTTATAGCGAAGTGAAAGCTGCAGGAACATTCTTAGGAATTTCTTATTGTTTTATGTATTGTTGTAATTAAATGTTTTTGGTGAATGTCTATACTGTCGAATAAAAGCTATTTGATGAAAAGCATACAAAATGCACCTAACTTTTCTTTTAAAAAGTAATATCCAAAAGTTAACCTGGAATTCCCAGCTTGACACCGGGGAATATTCATAGCATGTGAATCTATGAATGATCCAATGCTGGAGAAAGAAGGTTCTCAAACCCTAACTGTTTAATAATGATGGTATCCAGGCCCTAATTCCTAAAAGCAGTATGTTCCTTCAAGACCATCAGGTATTTGATTTGGGTGAAATTTATGGTTGCAATCGTGACCATCTTACTCATGAGCTTCACCAGGCTAGGAGAATTTTGAAAAGGAAGTCTGAGAGTAGGGCAATGAGGTTGGCAAGATGTGTTGCATGAGCTCCTCAGGCTGTGCAAAATAGCTGTAGCCCTTCCAGTCAGCAGTGCTGCCTGTGAGCAGAGATCTTCAGCTCCAAAGCTCATTAAGAATAATTTGCGGACAACCATGGTAGATGGCAGGCCAAGCCACTTAGGTGTACTAAGCATTGAATCAAGAAGGAAGAGCTAAGGCACTGACCATGGATGACTTCATAAAAGTGTTTGCAAGCCAACTCAAGAAAAGACAAATGGAACTGTTTTAAATGTATCCTGGGCTGTGTTGCAAGAGGCAGCTAGTATCTTTTGTAGCAAACGAAGCACATACCAAGATAGAATTTTAATAGTGCTGGAAACACAGTGTGCTGAGATGGCAAATTGAAACAAAGACATTATTGTCATTGGCCACTATGTTTTTGGGTCCAACCACACCATTTATATAACATTTTACCAAAGTGTGACAAAGGCAAAAACATTTGTTTCTAGCTCAAACCTTTGGGTTATGGCAGGGATCCCCAACATGTAGCTCGGGAGCAACATGTTGCTCACGGCACCCTAAATTGTTGCTCGCCAGTTGCTCTGGGCCCCGGTGTGGAGGCCTAGAAGGAGGTGCTGAATGGATGAGACCTCAGTAGCACTGTATTCAGGACAGAGTCCTGGGCTGTGCAAGAATGTTGGCCAATTAGCCACTGTGTTTCTAGCTGGCTTATTTTTATACATGCAAGATTTGTGTTTGGTGCCACCATGCACATATTTTTTCAGTAAATGTCCTTACTTGTTATGGTAGTGTCATTGCTAAAACCCTTTCATCTCCATTTACTTTGCCCAGCTGACAAATGTATTAATGATTACAATATTTGAACCATGTTTGTGTCATGGAGAAAATTGGCATATTCTGTTCCTTGGTACAGCTTGTATGAGCATAATGGACAAGGAGGTGGTATGCATACCCAACTTTCCTTTATTAAATAATGTGTATGAACACTTTCTGTACAAGTGGGGTTTGTGTTTGATGCCACCATGCATATTTATCGACAATATTCATTTTGGTGTCACCTGTATTTATTATTACGTAGTGTCCTAGCGGAAAAATGGTCATTGTTTGATCTGGCACAAATTGTTAATGGGCAGATATGGTAAATGCATACCACATTTTTAATAATTAATTTGCCCTGTATTCCAATCAAATTAAGTTATTGTTAATAGGTTTAAACCAGGGATCCCCAACGTGTTGCTCGGGAGCAACATGTTGCTCGCGGCACCCTAAATTGTTGCTCGTCAGTACTCTGGGCCTGGGTGTGGAGGCCTAGAAGCAGGTGCTGAATGGATGAGACCTCAGTAGCACTGTATTCAGGACAGAGTCCTGGGCTGTGCAAGAATGTTGGCCAATTAGCCACTGTGTTTCTAGCTGGCTTATTTTTATACATGCAAGATTTGTGTTTGGTGCCACCATGCACATATTTTTTCAGTAAATGTCCTTACTTGTTATGGTAGTGTCATTGCTAAAACCCTTTCATCTCCATTTACTTTGCCCAGCTGACAAATGTATTAATGATTACAATATTTGAACCATGTTTGTGTCATGGAGAAAATTGGCATATTCTGTTCCTTGGTACAGCTTGTATGAGCATAATGGACAAGGAGGTGGTATGCATACCCAACTTTCCTTTATTAAATAATGTGTATGAACACTTTCTGTACAAGTGAGGTTTGTGTTTGATGCCACCATGCATATTTATCGACAATATTCATTTTGGTGTCACCTGTATTTATTATTACGTAGTGTCCTAGCGGAAAAATGGTCATCGTTTGATCTGGCACAAATTGTTAATGGGCAGATATGGTAAATGCATACCACATTTGTAATAATTAATTTGCCCTGTATTCCAATCAAATTAAGTTATTGTTAATAGGTTTAAACTAACAAGCCAATTAATTGATTCAAAAACTTAGTTAACACTACCACACCCCTCTATGAAGTGGTCATCAAATGCTCAAAGGTTTGACCAATGTTTGCCATGAAGTCTTGTGTAAAATCCCTTTTGGACAGAGAAAATAGGCACCAAATAATTGAGAAAGGTATTATTTTAATTCCTAACCGCTTTTTCACCAATGCAACAGCCTCCTGGAGCTTTAAAACACAACATTTGCCATAACATTCCCAAATAATTCTCAGGAGGTAACCTCCAAAGGCCCAATGAAGTGATCTTTAAAGCCTACCATGTAATGACCTGAAGTACTAATGAATATTTAATCGTATTTCTCCATTAAGTCAGCAACATTTAAAAACATGTTTCATATTTTCATACAATTCACACAGAACAAGCCCAAAATAAAAAAGCAACTTTAACATTTTCAAACTTGCTATATATAAAAGTCTGATCATTACAATTAATTATACATAACATAGCTCCCATGCATTCCAAGCGTATGCAAAACGGAGAAACAACGGCAAATTAACAGAAAATGAACCAAATCTTTGACTCCTATGCTGCAAGCGCACTTTGTGCTTCCTCCTGCACACTTTCTTAATTTATTGAGGAGTGGGTACATTTAAACATACCATTACCACCAGCCTCTTGCATTCTGGGGATCTTATTTCACAGATTTCTCCTTGCCATTGTATATGTATAGTTAAGTCTGTATATAAGGCTAAAGTGGGCAGCCTATGTATATTTTGGACATCTGACCTTTTCCATAGCACAAGCTCTTGCTTTTGGAGCTATTTTGAGGTGACTAAATGCACCAAATTCAGTCATATCCATCCCTATCCAAATGGACAGTACCTTACAACCGCCCATAACCACAATTATTTTTCTTCACCAGGGGAGGCTACAATCCACTTGCACTGAAATTCACTTTATGATTAGCAGAAAATCCTAGATGTGCTTTTAAAAAATAAGGAACATTCTTAACTTGCCTGACACTTTCAAATTGAAAACCCCCAATTCAGCTCACAAGGGGCTAGCAGGTGTATCTACAGGGAGACCTGCTATTTGGCACAGGAGTTTATTTTGCAACCGCTCCAGGAAATGACAATTCTAACCACCCTAGATTTTGCAGCCTTAGACACTTCTCCAATCAGAATGCTGCAAGCTTGAAATAACAACGTAAAAAGCCACTTAATAATTAATGATGCCTTTTCAGCTATCTTCTTAAAATGACTGACACAAGCACTGCTCTTTCAGAAGAGTAGGCTCAAATAAAAAGGAGACTGCCCCCTCATCTCTACATTCATTTAAAAACTAGCTGCAAGGTTTCACCCTTTGCCTGAACACCATCATTTTTGTTTTTATTATATTTAATTTCAAACTGTAATTCCCAAAATAGTAACTAGTGTTTAGCAGGCCCTGTTGGAGACCTGCTGGGGGCAAGTCAAAAATAGCTGTGTCTTCTGCATAACGAAGCATGCTATAAAATGAACCCATCAGGTGAAGGGTGGATTCACTTTCCTAAGAGAAGTACTAGAATCAACATCCAAAAGGAATACATTGGGACCAACTGACATCCCTGCTTGTCACCTTTATTAGTGTAGGAAAACTATGTATAATTCTGCAATGTTGTATATTGGACACATGCGGAGATGTCTGCGTATCTCGTTGGATAAGACTTAAAAAACCATTAGTGACCTGTAAGAATGTAGAAGTAGGACTCGGACACAGTGGGCTCATGTTGATTGACATATACTTATATTGAAAGTATAAGGGTGGGGGGCTGGGGAAACTCCTGCCTTTCCCTAAAGCTAAGAGGGTTTCTCCTTCCTCAACCAAAACTAAGGAAACTGTCAGGATGTCTTGTCTAAAGTAAATAGTCCACTGTCACACGTCCAAAGCCTATTTCCATCTAACCTATAAAAAACAAAAAGGTCTTCTTAATTCAGAAGAATATGTTGCAGATCCAATCAAAGAGTTCCAAGTAACAAAGGTTCCAAACCCAAAGTTCTTAAATCCAAAACAAAGTTTCATAAAGTTCTTAGAAATTTCTCTGTTGCACAAACTTCACAACAACCAGGGGCAACGACTCCCTTGTCCTGGTCCTTCTCTTGGCAACTCTCTATTTATTGGACCACAACCAGGGGCAATGACTTCTTTGCCCTTGTTCCTTCTCTTTTAGGCCCCAGATCTCTGCTTCTCTCTCTTTCTGCTTGGGCCAACTTGGTTCACTTCCCTGCCAAATATGGTCCTTAGTAAATTACTCTGTGGTTTCCCTTCTTCTCATGGGATTGTTATGTTATGTTAAGAAATTTGTAATGCGCACCTGGTACCCGAAGGCTGATGGGCGCATAATAACAGACACGAAAACGTAAAACTACAACACAACACAGCGCAGAATGTTACATAGCAGGGGTGTCTACAAACAGATCTCTAGGCGAAGAGCAGGGTCTTCAGCTTCTTCTTGAAGAGCTCTGTTGAGGCCAGCATTCTTAGTAAGGTTGGGAGGGCATTCCAAGCGGTTGGAGATGCTACTTCAAATGACCCCTGTCTTGTTTTGTTGGTCTTACTCCGGGGGACTTTGAGTCGATTGGAGTTATCCGATCTGAGTGTCCTTACTTTGTCTTTCAGGACGATGGCTTCTTTCAGATAAGAAGGCATTTGGCCCATAATACATTTATGGGTAATGAGAAGAAGCCTAAACTGAATTCTTTCTCCAATCGGTAGCCAATGGAGGCTCCTTCTGGCTTAGGATACATGATATCTTTTGCTCAGGCCCTTCACTTCTCTCACTGCCCCATTCTGAATCACCTGAAGGCGATGGATCTCTGTCTGAGGGATTCCCACCAATAGGCTGCACCCATTATCTAGTTTAGAGCCAACGATGGCTCTTGCCAGAGTTTCTGCATTTTTTTCAGAGATGAGCGGACGGAGATGATGGAAGAGTTTAAGAAAATAAGAGGCTGAGGAGATAAGACTATTTACCTGAGCCTTCATGTTCAGATGTTTATCCAGGTACACTCCCAGAGTCTTAACCTTATTCAGGATTTCGATAACACAGTTATCCAAATTGTAGTTCTTATAATCGGCTCCCAGTTTATCCAATTTACTTGGAGAGCCTACACTCGGTTTTGGCAATGTTCAAAGCCAGGCCGTTAGAGACCATCCAATTTTGGATTTTCGAGTAGATTTCATTGATGAATGCTTCATCTTTTTGGTGTGATCCTGAGATAGGTAGAATGCATTGCGCGTCGTCTGCATAATTGGCGAACACGATCCCCTCCTCTTCCAACATCTGGAAGAAGGGGATAATAGAAATGTTATAGAAACATTGTGCCCCAGACCCCTCTTTATGTTCTGGGAACTGGGAGCCCTCTTCTCCCAAGTACCGCCACGAGGAAGAGGGCTTGTGTGTTTCTCGTGCAGTGGGTCCCAAACCCCCCTTCTTTGCAAGAGGGTACTTGGAGCTCTATTCTCCAATGTACCACCACGAGGAAGATAACTTGTGTGGTGCTCATGTAGTGGGTTCCAGACACCTCTTCATTGTGTGTGGGTATTTGGAGCCCTTTCCTCCCAAGTACCGCCACAAGGAAGATGACTCATGTTGCTTTCATTTGGTGGGTCCCAGACCCTCAGGTTTCTCTTGTTGGGGGACAGACATGGGTCACATGCCTGCCAGGTATTATGACTATTAAGATGCTGACTGCCCCGTCTTAAATTCCCACCAGCTATCCTAAGAGCTACCCCTTTGTAGTGGGCTCTGGTCTGCCCAGGAACAATGCAGTGTAAATCTTTCCCAGGGCAGCATGGTCTTCCTTTCACTCGCTTCCCTGTCTGCAGGAACACCGGGAGCTTCTCTCTGCCAGCTAGCCTTTTGGTCCTTCCACTGTGGAGTGACCCTTGTCCTTACAGCTCCCCTCTTGACATCCTGGTGTGCTTCCTTGCACTTTCCTGCTACGTGATTGCTCCTGCAGCTCCTTCATGGAAGACTAGACAACTTCTTCCTGAGTCCCTCTTCTTTTTCTACTCTGCACTGGCCAATGAGCAGCCCTCAACAACTAGACTGCTCATTGTGGTTCTTAGGAGAACTCTTGATGCCTCCACTCCTCCTCTTCATCCCAGTACATATTCCAAGTTGTCCAGAATGTTCATGTTGGTTATGCAGAACACGCTACATTTTTCCATGCATCTTCTTTGTCTCAGTGGTTGTCAATAGCATATCTTTCAACTCTTCCCCATACTTCCTCGTCTAAGTATTTCTAGACTTGATCTCCCTTGGGTCGGTTGTGCTTTTCATAGTCCTAATACTGATCTAGGGAAATGGCAGGGCGACTATAGCTCCTGAGCCTATTAGGGAAGGGGTTGTTCTTTGAGTTATAGGTAGGGGGGTCTAGGGTCTGGTGATTGGTAAGGATATTGCACTCTCAGGGTAGGGTTGTTCCTAGTCCCATGAGGGGTTACCTCTTCCATGTGCCCCTCTCCCTGTGCACCACCCTCAGGGGAACTATTGTACCAAGGACGTACCACCCTGGCCCCATGGGAATGGTCTCCCCCATAGGGGAGAAGGGACAGCATCCAAAGATTTTTCACAGATGCCAATAAAATGTAAATTATGCCACATTATGTTTCTATCAATCAAATACCGACAAAATCCACCCTGGAGTCCCACGCTGGACCAAGTGGCAGTAACTGTACCGTTGAGATGCCACCAAACTCGTAATGAGCCCCAATGTCCAGTAAGGGAATTGGCCTATAACCGTGATGGGCTGGTGGCCCAAGAAATACTTGTCTAAGGAGATGGTATAATGCCTGTCTTGACAACAGCAATAAACATAAAACGATTTGGTGTCCTTCAAAAAAGCTCCCATTGTTTCTCAAATTCTTTTTTTGTCTTAAGGTCATTTTTTATGACATTTTGAAACTATAAATCTTACCAGCAGTGTACACACCCCTCATTAAATCATGGTTCAGTTTTCTTTTCGAGATTCTACATTCTGCATCGAACCATGGTGCATCCCTTTCTAGAACCTGGAATTCCTGAACTTGGAGGCACGGTTTGCCAATAGCTCTGTCCTGGATAGTTTCTCCTATAGACTCAAACAAACGGACCCTTTCCTTTGTGGCCTCTGAACTGTTCAACAGTTTCAAGAGAATATCTTAATTTCTTGTGAATTAGTCATTCTTTCCAATGCATCCTTTTCGAGCGTAGGCATCGCCAACCAGCCTCTCTGGCTGTCAGATATCGTCTTTGTGGTGCCTACCCTGGCCATTGGAAAATGAACTCAAGAGGATTGTGTTTACTCTTTGATCAATAAGAAATGTAACATTTCATAACATTCCTGAAGAAAAAAACCATCCACAATACAGTCATCAATGACTGTGGAATAGTATTACTGATCTTGCATGCATAGGAATGCACCATTTGCATTAAAGATCCCATGAAATCCTAGGCAGAATCTCAGTAGACCTGAAAAATCAGTGCTTCGTTTGTGGTCATTTTTACTGTCCATACATTTGCACTAATATTTTGCTCGGGACCCTGAAACCCCTGGTAATGTTTATTTACTCCTACTCTATTTTTGAACAGCTGGACTGGTCCTATATGTCTAAAAATGTACTACTGACCACTTAATTTCCTCATAGTTCTTGTAAACAACCACTTAACGTCAAATGAAGTTAAAGGCCTTGCACATTTCCTTGACTAGAATAACACATGTTGTCGATAACTACTAAGTACTGCAAATTAAATGTTCTATACGCAGTTTTAACTTTGTTACAATTCTAATTTGTGTTGCAAACAATTTGTCCGCCAACTGTGCACCGATATGTTCTGTCGAAAAATTGATGTTGCTCAACATCTAATTTGATATGCCAATTTTGCTCATTGCGCACAAAAGGTTGGGGACCCCTGGGTTATGGTATTAGAACCACACAATGTGACCTATCTAATGATTTATAATATATAAGCTGGTGAAATCGTCTTTTCCTCAGAACTGTAGTTGTTGACATCACTGGCTTCAAACCTGAATGTTAGGTTTTAAATGACTAAACTGCCTGTAGCGTTATTCTTATGTATTTCTTAGCAGATTAGTTATTTAACAAGGCACGTTACAGTGTTGAAATAAGATTTGCTGGTTTGTTAGGAAAGGTGTGAGTCTTTTATTGGAAAGCTAGTGTGTGTTTCAGTCTCTCTGTTGGGAGGATTAATACAGTGGCTGATCTTCTAAACAACGAAACTGTGGCACATTTGAAGCTTTGCACAATTTTGTCGAGTACATATTTTGTCCACGCAGGCTCATTTATTTCATTTTTTTGTCGGCACTTCATACTGTTACTGTATGTTTTAATATGCATTGTTTTCTCTTGTATGTATCCTACTATTGAAAGTATAATTTATTTAAATAAAGTATGGAAGATTTATATTACATTTTTATGGTCCACTCTGTTGTGATTGGTAGGACTATTTATATTTTAAATAAAAATTTTAAACACTGCACTGTAAGACACTGAAATGTTAGTAATACAACGTTAAACACAGCAGTGTAAGACACTAATGTTAGTAATTAAAATAGATACGGGTAGTGAATTAATGCTAGTCAGACGTGTGTGTATATTTGTGCGCTCGTACTTTATGCCACCCCTGCATATGTCAGTGCCCCACTTGGGACACCCCGGTCTGGACATGCCACTGAAGAGAGAGGCACAAGGTCCGACACCATCATGATCTCTTGTAGAGATGCAAGGCAAGGAAGAGGCAAGGAAAAGGGCTGTCAATGGGGAGCTGCTGTCCTCTGAGAAAGAGGTAAAACCAACACATTCTGGGAGAGTCTGTACAATAGTAGGAGAGGATACGCTCTGTGGGAGAGCTAGGCAAATTGGGCCAGTTGCTCCACACCATGGGAGAGCCAGAAATATTCTGGGAGTGTCTCTACGCTGCGGAGAGCTGGAAAGTGAGGCAGTTGCGCACTCTGTTGGAGAAACGGCACAAGTGTAGGAGAAGATCTACTCAGTGAGAAACCCAGAACAAATGTGGGTGAGTGCCTGCTATGTGGGAGAATGGGTAACATTCTGGACGAGATATGCTTTGTGGGGTAGCACAACTAAATGGTGGTGGCTGGAAGGTTTTGAATTAATTATAACGTCCGGCATTGCTCTGAGCAACTCTGCATTTTCAGCCCGCCATGCGATTAAACAAGGAGAAAGACCATATGCTAATCAGTCTTAGTCCAACCACAAAAGGTACAGTCCAGCCCGAACTGCTAGCTCGCATAATTTCTGCAAAGGTGGCAAATGTTGGGGAGGTTTTGTGTCAAGGCCTGTAAAGTCTGAGCAGTTACTACACTCTGTGGCAGTCGCAGAAAAAGTGCAAGACAATCCACTTTCTGAGACGTAGACAAATTGTGTAAGTGGCTCTGCTCTGAACAAGAGCCTGAAGAATTGTGGGTGGTGGCATTCTGCAGGAGAGCCGCAATGGTTGAGGCCAATGCTCTACAGTGTGGGAGGGATGGGAAATTGTGGAAGAGGGCCCGCTGTGTGGAGGAGCTGGGACCCATATGGGGACGGCTCAACTCTGTGGGAGAGCCAGGAAAAGTGAGGCGATGGCTCTGCGTCCACACATTTTAAAAGGGTTTTCAGTTGACATCACCTATGTATCTTTCAGCTTTAATTACACCCTGTGACAGAAGTTGCATGCTACCCAGAAACTCCAAATAACCAACACAATGAACTGCCATGTTCGCTCTACACTCATTCCTCTCGCCTAAGTCTTGGAGTACTGAATAGCTCCACCCATGACCCCCAATCGATTTGTCTCCAACTGCCTAGAACCATACAACAATTCGCCATCCTCTGGTTATGTCATGCGTCCAGTTACTATGTAGTGTTGCAAGAGTTGGGCTAGATATTTCGAGTCTGCAAGGATATGGCATTGGTTCATTTTTTTAATGAATGGGATCATTCATAAAACTGATACGATAGCTCTGGCACCGCCTACAATAAAGTTAGCAGAGCGGCAAACTAGGCTTAAACTAGCTAAATGAACAAGTACGGATGGACACACTGATCACTTGCTTAGAATAAACCGCATGGATCATCTCTTCACACCTAGTTTGTGTCAAGTTTATTTAATTTATTTAATTATTGTTCACTTGTTAGGCGCCTATACAGCAAGCAAATACTGTTCAACCACAGGGCAAAGGGAGGGCAACCGGGAGTGAAACACATTAACACAAAAAGAACACAAAATATTAAGAACAGTAGGGGGAAAAGGACAAACCTTCTATGCCTTGTGAGTATTCAGAAAGTGCAAGTGCAGCAAGGAAGAGCGAAAGGGGGAAGTGCTGGAGTGTCCGTGCTCGTGGGTGAGCCAGAAATAAGTGCATGGTGGAAGTGCATGGTGAGGAGAGTGCTACACGGCCTGGGGACACAATGCGAATAAGTGTGAGCCTCCAAGGCGGAGGCAGTGCCCGAGCAAGTGCTGCAGGTGGGAAGTCAGGGGCTCCAAGGATGCATGAGGGCTCAGGACACCAATCGCGTTAACTATGCAAATTAGCAGAGGAGAGAAGAAGGGAAGGGGGAGCTAAAGAGGAATGTCTTGAGGAGCTTAAGGAATTTAAGAAAGTCCTTCTCAAGGTACAGAGGAAGGGGGAGGCTGTCCCATATGAGGGATCCAGCAGAGGAAAGCGATCAACCACCTACCCTCAGTTTAGTGAAACGGTTTACACACAAACAGTTAGTGCCAGAGAAATGCAGAGGTCTAGAGGGAGAGTATTTTTTTAGATAAAGTTGAAGACTGTGTGGTCCCCGGGCACAGAGAGACTTGTGGATGATGCAGAGGGATTTGAATGTAATCTGTGCAGCAACTGGGAGCCAGTGAAGAACTTTTAGGGCAGGAGAGATGCCTTCCCTGGTCTTAAGGCCAAGGATAGGTCTAGCTACCCTATTTTGGATTAGCTGGAGGGGTCCCAGAGTAGAAGAAGTTAGATTCAGGAGGAGGCTATTGCAATAGTCAAACCTAGAGAGAACCAGGGCTCGGGTAACTTTGAGCCTCTGGGGGAAAGTGAGAAAAGGGAGAATTCCTTTGAGAAGGAAGAGCTGAAAGTGTGACTTCTTTGGCAATGTCCTGAGTGTGAGGGAGGAAGGAAAGAGAGAAGTTGAAAATGAATGCAAGGTTTCTGGCTTCAGAGGAAGGAGCAGGGGGAAAGCCCATTGAGGAAGGCAAGAGGGAGGGGAAGAAGGAGGGGAATGATCTCAGTTTTACAGGCGTTGAGGCAGAGATCATTAGCGGTGCACCAGGACTGGATTGCAGAAAGGCAGCCAGGGATGATGGAAGGTGCAAGAGGACGTTTGAAAAAGTGTTGTGTGTCAGAATAAGACTGGTAGTTGGGGGGTAAAGAGATGAGGCTTGCAAGCAGAGCAAGGTAGATGTTAAAGAGCCAAGGAGAGAGGAGAGAGCCCTGGGGGACACCACAGGTGGAAAAGGAAGTAGGAGAGGAGAAGGAGCACAGGATGACTTGGGACGAGCAGTCAGTTAGGAATATCAGCCATTCCATTGCCCGATCTGAGATACCCAGGTTATCATGGAGCCTTTGTATGAGGATGGAATGGTTGACCGTGTCAAAGGCAGAGGAGAGATCGAGTAGAATGCGTACAGCTGGGGAGATGGAGTCAAGAGATGCGAGCAGTACTTCACGGGTGTTCAGAGGAGCAGTTTTCATGCCTCTGGGTGCTCTGAATCCAGATTGATGGCTGCAGAGACTACCAACATGTTTGGTGTGCGAGTTGAGTTGGGGCAAGGCCAGCTTCTCCAGCATTTTTGCCAGGAAGGGGGAGATGGAATAAGGGTGGTAGTTAGCTGGACAGGTAGGGTCTGCTGAAGGTTTTTTCAGGAGGGGGCGCACAAGGGAGTGCTTGAGGGAGGAAGGGAAAGATACAGTGGCAAAAGGATGACTACAGAAATCAACAAGTGCGGGAGCAAGAGGGCCAATGTTGCCCTTGATGGTTCTGGATGAGCAAGGGGAAACATGTTTAGAGGAGACCTTCATGAAGCAGACAACTCTGGTAACTTCTTCAGGTGTGACAAGGGAGAAGGAGGAGAGTGGGGAAGGAGGAGGGTGAGGGGCCAAGGGAGGCAAGGGGTATTGGAAGGTTTATGAGGGTGAGTATCAAGGGTGTTCAGGATGTCCTGGTTTTTGTGGAGAAGTGAATGGCCAGTGCATTGCAGAGAGCCTGGGAAGGAGAGGAGGAGAGTGCAGAAGGGTTGGCTAGTTCCCTGGAGATTTGGAACATTTCAGCCGTGTTGTTGGATTCACTAGAAATCCGTGCCTGCATGTTGTCTCTTTTATTAGCACAGATGGAGAGTCTGATTTGCCTTTGGAGCAGGCAGCAGGCCAGTTTGTCAGAGGGTGTGCCTGTGATTTGCCACTTCCGTTTGGCCGCTCTGCACTTTCATTTCAGGACCGCAAGTTCAGAGTGGTACCAGGTGTTAGCTTTGAGGCAGGTTTCAGGCGGATCCTCATGACTGGGGCAAGAATGTCAAGAGTTTGGTAATGGACAAGTGGAGGTTGCTGAGAGCAGAGTCAGTGGAAGAGTCAGAGGTGGGGGGCAAGGTGGGATGAAGGAAGGCAAAGGCAGCAGGAGATACATGCTTCATCGGGCGGATGTTAGTAAATGAAGTTAGCAGGGCAGTCAGGGGTGCAGTCAGTGGGCCAAAGGGACCCAGCTAGGAGGAGAGGTGAGAATGGTCTGACCAGGAGAGAGGGGTGACAAGTGGGGAGGAGAGAATAGAGGTCAGTGTGAATGAAGGCTTCAAGAGTGTGTCCAGCCGAGTGGGTTGGACCAGAAGGGAGAATGGAGAGGGATAGAGCAGAGAGGTGCAGAGGTCAATGAAAAGAGTAGATGCTGTGACCAGTGTGTCAAACTGGAGTTTGAAATCCCCCAAGATGAGGACATTGGTGGCGGATGAAAGTAAGGGAGAACAGAAATCAGCCCATTCAGAGAGGAACAGGGTATCAGAGCCTGGAGGCCGGAACATGGTGGCAATGATCAGAGCGGAGGATGGTGAGATGACCGACTTGCACACCAGGCACTCAAAGGAAGAGTAGAGCTGGGTTTCGTAAGATGGAGGAAGAAACCCACTCAGGGGAGATTAAGGCAACCCCACCGCCAGTACGGAGAGGTTGAGGCTTGGAAAGTATCTTGTAGCTATCAGGGAATCAAAAGCAGTGACTGAGCTGGTATTGAACCAAGTCTCGGTAAGAGCAAGAATGTTGAGGTCAATGTCTTCAAGGAGGGGGCACATGTCAGCGGATTGTTTGTTGGCTGAGCGGGTGTTAAGAGTCACCAGGTGAATGAGGTCTCTGCCTTTGAACATTTTCTGAGGAGGGGTAAAAGGGTGTGGTACACTAGTAGGAAGGGGAGGGGTAGAGTGAGTGGTGGGAGGAGAGGCAGGCGAAAGTAGGAAGTGAATGAGAGACATCAGGATCCGGTCAAAGAGAAGGAGGTTGGGTTGAGGACCAAGATAGTCCCTGTGTGGTAGACATTAACGAAGCAACGTGAAGATGAGAAGCCAGCCAAGAGGACTTCCCACTCAGAACCCCTGTTAATGGGAGCGAATGAGGAAGGAGAGAGAGTAGAGATGAGATGAGGGGTTCAGAGATCTGGAGAGGGGACAGAGAAGAGGATATCAGTAAAGGCCTCTCTGGAAGAAGCCCTGAAAATGTGTCTGCGATGGAAAGGCCAGGATTTGCACTCAAGATGTCTTTTTTGTGCTTTTCCTTCCGGACTTCGTGAGAGGGAGGATAGCTGATAGTGTAACAGTTAGAGAAGATGGGTGAGGTGGTGAGACATAGGGGTACAAAGGAATAGTAAAGGAATGAGGAAGAATGGCTGCACTGCACAGTTCTAGCTAAACTTAACAGGTGGCCTAGTAGGCATAAAAGGCAAAAGGCAGTGCAAAATATTTCAAAATTAGGGCTTAATGCAAAGCAAAGAGATGCACAGATGAAAGGGCACAGCTAAATTCAATTTTCAAAAATGAGGGCTTAATGCAAAGCAAAGAGCTGCACAGTGGAAAGGGCACACCTAGATTTGATTTTCAAAAATGAGGGCTTAATGCAAAGCAAAGAGGTGCACAGTGGAAAGGGCACAGCTAGATTTGATTTTCAAAATGAGGGCTTAATGCTAAGCAAAGAGGTGCACAGTTGATAGGGTACAGCTAAATTCGATTTTCAAAATTAGGACTCAATGCAAAGCAAAGAGGTGCACAGTTGATAGGCACAGATAAATTAAACTTTTCAAAAGTAGGGCTTAATGCAAAGCAAAGAGGTGCACAGATAAGAGGGCAAAGCTAAATTTGATTTTCGAAAGGATTGCTTAATGCACAGCAAAGAGGTGCACAGGGAAAAGGGCAAAGCTAAATTTGATTTTCAAAATTAGTGCTTAATGCAAAGCAAAGAGGGCACAGTTGAAAGATCACAGCTAAATTCAATTTTCAAAATTAGGGCTTAATGCGAAGCAAAGAGGTGCACAGTTGAAATGGTGCAGTTAAATTTGATTTTCAAAAATAGGGCTTAATGCAAATTTAGTGAGAGAAGAAGTAGGATTAGGTATTGGAAGAGAGGAAGGAAGGTAGAGAACATAGTCACATAACAAGTTCAGTTAGTGGAGGAGGCAGAGGGATAGATCATCCATCACTCACCAGTAAGACTGCAGGGAGTGTGTTAATCCATAGGACCAAGGTCATGGCAAGGTAGTCATTAAGTCTGGAGGTACATTCATGTTCTGAGAGGGGGCCAAGTATGGAGAAGGCCTTCCAGGCCCTTCTCGACCTGGACAGGCACAGACAGGGTCTTAGATTTATTTATTTTATTTATTTATTTACATTTATAAAGCGCTCACACAGCCCGCAGGCATCGAGGCGCTGTTACAGGAATTGTTTGTTTTTCTTAGTTGCGTAATTGTGTTTTTTTTGTCTTAGTTACGTATTTATAACACGCTTAAACACCCGGAGGTTTCTAAGCGCGGACCCGGGGATCGAACCTGTTGCTGCTTCGTGTCGTCTTGCTTCCAAGACGCGCACGCTGCCGCTGAGCTATCCTGTGGGCCTTTGGTGTAGAACCGGCTTCCGCTTGCTGGTGCTCCTCATTGGTTGATGTAGGAGTGAGGCAGCCAATTGCAGAGGGCGCAGGCTTCAGACAATGGATGGGCTCTCTGCCCCAGGCAGAGATGGCCATCTTGGAAAGTGCACAGAGCAAGCCAAGTAAATGCAATAAAAATGTAATGTGTCCCTTAGATGATCTTAAAACAAAAGGATGTCTCAGAAAAATAAAAGATTTTGCTGAACTTTCAAATGAGCAACACTTGCTCTAATTTGGAGCATTCTGCGCACTTGGAGGTAAATAATGTTATAAATGAAGATCGCATTGATAAAGATTAAAAAGAATGTCCCTGGTGATTTTTGATAATGTTACAATTGAAGATTGCATAGATAAAGATAAAAAAGAACGTCCCCCTGATTTTCAATAATTTTATAAATGAAGATCGCATTGATAAACATGAATAAGAACATCCCCAATGATTTTCGATAATGTTATAAATGAAGATTGCATTGATAAAGGTGAAAAAGAATGTCCCCAGCGATTTTCGATAATGTTATAAATGAAGATCGCATTGATAGAAGATGAAAAAGAATGTCCCCAGCGATTTTCGATAATGTTATAAATGAAGATCGCATTGATAGAAGATGAAAAAGAACATCCCCATTGATTTTCAAAGCCCCATTGGGCTTACCTTCCTGCAATGCTGCTCCACATGAGGGAGGAAGGTTGGGGCTGGAGGGAGCACAAGGTTTCTGCTTCTTTGTCGGCTGGATAATTCACATGAATCTGCCACAAGGGGTAAGGTAGGTACACTTATGTGTCTTGTACACTGTTAGATTTTTCTTATGCTCTATTTCTAGGTCACATATATATGACTCGACTGGGCTTACAGGGTGTTTTTTTTTTAGTATCTGGCTATACAAGTCGTCAAATGACTAGATGAGTCAATCCAACCCTGCAAAAGGAGTAAGCTGATTTAATGGTATAGTAAATATGCTTCAATATCAACAGGTAATGGAATATCCATACAATATATCTGTAGATATGCATTATTTATTTATGTTATTTATTTATTTTTTACATTTATAAAGTGCCCAAACCCTGAGGCACCAGGGCGCTGTTGCGAGACCAGTTACATGATACAATCTTAGCAAACTAAATGGTAAATTTCACATTCAAGAACAGAACAGCATAGGGACAGCCAACACTGTGTTTTTAGAGCTTTGCGGAATGTCCAGTAGGAGCTCTCATCTCTTAGTTCAGCGAGGAGAGAGTACCAGTGGTTGACTGCTATCTTTTGGTCATAGGTAGGGTGAGGTGGTGGGCATAGGTGGACCTTACCGGTCTATTGGATTTGTATCTCTCAAATTTATGGGCTAGGTATTGCAGTGATGAATTGCTCAAACATTTGTGGGCCATCAATAGTGTTTTGAAAATGATCCTTTCTTTAATGGGGAGCCAATGCACTGTTCTTCTGGCGGTTGATATGTGGTCTCTGCTTGGGATGTTTAGGGCCGCTCGAAGGGCATTGTTTTGGATTATTTGGAGTTTATTAATGTTCTTTTTTGAGGTGCAACAAAAGTGGTCCAACAACTGCAATATATTCAGGTAAGTACACATTTAAAATAACTTTTCAAAATATAGATAAAAAACACAAAAAGTGGTCTGAGAGGGCCATTAATTGCAGACATGTAATACAGAGGTCCAACAGAGTATTTTGGGAGGCACACCGGCCTCAGCAACCTACATTAACCCTAAATCTAAGTATTACCTGTATGGGCCTATGGGAAACAGTGTACCATTGTTATCTTATAGAGGTATGTAAGGAGTCTCCACACAGGGCCCTGGGAGCAGTTTTAACCCAAAAACGACCCCCAGATGGATTGTAGAACTCATGGAGGTAGTCCAGTTCAGGACTTGCAATCTTCAAATCCCAGGAGAGAACCTTGCAGGGGTGAGCGGTGTTGATGTCAGCAGCAGGATGACTTGCAGTTCTCTTCTGGATTCAACAAGTCCATCTTTGCTAAATTTCTGTAGAACCAAAAGCAACGTAAATCATTTGATAGCCTGTTGAGGACTGAGCTTTGCAGGAGACAAAGATTCTTGAAAGATGGAGAAGAGCCCGTAGCGGGCTCCAGGACATGGAGTGACTGTTGGCTAGGGGTGGTAATTATTGCAGCCTGAAAAACACCCAGGAAGATGGAAAGAAAATCCTGCCCAGGTCCGTGAAAGGTATCCCCAGTGCAGAGGCATGAAAGCGCAAAGCCTTCTGCCGGTAATGAAAGTGGGTCCCAAGTGACCCAAGTGCAATGGAGTAGAAGGACAAGTTGGGCCTTATTACAACTTCTGCTGTGCTGTAAAAAAGTGGCGGTAATTCTGTTATGGCACTTTTTTGGGCAGTAACAGCATTACTACCGTTGCCCCAGGAAACATGGACGATTTACCTCTAGCAAAAATCTGGAGGTAAATTCTCCACTTTTCCTCAAAAAATTATCCTATTTACTGCAGTGGAATTATTGCTTGCTGTAAATCTGCCAAAATTCCCATGTAGTCCTATGGACTCCAGAAATGGGGAATGACACTAGCTAACCACAACCCCTAATCCCATTGTAACCCCAAGGGACCGAATGGTGGTAACAGTAAACTATTTTGGTGGTAATTCAGTGGATTTGCCACCAAATTACCGCCAAGGTCTTTTTCAAAGTGGGACAGCACTGGACCTATAACTGCAGTCTTCAGGGAGCCAAGTGCAAGGACTGCAAAAGAAATGTTCTGGTGCTCTAAAACTGTCTGGGAAGTACCTTTTGACGGTCAGGCATCTTAAGAGTATGGACTTGGTACATTGGACTACAGACATTAGGTTATGCTTCAGATAAGGACCCATGCATCTATATAATTTATTCCTTCATCCCGAAATTGCTAATATAGGGACGTTTGCCTATTGAGTTTTATCTCAGGTCTTTACTCTACAGGCCTTATTCTGCTCCACCCCATAAGAAAAATGGAACTGGTGAACTAGATCTCGTGTTATGTTTGTTCTGTGGTATTCCTGCCAGGACAGGTGTTATGTCTGATCATTGTGTTTCAAATAAATAAAATGTTTTACACTTTAGGGAATAATTGAAGAAAAGGGTTATTTTCTGACCCTGTTTCTTGGCAAGACTCACATGAACTCAGAAGCTTTGGCCGCAAGGTGTAGGCTGGTTCTCTGTACATGCTGAAGTCATGATTTTCATACCCAATACAGGGGTGAAGCATATATCTGGCTGGTCCTGGACCTGCAACATAGGTAGGATAAGAAAATCAGTGAGGTTTACCGACTAAAGAATGGGATTAGAACTGTTCAGCCAATTGAACATGTCAGCTGCAGGTTTGATAGTGCTATACATGCTATCTTTTGAACAACCCCTCATGCCCATAATTTGCTTTTTTAAAATAAACTTATTTTTGCTCAAAGTCTAACAGAAAAGGAAGCAGGTGTTTCCTGAAGTCCTTTACCAACATGCTCAAAAATATGGATGGATATGTTAAATTGTTTTCAAAATCTAAAATCGACTCCTTTCCCTACTATCCCATGGCATGAAACAGGCAGTTTTTAAAAAAATGTAAACATGTCAACGGCCTGATAAAGTTCAGACTGCAGCACTATTTGTAAAGGTGTTACAATGCTTTCCCTTGAAGATCACTTATGAATGCCATTGGTCCGAACGTGTTGACATTTCTGGATCTCTAGTTGATCAAACACATGATCACAAGCTTCACCATTTTAGCATTTGAATGTTATTTAACTTTGTACTGGGACATTTTTGGACATGGTCTTCATAAGGTGTGAACATCTTTTCTAATGAAGTTCTATATTTACATATTTGCACAATGGGCCTCATTCTCAAAGCATTTTCTTGAGCAAATGGAAGATGTGCCAAAAGATAGAGAGTGCAACACATATTTGCACAAACAGAAATCGTGTAAAACCTGGGTAAAAGATGTGCAAAGTGGGCAGAAATCATGTAAATCACCCAAATCATGCATGCAAGTGGGGAGTGGAAACGGAAGGCACACAATATTTCATGAAAAACATCATTCACAGAAAGTTAGTAAATTAAATGACCTGGAAATATGCAATGAGCACTTTCCCCATCTCCAAAGCGGAAGAGGAGCAAGTGGGCACTAAAAGTTAGCAAGTAGGATGGTGAGATAAAACAAGATCCTCCTCACTCCTGGAGCAACATCTGGCCACCTTGTTTGTTGTAGCCCCGGAGAGAAACTCAGGGGCTACAACCAAAAGGTTAGCTAGCCCAGAGTCCCTACAGTTCCATTATTAGCATAGCCCCAGATCTTTTCCAGACCTAGCAACACCCCTGCTGAGAGACCACTCCTGGAATGAGAAGTGTCTGATGAGAGCATCCACCAGAGTGTTGTGCACTCCACTGACATGTGCTGCTTCCAAAGACAACAAGTGGACCTATGCCCCGGAACTCATCCCGCAAACACTCTCCTCCAGACAGGAAGAGGCCATCCTCCTTGACAGTTGACGTAAGCGACGGCCGTTGTGTTTTCTGACAGATCTTTCACAGGGCACTTCACAATCCTGCTGGAGAATCCCAGTAACTCCCGCCTGATTGACTCCAGTTCCCTCCAGTTGGGGGGTGCACGGCCTCTCCAGGCTTCCACCTTCGTTGCATAGTCATTGTCCCCAGGAACGCACCCCAACCCCTTGCGCCGGAATCTGGAGTTATCACCTTTGTCAACCGGGGGGGAGGGGGGTTTCTAGTGGAAACCCCTGTAACCTAAATAACCATCAAATATCTGGGTCTTCAGGAGGGGAAAGACCCTTTGCAGCCCCAGGAAGGGAACATCAAAACAGTGCAAAAGATCCCTCAGCCTACCACCAAGAAGGAGCTACAAACCATTTTGGGTTTTGTCAGGTATTATCTCTGTTCCATACCCATGGTCTCGACAATTGCAGAACCCCTGATGGCCCAATTGGGACAATGTCCTCCCAACAAACTTCAGTGGACAGCCAAGGGCCAGGGAGTCGTTGAGGAGTTGAATCAGTCTCTATGCAATCCACGGCTTCTCATTGCGACTGACTTTTCTCAAACTTTTATGTTCCAGAGGGGCACATCATGAGTGCGGCTGGGCACAGTACTCCCAAAAGAGTGAGGGGCTAGTGAACAAGCCTTTTTTATGTTAGGAGAAAACTATTATCTGGAGAAAGCAACTGTGCCAAAATTGAGCTAGAATGCATGGCTATCAAATGGGCAATGGAAGCCTTAAAATACTACCTCAGGGTCTGACACTTCCATTTGATCTCCGACCAAGCACTTTTGAGCGGGTTGTCTAGTAATAAAGAGACCAATCATCGCATTATGAGGTGGGTTGTGTTTGGCATTACAACCATACACATTTACCATACAGCCTTGACAGGGACATTTGCAGGAGAATATCCATTTTCTAAGATACTCCTTCAGCTCCCCAAGAGGAATCAAGGGATAGTCTATGACAATGTCACTTTGGATAGGATAAGGGTTGGGTGTCTGAGGATGGGTACTTCGAGACACTGGGACCAAAGACTACTGACTGCACTGTGGTGCTTGTCCTGGAGGCGGTACGGGATCTCCCGGGGCTTCTACCCCATTTCTGGAATTGTGTGCTGTGCACCATGGAACTGCTAAGAATCTTCAATGTGCACTCATTTTGAAGTTCCAGGAATGTTCACACCGAGATATGTGACATATGATGAGCAAATAAACCAGCAGAGAGCCACAGTAGGGCTGTGCCCAGTGCCTATCAGAAGAACAGCACCTATTGAAGTACCAATACAAAGAAAACCATGGATAGTAAGGTATCCATTAAGAAAACCTTACCAAAATGAACAAACGAAAGGAAGATTGCCTAAGTACAGTCCCAGAAGAAACCAAAAAGGTCTTAATGGAAGACGAATGGTGACATCACAAGGAACTGGACTGACTTGCAGATAGAAGAAATGACAAGCAGAGAATGACACGAAATGCCATGAATGAGGATATTGTGACCCTAAAGTGAAAGGACGATGTCGAAATGCAAAGAATTTTAAAGCTGTAAGCAAGATGAAGATAGTCGACCAGTTTACACCTGTAAATATGCTTGGAACCACAAGAAAGCTAAGAAAACAGTGCGGCTTGCTATGCTTAGTAGAAGAATAGTGTGGCAAGCGCCATTATACATAATCTATCTCAAAAGAAGCACAGTATTATAAGTATATTTATACTTTGCACAAGAAGCAGAATCAATCCAGGTTTCTAAAGGCCAAATGAGAAAAGATTAATATTCTAGCAAAACGAGAAGAGACGGCTGAAACGAAACTCAGCAGAGGCAACTCGTGCCAGGAAAGCCAAGGTCATACTAATAAAAGAGGCGAACAGTAGCTACATCTAATTGAAACTGAGAACAGAATATCTTGCCTCTGAAAGGTCGAGATAAGAAGACGTAGGCAGTTGGCTGGCTAAATGAGAATCAAATACACAAACAGAGAGAAAAGAGACAAATTTACGGTGTAGGAATCACGTGACCAGCCGAGCAAGGAGAAGCGAGGGTTCACACCTACGTTTGGCACCTGACCAGGCAGAGATATCAGAACTTTTCCACAGTGAAATAATTGACACATGGCTACTAAAGTAATGATTGATTGTAACCATAATTGGAGGAAGGCCGGGTAACTAAGGGGCACCCCGCACCTGGCCAACCATTCTGCATGTTGTTAAGCAAAGTGGAAAAGTATGCAAAGATGGAATTCTTGGTGCACACCGGCTGAAAAGGGACGAGCAACATGTCCTGACAAATGGCCCAGTGAAACAGATCCTGGACCTCGAGTGCCGGAGAGCGCGTCCCACCCTGTTTCCGGATGAAGAATGTTAGGGAGAATTCTCATTCCATGGCTAATTTCCCTTACCTATAGAGTCCCCCAGCAGCTTTGCTGGATTTGGAGGGTTTGTTTTTTCTCCTGGTAAGAGTGTGACTCTTTTTCCCACTCCTAGGCATATTTGCTATGTGTGTTCTGGGCTTTTTTTTGTGTTTAATGTCTATGGGTTTATCTCACCTCCATAGGAACCATCTTTATCCACATGTGTTACACAGAACCCTCCGTGCAGTGACACAGGGGTGTCATAGCGACCCCCAAACAGACACCATACCCTGGGACTGACTACCATCTCCCAGGGCATGTAAAGTCTCCATTCACTTTACTGTTTAGCTACGCCTTATCTGCACTTGCACTTGCCCTACCCTGTAGACTCGAAATGTCCACTATGCCTGTAACCTGTAACGTTAACTAATCTGTAACCTGTAAACGTTAACTAAGCTGTAAACCTCCTTGTTCTCTTGCGCCCTGTTACCCTAGGGTCTGGTGCGCACAATAAATAAACAAACAAACAAACAAACTAGTCAATCTTTATGAACAAAACCAGTACAACCCATCTTATACCCGCTGAGAGAACTTAAAGCAGCTACAGGGTATAGCATCCCGGCATATGAGTCACCTACGCAAAGTAGTGACGAAAATCAAGGGAAAGAAAAGAATAAGGATATCACCTCCTGAAATGAAGATAGAACTGATGAGATAGCATTCACAAAAAAAATAGGTGGTCGGGCAAATTCGATTGAAACCTGATGGCAAAGGCATTGATGATCCAAAGCAAAGAGAGAGGCTAGATAATGTACAGAGAAAAGAGAGAGGGAAAGAAGTAAGAGACGAAAGAATAAGAAAGAAAGATAGACAAAGGAGAGAAACAGCTATATCATGAAGAGCAAGAAAGAGCAGCCAATGATCAAGACAGAAGAAAGCAGCAAAGGTCAGAGTAAGAGCAAAGAATACGAGAGAAGATAATAAAGAGATGAAGGGATGAGGAAATGCAAAGGGCAGATGAACGTAGAAATGAAAAGAAAAAGGAAGAAGATAGGGTCAGAGAAGAGGCGAGGAAGCACAGAGAATTCGATGATGATGTAGAACGTAAGCGAAGACAGAGAGCACGCGATCTTGAATATCTGGAGAGAGAGGTTAAAAAACCTGAGCCAGTAGTAGATTGGGAAGATATAGAAGAATTCTTCCCTGCGCACGATTCAATACCAGGCACGTCTAGGGCGAATATCGAGGATAACTTGGACACCAGACTTGGACACCAGAAGCATCGGAGAAACGATCGATAGAATATATGATGAAATGGGGTTAGAACAAATACCCCAAGGGGAGGGAGAAGACGAGCACCTGGAAACCTGTTACGACACCGAGGATGTCTCCCAAAATAGTGGGAATAGAGAACTATCCCTGGATAGACTAGAAATAAGTAGGAACAAAGAAGACACAAGAAATGGCACGAGTTTGGTAAAGACAATGTCTGACTCAGAAAGGGAGGAGCGTGAGGAAAAGGAGGATAAGAGAAGGAGAGAAAGAGGACTCCCAAGGGAGAAAGGGATAAGGTGGTCAGACACTAGTGAGTCTGCACCAAGGGCATCAGAGTCAGCCACACAGTCAGACCGACACGAAGAAGTATCTCATGGTCAGAGGGGGGGTGTCACCACCACCCTATGTGAACAGGCTTAGGTCATTGCCAGGCAGGCAGTGATGCAGGAATATTACCCCTGCAATACACAGGAAAACAATGAGAGAAGAGAGAGGGAGCTATTCATCCCAATTTCTGTTACTCGAGAAAGGGGGGTGATACCACAATATATTCCATGGCCCCACATGGATCGAGAAAATTTGAAAAACAAGCTTCCATTGCTGACATCGGGATCTGGAAAGTGGATACACGAGTTAGAAAAAATGACAGGAGGGAACATGTTAGCTATAGGGGATATCAAGGGTCTCCTAATCGCCTTACTTGGTGAGAGAGCAGACGATGTGAGGACAAGGGCAGGTTACCCCGGTGTGACCACAATTAAGACAGCACATGACTGAGCTACATTTAACAAATGCATAGCTGCAGTATGGAAGGCACTACGAGTGCTTTACCCAGACACTTCTGATATTGGAGCCTTAATGACATGTAAAATGAAGGAGTCTGAGGATCCATTAATTTACATACAGAATTTTCAAGACGCCTGGGTACTCGAGACTCAAGAATCTTGGGGGAAATCTATACCTTGTTTTACCATATATTGTGCCAAGGGCTGCCAGAGCCGGTACAGAAACAGCTCAAGAAATTGGTAGGAATTGCAGCTAAGCCATGGTCAGAAATACAGCTGACCATTGTACACTATTGCAGGCTACTGCAAGAAAAGAATCGCAAAAAGGAAGCTTCACGAAAGGGTGAGGAAGCAAAATTGGTGCAGATAAAATTGTCAAAATATGCTCTTGAGGGAGCCATGATAACTAGCACAGCTGAATCGAGCATGTCAAATGGGCAAATGATCGACCACTGCCAGCATGTTGGTTGTGTGGGATGACAGGGCATTTAGCGCGCATCTGCAGAAATTAAGGCATGATGTAAAACTGTCAAGGAATAGGAGCAGGCATGGCAAATCCACCCGCCTTCACACAACAGGGAGTTGCACAGAACTACACGGTGCAACAACAAGCGCCAGGAGCGCAACAAGGTTTGCAACCTCCGAATATAGTGAGTTTTCCACAAGGACAGTTCCAACAGTCACTGCTGCAATTGTCACAAACGATGAGCTCAGGGCATACCATGAACCCTGGAATGGGAAATAACACTGCCAATGGGGGAAATCCATCAGCACAAGGAGGGCCCAAGCTATGTATGGATTAGGACAGCTCACCGCGAACTTAGGGTGGATGTCGTTATAGGGGATAAAGAATATTCCTTCTTAGTGGACACGGGTGCAACACGCTCGTGTATACGTGAAGGCAAGTTTGCCTTGTCCGGCAAGGCCATAAATACTCAGAGTTTCACAGGAGCTACAAGTTGTGTTCCCTTCACAAACACACTTCCACTCTCTATAGGAGAATGTGAAATGAACGTGCCTCTATTATATTCACGACAGACCCCAGTAAACATTTTGGGTCAAGATCTAATGACAAAGTTAAATATGACAATCTCGTTCACGGAGGAGGGCATAGTATGTTCAACTCCAGGAATGTACTATTCAAACGTATGCGAAATGATTAGAGCATATGCAGGACACACAGCCATGAGGGCTATACCATTAGAGACGAAATATTCGTGTATGGAATACGTGTGCTAATGGCAAGGCTGCCAGGACTTGCAGATAGAATCATGAGAACCCCAGATGAGTTTCTATTTAGACCAAGAATACCTATGCACGAGAAGAAGGGACAAGTATTTCCCTTGATGATACGCATAACTGCAGTACGAGGGAAAATGGGCTTGATAGATGGTAATGACGATGAAGGCCAACAATGGTGCGCAGTAATCGCCATTGAAGAAGGATACCGATTGACTGACATCACTGATGACAAACTGTTTGAAGAGCAAGCAGATATGGGAGAGACAATGGTGGAAGTGAGTCTCACCTTTTGGGTGAGAATGATCAAAAGAGAAGTGCCTCAGAGAATGATGTCGGCACGAAACCGTCCTGAATATTTTGATGACGACATGGCCCAGTTGCCTGTCTTAGTGTGGGCACTAAGGAACCTATGACGTAGGCCTACTGAAAGGGGTTGGTGAAGTGAAAATCAAACTGAAATCAGGAGCAATTCTACCAAGAGCCGACAATATCCCATGTCCAGAGAGGCAGATGAAGGGATTTTTAAGACAATTTCGGCTATGATGGAGCAAGGCATCTTGGTGACATCAGAGTCGTCATGCAATACTGCGGTTTATCGGATCAAGAAATCAAAGGGAGGGTTGTGGAGGCTAATCCAGGATTTACACCCAATAAATGATATTGTTGAAGCTGAGTTCCCTTTAGTCCCTAATCTGGCTACAATCCTATGTAATATACCTGTTGAAGCTAAATATTTCACAGTGATTGACTTGTAAAATGCATTTTTCTCAATCCCGTTGCACCGTGACTCACAAGATCTGATGTCATTCATATTCAGACAACTGCGTCTGAAAAGCACAAGGCTACCCCAGGGGTACTGTGAGCCTCCTTCCATTTTTAACAGAGTCCTGCAGATGGACCTAAGCAATATTGCATTTGAAAGCGTTGTCCTGCAATATGTGGATGACATCTTAATCTGCAGCATGACAGAGGAGCAATGCAGGCACGATTCTGTTCAGCTATTGACTATACTGGCAGAGAAAGGATATAAGGTTGACAAGGAAAAGCTACAACATTGTCAAGAGGAAGTGCTGTACATAGGCCTGCTGATCTCACATGAGGGAAAAAGAGTGACCCCAAAAAGGGCTGAAGCCATACTGAACACGGCTAAGCCACACACGATAAAACAGATGCAGAGTTTTTTAGGCCTGTGCAACTATGTCAGGGCATGGGTCTTCAACTATAGCTCTTATACTAAGCCTTTACTTCAGGCCCTAAAGAAGGCCCAAGTGATGAAAGAAAAAATGTAATGGTCTGAGACCATGTAGGAGGGATTTGCTGAACTCAATAAAGCTATTTGCACAGCACCAGTTCTAGGGATTTCCAATTATGCAGAGGAATTTTACCTGTTTTCACACATGAATGGCAGCGTTATGACGGCAGTGCTCGCACAGAGAACCACATTGATGTACAAGCCCCTGGCATACTATAGTGCAAATTTGGACCCAGTAATGAGAGGCCATTTTCCGTGCAAACAAAGTTTAGCTGCTGCAGCGTTCACCATAGAGAAGGCTACAACCATTGTGATGGGTTGCTCAATGACGTTGTAGGTCGAGCACTCACTATTTGCTATTCTAGAGAAACCAAAGGGCACTTTGACATCCCAGAGAGCTTCTGCCTATGAGGTGATCATATCAAATCCATCGATTAAAGTAGTCCGATATAAGATAGTGAACCCAGCTATGTTTATAGCAGAGCCAGTCACTGAAGGAGAGCCTATACATGACTGTGCGAACTATGAAGAATTCTATGATGAAATTCCCAGGGTGAAAGAAAATACTTTGGCAGAAGGAGAAAGTGTCTTTATTGACAGTTCTTCAAGAATCGATCAAAATGATGGGCAAAGATATGCATGCGTCGCAGTAAGGAAACACACTGCAAATGGAGAATGTTGAGTACTCCTTAGTGCACGAAATACCATCTCACTATTCAGCACAGGCTGCAGAAATATTGGTGTTGATACTCACCACTGAGAATCACGCAGACCAGGAAGTAACGGTGTACAGTGACTCCGCCTATGTGACGTCAACAGTGCACGCAGGTTTAGTGCGCTGGAAAAAGAGGGGCTACCTCCGAGCAGACGGAACTGGAAAGGCTGATCAAGGCACTACAGCTCCCAGTGGGCATAGTGGTCCTGAAATGTGCCCCCCACACAAAGGGCACAGATTTTATCTCATGTGGAAACCAAGCAGCAGACACGGAAGCCAAACATATGACATCCAAGAATGAGACGATCATGGAAGTGGAAGTCACCCATACCAATGAGAGAATGATGGTTGCACAAACTACACCTGAAAGCTATAACAGTCCAGGGCAAACACAGTTGATGGAAATCTGAGGGGAGGCACCACAGGAAGAGAAAAATCTATGGAAACGGCGAGGGTGTACTTTAAACCCCTCTGACAGTTTGTGGCGACAAGACAGCACTGGTAAACCGGTGATGCCTATAGCCCTGTTAAAATTAGCACTGGAGCAGCTACATTATCCGGCAAACATGACAAAAGAGAATCTAGCGGTAACGCTCGTAGAAGACTGGTTCATACAGAATTTAACCGAGCACGTTGCATTTTTTATAGTGAACTGTATAATATGCCAACAATTCACAGCTGGGCACACTTTAAAAGTAATGAGTCATCCCCAGGCCAAATGGGCCTTTTCAGCCTTGCACGTCGATTACATCGACATGATTCAAGTATGTAACGGGAACAGATACTTAATTGTTGTGGTGTCCATTCTCTAGATGGATAGAGGCAGGTCCATGTACACACCGAGACTCTACCTGTGCGGCCACATTTTTTGTGAGAGAGGTATTTCCCAGGTGGGGGTGTGTGAAGTCATGAGATCAGACAATGGAGCTCACTTTGTAAATGAGATTTTCGAACAGATTAGCTTGCTGCTTGGTATAAAGCACAAGTTCTCGTCGGCGTATCATCTGCCAGGTAACGGGATCTGTGAGAATCTCAATGGCTTATTAAAGGAAAGATTAGCCAAGTTGAAGCTTACTCTAAGAAAGGGATAGTTGCACTGCCTTCCCTTGGCACTGTATGCACTCAGGAACCAACCGGGTTCCAACCATCATTTTATGCCACACGAGATAGCCACAGGAAGAATGTCCCCTGACACCCCGAGATAGAGCTAGATGTGATGCCCAGTCAACAGGAGAAATCTTAGGGTCTGAAATGCAAAATTACCTGAATTGCATGACATCTTGCCTTACTGTAATTTCAGACCAGCTGCAGCGACGATGAAAGGGATGCAGGGCAGCACGGAACACAGAAGGAGATACTACTACAGACACAGCTCAAGGACTTCATGTACCATCCATTTTCCCTGGAGATACCGTCCTTGTAAGGAACCATACGAGGAAAAGGTGGGATGAGCAAGATTTAACGGTCCCTTTACAGTGGAGGACTGCACTCCCTCCGCAGTGAAACCACCAGGCAGGAGAGCTTGGATTTTCCTGGACGATATCAAACCCTACATCGGAGAAGGCTCCTGTCTGCACCCCAGCATGAGGAGACTACGAGCGACGGGGAAGAACCACAGCACGTGCAGACGAGATCCATGATGAAGAAAAAGGACGCATGACCAGCCAGACAAAGACAAAGAACTTTTTTTGAAAATTGTGGCTTAAAATTGGACACTTCCTCTGAGCAAAAAGGGGATAAGAACATAAATGAAGGACACTCTGTGCATCCTAGTTGCAGGATGAAGAAGAGAATTGCACGAATAAGCCACAACATAGTATGTTGAACTTGAACTTTGGATCGAGACACATTAAAACTGTGGCGAGGAAATAAAATGCCAAATTTTGATCGAGGACACATAAATTGGAAGAAAATACAGTATCCAAACTCATTCCACACCGAGACCCTATTCGGAATCACTTATGGTGTCCCACAGTAGTGACATCACGAAAGATGTGGTAACATATTTTAATCTAGTGCTAAGATCATACTCGTCATTGGTGGGGAGACTCACCAGTGTCACTGACTTTCTTCAAGATCCTGAAAACGAAAAGACAATAAAAAGATTGCTTACTGTAATTGCCGAACAATTTCTCCTACTTCCTGAATACAGCAAGGAGAAGCCAAATGTCCCAAGCAGAGAAGGAAGTAAATGAGCTTGCCAATACATTCTTCTTTTGAATAATTGAAGACTGTCCAAATCTTATCGCAAGAATGACAGACACACTCACGTTCCTTCGAGATCCAGCAAATACAGAGCGTCTGAGCACACTCCAAAATAACATTGTGCTCTTAGTTGCACTCCACGCAAACGGACAGTGCAGACATTGTTTACATTGAAGTGAAAACATACAGTCCTAAACATCACCAGAACGGGACAAATGTCCCTGTCACCAGAAGACAGCAGGTTGGCCCACACCATTCTCTTTCGTTTAGTCACTGATTTTCCAGAGCTAGCGGGGAGACCAATCGATGTTGACGTCCTCACATTCATCAGAGACCCAGCCATCATTTCACAAATGGGCATGCTCTTGCATGGAATAGTACTGCAAGTAGAACTCTCTAACCATCAGCAGAATCTGAGGCGATTCTAAAAGCTTTCCGCTGAGGGACAGATCGAGAGAGCATTGCGAGAGATTTCCTTTCTTACTTTCCATTAACAAAGGCAACACGTCTTCGGGACTGAAGCAGATCAGGGGCACGGACTGGGAGCTGAAATACTTTGAACATGCACAGTAAAGTGAATTGCTGAATTATCACTTAATCTTGACACTTCCCATATTTTAGTAAAAGAACTGTATCCTGAGATAATAGACAATTCATTATTCACAAGAGGGGGGACAAGTGTGTAACACCTGAAACTGCCAACAAAGAATCCGAAAGACAATATTGTTTAAAGGAATATAGTAAAAATTAACATTTGGCGAATGATCGAGATGGGGATCCAGAGCAGCAACCTTGTCCTCCCACAAAAAAGAAGTCCACGTTTCTCTGGAAGTAAATGCTGCTGCCTGACATACAGGGGCATAATGTATTTGTGTATTATATTCATCATGGTTTTACTGTAATTAACAATCAGAACTGCATTTTTCATTGGTGCACAAAGCGTTCCAATTCCAGTGCACCCACCTGATGATGTACGCATGAAACCCACGAAAGTACCCAGACCTTACATAGTCATTCCAGTCACTAGAAGATCTGATGGTAGAATGAATGAACTTGAGATGGATGTGATCAGCAATAACACACACACACTTGTGGTGACAGATAAATTGAAAAGCCGGAGACAGGGTCGGCAAAGCATGAATCTGACAAGATTACTGACAACCACACGCATGCAAACACGGAATGCACACGCAACAGGCCTAGTGTCAATGACTGCAGAACCACAATTAAAAACCTCTGAGAAGAAGTGACTGCCTACTATGGGAAATATCACTACAAGTACAGCAAAGAGCCAAATGAAAGAAGCAGACGTCATGGAAAGACAAGAAGAGTTGGAAAGAAAGCCAACAGAGACAGCTGTATCAGAAACCCTTGATCCAATGCCAAGTAAGGCAGAAGCAAACTCGGAGAAGATCTCTGGACGAGCACAACTGATAATAGATTCATTATGGCCATTCACAGCCAGAGAAAGGAAAAGACTAGAGGAGCTGACGAAGAAGCCCACAGAGACAACATTACCGAGCATATATGTTCCAGTGAAAGGGAAAGTACAAGTTCCACAGTAAAGCCTTATACCGGACCAATGTCAGGGTGGGTGAGATGGGCATTTATAGCCAGCAGGAAAAAGATGTTTGAGAACAAGGAAATAACTGCAGGACTTTTGTCTGCTCAAATGGCACCGATAAGGAGGCCTGCACCATGGACCAGGATACCTGAGAATCCCCCAGCAAGAAGGAGCCATACAGATGCATTCAGGGATGTAGTGATAGAAAACTATGTGAAAACCTTAAGGATCAAGAGAAGTATGCATGGAGACGACAGTGAACTAAATGATTACCTGGACAGCAGAGCACATTTGGGAAACAACATTTGGTACCAGCACATGAAAGAAGTTGGAAGACGAAATTCAGAAGGGGAATGCTTTGTTTGTGCACTCCTACCATATAGCATGGGGAAGTCCAAGATCTTCGTAGCTGTAGAAATTTATGTCCAGACAGCACACTGTCTTTTGCACGTAGCCATTTGCGAGACCAGAGGCCAGTTCATGCGTAGTGATGCCTCACTGATATGGGCAACTGAAACAGCCTATCCCGATGAAGATAATTATGTTCAAGACATAAAGACAAGAAACAGAGCTCATACTAGGAACCAAGTAATCCGGAACAAGAAACCTGGAGTGAAAGGAGCAGAAATTAGATGGGAAGTAAATCAGAAGCTAAATGTCCAAGGAAAAACTCCAGAAGAGGCTCAAAGTTGGAAGAACAGAGGCCAAATACAGATTTGGGTAACAGTGCTTTCACCAGACGGATGGGAGAAAGGAGGAGTAATTTGGAGAGCCTGGATGGTCACTGGTCGTTACCAAGGCACCATCGACATCGTACAGAATGGATGCAAGCCATTATGGCCAAAACTTGCAAAACTACTGACATGGGTTAAAGACAGTGGAGGACTCTTACAGATAGTGCCACTGGAGAGCCGAGAGTTCTGCTTCAGGAATAATGGCACTAGAAAAATGGCAGATTTGGTAATCCCGAAAGGCGACTTTAATATTGACAGTTTTCCGAAAGCAGATGCTTACCTGAGGAAAAAGAGATCTGTGGAACTGTTGACTCGATTGAAAAGCGAAAAGGAAGAGTTAAGAGCCATCCGACTGATGGCTCTCCAGAACAGATATGTGCTTGACATGATCACAGCTATGTATGGAGGAGTTTGTGCAAAAATCGGAGAATCGTGTTGCACATTTATACCTTCTCATGATGAGGAAAATGGAACCCTAACAGAAGCCATAGGTATGCTGACAAAACTGCAGAACCAGATGATTGATGAAACTGATAAAGTGGATGATGACCGCTGGTTTGGGTCACTGTTATCATGGGTCCCACAATGGATGGCAGATGCATTCAAGTTCTTGGGAGCCCTGCTAGTGATGATATTACTAGGCTTTTGTGTTATCAAGATAATAATCTCTCAATGCCAGAAAACTGCGAAAAAAGCCATAGGGATGAAGATCATGATTGATGTCAAGCCAGGATGGAAGCCTAAAGACCTGACTGATGAAGATATAAG
Organism: Ambystoma mexicanum; assembly: GCF_040938575.1. NCBI lineage: Eukaryota > Metazoa > Chordata > Amphibia > Caudata > Ambystomatidae > Ambystoma > Ambystoma mexicanum. Next base: position 1,203,114,005 of record NC_090934.1, on the reverse strand, counting down.
AGGCTTTGAGAAGGCCAGTATTCACGCACCAGAGGGAACAAAGTTTCTATACCCCAGGAAACATCAAAACTATGTGGGAAATGGGCAAGCGCCATTATACATAATCAAACTCAAATGAAGCACAGTATTATAAGTATATTTCTACTTTGCACAAGAAGCAGAATCAACCCAGGTTACTAAAGACCAAATGAGAAAAGATTCATATTCTAGCAAAACGAGAAGAGACGGCTGATACAAAACTTGGCAGAGGCAACTCGTGCCAGGAAAGCCAAGGTCATACTAATAAAAGAGGCGAACAGTAGCTACATCTAATTGAAACTGAGAACAGAATATCCTGCCTCTGAAAGGTCGCGATAAGAAGACGTAGGCAGGTGGCGGGCTAAATGAGAATCAAATACACAAATTGAGAGAAAAGAGACAAATTCACGGTGTAGGAATCCCTTGACCAGCCGAGCAAGGAGAATGAAGGGTTCCCACCTATGCTTGGCACCTGACCAGGCAGAGATATCAGAACTTTTCCAGACAGAAGATGCCGTCTCGAGGCCAGCCACAGTGAAATAATTGACACATGACTACTAAAGTGATGATTGATTGTAACCATAATTGTAATCACAATTGACCAAATAAGCTAGGGTCCTATAGTTAGTAGAACCAATGGGACGTTGTACTTTTAGTGACGTCTACAGTAGTCATTTTTAAAGGAAGGGCTTAGATGCCCACCTGACAGTGTTTACCCAATCCCCTCACTCTGTTACCATATACAGATACAGTATCTATAGTAAAGTTACCTTTTCCTAACCAATAGAATTCCATGTTAACTTTTGAGTGTTACATGTCAATGATGATGAGTTTTGAGTATAAATGTTACAACTTGTATGAAGTTCGTATGAAGTTCGTTGGAGTTTGAAGCGAGAAGGACGATCACATCACTGCTGATATCCTTGACGCCCCGTTGTTTGTACATGTCATTAAATGGACTCCCTTTGCCAAACCATTGAGTTATCCTTATTGATTGGTGTTGGAGTAATGAATCTGCACCCCTATCCATCTCAAGGGTGCAGCTATCTCATCTTAAAGTACTTCTGAGCAAACCTCAGCTCTATGGGGCGAATGGGAGTCTCGGAGTACACTTTTCTGACAGAGTAAAAGAACAGCATACCACGTGCGCATTGAATGCTCAGAAGGAATTAACGTTTAAATTACTAGGACAGAGATGTTGATAAATTGGTGGTCATTCTTATGTTCCCAAAATGCACTTTGTTTTTATGCAAAGCAGCAAGCATGCTATATTCAGGGCACGCACATCATTCCACACTTAACTCAGCCCGCCAGTCCCACCCACACAACTAATGACAATGTGGCCGAGTCCCACCCACCCTTTAGAATGCTCAAAGGAGGAAGGGGAGTGGGGAGTTTGTTAATGACTTCAATCACACACTCCAACTAAGTCAATGCCTGGTCTGGGATGCGCAAGAGAAGCCCTTATTTATATATTTTTATGACAAGTTATAATCTGGATGATAAACCCTTATTTAACACCCCTCTCTTTGAATCCCCCTGACCTCACTGAGCCAAGAGGTAGGTTTGTTTTTCAAATTAAAGATTTATTGGAAAAATTAAACAATATATATATCACACTTTTATAATAAATTAATATTTGATATCACACTTATGAATGTAATGTTGATCAACAATGGGTAATGTTAAAATTGCACAATCATTTCAATTACTTAGGAATGAGTATAGAAAGGATAAGGTAGCAGAGACTACTTTTATGGTTTCAAGGAAATGCAATGATGGAAAAGAATGCAACACAGGAATAACCTTGATATGATTTCAACAAAAGACAATGTAATCACTTTTCCCCTTGTGGCAATTCACTCCCCCCTATGCAATATAAAGAGATGGAAGGTAAGCACGCAGTTTTCAGGGATACAATCAACATGCGATACAGATTCAGTTCAAATTCTAGTAATCTTGGAGCAACCGGTATGCTTTTAAAACATGCAGAAATATTTTGAATGTGATTTGTACTGAAGTGAAAAGATGCTAAAAATGATTTTAATTCCCTATAGAAGATTCAGGCTAGGTGATAGCTACTTAAGATTGGTTCAGGTCAACCCTATCAGTGATTCATGAGGGATTATCAGGTTGAAAACAGATTTCAGCAATGCAAGCAAAACACAGCTATTTTTGACAGGTGAAGAAGTTTGAGCTAGTTTTCAATTCGCAGCACTTTTTCTGAATGCGTCGAGCGCAATTACTGAAAATCTATAAGGAGTAGAAAGTTGGTTTAGGGCTTGTTGGAAAGCTTAGATTCTAAGCTGTAAAATGAAAGTTCCTAGCACACGCGGTTCAAAAGATACGGACGATTTTGTGGAGATAGATTTTCAGAAACTAAATTAAAGTTTCAGAATGACAGATGCGCTGTGGAAGGTTTTGGATCAACAGGATGGACACACAATTCTATGATGCAGTTCTAGATAGGTGGAAATGGTTTGAATTAGATTATTTTAAACTAAGAGATTGGTTTTGCACAGTTCTGGCTGAGTACTCACACTATAAATTTGAAATAGGCCGTCAGGGTCAGGTTTGGACTGGACTCCTGGAGGGTGGTTCTGAAGTCACAGCTCTCTGGGTCAGCTCTGCTCTGCTGGTCTGGTCTGGCACTCGGCACTGCACGGCGGTCTGGATCTCTGGTTCTGCTGGTCCGGATCAAGTGGATTCTGGATACAGCACTGCTTTCTGGGTACTGGCACAGGGTTCTAGCCAGAATCAAACAGCTCAGGCCGGCTGTTTGAATAATTTGCAAAAGATTTTGAGGCCTGCTGGAAAAGGATTCAGCTGGTGGTTCAGGCCTCTCTGCTACAAGTTCTGAAGTCTGGATTCTAAGTTCTGGAGATGGTCCTTCTGGATATTGTCTGGTCCGGCAAAGCGCTTCGCAAGAAAGGGGAAAGTGAAGTTTCTACCTGGGTTTCAGTGTTCCTTTTATGTCTTTTGAAAATGGGTGTGTGCGTGGGCATAACTAAGCCTGCCCCTCAATACTTATCATTGGCCAAGATCTCCTCTCTCCCTTGATTGGGGGAAGGAATGGGGTATCATCAGGCATCAATTTTATGGCATACAGAAAGAACACTCCCCTTGTCAATTTGCACACAAATCTATTTTTGATCCAAATACATATTTATCTATGTACCATTTTTCTATTATTATATGTCCAGTTAACATATTTTCTGTAGCACCAAACCATCCGATCCCTGTCTTCGTAAGATGTCGTGTCCACTTATGACAGAATTCTGCCCTTTTCATCAAGAACACAACCTCTAAACCTTTCCAGAATTTACACAAACATGCACAAGGAATATGGGCATCAGATGATAAAAGTATCAGATTTTTAACATACAGACATTCGGAGTAATACCTTATTTTCCGCTACTACCCCCCAGAACATACCACAGAGTCCTAACACCTCTTAAAATGTGCACAGAAAAATCACAAGAATAATGATATTAATTATATAATGTTGACAAGTCCGTACTATGAATTATCCATCTTTTTAAAATTATGCTCTGGCCCAGAGGGGTGTGGTTTCCCAAAGCACATGGTGGAATTTCTGGTTTGTCCACTTCCTCCAACTCAGGTTGCTCACAGAGGCACTGCTCCTCCCAGTTTCTTCCAAGATAAAGCCATTTACGACCCCCCCTAATTTAACATTTGCCTGAGCCAAGGAAAGCTCATTGTTCTGTTTCCTGCAGCCCCAGGTACCCCACCCCCAATTCAATCAGAGAGGTGTAATCTCCTTTTGGTGGGAACAGCAGAAGGCACCCAGGCCTGTGAATGCAGTTGCTGGGCATGTTTCAACTCCTGTTGGGGGTAGTTGCCAGGCAGAATTCAATCTCTTCAAGCCAGGCTTCAGCTAAGTGTCACTTTTGTTCCGGTTTTCTTCATTCAAATCAAACTTACAATTTTTACACATGCAGCTAGAACGCTGATTCTAAGTTCAAAACTATGACATTTAAACAGTTGCAACCTATGTGACACTCAAAAAGTAGGTCACTCATTTATTTTAAACATTTCGATTTTAGTGGTTTTAAGTCCAATTTCACTTAAGCTGCTGACATCCACCGCTCAGCCAGTTGTGTTATGAACATTATTTTAGGCTCTTCATCTTACCAGATTTTGTATGCACACAAGACTGCCAAATGTCTGCTGGTGTTCAGTGAGATTTTTGAATATCTTGCAATGTTTAAAATAGGCATTTTTAGCTTGCATTTCAGAGAAACAAAGGTGATTTCAAAGCGCTTTTTGAGCTAACAGGCACTGTTGTTTTTCCTTTGGCACCACGTTGCACTCATGGTGCTTCTGGCCCATCACGTTTGCACTGGTGGGTGGCAGGTTAGGCGACCATTTTGGTGTGCGCAAACTGCGCGGTTTCCTGGATTCTGGCACAAATGTGGGCTTTTCGGCCATCTTGGATTTTCAAAGCCCACAGCACCAAATGTTGTAGCCTAATAACTTGAACCTGGGTCAAGACACCCAACAAGCCCCCCCGCCTGACTGCACTTTGATTTCGAGTCAAGGGGGAGTCGTGTGCAAAGGATGTTTTGATCCACGTGCTGGTATGTCCGCATCATCTTCTTCCGATTCCGCAGATACCACAGTTCAGCATCTTTTCCGATTCCGCAGATGGCACAGTTCAGCATTTTTCCTTCATCAGGGTCGATCGATCAGTTCTCCATGCCGGTCCTGATGTGAGTATTGGGCGGTACCCCGGGCCCCTCAGATCTTCGCTCTCGGTCCCCGGGTCGTCCTCCGTGGTCAGTCTCCATGGTTTCATCTCTCCTAGGATGACAAAGCAAAGCGGCAGAAACATATTCGTAGACATTTCTCCCCCACTATTGATATAGTGGGGCAGCATATACATTTTATGAATCAAGAGACATTTGCATTCTTATTTTAAAAAACAAGATATAATCAGGAGACATTGGCATTCTTGTTACTTTATTCTTGATATGTGGAATATTTTAGGGTTGGAGTTTTTATTGATCTGGAGCAGCCTCCTCTGGGATTCCAGAGGATTCCTCCAGTTGTTGCAGAGTGTGCCTGGGATGGCAACGCTTTAGCTGATTAATATGGACCCACTTGTCTTCCCCTTCCGCCAAACTGCCTTTAGGGATGCAGATCTTGTAGGCGACTGGGGAGATCTTGTCTACAATTTCAAAAGGTCCCTTCCATGTAGGCAAAAATTTCCGCTGTTTGGCCTGGTTCCTTTGGAAATTGTATAGATAGACCAGTTCTCCCACATTGTATTCTTTCCTAGTGGTCTTCAAATCATAATAAGTTTTCATACTCTCGGCTGATCTTTCTAGATTCCGCTGAGCATAGGCAAAAGCATGTTGCAGGTGTTTCCTTAAATTCTCCACATACTCATGAGTTGTGGAGGCATTAATCAGTGTCTGCTCTTGGGTCCTGTAGAGTAAATGCTGGGGAAGCACCATCTTGCGTCCAGTCATCAGCTCTAATGGTGACATTTTAGTTGCAGATGAAGGGGTAGATCTGATGGCCATTAGGACCAGAGGTAATCGGATATCCCAACTTGGCCCAGAATCTGCCACAAACTATTTTAAGATGCTCACAATGGTTCTGTTGTATCTCTCCACTGCACCAGAAGAGGCTGGCCGGTAAGCAATATGTAGCTTCCTTTTAATCCCCCGTATCGCCAACATCTTTGTCATTTCTTCACTGGTAAAATGGCTACCTCTGTCTGACTCAATCCTTTGTGGTAGATCAAAAAATGCGAAAAGATGTGGTTGATCATCAGGGCAGCTGCTGTTTCTGCCTTGCAGTTTGGGGCCGGGAGACATTCCACCCATTTAGTAAATAAGCATGTGACAATCAACATGTACTTATTTCCCCTAGAGGAGCGAATCACGGGGCCTATGAAGTCGATTTGCAAATCTGACCACGGCAGTGTCATCCCCCTCTTTTGGAGAGGCGCACAGTGTGTGAGGGATGTTGGCTGAAATTGTGCACACACAAGACACCCCTTCAAGTATTGGTCGAGGTACTGCCCCATGTGCGGCCAGTATACAACCTCTCTTAAGATCTCAAGTGTTGTGTGAAACCCCCTATGACTGGTAGTGGCCGCAACATGGGCGTGACTTAACATCAGGCTTCGGAATGAGGTAGGGACCATCCACTGATTATGGCCAGCTTGGGATTTCCTTACCAACAAACCGTCTTGGATTCGGAACATTTTTGGACATTTCATCAACACTCTAAGGTCCTCTTTTCCAATGTGAGCGGTATCCGTCAGGGGAAAGTTCTCAGGATTCTCAATGTGTTGGTAAAACTTACCAATTATTGGATCCCCCTTCTGAGCCGTAATCAAATCAGTATCTGGGGTCTCCTTACTCCATTGTGCAGTTGAAAGATCATTGTGAGCATTTGTCTGGGACCTAGTGATAGCAGTGACCTGGATTTCCCCCAACAGGGACTCAATCTCTATTAGATTCCCTTGGATGGCCCCGGTTTTGGCCAGCTGATCAGCTAAGTCATTTCCAGTTTTGTCTGGTCCCTCTACTTTGGAATGACCCTTGATCTTTTTCCAGTAGATCATCATCCCATTCCCGCTGACCAGATCATCAATGTTTTGAATTAACTTCCCATGTTTCAAGGGTTTGTTATTAGCACATAACATGCCTCTGGTTTTCCAATTAACCAGGTGCTCCACAAATCCGTTCCGTAAATAATCTGAGTCTGTGATTATGACCAGTTCGTGGAGTTGATGTTGGACAGCAGTGAGGATGGCTTGATGCACAGCCATAAACTCTGCCACCTGACTACTTCGGGGACCAATTTTGTACCCACCGGAGGGTTCTGGGGACTCATTCACCCATGCATTCCCTACGCCGGCGACCAGTTCTTTTTTCCTCGTTGTTGTCAACATGGTAAGAGCATCCATCCACATAGACAGTGGGCATTCCCTCACACTTGTCTTCTTTAAAGACTTTGTGTGGGGAATTAAGGTATGCCTCCATGTTGTCCTTGATTTTTAGACTTTCGTCCTCGAGACAGTTTTCTCGGATACAATCATGCAAATCAGCCAGACCTTGCGCGAGGGGACTCTTCTTGTTTTGGCCATATCTGACCTAATATATATATAATATATAATATAATATAATAGATAATAATATATATAATAATATATAATATAATATATATAATAATATATAGAATAATATATAATATAATATATAATATAATATAATAGATATATATATATAATATATATAATAATATATAATATATATATATAATATATATAATAATATATAATATAATATATAATATAATATAATAGATAATATAATATAATATAATATATATATATTATATATATATATATTATATATATATATATAATATAAGATAATATAATATAATATATATATATATAATATATAATAATATAATATAATAGATAATGCAGAGGCTGGTGTGGAGTCTCCACTATGATGTGTTCCCCCTGGATAAACGGGCGGTAATTCTTCAATGCCCACACCGTTACCAGGAGTGCCTTCTCACAGTCGTTGAATTTTTCCTCCACAGAGGATAAAGTTTTGCTCGCATAGGAGATCACTTTATTGACCTTGTCATGCTTTTGATATAATACTGCAGTCAAGCATGTATTAGAGAACCCTGTCTCCAAGAAAAACTCCTTGTTTCTGACAGGGTAAGCTAGGCAGGGCGCTTGTGAGAGGCTTCTTTTGAGCTGTCTTACTGCCTCGGATTGTTCTGGACCCCATTCCCACTTGACCCCCCCTTCAAGAGATGAATCAGGGGTCTGGTGATCTCTGCGTAGCCCTCAATGAACTTTCTGCTGTAATTGGTCAGTCCAAGGAGGCTCCTTAGTTCCCGCAGAGTTGTGGGGTCTTTCAGTTTCTGAAGTGCTTCCACTTTCTTTTCCTGGGGACAGAGACCCTGAGGAGTAATGCCCCAAGAAATTAACACGGGTTCTACACCACTGCGCTTTCTGAAAGGAATGTTTTGCTCCGGCGGCCCTCAACAGTGTCAGAACATAACGGATCTCCGCTATGTGTTCCTCCACAGATGAACTTTTGATGAGGACATCATCTACATAAGCCAGGTTACCCCTTGCACCCAGGTCGGGCATGGCCTTGTGTAGGAAAATGTTGAATTAATTGCCGGAGTTGAGGTATCCGAAGGGAGTCCAGGTCCATTTGTACTGCTGCCCCCCCCAAAGGTAAAATCCAGCTTGTATTGGTCCTCCCTACTGACAGGCATGGTCCAGTATCCATTGGTCAGGTCTATTGCAGTGAATACCTGTGACCCCTGGATCTGGGCCAGCCCTTGGTCAATGAATGGAAGAGGCCATCGGGAAGTATGGACCCGTTTGTTGAGCTCCCTAAGGTCGGCACAGAGTCTCCACTGGCCGTTGGCTTCAATATTCCCAGCACCGGATTATTGAAGGTGCTGTGGACTGGAAGGATTGTTCCCAGGGACTCAAGGTTCTTAATTATTTCAGTAAGGGACTCCATGGATGCGAGAGGCAAGCGATATTGCTTCACAAACACTGGAGTCATGCCAGGATCTGTGGGAATTGTTGTTGTGTGGATGTCGGTGCGTTCACAGTCATATGAGTCTACCGCAAAGAGATCTTGGAAATCCAAGAAAACTTGTTTCAACTTTTTCTTCTGTTCCAGAGTCACACAGGCATCAGCTAGGTTGACTCTCTCTTCCACCATCTGCCTGAAGCCTGTAAAGACTTCTGGTTTTGCTATCTCAGCGGCCTCCTCCAGCTGGGTGGAGAAGTCCCTGGTCATAGTGCTGATTTGGACTGCAGGCTTTAGGTGGGAAAGGCAGCCCTCATGGACCTGGAAAATCACCTCATCCCTTCTGAAGTCACAAGTCACATCTTCCTTACCAAAAGGGCAGGAAGTGTACACCAGGAAGTTCCCCCCATGCCGGGTAAAGATCCTGTCTGGTGTTGTATTGTCATCACTGTCACTGTCAAAACAGTCCTTGGGGATTGGTCCTAACAGTTCATTTCCTAAATCTATGGAGAAATGTCGGTCTTAAACCGCCATTCCAATAATGGTGCCTGCGGCTAGAGTAATACTCTTTAAGTCGCTGTTATCCACCTCTATTGGAATGGTGTCATGTTCTATGTTGACTAATGGTGTTGGGTTTACCCCCAACCCTTGCTGTTGGAGCGAAGCATTTAGATGAATATACGCATCAGGGTTTTTCAATTTTTGTCCTCTTTTAACTTTCACTTCCAGGGAGAATTGTCGGGTCCTTTCTGGGATGGTGACTTCCTCTTTAATCTGAATTTCAACTACATAAGGTAGCAATTGAGCTGACCTAAATGCTTTTTCTGGATCATCAAAGCCCATGGGATTATCCGCTAATCGGGACCAAGCTTTGAAGTTTATTAGGTCCAAACTAATGGCAAAGCGATTGAGAATGTCACTGCCTAAGTAAAAGGCGGCAGTGACGTCTCGCACGACCCAACAATTATGTACTATGCTCTTGTTGCCAATGGAGATTTTGAGCATACACCTGCTTGGCAGGAGATGTTTGGAATTGGGTATTTCCAGATCCATTTCCCATTTGTCTATCAGTTAGAATGTGGGAATGGCTGGATCTTTTGGGAGTTGGCAGAACATGGCTTCGCTGATGAAGCTCTTACCGTTGTTCACACACACTCGGGCGAGAACAGAGTCCTTCCCTTCATTTAACCGAATGGGGACGAACAACTGCTCTCCAATTTGCTGAATATCAGCCAGGCTCTGAGCTGAGTTAACATCTTTCTGGACTATCGAAGTGGGAATGTCTGATTGTGGACTAGTAAAGAATTTCAGAGTGTTTCCTTCCAGTGTGGAATACCACCTTAAACTGGAAGGAAGGTTGATTTTCAGAAATAGAGAGGACCCCCCCATCACCAGTCCGTTGTCCTATTGCTATCACTGTCACGTCTGGAATTCGGTTGTTCTGGAAGTGAAACTCTACTTGGTCAGATTTTTGTTCAACCATGTGGCACGTGCCGATTAATCTAACATGGTTGACGCTCTGTTTTAATTTTATTGGTCGGCTGGTCTGGGTCCAGAGGACCTTGTTTACGCAATCTATTAGGGGTGACAACCTTCTCAGGAGGTCATTCCCTAGTAAACAAGGGGTGCCCTCTGGAGTCACTACTATGACCGGGTGTTTCACCTTGTGTCGCCCAATTTTGATGTCCAAATCTGCAGTCCCCTCGACGGGAATTTCCTTCCCGTCAAAGTTCTGAAGTTGTCCAGGAAGAGAGGTGAGAGGAATTTGGTAATTCTCCCCACTTCCTGCATTTAGTTCATCAAAGGTCCTTTTGCACAGAAGGGTAGCTTGGGATCCAGTGTCCACCAGTGCCAAAATTGTACCCTGCCCCTGTACTTGTACCGGGGCATAGTATCTTCCCTCCTTCTCCTCAAGGGGGCACAGATAATGCACATTTTTGGACAACTGGTGGGCTAATTTTCTGGTTTTGGACATTGAGAGATAAGAGATTTGGGCAGAGTTCGGCAGGGAGTTTTGGGAATCTGAAAGAAAAAGTTGGCCATTGGATATTGATGCAATTTTGGGTTCCCCTGGTTCCGTTTCTGGGCCGCCGCCCCCTTTTTGGAGGCATGCACCAGGATGCGTTTGGACCAGGGGTTTTCGGTATTGTTGGTTCTGGGATAGAATGATGGGCGGCGACAGTCAATCCCCACATCTACCCAGTCTATGGATGCAGTTTTGGGTTCCCCTGGTTCCGGTTCTGGGCCGCCCCCCCCTTTTTGGCAGCAGTCACCAGGATGGGTTGAACCAGGGGTTTTCGGTATTGTTGGTTCTGGGATAGAATGACGGGCGGCGACAGCTCAATCCCCACATCTACCCAGTCTAGGTTGGAATCCCTTGGGACCCATTTTTCCTTGGGAGGAGTTCCCCCATCTCTGAAGGAGAAGATCCTTTTCCCAGGATCCTCTGAGGATCCCTCTCCCTCAAATTGGAAGACCTGTACCTCCTCCACAAAATGGGTCTGTTTAGGTCCTTTATTTCTCCTACCTCCTCTCTGCTCCTTGGGTGGCAGACTTTCAGGGGTAGGAGATTTTGTTTCCGGTTCCTGGGTTTCCAGGGGCTGTTTACAAGTGGGGAAGGAAGCGTCCTCCAAGGCTTTACACCCCCCCCTTCCCCTTGTGCCTCCTCCCTGGGAACCGGTGGGTTATCGGGTTGCTGCCCCCGTCATTGTTCTGGAACACCAGGCCCAGAGTTTGGGGCATTCTGCGCCGGCATGCTTGTCTGAGGGTTCTGTTGAGCCCTCAGCATGTTACGCAGATCCCGTGCCATATTTTGGACCTGGCGCTCTAACTGGGAAACTCGCTCAGGCTGATATGGGGTTCGATTTTCTCCCCTGGGCTGACCCCGGGAAGGGTAGCTATCCCTTCTCTGGTAGTACCCCGGGTTGGGAAGATTTGGGTACCCCTTCACCCTTGGCCTCCCCTCTCCCGGATTAGGTTGTCTGGGCTCAGGGAATTGGGGAAAGAAGGATGGATGATTTTGGGGCTGGAAATTGGGGGGATACCTAGGAAAAAAGTTCTGCCCAGGGTTTGGTGAATTTCTGCCCTCCTGTGGGAAGTTAGGAGGGAAGTTCCCTGGGTTGGGTGCTTGGTTGGATCCCCCCCCCTTGGGCTGGAGGAGTCCACACATACCCCAGGATGGGTCGGTTTCCCTTGTAGCGAGGACTTACATAGTCAGGGGAGCGAGGGACCCCATTTGTGGGACTACCTCCTTGACACCCTGTCTGTGACTGGCCCGAGGGCCTTCTGGGCTGAGAATTATTTGGTGCAGGCAGGTTTTTAGGCCCCCCATCTCCAAATCTAAAATGGGGGCAACCTTTACCTCTGCCACCTTGGCAGCAGCAGGGGTGCTGGTCGATTTGGGGCTTTTCTGAGCATTATTTTTATTTTCTATGGGCTTCTGCACCTCATAGATCCGGGTGGCCTGTTCAATGAACCAGTCTAGTGACCTTTTCTCATGAAAATCTCTCACTAGCTGGGTCATGATGTATTTGGGCAAGGCATGGAAAAGCGTATTTACAAACTCTTTACTGTCCGTGCGCACCCTTCTGGTAGTCTGCGCAAAGGCACGCTTCAATTCCTGCACAAATTCTTGTGGGGCCTGATCCTCCCCACATTGCAAATTGTAGGCTGCCTTGCGAGCCTCTTGGGGATTTCTGTGAACAGAAAAATGTTTCAAGATGGCCGCCCTATATGTGGACCATCTTGAATGGTTTTGGTCCTCCAGCCTCGCAAAGAAACTGGAGTATTCTGGGGAGAATGTCCATTTGACATACTGAATGCAGCTACTGCTGTCTTTCAAATGGAAAGTCTCCATCATTTGCTCGTAAAGCTCCAAGTGTTCCCAAACAGAATACTCAGCGTTCTTGTGATAAGGGGTGATGACACTCCTTATTGCCTTAATCTGTTTTAAGGGGTCCTTAAGCAAGGCCCTTTTTTGCCTTATTGGCCTTTTTGGTTCAGGTAACCCTGGTCCATTCATCCTCTGACTCAGGAGCACTGCTCCCAGAGGTGCCCGTCTGATCTTCCAGGTTTTCACGGATTCTGCGAGCCAGGGAATGGCTGGCAGAATGTGGGGACCTGGTCTCCTGTGTCCTGTGACACTCAGAGGAGTCTTCAGTGTCATTTGATGAGTACCCCCCCCACTGACCTAACTGGGCAGAGGTTTTCAGGATGCCCTTAGTGGGCCTACTCTCCTGGGGTTGCCCACTAAACTGGACCGTACTTTTGTGCCCATACCCGGGTGCCCGCCCATCCATTCCTGGGTGGTACTGGCCTTTGAGCCCCATACTTTTGGCTGGATAGTAATCTGCCATCCCTGTGGCCCTGTGCTCATGTGCGCCAGGGGACATGGGGGTGGCAGAGTCCAGGGACTTGGCGCGATGAAGGCCTCTGGTACTAGGGCCCCTGAGGTTATGGTCAGGTGTTTCCCTTTCCCAGCGAACCTCATCTTTTTTATTTTTATTTTACATTTATAAAGCGCTCACACAGCCCGCAGGCATCGAGGCGCTGTTACAGGAATTGTTTGTTTTTCTTAGTTGCGTAATTTTTTGTTTTTTTTTGTCTTAGTTACATATTTATAACGCGCTTAAACACCCAGAAGATTCTAAGCGCGGACCCGGGGATTGAACCTCTTGTTGCTTCGTGTTTTCTTGCTTCCAAGACGCGCACGCTGCCGCTGAGCTATCCTCCCGGGCTATCTTTATCAGCCCCTGGTCCCTGTTGCCACGCGAGAGCCTGTGCTTTCAGTTCCTCAGTCAAGGCCTTACTAGACTCTATCAGTCTCTCCTGCATGGCTACCAGTTGCTAGAGCCTATCATTGTGCTGACAGAGAGCCTCATTCTCTCTCTGTGCCTCCTGGTTGGTCCTGTAATACTGGGCCAGTCTTTGCTGCAGGAGGGTTACCTCCTGGGTCCCATCCCTACTGGCCTGTTCCTTTCTTGCCAGAGCATCTTCCCCCCTCCTGGTGTGCTCTAACAAGTTCTGATGCTCTTTTTGTAGGTCACCTAGTCCATGGAGGGCCAGGTGATTTTCTTCAATTTTTTCTTTTCATTGGCAGACTTCCTGGCCTAAGGTGTCCCTTTCCTGACTAAGAGCCTGCATCTGTGCCGCCAGGTCGTCCCTGTGCCTTTGAAAGGCACCAGCTCTCTGGCACTCCTGATCAAACTCTGCCTGGGTATCCAAGTCTTTCAGAATCAGTTTGTTGCTCTCTGCCTTCTCCATATCTAGATGACTTTGCAGGGTGGCTACCTGCTCTGTGCATGCCCTGTTGAAGTCCAGTTGTTGCTCCAGCTTTTTATGGCTCTGCAGTAGGGAGTCCAAACCTTCTTGGTACTGCTTCTGCAGGGCCGGAAATCTGGTATCCTGGTCAGACTTTTCCTGTTGCAGTATACCCATGTCCTCTTTGATTTTAATTAGATACTGTCTACTCTCATTTTCTGACTCCTGGCTCCTGTGCAGCCTCTGCTCAGAAGAGACCAGGTCAGATAGGGCCTTCTCCAATGCCATCAGCTGCCTATTTGCCAGATCTTGGCCTTCAGCACATTTTTCCTGTATAGCTCCCATATATAAATATAAATATGCCGCTATCCTGACAATCTTGTCATGCTCATCTTTGGCTTTAGGGGACATATATAGTTCACTCAGGGCCACATGTAATGGACCCTGATCTCTCCATGTGTCTGACCCTTTTCAGTAATCTGGGGTGCGATTGCCTGCAACCAGACTGTCTGGTCCAGATGAGCCCACTCACCTCTCACAAATAGCTTATGTAAGAGGTGTTCTCTGGCTATTTTGATATCTACCAAGGTCGTCATTCTGGAAATTGATTTCCTTCCTGACTTACAGAAGTTTGTATTTTATTTTGCAAAACAGACCGTTTCCTTAGAGCTTTCCTTTGAGGGGCGTTTTTACAGTGTAACACGGCGTGGTGATCCAACAGGACTTATGTATCCTGTCAGTTATCACACTGTATTCAGCTGCACAAGTGGTAGAACTAATCCAGACATCCCGGACGAGCCCCCACTGTGTTAATGACTTCAATCACGCACTCCAACTAAGTCAATGCCTGGTCTGGGATGCGCAAGGGAAGCCCTTATTTATATATTTTTATGACAAGTTATAATCTGGATGATAAACCCTTATATAACGCCCCTCTCTTTGAATCCCCCTGACCTCACTGAGCCAAGAAGTAGGTTTGTTTTGCAAATTAAAGGTTTATTGGAAAAATTAAACAATATATATATCACACTTTTATAATAAATTAATATTTGATATCACACTTATGAATGTAATGTTGATCAACAATGGGTAATGTTACAATCGCACAATCTTTTCAATTACTTGCAATGATGGAAAAGAATGCAACACAGGAATAATCTTGATATGATTTCAACAAAAGACAATGTAATCACTTTTCCCCTTGTGGCAATTCACTCCCCCCTATGCAATATAAAGAGATGGAAGGTAAGCACGCAGTTTTCAGGGATACAATCAACATGCGATACAGATTCAGTTCAAATTCTAGTAATCTTGGAGCAACCGGTATGCTTTTAAAACATGCAGAAATATTTTGAATGTGATTTGTACTGAAGTGAAAATATGCTAAAAATGATTTTAATTCCCTATAGGAGATTCAGGGTAGGTGATAGCTACTTAAGATTGGTTCAGGTCAACCCTATCAGTGATTCATGAGGGATTATCAGGTTGAAAACAGATTTCAGCAATGCAAGCAAAAGACAGCTATTTTTGACAGGTGAAGAAGTTTGAGCTAGTTTTCAATTTGCGGCACTTTTTCCGAATGCGTCGAGCGTGATTACGGAAAAACTATAAGGAGTAGAAAGTCGGTTTAGGGCTTGTTGGAAAGCTTAGATTTTTAGCTATAAAATGAAAGTTCCTAGCACACGCGGTTCAAAAGATACGGATGATTTTGTGGAGATAGATTTTCAGAAATGAAATTAAAGTTTCAGAATGACAGATGCGCTGTGGAAGGTTTTGGATCAACAGGATGGACACACAATTCTATGACGCAGTTCTAGATAGGTGGAAATGGTTTGAATTAGATTATTTTAAACTAAGAGATTGGTTTTGCACAGTTCTGGCTGAGTACTCACACTATAAATTTGAAATAGGCCGTCAGGGTCTGGTCAGGTATGGACTGGACTCCTGGTGGGTGGTTTTGAAGTCACAGCTCTATGGGTCAGCTCTGCTCTGCTGGTCTGGCACTCGGCACTGCATGGCGGTCTGGATCTCTGGTTCTGCTGGTCTGGATCAAGTGGATTCTGGATACAGCACTGCTTTCTGGGTACTGGCACAGGGTTCTAGCCAGAATCAAACAGCTCAGCCCGGCTGTTTGAATAATTTGCAAAAGATTTTGAGGCCTGCTGAAAAAGGATTCAGCTGGTGGGTCAGGCCTCTCTGCTACAAGTTCTGAAGTCTGGATTCTAAGATCTGGAGATGGTCTTTCTGGATATTAT
Organism: Ambystoma mexicanum; assembly: GCF_040938575.1. Lineage (NCBI taxonomy): Eukaryota > Metazoa > Chordata > Amphibia > Caudata > Ambystomatidae > Ambystoma > Ambystoma mexicanum. The sequence goes on along the minus strand of NC_090934.1, from coordinate 1,203,097,915 downwards.
GTGGTCCGGCAAAACGCTTTGCACGAGAGGGGAAAGTGAAGTCTCTACCTGGGTTTCAGTGTTCCTTTTATGTCTTTTGAAAATGGGTGTGTGCATGGGCATAACTAAACATGCCCCTCACAACTTATTATTGGCCAAGCTCTCCTCTCTGCCTTGATTGGGGGAAGGAATGGGGTGTCATCAGGCATCAATTTTATGGCATACAGAAAGAACACTCCCCTTGTCAATTTGCACACAAATCTATTTTTGATCCAAATACATATTTATCTGTGTACCATTTTTCTAATATTATATGTCCAGTTAACATATTTTCTGTAGCACCAAACCATCCGATCCCTGTCTTTGTAAGATGTCGTGTCCACTTATGACAGAATTCTGCCCTTTTCATCAAGAACACAACCTCTAAACTTTTCCAGAATTTACACAAACATGCACAAGGAATATGGGCATCAGATGATAAAGTGTCAGATTTTTAACATACAGACATTCGGAGTAATACCTTATTTTCTGCTACTACCCCCCAGAACATACCACAGAGTCCTAACACCTCTTAAAATGTGCACAGAAAAATCACAATAATAATGATATTAATTATATAATGTTGACAAGTCCATACTATGAATTATCCATCTTTTTAAAATTATGCTCTGGCCCAGAGGGGTGTGGTTTCCCAAGGCACATGGTGGAATTTCTGGTTTGTCCACTTCCTCCAACTCAGGTTGCTCACAGAGGCACTGCTGCTCCCAGTTTCTTCCAAGAGGAAGCCATTTACGACCCCCCCTAATTTAACATTTGCCTGAGCCAAGGAAAGCTCATTATTCTGTTTCCTGCAGCCCCAGGTACCCCACCCCTAATTCAATCAGAGAGGTGTAATCTCCTTTTGGTGGGAACAGCAGAAGGCACCCAGGCCTGTGAATGCAGTTGCTGGGCAAGTTTCAACTCCTGTCGGGGGTAGTTGCCAGGCAGAATTCAATCTCTTCAAGCCAGGCTTCAGCTAAGTGTCACTTTTGTTCCAGTTTTCTTCATTCAAATCAAACTTACAATTTTTAAACATACAGCTAGAACGCTGATTCTAAGTTCAAAACTATGACATTTAAACAGTTGCAACCTATGTGACACTCAAAAAGTAGGTCACTCATTTATTTTAAACATTTCGATTTTAGTGGTTTTAAGTCCAATTTCACTTAAGCTGCTGACATCCACCGCTCAGCCAGTTGTGTTATGAACATTATTTTAGGCTCTTCATCTTTCCAGATTTTGTATGCACACAAGACTGCCAAATGTCTGATGGTGTTCAGTGAGATTTTTGAATATCTTGCAATGTTTAAAATAGGCATTTTTAGCTTGCATTTCAGAGAAACAAAGGTGATTTCAAAGCGCTTTTTGAGCTAACAGGCACTGCTGTTTTTCCTTTGGCACGACGTTTCACTCATGGCGCTTCTGGCCCATCACGCTCGCACTGGTGGGTGGCAGGTTAGACAACCATTTTGGTGTGCGCAAACTGCGCGGTTTTAGTGGATTCTGGCACAAATGTGGGATTTTTGGCCATCTTGGATTTTCTAAGCCCACAGCACCAAATGTTGTAGCCTAATAACTTGAACGTGGGTCAAGACACCCAACAAGTTCCCCCAGTAAATTTTGTCTATTTCCAGTACTCCTCATCACTGCCGCAGAACCAGGCTTTCTATACCTACACGACGTTCTCATGCTAGTAGGGGTGCTCCATCATTGTTCACCTCTGTGACCCCAGGTCATTTACGTGGTGCCCTATTGTCAGGAAGGGTGCCACCTCCTAACATCACCACAATAGGCCTACCTCTTCACTGTGTAGCTCTCTCGGTGTGGTAGGGAGCATTGCAGCTTCACTGCCACCTCCCAGGCTGCTACATGTGATGCACCCACACAAGAGAGCAGGGAGGCAGGAAGTAATAGCAGGTGACCTACAATGGTCACCATGAGGTGCTTACTGCTGTCGGCACAAGCCAGCCAGGGAAGTGGAAAGCCGCCCCCACACACATGCAGTGCCTAGGGCTAATCCACCAGGATATAAGAAGCTACCTGGGCAGCAAGAAACACAACCATTAGTACTCCATACGGAGCACCACAAGACATCAGCATACGCAGAAAACTTTTTTCTTTTCCCAAGAACCCACTGACCCAAGAAAAGAAGGAGAAAAAAGGAGAAGGAAAGAAATACAGGGCAACGAACGGGGCCCACAGCGTTTTGCGGAGGGGAAGACGGCACAGACTAGGGGGCACAACCCTGGACCTCGTGCCCAAAAGTGGACATTATGTATGATATGGTTATTATTATTATGACTATTAGGTTGTGTAATATTATGTAATGTGCAATAAAAATCCACTGCCTTTTTATGGCTCCATGTGTTAAAATCTTGGAAAAAATAGGCGTTTACAAAAAGGCTGTGTTTGCCACGATTTTATTACTGCATAACCTTTTTATTGCCAACACTTAAACTATGTTTCAGTGATCATTGGGGAAACACAATAATGGTAACAGTCACCAACCTCTTGGCTCCACTGGATATTGCCATGGCACTCTGGCTACGCGTCCCTGCAAAAACTCGTCCTCTAAGCCACCATGCTGATGATGATTGTGCCGGCTGCTCCTAACATAAGCGACCCGTCTAAGACAGACCTCAAGGACCCACACATCACCATGAATATTCCTCGAGGCTGCTGTTGCCCTGGGGCAAATAGCGAACCATCACAGGAGCACGTTAACCTTTCATCTGAGGCAAAGTGGAGATTCAAGCAGCCCCAGCCAGGCTGCCTTCCAAGTAAGAATACTTTGTATATATGTTATTGTAAAGTCACTTTATATAACGCAGGACCTCGAACGTGGGTAGATTTCCATGGGGGAGGTTCTTTGAGGGACGGTTGGAGCTGGAGGGAGGAGCTGTGACTCCACTTGTGCGCTCAAAAAAAATGATTGCCAATTTCTACCACAGTCTCATTGACACTTAATTCAGTTTCTTTAAAGGGCCAAGGAGGAGTATATTCGTCCTTTTGGCATAGACTTAGACAATAACCTGGCACTTACGGGTTTGGGGTATTCCTGCACCTATTACCGTTTCTGATCCATTCATCATCTCAGTGCACCACACCCAGGATGATTCCAGGACTCAGGAAAGTGGGCAATTCAGAGACAGGTAAGAGGCGGGGTTACGTACCAAGAAGCCAGAAAAGTGTTTTACTGTGCCTGCCTACACCTATGCCCCAACAAGTGCAAGTAGGACCATCACTGATATGATATGATTTTTTAACAGACTTAATACGAGAGGTTTCTAAGCATGGACCCGGGGATCGAACCTGTGTTGTTCCTGTCGTCTTGCTTCCAAGGCAAGCATGTTGCCCCTGAGCTATCCTCCCGAGACTGCACTACGTTTTACAGGTTACAATGTCATCTCAAGCTGCTTATAAATTAAAGGGGCTAGTCGCACTATATATGCTATGCTCTAGTATTAGGTTGGTTAAGAGTTACATATATTTTTTTTTTTATTTTGGCTTTTTGCCGGAGCACGAGACCCATCCAACAAAGGTTACTTTGGCACTTTACAAATAGAACCCCAGCCTTAAAAGAACAGGGTATGTGGGTATGTACATTTCGGCCATTGTGTCCTACATTTCTCCAACATTGTTCAATGTGGGGCATCTATTGAAAGGGTTCAATTTGTCAAGATGCTGCCCAGGGGTTATGTGTCTTGGTGGGGTGACAGGTAGGGACTTTCATGGGGAGTAGCATCCCGTTCGCATGCCATGACTGACCCCAGTGCTTTAAGTGGGCAGGGGCCCCGGCAGTCTCCAAAAAGTGGGGCTGAGCCGGGGCCCTGTCAGTGCCCCGGTCCCACCATAACGTTGCGGGACACATTATGCCACTGCAGCCGCAGCCATGACAGGAGATCCGCTCAAATTAAATCAGTCAAGCTGACAGAATGCCAGCCAGCCAGATCGATGCTGTGAATGGCTGACACTTCTGTCAGTCACTGTAAATTCCTCTGGTGACCCCCTCATTCGAGGGGTCACTAGAGGAAGTTACTGTGCCTTTGTTTCCCCAGGTCGCCAAGGCATCTTTAATCCTCAACGAACCTGGGGATTCCTTGAAATAGTTTGAGATTTTTAAAAGATGGCTTGAAAAGTACACAATTCAAGCCATCTTTTAAGAAGCTTTGACTATGGACAAAGACGCCTTAGGCTTTGTCCTTTAGCAAAGCTTTATAAAAGATGGCTTGAATTGTGTAGTTTTCAAGCCATCTTTTATAAACATAGAAATGTTTAAAAAAGATGGTTTGAAAAGAAGGTATGCAAGCACATATATAAATGTTATATATTTGTGTGCTCACCTTACTATGGTTTGTGTACTTTCCAAGCCATCTTTTATAAACATGCTACATATTTCTATGTTTATAAAATATGTCTTGCATATTACACAAACCATAGTAAGGTACGCATACAGATATAGAAATGCTTATATGCATTTATATATTTGCGTACGTTACTACAGTTTGTGTAATTGTTTAGGCCACGCCCATCGCCCCAAGCCACGCCCCCAAATGAGCCCCCGCCACTCGATTTCTTACCTCACTTATAGCCCTGACTGGCCCACGATTTGCTGATGGCATGAAATTGCAATAGTACTGTAGTGAATGGGGAGTTATTTCGTGGTGGAATTCGCTGTTTGGGTTGGAGGTTGAGATGTAGGCACTTCACAAAATAGGCAAAGTATGGCTCTCATGCTATACGGGGTCTCATGTTACAGTGGATAAAGTTTGTGTTTTTTTTTTTAATTATAGAGGCGCTTTGTTAAAGACATAAATACATATGCGGGTTGCCCCACACGACGGTGATAAACCCTCCTACCAAGTGGGGATATACTCAAAATTTAATCAAAAAGAAGGGACATATTTATTTAACACAACATGTTTACCCTCAGCAATCTGAAACCCGATCACACAGTCTATCTAACCAAATGCAAGTTATGTCATGTACAATAAATGTCATGTATCCAGTATTAAAATATCATATTTAATTCATTTGCTAAACAGCACAAATATCAAAACACATTCACTAAAAACATTCATTACATCACATACAAAATATACAATGTTATAAAAGTGGTAATTATTCCACACATATTCAAATTATACACACATTTAAACATTCTAGACAGTAGCTAATTCAATTGTTCTTATTTCCTACTGTGTATCACAACTTAGCCCAACTTATATAAGTTTCTGTCCTGGATGTTTATTATTAACTGGACATTCTTCAGGGGCGACAAATTGACTTGTGCTTCTTGTAGACTTGTCTCTATGGTTCCAATTTCTAGAGCTCCATTCCAATAATGATTTTCCTGTCTTGTGGGCAAAGTACATAAGCCAGCCTCCAAACCAGGTCAAATATGCAGTTAGTATTCTTTTGTAAAAAAGTACTATTCTAGGGTCTGTAGTCTTGTCAATGATTTTCCTGAGCCCCAATGCTTTTTTATTTTATAGTACTCCGTGGCAAGGGTCTTCCCCATTAGTAGTGCTACAGCCGTAAACCATCCGCAGAGTATTATTATTCTGCTGCTATAATAAGAGACCCTAGAATAGTACTTTTTTACAAAAGAATACTAACTGCATATTTGACCTGGTTTGGAGGCTGGCTTATGTACTTTGCCCACAAGACAGGAAAATCATTATTGGAATGGAGCTCTAGAAATTGGAACCATAGAGACAAGTCTACAAGAAGCACAAGTCAATTTGTCGCCCCTGAAGAATGTCCAGTTAATAATAAACATCCAGGACAGAAACTTATATAAGTTGGGCTAAGTTGTGATACACAGTAGGAAATAAGAACAATTGAATTAGCTACTGTCTAGAATGTTTAAATGTGTGTATAATTTGAATATGTGTGGAATAATTACCACTTTTATAACATTGTATATTTTGTATGTGATGTAATGAATGTTTTTAGTGAATGTGTTTTGATATTTGTGCTGTTTAGCAAATGAATTAAATATGATATTTTAATACTGGATACATGACATTTATTGTACATGACATAACTTGCATTTGGTTAGATAGACTGTGTGATCGGGTTTCAGATTGCTGAGGGTAAACATGTTGTGTTAAATAAATATGTCCCTTCTTTTTGATTAAATATTAAGCTTTGTTAAAGACAACATTGTCTCTCGCTGGCTACCTGTTTCTGGGCACAGCAAATGGCGCAGTCCTGAACATGGCATGCATGTCATATTACACATCGGGTAACAGGACTATGTTGTTGCCGCATTTTACAGTGCACAGACCCACGTGACAGCTGTAAGAAATTGCCAGCTAGATATCACGAAATTAAAAAATTAAGGCCTACATATAATGAGGGAACTGAAAGTATAGTAGTTATGCCTCCTCCTTACCCACCCTCTCAACCATTAAAAATAAATAAATAAAAAAGTCACCTCTGGAAATGATAGCGCTGGCCAGGTCTTTCCGCTTGTCTTCTGGCATCGTCAGTGGGTATGGCTTCTGCCCTAGCAAGGGGGCACGTGAGTCTCTCTGCAGTTATTGTTCGCCTTGGTCAAATCTGCAAGAACACGAATTTTGGGTTTCCTTCGCCCTCCCTGCAGGTGACCAATGCAAAACAGTCCCGATTATAGGAGTATTGAACAGTGAACAAATCAGGCAGCCACTTATAGAGCAGCCGCACTTCCGGTCTGCACAGCCAGGAAGCAGTAGTGGGCGCTTCTATTGCCACAAGTCTGTGCTAGAGAACTGAAACGAAATGGATGAGATTTTCCTATGGAGAGATTCTCCTGTGGAGTTTGTGGGTTGTCTGTTGTTCGGTACTCAACAGCTCAGTCACAGTGGGATTCTGATTGGTTCTGGGGTTGCTAGGGTGCAAGAAAGAGCTGGAACCCTACTCCTCCTACTATGATGTAAGAAAGGCTATGGAAAAGGATGCTATACTGGTCCAATTGGAAAAACATATGTAATGTTGGGTAGAGCAACTAGCACCTCCCCATATATTGAGTTGGGCAGCTTGTTTTTACCATAAACATCCAGTGAAGAGTGTCTGACGGTGCCTGTGTGCCACTGCAATAGGAATATATGGTACAACATTCATTCATCGACAGTGTTTTCAGGGCTGTCACAGGGTGAGGTGAGGCGCGGGGCAAAACATTTGGTGAGGACCCTTCATTTTTTGCACTTGGCCAGTGCCACCGTAAATAATTGAAGCGAGAAATCTCTACTTGAGTTTATTTATGGAAGAACTCGAATATGGTTCATTCTTATGACTACAAATCAACCAAAGCAAAAGCCATGTTTCTAAGCTGAAGAAACGTTTATTCCAGACTTGGTTTTGTATCATACACATTAAATATAGATGTGCATGCATTTTATTTTTAAAAGGGACTTTCGGAAGTAACTTGTATTACAACTCTATATATATGTCAAAAATTTAATATATGAACACATGCCACCCAACTTTCACCGCAAGTTCCACTTTCGAACTTTCTTCTCTGCAAATGAAGAAATAATTCTTTTGTAGTCAATTTTGGAAGCCAGTGAATTTTCAATTGACAAAATAGATAGGCTATTTAATCTCTCTTGGCCCATTGTTGACCGTAGGTAGTTCTTGATTAATGACAGTTTGCTAAAGGAACGTTCCCCTGTAGCAACACTAACTGGGATTGTTAGAAAAATCTGAAGTCCTATACACACCTGTGGAAATACATTTTCCACATTTTCCTTGTATAGTGTGTTCAATAAATGTAGAGGATCAGGTTCTGTACAATCTTTGAGGTTCAGAAGTGTTTTCCCCACACTCGACAGATGGTTAAGTTGATCTATGAGCTGTTCATAAAAATCCTCTTTATAAAATTCTAGCAAATTGGTGGCTTTGCTGTGAATAGATTCTGGATCAATTTGGTCAAAATTCCACAATACACGAAACTTGTTATAAATCTGTTCTGCCGACTTTGAGCGCTTGCTCATTTCTTCAACCAAATTATCAACCACTCTGTAGAACACATTTCTGCGGAAAGTGGTTTCTTCAAGTTTTCAAGTCTGTCTCCAGGCGCTAATGGCTCTTCTGGTGTTTCATCAAACATTGTTTTCCGTTTCTTTATCCATCGAGGTGGAAATTCTGGTTGGATGGTTAAAGTTGTTGCAAGTAATGTTGCTTCATGCAGTATTTTTGGCATGAATCACGAAGTTTTCTAAGATCAGACAAAAGTTGCTTACCTAGCTGCACTGACTTAGAAAGGGAGAGCTGCTTTTTCTGTAACACTCTGCTCACATGATCTATAGACAGCAGAATGTTAAACCATATGCAGGACATCAAGATTGAAGGAAATGAAGAAAAGTAAAGCTGCAGCGATTTTGCTTCAGCCTTTGCATCTTGTGTTAAATTGATTTCTGCCTGAACTCTCACAAGTGCTTTAATAACAGAAGGCAAGTGTTTGGCAACTGGTTTTACAGCATCAAGTCTTTCACTCCACCTCGTTTGAGACTGTGACTTGAAGGTAATCTTAATTTATTCATTAACAATTTTCCATCTTGCTGGGCTACAGCTGAAAAGTTTATATAACTTTTGTATGCTTCCAAAACATGTCACACATTCAGAACATATTTCGGCAGCATGGACTCCACAGAGGTTGAGACAGTGCGCTGCACAAGGAGAGAAAAGTGCACATTTGTTTTTTACGAAGAATTTCAGCCTGAACACCCTTGTAAATTCCAGCCATGTGTGACCCATTGTCATACCCCTATGCTCTACAGTCTGCAAGACTAACTTTGTGTTTCTCTAAAACAGAGCACAAGAATGAGGCAATCTCAACACCGGCCTTCTTTTCATTCTCCAGAAACTCAATGAATCTTTCTTCAACTGTCCAACTTTTTGAGGGCATGTCAAATTCTGTGTATCTCAAAATTATGGTTGTTTGTACCATATGGCTTATGTCTGGGGTAGGATCACAGATCAATGCCTAATACTTTGCTTTTGCTACTATTTTCATAATTTCTCTGCTGACTTGTTCACTGCACAGTGATAAAAATTAATTTTGAGAAGGGCCTGAAAGATAATCTACTGTCTTTTCTCCAGCTTTCTGAGACTCCTGATTTTTTTTAAATGGTCTCCTAATAAATTGTCATACTTTCCTAAAAGTTCCAGAAGACCAAGAAAGTTTCCATTTTGCGGACTACCAATTAAAGAACAACTGCCTCTAAAAGACAGGTTCTTGCGCGCCAAAAAGAGAGTCACATCAAGGTAACGTTCCAGCAATCCTTTCCATTTCTGGACCTCATTAACCACTGCTGTTTGCATAGCAGCGTCAATGCCTTTTCCCTTTAAACTGCTCCATTTTGCCACTGTAGAAATGCAAACAAATCAGGTTTGCTTTGCTCATGTAGTTCTATTTTTCATGTATTTTTTTATAAGCACCAAATCTGCGAACCATGTATCTATCTGGAAGACATAAGAGTGATATTTGTGCAGGATGTTTGTTAGAAAACAAGCGACATGGAAAACAAAATAAATCTTGTTTCCTCTCACTCCAGCACAGATAGTTTCGAAACCATTGTTCACCGTTGGGGAGACCACTGAAGAGTACAGTTTTAGGAATCTTTCTATTATCACCATCTCTTGGGAGACCACTGGCCTTAATCACTGATGGTCCTTCTTTAATGTGAAAGTCAATTTCACCTTGTGTAAGAATCTCTCCCCATGTTCCTGGATCAGAAGAAATGTTTGTGGCTGTTTGTCTTAATTGTACAGCATCAACAGCTATGTTAAGACATTCTCTGTACCACTGTCAAGTTGTAATTGAGGATGAGGTTGCAATTCTGACGATTGGGCCAATGGAAGGCGATTAGTTGAACATGTAGGTTCCTGATCTTCAACTGCAGGTTCTTTTACGCTGTCCTGGTGGATCCTCTCTTCCTCGTGTGATTGAACAGCTTCTGGTATCTGCTCCTCTGCTTGGGAGATAGGTGCCGTATTTGCAGTCTTTGTGATACCAAATTCAAGTAGAGTCCTCCTTCCTTCTATTAGGGCCTTTTCACGTTGCAATTTCCTTTGTCTTTTCACAGACCCCCTTTCATGCTTTCTTCTGATATCACGTGTACGACCATATCCTCCCAGGTAAATAATTCTACATAAAAGGTAAATGGAAATAGATCTTTAAAAGAAAAATATTCATCCATCCTTAGAGAAAGTACATCTTTTGTCTTAGGGACGTTGATGTATTGGCTAAGCAACATTTCTGAAACAATTTCTAAGCACTGAAAGAGTAAAAGTAGGTATTATTGAATGGTACATCATTTATCAACCTCAGAAAGATTAAAGGCTAATTAGCCCAGCCGACATTTGTACTTGGAAAGTACAGGTATGCCGAAAAAGTAGCATTACTTTTAGATATTGAGTAGTAATAAAAACTCAGTGCGAAGAGAGAGCACTGCACTGCACCTCTCTGGGCTGGGCCAGTTTGATGAGTTACTTTACTATGCGGCTAGTAGTTCTGACTATTGTGGCTGGATAAATATTGTTTATATTGCACAATTTGCATCCTATTTCATCAGAAAACTCCCCCTTGGGTACTAGTCAGTCTGTCATAAAAGGAATGAACAGCCATTTGCAACTATGGCCACTTTTTCATTGGTGACCAAGACAATTATGTGCCCCAGTCCTTCCCAGTCCTACCCTTGTGACGGCCCTGTCTGGGAGATAGGTGTACCGTTTTCCCCTTCTTCATTGCTCCTCCTCCAATCATCTAATGTTGCACAATGCTTTTAAAAATCCTACAAAGGCAGCCACTGGACAGTCTCCACGTGTGCCATAGCAATGTGTATGGCAGGTCACCCAAACCCTATGCTTTCCCCCAGTGCCTCACTGCCTCCATTACAAACATTGCTTCAAAAGACAGAGAAAACCTCTTCAAGCCAGTGTAATTTAGTATGAATTTGGGTAATGCAGCCATGTTTATTCAGGCCTGCAATAAGTCTAGCTGGTGAGTTGTGAAAAGGTTACATTTGGGAGAGACTTGAAAAGGGGAGCCCTAAATAAAGAGCATTGTCATGGACAAGACGCACGAGTCACAGCAAAGCATTTTCGCTGTTGAAAGTAGTGAAAGCATTATCTTCAAGCGCTTATTAGAAATAAATATGTATATCAACTAAACCTGTGAAGATGTGCTCAGTTGCTTAAATTGTCCCCATCCCGGTTTCACCATTTAACCAAAGTGTGTGATCCTGGGCAGATCATTGAATCACACTATGTCTTATCGGCAGCTCTGTGCTTCACTTCAGAACTTATGTTAATATATCATGCTGTTATTTAAATAAAGTGGGTGTGGATGACTCCAAAATGCCTACGCTTGCCCTTTCCCGCTCTCCACTCTGTTGCTTACTTTCTAACGTGTGTTGACAACAAACTTGTAATTATATGGATGCTGTGATTTGTGTGTTGTTAAACTTGCTCTAATTGCGGTCCAAGTGATGTGAATGAGACCTGCGAGGGACAGTAAATAGGTCTCTGTTTTGTAACACTACTGTGACAGGATGACTCATTGCTTTTGCCAAATACATGCTCCAGCCTCCAAGTGCGCCTATCCCTCTACTCCATCACTTCTCTCAACAAAGTACTGAATATTGCTACTCATACCCTCTCTGCCACCACCGTCCCCTCACAGGTTCTATAACATGCTCTTCCCATTGCCTCCACATCAAAAGGTCAATGTCCTATTGATCTCCGATCAAGTCATTGCTCCTGGTCTACATAGCTAAATAGAGGAGAGAAAAAAATAGGGTTCCAGAAGTGCAATATTCAGTTGCCATAGTCAGGCAGGGCACGTTGGGTACTGAGGTGAGCAACAGTAATGCCCGCCCCACCCCGAGGCAATCGGAAAGGTCAGCCGGCACTGCAGGCGGGCCTACAATATCCCTCTGTCCTTCCATTACCTCTCCGGGGCCCCATTTGGAATAACACAGTGCACACTCTTTTGGAGCAGCAGATGAATGCACTGTTCCATTGTAGTACTCGGCAGTCGGCACCATCTACAATGCAGTCAATAAGTGTACTATTTTGCGGCTCCACAGCAGATTGTGTATGCTGTTTCCTTATGGCCCCAGCAACTGTTAAAGAACTTGCGATACTGGCGCTTTGTGCCATTTTTCATGATATGGCTAGATAGCATTATAGATGTATAGAGCAATTGGGTACATATGCTTCGATCCCAAAGCACCAGCGGCAGAAACGTTTTTGTCCTCTGAGACACAGTGGCCATGGAGGGACAATGTTTTAATGGGTCACCCAGGTCTGATTGGCATGTTTAAGAAAATGTGACGCCACGAGGCTGGAAAACGCCCCTATTGTAGAAAGGAGAATGAGTGAAACACTGCCTAATAAACTGCAAACAATATGAAACGCAAAAGAAAGTGTTGATACGAGCCCTAAAAGAGTTGTTAATTACTGTAACAAATACATTTGAGATATTACAATGGAATGAGTGAAAGAAGGTATGTCAGGAAAAAAAGCACACCATAATATTTAAATATATCATGGACACAAATAAGATGGCATTTAATGATTATAACCGAAAGGTGCGCACAACCTCAGGCGAAAAGCGCTCCAAAACACACTAACGAGGAGGACTTTCAATTTGTCTAAAGGGGGAATGCTTCTCAGCAAACATCACCCGATCATAAACAGGCAACGTAATGTGAAAATCGCACAGCCTCTACGTGTAAAGTATTCGCACCATAGTTATAGCCTCACTTCTGCTACTGGTACCATGGCAATGAATTAAGGTAAAAATCGCACACCGAGACTACATGCAAATATCACCCAGTACACACAGATTGCAAACTAACAGTGTCTTGTTTGCTTATGGGACACTGACACCGTTTTACAATATACACACTTACAGACGCACACGCATTCACACACAGACGCTCACACCACATGCGTTGTACATGCAGGCATACATTTTTTCCCAAGCAACTTACCTTTAGTGTGTGTCGCCTGCCTCACCCTCACCTCACCTGTGCCAGCCCCCAGCCTGGGTCAGGGTGGCTGCCTGAGTGCCGCTCTATGCCTCCTGGGCTGGCTGGGGGGCAGGGGGAAGGGGGTGGCGAGCGGCCCTCTGGCTGCTGCACTGCTGTGGTCCTTGATGGTCTGAGGACTCCTGACTCCCTGGCGGCTGCCTGGCCTCCTGGCCTCCTGCTCGACCTGGTCCTGTCCTGGACGACCAAGTTGTCCTTGACTCCGGCCACAGCGCTGGTGTGGACTCCTGGTACCGGTCCTCCTCCTCCTTTCTGTGCGTGGCTGAGTCTGAGGCTCTCTGCAGCCCAGTCCTCTATGTGCAGCACACACCTGTTGCCAAGGGTCAGAGCAAAATATAGGGATGGCCTGGGCACGGAGACATTGAGGGCTGGTGGTGGCGGCACAGAGTCTCGCGGGGCCGCATTTTCATTGGCCAGGCCATTAGTTGCTTTCAACTTTGCAAAGTGACCGCGTGTAACAAATTTGTTGCTTCTTCCTGCAGTGCAAAGTTGAAAGAAACTTTCATGTGCACGCCGCTTGCCACTCAATGCAGGTAGCCTGGCTCCAGCCTGCTCCAGCAGATTGCCCTGCCCAGGAGACCAGGTGTGAATCTCATATCCATGTCTTTGCAATTGCAAAGAAACAATTGTTGTCTCTTTGTGAGCCTATGGAGCGGAAACCGGGCCTGAGGCTGATCACCGACCCGTCCGTCGCCCCCCTGCCCTCTTGTTGTTTGCATAATTGGATTGCATACATGCTGTCTGATGCATGCATCATAATTTACGATGCACACATCATGCATGCATGCTGCAAATCAAAGCAAGGTAACAATTAGTGTTACCTTGCTTTGTTGATTTATACTGCCCCCGGCCCCAGCCAGCCCAACCCTTCCACCCCTCCGCAGACACAGTTCATCCTGAACCGCCTGCTCAGAGTCAGCACAAAGCCTGGACGCAGCCCCAGCCACCATGTGGCCCGCCGCAGGCACACAACACTGACAACAGAATAGTGTCAGTGTCAGTCACACACGCAGCTGCGTGAGTCCCCCGCTGATCGCTAGGCCTGGGGCAGTTTACCTCCCCTGCCCCCCCCTTGTGATGGCCCTGAGTGTTTTTATGGGGTTTTTGTCAAATTTGTGTGAAAAAACACATATAGGGGGTTTTGGGTAAGGGTACATAAAGGGTGGTGGGGTATAGAATAGTTTGTTTGTTATTATCAAATTTCGGCCCACACTGGCCCTAAAATTACCATACAACAATTAAATACATACATCATTAAAATGTGATCATTAAACACTGTAAAACGTGCATAAAATCAGATCTGAAAACGTCCAATACATTTTCACCAAGACCCAATGAGGATGTACTGGAACCCAGAACCTCTACTAGACATGCACATGCTGCCGAAACTTCAAACAAAGTATCAAAACCAACTCCAGCACCACATTATGACATTAACATGAATGCATTGATCCAGAATATCGGAATATTGGACGAAAATAATCAATACATGCTGTGGGTCTAGAGCATTAGAGTCTTCACCTTTCTCCTTCATGCCTGTAGCACAACGTTTCCTAGGCAGTGAGGAGCCAGTGGGTCCTTAGTTGCCAGACACAGATGTACCACTGGCACGCATAACTCCATGCTGCTTAAATAGGGGTCTCAAATACTTCTTTCTTATATCAACATACTTCAGGCACAGGAGGACAAAATGGCCACACTTTCTGGTATATTTGGTCAATGTGGTGGACAGTCTGGCATTCTCTCTTTCCACTTATTTATTAGTTTCACAAGATCGAGAATCCCCATTCGCAGTTTTGTATAAAGTGCCCTCCTTTGCTTAGGTTGCATAACATCCAGATGTGGCTCAAACCCATGTGATTCCTTTAGCAGCCAATAGTTAGGCTACTAGACTGACCCATCTTAACTGCGGTTACTCTTTCCCATCTTGCAGCATATGATGCTTTCATTTGGTTATTGTGACCCACATTTCAGAGTAATACATTTCATCGCGTCCATAATACCAAAAAACACCAAATGTTTTTTTTTTTGGGGGGGGGGGCACATTCCCCCATGTTTTAAACCTTTATAACACCACCCCAACTCCATCCTGACTTATTTTAACTGCTTACCCCATAATATATTTCATTAATATTTTCAGTGTTTTTCGGTATTATGTACTTAAGTGAAATGTGCCAGTCTGTTTTGTTATCGGTAAAATGTCTGGGTACGTTTTATTTTAGTTTTATAGCTCACTGGAATTAATTATGAGTTGAGCCAGTAACTAGTCAAGCCCATTAATACCAGTTCACCTTTAATAGCCGCAAGCCAGGGTTAGCAGGGTAAGCTAGGGCCCCCCTCTTGAGTCAGCGGGTCCTTAATTGCCTCCCTATATTTACCCAGGTTGGGGTTAGCCCACACCGGGCCCAGAAACGTACTGGCTTTGCTTTACACCAATGCTATAAAGGTTAATTTTCGTGAGGGTTGAAATATTTGGCACATTGAATGGTAGCCCAAGAGTGGTTTTCAGGAATTTCTGCTCAACAATCTGGAGTTTTCCGGTGTTGTTCATTCCCCACAGTTCTGCCCCATATAAAGCAGCTTGCCTAGCTTGGCCTTTATATGTTTCCAAGGTGACACTCACTGCTCCATCCCCATGTTCTGTGGCAAATCTGGATATTGTGCCGCTGTATCTCCCTCTTAATGCAGCACTCTCTATTTTATCCACTCAGGAACAATCATCCTTTACTCTAACCCCCAAGTAATCATACCACACAACTTGCTCAATCAGCCTATCTCTCAACTTCAAGTCAAGTCTGGAAGTTTTCTTTGACCTGGGCCTCCTGAATATCAGGGATTTTGTTTTTTGTGATAGCTAGGCCATTTAAGTCACAGAATTTTTCAAACATATATTCAATTGTGTACGTAGACCCATATGTGTTAGAAAGAGCAAGATGGCATCATTGGCTAATAAAAGAATTGGAACTTTCTCGGCAGCCATAGTAGGTGCGTCAGTTGGTCTGCATCTTCTTGACAACACACTGGTCCTCCACACCCATCCAGCCAGCTCCCTATCTCCAAATGTCATCCCTGAAATACTCAACGCTCCACCACACATTCCACTCTCTGCACCAAACTGACATAATTCCATTATTCCGTTACCCCACTTTCTTTTGGTGATAATGGGCCTTATCCGCCAGTAACCCTTAAAAGAGGCGGTAACGGAATTAGCGCTGACAATACCACTCTGCCGGATCACGAGCCGGCGTAAATACCACTGACTGTAAAATCAGCCGGCGCAATTACAGCCGGTGCTATTACAGCTGGTCTGTGGGTAGCCCCCTGGATACTCTCCGTGATGGCCTGCAGGTGTGGAGGGCTTCCTGGGGAGTGTATGCCCTGGGCAGATGTAAACTCTGGGCTGGTGTCCCTCTGTTGCTCCTCAGTGGCAGCATGTGTTGGCTCCGTGTCCTTGCATACGGCTGCAGGTGTGGGTGCAGCTTGGCCTGCACTGCTCCTGCTGGTGTTGGTGCAGGGTCTGCAGGGCCACCATCAGGCTTGGCCTTGCTGGCTGCAGGCGTTGCACGGCGGTCCATTCAACTAGGCAGGGATCGTGTGTGCCTTTGTGAGGTGGTGGTGGCAGACCTTGAGGGCCTTATAGAGCCAATCCCTGATGGGCCTGCAACTTTTTCCTCCTCCACTGAGTCCTCTGGTGATGTGTGAGTGCCTGTAGGAGACATAGGAAATGTCATCAGGTATGGTTTACCCATATGTGTTGGCATGCAAGACACAATTGCAATGGTACAGAGTGTGACTTAACAGATATGGGCAAATGGGCATGGTTGTCCATGGGAGGATACATGTGGGACCACCACCATGGGGTTGCTTGTGGCGATGGGTGTGAGACCCATGACCTGTTGGCAATTGGCCTATGTTTGGGTAGGGCAGGGTGTCCATGCTGGGCCAGCTTATGTTTGACATGCATGATTGTGGACCTGCATGGCCTCACATCCCCTCCCAGGATGGCACTCACATGGTGGGGTTGGAGGGGTGGCGTGTTACATGGCACTGTCATGGCTCTATGGGACAATGCTGCAATGCCAGCAGGGCTGTACTGTGGTGGATGGTGATTGGCAAGCTGGGCACATGTCTGTATGTGTTACGCGTACTACCCTGTGGTTTGTCTGCCATGCCCTCATGGGGCAGGCCTACTGGGACAGCTTCTTGCTGGGATGACTGCTGCACTGTGTGATAGGCAATCACGCATCTCAATCCCGCTGGCACAGGGTGCGGTGCGCATGGCATTTGTTTTGTTCACTTGCCTGCCCTCCCCGCTGCTGTGATGCTCAGGGGTGCCCTTGGTGCCATGCCCCATGGCTGCTTTGGAGGGTGGGCTGATGGACCACCCCTTCACTCTGCCCTGTCGGCATGCTCAGCTTCAGGGTCTGCTGATTTGTGTCCCTGTCCACTGGGGCTTCTTATGCGGGTTGTCATTTGTGCATACATTTGTTGGGGGGGGTCACTCACCTCCTCCCTCATGGCTGCTGACTCTCGCCTCCGCACTGCCAGCTCCCTCTATCCCTTCGATGTCCAGCACAGTACTGCATTTCTCCTCCCAAGCGGTTGGGGCCAGTGACTCGACAGTGCCTCCTCCTGTCGCCAGGGACTCACGGCGGTGTTGGGACAGCAGTCCCCACACCCTTACCCTCAGGTCGTTCCACCTCTTGCAGCAGTCCTCACCATCACAGGGTACACTGGCAACTGCTGACACCTTCTGGGCGATGGTGTTTCATATTTCTGTCTGCCACTGGCCACTGGTCTTCCTTTGCCTGCTTCCATACAGCTCCTCACAGTTGGCCACCACCTCATATGTGAGGACCACAAACTCCCCCTTACTAAATTTCGGCTTTCTCGGATGATGCCGCATAGCCTCTCCTGTGACATATTTGCAGCTTTACAGGACCTGATGGCTGCAGGTTGTGGGGATATTCAATGGATTGTTTTTTTCAAAACGGCCACCGCAATGATTCCTGTTCCGGCGATGATGCAATTTCCGCATCCCTAATAGCGCCAGGTTTGCTGGTGGTAGCACTATTAGCACTGCTACCTTGGTGGTAGCCCTTATTCCAGCGCAATTACCACTGGGTGCTGTTTGCGATACTGTCGGTGTCAGAAGTGCATGCACGCCAGGTTGTGATACAGCTCTAATTGCGCGGCACCACCCAGCAGTAATGCTATTTCCACCCAGCGGTAATTGTGCTGATTTACTACCGGACTAGTGATGAGGCCAAATGTAACTACTGTCTCCTTTACCGCACTGCCGGATTCAGAATTTGATGGTTAAGTGGGGGATTCACATTCAGCAAAAATGCCTCCAGAAATTGTCAGTTTGGCTGCATTTTATTACTGCTCACAGTAAATCTGTCAAATATACCCATGGAGTAGACATATGAACTCCGTAAATAAGGGAATCGCACTCAGTGAATTTACTACCGTGTTGCTGTCAATAGTCTTTTATGTGTTTATTAGACATTTTTTATAATTTACTGTAATACTCCTGGTCGGTTTGTAAATCTAGCTTATGCTACATAACATCTTTTATTAAATAATCTAATGTGGGAGGATAGCTCAGGGGCAACATCCTCGCCTTGGAAGCAAGACGACACAGCGCAACACAGGTTCGGTCCCCGGGTCTGTGCTTAGATACCTCTGGGTATTAAGCGCATTATAAATAACCTATCATTTCATATCCCAATACTATAACAGTGTGCACACCGAGAGGGGGAGTCGCTGTCCAAACCAAGTAAAAGATCTCACCATGTGACGAAAATGATGGTTTTAACTCAATGAGTGCAGAGCATGTAAATGTAAGTGTTGTTTGCCTAAGGGGCTGGGGGAGGAGCTCGCAGTATGAAATGCGGCTAAAGGAGAAGTCACACATCCTGTGATAGGTGACAGACCCAACTGGTGATCTACTGTTGTGCTACAATGGCATGTAATCAAATAGGTACACAGGATCCTATTTATATGTACCACATTTTACTCCACCAATAGGAACATAGATTATATTATAAAAGAAGGATAACATGGTAAACTTTCTCTACTTCCACCCCTCCTTCTCCAAACCTTTTGGGCAGTTTTTAAGGTTAAAAAGGAATAGTAGTAGAAAAGAGGATTTCCGTCTAAGTGCGGACGCACTTACTCAGAAACTGCGAAACAAAGGTTATCCACCTAGAGTGATTAAGACTGCTTCAAAAAGAGCATACAATAATAATCGGGAGGCTCTTTTGGAGAAAAATGTGAGAATAAAGAGAAAGATTGGTACTGTTTTTGTTAATACTTTTTCAAATTTATCGTACAAAATTAAATCTATTGTGATGAAAACTTGGAAAAAGGTATACAGAGGAAAAGAAGCCTTGCCCCCTTTGGTGGCCTTTAGAAAAAGTCAAAACCTAAGGAACATTTTGATTAGGAATGATGTAACTGAGAAAAGTACACCACTGGTGAGACAAACCAGGTTATGGGGTTTACCGGAAATAAAAGGGCATTTTCCTTGCGGTAAATGTAGTATGTGTGCCCAAACTAAAGAGATTAGATATATACAAATTTTACCTAATCTGAAATGGGTGTGTAATGAAATGACCAACTGTAACACATCCAATGTTGTGTATTTAATCACATGCCCCTGTGGCCTATATTATGTAGGCAAGACTAACAGACAATGTAAAGTCCGTATGGTGGAACATCGGAGCTGCATCAGAAATCAAGTGATTGCAGCTCCTTTAGTGAAACATTTTCTTGATATGAAACATGGCTGCAATGACTTTACGTGGTTTATTTTGAAAAAGGTGCATGGCCATGGGAAAGCCGAGACAGACCAGAAATTATTGAACCTGGAACAAAAAATTATTTTTAAATTGCAAAGTAATGTTCTGGGGCTCAATGAGAGTACTGATTGGCATCTGGTCAGCCAAACATAAATGTTTTCTGCTATCTGACTATTGTTTGCAATTTTGGCTGTGTTTTGAATTTTTTTGAATTTTCCTTATTTTGTGCCATCTATATTTGCAAAAATTTGCATATGTCTGTTGCTTGATTTTTGCAATGATGTGTCGATTTCTTTTGAATGGTTTTGTGCCCCCCAGTGCACTTTCTTCTCAACACTGCTTCCCCTTGTTGTTGGGTGGTTTGATGCAAAAATGACCGCTAGTTTTTTCTTACCGGCTAGTACCTAACTGAAGAGTGTAGTCCTTCCTTAGTGTTCACTAGGAAGATTGCATGTAAAAGATGTCCGCTGTATTTTCTTGCCGGCGAGTATTTAATCAAAGTATAGTCCTTTCTTAGTGTTTACTAGGAAGTGGTGAGCGTTTTGCTTCACTTGGTGAAAACACATGCTGGTGCTGCACGGTCTTCCTTCAAACCCCGCGAGTTATTAGCGAGGAGTTTGTTTCTCCTAATCTAGAGGTGAGCATGTTGTTCTTGAACTTTAGTAGCTACATTACTTTTAGTGATGTTGGTGGCTATTATTCCTTTTCCGCAGTTTTTTACTTACTGAACGTTGAGGTGTTGTGTACTATCTCTCACTACTTGGTCACGTTCAGCATGTTTTTACACATTTAATGGCTGTGAAGACCGCTGGTGTATGACACTACTGTTTGGAAGCATGAGCTCTAATGCACGACCTAGGCTGGGCTTGAAATGGTTTCTTCCCTTTTTTTACACATTTGGGAGCCGTGGTGTATCGGTGCATTTTAATGCTCTTTGAGATGGTTGGTGACCGCCCTTCTTATATTACAGATTGGTTCTGCGTCCTCTTTTGTAATCATCTGCAGACTTGGTTGACATTAAAAGTGATTTTCTCCCCTTGCCCCACGTTGTTGGTGGCTTCAATTGCGTTAAGTGTAATTTTTATTTAATATATCCTGAACAATTCATGACTGTTGTCCTGTAGTGATCTGTGGCTCATTGGTAGTGTGATGTGTCCTTTCTAGGTGTGACGATATTTTCGGCGGATTGAGACGCCTTTTGAAGTATCTTGGTTTTTCAATGAAGAAAAATTAGCCTATCTGTCATTTACAGACGTGCGTTGAAGATTCACCACATTAAGGTAAATCTAATTGGTTTAATTTCTAAACCTTTTTGTGGAATCGTTCTCTAGACTGAGTCAACTCCACTTTTACATTTGGTAATACCCCCTCCCCTGGGGATCTGATTAGTTTCCTCTGTTTCCCCTCTTTGCAGGCTGGTTGCCTGAAACTACCCATTCAACACGGTGTTGAGAAGAATAGTGGATGTTTTAAAGGTTCCCCTGAAGAATGTTCACCCGAAAGGGGCTTTAAAGAACAGAAACATGTTGGGATTACATGTTGTTTTAGTGACACATTTAGGTTTTTTCTATGTACTGTGATATGTGATTTTGTCTGTGTCCATTTGTAAGTGGTTTACTTGAAATTTAGCTTTTTAGATTTTGTAGGTTTTAGTGGTAGTTTTGTACACTGTGTTAGGTGTGGGTAGTATCTTATGTTTTATTTAAATATTCTGTATTAAACAAAAATGTTTTTTGAAATTTGCAATGTTGCACGCAGTCTATATTGTCAAGACCTGTAGTGCCGGAGAATCTGTCAGTGGTGCTACAATGGCAGCCTTACAATAAAGTACATGTACATCTTCTGCGTAGTGTCTACCCCAGACTGCAGGGCTCTTCATAAGTTGCAATTACCTTAATTAGTGATCAAAGTCTCGCCCGAGAAGCACATTACATTCCAGCCTCAGGTAAAAAAAAAAAGCTAAGCATCATTATTGTTTGTTACAAGTGAGTAATTTTGTTTGCCAAAGGTACGGCACACCGATACCTCAGCCAGCTCCTATCACACTCTCACCATTCCACAGCATCCATGACATCACTTTTGACACGTGCAAAACAAATACTTCACATCACCACACTTCTCACCCTTAAGCAAAACACATCTGAAAAGGAAGAAGAATACTGCCACTCACTCATTCAACTGCCACCAAAGATCAGCACACGTCTAAAGTTGCCAGCGTGTTGTGGGAGAAGTACTTGATGCACTACGGTTGGCCAGCCAGGATTCATTCTGACCAGGGAACGCATTTTGAATCGACACTCATCAAACAGATGCTGGAGCTGGTTGGCATCAAGAAGACCTTTATGACACAGTACCACCCTTAGGGAGATGCCCAAGTGAAAAAGTAAAATCACACATTTTTGGCGATGCTGAGCACCCAGAGGTCAAAAGAGAAGACCAGGTGGTTCCATGTAATAATGTCCCCGCAAAAATGTCTCCTAACAAAAGTTTTGCAGTTTTTTGCAGAGACGTTATTACATTGAACATGCGGGGGACACCCCTGCAATGCCAAATGTTTTTTTTACAAGGGGAGCAGGGGACATCTCCACAACCCGTCCCCATACATAATGTCACCATATATAATGTCACCAATGGCTTTTCCCAGCTATATAATATATGGGGGACATTATGTATGGGGGCATTATTACCTGATACCGACCAGGTGGAGTCAGCGTGTGACTACTCAGACCCATGCTTACAACTGTGCAAATAATGATGCCACCGGGTTTACACTGTACTACTTGATGTTGGCCTGACTGCCTGTAGCCCTGTGTTTTGGAGTGTCAGCAGATTTCACAATCATTCACCATCGAGCATCAGTTAGGAGAGCTCTCTGTCTACCAAATGCGAAAGGAAAGACAGTCAAGGAACATCAAGACTCTGCACAGGAACCACGTTCCCCCAGTCTTGGATGAGGTTGAGTTACAACAGGCAGTGACAGAAGAGACATTGCCCAAGAGAACAATGGCTAGGCAGCAGTGACTATGCGCTGACAGGCCTTAAGAGGAAGAAACCTTGCTGGACAAATCCCCGGAAGCTCCACAAGCTACTGAGGCCAAGAGATGAGCTTAAGACCAATCAGAAGCCAGTGATGATGCAGACGCTGAAGGTGTTCAGTTTGGCATCTACCACAACCCTTTTTTTAGATCAGACACTAGTGTGCATCCCTACACCCACAGGTCCAGAACCTACTCCAAGGGAACCTGATCCCCAACCTGAAACTGTTTTTCCTGAGACAAATCCTGATCCTGTTCCCATCACTGCTGCTATTCTCGGTGTGGCAGAAGAACCCTCACTCATTTCTCCACTGGTAAATGTGGACCCTGACTTGGTACAGGGTTGACCACCAGGTCAGTAGGAAACCCTATATGATGCCCTATGCCAGTCCACCAGGGAGAGCCAGCCTCTTTGAAGTAACATTCAATTACCCAGGGGTCCAGTGTGAGGTTCCCATTGCCTGTTCCACACAGTTTTCCATTCTTCCTTCCATAGACATAGTTCCTTGGAGTCCAGGGGCACTGTGGGAGGTGCCTGAGATTCAGGGCAAAGGACAGCAACCAGTGGCATGTAAATCAAAATAATGGTTAGACAGATTCATTGATCCGGACAAGGATAACCTCAGGGTCAAGGATAGTACAAGGGGGGTGGCATGTAACCCTCTGCCAGGGGAGAGAAAAGAAGTATGAAAACAATGTGAAGTGTCCCCTGGTGCATGATGCCATGTGGGGGTCCTTTCAAACAAGAAATAAAGAATGCTGGCATCTGCGTGAGCTGAGCGCTGTTAGAGAAGGGAATCCAAGCCCAACCCTTACCTGGGAGGGTTGAACCAGAGCTCCGCTCAGTGCTCAGTGCCATACCAAAAAATAAAACATTTTCCTGCTGGTTGATCCTGCCTTGGTTGTGAGGCCCAGTTGCCAGGAGGGATGTCGTGTTCACTGCCACAGCCTGGGATCTCTGTATCTGCAGTTCACTGGTGTGATAAGGAGCATCGCACTGAAATCAACCACCACTACCCAGAGCATTGATTGACTCACTGCCACCACATCCGAGCTGCTTCTCGCCCACAAAGACTCCCCGGGCTGTTGCCAGCAGACATTGCCCGGTTGAGAGAGTAGCTGGGACCCCCCCTCGCACCCCAGTGCTGCAATCGCAACAAGGCTGCACCTGACATATGCAGTAAGGCTAAATCTTAACAAGATCCGCCCCCCACGGTGCCGCAAACGTGATGGGCTGCCCCAGGCATATGCAACCCTGCTGAAAGGGACTTTGGGCTCCTCCCACCCCCACAGACTGCTGCTGCCCTGCTGCCTACTGACCACCCAGGATCAATAAAAGCAAAACCTGCAGCAGAAATCACCTTAAGACATCCCTTGGCAGGCTGTCGATCAAGTAAGTACATAGTTTTAAAGTGCACTTTATGGGGACTTTTTGTATATCTTTAAAGAAGTCTGTTTTTTAGATTTTTAAATAAATCTTTATATTTTGAAATGGCTGTTTTTAGTGTTGAGAAACTCCTTTTTTAGTTGACTGCTGCTGCTTAGGGTTAGTTGTGGAGTATGTACAGAGTGTTCGTTGTGATTCCCACTTGTTTATAAACCATAAAAGCTGCTGGTGTATTGGGGAGGCGTTTCTGTTGTGTGGTTGATATTTATCATAACCTTGTGGTTTCTTTCCAAGGGGTTCTAGGGAATCCTAACCATGGCCTTTCCTACCCACCCCCATTTCCCACAGAGTTGCACCCAAGGTGATCCATAGCTCAGGTAGTTTCTGGAGACAGCTAAGAGGTGGGTTAACAGTAAAAAAAAGTGTAAGAAAACGTGTATTGCTGTTCCCACCTACATCTCTCCCCCAACAAGCGTGTTAGAATCAGCCCTGTGCTGGAAGTTGTGTCTTTTTTCTCTGTACCATGCGGATTTTGCACATTCACCAGTATTTTGATTCAACATGAAGGCAATTAACTGCCAATTTCCATAATTATTAAACTTTTTTTATGAGATACATTTTCTTTTGCCATTATTATTTTAGAAGGCCCATTTATGCGGGTGTCACTTGTTCTGTGGATAAACAGCTTATTCCCTCCCTTTGAATGTCAATACCCCTGACAGGACAGTGGGCAAACATGAATAACGTATTTGACAACATTGCCCGTGCAGCTAAACAAGCCAAGTGTCTATCATTCACAGATCACACGGATACTTTCATCTTATAATCAGTTTATTAAAGGTTACATACATGTATTCGAAGACAAAGAAAAAAACATTGATTTAAATAACTAGAACGGCTTCCGAAACACAAGTCAAGACTGTGGCCCTCATTACGACCCTGGCGGAAATCGAAAAACGATGGCGGAAATGCAATACCGCCATCGAATAGCGCTCGGTGCGACTATGACCCGTCACCGCAAAGTACGATGCCATTAGCGACACCGTAGTGAACGCCAACGCTAACTGCACCAAGTACGCGCGCGCGCGCCATGCCAAACCGTAAATACCACCATGGCGCAACGGTACGCGAATTCCGACCCTAGCGGACATGTACCTAACGCCATCAAGCACGGCGGAAAGTACCATTCCGCCATGGCGAGAAGTACGGCATCGCGAATCAACCGTAAACGGCCCCACTGAGTGCCTGTACACCGCTCCCTGCCCACAAAGTACAACTCCCCGTAGGTGCAATGAAGTCACAATGCAACCAGTGAAATGTACAAGTCACCCATGCATGCCAACGAACAAAAGAATCACAAGAGGGGCCAATGGGAGCTGCAGGGCACAGATGGCACGAATAAGGAAGCCATCCCAATGGACATGACCACAGTCCCCCACCAAGAAACGCACGCAAACACAGTCACCTGTGACCAGCAATATTCCGAAAATCACATCATTCCACCAGTCCACCTGGCTGACCGGCATCTGTTACACAAAACCCAATCCCCCGCCCCTGAGCATGACAACATTCAAACAGTCATATTGGCAGCCCCCATCCCTGACCTCACTGGGCTTCGTAGGCAAACGCGCCCAGCACAGTACCACGCAACTAAACTCCGAAGCTGGAACCCAATGCAGATCTCCTCACAATACATCGCTCCCCAAATAGGAATATGCCACATCACTTGCAAAGAAGAACGCTACACGGCCCATATCAGAATAGAAATTTAATGCACAACAAAATCACCAAGCCCATACAGCCATTAGGCCATGAACTCCAAAACACATTTCACCATTGTGGGCTGCATCCGCAAGAAATGACCAGCTACTACTTGTGTGACGCCCTGTTCCATCATGGTACACAGAGCCACATTCACGTACGAAAAGGCAACATGGAAGCGCACAGAACCGCAGGGCCGTCCCAATGGGGAGGCACTAGTCCAGCTGAAAGGCCGAAATGTTGCTCCGAGCCACTAGTACTGCGTAAGGGCATGTGGCCCATTGGCGATCGTCCCATAAGATCGTAATGCTACTCCACTGATTAACACGAAGCAGCAGGTGTCGGGAGTAAAAGCCATCTGCAGGAGTGGCATACAGATGGCAGTGGCAAAAGGGGAGGCGATACCTGTCAACCAAAAGAAAAGAAAAAGAACAGAATGGCCATCAGAACTACATTCGAACAACTCACTTCAATGATCACACTAAATCCACAGCCATATGCATGCTAGCCCACTCCAAAGGATCATCACCACCCCAAAACCACTTGCGACTCATAACCATCTATATCGAGGTGCAAACACCATCACAAACAAGTGTACCTGTGCATGCGTCTGTGAAAACAGAATCCATCAGATGGGAATGTTAACGTGCATGGACACAAGTGTCTGAAGGCGCGTCGAGACAGGGAGGGCTCAACAAGGCCAGATAGACGATGGTCCCACTATGGCAGCCCTGCATCACATAGCGCAGGGGAGGCGGACAGATTCCAAGAAGCCCTGTACATGGCAAACTCTGTATCAAATCATCTGCCCATGCATCCATTCATCATTCCCTCATCCCGGTATAAAAACGCCTGAATATTTACTCACATAACATTAGAAATATCCATTGAGTCTGTGCGTTATGCAGGCTGCAAAATCCACAGTGCCCCAGCCCGGAATTCCAGTGTTGTGAAGTAACATGTATTTGGGAACGTCCGGCCTCATCGCCCACGTCGCAATTGCGCATCCCAAACTATTCATATCAATCATTGCATCCTCGCCATGGCCCCTGTCTCAAGGACATTGAACAATAGAACGTTATATTTGCAGTCAGACCTGTGGGCATCTCCTCGCCGCCAGCTGAAAACCGAAAGCGCCGCCCTTCGAATTCCTCATTTGCAACATCACGTCGAAAAGGCATCTGTGGCCGTTTGAAATCACAAATTAATCCATCTAGTGCGGCTGTGTGTGAAAATGGCAACTGCCTTCACCCACAAATGGGACGCCCCGCCCGTCGGTGCAACTCGGTACAGTGATGCATGAGGGCCCACCGTTACTCGAGTACTACGTTCCACTGACCCTTCACAAGTCTGTTCGCGACTGCAAAGATTGTATGTGAAACAATGGGACCATAGCCGAATGTACATATCAACCAATGTTACACGGCCATCGGGTACAAATACATGATTGCAATAGCAAGATCCCATTACTCGAATTGCAGCGTTGTGTGCGGGACGTGCTCGGCCAAAGGGGAGAGCAGCTTGCACAGGTGGAATGAATCACCACAGGTGGAGGCCATACAGCCTGAAAACACATAAATTGCACACCCAGTCTCCTCCCACACCCACTCCGAAATGCTACCGGCAGGACTCGCGATGTTGGCCCTGGGGGACCTGATAGCACTGCAAGTACTCCAACTCCAAGAAGAAGACGAACACCAACTACAACCGGCCGCACGGAGGAGACGCAGGAGGAGGAGGAGGCCAAGGCAGGGCCAGCAAGGGCCGCCAGCACAGCCACTGCCACCACGCAGGCAGCCCGCAATCCCACGCCTCCGAGCACATCCGTTCAACCTCACTGCTGAGCAGATCCACACCCTCTACCGTTTGGACCGGGACACCATAGCCGCCATTGTGGACATGACACAGGCTGACCTTGTCAGCATGATAGATAGCCCAACCGCCATCCCACCCCTACTGAAGGTGGTGTCTGTACTCCACTTCCTTGCCACAGGCACCTACCAGCACACAGTCGGACAGTTGCATGGCATTTCTCAGCCACTGTTCTCACGGACACTATTGCAAGTGCTCGATGCCCTCCTGCAGCACGCAGACGACTACATCTCTCTACCACGCTCGGAGCAGGAAATTACCAACACAAACGTGGGATTCCATGCACTTGCCGGCATACCGGGTTGCATTGGTGCCATCGACTGCACCCATGTGGAATTGGTCGTCCCACATGCCATGGAGGCCCAGTACCGCAACCGAAAACAATTCCATTCCCTGAATGTACAAATGGTGTGTGACTCCAACAGGATCATTACACATTGTTGTGCCCGATTCCCTGGATCAACCCATGATTCTATGGTCTTGAGGAACTCTACAATACCACGCTACATGGAGCGACACGCAGGGAACAGATCCTGGCTACTCGGTGAGTCTCATTTCATGCATGATGATGTGGGGTATGTGATTCGGCAATGACCTGGCAGGAAGGGGGCGGGGGGTGCGTACGTAGCAATGGCATTCCACATCATACGTTTATCGTCCACATACAGGTGATGCTGGATATCCACTGAAGAGATGGCTCCTCACACCAGTCCGGAACCCACGGGACCAGCATGAGGAGGACTACAACCATGCCCACTCACGTACCCGTGTAGTCATTGAACAGGCATTCGGCCTACTGAAGACTCGTTTCCGCTGCCTCAGCAGGTCTGGCGGGGCACTCCTGTACCGCCATGAGAAGGTTGCAAAGATGGTCATGGCATGTGTCATGCTCCACAACATGTGCGTACGTAGAAATGTGCCCATGCCCCCTGACGCAGAACTGCAAGCACCTGAAGATGGTCATGATGAGGGTGGGGATGTGGCAGCACCTCAAGGAGTCTGCGAGGCACCGGAGGGCCGTGACATTCGTCAGCATCTCATTGATGCATGCTTCTAGCACTCACGCCTGGTGGCTGATACATGGACACGGTACTCGTGGCACTGTGTGTGTCTGGTACATGCACAATATGGACTGTACGCCTATGATGGCCTAGTACACAAAGATCATTGTCCACACATCTCATTGGTTGATCGTGCATTGTTTATGGCATATGTGATATCATGTTGAACACCCTATCGACCCGCCACCCAAGTGAGCCCAAAACACCCCCTCCACCCTCCTACCTCCCCCCCGAACACCAGTGTCCAAAGATGCTCATCGTCAGTGGGCAGTCGCTATTGCAAGCCCCCTCTGCGGGTATCAGGGGCACCCCTGCCTGTGGAGCGCAGGTTCCTCCCAGATCTACGTTGGGGGCTGCCCTGGACGGAACTTGCAACGGATGATGTCTCTGCCTGCTCACGTCCATGCATGTCCCTAAGGGTTTGTGAGAGCTCAGTGAGCACACGGCGCACTGCGGCAAGTTCGGCACATACGTCTTTGGACGTCGCATGCAGTTCCCCCCTCAGGCTCTCGGTGCTTCTCTCCATTTGGACTCTCAGGCTCTCGGTGCTACTCTCCATTTGGACTCTCAGGCTCTCGGTGCTACTCTCCATTTGGACTCTCAGGCTCTCGGTGCTACTCTCCATTTGTGCCCTTAGTGTCTCTGTACTTCTCTCCATTTCTGCCCTAAGTGTCTCAGTTGATGTTTCTATGTCTGCCTTAGTGCCCCCACATTCATCGGCATGGTCCTTGAGGAGCGTGGCCAGTTGCTGCTGTTGCACGATTAACTGGTCGAGGGACTGTTGCCTCTGCTGGGCCATGGCCATTTGCGGTGGTGTCACAGAGGGGCTGGTGACCTCATGTTGCCTTGCCACAGGGCTTGTGGGGGATGGCCAGTCGTCGTCTTGTGGGTGCCCCTGCGTGGTATCCTCATGGTGTACGGGATGGGACAGACAGGGGGATTGGGACAGGTCATGGATGGATCTGACTTCGACATCCCCGTTTTCTGTGTCGGAGCATGCTGCCATCAATGGGGTGTCACCTATGGTGCTGCTGCCACCAGAGGCAGTGCCTTCTGTGGCATCCATTGGGGGGACCTGTGGTGGTGGTGTTGTGGGCATGCTGGCTGCTGGGGTGCCTGTTGATGTTCCCTCCTCTGTGCTGCCACCTGATTTGTGCTGCTGCCGTGTCTTGATCCGTGCAGCTGAGGTGGAGGGTCTTTGGCCGTTGGTCTTGGCCCTCTTTGCAGGTGTGCTGGTAGGGGTGTCCTGATGCTCGTCGTTTGGATCGGACCCTGTGGTGGAGTAAAGGAGGGCGAGGGTTATTAATGGGTCTGTGGGAATTGGAATGGCATTGTATCACATGCATTGGGGTGGTACCTGAGGGTGATTTGGGTCGGGGCCTTGGAGGTGCTTTCATTTGTGTGTGGAGTGAGGGTGCAGTTGTTTGGCAGCCTGCAGTTAGGGTGTGCCTGCTGCACGTGTAGTGGGTGTTTTAGGGGTTTTTAATTATTTATGTATTTATTGTGAATTTTAAAGTGCGCTATCAGGCCAATGTGTGTGGACGTTCTCCTGGACATGTGTTTCTGTTGCACTATGGGGACACATGGTACTTCACATGATTGGAAATTGTGGATTTTGCATTGTTTAATTTCGGCCACCTACCTGATTCTTCGGATGTCTGCACTCCTTTCTCCATCCCTCCGACTCCCTCTATGCTCTCCATTCCAATGGTGGAGGCACAGATTTCTTCCCAGGGGGTCAACTTGATGGGTGATTCAGGACCTCCCCCGGTGGCTGTGGCAATGTTGCGGTTGGCAGAAAGTATGCTACGGACGCGTATCCGCAGGTCGTCCCATCGCTTTCTGCATTGCTGTGGGTTGCGGGGTGCGGTCCCCACCGCACTTACACGCTGTGCCACCAGGGCCCATATGGCCTTCTTGTTCGCAAGTGCCGTCCTGGTCATTTGCGTGGAGAAGACGACGGCAGCATTCTCTTGGAGGGTCTCTGTTAGCACGGTGAGTTCCTCACGGGAGAAGTGGACCTGCCGCTTGCGGTCGCACGCTTTCTTCGCTACTTTTCCCATTTTTCTTGGTTTCGCTAGGGTGGATGACGGGTTGGGTTGTGTCTCAGGGTAGTGTTTTTAGTGGTTGTGTGGATTTTGTGGTTTTATAGGTGTACGGCGGGATGTTTCCCGTTCCGGGCCCATGTTTTTACTTCCGTTTCCGTATATTTACGGTCACCGTACTTTCCGGTTGGCGCTCACTGCGGTGTCCGCTGAGATGGGTGGCGGTATTGCACCTAGGGCGCCGTACGGCGGCGGTGTGGGCCGTTTTGGGGTCATTTCCGCCATCACGGACTTTGCACTTCCGCCATGGCGTGGTGCTCGTGCCCGATGGGTCGGAATGGGCCGCACTTTGCTCCTTCGTGCAATGGCGGAAACGCTATTTACGCTGTGGCGGTCCGGTCAGTCACTTTCCGCCAGGGTCGTAATGAGGGCCTGTGTGATTCCAGATGTGTATTTAAAACACAAAACAACCCAAGAAGCTGAAGGATCTTACTAGACTTGATTCTATGTAGCAACAAAAGCTTCCTGATTAAATGGGAAAACATGTTGGTCCCTTTGATAGTCCAGTTTAAAAAAAAAACATAAACAGTTTTGATATGGGACTAACTGAAAATATTATTTTGAGGGAATAATGCATATGGTTTTGAAGTCACTCAGATCTTTTCATCAAACGGTAAAAGGCAAAAGAGAGGGGAAAGAAACAGTTTTACATATCAAGTGTGCAGGCAAGGAATGCAGAGTTGCAATCATCGTATCCAACAGCTATGCATCTACACAACAGGACCATTAACAAGACAGAGCAGTTTGAAATATTGCACCGCTTAAAAGATACTCGCAATCACATCGTTAATAAGGCATTGTCATAATAAACGTACACTAGATTTATTATTATTGACCATAAGAGAACAACAAGTATAATCAGAGGCATTAAATATCCAAGTTATGGAAATGACAACTAGTTTGAAGAAATCCAGCTCTATAGAGGAGTGGGCAAAAGAAAATTAATGTTGAATGAAATCATAGAAAATCATAACACTTGAATTCTGCAAAGAAACCTAGAATGTTTCAGTGAGATTATGAGTACAACAAAGTTTGCACATGGCTGTATGGCAAACCTGATAATGTCAAAATGATTATTAATAAGCAAATGGGCTCTGAAACATCATCCGCCTCCTCTTCATCTGCATTGTCGGTTTCAAATTTACCTGCATCAGATAAAGCACACTCAAAGGGTCACATGATCAAAAGAATAATCGACGTCATGAGTCCAGAATCATCACTTCATACTGACTCTTTTTATTCCCAAAAATACGGAAGGTAGTTGGAAAAAAGAAAGAACTCCTATGCACAACCAGGGGCACAGTGAAAGAACCTTATTAATTAATATATCTGATCACATTTTCATTCATACTGACACTAAATTTGCAGAAAAGTTACTGCCCACTCCTTCTCATGACACCTTTCGTTCAATTCTTCAATGTCGGAAACTTTGCAAAACCATCACTTGAAAAGATTGTTTCTTAGCAATCCAACGGAAACTTCACTTGCTAAAGATTTACAAAGGTTTAAATCCAGGGTCTCCCACCAGTAGATCGCGAGCCACTGGTAGCTCGCCTGGGACTTGTCAGTAGCTCTTGGCATCAGACACCAACATGAGCACTGTGCATTTATTTCAGTGTCTGAAGTACCTGGGCGTCTTCTTCTGCCCACACCCATCTCCCATTCCTACAAAGCAAACAGCCAAAAGCTGTGTGCACAGTGAGAGGAGGTCTGCATCTGGGCTTGAAGGGGCAGTTTCCCAAACAGGGGATTAACTATCAATAACAAAGGTAAATTGAAAATGCATGTTGTGGCCATTGTCACCAAGAGGTGCAAATGATGGCTTATTAGAAGGGGTGTATAGATCTGAATGCCGTGTGAAGCAGAACCTTGGCTGTGATAATTTCAGTCTCACTGTGTTTCTGTAGCTTTATTTTGGGTAGCATTGCTTTGCTTGCTGGTCATTGTAGACTTTCAATCTAAATGGAGAAAATAAAGCTACAGCTGTAATCGTTTTTTGCTCAGAGTGTGTGTGTGTTGTGGTATATATATATATTATATGTTGCTCTTTGGGGTAAAACTGTAAATTCTCATTTTTGTATTTGAAGATACCAAGTTCACCTCTCTGCATGTCCCCATACAGGAATTCAAGGGCTATTGCAATTTGACATTTAAGTAACTGTGGAAAACTACTAGCTGCACCACATTCTGGTGTTTTTCCACTTACATTTATAAAACTAAACAGGAATGTAAAATGACATGTGCTATCAATGGCAGCATTTAAAAAACATGATTTGAGAGTTCCGTTTCAGCCTATTGTGGGATTTAATGACAGTCACAGAAGTATAACAGAAAGGCCAGTTTAGGCCTTTACTGCAAAATACATTGCTCTAATGGAAAAAGAAACCCTGGAATATACATGTTAGCCCAAACCTTAACACAGCAAAGGGGTCTAGTGAATGCTGTGAGTGTGTTTTGCTGAAAAGTGACACAAGGAACCTTGTAACATGGAAAATGCACATTGTGGATGACAAGAAGGAGGGCTGCCTATCAGTTCCAACTGCCTTATGAAAAACACTGGAGTTGCAAAGCACGAGAAAGACATAGGCCCTCATTATGGGGGTTGTTGGTAAAACCCGCCGGTAGGGGCTTGACATCCCCCTGTAACTGGGATATTACAGGCGGCGGTACGGTTATTTCCCAAATGGGAAACCTGAAGCACCTGTACCGTTAGTAACGGTGCTGGTGCTTCAGGAAAAGCCTTCCGGCAAGGGCCTGAACTACCAGCTGGTCAGGCCTGCCAGGTACCGTGCCCCTACCGGTAGGCTTGTGGTTTGGCAGTCTGGGAAGGGTGCCGGTACGTTGCTATTGCCACCTTTATTTCTGGGCCACCAACCTTATAATGTGGCCCATTGATTCACAAAATGCATTTGGCAATGATAGCAAAATGCAAGTTATTAAAACAAATAAAAGGCTAAGCATGAAAAACGAATGTAACAAATTGAAAAGGCTATTTTGTTTTCAAGTCAAAAAAGTGTTTTCGTTAATACAAGACATACCATAATAACCACAGAAACAATCAACAATCCACAATATTACAGTCATAATTAAAAATAATAAAAATGCCAACAACATTAAAACTATAAAAACATTGCAAGATACTCAGGTTCAACCAAACCTTAATAAAAACTTCCTCAGAGACAATGCACACTTTAAACAGGAAAAATGTGCCCACCCCACATTATCTGAGTGCATCCATAACAAATAATGCAAAGCACGCTCTTAAGAATGGAATACTTGGCCCTACAAAACTGGTTTTAATGTATGCTCTCTAATGGATGAGAATGCGGGACAAAACAATAGAAAATATGCTACATTTTCTTTGGCCGCCACACAGAATTCACATGATTGGTCCCCTTTCCCCTTAGACAGACCGCTGCCACTGCTATAAAGTGAATGCAATTAAAACACACCCTTGTGATAGGTATACGCTGTGAAGGATTCTGAGCCCAACCGAGATACTTCTGGAGTCCTGGGGTCATAATAATTATGTATCTCCTGTTAGCAGGCCTTATGATCTCCAATGACTCTCTGCTCTCTAAAAGACTGACGTACACGGGCTTTCACGATTTTTACGACATTAGAAGATATAAGATCTACTGTGTAAAAGCATTGAATCACATCCACTGCCACCAGTGAGGCTTTAACATACCTGAGCCAGTGTATCTTGAAATGGGGGCCCCTAAGCACCAGATGTTTACTTAGCTCATGAGTCAAAATGGCTTTACTATTTCCCCAAAGTTTCAGCCAGTGATTTACAGGCTGGTATGCAATAGGATCACTAAGAAGCCAGAACCCCAGTTCCTGGTGCACCACAAAATTAGGGGCTGTCCTAGGAAGCTGCAATATTCTCTTTAAAAAAATGTTCTCCACCACCTGAATGCACTCAACCTTGCCATAACGCCACAACTCCATACCGTACATGGCAACAGAGGTGGCCTTACCGTTATAAACGTTGAGCACAAGCTCAATCGGCTTTGGTTTGAGCGTGCTCAAACCTCTATCAACCCCACCAACAGTCTGTTTAAATCTTATGGTCTGCTTATCAACATGCCCTCCAGCCCCAAAATTCGATGAGAATCTGACCCCCAGATAATCAAAATTGTCCACTCTAGGGATTAGCTCACCCTTGCTAAATTTAGATGAAAATTCTGAAGGACTTTTCTACCTGCAACAGACCATAACAGCTAATTTGTGGGCATTTATTTTCAGGTCCAATTAAACTATAAATTGTGAGTAATCATTGATGAGGCGCTGTAGGGCTCTAGGGGTACAGGCTAATAAGACTGTATCATATGCATAAGCAAATAATGGCAAACGTCTATTACCCAGCCTCGGTATGTCTGGCATAGATTTTAATAAATGGTCTTATAGGCTGTTTATATATAGACAGAAGAGCAGAGGGGCCAATACACAGCCCTGTCTCACCCAGCAACCCACTTGGAAAAATGTGGTGCAATGTCCATATACCCCTCTCCTCACACACGCCTTCATTGAGAGATGTAACCTCTCCAGCATGTCCACCGGAGCACTTGGACAATTCATGGGTCTGAGCACACTCCACAACTTGCCACGATTTACCTTGTCGAATGCAGTGCTCAGATCCATGAAAGCCAGCAAAATAGGCTCCTCCTTGATATATAGAGAGTGGCCCACCACCACATAGAGTTTCAAGGCCTAGTCTGCGGTTCCAAGACCTGGTCTAAAACCCAGTTGAATAGGGGAGAGGATATTACTAACCTCCGCCAAAGACTCCAACCTCCCCAGCAGAGCCCTCCCCAAGATCTTAAACACTGAATCCAAAAGAGAAATGTGTATATATGAGGCTGGGAATGCCCTTGACCACTTTTTATAAATTGGATGGATCACTGCGCGAGACCAAGAGACAGGGTGAGTACCTCTTGCACAGAGAGCATTAAATCACAAGGGCAGAATCGGGGCCCAGAGGTACGGTTCTGCCAAAAACAAATCAGAAGGGACCTTATCTGGGCCAGGAGCCCCATTCCTAGCCTGACATTCAAATGCTATCAAACATTTCCCCAACTGTGACGGTCATTTTATCTTGTGTTTGGAAAACCACCTCCACAGAACCATTGCTATATAAGGAGAAATAATAGGAAACCCAAACCTGGTCCAAGACATTCAGAACCGTGCCACTATGCATACTCAATGTCACACTTTCTTGGAGCAATGGCTTTCTTTTAATTAGTCTGAGCCATGACTAAATCGTGCCTCGTGGCCAGGGGATTCTTCAAAGTTTCGAGCAGAGAGGACTTAGATTTTGTGCAATCTGCATTAAACCACCCAGGGTGCTGCCTAACATTCCTTTTCCTAGCCTTCTTAGTAAATGAGGACGAGAAATTAGTTAAAAGATGTAAAAAGCCAAAACAAATAATTCTCCAATTATTTATCACTATATCCCTCTGCAAAACTCTTTCGGGCCACTAACTGCCATTTTAACCAGCACTTCTGGCCAAACCTCCAGCTGATTAGACAGACCCGCAGGGACATACTTGCCATGCAGCCTGACCACAAGCTGAATGGGGAAATGATCACTGCATATATCACACAACCCACTAAACCCAGTAACACAGTCCCAAGATTTTACTGGGATACAAAAATAGTCAATTATGGAATGACCCAATATAGAGGAGAATGTAAGATTCCCTGGAATATCACCAGGGAAACGGCCACTGGCTGAACACAATCCCCAATCAAAAATGTGCTTCCATAAACTGGGCCCCTCCCCACAGATTCTATCATCCCTAATGATGGGTGGTGAAATTTCTATCAGATGGTCTTCAGAGGAATAAAATCAAATACATCCTGGACCTCCACAAAGTTTAGAATTAAAATCCCCCCACCCCCAAAAAAAGGAATAGGGCATTCTCAGAGGCCCAATTTAGCAAGCCCTCTATCACAGAAGCCAATAGTGAAAGACAATTCATAGCATGAGGGCATTTATAGCTTTACCACCAAAACATCACAACTGTCCACCCTGCAAATTCTCACCACCTGTAGAAAAGGACAGGAGAACTCCAGCTGAAAGGAAACAATCACAAGGTGTGTTTTGGCCAGAATACACAAACCACCATCACAGCACCCCTAGGGGTGTTCTGCATCGGTACGTAATAGGCCATAAATCCACCGATGATTACGTCCTCCATTGCTTATGTCTTGTGGATTTAAACAACATCAAAGTGACAAAGCCTCTGGACTGCCTAATCTGGGTTTAATACCAGCCACATTCCATATGACAATAGCCAACAATTGTGCTGACTGTGAAGCTATAGATTGAATAAACGTTGCATTTGGTAGACCTCCATCTTCCTCACCCCCTGTTGGGCCATACTGAACCACCCTCTCAGCTATAAGCACATAGTCCCTAAAGCTGCTTCATAGGAGGGGCCTGAATGACCGAGGCATACATCTTCATTCAAGCCTGCTTGGAGACCTGAAAGGTCAATGAGGAGGTCTGCCTCAACCTCTGCTCCAATTCAGGTCTTGTCAAGTCAATAATAGGGTGATTGGGATCAACAAAAAGGCTCAATATTTCTGCCTGGCCCAGAATTCTGAGAAATAACAATGAGTTGCTTGAAAGGAGAATATTCCCCTCCCCTTTCCCATCCTCCTGCCAGTGATGTCCAGAATCATGAACATGACATAAATCAGCCTTCATATCTTAAAAAACAGCAATCCCCCTTATTGCCAGAGCCTCTCGACAATTCAGAATACACATACAAAAATGTGCATTGACAAAGGAAAAACGGACATTGCACCCCTTGCAGAACATGCAATCTGATAAAATGTACAAAGTTGGAAACAATTTTAAAGAAATATTTGTTTACCCCTAGCACCTCCAAAAGGACACACGCTTGTGTTCTTTGATAAGCTTTTGTATTGCCATCTGTTAGTCCCTTAAAGCAACATATTAGATTTAAGTCTTGTCAGTCTCTCAGAGGATCATGTTTGACAACTTCTAGTCCCATTTCATTGCAGGGAGAACACTGTGAGGCCTAGGGGACCTCAATACTCCAAATGTCGTCTACGCAAACACCTTTCTCAGATCTGCTTGGGCAGCCTGACCTTCCAGGACCAGCTTTAGCAGCAACAGTTCGGGGGGGGAAAGAGATGATCATGACTCTCCACCGGATTGCCAAACTGCATCAAAATAGTTATTTGTCCTCTTGTACTTTTCAAATCCCTAGAGGTAGTATCCCCACCAACATGCACCCTATGGGCCAACTAAGCCTTCGTTGGAGGACACACCAGACCATCCCCTGTGGCTTTCACCACCACATTACAGACATTTCATGCAGAAACATGTCCAGATCGAACATGTGTGGCTTTAATGACTTACATCTCTTGCCACTTGGTTGGTTAGCGATTTCACCAACAAACTAATCACCCCGGAAAAGGAGTCATCTTTGTCACACATTGTCATGATTCGCTGTTTACGCCCTTTTTGGACTTCCTAGTCCATGGTGCACCGCAACATTGGAACCGCAATCCTCCCAACATGGCCACCGGTTCAGACACGTAACGGTTCAGCTTTTACGCAGGAACTCTGGCATCCTAGAAAACAGACACGCCCCCGCGGCGCTGCACGTCTCAACGCTCCCTTTCGAGTTTGCAGCTAGTGTGCTCACTGTTTCCTTCCTTCTCAGAGAACCTACCACCCGATATTCGTTCCCTTCCTCTTCCTTCTTGAAGTGCTAGCGTGGCCTTCGTCTCCTTCTGAGGGCACTCTTTCCATCCTTCCTGGGAACCACTCATTACTTCCTTGCTCGCTGCAATCTCCCTGTCCTCTGCGAGCTGTGCTGTTCCCTTCCTTGTTCCGCGCATCATCCCGGAAATGGACTACCTGATTCTTACCCTCCCGGAACCCTGAACTCCTGCCTCCTCCTGAGACTGCCTGCGGTCCCCACACTGGATACAGAACACCACCGCCCTTACCTGTATAAATCCTGGACGTCCCGGAATGCTGAAAGACCTCCAAAGAAGAAGATTACCAAGGGCAAACATGTGAGAACAGGGGCTGAGTGTGACAGTTTGAGACTCCAAAGACCTGATACTGAGTTCAATATGGAGGCTGCTGTCCATGACCTCTTGAGAGGAATGCAAGAACTGACCACAGAGGTGCAAAACCTCAAAGCCGAAAATGATGCGCTAAAACAACTCGTGCTCTCCAGAGATTCGGCGCTCCAGGAAACTGCCCTGGTAGGGGGCATAGTGGACAAATATGACGGTTCCTCTAAAACACTGCGATCCTTTCTTGATTCTTGTTTGGTGCATTTCACATTTAAACCCTACTATTTTTCTGCACCCCGGGCCAAGGTGGGATTCATAATATCACATCTCGCCGGTAATGCTTTGGCCTGGGCAACTCCCCTGGTGAATGTGGGAAACCCACTCCTCGACAATTATGATGGATTTGTAGAAGCCTTTAAGACCATGTTTGACCACCCTGAACAAGTCTACAATGCTCAGGAAAAGCTCCTGGAGTTTCACAAGGGAACCAAGACATGTTGTCTTATGTAACTCGCTTCAAGCAATTGGCTAAAGTGGCCGATTGGTCCCAAGAGGCGAGTTTTACCTTATTTCGAAGAGGGCTAAATGACGAAATCAAGGATG
Organism: Ambystoma mexicanum; assembly: GCF_040938575.1. Classification (NCBI taxonomy): domain Eukaryota; kingdom Metazoa; phylum Chordata; class Amphibia; order Caudata; family Ambystomatidae; genus Ambystoma; species Ambystoma mexicanum. Next base: position 1,203,058,154 of record NC_090934.1, on the reverse strand, counting down.
AACTAGCCAGAGTAGCCCGTCCAAGTTCTTTCCAGGCTTTAATAGATTTGTCCTTCCAAATCGACTTTCATATCCAGGAAAGAAAGGCGGAGAAAAGAAAAACAAAGACTGCTTCTCCAAATTTTTCCATGGATTTGCCTTGCCAAAAGGAAATGACTGCACAGCACTCTCCTGATCCAGAACCCATGCAATTGGGCTCTTTGCGGGGTCCGATATCTTCACAGGAAAGGATGCGTAGGATTAATACAGGACTCTGTATGTATTGTGCCTCAGACAAACATCTCTTAAAACACTGTCCTATAGCTTCACCCAGGTGTCCGGGAAACGCCAGCTCCCGATCCTGAGTGGAGCCCAGCTTCGGGAGATACATACTTGCTCCGCTTCTGTTCCTTCCTTGAATTCCCCTTAATTGAACACCTTGGTGGTCCTGCAAACATCCTTGACAACCACCAACAAGGAAACTCATTCTATCCTGGCCCTAGTGGACTGCAGTGCCATGGGAGTGTTCTTGGACCACAAATGGGCCTTAAAGCACAACATTCCTCGAGAATCCAAAGAAACAATCCAAGCTGTCGAAGGAATTGATGGGAAACCTCTGTCTTCAGGACCCATAACCCAGCAAACCTTGGAGTTGATGCTCTCAATAAACCACCATCAGCAGATGCTTTGTTTTGATACCATCAAAGCAGCACACTACCCCATGGTTCTGGGAAAGCCTTGGCTACAAAAACATTACCCTTACATCAATTGGGCAGCCGGATCTCTATTCCTAGCTCTGAATTCTGCTTGTCTCATTGATTATCCCAAAACATGGTGCAGACTTTATCTATGGAACCCCAGACCCTCGAACAACCATTCATTCGTATTTCAAACATTGCCCAAAGACCCCAGATCTACTAACAATACTCAGATGTGTTTTCTACAGCCATTGTCCAATCTTTACCACCTCATCGACCAGAAGACTGTGCAATCGATACAGAAGATTCTGCAGTGATACCATTTGGAAGAATGTTTATCCGCTCCGAACCTGAGAAAAAGGCATTACGGGAATACTTGGATACCAATCTCGCCAATGGAACCATTCGACCCTCTAAATCTCCAGCTGGAGCCTCCTTGTTCTTCATGCCCAAGAAGGACACAAAGGAACCTTGACCCTAACTGGAATATCGGGGCCTTAACCAATGCACCCTTAAAGATCGTTACCTCATGCCGCTCATTTCTGACATACTGGAAGCTGTCCGGGGTGCTGTAATCTTTACCAAACTCGATTTACGGGGCGCCTACCATCTCATCTGAAAAAAGGAAGGCAATGAGTGGAAGACCGCCTTCAGGACGCCCTTTGGGCATTTTGAATACCTGGTAATGCCATTTGGTCTGGCCAACGCCCCTGCAGTGTTTCAACGCTTCATGGGCAGAGTTTTTTCGGATATGCTGTTTCTCTTTGTCGCAGTATACCTGGATGACATACTGATCTATTCCAATGATTCCCAGATACATCAGGAACACGTGACATCAGTCTTACAATGTCTACGAGAGAACAAACTCCTGGTCAAACCAGAAAAATGCATATTCCATGCCCAAACTGTTCATTATTTAGGTTTCGTTCTGAGTTCCCAGGGAATAGAAATGGATCCTGCCAAGGTTGACTCCATTCTCTCATGGCCACCCCCTACAACAGTGAAACAGATCCAATCCTTCCTGGGACTTGCCAATTTTTACCGGAAATTCATTCCAACCTTCTCAGATATTGTACACCCGATAGTAGCATTGGTCAAGAAAGACATTCCCTTCGTTTGGTCAGATGCTCAAGAGACAGCCTTCCAGGAGTTAAAACGAAGATTTACTCAAGGTCCCATCCTGGCACAACTGGATATCAATAAACCCTTCCTGGTAGAAACGGATGCCTCAGAACATGCAATTGGGGCTGTACTAAAACAAGAATCTGAGGATAAGATGGAAAATCCCATCACTTACCTATCTCGAACACTGACTCCCAGCAAGACCCACTATTCAGTTCTGGAGAAGGAAATGCTCGCCATCCGGCAGGCTTTTACTGAGTGGCGCCATTTACTTCTGGGTGCCAAATTTCCCGTCCAAGTGCGAACCGATCACAGATACCTGGAGATCCTGCAATCCTTAGAATGTGGGAACAGTTGCCAAGCTCGTTGGGCCTTTTTCTTTGCTCAGTATCAGTTTAGCATACACCATGTTCCTGGCACTAATAACGTAATCGCTGATGCACTATCCAGGTGCCCTGATTACGTGATGGTTGAGGCCCGTCTCTTCCCGAAGATGTTTCCTGACATGGTTTTTGTGGCCCAAGCCAACTCCTTATTGGAAGATATCCATCCGGCAACACCACCTTCTGATCTCTGGAAGGATTACATCAAGGCAAACCGATGGACTTTAGTCGCTAAAGGCGGCTACCTCTTCAAAGATAAGAGACTGGCGGTACCCACGCAAGAATTGAGAACCAAGATTATAAACCTCTGTCATGATACCTTCCATTACTGCCACTCTTCGCCTCCTTCAGAGACAGTTCTGGTGGCCTAATATGATCCACACTGTAAGGGCATATGTCCAAACCTGCCCTATCTGCAGCCAGAATAAGTGTGATAATAGAAAGCCAGCAGGTCTTCTCCATCAACCTACCTTGCCAGAACGTCCTTGGGAAGTAATCGCTACCGACTTCATCATGGAATTGCCCCCTTCCAAGGGTTTCACTACGATCATGGTTACTATCGATCTATTCACCCACATGGCTCACTTCACCCCCTTGTACAAATTGCCAACAGCTCAAGAAATGGCAGGGATATTTTTGAATCATATCTTTAGACTACATGGTCTTCCTTCCAAGATAATTTCAGACCGTGGTCCTCAATATATTTTCCAATTCTGGAAACACCTATGTCACATGTTAGGTATTCAACGTGCCTTGTCCTCTGGATTCCACCCCCAGACTAATGGAATAACAGAGCGAGTGAATCAGACCCTAGAACAATATTTGCTGTGTTTTTCAGCCAAGGTCCAGGATGATTGTTCAGTTTTGATTCCAGTTGCCCGAATTTGCCTATAACAATTCTGATCACTCTACCATCAAGACTAGCCCCTTCTTCTGCAGTCAAGGTTTCCATCCATCTGTCCTGCCAACAGTCCTATCTCATTCCACCCCGGTTCCATCGGTTGATTCCTGGATTGACAGACTGGTCACTATTCAGAAGGATGTAAAAGAACAATTAAAACAGGCCAGGATGGATGTCAAAAGACATGCTGATGCCAAACGGAGACCTGGCCCCATGTATGGAATTGGTGACAAGGTCTGGCTCTCAACTCTTGCCTCGACATCTACGACCTAATAAACTGGCCCCCAAATTTTATGGGCCTTTTTCTATCAAAGAGGTTATCAACCCTGTGGCATATCGACTTCAGTTACCAGACTCCTGGAAGAAGATTCATCCCGTTTTTCATACTTCTTTGCTCAAACCCTATATTCAATCCACCAGATCAGCTCATCGCCCTAACCTGGTGATTGTCGACAACCAGATTGAATTCAAAGTTTCCAGGATCTGTGACTCTAGATACAGAAGAGGTTGGCTACAGTACTTAGTGGAATGGAAGGGATTTCCTCCCAGCGAACGGACATGAGAACCTGTCTCCCACATGAATGCCCCTCGTTTAGTGCGGAGATTCCATCTAACTCATCCGGGCAAACCCGGTGGGACAAGGTTCAGGAGGGGGGATGCTGTGATGATTCACCGTCTACGCCCTTTTTGGACTTCCTGGTCCATGGTGCACCGCAACATTGGAGCCGCAATCCTCCCAACATGGCCGCCGGCTCAGACACATAGCGTTCACACGCAGAAACTCTGGCTTCCTAGAAAACGGGCACGCCCCCGCAGCTCTGGGCGTCTCAACGCTCCCTTTGAAGTTCACGGCTAGTGTGCTCGCTGTTTCCTTCCTTCTCGGAGAACCTACCACCCGATATTCTTTCCCTTCCTCTTCCTTCTTGAAGTGCTAGCGCAGCCTTCGCCTCCACCTGAGGCCGCTCTTTCCATCCTTCCTGGAAAACACTTGTTACTTCCACGCTTGCTGCAATCTCCCGGTCCTCTGCGAGCTGTGCTGTTCCCTTCCTGGTTCCGCGCATCATCCCGGACATAGACTACCTGATTCTTACCTTCCCGGAACCCTGAACTCCTGTCTCCTCCCGAGACTGCCTACGGTCCCTACACTGGATACGGAAGACCACTGCCCTTACCTGTATAAATCCCGGATGCCCCGGAACTCTGAAAGACCTCCAAAAAAGAAGATTACCAAGGGCAAACAGGTGAGAACAGGGGCTGAGTGTGACACACATGTCCATCAAGATCCTGAACATATCCCTCAGTTCCATAAAAGCTGCAACAAACCTTTTAAAATGCTGATCAAATTATGATACTTGTTCTAGACTTGGGCTCACACAAGACTCAGTGGCTACTCAGCAGCTGACTCCGCGACTGGCTCATTCACTGATGTGCCATTCAACAAAAAGCTCAAGCCCACAAGATTCTGAGAGACAGAAGGTGAATTATGAGGGCCAACCTGTGAGCACTCTGGTGGATAAGTACACTGCTTCTTTATTAAAGATGAAATACACAATAGCTCTTTGAAATGAGAGAAATGTTGTTTTCAAATTCAACATGTAAATGTATTATGAGCCCAAGAAAGACAGGGCCATGTGGGTTGCTGGGCAGAATTTTCAAGTGACTTCCCCATTGCAGGTCTGCTTGGCTCCTTATCTGGAAGGCAGATCTCTTTGAGGAAACAGCGGACGAAATTTATGGGGAGGTTGTTAGGTGGCCAGATCAAAACAGAGCCAGCCCTGGTTGGGTGCAGAGCTTAAAAAATACAAATCCTAGATCAGAATTGTGGTCAACTCAAGATTGTAAGGACAAATGACAAATGACAAATGCCAGCATGGGCTCATGATGTCAGAGGGCAGAGGTGAGCCATATGCGGAAGGATAAGAATCGCTTCAGCCAAGGAAATGCAGACTAAAATGTAAGAAAGACTGTGATTTAAAAGTCAAGATTTGCATATCTGTTTGAACATTTGCATTGGATTAAATGGATTAAATGGACTATCATAATTGGAAATTTTCTCTGCCTTGATAAGTCGCCCCAAGTTCATCCCGATGTCATTGTAAAGCTTGTGACAAGCCCATTATGTTGATGTCATTTATATATGAATCCAAGTATTGATAACCCTGTGACACCTAAAAAGGTGTTTCTAACTGCCCCAAAAATGTTATAAAGCTGACAGTTGGGGAGCTTGTGACTTATTAAATTAGATATCTGATTAGGCAATGTCCCACTCTGAAGTATGTTTGATTTAGCATAAAGGGTGAAAAATCATAGCACGCACATGCAATAAAATGCCGAAATGAAAGTAAACTCCACCTACCTGTCATGATTAGGGGATCCTTAATATCTATGTATTATGGCATTTATTGGTAAATTACTCATTTTCGCCATGCAGGAACTTTTTGAGTGAAAAAGCTGACATGTTCATGACAAAAGGTGTACCTCTTCACTTACCTTCAATCATAGAACTCCAAGGGCCTATTAGCAGGCAGAGAGGGGGTGAACCTTAGGGGTTTGAGAGAACTGCAGAGGTCCAATGACAATTCAAGTCTAAGTTGACACCCCCTGATCTTAATATTTTGTGGGAGAGAATTAGGCATTAAAAAGCCCTTGCTCTAGGGACAGACAGACATAGACAGAACAACCCTCCCTAAAAACCATCTTGGAAGGAGAGCTGCTAAACAGCTTGAAGGAGAAGTGCCCATAATCTTCCTGTTTGTATCCTGAGACAGCTGCCTAACCTTACTTGGGTGGAGAAGCCTAAACAGTGACAGAGCCTTAACTTTGCATGGGAGACAGAAACTGGGAAAGCCAAAAGCTGACTGGGCCCTGTTATTAAAGGGAGACACATGAGGGATGGATGCTGGTGACTGGGTTTGACAGAAGCCTTTGACCAGACCGTTGCAGTCCCTAAAGAGGAGCCTTGAGTGCCAAAAACAGAGGTTTCCAATGTAAGTCAATTTATCCAAATGACAACACGTGTATGGGGGATCTGCTTTCCTTAATATCTTCCCTTGATAAGCCAGTAACTAACAGATAGTGCCAATGCAGTGCCAAAACCATTGTCCATAAAGGAAATTAACACAGTGGTGACAAAAATAAAATTACAAAATGAATGTACTCCAATCAACAGTGGCTAATTACAGGCCATTTGATAACAAAAGTGAACTTAAAATAAGTAGAGATTTAATACAGCACCTCCTCCTTACCAGCCATGAGCAATGGCAAGTTGCATGCCCAGTCCCACTCACCCATCCAAAGTCGTTCTTTGTAGGTTCAGATCATTGTGAGAGATTTTAAAAAACAGTCTTGAATGTGTGTGTGTCATGTCAGGTGTGCAGTTAGGTGCAACCACTATGGCAAGGAGTGTATCTGCACTACCAGAAAATGTGATGGCGTATCTCTGCTGAACTGCCTTATTCAGACAAACCTGGGATCAAACCTTTGGTCCCGTCTGACAGCATCTGAGTACTGTTGCTGTATCAAGCTCCACACCAGATTACTGGGCAAGAGTGGATAGCCTGCAGTGTCATCCTTCACATTGAATGTCCCACCTGTTTTCCTACATTCTGATATGCTTGACAATTTCTAGAAGACAGCAATTAATAATAAAATCATGAAATAAAGATGATTTTGAAGTTATTTTTATCATAGTCAATGCCTATATAACTCTTTTTTATATAAAGAGCTAATAAACCACCCAAATAATATTGGTACACATTCTCATACTCATGGACATCACCACCTCAGTAGCTCTCACCAGTAATTCTAGTCTATTGGCCATTTACTACAAGTAGCTCTTGCCAACATGAAGATTGGAGTCTGCTGGTTTGAATCAAAAAGTACTTTCAAACTGTAGATATTCAATTCAAACTTGCAAACATTAAAAACGCCACATCCAATCAATTGTCCAATCTTCCTAATACATAAGTTAACAATTCAACATATCAATGGATCAAATGCAACTTCTAGTGAACTTACAAAATGATAAAAGTACTATCACAAAGATGGTGCACTCTGGTTATAAATTATAAAGACTGTCTGGAGGAAGACACAGTTTAATAATGAAATAATTAAGCATCCACATGACAAAAACCCCATTGAGAGTATATCTAGGTTAATTCATGCTGTAGAAATAACCGGTGTAATTTGCAACTACATATTTTGAAGTGGACCATCCAAAAACAACAATCTTTCATTGTTGATCTAAAATTCACAAATAATTGTATTACTAAATCTTCAGGGGAGACAAATAGAGTCCCAAAACCACAGTGTTTTAATCTCTTTTTATTGTTTTGGATTTAATGTTTATAACAATTTTATTTATTTTTATATATGTATTTATAAGGCACTGAAAGCCCGCAGGCATCATAGCGCCATAACAATAAAAATACAACATAAAAACAAAACAACTTCTTCACAGTAATGTAACATGGCAAATTAATAAGGTACAGCTTTCTCAGCAGGGTACAAGCCTGCAGGCTAGTCCACTATAAGGTTCAAGTTTGATGATTCTCTGGGCATGTAATTGTAGATACTAACATAGCTTGGTAGATTACTGGACCCACATCCATCAGGACACAATGCTTATTTTCCTGGGTGCACCTAGTGTTTATTTCCAACCTGTGTAGGAAGTCTATATGTCTGACCACCCGGTCTGTTGGCTCTAGGTGCTTTCCCTGAAGGCTTTTCAATGTTGGTGATGATTAAATTCCTTTTGTCCATTACAACATTTTGTACTGACTTATCACTTAGCCGTGGCATTGTGGACTTCCTTATCCGAAAGTTCTTTGAGATGGAGTTTTAAATCAATTTCACCGGATAGCCCCCTATACCACGGTCTGACGGGTAGACCACAGGGTTCACATGTGGAGGAGGGTGTAAAGAACTCGCCTTCTCCTCTTCTCTGTGGGAAGAAACAGCAGGACCCGCTGAAACGTCAAAGCAGATAGTGGAAGCGAAATCATGAGATGTTAACATTGTGGTAGGGAAGGCCCGGTCTCCTACCCACAATAGAGGGGTAGGCCGAGCGAATATATCCCTCAGTGGGATGCTTATAGGGTCTGTGTAGCAGGACATATCTGCTTTCCCGAGATGGTAGTTCCCCACACAATCCATCCTGTATGCTGACAAATTAACTAAAGATGCTGTCCACTTTATCAAAATACGTGAATAAACCTCCACAATCGGACATTATTTTTGTGACACTTAATGTTTCTTCTTTGCATACCAACCTTCCTCAAAAGTATTGCACGTGTGAATAAACAGTTACGTACATCACAAGCAACATACATGAATCATGTTTTGTGTTATTGAACATCAAAATAACTTTCATTCCCAAATCAAATGAATTTCTACAGACATTAATTTCTCACCTAGCCTGGCAAACATGTTCATGTAAAGCTTAGAAGGGATCTTAGTTTTGAATCTCTTCAGCATGGCAAAAACCATCAGTTTCCCCTCTCGCTACATACATGACATTGTTATGATGTTGCATTATTCTGAAACAAGGTTATCACGGTTTGTGGGTTCTTTAAATTCAGTGCATCCCTTGATTAAATTCATAGCCCAAACACACTAACCAAGAACAACGTTTTGGGAACTGCCCTATGTAGAGTTCATGATGATTTAAAATGCTGTATGTTGAAAAAACCTACTACTAGAAATTAACTTCTAGCAGCATTATCATTCCATCCAGCAAGTTAAAACAGAGCTGTACCCTTTTCTCAGGTCTTACGTGTCTTCTGCATTTTATCAAAGGATCAACACTTTTAAATTGCTGCAACTGAACTGGAGAAATGCTTCCATGGCGCGGCTATCCCTGGGAAGGGAATAATCAAAGTTATTTAAAAGAAAGTATGATACCAGGTAATATGACTTGGGCATCATCTGTACGAAATCTTGTAAACCAAAACTGCATCATTTGTGTGCTAATTTTTTATCTTTTTTTTTGTTTATTTAAAAAATAATCGGTCTGAGGTAACTATTCCAAATGAACAGCGAAATTAAAGTAATTACTAAGTCGTCAATACGTTAACATTCACAGGTGTTATACAACCATCGTACATTCAATCAATTCTTTGTACGCTCCAAAGAGACTTTGCCTTGTCGATTTGGTCTAATTGTAGGAATTGTGTTAAAAGGAGTTCAATTCCACTAGTCAATAAGTGGTAAATAAATTCAACAAAGAAATGATGCCAGATTCTAGTGTGCATGAAAACAGTCCTCTGCGGTAAGACTTATTGAACATAAATCAGACAGACTAAATTCGGAAAAATCAACCATAGTGAGACATTTCAAGTTTACAAATCATAATATTGCTCAAATATACTTTAGAATATTAGATTGTACCACAGAGTCAATGCAGCAGCAACTGTGAAAAGTTGCTTAAGCAACAAGAAATATATTTAGATCTACTTCCTACAGTCAGATGTCCCACAGGACCTGAACGAGTACATCGACTAGAACTTCATTTCGTAATGCACGGTCATTTAATAACTGTCTGACAACACTGCAACTGTCACTCCAAGTAACAAGATAAATCGAGAGGCAGCGCCTGTTCTTTATGTTTGCAAGACCACAAGACCTCCAGGTGCCATCTCACACCTCAGTCACTTATTCCCGGAGCCGGTGAGAGTGTATTAGCTTCTCCATCAGTTTCCCTCACCATACAGAGGCGCACTATTCAGTCTCTGAGATTGCTAGGGACTTTATAATGTGGATTGGTCTGTTCATACCATTAACACAGTGTTTCTATAGGAGTGAAATCATTTAGACACGTTGGGCCTGATCCACAGATGCGTTTTTTATAATGGCGGCACAATCCCACTGGAAAATGCTCTGTGAATCAGGCCCTTTATTTAGACACCTCATAGCCTCTTTATGTTGTTTTATTCCAGGCCACTTCATTAAGGAATTGTTATCCTGGCATGTGTTGTGGAAGCACAATTCAAAAGCATGTTTTATGTATCGCTGTTGCAGGAAGCAAATAAAAATTCTTGAAACATGAAAAGGATGCCATCTCTTTGTTAATAGCGTACTTGCAGAGAAATGGAGTTCATGACTCTGTATAATAGTCACCCTAAAACAAAAGATGGATAAATATGAATCTGTGACCAATTTCTTACATACACAGTTATCTCAAGAGGCTGAATTGACAACGCGATGGCAAGAGCGGCTAAGTGATCTCGCCACACGTCATCACTGCCAAAACCACACTCTATCAGATGGTCTGCTCAAAGCAGTAAAGTGGATGCGGCATTCAACTTTAATGATGGGCTCAAATCTGGAGTCAGTGAAGGTCTTACCAACGTCAGTAGTCGACACCAATAAAATGACTTCTTCTAAATCAATTAATTCTGCAGCAGACCACAAGATATCACATGATCGGACAAAAAAATCACAACCAACCTACGTTTCTCCTGTGATTGAGGTCCCAGATAAAGACATTCTTGGTCCAGTTGACCAGGTTGGAACAATAAATTTGGATGCAGATACTCAGGACGCTCCATCTACCCTATATCGATGCAACAAATAAAATGCCAAGCTCCAAGTGCCACTTCCTCGAAACCATCAGCTTCCTTTGGTATATTCGAGGGTTCTGCAAAATCGATAATGGTAGTCTCTAAGCTGACACAAAAAACATCATCTACAAAAGTGTTGCACGATGTACCTTCAGCAAGAACGAAAGATTCTAAAAATCGACAACAGAAAATGAAGCAAAGAAAGTACATCAGAAATGTCATGCCTTTGACTAAGCTAGGCTTAATTTCTCGACCAGAGTCTCCAAATCCTCATGATCAACAAAGTGCCTCCTCTGAACAAAACTTGACAACGAAGCATCCAAATATTATGGTCCCTGCAAAAAAAGACAATCTCTCGAATCAGACCAGGAAAGCATTGCGAGCAAATTGTCGGGATCGGAGATTGACCTTTGTGATCTTTCGACATACTCAGATGAAGCTCCTATTGATAAACCATGTGTCCAGTCTCATGCGATTCCTAAAGCTTCTGGTGCTGGGCCTCTGTTAAAATCCAAACCAGAAGAACAGTGGGACAAGAATTTGGACTGCAGGATGAAGGAGTCTGAACAAGGATCAAGAATGCCTGTACAATTGAACCCTAAGCACACAAGATTTCACTCACACAATCAATCTCGTTATATCTCACGAGTTCAATCTTCTTCCAGTTCTGGTTCAGGCAACTTGAACTGTAAATTGAGACTACAAAACCTGCATCACGAAGATTGCGACCTAAATTTGAATCGCAACAACATGATGAAACTCTTTACTTGCATTCCTTCGCTCTGCACAATCAGGTCTGAAGACATTTGAATCGTGGAGTACGTTACTGAGAAATGCTGTGATCAAGTTCTATTACATATAACTTCAGCATCAGTCAGGAATACCATTATGAATGCCGCAGAAGACTTGTTAGTCTCCGGGTTTGACATATCTGTTGAACCATTGTGTTCTGGGTCTAACACCTCTATAACAAGACCAAGGAGCAGTTTTCAAGGAAGTCAAGAACAAAGATGTGCTGATCTATGTAAAGCACTATCAATCCCGAACAATACAAGACAAAATTCTATTCATGCGTTAAAAAGTGCCAACTGCCAAGTTACAGCAAATCGGTGTTAGCCACCAGTGACTGTATCTGAATGCAAACGTGAATTTATATCTTGGAATACCAGGGGATTCACCCATCTATTCCACAACTGTGTCCTCAAACTGGAAAAAGTATTCATCATCTGCCTCCAGGAGACATGGCTAAGCGACCCCCCAATTAGAGATGGCTATGTAACTTTACTAAATCCAGCCATTAAATGTGCGATAGGGCGACCGTCTTCTGGTTTATTGATGTTGATTAAAATAAATCTGTGGTGGAGCCTTGTGGACTAATTTCATCCGAACCCATTTGTTCAAGGAGCTCTGCTACAAACTGCTGATGGAAGCTGCTCCGCATGGAAACATTTGCTTATTTTAAATGGATATTGGAACCCAAATAAAATAAGTACAAGGTCTTTCATAAATACGATCACACTACTTATTGACAAGGCCCTTTTGAATTACAAGAACCTATCAATCATATGTACCGGAGACTTAAACTGTACATGGTTCAAATATAACTCTGTCTCTGAAAACTACAAATGACTACCAGACGATGAGTTATCTACACGAGGACACCAGTGAAGTCTTGCTCTTGGCAATCGCAATTGCAATATGGTGAATGGAAAAGTACCAGGTGACCAACCACCTCACTCAACCTGGTCAAACCATAAAGCTCACTCAATAATTGACTATTTCTGAGTCTCTCATAATCTATTTGAAGGCGAGATGACCTTGGTAACAACTGACATGCCTTCCAGTGATCATAAACTTCTTTGTCTAACTTACATAGTGGAATGGCCCACTGAATGCAAGTTATACAAAACTCCAATTTCTGTCAACGCGGATGGAAACCGTCTCCGGATTGGAGGCCCCAGATCGAGAAAATAAGTCAAAAATTCCTTCATGACAGAGCCATGTCAGTGAACTATGCTTCTTTATTATATGACTTTGTAACAGTAAAAGCCTTAGACCGCAAAATGGGTACAAAGCACAACCATCTATCATCTACGACACTGTTGCAAGCAAAACAGGTCATGAGACGCGACATTCGTGCCTTGAAAAAATCAGGACACACGGCTAGCAGCAACCTGATAGTCCAAAATAAAATCTGCTTGCGCCGTCAAGTATATCGAAACTGGTTAAAATCCCAAAAATCAATAATCAAGCAAGAAAAAGCAGAGTTCTTAATCAAGGAACTGGTAACAAAGAACTCCCGTGAAATCTGGCCAATTTTGAATACAGGAAATGTGCGTCACTCTTCCACACTGTCAAATGTAATCGACGCTCGAAAATGGGAACAGCATTTCGCAAACATCTTTAGTAATCCATTTTCGGACTCATCAATAGTCCTGAAATCCAAGCTGTCTTCATGGGATCTACACATAAACAAAGAAGACATTGAGGTATCAATCCGGGCTCTAAGAAGATCACATGCCGCCGGCCCAGATTTAATAACAAATATGATGCTAAAGGAAAACGCGGCGCAATGGGCAACCTTTATTGAATCGTTGTTCTTGCGACTGTCTGCCTCAACGTCGATCGCAGACTCCTGGCGAGAAGCAATCATCGTGCCAATATATAAAAAGGGCAATCGGGCTGATCCAACCAACTATCGCCCGATTGCTCTGTTGGACACCATAGGGAAAATGTTCGCCTCTTTCCTGCGCCAAAAGTTAGCAGCATGGGCTATGTCCGAGCATATTTCTGACATCAGACAAACTGGATTTACCAGAGTTGTTGGCGTGGAAGTCAATTTATTATTATTAAATATACTAAAACTTGAAACCCTCAAAGCAAAGACGCATCTTTACCTAGCTTTTATTGATCTGCGGGGAGCCTTTGACAGTATCAATCGTGGCAAATTGTGGCAAAAATTGAATAACTGGAACTGTCCTCGTAATCTAGTTGAACTCATAATAGCTTTACACTCACAAACTGTTGGTCGCATTAGATTGAACAACCAAGGAGTATTATCCAGGCAAATATCCACGAGTAAATGAGTGAAACAAGGGTGTCCGTTGGCAGCTGAACTCTTTAAATTGTTGATTTCTGACCTACCAGATTTTTGAAGAAATGTTCGATGTTTTCCTCCAAAACTAAATCACAATGAAATCGTATGTATTGGTTTTGCTGATGATGTGGTCCTTTTGAACAGTTAACAAATCTGCAGGAGTACTTGAACATCAACGACTTGGCATTGAACATCAAAAAGACAAAGATTGTCATCATTGGCCAACGAGAATCCAGAAAACGGAAAGCCTTCACGTGGAGAGTTGACGGGAAGCATCTAGGAGTAGTCAACTCAATCAGATACCTGGTGGGTATTACTTTTAATAAATCTCTACATGAACACCACTGGAAACTAGAAATGGAAAATCGAATGATTCAATTCACCATTCAAGCTCAACTGTTGAATAAAAACTACGGCAAATTTACTCTTGCACCTGTTTTAACCTTCCATGCTCAAAAGGTTGTTCCAGCAATCACCTTTGGATCAGAATCTGGGTGGAATATCGACATCCTGTTCTGGCAGAAGCTGGAAGGGATTTTTCGCCGGCGTATCCTGAGGTTGCCTTCATACACATCGATGACCCAGGTAAGATATGAACTGTCATTGAATTCACTACATACTTGTGTAATTTGGAAATTGTTAATGGCACTGCACAAGATGAGTTTGACCCCTGCGGCTCCAGCATTCCAAATCTTTCGTCCGAGTCCAGGACCGGGAACATCGAAGCTCTTAGAACGACCTGATTACCCGTCCACAAGTCGTAAAAAAGAAGTTTGAACTTTGGTGCTGGATCCAGAACAACGACCATTGACAACAAATGTCAACCACTTTCGACTAAGGAATTGGAGCTCATAAGTTAAATGTGCCAAGTTTGTACCTAACAAACTGCCCTTCCCGTCACCATTGTGATCAATTTCTGAGACTTCGCCTAAACGCCTTAAAAACAAAAGAGATGCTGTGGCGTTGACACATAAATGAAGGAAACAATAAATTGTGTCGCTTCTGCAACAGTGAAATTGAAACATCTGAACATCTCTTCACCAAGTGCAAGCAGATCGTATCAAAACGGATGCAGCACTTAGACGAATTTATTCCTGCTGCTGCAACCAATCGAGATTGGTGGTCCTATGCTAGTTCCAGGCACTGTATCAAATTGAGCTGCGCTGTAGTAGGCTTCATAGACTCATTATGCTGACTGTCTAATGACCTGTGCCCATGTGGCCTGGTAGCCCCTTTTAAATAACCAACTGTATACAGAACTCTTGTGATTAATGAATTAACGGAGTTGTAAGTTGTAACAAAAGCTTGAAGTTCTAGTGTTAGCATTGGGTCTCATCACGCTGAGGTTTCAAATAAAAAGAAAAAAAAACTCTGTATAACGAATATTCAATGTATGGTATCACCGTTCCCATGACCTTTAGGAACATTCTCCAGAACCAGCCATAATAATTACAGACAATGAGTGTGGCTGGGCATTCGGCTCTTGACTCCTCAGTGCTCTTGTGTGCCACTGAACATAATTAAGTTGCATCATATCTGGAGTGGCACCAGCAGTACTGCCACTTTCTCCCATCTACCACAGTGCCCGGTGAAACAGTCTGACACTGATGCAGCAGAGTGTGGAAACCAAATACAAGTGCTCCATCCACAAACCTTTCTTAGGCAAGGGTCCACGATGCAGACCATTGAAGCACAAGAAACAGGGCAGGATTAGGCATACTATTATAGAGGCCATTGCCTAAAAAAATAGGAGATTATTTATTAGCATTTTTAAAGCACTCACACAGTGCGGTGGAATCGAGGCACTGTTACAGGAATGTGTCTTAGTTGTGTATTTATTACACAATTAATACCCAGAGGTTTCTAAGCGCAGAGCCGGGGATCGAGCCTGTGGTACTTCGTGTAGTTTTGTTTCCAAGGCAAGCACGCTGCTGCTGAGCTGCCCTCCCATCTGCTGGGGGACCCTCTTGTGTAGTCAGTCCTTCAGGGCACGGTCAAATCACCTTATAGGACTCGAAAACTGAGGTCACAAGAAAATCCTGTAGTCAGAAAAATGAAGAAAGTGAGGAACCTAGTTTCTTGACCCAATCCAGACGTATTTCTAATCTGGGCTCACACATAATGTGGTTGATAAGGTAAAGGAAATAGAACTGGGGTAAAGGGATGGGAGGTAAGGCCGAGGTCGAAGTCAGGCACGGAAGTGGAACAGCCCCATTTTGGAAAAGCAAAACAATGTTAAAATTACAAAAAGAAAACACAGCAATGTTGCTTCTTTTCAGGGAGACACTAAACCAGCCGGGTTTCAAAACTGACAAGTGGTGCTTCAGAAAAGCCCCCGCAGTAGAACACGCATCAGTGAGACCAGCAACTTCCTCTGTCAAGGGACTGTGCCCCCACCACTAGAAAAATAGAAAAATGGGATCGTGCCTTATGCACAGGGGGAATCGTCTAGCAAATGCAGGGATCCGAAGCCCGGACCTTTCTATGCATTGAAACGCCGGGTGATCAGCTGCCACTCACTGTGTGATTCATCGAAATCCACTTGGAGAGTTCATATTTTTAAAGTGGCGTTTAAATAAGCCATTTTCGGGTCCAGCAGAGTCCACACAATGCTCATGTTCTTATCAGCCCAAGTCAAGAAGGCACACGTATTACTCTAAGCCCGCCCAGCCCCTGGTTACACAGGCACTCTGCATCCCACTTCAATCCATCTCGGCACATATCTAGCCAGTCCCATACATTAGAGCGGCCCCTTCCCAAGGTAGCAGGTGCTGCCTTTGAGTGCTTTGCATAAACCCTCACAATCCAATTAAATGTGATTGAGCTCTGGGATTACAAACTCCCTGCAGATGAATACCCATATTATATTTCAATATTGAGTTAATCTTTTACAACATAAAGCATATTTTCCATTGTACGTATTATATGGTCATCGTTCATTTTTATGGTGTAATCTCATCTTGATTTTAGAGAGATGTAATAAACATCACAGCTTGCAATAAAACGCGAACAGTAAAAAGTAACTAAATCGAATAAAATACATAACGCTAAACATATCAGGAAAAGTGACTTGAAAAATAGTGCTTTGTGCAGGCTTTTAGGAGCATTCTTGGCATTTCGTATATCTAGTTGTCATGAGTTCCGTGGGCATTGCCTTTTTCCAGAAGACCGGACCACAAAGGATTGGACTGAGAGCCTTTCAATGGTTGCATTCCTCTTTTCTTCTGCCTCCGCTCCCTCTCTCCCCTGCTGATCTGTTCATTCTTGGCACCGTGCACCTGGACACCCTCTGTCCTCCGGGCTCAGGTACCTGCTCACCCTGCCACCCTCCCACACTGCCTCCGAGCCACCCCTTGCACTGGGGTCTGTATCTGTACCCATACAGCCCCCCCCTTTTTTTCTTCCTGCACTTATCAGACCTACCCTGTCTGCTGCCTTAAACCTAGCACTTGCAAATTGCTGATTGTACTACCACTGTTTGTTGCCTTTATTATTTATTTATTTATTATTATTTATCTGTTTCTCCTTTGCTTCGCACTTTCCACTTCTCCCCCTTCCATGCACTTTCCCCCCCCCTCTGCCATGCACTTGCACGTTCTCAATGTCACTGGGCCTAGTAAGATTGTTGTTTTGTTCTCCAGTGTTCCCCTCCCTTGCCGCGCTCTGAAACACTTTTGTACGAGCGCGATAAAAATAAAATATCAATATCAATTACATTCATACAATCCGGAGGAGTGTTATGTAATCTAATATCATTTGTAAGGCGTAAGTCGGGGGCCAGAGCCATCTAGGGGTTCTACGTTCATTCTTCGCCGGAAAATATTTTGCTGAAAAAAAGCATCACATTTTTTTTTATTTGGGGAGTTCCCCCCCAAGCCCCTATTCCCTATTATTTATCCCTATACACATCCCCACCCTACCCCTTATATGCCCTGCCACCCGCGCCCCATATTTTTCGATGTTTTTCTCAGCAAAACTCTTTTTGCCAAAAAGTGCCACCTAAAAAATGGGGGATTAATGAACGTGGTACCGCTAAGAAAGAGTGCTGCAAGCACCAAAACTCTATTCATCACCTTGGTTCTTTATCAGTTTCTGTGAAGTTCAAATTTGCAAAGTCATTCTTTTATTTTGCTTCATCCTTTTACTGCCGCAGACGGACATCTTTCGCAAAAGGAAACCATATTGTATTTTTCCATATGCCCAAGGCAACAACGGGTTAATTTTGAATTTTTTCCGGTTGCTAAAAGAATCATTTCTCCTGTCCAGGAGAGGATGTCAACAGTCTTGAAAAGATGTTAAAAGAAATAACATGGGCAGCCCACACGCGGCAGGAAGGTTTAGCAACCAAATGAGCAGAGCATTTGCCACGTTAAATATTAACAAAACGAGCCATGCAGGCGGTATGAATACCTTCTAGAAAGGTTTCTCTGAGTTTGGCAGTGATTTATTTTAGCCGGGACCCGATTTCAAAATCCCAAAATCGGTTCCCGGCGCAACTCAACCCTGCACGAATGGTGGCATGAAATGCTTTTCACTCCCCCATTTCCTCCCCGTTCATCTCCCCGGCACTCTCCTCCAATGAGAGGGGTGTGCCTGTGAGCACACCTCCTCCCCGCCCCGCAACAGGCCAGCGACATAGAGGTAGGACTAAAGTTGTATTTGTATTTACTTTAGTCCTACTTCTATTTCTTTAACCTGTCCCGTTTTTTTGTTTTTATCTGGTAACCAGTGGTCGAAGTGTACGAAAAGAAGTAGTGGAACTATGTTCCCAACTGGGTTGCACCGCTCTCCACAAACCCCATCACCACGCACCCTCGCACACACAATACAAATCCCAAAACACATGCACCTGCTGTGTAGGGGAACGCTCAGTACAGTGCACTGAAAGTGAAATTTTCGACTTCTTTCTACACTTTTATTTTAAAATGAAACCATTCCGGAACAGTTTATTTTTAAAATAAAAGTATAGGAACTGTAAAACTTAATTAGAAGAAGTAGAGGTGCACCGCTCCCGACCGCTCCCGCCCACTTCGACCACTGCTGGTCACCCTATTCATGGGTTGCTGCTTGTGTTTTAGTGCTAGCCAGCCACCTCTGCAGCAGTGCTCCTATAAGAAGAGGCCAGGAAGGCTTCTTCCACGAAGTGATGGCAGAAGCAAGTAGAAGCCCTTTGTGCAAGGCCTATCAACCTGCATTTCTTCAGGGCTGAGGGAAAATCATTATTAGCAGTCCCAAGACAATGGGTACAATGCCAGACTACTGTGTCACCACGCAGAAATAACTTCAACACCTGGAGACTGCCCCTAGATGGTAGCGGTGTGCAGTATAAATCAACATAACATAACATAACAAGGTAACACATTTATTTAGTGTCTCTTCCTACATCTGTGTTGTTAAACTGGGAAGACCTGGAACCCCCTTGGTAATCAATCATTACCCTTAAGGTGAGTGGTAGAGTAGCCTCGGGGGCTGGGGTCACCACACAAATAGTGATCCTGGGTCAGGGGTGGCATGAAGATAGTCTCCTGGCTACCCTCACCATGCCACATGCTTGGCGCAGGGGATTTTTGCATGTACAACACACTATGCCCAGGCCCTTTAAGAAACGGTGTGCATAGTGCTACAGAAAGTACCGGCAAAACAGAGTGGTCAGCGGTCCCCTTTAATACAGGAACATCGGTTGCAAACATGTTTACCTTGCATTGGCATACTACCCCATAGCTCTAACAGTAATTAAGCCATGTTCTCCCCTGATCAAGGCTGGTGGGATGTATAGGCAGTAGATAGATAAAATCCAGGGAGGGTATGATGAGGTTTGGAAAACTGTGTGTATGGAGGCTGGAATGTTCTTCTGTGTTTTTCTTCTCCACTTGCTGCTCTCCCACCAGTGGAACTACCCACTCCCTGATGTGTTTTTGCTCATGTGTTGGACTACAGCAAATCAAATGTTGATGGTTGGAAGGTTTCGAATCAATCATAACAACTGGCCAGCTCTGGGCAACCGTCCAGACCATTGTTCTTCACCTGCCAAGCCATTACAGAATGGGAAAGCCTATATGCAAATCAGGGTTGCCCCCCACCCCCATACAGTTACAATTGCTTCTCAACTCTTGAAAAGGTCTCATTCACTAACACAATCACATTGAAGATGGATTCGAAGAGTAGAATGCAGCTATCTCCTGACTCCAGATGGACCATGTTAATTGGCAAGAGTGACAGCAGTATTGGAGGAAACCACCGACCATAGGCCTCATTCCAAATTTGGCAGTATTTTGGTCATACATCACCCGAAATACCACCAAATGGAAATACTGTTAATGCCACATGACCCCGTGGATTTATCACAGGAGTACAACTGGTGGTAGGCAGTGTAAGTTCCCATTTTTTGGAGTCCATAGGACTTCATTGGGGATTTTTGCCAGAATTACCACCGTTACTGAGTGGTAATTTCGGCAATTTTTTGGGGACAATGGAGGATTTATCTCCAGCATCAAGCTTTTGGAGAAAAAGTGCAGACTTGACCTCCAGCTTAAGGTAAACTTTTCCACTTTTCCTACAAAAATCAGATGAATTACTACTCAGTAATTCCAGCAAACTTGTAATTTGGCGGTGCTGGAAAAAGTGGTGGAATAAGTATGAGCAACACATCCATGTCCATTTCAGATATCCAGTGCCCACAGCACCCATGGACCCAATCCCCACACACTTACTTTGTTGGAGATTGTTTTAAATCTACAGACACAATAAGAATAGAAATGGAAATCTGTATCTATACCTATTTTAATTAAGCATAATGCCTCACAATGTAAATATTTGTACCACAATATTTCCTTTTTCTTTTTGCAAAATTTGGAATTCAATGTTGCAGTATCCACAGGACCTTAGAAATGGCCAAGATAGTGTTCAGCACACAAAAAAATGGTTATTACATAAAAGGGAGTAAAGCAACCTGCTTCCTTACTGTGAAACTTCGAAAGCTACCGGCTCGAAACTCTATCACGTAATTGAAGAATGAGTTACGAAGGCTCAGAGGGGAGAACCAGATCAACTTAAAATAATAGCATCATACTATAAATAAGTCATAAAAAGGAGGTCACTAGACCCGGACAAACAAAAATAATTCTTGGGTACAGTGGTGCACTGCAAGTTCCAGGAACGCAGATAAGGACTTGCTAGAAAAAGCTATTTCTCCTCAGGAGGTAGGGAGGGTGATTGATGCCTTACCACGGAATAAGGCCCCATGCACAAATGCATTTAGGAACAGCAACTACAAGGTCTATAAAACAGCACTGATGAACCTGTTAGCCAAGTTATTCAGGGATCGAGATAATGATTTGTCGAGCAGGATCTTAAAGCAGCTCCTGGGTCAAAATTAGCTCCTTATAGCTGTAGGTGTGAAGCTCATCAGACTGTACTAACTCAGAAGCAGGAGCTGGTGCCCAGCTCGTGGAGATTTCTAACCCTGCTATTCAACACAATAAACTTGGTAGGAGCGGCCCACAAACGATGGAAATGTCAATTACCATGCTAGTATTAAGGTCAGGTTAGGACACATCAGAATGTGCAGCATATTGACCTAGATCTCTTTTCATTGGTGATGCTAAAATATATGCAAAGATTTAGCAACCCGTCTGATGCACATAGTCCCTAGAATAGTTCACCCGGATCAAACAGGTTTCATCCTGGAGCATAGTGCAAATGACAATAGTAAAAGGATAATAAACTTATTTAATGGGGAGAACTGGCCAGAAATGTGCATTGCTGGAATTAGATATCCAGCGGGCATTTGATATCTTATATTGGACATATACAGAACTGGCTGTATGACCCTATGGTTTTAGATCGAAGTTTACCAAAACAGTATTAGCAAATTACAAAACCTGATAATGAGAATTTATGTTAGTAGGAAATTGACAGTTCCTATTCAGATTTGAAGAGGAATGAGGCAGGGCTGCGCACTATCCTCCCTTGTCTTTGCCCTGGTGTAGAACCCCTGGCCTGCCTAATACAGAATAATGATAGGAGAATGGGGGTCTTGCGCAGGGCAGTAACGTAAAATAGTGTTGCATGTGGGGGACCCGAGATCTTCCCTATCGGCAATCCTGAAGGATCTTCACTGGTTTGGTAAGGTTTTGGGATTCACTATGAATTATGGGAAATCTAAGGTTCTCAACATCACGGAGGACCCAAAAGTGGCAGAGAAGCTCAAGAGGGTATCCCCTATCATATGCATGGAAGAGAAGGTGGATTATTTAAGAGTAAACATAACTTCAAAATATGAAGGATTATAAATAGCCAATGTCCCAGAATTCTGGGATACTGCCGGTACAAATATGAGGCGCTGAGCTCTGCAAGAATTATCCTGGTTTTCTGGGATCACAGCTGTTAAAATGACCCTGTTGTCCAGATTGCTATATATATTTAGAGCCTTGTCTATAGTCATCCCATTTAAAAAGATTAAACTGCTGCAGGGGAGATCTTCTCATTCATATGGACTAAAAAGCAGCCTAGGATACAGCGATCCATACTAACGCGACCCCCAATTTTGGGCGGACTGAGTCCCAGATGTAGGGAGATATCTAATGGCAGCGCAAATTGCACCCATGATTAAGCGGGTGCTGAGCCCTGGATGTAAGAAATGGAAGAATGTGAAGCAAAGGAGGATACCTACTGCCCTCAACGAAATGTGCATTGCTACCGGGTCTGGGTACTGAGACTAGAGGGGATTATATTGGGTCTTGGACAGCTATCACCAATAACTGATAATCCAGAATACACCCAGGGATGGCCAAGAATTATTATGATGGATGGGAAAGAAATCGATTGCTCACCCTGGCTGACATTTATGCAGAGGGAAGACCCCTGATGTCTGTAGAATGTAAAGAGAGGTTTACAATAGGGACACTGGATATCTCATAGGGACGTGATCCAAGTTGGTTCCAGGAATCTGGGAGTCTTAGAATAGGCAATAAGGGATGGTTCAATAAGGGGAAAGAACTCTAAATTGTACAAACCAACAAATAGGGGATCACTGAGGACAATGCCTATCTAATGCCTAAACAAGGAACCACAACTGTTGGCTTTTCCAATGCTTTTTATTAACAGGTATTCATTGGATGGAACAGATGCAAGGACACACATATTGATTATAAATTGAGTGCCTGAAGGCACACTTGGTTGCCATATGTGTATTACAGAAGTAGCTGGTCTATAAATGCAAATATGCCCTTAGCTAGCAAAAGACTGCTAAAAATGACATAGTCTACCCCTAAAAAGAAGCACAGAGCTAACTCGAAGGGAATCCTGGGGGGCAGTGGGGGGGGGGTGAGTTCCTTTTTTTAAAAATGCACTTCCCATGTTAATAGTTGCAGCTTATAGTCAGTGCTTAAAGTGCCACTTAATTGGCAACGTCTGATTCCAGAGCTCTCAATTATCAGAGGGCCATGTGAGAAGGCCATCCAGTCCTGTTGCTTCTCCTTTGGAACCTGGGACTTGCAGTTTTTTCTTTTCCATTTGATATTCAGGAAAACTGCAAGTCCCAGAATTCCAAGCGAAAATAGGATGGTGTTCTTACATCTCACATGGCCATGGGAAACTTGAAAGCGCTGTTATTCTGGTCTCTATGCCATTTTAAGAGTTACACATTTCAGATTGGACGGCAATATTAGTGAGCTGAAACATACTTCAAGAAATGAGTTTCCAATGGTTAGGCTGGTATATTGTGATTTGCCCATAGCCCTTTTCTCCTCCACTCCCCCCTTCCCCCCATTCCACTAAACAGGGCCAACGGAAAATAAAAAGTGTTGCTGTACATGTTTCAGGAAAGATTATGGGAAATGCAACGATGTGTCAGTTGGGGTTCATAGTAGAGGTTACTGGTTAGATTAGGGAGCTTTACAATGCTCCGCTTGTGGTCTTCATAGTAAATGGCCAAGCTACTAATTCTGCACACAGCGAGGCAGTAGGATACGGTGCCGTCTGGGCCTGACACTGTATGCCAGTGCAAAAATGTAAAATATCAATCAAACACCATGATTTAAGTAGGCGGCTGGAGCATACCTCAAGCCCATAACAGAGCCAGTGATGATGTGGTTAACTACCTATTGTTCCTATAAACCTGTTCACCTATTCTATATGTTTGATGCCAAACATACACGCTCAAACTATCACAAAACATAAATTTTCCCCTTCTTTTTTTAATTTTTTTATTTGCATTTGGTTAAGAGAAAACCTTTTACAAAATGTATGTACTTCATTTCATCAATAATTAAAACATGCAATCATTATGCCTATTTATACACACAAAATTAAGCTCATTTAACAAAACAAAATGGCAAAGTTTCCCCTTTTCCTTCTATGACAACATAGCAAAACTCTATATAGATCATTCAAATGGCCAGAAGGAAACCTAGGGGAGTGGCAAACCTTAGCCTATTTGATAAACCTCGAAGGCTGCAAACTTCCTCATAGTTAATCATCATTCTAAATTACTAGCTTCTTAGTCCCAAGTCTTTACAACATTCTTACTGGACAGGATGTTATATCTTTCTAACACATGTACCACTGCTACCGTCAGGGCAGTGGTTTCCCCTTCTAAATCTGTGGTATTTCCCTGTCTTTTCCATCATCTCACTACTCCTTTTCCTCTATAGACGTACATCTGGATACCCCTCAATACGAGTACAAAACACCTACCTCTGGAACAGCCAGACACTCCGACACCACTACGCTGGTGATCAGGTGCAGTATAAAGGCCATGTCACAAAACATAGCGGGTGCGGTTAAACTTGTCTCCCCCTTTAACTTCCTCTACTGTTCTTCGATATTCTCTTGCAGACTAAGGTGTGGATGTCCCTGGTGTTCTCACATTACACAACTCCCCGGACAAGACTCCGTGCTCTTAGACTCTATGGTGAAATATAAGAGTAAAACACCACAAACTAAATGGCGTACCAAACATCTATGACATTAACTTTTTTCTGTTCTCTTACTCAGCCCCCACCTCATTCTCCTACAGCGCCAAGATAGCTAAAAGACTTGGTGATACTAAATAAGCCACATAACAGTATGTCCTTATATTCCGTTTGTGTAAATGCCTTCCTACTCCTCCCCTCTGCATGTTGAACTGTCTGGCCACATGACAAGTTGAAAGTTAAACATCCTCACCTTTGCAGTACAAAGGAACTATTCGTTTGTCTTACTTATGGACAAGACATAGCATCTTGAAATAAAAACTGTTAACCTCTGCTAATGTGTTGGAGGCAAATATTGTGTTTCATGTGTGGGTATATATGTGTTTGGGGGTATTTAAACCTCTGTCTGTTTTCTCATTCCACCAAATAAGCAAAAGACTGGGATCTTGCCCTGGGCTGGCTCCCTAAGGAAATCTCTCAAAGGAAAGTGGTTTTTGGAAATATTTGAAGCTAATGAACTAAAATTCACTTGTTCTTGTTCGAAAAAATGCCTATGCTGAGGGGTCAGTGTTTGCACACATAAAAATGGGCTTCCTCAGGTTTAGTATATTCTGCCTTAGTTTTGAAAGGTATTTTGAAAGATTTACTTGGCTAGTTACTGCCCAAATACGTAGTTATCCAGATGCTGGCAAAAAACCCAGGTCTGGTCATAAACTTTAGAGGGTTTTCATTTATATTTTGACAAAAAAGGTGAAAAATGAATTAGGGAGAAAGGGCACGGGTGTTTGCTAAGGATCTGGAAGCTCGGGGGTCTGTCTTTGCCGTCTGCTGCTAGGCCCCGCCACCCTGCAGGACTTATGGTATGGCTGTCAGGGTGGAAGCCCGCGGGAGAAAGGGTGCGTGTGTTTGCTGAGGACTGGGAGCTTGGGAGTCGGTCTTTGCCGTCTGCTGTTTTGCCCCACCCCGCTGCAGGACCTATGGTGCAGTTGTAGCCCGCAAGGTTGGAAGCCTGCAGTAGAAACGGCGCTGGTGTTTGCTGAGGACCTGGGAGCTCAGCAGTCTGTCTTTGCCGTCTGCTGTTCGGCCCCGCCCCCATGCAGGACTTATGGTGCGGCTGTAGCCCGCAAGGGTGGAAGCCTGCGGGAGAAAGGGCGTGGGTGTTTGCTGAGGACCTGGGAGCTCGGGAGTCTGTCTTTGCCGTCTACTGTTTGGCCATGTCCCCCTGCAGGACTTATGGTGCAGCTGTAGCCCACGAGGGTGGAAGCCTGCGGGAGAAAGGGTGCATGTGTTTGCTGAGGACCTGGGAGCTCGGGGGTCTGTCTTTGCTGTCTACTGTTTGGCCCCGCCCCCTGCAGGACCTATGGTGCGGCTGTAGCCCGCAAGGGTGGAAGCCAGCGGGAGAAAGGGCTCGGGTGTTTGCTGAGGACCTGGGAGCTCAGGAGTCTGTCTTTGCTGTCTACTGTTTGGCCATGTCCCCCTGCAGGACTTATGGTGCAGCTGTAGCCCGCAAGGGTGGAAGCCCATGGAAGAAAGGGTGCGGTTGTTTGCTCCTGCCTAGGTGTTCGCGCCCAGCTGGCGTGGAGCACCCAACACCCTGCATCAGGTCCCAAACCCCGGCACAAGGACCAGCGTTGAAGTCCACTGTCCTTTGCATTGTTGTGTAAGCGGTGAGGCAAGATTCTCTTTTTCTTTTGGAGTTTGACCCCCAAAGCCTCCCTGGTTGCAAGATGGTTGGCCTCCCACGGGTGCTAGTTTTGGTGTCTGTGGTGTCACGGAAGGGGGGACCTCTCATCCCCTTTTACACCCCTCCACCGTTCCAAATTTATCCTTCTATCGAGCATAAAAGGCCCTTTGGCCCCTGTGGAGCACCGAAAACCGATTATGGGGAGAAGACTAGGGGGGGGGGGGCATGCCACACAAGGCACCAGGGCTCACACTGGGAACAGAAGCCTGTACTTGGAGTTCACATGTGAATGGAGTGCCCGCCCGACCTTTTATGCCCAGCAGCCATGGCCAAAGGGGAGATGTCGGTGAACCTACATCCAAACTGCCCTGCACCCTTCTACCCTGCATTTACAGCCCCACAGCTCTACTACGGTCCTCTGGGATCACTTGTGGGTTTGTTTCATTTCCTCGCTTTATTTCCACCAAGCCAAGCCCATTTTTGGATAACCATGTGACCTCCGTTAACCTCTTAACCCCTGGAGGGGGCCTTGACTGTGTAGCTACCGCCTTTCTTCTGGATACTCTGGCAAATGGATGTGAGAGGATTTCATTGGGCATTTCCAAGCTGCCTAGAGGGCATGTTTTATTGGCCCCACCTTTGTTCTCATCCCAGGGGCTGGAACCTCCCCATCCACCCTCTAGTCTGAACCCTGTCATATCATTCCTGCAGTTGACAGTGGCTCTTCCTGAAGCCCACCCAATATCTGCTTCTGCTCCTCTGGCTCTGGACCTCAGGGGGATGGGCCATGTTGGCCTGGGCGAGAGAGCAGAACCTAGCCCCCTTCCTGCAATGGGAGAGAGTCCACGTCTGATGCCCCTATTGGAGTTAGCTCCTTTTTACTGCTCAGCCCTCTCTGGGCTCCTGACCCCCCCTCAATAGGAGCCAAGTGTTCACCAGCCCCACTTTCTACTGTGTGTGTTGTTCTGCCTAGCTCTCCTTGTCAACTCCTGCTCTCCAAGCTGGCGGAGATTAAAAACCTTTTACTGGTTCTAACCAAGGAGGTGCTGGAGATCAGGGGGCAGGGTGGTGTGGGGAGGAGAGGAGAGGCCTCAGCGGGGACAGGGCCCGGGGTCTGAACCCAGTCTCAAATAAAGGGTATTGCTCGTACCCCTGCCTGCCCCCTTCCCTCGTGGATAAGATCCCTCATTCTAAAAGGATCCAATCAGGGGTGGCCCATCCCCCAGTGCCACCCCCACGGAGGGAGCCTAATGGGATCACAGCCATCGAGCCACCACCGATACAGAATTCTGCTGGGAGAGTCCAGCGTAACATGCGCTCTGTGGGGAGGAGGGCTGGTGTGTTAATCCTCGGGCGGGGGAGGTCTACGCCCGGGCACCATATCTGTGAAGGCTGCAGCAGCTCCACCGTGTCCCTTGAGGGAGTCCCTAAATTATCCACGGATAAAAGAGAGGCAAGGGACGCCCTGTGGAACAAATGTCTTCACTGGTTACGGGCTGTAGGGGAGTGTCAGTTTGTGTCAACTGGCTCCTTACTATAGTGCACAAGACTGTCCAAATTTGCAGCTAAAACAGACATTGTCAGACTGGTTTTTGGGGACGCACATTTGGCAAGGGAGGTTCTGGAAAAATGCAATGGCCGAGGGCGCCCGTGGGAATCTGGTATCACAGTCAGCTCTACTCTCATTCCTGTTTGTGTGAGGTCCATGGGTGATCCTATGAGCAACAGTCCCCTTTCAGGGGCAAATCTGACTGCCTTGGGCCCAAGGCAGTTTGGGAGTTGGGAGAGGCAAGGGGATGGCGGTTCCTGATTATTGGTTAAAAGATCTGTCATCTAGTACTCAAGACAGGGTGCGGTCTTTTGCTTTTGCTTGGGTTTGTTCATCCTTTTTTAGCCTTGTTTATTGTAATTTTATTTCAGAAGTGTATTATAGGATGTACTTTGATGGCCTTTTCACGCCGAATAAAGTTTTTTGACTGACTGACTGACTGACTGAATTAAAGGAAAAGAGGAGAAGGGAAACGTTGTGGAAATGGGAGGGGGTAAAGGGATGCATGGGGTGCAAACACTCATAAAGAAAAACAACGAAAATGTTGTCAAACTAGAAATCGAATAATGTGCTCATTTGGCATTTTCACATTTCTAGCATACAACCAAACACACCAGTTGTTATTAAAAGGGTTTCCTGGGAACTGAAATCTTTTCAGTGCAGTATAAAAAGCAGATTTTGCAGTAACCGTAGTCGTTTTCTAGTTCAACCTACAGCCCCCTTTAAACCTAACTAGGCAACTGCAGCTCAGGGAAGCTGTTGGAAAGTGGTAATTTATAGAAAGATTATCCCCAGAGGAGCCCAGTAACTGCCTACGAGGGGACCAAATTTTCACAACAGTCCAGAAATCTTCTTAACAGCCATAGCATAAAGCGGCATTGATGAGTGTGATTTAATATTATTTTGGCAGGTAAATCACTACTCAAAATAATTGTGCTAGGTGCAGCAGTTTAGAATGTGTGAATAAATGCATAATTATTTGCAAAGTTTTTTGTTTTTGTTCTCCATGAATATGTTAAAGGGGGCCCAAAAGTCCCAAGTATGCCAGAGGAATTGGAGTCAATCGGAACCAGACTCAATGAAGAAATAAACAAAGAGCAAGGCAAAACCCAGCTTCATTATCATCCAAATAAAGCAGGAGGAGCATGCAAGCATTAACATCTTGAGGGTCTGGGTAAGCTAACACAAAACAATCTTTTTAGTACACCAACTGTATCAGTATAGACGTCATAATATAGTCATAGTTACAAAAACCTATGGGTATTGGGAATTTGTTAATGGGTAAGGCTACATATAGATGATGTAAGGTATGAAGTAACCTGGAAAGAGACTGCGCCTAATTTTTGCAAATTAGTTTTATTTCTCAGAAAATTGCCCTTATAGTTGATGACACGTGTTTCGGTCCTCCAAGGACCTTTTTCAAATCAGGGCTATCATATAGACATAAAGAAGATACAAAATACAAAAAATACAAAAAAGTCAAAAAATGAAAACATAAGCAAATGGTCACATTGGTAGACATGTGTATATATACAAAAATAAAGTGATGATATAGATAATAAGATCAAGTATGCATTGAAAGAAAAAATACATAAACACAAAAATACATGGATGTTAGAAATAAAAAGCCAGACAATAATTGGATGGGGAATAGGGGTTGGAGAACGCAGGGGTGAGATTCAGAGAAAAATAGATGCAAAGTATTTGTTAGTTATGATACATGATGCATTTACAATAAGAACAATGTTATGGTCATTCATATTTTTTCATGTCACAAAATATATGGAGAAGCGTGTTACCTTATAGTCATGTAAGATGCCCCTGTCACATAATGTGAAAAATGAGCTTCCATATGTCAAAAGGGTAAATCCCTGTAAGTAAAAAATCATATCATGAACAAACTCTTGTCTTACCCTAATATGAAAACTAGATTGTGAAAAATGCACTTAGTATTCGGTTTCCAACTGCAAAATACACGTAACCTGCATATATAGTGTGCCAAAGTTGCACGTATTCTTAATTATCAAAGTCTGTTGAGTGAAAACTACACATAAAAAAGTGTTCGCACTCCTGCGTTTGTTACTTGCATAGACTCACTTAAACGCTTGAACATGTAATATCGCGCACGCGACTGTTCGCCTCCAGTATAGAATACGTGTCAACCCACCACTACGATTTCATGCGTTTAAGCATTCACGCGTTTAGCTAAGATGCGACTATTTTTTGTCACCCACTAGTTTGTGCACGCGTACGTGCGCTTATTACTTACCGGTTGCTTTAACGCATCAGGATCCCGTTATTGTAATTATTACATATTTTTCACACGCGCATGTGCGCGTCTTTCACGGATCAGACCAGCAACTCCATTTATGCGTGTATTTTTTTCACGCGAAAGTGCATTGCGAGTCTACGTACGTGTAAAATGCTTTTTCACGTGTAATTTCATACGCGGAAGTGCACTTTGAGTTATTAGGAGTGCGAACACTTTTTTACGTGTAGTTTTCACTCAACAGACTTTGATAATTAAGAATACGTGCAACTTTGGCACACTATATATGCAGGTTATGTGTATTTTGCAGTTGGAAACCGAATACTAAGTGCATTTTTCACAATCTAGTTTTCATATTAGGGTAAGACAAGAGTTTGTTCATGATATGATTTTTTACTTACAGGGATTTACCCTTTTGACATATGGAAGGTCATTTTTCACATTATGTGACAGGGGCATCTTACATGACTAGAGGTAACACGCTTTCCATATATTTTGTGAAATGAAAAAATATGAATGACCATAACATTGTTCTTATTGTAAATGCATCATGTATCATAGCTAACAAAGACTTTGCATCTATTTTTCTCCAAATCTCACCCTTGCGTTCTCCAACCCCTATTCCCCATCCAATTATTGTCTGGCTTTTTATTTCTAACATCCATGTATTTTTGTGTTTATGTATTTTTTCTTTCAATGCATACTTGATCTTATTATCTATATCATCACTTTATTTTTGGATTTATACACATGTCTACCAATGTGACCATTTGCTTATGTTTTCATTTTTTGTCTTTTTTGTATTTTTTGTATTTTGTATCTTCTTTATGACTATATGATAGCCCTGATTTGAAAAAGGTCCTTGGAGGACCGAAACACG
The DNA here is from genome assembly GCF_040938575.1 of Ambystoma mexicanum. Taxonomy (NCBI): domain Eukaryota; kingdom Metazoa; phylum Chordata; class Amphibia; order Caudata; family Ambystomatidae; genus Ambystoma; species Ambystoma mexicanum. The sequence goes on along the minus strand of NC_090934.1, from coordinate 1,203,027,120 downwards.
TGTCATCAACTATAAGGGCAATTGTCTGAGAAATAAAACTAATTTGCAAAAATTAGGCGCAGTCTCTTTCCAGGTTATTTCATACCTTACACTATTTTGCAAGGGGTCTTGTACTTGGCTAAACCCCAGACCTGGTGAGACACGACTCCATGGAACAAATGTATTGATTGTACCAACTACTTTCCTTGTTCACCATTATAAGATGTCGCCAAGTTAGACCAAACCTTCCAAGCCAAGGTTTTTGAGGAACTTACTTACTTTGGTTGTGGTCAACGGCAGACACCACACAGAACGTAATGGCGGAATACCTTAGGAACAGACAGGAAGAAACGGAAAATCTCTTTACACCTAAGGGCAGCAATAAACATGCATTATTTAACCCCATACAGAAGCACGAGGATTTGAGAGCACTATTCTTCAAATTGGAGCGACTTTCTAAAAAAGAAATTGACAAATACTGGGAGATAGTCTCCCTGGAAAATTATACCAAAAATGAATTAATTCCCAGAGGATTACGCATTCTGATCTTCCCCAATTTCAATAATGGCTTGGATAATGACTTAGCAGGGATGTGGGAACAAAACCTCAATGGAAGTTCTCAGAAGATTTTGGAACTTCTAATTGAACACGCAACGCGGGAACACAAGAGGACGATTGAACTAATTGAAAAAACCAAAAAAGAAATTCCAGGTAAAAAATCACAAGAATCAGCAAAGGAGAAAAATTATAATACCATGCATGACATTTTAAAGAATTATCAAGATGAAGTAAAACTGAGAAAACTGAGGAAACACTATCGGGACGAAAGAGATTACCAAGATGATAGGGTATACACCTTTCAGGCGAAATATAACTCAACGACTAAATTTGGGTCTAAAACCAGCACACCCAGTACATCATCGGCCAGTTCAGATGCAGATTCGGAAGGTGAAACACAGAACACAGAAGAACCAACTAATACAACTGATACATCAGAGGTAAAAGTGAGTTCAAGTGAAAGATCAACCTCAGGATTCATGAATCAAATCAAGAGGTATAAAAAAGGTAACAGAAATCCCATACCGAAACAGGTCCGTTTTCAGTTGCCACAGAACATTGGAGCAACACCCAGCACACCAGGAGGCGAGGAAGGAGGGGGGGTTCAAGATCTCACCAGTCAAGAATCACAAGAAAATGCAAACAAAAGGCTTACAAGAGCAACCTCAAGAGAAGCGAACAGAGTGAAATAGGGCCAAACCTGATCCTCAACTTATCATCTAGACCGATTTCATCTGAAGAGAGCAGGCTTCTGAACAAAGGACTTTCTTTTGCGCCGTCTACAAACCATAACGAGACAGACCTACATATTGATCTTTTCAAGTTTGTTCGAAAATTGAAACTAAAAAAGTTCTATGCCACTAAGGCACCTGGCATGTACACACATCAACCAAAAGTCATTCCAAGTGAACTGAGTATTAAAGAGATTGAAGATATTCACCTACTCAGATCAATCACAGAACCAATGGACTATGACATCACTAATGTATTAAGAGACTTTAATGTGCAACCTGATACCTTATCAATGAAGGAGCTGAAACCTACATCTAAATTTGTACCCCAATTAGCAACTGATAATGTCATAGACACCTTCTACAAGGCAGTATCTCAAGATCTTTATAAAATGGATCAGAGAAACCTACAATTAAAAACAAAACCCAATCTCACCCACAGAGAACAAGAAGCTTTACACCAATTGGAAACCGACCACTCAATAATTATCAAGGAAGCGGATAAGGGAGGGAACATCGTTGTTATGGACCGGGACAATTATTTGAAAATGGCTAATAGTCACCTCAACACCCCAGGCTGTTATAAAAAATTATTAGTTAACCCTACAAATGAGATTGCACAGAAATTGGAACTTAAAATTCTGGAATGGCATCGAAGAGGTCTTATTTCAGACAATGAAAAGAGCTTTCTCACAATCAAACACCTGACTATACCAATAATATATTTCTTACCAAAAATCCACAAGCAATATGCTTTGATACCAGAGGGCCGCCCTATTGTCAGCGGGATTGTTTGGGCAACAGAAAATATCTCACAGTATCTGGACAACATTCTGAGACCCAGGGCCACCCAACTAAAGGCATACCTCAAGGACACTACAGATGTCATCACTAAGCTACAATCCGGGAACTGGGAACAAGATTGCCTTTTAGCAACCATGGATGTGAAAGCACTATATACTTCGATTCAACACTCATGGGCTCTGAAAACTATTGACTATACCTTCAGGTAGGAGTCAGCCTCGATGTACCACCAAGTTGTAATGATCAAGGAAATGTTAGAGTTATCCCTACAATGTAACATCTTTAACTTCAACAATGTCTTTTATAGACAAACTAGAGGCGTTGCTATGGGCACTAAATATGCCCCAGCCCTAGCAAACCTCTTTATGGGACTTTTTGAGGATTCAGTCATATACAAGGATAAAGTGTATCAGAAGGATCTTGTATATTGGTCAAGGTATATTGACGATGTGTTGATACTATGGAAAGGCACAGAATTAGAATTCACGGCCTTCCTAAACAGAATCAATGTTAACGAAATGGGTATTCAATTCACTGGTGTCTGCGATGCAAATAGCATTGATTTTTTGGACCTCACCATATATATTGAAGAGAACCAGATAAGAACACGCACATTTCGTAAGCCTACGGAGGTCAATGCTACCTTACATGCTACTAGTTGCCACCATCGAACAACGATTCTTAACATACCAGCAGGAGAATTTACAAGAGCAAGAAGAAACTGTCAGACCAAAGAACACTTTGAGAAAGAATGCAGGCTCCTACAATCGAGATTTCTGGCAAGAGGATATTCAAAGAAATGTGTTACCAAGGCATTGGATAAAAGTCTGCAACTGACACAGGAACAGACTCTGGCTATTAAGAACAAAACTTTAGAGCCACCGACCATAGGATTCATTACGAAATTTGGCAACGATCATAAACATGTGAGAAAGGTTTTGGCCAAACATTGGCATCTTTTGAAATTGGATGACCACATTTCCAAATTTATTGACGACAAACCAAGAATCATCTTTAAGAGAGCACAGACACTCAAAAACAAACTAAGTCCTTCAGACTTACCAGACCTAACAGAGGGAACATCCAATTGGTTACAACCAACTAATGGCTTCAGGAAATGTGGAACATGCACCATTTGCAAACATGCACATGAAAAAACTGATTGTTTCAAGAGCAGCAACAATAAGACTATAAAAATCGAGCAACCCATAAATTGTAGGACGAAATATGTGGTTTACGCGATTATATGTGTATGCAAATTAGTCTACATTGGGAGCACCATTAGGGAACTCAGGACTAGGGTGCGTGAACATCTTGCTAAAATTGGAAGCCAGGACCCTAGGCTTCCTCTTGCTTGTCATTGGCAAGAGAAACATCAATTGGATAATAAAGCTGATATTAAGTTCATTGGCCTTCAAAAAGTGACCCTCGGAAGACGTGGAGGTGACAGAGAAAAGAGACTCAGACAAACTGAGGCGAAAATAATCTGCAAACTCAACGCCACAGTACTTGGACTTAACACTGATAATGAAATGGTGTCCTTCTTATAACAATAATTAAGTTGTAACTTTAGTGTTTAGAAACATGTTTACCATCTCATTCACACTATCATACACTAAGGCCTTTCCGCTATGACATTATTCAATATGTTAACACAGAAGCATTTCCCTTTAATTCCGCTTTGCTGACATTTCTAACACATTAACATTAAAAGTCCTTGATGTGCAGACCGTTTTTCAAACTTACTACTTTACTTTATGTGACTCACCATATATCTTTATGGTATGTTCACTCCATTACAATATGGCCGCCAGTGAACACACAACTAAACATGGAGAAAGGGCAGACTGTGGTATCTGCTACCTTAGCAACAGATATAATGAGAGAGAGGACGCATAATGGCGCCCCCTCGAGACTTGTAGCAACTTTGCGATCGTACGCACTTATTCTGAACAGCAGGTAAGAGAGTGTCTGACTTTTCACGTATCTGAAGATTCATGCGATTTTCGCGCATGCGAATGTGCGTTTGTTACTTGCATAGACTCACTTAAACGCTTCAACATGTAATATCGCGGACGCGATTGTGCGTCTCCAGTATAGAATACGTGTCAACCCACCACTACGATTTCACGCATTTAAGCATTCACGCGTTTAGCTAGGATGCAACTATTTTTTGTCACCCACTAGTTTGTGCACGCGTACGTGCGCTTATTACTTACTGGTTGCTTTAATGCATCAGGATCCCGTTATTGTAATGATTACATATTTTTTGCACACGCATGTGCGCGTCTTTCACGGATCAGAGCAGCAACTCCATTTATGCGTGTATTTATTTCACTCGAAAGTGCATTGCGAGTCTACGTACGTGTAAAACACTTTTTCACGTGTAATTTCATACGCGAAAGTGCACTTTGAGTTATTAGGAGGGCGAACACTTTTTTACATGTAGTTTTCACTCAACAGACTTTGATAATTAAGAATACGTGCAACTTTGGCACACTATATATGCAGGTTACGTGTATTTTGCAGTTGGAAACTGAATACTAAGTGCATTTTTCACAATCTAGTTTTCATATTAGGGTAATACAAGAGTTTGTTCATGATATGATTTTTTACCTACAGGGATTTACCCTTTTGACATATGGAAGCTCATTTTTCACATTATGTGACAGGGGCATCTTACATGACTATAAGGTAACACGCTTCTCCATATATTTTGTGACATGAAAAAATATGAATGACCATAACATTGTTCTTATTGTAAATGCATCATGTATCATAACTAACAAAGACTTTGCATCTATTTTTCTCCGAATCTCACCCCTGCGTTCTCCAACCCCTATTCCCCATCCAATTATTGTCTGGCTTTTTATTTCTAACATCCATGTATTTTTGTGTTTATGTATTTTTTCTTTCAATGCATACTTGATCTTACTATCTATATCATCACTTTATTTTTGGATATATACACATGTCTACCAATGTGACCATTTGCTTATGCTTTCATTTTTTGTCTTTTTTGTATTTTTTGTATTTTGTATCTTCTTTATAACTATATGATAGCCCTGATTTGAAAAAGGTCCTTGGAGGAGCAAAACACGTGTCATCAACTATAAGGGCAATTTTCTGAGAAATAAAACTAATTTGCAAAAATTAGGCGCAGTCTCTTTCCAGGTTACTTCATACCTTACACTATTTTGCAAGGGGTCTTGTACTTGGCTTAACCCCAGACCTGGTGAGACGCGACTCCATGGAACAAATGTATTGATTGTACCAACTACTTTCCTTGTTCACCATTATAAGATGTCGCCAAGTTAGACCAAACCTTCCAATCCAAGGTTTTTGAGGAACTTACATATAGATCATATAGGTGTTTGACATTTGTTTGGGTTAGACATATCTGATGACTCCACCTGAGGCCACCCTTATTTCGATAAAGATAGAAATACATACTTTCTACGTTACAGGATTGGTTGGCATATACTTTGATGGGTAGCATGACACTACAGGTTTCGATAGGTTGGCATCTTACTGACCATCCTTGGACACAGGTCATCAAGATATGAGCCAGACAGGGTGTAGAGGGAGAGAGGCCCATGAATTGTCGAATCTCTTTGTACCTGGCCTTGCTCAGCATCTTGTGACTGCATGTGCTGTGGGGGAGTATTGCAGGGGTCCTATCACATGCTTGCTCCTAATGAACCTAATGAATAGTGAGTGTTCTTCAAGGATAGATCACGTATTAAAGAACCGTGAATGAAATGGAATTAGCTCCTATTTATTGGGATTTTTGCTAATGTTACCGTGTGCGTCATGTTTTTTGTTTCCACCAGGGATACTCTTGAGTTATTCTTCACAGAGATTATTGGCTTGCTATTCTGCTGCACCTGGTTAACAATGACTGGTTGGTTTCTTATAAACATTTAATTAATCTGGTAGTATCCACTTGCGTCTTGGGAATTGCTTTGCTATTTCGTGCTCTCATCCTGCCGTTCCCATCCTCCCCATCTCATTCTAGCCTTGGCTCGAATTGCCAACTACGTCTGAGTTCTGCACAGCTCGCTATTTCCGTGGATTCAGCTTTTCGATTTCTCTAGATGTCTTGATGCCTTTGTCAATTTAAAAGCATGCTGTGGTTTCCATTTTTAAGAAGATGGCCGTCTAATTACAATCTGGTTTCTTATGGAGCTATACTCGCGTATCGATCATGTTGCATTCAACGTATACATTGGTTATGGTAGTGCTCTTCATGGCTAGTAGATGCTACGTTAATATTATTCATGTTTAAATGCCTATTTGACTTAGTGTATGTGGTCTTCATGTGGAGTGCATATCTACTTTGTGTCTAATGTGTGCTCCTGGTACTGTTGCAACGTTAGCTTGACTTTTCTTGCCACCTTCAGCTTAGATTGTCTCTGTCTTGTTGTACCTGCCTGGTATAAGGGCAGTACTAATGTCTTAGTGAGTAGCGTTCCTCACCTGTGTCATATTGGATCGTGAGCAGCGCAGAAGCTATGGATGACATGTTCATCTGCCTCCCAATAAATTCACATTATTTAAAAGGGTTTCTGCTTCTCAACTGGTCTGAGGCCTAGTTCAAATGAAAACACTTAATTACATTATGTCAAATTGCAATTACAACCTTAAATTTACATTTTCTTGCAATTAACCCTCCAAATAAAATACCATTCTTTCTACAATGCCTATCAATAGTACCCCTTAGTTGATTCACACTCACCAAAGCTATCACAAAACCTTCTTCTTAACCGGTAACTTTATCCCATCCCTACATCTTTGTCATTTCACCCACTTTTCTGTCTTTTTATGGTTTTGCTGCTCCTTTTCCTCTGCGTACTAAGTCTTAGATACCCCAGAAAGGGGCACAATAGGCCAACCTCTGTACAAGCTAGTCACTCTGAGACCCCTACTGTGGTTATTTGGTGCTTCCTAAAAAAAGCCTTACAACATAACATATTCGGGAGTGATGTTTGTGGCAATATTCAGCCTTGAAACATTTTCTAAGGTGTGACTAATTAGCAGGCAGCCAAGATTATCTCAGTACGCAGATAATGTATTAATCTTTATTATGACCTTGTGGAGTGATGAAGCATGCCCCCATTGGCCAATTTCTGGCTCATGCAAACTGGTATGGGGCTTAGCACTGATAAAGGGCCCGGAAATTGGCCAATGGCAGGAGAGACCATGTGAACCCCCATTCCTGTTACTGCCGTTAGCAGGACTCTCAGTGCAGTGCTCCCTCTCACCATGGGTGCTCTGTGCTGAAAGCCCTGTTGTCTGCACCGCTACCCTCCTGGCCCCCTCCTCGACCAGGCTTCACCTCACAGACATAGCCCTGGTACTACAAATACCCACCTCCATGCCTTACCATGGGGGTCAGGGCTCTGCCCCCAGTGGATGCAAATATTGTACGGTCACCCCTAGCAGACGTGGCCTAGCCTTCATTCTTAACGGTCCACCAGACTGCCTATGCATTGTTTTGCCGAGCCACACTCGGCCGACACAGCCCAGCGGTATTTACCAAGCTCCCTCCTTCCCTGTTCCCTTAGCACATTTCTACATGCTCACTGGGATCTAGCCATTTCCAAGAGACTACACCAGGCAGATTGCCCTCTTTTTTTAAAAAACCTCCCACCCCTTCCTGCGCAGATCAGATATAATACCTTTATAGACCCCTCTGGCCGTTTTGGGAATTATGCTCACATAAACCTTCTTTAATGTCATTGCTGTGCTCAGTCTTCAGGGCCCTTAACACCCAGTACAGTCCTTGGGCAGGGTCTATAAAACTTAACTAGAGACCCTAATATCACAGTTCAGAGTATGTCGGAGGGAATCCTTGAAACAGGTAGTCTTTCACTGTATGTCTAAAGGCTGCTCAGACAAGAGTTAAGACAGAGATCTTCACATTAAATTGCCATAGGAAGCCACATTTGCAGTTCTGTAAGCACCTTATTCACTATTTTGGTGTAAACATCTTAAAGAAATTAGATGAAGTTTCAGCTAAGAACTATGATGTTAAACCTATTGAAATTGAGAGTTAAACAGACTGGGCCTCATTCCGAGTTTGGAGGTAACCATGGTGCTATTAGCACCATGGCTGCCTCCAATACCGGTACCGGCTCCGACCTGGCTCAATGGGGACTTAGCGGTCCATTCCGACCTTGGAGGGACAGGTAAATCCTCATTGAAAAAGGCAATCCCCATTCCCATTTGAGCCCCCATAGGGCTCAATGGGAATGGGGAGGGAGCTAATAACGGTACCACAATTTGCGGTTTCGTTATTTGCTCCCTGGTCCCTTTGCGGCTCCTGCTAAGGGACCTCATAGTAGGGCGCAAAGGGATTACCGGCACCGATGTCCTTAACGGTGCCCGGTATCCCTTTGCGCCCTACTCGGAATGAGGCCCACTGACATGTTTACATGTCTTTAATTGGCCGGATTGATACAATTAAAATGCTAATTCCCCTCAGATATTTCTATACTCATCTTTATTTACCCCTGAATGTCCCTAAAAGCTTTTTGATAAAGTTGAAATTAAATTCCCTTGATTTATAAAAATGAAAATGCTTGAATCTCTTTGTACAAATTGGAACATCCAAAGTTAAGAGGAGTGTGGGATTTATCAGGTATTTATCTATAATATTTATTTTTATATGTACAATATTATGCAATATATGTGAGCGGATTGTGTTAGGGAGAATTCTCTGTTTAGGCTGAATTTCCCTACCTAGTGAGTCCCCCAGCAGCTTTGCTGGATTTCTGGGGTTTAATTTTTTTCTCCTGCCAAGAGTGAGACTCTTTTACCCTCACTCTTGGACATGTTGAACTGTGTTATCTTGGTTAAACCTTGTGTTGAATGGGCTATGGGGTCTTTTACTCCATAGGGCCTCATGTATTTTTGTGATGTGGGTTACACAGCACCCTCTGTGCCGTGACCCAGGAGTGTCCTAGGGACTCCCCAACATAGACTCCATACCCTGGGACTGACTACTGTCTCCCAGGGCATGTAAAGTCACCAAAGACTTTGCTAGTCTTGAATCCTGAACAGAACCAGTACAAACCATCATATTGTGGACGTACTGGCTGGGGCAATTCGATTGCCCCAGGGTCTGTTAGTCGAGGGGGCACGTCTCCGTCCCCCCTGATCGAGTTTTGGCTGGTGGCAGTGGAAACTACTTTTTATATTCGACCGCGAATATTTCCCTATGGGATTTCCCATTGTTTTAGGCTAACACATTTAATTATTTATTTACGGTAGCCTTAAACATCCCGCCGGTTTATATATTTCTTTTTATAACTCCGGTTGGGACTTTTTGCCAAAACTTGATTCTAAAATGGCGTTGGTGTTCGCCTCTGTAACTCTGACCCAAAGTGGAGCCCTTTGTTCCACTTTTGGCGGGCTTCTCCACAGAAGCCCTCCAAAGTGGTGCCACTCTGTCTGGGGTACTTAGGAGGGGTGGAGGGGGATTTAGGCACCCTGGACTGAGTTACCTTGGTAACTCAAGTCGCACTCCGTCCTGATTGGCCCAAGTGGTGAGCCGCCCGGCTCACCACTTAGCATGTTTGAGTGACAGCTAGGCTGGGTGAATGGGGGCTTGCTGCATAAAAGCAGGGCTTTGGGGACTGGGACTTCAGAAGTCGCCACAGGACCAAGAATCCGACGAGGGAAGAGCTGAGCCGACCTGCTTCGACGACACCACCCGGTGGAGCCCTGCTGAACCGTCTCACCACTTTTTCCCGACGACCGAGGAGAACTCTTAACGGAGTGGCTCCTTCCCTTAACTGGTGGGGACAACCAGTTTTCGCCTTCTTTCCGTTCTTTGAGGTATCTCGTGGCCGCCTTGCCTGTGCCAAGCACCCCGGCAACCGGAATACCACACTTTACCCCCCTACCGCGAAAGTCGGTACCAACCCTTTAACCGGAGGACTCCGCGGCTGGTTTCTTCCCGGGCAGTGCAACGACCCTCCTCTTCTGCTCTTCAGCGAGAACTTCTTCTCCCCTGACCGACGTCGAGCCCTGCTGCCACTGCCTGGAACACCTGCCACCGCTGGAGGATCCTTTCCGCTTAAGGTACTGTGTTCCGCCTGGCTTCCCTTGCCACCGACTGTACGGGGTAGATTTAGTCCCCGGCTTTCGAACCTGGGAGTGCCTGGGACACTTTGGCTAAACTTTCTGAGCCACTCTAAAACTCTTTTTGACTCTTTGCAAGACTTGAATCTCTAACTAACAGTGTGATCTTGGGCACCTTTTCGCTCCGGCTACTCTAAGAGTGGGCCCTGCCTAGTGACTTTTGCTCACCTGTGACTTTGTGCTTCTTTAAGCCTATTGCAAGTGTTCTGGACCTTAGAGTGGTGTGTTTAACCTATTTCTGCTTTTTCTCTCCCTTTCTTGGAAACTACTAGAGTGTCATCTAACGTTAAGCACTCACCTCTGTTTTAATTAAGTGGTGTTAACCTAGAGTTGTCTAGATAGGAGAAAGGATTGAATTTACTTTCATTATAACTGTGTTGAAGTGTTTTTACCATATTCGTTGCTAGAGTGTTTTTACTTATGTGTGTTTTTAAATAAATAACAATATTCTTTTGAAACCAAGCTCTGGTCAGTGTTTGCTTGTGCTATTGTGTTTTGGTACATATTGTGTATACTTTGCATACTGCCTAACTCTTCTTGAGAGAAGTCTGACTGCTCAGCCACAGCTACCAGGTAAATCTGGGTGGTACAGACTGCTACCAAAGGGGTTTACTGCTCTACCTGTAGTCTTAAATCTTTTGCAGTGTTCCCCAAGGGAACTGCACAGGTTTCTGCCTAACACTGGTGTACAGCGGTGGGATTTGTATTGAGTATACACTTTATTGTGCTTTAGATACCTTAGTGCAACTAACCACAAAGCTTAGCACTGAAAAAGTAAAACCTCTAACATGTCAGTTATAGAAAGCTATAGTCAAGAGTCCCTTGCAGCCAAAACTGCTGATTGTTTAAGAGTGCTCTGTAAACATAAGGATCTCCTGACTAAGGGCAAGAAAATGGAGCTGATTGAAAGATTGTTAGCTAACCAAAGTCTGGGTGATGGTTCAGAGGAACCTACCACTCCAGCAACTGTAGATGACAGTGTTGAAGTTAACATGGAGCAAAATGTTGATGTTTCTGAGGAAGAGTCAGAAGAGGAGGGTGAGGCTGTTGTAACTGTCCCCCCTAGGCCTCTGCCTGCTCTACCTGCTGTGCCTACTGGACCTTTACCAGGTCCCACATTTAGTCCTCAGTACTTTGAACTGGAGAAAATGAAGCTAGAATTGGAGTATAAGAAACTTAATGCTCAAACTGACAAAGAACTAAGGCTAAGGGAAATGGAGCTCAAGTATGACTTAGAAATGAAGAAATTATCTGTTGAGAATGTTTCTCTCTCTGGCTCCTCTAGAAGTTCCAGTCCTAAAAGACCCCGGATGCCTAAAGAATTGGTTGGTATGTATGAGCCTAAGTTGGATGTGTTGGATTGGTTGTCTCTGTTTGAATATAATCATGGGCTCCAGAACATCACAGGAAATGACTTACTCACCTGGTTGTTCTCTAGGCTTCCCCCTGTTGCAACTGATGTGGTAATGGAGATGGGGGAGGAGGATAGGAAGGACTATGAATGTGTGAAACTAGCTTTGATAGCTAGGTTTGGGAAGACCCCTTCCCAGTATCTTAAGAGGTTTAGGAGCCTCAAAAAGCATGATGGTACCCCTTGGGCTACCTGGGTGAATGAATGTTTGAAAAACTTAGAGGGATGGATTAAGGGTTACAAGGTGAACACTTATGAAGGTATGAAGAATTTGTTTATGTTGGAGACTATTTATGATGCCTGCTCTCCTGAGCTCAGACAACACTTGGCTGATTCCAGGGAATTAGATTCCCGGAGGCTAGCTAAGGCTGCTGACTTGTGGGTTGCCAACAGGGCCACTCACAAGGATTCTGGGGTAACTCAGAAGAAGGATGGGGAAAAACAGCCTAAAAAAGACTCCAAAGAGAATTCTAATAATTCCTATCCCAAAGAGGGCCCCAAACCACAAAATAACCAGGGTAAGCCACATGGGAAACCTAGTCAGGCTACTGTACCTTCTGGCCACAAGCCAGAAGGAGGTCAGAACAAGCCACCCTTCCAGAGAGCATTTGGACAATGCTATGTCTGTCAGGGTACTGACCATATCAAAGGAGATCCCAAGTGCAAGGGTAAACCTGCAGGGATCAGCACAGTCTCCTTAGCCTTCACTCCTGAGGATGAAGTACAGATGGCTAGTGCCCACTTTGAACTCTTTGCTGAAGAACCCTTGGGTCTTCAAGCAACTGTAAACTTAGAGCCTATGGGTCTGGTTAGTCCCCAGAATAGGGTTGTGTATAACTCCCTACCTGTTAACTCTAAGGTGTATTATGTGGACAGTGTTCTTGTCAATGGCCAGGATACTCCTGCCAGGAGAGACACTGGGGCCAGCAGAACAGTAGTGGATGAAAGCTTCTTTCAACCTGAGGATGTGGCCAAAGCACCCAAAGGTCCCACTAAGATGTCTGGAGGCCCTGTCCAAATGGTTCCTATTCTACCAGCCCTCATTCAGTGTAACAACATGACAGTGAGGATCCCTGTCAGTGTTCAGACTGAGGTACCTGGGAAGGTCCTGTTGGGGAATGACCTAAGAACTCTAGGAGTAGTGTCACATACCCCCAGGCCTCCCAGTATGGAGAAGCAGAACTTAACCAAATTGGCTAGACAGGCTACCTTGAAGGACCCTTCTAAGCCGGTGGGACCCTCTACTGAGAACCCCGCTACAAGCCCTGGTGTTAGTAAGTTGACCTCTAACCCAGGCACATTTCAGGATAGTATGCTAGGAACATGGGCACCCCAACCAAGCTCCATCATTGTTCCCCTAGTCTCAGAGTCTCTGACTCCCCCTGCTTCTGAGGAAGAGGTGGATAGACCAACTAGGCCCCTATCTGGACCTGAGAGAACTGGTAATTCTCAGTGCTGGTGGAAAACCAGAAAAGAAAAGTCTAAGGCCAAAAACCTTCAGACTGTTGGACCTTCTACTGAAGACCCCAACTCAAATCCTAATATTAGGGGGGAAACTCCTAAAATAGGTAAGGGTAGATCTAAGAGGAAGGGGAAGCAGGTACATTGCCTAACCCCAACCCCTCCAACCAAGAGGCCTAAGACCCAACCTGCTCCCACAAGAGAGGTGGTGAGGAACCTTGGAGGCCCCTCTAGATCTAAGGGAATCCTTTATAAGGACCCCTTCAAAAAGCCTAACATAGGTTCAGGAGTTGTACCAACTTCTGAGGGACTGGTCAACCAGATCCCCTATAACAAAAAGACTGATGTTCCTCAAAGGGTTTGTAGGTCCTTTAGCTTGCAAAAGAAAACCTTTGAGTTCTCCCTTAAGCAAAGGTCAAGGTGTCACCATCAAAATGCTGATGGACTCTCTAGGATGTATATCATCGACTAGAGGTATGAGGTTCATCCAGGAGTGGATTAAATCCTCCTGTCCCTTAGTCTGGGGGGGGCGAGTGTTAGGGAGAATTCTCTGTTTAGGCTGAATTTCCCTACCTAGTGAGTCCCCCAGCAGCTTTGCTGGATTTCTGGGGTTTAATTTTTTTCTCCTGCCAAGAGTGAGACTCTTTTACCCTCACTCTTGGACATGTTGAACTGTGTTATCTTGGTTAAACCTTGTGTTGAATGGGCTATGGGGTCTTTTACTCCATAGGGCCTCATGTATTTTTGTGATGTGGGTTACACAGCACCCTCTGTGCCGTGACCCAGGAGTGTCCTAGGGACTCCCCAACATAGACTCCATACCCTGGGACTGACTACTGTCTCCCAGGGCATGTAAAGTCACCAAAGACTTTGCTAGTCTTGAATCCTGAACAGAACCAGTACAAACCATCATATTGTGGACGTACTGGCTGGGGCAATTCGATTGCCCCAGGGTCTGTTAGTCGAGGGGGCACGTCTCCGTCCCCCCTGATCGAGTTTTGGCTGGTGGCAGTGGAAACTACTTTTTATATTCGACCGCGAATATTTCCCTATGGGATTTCCCATTGTTTTAGGCTAACACATTTAATTATTTATTTACGGTAGCCTTAAACATCCCGCCGGTTTATATATTTCTTTTTATAACTCCGGTTGGGACTTTTTGCCAAAACTTGATTCTAAAATGGCGTTGGTGTTCGCCTCTGTAACTCTGACCCAAAGTGGAGCCCTTTGTTCCACTTTTGGCGGGCTTCTCCACAGAAGCCCTCCAAAGTGGTGCCACTCTGTCTGGGGTACTTAGGAGGGGTGGAGGGGGATTTAGGCACCCTGGACTGAGTTACCTTGGTAACTCAAGTCGCACTCCGTCCTGATTGGCCCAAGTGGTGAGCCGCCCGGCTCACCACTTAGCATGTTTGAGTGACAGCTAGGCTGGGTGAATGGGGGCTTGCTGCATAAAAGCAGGGCTTTGGGGACTGGGACTTCAGAAGTCGCCACAGGACCAAGAATCCGACGAGGGAAGAGCTGAGCCGACCTGCTTCGACGACACCACCCGGTGGAGCCCTGCTGAACCGTCTCACCACTTTTTCCCGACGACCGAGGAGAACTCTTAACGGAGTGGCTCCTTCCCTTAACTGGTGGGGACAACCAGTTTTCGCCTTCTTTCCGTTCTTTGAGGTATCTCGTGGCCGCCTTGCCTGTGCCAAGCACCCCGGCAACCGGAATACCACACTTTACCCCCCTACCGCGAAAGTCGGTACCAACCCTTTAACCGGAGGACTCCGCGGCTGGTTTCTTCCCGGGCAGTGCAACGACCCTCCTCTTCTGCTCTTCAGCGAGAACTTCTTCTCCCCTGACCGACGTCGAGCCCTGCTGCCACTGCCTGGAACACCTGCCACCGCTGGAGGATCCTTTCCGCTTAAGGTACTGTGTTCCGCCTGGCTTCCCTTGCCACCGACTGTACGGGGTAGATTTAGTCCCCGGCTTTCGAACCTGGGAGTGCCTGGGACACTTTGGCTAAACTTTCTGAGCCACTCTAAAACTCTTTTTGACTCTTTGCAAGACTTGAATCTCTAACTAACAGTGTGATCTTGGGCACCTTTTCGCTCCGGCTACTCTAAGAGTGGGCCCTGCCTAGTGACTTTTGCTCACCTGTGACTTTGTGCTTCTTTAAGCCTATTGCAAGTGTTCTGGACCTTAGAGTGGTGTGTTTAACCTATTTCTGCTTTTTCTCTCCCTTTCTTGGAAACTACTAGAGTGTCATCTAACGTTAAGCACTCACCTCTGTTTTAATTAAGTGGTGTTAACCTAGAGTTGTCTAGATAGGAGAAAGGATTGAATTTACTTTCATTATAACTGTGTTGAAGTGTTTTTACCATATTCGTTGCTAGAGTGTTTTTACTTATGTGTGTTTTTAAATAAATAACAATATTCTTTTGAAACCAAGCTCTGGTCAGTGTTTGCTTGTGCTATTGTGTTTTGGTACATATTGTGTATACTTTGCATACTGCCTAACTCTTCTTGAGAGAAGTCTGACTGCTCAGCCACAGCTACCAGGTAAATCTGGGTGGTACAGACTGCTACCAAAGGGGTTTACTGCTCTACCTGTAGTCTTAAATCTTTTGCAGTGTTCCCCAAGGGAACTGCACAGGTTTCTGCCTAACAGATTGTGAAACACGAAATGCGGAAATCAGGGTTTGCTTTAAATGAAAAAAATGATTCTGATGTTTATTTCATACATTCCTTGATTTTGTAACGTTAGGCTAAAAGTACTTAAACCTTGGAGCAAAGGATGGCACAATACCTTTAGACACTGAAATAGTAAAGGCAAGCATTCATCTCACTTTTTGGAAATCCTCGACGTCCCGAATTTTTTGTTCGGTAAGGTTTTAAAAACAGTAGGGTGATTGATTAAAGGTAAAGTGGGTCATTTTACAAAAATGTTTAATTACATGCATTGTTAAACATTTACAAAACAGAGTTTAAAAGTGAAGAGTAATCGGCTTGACTCGTCACTTTTACAATCCGTTTTCATAAAAAATGTAAGTGCCTCCAGCAAACTATGCTGTGCAGATGGTATTAGAGCGCCTGGACACTGCCCTTAGGTGGTAGCAGTGCATGCTATAAATCAATATAACTTAACATTTTCAATGGATTCCTACGGAATCTGCCTGTAAACAGGAGGATTCCATAGGAATCCATTGTTTGAACGCCTGCATAAAGATCTCATGTAGGTGTTAAACCATGTGCTCTTCGAAGTTGGAGAAAGAAAGCATGGCAGGAATGTTAATTCCGTCTTGTGCTCCTTCTCTGCCTCCAAATGGCACTAAAATGCCATGGAGTATAAAAGTACGACATGAAAGGCCAATGCCCTACTTTTGTATCTTACTTTTTGGTTTCTTTGGTTTGTTTTATTGGTTAAAAAGCAGATTAACCTTTGACATCATAAATACCAAATGAAAAAAGAAGAAAGTCATGAGAAAAAGAAAATAACTACCAAAACATGTTCACAATAGAATAACAAAAATTCAAATAAAATTGAAAGTAAAAAGAACTTTAAACATCAGAATCACTATCCATATTCAAAGCTCTAACAAAAGTTACAACCGCTACAACCATGGAGGGAGTGGATCCAGACAAACAATAGTTCCACATGGACTCGGTGCCTCTGCGATTAACATTTCAATGTACTTTCTGAAAGCATTCCATTAGTAACAAGTGTTTTGTTGTTCTCGTTGCTCCCTGTCTTGACAAAAACTACAGAAAATCAACTTATTAACCAGTCCATACCGAACCAAAATCTCTTTTGTGTGGATTAAATTGCACCGAAACCTTAAAAAGAGATGGTCAGTACTCTTGTTGGGATAAATCAACAAGAAAGGCACGAGTGTGCCTCGCTTTTTGTGATCCCCCTCCGATGACCCATCGAGGCATACTGATGAAATTCATTCACAGCGTGGACCCAATCAAGATCATAAAGTGCTTATTTTACCTTACATGGATTTCCAATCAATTCTGCAAACTCACAGCCACATTCAGCCATTAAAACAGAGCATAACTCCTCCAATTCTTTCAAGAAGCCCAAGCACTTTTGCTGACAGATTACTCTAAGATCCTCAAACAATGTTTTTTCACTGGGTGCAATGATTTTCCTTTATAATGAGAGATATCTCTCATTATAAAGGAAATCCCAAGCTTTCAGAGAAATTAAGCTCAATTCATAATGTATTACAGAGTATGGAACTGAGCGAGGGGAAACAAAGAACTTTCCTCCATATCAGGGCCTCCAAAAAAGGTAAATAATTTACTATTGGCAGATCATAAACTTCGATCCCATAAAGGATCTTCAGGACATTTTTTCCCTTTGTAAAAAAGACTGAAGAACTTTTCCATTGTTTTTTGAGGTAATCAAAAAGCCCAGATAGAGGAGGGAATAAATAGTCTGCACTTGCTCAGTCTGCATCCACCACCTAAAGATAGTTGCATCACTTTGGTCCTGGTGGGACTGATAGATAATGAAGGAACCTCCACAAAGCTGAGAAATCCATGAAGCAAGTGATGCAGACCCATGTGTGTACTATCAAAAAATAAGAAGTCATCCACGTGACCTATCCATAATGGTCTTAAATTATGGCGTTTTGGAGTTGCCAGGGCATTTGGTTGTAGATGTTTTCCTATGTCTGCCATGTACAAGTTAAATAGGCAGCGGGACAAGACGTACCCCTGCCTAAAACCCCTAGAGGAAGAGATTGAGCGGGAGAGCAGTCCCTGGTGATTTAGACAAAATTGAATAGTAGAGTGTTCATATAGGCCGACTATCAACCTCGGCAGACAAGCGGAATGCCCCACTCGTGTCATTCATGCCACAAAAGGTCTCCATCAGTGGAATCAAAAGCCGCTGTGTGATCCACACAGTCGAAGTAAATGGGATTGCTTCCATTTGCCAAAGCTAGATGTTGAATACATTTGATCATTAGAGCATTGAGCATTGTCCCCATGTTCCTTCTAAAGCCTATTTGCCACTTCAAAATTCTCCCATATTGTCTGGCCCAGGACTCTAGATGCTGCAGCAAAATGTAGGCAAAAACTTTGCTGTCAGCATCCAGAATAGCAATATGCCTGTAGTTGCACAGGTTCAATCTAGCACCCCTCATATAAATGGGAATAATGTGGGCCTGCGAGTGCTCCATCTGTAACATGTGAGTAAACAGAGTCGACACAACACCTGCCCAGGTCGTCGGATCAAACTTGAATAGATAGTTCAACAGCCTATTTGGCCCTGGAGCCTGGGAAGTGCTGATGCCATTAATTACTTCCAGAACAACCTCCAAACTAACACTGATGTTATATGGCTTGTTGCATGAAAAGGGAACAGCTAGCTTCTCAACAAAGAACCTTGCAGGCTGAGCTCAAAGGGATTCAAAATGGTATAGCAAGTCGTCCTCCGACACGGCATTCACCATCATGCCAGATTGGAGGGTGTGTGAGTCATTAAAAAGTGTCCAGAAGGACTGGGAATTTTTGTTATGGAGAGCTGTCAGCATAGCCTCGGCATCTAGCTGATACCTGCGAGAGTGAGATGTACGCAACTCGTTTTTATAAGATTGGTGGGCTCTCCTTAAGTGAACACTTTTCTCAGGGACAGTTAGGATAGCTTTGAATCTTCCTAACAAGCAATCTCAGCTCTCTTTCCTGAGGACAAGCTCTTTACTATATAAGTGGCTATGTTTCCTGAGACCAGGTCCACTCTTGTTTTTCCTTGGTAAACTGTCCTCAATTGTGTCCATCACAAAGCATTCAAAGTTATCTACCGAAAAGGTATCAAACTGCCATTCCCAAGATGATAAAGCAATACATCTATTTAGAGTCTCATTGAATCATCGGGCCAACGCAGAGGACTACAAAGTTCGCTTGCCCATATTATTAAAAGAAATTGCGGTCAAACCATTAGAGTGGTAGTCCACCAGGCCCGCTGACACCAGGATGTCAAAATAGGCTGTTAACAATGAGTGATTACTTAGATGTGTACTTATTACTTCACATCGGGAGCATTTCTCAAATAGTCAGCTTCCCACGAAAATATAGTCAATGGTAGAATTAGAGAGCCCATTGGTCGAGGTAAACTGAAAAGGTATATCACCCGGCACCGTCTCACTTTAAGGGGACAGACCAAGTCCTAACAATTCTTCCAACCACCCTCTCCCATTTACCAACATTGCAACTTGCTGACTGGTCCCCTCCCGCATGTCAGACAGCATGTGACTACCAATAAAACATCCCACCTGGGAGATCTATTGAACCACTCAGTTAAAAATTCTGTTATAGATGCAAGTTCCTCGTCCAATGAGCCCATGCCTGGATACCAATATACAATAATAATCCGAATACTTATCAGGCCCCTCCTCTGAATCTCGATATGTGTAGCCATAATTCCAAAGGAGATATCAAAGCTGGCAAACGCACTGACCTCAGGACATGATCTCACAAGGGTCACAAAACCGCCAAACAGGCACCCATAGCCTACTTGGCAAGCATTGTGAAAGGACAAATTATATTTGTCCAGGGAGGAAGGAGACCTAAGCCAGGATTCCTGGAGAGTAATGATAGTATGATTCCTAAGCCTTTGCAAAACTGAATATTGTTAAATAAATGATTATGCCCTCACGAATTCCAAGAAACCATTGAGACGCCACTAAAGCCAGGTGGGGCGAGACTGAAGATGTATCTAACAGCCAAAACCAGTGTTGGCTTTCTTCTGATGTCATGATTCTTCTCAATGACAAAACTTTCTCTTCCACAGGTCCAACTCCACGACTAGGAGTGACTGGCTTTGCACTTGTCCGATGTCTGCTGTCCACCAAAGGTGCCCTCCCGAGATGACCTCTTATCAATAAAAGGCACACGATCAAAGCCTAGCATTCTAAGAGTGTCTCGTTCCTTCAAGAGAATAACATACACCATTCTTGACTTCACATACATAGCAGGCTGAACCGTTCTGTAATGTTCTATAAAATAGATCATTTTCAGGTCCTTAGAATTAATATTGGACAGACCAGGAATCTCTCTTAATACTGATAGTAAATTTGTGCGATTCAACACCATGGAGCGAGTGTCAGCCATCACACTTTCAATTAGGATCGTGAAACCATTTACTGAAGAGTGATCTTGCTGACGCATGCGCTGGTTCTGAGAGTTGAGTGCATTTAAACCACTTAGACCCGTTGGATACCGGTCATGCCATCCACCCTGCTGCTGATTTTTACTCTCAAAGGAATTGAAGGTCCCCAACTCTGAAAGGTGGGTCCCCAAATTAACAGCATGTGGATAGCTTTGAGGAGCAGATTGTTGTAGGACCTGAGGAAGTCGCCTCTGAGGACCCATGGTGCTAGTTGGAGCCAGGGATTGACCTCAGTTAGCCACCGGAACTCGAGTGATAAGTGAGGCCCCACTCGGGATGTGCTCCTTAGGAGGCATAAAGAGGGTAGTAGCCTCCCCATCCCGGTGGGCTCGATACAATTAACTACTACCGTTGCAGAGGGTATTTTTGTACTGTGAGCAGCACGAATGAATGCACAAATATTTCCCACTGCATCCTCTGCCGGACTTACCTCAGTGTCATTTGGGTGCCCGCTTAAACGTAACCTCGAAGCTGATACGGATGCTTATGTGGGCGCAGGATTAACCAGTGCTGCTGTCACTGCCGGCTGAGGAAAAAGAGAGCGCAGAAAGTTATTACACAACCTGCTTTTTTGACTGATTATAGGTGCAGTTTTGGGATTTCTTCCCATTCCTTCGATGTGTAGGAGGCTTCGAGGGCACCAGGGCCTCGACAATCAGAGTCCAGTTTGAGACTTCCTCTATTGAATCCGAGTCCATGGAGATAACTTCTGCAGTGCGTGTGGAACCCTCATTGTGTGTAGACTGGACGTCTGCTTGAACGAGTGGTAAACTCAATGGTCTTAATGGAAGTTTACCCACTACGAAGAAAGAGGGGCTTGGCGGTGCCTGAGCAGCTTGCGTTACAGGATTTGCCGGCTCCTTCAAAATAGATGGAACTTTTGATGTATGACCATGTATTAAATGGTGACCAGTAGTTTCCACCTGTTCATGGGTCTCTGTACCCTTGAAATTGCGTGAATCAAGTGGTGGAACAATGTTTGCTGCTGTCTTGTTAGGCTCTGTTTGGTATTTGCTTTGAACAAAGAGAAATTCTTTTGATGCAACATGCAGATTTACATGTTCACATTTACAGGCCGATTTATGGAATTAATGTGCGTGGAAAATCGCAGCGCAAGCGTGAAAATCACAGCGCAAGCGTGGAAATCGAAACAAAAGCGTGCCAAAGCCGCACACATCGATTCATGGAAGTCCGGGTGCGTGTAAATCCTGGGATTTGTGCTAAAATCGTGGGTGGTGCCACAGGTGCAAACGTCATCAAACGGCATGCGCTGCACGCACTGCAAAAGCACACGTAGCGCAGCGCACACAACAAAAGTGGGCGGAACACGGGGAATAACACGCGGAATGGGGAACAACGCGTGAAAATGTGGGCGTTACGGGGGAAGTACAGGAGGTACATTTTTGCAACGCCCACACGTGCGCCTACAACACGTATTCGTGGAATCTAACAGGGGAAACGCGTGTGCCAAAAAAGATGCGCTAATCCGGAAACACGTACGCCAGCAGGAAGCAGGCATACGTGGCCTCGCGCAGCATAAAAGTGCACACAAACAACAAACAAGCTCAGAGGCTAAGATGAATATACCGTTCCTCGCAGCAGTGGAGGAGGAGGAGGATAGCCAGGCCCCGATTTTTTACACCCAGGACCAGCCTTTTTGCGATGCCTGATGACCAGGTGTATGGGAGGTACAGGTTTCCACCACACATAATACTCGACCTGGTGAGTGAGTGGGAGGATGACCTCACATCACCCACCCTGTGCTCCCAAGCACTGAGCCGCTTGGAAAAGGTGCACAATGTACGGCACTTCTTGGCCACTGGTTCATTTCAGATTACAAGTGCCATAGTGGGGGGGTGTCACAGGCCATGCAGTCACGCTGTCTACACTGGGTGTTGGCCATCATGACTGCGCGCTCCTCAGTCCGCATGAAAGGCAGGCTGCCGTCCATGACTTTTACAGGGTGGCACACTTCCCCAAAGTGCTAGGTGCCATTGATTGCACCCATGTAGCTCTACGTCCACCCAGGGCAACTGAGCACATCTATAGAAACCGCAAGCACTGGCATTCCATCAACGTGCAGGTAGTGTGTGATGCCAAGGGAATCATCACCTCAGTATATGCCAACTATTCAGAGTCCATCCATGATAGTTTTGTTTTCAGAATGTCACCCCTAAACCGGGACCTAGAAGCTGGGCGGCATGGCGATACATGGCTGCTTGGTGAGTTTAAATGCCTCTGCACATGCATGCATGTCAGATACTGAGTAATGTCACAACCCCACTAATGATACCCATCATCACCTCCCCAGGGGACAGTGAGCACCGACATGATGACGCCAATTCGGACCCCACCACACCACCTGAGGTAAGATACAACACAACCCATATTGCAACCCGGGGCATAGTTGAGCAAACATTCGGAGTGCTCAAGTCACGCTTTCGCTCCCTTGAACGCTCTGGTGGGCAGCTGCTATAAGCGACCCCCAGTAGTGTGCAGGATCATAGTGGCAGCATGTGTCCTGCACAACGTTGCAACCCGCTGGGGCCTGCCGGTGGACATGGTGGTGCCCCCACATCCCCAACCACATGCACGGCCGCTGCGCATGGGAGGTGAAAGGGCACGTGGTGAGGCAGCCGGTACACAGTTGGTGGCTAATTACTTTACCTAAAATCCTACCCCTGTTGAGTGCACACAGCCCTGGCACATACCCGCTGACAATCAATGATGATGACATAAGGGACAGTCAACTGTCACAACCATACCAGCCTGAGATTGGTCACCTGGAAGTGTTACATTGTGTGCATCCCTACCTACTTAAAGACAACCAATGCTGTGTGACAAAAAAAACACATTCATGCTGCATGAATGACTACCCCCTTGAAAAATACAACATGAAAATAGTGCAGTGTCACCCAACCCCTCCCCATCTCAGCTACCCAACACACCATGGCATGTCATGCAATGTGAAAGCAACAAAATGAATGCACAGCACATGACACAAGTGTCACAAAGTGCACTGTACCAAATGTAAACAGGCCACATACAATATGCTGCCAGTAATCAATAAGAAACAGCACACATGAACAAATACTTACCAGCAACACAGGATGAAAATGTGTCAAAATACGACAGTACAAAATCAAAGTAGTGCAAGTCTCACAACCTGACTAAGCCAACACATCGACCCCTTCTAACTGCACAGTGTTGCTGTCAGGCAAATGTGTCAGTGTAATGCATACAACATGAACTGCATCTGCAAAGGAGACATCCTTGTGAAGACGTGAAGAAGGTACATGTGAATAAGGAGAAAGTCATGGATGCACAAGCACATATCAATACACCATGCAGTGTTCAATCCAACAACAATCCCCAATCGGGATGTACACACAGTTTTGACTACAGACTGCCCACACAGCTCATGGGAGCCCAATGTCACTGTAAGTTACTGTCACTAGGTCACACCCTTTGCAAGCCCATGGTAAGGGGAAGCAGGAGGGTTGTGTGTGTCAGGAACCCAAGCATCTAACCCAAAGACAGGACAAGCCTGCATGTGCCCAGCTGGAAAAAATGGCCATGTGTGGAACTGGGGGGCGGGGGGGCACCTAGGAGGTTCAAGGACAGGGTGCACACCAACACCCACATGCGTGGATGTTGCAAGAAAAAAAAATACCTCCATGGGATCCTGGCCTGCATGGCTATGCTATTGTGGGAGAATTGCTGTCGCTCTCTTCACCCTCTGCTGCTACATCAGGAGGTGGCCGTGCTATGGGAGGCAGCCCACGCAAAGCCCTGGTATGGTCCTCCATGGCAGCAGGCATGCGAGCGTGGAAGGTTTCTTTCTGGAGGATGATGGTGCGGAGATCCCCATGCAGCACCTCACGGGTAGCCTGCATTTCTACCTGCATGGCCTCGCGTGATGCCCGGATCTCCACACGGGTTGCCTGCAGCTCTGCTGAGAGTGAACGTGTGAGCTGCACCAGCTGCTCTTCTGACCTAAAATTTTGGGAAGCCTCAAGTTCACCCAGAGTCTCCCTGAGGAAATGGAGTTCTAACCTCAGGGCTTCCCTGTGGCCCTGTGACTCTACAGATATGGCTTCGCGCAGAGTCTTCAGTGCCGCCCGTCGGTCCCTGTTGGACGCCAACATGTCTTCCCTGTGTGATTGGTAAATGGAGTCTGTTGCCTGCTGTTGTTCCTACATCTGACTTTCAGGGGGGAGAATGGAAGTGGCCACCCTATCCATTGCCTGAGCCATCATTTCAACCGATGCTCCCTGTTGTGCTGCTATACTGTACATGGAGTTTTCCCATACAGTATTGCCTGGTGGCGTATGGCCACCGCGTCGGCGGGCCCCACACTTGTTTGGGGCAAGGCGATCTGCACCTTGCTGAGCTGGCACTGCCTGAGGCTGCAGGACTGCATTCCCCCTCTGATCTGCTGGCCCAGGAACAGGATCAGATGTTGTGGAGCGTGACCCTGCATCCGTAACCGCCAAAGGCGGAGTTACCAACACTGACATCCCCATAGAGGGGTCTACCCCTGGTGCAGGTGGGTTGGACGAACAGCATCCCTCCCAGTAACACTCACCTGCGAAGCCACATATGTCTCACTGTCCGATTCAGCACCTGAATAATTGAGGTCTGGGGAGGGGCACCCAGAGACACCCCTGGACAGTATGGTCTGCAGGAGGATTGGGTTTTCACCCACCACCACCCCACGTCCTCCACTGGTGCCCGGTTGTGGCTGAGATTCCTCCTGGGTCTGCACCATCTCCTCCACCTCAACAGCATCAAGTGTGTCATCACCTGCAAAAACAGGAAAGACAACAAATTGAAACAGGCATGAGCGCCATAGCACACAAATAGGCCTGACAAGCCAGAGATCCAGTACATGAATTACACATGTCCCACATGACTATAACCCTGGCATGCATGCACTGTCAATGAGTTGGAAGGGGAGGCAAAAAGCAGACACTGTGGACTCCAAGATGGAAAAGCAACACATTTGCTGCATGCTGGATAGCACTGGCATCACACATTAGCCTGTGAGTGGCATGTCCAATACACATACATGACACATGCCAGCACACTGATGGCACGTAGCATAGCCATGTTACATTTGACAAGTACAGTCATATGTTAGTGAATGAGTACTGTCACCCATCCATGTGAGATGGACATGATGAGATGAAAAATGCAAAATAGTGTGACAAAATACGCATGTGCCACACACTGCAACACAACCAGTGTACAATTATACATTGATGGCAGGCAGATGGATACATCAATGGTTGGTCACTTCAACATGACAGGAAACAAAAATCATGTTCCACATTCAAACATGCTGCAAAAATTAATGTGAGCAGGCACTTACTCAATCAGCCTGAATGGTCAAATCATTCCCATAACATGGTAATAAATGTGGGACATTGTGGGGTGTAATCTATGACAGAAGCATGTCACATATGTGGCATTAGGGCAGAAAAATGTGTTGCAAAAATGGGAGGATTGAAACAATCAGGCTGAATGAACACTGAAAATTCCAAACAATGTTGGTGCAAGATGACATTTCAAGGGCAACTGCATTAATGTGGTGCTAATTGGCCAATGTGGTCAGAAGAGATACTGTCATACCCAAATGCAAGGCCGGTGAATGGTTTGGAGGAAGCACATGGGTGACCCATACCACTCATGGGCACACACCCTCACCTGGCATATCACAATTATAACACATCACCCAAGCAACATACACATGGATTACACACACATGCATGGGCACTCACCAGACAATGCTTCATAATCTGGTAGGTCTCCCACGCTTTGGATCTGTTCCTCTGTGATGAAGGTTCCAGCAACAGACTCATGTTCAGTGAGTTGGTCGTCCTCTGGTGGAGACCCACCGCCAGTCACCAGAGTAGAGGCATGATTGGAAGCCAGCTTGTTCTTTGCTCTGCGTTTCAGGTCATTCCACCGCTTGTAGCAATCATCAGCGGTGCGCCTCACAAATCCAAGGGTACTAATGTGGTCCGTGATGGTCTGCCAGTGGGCCCTACGTTGAGCAGGTGTAGTCTTGCAGCCTGTAGTCACCACCATTTTGTGGCTATGTGCCAACACATAGGCCACAAGTGCAACAAGTTCGGCGTCATTGAAGCTAGGCTTCCTTGACGTGCCGGAGTGTGTAGCCGTGTCTGGAGTCTCAGCCTGTAGTGCAAGAGCACCCTTCTTCTTCTTCTTGTAAGGTGGTGCGGATCCTGAGTGGCTTACACCACTCTGGTCAGTATGGGCAGAAGCGCAGGTGGACTGGGTACTTGGAGCCTGTTAAGGCACAATGACCAATGGTCTTGGTGCAGGCATTGTCTGCAGGGTGATGGTGGCAGGGCCAACATCGGTGTGATAGACCTGGACCGACACTGTCCTGGCTGGGAGACTCAGAACTGGGGTGGATTGAGCTGCAGCTGCCCCTGCAGCCTCCCCACCCTGGCTACTTGGGGCAGCAGATGACATTGCTGCCCCAGATCCATGTGGCCTGGTGACAGCAACTTTCACCACCACACGTGGCTTAGACTTGGTGACCTGGAAGTCAGCCTGGGAATCATCCATGCCGGTTCAGTTGACAAAATGGGCCGGTCCAACAAGAGCTGAGCTGGGATGGTGTCAGCTATGTTTCCCACAACCATTGGGGGGGCATAGGTGGCCCGATTGGTCCACCACACACTGGGCTCTAGGGGCGCCCTGCAAATACTGGCCATGTCCCCTACCTTGCCCACCATTCCCTCTTCTTTGAGATCGGCCACCTTTGCCTCCCTTACTGCTTGATCGCCTCCCAACCATGGCACTGATGTTGTTGTGCATATGGGAGTTGCAGTAAACAATTGTCCTGGGCAATTGGGGTGAAAGGGTTAGGGTACTAGATGAAATTCATAACCTATTGCTCTAGCAAGGCTGTCTGTGACCCCTGGGGGAAGATGACGGGTCACGCAACGCACAGGCACCCCAAAAACAAAAGTACACGTGCACGCAACCCCTGGTAGACCACGTGCGTGGAAAAATGAACCCGCACTACGCTGTGGCACCCAGAAACACAAAAATAAGCGTACGCATGTTACACGCAGCCTACAATGAGCTCTGAAGGGGTGCGCGGCACACGGGGGCAACCACAGTTGGAAAATACATGCGCGACTCACCGTCTGCCTTGAAAAAGAACTGTTACGCTCACCTTGACCCCACAGGGGTGTCGATCGGACCCAGACAGCTGCGGTCTCCTTCAACGTGATGCGTAGTGCAGAGATTACTGTCTGGACTGGCCCGCCTAGTCTTGTCTGCTGAACCCGAAGAAGTTTTTTCCTGCAAGTGGAGACAGGGATTAACCACCTGTGGGTTTTAGTGATGGCCTCCCAACTGTTCTCGCTCTCCCCCACTAATCACCTCTGATATCCCCTTAGTAACCTCACCTTATGTTCGTAAAAGATGAGCTCTCCATCCTGCGTGTCTTGCAGGGACGCGTAGATACCAGTTACTTCACTGGTTTGAAGGCGTTGGGAGAGTTCCAGTAAGTATTGACTCTGAAGTCCCTGGCGGGATTGGTAAGTATCAAGTTCAAAGAGTTCAATGTGCCCGATGTTCACTCTTGTCCCCTTCCTTCCTTAAGTTGCAACTGAGTTCGTGAGAAGAAGGTCTCGTAGCTGCTGCTGCCGTTCAGGTAAGAGTCTGTGTTACCCAACGCTGTCCGGTAACTATTGCATGCGTTAACGTGTTGTTTTTCTCCCTCTTTACAGATGCGGCATATGAAAATGTGGAGAGTTATGGAATAATACCGCCAGTGGTAAATCAGGTAAGTCTATGGTGGTAAGAGGTTGTATTTGTTGATTCCCTTGGCTCACCTTGTTTTTTCTTGTGTCCCCTAGGTGCCGGATTACGGCGAAGAAATGATGGAGACAGTGCCGGATCGAAAGATGCTGTGAGAACTGGTGAGTATGGCGCTGTGCTGGAGCTGGCGAAGCGATGCGTGCAGGACTCATGTACTTTCCAGGTCCAGAGATGAAATGGTTCCGGAATTAGGTGAGGAATTTGAAATAAGTTCATTTTCTAACCTTGTCCTTTTCTTCTTCTTTATTCTAGGAGCTCCGGATTCGAGGCAGGCGTGGAGGAAGACTGGATGCTGGCTGCAGGCACGCAGGCATGGCAGAAGACTAGATACTGGCTGCAGGCACGGTGAGCGTCACACTGCTGGATGCAGAATAACGCGAAGCATGTGCTGCTGTTCGGGTGTGGTTTAAATAGCCTCCAAAGTAGTTCCAAGTAAGAAGTTCCCTAGAGCCACGCCCGAGTAAAAAATAGTCCCTGTAAAAAAATAGTCCCATCCAGGCCTCATGTAGGCTTGGACTCTTTTGCAGCATGGTCTGCATCAGGTAAGTAAAGTCTATGAGCCTGGCGCCTATGGCGCCAGGACTGATTTCTATGATGAGCCTGGCGTCTGAGGCGCCAGGGCTGAACCCAGACAGCCCCTAGCTGGGGCTGCTGAGGTTTAAACAAATGTCTGGATG
This sequence comes from Ambystoma mexicanum, assembly GCF_040938575.1. NCBI lineage: Eukaryota > Metazoa > Chordata > Amphibia > Caudata > Ambystomatidae > Ambystoma > Ambystoma mexicanum. Next base: position 1,202,998,314 of record NC_090934.1, on the reverse strand, counting down.
CCTGCTCCCGGAGCTGAGGGCCTTGGTCCTGATGCCCGGGGGTAGGCATCATGACAAGAACGTGAAAAAGACGCGTGTGTACACGTTGGCAAAACCCCTGCCAAAAGAAGAAAAGAACGCAGTCTGAGGAAACAGGGAGCACGAACTGGAAACGTTGTGAAGTAATCGCGTGTGAACCAACAAGAAGTACAAGAATCACCCACTCGCTCTCCACAAAAAGCACATACAAGAAAATAGCGTCATAATCGTACCTTTTAAGCCAGCCCACATGTGCAACGTCACTTACGCGTGTACGCGTTAAGGCCCTTTCCTCCAATAGCACGGTGACGTGCAGTTATCTCACATGCTGTTTCACTATGCACCCGTGTTGTGGGGAACGCCCACACGCGTAACGTCGCTTACGCGCTTATGCGCTAAGGGCCTTCCCTCGAATTCACGCTGACGTCCACTTTTTTCACATGCCAAATCACTCCATATCAAGCTGGCCACGCGAAAACACGCGGAAGATGACACTCCTGCCCAAAAGGCCATTTTCCTGCCCCCAAGAGCCCCGAGCACGCTCCCACCTGCCATCTACTGCTGCCTGCCTGCTGCCCACATGGCCTGCTATTTGGTGCATGCACGTCAGCCATCTGCAGGGGTCCAGTTGCTGTGTCCACCCCTGCTGGAACAGAAGACTCCTGACTGAGATACCATCGCTCCACAGCCTAGCCCCAGGACCCAGTTGCTCACCCACGCCTGCCTCGGGGGTCACCATGTTGGGCCAAACACCATCCAAGACCACTGGCGACCCCCAGCCAGAGGGCCACCAGCTTCAGTGAGAAGGAAGTTAGTGTCCTGGTGGAGCATGTCCTGGGGCATTATGATGCCCTCTTCACACCATCGCGCGCCACAAAGAAGGACAGAGGAGGATCTAGACGGACATTGTGGGTGCCATCAACGCGGAGGGGGTGGCACCCCGAGACCTGATACACGTCCAGAAGCGCTGGGAGGACTACAAGTCCAGGACCCTCAGGAAGGCCCGGTGCCTCTTAGGGGCAGAGGATGCAGTGGGGCACCGGGGCCAGCTTACCAACCTGCAGATGAGGGTCCTGGAGCGCATTCACCCAGTGCTTCGCCACCAGATCCTCCGGATGCAGGCCCGTCTGGAGTCGAGCGATAAGTGGCCATGCATTGCTGTGTGAGACAGGGCATGTTGCAGTGTGCTGGTAGTCTGATACTTGCCTGTATGTGTGACATAGGCCATGTATGGATGTGTGTGTGCAGGGACATCATGGTCATGCATGTGAGACCAGTAATGTGTGAACCACATGGATGGTGCATGTGTTCCAATGCAACATGGGGAGCTGTATGCGGAATGCACACATGAATGCATGCCAGTCTATGTTCTTGGACATGGAGGGGGTGTGAGGGATGGGTGCTGCTCTCATGTACATGTATGGTGTGCATGCCTGTGTGTCTGAGAAGCGTGTGTGTGACTTTGAAACGCCATGGATGCAAGACCCTCTGGTGATGTGTGTGCATGGGGTCAGTATGAGCCATGATGCATGTGAGTTTGAAGGCAACATTTTGGTTAACAGAGGCCCTTGTACATGGATGCTGATGTTGATTGCATGAGCCGTGCCTGTTTCTGCATGTGTGTTGTGTGCATTCACCCATGTGTTGTGGAGAGACAGGATGGAAGTGACGTTTGACAGTGCCACTCATGTATTATTGCTTCCTGTCTAGGGGACTATTGCACAGTACCCTGATGCTTGTGTTCTATCTCTCCCTCTACGCATCGTCCAGTGAAGAAGAGGGCGGAGACGGCGCTGTGGAGCTAAGCGGCGGGGATGCCTCCACCGGGCGGCAACACAAGGTCCAGCCACCCTCCCAGGAATTGCCATCATCCGGGAGAGAGGGGACTGGTGCTGCGTCTGCCACTATGGCTGTAGTGGAAGGGCCGGGTGAGCCCCCACAGGGGCTTGCAATGGTGAAAGACGGTGCAGAGACATCCAGGTTGGTCTCCACAGAGGAGGAGGAGCCCGCTACTGAGCCACACATGGGGCCTGGTGGGGGTAGTACCATTGGTGCAAGTGGTGCAGTCCAGGGCCAGGGTCAGGAGGCAGCACAGGTCACCGTGGAGGGGCCTGTGCATGTCGCTGTCCCTGACCCTGTGACTGCACTACCATGCACCAGCAGGGATGCCCCGTCTAGGCCCGTCCGCAGGTAGGGGGGAGGCCCACGTTATCTTCCTCTCCACTACCTGCTGACGAGGAGTCCCATGACCGTATGGGCTCCGTCCTGATTGGTGTTGCGTTGCGCACGCGTGTAATTCGTGATGACGTGCGTGCTTCCTGGGGGGAGCACGCACACCATCACGAAGAGCAGCGTCGCAACGTGGCACTGTTGGGAGGGGCCCTGGTCGGTGGGTTCCTACATGTGTCTTGCACTCTGGCAGACCTCTCCTCTGTGGAGACTATGCACCAGTCGTTCTCCCTGCTGTCTTTCGGCCCAGATTCCACCAGGGCCCCCTGTGGCCCTGGCCTGACCAACACAGCCAGCTTGGTGGAGATCCCATCCCTGCCACAGTCGGGAGTAGGCAGTCCAGCAGGGGTGGACACCCCAACAACTGGAGACCAGCAGATGGAGGATGTGCAGGCATCATCGGACAGGGCACATGGACAGCAGCAGCAGGCTCTAGGTGAGAGCAATGATGGCTCGGGGCCATCGACATCAGAGGGCAGGAGGACCCTGGAATGGGTGTGTCTTCTGTGTGGGTGCAGTTGGGCCAGCGTATAGATGCGGAGTGGCGGCGGGCGGAAGAGGCACGGCTCACAACGGTCAGGGCGGAGAACTCCATGCGGAGGGCACTGAGGCGGGCCAAGTGCCTCGAGGCTATTCGCAGGGAGTTGGAGTCCAACATGGCATCGTCCCTGCGAACCCTCGGGGCCATGGAAGAGGACCGCCTCCAGAACATTGAGCAGGCGTTTGATGATGCCCTGGCCTGGGACATCAGAAAGTGAGCCGTCGGACTAGCCTGCCACCATTGTAAATAGTTTTTAGTGTTAGGTTTAATTTTCGTTTTCATTTCTTTTGGGGTGATTGCACTATGCCCCACACTTTTGTATATAGTTATTTCTTAGGTAGTTTCTTAGATAGGTTTCAGTTCTTTTGTTGGGCTCATGGACCCTTTCAAAATAGCTTGTACATAGTTGGACTTTGGATTTATGTGTACATGTTCCTTGGATTTCAACATGGGGCAATGGATTTTGATTTTTACGTTACCTTTGGATTTGTTTTGGTGGAAGAAGAATTTGGACCATTTTTCTTCAGGATTTATTTAGATTGCATCTACATTTCATTTTTCATATTTTTGGCCATGCATTTCATTTCATGTTTGTATTTTTTTTGCCTTTCATTTCATTACATTGATTTTGTTTATAGTACATTTTGATATTTTAATTCCATGTGTGGGATTCGCTCATTGGCTTCATGCATGTAAAATTGTGGTTTTACACAATCTATGGCAAACAGTGTGTGTGTGTGATGGACATGTGTTGATGTACCTGGTTGACTTTTGATTTGTGTCCTGACATAGGCATGTTGGTGTGGGGTGGATTGGTGAAATCATTGCATGTCAAGACTGGGGTGGCGTGCAGTGGTATTTTGGTGCACATGAGGCCCATGATTGTGCAGCTTCCTTTCGTGTTGCAGGGGGACATGAGTCGGGGCCTGCTGGCAGGTGCCCCTCAATGCTGGGTGGATGGGGGTGCTGGGGGACATGAGTTGGGGCTTGCTGGCAGGTGCCCCTCAATGCTGGGTGGATGGGGGTGCAAGGGGACATGAGTCAGGGCCTGCTGGCAGGTGCACCTCAATGTTGGGTGGATGGGGGTGCTGGGGTACATGAGTCGGGGCCTGTTGGCAGGTACCCCTCAATGCTGGGTGGATGGGGGTGCTGGGGGACAAGATTCGGGGCCTGCTGGCAGGTGCCCCTCAATGCTGGGTGGATGGGGATGCAAGGGGACATGAGTCGGGGCCTGCTGGCAGGTGCCCATCACTGCTGGGTGGATGGGGGTGCTGGGGGACATGAAACGGGGCCTGCTGGCAGGTGCCCCTCAATGCTGGGTGGATGGGAATGCAAGGGGACATGAGTCGGGGCCTGCTGGCAGGTGCCCATCACTGCTGGGTGGATGGGGGTGCTGGGGGACATGAGCCGGGGCCTGCTGGCAGGTGCCCCTCAATGCTGGGTGGATTGGAGTGCAAGGGGACATGAGTCAGTGCTCATTTGTGCATGGTGACATGTGAGCTGGCTGGGGGGCTTCACCAGGGTGGATGGGCTGCCTGTGGGGCATGGCCAGGGGTGCAGTGTGTACCTCTGTGTTGGGGTCTGCCTGCAGGCCCTGGGGAGGGGGGAGAGGGCACACCTGGGAGGACACACACTGCCAATTCGTTGGGGCATCCCAGAAATACATGTACCCCGCTCGCACAGGCCCAATCGCATGTAAAACTTCCCACGTACCCCCGAAATACACGTACCCCGCTCGCACAGGCCCAATCGCATGTAAAACTTCCTGCGCACCCCCGAAATACACGTACCCCACTCGCACAGGCCTAATCTCGTGTGAAACTTCCTGTGCACCCCCAAAATACACGTACCCCGCTCGCACAGGGCCAATTGCGTGTGAAACTTCCCGCGCACCCCAGAAATTCACGTACCCCACTCACACAGGCCCAATCGCGTGTAAAACTTCCTGCGCACCCCAGACATACACGTAACCCGCTCGCACAGGGCCAATCGCGTGTAAAACGTCCTGCGCACCCCGGAAATACACGTACCCCGCTCGCACAGGCCCAATCACGTGTAAAACTTCCTGTGTACCCTCAAAATACACGTACCCTGCTCGCACAGGGCCAATCGCATGTAAAACTTCCAGCGCACCCCAGAAATACATGTACCCCGCTCGCACAGGCCCAATCGCATGTGAAACTTCCCGCGCACCCCCGAAATACACGTACCCCACTCGCACAGGCCCAATCGCGTTTGAAACTTCCAGCGCACCCCAGTAATACACGCACCCTGCTCGCACAGGCCCAATCGCATGTAAAACTTCCTGCGCACCCCCGAAATACACATACCCCGCTTGCACAGGGCCAATCGCATGTAAATCTTCCCGTGCACCCCAGAAATACACGTACCCTGCTCGCACAGGCCCAATCGTGTGTAAAACTTCCCACGCACCCCCGAAATATACATACCCCACTCGCACAGGCCCAATCGCGTGTAACACTTCCCATGCAGCGGGGTACGTGTATTCGGAGGGGTGCGCGGTGATTTTTACGGTCGTTTTCGTGGTTGGGGGGCTGTATGCTGGTCCACTGGGCTGTGTGCCATGTATGGGATTTGTGCGCTGTTCAAGGCGCATGGGGAGGGGTGGGGAAGTAACTGGCGCTGCTGCAGGGTCGCTGCGCTACTCTGCACCATGGCTGGTTATGGATGTAGAAATCCATGAATACGCTGTGCGCGGAAATGGATTTTGGTGCACGCGGCTGGCGCAGACTGCCGCACGCGCACACTGTGCGCCAGCCGTGTGCGCCACTTGTGCGCAGAATTCTATGAATTACCCCCCTAATTTGCAGAAGAGTTTGCACTCGACAGCCAGCAGCTACCCTTTTAGTTAGGGCCTGCCACGCACCTGAAAAACTTGCAACAGTTCAGAAAAGTAGGGTATTCCTCTCAGGGACATCATTTGGGGGTCGCCAGAGGTCACAACTGCGACCTCTGAGGTCTCCCTTGCGACCTCTGTGGGCTCCCTTGCGACCTCTACTAAAAAAAAAAAAAGAACATTTTTTTTTTTTATTTTTTATTAATGCAAGCTCCTGGGCTGTGGCTCTTTACTTCTGGGGTGGCTGGCTTTCTTGTTCAGGCCCCTTAAAAAAAAGACTTGTGGGACTCCTGTTCTTATTTTTCTTCTAACACTTTAAGCATTGACCCTAAATTAGAAAGAATAGGAATACCAAATAATGCCTCTTTCTGGAATACAATAATTTGTGGCCTCATCAAATGTTTATTTCAGGCACACTTCAGGGGGTGAGTCACTGATTTAGTCTGTTCTTAAACGCCTCACTCAGCCATTCATCCTTCTGAGGTCGATAAATGAGTACCAACACAGGTTGGGTGATATTGGGTGTATATTTTTTCTATATCAAGCGCTTAATGATGTGTTATTATATAGCACTTACGCTTATCATTTGGTCATGGACGTCTGCTTGCATACACAGTAATTTGGTAATATGGGCCAATACACACTGAACTTAATGATACATATGGCAATCCATTCTTGTATTCTTGTATGAATGTACATCACATAGTGATATCGTAACTATATTTTTCGTAGTGTGCAATTCTATGTGATGCCACTTCCTGTTTTGTCAACGGGTGAAATGTCGTGTTCCATCGCTACCGGCGATATCACTTTGGGGCGGGGTCAAATGACATCACTTCCTGTGATGTCATCAGGGGTCAAGGGTCGTGTGATGTCACTTCCGCTACCCCTGGCATTTTGGTGAAATGACGTCCCCACGTCCACTCAGTTCAAAAATAGTACAGTCAAAAAAGCAGCAAGAAAATGAACAAGACTGCAAGGGCTAGCACCCAGGGGCGATTAGATCTGTCACTCACCCCCAGTTATTTTCATAGATGCTGTAACTTCACCAGTGGGCGGCACCAACCAAAGTCAAAATCCAATGATCCAAACACTCCAAACACTCCCAACACGCAGCGTTGGCAAGGCAGGTGGTGGTCTTTTAACTCGAAAGCTCCTCCTCTGATGAATAAGAACAGTAACAAGACTCCCGATAGAGCACTCGTAATGTAGTGCAAGTACTGCTTAGTCCCAAAACACAGCATCACACACCGCGTGCGCTGTGATGGTCTTTTGAAGTGAAAGCTCCTCCTCTGATGAGTAGAAACGGTAACAAGACTCCAGATAGAGCGCCCGTAATGCTGTACAACTGCTGCTTAGTCTCAACAGACAGTGTTGCACACTGCAGCATTGCACGCTTCACTTTTGCACTCCAGGCTGCCTTACAAATTGGGCGAATACCACCCAATGGAATTATGGGGATTTCGGTGGAATTACCGCCAGTGGAATTACAGCCGTGGTAATTCCGCTGATTTTCACAATTTTGCAGTGGAAAGTGGGAGGCTAAATCACCCACTCCAGGGCCAAACTCGTAGTATGACGGTGTGGGAAAAGTGGCAGTAATCAGTTGCTGTCACTTTTTTTCTCTCACCGCCATACTCGTAGCTTTGAAAATGACACCCAATGTGTTTTCTCTGTCAAAAGAAATATATCCGATTTTTCCTGATGCTATTTCAGTGTGCGCAGCTACCCATATTCTTCCTGGGAAATGTAACCAAGCCAGTAAATGGTACTTCAGAGTTTGAAGAATTGATCTGTAATGACACAGTTATGACTCCTTCTTCACAATTTTATCAGGCATTAAGGAGTGAGGCTGAAATAACAGATGACTATTATAGTGTGAAATGGGAGCATTAATAAGCAGAGATGTAACAAAGGAACAGCAGATGGGTGCAATTAGTTGACATCTACATCGATCATCAAAATTGCATTATTCTCAATCTTACACTATTGCACGGCACCGAAGAAGGGAAAAAGGTAAACAGCGTTTCCAATACGTTTCCAAAAGGTTCAGATAGGTCCAGATTGACTTACTCATATGCTGTCCAATTGTCCAGCTCTGGGTGAATACCGGGTATCAGTCCTAGACGAAATAAGCAAAATCGTGGAGAGCTCGATCATATTACTGGATACGATGATACGTTGTGAGGGGTGGAGGGGGTTCTGACAGGGGTAAGCAATATACAGGATACAGAGGGATAATGTTATATTTGCAATTGTGACTATAGCCTATACACTTACCATGCTAAATCAGAAGGATCTTCGGCACTAACATTTAAAGAATGGCTTGATAAAGTAGGTTCAATTGAGACATTTCAGAAAATAATTTTGAGCATGGACAATCACGAGACAAGACATTGTGATATCTGGCGTAGATGAACAACTGCAAGATCACAAATGTAGAACTGCCCACTAATTAGATTTTGGAGCAATGGGGGAACGTTCCTTTGTCTCTATGTACACGTCAACTTTGTGTCAACAGCAAAGGAGGATAAACCTTGAAACGTTTCATCACTGATTGCCCAATGGCTTCTATATTAAGAAGGGAGGCACTAACAGGAGTAAGGGATTGAAGAAGACTTTGGGGAAAACTCATAAATCGAGGGCCTCTAGTGTTATTGTTGCTGTGTTACCATTATGGAAGTGAATTGAGAAAAGTGTAGTAACATTATGTTTGTGATAATATGTCCTTTATATCTGAAATTGGTATGATATGATTTTGTATTTAAAACATGCCTTTACACAAGTGTTTCTAGGCACCACAAGACAAGGGGGGGAGAAAAAAGGATAACACGACAAACGATCTTACTAGGCTTTGTGACATTCAGATTGTGCAAGTGCGACGAGAAGTGCAGGGAAGAGGGTGTGGGGAGAAGGGTAGGGAAGGAGTATAAGGGGAGTGCAGTCAGGGCAGCAGGGCTCTGAGTAAGTGTGGGGACAACAGAGGACTACACTGATGCAATCCCAGATCAGAGGTGATATGTAGGCCAGAAGGGAGTGCAGGTTGACTGGTCAATGGGGAGGGGGAGGGGAGGCATGGTCCCTGTTTGACTCTGAGAGCAACCACACCACAGTCATGGTGAGCAGACAGGTAGATTAACATTGGAGCGGGAGAGAGAAGGAAGAAGAGAAGAGGAAGGACTTGGGTAGCTTCCGAAATGTCAGGTGATCCGGCGCAAGTCTGAGAGGGGCAGGGAGGCCATTCCAGAGGGAGGCACCTACCTCCCACTCTCTGTTTGGAGAGGTGTCTGACCCACAGAGAGTTTGAGGTAGCTGGTCAGAGTGCTCTAGAAGGAAGGTATTTAGGAAGAGAGTGTTGGATATGGAGAGGACCACGGCCACAGAAAGCCTTGTGGATGATGCAGAGGGTCTTGAACTTGATCCTCACGGCCACAGGGAGCCATTGGAGAGATTTCAGAGGTGGAGAGATGCCGTCCCAGGGCTTGAAGCCAAGGATACGTTTTGCAATCCTGTTCTGGATTAGTTGAAGAGGACGAGGAGTAGAGTTAGGAAGATTGGGAAAGAGTCTTTTGCAGAAGTCAAGCCTGGAGAGAACCAGAGATCTAGAGACAGTGAGCTTCTGGAGGAAGGGAAGAAAGGGTAGATGAAAGTGGGACTTTTTGGCAAGGCCCATGATGTGAGGGGAGAAGGAGAGAGTGGAGTTGAAGATAATGACAATGTTTTTTGCCTCCAAGGAGGGTGAGGGGAAGGGGCCCAAGGAGGGTGGCCATGGGGAGAGAGAAAACGCAGGAGCAGGGATTCCAATGAGAAGGATCTCTGTGCATTAAGACAGAGGTCATTAGAGGTGCACCATCCTGAATAGCGGATAAACAGTCAGGAATGAGCGAGGAGGGAGAGGAGGCTGAGGGTAGCCAGAAAGAGAGCTGAATGCCATCTGCATAACACTGAAAGTTAGAGGAGAATGTAGAGATCAGGTGGGCCAGAGGGGCCAGATAGACACTGAAGAGCCAGGGTGAGAGTATAAAGCCCTGGGGAACACCACATATGGAAAGAGAGGCAGTGGAGAGAAAGGACTGCAGCTGGACCTCAGGGAGTTGGTCCAGGAGGAAGGAGGTCAGCCACGCCAGAGTGTGTCCAGTGATGCCAAGGTTCACACTGAGATGGTTGATCAGGGTGGCGTGATTGACCAGGTCAAAGGCAGAGGAGTGGTCAAGGAGGATGAGGACAGCTAGCTGGATTCAAGGTTGGAGAGCAGACCTTTACGGAAGTTCAGGAGAGCAGTGTCTGTGCCTCTGTCCGATCTGAAGCCAGGCTAATGGTCATGGAGATAACCAGCAGAGTCATTGTGGTGGTTTAGCTGAAAGATGGGCAATTTCTCAAGGTGTTTGCCCAGGAAAGAAGTGATAGAGTTCGGGCGATATAGTCGGCCGGGCATGAAGGGTCAGCAGAAGGCTTTTTCAGGAGGGAGTGCACAAGGGAGTGCTTGAGAAGAGAGGGGAAGGATTCAGTGGCAGAGGAATGATTGCAGAAATCGGCCAAGGCTAGAGCGAGAGAAACAATGTTGTCCTCAAGGATTCTGGAGGAGCAGGGGAGCACCTGTTTGGATGAAACTTTCATAGACCGGCCTTGTCTAGAAACATCATCAGGTGTTATAGGAGAGAAAGGAGAGGGAAGGGTGGCTGGAGGGGGCCTGAGAGAGGTAGAAGGAGAGAGATGATGTGAGGAGGATAACGTGGACTGGATGTCCTGAGTTATAGTGGTGAAATGAGAGGGCAGGGCCTACATAGGGCTTAGGAAAGAACAGGAGATGTAGAAATTGCAGTCGGATTGGCCAGCTCCATGAAGATTTTAAAAGGTTTGGCCATGCTGTTCGAGGCCAAAGAGACGCATGCTTGAATGTGGATCTTCTTCTTGGAGAAGACAGAGAGTCTGTGTTGCCTTTGGAGCAGGCGGCAGGCCAGTTTGTCAGAGGATGTGCCCGAAGCCCTCGACTTCCACTCGGCCGCTCTGCACTTGCATTTCAGAGTGGCCAGGTCGGAGTCACACCAAGAATTGCACTTGGAGGCAGGCTTCATACAGATCCTCATGATAGGGGCAAGGATATCAAGAGCATTGAAGATAGAGATATGAATGCTGGAGAAAGCTGTGTCATAGTGGGAGTCAGCCGCAGGGGTAGGAGGAGGAGAGGAAGTAGAGGCAAAGGTGGCAACTGACACTCGCATCATAGCTCAAATGATTGCAAAGGATGGTGGCAGTTCTCTGGTAAGTTTTTCCAGGGGGACAGACAGTTTCAGGTGAGAGGAAAGTAGAAAGTGGTCAGTCCAGGAGAGTTGAGTAGTTAGAGGGTTTGAGAGGGGGTTGTCTGAGGAGATTAGAACATTCAAGGTGTGTCCGGCTGAGTGTGCTGGACCAGAGGGAAGAATAGTGAGTGAGAGAGAGTCGCAAAGGTTGCAGAAAGACCCAGAGTGGTCAGGGGAGTTGAAATGGATTCTGGAATCCCAGAGGACGAGAATCTTAGAGGTAGATGCAAGGAGAGGGCAGGAGAGGTCAGCCCATCCAGAGGAGGAGAGGGTGAAATTGGCCAGGTGGCCTGTAGATGGTGGTCAGAGTCAGAGAGAGGCCAGGCGAGATAGAGCCTGCAGACCAGGCATTCAAAGGAGGAGTAAGCCTGGGTGGGAATGACAGAGGCAGGGACCCACTCAGGAAAGATCAGGGCCACTCCATCTCCAGGCCAGTCGGTCCTGGGTTCGGTGAGGATCTTGTAGCCCACAGGGAGGATATGGTTAAAACTCATGACAGAGTTGGCTGTGAACCAAGTCTTAGTGAGAGCGAGAACCTACAGATCAAAGTCTTCAAGGAGGTGGCAGATGTCAGAGGGGTGTTTGACAGGAGAGTCAGTGTTGAGAGTAGCTATGTGGCCCAGGTTGCCACTCTTGAAAGATTTCCGGAGTGGGGTACAGGAGAGAGGTACATCCAGTGGAAGAGACAAAGGGGCCCAAGAGAGGGCAGAGGTAGAAAGATGGGTAAGATGGCCCAGAGAGGAGTAAGAGGAGTGTGCTATAGAGGAGGCAGCAGAGGAGGGGGTGAGTGGCAGAGGAGTCAGAGCGGTAGAAGAGGAAGGTTGCAGAGGAGCCAGAGAGGTGGTAGAGGTAGAAGTAGGTAGTAAAGGGCCCAGAGAGGAGGCAGAGGGGAGAGCCACAGAGAAGGCAGTGCAGGTGCAAGGGAGTGGCAGAGTAGCCAGAGTGGTAGAGGAGGAAGGTGGCTAAGGGGTCTGAGATGTGGTATATAGAGTAGCAAGAGAAGGGAGGATGTTGATAAGACGTGGGAGACGCATATACAGGAGAAGGAGGTTGAGCTGCGTGCCCTTGAACATGACAGTCCTATTTTGATAGATATTAATGATGGCTTTGGAGGACAGGAAGGATGCCAAGAGAACCTCCCATCTTGTGCCACCAATAATGAGAGATGGAGAGAAAGGAGAGAGAACAGCGACCATTATCATAGGTCGGGAGAGGGAACGGCAAAGAGGTTGTCAGTAAGAGTCTGTCTGGAGGATGCACTGACGTGGGTGTCAGCAGTGGGAAAGCCTGAATTGGAGACCAGGATGTCCTTCTTGAACATCTTCCTTCCAGACTTCATCAGAGGGATAGGTGAGCTGATAGAAAAGCAGTAAGAGAAGATGGGTGAGACCGAGAGCACCATAGAGGGGTGTAGGGTAGAAAGGAGATGGAAAAGCGAGAGAGAAGAGGGTGGAGAGGAAGCATAGCACAGAGCTATGCCACAGAGGATGCACCGGGTGGGGACATAGCCGGGGGGCACAGAGGGAGGCTCAGTAGGGAATGCAACAGAGAGGCACAAGCACATGGACTCAACAGTGGGAACGAACATGCAGGGGAAAGGGCAGGTGAGGCAGACAACTGGAGCAGCAGGTCTAGAGAAGGGGGGAGTGAGCAACAACCAACAGTATCCCAAGTGGACGCACAGAGGATCAGACACCTAGATGGGGGAAAAAGCCCAAACAATGCCAACAGTAAACACAAAGATGGGCTCCTAGGGAGGGAAAGGGCCTACGGGCACAAAAGAAGCAGAATGTAAAGTACAACCAACAATAAACCAACAGAACCATGCAGGGGGAGAAACCTAGAGAGGGAAAAGGCTTAGAGGGCACAACAGAAGCACAGTGAAGTAACAACACAGGAACAAAGACCTCGAGGGAGGAAAATGCAAAAGAAACAGCAGGGAACACAAAGTGAGGCAACCATGAGAGAGGAAGCCTAATTGGGTGCGCAGAGACAGTGTACGTTGAGACAAGCTCTTAGGTGGAAGTACACGTGAAGGCAGAGTAGTTTAGAAGAGAGCAGTAATGGCTGCTCCCCCTGACTGCACCTTTCTTACTGTATGGTCACTGATGATTGATGGCTGTGCAGCGTCAATCACTCTGTGCTGCAACCTCTTAATTGCCAAACACCTGCGTTGCACAACACTGTGCCCTTAGACTGAGCGGGCTATGCCACTCACGGTCTGATCCTCAGTTCTTAAATTATCTGATGCGTGGAACGTAGCGCAATGTGCTACATATCAAACGGCCAGCGTCTCCTGAAGTCCTGCATCGCATACCATTGCACCCTTAGCCTGTGCGGACTATGCCGCAGAGGCTCTGATCCTTGGTTCTTAAAGGATTTGATGCATGGAAGGTAGCACAATGTGCTACATATCAATCAGCCAGCGTCTCCTGCGGTCCTGCGTTGCACAACACTGCACCCTTAGTCTGTGTGTGCTTTGCCGTAGAGGTTCGAATTCTCGGTTCTTAAAGGATCCGATGTGTGGAACATAGCACAACATGCTATGTATCAAATAGCCAGCATCTCCTGTGATCCTGTGTTGCACAACACTGCATTAGGATGCGCAGGCTTTGCCGCAGAGGGTCAGATCCTCAATTCTTAAAGGATTAGATGCGTGGAACATAGCGCAACGTGCAACGTATCAAACGGCTGCGTCTCCGGTGGTCCGGTGTCGCACAACACCGCAACCTAACCCTGCGTGGGCTTTGCTGCAGAGAATCCGATCCTCAGTATTTAAAGGATCAATGCATGGAACGTAGTGCAACGTACTATGAATCAAACGCCCAGTGTCTCCTGCTGCTCCGCATCACACAACACTGCGCCCTTAGCCTGCATGGGCTTTTCCGCAGAGTATCCAATCCTCAGTTCTTAAAGGATCGGAAGCGTGGAACGTAGCACAACATGCTATTTATCAAACAGCCTACAACACTGCGCCCTTAGCCTGTGTGATTTTTGTTTTATTTTTGCATTGATCTGCTTTTCGGTAAACATGTATTTCGTTAAATTGTTTGTATTTTGGGTTTCTAGACACCTCATAATGCACACAATAAAATAATAATAAAGGAGGGGGGTGGTGGGGTTATTATGGCTTGTGCTATGTCCGGGCATCATTTACAGGTCATCATATGCAGACACATTACACAGCTTTCAGCATTGCTTTTTGCAAAGTGCTTATGACACATATGCAATGCCAAAGTCACAGTGGCATGTTGTTTAATCCGTGGGAGTGAGGTTGCTCCCTTGGTTTTCATTATCGGGAGTAAAGTTTCAATGCACTATATTGCCGTGTTGCAGTAATCGAAACAGTGGTACCATGTTTAAGCTGTAACTCTAGAATGTATGCATGGTGGGGGAGGAGGGGGCCTGTGTGCCCTTTGCCTTGTTCTGTTTCCTTCACAGTTAAAGGCTTGTGAATAATGTGGGGGGGGGGGGGGGGGGCAGTGTAAGTGATAGTAAGCCTAGGATCGGGGTTTGGGGCTGGGAGTATAGCTCAGGGGAAACGCATTTTTCATGGAAGCAAGACAATGCAAAGCAACACAGGTTTGAATCCTAGACCTGCCTTTAAACACGTAATACAAGATTAATTTATTAGGATCACATATTGATGTCAAGTAGGGAAGCCAGGATTCGAACCCAAGTGCACTGGCTCCAAAGTTGGCAACTAAGGCACTTGTGACCTCAGCTTCGTATGCTGTAACTCCTTCGTATGCGATGAGAAAACAACAGTGTTGTAAACATGATCGCATGCCATTACATTACTGCGATTTCATCGAATGTATTTGCACAGTTCGCCGCAATATATAAGGGGTGGGGGTGGTGGGGGGGGGGTATCAATTGAGGTGGGGAGCCATGTGGGGGGCAGCTGTGGAATGAAATGTGCACACAAAGAATCTATGAAATCGAATTTGCAGTAATGGTTTCGAAGTAATCACATAGATCCATAAAAATCAGGGGAACATGTGAACGGTCGCGCCTCATATATGAGAGATTGCATGGGCACATACAGGATTGAGTGCTCAATGAATGAATAAGCTGGTGTGTGTGGAAATGATAACCTCTTGTGTCGATATTTTTGGTTTGTGATGGTTTTCATGTTTAATTATGTATGCGAAATAACCATTTGAAAACATTCAGAGAATACGTTTAATATTTTTAAAGATAATCAAATTATATTGTGCATTCACATTTGTTTGATTAGGTGAAATATTTTTTGACTGTACTTGTATGCCAGGGATAGTATGGAAGTGTCAAGTAAAAGAGGGAGGGGGTGGGGGAGGAAGGAAGGAAAGAAAGAAAGAAAGAAAGAAAGAAAGAAAGAAAGAAAGAAAGAAAGAAAGAAAGAAAGAAAGAAAGAAAGAAAGAAAGAAAGAAAGAGTTGGTCACCTGAGTGATTTCACACTATAAATTAGCAGACCCTAAGTGTGGTGCCAAGGAATGGCGACTAGGGCAGTGGAAAGGCCATGGTCAAAGACTGAGAATGTTGCCTTGATAAATATTCTGAAAATCAGTGTCTAGGACAAGTGACTCACCAGCATCGCTCTCGTCATTCTTTAGCCCAGAGCCGCTTTGCTTTCATGTCTTAAATATCTTCATTGTTCCAGAATAAATATTTAGCGGCAGTAAATAGAAGTTCGTTTTGTACAAGAGTATTAACACATGCACGACTATTTATATACAGAAGGCTCTTCTGTTAACACTGGATCTTGCTGCAGAGAGCCTCTGTTGCGAGTAGTCATGTGACAGCACTGCGTCACTTACACGCGGTACGACGCAGTCTGGTCAGAAGCTACATGGTATACGACAAAAATGCGGGGAGCCGTTTACATTTAAGTGTTGAGGTCAGGCGCGCAACGCCATTGAGATGCTCGGCCTTCGGCTCCCCGAAATTTGAGCTGAGGGCCAAGACTTTTTCTTAGAGAGGGGAGAGCTGACCTTCCTAAAACCGGTGGCTTTAAAGTGTTACTGCGTTTGTGCAGAAACATGTACTTACACAAACGCAGCAAAACTTTAACGTTGTGAATTTCAGAAAGGCATCCATCACCACAATGCCTTACAAAACTGAAATGCGCACATCAGCCCCTCCACACGGATGCAAGTGAACATATAACAACGTTATGTGCTCTTTCACATCCGAGGGCAGAGGGGTCGATGTGTGCACTTGCTTTTTGTTACGCAGAGAGGCGAGGGAAGCGTTGTCTGAAACTAGCAGTTAAATATTAAATGTTAGTTAAAGGTATTTGTACTGCGCACCGTCACCAACGGAGTTGGTCCCCAGGCGCTCTGGTGGATCTGCAAATGAGAAGGTGGGATGGGTTAGTAGGTGAAGCCAGACTAGGAAAGTGAGAGGTGTGGTGTTCTGTTGGCAGCTTTAACTCGGTATACACCGGGTGCTGAGCTTTGGTGCGAGTATCGAATCGATCTCAGTCCTCATGTGCTGTTGGTGCGGCTCATGTGTTGTTGCAGTGTTGTGAAGTGCGTGCGGGTTGTTGTGCGAGAGATGGTTGTGTGAGTTTTTTGAGTGAGATAAGTATGCAGAAGTGTTGAGCTTTTTTTTGGTTAGTGGGTTATATGATATTTAACATGCTAACATTCTCAATTCTGTCCAAGTGTGGCACTTGCCAACCTTCACAATCCCATCAAGAAACGACTCAGGCAAACGTTCAGTACTCTATCCAAGTGTGGGGCATGTTAACATTCCCAAATCCATTTAAGTGTTGCACTTTGTAATCTTCATAATTCCATCTATGTGTGGCACATGCTAACATTACAATCCTGTCTAGATGTGACACAGGCTAATGTTCACAATTCTAAGTGTGGCACTTGCTAACCTTCACAATTCCAACTATGTGTGGCACATGCTAACATTCACAATCCTATTAAGATGCGACGCAGTGTTAAAGGGTGTTGCATGTTAGCTCATTATATATGTATGCATGTGTGTAAGGAGGGTGTATGTAATGTATATGTGAATGAGTGTTTGTGAATGAGTGTATGATGTATGGAGGCTGGGGGGCATGTAAATGAGGGAGTGTATGATTAATTGCATGTTTAAATGACTGAGTGAATGTGTAATTGTGTGTGTGTCTATATGTGTGCGCCTATGTGTAATGCTGGACCGAGGAGGTGCCAATTCTGGTGGCTAGAGGGTGGGAGGTGGGTTTGTGTGGTGATTGGTAGGAGAGGGATGGGTGGGGAAAGGGGGATATATGGGCTCCCTGCCAGACAACCCTTGGGGTAGAACAGACGGGCCAAGCCTCTAAGATTGTCCCAACCAGTTTCTGAAGTGGCCCCGCCCATCACCAGTTAGCTCATCTCTGAAATGTAGGTTTGATGCACTCCTGGGTCACATAACTGCACCCGCTGTCAAATTACGAGTGCCAACAAACTGAGCAGAGTGTTCTGCTTTTCTTCCATAGTGAGTATTTAACTGATCAGTTACAAATGATTTCTCCCCTTTCTCATTCTACAATCTGCAATATGCGCCTTGAGGCTGGGTACCACACCCATGTGCCCTGGGACTATGGGATCCCCCCTTCGGCTGTCACGTGTGTGTTGTCTGCTGTTCTGATTGTCTCTCTCCTCTCTGTGCACTCCAGATTCTCACTCTAATCAATCTCAGATGGTATTTCTTCCCAGTTTTACAAGGACATAAACACTATGCTCATCTTGCACCGTTTTGCTGCTAACTTACTGAAATTGAATTTGGATGTGTGCAAAAATTGGGAGTGCTCATCTTGCACTGTTTTGCCTGCTAACTGAAATCGAATTTAGGTGTGTGCATTGTTTCTGCTGCTAGCTAAAATCGAATTTAGGTGTGTGCTCATATTGCACTGTTTTGCTGCTAACTAAAATCGAATTTAGGTGTGTGCAAAAATGGTGTGTGTGTCATGGTACAAACTCCCAAACCTCTAGAGCTTATGGGCCTACCCCAGTCACTGGCACCCTTAGGGGCTTATCAAGGCCCAAAAGTGTGTCCTAGGATTTCCTGGACTACTCCTGGCGCCGTTGGCGCCAGGTTTATGACATGTGCTAATTGCATGGGACTATGTTCACAGCCTAATAGGGCTGAGCCTGTCTGTATACCCTCGGTGTGGCTGAGGGACTACTTTACCTGAGATTGCAGGGTGTGGCTGAAGGACTATTTTACCTGGAACTACTTACAAGGCTATTTAAGCCACACCCTACAGGCAGAACACGCTTCGCATTATTCTGCAATCCTGCAGCGTAACGCTCACTGTGTCTGCTCAGTACTCGAACTTCTACAGCCACGCCCGTCCTGAGATCCCGATCCAGCGGCACCTGAGAGAAGGAAAATAAGAGAACAGGAGTTAGTACAGCAACGAAGGCCTTACCTGCAGTATTCCATCCAATCGGCCGAGCCTTCAGCTGCTCTCTGGGCCGCCGCACCTGCAGAGAAGAAGGTATCTGCACGGACACCCAATACTCACCCGTGGTCTGCATTCTTCAGGAATTCCGATGTAGCGGTTCTGTCCCATCGCTGTCCTGGAGCCGCGCCACGCCTGCAGAAAAAGAAAAGAAACAGCAGGTTAGTCGCGCACGGAAAAGAAACCGCTATACAGACATTCAGCGCCACTCACCTGCGCTAATACTCACCTGCAGGAAATCTGCTCAGTATTTTAGGAAGAGTCTAATCTTCATCAAAGAAAAGAGAAACACAGGTTAAAACTTGGGCAATAAGAACATTAAGCACCTATACCAAGCAACCATTGGCATAGAGACTTACCTGCGTAATCCAGCTATTCAAAATCTCTGCAACAGCCCCGCAAAATCAGTGAAGTAACTTGGTCCTGGTAAAGACTGTGCATACCGCGCCCCCTGCTAGAGATTGCAGGAAAGAGAGCCTACCATTAAGAACTCCAAGGTGAGACAGAAGAGGAGAAGCGGCATCAGAAGGTTAAAGGAGGTGGAACCAATCCGGCTCCACTCAGTTAGCTAATATCTTGTTTCAACATTGCAGGCAAACATCTCCTGGGGTGATATCGAGGGAGAAGACACGGGCAGGCATCATCACTCAAGCTGTGCAACGCCAGTGCAGACATCATTTGTACGGCTACGTGCTGCGCCCCGTGGAGACCAGGTGAGTGTGACAGTGTGCTCATCTTGCACTGTTTTGCTGGTAACAAAAATCGAATTTAGGTGTGTGCATTGTTTTTGCTGCTAGCTAAAATCAAATTTAGGTGTGTGCATTATTTTTGACGCTAGCTAAAATCGAATTTAGGTATGTGCTCATCTTCCACTGTTTTGCTGGTAACTAAAATCGAATTTAGGTGTGTGCCTTATGTGTGCCTTATTTTAGCTGCTAACTAAAATTAAATGTAGCTGTGTGCTCATCCTGCATTTTCTGGACTGCCCTGACTGGTTACACCCTTTGCTCTCTATTCTGGTCTGCTTTCTGTGCCCCACCCTCTACAGTTCCTACTGTTTCTTCCCAGTCCTGTTGTGTTTTCTTGTGCGCCTGCTCCCTCCTTGCCTATTTCCTCCCATGCACCTCACCTGTTCTGCCTGGATTAAGTGTATCACACTCTGTGCCCAGAACTATAGTGCTTTCTATCTCTCCTATCTTATCTAACTGCTTCTCAATTTCCTATCATTCTCCTCTCACTAAACCTGGCAGGAAAAAACGTAAGAAGGACATACTGGGCTCCAACCCAGGCCGTCCTAACGCCGACACCTACGTCAGTGCTTCTGCCAGAGAGACTTTCACCAACATCGTTCCTTCTCCAGACCTATGGATTCTTTATATGGTCGCTCTGCTCTCTCCTTACTCTTCCTCACACCTTAATCGTGGCACCTGCTAGGAGGTCCTTCTTGCCTCTTTCACCAACAACAGGGTCATCTTAAATGTCTATCGAAATGGTACCATCCTGGTTCTAGGGCCTCAACCCAACCTCTTACTTTTTGATAGGCTGCTGCCATGCCTTATCAACGTTCCACTTTCCTCCTCGCAGGCTCACTTGCCACCTATGTCTATGGCTGCAAGGCTCTCTTACCAGCTTTGCCCAAATTGGCTACCTCACCTCCCACTAACCTCACCGCCTCTCTCATTACTGGCCCTTGTTGCTTGCTACTATCTAGGCTCTCTGGCCTACAAGCACTGCTTTGACAACTTTGTCCGTCTCCACCACTCTGGCGCCCATGCCACCCACTGCCAATGCTTCTGGGGCCCCCTTGTGCCCTGTGGCCCCTCTTACACTAGCTCCCTTGCCATCTACTACTGTCCTGACTCGCTTGCCTACACTCCCCTCAATGACATCCTTGTCAGCCTTGGCTCCTGTGCCCCTTACTACCTCTATCCCTCAGGCACTCTTGCTGCTTACTGGGCAGACTACTATGCCCTGGACCCCCCTCATCTGAAGCCTTCCAAAAATTGCAACTCTTGGTACGACTCCGAGCTGGCTGACCTTAAACGAAAGTGTAGAGCAACGGGATGGAAATGGGGATCTTCAGGAGCACCATCTGACAAACTGGCCTGCAGCCTTCTTCAAAGGCAATATAGACTCTGCATCTGCTCCAAGAAAGGAGTCTATATTCAAGCCCACATCTCAGCGGCATCTAATAATACGGCTGAACTCTTCAAGGTCTGCAAGGAACTGGGCAATCCAACTGCAGCCTCTTCCTCTACTTCACCCACACAGGCCATTTGCTTGGCCCTGGCTGCACATTTCACTGCCAAAACACAGGACATCCTGTCCTCTCTCTCCCCCACACCTCCACCTGCACTTACATCTCTTTGGCCACCTGGGCCACCGCCCCCTCTTCTTTGCTCCCTCTCCCCTGTCACACCTGAGGAGGTCTTAAGACAAGTCTATTTCATGAAAGCCTCCTCCAAACAGGTTGACCCGTGCCCTCCTAAAACCATCAAGGACAACATTGAGTCTCTTGCTCCAGTCTTGGACGACCTCTGCAACCTCTCTTTCACCACTAGAGTTTTCCCCACTTCTCTCAAGCACCTTCTTGTGCACCCTCTGCTCAGAAAACCCTCTGCTGACCCTTCTATCCCGGGAAACTATCGCCAGATCTCTATCACCCCTTTCCTGAGCAAACTCCTGGAGCAATTACCCTCCACACTGAATCTGTTGGTTGTCTCCATGACCATCAGTCTGGCTTTCAAGCATCCAGAGGCACAGAAACTGCTCTTCTGAACACCTGTAAAGACCTGCTCTCAAATCTTGACTCTAACTCTCCTATTGTCCTCATTCTCCTCGATCTCTCTTCTGCCTTCAACATGGTAAACCACAATATCCTGACCTCCCAACTCCATGATACCCTGGGCATCACAGTTCAGGCCCTTGCGTGGCTTGCCTCCTTTCTCTCTAACCGTCCTTTCAAGGTGGAACCTGGGCCCTTCCTCTCCTCTATCACTCTCTCTACTTGCGGTGTCCGCCAGGGATCTACCCTATCCCCATGGTTCTTCAATGTCTACATGGCCCCTGTGGCCCACAGGATCTCTACCTTCACCTTTCAGTTTTATGTGGATGGCACGCAGCTCTCTTTCAGGCTACCCTCTGCCTCTTCCTCCTCCTCGTTCATTCCCGACTGTATGTCCGCACTTCAGTCCTGGTGTGCTGCTAATGATCTCTGCCTCAATGCCAGTAATACAGAGATCATCCTCATTTGGACCCTTGCTCCTGCTTTCCCAATTTCTCACTCGCCCGCCTCCCTTGGCCCTGCACCTCCACCTGCTAGTGAGGCAAAAAATCTGGGGGTCATCTTCGACTCCATTCTCTCCTTCTCTTCTCACATCTCGGACATTTCCAAAAAGTCTCACTATCAGCTGCACCTCCTCAGAGTTATTCTACCTTTTCTCAGCTTCCCCCGAAAGGCTCACCGCCTCCAGAGCCCTGGTGCTCTGTGGGCTGGACTACTGCAATAGCCTCTTTCTCAATCTTCCTATTTCTACTCTCCGTCTGCTACAACTCATCCAGAACATAACCGTGAGACATATCCTTGGCCTCAAGCCCAGGTAACGCATCTCTCCACCACTGAAATCCCTTCACTGGCTCTGCGTGGCTGCTAGGAACAAGTTCAAGGCCCTCTGCATAGTCCACAAGGATTTCTGGGGCTAGTGCCTGCACTATCTACAACACTCTCTTCCTAAATGCTCTCCTTCTAGAGCCCTCTGCTCGTCGTCCTCTTCCAACTCTTTGCGGGTGAGCCATTTTTCTAAGCAGAGATGTTGGGGTAGATCTTTATCCTCTGCAGGTGCTTCCCTTTGGAGCAGCCTTCCTGCCTCTCTTCACCTTGAGCCGGAGCTCCCTCAGTTCCAGAAACTCCTCAAGACCTTCCTCTTCGCTTCTTACTTTTCTCTCCCTCTCCCCTACTAACCTCCTCTCTCTTTCTCTCCTTCCTCACTCCTCCTTTCATTCCCTAACTCTGTTCAGTTTTTGCTGACTGGTCACCTGGTTCTCCTCAGAGCCTCACAGGTCCCAGGACCCCCCGCCAGTCTTTGCACTTGTCTCCGGGCCTCTGCACTATGTTCAAACTACTGCACTTAGGCATATGTCCCAAGAGACGGGTGACCTCTCTGCACTTAACCCAGGGCTCCGCTGGACTGGGCGCATTTACCCCCCCTCGCTCGTCCGTCAGTTCACTTGCATGACCCAAACATAGTGGGACTAGTTAGTTCTGTCTTATCCCCCCTTTGTCTCTCTCCCTAGTTTGGTTGCGCCGGAAACACTTCATGCACTTGCACTAGGAGAAATGCTGTCAGGCGTAGTATGCTAGTTACTTTTTTGTTAGATCTTTCGGAAACTTCAACGCCTCAGAATGACTACTGTGTTCCCCTGCTCCCTTCCCGCTTTGAAGCACTTCATTTGTGTATAGGCTCTGTACAAATAAACAATTACAATTACAATTTCTACTGGCATAAAGATATTTAGATCCAAACAACAACAGTAGGAGGCATGGGGAACCAAACACCAGCAAGCGGTCCCTCAAACAGGTTAATTACCTTTAGTTATCAAACAACTAAACGAATATGGCCACAGTGCCTGTTATTGGCGGAAG
Organism: Ambystoma mexicanum; assembly: GCF_040938575.1. Taxonomy (NCBI): domain Eukaryota; kingdom Metazoa; phylum Chordata; class Amphibia; order Caudata; family Ambystomatidae; genus Ambystoma; species Ambystoma mexicanum. The sequence goes on along the minus strand of NC_090934.1, from coordinate 1,202,975,300 downwards.
ATACTCGCTACTCCAGCCCTGTCCCAGCAATTAATCAGTCTGTAGAAGACTTGATAAAAAAAAATACATATTTTAATATCATGACAACATTATTAAAATCATAACAATATTTGAGAATACAATCCTTCAGTTAATGTTGTCAGAGTGAAGAAAAAAACAGATAGTACAAAACACAGGAAAAACAACTCCTTTTGGATTTCCTAACCAGTAAAGTGACTAGTGCTGTGTAAAATCACATCTAAATTAGTTTGCACAAAACACTACTCATCTCTCACACCATTCATACCACTTGCATCATATACAATTCATAAAACATTCATAAAAAACCTCTAAAAACCAAACATGTTTCTTTCCTAATACTTTTGATTTTGTAAATGTATGGAAATTCTTCAGGGGCTATCAGAAACTGTTCAACTGTAAAGAGTCAACCCAAATTTCAATTTTGGTTGTAATTGTAAAACAATGCAGTTTACGTTCACATCTGAAAGCTTCAGTCTTCAGAAATATCTTTTCCTGGCTAGAGTATGCATATCTTCCATTATAACAGAACAAACATTGAATATTAGCATCCATATGTTACTGAGACTGAGGGGCTGATTCATGGAATTTGTGCGCCAAAAAACAGGGATTTGTGCGCCAATCTGGCCGCAAATCCCTGTTTAACAAATGAGGATTTGGGGACAGAATGCCGCACAAATCCCCGTTTTTCGGCGCACAAATTCCATGAATCAGCCCCTAAATCTCATCTCTTCATGTAACACAAAACATAGTACACGGCATGCCATTCAATTGCACTGGTCATATGGTAATTCAGTCAGTTATATTGTACGCTAGTGCCACAGCGTAGCCACAATTACAACCTTATAGTAGTTCATTGGAATCTTTCTTTCCATTGTGCAAGTGCAAGATATTTAGAAAACTAATTCATTGCAATTGTGGAAGATACGAAGTGCTTCAATTTCTATCTTGGAACAGGTTCCCAATGTCTTTTGTTATTTATTTTTTTTTAACCCACAGAATGCCCATCTTATTTTCCTCTGCGCACACACATAGTTCACCGTACAAAAGAAAGTCATACACTCTAACTGCATCCAATCGAAACGTCTTATGGCCTGCCATGTGGAGTTTCAAGCAGGGCATATAGGAGCCCTCGCTACCATTGGGAATTCCACTGTCTGATGCTGACCTGTGACAGCTTTAGCACAAGGCAGAAAATATGACCCGCTATACCGATGACCGCCCCTTCTCTAACCCCCCCCCCCAATCCCCACTGCCCCTCAATCATGATGTACCCATTCCTCTAGAGTGCTCTGCTTCTGCTGCATTCTAGCTAGGCCTGTGCTTGATTGAAAAAAAACATAATGTGACAAAGTTGCTTTCTCTGATCACTTTTTGCGGGAGAAAGAGAGGGCCTCTGGGGACCGGAATTCCCACAAGCTACACGAGAAGCTACGAAAACGGGGGACTTCCCAGAGCTCCTCCCACTCCTCACACTATCATATGCCCTAGTGACTAGCGAACAGTGCCCAGCATACCAACTATTTGGAGGGGAAGATTAGATCAGGGCAACCCTGTGAGACATGACCAGGACTTACCTAGACCCAAGAAGGCTGTGGGAAAATCCATGTCGTCCTACCCCAATATGAAGGAAAGGTCCACTCCCTTTTTTGTTAAATGGAATCAATGCCCTTGCTACCCAGAGACGATTGGTGAGGTACACCAATCAGCAGACAGAGGAGAAAGTAAACAAATCCCAGGACATCCCTAGTAAACAAACCACAACAGCAGAGTAGCACCCCCCTACGCCTCCCCTCCCCATTCATCAGCAATACTTCTATACAAATAACACGAATCTCTCTTAAACTCCACTGGAAACAATAATTTGAAACTCTGATGCAAAAAGAAGGAAAGCAGGCTGCACAGAAATGAAATTCCATAGACTTAAAATCCTTTTACCTGCAAAGAATGCAGCAAGTGGAGAAAGGAGACCAGGCTACTCATTGAGCAAGCACCTAGAGAGTCTGCAAAGTCCAGGGCCCACAAAACCCTCTATCATGAGAAATACATCCTGAACCTTGTAGGGTGAAGGAGAAAGCCCAAGCTAGACAGACCCAGACAGAGATGGAGACAGGAGGAGAGCAAGAGCCCCCGAGAGAAAGCTGAAATCCTCCTGAGGACTATATCTCAGACAATGGCAGAGACCACATCTAAAGGAAGTGTGACAGTCAAAAGCCTATACAGGGCTATACCTCAGAACCTGGTAGGAGTCAGACAGAAACAGACTCCATAGGCGAACTTTCCCCAGGGGTGACCATGTGCTGCAGAGTTACAATAACAGAGTCTGGGAAAAGCCCTATGGAAAGTGGAAACATAGGAAATTTACGTTAATAGTCTCGGTAACAGAGGAAGAAATGCATGCTTTTTAGACATGCAGTATTACTCGAAGTAAAGGGAGAAGAAGTTCTTGCTAGTGGGAGGTAAGCAAAGTTAATATCGTACACAAGTATGGAAAAGATGCTTGCTGATAGGAGTACATCATGGTAATACCCCAGGAAAGTGGGGGAAAACATGCCGGTGGATAAATGCCACAGGTAATACCCAAAGCAAAGCGGGGGTAGAAATACTTGGTGGTAGGAGAGGCCAAAAAGCATGCAGGGTGCTATATTTCTGAGAGGAAGAAGACAAGAAGTGTATTCTAGACACTATGGGCCTCATTACACAGATGGTGGTAAGGATTTACCGGTACCGGTAAAATACCGGTACCGGTAAATCCTTACCGCCTTACTACGAGGTCCCTTTGCGGGTTGGGGGATTTAACGCCTGCTTTTTGCAGCCGTTAAAAACCAACCCGCAAAGGGACCCAGGGAGCTAATTACGGTACCGCAATTTGCGGTACCGTAATTAGCGCCTTCCCCATTCCCATTATGCCCTATGGGGTAAAAATGGGAATGGGGAAGGGCAATGGTGGAAAGGGGAATCACCGCCCCGCCAACCTTAGAATGGGGCGGTAATTCCCCTTTCCACCAAGGCGGTGCCGGTATTTTACCGGCATGAACCATGGCGCTAATAGCGCCATGGTTCTCCGCCATCCGTGTAATTTGGCCCTATATCCCAGAAACGTTGGAGGCAAGACATGAGCTGGTGGCTAAAACCATTGGACTGAGAAGGCAAGAAGCAAACTCATTGCTATAACCATGAGATTATAGGGGTAATTCATAGAATCCAGCGCAGAAGTAACGCAGGTGCAGTGCGCCGAGAAACGTGCGCCAGGCGTGCTCCAGCGGTGGTGCAACCCAGCAATTGCGCGGCACACGTATTCATGGATTTTCCGAAGCATAAGTAGCTGTGGCGCAATGCACATAAAACAGCGCCAGTAACGCCCCCAACATGCCCCTGTGCTCAGGAAAAGGCCATTGAAATGGCTACTATGGCGCAAGGCCCTGGGCCATCCGTGGGACACCACACAGCCCCCCAATGTAACAACGGGAAAAATCATTCCGTAAAGGTCTGCCCGTACCCCGTCTGCACCCCATTGAAATCCCGTAACCCTCTCGCAACAGCCAAATCACGTGGAAAGGGCCACGCGTACCCATTCCTCACCCCTGTGAAATCGCATAGCCCACTCGCAACAGCCAAATTGCATGGAAAGGGCCACGCGTACCCCATCCGCACCCCATCGAAATCGTGTACCCCACTCGCAACAGCCTAATCGCATGGAAAGGGCCGCGACGGCACCCCATCAAAATTGCATAACCCTCTCTCAATGGCCAAATCACGTGGAAATGTCCGCGCGTACCCCGTACGCACACCTGCGAAATCGCATACCATGCTCGCAACAGCGAAATCGCGTGGAAATAGCCACGCGTACCCTGTCCGCACCACATCAAAATCGCATACCCCATCACCATACCCCACAGGCAGCCCACATGGAACCATAACCCGCAGGCAGCCCACAAAACATGGGACCCCCCATCACCCGTCACCATACCCCGCAGGCAGCCCACATGGGACCATACCCCGCAGACAGCTCACACCACATAGGACCCCCCATCACCCATCACCATACCCTGCAGGCAGCTCACACCATATGGGACCCCCCATCACCTGTGAACATACTCTGTAGGCAGCCCACACCACATGGGACCCCACCCCCATCACCTGTGAACATACCCCGTAGGCAGCCCACACCACATGGGAGCCCCCCATCTCCCGTCACCATACCCCGCAGGCAGCCCACATGGGTCCATACCCGTAGGCAGCCCACACCACATGGTATCACCTCATCACCCATCACCATAACCCACAAGCAGCCCACACCACATGGGACACCCTATCGCCTGTGACCATACCCCGCAGGCAGCCTATACCACATGGGACCCCCATCACCTGTAACGATATCCCGCAGGCATCCCACACCACATGGGACCCCCCATCACCTGTGACCATACCCTACAGGTAGCCCACATGGGACCATACCCCGCAGACAACCCACACCACATGGGATCCCGCCCATCACCTGTCACCATACCCCGCAGGCAGCCCACATGGGGCCATACTCTGCAGGCAGCCCACACCACATAGGAGCCCCCCATCACCCGACAACATACCCTGCAAGTTGTTCCAAATAAAATCCAACTATTTACAATGATCCAGGGTCCATGGTCCCAAAACATGTATACATATCCTAAAAGTACAATCCAGAAATAACTATATACAAGACGCGGAGCAAAGTCCAGGAACTCCAAAGAAAAGTGAAAAAACGAATGAAAACTACTCCTAAAGAACTATATACAAAGGCAGCGGGTTAGTCCTTCAACTCACCATTTCCCCCAAGAGTTTCGGCCAGGGCATCATCGAACTCTGCATCGATTTCCCCTAGGCGGGCCTGTGCAGTCCACTCGAGGCCCTGCAAGGACTACAACGTGCTCCTCTCAAACTCCCTGCGCGACTACTCGAGGAACTCGGCTCACCTCTCCGCCTGATGCAGAGTGTTCTCTGCCCTGGCGATGGTGAGTCATGCCCCCTGTGCCCACTGCCGCTCTGCTCCTATCTGTTAGCCAATTCGCCCCAACACAGAAGACATCCTTGTCGTGAGGTTCACGTTTCCCTCCTGCCTGATGGCCGATACCTGCCCCTCTGATGGTGAATGCCCCGAGTCCTGTTGCCTCCCACGCCGAGCATGCCGCAGCTGAAAAACAGTGCCTTTGGCTCCGGGACAGCCTCCAGGATGATGACAACCCCCGGGCTGTTGTGCATGTGCCCTGCTGCATGTTGCCTGCTCCTCCACCATTGCCACATGCTCTGTCGCCGGATGGATCTCTGTGGTGGCCACCTCTGCTGATCCTTCATCGACTCACGATCCTGGCGGGGATGTGGTCTCCACCAGGCTAGCCGCCGGGCTTAGGACAGGTGCACAGGGGGTCCTGGTGGTATCTGGGCTGGAAGACGGCAGGGAGGACAACTGGCGCACAGAGGAGGAAGAGGAATAGGGGGTGGTGCAGTGGCCAGCACATGTCGCAAATTCATGACCAGGAACGGAGCTAGCCAGTTAATGAGGCAACAGACCTCATTGTGATGATGTACAAGCCCCTGATTGGAAGCCTGCACATCCTCACGAATGGTGGCTGTATGCCTCGCAATACCGGCTAGCAACGGTTCCACCGTGTCACAAATTGCTTCATCCGCAGGTAGTGGAAGATCCGTTTCCGTGGATACATCCGCCACCTGCGGACGGGTCCAGCCTGAGGCATGTCCGCAGGTCCATACTGGTGCAGTCGCAGTTCCAGGGACAAGATCAGTCACAGGCCCCTCCACTGTGACCTGCACTGCCACCGGCCCCTGACACTGGACTGCACCAGTCACACCTACCTCATCACCCCCGCCAGGCCCCATGTGCTGGGCTGATGTGGCCTCCTCCACCACCACCACCAACCTGGATGACTCCCCATTGTCTTCCACATTGGATTGCCCCTGTGTGGGCCCACCTGTCCCTCCCACTCCCGAGGAGCCCACAACCAACTTCACCCTCTTCGGTCTCCTCTCAGCAGCTGCAGCTGCTGACTCAGACGTGGCACCTGTATCCTCGCTCCCAGAAGATGACAGTGCCAGGGAGGATGACTGGCCCTTGCGTCTATGCCCGGTGGAGGCATCCCTGCTGCCGGGCTTCACAGCGCCTTCTCCACCCTCTTCTTCCATCGTCGCTGTGAATAGGGAAACATAAAACACATACATCAGGGTACTGGACATATGTGTGTTTGTCACAATGCAAAAGTACATAATTGTCACTGCCAAAGGTCACAACCATCATCACCGTCCATTACACACAGGGAAGTGCCATTCACACACATGCACAATCATGTCCGTCATTCACACCAGACATTCACACCCTTGGACAAGACACTGCCAGCACATCCGAATTGTGCATGCACCTCACATGCATCATGGCACACACACATCTCACTCACCCACAGCACCTGACAGTCATGAATCAGGCCATGGATCCATCACGTCAGAGAGCACTTGAGGCCCAATTGGCAGCATGAGACAATCAAACATGCAAAAGCGAAGAGTGACAGACATCCTGGAGTGTTCGCCACTCACACACTCACTTCTCATACACATGCACATGTAGACCATGCATGTCCATGATGTTGCCGAATGCCCACATGTGTCACACCTCTGGCATGACACAATCTACACACGTGGATGCAAACATGTGCACCTTGTGATATACATGCGTGTATCATGCATTTCCACACAGACACCATTGATGTTGCACATGCATCAATGATCTCACATGCAGCAGTGTCTGGCACATGCACACGGACATCTGTACAGTAGGCATGCCAAACATAAAAGCAGGGTGCACACACCAACCACACGTCTACATGCACATTCACTATGGTGGACAAGAAGACATGGACACCAGTCGACTCCGGACAAAACTCCAACTTCAAGATATGGGTGTGCAGCGCTGGGTTTGAGCGCTCCAGGACCCTCTTTACGTTGGTGGTCAACCTGCCCCGGCTCCCCACTTGGTCAGCCCCAGGCTTGACAAAGCGCTGGGCCTTGTTGAGGGTCCTGGACTTGAAGCCCTCCCAGCGCTTATGGACATGTCGGTAGTCAGGGGTGCCACTCCCTCCATGTTGATGGCACCCACGATGTCCGCCGAGATCTTCCTCTGTACTTCCTTGCCGACTTGCCCTGGTCCAGGAAAGAGGGCATAACAATGCCCCAGGACTTGCTCCACCAGGATGCCAACTTCTGTGCAAGAGAAGCTGACAGCCCTCTGCCTCTCTGCTGGGGCATTGCCACTTGCCTCAGATGGTGTGGTGTCAGACATGGCAACCCCTGAGGCAGGTGTGGGTGGGCAAGGTGGTCCTGGGGCTGGGCTGTGGAGCGGTGGTATGGCAGTCGGGAGTCTTCAGGATCAGCAGAGGTGGTCACAACGAAAGGATCACTGGCAATGGCTGATGAGCAGGCACCAAAATGCAGGATACGTGGGCAGCAGGCACACAGAGTGGCCTGGCAGCAGCAGATGGCTCGTAGGAGGCAGCTCGGGGCAGCTCGGGGCAGTTGGAGGCAGGTAAATGGCCTTGTAGGCAGGAGCGTGGGTCTTCCATGTTCTTTCACGTGGCCAGTCGGAAACAGAGTGACTCCGCACGTGTGGAAACTGCGTGTTAGTGTGTAATCAGAGGAAAGGCCCTAAGCGCATAAGTTACGTGACGTTCGCTGGATGTTGGGTGTTGCTGTTCAGTATCAGGTTAAAGGTCTGCATAGGACAACAGTGCGCTGTACGTGCTTTTCATGGGGATGGACGTGTGAACTTCGTATTTTTGTGGGTTCACACATGAATAGTGCGTGTGTACGTTTTTGCATTCTACAGGGCAGACGGTGAGTCGTGCACGCATTTTTCCCACTGTGGTTGCCCCTGTGTGTCGCATACCCCATTTTCGAGGTCATAGTAACATACGTGTTCCTCACGTACGTATTTTTTGTGTTGCTGGGTGCCAAAGTGTACTGCAGGATGTTTTTTACTCACACGTGGGCTACCGAGGGGTCACTTACACATTGATTTTTGTTTTTGGGGTGCCTGAGCATTGCGCGACCTGTTATTTTTTCACCAGGGGTCACATAGAGACTTGCTCGAGCACAGTGGTACGCTTTCCATCACGTACCCTGCCCCCTCACTCCAATTGCCCAGGACAATTGTTGGCTGCACCTCCCATTGCGCTAATCCATCACTGCCATGACTGGGAGGGCAACAAGTGGGAAGGGAGGAAAAGGTGGCTGACGTGGCCAAAGTGGGCAACGTGGCCAGGGTGGCCAAGGTGGCAAAGGTGGATGATGTGACCAGGGTGGTCAAGCTGGACACCTTGCCCACGCCCATGCAGAGAGAGCTATGCCCCCCACCTAACCGGGGCAAGGAGATGTAGCTGCTGCTGACATTCCCAGCACCCGTGGTCCTGGACAAGCAGTGCCATCTGCTGTTCAGAGCAGCCAGAGTGTGTAAGCTGCAGGAGCAGCTGCAGCTACCACCACCCAGGCTCAGGGTCAGCCAGCCCAGACTGTAGTGGTCCCAGCCCAGCCACACGGTGATTCAATGGCCGATTTTCATGTCCCCAAGGCCAAGACACGTGCGGTGCAGAGTCCTGGCAACAGCACCCAGCTACCGATACCTGCAAGCCTACCTTCTGTAGTAACATCAGTGGTTGATTCCATAGGCCAGTCCACCTGTACTCCAGCCCCTTCTGACCAGAGTGGTACAAGCCGCTCAGGGTCTGCACCACATTGCAAGAGGCAGAAGCGTGCTCCAGCGGTAAAGGCTGGGACCCCAGACACAGCACAGGAGTCCCACACGTCGAGAAAGAGGAGTTTCTGTGATGAGGACCTGGACAAGCTCATGGACTATGTGATGGAACACGGCCGTGACATGCTGGTGCAGGCAGGGAGCACACATACGCCTTCAAGGTGTATGGCCCACTGGCAGTGCCTCGTGGAACATATTAGCGCTTTGGACCATGAGAGGCGCACAGCTGGTGATGTCCTGAAGTGTGGAATGACCTCCGACACTGAGCAAAAGACAAGCTGGCTGCCAAGTTCACCTCTACTCTGGTGACTAGCGGTGGGTCAGCACCAGAGGACGATTAACTCACTGGACATGAGGAAATCTCTAGTGATTTAATTGCAGTGGAGCAGGTCCAAGTTGTGAGAGACCTGCCAATATATAAGCCAATTTCCGGTGAGTGGTGATGCATGTGTGTCCAGGCCATGTGCATGTTGCTTGGGTGATGTGTTATGATTGTCTGCCAGTTCAGGCTACATTGACATGACTGCCATGTGTGACCCATGTGATGTTAGACTGATATGTGCTTGTTGTCATGCAGACTGCATACAAACCATGTGCTGCACACAGAGGCAATCCTCATCACCACAACTGTTCCCTCCTTCCATGACACTCTCTGCCCAGCCTTTCTTGGTCCTATTCTTGCTCCAACTTGTGGTCGCGGATAGCCTGTGATGATCTTCCACTCAACGCAACACTCGCCTTCTATCGTCACATGACTGGCATCTCTGTGAGATCACCCTGAAAGCTGCTCTTCCTCAGAGGCATTTTTCCTTTCCTCTCCATCCCCCAGCAGCTCACTGTATCCAAAGGACTGGTAATTCCTATGGTGAACTACTGCAACATGCTTTATCAGGATTTCTGTGATTCTACACTCTTCCCTCTGCAACTCTGCCAGACCTGGACTGTGTGGAAAGTGTTTTAGGCTTGGTGCAAGGTACCTGCCTGGGAATATGATGATGGCACAGGCTCCCAGTGGCTATGAGTGTTATTTCCTGAACCCTGTGCATTCTCAGCAAGTCCCTATGGGTCCTGGGCCAGCAATTCCTTCAACTCCATCTCCAGTATTTGTATTTGTATTTTATTTATTTGTATAGCGCGCTAGACCCAAGGGCAACTAGGCACATATCTTAAGGCACAGGTACAAAAAATGATACAGTTACAGGCAAAGATTAAATGCACAGGTGCATATCTTAAGGCACAACGGTACAAAAGTGGCATGGATGCAGGTACAGGCAAAACATTTTAAATTCTCAAGCAAAAAGTGCCAGTAGTACGGGAGTAGTGGAACAGGTGGCTTAGACTGGTAGTAAGTGAGGTGTGGAGGATAGCCAAAGCTTGGCTTTGTGTTTGAAAAACGTGGCGGAAGGTCGGGTTCTGATGGATAGTGGTAAGGAGTTCCAGAGTTTGGATGTGAGGACTGGGAAGCTGACCGTATATAAATATGTATATAAATATGGTTATATTTCGGTATAGTAAGTGAGTGCGCTTGGGCAGATCTTAGAGTCTGTGAGGGAATGTATTGAGAGAAGTGGGAAGTTAAGTAGGTAGGGGCCTGGTTGTTGACACATTTGTGAGTAAGAGTTAGTGATTTGAGTGAAATTCTTTGGGCAACAGAGAGCCAATGTAAGCTCTTCCTAGTGTCAGAGATGTGCGTCGACCTAGGAATAGAGATCATTGTTTTAGGCGATCTTTAGTTTGTTGAGGTTGCGTTGGTTAGTTCCTTGATAAAGTGCGTTGCAGTAATCAAGTTTAGACATAACCAACGTCCTGGCAAGAGTAATGCAGTTCTGGGTAGAGAGGAATGGGCGGCAGGCTGTAATCAACTTACAAGTGAAGGCTGAGGCAGCGGAGACTGCATTCGTTTGTCGGTTAAGGGACAGTGTGGAATCGAGGTAGATACCTAAAGTTTTGGTCTCTTTAGCCACTTTGATGGAGTCACCATCAGTGTTGAAGGTGCTGAAGGAGGGGTCAAGCTTGCTAAGTCTTTGTTGGGTGCCAAGGATGAGGAGCTCTGTCTTGTCATCATTGAGACAGAGATCGTGATGTGCCATCCATGCTTGGACGACTTGGTATACGTCGTTCAAAGCTTTGGCATCTGCGATGTAGTCATCAGTGATGGGGATGAGTATCTGGGTGTCATCCGTGTAGTTGGTGTAGGTAACACCCAGATAGTCAAGCACATCAAACAAAGGTTTGGTGAAAACATTGTAGAGCGTAGGGGATACGCACGATCCTTGAGGAACTCCGCATGGGACTGGAGATGGGTCGGCAGATGCAGTGGGTGAGAATACTCTCATGAGTCTATTGTCCAGGAAGGATCTGATCCAGTTAGTGGCATTTTCTGAAAAGTGGGCAGCAGATTTCAAGTGTTGGCATAGGATTTGGTGATTGACCAAATCGAAGGCCGCAGAGAGGTCCAAGAGTAATAGTAGGGCTACTTTGCCATTATCTTTTAAGTCCTCTATTTGAGTTTTCAGATCTAATAAGGCTGTTTCTGTCCCATGCCTAAGTCTGAAGCCAGATTGTCTTATGTCATGTAAGTTAGTAGTCTCCAAATACTTCTGTATCTGAAGGTAGGCCGCTCTATCTAAGATTTTTAGGAGGAATGGGACCGTGGTGATTGGTCTGAAATTAGTAAGTATGGACGGATCAAGAGTAGGCTTTTTCAGCAGAGGGATGACCCAGGTGTCCTTCAGGTTGTTGGGAACAATTCCGGAGTGAAATGAAGAATTGATGAAGGTGGTAATGAAGGGAGCAAGGTCATGAGCAGATTCCTTAATGATAGGGGCCGGGCAGGAGTCCTCTTGGCAGTTGCAGGGTTTAAGGTTGCTGATAATTTTTTCAACCTCAGAGATAGTAAGAGGAAGGAAGCTAAATGGTGGCTTGGTGAAAGTAGTAGATGTTTTAGGTGCAAGAGATTTGGAGAGGAGAGAGTTTTGTTTGGCATTGATTTTGGCTTGTAGGGTGGTTATTTTGGAGAGGAGAGCATTTTGGATGCTATTGCACCAAGAGCTGTCTTTTTTACAAGTATCTGGTTATGGGCGAAGTGGATTCTAATTCTTTGAGAATTTTGAAAAGCTTCTTCGTGTTGGATTCAGTTTGCGAGGTGCGCAGGTTATAAGTTTCTTTTTTTGCCTGTATAATCGCTTCCTTGTAGTTAAGGGATGCAATGAAGAGGTTGTCTTTGTTAGAAGCACAAGGGAGACTTTTCCAGAGTGATTTTTCTTTACGCAGAGCTCTAAGATGTGGCGTGAACCACGAATTCAGGTGAGCTCGTTGTTTAGCTTTCCTGAGTTTAAGGGGGGCTATAGTGTCAATAGCTTTGAGCAGTGTTCGGTTGAAAGTGTTCACCAAGACCGTAGGGTCATTATGAGATGTGGCACAGTTGTTCAGAATGGGTAGGATAAGCGGGAGTAGCTTGTCCCTGGTGATGTCCTTTTTATTCCTGCTGGGAATAGAGGGAGCTATTGTAGGTTTGGTGCTAGGAATGGTGGTTGGTAGTTGAAAGAAAATGACATGATGGTCGGATCAAGCACAGACTGAGTTGGAACTTATCGTAGTATTACAATTTAAGTCTACGATCCCATTGAGCGTTCTGCCTTTGTTATGTGTAGGTTCGAGGTTACGTTGTTGGAAGCCTAGGTTTGACACAATGCTTGCAACTTCTGTGGCCATGAGATCCTTGGGGTCAGACAGTCCAAGATCCAGGTCCCCTAGCAGCAACACTTGTGAATTAGGCTTAGCATTGTTGGATCGGATAGACGTAATATCTTCTGCGAAGGAGGAGAGGGGACCGGGTGGTCTGTAAATGAGGTGTAGTGACGCTGTATTGGTAGGTGAAAGTGAAAGTTTCACTGATAGTGGTTCAGCTGAGCTACAATGAATGTTGGGGATCGGTCTCATGTTGATATTATCCCTATGTATGAAGGCAACGCCGCCACCTTTGGACAAGTTAGATAGGTGGTAAATTCTAAGGATAGAGTATCCATCAGGAATAGCGAGGAACAAGAGCGGGCCAGAAGCAGCGTGTAGCCATGTTTCTGTGATAGCAATGAAATTGAGGTTCTGGGTAGTAATGAGGTCGGAGATATCGAGGGCATGAGCAGTAAGGGATCTGGCATTGATAAGACCTCCTTTCAATTCTCCCGGTACGGTCGTGGATGGTTTAGGTGAGGTCTGAGTAGCGGCATGAGGGGTGTTAGTGTGTTGGCGTTAGGCGCAAGGAATGCGAGGCAGTCTGGATCTGAGTCTAGCATTTCTAAGTATAAGTGTGCACGGTTGGTTCGGAGTGGGTTTGGTTGCGAAATGTTTGAGCCACAGGGCAGGTTCATTGAGGTAAGGGTTGGAAGAATGTGTGTATTTGACGGAGTTGGGTGGTGGAGATGTGCCATGGTGCATTATAGTGGAGTATGCACAGGAGATGTTGCAAGGAATGCAAATAGTGCAGGTGGGCGTTGCACAGTATGGCTCAGCTAGAGACCATGTGATGGCTAGGATGAATGTGAGAGTACTTGCCGAAGGGAGGGGCAGCATGTCCATGGTGTTCTGATGATTCCAATGTGGCAAGATAATTCCAATGTGGCAGGAGACAACTGTGTCAGGTGATGACGCAAGTAAGGCGCAATCAGAAGGTACGTTAGTGTTGCCGGGACTGGACGATGAGCATGGACTGGCTTGTCAGAGTAGGACACAATGTTAAATGGTCGAGGCAGCTATGGCAGATAGTACAGCGAGTCTATAGCTACAGGTACTATATGTCAGGAGTAAACTCAAAATAGGGGCTAGTGCCTATATTTTAAAGGGTGCGAACAGTGTGCGGCACAGTAGTCGTATTGCTATGAGGCAGGCAAAGAGATAGCACATATTAGCACACATAGGCTAAGTAGAATGCGTGGGTGTGGTAAGCTAGGCATGATAAAGGCATAGCTGGCATGAACTTGCAGAGGTGATTATAGCAGCAAATGAACACATAGGTTTAAGAGGCACGGTTTGGCTAGAATGCAATGTACAAACAGACAGGAACAATTATAGTGCCAGGGTCCATCTAGGTTCAAAAATCCCAGTATAGGCTAAAGTGCACTGTGCAAGAGGCATGTGTGCTAATAGCAGCAGGGTCCATCTAGATTTAAAAATCACAATGAGGGCTAAAATGCAATGTACAAACAGACAAGAACGATTATAGCGGTAGGGGCCATCTAGGTTCAATAATCCCAGTAATGCTGAAATGCAATATGCAGAGAGGTAGGAGCAGTTGCAACACTATTGAGTTAAGGTTAGGGTGTATACACATGCAGGCAATTCAAGGAGTTATCATTGATACAGATAAGCAAAATGGGTGCAAAGTAATAGGCGCGCACACGTGTTGCGTACTAAATATCAGTGACAACAAGGTGCTGACATGGTGGTCATGAAATGCATTAAAGCAACGTGATACAATGCAATGCGCAATTTCTTAACATATTTTTTGTGAGTTCGCTACGATCCCTCCTTGGGAATGGGAAGACAGAGCAGACATAAAGTGGGCAGTTATGGGCAGAGCAGTACGTATCAACAAGAGTATGTTACCATAATTAGTGATCACAGGGTTATGCAAAGTTAGTGTCAGCGGCTGTACACTAATGGTATGAGGCAAGGGTCATTGCAGGCAGTTTTTGTATCCCTGAAGTATTGTACATTGTACACTATTTTAGGAGTACTTACAACATACCAGGCTACTCGTCTCCTTACTGCCCGATGCTGGCAGACGCAGACAGGCCCTTATTGTCGCGGCCCTTGCTGGAGTGGCCGGCTTGCGCCTCCGGTCCAGGGCTCAAAAGTAAATATTGGCGCAAGACCAATCAGCTGTGCTGGGCGGGGAGAGAAGGAATCAGATGTTCTCCGACGTGATCAGGGCGGCCATCTTAAAATGGTTACTGCAATTCTCGATCCTGTTGCTGGAGGCCGTAATGCAAGGGGGTCGGGGCAAGTGAAAGCAAGATAGTAGCTTTCATGGAGGCAGAACATCCTTCTCATGGTCTTTGATCATCCGTTTCATGGTCCCTCAGGGTCAGTTGCTCCTCATGGAAATTAGTTTGTGGTTCTCGTCTGTGTTGAGCTGGGGCGTCCCTCTGGTACCGCCTCCCTGCCTCTATGTAACTGGAGATGTGGTTTCTCCGGGTCTGAAGGCACTTCTGACGTATCCTCCTTTCCCCTGCTGTTGTCCCAGATGATTGAGA
This sequence comes from Ambystoma mexicanum, assembly GCF_040938575.1. NCBI lineage: Eukaryota > Metazoa > Chordata > Amphibia > Caudata > Ambystomatidae > Ambystoma > Ambystoma mexicanum. The sequence goes on along the minus strand of NC_090934.1, from coordinate 1,202,960,237 downwards.
GAATGCACTTGCCACCTGCCCACACTGTCTGCTACAAAATGGTGTTCTGAGCAACCATTTTAACCCATGCACTGCCTCCCAGCCATCCCCGGCCCTTGGGGGGGGTGTTACTGTATCCCTACAACCCACTTCCAACAATTTACACATGATGACAGCACTTACCCTTACACTGCCATCAGGCCACTTCATTGACATTAAGCATACAGCAGAAGTTTCTTGTTGCTCTGGGTCGCAAACAGGTCTATACCCATGGTCCCCCACACACTGAACAGATAGGAGAGAAATTGACTGTTTAATTCCCATTAGTGGTTTGCCAAAGACCGGCTTCTGAGGGAGTCACTGCTGTGTTCTCTTGGCCAGGTATGTGCACTGTTTAACGCCAGATCCCTTTCTGTACGGCCCATTTCCACATTTGTAGGGATAGCTGAATTATGCGAAGGGACTTGGCCCTCCTTGCTTGTTTACGTAAAATATTGAGACTGAGTTGTCTGTCCTGACGCGGACTACTTTATAGGTGATACTGGATTGGAAGGCTTTCAGGGCCAGAAAAATGGGCAACAACTTGAGGTAATAGATATGGTACTCCCTATCCGTAGGAGACGATAGGTCGAACACCTCCGGGTGACCCAACGTAGCCCCTCATCCCAATTGAGAGGAATCCATCATTATTGTCACATGAGGGGACGGTTTCCAAAAAAGGTACCCCTTGCAAGGGGTTGGAGTTGTCTGACCACCACCTGAGGTTGGCTATCATATCTGGAGTCACTAGATTCAATTGAGAGTCTCAATCCATTGCCTGAGAGCAGATCTGTCTCAGGGCTAACTGTGTGCGCCTTATTTGTTACCTCGCTAGGGGAAGAGCGATGCCACAAGAAGCCATCGAGCCCAGAAGCCTCTGGAACCACCATGCCGTCATGTGGGTGGAATTCAGAAAAAGGGTACATGTTCGAATTAGATCCTTTGTTCTGTCTTCCATTAGAAAAACTTTGGCCATTGTTGTGTTAAAGCTGAAACCTAAGAAAATCAGATCCCCAGAGGCCCACATTAAAGACTTCACCCAATTCACTGATACCCCCAGCTTGAACAGAATATGTAGTAACATCTGCATTTGTGAAGCTGCTTTCTGATGACAGTGACATCTGAGGAGTCAGTCATCCAAATATGGATAGACAAGGACTCGCCAAAGCCTGAGAAACGCAGCCATTACAGCCATCACCTTAGTAAAGACTCTTAGCAGCAAGCTCAGTCCAAAGGGAAGGACTCAGTTCTGGACATGTTTGCTCCCTACCAAAATCCGAAGGTACTTGTGGTGCTGGGGCCCTATTCGGATGTTTATTTATGCATCCTGAAGATCTACTACACAGAGCCAATTATTTTTTTACTAGCGACAAAAGGATCAGTACAAGCGTGATCATTTTGAAAAATATCCTGCAAAATACGGACAAATGAATTCTCACTGGGCTGCGATAGTACACAGACCAACCTGGTTGAATTTCAGCTCTTTAAATATGCAAGAGTAAAAGCCCCTGACCTCTTCCGTGGAAGGACCGCTTCTATTGCCCTTATGTCCAATTGTTTTTAAATTTCCAAGCAGAGACAAAGACATCCTGTCTGTGTCAGTGAAGAACGTGAAGGGGGAACTGGAGGGAGAGGGAGACGGAAACCCGAACTGGTAACCAACAGGACCCAAGGATGCTTTGTGATGGTCCACCAAGCCTCCAGATGTAGAGAAATGCGTCCCCCTACAGGAGTCACATCGGACCAAGCTTTCTTTGATACAGCTTTGTTTTATACTCTTAAAAGAGGTGCTAAGTCTGATTGGGACGTTACTCCTTTTATTAGTTAAATTCATCTTTCAGCCCTCATGGGTCAGTCCTTTGGATAACATGTGTTTCGACTTCTGTACCTTTATCAAATCCAGGCCATGTTTCCAAATCTGCTGATTATTTACAATAAATAACATTTTATCAATTAATCACCATTGAACAAATGCAAATGATAGAAATCATAATCCCACCTGCAATACATATGTCTAGTATTAGCCCCAGTTATTGGCAAGTCTCCCTTCATTTACACACGTTTGCGCTTCACATTCAAGTGAACATGAAGCGCAAACGTGGATTATCCCAACAATGTGAGGCGAACTGAACGAGAGTAGACATTAAAGAATATAAGACACCATTTAATGCACTGTTTATTTAGCGGGCATAGGATAATAATTACTTTTTTAAACTAAGGAATTAATTTCTGATTAACTAAATTCAATTTGTGTGAGCTTGATTAAAAGAACGAAAAAAATATGACAATCGCATTGTGATACATACCAACAAGGCATATATATATATTTTATCTTACATTTACTTTCTGACCAAGTAAATATAATCTTTGTGAGCATGATTATATAATATATTATAACAAAGAAAAAAGTATGACAATTGGATCGTGATACATGCTAGTAAGGCATATGTATATATTTTCTCTTGCTTTTATTATTTTGATCTTTTGTTTTTCAACCCCTGAAAATACTCCCCATCATCAACGCTTCATTTATGTTATTTGCATTTGTTCAATGGTGATTTATTGAATAAAATGTTATTTATTGAAAATAATTAGCATATTTGGAAATATAGCCCGGATTTGATAAAGGCACAGAAGCCAATGGCTGACCCATGAGGGCTGAAAGATGAATTGAACTAATAAAAGGAGTAACATCCCAATCAGACTTGGTGCCTCTTTTAAGAGTATAAAACAAAGTAGAATATATACCGGAGTTGGTTTTCTCCGGAGTACTCTAAAGACGCAACATATAAGTCAGACAGAAGATGAACTGAGTCGCTGGGCTATCTTGACTGATAATAAAAAGTAAAAACCAACACATCTAGATTAACGTTTCTTTGATACAGAGCTTGCCAGTTGTGCTTTGTGACGGGCTGCACTGTGCTTTGTAACCAAGGGCTGCATTACAGATATGGTGGTGACGGTCGCGCTGGGGAGGCCGGCAGCAGCACCAGTTTGCAAATAGCTAAAGCTGCAGATTCAGCAGGACTTGGAAGGGGATCACTCCATAGCAGACAAAGTCTGACATAAATTCAACTAACACAAAGAATCGGTGCATGCAAAACAGAATATAGCGGACATATAGTTGTCTGCATTTATTTTGCTCCAACTTCGGAGCACCACCCAGCTGCTCGGCAACAGCAGAAGGCCAGCAGATGTGAGCGAGAGGGTGTAGGCCCAGCTGTGCTTCGGCCAGTTCATCGCTGAGCGTCAACGTTGCCATGGCAACGCCTTACATAGTTCCAAACTCCCCTTTCTCCTTTCTTTACAGTAACAATGTTTTGGCACCAAAAATGTTAATGGTCTTGCTCCTGGTCTAGGGTTATTCTTAAAGGAGCTCAGCCATGCATTGTTTTGGTTGTAATGAGAGGCCTGTATGCTTGTTTGGTTTGAGTATGGGTAAGCCATCGTGTCGTCTGTTTAGTCAACACTGTTATGTTATGTTACCTAAACTACTTACAACACCTAAGTGGTGGGAGCGCTCCCTCTATTTCCGTTTAACAAGTATTTTTGGTATGGTTAGTTATTTGTAATATTCCCTGTTTAGAGGAGATTTGGAAAACCTCACTGTCTGCGCTTCCAACTTGTGTCTAACAAAGACCTGTTGCAAAACCTACAGTAGGTATGAAGAAATCACAAATTCCATCCTACAGAATAATCCAAGTTATCAAATATTTAAATTAACAGGTGATTTTTTAATGTTCCATGAACAGAAAACGCCACGCACGGCACGCCTGTTTAGAAGTATTGGTTGCCGCATAGTAGTGGTGAGCAGTCATTATAACTGGGCATCATTTCACAGTGCAGCGCCTAGGGGCAGATGCAGCCACATTATTTCTTCTTGAGGTATGTTATGTTACTTGTTTGCTTTTCTAATGTGTTTGCTGTGATTCCAAGGCAGACTTGGAGCGCTGGGCCCAGGATCTTGAAATACTTTCATCTCCAGTACCTGTGTTAATCTGAACTTTCTTACTGCCTTGTTGATGTTGTGGGGCTGTTATGTTTTGTGCAGGACCTGTTTAACTGAACGTGGCTCTGTGGGTCCTATTATATTGCCGAGGAAAACGTGTACACAGGGTTGGGGGGCACTGTGCTATTGTAAAGGTTTGGGCGTGTTGCTGTGATGTTTCTTGCTTAAGTTTTGTGCACTGTGCTGCCCTTATGCTCCCTTACTTCCTATTTATCCAATGTGCAGTGGAGTTATCCTGTTTTTGCTTTGCGAATACATGGGGATTATGTCTTGGATGTGTGGATAGTTTTGTTTTGGAGTCTGATGTTGCTGCGTATGCACTATAGTGTTGCCTGCTACAGGTGACGGACGCTGGTACAATGTCAGTATGTGTTTTGTGGTTCCCGTTTGCTGCATGTGCACGTGCTTGGGTCAATTACTAGGCTTACTGGGCACTGAGTTTCTTATTACCTGCAGTTTGGTTTATTATGGATAGTTTGTTGTGCTGGGTATCCTTTTGACCATGGGGTGTGCCTTAGTGTGTCAACCACTTATGCCTGTTTGTCCATTGTGGTGTACGGCAGGTGGTTGCCATGTTCATCTCTGTGTCTTGTGGTGCCTGTGCTAACAAGTCAATAGTAACTTTATTTCGACGTTAAGCTATAAAGGTTTTGCACAAAATAAATGAAACAACAAGAAATAGAACAACATGATAGTTTACCAACATATCAATCAAATTTGGTAAATGAAGGCTAAAGGGCCAGGGTTCAAGCTATCGGTCAAAGTTAAGTTCATATCTAGATAGCTAGGGATAAGACTGCTACACTACCAATTAGTCACATCCTAAGGGGGTCTTGGTCGAAAAGTATCAGCTATGGACCTTTTCCCAAGCAGAATGGTGTTCAATCCTGAGAGTACTAGCTTCCTTGGGACATCAACCTGGCCATTGCCACTGGATTCGATTGCAGTATTCCCCATACGCTGATATCTTGCCAAAAAAACTCAGTATGCCCCTTACAGAACATTGGGCCCCAAAAACAATTTGAATGGTGTCAAGAGTATTGCTCCCCTGCAAGTGGCCCCTTATACAATTCATGATTTCTTCTCACTTGGCAAAGAAGCATCCCCTCATTTCCCAAAATCCAATATATGCATTTGTTAGCCAATGCTTCCCTGGATTCTTAAACATTTAAATACAATTTGGGGACCATGTGCAAGTACAGTGACCCTCCTACTCGGGGTAGTGTTTGTCCACTCACTATCACAGTAGGGGTAATACTGGCACAAACCATGCTCCTTCCATCAATCAGCATGCAGGCTGATGTTCTGTGAGAATGTGGAAGAAGCACATGTTGGATCGCCCCCACTGTGATTACAATTAATTTCCCACTGGACAAAACCTTCTGCCTCAGCCCACCCTTAATGGTTGTGGGGACTTCAAACACACCAGATTCTCTAATGCAGGATTCAGGGGACGATAGCACTGCTTCCACCAGAGTTTACAACCCCTTCATCAAACCTTTGGTTATGCTGTCCCCCCCCCACTGTTCAGTCCCCTCCCTGCAGCGTCCACCATCGACAGGACCAGATTCTTACGGATTAAGGGTTCAGCATCTCCTCAGATCGCTTGGGCAGTGTGGCGCTGCCCGATGACAGGGCGCGCACGCGGCGGCGTGATGTGCACGCCGCCGCGTGCAGCATAAATAAATGGGGCGTTCCCGGCCGCGTCAGTGCGACCGCGAAGCCCGAGCCAGAAGGACGTGTGTGGTGTGAGTCCTTGTGCGCTGGGGGGCTTACGGGTATCGCTGGGGGTCAGGACACACCCCCAACAGGCAGATGATTTGCCACATGTTCGTGAGATGGAAATAAAGTAGGCGTTCCTGTCTCCGGGCCTATGAGTTTCATTGCTTCCTCCTGCATCCGCCCAGCCGCATTCCGCCCATAGTCTGGGAAGATGTTATCCCTGCCCAGCTGTGGCCCATCAGCTAGACCCTTCCAAGGCAGTTTATGCTCTATACGAAAAAATAACTGGTCAAAAGTGTCCAGTTTGTCTGGCAGAGGGCGCAGCATTTCCAACGGCAGCCAATGGGAGGGAGTACTCTGGTCAACATTGGATGGGCGATAAAACAGCAAGGGTGGCCACAAACGCAACATCAGAGGTGTTGATACAGATCCCACTAGTATGGACGGTTATCTGGGCAGTCCTAACACTAGTTTCAGCCATGGTTGGGATGAATAGGTCTGTTCTGTTGGTTAATCCGGGATCCGTTGCCTTGTATTCACTAGGCTGGTCACTTTTGTTGGAAGACTGGGCATTGGGTGGGATATTTGATCCCCTCCCCCTTGGGTCCATACAGGCGTGGCATTAAATGAACCCAAGAACTGATGGATTTCGCACATAAGCAAAGGGCCTCCCCCTGGGCTCTCAGGGACTTATGTAGGGTGGATTTGCCAGTACATGTTACAGGGAAAGAGACTATGGGCCTCATTACGACCCAGGCGGTAAGTTACCGCCTGGGCCGTGACTTTACCACCATGGCGTAAACTATGTTTACGCCATGGTGGTTGGCGGACTTACCGCCCCATTCCGACCTTGGCGGGGCGGTAAGTCCCCAATCCCCATTTACCCTTCCCCATTCCCATTTTTGCCCCATAGGGCATAATGGGAGTGGGGAAGGCGTTAATTACGCCACCGTAAATTACGGTGGCGTAATTAACTCCATGGTCCCTTAGCGCCATGGATTTTAACACCCGCTAAAATCGGGTGTTAAAACCTCCATGGCGCTAAGGGACCTCGTAATTGGCGGTAAGGGGTCGGCGCAGCTAACGCTGGCGTAAACCCCTTACCGCCAGGGTCGTAATGAGGCCCTATATAAGGAATTTTGACAGGGATTTTTCTTTTCACAGAACAGTTTCCTTTTTGTTGGGGGTGCTGGTGCCAGATCTGGTTCTGTGAGAATTACAGGCAGGTCAAGAGATAACATCTCAGAAATAAAATTACCAGCAAGAGAGTCAAAGAGAGTCAAAAGGAAGCATCCCTTTCAGAGAATAAGGCGTGGGCACGCTGCACAGATAAAGGCCCACTCAAATGCGGGTTAGCCGAATTTATCAAATTTCAATTCTAATAATAGCAGCGTTGCAACACTCCTCCCGCCTTCTCTCGCATCTGGGTAACTCTGAGACCATGAAAATGGACAATGTCACTTGCCTCGAGCTCACCCTCCATCCAGGAGCTGCACAGCCTACTTCAGCAATGTGAGAAGTGTAAGGAACGATTCCAACAGAGAGATGCTCCCATGCTCAATCGAGCCTGCAGCAACCTGCCAGCCGCAAACTCCCTGCGAACACCAACTCTTACGCCTATTGCCTGTGGGCTTTACCCAGCGGGTGCAAGCCAGGATAGATGTAGTAAAGGGGACGTGGCCTACCTCAGACTGTCTACAAGCTTCCTGGGCTCCCTCTGGAAATACAGTGACTCTTGCTGCAACTCCCGAGCCCTTTCCCCCGCCTGTGCCCCATGAGGATGGTTAATGGATTTTAGACCTGGTATATAAGTAGCTCTTCTTGAAGCATGATTTCTTTGGGCGTTGTGGTTGTAGTGACTACCCCTGCCCACCTTACCCCTGTAGCCCCTGTTTTTTTATTTTTTCCTGGCCCAGTAATGCTCAGTATTAGAAATACTCCGGACCAGGCAGGAACCCACTGACATCACCCCTCCATGCTAGACCAGCTGCTCTGGTGGGGCGCTAAGCAACCTGCAAAAAAAGGTGTTAATCCAGGAGATGGGCCACAATACTGAGTTCCAGATGTGGGGAGTTTTAGTGCCCTCACAGGCTTTTATATCAAATAAAATGCAACGGTTAAGCATAACTGATTCCTTCAAGCCAACCCCTGCCCCAATCCATATTCCCCCTCCAGGTTTGATGATGCATTAATGTAGGTAAGGGATACATACCCATTGCTCAAACCCCTATGCATATTAACCTTAAGCAGGTTATCAATTACTTCTCTCTAGGCGTCACTTATATTACATCCTCCCCACATTCCACATACACTTTATCACCCTGACACTTTGAACAACCTTGGCAGCTGCAGTCTGCCCTTGTTAACTAAACCTCAGTCCTCATTGATCAGTCATAAAACAAAGTCAGTAAATGACAGTACCTTCTGTTGTTGCCATCTCTGTCCTTCTGTGCACATGCGCTCAATCCCCCACTCTGCCACGGTTTGCTGTCACAGGGCATATTGGGGGCTTTGGCAGCCCTGTGTCTTGGTTGGGCTTTGCGGGCCTGGTGTCCCCGTGGGCTGTTGAAGCCATCATTTCCTAGGGTTTTCGGAGCCCACAAGTCCATGTTGGGCTTTGGGAGCCCTTGAGTCCATGCTGGGGCTTACAAGCCCATATTTCCTCTGTGGCAGAAAAAATGCACAGTACCAGCAGTTCCAGGGCTTTGCGAGCCCTTTCATTTATTTCCGCAGTGGCAGTGTTTCCCAGGCAGGGAAAGTCCTTGTTGGATTCCACCCAGGCCTGCCCACCTGGGTGGAGTCAGCACCCAGCCAGTGCACATCATGCTGCGAACCAGTTGCATAGGACGTTGTGGCAGGGGCTTGGTGTAAGTTCTTCTTCCTCTGCTCTCCCCATCTGACCCCGGGGAGAGTGGATTTCCTGCAGGCCCCCAGGTGGTGTTAGCGGTTTCCCTGGCTCCCTGCCGGTGCTGTTGGGGATCTTCTTTTCTTTACTACCTGCCCCACCTAGCCACGGGGTGGGCAGACTTCCTCCCACACGTCCATGTTCTTCCTTCACCCGGGCAGCACTGTGCAAATTGCCCAGGACACCTCTCACCGCCGGGCCAACCGTACTGGCCCCGGTTGGCCTGTAGCCATGAAACCATGCTCCGGTTCAGGGCCGCCATCATGCACAGGCCCAAACCAGGACATCATCATCTTCACTGGGCCGCACCACACATGCATCCCAGGTCTTTCTTTTCTTTTGGCCCGCTGGGGGTGTCTGCCGAACTGGCCTCTACCTCCCAGGCCATGCTCCCGCTAAGGGGACCGCCCCACACATGCAGCCATGGGAGCGGTCGTTAGTCTCTCCCCGGGCTGCACCGCACATGCCTCCTGGGGCTCAGCTTTTCGCTGAGCTGCAGCTGGCAGACGCATCCCGGGACACACAAAAATGCCTGGGGGCCGCTAGAGGCAGCAACCACCCAGGAATGCAGCACTTCTCTTCTTTCTGTGCTCCCTCTCTTCCTGCTTTCTCTATCTTCTTCTTCAACTCACTCCTTTGAACTGTCACTTTCCAATATTTCTTTCCCATTAGTCCATGTCTCTGTTGGCTGGCAGGGGAGACCTGCAATTTTCCCACAGTCCAGTGTTCCATGTGTCCCCCATGGTGGGGAAGGTGGTACAGTCAGGTAAATCCATTAGGAAGCACACATATTGAATACGAATTTTAAAATTCCTTCTTGTGTCTTGTGGTCCATATATATTTTATTATTAATCCCTCCCTAACTGGGCCCCATTTGGGCTAGGAGTTAACCACCCCCCTCTGGGAATGTTCCCATCCCGGGAATGAACTGGCCAGGCACCCCCGGGATCTTAACTTGGGGCACCTATACCCTGAGCTCCTAGGGACCCGGGCCCATCTCATCAGTGCCTCCAATGTAGCCCCTGTTTCTTTTGTTCCTGGCCCAGGAATGCTCAGTATTAGAAATACTCTGGACCAGGCACGGACCCACTGACATCACCCGCCATCCCAGATCAGCTGCTCTGGTGGGGCGCTAAGCAACCTGCAAACAAAAGGTGTTAATCCAGGAGATGGGCCACAATACTGAGTTCCAGATGTCAATAAGGCACAGTACACCGGAGGGGAGTTTTAGTGCCCTCAGAGGCTTTTATATCAAATAAAATGCAACGGTTAAGCATAACTGATTCCTTCAAGCCAACCACTGCCCCAATCCATATTCCCATTCCATGTTTGATGATGCATTAATATAGGTAAGGGATACCCATTGCTCAAACCCCTATGCATATTAACCTTAAGCAGATTATCAATTACTTCACTCTAGGTATCAATTCTATTAGATCCTCCCCACATTCCACATATACATTATCACCCCGACACTTTGAACAACCTTGGCAGCTGCAGTCTGCCCTTGTTAACTAAGCCTCAGTCCTCATTGATCAGTCATAAAACAAAGTCAGTAAATGACAGTACCTTCTGTTTTTGCCATCACTGTCCTTTTGCGCACATGCGCTCAAACCTCGGCTCTGCCACGGTGGCTGTCACAGGGCATATTGGTGGATTTGGCAGCCCTGTGTCTTGGTTGGGCTTTGTGAGCCCTGGTATCCCCATGGGCTGTTGAAGCCATCATTTCCTCTGTGGTGGTGCACTTGCGCAAATTCCTCTCTTAGGGCTTTGCGAACTCTTTAGTCCATGCTGGGGTTTAAAAGCCCATATGTCCTCTGTGGCGGTGAAAATGCACAGTAACAGCAGTTCAAAGGCTTTGCAAGCCCTTTCATTTATTTCCACGGTGGCAGTGTTTTCCAAGCGGGGAAAGTCCTTGTTGGACTCTGCCCAGGCCCACCCACCTGGACCTGGAACTAGCTCTCGAATGAGAACTAGCTCTCTAACTTATAACTTAGGTGCCGATATTAGTTGACTTGGGTTGGTTGTCGAATTGTCTTCTTCTGTGTTCTGAGACCAACCCCCTTGTGCTTGACTTGATATGAAATGAGAGAGATGCTAGAGGTGATATATGTCAAATAATCATGCATTTCATCACATGAAATGTCACGGGAGGATATCTTAGGGGCAATGTGCTCACCTTGGAAGCAAGACGACACGGAGCAACACAGGTTTGATTCCCGGGTCCGCGCTTAGAAACCTCTGGGTATTAACCGTCTTATAAATAACCTATAATATCATATCATATCATATCATAAAGTTTTAGCTACAATATGGGCATCACTTCTACTCCTAGATGGAGGTGTAAGGGGCGTTCACATATGCTGCCCTGTCACTAGTTCATGAGGGGTAAGGTGATGGTCTGTTCCTTGCTGATTCCAAAGGGCACACAAGGCTAAAAGTATGCAATATAGCCATCCCTTCTTCAAAGTCATTTTAATCTTGGCAATCCTTTCTATAAGGAGGCTGTTAAGTCTCTCACATAATCCGTTTTCTTGCAGTGATAAGCAGAAGAATAGAAGCCCTATCTGTTCAAATAGCTAATTAACAAAATTTAGCCCATTGTTGGATCCTATCACTTCACACACACACCATCTCGGAAAGACTTTGCGCATTAAAAACGTTGCTGCACAACTGGCATCAGGGTGTGTACACGGACCTGCCTTGATCCACCCAGAAAAAGGACACACCACCACTAATAGAAACCTATATCCATTACAAACCTGCAGCATATCGACATAATTACTATGTAAATGCTGAAACTGACCATTCGGTCGAGGTATTACCCCTCTAATTGTTCTCAGTGTATGCCCAGCAGTAAACTTTTGACACACGATGGAGTTTACCATAAATAGTGCAACATGCTCCAACAAATTCAGAATGAATCAGTTTTTCCGCAATTGTCACAGCAAGACTCTCCCTAGTTACATGTGCAGTGTAAGGCAGCTGTTCAAGCTCGGCCTTCAAGAAAAGTGAGACAGTAGCATTGCACTTGCTACAACTTCAAATTTTCCATTTAATCTGTGTCTAACTACTGCTGCGCCTGAATACCTTTTCGTATTAGTCTGATAAATTTTTGAAGAACCATCAATAAAGAGAATTTCCCCTCTCGCTAAAGCATTCTCCTTCACGTGGGGTACATCATAAAATGCAACATAATTACACAGTCATGCATATGATCACCTTCTACTATTGGCTCAGCTATAAACATGGCAGGATTCACTATTTTACATCTTACAATTTTAATTGTTGGGTTTGAAATCATTACCTCATATGCTGATGCTCCTGGGGATGTCTAAAATGGAAAACAGAGCATGCTCCACGAAGAGAGGCATAGAGCAGCCCATAACAATACTTGTAGACTTCTCAATCTCGAACATGGCAGCTGCCAATGACTGTTGTCCAATTTTGTCTCCTTATCCTCCCCACTCTCCTCACCTGATTGGTAACCCTCCAACTCTTTGGTGTTGAGATGCCGACGGGAGCAGAAGTCTCTTTTTGTGGTTGACGAAGCTTGTCTACCACGAGAGGAAGCCACAGTGAATGCTTGGAACAAGCAGTCCTGGGACTCCTCTCCCGTAGCAGGCGACAAGGGAAAAAAGCCTTGACGGCAGAAAAAAACCCTTGGAAGGGATGATGCCAGTACGGAGTCCTTAAGGATGATTGATGGAACGTAGAATCCAGTAGCAGCAGGAGAGCCGGAATCCAGGAGCCGAGGAACGGGGGAGGTAGATGGCGGCTTAGAGCTGAAGTGGCGGAAAAGGCAGGATTTGCATTCCACGAAGGAAACAGAGAGAGAGAGAGAGACGAACCGGCGGCGAGAGAGAGAAAGAGAGAGCCGCTGGTGCAGAGAGGTACCCACGAAAGTAGAGAGAGAGAGAGAGACTGAGAGACGCCCCGCTCGTAGCTAGCCGAGGCGAGACAAAGGTACGGACAAAGCCGCGGAAAGAGAAAACTAGCGTTTACGCCCAAAGCAGGAAAACAACACACTGAAGGGGGGGGGTTGCAACGCCGCGATCGCTGGCAGAAAGAGGCTGAAATACCTCCCAGCGACCGCCATGTTGCCGCAGCACTAGACCGCGGCTGCACGTAAGCGAAAGCAACGTGCTGGGAATACAGGCTGCGCCGGAGCCTCCAAAGCGGAAGCAACCGCCATGTAGCCGCAGCACTAGACCGCGGCTGCACGTAAGCGAAAGCAACGTGCTGGGATTACAGTCTGCGCCGGAGCCTCCAATGCGGAAGCAACCGCCAATCGGCCCGGCCGCGGATGACAGTATGCCCCCTCACAAAGCGTACCCCCCCCGGCTTCCCCGGATAATTGTGATGGAAACCACTCAGCAACCGGGGGGCATGGATGTGGGAGAGTGGTTCCCAAGAGTCCTCCGACTCAGGGTAACCTTTCCACGACACCAGGTATTCCAATCGTCCCCTGTAGAATCTAGAATCACGGATGGTCGATACTTCGTACTCATCCGTCCTTCCAGAACCCAGTACCTGCAGACGGGGATGAGATCTCCGGAGAGGATCAGAAAAAAAAGGCTTGAGAAGGGAGGAGTGAAATACAGGATGTATGCGCCTAAGGGAAGGAGGCAGTTTCAATCTGAATGCGACAGGGTTGATCTTAGATAGAATAGAAAAAGGTCCCAAAAAGCGAGGAGAAAGTTTGGAAGGGCGAACCCATCGAGGCAGAAATTTAGTAGAGAGCCACACCTTGTCTCCCTCCTTCCAATTGGGACAGTCCTGCCGATGTTTATCCTCCTGTTCCTTGTTCCGGCTTCTGCTGCTTTTTAGACTGAATTCCGCACTCCTATGTGCTTCTGCTAGGGACTGAAGTACTGCTTCCGCAGTGGGGGAGTTCGAAGGAACTGGTATAACGGGAAAAATGGACCGAGGATGCACTCCATACGTGCAAAAAAAAGGAGAAAGACCTATCGCAGAATGTGTTGAATTATTGTACGTAAATTCCGCGGTGGGCAACAACTACACCCAGTTGTCTTGGTGTTTGTTGGTATAACATCTTAGATATTGCTCCAAGGTGGCATTCAATCGTTCAGTCTGGCCATTCGACTGCGGGTGGTAACCAGATGACAGTGCTCTCTCCATGCCCACTCTAGTACACAAAGCCTTCCAGAAGTTTGAGATAAACTGACTACCTCGATCGGAAATGATCTTGTCAGGTAATCCATGTAGTCGGAATACATCTCGTGTGAAGACCTCTGCCATTTGAGTGGCGGTGGGTAAGCCAGGTAGGGGGGAGAAATGTGCCAATTTCGTGAAAGTGTCTATCGTCACCATGATGCAAGTGCAGGATTCCGACTCAGGTAACTCCACGATGAAATCAGTAGAGATGAGACCCCAAGGGCGTGTAGGCATCTCGGGTTGAGTCAGCATACCTAAGGGTTTGCCCGATGGATATTTGGCTCTGGCACAGATCGGACAGGTCTTGATGTATTCTTTAATCTCTCCTTTCATGTCCGGCCAGAAGAATCTTCTTGCAATGCATTCCGTGGTGTTCTGTATTCCTCTATGCCCTGCGGTAAGTGGGTCATGGCCCAGATGAATGATCTTCTTACGCCAAGGGCCTTCTGGAATGTACAGTCGGTCCTCATGAAATACGAAACCATCCTTCTCGGTATATTTTCCTCCCTTTAGCTTCGAAAGTTTCATCCTTTCGGCGGCTAATGCGGTTTTTACTTCTTGGAAGAAAACATTGACGTGTCCCAGGATCTTGTTTCTTCTGAACATAGCTTCTCGAGAATGGGAGTTATAGTCTCCAGGAACTTCCTTCCTAGATAGGGCATCAGCGACTTTATTAGATGTACCTGGTAGATAGGTGATATGAAAGTCGTATTGGGCAAAAAAGTAAGCCCATCGAGCCTGTCTTGAATTAACACACTCCATGTTTTGTAGCGCCTTGAGATTCTTATGGTCTGTCCTAATGAGAAAAGGATGACGCGCACCCATTAGTAAATGTCGCCAGTCCTCACAGGCCAACTTCATGGCGAGTAGTTCCTTCTCTAGAACTGAATAGTTGAGCTGGCTAGGAGACAAAGTTTTTGAGAGATAGGCTACAGGATGTTCCACACCGTCATAGGTCTGTAACAGAACAGCCCCTATAGCCAAAGCAGATGCATCGGTCTCTACGATGAACGGTCGGTTTTGATCCGGATGTCATAGAATCGGGGCGGAACAGAACAAACCTTTCAAGCCCTTAAAACCTTGTTCTGCTTCTGAGGACCATAGGAAAGGTCCAGAATCCTTCCTTAAGAGTCTCGTAATGGGTAGGACTATCTCGGAGAAGTTAGGAATGAACCTCCTGTAGAAGTTTGCGAGACCCAGAAACCTTTGTACCTCCTTAACACTGTCCGGAGAAGACCATTCGAGAATTGCAGAGACCTTGCCTGAATCCATGGAAATCCCTTCTTCCGAGAGCACGTATCCCAAGTAGTGTACCGATGAGACTGCAAAAACACACTTTTCGGGTTTGACCAAAAGCTTATAGCGTTGAAGACGCTCCAGCACTTGAGTCACGTGAATGGTATGGGATTCCAAATCAGATGAATAGATCAGAATATCATCCAAGTAGATGATGACAGTAACCAGTAACAGATCAGAAAATAAGCGATCCATGAATCGCTGAAAAACGTCCGGGGCATTAACTAGTCCGAACGGCATAACCTTGTATTCGTATAATCCGAATGGGGTGCGGAAAGCAGTCTTCCATTCCTCTCCCTTAGCAATGCGAAGCAAATGGTATGCGTTTCGAAGGTCTAGTTTGGTAAAAATGCGAGCCCCCTGTACAGCCTCTATGATCTCCGATATGAGTGGCATGGGATAGCGGTCTCTGATAGTAACCCTATTGAGTCCTCTGTAATCAATGCAAGGACGCAAATCGGTGGAGTCCCTTTTTTTTATGAAAAACAATGAAGCTCCTGCCGGAGACTTAGAAGGTTGAATCAGGCCGTTATGCAAGTTGGTATCCAAGTATTTCCTTAATACCTGTCTCTCAGTTTGGGTTAAGGAAAACATCCTGCCGAAAGGCACCAAAGCGTTAGGTACCAGCTCTAAAGAGCAATCCTCAGGCCTGTGTGGAGGTAAAACCGCAGGTATCGTTTCCTTGATTACTTCCTGATAGGGTAAACAATAATGGGGTAATGCGTGAACCCCCACATGATCACTCGTTAACACCGTCGAAGTAAGAGACTCCCTATGGTAGGTTTCTGAGAGGCAGTGTTGTCTGCAGTACTGAGATGTGAAACTTAACTGGTTGCTAGTCCAATTCACCTGAGGATTGTGTTTTCGAAGCCAGGTAACTCCAAGAATAATAGGAAAGTGTGCGGCTCGGATGATATCGAACCTGAGCACTTCTCTATGTTGAAAAATGGTAACTCCTAGTTCTTCCGTGGTATGGGTTATCAAACCCGACGAGAGGGGTGATCCGTCAACGCCCTCTACCTTTTGATCCTCTTTGCGGGCTACTCTATTAAGCCCCACCTTCTCTGCCCAGAGAGTGTCCACGAAGTTTCCGGCCGCCCCACAATCCAAGAGGGCTAGGGTGTCTATCGAACTTCCCCGGGATTTAATTTGAACAGGAATAACCATCAATCTAGAATCCTCCAAAGAGTTGGGAGCTGAAATAGAAAGAGAAACATAGGGACTAAACGGGTTGCAAGGTAATCCTCGGAACCAAGTCCCTACTGGCGCCGAGGACGTTCGTTTCCCTGTGGCCTGGTTGGAACCACCTGGCAATCTTGGAGCTGGTGCTGCTCAGACCCGCAATAGGCACACAGGCCCTTCTCCTTTCTTCTTCTTCGCTCAGAAAATGTAAGCGGACCCCTGGTAGCTCCGATCTGCATTGGTTCTTCGAGGGAGTGGGAGGAGGCGTGAGAAGAGGATGTAGAAGTACTGGAAGTCTGAGGACTTGTTGCTACACGATGTTTGCGGCGTTCTGCTCGACGTTCTTGAAGACGGTATTCAATTTGTAGTGTGGAGGACAGTAGATCGGCGAAAGTTGGTGGACGAGAGGACCTGGCAAGCTCGTCCTTAATCTCCTCTCTTAGGCCCCTTCTGAAGATGGCATACTGGGCCTGTTCCGGCCAACCTGCTTCTGCTGCCAAAGTCTTGAATCGGGATATATATGTTAGAACATCTGAGGAATCTTGCCGTACGTCCAACAAGTCTTCACATGCAGTGAAGGTTAGTTCCGGTCTTTCAAAGGTCTGTTGCAGTAAGGCCTGAAACCCGGCAAAGTCATGCAGTATGGGGTTGGCACTGATCACCAATGGCGTGGCCCAAGAAAGGGCGTTACCAGTCATGTTCGAGATCAAAAAACCTACCTTGGATTGATCAGTAGCAAAGGAACGAGGCCGAAATGTAAAGTATACTACACAAGCTTCCATAAATTCTTTGATCTTCTTAGGTGAACCATCAAACTTCCCCGAAGGCAACGACATATTCGGTAGTTCTGTAGGCAAAGCCTCCCGTGCAGTGGCAAGTTGTCGCAAAACCACATTCTCCGCTTTAACAGTCTGTAATTCTTGTGACAGACCCTGAACAGCCTTCCAGAGTTCCTGGATCTGTTCCTCGGCAGACATTGTGTTCCTTTGGCGTTGCAAACTGTCCAATTTTGTCTCCTTATCCTCCCCACTCTCCTCACCTGATTGGTAACCCTCCAACTCTTTGGTGTTGAGATGCCGACGGGAGCAGAAGTCTCTTTTTGTGGTTGACGAAGCTTGTCTACCACGAGAGGAAGCCACAGTGAATGCTTGGAACAAGCAGTCCTGGGACTCCTCTCCCGTAGCAGGCGACAAGGGAAAAAAGCCTTGACGGCAGAAAAAAACCCTTGGAAGGGATGATGCCAGTACGGAGTCCTTAAGGATGATTGATGGAACGTAGAATCCAGTAGCAGCAGGAGAGCCGGAATCCAGGAGCCGAGGAACGGGGGAGGTAGATGGCGGCTTAGAGCTGAAGTGGCGGAAAAGGCAGGATTTGCATTCCACGAAGGAAACAGAGAGAGAGAGAGAGACGAACCGGCGGCGAGAGAGAGAAAGAGAGAGCCGCTGGTGCAGAGAGGTACCCACGAAAGTAGAGAGAGAGAGAGAGACTGAGAGACGCCCCGCTCGTAGCTAGCCGAGGCGAGACAAAGGTACGGACAAAGCCGCGGAAAGAGAAAACTAGCGTTTACGCCCAAAGCAGGAAAACAACACACTGAAGGGGGGGGGTTGCAACGCCGCGATCGCTGGCAGAAAGAGGCTGAAATACCTCCCAGCGACCGCCATGTTGCCGCAGCACTAGACCGCGGCTGCACGTAAGCGAAAGCAACGTGCTGGGAATACAGGCTGCGCCGGAGCCTCCAAAGCGGAAGCAACCGCCATGTAGCCGCAGCACTAGACCGCGGCTGCACGTAAGCGAAAGCAACGTGCTGGGATTGCAGTCTGCGCCGGAGCCTCCAATGCGGAAGCAACCGCCAATCGGCCCGGCCGCGGATGACAACTGTTTTCAAGGGAAGTGTCCTTTCATAACTGGATCTAAAATCCCACTGTAACAAGCTAGAGGTGTGTACCCCAATGTAATTCTCTGTATAAGCACTGCTGTCATGACTGTCCCATGTGTGTGAAAAAAATAAAATTCTTCAGCACATTTGGGAATTCCCGAAACAGGGGCTGTATAGATTGCTTTTTTCAGTTCCTCAAACCCTTCCTCCATTTCTTCAGTCCATTCTATTATTTGTTTTACTTTTTCCACCTGTGCTTGCTTTAAAGCTTTCAGAAGTGGTCTTGTGTACGTACTATAATCAAACACCCAGGCTCTGACAAAGTTGCATAACCCCAAGAACCTTTGCATCTGCTTCACAGTGTTTGGTTTTGACATTTTCATAATCGCCTCGGCTCTTTCGGGCATCACTTTCTTTCCTTCATGCAAAATCAATTGACCTATGTATAACACCTCTTCTTGACAATATTGCAGTTTTACCTTGTCTGCCCTGTATCCCTTGTCTGCTAGAATAGTCATCAACTGAAACAAATCTTGTCTGCACTAATCTTCTGTGGTGCAACAAATTAAAATGTCATCTAGATATTATTTCACTGCACTCTTAAGATCAATGTTGAATAAATCCATTTGTAGGGCGCAATTAAAGATCGATGGGGGCTCACAGTACCCCGGGGACAAACAAGTATGTTTCAGTCAGGATTGAGAAAAACTGATCTTCAAATCGATCACCGTGCAATAGTGAGCTTCCATAAAGATACTGCACGGTATCGTCATCGGGTTAGGAACTAGAGGAGATTCTAAATCTACAATCTGGTTAATCGGTCTCATATCGTGTATAAATCTCCATGACCCTCCTTTCGATTTTTTGATCGGATACACCGTGATATTACACAACGACTCCGATGGCACCAAAATTACCTGTTTCATCAATGCTGAGATAGTCTGGAATATACCATCATCAGCTTCTCGAGACATGGGGTACTGCTTTGCTCGAGGTAAAATGGCTACTGGCTTAAACTTTACTTTAGCCTCCTCTATTCCCTTCAATAAACCTACGTCATAAGGGCCTGTAGTTCAAAGGACACACAGCATCTTCTCCAAGCCTTCCTGAAAAAATGCTGGACGTTGCTGCATTATCGCCATTCGCTGGGGAACTTCCCTTTTCTCTATTCTCTATTCTTATCCAGTATGTAATGCCCATGAAGAACACCACTTCATTGTCTGTTTGCTATTCTCTGAACATGTCGCCATCAGTGATGCCAGTCAATCTGTACCCTTCCTCGAGAGCTATTACTGTTCTCCATGGTCTACCCTCAACATCTACTCCTTCAAGCATTGCTGTTTCCTTTCGTACTATAGCTGCTTCCTATTCTATAGGGATAGTCTGTTGCCCCTCTTTGTCCATAGGTATTTGCGGTCTAAACAAGAACTGTTTAGGTATCTTCACAATTTTTCCCACTAAACCAGGTAGCCATGTCTATAGAATGCTCACTCATACAGAAAAGTCTCTGGATCTACTGGAACGCCTCACCGAGCCTCTTGCCCTGTAAACGCCAGCATAAATTCTCCCACGTTTAAATACTGTATTCCTGGAGTGGAGCACCCTATCCCTTGATCAGTGAATGAAATTGTCATGTTGAGTTTTGTAGTTAAATCTCTTCCCAAAATGTTAACCGGTGTCTGTCGTGAATATAACAAAAGAACAGACAGGTCATACTCTCTTATAGAGACTGGTAAATCATTAGTAAAAGGATCTCGACTAGTAGCTCCAGAGACCCCTTGAGCATTCATGGCAATTCTCAACATTGGATATTTTCCCTCTCGTATACATGAACGAGTAGCTCTAGTGTCTACTAGAAAAGAAAAAGATTTGCCTCCTATCGTCACATCGACTCTTGGTTCCTCTTGGGGGTCTGGTGTCACACATGGTACTGAACACATCAAGTCACCCTGTGAGCTGTCTTATTGTGGGTGCAGGTTTATCCCCGTCCCTGTGAAAAGATTCCCTCCTACCACAGTGACACCTCCTATTCTGTGTGTCAGTACCTGCCCCTGTGTGCATACTGCTGTGTCTGCATGGGGGCTTGTTGTCACTGCCCTTGTGGATTCATTTGCACTTGGTTTTGCTGTTGTACCTGCTGCACTCATGGCACTTGTGTCTGATACAATGTGTGATCTTGATCCTACCCTTCTCTAGTCTGTGTACTATATGGTGGAGGGTAAGCTGTCCAGCCTTTTAAAAATTGCCCATTCTGTAAATACCCTTGGCTCTCACATACACATGAAATGTGCCCTGTTATCCCACAAGTCCAAAATACTGTGGGTGCCCTTCTGACAAACCCTCCTTGAGTACTCTGGTTCCCATTCTGTGTATCTTGAAACCCACCTTGATTATTTTGAAATTCTTCTTTTCTCCTATAGCCTACACCTCTGCCTCGTGGCACAAACCCATATCCACGTTGGTCCATTGGGCACAAGTTAATCGCCTGTAATGTGCCCACTTCTTCCTGCATCCTTCTCCGCTTGTCAATTCTGCCCCTTCTATGGAAAATTTTGACAATGTTTTCTGAACTAACTTGGCTTCCTCAGTTTTCCTATTCTCATCTTTCCTCTTATTTTTCTCTTGTAATAACCAGTAATTGTGTACTACTGTCAACTGTATCACAGCCCAAGGCTTCACTTCCATCCCCACTTGTTTCTTCATCTGTCTCTGTACTGGCTCTGGCAACCCCTTACATAAAATGGGATAAAATAATGCCACTGTCTTCTCCCACGGCTCACAAAGTTTCAAATTGCCATTTCTCCTGGATATCCTGAATGTAAGCAATAGGGTCTTCAACTTCCTTCATCTTACATGTCATAATTGCACCCATATTTGATGTGTCAGGATACTGTACCCTGAGCGCTCTCCAAACATCTGCTCTACAATTATTAAACAGCGCCCCGTCATGCGCTGTATTCTGTGTGGTCACACTTGAATATCCCTCTCTTCTCCATATGTCATCAGCTCTCTCCTCAAGAATAGCTGCCAGGAGACCTTTTATGTCTCCTTTGGCCAACGTATTTCCTCCTGTCATCCTCCTGTCATTTTTTCTAATTCTTATATCCATTTCCCAGCGCCCGAAGTCAAACTCAGGAGCGAACACCTTAAATTATGCTTGTCCATCTGCGGCCATGGAATATACTGTGGTCTTGCTCCCCCTTTTTCCAATAAGGGAAACTGTGAAAACCCTGCCCCACAGTCAAATCCTGCTATTAGTCTATCCCTGGCAGGCATGATCATCCCTGTCTGCCTCCTTGTAGGTGACAACCTTAACCTGCTCACATATGGTGGCGACTCTCCCTTCTCACTGTACGATCGTCCTTGGGGACGCTCAGGATATGCTATGGGATCTGGTGTCCTATCCTTAGGTTGTTCCAGATCAGACCATCTCACTTCTTTTTCCATTCACAACCTTTCTTCGGGGGCACACACACTCCCTCCTCCTACCTCGAGGGTAGACTCTCTCTCTTCATCTGACATGTCATGTCCCCAAATAGTGTGACTATCATCCCCGTCACCATTATCGAAATCCAATCTACTTAACGACAATGCTTGACATTCATCACTGAACAAGCTTCCCTCCTCTCTTCGTGATCGAGGCATTAGAGATCGATCATCGTTTCCCTCGAGTTTCATACTCACTACTTCATGTCAACTGTTGAAAGACCTTACCAATCCTTTCTCCGATACTTTCCGCATCAAACACAAGTCGAAATGCCCCTGATGTTGCTTCCTTTATCGGAAGGAACGGTTCTATTCTAGCTCATCGTATTTCTGGGCTTCACCCTACTGGTTCTTACGAGTGAGACTGGTATCATGACCTCATTGCCTCCTCTTTCGTTCCACTTTTCCATCTATCTCTCTTCGCTTTCTTGCATCCCTTCTAATTCTTTCTTCCTTTTGCCTTTGTTCTTCCCATCTCCTTATTCCTTCTCTTCTTTCCTCTTCTTCCCTTTGTCTCTGTAATCTTTTGTCCCTTAGTCTTTGTGCTTCCTTCTCTTCTTTCTTCCCCTGCCTATCTCTTTCTTCTATCACTCTCTGTCTGTTGTCATACTTCTTTGTTCTTCTGCCTGTTCTTCTCTTCTCTCTAGTTCTTACTAGTATATCTGTTCTCATCGCTCTCTGCTCTTCCTTTTCTGCTCATCTTTTAATCTCTTCTCTCATTCTTTGTCATTTCTTTCTTGTTCATCCTTGTCTTCGCTTTGCCCAACTTCCACGATACTCTTCCCATCTATTTTAAGTAGGATCTGTCCTCCCAGCCATTCGTTCTGCACGAGCGCTATGTTGTCAGCTTTATCCTTCTCTCTGTTCCATCTCTTAATTTCCCTGTCTATTTCTGTTGCCGATTTTGACCCTTGACTCCTTTTTCCTTTATCTTGTATGATCTTATAGATAGATCTCTTCTTTTCTCTTATTCTCCTCTCGTCACTATTGTAAGCTGGGGGTTCGTATATCAGGTTACTATACCCCGTTGCCGCTTTCAACTCTTTTAAAGGGTACAACCCTATTTCTTACGTGATCAAGCCTTTTTCTTCAGATTAGGTAAGGGGAGTTGAAGGCTCAATACCTTCCTCTTTTCGCTGACTAATCATCCATTCCTCAGGTGAAGGGTCTTCTCTTTCTTCTGGTACATTTTTCAGAGCTCTGAAATCGCTAATCTTTTCAGTAATTTCTTCCCCGTGTACGCAGCATGCAATCATGTGGTCATGTGTTGCAATACCATTTTTGACAATGATCTCCCTTGTGGCCATGGCATGAATATTTTATCTGCTGTGCCTTTCACCCATTCTACACTATACTGTTTGAGCTGGGGCATATGCTTTGGTAATGTTTTACAAGTGCATCAGAGGAGTATCTCCCATAATGACAAGTCTCAATTGACTGACAATACTTACCAGACTTATGAAATAACCTTTATACTTTTGCTTAAATCACCCCTTTTTCAACACCTTTAAAACAACAAATATGAGCATGCACCATCAATCGCTGCTAAAGCCTCTAATTTCGTGATTAGCTATCTGTATCTTTTGATTGGCGCCAATCACTTTGCTATGCTTAAATACTATTGCTCCTCAACTATTTCAATTACTTCACAACTTCTATCGCTCTTCGATATTTTTACTCATCAAGCAACATACAGACTAGTTGACATTGCACATGAATAAACACTGTGATCATCTTTTTTCTCTCTCGCCTTTACTTTATACCGTATACATGGTTTGAGATGTCACCTTACATAAACCTGTTTATGAATTATATGTTTCTGCTCTACCACCGTTGGAATTTGAAACGTCTCCTTCTGAAACTCCCTTAAGCCAGGACCTCTAGGCACTACCTTTTCTTCACACAATATTTCCAGTACTTAAAAAGCTATCACAATCTCATCCCCTTCATTTGCCATTACCCTTAGTCTAGTCACCATTGGTTCGTTAATCGACTCTAGGCCTTTGGTATCTACTCCTCCTCTAATCCGACCACTTGACCTTTTGCACACAGAATGCCTGTGGAAATCGGGCAGGGATTATATCAAAGGGGGACATGCCCACTGTCTTGATTCTTCTTGCAAGTTTATTTCTATCGGCCGCTCTCCGCAGGAAACCCTGCGATCGTCCGGTTAATGACAGAGGATGCCCGATCATCCAGAATTCTGGAGAAAACTAGTTTGGATCTTTTTCAACTATCCACACCGCTATCACGTGAGCACATGGCCCTTTGGGTATCGTGGAAACAATGGATCAGGATGCAGAATAACTCTGACATTAAATAATCAAACCAACTCAGGAAGATGGCAAAGGTGATATTTTATTATACAAAACAGGGAGTTACAACGGACATCAACGGGCGTTCGCTCGACCTCTCAGTGCATTTCTCATAATAACATCCTTATATGCAAGAAATACATCAGCAGTGACATCATACTACATGGCAAATAAGAAAGACCTACGAGGGATTGTGATACATTCAAGGAGAACATCTAAGTATACTTTCTATATGGGCTGCGATTGTGATTAGCTATCTATTGTCAGGTGGACAACCTATGCCTACCTTCAAAAATATATCATCTTCAACACTATTAAGTATACATTTTATCATTGGTCTTCAAACTATAGGGCCCTTTGTTATACAGCCTTCTATAATTGGTTGGCAAGCACGTGCCATGTCTGGAACATTTGGTTCACTAAGCAGCACGTAAGCTCATACCCAGGTGACAGGAGGTGGGCTCTACTTTACCTCCCCACCCAATTAGCCCAACATCTCTCATTACCCATGCCTTCTGCCATGAAGATTGTCTTTGAACTTGGCCTTGCAAAGTATTCTTGTCTGTGGGAATATATGGAGCACAGGCTTTCACTATTGTTGTTCTAGGACTCAAAGCTCCACTCTATTTCCATCCTTGGCTCACGTGACAGGAGGACACTATTTGGTCTATTTTGCAGCATTTAAATGTCTTAAATTAATACAACTTGGCACACTTGGTGTTCTTTCAGAGTGTTCTCTCAGAGTGCGCGTGCAGCAGCTTGCGCCAGCCGCCTGTGCCAAAACCCATTTTGACGCACAGCGTATTCATGGATTTTTACATCCATAACCAGCCGTGGCGCAGAGTGGCGCAGCGATCCTGCAGCAGCACCAGTTACTCCCCCAACCCCACCCCGCGCACCAAAAACATTGCACAAATCCCCTACATGGCGCAAACCAGTATACAGCCCCCCAACCATTAAAACGTGCTAAAAACGCCACACAGCCCTTACATGGCAGCGAAATTGCATGTAAAAGTCCCCGTGTACCCCTCCGAATACGCGTAACCCGCTCGCGCTAGCAAAATCGTGTATAAAACTCCCCGCATACCCCTCGGAATACACTTACTACGCTCACGCCAGCAAAATTGCATGTAAAACTCCCTGCGCACCCCTCCGAATATGTGTACCCCGCTGTGTCAGCTAAAATGTGTGGAAAAAGTCCCCCCTGTGGTGTAGGCTGCCTGTGGGGCATGGGGAGGATGGATGTGCTGCCTGCAAGTCATGGACTGGGGTGATGGGCTGCCTGCGGGGCATGGCCTGGGGTGGTGGGCTGCCTGCGGGCCATGGACTGGGGTGATGGGCTGCCTGCGGGGCATACCCATGGGTGATGGGCTGCCTGCGGGTCATGGACTGGGGTGATGGGCTGCCTGCGGGGCATGGACTGGGGTGATGGGCTGCCTGCGGGGCATGCCCAGGGGTGATGGGCTGCCTGCAGGGCATGGACTGGGGTGATGGGCATCCTGCGGGCCATGGACTGGGGTGATGGGCTGCCTGCGGGGCATGCCCAGTGGTGATGGGCTGCCTGCGGGCATGAACTGGGGTGATGGGCTGCCTGCAGGGCATGGACTGCGGTGATGGGCATCCTGTGGGCCATGGACTGGGGTGATGGGCTGCCTGCGGGGCATGCCCATGGGTGATGAGCTTCCTGTGGGGCATGGGAGGATGGATGGACTGCCTGCACATATTCCGGGGGTGCACATGGACTTTCACACGCGATTGGCCGGGCGCGAGTGGGGTACGTGTATTCCGGGGGCGCGTGGGGACTTTTACACGCGATAGGCCCGGCACGAGCGTGATGCGTGTATTCCAGAGGTGCACGGGGAGTTTTACACGCGATAAGCCTGGCGCGAGCGGGGTACATGGATTCAGGGGATGCGCAGGGAGTTTTACACACGATTTCACTGGCGCGAGTGGGGTACGTGTATTCCGGGGGTGTGCATGGACTTTCACACACGATTGACCTGGCACGAGTGGGATACGTGTATTACAGGGGTGCGTGGGGAGTTTTACATGCGATTTCGCTAGCGCGAGTGGGGTACGTGTATTCCAGGGGTGCGTGGGGAGTTTTACACGCGATTTCGCTAGTGCGAGTGGGGTACACATATTCTGAGGGGTGCGCGGGGAGTTTCACACCTGATTGGCCTGGCGCAGCGGAGTATGCGTATACGGAGGGGTGCACGGGGAGTTTCACACGTGATTTGGCAGTGTGTGCCCTCCCGGGTGTGCTCCCCATGCCCCGCAGGCAGCCACACCACAGGGGACCACTCCACATGCTTGGTCATGCCCTCCAGGCACCCCATCACCCCAGACCATGCCCCACAGGCAACCCACACCACAGGGGACCAACCCACACCACTCCCCATGCCCCGCAGGCAGCCCACACCACAGGGGACCACCACACACCCCTGGCCATGCCCCACAGACAGCCCACCACCCCATACCATGCCCCGCAGGCAGGCCACATGGCACCATGCACTTGGGAGCCCCGACACATGTCCCCCACCCCACCCCCAGTGACGGGCACCTGCCAGCCATCCCCAACTCATGTCCCTCACCCACCCACCCACCATTAATGGGCACCTGCCAGCAGGCCCCGACTCATGTCCCCCACTCCACCCACCAACCCACCATTGAAGGGCACCTGCCAGCAGGCCAAGACTCATGTCCCCCACCCAAATTGATGGGCACCTGCCAGCAGGCCCCGGCTCATGTGCCCCATCCCAGAATTCCCACCCACCATTGATGAGCACCTGCCAGCAGGCCCCGACTCATGTCCCCCACTCCACCCACTGACCCACCATTGACGGGCACGTGCCAGCAGGCCCCAACTCATGTCCCCCCACCCACCCACCATTGATGGGCACCTGCCAGCAGGCCCCGACTCATGTCCCCCACCCCAGACACCCACCAACCATTGACGGGCACCTGCCAGCAGGCCCCGGCTCATGTCCCCCACCCCAACCACCCACCCACCATTGACGGGCACTTGCCAGCAGGCCCCGACTCATGTCCCCCATCCACCCACCCACCCACCATTGACAGGCACCTGCCAGTAGGCCCTGACTCATGTCCCCCACCCCGCCCACCCACCATTGATGGGCACCTGTTAGCAGGCCCCGACTCATGTCCCCCAGCCCACACCACAGGGGACCACCCCACACCCCTGGCCATGCCTCCTCCGCCCGCCGCCGCTCCGCATCTATCTGCTGGCCCAACCGCTGCAATGCAGAAGACACTCCCAATCCAGGGTCATCCTGCCCTCCGGCCGATGCCTGCCCCTGTGATGTTGATGGCCCTGAGCCATCATCGCTCCCACCATGAGCCTGCTCCTGCCGTGCATGTGCCCTGTCTGTCAATGCCTGCACGTCCACCTCTTGCTGGGGTCCAGTTGGTGGAGTGGCCACCCATGCTGGACCTCCGACTCCCGACTGTGGCAGGGATGTGTCCTCCACCAGCCTGGCCGCTGGCTAAGGGGCTGCTCCACAGGGTGCCCAGGTGATACTTGGGCAGGAAGATGGCACGGAGGATGACTGGCGCATAGGGGGTTCAGTTGATGAGGGGGTCGCAAGAAGATCCAGCACACGGAAGAACCCAGCACTGGTGACCTGTCCTAGTAGGCTGACACAGTCAATGAGGTATTTTAAATGACATGCATTGTCCTCAAGAGAAACCTGCACGTCATCCCGAATACCACGTTGGCGCAATGCCATTCCAGCTGGGACAGGCTCAACACAGTCACAGATTGCCACATCTGCAGGGAGAGGAAGGCCAGTTGTTGTTTGCGCATCCCCTCCCTGAAAACGGGTCTGGACGAAGGCATCCCCGCTGATGCGGGATGATGCAGTCACAGGATCGGCGACAGGATTACACACAGGCACCTCAGCGGCAGCCTGTGCTGCCTCCGGTCCCTGCCCCTGGACTGCACCACTCGCACCAGAGGAATCCCCCCCTCCAGGCCCCGTGCGTGGGCCTTCCACGGCCTCCTCCTCAACCGAACCGCCCACCATCCTGGATGACTCTGTGCCATCTTCCTACATAAGCCCCTGTGGGGGCTCAGCTGCCCCTAGTGCTACTGAGGAGTCCACCTCCAACCTCCGCCTCTTGGACCTTCCCTCGACAGCTGCGGGCATGGATGCGGCACCAGACTGCTCACTCCCAGAAGAGATGACTGCGTGGGAGGAGAGCTGGGCCTTGTGTCTCAGGCTGGCGGTGGGATTCCTGCCGCTGTGCTCCACAGCACCATCTCCGCCCTCTTCATCAGTCGACGCTGCAGACCGGGAGAGACAGAACACAGGCATCAGGGCACTGTACAATGGTCGGATACACACATGACAGTTGCACATGAGTGGCAGTGTCAAACTTCACAGATGGTATCACGCTCCCCAACACTCCTATCATTTAAACCCACACACATGCACAAATTGACAGGAATCGTGCAGCAGGCAGCAGCATCCATACACACACACCAGCATGAACATCCGAAGGTTGGCATGATGTCACAAGCAACATGGGGAGTGTCCAACACATGCACACACGCCACCAGACAGACATGTATCTGTACATCTCCACCACCTGTCACAGGGAAATCATTGGCAACTATGTCACATCTGACAATCGGGTTCCTACATGTCTGTGTCACATGCATCCATGGCATATCACTGTCGCACATAGGTCAAACACACACACGCACATGTATGCCGTGCACGTAAATGAAGGTGGAACCAGCAGCCATGTGTCACACCCCAACCATGCCATAGTACATAAAACAACAGAAATGCTAACATGTCTGCATCTCCACATGCAGTCGTGCATCATGCTTTGGAACACATACACCATTGATGTGCATCACATGACTGGACTCACATGCAGCACGGTCATGTCCCTGCACATACACATCCATATGTAAGCCTTTTCAGACATATGTCGAAGCTGCACACTCCTGGCACACCTCAAAATGCACTGCATCCAATAAGTACGCATGGACACTTACCGCTCGACTCCGGACCGATCTCCCTCCCGAGGACCTAGCGGTGAAGCACTGGGTTAATGCGTTCCAGGACCCCCATTTCGTCGGTGGTAAGGTGGACCCTTACTGCATCCGCTGCTACCAAGAGGCGCAGGGCCTCACTGAGGGTCCTGGACTTGAAGTCTTTCCAGCACTTACGGACTTGTGGTAGGTCGTGGGTTGCCATCCCCTCTGTGTTGATGGCAACCACAATGTCCAGCCAGATCCTCTACTGTCCATCCTTGTTGGTGCGTCTTCTTCCGTAGAGGGCATCATAATGCACCAGGACTTGCTCCACCAGGATGTCAACCTCTCCTGCTGTGAAGCTGGCAGCCCTCTGCCTCTCTGGCTGGGGGTTGCTAGTAGTCTCCGATGGTGTTTGACCCGACATGGCAACCCCCGAGGCAGGTGTGCGTGGGCAACTGAGTCCTGGTGCTGGGCTGTGGAGCGATGGAACTGCAGTCAGGAGTCTTATGTTCCAGCAGGGGTGGTCACAGCAACTGGACCCCTGCAGATGGCTAACGTGCAGGCACCAAATAGCAGGGCACGTGGCCAGCAGGCAGGCAGGCAGCAGCAGATGGCTGGTGGGAGTTGGCTCGGGGCTTTGGGGGGCAGGAAAATGGCCTTCTGGGCAGGAGCATGGTCTTCCGTGTGTTGTCGCGTGGCCAGCTTGATACAGAGTGATTTGGCACGTGAAAAAACAGCACGTCAACGTGTAATTCGAGGAAAGGCCCTTAGCACATAAGCGGGTATGTGATGTAACACAAGCGGGTGTTTCCCTCATCACGGGTGTATAGTGATTCAGCATGTGAAAAAACAGCACGTCCTTTTGTTAATGCGTGTAATTCAAGGAAAGGGCCTAAGCGCGTAAGTGATGTGACACCCGCGGGCGTTTCCCTCAGCACGGGTTAAAGGTGACTGGGTCCCAGCAGTTCGCTCTACGTGCCTTTCGTGGAGACCGACGCATGTGTTGCTACTTCTGGTTGCTTCACGCGCCATCACTACTTCACAGTGGATCAAGGACGTATCTCTTCTTTTGGCGGGGGTATTGGCTATGCGTGTTTTTCATTACCACACTAGTCAGACGGTGAGTCTCGCACACTATTTTTACCACTGCGGGTCCCCCTGTGTATCGCTTACCCGTTTTCAAGGTCATAGTAGCCTGCATGTCCCATGCGTACATGTTTTTCGTGTCCCTGGGTGCCACTGGGTACTGCGGGAGGTTAATTCCACACACGTGGGCTACTGGGAGTTGCATGCACGGTTTTACTGCAGTTTTGAGTTGCCTGAGCGTTGCGTGACTCGTCACTTCATCACTGGGGTCACATACAGCCTTGCAGGTGCACAGGGGTGCTGTTAACATCTAGTATCCCACCCCCTTCACCCCAATTGCCCAGGACAATTGTCATGTACACCTCCCATTGGCACTACTACATCTGTGCCGGCACTACTACATCTGTGCCATGGTTGGGAGGTCACGAAAGGTGAGGGGAACCTCAGCTGGGCGTACTCCATGTGGCGGACATGGTCAGGGACATGGCCGGGGTGACCAGGGAGTAGGGCGGCTGCAGAGGGGGAAGAGGCAGGGGTGCGCCACTTCGGCAGAATGTTCTGCCACGTGTTGGTGCAGTCATGCCACCACCCCCTGTGGTTCCAGGAGATGCAGCTCTTGCATCTGGCACTGGCGCCCATGTGACCCGGCAGTCCATTTCATCAAATGCCACGGGCCCAAGGGTAGTGGTAGCTGCAGGTGCAGCTGTGGACACCACCACCCAGGCTCAGGGTTGGCCAGTGAATGCTGCGTTGGCACCTGAAGAGTCCCAGGATGATTTCCAGGAGGTCAGGAGGCACACGGTAAGTGCATGCAGGGCTGCCCTGACCGAGGCACATGTACCTGGGGCAGTATTGTCATCTGCAGCCCCGAGCAGCCGGGTGTTGGCAAGTGCATGGGCAGATGCAGCCGACACCACCCTGCTGTGAGTCTACCATCCAGGATAGTCCCGGTCAATGACCTTGGCACAGCGGATGTTGCTGTGCAGGGTCCAGTCAAGGGCACCCAGCAGCCACTGATGCAAGTCAGGGCTTCCGTCCTTGTCCACCTGCCCCTCCCTCGGTTCAATGCACCAGTGCCACTGCCCCTACTGATCAGGCCAGCATTTGCCAGGCAGGGTCCGGATCACTGCCCAAGAGGAGGAAGGTTGCACCTGCACAAGAGGCTGGGACCACACACGGCTCCGGCCTCCGGCACGTCGAGGAAGAAGCCTTCTGCAAGCAGGAACTGAACTTCCTTGTGGCCCTGCGTGTCGGAACACGACCGTGATATGCTAGTGGGCCCAAATTGTCACACTATGGCTGCCCAGTGTTGGGACCACTGGAAGCATGTTGTGGAGAGTGTTAGTGCATTCGGACATGAGGTGCGCACAGCTCAGGGGTGCAAAAAGCATTGGGATGTCCTCCGACACTGTGCTAAGCTAAAGCGTGCCTCCAATTATGCCATGAATGGGGTAACCGGCAGTGGGCCACCACCTCAGGAGCAAGAACTCACTCTGCACGAGTTGATCGCTGCGGAGTTCATACCGGCAGAATTGTACGAAGGAGTGGGAGAGATGCTGGATTTTGACGCCCCGTCCAGTGAGTGTTTTTGTGTGCTTATCCAGGCCATGTGTGGTTTGTTTGTGCGATGTGTTGTGCTTGACTACCAATACATGCTATGTGTACATGGTTCTCATGTGCGAGTCATGCAATGCTTCACTAATGCGTGCCTGCTGTGCAGCATGCTGGACATGTTGTGCAGACAGGGACCGTCCTCATCACCACACTTGCACCCTACTCACATGCTAGTCACATGGCTGCCCCTCCTGTCCATGTTCCAGCTCACTGGCCCTTCTGCATGTAGCCTGGGGTGTCTTTCCACTCAGCACTCAGACTATGTCATCGCATGACTGACATGCATGTGTCTTCTGCCTGCATGCTGGTACTCCACATAGGCATGCTCCCTTGCCCCTCCACCCCCCTGCACCACTATTACACCATTGCACTGGTGGGTAACATGTTGGACTACTGCAATGGCCTGTTCAACGCTCCTGTGTACATGCACACTTCCCCCTGCCAACCTGCCAGACACATACTGTGGGGTACATCCTAGGTCCTTGATGCAGGGTATCTCATTCGGACTGTGCAGATGGCAGATGCTCCGCAGGGACATGAGTGCCCATTCATGCTCCATGTGCATTACATGCATGGCCCTATGTGTCCTTTGCAGGATGATCATTGTAGTACGTGTCCAGGATGAGATGCATTTAATGGCATTTCATCATCCATTCCATGCTTACTGTGGCTCAGTCCGGCATCACGCACATGTTTAGGGTGGCATAGTCTGTGTGGGGTGTACTACAGAGTGTTCATCATGTGTTCAGCTCACTTTCCCATTCTCATCGGCTGTGTTGTCAGTTGACTCAGATGATGCAATTGACGGTACTCAACACTGCCAATACACAGTTCTCTGGTCAACCTTTCACTGTCATGCAATGCCTCCCTGCATTTTCACTAAGGGGTGGGGGTGCCTGTATCCATGCAACCCATTGCATGCACATTGCACATGATGCCTGACCTTGTTTGACATCATAATGTACTTGTTGATGTAGATAGTCGCTAACGTGCACAGGCTCTTCACTGCACCAACCCACTTCTGAGCCATGTCACACCGTTCTACATGCCTACTCACTGATGCAATGTCAAAGTGACCTGGCAGGTATGGTCATATTGTCATCCCTTAACTGTCATGAAAGGCACAGGCAAAGGTGCATCCTGTGACACATGTACTCAGTATTGAACACCCTAGTGGGTGTTTACCAAAGTTGATAGGTCAATCTGCGGTCTATACTAACCGGTATAGGCCGCAGATTGTCTGTAGCCTGCCAATCGGGTTGTAATGACTGTGGAGCTGCCTACACGTGTGTATGTGTACACTTTCACATACATCAAAGCAAGCAGAGTTGTAGCTGCTTGCTTTGCCGTATTGGTTGCTGTTCATGTTCACAATACAGGTGGATAGGGAAACAGGTGTTTTTGAACACTTTCACATGTACATAAGCAAGCAGCTTCAAAATTGTGTAGTGCAACGATGTGGCTACTCACTTATGTGTGTGTGAAAGTGTTCATTTACACATGTGTCTTCTGCAGCTTTTTTGTTGTATGACTAAAATGTAGTTGATTAACGTTAATGCTGCTGCGATTTCAGCATTGCGCCTGTTATGTTCAACTGGTACAATCCTGAAGGTGCACTGTGGTGTGGTATGTGTACGCCCAGGCCAATTTAGCTAATCTGGTGGGGCCTGGCCATGATGATTTGCCACACTGAATAATGTTTTAGGGCACAATCAATGCACAATGTGCTCAATCAGGCCGTGAGGGGTGTTCTGGAGGCTTCATGGCTGGCAGCTCAGACCGTACTGGGCATTATGGTCCCTCATTCCTGGTTGTAGGCACTCGCCTTTCTCGGTACATTCACTATGTCTACATGGCCCATGACGCTCGGTACGGGACGAGCTGCAGATGGATGAAGCTATATTGGTGATGATGGTGTAGTGATGCATGTGAACATGCATATTACGTGTGTCATGGTGTGTTTGGATTCACTTGCAGCTGTGGCCATTTTGCAGTTCAGACATGCTTATGGTATGTGCCATCTCTTTGTTACCATCTGTCATTTCTGCCTGTGACATGTGCCTGACAGATGTGGTGTGTGATGAGGTGATATACTACATTCTGTAGATGTGTAGGCTTTGCTATTTACACACATCAATTTCTGCTTTTGGGATGTGTTTGTATATCAATGCCACTGGATGTATGCCAGAATTTCATTTGTGTGTGACATGTCTGCTCCATGCGTTGGCTGTCGATGTGATGTCTATGTGTGTGTGGGTTATGTGCTTCTGACATGTGTACTCATGTTTGTTTTTTCCACATTATAGATGATGACGCAATGGAGCCAGAGGATGGTGATGTCAATCCTGACATGGGGTTGCTATAACATCAGCAACCCGGCACAATTGGGCGTTGTGGGGGGGTAGGCCACGAGAACCCACTTGTGCTGCAGACCATCGTGTCCAGGGCTGGAAATGGGTCTAGCTCGGATGATCACTCTGACAACAATGTTGAGTGGGAAGCGCGTAATGTATATTCGTCAATGGTGAGTGATTCTGATGTGGACGATCCTCTGTCCGTGACACCTGCACTGAGGGGCCAGAAGGTGTTGGAACTTCCGCCTATGGTGGATCGGGACGCATGGTCACACTCCACACCAGTTTCTGATGTGCCTGGGGCATCACGTCAATGGAGGGATGTAGTCCTGCAGCCGCGGACAGTGCCAACCCAGCGAGGACTGCGGCTCTGTGGGCCCTGCGGGTGTCAAGCCCAGCAACGTGGTGGCCGTGCGCCACCGGGGTATACTGAGTGGGAGCAAGCCATGGTTGCCAATTCTGAACAACAGGGGGCAGCAATTGATAGGATTGCTCAGAGCATGGAATGTGTGGCCGAATCTATGCTCCCCCTGCTAGGCAGGTGGATCTGCAGCAGCTGGCAGCACAGTCCACGGCCTGCTTGCTCAGGCTGGGCATGGCGGCCTCAGACAGGGCACACCAGGCTGAAATGGTGTCTCTGTGTCAAGCACTTGCTGCTCACGCAGAGGCACACAGGGAGGCCCTAGGGATGACCATCGATCCCTCAGATCTACTTTGGGTGTGCTCAACATGACCCAGAGGCAGCAGACAGAGGAGAGGTTGGAGCAGCTTGAGAATACCATCTCAGCTGAGCTACGTGCTTGCCGGGAGATGCTCCAGATGTCATGCCAGGCCATGCAGGAAGAACTCTGTGTTACACATGCTACCTTGCAAGAGGAAGCATGCATATCACGTGAGGTGCTGCATGCTGACCTACGTGTCATCGCCACACAGGACCAGGCTTACCAGTCCCACAGACTTCCTACCAACGAGGGGCAAGCTGTGCATATGCGTGGTCAGGGTACTGAGCCACGTCCACCTTTTGAGTCAGAGGGTGAGCAGGACGATGACCTATCTCCCACACAGGTTGGGCGGTCCAGGCGCTGA
Source organism: Ambystoma mexicanum (assembly GCF_040938575.1). Lineage (NCBI taxonomy): Eukaryota > Metazoa > Chordata > Amphibia > Caudata > Ambystomatidae > Ambystoma > Ambystoma mexicanum. The sequence continues at coordinate 1,202,925,099 of NC_090934.1, read as the reverse complement.
GCCCATGGAGGTTTTTTTAATCTCAACATCATTGCATGTGGGTATTGAGGTGCACCCTGTACCTCCCCCCTCCTGGGTGCCTCACCCCCGGGTCGTATGTGGCCATTTTATTTTTATAGTTAGTTTAATTAGTAAATATAGTTTAAAATGGTTTGTCTATTGTGCATTCATGTGACAGTGTGGTGCTTTGTGACTTTTGAAAGCATCCACTGTCTGTTCCAGCTGGGTCCATTCAAGCTTGTCTCATATATCTGTTTGCAGCTTGGGGTCCTGACTCACATATGCCACTCTTGCTTCCCCTAGCCATGGGCTCGCAAGGATTGTTCGGTGTTACAACCATTTACACAAAGGCATTGGACTTTCGTCATATCTGTGGCCTATCTGCTGCTATACCACCTGCGTTAACACCCCTAGTGGGGATTATGGATGTTTCCTCCACGGCATGTCTGCAATCAATTTTGGTGAGTACCTTATTGAACTGTCCATTTATTGATGTTGATTGAGATGTATGTTCATTTCTTGCCTGTATATGTGCTTGATGCTCTTTCTGCTGTAGACGGTAGCCTCCACCCTTTAGCTGTCAAACTCACACTGATGGTGGGAGGGGGCCAGGTGGTGACAATATCAAGTTGGTACGTGTTGAGTACAGCCCCTGGGGATTGTCTCAAAGGAGGATGCATTAGAGATGTTACCCAAGAGGCACAACTCACGGTCCATTCCTCACCTGAGATGTCCACCTATACTACTACTATGCTCCATTCTGTTTGAACGGCACGTTGTGTCTGTCTTCCCTCTACGACTTTGATGCTGCCTGACGGCGTGGTTTTCTTACTGGTCTATGGCTCTTTTACTTGTTTTTCACACTCTGGTGCCTTTAGTCCCTGTTCTTCTTCCTGCTTCTCTCCTTGTTGCAGATCTGTCCGCCCGTCTCTCGGGCAGTTATTTCCACGTACTCTTACACTGCCTCGGTTTGCCTCAGTACACTTCTGTTCAAATGCATCTCGCTGTCGCTCCTCCTGACTTTCATATATTACATCCATGCTTTTATGTTGAGTGTTGCCTTTTGCCAATGATATTCAACTGTTGTGGCTCTTAACTTGCTGTCAGCTGTTTCTGCTATCTTGCATTCTTAGTGCCTTTCCAGATTTGTGCTGTCTCTGCCTTTCTTAGTTCACACTATCAATAATTTATTGTGTTTCAGCTCAACCATCCAGTTATGCGAGCCTCCTTGGTTATTTTCTACTCAAGTTCCAGCTCTACCTGTCTGGGTACAGAACCTGGGATTGTGTGGGAGGAGGTCAAATGTACGTCTCAGACATGGCCCAGTAACAAGCAGCATGAAGACACACACAGAAAATGTTCCAGCCTTATTAAAGCCTTTTATGCCCTTTCTGCAGGATAAGGAGCTTCCAGACTACCTTTCCCAGCACACACCGGGCCAAAAACTACTAAACCCTTGCCACGTTGGGTGGGGCACATGTGCGCATGTGCGTGCAAGCAGAAACACGGGGCTTGTGCTCAGACGTCCAACAGAAGCAGACGTGTTTCCAGGAGCTCCAAGCAAGGTGAGCAGCATGAGGGGCCATGCCCCAGCCAACCTTCCTCCAGGCCCCTCACACATGCAAGCTAAGTAGTGCCAGTGCTGGGGAGCTTGGCTAAGTGTTGGGGAAGATGCGCACAGTACAGCTAAGCTGCGCTGAGGACCAAATGCCAAGAAGCTTTCCAAGCTGTCAGGGGCACACGCAGGGGGCGTCGCCCATATCCTCGAGTCCACCCTGCTCCATAGAAGCTAAGTGATTAGTGCAGTAGCGTTCCTAGCCACAAACTAATACAGTAATACAGCGCAAGGGGGGCACACAGCAATGCACAAACTCAAGTGCAGTGCATATCATTAGCATATGCAAATTGCCATGTGCGCTACCTATAGAAATATGCGGCTGGCAGAATGTGACTTGTACTGAAGTCGCACCTCGCCACACGCATCTAGCTGCTCACCCAAGGACCATTCTATCATGTGTAATTCTTAACACATGGGGCTTCATTACACAGTAGGCGGTGAACCATGTCGCTACTAGCGCCATGGTTCATGCCGGTAAAATACCGGCACCACCTTGGTGGAAAGGGGAATTACCGCCCCATTCCAAGGTTCATGGGGCGGTAATTCCCCCTTCCACCATTGCCCTTCCCCATTCCCATTTTTGACCCATAGGGCTCTATGGGAATGGGGAAGGTGCTAACTACGGTACCGCAAATTGCGGTACCGTAATTAGCTCCACTGGTCCCTTTGCGGGTTGGTTTTTAACGCCTGAAAAAAGCGGGCGCTAAATTCCCAAACCCGCAAAGGGACCTCGTAGTAAGGCGGTAAGGATTTACCGGTACTGGTAAAATACCGGTACCGGTAAACCCTTACCGCCTACCGTGTAATGAGCCCCATGGTCTTCCATTTACCACGGGGCAACGTGCAGCTGCCTTACCGCATTAACAGTGTATGAACCATCACGGGGGCAAGCAAAAGTATACGAACGAAGCAGCAGACAAGAGTGCTTGTTTAGGAGGAGTCACTAAGTTTGAGTCATGAATGGTGTTATGTGTGTGTGGGGAAAACACACACAGAATAGTAACTCATGCTCTCTTTGCAGCATTGAACTGCTCTTGTTACCGGACCTGAGAGTGCGCAGGCAGGAGGCCAGGACTCACCCCAGAGATAAGTCTCTCTTTGGCTCGCCTTTGAGACATTTTTTACAATGTGCATGAAGAACATGGTTTCTCTGATTGAGTATGTGTAATTGTCAATAGTTGTATTTTGTCTTTTGCCTACTTTCCCTTGCCCATCCACCTCCCCTCTCCTGACCCTCTTTCCGGTTATCCTGAATGCTGATGCCTATCCAAACAACGGATCCCTAACCCTCTTTCCCTTCCGGGGCCTCGGAGGCCTGTGTAAGTTTTACCTTCCAGGCACCCAGACCGCAGAGGGGGTGGTCGGTTCATGCCACTCCTGCGCTTGGAGACCGGAGCTGTGATTATTGTGTACTGAAAATGCTACCTATCCTATTGAGCCATTGTTCAACTTGGTAGTTCTTGGTAGTTCTTCTATCATTCTGCTTGGACATGTGCTTGGCCATATTCAGCGATTTCAAGTCATCTACTGGAGACTCTTCCAGGGTTTTTTGGTGGCTACAGGCTTTTACCCTGGTTTGGGGGTTTGGCTCCTTGGCGTTCTCTACGATTTGGTATTTTTACCAGTGAAGGTGGCCTCTGAGGGGGCTGGACCCTATTTACACGCAAGGTAGATCAAGGAAACCAAGGGGTATGGGGATCCTGAAAACATAATCATTTCCTGATGGAGGAATTCCCGTCCCCTGCAAACTTTCACAAGCTCAAAAAATGAGCCAAACAATTTAGGTTAACTTATGTACACACTGTAAGTGTGTTGTGCTATTACGGAGTTATTCAATTATATTCATTTAGACAAAGAACCAATTTGTGATTCTCAATGATGAACATCAAGACATAATTCTTTTAAAATCTTCATATGTAGTTTTATTTTTCAATTGTTCACAAGTGGCCCAACGCATTTCTAGAAATACATCTCTTCTTCATGGGCATATTCAGTATTTCAATCACATCTAAAGAAAGATTTCAAAAAAGCATATAATAACTTGTATTGCAGAGTGTTTCCAAATTACTCACAATTCATTTTGTAAAACAGATATATGACCGGTTACCAGTCATTTGGTCGAAAACCAAATGGTCGAATGACCATTTGATCGAAGTAAAATGGTCGAAAAAAAAGGTCGATTTTTTATTTATTTATTTTTTTTATGGGGGGGTTCCCCCCCAACCATCCTTTTTCTTAATTAAAAAATATTTTTTAAGCAACCAAATAAAAAAAAAATATATAAATAAATTCAACCTTTCTTTTCGACCATTTTGATTCGACCAAATGACCGGACACCTATATGACCTTAATACAGGTGTTGTAAACTCATGTACTTATATTAATCTCTTGAGTTAATAAGTAATTGTCAATTTGCATAAATATTTACTTGATATTTGACCTCATAGCGTGTCATCAATTTAGGTATGTTGGTAGGTGCATTGCCTGTTTCAATATTAAAGCCCTCTAATGCAGCTGTCTGAAAAATTGAATCAGGTACTCAAAATAAAGGGGAGGTTTAACCCAATATCGGAGCTAAAGGTTACCAAACATATTTACAGAAATACATGTCTGTGTCATATCCATCACTTATAATTGCATTCTCATTATTCATGGTGGTAAAGGTTACTAAACACATTTTCAGAAATACATGTCTGTGTCATATTCAACACTTATGATTGCAGTATCATTGCTCTTGGTGATATTAATTCTATGTTATTCAGGGATCGCAGTCTGGAGCAAATCTAACAATCCTCATTATAATCTCTTTTATTTGGGATGTATAAGAGTCTGTGTTAAGAGACCCTCCATTGCTGTCTTCATTATATTTGGGAACGGTCTAAAAGTGTGGCCAAAAAAATGGTAACTATAGAAGATAAGTAGACATTACAATGTGGAAGTTCTTACCCTTCAAGTTAGGCAGAAAAAGCCAAAATGTTGGCTGGTAGCTACTAAATTATGGCTGAAAAGATGATCACAAAGGTTTGGGTCCCTCGTAGCTGATAGCTTGATCAGGTGCACTGATCTATTTGACACAAAGTATTTTTTTTAAAAAGTTAAGTATGTTATAGGAGTCCTCATTCAGAAAGGGTTTGGGGGGGAACGAATGGTTATAGCTGGACCAGAGTAAACTAACGCTTACCTCATTCAACCGTTCCTGCGCTTGTTATGGGATCAAAGATGGCCGTCTTAAGTAGCAGCGCTTTATGGTGACGTCACCACGTTATTACGTGACGTGACGTCGCCCTTGTAAACAAATAGTCAGTGCGTGCGGATTTAAATAGTGAATGTTGTAAGATTGAATAATGGTTATCCTGATCCCAAAAAGGTTGGAGATGCTATGTGTCCTGGTGGATCCCGGACTATGGGTAATTGACGTCATAGGACGTACAAAATTGTGGATAACAGTACTACACACTTGTGTAGTCTACCCGTAGTTCTACTGTATAAAAGAGCTTAAGGAGGGTACCTCGTATTCTTGTTGTTGGAGCAAGAATACTGATTAGTTAAAATAGTGTGGATTCCTAGAATGAAAATAAGGAACTATATGTTTCAAACGGCACATTTTTTTCATTTAAAGCAATAGGTGATAACAGTTTATAAGTACAAGACAACATGTTATGTCCATAGTCTTTCTGGTATCTTAAGTGCAGTATATAGGGAAAATACATAGGTGTCTATGGATCATAGTACTAGCCGAAAGAGACTTGTTTCTGGGTGTTAGTATGTGAGACAAATTGTATCACAGATTTCCCTCATGTTGGAATTCTGATTGCATTATGTAATGAAAGCACGGGTGTTTGGCTAATACATGGCTTGCCACACTATGTTATTTTCACAGGTTCTCGTTCTATCTCGCTAAGGAGACTTACATTCTATATAAGTATTGACCATGTATTCGTGTATTGATTTACAATTCATGATAAAGGATTAGTATTTTCTAGACAACATCGTCTAAATGGCCAGTTTCTCTTGTGTTCTGTCTCTCAATTTTGAGACTTACAGTCTAGATAGTCCCAGTCACAATGCTTGAAACCAGTAATTACATTATATAACATCATAAAACTTAGATATTAGCTATGTCACACAGAGTGGTCTGACTACCTGCAGAGATAATCAGTGCCATTTTGTTAATCTGTTCTTTATGGTCATTTCATTGTGTTTATTTAGTAGGGAATGGACCATTCGTGGGGTATCTATAGGAATGGTCCCAAGTAGAACTCTTCATTTGGGCTCAATGGGGTCATTGTGTCCAATTTGTGTACCCAATACAGTTCTCTTTGTACCAACCTTTTGGCTAAGTCTCCTTCCCTAGGGGCTGCTCAAATAAACTCAAATACCACCACTCGTAATTGGGATATGTTGTGTCCATTTTCTTTGAAGTGTCTGGCTACTGGGGATTTGACATTCCCTGTTTGTATGTTGGACTTATGTTCAGTCCATCTTTCTCGTGTTTTGTGTATCGTCTTCCAACGTAGTACTTTCCACATGGACATTTTAGTGTGTAAACAACATTTTTGCTTTCACAGGTTGCAAAGTCTTTCAGCATTATTTTCTTTCCACTGTTAGGGTGTCTTATATGGTCGCCTTTGATGAGGTTTTAGCAGTGTTGACAATTGAGGCAAGCATGCGTTCCTGTCTTTTGTTTCCTCAGGGTGGTCTATGTAGATTTTTTCGTTCTTTCTGCCCTGATCAGGTTATCTTTGAAATTCTTGCCCCTCTTATAGGCCAGCATGGCCGGATCAGGAAATAGTCTATTGAGATTTGGATCTGATTTTATGAGATCCCAATTTTTGTTGATTATCCTTTTCACTTGATAGGTTTGACTTGAGTTTTTCAGGGTGTGAATTAGTCTTGTGCATCTTTCTTGGGTTTATCTTGCAGTAGATTCTCTCTGTTTACTGTACTGTACTGTTACTTGTACGTAGCATTGCTTTGTCAATGATTTCTTCTGGAAATCCTCTTTTCTTAAATCTTCCTTTCATGATTTCCTGTTCTGATTGTAGTACCATGGTATCAGATGTGATCTTTTTCAAACGAAGAATTTGACTGAAGGGCAAATTGTCTTTAAGATGAAGTGGGTGGATAGAGAGGCCACCAGGGGGCGCAGGCAAGATGGCTGCCTGAACTTCAAGCTCCCCACATGGCCCCGGGAAACAAGACAAAGAACAGGTATTAAAAATCTACAAGCACCAATTGCTAGCAAAATCTGAGAAGGGGAACCGTTGAGGAACGTGAGGGAGTTTGTGCGGTCTCTGGGGGTGCCTCCATTCTCCCGCTGCCAGCTCGCAGACCATGGCCCTCCCCTCTCCCCCAAGCACCCTCGTGGAAGCTCCGCGCCAGGAGCTGCGTCTTGGCCAGCCGCGCTGAGGGAGGAGGAGCACAACGACCGGCACCCGACACACCATTGAGGAGCCGGGCGGGCCCCAAGAAGATCTCTGCCGATTGCCGGAAGCCCGCCTCCCCACCGCAGGCGACAAGCGGCGCACAGCCCAGCCGCCATCACAAGGGGAATGGCGAGAGGAGCGATTGCGGCACCCCGCCACTCGGAGCAAAATCCAGGGCACTCGGGGAGCCATGTCCCCCCACCAACTCCAGTACCACAGAAACGACCCGGCGGGCGGCTGGCGTGGGAGCACGCCTGGGCCCCACCTCTGTGGCCAGTACCCCCGCATTGCACCACCGTCATAAGGACAGCAGGGGCCCGCCATGTATAACCCCCCCAGGGGCAGCGACAGTGGGCAGAGGAACCACAAAAACACCAGGGCAGGCTCAGGCCCCCCGATCTCTCAGCCTGGGCCCCCCATCTCTCAGCCCACCCAGTTGCCAGAGCGGGACCCGCGCGAAGGTCTTTACTCATTGGGCTCTGGGGTTCCAGACCCCCCACACCATGCTGCAGAGCCACATCGGGCTCCCCGCCCACCAGCTACACCATGCTCCACGCCAGGGGCGCTGCCCCACCCAACTGTCGTGCAGTAGCCACCCCAGGTGAGAAACAGCGCCACCCCCTACCCAGGGGGCTCCCTTAAAGCCCACACCCCCATCAACACCCCCCTGCAATCAACACACCGACACTGGGGGCTCGCCATATCTAGGGGGCACAAGGAAGCATATCAGGTCGGGCCCGACCCTGGAAGTGGAACCTCCAGTACCAAGCCTCCAGCCGCCAACCAGGGCCTGCCCGGACCCTCTGGGAGGAACTCCTTAGTGGACCGGTGAATCCCAGTGACTTAGGGCCGGGCCAAGGGTGACTGCACTCTTGGCGAAATTAAAGTGGTGTACCACGGACCGGAGCTCAGACATTGGCACACAGCCCCACCATCTGAAGATAACCCCAAGGCCTTGGGCTACACAACGGCGCTAGCGATTAAGGGCCCTAGGACCCCCCAGAAGACACCTCTGAGAGTTCCTGTAACCCAAGGCAATTGACACTCCATGAGTTGGAGAGAAACTCTTGCGAAGTACCAGTTCACCTCAGGACAGGACACCTCAAAATGGAGACTGGCCCCACCACCGTGCAGCCCCCAGATATGAACGCCATGCAGTGTAACATTCAAACGATCCTTGAGAAGATCACGGGTATGAGGACAGACATGGGGGCCAAACTGGCTGACCTCACCGCCAAGGTTTCTACGCTAGAGGAACGAATGGAGGGGGTCGAGAGCAATAAGGCGTCAACGGACCTCCTTGAAACGCAAATGGAAACTAGATTCAAGGAACTGCAGCACCGGGAGGAAGATCTCCTGCTCAAGGTCGATGATATGGAAAACCAGGAGAGGAGGAACAACTTGAGAATTTTCGGCCTTGAGGAGACAGAAGGAGAGACCCCGGTGGGACTGGAAAGCAAAATCCAAGACATCATCAGAATTGTCCTGGGGTCAGACTCAGGCGAGACCCTCCTGCTTGACACGGTCCATCGGGCTGGCGGCGGAGGCAGGAGCCCACGGTCAGTCCTAGCAAGATTCCATTATTATAGAGACAAAGCTAGGGTGTTGGAGAGGGCAAGAACCATGCGTGACATTCAACATGGGAATTCCAGGGTGACGATTTACCAAGACCTCTCTGCCCTCACACTCCAGATGAGAAAGAAATGCGGACCTATCACCAGATGGCTACAAGAGAAGGGGGTACGATATCGCTGGGGTCATCCATTCTACCTGGCGTTCGAATGGCAGGGCCAGAGATACCAGCTAGTCACGCAAATGGACATTCAAAGGGCCACAGATGACCTTACGGGTGACCTCGTGGGATCATCAGGAAACCGGAATGGAACCGACAGGGATCACGGCTGTGCCCCTCGGGGCCCGGACCTCTCTCAAGGGAAGTTAAGAGTTAAAGGCTCACGCAAATTTCAGAAGACCAGACACCCGCCAACGGATCGGGGGGGACCCACATGATCACACACGCGGCAATCAAGGCTTAATCACCACGCCAACACTTGATTCATGTCCTTCTGGGGCCCCCGGTGACATGGGGACCTGGCTGGACACAATATGTTTTCCCACAGTTGACGGGGAGTTCTTTGTTCAAATGACCTAGGTCAAAGTTGAAATGTTGGCCATTCAGAGGCTGTTTCATGGTTCCATAGAGTGATACTTGGTGACTCTCCTTTGAGAAGTGATGGCGGCTTGTGACCCCACGCTGTGACATGCGCCACAAGGGACATGGGGTGTTGACCATATTCCAAGGTTGGGGGGCATAATGGGTAGGGGGCACCACCGCCGGGTCCCCACCGCCAGCAAGGAAGGGCTGACACTTAGTGGAGAAAGGCATGATGGAAGGCCTCACACCAAAAATTCTTTTTCCCGGGGCCAGGGTAGCGGCCCTGGTGGTTCATTGCTCGCTTCAACCCCACATGGGGAGCCAGTGGCAAACGCCCTACAAAATGGGTAAGGGAGATAGAAGGGGGGGGATGGAGTTTTTGACGGGGTTAAGAGGGAGGGGGAAAACCAGCTCAAGCCATGGACACTTGTTCTGCAACGGGTTCTAAATAGCGGACACTCAAAGGGGTTTAAAGTGTACAAACTGAAAGACGATGATGATTGAAGGGAAAATAGGCACTCTGAATGTCAAGGGCCTCAGCTCCCAGAATAAAAGGTCCCTTACGAGCAATATGTTCCGCAAACAGCACCTTACAGTCCTTTTCTTGCAGGAAACACACTACAGGCAAGGAAAGGAGTCGAAAATAAAAGGGAAAGAGATTGGTAGTAACTACTGGGCCTCTCACAGGAGTTCCGAGAAGGAAGGGTTGGGCATTCTCCTGAGCAGAACGTTCTGTCTCACGCGAGTAGAAACCAAACGGGGCTTCGGGGGTCGATTCTTAGGTATTAAGGGAACTTGTGAGGGGGAGCGCATCACCTTGGCCACTCTATACACACCCAATTTAGGACAAATACGTTTCCTTACCCAGATCTTTAACGTAATGGACGAATGGGCAGAGGGGGCCATGATACTAGGCGGGGGCTTCAACCTTATAATGGATCCCTGTCTGGACTGGTGGGGGCAAAAGGGCTTCCAAAGATAACCTGGCCATGCAGACCCTTCTGATGGAACACTATTGGGTAGACGTCTGGTGCAAAACACACCCAGGCCAGGGCGGACACACCTTTTTTTCACCCCCGGATTGCACCTACACCAGAATTGATCTCTTGTTGATTTCCGAAGAGGGGAATGGGGAGGTCGAACAACCGAAGGTAGAAGCTATAACATGGTCAGACCATGAACTACTCACAGCCAATTGGTCACTGCCCATCTCCCCTAGATCTTCGACACACGACACACTCCTCAGAGACCCCGTATTTCGGGATTTCATGAGAAAAGAAATGTTGGCCTACTTTGAGACAAACAACAGCGGAGAGACTGACATGTCCATGGTGTGGGAGGCTGCAAAAGCCATTCTCAGGGGCCTCCTTATAGCAGAGGGTTCGAGGCGTAAGCGGGAAAGGTGCCTAATAGAAAATAAGATCCGCGCGAATTGGGCGGGCTGCGAGCTAGGCTGGGCCTCCTAGGGGTAGACCGTGGGGCTCTCCTGGAGGAGATGCAGGGCAAAAGACAAGAGCTTCACACGGTCCTTATAGGGGAAGTCATTAAGAAAATGTGATACACCAAGCAAAGGTACTACGAACAGGGAGATAGGGTGGGAACCCTCCTAGCACAAAGAGCTCGAGGTTGTAGAGTGGAGAGAGGAGTCGCTCACCTCAGGGATGGGGAGGGCAGGACTCACGGAGGCCGGGAGGAAATAGCAGAGTGCTGTGCCGATTACTACAGTAAACTCTATGCCAGACAGGCAGGCGAATCACTGGAAGACATCCGTACCTACCTGGCAGAACACCCTCTACCTAGGCTGTCTGAAGCGGAGCTAGTGTCCCTGAAGGGGGAGATATCGGAGGAGGAGGTGGAGGACGCCATCAAGAGATTGAAAGCGGGAAAGGCACTGGGGTGGCAGCTATACGGCTGACTTTTACAAGCAGACCCAATCTGTCCTGCTAAAGCCACTGGCCAAATTGTTTAACCAAATCAGGAACCAAGACTCAATCCCACCGACGTTCCTACAGGCCCTCATCACCGTAATACCTAAACCTGGTAAAGATCAGACAGAATGCGGGTCTTATAGACCTATCTCGCTCTTAAACCTAGACGTCAAGATTTTCGCCAGAATCCTGGCCTCCAGATTGGAAGGCTGCCTCACTCACCTGATACACCCCGACCAAGCGAGATTCGTCCTAAATAGACAGGGCTCTGATAACACGCAGAAGACTCTCCATGTGCTTACCTCCAGGTTGGTCCGTGATGAGGACACACTCCTACTGGCCCTTGATGCAGAGAAAGCCTTCGACAGGGTTAGATGGGCTTTCATGGGGGAGGTCTTCGCGACTCTGGGGATGGGCCCGAGGTGGCTTGGCTGGATGTCACTGCTCTATTCCTCTCCCTCGGCTAGAGTGGTAGCAAACGGGACAGAGTCAAGAGTATTCCCCCTCAAGCGTGGCACACGACAGGGATGCCTACTGTCCCCGTTAATTTACGCACTTGTGATGGAACCATGGGCAATCTCAATCCGCAATGATGAGGCCATCAGGGGAGTACAGACAGGAGATATGCAATGTAAAATCTGCCTCTTCGCGGATGACGTACTACTCTACTTCACAAGGCCGTCCCAGACAGTCCCCAGGATGCTACAGGGTTTGTCGCGATACAGGGCACTGTCGGGGTACAGGGTCAACCTTGAGAAATCGGTGGTGTTCATAGGGGGAAACTTGCTGGACCCAGAGGCAGCTTCTGTGAGGGGGCTCCTTTAGGCTACGGGATGAAGGATTCCGATATCTGGGGGTCCAGGTGACAAGTGACCCTGAGGGCCTATATTCGGCCAACTTCCCCCCCCTCTGGTCTGCAATTAGAAAAGACACGGAAAGATGGGCAGGGTCAGGTCTCTCCTGGATGGCACGCCTCAATCTTATAAAAATGGTAATCCTCCCCAAGTTCTTATTTCTCTTCCAAATGCTCCCGGTACTGATCCCCAAAACATTCTTTACAGAAACGAAGCGAGCCCTTCTGAACTTCCTCTGGTCGAGCAAAAAACATAGGATCTCTCACGAGGTATTTACCAGGCCAAAGGAAGATGGTGGGGTGGGATACCCCAACTTGGAAACATACCACAGAGCTTCCTAGCTGAGGGTTTTGATCGACCACTTCACCCCAGGTACAGAAAAACAATGGGTGGCCATGGACAACAGGGTTCTTGCGTCGGTTACAGTAGAGGAATGGCTCTGGGTCCCAAGGAAAAATATCCCTAGAAGCGTCCTGAACCACCCAGTCCTAAAAGTGCTGTGGTCCCTGTGGCGGTAGGGAGGTTACTATTGTTGGCTCACGACCTGGCCTTCTCCACTGAGCTGCATCTGGGCCCCCCCTTTCTTAGCTAAGACAGCAGAACCATCGGCATACCAAAAGTGGTTTGAGGCCGGCCTTGGCAGGACCGGCCACATCTGGGTGGAGGGTTCGTTCCTACCCTTGAGAGATTTGGAGAAGGCCCTGGGAATAGGTACTCTGTCCCCCTTCCGCTATCTCTGACTCAAGGGAGTCCTCACTGAACCATCGTGGGGGGACACCCTCAGGCGAGACCTTACAGATTTTGAAAAACTCCTCCTCTCCGCCAGGGGCTCCAAGGGGATAATATCTTGCCTTTACAAACTTTCTGTTTTCCGTCCCAAGAGACCCACCACCGGCACGCACACAGTGGGGAAGGGACCTGGGAGTGGAAATTGATGATGAAAGGTGGGCAGAAATGTGCAGGCGGGCCAACCGCTCCATGGCCAAACTCCAATATCGTCACCAAGCCCTCAAGGTTTTACATCGATGGCATTACCCCCCGCAGAGGATTGCTAGAATGAGGCCAGGATACGACCCACACTGCTGGAAGTTCACATATGGTGGGTGTGCCCAGTGGTCCAAAAGTACTGGGGAGAGGTATTAACCTGGATTAAGGGGGTTGACGCGATTGAACGGTCTTCCTGCCCCTGGCTCCTCCTTTTTGGAATAGACACCGGAGATGGTCAGGATAACACCCAGGACCACATGTTACAGGTTATGTTGGTGGCGGCCAGGTGCTGTCTGGCACAGAAATGGAAGAACCCCGGAATGACGGGGGAAAAAGCATGGGTCACCAAAGTGCGGGCCATTTATGATATGTAATTCCTTACACATCTACTTGACGAGTCTAAGTCAAATATCGAAGAAATATGGCTCCCCTTCTTTGACAAATACGGGCGCCCCACTTAATGTGATGCACCTAAGCTGGGGGCTCCCCCCTCAGAGGTGATAGGCCACTGCCCATTAATCTGATTGCAAACTTATTAAAGCTTGGCCCATGACTTTGGCGTGCTAAGTGACATATCGTAACAACACCGCTATGCTCTCCAAGAACCCGTCAGGCAAGCAGCATACGAGAACTTGAACTGGAGGTGGGTGGGGGGAGGGGCAGGGGGCGGAAGGTGGGGGGACGTGTTATAATTGGTTTTCTGTTAACCCATGTTTAAGTATGCTCTGTATTGTTATAACACACACATACAAATTAATAAAATATGATTTTCAAAAAAAAAGATGAAGTGGGTGGAAGCTTCTAAAGTGTAAGACACTATTTACATCCGTAGGTTTTCTGCAGATATTCGTGCAGAATTCTGTATTTTTCCTTTCCACTTGTACATCCAAAAAATGGACACCAGGTTTTAGGGGGATCCTGAATCCATATAGACTAGAAGGAAGAAGGCAACGGACCCCAGACACAGTTCTTCTGAAGGTCATGGTGATGAGTAAATGAGGGAGGGCCTTTTGTTGTCGGACAGTACGCTTGGTTACAGTGTTTGCGCACTCTCTGACATTCTCATTGTGGGGTACTATGTACATGATGTGTTCTGCTGGTCAATGGCTGTTCCTGTGTTGGGTTTACTTTTCAGGTGTCAGGGGATTGTTGTGGTTTGACATACTGGGGTGTACACATGGCCAATGTTCACATGTGATGTGTACAGGACACTGAGGTTCACTTGATTTCACATGAATGTATTGAGTGCATGGCCCTACTGACACACACACTTACACAATGCTCCACCACACTAACAACCACCCTTCCATGCCCACACATGCACACAGATTGCCTTCTCTGGCATGCTTTGTCCCTGCAGCGCATGATCACTTACCATTTGGGGATCGTGTACATGCGTTAATAGGTAATTTTTGTTGCTTGTCCTTTTTATATGATGCTCAAGGTGTATCCTCAACACAATGGCTGCTCACTGTGCTGTGTGCTGAGCAGTGTGTTGCAGGAGACACACACAGCACATGGGTTAGGGATTTGCGGATTTGGCTTGGCCAATGTGCATGCCAACAGGCATTCTGTCTTTTGTTGATGGTACCGCTGATGGCATGCATTTGTGTATGACTTTGTATGTGTGGGAGGTTGTTGGTCAGTCATTTCATCTGATTCCATGTCAGGGGTGATTGTCTTAGGCCTCTTATCATTTATCACGTGTCACTTCGTATCTAATTGGTCATGTGTTGGGCTTTTGGTTTGCTCTTTTTCTGTTGCATGCCATGTCATGGTGTGGCAGACAAGGGTGATGTGGGTTGGGAGGGTTTGAGTGACATACCAGTGATTGTCATGGCCTGTTTTGCAGGGGGTGGTGTGATGTACACCTTGCATGTGTTCCTTTTGGTCACGCAGGATTGGTTATGTTTAAGTAGCTAGGGATGCACACAATGTAGCACTTCCGTGGCAACATTCTCAGGGTGGTAAGGTTGTGACAGTTGACTGTCTCTTCGTCATCATCGATTGTCACCTGGTATGTGCCAGGCCTGTGTGCACTCCACACGGGTGGGAGTTTAGATGAAAAATGTGGCCACAAGCTGGGTCCGGGCTGCCTCGCAACGTGTCCTTTCCCCTCCCATGGGCAGCGCCTGTGCCTGTTGTTGGGGTTGTGGGGGCACCACCATGTCCACCAGTATGCCCTGCTGTGTTGCAACATTGTGCAGGACACATGCTGCCACAATGATCCTGCACACTACTGGGGGTGCATATAGTAGCTGCCTGCCAGAGTGGTCAAGTGAGCGGAAGCGTGGCTTGAGCACTCCGAATGTGCGCTCCACTATGCCCCTGGTTGCAATATGGGCAGCGTTGTATCTTACCTGGGGTGGTCTGGTGGGTTTCTATATTGGCATCTTCATGTGGTTGCTCAGAGGGTAGGCACTGTTGCCTGGGGAGGTGAGGATTATTGTCATTAGTTGGGCTTGTGTATTTGTCTGTGTGTGACATGCATGCATGTGCACAGACATTTGTACTTACCAATGAGCCATGCGTCGCCATGCGTCGCCATGCTTCGCAGCTTCCAGGTCCCGGCTCAGGGCAGACATTCTGTATATGAAACTGTCATGGGTAGACCCAAGATAGTTTGCATAGACACAGGTGATGATTCCATGGGCATCGCATACAACCTGTACTTTGATGGAATGCCAGTGCTTGCGGTTTCGATAGATGTGCTCAGTGGCCCTAGGTGGACGTAGGGCCACATGGGTGCAATCTATGGCACCGAGCACTTTGGGAAAGTGTGCCACCCTGTAAAAGTCCTGGACCACGGCCTGCCTTTCTGCAGGTGTTCTGGGCATGTATATGAGCCTGCGGACTGAGAGGAACGCAGTCATGATTGGCAATACCTGGTGTATGCAGCGTGACTGTGTGGCCTATGAGACGCCCCCAACTATGGCAGTTGCCTGCTGAAATGACCCAGGACATGCAGGACAAAAAATGCAGGACATTGAGCCCCTTTTCCAAGGGGCTCAGTGCTTGGGAGCACAAGGTGGTTGATGTTAGGTCATCCTCCCATTCAGTGATGAGGTCTAGGATGATACGAGGTGGAAACATATACCTGCCATAGACTCGGTCATCAGGCATCCCAAAAAGGCTGGTCCTGGGCAAAAAAATGTGGGGCCTGGCTATTCTCCTCCTCCTGCAGTGTCCCACGATCAGTGCTGCGAGAAATGGGACATTCATAGTAGCTGTATATACGTGTTTGTTGTTTGTACGCACTTTTATACTGCGCGGGGACGCTTCCGCCTGCCTTCTTGTGGTGGACGTGTTTACGCCTGTGCGTGTCTTTGGGTGTGCGCGGGTTTCCCGTATTCGATTCCATGAATACGTGTTGTTCGCGTGTGTGTGGGTATTCCCTGTATTTCCCAGCAGTACTTCCCTAGTTACGCCTTCATTTTCTCGCGTTGCTCCCCATTCCGCGTGTTCCGCCCCCTTTTTGGTGTGTGCGCTACACGTTGTGCGCTTTTGCTGTGTGTGTCGTGCACAGCGTTAGGATGTTGAAGTGACGTGTGCGCCCGTTTGCGCCACCCACGGATTTGGCGCACATCCCGGGGAAAACATGCGCAGGGCCTTCCATGAATTGCACGCGGGCATGTGCGCTTGCTTTTTCACTCTTGCGCCACAAATGTTGGCGCACATTTGTTCCATGAATCGGCCCCATAATCTCTCCAAAACATTGAACAAACTTGGCAGCTACAGTCTGCCCAAGTTAACTAAGCCACAGTCCTAATTCATCAGCCATAAAACAAAGTCAGTAAATGACAGTACCTTCTTTTGGTGCCATCACTCTCCTTCTGCACACATGCACTCAAACCCCCGCTCTGCCACGGGTGGCTGTCACAGAGCATATTGGTGGCTTTGGCAGCCCTGTGTCGTTGTTGGGCTTTGAAGCCCTAATTTCTTCTGTGGTGGCGCACTCGTGCAAATTCTTCCCCTACGGCTTTGGGAGGCCATGAGTCCATGCTGGAGCTTACAAGCCCATATTTCCTCTGTTACTGCAACTCAAGAATAAAGGCTTTCCTTCTGCACTGCAGCATCCAGAGGTTCCTTCACGCCTACTACACTTGCAGCTGGCTACACATCCAGGAGACATTGGGGCCGTCTTCTGAGGTAAACAACTTACAATTTTGCCCCTAGCCCTGAAGCATGCCAAATGTATTGTCACATGCCGACGTTTTTCTGGTGGCCAATGAATCTAGGAAGCCCTACTTGGCACAGCATATGTTCCAGGCAGTGACATGACCAGGCTCTTTTGATTGGGATGGGCCAAGTGGGGCAATGACACATACATGGGTGGCATAAAATACAAATGCACACACATAATGATCATAGTTTTTTATAATGGGATAGCACCTGGGTTGGCAATCAGATTTCAGTGGCAGCATGTGCCACCCCAGGCCACTCCCTGGACACGCCCCTGGTGCCTGGAGGGTGTGGTGGAGACTGTTCTCAGCCTTTACCCTTTATCCGAAGATAGGAGGGTTGTGGACCTGTTTTTAAATATGCCGGGTAGCACAATTCTTTTGAAAACAAAAATGTCACGCATCTCTGAATCCCTAGACCTATGGGAATATAGGGGGGTTACAGACTGCTGCGTATAGTGCACAATGCAAACATTAGGAAGCGAGGGGGGACATCTGCCGAGAGACAGGGAACTTGGGAGATATCTGCAGAAGTCGGGAAGCTGAGAGAAGTGAAAGGAAGGAGGGGATTGTCATCAGTTGTAGTAAAACATATCTTACCTGTATTTTTAAATTGTTTTTATTGAGAACAAGGTGTTTCCACCAGAAACACAAAAGTAACACATTATTCCGCGAATTGACTAGTTGATGCTAGGTAATACAGGACAGATTTTTAAATGTATGTATTAAAGGGGAAATAACAGCGCCTGACCAGATAACGCCGGATAGTAAGATTACAGTAGTTGGCGCAGTCGTACTCATGGGTGCCTTACAGAAAGAAGATGCTGTGGAAGTTCTTGACCAGCTGCTTGCGTGGAATAGAGTAGAACAAAAAACAGCGTCACAATACCACAGGTGGCACTACTCTTTGGGGACAGAGACCAGGGACGAGAAGGCCAGTACTCCAAGAGGACTTGATTCAGGGCAAGGGCAGCGCAGCCACTCTGCTCTCTGGGCTACAAAGGGACGCGCTCCCTTTTAAAGGGCCGTGTGCAGGGGTTGAGCAATTCAAATGCCAATATCACGCCCGCTTATCCCGTGCCTTCCGTCCCCCTTTCTCTGTGATGCTCCTTCCCCCACCCGCTTCTGATTCCCCTCAGCAGCCTGAGGTTATGTTATGTTATTGGGCATGTGTGACCAAATAGTGTTTTAAACGTGCTATTCAAGAAACTAAACTGACAACGAGCTTCCTTCCTTTGTGTACCCTTCTCTCGCCTTCCCAATTAGCTACTCCTCTCTCGGATTATCTCCACTTCTTCCTCAGATGGCAAACACTACATAACCAAAGAACACAGTTGCGCCCGTGAAATCTCTGTGATATCAGTTGGGAGGGTGTTTATACCTTCAACGAGGCTTCACGAAATTATCACTTATTTGAACTAAGATAAGACTCCAAACCGTTGTCTCATCGTCGATAAAGAAAGCAACAAAACCAGGGCAGCAAAGCAGCGGAAGCCAGGGCTGTAAGACGCCGGCCTTGTTTCAGAATACGCTGGGGCAGTTGCACACATGTGAGTGAATATGCCACACCAACAGGTCAAATCTTACAGAACAGGACACACGAACGGGCTCCTCAGCCAAAAGCTGCATTTTTCTGCAATTCATTTTTTTTTTTAAGAAAAGGCACTCGAATGTACAGCCATGGTCCTAAAACTTCAACGGGACTACGTTTCCCAGATAGCTATTTCTCTAGCTGGTCAGATAGCACTGCCAGTAGAGTGCTCCCTTTGACATCTTGCAGACACAGGTTCAATTATTGCTTGTGTAACATGAAATATAGTGAGTAGTTGCCCTTTCTCGTGGGCTAGTACGTGCACTGCGCGTACCTGTTTCAACAGTGAAGGGGCAACCTTCATACTATGTTTTTCTCTTATATCAAGCTTGGAAATGCAGAACATCTGTCTCTTGTACCCTTGGCGTCGGCAGGTTCTTGCGAAAGACATGTTGCTTCCTACATGGTGAAGAAACGATCTAAAAGGGAATGAGCCACCAAGCTTCATATTTTGGCGCCAACGCACCACAAACGTACTAAAAATAAATGTAAAACTTCCTACACAGACACAAATACTTTCAATGCACCCTTTCTCTCTCTCTCCTGTTCCGTAGCTAAAGGAGACAAATTAGCTTAAGCCCCGAGGGTACAGTTCCCAGAGAGCTTTATTTTCTCAAGGCTGTGCCCAGGCTGGCTCCAGAGTTCGCATCACGACGCCCATAGCATCCGCTTCTTCCTCGAGCTCTTTTACCTCAGCACGCTATCCAGCGCGCTCTGTTCTCGCGCTCAAAACATGTGCGTCACGCTTCTCTGCTGCCCCCTAGCGGGCCGCAATCTGAGACTGCCAGCACACCGTGTCCGTTTTTTTTCTTCTAATACCCGGTTTATTTTCGACGACCAAAGGCTTGGCACTCAAGTTACATCCAAAGGTGGCACACGCCCTTCAAAAAAAGTGGTGCCCTTCAGACAAGAGCACAATTGCAGATCATTCTCCTATTGACCCTGTATTAATCACACTATTTATTAACCACACTATTAATCACACTATTAGAGGCATTCTTCCTGTTACACTGTATTTATGCATGTGGCTGGGAACGTTGTGGTTGTGGTGCTGGAGCTACTGGCATTTGGCGCATAACAATTAAAGGGTTACATGTTCAAGTTAAACAGGTCTACTACATCCTGGGAAAATTGACCCAGAATGGTAGAAGTCAATAAACAAATAAAGGCGATGGGCAATAGCTGGCAACATAAACCATGAAACACTTTGGTAAGAAAGTGCATGGCTGACCCTAGGACGTGCTGGGTCCCAGAGTGGCAAAAGATGTGTGGGGCCTCTTTATTTGCATCACAGAAATGATGTCATAAGATTAGTCCTTAATATCCGTTGTGATCAAGTAAACTGATGTGCAATATCTGAATTTTGACTGTTAATATTACTGTTGTAGCAATATCAGGAGTGAGGCGTATTTTGGAGTAGCCGACCGAGTGACCTGAATCATTTGTAGAAATGGGTACATCAAACGAAAGTAATGTGATGAGGAAGAGCAGGGCAGAGAGTAATGAAGATCAACGGTAAGTAATCCAAACATATAAAATATGACTACACTTCCTAAGGATGTAAGGGCACGCAATGGCTTAGGGCCAGACAAGGCAAAGTGATTTTGCTGTAAGATAATGCAATCGTAACAAAGCCTATTTACTGGAAAGGTACTGAGGCAGTCCGAGTAAGCAATTCTGCAGGTCTTCACATGTCATCAATAGGGCTCAAATCCAGAAAAAAGTGTGGGTTAACATAAACACAGGGACTGAAAGTATTCTAAAGTGAAATACACACATTTAGTTCAACTGGTCTTTCCTAATAGAAGAAAATTCAAAATAGAAATTAGCATTGTCTTTCATGAAATTAATCATCAAAAACCAGAGAAAGAAAACAGCTAGAGGAGATTGTCCTAGAACACTGCTTGCAAATTATAAAAGGTGTGTACCGTATTAACCAACAATTCTGCATTGAAATATTCTATGGAAAGCAAAATAGCAATACATGACGTGCTTTGAAGACACTTTCATGTGGTTTTGTGGGCTCAAATCCTGGTAGACGGAAACTTGACCAAACAAGCTTTTTTATGCTAACCTCAAAAACAACCAAGGGAGGTGGAGTCAGCACTGTGAAAAAAGTGGGAAGACCCTTTTACTCTCATACACTCTTATATGCCACCTCAGGAATTTCCTACACAGACCACACTTTGGGAAACAACACCGGCATCTGGACACACACCATGTGGCCAATGCAATGTATGTTCCCTAACAAAAAGATCCCAAACATTGGATCTTGGTTTAACGACACCGTGGTGACAACAGTCGCTGACCAACTGTAATACCTCGAATGTTATCTATATGATTAATTGCCCATGTAATAAAAAATACATAGGCATGACCACCAAACCTGTAAAAAAAACACATACAAGAGCATCAGTCGTGTATAAGAACTGAACGGGAAAATGCTCCATTGGTCGAGCATTTCAAACTACATAAACACAAGGCCAATGAAATCACATGGACTATAATAGAGAAAGTGATTTGTCCAAGAAGAGGTGGGGACATGGCCAACTTGCTCCTAAAAAGAGAGCAAAAATGGGTCTTCGGCTTCAAATCAGACCAACTTGGGCTGAATGAGAATATCCCGTGGCAAACTCTAGCTATGACCAGCTGAGTTCCAGTGGACATATGCAATCCAGCCTACAATTTGGATGCCTCCAAGATATGACACAAAAACTGACATGACTTACATCCATTTCACGTATATAGAATATGTACAACGCTGTCTGTCACATTTATCTAAATGCAAATTGCTGAAGTTCACTGATAGAATATTTAACATGCATAAGATCATGAAAGATTTGGAAGACTGTGGACATTTTTTTACTTTCAAGTCACGTGATCACTGACCCTCATGGAAGTCACTCGACTTCCGGGTTACGAGATGGTTCATGCATCAACATATTTGGGCAACAAATGTAATTTGTCTGGAAAAGTTGAGTGTATCCCCTTTCAATCACCAAACACCCCGCTACAAGAGCAAGTAAATGGCAAGCCGAAAGTCCACTATTCCAACACCATAATACTAAAAACAGAGGTGCCTGACTTCCGGGGGACGTGTACACGCGTCAACCAATAATACGTGACGCCTCCGGCAGCCATCACATGACTCGTGACTGATTGCACAACGGTCTTGCATACGGGTGCTGCGGATCCAGTTCGTGAGTGCGTGAGAGCTAGGACGAAGCCGGCGCATTTCATGCAGCAAGGTAAGCCTGAGAATTTACGAGCCGAAAATAAATAAAAATGCTGGGCGTTTTAGGCCCTGCAGCATGCGACTCACTCCAAACGCTCCCTGGGTCTGGCTAGAGCAACCTCTTCGTCCCGTGTTGTTGACAACACCAAGACGCTCTGTGTGCACACATCTCGGCACATATAGAAAGTAATGGCAGCTCTGTCATTGCTCTCCCTTCTTTCATTAGGATCAGGATTCACTACCTGACCTCCGGGGACAAAATGTGTTTGAACAATAAATTTGTTTGAACCCTGATGAGACAACAAGGTTAATTCAATTCCAACATTCAGGTTAGTGAATTTCCCGGTCCTTAATTGACATGATATGAACTTTGGCCACCTTTGAACATTGCAAATAGAATGCATAGATTATTAATAACAACTGCAGGCTAAAATATGCAAAAAAAGGTTCTTTGATAATAGTCTTTGTTGTAATGGATCAGAGGCAAATATATAGAACATCACATTAAGGATTATGATAAGAGGCAAGAACCATCCACGCCTCCTGCTGTGTATTCAGAATACGAATAGCACTAACAAAACTGTTCATTCAAAAGCCATTAATTGGCAATTAACAACCAAACGGTGATGTGTGCATATTTTGTTTTTATCACACAGGGTCACCCGTCTGTCCCAGCCCTAAGACACACTAAGGAGGTGGTAAAGTAAACTCCTGCCTTTTTTTTCGAAATCCAACTTTTGGTATGTACTAATTAGACCTACCTTCCTGTTGAACAATAAAAGACTGTCCTGAAGAAAGTGGCCACAACACACATGCTGCCTCTGAAACCGGTAGACAGTAATTGCTACAATTTATAAATATGAACTCAACTTTCTGTACATGAGCAATTTTTTACCTCACCCCACTAGATGCGGTAATAACAAGACCTAGGGAAACGCATAGTGGAGTGTGTATTGTCTTTATGTTGGTCCGTAACACAACTTTCAAG
Source organism: Ambystoma mexicanum (assembly GCF_040938575.1). Lineage (NCBI taxonomy): Eukaryota > Metazoa > Chordata > Amphibia > Caudata > Ambystomatidae > Ambystoma > Ambystoma mexicanum. The sequence goes on along the minus strand of NC_090934.1, from coordinate 1,202,902,136 downwards.
TTTTTGTAATTTGTGTTTGTGTCTTTCTTTTAAACTTCAGTGCATGTGGTTTATACACAATCCCTGGGTCATTAAAAATGTTGTTTAACCCTGTGGATGCCTGTACACCTAACCACTAGAACACCGACTTTTTGTCTGGATATTTGTCTCTTCCAATACAGACACATAGTGGAAGAGAGTGGTTGAGAGGCATGACTCAAACAAGGCTGAATGTCTTACAACAACTAGAAGTAAATAGTTTGTCTTCTTATCCTGTCCCCTGTTTGTAGGCGATACACCAGCGCTACATAGGGACAGACGTGGGTAGGAGGAAGGGATATTTAGAAATTCAATTCTATCCCTATCTGTCTTCCTCCACAGCCTTGTTACTGCCGGTGGTTAAATCCACAGCAGTTCTCTGTTGCCTTGAAAAATAATTCTGCCCTCAACCACAGAAGTTTTATCCAAAAAACATGCTGGTTGCCTGGTTTTGGAAATCAGACATTGTTTGGTTTTAACTAAATTACATCACAGTTGGCAATTGCCCTACCTTGTCGTGTTACTAAGTTTATAGAGTAAGGGCATTTCCCTGAAAACTCACCTCTCTGGCCCCCCTATATTTTTTGTGAAAGACGCTGTTAGCCCACATTTAATCTCAACTTGTACCCTGAAAATCAGCACAGGACCAGAGAGAACATCTTTAGTCCAGCAACCTCTCTTCCCATATCCATGGACCTAGTAAATCATCACAACAAATTAGTCATCTGATCCTTTCCCCTCCTCACCACGACGTTTGGCTTTCAACAATACTCTGTTTTGTAAATCAGACTTGAAAAGTACATGCACCATAAATAAAGTACTGCAGAAATATAGGGATCCTTATAGAAATATGTTAAACAAAAAGATACAAATGGTGTGTTATTTTCACCCCATCTTGAAAACTACAAATACCAGAATGCAATTCCACAACATTATTTAAAAAATGGCTTGTAGGCTGTCTTTCAAGAATTAATCATAACAAAAGATATTGTGAAATGGTAACTTTTTGCATCATTTGACAAAGGCATGATTTATATGATGAGAGTGAAATGTGACATTCCCACCCCCTCCCCAAAATGTATTTAGCACAACAAATGCTGACATATGAATACTATCGAGTGCACAACTCTTTTTGTCAACATATTTTAATTGGCGTCAAAGAAGTCAGATCAGGGAGGCAAGTCGTTTTTCATTATGTGCCTTCAGAATAGCAGAATAGCATTCCCCTTTTCAACCCCTTTGTCCAAAACAAAGGTTCTTAAATGGACCATTATTTTAAAGAAAGAGTGTGATAAGCCCTAACAGTCCCCACTGGTCTGATGGGCTGCTGGGGAGGTAGGTGGGATGTGTTTGACTCTAGAAGAGTGTCACGGGGGTCTGTGAGGTGACAGCACGGCCTTACTTAAACTGGCACAAAGAAAAGCCCTGTGGATGGAAGCAGCCAGCCCTCGTTACTGCTTATAGTCATGGCAGCAGGTAGCTGCGGGGCCCCCAAAGAATGCGGGGCCAGGGGAGACGGCACAGACTGCCCATGCCTCAGGCCGGCTCTGAGAAAGTGGTATGAGAATCCATAGGCTGTGAGATTTCTGCCAGGGATTCGAGTTGCATATCCCCTCTCCAAAGCATACCATCCTCATTTTCCTCAAATCCACTCCTTCCAGACTCTGCTCCTTGCTCCATACAAACAGGATCCCAACAACAAAATAGGACTACAAACATCTGAACACAAAAAAGGAGCCTGCTCTTTGGTTCCACCCACACAGCTCCAAATATTGTATTTATTTATTTATATAGCGCGACAAGCCCTGGGGCATATGGGCAATATATATTTGAATCAGTGGCACCAGCAGAGTGATGCCAAAGGAAGGAGTTCTACTATTATTACTGTCTGGCCCGAAAATGAACTTTGTTAGAAATGCATCTTTTATTCTGCATGAATTATTACATGCAAATAAAAGTGGATCTCGAAACTATATGTTATAGAAACAAAATATATTTTTACTCCGAAAATATATCTGTTATAGAGACAAAGGCCCTGATTCATGGATTATTTTTGCCGAAAAAAACCAAACGGGATTTGTGCGCCATTCTGCCTGCAAATCCCCATTTGTTAAACAGGGATTTGCGGGCAGAATGGCGCACAAATCCCGTTTTTTTTGGCGCAAATAATCCATGAATCAGGGAGAAAATATATTTGTACTCCCACAAAGAATACAGCCATTGGAAATGGGAATTGATTTTCTACTGGTTAAAAAATAATTTACTCACAACTTCAAAAAACTAGAACTGCAATTCAAGCTCTTATAGGGAGTAATGCAGCTTGCCAAGAAAATTGTGTCTTAAATATTGGGACTGTAGCTGAGCGAAATCTACTCAAAGTGCACACACGACGTCTGGGGACGTTTGGGATTTGCCTGAAAGGCAACAAGGCTCTTTTAAAACTGCAAGTTAATGCTCCACCCAGTCTCAGAGTAAACATCAGATAATCTTAAAACACAACCTAGAGAAGAAAGAAACACATCCATCATAGACTTAATTTGATCCTAAATGTAGCACCAATTCACTGCTTTAAAACTTGCAATTGGTCGTGTCTCTCGATGGTCCGCTCAAACATATTAGATATCGATCTAATTTGATGGCTTCTACATCGCCGATGAAATTCTGTAGCTGTTATCCTTTCTCCCAGTATTCCGGTGCCAAAAGATACCACTTGCCAATTATAATCATTTATTCATCTGGCGCCTATGGTCATTAACAGGGATATTGAGACTAGTGGGAGCCGCTCTGTGAAAGGCCCCCCGACTAACTAATTCACAACATCTTGTCTTGATACCCTCTATAACACTAAAAAACCAGGGGAGAACCTAAAAGTGCAACATAGGAAAACGATCTAAGCTATTCCATCTCTGGCACCCTCTTATTAGACAACTCAACAACCCCAGACACCAGAGGCCCAAACCAATACTCTACCACAGGGGAAGGAAACCTGTGACTCTACATATGTGTTGGCCTATGACTCTTATGATTGCTAATAATTGACAGTACTGGTTGTGGCTGATATTAGTAGTATACGAAAAAACCTGGAGAGGTGCAGGGTGTCTACGAATCCCCTACTGGAATGTTGGCATACATAAGCATGATTATATGAGTTTACTCTTCCACATTGTCACCCTACAGATATATCTGCTTCTCAGTGATCCAGTAGGCATTGTTGAACACCTCCCCATGTACGGAATTCTACAGTTACTATAGTGCATGTAGGATATCCAGATGTGTTGGACTACAACTCCCATGACCTCTCGCCATTGACTATGCTGGCTAGGGCTGATGGGTCTTGTAATCCAACACATCTGAAGAGTCAAAAGTTGCAGCCCCCTGATATCATTCCTCAATTGTTTCAGTGGAACATCCAGATTTCTCATTGTCTGTCACTTATTTGCAAGACTTGGCAACAACGTGATCAAATTCAAGAGAGACTGGATTTTCATCATATAATGGCTCAGTATTAAATGCACCTGTTCCCATTGCACAGTAATAGCTTGTACCACAGGAGAAGTGTAGTATAATTTATTGTGTTTTGGAGTACAGCGCCACTGCATGGGATCACATTTTTGCTATAATGTGGCACACATATAGCCAGCCATATGTCACCAGTGTAACATATGGGTATGCAAATGGAGACAGGTTACAGATTTAAAAGCATAATAGATTTTTTTTTCTCTTTCTTATTTGAAATGCCTCATTCACAGGAGACCACATTAGCTATCTAATTGACTAACTTAATTAACAAACACTAACACCAATGCTAACTAAATAACATTATAATGTGCTCTCCATGTAGAAAAAGGAGTCAGGAAAGACATGTTCTGAGATTCAATTTAAACGTGCATTTTTCTCTGATTTTCTCTGGCTGCGCTGAAATGTAAAGGATGGAAAGGCAACAGGAAATCGAACAGAAACAGTTATTACAGTATGAAGATCCCATTGTTTGCGAAACAGGGGTGGCAACCTAATACACTTTCTGTTAATATGATTGAAGGGAAGTATATCTGAAGACAGGCTACGTAAGACTGGGGGATGTAACAGAGGTTTGCTGGACGAGCTCTGACAAAATTGAGGGGAGATGACTTTGGCTGAGCTGGTGTGAAGAGATCACTTTTGCTGGTAATTATCAAAGTGAATGGAGATTACTGTGACTGCTGTACGAATGATCTAATGTCATGCAGGAAGGATAGGAATAGGAAATCCCCTGTGTTTAATTGACACGCTGTAATATTGCAAAGTGAATATTGTTCTTTTGCTGCATGTTTTCTTTTTTCTCTTTTTGTTACAGATGATGCAAAGTGAATATCGTTCTGCTGCTGTACATTTTTCTGTTTGTTTCTGTAAAACAAAAGGGTAAAATGGTGTTTTGAAATGCAACTCTTTATAATACACAAAAATACATATAGCAAACCTGTAGTGTTTTTGTTTTTCTCTTTTCTTAGTGCATCTGGAATAGCACTTGTGATACGGGGAAGATTTTTAGGTAGTGCATTTGTCAATTTTCCCATGTAGATAAAACAACAGAAAGAATACGTTGTCTAAAAATAAGACTTAGTGATTATAAATAACTGTGTGCTTGATTCCACTCAGGGTGTGAGTGTGGTTTCTGAGTGGAATATAATACAATAGTTCTTGCTGAGCATACATGAATCAGCAAAAGAGGCCTATGGGGAAAAATAGTTCACTAATGTATATAAATTAGTGATAATACCACCTGTTATTGTGAATACCACATGGAAACATAGTTCACTAATGTATATAAATTAATGATAATACCACATGTTATTATGAATACTATATGGAAACATAGTTCACTGGTGTAGATAAATAATTGATAACAGCCACAGGTGGCACTCTATATGAAAATGTGGTGTTTCTGAATAATGTAAGTCCAAGGCTCTCTATAGATCACAGAAATATTATACGAATAAGGAAGGTTTCATATGATGGGGCTATAATGAAGGGAAGGAAAATCATGCTCACCACTAAGTAATTTACCACCAGAAAATACCACCAACAAAAATGTATACCACTAAATAATCATATATAATGTAATAAGGAATGCTCACTGAAAGGAAGTAAGGTCCCAAACCTACACAAAATACTCTACATGTTTATGGTGCGTTGCAGGCCGGGAAAGTGATCATAGAGCACCTACTGGGCGTGGCAAGTGTGTCTCATACTGCCATCTGTACATTAAAGGGAACCCATTTCATAATAGCAGTGTGTCACTAAAAACGAATTTCAGAATGTCTCAAATATAAGCCACATTCTCAGAGCTAGTGCAATATTTAGAGGCAAAGTTATATGCACATGGAACTTGGTCATCGAACAGTGCCACAGAATGGCATGACCGCATTCATGGTGAAGTGCAGAAAGAAAAACTAGACAATATTTTTGCAGAAGGCAGCATAATTCAGGTCTGCCTTCTAAGGTTGTTAAATGCAGCCGATAAACATGCAGAGAAAGATTGTTTGATACGCCTATGCTCCAAGATCTGGTTTATTTTGAATAGGTCCCTGCGAATGCAAGAAAATGATACCAAGCTCATTAACAGGTTAAATGCCGACCTAGATGGGGCAAGTAAAAAGGAGGAAATGTTAAGAGCAGAATTAGAAGGATGTCAAAAAAGACATGCAGTTAAAATGCAGAGATTTTGATATTCAATTGTCCAAAAGCAAGAAACAGTTTGAGGGCAGAGAGCAAGAATTGGTACACTTAAAAGCATTGGTGGACCACATTAGACAAGATAAAGATGAGGTTGTCTCAGAAATGCAGATTTTACAAAAGAACATTATGAAAAAGAAAGTGATCTCCAAAATGCAGAACAGGAAATGGTTAAAATGCTTCAAGAAAAAGACAAGAGAAACAAAGAATTCAATGAATTCCAAATGCAAATGTGCGACATGCAGGAGGTAATTAATAAAATGAGTGCTGAAAACAACTATTTGCAAAACGAGGCAGACAGACTCCTTAAGAAGTGTAAGGATTTAGAAGAGCAAATATGCATTTCCTGGTCCCAGGATAGACGGCAGGGTACCACATTCAATGGGGTTGAGGTGAATTCTATTTCTACCCAAAGAGCTAATGCCCCAGTGACTGGGCCGGTGACTGAACTTGGTTGCAGCGCCCTGGGGGGATTTTATACTCCCATTGGGGGCCGCCACCAATCCCATACACCTGGAACCAGGGTTGAATAACCAAGTAGTGCAATTCCATGCATTGCAACAAGTAGCCCCATAAAGATAATGAAATCCATCAAAGCCCTGATCAAACCATTTAAAAAGGGAGGGGAATGCTGCATAGAGGATCACTTAGAAGCGTTTCATGACATTTTTAAAGCCCTCCAGATACCGAAGCAACTATACATGCAGTATTTTCATTTAACTTTAGATGCTCCCACGGCCAGTATCATAAGGGTATTGAATGAGCAGCAGAATATGACATGGGCAGAGTTTGAAAAAGAGATTAGGCGTCATTTTTCTCCTTTCCCATCATTGTAGAAGGCAAAGAAAGTTGCTTACACAATCACTGCTGGGCCTAATACATCCCCTCGCCAGTTTTTACAAGACTTAAAAAGAGCATTTTCTCAATTTGATGTATCTTTTGACCCCAATTCTAAAGAGTTTAAAACTGCCTACTTCTATGGGCTACAGAAAGACATTATATCACAATTGGTCTGTGAATTTGACCGTGACAAGTCCCTTGAATGGATTGTACACCAAAGCACAAAACTATATGAAGTACTCTATTGTCAGGGTAGAAAAAGTGATAAAATGAAAGACACTAGACCTATATCTAAAGAACCCTCAGCAACAGTGTTGGAATCAGGTCAGCCAAAATGTCCCTTGAGTCTGCTCAAAGTCCAGGTAAAAATAACTTGACACCTGAACAAAGGGGTAATCAACACAGATCATCACTTCCTGTACCAATGTTTCAATCACATGATCCTAGTAATAGTGAAAGCTACATCAGCCCTAGGTACTTAGGAGATAGGCCCTGGGCAGGCTATCGGCCTGATATGTCAGGTATGAACAATAACCAGAGACAAAATCAGGATCAAAGAAATGATGGTCCCTACCAGACATTGGGGACACAGAGCAGATTTGATCCCAATACCATGATATATGGTAATCAAGATAGACCCCGATATTTGGATCGATTTGCTGATAATGAGAATCAACATAGGGGTCAATACCCACAACATGAGAGACAGGACATGAGGCAGAACATGAACTAAACTCCACGTCAGTACAATGATTCCCCACCAGGGGACTACAACCAAAGGATGGGTGCACCCCGTTCCCTTCCACATATGAATCAAGAGTTCAGGAACAATCCCAATAGAAATCATTCCTCTGAGAGGTATCAGAATAGACCCAATAAGGGGGAAAACAACCAATATCGATCTAGGCCACAGAGAGAGGATTCTAAAGAGATGGAAAGATTCCAGTGTCTTGATGCCCAAGTGAAAATGTTTGCTGAACAAATAAGAAAGCTCTGTACAGCACAAAAACAGTCATCAAAGGAGGGGACAGAAGGACATAGCAATGACCGGATGGCTTCTGAAAAGTGACTAAGTATTTATGATACCTGCAGTGCCAAAAAGACAGATTGCTCTGATGTAATTATGCATAATGACTCTGAGATGCCTAATGATTTAAAAGTGAAAGTACCAGTAAATCAGAGGTCTTCAAACTGTGGGGCGCGGCCCCCCAAGGGGGTGCGGCCGCATCCCAGGGTGGGCGCCAGAGCCCAGCATGAAATGTGTAAAAAAAAATATTTAAAAAAAAAACTTTTTTTTTTTAGATTGGAGGAATTGGGAAGGGGCAGCTCACATGGTCAGACTGGACCATAAAACGGTTTTAGGCACCAATGAAAAAATGGCCAGCAATTGCAAATGGATATTCAGTCCACAAAAGTGGCCCATTTTGACTGGCCTGCACTAGCATTTTGCATTTTTGGTACGGTCATCACCCTATTGCCCTATAGGCCAGTCCAAGCCTGCCGGCTCATCCATAATGGGTGAGGGGTCATCCACCCACTGGCCACCTGACCCATTATGGAGGAGCTGAGGAGCCAGCCCAGTGAAACACTGAGCACACCCTCGGCTGCTTTTCCAGCCGAGGGAGTGTTCCTGGGCTGGCTGAACTGTCAAAGGGAAACATTGTTTGCCTTTGACAGTTCATTTCCCCAGCCGCACATGATCACTGAGCCATGCAACGCTGGGGTGTTTTGCTTCGCCAGCCTTGCATAGCTTATTGGAAATGCTGGCTGGGGCACTGCATGTGTGTATGTGTGAGGGGGTGCTCCTGTGCCACCTCGCACATACGGGCAGAGCAACCTGGAGAGGGGCATTTTAGCAACCACGCGCAGGCCCCTTCAGAAGGTACATTTATGGCGATTTATTTTTATTTAAATGTGTATGGATGTGTATATGCTTGTGTTATGGGATTGTGGTGGGAGCAGGATGGGCCGCAGCACTGGGATAGTGGTGGGAGTAGGGTGGGGAGAGCCCAGGGTCTGTACTGGGAGTAGGGTGCAGTGACGGCACGCAAAAGTTCATTGTGATTTCTACATACTGCCCATCTGCCACTTTTGGGGGGGCCCGGCCTGCCCAAACTTTGCTCAGGGGGGGCCCAGGCCAAAAAAGTTTGAAGACCACTGCAGTAAATGAACATGTGACAGAAATTGCAAATACATCTAAAAGAGAGGTACGGTTTAACCTAGAGCTAAATCAGACATTGAAGATTTGTACAAATGAAAAAGGAAAACCTGAAATTCCAAAAGAACAAAGAGACAGATTTAAGAAAAATGACTCATGCATGGGGAATACCAGTGAACAGGGAGTAAGTGGGGATGCTATAATTCCTTCCCTGGGCAATCAAAACAATGACCAAACACAGGCAAAAAAAAGAAATACTCAAAAGGAGAGTACAGGTCAATCCCCTGAAGAATTCTTTGAGCCACACATTTTCGAAGAAGTTAAAAGGACTGTTACCATATTAAATAACCACAAACGCACAGAGTTAGACAATGACAAATTGGCCAGTGATGTTGTTACACATGTTCAGTTGGAGGATTGTAATGTGACCTCTGATGATACCTGGATGGACGGGCGAACGGTGGCCACACTCCAAAAAACCTCTGAACATGGAGAAATGAATAAAGTCTCTCACACAGAAATGGGCAAAAAGGAGGGAAAAATGTATTTCCATTTACCAATGTGTTTAGCCAAAAGTGAAAAAGGCCCGAGAAAGGTGAGTCCTGAAATCAGTAAGAATTCGCACTTCTTATGTGTGTTAGAGGAAGTTGAAGACAGGTATTATGCTCCCATCACTGTAGAAGAAAAATGCAATACATTTGCAATGATTGACACTGGCGCACAGGCCACAATTATGTCTAAAGAATTGGTAAAGAGTATCAATGAAGGGAGATCCCCACAGAATCAGATCACAGAGAAGGAAAGTCAAGGTCCAGTGCATAATTTTAATGGGTAGGAGGTGCCCATTATAGGTGTCACCAAGGTTGACATAAAGATAGGAAAACACAGGATGAAACAAGAGTTATTGATCACATCTATTTGTGAAATTCCATTTCTGATGGGAACAGATTGCCTGAAAAGATTGTCTCCGCTCATAGATGAGGTGAATGGAGTACTGTGGTCCTCAACTAAAAAACCATTGAGACCTAAGAAACTAAAATCACAAAACAGCAATATAAATGAATGTCACACCGTTGCCAAAACAAATGATGCAGTGGAGGTACATCTCCAGAATAGCTGTATACCTGTAATAAAGAGGCACACAGAAATGGAGGTGAGTAAGAGCTTTATTCGAGGCCCCCGGGGAAGTCACAGTGGAGGCACCAACTGGCGAGGCACTCTCAAATGGAATATACATGCACAAGGTTCTAAAGTGACTCGTGCATGTATTACCATAACATCTCCCCCACCTGAGGCAAAAAGAAAAAAGAAAAACAGGGGGGGGGGAAACAGGAAAGTGAAAGGGGAAAAAAGGGGGGTCAAGTGGGAGAGGCAGAGGGAAGATGGGTAAACTGGGGTACATTAGTAATAGACATAGTCATTGCTGAAGTTTTGGATGATTTTGCGGTTCCTTCTGGACATTCTTCCAGTGGGGACTCCTTGATGCATGGAGTGAGGTCTATCATTGTCCACATGTTCACGGAGAGATTCTCTTAGGGGTTGTGAGGTGTGTTGTGATGGTCTGTCAGGACTGTTGTCCTTAGCTATGCTGGTCTCTTGGATGTCTTTTGTTACTTTTATGAGATCATCTCCAGACCATCTCTTTCTATCATCGAGCTTGACAGACTTCCCATGACAACTCACAACTCTCTGTGGAGGTTTGAAGATGGATTCACCCTTGAGAGTTTTCTTCGGTTCTTTGACACATACCCAGTCTCCTTCACGAACCATCATCTCTTTTACTCCATGTCTGGAGTCGTATTGTCTTTTGTATTTTGCTTGTTTTTCTCTTACTGTCTTTTGAAGTCGATCCATGTTCACCCTTGCTTCTCCCGTGTATAAGAACATCCACGCCGGTCTAAATCGGTTGGTTGCAACCCTACCTCGCATGAGGGTGAAGGGCTCTATGTTTGTGGTGGTGTGTGGGGTTGTTCTATACGCATGTAAAGCTTCTTTGAGGGTTTCTCTCCACGGGAGGTTGTTGGCCGTGGCCAGTTGAACTACGCTCTTCACGAGCCTGTTCATGCGTTCCACAAGTCCGTTGGAAATTGGATGGTACAAAGATGTTGTTATGTGGCTGATGGACCTTTTCTTGAGGAATTCCCCAAATTCCATAGACATGAACTGAGACCCGTTGTCCGAAACCACTTCCTTGGGGTCTCCCTCCCTGTTGAAGATCTCTGTCAGGAAATCTGTGACTTTCTTTGAGGTCACATTGTCCTCAGCTATTCCCCATTCTGTCCATTTAGAGGTGTAATCGACAAGTACTATGATATATACTTTGACTGTTTCGAGGTTCTCCAATGGACCCATGATGTCGATTGCCAGTTTAGACCACACATGTTTGGGAGGTTCAATAGGCTGTAAGGGGGTCTTCCTTAAGATCTTGCACTTGTCACTCATGGCACACGTGGAGCAATTTTTGACCAGTTCTTCTGCTTCTTTCCACATTCCTGGCCACCAATAGTTGTTTCTCAACTTGTTTTTCGTCAAGCTCCTTCCTAGGTGACCTTCGTGTGCCAGTTGGAGTACTTTTTCTCTGAGTTGGGTGGGTGGGATTACTCGATCGCCTCTGAAGATATGCTCATCGTCCATTGATAATTCTTCCTTTAAGGGAATGAAGGTAGTTAAAGCCTCTCCCGTTTCCACCCAGTCATTAGCTATCGCTTCCCTGATTTCTCGCTGTTCCGGATCAGTATTGGCATTAATTTTCCATTCATCTCTCGAGATGGCAGGGTTTACGACAGCTATGATGTCTTCATCTGGAGATGCAATCTCAGTGTCGATGTTGGTCGATAATCTGGAAAGACAATCTGCTACTTGGTTTTGTGGACCAGGAGTATAGCATAGTTGGAGGTTGTATTGCATGATGTCGAGGAACCAACGTCTTATTCTCGGTGATATAAGGTGAGGGGTTTTGGACTGAAGGACATTTACTAGAGGTTTATGGTCTGTTTTCAGTATGACGGGTAAGCCCCAAATTAGGTTCCTGAAATGTTGAAGAATCCACCTCAGACCCAGAGCTTCTCTCTCAATGGTGGAATAGTTTAGTTCGGCTCCCCTCAGTACTCTCGATGCAAATGCGATCGTCACAATGTTCTTATCTTGTTGCTGTTCCAGGATACCACCCAGTCCGGTTTTACTTGCATCTACGGATATGATGGTTTTGGCTTTACAATCGAACATTCCTAAGGCTGGAGCTTGGTTAATTTGGAATTTGATTTCTTCGAATTTGTTCTTGCATTCAGTGGACCATATGAATTTGGCTGCCTTCTTCAAGATGTTCCTCATGTTTTTGGTCTTATCAGCATAGTTGTTTATAAACTTGGAGTAGTATTCTGTCATCCCGAGGAAACTCCTTAATTGGTCTTTACTTTGAGGCTCGGCGATATTCATTATGGTGTCCATGAGTTTCCTCTTGGGGCTGATGCCGTTGGCGTCAATGGAATGGCCCAGGTATGAAACTCGGTCGCACTTTATGTTGCATTTCTCTAATTTGAGTGTGAGCCCACTTTTTTGTATGACCTGTAGGACACCCACAAGTTTTGCGTTGTGCTCTTCTTCTGTACTGGCTGATATGAGGATATCATCTTGGAAGCAGTGTATGCCATCAAGTCCTCCAAATAGATGTGACATGAGTCTCTGAAAGACTGCTGCGGCTGAAGCGAGTACAAATGGCATTCTGTTAAACATGAATGCACCGAGAGGTGTGACAAAAGATGTTAGGTTCTTTGAGCTCTCTTCCAAAGCTATCTGGTGATAGGCTGAGGAGAGGTCCAGAGTTGTAAAGTATTTTGCAGGTTTCATGGTTGATAGGAGTTCAGATATATTGGGAAGTGGGTGTCTGTCAACCCATATGTTTTTGTTTAGGTCTCTCAAGTCGACGCACATTCTTATGGAACCATCCGTTTTTTTTACTAAGACAATAGGGGCAAGCCATTCTGAACTCTCGATGGGCTGTATGATATTTTCATCGCAGAGGCGCTTAAGTTCTTTCTTCAACGCCTCTTTTGTTCCAAAGGGAATACTGCGGACTCGGTGGGCCACTGGGACAGCACCTCTTTTGAGGATTATTCTGTGTTGGAAACCTTTAAGGAGTCCAATCTTGTCGCAGAACACCTTGGGGAATTGTTTTGCTAGATTAGATTTGATGTCCATATCATTATTGAGCACACTCAGCACAGGGATTTCTTCTCCAGGGTGTATTCTTACTCGAAGGGCGGCTTGTTCTTCCCATCCCACAACGGAAGAGCCATCTTTGGCTACAAAGAGTTTGCAATATGTTTCTCTGTCATGGAACTTGAGGTTCACCCACACATATCCCATTATCTCGATGGGTGTTTTTCCATAACCGGTAGCTCTTACACAAGTTCTTCGCAGGTCATGTATCTTGCCAGAGAGTACACTCAAAAAGGTCTTGAGATCCACGATGGTGTAGGGGGAGCCAGTGTCTACCATTACGGGTAATGATATGCCGTTGATTTGCATTTTGACCCAGGGACCGTTGCTCTGTTGTCGGGATGTTACAGTGAGTATTTGTACCGTTTGTTGCATTGGACTGATAGATAACATGTCATTGTGCTCTTGGTTGCTTTCAATGACTCTCACAGAGGACGGTCTGGTGAAAGGTCGCCTGGTGAGATCGCCATATCTGGTTGTCTTTCCCCGTGTGTTCTTGCAGACTTTGGCAAAGTGTCCAATCTGGCTGCACTTATAACACTCCATAGCGATGGCGGGGCATTCTTTGTCAGGATTTGCATGCTTGTACCATCCGCACCTCTGGCAGCGCGTTGGATTCTGGGAGTTGTATGGCCTCGCTCTGTTTGAGCCAAATTTCGAACCCCTTGATGGCGGAGCCTTTCTTACTGCTGCTACTAGAGGCTCGTAAGGCTCGGACTCAGGGCTGACACATTTGATCTCCACACTGGTCGTGTGGTCACGTCTTTCCCTCATGCATCGATCTCCCAATTCCATGCTCCTTGCTATCTCCGTGGCTTGGTCCAGGGTGGGATTTTTGGTTTGCCACAATTTTTGTTGGATGCGAGGATCAGCCACATTCAGCACCAATTGGTCTCTCAAATACTCATCACAGACACCTGTGAAACTGCAGGTTGACATAAGCGCCCTGAGTGACGCTATGTATGAATCAATAGACTCGCCTTTGAGCTGCTTTCTGGAAAAGAACCTGTATCTTTCCAGTACTACGTTGGTCTTGTTGCCAAAATGACTGGTGAGTTTGGCCAATGCTATGTCAAACTTGCGGTTGCCATCTCCTCCCATGTTGCCGGGTTCAGGAAGGGTCCTGAAGAGTCTCAGTGCTTCTGCCCCTATACAGTTCAAAAGGGTCGCCTCCTTGAGGTCATCATTGAATTTGCTGCGCCCAATGGCTCTGAGGTAGACGTGGAATCCATCGATCCATTGTTCCCATGGGCAGGTTGGGCTCCCAGGGCATGGAAGAAACTTGGTGGGAGGCGGAACGCCCTGCATGGTGGTGTGCCTGATTCTAGGTTGTAAGTGGTGAGGAATGGCGTTGAGTGGCACCAGTTGCTGTAGTGATAGGCAGAGGTTTGCAGTACTGTTGGCAGTTAGCAAGGAGGCGCTGGGATACAGTCTTTATAGAATTTCTTGAATGGCAGGGTGGGACCCCATTCAGAGAATGCCCAGGTGTATCTGTACTGCAGAGTCTTTAGGCTTCAGTGTATGGATGGTCCTTAGTATAGATTGTGATCTCACAATGGGCTGGGAGCGCAGGTTGGCTGGTTCGGGGAAGACCTGATGGAATGTTCAGTTGTGATGTCACAATGGACCAAGATAGTGAGTAATTAGTCCCGGAAGGTCAGGGTAGCCATTGAGAGAATGAAGACTGCTAATGCTGTGTGTGCGTTGCTGGGCAACAGCTAGCAGCTTTTGAAAAAGATGCAGGGTTCTGCTCAGGGCAGCGGTGAGGGTTTTACACAAAAAAATGCCAGCAAAAGGAAAGCGCACGTTTCACCTCGTCCGTTTTACACATAAAATGTCAAATGAAAGGAAAGTGTAAGTTTCACTTCGTCCTCCCCCCTCCTCTGACCTGATAGATGGACAGCTCCTCCTGTCTGAAGCACTTTTGGAGGAGGGCAGGAGTGCAATGTGCGCCGCTCTGAACTCCCAGCGGGGAGGAGCGGCACCCTTTACAGTGTAGAACTGAAGGTGGGGGGAAAGGATGTCGAGGCCTCTCTTGGCAGCACCCGCAGCGGCCTGCCTGTCAGCTGTCAGCAGAAGTCGGCGGCACTGAAAGGGGGGGGCTGTGCTCGCAGTCAGGTGGCATGATACGCTCCCGGGGGCCTCGGGGTACGGTGCCTCGTCGCCATTGTGATAAAGAGGCACACAGAAATGGAGGTGAGTAAGAGCTTTATTCGAAGCCCCCGGGGAAGTCACAGTGGAGGCACCAACTGGCGAGGCACTCTCAATTGGAATATACATGCACAAGGTTCTAAAGTGACTCGTGCATGTATTACCATAACAATACCTAGTGTCACTGTTATATTAATGTGTCAAGACAAAATGCAGAGTGAAGATGAGAAACAATCTGTACAAATATACTTGGACCCAAGGAAAAAATGGCAAACTGTCATAGATGAACACACATTACATTTTTATTTAAAAAAGAAAACATGCAAACAGAATTCTGCTCCTAAAACAAATACAGAAAAACATATCACCACTCTTGCTGAAATACACATGGAAGATGAGCAACCATGGGTTCATATTGGTACAAATGACTATTCTAAAACAATAAAAGCCACTCTAGTGCTTGAACAGGTAAATGAGCTTTATTAATGAGAAATTGTTACAAAAAATAATGGAGAGGGAGGAGATCGTGAAATTTAGAATTAAAAACCAATATGTCTCTGGTTTGGACAGTCCAGACTTTGAAAACCGAATTGCAGGTAGATGCATGCTGAAGATTAGTATTGGGCAAAATACAATTCACCATAATGTTGGATAGTGAGTGGGACACAAAATGACTTTTACATGAGCAATGATATAATTCACAGAATGTGTATGGTGTTAGATTTCCTTAATCAAAAAATATGATCATGCCTATGTGGGCCGGCACCTGAATTTGAAGACAAAAGAAGGGCTTATCATTGCGCACAACTGGTCCCATATGCAATTGAATTACAGCTGAGGAAGGATACTATTATCCCTGCATTCACCAAACAGGTTACAATAACACTGAAATGCAAACATGGACAGCAGATGGAAGACTCTGAAGCATTTGTGTGCTTGAATGAATCCATAAGACAGCAAGGCCTGGATTATGAATACATTCCATTGATAGATATTGGTGAAGGGTCTGTAAAAATGATGGTGAATAATAAAGGTTGTCAAGATATTCATTTAGAGGAAAACTCCTCATTAGGAATGGCTATACATAAATCACATTATGCTGCAGTTCTAAATAACATGGTGATTGGAAATATACCTGGAAATTATGTAGATGCCAAGAGTGAGTTGCCAGAATACCTGAATTCTCAGCCCAAAGAAATATTTAAAATTAATTCTGTGTACCCTTATGATTCAAATGAGACATGTGCTGTCATCAAGAGGATTGCATAACATTTAACTTAAATGAAAATGAAACAGAAAATCAGCCCATTTGAAGTGGAAGCTGATACGCCAAAATATTTAAAAGTTGCAGCTTTACAGAGAGACACAGACACACAGTTAGAGGAAAGCACAGAGATTCCTCTACTGGAAGATTTTCCAGAATTGTCAAAAATAGTGGAGGAGCAGATTTTATCAGCAGATGCATCTGACAGCGATGAGGATAGAAATGAATTGAGGAAGATATTTATGGAGTTTAAATATGTATTTGCAAAAGATGCTTATGATTGCGGTCTAACTAATTTACATATGGCCACGCTACCGGAAGGGTGTAGTAGAAACCCAGTATTTCTGCGCCAGTATAGATTACCACTGGCATGTTTAGAGTCATTGGCAGAGATAATTAAAAATTTGGAGTCTCGGGGAATGATCAGGCCCATCCATAGCACATCCAACACACCTATTTTAGGTGTGTTAAAGCCAAATGGTCAATGGCGGCTATGTGCAGATTTGAGAGAATTAAATAAAAGAGTGCCAGTATCCAGATGGCCCTGCTATTCATTGATGAAGCCCTAGCTCAGGTACATGGTTCAAAAGTGTTTACCACGTTAGATCTCACCTCTGGATATTGGTGCGTGCCATTGGCAGAGGAGATTCAGAATGTATTTTCCTTTTCATTTGATAAGACTCAATACGCATGGGTTAGAGTTCCATTTGGGTATGTCAATAGTGGGAGTGAATTTGGAATATGTTTGAGAAAGGCCATGCCTGATGCAGCGGAAAGAGGTACCATAGTTTATGTGGATGATGTACTGATAAAAAATGAGAGCTTGAAAAACCATTTTGATGAAATAAGATGTTCTTGGACAATTGCAGAAAGCAGGCGCCAAAGTATCTTTACAGAAAGCACAATGGTGCAAGAAAAAAGTGAATTTTCTAGGCCATGAAGTGACTCAACATGGACTAATCCCACAAAAGAAGAAAATAGAGGCTATACAAAAACTAAAAGACCCTAAAAATGTGAAAGGGGTAAAAAGTTTATTAGGAATGACAGGCTATAACAGGAAATTCATTGAAAATTATGCTGAAATTACTCCACCATTGACTAAACTGCTAAAGCTGAATACACCCTGGAAATGGGAAAAAGAGCAGTCTGAGGCAGTGGCTAAATTAAAGGAATGTCTTGGAAAGGCGCTATGTTTAGCATACCCCATAAAGGGTAGGGGTTTCTTTATAGAAATAGGTTTCTCTGAACATTGTATGTCAGCAGTGATATCACAAAAACATGATTTGAATCACAAAACCATTGCCCATGCAAGCAAGGCATTTTCCCAAGTAGAAATTAAATTCAGTGAATGTGAAAAGGCCCTTTTGACCACTGTGTGGGCGCTACAACATTTCTGCCCCATTGTTCAGGGAGAAAAGTTGATTATTTAGACAAATCATCGACCTTTGCAGTTTTTAGAGAGTAAAAGATTTAGGTCAGGTAACCTAGCACAGTCCAGAATCACTTCATGGACACTGGCATTACAGGGTTTTCCAATAGAAGTGAGATATGGCCAAAATAAAAAGAGCCCAGTTGCTCAAGGTTTAGCAGATCTACATGACTGTGCAGCTGAACATGTATCAAACGAAGAAGAAGTGGAATCTAATTTACAGGAATTTGGGCAATCACCACACAAAGCTTTTTATGAAAAGACATGCAAGGATTTGCCAACTGTATATGTTGATGGTTGTGCTTTTCACATTGAAAATTACAGTGCTAAACAATTAGTGTCAGGGATAGAAAATGTATGGTTGAAATGCGAAGGCATCCCCAATATAGGGATGAGGATTGGAGCTAGGAGCAGCCAAGTAGCGGAATTGGCAGCCATTTATAAAGCAATTACTACTGCAGTTGATAATAAATTTAGTGAAATTGTCCTGGTAACTGATTCTGATTATGCACAAAATACAGTGGCGCCCCCAGACATTTTTTATATGGGTGGCCTGATGAGGCCACAGGAAATCTTGGGGTGGCACACCAAAACAAACACATAGCTGAATTTCCGGAAATCTATTATGCCGATATAGTATATAGACCAGTTGAAAACTATGTATATATGAGAGTTAAGGAATTCCATATTGATATAGTTCCATTTATTATTTAACTGTAACTAATTCATTTATCTGATGCACATAGACTAATATCAGTATGGTTAACATTTTGAGTTCCACAATCCTGTTTGTGCGAGACTTGTCCTTAGCCTCAAGCCCTGGGATCATATCTCTACGCCCCTGAAATCTCTTCATTGACTCCCAGTGGCTGCAAGGATTCAATTCAAGACCCTTTCCATTGTCCACAGGGCTTTCTGGGGCCTGGGTCCAAAATACCTTCAACTTTCCCTCCGTAAATACCTTCAACTCGGGCTCTTCGCTCCTCCACCTCCAACTCCCTCAGGATCTGTTGCTTCTCCAAGCAACGAGTTGGTGGCAGATCTCTTTCCTCAGCAGGGGCCTCCCTCTTCAACAGCCTCCCTGCCACTCTGAAACTTGAGGAGAACCATCTCCGGTTCCGGAAGCACTTCAACACCTTCCTCTTTGCTTCTACCTTCACTCCCCCTCTCCCCTGCTGATCTGTCTGCTTTGGCACAATGCACCTGCTGGTTTTCCCACTGCTTTCGGGCCCAGATCCATGCCCACCCAGCCACTCACCCGCATTGCCCCTGACAACACCTGCACTTGGGTCTGTATCTGTTACCCTACAGTCCCCTTACCTGCACTTACCAAACACCCCTTGTCTGCACTCAAAACCTGCACTTGCCACCTTGCTGGCTGCAATACCTTTTGTATTGTTGTACCCCTTGCTCATCATTTTCCTCTTTTCCACTCTCCCTTGCACTTTCCCCCCTTTGGTCCCCCCTGCACGTGCACATTCTCAATGTCACTGGGTCTAGTAAGATTGTTGTTTTGTCTTCCCTTGTCCCCATCCCTTGCCTCGTTGCGCTCTGAAACACTTGTCTATGAGTGCAATACAAATAAAATATATCATATAATAGCCAGGGAATCCCCTAAATCCTCACTTATGAATTTTTAATTGCCAACATGGCTATCAAATATGGTGCACTCAGCAGGGTTTGACTTATGTAGGAATAGAATAATAGATGTATCTTGCCATTGGACTGCATTGACAATGGGAATGCACCCAGTGGTACATTTTACACATTGGTCTCCACAAAAGAATCTTAGGGAAGTCAGGTTGATAGTAAGATGAGGGTCTACCAAAAGGCTGATTTTCAGTTTCTGAAAGGGCAACTCTTCTGCTATCCCCAATTTACTTTTCAGAATGTTACTTGTAAGTTTGAGCATCACATCTTTCCTTTACCATTTTCTGTTTCACTGAGAACACAACCCAGGTAAATTCACCACCTGTCAGTTTGCATAGAAAAACCCAGGCAGTTCAAAAGTTAGACTTTCTTAGGAATGCTCTTACTCTTCAGGTAGTAGGTGGGATTGGCCATAAGAATAATCATGGCCATGGGCAGTCAGTGGGATGGTAAATAAAACACCCTCAAGTGTCCCTCCTCACAGCCCTGTCATTCCTAATTGTACTCCAGTTCAGTAGTTTCAGCTTACAAAATGGAATGAAGTAAAACTAAGGTAAAAGTGAACCTCTCTGGGAAGCTGCCCCTCTGGTCCTTGGCTGCCCTGGTGAGCTCTCCTCTGGTCTTTTGCTCCCTTGCAGGTGAACCTTTGGTCCATCCCTCCTTTGGTCTTTGGCTCTCTAGTGAGTTGGTGGCAACAACAAGAAGCAAAACGCTTCAATTTTCTGTCAATCATACAAACAAGTACCTGAGCTACCTGAAACGCATATAACCAGTGCGCCACACAGCTGAAAAAATATCTAAAACGTTCACCGTACAGAGCCATATGTTTTAAGATCTGCAAGCATCAATGTTGTAACAAAGCAATCTTGGCCTTATCCCAATGCTACTGCATTATGGCAGAGGTGTGCAATGGAAGACTCAATATCATAGCATAACAGGACATTGCAGAGTGTGGGGCAGTACTCTGGATGGCACAAGCAACTTCCGTGGCTGGGAGCAACAGGGGAGAAAATGTAATGTTGGTTCAACCACAGTTAGTCTGCTATACTAGATACTCTGGTGCACTGACTGGCTGGTGAGACTGTCTGCCTGTCAAATCAAGTGATTGGAGATTGGGGAAGGGCCAGTGCAGCAATCATGAAATGATATGTGACAGTATTGGAGTCACTAGCAGAGGAGCACCAGGCTACACCAATTTGTCCCTACAATTATTAAAACTGTCCTATTGTAAGGGTGAAACATAATCACTGACAAGCACTCCAATTTTTGCAGTTGAAGTCAGGGTGAGATTGCATTATTTGCCCTGGATAACAAGCTTATGCTAAACAGCGAAGCAGGGATTTTAACCCACTCTCCAATTTAGGCACGACCACCTTCTTCCATGCTTTACTTGGAAGAAATAATAAAGCTTTGAGAGCCGAGGCCTACGTTGATACTGTTTTATAGAGTTTACTTGTAAAATACATAAATTGCATAATAAAGCATCATGATGACATGTGAATCCATATAGCAGCATGTTGAGATAAAATAATATCAGAGTACCTTTATTTTCCACAATGGAAAACTATAAGATGCAAAAGGCAAACTATCTATTTATCCACTTTATTTTCAGTGCTTTAAGACGCACAATAAAAGAAGTTGTATAGTAAACTCACTTAGGGCTGGAGATTCGTCACAAACCTCCAGTGTGTTGTGCATGGTTTTAAGAACATTCAACTAAGGACAACAACGCAAACTTTACTTTTTAGCAAATCAAGCTATTAGACATTTTCTTTTTTTCTTTTTATTATGTCTTTAGTTATAAACTTTAACACATATAGATATTTACAATCGTATTTAAAGGACAAAATCGATATATAAAAGAGAAGAAATTAACATTATCAAAAAACATAAAACAAATCAGCCTAATCAATATAACACAAAGGAAAGAAAACAGTTTCTTACTGATCTGATTATAATTTATTTATTTATTTAACATTTATAAAGCGCTCACACAGCCCACAGGCATCGAGGCGCTGTTACAGGAATTGTTTGTTTTTCTTAGTTGTGTAATTGTGTTGTTTTTTTTGTCTTAGTTACGTATTTATAACGCGCTTAAACACCCAGAGGTTTCAAAGCGCGGACCCGGGGATCGAACCTGTTGTTGCTTCGTGTCGTCTTGCTTCCAAGATGCGCACGCTGCCGCTGAGCTATCCTCCCGGGACATAAAAACTTTATAATGCCTTATCGGTCATGACCAGAAGAACAGGACACAAACAAGACCCTTATCCAGGCTTATCAACAGTATCACATCGTCTTCAAATTTGCATATAAATTCATTTGCATGAAGCCAAATTTGGGTGATGGCAATTATCAGACTTTTATTATACCCTGTTATGCATCTAAGCCATATATATTGGTCTCATTTTAACACAGCAAGTCAATATATGTCTAGCAGATTCTATGCAGTTACCATCCAAGCATAGTCTGCATTTTCTCATCTCCTCAGGAATACCCGTCCATGCCCTCTTATTTCTAGGACATTCAGACGGTTAAGTCTTATGTCCATAAAGATTCTGCGGGTAGCAGGACAAGGAAACTGCTTTAGATACCTTTGCATTTTTTTATACTCAAAAGGCATTTTAGAAAAGGTGTGCAAGGATTATATATTCGCTACCTTATCATGGTTGGTGACCCAGTCCCACTTCTCAGTGGAATCCTTAACGGATTTTAGAAGTGCACCTTTGCCATAATCCCAGTTGGGAACCCAGCCTATTTTATCAAAGAATAGCCTAATCTATTAGACATTATGTGTATGAATACATATTTCAAAGGGTGCTTTATTGTGTTGCTTGCTTTAACTGTCACAGATTTGCAAGGTGACTGGTGGTCTTAGGTTAGCACAGACAACCTCTTCCTGTGTGGCATAAGTGCATGTGAATGAGCTGAGGGTAAACATAACTCACTGTGACACCCCTTCACTACATCCATTATCACATGTGGTGGATAGCTGTGCCACCTCTTCTCATCCGATATCCACAAAAGTGTATTCCTCTGATAGAAAATCCTCATCTACCGCTGGCCTGGTTTGCAAGATTGCAGCAGAGTTTAGCCTTAGAGCTACCGTTTTGTAAACGTGTTCATGCATATGCTTGTTCTGTTTGACCAACATCATCATATAGGTTGTCTCACATAGTCCCCTACATGCCTGAGCACCCCAGCTGTTAAAGTATCTAATCCTAATAATATAGTTAAGATAATTAAATATCCGTCAAAGGATAATGTTTTATGAAAATGTTCCTCTGGATGTCACTTACCTGCAAACTAGCGTTATGCTGGAGCTCTACAAATGCACCTATACTCTTAGCCATGATGCCAATCCTGCACAACCTACATGCAGCCTGAGGAGGAAATCCGGAAATAAACACAGCCTTGAAGTGCGAGCCAAAGCAGAAATGCACGCATCCAGGCTCAGGTCAGGCTGTCTTTATTTCCCGGTCCGTCCGGCCCTGACTCCAGACCATCGCGGGCAGTTCCTGGGTCCCATGGCATAAAAGCAACTTTTTTTCACACTGAACTGGACATGTTATTGTCCATGCACAGTTCAGTGCGGAAAAAAAAATATGCATTTTTTGATTGCTTTTTCGTGGGGTGGCCGATGGGGGGGCCAGCATTTTTATAAGGGTGGCCATGGCCCCCCTGGCCACCCCTTGGTGGCGCCCCTGACAAAATAGCTTTGTGTAATATTTACCTGGGTGGAAAGCGAGAGGCATGATTACATACAACAAAAAGCCACTTAAACATTGAAAAATGATACAAGCCATAGACAAATTGGTGTCAAAGAATGATTTGACAATATACTGGAGATAAATTTTTGGACATTTAAAAACTCCAGGAGAGGATAAGGAGGGGAATGATCAGGCAGATCACCTGGCTAAAATTGGGGCTGTGATGGGAGAGTTGCTACCTGTTGAACATTTACTTGGGGAAATACAAATTGATGCAATAACACACTCTAAAGCACCAAAAGATGTGGATCAACCAGTAGTACAATGGAGTTACGATACACCAGATCAAGATCTGATTAAGGCACAAAAGGATGATCCAATGTTGGGAATATATTATAATCATTTAATAGACCCTGAACAAAACCCTTCAACAGAAAATGATTGTGTGGGAAAAGAAGAGTTGAGGGTGCTATTAAAGAATAAGAAACACATTAAACTACAGGATGGGCTCATGATTAGAGAGTCCATAACAGGACAAATACAGTGGGTGGTGCCCCTTTCATGCAGAGGGCTAATGCTACACCATGCACATGATGCGATAACTGCAGGCCACAGAGGTTCACAAAAAACATTGGAGATACTAAAAGATTATGCTTACTGGCCACATATGTCTAGGGATGTGGAATTATATACTAGAGGATGTCTAGTATGTGCCCAATTTAAACCCGCTTCACCAATGCATAGAGCCCCATTAATGAAAAGAGGCTTAACTATTCCATGGTCAGATTTGCAAATAGACTATGTAGGGCCTGTAAAGAGGTTGAGCAGGGGAACCGTTATATTTTGAGTGTGGTGTGTTTGATGTCAAAATGGATTGAGTGTATTCCTGCACCAGATTGGAGTGCGCAAACAGCAGCTACATTACTGGTGAATCATGTGTTTTCAAGATTTGGGTTACCACAAATAGAATCAGACAGGGGAAGTCATTTCACAAGCGCTCTAATGTGTAAGGTATGGCAAATACTGGGAGTGAAAAGAAAATTACACATTGCATATCGAGCTGCTTCTTCTGGGGGAGTTGAACGCTGTAATAGGTCTGTTGTGGACATATTAAAGAAGTTTGTGGCAGAAGCAGGTTCCAGCTGGGAGTTACGTTTACCTTTAGTTCTAATGGCAATCAGATCAACTCCTGCCAAAGCAACAGGTATCAGCCCCCATGAGGTTTTGAAAGGTAGGAAAATGGTGTTGCCGCAACACCTGCTATATAGAACACATGAGCAGACACTTGTGAGTGCATCTACAGTTCATGAATACATGGATAAGCTGAGGAAGCATTCACAACATGCATTTGCTTTTGTGCAGCGAAATCTAGAAAGAGCTGCTGACAGTGCAAAGTCATACTATGATAAAAAGACATCAGTGAAGGAGTATTGTGTGGGCGATCAGGTGTATAAATTTCACTTTGGAAAAGGTAAACAGAAAAATTCAAAATTTCTGGCAGCCTGGCAGAGGCCATTTCGAATTATAGATAAGATATCTCCTGTAGTGTACAACATTTTGAAAACTGAAGGTGAAACAGCAACAGAACAGTTTGTTCATGTAAACCAAATTAAACCATGGCACCCCAAACATGAGGTAAGGAGACTTGAGCGTGTAGAAACAGAAAGAGTCTCTTAAATACATTTTAAAAAATGAGGTTAGTCATAGGGCAGTGACAGAGAAATAAAAATAGATGTGATTGATTATTGTGATGGAACACAAATACTGTGACATATATATATGTATATATATAAAAAATGGGGGCTGAAACTAATGGAGTTATTTTACAAAATTAAAATGTGGTAAATGTTGAATGCTATTTTATGTATGTTTGTTTTGTCTCTAGGGGAAAAAGAGCGGTAATGCTTGCGGTCTCATTGGTAATGTCTATAGTTGGAACCATAATAGGTACCACGATGTCAACAGCCAATGCCATTTCAGTAGGAACCCTGAGTACTAAAGCACAACAACTCAGTGTCGACTTTAGATGGAATTAGGGAGGGATTGGATGAACAAATTCGTTTTATAAATGAAACTGCAATTGTGTTGAATGAACAAGTGGATATAATTCAACGGACGACTATGTTGATTATTAAGCATGACCGAATATTGAATGAAATTTTGAATGCAATGAATCCTGTTGATAGATTGTTGGCGAATTACATAAGGGAAGTCCAAACTGCAATTTCACAGTTGATTCGAGGACATATACCATTGTATTTTGTTTCACAAGATATTATTAATCAAATGATAGAAAGGTTGACCAGGAGAGAGATTGATATGGTACAAGTGAAAATTGCATTTCAAATGTGCAATGCAATGACCTTATATGTGGATTTGGAAAGGTTGGAAATAGGGTTTTTATTATGCATCCCATACATAGCTCCTGAACTTATTTATCAAACTAAGTGGGTGCACAATGTGGGATTCTGGCAAGAAGATAAGTTTATTAAGATCAAGGCTCCAGAAATGGTGGCATTTCAGTCATGGGAGCCTGAGGTTTACTTGATCCCAAATTTGGAAACCTGTGTAAAATTTAAAGAACAAAATTACATGTGTCCAGTTAAACCTTTTGTTCCTGATGCTACAGACGCTATCTGTGGTTTGAAATCTTATTCAAGTATATCAGAAGGATGTGAAGTAGTTATTAGCAATATGGGGGGTGAAGAGTTGGCACAAGCTAAAATGGTCAAA
Organism: Ambystoma mexicanum; assembly: GCF_040938575.1. Classification (NCBI taxonomy): domain Eukaryota; kingdom Metazoa; phylum Chordata; class Amphibia; order Caudata; family Ambystomatidae; genus Ambystoma; species Ambystoma mexicanum. The sequence continues at coordinate 1,202,876,256 of NC_090934.1, read as the reverse complement.
GGTAAATGGTTGGTCACCACCTGTACAAAGAATCTAACAGTGGTTCATTTAAATCATGGAACATTTGTCGTCAAACAGGTGAAATATAATGTAATTTACTTACAGGTTCCGAAGGACACAATTATTTAAATTGGAGGTTTAACATTATTTCACATTACAAATGATATTTGGGAAAGCCAAGTAGAAAATATTGAATGCTTTCAAAGGGATACATTTCCAATAGACCCAGATGTGGAGTTCTTATTGAATCATAAAGAAAAGCATGTTGTGAAAATGAATTTAAGAAAAAACAATATCACAGTCAGTAACCTGGGTATAATGGAAGTGGAAAAGTTTAATTGGGGAACCTGGGGGGAACGTTCTATGGTGGGTTTAACTGTTATAGTGCTCATAATGGGAGGATGGTTAATTGTTTTGTATGTAAAGGTGAAGATGTTGCTCATGATATTAGCTACAACAGGGAATGAAAGATATCCCAATACGCATGCATTTTAAGAAAAGGAGCAAATTGGGTTTCTTCCAATTGTGGCTTGGACCATGGCCAAATTCTCAGAAAAGGGAGGGCATGTAGTATAATTTATTGTGTTTTGGAGTACAGCGCCACTGCATGGGATCACATTTTTGCTATAATGTGGCACACATATAGCCAGCCATTTGTTGCCAGTGTAACATATGAGTATGCAAATGGAGACAGGTTATAGATTTAAAAGCATAATAGAATTTTTTATTTCTCTTTCTTATTTGAAATGCCTCAATCACAGGCGACCATATTAGCTATCTAATTGACTAACTAAATTAACAAATACTAACACCAATGCTAACTAAATAACATTATAATGTGCTCTCCATGTAGAAAAAGGAGGCAGGAAAGACATGTACTGAAATTCTGTTTAAACGTGCATTTTTCTCTGATTTTCTCTTGCTGCGCTGAAATGTGAAGGACGGAAAGGCAACAGGAAATCAAACAGAAACAGTTATTACAGTATGAAGATCCCATTGTGTGTGAAACAGGGGTGGCAACCTAATACACTTTCTGTTAATATGATTGGAGGGAAGTATATCTGAAGACAGGCTACGTAAGCCTGGGGGATGTAACAGAGGTTTGCTGGACGAGCTCTGACAAAATTGAGGGGAGATGACTTTGGCTGAGCTGGTGTGAAGAGATCACTTTTGCTGAGCTGCTGTGAAGAGGTCGCCTTTGCTGGGCTGCTGTGAGGAGTCGTTTCAGCTGCACTGCTGACCTTCAGAGACTGAGGATTCCTGGTCACTTAGCACATTGTGTGAACTGTAGATTGAACTGCATGTTCTTGCTGTGCATTTTAATCCTTCAAAATTAAAAAGAAAACCCCGGGCCCATTCCTCGGAGACGAGCGCAGGAGGGTTGCGTGTGGGAGAACTACAGATAGCTGGTAATTATCAAAGTAAACGGAGATTACTGTGACTGCTGTACGAATGATCTAATGTCAGGCAGGAAGGATAGGAATAAGGAATCCCCTGTGTTTAATTGACACACTGTAATATTGCAAAGTGAATATTGTTCTTTTGCTGCATGTTTTCTTTTTTCTCTTTTTGTTACAGATGATGCAAAGTGAATATCGTTCTGCTGCTGTACATTTTTCTGTAGTAGACAAAAGGGTAAGATGTGTTTTGAAATGCAACTGTTTATAATACACAAAAATACATAAAAGCAAACCTGTAGTGTTTTTGTTTTTTTCTTTTCTTAGTGTATCTGGAATAGCACTTGTGATACGGGGATTTTTAGGTAGTGCATTTGTCAATTTTCCCATGTAGATAAAACAACCGAAAGAATAAGTTGTCTAAAAATAAGACTTAGTGATTACAAATAACTGTGTGCGTGATTCCACTCAGGGTGTGAGTGTGGTTTCTGAGTGGAATATAATCCAATAGTTCTTGCTGAGCATACATGAATCAGCAAAACAGGCCTATGGAAAAAAATAGTTCACTAATGTATATAAACTAGTGATAATACCACATGTTATTTTGAATACTTTATGGAAACATAGTTCACTAATGTATATAAATTAGTGATAATACCACATGTTATTATGAATACTATACGGAAACATAGTTCACTGGTGTAGATAAATCAGTGCTAACAGCCACAGGTGGCACTCTATATGAAAATGTGGAGTTTCTGAATAATGTCAGTCCAAGGCTCTCTATAGATCACAGAAATATTATAAGAATAAGGAAGGTTTCATATGATGGGGCTATAATGAAGGGAAGGAAAATCATGCTCACCACTAAGTAATTTACCACCAGAAAATACCACCAACAAAAATGTATACCACTAAATATTCATATATAATGTAATAAGGAATTTTTACTGAAAGGAAGTAAGGCCCCAAATCTACACAAAATACCCTACACAACCAATGACGCAGTCAACTCAAGCTTCACTGCTATTCTTGCTAATGCTTATAGCAAAGTCCTCTGTTACGGAAGGGCGCTATTCCAATTTACTAATGTATTTTTTAAAAGCAATACTGGACAATATGTAAGGAAAGTCGAATATTAAAGACTAACATCGATCAGCATCTACTCTACCGCTACAGGTATTGGTCCTTTTGCACAAAACACAATGCTTATTGTGGATGGTCTGAAGCGTTATCAGGAGGGACCGAAAATAACAAAGACACCTAAGTAATCCCTTTTGGAAAAATATATTAAAAGTCCAAAAAAAGAACGTAAACATCACTCTATGAGCAGAAGATGTTTCCAAAATTTGAGTCACACATCTATACCCGAGTTATCTATACTGCATTACCCGAAGAGCAAATGGTCAAAAATAAAGTAAAGAAAGTTGGATTACGGGAAGAACATCCGACTGGACTGGTAGACTGATTGATAACCGGACATGTCATCTACCTACATATAAGGAAGAAATCCTTCACACCATCAATTTTCATCCTAATGCCTTACAAGGCATAGCTTTCACTTTGAGAAAGGAGGTAGATGAAGAGAGGCTGGCAGAAGCTTACCACAGTTTAATCTTGATCACTTGAAAGGTCGTGATAACTCCCACATGGATAATAATAAAAGGGACTCTGAAAGGATCAGAACTTGGGCAGAGTCTACAATGATTTTAGAATTGGGGGGGGGGCAGAAATTAAGGAGAAAAGATGGCATACTGCGTGATTCCTATTTAGTTACTAATGTAAGAGTAGAGTATTTTGAGCAGTGTTAAGGCGTGCAGCCCCAACCATGATCGTTTTGTACTATGATCCCTTCAAATATTAAACCAAAACATCTTCTTATCAATCATCAACTGTCAGCAACTGTTGAGAGGAGAATTGTAACACCCGAAACAGTATGAGTGAAACAGAATGAGAAAATGCCCCCTCCCTAGTGCACTCAGTTGGTATAGTTATCAAGAGAGAAGAAAGTCAGGGAGGGCATACCATTATGGTTTATTCACTTTACAATATTACTTCTCGACAACGGTGTAACTAGCGTTGTAGGCCTGTGCACTAATGCTTTAGCCAGCATCAGCCAGCTGGTGCACATACAGATGTTTCAATAAAAAATGGACTTCTTCTAGGCTAAACGCAGACCTTTTCTAAAAATGTTCAATTTATCAGAGCACATCACAGACGTTTCCTTGATTATTAATTAATCCACCCGTGAGAAAGCATCATAGAAGAGAGGGAAGAAAATGTGCAGTCGAGAGTGTATCCAAAGAATTGTTTTGCCAATATGACATGTGTTGCATGAAATTAAACATGCAGTTGGATATAAATAAACATAAGTGATTAGAACAACCCCTGTCAGGGATGTGCATCATCTCATTTGTACATAACAGCCCAGAAGGCTACCCAGTCCAACATCTATGCATTGTTTGTCTAGGAGTATATCATTAAATGAGGATTGGTTAATGTGACTTCAGCTGTGGGAGACCCTTCCTCTTGTGTATATTAAACCACCAATCACCAGCATGAACAGTTTTAAGGAGGACCCGAGTGGGCATTGTTTATTACCTCGTGGTGTCATCAGGTCTCAATATTATCATTGCAGTTCAGCCCAATATTGATTACTGTAAGGTGGACTGATCGTGTAGGTGATGCTTTGATCACCCAATTAGAGAATCTGCAAAAGGAAGTATAAATATATGGTAAGGAAATAATGTGGACCTGCATCTATTGCTTGCATGACCAATGCAATAAGGATATGCACCTTCTGCATTTTCCTCTGATGTGTCTTGTCATCCACCACAGTGGTTGTGGATGAGTGAATTGTCATTCACAAAATGTTTTCCCATATTCCTTTTGTTTCACAGGTCCTTCCCCAGTCTACAAATGTGATCTCTTAATGTAACCTGCAAAACATACATATAGTGAGGCTTAAAATGCCAATCTGTGTTGTAGGCTTGCTGCATGAAGTAGTTGCTACTTTTCCTAACCTACAAGTGCAGTGAGAATGTGTTTCAACTGGCGGTGGCGTTCCGCATGCATCGGTAGCCGCCATCTTTAAAAGTTTATTTATATTGAAAATGTCACAGCCATGAGGACGTGATGACATCATGTTCCGGTGACAGCATTGTTTGTATTGCTTTCATACATCTAATACATGACTGAAATTATCTTTCAGAATGTCTCATTCGTTATAATAGTTTGAGAGATGTATTCATTAAGGCCTATAGACCATTAAACAAGTTAACTGTTATAGAATATTGGGAGAATATATACCTCGTTCCGAAGACACCGCTTCACTATACATTAGGGTGTCTGTTCGCAACAGAAAGCAAGTCATTACTGTTAAGTAAAATTAGAATAAGGAGACACCATTTTTTTGATACCAATTTGCTGAGTCAATAAACCGACCTGGGTGCTTGTAAGAACCCATACTCTCATGCAATCAGCACTGTGTGTTTAGAAATCTCAAGTGATCAATATAATAACATTTCCATCTGCCGACTCAATGTAGATGTGCCTAATGTTTGGAGCGGCTGTATATGTCCATAGACCCGGTTCTGTCAAAGGCGAAGTTGCCATCATATAATTCTATAGATCATTATATTCTCATCATTTTAATGCATGAAATCACCCAGATATCTCATCAGTGTACCTCCTGCAGATGGTCTAGCACATCAATCATCAGAACAGTTGCTCCGTTGTACAGTCTCTTAATGAACGTGAGTTATTACTTATATAAACATCTGCATCTCATCCTCTTTATTGGGTCCATTTGATGTACTTCCAAGATTGCCTATTAGCTTGGCCTCTTCCCTTCTTAGAGTTAACCCCCCGATCTCCATCTCTGACATTGTGTGGTATGTGCTTAATGCCAAGGAACTTGATGCTTCCCTTGTCATCTATTGAGAGCCCAATGTTCTTGAAGCAGCAGTCTTTTGTCCGAAGTAATCAACATGTTCATATGCTCTCTGATCCTACGACTGAACTCCCGAATTGTTGGGCCAACATACAACCTGTTCCAAACACAAGTGATTATGTAAATGACAAATTAGGTCCTGCAGTTGATCAGATCTTGAATTGGTAGTTCCTGATGATCATTGGTAACAACATTGTTCACATTATTCAAGACATGTTTAAACATGGAACAGCTCATACACATGTACAAACACCTCACTGTCGGACCTGTTAGTACACTGGTTTGCATTGCCTGATTCTTATTAAGCATGAAACTCAGACTATTATTAATAAATTATTAAATTATTAAAAACTAAAAAACTTTTTTACAATAGAAACAACAAGTACCGGGTCTATTTTTTCAGGACTGAAGGTACCAGTAGTGTGGGGTAAACACCTACACATATGCACTAGATCAGTAAAATGTTATATGATGTAATGATCTCCTTTACATATCAATATATTTAGGTCATCCCCTGACCGTGTGGGAACGTTTGAATAGGGGTGTGGCTTTTCGCCTTATATGAAGTGGAGATCACCCTCTGTACCATTCCATATTAGAAAAATATCATCAATGTAATGATACCAGGTATGACATTTTGCCGAGGCATCAGGAAAAGGGAAGACGTGTGTGTGTTTAAATACTTGAAAATACAAATGGAGGAACTCAGGGATTTATACTATGGTGTGAAAATCTGAGTACCTAAACCTCTGCATTACCATAGTTCACACCACAGATACAAACTCGGAGTTCTGATATACTTTTAACAGAGCGAGCCATTCGTGATCTCAGTTATTTATACTAAATATATTTTATTTTATTTGTTTTCTCTACAAAAATATCATTTTTCCGGGAGACATAAAAAGTAAGACAGCTACAAAGAGGCTGGTCTATTGCTATTATTTAGAAGATTAAAAGGATATAAACAAACCCTTACATGTATCTCAAAAGAGACAGGGGAAAAAGGAAAGGGAAAAGAAACCGACACATATCATTTCTGAATGTTAATTCCCAAGTACAAGTGAATACCATCAAATTATAACAACTACATTTACATATTACAAAAGAACACAGCTTTGCCTCACTGGATCCTCCTAGGTTGAATGTTTTGTAATGGTTTGGTATTGATAAGTCCTTTTTAGCCATGATGATGTAATCCTGTTTATCTAATATCATGATATTGCTCCCCTTGTCTGCCTCCTTGATGCTGATGTTGTTATATGTTTGTAGTCTTTGTAGAGCTACGCGTTCATCATGGGTAAGGTTGTAGGGTGCATTCCATTTCTTTTAATGATAGAGGTGTTAGCTGAAAACGCAGGCAGAGAATCAGGAAATTGAAGCTTAACCTTTGACAGAACAGGGGCAATAGACCTATACAGCCCTCCAGACATGAGGCACATTAACATTGAGAGTAGGCAGGTGGAAATGTTATTATTTTGATCACTTGAGATTTCTCAACACACAGTGCCGATAGCGCGAGCGTATAGGCTCTTACAAGCACCCGGTTCAGTTTATTGACTCAGCAACTTGGTATCCCAAACATTTTTCTCCTTATTTAATTTTACTTAACAGTAATGACTTAATTTCTGGTCAAACACCCGAATGTATAGTGAAGTGCTGTCTCCCCCATTAAGAACACCTGGGTTAGGGAGGCAGGGAAAAGGCCGGGTAATTGGAGATAGAGAGGGAAGGTCCTAGCACCAAACTTCCCTAAACAGTTGATAGGCCCTGGTGTCCTTTCCAAGATCCTACAGCCACACTATCTTATATTCTGAAATAAAGACCATTGAACTTGCTATTGGAGTCGCTGTTCGTGGCGGGCACCCTGTCACATAGGATACCATTTTTCAAGGCGTAAGATGTACATTTCAGGAAACTTGGTGGACCGCAATGGGTGTAGATCATGATAGATTCCAGCGAGAGAAGTATGGAGTCTAAGTAAATTCCCTTTATTTGAGTTTTAATGCTTGATGTTTGAGGATAACAAAGACAGATAATTCAGCACCTAAACAACTGAGAAGTGGTGGCTTTCGTGGCAGCAGCAGCAACAACAGCAGCAAGTGGGGTGTGGGGGCCCCTAAAGTCTTTTAAAAGGGCTGGCAGTAGGTAGTGGCAGGCAGCAACAGTGTGTGGGGCCAGAAACGTCTTTACATGGGCTGGGCTGCGTATGTCAGATGCAGCCCAGCACTCAGAGGGAATGCTGGTTGGGAGTAAGTGACACAGAACATCGGGGCATAAGGTATCCCGGCACTGCATCGAATACATAGTATCAGATGCAAAAGTTATGAAAAAAATGCATTGAAAAAATGCATTTTTGTTGTAGGTAAAGGTTTTTTTTTTACTATAATGGGTTTTAAGGGGTTAGGGGGACCCCCACCCCCCCATTAAAAAACATTTAAATTCCTTTTTTCAATAATTTTTTTTCGAAACTTTTGCATTCGATGCTTTTGCATTCGATGCAATCACTAGGAACCCATAAGAACCAACCCATGAATTACATACTTAACGAAGAGTGACATAGCCAAGGTCAGAATCAGACACAACATGGGAGAGAAAAGAGAGGAAAAAAGAAAAGAAGGAGACAGGCATTGGACAACAAACAACAGAAGGCGAGACTGCATTGAGGTAAACGGTTCTCTAGGTAGCAGGGTCATCGCAAATAGACTGAAGAGGAGCAACGCATGCCGCGGTAGACAGAACCTCACCCAGTGTTGAGTCATTGCAACATTTCCCATGACTATCTCTGCACCACGCCTCTTCAACATTTCACTGTGGTATGTATCCCCAAAACGATGGTGTGAAGCACGTTTTTACCATACCAACAGAATTCCACTGTTGCTTGATAACACACCTCTTACATCTAAATCCTAAGCTAAGCTCACTCAAAATAGCGTTACTGAAAATCACAAATAACGATGCACCGTGGCCTTGTCTTCTAAACCATGGCGTGCTTTCACAAATGACCGGAAGAAATAATGTTAACATTGAACCCAGTGCAACTTAAAGCGCTGTGTAAAATTGAGATAGTGTCATTTGTTTTAGACTTACAGGATTTGCAGTACTTGACAAAAATATACACTGAGAGATGACATATCACTCGCTCATTGCTAAAAATCAAAGTTTGGAAGCTCAGGATTACATTTTTGCATCGAATACTGCATCTACAGTGTTCTGTTGCTGTTTAAAAGGATTAACTAATTGTGAGCGCTTACATCAGCCTCATTGTGCATGCTCCAATGAACAGTACACTATTGGCTAGTATAACTGTGTGACATTTGTTTGTATTTCTCTCGTCCTCATTACTCATTATTTACACACATGCATTTATTTGTGTTCAATTAAATGATCTATCTGCAATTGTGAAGCTGTATATTTGACAGATATAATACCTTACTATATTTATAATTAAATGAACTGGTAAACAAAAAAAGGACAGCACGTTGTAACTGTTGTTTTAAATAGAGACAGATCATCGACACATTTTAGGTGTTCCAAATACTTTTATCATATCTCTCTTCCTGCCATCATCCCCCTTTTGAATGAATGAGTAAATATCTGAATTCAGAGTTTAACTTAAGTCTTCAATTTGCCTAATTAAGGTGTATACCAAAGATGTGGAAGAGGCCTACAGGCGCTTGATCTTAGATATGAACATTCCCTAAAAGGCAACTGCAGCAGATAGGTGTAACATGCCCTGATGTCAACAATTATCTTCCCCAAGGATCGCAGTTTGGATAGGGCAGTCTTGGTCCTTTGGAGGTTCTAATCTCTAAGTATCTCTTAGTGGTAACTGTAACGCTCACCTGGCTCCCACGAAGGCGCAGGCGTGGCTGGGACTGCTGTGACCTCTTCTGCAGAGATCTGTAAGACCCGGAAGATGGACTGGACTGGATTCCCCAACCTGGCTTTTCTGGCTCGGAGGAATATCCCACTGTGTGTGAAAAGGAAGGGTTAATAGTCTGCGGGTCATGTTCCGACCTCCCACTTCCCTTCTCTCCCTCCGTGAAACCCTTTTGGGATTCCCAGCGAAGACTCACCTTGGGGACCAAAATGACGAGCTCTCCATCCTGCTTCTGATGCAGGGGCGCGTTGTGATTCCAGTTACTTCACTGGATTGATGAGTTTAAACTAGTATGTCCATTCCCGTCGTACCGCAAATGTTTATGGCAAGTTTGGGTTTATATTCACTCATCTGTTCTTTTCTTTCGCAAGTGCTGGAGAAGATTCCGGGCTGCAGGTGATTTGATGAAGCCAAATTCTGGTAAGAATTCCGATGAGAGATTCCTTTGCAGTTTTAAGTATCTCCTTTAATGTCCAATGTCTTTTTCCCCCATAAGGGCCGGGGTACGGCAATGCCGGAGGTAAGGCGCCGACCCGAAAAGAGCTGCTGTGTCTCTCTTGCAAATGGGTAAATCTTGAGTGAGCGTATTGCTAATGTACTCACATGCTCTCACTAATACAATGGGGGTCATTACGACCCAGGCGGTAAGTACGCCAACTTTACCACCATGGTGTAAACTAAGTTTACACCATGGTGGATGGCGGATTTACCGCCCCATTCCAAGGTGAGTGGGGCGGTAAATCCCCATTTCCCATTTACCCTTCCCCATTCCCATTTTTGCCCCATAGGGCATAATGGGAGTGGGGAAGGCGCTAATTACGGCACCATAAATTACGGTTCCGTAATTAGCACCAAGGCGGGTTATCGCCATGGGTTTTAACGGCTGCTAAAAGCAGCCGTTAAAATTGGAATCAGGCGTTAAGGGTTAACGACGGCGTTAACCCTTAACGCCTGGGTCGTAATGAGGCCCAATGTCTGTTTCTTTTCCCCTTAGGGGCCGGGGTGCTGAGATGCCGAAGGTATGGCACAAACCCGCAGGCGGCGAGGGAATTGAACCACAGGTAAGTTCTACTTAGATTCGTGTTTCCCTTCTCACCTCTCTTTCTCCTTCCTTCCAATAGGTGCTGGATGGCGGTGGAAGCTCCGGATGGACGTCGCAGGACTCGAAAATGCCACGTGCAGGTGAGTGAAATGCAGCGTGCTGCACGCGACGCTATGCGCGTTTAAAATGTTTGCCTTCTTTGCAGGATCGTCGGCGTGCAGAATCCGGAGTGCAGATGTATCAGATAAGGTCCCTGTTTTCACCTGTTCTCTTCCCTTTTCTTCTTTAGGTGTTTCCAGGATGCTGGCAGGCGTGATGGAGGACCAAGGCAGGAGCAGGCACGGTGAGCGTCCAGCTGCTAAGTGCGGAACAACGCGAAGCGTGGTCTGCTGCTTGGGTGTGGCTTAAATAGCCTTTCAAGTAGTTCCAGGTATTCTTCCCCCAGAAATATGTATTCCTCCACCGGTCACACCCTAGAGATCAAGTAGTCCCTAGAAAAATAGTTCCTTCCAGTTTTGGAAGTTGCAGCATGGTCTGCACAGGTAAGTTTACACCAAGCACTACTCCCAACCTACTTCTGTATGAGCCTGGCGCTGATGGCGCCAGGACTGATGTACCCTATGAGCCTGACGCCAACGGCGCCAGGACTGAGTCCAAAGGGCCCCTATCTGGGGCTGCTGGGACTTCCCTTGAATGCATGGTGTCTGTCTCTGAGGGTGCCGGGCCTGGTTTGGCTCCTTGGAGGCAGGCATCATGACAGTAACAACATTTTTGAAAATTAAAACCTATTCTGAAAGTGGTGCATTCTTCTTAAATCAAACTGCATGTGCCACTTTTGGAATATGGGTGGTGGTTGCTAGGAATGGCTGAAAACCGACCTAGCAGCCGACACTTTCGTTATCTGTTCTTTTGCATGGGTATTCTTGTGCCACTCCTCCAATTTTGTAAGTGCGCGAAATTGGTGCCGAAGTACGGTACCAAATTGGTGTCATACAGGAGTAGTGCCACTAGAAAAGACTGCTCATGGTGATGGGTTAGTACTTTTAAGTACTGTCCCCTGTGCTGAAATCCCTCACACCTTTACTTGCACAGAGCCCACTTTACTGCACTCTACCCGTTGTTTCAGACAATGGGAATCATAGACCTAAATTGCAGGAAGCAAATAAATACACCTGGTGAAAACAAAGTCAAGATTCGGTAAATCAAGTTATATGAGTTGGATCTATGTGATTTTAATGAAAACGAAAATTACGAAAACATGAACAGTGAAGCAATTTGGTTGAATAAATACTGAATTAATAGGCAGCGGGGGTCCGCCACCCCAGGCCCCCTGTTTCCTTATGTTAATAACCCCTATGCACTCCCCTCCCCACCCGTTTTAACCCCTTACCCCATCCCCATATATATATATATATATATATATTTAAATTATTTTCAATATTTCTTTTGACCGAATTGTTTCTCTGTAATTGTTTTTCGTTATTTTCGTTTTCGTTAAAATCACTGGATACCATATGAGTCAAACCTTCATTAAACCATTAGGAGGAGCATTTGTGGGAGACGAGGGGGTGATGGTTTGATCTGGTGTAGGCGGTCTGGTGAATAACTATCACAGAAAAGAACCTAGTGTTAAAGTGGGATGCTACAACCTATTGTAAGAAAGCTTTGATAACACAATAGAAAATAACATTTACATATCAACCCAAGGCTTTCACACATACAGGTGCTCTCAAGCGGGACTGGAATAGTGGGGTGAAAGGAGTGTCTTGTATCGCCTCTGCTCATCCAAATCCAAATGCCCTCACTTTGCTGGTTCTCATTCAGAGCAGTGGTTCAGTTGATGAAATTGCTTCAGTGGAACAACATAGTCGGATGATTCACTGTAAATTCAAGTTCTACCAAGTGAATCCGGAAAATAGAGTCTGAAATACAGCTAAAACTCCCTTAAACTACATTTTGGTTAGTCGATAAAACATTGCGAAAACATAAACATGGGAATAAGCCTAGGTACAATTGGGTTAGGAAAATACCAGATAAAACAGTTTGAACAAAATAGATGGGAACAATATCCTGTTAACCTGTGAGCATACCTGTAGGCCTTTGATCACAATGCTGCCCCTCTACATCGATTTTTCACCATTCGTTGTAGTGCTGTCAGTCCGTTCAAGTGATTCTCGTTGTTTTTGGTTCTCTTTAATGTCTCTTATGGTTCTTCTGCCTGGTGATCAGTTCCTTCCTATGACATGAGCCTTGCACACATTGGCATCACTGGTGTAACGGGGGACCCCGCAGCCCCTGCGGAGGGGGGGCCCCGCTAGCAAATGTCCCGGAGGGGGCCCCACTTGGAGAAAAAAAATGAAAAATATATTTTTTCAACAAAAAAAATATTTTTTAAATGTTTCTTTTTTCATTCATTCTGCATTCATAAAGAAATTATTTCTGTAACAGAAATAATTTCTTTATGAAGGCAGAGTGACAACAAATATAAACTTTATTTTTGAAGTCTGAGGGATCCCCCCACCCATGACATGGAAGACCCCAGGTTGGAGGCCTCCATGTCATGGGGTGGGTGAAGCCCTATGGCTTCAAAAAGAAATAGTTTATTTTTGAAGTCACTCTGCCTTCATAAAGAAATGATTTCCTTTATGATCCGGTTATTAACAGAAATAATTTCTTTATCAAGTCAGAGTGACTTCAAAAAGAAGCAATTTCTTTTTGAAGAAATAGGGCTCCCTTCAACCCCATGACGTATGTGTGTGTGAGTGTATGGTGAAGGGTGTACACTTAAAGGTGTAGGTGGCTGCCTGTGTGAGTGTATGGTAAAAGGGTGCACACAAATGTATGGGTGACTGGGTGTGTGTGTTTGTGCGTGTATGGTGAAAGGGTGCACACTTAAATGTATGGGTGGCTGCCTGGATGTGCCTGCATGGTGAAAGGGTGCCCACAAAAATGTATAGGTGAATTCCTGTGTTCAAGTATGGTGAAAGGGTGCACACTGTGGGTGGGTGCCTTGGTGTGTGTGCCTCTATGGTGAGAGGGTGGACACTTAAATGTATGGGTGGCTTCTTGAGTGTGCCTTCATGGTGAAATAGTGCACACATAATTGTATGGATGGCTAGATGTGCGTGTGTGTATATGGTGAATGGTGTGTGTGCTTGTGTTCAGGGACGTAACAAAACCTACATTTCGGGGGGACTCTAATCCTTCAAATGTTGGGAAAGGGGCTAACTTCACGGGGGTTATGCTTGAGCTAAAACATGGCGCTGGTGCGCAGTGCATTCTGGGGGCACTCAGAGCCACAATGGATATTTATTCCATGCCTCAGTGAAAAGCTGTACTTACTTTGATGAAAGCTGAATTTACTTTGCTGAAAAACATGTTTTCTAAACCTGGTATGCAGCCAGTCAAGGACATTCTGTTGGGAAAGCTGGTTTTGTTATGTCTTGCTATGAGTTATGGAATTGTGTTCCGTGGTGTTTTAGAAGAAAAGGGAAGCTTTGCTCGTTGGGGTTACTGTCGGTTGACCCGGCCGGCAATCAACAGTCACTCAGCAATGCGCAAATGCTAATGTCAGAAGGTTTGAGAAATTGCCACCCCTTTTGAGGAGGGCACATATATGCGGAGCTATCGGGAAGGACAGGGGAAACCACAAAAGACCTCAGTTGGAGGGGGAACGCCTTGTTCCGACCTTCCTGTGGGCTGTTGTGCTCTCTGCCTGGTTGTTGCCGGGGTCTTCTAGCCGCTTCTGGTGAGATGAGGGATTCAGTTACGCCCACGGTGATGTATTTTCTTTTGAATTCTCTGTCTTTTCTGTGATTTATTTCTGTGTTATCACTTGTTGCTTCCAAGCTATGAATAAATAGCCGTATAAGTGCTCATTATTTCACTAACTGCGTATTTGGCCGTGAGTTATTGCTTCGCCTACCTACATTCAAATTATTTTTCTTTGCTCTACACATGAACTGGTGATGAAGTGTCCGTGCACATTTGGAGAGCAAAAAACGGGTGGTGGGGGAGGGGTAAATTTATTTGTGTGGGGCCATTTAACTTCTTTACTAATTTCAATGAGACTATTCCCAGTGCAGCTTCAATGTTACAAGCAGTTAACTCTCTTATTTAAGTCTGAAAGCACTCACTTATGGACTTCTGTGAGAATTAGCCGCCTCCTGTTCCCTCTCTACACTTCCAATCACTCCCCTGGCATGCAAGTACTAAACCCACATCACAATTTCAACTGCATGAAAAATGTGGAATTTGGATGCAGGTACTAACAGCAAAATGCTTTGCGTTAGTAATTGCTAGGCCCTTGTTAACAGCGAAACCCAGATGCTGTTTAACATCTGTGTCCTGTTCTGTCCGGCAACTGCTCTGAAGGTCAGCCAGGTTGAGTCAACATAGCCCATAATTTCAGGGGGTGAGTGCTGAAGCCCAGTCAACTCAATGGTGTTACGCCACTAGTTGTGTTTAATGCCTTGATTACTTATTGATAATCATCATTACTCCTAGACGTATTCCTCCTCGTCCCTGTACTTGTGTATGAGGCACTCTGACTCATACACAAGTACTGGGATGAGGTTGAAGTACATAGAGGTAATGCCTGGCTTAGCTACCTGTAATCTTCATTACTCCTAGTCCCACTCTTCATCATCCCAGTACTTACCTATGAGGCAAGGAGCCTCATACGTAAGCTCTGGGACAAGGAAGAGGGACGTGAAGGTAATTCTGGGCCAAGGAGCTGATTTTGGAGGTTGGGGTAGTGGGTGAGATGGAGAAGGGATTTGGGGGGGGCGGGATTGTGCGATACATCATCATAATGGTTGTCCATGTCCAGGCTAAGCAGGCATGATATGTGGTATTAGTAGCTAGAGAGGCATTTTGGTGCAGCCAGTCTTGTCATTCCTCAGTTGGTATGATTTATTTTTAACTGTGCATTTCTGATAAAGCAGTCCTGCTAAGTATAATCACCTAGCTAGGCTGGCATTTAGGTGCCACCAGTCTAGCCGTTTATTACTGCAGCATTATATATTTCTTTGGGCATCTGTGATAAAATGATATATGATATGATATAAGTCATTTATTACATGCCCTTACACAATTGCTTCTAGGTGTGACAAGACAAGGGAGGGAAGATAGCGAGAGAACAAGACAAACGATCTTACTAGGCCTTGTGTCATTCCGATTGTGCAAATGCGAGAATGAGAAATGCAAGGGGAAAGGGAGGTGGGGAAGTGCAAGGAAGAGGGGAGGGGAAAACAGGGCAGTAATGCTCTGAGTAAGTGCAGCCAGGGCAGCACAGCTCTGTGTAGTGCAAGGAGAACAAGGGACAGGAGGGTTACAGTTACAGCCCCTAAGTGCGTGGTAGGCACGGAGGCAGTGCTAGGGTGACTGATCAATAAAGAGCCTGGACTCAGTGAGAATCTGAGGGTAGCCAAGCAACCAGACGGTACATCGGACAGGTAGGTCAGATAGGTCAGCCAGGGAGGGAGAGAAGGAAAGCAGAGTAGAAGAGGAACGTTTTGAGCTGCTTCCAGAACTTCAGGTGGTCTGCTCAAGTTTGAGAGTGGCCAGGAGGCCATGAGGGAGGCACTTGCAGAGGAAAGAGATCGACCCCCCACTCTATGCCTGGAGAAGCATCTAACCCTTAGCGAGTTGGAGGCAGCTGGGGGAAGGGCCTGAGAAGGAAGGACATTTGGAAGAGAGCATTGGATGTAGTGAGGGTCCCAAACCCAGAAAGTCTTGTGGACAATGCAAAGGGTCTTGAACTTGACCCTTGCAGCTACCAGGAGCCAATGGAGAGATTTTGTAGACTTATGCTGTGCATCAAGTCCAGGCAATGTATCTCTCGAGCCTAGAGAGAAACAGGGATGTGGACACAGTGAGCTTCTGGGGGAAAGTGAGAAAGGGAACAGTCCCTTTGAGGAGCAGCAGCTGGTAGTTGGACTTCTTTGCAATGTCCGAGATGTGAGGAGAGAATGAGAGAGTGGAGTGGAAGATGACACCAAGGTATTTTGCCTCACAGGAAGGCGAAGGAAGAGGGCCCAAAGTGGGTGGGCAGAGTGAGAGAGGGAAAACAGCAGAAGGGGGGTCAATATGGTTCTTCGAGGAGCAGGGGAGCACCTGTTTGGATGACACTTTCATAGATCAGACTTGCATAGAAACCTTGTCAGGTGTTGTCATAGAGAAAGAGGAGAAAGGAGGAGGAGAGGTAAAGATGGCCAAAGGGGGGCGAGAGACGAAGAGGGAGAGGAAGAGGAGATAGAGGACAGGATGTCCTGAGTTTTAGCAGAGAAGTGATAGGCTAGAGCCATACAGAAGGGCTGGGAGGGAACAGGAGAGGTAAGGGCTGAAATAGGATTGACCAGTTCCTTGCAGATTTTAAAGAGTTTGGAAGTGTTGTTAAAGGCCACAGAGACCTGGCTTGAATGTGTGCCCTCTTCTTGATTAGTGTTATTGCTTTGACTGGCATTTTGGTGCACTGGTCTACATTCTGCAACCAGTGGGACATGTTTTTAAAGTGGCATGGATTTTTTAATAGCAAAGCATTAATGCTCCTCTGCACTGTTGGTGACTTGCATGTATTGGATTTGTGTTACCGTACAAAACAATTGCAAACACTTTAGCTTTTTAGCCACTTTTTCTCTGAAAGTGTGTTGTATATTGCATTAAAACACATATTTATATCTTTATCCTAGTACAGTGTGCGCAATAACCCTTCAGCAGCATGTTCGTGCGTATTGTGCAAGCGTGATAATCTAGGCCGGCCCAGAGTGTGGCACGACACATGATTTGTTGCCGAGTAAGGGGTGGGGCCCTCAGCATTAGGTCCAGGGGCGCCCCCACATTTTGTGTTTCACCACTGTTTGGCATGAGGATTTAGCAGTATATAAGTTCATCCATTGTGGTTTCTCACGGTAGAATCCAGAGTAGAGTGGTGGATGGGAGGGTCTAAACCTGCCTTCTTCATTACCATAAATATTGTGGGTTGCCTCTACTGCCTTTTTTCCGTGGATGCCTCCCTCGTCGTATTGGCTGACCACGTGTTGCCCTCATTAAACTGTCCTTTTACTTTCTTTTATTTGTATTTGTAAAGTGCACTACTAAGCACTGTGACGTTGCAAAACGCAAAGATGTTAACATCAAGTTCCGAGTGTAGGTGGGGACAAGAAAGGAAAGGTATTCATTTCTTTTGTGAGTAGTAACTGGTCTGGAAATGTACTTGTTTCCTGCAGTAGACTGTTCCACAATATGGCTCCCTTCACAGAGGAGGCCCAGCCCCCGACAGTTGCCGCTTTGAACTGGTGAATTTCCAGGACTGCAGAGTTTGGAGAGAGCTCTGCAGGCACAGTGTATCCCTCTGATATACACATTACTTATGTATGTATGTCTTACCTTGAAGAGTCTGCATGGCTTGGGAAATGGGTCCATGCCTCTGGAGTCTCGTCCAGTGACTTTCTGTAACATTCTGGAGGCCCAGCATCCTGTTTTTAAACAGTTATGGAAAGTATTAACCAAGATGGCCAAAGGGGGGCGAGAGAGGAAGAGGGAGAGGAAGAGGAGATAGAGGACAGGATGTCCTGAGTCCAGATGTTAAGATATAAAATTAATGTTTGGGGGGATCATGGTACTTGGCCATGTTCTCTCTCTCTCACTATAAACCCTATAATCCATTGTGGTTTCCGTGGCTACGAGTTTCATTTATGTGAGTTCATAACTTCTTGGCATGTCGAATATCTGGTTTAGGCGAATGCCAGCTGCCAGCAATTTGCACCCACTGGGACATAGAATCAACAGAACAAGTATGTCTGAGTCATGAATGAGGTTCAAACAAGCTTTATTAACTCTGCCAGGATGGGTGGGAATACAGCCTAGGACTCCAGGAGAATAGCACTGTTACGTATCAGTATTCCGGAGGGCCCCGCACGTGGGGCTGGCTCCGGTCCAGGAGGCCGCGCGGCCTAGGGCGCGGCATCAGCAGGAGCGCGGACAAAAGGACACCCACACGCTGTACTGTGTTCGCCCGGAACTTCCTCCCACTATCGGGGACGGGGCTTTTATTAGACGGCCCTACGTCACCGCGCTGCGGGAGGTAGGGCGGATATAACATTCCTCCTTTATTTCAAATAAACTTAACATCAACACAATCAACATACTCAACTTCAACCTCCTGACACAGTTCTCTTTTCACAATATACCAGCTCCCCCTTGTGTGGGATGCCTGGCGACGGTGTCTTGCTCAACATACAAAGTCATTCAGCCTCGCGGGCGGCCTCGTGTTGGTTCTCAGGCTATACCGCTTCACCTGGGGGCTGTCCCCGCTCGGCTCGTGAATCTGCTCACCTTCACTGCGTGTGTCCCCACTGCCGGGCAGGCTCTCTGGTTGCCAGCTGCGGTCCCATGCGGCTTCTTCCTCTGGGTCTTGTGCCGGCTCTTCGCTGTCCTGTTGTGAGTTGTCGTCGTCTTGAGGGCCCTCGCGATCCGTCCAGAGAGTGCAGGGCACGGGCTTGAACCAGGAGGCATTCCTTGTCACTTTCCGGCATCCCCGGGTCACAGTTATCATGGTCCCACGCCGGTTGCTGACAGTCCATGGCAGTTCCTCGTACCTGGTGTCTAGCTTGGACTTCGTGGGGTTTCGTAACATGATGACTTGGTCACCCCCTCAATGGTCGGACGGCCTTGCTATTCTTTTGGCACTCATGTGAGCATTGGCACGTCTTCTCCTCATTTCCATGCGGGCATTATCGCCGTCATCGGGGGTCCTGCTTGGGTGATGGGGAATCGACGATCTGATGATTGTTCCGAACATGAGGTCAGCAGGCGGTATGCCCGTGGTGCTGTGTGGGGTGACCCGATAGTTCCGCAGGAACCGGTATAGGTCGATCTTCCACGGGCTGGCGTTTGCCCTTGATACTCTTAGCACCTTGTTGATGGTCCTCATAAAACGCTCGACGTCCCCATTGGCCTGTGGCCACCTTGGCATGATGTGGTGGTATTTGATGGCCAGTTCCTGTAAATATTGCTTGAATTCTTCCCCTGTGAACGGGGGTCCATTGTCACTCTTGATAGTTGTGGGCAGACCATGAGTGGCAAACATCTTTTCTATCACCTGGATGACCACTTCCGCGGCGGTGGACTCCAGTATCTCGACTTCTGGATAGCGTGAGTGATCATAGATTGCCACCAGTAGATGTAGACCCTCTCTGATTTTGCAAAAGTCAATACTGACCGCTTCCCATCGTGCCCGGCCGCACTCGGCCGACAGAATCGGTTCTGGATCTGGGGGCCCACCCGTTATTTGGCAGGGCAAGCATGTGTTTACTAGGCCTTCGACACGATCGTCGATATGAGGGAACCACACTTTGTGTCTGACCCGGGCCTTTGTTCTTGCGAGACCTTGGTGTCCTTCATGTGCTAAGGCTACTATCCTGTCTTGCAACTTTGGGGGTATGATGATGCGATCTCCCCTTAGCAGGAGCCCTCCTTCGGTGATTGAGAGGTCCTGTCGAACCGTGAACATGCCAGATAGGAACTCCCTAGCCCCCTCGGTTCTGTTGCGGGTGTGCGTCATGAATTCCTTCCAGTTTCCTGACATGATGGCATCTTTTACCAGGTCGCAACAGGGGTCATTCTGGGTTTCTGTTGCAATGTCCTCAATGTTTACCGCTTTGGGCCTCATGGCGCGAACCACTTGGCAAATGTGTTCCTCCGTTTCTTCGGCGATCAGAACTTCCTGCTGAGTAGCTGGTCGTGGGTGTCTCGAAAGGAAGTCCGCCGGGTTGCCACTGCCCGGCTGATAGACGAATTCGAAATCATATTGCTGGAGGTGTAGCAGCCACTTGGTGATTCTGGCCGGTGGGTGCGCCGATGACCCGATGAAGATTGGTAGTAGGGGCTTGTGGTCAGTGATTGCCGTGAACTTGCGCCCATACAGGTACATGTGGAAGTGTCGACACCCCCATAGTACGGCAATGGCCTCTTTCTCTATGTGGGAGTACCTTTGTTCCGTTGCTGTGAGCGCCCTGGATGCATATGCGATCGGTCTTTTCTCGCCCTCCTTTGTGACCTGCATCAGGATTGCTCCAAGTCCTGCTGGGCTGGCATCCAGGAATAGTTCTGTCGGGAGGTCCGTGTCGTAGTAGGCCATCTTGGTTTCAGTCGACAGGGAGTCTTTAATGCTCTCAAAGGCTTCCTGGCATTCCTGCCCCCAGTCCCACTTAGTGCTGACCTTTGTTAGTTCTCGTAGCGGTTCAGATAGGGTTGCTAGGTTTCGAATGAATCTGCCACAGTATGTGGCCATTCCCAGAAAACTGCGTACTTCGGTGGGGGTCGCTGGGGGACTAGCAGCTTGGATGTCCGCCACTTTTTGTGGATCAGGTGAGATGCCGGTGCGGTCAAATTTGTACCCAGAGAAGGTGATTTCCGATTTTAGAAACTCACACTTTTCTCGATGGATTGTGAGTCCGGCTTCTTCCAGCCTGCCCAGGAGTGTCTTGAGTCTCGTGATGTGTTCCTTGGTGTCTGGTGCATGTATTAGGATATCATCGCTCACGTTCAATACCCCTAGTATGCCTCTGATGACCTCCTGGATGGTCTGTTGAAAGACTTCCGCGGCCGATGAGATGCCGAAACTCAGGCGCTTGTACCTCCTCAGACCTAGGTGGGTTGAAAAAGTGGTAATGTAGCGCGACTCTCTGTGGAGCTTGAGTTGGTGGTACCCCGCCTTTAGGTCCACCTTCGAGAACACACATGACCCAGTGAGGTCGGTGATGATTTCATCGATTGTTGGTGTTATGTGTCGTTCCCTTTTAATGGCCGCATTGGGCAGGCGCATATCAATACAGATCCGGACTTTTCCGGGCTGTTTGGGCTTCCTGGTGACCACCATCGGGGAGACCCACGGCGTTGGTCCCGTGACCTCTTCAATGATGCCGGCAGCTTCCAGTGTCCTTAGCTCTTTCTCTACCTGTTCCCTCATGTGGAACGGTGTCCTCCGGTGTCTCACCGCACGTGGTTGTACTGATTGATCAATGTGTAATTTGATAGTCTTTCCCTTGAGACAGCCTATCCCCTTCTGTAGCTTGGGGTGTTGCTTGAGAAAGTTCTCGACTTTGGCTGTGTTGTCAATCTGGCAGATGAATTTGACCACGCCCAAGTCTTCAGCCGCATCTCCGCTCAGTAGGCTTTCGATTCCCGCTTTCACGACATATATCTTTGACCACACCTTATGTTTGCCAAGAGTGGTGCGGAACCTCCCGGAACACCCAGGTGGTGGTGTTAGGGTTTGGAAAACACTGGTTGGCATGACGTTTACCGAGGCTCCCGTGTCGATGGTCATCTGTACGTACTGGCCTTGGATGGTGACCGTGCATCTTCGTTGCCTGGCGGTTCTTGGCGGTGGTACTGGACCCTGGTTCAGTGTAGATACCAGGTATACCTTTCGGCCCTTTCCTTCGCTCTCTGTGCCTGCCGTTTGCCATAGGGCTGAGAGATCATCCCCTTCCTCTTCTGTCGAGGATTTGACTACTGCAACGCTCCTTGCGCTGGCTTGCTTCTTTTTTTTCGGTGACCCCTTTTCCTGAGAGCCTTGCGGGGGCTGCAGCGGCGTGTTCACTGATCTGCACACTTTCACGTAGTGATCCTTCCTGCCGCACGCTCCGCACGTGGTGCCTTGTGCCGGGCAGTTTCGCCTTCCGTGTCTTTGGCCGCCACACCACCCACATTCCGTGGGTCCTGGTGCTCGAGGTTGCCACCTGTTCTGGGTGTGGCTGCCGCCAACTTCACCTCTCGTAAATTGTCTGTCGGAGATCTGGGCGACCATTGCTGTGGAGAGGGACGGCTGCAGTTTCTGTAGTGTTGCTTCCATGTTGGCGGCCCTGGAGTGGGCAAGCTCCCTCTGTCAACCCAGTTCCAGGATGCGTTGTAGAGGGATGCCTTTCTCACTGAGTACGAGTCGCCTCAGCTTCTCCAAATGTATGCCATTTATGATTTGTCTTCTAATCTCCCTCTCAGTGTTCGTGAACTCACACGACGTGGCCAGTTTCCTCAGCCTCGTGTGGTAGGCATCTAGAGTCTCATCAGTGGCCTGGATGGTCGTGCAAAAAATGAAGGTCTCATAGTCTGGATTCAGTTGTGGGAGAAAGTGTGCCGTTAAAGCGTCCTTTGCACTCAGGTATGCGTCTTGGCCATCATCAATGTTCAGGGAGTTGAAGATGCATAGCACCTCGTCGCCCACACTGAGGAGTAGATGAGCTTTCATCTTTCTGGATGACATGATGTCTTTGCATTCCATGGCCATCTCGAACTTTTGTAGCCATAACTGCCATCTGGGTCCACTGGACGATGGGTCGGTGAACGGGTCCAAGGGTTGTACCAGCGTCGACGAACTGCCCTGTGTGCGGGGTGGTGGCGACGCCATCGACAGGTTTGCCGCGATCCTGGACGGCGTGAAGGGTCCAGGAGTTGATGTCCCAGCCGCCATGGTGTCACGTACCTTCGATTTGTTGTTCGTGCTGTCATGCTGGCCTGATGTTGTCCTGCCTTATGGGTTCGTCCGCACTTTGCAGTGAGGAATGTTCTTTCGTGGTGAATGTGCTCACTGGCACTTGTGCGCCGTCCAATGGACGCCTTGTGGCATGTGCGCCATGCGGGAGAAATAGAGAAGAAGAAAAAAAATTCTCGACCCCCCTGGGAGAGGGCTTGAGAGAAGAAACATTTTTTTTTTTTTTTTTTGGGGTGGGGGTCACGTGGTCTCTGTGGACCCCACCGGGTGTCCAAAAATTTGTTCGGGACGTCCGTGGGGCATCCGCGTGTAAATTGTTCTCGAGTGTGCGGTTGCTCGTTCACTTCCTCGTCGCCATTGTTATGTATCAGTATTCCGGAGGGCCCTGCACGTGGGGCTGGCTCCGGTCCAGGAGGCCGCGCAGCCTAGGGCACGGCATCAGCAGGAGTGCGGACAAAAGGACACCCACACGCTGTACTGTGTTCGCCCGGAACTGCTTTCCACTATCGGGGGCGGGGCTTTTATTAGACGGCCCTACGTCACCGCGCTGCGGGACGTAGGGCGGATATAACAAGCACTACAAATCAGAACGGGATACTTTAGTAGATGTGCACGGAATGGTGATCTGAAGGTGGCACAAGGGCCTAACTATGGGATATGCATCTATCCCTGATTGCCGACTGTAACATGAAGTCTCAGGGATGTAGGGCCAAAGAGCCCTTTTAGTTCACACTCCCAGTCTCCCCGAGTCTCACCGGTCGTGGGGAATGAAAGAAAGGAACTCCGGCACGTGAAGCAGCGTCAGGGATCCCGAAAATTAAAAAAAAGAAAATCTGATCCCCGAACCTGGAAAAAAGATAACATGTTAGAGTAAAGGACCCTCACACATGGGCATGCAAGCAAACCTGTCTCTGGTGCAATCCGAGCGCTGGTTCACAGTTGTTGAACCCTTCAACAGGGTTACAGGCACTCTGCTCCATGCCTTGTCACCACCGTCATCTGGGGCCTTAATTTGGCACCCCATGACCAATAGGGGAGTGCCCAAAACATCACTGCCACCCCTGTGGCTGATAATCACTGCCGGCCCAGGCTCGTCTGAATATTGGCGCTCCCCAAAGCAGGGGTGCACGCAAAATGTGTTTGACCACTCCTGGGGACTGAATTTAAATTAAGGGCCAAGCCCTTTCAGATGGCCTGCTGGAGCTCCAAGGGCCACACCTGACAGACATGGCCCAGGTGGAGTGAGATGTGTGGGGGATCCCATATTGCCTCTGAATGCTGGGCTGCATCTGACATCCACAGCCCAGCCCATGTAAAGACTTTTTTGGCCCCCACCCACTGTTGCTGTTGCTGCTGCCTGCCACTGCCTTCTACCAGCCCTTTAAAGACTTTAGGGGGCCCCACACACCCCTTGCTGCCATTGCTGCTGCGAAAGCTGTAACAGAAGAGCGCAGGAAGAAAGAAGATCATGAGAGCAGTAGCCAGAAACCTTGAGACAGCCCTGGCCAGGTTGTCTTGCAGGTAAGTCATGGACGTCATTTAGGGATTGCCAGGGCTCTCCCTTGCTACCCCTGTGGTCTTTCTTGCTACCACTAATCTTGGTATATTTTTGTGTTTTACTTTTAAGTAACACAGCTGCTCACCCTCACCAACTTCATAGCGAGGTACACCAGGTTGATCTTGAACCCAGGCTAGAAGGGTTTGGAGACAGGTAAGAGGTGGGTCAAGTTATAAGTTAAGGGTTCAACTGTCTATTGTATGCCCGCCTACACCTATCTCCAATAAGGTGCAATAGACGATCAGCCTGCTATATTTTTTCGAGGCACTGCTGAGATCACCTTTGGTATGCCTATACCCTCCCTCTCCAACCTATTTACCTTCTAACTGCCCTTTGTTCTTCCTGGGGTAGTGTATAGTTTGCTAGCATACATTTCTGTTTTTTTTGCAATCAGTTTTTGTTGTGCAAGTATCGGATAGGGATTTGTATATAGTATTATAATCACTTTGTTTTGATTTTACTGGATGTGCCACCTTCTTTGAAGACAGTTACCATCCGCATTGATCAGCTTCAGGTAACAAGCTGGGCTGATGGTGAGGGGATTAATCCTGACCATTGTTTCATCATAGGTGACATCCCTTGTTGCACACCGCTACTCAAGGTGCTCAGGTTGACAGTGTCCTTAGAGTCCATCACTGGCCAGGTTAAATGCATGGATAAAGCCTCTGGCCTAGAAGAACCAGTATCCAGGTCTGTTATGGGCCAAAGGAAGTCAACACAGAGACATTGCACCTTACCATCCACGGGGAGACCCAGTAGTGTTCTATCCTCTCTGGGCATTGAACACATGATCAGGGTTGCAGGCTAGTGCACCAGTCACAACACCTATGCTTAGCCTAAATCCTGCCCTGCCTCATGTGCCATGTCATCCTGCAGCACCCTGTGTAGATGCCATCATGGCTGCACCCGTAAGCACCCCTATTTTACCAAGGCCTAGAGTGCATGCCAGTGCTACACCAGAGGATCGACGCGCGAACTGACCGCTTCCTCCATGGTCCCTATGTCCTCCTGAGACACTTCTCGGGGTAGAAACCACCCTGAAGGGGTGAAGAGGAATGCCAACTTTATACAGACTAAATCAATCAGCTGATGCATGGCTGGAGAGCTGCAGACCTGGAGAAGAGGCGTTGTGTCATTGATAGTCTGTGCTGTCCTGCACCGAGTGTCATCCAGGCACTCCGTGCCACACAACGAAACCCCACAGCGAAAGACATCATGTACACGCTGGATGGCATGCTTGGAGCCACCGAGTCTGGTGCAGAGCTGATGATGAAGTACTATGTCACCCGCCTCCATCAGGGTGAGCATCTCAATGAATATCTGTTGAGGAACGAGCCGCTTCTTCAGCTAGCTGTGCAATGGAAGGGGATTGAGCCGAACAGCCTGAACCTGGTCAGGCTGCAACGGGTCATGCGTGGAGTCAAATCGCTGCCGCTGTTACTTCTGTACTTACACTCCGAGAACAGACCCAGAAACCACCACCATTTGATGGACGGGTCCGTGAGGTGCGTACTCTGGCGGGCGAGATGGAGGATGCAGTGTACAGTTTAGGAAGTCCACTGGTGTCTCCATACACTGCACCGAAGTATGATCTGAGGCATCAAGTGGAGGAGTTCTTATTTTAATTTTATTTTAATGTTCATTTATTACGTGCTTAATACCAGCAAGTGGTTTCTAAGCATCGGATTAGGATTCCAACCTGTGTAGCGCCGCGTTGTCTTGCTTCCAAGACAAATGCGTTGCCCCTGAGCTATGGTTCCTCCCAAACCATCCAGGTGATACAGCTGCAGAGGGGGCCAGCCAAGCCACGCCGGTAATTACATCCAGGACACAAGAGCGCAGAAGAGGCTTTACGCCTTCATCCCGTGAGAGAAAACATCAGCTCTTCTGGTGTGCTCAAGAGCCACAGCAACCCCAAGTGAACCAACGGCATACCAGACCACTCCATCCCTGGCATTTCTGCCATAGGTGTGGACAGGAGGGCAACAGCTTCCATATGTGCACAAACCCACCGGATTACATCCAAGTTGCGGCAATGATCCAGGCCTTGAGCATTCCAACACATGCAATGGTGGGAAAACGCCACACAGAACCAGGAAGCAGAGTACCTGAATCCTCGATACTAGTACGCTACAACCAAGTAGAGGCAACGACCAAGAAGTCTGCGCCACCAGATGGGTCCAAGGCTGCATTGACACCATAGTTGGGTAAATCATCTAGAAACCAGCATCCACCTAGACAGGTTAGTTCACCCGAGAGGAAGATCACCTGTAGTCAAACTACCAGCAAGTGCAGCACCTGAACATCATGGGCAATACCAGATGGGCTCGCAGGACCACCAGCCACCCTGACAACTGCCAGGCACAAGTGCTTATGTATAACAGATGAAAGGTGACCATTGTTTGTGAGCCATTCTACAGAAAACACCTGCAGAGTGTGACGCGTTCCCGAGCAACAACCAAGACTTCTGGTAATGGAGGCACCAGAACTTGGAGAGCTACCAGGGGGTTTACTGCTACAGCAGAACCTGGTGACAACGGATGGAACAGACCTGAAGACGATCAAGGTACTGTTCATTAACGTGACCGATCGGACCACCCATGTACCAGGATGCAGCATCATCACAAAGTTCCCCTGACCACATCCGAAGCCCCATTGAGTGTCTCCACAAGCACATCTGAGACGGCGTTGAATACGAAGACCTTGGACTTTGGAGACTCCCCAATTTTTGAGAGGGACAAGGACCACCTGAGAGAGCAGACTGCCCTGCACGTGAGGCATTCTCCACAAGCCCCTGGGACATTGTTAAGGCCCATGGAGTTGAACATCAGATCTGGGGGTCTGATGACACTCCCTTCAGGGAACAGTCACAACGCCTCACCCCAGGAGATTTGGAGGATGTATGCCACCATCTGGATGATCTTCTGCAGGCAGGGATTATCCAGGAGTCGAGGAGCCCCTAGCCTTCTCCCATTGTCATACCCTGGAAGAAAAATGGGGATGTCCGGATGTGCATCAACTACCGTCACCTCAACGCCTGCACTATTTCGGACCAGTACACCATGCCCCGGATGCACGAGGCACTGGACTGCCTGACTGGGTGTAAGTTGTTTTCAGTCCTGGACTTGCAGAGTGGCTACTACCAGATCCCAATGCATCCGGTGAATCACGAGAACACAGCTTTAATCTGTCTCTTGGGATTTTATGAGTTTGTCAGGATGTCTCATGGATCTCTGGTGCGCCAGCGACTTTCCAGCGCCTTATGGAAAAGACATTTGGTGACATGAACCTCCTAGATGTACTGCTGTACCCAGATGATATCATTGTGTTTGGGAGGACACTGGAAGAACACAACAGGAGGCTCGTAAAGGTGCTGTATCGCCTGTGGGAGCCAGGGCAAACCGCCAGTGTGGACAAGCGCCAGTTTTGCCGGACAAGTGTCAAGTAAATCGGACACATCGCCTCTGCAGATGGCATCGCCATGGATCTGGCAAAGATGGATGCCCTCCTCACCTTGCCAAGACCTCAAATCCTCAAGGAGTTGCAGAGTTTCCTGGGATTCTGTATTTACTACAGGAGGTTTGTTGCAGAATATGCTAACATCATCAGACCACTTGTGGACCTCACCAAAGGCTACCCACCTACCCAGAGGAGCAGGAAGAACAGCGCAAACTCTGCAGGCCACCCTGTCAGGTGGCCCACCGGAGCTCCCTGGGCCACACAAGGCAGATGTGGCCCTGGTAGAGTGAGTTGTGTGGGGTCTCGCCACATTACCTCTGAGTGCTGGGCGGCATCTGACATACGCAGCTCAGCCCAAGTTGGAATTTTTGGCATTGAAGTGGGCCAATTCAAAGAAGTTCCAGGATTACCTCCACGGCACCACCTTCACGGTGAGGACAGACAACAACCCCCTTGTGTATAAGTCAGCAAAGGTGGATGCTAGCGGACGCTACTGGCTTGCGCACGGTCCACATACAACTTCAGTCTACAGTACAGACTTGGCGCGCTAACATCAATGCTGATGCCCTCTATCGGAGTGCTCATGCTCAGCCAGAGGAGTTTGTCTTCTGCAGGTGTCAGAGCTATATGCCAGGCTGAAAGTCAGCAGGAGCCAGACAGAGCCAGGAGTGTGGATGAATTGGGATCCTCAGCTGAGGCGGTACCTGCCGGTTACTGCAACATCACCAGCCTGGAGGCATCTGAGCTACCCCATATGACCCGAGATGAGATCCGTATGTCACAACTAGCGGATCCTGTCATCACTCAGTTTCTGAAAGCCAAGAGCATAGGAGTGGATTTGCCCAGAAACGTCCTTCTTGAACCAGAGCAAGCAGCAATGCTGAAGGAGTGGAAGACGCTCATGCAGAAGGGTGGAATCCTGTACAAGGAAAGCAAAGTTGGAGACTGGCTACTACATCGCCCTGGTTTTGCCAGAGATTCTGCTGAGCTATATTGTATGCACTTCACGACCATCACGGACATCTTAACAGTAACAGAACCTTTGAGATGGTCCCGTCAAGGTTTATCTGGCCCAGACTAGCAGCAGATGTGGAGTATTATTGCCAGCACTGCACCAGGTGTGTCACTAGGAAGACTGCAGCTCATCCTGCAACCTATCTTCATCATCTGCAGAGATCCAGGCCATGGACCTCGTCTGCATTGACTTCAAGTTGGAGGTGGCCAGGCGAGGAGTACAGAACATCCTGGTGGTGACAGACCATTTCAATCGGTACACACACGTGTTTCCTACCAACGATCACTGTGCCACCACCACCGGTGCCCGCGTGTTATTTGAAAAATACTTTATGGACTACGACTGACTGGCTCGGGTTCATTACGACCAGGGACCAGACTTTGATTCGACACTCATCAAGCAGATGCTGAGCTGGTTGGGATCAAGAAGACCTGTACAACACCATATCACACTCAGGGGGCTGCTCAAGTGGATCGGTTTGATTATACCCCCATGGCCATGCTGGGTACCCTGAGGCCAGAGGAGAACAGATGGACTCAGCATGTGGCCACATTGACCCATGGGTACAACTACAAATGCCACTGGCCTTACACCATATTTCTTGATGTTTGGAAGGGATGCCTGGCTGCCTGCAGACCTGTGTTTTGGAGGGTTCACAGACAGGCAGCGAGGACTACGCCAGCTTTGTTAAGCAGCTCAAGCATCAACCGGAGCAATCATGTCCGCTCGCCCAGGCTGCTGCAGAGAAGATGCCGGAAGGGAAAAAACGCCACTACGGCCCCAAGGTCAGGTTTCAAGCTCTTCAACCTGATTATCGTATGTTGATCAATAGCCTGGGAAAGAGAGGACGCAACAAGCTAGGCAACAAGTGGGAGTCTCAGCCTTTTGTCATAGAGCATCAGCTGGAGACCTCTCTGTCTACTGACTGCAAGAGGATGGACGGCCAATGAATATCAAAACCTTGCACCGGAACTACCTGCTCCCAGTACAGGGATGAGGTTGCGCTGACACCGGCGGGAACTGATGATGAAATTGCCAGGGGGCCAGTGATGAGCCAGCAGCAACTCTGTGCTGGAAAGGTACAAAATGATTCTTCAATTGCTCAATCCCCTGACGCTTCTTCTGCTACCGAGGCTGAGAGATTGTCAGAAGGTCTGAAGGTCAGCTGGAAGCCAGTTAAGACTCTGATGCAGAGGGTGATCATTTGGCATCTACCCTGACCAAGAGTAAGATCAGACACTAGTGTGGGTTGCTATACTCATTGATCCAGATCCCACTCCTAGGTAACCTGAATTGCATCCTCAGAGTATTCCTTCAGCGATTGTTCCCAATCCTGCTCCAATTGCCCCTACTATGGTGGACGTAGCAGAGGAAAACGTATCCATTCCTCCACTGGAAGATAGGGTCCATGACCTGTTGCAAATTACTCCGTCAAGTCTGGGGGTAAACCTACATGAGGCCCTGGCTGCTCTCCCTCGTACCATAAGGGAGAGCAGACCTGTTATGAAGTTAACATATGATACACCAGGGGTCTAGTGTGAGGTTCCAGTCCATTCCTCTCAGTCTTCTGTTCCTCCTTCTCTAGAGCAGGTTCCTGGGAGTTCAGGGATACTGTGGGACGTGCCTGAGATTCAGTGTACTGGGTAGCAACTGATGGCCTGTCCTAAATCATGGCTACATACATTCATTGACAAGGCCTAAGCTATCCTCAGGGCCATGGATATTTGAAAGGGCGAGAGCATCTAACCCCTGGTTGGGGAATGAAAGAATGGATCCCCTGCACATGAAATCAAACCAGGGATCCTGAAAATGAAAAAAAGAAAATCGGATCCCCGGCACGAGAGTCGTGCCAGGGGCCAGGACAAATGACAAAGGGTAAGAGTAAGGGACCCTCGTATTTGGGCATGCGAGGGTCCCATTACTCTAAAAAAAAGAAACTGTCACCAGTGCGAGTGGAGTGCCGGTTTACAGTTGTTGAACATTTCAACCGGGTTGCATGCGCTCCGCGCCTTGTCACTGCTCCCACCTGGGGCCTTAATTTGGCACTCCCCTGACCAACAGAGGAGTTCCCGAAACATCACTGCAACCCCCATCAATGCCAGCCCAGGCACATCTGAGTATTGGCGATTCCCGAAGAAGGGGAGCACCCAAAATGTGTTTTTACCTCTCCTGGGGGCTGCATTTAAATTAAGGGCCACCCCCTGTCAGGTGACTCATCAGAGCTCCCTGGGCCACACCTGCCGGATGTGGCCCAGGTGGAGTGAGTTGTGTGGGGTTCCCCCACGTTGCTTCTGAGTGGTGGGCGGCATCTGACATATGCAACCAAGCCCATGTAGGACTTTTGGGGCCCCCACGCACTGTTGCTGTTGCAGCTGCTGCTGCCTGTCACTGCCTTATGCCTGCCCTTTAAAGACTTTAGGTGTCCCCACACACCCCTTGCTACCATTGCTGCTTCTGCAGCCACAAAAGACATCACAGAAAAGTGCAGGAAGAAAGAAGATCAAGGCAGAAGAAGTGAGAGAACTTGAGGCAGCCCTAGCCAGGTTGTATTGCAAGTAAGGTCTTTTATTGATAGTTTTCTATACAGTGCACTGTACAGACTTGTATATATTGTTTTAAAGACTTTTATATTTGTAATATTTGAAGGACTCTGTATTTTTGTGTTTTACTTTTTAGTAACACAGCTGCTTAGGAGTACCTTGAGTTGTATATAGTGTCTTGTGTTTGCCCTTTTTATACAAAAACCCGCGAAACCCTGCTCTAATCTTGTGTTTTCTACTTAGGGGTATTCGGGAATTTTGCCTTAACTTCCTACCACTCCCTGCCCTCAACACCTTCATAGGGAGGTAAACCGTGGTGATCTAAAACCCAGGCAAGCGGGATTTGGAGACAGGTAAGAGGCATGTCAAGTTATAAGTGAAGGAATCAAGCTGTCTATTGTGTACCTGCCCACACTTGTCTCCCAATAAGGTGCGATAGACGAATACCCTGCTACATTAGCTCACAGTCCTCTTTCTAGTAGATAGCGCCATGTTTGCTTCTTTGCCATGTCCTACCAGTAAGAGATTCTCAACCTCTAGCCGTGGGTAGGCCTCTGTTGTTAATACCTTTCAACACACATCTACAAGCTAGTATTTATTTTCCCTTGCTTTGGGTTTTTTTCAGGGTGCAATACTGTTAGCCTCCAGGCACAGATCGCCCTCCTGAGCGGCAAACTCAGCTTTCTCTCTCGCTCTCTCAAGGTTGGTCTCGGCCATAGTCTCAGGGATAGCTCCCAGCAAGCTCTTAGATTCTCTGCTGGATCTGGTCTGCACCACGGTAGCTGACCCCGAAACACAGAGCACTGAGCTCTGCAGTGCTCCAATACGATAGATTGTTCAACAGAGGTTCTGATTGGTTATTCCCCAGTTACCTTCCTTTTCATTTCCTTTCACTACTTGTTCTTTCCCTAGTGTTTTCTATTTAAAAATAAAGGTTATCGGCTGTGCATTTTGATTTCTTGCCTATTGGTGACTGATTTCAATTGGTACTTGCATAGCATCGGCTGAAGACGTAAATCTAAATTTCGCCATTTTGAAGTCAGGCAAAGGAGGAACTTCCACCCATGGCTTCTCAACATGGTATAGTGCCTGCCTCTTCTCTTCCTTTAAAGGTTGCACGAGAGCAAGCACCTATAAGTCCCCGGAACTCATACTCACTTGTCGATTCAGTAGCTCACTAGTGATAGTAATAAGTTATACTTGATTTCCAGGTGCTGATGTGCCAGCATAGTAAATCGCAGAGACAGTGTAATTATTATCAGTGTACGTTCTAGTTATGGAGGTATGTGTGTGAATGTTTCCACTTCATAGTCTAAACCTGTACCCCAGGAAGGGGATTGGTGTCCTGCGTGATTCCCCTTATTACAAGCAGGAGAATATGGGTAAAACCTCTTAGACAGCAAAAATGTTTCAGGTTATTGGGGAAAGTGTGGACTTCTGTAGGATAAATAATGTCCCTGAGTAGGCTTGGCATATCATCTACTTTTGGAACTCATCACCAGAAGGTCTGGGAAACATGGAGGCGCTCTATGTGTCCCTGTTTTCCGCCTCCAGGGAGCTCATTGTAAGGTAGGCGGGTGGGCATTCCTGGTCAGTAAGTTAAGGTTAGCTAATGTTAGTTTGTCAGATACCTCAGCTTCTGTTGAGCAGGAACCCTGAAGCACGCTGATCTCTTCATTTGTGCCAGTAAATGCATATGAACTGGCTTTGGTCTGGCATGAAATGCATAGTTGGATCACCTGTTATGCTATTTGGTTTGTGCTGAACGAAGTCCTTCACAAATGGTGTTTAATTTGCAGGTGGAAATGATCGCTGGGGGCTTAAGTGGCTGCCCCAAAGTCATCCTTACCCCTGATGTAAGGGAGCGGCTTAAATAGTCTTTGTAAATTACCCCCCCACACACAAGCTGCAACAGTGTGGATAATTCTGTACCTCCTTAATCCGTCTCCCTGGTAACCATGAAATAGTAGTGTAGGCTTTCTAGATATAGCACCGATCTTGGACGACTCGTGATGTCCTGCGTAGATGTTAAATGTTTGGACTTAAGGAAGGCAACAGGTGATGAGTGAGGCATACCTAGGAACTGCTTGCGATGCATCCCTTGATCCTACACCCACATGTTAAGGAGGCTCACCATGGATCACGCCCTCTCCATTACTTCCTGCTACCTTCAGCTCCTGTGTGCCGTGTCTAGGAGCGGTGGTGTCCCTAGAAAATAATATTAAGGGGGCAAATCAGGGATCACAAATAGGACAGGGGGGGGGGGGTGGCACATCAAAAAAGGGTCAACAAGCCAAACTGGTTTGGGTAAAAATATATTTTACCACAGTGGTTAAGAAAATTGACATTATGAAAATTCAGAGTAGGTTTAACACAATTAAAGTTTTTTTTTTTTATCAAGTTCATATTCCCCTAAAAAGTTAGCTCATGTTCAACAGTTTCACAAAGGCCCTAAAAAACTTCAAAAGACATTTGTTCCTACAAGTGTTTTACTGTGTGGTTTTCATTTAACACAATTCATCATCATCTGTTCTCTAGCTTTAAAGCTTTAAAACAATTAATGCAACATTGCATGACAGAATAAAATCACAGTCTGCAATCACCCCCTTCCCACACCTCCCTTTCATCAGGTACCTTCAGAGTCCAACCCACAGCACCCTAAAAGCCACCCAGTCAATCCTACGTAATACAACTTCAATATAGTTCAACTGTCTTCCTCAGTGTTTTAAACAAATAATCCAAACAATGTTCCATCTAACCCGGGGCCATTATTTCAAGGTCAATAATAATAATAATATCACAGCTTTAGCTGGTATTCACGGCTGATGCCTCCCCTTGTCCAAGTGTTGCAATAAGTGTTATTGTCAAGCAAAAGTAATAAAATATAATGTAAAGTGGTCTTGTATAGCACATCTCTGAAATTTGTGGTGGCACTGTGGCGTGTACTTTTGCCAAGAGGGGTAGTTATAAAGGAAAGGTAGGTAATAAACACTGGTGGCATTCATGAGTACAGCACAGAAGTATCAGGTCCTGAGTGCTGGTATGGCACTATGTGGTATGAGGCATTTATACTTGTGTATGGGCCTCATTACGAGTCAGGCGTTAAGGGTTATACGGCGCCGTAAACGGCGCCGACCCTTAACGCCTGATTACAAGGTCCCTTTGCGGGATGGTGATTTTAACACCTGCTTTTTGCAGGCGTTAAAAACCATGCCGCAAAGGGACCTTGGTGCTAAGTACGGTGCCGCAATTTGCGGCACCGTACTTAGCGCCTTCCCCATTCCCATTATGCCCTATGGGGCAAAAATGGGAATGGGGAAGGGCCATGGCGGGAGGGGGAATTACCACTCTGCCAACCTCGGAATGGGGTGGTAATTCCCCATTCCGCCATGGCGGAGTCAGAGAGTTACCGCCATGGACCATGGTGCTATTAGCACCATGGTCCATCCGCCAGGGTCGTAATGAGGCCCAATTTTCTATGGGCCTCATTACAACCCTGGCGTTAAGGGGTTAACAGCGCCGTAAATGGCTGCGGCGCCGTTAAACCCTTAACGCCAGATTCCCACTTTAACGCCTGCTTTTTGCAGGCGTTAAAGTCCAAGGCGCTAAGCGACCTTGGTGCTAATTACGGCACCGTAATTTACGGTGCCGTAATTAGCGCCTTCCCCATTCCCATTGAGCCCTATGGGCCAAAAATGGGAATGGGGAAGGGTCCATGGTGAATGGGGATTTACCGCCCGCCAACCTTGGAATGGGGCGGTAAATCCGCCATCCACCATGGCAGAATCCGGCATGGACCATGGTGCTAATAGCACCATGGTCCAACGCCAGGGTTGTAATGAGGCTATTTAGATGAAAAAACCCAAGATCTATTAGATGACAGCCTCGGACACTGGAGCGCAGCGTTGGAGGCATACATCTTCTATGTATGTTATATTCCTTGTATGAAGTTTAAAGGTGCCAGTGATTGAAAGGTTGGGGAAATGGGAAGTTTTCTATGACTTGTGAGGAGTCCCATTAAAATTTTAGGTTCTGTTGAACTGGCAGAGTTCAAACTGTATTATCCCTCTTGATGTTACTGTCTGGGTTCTATTTTATGATGATTGTTGGGTGTTGTCAGTGGCTTGTGAGTGACAGGGAAAACAGAATTGGGGAGACTGATTTGGGGCCCGATCTACAAGGCGTTCTTAATTTAAGTGTTGTGCGCAGGCGTATTGCACATGTCAGTGAAGCTGTCTGTGGCCCTCATTACAACTCAGGCGTTAAGGGTTAACTCCACCGTTAACCCTTAACGCCTGATTCTGATTTTAACGCCTGCTTTTAGCAGGTGTTAAAATCCATGGCGCTAACCCGCCATAGTGCTAATTACGCCGCCGTAAATTACGGCGGCGTAATTAGCGCCTTCCCCACTCCCATTATGCCCTATGTGGCAAAAATAGGAATGGGGAAGGGAAAATGGGAAATGGGGATTTACCGCCCCACTCACCTTGGAATGGGGCGGTAAATCCGCCATCCACCATGGTGTAAACAGAGTTTACACCATGGTGGTAAAGTTGGTGCACTTAGCACCAAGGTTGTAATGACTGCCAGTGTCTATCTTGTCCTGTTTGCGAGGGTCGTGCTCTGATCAGTCATTGGGTACAGATTTGTGATGGATATTATTTTGTTCAAATGTGAGTGGTCAATTCATTGGGAGTTGCAGGACCCTACTGGTTTATAGGCATGCTTCTGGTGAGTCTAACAGCCATAACCAGTGGTTGGCAGAAGTTGAACATTCTGCCCAGTCCGGTCTGCTGAGGGTGTCGGGCCAGTTTGGCTGTTGCAATCTAATGAACAGCCAGGTTTTGAGAGACTTTGTGAAGACTATGTGATCAATGTGAGTTCAATGGGGGTAGGGGGACACAGAGGGTAAGGTGTAGGTTTAAGGAGTGGCTCACAATTTATGTACCTTTTCTGTGCATTTTTCTGCACTAAAACTCATAGTTTCTGTTATGTGCAGGGGTGATACTTGCAAAAATCCTATCTATGGAGCAGTGAACATTATTATCTTTTGTTAGCCTGGCCCTTCAATCCCCTCCCACCGCCAGACTACCCGTAAAGGTTTGTAGTTGTGTGTCAGCGGTGGGAGGAGGGAGAAGGTGGTCAACGTCCGTAAAAATGGCTATCGGGGCACAGGACTAAACCACTGCTGCTAATTACACGATGTATACTAATATGCAGAAAGAAAGCTCCTGAGTTGTGACAGGCATGCACTCAGATGTTCAAGTCCTTTCTTTCTGTGCACTTCATTTATTATTCTTGACCAGTAATTGTAGTTTTAGTTTTCAGACTACAAATCCAGGTTTACTAATACCAGGATGCAATGAGATGATGAGAACTGGTTTAACATCTCACAGCTGACATGCACTAATTTGAGAGTTCTTCAATCTTCCCACTGTGCTATAGATGTGATAGTCACCTGCTCTTAGTCGTTGTTTGATGAAGGTATGCAGCCGCATTTTGCAATGTGCATACAATCAAGAGAGAGCATAACTTTAAAGAGGAGAAATCACTCCTAGTTTAACCACCTAATAGTATGAACTCAGCAAGAGACTACATGCTTTTAACGAAAACACATATCACACCTGTCTCATCTTCAAATAATACATAGTTAGAGATAGTGTGTAACAGAATGGACATCACTCCAGGCTGTGCTTCAAATAATGTGTAGTCTAAAACAGTCAGTTTAACAGAAAAGATATTACCCATAGCTCAGTTTCAAATGATGGGTAGTCAAAGAAAGACCATTTAATAGATGAGATATCACACATAGGAACGGGGTAGGGGTAGGGGTGGTGAATGTGGCTTTCTTTAGCAATGGGGGTAGGAACGAGCCTTTGCCGCCGTAGAGATGTTCACAGTTTTCAGCTTCTGGCTCTATATCTTAAATGAGGATGTGTGCTGTGTCAGTGTGGCTGGAAATGAAACACTATCGGCTTTAAAGTCATATACTTTTCTATACTATATACATATAGCATTTTCCACTGCTCCTTTCTCCTCTTTGGCTTCCCGGCCTCTCATCTGGCTCCCCTCAAATCCCTCTATCACTCTGCCATCCATACCCTTTGTCTTCTCTCTCCTCACAATTCCATTTCTTCTTTGCTCTCTTGCCTAGGCTGGCTTCCCTTTCATTCTCAACTTAAATTTAACTTCCTCTGTTTCGTCTTTAAATCTCTTCATGATCTGCCCCCCTACTTCTCCTCTCTCCTCCCATTCTATGCTCCCTCTCACCCCTCCGATCTGCGGATCTCTTCCTACTCACTATTCCTCCTTCTCCTTGAGCCCCTTCTCGTTTCTGTTCCGTCCAGCTCCTTGCCCCCCCTACAATGGAACTCTCTACCTCTACCTATCCGCTCCATTTCCTCTTACTCCTCCTTCCGTTCCTCCTTGAAAACCATCTTCTGCATTCCCCGTCTTGTTAACCTCACTTCCCTCTTACCCTTCCCCTGTTCAGTTTCTCTTATACACTCCTATGTAAATTGTTCTATATATTGTTTTTGATAGTTTATCTCATGTTTTGCAATTATGCTTCCATGTTATTCTATTGTATTATTGCTGTTGTAATGTAAAGCACTTTGGAGTAAAGCGCTGTATAAATCCAATAAATACAAATACATATATACATTACCTGCACTGGTGGTAATGCTTTGATTTTTAGCACAATCAGGGATCCATCCCCACTGCTGAATTCATTGAAAGTAGAGTGGCATGTCCTAAAGTAGAGAGCTACCAAGGTTGAGTGATTGTTGCTGAGATGTTATATGTGTAAAGATAGCTGTAAATATTAATGTCTTTTTGCAATTCCCTATTAAAAAAGGGGGGTGATCAAAAAAATGCACCATTCAGGGCGGGTGTGGGTTGGGCTAATTGCTTGCTTATATTAAGGGTGGGGATGGGATCATTTCGGCCCCCACAGTGAAGGCGAGCGTCCCCGGATAGCACGACCCTCCCCGCTATGAGAGGCAAGAATGGACTCTCCCACTAATGGGAATAAGGCTAGAACCAAGTGCGTGTGAGCTTAAGGAAAGTTTTATTTAAGTCAAAATAGGGAATGCAAAGAACACTGCAAACTCTGAGAGCGCTCTGTCTGACAATAACAAAGACAGGAGTTTTTATTTACAAAAAGTGTCATAGGCACCTACACACTATAGGGGGCAAATGTACATGGGGATTGGGTGCCGTCGACTAACTATATGTGCAGCTGTGATGCGTCTCTCTGTGGTTGGTGGACACTGCCGGGTGCCAACGTGGGGTGGGCAGGTCAGCTGGGCTCATCCGGGAGGCGCTGTCCGGTCAGGCATGGTCAGTGTCATTGATGGACGTCTTTCTTGGCTTTCTGGCCTAAGGGCCAGGCACACCCCATTCATTCAATGCTGCAATGTCAGTTGTCCTGTAAATCCTACAATAGGTTGTTCTACAGGTTAATATAACACAGGAGGAATGCGCATTAGGTGGGGTACTCTAGCGATACATCAACACAGGGTTGCTGTTATCCTGTTGACTAGGTATCATAGGCCACGGGGTTGGGTCTCAGGGCATTGTGTAAGCTGTCCGGGCTTTGGGTCTCGTTAGAAGTCATGACGGATGCTTTTACACAATGTTGGTGCAATATTAGGTATCTTCTTTTACAAGCGTCATTAATCTGGGGTGAACTGATGGGTCGTGAGACCTATGAGGGGGCACCTCTGGCCTCTGGTTATGGCCCGATTTTGCTGCTGGGCTGTAAATAATTCAGGTGGCTGTTCGTAGCCATGTGAGCTGCGGGGGAATCATGAATGCCTGAAACGGCTCCAGCCGAATTGGGGGAGGTGAGGCGGTGTCGCTCGGGCCTTTGCTTTCTCTGGCAGGCTTCAATGGGAAGGGAGGAGAGGTAGCCTTGGATATGTCCACAATGATAGTCTTCTCGCAAGCGGCAAACTGTAAAACGAAGGGATTCGCATAATGTAAACTGGCTAAGGGGTTACACATCTATAGTATCTACATCAGTACATATTCGTTTCAGAAGTTGTTAACTATATATACAGCTCCATTAGTCACTTTAGGGTATTTGCAATATTAGCAGTTTTAGCATCACACTGTAAACATGATACGTGAGGTAGCATTAGGGTTGGTGGAGCACGCAGGAGCAACAGACCAATACGGTTGACAGCAGTAATACACATTAACCCTGTACATTTGCACTTGATGGTATTCTATGTATCTTATTTACATGAGCTCACAATACTGTTGCGCTTGTGTTCCTTTGCACTCTAGCAGCATCAGGGTAGTCATGGCATAAGGACTTGGTATCATTCACTTTACATTACCCCTTGAGAGGCACATAGTAGGAGGCCAGGGGCCCTGAGGGTGTGTGCATACTGATGGGGTTTGAGTATTGTGACTATGTGGTCGCACAATGACACATTCTTCGGTTCGTACAGTGTTTGTAGATTTTTGACACGGAGGTCGTGCAGAAGGGATAGCATTGTAATGCAATATATGTATATATGTATAAATGTATGAACAGTTTCCTGGTGTGGGATTAAGGCTTTTGTTTCATCAAGGACGGTTTACAGTTATTTTCCAAGCCAGCCCCGCTGCCCGGGTCACGCTGAGGATAATGATGCACTGCGGAAGGTGAAAGATACAGTGTTTGCTCTAACAATAGCTCATGTCCGACTGGTCGTGGGAACGGGCTTTCAGCGGATCCGCCAGGGAGCGGAGGCAACAGGGTAGACGAGGACTCTCTAAAGGTGGGGGCGGTGCTGCAGCGCACAAGGAGTCATGTCTTAAGATGGCGTTCTGGTTTTCAAAATGGTTTCCTGGGCCTAGCCTAATACAGTATGTTTAGTCGATGTGTCGGCCAGTGGTCCATCCACCACCTGGGCCCTGGTGGCCCGGGGGGCCCCTGATGAGTCATGGACATCACAAGGAGGGGACTGCAGGGGAGGGGGGGGTCTCTCTGACCTGTCCTCCCATACAACAGTGAAAATCAAAAGTTAGCACCCATGACCACACTGATCAGTTTTCCAATAACTGCTGTCAGCACAATAGAAGTGTTTCATTTCTACTGAGGAGTTTGAAAAGCAAATAAGATCTTTAGAAGTATACACTGTGATCAAACTGAAAAGAAGTGGCACAAAGATCACAGGGCATTTGTGGGGGTATTCGGACAAAAAACAAAACAGTTTAAATCCAGCTGCTGGATTTAAGTCTAAGAAGCTTGAAAATGACATCTTATGCTGCACATTTAGAAAACAATAGTGTTCCCAGCAGGTAGGAAGCCTGTTTTTAATAAAGATGAATCCCCGCCTTAATGATATTCATGGTTCATCTATTCCTGTGGAGTCTTCTTCAGGTTTGAAGAAAGAATAGGCTAATTCAAACAAAAATATTGTAAACACGTGATTGAGAGGGAGGCCAAGGAACTAGTTTGGAGGGGTGGTGAAGCAGCAATTAGGGTGTCAATTGTCCATCTTTGCTCTATCCCAGTGATGCCTACAGCTGTGGGCAGCGCAGGTGGCAGAGCCAGTAAGGGACACCAGACACAAATATTCTTCGGAAGGCATTGCACCCCATTTATTACATCATCAACAAATGCAACAAAGCCATACATGGATTCCATCTTCCAACTGTTACGTCATCAATTACGTGATCATTATGTCATAATTATATCATCAGTTACATCATCGTTAAGTACTTCAGCATGGGGGAGTGGCAGTGGTCATCACCCCCCACACTCTTGGACCAGGCTGGGGGAAATATGTGACCACGCTAAACCGGCCAGACTCACTCGCCCCTTGCATTGACCAGTGAGGACTGCTCTTTGTGGCCCTGGCATGACACCTTACCGTTCCGCGTCAAACCTAAGACCATAATATAAGTCAGCAATAAATCCTTGTTTCAGTGACCCAAATGGTTGAGTCCGTAGCTCAATTCAATGCACTGTTCCCCAACCTACCACCACAGGGTCACTGATCTGCTGGCCAGGGGCACTCACCCCTTTCCTGAACAGTACTTATACTAGTCTCTCGAGACCGACTATGGCCAGACGCCATGAGCTCAAACCCATTGCACCCTGATCACCACATGAACCACATCATCTGATCCCTGATACACCCCCACCAATTTGCACCCATCCACCCGGAATTCTTAGATTCTTCCTTCGGATTTGGATGAACACCATACTCCTCTTCATCCTTTGTGCTGCCCAAAGATATTAATTAGCTTTGGAGCCCTTTGGGTAACACACATACAGTGGATGGGTTGAAGAATAACTCTGACACCAAATAATCAAATCAATTTAGGAAGATGGGAAAGTATTTCTGCTTTAATATCAGATATCTAAAACAGGGAGTTACAACTGACATCAACAGACGTCGCACATGTTTTCTCAGTTGATTTCACAAAAATCACATAATTATACTAAAAAGTTGTCATAAGTGATGTCATTCTATGTGGCAAATAAGAAAAACCTACGAGGAGTTGTGATAGGCTCAAGGGGAACATCTAAGTATACTTTCTATAAGGGCTGAGATTGAGATTGGCTATCTACTATCATGTGGACAACTGGTGCCCTCCTCTAGTGCAAGTCATCTTCAACACTATTAAGTACACGATATATTATTGGTTCTCAAGCTATAAGCCCCTTCATTATATTGCTCTCTGCAATTGGTTGGAATGCTCGTGCCAGTCTGGATCATTCAGTTCATTTAGCAGCATGTAAGCTCATACACAAGTGCTAGGAGGTGGACATGACTTTGCCTCCCCACTCAATTAGTCCAACATCTCTCATCACCCTTGCCTTCTGCCATGAAGATTGTCTTTGAACTTGGCCTTGCATCGTATTCTCCTCTCTGGAAATATAAGGGAGTGTGAGCATGTGCTATCATAGTTCTGGAAGGGCATGCCCAACTCTATTTCCCATCCATGGCTCACATGACAAGAGACTACGATTCAAACCGTGTTGCTGCTTTTAATTGTCTTAAATGAATAAAACCTGGCATGCATGGTGTTCTTTCTTTGCACCTTAACAAGAAATGATTCTGCTTCTCATGTTCACTGCCTTGAGAATAGATAACCAGCCTTGTCTTGCTTCAACTTTGATACCGGGCCAGACAGCTTCACCATTCGAGTCTGCGATCTCAGCTATTCTTCACTGCAAAACAGCTCTCGATCCTTCTTTCTCTGTGGGTTTGAGCTTATTTATTCATGACACCGATGTCCAGCTTCTATACAATGGCGGCTCCGCCTGCAATCTATTCACTACGTATAGCCAACTTCTAAGGTCATTTAGTCTACTTGCGCTGCGGCATCTGTACAATTATTAAACGGCTTGCATTTTCTGCGGTGCTTTTCACACATGCACTCTTTTCTTTGCATATGAAAGTTTACTTGATTCTTTGTTTCGTCATCAGTTTAGATAAGGTCCATACATTCTCTTCAGCCAGTCTTCATAGTGCATCACTCTCGTCTCTTGTGACATCACTAATTCCTCTTTCGCTCTTTCTCATAATCATTCATGGAGTTCCTCCCTCAGATTGTTGTCTCCTCGAGAATACATTTGATAGGTCTTTCTCAAAGGATATCTTCTTTTGAATATTCTCCACAGAATGGTCACAACTGACGTTGGCAAGCATGGCACAATCTCAGGCTCCCAACATACCGGAATGAGTGGGGAGGGACTTCCTGCAGAGGCATTCAGCTGCTCCTCTACACTCCCTCCCCGGTCGATTCATCGACCACACGTTCACCGGTCTCCAAATCTTGATATTTTCTCTTAAAGAAGTGCTTCTTTGGAATCCAGATCTCCATCACTTCCTTCAGCGAACCATCTGATT
Organism: Ambystoma mexicanum; assembly: GCF_040938575.1. Classification (NCBI taxonomy): domain Eukaryota; kingdom Metazoa; phylum Chordata; class Amphibia; order Caudata; family Ambystomatidae; genus Ambystoma; species Ambystoma mexicanum. The sequence goes on along the minus strand of NC_090934.1, from coordinate 1,202,833,059 downwards.
TCATATGTTCATCCACACTCCAGTTCATGTAACTGCATTGTCCATTCGGATTATAATAGACACATCATCCCACGTACTTCTTGTGATTCTTTCGATATAGGAACTTTGCTCCCTCAGGTGCTACGATGCTGGCCTCTATGTATTCTCTGACTTCATCAGTCAACTCCTTGGGTCCAAACCCTGATTCGACATCAATCATGATCTTCATTCCTACTGAACTTCTTTGCTGTCTTCTTACACTGGGCAATTATTATCTTGATTATGCAGAATCCAAACATCACCATCACTAATATGAAGATGTTATCCATCCACTGTGGAATCCATGAGAACATAGATGCAAACCAACTGTCATCTGTAATGTCATCCTGAGAAAGTATGAATTTGCAACATGATGCCCTGAGTTTGGTGCAAACTCCTTCTTCCATTGCTGTGATCACATCAAGGACATATCCGTTCTGTAGGGTCATCAATCGTATGGCCGTCAGCTCTTCTTTGACAGCATTGAATCCTTTTATGGTAGTGTTGATTGTCTGCAGGAGTTCCCATCTGGTAATCTACAACCATTCTAGCTGCATGACTAACATCATACATACAGGATACTAAGCATGTGATTCAGCAACTGGAACTAGTGCAATGGGAAGCTCACTATTGATTAGTCACACTGGATGTTTCCACCATTTACATAACAAAGAAATACAGCCTATTATTTTCTAAAAAACCAGATCTGTGTCCTTTCACCAGCAAAATCTAATGATTACAGAAATGCTAAACTTTACCCTGCAGAATAACATCTTCATTTTTAATCAACAACTATATTGTCAACAACAGGGTACAGCCATGGGAGCTAAATCCATACCCACATATGCAAATTTATACATGGGTCACTACGAGATTGAACATGCCTGGAAACATCCCACATTTACATAAGGAAACAATATAATATACTAGGGACGGTACATTAACAATATACTGATAATCTGGAATGGCAGCCAATAACAACTTAGTGACTACAAATATCTCAATGAAAATGAATACAATCTAAAATTCACTCCACAGGAAAGTATTACAGCAATAGACTTTTAGGAACTTTACATGTACATTGCAAACAATACTATTCACACAACACTCTTTGTAAAACCTACAGCTATAAATAGTATTATCCATGCAACCATCCAAACCATGTGATTTCAAATATCCCATATGGAGAATTCCTAAGAGTCAAAAGAAATTGTACCACCAACTCTGAATTTGAGAAACATGTGAAAAACTCTGCTCATAAATTTAGACTAAGAGGATACAATCAAAAACATCTTACCAAAATCTATCACAAAACCAAGCAACGGTCAAGAGAGGATCTATTCATTAATAAATCGTAATCCAATGTATCAGCAGAACCAAATAAAGTCAGGTTCATAACTACCTACAGTAAGAATATGCAAACTATTTGAAAAATGCTGTCAGAAGATTTTACAATTGGATGCAGTTCTAATGACTAATTGGGACAGCACACCCTGTTTCACCTTCCGCATAGCCAAAGATTTGAAAGAAATGTTGAGCCTGTCACACTTCTCAGCTAAAATCCGAGATACAGGTCTTCCACAAATGTGGTCAAATCAACCACTACAAAGAAACTACAAGTGTGGTAACTGCCAGGTATGCTAGTTCTCAGAAAATGGAAAGATCAACATTTAGATGCCAAATGGCACAACCAGAACAATTAGTGTGAAGCAGAAGACTAGATATCAAACCTAGCCACACAGTCACTCTCCGTTGAGCCCAACATGGGTAGTGCAGTTATCGAAAAGAGTTCTTCAAATAGTGGATGCTCTATTTCTGAGTCAAATACTTTTGAATTTCAAAAAAGTTCCAAAGAAAATAAGAGTCGAAGTTGAATCTCAAAAGAATGATTGTTTATCAAAAAAAGTTTCAAAATACAATCACTAATACATTCTTAGTGAGGACGCAGCTAACACATCTCATATTCAGAGCAGACTTAATGTGCCAATGCATTTCGGAGTATTTCTCCTTTGTCAGGGCAAGTCTGTGATTTAACAGTACAATATGGAGCATAACAGCAAATCAGATTGCAACATAGTACTGTCATAAAATTAAAAATGGTCACATACCAAAATGTGGGTAAATTCAAGTGAAGATGAGGTGCCGGAAAAGAGAAAAAGAAATACAACTTTTGTGATAAACAGTCATATATATGCATAAGTGAGAAATAGGTACGAAGTAGGTTTACCTCTCGAGTTGTGTTAAGCCTACGGGCTAGAGGATACTGTGTAAATGACAGGCGTGTGATTGTTAATGGCGTTCGGGAGGAACACCAGACTCAAAGCAGGACGCAACAATCGTGACGTTATGTGAATGAATATAAATATAGGGCCAGAGTTAATGTAGGGTATGGATGCCAGATGCTGGGTTCCTGATTATAGATTGAATCTTTTGCGGGCATACCTGCAGTGTTTGTGGTCTTCAGACAAGGAGCCGTGGCAGACGCGGAGACGCAGCCACGCATCGCCGAGTAAAGCCGTTGCTAGGATAACAGTACATTAGTTACTTCGTGACCGCATTGTGTCCAATAAATGGCGCGATGCGGAAGGTTAATGACCAGCTGCTGCAAGTGCGATCATTTGGCAATAAATGATAAAAATTAAGTATTTAGATAGTTCCACGTAGGTCACTGGAGAATTCTAATGGGTCCAAAAATAAAAACAGAAATCAAGTCCAAGCATGGACATAGAAAAAATACTAGTCAAACATAAAACACATGTGATAAAGTATGTGCATGGTAATACATAAACAGGACACTGACTAACAAGTAATAGTGTGTTGATACTAAGGAACATGCACCCATGTTGCGAATGGTGACACCCATGGGTGACACCTCAGGTCCCAGACAGTCTGTCCGGGATTGGCAACTCGGGTACAGAGGTGTAGGTACGCAGGTGGATGGGAGTACATTCAGGTACCAAGGCATAATGTTGTGTTCATATGTTACAAGATGGAATAACTTCTTGAGTTTGCATTAACAATCATAAGAATCAAAGCATAAAATACATAAGGGAGTACATTGGATTTAAATATAACAATGGTAGTTGATCTCTTCCTAGATACCGCACGTAGCTAGACTCCCAATCTTTCAATCCAAAATGTTTCTCTTCTATTGAGACGCAGGCCCAAATCTTCACGTGGGTTGACACTGCTTAACACTTCCAGGTTCAAAAACCTAATTTGTGTTAAATTGTGGCGTTCCCCAATCCAATGGTGAGCCACTGCTGAATTAAGGTTTGCATTGCGAATGCAGGAGCGATGCTCATTCCGTCGAGTTTTTGCTGCTCTTGTGGTTTGACCTACATAATATTTCCCACAGGGACACTTGATCCCATATATAATGTGCGCACTGTCTCAGGTGCCAAAAGTTTTGAGAAAAATCTTTTTGCCTGTGCGGGGGTGGTGTATGATGTTGCCTTTTATTACCAGATTACAGTTGGTGCAGTGAAGACAGGAGTATGTCCCTGTTCTTTTTTTGATGGGTTCGTTCGTGGGAGGTCTTGTGCGCACCAATTCATCTTGCAAGTTCCTACTTCTCTGGTAGGCAAATACCGGAAGTTGGACAAATAGGTTCTGTACTCTTACATCAGTCTTAATGATGCTCCGATGTTTTTTGATGGTGTTTTTAATCTTGTTGCTCTGAACAGAAAATCTAGAGACATATACTGGAGATTTGAATTCTCTCTTGGTTTTGGTAGTGCAGGATAGTAAGGTGTCTCGGTCAAGAGCATTAACTCCCTGGGATGCTGAGTCTAGTTCTTCCTTCTTGTAGCCTCGTGCCAAAAATGTGTCTTTCATTTCTAATTGTTGAGCTAAAGAGTCCTCAGGATCACTAGCAATCTTTTTGACGCGTAATAATTGGCTGTATGGTAAGTTCTTGAGTAAACTGGGTTGATGGAAGCTCAACCGGTGTAGCAAATTATTGCGATCAGTGGTTTCACGGAACAGGGTGGTGCTGTAGCTGGTGTTCTTCTTCATCTCTATTTGAACATCAAGGAACGTGATCCTATCATTGGATATTTCACTGGTAAATTGAATACGTTAGTCAATGTTGTTGAGGTATTCAAAGAAGGTACTGAATGTATCTTCATTGCCCATCCAAATTCCAAAAATGTCATCAATGTAGCGTGGCCACAGGTGAATACTTTTATTCCATTCTTGGTGTTGAGTATGTGATTCATTTCAAATTTGTGCATGAAACAATTTGCATACAAAGGTGCCATGGTGGCACCCATCGATGTTCCAGAGGTTTGCAGAAAGAACTGATTGAGATACTGAAAATATGAATTCTCTGTGATGAATTGAAGAAGAGTCAATATGAATTCTTTTTGTGCTCGGACCACAGGTGTTTGTAGTAGTAATCATTCGACAGATATGATGCCGAGGTCATGGGGTATGGATGTGTAAAAGCTTTTGACATCAATGGTAAACATCAGGTGGTCTTGTTGAAAAGTTGTGGTATTGAGCTTCTGTAGAAAATGTGTAGTGTCTCTGATGTAGGTCGGGGTGTTCTCTATTAACGGTTGGAGAAAGAAATCAATATACACTCCTAATGGTTGATTGATGCTATTCAAACCTGCAACTATTGGTCTTCCCGGCGGTTTAGTCAGATCTTTGTGAATTTTAGGTAATGTGTACAAGTTTGGAATTCTGGGATGTTTATTGTTCAAGAATTTGTGAGTATGTTCATTGATGCAGTCGAGTTCCATGGCTTTGTTTAATAGTGTCTCAAGATTCTGTTTAATGGACATGGTGGGATCATGGAACAAGGGTGCATAAATGGTTTTATCTTGTAATTTCCTTGTGCATTCTGCATCATAGTAGGTAGCGTTCATGATGACCAGAGTGCCTCCTTTGTCAGCCGGTCGTATAGTTTTGCTCTTGTCACTATAAAGATCCCTAATGGTTTTCATCTCATGGGGTTTAAGATTCTTATGTGGTGGAATTTTATAACTGATACGTTCGAGGTCTCTGGTGACAAGTTTTTGAAAGATCTCGATCGATGTTACTGAGATCGGTGGTATGAATAAACTCTTGGCTCTGAACTCTTGGAAATCAGGGGCTTTTGTAGCACTCTCATGAGTTTCCAACTCTTCGAAGAAGACCTTGAGTTTCAGTTTACGTACAAACTTGTACAGTTCGATCTTGGTGTCAAATAATGTTGTGCTATGTGTCGGCACAAAACTTAAACCCTTTCGTAGTGTGTTCTCTTCGGTCTTGCTCAATGTTTTATGGGATATGTTAATGACTAAGTTTTCCTTAGTTGCAGTCTTTTTTGGGGCTTGTTTCTGGGATTTCCTCCTCCCTCTGCGGGTTCTTTTGGGTGGTGCCTAAAAAAGCCGAAGTTGCAGGTGTCTGTGTGGATGGACTAGTCGTGCGGTTAGATTCACCAGGTGTCTGTTCTGTCGGGACTTCAGGGTGTCTTTGTGCCTCTGAATAAGAGCTGGATGTATTGTCAGATGGATATTCATAGAGTTTTTTGGGTACTGTTGGTCCGTATTTATCCATCCACGTGTATACCTCTTTGTTGATGTAGTCATAGGTATCAGGTTTGAATTTTTTACCTTTCTTTTGTTCTAACTCGGTCTTATAGTCTTCGAGTTTAGTGTTAATATCTGCTAAAATTATGTCATATTCTTCTTTCCCCAACAAGCCAACAAGTTCTTTTTTGATATCTTGGATTTCAGTGTTGAAAGAGATCAAATTTTTAGACAGCTCCTGGATGGTTAATAAGATCAGGTCTAAAGAACATTTATTCAAAATGGCTTCCCACTTGCGTACAAACTCTTTACTTTCCTTACAAAGGGGAGGACGGAGTTGAATGCGCAAACCTCTTGGGATACATTGTTTTTTAAAATAGCGACCCAATGTGATTGCGCGAATTTTCCTATTGATCTCCTTGCTTATTAAGTATTCTAGCTGTTTGATTTGTTTAGCCGGATCTTTAGTTGTGGTTGCATGTGTGCCAATAGATGTTTCGCTGATCAGTTTGAGAATAGAAGTCGCCTCCTCTGTTGAAAACCCTAGGGTTTCTGCACATTTAGATGAAAGACCTTTCGATGTCTTCAAAGGACATGTCGATGATAAGACTGTAAAAACGTTTTTAAGAAATGTGTGCCGCCACTTGCATGTGTCTCGCAAAAAAGGGGGAGAGAAAGAACCAAAAGAAAATAAGTGGGCACCACTGAGTAAATTATCTTCAGGTATAGTAGTTCATATCGTCAAAATCTCAAATAAGGATGTGGATTGAAAAATTGGGAAAAGTTTACAGGAGCTGGCTGTGATGAGTCTGGAGGCACCCTGACTCGAAAAACATGTGAAGCAGAAGACTAGATATCAAACCTAGCCACACAGTCGCTCTCCGATGAGCCCAACATGGGTAGTGCAGTTATCGAAAAGAGTTCTTCAAAATATTCGATACTCTATTTCTGAGTCAAATACTTTTGAATTTCAAAAAAGTTCCAAAGAAAATAAGAGTCAAAGTTGAATCTCAAAAGAATGATTGTTTATCAAAAAAAGTTTCAAAATACAATCGCTAATACATTCTTAGTGAGGACGCGGCTAACACATCTCGTATTCAGAGCAGACTTAATGTGCCAATGCATTTCGGAGTATTTCTTTTTTGTCAGGGCAAGTCTGTGATTTAACAGTACAATATGGAGCATAATGGCAAAACAGATTGCAACATAGTATTGTCATAAAATTAAAAATGGTCACATACTGAAACGTGGGTAAATTCAGGTGAAGATGAGGTACCGGAAAAGAGAAAAAGAAATACAACATGTGATAAACAGCCATATATATGCATAAGTGAGAAATGAGTATGAAGTAGGTTTACCTCTCGAGTTGTGTTAAGCCTACGGGCTAGAGGATATTGTGTAAATGACAGGCGTGTGATTGTCAATGGCTTTTGGGAGGAAGACCAGACCCAAAGCAGGATGCAACAATCGTGAAGTTCTGTAAATGAATATAAATATAGGGCCAGAGTTAATGTAGGGTATGGATGCCAGATGCTGGGTTCCTAATTAAAGATAGAATCTTTTGCGGGCATACCTACAGTGTTTGTGGTCTTCAGACAAGGAGCCGCGGCAGAAGCAGAGACGCAGCCACGCATCGCTAAGTAAAACCGTTGCTAGGGTAATGGTACATTAGTTACTTTGTGACCGCATCGCGTCCATTGAATGGTGCGATGCAGAAGGTTCATGAATAGCCGCTGCAAGTGCGATCATTTGGCAATAAATGATAAAATTAAGTATTTAGATAGTTCCACGTAGGTCACTGGAGAATTCTAATGGGTCCAAAAAAGAAAACAGAAATCGAGTCCAAGCATGGACATAGAAAAAATACTAGTCAAACCTAAAACACATGTGATAAACGTATGTGCATGGTAATACATAAACTGGACACTGACTAACAAGTAATAGTGTTTTGATACTAAGGAACATGCACCCGTGTTGCGGATGGTGACACCCATGGGTGACACCTCGAGTCCCAGACAGTCAATCCGGGATTGACGACTCGGGTACAGAGGTGTAGGTATGCAGTTGGACGGGACCAGAACAATTAAACACTTAATAAATTGCAACCCCAAATATGTAAGATACAGGATCCAATGTATTTGTAACAAAAAGTACATTGGCAGCACAATTCGGCTTTTAAAGAGCAGAATAGGCGAACATTTGAGATCAATCAAAAATAAGGACCTTCGATCCCCCTTGGCTTTTCAATTTCAAGAACATCACAAAGTGGAATTAATGCACAACATACGATTCTTTGGACTAGAGAAAAAGTACATGCCCCCCAGAGGAGGAAACAAAGACAAAATTCTCAGATGCAGAGAAGCATCATAGATTTGCCTAATGGATACTTGTCACACAGGTTTAAACATAGATATGGAGATGCACCATTTTCTCTGATATTTTCTTCTATTTTTTCCGAAACATTTGTATCAGTCCTTTTTTGTACTTTATAACAAAATTGTTGTTTATTTCATTTTTGCTTTAGCTCACCATGTTCAGCCTTTTACCTCTTCTTTTTCAATAGTGTCCTTTTGAGTAGGTATGTTTCATAAAGATTTAGCTACATTATGTCAAAAGAGTGTAAGTAAATCATAAAAAAGCTTATTTGAGCTTAGGCAGTTAAATACATAAAAGTTGCACAATATATGTTTCAGGTTTTAACTTCTAAAAGTATCATTGGTTTAGAACGCACATAATATTTAATAAAGTAGCAAGCGTTCGGCTCACATTTAGAAGCAGAGCAATACTAATTCATATCCCAGTATGTAATGGAGTACATGGAATCAAGTGAGGTTATAGGATAGATCTATAGTGTATCCCAATGCAAAATGGAGGATAAGCAATGACGCGGTCATGCACCACATACGTGACTGCATCACGTCAATATTTAACACAGCCATTTCAAATTTCCTGTGGCAATCGAACCGCGAGGAAACTAGCGTCTTTTCGGGAAACGGCTCCCTATGAATATATGTCAATTGCAAATCGCATGAGTTCTACCCACTCTTTTACAATATACAGCTACCATTTGTCACAGAAAATAAAATTTACAGAATTAATCAGTAATCGTATAATACAGGCGGAAACGAATATCTACTACCAAGCTAACCAATCAAGAGGTCAGAAAGAGAGGGATCAGTGTTTGATACAATTTATCAAGAGTGTAAGAATTACTACTCACAGTGAGTAAAAAACAATTTTACTTAAACAAGATTCATGTTTACCCTGAAACCACCATGTATTAGTTAAATTTACACACAGATTTTTGTATTTGTTTTGTTCTACGCCATTTAAACTAGAACCCAATTTTGAACTCTCCTGATGAACCATCTGAATATAAAAATGGAGAAACATGTGCCAATGGGATTCAACAAGAATCACTAGAGGAATTATTGGGTTAACTTATGTAAGTAACAGCGAGACACCATATATCAAAGTATCATACAATTTGCAGTATTGAGAAATTTGCAACTATAACTACATAATAAATTCATTGATTTTGGTGCAACAAAACGGATCCTTCATTCCTTATCTTCAACCATTTGGCATTAGCCATCGTCTGGACCCCAGGCATGAAGATAGTCATGAATATTGAAGCATTCTTGCTGAACAGAATATGCTAATATGGAATGGCCTCATATGGGTCTATTGATTTGGCTGAGAAGTAGTTCTCCCTTCTAGTTCAAATTTGAAATTCAAGTGATCTTCTACTTCTCAAATGGGCATCTGCTTTTGGATATTCTCCAATTTTTAGGTCACTCCAAGGAATCTATAATTCTGGAACATGAATTAGCACCAAGGAACACATTCCTCCCCAATCCTTGGGCAGCTTCATGTAGGCCCACAAGCCCAATATTGATCCATCAGGACGCCTGTCCCTGCTCCCATTCTGGAAACATCAACTGTAGTTTTGCAGCTTATGTTATCTCCCACATGATTCTTTCCTGCTTCCCATCCCTTCTTAGATTTAACTTGTCTTGGTCCAACATCCAGGTGATCCAGCTATCTCTGTTATATCCAGGCATTCCATTCTTTTCAGGTCGTTTATGACAATTTCCTCCTGTCCTCCAGCAGGATACACAAGCATCTTGCTCTCCCACCCAGGTTGTTTGTCCATGTGTGAAGTCTTGATATAATCATCCTGGAAGGGAAACGACCATTTGGATCTCCATAGCAAAGTGGCCCAACTTCCTTTGAATTGTCCTATGGTCATGCATGCGTCAAGATGAACAAGGCCTCTGGCATCGTGTTCTGGAACTTCTCTAGAAATGAAAGTTTGTGGAGCATTCATGGCATAGGGTATGAGAGCGCAGATGTAGCAACTCTTCTTACATGTTCTTTCCCCCACACTTTGCATGTGCTGATACCACATGTTATTAACCACGTATGCTGCATTATCTAGATAAGTATTTATCCCCTCGATATTTTCTTCTACACTTCTCTTATGCTTCCCAAACATATGGGTTTCGTAAACAGGAAACACCTCCAAAGCAGCTCTCACATTGGGGGACACTAGGAGAGTTTCTATCTTACTGGGAGCAGGCAAATCATCAGCAGTTCCCATAGTTGAGGGAACCAAAATGGCTTCTGCCTCAGCAGAAGGACTAATGTAATAGAGACTGTGAAAAATGAGAAATAAAAAAACAAAGAGAGTGGAGGAACACATTATGCACCAAACATAAGTAACCACCTCTTGTGACATTTTGTAACTTGTTGTTCATCCTCTAGAACTGTGTCAGCTTCCAAATTTCCCATTTTAATACACTTTACCAAATTGATTTACACCTACAGTTGCAGTATCTGTTCAATGATTACAATTAACAGCCTTCTAATCACAGGGCGATTTTTAGGATCCTGTAAACAAAATGCAAACATCAATGTCTCTTCTGACAAGAGCAGGATAAGCTTGAAGTATAAACACAAAAACAGTAAGCACAAGCCTATGCACATCACAGTCTGTGAGGACCATAGAGGTTAATTATTTAGAACAAATAGGCACCAAGAACTTAATCTGGATAGTAAGCTTGTTTACAATTCTTAATTAAAAACTGTCATTTAGGCATAATTTTGATACATCAACAGGTTTTTAAAGTTCATTTTTTCAAAATGTCCTAAGATTCTCAGCAAGGGTTTGCACTCCTGCTAAAATATCTATATCAGTGTCCGTTAGAAGCTTAGTCCAAATGCAAAATTTGAATCATCAGTCAATCACCTTATTGTCCTTCTTCTTTGTCATTGCTTGAGTCTGCACATGCTGACATTTTTCTGCTTATCTTGCTTCTGGATTGGCAACGGTGGGAGGTCTTGTCTTTGTATAATTTCACATTACCTAAGTGCAGCTAAGCTCACCTTCCTTGTACCTTAACAGAAGATGGGGTTATATTTTCAAAGCAAAAGGGGTCATAAAAGTGTGGTTCATGCCACTTTCTGCTATGGTTCTTTATGAGGACTGAGTCACCAACAAATAACTTGGGTGCCGATATATGTTCGGATGATCTGGTTGCTGAATTGTCTTCATCTGTGTTCTGAGACTGATGCCCATGACGCTTGACTTGATCTGAAATTAGAGAGATGCTGGACGTCATACATGTCAAATAGTAATTTAATTAAACACCTAACATTTTAGCTGTACTCTGGGTATCACTTCTACTCGTAGATGGAGGTGTAAGAGGTGTTCTCATTCGCTGTCTTGTCACTAGTTTGTGGGGGGTGAGGTGATGGTCTAAACCAGGCTGATTCCGAAGGGCATATAATGCTAAGGGTAGGCAATATAGCCATCCCTTCTTCAGGGTCAATTTTATCTTGCCAATCCTTTCCTTAAGGATGCTGTTAAGTCTCTCAAATAACTTGTTTGTTTGTGGGTGATACGCAGAAGAAAACTTGTGTTTTATATTTAATAGGAGCCCTATCTGTCAAACACCTCATTAACAAAATGTGGCACATTATCGGCACACCCCATGTTGGAAAGACTTTGCGTACTAAAAACGTCACTGCAAAAGTGGCATGAGCGTGTGTACATGGACCTGCCTCGATCCACCTGGAGAAGGGACACACCACCACTATCAGATACCTGTATCCATTACATACTTGCGGCATACCAACATAATCAATTTGTAAATGCTGAAACGGACCATTTGGTCAGGGTATTACCCCTCTAATCATTCTCAGTGTATGCCCAGCAGTAAACTTTTGACACACAATGCAATTCACTATGAAGAATGCAACGTGCTCTAAAGATTCGGAATGAACCAGTCTTCCACAATCGTAGCAGCAAGACTCTCCCTAGTTAAATGCACTGGGTAATGCAGCAGTTCAAGCGCAATCTTTAAAAATGCTACTGGCATCACTGGCTTTCCAGTGTTATCTTGTCACCATAATACTTTGGGGGGGTAAAGAACACCCCCTTTGCTTCCATGAACCCTGCTCTTCCTGCAGTGTGCTTCCTTGAATCTCCATTGAGTCATTGGTAATGTATTAAACCCTTCTTGCACTATGATGGTCATGACTACTTTTTCCTTAACATTCAGAGGATCGAAACTCGAAATATCTGGAGAATATGCCATCCTTTTGTCTTCTACGTCTGCGGCTTCGTTACTGCAAGAGACAAAATCTGTTCGCTTAGTGTAAGCTGCAGACTTAATGATACGATTTGATATGGCATCTGTAAGGTGCCTAAACACAAGTGTTTCAATGATCGACAAGGCAAGAAAGGGGGAACAGAGGGAGGACAGAGACAACGATCTTACTAGGCCAAGTGCCATTGAGATTGTGCAAGTGCAGGGGAGAGGGGAGGGTAAAGGGCCAGAGGAAAGGGGAGGGGGCAGTGCTGTACATGGGAACAAAACAATAACAAGAAGTATGGCCAGCATGTGGCAGGTGCAATTGTAAGTGCAGACAGCAGGTGTCCAAAAATGCAGGTAGGGGGGACTGTAGGGTTACAGATACAGACCCAAGTGCAAGGTTTGCTGCCAGGCAGTGCAGGTGTGCAACTGGGCGTGCAAGGACCTGTTCCTGAAATCAGAGGGTAGTCAGGTGACCAGTGCAGTATCAGACAGGATATCATCCTTAACGACCGTTATGCCCACTGGGAGTTGTAGTGCCCCTTTAAGTGCCAAGGACGAGTATACTCATCTGTTTTACATAGGCTTCAATAATAGCTTGGCATTTAAGCCTGTCCAATAGGGATGCATGATGCACTAGAATGCCATCCACAAGGAGGTAGCGCTTCCTTTACCAATGTGCTAGCCCTGCGTGTACGGTTGATGTCACATGTGCATAGTCACTGTACACCGTCACTTCCTGCCCTTCTTGTTTCTCGACCACGACAATGAGCGCTACCACTTCTGCTGCTTGTGCTGAAATGTGAGACAGTAGGCTTGCACTTGATACAACTTCAAATTCCCCATTTAACTTGTGCCTCACTAGTGCTGCACCTGAATGCCTTTCCCCACTAGTTTGCTTAATTTTCGAAGAACCATCAATAAAGAGAATTTCCCCTCCTGCTAAAGCATTTTCTTTCACACAGGCTATGGCATCATAAAATTCAACATAATTAGCACAATCATGAACATGACCATCATCAGCTATTGGATCAGCTATAAACGTGGCAGGATTCACTGTTTTGCATCTTACAATTTTAATCGCTGGATTCAAAATCATTACCTCATAGCCTGTTGCTCTTTGGGATGTCAATGTACATTTGGGTTTCTCTAAATAGAAAACAGAGCATGCTCCACGAAGAGTGTCATAGAGCAGCCCATCACAATACTTGTAGACTTCTCAATTGCGAACGCAGCGGCGACCAATGACTGTTCCCAAGTTAAGTGTCCTCTCATAACTGGGTCTAAAATCCCACTGTAATGCACTAGAGGTTTGCACCCCAATGCACTTCTCTGTGTGAGTACTGCTGTTGTAACTGTCCCATTGGTGTGTGAAAATAAATAAAATTACTCAGCATAATTGGGCATTCCCGAAACAGGGGCCGTACAAATTACTTTTTCAACTCCTCAAACCCTTCCTCCATTTCTTCAGTCCATTCTATTTTTACTTTATCCACTTGTGCTTTCTTTAAAGCTTGAAAAAGGGGTCTCATGTACGAACTGTAATCAAACACCAAGGCTCTAACATAGTTGCATAATCCCAGAAATTGTTGCATTTGTTTCACTGTGTTTGGCTTTGCGGTCTTCATAATCGCCTCAGCTGTTTTAGGTGTCACCTTCTTTCCCTCATGTGAAATTTACTGCTCTATGTATAACACCTCTTCTTGGCAGTATTGTAGCTTCTTTTGTCTACTTTGTACTCCTTCTCAGGTAGAATAGTCATCAACTATATTGAATCTTGCCTGTCTCATCTTATGTGGTGCTACAAATTAAAATGTTATCTTTGTACTGTATCACTGAACTCTTAAGGTCAATATTGCCTAAATTCATCTGCAGGATGCTGTTAAAGGTCATTTGAGACTCACAGTAACCCTGGGGCAAACAAGTATTTTTCAGTCGAGTTTGGAAAAACGTAAAGGAGGTAAAATCTTGTGAGTCATTGTCCAACAGGATCGAGAAAAATGCATTTTTCAAATCGATCAATGTGAAATATTGAGCTTCCACTGGGATACTGCATAGTATCGTCGCCGGGTTGGGAACTAAAGGAAACTCTGCTTCTACAATCTGGTTAATTGATCTCATATCTTGTATAAATCTCCACAACCCTTCTTTTGATTTTTTGATCGGATACACTGCAGCATTACACAAGGATTCTGACGGCACAAGAAGGCCCTGTTTCATCAGTGCTGAAATGGTCTTAAATATACCCTCATCAGCCTCTCGAGACATGGGGAACTGTCTTGCTCGAGGTAAAATTGCCCCTGGCTTCAGTTTTATTTTGGCTTCCCCTATTCCTTTCAACAGACCCACATCATAAGGGCCTGTAGTCCAAAGGACACTTGACACATTTTCCAGGTCTTCCTGAAAATATGCTGGACGCTGCCATATTATCGCCATTCGCTGTGGGATTTCCCTCTTATCTATTTTTATCCAGTATGTGATGCTCATAAAAACAGCACTTAATCCTCTGTTTGGTCCTCCCTAAACAGGTCATCATCAGTGATGTCATTAAATCTATACCCTTCTTCGAGAGCTATTACTGTTCTGCATGGTCTGCCCTCATCGTCCATTCCTTCAAGCATTGCCATTTCCCTTCATAGTATGGCTGCTTCTAATTCTCTAGGTACAGTCTGTCCCTGCTCTTCTAGGTATCTGTGGTCTAAATAAAAAAACAACAGGTATTCTCACATTTTTTCCCACTAAGCCAGGTAGCCATGTCAGTAGAATGCTCACCCCATACAAGAAAACCTCTGGCTCTACTGAAACGCCTCACAGAGCTACTTGCCCTGTGAACGCCAGTATAAATTTGTCCACGTTTAAGTAGTGTGTTCCTGGAGTGGAACACACAATCCCTTGATCAGTGAATGAAATCTTCATGTTATGTTTTGTCATCAAATCGCTTCTCAAGATGTTAACCGGTGTCTGTCGTGAATATAAAAAAGGAACAGACATGTCATACTCCTATAGAGACTGGTAATTCATCAGTAAAAGGAACTCGACTTGTGTCTCCAGAGAACCCTTGAGCATTCATGGAAATTCCTAACATAAGATATTTTGCCTTCCGCATACACGAACGAGTAGCCCCCAGTGTCTACTAGAAAAGAAAAGGATTTGCCTCCTAGCATCACATCAACCCTTGGTTCCTCTTGGCGGTCTGGTGTCACAGATAGTACTGAACAAATCAAGTTACCCTGTGAGCTGTCCTATTGTGGGAATAGGCACATTATGGTTACTGTTAAAGGATTCCCTCCTACCACAGTGGCAACTCCTATTCTGGGTGTCAACAATTGTCCTTTGTTTGCATATTGCTGTGTCTGCATGGGGGCTTGTTGTGACTGCCCTTGCGGTGGATTTATTTGCACATGCTCTGGTTGCTGTACCTGCTGTACTCGCAGCGCTTGTGTCTGAAACAATGTCTGATCTTGGGCATACCCTTCCCTAGTTTGTGTACTATATGGAGAAGGATACACTGTCCCTCCTCTTGAAAATGTGTCATTCAGTATGTTCCCTTGAATCCCACATACCCATATAATGTGCCCTGTCATACCACAAGTCCAGCATACTCGGGGTGCTCATCTAACAAGTCCTCAATGGTTAAATCCTCGCTGTATATTCTGATTCTCATTCTGTACATTCTGAAACTCACCTTGGTTATTTTGGAATCCACCCCTTTCTCCTCTATAGCCCATACCTCTGCCTCATGGCACAGACCCACACCCACCTTGGTCCATCAGGTGTTGATTACTCACCTGTGATGCACCTACTGCTTGCTGCATTCCTGATCCTTCATCACTCATCAATAACACCCCTTTGATGGCATACTTTGACAATTTCTTCTGAACTAACTTGGCTTCCTCGATTTTCCTAGCCTCATCTTTCTTCTTATTTTTCTCTTGTAACAGCCGACAGTGATGCACTATTGTCAACTGTATCTCAGGCCATGGTTTTGCTTCCATTCCCACCTGTTTCTTCATCTGTCTCGGTACTGGCTCAGGCAGCCCCTGACATAAAATGTCGTAAAATAATGCCACTGTTTTTTCCACGGCTCCCGCATTTCAAGTTGCCATAGCTCTTGAACATCCTGAATATAAGCAATAGGGTCTTCATCTTCCATCATTTTACATGTCATAATTGGACCCATATCTGATGCGTCAGGATACTGCACCCTGAGAGCCCTCCAAACATCTGCTCTGCAATTATTAAACAGCGCTCCATCATGCACTGTGTTTTGTGCTGTCACACTCGAATACCCCTGCTGTTCTCCATATGCTATCAGCTCTCTCCCCAAGAATAGCTGCTGGGAGACCTTTAATGTCCCGTATGGCCAGTGTGTTTCCTCCTGTCATTGTTTCTAATTCGTATATCCATTTCCCAGCGCCGGAAGTGAAACTCTGGAGCTTGCACCTTAAATTATCCTTGTCCATCTGTGGCCATGGAATATACTCTGGTCTTGCCCCCCTTTTTCTAATAAGGAAAACTTTGTAAACCCCAACCCACAGTTGGCTCCCATCATCAGCCTATCCATGGAAGGGATGATGATCCCTGACTGCCTCCTTGATGTTAGTGATCTTAACCTGCTTACATATGATGGCGATTCTCCTTTCTCATTATATGATCGTCCTCAAGGACACTCTGGATATGCTATGGGATCTGGCCCATATCCTTAGGTTGCTCCAAATCTGATCATCTCACTTCTTTATCTATCTGTAGGCTTCCCTCAGGGGTGCACACGCTCCCTCCTTCTCTCCCAAGGAATGATTCTCTCTCCCCGTCGGACATGTTTTGTCCCCAACTAGTATGGCTATCCTCCCCTTCACCTTGTGTTCTAAGTTAAGACTGCTTAAAAACAATGCTGTATCCTCGAGACAGAATGGATTTTCCTCTTAACTTTGTACCTGAGATGCTAGGGGTGAGTCCCTCTTTCCTCGACTTCCATAGTTGCTACTTTCCTTTATTTATTGGTAGGCCTTAGCGATCCTATCTCTGATGCATCCTATATCTAAGTTTCCTTCTTCCAATGCTATCCTGGATGTCCCTGGCTTTGCTTCCTTTATCGGTAGGAACTCTTCTGTTCTGTCCCATCGTATTGCTGTGCTTGGCCCTACTGGCTAGTTACGTATGAGACTAATATCAAAATCCTGCTGCCTCCTTCCTTCTAGTTCTTCATCTAATTCCCTTAATTTTCTCACCTCCCTTCTAATTCTGTCTTCCTCCTGCCTATGTTCTTCTTGCCTTATTCCTGCTCTCCTTTCCTCTTCTTCCCTTCACCTCTGGAATCTTTTTTTTTTGTGTTTAACCCAAATTGTTTTTTTACAAAATTTAAAAATGATTTCAGCCTTGTATAAGCTACTCAGGACACCACTCTGGTTTGACGAAATTGCTTCCAAGTATCACAACTTCTAAATCACAACTTCTAAATTCCAACGCTTCGTGAGCCTTTGAAGCTTCTTGGACTTCTGAGGCGGCCTTGGGTCTTAGAGGTCAAGAGCCGAGAAGGCTATTCGCCAGTCACCATATCGGAAGTAGAGTCAGCTGCGCTGGCTCTTTTAAGGGCCAAATCCAGACATTTTGCTACCATTCTTGACCATCTGGTGGAGTCACCCGCAATCAGCCGAAACCATATGTTTTCTTCGTCTAATGTTGACGGCTGTGTAATGAGTGGCGCCAAGTATTCCTGTCTTTCCCACGTTAGAGCTGGGCACGATATGAGGAGATGGCGTACTGTCTCTACTTGATCCACAATTCTGCACAGGCGGCAGTTTGTTGCTGACGATAGCACTCCGAGTGCCAGGACTTCTCTAGTACGAAGTAAGTTTAAACGAGCACGCATGTATATTTTCCTCAGATATTTCTCTGGAAAGTTTTCAACGTACCTCAAGGGAGCCTTTAGTTGGCTGTGGCTAGGTGGAAGATGTTTTAAGGATTTATACTGTAGAATTTTGTTGTTTGTGTTTATCCAATCTTGTTGGTAGAGTTTGATCTTAACTCGTCCAGGATTGGAAATGAGCAGGTCCTCATTACAGTGGACTTCTTCCAACTTATTTTGGATTTTCTTGACCCATTCTACTAGCGGTTTACAAGATCCTTTGCTGATTTCAGCAGCCATGACCAAGAAAATTGGAAGGGCGCTTGGCATTCAAATTTTTCTATAGAGCAGTATGGCACTTTGCATTACCACCGAGGGTAGGGATGGTAGACCCAGATCACGTCGGATGGCCGGCATTGGGGCTGATTTTGGCAAGCCTAACACTGATTTCCACAGGAATCCCTCCACCTGAATCAAAAAATCCAGGGCTAGATTTAAATTGGCCGCAATTCCATAAGTTATCGTGGGACTACTTTTGATTTGTAGAACTGTAGTGCTGGCGTCCATGAAGACTTTCCGAATTTTCTATCCACTGCACGAGTTTGTGCTGTCAGATTTCTCATCTTTGACCACAGAGAGTTTTGGAGAGAAATTTCGTTAAGTGTATTATCCAACTGGACTCCTAGATATTTAAATTCTTTAACCACTTCAATTTTTGTTTTGTCCAGAAACCAGGATGGACTAGCCTGGCTCTTTTTGGGTATTTTGGAAAATGACAAAATGTTTGTCTTAGTTTTGTTGATTTGCAAATTATTGCTTTCCATGTATGTAGACAAGATTGTGAGTTGCCTCTGCAAGCCAATCGCCGCCTGATCCATCAGGATCAGATCATCTGCGTACCACAATCTGGACACTTTGAAGTTTCCAACTTTTGGCGGGAAAGATCTTACCATTTTTTCAACTTCTTGGAAATCACTGATGAAGGCAATAAACAGGGCTGGTGCCAAGGGACAGCCCTGTTTGACACCACGCTCCGTGTAACTCTGGTCTGAAAGGATCCCTTGCTGATTTAGATGCACTCGGAGCGAGGTCGATGAATGAAGTGCCATTATTGAGTCAAGAATCGGACCCGGACAATTCCAAGATGTAGCTTAGACCATAGTTTTTGATGATCCACTGAGTCAAAGGCCTGAGACAGGTCCACCATTGCCATGTGGACCTTTGGCGCTCCACTCTTCACCTTTGCTTTAATGATGTTCAAAATAAGCAGGTTTATCGATGTTCCGGCGCCCTTTTGGAAGCCAGTTTGAAAAATGTCTGCTGCCGGGGAAGTACAAGCCCAGCGTTTAAAGTGGCATAGCAACAGGGATGCAAAGATCTTTCCAATGATGTCAAGTAAAACTATAGGTCTATAGTTTACCGGGTTGTCTCTGTCCCCCTTTTTAAAGATCGGTAATAAGACTGCCTTTGTCCAATGTTTCGGAATTTGTTTAATTTTTTGGCAGTAGTTGAATAGTTTGCCGATCACTCGTGCCCAGGCTTGTGGGTATTTCTTAAGATCTAAATTAGTCAACCCATCGGGCCCCGGGGCCCTAGATGATTTTAGTTTCACAATGACTTCCAAAATATCTTCAATATGCGACAGGTGGATCCATGGAGCATTAGTCGACGAGAGTTTCGATGAAAATGAGGTGAGAGGCTGGCGGTAAAGGTCAGTAAAATGCAAAATCCACTTTTGTCCTGGCACAGAGTTTGAAAGCGAATTTGCCTTCTGTCCATTTGTACACATTAGCAGCGACCAAAAGTCTCTTGTATTTCTTGAAGCCCAGGTCTGCATCATAGTTCGGCATCGTTTTGGTACATCTTCTGCCTCTGTTGCTTGAGCCAGGATTTATAAAACTTGTGTTCAGTGTGGTACGTGGTCCAGGCTTCAGAGGATTCTGATCTCAATGCCAGTTTTTTTAGCTTGTTCACTTTTTGTCGTTTGACCGCCACTTCCGAGTTAAACGTGTGGATTTGAGTTGGCTGATTGTGGCTTTTGCCTGTGAAACTCACTTTGTGAGGGGCCAACAAAGTCACGTACTCTGGTCGAACTTCTGCAGTGTCTTTATTTGCTTGGTCAAATTTCGTGATTTATTTGTCCTTGAACGATCTAATGTTATCAAATGTCAGACGTAGTCAATTTTGCTTTAAATTTAACTCAATGTCTGGTGTATAAAAGAAATCCTTTCTCCCTTAATTTCTGTGCTTCCTCCTCTTCCCTCTTCCTTTCTCTTCTATCCCTGTCTTCTATCACTCTCTATTGTCATACTTTCTTTGTTCTTTTGCCCGTTGTTCCTTTTTCTCTTGCTCCTCTTGATTCATCTGCTCTTGTCGCTCCCTGCTCTTTCTTTTTTGCTCATCTTCTTTCAATCTCTTCTCCTGTTCTTTATTCCTTCTATATTGTTCGTTCTTATCTTCCCTTTGCCTAACTTCCTCAATGCTTTTCCCATCTAGTTTAAGTAATATTTATCCTCCCATCCATTCATTCTGCATGAGCGTTACCTTGTCAGTTTTATCCTTCTCTCTTTTCCATCTCTTGATCTCTCTTTCTATTTCCGTCGACACTTTCGACCGCTCACTCTTTTCTTCTTTATCTTGTATGATATTAAAGATCTTGGGCCTCATTACACAGTAGGTGGTAAGGGTTTACCAGTACCGGTAAGGGCACCGGTACCGGTAAACCCTTACCGCCTTACTACGAGGTCCCTTCGCGGGACCCGACCTTAACGGCTGGTTTTACCAGCCGTTAAGGAACGGGCCCGCAAAGGGACCTTGGTGCTAATTACGGTACTGCAATTTGCGGTTCTGTAATTACCTCCTTCCCCATTCCCATTGAGCCCTATGAGGGCAAAAATGGGAATGGGGAAGTGCCTTGGTGTTACAGCCCCCACTCACCTTGGAGTAGGGCAGTAATTCCGCCATCCACCAAGGCGGACACGGTAAAATACCGGCAGCAACCATGGCGCTAATAGCGCCATGGTTACCGCCTACCGTGTAATGAGGCACCTTCTCTTTTCTCTTATTCTCCTCTGGATTATCATCACTGCTATAAGCAGGCAGTTCGTATATTGGATTACTGTACCCTGCTGCCACTTTCAGTTCCTTTAAAGGGTATAACCCTATTTCTTCTGCACTAGCGCCTTTCTCTTCAGGGGAGGTAAGGGGAGTTGAAGGCTCAACACATTCCTCCTTACAATGTCTGGGCATCCACTCCTCAGGTGGCGGATCCTCTCTCTCTCTTGCTGGTACATTTTCCAGTGATCTAAAATAGCTAACCTTTTCTCTAATTTCGTCCCTGTGTACGCAGGGTGCAAGTATGTGATCATGTGTTGCAATACAGCTTTTGATAGTGATCCCCCTTGTGGCCACAGCATGAACATTTCATCTGCCGTATCTTTCACTCATTCCGCACTATAATGTTTTGAGCTTGGGCATGTGTTTTGGCAGTGTCTTGCATAAGTGCATAAGAGGAGTATCTCCCATAGTGACAAGTCTGATTGACTGTCAATACTTACCAGATCTGTTAAACAACCTTTAAATCACTTTCTTTTCAACACTTCAAAATAATAAATATGAGCGTGCACCATCAATCGCCGCTCAAGCCTCTAGTTTCTCAGTTAGCTAGCTCTACCTTTGGATTGGTACCATCCTCTTCACTAAGGTATTTACTATAGCTTCTCAATTCCTTTTCAATGATTTCACAACTTCTACTGCTTTTTAAATATTTTTACTCATCAAACAAACAGACAGACTAGTCGACTTTACACATTTAAATAAAAACTCTGTCATCCCACGTTTTTCTCTCTCACCTCTATTTAAACACCCTGTATAGGATTTGAGACATCACCTTATGCAAACCTGTTTGCACGTTATATATTTCTGCTCTACTCGCGCTGGGGTTTGAAATGTCTCCTTCTGAAGCTCCCTTGAGACAGGTCTCTAGGCGATATCTCCATCTCCACAGAACATTTCCTGTTACTCAAAATTATCACAACCCCAGCCCCTTAGTTTGCCATTCCCCTTAGTTCACTCACCATTCGTTCATTAATGGACTCAAGGCCTTCGGTATCATATCCTCCTCTAACCGACCACTTCACCTTCCGTCAGCAAAGCGTCCGTGGAAACCAGGCAGGGATTTCGTCAAAGGGGGACCTGCCCACCATCTCGGTTCTGCTTGCAAGCTTATTTCTATCAGCCGCTCTCCACAGGAAACCCTGCGATATTCCAGCTAGATGGCAGAGGATGTCTGATCTTCTGAAATACTGGAGCTGAACTAGCTTGGATCTTTTTTAACCAACCGCAGTGCTACCACGTGAGCTTTAGAGCCCTTTGGGTAACAGGCATGCAGTGGATGGGATGCAGAATAACTCTGACATCAGATAATCAAACCAACTCAGGAAGATGGCAAAGTATTTCTGTTTTAATATCAATTATCTAAAACAGGGAGTTGCAACGTACATCAACAGACATCACACAAGCTTTCTCGTACATTTCATAAAAAAATCACAGTTATATAGTAATAAATCATCATACATGACGTCATACTACATGGCAAATAAGAAATACTTAAGAGGGATTGTGATATGTTCAAGGGGAACATCGAAGTATACTTTCTATAAGGGCTTGGATTGTAATTGGGTATCTGCTGTCAGGTGGACAACTTGTTTCCTCCTCTAGTGCAAGTCATCTTCAATACTATTAAATACACAGTATGTCATTGGCTCTCAAACTATAAGGCACTTTGTTATACGGTCCTCTCCAATTGGTTTGCAAGCTGGTGCCATGCCTGGAACATTTGTCTCACTTTAACAGCATGTACGCTCATACCCAGGTGCTAGAAGGTGGACTTGACTTTGCCTCCCCAGCCAAGTAGCCCAACATCTCTCATCACCCATACCTTCTGCCATGAAGATTGTCTTTGAACTTGGGCTTGCAATGTATTCTCGTCTCTGGGAATACGGTAGTGTGGGCACACACTATCGTAGTTCTGGAAGTCCATGCCCACCTCTATTTTCATCCTTGGCTCAAGTGACAAGAGACCACATTTTGGACCATTTTGTAGTAATTCAATGTCTTAACTGAATTAAACTTGGCATGCATGGTGTTCTTTCTTTACACCTTAACAAGGAGTGATTCAGCTTCTCACGTTTGCTGCCTTCAAGTATGGATAACCGACCATGGCTGCCTCTACTTTGACACCAGGCAAGACAGCCTCACTATTCAAGTCTGCAATCTCAGCTAATTCTTTGCTGCGACACAGCTCTCGATCCTTCCTTCTGCGTGGGTCTGAGCTTACTAATTCATGACATCCTATGCCCAGCTCCTATACAATGGCAGCTCTGCCTGCAGTCTGTTCACTACATATAGCCAGTTTCTATGATCATTAATCTACTTGTGTTGCTGCATCTATACAGTTATTAAACAGTTTGTATTTGATTCAGTGCATCACACATGCACAATCTTCTTTGCATATAAAAGTTTACTCGATCCATTATTTCATCATCAGTTTCTATACGGGTCCTGCATCTTCTTCAGCCAATCTTCTCGGCCTGTCACACTTGCTTCTTAGGCTGTCACCAGCTCCTCTTTCTTGTTCTTTTCATATTCCTTCAGGGAGTTCCTCCCGCAGATTATCGTCTCTTCGGGGATAAATTCTATAGGGCTGTTTTAAAGATTTGCAGTGGAATGGTCACAACTGCTGGTGTCAATCATGGCGCAATTTCAGACCTCCAACATACAAGTGAGAGTGGGGCGGGACTTTCTGCAGAGGCATTTGGCTGCTCCTCTACATGTTTGTCTTCTTTCAATCTCTTCTCTTGTTCCTTATCTTTTCTCTCTTGTTCATCCGTATCTTCTTTTTGCCTAGCTTCCTCAATGCTTTTCCCATCTATCTTAAGTAACATCAGTCCTCCCACCCATTTGTTCTGCACAAGCGCTATTTCATCAGCTCTACCATTCTCTCCTTTCCGTCTCTTAATTTCCTTGTCTATTTCTGTCGACAAATTCGACTGTACACTCTTTTCTTCTTTGTCTCATATGATCTTATAGATCTCTTCATTTCTCTTATTCTCCTATGGACTATCATCGCTGCTATAAGCGGTAGGTTTGTATATTGGATTACTATACCCCGTTGCCACTTTCAAATCCTTTAAAAGATATAACCCTATTTCTTCCATACTAGCACCTTTTACTTCATGCGAGGCAAGTGGAGCTGAGAGCTCAACCCCTTCCCCCTTATGCTGACTAATCATCCACTCCTCAGGTGGCGGATCTTCTCTCTCTTTCTGGTACATTTTCCAGAGCTCTAGAATTGCTAAACTTTTCTCTAGTTTCTTCCCTGAGTATGCAGCATGCAAGTATGTTGTCATGTGTTGCAATAATGCTTTTGACAGTGATCCCCCTTGTGGCCACGGCATGAACATTTTATCTGCCATGCCTTTCACCCATTCCGCACTATACTGTTTGAGCTTGGGCATGTGCTTTAGCAATGTCTTACATAAATGCATAAGAGGAGTGTCTCCCATGATGACAAGTCTCAATTGACTGTCAATACTTACCAGATCGTTAAATAAACATTATACTCTGCTTAAATCACCACTGTTTCAATGCCTTTAAAACAATAAATATGAGCGTGCGCCATTAATCGCCGCTCAAGCCTCTAATTTCTTAATTAGGTATCTATACCTTTTGATTGGTACCAATCACTTTACTAGGTTCAATCCCTATTGCTTCCTCAACTTTGTTCTATTACTTCACAACTTCTATTGCTCTTTAATATTTGTACTCAACAAACAACATACAGACTAGTCAACTTTACACATTAATAAACATTGTGATCACCTTTTTCTCGATCGCCTTTACTTACACCCTGTAGAGGGTTTGAGACGTCACCTTACATAAACCTGTTTATGCGTTATATGTTTCTATTCTACCCCCGTTGGGAATTAAAATGTCTCCTTCTGAAACTGCCTCGAGCCAGGACTCTAGGCGCTACCTCTTCTTTACACAATATTTCCTGTTACAAATAAATTATCACAAACCCATACCCTTCATTTGCCATTCCCCTTAGTCTACTCACCATTCGTTCATTAATCAACTTAAGACCTTCGTTATTGACTCCTCCTCCAATACAACCACTTTGCCTTCCGTCCACAGAGCGCCTGTTGAAACCCGGCAGGGATTTCCTCAAAGGGGGACCTGCTCACCGTCCTGGTTCTTCTTGCAAGTTTATTTCTATCGGCCGCTCTCCAAAGGAAACCCAGCGATCTTCTGTCTAATGCCGGAGGGTGCCTGATCGTCCGAAAATGTGGAAACAAACTAGTTTGGATCTTTAAACCATCCGCACTGCTACCACATGAGCATATGGCTCTTTGGGTATCGTGCATGCAATTGATGGGGTGCAGAATAACTCTGACATCCAATAATCGAACCAACTGAAGAAGATGGCAAAGTGTCTGTTTAAATTTCAGTTATCTAAAACAGGGAGTTACAACGGACTGCAACGGACGTTCGCTGGAGCTCTAAATTAATTTCACACAAAAACAGCCGGATATTCAGAAAATACGTCAGACGTGACGTCATACTACGTAGCAAATGAGAAAAACCTACAAGGGATTGTGATACATTCAAGGGGAATATCTAAGTATACTTTCAATGAGGGATGGGATTTTGATTGAATATCTACTATCAGGTGGACAATTTATGCCTACCTCTAAAACATGTCATCCTCAACACTATTAAGTACATAGTATTGTTATGATGTGCTTGTCTGAGTCTGCTGTAGCTGGTCATGTGCTTAGTGATGTCATGCAAGTGTCAAGTGGAATGTTGATGTATCAGTGTGAGAATCCTGTGTCGAGTGTTCTGTAGGAGTTCAGTTGGTCCCTCCCTCCCTGGGTGATGGGTGCCGGTGATCTGTCTTATACCTGATGTCTCAGTGTCATGTAACTTGTATCTTAAGAACTGGAAGTAAACTTATTAAGAAGCTATCTAAACCAAGTGTGGACATCATCTTTATATTACATTGGTGACGAGGATCTCTGGAAAGAAGAACCCTGGTGCAAGGAAAGCAGGAAAGGAAGGTGACTGTAGAGAACTGCTACGTGGGGTGCAGGAATCATCAGGACGAAGGAAATAAATGGACATCACCGCCCCCAAGTAAGAAAACCCATCACCCAGGGCAGATAAGGGAGGAGGAGGACAATAGCAGATTGGACCAGCAGCCCATAGCTTTGGGAGTGCTGGGTCCTGGGGCATATGAAGTGGAAGGGGTCCCTAGAGTGCTGGATTTTGGGACATAAGAAGAGGAAGTGATCCATGTGAGAAAAGGCTCCTGGACTTGTTTGGACGATCTAGCAGGACCAGCAGCCCGTTTTACTAAGGGAGTGCTGTGTCTGGGGCCATAAGGGACTTCTAAAACCAACAGGAGTGACGAGAGACTTGCCAATAAGGTGGAATGGTTCCGTGCCCCTGCATGATTCAACGCATGGATAATTAGAGCAAGGAGAAGGTTTACAAACATGCAGCGTGAAGAAAATGTTATATTGCATCTCAGGTGTATTTTGTGAGCATTTGGTTATGACATGGAGCTTTATTTGGCTGAGTGAATCTATGCCTACATAGATAAGCGCAGTTGTCAAATAGACCATTGGTCATCTGGCTGCACTGGAGTTCTTTAGACTTTTATTGCCATTTTGAAAGTGATGACATCCGCCTTCTGGCAGAGGGTTTCGGCGATACGTTGGAACTTGGAGCTTTTTCCTTCCCAGTGTTCTGGAGCGTCATGGTCCGTACTTTGGTGATTGTGCTACGAGCGTAATCCAGTCTGAAGAAGATCCTCAAGTAAAGGACTTGTTGGGAGGCGTGCATTGCGGCACGTATTGTGACACCATACAACGGCACCATCCACCATACAAACTTCACAGGTACTCTCACAGCTATGCAATTCCAAACCTCACCTACACATATCCAGGTCACCCTCAATAATAACACAAATCACCTTCTGTCTGTCCCTGCCACAAACGGACTCTAGACCCACACTCTAGAGACACATACCAGCCCATACACAAAGCTAAGACTACCCTACAAACCAAACTCCCACTAAAATAACATTTATCCTTCCGCCAGAGGCAAGCCTCCAGGCTGCCACCCTGAAGCACAGCTTGCCATCCTGACGCAATACTAGACATCCAGGATGACAACAGAATCACCATACCTAGTAAGAGAACTCATAAAACCGCTAAAACCACTGCTATGAGATATCACCAACTATGCCTGCATCGCAAACATACAAACAGATACATAAATGGACTAAGCAAATCGAGCCCACCCAACCACACCAAGATATACAGATCCTGCAACAACTTGAAAATGCTGGCCAGCCATCTCCAAGACCACCGACAAAACAAAGGGTTGGCCTAAACACTCATCTCAATGGCAGAACTAAAGAAGTCCCATGATCAAACCGTGACCTAAAAGATTTGTGGCCAGGGTTGACAAATAACACACAAGATAAAGAAACCACCATGCGTCTCTTCATCTTGAACAGCATCCTTACCTTTTGCCATTATACTTACTAGAGGGCGTCCCCCACCAATATCACACTTAATCTACCTCAACCAACTGTCCATTAAGATAAGAGTCAACTTCTCCTAACAGTGCACTACTGCCAATCCTACAATCACCAGACCTACAACTCCCACTATCCCACTAACTTCTCACATACCACTCACTAGTACTCCTGACAGGGCGCTACCCCCAGGATTTACATCATTCGACACTATAACCAAAAGAGAAGCTAACTTACAACGGTTAACTCATACAAAGGCGCTACCTCCACATACAATATACCAAAACCCAAAACTACTGTGGGTGCTACACTTAAACACCTAAAAAAAAACACTCATCTCCTGTCACTCTCAAAGGAGACATTACCTCCATCCCTTACTTCAAAAACCAATGAACAACCAAAAGAGGCACTACCTCATCATGGTTAATTTACAGTGCCACTACCTCTGTTTCACTACACAAAGGCGCTAACAGTGGCGCTACCTCCTAGCCTACCCTTCACTCATTATGACATGCACATACTGCACGCAAAGTCACCTTGCACCACTAAATAAGAACTTTGCACGCATCAGTCATACCTGTGATACTCATCATATCAATTCCATTAAGCCTCATATTCACTCCCAAACTTAGAAACAGTGTGAGTACCACAAATGACACTTCTTCAGAATTTAAAACTTTAAACTGAAACATCTCCAGCATAGTTCATTTCCTTGTCCATGGCTTGCATTAGTTCTAAATGCCTAAAGGTCCAAGTTGATGCTTAAAAACCATTAACCTAAAAATCCTCAATAGGTTAAACTAGCTCATCCACACACAAATAAGCTCCACACCATATCTCATTGCATTTAACATGCACTTGTCGCTATTATGCCTAATAAGTCCAGGAACCTGCAAATGCTAAAGAAATGGTTAAATTGTAACAGCAATGCCTTAACCTTTGCCTTAAACACACTAATCAAACCAGCCTTTCAAACACAGTAGATTTCACTAAAACCCACAATGGTGCTCAACGTCACCTTACCAATACAGCAATAACCAACATTGGATTGACAATGTTTTTTTCTTTTTTACCGTATAAATTAAGTTCTACTAAAAACTTAACTTGCCCAAAACGCTAATGACACATTGCACTATACACAAAATCCAGAAAACATCCATGTTTGCATACCACATTGGCTAGGTTCACTCTGCCATTAGGCATCTTGCTGCTCACCCTCATCCAGACAAGAAAAGCCTAGAATCTGGCAACTGTCCTCGTCCTCTCCATCAGTCGCCAATGATCAACTCAATCTCCTAGGCGGAGCATCTCCTTCACCTGGAGCGTTTGAATGAGATTCTCACACTCAACGTTAGCCGCTGGCTAACGCCTCGCTCCAAGGCGGGGCGGCATTATCGTAAAGTGGAGCGAATGGTAGCAGTAACTCTTCCCCGGAAGAGTTGCTGCTTCACTAACTTGGAGCTTGCTTATCACCTTCCTTAACAAACAAAGTTCGCGTTGCATTGCGTTCGCATGGTGTGACTTGTCTGTATGTGAAGTGCTTGTTGTTTGTGTTAAGAACTGGAAGTAAACTTATTAAGAAGCTATCTAAACCAAGTGTGGACATCATCTTTATATTACAAGTATATCATTGGCTCTCAAACTATAAGGCCCTTCATTATACGGCCCTCTACAATTGGTTTGCAAACTCGTGCCATGTCTGGAACTCGGTAAGCGCAGACTCAGGTGCCAGGTAGTGGACTTGACTTTACCTCCCCACCCAATTAGCCCTTCTTCTCTCATCACCCAAGCCTTCTACCATGCAGATTGTCTTTGAACTTGGCCTTATCCTTGTCTGGGGAATATATGGGAGTGTGATCATTGTAGGACTCCATGCTCATCTCTATTTCCATCCATGGTTCACGTGACAGGAGACCACGATTTGGACCATTTTGCAGCATTTAAATGTCTTAATTGAATAAAACGTGGAACGCTTAGTGTTCTTTCTTAACTCCTTAACAAGGGATGATTCAGCTTCTCACGTTCACCACCTTCAAGAATAAATAACCAGACTTGGCTTGCTTCTGCTTTGACACAAGGCCAGACAGCCTTGCCATTTGTTTCAACGATCTCATCTTATTCATGCTGCAACACAGTTCTCTGCCTTTCTTTTCCATGGGTCCTGGCTTACTAATTTTATGACACCAAAGACCAGTTTCTATACAATGGCGGCTTCGCCTGTAGTCTTTTCACTACGTATAGCCAGTTTCCATAATCACGTAATCTACTTGCGTTATAGCATCTGTACAGTTATTAAATGGCTTGTATTTTCTGCAATACTTCGCATACATGCAATCTTCTTTTCTCTGTATTAAAGTTTACTCGATTCTTAACTTCGTCATCAGTTTCTCTATGATCCATACATTCTCTTCAGCCAGTATTCTCTGGGCGTCACTCTCGTCTCTTGTAATGTCACTGGCTCCTTTTTCACTCTTTTTCATGTTCCTTCAGGGAATTCCTCACTCAGATTATCGTCTTGTACAGGAGGTCCACAATAAAGCCTGCACTCCAATCATCCATTTTGAAGTTCCAGGAACGTTCACATCGAGATATGTGACTTATGATGTGCAAATAGACCAGCAGAGAGCCGCAGTAGGGCTCTGTCCAAAACCTATCAGAAGAACAGCACCTATTGAAGTACCAATACCAAGGCAACCATGGACAGTAAGGTATCCATTGAGGAAACCCTATCAACATGTGAAGCAAAATGAAGATCATCTGTGTACAGTCCCTGAAGAAACCAAAAAGGCCTTAATAGAAGATGAATGGTGACGTCACATGGACCCGAACTGACTTGCAGATAGAGGAAATGACAACCAGAGAATGATGCCAAGAGACAAAACGCCATGAATAAGGATATTGTGAACTTAAAGTAAAAGAACGATGTCAAAATGTAAGAAGTTTAAGGTGTGAGCGAGATGAGGATACTTGACCAGTTTACACCTGTAAATATGCTTGGAACCGCAAGAAAGCTAAGAAAACAGTGCGGCTTGCTATGCTTAGTAGAAGAATAGTGCGGCAAGCTCCATTATACATAATCTACCTCAAACGAAGCACCTTATTATGAGTATATTTCTACTTTGCACAAGAAGCAGAATCAACCCAGGTTACTAAAGGCCATACGAGAAAAGCTTCACATTTAAGCAAAAACGAGAAGAGACGGCTGATACGAAACTCAGCAGAGGCAACCCGTGCCAGGAGAGCCAAGGTCATACCAATAGAAGACACGAACAGTAGCAACATTGAATTGAAAATAAGAAAAGAATATCCTGAGGGGGCGTGGCTATGAGGGCCATGTAGGAGGACGCGATCTGGAGGAGCTCCCGAGATCCTGTAATGATCCGGGCAAAAAAGTGCGTGATGATGGGCCGACGACCGCTGAAAATACACATGCCGGTGTGTGAATGATTGGGCTACGCGTGGTGAACTTCTGGATGGTGCAGGAGGAACGGCGGCAGAGATCGGTGCGGAAGAGATAAGGAGTCCGGAGACGAAAGATGATACAAAATGGCCAACCAATGTCCGGAACAAAAGAAGAAGCGGGCCGCACGGTGACCTAGAGAAAGGGGTGTACTGAGTGCACATTTTTCACTTGTGCAAAATACAGGTCCTCTGGGTCATGTCGAATAGAACGGTGAGGCCGAAGGCGAAACAGCCCACCTTAGACGTCTTTGCTAAGATGTCCCCGGGTCAGGACATTACCAAGAGCAGGGGCAAGCTGCCGGCAAGCGGCATGACGACTTCGGGCGCTAACCAAGAAGTCCTAGCGGCGATTGCGGACCTAAGGGCGGCCTGGGAATCTAAACTTGAACTAGCCATCACTGAACTAAAAACGGCACTGGACCTCAAGGTCGGAGAGGTGCACGAGGACGTTAACCTACTCCGACAGGATATCAGGGCCTTGGCGGAGCGCACAGAGTCCCTTGAGAAGGAAGTTAGCCCGAATACTGCGGAATGCGCCTCCCATAAAGCCGAATTGCACGCCCTGATACAAAGAGTGGGCAACTTGGAGAGCAGAGCGGAGGAGGCGGAAGGACGAGCCCGACGAAACAACATCCGCATCGTGGGCCTGCCGGAGGGATTGGAGGGCCACGATCCCACGGAATCCATCGAATCCATGCTACTGCAAGAGATACCCGGAGGAGCCCTATCCCAAGGATTTGCAGTGGAAAGGGCACATAGAGCTCTAACAAGGAGGCCGCCGCCGGGGAACCCGCCTAGGCCGGTGATAGCCAAAATTCTTAATTACCGAGACCGGGAGAGGATATTGGAACACTTCCGTAAGGGAGGAACGATCACACGAGGTGCGGCAAACATTACGGCTTACCCGGACTACACCCTGTCTGTGCAGCGTAGCCGCATGAACTTTGGGACGGTAAAGCAGAGATTGAGAGAGGCGGGCCACAAATATATGTTACTGTATCCGGCAAAATTGAAAGTCATTCATAAACACAAAACTTTGTTTTTTGAGACCCCGGAGCATGCCATGGGAGGGCTCAATGCGCAAGGATGTCCCCAGGAGTCAGAAGTTCGGACGGAGAAAGAGCCGGAAGAGATAAGTGATGCACAAAGAAGGTGCCGCAAGATGGCGTGGCACGTGGGACTTGAATATAGTCGCTTGCGCAGCCTTCAGTAGAGACGGTCAGACTATTGCACTATATGTTATAAGCACTGTGGTTAATGTTGAATTAACGGGAGCCTTACAGAGCGGTTCTCTCTACCCCACAACAGTTTTAGTTAAGTGGCCATTAGGGCGACTTCACCCTACTGAGCTCTGTCCATCGTTTGGTGCTTGCAGGGCTAGATGTGGGGGTGCCTGAGTTCCGAGAATGGAGCTGGGCAGCAGTTGGGGTGTGTGATGTTGGGGAAGGGATGGGTGGGGGGAGGGGAGGGAAGTTGGGGATTTATCGTGTACATAGTTATGGGGAGTTTGAGCTGGTACGAGAAGCTACAAGCAAAGATGGAGGGCTGTATCTGTATCACGTGGGCAAAGGGGAGTCGCTACATGGGAGGCAAGAAGAAACTCATGAGCCATGGGAGACCTTAAGATCGTAACATGGAATGTTAGGGGACTTAACAGCTACTTAAAAAGAAACAAAGTCATGATGTACTTAAAAAGACAGAAGATTGATATTGCGTTGTTGCAGGAAACACATCTGACCCAGCAAAAATTGGAACTGGTGGGGAAGAAGTGGAGAGGTACTGTAGTGGGCTCTCCGTACTCGGCCTACGCTAGGGGAGTGCTGGTCTGGCTGGCACCGACGTTCCACTCCAACTTACACAAGAGGTGGTAGACACGGAGGGGAGGTTGGTCATATTAAAGGCTTTGGTAGAGAATAAAGAGGTGTGCATTATAAATACATATGCCCCCAACCATAACACTGCGACGTATTTTAGAACCCTATGTACTCATCTGGGCGCGTGTGTGGGGGGAGCGGTTATCTGGGGAGGGGATTTCAACTGCATGCTCAACCCAAAGGCAGACAGATCTGATGGGAAGATTGATAGGCCCACCCCAGCGGCCAGGGTATTGCAGACATTATTAGATGACTTTGGGCTGGCGGATGTTTGGAGACTGAAACACCCTAATGAAACACAATACTCGCACTACTCAGCTCCGCAGCACCTGCACACGAGGCTGGATTATTTTTTTGCCACGCCAGATGTGATGATAGAGACCACCCAAATAGAATATAGAGCGAGGGTCCTGTCGGACCACTCGCCTCTGGTGCTGTCATGATCTCTGCTTCCAAAAGGTCAGGGTTTTCCCAACTCCCTTGGAAGCAGATCCATAACCCAGGTTCCGAGTGCCAACCAGTCCCAATTGGGACCTTTTGGACCCAGTCCTGGCGCCAGTGGCACCAGGCTCATAAATATGCCCAGTCCCAGCGCTGGAAGCGCCGGGCTCATAATGCTTGGGTGGACTTACCTTCAGCAGACCATGCTGCTTACTTGCCTGCCAGTTGAGCCTCTGATCCTCTTCTGTTTGGAACTACTTTTCCTGTTGGGTGGGGCTGGAGCCACTCCCTAGATTCAGAACACTGGAACTCTTCTTGAAAGCAGGAACTCTTTTCTTACCAGGAACTCTTTTCTTACTTAGGCGTGGCTGTGGAAGGAGACACCTAAGCACTACAGGAGGCTATTTAAACCACACCCGGTGGATGAATCTTGCTTTGCGTTATTCTGCAACCTCTGCAGCAGAACGCTCATCGTGTCTTCTGCATCCGGTCCTGGGCCTAAGGAAAAAGGCTTACCATCCTGAATCCAGTCTTCAGCAACACCTATAAAGACAAGAAAGAACAGGTTAGCATTCCGGCATCTGAAAGGCAAAGGCTTACCATCCTGAATCCAGTCTTCAGCAACACCTATAAAGACAAGAAAGAACAGGTTAGCATTCCGGCATCTGAAAGGCAAAGGCTTACCTACTCTTTGTGCGCTCCGGAGGTCTTCACACTGCATTCCGGCATCTGAAAGACAAAAGTTTACCAACTCTTCGCACGCTCCGGAGGCCTTCGGCGCTGCATCCCGCATCTGAAAGACAAAACAAGGTGCGTTTAAAGACATTGGGGAACTTTAATACTCACGTGCCATTACTCCTTTCCACATCTAATCCAGTGGGTATTCCGGCACCCTGCAGCCGCTCCGAACTCGTACCTGCAAAATAAAAAGACAGTTAGAGCGCATAGTGAAGCAGGCAACAAGCGCTTACTTACGTGCTTCCAGGCGCTTCTATTCATCACACGGGCTCCATCTTCAACTCACTTCAGCCCGTCATCCGCCATCGCCTGAACCCTGCAAAACAAGAGACATCATTACTAAAGACTTTAAAGACATTTGAATGACTCGAAACTTACCGTTCGTGCAGTAAACGACGGACAGCAGTCCTCTGAAGTCAAGAGGCCTGCGCTACCTATCCAGTGAAGAAACTGGTTACAGCACCCTGCCCCGAGGCAGATGGAGAGCTCGGCATTCACTTACCTAAGGTGAGAGCGTTAACCTTTGGGGGGTCTACAGGAGAGGAGAAGAGGAAAGAGATAGGGACACCCCAATAACCCCAGTTCATTAACCCCATATTTTCTATCTGCAGACATCTTACTCTACACGTCAGGCATACAGTGCACAGAGGTCCAGCCCAAAGAGCCAACCGGGTGCTACACATCACCTTTGAAGATACGGTAGTCGCCCAGTCAAGACCGGCGCCTCTGCGAGAATCAGGTGAGCGTTACAGAACGCAAAGCCTACCGCAAAACTCTCGCCCAGGCGCTATGGAAACCTCGGATACTGACCCCCTAGCCCGGTTACTTGGGGAACTAAGGGCAGAAGTGCATGCAGCTCGTCAGGAAACGAATGCTCTAAGAAGGGAACTAATTATTTCCAAGGAGAGAACAGACAATCTTGCTAGACAAGTGCTACAGTCACAAGCCGGACAGACCCCGTTACCCGCATCAGGGGCAAATCTTCCTTCAACATCCTCTATGAATCCAGTGCAGATCAACCTACCTGGGAATGTACCTCTGGCTCCGCCCGAACGATTTTCTGGTGACCCAAAGAGGTTTGCAGTATTTATCAATCAGTGCCGGTTGCACTTCTTATGCCGGCCAGCAGCCTTTCCAACTGATCAAGCAAAAGTAGCTTTTGTACTTTCTTACCTTAGTGGCAATGCGGCAGACTGGTCGATCCCTCTAGTTAATCAAGATGATCCGGTTCTCCATGATTTTCAAGCCTTTCAGCTTAGTATGGAAAAACTGTTCGCAAGACATTCACAGGGGCAGGCCTTGGACAATGAGCTTCTTTCGTTGCGACAGGGTAATCAAGACCTTTTGGCTTATATTGCATCTTTCAATAGACTAATAGTGGAAACTCAATGGCCTGAGGACAAAAGGATTACGCTGTTTTATAGAGGTCTACGTGGAGAGCTCAAAGACGTTTTAGCCCAAGTAGTGAATCCCCCACAAGACTGTTCGGATTATATAGACTTGGTCGTTCAAATAGATCACAGGCTGCAGAACAGGAAGGCCGATCGTTCCAAGTTTGATGCTCGAGTATTTTCCAAACCGCCAACTCCTTCCAAAGGAGTAGACTCCGGGGAACCCATGCAAATAGGGGGTCTGAAAGGTCCTCTAACACAAAGGGAGCGGGAAAGGAGGAAACAGTTGCAATTATGCCTATATTGCGGAAACTCAGGGCACTTTCTTCGAGACTGTCCGGTGAAACCTGCCAAGAAGGCAGTAGGAGCTGCAGTTACCAAAGTTACAAACTCTGAGCAGGGAAACGACCTCGCCCGACAAGAATTGAGGTCCTCTTGCCGAGCGTGAAAACCAGTTCCGTGACCTCGCATTTCGTGATACCTATGGTCCTCATTAGCCCTGATAATCCGGGTCGATTACATGCAATTGAAGCTTACGTCGACAGCGGTGCCATCGGCAATTATGTGGATCATGAAATGGTTTTGAGGATGAATCTAACTCTTTGTCCCAAGGCTGTAAAGGACGTCATTACTACGGTGGATGGTACGGAGATAGCCTCCGGGCCAGTAACGCATACCACTCAAGAGGTGACGCTAGTAAGTCAAGATGGACACCATGAGAAGATCGTGTTCAATGTGATCAAGGCCCCTCAGTTTCAGATTATTCTAGGAATACCTTGGTTAGAGAAACACAATCCTCTGATCGATTGGCGAGCAAGAACGGTCCAGTTTCCAGAATGTGTCTCTACTTGTCACCCTCCACCTGGTGTTGCACTGGCCGCAATTTCTTCAGAGACTCCCCAGTTACCTCCCGAATACCTAGAATACCAAGATGTTTTCCGGAAGGATCAGGCTAACTCTCTACCTCCTCATAGGTCTTATGACTGCCAGATAGACCTGATACCTGGATCTACTCCTCCTTGTAGTAGAATTTATGCCCTCACCGAGCCTGAGAACCTTCACCTTCGACAATACCTGGATCAATACCTGGCAAATGGGTTTATTCGTCCTTCCAAGTCCCCTGCTTCTTCAGCTTTGTTCTTCGTTCCAAAAAAGGAAGGAGACCTTAGAACTTGTATCGATTATCGCTCCCTGAACCAGATCACCGTTAAGAATAGATATCCGTTACCTTTGATCCCTGAACTCCTGGACCAAGTCAGAAAAGCATGCATATATACAAAGCTGGATCTTAGAGGAGCTTACCACTTGGTACGAGTAAAAGAGGGTGATGAATGGAAGACGGCCTTCCGCACCAAGTATGGGCTATTTGAATATCAGGTCATGCCCTTCGGACTTTGCAATGCCCCGGCCGCCTTTCAATATTTTATGAACGATGTCCTCAGAGAGCTCATAGATGTATGTGTTGTTGTTTACATTGACGACATCCTCGTTTATTCTTCATCGGAATCTGAACATCGGAAACACGTGAAAATGGTCCTCGAAAGATTGCGTCAACACAAACTTTTCGCTAAATTGGAAAAATGTGTTTTCAACGTGACTGAAGTTGAATTCTTGGGATTCATATTATCACCTGGCGGAGTGCGTATGGATTCAAAGAAGGTCGATGCAGTTCTCAAATGGCCATCACCATCCTCCGTAAAAGGTGTGCAAAGCATGTTAGGCTTCGCTAACTTTTATCGCAGGTTTATCCCCGAATTCTCTCGAATAGTCCAGCCCATCACTGCCTTGTTAAAGAAAAACAAACGTTTTGAATGGTCTACCGAGGCGGAACAAGCTTTCCAGGATTTGAAGACTAAATTTATCTCTGCACCAATCTTAAAACACCCTCGCCCCGAACTCCCCTACATCGTGGAAACTGATGCTTCAAGCCTTGCCATGGGGGCAGTTCTATCACAAAAGGACCCGGTAACCAATCAGTTGCATCCCGTGGCATTTTGGTCCCGCAAATTCTCGCCTCCTGAAATCAATTACACGATTACTGACAAGGAACTTCTGGCTATCAAGTCTGCCTTTAAGGCTTGGCGGCATTATCTGCTGGGGGCCCGACACACCGTTACTGTGATTACGGATCACCGAAACCTGCAATATTTGAAGACCGCAAAAGCCCAATCCTCTAGACAACTCCGTTGGGCATTATTCTTTGCCGAGTTTGACTTCATAATTACCTATCGACCTGGTACAAAGAACGGTAAAGCCGATGCCCGTTCTCGGATGGGAGTGGAAGAACACTTGGTCAACCCTAAACCTGTACCAATCATTCCCGAACAAAGAATTCTGGGTGTAATCGCCACAGAATCCATAGAGGAAGTTAAGGATAAAGCCAGGCAACTTGTAACTCCAGCAGACATACAGAATTGGCATCTGCAGGGAAAGGACTTTGCAGTAAAGGACAACTTATTGTATTTCCAAGAACGATTATACCTACCCAGCACAGATTTACAGAAAAAAGTAATCTCTTGTTATCACGACTCTTTAATGGAAGGTCATCCCGGTATAGCCAAGACCTCAGAAAAGATCAAGCGCTACTTCTGGTGGCCGTCTTGGAAAAAAGATGTCAGAGACTTTATAATGTCCTGTGGAGTATGCGCCCAAAACAAGAGTCAAAAGGAAAGACCAGCAGGCCTCTTACGCCCTATTGACATCCCACCTCGCCCTTGGCATACGCTTTCTATGGACTTCATCACCGATCTACCTCCATGCTCCGGATACAATACGATTCTAGTAATCGTGGACTTATTCTCCAAGATGGCGCATTTCATTCCGCTCAAAGGCTTGCCAACAGCAGCAACTCTGGCCCGAGAATTTCTCGAAAACATCGTCCGACTGCACGGTTTTCCTTCGGTTCTAATTTCGGATCGAGGTAGTCAATTTATTTCTCATTTTTGGTGAAGTTGCTGTCGATCGGCTCAAATTGATGTGAGACTATCGACCAGTCACCACCCTCAGACCGACGGACAAACCGAGAGGACCAATCAAACTCTGGAACAGTATTTACGCTGCATGCTGCAACAAACTGAAAAAACTTGGAAAGATATCCTTTGGATAGCCGAGTATGCCTACAATAACTCTGTCCATTCGGGAACTGGGAAAACCCCGTTTTTTCTTTTGTACGGCAGTCACCCTCGAACCTCGGAGTTGGATCCCCTCCAAGATCTTGAAACACCAGCAGTAGACTACCTGCATTCTACAATCACCCAAGCCTTTAAGGAAGCTGTTTCTCACCTTCAAAGGGCTAAAGAACAATACAAGAAAGGAGCAGATCAACATCGGAAGGAAGCCCCTCACTATCAAGTAGGGGATCAAGTCTGGTTATCCACCAAATATCTATCTCTAAAAGGGCCACGCACATTCAACCCAAGATACCTTGGTCCCTATTCCATCACTACCATAGTAAACCCAGTAGCGGTCAAGTTGGACTTGCCCCCGCACATGAAGATACATCCGGTCTTCCACGTCTCTCTATTAAAACCCGTGCAACCTCAAACCCGACTAACCAAATCTCCAAAACCTATCCTAGTGGATGGAGAACTCGAGTTTGAAGTCAAAAGCATTCTGGACTCCAAGATCTCCAAATCTAAACTATTCTACCTAATTGACTGGAAAGGCTACGGCCCCCAAGAGAGATCCTGGGAACCTGCTGAATATGTCCACGCTCCTCGCCTAATCAAAAGATTTCACCGAACATTTCCTGACAAGCCAAAACCCCCGGAGAAGCCCGGTTTGGGAGGGGCCTTGAGGGGGGGTACTGTCATGATCTCTGCTTCCAAAAGGTCAGGGTTTTCCCAACTCCCTTGGAAGCAGATCCATAACCCAGGTTCCGAGTGCCAACCAGTCCCAATTGGGACCTTTTGGACCCAGTCCTGGCGCCAGTGGCACCAGGCTCATAAATATGCCCAGTCCCAGCGCTGGAAGCGCCGGGCTCATAATGCTTGGGTGGACTTACCTTCAGCAGACCATGCTGCTTACTTGCCTGCCAGTTGAGCCTCTGATCCTCTTCTGTTTGGAACTACTTTTCCTGTTGGGTGGGGCTGGAGCCACTCCCTAGATTCAGAACACTGGAACTCTTCTGGAAGGCAGGAACTCTTTTCTTACCAGGAACTCTTTTCTTACTTAGGCGTGGCTGTGGAAGGAGACACCTAAGCACTACAGGAGGCTATTTAAACCACACCCGGTGGATGAATCTTGCTTTGCGTTATTCTGCAACCTCTGCAGCAGAACGCTCATCGTGTCTTCTGCATCCGGTCCTGGGCCTAAGGAAAAAGGCTTACCATCCTGAATCCAGTCTTCAGCAACACCTATAAAGACAAGAAAGAAAAGGTTAGCATTCCGGCATCTGAAAGGCAAAGGCTTACCATCCTGAATCCAGTCTTCAGCAACACCTATAAAGACAAGAAAGAACAGGTTAGCATTCCGGCATCTGAAAGGCAAAGGCTTACCTACTCTTCGTGCGCTCCGGAGGTCTTCACACTGCATTCCGGCATCTGAAAGACAAAAGTTTACCAACTCTTCGCACGCTCCGGAGGCCTTCGGCGCTGCATCCCGCATCTGAAAGACAAAACAAGGTGCGTTTAAAGACATTGGGGAACTTTAATACTCACGTGCCATTACTCCTTTCCACATCTAATCCAGTGGGTATTCCGGCACCCTGCAGCCGCTCCGAACTCGTACCTGCAAAATAAAAAGACAGTTAGAGCGCATAGTGAAGCAGGCAACAAGCGCTTACTTACGTGCTTCCAGACGCTTCTATTCATCACACGGGCTCCATCTTCAACTCACTTCAGCCCGTCATCCGCCATCGCCGGAACCCTGCAAAACAAGAGACATCATTACTAAAGACTTTAAAGACATTTGAATGACTCGAAACTTACCGTTCGTGCAGTAAACGACGGACAGCAGTCCTCTGAAGTCAAGAGGCCTGCGCTACCTATCCAGTGAAGAAACTGGTTACAGCACCCTGCCCCGAGGCAGATGGAGAGCTCGGCATTCACTTACCTAAGGTGAGAGCGTTAACCTTTGGGGGGTCTACAGGAGAGGAGAAGAGGAAAGAGATAGGGACACCCCAATAACCCCAGTTCATTAACCCCATATTTTCTATCTGCAGACATCTTACTCTACACGTCAGGCATACAGTGCACAGAGGTCCAGCCCAAAGAGCCAACCGGGTGCTACACATCACCTTTGAAGATACGGTAGTCGCCCAGTCAAGACCGGCGCCTCTGCGAGAATCAGGTGAGCGTTACAGGTGCTGACCTGGCAGCACTGCCGCCCCAGGGCGCGGATACCGACGTGGCGCCTCTGGGCGGAGGCGCTCAGAGACCCAGTCTTCAGGGAAGATATCAGGGATGTGATCTCACAGTACTTTGAGGTAAACACAGACAGCGTAGATTCAGCGTGCACACTCTGGGAAGCCTTTAAGGTGGTGTTGCGGGGTGCTGCTATTGCTAAGTCAAAAGGCCTACAGGGTGGGGTCCTAACGGAACTAGAGGAAGCGGAAGAGAAACTGGAGCGCGAAAGCAACAGGGCAGGAGGGGACGCGGAACTTGTACTCCAGTTGCAGCAGAGGTGCGCGGAGCTTTGGGAAAGGCTCTGCAACCTTAACTACAAGAAGTATGTCGAGAGGCAACATGCAGGTGGGGATAAAACTGGCCGCTTGTTGGCGTAATTATGTAAGAGCGAAACCCCCAGGCCTCCGATTAGGATAATAACTAGAGAATACGGGGAGGTGGTGGACACCAAGGAAAGAGTCAACGAGGCATTCTTGGACTATTATAGAACATTATATGAGGACAGAGGAGGGGACAATCAGGAGGAGATTAGAGAAACACTAAAAGACATGGAATTACCTAAGATTAGTGATGAAGAAAGGGAGGAGCTGGACGCACCGATTACCTTGGAGGAATTAGAGGAGGTGGTGAAACAGCTGCCCACCTGCAAGACCCCGGGTACGGACGGATTCCCGGGTGAGATTTACAAAATATATAAAGTAGAAGTACTCCCCCCGATGCTACAGATGCTCAATGAGTCTTTTGAGAAGGGTCGGCTACCGGAACGCTCAGAGAAGCACTTATCGTGCCGCTCCCCAAGCCCAACAAGCCAGGGCATTGCTGCGGCTCCTATAGGCCGTTGTCAATGTTGAACCAGGACAGCAAGTCGGCGCTTGACGGCGGTCCTGGCCAATAGGCTGCGAAGGGTTATCAGCAAACTGATACACCCGAATCATACAGGTTATGTCCCCAACAGAAATATAACCCACAACCACCGGCGACTCCACCGGGTGATCGAAGAGGGAAACAGGAGCGATGGGGAAATGGCGGTGGTGTCCCTAGATGCAGTCAAAGCTTTTGATTCAGTGAGGTGGCCATGGTTGCTGGCGGCCCTGGAAGAATACAGGATGGGGCCGGGTTATGTTAGGTGGGCAAAATTATTGTACAGTGAACCACTGGCCAGAGTATGCACAGGATCGGTGATATCTGAGAGGTGGCAACTCAGTAGAGGCACCAGACAAGGGTGCCCCTGGTCCCCGATGTTATACATTCTAGCCCTAGAGCCCCTGGCAGTGTACCTCAGGCAACAATATGACATGGTCGGTATTGAAGCGGGGGAGAGAAACACCTAATATCCTTGTATGCTGACGATTTGCTACTGTATTTGAAATATCCGTAAGAAAATCTACAGTATATTCTAGAGGTCATGGAAAAGTATGCAGAACTGTCCGGCATATCGGTGAACCCCCAAAAATCGAGCATGTTCCCATTGGGGAGCTACATAGGAGCCCCTCTGGAATGGTTGCCTGTGTTGTCCGTACCTTGGGCGGCTGATTCCTTTCGCTACCTCGGAATAGATGTATATCATACTGTGGAGGGGGAATACTTGCATAACACCGAGGTGGCTGTTAAAAAAATCTGCACAAATATGAAGTTTTGGGAGAAGCTGCCGCTGGCGATGATGGGACGGGGGCGATGCTCAAAATGGTGGTCCTGCCTAGGCTGTTACATTTCTTCAGTAATATACCATACTTGATACCCAAAAAGTTTTTGTCAAACTGAACAGCATGTGTAGGGACTTCCTATGGCACGGCACTCGCAATAGAGTGGCGCTATGGAAGCTACAGAACTTCCATGATAGAGGGTGCATCAAGCTGCCGAACTTTGAGGCCTATTATGTAGCCAGTCAGTTGCAATATGTAACCAAATGGCTCTCTGATGAAGAAACTCCTGAATCTAGGCTGTTTGGGCAGGACTGCACCCCGTTTTACCTAAAGGAGATTATCTGGGTGCCTAGACTTGAAATGAAAGAACGCCCGGGTATGCTGTTGCTTGGGTGGAAGATGTGGCACAGAGTATGCCAACTGATGGAGAA
Organism: Ambystoma mexicanum; assembly: GCF_040938575.1. Lineage (NCBI taxonomy): Eukaryota > Metazoa > Chordata > Amphibia > Caudata > Ambystomatidae > Ambystoma > Ambystoma mexicanum. The sequence goes on along the minus strand of NC_090934.1, from coordinate 1,202,790,143 downwards.
CCTATGCCCGTGTTCCCCACAGGTGCCACTAGTTGCCTTAGCTAGGGGAGACAACCAGCTCAGGATGATAATCAGGACCTATTGGGAATCGGTTGGGCTGGTCACATTGGGAGACATATGGCAAGAAGGGACTATTAAAGATTTCGAAGAACTGGGAGAAGAGACAGGTTTGCATGGAGGCCAATATGTCACGTATCTTAGGCTAGTGCAGACTATTCGCAAAACCTGGCCAGAGATTGTACTGGTGGAAGAGCCAGACATTCTAATGGGAACAATATATGACATATCAGAAGGAGGGCACGAGATCTCTAGACTATATGAGATGGTGATGACCCGGGTGGGGAAGGATTTGACTCATCTAAGGCTGGACTGGGAAGCGGAGGTGGGGGCACAGATGAATGATGGAATGTGGGAACGTGCTGTAGGATACCACAAGAAAGTGTCCAGAAATGCTAGATTGCAACAGATACAGTTATACATAACGCATAGAGCTTATATGACCCCGAAGAGAATATCTAAGTTTGCAAACGCAGGAAGACAAGCATGCCCAAAATGCGATGAGGAAGTTGCTGATATGACACACATGTTCTGGTCTTGCCCAGTGATTGAAGCTTTTTGGGGGGAAGTGGCACGGAAACTAGCGGATAAAGGGGTCACGCTCAACATAGATACAGCCTGGGCCTGCCTGTTAGGAGGGTTTCCCAGACCACGGAATACAAAACACCTTGGGAAACTGAGGGACCTGGCATGTGTGCTTGCTAAAAGAAGGATCGCCATGGGCTGGAAGCAATGCCACAAGCCACGGGTAGAGGTATGGTGGCGGGACTTGCAAAAATGGGCAGAGGCTGAAACGGTGGTGTGGCAGGAGGCATGTAGCAAGTGCGGGGAAGAAGATGTGGGTAACCTGATGGCTTGGAGAATGTTAATAACAGGACTGTTTGGCACAGTAGTGGATCCTGCAGCTTCGGAAGGAAGTGATACCCAGCCACACGCAGCAGATACAGAACGAGAAATGCAAATAAGCTCTTGAGGGGGGGGGATTTGGGGAGCAGTAATGAGCGTTAATTGATGTTCACAAGTTTATTGTAAATAATGCTGCAGGTTTGGTGGTTTGTATAGTTTATTTGTTTTCAAAATAAAAATCTTTAAAAAACAAAAAAAAAAAAAAAAAAGAAAAAAAAAGAGTATCCTGCCTCTGAAAGGTCGAGATAAGAAGGAGAAGGCAGGTAGCGGGTGAAACGAAAATCAAATAAACAGATTGATGAAAAAGAGGCAAATTCACGGTGTCTGAATGACGTGAGCAGCCGAGAGAGAAGAAACAAGAGTTCACACCTACGCATGGCACCAGGCCAGATGAAGATATCAGAACCTTTTCTAGACACAAGATGCAGTCTCGAGGCCAACTGCAGTGAAATAATTAACACATGGATACTAAAGTTATGATTGATTGAAACAAGGACTGGAGGAAGGCCGGGTAACTAAGGGGCACTTCACACCTGGCCGACCATTCTGCGTGCTGCTAAGCAAAGTGAAAAAGTATGCATGGTGTTGGTGCCAACCCAATCACAATGGACCAAATAATCTAGGGTCCTATAGTTATTATAACCAATAGGACGTCGTACTTTTAGTGACGTCTACAGTAGTCATTTTATAGGAGGGGCTTAGATGCCCATCTGACAGTGTTTACCCAATCCCCTCACTCCATTACCATATACAGAAATAGTTCCTATAGTAAAGTTACCTTTTCCTAACCAATAGACTAGCATGTTACATTTTGAGTGTTATACGTCAATGATGATGAGTTTTTAGTATAAATGTTACAAGTTTTATGAAGTTCGTTGGAGTTGAAGCGAGAAGGAAGATCGCATCACTGCTGATATCCATAATTCCCTGTTTTCTGTAATTGTCATTAAACAGACTCCCTTTGCCAAACTGTTTGAGTTGTCCTTATTAATTGGTGTTGGAGTAATGAATCTGCACCCCCATCCATCTCACGGGGGCTGTTATCATGTCTTAAAGTGCTTCTGATCAAACCCTGACTCTATGAGCCGGCCGGGGGTCTTGGAGTACACTTGGTAGAATAGATCGGATGGTTACCGATTATCGATTAGAATAAGACACCCATTGACTGTCGACATAAAGTAACTCTAGGTCCTCTGCAATATCACAAGTCCTTTGCCATTCAGCTGAGTACACTGTGAAGCTCCCCGTAGACAGTGCTAGTGTAAAAAAACAAAATCTGCAGAACGAGGTCTGAAGGGACCTGTGTTTCCCCACACGTAACCCCTTTCCACTCCTATGGGCAGCTGAGCATGAGAAAAGCCGAAGAAGGCGGTGACGAAGGCGGTGATTCCGAGGGTCTAGAGAGGAAACATGCGAACGGTGAGTGAAAAAGTCTAATGGTTTGGCAAAAGCGCATGCCTTAGAAACAAGTAAGGGAAAAGGTAACGGAGGGAGGCGAGAAAACAAAATATAGTCAGAGTAGAGAAGAATGTATATATATATATATATATATACATATATGTATATATATATAGGGGGAAGAAAATAATGACTCAAGAAAAATTAAGTAGTTAGAGGGACGATACCAGGGAGGACACCCGAGAAGAGAGAGGTTACCGGGGAGGACACCCGAGAAGAGAGCGGTTACTGGGGAGGGCACCCGAGAAGAGAGAGGATTCGCTTTATTCCTACGCTTTTTATACAAGCGGCTAGAAGAAACTTGTATCCAGAGTCCCAAATAAAGAGTAACTAATAGGCCACCACAGCGATTAAAGGCGCTGCGAAAGGGATACGTTTAAACTCCATGTCAGGGTCATTTTAGAGGCAGAGATACATGTGACCAGCTCGAGTTCGTCTAGTCTGTTAACGTTTGTCTTATGTGTTGATCCTTGTGACGTCATAGGACGAAAAATGTTCCTTCAAGGAACTAGCATAAAAACTGTGAGGTTGGATATTTGGCAGTTTGTAGAAGACAACCTGATGGTTTTTGAGTAAAATAGAAGATATACAATTTTGTAGAAAAACGGGATTGGAGCTTGCAGTGTTTGGTGCTCGCTCATATTGTTGGAATTGTTTAAGTGACAAAAGCATTAACAGGTGTTACATTAAAGTGAACATGAACAAAGATTAATATGGAAGGCATAACCCCCTTAGCACACTTGTGCAAACAGTTGCCGAAACATGCACCTAAACTGAAAAAATACTGCACAGAATGGGTTAAAGAAACCACCGACAAGATGTTTATGCCTTGGACACAGGGCGGGTCATTATCTAAAGCTGTTTTTCAGCATATGACGACATATTTGCACGCCACATACACAGGCAAAAAGTTGGACAAACGCCTAGCTATTCTAGAGCTTTGGAAAATGTATGACCAGGAGAAGGAAGAGGAGCCGCCATCAGATTGGATATTTAACATATGTACAGAGGGAGGTGAGACGCCCACTGCACCACCCGCCCCGTCTGAAACGGAAATTGAAACAATAAGGAAAAAGGGTTATACCCGCTCAGGGAACTTAAAGCAGCCACAGGGTATCGCAACCCGGCATATGAGTCACCTACGCAAAGTAGTGACGAAAATCAAGGTAAAGATAAAGATAAAGATATCACCTCCACAGTCCCAAGGGACAAGGAGAGACGTGATGACGAAAGAAGGGACCAGACACAGACAAGTGCACCTCTCGATAAGGAGAGAGAAGGTAAAAGATGGAAAGGAAGCGAAGATAGAACTGATGAGATAGCATTCGCAAAGAACGAATGGGTGGGATGGCAGATTTTATTGAAACTCAATGGCAAATGCATTGATGATGCAAAATAAAAGGAGAGATTAGACGAAGTACAGAGAAAGGAGAAAGAGAAAGAAAAAGGATTGAGAGATGAAAGAATAAGGAAAAAAGATAGACAAAGGCGAGAACAGTTATATCGTGAAGAGCTAGAAAGGCAGCACGATCGCAAGCAGAGAGCAGCCAATGGTCAAGACAGACATGAGCAGCGTAAATTAGAGGAAGATCAAAGAATATGGGAGAAAAGAATAAAGAGCCGAAGGGATGAGGAAATTCGAAGGGCAAATGAACGTAGAGATGCAAAGAAAGAGGAAGAAGATAGGGTCAGAGAAGAGGGAAGGAGAATTCGATGATGACATAGAATGTAAGTGAAGACAGAGAGCATGGGATCTTGAATATCTGGAGAGAGAGGTTAAGAAACCTGAGCCAGTAGTAGATTGGGAAGACATTGAATAATTCTTTCCTGAGCATGATTCAGTACCAGGCACGTCTAGGGCGGTTATTGAAGATGACTTCACCACCAGAAGCATCGGAGAAACGATTGATAGAATATATGACGAAATGGGGTTAGAACAAATACCCAAGGGGAGGGGGAAGATGAGCGCCTAGAGAGCACTCAGCTTTACGACACTGAGGATGTCTCCCGAAGTAGTGGTAATAGAGACCTATCCCTGGATAGATTAGAAATAAGTAGGACCAAAGAAGACGCAAGAAGTTGCACGAGTTTGGGACAGACAATGTCCGACATAGAAAGGGAGGTGCACGAGGAAAAGGAAGAAGAGAGAAGGGGCAAAAGATGATTCCCAAGGGGAAAAGGGATAAGATGGTCAGACACTAGTGAGTCTGCGCCGAGGGCACCAGAGTTAGCCACACAGTCAGACTGACATGAAGAAGTATCTCACGGTCAGAGGGGGGTGTCTCCACCGCCCTATGTGAGCAGGCTTAGGACATTGCCAGGCAGGCAGTGATGCAGGATATTACCCCTGCAATAGATAGGAGAACGATGAGAGAAGAGAGAGAGAGCTATGCATCCCAATTTCCGTTACTCAAGAAAGGGGGAGCTAGACCATAATATATTCCATGGACACACATGGATCGAAAACAAGCTTCCAATGTTGACATCGAGAGCCGGAAAATGGATACACGAGTTAGAAAAAATGACAGGAGGGAACACGTTAGCCATAGGGGATATCAAGGGTCGCTTAATCGCCATACTTGGTGAGAGAGCAGACGATGTGTGGACACGGGCAGGCTACCCTGGTGTGACCACAATTAATTCCGCACATGACAGAGCTTCATTTAACAATTGCAGAGCCACAGTTTTGGAAAGCTATACACAGACACTTCTGATATGGGCGCTATAATGCCACCGAAAATAAAGGAGTCGGAGGATCCGTTGATTTACATACAGAATTTTGAAGACAGGTGGGTACTCGAGACTCATGAATCTTGGGGGAAATCTCTACCTGTGTTCTACCATATATTGTGCCAAGGGCTGCCAGAGCCAGTACAGAAACAGCTCAAGAAACTGGTAGGAATCGAAGCCAAGCCATGGTCAGAAATACAGCTGACCATCGCACACTATTGCAGGCTACTGCAGGAAAAGAATCGCAAAAAGGAAGCTGCACGTGAGGGTGAAGAGGCAGACTTGTGCAGAGGAAATTGGCAAAATATGCTCTTGAGGGAGCCATGATAACTAGCACAGCTGAATTGAGCATGCAGCAGGCCAATAATCCACAACAGAATAATCAGGGCAATACAAGGTTTTACCCCAGGGGAAGAGGATTTAGGGGAAGAGGATGGCAGTGTAATCAATGAGGTTTCCAGAATAATCAAGGAGGTTTTCAAAATATGCAAAATGGCAATCAAGATATTTCAAACGGGCAAATGATCAGACCACTGCCGGTATGTTGGTTGTGGGGGTTGACGGGGCATTTAGCGCGCACATGCAGAAATCAATACATGATGCAAAATGGCCAAGGAATAGAAGCAGGCATGGTGAATCCACCTGAGGTTTTACAGCAGGGAGTTGCACAGAATCACACGGTGCCACAGCAAATGCCTGGAGCACAGCAAAACCTGCAACCCCAAAAGGTAGTGAGTTTTCCACAAGGACAGTCCCAACAGTCACTGATACAACTGTCACAGACAGTGAGCACAGTGCAAACAGTGAGCCCTGGAATGGGAATTAACACTGGTAATGGGGGAAATCTATCAGCACACGGTAGGCCAAAACTATATATGGACTAGGACAACTCACTGGAAGCCCTAATGTGTTCTATCCTATCAGTGACACCAGACCCTCACCGGGAACCTAGGGTGGATGTAGTTATAGGGGAGAAAGAATATTCCTTCTTAGTTGACACAGGTGCAACACATTCGTGTATACATGAAGGCAGGTTTTCCTTGTCCGGAGATACAAGTTTAACAGGGCAAATCGTGAGCCCTGGAATGCAGAGTAACACTGGTAATGGAGGAGATCCATCAGCACAAGGTAGGCCAAAACTATATATGCACTAGGACAGCTCACTGGGAGCCCTGATGTGTTCTATCCTATCAGTTACACCAGACCGTCACCAGGAACCTATGGTGGATGTCATTATAGGGCATAAAGAATATGTCTTCTTAGTTGACACGGGTGCAACACATTTGTATATACGTGAAGGCAAGTTTTCCTTGTCCGGCGATGCCATAAATACTCAGAGTTTCACAGGAGCTACAAGTCGTGTTCCCTTCACAAACGCACTTCCAGTCTCTATAGGAGAATGTGAAATGAATGTGCCTTTATTATATTCACGGCAGACCCCAGTAAACATTTTGGGTTGAGATCTAATGACAAAGTTAAATATGACAATCTCGTTCACAGAGGAGGGCATAGTATGTTCAACACCAGGAATGCACTATTCAAACATATGCGAAATGATTGGAGCATACGCAGGACACACAGCTATGAGGGCTATACCATTGGAGCCCGAAGTATTCACGTATGGAATTCGTGTGCTAATGGCAGGGCTGCCAGGCCTTCCTGAGAGAACCATGAGGACCCCAGATGAATTTCAATTTAGGCCAACAATACCTATGCATGAAGAAAAGGGACACGTATTTCCCTTGGTGATACACACAATTGCAGTAGAAGGGAAAATGGCTTTGATCGATGGTTATGACAATGAAGGGCAACAATAGTGCGCAGTAATTGTCATTGAAGACGGATACCGATTGGCTGACATCACTGATGACAATCTGTTTGAAGAGCAAGCAGATATGGGAGAGACAACAGTGGAGGTGAGTTTCACCTTTTGGGTGAGAATGATCAAAAGAGAAGTGCCTCAGAGAATGATGTTGGCACGGAACAGTCCAGAATATTTTGATGACGAGATGGCCAAAGTGCCTGTGTCAGTGTGGACTACAGGCCCCTATGACGTAGGCTTACTGAAAGGAGTTGGAGAGGTGAGAATCAAACTGGGTGTTTTAGGGTGTTGTACTATTGCCAACATTTGTCAATTAATTATTGAGTTGAAGAGAACCACATGTCTGTACACATGAGGATTCATCTATCAAGGGACTGTCTTTTCGTACTAAATGGAAGGATTTATCACCATACGGGGTCATATGTAGTTTTTAGATAACTAGTATTTGAGTGTAGTAGTTTGTTGTATAGTTTTTACACCAGTACGTTGTAAGGTAGAGTCTTGTTTTATAGTCTCAATTGAACGTTAAAAGGAGAAGAAGAGAAAAAATCTTGTTTTTATAGATAAGTGCTTCACACTTATTTTATAAGTGTATGAATTATGTGTATGAATTTTTATTTAATAAAGTATTACAATTGATTGTTATATTCTATGGTACATTTGTTTTTAGTGTCATGGCTGTTTAAAGAGTGGCATGCTTTATTCCAAAAGGGGTGACAACATGGAGGCAACGAAATTCTCTAATTTTGAAGCTGTTACAAGCCTAACTATGGGGACAAATCTTGGGGCCATTTAAATTTTCCCCAGAGTCTTTCTTTTGTTATTTGGATAGAATCAAACTGAAGCCAGGAGCAATTCTTCCAAAAGCACGACATTACCCCATTTCCAGGGAGGCAGATGATGGAATGTTTAAGACAATTTTGGCTATGATGTAACAGGGCATCTTAGTGATGTCAGAATCGTCATGCAATACTGTGGTTTATGTGATCAAGAAATCAAAGGGATGGTCTTGGAGGTTAATTCAGGATTTATGCCGAATAAATGATATTGTTGAGGCCGAGTTCACATTAGTCCCAATCTCGGCTACAATTTTATGTAATATACCTGGCTAAATATTTCACGGTGATTGACTTGAAAAATGCATTTTTGTCAATCCTGTTGCACTGTGACTCACAAGAGCTGACGTTATTCACATTCAGACAAATGCATCTGAAAATCACGAGGCTACCCCAGGGGTACTGTGAGTCTCTTTCTATTTTTAACAGAGTCCTGCAGATGGACCTAAGCAATATTGCTTTAGAAAGCTTTGTCCTGCAATATGTGGATGACATCTTAATTTGCAGCACGACAGAGGAGCAATGCAGGCACGATTCTGTTCAGCTATTGACTATACTGGCTGGGAAAGGATATAAGGTTGACAAGGAAAAGCCACAAGATTGTCAACAAGAAGTGCTTTACATAGGCCAGCTGATCTTGCATGAGGGAAAAAGAGTGACCCCAGAAAGGGCTGAAGCCATACTGAACACGGCTAAGCCAAACACAATAGAACAGATGCAGAGCTTCTTAGGCCTGTGCAACTATGTCAGGGCATGGGTCTTTGACAACAGCTCTTACACCAAGCATTTGCTTCAGGCCTTATAGAAGGCTCAGGTGACGAAATAAAAGATTGAATGGTCTGAGGCCATGGAGAAAGGATTTGCTGAACTCAAAATAGCAATTTGCACGGCACCAGTTTTAGGAATCCCAATTATGCAGAGGAATTTCTCTTGTTCTCACACACGAATGGCAGCGTTATGACGGCAGTGCTCACTCAGAGAACCACATTGGGTTTCAAGCCCCTGGCATATTATGGTGGAAATTTGGACCCTGTAATGAGGGGCCATTTCCCGTGCGAACAAAGTCTGGCTGCCGCAGCATTCGCCATTGAAAAAGCTACTACCATTGTGATAGGATGCTCCATGACGTTGTATGTCGAGCACTCACTATTTTCTATCCTAGAAAATCCAGAGGGCATGCCAGAGGGCCAGGTGAGGGGTATGTGAAGTCATGAGATCAGGTAACATCTCAGAGAGCTTCTGCCTATGACGTGATCAAATCGAATCCAACGATTGAAATAGTCTGATGCAAGATAGTGAACCCAGCAATGTTTATAGCTGAGCCAGTCACTGAAGGTCAGCCAATCCATGACTGCGTGAACTATGAGGAATTCTATGATGAAATCCCCAGAGTAAAAGAAAATGCTTTGGCAGAAGGAGAAAGTGTCTTTATTGACGGTTCTTTGAGAATTGATCAAAACGATGGGCAAAGATACAAAGGCGTTGCTGTGATGAAGCACACAGCAAATGGAGAATTTCGAGTACTCATTAGTGCACAAATACCATCTCATTTTTCAGTACAGGTTGCAGAATTACTTGCGTTGATACTCACCATTGAGAATCACGCAGACCAGGAAGTAACTGTGTACATTGACTCCGCCTATGTGACATCGACAGTGCACGCAGGCCTAGCACGCTGGAAAAGGAGGGGCTACCTCTGAGCAGACGGCACACCAGTGCAGCACGCAGCCTTACTGGACAGGTTGATCAAGGCACTAGAGCTCCTAGTGGGCATAGCGGTCGTGAAATGCGCCGCCCAGACAAAAGGGACAGATTTTATCTCACACAGAAATCAAGCAGCAGACATGGAAGCCAAACGTATGGCATCCAAAAGTGAGACTATCATGGAAGTGGAAGTCACCCATACAAATGAGAGAATGATGGTTGCACGGACTACATCTGAAAGCTATAACAATCTAGGACAAACACAGTTGATGGAACTCCAAGGGGAGGCACGACAGGAAGAGAAGAATCTTTGGAAGCAGCGAGGGTGTTCTTTAAACCCCTCTGACAGCTTGTGGTGAGAAGACAGCTCTGGTAAACCAGTAATGCCTATAGACCTGTCCAAATTAGCGCTGGAACAGTTACACTACCCAGCACACATGACAAAAGAGAATCTAGCGGCAATGCTCGCAGAAGACTGGTTCATACAGAACTTAACCAAGCATGTTGCATTTTTCATAGTGAACTTTATAATCTGTCGATAATTCACAGCTGGGCACACATTAAAAGTAATGGGAGGATTCATCCCAAGGCCAAATGAGCCTTTTCAGCACTTGCATGTCGATTACATCGACATGATTCAAGTATGTAATGGGTACAGATACCTAATTGTTGTGGTGTATCCGTTCTCTAGATGGATAGAAGCAGGTCCATGCACACACCCAGACTCTACCTGTGCGGCCACATTTTTTGAAAGAGAGGTATTCCCCAGGTGAGGGGTATGTGAAGTCATGAGATCAGGTAATGGGGCTAACTTTGTAAATTAGATTTTCGAACAGATTAGCTTGCTGCTTGGTATAAAGCACAAGTTCCCGTCGGCATATCATCCACAAGGTAACAGGATCTGTGAGAAGCTCAATGGCTTATTAAAGGAAAGGATAGCCAAGTTGAAGCTTACTCTAAGGAAGGGATGGTTGCACTGCCTTCCTTTGGCACTGTATGCACTCAGAAACCAACCTGGTTCTGACCATCATTTCACACCGCACGAAACAGCCACAGGAAGAAGAATGCGCACTCCCCTGACACCCCAAGACAGAACTAGATGTGATGCACAGTCAACAGGAGAAATCTTAGGGTCGGAAATGCAAAATTACCTAAATTGCATGACATCTTGCCTTACTGTAATTTCAGGCCAGCTGCAACAACAATGAAAAGGGTGCGGGGCAGCAGAGGCCACATAATGAGATACTACTACAAGCACGGCTCAAGGACTTTGTGTAGCATCCGTTTTCCCTAGAGATACTGTCCTGGTAAAGAACCATACGAGAAAAAGGTGGGACGAGCCAAAATTTAATGGCCCCTTTACAGTGGAAGACTGCACTCCTTCTGCAGTGAAACTACAAGGCAGAAAAGCTTGGATTTTTCTGGGCGATATCAAACCCTACAGCAGAGAAGGCCCTCTGCCTGCACCCCAGCGCGAGGAGACTACGAGTGACGAGCAAAAAGCACAGCAGGTGCAGACGAGATCCATGGAAAAGAAAGACTCAGGAGCAGCAGCAAAGTAAAGACAAAGGAACTTTTGTGAGATAGTTGTGGGGTGAAGAAGACATTTGCATTTATAACCCACAACATAGTCTGTTGATTTTCAACTTTGGATTAAGGCACACTAAAACTGTGACAAGAAAATAACATGCCAAATTTGATTGCGAACACATAAATTGGAAGAAAATACAATGCCCCGATTCCTTCTAGACAGAGACTTTGTTCGGAATTACCTATGGTGTCCCACAAAAGCAACATCACCAAAGACGCGGTGACCTACTTCGATCTAGTTCTAAGATCGTACCCGTCACTGGTGGGGAGACTCACAAGTGTCACTTCCTTTCTTCAAGATCCTGAAAACGAAAAGATTATAAGGAGGTTGCTTACTGTGATCACCGAGCAATTCCTCCTACTTCCTGAATACAGCGAGAAAAAGCCAAATGTCCCAAACAAAGAAGGAAGTAAATGAGCTTGTCAATACATTGTTCTTTTGCATAATCTTGTGGGGAGAACGACAGACGTACTCATGTTTCTTCGAGATCCAGCAAATACAGAACGTCTGAGCATACTCCTAAATAACATTGTGATCTTAGTTGCACTCCACGCAAACGGAACGTGCAGACACTGTTCATAGTGAAGTGAAAACATATAATCCTGAACCTCAGCAAGACAGGACAAATGTCCCTGTCAGTAGAAGACAGCAGGTTGGCCAGCAACGTTTTTTTTTTCATTTAATCACCGATTTTCCAGAGCTAGTGGGAGACCTGTAGATATTGACTTCCTCACATTCATCAGAGACCCAGCTAATGCTACACAGATGAGCATGCTCTTGCATGAATAGTAATGCTAGTGGAACTCTCCAACCATCAGCAGAACTATTTGAGAAGATTTTAGACTTTCCGCCGAGGGACAGATGGAGAGAACATTGCCAGAGATTTCCATTCTTATTTTCTATTGACAAAGACACAATGGCCCTCATTACGACCCAGGCGGTAAGTTACCGCCTGGGTCGTACCCTTACCACCATGACGTAAACTATGTTTACGCCATGGTGGTTGGCTGATTTACCGCCCCATTCCAAGGTGAGTGGGGCAGTAAATCCCCATTTCCCATTTTACCCTTCCCCATTCCCATTTTCGCCCCATAGGGCATAATGGGAATGGGGAAAGGCGATAATTACGGCACCGTAAATTACGGTGCCGTAATTATCGCCAAGGTCCCTTTGCGGCATGGATTTTAATGGCTGCAAAAAAGCAGACGTTAAAAGCCATCCCGCAAAGGGAACCTTGTAATCAGGCGTTAAGGGTCGGCGCCGTTTACGGCGCCGTAAACCCCTTAACGCCTGAGTCAGAATGAGGGCCAATATGTCTTCGGGAATGAAGCAGATAAGAGGCATAGACTGGGAGCCGACCTATTTTGAACATGCACAGTAAAGAGACTTGCTGAGCTATTGCTTGATGTTGACACCTCCCATAGCCTAATACAAGAACTGTATCCCGAGATATTACATAATTCATTATTCACAAGAGGGGGACAATTGTGCAACACCTGAAACTCACAAACACAGAATCCGAAAGACAATATTGTTTAAAGGAGTATAGTAAAAGTTAAAATTTTGGCGAATGATCGAGATGGGGATCCAGAGCAGCAACCTCGTCCTCCCACAGGAGGAAAGACACCCACATTTTTCTAGAAGCAAATGCTGCCGCCTGACCTATAGAGGCATAATGTATTTATGTATCATATTCATAATTGTTTTACTGTCATTAACAATTAGAACTGCATTCTTTAATGGTACACAAAGCGTTCCTATCCTAGTACACCCACGTAAAGATGCACACATGAGGCCTACAAAGGCACCCAGACCTTACATAGTCATTCCAGTCCCTAGAAGGTCCGATGGTGGAGTGAATGAACTAGAGATGGATGTTAGGAAAGATTTCATAATTGTAGGTAATTTTCCTTCCATGTGGCAACCCCTAAACTTTTTGCTGTTGTTTTTCACCTTGTTCTTGACTTTGCCAGAGAAGTGCAGCTTTCTGCCGCACTCCTCTGGGCTTTCGCTCCTTTCTTACGGGGAAACTGACATGCCCTTAAGACAGTCAGTACCGGGGAACGCTGTTTCCCGTAGTTTCTTTTATCATGTTGCGGCTTTAGTGCAACATGACACAAGAGGGCACTGTAAGCTAAGTTACAGCTCTCTTGGGTCTCTAGCCTTCTACAGACCCTAGATACTCTTTTAGGATGGTATTTGATCGGTGCAAGTCATTCAGGGACTCGAATGGTGGCAGCGATCGTTTTGTTTATTTTGAGCTCCTTTTGGCGTTCTGAGCACGTTTTTCGCACTGAACCCAAAATGGTGGCCTGGCTCCCAAAATGGCCAGACCACGAGGCTCCTTTGTCTTGTCCACTGACCGTCTTGCTCCCTTCACCTTCCCCAGGTCGAGCAACCCGGGGCCTTCCTTATTTGGGCATGTACTTTCCCGCGAAACGTGGTTTCTTTTGCGGGCTTCTACATGTCGTTTGTGTGCCTCCAGGGTGTGGGCTGGGATGTCTGGTCCCAATACACATCCTGGGTGCCAGAGAGTCTAGGGTGGTGTGAATGCCTGGGACCACCGTGGTCCGTGATTGGTCCACGTATGGTATGTGTGTTGATGAGCGGATCTCCCATTGGCTCCCCTCCGTTTTGGCGCGAAGGGAACCGTGGATAAGAGGGGGCTGGAAACACCACTACCATGTCGATCTCCTGAGTTCTCACGAACGAAGGAATACAGGAGCCAAGTATCCTGCAACCAAGAGGCTGGACCGAGGAATCGCTGGTGACCCGCTGAAGGAATCCTCCTTTGCACTGCTGTCGTCCTGTGAAACCCTTTCCTCCTTTGATCGAACCAGAAGGCCTGTACTGGTGCTTCGACCTTTGGAATAGCAGGAACAGCTATTCCCGGCGACTTCATCCTCTCCTGCCAAGTAAGCCTTCGGAAGTGTCTCTGGGCCATCCAGTTGACTGACCAGCTTACAAGGGAGTCCTGCTCTGTAACTGCCGCCAGGTTGTGTTGTATTTCGAGTCCTGGTCACTCTCCCACGCTTCGTACGCTTGGCGTTCCCAAGTCTGAAGGGAAGAGTGTACATTTGGCTTGAATACACACGGCCGCTCCGTTGTCCTGCTGCGGCAACAAAACTGTGCTGGTTTCGTCGATTGGGACGTCTTTTTGCTCTACACGACTACAAGGCGTTCCCTGCTCTTCTGAACCTGCCAGCTGCTGAAACTAACGTGGAGAAGCCTGGGTCTGCTTGCTTCGGGGACCGGTGAGTAGTTTAGCTAGGATCTGGTCGCCCTCCTGCAGTATTCCATTGCTTTTCCCTGCTGTGTAAAAACAGCACCCTTTTGGCCGTACTCACGCTCTGCTTCTGCCCGCTGTGGAGGCTGCGCTTGAGTTGCGGAACCTGTTCTCCTTCTGCTGTGCACTAACCCGAACTGCCTGACTTCCTCCGAAGAGCTTCCCCTTTTGCCCGTTGGCACCGGCGTGGCAGGTACTTTGAGCACAAGGCTCCACTCTTCGCAGGGCTCGGACTTCCATCTAGTTAGGTGCCTCTGAAGGCGAACTGAGTCTAAAGCGTTATCGCACTGCCTGTTTTCCTTTCCTTTCAGGTGGACTACATATTTCGTGCTTTAAACGCTTGCGACTGTGTATTTGTATATATATTGTGTTGATATGGTATGTGTTGGTTTAATATTGTGATATTGTGATTTTCTCGCTACGGTCATTGTTTTAAAGGCCTTAAAATAAATGTGTATCTATTTTTGATATAACAACTGTTTGGAGTAGTTTGTAAGCGCTCTTGCTTTGTGTGCTCATTGCGGGCTTTCAGTCACCCTCACCCCTCTTGAGACCTAGTCTTGACCGCCGCGATCGCTACCTTGATTGGTCTGGCTTGTCCAGAGGTTACCCTGTTCCAAGTAATTAGGTTGGCCTTCTGAACTTCTGCGCCACCAGGACAGAGTTCAGAAATCCGTCTTAACAATGGATGTAATTAACAATGATACACACACTCGTGTGGTAACAAGCAAATCGAAAAGCCGGACACAGGGTCGGCAAAGTATTAATCTAAAAAGGTTACTGACAACCACACGCATGCAAACATTGAATGCACATACACCAGGCCTAGTGTCAATGGGCCTCATTGCGAGTAGGGTGGTAAGGGATACCGGGCACCGTTAAGGAGACCGGTGCCGGTAATCCCGTACCATCCTACTTCGAGTTCCCTTAGCGGGTCCCTCCTTCAACGCCTGGTTTTACCAGGCATTATGGACGGGACCCGCTAAGGGACTTCAAAGCTAATAACGGTACCGCAAATTGCGGTACCGTTAGTAGCTACTTCCCCATTCCCATTGAGCCCTGTGGGGGCTCAAATGGGAATGGGGAATGTTTTTTTTTCAATGGGGACTTACCGGTCCCGCAAAGGTCGGACTACACCGGTAAATCCCCATTGAACGAGACCGGTGCCGGTACCAATAGCGCCATGACTACCTCCAATCTCGGAATGAGGCCCAATGACTGCAAAACCACAAACCAAAGCATGGCAGTCTTTTACTGCCTACTATGAGAAATCCGACTACAAGCAAAGTGAAAAGACAAATGGAAGAATCTGAACCCCTGAGGAGACTAGAGGAGCTGAGGAATGAACTCACACAGAAAACATTTCTGAGCATACATGTTCCAGTGAAGAGGACAAGTACAAGCTCCACAATACAACCATATACAGGAACAATGCCAGCATGGATATGGGCACTCCTAACCAGAAAGAAAAAGCTGCCAGACCGTTGTCTACATAAATGGCGCAGATGAGAAGGCCTGCACCATGGACCAGGATACCTGAGGATCCTCCAGTGAGAAAGAGCCATATAGATGCATTCAGGGATGTAGTTATAGCAAACTACAGGAAAACATCAAGAATCAAGAGAAGCATGCATGGAGATGACAGTGAACTAAACGATTACTTGGACAGCACAGCACATTTGGGAAACAACATGTGGTACCAGCACATGAAAGAAGTTGGAAGACAAAGTTCAGAGGGAGAATGCTTTGTTTGTGCATTCCTACCGTACAGCATGGGAAAGTCCAAGATCTTCGTAGCTGTAGAAATTGATGTCCAGACAGCACACTGTCTTTCACACATAGCCATGTACAAAACTCGAGGCCAGTTCATGGGTAGTGATGCCTCACTAAAATGGGCAACTGAAACAGCCTATCCCAATGAAGATGATTATGTTCAAGACATTAAGAAATAGAGCTCAAACTAAAAATTACGTGATCAGGTACGAGAAACCTGGAGTAAAAGGTGCTGAAATTAGATGGGAAGTAAATCAGAAACTAAATATCCATCCAAGGACAAACTCCAGAAGAAGCTCAAAGTTGGAAGAACAGAGGCGAAATGCAGATTTGGGGAACAGTGCTTTCACCAGATGGATGGGAAAAAGGAGTAGTGATTTAGACAGCATGGATGGTCCTCTGAGCCTGCAAAGAAGCAATTGAAAATCCACAAAGGCTATGCCAACCATTGTGGCCAAAGCTTGCAAAACTGCTGACATGGACCGAAGACAGAGGAGGACCCTTACAGATAGTACGACTGGAAAGCTCAAAATTGTGCTTCAGAGACAATGGCACAAAAAAATGGGAGAGAATCAGAACTGTGGATGAATCTTTGACGCCCCAGGCATGGAGCACGGAACTTCAGTAATTATGGACCACTATTGGGCATGTGGATCCAAAGCATACATCAGACTGCCGAGAAACTGGGGAGGTATATGCACAATAGTGAATGTCCATGTTCCAGCATTGGTGATCCCGAAAAGCGATTTGAATATTGACAGTTTCCCGAAAGCAGATGCTCACATGTGGAAGAAAAGATCTGTGGAACTGATGACTCGACTGAAGAGGGAAAATTGCTTCTCTGCCAAATTTGAACAAGCCTTTCATTCAATCCCATATGAACATAGACTGTTTAGCCTCACTTCATCAGTATTCGTGACAATCTTCATGCCAAATACTAAATGGTTACAGATAACCAGATGGGAGTTACTGCAGACCATCAACACCACCATAAAGGGATTCAATGCAGTCAAGGAAGAGTTAAGAGCCATCCGACTGATGACTCTCCAGAACAAATATGTACTTGACCTGATCACAGCCATGGATGGCGGTGTTTGTGCAAAAATCAGAGAATCATGTTGCACATTCATACCATCTCATGACGAGGAGAATGGAACCTTAACAGAAGCCATAGGTATGCTGACAAAACTCTAGAACCAGATGATTGACGAGACAGACGAAGTTGATGATGACAGTTGGTTTGGATCACTATTGAATGGGTTCCACAATTGATGGCAGATGCATTCAAGTTCTGCTAGTGATGATATTGCTAGGATTTTGTGTTATCAAAATAGTAATCTCTCAGTGCCAGAAAACTGCAAGGAATGCCATAGGGATGAAGATCATGATTGACGTCAAGCCAGGATGGGAGCCCAAAGACCTGACTGATGAAGAAATAAAAGACTTTGTGAAATCTAGCAATCTTGCACCTGAAGGACCAACATTTCTCTATCCCAGGAAACATTAAAACTATGTGGGAAGATGGGTTTACTGCATCCCAAATGGACAGTGTCAACTGATGACATGGAATAAATACGAACATGTAAGGACAGCATGAAGCCTGAAAGGAGTCATAAAGATATGGACTTCAAAGAGACACTTCTTCAGTGTATGTATAGATTCAGAAGATGAAGAAGGAATGAACCCAGGTGATGAAGTAAAGGTGAATACAGAAGAACTGAGTAAAATGAATCCAAAGACGCAAGTGAAAGAGCTTGATGAATCGCCCAGAGGGGGGAGTGTAGAGGCGGTCCCAAATAAAGCCTGCACTCCAATCGTCCATTTTGAAGTTCCAGGAATGTTCACACCAAGATATGTGACGTATGATGAGCAAATAGACCAGTGGAGAGCCGCAGTAGGGCTCTGTCCAGTGCCTATCAGAAAAACAGCAGCTATTGAAGTACCATTACCAAGGAAACCATGGACAGTAAGGTATCCATTGAGGAAACCCTATCAACAGATCAAGCAAAATGAAGATCATCTGTGTACAGTCCCTGAAGAAACCAAAAAGGCCTTAATAGAAGGCGAAAGGTGATGTCACGAGGGCCTGGACTGACTTGCAGATGGAATAAATGACAACCAGAGAATGATACCAAGAGACAAAACGCCATGAATAAGGATATTGTGAACTTAAAGAAAAAGAACGATGTCAAATTGTAAGAAGTTTAAGCTGTGAGCAAGATGAAGATAATCAACCGATTTACACCTGTAAATATGCTTGGAACCACAAGAAAGCTAAGAAAACAGTGTGACTTGCTTTGCTTAGTAGAAGAATGGTGCGGCAAGTGCCAATATACATAATCTACCTCAAACGAAGCACCTTATTATAAGTATATTTCTACTTTGCACAAGATGCAGAAGCAAATCAGGTTACTAAAGGCCATACGAGAAAAGCTTCACATTTAAGCAAAAATGAGAAGATACTGCTAAAACGAAACTCAGCAGAGGCAACTCGTGCCAGGAGAGCCAAGGTCATACCAATAGAAGACATGAACAGTAGCTACATTTAATTGAAACTAAGAACAGAAGATCCTGCCTCTGAAAGTTCGGGATAAGAAGGCGAAGGCAGGTGGTGGGTGAAATGAAAATCAAATACACAAATTGATGGAAAAGAGGCAAATTCAGTGTCTGAATGACGTCACCAGCCGAGAGAGAAGAAACGAGCTTTCACACCTGCGCATGGCACCAGGCCAAATGAAGATATCAGAACCTTTTCCAGACATAAGATTCAGTCTCGAGGACAACCGCAGTGAAATAATTGACACATGGATATTAAAGTTATGAATGATTGTAACAAGGACTGGAGAAAGGCTGGGTAACTAAGGGGCACCTCACACCTGGCCGACCATTCTGCGTGCTGCTAAACAAAGTGGAAAAGTATGCATAGGGTTGGTGCCAAACCAATCACAATGGACCAAATAATCTAGGGTCTTATAGTTAGTAGAACCAACAGGATGTCGTACTTTTAGTGATGTCTGCAGTAGTCATTTTAGAGGAAGGGCTTAGATGCCCACCTGACAGTGTCTACCCAATCCCCTCACTCCATTACCATATACAGATATAGTACCTATAGTAAAGTTACATTTTTCTATCCGATAGAATTGCATGTTCCATTTTGAGTGTTACACGCCAAGGGTGATGAGTTTTTAGCATAAATGTTACAAGTTTAATGAAGTTCATTGGAGTTGAAGCGAGAAGGAATATCGCATCATTGCTGATATCCATAACTCCCTGTTTTCTGTACTTGTCATTAAACGGACTCCCTTTGCCAAACTGTTTGAGTTGTCCTTATTAATTGGTGTTGGAGTAATGAATCTGCACCCCCATCCATCTCACAGGTGCTGCTATCTTGTCTTAAAGTGCTTCTGAGCAAACCCCGACTCTATGGGCCGGCCGGGGATCTCGGAGTACAGTTTCTTCGGGAATAGATTTGATAGGGTTTTCTCAATGGATATCTTCTCTCAAACACTCGCAGCGGAATTGGTGCACATGCAGGTGTCAAGCATTGCACAATCTCAGGCTTCCAACATATAGGAGGTTGGGAGCGGAACTTCCGGCAGAGGAATTTACCTGCTCCTCTACAAATGGACTAGTTCTGATGTCACTGTTAGCTGATTACTTCATAATGGGTTAGTATTGCTGTCGGTACTAGCTCATTGTAGGATTATTCTGAACCGTAAATTGCATTTCTAATACATTACACTTGGCATTATAGTATTATTCGTGCACTGCTCTAATGCTAGGTATATTTATAATGTCTGAGTTGTACTCTTAATCGCAAGTGAGAAAACTGGTAAAGGTATAGACAGGGAAATGTTAAGCCGATGCTGCTTTCATATTACAGACAGGGGGATTGTTCCTGCATTTTATGCACCTACCATAATATTGATGGTGTTAGGTAAAGATGCACTAATTCATACTGAAAAAGGTTTTCACTGGATTGTATTGATGACCTTCGATAAGAATGAAACATGTATGTGGTTTATTGCTTCAGTGAGAACTGTCAGTTGGGTTTCAGTGGGTAATGTTATGTGTAAAATACCTCTGCCCATTAAGACAATGACAATTATCTGGTGTGGAGCTAAACTGGAAATCTTTCAACTAATGTGTTTACCTGTAGTGTCCCTGTGAACAGGGGGGGAGCACTTCTAAGTGTGGCTATTAGGGGCACGGAGGCACATATTGCTGCTTTCATACGAGCTGTGCAAAAACGAATACAGCCCTACGTGACAACCGCAAGGCAGGTGTTTCACCTAATCTGCATAACCCTAGTCTAACACCCTGTGCTTCTGAAGTACAACTGAGCTTCCAAGGATGGCTACTAGGCAGCACTATAACACTTATAAGTTGTATTTTCTTACATTTTGTTAAAACACTGTAATAGTGACGGTTTTGGGTAAACATGCACTAATGTTCCAAGTACAAGAATTGTAAAGGCACTGTACTGGTGATCCCCAGAAAAGTAAAAACACGTATATAGTTGTTTTATTCTTGAGGGCTGTCTGTCTTGTGTTGATAAAGCTATGCATTAGATATCCCTACCTCTAAAACACTGCTTATTTGCACAGCTATTGTGGCTTTCTTTATTGTTCTGAACTGGGAGTCAACTTCCAGTGATGGCAACTAGGGGGCACTGTGGCATGTAAAAAATCGTTTTTCATGTTTTGAAACGGACTCTATAATACTGATGATGTTTGGTAAACATGCTCCAATGCTCCAATCATAAGGATGTCTACTAACTATGGGATAACCTCCAGTAGTGGTAAAATGCAAATGCGGTTGTCGCCTTCTGAGATAGGCCTGTCAATCTTGGATTGATACATCTATTATAAAATAACTCTGTTCTATAAGACAATGACAATCATCTTGTACACAGCTAAAATGCAAGCCTTTCAGCTAATGTGCATACCCACAGTGCCTTGTTCAGTGGCTCTGAACCGGAAGAAGTTGACGTCCACTGCACCACAGTGAACTGAGGATATTCAATGACGGTGCAATAGGTATGTGGTGTCTGTATGTCTGAAAGGTACTGGTTAGTAGTTGGGATGCTAAAGCTACGTATGCAATCGCACTGATTTGCAAGACCAGTACATCCATATGTATACATGTGCAATGCAATGCGTTCAGCTAATTTGCATATCAGTGGTGTTTTGTTCTGTGACTCTCAGCAGGAGGGGGATTTTCAGGGATGATTGATAGGTGCTGCTCTCATGTGTGGCTTATTAGATGAAATGGCACCTTCTTTTATTACAGGCAGGAAGGTTTATTTTCCTTACGTTTTGCAAATCCACCACAGCATTGACAGTGTTTGGTCAACAAGTTCCAGTCATAAGGATTGCAACTGCACTGTTCTGATGCTCCTCTATGATGCACAATGTGGTTGCTATATTCTTGAGGACTGTCTGTTATGGGTTGACAAAGCTGTGTAACATTGATGCACCATAAAACAGCAATACTTACCTTGGATGTTTCCACAATGCACGTTTTTCAGCTAATTTGTATGCACAGAGAGCTTACTTACGAGATGGCTGTTGTGCTTGGGTTACTAAAACTATGTATAAGGTATCACTTCCCTATAAGATGATGACAATTAGTTTGTATGGAGATATAATTTAAACTTTTCAACTGAGTTGCATATATATAGTACTTTGCTCCGTGGTTCTAAACTAGAGGTGAACATCGGGAGGGCTTCTAGGCGTTGCTGTGATAAGTAGATTATTTTGCCATTCTTAAACACACCATTATATTATTGGTGTGTTGTAAGCATGACATTGTGCCAGTTGCAAGGTTATCAATGTTTACTACTCTGATTATCTGCCATGACGGTGAAAGGCCTATGTGGTTGTCGCACCCTTGTGAGCTGTCCGTCACTTTTGGTTGATAAAGCAATCAAAAGAACATAATTCTGCTGCTCTATATAACAATAACAGTTATCATGTATGGAATGGTAAATAAAGGCTTTTCAGATAATGTGCATAACCATAGTGCATTGCTCTGTGGATCTGAACTGGAGATGAACTTTCACTGACAGATGCCAGGTGGCAAAGTGCCAAGTGTGGCTTATAGCTGTAATTAACTATTCCACTCTCACATTACAGGCACATGGGTGTTTTCTTGATTTTTTTAAATTCACTGTAATGTTGACAGTATTTGGTAAACATGCCCCAGTGCACCAAGCCCAAAGATGTAATGTACACTTTCAATCCCAAGTAAGGGTGGAATCTTTATGTGTTTCGTTTATGAAATAGTGCCTAACAGTGGAATGTTGATGATGTTGAGGCGTTCTGCGATTTGTCAATTTTGGGTTGTAAAGCTATGTACAAATGAGCACTGCTCTATTAGACAATGGCAATTAGAATATGTTACTTGCTATTTTTATAGAGACCCCTGCCATTGCTATGGCCTTGAAGTGCTGTGGTGTGAACCATAGTCTGAACAAACCTGAAAATAAAAGAGCATTACATTGCATGCCAATAGTATTTAGAATGAAGGGAAATGTTCAATTACTAGCAGTGATGAAAAATTTAAAGATATTGTAGAGCCATAACATGTAGAGTGTTCAGGCGCATAGAGGATTTTTATGTCAGTTACTATGTGACAGCTGTCCCAAATATTTTGTGACCCTAACCATGTTCTGTGGGCTCCAGTGCTAAAAGGGGAACGGGCTAGTATAAATTAGTCTAACAACCAAATGGGCAACTGCCGGCAGTTGAGGGCTCTCCTATACTTTACTTGCAGAAAACATGCATACTGAATATGGTACAGTCTCATGCAAATTGCATGCACATTTATCAGACATGTCGAAGATACCTTCAAGGCATGCATGCCCACTTGTTTGTTTAATACTACATCTGGTGGGTCATTACGACCCTGGTGTTAAGGGTTTAACGGCGCCGTAAAAGGTGTCGGTGCCGTTAAACCCTTAACGCCTGATTACGAGGTCCCTTTGCGGGACCCGACCTTAATGGCTGGTTTTACCAGCCGTTAAAGTAGGGTGCCGCAAAGGGACCTTGGTGCTTATTACGGTACCGCAATTTGCAGTACCGTACTTAGCGCCTTCCCCAGTCCCATTGAGCCCTATGGGGCGAAAATGGGAATGGGGAAGGGCCATGGTGAAATGGGGAAATACCGCCCCGCCAACCTTGGAATGGGGCGGTATTTCTCCATTCCACCATGGCGGACTCGTTACAACACCGGCACCAACCATGGTGCTAATAGCGCCATGGTTTAGCGCCGGGGTTGTATTGAGGGCCCTGGTGTTGTACTGTTGAACAATTTAATGCAGTAGGCATTATTCATATTGGATACAAATATAGTGTTGCACTGTTCAACGTAGTGAACAAACCACCTTTAGTATTAGTAGTAATACATAACTATCTTTTAAAGAGAAAACGCAGCCCGAGCTATGTATGAAGGCTGAGTTCATTAAGAAGTGTGGGACTGCCCATGTGGGCGGGAGTAAGACTGATATGCAAATTGATATTTCCCATCTGTGAAAAGTGCAGTGAGCAAAAAGCAGATGGCTGCAAACTCTCAAAGTGGTTTAAAACCACTGAACAGGTTATCATGCCGTGTTCTTTCGAGAGAGGGGCGGCTGCTACCTTTTTTGTAAACTAAAGCGGAGCGAATGAAACAATAGGAATGATACAAAAATAAATGTGTTCCAAAACAGACCCACAGGCAAAAGAGAAGGTGGTCAGCACAGCTTGTACACCTGGGAACTTTGTTAATGAAAGTATTCTGAAATGGTTGCATCTCCCCAAGCAAATTCACCATGTTAGCAAGTCTCTGAAAATATGCAACATTGTGTGTGCTATGTTTTGGAACACTGAGCACCAATCTGCGCTGTGCAGTTGTCACACCATGGAGTCTTCCACAGTGCCACTACACCAGTGAAAGCTTTGGCATGTTGAAATCAAACCCAATAAACCAAGCAGACAAAGCATTCCCATGTGTTTCCCTGATCCTGCATGGACAAAAACAGGCATGTTTTGTAGACAGGAAAGCTGGAAGGAAATATGGGCACTTTTATACATGAGTGAGTTTTGAACCATGGTTCCTCTGGCAGGCAAATATCCAGTCCGCGCTTCCTGGCGGTTTGTGAGGCCTGTTAGGAATTTTATGAGAATGGTCATGTAAGTGATTTCAATCCGGCATATACATAAGTCACGCCCAGCGTGTATTGTACAATTGAAACCCTTATTTATTTTTATCTATAAATTCAATATTCTGAACGATATACCACTCGTATCACACCCTTCTCCTGAGACTCCCCCGGTCACACTGAACCAGGAATCAGGCTAGTTTGCAAAGGTAAATATTTATGTATTTAAAATTCAAATCACAATATATTTTAATAGGTAACTACAATCACCAGTCGGTGACAGAACACTGAATGGTATCTTTAATACACTAGGAATCAAATAATGAGCTCAAAAACAAATGCAACACAGAAAATACTTTTGAATTGGTTTGGTATAGATGGCACTATGGTTAGGGGTTCCCCCTGCAAGACCCCTCAACCCACGAATAGGCAGAGTAAAGAGATGGGAGGAGAGAGAGCAGGTATTCAGGAATAGCACAAATCAAACAGAATATCATTCCCATCTTCCCCCTTCAAGTACAAGAAAAAACGGAATAGACTTATCAGCTGTCAGAATAGCTTTTATTTGTCTTTGGAATTGGCTGAGCAAAACACCAAATGTGGTCAAAAATACTAAAAATACAATAAATTGTCCTAAATTCTTATGGGAGCCGCTTTGAACAGTGGCAAGCAAGCACAATCAATGATTTAGTCAGAAGAAAACATTTGAAATCTTAAAGTCCAAGTTGGAATTAAATTAAAGCTATTTCACATGTGCAAAATTTTCTCAGAATGTAAATTTGCGGCAAACTTTTCCTTGCACGATATTCGCAATGCTGGTGGATAGCTAAGGATGTTAGGTACAAGTAGGAGTTGAAATTCCGTTTCTATCATAAAAACTGAGGGAGTTATAGAGGTTTTAGTAAAGGTCGTTTTTGTAAAATAGGCACGAGAATGGAAAACAGAATTGCACTTTTGAAAATGACAGATGGGTTGATTAAAATAGATTATGACTATAAAAAAGCGAATGCCACAGATGGATCTTACAGTCAAGTGATCAGCGTAACCCGCCTGCTGTGGATACTCTACTTCTTCAGATGAGAAAAGAGTCAGCGCAAAGATAGTTCTAGCAACACTATGATTCTGAATATAAAATGGGATGGGTTTGAGATAGGGATAGACAAGGCAAATATACTATGGGTCACAGTTCTTCCTAGTAATACTCACAGGATAAATTATTAAATTGGACCATCAGTTCTGGTCATGTATTGGATCTGGTCTAGGAAGAACAGCACATCAGGCACGGGGAAGGGATAGGGTCAGCTAGGCCGGTCACCGGATTTTCACAGGATCTGTCCTTCTTATTTGTAGATATTTCAATCAGCTGGATCGCGAGTTCCTCAGGCAAGCCTAGTGATAGCAAGCCAGAGGATTTCAGGATACTGGTTCAAAGGCATTCTCCACCACAGTGCTTGACTGGGTTGCAAGAATAAGTTTGAAGATTTAGGCCTTGCAGAAAGTCAATAGTTCGCTACTGCTTGCAAGAGTCTTGGAATCTGGATCTGGAAGGATGTTAAGGGCTGAATGTAGAATGCTGGATCAGAGTGCTTCGCACAATCAGGAAAGTGAGTGGATCTGTGAGTCCCTATGTTTTGTCAGCTGTCTCTATTTATGCTTTAAAATGACATCACAAAATGGGTGTATGGGCCGGTTTAACTTAGCTTGCCCCTGTGAGCTGGGATTGGTTCAAAACTTCATCTCCGCCTTGCCTTTGAGTGATTGGATCAAGGCCGGATGATGTCACATTTTATGGTTTGCTTTACAGTCCTCAGAGACCTACCTTTAGCCACTGGTCTCAAAATCGGAATGTATACTAAATACACATTCCTCCATTGGTCATCTTTACACAAATCACACACAAAGATTCCATATTTTATGTAGCATCTATACCTCAAAATCCTGCGGCTGTGGGATCTTGTTTCAACTTTCTACAGTATTTTGTGCTTTTTGCTATGAACACAATTTCCAAACTTTATGCACATTTCCACAAATGTGTGTGTTTAACATAGGGGTGTGTGTGTAAATGTTCACAATTCAAGGGGCCTCATTACGAGGTTGGTGCTAGTCATGGCGCTATTAGCGCCATGACTACCACCAATAACGGGACCGTGTCCACCCTCGTTGAATGGGGACTTACCGGTCCAGTCCGACCTTGGCGGGACCCGTAAATCCCCATTGTAAAAGCCATTCCCTATTCCCATTTGAGCCCCCATAGGGCTCAATGGGAAGGGGGAAGATGTCAATAACGGTACCGCAAATTGCGGTACCGTTGTTGACCCCGGTATCCCTTAACGGGTCCCATCCATAATGCCTGGTAAGACCAGGTGTTAAGGGAGGGACCCGCTAAGGGACCTCGGAATAGGGCACGAAGGGATTTCCGGCACCGGTGTCATTCCCGGTTCCCGGTATCGCTTTGCGCCCACCTCAGAATGAGGCCCTAGGATTCATACATTTCATATGAAACCACATATATTTCCATTCCTGTCCAGCACATGTTAGACGGTTCTGCCGCCTCTTAAAACATGCAGCCAAAAAGTAGACCAACAAATATGTCCTTGGTATATTTTTCACCACTTTCAATGACAAGTTATGAGTCTTTAAAAATTGTTCTTTGTTCATGTTTAACAGCAGATGGTTGCTTGGCTCCACCCCTTTGTCTCTCCTGGGAGTCCAGTAGCATCCCCCTCCTTGGGGAAGTGCATTCCATGAGCCATTTATGACCATCTCACACCTCTGTTTCATGGACTGAAGGGCCTGCTATTGTTCATTCTCTTCCTGTAGACAAAAGTCTGGGGCAACCCACAATTGGGACGTCCCTGTGAGTTTCAGCTGTGAGGATATCCCTCCCCCTGGGAAAAACCTGTTTGTCCACTTACAAAGGGTGGCTGCTCAGCCAAGCTAAATGTATTCATAATTAAAAATCCAGGAAAAACCAAACTTGTTGCATCAAACATAAATACATTACTTTCTTAGCTTTACTTTGTGGGATAAAAAGAAACTGAGATCTGTATTCTTTGTAGCCACAATCCTTTTTATGTTTGCTAATCCAGCAGACTTTTTAGTTTAAATCACTTTAACGTTTCATCAGCAACTCATCTGACAGCTGTCATTCAGGTAGCCCAAGGTACGGCACCCAGGTTTTGGCAGGGGCTGTCAGTTTACAGACAATCCAGTTTGTCTGATGAATGTTTTGGTCTTCACATTAGGACTTTGTATGTTCGCAATGCTTCATTAGATTACATGAATTTTAGCATCAAGCAAGATTTTGAATGTTAAGAAGTGTTGTGTTATAGGCATTTTGGAGTTTTTAGCAACAAAGCAAATGTCATTTATAGGCGCATTTTGGGGTTTCACTTGCAAAGTGCTGCTTCTCTCTCTGCACTCTGTTTGATCGTCATGGAGCCCACTGGCACATTTTCTGCAGGGTATGCTCTTTTCCACCACACATTTTTGTCAGTTGTTGTAGGTTTTTGGCACACACAAGAGTTTTGCTGCCATTGTTGCAGTTTCTTGCGCCATAACTAGCAGGGTGATGCCGCATAGCACAGCACAGTGGGTCAATACATCCCACAGAGCGAGTGGTGTGTGAGGCAAGACTCCCCTTAAGCTGAGGCTGGGCTCTTACAGGGGTTAATCTGCATAAACCAGCCCTTTTGGCCTGAGCTGCATTTACCTTGTCCTGTTAATAAAAGGCAGCATGTGGATCTTAAATCAAAACATGGGTATGGAGTCTCCTTACCAGATTAAATGTCCAGGTCTAATGTGGGTGATTACAGAACCCCTTTCATAAACTGAGTGCTGCTGGTCCTATAGATTTTCTTTTTTTTAATTGTTTTTCAATTTAGTTGGGTTTTTCAGCAGTGCTATCTGCCACCTTATGGCTGCTCCACAGGGGCTTTTACATTAGACATTAATAGAAAATGAGATAATAAATCTTCACATAATATAAAATGACGTAATCTAGTAAATAATCCACTTAAATGTTACATTAAGGAATTTAACTAGAGGTAAAGTTGCAAAATAGTGCACAGTGGACTACAAGGGCAAAGCTCTAGAAGGGTAACTGGCCAATATATGGCCCATATGCAGAGGCAGAACTATAGCACAATGACAAAAACCAACAATCTTGTATGTACCTTTTCAGCTAATTTGCATACCCATAGTGCCTCTGTGGTGCTGAATTGTAAGTCAACTTCCACAGAGGGAAGTTGACTAACTTCCAGGGTGGTGCTGTACAATGTATGGCCTTTTCTCTGAAATTGCCTATACTACTCTCAAATTACAGGTAGACAGCTCTTTTTCTTGCATTTTATAAAAATTACCATAATACTGAAAAACTCTAAAATATGTCCACAAATATTGTATTGCAAGAATAAGATTGATCTAACCAGTGGCACCCAATGCCTAATTGCAAAATGTATCAATTGCAACATAACATATGTTGTTTTTGGTATCCTCTGCCAATGTGAGAAGTGGTACATTGGAAGCACTGTGCAACCTCTTAAATTCCGGATAATGGAACATCTAAGAGGGATTAAAAATATGGACTCAACATACCCAATGGCAATTAATTTTAATTTGGAACATTCAAATACATTGATTGATACACTCAAATGTGTGGGACTAGAAACAGTTGAAACACCACCAAGGGGTGGAAAAAGAGAGCACCTGCTACGCTAAAAGGAGGCCAAATGGATCAACATTGTGGACACATGACACAGAGGCCTAAACCAGGACAATGAGTTCTATACCTACCTCTGATGAATGTCAAAACCTTAAACACCTATGTATAGATTTACATGACTACAAGGCTCTTAGTTTTTGAACGGAATTGCTACTCAGTAGCATTTTGAAAGCTCACAAACATGTATTGGTGATATATATACCATTAATATACAATAGTTTAGAAATCGAACAAATAATGAATTTAAGAAATACCTCAGATGAATGCCATAATCTTAAACACTAATGTATAGATTTAAATGATTACAATGATTTGTGTTTTTTTTAACAGAATTGTTACATAGTAGCATGATGTATACCAACATACATGTATTGGTGATATAAATATATATATATCAGCAATATACAAAGATTTTGCAATTTTACAATAAGGAATTTCAGAAATACAGTGAAAGAACTAAGAAATGCAGTTGCCAACATCTGCAATTCAAATGTATTTGCAATATGGTAATAGCAAACATAAATATTGAAAAAATGAAGGATATCATGGCACATTTGAAAAAACATGGCTGCCACATTTAAGATAACGCAAAGACATAATTGCGGGGCAACATGAGCAAGATAACATCACAAAGGTAAATAAAACAACATTTGCCATTTTAGAACGCCATTTACACGCATTATTCTTTCAGACAATGTTATCAGGTAACATATGAAGAGTAACCAAAACATTTAATTAAGCTTACTATGAAGACATAATGAATGACATTTGGCGAGTACAACAATTAGATATGAGCAAATCACCAAACTATTATTTAGCGGTATGTTATTGAATTGAGCATGTTCTCTTTTTTTCTTTCTTGTTATATCACAGACAGGATCAAAATAGAAATTGTAATCCCAATAAAACCTCCTGATGACCCACATCAAATTTGTGGTGAAATTCGTGTAGAGGGCTACAAATATTTACTAATACAACATTTAAGGATTTCGAGTTTAGCATCGATCACATGAGAGTACATGTTCTATGAGGATATACAAACTCGTTGAATGGCAAAACATTGTAATTTACGTTGGATTTGGAATATAGAAATATGGTTGCCTGAAATCAGAAAAACAGCAATGTGGTCGTAGAAGAGCTGGTCCTCAACCCTAGAATGCACGGTTTCTGGGAAATTTGCACCGCACAAAGGCACCTCGTCAGAGTGGGGCAACAGGTGGGGAGAGAGCACAGCACTCAGCCACCTTCAGCCATAGTGTGGCCTTGATCTTGGCCATCCCGTGGTGACCATGATGTGCTAGCTCAATCACTTGCCGTATCTTGTGAGCGAGCACTACCATTTTGTCTCCTCGCAGTAGTGACCCAGAGTTAGTGAATGTTAGCTCGTTCCGGACCCTCCACAACTGCTCTAAAGTTATTTGAGCTTCCTGGATTCTCTATGAAGCAGCATAACTCTCACCTCCCTCCAACATCTGCTCCGAGGTATGTCAGCCAGCCACAGTGATGGAAGGTCTAGCCAAGACCTTCCATCACTGATTTCCACTCCCCTCTCTGCAGTGCGCTCTGAAGGATCAGGAAGCATTCATCATTTCGGACACCATTTCAAGCTCATGGATGGGCCTCGAGTTCGGGGTAGAGGACTCCACAATAAGCTATAAGTGTTCTTCAGCCTCCTCGACACTGGAAGCATCCACGCCTCCATCCTGGGGGTGCAACTCTGTGATGATGTCATCAATTGTCGGGGTAAGGTGCCTCTCCCGCTTGATTGCCTTGTTGGGGAGTGGCATGTCCATGAAAATCCTGACTGAGTCCAGCTGTTTGGGTTTGCGGGAAATCGCGATCGGCAAGATCCAGGGCATTGGGCCTTCCACCTTTCCGATAATGCCCAGGTTTACAATGTTGTCCAACTCCTTGTCCACTAGGTTCTGCAGATGAAAAGGGACTCTTCTGTGCTTTAAGGCTACCAGTTGAATAGACTCATCAATGTGCAACCTCACAGGCTCACCGACCATCTGGCCAATCTCTATGAACAGCTCTCCAAATCTTTTGAGGACTGCCTGCACATCCTCCACATACACCCTGTAGGCAAAACTGACAATCCCCAATGCTTCCGCAGCAGCACAGCTTAGAAGGGTATTGGTGCTCACGTCCATCACGAAGAAGCGTGCCTTGATTGAGCTGTTGCCATGTTCCACCTTCAACACGAATGCCCCCACCAGAGGGATGTGACGCTCACCCCTGAAAGTGAATATCCATGTCTTCGGACATTGAAGGGTTAGGGGTTCTCTCAACGCCTTGTAGTGTACCTGGCCATGACATTGACTGAGGCACCTGTGTCCACCAACACCGGTACTGGTGACCCATTCACCTACCTGCACCATAGACTTTGGCTGCCTCCTGGCTTTCACTTTCCGGACACTCACACTCGAGATGAAGAATATGTTCTCATCATCCTCCTCTTCCTACGGGTCCTGTGTGGCTCTGTCCTCCTCCTGATCCACAAGTGCCACATTCATTGGCCGTTGTTTTCAGAAGAAACCAGCCGAATGGGGCCTCTCTGGACAACCCTGGAAATGGAGCCCTGCACTTGCGGGCATAATGGTCCATCATGCCACACTGTCTGCATGCCTTTCCTTTTGCGGCAAACTCTGCAGGGTGCAGCAGATCATACCCACACTTCATACACGGTCAATGGCACACAAATCCTCCGACCTGGTAGGGCGAATCGCTGCGTCCATTCTTGACACCTGTGTCTCTGCAACCTCATGTGATCGTCCAAGCTCCAAGATATGGTGTAGTGTGAAGCCAGGCTCCCGAAGGACTTGACTCTGGAGTTTCCCCGACACACATCCCTGAATGAGCTGGTTTCGAATCATGGCCTGTTCATTGTCCCACGCACATGCTATCGCCATCCGCCGGAGGCGTCCATAATAAACGTCCAGAGACTCGTCCTTCTGCCTCACACTGCACATGATAAACCTCTCGTAGTCCACATTTGATGGAGGCTCAAAAAGCGCAACTTGAACGGTAGATCCTCCCCAGGTGCACACAGTAGCAGATCAATGTCACTGAAGAAAAAAGACAATCCCTCACCACCATAGATGAGTGAGAAAAATGGGAAAAAAAGAATGGTGAGTGACAGAAACAGAGAGAGAGACACCATAACCATGTGCTCCTCCTCCTTGCTCGTCGACCAATGTGGAAAGGGGCTCCCTAGTAGGAACCTCCCTGTGCTCCGTGAGCCCACCCCCCCGCGATACAGAAGGCTTGCGAGGCTCTGCATCACGTATGGGCTCCACGCATGCACTCCAGAGTCCACGTGACCTGCCCCATTTAGACACGCGACAGAGTTACGTCACTCCCCCGCATGTGCTAGTTTAAAGGGACACCACAAGCACCATGTGGAGTCGCTGAAGAGAGGCTGGGGCCGTGAACAGAGAACCGGCACAAAGAACAACCGCAGAATGCAGAAATTTGCACAACACTGGCACAGCTACGAGTCAGGGGCACAGACTTCAGGTTTTCCCACGGGATGCGGCACCAGAAAACAAAAAAGTCCCATTTAAAGTACAGGGACCTTTACGCAGATGGCATTTCCTGGTATGCAGATGGACTTTCCTTGAGAAGCCCTGGGCCCCGGAGCAACAGCGTACTCGGCACCCCTACTACGAGTACCCATCTACACCTGTCTGCTGGAGCCTGGCTCAACCCTGCCAAAGCCACTTACTCACCAGGGATCATTATCAAGGAAGGCCTCTCCGAAGGCCTTGCTGTGGAAAAAATCACTAAATCAGCAGGGATCACATGATTAAATCTAACAGTCCCTGTGATCCACTGCAGGTTCCAGGACCGAAATGCAGTAACACTGGGGAGATCTCTGCCCAGCCACACCCCTGGAAGTAAGGTAAGTGATTGGTAGGGTAGGTGGGCCAATCCAGGGAGGGGGTGGGGTATTTCAGTAATGATTTAATGTGGGTTAGTTGGGTGAACACAGGAGGATGTCCGAGAGACCAGAGCGTGGAGATTAATGAAGCAAGTGGCCTGTGATTGTTGCTAGTTAGGAAGGAGGAGTGAGTGCAGTAGGAGTAGAGACGGAGTAAAAGGTAGATGGGCAGTAGTAGAGTAGAGAGTGGTAGTGAGAGGAGGAGAGTGGTAATAGTAAATGGTGGTAAAGGTAGCAGAGGGCTGGCAGTGGTATTGAGTGGTATTGGAGTAGTGGTAGAGAGGGGAGGTAGTGGGGACAAAGAATGTCCATGATTTTACCGAATCAGAAATGTTTGAGGGAGAACAAACCAAAAGTCGTTTGAACAAAAATGACTTTCCATTTTCAGTCCCCCGAACATTTCTGGTAACCCGCACCCCCTCCACCCATCCCCTACTTATCTTTTGGCGGCACACTTCACTCTGTGCCACCGACTCCTCTATCCATCTGCGACGCCGGGTCGCTCGTGCAAGGGAACCGGCGTAGCAGTGTTCGTTTAAAAAAAAACGTTATTTTGACTTAGCGGGTGTCACCCTCGCAACCCCCAAAGCCATTGTAAGAAAAGACAACGTTGCAGGGGATAACCCAGCTCGCCTAGGCTGTTACAATGGTACCGAGTGGTAGATGTGTTCAAAATGCTCAGCTGTATCTTATTTTCGTACAGCTGAAATTCGATCACTAAAATCAGAGATATTAGGCAGTGGAAATAGTAGTGAGTAGAGGAATATCGAGAGTGGTAACATCTAAAGGTGGAGGTAAGAAGCGAGAGTGTGAGATCCAAGGGACAGACCTAAAGCAGGGGAGGGTCAGGTGAGACCCTGTGTGCAAGAGGAGCAAGTGGAACTGGGTGGAATGGGCATGATCCCATAACACCCCTAGAGTACTAAGTGGGCTAGGCTAGAGACATCTAGAAGGCCTCTAGGGAGTCAGGTAGCCACAACTCAGGGAATGCACCTATTGTCCCAGCCAGAAGCAGACAAAAAGGTGCACTGTTCAACAGAACTAACAACCATCAGTGATGCCTGGGTTAGGGAGGTGGAGAGAAGGCCCTGGAAGCGACAGAGAGAAAGTGACGGCCCTTGCGTGAAACATCTCCTAAGGACCTGGTAGGCCCTAAAGACCCTTTACGATACTGACAGTCACTTGTTATTGGAAAGGCTATAATAAGCCCCCTTGGACTGTCAGATGGCGGCAGAGAGGTTATTTGTGGCGGCCAACTCAGCACACCGAGTTCACAGACCGAGCTACATTAATCAGTGAATGATGTGAATCTCTGGGAGAGATCCTGCACTGCGGTAGCGGTCTGACTTTTTGAACTGATTCTCCACTGGGTCCACATTACCCACTTTATCAGTGCTTCTAAGAACCAGCATTACTGTGTTTTAGTATATAGACAGGTTTCTAATTATAGATTTCACTACCACGGTGATAAGGTAATTCATTGTGTTAGTACGGCTACATAAGGCAGGCAGATGATGGTATGATGCCACACCAACATCAATCACTTCGACAACAAAATCTCAACTACACTTGTGCACAATAAGACAATTGAGAAGCATAATGGCCTCCTAAATGTTGCCCTGCCACATGCCCCTTCAATGGGCACGGTCTAGGGATACCTTTTACCATGGGACTTGTGTTGAGATTGCACCTATACCTGCAGCCTTAAAACCCACAAATGATCCCACTGAGTTGGCCCCTGATAGGTGTGGTGTCACGTGCCGGGGAATAGCCGGTCACGTGACACTCAAAAACACAGAAGAAGAGAAATAAACAAACCCCCGGAACTGACGTAATAACGGCAGTCCGGGTCTGTGAACCACCGTAAACCGTCGTGTGTCATTTTCTTCTGTGCAGCGACGTGCTGCGCTATAACCTGAAAGGCCAATTTGCATTCTGACCAGAACTGCTTTGGTGTAAGATCAAAACACCACATTGGCGACGAGGGATGGATTTGGAGCCCAAAGATATGAACGTGAAGCGGACTGTTTGAGGTGAGAGGCTTATGACTAACTGTGAAAGCGTGTATACGCAGAGCCTCGTTTCCGTGCCCCAGCGTTCTATCACACAGTTTATTGCTTAATGGATACAGCGCGCATACGCAGCGTGTTGTTTTAGTGATTTCAACGTTCTATTTTCATGAACTAAACTTAACAGAAGGAACGTGTGCATTCACAGAATCTTTAGTATGCCCTGACGTTCCGTTTACACGGCTTAAAGAAACAGATCTCACGCAGCATGTTGTTTTAATGCTTTCAACGTTCTATTTTCATGAATTAAACCTCACAGAAGGAACGCGTGCATTTACAGAACTATTGTTGTGTTCCCAACGTTCTTTTTACACGGTTTGAAGGAAAAATCTCCATTTTTAACCAGCTGAATGGTGTAAAGGCATAAACAAAAGAAGAAAAAAAATACATATATATGTTCTTTATTGTCAAACCAAAGCTTGTACAAACAAAGAGGAAAACACAGAGACAGACACAGAGTTCAGTAAGAACTTCACACATCACTGAGCAAAGAGACAGTAGTGAAGGTGTCAAGGAGCTTTACATACACTCTGGAACACCAACCCTCAATTTTTGGTAAATACAACTAAAGAAGTTTGAGGCAAGCATTAGTTTATTGTATTATTTATTTATCTGGCTCTAACCAAATAAGGACTCCATTTGGGAAATATCACAGCGCCAACCATGTCCAGTAATGAAACAAGTCCTGCTAGGACTGCTCCAAGCCCATCAACAAGAAGTGCTAACTCAGAACACCCAGACCCAGCATTAACCACACTCCTGCCACCTTTTGACCCATTCACCACGGGTGCTGCTATTCGGTGGGAAATCTGGTTACAACAATTTGAAATGCACCTGGATGCAAGAGAAATCACTGGGGCCAAGAAAAAACGCACATTTCTTCTACTCAACATAGGATCAGCAGTGCTACGTCTGTTCAATGCGATTCCAGACCGAGGAGCTGAAGATGACTACGATGCTGCAAAGAGTGCTTTAAATGACATGTTCAAACCTGAGCTCAATCCAGATTATGAACGTTTTCATTTCTGCATTGCAAGACAACGTGAAAAAGAGACAGTAGACAAATTCCATGCACGGCTGCGTGAGATGGCAGTTGGTTGTGAATTCCATAATGAAGAATTCACCATCCGTCTTCAAATTATAAATGGAATTTCTTCTGAAAAACTAAGGAGGGCTATCCTGTCGGAGAAGAATGTAAGCCTGTCTCGAATTTTAGAAATGGTGTGCCTGCGTGAACAAACAGAAGACCAAGTAGCAATAATTGAGGCGGCAATCCAAAGACTCCCGATTGACAACCCAAAACCAACGGAAGAGATTGCTGCTGTATCAAAAAATCAAAATACAAGAGAACAAGGGGAGCGAAGAAGAAACTCTAACAGAAACCCAAGGCCACAGGGGAGAGATTCTACATGTAAATGGTGTGGAGGCCCGTGGCACAGAGGAGAATCCTGCCCTGCATGGGGTACAACCTGCAGAAAATGTAATCGTCTTAACCATTATGCAGCTGTCTGCCTGAACCCGCCAAACAAAAGTGAAAGAGATCAAACACCATGGCAAACCTACAGACGCAAGAAGAAATTCGCCCCCTGAGAAACATCTCGTCAACCAGGAAAGAAAGGAAGGGCAAGAGCAGTGGACTATTCTCAGAGATCACCAGATACAAGTGAAAGTGAAGACAGTAAGGACGATGCATCCCCTGATGGAAGAGATCATGATCAGTGGAGAAAAACCAGCAAACAAATGCATCGTATACACCTCATATCAGCTGTAGAGCCAAAGCGGTCTAGACAACGGAAAAGACCATCGTGTACTATCCTTTCAGATGGAGAACCATTGCGTGTAGTTATAGATACAGGAGCAACTGACAATGTAATGCCAGTGTTGGCATTTAACAAACTTCATGCTAAGCCTAAACTTCAAGAAAGAAAGGTCAGACTATATGCCTATGGCTGCAAGAAGCCTCTCCCTGTGCAAGGATCATTTAAGTCTGATTTTGCCCACAACAATGCCACGTACCGAGCCCGAGTGTATGTTGTTGATGCTGGCTGTGAAACATTGCTAAATTGTAGAACCGCAGAAAAACTGAAGTTAATCCATTTTGCTTTTAATATCCAGTGTGGAAAAATTGACAAGCTGATAAAACAATATCACAGTGTATTCCAAGGAATTGGGTGTCTAAAAGGCAGATTAATTAAACTCCACATTGATCCCACTATTGAACCGAAAGCAGTACGCCATCGTCGAGTACCATTTCACATGAGGGAAGCTGTAAAAAAAGAAACTAGACAAACTTGGGTGTCCCCCATGGTGGTTGCAAAAAAACCAAAACAACCCAACGCAGTACAAATATGTATTGATATGCGGCTTCCCAATGCAGCCATTGGAAGAGAACGACATATCACACCGACCATCAATGAACTTATTGTTGACCTAACAGGTGCAACTATTTTCTGTAAACTTGACCTTAGATCTGGATATCACCAGCTCAAACTGGCCAAGGAGTCGAGCTACATCACAACAGTTTCTTCCCACCTTGGGCTGCGACGCTATAAACGGCTAAACTTTGGAATATCGTCGGCTGCTGAGGTATTCCAACATGAAATTAGGAAAGTCCTCAACGGCCTGGAAGGGAAAATGAACATTAGTGATGATATCATCGTATATGCATCCAATGAAAATGAACATCTGGAGCACCTGGCAGCGGTTTTACGAAGACTGAAAGAATCAGGACTAACACTGAATGCAGAAAAATGCGAGTTCGGAAAAAGAGAATTAAGCTTTTTCGGATACTTTTTTAATGCACAAGGCGTGTCACCAGATCCTGCAAAAGTTAATGACATTAAAAACACCCAACCTCCAACATCAGTCACAGAAGTAAGAAGTTTTATGGGAATGGAGACTTATTGCGCAAGATTTATTCCAGATCTTGCCACTATAGCAAGTCCTCTCCGTGAACTAACCAAGAAGGATCAAAAATGCGAATGGTTGCCTGTTCACCAACAAGTGTTTCAACAGATCAAGGATACTCTATCGGTGTCTACAACAATGGCTTTCTTTGATATCAAAAGACATACATAACTTCTAGTTGATGCTAGTCCAGTTGGTCTTGGAGCTGTACTTACACAAATTGACAAGGATGGAAATGTGTACCCAATCGCTTTTGTGAGTCGTGCATTAACCAAAACGGAACAGAATTATTCACACATAGAAAAAGAAGCCCTCGCTATCTTATGGGGATGCAGGCATTTTAAGGTTTATCTACTCGGGAAACAGGCAAGAGTGTGTTCAGATCATAAACCACTTATTGCAATCTTTAGAGGGTCAGCACCTCATCCACCAGCACGCATTGAAAAATGGATGCTTCAATTTCAGCCTTACAACATAGAGGTGGAATAACGACCAGGGACAGACAACCCCGCTGATTATGTGTCTCGCCACCCACGACCGGCCACAGAGGAAGAAGAACATCATGCAAAGGAAACGGAAGAACATGTAGGTCATGTGGTGGCCTGCGCCAGGCCTCGAGCTTTAGCATTACAAGAGATAGCCAGTGAAACCAAAACAGATACCGTCCTAAACCACACCATAACTGCTATCCAGTCAGGAAATTGGAAAAATGTCCTTGCCTCCATGACTCAACGCACAGCAGCAGCCCAGGTCAAACGTCAATCCCTTTTTGGCATTCATCATGAGCTAACTGTAGCTCCTGAAGGAGTAATATTGAAAGGACATTGCATTGTATTACCTGCATCATTAGAAGAGCGAGCCCTCAACTTAGCTCACAGTGGACATCAAGGTATTGTTAAAACAACTGCATACTTGAAATCCAGAATGTGGATGGCTAACATACAACAGAGAGTGATGGAACTAGTAGGTTCATGCACAGCCTGTCAGGCCACTCGGAGAGCCGAGAACCCAGAACCAATTATTAGTACCCCAAGAAGCAGTAAACGGTGAGAAGCTGTTGGTATAGATTTTTGCACAATTGCCAGAGAAGGATATTTACTTGTTGTAATTCATGAATTCAGCAGATATCCTGAAGTTTGATATGTAAAGTCCACAGATGCTGACAACATGACTCTTGCATTAGAAACATTTTTTGCCATACATGGTATACCATCAGAAATCAAAAGTGACAATGGACCACCTTTCACCAGCCAAGAACTACGCCAGTTTTTTCAGAACCTGAACATTCGGTACAAGCGGGTTACCCCATGGCGGCCACAGGCGAATGGTGACGCTGAACGATTTATGGGGTCACTCAACAAAGTAATTCGTATCGCCAAGGAAAAAGGACATTCATGGCTGAAAGCAGTGTATCGTTTCTTGAGGACTCATAGGCAGACTCCGCACTCCTCGACAGGAATCAGCCCAGCAGCACTCATGTTTGGGGTACCTATACAAGCAGAACTCCCCATACACCCTCAGTGGGTAGCACCTGAACGAGACATTCCAACCATAGAGTCAAAAAGAGTCAAACGGAATGAACAAGAGAGCATTTCTCGACAAGCCAGCTATCAGGAATTAATACCTGGAGTTACAGTTATGGTAAAGAACCGAGCCACTACCAAAAAGATGTCCCTTCATTTTGAATACCAGCCCTGGACAGTCAGTGCCGCTAATCACAGTATGATTATGGCTACTCGTGGAAACGAAACTGTAACAAGAAACATTTCAAGTTTCAGGAATGTACCACCTGAATTATGGGAAGAAAGCCAAGAAACTGGGGGAGAAGGACCTGTATCGCCCCACCGACCGCCAAACCAACTGACACCTGAACTACATAAGACTCCAAGAAAATCGAGAACTCCAGGCCAGCAAGAAGAGGACGTACAACTTGAGAGCCCCATGACGGATAGCCCTGAGAGAAGCAATCCCCGATACCACTTGAAAGAAAGACCAAAACCATTGTCTCGCCTACAAGGTTATGTAGTAGATGGAATCTACAAACAAGTGAGCTTGCCCAGATAAAGCTGAGAGACTGGAATTGACTAAAACTGTTTAACAAGTACTGTTTGAAGTTATTTTATTTATTTTTTTTAATTTGGAGAGGAATGTGGTGTCACGTGCCGGGGAATAGCCGGTCACGTGACACTGGTAAACACGGAAGAAGAGAAATAAACAAACCCCCGGAACTGACGTAATAACGGCAGTCCGGGTCTGTGAACCACCGTAAACGGTTGTGTGTCGTTTTCTTCTGCACAGCGACGTGCTGCGCTATAACCTGAAAGGCCAATTTGCATCCTGACTAGAACTGCATTGGTATAAGATCAAAACACCACAATAGGCAATGGATGTCCCACAGTGCCATACTCGCCCCGCTTCCCCCTTCAACTCCTATCCTCGCCCTCCATAAAACCTGAGATTGTAATTGTAATAGGTTATTCATAACGCGCTTAATACCCAGTGGTTTCTAAGCGCGGACCCTGCTTCGCGTCGTCTTGTTTCCAAGACGAGCACGTTTCTCCTGAGCTATCCTCCTGAGATGATAAATAAATGCAAACAATGTTGATAGTCATGTTGTGATGTCCTCGGACCATATTGTCACGTGTGTTACCCCTCCACATTCTTCATCATATCCGGCTGACTTATCACTATCCATGATTCTATAGCACCCTATTTAGGGATTGCCTAAATCGTTATTTGTATTGCTTATTTACATCGTTTCCACGTCATAATTACGATGGCCGAAAATGCTAACTTTTTTTTGTTTATTTTTTTTCAAACCCCCTTTACACCACATACATATATGCGGTGAGAGACCCCCCAGCCACCCCATATTAATATATCATATACCCCCCACATATATATGTGGTGTAAGGGGTGATCTAAAAAAAATCTGCATTTTCGGCCGTCGTTATTGTGAGGGTGACATTTTGGGCCATTACCATACGTAACACAATAAATGGCTTCTAAGTGTGATCATAGGGCATCTTACAAGCTTTGACCAGGTTGGGTGTCTTGGAGATGACGTGGATGCACGGGGATCGCATCAAGGAACGCTGCATTCTTTTTGAATATCCTGTTAGTACTGATTTAAGATGCAAAACACATTTCAAGAAGAAATAACATTAAGAAGAAACCATTGACCATACTGTAAATAGATCCACACTTTCAAAACCACGTACGTGGGGTCGTTTTTAATGAAAGGTGTGATCATGTTGCGATGCAACGCCCACAAGGCATCTTCAAATCATATATCCTCTAATCGTGCCCATTTGCGATGACCAATCACCCTTACCAACATTAACCCTACTTTGCGAAGAGTAACAAGGCCAATGAATTGCCATCCATAAGCTTGAATGTTGAGATGTGATGCAGTAGCTCTTTTCGACAATATGAAGGCAGCAAGGAAGTGTGTATAGCACTCCTTCAGTGCCAGTCTTCTCCACTTCTGTGGAGTATCTTAACAAGCAACCAGCACTGTGAGTGACAATGTCCTAGTGGGCCACCTCCACTTCCAGTGACAGAAACGTTTTAGCTTGTCTAGAAATCCCAAGAGTATTTGATACTTCTACCAATTAGCACCTGTGGGAGAGGTGCTGTCCAATCAGATAGCTGGGAGCGTGGGTGGAATTCCATAGTAACTTCCCACGTTGTCCCTGG
Source organism: Ambystoma mexicanum (assembly GCF_040938575.1). Lineage (NCBI taxonomy): Eukaryota > Metazoa > Chordata > Amphibia > Caudata > Ambystomatidae > Ambystoma > Ambystoma mexicanum. Next base: position 1,202,748,496 of record NC_090934.1, on the reverse strand, counting down.
ACTTCTGAACGCCTCTAGGTTTCGAGCTACCGCCCACCACAAGGACCCATGACTGCCTCACTTAACTGCCTGCTGCTCCCGTATTAACACCCACTCGCCCACCACCCCCTTCCTCACCACCATTGCTTCCAAGGAAATAGTAAAGGGACTTCCTCCTGTTCCAAGTTTCCATGGCATTCATATTTGTTTGTAGTTTTTTTTTTCAGGGAAATTGGGCACCAGAGAAAGTCGCTGCAATTTCCCTGAAAAAAACTATTAGCACCAAAAAGATATGTCCACGGATTTCAATAGCTATAAGCCCGGTGTTCGGGGACGGACATAGCCAGTAAGGGCCCTGAACCCTTCCCATATCCTCAGACTGGTGGGCCGTTACGTCTATGACCGCTCCTGAACACAGATGTCATATCTTAAGTCATCCCTGGGTCGACACACTAGATTTTAGCCCAACAATTATTTTAAAGCACCAAAGGGTCTTTTTCAAAAGATCTTGATCTCTGTACATGCAACATGCAATTTCACGAAACCTCCTTATTCACTCAGTCTGTAATAGACATGTTAGGAAAACTATAGCTGTGATATTGCATATATGCCATTAACATTAAAGAGGTTTGAGATCCACCTGCTGAAATCAGGCACAAGTTGTATTTTCCCTTGGTCACTCAAGGACCTCCCTCCATCTCCCCTCCATGCAAGGCCGGGGTAACCTCCAAATCTGTTTCTCCATCTTCCAAGTTCTTTCATTGAAATTGCTGATGTTACAAAATACAACTAAAAACTGACATACTTTCTGCCTGTTTCACAAGCAGACAATCGTATAGAGCGGATTCTGTGAGCAGGTGTCTGCAGATCTACCTAGCACAATCTAATTGTGGGTGGAAAATGCCAGTGTTTACGAAAAGCCTTCATATTGAACCACGTTCTTGAAATTAAAACAGTTTCTCCTATATCCATCATCCACAAACCCATCCATTTAACAAGCACTGGCAAGTTTCTTACTCTAACCCTCTACCTGTAGTCTCAGGAGGATAGGTCAAGGGCAACATGTTCGCCTTGAGGACAAAGGAGCACCACAGGTTCGATCCCTGGGTCCACGCTTAGAAACCTCTCGGTATTAAGCGTGTTATAGATGACCTATCATACATATACATTTCCCCACCACCCTGCTCTCTGCCTTTGTGTTCTTCACATTCATTTTGTTTAGGGTGTTTGTGAAGTGCCCACCTAGCCGCAAGCAGCAATGTAGCTCTATGTACAGAGCTGTGATAGGGTGTAGGCAAGCACAGAGGAGGAAGTAGCTCCAAAAGGCTTGCCGTAGCATGAGAACGGGGGTGGGTGGTGCCATTTAGAGATGGTTTTAAGAAGCTTGAGGGATTGTGCCCTCAGGAGTGGTTGAGCACATTGACATTGAGTCTTTCATAAACCTTCTTTCTGAGTACCGCTGTGTGTCATTGAGAGCCCCTCAGGAGGCTAAGGATGGTGAGAGGTCCAAGAGATGCTGACTGAAGATGACTGTTTCGATTTCTGTCCTGAGGTCAATTGTTGGAGGGAGTCTGACATAACTGGGGAGAGCATGCTAAATCCTTGGTCCTACAGTTATGACGGGCTTTGCGTGTCTTCTCTTTCTTATGCCTAGACATTTCCAGCCTAACTTGGGCTTCGCTTTCAGTGGAATGGTAGCCTCATGGCACAGTTAGATTGTTAGGCTACTGGCGATGTCTTCTTGATGTGGAGGGCCTTAAATATGATGTAGAACATTGTTTAGAGCAGGTGAGTTGGGAGTGAAAGGCTGTAAAAAATTACCAGTGTAGCAGCATTGTGAATGTATTGAGAAGAGCATGTGATTACGCAAACTGCCACAGAAAGTCCTTTTAAAGGGGGTTTAGAGGAGCCGAGAGGAATGTGTTGCCTTAATCTATGGGCGAGATGATGAGACCCTTGCTGTCAGGATCTCCTGTGGGTCTTGCACAGAGGTAGCACAAACTCCTGCCTCCCCATAAGGTCTTGGCACCTGCACTTTAATTATAAACAGGCAACCGCAACCTGCCCAGGAAAGAGGGTTAGGGTCCACTGGATTGGTTGGGTGCAGGGAGTTAAGGTAACCTGAAAGAGGATTAGGGAGAAGTTGTGGACGGGTAAGGGGGTATTAGGGTAAATGCTCCTCGGCTGTGTTGGTTCTCCCAAGTTGGGTGAACACCGCCCTTTCATACACTCACTCACTCTAACACAGATTAGTAAATGTTGACTCTACTTTGCATGACACTCAATTATCCCTTCATATACAAGAGACTCAATAACTTGCCCAGAAGATATTCAACAACTTTGCATCACCTAGTGAACCTTATCAAACAGAGATGTGCCTTCACCAGCAGCACACAGAGAACTCAGAAGCAGAACGTTGCATCACGTCATGCAAAGGTACATTGTGCGCGAGCATGGTCAGACCCTTGCATTCCTCCTACAAGGGAACATCATGAGTAATCACACTTGCATTACGTCATGCAAGAATGCACTATGTGGGCGCATTGGTTTTGTATTACCTCGTGCTCAAACAAATACACTGTGTTCACCTAAGCTTTGCATTTACTCGTGCTCAAACAAATACACGGTGTGTGCACTTTAGTTTGCATTACCTTGTGCTCAAACAAATGCACTGTGTGTGAGAAACATAAACGCTGAACCAAAGTTGCATCACTTCAGCAAAACATCATTGAACAAATACCAAGAGAGAGAATGAAAGCCGCGTAGCTTCGGCTTTCGCTATTGCTGGCAGCGGTTTCATTCAAAGTTCGGGAGTAGTTTGCATGCCACAAAGCTGCGCCACGTGTTCTTAGCTCAACCAAGAAAATAAAGCCAATGTAAATGCAAGTGTGCAGTGGCAGCAGAGTTCAAACATAAATGCGGCGATCCTCTGTTATTCAGCGATCAAAATATGGAGCCTGTGTTCTAGCAATACGCAGTCCTGAGCATGGCAACGTTTCAAAAGTTGGAACGCGTTGTCGCATTACATTGTTAGAGGAGCATGATTCTGAAATAGCACTTATATGAAGGTAGAGCGGGCCTCAGGCTTTAGAGGCAAGGGCTAGGCCCTTTGGTGGCTTGCCTGCAGGAGCTGTAGGCGAACACGTCTGACTCGCTGGAAGAACCGCAGCGCGAGCAACGTTTCGAGGGTGGTGCACCCATGTGCACTGGCTTGGGTGTGTCTTTGGGTCTGATGAATACTTGTGCTGACTCTGGCCTGCTGGGTAATGTAGTTTGATGCTGCTGGAGGGGGTCTATGTGACCTTCTGCTGCCTTCTCTACAATACAAACATAAAATCCTCCTGCCATAACATACCTTTGATATTGGTGTATTGCAAGAACATGCTTTGGATAACATTACAGTACTGACCATGTGTTTTTTTCCTGACACTTGCCTGCAACATGGAAAGTGGAAGGCAAGACAGGACTTTTCTTGAGCACATCATTTAGTGGCAGATGTTTTCTTCTAAATATGTCATTTGGAAGACAGTTTTCTCTAGGTGGAAACTGAGCTTATGGCCCTTAGGAACGTTCATATCGAATAAATGGGATTACACCAGAGTCATTCTGAGTCCAAATAATGGAACTAACTCAGGAAGATGGCAAGTACTGTTTTATTAACAATTATCTAAAACAGGGAGTTTACCACGAACATCAATGGACATACGATCAGTCTCTCAATGATCTCCATAAAAAGTATGGTTCTTATAGACAAAGTGTGTCAGAGTGATGCAGGGACGTAATTTCACCAAAATACCAGCGGTAGCGGAAGTGACATCACATGACCATTGACCTCTGATGACATCACAGGAAGTGATGTCATCTGATCCCACCACAAAGTGACATCACGGGAAGTGATGGAACGGGACATTTCACCCCTTGACAAAACAGGAAGTGGCATCACATAGCATTGTTTCTAAGTACACTATGAAAAATATGGTTACGATATCACTGTAAAGTGATATATATTGCATACAAGACTAGCTCACCATATGTATTGTTAATATCAGTTCGTATAGGCCCATATTACCAACTTACTGTGAATGCAAGCAGACGTCCAAGGCCAAACGATAATGATGTGTTGTGTATAGCACTTACGCATAAGCGCTTCATATAGAAAAAATATACATACAATATCACCCAACCTGTCTTGCTACTCATTTATCAACCTCAGCAGGAAAAAAGTCTGTGCTCACCTCGCCGAGAGCCGAACCTGCACCTGCAGATCACATGCACATTGCAGCAGCATGCGCTTTACCCACTGAGCTATCTTACTGGCTATAGCTACCAGAAAACCAGCCACTCTAGAAACAAAGAGCCACATGCTGCTGGCCACACCCCTTGGAGCCTCAACTAAAAATATTTTTTTAGTACGTTTTTAATTTTAGGGTTAGCAAGGGAGACCCCTAAATGACTTCCCTGGAGTGATGTCATACTATTTGGCAATTGTGACAAACATATCAAGGGTTGGGATTGGTTAACGGAAACATATAGATAAACATTTCTATAGGAGCTAGGTTGGTTATTAGCTGCCCATTATCAGGTGGACAACTTATGCCTACCTCTAAAAACATGTAATTTCAGAAACATTAGATAGACAGTTTGTCATTGGTTTTCAAACTATAAGGTCCTTCATTATAAGGACTAATAATTGGTTGGCACGCTTATGCCATGTCTGGAACATTTGTTCATTTAGCAGCATGTAAGACCAGACCCAGGTGCAAGGAGATAGGACATGAAACTACCTCACCACCCAATTAGCCCAGCATCTCTCTTCACCCATGCCTTCTGCCATGAAATTGTCTTTGTACTTGGCCTTGCAGAGTATCCTTGTCTTTGAGAATGCATGGGAGTGAGGGCACTCGCTATTGTGTCTGGAACTCCAACTTCAAACTCTATTTCCATCCTTGGCTGTCGTGACAGGAGACCAAGATTTGTTCCATTTTGCAGCTTTTTAAATGCTCTAAATGAATTAAAATGTGGCATCCTTTGTGTTCTTTCTTGCACCTTAATGTGAGAAGGTTCATCCTCTGCACATTCGTTCTTCTTCAGAGTAGCTAGCTGACCTCAATTTCTAGAATCTTGACTTCAGGCCAGGCAGCCTTGCCACACTGCTCCATGAGACTACTATTATTGCTAGAGCATACTTTTCCACTCTCCCGCTTCATGATTTTTGGTTTACTCAATTCATGATACCAATGTCCAGTTTCCGTGCAATGGCGGTTTCGCCTGCATTCTATTCACAACTCATAGGCAGTTTCTATGATGACTTAATCTGCCTTGCATTTCAGCCTCTGTACATTTATTGAACGGTTGCACCCTGCAGCACTTTGTACCTGTGTAATCTTCTTCTTTACACTTGAGAGTTCACTTGATCCATACTGCGTCATTAGCGTTTAGGACCAACATTTAATCTTAAGCCAGTATCTCAAAGACGTTGTGCACACTTTTTATGATGTCACTAGCTCCTCTCCTTTGCTCTTTCTCATATTCCTTCAGGGAGTTCCTCCTGCAGGTTGTTGTCACTTCGGGGGTACATTCGATAAGGTTCTCTTAATGGGCATCTTGTTCCAAAGACTCGCTGCAGTATTGGCACAACGGCTGGTGTCAAACGTGGCACGGTCTCATGTCTCCAATACACGGGAGCTAGGGGGACGAGATCTCCTGCAGATGTATACAGCTGCTCCTCTACAAAACCAAGTGATATAGTGAGAGGGTGGATGAGAAGTTGGCAAGCTACTTCAGAGTGACTGAGATATGTTATCTACTGGAGAGTCGAACAAACTCAGTCTTTGTTGGGTTGTGTATGAGGTATGTTGCGCACATTCAGAATTGGATTGTAGCAAAGTAGTCCTTAGGCAATGAATGCCATTTGGGGTGAAGACCCTAAAATATATGTGTGTCTACATAAAATATGTATATGTTGATCCTTTTCTCTGGAGAGGAACTGAGTGTCTCAGTGTAGACACTCCTATTCTCTGTTATTGCTGCTAGTCTCTTATCCCGTTTTTTTTTACTGCATTTCGTTTTATTGAATATTGTAACTTACCTGTTTTTATATTGCTCCTGCTTTTAATATATTTGTGCTCATTGTACTTTTATTCATTACTGCATCTGTGCTTTCCGTGTCTTTAAACACTCTGTTTTGTTCCCCTTTTCAGTGCGACTTCAATCAGAAACCATTTGGTCTCTGCACGCACTTTGAGAGTGAAACTACAATACCCAGAAGTATCATAGTTTCTTGGCCCCATTTCCATTAAAACCCAGCACCAACTCGCCGGCGCGAAGGGGCAAGCGGGTCTGTGCCGGTCCGTATTGAGCGTACCCTGTTGCCCATTGCTCATCCCGTTGTGAGCCTTGCTGAAGTTCTGGTAGCTATAGAGGCTATACGAAACATCTTCAAGGTTCCTGTAGCTGTACATGATAGCAGGGTTCCGGTAAATCCTCCTGCTCTTGACTTGACCTCCTTCCCTAGCTCGCATGCTTTGTGCTCACCATACCCTAGCCTGTCATCGCCGGCTGCTAATACGGAGGCGGGTTGCTTTGAGGTTAATAAATCCTCCTCTCCCCCGCTGAGGCTCAGAGATCCAGAAGTCAAGGTGTCTGGGGCCTTGGCTTCAGAGGTCCTGGATAACATTTCCCCACCCAGTGGAACTGCAAAGGGGATCACTCCAATTCTGATACTCAGTAAACGGCCGCTGGTCTTAGTATCCAATATACGTTGTATGCTCCTGTACACCAGATCCCTTGTTAAACACTCCCACAAGGTATCTGACTATATAGAACATAATGGCATCGATATTTGTTCTCTGACAGAAACCTGGAGCTCTAGTGCTTCTGGTCCATCCCTCAATTTGTCAATACCAAAGGGCTATGTCATATTATGTCAGGACAGACTAGAAGGGAGAGGAGGGGGGTCGCCCTTATTTTTAAAGAGTCACTGTCAATCTGGGATGTTAGAGGTCATATTTTGGATGGAATTAAATCCTGCATGTTAAAGTGGGCATGAATGCTGAATCCACCGTGAACCTTCTGCTTATATACCGACAACCCTCATTGACCAAACATTGTATCTTGGCTCTCTCTAATCAACTACTTCCCATCTTGAAGCCCAACTCGCACTTCATACATTTGGGTGATTTTAATTACTGGTTTGGTCATGCGAACAACCCTTTAGGAACTGAACTGCAACACTCCCTCTCAGATCTGGGGTTGGAACATAAAATACATGCTCCAACTCACATTATGGGTCACACCTTGGATTGGCTTCCTACTGTCAATATCCCCTGTCAAGATAATAATATTTTACGCTGCCCTGGGTCAGATCATGCCTTTGTGAACTTTACTATTACAGTTGTGTTCCCCTCCAAATGCAAGACGAAGACTCCGGACTCTATTTTGGTTAGAAATTTGGAACAATTTACTGTGGATAAAATTGAAGCTTTGCTGGATCATGCAATTAATTTTGCAGATTCAGTTACTACGGCGGCAATGGCTGCCGGTTTGACAGCTAATATGGACCATATTGTCAATTCTTGGCCCCACTGAAGCCTAAAAAATCTCCTGGGACAAGAAAGGTAAACCTTGGTTTCCAACTGAGTTTCAAAAACACAAATCCACCAACTTCAAGTTGTTCCACAGCTGGAAATCCAATGCTAGTCTCTATTCTTTGTCAATCTACAAATCTGTCACTGAAGCTTATAAGCTAGCGTTTGTGGGTGCAAAGAAAGGCTTTCATGACTCTAGAATTCAAAAGGCTATTTCTAACATCAAGGAACTTTTCAGAATCTTGAAAGAACACAAGACTACTCCTCTGCCACAGGCACACTCGGTAACAAAGGATGCTAACTGGTGTCAGCAGATTCAGAACGCAATGCAAAACAAACTAATAGGTATTAGATAAGATATAGACCTGAAGAAAGTGCTTCCCTCCCCACCTTCGAGTGGTAGTGGGTGTCTACCCTTTGTTAGATGCTCCTCAATTCCCTTATTTAACTTCCTCCCTATTTCTGTGGTGGATCTTATGAAGGTGGTTGAGCAACTGAAAGCAACCAGTTGTGAGGGCGATACATGTTCATCTCTGATCATCAAGTCCTGCACCCCGTTACTTCTGGGGGCTATCTGTAAATGTGTGAATTCTTCCTTGCAAGAGGGCTATGTCCATGACAACCTAAAACAACTCTGGGTTACCCCCATCTTGAAAAGAACGGGGCTTGCATCGGACAACCCACTTAATTACATGGCCATAGCTAACATGCCTTTGCTGTTAAAAAATCTGGCCTATTCACAGATCTCACAGCACCTCAACTAGTTGCCTATCTTGAATCTTATCAATCAGGTTTTAGACCAGGGTTCAGGACCGAGACCTCCTTACTGGAATTGAAATCTAGACTCCTCAGGCACATGGATAAAGGGATTAACTCCCTCTTGGTATCCCTAGACCTATCAGCCACGTTTGTATTGGTTGACCACTCTCTTCTTGTAGATAGAATGGTGGAAGTGGCCAACTTTTTTCCATCTACGGTGCAATGGATTTGTTCTTATCTTGAAAACCAGCAAAGTAGGCGTCCTCTCCTACTCCAGTGCTTTTTGGGGTTCTGCAGGGTGCGAGTTCCTCCCCTTGTTTCTATAACATGTTTATTGTCCCCTTCTTCGCATTCCTTGAGCAGGAAGGAGTCTTATTCTCTAATTACGCAGATGACACCCATTGTGTCATCCCATTAACAGTCAACCATATCTAAGATGAACCTGAATTTAATAGTATCTTCTCACTGATAGAGAATTGGATAATGGGCATCAACCTTGCTCCGAATAGAGGGAAAACAGAGCTGATGATTGTGGGTAAGTCTGCGTCTTCAGCTAAATTGGATCCTGCCTACAAGAATCTCTAACTAGGAGAAATTAAAAATTCTCCACAAGCAAAACTGAAAATATTGGGAGTGGTCTTGGACCAGCTTTTGAACATGAAGGCTCAGGTGGGCAATATTGTTTCGGGAGCTGTCTATTATGTTGAACTATTGGTGCAGCTTAAACCATTCATTTCCCAAGCTAATGCGGAATCTATCGCTAGAGCAATCATAGGGGCTAAAATTGACTATTGTAGTAGCCTATTAGTTGGACTTTCTAATGCAGACTCCAACAGACTTCAAGTCACACAGAATGGGGCTGTCAGAGTGGTCGTCGGCCTATTTCGCCGTGATCATGTCTCTGATGCCAGACGTTCTCTGCATTGGCTTCCTGTGGTGGCACGAGCTAGGTTCAGATTGTTAGTTATTACGTTTAAATGCAGACAGGGTCTTATGCCCTCCTTCTTGCAAGACCTCGTTATAGAGAAGGTCAATGGCAGGACCCTAAGGTCTAGCAATCAGAATTACTTGTTTCTCCCTAAAAGTTGAACAACGAAGGTAGAAAAAGGAGCCTTTTTCATTGCTGCACCCAAGTCCTGGAACCTGCTACCTTCAGATCTTTGAAGCCAGACCTCCTCAGTGGTATTTAAGAAAGTCCGGAAGACCTGGCTGTTCTCTTGAATAGAGCATTGGAACTTTAGTGATGCAGTAGAGCTAGCCTAGTTTCTGTAGCTCTTTTTTTTTTTTGTTTTTTGGCTCCATGTTTGTTGTTTAGTTTTTTCTTTGTCTGTGCCGTAATGCCCATGGATCAAAGGTTGTGCATTACAAGTAAAGTAAAAGTAAAGACATTAACCATCCGGGAGGTAGGATGAATCCCTTGGGTATCGCATGCTTGACTGGAAGGTGAAGGTGGACCCATGCTTGACTGGAAGGTGGAGAATCAGAAGGGCCCCATTTACTCAATTTGATAACATCCTAAAAATAAGGGGAGACACTGTTCAGAGGATCATTGGATTCTTGAAGGGGAGGTGAGGAGGAAAGAGTATTATGCTGTCTCAAACTAAGACAAGATGTCTTGTACCAAAGACAGGTGAATAGGTCACAGGTTAAGCGTTGACCGCTAATCTAAAAAAAAGTCAGAGGTGAACGTTTTTGAATTAGTCTTAACCAATGGCAGTCTTCTGGGCACCTTCCACACCACAATTGTTTAAACCATCTACGCTATTGCAAATGGGGACCATTCATCTGCAAATTAGTTTGTTTCAACTTTTTTTGGGCCTCATCACTGAGGTACAGCGTGGTCCCCTTTGGCGCAACAAGCAAGGAACCAACAGCTGGGCTTATTAAGTATAACCAACAATGATATGGGTCAAACCTGAAATTTGCAAATACAAATCCTGGCTGGGCTGACTCAGCTTTTCATTATGCAATGGATAATTGGAGTAACATTAAACTGGGTAACAAAGCAGCTATCGTATATAATTGTTAAAATTGGCATGAAGCGCTATATGAATAACCTGATATTCTTATTCTTATAGGGATGTATGCAGTTGAAGACACCAAGGACATGAGAAAGGTCCATGAGGGAAGACCATGTGAACATAAATCATTCAGCATCTCCAAAAAATGGCACATGGAAATGGAGAAACAACACTGAAAGAACCTCCAGCTCGGAAAGCAATTCATGTCAAGTGTCAGGACAACCCCCGTTCCATGGTCCTATGAGCATCATCCACCATAACCAGTTCATGGGTTCATTCTCCTGGGCCTCTAATTAGGACTACAGCAGACTTTGCTCAAGTACATCACCTGATCTAGCAGGATTGTCATACTACGTCATCCTAAATGGAAATCCATGACGGGAAAAGGCTGGAAACAAGGAAAAACAAAATTAAGATACCAAGAGTTATCAACAGTCAAAGGAAGAGAAAACAGAGCTACCGACAAATGAAAAACCAGGCTAAGTGGAAGAATGAAAAAACCTACACAATTCTGGAAAGCAAAATAACAGTACACACTGACACAAATGTAAAGTCTACCCAAAATTGAGAGTATTCAAATGCACAAGGTAATCCCAGAGAAAATGCAGGAATGGAGGCTCCTGAAATCAGCAGGTGAGAACAAGCCTGGTACCAGACCTGGGGAGCATGAATTGAAAGATGAAGAGCAGTAAAAACTGGAAGCCAAGTAGGTGGCACAGGAGCAGCCAGGAAGAGTCCCCGGAAGCATACACATGCTACCCCCAGGTGATACACCAAAAATGATGGTGGATCCACATTCTCTAGGTCCAGTGGAGCACCCCTTATGGACATCATTAGATCTGCTGTTATGCGCAAGCCACAGGCAACGTGGTGATTTCTGTGTACATACACATGAAGACCAAAGCCAGATGGGCGCTTTTACCAGCAACAAAACAGAAACTGAAGCATGTATTTCATTTCATCTGGGTGGGGCCGCATACACTTGAGCGGCACCTAGGTTCCCTACCACTGTCTCACTATAGCTGTTCCTTTTCAGAATGGGTTCCTCCCAAAATAGAGAAGAAGGGTCTTAAGACTCCCTTCACCTTCTCGTTTCCTTGACTGAGGACTTCCTTCTTTATCACTTCTTTACACAGCGGAGGTAATTAAACGCTTGTTCAGATGCTCATTAAAGATATTGTGGGTTAAATTAGGGAGAAACTGCACCAAACTGATCACTTGGGACACCTCTGTCTGTGTACCTGTTGTGTCAGTACCCTGACCTTGTAACGAGGGAATAGAAACTCCTCTCAGCCTAGGGTGGGAGGCCTAACAGGGTGGAAGCCAGAGCCAGTCCTAGCCCAGAGGCGAATGGTGGCAGTTGAGAGGGACCCATTTCCTGTCCGCTTTCCAAGTGCCTGTCCAAGTGCCTGTCTATAAATGTGCTTGACCAACTTGCTCACCCCATACTTCATGCAGAAAGAGCTAGTTAGGTTTTCTCTGTCATCTCTGGAGTTGCCAGAGAAGCAGCGGAAGTGCAGGGAGACCACCTGCAGAACTGCAACCCATCAGCAACCAACATATTCCTTCTGCAGCGGTCTAAGCCACAGAGACACTGTGGAGAGAGAGAGCGCCAGTGAAGGAGGAATTAGAGAGCCTATGCTGCTTCCCCAGGTTCCGTGCAACCCACCACAGCCCTGGCATTCAGGGCCAACACAAAAAGAGAGAAGCAGAGAAAGTGGAAGTGGAGAGCATGCTTGGCTTCCGTAGGTGCCATGCAACACTCTCCAGCCTCGGCACGCAGAGCCACAGAACATCTGTAAAAGACTTAAACCACCAGGGACATATAAAGGAGCGGGAAGTACACGGCAGCACTGCGGTTACCTTGGGGGTGACTGCATCATGGTCCCCAACATGAACCCTGACACTTGACAGTGCGGGCCACTATTGTTGCAGCACGCTGGCCACATGCAGAAATAGGGGGCGGTATTAACTCCCTCTTTGTAACTTCCAGTGATTGTAACACCTCCCAGGCAGGGAAGAAAGAGCCAGATTGGTTAGGGATCAGAGAAGGAGCAGGAGGATAAGAGAGAGAACAGAAAGCAGTACGTTGTGGGTTATGCAGGTGAGGTCAGATGAGGAGAAGCTAGCAGACCAAGAGACCAGCATGAAGAAGGATGGTGGATTAGAGAGTGGAGACGATTTTTGGAAAAGGCAAGGTATTGGTTGGTGAGAGCAAGTGGTAATGAGTAGTGAGTGTGTGTGCAAGGCTGATGGGTGCTAGAGGGAGCGTAGTGAATGAATGGAAATGCTTGTGGGACTGGAAGGAGAGTGCCTGAGTAGAAGGTGGGGTGCAGTAGTAGTAATAACACAGGTACTGGGGACCCTTGGTTTAGGGTAGAAGCGCTACCTCTAGCCTTAGCGCACTGCCAAACAAATCAATAAAATCCTTGAACCGTCTCTGAGAGTTGGAGTGTCGTTTCAACCATCTCTGACACTGTCTATAATCTCCACCTTTCTATTTGTTCGTGTCTCTTTCAACGTCACCCAGATTCTTCTACCTACTCCTCCCATCCTGCTCCTTCTCTCCTCCACCCCCTTCATTCCCTCCTTTCCCCCTGCATGCTTTAAAGCAAGCTTTTATTAAGGCCCTGTAAATGTACTCAACATAACATAACATGTTCAAACCCTGTTCCTAAACTGCACTGGACATGAAGCGTATTTGCTTTCTTCCTCTTATGAAATGCACTGCATAGACAAGGCACCTGCTCGAGTCCCTTTCTGACTATTGATGGGCGGTTCTACTCCCTCCTCGCCTCTATCCTCCTCGCCTCTATCCTCCCCATACCCGCTGGATGTCAACTGGACGGTCTGTGTGACATCTCTAAAATGTATTAGAACCCAGAAGGTCTATGTACTTTATTCCCATTGTGAAATTCATTAGTCTACAAGGGACCTGCACAATTCACCTTCTGTTAAGTTATTTAATGGGTGTATTATTATTATTATTATTATTATTTTATTATTGATATTATTATTATTATAATTATTATTATTAATTATTGTTATTATTATTAGTATTAGAATTATTACTATAGCAATGGAATTGTGGTACTGAGGCAGAACCGGGCTGGGTTGCTGTGCTAAGAAGCCCTGTAGGGTTGGGGATTAAAATCGAAAGATTTCAAGAAAAAAGTCAAATGATGGGTAGCACTTCTGATGGAGAATGGCAGTGACTTCAGTGAATCTAAAGCTTTTCCCTAATAGAAATGAACAACCTTACATTTGAAAATCTGAGCAGGAGGCTCTTTGAGAAACAGAGATAACAAGCAGGAACACATAGTTGGAACTGTCTGTGTTAGAAATGGCATGCCCATGCCACAGAAATTGTGATGTATCATATAACTTGGTAACCTTTTGGGGATAATAAGTAGTTTCAGACATAACTCCATGAAACTATATTCCTTTAAATGGTCAATCAATGCAGGACATCCCTATGAGAGCAGGGTCAGAATTCCAAGTCAGGTTTCCGGTGGCCAAGTCACTGCATAGTGTACTTAAGCTACACAATCCAGATGGGCGACCTGCAGTGAGGCCCTGCTAGAGCTAGGAGGCAGGGTGTCATTTTTTGAACGAGGCTGGCTGCCTTTGGAAATGACATGTACATCGCAGAGGAAATGTAAGCCAGGCTGACAAGGTCTGGGGACTTTAGTAAAGTTCAGGAGTTCAAGAGTGCTGCTGACTGAGAGACTGAAGTGGGTTCCTGATTATATTTAATCTATTAATTAAGTATATGGCACATTACAGAAAGCAGACAGGGGTTCCCCCATTGCAGGTCCCCCCAGGGCCACATCCCTGCTAGAGCAGGGAGGTTGCTCCAACATTCAGGAATCAGAAGCTGATGGCCTGGGCTCTGTGGACATGTGCACAAGCCACCATGTGTCCTGTGACTGGGCATTTACCATGAATTTCAGAGCCTTTAGAGAGGATTTGGCTCCATGACTCCATAGAGAGAGGCAAAGTGTTGGTGGGGTATGCCAGAGGTTTTGGAGGTTACTACGAGATCACCCGGTCAGCACCCCAGGGCCCAACAACACTGCCGCCAGAATAAACAGAGGACTCAGCCAAGGGCACGTTAGACTGTTGTTTATTACACAAAAATGACAGGGATCATACAGGAAATTCAAAGGATTTCACGAGTCACCAACCCAACAAACATGTAACTCGGTTTTGTTGCAGAATGGTGTCAGCACCTGGGCCCTCCCCAAAAACCTATTACATTGATGCAGGGTCGCAGGGTTACCATTGGCCCTTGCCCCCTGCCATCCATCCCTGGATTTCTATTCCTTGATTGCCTGGTTCCGGTCTCCTCAGGCTTGAGACCCAGTTCGGTTCTCAGCCTTGTGTGCACCTCTTCAGGGTGATGTGATATGACTATGTGTTCCCAATGTATCTGTTACCAATACCACTTTTGCCTATGAGAGTGCTCTCCTCATTGCAACATTGTTAACTTGTCCGTGTGTCGCTTTTCATCTGGGTGGCTGAGAACGGTTCATCTTCCCACTGCAGGTAAATACCTATTGTCTAGCTCAGCTGCATCACATGTTTGAGGACCACAAAATCGAGCTCTTCTTATCTGCAATTATGAGGATTTGGTCAGTTTTTCTGTAGGTGGCTCCTGGTCATCTTGAGTTTGGAATGTGCTGCTTGTCTCTGACCTTGGCTGTGCGCCCTGGCCCTCAAGCTTTGTGCAGCCTAGTCTGCTTTTCCCTCATCTCTTGTCCTACGGTTGAGGCCCAATGTGTTTTTCCATTATATTAATACTATGATTTCTGCACACTTATATAGTACTGTATTGCTTATAGGTTAGTCCTACTTGATCCTAAAATCACATTATATGATCCTGTAGTTCCAAGGGGTTAGTTGCCATAAGAATCTGCAAGCTTGCTCTGCATCTCTTTGTTGCCTTTAATTCAGCGTTTCAGCACTTAGCTAATGAGAAAAGTAATAAAAGCTTTGACACTATGTATATGTATCTGTCCTCTACCTACAGAACTTTGTAAGAAAGTTCTTCATGTATACAAGTGTGTGTTTGTCTAAAGCTGGGCATAGTTGCGAGTGTATTTCATGACTAACGTGGCTACGTCGTGGTGTCACTAGTGACATCAGTACCGTGGATTCTCTGCATTTTTAGTCAACGTCATTCATCATGGCATTTGGGTCTACAACCACTGTTGGGGCACCTATATCCATAAAGACATTTACTGGATAAGGTTGGAATGGCTGTGTGAGGGATTACCTCCCTGCATACGTGTCTGTCAATTGTGCTCCTGGGAGTTGTCCGAATAATGAGGGGCTTTATGCTTTCTTGACTCTTTGGGCTGTCATGTTCATGGTGTGAGGGGGCCATCCATGGGACCCTCTCTTCAGTCCCCCCTCTGGTTGACATGTCGAATAGTCCTCCATACTTCGTCACTCTTGCTCTTGGTAGCCATATTTTTATTACTTCTCCAAGATGTCCGTAGTAATTTGCATGATCGTCAAAACTTCAGGTCATATAGCTTCATTCTCCTTCTGGGTTGCACCATACCCATTTCCCCCTGTACCTATTGTTGTCGAATGGGTTGTCAAATGTTATCATCTCAGTCGGGAACAGTGTACATTCCTTTATTCTGTCCTCAGGTGATCTCTTTCTTCTACTCTCTTGTCCTTTTCTTTTTCCATACTCATGTCCACCATCACCTTCATCCCTATTGTCTTCACAGTAGTTTTGCGGCATTGTGTAATGGAGATCTTCACCACACACACCATCCCATTAGTACTAATATTAGTTCTCCTAGTAATACATTCAGTCCATCTGCTAGCCAGGACCATAACTATGATAACCAAATCGGGACTTTTCCTGTCCCATTGGCTTCTTCTTCCATCTTGGCGTGCATCTTCGATAATATTGTCACTGCTTCTCTCAGTGTGCCATTCTCTCTGTCCTTTCCAGGCATGAATGTGCAACAGGAACTCCTGATCTTGGCACAAACTCCTCCTTCCATAGCTGTGAGAAGGTCTAGAACATATCTGTTTTGCAGTGCCATTGACATTACTGCTCAGAGCTCTTCTTCTATCACATTGACGCCAATTACTGTAGAGTTTATTGTTTGCATCTTGACCCATCTGGTTATCTGCAACCATTTTGTGTTTGTATATGTCTGATCAGCTGTAACCACTGACATGAAAAACAACTTTGTCTTGCTGAATAACCAATGATGTTCAGGTGGTACATGGTCTGGTGATGCTTCTGATTGTTATGGTCCATTTTAGGGAAGTCATCTATCTGTACATCTTTCTGGAGCACTACCAGTGCTGGCATATTGATGTGAACCTATGAGCAAACTCCTCCCCAGTTGGGTGGAAGCTTCTCGTATGCCTTGGGCCCAAACTGCCAATAGTGGTCCATTAATACTGCTGTGACGACCTTCATCGCTGGATGTTTCTCTGTGTACCTACACTCTGTGCTATCTCCAACCTTTACAGCACCTTCATTCTGGTAACATAATGCTGGTTGCTTCAGTGGTATTATGGGCATTGGTCCAGCTTCATTATCTACCCAGGTGATCACCGTGGCACTTGCATCCCATTCATTCAGGCACTTGTCATGTTTTTCTTGGACTGCATTTACTGCTGCTTGTACTAGGGTGTGTGCTTTACTTCCTACTACTCCCTATTGTCAGCTTTCTGATGTGTATAGTTGGCCATACACAAGCATCTTTGGTCTTTCCCTGCATCCTGGTTCTTCTCATATCTCTTTCACCTACCTATTCGGGCAGGGTAGTTTCTTCAGTGTTATGGTTTTTGTCTCTCCTTTCTGCGGGCCATCAGTCATGTATTGTATAGGTTGTTCTAACTGCCAGTAATTGTTTATGATGTCAAGAGTCTTTATGTAACTGTCTACATAGGGTAATGTTGTCTGAGACATCCATCTCAATGTTGCTGTATTCCCTTGGAATCTTTCTTCGGTTATAACCATATAGGTACATGAGACATTGTGCCCTTGCTGCTGGAATTTCAGTTGCTATAAACATTCTGGAGGCCCTCATGGCATATGGGATTAGTGAACAGACATAACAGCTCTCCCCAGTGGTTTCTTTATCTACTTTGGTCATGTGTGTCACCCTTTCTCAACTCTCATGCTGGACTTCCTTTGCATCTTGTACTCATGGTGGCCCTGAATCACGCTGTTCCCATCTTCATCTTGTATCCTGGCTTGCAACATTATGGGCCTCATTCCGAGTATGGCGGTAAGGGATAGCGGCCACCGGTAATGAGACCGGTGGCGGTGATCCCTTACCGTCATACTCTGAGTTCCCTTTGCGCCCTCGCCCTTAACGCCTGCTTTGAGCAGGTGTTAAAGTCGAGGGCGCAAAGGGGCCTCCAAGCCAATAACGGAGACCGTAATGAACGGTCACCGTTATTTGCATCTTCCCCATTCCCATTGAGCCCTATGGGGGCTCATTTGGGAATGGGGAAGAGCCTTGGTGAATGGGGAATTACCGCCCCGCCAACCTTGGAATGGGGCGGTAATTCCGCCATCCACCAAGGCGCTGCCGGTCCGGGTACGGCGTCAACCAAGGCGTTAATTACGCCATTGGTTGGCGCCGTACTCGGAATGAGGCCCTATGTGTTACTACTGACTTCTGCAATTGAATTCACTCTCCCCTCTGGCTTTCAACTCTTTTTTACTGCGTACTCTCTGTTCTCTCCTCCTCTCCCTTTCTCTCTTTTCCTATCCCCACCCCTCCTCCCCTTACTTTCTTCTATGCACTTACTCCATTAGAATTGTCCCTGGACCTAGTATGATAGCAACCTCGTCTGTCTCCTCCCCCTCTCCTTAGATGCCCCCCCTCCAGCACTATCTGAAATGTCATCAGGCCGAGTACCATAATCACTTGTTTTGTTCCTCCCCTCCCTTTCTGCACTCCACTCGCTCACCATTTTGTTTTTCTCTGACTCTACCAGAAATGTCGTCAGGCCTAGTATGGTAGTCACCTGTCTGTTTCCATTTCCTTCCCATTCTCCCTTCCTTATCTATGTCTTAGCTCTTGCACTATCTGAAATGTTGTCAGGCTGAGTACGATACTTAATTTCACATCCTTACTGTTCATGGCCTGTAATAATGTCATTGTATTTTCCCTTGGTCCCTCCCTTGATTTCAAGCGCTTTGAAACACATTGTGTATAGGCTCTATATAAATAAACTATCATATCATATCATATCATGTGATTGTACCACATATTATTAGACACTTGAGCAGTGTCAGTGAGATATACGTCCACCCCTCCCATGTCTGTGTCAGCACTGCGGTTATCTCTCCTTACCATGCTTACAGTGCTCTCCTGTCCACCTGACATGGTCGTTCTGTCTGCTGGAGTAATGTTAGTAGAGGATACAGCGATTTCTCTAGACACAAGAGATATTTGCCAAAAGAGAAATGCAAAAATGCCTCTTGGAAGTAAGAGACAAGACAAGAGGAGCATGTTTTTAATAACCCCTTCCATTTTACCTGTGCTGCTTGGATCCTTATGCAGCTTGAAGATATCAGTTTTCCGCCTGAGTGTTACTATTTTAGTGTTGTGTCAGTTCAAGCCCCGTTAATCATGTAATCTGTCATGGCAAAAATGAATAGTTGTTCCCATACAGTCCGAATTCTAGGATCTCTGAGGATTGAGAGGACGGATGGGTTTCCTTGATTGAGTTGTGGATAAGCTTGGGCCAAATATGCTATGAAGACGTGATAATACACATTAGGAGGACATGCTCGTGATCTGTTGGACCTTCTAATAAATTAGACAAATTAGCTTTGGAAAATATCAGGCTGATGATCTGAGGGCAGCATGGGAAAAATCCAATAACAACAGTTGAACTTTCATGACGAATCTTTGCTGAAAGAATAATAACAAACAGACCCTATACCCTCACTCTGGATGAGTAGCAAGTCCTTGCCCTAAGTCTTCTGCCTGTGAGCGAGTAACCATTGGGTGTCCTCTACTCAGCAGTGCTGCTTCTAAATTGTCTCTTTGATCTGGTTTTTGAGGGTCATTGGCCCTGTTGATGTCGTTGCCAGTTGAGGACACAGCTTTGTAGGGCTTGATGTTGCCGATATGGCTCCAGACACTCTTGCCCACAAGTTTAACTGCTCTTTCAGTCAGTGCCTCCACAGTATGGGGATCCATGAACCTGGGTGTGTCCCACCATCGGGTACAATTGGAAGGAGAACCTTATCACCTGGATTTACAGGTGGTGGCTTAAGTAAGTCCTCTGGACTGTTGACACTGTCGCTTTCCTCTGAAACTTCAGGCCCCCCTGGTGTCGTTGAATCTGGTGAGATAAAAGAGGCACTAGCAATGAAGGAAGTCATATATATATATATATATATATACATTATGTACATTTCCTGACCCAATACATTTGCTGCACTTTCTGCATCCTTCACTGCCCCAGTAGGAGGAGCCAGGGGAAGTTGCATGCACTGTCCTATCACTACCTCGTGTGGGGTTAAATGGTGGTCGGACCCGGGCTTTTTTGTACAATGCGAATAAGGCTAGGGGTAGGCAATGCAACCAATTTTTGTTGAGACTCTTTCTAGTCTCGGATATGGCTTCTTTAAGCAGGCCATTGAGACGTTAACACACCCTGTTCATTTGTGGGTGATAATCACAGGAGAATGTGTGTTGGATGTCCAGCAAGGTCGTAATATGTTGGAATATCTCATTGGCGAAGTGAGGGCCATTGTCAGACTGCAGGACTTCACAAACATCCCATCGTGGGAATACATCCCGGACCAAAAATGTTGCTGCTCTAAGAACATCAACATGAGAACAAGGACACGCTTCGATCCAATGGGAAAATGGACACACGACCACTATCATGTAGCGGTACCCTTGGCAGACTGGGATCATGTCAACATAGTCGACGTGGAGATTTTGGAATGGACAAACTCGATGAGGTATGGCTCCTCTCACTACTCTTAATGTATGTCCTGCAGTAATCTGCTTGCATGACAAACAATTACTCATGAATTCGGCCACATGTTCCACTAAGTTAGGACAAAACCATGTTTCTCCAATATGGGCGGCAAGCACTTCCTTCCCTGTATGGGTTGGATAATGTAATTGTGTCAGTGCTGTGTGCAACAATGCCAATGGCATAACCACTTTTCCTGTGTTGCTTTGCCACATAGGCATCTGTTGGAGACATTTTACATCACCTCCTAAGCCACAGTTCCTTTTCCTCCCATGGTGCAGCTCCCCGCTGCTCCATAATGTGAGTTGCTGGTAATATGTTATACCCCTCCTTGAGTATCATTGCTCTTGCATAATCGCATGCGTGTGACAAAGCCATCATTTCTAAAATGTCCCCAAAATATGCAGCAC
Source organism: Ambystoma mexicanum (assembly GCF_040938575.1). Lineage (NCBI taxonomy): Eukaryota > Metazoa > Chordata > Amphibia > Caudata > Ambystomatidae > Ambystoma > Ambystoma mexicanum. The sequence goes on along the minus strand of NC_090934.1, from coordinate 1,202,727,748 downwards.
ACTTTGCTTCCACATCTGCAGCTGCATTTCCTTTTGAGATATGATCCTCCCCTTTTGTGTGTGCTTGTCATTTCCCAATTGCTAGTTGTTCTGGGAAATGTATGATGTCTACAAACCTGCCCAATAGGAGTGCATACTGGTGACCAATCTCCGCATCTGAAGCCTCTCTTCATCCAAGGTGACAGCCCAGAATGCATTGTGGATGTCCCATAAACTGAATCTGAATAAATCATCACTTCCTTTCCCCTCTATTGCTCCAATGCCAAAATTAAGGCCACCAATTCTGCTGTGTGTGCTGAATAATGTGATGGCAGTCGTGTGCTTGTCACCACCTCACTTGTCCCATCCTCTCTCAGTCTAACTACTGCTATACCTGTATGTCTTTCCCCCTTCGGTTGATCGATTGTGGAAGACCCGTCAATGTAAAGCACATCTCCCACCTTCAGTGCGTCCTTGTATACCTTGCGAGTGTCACTGAACTCTTCTAGGTTTGCTGTACAGTCGTGTGCATAATCACCTTCTCCTAGAACGTCAGTGAAAAATGCATACCGGATTAAGAAGTCTGCATCTCACTATTTTGAGAGGTTTGTTAGATAGTAACACCTCATACCCCGAGGCTCTCTGTGTTGTCAGTGTGCTCTTTGGTCTTTCCAGTATTGCGAAGAGAGCATGCTCCACTTAAAGAGGGGTTCTGCATTGCATGGTAATACTCTCTGATTTGTCCACTGTGAATGCGGCTACAGCCAAAGCTTGTTTGGATGGATAATGTCCTCTCATTATTGGGTCTAACTTCCCACTGTAGAAGGCTAGTGGCTTGTGACCCAAGATGGTCTTCTGTGTAAGTACTGCTATCATCACTACTCCATCGGAGTGTGAGAACAAAAATAATTCCTTTTGATAGTCTGGGATCCCTAACACTGAATCTGTGCATATTGTATCCTTCAGCTCATTATATACCTCAGTCATTTCTGTTGTCCATTGTATTATCTTCTCCCCCCTTCTGTGCTTCCTTTAGTGGACCGAATAGAGGCCTAGTGTGTGTGCTGTAATCAAAGACCCATGCCCTGCAGAAATTACATAACCCCAAGAACTGCTGCATTTCTCTAACTGTTGTGGGTTTTACTGTTCTGCGTATTGCCTCTGCCCTCTCTGGTGTCACTTGTCAGGAATTTTGGGAGATCATCTGTCCAATGTATAGTACTTCTGTCTGGCAATACTGTAGTTTGGCTTTGTCCACTTTGTATCCCTTGTATGCTAACTCTGTCTGCATGTGCACTGAGTCATTTCTACTCTGTTCTTCTGTCTTGCTGCCGATCAGTATGTCACCTACTTACTGTATGACCGTGCTCCCCATCTGTACGCTATCTAGGTCCATCTGGAGGACCCTATTGAAGATGGAGGGTAATTCACAGTACCCTTGAGGAACTTGTGTATGTTTCCACTTCTTATTTCTATATAGAAATGAAGAAAGGTCCTCTGAGTCTGGGTTTAATGGTATAGAAAAGAAGGCATTCTTCAAATCTATGACCGTGAAATAGGCAGCTTCCATGGAAATGCTGCACAAAACTGTCACTGGGTTCGGAACTAAAGGATATTCTGCTTCTACAATATTGGCAAGAGGATGCAAGTCCTGTATAAAATGTCATGACCCCCCTGTTGCCTTTTTGACACAGTACACAGCCATGTTGCATGGTGATTCTGATGGTACAAGGGTGCCTTGCTTCACTAGTGCTGCAATGGTTTCATAGATGCCCTTGTCTGCCTACCTTAGGAGTGGGTTTTGTTTAACTCATAGTAGAATGGCTCCTGGTTTCAGCTTTATCTTTACTGCTCCTATCCCTTTCAGAAGCCCCACATCATAGGGACTTGTAGTCCATAAAATGCTGGGTACCTTTGCCAGATCCTCCTCGAGAAAAGTCGCGCCGCCTTCAGCACCATTGCCATTCTCTGTTGTACCGCTCTGTAATGTATTTTCACCCAATATCTGATGCTCCTTTTGAAGACAATCTTGTGGTCTGATCTGTTGTCTCTGAATAGTTCTTCATCTGTGACAGTGGTCAATCTGTACCCTTCAGCTATGATGATCACTGCTCGCCATGGTCACCCTGTGTCATCTGTCTCGCGCACTGCTCTACACTCATCTCCCATGATCACTGCCTCTAGTTCTAGTGGCACTATTGTACCTTCCTCCTCATCTAATGGTATCTCAGGCCTGAATAAGTATCCCTTTGGAAGGTGCCACATCTTCCCCTGAATCCCTGGGAGCCATGCTATTACAATCTAAGTCCCATATTGAAACACATCAAGTCCGGGTGTGGGCTGTCCTATTGAGGGTATAGGGACATTGCTTTCCCTAGGAATGGATTGCCCCCACAACAGTGACCCCTGAGGTTCCTAATGGAAGTCATTGTCATGGAGCCTGTGCGTGCCACTGTCCCTTCGTTCGGTTGTGTCTTATTCTGTATCTGCTGTGCTGGGTATGCGTGCTGTGTGTTACCCTGCACCTGTGGCATCTGTGGTGCCTGTAAGTACTGCTGCATAGGCACCTGCATTTGTGGTGCCTGTGGCATTCCCCTGCTTCTGCACACTCTCAAGATATATCCTATCTGTCTGCCCACCCAGCATTGGGGTGGCTCTCTCCCCTGTCCTTGAACCCCCAGAAAATGCCCCTTGGCCCTGCTGCATCTGCTGCCCGCATCCTCGAGACCCCCCTGGAAATCCCCCTTGATTGCAATGTATCTGAAGCCCATACCCATGTTTTCTAGGTGGCCCCCCTCTTCCTCGACACCCGTGCTGCGCATTCCCCACCCTATGAATCCTCCCTACGCGGGCTGTGGTGTGTACTACATCTGTGGTGTCCCTTGTCCTCCCGTGCTCATCAGTACTGCCCCTTCCATGTCATATTTAGACAGCTTTCTCTGTACTAACTGCGCTTCCTCTTGATTCCTTTCCTCTCGCTTTTTCCTCGCGTTTTCCTGCATTAGCCCATAATAATGTACTATCATGAGTTGTATTTCTGACCACGATTTGGCCTCCATCCCCACCAATTTCTTGAGTTGCTTCTGCACCTGCTCTGGCAACCCTTGACATAATATGAGGTAGAATAATGCTACTGTTTTGTCCCAAGGTTTTTAGCGTTTCAAGGCATCAAAGCTCTTGAATCATCTGAATGTAGTGTAAGGGGTCTTCGTCTTCCCCATTTTGCATGCCATAATGTCTGACGTGTCTGGGTATTGTGTCCTTAGAACTTGCCATACGGCTGCTCTGCAGTTTGCAAATGGTGAACCATTGTGTGCTGTGTCCTGGGTACCCCACCCTTCTCCATACATCATCAGCGGCACTCCCTGAGGAATGCCACTCGTAGTCGCTTTACGTCACCGAACAGCTAATTTATGTCCCACTGTCATTCTTTATATTTTGTATGTTAATTTCCCTGCACCTACAGTTAACAAGGTTAGCCTATACCTCAAGTTCTCCTTATGTGTGTGCTTCCATGGTATTTATTGAGGTTGCCCCCTCCCTTTTCCAATAAGGGCAGTTGTGTAAACCCAATCTCCCTATTCGCTCCTCGTGTCAATTGAATCTGCCTATCTGATCCCCTTGCATCTTTAATGTCAGTACATGCTATGACCGTCTCTCCCTTCTTCCATCCAGGGAGATCCCTAAGTCTCTGCAAGTATGGGAGAAAGTCGTCAAAACTGCATGATGCGTCTCTGGTCTGTGGTGATATCGTCTTGGTCACCCTTAGATCCCCCTGTACCTTTCCCTGCTTCCCATGCCGTGCTCCTCACTGAGATATTTCCCATTGACCGATGTTTGGGTCACCCTCTCCCCTCATCCTCACTTCCCTCTATGTCCCCGTCTGTGTCAGTGTCCATATCACTGCAAAAATCATTTGTAAAGCTCAGCCTGCTAGAGGTTGTGTCTTTGCCGGGCTTCCCTCCGAAGTCAATCAAGTCCTTACAAAGCATTCCCCTACAGGACCCTGTCTGATTAAGTGGCAGTCCTTTCCGGTGTGCTTGTACTGTCTGGCTCAGTTCGCCTACCTCCTCCCATTTTTTCATATCCCATGCCCATTGCCCAGTTTGTCCTTATGTCTCTGATTACGCACCCCTCCTCCTCCTTGCGGTTGCGCTCTCTCATGAGACACTCTAGTTGCCACTTTCTCCATTCCCTCTTCACTAAACTTGCTTTGTCTTATCATCCTCTTCTCGTCGTCTTTCAATCTCTTCTACCTCCCTCTTCCTCCTCTCTCACTGCTCCCGCTCTTTCTCTTCCTTCCTTTGCTTGTCTTTATGCACTTTCTTGCATCACTCTTCTGCTTCCTTTTCCCTTCTGTCTACTTCTTCCATTATCTCCGCCTAGTTCCATGCCTCGCTGCTCCCCTTAAGACCCTCCATTTCTTTGATCACCCCTGCTGCTTCCCCCATTGCCTTCCCTTCCAATTATAGGAGTATCTGCCTTTATACCCACTTGTTCGAGACTATGCCCTCTACCCCTTCCTCTGTGCCTCATCATTCGCTCCCTTTCCTCTGTCCGTCTGTCCAACCCCTTTCTGCCCCTCCTCCTTGGTATATGGTGGAGGTCAAAATACTGGGTTTGTGTGCCCCTCTGCTGCCTTTAGCTCCTGTAGTGGATATAGCCCCTGTTCGTCTTCTGTATCCTCTTCCTTTTCACTCACAGTAGAAGGTGGGGGAGCGGAGGGCAGGGACGCTGACCCCAGTCTTGTGTTGAATCCCATTGCACAAAAATCTACACAACCCCAACATGAACCCACATCTGTCTTCCTGCCTCCTAACAGGGGATACCAATATTTCTGGTGTTCAATCTGTACCTACAGCGTCGCCTTGTAGATAAAATGTCTCCACGAGACTTAACCAGATGAACACCTTCCGTAATCTATGCCAGCTCCCTTTGTTAAACATTAAATGGGGATACCATCAACTCTAACCCAGGCTAAAATACCCAACCCACAGGAAATCCACTATTCACATACCTTCTGTCATCCGTGCCCTTAAATCAATAGTCTAGGTTATTCACCAAAACCTTTTCCCTTAAGACTGAAAGTGCCCTAACCAATGGAATGACATCTACCTCCACTCTGTTCCCTACTGTGCTGGACAATACTTAACACTACCAGACAATACTCAACAATACTCAAAGGATACTCAACAATATTCAGTACCACCCTCGCACCCCCTGTTACTTTCCCACTCCCCTTAGTTGCTGTGTGGCTGAGTCAATACTTACACTCCGTGATCTGCTAAAGCTGTTCGGCTAGCGGGTCTCCCAAAGCTGCCACACCCCCCATCTGGTCTGCTGGATTCCTCACGGTTCACAGGCAGGATATTTCCAAGCTGGATCCTAATGGCCTTTGCACAGGGGGTGCTTTCTCTGTCTTCTCAAGTCCCACGAGGTGCCCCGCAGCCCTCTGGGAAAAAACAGGCGTAGCCAACTGATCCTCTGCTACCAACTTGTTGGTGGGGTATGCCAGAGGTTTTGAACGTTACTACGAGCTCAACCGTTCAGCTCCCCAGGGCCCAACAGCCCTGACCCCAGAATAAATGGAGGACTCAGCCAAGGGCAAGTTAGACTGTCGTTTATTACAAAAAACCAACAGGGATTGTGCAGGACATTCACCTAAACATGTAACCCGGTTTTTATGCAGAATGGCGTCAGCACCTGGGCCCTTCCCCAAAACCTCCTTGTTAACTGGGTGCCCAGAGTGGTTGGCAGTATGGATCACCCACATAAATCTTACTCTATTGGACCTTCCATGTTCTGTCACAGTTTATTGTAGGGCAAAACCCAAGTCAGGGAGCTCCTTCCCCCCACAATGAATGTGTCGGACAAGAAAGCACTTTGGATTTTTATTAGGTTCTTTTTTTGATAGGGCCTCCAACCCGTCTCGCACACAACCTCAACAAATACCCTGTGTCACAATGGACTAGGAACCAGGCCGGTGTGTATAAATAAGATATTTATTAAGTAATTTACTTAGGCATATGAGGACAAACAGATTACAGCAGCCACCAATGTTGTGGCAACATAAAGACAAATGACCCAGGCGGTAAGTTACCGCCTGGGTCGTACCCTTACCACCATGGCGTAAACTACATTTACGCCATGGTGGTTGGCGGATTTACCGCCCCATTCCAAGGTGAGTGGGGCGGTAAATCCCCATTTCCCATTTTACCCTTCCCCATTCCCATTTTTGCCCCATAGGGCATAATGGGAATGGGGAAAGGCGCTAATTACGCCACCGTATATTACGGTGGCGTAATTAGCACCAACGTCCCTTTGCGGCATGGGTTTTAACGCCTGCAAAAAGCAGGCGTTAAAATCACCATCCCGCAAAGGGACCTTGGAATCAGGCGTTAAGGGTCGGCGCCGTTTACGGCGCCGTAAACCCCTTAACGCCTGGGTCCTAATGAGGGCCAAAATATCCTTCTTGGTAATGTACCAACACAGAGATGACACTAGAATATCCCATACAATAGTTTCCGTTTACATCACCCCCTCCCACAACACAGGCAAAGAACAGTTCAAAGCACTCAAGAAAAATGTACCGAGTTACACTTTTCTCCCAGCACCACTCACCCCCCAAACCTCCACTAGGCTTGACTCTCTTGAATGGAAGGCAGTGGCAGTGAGTGGGAGCACAGTGGTAAAATCGGATTTTGGGTAGTGCTCACAGAAACATTATGGGGAACAGAAAGGAAATGGGAAAATTCGTTTTTTTCAGAGCACAAAGGTAAAATTGGTTTAAGTGGTTTAGCACAACTGCTATGGGAAGAAAGAGAATTCATTTTTCTTACACCTAAAAGGACACAGCAGGCTTGAGGATTATGGTCAGAACAGAATGGAAAAATCGGTTTTAAATTATCTAGCACAGTTGCAATGGGAAAGCATAGAAAGAAATGGGAATTCATGTTTTGTTACACCAAGAAGGACAGACAGGGCTTTGGGGAATATTAGTCAGCACCCATGGAAAAATTGGATTTGGGTCGGGATGACGAATTCAATGTGAGAAAGAAAATGCAAATGGAAATTTGTTTTCAGATCACAATGGGCACACTGACAATTTCATTTGGCAGATCACAATGGACACAGGGATCATTTTGTTTTTGCACCCTGCAAACGCATGGAAACAAGTCTTTTTGAAGTTAATTCTTTTGGCAGATCTTTAGGACTATACTGGCTCACAACACACTGGGAAAGGATTGGTGGTTTTGAATGCCAACAATACAGATCCCTGCTCTATGGGTCTGGATCTTGGTTCTAGCACAGGGTTCTTAGCTAGAACAGCAAAGCAGCTCAGACAGGCTGTGGATTTTGTGGTGCCCCATGGAAGTTTAGGGGTTAAAATAAGGTTGCTTAAGATTCTGAAGACCAGCTGAGAAGAGTTCAGCTTTTTGGGTTAGGCCTCTCTGCTTCAAAGTTCTAGAGTCTGGTTCTAGAGTCTATGTCTGGATCTTTGTCTGGTCCCTGGATCTTCCTGCAGGGTGCTTCGCCAAGGAATCAGTTGAGCAGTGGAAAATGTGTGTCCTGTCTGTCCTCAGCAGTCCCTATTTATCCATTTCCAAAAGGGGTGGGGAGGCTGATTATTTATGCCCAACCCTCTAAGGATCGGATAGGTCAGAGAATTTCCCCCTCCTGATTTGAGAAAGGTGCAGTGTGTCATCATGAGTCAGAGTGACACTGTGTTTATGATCCAAAGGAAATCCCTCCCCTTTGCTTTTACATGGAAAATCTATTTTTCCCCAAAAACATATTTCCAAGATACACAAGTTGTTCATAATACATATTTACATGAAAGATTGCCTAAGGTACATCCTTGCCCAAATCCCATTTTCCTACGACTCTGGTTCCTAAATGACAACTTTTTCACGCTTTTGGTGGGTTTCCCAATGTTAGTTCTGCACCAATGTTTATACATGCATGCACATCCTATCTGGGCATATTTCTGTAATTTTTCATGTTCCTAACATAATCACACTGGCTAGGATATGAATAAATTCCGGGGTTCAGTCTCAGAATGTCACACAGATTCCAGATTAGTCTTAAACTGTGAGCAAACTTTTCATTTTAACAACCTCTAAGTTTCATATTTTTGTCAGTTCAGTACACGTTGCTATAAGCATTTTTCTAAAACATATATTTAATCCAATGTCAAATCCACATTTTCAGTCTGGCCCACCTCCAGAGCTGGGCTGAGTCAGAAGGTCACATGGCTTGCCTTCCTGCCAGAGCAGTTGTCAGTTACACCGGAATTAGCATTTTCTATTCAGTTCAAGGAACCCATTGTTTCTAGCTCTGGGCAGCAGAGGAAATCTCCTCCCCTGCTGATTAACATGCCAATGCGAAATGCTCTCCTTTTGGTGGGAAGGAGCAAGGTGTGAGTTTCTCAGGGAAAGAAGGCCTCTTGGAAGTTCTAACTGAATCAGGTTACCTTCTGGTCAATTGTAACATAGTTCCTTGTGAAAAAATACATTTATACATTTAAAATAAGCAAACATATTCTTTAATTCCAGTCCTTTTCAACATGAAATCAATGTGTGGCACTCTTATATGGCATTTTGATGGAATTCTCTTCTTTGGCATAGTTTGAGTTCTATATACAACTTTACACATGATAAGTTTTAAACCGCCGGCTTCTGACAGAGGCGAGTAACGGTACTACACCCATTTTTTACAGCTTTCTTTCCATCAAATATATTTAAAAGTGGATTCTGTTCTGATATTCTATGATTCTTGCTGACATTGTAGTTATGTGGATTCTTGCAGTAGAATAATGTGGAACACCCAACAAGGAGGTTGGATACTTTAGGGGGTTTGTGAGCCATGATTTTTGCACATTTTTGACAATCAAGAAAACGGATTTCCAAACAGCTCTGTGTTTCTTTTTGGCAATCATCATTGCTTTTTTCAAGTGATTTCAGGCTACTTTGTGGGTAGCCCAATGGTGGTTTTGGCAGTGGTCTCCTGTGTTCACTGAGATAGGCAAAAGTGGATGGCGGCCTATTTTTCAGATTTTACTGCGCAATTTTGGGTGATTTTAGTGAGCAGCATGCTTTCCAGTGGCCATTCTGATGTTTCTGCTTCAAGCAATGCACAGTAATGTTGCAGGGCTTGGACTAGTGGGTTGAGGCATCCCACAAGCCCCCCTCTTGCGATTGGCATTGCTCGTACATCAATGGAACTCGCAAGACTGGGATGTCAGCCTCATCTCTTCTGATTCCACCAATTGCAAAGTTCAGCATCTTTTCCTCTATCAGGGGTGGATCACTCGGTTCTCCTCGCCAGTCCTGATGGGAGTATTGAGCGATACTCCGGGACCCTCGGATCTTTGCTCCTGGTCCCTGGGTAGTCGTCCTTGGTTAGTCTCTCTCTCTCTCCTAGTATGACAAAGCAAAAACATATTTGTAGACATTTCCCCACCATTATTAATGTAGTGGGGTGGACTCATATAATTTGGGAAATCAGGACACATTTGTATTATTGTATTTTATAGACTATATATGGACTATTTTAGAGTTGGAATTTTATGGATCTGGAGTGGCCCCCTCTAGGGTTCCAGAAGACTCCTCCAGTTGCTGCAGAGTGTGCCTAGGATGGCAACACTTTAGTTGATTAATATGGACCCACTTATCTTCCTCCTCTGTAAAACTGCCTTTGGGGATGCAGATCTTGTAGGCGACTGGTGAGATTTTGTCTACAATTTCAAAATGTCCCCTCCAGGTAGGCAGAAATTTGCATTGTTTGGCCTGGTTCCTTTGGAAATTGTATATGTAGACCCGGTCTCCTACATTGTATTCTTTTCTGGTAGTCTTTAAGTCATAGTGGGTCTTCATGCTGTCTGCTGATCTTTCTAGATTTCGCTGAGCATAGGCAAAAGCATGTTGAAGGTGTTTTCTTAGGTTTTCAACATACTCATGAGTTGTGAAGGCATTGATCAATGTCTGCTCTTGGGTTCAGTAGAGCAGATGCTGGGGAAGCACCATCCTACGTCCAGTCATCAGCTCAAACAGTGACATTTTAGTTGCAGATGAAGGGGTAGATCTGATGGCAATTAGGACAAGAGGTAATCAAATATCTCAATTTGGCCCAGAGTCTGACACAAACTTTTTTAATATGCTCACAATTGTTCAATTATATCTCTCTACTGCACCACTAGAGGCTGGCCGGTAAGCAATATGTAGCTTCCTTTTAACCCCAAGTACCTCCCACATCTTTGTCATTACTTTGCTGGTGAAATGGCTACCTCTGTCTGACTCAATCCTTTGAGGAAGTCCAAAACGCGAAAAGATGTGATGATCATCAGGGCAGCTGCTGTTTCTGCCTTGCAGTTTGGGGCCGGTAGACATTCCACCCATTTAGTAAACAGCATGTCACGGTCAACATGTACTTGTTCCCCCTAGAGGAGCGAATCATGGGCCCAATGAAATCGACTTGCAAATCTGACCATGGCAGTGTCATCCCCCTCTTTTGGAGAGGCGCACGGTGTGTGAGGGTTGTTGGCTGAAATTGTGCACACACAAGACACCCCTTCAAGTATTGGACGAGGTCCTGCCCCATGTGTGGCCAGTATGCAACCTCTCTTAAGAGTTCAAGTGTTGTATGAAACCCCCTATGACTGACTGTGGCTGCATTATGGGTGTGACTTAACATCAGGCTTCGGAATGAGGTAGGAACCACTCACTGATTATGGCCAGCTAGGGATTTCCTCACCAAGAAACCGTCTTGTATTCGGAACATTTTTGGACATTTCATCAACACTCTGAGGTCCTCTTACCTAGTGTAATCAGTATCCATCAGGGGAAAGCTCTCTGGGTCCTCAATGTGTTGATAAAACTTACCAATTATTGGATCCCCCTTCTCAGCCGTAATCAAATCAGCATCTGAGGTCTCCTTACGCCATTGTGCAGTTGAGAAGTCATTGTGAGCATTTGTCTGGGACCTAGTAATAGCAGTGACCTGGATTTCCCCCAACAGGGACTTGGTCTCAATTAAATCCCCTTGGATGGCCCCGGTTTTGGCCAGCTGATCAGCTAAGTCATTTCCAGTTTTGTGTGGTCCCTCTACTTTGGAATGATCCTTGATCTTGTCCAGTAGATGGTCATCCCATTCGAGATGACCAGATCATCAATATTTTGAATTAACTTCCCATGTTTCAAGGGTTTGTTATTAGCACATAACATGCCTCTGGTTTTCCAATTAACCAGGTGCTCCACAAACCTGTTACGTACATAATACGAATCTGTGATTATGACCAGTTTGCGGAGTTGATGTTGGACAGCAGTGAGGTTGGCTTGATGCACAGCCATCAACTCTGCCACTTGACTACTTCGGGGACCAATCTTGTACCCAGCGGAGGGTTCTGGGATCTCATTCACCTATGCATTCCCTACGCCAGCCACAAGTTCTTTTTCCCCGTTGTTGTCAACATGGTAAGAGCATCCATCCACAGTGACAGTGGGCATTCCCTCACACTTGTCTTCTTCAAAGACTTTGTGTGGGGAATTAAGGTATGCCTCCATGTTGTCCTTGATTTTTAGACTTTCGTCCTCGAGACAGTTTTCTCTGGCACAATCATGCAAGTCAGCCAGACCTTGCGCGAGGGGACTCTTCTTGTTTTGGCCATATCTGACCTCCACAGGAAAGCCTTGCATTGACAGAATCCAGGAAGTAATTCGGGAATTACTCACATTTCCGGCCCGGATTCTGTCACTTTGGAGATATTGCAGAGGCTGGTGTGGAGTCTCCACTATGATGTGTTCCCCCTGGATAAACGGGCGGTAATTCTTCAATGCCCACAACGTTGCCAGGAGTGCCTTCTCACAATCGTTGAATTTTTCCTCCACAGATGATAAAGTTTTACTCGCATAGATTACTTTATTGACCTTGTCATGCTATTGGTATAATACTGCAGTCAAGCATGTATTAGAGAACCCTGGCTCCAAGAAAAACTCCTTGTTTCTGACAGGGTAAGCTAGGCAAGGTGCTTGTGAGGGGCTTCTTTTGAGTTCTCTTACTGCCTCGGCTTGTTCTGGACCCTATTCCCACTTGATGCCCCCTTCAAAAGATGTATCAGGGGTCTAGTGATCTCTGCGTAGCCCTCAATGAACTTTCTGCTGTAATTAGTCAGTCCAAGGAGGCTCCTTAGTTCCTGCAGAGTTGTGGGGTCTTTCAATTTCTGGAGGGCTTCCACTTTCTTTTCCTGGGGACAGAGACCCTGAGGAGTAATCTCATGCCCCAAGAAATTGACACGGGTTCTACACCACTGTGCCTTTTGAAAGGAAAGTTTAGCTCCGGCTGCCCTCAACGGGGTCAGAACATAATGGATCTCTGCTATGTGTTCCTCCACAGTTGAGATTTTGATGAGGACATCATCTACATAAGCCAGGTTACCCCTTTCACCCAGATCGGGCATGGCCTTCTGTAGGAAAATGTTGAATTGATTGCCAGAGTTGATGTATCCGAAGGGACTCCGGGTCCATGTGTACTGCTACCCACCAAAGGTAAAGGACAGCTTGTATTGGTCCTCCTTACTGACAGGCACAGTCCAGTATCCATTGGTCAGGTCTATTGCAGTGAATACCTGTTACCCCTGGATCTGGGCCAGCCCTTGGTCAATGTAGGGAAGAGGCCATCGGGAAGTATGGACCTGTTTGTTGAGCTACCTAAGGTCGGTGAAGAGTCTCCACTGGCCGTTTGGCTTCAATAACCCCAGCACCAGATTATTGAAGGTGCTGTGGACTGGACGGATTATCCCACAGGACTCAAGGTTCTTAATTATTTCAGTAACTGACTCCATTGATGCGAGCGGTAAGCGATATTGCTTCACAAACACTGGAGTCATGCCAGGGTCCGTGGGAATTGTTGTTGTGTGGATGTCAGTGCGACCACAGTCATATGAGTCCACCGCAAAGAGATCTTGAAAATCCACGAAAATTTGTTTCAACTTTTGCTTCTGCTCCAGAGTCTCACAAGCATCAGCTAGGTTGACTCTCTCTTCAACCATCTGCCTGAAGCCTGGAAAGACTTCTGGTTTTGCTATCTCAACAGCCTCCTCCAGTTGGGTGGAGAAGTCCCTGGTCAGAGTGCTGATTTGGACTGGTGGCTTCAGGTGGGGAAGGCAGCCCTCATGGACCTGGGAAATCACCTCATCCCTCCTGAAGTCACAAGTCACATCTTCCTTACCATAGGGGCAGGAAATGTACACCAGGAAATTCCCCCCATGCCGGGTAAAGATCCTGTCTGGTGTTGTGTTGTCATCACTATCACTGTCAAAACAGTACTTGGGGATTGGTCCTAACAGTTCATTGCCTAAATCAATGGAAAAATGTTGGTCATCAACCGCCATTCCAATAATGGTGCCTGCGGCTAGAGTGATACTCTTTAAGTCGCTGTTATTGTTACGCTCACCTGATTCCCACGGGGGCGTCAATCTGGACTGGCCCGCTGTTGCTTCCACCAGAGTAACACGTAGAGCCGAGATGACAGACTGGACAGACCCACTTAGCTTTGTTTGTTGGACTCGTACGAATATCTTTCTGCAATGGAGAAGGGGAATTAACCTCCCGTAATCTGAGCGTTAAACCGCCTTCCCACTCCCCTTGTCTGCCCACAGAACACTCCTGAAGTCCCCTCTTAATCTCACCGGATGATTTGGAAAGATGCGCTCTCCATCCTGCGTCGAGCGCAGGGGCGCGTAGACGACCAGTTACTTCACTGGCGTGGAGGAATCGGCGAGTTCCAGTATTGACTCTAAAGTCCAATCGTTCGTAAGAGTTCAAAAGTCTGATCTTCACTCTACCAGATTCCTTGAAGGTTGCAGATTTATACCACTAGAAGAGTACCAAGTGGCAATTGATAAGATCCTGGTAAGTCTATTGTGGTTCTCCCCTTTGGGGCCGGGGTACAGCGATGATGCAGAATTAACTGCGCCGACCCGAAATGAGATGAGTACCCCCCTGTGGTAAATCAGGTAAGTCTTTGGGGTTAGGTTGTATTGTCCTTGTTTTTTCCCCTTAGGGGCCGGGGTGCGGCGGTGATGCAGGATTGACTGTGCCGACCCGAGATGAGGTGAGTACCCCCCTGTGGTAATCAGGTAAATCTTTGGGGGTGGTTTGTATTGCCCTTGCTCACCTATTTGTTCTTGTCTCCCCCAGGTGTTGAAGAATGGCCTGGAGAAGCTGGGTTCGCGATGGAGTAAAGGAATGCAGCCCCGGATGGTGAGTTCAGCGCGGCGCTGCGAGGTGCGTGGCAACGCACCTGTGAAGGCTTCTCTCTTCCAGATCGACGATGTGCTGGATCAAGGATTCAGGTAAGGGTTTTGTTCTGATCTCTTCTCCTTCTCCTTTTCTTGTTCCAGGTGTTCCAGGGCTGAAGCGGGCGTGGCTGAAGACTGGAGCTGCTGAAGACACGGTGAGCGTTACACTGCAGCACGCAGAATAACGCGAAGCACGTGTGGCTGTCCGGGTGTGGCTTAAATAGCCTTGGAAGAAGTTCCAGGTAAGTATTCTTCCACAGCCCCACCCGAGAGGAAAGGAGTCCCTGAGGTAAAATAGTCCCTCTAAGCCTCATTTGGCTTGTGGCTTCGTGCAGCATGGTCTGCATCAGGTAGGTATGCAGCATGGTCTGCATCAGGTAAGTTTTTCTGTAATGGGCCTGGCGCCCATGGCGCCAGGACTGACTTTATTCTTATGAGCCTGGCGCCATAGGCACCAGGACTGTAGCCAAATAGCCCCTAACTGGGGTTTTTGGGCATGCTTCAAGTGGCATGATGCCTGCTCTGGGGTTGCTGGGCCTGGTCTGGCTTTCCGGGGGCAGGCATCATGACAGCACTCCCCCTCAAGGCCCCTCCTAAAGCTGTTCTCCCTCTCGGCCTAGGTTTGTCTGGAAATTCTTGGTGGAACCTTTTCACTAATTGAGGTGCATGCACATGGTCACTAGGCTCCCAAGATCTTTCTTGTGGACCATAACCTTTCCAATCAATGAGATAGAAGAGTTTTGATCTCACCCTTTTAGGGTTCCAAGATATTCTTGACTTCGAATTCGGGTTCTCCGTCTATGAGGATAGGTTCAGGTGGGGTGGTTAGCCTAGTTCCTGGTTGCACAGGCTTCAAAAGAGACACGTGAAAAACAGGATGAACATGCATATGACCAGGCAGGTCCAACTTGACGGCCACTGGGTTAATTATAGCCTTAATAGAATAAGGTCCCAAATACCTGGGGTTAAAAGTCCGTGTTCCCTTGAGTGGTAAGTACTTGGTGGCTAACCATACTTGGTCCCCTACTTGGTATTGCAGTGCTTCACTCCTGTGTTGATCAGCATCCTTCTTGTATTTATCCTTAGCCTTTTCTAAATGTGCAGTCGCCTCTTTAAAGGCTTGTCTGATAACAGCATGGAGATGGTCCACCGCGGGCATCTCTAAATGCTGGGGAGAATCTAAATCTGAGGTTCGAGGATGGTGACCATATATGGTAAAAAAAGGGCTTCGTTTAGTTCCTGAGTGTACAGAATTATTGTATGCATACTCGGCGATCCAAAGAATGTCTTTCCAATCCCCCTCAGATTGATGTATCATACAACGTTGGTATTGCTCAAGAGTCTGGTTGGTTCTCTCTGTTTGACCGTCGGTCTGGGGATGGTGGCTGGTTGAAAGCCTAACATCAATTTGTGCCAGCTGGCAGCACTTCCTCCAAAAATGTGAAATAAATTGACTTCCCCGGTCCGAAATTAACACGGAAGGAAAGCCATGTAGGCGGACAACATTTTCAAGGAACTCCTTGGCCAGGATTGAAGCTGAAGGTATTCCTTTTAAAGGAATGAAATGGGCCATTTTAGAAAAAAGATCTACAATAACTAGAATGGTGTTATAACCGTTGCACGGGGGTAAATCCGTGATAAAGTCTAATGACAAGGTATGCCAAGGAGTATGTGGTATGTCTAATGGTTGTAATAATCCAGCAGGTTTTTTCTTTTCCCCTTTATTTTGAGCGCAAATGCCACAAGACATGACAAACAACTTGACATCTTTTCGCCAGGTGGGCCACCAAAACTGTTTCTTGATTTTGGCTTCAGTTTTTGCAATGCCAGGATGCCCTTCCATCAAGGTGTCGTGGTAATGAGAAATTACAAGTTTCTGTAGTTCCTCTAGTGGCAGAAATAGCCGGCCTTGGTAATAAGGTAGATTGTTGGTGACAGAATACTCTGGACCTTTCCTTGCCCAGCCCTGTAAGGCATCGGAATCAAAGAGTTGATGGACCCTTTCTTGAATGTCCTCCAGAGAGTGTATGGATGTCAGACCAAGGATCCTCTGTTCGGGAATTATGGGTACAGGTTCTAAAGCTCTTTCTGTTTCTCTCATTCCAATTCGGGACAGGGCGTCATCTTTTCCATTTTTAAAACCTGGTCGATAGGTTATTACAAAATCAAACTCTGCGAAGAACAATGCCCAATGGAGTTGGCGTGAAGATTGGGCCTTGGCTACCTTTAGGTATTGTAAGTTGCGTCGATCAGTGATGACCGTAATGGTATGTCGGGCGCCCAGCAGATAGTGCTGCCAAGCCTTGAAGGCGGACTTGATGGCCAACAGCTCCTTGTCGGTTATGGCATAATTTAATTCGGGAGCCGAAAACTTTCTTGACCAAAACGCCACTGGGTGCAGCTGGTTAGTTTCGGGATCCTTTTGGGAGAGCACTGCTCCCATAGCTGAACTGGATGCATCTGTTTCCACTATGTATGGAAGCTCTGGGCGCGGGTGTCGTAATACAGGAGCGGACGTGAATTTCTTTTTTAACTCTTGGAAGGCGTTCTCGGCTTCTTCTGTCCATGCAAAGCGTTTATTCTTTCGCAATAGTGTTGTAATGGGATGTACAATGTGTGAGAAGTCCGGGATAAACCTGCGGTAGAAATTGGCAAAGCCGAGCATGCTTTGAACTCCTTTGACTGAGCTTGGCGAAGGCCAATTAAGAATTGCGTTCACCTTACGTGTTTCCATCTGGATTCCTTTCGGGGTCAGAATAAATCCAAGGAACTCTACTTCCGTAGTGTGAAAGATGCACTTTTCCAGTTTAGCATATAACTTATACTGGCGTAACTTCTCTAGGACTGCTCGGACGTGCTTTACATGTTCGGACTCTGATAGGGAGTATACTAAGATATCGTCGATATAAACGACTACACAAACATCGATGAGCTCTCGGAAGACATTGTTCATGAAGAACTGGAAGGCCGCTGGTGCGTTACACAGTCCGAAAGGCATCACCTGGTACTCAAATAATCCGTACTTGGTGCGAAAAGCAGTCTTCCATTCGTCACCCTCTTTGACGCGTACCAGATGATATGCCCCCCGAAGGTCTAGTTTTGTGTATATACAAGCGTTCTTTACCTGGTCTAGTAGTTCAGGGATCAAAGGCAATGGGTAAGAGCAAAAGATTAGGTAAAATACCCAATCATACAGCCGCTCTCTGAAATCTCAAACTGGGTTTTGTGTTAGTTGTCATTTTACTATGTACAATTCCTGTGAACCAATCTTGGAAAAAATTCGAAAGTCAAATATGTAATGGTTTTTCAATGTTGATTTTATCCATCAAGCAAAAAGTATTTTTAAGAAAGGAGTGACAAGTAGCCACTAATAATGTTCTTAGTGAGGAAGAGTTTGCCATAAGTCACTCTATCCGTAGACTTATATTGTGCCAATGCATTTCGGAATACAACAAATTCCTTCATCAGGGCAAGTCTAAAACATAACATTTAAATGCAATTGTGCCAATCATCAATGGGTAAGAGCAAAAGATTAGGTAAAATACCCAATCATACAGCCGCTCTCTGAAATCCCAAACTGGGTTTTGTGTTAGTTGTCATTTTACTATGTACAATTCCTGTGAACCAATCTTGGAAAAAATTCGAAAGTCAAATATGTAATGGTTTTTCAATGTTGATTTTATCCATCAAGCAAAAAGTTTTTTTAAGAAAGGAGTGACAAGTAGCCACTGATAATGTTCTTAGTGAGGAAGAGTTTGCCATAAGTCACTCTATCCGTAGACTTATATTGTGCCAATGCATTTCGGAATACAACAAATTCCTTCATCAGGGCAAGTCTAAAACATAACATTTAAATGCAATTGTGCCAATCATCCCATGGTTAATATCCGTATATAATAAATCCCATATTTAGAAAAACGTAAATATGTAAACATCAACATGAACAGTCATCATCCAAATAGTTGAAAAAATGTGAAGGTAAACACATACCCGACAATGTAATGAGCAGGATCAGTAGGCAGGTTGAAAAATAAAAGAAGCAAATCAGATCAGTACAAAGGTAAGTAAAGACGTCCTGTAACAAAATGGAGGGAATTGGGTCCATTACCTGATGTAGGTGAGTAATGGCGAAATCTATGTTTCAGAGGCCAGGCTGCTTCACCGCGTTCGGCGAGCAGTTGCTGTAAATAGTAAAGTAAGTTTATATAAAGGGCCTAACCAAAATGTAGCTAATCGCTTAAAGTAAGAGCAAACGTGGATTGTTGCTTACCATATGTGGAGAACGGTGGGGAGAAGTTCTCTCTGCGTCTGCCGAAAGCAGACTGTCCTCGTTGCATTGGCGCGTTGCCGAGCAACCTGGTTTTATAAGACACGTGATTAAAGGCAGACTGTCCTCGTTGCATCGGCGCGTTGCCGAGCAACCTGGTTGTGTAAGACACGTGATCGCGGCTTCACGATGAAGAGCGCGAGCCACGATCCGTGTCTGTGAACAGGTCAAAGAGCTTAAATATGATAAAAATACCTAATCTGAGGACCTCCTGGGTTAGTAATGAATAAAGTCATCACATAAAAATCAAAAAGGAATTGGTAGTCTGTTGTCCATGGACATAGAAAAAATACTAAGAGTGAATGATCAAAACTAAAAAGGCTCATTCGGATTGCAATAATGGCTGTTTCATGAACACCTCAGATGAGGCTGTGTTGTTATAAACGTGCCTAAATTGGATAAATAGAACCTAGGGAGCAACCCTATGGCTGTATCTTATATTGATAGTGTGTGCCTTAATGCCGCTAGTGGTGTCGTCCAGGCAGACGGCACCTCGGGTCCTGGAAGAGAACTCCAGGATGCGCAGCATGCAGGACACAACATAGGAAACATCTCTTATTCATATACGCATATTAAACTAAAACACTTTCGAGTGACCCTCAGCATTCAGGTCGTATGTGTACTGGTGTGAATTCAAACCAAAAGATGCAAAATACAATAAAAGAAAACAATTAGGGAAAACAATTAGAGAAAACAATTAGAGAAAACAATTAGAGAAAAGAGTGAAAATTGATCTCCTAATTTAGTCCATTGGGTGCCAAACTGCCAAGTTTGTCAATCCAATATGTCTCTCTGCGATTCAAACGTTGGCATAAATCCTCATGAGGGCTATTCTTGGTTAGAACTTCCAAACTCACAAATTTTATTTGCGACACGTTATGTCCATTGGTCATCCAATGTCGTGCCACGGTTGAATTGGTGTTTGCATTGCGAATACAGGATCGGTGTTCACCCCACCTCAACTTGGCTGTTCGGGTTGACTGTCCCACATAACATTTCCCACAAGGGCATTTAATGCCATAGATGATATTACTGCTGTCACATGTGGCAAAAGTCTTTAGCATAATCTTCTGCCCCGTCCTTGGATGGTTAATGGAGTTCCCTTTAATAACAAAGTTACAGTTGACACACTGTAAACAAGGAAAAGTCCCAGTTTGCTGTGTCGTAGGTTCCCTTCCTGTAGGTTTCATCTGTACCAGTTCATCTCTTAGGTTCCTACTGCATTGGTATGCAAAGATAGGTTTTTCACTAAATAGATCTTGAACTCGGATGTCATTCTTGAAAATCTCCCAGTGATTCATAATGGTTTTCTTGATTTTGTTACTCTGCGTAGAAAACTTGGACACAAATACCGGTGACTTTAATTCTCTCTTATTCTTTGGATTCTGTCCTGATAATAGAGTCTCTCGTGATAAGGCATCAACTCTGTCAGATGCTAGATCGAGTTCATTCCGCTTGTATCCCCGGGCCAGAAATTTTTCTTTCATTTCCATCTGTTGCATTCTGTAGTCTTCAGGGTCACTCACTATTTTCTTGACCCTAAGTAATTGACTGTATGGTAGGTTCTTCAGTAGGCTCGGCTGATGGAAGCTGAGGCGGTGTAGGAGATTATTCCGATCCGTCACTTTCCGAAATAATGAACTGCTGTAGCTGGTGAGTTGCTTTCTGACTTGCACATCCAGGAATGTTATAATTTCATGCGAGAGCTCCCTAGTGAACTGTACCCTCTGGTCAATGCTGTTTAGATACACAAAAAATGTTTCAAAAGACTCTCTGGTTCCTTTCCAAATTCCAAAGATATCATCAATGTATCTTGTCCAAATCCGGATATCCTTATTCCATTCTTGTCTATTCAATACATGGTCTGTTTCAAATTTATGCATGAAGCTGTTGGCATGTGAGGGTGCCATGGTGGCTCCCATTGAAGTCCCTGCAGTTTGTAGAAAAAACTGGTTGCCATATTGAAAATAAGAGTTCTCTGCAATAAATTGTAACAATGCCAGTATGAATTCCTTCTGGGAACGTATCTCTGGTGCTTTCAGTAACAGCCATTCTACAGCTTCTATCCCCAGGTCGTGGGGTATAGAGGTGTATAAACTCTTCACGTCTATAGTAAACATCAGATCTTCAGGCAAAGGTGTCAATGAGCTGAGCTTTTGCAGGAAGTGGGTGGTATCCCTAGTGCAGGTGTTGGTCTCTTGTATCAGTGGCTGTAGGAAGAAGTCTATATAGATCCCTAAAGGTTGGTTAATGCTCTCTATCCCTGCGACAATTGGTCTACCTGGTGGTTTAATAGCATCTTTATGGATCTTCGGCAACGTGTAGGAATTAGGTATTCTAGGATGTTCTTTTAAGAGAATTTTTTGTGTATGCTCGTTGATCCAATCCAATTCGAACGCTTTTGCCAAGAGGCTCTTCAAGTTCTGTTTGATCGAAAGGGTAGGATCATGGTCCAAAATGGCATATGTAGTCTGGTCTTGAAGCTGTCTTTTGCATTCAGCATCATAGTCACATGTATTCTGAATAACCAAGGCTCCCCCTTATCTGCAGGATGGATGGTAATACTCTTGTCACTAAACAGGTCTCTAATCAGTCTCATCTCCATTACTAAAACCATTACATATTTGACTTTCGAATTTTTTCCAAGATTGGTTCACAGGAATTGTACATAGTAAAATTACAACTAACACAAAACCCAGTTTGTGATTTCAGAGAGCGGCTGTATGATTGGGTATTTTACCTAATCTTTTGCTCTTACTGTTTTTCTGGGTTTGGGTGTCTCCAGGCCTTTTTCAGCCAGCTCCTGTACATAGGATCTAATTTCCTAAAAGAGACTCATTACACCAGAGACCTTTAAGAACACCAGAAAAATTCAATACCCCTGTGGTGCCCACTCAAATTTGCTTCCTCCATCAAAGGCAATGGGTATCAATTCTTGATAGTTATCTGATTCAGCGCGCGGTAGTCAATGCATGTTCTAAGTTCACCTTCCTTTTTAGGCACGAAGAACAAAGCGGAAGATGCAGGGGACTTGGACGGGCGGATGAAGCCATTAGCAAGATACTGGTCTAGGTACTGGCGCAAGTGGAGATTTTCAGGTTCCGTGGGGGCATAGATTCTGCTGCAAGGTGGTTGTGCTCCTGGTATGAGATCTATTTGACAATCATATGATCTGTGCGGTGGTAAGGTGTTTGCCTGCTCCTTTTGAAAGACATCCTGAAAGTCTTGGTATTCAGCAGGTAATTGTATGGCAGCTGGGATTATTGGGGCCAATACTGATTTTAAAGTTCTCTTTGGGTAACAGGTGTTAGCACATTCTGGGAAGGTTAGTCTCTTCTCTCGCCAATCAATACAGGGATTGTGTTTTTCCAACCAAGGGATTCCCAGTATCAGTTGAAACTGTGGAGCCTTGATTAAATCAAACACCATAACCTCTCGGTCTCCATCCTGACCCAGCAATGTCATCTCTGCAGTGGAATGAGTTACAGGCCCGGAGGCAATTTCAGTTCCATCAACAGTGGTGACAACATCGGCAGCGGTCTTTCGGGTGAGAGATTGATTCATCCTGGAAGCCAATCCGCAGTCCAAATAGTTTCCTATGGCTCCACTATCTACGTACGCCTTTACCGCGTGCATGCGTGATGGCTGCTCTGGATCTATAAGGACCATGGGTATGGTGAAAAGCGAGGTCAGAGTGTCATTCTTTAAGCTCGGCAAGCTGACCTCTACGCTTGCCGGGCGTGGTCATTTCCCGAGTCAGGTTTCAAGTGGTTTTTGTCTGCTGCTCCTATAGTTTTCTTGGGTGGTTTTACAGGGCAGTTCCGAAGGAAATGACCAGTAGCCCCGCAATATAGACATAATTGCTGTTGCCGTCTTCTTTCTCTTTCCTTTTGGGTTAAGGGTCCTCTAACCCCCCCGATTTGCATGGGTTCTGAGGCATCTACCCCCTTAGAGCTTACGTAGGTTTTAACCAAGACCCTGTTTTCAAACTTGGTTCGATCAGCCTTTCTGGTTTGAAGTCTGTGATCTAACTGGACCACAAAATCTATATATTCAGCACAGTCTAGAGGCGGGTTCACGACTTGGGCTAAAACATCCTTAAGTTCTCCCCGAAGCCCTCGATGGAATAATGTAATTCGCTTGGCTTTAGGCCATTCGGTTTCCACAACTAATCTATTGAAAGTTGCAATGTAAGATAAAAGATCCTGATTACCTTGCCGTAAGGATAAAAGTTTGTTATCCAAAGCCTGTCCTTGGGAATGTCGGGCGAACAGTCTTTCCATGCTTGTTCGAAAACCTTGGAAATCTCGAAGAATCGGGTCATCCTGATTTACTAGCGGAATGGACCAGTCCGCTGCACTGCCGCTGAGATATGACAGTACAAAAGCTACCTTGGCTTGATCGTTTGGGAAAGCTCCAGGTCTACATAAAAAGTGTAAGCGACATTGATTCATGAATATAGCAAACCTTTTTGGGTCTCCGGCAAAGCGTTCAGGCGGAGCCAAGGGAACGGCTGCAGGAAGGTTTATCTGCACCGGGTTACTCGGTGGCACCGGAGCTGGGCTGGCCCCTAGTCCAGGTAGAGGTGTTTGTCCAGCCTGGCTTTGTAATAGCTGTCTGGCCAAATCATCTGTTCGTTCTTTTGATACTATCAATTCCCTCCTGAGGGCATTGGTTTCCTGGCGGGTGGAATGCACTTCAGCCCTTAGTTCCCCTAATATTTGGGCCAACTGATCAGTTTCCGAGGTCTCCATGACGCCCAGGTGGGTATTTGTGGGTAGGCTTCGTGTTCTGTTACGCTGACCTGATTCCCACGGGGGCGTCGATCTGGACTGGCCCGCTGTTGCTTCCACCAGAGTAACACGTAGAGCCGAGATGACAGACTGGACAGACCCACTTAGCTTCGTTTGTTGGACTCGTACGAATATCTTTCTGCAATGGAGAAGGGGAATTAACCTCCCGTAATCTGAGCGTTAACCCGCCTTCCCACTCCCCTTGTCTGCCCTCAAAACATTCCTGAAGTCCCCTCTTAATCCCACCGGATGATTTGGAAAGATGAGCTCTCCATCCTGCGTTGAGCGCAGGGGCGCGTAGACAACCAGTTACTTCACTGGCGTGGAGGAATCGGCGAGTTCCAGTATTGACTCTAAAGTCCAATCGTTCGTAAGAGTTCAAAAGTCTGATCTTCACTCAACCAGATTCCTTGCAGGTTGCAGATTTAAACCACTAGAAGAGTTCCATGTTCCGGGGGCAGGCATCGTGACAGTTATCCACCTCTATTGGAAAAGTGTCATGTTCTATATTGACTAATGGTGTTGGGTTTACCCCCAACCCTTGCTGTTGGAGAGAAGCATTTAGATGAATATAGGCATCAGGGTTTTTCAATTTCTGTCCTCTTTTAACTTTCACTTCCAGGGAGAATTGTCGGGTCCTTTCTGGGATGGTGACTTCCTCTCCAATCTGAACTTCAACTGCATAAGGCAGAAGTTGAGCTGACCTAAATGCTTTCTCTGGATCATCAAAGCCCATGGGATTATCCGCTAATAGTGACCAAGCTTTGAAGTGTTTTAGGTCCAAACTAATGGCAAAGCGATTGAGAATGTCACTGCCTAAGTAAAAGGCGGCACTGACGTCTCGCACAATCCAACAATTATGAACTACGCTCTTGTTGCCTATGGAGATTTTGAGCATAAACCTACTTGGCAGGAGATGTTTGGAGTTGGGTGTTTCCAGATCCATTTCCAATTTGTCTATCACTCTAAATGTGGGAATGTCTGGATCTTTTGGGTGTTGGCGGAACATGGCTTCGCTGATGAAGCTCTTACCGTTGTTCACACACACTTGGGCGAGAACCTTCCCTTCATTTAACTGAACAGGGATGAACAACTGCTCTCCAATTTGCTGAATATCAGCCAGGCTCTGAGCTGATTTCTCATCTTTCTGGACTATAGGAGTGGGAATGTCTGATTGTAGATTGGTAAAGAATTTCAGAGTGTTTCCTTCCAGTGTGGAATGCCACCGTAGACTGGAAGGAAGGTTGATTTTCAGAAATAGAGAGGACCCCCCATCACCAGCCTGTTGTCCTACTGCTATTACTGTCACGTCTGGAATTTGGTTGTTCTGAAAGTGAAATTCTACTTGGTCAGATTTTTGTTCAACCATGTGACATGTGCCATTTAAACTAACATGGTTGACACTCACTCTGTTTCAATTTTATTGGTTGGCTGGTCTGGGTCCAGAGGACCTTGTTTACACAGTCTATTAGGGGTGACAACCTTCTCAGGAGGTCATTCCATGGTAAACAAAGGGTGCCCTCTGGAGTCACAGCTATGACCGGGTGCTTCACCTTGTGTCGCCCAATTTTAATGTCCAAATCCGCAGTCCTCTCGACAGGAATTTCCTTCCCGTCAAAGTTCGGAAGTTGTCCAGGAAGAGAGGTGAGAGGAATTTGGTAATTCTCCCCCCTTCCTGAATTTAGTTCATCAAAGGCCTTTTTGGACAGAAGGGTAGCTTGGGATCCAGTGTCCACCAGTGCCAAAATTGTACCCTGCCCCTGTATTTGTACCGGGGCATAGTATCTTCCCTCCTTCTCCACAAGGGGGCACAGATAATGCACATTTTTGGACAACTGGTGGGCTAATTTTTTGTTTTGGTCATTGAGAGAGAAGAGATTTGGGCAGAATTCTGTGGGGAGCCTAGGGAATATGAAAGAAAAAGGTGGCAACTAGAGATGGGAGAAGTTTGGAGTTCCCCTGGTTCTGGTTGTGGGCCGCCCCCCCTACTTGGAGGCAGTCACCAGGATGGGTTTGAACCAGGGGATTTTGATGCTGTTGGTTGTGGGATTGGATGATGGGCGGCGCTATCTCAGTCCCCACATCTACCCAGTCTGGATTTGAATCCTTTGGGACCCATTTTTCTTTGGGAGGAGTTCCCCCATCTCTGAAGGAGAAGATCCTTTTCCCAGGATCCTCTGAGGATCCCTCTCATTCAAATTGGAAGATCTATACCTCCTCCAGAAAATGGGTCTGTTTGGGTCTATTGTTTCTCCTACCCCCTCTCTGCTCCTTGGGTGGCAGACTTTCAGGGGCAGAAGATTTTGTTTCCGGTTCCTGGGTTTCCAGGGGCTGTTTACAAGTTGGGAAGGAAGCTTCCTCCAAGGCTTTACACCCCCCTTCCCCTTGTGCCTCCTCCCTGGGAACCGGTGGTTTGTCGAGGTGCTGCCCCCGTCATTGTTCTGGAGCACCAGGTCCAGAGTTTGGGGCATTCTGCACTGGCATGCTCATCTCAGGGTTCTGCTGAGCCCTCAGCATGCGACCCAGATCTTGTGCCATATTTTGGACCTGGCGCTCTAGCTGTGAAACCCGCTCAGGCTGATACAGGGTTCTGTTTTCTCCCCTGGGCTGATCCCGGGAAGGGTAGCTATCCTTTCTCTGGTAATACCCTGGGTTGGGAAGATTTGGGTACCCCTCCACCCTTGGCGTCCCCTCTCCCGGATTCGGTTGTCGGGGCACAGGAAAGTGGGGAAAGAAGGATGGATTATTCTGGGGTTGGAAGTTTTGTGGATACCTGGGGGAAATGTTCTTCCCAGGATTTGGGGAATTTCTGCCCTCCTGGGGGAAGTGAGGAGGAAAGTTCCTTTGGTTAGGTTCTTGGTTGGATCACCCCTCTTGGGCTGGAGGAGTCCACACATAACCCAGGATGGGTCTGTTCCCCTTGTAGCAGGGACTTACATAGTCAGGGGAGTGAGTGAACCCATTTGTGGGACTACCTCCTTGGCTCCCTGTCTGTGACTGGCCCGAGGGCCTTCTGGACTTGGAATTATTGTGTTGTGCAGGCAAGTTTTTAGGCCCCCCATCTCCACATCTAAAATGGGGGCAACCTTTACCTCTGCCACCTTAGCAGCAGCAGGCATATTGGTTGTTTTAGGGCTTTTCTGAGTATTCCTGTTGTCTATGGGCTTTGCACCTCATAGATCCGGGTGGCCTGTTCAATGACCTCTCACTAGCTGGGTCATGATGTATTTTAGTAAAGCATGGAAAAAAGTATTAACAAATTCATTGCTCTTGGTGCGCACCGTTCTGGTAGTCTGCGCAAAGGCACGCTTCAATTCCTGCACAAATTCTTGTGGGGCCTGATCCTCCCCACATTGCAAATTGTAGGCTGCCCTGCGAGCCTCTTGGATATTTCTGTGAACAGAAAAATGCTTTAGGATGGCCGCCCTATATGTGGACCATCTTGAATGATTTTGGTCCTCCAGCCCCGCAAAGAAACTGGAGTATTCTGGGGAGAATGTCAATTTCACATACTGAATGCAGCTACTGCTGTCTTTCAAATGGAAAGTCTCCATCATTTGCTCAAAGAGCTCTAAGTGTTCCCAACCATAATACTTAGCGTTCTTATGATAAGGCGTGATGATGTTCCTTATTGCCTTGATCTGTTTTAAAGGGTCCTTAGGTAAGGCCCTTTTTGCCTTATTGGCCTTCTTGGTTCGGGTAACCCTGGTCCATTCATCCTCTGACTCAGAGGCACTGCTCCCAGAGGTGCCCGCCTGGTCTTCCAGGTTCTCCTGGATTCTACGAGCCTGGGAATAGCTGGCAGAATGTGGGGACCTAGACTCCTGTGTCCTGGGGTACTCAGAGGAGTCTTCTGATTCCTCCTTGCTCCCAGGATTTGATGGGTACCCCCTCCCCACTGTCCTAGCTGGGCAGAGGCTTTCAGGATGCCCTTAGTGGGCCTACTCTCCTGGAGTTCCCCACTAAACTTCACAGTACTTGGGTGCCCATACCCAAATGCCTGCCCATCCATGCCTGGGAGGTACTGGCCTATGAGTCCCATACTTCTGACTGGATAGTATCTGCCATCCCAGTGGCCCTGGGCACATGCGCTTGGGGACATGGGGGTGGCAGAGCCCAGGGACTGGGAGAGATGAAGGCCTCTGGTACAAGGGTTCCTGAGGTTATGCTCAGGCTTTTCCTTTTCCCAGCGAACCTCATCTCTATCAGCCCCTGCTCCCTGTTGCCATGCAAGAACCTGAGCTTTCTGTTCCTCAATCAAGGCCTTACTAGTCTCTATCGGTCTCTCTTGCATGGCTATCTGTCTGAGGAGCCTATCATTGTTCTCACAGAGAGCCTCATTTTCTCTCTGTGCTTCCTGGTTTGTCTTTGAGGACTGGGCCAGTCTTTGCTGCAGGAGGATTTCCTCCTGAGTCCTGTCCATACTGGCCTGCTAATTTCTTGCCAGAGCATCTTCCACCCTCCTGGTGTGCTCTAACAAGTTTTGATGCTCTTTTTGGAGGTCACCCAGTCCCTGAAGGGCCAGGTGATTTTCTTCCAGTTTCCCTTTTAAGTGGCAGACTTCCTGGCCTAAGGTGTCCCTTTCCTGAGTAAGAGCCTGCCTCTGTGCCGCCAGGTCGTCCCTCTGCCTTTGAAGGGCCCCAGCTTTCTGGCGCTCCTCATCAAACTCTGCCTGGGTATCCAGGTCATTCAAAATCAATGTATTGCTTACTGCCTTCACTCTATCTAGGTGGCTTTGCAGGGTGACTACCTGCTCTGCACATATCCTGTTGAAGTCCAGTTGTTGTTCCAGCTTTTTCTGGCTCTGTAGTAGAGAGTCCAAACCTTCTTGGGACACCTTCTGCAAGGCCAGAATTCTGGTATCCTGGTCTGCCTTTTCCTGTTGCAGGATGCCCATATCCTCTTTCATTTTAATTATATACTGCCTGCTTTCATTTTCTGACTCCTGGCTCCTCTGCAGCCTCTGCTCAGAAGAGTCCAGATCAGTTTGGGCCTTTTCTAATCCCATCAGTTGCCTACTCGCCAGATCTAGGCCTTCAGCATATTTGTCCTGTATGGCTCCAATAGACAAATATAGATATCCCGCTATCCTGGCAATCTTATTGTGCTCATCCTTGGCCTTAGGGGCCATATATAGTTTGCTCAGGGCCACATGTAAGGGACCCTGGTCTCTCCATACTCTGACCCTGTTGTAGTTATCTGTTGTGTGATTGCCTGCAACCACACATTCTGGTCCTGCTCAGTCCACTCACCTCTCACAAATAACTTATGTAAAAGGTGTTCTCTAGCTATCTTGAGGTCTACCAGTGTCGCCATTCTGAAAAGATTAATTTCCTTCCTGACTTACAGAAGTTTTTTTTTAATTTTATGTTTGCAAAACAGACCGTTTCCTTTGAGCGTTCCCTTTTGAGGGGTGCTTTTACAGTGTAACAGAGCGTAGTAGCCCAACAGGATTTATGTATCCTGTCAGTTAGCACACTGTATTAAACTGCACAAGTGGGAGATCTAATCCAGAAATCCCGGCCACGAGCCCCCAATATGTAAGTGATTTCAATCCGGCACTCAAACTAAGTCAATGCCTAGTATGGGATGCCCAATGGAAACCCTTATTTATATATTTTTATGTCAAAGTTCTTTTAATTCTGGATGATGTACCCTTATATAGCACCCCTCTCTTTGAATTCCTCCGGTCTCACTGAACCAAGAAATAGGTTTGTTTTGCAAATTAAAAGATTTATTTGAAGAATTGAACAATATATAGATTATACGTTTATGAATATGAATAAGCTCTGAATATCACACTTATGAATATGAACAATGATCAGAAATGGGTAATATTACAATATCAACAATCTCTTTAATCACTTAGGAGTAGGAAGAGGAAGAATAGTGTAGCAGAGAATAACTTTGTATGGTTCGGGGAAATGAAGTGATAGGAAGGAATGCAACACAGAAATAAACTTGATATGAATTGAATCAAAAGACAATATGATCACTCTTTCCCCATGTTGTTACTCACTCCCCCAACATGCACTATGGAGATATGGAATGAGGATACACCGGTATCAGGAATCAACAATTGCAGTTTCAATCCCGATTCCCCCAGCAATCTTAGAGAACGGTAACGATTTTAAAACAGGTCAATTGCTTTTAAATGTGATATGTAATGTATGGAAAAATGCTAAAAATAAAATGATTTTAATTAGCTAAATTGAATTCAGAACTAGTGAGAGTGGCTCTGGATTGGGTCAGGTCAACACTAGCAATGATTATAGAATGATTATCAGATGGAAAACGAAATTCAGAAGTTGAAATCAAGAAATAGCTATTTTACATGAAATTAAATTGAGCCAAATTGCAATTCGCGGCAACTTTTTCCGCGTGCGATTACAGCAAAACTATCATAAATTACATTTAAATTTAGTTTCTAGGACGTATGGTTCAAAAGTTACAGAGTTTTTGTGAAGGTAGATTTTTCAGAAACAGAGTCAAGATTCAAAATGAAAGATTGCGCTTTAAAGATTCGGAACCAAAATGGACTTATACTAAGGGGCTATGAAAGTACAAGATACCCAATGGGACAAACACCAGAACAGGGCACCTTCCACTCTGATTGTTGTGCACCAGGACACTTGACTTTCTTCAGAAAATATCAGCGCACAGATGATTATCGCTACAATTATCACAGACTATATAATGAGAAGAATTCAGGGTGGACGCAAGATTCTATAATGCAGTTCTGGACAGGTTGAAATGGACTGAATAGGTTTACTTTAAACTAAGAGATGACTATGGACAGTTCTATACTAAAAGCTCACTCCTATGGCTTTAGAATGGAATGGGCCCATCAAGGATCTGGTCAAGAGTTTGGCTAGGATTCGCTTGCTACCGGACAGGTCTCAGGTCAACACAGCACTCTGATCTGCGCGGCCTCTTGGACTGGATCTGACGGGTTGGTTACAGCTCTGCTCTATGGGTCTGGATCTTGGTTCTAGCACAGGGTTCTTAGCTAGAACAGCAAAACAGCTCAGCCAGGCTGTTGGATTTTGTGGTGCCCCTTGGAAGTTTAGGGGTTAAAATCAGGTTGCTTAAGATCCTGAAGGCCAGCTGAGAAGAGTTCAGCTTTTTGGGTTAGGCCTCTCTGCTTCAAAGTTCTAGAGTCTGGTTCTAGAGTCTATGTCTGGATCTTTGTCTGGAGCCTGGATCTTCCTGCAGGGTGCTTCGCCAAGGAATCAGTTGAGGAGTGGAAAGTGTGTGTCCTGTCTGTCCTCAGCAGTCCCTATTTATCCATTTCCAAAGGGGGTGGGGAGGCTGATTATCTATGCCCAACCCTCTAAGGATCGGATAGGTCAGAGAATTTCCCCCTTCTGATTTGAGAAAGGAGCAGTGTGTCATCATGAGTCAGAGTGACACTGTGTTTATGATCCAAAAGAAATCCCTCCCCTTTGCTTTTACATGGAAAATCTATTTTTCCCAAAAAACATATTTCCAAGATACACAAGTTGTTCATAATACATAATTACATGGCAGATTGCCTAAGGTACATCCTTGTCCAAATCCCATTTTCCTACGAGCTCTGGTTCCTAAATGACAACTTTTTCGCGATTTTGGTGGGTTTCCCAATGTTAGTTCTGCACCAATTTTTATACATGCAGGCACATCCTATCTGGGCATATTTCTGTAATTTTTCATGTTCCTAACATAATCACACAGACTAGGATATGAATAAATTCTGGGGTTCAATCTCAGAATGTCGCACAGATTCCAGCTTAGTCTTAAACTGTGAGCACATTTTTCATTTTAACAATCTCTAAGTTTCATATTTTTGTCAGTTCAGTACACTTTGCTATAAACATTTTTCTAAAACATATATTTAATCCAATGTCAAATCCACATTTTCAGTCTGGCCCGCCTCCAGAGCTGGGCTGAGTCAGAAGGTCACATGTCTTGCCTTCCTGCCAGAGCAGTTGTCAGTTACACCCGAATTAGCATTTTCTATTCAGTTCCAGGAACCCATTGTTTCTAGCTCAGGGCAGCAGAGGAAATCTCCTCCCCTTCTGATTAACATGCCAATGCAAAATGCTCTCCTTTTGGTGGGAAGGAACAAGGTGTGAGTTTCTCAGGGGAAGAAGGCCTCTTGGAAGTTTTAACTGAATCAGGTTACCTTCTGGTCAATTGTAACATAGTTCCTTTTGAACAAAATACATTTATAAATTTAAAATAAGCAAACATATTTTATGTCATGTTATTTTGCATTTATACAGCGCCTTATGTACCATTGGTATGGTCTGAAGGCGCTGGTAGGTTGAATGCCCTAGGGAACCGAGGTTCAAGTCAGTAGAGAGAGTAGAGAGAGTCAAAGGCATGTGTGAGCACCGGATATGTGTGCAGCTGGTGTGGCTTTGTGAAAAAGCTGCTTCTTAGCGGTAGGTGTGGTGGTTGGGAGTTCAATAGTATGTGTTCGTTCTGGCAGGATTTTCAACATGAAATCAATGTTTGGCACTCTTAAATGGCATTTTGATGGAATTCTCTTCTTTGGCATAGCTTGAGTTTAATGTACAACTTTACACATGATAAGTTTTAAATCACCGGCTTCTGACAGAGGCGAGTAACGGTACTACACCCATTTTTGACAGCTTTCTTTCCATCAAATATCTTTAAAAGAGGATTTTGTTCTGATAACATATGATTCTTGCTGATATTGTAGTTATGTGGATTCTTGCAGTAGAATAATGTAGAACACCCAACAAGGAGGTTGGATCTTTTAGGGGGTTTGTGAGCCATGATTTTTGCACATTTTTGACAATCAAGAAAACGGATTTCCAAACAGCTCTGTGTTTCTTTTTGGCAATCACCATTGCTTTTTCAAGTGATTTCAGGCTACTTTGTAGGTAGCCCAATGGTGGTTTTGGCAGTGGTCTCCTGTGTTCACTGAGATAGGCAAAAGTGGATGGCGGCCTATTTTTCAGATTTTTACTGCGCAATTTTGGGTGATTTTAGCGAGCAGCATGCTTTCCAGTGGCCATTCTGATGTTTCTGCTGCCAGCAATGCACAGTAATGTTACAGGGCTTGGACTAGTGGGTTGAGGCATCCCACAGGCCTCTCTCTGCTGGGATGTTCACCCCAGATTTCTACAGCAGGGCACCTCATGGAATGAGTGTCAAAAGTCCTGCTCTGAGGCAAGTTGGCTTAGTTATAGGGCAGATGGCATCACAAATGTGTCATGATTCTCATGAAAGGGATTGGTTAGCCTCCACTACCACACTCACCCCTGTGTGCTAATAAAGCAAGGGCAGTGTTTTGGGGCACTAAGGGTCGAGAGCACTTCATCATCTCACTTCCATAGGTGGGCTTGGTCATGTTTTTTAAATCCAAATCTCACGACATGACAAGTGCCCTTCATTTTAACATCTTGACAGATATGAATATGTTTTTGAAAACTGTATTTGACAGTGAATCCCATAAAACTAGTCAGAAGTCTGTAGGTCATTCCTGTGCAAAGATACAGTTTTTCTTCATTTACTCCAGAATCATATCAGTGAAAAATACGGCATTGTACGGGCAACATAGCAACTATGATTAGAATGTTTTATCAAATGTTCACATCAATGAGAATCACAAGAAGGCCCAAATCACATTTTCATTCATAACTTGAGTTGTGTTTCCCCCACCAAAATCATTTTTATATGGTGAGAAGGAGTTAACTTTCACCTTTAATAAAAGCTTAGAATTACTATTTTGAGATGTACACTGCCCAATTTACATGATAAAATGCATTTCTCCCCTTTCAAACAATGGGCAGCTCCACCACTCATTTGCTCAGACATCCCACCTTTTTTTTAAAGTTTCACTTCTGCTCTGTTGAGGCATGACGTCAGTAGAAGGATCTGTATATCCATTAGCTCAGCCTTTCAAAAGCTAATGACCAGCTAATGCACTTTTTATGTGAATTGTGACCTGGAGGTCACCACTGCTGTCAGACCAGACCCAATCTGGTTCACCGTGTTTCTGATCTCAAAAGTAATTCTTTTCTTGTATTTTTAAGGGAGGCACTGACAATAAAAGCAGCCAGGCCTCTCTCTCCCAGGCAGCAGACAGGGGATCTGGGTTTTACATTTTGATGAAATCAACATCCCGGCCCCTTGCACAAACAGCCTGTAACTCATGACTAAATGTATTTAAAATGACATCTTACAAAATGCACTGTTTTAAAATTACATGCGGGTTGCTTTGAAATTGTTGTCCATGTAACTGAGCTGGTGAGAGGCAGAAAACATTTTCATACTTTGAAAGCTTGGCAAGCATTTTGCTAAGCATATTTTTAGTTTAAAGGGAAAAACGAAATGACATCATTTTATTTAATGTTAATTAAATAAAGTGCTATGTTTCACTCCAACTGCTGAACAAAATGCTTACATCCCATTGAGGGTTCTGTGGACTGCTGTTACATGGCCATATCATTTCAGTGCTTCATGGATTAGTCAAAATATCCTTGCCATGTGTCTTTTGCTTTCTTTGTGAAAGGCAGTTTGCATCTCTCCATAATTTGCAATTTTAGCACATTTCCTTTCCTTTTGATTTGAAAGCACACAGTCTGGTATTTATTTCTCGCATCCAGGGGCTATTTCACCACACAATGTCAGGTGCCTCTTCCCCATGACACTATCTACTACATTGTTTTAGTGTCGCAGGATTACCATTGACCCTTGCCCCCTGCCATCCACCGCTGGATTTCTGTCCCCTGATTGGCTGGAACTGGTCTCCTCAGGCCTGGGACCCAGTTTGGTTCTCAGCCCTCGGTGCACCTCTTCAAGTTGATGTGAAATGACTATGTGTTCCCAATGTACCTGTTAGCAATACCACTTTTGCCTATGAGAGCATTGCAACATTGTTAACTTATCTGTGTGTCGCTTTTCATCTGGGTGGCTTGGAATGGTTCATCTTCCCACCGCGGGGAAATACCCATTGTCTAGCTCAGCTGCTTCACGTGATTGAGGACCAAAAAATCACGCTCTTCTTGTCTGCAATTATGAGGATTTATTCTGTTTTTCTGCAGGTGTCTCCTTGTTAGCTTGGGTTTGGAATGTGCTACTTGTCTCTGACCTTGGCTGCGAGCCCTGGCCTTCCTGCTTTGTGCAGCCTAGTTCTACTTTTCCCTCGTTTCTTGTCCTATGGTTGAGGCCTTATGTGTTTTTCCATTATACCATTATACTAATACTATGATTTCTGCACACTTATATAGTGCTGTTTTGCTTATAGGTTAGTCCTACTTGGTTCTACCAGTCTCCTTGTATGATCTGGTAGTTCCAAGCGGTTAGTTACCATAAGCATCTGCAAGCTTGCACTGCATCTCTCTGTTGCCTGGAGTTCAGCGTTTCAGCACTTGGCTAATAAGAAAAGTAATAAAAGCTTTGACAGTGCATGTATGTATCTGTCCTCTATCTGCAGAACTCTGTAAGCATGTTCTTCATGTATATTTGTATTTGTATTTATTTAGATTTATATAGCGCTTTAAGCCAAAGTGCTTTACATGAGTAACAAGCAATTACAACAAGCTGCAGATAGCATTGAATCAAACCAGAAAACAGTACAGGGAACAATGTACATTTTTGGGTAGGTTAAGTGCATATGGAAGGGGACTAAAGTGAGAGAGGAGGGTTAGGAGGTGAAGGAGGAGGAGGTTTAAATGGAGAAAGAGGGAGCTGAACGATGCTAGGGGGTGAATGGAAGACATAGGATTTTAGAGAGGTGTGAGACGAGGGGTAGGTGGTAGTAGAGCGGATTGGGAGGGGAAGGCGGTTCCAATGAAAAAAAGAGTAAGAAGTTGGAAGGAGCGGAAGCGGGAAGGGGCACAGGGTGGAGGAGGAGGAGAAAGAAGGAAGAGATCTGCAGAACGGAGAGAATGAGAAGGGGTGTAGAAAGTGAGAAGGGAGGACAGATAGGGAGGGGCAAGACAATAGGGGCTTTGAAGAGTAGAGAGAGGAAGTTAAATTTAATCTGGGAGTGAAAAGGGAGCCACCCTAATGGGTCAAGGGAAGAGGAGATGGAGTCGTGAGGTGAGAGAAGGCAGAGGGAGCGGATAGCGGAGTGGTAGATGGATTTGAGGGGCGAGAGGTGTGAGGAGGGGAGTCCAAAGAAGAGAGAGGAGCAGTAGAAGAGTCTGGAGAAGATGAGGGAGGAGATTAGGAATTTAGTAGCATGGAAGGTTAGGAGAGGACGAATTTTACGGATACGAGTGTGTGTTTGAATAAAGCTGTGCATGATTGCCAGTGTACTTTATGACTAACGTGGCTATGTCGTGGTGTCATGAGTGTCATCAGCATTGTGGTTTCTCAGCATTTTTAGTCACTGTCCTTCATCGTGGCATATGGGTCTACGCCCACTGTTTAGGCGCCTGTATCCATAAAGACATTTACTGGATAAGATTGGAATGGCTGTCTGAGGGCATAATTCACTGCATACATGTCAGTCACTGGTGCTGGTTCTCCTGGGGGTAGTCCAAATAATGGGTTGCTTTGTGCTTTCTTCAATCTTCAGGCTGTCATGTTAATGGGGAAGAGGATGGCATCCCTGGGGCCCTCTCTACAAGAGAAGGCAGCTGGCAAAAATATGGTTGACTAGTCCTAATGGAGGCTGCTAACAAGAGATAGCAAGAAAGGTGAAATAGCCCTGCATTTATAGACTCTAGACTTTAGAATCCCCCAAAACAACTGGTGACAGAAATGGAAATGAGTGTCCTGTAAAGAGGGTTTGCTCTGTTCTATATTGCTCCCCCAAATGAGGGTTTGTTTATGGTTGTTTCAAATCCATAAATTCTCCCCACAGAGGCTGCGACCTGCTAAATTCGCTCTGCGCTAGAAGGTAAGGAGCCTGAAGTGTGTCTTCCCTGGCATTGTTACACTCTGCGATCTGCACTGATCTCAACAAATGTATGTGAGTCCATTCAGAGGATATGATCACACCACTCATGGCATGTACTGTGCATTTCGATTCATTATAAGTGATGTAAATATGTGCTATTTAAAAAAGGAAGTACCAATTAAGACGTTCCTGCAATGTGAGACACTGCCTGGTGCCCATCAAATTAAAATAATAGTCTGAAATATGGAAAGGGCATTTAGATGAACAAAGACACTGAACTTCACACCCTCGCATCTGTGTGATTGATTACCAGCAAGTTTCAGCAACTGGGATGTATAATGAAGGGCAATGATGCAGGTGATGTGTGATTCCTGCAGGTGCTGGAGGCAAAGTGAGCTAAAGTGATGTGAAACACCCGAGGTTGGTTTGAAGTGGGTCATGGGACAGTGAACATTCTTGTGTTGGCCCCTGCCATGCTTACTCCGGTTGCCACGTACAGGTAGTGCTTTGACTGTGGAAAAAGGGGTTACCAGTGAAGCGTTGCTCGTTGATTGATATATGGGTAGCCGGTGATCGCCCTCAAAGCCTGCTCTACAGAGCATAGTTTGCATGGTCTAAGAAGACCCTGCTAACATGATTTAACTCGGAAATAACCAATGCCAAGAAGACTTTGGCGGGTTAGGCGAATTGCAAGGATGTGCAGCTATGTCTAGGAGTTCTTAAAGGACGCCAACCAGTTATCCGAGATATCTGTGTGCAGCCGGGGGTGGCAGGTTCGAATCCCTACAGGGTGAACTCAGCCTTTTATCCTTCTGCAGCGATACAATGAGTACCACTCTGTGGGATAATAATGTCTTCTGTTATTTGAGCGTTTCAAGACCTATGGGTGTGTAGTGCTATATGAGAAATACATTATTATTTGTATTATTACATTAACTTTAAATGGGGCTTTTGTGTCCCGCTTCCTCTGCAGGACCTGGGTGCCATCAGCCTATATGTAAAATGCCATGACGAAGCTGCACAGACTGCTTTTAACCTCGGAATCAATATAAATGTTAAACTGTAGTGGGATGAACCTAAGTTGAGAAGAATAAGTCAGAAGGACCACCACCTGAAAATATGATGTCTAAATATGGTGCCTGCCGGGATCAATCATATTATTTGATTCTGGCCTCGTGTAGTGAGTGTGAAATGAAAAGCGTGGTGAGGATATCAAACACTGCAGCCAGGTCTAAAAAGACCATTCACTATTTCCAAACTAATATAAGTGACAACTCACAGTGACAAAAACTCTGCACGTCTCCCCAGAGAAAAGTCAGCTTCCAGTTGGTCCGGGATAAGGTGAATTTCCACAAAAGCCTGGGTCTAAGCTGATGATATCGAACAAGAATGTTATGTTATGCTATGTTAATATGCTTTTATACTTGCCAAATCACAGCCTTA
Source organism: Ambystoma mexicanum (assembly GCF_040938575.1). Taxonomy (NCBI): domain Eukaryota; kingdom Metazoa; phylum Chordata; class Amphibia; order Caudata; family Ambystomatidae; genus Ambystoma; species Ambystoma mexicanum. The sequence continues at coordinate 1,202,690,048 of NC_090934.1, read as the reverse complement.
GTAGTTGTTCCAGTATAGCTAGGCGTGTCCGTAGAGTGGCGTATTGTAGCCATTGCTATGGGTATCCAGACTATGTCCTGATGGAGCAGGAAGCGTAAAACAAGGGGACAGTAAGTGGATGGGAAAAGCAGGGAACAGATGTTACAAACATGGTAGTGTTGTATAAGGTGACCCGAGTCATGGCGGTCCGCGTCATGTCGAAGGATAAGGAATAAAAGGGACCTGCTTTGCGCCTTCAGGGCAGTCACGAACGGGGCTGGTGAACCTCCACCATCAGTGTCCGTTTCTGACTTGCGCACCCTTCTGCACCATGTGTATAGGCCCAGACTAAGCCCATAACACTGGCGACGATTGCTGAGAACCCGGATGCGTGCAATCCGGTTTCGAATCCTGCTGCCTCTGATATTCCGCTCTGGACTGAACACAATCCCTCAGCAGACAACAGTGCGTTCTGTGCTCCGGCATGATGTTAAGGGCCCCAGCCCTTCATATTACATCCCGCTGCATCGGACTGTCATAGGTCAGAATTTGTGGAACCCTTGTTGCACCTAGCGACCCCTGGTCCCTCACAAACAGGGGACCAGGGATTTCTTGAGAATAAGCTCAGCTGTTGCAGGAGAGCGCTCGTGCCCTGCAACTTTGCCCCTCTGCCACACCATGGCACCCCTACACTTAAACCCACAATTACACCTCATATTGGACGCCATGTCGGCCGATGAGGCTGCGGCACCCACCTGCCACCACAACAAGGAGGGCCACCTCAACAACATGGCTCGGCGGCTCCCTTATGTGAGTTTGACATTGATGGAGCTCCAACGTCACTTGGACCAAGATGGGAACTGTGGCAGGACCCGTCAGATATGTTTTCCAACCCAACGGGGGAACATTATGACCTCACAAAAAAATATACCCTAATATATTCGGCTGGTCCAGCAGTCCACAAACTTTTCAAGACCCTGCGCCCTGCAAATTACTCGTATGACCCAGCTGTGAAAGCATTGAATGACTACTTTGCCCCTATGGTGAACACAGACTATGAGAAGTTCATGATGCGCACAGCTCTGCAGCAGGTTCTCAAAATGTGGACAAGTACCACAGCCACCTCAGACACCTGGCATCGACTTGCGGGTGGGAGAATGAAGAAGAGGAAATAAGACTCCAGATTATCATTGGATGTCACTCAGCGAAGCTCAGGAAGCAAATTCTGAGAGAACCAGGCCTCACACGTCCCAAGATCCATGAACCGGCAGATACAAGGGCCTCCAAAATGGAGTCGGCCCTAAAGTCAGTAAAACTGGAAGAAGTGTGCATAGTAAATCGGCAATCTCCGAGCGGCCAAGGTGTGAAAAATGCATGGCGGCAAAAGAATCCGCAAAACAGCCCTGCACCCTGCCCACAGTGCGGGTATAACCTGCTGCATGACAAAGATTGCCCAGCGAAAGGGTACATGTGCACTAGGTGTGGCATCCCAAACCACTTTGCGAGAGTATGCAGGGCCTCAGCCCCGGCAGTAGTGCCAAGAGGAAAGGAACACCCTAAGATTTTCCTGCAGGACAAAATGAGCCAATCCGCCAACACAGCATCCATCGGTCCACAAGGGGACCCCCAGGCTCAAATCTGGGGGAGGAAGATGAAGATGTCTTTTTCGTGTCAGCAGTGCTAACAGTGGGAGAACGAAGTAAATGCCAGCCCCTGTGCTCCGTGTCCAACCTTGATAACCCGGTCCACGTGCTCCTAGACATGGGAGCATCAGTAAATGTGATGGCCAACAACAGGTACAGGGCTCTGCCAGGACCGCTGACACTTCAGGACACCAAAGTGCGCCTCTACACCTTTGGGGGAAAACTCCTCTGCTGCTGGAAGGTGCCTTCATTGCCACCGTGCAGCATCATGGAGCGTCCATACGGGCCAGGTAATACGTCACAAAACTGACAGCTCTAACAATACTGGGCTGTGCCACAGCCAAAGCCTTGGGACTGGTTCATTTTGCCCTCAGATTTATTTGTGGAAGACGTCCAGCTGCTGCTCAAAAAAGTCCCCGACATTTCACTGGGATAGGACAGATGGCAGGTAAACCCGTCCAGCTGCACATAGACAATACGGTCCATCCAGTAACCCTAAAACACAGGAGAGTACCCATCCACCTCCGTAAGCAGGTCAAAAAAGAAATTCAAGACCTTGTCAACCTCGACGTCATTGAGAGAGTAGAAGGACCCACCCCTTGGGTTTCCCCAATTGTGGTGGCACACAAGCCTAAGCAACCAGACCAATAAGGTGATCAAGAGAAAAAGACACTGACACCCACCCTGGACAATATCATTGCAGAACTAGAGGGCACCACAGTATTTTCTAAGCTTGACCTCCGGTCTGGCTACCACCAGCTCCTACTCAACCCAGATAGCCTGTACATTACGACCTTCAACACTCACATTGGCCTCTATGGGTACAAACGGCTCAATTTCGGCATCTCATCCGCTGCCGAGGACTTCCAGAATGCCGTCCGCTGGCAGGACTGCCAGGCACCCTAAATGTCAGTGATGACATTCTCATACATGCCAAATGAGAGGTCGAGCATCTAGAAAGACTTAAAAAGGTAATGACCCGAATCCAAGCATTAGGCCTAACCCCCCCCCCCCCGTGAGAAATGTGAATTCCTGAAAGACAGAATCAAATTCTTCGGCTTCATCTTCCAGGGGAGTGGAATTTCAGCTGACCCGGAAAAGGTCAAAGACATCCAAGAGGCCAAGCCACCGGAGACAGTCTTGGAAGTAAGGAGTTTCCTAGGCATAGTAACGTAGTATGGCCATTAAATTGAAAATCTAGTGACCATGTCAGAGCCCCTAAGGTACCTTACCAAGCAGACAACGACTTGGAGATAGTCAGCCCTAGAACAGACGGCATTTGACAACATTAAGAAAGCGCTATCTTATGAGTGCATTCTTTCGTTCTTTGAACCACAGAAGAGCACTGAAATCATCGTAGACGCAAGCGCGTTCGGACTAGGGGCCATCCTCACTGAAGCCAAAGCCGACGGCACACAGTGCACCGTGGCATATGTGCGCCGTGTGCTCTTGCCCACCGAACAAAGGCATTTGCATATCGAGTGTTCCAGAGTGCAGGCTTGGAGGAGTTCCTACCCAGAAGAGGGATTGGTCACAGAAGGATTATACCTGCATGGCCATGGGCAAATGGCGAAGCAGAGCGCTTCATGCGTACACTCAATATGCCTCATTACAACTCTGGCAGTAGCCGTGCCCCTATTAAGAGCATGGCTGCCGCCGAAGTTGCATTTTTTTCGGCACCCGCAAATGGGCAAGAACCGGGTCATGCCGAGCTCGGCAGACCAGGTAATTGCCCATTTTGCGAGTGCCGGAATCAAGGGCCTCCCATCCCCATTCTGCTCCAATAGGGATGATTGGGGATGGGGAGGTCGGATGCACCGGCACATGCAGAGTTGTGCCAGTACATCCGATGTGCTCTGCTTGCGGGTGCCGTTACACCCGCCAGGAAAAACCTGGTGGGTGAAACGGCACCCGCGAGCAGAGCACGTAGTATGGTGGTCCGGGAACTACGGTACCGGCATGCTTACCGGTACCGTAGTTCAGGACCGCCATGCTTGTAATGAGGCCCAATAAGTGCGTCCTGTAAGTGACTTCAATCCAGCAATCCAACTAAGTCAATGCTTAGGATGGGATGCCCAATGGAAGCCCTTATTTATATATTTTTATGTCAAAGTTCTTTAAATCTGGATGATGAAACCTTATATAACGCCCCGCTCTTTGGATCCCCCCTCACCTCACTGAGCCAAGAAGTAGGTTTGTTTTGCAAATTAAAAGATTTATTTGAAGTATTAAACAATATATATATCACACTTTTATGTATAAAATAATATTTGAATAGCACACTTATGAATATGGACGGTAATCAACAATGGGTAATATTACAAAATTAACAATCTCTTTAATCACTTAGGAGGATGAATATGAAGGATACTGTAGCAGAGAATACTTTATATGATTCAAGGAAATGCAATAATGGGAAAGAATGCAACCTAGAAATAACTTGATATGATTTCAACAAAAGACAATATGGTCACTTTTTCCCCTGTGACTACTCACTCCCCCCCCTATGCAATACGAAGAGATGGAAATGAGGGCACACGGGTTTCAGCAATACAATCAAAAATGCAGTTCAATCCCAGTTCCCCCAGCAAGCTTAGAGAAACAGGTATGATTTTAAAACAGGCAAAAATACTTTTGAATTTGATTGCAGTGAAACTGAAAATATGCTAAATTGATTTTAATTCACTAAAAGAGATTCAGGAGAAGTGATAGTTACTTGAGATTGGTTCAGATGAACACAAGCAATGATTCATGAATGATTATCAAATTGAAAACGAATTTCAGCAATTGAGAACAAGGAGCAGCTATGTTGACAGAAAATGAAATTGAGCAAAATTGCAATTTGTGGCAATTTTTCTGCGTGCGTAAATCGCGATTACGGAAAAACTATAATGAATTGGAATGACTTAGCATTAAAATGACAGTTACATTTCGCTTCTAGGATGTGCGGTTCAGAAGTTACGGATGTTTTTGTGAAGGAAGATTTTGCAGAAATAAAATCAAGATTTCAGAAATGACAGATGCGCTTTACAGATTTGAAATCAACAGGATGCACACAAGATTCTATAATGGAGTTCTGGACAGGTTAAAACGGTTGGAAGAGGATTACTTTAAACTAAGAGATTGGTTATGGACAGTTCCACACTAGATACTCACTCCTAGCTTTGGAATGGAATGGGCCTTGTCAAAGATCTGGTCAAGGGTTTTGGCTTCACTCTCGTCACCGGACAGGTCTCAGGCCCTCTGGGTTCTGTGTTCAGCACTGCACGGCGGTCTGTGTCCTCTTGAACTGGATCTGACAGGTCTTGGATACAGCTCTGGGTCTGGACCTTGGTTCTAGCACAGAGTTCTTGGCTAGAATAGAACAGCTCAGCCCGGGTGTTGAATGTGAGAATCAGGTTGCTAGATTCTACAGGCCTGCTGAGAAGAGTTCAGCTTTTGGTTTAGGCCTCTCTGCTTCAAGGTTCTAGAGTTTGGGTTCTAGAGTTCTGGTCTCTGGATCTAGATCTGGAGTCTGGAGTCTCTGTCTGGATATTGTCTGGATCTGGTCTGGCAGAGTGCTTCGCAGGAATCGGTGAGTAGTGGGAAAAAAAGTGTTCCTTATCTGTCCTAAACAGTCTCTTTTTCTGTGTTTCCAAAGTCGGTGGGTAGGCTGATTCTCTATGCCCAACCCCCTAAGGATTTGATAGGTTAGAGGATTCTCTGTCCCCTGACTGGAGAAAAGATCAGCGTGTCACCCGGTGTCATGTTTATGGCTTAACTGAAATCCCTCCCCTTTGCTTTTACAGAGAAAATCAATTTTATCCCAAAAACATATTTCCCAGATACACAAGTTGTTCATAATACATATACACATCACAGATTGATTAAGGCATGTCTCTGTTCAAGTCCCATGTTCCTACAAGCTTTAGTTCCGAAATGACAACTTATTTGCACTTTTGGTGAGTTTCCCAATATTGGTTCTGCTCCAAATTTGATACATGCATGCAGCTCCTCTCTGGGCATATTACTGTAAGTTCTTATGTTCATAGCAACAACACTGCAGCTGTGATATTAATAATTCCAGGGTTTGGTCTCAGAACATCACACGGCGTCCAACTTAGTCTTAAATTGTGGGTGAATTTTTCATTTTAAGAATCCCAAAGTTTCATATTTCTGTCAGCTTGGTAAAATTTGTTATACGCAATTTTATAAAACATATATTTGCTGGGCTACCTGAATCCATAGTGGTTTGTCCCCGCCCCCAGAGCTGGCTGACTCAGCGGGGCACATGTCTTGTTTCTCCCAGAGCAGTTGTTGACCAGTCACACCCAAATCAGCATATTCTATTCATCCCAAAGCCCCCATTGTCTTGACTGAGAGCAACATGCCAGGGTGCCTTGGCTAGTTCCTGTTCACACCAGTCTGTCAATCTCTTGGCCAAGGGCAGAAGGAAGCTTCTTTGTCTAGGGATAAGTTGTGAAAGGTTCCCATGAACAGAAGGCCTCTTGAAGTTTTAACTAAATCAGATTACCTTCTAGTCAATTGCAACATAGTTCCTTGTAAAAAAAATACATTTATAAACTCAAAATAAGCAACATATCTTTAAATCGAGTCTTTTTCAACAATGAAATCACTGTGTAGCACTCTATTTGGCATTTTGATGGCGTTTTAATGGAATTCTCTTCTTTAGCATAGTTAACTTCTGAAACACAGCTCTCCTGTCAGAATTATAAATCGCCAGCACCTGACAGAGGCGAGTAATGGTACTACACCCATTTTGACAGCTGTATTTCCATCAAATATCTTTAAAAGTGGATTTTGTTCTAATAACACATGATTCTTTTTGACATTGGGTTTATGTGGATTCTTGCAGTATAATGATGTGGCACACCCAACAAGGAGGTTGGATCTTTTTAGGTGGTTTGTGAGCCGTGATTTTAGCAAATTTGACACCAAATAAAAATGGATTTTTGAGACAGCTCTGTATTCCTTGGCAGAGATTTTTCTCTGTGAGCAGCCAAAGGATGGGTTTTGGCAGTGGTCTCCGGTGCTCACTAAGATAGGCAAAAGTGGACCGCAGCCTACTTTTCAGGTTTTCACTGCGCATTTTCTGGTGATTTCTGGTGAGCAGCATGCTTTCCAGTGGCCATTATGGTGTTTCTGCTGCCAGCAATGCCTAGTGATGTTGCAGGCCTTGGATGAGTGGGTTGAGACATCCCACAAGCCCCCCCTCTTGCGATGGCGTTGATCTTTCATCGATGAAACTTCGCAGGACTGTCATGTCCTTATCATCTCTCCAGATTCCACAAATGGCAAAGTTCAGCATCTTTTCCTCCATCAGGGGTGGATCGATCGGTTCTCCTCGCCAGTCCTGATGGGAGTATTGAGCAATACCCCACACCCCTCGGATCTTTGCTCCCGGTCCCCGGGTCATCCTCCTTGGTCAGTCTCCATGGTTTCTCTCTCCTAGGATGACAAAGCAAAAAGGCAACAACATACTCATAGACATTTCCCCACCACTATTAATGTAGTGGGGCGGGCATATACATTTTGTGAATCAGGAGACATTTGCATTCTTATTATTGTATTTTATAGACTATGTGTGGAATGTTTTTAGAGTTGGAATTTTATTGATCTGGAGTGGCCCCCTCTGGGTTCCAGAGGACTCCTCCATTTGCTGCAGAATGTGCCTGGGATGGCAACACTTTAGCTGATTAATATGAACCCACTTATCTTCCCCCTCCGCCAAACTGCCTTTGGAGATGCGGATCTTGACGGCTACTGGTGAGATCTTGTCTACAATTTCAAAAGGTCCCTTCCAGGTAGGCAGAAATTTCTGCTGTTTGGCCTGGTCCCTTTGGAAATTTTATAGATAGACCCGGTCTCCTACATTGTATTCTTTCCTGGTAGTCTTCAAGTCATACTGGGTCTTCATGCTATCGGCTGATCTTTTTAGATTTCGCTGAGCATAGGCAAAAACATGTTGAAGGTGTTTTCTTAAATTTTCAACATACTCATGAGTTGTGGAGGCATTGATCAATGTCTGCTCTTGGGTCCTGTAAAGCAGATGCTGGGGAAGCACCATCCTGCGTCCAGTCATCAGCTCAAACAGTGACATTTTAGTTGCAGATGAAGGGGTAGATCTGATGGCCATTAGGACAAGAGGTAATCGAATATCCCTACTTGGCCCAGAATCTGCAACAAACATTTTTAAGATGCTCACAATGGTTTTGTTGTAATGTTCCACTGCTCCACTAGAGACTGGCCGGTAAGCAATGTGTAGCTTCCTTTTAACCCCAAGTATCTCCCACATCTTTGTTACTTCGCAGGTGAAATGGCTACCTCTGTCTGACTCAATCCTTTGGGGTAGTCCAAAAACGCGAAAAGATGTGATTGATCATCAGGGCAGCTGCTGTTTCTGCCTTGCAGTTTGGGGCCGGGACACATTCCACCCATTTAGTAAATAAGCATGTCGCAGTCAACATGTACTTATTCCCCGTAGAGGAGCGAATCACGGGCCCGACAAAGTCGACTTGTAAATCTGACCATGGCAGTGTCATCCCCCTCTTTTGGAGAGGCGCATGGTGTGTGAGGGATGTTGGCTGAAATTGTGCACACACAAGACACCCCTTCAAGTATTGGTCGAGGTACTGCCCCATGTGTGGCCAGTATGCAACCTCTCTCAAAATTTCAAGTGTTGTATGAAACCTCCTATGACCGGCTGTGGCTGCATCAGTGGCGTGACTTAACATCAGGCTTGGGAATTAGGTAGGAACCACCCACTGATCATGGCCAGCTAGGGATTTCCTTACCAACAAACCGTCTTGGATTCAGAACATTTTTGGACATTTCATCAACACTCTGCAGTCCTCTTTCCCAATGTAATCGGTATCCGTCAGGGGAAAGTTCTCAGGGTCCTCAATGTGTTGATAAAACGTACCCATTATTGGATCCCCTTTTTGAGCCGTAATCAAAACAGCATCTGGTGTCTCCTTACTCCATTGTGCAGTTGAGAGATCATTGTGAGCTTTTGTCTGGGACCTAGTGACAGCAGTGACCTGGATTTCCCCCAACAGGGACTCAACCTAAATTAGATCCCCTTGGATGGCCCCGGTTTTGGCCAGCTGATCAGCTAAGTCATTTCCAGTTTTATCTGGTCCCTCTACTTTGGAATGACCCTTGACCTTTTTCCAGTAGATGGTCAACCCATTCAAGGTGGCCAGATCATCAATATTGTGAATTAACTTCCCATGTTTCAAGGGTTTGTTATTAGCACATAACATGCCTCTGGTTTTCCAGTTAACCAGGTGGTCCACAAACCCGTTCCGTACATAATCCGAATCTGTGATTATGACCAGTTCGTGGAGTTGATGTTGGACAGCAGTGAGGATGGCTTGATGCACAGCCATCAACTCTGCAACTTGGCTACTTCGGGGACCAATCTTGTACCCAGCAGAGGGTTCTGTGGACCCATTCACCCATGCATTCCCTACGCCGGCCACCAGTTCTTTCCCCCCGTTGTTGTCAACATGGTAAGAGCATCCATCCACATAGACAATGGGCATTCCCTCACACTTATCTTCTTCAAAGACTTTGTGTGGGGAATTAAGGTATGCCCCCATGTTGTCATTGATTTTTAGACTTTCGTGCTCGAGACAGTTTTTGCTGGCACAATCATGCAAGTCAGCCAGACCTTGCGCGTGGGGACTCTTCTTGTTTTGGCCATATCTGACCTCCACAGGAAAGCCTTGCATTGACAGAATCCAGGAAGTAATTCGGGAATTACTCACATTTCCGGCCCCGATTCTGTCACTTTGGAGATACTGCAGAAGCTGGTGTAGAGTCTCCACTATGATGTGTTCCCCCTGGATAAACAGGCGGTAATTCTTCAATGCCCACACCGTTGCCAGGAGTACCTTCTCACAATCGTTGAATTTTCCTCCACAGAGGATAAAGTTTTACTCGCATAGGAGATTACTTTATGTATAATACTGCAGTCAAGCATGTATTAGAGAACCCTGTCTCCAAGAAAAACTCCTTATTTCTGACAGGGTAAGCTAGGCAAGGCGCTTGTGAGAGGCTTCTTTTGAGCTGTCTTACTGCCTCTGATTGTTCTGGACCCCTTTCCAACTTGACCCCTCCCTTCAAGAGATGAATCAGGGGTCTGGTGATGTCTGCGTAGCCCTCAATGAACTTTCTGCTGTAATTAGTCAGTCCAAGGAGGCTCCATAGTTCCCGCAGAGTTGTGCGGTCTTTCAGTTTCTGGAGTGCTTCCACTTTCTTTTTCTGGGGACAGAGACCCTGAGGAGTAATCTCATGCCCCAAGAAATTGACACAGGTTCTACACCACTGTACTTTCTGAAAGGAAAGTTGTGCTCCGGAGGCCCTCAACTGTGTCAGAACGTAACGGCTCTCCGCTATGTGTTCCTCAACAGTTGAGCTTTTGAGTCGCCCAATTTTAATGTCCAAATCTGCAGTCCCCTCGACAGGAATTTCCTTCCCGTCAAAGTTCTGAAGTTGTCCAAGAAGAGAGCTGAGAGGGATTTGGTAATTCTCCCCCCTTCCTGAATTTAGTTCATCAAAGGCCTTTTTGAACAGAAGGGTAGCTTGGGATCCAGTGTCCACCAGTGCCATAATTGTCCCCTGCCCCTGTACTTGTACCAGGGCATAGTATCTTCCATCCTTCTCCGCAAGGGGGCACAGATAATGCACATTTTATGACAACTGGTGGGCTAATTTTCTGGTTTTGGATATGGAGAGAGAAGAGATTTGGGCAGAATTCTGTGGAGAGTCTTGGGAATCTGAAAGAAAAAGTTGGCAACTAGAGACAGGAGAAGTTTTGTGTTCCCCTGGTTCTGGTTCTGGGCCACCCTCCCCCCCCCCCTTTTTGGAGACAGTCACCAGGATGGGTTTGAACCAGGGGACTTTGATTTTGTTGGTTCTGGGATGGGATGATGGGCGGCGCTAGCTCAGTCCCCACATCTACCCAGTCGGGATTTAAATCCCTTGGGACCCATTTTTCTTTGGGAGAAGTTCCCCCATCTCTGAAGGAGAAGATCCTTTTCCCAGGATCCTCTGAGGATCCCTCTCCCTCAAATTGGAAGATCTGTGTCTTCTCCTCAAAGTGGGTCTGTTTGGGTCCTTTGTTTCTCCTACCCCCCTCTGCTCCTTGGGTGGCAGACTTTCAGGGGTAGGAGATTTTGTTTCCGGTTCCTGGGTTTCCAGGGGCTATTTACAAGTGGGGAAGGAAGCTTCCTCCAAGGCTTTACACCCCCCTTCCCCTTGTGCCTCCTCCCTGGGAACCGGTAGGTTGTCGGGGTGCTGCCCCGTCATTGTTCTGGAGCACCAGGTCCAGAGTTTGGGCATTCTGTACCGGCATGCCCATCTGAGGGTTCTGCTGAGCCCTCAGCATGTGACCCAGATCCTGTGGCATATTTTGGACCTGGCGCTCTAACTGTGAAACCCGCTCAGACTGATACAGGGTTCTGTTTTCTCCCCTGGGCTGATCCGGGAAGGGTAGCTATCCCTTCTCTGGTAGTACCCCGGGTTGGGAAGATTTTGGTACCCTCCACCCTTGGCCTCCCGTCTCCCGGATTAGGTGGTCTGGGCTCAGGGAAGTGGGGAAAGAAGGATGGATGATTTTGGGGTTGGAAATTTTGTGGATACTTGGGGAAAAAGTTCTGCCCAGGATTTTGTGAATTTCTGCCCTCCTGGGTGAAGTAAGGAGGGAAGTTCCCTGGGTTAGGTGCTTGGTTGGATCCCCCCCTTGGGCTGGAGGAGTCCACACATAACCCAGGATGGGTGGCCTGTTCAATGACCCAGTCTAGCGATCTTTTCTAATGAAAATCTCTCACTAGCTGTGTCATGATGTATTTGGGTAAGGCATGGAAAGAAGTGTTAACAAATTCTTTACTGTCCATGCGGACCATTTTGGTAGTCTGCACAAAGGCATGCTTCAACTCCTGCACAAATTCTTGTGGGGCCTGATCCTCCCCACATTGCAAATTGTAGGCTGCCTTGCAAGCCTCTTGGGGATTTCTATGAACCGAAAAATGCTTTAAGATGGCCGCCCTATATGTGGAGTATCTTGAATGATTTTGGTCCTCCAGCCCCGCAAAGAAACTGGAGTATTCTGGGGAGAATGTCCATTTTACGTACTGAATGCTGCTACTGCTGTCTTTCAAATGGAAAGTCTCCATCATTTGCTGAAAGAGCTCTAAGTGTTCCCAAACAGAATACTTGGAGTTCTTATGATAAGGCGTGATGACGCTCCTTATTGCTTTGATCTGTTTTAAGGGGTCCTTAAGCCAGGCCCTTTTTGCCTCATTGGCCTTCTTGGTTCGGGTAACCCTGGTCCATTCATCCTCTGACTCAGAAGCACTGCTCCCAGAGGTGCCCGTCTGATCTTCCAGGTTTTCCCGGATTCTGCGAGCCTAGGAATGGCTTGCAGAATGTGGCGACCTAGTCTCTTGTGTCCTGGGACGCTCAGAGGAGTCTTCTGATTCCTCCTTGCTGCCCGGATTTGATGGGTACCCCCCCACTGACCTAACTGGGCAGAGGTTTTCAGGATGCCCTTAGGGGCCCTACTCTCTCGGGGTTCCCCACTAAATTGCACTGTACTTGGGTGCCCATACCCGGATGCCCGCCCATCCATTCCTGGGAGGTACTGGCCTATGAGCCCCATACTTCTGACTGGATAGTAATCTGCCATCCCCGTGGCCCTGGGCTCATGTGCGCCAGGGGACATGGGGGTGGCAGAGTCCAGGGAATGGGAGAGATGGAGGCCTCTGGTACTAGGGCTCCTGTGGTTATGCTCAGGTGTTTCCCTTTCCCAAAGAACCTCATTTCTATCAGCCCCTGCTCCCTGTTGCCCTGCCAGAGACTGTGCTTTCAGTTCCTCAATCAAGGCCTTAATAGACTCTATCAGTCTCTCCTGCATGGATACCTGTTGCTGGAGCCTATCTTTGTGCTGGCAGAGAGCCTCATTCTCTCTCTGTGCTTCCTGGTTGGTCCTGGAGTACTGGGCCAGTCTTTGCTACAGGAGGGTTACCTCCTGAGTCCCATCCCTACTGGCCTGCTCCTTTCTTGCCAGAGCATCTTCCACCCTCCTGGTGTGCTCCAACAAGTTTTGATGCTCTTTAAGGAGATCACCCAGTCCCTGGAGGGCCAGGTGATTTTCTTCCAGCTTCCCTTTTAAGTGGCAGACTTCCTGGCCTAAGGTGTCCCATTCCTGAGCAAGAGCCTGCCTCTGTGCTACCAGGACATCCCTCTGCCTTTGAATGGCACCAGCTTTCTGGCACTCTTCATCAAACTCTGCCTGGGTATCCAAGTCTTTCAAAATCAATTTATTGCTCTCCTCTTTTTCTTTATCTAGGTGGTTTTGCAGGGTGACTACCTGCTCTGCACATACCCTATTGAAATCCAGTTGTTGCTCCAGCTTTTTCTTGCTCTGCAATAGGGAGTCCAAACCTTCTTGATACTCCTTCTGCAAGACCAGAATTCTGGTATCCTGGTCTGCCCTTTCCTGTTGCAGGATACCCATATCCTCTTTGATTTTAACTAGATACTGCCTACTTTCTTTTTCTGACTCCTGGCTCCTCTGCAGCCTCTGCTCAGAAGAGTCCAGATCAGATCGGGCCTTTTCTAATGCCATCAGTTGCCTACTTGCCAGATCTTGGCCTTCAGCACATTTGTCCTGTATGCCTCCCATATATAAATATAAATATGCCGCTATCCTCACAATGTTGTCGTGCTCATCCTTGGCCTTTGGGGCCATATATAGTTCACTCAGGGCCACAGGTAAGGGACCCTTATCTCTCCAGATATCTAACCCAGTTGCAGTGACCTGTTGTGTGATTGCCTGCAAGCACAAATTCAGGTCCTGCTCAGTCCACTCACCTCTCACAAATAGCTTATGTAAAAGGTACTCTCTAGTTATCTTGATGTCTACCAGTGTCGTCATTCTGGAAATTGATTTCCTTTCTGACTTACAGAAGTTTATTATTTTATTTTGCAAAACAGACCGTTTCGTTAGAGTGCTCCCTTTTGAGGGGTGGTTTTACAGTGTAACACAGCGTAGTAGCCCAGCAGGATTTATGTATCCTGTCAGTTAGCACCCTGTATTAAGCTCACAAGTGCTAGATCTAATCCAGAATCCCCGGCTACCGAGCCCCCAATCTGTAAGTGACTTCCATCCAGCAATCCAACTAAGTCAACGCTTAGGATGGGATGCCCAATGGAAGCCTTTATTTATATATTTTTATGTCAAAGTTCTTTCAATCTGGATGATGAACACTTATATAACGCCCCGCTCTTTGGACCCCCCTGACCTCACTGAGTCAAGAAGTAGGTTTGTTTTGCAAATTAAAAGATTTATTTGAAGTATTAAACAATATATATATCAAACTTTTATGAATAAAATAATATTTGAATAGCACACTTATGAATATGTACGGTAATCAACAATGGGTAATATTACAAAATTAACAATCTCTTTAATCACTTAGGCGTCTGAATATGAAGGATACTGTAGCATAGAATACTTTATATGATTCAAGGAAATGCAATAATGGGAAAGAATGCAACCCAGAAATAACATGATATGATTTCAACAAAAGAAAATATGGTCACTTTTTCCCCTGTGACTACTCACTCCCCCCCTATGCAATAGGAAGAGATGGAAATGAGGGCACACGGGTTTCAGCAATACAATCAAGAATGCAGTTCAATCCCAGTTCCCGCAGCAAGCTTAGAGAAACAGGTATGATTTTAAAACAGGCAAAAGTACTTTTGAATGTGATTGCAGTGAAAGTGAAAATATGCTAAATTGATTTTAATTCACTAAAAGAGATTCAGGATGAGTGATAGTTACTTGAGATTGGTTCAGGTCAACACTAGCAATGATTCATGAATGATTATCAAATTGAAAACGAATTTCAGCAATTGAGAACAAGGAGCATCTATTTTGACAGAAAATGAAATTGAGCCAAATTGCAATTCGTGGCAATTTTTCTGCATGCGTAACTTGCGATTAATTGGAATGTCGAGTTGGGTTCGTTGGAAGGCTTAGGATCTTAGCTTTAAAATGACAGTTAAATTTCGCTTCTAGGCCGTGCGGTTCAGAAGTTACGGATGATTTTGTGAAGGTAGATTTTGCAGAAATAAAATCAAGATTTCAGAAATGACAGATGCGCTTTACAGATTTGAAATCAACAGGATGGACACAAGATTCTATAATGCAGTTCTGGACAGGTTAAAATGGTTGGAAGAGGATTACTTTAAAATAAGAGATTGGTTATGGACAGTTCTATACTAGATACTCACTCCTAGCTTTGGAATGGAATGGGCCTTGTCAAAGATCAGGTCAAGGGGTTTGGCTTCACTCTCGCCACCGGACAGGTCTCAGGCCCTCTGGGTTCTGTGTTCAGCACTGCACGGCGGTCTGCGGCCTAATGAACTGGATCTGACGGGATTTGGATACAGCTCTGCTTTCTGGGTCTGGACCTTGGTTCTAGCACAGTGTTCTTGGCTAGAATAGAACAGCTCAGCCCGGCTGTTGAATTTGAGAATCAGGTTGCTAGATTCTACAGGCCTGCTGAGAAGAGTTCAGCTTTTGGTTTAGGCCTCTCTGCTTCAAGGTTCTAGAGTTTGGTTTCTAGAGTTCTGGTCTCTGGATCTAGATCTGGAGTCTGGAGTCTCTGTCTAGACATTGTCTGGATCTGGTCAGGCAGAGTGCTTCGCAGGAATCGGTGAGTAGTGGGGAAAAAAATGTTCCTTATCTGTCCTAAACAGTCTCTTTTTATGTGTTTCCAAAGTGGGTGGGTAGGCTGATTCTCTATGGCCAACCCCCTACGGATTTGATAGGTTAGAGGATTCTCTGTCCCCAGACTGGAGAAAAGACCAGCGTGTCACCCGGTGTCATGTTTATGGCTTAACTGAAATCCCTCCCCTTTGCTTTTACAGAGAAAATCAATTTTATCCAAAAAACATATTTCCCAGATACACAAGTTGTTCATAATACATATACACATCACAGATTAATTAAGGCATGTCTCTGTTCAAGTCCCATGTTCCTACGAGCTTTAGTTCCGAAATGACAACTTATTTGTGCTTTTGCTGAGTTTCCCAATATTGGTTCTGCTCCAAATTTGATATATGCATTCAGCTCCTCTCTGGGCATATTACTGTAAGTTCTTATGTTCATAGCAACAACACTGCAGCTGTGATATTAATAATTCCGGGGTTTGGTCTCAGAACATGGTTACCAGACATTTGGTCGAAAAAAATTGGTCGACCAGACAAATGGTCGAACCAATTTGGTCGAAAACCAAATGGTCGAATTTTTTGTATTTTTTATTTTCACCTTTTTTTTTTTTTGGGGGGGGGGTCCCCCCCAACCCCCTTTTTTTCTAAAAACCCATTTTTGTAAAAAACGAAAACCCGAAAAATAAATATATAATTAAAAAAAAAAATCGACCATTTGGTTTTCGACCAAATTGCGTCGACCAAATGTCATTCGACCAGTTTTAGGTCGACCAAATATCTGGACACCTCAGAACATCACACGGCTTCCAGCTTAGTCTTAAATTGGGGGTGAATTTTTCATTTTAAGAATCCCAATGTTTCATATTTCTGTCAGCTTGGTAACATTTGTTATACGCAATTTTATAAAACATATATTTGCTGGGCTACCTGAATCCACAGTGGTTTGTCCCCGGCCCCAGAGCTGGCTGACTCAGCGGGGCACATGTCTTGTTTCTCCCAGAGCAGTTGTTGACCAGTCACACCCAAATCAGCATATTCTATTCATCCCAAAGCCCCCATTGTCTTGAGTGAGAGCAACATTCCAGGGTGCCTTGGCTAGTTCCTGTTCACACCAGTCTGTCAATCTCTTGGCCAAGGGCAGAAGGAAGCTTCTTTGTCTAGGGATAAGTTGTGAAGGGTTCCCATGAACAGAAGGCCTCTTGAAGTTTTAACTAAATCAGGTTACCTTCTAGTCAATTGCAACATAGTTCCTTCTAAAAATAATACATTTATAAACTCACAATAAGCAACATATCCTTAAATCAAGTCTTTTTCAACAATTAAATCACTGTGTGGCACTCTATTTGGCATTTTGATGGAATTCTCTTCTTTGTAATAGTTAACTTCTGAAACACAGCTCTCCTGTCAGAATTATAAATCGCCAGCACCTGACAGAGGCAAGTAACGGTACTACACCCATTTTGACAGCTGTCTTTCCATCAAATATCTTGAAAAGCATGCTTTCCAGTGGCCATTATGATGTTTCTGCTGCCAGCAATGCCTAGTGATGTTGCAGGGCTTGGATGAGTGGGTTGAGACATCCCACAATCTGCATAGCACACGGATAAGGATCCTGTGAAAAAAGAGCCCTCTTCTAATTTCTCCTCGAGTATAGGACAACACCTCACTGCTCACTGTTCAACAGGAGTACCTCCTACAGAAGCCCTATTCCAGAGGTGCCCGTGCACATTCCTACCAGACCTAGAGGGAAGACCTCCAGGGATAATAAATAACCAAGAAGTACAAGCCCATAGAGAAATGACAATCCAGAGGGAAAACAACAGGTGAGGACTAAGGGAACACGACATAGCTGTAGGAGACACTGGGCCTCATTACAAGTATGGCAGTAAGGCAACAACGGCTCTGGTATCGCTACTGGCACCATTGCTACTGTACCGCCATACTACCAGGTTTTACTGGGTGGCCCTACCGGCACCCACGAGCAGAACTTGATGGTAGCAATGGTGCCGTTAGTAACCATACCGTTGCTACCACCCTCCCCATTGAGCACTATGGGCCGAATGGGGATGGGGAGTCCCTCATTACCGATACTCGCGAATGGGCAATTACCGGGTCCGCCAAACTAGAATTACCCGGTAATTGCCCATTCGCGGGTGCCAGATTTATTCGCAAGTTTGGAGGTTGCCTCTCTGTATTACAGGCATGGCTACCTCCAAACTCGTAATGAGGTCCGCTGTCCTAATAAGGACTCTCCATTCTGAAGGAAAACTTTTGCTCCCACATGAGCCCACCCCCCTGAAGATCGTGCGGATACAAGGCTCACAAGTGACAGCCGCCGATGATCACGGACTAGTAACGTGAAACTCGAGTTTCTTCAGAAGGCTTTCAGCACCCCCTCGGATGCCGGTCGACTGGCATGGACACAACAGGGAATCTGCAGTCCATCTCCCGAGTCGGATGAGGGAGAGGATGACACGAGGGAACCCTACCCCATGACGCCTGCGGTGCAGAACGATGATACCCCGTCAGAGGCTTGGGAGGGCCCCTGGTATGGCTGAAAGACTATTGAGCTCCTGAAGTCCCATCACCGGAAAAGCCGTGAGTTGCCTGCTGTACAAGAACCTTATGCTTGTAACGTTTGTGTGAAGTTTGCACCATGTTTTGTTTATCAGTTGTAACCCATTCAAAAGACCCGATTTCTGTTGTTATAAATAATAGGAGGAGTGTTGTATCATGTGACCCGCTTCATGACAGTCCACGTCATGATGCAAGATAAGGAATAAAAGGGAACTGCTTTGCGCCTTCAGGGCAGTCACGAATGGGGCCGGTGAACCTCCACCATCAGTGTCCGTGTCTTACTTGTGCGCCCTGATGCGTCATGCGTATAGGTCCAGACTAAGCCCATAACAGGTAGGGAGATGAAGGATGTTTTGTGCTGCCGTGTTGCATGTTGGTCCAAGCAGGTGGACCATAACTCTGGAGAAAGATTGGAGGGCATATCGTAAAGTGCTGTGATATTTAGATTGTGTTTCCAAGGCAGATTTGCTGGATTATAAATTAGTACACACAGCATAGTGGTAGAGCCGTGAGGGGATTACGAATGATCGCTGGTAATCCTGGAAGTTTGGTGGCTTCTTTACCTCTGCATATGTTTACTTTGTACCTTGAGTCAATTTCCAGAATGCTAACTCTGGGACTGCCCAGCCTACATCACGAGTGGCCTAGTCCAAGAGTGGACCGTGTTTCAAGGTGAATGCTCCTGATAAAAAAAAGGCCGGGGAAGGGGGTAGTCAAACTATTAAGGTAAAGGTGATGAAGCCTGGCAGCTTGATGTTAAAAAGTTGTTATGGATGGTCTGCTCCCTGTTTAGTTCAAGAGAATAGACAGGTGGCCTGATATCAAAAGAGAAAGCAGAGTGAGCGTGAGGCGCATGCATGCCTGGAAGCTCTATTCTGATAATGCGTGCCAGTAGTACACATATGATGGCACACCCTGGACGGAATGTTGGGAATGTTGCTAGTAAAGTTAGAAGCCAAGCCATCCAAATTTCGCTGAGAAGTGGGAACTACATCTGAAAGCTTTTATTTACATTAATGATAGTAAATACATATTTCTGAGGGACCGTTGCGTCACAGAGGTGCTGTGGGTAGTTGCTCCTTTTTGCCCAATGTAGCGCCATCTTAGAAAGTTTGATTTTGCTCACAAATGCAGATTTAGCTTTCTTTTTTTGAATTTTTTTCTGACCTCGTTCCTAAATCCTTGCTTCTTTTGTCAGTTATCTAAGGGAGCTGCAACACCAGTGTGTGGGTGGTTCATTAGCATATTGTATCGTGGAGGCAGACACAGGCTCATTACATGTTTCCCGGTATCCCGCCGGTAAATCCGTCCTGGATACTGGGGAAATGCCCCAACCGTCTTAGCCTCTTGATATCCCAGTTACCGGGATATTATGGGTGGTAGAGATGCCGGTAGGTACTGGACTCCATGGGATGGGACTGCTGGAATCACTGGAACAAGTAGTACCGGTGCTGGTGATTTCAGTCTTTATTCACAGGTAGGGGCCTGATATACCGGCTGGTCATGCCTGCCAGTAGATCACTGCCCCACCTGCAAACTTGTGTTTCCCCAGTCCGGAAAAAATGCTGGCGCTGGAATTACCTGTATAAAAGACTCCAGGGATTCTGAAACGCCTAAGAATACCACAAAAGGCTACAGCGATATGATGTGATATGATATGTTATTTATATCACGCCCATACACAAGTGTTTCAGGGTGCGAAAACACACGTCTTCCTAGAGAAATGAATATATTTACAGGCCGATTCATGGAATTAATGTGCGCCGAAAAAACGGCGCACGCGTGCGAAAACGTGTGATTCGCAGTGAAATAGCGAAAATCGCAGTGCAAGTGCGATTATCTCACAGAAAACATTGCACATCTATTCATGGAAGTCCGTGCACGCGCAAAATGTGGGATGTGCGCTGAAAAAGTGCGCGGTGCACGCTGGCACGCGCTGGCGCACAGGTCATCGAACGCCGTGCGATAAGGCCACAGCGAATTCGCACATAGCGCGGCGCACATAACAAAAGTAGGCGTAACACGGGGCATCACACGCAGAATGGGGAACAACTCGTGAAAATGTGGGCGTCACGGGGGAAGTACAGGAGGCAAGTGCGCAGAACGCCCACATGCTCGCCTACAACACGTATTCATGGAATCGAATAGGGAAAAACAGCGCACGGCCAAAGACACGCACAGGCTCATACATGTCCGCCACACGAAAGCAGGCGGTAGCGTCCCTGTGCAGGAAAAAAATGAGCGCCAAAGTTCTACACGCGCCAGAAGGCCCACACGCGATCGAGCCTGGGGGAGTGTGTGCGTGTATCTCAGAGGTGCGCGAGAAGTTTCACACGCGATCGGGCCTGGGGGAGCGTGTGCGTGTATTTCAGAGGTGCGCGAGAAGTTTCACACGCGATCGGGCCTGAGGGAGCGTGTGCGTGTATTTCAGAGGTGCGCGAGAAGTTCCACACGCGATCGGGCCTGGGGGAGCGTGAGCGTGTGCGTGTATTTCAGAGGTGCGCAAGAAGTTCCACACGCGATTGGCCTGGGCGCGTGTATTTCAGAGGTGCGCGAGAAGTTCCACACACGATTGGCCTGGGCGCGTGTATTTCAGGGGTGCGCGAGAAGTTCCACACGCGATTGGCCTGGGCGTGTGTATTTCAGAGGTGCGCGAGAAGTTCCACACGCGATCGGGCCTGGGGGAGCGTGTGCGTGTATTTCAGAGGTGCGCGAGAAGTTTCACACGCGATTGGCCTGGGCGCGTGTATTTCAGAGGTGCACGAGAAGTTCCACACGCGATTGGCCTGGGCGCGTGTATTTCAGAGGTGCGCGAGAAGTTCCACACACGATTGGCCTGTGTACGCGATTCCATTGGACCAAAGGCCCTGACAGCGCAGGCGCGTCTGTGACGTGACATGCGCAGGCGTGTCCCTGTACCCGGGGGAATGTTACAAGACCAAAAACTGCACGTCCGAGTGTCAGCCGGCGTAATTGGAGGATAGTGCCTCAGTGCGTATACGCGGAAGTGACGTTGGACGTGTGGTGCGGTTTAAAAGGTGCGTGTAGTACGTCATTTCTTTGTACGTGCTTCCCGTGGAGAGCGAGTGGGTGAAATCTGTACTTCTTGTCAGTTCACACGCGATTTACTTCACAGCGTTTCTAGTTCGTACTCCCTGTTACCTCTGTCAGTATTTTTCTGATTTTCTCTTCGACCTGTTTCCTCAAACAGCGTTGACTTCTCCTTTTGTCCTGTCTCCTCAGACAGTGTACAAATCTTCTTTTGGCGGGGGTGTTGCCAATTTCTCACGCTCTTTTCCCAGGCAGACGGTGAGTCGCGCACGTATTTACCAACTGTGCTAGCCCCGTGTGTAGCGTACCCCTTCAGAGGTCATTGTAGGCTGCGTGTGACACGCATACGTTCATTTTTGTGTTTCTGGGTGCCACACCGTAGTGCAGGTTCCTTTTCCCACGCACGTGGTCTACGAGGGGTCGCGTGCACGTCATTTTCTGTTTTAGGGGTGCCTGTGCGTTGCGTGACCCGTCATCTTTCCCCAGGGGTTCCATACAGCCTTGCTAGAGCACTTAGGTACGAATTCCATCTAGTACCCTACCCCTTTACCCCCAATTGCCCAGGACAATTGTCCACTGCAACCCCCATACGCACATCTCCATCAGTGCCATGGCTGGGAGGCAAGCAAGTGGCAAGGGTGGCAAAGGTGGCCGAGCCTCAAGAGGTGGGCGTGGTGGGCGCGGTAGGGGATGTGGCCAGGATTTGCAGACTCCCCCTAGCCCCCCACTTGTGGAGGACCAGTCAGGGACACACATCCCCCCCCATGGTTGAGGGAAACGTGGCTGACACCATCCCTGCTCATCCCTTGTTGGACCGGCCCGTTGTGGCACCTGACCTAGCACAGGATGACTCCCAGGCTGACTTCCAGATCACCAAGTCTAGGCCACGGGTGGTGGCGCAAGCCAGTGTCACCAGGCCACGTGGTACAGGGGCAGCCATGTCATCTGCTGCCCCGAGTAGGCGGGGTCGGGAGGCTGCAGGGGCAGCTGCAGCTCCGTCCACCCCAGCTCTGACTCTCCCAGCCAGGACAGTGTTGGTCCCGGTACATCAGACTGAGGTTCCCCCTGCCATCATCACACTTCAGCTAATGCCTGCAGAAAGTCATGTGGTCAGTGTGCCATCGCACACTACTACTACACAGTCCACCGGTGCTCCTGCCTCTAGTGTCCAGAGCGGCGTAGGGCACTCCGGATCCCCACCACCCACAAAAAGAAAGAGGAAGAGTGCTCGTCCAGTACAGGCTGATGACCCCGACACGGCTACACGGTCCGGCACGCCAAGGAAGCCTAGCTTCAATGATGCCGAACTGGATGCACTTGTGCAGTATGTGTCCGAACATGACGCCGAAATGTTGGTCACTTCAGGGTGTAGGATTACACCTGCTCGACGTCAAGCACACTTGCAGTCCATCGCCGACAGCATAAGTGCCCCTGGGTTTATGAGGCGCACAGCTGTTGAGTGCTACAAGCGCTGGAACGACCTTAAGCGTAGGGCAAAGAAAAAGCTGGCCTCAAGTCATGCCGCAACTCTGGTGACTGGAGGTGGGTCTCCACAAGAGGACATTGAACTCACTCTACATGAGCATGTTGCTGGGACCTACGTCACAGAGGAGCAGATCCAAGGTGTGGGAGAACTGCCAGATTACAAGGCATTGTCCGGTGAGTGCACATGCATGTGTGTGTGATCCATGTCTATGTTGTTTGTGGGAGGGGTTCTGGTTGAGTGCCAGGTCAGGGTGTGTGTGCCTGAGTGTTTTGGGCCACCCATGTGCTTCATCCAATGCATTCGGCGCCCCGGGATTTGGGCATTACAGTATCCCTTCTGCCCACAGTAGGCGTTTTGCACTACATCGCGCCAGTTGCCCTTGAAGTGGCATCTTGCTACAACATTGTTCCGTATTTAGCTGTGTTCATTCAGGCTGATTGTAGAAAATCACCTGGTTCTACTGCGCATCACTCTGCCCTATTGTCACATATATGACATGCCTATGGTACATGCCATCTGTGTGATGGCATGTGTCATGTATGTGTATTGGACATGCCACTCACAGGCCAATGTGTGATGGCACTGCTAGCCAGCATGCAGCTGATGTGTTGCTCTCCCATCTTGGTGTCATCAGTGTCTGACATTTTCCTCCCCTTCCAACTCATGGACAGTGCATGCATGGGAGGGTTATAGTCATGTGGGACATGTGTAAATCAAGTACTGGTACTGTAGCTTGTCTGGCCTAATAGCGTGTCATGGTGCTAATGCCTGTTTCCATTTTTTGTCTTTCATGTTTTTGCAGAGGATGATGCACCTGATGCTGTTGAGGGAGAGGAGATGGTGAAGGCCCAGGAGGGATCTGAAGTACGACCAGGCACCAGTGGGGAACGTGGTTTGGTGGTGGGGGAGAACCCTCTCTTGCTGCAGGCCATACTGTCCAGGGGTGTCCCTGGCTGCACCTCCCCAGAACTCTTTTCAGGTGTTGATTCGGATGAGGCCTATGTGGATTCGCAGGTATGTGTTCATGGAAGGGATACTGTTCTGTCCGACCCACCTGCACCAGGGGTAGAGCCCACTATGGGGATGTCAGTGTTGGTAGGTGCGCTTGTGGTGGTTACGGATGCAGGGCCACACTCCGCAACATCTGATCCTGTTCCTGGGCCAGCAGTTCAGAGGGGAAATGCAGTCCTGCAGCCTCAGGCAGTGCCGACACAGCAAGGCGCAGTTCGCCTTGCCCCAGACAGGGGTGCTGCCCGCCAACGCGGTGGCCGTCCGCCACCGGGCAATACCGCATGGGAGCAATCCATTTACGGTATGGCCAACCAACAGGCAGCATCATCAGAAATGATTGCTCAAGCCATGGAGAGGGTGGCCACTTCCATTGTCCCCCCAGAAAGGCAGATGGAGCTACTACAGCAGGCAACAGACTCCATTTGCCAATCAGTCAGGGAGGACATGTTGGCGTCCAACAGGGACAGACAGGCGGCCCTGGACAATCTGAGGGAATCAATTTCTATAGATGCCCAGGGACAGAGGGAAGCCCTGAGGGGAGAGGTCCGGCACCTCAGGCAGACTCTTGTGGACCTTGAGGCTTCCACTGTCACCAGGACGGAACAGCTGCTGGAGCGCGTCACCCGTACACTCTCAGCAGAGATGCAGGCAACTCGGGCGGAGGCCCGGGCAACTCGGGCGGAGGTCCGGGCAACACGTCGGGTGTTGCATGGGGATCTCCGCACCATATCCCTCCAGAACGAGGCCTTCCACACCCGCATGCTTGCTGCCATGGAGGACCAAACTAGGGCTTTGCGTGGGCTACCTCCCATAGCACCACCACCTCCTGTGGCAGCAGCAGCAGAGGTTGAGGAGAGCGAATCCAGCAGTGAATCTCCCACAATTTAGTAGCCGTGCAGGCCATGAGCCCATGGAGGTGTTCTTTTTCCCCAACATTCACGCAGGTGGCTGTTGGTGGGCACCCTGTCCTCGGACCTCCTGGGTGGCCTCCCCCACCCCCCTGGCCCACACATGGCCATTTTTGATTTTTGATTTTTTGTTGCAGTGTGTTGCCTTGTGTGGCTCCCGTGGGCATCTACTGTATTCCGGCTGGGCACATGCAGGCTTGTCCTGAGTTTGGGTTAGATGCTTGGGTTCGTGAGACACACACCCCTCCTGCTTCCCGTTTCCATGGGCTTGCAAAGGGTGTGCCCAAGTGACAGTGACTTACACAGTGACGTTGGACTCCCACGACATGTGTGGGCAGTCTGTAGTCAATGCTGTGTATACATTCCTAGTGCATATTGTTGTTGTATTGTGCACTGCATGGTGTATTGATGTGTGCTTGTGCATCCATGTCTCCCTCCTAATTTGCAGGTTCATTCCTCATGTCTTCACAAGGCCGTCCACTTTGGAGATGGAGCTCATGTTGTGAGCAGTGGACTTCCACATGTGCGTGGCAACAACACTGTACAGTTGGAGGTGGTGGATGTGCTGGCATTCTCAGGTTGTAAGACTACGTATTCTTTGCCTTAGTACTGTCATGTTTATGCTATGTCGATTGTATTGTGGTAAGTATTTGGTCATGTGTGTTGTTGTTTCTACATTTATGTGGGCATATTGTGTGTGGCCAGTTTCCATTAGGGACACTGTACTTTGTGACACGTGTCATGTTTGGGGGATGACTTTGTTTGCTCTCACATGGCATGTCATGCCATGGTGTGTTGGGTGGCGGTGCTGGGGAGGGGTTGGGTAACATGGCACTGTTGTCATGTTGTGTCTTGCAAGGGGGTAATGATTTTAGCAGCATAGAAGTGTGTCTTTTGAACACAGCATTGGTGGTGTTTGTGTAGGTAGGGAAGAACACAATGAAACACTTCCAGATGTACAATCTCAGGCTGGTATGGTTGTGACAGTTGACTGTCCATTGACACATCATAATTGTCAGTTACAATCATCATTGATTGTCAGCTGGTATGTGCCAGGGCTGTGTGCACTCCACAGGGGTGTGATTTTATGTGAAGTAATTAGCCATGAGCTGCGTACGGGCTGCCTCACCCCGTGCCCTTTCCCCTCCCATGCGCAGTGGGCATGCATGTGGTTGGGGATGTGGGGGCACCACCATGACCACGGCCAGGCCCCGGCGTGTCAACGGTGTTCAGGACACATCCTGCCACTATGATCCTGCACACTACTGGGGGAGCGTATAACAGCTGCCCGCCAGAACGGTCAAGGGAGCGGAAGCGTGACTTGAGCACTCCAAATGTGCGCTCCACGATGCCCCGGGTCGCAATATGGGCTGTGTTGTATCTTACCTGGGGTGGCGTGGTGGGGTTCCGAATTGGCGTCATCATGTGGGTGCTGAGAGGGTAGACACTGTCCCCTGGGGAGGTGGTGATGGGTATCATTAGTGGGGTTGTGACGTTACTCAGTATCTGACATGCATTCATGCACAGTGGCATTTATACTCACCGAGCAGCCATGTATCGCCATGCCGCCCAGCTTCTATGTCCCGGTTTAGGGTAGACATTCTGTAGATGAAACTGTCGTGGGTGGAGCCTGGATAGTTGGCGTATACTGAGGTGATGATTCCCTTGGCATCACATACTACCTGGGCGTTGATGGAATGCCAGTGCTTGCGGTTTCTAGAGATGTGCTCAGTTGCCCTGGGGGGACGTAGAGCCACATGGGTGCAATCAATGGCACCTAGCACTTTGGGGAATTGTGCCACCCTGTAGAAATCCTGGGCAACAGCCTGCCTTTCTGCAGGTGTTCTGGGCAGGTATATGTGCCTGCGGACTGATGGGCGTGCAGTGATGATGGCCAAGACCTGGTGTAGGCAGCATGACTGCGTGGCCTTTGACACCACCCCCCACTATGGCACTTGTCCGCTGAAATGATCCAGTGGCCAGGAAGTGCAGTACATTGAGGACCTTCTCCAGGGGGCTGAGTGCTTGGGAGCACAGGGTGATTGATGTGAGGTCATCCTCCCACTCACTGACCAGGTCGAGTATTATGTGAGGTGGAAACCTGACCCTCCCATACACATGGTCATCAGGCATCACAAAAAGGCTGGTTCTGGGTGTAAAAATTCTGGCCCGGACTATCCTCCTCCTCCTCCTGTGGTATCCCACGGCCACTGCTGCTAGGAACGGTATGTTCATCCTGGCGTCTGAGCTTGTTTGTTGTTTGCGTGCACTTTTATGCTGTGCGGGTGGACGTACGCCTACTTCCTGCTGGCGTACGTGTTTCCGGATTGGCCACGTTCGATTCCATGAATACGTGTTGTAGGCGAGCGTGTAAAACTTCCCGCGCAGCCCTGGAATACCCGCACCCAGCCCAATCGCGTGTGGAACTTCTCACGCACCCCTGAATACACGTACCCCGCTCCCCCAGGCCCGATCGCGTGTAAAACCACCCGCGAGCCCCGAAATACACGTACCCCGCTCCCCCAGGCCCGATCGCGTGTAGAACTTCTCGCACACCTCCGAAATACACGCACACGCTCCCCCAGGCCGATCGCGTGTGCAACTTCTCGCGCACCTCTGAACTACATGCGCCCAGGCCAATCGCGTGTAGAACTTCTCGCGCACCCCTGAAATACACGCACACGCTCCCCCAGGCCCGATCGCGTGTGCAACTTCTCGCGCACCTCTGAACTACACGCGCCCAGGCCAATCGCGTGTGGAACTTCTCGCGCACCCCTGAAATACACGCACACGCTCCCCCAGGCCCGATCGCGTGTGGAACTTCTCGCGCACCTCTGGACTACACGCGCCCAGGGCAATCGCGTGTGGAACTTCTCGCGCACCCCTGAAATACACGCGCCCAGGCCATTCGCGTGTGGAACTTCTCGCGCACCTCTGAACTACACACGCCCAGGCCAATCGCGTGTGGAACTTCTCGCGCACCCCTGAAATACACGCACACGCTCCCCCAGGCCCGACCGCGCGTGGAACTTCTCGCGCACCCCTGAAATGCACACGCCCAGGCCATTCGCGTGTGGAACTTCTCGCGCACCCCTGAAATACACGCGCCCGGGCCATTCGCGTGTGGAACTTCTCACGCACCCCTGAACTACACGCGCCCAGGCCAATCGCGTGTGGAACTTCTCGCGCACTTCTGAACTACACGCACCCAGGCCAATCGCGTGTGGAACTTCTCGCGCACCCCTGAAATACACGCACACGCTCCCCCAGGCCCGATCGCGTGTGGAACTTCTCGCGCACCTCTGAAATACACGCGCCCAGGCCAATCGCGTGTGGAACTTCTCGCGCACCCCTGAAATACACGTGCCCAGGCCAATTGCGTGTGGAACTTATCACGCACCCCTGAAATACACGCACACGCTCCCCCAGGCCCGATCGCGTGTGGAACTTCTCGCGCACCCATGAAATACACGCACACGCTCCCCCAGGCCGGATCGCATGTGGAACTTCTCGCGCACCTCTGGACTACACGCGCCCAGGCCAATCACGTGTGGAACTTCTCGCACACCCCTGAAATACACGCGCCCAGGCGATTCGCGTGTGGAACTTCTCGTGCACCCCTGAAATACACGCACACGCTCCCCCAGGCCAAATCGCATGTGAAACTTCTCACGCACGCGTGTTCCCGAAACCCGTAATACGCGTTCCCCGCTTTGCGTTTGTTATTTGCCAGTCCAGTAAACTGGTACAGGGTTGGCACAGCCCTTTGCGATGGTTTTGTGATCTTGATGGCTTTTCCTTGCGCGAGGGCGTTCTTGGGGGCGTAACTGGTGCTGCTGCAGGGTCGCTGCGCCACTCTGCGCCACGTCTGCTTTTGGAGGCGAGAATCCATGAATACGCTGTGCGCGGAAATTGATTTTTCCGCACGCGGCTGGCGCAGACATTCGCACGGGCACGCTGTGCGCCAGCCGCGTGCGACACTTTTGTGAGGAATTCCATGAATCGGCCTGTTATACTCTTCACTTATTGTGCAAAAGATCATTTTTTTATATAGGGACCAACTGTCCTCTATTAATTAATGTGCAAGTGAGCCACAAGCCAGAAACATGGGGAGATGTATTGGTCAATTCATGACAAAATTCACTCTAATTTGTTCCTGCATTTTTTCCGGACCGGGGAAACTGTAATGAGCCTGACTCTTTAAGGGTATTTGCTAGTCTTACATTGAAAGGGGTGTCATTAAAGGCATGTGCATTATAAATGTGTAAATTACAATTTAAGAGTGTCAAATAACTGCATTTGCTGGTCTTAAGTGGAGTTGCCACGATTTGCACCTGAGGCCATCCAGAAATCATTCATGCATGTGATGCACGCAATTTGAGCCTAGCACACGTTAGACCTATGCATGACAAAAAAGGCAGACCTAAAATAACACTACACAATAAACTTTTTTTTCTTTTTTTTTTAACTCTTTATTTCTTATTTTCAACAACAGTCAACAAACAACAGTAGCATCATCCAAAGTCATTCAACTGCAAAACATACAATAGTGGGAAGCAATACAACAGAATTTTACATCATAACCCCATATCCCACCATATCAAACTGTACAATTAATCGAAACCAAACCAAATGCACCAAACAAATAACAACAGACAAACAAGACTAGACAAAACAACCACATAAACAACACACATCCCCCCACCCCCACATGTATGGTACCTGAAAGTAAACCATTGCACTCCACTCCAGAACACAAACTAGCCTTATCCATAAAGGTCGATAAAACCCTCCCACAGTTCATCATAAAGGTCTGCCATGTCCTGTTTATGAAACATTGTTTTTTCAAACCTCTAACATCCAAAATCCACTCCTCCACTGTTGGCTTTTTCCGCGTCTTCCAGACCTTCAACACCTGTTTAGCTGCCACCAACAAAACCTTACGCACCCCACACAATGTCACCCAACTCACATTACGCCCACCATGATATGACAGAAATATAACTGCCAAGGGATTGCGTGGGGATACAATGTTCCAGATCTGGTCGATCCTGTCAAGAACCTCCCTCCAAAAGCTCACCACCCTTTCACAATGCCATAACATGTGTAACAATGTACCCTGTTCTTTCCCACAACCCCAACACAAAGCATCATCAACTAAACCCAATTTGCACGTACGTGCTGGAGTCCAATAAATCCTGCCCACTATCCTTTGATGTATGTAGCGTAATTGCAAATCCACTTTGGCTGTCATCGGCACTCTCCAAATCTTATCCCATTCTCTCAATGTGAGTTCCCTGCCCAACTCCTCCGTCCACGATAACCTCAACTTTTCCCACAAATCCAACCATTGCCGATCCGGTAGCATAAACTGAATAAACGTAGACACTCTTTGAAATCCCATCTCCAAAATATCAAAATTCTCCGGCTTTTTCAAAATTGGAGCATCCAACATCTCTCTCCACTCCAAGAGTAAAGTTACCAAAATAGTATACCTCCTCAATTCCATGTTCCTCAAACCAAATTTCTCAACTAAACTCTCAAAAGGTACTACCCCGGCCTCATTCCACACATCGCCAATAGTCAAAACTCCTCTCTGGATCCAACTCTTCCAAGACCGTACCTTATTATCAAACAGCAGACCAGGATTATGCCAAAGTGAAGCCTCTTCATAAAGATATAGTCCCTGACCAGTACCAACAATCCACAACGACAACGCCTCTCTAGTAGCCAATACTGATTTCAAACACTGTACCTTCTTAGGCAACTTTCCAAAAGAAAATAAACATTTAATATCATAAGGCAAAAACCGCTGCATCTCAATTTGTACCCACCATGGCATCCAGTTCAGATCTACACCAGTGTAACTAGACACTTTCTTCAACAAGAAGCCACTATAATAATTCCTCAAAACCGGATACCCAAATCCTCCGTCCTTAACACTCCTGACCATAATGTACCGGGGAATCCTGGCTCTCTTCCCAAATCCCCACAAAAAATCCTGAAACAATCTATCTATACGTGCAAACATTCCCTATGTAAAATGTAAAGGCAGAGATTGAACAACATACAGAATCTTCAGCAGCAAAATCATTTTAATAGCATTGACGTTACCCCAAAGAGTCAGATTAACACGTCCCCACCTCATAATATCCCGCTTAAGAACCTCAATGATTTTATCAACATTAAAACGTACTAACTTTCCAAAATCAAGAGTAATATAAATCCCCAAATACTCCACACTAGAATATTCCCATCTACACTCCCACCCCAACAGCTGTTCACATCCAGGCT
Source organism: Ambystoma mexicanum (assembly GCF_040938575.1). NCBI lineage: Eukaryota > Metazoa > Chordata > Amphibia > Caudata > Ambystomatidae > Ambystoma > Ambystoma mexicanum. Next base: position 1,202,659,353 of record NC_090934.1, on the reverse strand, counting down.
AAGCCCTCACCGGAAATACCACCGTCTTATCCAAATTGATCCGATACCTGGATAATCTACTCACCTCCTCAAAGACCTCCCGTAACACTTGACCCCCAACAACAGGGTCATTCAAGATGATCACCACATCACCCGCATAAGCCAGAGCTTTTACTTCCCCATCTCCCACCGCAAACCCTCTGATACATCTCATCTGACGTATATACGCCAACAAGGGCTCCAACACCAAATTAAATAACAGTGACGACAAGGGGTAACCTTGCCGAGTGCCTCTAAACAATGAAAATGACGCAGAAAACCCCCCATTCACCCACACCTTTGCCGATATGCCATTCTGAAGAGCTTGAACAGCCTTAATAAAGAAAGGACCAAAACCCAACTTTGACAGTGTATAATTCAGAAAGCCCCAATTCACTCTATCAAAGGCCTTCTCGGCGTCTAAAAAACAAAATATCCTTTATCTCTGAGTCTGGCAAACTCAAAATATCTAACAGTGTCCGGATATTATCATATCCATACCTTCGCTCCATGAAACCCGTCTGAGAACGCTCCACTAAATCACCCATATATTTTTTAAGTCTTACTGGCAGAATTTTCGTAAAAACATTTTTAGGTCCACATTAAATAAGGAGATTGGCCGATAGTTATTGCACTTAGTTACATCCTTTCCTGGTTTTGGGACCACCGTGATGATTGCCTCTTTCATTGAATCACATAACCTCCTCTCCCTCAAAAAACAGTTATACAATTCACACAAACTCGGTGCCAACACCTCACCAAATTTTTGATAAAATTCTACCGTCAACCCATCTATCCCCGGAGATTTACCAATACTCAATTCCCCAATTACTGCTAAGACCTCCAAGACAGTAATCAACGCCTCCATAAAACATCTACCTTCCCCAGAAAGCACTGGGAGTTCAATTTTCCCAAAGAATCTGTCAAAATCACCTATTTGTGGTGCAATATCTTCCGCATATAATTTAGCATAAAAAGAGTGAAAACGTTCTCCAATTTTACCTTTCCTAATCTCTAAATTTCCAGATTCATCAACATTTTTTGAACATACACCGTCTCCGAGTAACTCCTCAATCTACTTGCCAACAACTTCCCCGCTTTATCCCCCTGCTCCCAGTACTTTTGCTTCACAAATAAAATCCCTTCTCAACCTGCGAGTATACCTCAGTTTTTAGTAATGCTTTAACATCCAAGATTTTTTAAGTTTAATATTCTCCTCCCTTGACAAAGCATAAGTTTGTTGTAAGTCCCCAAGTTCTCTTTCAAGCTCCATCATTCTGGCTTCACCCCCCCCCCCACGCATCCTTGCAGTCCAGTTCATCAGTTCCCCTCTAGCAGAAGCCTTAAAAGCATCCCACACCACCATGCTGTCCGCAGTACCCTCATTCATCTCAAAGAAACTAATACACTTTTTTTCTGAAGATTGTTTCAAACATTTGGGGAAAAATAGCTAGTTTCTGGGGCAATTGTTAAGAAAGTGAGCAACTTGCTGTGACAGCTGACAAAACTTGATCTTATTGGACACTGTACACACAAAATACCCGTCTGGGATAGGCCCACCATTTTGAAGGTAAGTGTAGCCAGTGTCCTTTGTAGGTCATAGCAGCCAATTACAAAGAGACTAGTTGGTATAGCAGGCCATTGGGGCCCTTCACATGTATGGGGCTCCCCACATGTCAGAAACGTGCGATTCTGACTCAGCCCAAGCCCTGCTGATCTTTCAGAAGATGCAGCCTATCTGGCATTTTCCCAGGATCGGTCTAGACCAGTCTGCTTGCAGGCAGAACACATCTTCCCGGGGGATGGGCCCAGTGAAGTGAAACATCACTCTGATATTGATTTGGTCAATTTCTCTGAAATAGATTTTAACTTTCACTGTCTCAGAGAATGTTTTTTTTTTTTTTAAACACAGGCACCAGTGCTCAAAATATCGGCTAAATCAACACTGCACTCTCATTAAATAGACATAAGTATTGAGAATTAGAAACAATCTATTATTTGACAGGATGGCTTTTTTCCTGCACTATAGTCTAGCTCCAGCCGAAATATTTTTCCAAACTTGGGCTGTCTGCCCCGCAGTTATGTGAAGAATGTTGCAGTAGAAGAGACTTCAAACATAACCTATGTCCCACTGCCTTCCAGGCCAAGGCCCATTCTAAATTGGCCTGTGCAGTAATAATGTTCCAGTATTAATGTATAACAGCACATTACCGCACCGGCCAACTATAAGTTTGCAGGTGGGGCACCTGACTTACCAAGGGCTGGAGGTAAGTCATGTGCCTTACAGGCACACATAGCCTGTATTACCGCCACCGGTACTACTGGTGCCGGTAATACAGGCAAATCCCCCATAGAGTCCAATCCATGTAATGGCGAATTACAACCCTTACCACCACGTAATACTGCTGGACCAAGTGGCAGTTATGGTATTCCGTTTGCCGGCAGTGCCAGCCTTTGATGGCCGGGAAGGGATAATAGGGTGCCAGCAGGAGGCTTGGGGGCGCACTGGGTAACAATGAGGGTGCCAGTGCGTTGAACGCCCCCAGCCGGTCCCACCACCGGAAGCCACTATTTGTCGGTATTCTGGCGGGTTTTCGCCAGGATACCAGCAAACCTAGAATGAGCCCGAATACCCAGGAGCAGTGGTGTGACACAGAATAATGCCCCCTCACCCTGCAAACGTGGCAAATGGACTCAGAGAATCCCACCGCCCTGTAACACACAAAGGCCTGGGAAAGGGAGATGGCCCCTGAAAGGTCAGCATATATGGAAGTGGGGTCGACCCCTGGGTTGCAGGACACCGTTTCGTTGGTGACCTACGTGGAGAATGCTAAGCTCCACAATCACAAAATATGGTTAACCGGTACAGAATGTGAGAACAGTGAGTATTCTCCTAGTCCCATCACACACCTCTCTCTCTCTCTCTCTCTCTCTCTCGTACACGGGGAGCAGTGATTCAGGGGGTAGTGAAAAACTGCATACTCACTGCCCAATCGGTGCACCATTCTAGAGCAGTCCTGTAGCATTTTGGGAATCGTAGTCCTGTGGTGTCCGGGACTAGAAGTCCGAGAATACCAAATTAAAAACCAGCACTACATTAGCATGTCCGAATGTAATGGGGGCATGTTGGCACGTAGAAAACAGTAGTACGGATGCCTCGAAAGCTGTTCAGCCCTGCCCAGGGGGCTGGGGGGGGCGTTAATTGTGTGGTAGAAAGGCTGAGAACTATAAACGCCCGTTGGTTGGCATTGGAGTGACGGCTAATTTAAGGAAGAAAAAAATAAGTTTGAGAATATTTTTTATTTTGTCCTAAGAACCGTAAGCATCCCTCTTCTCCAATTTTAAGAGGGAACTTTGGGAAGGCGTCGATGTCGACACGCTCCCTGTGCAGGCCTGTCTACGTCTGGGCGCAGGACCTCACAGTGACTGTTTACACTATCACAGAGCCGGCGATGGAAGCACGCGCCCAGTGTAAACAGGAGCACAGGCGGCCTCAGGCCTGGACGCCTTCAGCACATATGGCGGGGCCTGCAACAGAGGACGTACCCTACGAAGGAGACATACCATTAATCTTTGGGGAATGAGCAAGAAGACTGCAGCATGCACATGTGTAGAGGAGATGAAAAAGGGAACTAAAAACTGGAATATATCTGTGCGTCAAGGCTGTGACCAGGGACGGCGCCAAGCCCTTTCAACTCCGTTGGGGCCCAAAGGACATGACGTCCAGGACGTGACGTCAGGGGAAGGGGAGGGACGGGGAGGTGGGCTCGGCAGTTCCGCCGAGGTGTTAATAAAGAAGGTTGAAACCTACCCCGGCTCCCGCGTGTCATTACAGGACGAAGCAGGGCCTTCGGTGGGGACGCTACGCAGAGAAGCGGAACCTTAACACTGACGACGAGCGGGCACGGACTCCCGCTGGCGCCGTGCCGAGGTCTGCGGTCGAGCAGTATAGCGCGTCGGCGCGCCTCGGACACGGCGGGCGACGCTGCACGGCCCCGCCTCCTGCATGACAAAGGCCCGGGATCGGCACACGGGCACCCGCCTCCCGCGTGACAGAGGCACGGGATCAGCACACGGGCACCCCACGAGTACAGCAGCACTGATTCTGTGTGGCCCCGCCTCCCGCGTAACAAGAGCCCAAGGACAACACACGGGCATCCTGCGCAAGGGAGTGCTGGCACGCCCTGTGAGACCGGCTAACAAGAGATTGGCACGTGGAGGAAGCCGTCCTCTCGTGCCACTTCATAAACCACGACCTCCCTCCCACGAGCGGTGTGAGACTGCGCAAACCAGGAAAACAAGGCCGCACTGCAACAAAAGGGTGAGTGGAGGAGGAAGGTCCCCCACACGCATCAGCAGCGCTGCCAGAGCTGCCCGAGCCCAGTCACAGGCGCCATAGTCATCCACGGGCACACAGACTCATCACAGCAACACAGACATGTCGGACACGGCGACCACGCCAGCATCCTCCTCGGGAGGGGCAGGATTCGCAGCAGCAGCGTCTGGAAACGCGGATACCGCGCAAGACAACAGCCAACATGCACACCAGGGGGGAGGAGCATCCCAAGTCATGCACATACCCAACCCTTTCGAGATTAGAGATACCTCTAATCTAGGGCCCAGATGGAATATATGGCTACGGGACTTCAAGTTCTACACAGGTGCCATAGGATTGACGGACGACACGCCAAACTGTCTGAATACTTTACGCCACATACAAACGTAGACTATGAACGCCACATGTTCCACACAACAAGACAGGAAAAAGGGGAGTCAATAGACAATTTCGTGATGCGCCTCCGCATCAAACTGAAACATTGTGAATTCCACAGATACTCCAATGAAGAGGCACTCAGGTCCCAAGTAATCGGCGGGTGCCTCTCGCAGCCTTTTCGCAAGCAGCTCCTACAGAAACAACGACCCCTAGAAGAAATCCTAGTGCTGGCCCGCATGGAAGCAGCGGTGGACTCTCAATTAGATAGCCTAGGAAAAGTGTCCATACATCAACACAGTGAAAACACTGAGTCGATCAACAAACTGTATACCCACCCCAATCAAGGCAACAAACACCTTGAAGCCACATGTTATAAATGCGGCTACGAATACCCACACACAGGGACATGCCCGGCTGTAGGTCAAAAGTGCGCCGCATGTGGGGGAATGGACCACTACAGGGCCATGTGCAAAAACGCCCCAACACACACACCACCTAAACATCGCTACCAAGACAGGCGCCGGCCCACCCACCAGAGTCCTACCAGACCCGCAGTGGACAACGAAAGAAGGCGCACCCAAAAAGAAGACAGCGACCGCAGAAGCTGGTACACGCGCGAAGATAAACGCTCATCAGAGGACATGAGACGATCACACAGACGGCGTTTCGTAAGGTATGTTGAGACCAGGTCCCCCACTAGCAGTGACACCCCATCGTCAGAGGGGGATCAAAGGAGGAAAGGATACATGTGGGCCCTACAGGACAACACTGCGGCCACCCAACACAGCCCCATATTGACACTTCAAGTGAATGACACCCCACTAAAATTTCTCGTAGACACCGGTGCGACGGTCAACATTATCAGTGAAAGCGCATATCAGTCCCTGACCACACGGCCTAGAATTAGGAAGGCCACAGTAGACATATATCCCTATGGCTCCACGACACCCCTACCAAGCAAAGGCATGATCACAGCCTGGTGTACACATAAAGGGCACTCCGCAAAGATCCCGCTATACATTCTAGATACAGAAGCTAACAGCGGATGCATATTGAGCTTCCGGACAGCAGTAGACATGGGACTAGTACACATCTTATACCAGCTGATGGCCCACAAGTACTTTGCAAAACCGGACGCAATCGAAAACTCATTCCCAAAGCTCTTCACTGGCCTAGGCAAACTGTGAAACAGGAAAGTACACCTCCACATCAATCCTCAGGTCAAACCAGTGGCCCAACATTATCGAGGCATTCCATTCAATATCCAGAGGCAGGTGGAAGAAGAGTTGGACAAGCTCATCAAAATGAACGTCATAGAACCTGTGTCGGGCCCGACGCCATGGGTATCACCCATCGTCCCCGTCCCCAAGAAGTCACCAAAAGTTTCCATACGATTATGCGTAGACATGCGCAGAGCCAACACAGCCATTGAAAGAGAAAGGCATCAGGCGCCCAGGATCACGGACATGATTCACCTTCTCCACGGGGTGAGAGTTTTCTCCAAGTTGGACCTTACGAAAGGATACCACCAAATTGAAATCACACCGGAGTCCCGCTACATCACCACATTCGTCACTCATCTCGGCCTGTTTCAACATAAAAGACTCAGCTTCGGCATATCCTCCGCCGCTGAGATTTTTCAGGAGGAGATTCACAAGGTTATCAGACACGTCCCCAACTGTCTGAACTATTCGGACGACGTCCTGGTGTACGGTAAATCACAGGAAGAACACGACCTGGCACTGCACAGGGTATGCCAAGCACTGGACGACGCAGGGCTAACCTTGAACAAATCTAAGTGTGAGTTCTCGAAAGGATCTTTGAGGTTCTTCAGGCACATCTTCTCTGATAAAGGCATGAGACCCGACCCAGAAAAAGTAGTAGCCCTCAACTCAGCCACGCCCCCCGTGAACACCACAGACCTAAGGTCGTTTCTAGGATTGGCCAGCTACTGCTCCAGATACCTGAAAGACTACGCCACAGTCAGTAACCCCCTGCGCCTACTCACCCGGAAGGACACTCCATTCACATGGTCGAAAGAGTGTCAAGCAGCGTTTGAGGCGACAAGGAAGGCCATCGCACAGGCGGAAGACATGGCATATTTTGATGCCAGCCACGACACCGAACTAATTGTGGATGCCAGCCCAGTGGGACTCGGCGCCATATTGACCCAGAAAGATCCCAGGGAGCCACACATCACACATGTGGTAGCATATGCCAGCCGGAGCCTGACAACCACGGAACAGGCATACTCACAGGCGGAAAAAGAGAGCCTCGCGGTCGTCTGGGCCTGCGAATATTTTCATCTCTTCCTGTTTGGCAAGGAATTTACCATCATCACGGACCACCAGGCACTGCTCACCATATACGGCAGCCCGAAGGCCAGGATGCCGCCGAGAATAGCCAGATGGGGCCTACGCCTACAGGATTACAGGTTCCAAATACTGCACCGGCCAGGGAAGGAAGAAAACCCAGCGGATTACCTCTCCCGGCATCCCATGTCCGCGACAGCATCTCAACCGTCCATAGCAGATGCGTACATACATTACATCATACATCACCTGCAACCACTCCCAGTAGGGTGGCAGGAACTATCGATACAATCAGAGGCGGACCCAGCACTGCAAATCGCTCTACACTGCCTACAGATGGACAAGACGACCCTCATGAAACATCAGGCCAGAGGAGAATCGGACACTACGAAGGAAGACGTCAAGTGGCTGGACCAGGTCCGGGAAGAGCTGACTGTGGTAGAGGACAACATCATATTAAAGGGATGCAAGGTCGTCATCCCGAGAACGCTCCGGAAGAGGATAGTGCACCTAGCGCATGAAGGACACCGAGGCGTAGTTGCCACAAAGCGCCTCTTTCACCAGAAAGTCTGGTTCCCTCAACTCGATCGCTTGGTAGAAACCATCGTGGGAAGCTGCCACGTGTGCGCGCAAGTGGCACCCCCGCCACACCCAAACCCATTACAATCATCACCGTTGCCAAACAAAGTGTGGGAGGAGCTAGCAGTAGACCTTTTCGGACCACTGAACAGTGGGACACACGTGGTCGTACTTATGGACGAACACTCAAGATACCCAGACGCCCAGATAGTAGAAAGCAGCGCCACATCGAGCGTCATTCCGGCACTTGACAGGATGCTCTCTGCCTATGGCATCCCCAAGATCATAAAGTCCGACAACAGGCCTACGTTCATAAGTCAAGACTTCCAGCAATTCGCAAAATACATGGGGTTTCAACATCGACGTATAACCCCCCGATGGCCTCAGGCCAACGGCATGGTCGAAAGGTTCATGGCCAACATAAAGAGGACCCTTCAAATCGCCCATGTACAAAACAAGCCATTTGAGCAGGCCCTTAATCAATTACTACGAGAATACAGGCACACGCCCCACAGCACGACGGGAGTGTGCCCAGCTGACCTGCTGTTCCGAAGACCGATCACCACGAGACTACCAGAAGACCCGAGGCCACAAGAACCGACGCCGCTAGAACAAGAAGCGAAAGCAAATGACGCCGCGAGGAAAGCAAAGACGAAAGAGCTCACGGACAGGAAAAGGAGAGCTTGCGAGAACATAATGCAACCAGGAGACGAAGTATGGCTCAGGCAACCCAAGAATCGGAAAGAAGAAGCCACCTTTGCACCCACACCCCTGGTCGTGACGCACAAGAAGGGCTCCATGGTCACAGCACAAAGGGACGACTGCTCAATGGTGACCAGGAACAGCTCGCATTTCAAACGAGTCAGACTGACTCAAGAAGGTCAATGGACATGGGACAGAGACAGCGATGAGGACAGACCACGCGAAGAAGCGTACCAAGGAGACGGGGAAGAGTCAGAAGGCGAGGCGCACCTCCACACACCTGCCAGGGAAGTACCAACCCCGACTAAGGCAAAACGACCGCAGAGGAGCCGCATGAAGCCAACACGACTCATTGAGGAGATGGGGTAAGAAGGGAGCCCCTGAACTCGCATGTTACTAAGGGGGGAGATGTCAGGTTGCCCACATTGTTGTGTGGGCGGGCCTCCGTTGGGGCCTAAAGGACATGACATCCAGGACGTGACGTCAGGGGAAGGGGAGGGATGGGGAGCTGGGCTCGGCAGTTCCGCCGAGGTGTTAATAAAGAAGGTTGAAACATACCCTGGCTTCCGCGTATCATTACAGGACGAAGCAGGGCCTTCCGTGGGGACGCTTCGCAGAGAAGCGGAACCTTAACAGGGAGTAGCGATAGGAGTGGTGAATCACTTACCCCAAATTGGCAGTTTTAACACAGAGCAAAATACTTCCTTTAACTCAAGACACTAATTAATATAGGCCACCTTTGCTGGGGACTTCAGGCCGTCGCCTCCCTCGGGCTTCCAGAAGCATTCTGCTCTCATTGCCTTTTTACTCCAGTTTCGAAAACACTAACACCTTGCTGGCATAGAGCGCTTAACAGTTTTTCAGTGGACATTTAGGAGCTTATTTTCAAAATGAGCATACATTTCCCAGAGAGGACCACTAATATTTGCACTTACATGCAAGCAGACCCCCTCCAGGCAATTTTGGTAATTTGCATTGTGGAGGGCAACTGAGAAGTGTGAAGAGACAGCGGAAGCCTCTTTACAATTCTCATTTGCACTCCGCAGTGCAAATACGGTAAATGCTGCCTGCCATGTACGCATGGCAGGCAGCGTTTACAATAATTTCCAATGGAATACGCCTGCTTTTTGCAGAAAGGAGGCACATTCCATAGGAAATCATTGGTTTTACACCAGTATGAACATCTCATGCTGGCGTAAACCCAAATTGTTTTTGAAGGCAGAGGGCAAACAAGAGGTGGACAGATAACACCTGTTCAGCCCAGCCCTCTGCCTTAAAATCCCCTGGATCGTCAAAGTGGCATTAAGACAGGCGTAACATCAGTATTCCTGTCTTTAGTGATTACATTTATACTTTTCGGGGACTCCAAAGTCAACCCCTTAATGTTTCAGCTCCCGGCTGCAGTGCTTGATTTGCAAAAATATAAGTGCAAGGGCCCAAATATTTTCTTTTTTTTAATATAAATGTTTTTATTGTTTTACAAACTCAAAGACCACTACAATACAAAGACAAACTCAAATACAAATGCAAAAACAAAGGATCCACCACCATTCACTTCCTTACAACCCTTGGTCCCATCCGGGGACAGTAATAAGACAGTCCTTTATACGCTTAAAATAAAGTACAGTACTTCGCAAAACCCACCTGGCGACTTTCTCAGGCTGTCCACAATAGATCAGTTTCCCTCCTCCCATTTGCCCTAGATTTTTGTAGCCTTGGCTGGGCAACCCAGCGCGGTATAAATTTGGTGTTCCACTGCCGCACACATGTCCATCTCCGCAGCCCATTGTCCCACGGCTGGACCCTCGGGCGAGCCCCAAACTTGTGCTGTGTTGCGTTTTATTAGAACAATTGCCGTGGATAGGAACAATTTTTCCCAGCGAGTAGTAGAATCCTCGCCCGGGATACCCAGTAGCAAAAGCTTGGAGTCCAATGGTACTGCTTTCCCCAGAACATCAGATAAACGTTTACAGCAATGCCGCCAAAAGGGGCAAATCTGAGGGCATTCCCACAGGATGTGTATAAAGGTGCCCTCTTCTCCCCGGCACCGCAAACAGTTCGGGTCCGGGGCACGGTTTCATCTATGCAGTGTGACCCTAGGGTAATACACTATGGGCCTCATTACGACCCAGGCGGTAAGTTACCGCCTGGGCCGTGACTTTACCACCATGGCGTAAACTACGTTTACGCCATGGTGGTTGGCGGACTTACCGCCCCATTCCGACCTTGGCGGGGCGGTAAGTCCCCAATCCCCATTTACCCTTCCCCATTCCCATTTTTTGCCCCATAGGGCATAATGGGAGTGGGGAAGGCGTTAATTACGCCACCGTAAATTACGGTGGCGTAATTAACTCCATGGTCCCTTAGCGCCATGGATTTTAACACCTGCTAAAAGCAGGTGTTAAATCCGCCATGGCGCTAAGGGACCTCGTACTCAGGCGGTAAGGGTCGGCGCTGTTTACGCTGCCGTAAACCCCTTACCGCCTGGGTCCTAATGAGGCCCTATATGTAGAATCTTCAGGGGCCCAAATATTTTCAAGCATGTCTGTTACACATCAGGGCGGGCAGCTCTCAGTCCACTGTTGCCACCACCCACGGGCTGCTCCCCAGAAGGCCAGGATATTTGGGGTTAAAGCTGTAATTCTCATCGGCTCATATGGGCTGATGGATGCACTACCCAAGGCATATGTGTGTTTTACAGATATCAATCAACCTGACACAAAATAACTAAGCATGCTAGTTGTGTCTTGAAGTACAGTAAATATGTAAGTGCTTTTTAAAACACATTGTTAACATGTGGCTCTGATTCTATAAGTGGCAAGTGGAGCATGTTGACCATCTATCCACAGAAGAAGAGGAAATGTGCTTTCTTCTAGCGAAAACTGACGAGGAAATTCAGGAAAAATCATAACTGAACTAAAGAACTTCCCTGCAACAAGATCCTTCTGTGTACGTTGGCGCTCATGACAGGCACTGCTCTTGGGCATTGACCTTTTCCACGTCCTTTGTCCTGTGTTGGTGCTTCTGGCATGGTCATGGCCCTATCCACAAGCACAGAGTACCTTCCAACTCAATGTTCTCCCTGAAACCGGATAACTAGCATTGCCCTGCCCACCTGAATCATCAGGTTCAGGAATAACAATGCGCCTGCCCAGGATGCAGAGACCCTAGCCATTACACAATGTGATCGCAGCATGTTTGACGATGACGACTGACAACTGAAACAATAAACACCACATCATAATCAAACTGAAACTGAGACAATAAGTTCCAGGGCTAAAAAATAGGTGCTGGCAGATTTTCAATACACTGATAAGGGGCTTGAACAGACACCAAGGACCTCATTACGGATCCGGCGGTAACTGTGCCGGTTCTACCGGCAGGTTGCCGATGGACCCGTAAAGATTTACCAGCGCCCGACTTCCTGGTAATACTGGAGGATTACAACGCTGGCAGTCCGGGAAGTCAGGCGCCGGGAAATTGCAAGTCCCCATTCCCATAGAGTCCTTTGGGACTCTATGGGAATGGGGACCACAGAAGCACCGTCACCGTTAATAATGGTGCCGGTGCTTCCGTGAAAACTCTGCATGCGGGTGCTGTTCCGCCTGGCAGTTATGACTGCCGGGCTGGACGGCAACTGCCTGCAGAGTTGTAATTTGCTGGTGCAGAAACAACAGTGCCGCTAAGCTTACCGGCACCATTGTTTCCAGACCGGCATAGTTGTAATGAGGCCCCATTGCTTCATGAGCCACTATCCCAACTAATCATGAAACTAGAAATCAGGAACAGAAGCAGGAGCACATTCTACTGATGATTCCTAATAACGATGAAACGTGTTCACAGTTGTCTGAATCCTTAAGAGCTGTCTTTGGTTGGGCCTCATACATTTCACCTACATTATGCATGACCACGAGAATAGCATGACATCCTTTTGGTTGGAACATTGGTGCATGTTTAGCAAATGCCAGCATTGTTATGGAGGGTATAAAAACATGAAAAACCCTCTATACCTGAAACGTGAGAGTAGAATAGGCTATTTCAGCTAAACCACATGCCACAGCATAATCTGGTAGCCATGCTTGGAAATTCTACTCAAGCTCAAATCCACGGAGCGGTGCATAATGAGTATGGAAATGAACACAAATGCATGCTTTTGCACTATTAAATTGCCTTTGTCTTATGGGGCAGCACTATTTCATACATAGCATTATCAACCCAAGACAGACAACACTCAGGGAGGCAGGAAACTGCATACCTGTTTCGCCCTCATTAGGGACCGTCATCATCATTATCTGGCCTTTTTATAGCGCCTTTCACCATTGGTATGGTGCCGAAACGGACTGTAGGTTGAACGCCCTCTGGGGAGCAAAGTCCAGATATGGGAAACTCATCAGAGAAGTTTAGAATGCATGTGTGCATTTTAGCCAAAGCAGAGTTGGGTTGGAGTGTCAGGTCCCCACTAGCTACCCGTATCGAGCTGGCAAGTGGATGGGTGCTATGAGGTTGACAAGAAAGAGTGTCAGAGTAGTAGAAGTAGATTCATTATGTGTCCAGCTAGACCGGATTTTTGTTGTGGGGTATAGGTGCATTCTAATGGAAGAGATGTTGTGCAATATGTTGTTGGATGGAGTATGGTTGCAGATGTGTGCAGTGAGTGCCCTTGCCTTCGGCTATCTTCCATAAGCATGGATTGTGAAAGTGCCTGTCTGTGATACAAACCCATATCCTGTTGCTGGCTTCTTGGTTTCGTAGATGCGTCCTGGACTCAAAAACTTAACAAGCATTGGCTAACTTGAATGTCTCGCTAACTTTGAGTGCCATGACTAATTCAGATATCCAGCTAAAAATGAACATGCTGTGCCGAACTTGAAGGTCTTGCTAACTTTGGGTGCAATTGTTAATTTAGATGTCCAGCAAAAAAGTAACACTCAGAGTGCTATCCTGAAAGTCTGGCTATTTTGAACGCAGTGGCTAACTCAGATATCGAGCTCAAAATTGCCAAGCAGTGGATCATTTGAAAGTCTTGCTAACTTTCCAATATCCAGTTAAGATTAGGAGGCAGTGTCTAGCTTGAAAGCCTCATTAACTTTAGGTGCAGTGGCTAATTCAGTGTATTGAACTAACAATTAACAAGCAGTGGCTAATTTGAATTTCTCAATAGAACTTAAGAACAGTGGCTAGCTCAAACATCAGGTCAAAGTTGTGACCATGGACAGCTCATCTATGTAGCTGAATTAACACATTGGCAGTTGTCAGGAATGAATCCAGATTCAAAACATTTGTGGCAAACAGAAATGTATCTAGATTCAAAACATTAGCAGCAGTCAGAAATGCATACAGATTCAAAACATTGGTTGTAAACAGAAATGCGTCTAGATTCAAAACATTGGCCGCAGTCAGAAATGCATCTAGATTCAAAATATTTGCAGAAGTCAGAAATGCAACTACATTCAAACGCTGGCAGAAGTCCGAATGCCTCTAGATTAAAAACATTGACAGCAGTCAGAAATGGAACTAGATTCAGGTCATTGGCAGTGGTCAGAAATGTAACAAAAAGTCAGCAAGCAGTGACTAACCTAAAAGTCTCGCTAACTTTGGGTGCAGTGGCTTGTTCAGATATCCAAATAAAAATTAACAAGCATTTGCTAGCTTGAAAAGTCTTGTTAACTTTCCAATATCCAGTTAAAAACAACAGAGTGGCTAACTTGAAAGTATTGCTAACTTTGGGTACAGTGGCTAATTCAGGTATCCAGCTAATGGTTGACAAGCAGTGGCTAATTTGAACGTCTCACTAGAACTTAAGAGCAGTGGCTAGCTCAAATAACAAGTCAAAATTGTGACAGTGGATACGTCATCTATGTAGCTGGATTAACATAGGCAGTGGTCAATTATTTCTCTAAATACAATGCAGGTGATATACTCACTATTCAGCTAAATGCAATACAGAGTTATACTCAATTATTCTGCTCGATGCAACACAGGGCTGCACTCAGATATTCAAACTAAATGCAATACAGGGCTTAAAATAAACAGTATTAATGAAGACAAAAGACTGCAATAGTTGTCAGCTTCCTTTTAACTATGGTGCTACTTCAAGAGGCCATGTGTTCGGTAATGATATCACAAAGACACCCTAAACAGAGCCATTCTCGACCAGGGGAACTGCCTTCATACTCTATGCCCACCCAGCCTCATATGGCCAGTTACTGAAATCTTATAGCAGATATACATCATCCTTTGCTAAATACTGCCTCACATACCACACAATGCCATATAATGCTAAGTGCAGCCTCATATACCAAGTAGTGTCATTTTACGGCATGTTAATCCTTTTATTCCTGTTATAGTCTTTATAAGTACTGCTTAAAGTGACTAAGAGTTATGGCCACATGTCATGTGCAGTGTCATTCTCCCCAAGTACTGCCATTTTAAGGCAGGTAATGCTTGCTATGTCAGGTGTAGGCATTTGTAAGGTACAGCCACATGTGCAGAGGCACGTCCATCATATTTCAGTTTTAGCCTTATTTGGCAGGGCAGAGCATTGTGCCACTCGGCCAGCCATTCCCCTCCAGCAATGGCAAATTGAAGGCAAAGCCATTATCTGACCGCAGCACATTGCAAACACCCCAACGAGGAAACACCTCTCTCACTAAAGATTTGGCAGTGCATTTAGCATCTGGATGGGCACAAGAACCTGTGTCAACCCACCAGGAGAAGGGACATCTCACAACGATCAAATATCTACACCCATTGCACCGCTCTTCCATGTCAGCGTAATCAATTTGGAGCTCCCTAAATGGCCCAGTAGGGTGGGGTAATACACCTCGTATTGTTCATTGCTCGCATCATGTGACCAGTACTGTACGTTTGGCATGTACTGCAATTTATCACCAATTTAGTAAGAAATTCCTTGAGATTGTGAACATACCAAACCTCCTGTATTACTGCAGCAAAATGTTGCTTTGACAAATGAGACGGATGATGCAACTGGTGGAAGGTGACCATCAACAGGTTTTGCGGCATAAAAACTTTACCAATGCTTTCTTGTCGCAATAATAAATCAGTGGAGGATTGTGTACACCCTTCTTTCTGCTATAACCTCTTTTCGTCCTATGGAGCTCATCCCTGTAATTCAATAATTTGTGCTATTGGAAGTGAACTGTATGAAGCCGGCAACTGTTCTCGTCTCAAAGCTACGGAAGACTCGGAAATGATAGGCACTGGAAAATGCATGCCCTGTTTGGCCGCCGCATCCGCAGCAGCGCTGCCGAGTGAAACTGAATCTGTGTCATTAGTATCGGCGGTGTATTTAACCACTGCCGACATGGAGGGCTGGGAAAGGGCTTCAATAAATGTATCCAATACTGCTGCCTTTTTAACTAGGGACCCATCAGCCCTTCTGAACCCTCTCCTTTTCAACCTTGTGAGCCTTGAGTGCACTGTTGTGGTGATATAGGCAGAATCAGAAAAAATTGTTAACTGACAACCATGGCAAACTAGAAATGTTTCAATGAGCACTATGAGCTCAGCTGCTTGAGCTGAATAATGCCTGGGCAGCATTTTAATTACCACCATCTCATACTCACCATCCACTAGGTGGACAGCCGCCGCACCTGTATGTCTCATTCCTGTCTCCTGGTCAATCGTTGCTGACCCGTCAATGAAAAGGATTCCCCCCAAGCAGGCTGTCCTTTGCTCTTGTTATGTCCTCCTCCTCCCCCATCAAATGTTATACAGTCATGTCTAACTAGGTCTTCCTCCGTACACAGTTCTATCAGAAACATAGCAGGGTTTACTGTCTTGGACCGCACTAAATGAATGTTTGGGCTGGATAAAATAACCTCATATGAGGATGCTCACTGTGTAGTTAGCATTGATTTGGACCGCTCTAGGACGGCAATCACTGCATGCTTCACATTACAATGTTACGGAATACTACGTGGTGATTGTGGAGCTTTTCTCAATTGCCAATGCAGCAGCGGCAAGCGCCTGCTCACAAGGGAACTGTCCTTACATTACTGAGTCTGGAACTCTGCTGTAATGAGCCAATGACTTATGGCCAATAGTGCTCTTCTGAGTGAGTACTGCCATCATCATTTGACCATCATTTCCCACCCATGGCATAAATGTGTTAACTTGTTCCCTGGCACCTCGCAGTACTAATCACATGGATCAGTATTGGGGCTAGCCCACCCCTGCTCTCTGATTTTCCAGATCACTTGGCCACTCTACAGTCTTATGGATGGGGTCTTGGGCTGCTCAGTTTCTTCAAATGTCTGTTGTCCGGGGATTGGGGGTCTCCAGCCGCAATAACTTGTAGAACTAGACTGCTGAGGGCCTAGAGCCCTCACCCCCTTTTTTTGTGGCATAGCTCTTCAAAGACCAATTCCAGCCCTATATTGGCCTTGCAGGACACATTCCTTCTGGGTTGCTTGTACTACTGATTAGATCCAATAAAGGACTGCCTGTGTGTATGTCCAAAAAATTAACCTTCTGCAAAGCTGCCAGGGCTGCAAACAAAATAACGCCTGCAAACCCTTCTAACCCTTGGAAATGAAAATAAGCATACTAACATAGCTATGACACAAGGCCTCAATTTAAAGATGGCATCTAATTTCTAAAATAGAGCTTCATTACACATGTGATACTAACACTGGAGTCCACTGTACTTCTAAGGCAATCAACTTCTATGAGTGACGCCCTCCATTCTCCTAGCTCCTCTATGGTATCCCCTTCTACTATGGCCATGTCCCAACAATATATATATAATACAATTCCATACTCCCCATGTTTACCGAACCACACTCCTTGTGGTAATTTCAAATTTAAAAATCTCAGCAACACCATGCACAGCAATGGGTTTTCTTTTTCAATTCAGTCTTTAATCCGTCATACACTTTTGGCAAGCACTTAGAAAATGGACACGTTTCACCATCTCACAGGCTTCATCTAATTCAATCTTTTCATTGTGTTTCTTTGCAATATATACAGACATTTCTAGTCCATCATTTGTTTCATCACTATGTGTGTTTCTCATTCACTGCTTTAACCATTAGTGTCAGCCATCTTTTAACATTTTGCACACCTCTATCGACTCATTGCATCGCATCCCCATTTGTTTGTTTTGTGAGTCTCTGTTTGCACAACAATTTGGTATTTGTCATGTCTTCAGCAGTTCCACATTTAGGATTTGTAGTGACAGTATGCACAATATTTTTAGTCATTAATGTCATAGCATTTTTAACCTCTCGTCCTTAATGTTTTCTAGCTCCACTATATACAATGTATTGTTACAGTATTAATAAAATGCATAGTGTTTCATAAGTAAAATCCACACTTTTTTGAGCTACTCATTAATTAATATACATGAAGGGTAAAATCTTTTTTGTCATCTTTTACATTTTATGCCACAATATTAAAGTGTAGAGTGCCTAAATGTGGAAAGTATGCATATTTTTAAACAAATCCATGAAAGTACATATTGCTAATGTGCCTTTAGTGTGCGTGCAAATTTCACAATTTCCATTCAGCATTTAGGTGCATGCTTTTAAAATATGTATGCCTATTTTCACTTCATTAAACCCATTATGTTAATAATTTTCCATGTGTTTCACTTATTTGTCTTATGATAATTCTTCTAATGTATGCTTCTATCCAGTGATTAGAGAGTTTGGGACAAATTCCCTATTTTTTTTAATTATTTGTTTATGGTTCAATTACAAGTGTGGAACCTTTACAAATTAATATACTAAAAACAAAAAATAAAAAATTACATTCACATTACATGTTGTCATCTTACAATAAAAATACATTTTTACTATCCTTAAAATTTTAGACATCTATGTCTCATGATTAAGAAGTTCTTTTTCAATAGACTTGCACAGACTGACCAATTCAAAAACAAGAGGTTTGTGGACACCCTGCATCATCCGTGCCCAAATAAATTGCAGGCAGTCCTCGAAGTCAATGTTAACAAATTTCATCAAGCGATTAGAACGTATAGATTTAAAATGAGGACATTCGAGAATTAGATGTTTCAAGGTTTCTAAGGGCTCATTACATCCAGGAAAGCGACAATTAGTCCGTGGAGCGCCATTACTATTCCAATGCACAGTTCTTTCTCTGGTATGGTACAAATTCATTCTAAACCATATATAGGCTTTCCTGGAACGATTACATGGAAACAGGGTAACATGATCGAATCTCGGTAAGCGAGGTTTAAGAAACATTCGATACTCTCTGTGCGATATCCTTTCAATTGTCAATCGCCAATCTTGTTCAAAGAGTTTTTTTTTTGGCGTAAGCCGGACGCTGATGGACATCTTCAATGGAAATACTCAATGAATTCAATAAGTATTCCATGGTGGATTGATATCGAGCAAAGGATGCCAAATTAGTGCAGTCTATCAATTCATGAAGATCTACGTATAAAGAATTTTTGGAAAGGAAATTAATTTTTTCATGTCTACACAATTGGCGCCATTTCCAGCGTCCGGATAGTGGCACAAGTCCAAGCTCATGTCTGATTATTGCATTGGGAACTGACATTGGTAATTCCATCGCACTTTTGATCATCGAACCCTGAATGCTATCTAGTATATCACTCATGTCACAAAGACAGATGTCAAGGCAGTAGAGGATAACACTTTCTATTTTCAACATCAGAAAGTCCAACATTGGCATAAGTGAAAATGTACAAAATTTTCGATAGATCATTTTTAGCTGAGATGTTAGGGGGCGGATCTTGTTTTTAATTAGTTCCGTCCACACCTTTTTGGAGTTCTGGGCTTGAATATTATATCCTAAATAAATCGCACTAATAACACACGATATTTTAGTTTTCATGATCTCCCATTGATATCCTTTACTGTTTTGTTTAGTACCAAATTTTAGAATCGCAGTTTTTGTAGGGTCCAGAGACAAGTTGTGGGCCACAGCAAATTTTTCAAACAGAGAGAGTTTCTTTTGCAATCCCGCAGGTGTAGGATCGAAAATAACAATATCGTCTGCAAATGCCACCCATTTAAGGTGTAATGAATCAACCTTTACTGCAAATAAATTGTTACATTCCCATTCTTTATCTAAATCTGCAAGTTAAAGATTAAAGAATGTGGCCGTAAGATTGTAACCTTGCTTAAGATCAATAAAGGTTTTAATTGGATCGGTAGTTCGTCCACCCACTGAGATCTTAATCCTATATGAAGTGTTAGTATGAAGTTTGATAAACCAAAAGAGTAAAACAGATGGAATTCCCATAGTTCGCATCTTGTCCCACAGAAAGTTTCGGATAACATTATCAAATGCTGACGTCATGTCTATCATAGCTACATAGACAGATTGAGCATTCCTTCGTCTTGTGCCCTCTACAATGTGAGCCATAATAGCAGCATTCAAGGAAGAACTCATTCCTCTCCTGAAGCCTGTTTGATATCTTGAATACAGGTCATTATCTGCTATGAATTTTTCTAATTCATGTAGGAGAAGAAAAGAGAACAACTTTGCGTCATTGTCAATCAATTAAATAGGTCTGTAATTCTGGGGAAGCGCAGGATTACCCTTTTTAAATATAGGTACGATGTTCGCAGTGGTCCATGAGGATGGAATAGTTCCGGTATTAATAATGGATTCGAATTTAATTTTCAAGAATTCAGCCCAAAATTCCGGGTCAGCTTTGAAAAAAGGCACAGGGGGGAGGCCATCCGGGCCAGCAGATTTAGAAAAGGAAAGTTTTGAAATAGCCCATTTAATGCCTGTCAAAGACCATTCCAAGCGAGCAATCTTGCTATAGCAAAGCTCAAAATCTGGTACAGCTTGAAAGTTGGCTGGCATCTGATATTTGGCTGTAATATAAGCTTCCCATTCTTGATTGGATATGCAATTATGCGTTACCAATATCGAGGACTTGTCACCACTTTTAAGTGCGCACCAAATCACTCTGGTATCATGGGATGCTAATGCTTTTATGAATTTGCAATTTTCCCTATTGTAATTTAGAATACGAGCATGCCTAAGATCTTGCTTATAGGATTTCAATAGTTGGGGACGCTTCTTTTGATAATGTGGCGCTCCCAATTAAGTTATTTTGAGTTGTCTTAAAGCCTTATTTTTTTCCCTTTTTCGAATTTTGTATGTAGCATCAAATGGATGCAGATGTTCTACTTTCGTATATTTTTTACTAAAGTGAGTGAGGGCTTTCTTAAACCGTTCCATAAGGGACTGAGTGATTAATGTCAAATTGATGGTATTCGAATAAATAAGAGCGCGTGCCTCAGGCGAAACATATTCAACAAATTGCAGGCACAGGTTTTGATTCCATCTAATGGATATTGATGGGCGATCGCTCTCTACCAGAGTCAAAGCTGGTTCAATGGTTAAGAGTTTGCATTCCATATTGAACATGCAAGAAATTCGAGCATGATCACTACCTGAGATTTGACAGGTCTGTAAAGATGAAGCAAGCACTGTGCGGTTCCTCGTTGTAAATATAAAATCAATAGTTGAAGTCTTACTTCCACGTGACCAAGTAATTTGTGGTTTACCATCCCCATTTAATATCATGTCCATGTCCCAATCACCAAGGAGCTCTCTAAATTTCGAGCCCCTTCCATTTGATAGTGAAGAGGATTTGACAAAACCATGCCCGCTAGGGTCCCTACAATCACAATTGAAGTCCCGCCAAGAATAATTTCTAATGACAGATGATTATTGGCTATATTTGATAAACAATCATCAAGTTCTTCTAATATTGCATCAATAGCTACTGCAGCTGGATTCCAATATAATGATAATATTAAGATGAGTGGAATAGTCTTCGAGGGAGTTTCTACTAATACACCCAGTACACTTGGAGATTCCCATATCCATCTTGATTTTAGATTGACGGAATTATTAATGGCAATTGCAAAGCCCCCACTCGGGCGACCTTGTTGCGACCTCTTTGCAGGCACGCAATATGCAGTGTAGCCTGGAATAGTAAGAATATTCATCTGCATTGTTTCCTGTAAAATCAAGATGGTTGGTTCATCCCCAGGCAGTAGCAATGAGCGCCATGACATGAGATTAGAAAAACCACATGTATTCCATGTAAGAACTTTAAAAAGAGTTTTATCATGGAGCTATGGCTTTGCATGCTGTTTAGTTGACCCCACAATAGCATTAAACAATGGTTCCAGCCATGGCAAAGCAGTTGATCTTGCTACCTGCGAGAATAATGCTTGCATATCAGGTTCAACATTGGAATTACATGTCTGCATAATCTCATCAGATGCCAGTGTCTTCATAAGCATAGGATCTACATATGCTAGAAAGTCATCTGCGGCGGATTCCAATTCAAAAGTGAAGAGCCTAAGTCTGTGATGTTTTTATCTCTTCACGATTAAACCAGAGAAATGTTAAGATAGTCTCTGAACTAAGATAACAGACAGCCCTATGATTGTTAGTCTGGGCTATTGATACTCTCAGAATATCCTCTGACTGTATCATTCTCAGTTGGGGGATGCGAGCGAAAAGAGCCAAAATAAAGGAACGATTAATACGCTTTCCATCGATGATGGTTGCATCCCCTTCAAAACCAACCAGGTAACTCCTTTCATTCATTTTATTTGGAGGTATCTGACTGTTCTCCCCATTTCGAGAAATTACAACCTGTGGGGCATGTATAGACGAAGCAGGATAAATAGGCTGTTCAATGTTTGATAGGCCCCCACTATGGGCATATCCCTGAGTTTCCCGGGGCCCATTGTCAGTGTTCTCAGCAATATTCCTTACTAGACTGGGGTGCGATATACTTTCCATCTCTTCCACCTCCACTGGTATAAAAGTTCATAACTGCCTCAATGTTTCAACATTGAGTGTACCATCTTGGAGAGCTATGCCCAGAACATTAAGTGGATCACGCAGAATCTTAACAGCGTCCACATTACTTTTTTCAGGCAAGGCTCTGCGTAGGGCAGGGCCATGTATCGAAATGCGATTAGTAGCAAGAATCATTTTAGGATCCTCCTTTTCATTTTGGAAGAGTTGGTAGATTTCTTCACCGCATCCAAGTCTGGCAGGAGTGACTTTTCACTAGCACCAGGAAATGCAACATGGTCAAATTCTTCTTTTGGAGGTGGCGCTTCTACTAGTGCAGTTTTGCCCATACATTAAACATATTTGGAACATTATCGTTGTTACACATTGTTGTTGTCAACGGGAGTTCTAAGCTCCGTGATGCCTGAGAGCAAGCAGCACTATATGATTTTGCCAAGAGCAGATTTATAATCATAGTAGAAGTTCCAACAGAATGTTCATGTAGATACCTTCGTAGTCGTACATCTTCTTCCTAAAATCGGAAAGTAACTGTTTAAATTGGATTTTGGACCTAGATCAATAGTCATAGTTATTTTAATCCCTTTGCTCCCTGCTTCTTTAGTTCTTGATTCAGCATTCACCATAGAGGCGTTCCTTGATGTATCACTAGGTTTGGAGTCTAAGCCTATCCCCTTCGTTATTTCCCTACATGTATTAGAGGGGAACTCAGCCTTTCCAATTCCTAATAGAGGTTTTTCTTTCAGGTTTAGCATCGGTGTAAGTGCTTCCTGTCTTTCCCTAGATAACTGCTGAACATCGATGCCTTCTTCATCAGAAACAACCATCACCTCTTCATGGTCTATAGTACGTACCATAGCTTCTTTGCGCCTTTTCAGGAATCCTTTCGTTGCTCTCGAGTGTGCTCTTTTTATACGACGTGACATAAAAGGCAAATTCTCTTCCATATGAGAGTCGCCCTGAACCTTCTGCTGTTGCTCATTGATTATTTTCACAAGTGTTGAGGGGCTGTCCGGCAAGACCTCCTGTTGAGGCATCGAGGCAAAGTGTGTGGAAATCATCAAATTTACTGCATCAACAGATGCTTTCAGTTCATTGATTTCCTGAGAACAGTTACAGCTTCGACAAACAGGAATTGTAGTTGGATGCAAAAGAGACATATCTCCTTTAGCTATTACATTGTTAGATTGATTTTGTTTTTGTGACTGCTCCAGAAGCACGGGCAGTGCCTGGCTATTAATAGCTCTTATTGTATCGGCAGCAATAATAAACCCTTCAATCTTGTCCATTTGAGAACATAGGTGTTGGAGTGTCATTTTAACATTTTTTAACTCCAGATGAGTCAAATCGTGTCCTTTATCCAGTAGATCAAGTATTTTAATGATCACTGGGAAGGTGCACGGAGATTGAGTATCTTTCTCCATATGTCACGAATTTACTTCTGATAGATCTGATTGGGTAGGTCTAATAAGTACATCAGTTGGTTCGGGTGAGTAAGATAGGCGAGGTGGTACCGTTTCATGGTTAATATCTCGGTGTCCGTCTATATCGTATTAATTGGTAAGGCTTAAATCGCCTATCATACATGAAGTTGTCGCATGCTGTTTTTTGAATGGATTACAGAGAAGCAGTGTTAGCGTGCTTATAGCTCGAGATATTCGTTCGTCAAGAGCCACCATATTTTCCATAGTGCAATCATGAAGTTCATTAGAGGATTGATTAGTCAACATAGATGGTAAGCAAGTCTCATGCCCCAACTCTGAATGCTGTCTTATTGGACTATGCATCGTCTTATGGCTAGAAAAGAGTGCGGGGGAGATGGTGGAAAGAGGTCTCATTTCAGTAGCGTGTATCATCACAGCGTGGGGTGCTGAGTTCGACTGATAATTAGGTTCCCCCATAATACTTGAAGTTACTACTTCCAACGTAGTAGGTTCAATATAAGATGTTCGACCTTTGCAAACCATCGCATCGATGGCAGTGGATGTCAGGGTGGGTGTATTGGAAAGCAAGGCTAACTCAGTACATTTACTACGCAGTCCCCCAGCCATATCTCTAATAGGCTACTGTGATTTTCTCTATATGCCACACCCTCTATAGTTTTTTGGCGTCAATGAAAGGGTGTATGAGAGATCAGTGTTTTAATTGAGATATCTAACACAGTTTGCTCAAGGTCTCAAACGCAGACTATTTATGCTTTCCACAAAACATTACAACTTTGCAACCCCAGCCCCCTGCTCACCGCGCACCGCACAGCAAACAGCCAACAGTACTTCCGTACTTCCACAAGTGCGCGCGCATGGTGCGCAGGGGGCTGAGTATTTAACTCCTCACAGAGGCGGGATGCAGTCGTCACGTGAGCGCGAGCTCAAGTCTCTAAGATAGAAACAAAGGGCGGACTTTAGTGGACGCGCTGATAAGGAAGTGTCGCAGGCAAACAACTTACACAACTTACACGACTTGCACAATGCACCCGCTGGCCAACATTAAAGGGTGCCGATATTAGCACAACAAAGTTCTAAGCATTCTTAGGCATTTACTTTTCTTAAAGGTCCAGTGCACTTCTCTCCCAAAACAGTGCAGCCTTAAAACCCGTCCTCCGGTTCCAATTTCAATCGAAAATAGCAGAGTCCTTCAACAGCCAACAGTACTTCTGTACTTCCACAAGTGCGCGCGCAGGGTGCGCAGAGGGCTGAGTATTTAACTCCTCACAGAGGCGGGATGCAGTCGTCACGTGAGCATGAGCTCGAGTCTTTTTCTTAAAGGCCCAGTGCACTTCTCTCCAAAAACAGTGCAGCCTTAAAAACCGTCCTCCGGTTCCAATTTCAATCGAAAATAGCAGAGTCCTTCAACAGCCAACAGTACTTCCGTACTTCCACAGGTGCGCACCTATCTTTTGCATATTCATATTCTCATGTTTCATTTATATATACTTTGTGAATCTTTAAGAAGAAGATCTAATAAAGTGCATAGTGCCTATCTGATTTTCATAAGAATTGATGAGAAATTTGTTCATTTACTGTACATGCTTTCTCTTATCATTTACACATTTTTTTGTCTAGGAAATGGATCTGTGTGTTTTCTGTATCATCTGCAGCTTTATGGGCATTATGCAATGATTAACCCCTAGTGCTAAATATTCTTATTTAAAATACATATTAAACAATTACAATTTTTATAAATTAAAAGGATTTTCTAGTTTTTCTTTAAAAAGTCATCACATTTGTAGAGTTTTCGCTGAGGTATTTATCATTTCCCTGCTTCCTGCCCCATGTATGGGCCTATCCATTGCCAATAAATATAAATAGTTCTTCATCCAAATTATGCCCAGTCAGCACTTTGGTATTCATGTTCACAATACATCTCCCACTCTTGGATGTTGCAGTATCTGGTAGATGATAAAGCATTGTTTCTACACAGCTTTCGTGCACTCCATCACAATGTTTTGCAAGAGGGTATGAGAAATCTTTGTTTTTAATCGCTTGCAGATGTTATAATATTCTCAGTTTGGCCATGCGTTTTGGACTCCCTGTGTACCATTTGTTACATCCACAGGCAATAACATAAATTAGTACGCGGCGAGAGTCAACCAGAATGTAAAAACACTTTCTGATTGGCTCTTGCCGGGTCGTTACTCGGCTGCGAATCCCTCAGCCGGGCTTCCACAGCCATTGTTCCCGGCGGGGGGGGGGGGTCGTGGCAGCCCCTCAGCTAATGATGAGGCTCAAAGCGAGGCTATCCCCGATCCGAGCCTCCACGCGGCTGAGAAGCTGCCATAACCCCCCACCGGGGACTTAGGTATGTTTTTTTTCTTTTTTTCCTTTCCTCGCCTCCACCCTCCCTTCCCTCCCAACCCCACTTACCTTCTGATTTCTCTTTTTTCAGGAGCGAACGTGCTGGGAACACTTCTGTTTCCAGCGCGTCTGCTCCTGAAGGCCACCACGGAAAGGGAAAATGGACTCCAATTTCCCTTTCCTGGTGGCCATTTTCTTTATCATTTTAAAAAAAAAAATTCGGTCCCGAAACGCTTATTTAGCACTCATCTCAAAATTAGTGATGTCACTTTCTATGATGTAATCTAATTAGGCCCAAAGATCATGTGACATCTCTGGCTATGATATCATCGAGGCCAAAGGTTGTGTGATGTCACTTCCTGTGGTGTCATCTGGTGTGTGTTGTCACATACACTACCGCTGCCATTTTGGTGGATTAACGTCCCTGGTGTGTGCCAGATGTAAGCCTCATCCTCAATGATCAGTGGGTTTGTAAATTCTAAGTTAAGGAGCAATGGTCATCTAGGAAGGTGATATTTGGCATATGGTGGAATCACAGTGCTTAGCTTGCCAGTTCTCGAAGTGGGCGTATCTACCAATTCAGATTAATGGTGGTATTCTACGTTCCGAGCAAGTTCCCATTGGCTAGCAACCCCTTGTTTGAATCCGCAACCAAGGTTTTTAGAACCTAATGTATACTGTATGCTCATAAAAATAATATGTAAATAACAGTGCTTCTCTGTAATGATGCACTGGCTTTATATCTCGTTAAACGGCTAAACTAGCAAAAAAAAGTGCTATTGTGCAGATATTTTTCTTTTTGCTGTATCCTCATGCTATCGGGGTGTTAGGGCTCATCTTGAAGGCGAGGATAAACGCCTTGCAGAGGAGCCACTCCTATCTGTTGGAGATACAACACAAGTGCAAAGAATCCTTGGTAGTTGCTGTGGGGCAGGGGCAAAAAGGTATCCCATAAAACTGCTTCTGCGAGGCAGCATTAGAGTGCATGTGATGGGGTCGAAAAGACATAGTTTTTAAAAAGACTTTGGCACAGTTACTGTTTTGTATTTATTTATGTATGTATTTATTTGTTTATTTATTTATTTATTTATTAGTGCATGTGGCTAAACACAACAACCGCCCCTCAATTTACAACGTGGCAGTCACATATATGAAAGCCAATGGGCCCTTTTCCATTTCGGAGATTCTTGCCCAGCAGCAAATACGTCTGATCTGCCTATTATAAATGAAGAACTACAAGTTCTAGAATGCAAAGAGAAATTCTGGTAAATTATTTCCCCAAAAATAACTTGGGTGTACTGAAAAAGCAAACAGCATTCTTGATATCGTTCACATGATACACTATGGAATGATGGTGGGTTGTCAAAGGCTACTGTACTGTACATTAGGCACTTTAGTTTCAAGATCTCTATAGATCTATTTCTGTTGTTTAACAAATTATGATTGTTAATAATGGGCGGAGGAAAATTAATATATTAATGTTTGGGAATCATTGGTGTCTTAACCTCCAGTTTAGGCGCGCTCTGGCGTTGATGCGTGCCTGAGCACATATGCCCCTACTTTCAGTCCAAGATGCCTGCATGCACTGCGGACAGAGCATGCGCTTGCAGGCACGATAAACCCTGTTAAACGGTAGACAGGGCCTCATACGGCTGTATCAGTTGAAAGTAGGGAAGAATTTGGAAGCAAAATTAGGACGACATGTGTTAAAGAAAAACCCATTTTGGTTTAGAAAATGAGCAATATTTATTTTATTTAATGAAAATTACAGGAAAAACAATCAACTTTTGGCACAAAAAACATTTTCACATTGATTTACATAGCGGACGGCAAGTGTTGTTAACAATGGGTGATAGGATGTGGCTAGAAGACCAGATGACACAGGGGAGGTAGAAACATGACCAGGGACGAGGACAGTAGAGCATGATATAGGAACAGAATAGTGGAGGAAGTGTTACATTTTAGGATGAGGGTAAGTGCTGTGGGGCCGCCCTAGAAAGGTAGACGAGACGAGAACAGGGAGATGTGGTGGTGCAGACAGCTATACAAGTGGTTCTTCAGAAAGGAGGAGCACTAGGAGGTTGCATTTAAATAGATATGAGTGAGGGTGGTGCAGAGAGGAAGAGCATTCCAGAGTATGGGCGCTAGGAGAGGAAGAGAGCAGAAAGAGATGGAGCGTAAGGGGTATGGCAAGGAAGTGAGCCGAGGATGAACTCGTATGTATTCTTTGGTGCCTGCTGAGTCCTGATCTGCTCTGTATTCTCCTGTATTCTATTATGAACATATGGAATCTGGCACCATACAGAGTTACGTGCAGCTGGAATGCTTAAACAGCAGAATCTGATCCGATTCATGTGCTTTGCACCATATGATAATATGCTGTCAGGAGCAGAGCAACTGGGATGACCTCGTCCACCCACTGAATAGTGATAGTCAGTAGGGTTTTCAGAATAACCAAAAAATATGCATACAATCTCCATTGAGATGTGTTCTATGTGCATGTTTCCTAAACGATTCGTTGTGGATATCTAGACATTCATACTTGATTGGTCAACTGGCTGGCCAATAAGGGCAGCCCTTTTCATCACAACACTCTGGTCCTCATTACAAGTTTTGCGGTGCAGGAAAAGTAGAGGTAAAAGTGCTGGTAACTCTGTGTCCCACACTTTTACTGCACTGCAAAACTACAAGTTTGATGGTAGGGGTCACTGATTTACCTCCAGCTAAGACCTGGAAGTAAATCAGGCCCCCACCGGCAAAATAACTGTTGGTATTACCATCACTGGTAATACTGTTAATACCAGCAACCACTCTATGGAGTCCTTTGGGAATCCATGGAATGGTGATTTACTGCGCTTTCTACCACCTGTTATATCCCAGATATTCCAGGATATCAGGTGGCAGAACAGGTAGGTCAGTTTGCTGGTATCCCGCCGGAATTACTGGTGTGATACCGTCAAACTTATAATGAGGTCTATTGTCTGTAATTCATGTCAGAGGGCCTCATTACAAGCTTGCCAGTCTGGAAACAAGGGTGCCAGTAAGCCCACCAGCACCCTTGTTTCCGAACCGGCAAACTACTAGATCTGTCGCAGTGACCACAGTAGGCAGACCCTTCACGGTGCTGGCGCTTCCGAGTCCCACTCCCATAAAGACCTATGGAAATCTTTGGGAATGGGGACTTACATTTTACCGACGCCTGACTTCCCTGGCCACCGGACGTGTAAGTGAGGAGCTGGTAACATTTTACAAGTCTGGCAGCAACCCGCCGGTAGCACCGGCACGGTTACTGCAGGACTCGTAAGGAGGCCCAATGTCCGAGGAGCAGACATTAAAACCCATTACATACAGCCCTAATGTGCTACCCTGTTTTGAGTCCATATGATAAACAGGTTATGGTGGACAATGGTATAATGAAATAATTTCATACCTTAGCCCATGTATACTTAAGGACCTCCACCAGGTGATATGACTGATTATCACCTGCCATTTTTCTATGGCCCTGGACCCGTGCAAGACACAACCATCTGAATCAGTGACTTGAAAACTACAATGAAGAGCTAGAGACACTTACAAACTTAATTTGTAAAACATAGCTTAATTAATTACTTCAGGTCTGCTTTACTAACCTTGCTTAGTTTTTTCACAGCTGTATGATAGACACACTGTTTAAAAGCACACATTAGACAAAGCAGCATCCCAGAGTGTTATGTCTTTAGTGAGCAGGGGTGGACAGGGAACTAAAAGAGGCCCTGGAAATAATTTTCAAAGCGGCCCCATATTACACATTTTCCGCAGGCCCTACCCTTGAAATAATATATACGGAGACCACACTCAACATAGGGAGTTCCTTCCCCCACTTAAGAGAGCCCACAATATACCCCTAGTTTAGGATCTAAATACTCCCCCTACTTATGATTCATATAGAGCCCTGTGGATCCATCCCGCTGTGCCAACAACGAGCCAAGGACCAGGCCAGTGTACCGAAAGAATGTATATTTATTTAAAACTAGCTGATATACGCGGCAATGCCCGGGTTATTATTACGTGACAACAACATGGAGATTCATTAGAAGCATGATGGGTGACATGATCGGGATGGTGCCAACAGCTATGGCCCTAAAGTTCAAAATTACTGAAGTACATGTTCTTTCTAAGGCTTGTTCAGAAACAGCATTTTTTGTTTCCCTTCCCGGTGAACATGGTTTACGACTTTGTCGGCAGGCCACAAACCCACAAACAAATGTTGACTTTCACTGAAATCCTCGGAAAGGGGTGGGGTGTTCAAATGTCATATAGCTAGTAATGTACAGAGGCTCCTAGCAGGTAACTATGCAAAATTTGGTGCACATTGGAGAAACAGAGTGGAATTGTATAAGGAACAACGTTTCACCAAGCCACAAATCCACAAACAAGTTTTGACTAATGCTCAACTCCAGGGAATAAGTAAGGGTGTCCAAATGTCACAAAGCCAGTAATCTCTGGAGGGTCCTAAGAGGTGACTGTGCACAATTTGGTGCAGATTGGTGACACAGTGTGGAATTGTATAGGGAACATGCGCAAAGCCACAAACCCACAAACCTACATCCAAATGTTTACTGTTGCTAAAATCTGGGGAAAGGAGTGGGGTGTCCAGATGTAATGTAGCCAGTAATGTCCAGAGGGTCCTAACAGGTGACTGTGCAAATGTTGGTGGAGATTGCTGAAACCGTGTGGAATTTTATAGGGAACATGCACAAAGCCACAAACCCACACCCAAAAGTGCACTTTTGCTGAAATCTGAGGAATGTGGTGTCGTTTCCAGATGTCATGTTGCCAGTAATGTCTGGCGGTCCTAACAGGTGACTGTGAAAAATGTGGTGCAGATTAGTGAAACGGTGTGGAATTGTATAGGGGAACATACGTGAAGGCACAAACCCACAAATCCACACATGTTCACTTTTATATATATAGATATAGGTTTAATAAATCATGCACTAAACGGTTACACATGCCACCTTATCTGTACATCAAACAAAACCTCAACACATAAACGTTCTCCTTTTTGGTACTGGTAAATGAAACAAAGGCTACCTAAACAGTTCAAAATTCCTATCCCACAAACCCCTTTGTTATGAGAATGGCCCTCATTACGACCCAGGCGGTAAGGGTTTTACGCCGGCGTAAACTTCGCCGACCCTTACCGCCTGAGTACGAGTTCCCGTAGCGCCATGGCGGATTTAACACCTGCTTTTAGCAGGTGTTAAAATCCATGGCGCTAAGGGACCTTGTTGTTAATTACGCCACCGTAATTTACGGTGGCGTAATTAACGCCTTCCCCACTCCCATTATGCCCTATGGGGCAAAAATGGGAATGGGGAAGGGTAAATGGGGATTGGGGACTTACCGCCCCGCCAAGGTCGGAATGGGGCGGTAAGTCCGCCAACCACCATGGCGGAGTTGGCAACTTAGCGCCATGGACCATGGTGCTAATAGCACCATGGTTCTCCGCCAAGGTCGTAATGAGGGCCAATGAAATAAAAATAACACAGCACTTTACTAGAACATAGGCCTCAGCATTTCTTGATAAGGGTTTAGTTTTAAAACACAGGCGCAATTTCATTTTGAAAATATTTACCCCTTACAGGCACAATGCTTGATAAATGTGGTTTCTCTGCACGCTCGCAAATGCTTGCCGTTTGGAAACCTTGATTTTTAAAGATACGTGTGGCAAATAGCACTCGGTTCCCTTGTCATCCAAAAGCAGTACAAACTCTTTCTGCTCTCAGAGTCGCTTACTCACTCTCAGAAGAGAGTGAATATCGTTCAATCGAAATTGCACTAGTTTAATTTTGCAAAGCACTTCTCCTCCCAGCACTGAAAACCCAGGCATCAATTACAGACAGCACCCCTCAGTTCAAATTTCAGGTCCAGGGAGTGGGACAGATTAGAAATGTTTTTTTTGGGCCATGGGGAACCCCTTTCTTAAATACGATGTTTAAACAATGGTTACAATTCAAATTTTTGTTTTGGAATAAGGATCCCTTTTGTTTAAAAGCAAGATTTGGGATATCAGGTGGCAATTTCGTTTTAGTGGCAAGGATGTTTTTGTTTTAAAGGCGAGGTTTGGGAATGGTGACAATTACACATTTCTTATTTGTGGTCAGGACCTTTTTGTTTTAAAGGCAAGGTTTGGGAATGGAATCTTTTTTTTGTGGCCAGGACACACAAATTACTTTATGGGACTATAACTGTATTACTGCTAGAAAAATGTTCAGTAGTTTCAAACTCTTCCAAGCTGTCCTCCTGTGTCAATCTATTTGGAAAATAATAAAAATAATAATCCATAAAATATGCTAAGAGTCTACACCGTTTACCACACCCACTATTAAGGGAAAGATTGAGGCAGGCAGCTCCCCCCACGCATTTAATTTCAAATGGATCAATTGTACTTACATTGGACCTCTGTTTTGGGGTGTTCAGGAAGGAAAGCCAGGCTTTTCTGTCACAGGTTCTGGTCACTTCAGTCAGCTGTTAGGCTCCCCGGTTTCTCTCTCCCCGGCAAGGTTTAGGGCCTCTCATTGCTAAAGCCTCTCCACCCAAGGTGGTTTTAGGCATCTGTCTCAGGATATTCCCAGGGGAAGTTCTCCTTCAAGATGTTTGGCAGCTCCCCTGCCAAAATGTTTTTAGGCAAGATCTCCCCAGTTCTGTCCCGTCTTCCCTTCTGCAAGAGTGTTTTTACTCTGTAAGCCACAACCTGAAATACTGAGATCAGGAGGTACCTTTTTAGTTCTGAATTTTGTATTGGATATTTATTTTCTTCTCCTCCCCAATGTCCAATCACCAAACTTGTCATTTAAACTTTTCAGATTTCCTACCCAAAAAGTCCCAGCATGGCAACTATTTTAAATTTCCATTTACCTGCAACAATATATATATTTCTAAACTCAGGAAATCATGGTGATCCATATGTTATGACTCCCATGTTCACACTATGTTGCATGTGCAATTTGTGGTTTTTCCTCAATTACATGATAATGATACCAGTGATTATCATCAGACTTTAACACTTTACCACCAGTTATGTGATACACTTAGTTTCAAGGGTTTTTATACACTGATTCAAGTCTCTGCTTTTTCCCACTTTCTGGGAAGCTGCAATCACTTTTTAGTTTTAAAATTCAGATTTGTATGCGAATTTCCCCCACAGAACTGCCTTGAAATAATCTTTAATATGGCACTATGATGGCCTGATGGCCTTTCTAGCCCTTAAAATGATAGAAAGAAATGACTAAAATGGGGTTCTATGGGCAATACAATGGCAACAATAGAGATACATATTCTCTCATTAATTCCACAGCTAGTTTCAGTTCACATTAGCTCTGTTGAGTTTCATTTCCCTGAAATCACATGGTACAGAGTCTGTTGGGCTGCAATGTTGACATAGTCTGCAATTAACCCATTA
This sequence comes from Ambystoma mexicanum, assembly GCF_040938575.1. Taxonomy (NCBI): domain Eukaryota; kingdom Metazoa; phylum Chordata; class Amphibia; order Caudata; family Ambystomatidae; genus Ambystoma; species Ambystoma mexicanum. Next base: position 1,202,625,981 of record NC_090934.1, on the reverse strand, counting down.
GCTCTTCTCGGTCCAGTGCTAATGGTCATTTTTATTGCTCCTGCCAGAGACCAAGCCACATCAAATCCTTTGATTCATACTGAAGGGTTCTGCATAGCAACAGGTCCAGGAATCAAAACTCAAAACCATCCATTTCCTGGGCCCACAAAAGCCTTTCTCATTTCCCCTGAATAAAATAGCCGGTTCACTCTGTGACATGTATTTTGCACGAGAAGCCTATTATTCATTTGAATACTTTGTGTCTCGCTGTCACACACCAAGTATTTTCCCTGATAGTTTTATTTCAGCATGGGAAGATTTTTCTTCATGTCGTGATTTAACTGAAAACGCACATGTAAGGCCCTTTACATGGAGTCAGTTTCTGGGCTGGTGAATGCCACATTTCCCATGGAGAATGAGCCTTTCATTTTTCTGTAGCAAATACAAGTTATGTCTCTCAGCGAACACAGTGATGTGCCTTTTCCATGTTAAAATGTTCCTTGAGTCGACTGCAGAAATACCTGAATTTAGATTTGCTAAGCACATTTAACAGTAATTATGTTTTATGGCAGGCTTTTCATTGACCAGTGGGTCTAGCCTGATCTTTCAGTTATATCTGTTGGGTCTGTGATTAAACACCACACGTCTCCCCAGCTCTTTTCCCGGGTGAGTTGTGGGAAAGAACAGGGGAACGTGGGGTTTTCCTCCAAAGTCTTTTTTTGTTGGAGTAAGTCGAGCTCATTTTCTTTCGTTAGGGAGCAGGCACTCTGGCCGCCACTTATATCTTATTAGTTGAGGGGTGTGGAATGGAACACCCTTCCTTTGCCTTCGCGTGTCCCTGAGGACCTCGCCGGACTCATCTCCTGCCCCCAAGCTGTAAGTGAAGGAAGTTAGTTATTTAAAACTATGAAGAAAAGAGAGGTTCAGTACTTTTTACACAACATATTTCCCCAGAAGATCGGACATAGCATTAAAAAAAACATTACATAGAAAGAGATTTAAGTTTTCCAAACGTGGACATCACACATTTTTTTCTTAACATTTCCAAAGAAGATTAAATAAACTGTTCACCTGTTATGAGTCTCCATCCAGGGTTTTCATCATTTTCCTTCATTCCTCAGATGTTCCTCAGCCCGACCTTCAATGGGCTCCTCAATCAGTTGTAAAACTTGACTGGCATGACAGCTTTTCCACAGATATGTGGACACATTTTTCTTACCTCTGTTCTCATTTTGGAATGCAGATCTTTTAGGCAATATGTGATATTTACCTAAAATTTCAAAGGTACCACACCAAGATGGAAGAAATTCACGCTCCTTGGTCTGATTCCTTTGAAATGTCTACAGGTAAACATTGTCACTTACCTCATACTCCTTCTTTGTGGTCTTTAGAACATAATATGATTACATCCCTTCAGCTGACCTTTCTAAATTGCACTGACCATATGCAAAAGTGTGCTGGAGGTGCTTCCATAAATGTTCAATGTACTCATGAGTGGTGGACGCATTGATCAGTGCCTGCTCCTGAGTGCCATAGACATCATTTTTCATCTATTCATAGGCTCAAATGGAAACATTTTAGTTGTAGAAGATAGTTTAGACTTAATGGCCATGGTAAGCGGTAATCAAATTTCCTAAATGAGTCCAGAGTCTGCCACAAACTTCTTTAAGATCCTCACAATTGTCTTGCTGTATCTCTCTACCCCTCCCACTCAAGACTGTGTGATAGGCAATGTGGAGTTTTCTTTTTACCCCTAGGATCTCCCACATCTTTGCCATCACCTTACTGGTAAAATAATGTCCTCGATCCGACTCAATCCTTTGCGGGAGGCCAAAAAGAGAGAAGATATGATTGATCATTAGTGCAGTAGCTGTTTCTATTTTACCATTCGGGGCTGGAAGACATTCTACCCACTTTGTGAACAAGCATGTTACAGTCAACACGTACTTGTTTCCTCTAGAGGAGCAAATCACTGGCCCGATGACATTGAGTTGCAAATCTGACCAGGCAGGGTCATTCCCCTTTTGTTGTAGAGGAGCTATGTGAGTGAGTGAACTGGGTTCAAATAGGGCTCACAAAAGACTCCCCTTCAGGTAAATGTCAGGTCTTGGCGCATTTGTAGCCAGTAAGTAATCTTGTGCAAGATTTCCAATGTCGTCTGAAACCCCCTATGGCTGGCTGTGGCCGTGTCATGGGTGTGGTTCAACATCAGGCTTCGGATTGAGGTAGGTACCACCCACTGGTTGCATCCAGATAGGGCTCTCCATACCAACAAACCATCTTGGAGCTGGAACATCTTGGAAAACCTCATGAACACCCGGAGATCCTCTTTACCGGCATAATCAGATTCTGCTAGAGGAAAACTCACAGGGTCTTCAATGTGCCTGTAGAATTTCCCAATAATCAGGGCCTTTTTTTGTGCAGTGATCAAATCTGCATCTGGGGTATCTTTACTCCACTGGCAGCCGAGAGTTCACTGGTGGCATGTGCTTGTGACCTGGTGACATCAGTGACATGGATTTTACCCAGCAGGGATTTTGTTTCTATGAAATCCCCCAGCAGAGATTGCCAGCTGGTCAGCCAGGTCATTCTCAGTCTTATCTGTCTCCTCTATTTTGGAATGACCTCTTATTTCTTTACTTTAGATGGTCATCTCATTAGAGGTCACCAAATTATCAATTGACTGGATCAATTTTACATCCTTTAATTGTTTGTAGTTGGCACAAAGCATGCCTCGATTCTTCCAGTTAATCAGGTGCTCCACAAACCCATTTCAGACATAATCAGTCAGTGATTATGACCAGTTATTTGAGTTGGTGGTGCACTGCAGTGAAGATGGCTTGATAAATGGCCATCAACTCTGTCACCTGACTACTTTTAGGTCCGATTTTGTAACCAGCAGAGAGCTCCAGGGTATCATTCATCCAGGCGTTCCTAATGCCAGCTACTAGTTCTTTTTCCCCATTGTTATCAATATGGTAGGAGCACCCATCCACATAAACTGTGGGTATCCCCTGGCACGTGTCGTCTTCATAGACTTTAAGGGGAAGTTAAGTATGCCTCCATGTTGTTGGTCATTAAACTTTCATCCTCAAGACAGTTTTCTTGAGCACAATGATGCAAGTCCGCCAATCCTTGCACTAGAGGACTTTTTGTTTTTGCCATACCTGACCTCACAGGAAAGCCTTGCATGCACAGAATCCAGGAAGTAATTCTGGAATTACTAACATTCCCCACCCGGATTCTGCCACTTTGTAAATATTTCAAGAGTCGGTGAGGAGTCTCAATGATGATATGCTCTCCCTGGATGAATGGGTGTTAATTTTCCCAATTCCAACACCGTGCCAGGTGTGCCTTTTCACAGTCATTGAATTTTTCCTCTGCAGAGGACAAAGTTTTGCTAGCGTACGAGATTACTTTGTTTACATTTTTGTGCTTTTGGTACAGCACTGCTATTAGGCAGTTATCTGAGAACCCGTTTCCAAGAAGAACTCCTTGTTCTTTATGGGGTAAGCCAAATGAGGAGCCTGGGAAAGGCTTCTTTTCAGTTCTTTAACTGCCTCGGATTGATCCGGACCCCACTCCCACTTGACTCTGGCCTTTAATGAATGGACCAACAGTCAAGTGACCTCTGTGTAGTCTTCAAAGACCTTTCAACTATAATTAGTGAGTCCAAGAAGGCTTCTAAATTCTCACAGAGTAGTAGGGTTGTTTAATTTCAGTAAGGATTCCACCTTCTTCACCTGGGGATTAAGGCCCCCAGTGGTGATCTCGTGCCCTATGAAGATCATCTGGATCTTACACCACTGTGCCTTTTGAAAGGACAGTTTTGCTCTGGCTTTTTGCAAATGGGTTAGAACATAGCAGCTGTCTGCTATATGTTCCTCCACAGTTGAGCTCTTGATCAGAACATCATCTACATAGGCCAGGCTTCCTCTTCTCCCCAAAACGGGCCTAGACTTATGCAGAAAAATGTTGAACTCATTGCCAGAGTTTATGTATCCTAAGGGAGTCATGTGTCTTGCTGCCCCTGAAGATAAAGGCCAGCGTGTATTGGTCTTCCCTACTCACAGGTGCTGTCCAGTAGCCGTTGGTCAAATCGATGGCGGTGTACACCTTTGACCATTGGATCTGTGCCAGCCATTGATCAATTTAGGGAGTGGCCATCTTGACATGTGGACCCATTTGTTCAACTCCCTCAGGTCTGTGAATAGTCTCCATTTGCCATTGGGTTTTAGTTTCCCCAGTACTGGGTTGTTAAAGGGACTGTGGATCAGATTAATTATCCCACGGGATTCCAAGTTTATAGTAATCTTTGTGAGTGATTAACATGGACGCAAGTGGAAACTGGTATTGTTTAACAAATAATGGAGTCATCTCGGGGTCCATGGGTATGGTGGTTGAATGAATAGATGTGCGTACACAATCATGTGCGTCCACTAAATAGATATCCTGTAATTCCAGGAAGACCTGTTTCAGCTTTTGTCTTTGGTCCTCAGTCTCACGGGCATCAGCAAGATTGATCAGTTCTGCAGAGAAGGAGTTAAGTACCGCCACCTCAATCACCTCGCCATCTTGCCTATATGTTGGGAACCAGAGAGTGAGACACGTGCAGTACCAGTGAAAAAATACTGATACAGAGGAGAATCCTGGAGGCAAAGTTCCCATTGAGAAAACCATACCTGCGTATGAGATAGTATGATTGCCGTTTGGATGAAATTTCCAAAACAAGCAGGACCAATGAATGACAAAGATGAATGGTGGCGTCATGCAGAGCTGAGCTGGCATACATGGAAGAGATGCAGAGACTAAAGAATGCAGATATTCTATAAGGCATCTAGAAAGTATCAAAGATAAGTGACATCTTGGGATCAAGATGAAGAAACTTATGCTATAGAATGGATGAAGATGTCAAGTCAGTTTACACGTGTGCAGATGCAAAGAAACACAAGCAGATGAAGTATTTTTAAGGCTAGCTAGGTAGTGAATAGATTGCGGCAAGTGCCAACATATACATATATATACAGAAGCAAATAAAGAATGGATGTTTCCACTACGTGTTATAGCAGAGCTGGGCTAAAGAAGGAAAGCCTCATTTCCAGTGTGTCGCAGTTTGAAAACAAGTGAATTACAAAGTGAATCTCAGAAAGGCGATACTGGATGAGCCAAGAAGCCAAGGTCTTATCAGGCTGGAGCGAGCAGATATTGGATACAAATCGGGTGAAAGAACAAAGCTCCTGTTCAGAAGGCATGAACAAAACAAGGAAGACGATAGCGGTCTATTAGAAAATAGTATTTTTAATACAAAAGAGGCTCGATTTTGTGGTCATCAGTCACGTGGAGGGATGAAGTTGGACGAACATGATGGTCACACCGGCTAATGAGGGCAGAGCGTGTCTTCACTGCCCTCAATTATCCAGAGCAAAGAACTCTCTCAAGGACAAGTTCAAAGCCCTAATTGACATCAGACCACTGAGGTGATGATGGATAAATATGTTAATAGGTGGGATGCTATGGTCAAAGACTAGCTGACCAGCACCTGGAAGCCCAGTCTGCGTGCTGCTAACATAGGTGGAAAGTACTTATGGAGGTTACAGTGCCAACCAATGGTAGAGGCCCACATGATTAAGGGTCCTACAGTTTACGTAGCCAATGGGACGTCATGTATTTAGTGATGTTCATGGTGACCTGTTTTAGGGGAGGGCTTGATTACCCCACCTGATGTTAAGAAACCTATCACATTTCTTCACTGCCTTAGACGAGTATGGATCGTATACTTGGATATTCCCTTAGACCCTATCACACTTGCCATTAGGTTTATGTAGTTTGCCACATAGGATGATGTTAGTAATACGTAGGTTGACGTCACCTATGACGATTTTTTTGCTATACAAGAAAGCTTTTTTTTAAGATGCATTGAGAGTTCTTACGCTGAGACGTCCATTTATGTCTGTTGTACTCCCTGTTTTAGATAATTGATATTAAAACAGTTTTCCTTTTGCCAGCTACCTGAGTCGTTTTGATTATTGATGTTTGAGTAACTTCTGCATCCCCATCCATCTCAAGCGTATTGCTACCTCATCTTAAAGGGCTGGAAGACTTACAGCTTGAAACCTGGAAATACCTTGGCCGTGGCAATTTCAGCAGTATGCTCCAGTTGGGTGAAGAGATCTTTTTATGGTGTTTACCTGTACAAGAGGTTACAGGGATTCGGGTAGTTGTCCTTGACTCTGAGCACTACCTCATCCCTCCTGATGTCACAGTTGACCTCTTCTAACATAAAGGGCAGGACGAGTACATCAAGAAATTCCCCCGTGCCTGGTAAAAAATCTTTTCTGGATGAATACCATCGCTGATGTCGAAACAGTCATTTGGGATTGGCCCAATGATTTAATTACCTAAATCAATAGAATAATGTTGGCCATCAACCGCCATTCCAATAAAGGTGTCTGATACTTTTAGGGTCACTGTTATCCACCAATATTCTAATAGTGGTGTGTTCTAGATCCACTAGAGGTGACAGATTTAAAAACAAACCTTGATGTTGGAGATGGGAATTTAAATATATAGAGGTGTCCTGATGTTTGAGGTTCTGTCCTCGCTTTATTTGGAGGGAAATAGTGAATTATTGCACCTGTCCTGGGATAGCAACTTCTCGTACTTGAACTTCTACCGCATAAGGCAGCAATTGAGCTGACCGGAATGCTTCTTCAGTGTTGTCAAGGCCCATGGGGTTACTACCAGTCATGATCAGGCTTTATTACTAAATAGGTCCAAATTGATTGCGAATCGGTTGAAAATGTCACTGCCTAAATAAAAGGCAGAAGGGATCTTTCTCATGACCCAACAATTATGTTCTATGCTTTTGTTTGCGATGCACATTTTTTGCATACACTTGCTAGGCAGGAGATGTTTGGAATTTGATGTTTCCAGACCGACTTCCCACTTATCAATCAATTAAATGTGGGAATGGTTTGATCTTTTGGGAGTTTCCTGAATAATCTGCTGATGAAACTTCTTCCATTATTCAGGCATAGTCTAGGGAGCACAGGCTCCTCCCCCTCATTTATATGAATGGGGAAAAACAACTGTTCTCCCTTTTTCTGGATGTCCGTCAGACTTTGAGATGGTTCTTCGTTGTCTTTTTTCATAGGACTCAATGTTTCTTCTGACTTTGGACTTGTGTAAAATTTCAGAGTGTTCCCTTCCAGTGTGGAATGCCACTTAAGACTGGGAGGAAGGGTTTTTTCAATAATGGAGAAGGGTTCCTATCACCAGTTTTTCCTACAGAGATGACGATGATATCTGGGACCTGTTTATCCTTGAAATGGAATTCTACTTTTTCAAAGCGTTGGTCAATTAAGTGGCATGTAACATTCACGCTAGTATAATTGGAACTAATTTTTTATTTTATCGTCCAGTTAGTGTGGGTCCAGAGTACCTTGTTTACACAGTTTATAAGAGGTGATAACCTCTTCAGTAGATCTTTCCCCATTAAAAAATGTGTGCCCTCTGGAGTCACGACTATCACCGGATGCTTTAATTGATGTCGCCCAATTTTTATTTCCAGATCTGCATTCCCTTAGACAGAAATGTCATTCCTGTCGAAATATAGGAGTTGTCTCGGAAGTGTTGTAAGGGGAATTTGGTGACCCCCCAGCCCCTTCCTGAGTTGAGTTGGTCAAAGGCCAGTTTGAACAGGGCGGTGGCTTGGGATCCAGTATCCACCACAGCTGATAATTCACACTGACCCTGCACCTTGACTGGCGCATAACATCTACTTTCCTTCTCCTCTAGGGTGAAAAGAAAGTGTGAGTTATGTGCCAGCCCGGCAGTCATTTTCTTGATATTGAACTCCGACATTGTGTGACCTTTGGCAATTTTCTGTGTCAGAGCTCGTTAATCTGTAAGGAACATTTTACAATTAACAATGGGTGGATTTGGGGGATCCTATTTCTCTCCTCGTTCTTTGCTGTCCCCCTTTACCTGGAAACAGTTCTCAGACCTGTTTGTGGAAAGGACACCTCCTCAGTTTCAATTCTGTCTGGCTCACATTTTTGGGGTTGAACAGTCTCTTGGACTGGGTCTGTTTCCATAATTAAACTGTCCAACTTAGGTTCTTTTATGACCTATTTTCTTTGGGAGGGATCCCCCCATTCCTAAAATAGAAGGTTTGCTTACCGTAATCCTCCAGGCACTCTTCTCTTTCAAAGGAGATGATCTTTAGCACCTCTGTAAAGCAGGTTCTTCTTTGGCCTCTCCTACTTACCCTTTGCAATTTGGGTTTTAACATCCCGGGGTAGGCGATTCCCTTCTTCGGATAGGTTTCCAGGGGTATGGTCTGTGTGAGAAAGGAAGCTTCCACTTGGGCTTGGCATCTCCCCTCCACCCAGTCCACCCACCTCAGGGACCTCTGGCTTGTCTGACATCTCCCACAGTCGTTTCCCCCCTGGGGCATCAGACCTGGGTTTTGGGGAATTCTGGGATGCAGGGTTAGGTTCTGGGTTGGACTGAGCCCTTAGCATGCACCTAGATCGTACATCAGTTGCCGGTCCTGTCGCTCTAACTGTAAGACTTTTAATGGGTTTTAGGGGGTCTCAAGTCATACCTCTGCTGTTCCTGAAAAAGGTTACTGTCCCTTTTCCTTGAGTAGCACGGGTAGTGGAAATTTCTGCCATAATTTTCCATCCTGAGTCTCCTCTCTCCCGGGTTCAGGGATCTATTGTCCTGGAACCAGGGAGAGAGAGGAGGATTGTTCTGGAAGTTACGATTTGGGGGGTATCTGGGGAAAACATTTAGGTTGAGAGGTGGAGTGATACTCTCCTGAGGGAAGTTTGGAGGGAGGTTTCCTGAGCCGGGGGAGTGTATATATATACCTTAGGATTGGTTTGGTACCCTTGTACCTAGGGCTTACATAGGTGCAGAGTCAGAGGGATCATTGTTCTGAACCCCTTTCGATTGGGCTGGGGCAAGGGGCCCCTTCTGCCTTCCATTGTGCTTGTTGCAGAAGAAGTATTCTTAGGCCCCCCCATCTTCAGGTCCAAAGGTGGGGTAGCTCTCGCCTCCTCCACCGTCACAGCAGCAGGTGTGTTAGATGGTTTGGAGGCTTTGGGCATGTTTTACTCTCAGTGGGCTGCTGCACCTGATAGATCCTGGTGGCATGTTCAATTACCCAATCCAGGGTCCTGTGCTCATGAAAATCACATGCCAACTGAGTCATAATATATTTGGGGAGCGCATGGAAATAGGTCGTCATGAACTCCCTAATATGTGTGTTCATCCAACGGGAAGTCTGCCCAAATGCACACTTTAACTGCTGCACAAACTCATCCTCCCCACATTGCAATTTATATGCACACTTATGGGCCTCTTGTGGGTTTCGGCATGCAGAAATTGCCTTAAAATGGCTGCCTTATAAGTGGACCATTTATAATGATCCTGGTCCTCCAGTCCGACAAAGAAACTGGAGTACTCAGGTGACAATGTCCATTTCGCAAATGAAATGCAATTCACATCATTTCTGATCTGGAATGATGCATTGTCTACTTATAAAGCTCCAAGTACTCCCACACTGAATACTTGGTATTCTTATGGTATGGAGTCAGGAAGCTCTTTATGGCCTTGATCTGTCAGATTGGTCTTTAACAAAGCCCTTTATCTGTTTTGCTGTCTTTTGTCTTCCTCTGCACCTGAGTCCATTCATATTTTGACTGAGAGCTGCTACTTGAACTTCATTCCCTGTCTTCTAGACAGTCCCTATCTCCCTAAGATTGGGACTATCTCCCAGACTCCTAGGATCTGGGTTCCTCTCGCCTGGACCGCAGTGAACTCTCAGGGTCACTTTCCTTGTGGTCACTTTTAGGCCAAGGATAAAACACAGTTTCATCATCCCTCCTTCCAGGGAGTCTGCGGAAATCCCCCCTTTCCCCTGAATGTATGGAGGTTTTTAGTATGCCCCTCCTAGGCTGGAGCTCGGGTTTTTCTTCTCCAGCAAAGTGGGCGAGGTGGTCTCTTCGTAGTCTCATCTTCAGCCAATCTAACTCCCTGATTTTCTCATCATAAATGTTTTTATGGTCTGAAGCACTCACAATATTTATTTGAGTTTCCCAGGACATGCTGTTCTGGCCTCCTTCCCTTCTGTGTGTTGGAGATGAATACTCCTCAATATCAGACGAGGACTTAACTTCTGGATCATGTTTACTATGGCTGGGTAAATCCAACTGCCTCTTGTTCCCCTGTTCTTTATCAGTGGCATGCATGAGGGTAGTAACCATTTGTGCATGGGGAATGGTGGATATCTGGCCTGAGGTCCCTACTGGGAGGGGCCTCTCTCCTTGATCAGAAGGCCATACCCTGTACCCTGATAGGGCAAGCTGCCTCAAGGCCTGTTCATATTTTTCAATTTCCTTTATAAAACTCTCACCTCTGTCGTTATTTCCTGTTGGTATTCAGAGAGCTGGATTTTTAATTTTAACATCAAGGCCTGAGTAGACTTGAGCACCCTGCTCTGAACTACTAATCAACCCTTCATTTGCTGTAATTCCTTCTGAAATGCTTCATTTTCTTACTGGGAATCCTGTATTATGCATGCACATTCTTGTACCTTTTCTTTCAAGAAAATAATCTCTTTTTCCTGTGTGCCCCTACATTTCACTGTTGTGACAGGTAAGCTTGTGCTTACTGCACATGCTCCACAAGTTCCATGTTCTTGTGCCTTATTTCCTGAGAATCTGACTGACCCTTCTCTGCTCCCCTTTCCAGTTCTGATGCATCTTGGTCTGTACTTAGTTGTAAGTTCTGTTGCTTCAGAACATGTATATCGTGAAGCATTTAGTCAAACTCATGTTGTGAGTCCATCACTTTGATGATGAACTGACTGTTTTCCCTTTCTAATTCCCTAATTTGTTGTATGAGGGCCATAATGTCATTTGTCATTTAACAACCTTCTGTCATGACCAGTCTGGTCATTCAAATTGCATTGGAGGTGGCTCACATTTTCTGCACTCTTTTCAGTGCAGCAAACTCTATTTCTCATTCTGCACTGGCCTTCATTTTGTAATTGTTCAATGAGGTTTCATTGTTTTAATTCAAACATGTGGCTCTGTTGTGCTATATCTTTCAACTGTTAGATTTCTTTCTGAGCCTCCTTCAAAATCTCAGTCTGATTCAGGAGACAGGCCTCCCTATTTTGCACTTGCTCTTCCACTAACTGTAAGTGGAAATGCAAATACGCTGTGAGCCATTTGATTCAGTTCTTCACAAGCATTTTCGGTCATGTAAAATGCCTGTAATGCTTTGTGTAATATCCCACCTTACAGCCAAATGTCAGTGCTGACTCAGGTAAATTCCTTGAGCATTCTAGTTTGTTAGCTCCCAGCTTTGCCCTCACACCGTTCTCCTCGAATGAAAAGCCTAGCCACGAGATGTTTCCTTGCATCACCTACTTCTACAGTGTCATTTTTAATGTGGTGTGGGGTTTAATCAAAGACCCAAACAAACATAAATGAAAGGCCCACTGGAAAAATGACCGACCAGCCTTCAAAACCTGCATGCTGAAAATGGTCCAATTCATATATACTGTGTGTGATTCTGCAAGTAACACAAGAAAGAGCTATGTGAATGGCCAAGCATTGGAAGTCAAAGGGACTATATTTCATTACAAAAGGAAAGGTCAAACTGAAAAGCAGTGTTTAATTCACATTTACAGAAGACATTCAAAGGTCCCTTCTACAAGAAAAGCAGGGTTTTCAAACACTGACACTAATATGGCTTTGCATGTGCATTTTGCAGGTTTAAAGCAAGTCATGACTACCGTGATAAAAACAAGATATCACGGAAAAGACTGGCTATGTGTTGACGAGGTGCAATGTATTAATATAGATAATATGCTTCACATGCAAAATACCAGCAACAATTGAAAAGAAAAGCCTATTTTATTTCCATAGGCCCGAGGCAGAGCCTGTATTTGTTGTTGGGCAGAATTCACAAATTACTTCCACACTGCAGGCCTGTTGGCCTCTGGTCTGAATAGATTATCCATTTGAAGCCCATGCATACCAACTATTTACAACTGCAATAAAGTGACTATCAACTCTGAGTGGGGAAAAATACAAAAAATAGAAGGTTTTTATATTAAAATTGTGGTCAACTTCAGATAACAGGACAAAGTAACAGTTGTCAACTTGGTTTTATGGCATCAGTGGGCAGAGGTGAATTGTCTGCTGTATGATAAGGATCTCCTCTGCCCACCAACTTCAAACAACAAAGAGGCTACTGGATTTTACACAAGCCTTAAAAAAAAACATTTGGTCCAGGAGGCTCTGGTCACATGCTTGCCGAGAAATGAAACTGACCTGGAGAACTGAGAACTAAAATATGCGTACATGTGAAGATTTCCCATTAGTTTAAATGGACTATCATAACTAGTGATATCTCAGATACCATAAGTCACACTGCGTCCATTCATAGGTTATTTGGAAGCTAGTAATGAATGGGTTATCCTTGTGTAAATCTTGTCTACATGTGATTTGGTGCAATCATGTTATCACCTGAATTCGGTTTCTGGATGCCCCAATAATGTCCAGAATGCAGGTATTAGCAAGCTGATAGAGAGTATAATTAGGTATCTGGAGAGTAAATTGCATGCTCATAACTATTATACTTTTCATATAAAAGGTGAAAATTAGCCACGCACTCTTGCCGCATGGCACGATATCGGATGTAGTTTTATCAGATCCCCCATGGTTAGCTTAAGCAGAATATATATGTATATTATGCCATTTATTGGTAAATCACGAACGTTTGCAATGTAGGTACATTTTGGCAAAAGAAGTTGACATGGGAAAAAATGGGAATTTCAAATGGGAGTTGCAATATTTCAGTTCTAGACTCTTGAACCAATCTTGGAGAGAGGCTGGACTTGGGGGTGGAGAGAAATGCAAACGTTCAATCCCGGTTGCGAGACCATAGGTTAGCACTGCCTAATGTTCACTTCACATGGGAAGGGCTTAGAGAGTATAAAGGCCTTGCACTATGGAAAAGGGGAGAGCTGCTAAAAAATGACCAATAAACAGCTGTCAAAAATCATCAAAGGAGATCTGCTGAAATTGCATCTGGGTGGAGATTGGAAGAGGGCTGGAGCTGTGTATTGCTGGGGAGACTAGAAAACAGTGGCTATGAGACTTCCCTGGAACCATAGAGGGAGAATTATTGTGGAATTCCATTGACCGAAGTGCTGGCCAGAATCCTGTTTTTCCCTCTGAGCGAAGTCCTGCTTAGTCTCTGTGAGTGCAGAACCCAGACATTTCCAAAAGTAAGCAGATTGTCCAACCCAATGTCAGGGTAGAGATCTATTTAATTAGCCCATTCCCCTTCATAGTGGGATCTCTTCCATAAATTGGTGGGGGGGGGGGTAGAATTGTGTAGACCCTTTGCGGATTCGACTGTATATTCATTTAATTAACTCCCAAATACATAGATGCAGGGGGGGCTTGGAAGAGTTCAAGAATTTTGCCCACCCTCCTAGAGGGAAGATACAAGGTTGTGATTTAAATTAATTGGGGTGCTTTGATTTTCCTGTTCACCCCTGACTTCTCTATTGAGAAGGGGAGTCCCTCCCTAAAATTAAAATTCACAACTGAAACCCATTCCCAAAACTTGCTTCTAAATAAAAGACATTCTTATTTTAAAATGAAATTCATAATTGTCACCACTCTTTCAACATTGTATTTACTGTCCAACTTCCCCAACACCGTCCTTAAAGTGGAGGGGGTCTGAAAAATAAAACTCATAATCCTGCCCATTTTACTATCCAATTTCCCCAATGCAGGACTTTAAGTGATTGGGGGTCTGGAAAACAAAACTTCTACATTTTCCCCACTCCCTAGAGCTGGCCTTTGAACAGAAGTGTGCTGCATGTCATTGATTCTTGGGTTTTGGGGCCTGGGGGAGTAGTGCTTTGCAAATGTGAGTATGCTTGGATCCAATACTGAACATGTGAAGTGTGTCTTGTTTTTAAACCAACCTTCTCTATTCCTAAAATAGATTGTGGTGTAATATTTCCCACAGGCATTTTTACAAATCTGTAATTTCTACTGCTAGCATTTTGAGTCCGCAGGTAACTGCATATAGCAAGTCTTGAAGGTGAACTGGTTTCCACAAAACGAAAAGGGTGCTTATGTTTTGATACTAAACCTCTCAGCCACTAGCGTTGAAGATTATGTTCTAGCATTTTGCCATATTATTATTATTGAAATTCGAAATACAACGGGATTCATGGGAAAATAGTTTTGACCATTTATTTATCCTATGTTCCATGTTGGTGAGACAAAAGTAAATATAGAGAAGCGTGTTTTGTAATTGAAGCAGTGTTTTCTGCCACAAAGAAGGTGGCGACTGTGATTGAACAAAATTATTATTCATTGACTTTATAATTAAAATAAATATATATTCTTTCTATACTCCGGCCTGGTTCTTGGCTCACTGTAGGCACGGGGGTGGGGGTGGTAGTTATGCAGCTCTATATCAGTCTTCAATAAGGCCAGTGCTAAAAGAAAACTTAAGTGAAATATTGTCATGCTCCTTGTTTGGGTGGGGGGGGACTCCCCAGGTTACGGATGGTCTCTCAATATAACGCTACAGTGGCTTTTTGCAACTTTATAACACTTTCTTTGAGTAAGGGCAAAATCACCCTGCTCTTGCTTGATATCCACACACAATGCCAAATCAAAAATCAATTCTAATCAATCCCCTTTTTGCATTGGTACTCTACACAATCTTAATTTTTCACCGACACACCTCCCTGGAACTCATGGGTCAAGTCCTTGTGATACTTGAACAGAGCAAAAACATCTTTCTATCCACCTGAATGTGATTACACAGAATAAGTAGTGTGTTGCAATGCAATTGTCATGAGTCAAAAGACAGTATGCAAAATCCCAACACAAGCCCCACCTTTGTAACGATATCTTGGGAGAGCACGCTTAACATAGGGAGGTCCTTCCCACCCTACTTAAGAGAGCCCACAACACACCATTGATTGGGAGTCAACATGCCCTATCTATGTCTCATATAGAGCCACATAGATCCCTCCCTCTGTGCTAACAACGAGCCAAGAACCAGGCAGGGGCATAGGAAGAATATATATTTTTTTATATTTTATGTTGAAACAATCTTTAATAATGAGACAAGCCACCTACTGTAGGGCACATGACCACATTTTAAAAAAAATAAACAGGGAAATAATACTTGATAAAAGTTAGAGTGAAAACGAAGCACAGTTTTACCATGAGAACACTCTACACATTGTACATGCCATCCTTTGTTTAATTTCCTGTACACTTTGAAATGCTTGCAGTTTTGGAAACACAGATTAGGACAAAAGCATGTGGCAAATAGCACTCTGTTTCCTTTTGCCTAAAAAATAATCTAAAATCGTTCTGCTAGTAGGGTCCCTTACTCACTCTCAGTAGAGAGTATACATTGTTCACGCGAAATTACACTTGTTTCACTTCTAAAAATGCCTCTTCC
Organism: Ambystoma mexicanum; assembly: GCF_040938575.1. Taxonomy (NCBI): domain Eukaryota; kingdom Metazoa; phylum Chordata; class Amphibia; order Caudata; family Ambystomatidae; genus Ambystoma; species Ambystoma mexicanum. The sequence goes on along the minus strand of NC_090934.1, from coordinate 1,202,610,474 downwards.
CCCAGCACCAAAAACCAAAGCATCAGCGATATATAGCACCCATCTATTTAAGGGCCAGGGCTAGGCAGTGGGGACAGTTTAGGAACTTCATTTGGGGCTAAGGGCACCCTCTGTTTAAATACAGTGTTTAAGGCAGGCTTGTCCAACCTTTTTGCATGTGGGGCCGAAGCATACATTTTTTGTCACCCAGTGGGCCAGCGAGCCAAAAGTCAACACGCTCACCCAAATCAGTGTATTCAAAATTGATGGTGTGTGACCTTTGGCACAATAGCATCACAGGAAGTGATAGTCATGCAGTCCCAAAAGTAGTTTTTGGTGTCAGGGACAGTGATCAAAGGTTAGTTTCTTGTGATTCCTTCCAGTGTGTATGTGTTGATATTTTTCAGAAATAGTGGGGGCGACCAAGCATAGCAAGGGAGCTATAATGATATAGGGAGGATTTGGGGGGTTGATCAATGTGTCCACAGTGTAAGACAGCACTGTCACTGACGTAACACATTGGCATGCTGGTTGTGCCCAAAATATGCCTCTGTAGCAACATGTCTAAGCTGGTTACACCCAATTTAGGCCAGTATTGTCCTGTACAAAGCATGAATGATGCTGTCTGAGCATGTGCTGGGTGCCCAATACATATGCCAACTTATCTCTGTAGTACACATTCATTACTTCTTTGTTAATGATTGATGCTGCCTGTGCAGTGTGCCCAATACATACATATCAGTGGGGAGGTGCAATTTCTTTTACAATGCTTCTTTCCCAAAGTATATATCAATTCCACTTTGAACCACTTCCATGGCACTCGTGATTAGGTACTTCACTATGCAGATAATAGTTTTGACCAGTGTTGCCAAGTAAATATTCTGTATCTATGTTGACCATGTCCCCTACTTTTGCATTTGGCCCCCTCTGTGCTCCTCCTAAATTTGATTCCTGATGACACCACTAGATTGACCAACTATGGGGGTTCATGAGGAGCAGGGGGCACAATTAGTGAGCTGCAACTAGATCCATTGCAGCCTGTATGTCTGCTACCATAGGTGACCGGTCCTCTATAGGTCCTCACCCAAAATATCAATGGCAATGTATCATTGTTTCTACTGCGGTTTTTGGTCAGAAAAGACAGAACTAAAATAAAATATTGACTTGTACCTCAATATGCCAATTGTGTTTCACACGCTTTACAGGCGGCTTGAACCCTGCATGTTGTTGCTGGTGGACCCATGCTCTACTTTAGAGCTATTGGGCTCCCCTTCAAACATGTGAGATACATTTCATTATGAAATGGCTAACAAAAGTGTCATGGGTGAAGGTCCTAACCAAAATATCAATGTCAAAGTATTATTGTTTCTGCTGGACCCGATTTAATTCAAAACAAATAAATAAAGAAAGAAACCAGGCCTGTAACTGGGGGCACCAGGGGCAGTAACAGTCCTTCGCCACGGCACCCAGAAATAAATTACTCGGGTCCACTGACCCAAAAAAACATTGAACACATTTCATACAAGCATGGATCACCCTATGTAGTATTAATATCTGTGTGTATAGATCCATATTGTCAAATTACTGTGAATGCAAACAGACGTCCAAGCCCAAATGATAATATGTTATTGTATAGCACTTACACTAAAGCTCTTTTTTATAGAACAAACATGCATACAATATCACCCAACCTGTGTTGGTACTCATGTATTGTCCTAAGAAGAATGAAAGGCTGAGATGGCCTTAATGGGATTCGAACATGCAGATCACACACACATCACAGCAGTGAGCGCTCAACCCACTGAGCTATCATATTGGCTATAGTAAAATGAGCAATTATTCAGGAATGGATAGCATTAAACTGGTAACTAAGATTTAACAGCGGACCACTTAAGTTCATTGCAGGTCTGGTGCAAAGTTGGCCGCATGTCAAGCATGCATGCATCTACTTTCAGGCTTCAGAGATTGGCAAAATAGGGAAAGCAGCGCATTCACAGGACATACCATACTCTGAGCACTCGTTACCTCATACATGCAAACAAACATGCAATAAAAATACAACGAGCCTGTAACTTCTAGGGGGCACCAGAGGCAGTAACAGTGCTCCGCCACGTGCCGGTTTATTTATTTATGTGTTCAATGTTTGTAGGGTCCATGGACCCAACAAACATTTAACAAATAAACAAATAAATAAATAACTCGCGTCCATGGATCCGACAAACCTTGTACACATAATAAAAATACACTGGGCCTGTAACTGCCTCTGGTGCCCCCTTCCACGGGGCACCAGAGGCAGTAACAGTGCTCCGCCATGGCCCAGTTTATTTATTTATTTGATCAATGTTTGTCGGGTCAGTGGACCCGATTAATTTATTTATTTCTGCAATGTTGGTCGGACCCACCATTGCAGAAATAAATTAATTAATTGGGTCCACGGACCCGACAAACATTGAAAAAATAAATAAATAAACCAGGCCATGGCCTGTAACTGCCTCTGGTGCCTCCTTCCAAGGGGCACAAGAGGCAGTAACAGTCCTCTTCCACGGCCCAGAATTCGGGTCCACGGACCCGACAAACATCAGTTCCGTGGACCTGATTAATTTATTTATTTCTGCAATGTTGGTCGGACCCAACATTGCAGAAATAAATAAATTAATTGGGTACACGAACCCGACAAACATTGAACAAATAAATAAATAAACAAGCCGGCATGGGTTGTGATTTCCATTGGCTGAGAAACAGCCAATGGAAATACTGTGACCATGCAAGGTTTTTTTTTTTTTTTTTACGATGACGCACCTTGCATGGCAACATTATGGCAACATTATTTCCATTGGCTGTTTCTCAGCCAATGGAAATCACAACCCATGCCTGCTTGTTCACGTTGGATTCCTATGTCTGTTCAGCCTCACGGGCCACATGAAATGGCTCAGAGGGCTGCATTGTGGCCCGCAGGCCGTATGTTGGACAACCTTGGTTTAAGGAGTGGTGACAATTGGGAATTTCTTTTTTGTGGCTAGGACACCCCAATTACTTTATGTGACTATGTGACTATAAAATGGAACTCTTCCAAGCTTACCCCCTGCTTCAAACTATTTGGGAGTTAACTAAATTAATATACAGTCAAATATGCTAAAAGTCTACACATTTTGCCCCCCACCCACTATGAAGGGAAGATATTGGCGGCCAGATCCCCCACAAACCTGGTTTCAAATGGATCAATTCTACTTACATTAGACCTCTGTTTTGGGGTGCTCAGAGAAGACAGCCAGGATCCTTGGGAATCAGCTTGGGTGTTGTCACAGGCTACTGTCAAAGAGAGCCCCCACATCCATCCCTCAGTTGGTTCTTCGTTGGAATCAGGACCTAGTCAGCTGTTGGCTTCCCCAGTTTTTCTCTCCCAGGCAAAGTTTAATCCATCTCAATGTTAAGGCCTCTCCAACCAAGATGATTTTAAGCAGCTATCTCAGGATACTTCTAGGTGGGTTAAGGGCAGTTTTTCATCAAGATGTTTAGCAGCTCTCCTTTTTCACCTTATTTGTCTTTCCTTGTTTCTTTCTCTCTGCATAGAGCAAATGTTTTTTTGTATCATTTAAACATTAACAGGCCGATTCATGGAATAATTAGCGCGGCGCAAGTGGGCAAAAACGTGCGAATCGCAGTGGAATAGCGAAAATCGCAGTGCAAGTGCGAAAATCGCACGAAAAGCAGCGCACGTCGATTCATGGAAGGCCGTGCGCGAGAAAACCAGCGGATGTGCGATAAAAAAGTGCGCCGCGCACGTTGGCGCACAGGCCATTTAACAGCGTGCGCCAGGTCACAGCGAAAATCGCACAGGCCACAGCGAAATTCGCACATAGCGCGGCGCACGCAACAAAAGTAGGCGGAACACGGGCGTAACACTCGGAATGGGGAACAACTTGCAAAAACGTGGGCGTCACGGGGGAAGTACAGGGCACAAGTGCGCGGAACGCCCACACGCTCGCCTACAACACGTATTCATGGAATAGAATAGGGCAAAAAAGCGCACGCTCAAACCAGCGCACAGGCACAAACACGACCGCCACAAGAAAGCAGGCGGTAGCGTCTCTGCGGCTGTAAGAAATGTGCGCCAAAAGGTGCGCCAACAAATAGCACCTATATACTGCCATGATGAATGTCCTATACTGTGGCCCTCCAGGACAAATGACGTGCAAAGGGGTACCCACAAACACGGACACTCGCTGACAAAAAATACGTGTGCGTGTATACCGGGGTGCGCGGGAAGTCTCACACGCGATTTCAGCAGGGTACAACTTCACGCGATCGGGCCTGGGGGAGCGGGCTACGTGTATTTCAGGGGTTCGCGTGAAGTTTTTCACGCGATCGGGCCTGGGGGAGCGGGCTACGTGTATTACAGGGGTTCGCGTGAAGTTTTTCACGCGATCGGGCCTGGGGGAGCGGGCTACGTGTATTACAGGGGTTCGCGTGAAGTTTTACACGCGATCGGGCCTGGGGGAGCGGGCTACGTGTATTACAGGGGTTCGCGTGAAGTTTTACACGCGATCGGGCCTGGGGGAGCGGGCTACGTGTATTACAGGGGTTCGTGTGAAGTTTCTCACGCGATCGGGCCTGGGGGAGCGGGCTACGTGTATTACAGGGGTTCGCGTGAAGTTTCTCACGCGATCGGGCCTGGGGGAGCGGGCTACGTGTATTTCAGGGGTTCGCGAGAAGTTTTTCACGCGATCGGGCCTGGGGGAGCGGGCTACGTGTATTACAGGGGTTCGCGTGCAGTTTTACACGCGATCGGGCCTGGGGGAGCGGGCTATGTGTATTACAGGGGTTCGCGTGAAGTTTCTCACGCGATCGGGCCTGGGGGAGCGGGCTACGTGTATTACAGGGGTTCGCGTGAAGTTTCTCACGCGATCGGGCCTGGGGGAGCGGGCTACGTGTATTACAGGGGTTCGTGTGAAGTTTCTCACGCGATCGGGCCTGGGGGAGCGGGCTACGTGTATTACAGGGGTTTGCGTGAAGTTTCTCACGCGATCGGGCCTGGGGGAGCGGGCTACGTGTATTTCAGGGGTTCGCGTGAAGTTTTTCACGCGATCGGGCCTGGGGGAGCGGGCTACGTGTATTTCAGGGGTTCGCGTGACGTTTTTCACGCGATCGGGCCTGGGGGAGCGGGCTACGTGTATTTCAGGGGTTCGCGTGAAGTTTTTCACGCGATTAGCCAGGGTACGTGTATTTCAGGGGTGCGCGGGAAGTTCCACACGCAAATATACTGGGCGCGTGTATTTCAGGGGTGCGCGGGAAGTTCCACACGCGATTCCATCAGGGTAGGTGTATTTCAGGGGTGCGCGGGAAGTTCCACACGCGAATAGCCTGGGCGCGTGTATTTCAGGGGTGCGCGGGAAGTTCCACACGCGATTCCATCAGGGTAGGTGTATTTCAGGGGTGCGCGGGAAGTTCCACATGCGAATAGCCTGGGCGTGTGTATTTCAGGGGTGCGTGGGAAGTTCCACACGCGAATAGCCTGGGCGCGTGTATTTCAGGGGTGCGCGGGAAGTTCCACACGCGAATAGCCTGGGCGCGTGTATTTCAGGGGTGCGCGGGAAGTTCCACACGCGAATAGCCTGGGCGCGTGTATTTCAGGGGTGCGCGGGAAGTCCCACACGCGATTACAGCAGGGTACGTGTATTTCAGGGGTGCGCGGGAATTTCCACACGCGAATAGCCTGGGCGCGTGTATTTCAGGGGTGCGCGGGAAGTTCCACACGCGAATAGCCTGGGCGCGTGTATTTCAGGGGTGCGCGGGAAGTTCCACACGCGAATAGCCTGGGCGCGTGTATTTCAGGGGTGCGCGGGAAGTCCCACATGCGATTACAGCAGGGTACGTGTATTTCAGGGGTGCGCGGGAATTTCCACACGCGAATAGCCTGGGCGCGTGTATTTCAGGGGTGCGCGGGAAGTCCCACACGCGATTACAGCAGGGTACGTGTATTTCAGGGGTGCGTGGGAATTTCCACACGCGAATAACCTGGGCGCGTGTATTTCAGGGGTGCGCGGGAATTATCACACGCGATTTGGCTTGGTACGTGTATTACAGGGGTGCGTGGGAAGTTTACACACGCGATTAGGCTGGGTGGGTCCTCACAGGTGTTCCCTGTACACCCTCCACGGCCCCTGCAGGCAGCCCACAAAACAGGGGACTACCCTGGACACCTGCTCATGTCTCCCACCACCCCCACCCCCACCATCCAGGGGCACCCTCCACCAGGCCCCCACTCATGTCCCCTATCACCGCCACCCCCCCAGTCACCAGGGGCACCCTCCACCAGGCCCCCACTCATGTCTCCCACCACCCCCACCCCCCCCAGTCACCAGGGGCACCCTCCACCAGGCCCCCACTCATGTCTCCCACCACCCCCACCCCCCAGCAGTGCAGGGGCAGCCTCCACCAGGCCCCCACCCATGTCTCCCACCACCCCCACCCCCCAGCAGTGCAGGGGCAGCCTCCACCAGGCCCCCACTCATGTCCCCTATCACCCCCACCCCCCCGCCACCAGGGGCACCCTCCACCAGGCCCCCACTCATGTCTCCCACCAACCCCACCCCACAGCAGTGCAGGGGCACCCTCCACCAGGCCCCCACTCATGTCCCCTATCACTCCCACCCCCACAGTCACCAGGGGCACCCTCCACCAGGCCCCCACTCATGTCTCCCACCACCCCCACCCCCCCAGTCACCAGGGGCACCCTCCACCAGGCCCCCACTCATGTCTCCCACCACCCCCACCCCCCAGCAGTGCAGGGGCAGCCTCCACCAGGCCCCCACTCATGTCCCCTATCACCCCCACACCCCCGCCACCAGGGGCACCCTCCACCAGGCCCCCACTCATGTCTCCCACCACCCCCACCCCCCAGCAGTGCAGGGGCAGCCTCCACCTGGCCCCCACCCATGTCTCCCACCACCCCCACCCCCCAGCAGTGCAGGGGCAGCCTCCACCAGGCACCCACTCATGTCCCCTATCACCCCCACACCCCCGCCACCAGGGGCACCCTCCACCAGGCCCCCACTCATGTCTCCCACCACCCCCACCCCCCAGCAGTGCAGGGGCAGCCTCCACCAGGCCCCCACCCATGTCTCCCACCACCCCCACCCCCCAGCAGTGCAGGGGCAGCCTCCACCAGGCACCCACTCATGTCCCCTATCACCCCCACCCCCCGCCACCAGGGGCACCCTCCACCAGGCCCCCACTCATGTCTCCCACCACCCCCACCCCCCAGCAGTGCAGGGGCAGCCTCCACCAGGCCCCCACCCATCGCTCCCACCACCCCCACCCCCCAGCAGTGCAGGGGCAGCCTCCACCAGGCACCCACTCATGTCCCCTATCACCCCCACCCCCCCGCCACCAGGGGCACCCTCCACCAGGCCCCCACTCATGTCTCCCACCATCCCCACCCCCCAGTCACCAGGGGCAGCCTCCACCAGGCCCCCACCCATGTCCCCCTGCCCCCAGGTCCTGACGATACACAATCATGGCAGTAATGGGCAGCATACCCAGCACAAACACCCAGGCAAGGATTGCATCCACCCACATAGTGAATGCAATTACATGACACAACCCCAATGGCAAGTATGTAAATGAACACATGTCCGTCACACACACATACACAATGGCTGCAAGTGAATGTCAAAACCCATATCATGACATGTATGAAACCAAAGACAAAATAACACAAGTGGAAGTAAAAATAAAAAATGTATTAAAGAATAAAAATAAGTAAACAAATCAAACATACAACTATGTGGATAACAAAATAAATGGTCCATGTTGGAGAACCAAAGTAAAAATCAAAAAACGAAAAAGGAATACAAAAACAAATGTTGACCAAAGCAATATCAAGTAGAAGCAAAAGAATGAAAAACCATTTCCACATGGTGAACACAATAATGAAAAAAAGAAAATGTTCCTTCAAAAAACAAACTAAATACAGGAATGTACCAGGGTCCATGAGCCCAACACCATAAAGGAAACCTACTACTACCTAATGAAAAAAATATATACAAAAAAGTGGCTATTGTCCGAGCGGTCCAAAATAATAAAAACAAATAAAGGAAACCTAACACTAACTAACTATATAACTATATACAAAGGCAGCGGGCAAGTCCTGCGGCTCACTTGTTGATGTTGCTGGCCAGGGCATCATCGAACTCCATGTCGATGTCCTGGTGGCGGGACTCTGTCCTGGCCCCGAGGTCTCGCAGGGATAACCCCATGTTCAGCTCAAACTCCCTGCGAGCTTCCTCGAGGCACTCAGCCCTCCTCAACGCCCGACGCATGGAGAACTCCGCCCTGACCATGGCGAGCCGCTCCTCTTCCGCCCGCTGCCGCTCCGCACCTATCCGCTGGACCAACTGCTCCCACACGGAAGACACCACCATCCCAGGGTTGCCCTGCCCTCCGGCCGATGCCTGCCCCTCTGATCTTGATGGCCCCGAGCCATGATGCCTCCCACGTCGAGCCCGCTGCTGCCTCCGACGCCACTGCCTCTGCCAGCACGACGGCATCCAGGCTGATGGAAACCACCGACGCCGTCGTGCACGTGCCCTGCCTGATGATGCTGTCACATCTTCCATCTGCTGGGGTCCAGTTGCTGTGTTGTCCACCCCTGCTGGACCTCCGACTCCCAACTGTGGCAGGGATGGGATCCCCACCGAGCTGGCTGCATTGGTCGGGGCAGGTCCACAGGGGGCCCTGGTGGCATCTGGGCTGGAAGACGGCAAGGAGAACGACTGGTGGATAGCCTGCACAGAGGAGGAGAGGGCCGCCACATTGGCCAACACATGCAGGAAACCCCCGAACATGGCCGATCCCAATTGGGCCACATCGGCACGGTGCACTTCGTGATGACGTGCGTGCTCCTCCCGGGAAGCACGCACGGCATCACGAATCACAGCCGTGCGCATCGCAACCCCAATCAGGACCTTCTCCGCACGGCCAGGGGATCCCACGTCCGCAGGTGGAGGGGAGTCAGGTGACATGGACATCCCCTCTACCTGCGGACGGGCCTGGGACGGGGCATCCCTGCTGGTGCATGGTGGTGCACTCACAGGGTCAGGGACAGCGACATGCACAGGCCCCTCCACGGTGACCTGTGCTGCCTCCTGCCCCTGGCCCTGGACTGCACCACTTGCACCAGCAGGGATGCCCCCACCAGGCCCCATGTGTGCCCCAGTGGCGGCCTCCTCCTCCTCTGTGCAAACCACCAACCTGGATGGCTCCTCACCGTCTCCCACCGTAGCAGGCCCCTGTGGGGGCTCACCCACCCCTTCCGCTGCAGCCGTGGGGGCATCCCAGCCGCCTTGCTCCACAGCGCCGTCTCCGCCCTCTTCTTCACTAGCCGCTGCGTAGAGGGAGACAAAGAACACAAGCATCAGGGCACTGTACAATGGTCCCCTAGACAGGAAGCAATAGCAGATGAGCACCAGTGTCAAAGTACACTTCCATCATGTCCCTCCACAACACATGGGTCAGTCCAGGCAAAACACACACAGTAACAGGCATGGTGCATGCCATGGACATTTCCATGCATGTCCAATGGACTCTTGAAACATTCAATGATATGTAACTCACATGCATCATGGCTCATGCCTATCACATGCACACACTTCACCTCAGTCACATCCATCTGGCCCCAAACACACCAAACACAGCGGATACAAGGGTAATTTGGCTGCTTCACTGAATCTGTGCATTGTCACACACATGTGTCATGCATCCATGGCATGCACAAGTCACAGACACGCAGGTCAGGCACACAGACATGGCTACCATATATGTACCTGGCATCAGCACCCATCCCTCACCCCCACCCATGTCCAGGTACAGAGACTGGCATGCTCTCATGTTCAAAATCTGCATAGGGCTCCCCATGCGGCATTTGAACACATGCAACAACCATGTGGGTCACACATCACTGGTCGCACATGCATTACCATGATGTCCCTGCACACATACATGCATACATGGCCTATGGCACACATACAGGCAAGTATCATAGAACCAGCACACCGCAACATGCCCTGTCTCACACAGTAATGCTTGGACACTTACCGCTCAACTTTAGACGTGCCTCCCTCTCAAGGATCTGGGCGTGGAGTGCTGGGCGTACGCGTTCCAGGACCCTCATCTGGATGGAACTCATGCGGCCCCGGCCCCCCTCCACGAGGCGCCGGGCCTTCACAAGGGTCCTGGACCTCAAGTCCTCCCAGCGCTTCTTGATCTTCAGAACGTCGCGGGTTGCCACCCCCTCCGCGTTGATGGCAACCACACAGTCGGCCCAGATCCTCTGCCGTCCTTCCTTGCTGGCGCGGGACGATCCAAAGAGGGCATCATACTGCCCCAGGACATGCTCCACCAGGACACCAACTTCGGTGGCAGTGAAGCTGGTGCCCCTCTGCCCCTCTGGCCTGGGGTTGCCACTGGTGCCAGATGTGGAAGTGCCCGACATGGCAACCCCAGAGGCAGGTGTGGGTGGGCAACTGGGTCCTAGGGCTGGGCTGTGGAGCGATGTAATCCCAGTCGGGAGTCTTCAGTTCCAGCAGGGGTGGACACAGCAACTGGACCCCTGCAGATGGCTGATGTGCAGGCACCAAATGGCAGGGCACGGTGGCAGCAGGCAGGCAGGCAGGCAGGCAGCAGCAGATGGCACGTGGGAGGCTGCTCGGGGCACTGGGGGGCAGTAACTCGGCCTTCTGGGCAGGAGCGTGGTCTTCCGTGTGTTTTCGCGTGGCCAGCTTGATACGGAGTGATTTGGCACGTGAAAATCATGCACGTCAGCGTGAAATCCGAGGAAAGGCCCTTAGCGCGTAAGCGCGTCAGCACGCATACGCGATTCTATTGGACCAGAGTCCCTCAGCGCGTAAGCGCGTCTGTGACGTGACCCGCACGGGTGTTCTCCACTCAGCACGTGATGACGGGGCACACGTGGAAATACTGCACGTCAGAGTGTCATCGCGTGTAATTGGACAAAAGTGCGCGTACACGCGATTGGCCTATGTACGTGTATTTAATGGGTGCGCGGGCACTTACACACGCAAGTACGTCAGCGAACCTGTATCCCGTGGTGCGTGTGAATTTCCACACGCTATTGGACTGGGAACTGGATTCCAGGGGTGCGCGGGTCACACGCTCGCCTAGAACACGCGCAAAGCATAAATTTGCGCACTTTAACAATAACAAGCTCAGACGCCAGGATGAACATACCGTTCCTAGCAGCAGTGGCAGTGGGCTACCAAAGGAGGAGGAGGAGGATAGTCAGGGCCAGAATATTCACACCCAGAACCAGCCTTTTCGGGATGCCTGATGACCATGTGTATGGGAGGTACAGGTTTCCACCACACATTATACTGGACCTGGTGAGTGAGTGGGAGGATGACCTCACATCACCCACCCTGTGCTCCCAAGCACTCAGCCCCCTGGAGAAGGTCCTCAATGTACTGCACTTCTTAGCCACTGGATCATTTCAGCGGACAAGTGCCATAGTGGGTAGGGTGTCACAGGCCACCCAGTCACGCTGCCTACACCAGGTCTTGAACATCATGACTGCACGCCCATCAGTCCGCAGGCACATATACCTGCCCAGAACACCTGCAGAAAGGCATGCTGCCGCCCTGGTTTTTTACGGTGTGGCACGATTCCCCAAAGTGCTAGGTGCCATCGACTGCACCCATGTGGCTCTACGTCCCCCCAGGGCATCTGAGCACATCTATAGGAACCGCAAGCACTGGCATTCCATCAACGTGCAGGTAGCATGTAATGCCAAGGGAATCATCACCTCAGTATATGCCAACTATCCTGGGTCCACCCACGCCAGCTTCATTTACCGAATGTCCACCCTAAGCCGGGACCTAGAAGCTGGGCGGCATGGCGATACATGGCTGCTTGGTGAGTATGTATGCCACTGCACATGCATGCATGTTGGATACTGAGCAAGGTCACAACCCCACCAATGATACCAATCACCACCTCCACAGGGGACAGTGCCTACCCTCTCAGCCCCCACATGATGACGCCAATTCGGAACCCCACCACGCCACCCGAGGTAAGATATAACACAGCCCACATTACGACCCGGGGCATAGTGGAGCGCACATTCGGAGTGCTAAAGTCACGCTTTCGCTCCCTTGACCGTTCTGGCGGGCAGCTGTTATACGCTCCCCCAGTAGTGTGCAGGATCATAGTGGCAGCATGTGTCCTGCACAACGTTGCAACACGCCGGGGCCTGGCCGTGGACATGGTGGTGGCCCCACATCCCCAACCACATGCACAGCTGCTGCGCATGGGAGGGGAAAGGGCACGGGGGGAGGCAGCCGGTACACAGCTAGTGGCTAATTACTTCACATAGAAATCACACCCCTGTGGAGTGCACACTGCCCTGGCACATTCCATCTGACAATCAATGATGACTCAACCTGACACTGATCCTGAATGTCTGGAGAATGAACCATGAATACCATATCAGCCTGTGATTGTTCACCTGGAAGTGTCACAATGTGTGCATCCCTACCCACACAGACACCACCAATGCAGTTTTGTGAAGTTACACATTCAAGCAGCTAAAATGATTACCCACTTGCAAAATGCAACAAGAGGACAGTGCCATGTCAGCCAACCCAACCCCAGCACCGCCACACGACACACCGTGCCATGTCATGCTAATTGCAGGTAAACAAAGTAATCCCCACAACATGACACTAGTCTCACTATGTACAGTGTCCCTATTAGAAACCTGCAACACCTGAAATGCTCACAGCAATGCCGGACCAACAACATACTTGAGCACGTAGTACCATTAACATGACATCACAAATGTTACATATTAGTAGTCTCACCACCTGGAAATGCCTGCACTCCCACCACTACCAACTGTGCAGTGTTGGCGCCATGTAGAGTTGTAGGTGCACTGCTGCCAACATGGACCCCATCTCCAGACTGGAGGTCCTTGTGTAGACATGAGGAAGGGACCTGCAAATTGGGAGGTATACACAGAAGATGAGTTACACATCAATGCAACATGCAGTGTACAACACAACAGCAATATGCACTAGGAATGTATACACAGTATTGACTACAGACTGCCCACACAGCTCATGGGAGTCCAACGTCACTGTGTAATTCACTGTCACTTGGGCACACCCTTTGCAAGCCCATGGAAACGGGAAGCAGGAGGGGTGTGTGTGACTCAAACCCAAGCATCTGAACCAAATACATTACAAGCCTGCATGTGCCCAGCCACAATGCAGCGTATGCCCACAGGAACCACGGAAGCCAACAAATCGTCCCAAAAAAATAGGGAATAAAAGAAATAACAATAAAAATAAAAATAAGAAACAATCAAAAATGGCCATTGATGGGCCCGGGGGGGTTGGGGAGGCCACCCAGGAGGTCCGAGGACAGGATGCACACCAGAACCCACCTGCGTGGATCCTGGGAAAATAAAACACCTCCATGGGCTCATGGCCCACACGGCTACCCTGTTGTGGGAGTATCACTGCTGTCGCTATTATCACCCTGTGCAGCTGCATCCGGAGGTGGTTGCACTATGGGAGGCAGCCCACGCAAGGCCCTAGTCTGCTCCTCCATGGCTGCAAGCATGCGGGTGTGGTAGGTCTGGTTCTGGAGGATGAGTGTGCGGAGGTCCCCATGCAACAACTCACGGGATGCCCGGACCTCCGCCCTCGTTGCCTGCATCTCAGCTGAGAGCGTACGGGTGAGACGCTCCAGCTGCTGTTCTGTCCTTTGGTGTGTTGAAGCATCAAGCTCAACAAGAGTCGTCCTGAGGTGAAGGAGCTCCTGCCTCAGGGCTTCCCTGTGGCCCTGGGACTCAATGGAGATGGCCTCCTGCAGAGTCGCCAGTGCCGCCCGCCTGTCCCTGTTGGACCCCAACATGTCCTCCCTGTGTGACTGGCAGATGGAGTCGGTTGCCTGCTCTAGTCGCTCCATCAGCCTTTCTGGGGGGACAATGGAAGTGGCCACCCTATCCATGGCCTGAGCCATCATCTCGGATGATGCAGCCTGTTGGGTTGCCATACCATAAATGGATTGCTCCCATGCGGTATTGCCGGGTGGCGTACGGCCACCACGTCGGCGGGCACCACACCTGTCTGGGGCAAGGCGAACTGCGCCTTGCTGTGCCGGCACTGCCTGAGGCTGCAGGACTGCATTCCCCCTCTGATCTGCTGGCCCAGGAACAGGATCAGATGTCGCGGAGTGTGACCCTGCATCCGTAACCACCGAAGGCGTAGCTGCCAACACTGACATCCCCATGGAGGGTTCTGACCCTGGTGCAGGTGGGTGAGACAGAACAGAATCCCTCCCTGGAACACTCACCTGCGACGGCACGTAGGTCTCATCCGAATCAACACCTGAGTACAGCTCGGGGGAGGTGCAGCCAGAGACACCCCTTGAGAGCACGACCTGCAGCACTTGTGGGTTCTCCCCCACCACCACACCACGTCCCTCACTGGTGGTTGGTCGGCCCTCGGACCCCTCCTGGGTCTGCACCATCTCCACAACCCCAGCAGTATCAGGTGCGTCTTCCCCTGCAAAGACATGAAAACAAAGAAATGGAAACAGGCATTAGCACCATGGCACACAATGAGGGCTGAGAAGCAAGAGAACCAGTACTTGATTGACACATATCCCACATGACTAAAACCCTCCCATGCATGCACCCTCACTGCGTATGAAGTGCAGGCAAATGGCACACACTGATGACACCAAGATGGAAAATGAACACATTTTCTGCATGCTGCCTGGCAGTGGCATCACACATTGGCCTGTGATTGCCAGGTGAAACACACATGCCATCACACAGATGGCATGTACCATTGCTATTGAGTGAAGATGGAGAGGAGGGCAGCACCTATTCATTCAGTCCAGTTCCCGCATGTAATTGCTTTTCTAATTCTAACAGGTCAGATTTTTCACCTGGAGCTGCCAGTATGAAATGGTCCAATTGCACAGGGACATGTGTGTACAAATGATATCCAGGTAACAAAGTCACTCCACTTCACCATTGCCATGTCAGACATGTGACTAGTGGACAGCGACATGGCTAGTAAAAGTGGGGGAATGCAAACAATCTGACTGAATGAACAGTGAAAAATAAGCAACAATGTTGTGGCAAGGTGACACTTCAAGGGCAACTGGCGTGCAGTTGGGCTAGATGTCTACTGTTGGCAGAAGGGATAATGCTATGGCCAAATGCAGCTGCGCAGGAAGTATTGCATGAAGCACATGGCTGACCCATACGACTCAGGCGCACACACTCTCACCTGGCACACAAACAGAAGCCCTCACACACACACCATGCACATGGATGACACACACATGCATGTGCACTCACCGGACAATGCCTCGTAATCAGCCAGATCTCCCACGCCTTGGATCTGTTCCTCCGTGACGTAGGTCCCAGCGACTGACTCATGTGGAGTGAGTTCCATGTCTACTACTGGAGACCCACCTCCAGTCACTAGAGTTGCGGCATGACTTGAGGCCAGCTTACTCTTTGCCCTGCGCTTTAGGTCATTCCAGCGCTTATAGCAATCATTGGCTGTGCGCCTCACGATTCCAAGGGCACTTACGATGTCCGCAACGGTCTGCCAGTGTGCCTGGCGTTGTGCAGGTGTGGTCTTGGATCCTGCAACAATGACCATCTCGTTGTCATGTCCGGACACATACTCGACAAGTGCATTCAGTTCGTCATCCGTGAAGCTGGGCTTCCTGGACGGGCCGGACTGTGTAGCCGTGTCTGGGGCATCAGCCTGTGCCGGATGAGCACTCTTCCTCTTCCGCTTGGAAGGTGGTGGTGATCCTGAGTGTCCTGCGCCGCTCTGGACACTAGGGGCAGGAGCCCTGGTGGACTCTGTATCAGGAGTGTGGGATTGCACACTCAGCATGGGAGTTGGTGCAGGCATTGGCTCTAGTGTGATGGTGTCAGGGGGAATGTCAGCAGCATGGACTAGGACCGACACTGTCCTGGCTGGGTGTGTGAGGGCTGGGGTGGATGGAGCCGCAGGTGCCCCTGCAGCCTCTCCGCCCTGCCTCCTTGGTGCAGCAGATGACCTTGCTGCCCCAGATCCACGTGGCATGATGGCATCAACGTGCACCAGCGCACGTGTCGTAGCCCTGCTGACCTGGAAGTCAGCCATGGAGTCAGCCAGGTCTGGTGCCACAATGGGCTGGTCCAACAAGGGCTGAGCATGGATGGTGTCAGCCACATCAGCCTCAACGGGAGGGGGGAAGGGGGGGGGGATTATGGGTGCCCGTGACTGGTCCTCCACACATGGGGGGACAGGCTCACCCTGCAAGTTACGACCACGTCCCCTACCGGATCCACCACGGCCACCACTTGTGGCTCTTCCACCTTTGCCACCCTTACGGAATCCTCGCCTCGAAGCCATGGCACTGATGTTAATGTGCGTATGGGAGTGGATGTAGACTATTGTCCTGGGCAATTGGGGGTCAAAGGGGTTGGGTACCAGATGGTAATTGTACCCTAGTGCTCTAGCAAGGCTGATTGTAACCCCTGGGGAAAGATGACGGGTCACGCAACGCACAGGAGGCCCAAAAAAGGGAGATGACGTGCACGCAACCCCTCCTAGACCACGTGTGCAGAAAGAAAAACCTGCACTACGCTGTGGCACCCAGTAACACAAGAATGAACGTATGCGTGTCACACGCAGCCTAGAATGACCTCTGAAGGGGTAGGCTACACACGGGGCAAGCACAGATGTTAGATACGTGCGTGACTCACCGTCTGCCTGGTAAACGAGCGTGTAAAAGGAGCACGTTTGGTTGGCAACACCCCCGCCAAAAGAAGATTTGTACGCTGTCTGAGGAGACAGGACAACAGTAGAAGGGAACACTGTTTGAGGGAACAGGCCCAGGTAAACCAGTAAAAGAGAAAAAAGAGAAAAAGCTGTCAGAGGTAACAGGGAATACGAACTTGAAACGCCGTGAAGTAAATCGCGTGTGAAACGACAAGAAGTACAGAATTCACCCACTCGCTCTCCACGAAAAGCACGTACAAGGAAAGCGTGTTCTACACGTACCTTTTATACAGGCCCACACGTCCAGCGTCACTTACGCGGCGTGTACGCGCTAGGGCCATTGCCACCAATTACATGCTTTGTCACTTCTGCGTGTAGGGCCATTTCCACCAATCACACGCTTTGTCACTTCTGCGTGTAGGGCCATTTCCACCAATCACACGCGATTACACTCTGACGTGCAGTCTTTCCACGTGTGCTCTGTCATCACGTGCTGTGTGGGAAACACCTGTGCGGGTCACGTCACAGACGCGCTTACGCGCTGAGGGCCTTTCCGCAGTTTTCACGCTGACGTGCAGTATTTTCACGTGCCAAATCACTCCGTACCAAGCTGGCCACGCGTACGCACACGGAATACCACGCTCCTGCCCGGAAGGCCGAACTACTGCCCCCAGAGCCCGAGCACGCTCCCACCTGCTGCTGCCTGACTGCCTGCTGCCCCTGCACTGCTGGGGGGTGGGGGTGGTGGGTGACATGGGTGGGTGCCTGGTGGAGGCTGCCCCTGCACTGCTGGGGGGTGGGGGTGGTGGGTGACATGGGTGGGTGCCTGGTGGAGGCTGCCCCTGCACTGCTGGGGGGTGGGGGTGGTGGGAGACATGAGTGGGGGCCTGGTGGAGGGTGCCCCTGGTGGCGGGGGGGTGGGGGTGATAGGGGACATGAGTGGGTGCCTGGTGGAGGCTGCCCCTGGTGACTGGGGGGGTGGGGGTGGTGGGAGACATGAGTGGGGGCCTGGTGGAGGGTGCCCCTGGTGACTGGGGGGGTGGGGGTGATAGGGGACATGAGTGGGTGCCTGGTGGAGGCTGCCCCTGCACTGCTGGGGGGTGGGGGTGGTGGGTGACATGGGTGGGTGCCTGGTGGAGGCTGCCCCTGCACTGCTGGAGGGTGGGGGTGGTGGGAGACATGAGTGGGGGCCTGGTGGAGGGTGCCCCTGGTGACTGGGGGGGTGGGGGTGATAGGGGACATGAGTGGGGGCCTGGTGGGGGCTGCCCCTGCACTGCTGGGGGTGGGGGTGGTGGGAGACATGAGTGGGGGCCTGGTGGAGGGTGCCCCTGGTGACTGGGGGGGTGGGGGTGATAGGGGACATGAGTGGGGCCTGGTGGGGGCTGCCCCTGCACTGCTGGGGGGTGGGGGTGGTGGGAGACCTGAGCAGGTGTGCAGGGTAGTCCCCTGTTTTGTGGGCTGCCTGCAGGGGCCGTGGAGGGTGTACAGGGAACACCTGTGAGGACCCACCCAGCCTAATCGCGTGTGTAACTTCCCACGCACCCCTGTAATACACGTACCAAGCCAAATCGCGTGTGAGAATTCCCGCGCACCCCTGAAATACACGTACCCTTCTGAAATCGCGTGTAAAACTTCCCGCGCACCCCTGAAATGCATGCGCCCAGGCTATTCGCGTGTGGAACTTCCCGCGCACCCCTGAAATACACGCGCCCAGGCTATTCGCGTGTGGAACTTCCCGCGCACCCCTGAAATACACGCGCCCAGGCTATTCGCGTGTGGAACTTCCCGCGCACCTCTGAAATACACGCGCCCAGGCTATTCGCGTGTGGAACTTCCCGCGCACCCCTGAAATACACGCGCCCAGGCTATTCGCGAGTGGAACTTCCCGCGCACCCCTGGAATACACGTAGCACGCTGGGAGACATGAGTGGGGGCCTGGTGGAGGCTGCCCCTGCACTGCTGGGGGGTGGGGGTGATAGGGGACATGAGTGTGGGCCTGGTGGAGGATGCCCCTGCACTGCTGGGGGGTGGGGGTGGTGGGTGACATGGGTTGGGGCCTGCTGGCAGGTGCCCCACAGTGCTGGGGGGTGGGGGTGGTGGGAGACATGAGTCGGGCATGAGTGGGGGCCTGGTGGAGGCTGCCCCTGGTGACTGGGGGGGTGGGGGTGGTGGGAGACATGAGTGGGGGCCTGGTGGAGGGTACCCCTGGTGACTGGGGGGGTGGGGGTGATAGGGGACATGAGTGGGTGCCTGGTGGAGGCTGCCCCTGCACTGCTGGGGGGTGGGGGTGGTGGGAGACATGAGTGGGGGCCTGGTGGAGGGTGCCCCTGGTGACTGGGGGGGTGGGGGTGGTGGGAGACATGGGTGGGGGCCTGGTGGAGGGTGCCCCTGGTGACTGGGGGGGTGGGGGTGGTGGGTGACATGGGTTGGGGCCTGCTGGCAGGTGCCCCACAGTGCTGGGGGGTGGGGGTGGTGGGAGACATGAGTCGGGCATGAGTGGGGGCCTGGTGGAGGCTGCCCCTGGTGGCTGGGGGGTGGGGGTGGTGGGAGACATGAGTGGGGGCCTGGTGGAGGCTGCCCCTGCACTGCTGGGGGGTCGGGGTGGTAGGAGACATGGGTGGGGGCCTGATGGTGGGTCCCCCCGGTGGCTGGGGGGTGGGGGTGCAGGGGGACATGAGCAGGTGTGCAGGGTAGTCCCCTGTTTTGTGGGCTGCCTGCAGGGGCCGTGGAGGGTGTACAGGGAACACCTGTGAGGACCCACCCAGCCTAATCGCGTGTGATAATTCCCACGCAGCCCTGTAATACACGTACCCAGCAAAATGGCGTGTGATAATTCCCACGCAACCCTGTAATTCACGTACCCTGCCAAATCGCGTGTGATAATTCCCGCGTACCCCTGTATTACACGTGCCCTGGCTAATCGCATGTAAGACTTCCCGCGTACCCCTGTAATACACGTTCCCTGGACAATCGCGTGTTGAACTTCCCGCGTACCCCTGTAATACACGTTCCCTGGACAATCGCGTGTTGAACTTCCCGCGTACCTCTGTAATACACGTTCCCTGGACTATCGCGTGTTGAACTTCCCGCGCACCCCTGAAATACACGTACCCTGGCACCCTGGCTAATCGCGTGTATAACTTCACGCGTACCCCTGATATGCACGTTACCCGCTTTGCGTTCCTTGTTTGGCAGCCCTGTAAACTGGTCCAGGGTTAGCGCAGCCCTTTGCGATGATTTAGCGATTTTGATGGCTTTTCCTTGCGCAAGGGCGTTCTTGGGGGCGTTACTGGCACTGCTGCAGGGTCGCTGCGATACTCTGTGCCACGGCTGGTTTGGGAGCCTAAAATCCATGAATACGCTGTGCGCGGAAATCGGTTTTAGCGCACGTGCCTGGCGCAGACAATCGCACGCGGACACTCTGCGCCAGCC
Organism: Ambystoma mexicanum; assembly: GCF_040938575.1. NCBI lineage: Eukaryota > Metazoa > Chordata > Amphibia > Caudata > Ambystomatidae > Ambystoma > Ambystoma mexicanum. The sequence continues at coordinate 1,202,590,246 of NC_090934.1, read as the reverse complement.
GCTTGCGACACTTTTCTGTGAAATTCTATGAATTACCCTGTATGTTTTTTCCCTGTATACACCAGTAACCAGTACATTATACATTGGTTTTATACAGGAAAGTAAACACAATTCCACCACTTGGTCCCAGTAGTACTCCTGGTACATCATAACGCACGATAAACACAAGTTGAGTGCCTTGCATTGAAACCCTAGAAATATAACAAAAATGAAAAATATAAGGGATGGTGCAAAGATGCATAACAATTATAACACTTGCGTAACTCGTAGAAATGCGATTTTAGTGGCTTCTGAGGATATCTGCTTGCGGTGTAAGGCCTTTCTGCAGCTTATAGTAGTGAAAATGATACCATCTCATGGGGCTTATGATGGATGTTGGGGTTATCATGCTCGCTCACATATGTGATTAATGGGGAACAGTCTGCTAGAAATTGCGGCAATCGCCCCTGCATTGCCACATCGATTTTGCTCATGGTGGCAACGTACCAAACTCCTGCCCACCATTCCTTAATGTCTGGCTCTTCCTGGCTCTTCTAGCGCTTTGCTATCACCAGTCTTGCCGCCACTAAGAAGTGGGTAATGAGTCGAGAGCCTCTAGCACCCAGGTTGTACCAGCATTGGGAATCTTCATTGCCCAGTCGCATCACTAAGGGGTCAGGTTCAAGTTAAAATCCACAGATCTCCTTAATTTGGGCAACCACTTTTTTCCAGAACCCTTAGATTTGGGAGCATACCCACCATATTTCAATCAAGGTGCCCGGGGACGACTCACATCGCCACCATTGGGTGGGGGGGTGTTGCAGCTTCATTTTGTGCAACCGTTCTGGGGTCAGGTACCACTGACACAATATTTTAAAACTATTTTCCTTAAACTGACCGCCTGAGCGGCTGTTCCAGCCCTTGTCCAGATATTGTACCATGTCATCTCATCAATGGGGCGACCCACGTCCTCCTCCCATTTAGCCATGTATGCATGTGGGGCTTTAAATCTACTGGAATTCAGCACCTTATATAGGGATGCAGGTTTTGCTGTTTTGTATTTATTGAGTTTTATATAGCGCTTTTAACCAAAGCGCTTTTACAGAGAACAATATGTAATACATAAAAATAAGCAATGCAAGTCAAAATTCAGAATCAGTTAGTAGCAAAGAACAATTTGCAGGAAACAATTTACAAAGAACAGTTAGTAATACATAAAAAGGCAGTGATGTTCTGAATCAGCCATTGACGATCAAACAGATGACTGAAGAAGGTGCGTTTTTAAAGAAGAGCGCAAGGAGGAATAAGAAGTCATGGAGCGGACAGAGAGAGGGAGAAGGTTCCAGTGAAGAGGAGCAAGAAGTTGGAAGGATCAATAATGGGATTGTGCACAAGGGGCGCGAGGTACAGTAAGTTGAAAGTGATCAGCAGAGCGCATAGAACGAGAGGGAGAATAGAAGGAGAGGATAGATGCAATAAAGGTGGGGGCGAGACCGTAGAGAGATTTGAAGGCAAGGCAGAGGAATGTGTACTTGAGTTGAGAATGAAAAGAGAGCCATCCCAGTGAGGAGAGGGATGAAGAGATTGAGTCCCGATGGGAGAGAAGACAGAGAGAGCGGATGGAAGAAAGATAGATTGATTTGAGAGGAACTAGACGTGCGTAAAGAAGACCAAAGAAGAGAACAGAGCAATAGAAAAGTCGATAGAGGATTAAGGAAGATGCTGGACGTTTTCTGGCATGGAAAGTAAGGGAAGGGCGAATTTTGAATATGTTGAACAAGTGGAAACTACAGGCATGGGAAGTAAGAGATGTGGTGAGCAAAGAAGCGATTGGTGTCAAAGTGGAGACCAAGATTGCAGGCGTAAGGGGGATAGGGAGATGGGAGGGAGGAAAGAAAATGGAAGGAGGAGGAGAAGGGGATGGGAGATCTTCAAAGACGGTTGTGTCACCTTTCCCATGGGCTGTTACATTTGATCGTGACACACAATGTCTCAGTTGAATATATCCGTATCGTTGACCAGAAAGGTCTGTTTGCATTGGTCAAACGTGAGAGGGAGGTTATCCCGAAACAACTGCCCCAGTTTGCTCAGTCCCTCTTCAGACCACCTAAGGAACAGCCTTCTACTTAACCCTGGGGGAACTCGATTGCCCCATATCCCTGTCATAGGAGAGGGAAAGGTAGTTGTAGCATATCACTGTGCGGCTTTGTCCCAGTACTCCAGTGTAGTATTTGTTGTTGGTAGCCCTCGCCCACTCCTTCTGCTTACCCTCGGGGAGAACAGGTGGAGTACATGATGCATCTCAGAAGGGGGAGGGCCAAAGCCTTCCTCCTGCCATGTCCAGCCTTATTAGCTAACAAAGGCTCGATGGATCTGCCCTTTCCCTTTGTCTAAGCTCTGCCGTTGATAGCATCCTCACATACTGATCAAAGTTTCATTCAAACAAGCCCACATAGGGGACAGGAAACCACCCAACTACCTTTGATATGCACTGTGTTGCTCTGAAGCCAGCCCCCGCCTATCAGTATCAATAACAGTGAGCTGTCATGTCTGGTACATGTGTTTACAGTAGGCAACCGTCACATGTCAGAAGGGACAATTATGTGGTTTGTTGGCAAATGAAAGTCTGGTCTTAACGTAGCTTCAAGGGAGACCTGTGGCTTTAATCAGGAATCACAGAGAGTACAATTAACCAGAGAGACCCTTTGATCCACAACAGACAGGAAGATGGGTGGCACTTAATATTACATGTTTTCACCCCCTTTACCTTTTCTGTTGCAATGCACTCTGGTTATGACCTCATTGATACAGGAGATTGTTGGTGGAGATCCAGGATTTGTTCATTAAGGTGGGGTTAGCCTAAACCAATTACTGGGGCCCATTTGGCTTTAAAAGAGGGTCAAGCCCCTCTTTTGGCAAATCATCTGAAGATTTTGCAAGGATTAACAAGAAGAAAAAATGTAGACCTTGGCTGAAGATACAGCCGACCTTACAGCTTCCGCCAGTGAATGAAGGCCAGGATTTCCAAAGAGGGAAGCAAGATCCCTTGCCTAAACATCTCCCAGGGAACAGAGAGAGATACTGAATCCAGAGGACGTTCCAGCAGCTCCAGAAACGGTACCCAGCCAGCACACATCGTGCCCTGCTAGGCTCTGCAAGCAAGCTTCCTAGGTGGGAAGTGTCAGAGAGTCTCTGAATGAAGCCCAGGACAAGGCCACTGTCTACAACACTCTCCTCAGCTTTGGGCCATCTGCCTTAAAGGACAAAATAATCCCAGTGAAGAGCTAGGAGCAGTGCATCGAAAAGCATCAACATGCGTCCGCCTTGAAGGACATTTTCGAGATAGTTTCGCCCCTCGAGCAGCAACCGACTGCACCACTGACTGTTGTCATTTGGCCGTCGCTAAATTAGTCTGAGATGCCTCGACCAGTGCTTCAGACCTGTCAACCAGCACTGAAACAATTCCTGACCCTGAGCAGTCATGTAGGCCAGCCTGCATCCATCCGTCCAGCCTTGTTCGCCAAACTGCCTGCCGCCTGATACCGGCAGCTGTCTCCCATAGCTGTAAAGCATCCTGAATCCAACTCGACCCTGTCAAACACCAAGAACGACTACAAGTGCAAGCTACATTGTGGTTTTGTCCCCCTGGTCCTTCCCCGAAGGCCCCTAGTGACATTATATGACCCATTGCTCCCTTTGTGCTGAAACCAAGTATCCTTGAACTCTTGTGATTAATTACTCTACCGACTACCCTCCTGTCAGTATCCCTTTCCGTTCATGAAACTGTTTGTCCTCTGCATTCCTAAACAGGGTGAGTTGTATTTTGTAGTCTGTTGAATAATAATAAATTATTATTTTTATCCAACCTTAACTGGACAGTCCATTTTATCATTGGGTAATAATTGTATTTTCTCTTTGTCGCAACTAACCAACGATCCATGACCTGGCGGAGATGAGCTTGCAGTTCCATCCATGTTATCAAAATTGGACAAGGAGGTTTATAATTGCTTGTTTCCAATCTGTTCAGATCGCTTCTGGTGAACTAGAGGCGTGGGGCTGATTGATGATTTAGAAACCGATATTCATCTCTGCACCACTGGTGCCCTGGAAATTGATTTGTCACATTAGTGGCAAGCGGTCAAATCATTTGGAGCCTTGCGCACAGCTTAGTCACCCAACGATAAAAGTACTGTTGCAGGCAACATTTAGACACTACTAGGTATTTGTAACAATCATGGTTCTTGACATGTGGACTGTAAAAAGTATGACCACGGAAGGCTGTGTGTCCTATGTCAAGAGAGGGGACGTCCCCACAGCACTAAGGTTAATAAACCTGAGTTGCTGACCAGCCTCCAAGCTTAGGTAGAAGCAAGGCTGGTTGGGGCAAAGACCCCAGGGGACATGATAGGACCTGTATGCTGAATGACGAAGACCTTCCGGGAAGGGTAGTGGAAAATGGCGAGGAAGACAGCATGAGCAGTGTTTCTAGCCAACCATCTCGCCAGGGGGCAAGTGTGGTTTCTTAACACTGTAGAGTGTCAGTGAGGTCAGGGGCTAATGCGGCATCCCACAGGTCACATGCCTCAGCACAGTCTCTAAGTGGCACAGTAATAGTTCCCGCTTTTGACGTGGTAGCGGCTCGAAAGCTCCTGCTCGAGCAGAGGAGACTAGCACTAAAGAAACATAAACAGTGGGACAAGGTCACCATCGAGCTGTGCAAGCTGGCGCTTGAAGAAAAGAAGGAGGCCAACAGATCCATCTCTAGCAAAAGCAGCAGTAGTGGCTCAAACCAGAGTGCCCAGATAAACCCCGGTGGCACATCCCTAAAGACTTAGTGCAGGCTTACGAAGTGGGGAAGGATTTTTTTGACGGTTTGAAGCGCTTGAGCTTGCTTTTCAGCTACAGGAGGTGGATGAGGTACTGTCGGGTGCAGCCCTGATAAGTCACTTACCAACACCAGGGACTGATGCAATTCTTCATTTAACACCTGAGGAAAGGCCCGTTTATGAAAGCATGAAGGTGGCCCTCCTCAGGAAGTTCTGTAAAACCCCAGTAGAGTATCTCAAGAGCTTCAGGGAGCTTGGAAAGAAAAGTGTGTCGAGATTTTCAAATATCTGAGCGGGTGGGTGGCTGTAACAAAGTTGACACATTTAAAGGGATGCACAATTTGATTGCATGTGAGCATGTATTGAACAATTGTGTGGTTGACCTACACCAGCATCTTCTGGACAAAACTTTCACAGACCCTAGAGAGCTTGCAAAGGCTGTCGACAGGTTTGTGAGTTCTCAAGTCCAGAAAAAGGCTTAGTCGAGCACACCCAAACTGGAAGAGAAATCATCAGACAAAAAAGTAAACAAGGATCGGAAGGACAAAGGTCCAAACCACTCCTTTTTGAAGTCAGGTCCCCAAAAGAATGAAGGGAAATACTAAAACTTTAGTTCAGCTGTACACGCTGAAAGGAAGAGCGCAGGCACCCTTAGCGCTGGGACGCCAGCATTCTCACCACCCAAAGGTTGTTTTGTGTGTAAGGAGCTGGGCCATAGGAAAGGGGATCCTGCTTGCAAGGGGCTTACCCAAGCAAGCCATAGTGAATATTGGACTTGTGGAGGAAGCCATCATTAGTGTGAGCCTTCTAGAGGAGGACTTCCCACTAGGCCAGGGAGTGGCTGAATGTGGATTGGTTACAATGAGTGGGAATGGTACCGGGTTTCCAGAAGAGATCCCAGTTCACAATAATACTCAACTTTAGTAAGAACATGTGTATATCAATGGACACAAAACTCCTGTGGTTCAAGACACCACGGCTAGCATCACTGCTGTCACCTGGCAGTGGGTACAGCCAGGCCAGTATATTGATGTGCCTGATGGTAGCATCAGTTGGTTTGACGGAAAGAGTGTGCCCCTTGGTGATGGTAGAGATCAGCAGGCTAGGTGAAATGACCCAGCGCCATGTAGCGGTTAAAGACTCTTCCAGATCCCGAGATAGTCGATGCGGCTACCCAATCCAGGGCCAAAGAAATCACCGGATTGAACACTCTCAGAGCCTTAAGGCATGGAGTGCTTCCAGAGGGCTTGTTAGAAGGTCCGCCATGGCTGGTAGCCCCTAGTCCAGTTCCACAGACTGCTGAGTCACCTACTCCTGTGGCAGAGGGGCCAGTAGCCAAGGAGGACCCTACTTTGGGAGCAGGGGACCGCATGACTTCAGAGTTGCCTGGTGCAGAGCAGGAACCTGAGATGGAGGATCAGGTGGGCGCAGATATAAAGGGTCTGCAAAAGCTGGATGAGTTTGCATCAGCTGGGGGCCCAGGTCAGACTGACTTCTTCACAGCCCAGAAGGAGTGTCCAACTGTGATGTGTCTGGGGAAGCAAGTGGAGGAGCAAGCTAAGGACGAGACCCCTGTACTGTTCAAAGTCTACTGGGAGGATGGACTCCTGAACAGCGAACCAAGAAACTCTGATGGCATGGGCACCAGAAGGTTGGTGATTCCCCAGTACCACTGAAAGTTCCTTTGGATTTGGCTCACCATATTCCTTTAGCAGGTCACTTGGGAGTAGCAAAGACATTGGACCAGTTGTCTGCGCACTTTTACTGGCTGCAGTTTGATGTAAAGGTTAAGGAATTTATCTGGTCCTGCCCGACTTGTCAAGCTTCTGGCAAATCAGGTGGTACCACACAGATTCCCTTAATTCCACTACCCATGGTTGGGCAGCCTTTCGAGAGAATAGGCACGGATATTGTGGGTCCTTTGGATCCTCAAACCAGCTCAGGGAACAGATACATCTTGGTGGTGGTAGAGCATGCCACAAGGTACCCTGATGCTGTCCCTCTGAGGAGCATCAAAGCCCATGTGGTTGCGAAGGCTCTGATTGGGATTTTCTCCCAAGTTCCCCAAGAAAGTCATTTCTGACAGGTGAACAAACTTAATTTCAGCCTATATGAAGGCTCTGTGGGAAGAGTGTGGAGTCACCTACCGGTTATCTGCATCCTTTCATCCACAAACAAATGGACATGTTGAGCGGTTCAACAAGACCCTAAAAGGCATGATAGAAGGATTGGAAGAGCACCTGAGGAGAAAATGGGATATTCTCCTGCCATGTCTGCTGTTCGCCTACAGGGAGGTGCCACAGAACGGAGTAGGGTTTAGCCCTTTTGAGCTTCTGTTTGGATGTCCTGTACAAGGTCCCCTCAGTCTGGTGAAAGAAGGATGGAAGAGCAGCCCCTCATCCCCTACACGCGATGTGGTGGACTATGTACTGGGCCTTCGGTCCAGAATGGGGAGGTACATGGAACAGTCAACAAGAAACCAAAAGGCCAGTCAGGAGCTGATGAAACACTAGCCCGACCAGAGGCCACAGTGACAGTCTATTCTCCATGCCAGTGGGTGTGGATTATGGAGCCTGTCAAACCCATTACCCTTCAGGACAGGTGGAGACTGAGCCTTACTGTGTACTGGAAAAAGTCAGTGAGGTGAATGATCTCATTGACGTGAAAGGAAAGAAACAGATGTGCAGGGTCTTTCATGTCAAACGGCTAAAACCTGATTATAGCCGGAATTACTTGATCATGACATTAGTGACTGACAGGGAGACTGAGGAGGACACCAATCCCCGCCCAGACCTCCTGCACACTGAAGCCACAGATGGGTCAGGTGAAGGTGTCAACCTTGCAACTGACCTGTCAGAACAGCAACTGACAGACTGTCGCTGTTTCTGGGATAGCTTTCTAGAAGAGCGGTTACATGCCTCTGCAGGAAATCCCACCCCCATACCTTCTATATGTTGGAAGCCTGAGATTCTGCCATGCTTAACACCAGCTGTTGTGACCATTGTGATGCAGGAAATGCATTGGAGGACAGGGCCTCCCTGTCCTTGTCCTGTAGTCCTTTTTCATTTGTGTTCTGTATTGTTTTCTGCCCAGGAGTCTATGTGGGACTCCTGGCAGTGCAGCTCTTCCTGTTTTTGGTTTGGTGTACGGACCCATGGGATACCCTGATGGCACCCATGGGTGGGGGTACAACCCTGTGCCCCTAGTGTATGTTTCTGGGCACCTGTGGGTGGCCCACAGAGCAGGGTATGGGCTGGTGGCAGCTCCATGCTGAATTGACGGGTGCTCTGAGTATCCTCCATTTTGGGATACCCAGGCCCTGCCATTGGAATCGGTTGATTCCGGATAGAAAACAAGATGGCCCCTGTGGCATCTTGCTTTCTATTGCCTGTCACCTTGTTTTCCCAATGTCCTGGGAAGCCCTGACTCTATCCCTTCCCCCTGACTGGCTGTTGGGTGGAAGTTCCATTTATGGTGTTGTTGTGAAGTCCAGTCCAGACTGTCTGGAGCCTTCCCAGTGACTGTATGTTGTGGGTACACCCTGTGGGTGGGACCTGGGTGAATGGAGTGTGTGACCAATATGCACTTCTTGTTGTGGTTGTCTGGTTTCTGGCATGAGAGACAAAGACTGAGACAGCCCTGCCCGAAACTGGCCTGAATTCAGTGTCTAGTCATGATTGGCTGGGTACTAGTCCCAATCCACATTCCTTGTTGTGAGTGTCTGAGAGGGAGGAGGATGGCCTGAATGTACTGTATGCCTGCTTGGCTGATTGACTGCATGAATGCCCTTCTGTATGATTGGCTGCTGAGAGTGACCCAGCAGTGTGGATGAGAGACACGATAGTATATCTGGGGACCTCTCACCACTGGTAATTGTTCAGAAGCTGTGTCTACACTTGAAGAGTAACTGGAACTGCTGATCCTCGACGCCCAGCTGGAAGAAGAAGACTTGCTGTTGCATTTGCTTTGACCCGATCTGAAAGCTGCCGAATTCGTTGAAGACTGATCTGAGAGAGGACCTGGTAAGGCGCCCTCTTCCCGTGCTCCGGGTGATCATCGAGCACTGCTAACCTTCGCCGAAGCTTCCTGGAAGTCAGACCCTCGAAAGGCTGCCGACCCGAGACGGGACCACTGAGGAGAATGAAGTGAAGCACCAGGACTTTGCCGCTGTCGAAGTCCATTGCCGTGGACCGGGGTTCTCAGGTTTGTGTAACCGCTGGAGGCCCGTCGAAGTCGTGTTGCCCCAGACGAGGGGACTGCTTGACGCTGTGCCGCCGACGACCGGAGCCTAAGAACATTTGAATCGAAGGACTCCCTTGTCCGCAACGACGACTTCTTTATCCTGCCGGAGAGAGTCAAGGCCGCCGACGCGCCGAGGCAAATCCGCCGGTGGGTTTCCCGCCACCTGAAGGCCACAAAGAGTTTGACGACTCGACGCCCTTGCTGGGCCACAGTTCTTCAGAAACTCTTTGCGGTCCTGAACAATCAATCGCCGAGGTGCCCCGCACACCTCATCCTCGCAGGACGTCACAGACGAGCGCCGCCTGGATCGATGCCGTGGTCTCGGCACCCTCGAACTTCTCATCGACGCCGTCGATGCCAAGTTCACCTTCTTCGACGCCTCTCGACGATCCATGACTCCTGCTTTAAAGAGAGTCACTCAAGAAGGATCCGTTGAAGCTTCTTCGAAGAACTCTACTCCACCAGGTACATTGGGGGGTATAAAACATTATAGGAAGAATAAGACTAGTGATCAATATATGGACTGGGCTTGTGCTATATCTTTATTTTACAGGTTGCCCAGGTTGGGGGATATCCACAAAGAATTGTGCTTAACGGTAGAGGCCAGTATTCTGCCTATTGTTTTAACCATCTTGCTTTCCCTCCTACCTCTATTGCTGGTTTCCTTGTTATTGATCTGTGTGACATTCTAACAGTATAGTTGATGCACTTTAATGAGATCTGATAATATTGGTGGTACCACTTTAGAATTGTATATATTTACCATTGTTGATTTCTGAGTACAAAATGCGTTATTGTGATAGTATACATACCTTTGAATATTAATTATACAAAGGCTGTGTTTTCAGTAATACAGTATGTGGACATTCCTTTGTGGGGGCTTGGGGACTACACTGTACTTAAGAACCAGCCTGCATCACCTCCTGAGAAGATAGGTCTTGATTGCTCGTCCATTGCCACCATAATGGAGAATCTTGGCTGGGGTCCTCTGTGCCTCTCCTCTACCATATAGAGAGCAGAAGTACAGACACCCCCCTCCGGTCCTTTACAATGGTGGCAGCAGTGGGATGCTTATGGTTTTAAGAATCAGTGTATAACCGTGCCACTTACAAAATATCTGCACTTTATTAAATTAAGGTTTGGTTGTGTACTAAATAACTGCATTACAAGCAATGGAGTCTATGGCAAATGGTAAATTGACTAGGATGAGAGTAGAGGCTCTCCAGAATGCTTGTGAAGCCAGGGAGTTAGACTTTGTGGATAAGTCTAGGGCTGAGCTGATAGCTGCCCTGGTGGACTACCAGACTGATGGTGAAACTCTTGATGAGGGTGGGGATGCAACCAATGAGGACTCTGCCCCTGGGGTTTCTACTGAATCTGTTTCTGGGAATGCCACCATTCCTGCTGCCTCTGTTCCGAACTCCAGCAATTCCATAGAACTTGAGTTATTAAGGCTGAAATTGGCCTTTGAATACTGCAAGTTGGAGATAGAAGCTGAGCTTAAGAAAGAGGAGCTGGCAGAGCAAGTGGAACTCAAGAATAGGGATCTTGAACACAAAGACAAGGACACTGAATGTCAGAGAATCCAGCTAGAGAAAGCTAGAGTGGAGACTTCAGCGAAACCAGTTGAGAGTGGCAGGTCCCCAGCCACCAAGTTTATGAAAGATTTGGTTGGTGTGTTTGCAGAGGGTTCTGATATCCTCCAATGGATAGAAGCGTTTGAAATGGCTTGTGCAATTCATGATGTTGAAAAAAGAAATCGGGCTAAGTGTTTGTTAAGCAGAGTGCCTCAGACTCAGGTTATGACTGTATTCTGAAGCAGAGTGTGGAAGACAGGGGTCAGTATGAGTGTATGAAATCTGCTTTGATTGCCAAGTTTGGCAAGACACCTACCCAATACATTAAAGGTTTCAGGGATTTTAAGAAAAGAGAGAATGTGTCTTGGGTTGACTGGGTGAGTGCTGCGCACATGAACATGATGGGGTGGATTGATGGATACAAAGTGAAAACGTTTGTTGAATTGTCCCATCTGTTGTTTTTTGAGCATTTTTCTGAAGCCTGTTCACCAGAGCTGTGTCAGTATGTTGCTGACCAGAACATTTTGGATCCCTTTAAGCTGGTTAGGTTGACTGACAAGTGGGTCTCCCACCGGGTGTCCACTAAGGACTCCAGTGGGAAGGACAAGGACAAAGAAAAGGGGGCCTCTTAGAAAGCTGAGGAGTCCCAAAAGCAAGAACAGTATATAGAACCTAGCGGCACACCATTCTTTGGTTTGTTCTGTAGTCAGGTAAATAGTGAGAGTGAAGGTTTTGAAAATGAATTTGAGGTGCGGGGGGATAAAGGCTCAACCTTGGCATCTAGGTTGGATACAAACATGAAAAAAAGTGGTTGTTCCCAAACAATTTTTTGGGAACTCCCGTCCCCTGCACACTGTCGAGTATCTGTAAAAACAGATCAATAACTGTAGGGATTTTTAGGTATTCACCTTATACATTCTTTTCATGAAACATTTTACATGACAATTCAAGCGATATATAACCTATCTTTGTAGATCCATTAATTTTATAAAGGGAATTTCTAATAAAAAATTTTAAACAATTTATAAGGAAACAAAGGTTGTAGAAAGCAAGATAGTTTCTTTATTGTATAAGGTACATGATGACGCCCAGCGCGTTTCGGATTTTCAACTCTTCTTCAGGGGCAATGACATAAATTTTCAATTTTTCTATAAGAGAAACATAAATCACATTTATGTTCGTGTAGTATTCATAGTTCAAAAATGATTTTGAAACCAAAAAAGGATTGCAAACAATCGTTATATTATATATCAACAATGTCAAAACAATATTGGGATGCATAATACTAGTTTTACAAGATATTCCATGGACAAGGCATTGTAATCATCATTTATGGACAATATATCATATCACTGATCATCTTATTGCACCAAGTCTAGGGTTTGCAGGGGCACGGTATGACATATGTTTCATTTTAATGATGATATTGTAGTAGTCCAAAGTTCATGTCCTAGTTTTAATAATCTATATAAAGATGAAAAGAATTATTATACGGGTAGAGTATTCTAACTCAGAATCTTACTCGAGCTATATAAGGCTGAGTCTCAAAACAGACTATTTAATTATCAGTATTTGCGAACCATAAGAGGATAATTAGGAAAAGTTTCAAACAACTTACATGTCACTCTAAAAAGTCGAAGTCCTATTTTGTGTATCCCTTAGAACAAAGGGGATGATTTCAGGTGATACCCAGGAGGCAGGCGTTAACTGAATAAGGAAGAATTAAAAAATAGAAAAGGAAAATAAAGCTCCTATTTGTGGCTAATAAAGTAGGGGTCCAGTATCTGATACCTATAGGGGAAAAAGAACTTTCTTGAATACAAAAGAGACGGAATTTGGAGTCCTCACGGTGGGTCGCATCTGCCAAGTAGGAGATGCGGCCACACCATGGAGAAATTCCTTTTATACTGTCCTCGTAAGGGTACACATGCGTGTAAGGAGCGCCGGTGTGCGCATGCGTAAACTAATACTGTCATGTTTTGTTGACAAAAAAGATTAATGCTACGTAGCGTGCGTCAAGCTCGTGACATCACGATTATGTACACGTAAGTAAAATAGAAAATGACCAGCATAGGAAGTTCAAGTATCATTATTTTAAGAAGAGAAAGCTATGGTTATCCGGGTACAATGTCAGATGGAGTCACATTGGTCGCAATTGTATATGTATCCGTTAAATAGGAAATGTTAGTAATTTAAGTAAATACCCGTAAAGTGACATTTATTACATGGGAAGGAGAAAGATTATTTACTTTCATGGAAAAAACAAGATATGTGCCTGAAGTGTAAACTATTACCATCATGTTTGTTGACGGAAAAGATTAATGCTATGTGGTGTGCGTCCTGCTCGTGATGTCATGATTACATTTACATAGGTGAATAGAGAATAACGAGCATAGGAGGCTCGGAAGTACAAGTGTCACGAAGCGATATTTCAAGAAGAGAATGACGGGCATAGAAAGCTTAGAAGTGCGATTGTCATGAAGCGAAAAATAAAAAAGTTTATAGGTTTAGGAAAAAAACGGTCATGTGATTATGAGAAAACTATTCTAAATTGAGATAAGCCAAGATAGTAAAATTTGGAATTAATCTAATCAGACAATTTTGTATTATAGGATAGAGGCGTTATTGATATAAGTCATCAGTCAGTCTGGACCATTTAGTCATCTTAGATAAATGCATAGGGATAAAAATGTGTAGATACAACTGATGATACATATTAACATAGATGAGCAAGTATATGACTTATCATGTCCTGTTCCAAATATGGATGCACATTCTAATAAGTAACATCTAATCATTTAACACAGGTACAAAATGTTTAAGAAACATAAACCAAGATCCTGCAATACGCAAGAGAGTAACTATGAGATCTTCCACATCTTGTCCATTAACGGATATATATTCTGATGAGTTTGACATAGTAAGTAACACAGATATTAGGTAATAGTGAATCTAGGAATCGAAGGTGCCTAGATAGTGGCAAGACTGAATGTGAATGTAAAGGGTGGAAAAAAGGCTGTTTCTCAAAAGAAGTCTAAATAATTATCAAAATTACAAAAGGGGCCTAAGTAATAATCGTCATTCATCCCTAACGGCTAAGTGAATCAAGGCAGTGTATCCAGTAAAGTTCTCTTTGTGACAAGATTTTTTGTAGGTCACCACCTCTTGGAAGAGGATGCACAATTTCTAGAATTACAACTCTCATTTGGGCTACAATGTGTTTGTGGTCTTTGAAATGTCTGTAGACTGCATATTTTGTATTTTTGATGCAAATACTTGATTTATGCTCTGTCCATCGTTCTTTTGCTTTTCTCGCTGTTTTTCCGACATAGTATAAACCGCAAGGGCAACGTAGAGCATAAATTACATTTTTGAGTCACAGGTAGCGTATTGTTTTAGTGGTACTTTTTTGCCAGTATACGCATGTCTAATATGGTCTCCCTTTATCACATTGGAACAATGTTGGCAGTTTAGGCATGGAAAGGTGCCTTTTTTTTATTTGTTTAAGAAGGTCTGGTTTGGAGTTTTCCGTTTTTCCGCTTTGATCAACTTGTCTCGAAAGTTCCTGCCCCTTTTGTAGGCCAACATAGGCGGTTCTGGGAATAGACGACTAAGCTGTGGATCTGATTTAATAATGTCCTAATTTTTGTAGATTATGTGTTTGATTTGAAAACTTTGACTCGAGTATTTCAGTGTATGTATAAAATTTGATTTGACTTCTTTAGGTTTAGTCTCAAGTAGATCAGACCGGCTCTGTGCTTCTGTTCTGAGTATGGCCTTATCAATAAGTTCAGTTATAAAATGTCGATCTTCAAATCTAGACTTCATAATTAAGTATTCATCTTGAAGTTTATTGGCCTCTGAGGTGATTCTTTTCAGGCAAAGGAGTTGGCTGTACGGTAAATTCTCCTTTAGATGTTTCAGGTGAGAACTATAGAAGTGTAGGATGCTGTTAACATCTGTGGGTTTTCTGTAGATGTGTGTTTTTAGAACCGAGTTGGACATTTCTACAGTTATATCCAAAAAATTAATGGATGGTTTACCAATTTCGAACGTCAGCTTGATCCTGTCATCACACTGGTATCCTTTTTTGGTTTCAAAATAATTTTTGAACTATGAATACTACACAAACTTAAATGTGATTTATGTTTCTCTAATAGAAAAATTGAAAATGTATGTCGTTGCCTTCATACCAACTTGCAATTCAACTCCATTTGAAGAAGAAGTGAATCTTTTTAAACTGATTCGAAAAATGGAGCTGAAAATCATCTTCGATAATCTGAATCCAGAAACTAAAGAAAGAGAAAAATGCCCTTATCTAGAAATGAAGAACAAGAGCAATTTTCATCCACAATTTAACCACCCGTTGATCAATCTATTTAGAACTAAGACAACCATAGCTCTGAAAAAATTGAAATTCACATCCTCAAACAAACAAAATATCAAAAAACATCAATTGAATATCATCAAGAATTTAGCAGAAGATAACCAAATCATAATCAAAAAAGCAGACAAAGGAGGAGCCTTGGTTATCATGGATACCTCTTTCTACAATGAAGGTTGTCTAAAATTATTGTCAGACCAAAATACCTACCTTAAACTGGACCATGACCCAATTACTGACATCAAGGAAATAATCAAAAAAACGGTCGAAAAAGCAGAAGAATTGGACTGGATTTCAGAAAATACAAGTCATTTCTTGATCAACAAACATCCGGTGACTCCAGTGTTTTACGGCCTACCGAAAATTCACAAACACAGAACTGATCCACCTCTGAGACCCATCATCGCAGGGATGGAGAGTATTTGTCAACCTCTAGCAATTAACCTGGACACAGCAATGCAACCTTTGATACAAACAACTAATACCTACCTAAAGGACACAACCCATTTTTTACAAAATATCAAAGACCTTGACATGAATGAACCCAACCTTATACTATTTACAATGGATGTGAGTAGTTTATATACCTCAATCCCACACAATCAAGGAATTGAAGCACTAGAATGGTTCCTTCTTAAACACAACAAAATCAAGATACAAAAAACCTTTGCGATTGAGTTGATTAACATCATTTTATTTAACAACTACTTCAGGTTTAACGGAGAATATTACTTACAAACCTCAGGTACATCAATGGGGTTTCCAGTAGCGCCTTCTTATGCCAACACATTCATGCATTTTTTTTAATACACCTACGTCTTGGAGAATCCAACATGGAAATAAAAAATTAATAAATGGTACAGATATATCGATGACGTGTTCGGCATCTTCAAAGGTTCAGAAACAGAACTATTGACCTTCTGGAATTATCTTAACCAGTGTAATGACAGGATCAAGAGGACGATCGAAATTGGTAAACCATCCATTAATTCTTTGGATGAAACTGTAGAAATTTCCAACTCAGTTCTAAAAACACACATCTACAGAAAACCCACAGATGTTAACAGCAACCTACACTTCTATAGTTCTCACCCGAAACATCTAAAAGAGAACTTACTGTATAGCCAACTCCTTCGCCTGAAAAGAATCATATCAGAGGCCGATAAACTGCAAGATGAATACTTAATTATGAAGTCTAGATTTGAAGATCGACATTTTACAACTGAACTTATTGATAAGGCCATACTCAGAACAGAAGCGCGGAACCGGTCTGATCTACTTGATACTAAACATAAAGAAGTCAAATCCAATCTTATACATACACTGAAATACTTGAGTCAAAGTTTTCAAATCAAACGCATAATCTACAAAAATTGGGACATTATTAAATCAGATCCACAGCTTAGTCGTCTATTCCCAGAACCGCCTATGTTGGCCTACAAAAGGGGCAGGAACTTTCGAGACAAGTTGATCAAAGCGGAAAAACGGAAAACTCCAAACCAGGCCTTCTTAAACAAACAAAAAAAAGGCATCTTTCCATGCCTAAACTGCCAACATTGTTCCAATGTGATAAAGGGAGACCATATTAGACATGCGTATACTGGCAAAAAAAATACCACTAAAACAATACGCTACCTGTGACTCAAAAAATGTAATTTATGCTCTACGTTGCCCTTGCGGTTTATACTATGTCGGAAAAACAGCGAGAAAAGCAAAAGAATGATGGACAGAGCGTAAATCAAATATTCGCATCAAAAATACAAAATCTCTAGTCTATAGACATTTCAGAGACCGCAAACACACTGTGGCCCAAATGGGAGTTGTAATTCTAGAAATTGTGCATCCTCTTCCAAGAGGTGGTGACCTACAAAAAATCTTGTCACAAAGAGAACTTTACTGGATACACTGCTTTGATTCACTTAGCCCGTTAGGGATGAATGAAGATTATTACTTAGGCCCCTTTTTATAATTTTGATAATTTTTTACAATTCTTTTGAGAAACAGCCTTGTTTCCACCCTTTACATTCACATTCAGATTTGCCACCATCTAGGCCCCTCGATTCCTAGATTCACTAGTACCTAATATCTGTGTTACTTACAATGTCAAACTCATCAGAATATATATCCGTTAATGGACAAGATATGGAAGATCTCATAGTTACTCTCTTGCGTATTGCAGGATCTTGTTTTATGTTTCTTAAACATTTTGTACCTGTGTTAAATGATTAGATGTTACTTATTAGAATGTGCATCCATATTTGGAACAGGACATGATAAGCCATATACTTGCTCATCTATGTTAATATGTATTCATCAGTTGTATCTACACATTTATATCCCTATGCATTTATATAAGATGACTAAATGGCCCAGACTGACTGATGACTTATATCAATAACGCTGCTAATCTAAAATACAAAATTGTCTGATTAGATTATGTCCAAATATTACTTATCTCAACTTAGAATCATTTTCTCATAATCACATCACTGTTTTTTTCCTAAACTGATAACCTTTTTTATTTTTCGCTTCATGACAATTGCACTTCAGAACTTTCTATGCTCATCATTCTCTTCTTGAGATGTCGCTTCGTGACACTTGTACTTCCGAGCCTCCTATGCTCATTATTCTCTATTTACCCATGTAAATGTAATCATGACGTCATGAGCAGGACGCACACCGCGTAGCATTAATCTTTTCCGTCAACAAACATGACGGTAATAGTTTACACTTCAGGCACATATCTTGTTTTTTCCATGAAAGTAAATAATCTTGTTCCTTCCCATGTAATAAATGTCACTTTACGGGTATTTACTTAAATTACAAAAATGTCTTATTTAACGGATACATATACAGTTGCGACCAATGTGACTCCATCTGACATTGTACCCGGATAACCATATCTTTCTCTTCTTAAAATAATGATATTTGAACTTCCTATGCTGGTCATTTTCTATTTTACTTACGTGTACGTAATCGTGACGTCACGAGCCTGACGCACGCTACATAGCATCAATCTTTTTCATCAAAACATGACGGTATTAGTTTACGCATGCGCACATCGGCGCTCCTTACGCGCATATGTACCGTTAGAGGACAGTATAAAAGGAATTTCTCCATGGTGTGGCCGCATCTCCTACCTGGCAGATGCGACCCACCGTGAGGACTCCAAATTCCATCTCTTTTGTATTAAAGTAAGTTCTTTTTGCCCTATAGGTATCAGATACTAGACCGCTATTTTATTAGCCACAAATAGGAGCTTTATTTTCCTTTTCTATTTCGTCATTCTTCCTTATTCAGTTAACCCCTGCCTCCTGGGTATCACCTGAAATCATCCCCTTTGTTCTAAGGGATACACAAAATAGGACTTCGACTTTTTAGAGTGACATGTAAGTTGTTTGAAACTTTTCCTAATTATCCTCTTATGTTTCGCAAATACTGATAATTGAATAGTCTGTTTTGAGACTCAGCCTTATATAGCTCGAGTAAGATTCTGAGTTAGAATACTCTACCCGTATAATAATTCTTTTCATCTTTATATAGATTATTAAAACTAGGACATGACCTTTGGACTACTACAATATCATCATTAAAACGAAACATATGACATACCGTGCCCCTGCAACCCTAGACTTGGTGTAATAAAATGATCAGAGATATGATATATTGTCCATAAATGATGATTACAATGCCTTGCCCATGGAATATCTTGTAAAACTAGTATTCTGCATCCCAATATTGTTTTGACATTGTTGATATATAATATAACGTTTGTTTGCAATCCTTTATTGGTTTCAAAATAATTTTTGACCTATGAATACTACACAAACTTAAATGTGATTTATGTTTCTCTTACAGAAAAATTGAAAATGTATGTCATTGCCCCTGAAGAAGAGTTGAAAACTTGAAACGCGTTGGGCGTCACCATGTACCTTGTATGATAAAGAAACTATCTTGCTTTCTACAACCTTTATTTCCTTATACATTGTTTTAAACATTTTTAGAAATTCCCTTTAAAAATGAATGGATCTACAAAGATAAGCTATATATCGCTTGAATTGTCATGTAAAATGTTTCATGAAAAGAATGTATAAGGTGAATACCTAAAAATCCCTACAGTTATTGATCTGTTTTTACAGATACTCGACAGTGTGCAGGGGACAGGAGTTCCCAAAAAATTGTTTGAGTCCCAAAAGCAGTCACAGTCGGGTAAACCTAAACCCTCCTCTCCTAAGACCCAGAAATCTAGTGGGGATAAGTCATCTGTGGGTGGGAATAAGAGTAGTTGTTCACCTGCTGCAAAGCAGGCTCCCAGTGGTTTCAGTACCGTACCCCGCACTCCCGGCACTTGTTGGGATTGTGGGGCTCTGGATCACCAGAGGGGTGACTCCAAGTGTAAAGGTAAGGCAC
This sequence comes from Ambystoma mexicanum, assembly GCF_040938575.1. NCBI lineage: Eukaryota > Metazoa > Chordata > Amphibia > Caudata > Ambystomatidae > Ambystoma > Ambystoma mexicanum. Next base: position 1,202,570,828 of record NC_090934.1, on the reverse strand, counting down.
TTGGAGTACAGGCTGTCAGCCTGACCTACCATTACCCTATGTCTGAGGTGGAGGCCACTGTCCTCCCCTCCTCTTCAGGGATCACATTTGGTGCTCCTGTAGAGATTTCCGTATTGTCCCTTAGGGCCTGGGACCAGTATGCAGAAGTACTGGCAACTATCCCACAGAACACCCGTAGATTTTTGAGAAGTGTCCTCTTGAATGGCCAGCCATCTACTGGATTGAGAGACACTGGAGCAAGCATGACAGTGGTGGACAGGACCCTGCTCAAGCCAGAGGACTATGTAGGTGCTCCTCTGAGAACCACAAGGTTAGCTGGTGGGCCTCCCAAATTATCGCCTGTAGCCTTAGTCACACTCATAATTGGAGACAAGAACGGAAAGCTTCCTGTCCTGGTTCAGGACAATGTCCCTGCTAACATTCTGTTAGGTAATGATCTAGTGAGTTGGGGTTGATCTCGGATGGTCTTCCCATGACTACTGCTGCGGTCACTAGGTCACAGGTGACACAGGGTCTGGCTGTGAGTAAGGTACCCAAGCCAAAGGCGAGGCCTAAGGCAAGACGAAGGAAGAACAAGAAGGCAACCTCTGTGCCAGAGGCCCCTTCTCTTCCTGTTGTTCCTACAGCACCCATTGGGATCCATACTTCGGAAGGGCTGGATCCAGTGGTAAACCCCGTCTCAGCTCCCGTGGGAGAAGAGCCAGAAGACTCTCCTGTGGGAGAGGTTCTCAACCCGGAGGATCATCCCGACCTTCAATGCTTGTTAGCTGAAGGGGGACCCTCCCGGGCAGACTTCGGTAAGGGACAGAGAGAGTGCCACTCTCTCGAGAGTCTGAGGAAACAGGCCCTGTCCCAGGCACAAGGAGAAGTGCCTAGGACCTTCCGGATATATTGGGAGGGTGAGCTCCTTGTTAGTGAGCCCACTAAGCCTGAACCTGGTGCCTTCAAGAGGTTGGTGGTACCCCAGGTTTACAGGCCCTTCCTACTGCAGTTGACGCATGAGGTGCCCTTAGCTGGTCATCGTGGTACCAAGAAGACTAAACAGAGGTTCCCTGCCCATTTCTACTGGCCTCGGATGGGAGTAGAAGTGGAGTCCCACTGCAGGACCTGCCAAACTTGTAAGTTGTCTGGCAAGACTGGAGGCAGTGTCATTGCCCCACTGCAGCCATTGCCAGTGGTTGGCACCCTACTTGAGAGGGTGGGCATTGACATCGTCAGTCCCCTGGACCCTCCCACTTCAGGTGGACATCAGTTTATCCTGGTCTTGGTTGATCATGCCACCAGGTACCCTGGGGCTATACCCCTTCGGACTGTAACTGCCAAGGTGGTTGCCACGGTTCTCCTGGGCATTTTCACCCGTGTCAGATTCCCTAAGGAGGTTGTCTCTGACAGAGGATCCAACTTCATGTCTAGTTACACGAAAACCATGTGGAAAGAGTGCGGGGTAACCTATAAGTTCTCCACCTCTTACCATCCCCAGACCAATGGTCTAGTTGAGAGATTTAATAAAACTCTCAAGGGCATGATAGGTGCTTTGGAAGAGCCCCTAAGGAGGAAATGGGATCTCCTCCTGCCATGCCTGCTGTTTGCCTACAGAGAGGTACCTCAAGAGGGTGTTGGTTTCAGCCCCTTTGGGTTACTCTTTGGACATCCCGTGAGGGGGCCCCTCGCCTTGATCAGAGAAGGTTTGGAAGCCACCCCTTCAGGACCCGCCAAGCAAGTGGGGGACTATGTGTTAGGCCTCAGACGGAGGATGACACAGATGATGGGTCAGGCAACAGCGAATCTCAAGGCCAGCCAGGAATTTAACAAGTACTGGCATGACCTTAAAGCATCACAAGTGGATTGGACTCCGGGACAGGAGGTCCTCGTGATGGAGCCCACCAAGCCTCGGGCATTGGCAGATAAATGGACTGGACCTTTCAGGATAATCTCCAAGATGGGCGAGGTCTATTATCTGGTTGACATGGGGATCCCAGGGGTAGCCCCTCAGGTATTCCATGTTAATAGGCTCAAGCCTTTCCACAGGCGAGCGGAGGTCTCATGTCTCTTGCTAGCTTCAGAGCAAGAAGAGGATGAGAGTGAGCCGTTTCCCGATTTGCTGTATAGCAACCCTCAGGATGGCTCAGTGGAGGGAGTGCATCTCTCTCCAGATTTGACAACCGAGCAGCAGAAGGCCTACAGGACTTTGCTCCAGCAGTATGCCTCTCTGTTTTCACTGACGCCAGGCCTTACACCGTGGTGTAAGCACGAGATTGATACTGGTGACAGTATGCCTGTCAAAAGCAGGAGCTACCATATGTCAGATGCTCTTAAGGACCGCATCCAGGCTGAGGTCGCCAAGATGTTGGATCTGGGTGTTATTGAACCCTCAACCAGTCCCTGATCCAGTCCCGTGGTCCTTGTCCCCAAGGCAAGTTCACAGGCAGGTACCAGGATTGGAGGTTCTGTGTGGACTAAAGAGGAGTCAATGCCATCACCAAGACTGACGCGCACCCATTGCCCAGGGCTGATGAGCTCGTAGACACCATAGGTGCTGCCAAATTTGTGAGCACCTTTGACCTTACCTCAGGCTATTGGCAAGTAGCTCTGACAGACCATGCCAAGGAAAAGACGGCGTTCTCAACACCAGAGGGACTCTACCAGTTTAGGGTCATGCATTTTGGGTTGAAGAATGCCCCTGCCACCTTCCAGAGATTGGTCAACCATGCGCTCAGTGGGCTGGAAGCCTTTTGTGTGGCTTATTTAGACGACATTGCCGTCTACAGTTCCACCTGGGAAGAGCATTTGACACATCTGGGTAAGGTGTTGCAGGCCTTGAAAAGGGCTAACCTCACTATCAAGGCCACCAAGTGCCAGATAGCTCAGGGGAAAGTCACGTATCTTGGTCATGGGGTAGGAGGGGGTCAAATCCAACCTCTCCCAGTAAGGTACAGGATGTACAGGACTGGGAGACTCCCACTACTCAAACCCAGGTGAGAGCCTTTTTGGGCCTCACTGGGTATTATCGCAATTTCATGGCAGACTATGGAACCATAGCTGCACCCCTGACAGCTCTGACTTCACCCAAACAACCTAGGAAGGTTAATCGGACTGAAGACTGTCAGAGGGCCTTTGATGGCTTGAAAGAAAGTCTATGTAGGGCACCTGTGTTGTGTGCGCCTGACTACAGACAACCCTTTAACGTCCAGACGGATGCCTGCGACACCGGAATTGGAGCTGTCTTGTCCCAGTTAGATGACAAAGCGAGGGAACATCCTATCATCTTCATCAGTAGACAACTCAAGGGTAGAGAATTTAGGTGGGCTACTGTTGAGAAGGAATGGTTCAGTATAGTTTGGAGCCTTAGGCATTTTAGGCCCTACCTTACGGGGTCTACCTTCAAGGTCCAAACAGATCATAAGCCCCTGAAGTGGCTTATGCAGATGAAGGGTGAAAACCCGAAACTGCTCAGGTGGTTCATTAGCCTGTGAGGGCTAGACTTCACCATAGAGCACAGACCAGGGAAGAGTCACGATAATGCAGATGGAGTTTCCAGAAGGTATGTTGACTGTCTGGATGAGGTTGTCTATCTCGTGGGAGATTAGGCACCCTAACCTCAGTCTGGGGGGGGGGGCGACTTTGATGCTGGAAATGCATTGGAGGGACAGGGCCTCCCTGTCCTTGTCCTGTAGTCCTTTTTCATTTGTGTTCTGTATTGTTTTCTGCCCAGGAGTCTATGTGGGACACCTGGCAGTGCAGCTCTTCCTGTTTTTGGTTTGGTGTACGGACCCATGGGATACCCTTATGGCACCCATGGGTGGGGGTACAACCCTGTGCCCCTAGTGTATGTTTTTGGGCACCTGTGGCTGGCCCACAGAGCAAGGTATGGGCTGGTGGCAGCTCCATGCTGAATTGACGGGTGCTCTGAGTATCCTCCATTTTGGGATACCCAGGTCCTGCTATTGGAATCTGTTGATTCCTGATAGAAAACAAGATGGCCCCTGTGGCCTCTTGCTTTCTATTGCCTGTTACATTGTTTTCCCAAAGTCCTGAGAAGCCCTGACTCTGTCCCTTCCCCCTGACTGGCTGTTGGGTGGAAGTTCCATATATGGTGTTGTTGTGAAGTCCAGTCCAGACTGGCTGGAGCCTTCCCAGTGACTGTATGTTGTGGGTACACCCTGTGGGTGGGACCTGGGTGAATGGAGTGTGTGACCAATATGCACTTCTTGTTGTGGTTGTCCTGTTTCTGGTATGAGAGACAAAGACTGAGACAGCCCTGCCCGAAACTGGCCTGAATGCAGTGTGTAATGTTGAATGGCTGGGTACTTGTCCCAATCCACATTTCTTGTTTTGAGGGTCTGAGAGGGAGGAGGATTGCCTGAATGCACTGTATGCCTGATTGGCTCATTGACTGCATGAATGCCCTTCTGTATGATTGGCTGCTGAGAGTGACCCAGCAGTGTAGATGAGAGACAGGATAGTATATTTGCGGACCTCTCACCACTGAAAATTGTTCAGAAGCTGTGTCTACACTTGAAGAGTAACTGGAACTGCTGATCCTCGACGCCCTGCTGGAAGAAGAAGACTTGCTGTTGCATTTGCTTCGACCCGATCTGAAAGCTGCCAAATTCGGCGAAGACTGATCCGAGAGAGGACCTGGTAAGGCGCCCTCTTCCCGTGCTCCGAGGGACCATCGAGCACCACTAACCTTCGCTGAAGGTCCCTGGAAGTCAGACCCTCGAAAGGCTGCCGACCCGAGATGGGACCGCTGAGGAGAACAAAGGGAAGCACCAGGACTTCGCCGCTGACGAAGTCCATTGCCGTCGACCAGGGTTCGCAGGTTTGTGTAAGCGCTGGAGGCCCGTCGAAGTCGTGTTGCCCCAGAAGAGGGAACCGCTTGACGCCATGCCGCCGACGACCGGAGCCGCCCGCTCCTTTGCCTAAGAGCATTTGAATCGAAGGACTCCCTTGTCTGCACCGACTACCGCTTTATCCTGCCGGAGATAGTCAAGGCTGCCGATGTGCCGAGGAGAATCCGCCGGTGGGTTTCCCACCACCTGAAGGCCACAAAGATTTCGACGACTCGACGCCCTTGCTGGGCCACAGTTCTTCAGAAACTCTTTGCGGTCCTGAACAATCAATCACTGAGGTGCCTCGCACACCTCATCCTCGCAGGACGTCGCCGCCAAGCACCGCCTGGATAGACGCCGTGGTCTCGGCACCCTCGAACTTCTCATCAACGCCGTCGACACCAAGTTCACCTTCTTCGACGCCTCTCGACGAACCGTGACTCCTGCTTTAAAGGGAGTCACTCAAGAAGGATCCGTTGACGCTTCTTCGAAGAACTCTACTCCACCAGGTACATTGGGGGGGGGAACATTATAGGAGAGAATAAGACTAGTGATCAATATATGGACTGGGCTTGTGCTATATCTTTATTTTACAGGTTGCCCAGGTGGGGGGATCTCCACACAGAATTGTGCTTAACGGTAGAGGCCAGTATTCTGCCTATTGTTTCAACCATCCTGCTTTCCCTCCTACCTCTATTGCTGGTTTCCTTGTTATTGATCTGTGTGACATTCTAACAGTATAGTTGATGCACTTTAATGAGATCTGATAATATTGGTGGTACCGCTTTAGAATTGTATATATTTACCATTATTGATTTCTGAGTACAAAGTGCGTTATTGTGATAGTGTACATACCTTTGAATATTAATTATATAAAGACTGTGTTTTCCGTAATACAGTGTGTGGACATTCCTTCGTTGGGGCTTGGGGACTACACTGTACTTAAGAACCAGCCTGCATCACCTCCTGAGAAGCTAGGCCTTGATTGCTCGTCCATTGCTACCACAATAGAGAATCTTGACTGGGGTCCTCTGTGCCTCTCCTCTACCATATAGAGAGCAGAAGTTCAGACACCCCCCTCTGGTCCTTTACAACCCGCCACGGCAAGTTTCTGAAAGAAGGTACCCCCTGAGACAGCCCTATCCTTTGTATCCCCAAAGAGACGATAATCTGAGGGAGGAACTCCCATACGGAATATGAAAAGGAGCAAAAAGAGGAGTTGCTGACATCACGAAAAAGACGAGCGTGACGCCCTGAGGATACTGGCTGAAGAAAATGCATAGGTCTTATAGAAACTAATGATGAAGTTAAGAATTGAATAAAACTTACATATGCGAAAAGAAGATTGCATGTGTGTGAAGCACTGCAGAAAATGCAAGCCGTTAATCTACTTGTGTTACAGATGCTGTAACACAAGTAGATTAAGTAATATTATGAGGTGGCTATATGTAGTGAAAAGACTTCCGGTGAAGCTGACATTGTATAGAAACTGGACATTGGAATCATGAAATTAGTAAGCCAGGACCCATGGATAAAAAAAAGTGAGAACTGTGTTGCATCAAGAATAAGCTGAGATCGTGGAAGGCCCTGGCGAGACTGTCTGGACTGGTATAAAAGCTGAAGCAGACAAGGTTGGTTATCTATTCTCGAAGGAAGTGAACATGTGAAGCTGAATCAACCCCTTGTTAAGGTGCAAAGAAAGTACACCAAGCATGCCAAGTTTTATTCAATTAAGACATTTAAATGCTGCAAAATGGACCACATTGTGGTCTCCTGTCACGTGAGCTAAGGATGGAAATAGAGTTCAGGGTTTTGTCCTAGGATGATAGTGAGTGCTCACACTCCCATTATTCCCAGAGACAAGAATACGTTACAAGGCCAAGTTCAAAGACAATCTTCATGGCATACGGCATGGGTGATGAGAGATGTTGGGCTAATTGAGTGGAGAGGTAAAGTTAAGTCCAAGTCCTGGCACCTGGGTCTGAGCTGACATGCTGCTAAGTGAACCAAATGTTCCAGACATGGTATGAGCGTGCCAACCAATTATAGAGAGATGTATAATGAAGGGCCTTATAGTTTGAAGGCCAATGATAAACTGTGTACTTAATTGTGTTGAAGATTACATATTTTACAGGTATGCATAAGTTGCCCACCTGATCGTGGATAGCCAATCACAATCCCAGCCCTTATAGAAAGTATACTTAGATGTTCCCTTTGAACAATTCCTTATAGGTTTTCTTATTTGCCACTTAGTATTATGTCACGACTGACATATTTTTTGCATGTAAGAATGTTTTTATGAGAAATGCACTCAGAGCTCGAGCAAACATCCGTTGATGTCCGTTGTAACTCCCTGTTTTAGATCATTGTTAATAAAACAGCACTTTTATTGGGTGTCAGAGTTATTCTGCATCCCCATCCATTGCATGCATGATACCCAAAGGGCCATATGCTCAGTTTGCTGGTATGTTTTATCCAACTCAAGGTCACGCAGATTGGTGCACCCATGATGTGAGTACTGGAGACAGTAAGCCGATGAAGAGTAGGATTCACCAGATGTCCGATAAGCTCAGGGACACCATCAAGGAGGAAGTTTCCAAGATGTTGTCCCTAGGGGTGATAGAGCCATCCCACAGCGCCTGGGCTAGCCCAGTGGTACTGGTCCATAAAAAGGCCAGTGGTGGGAAGACTAAGTTTACTTTTGTGTGGACTACAGGGGGCTCAATTCCGTCACAAAGACAGATGCTCGCCACATTCCTTAGGTAGAAGAGCTCATTGATAAGCTTGGAGCTGCCAAGTACATGAGTACCTTTGCCCTCATGGCAGTATACTGGAGCGAGCGAGAGGTCAGCATTCTCAACCCCAAAAGGACATTATCAGTTCACTGTGATGCCCTTCAGATTGACAAATGCCCCTGCCACTTTTCAGCGGATGGTTAACCAGGTTTTTGTGTGGGCTGGAAAACTACAGCCTATTTAGACGACATTGCTGTGTTCAGCCACACCTGGGAGGATCACTCATACCACCTGAAACAAGGCACTGTAAAATGCAGGTCTGACTATCAAGGCCACGAAATTCCAGATAGCACAGGGTACCGTGACTTACCCAGGACACCTGTCAGTGGAGGTAAGAAAAAACATCTTGAAGCAAAGGAACAGTCTGTGAAGGATTGGGACATCCCCACCACACAGACGCAGGTGAGAGTCTTTCTAGGTCTCACTGGGTACTAATGGTCATTCATCAAAGGGTATGGGACCCTTGCCATGCCCCTGAATGATGTAACTTCCAAGAAAATGATGAATAAGGTAACTTGAACCCCCGCCTGTCAAACCTCCTTTCAGGATTTAAAGGATGGATTGTGCAGGACCCCAGTTCTGAAGTGCCAGACTATGGTCAGGAGTTCATTATCCAGACAGACGCCTGTGATTTTGGGATTGGAGCAGTGTTAACTCTGCTAACTCTCATGGGGTAGAGCAATCTGTTTTCTACATTATCAGGCGGTTGACAAAAAGGAAAAGAAACTGAGCTGTTGTCAAAAAAGAGGCTTACATGGTCATGTGAGCAGTAAAGAAGCTTGAAGCTCAACATCTTTGGGTCACACTTTACTATCCAGACAGACCAACAGCCTCTTCGATGGTTGTCATGCAAGGGGAGAGCCCTAAGAATTTCTCTTGAGCCATATCCCTGCAGGGATTACATATGGACATCCAGCACAAGCCAGGCTCCCATTATGGAAATGCAGATGGCCTCAGACGGTACTTTCGCCTTGATGATGAACCAGACCCTCAGTAGGGTGGTGGTTCACATGTTTAGGCTGGGGGTGGGGGCATGTGAGGAATTTGACCATCCACACGGTGGGTGTGCGTTCACCTGGGCTTTTTTGAAAGGTTTAATTAAATTGAATGATGGTAGATCAACCTCCGGAAAATGTGTGGGGCTAATTCACACACATCTTCCTATGCTCACCGCACGACATACACATAGAACTGTGTATTCTGAATGGACACAGCCTACATGTTTATATGGGATGTCATGCTTATATGGTATCTGACAGGTAAAGTACATGATGCATCTCAGAAGGGGAGGGCAAAGACCTTCCTCCTGCCATGGCAAGCCAAATTAACTAACAAAGGCTCCATGGATCCATCATTTCCCTTTGTCTAAGCTTGGGTGCTGGTGGCAGCCTTGCATACTAATCCAAGTTTAATTCAAACAGGCTCACATGGGTCCCGGTTGCAGAGGCTAAACAAAGGTGACAGAAAACCCCCAACAACCTTTGATATGCAATGTGTCAACCTGAAGCCAGCCCCCGTCTATCAGTATCAATGACAGTGAGCTGTCATGTCTGGTACATGTGTTTACAGTAGGCAACCCCTGGAGGTGGGGCCATTGAGAAGGTATGAGTATATGGTTTGGCGACAACCAAAAGTCTGGTCTTGCTGTAGCTTCAAGGGATACCTGCCGCTTTAGTCAGGAACCACAGAGAGCTAATTTTGCCAGAGAGACCCTTTGATCCACAACAGACAGGAAGATGGGAGGGACTTAGTATTACATATTTTCACCCCATTGCCTTTTCTGCTGCAAGGTACTCTGGTTACGATCTCAGGCATCCAGGAGATTGTTGATGGGGACCCAGGATTGGTTCATTAAGGTAGGCTTAGCTTACACCAATCAGTGGGGCCCCTTTGATTTTAAAAGAGGGTTGAGCCCTCTTTTGGCAGATCATCTGTGGACTTTGCAAGGAGTAACAAGAAGAACGCATGTGGAGCCTGGCTGAAGGTACAGTCTGCCTTACAGCTTCTGTCAGTGAAGGAAGACAAGGATTTCCAGAGAAGGAAGCTAGATCCCTGCCCTAAACATCTCCCAGGGAGCAGAGAGAGATAGTGAATCCAGGGGGCCCTCTACCAGCTCCAGAACCGGTACACAGCGTGACCTGCTAGGCTCTGCAAGCAAGCTTCCTAGGTGGGAAGTGTCAGAGAGTCTCTGAACCAAACCCAGGATAAGGCTGTTGCCTGCAACACTCTCCTCAGCTTTGGGACGTCCACCTTAAACAATGACACAAACCCAATGAAGAAGCTAGGAGTGCATCAACAAGCAACAACCAGCGTCTGCCTTAAAGGATATTTTTGAGCCAGTTGAGCCCCTCAAGCTGCAACCGATGGCACTGCTGACTGTTGTCACGCCGCATGTCGCTATCATCGTCTGAGACACCTGGACCAGTGCTTCAGACCTGCCAACCAGCACAGAGACAACCATTCCTTACCGCGATCGGCAATGAAGGCCAGCATGCAGCTGCCCGTCCAGCCTCACTCGCTGAACTGCCTGCCGCCTGATACCCGCAGCTGTCTCCTGTCTTGAACTCTGTCGCAGAAGCTGCAAAGCGCCATGAAACCGACTCGACCCTGTCGAGCACCAAGAACTTCTCCAAGCACCAGGTACATTGTGGTTCTGTCCCCCTGGTCCTTCTCTGAATGCCCATAGTGACATTTTACGACCTGGTTCTCCCTTTGTGCTGAAACCAAGTATATTGTGAGTATAATTACTTTACCGACTAACCTCCTGTTACTATACAGAGTACATCCCTTTCCTTCTTGAAACTGTCTGTCCTCTGCATTCCTTTACAGGGTGGGTTGTAGTTTGTAGGTGCTAGAACTGTCTGTTGTGACAATAGAGTAGATATTTGGATACAACCTTGACTGAACAGTCCCTTTTAGCATTGGATAACAATTGTATTTTCGCCGTTTTGCAACTAACCAATGATCCACGACCTTGCAGAGATAAGCCTGCCGTTCCGTCCACGTTACCAAAATTGGACAAGGAGGTTTATCATTTGATTGTGTTTCCAATCTGTTTGGATCCCTTCTGGTGTACTAGAGGTGTGGGGCTGATAGTTGGTTTAGAAACCGATATTCCTCCCTTGACCACTGGTGCCTCGGAGGTTGATTCGTCACAGTCATCCATGTGAGAAAGAAAGCAGTTACTTTTTATTGAAAAATACACTGGACCCTTGAAATATCCAGCTGCCCTTGCTGTGTTCTGCCAATCCCCCTCATGTGTGGTGGCTGTTTCCCAAATGTGAACCTATTTTCCCCAAAAGGCTTTGTACATTTTCCAGTGTCTGGTTCAATTTTAAGCGTGAGTCACTCATTGATAAAAAAAATACATTTTCCAGTGCACGGGTAATCCAGTAGAAGCACATCTTAACCAAACTGTCCAATTTTTATTTATAGAATCACTCGCCTGGTTGTAATCATCTCCAATTTAGTTAGGTGGATACAAAAACAGAAGCACACGAAAACACCACTGCCCAGGATTACACATACAGTGGTCGAATGTGCTGGCCGAGATCAGAAGCCAAAAGTCTTCTAGTTTCAGGAGGGGCCCCGGCCACTCCCAGAGCCCTTTAGTGACGGCCAAGCTCTGGGGAGTGGCCGTGCAGCAGTCCTGGGATAGAAGATTTGCGGCCGGATTACACAACAGCTCAAAATGTGCCCGAGTGCAAAAAACATTGGGGCAATGTTAGAGGCCGCGCTCGCTCCCTCCAGTGAAAGTGGTCTCCTTAGTTCCCTCGCATTCCTCAAAGGTCGGCGAGTGCGACAGGCGAAGAACATGAGACGTTCCCAGTGCTCGGGTTATTAAAAGAAAAGTGAATAAAAAGAGTTATTGCGGAAGGAGGCCGCTGGGGCACAAGCGGTGCATTGAGAAAAGGGGGCAGCTACCTGGCCCGGAGTGGAAAGGGAGGGGCCCGAGGGAGGTGGGGCCTTGCGTCGCTGCCACGCTCGGGGGCTGACAGCATTGCAATGAACTCTGCCGCTGTATTTCGACCGCCGCGTACACTTTTCCCCACGTCCCTCACAGTAACACCACCCCTTACAAGGCACAAAGATCAAATGGGGGATGAGAACTGTCCGCCATTTTTTGTAATTCGCTATTTCATTTCTTTTAATTTGAATGTAAATGTATCGAAGTCTATTTATTCTGTGTATTCCTATGCAAATGTGTGTATAAACTAAAACACATCAATTTAAAATTAATAAAGAAATACAATTGTATGTGCTTCCTGCACAGGAGCATTTTTTCTTATCAGTACACGTTGCACAAACCAATGGCTGCGGGCATTTTTCTTCTTCTTCCAAAAAGTGTAATATAAACAACATGTGTCGTACTTGTGAGCCAGGCCTAAAGCGCTTGGCAGTCCCTGCGCCCAGGTGCCAATGTCAGTGGTATACAAATACATGATTGCATATCACAGCTTATCACGTGGCATAACATAGAATGGCTTAGCCTGGCATAACAGCTTGACATGGCACAGTATTAAGCGGCGTAACAAAGTATGCTCTAATAGCCCAATAAAGCATAGCATGATATAGCATTGCATGAAGTGGCATAGAGAATCGCAGGACATCATTAAAAAAAAAGCAATGCAGTAGGGCATAGCATGGCATAGCCTGGCATATCAAAACACAGCATGCATTGACTAGCCCGAGTGTGTGGACATTGTTTACTGGGGGAGGGGTGTACCCCAACTGCGGCAAGCCGGAGGCTTTTGGGGTCTTCCGCTGCGCAGCACCCCCCTCCCGCCCCGCGCGGGCTCCTCCAGCTGCAGGAGTGTGCAGCCAGCGGCCCCGCCCTCGGGAGCGCGCTATTAAATATAGTACTAACGGGAGCCTGGATTGGAAACAGACGCGCTCTGTCTGGCTCTTTGGCCGCCGCCGCTGCAGTCCCCGCTGGAAACTCCCAATGAACAGTATGAAGGCGGCCCCGCTCCTCCCGCCGATGCTCCTGGCCCTGCTGCTGGCCCCGGGGGCGAGCGCCGAGCCGGGCCCCGGAGGTAAGTCGGCAGCATGGGCTTTGGGAGCGACACCTGAAAAAGAAGCGGAATTCTTGCTGCATGCAGAAGCAAGTTCCGCGGGAAAGAAAAAGTTCAGTTCAGTGCGCGCCTAGTTCTTAAGCAACACGTTGTGGGTAAGAGAAGTGACCAGAGAAGTCAAGAGATTTGCTCAAGATCACAAGCTTTATCTAGGGCAGTGCCGGGAGTACCGCAAAGTGCCCTGTCTATGTAGTGCTAGCACAAGCACGGGCAGTGGATAGTTTGTGCTTCGCCAGTCCCGGATAACACACAACAATGACAGGTGTTTGGGGGCGGGAAGGGCGGGGGATGGGGGTCGTTCCTCAAAGTACGGTATGTCATGGTGGGATTATGTTGTCAATGGGTAGTCCTCACTCCCCAGTCTAACATGACACTGAGGCAGGGTCAGAGGCGTTGCTAGGGGGTTGGGGGGCTGAGGGGGTTATAGCCCCGGGACTTTTGGTTGTAGCCCCGGATAGAAGCTCGGGAGCTACAACCAAAAGGCTAGCTAGCCCCGAGTCTCGACAGTCCCGACATTAGTGTAGCCCCGGGTCTTTTCCAGACCTAGTAACACCTCTGGGCAGGGTGATCCTGCACAAGTCAGCGGTGAGACAGTAATATCAGACCCCAGCCAGGGATAGCGATGCGGCGGGATCAGCCACCATTCCCAGCATGACAGTGAGTTCAGCCACAGACAGTGAGAGGCAGAGAGTGACAATGGCGCAGCGGAATCAGACTCCAGTCACAGGCGACCGGACAGTAAACTCAGCCACCAGCAGTGACGCTGAGGAAATGGGAGGCGGTGAGGTGTGGTAGGGGGTGGGGGGGACAGACCTCAGCCACAGCGTGACAGTGGAGAGTGTTCAGACATCAGTCGCAGCGTTACAGTCAATTCAACCCTCACCAATAGACAGCAGTGATTGGATGGCTTATGAGTTAAGTGCTTGTATCAGGCATGAGGCAAGATTGCGCTTTTCAAGTTCAAATCTCCCGGCAGTGGCCACACAGCCAGAGGTGGATATGTTGAGCACCATATACCTGTTATTACGGCGCTTAGAAACGGATGGATTCTGGCGTAAAGCACTACATAAGAACACATATTCTAAAACAATGAAACTATTGCAGAGAATTTAACGTCAGTGACAGGCACACAGACAGTGAAATCGGACACCACCCACAGTGGGGCATGAAATTAACCCTCGGCCACAGGCAGTAGCACAGAAACAGAGGGACATCAGTCACAGGCGGTGACACTGAGTGTGGGGGGCATCAGTGACATTGTTCACGGACAGACAGTGACAATGGAAGACCAACTCTCAGTCACAGACAATGACAAAGAGGGCGATTCAGACATCAGCCGCAGGCGGCGAGACTGTGGATTCAGCCATAGTGCTTCGAGGTGCATAAAGCAGAGCCCGGAGGATGGGCGCTACATGTCTTGATACTTAGCCGCTGCGGGGGAGGAGGCGGTGATAGCAGGGACCAGGCTGCTGAGGCACGAATATGGGAACATAACATGGGGACAGCACAGAAGCACTGCTTAATATGGGGCACCATTAATGAGAAAGGCTCCTGGATTAATGGCATTCATTGTTTCAACATTTCTGTTATGGTCCATGATTATTTTAGCCAGTTTATCTGTATTTATCCACATTAATATGTGCACTGTAAACACTGTAAAACAAAATTGCAAATGATGTGTTTCCAAATTATTTCAAATGAACAATATAGCGCGTTAATGGAATGGGAAGCTTATAGTGCTGGGTTTTGCACCTAAAGCCAAGATTTTTTTCATCTTAAAAACAAACAGCTGTTTCTTATGGTGACATGAGAAACATCTCTGTAGCCTTTTCCGCGACCTTAAATGGAAAGACATCACTTTTGTAGACGCCCCATTGTGTGACTTTGCCCAGCCATACGCCACATGCATTTCCGCTTTGTCCACTACAACCCGTGAGATCTGTTTGCATTTAAGTGTACACATCAGTGGCAACAGAAAACTGGAAGCCCGATGTATGAGTATGTATACACATCTATACACGCGAGAGAGGGCACACGTGCTGCGACTCGTGAGTGGGAGGGGCTGAAGCAACAGCAGGACTCTGGTTGAACTTCAAAGGAGAGGATGTGCTGCTTTGGAGGGACCTTAAGGGCCCCGATGGGGCTCAGTTCTCGGTGGTGACCCTGGGGCATGGGGATCAGCCCACAGCCACAGTGAATTTGGGAAATCCGGCTAGAGTCACTACATGCAGGCACCAGCTACAGAGGCCCTGAGATGCAGACTATGCTGCAAGAGGCCAGTCATTGACGCAATAACAGATCTGCATACAGACACCAGCTCCAGCGACCCAAGGCTGCCGTATAAACTGCAAGAGGCCAGTCATTAATGCAGGAACAGATCTGCATGCAGGCACCAGCTCCAGAGGCCCAGAGCTGCAGACTATGCTGCAAGAGGCCAGTCATTGACGCAATAACAGATCTGCATACAGACACCAGCTCCAGCGACCCAAGGCTGCCGTATAAACTGCAAGAGGCCAGTCATTAATGCAGAAACAGATCTGCATGCAGGCAACAGCTCCAGCAGCCCAGGGCTGCAGTCTAAGCTGCAAGAGGACAGTCATTGATGCAGGAATAGATCTGCATCCAGACACCAGATCCAGAGGCCCAGGACTGCAGTCTAAGCTGAGAGAGGCCACTCATTGATCCAGGAGGAGATCTTCATGCAGTGACCAGCTCCAGCGGCCCAGGACTGCAGTCCAAGCTGCAAGTGATCAGTCACTGACGCAGGAACAGATCTGCATGCAGGCACCAGCTCCAGAGGCCCAGGGCTGCTGTCTATGCTGCAAGAGGCCAGTCATTGACGCAGGAGCAGATCTGCATGCAGGCACGAGATCCAGAATCCCAGGACAGCAGAGTCTAAGCTGCAAGTTGCCAGTCATTGATGCTGGAACAGATCTGCATCCAGGCACCAGATCCAGCACCAGATCCAGAGGCCCAGGATTGCAGTCTAAGCTGCAAGAGGCCAGTCATTGACGCAGGAGCAGATCTGCATGCAGGCACGAGATCCAGAATCCCAGGACAGCAGAGTCTAAGCTGCAAGTTGCCAGTCATTGATGCTGGAACAGATCTGCATCCAGGCACCAGATCCAGCACCAGATCCAGAGGCCCAGGATTGCAGTCTAAGCTGCAAGAGGCCAGTCATTGTCCCGGAAGCAGATCTGCATGCAGGCACCAGATCCAAAAGCCCAGGACCTTAGACTCTAAGCTGCAAGAAGCCAGTCATTGGCGCAAGAACATATCTGCATGCAGGCACCAGCTCCAGAGGCCCAGAGCTGCAGTCTAAGCTGCAAGAGGCTAGTCATTGATGCGAAAACAGATCTGCATGCAGGCACCCGCTCCAGAAGTCCAGGACTGCAGTCTTAGCTGCAAGCGGCCAGTCATTGATACAGGAACGCATCTACATGCAGGCACAAGCTCCAGAAGCCCAGGATCGTGGAGACTAAGTTGCAAAACGCCGGTCATTGACACAGGAACTATCTAGCATGCAGAAACCAGCTTCAGAGGCCCAGGACTGCAGTCTAAGCTGCAAGAGGCCAGTCGTTGACGCAGGAACATATCTTCATTCAGGCACAAACTCCTTAGGCCAAGGACTGCAGAAACTAAGCTTCAAGAGGCCAGTCATTGGCACGAGAACAGATCTGCATGCAGGCACCAGCTACAAAGGCCCGGGGCTGCAGTCTAAGCTGCAAGAGGCCAGTCATTGATGAGGGAACAGATCTGCATGCAGGCACCTGCTCCAGAGGCCCCGGACTGCAGTGTTAGCTTCAAAAGGCCAGCCATTGATGCATGAACGGATCTACATGCAGGCACCAGCTCATGAAGCGCAGCACCGTGGACTCTAAGTTGCAAGAGGCCAGTCATTGACTCAGGAACTGACCAGCATTCAGGCACCAGCTCCAGAGGCCCAGGACTGCGGTCTAAGCTGCAAGAGGCCAGTTATTGACCCGGGAGCAGATCTTCATGGAGGCACCAGATCTAGAATCCCAGGACCGCAGAGTCTAAGCTGCAAAAGGACAGTCATTGGTGCAAAAACAGATCTGAGTGCCAGCACCAGCCCCAGAGGCCCAGTGCTGCAGTCTAAGCTGCAAGAGGCCAGTCATTGATGCAGGGACAGATCTGCATGTAGGCACCCGCTCCAGAGGCCCAGGACTGCAGTCTTAGCTGCAAGAGGCCAGTAATTGACGCAGAAACTGATCTACACGCAGGCACCAGCTTCAGAAGCCCTGGATCGTGGAGTCAAAGTTGAAAAAGGCCAGTCATTGACCCAGGGACTGACCAGCGTGCAGGCACCAACTCCAGAGGCCCAGGACTGCAGTCTAAGCTGCATGCAAGAGGCCAGTCGTTGACGCAGGAACATATCTGCATGCAGGCACCAACTCCTAAGGGCCAGGACTGCAGAAATGAAACTGCAAAAGGCCAGTTATTGATGCGGGAACGGATCTAAACGCAGGCACCTGCTCCAAAGGCCAAGGACTGCAGAGACTAAGCTGCAAGAGGCCAGTCATTGACGCAGGAACAGATCTGCATGCAGGCACCAGCTTCGGGACACAGGGCGGCGAAGACTAAGCTGCAAAATGTCAGTCATTGACGTGGACACGGATCTGCATGCAGGCAACAGCTCCAGAAGCCCAGGATCGCGGAGTCTAAGCTGCAATAGGCCAGTCATTGATGCTGGAACCGATCTGCACGCAGGCACCAGCTCCAGAATCCCAGGACCGTGAAGTCTAAGCTGCACGAGGACAGTCATTGACGCGGGAACGGATCTGAATACAGTCATCAGCTCCAGAGGCCCAGGACTGCTGAGTCTAAGCTGCAAAACGCCAGTGGAAGGAGGCCCGTCAGTGATACCGCACCCATCCCTGGTCTCTCAGTGTGAATGCTCTCTGTGTGCAGGCCCCGGATGCAGATGTTGATCCTGGCTGTGGGTGAGATGCTGCTCTCCCTGACAGCACTGTGTGTGGCTCAGCTGCTCGCCGAGCTTGCTGACACAAGGATTGCCAGGGGCTCCCAGCCTTTGAGCTGTGCCAGCTCAGGGGTGCTGTCAACCTCAGGCTGGAGGGACTCCAGAACCCCCTCCGCCACCCCCAAGGGAAGCTGCTACCACCCCCGCTGCATGCATGCACGCACTTGCCCAAACTTGGAGTCACACTTGATCCTTCTCAGAAACTCTAGGTTTCTCATCTTGACTTCTTCATTTCAAGTTTTTAGGCGATAACGGGCTGGACTGGCCTATTGGTGCATCCGACCGCCAGGGAGGCCAGTGCCTTGAAAAGTACAGAAAAGACTGACCCAGTGTCAACAGAAAATCAGGCATGGCGCACATGTGGCTGACTCTACCCCAGCCCTCTCTACCCTTCAGAGACACTGACCTGTTGGAGATCAGTACAGTCCCTCCAACATCAATCTAACTGTCCCTACAGTAGTAAGCTCACCCTGGACAGAGGTGATGAGCCGCCTGTCCAGGGCAAGGGGACAGAAATAGAGACTGACCCTATTTGAGGTGTTGCTAGAAGTGGTGAACAATTGAATTTTCAGTGGAAGTGAGCATTTTACAACAACAACAAAAACGGTCTATCCGTGTTATGAGTGTAAACAGGAGGAAGGGCATCTTCAATGCTCCTCTTCATCTTTAGGAATTCTGCTCTGAGCTAAAAACGTTACCAGGTAATATTATCCCCATACATATGGTCGCCATATATAATGTCGCAGGGAAAAGGTCGCGGCGACATTGTATATGGAGACCATACGTATGGGGTCAAGAGGAGCGGGGGTGTCCCCGTCTCCCCTTGAAAAAAAGGTTTTGGGGGTTGCTGTGGTGTCCCCCGTATTTTCAATGTAACAATGTCCATGTAAAAAACAGCAATTTTTGGTCGACTTTTTTTGCCAGGCGACATTACTACGTGGAACCCTAAAAACAGTAAAGATAGGTCTTCACGTGAGCAGCAAAGGCTCAGCCTCTTATCTGTCCCCTGGCCCTAGACAAATGGCTCCTCCTGTAGGGGCAGTTAGGTTGGTGTTGGACGTTCAGTTGAGTCATTGGCGAACTTTGAAATCAGACTCAATATGACAGACCTGTTATGTTTGCGTGTGAAAACGTTTGGAATTAAAAATAGGGTTTTAGTTAGCCATCCTAATCCTTTAATATTTTTTGTGGGGATCAGTACAAGCCAGTCCTCCTTTACAAGCTCGTTTCTCATTCCCGCCTGTGTAACTTTAGCTTGCATACCTTAAGTTTCCTCTCTGTTTCATCTGTCGTTCTGCTTCCCATTGACACATGTTCAAATGCAGGCACAGCTGAACTGCAGATTATCGACAGAGCTTTACTAAGATAGGTAAGATATTATGGGCACAAATCATGGACTTTTTTGCACGTTTCAAAGTGACTTTGCATTGCTGAAAAGTGACTTTGCACTGCCAACGAAAACCCTGATTCATGGAACTGTACAGTATATTTTTGCAGTGGAAAGTCAGTGCAAATGACTTTGTACTGACTTTGCGCTGACTTTGCACTGACTTTGCACTACTTGATTTTGCATTTATATAGCGCTACGAACCCTCAGGCTTCTGAGCGCTGCTTACTATTACCCACTGTGTGTGCTGCTCATAATAAGGCACGGTTCCATGGATCAGGGTTTGTGTAGGCAGTGCAAAGTCACTTTTCAGCAGTGCAAAGTCACTTTGAACCGTGCAAAAAATTCCATGACTCGGCCCTAAAATGGTAGGTGTTTGGATTAAAGTTCCTACTTGCAGAACGCGATCGAAATGTCTCAGAATTTGATGCGGGGGCCTGCAACCTTTGGCTCTACAGACATTTCGGACTACAACTCCCATCAGCCCTGGCCAGCATAGTGAATGGTGAGGGATCATGGGAGTTGTACTTGGAACTAAAGAAATGTTTCTTGTGCTTTTGCGTCCGTTCACACGTGCATCGGCTCACTGGTTTTTCGGGGCACCTATGAAGTTTGCATCTGTGCCCTTGGGCCCGGGACTCCTTGGATCAAGTACATCAAGGAATCAGCACTTTCTTGGAATAGCCCCACACAGGGGAGTTGCTAAGTCTGGAAAAGACCCAGGGCTAAGCTGATGTTGGAACTGTTGGGACTGGGGGCTAGCTAGTCTTTTGGCTGTAGCTCCTGAGATTCTATCCGGGGCTACAACCAAAAGACCAGGGGCTATAGCCCCCTTAGCCCCCCCCTAGCAACGCCCCTGGCCCCACACACCTACTCAGAGCTTGTGTTCAGGTGAAATCTGAATGATTGTCCACATGCATCTATACTTACCAATTTGAGTACATATATCTACGAAAGCTGGGTAGATCAAGCAATTCCCTTTCAAATGAACGCATTAAAAAAACATGCTTAGTAAGCGTTGCCGGCCTGATAGCTGAGTGAGTGAAGCACTGGTTGCTATGCTATGCGTGCAACTTGCAGTGAAATGCTTGGATCCTGGCAGGAACCCATTCAGCTTTGACAAGTAGATTGATTCTGACAGTTTTTCAGTGCTACAGACGTCTAGAACTTAGAAGAAAGGCTTTATGTTACGTTAAGAGGCTTTTATACTACGCCAAATCCCCACCGCAGTAGTTTCATAATAAAAGAGAAGTTATTATGAAACTTTTTTTGAGTGTAACACCTCCAATTAAGGGGGCAACTGTGCCCTGTACGGAAACTAATTGATGAAAGCCTTTTAAAATCTATACATACAATGGGCCAGGAGGATATGTCAGGGGCAATGTGTGTGTTTTGGAAGTAGGGCAACACAGAGCAACACAGGTTTGAATCCCGGGCCTGCGCTTAGAGGCTGGGTTCCAGTGTTAAGCGCCTTAAAAAAGATGAATGAATAGAATCAACACTGAGAAGGTGAAGACAAAAGAGAACAAGCATTGGCAATGCCAACAGGTTTGGCTTTTGTGTAGACATGGGAAGGCATTTTCCAGACTGTGGTACTAACCGGCCATTAATGGTAGTGGCGGCATAATGACTATACACCTATAGCCGAGCAGAAACTGTTGGCTTTGCCAATGCTTGTTGTTACCAGGCCTTCGGTGAAGGACCTGCATACTGCTTAGAAATCACTTGATTAAGAGAATTGTATTGCACCAGTAGTGCGTTTACAGCTCAAATTAAACCATTAGTAGAGGGCTGCTTTGAAGAAACAGTGGCAGGCCCTTCGAACGCAAAGTTTGATGTCAAGGCTTGATGAAGCTGCCTCAAAGAGATCCTTGGAAAGGGTGTTTTGTGCAGTGAGGGGCAGGAAGTGGGTGGAAAGACCATACGGATTAGCAAGGCTCCGGGCATTAAATGGGCGGGTAATTAGCCATACAACAGCTACAAGCATTATGTTCATTCTCATATGCCATGGACCGCGCAGCTCCAAAGCAGCAGTTTCATCTTATAGGTGGCGCTAAAGCTCCACCATAAAACCAAAACTAAAAATGCCTCTTAATTGCACAGTGATTGCATCTGTGTGCGTTTTAGCCAGGGAGCAGACTCTTCCAAACCTCTGGCGCTGCACAAGGCATGCGGGACCTCGCAGCATGGGTTTGGGGAACCCTTTGACACACGGACCACTTATAAAGCCCCCAACTCCCCCCCCCCCCCACGGGGGTGGACTGGCCTATAGGGAACTCTGGAGATTTCCCATGACGCCTCTGCACCCTGGGCCTCTTTTGTGTGGTATTTCCATAAGAAAAGCATTGGGCTTGCTGAAAATGTGTGGCATGGGGCCACTTTGCAAATTGTTTCCAGGACCTCTTTTGGTCCCCAGTAATTATTTCCATGGCCTCTTTTAGTTCCCAGTCCACCCCTGAACCCTTCCCCCCCCCCCCCCCCCCCCCCCAACCAACCCCCATGACCCTCACTTCCCCTGCATAGCTCCGGCGGCCATAATGGGAAGCTGACATTTCAACAGGCAGGTCGCCTGTGCCCATCGCCCAGAAGGCTAGAGCAAGGAGCTAGGAGCTAGAGAAACCTCCCCCGGGGGAGCAGCTGCGCTCTGCACTGGCTGAACATTCCATGCTGTGCAGAGTAATCGTCGCAGAGAGCCCCTTTCTGCAGACAAGGCACGTCAACCCAAAACCATTCATCAATTAGTCTAGGGCAGTGGATGATGACAAGAGGGGCCACGGACCTCGCTCCCAAAATAAAAGTCACGCAGCCACTGCCGCAACCTGGGCACCCTTTATGCTCAGACCGGACTCGGTCATGGGGCCTCATTCACAAAGCGCTTCCAATGGGATGACGCCACTGAAAAACACATGTGTACATCACGCCCAGGGCCTCCTCTTTTTTGTGACAGGTGGAGGCTTACACACGGACACCAAAGTCTTGCTTTCTGAGCCGCTGCTATTGTCTGAACATGACGCCTTCTTAAGAACACACCCTCATGAAGCAGGGACAAAAGAAATAAGACTGTAGACATGGACAAATTAGCTTACTTGACTTGTACCCGCAGCAGCGCCCCAATGCCCCAGGGTTGTGTGTGCACTTTATAGATGAAATAAGTAAATACATAAATATTTCTGAGTGTCTACTGCTTCAGCGTAGTTTAATGAGATTTGGGACTTCAGTTATCAAAAAAATACTTTATTTGGCTGAACCGTCGACCAGATTGTCTCTCGGCCAGATCAGACACCTGGAGACCTGATGCCAGGACCCACGCTGCTGGAGGATGCCTCGTCCAGTCCTGGTTTTCCCTAAGCCATCTGGCCCCACAGTTCCCAAGGAAAAGGTTGGCCCATAGTGGCTAACGCTTGCCAGTCGGTCTTCCAATCAGAATCCTACCCCTGCTTTAAAGGGGCCTCTCACTGGAAGACCCTGTGAAGCCAGCCCTACTGTGACAAGACCACACAGACCAAGAAGAATACACCCACGACTACACACTCAACCCGGGAAGATGGAGTAATAAGGCTCAAGCCTCTAGCCTCGGTATCCAAAAATCACAGCTGATGGATAAAAATCTATCAGCAAGAAGAAGAACAAGCGCCCAATCTGCAAACCTTTGTAATTTTCTACCTCTGCACTTGCGCGCCACGCAACCTGGGCTGGTGCTAGGCAAGTGCAGCGTGTGCGGCTGTGCGGCTGCCCCTGGTCTCGCGCTCACGCGCCACGCGCAAGAAAGTGGCTCGGCTTCTGAGAATCTCCAGCCATCACGTGGCTGCATGACCCGCCTGGGCCAGGCATGGATTCTTCCCCAATGCAAACACGCGAAAGAAGCCAGGATAGGCCGAGAAGGGTCCCAATTCCAGGGGCTGCAGTTTCAAGGCTCAGGCTGACTGCCCCTCTTATGCGAAGCCACACGCAGCGTGCCACATACCCCTTGCGCTTATCCAGCACGCCCTTTATTTGGCACGGATGGGATAATTACCTTAGCAAGAAGCTCCCCTTTTAAAGGTTTGCCATGAGGTCTGACATGTACAAAAAAAGGGTCGTTTTTGTGAATAGGCACATATTGCATTGTGGGCCTTCTAGTTTCCCATCCAGGCTGTGGAAAATAAAGCAACAGCAATATTCTTTTGCCTTAACGTGTCTCAAAGGATTAACTTATTGTAATGTTGCTATACTATGAGATATGTGTATTTTATAAGTAAACTATCTGAGCTGTGAAGTTTCTCAGAGCTACGTGCGAGAAGGTCATGAAGTTCTTCTTTTTTTTCATTTTGATTCTGGGACCTGTAGTTTCTCCTCTCCCTTTTGAAATTGGCATTCTCCTGCGTAGCCATGGGAAACGTAAGAGCTCTGCCCTACAAGACATTTTTGTACGCCTTGAAATCGTATTTGTTCAAGTGGTTAAACTGGGAATGGGTTGAAATCCCAGCTTCGTTGTTGAACCACAGTGTGTGATCCTGGGCAAATAATGTAATCCTTTGTAGTGTATAGGACTGGCCTCAGCAGAGCAACCATTAACTTTGTTCTCATTGTTCTGCCTGTCACCAAAGTGGCAGGGACCATCCAGAGTACTGCCTAACAGAGGGTGAGTGAAACGTTTAGCTATGCCTTGTTATGCTACGTAATTAAATCTTGTAGAGCACATAGTCTACCATAAAATAGCAAGTGTCTATGTCTGTGTGTTGGGGTGAAGGGACAGGTAGGAGACAAGGAAGTACCTTTATACTCAGTGGGCCATACATCAATATGCATGCAGCAATGACAGCCATTAGGTTGATGTGCCTACTGCTAAGACCGAGGTTTAAACTGCTGGCCACGGGTTCCAATCCCCTTAAGTTTTATCCTTCTGAGTTCAGGTTGGAGTGATGTCACTTCCTGTGATATCATATGCAAGTTCACGGCCCCTGGAATTAATTTGCCATACTTGGTCCCACAATTCCTAGGGGTTGCCCTACTTGGAATAGTCGCCGAACTTTTGGCATCAGTCATTCAGCGCCTGGTGTGCTTTACGGTTCTACGTGATATTTACGCATTTTAAAGGCCGATCAAAGAAATTACCATTTTCTTCAGCCATGTTTGTATGGGCCTTAAAATACCAAAATATCGTATTCCGGCCCTCTCCCCTCCGTTCATAAGCTGATCCCCTCCACACCGCCACCTTCTCCGCCAGCTTTCTCTTAAATTGGGGGGTCCCCATATCCGAACCCAACACTCCCGACCTTGTCCAACCTCACGCATGCTCCTTTCCTCACTTGCCCGCGCCTGTCAGCCCCTGCACGCAATCGTGAGCGGAAGTGGCTTGACAGTTCGATTTAGGAAGACTGCTCTGTGCGGCCACAGAGTGGTCTTTCCAAATAGATCTTTTTTTTGCCCGACTAAATTCAAACGATTTTTTGACTTAAGACCGCGCTACACAGAAGCAAAGACCTATCACTCTTCAGAAAGAAGATGGCTGCCTTCCCCTTCTACACTTCTGCTGCTTTTCTCCGCGACTCAGACAGTGCTTAGATACCCTGCTGGACGTGGTCGCAGCGCCTACTAGAACGCCATTTTGTAAATGGTACATTGCTTCCAGGGTGTTGTTGAGAGCTCTGTGCACGGCGGTTGATAAACTCCACTCGCTGACTGCGGCGCGCTTGAGCGCTGCCACCTGCCCCGGCTCTTTGAGGCCCTGCCTCGTGCAGTCTCGGCCATCATCACCCTCTGCTTTTAGCCGGGGGGAGGGGGGGGAGAGGGGCATTGAGGCTCTCTGCACCACCTGTGACTCGAACACGTATGTTTATTTGCATACGCTGTACGATCCTGAAGACCTTTCGCTTGGGTGGCCCAAGAATACACCGAGCCTCAAATAACAAAGCGGAGAGTACACTGGAGCCCCTGTCCTTGGCAAAAGGATGTGAGTGGGCTACAAAAACCCTCTATCCTTCGGAGAGAGTGGGGGACATCGGAGCGAGCCCTCACAGAGCAAAGCGGCGGCAGCTCTCCCACACACAGCTAAGCACAAACACACGAGGCCCTGTTTACAAACACTCCCATACACTGACGCAAAGCGTCCTACATGCATAGCTCTCCATAGTTCTCAGGTACATGGAGTACTGTGCACAGCGTGCCCCCATCACAGACACACATACCGGAAGCCTGGTGTGCAATGCACCACCATAGTTGCCAACACGATCCATTCCACTCTGTAGGTGCTTATGCAGTCCTGTTTTTCTGCATTCCGTGCAGTGATCGAAGTGTAGGAAAAGAAGTAGTGGAACTATGTTGCCCGATGGCCTACCCCGCTCCCCACAAACCCCATCGCCACGCCCCCTCCCCCGCACAATACAAACCCCCTAAAGTGCAAGTTTCAACTGATTACTACACTTTTATTTTAAAACGAAACCATTCGTTATAAAAGTATAGGAACAGTAAAAAATTTCAA
The DNA here is from genome assembly GCF_040938575.1 of Ambystoma mexicanum. NCBI lineage: Eukaryota > Metazoa > Chordata > Amphibia > Caudata > Ambystomatidae > Ambystoma > Ambystoma mexicanum. The sequence continues at coordinate 1,202,545,277 of NC_090934.1, read as the reverse complement.
AAGCAGAGGAACACCACTCCGGCCCTCTCCGGCCGCTGATTCTGGCTTTTCTAGTCTGAGTTGTATTATGGAAAAGCAAAACTACAAGTCCCAGAAACAAAAGAAAAATCAGGACCTTATAAGCACCTACAGATTGGAATGGATCATGTTGGATACCATGCACCCCACGTACAGAGAGAGCCCCACACAGAGTGCTCTCTCAGGCAGAAAGAGGACTGAACTACCCCTGAGTACACTGCTCCCACACAGGTAACCAAGGGTCTCTGTGCCACGTATAGTGCACACACACCAGGACCGAAAAACAGACAAGCAACCCCATCGGGGACCAGTGGAGAAACTTTGCTGCAAATGTTGGGGGGGACATGACCTCTGAAGAAAAGGTGCCCCATTCAAATAAATGGGGACAAGATAGTGTGCCATGAAAGTTGGGGGGGGACAAACACCCCCGTCCCCCCCTAAAATTACGCCCATGTCGGGGACACTGACTTTTGGGTGCTCGGGCATACACCATGGCTGGTGTCAGTCTTCTGACGCCAGCCGAGAAGTGCTAAGAGCATGCCAGGTGCTGGAAGAAGCGGTCTCAGGGTGGGGCGAGAGGGGCTGAGGGGGAAGTCCTATCCCCCACCCTCCCATGCTGTAGTTCAGTGTGTGTGGGGGACTGACGTCAGGGTGAGCTAACTTGGGCCTGAAGTGATTGGATTAAGGAATGTCACGGTCATCAGTTGCTGTGAAAAAATGTCCCCCGGGATGGGGGCCGCAGTGGACATTGGGCAGGTGGTAACCATGCGGCTGCCGCTCTTTCACCGATGGCACTCCGGCCTATGGGTGTGGGGGGACAGGACCCGGCCGGAATAACTCGGTGCTTTAGAGCTTGAGCTCGTCCCCCTCAGGGTGCAGAAATGGGAGAAGAGAGGGTCAGCGAGTGGGGCAAGAGTCCCCTCCCTGCACACTGGTGTGGTCATTAGGGCTCGTGGTTCTTCACAGCAGATACCGTGGCAGCAGGCACAAGTCACCCGGCCACCGTGGCATTGTGATTTCCTTCTTCCGGTTGATGTAGCATAGTCTAGGTGATGATTTGTAATCAGTTTCATTATGCCTTGTATTGTTTACAGAATTGCTGATGTTATATCCCTATTATCTACCCTTCCTTCCTCCTCCCTACCTCCTCCCTACCACTTCTGAATGTTCTATCATAAGAGTAGTATTAATATTATTATTGGGGTATTTAGTGAGTGGTGGCCTAGCTTCAGGAAGCAACAGAGTGCTTTACAATCTTAGGGGGAAGAACATGGTGAGGGCAGCAAAGAAACAAGGCAGTGGGGAGCTAAGGGAGCTAACAACGGGGGGGGGGGGTGCACTTCAGGGTGACAACCTTGTAGATGAAGCAGCAGGATTCCGAGATGAGGGAGCCAGTGCAATTTGATGAGGGTCAGGGGGATGTGGTCGAATTTGCAGGGTTCAGATAACGTAACATATGTTACTTTTCATTAAAATAAAATACAGCCTTTGCTTCTACCAAAAGTTGTGTTGAGTCTCTTGGGAGTTATTGATGGGAAAGATGGTAGGTGGTTGACGGCCTATGATGCTATCGCCAGTATGTGAAAGGGGAGCAGTCTGGCACGGCTGTGAGTCACACTATGGCCACATGATCATGGTGAACCTTGCAGGCCGAGGCATTGCCTCCACAAGCGAGGTGTGTGGGATGGTGCAGTCTTGATCACTTGCCACTTTACCCATAGTCTATGCCCACGCTAGGGGGAGGTCTGCAATTGGAGAACCAGTAGTTTAATCTACCCATGCGTTTCCATCTTTTTGTAAGTTTTATAGTTTTGGTGGACGTTAAACTTGTTCTTTGATAGAAAAAACACACATGGAATTAAAATACCATGACCAAGAACATTACACAGTCAAAACTGCAACAAAACTCAGACACCAATGTTTATTTGCACAGAGGTACAGTTCTCTGCAGAGTGATCCCAATGCTGCACCTGTTGTTGATAACAGCTTTGCATGCTTTATCCCGGCTGCGTGTTGGAGGAGGTCCAGGGTATTCCCTCTCTAGCTGTCCTTCCCAGGAGGTCACCAACACACCCACCTTTACCTCCCAGGACAAGAATATATGTACATATGTCAGAACTCCACATATAGAGAGAGGCCTTTAATAAACACCTAACCATGAAAGCAATGGCATACCTAGAGACACATCCAGTCCTTGCCAAAACGCACTGCCAACCACCTCCTAAAATGCACTATGGTTGGTGGAAAGGCAAAACCGATTGATTGGGGGTGGGTAGTGCATCAGAAGATTGGCGGCACAGATGAAATGCCAAGGAGAGAGAGACGACACATGAATCATTTTGGAAGGTATTTGGCCGCATGTATAAACAAAATGCAGCAGTAGTGAAATGAATGACATCAAAACATAATCAGCATCTCACTGGTCAATCCCATCCCATGCAAGTGCATGGGGGATGGGTTCTGCCTAGGTCCCCACGCCCAGAGAAACGGTCCTGGGGGAATGAGAAGACTTCCATGAACCACCTCAAACCTCCAGCCCCTTTCTCCCAGCCGCTGTGCGCTTACCGGTTAAGCACCATTCAGGGAGCGCCTATCATGACTGCTTCACCGTAGCCTTGTCCCTCAAATACGAGGAATGCCCTTCTGCCAGTGTCCCCAAATGTTTGGGACCAGTATAAATCCAATGCAATGTGTAAACCTACCGCTCACACCCTGGCACTATCCGCACTTGTCCTGTCTTGAAACCTAAAGGTGGGTGGGAAAACACAGCGATCAGGGCTGTTACCCTGCTATGTGCTGAGTCTCTGGTGCGTGGGAACTAAGGGTTGGGGCACTGCTTTGCTCCACCCACCTACAGGTTCACGCCCAAGACCCTGCTCACCTGTGGCCTTCCGACGCGGACCCCTAGACCTCTCTCACTCAGCCTCCTAATAGTGCCACTGCGACATGGTGCCAGGGCTTGCTGTCATTCTCCCTCCAGCCAGCATGGAACAAGCCAGTCGCCATATTGAAATGGCCAGTCTCTGCTGTAGTCTTACAGCACCAAATATCCTGCTCCTCAAATGCATAATATGGATTCCCTCCACATGTATGTCTGACGCTCCCTCTCTTGACTTCCCTCCTCACACGCTGCACAATCTGGGCCTGATTTACAAATCCCATTGAAAAACGCCTTTGCAAATCAGGCCTTCTGACTGTTCCCAGTTGCTCCTTGCCCTGCCTCAGGCTTCGCTACTTTTCCCTCATATCACACCAATACTGGAACGCCATACTCCCGGATATTAAAAACATGGCGTCTCTTCAGGCCGCTCAACTACCCTTCTATCCAAGGAAGAGGCACCAGGGACCTTGTGGGAAATCCTCTCTACCTCCTATTACAAACTTCCACCTGTCTTTCATTCAGATGTAAAATAACGTATACGTTGGAAATCATATATTTGATGTACACATTCGCCATCATTACGAGTGTCATAGTAATTAGGTGGTAAATCTGCCAAAAATGTGCCCCAACAAATTACCGTTACCCCACTTGGTCAGACGGAGTTTCCACCTGATTACAAGTGGTGGTGGCAGTGTAATTGCCCATTTATTTTGGGTCCATTGCAGAAATTCTGCTGCAGTCATTCCATCAAAAAAAGACCCAGTGAGGCTTTTTTGGTGGAATTACAGTGGCAGAATGTCTGCCACAGTAATACCGCCGATTCTGCCGATTCTTTGGCGGTGCGTGTGAGAATTTACCTCCAGCATTGTCCTGGAGGCAAATCCTCCACTCCAGGCCCGGGTTCATAATTTGGCATAGTTACCGCCAACTTTACCACTCACCGCCACACTCGTAATGAGGCTGGCTGTATGTTGTCAGTCTGTTTTACACCAGTGCTTGCTCCCACTGGTAAATTCTCTCTTCACTGCCTGGAACCCGCTCAATTATCACTGTGACCTTTTGCAAATGCCTGCTTCAAAGAGACTGAGCTGTTCACTGGGGGAGTCAGTGGACACATGTAAGCACCCCCTTTCTTATTCAATAAGTACAAAATAAAATGGAGATTTACACCAGGTACATCTACAGGGCTTGAAATGAAGACTGGATAAGCAGGAGCTAAAAGCAGCTCCTGGGTATCCGGCATTTACCTGTGACCTGGAGCTGCCACTGTCGAACGAGGGCCTAGAGCACAACGTTCTGCAAATCTAACTTCTACGTAAGTTGGAAACATAGCATGTTGTCCTTTATTTATTGAAGTGTAATTGGTTATTTATAACACACTTAACACACAGAGATTTCTAAGCACAGACCGAGGATTGAACCTGTGTTGCTCTGCGCTGTCTTGCTTCCAAGATGAATGCGTTGCCCCTGAGCTATCCTCCCTAGACAATGACCCCTTTTGCTTTAAATGTGATATAGATGTGTCCTAAAGTTTATTTATAGAGTGTCCCAAATGCACAGAGTTAAATTCCATGGGAGTGTTTGTTTGGATCAGTTTGCCTGGGGAGCCAAAAGTTAGGGTGACGAGACGTCCGGGTTTTCCTGGGACAGTCCGGGGAAATCACCCTCCGTCCCGGGGTCCCGGGAGTTTTTTCATTTTTGAAACCCCGTCCGGGGTTTGCATGTTTGGGGGGCTACAGTAATTAAAACTGTAATTATTTTTCTCAACACTTTCAGAATTTTGAAGTTGGAGGTTTGGCTCTGAATCCCCAACCTCTCAGGTAAAAGTCAGAACACTTACTGACTGTGCCACAGAGACTGGCTTGGACATTTTTGTACAGCAAGCCATGTAATATAAATTAGAGATGACGCTCGTTTTGATTTAACATGCCACGATTCACAGACAAAACTGCACAAGTGAGATTATATGCAGTTTATAGAAAGGAGAAGTGCTGGAAATATGGTTGGGGGTGGTTGTGGGGGCGTGTTGGGGAGGGGCGGTAATTGGTGAGCTACGATGGGTAGTCCCTCTTTTATGTTGTTGGCCGTCCCGGTTTTTTGTTTTGAAAATCTGGTCACCCTACCAAAAGTAGCTCCTGGTAGCTGTTGGTGCCAAACTTACCAGGCTCTATGCAGGAGTTAAATAGCTGCCAGTTCCCCTTAGTTTCGAACCCTGTATCTAGTCTTTCCCCCTGTACTCGGCCCACACACAGTCACACAAGGAATGTTGCCCACCATGATAGGCCCCCTGGAGGGCGTGACACCTTGTATAGAGCTCCTCCATAGGTTGAGGCCTGCTGGAGAGATGTCTGCCTCTAGACTATATGGCAGCCAGCCACGGCCGGAAGAAAGGGAGCTAGCATCGCGAGACTGCGAGAGGCCGCTGTTTGTCTTTGTGATTCCATTCTTTAAACACTGGATATGTTTGGGGATAGAAATCTAAACAGCTGGGACGGTTTCCAGGCTCTGGGAACAAGCGGCTCATAAAATTTGCACGGCTTGATCAGGGAGAGCGGCACCAGTGCTGGTGTCGTGGGAATATGAACATCCTATTTTTACATAAAACAAGGTCCAGCCGCGGGCTCAGTGGTGACCAGCTCTCCAGAAATAGAGGGGTCGTTCCCAAGAGGATGGAGGAATGCCTCTGGCCTGTGGTGGGCAAGCTGGGAGCCCCGGGCTGGTCAACATGGAAGGGGCCAGAGCCGGCGCCGGGCCACTGTAGTGTAGCAAGTCAAAAAACAGAAGAGTGATGGATTGGGGCACAGACATGTAGTGTTGCTTCTCCAGAAGCTGACCAGCCAGTCTCATCCCAAAGGGGCAGAGAAAACCAGCCCAGTGCTCTGTCAAAGGGGTAGGAGGTCTCTGTGTATGCTTATTTTATCCCTATAAGGAGTTGCTGCTGCTGTTTCCTTCGCGAATGTGCTACTGTGGGCATCTGTATAAGGAGTTGCTGCAGTTGCTTCCTTCGGGAATGTGTTACTGTGGGCATCTGTATAAGGAGCTGCTGCAGTTGTTTCCTTCTGGAATGTGTTACTGTGGGCATTTGTATAAGGAGTTACAACAGTTGCTTCCTTCGGGAATGTGTTACTGTGGGCATCTGTATAAGGAGTTGCTGCAGTTGCTTTCTTCGGGAATCTGTTACTGTGGGCATCTGTATAAGGAGTTGCTGCAGTTGCTTCCTTCCGGAAAGTGTTACTGTGGGCATGTGTATAAGGAGTTGTTGCTGTTCTTTCCTTCGGAATGTGTTATTGTGGGCATCTGTATAAGGAGTTGCTGCAGTTGTTTTCTTCTGAAATGTGCTACCATGGACATCTGCATAAGGAGTTGCAGCAGTTGTTTCCTTCGCGAATGTGTTACTGTGGGCATCTGTATAAGGAGTTACTGCAGTTGCTTCCTTTGGGAATGTGTTACTGTGGGCATCTGTATAAGGAGTTGCTGCTGTTCTTTCTTTCGGGAATGTGTTACTGTGGGAATCTGTATAAGGAGTTGCTGCAGTTGTTTCCTTCTGGAATGTCTTACTGTGGGCATCTGTATAAGGAATTGTTGCTGTTCTTTCCTTCGGAATGTGTTATTGTGGGCATCTGTATAAGGAGTTGCTGCAGTTGTTTCCTTCTGAAATGTGCTACTATGGACATCTGCATAGGAGTTGCAGCAGTTGTTTCCTTCGGGAATGTGTTACTGTGGGCATCTGTATAAGGAGTTGTTGCTGTTCTTTCCTTCGGAATGTGTTATTGTGGGCATCTGTATAAGGAGTTACTGCAGTTGCTTCCTTCGGGAATGTGTTACTGTGGGCATCTGTATAAGGAGTTGCTGTTCTTTCCTTCGGAATGTGTTATTGTGGGCATCTGTATAAGGAGTTGCTGCAGTTGTTTTCTTCTGAAATGTGCTACTATGGACATCTGCATAAGGAGTTGCAGCAGCTGTTTCCTTCGGGAATGTGTTATTGTGGGCATCTGAATAGGGAGTTACTGCAGTTGCTTCCTTTGGGAATGTGTTACTGTGGGCATCTGTATAAGGAGTTGCTGCTGTTCTTTCCTTCGGGAATGTGTTACTGTGGGCATCTGTATAAGGAGTTGCTGCAGTTGTTTCCTTCTGGAATGTGTTACTGTGGGCATCTGTATAGGGAGTTACTGCAGTTGCTTCCTACGGCAATGTGTTACTGTGGGCATCTGTATAAGGAGTTGCTGCTGTTCTTTCCTTCGGGAATGTGTTACTGTGGCCATCTGTATAAGGAGTTGCTGCAGTTGTTTCCTTCTGGAATGTGTTACTGTGGGCATCTGCATAATGAGTTGCAGCAGTTGTTTCCTTCGGGAATGTGTTACTGTGGGCATCTGTAAAGGTTGTTACTGCAGTTGCTTCCTTTGAGAATGTGTTACTGTGGGCATCTGCATAAGGAGTTGCTGCTGTTCTTTCCTTCAGGAACGTGTTACTGTGGGCATCTGTATAAGGAGTTGCTGCAGTTCTTTGCTTCGGAACGTGTTACTGTGGGCATCTATATAAGGAGTTGCTGCAGTTGTTTCCTTCGGGAATGTGTTACCGTGGGCATTTGTATGAGGAGTTGCTGCAGTTCTTTCCTTCGGGGATGTGTTACTGTGGGCATCTGTAAAGGTTGTTACTGCAGTTGCTTCCTTCGGGAATGTGTTACTGTGGGCATCTGCATAAGGAGTTGCTGCTGTTCTTTCCTTTGGGAACGTGTTACTGTGGGCATCTGTATAAGGAGTTGCTGCAGTTCTTTGCTTCGGAACGTGTTACTGTGGGCATCTATATAAGGAGTTGCTGCTGTTCTTTCCTTCGGGAATGTGTTACTGTGGGCATCTGTATAAGGAGTTGCTGCTGTTCTTTCCTTCGGGAATGTGTTACTGTGGGCATCTGTATAAGGAGTTGCTGCAGTTGTTTCCTTCTGGAATGTGTTACTGTGGGCATCTATATAGGGAGTTACTGCAGTTGCTTCCTACGGCAATGTGTTACTGTGGGCATCTGTATAAGGAGTTGCTGCTGTTCTTTCCTTCGGGAATGTGTTACTTTGGGCATCTGTATAAGGAGTTGCTGCAGTTGTTTCCTTCTGGAATGTGTTACTGTGGGCATCTGCATAATGAGTTGCAGCAGTTGTTTCCTTCGGGAATGTGTTACTGTGGGCATCTGTAAAGGTTGTTACTGCAGTTGCTTCCTTCGGGAGTGTGTTACTGTGGGCATCTGCATAAGGAGTTGGTGCTGTTCTTTCCTTCAGGAACGTGTTACTGTGGGCATCTGTATAAGGAGTTGCTGCAGTTCTTTGCTTCGGAACGTGTTACTGTGGGCATCTATATAAGGAGTTGCTGCAGTTGTTTCCTTCGGGAATGTGTTACTGTGGGCATTTGTATGAGGAGTTGTTGCAGTTATTTCCTTCGGGAATGTGTTACTTTGGGCATCTGTAAAGGTTGTCACTGCAGTTGCTTCCTTCGGGAATGCGTTACTGTGGGCATCTGCATAAGGAGTTGCTGCTGTTCTTTCCTTTGGGAACGTGTTACTGTGGGCATCTGTATAAGGAGTTGCTGCAGTTCTTTGCTTTGGAACGTGTTACTGTGGGCATCTGTATAAGGAGTTGCTGCAGTTGTTTCCTTCTGGAATGTGTTACTGTGGCCATCTGCATAAGGAGTTACTGCAGTTGTTTTCTTCGGGGATGTGTTACTGTGGGCATCTGTATAAGGAGTTACAGCAGTTGTTTCCTTCAGGAATGTGTTACTGTGGGCATCAGTATAAGGAGTTGCTGCAGTTGTTTCCTTCAGGAATGTGTTACTGTGGGCATCTGTATAGGAGTGGCTGCAGTTCTTTGCTTCGGGAATGTGTGACTGTGGGCATCTGTATAAGGAGTTGCTGCAGTTGTTTCCTTCGGGAATGCGATACTGTGGGCATCTGTATGAGGAGTCGCTGCAGTTGTTTCCTTCGGTAATGTGTGACTGTGGGCATCTGAATGAGGAGTTGCTGCAGTTATGGGCATCTGTTTAAGGAGTTGCTGCAGTTGTTTCCTTCGGGAATGTGTGACTGTGGGCATTTGAATGAGTAGTTGCTGCAGTTGTTTCCTTCTGGAATGTGTTACTGTGGGCATCTATATGAGGAGTTGCTGCAGTTGTTTCCTTCGGGAATGTGCAACTGTGGGCATCTCTATAGGGAGTTATTGAAGTTGCTTCCTTCGGGAATGTGTTACTGTGGGCATCTGTATAAGGAGTTGCTGCTGTTCTTTCCTTCGGGAATGTGTTACTGTGTGGCATCTGTATAAGGAGTTGCTGCAGTTGTTTCCTTCGGGAATGTGTTACTGTGGGCATCTGTATAGGAGTTGCTGCAGTTGTTTCCTTCGAGAATGTGCTTCTGTGGGAATCTGTATGAGGAGTTGCTGCAGTTTTTCCTTTCGGAATGTGCTACTGTGGGCATCTGTATAGAAGTTGCTGCAGTTGTTTCCTCCGGGAATGTGTGACTGTGGGCATCTGTATGAGGAGTTTCTGCAGTTGTTTATTTCGGGAATGTGCTACTGTGGGCATATGTATGTGGAGTTGCTGCAGTTGTTTCCTTCGGGAATGTGTTAATGTGGGCATCTGTATAGGAGTTGCTGCAGTTGTTTCCTTCGAGAATGTGCTTCTGTGGGAATCTGTATGAGGAGTTGCTGCAGTTTTTTCCTTCCGGAATGTGTTACTGTGGGCATCTGTATGAGGAGTTGCTCCAGTTCTTTCCTTCAGGAATATGTTACTGTGGGCATCTGTATGAGGAGTTGCTGCAGTTGTTTCCTTCGGGAATGTGTGACTGTGGGCATCTGTATGAGGAATTGCTGCATTTGTTTCCTTCGGGAATGTGTTACTGTGGGCATATGTATAGGGGTTGATGCAGTTGTTTCCTTCCGGAATGTGCTATTGTGGGCATCTGTATGAGGAGTTGCAGTAGTTGTTTTCTTCGGGAATGTGCTACTGTGGGCATCTGTATAGGCATTGCAGCAGTTGTTTCCTTCGGGAATGTGTGACTGTGGGCATATGTATAGGAGTTGATGCAGTTGTTTCCTTCGGGAATGTGCTATTGTGGGCATCTGTATGAGGAGTTGCAGTAGTTGTTTTCTTCGGGAATGTGCTACTGTGGGCATCTGTATAGGCATTGCAGCAGTTGTTTCCTTCGGGAAGGTGTGACTGTGGGCATCTGTATGAGGAGTTACTGCAGTTGTTTCCTTCGGGAATGTGTACTGTGGGCACCTGTCTAGGAGTTGCTGCAGTTGTTTCCTCCGGGAATGTGTTACTGTGGGCATCTGTATAGAAGTTGCTGCAGTTGTTTCCTTCGGGAATGTGTGACTGTGGGCATCTGTATGAGGAGTTTCTGCAGTTGTTTATTTCGGGAATGTGCTACTGTGGGCATATGTATGTGGAGTTGCTGCAGTTGTTTCCTTCGGGAATGTGTTACTGTGGGCATCTGTATAGGAGTTGCTGCAGTTGTTTCCTTCGAGAATGTGCTTCTGTGGGAATCTGTATGAGGAGTTTCTGCAGTTTTTTCCTTCCGGAATGTGTGACTGTGGGCATCTGAATGAGGAGTTGCTGCAGTTGTTTCCTTCGGTAATATGTTACTGTGGGCATCTGTATAGGAGTGGCTGCAGTTGTTTCCTTCGGGAATGTGTGACTGTGGGCATCTGAATGAGGAGTTGCTGCAGTTGTTTCCTTCGGGAATATGTTACTGTGGGCATCTGTATAGGAGTGGCTGCAGTTGTTTCCTTCGGGATGTGTGACTGTGGGCATCTGAATGAGGAGTTGCTGCAGTTGTTTCCTTTGGGAATGTGCTACTGTGGGCATCTGCATGTGGAGTTGTTGCAGTTGTTTCCTTCAGGAAAGTGTTACTGTGGGCATCTGTATAGGAGTGTCTGCAGTTATTTCCTTCGGGAATGTGTTACTGTGGGCATCTGTATAGGAGGTGCTGTAGTTGTTTCCTTCGGGAATGTGCTTCTGTGGGAATCTGTATGAGGCATTACTGCAGTTGTTTCCTTCGGGAAGTGCTACCGTGTGGAACTGTACAAGGAGTTGCTGCAGTTGTGTCCTTCGGGAATGTGTTAGTGTGGGCATCTGAATAGGAGTTGCTGCAGTTGTTATGCCTATAAGAGGTGTACATTCTGTTGTTACCTCTTGTAGTATCTTCACATGGTACTTTGGTTAGGTGTTGTTTGGTTTTATAGGTATGCTGTCAATTGACTCCTTAGGTGGAAGTTGGTGGATCTATGCTGGAACATGTTGCTTCAGTTGTTAGATGGTGTTTTATTTAGTGAACAGGGTTACAGCACCTGTTTTTGGTGTTGCCTGAGCAGCATGTGTCTATTTTTATGTCTATAAGAGGTGCACATTCTGTTGTGACATCCTGTAATATCTCTACAAGGTGTCTGTTTAGGTGTTGTTTGGTACTACACGTGTGCTGTCAGTTGTCTCCTTAGGTGGTAGTTGGTGTCTTTTATGTTGGTGCCCCAAGAAAGATATGGCTGCATGTGTTAGGCGTTGTCGGTGCATCTATGCTATAAGGTGTCTCTTCTGGTTGTTTTTGATGTTGCACCCAGACTAGAATAGAATGCATTGCGGCAGGCAGTATTTTGTGTTTTGTATACACTTAAATGTATTACACTATGTGTTAATTGGTACTGTGCCAACACAGTAAGCTGTGTTGTCTGTAAACTGTTATTACAAGTGTTAGATGACGTTCTTAGAGTGTCAGGTGTTTCTGCAGGTGTTTGTCAGTATTGTGTCTCGTCAATAAGGTGTTTGCAAGGGTCGGCTGGTCTGCCCTGATGTTGTTGTTGTAAGTGGTGCTCAATGTTATACAATGTTTCCGCACCTGATAAATATGCAGTTCGGGACTCAGCCTGGATCCATTTTTACATACTTGTGGCTTTAGGAATTAACTATTTTCGTGGTCAGGTCGAGCTGAACGGATCTTTCACTGGCAGATCATTTGTTGATATTTTTTACATTTTGTAATTGAATTAATGTGGCTGTAAGATTTCAACCTTTCCATACAATCATTAAATTCAATCTGTTTAATTCTCCTTTTCTGTGCCCACAGTTCGCAACCTTGCAACTCCAGAGACAGTTTACTATCAACAAATATCATAGTTGAGATGCAACTTATTTTGACGTTTTCGCATTCTTACAACGACTCTGTGGCGGAGGCTGCTTTTGGTGCCGGGTGGGGGGAGTTGTGGGGGGGGGGAGGCAGGTCACATGGTGCCAGCGAGAGGCTGGGCGTGCACTGGGCTCCAGCGGAGATCCAGGGGAGCCCCCCCCCCCACCCTGCCTCCGCCACTGTGCTCAAGGCAAGAGGCATACATGGCGATTTTAATCCTGGAAATTAGGCAAATGCCACCAACAAACAAACCATGGGAGTAATAGGCACACACGTGGTGTTACCCTTTATGCCATGTGCGCTGCTCAGCTGATGTATTCGGGTCCACAGCATGAGCAGCACCTTCCAGAAAGAGAACCTATGCTATGGTGCTTCCTTACATGAAGACAGACTGTACGAGAAAAGCACTTATTTTCAATTACTGAATTGCTGGCTACAGAGGATGTTTGGAGTACAGGAAAAAGGGCTTATTTTTGGGGATTAAAATATATTATTACTTGCCAAAAGACACGCCAGACGCCTTCACTGCCTAATCTAATCCATCCTTTTACTCCAAATCCCAAAATTGAGAGTAAAATCCGCTTTTCTCACATATTTAACCTGCAGCCCTACCACCTACCGTGCCTTGCTGGGTGTGGTGTGCCAGCGACCACACTGTGGAGTTGCCCCTGCTGGGCACAGTGCTACGCTCGGTGCCATGCCCTTCCTGTGAGGAGCTTCTACAAGTGGCTAATGGCACCGCTTCCTGCAGATGCCACCAGATGATAGGGGTTTGGGGGTGGTGTGTCTGTCCTCGGAGGTGTTCCGTGCCGTATATTATTGGGCAATTGTAATTGTTCCCTCTGCCGTCCTGTACATTTGAAGAACGGCCGGAAGTCATTTTCGCCAGACGGCTCAAAGACATGGATCTCGGGTTTCTTTTCTGAAACCTGTGGCATGTGGGCCCATACAGGGCACCCCTGACCTGCAGTGTGCTATGGTGCATCGCAAGAGCATTCCCAAGCACCACATCCAGACATTCCCACAGTGAGATCACATGGCTGATTCTCACGCAAAGCCCAATGGAAATGGTGGAGCGGGATCTTCGGACCAATGGGAATTCGTATCCTCTGGGGAGGGTTCCAGCCCTTCATTGGTTACCTCTCGGTGCCCTTACAGCAGAGGACCAAGGAAATGAAGACCAGTCTTCACTAGCACTATATTGATTGATTCTGAAAAACAAGTTCGAAGGAATTTGGGGTTCTCCTCAAGGGCATCATCGTTTACGTAATTAATGCATACATAAAGTGTGCTTAAAGGGTATCACCCTAGAAATAATTGTCATTTGGCATTCTCCTGAAGGCTCCCGATTGGCAATTTGCCAGTCTTCACATTGTGCCGTCTGGGCACTTTGCACAGTGCATAGTTCTAGCTGTCATTAGCCCAGTAACAGGTACTACTAGTGCTCATATGCCAGTATTAGGTTTGACCTACTTCCACATGTCCAGTATGCAGCCAGACGATGTCCATATACCACCATAACGCATTCTGCATGCCTGGTAGCATGATTTGCCAGCATGTTCCAAGACCCAGGTTCGACCATTTCCCACATGCCCCTTGAAGCTATGGCCTGTTCCACATGCCCAGTATTGACAGGTGATCAGTTCTCATGTCATCAGTAGCAGTTATTGCCAGTATCATATGCCCAGTAACTGGCAGAGCTCGGCCTGGTTCCCCATGCCCAGGGACAGGAATGATCAGTTTCAGGCACTCTGAAGTAGGCAGGATCCGATTCTGATGCCAGGCAACACCCTTTCGCAATGCCAGGGAAAGATATAGTCATGTTCAGTAACAAGCATATCCACTTCTCACATGGCAATTTACTGTTATGTCAGTTTCACATGTCAGAGGTGGGATTTGTGAGTTTTCTCGGGACCAACCAATGTTCGGCCCCAGGATTTAGGTGCTAGCAGCTCTTACCTTCTAGTGCCAGTCTGGTGGCAAAGAGCATGAGTCGGCCAAGGCATGATGGGCTGTCTGCCGCTGTCCACAGCAGCTGTTTCAGTTGTACTCAATAGAGGGTGTCGAGACACATGACATAGGCCTGCTACCTCCTTCCATGTATTGATATTGATAGTTTATTTGTATAGCGCCTATACACACGTGTTCCAAAGTGCTTCAAGGCAAGGGAGGGAGCAAGGGAAAATACAATGACATTCTTACAAGTAGTGACCAGTCACAGACATTTCCTATGTCGGCATTAGTTAATGATATCGGCACTCAACACAAAGACCCCACTAAAAGCCTACTTTTTAGTTTTCAGTGTAACATACCGCCTTAACGCCACCTATAAGCCAAAGCTATTGCATTGGAGTTCAGCTGCTATCGGATGTGGCATATGAGGAGGGACACATTGCTTGTTGGTGTTGTGTGGTTATTTACCCTCCCATTCACTGATCATGTCCCACCGACTTTCCGCCCTTCCTCACCCAAAACACACCCTCCTGGGATCTTTTAAGGCTGAAGCCTTAGCACTGTACTGTGCACTCGAGGTGCCTACCAGTCAAAGCAGTCTTCTGAGAGTTCATGGTTTAATTGCCACCGTAAACATGCTACCGGAAAGCTGCCTTAACCAGGTCTGCCTTCAGCCACTTGATTTATATGCAGTATGTGCACCCTTCATTGAAGTCCTAAAGAAACAAGCATTGGCAAAGCCTGAAGTTTCAGTTTCTGTATATGTAAGAGTGGCATTTGCCAGACACTATTATTGTATGCCCAGGTACTTGCACCATTTGAAGCGGCTACCACTAATGGCCAGTTAGTGCTATTACAGCAGTGCCTGCCCAATGCTGTTCCCATGTCTACACAAAAGCCAAAACTGCTGGCATTGCCAATGGTTGTTTAAGAAGCAGCACGTGTCCCTGAAGTAAGGCTGCAGGCCACTAGGCAAAGAAGATCAAGTGTTGCCACAGTAAGTTTAGGCTGGGGCATGGTCCACCCCAGAGAACCAGAGCTGAGGAGGACTAGCCCTGCAGCAATAACTACCAACCCATAGTCAAGCAAAAAGTGCTGCATTAGATAAATCGAGATTGCATTCGAGATAGCGACACAGCGAAAGAAAAGGAAGAATAGTTACAACAGTTGTAGCAGCACCCCAGAGAACCTGAAACTTAACACTGAGGTCTTTGATTTGCAGATCGTTCAATATGGTTTCTGTCCTGTATAAAACTCTTGTGGGGGTTATCTGCGTGGTGCTTTTCCGTAAGGTATCGCTCTGCATGTTGTTTGGCCTTATTTCCAGTAGCGACGTTTTTAGGACTGATGCCAGTTTTCTCTCCATGGAACTGAGCAGTGACGATGAAGAATAATTAATTACACACTAAGTTCTACTGTTCCTGGTTTCTGATTGGACTGCATGAGTGTAAGCCCAAGAAAAGGCAGCTTTGCTCATCTTTCTTAGTCAACATATTTTAGGTCGTCCTCCTGTCTTGGGGACACTGCTATCTGAACGGTCTCCTCAAAAATCTTCATGGGGATGCCCAAGCAGGGTTCCATGTCATTTTATCGACAGTAATTACTTTGCAGTAATTTACTATGAAATCATTACTTCAAATGTTTTTTTATTTTTTTATTTTGCCCCTCCTCCCATGCTCCTGTTCCCCTTCATTACTGCCCGTACCCAAAACCACTACGTGTAAGAGGATTCAATTCAGCACTACAGCTAAGTTAACGCCTAGTCTAGAATACTGAATGAAAACCCTTATTGATATATCTTTAGGTCCAGTTCATGCGTTCTGGATGACTACCCCTATATAACACCCCTCTCTTGGAATCCCCCTGACCCCACTGAGCCAAGAAGTAGTTCTGTTTTGCAAGTTTAAAAGGTTTATTTGATAATTTAAAATAGATATATATATCAC
Source organism: Ambystoma mexicanum (assembly GCF_040938575.1). NCBI lineage: Eukaryota > Metazoa > Chordata > Amphibia > Caudata > Ambystomatidae > Ambystoma > Ambystoma mexicanum. Next base: position 1,202,529,329 of record NC_090934.1, on the reverse strand, counting down.
GCTTTATAATAAATTAATAATTGAATAGCACACTGAATCTGATATGATAAAGATCAACAACAGAGAATCTGGCACTAGCACACTTCTTATAATCAATAAGGAGTTGAGATGAAATGGATAAGGTAGCACACTGGTAAATAGGAACAAAAGTATAATGTGGTAGAGGATGCTTTATGTAAGCTCAGGTGGATGCAATATTCAATGAATGCAGTACAGAAAATACGCAATATGATTTCAACCAAACAATGTAATCACTTTTCTCTGGCTACTCCCCTCCCCCCCTTGATGCAAGGCAAGGAAATGGAAGGAAAACACACAGTTCTCAGAAATGCAATCAACTGTAATTCAGTTCAATCCAGCAAGCTTAAACAGAAGTTTGAAAACACAGGCAAATGCTTTGATAGGTGCTAGCAATGAATGAGAAATATGCTGGAAACGCTCTTAATTCCCTTTTAGAGGTTCAGGATGAGTGGTATCTAGTTAATATTAGTCCAGGCTCACACTAGCAATGATGCAGGGATAGTTAGCAGGTTAAACGAATTTCTGGCAAATGAAATCAGGCAGCAGCAGTTTTTTTACATGTGAAGAAATTGCAAATCGCGGCAAAATTCGCGGATGCGCCGAGCGCTATTACAAAGGAACCGCAAGGACTATCTCTACCGTTTTGGGGTCCTAGGAAAGCCTGGGATCTCAGCTTCCAAATGAAAGTTATTGCAAGTCTCTAGCCCAAACGGTTGCGGAGATATGAGTAATTTAGTAAAGGTCGTTTTTGGTTTTGTAAATTTTAAACGCACACTTTTTCAAAATGACAAATTTTACTAGAAATGACAGGTGACAGATAGGAGGCAGTTCTACTTAGGTTAAATAGATTGAATTAGATGAATTTAAACTAAGAGATGTGTTCTGAGTTTTGCTAAGTACTCACAAGAGATTTGAACAGGAAAGCGACTTGGTCACGATCTTCAGTCTGGTCAGGTCTTTCCGGATTCTGCTCACAGCGCCTGGTCTGGTCTCGGCTAGGCACAGCACTGCTTTCTCTCTGGTCTGGTCTCTGCTAGGCACAGCACTGCTTTCTCTCTGGTCTGGTCTCTGCTAGGCACAGCACTGCTTTCTCTCTGGTCTGGTCTCTGCTCTGGATAGATTGAAGTCTCTAGTTTGGCTTTCTGGAGTTTGATGGAGGTAAGTATGGATTTTTCCGGCAGGGCTTCCAGCGGCAGATGAAATTGAATGTCTCTATGTGTCCTGACTCTCTGCTTTTATCTGTTTCTTGAGAATGGGTGTGTGTGTTGCATCACTAGACTTGCCCCTCTCATTCGTCATTGGTCAGGCTTCCATTCCTCCGCTTGATTGGCAAACTGAACTGTGAGTCAGATTGATGTCATTTTATGATCTCTTGAAACAACCTCCCTTATCATCTGTGCACCCAAATATATATATGATCAAAATCCATACTTCAGAGTTACACAGTTGTTTGAAATTACATATACATGGTGTGGCTGAATTTAGCCATGTCTATGTCCAAATCTGCTCATTCTCGGAGCTTGCATTCAAAGAGTGTACATAATTGACTTTTTAACTGCTTTTTCAATTTCCGACATGGACCCAACTTTACATACATGTGTGCAGGGGGTAGGGACATTAACTGATGAAGTTTCAGATTTTTAACATGCACACATTTAGAGTAATATCCACTTTTCCGCTAAAACCCCCCTGAACATACCACCGGTTCCTACCACGTCTTAAACTGTGGGCAGAAAAATCACAAGAATTATGGTATCATTTATAAAATTTTCACATGTCCGCACTATGAATTATCCCCCTTTTTATAAAACCATATCCTTGCTGCAGGGGTGTGTCTTTTCAGGTCACATGGTACAGAAACCAGTCTTTCCAGTTTCTGCCAAGCCAGCTTGCTTCTCACAGGCAGTGCCCCTCCCAGCTTCTCCAGGAGGAAGCCACTTTTTACGACGTCTGTAATAAAAACCTTTGCCTGAGTGGAGAGGGCTTTGTTCACTCTCTGGCAGAGCACAGGAAATTCAATTATCAGATAGATGGCATATCCTTAGTGTGGGCAGCAAAAGGAACATTGGCCTGGGAACATAGTTGTGACTCAAGTTTCACTCCTGATGGGATCCGTTGCTAGGCAAAATCAAGTTCCTTAAGCCAGACCTTCAGCTAACTTTTTGTTGCTTTTAAAATAACTTGTAATTTTCCACATGCAGCTAGAATGCTGATTCTAAGTGCAAAACTATGACATTTCAACAGTTACAAAGGCATGTGACACCAAACATAGGTCACTCATTTAATTTAACATTTTCGATTTTGGTGGTTTTAAATCCAGTTGCAGTTAGGCTTAAGCTGCTGACTCCATAGCATTTTTGTTATAAGCATTGTTTTTGGGCTCTTCATTTCCCAGATTTTGTAGGCACACAAAACTCCATTCTGCCAAATGTCTGCTGGTGTTCAGTGAATATTTTGCACATGTTGCAAGGTTTGAAATAGGCATTTTGCTTGCCTTCAGAAAAACACACAGTGGGTTTTAAAACGCCGGCTTTTGGATAGTGGTGAGTACTGGTACTGCACCCATTTTTGGGATTTTCTTGGATTAATGCATTCTAAACAGGAATGGTTCTTACATGGTAGTAAATCCTTGCTTAACATTGTTTTGATGGGGCTCCTTACAGTAAGATGGTTATGTGGAACCCCACAAAAAGGGTTGAATCTTTAAAGTGGTCCAATGAGTCACGATTTCAGCAACTTTTTGACATCAGTAAAAGTGGATTTTGTTAACAAAGACCTTTCTTTACCCTGGTGGGTGGCAAGTTAGGTAACCATTTTGGTGTGCGCACAACTGCGCAGCTTTCCTGGATTTCGGCGCACATGTGGGTTTTCCGCCATCTTGAATTTCCTAAGCCCACAGCACCAAATGTTGTAGCAGGGTAGCTTAAACGTGGGTCAGGACACCCTACAAGCCCCCCCACGTGACTGCACTTTGAGTTTGGGTCGATGGGGAGTCGCGTGCCCAAGGGTTTTGACCCACGCACCGGTCTGTCCGCATAATCTTCTTCCTCTTCTGTAGATGGCACAGTTCAGCATCTTCTTCTCCATCCGGTCAGATCGATCAGTTCTCCTCGCCGGTCCTGATGGGAAGATTGGGCGGTTCCCCGGGCCCGTTGTGTCTTTGCTCCCGGTCTCCGGATCGTCCTTCTTGGTCATCCTTCATGGTTTCATCTCTCCTAGGATGATAAAGGAAGAGCGGCAATATCTACTCATAGACGATTTTTTTTTCCACCACTGTTGAGATAGTGGGGCAGCATATGCATTTCATCGTAACGAAATATTACATTCTTATTTTGAAAAAAAAAACAGCATCACTAGAGACAGTTTCATGTAAATCACAATATTTTAGAGACTAGATGTGGTAGGTTTTATGATTGGAACTGAATTAGTCTGATACAGTACCCGCTAGGATTCCAGAGGATTCCTCCAGTTGTTGCAGAGTGTGCCTGGGATGGCAACATTTCAACTGGTTTATGTGGACCCACTTGTCTTCCCCCTCTGCCGCACCACCTTTGGGGATGCGGATCTTGTAGGCCACAGGGGAGATCTTATCGACGATCTCAAAGGGTCCCTTCCATGTAGGCAAAAATTTGCGCTGCTTGGCCTGGTTCCTTTGGAAGTTGTATAGATAGACCCGGTCTCCCACCTGATATTCCTTCCTGGAAGTTTTCAGGTCATAATGGGTCTTCATGCTATCAGTCGATCTTTCTAGATTCCGCTGAGCATAAGCAAAAGCATGTTGGAGGTGTTTCCTTAAATTCTCTACATACTCATGAGTAGTGGAGGCATTTATCAGTGTCTGCTCTTGGGTCCTGTAGAGCAAATGCTGCGGAAGCACCATCTTGCGCCCAGTCATCAACTCAAATGGTGACATTTTGGTTGCAGATGAAGGGGTAGATCTGATGGCCATTAGGACCAGAGGTAATCGGATATCCCAACTTGGCCCAGAATCTGCCACAAACTTCTTTAATATGCTCACAATTGTCCGGTTATATCTCTCTACTGCCCCAGAAGAAGCTGGTCTATAAGCAATATGCAGCTTTCTCTTGACCCCCAGTATCTCCCACATCTTTGTCATTACTTCACTGGTGAAGTGGCTACCTCTGTCTGACTCAATCCTTTGAGGTAGACCAAAACGGGAAAAGATGTGGTTAATCATCAAGGCCGCTGCAGTTTCTGCCTTGCAATTTGGGGCTGGGAGACATTCCACCCACTTGGTAAACAAGCATGTCACGGTCAACATGTACTTATTCCCCCTAGCCGAGCGAATCACAGGGCCTACAAAGTCGATTTGTAAATCTGACCATGGCAGTGTCATTCCCCTCTTTTGTAAAGGCGCCCGGTGTGTGAGGGATGATGGCTGAAATTGTGCACACACAAGGCAACCCTTCAGGTACTGGTCGAGGTCCTGCCCCATGTGTGGCCAGTATGCAACCTCTCTTAAGATTTCCAATGTTGTGTGAAACCCCCTATGACCGGCAGTGGCCGCATCATGGGCGTGACTTAACATCAGGCTTCGGAATGAGGTAGGAACCACCCACTGATCGTGGCCAGCTTTGGATTTCCTTACCAACAAACCGTCTTGGATCCGGAACATTTTGGGACATTTCATCAACACTCTTAGGTCCTCTTTCCCAATGTAATCGGTATCCGTCAGGGGAAAGTTCTCAGGGTCCTCAAGGTGCTGGTAAAATTTACCAATTATTGGATCCCCCTTCTGAGCAGTAATCAAATCAGCATCAGGGGTCTCCTTACTCCATTGTGCAATTGAGAGGTCGTTGTGAGCATTTGATGGCAGTGACCTGGATTTCCCCCAACAGGGACTCAATCTCAATTAGATCCCCTTGGATGGCCCCGGTTTTGGCCAGCTGATCAGCTAAGTCATTTCCAGTTTTGTCTGGTCCCTCTACTTTGGAATGACCCTTGATCTTCTTCCAATAGATGGTCATCCCATTCGAGGTGACCAGATCATCAATGTTTTGGATCAACTTCCCATGTTTCAAGGGTTTGTTGTTAGCACATACCATGCCTCTGGTCTTCCAATTAACCAGGTGCTCCACGAACCCGTTCCGTACATAATCCGAATCTGTGATTATGACCAGTTCGTGGAGTTGATGCTGGACAGCAGTGAGGATGGCCTGGTGCACAGCCATCAATTCTGCCACCTGACTACTTCGGGGACCAATTTTGTATCCAGCGGAGGGTTCTGGGGACTCATTCACCCATGCATTCCCTACGCCGGCCACCAGTTCTTTCTCCCCGTTGTTGTCGACATGGTAAGAGCATCCATCCACATACACAGTGGGCATTCCCTCACACTTGTCTTCTTCAAAGACTTTGTGGGGGGAATTAAGGTATGCCTCCATGTTGTCCTTTATTTTTAGACTTTCGTCCTCGAGACAGTTTTCTCTGGCACAATCATGCAAGTCAGCCAGACCTTGCGCGAGGGGACTCTTCTTGTTTTGGCCATATCTGACCTCCACAGGAAAGCCTTGCATTGACAGAATCCAGGAAGTAATTCGGGAATTACTCACATTTCCGGCCCGGATTCTGTCACTTTGGAGATATTGCAGAGGCTGGTGTGGAGTCTCCACTATGATGTGTTCCCCCTGGATAAACGGGCGGTAATTCTTCAATGCCCACACCGTTGCCAGGAGTGCCTTCTCACAATCGTTGAATTTTTCCTCCACAGAGGATAAAGTTTTGCTCGCATAGGAGATTACTTTATTGACCTTGTCATGCTTTTGATATAATACTGCCGTCAAGCACGTATTAGAAAACCCCGTCTCCAGGAAGAACTCCTTGTTTCTGACAGGGTAAGCTAGGCAAGGCGCTTGTGAGAGGCTTCTTTTGAGTTGTTTTACTGCCTCGGCTTGTTCTGGACCCCATTCCCACTTGACCCCCCCCTTCAGGAGATGAATCAGGGGTCTGGTGATCTCTGCGTAGCCCTCAATGAACTTTCTGCTGTAATTAGTCAGTCCAAGGAGGCTCCTTAGTTCCCGCAGAGTTGTGGGGTCTTTCAGTTTCTGAAGTGCTTCCACTTTCTTTTCCTGGGGACAGAGACCCTGAGGAGTAATCTCATGCCCCAAGAAATTAACACGGGTTTTACACCACTGTGCTTTCTGAAAGGAAAGTTTTGCTCCGGCGGCCCTCAACTGTGTCAGAACATAACGGATCTCCGCTATGTGTTCCTCCACAGATGAACTTTTGATGAGGACATCATCTACATAAGCCAGGTTACCCCTTGCTCCCAAGTCAGGCATGGCCTTGTGTAGAAAAATGTTGAATTCATTGCCGGAGTTGAGGTATCCGAAGGGAGTCCGGGTCCAGGTGTACTGCTGGCCCCCAAAGGTAAAAGCCAGCTTGTATTGGTCCTCCCTACTGACAGGCACAGTCCAGTATCCATTGGTCAGGTCTATTGCAGTGAATACCTGTGACCCCTGAATCTGGGCCAGCCCTTGGTCAATGTAGGGAAGAGGCCATCGGGAAGTGTGGACCCGTTTGTTGAGCTCCCTGAGGTCAGCGCAGAGTCTCCACTGGCCGTTTGGCTTCAATATTCCCAGCACCGGATTATTGAAGGTGCTGTGGACTGGACGGATTATTCCCCGGGACTCAAGGTTCTTAATTATTTCAGTAAGGGACTCCATTGATGCGAGAGGCAAGCGATATTGCTTCACAAACACTGGAGTCATGCCAGGGTCCGTGGGGATTGTTGTGGTGTGGATGTCGGTGCGACCACAGTCATATGAGTCTACCGCAAAGAGATCTTGGAAATCCAAGAAAACTTGTTTCAACTTTTGCTTTTGTTCCAGAGTCACACAGGCATCAGCTAGGTTGACTCTCTCTTCCACCATCTGCCTGAAGCCTGGAAAGACTTCTGGTTTGGCTATCTCCGCGGCCTCCTCCAGCTGGGTGGAGAAGTCCCTGGTCAGAGTGCTGATTTGGACCGGAGGCTTCAGGTGGGAAAGGCAGCCCTCATGGACCTGGAAAATCACCTCATCCCTCCTGAAGTCACAGGTCACATCTTCCTTACCATAGGGGCAGGAAGTGTACACCAGGAAGTTCCCCCCATGCCGGGTAAAAATCCTGTCTGGTGTTGCGTTGTCATCACTGTCACTGTCAAAACAGTCCTTGGGGATGGGTCCTAACAGTTCATTTACAAGATCAATGGAGAAATGTCGGTCATCAACCGCCATTCCAATAATGGTGCCTGCGGCTAGAGTAATACTCTTTAAGTCGCTGTTATCCACCTCTATTAGAATGGGGTCATGTTCTATGTTGACTAATGGAGTCGGGTTTACCCCCAACCCTTGCTGTTGGAGAGAAGCATTTAGATGTATGTAAGCATCAGGGTTTTTCAACTCTTGTCCCCTTTTAACTTTCACTTCCAGGGAGAATTGTCGGGTCCTTTCTGGGATGGTGACTTCCTCTTTAACCTGAATTTCAACTGCATAAGGTAGCAATTGAGCTGACCTAAATGCTTTTTCTGGATCATCAAAGCCCATGGGATTATCCGCTAATCGGGACCAAGCTTTGAAGTTTATTAGGTCCAAACTAATGGCAAAGCGATTGAGAATGTCACTGCCTAAGTAAAAGGCGGCAGTGACGTCTCGCACGACCCAACAATTATGGACTATGCTCTTGTTGCCAATGGAGATTTTGAGCATACACCTGCTTGGCAGGAGATGTTTGGAGTCAGGTGCTTCCAGGTCCATTTCCCATTTGTCTATCAGTTTGAAGGTGGGAATGGCTGGATCTTTTGGGAGTTGGCGGAACATGGCTTCGCTGATGAAGCTCTTACCGTTGTTCACACACACTCGAGCGAGAACAGAGTCCTTCCCATCATTTAACTGAACAGGGATGAACAACTGCTCTCCAATTTGCTGAATATCAGCCAGGCTCTGAGCTGATTTCACATCTTTCTGGACTATAGGAGTGGGAGTTTCTGATTGTGGATTAGTATAGAATTTCAGAGTGTTTCCTTCCAGCGTGGAATACCACTTTAGACTGGAAGGAAGGTTGATTTTCAGAAATAGAGAGGACCCCCCATCACCAGTCTGTTGTCCTACTGCTATTACTGTCACGTCTGGAATTTGGTTGTTCTGGAAGTGAAATTCTACTTGGTCCGATTTTTGTTCAACCATGTGGCATGTGCCGTTTAAACTAACATGGTTGACACTCTGTTTTAATTTTATTGGTCGGCTAGTCTGGGTCCAGAGGACCTTGTTTACGCAATCTATTAGGGGTGACAACCTTCTCAGGAGGTCATTCCCTAGTAAACAAGGGGTGCCCTCTGGGGTCACAACTATGACCGGGTGTTTCAACTTGTGTCGCCCGATCTTAATGTCCAAGTCTGCCGTCCCCTCGACGGGAATTTCCTTCCCGTCAAAGTTCTGCAGTTGTCCAGGAAGAGAGGTGAGAGGAATTTGGTAATTCTCTCCCCTTCCTGCATTCAGTTCGTCAAAGGCCCTTCTGGACAGAAGGGTAGCTTGAGATCCAGTGTCCACCAGCGCTGAGATTGTACCCTGCCCCTGTACTTGTACCGGGGCATAATATCTTCCCTCCTTCTCCTCAAGGGGGCACAGATAATGTACATTTTTGGACAACTGGTGGGCTAATTTTCTGGTTTTGGACATCGCGAGAGAAGAATTTTGGGCAGAATTCTGTGGAGAGCCTTGGGAATCTGAAAGAAAAAGTTGGCAACTGGAGATCAGAGCCATTGTGGGTTCCCCTGGTTCCGGTTCTGGGCCGCCCCCCCCTTTTTGGAGGCAGTCACCAGGATGGGTTTGAACCAGGGGATTTTCTTGCTGTTGGTTCTGGGATGAGATGGTGGGCGGCGGTAGCTCAGTCTCCACATCTCCCCAGTCTGGATTTGCATCCCTAGGGACCCATTTTTCTTTGGGAGGAGTTCCCCCCTCTCTGAAGGAGAAGATCCTTTTCCCAGGATCCTCTGAGGATCCCTCTCCCTCAAATTGGAAGATCTGTACCTCCTCCTCAAACTGAGTCTGTTTGGGTCTTTCGTTTCTCCTACCCCCCCTCTGCTCCTTAGGAGGCAGACATTCAGGGGCAAGAGATTTTGTTTCCGGTTCCTGGGTTTCCAGGGGCTGTTTACAAGTGAGGAAGGAAGCTTCCTCCAAGGCTTTACACCCCCCTTCCCTTTGTGCCTCCTCCCTGGGAACCGGTGTGTTATCGGGGTGCTGCCCCCGTCATTGTTCTGGAGCACCAGGTCCAGAGTTGGGTGCGTTCTGCGCCGGCACGCCCATCTGAGGGTTCTGCTGAGCCCTCAGTATGTGACCCAGATCCCGCGCCATGTTTTGAACCTGGCGCTCTAATTGGGAAACTCGCTCAGGCTGATACGGGGCCCTGTTTTCTCCCCTGGGCTGATCCCGGGAAGGGTAGCTGTCCCTTCTTTGGTAGTACCCCTGGTTGGGAAGATTTGGGTACCCCTCCACTCTTGGCCTCCCCTCTCCCGGATTCAGTGGTCTGGGCTCAGGGAATTGGGGAAAGAAGGATGGATGATTTTGGGGTTGGAAGTCGGGTGGATATCTGGGGAAAAAGTTCTGCCCAGGGTTTGGTAAATTTCTGCCCTCCTGTGGGAAGTTTGGAGGGAAGTTCCCTGGGTTAGGTGCTTGGCTGGATCCCCCCCCTGGGCTGGAGGAGTCCACACATAACCCAGGATGGGTCGATTTCCCTTGTAACGGGGACTTACATAATCAGGAGAGCGAGGGACCCCATTTGTGGGGCTGCCTCCTTGGCTCCCTGTCTGTGACTGACCCGAGGACCTCCTGGGCCTAGCATTATTAGGTGCAGGTAGGTTTTTAGGCCCCCCCATCTCCAAATCCAAAACGGGGGTGACCTTTACCTCTGCCACCTTGGCAGCAGCAGGGGTGCTGTTGGCTTTGGGGTTTTTCTGGGCATTGCTTTTATTTTCTATGGGCTTCTGCACCTCATAGATCCGGGTAGCCTGTTCAATGACCCAGTCTAAAGATCTTTTCTCATGAAAATCCCTCACGAGCTGGGTCATGATATATTTGGGCAAGGCATGGAAAAACGTATTTATAAACTCTCTACTATCTGTGCGCACCCTTCTTGTGGTCTGTGCAAAAGCACGCTTTAACTCCTGCACAAATTCTTGTGGGGCCTGATCCTCCCCACATTGCAAATTGTAGGCTGCCTTGCGAGCCTCTTGAGGATTTCTGTGAACAGAAAAATGTTTCAGGATGGCCGCCTTATAGGTGGACCATCTTAAATGATTTTGGTCCTCCAGCCCCGCAAAGAAACTGGAGTATTCCGGGGAGAAGGTCCACTTTACATATTGAATACAGCTTTGGCTGTCCTTCATATGGAAAGTCTCCATCATTTGTTCAAACAACTCTAAGTGCTCCCAAACAGAATACTTAGCGTTCTTATGGTAAGGCGTGATGACGCTCCTGATCGCCTTAATCTGCTTTAAGGGGGCCTTAAGCAAGGCCCTTTTTGCCTTATTGGCCTTTTTGGTTCGGGTAACCCTTGTCCATTCTTCCTCGGACTCAGAGGCACTGCTCCCAGAGGTTCCCGTCTGTTCTTCCAGGTTTTCCCGGATTCTGCGAGCCTGGGAATGGCTGGCAGAATGTGGGGACCTGGTCTCCTGTGTCCTGCGCAGTTCAGAGGAGTCTTCAGATTCCTCCTTGCTGCCAGGATTTGATGGGTACCCCCTCCACTGACCTAACTGGGCAGAGGTTTTCAGGATGCCCTTAATGGGCCTACTCTCCTGGGGTTCCCCATTGAACTGTACTGTACTTGGGTGCCCATACCCGGATGCCCACCCCTCCATTCCTGAGTGGTACTGGCCTATGAGCCCCATACTCTTAGCTGGATAGTAATCTGCCATCCCTGTGGCCCTGTGCTCATGTGCGCCAGGGGACATGGGGGTGGCAGAGTCCAGGGACTGGGGGAGATGAAGGCCCCTGGGGTTAGGGCTCCTGCGGTTATGGTCAGGAGTCTCTCTTTCCCAGCGGACCTCATCTCTATCCGCCCCTGCTCCCTGTTGCAATGCAAGAGCCTGCATTTGTGCCTTCAGTTCCTCTGTTAAGGCCTTACTCGACTCTATCAGTTTCTCCTGCATCGCTACCTGTTGCTGGAGCCTATCATTGTGTTGACAGAGGGCCTCATTCTCCCTCTGTGCTTCCTGGTTGGTCCTGGAGAACTGGGCCAGTCTTTGCTGCAGGAGGTTTACCTCCTGGGCAATGTCCCTATTGGCCTGCTCCTTTCTTGCTAGAGCATCTTCCACCCTTCTGGTGTGCTCTACCAAGTTCTGGTTTTCTTTTTGGAGATCACCCAGCCCCTGGAGGGCCAGGTGATTTTCTTCAATTTCCTTTTTTAAGTGGCAGACTTCCTGGCCTATGGCGTCTCTTTCCTGACTAAGAGCCTGCATCTGTGCCGCCAGGTCGTCCCTTTGCCTTTGGAAGGCACCAGCTTTCTGGCGCTCCTGATCAAACTCTGCCTGGGTATCCAGGTCTTTCAGGATCAGTTTATTGCTCTCCTCTTTCTCTCTGTCTAGTTGGATTTGCAGGGTGGCTACCTGCTCTGTACATGCCCTGTTGAAATTGATCTGTTGCTCCAGCTTTTTCTGGCTCTGCAGTAGGGAGTTCAAACTGTCTTGGTGCTCCTTCTGCAAGGCCAGAAATCTAGTATCCTGTTCTACCTTTTCCTTTTGCAGCACATCCATATCCTCCTTTATTTTAGTGATGTACAGTCTGCTGTCATTATCTGACTCCTGGCTCCTCTGCAGCCTCTGCTCAGAAGAGACCAGGTCAGATTGGACCTTCTCTAACACCATCTGTTGCCTATTTGCCAGATTTTGGCTTTCAGCACATCTATCCTGCATGTCTCCCATATATAGGTACAGGTATGCTGCTATCCTGGCAATCTTATTGTGTTCCTCTTTGGCTTTAGGAGCCATATATAGTTCACTCAGGGCCACATGTAAGGGACCCTGATCTCTATATATATCTGACCCTGTTTCAGTGACCTGTTGTGTGATGGCCTGCAACCACACATCCTGGCCCTGTTCGGTCCATTCACCTCTCACAAATAGCTTATGCAAGAGGTGCTCTCTGGCTATTTTCATGTCTACTAAGGTCGTCATTCTAGAGATTGGTCTCTGTCCTGACTTACAGAAGTTTGTATTTTATTTTTGCAGAACAGAACTTTTCTTGGAGTGTCCCTTTTGAGGAATGCTTCACAGCGTAATGCAGCGTGGTGATCCGACCGGATGTATGTATCCCGTCAGTTAGTACACTGTATTAAGCTGCACAAGTGGTAAATCTAACCCAACGTCTCGGCTCGAGCCCCCACTTTGTAAGAGGATTCAATTCAGCACTACAGCTAAGTTAACGCCTAGTCTAGAATACTGAATGAAAACCCTTATTGATATATCTTTAGGTCCAGTTCATCCGTTCTGGATGACTACCCCTATATAACACCCCTCTCTTGGAATCCCCCTGACCCCACTGAGCCAAGAAGTAGTTCTGTTTTGCAAGTTTAAAAGGTTTATTTGATAATTTAAAATAGATATATATATCACGCTTTATAATAAATTAATAATTGAATAGCACACTGAATCTGATATGATAAAGATCAACAACAGAGAATCTGGCACTAGCACACTTCTTATAATCAATAAGGAGTTGAGATGAAATGGATAAGGTAGCACACTGGTAAATAGGAACAAAAGTATAATGTGGTAGAGGATGCTTTATGTAAGCTCAGGTGGATGCAATATTCAATGAATGCAGTACAGAAAATACGCAATATGATTTCAACCAAACAATGTAATCACTTTTCTCTGGCTACTCCCCTCCCCCCCTTGATGCAAGGCAAGGAAATGGAAGGAAAACACACAGTTCTCAGAAATGCAATCAACTGTAATTCAGTTCAATCCAGCAAGCTTAAACAGAAGTTTGAAAACACAGGCAAATGCTTTGATAGGTGCTAGCAATGAATGAGAAATATGCTGGAAACGCTCTTAATTCCCTTTTAGAGGTTCAGGATGAGTGGTATCTAGTTAATATTAGTCCAGGCTCACACTAGCAATGATGCAGGGATAGTTAGCAGGTTAAACGAATTTCTGGCAAATGAAATCAGGCAGCAGCAGTTTTTTTACATGTGAAGAAATTGCAAATCGCGGCAAAATTCGCGGATGCGCCGAGCGCTATTACAAAGGAACCGCAAGGACTATCTCTACCGTTTTGGGGTCCTAGGAAAGCCTGGGATCTCAGCTTCCAAATGAAAGTTATTGCAAGTCTCTAGCCCAAACGGTTGCGGAGATATGAGTAATTTAGTAAAGGTCGTTTTTGGTTTTGTAAATTTTAAACGCACACTTTTTCAAAATGACAAATTTTACTAGAAATGACAGGTGACAGATAGGAGGCAGTTCTACTTAGGTTAAATAGATTGAATTAGATGAATTTAAACTAAGAGATGTGTTCTGAGTTTTGCTAAGTACTCACAAGAGATTTGAACAGGAAAGCGACTTGGTCACGATCTTCAGTCTGGTCAGGTCTTTCCGGATTCTGCTCACAGCGCCTGGTCTGGTCTCGGCTAGGCACAGCACTGCTTTCTCTCTGGTCTGGTCTCTGCTAGGCACAGCACTGCTTTCTCTCTGGTCTGGTCTCTGCTAGGCACAGCACTGCTTTCTCTCTGGTCTGGTCTCTGCTCTGGATAGATTGAAGTCTCTAGTTTGGCTTTCTGGAGTTTGATGGAGGTAAGTATGGATTTTTCCGGCAGGGCTTCCAGCGGCAGATGAAATTGAATGTCTCTATGTGTCCTGACTCTCTGCTTTTATCTGTTTCTTGAGAATGGGTGTGTGTGTTGCATCACTAGACTTGCCCCTCTCATTCGTCATTGGTCAGGCTTCCATTCCTCCGCTTGATTGGCAAACTGAACTGTGAGTCAGATTGATGTCATTTTATGATCTCTTGAAACAACCTCCCTTATCATCTGTGCACCCAAATATATATATGATCAAAATCCATACTTCAGAGTTACACAGTTGTTTGAAATTACATATACATGGTGTGGCTGAATTTAGCCATGTCTATGTCCAAATCTGCTCATTCTCGGAGCTTGCATTCAAAGAGTGTACATAATTGACTTTTTAACTGCTTTTTCAATTTCCGACATGGACCCAACTTTACATACATGTGTGCAGGGGGTAGGGACATTAACTGATGAAGTTTCAGATTTTTAACATGCACACATTTAGAGTAATATCCACTTTTCCGCTAAAACCCCCCTGAACATACCACCGGTTCCTACCACGTCTTAAACTGTGGGCAGAAAAATCACAAGAATTATGGTATCATTTATAAAATTTTCACATGTCCGCACTATGAATTATCCCCCTTTTTATAAAACCATATCCTTGCTGCAGGGGTGTGTCTTTTCAGGTCACATGGTACAGAAACCAGTCTTTCCAGTTTCTGCCAAGCCAGCTTGCTTCTCACAGGCAGTGCCCCTCCCAGCTTCTCCAGGAGGAAGCCACTTTTTACGACGTCTGTAATAAAAACCTTTGCCTGAGTGGAGAGGGCTTTGTTCACTCTCTGGCAGAGCACAGGAAATTCAATTATCAGATAGATGGCATATCCTTAGTGTGGGCAGCAAAAGGAACATTGGCCTGGGAACATAGTTGTGACTCAAGTTTCACTCCTGATGGGATCCGTTGCTAGGCAAAATCAAGTTCCTTAAGCCAGACCTTCAGCTAACTTTTTGTTGCTTTTAAAATAACTTGTAATTTTCCACATGCAGCTAGAATGCTGATTCTAAGTGCAAAACTATGACATTTCAACAGTTACAAAGGCATGTGACACCAAACATAGGTCACTCATTTAATTTAACATTTTCGATTTTGGTGGTTTTAAATCCAGTTGCAGTTAGGCTTAAGCTGCTGACTCCATAGCATTTTTGTTATAAGCATTGTTTTTGGGCTCTTCATTTCCCAGATTTTGTAGGCACACAAAACTCCATTCTGCCAAATGTCTGCTGGTGTTCAGTGAATATTTTGCACATGTTGCAAGGTTTGAAATAGGCATTTTGCTTGCCTTCAGAAAAACACACAGTGGGTTTTAAAACGCCGGCTTTTGGATAGTGGTGAGTACTGGTACTGCACCCATTTTTGGGATTTTCTTGGATTAATGCATTCTAAACAGGAATGGTTCTTACATGGTAGTAAATCCTTGCTTAACATTGTTTTGATGGGGCTCCTTACAGTAAGATGGTTATGTGGAACCCCACAAAAAGGGTTGAATCTTTAAAGTGGTCCAATGAGTCACGATTTCAGCAACTTTTTGACATCAGTAAAAGTGGATTTTGTTAACAAAGACCTTTCTTTACCCTGGTGGGTGGCAAGTTAGGTAACCATTTTGGTGTGCGCACAACTGCGCAGCTTTCCTGGATTTCGGCGCACATGTGGGTTTTCCGCCATCTTGAATTTCCTAAGCCCACAGCACCAAATGTTGTAGCAGGGTAGCTTAAACGTGGGTCAGGACACCCTACATACGCAACACCTTTTTAACCCTCAACCCATAAATGCCTACATTTGTCGAAGTCATTTCGAAGTAATTTCTTCGTAGTAAATGATCATGAAGTAATTACTGTTGAGAAAGCAACAGGCAGTGTTTTAAGTGGGCCGGGGCCTGCCGGGGCCAGGCCCCGGCAGTTTCCAGAAAGTGGGACTGAGCCGGGGCCCACAGTCCCACACAACATTGGCAGGCCGCATTATCCCGCCGCAGCCGCGACTGGAGGTGCGCCCGCCATTATGTGCCAGCCACAGAGACGCTGAGGCAGGCTGGCACTTCTGTCAGTCAGTGTAACTTCCTCTGATGACCCCTTTTAGGGTCATCAGAGGAAGTTACTGTCCCTTTGTTTGCCCTCCCCTGGTCACTGACCCTCGTGAACCCACAGGCTCCATGATCTAATATGCAGATTAGATCACGGAGCCAGCGGATTCACACAGGGTGAAAGACACCTCGGGCTCTATGATCTATCTGATCAGAGCAGAGATCACCGAGCCCGAGGCACCTTTCTCCTTTGGCAAAGGTTTATAAAAGATGCCTTGAATTGTGTACGTTTCAAGCCATCTTTTATAAACATAGAAATATGTCTATGTTTATAAAAGACGGCTTGAAACGTACACAATTCAAGGCATCTTTTATAAAGCTTTGCCGACAGACAAAGCCACCTTGGGTTTTGTCCGTCATCAACGCTTTAAGATGCCTTGAATTTTTTACGTGTCAAGCCATCTTTTAGAAACATAGAAACATGTTACAAATGTCTGTTTATAAAAGGTGGCTTGAAAAGTACACAAACCATAGTAAGGTAAGCACACAATTGTCCCAAGACATACACACCGAAGATGGAGAAGCAAGAGCCCTAACATGCACACACTGCATAGGTAGAAGAAAGAGCCCTGCCACATGCACTCTGCAGAGGGAGAAGCACGATCCATGATATGCTCACACCTTTGAGGGAGAAGCAAGTTCCCTGAAATGCACACACTGCAGAGGGAGAAGCAAGAGCCGTGATGTGTACACATCACAAAGAAGCAGGAGCCCTGAGATGCACACCTCACAGAGTGGGAATCAAGAGTCCTGGCATCCACATAGGGGGACAAGTGTCCTAAGACATACACACCGCAGGTGGAGAAGCAAGATCCCTGACATGCACACACCGCAGAGGGAGAAGCAGGAGCCCATAAATGCACACACCGCAGAGGGAGTAGCAAGATCCTTGACATGCACACACCGCAGAGGTAGAAGAAAGAGCCCTGCCACATGAACTCTGCTCAGGGAGAAGCACGATCCATGATATGCTCACACCTTGGAGGGAGAAGCAAGTTCCCTGAAATGCACACACTGCAGAGGGAGAAGCAAGAGCCCTGGTGTGTACACATCGCACAGGGAGAAGCAGGAGCCTTGAGATGCACACCTCACAGAGTGGGAAACGAGTCCTGGCATCCACATAGGGGTACAAGTGTCCTAAAACATACACGCCTCAGGTGGAGAAGCAAGATCCCTGACATGCACACACTGCAGAGGTAAAATCAGAAATTCACACACCACAGATGGAGAAGCAAGTGCCCTGAAATGCACACACTGCAGAGGGAGAAGCAAGTTCCCTGAAATCCCCACACTGCAGAGGGAGAAGCAAGTGCCCTGAAATGCACACAATGCAAAGGGAGAAGCAAGAGCCCTGACATGCACACACTGCAGAGAGAAAATCAGGAATCAGAATGCACACACCACAGATGGAGAAGCAAGTGCCCTGAAATGTAAACACTGCAGAGGGAGAAGAAACTGCCCTGAAATTGGCAAAGTATTGTGCTGCTGGTATTGACTAGCCTTTCTATAGCCCGCCTTTCAGTGTCACAAGCTGATTTCTCAATCCCTGCTGATTGATTGTATTACAAGATTGTAAAGAAAGGGTAACACTTACTTGAAAATACAAGTCTTACTTCAAAAACATTGGGCCTCGTTCGAGTTTGGCAGTATTTAGGCAGTAAAGCGATTACCGCCACTTGGTTCCATGGGTTTACCACGGGATAACAAGTGGTGGTAGGGCAGTGTTATGGCCAATTTATGGAGGATTTTTGGTGGAATTACATCTGGCGGAATTACCAAGTGGTAATTTCACCAATTCTTTGAGGAAAAGTGGATGCAGTGGATTTATCTGCACCATCAAGTAAATCCTCTACTTTTCCTCCAAAAACCAGCAGAATTACCACCCAGTGATTCCGCCTGTGGTAATTCCACCAAAACCTGTGATTTTTGTGATGCAAGAAAAATTGAGGTAATTCCGCTACCGCGAAAAAACAGCAGTAACAGAGTTACCACCACTTTTTTCCCTGCACCGCCAAACTCAGAATGTGGCCCCCAGTATGTTTAATGACAAAACCGGGAAGTTGGGCCTAGTATAGTTTAGCTGGTTGTGTGCGGTGCTGTCGCATATCTAGGAAGGTGGAGTTCTTGTATGTAGAATGTTATTCCAAATAGTGAATGGAGTTGCTGTTAAGCCGCGCGGTGCTCCGAATCTAAACCTCCGTGTTTGCGCACACACTGAGCGTTCTTTATACAGTGTTTATGTACGGCAGGTGTCGGGTGAATGGTGTTTCTATGCTGAGATATGAGTGTTGGGTGTAATTTGAATGTTGTTCTACTCTGTGAGGGCATGCATTGAGTCTTCTTTTTACTCTGTGGGGTGCTGTTGCAAGTGGTGAATGGTTGCTTTTCTGTAGTGCATTTTGGAGGTGCCCATATCATTAGGCTGTTGCTTTTATATCCCACTGGTATCGGGTGCGATTGTTTTCTGTGTCGTGTAAAGTTTTTCCATAACCAAAAGGACTGTGGTGCTGCTTCTTACTGTAGAGTAATTATAATTGGTTATTTATAACGTGCTTAATACCCAGAGGTTTCTATGTGCGGACCCGGGGATCGAACCTGTGTTGCTCTAGGTCGTCCTGCTTCCAAGTCGAGCGCGTTGCCCCTCAGCTATCCTCCCGAGATTGACCCTGCATTTAATTCAGCTGCTGTTAGTGCGCATTTTGGGTGTATTTTGTCCTTTGCATCATGTAACTGCAGGTGTCCTGTGCTACTTCTAACCTGCAGGACATTCCGTCGATACTTTGGAGCTGGTTTTATCCGGTGTACTGTTGCGGAATGTGTTCATTTGACGTGCAGCTTCACCCCACGCCTGTGTTGCTACATGTTCCTACATATGTTGTTCTCTCAACGAATGTGTTACTGCTGCGGTGCTACTGAAACACACCACGGAATGCTATTGTGTGAGTGTTGGTGCCATCCAATGGAGTTTTGCTGCGGGTGGCAGCCTTGTGTTCATTCTGTCTTGGTGGGTGTGACTACACTGGTAAATTGGTGATGTTGGCTTCTGGCTCACTCGGAGATGCAAATACAGAATTTGATTCACGAGTAAGCAGTGTATTTAAAAACTGCTCTAGTCTGCAACAGCTGACAATACAATGCACATGCAACAGACACACATGGCAGAGTTGTGATAACCGCTGCTGCAAAAAGGAAAGGACCAGAAAAGTAGCCTTCTCTGCCTATGCCCCAAGACGATGGACCCTCCTCCCCGTCGGCAGCAGACTTGCCCCCACGCTCCTACAATTCAGAAAAGAACTTAAGAGGAGTCTCTCCTCCTCAAAACCTGGCCCATCACGTCACCCCCAGCACCACCTGGCGCGCTACACGCAGTCCAACCCTCTCCCCCCACCACCCTGTACAGCTGTACCTCTCTTTGGTGCCCCTCTGTTCCTACCCCCTTGCTGTATACATGTTCTGTTGTTACCTCTGAAAAGCGCTCTGTTATGTATCTGTTCTGTGTTGTACACTGTAAAGCGCTCCGTTATCCATCTATATTGTTGTATACCTCTGTAAAGGGCTCTGTTGCTTCTCGAAGCTAGGTCCATGCTCAACAAATACAATAATAATAATAATAATAATAATAATAATAATAATAATAATAATAATAATAATAATTGTCAACTTACAATGGTGAATGACCAGGATGGATTAAGCCCTGGTTGTGGCATTACCAATGTCCCTCAAAGAAGCCACCTTTTAAGTAAGTTAGCCGATTGTTTTGCCATCTCTCTGTTGGAGTTACCCCGAACCTGACTAAGAATTCGGGGTCCCGCTGTCTAGTAAGCAGAACACATGTCTAGCCAGATCCATCAACTAAGGGTTGACAAAGAAGGTATAGCCCCTGGTTGGGAGCACCAAATGTGACCGGCAAGGAAAAAGATTTCTGAACTAACCACATCCAAACCAATGTATGTTGAGGCAATGTTGCAAATGCTCTTCTCAGCTGAGGGGTATCTGAAAAAGATCCAAAGATCTCGTCTTGATCTAAGTATAAGTGAGAAGAAGTCTTATGCCTGAAAAAGGGATTGGGTCCATTTGCTCCCCTACCTGAATTTGCGCACACATAAGGTTCACGTCTAAACAGGGCTCCTCTCTCCTGCTATCATCTGCTTGAGGTCATTGCCAGCGAAAAGAAAGTCTAAGCAGACAACCATCATAACACATCTCCTGGCTCATAAATGAGGCTTCTCTATTCCTTAGGGGACCAATCGCACAGAGGGATTTTTTAGGCCCGGGGGGATAGCTCAGGGGCAACGTGCTCGCCTTGGAAGCAAGATGACACGGAGCAACACAGGTTTGAGTCCCGGGTCCGCACTTAGAAACCTCTGGGTATTAAGCATGTTATAAATGATCTATCATATTATGTCACATCAGGGAGGCCTGCGAGCGAGGATCACTGGCCTGTGAACATCAAGACTATGCAACACTATTCTGCAAAAGTAATCAAAATTGAAATATCTCATAGTGGCTCCATCGCCCCCTGTGAAAGCTTAGAATGACACAGTGATCACAGACCTTTGGCAGCAGAAGACTTTTCTGACAAGCCGGCAGAACGTTTCAAATGATAGTCCTAAGCTTTCTTTGTTACCGGCTTTCGGAATTCCTGACTATCCATGGCTACCTGAAGCAGACAAACTGTATGCTGAAGTGCTAGCCTTTTCCCTCCAACCACTCATCTTGGCTTCACAGACAAGTGAGGTGAGGTGGCTATATGGGCAATCATCAAGGACTGCACTGTAGAAACCATGCTGGTCCGGTCCAAAATGGAACCTGCAGGTGCGCCTCCTCCCTGCCCCTCCTGATCTTCCGCAGCATCAGGGGTATTACTCTGGAATGGGCGAAACAGGCAGAGCAGTTTGTAGCCAATGAAAGGACAGAACATTCACCGCCCAGGCCCGACATGACCAAACTCCCCTGTAGAAAGTTGGGAGAAAGGTATTGTTGCTGTTTGCCAACAGATCTACTCTAATGGGGCTGCATAGTTACATTGCTGTGGGAAAATGCATAGAGGACAGAAGACGCCTGCTCGAAAACTCTGCATGGTCATTCCTCTCGTCATAAGAATGACCGCCCTTCCTCAGAGAGAGGAGCTGATCCTCACTGCTTCATCTGATCCCAAGTCAATGTTGCTAATAAGTGGGCCACAGTAACTCCATGACTATTAATGTAGCTTCTGGCTACTTAAAGGTCAGTTTGGACTGCAATAGCCTGACCATCTAACTGAGGAAGTCGTGCCCACAGAGCCCTATGAATGGCTGCCAATACTCTCCTGTTGCAGAGTCTTGCTGATTCCACCCTGGATCATTACACACATTCCCCTCTGGTTCCATTCCAGTTCGTCATGCTAGCATCCTTCGTGCGCCAGGGGATGGGAAGGATGTAGCAACCCTCCTGCTTGCCCTTAGCAACCAGGAATATAGCTCCAGTCTTAGTCCAGCGGACAGCAGGACCAGACATTTGCAACGATCAGACACAGGAGATCTATAATACAGGCGATCAGAGACTATGAGCTTCAGCTGAAGATAAGCCCATAACACCACTGTAGTTTACTATGCCACCTGTAACAAGTTTCCCGCTGTATAGATTCCTTGAGCTTCAGTAGTGACTAGACCCGGTTCCATAATCTGCAGAGACAATCCTCTATGAGGAAGATCATGAGGAGATCCCCTGATTAATTGCAGAACCTGATCTGGGACTCTGTAATTTGTCCCAATGTATGAGAAAACCATGTCTTGCAGTAGACAGCAGACATGGGTGACATCCTACTCTGCGTCAGAAGAAGAAGCATCAAATAGTAAATCATCTTGATACGGATAAAACATTATCTTATGTAGACGTAGGACACATACCAGTGGTGTTAACACCTCTGTAATGATTTCCCTAAAGTAAGAATCAGAACTGACAATTACCTCTGTTCCAGACACAATGGGAGAAACTTTAGCATTCATTATGTATCAGGATGTGAACCAGCGGCACCGACACATTCCCTGTCTTTATGAGGGGAATTATTACTTGGAAGGCCACCACTTATGGAAGGTGCTTAGTGACAAACATATTTACACATCATCTAACACATGCTTAGCATCTTCAGATGGTTTCATCACCAAGAACAGAAATCAGTAAAAATATTTTCCTTGGATACAAACATTTGAATACCGCTGGATAGTACCTCTTTCTTGATGAGGTATTTTGTCACTATAGGAGGAAAGCGCCCTGCCTGAGGTGGAATCCCCATTAATCCTACGTGGCGCCTTTCCTTGATGATCTGTAACACCCATTGACCTGAAATGGAGCTGGACCATTGATGGACGAATAACGGTTGATGTCGCCAACAAGCCATGACAGGAGATTCACATCCTGAAGACCCTTTTTAGTAGCATAGTCAGGGTTTTGGGGGCTGCTGTTTTTTGATGGCGAGGGCTCCCCGACCCCATTACCCTGCCCTAAAATGGAGTTCTATATGGAGCCAAAATTGCGTGAGTAAAACTAAACATAGACCTTTTGGACCTTTGGACCTTTGGATTGGTCAGCAACTTCTCCATTTTAGAGCCTACCAGCCGAGAACCCAAAAAAGGAGAGTGGAGGTTCTTTTGAACTCAGTCTATCTTCGAAGACTCCATCGATATCTCCTTTCTAGCAGCTAAAGTATATGATATGATAGGTTATTTATATGATAGGTTATTTATAACACGTTTAATACCCAAAGGTTTCTAAGAGCGGACCCGGGGATCGAACCTGTGTTGTTCCATGTGGTCTTGCTAGGAAGGCGAGCACGTTGCCCCTGAGCTATCCTCCCAAGACTCTGCATATTTGCATAGGCCACAAAAAGTATTCTCTGACCTGAAGCAAGTATGCTACTTCATAAGAGCTCGCAACAGAGCCAGTCTCCATCCTCTTGAACTGTCTCAGAGATTTCTAATGTTGCTAGAAATAGACCATCCAGTGACCGCTGATTTTGCACTTGTGCAAATCGAGAGGTTCATAGGAGTTCGATCTCGTTGTCCACTGAGCCCTTAAGAGAGTGGTCGGGATCAGTGTCTTGCAAGGTCTCTTGCTGCCATTTTTGCCCTCCTACTCTATACTCTCACTCCTACTTTGATCCAGAAATCTGACCTTGTAGTAAGCAGTGAGCACTTTCTTGTCCAATGCAAGCACTGCAATGCCAGAGTTAGGCATGTTGTTCATGTTCCTGTGGGAAACACCAATGCAGCCCAAGACGCGTCATCTTACGGTAATGCCGCCAGCCCATAGGAGCTGTCAGCGTGCCACGCAGTACTTGTAACTGCGATGCTGACCCGCAATCGTGGCACCTTGGAAGCTTTGACTTTCGACCAGACCTGCAGGAAAGCAGTAACTATCAGAGGAAGATGCCATGCCCACCATTGGGAGCAACTGTATTTCAATTTAGATCAAAACTATAACCACATGCCGTAAATAAAAAATATTGACTTATACGTAGGCTTTTTCCAATGGCGTCAAAGAAAAACAGGGGTTGTGTGTCGGGTTACTCAAGAGGGGAACAGGTTATAATTAAGAATGTGAAGAGAGTAATTCTATAAGGTCCAGATGTTCTCATTTGGTTATAGTGGGGCAATGTGGCCAAGATATGCCGATCTCGGAAGAGGGATCTCCTCATTGTGCAAGGGCTGTGATGAGGAAGACTGAGGATCGGGTAATTCTACGAGTGTCTGCCAATACCATATCCATTGGGAACACCTTGAGAAGGAATATTTGGGCATTGGCTGCATGAAAATATGTTTCACATGATCATGCTAGCATACTTTAGGGGGGGGCCATGAACAGTTGCTTTACAGTGGCACTACTGGCATATATGTGGGCACAGACAGCATGAACAAGTGCACTAGAGCATTAGGCTGATATATATTGTGAACTAAGGCATCATGAAATGGTCCTTAACAGTGGGTGGCACAGCTGGCATATACTGTGTGTACCACCAGGAAAGTGTTTTACAATGGCTCTATCAGGGTTGGACTGGGGCATACAATTGTCTCGAGCTCCAATGAAAAAGTGGCCTACAGTTGCAAATGGCAATTCAGTCCATTTGTGACAGACCGCTTGTGTAGTCCCCAAGGGGCAGTTTTTTGATAAAATGTGATGAAAATTGTTCATTTTAAAGAACATGTATTCAGCAACACTGCTCAAGACTACTAGCCGCATAATGAAGAAACTCATGGCCCACATTGGGCAAAAAAGTGACCCACTTTTGACCAGAAAAACTGGCCCACACTAGCATTTTGTGTTTTTTTTCGGGCATTGCCCTATTGCCCTCTAGGAGAGTCCAAGCCTGGTCTCTACTGGTACATTTACAGGAACAGGCTCCCATCCACATTTCTCCGGTGGCCATCTTGAATGTAGGTGTTCTTGACAAGAGACACATCTCGCTCTCTCCCTGCTCTCTCCATGCAAGCTTTCTATTTTCAAAAATAAAAATAAAACACTACTACCCTCAATGTAAATCCGGGGTGCTAATGGTCATACTCCTCTTTGCCCTGGGCCTAAGGTAAAACACCTCACTGTGCTTATATTTTATTTGCATTTTTTTTAAGGAACCGTTTGCCATTTCGGCCAGAAGTTACGTGCCTCGTAGCCAGCATCAGAGGGCTGGAAAACAGCGCCCCTAAAGCGGATGCACTGCAACTGGGGAAGTGGGCATTTCGAGGGCAGATACCGGGGGCCTGAACAAAGTGCATACAATAATAAAATAAACAGAGATAAAAGCGCCCGGGTCGTTAGAAATATGATGTCGATTGCAACATGAACGGGCATTAGGTAAACGCTGCGAACTGTCATGATATGATACGATAGGTCATTTATAACGCGCCTGTACACAGGTGTTTCTAGGCGTGAGTGACTAATTCATCGACCAACATCCTTAGAGGAAAAGGAAGGACCAGATTCCCAGCTCATTCAGCTGCCCCTAGGCAGACGGGGCAGGTCCGATTATACCAACTTTGTCCTCCAAGGGGTGAAATGGAAGCCCAGACAGGTCAGGTTGTTGCGTGATCCTTCCAGCTCTTAGCGCCCCACTCCCCTGTTTCTCTGCTGCCCTCACCATGTTCTTCCCCCTGTGATTGTAAAGTACTCAGGTGCTTCCCCAAGCTGGGGCTCTGCTAACAATAATAATAATAATAATAATCCTTGCCTCACTAGGGAGCTGAGGCAGAGAGGGGGAATATGGTCTGGTACCGTACGCTACTGCTCCACGTTCCTCCAATCACCGGCTTCTCCCTGGGGGGATGGCCTCCCTGGATGAGGGAAACTCGGGCACCAATGAAAAAGTGGCCCACAGTTGCAAATGACAATTCACATTCCTTTTGTGACAGACTAGATAGTACCCAAGGGTTTTTTGGGGGATAAAATGTGATGTAAATTATGCAATTTAAATAATGTTTATTGAGCAACAATGGTCAAAACGACTAGCCGCATAGTGAACAAACTCATCACACGGGCCCACAGTAGCATTTTCTTTTTTTTGGTTTGGGCATTGCCCTTTTGCCCTGGCTTGCAACCCATTCCTACATCATTGATGTGGCATGATGGTAAGGTGACCCCAAGTTTTATCAGTGTGACAAATCAACTTCCGGGGCACCATTGGTCCAGGGATGAATATCAGTTTCTAAAACATCAATGAGCCCCACACCTCTAGTACACCAGAAGGGATACAAACAGATTGGAAACACAAGGAAATTATAAACCTCCTCGACCAACTTTGGTAACGAGGACGGAACAGCAGGCTTATCTCTGCAAGTTTGTTGGTTAGTTGCAACACAGCGAAAAAAATGCAATTATTCCCCAATGATAAAAGGCACTGTCCAATCAAGGCTGTATAAAAATATCTAATTTATTATTATCAAAACAGACAGTTCCAGCACACTACAAAATAACATCCACCCTGTATTGGAATACAGAGGACAGACAGTTTCAAAGAAGGAAAAGGGGTGCACTCTGGATACTGACAGGAGGGTAGTTGGTTTCAATACAAAGGGAGCAATGGGTCGTAAAATGTCACTGGGAGCTTCAGAGAAGGACCAGGGGGACAGAACCACAGTGTACCTTGTGCTTGTAGAAGTTATTGGTGCTCGACATGGTGGAGCCGGTTTCAGGTTGCTTTACAGCTCCTACGACAGAGATCAAGACGGGAGACAGCTGAGGGTATCAGGCAGCAGCCAGTTTTACCTACTCGGACTGGGGCATTCAATTCTCCCGGGCACCAATAAAAAAGCCCACAGTAGCAAATAGCAGTTCATTCCTTTTATTATAGACTGTTTGATTGGTACCCAAGTCGAAGGTTTTTGATAAAATGTGATGCAAATTAAGCATTTTAAAGAATATTTATTCAGTAACACTGGTCAAAACTATTAGCCGCACGGTGAAGTAACTCATGAAATTGGCCCACATGTGCCAGAAAAGTGTCCCTCTTTGACCCAAAAGAAGTGGCCCGCTCTAGCATTTTGCGTTTTTGGTTCGGGCATTGCCCTATAGGCCAGTCCGAGCCTGACCTTACCAACATGACACGTGTGAGCTGCACAGCAGAGCGCTAAAACGCTGATATGGTGAGGGGGACATTCTGACAAGTTGTGCTCAGAATCTTGGCCGTTCAGCAGTGCATTGGGGTTTTCTATGGGGTTGCGGGGAAGGAGCTGCTTGGGGGGTGGAGAGGTTTCTTGGAGCCGCTTAAGAGAGCTGCATTTGCTTTGGTTAATGAGTCACTCCAGTTTCCAGCTGAAAGGAATTAGACACCGAGTTAAAAAAAAAAAAGATGTTTAGAAGTCAAAGGAAAAAAAAAGCAGCGCTAGTGCCGTAGAGAGTGTGAGAGTCGCCAAAAGGAGACAATCCCATGCTCGACGCCCCCAGAATGAAGAGACCAACTGGTGAGGCGCCCCCTCACATCCTGTTCCATAATATCCCAGGGCAGGAGCCTCCACAGGAGGGGAGGTGGGGAGATGGTCAGACAGCAAGAACTTGCCTAAATGTTTGGGAAGCAATCTCTTCGGACTCCCAGATCTTGATAACATCTAAGCGTTTTACTATTTCTCTCTGTTTTATGTTTTGCCACCGTGCTGCCCTGTGGAGTATGGGGGGGAGCGAGCGGGTAACCTTGGTATACACACTAAGGTGTAGTTTGCGGAACCGCAAGTCCTGGGTTTTAAACCCAACCTTTTATCCTCACGACCAAATTGTGTTATCTTGGTCAAACCTCATCCCCTCCCTATCCCCCAGTATATCAACTATGCAAAACTGGAGGTACACACAGGGCCAATACCAGTATTGAACACTATGTAAAAAAAAACATGCGCCCATTTCGAGGACACTTTAACCACTGCACAGAAATGCTGAAACGCTGGTGGTCTATATACCACAGAGTGTGTGAGCCAGTTTGTCTAGACTGGTAGGGCTGCTACGTACTACAATAGGGTGCATAAGTGTATGCCAGATGCTAGGATGCTGCTAGAATAGTTCATTATAGGCAGCTGCTTAGGATGTCACCAGGACACACCATTCTGGGCCAGAAAACATGAAATTGGTCCCCATAAGCGATTGCAGTGGCCACATACTTCTTTGAACAAGGCTGCTTTAGTGGCTTTCTGCAAGGGGGGTTATTCGCTTTGGGTCTATCAGGTCTGTGTGGCTGTGAACACTGGGGGCACAGGCATGCCAGCGCAGGAATCTTCATCTATTTACAGTTGTTAATGGGTGTTTGTACCACTCACTGTGGTCACCGGCGTGGCCTATTGACGTTCCGGCGGATCTGCAATGGAAGGAGGGTTGCAGGGTTTGTTAGTGGGATTGAGAGGGAGAAGAGCGAGAGCATTGATGTGCTGTTGGCAGCTTCAGTTCGGAAAAACCGGCCACTGAGTGGTGGTGCGTTGTTGGTTGGTAGCCGTCGTGTGGTGTTGAGGTGTGGTTGTGTATGGTTTGTTTTCATGTCATGCGTTGTGAAGTGTGTGTGGTTTATGGTGTGGTACTAGTATGGTTGTGTTTATTTCAGAGTTTCAACATGTATATGCACAAAGGTGAGTTTTTAGTACTGTTAGTGGCAATACATTTCCTACACCGCACATTCCGTCTAAGGGCCCTACTCAAGGAATTGTTTGCATGTAAAATATGGTATTTGCGCGTCAAACTGCGTGCAAAACACTGCTCGTCGATTCATGCAACCGACTGCGCTGGACTTTGCCAGAACTTGCATAGAGTTCACACAGGCTCGGCACGGATCTGCGAGCAGCCGAGCACCTTGCGTGAGACTTCACTCAGGGGCTGGGCGTGGTCTGCATAGGGGCCGGAATAGGGGGTACAACACGCAAAATGGGGAAGAACAAGCCAGAAAGTGGGCGCCCACTATTGCGTGCAACGTTACGTATTCATGGATAGTATGTGATACTGTAGAGGCACCAATCACTAACAAGCTGCATGCAGTCAGTTAAAACTATCATTAATTGGAACGCTGTATTTTTGAGGTAACGGGCCGCATTGATCTTGTCCCAGCCTTTTATGTTCCTCTATGAATCTACTGGCTGAATGCTCCAACCTGCCAGCTTGGATCTTCGTAATGCACCCACTTCCATTCCGCCCTGTCTCTGGTTCTCCTTAACGCCTCCTTTTAGGTTTAGGCTATAAAGTGTGACTTGCGACACCTATAAGCAAAACTATTGCATGAGATTACAGGTAGAGAGCAATGGAATATGAGGTGGGACACACAGCCTGTAGGTGCTTGGTTATTTGCCCACCCATTGACTAATTGCTAATCCTTATGGCCATTCCCATCCAGTTCCTGCCCCCGCCTGCCCAAAACACCTCCTCATGGGAACTCTTTGAGCTTGCTTTAATCAAGCTTTCCCATCAAACTTTGCACTCAAATTTCCTGCCAGTGTTTTTTCAAAACAGTCTTATGAGAGTTAATGACTTAATCAGAGTTGTAAACCCGCTACTGGTCTAATCAAAATGTCTTAATCAAGTCTGCCTTGAGCCACTCGATTTATAAGCACAATGTGTGTCCTTCAGTGAAGTCCTGTTAAAAATAGGCATTGGCAAAGTCAACAGTTTTGCCTTGTGTATAAGTGTTAGGCATGCATTTGCCGGGCACTGCTATTAGATTCCCACCAGTTTGTGCCTGCTACCATTAATGGCCAGTTAATACCACTAAGCCAGTGGCTGGCAAGTGCCTTTCCCATGTCTACACAAAAACCCAAACTGTTGGCAGTGGCACATTATAAAACACTAAATAAATAAATATTATTTAAACAGGTTCCCGTATATATTTGTGTCAGGGTTTTTTATAAACCCTATGGGCCTCCTTAAAGGTTTAGTGGTTTTTCCTCTGGACTCTGAGTCATGCAGGCTCTTCAGGTATTACCAATTTTGGAAACCCATTATACTCCATTGGGGAATATCCAGTGCTCCAGATCAGATTTTGAATTGGGAGTATTTTAGGCCCATTTTTAAAAGTTGGGAGTAAAATGATTTTGTAGGGAGCAAGAAAGTAAATTGCATTACCAATGGGAGTATTTTATAAGCGAAACAAAATGGCTTAAATGCAGAAAAGAAATGATTTTGTAATACATGTTTTTTCGCACATAGGTATTCATGCACATTGAAATATTAGGTATTACCTCACTGGATAAGCAGCAATAATAGTTGCTTCTTCCTGTAGAACTGTATTTACTACTGGCCCACAAATATCCATGGAGCTTTGTGGGTGATATCAGAATGACAAGCTCCTATGTGTTAGTTTTCTATTTTTTGTTGGGAGTATTTTTACTCCCTCTTTTTATTTTTTGGGTGTATTTGCCTATTTTCAGGGAGTAAAAGTGTCTGATACACCCCTTCTCTTTTGGGCTTACAATACCACAATAATATTGCTCCTGGTACAGCTTTTAGCAGAGCAATCAAGTCCTAGCTCTCGGGAGGTAAGTTAAGCGCACAGGATACAGGGTAACAGTGTTATTTATAACTGTGAATAGATGGATTACCCACACTGAGTTGGGTTTTTAAATCTCAAAAGTTAACTAAATCATGCACAGTAAAAAGTTGAAGGCCAAAACACCTGGAGAGGTGCAGATGACCTCATCGCTAGGATTAAGTAATTTTCAGACTTCCAGTCTGACACGGGGCATTTGCAAAAACCCAACCATTCTTTCAACGTACCTTGTAAAGTGAGCTAAAGTCACAAAATGCTTATTAGGTCACGCTGTTGGTACTTAAGTGTATATACAGTGGCACACAGGCATGTAGGGTCATTGAAAAATGTCCCCACTGGGTGGTCCCAATCCCTACAGAAAAGTGGTGTATCGGCAACTTTCACTCCCTAAAAATAGGCAAATACTCCCAAAAAAGAAAAGTAAGGAGTAAAAATACTCCCAACAAAAATAGGAAACCGACACATACAACCTTGTGCCCCTGCTTTCACCCACAAAGCTCAATGAATATGTTTGGGTTGGGCCAGTCGTGTACGTGGTACCACAGGAAGAAATTATTATTATTACTGCCTAATTGGAGGAAGTGAACATGTACCTTTTAATGTGTATGAATAACTAGGTACAAAGGAATTATTTCACAAACATTTCTGTTTTCCAGTTAAAACATATTTTATTCAATTATAAAATACTCCGATTGTGAATTGGACTTATGTTTTTACTCCTTAAACATCATTTCACGCCCAAGTGTAAAAAATAGGGAATAAAATACTCCCATTTCAAAATCTTATCTGGAGCACTGTTGGGCCCGATACCAGGGTCGGACTGGCCTATAGGGCAATAGGGCAATGCCCGAACCAAAAATGTAAAATGCTATTGTGGGTCCGTTTTTTGGGTCAAAGTGGGACACTTTTCTGGCCCATGTTGGCCAGTTTGATAAGCTACTTCACCATGCGGCTAGTAGTTTTGACCAGTGTTACTGAATAAATATTCTTTAAAATGCAGTATTTGCATCACATTTTATCAAAAACCACCCCCTTGGGTACTACTCAAGCAGTCTGTCACAAAAGGAATGCATTTTCATTTTCAACTGTGGGCCACTTTTTAATTGCTGACCGATATAATTGTATGCCCCAGTCCGACCCCGACCGTGATGGTCCGGCAGGACCAGGGCAGAGCCAGTAACATGATGAGCTCTGGTACCCTGTTTGCTAGGATATAAGTGTTGGATGGTCCACACAAGGGATGCTACCTTCTGTTGGCCATCCGATGACTAGGGCTCTGAATAAAGAAGTGACCCTTCCCACCCAACACCCAAGGTCTGCGATGGTGAGTCAACTAAAAGAAAGTGAGCAGAAGGTCTTAATGTACTGGTCACACAGAGAAACACATTGTCCTCTGTGCCTTATGTCTCAGAACAGTCCCTCTGGGACGGATTTCCAGAGGATGTTTGCAGTTTACTCTGCCTGGGAGATCATCCACGCGGAGTACTCAGATCATTTCCTGCCAGAATTTGGACTGACCCCCGGACCTGTGGGTGAAAGACTCACCAGGCCAGTGGCCAACTCCAGAGTGTCCTTAATCACCTCGGTTCGCGCTGAGAAAAGACTCCTTCCTCTCTGTGTATTCTGGGGGCGCAAGGTCTTGTATCCTGGGAGTCTCTTTGTCTGTTAATTTCAAGAACGTCTTTCCTCAGTGTAGTCAGGCATCAGTGAACAAGATACTGACTTTACGTCATATCCTGGGAGTCTCTTTTTTATCTGTAAATTGCATCTACTATTGAACATCTTTCCTCAGTGTAGTCAGGCACCAGTAAACAAGATACCGACTTTACGTCATATCCTGGGAGTCTCTTTGTCTGTAAGTTGCATCTACTATTGAACTTTCCTCAGTGTAGTCAGGCACCAGTAAACAAGATACCGACTTTACGTCATATCCTGGGAGTCTCTTTTTTATCTGGAAATTGCATCTACTATTGAACATCTTTCCTCAGTGTAGTCAGGCACCAGTAAACAAGATACCAACTTTACGTCATATCCTGGGAGTCTCTTTGTCTGCCAGTTGCATCTACTATTGAACGTCTTTCCTCAGTGCATTCAGGCACCAGTAAACAAGATACCAACTTTACGTCATATCCTGGGAGTCTCTTTGTAAGTTGCATCTACTATTGAACGTCTTTCCACAGTGTAGTCAGGCACCAGTAAACAAGATACCGACTTAACGTCATATCCTGGGAGTCTCTTTGTAAATTGCATCTACTATTGAAAGTCTTTCCTCAGTGTAGTCAGGCACAAGTAAACAAGATACCGACTTTACGTCATTGTGGTATTCAGGGGTGTCCATGGACAGATATAAAGGTGTATGGGTTGTCATGGGAAACTATTCGGGGGAGCTTCATTATCGTTATGTTTAATTTAGGGGCGTCAATTGACTGGCCTACAAGATAGTGTTTTTTTTTACGCTTTGTTGGTTGACCCTTGATACAGAAAAGACATCTCGGGTCCGTAATGATCGGTAGATCATACATGCATCATGGTATACTAGTACAGCACACAGTAGTAAACATAGGTATTAGACTGAAAAGGAAAGGACACGCTCAGAACTATGCCAAATAACTATTTCTCGCAAGAAATGTAAGGAAGTGGGCCCAAATGTCTTTAGGGCGCTAATGTACAGGCCTTCATTATGATTTGCCCAAGTGATATCTCTCAACCACAGTTCATTTGTGGGCGGCTTTTTATGCGACCACCTCATCAAGATCGCCCGCTTGGCCAGCACAATCCCAAATTCATAAATCTTCACTTAGTGACCTCCATTTTCAATAGCGCACAGTTAAGTTCAGCTGCTTACCTAATCTATCGGACGGTGAGCTAATAACAGCTTGCCAGTATTCAAGCAGTTTGGGACATCCCCGTAACATGTCTAACAGGGTGGCCTTCTCGTCTTTACACCTGGGGCATTCTCTCCACCTGTCAGTTTGAAACAAGGTATTTCTCGATGGGTAACACAGCCTATTCATGATCTTGAAATGTATTTAGAGTTCAAAGACACTCCGAAAGGGCACATACAGCCTTCCGACTGTGTAATTGTAATTGATTATTTATAACGTGCTTAATGGCCAGAGGTTTCTAAGTAGGGACCCGGGGAGCTTAATGCCCAGAGGTTTCTAAGTGGGGACCCAGGGATCGAACCTGCGTTGTTGCTCCGTCTCGTTTTGCTTCCAAGGTGAACACATTGCCCCTGAGCTATCCTCCTGACATAGGACTATGACCGGTGTTACAAGGGAGTGTTTCAGCCACTGTGTAGTATATTTAGTAATTCCTGTGCCAGTAAGCAGGGCGGCATTATTAGCACCATGTTATATATAGGGATGTCCATCACTGTAGTACTCTGGCATGCCGGTGGGCAGGCATACTGCGGAAAGCCGCATCGTTTCATCTTGAGCTTCCTAGGGATGTTATTCTAGTCTGATTCTGTACCCTTCTTTGGGTGTACTCTGATGCACCCTTGGACGGGTGCATTGCAGCCATTCTCTAGCTGTATCCTGAGGTGTGGGTCGGGGAGACTCTTGATCTCGGCGCACTCTTCTGTAATTTCCATTGCCTGCAATACGTTTCTTTCCAGGTTTCTTTTTGAGGGCACTGCGCTAAGGTGACTGTAACACTTTTGTTTAATGTAATGCATCCACAGTCTGGTGCACTGTGGACATTCTCCAACTCAGTTATAGTTGGTGGTGTGCACCGGCCTGGCATTCTGATATGGGTCTTGATCTCAGGGTTCTATTTCGAAGTTTCCATTTGGCTGATCAACACCCCTAGAGCAGTCCTTACTGTTCTATAACGGCCCACCAAGCCCACAATAGGCTAAATTAGGGCCATTCTGGCTAGCACAAACCACATCGAAGTGTTTATTGCAATTTGCAAACCAGCAAAGCATAAATGTTTATTTTCAAATTTTGGAAGTGATTATCACTGAAACAAAAAGAGCCAATTAAGATGACCACCATAATAAAAGTGGAGAGAGCTTGAAACAGGGCCCTTTTCACTTTCCATGGCGGTCCAATCAAGAGGATGGGCAGAGGGACGACTTTAAAAAGGAAAAGTGGAAAAAAGATTTGGGGTTAAGGGGCTGAGTGAGGAGTGTGGGAGGTGGTGAAAGCAACAAGGCAAAGGGGCTGAGTTTGTTTCCGATGCGGGCATGTAGCAGTAGATAAAGCCTGTAATCCAAGCTGGCATCCGGCTGGCATACGTTTCTCTGTATTTTACAGTTTGAGGTGTCCAAAGGCCGGTATTCTTGGACAAGACACCTTCTTTTCAGGTGCTCATGGGCTGGAATACTTGGGTGAGTCATTTGGCCTCATTCTAAGTTTGCTGGTCCAGTAACAAGGGTGCCGGTAAACTCACCGGCAGCCTTGTTTCTGGACTGGCAAACTATGTGTTTGCCTGCCATAGCTGCTGTGCCCGACAGGTCTAACCCTGCTGGGCGCAGTGGTCCCCTTCAGCAGACCCTTCATGGAAGCACTGGCACGGTTAGCAATGGTGCCAGTGCTCCCGTGTCCCCAGTCCCATGGAATGAGGATTTACAATTCACCAGCGCCTGACTTCCTGTGCCACCTGACTCTTTAATGAGCCGGTGGCACCAGGAAGTCAGGTGCCATTAAATTATTATGGATCCGGCAGCAACCCGCCTGTAGCATTGGCAGGGTTACCGCCAGGCCCGTAATGAGGCCCATTGTCTTTTGAGATGCTCATGGGCTGGCATACTGGATCGAGTGATTGTCTTATGAGGTGTCCATGGGCTGGCATACTGAGGTGAGTCATTGTCTTTTGAGATGCTCATGGGCCGGCATACTGTATCGAGTCATTGGGCCTCATTACGACCCAGGCGGTAAGTTACCGCCTGGGCCGTGACTTTACCACCATGGCGTAAACTACGTTTACGCCATGGTGGTTGGCGGACTTACCGCCCCATTCCGAGTTAGGCGGGCGGTAAGTCCACAATCCCCTTTTACCCTTCCCCATTCCCATTTTTGCCCCATAGGGCATAATGGGAGTGGGGAAGGCGTTAATTACGCCACCGTAAATTACGGTGGCGTAATTAACTCCATGGTCCCTTAGCGCCATGGATTTTAACACCTGCTAAAAGCAGGTGTTAAGTCCGCCATGGCGCTAAGGGACCTCGTACTCAGGCGGTAAGGGTCGGCGCTGTTTACGCCGCCGTAAAACCCTTACCGCCTGAGTCGTAATGAGGCCCATTGTCTTTTGAGGTGTTCATGGGCCGGCATACTGAGGGGAGTCATTGTCTTTTGAAATGCTCGTGGGCTGGCATACTGGGCTGGCATACTGCCACAAGTCATTCTCCATTGAGATGTTATGGGGCTGGCATACTGGGGTGAGTCATTATCTTTTGAGATGTTATGGGGCTGGCATACTGGGGTGAGTCATTATCTTTTGAGGTGTTCATGGACTGAAATACTGGGGCGAGTCATTGGGCCTCATTCTGATTTGGGTGTTAAGGGTTAACGGGCACCGGTAAGGAGACCGGTGCCGGTAAACCCTTAGCACCCAATTCCGAGTTCCCTTTGCGGGTCCCGCTAAGGGACCAGGGCACTAATTACAGGCCCGCTATTTGCGGGCCCGTAATTAGCGCCTTCCCCATTCCCATTGAGCCCTATGGGGGCCCTATGGGGGCTCAAATGGGAATGGGGACTGGTTGGTTGAATGGGGACTTACCGGGTCTGCACAGCTCGGAATGTCCTGGTAAGTCCCCATTCAACCAGACCGGACCCAGGCCCGGGTTTGGAGGCAGCCATGTCGCTAATAGCGCCATGGCTACCTCCAAACTCATAATGACCCCCATTCTCTTTTGATGTTTTCATGGTCTAGCATACTGGGGTGAGACATTGGGCCTCATTACACGGTAGGCGGTAAGGGTTTACCGGTACGAGTATTTTACCGGTACCGGTAAATCCTTACCGCCTTACTACGAGGTCCCTTTGCGGGTTGGGGTATTTAACGCCTGCTTTTTGCAGGCATTAAAAACCAACCCGCAAAGGGAGCCAGGGAGCTAATTACGGTACCGCAACTATTAGCGCCATGGCTGCCTCCAAACCCGGTCCGGGTCCTGTCTGGTTGAATGGGGACTTACCGGGACATTCTGACCTGTGCGGACCCGGTAAGTCCCATAGGGCTCTAAGGGAATGGGGAAGGCGCTAATTATGGGCCCGCAATTAGCGAGCCGTTATTAGCGCCCTGGTCCCTTAGCGGGACCCGCAAAGGATGTGCGGTCAGAGCACACTTCCTTTACGGGTCCCGCTAAGGGAACTCGGAATTGGGCGGTAGAGGTTTACCGGCACCAGTTTCCTTACCGGTGCCCGTAACCCTTACCGCCCAACTCAGAATGAGGCCCATGGTCTTTAGAGGTGTTCATGGGCTGGAGTATTGGTGCGCACCATTCTCTTTTGAGATGTTATGGGGCTAGCCGACTGGGGTGAGTCATTGTCTTTTGAGGCGTTCATGGGCTGGAATACTGGAGCGAGTAATTCTCTTTTGATATGTTCATGGGCTGGTACTGGGGTGAGGCATTGTCTTTTGAGTTGTTCTTGGGCTGGAGTACTTGAGCGCGTCATTCTCTTTTCATGTTTTTATGGACTGGCATGTCTTTTGATGTGTTCATGGGCTGGTGTTCAAGGCGATTTGTGATCTCACAGTTCCATTTTGTAAGTTATGCTCTCCGTTATGCATTTTTCTGCATGTTTTATTTTGAGATGTCTGCATTGAATTGGGAGCTTTAACGCGTGGCTTACTCACTGTAGGGCAATGGCTTCGTGTATAGGAATGTCTCTATTTGTGAGCTACATGGTAGTTTGACTGGTTGGTAGGAACTTCTTACTTGTTGTGTTTTATTTTGGGAATGGTAAAACTATTCAGAGCTTGTTTATCTCAGTTTCGTAGGTTAGGGTTTGATTGGGATTACACAATGGGCAGCTCCTTACTGTCTGTGATGCTTTTTCAGGTGTTTTTTAGATTGTTAATTAGACTGCCTAGGAGGGCTGGAGGGATTGTAGAGAACACTGAACTCTGTGTGTTGTATTTTCAGTGATCCTCTTTTTCAAGTGGTCTCTCGCTCATTTATTTACAATCATATTTGTGGGTGTTTAGGGTGCCCCTGTGTAAATGTCTTACAGATTGGTTGCATTTCAGTTGTGTAGCTGCTCTCTTTCTCAAACTTTTTATTTTGGGTGCTGAGTATTTATACTAAGAGTTTGTGCTATGGTGCTTCAGGGCTAGAAAGAAAGATTTGATGAGAAGCTATAAGCATTGCCTGGGTATCAGACCTCAACCAGTAATTGGGAGTTGCAATAGGATATGGTGTGCCAGAAATCTCACTTCCAAAGGAGAGGTCAACTATAACTATTTCTTGTCCGTTGTGTATGACCCATTATTCTCTATTGCCATCTAGACGTGTTCGTATGCCCCCTTATACCGATACTGGGGGCACACATTCAAGTGTCAATCTACTAACCAGCAAAATTGCAACATAAACACAAAACACCATTTCCTACTCGCCAATAGTCCAATATCACTTGCCCATGGCTGGTGGTGAGTGCACATGTTACACCCAGTTCCCATAAACACAGAGTTAATCTGCCCATGAGCCGTATCAGTTGAGCTGGGAAGTCAACGGTAACTACTGGTCACTGTTAGGGACCAGCTGACACTCCAAAGAGAGCACAGCAAGTGTGATCCTTGTATTTGTGTTTCTAGCATCTTTCGTACTCACTAGCCAAGGGGACTTGCTTCATAATGTCACAGATGGCCTCAAGAATACACCAACTCCTAGACATAGTTCAAGGGTCTTTCTCCGTGACTCAGGCGGCCCTTGTCTGCAGGCTTGTACTGTCTGTCTTCTAATGACGGCAGAAAGGCCAATCCCTTATCTATCTAGACTTCATCTCAGAACAATCTAGGTGTCACCTAGCAGGGCCCCTGATTGGACAGTGCACTCGCCTGGTCTTCCATGCCCTACTACTTTCCCTGATATTGCACTTTCTGTCTCTGCCTTCCTCGCTACTCTCCTACTTCCCTTCATCACTCTCGTTTCACACTTTTCCTCACTTCCTCTGAAGCTCTCCCTCTGATGGTATCGCGCTCGCCCTCCTACTGTCCAATCCTACACCACTACAACTCTCCATACCACTACTACTCTTCATAACACTACTATTCTTCCTTCTCCACAATACTCCTCTTTCCTCCTCAACACAACTACTCCCACCTCCAGACCACTCTTCTCCCCTCTGCACACCACTCCTACTTCCTCCTCCACAGCACTATTACACCCACCTCCACACGCACTACTTATCCCACCTCCACACCACCACTACTCCCACCCCCACCTCCACCTCCACACTATTTCCTCTCCTCTCCACCATGTCCTCACTCACCCTCCTTTAACTCCTTCGGTCACCCTTTCACTCACTCCATGCTCTGCTACTACCAATTTCACTCACACACCTTGTTGGTTTGTTTTATTTATTTGTATGGTGCACCAAACCCTCAGGTAGCTGGGCGCAAAGGTTACAAGTTTACCTTACACGCACACTCGCACACTCGCACTGCAGTACCACTGCAGTACCACTTTCTTTCACAAGCCAATACCTCACACTTTCTTTAGACCTCCTCCACACTTCTTTACACTGTCCTTCCTCCTTCTTGTCCCTTGGTTCACCGCCTCTGACCTCACCCGAACCAGAGGCAATGCAGTTTGATATACGATTGCCACTAACAAGCTGAACTTCGCCATGTGCAACTCCACTGCTTTGAGGAGCAAGAGAGGGGTACAAAATACTGCATTTCAGAGCTCAGGCAATAGTATATTAAAACATAGAATGCGATGCTAAAATCAGCCACTGGTCCTTGGCACCAGGAGTTGCTAGTAGACAGATTTAGCAGTTGCTTGTATATCACGGGTCTGAATCCTGCGGTTGTCTAGATGGTTTGTACCGCGATTCCCATGAACCCTCATAATTCACTATGCTATATTGGGCTAAGGGGAGTTGTATAT
Source organism: Ambystoma mexicanum (assembly GCF_040938575.1). Lineage (NCBI taxonomy): Eukaryota > Metazoa > Chordata > Amphibia > Caudata > Ambystomatidae > Ambystoma > Ambystoma mexicanum. The sequence continues at coordinate 1,202,490,355 of NC_090934.1, read as the reverse complement.
CGAAACATCTGCAAGCTCAAAGGTTGCAGACCCTGGTTGTATAAGATGTGGTGATTCCAAACCACCATTGAGAAAGAAGCCCCTAAACACTGAGATATAAGAGTGGAGCCTTACCAGACCTGGGCCACTTAGCTAAGAGTAAACAGGGCACTGCCAGAAATTTGGATAAGCCCTCTTTTACTGGTGGTAAGCTCAAGGCAGTCTTTGGCGATCTCGTACACAGTTTCACAGTGGAAGAGTCTAAGGTGTGGAGAAGGTACACTTAGATGTACCAGATGGGCCTTAGCATATACATATATTTAGGTGCCTGCTTATCAACACATTTCTCTAGTGGGTCCATATACTAATTGAGAAGTATGTGGCACACAGCACAACAGATCATTCTCGGTGAAGAAAACATGGAGTTTCTGGAGATACCAGAACACTTTTATTTTACCGCTGCCGAGCGTGTGCCCTACATCTGACTTCCAAGGGATGTTATACTCTATATGCCTGATCACAGAAGCGTTTTATAATGCGGATTGCGGATGACACTCAGCTCATTTTCAGGCTCCCTTCAGCCACCTCTTCTCCTCTCATCTCTGACTGTCTGTCTGCTATCCAGGAGTGGTGTGCCGCCAATGAACTCTGCTTTAATGCCAGTAAGACTGAGATTCTTCTCATTGGCACACCTGCTTCCTCCTTTCCTGTCACTCTCTAGCCGGTCTCCCTTGGCCCTCTGCCTGTTCCCACCTCTGAGGTTAAAAACCTCGGGGTCATCTTTGACTCCACACTCTCCTTCTCTCCTCACATCTCTGACGTCTCTGAGCAGTCACACTACCAGCTGCACCTCCTCAGAGGTATTCTTCCTTTCCTCTCCTTCCCCCAGAAGCTCACTGTCTCCAAAGCTCATGTTCTCTCAAGGCTGGACTACTGTAACAGTCTCTTTTTATATCTGCCTGCCTCTACTCTTCGCCCTCTGCAACTAATCCAGAACAGGACTGCAAGACTTGTCCTTGGCCTCAAGCCCAGGGATTGTATCCCTCCAGGACTGAAATCTCTGCGCTGGCTCCCAGTGGCCACGAGGATTAAGTTCAAAACCCTCTGCATTTTCCACAAGGCCTTCTGGGGCCTTGGGCCTCTATAACTTCCACTCTCTCTTCCTAAAAATCTTCCTTCTAGAGCCCTTCGCTCATCCGCCTCCAACTCCCTCAGGGCCAGTCGCTTCTCCAAGCAACAAGTTGGTGGTAGATCTCTTTCTTCGGCTGGGACCTCTTTCTGGAACAGCCTCCCTACCTCTCTGAAACTTGAGAACAACCATCTCCAGTTCTGGAAGCACATCAAGACTTTCCTCTTTGCTTTTGCTTTCTTTCCTCCTCTCCCCTGCTGAACTCCTGGCTCAAACTGAAATTGCACTGGCCGCCTGGCTACCCTCTGTTCTCGGGCCTAGGTCCCCTCCCTGTAAGGTGCACTCCTGCATTGCCCCCCTGGAAACCCTCTGTACTCAGGGGCTGTTTCTGTATCCTTACAGCCCCCTACCACCACCTGATGTCTGCACTTACCCCTGCACTTGCCACCACTTGGATGCACTTCTTATTTATTGTATTTATGTATTTTTATACATGTTACTGTTATCCTATGTATTGCACTGCCCCCTACCCCTTCCCCCTCACACTTTTCCCTTTCCCCCTCCCCTGCACTTGCACAATCTCAATGTCACCTGGCCTAGTAAGATCGTTTTTCTCTGTCTTCCCTCTGTTCCCCCCTTGCCTCGTCGCGCTTTGAGTATAGGCGCTTTACTAATGCCATATCATATCAATCGGGCAATTCCATAGGATAACTCACTGTGAATAAGGCCCTAAGTCTCGCCATTCTGCGCTATTCCTGAGTTGTTCTTGATAGGTCCCACTAGGGCTGGGCGATATATCGGTATTGGCGATATATCGATATATTTTACAAAATCAATATAGGATTTGACAATATAATTAACATCGAGATATATACATATATAAACATGATTACATATACTACACTTTCTTATTTACATTTTGATATTTACACAGCTGAGGAAACCTGTATTTGCACTTTTGTGGCATCCCACATGTAGTTGGTGGCTTACAACTAAGCATTTAACTCACATGATCAATATCAAGATATATATTGTATCAAGATATAACTTTTGATCCATATCGCCCAGCCCTAGTTCCCACTCCCGTCCATAGTCTTAGACTCAGCAGGGTATCTTGGAACACTCAGGACAGCAAAGACAGCATGTTGCCTCCTCACATAAAAGCTACAGAGTAATGAAAGGGATCTCCTTTCACAAACTTTAAGAGTTCCACCAAGTAATATATATAATTAAGGGGCTCCCAAAAAGCTGGTGTCTCTGAAAAGCCATTGGGACGGAGTCAGTTACTCACCAGATTCCTGGAAGGTGACTGACCCGGACCCCGTCTTACCTGCCCCTCAGAAGAAGCCACTGGTCTCCTGGAAAAAGTGAACATAAATGAGAACAAGAGGCAGCCCCACAAGTTGAAAGATAGGGTGCACCCTGTCTTCATGAAAGACAGGGATATGAATGCCAGTCATGTCCACCTACTGCATATTATAAGGATTGTGTTAAAAACAGGCTGCAGTATCGAGGGCCTAACTCACTGAGCTATCTGACAGCCATAGCTCAGTGGGTTAATATCCCTGAAGAAGATGAATACCTGTGCAAACCTAAGTGGCACTGAATGGCTTTCAAGATGGGCTGGCTCAGTCTATTACCCCCTCAGAGACCAATACAAATCTACTGAGTTTGATAATAGTAGCACCTGGTAAGGCCACAGCTGCAAAGCTGTCAGTAAGCACTATATAAACTATATAGAAAAAGGACTGTGATGTAGTCAAATGTGAGGTATTGGAAAAGGGGGAACAGGAGGCTCTGTGGGGTCAGGGGAAGCCAACCACTCGGTGATGTGACCTCTAGAGGCAGTATGCACGGTATACACCACAGCCTATCTACCCTCCCCAATCTTTATCCTTATAGCGCCGTAGTAGGAGTCATAGAAAGGGTTAGGGGACATCATGGGAGGGAGAAGGGGGACCCAGAGCAGTTACAGTGGTTAGCAATGATTTGCAGAGAGGTGAGCAGTAGGCTGGCAAGCTTGCTCGTGTGGAGCCAGAGCCAGGGAGCAGGCCAGTGGCTCCCAAACCTGCATACACTTCTCTCTGCAGACTCACAGGCAACTATAGTCAGTGTGCGATTCCTAAAAACCATGAGTGAGGGAAAACTACAGGGCCAGGTAGCACGAAGGCTCCGAAAGTCTCTCCTCCTCCGTCACGTCACTCCTCGAGACACCTGACTCGCTAGACACCGCCTGTCCCTCTCCTCCCCGCCACCCAGTACAGCTGTACCCCTCCTCTGTGCCCCTCTGTATCCTACTCCCTGGTGTATATCTGTTCTGTTACCTCCTCTGAAAAGCACTCCATTATGCATCTGTGGTGTTGTGTACCTCTGTAAAGGGCTCTGTTGCTCCTCGAAGCTAGGTCCACGCTCAATAAATACCATACTAATAACTATACATTATTGCAGGGCCCCCTTGACACTGCCACCTGACTCCAAGATGGGGGCAGCAGCCTTTAATTCCTCCGCCCGTACACGTCCTGCCAATTACATGATTAACAACACAAGTGTCAGGCAAAACCGTAGCATATGAGATGATGAAAGGGGAACCAGAGACACCTGGGGAGGAGGTGGAACACAAAGGCGCTGTGCAAGCAACAGACCCGGGGACACAAGAAACAGATCTAGCCAATGACAAGCTTCACTGAGGCCCTTCAGAAACGCCAGACAGTATAAAAGCAGACAGACAAATACAGGCAGTTTGGGAGTTGGGAGTGAGAGCTCCAGCCTGGGAGGCGTTTTCTGGGCCTCCACTTCCGAAGTGGAGGAAGGCAATCTGCAAGGTTACAACCTCTGCACCCAGGCACAACCAAGGCGCATCCAATAAAACGCTCAGGAGAGCTACAAAAACCCTCTGACAGTGAATGATTTGGGAACTCACCAGAAGTGGGTTTTATGAATGGAACTGTGTTTCCTTTGCGCATTCTCAATGTCACTGGGCATACTTAGATCGTTGTTTTTTTTCTCCCCTGTTCCCCTTCCCTTGCCTTGTCACGCTCTGAAACACTTGTGTATGAGCGCGATAGAAATAAAATATCAATATCAATATCCAAGTATTGGACTAGGACACTAGGTCCTCTTACACTGGACCCTTACCCTGAGTGTGTTGCTATACCATATACCGAAGGTATGTCCCTTTAAGGCCCTACCCGTAGCACCTGCAGATCAGATATGATATGATAGATTATTTATAACGCGCTTAATACCCAGAGGTTTCTAAGCGCGGACCCAGGGATCGAACCTGTGTTGTTCCGTGTCGTCTTGCTTCCAAGGTGAGCAGTTGCCCCTGAGCTATCCTCCCCAGATATTCTGCCAACACTGGATCCCAGCCTACAGTGAGCTCTAGCTCCGAGCATTGTGCACCTTACCAAGAAGGCAGAGACCAGGTCTAGAGATGGGGAACCCCAGTCCCTTCACTCTTATTTTGATCTTTCCCCTCTTGTTCTGATTTCAGTTGGGATAGTGTTGCAAGGTTGGCTTTCGTTTTTTGTTCTAATTCCCATTTTTCTTGTCAGAATCCATCCAACTCCCGCTGTGAGACTATTGAAAATTGTTGAACCTCATTATCTGTGTTGATTGTTCTGTTTATCCGCCAGTGTGACACTATGGGCCTGATTCACAGATCGCTTTCCAATGGGATTGTGCCATTATAAAAGGCCTCCGTGAATCAGGTACTATATCATCTGTCGTGTCAGGTATTGTCGTCATATTATATGGCATTTATAACGCGCCTGTACACAAGTGTTTCTAGGCATCACATGCCAAGGTGCTCACAGCATACACAAGTCTTTGACAGCATGTGACCAGTACTTACAGCATATTATGGTCTGCATTGTGCACCGCTGCAAATGGTGTGGCTTATCAGAGCTGTGGCCTCGTTCAAAGATGCAGGACCCTCGCAGCTCCGCTGGTATCCCACAGGCTGGGGTCTGGTGGCCGGATGGATGGCTACTTGGATGCCATTGCCTGTATGTGGAGGGTTGTTGTTGTAAGGTGAGTTCTGAGGGGTATTCCAAACCCTGGGTAAACTGTGCTGGGGTAGGCTGTGAGGTGAGTAGTGCACGCAGTGACCAGTACATGTTCAGGTTGTGTTTGCGATTGGTGACGCGAGAGACGTGGCCCGCACAGGACGCTGCATGCTCGTTTTATGCATTTGAGCCATGCGTGGTGGCCAGGATGGAGCAGTATACTATGTTATGTCAGACCACCTGTGCATTCGCAATGTGTTATTCAATGTGGGGATGCACAATAGGGAGTGAGATTTAATTAGTGTAAAATGGCTTGGGCACCCCATTCAATTGATTCCAAGCTGCGGGCTCTGTCTTTCACCATGTCAATAAAGGCAGGAGAGGGGACACAAAGGCAGGACCAATGATAGCGATGCATTAGGCGCTACATCAATGGAGTTGGCTGTGAGGGAATCCAACGGCAAGCGAGTGGGTATATGCTCAAGAATCCCATGTAATTGGGAGCAACTGTGGGCTCTGCCTTTCAACATGTCAATAAAGGCAGGAGAGGGGACATAATGGCAGGACCAATGATAGCGATGCATTAGGCGCTACATCAATGGAGTTGGCTGTGAGGGAATCCAACGGCAAGCGAGTGGGTATATGCTCAAGAATCCCATGTAATTGGGAGCAACTGTGGGCTCTGCCTTTCAACATGTCAATAAAGGCAGGAGAGGGGACATAATGGCAGGACCAATGATAGCGATGCATTAGGCGCTACATCAATGGATGGGGCACTGAGGGAATGCAACGGCAAGCGAGTGGATATATGCTCAAAAATCCCATGTAATTGGGAGCAACTGTTGGCTCTGCCTTTCAACATGCCAATAAAGGCAGGAGAGGGGACATAATGGCAGGACCAATGATAGCGATGCATTAGGCGCTACATCAATGGAGGGGGCACTGAGGGAATGCAACGGCAAGCGAGTGGATATATGCTCAAGAATCCCATGTAATTGGGAGCAACTGTGGGCTCTGCCTTTCAACATGTCAATAAAGGCAGGAGAGGGGACACAATGGCAGGACCAATGATAGCGATGCATTAGGCGCTACATCATTTGAGGTGGCACTGAGGGAATGCAACGGCAAGCGAGTGGGTATATGCTCAAGAATCCCATGCAATTGGGAGCAACTGTTGGCTCTGCCTTTCACCATGTCAATTTGCCTGTGAAGTGGACAAGGTGGCAGCAAGAGTGATAGCAGAAGATATGTGCTGTGGAGAATGGTGAGCGAGAGTAGCAGTGCGTTGCAACTTTACTTAATAGCCAGAGCCTTCCACTGTGTTCAGATTGTGATGTGGGCATAACATGGCAGTGCAGATATTGACAGAGAGATGTGGGGTAACTGGTTTGACAGAGAAACCATCATGGGAGCACAATCATGCCTTTCCTTCGGCCACCAACCAGCGTGCCTATCCAGTCTGGCTGCAACCTCCTTCCAGACTTGCCTTCTCCTGGACCCGAAACTCAAGCACCGTCAAGCATCTCGTTCTACCTCTTTGCTGGACATGGTAGCATCTCGTTCTACCTCTTTGCTGGACATGGTAGCATCTCGTTCTACCTCTTTGCTGGACATGGTAGCATCTCGTTCTACCTCCTTGCTGGACATGGTAGCATCGCGTTCTACCTCTTTGCTGGACATGGTAGCATCTCGTTCTACCTCTTTGCTGGACATGGTAGCATCTCGTTCTACCTCCTTGCTGGACATGGTAGCATCGCGTTCTACCTCTTTGCTGGACATGGTAGCATCTCGTTCTACCTCTTTGCTGGACATGGTAGCATCTCGTTCTACCTCTTCTACCTGGACATGGTAGCATCGCGTTCTACCTCTTCTACCTGGACATGGTAGGCCTGTGCCAGGTATACTGGAATTCTGTCCTGATCCCTGAGGGTTTTAGGGAATGTAGGAGCACAACATGCTCAGCGATGCTAGTTATTGCCATTAAATAGCCAGATACTCACGCAATGCCATGTATGTCCATCAAATGCTGAGGTTCTATCATGATATGCCTGGTATAGTATTGCCATCAAATGACATTTCCTCACATCAAACGCCAGGTGTCACCAAGCACCCTGGCACTCACACCGTATGCCACATACTTAGCAAATGGACACGAACTTGCACCCTTTGCCATGGATTGCCATCAGGTGCTCTGTTGCTCACACACTGACAGGCATTGGCATGCATACATCATTAACAGGTGTTACCATCAAATATTTACAAATTCGCATAATATCCCCGGATTTACATTATTGTTGAATAACTTTATTTCGGTATAAAACCTTGCTATGCACTCATCTGCAGTTCACCCACGAGCACGGGCACGGCAGCACTTACCCCCACCTCCCCTCTCCTCGCTGCACTTGCACGTTGTGAATACTCACAAGGCATAGTGATTACTGAATGCTCACCACAGCGCCTAGAAGCCTCCGGGTTAAGTGTGCTATTCAAATTTCAAAATAAATAAATAGGTTCGTCTTTATCTTCCACTTTATTCATTGGGGGTCATTATAACTGAGGCGGCACCCAGGAATGGAGATGTACCAGGACATTTCGCCCCGCCGGACCCGGTAATTCCCCTTCCCCGGGTGTCGGTAAAAATGTCTCCCCATTGACTCAATGGGAATGGGGAGGCCGGTAGCACCGGTACCGTTATCAATGGTGCCAGTGCTATCGTGTAGGTCTGCTCGGGGGTGTCATTCTGCCCGGCAGGTCAGACCCGCGAGTAGACCTCGTAATTTGCCGGTCTGGTAACAACGGTAAGAACAGAACCGGCAAGCTTACAGGTACCATTGTTACCGGACCGGCAACCTTGTAATGAGGCCTATTGTTTTTCAATCCCTCCCTGTTGCCCTGTGGACACTTTGAAACAGAATTGATTTACTGTATAAGCGCCTTACAAATGTACAATGAAATAAAATAAAAATAAAAGTGCAGTGCTCAAGAGTGCAAATACAAAGAATCATAAAAAGATGATGGTCACTAAAATTATATTACGTAACATAAGTTAAAAAGGATACGCATTACTTAATTCAACCCTAATCCTAAAATACAACTCTTATTTATGACAAACTAATTGAAAATCGATAAAAGTGTAATTCTCTCTGTAATTTGGATAAGGAGGTTTATAAAAAATAAAACAGGTTACAGAAAACCTAATGACAAATCCTCATGCTACGCAAAACATGCATTCTTCTCAGCCAAGCCCTGTAAATATATTTGGCTATGACATACAGAATGTTAGGCTCTCCATGCTTCCTACAGTATTCCAGGCCTTCAATCACCCTACAGAGTCGGCAAGAGATACTTTTCTCTATGAACATTATATCTGGGGCAAAACAGCATAACATGTGATAGCGGCTCAGTTGAAGCACCACAGACCAGACAGTCAGAATTATTTGGGTTGCTCCAATTTCTCATAAAGTGGCCACTCGCAAGAGCCCTGCTCTCAGGTCGAACAATAATGAACAAGCTAGGTTATGTGTAATTATATCTAAATAACTTTCAAAACCAACAGCGTCCTCAATCTGTAATTAGTTATTTACAACACGATTAATACCTAGAGGTTTCTAAGCATGGACCGGGATCAAACCTGTGTTGCTCCCGAGTCGTCTTGCTTCCAAGGCAAGCGCGGTGCCCCTGAGCTATCCTCCCGAGTCAGGTACTATTGGCCACAGGAGAGTTTTGCACAAGCTGCCACATCTCTGGTCTCTCCTTTAGCGCCCTGATACCTCCAGACCTGAACTCGCGCTTTACAAATTTAGTAACATAACATCTCTCTCTTCAATGACTGGTTTTACAAACCAATTTAACAACCTCTTTACTGGCGGGTTTCATACTTGTAGGCGGATCCCGATACTGATCAAGGGCCAAAAATTTGCAACAGAATTTGATGTGCTTTAACCATGGAGTTGAACGACTGCCTTCCAACAGTGCACATTTTATCATTAGTTCCTTAAACTTGAGTAGCGGAGAAACTGTCCAGAGATTCAAAGGTTTGGTGGCTATTAAATGCTCATTTGGGCACACATCGAATTCCAGATGAAATATAGAGTTCGGGGCAATACCCGGTTGCGCCATTATTAATTTTAAAAATATTTTCTGCCACTCCAAGGGCTGAAGACTTAGCAAAGCCCCACATCTCTGCACCATATGTTGCAGCGGATATGGCCTTGAATCAGTATAATTCAAGAGCAGGGGGTCATTATATTCCCTGAAACTTACACCAACGCTAGGCATTGCTATGAGATGGCTTGCAAGTGGTTGCCTGGATACTTGTCCCATTGCTACAGATTGCCAACAAATGCCCAAGTGCCTGTCTCATTGCTAGGTATTGTCAATGAATAACCAGGTACTTGTCCCATTGTCAGGAATTGCCATTGAATACCTGGATTCTCAACCGACTGACAGGGATTGCTAGTGAATGTCAAAGTACATATCCTGTTGCCATGGATTGCCAATTAATTCCTGGGTACGCAGCCCATTGACAGGGATTGGCATTGAATGCCCAGGTATTCACTGTATTGACACGGATTGTCTATGAACGCCAGGGCACTTGTCTCTTTGCCAGTGTTGTCATTGAATTTCCAGGTGCTCGGCCAATTGACAGACATTGCCATTGAATGCCCAGTATCCCATTACCAGAGATTGTCTTACAATGTCCAGATACTCAGCCCATTGCAATAGATGGCCATCAAATCCTCAGATACTCAGCCCATTACAACTACAATGTCCATCAGATCCTCAGATACTCATCCCATTGCAAGGGATGGCCATAAAATCCTCAAATACTCAGCCCATTGCAAGGGATGGCCATCAAATCCTCAGATACTCAGCCCATTGCAAGGGATGGCCATCAGATCCTCAGATACTCAGCCCATTGCAAGGGATGGCCTTCAAATCTTCAGATACTCAGCTCATTGCAAGGGATGGCCATCAAATCCTCAGATACTCAGCCCATTGCAAGGGATTGCCATCAAATTCTCAGATATGCAACCCATTGCAAGGGATGGCCATACAATCCTCAGATACTCAGCCCATTGCAAGGGATGGCCATCAAATCCTCAGATACTCAGCGCATTGCAAGGGATGGCCATCAAATCCTCAGATACTCAAACCATTTGAAGAAAATGACATAAAATACCCAGATACAGACCCCACTACAACCGATTACCATCATATTCCTAGACTTTCACCCCAGTTCCAGTGATTGCCATCCAATATACTTATTTTATTTCGGGGGAATGCCACCAGAGGCCAAGGTACTCACCCCACTGCCCTGGATAATCTTCCAAGGCTCAGGTACTCACCCCTTGTCAATGATTGCTATCAAATGCTAAGTACTGTCCAAATGGCAAGGAAATGCCATCAAACACCCAGATACTCACCCTTTTGCGCATAATATTCAAATGTTCAAGTATACAATCCTTTGCATGTGCTGCTATCAACTGCACATGGGCTTGCGCCGGTCGCAAAGGATTGATAATAAAAGCCTAGCTACTCACCACTTGTGTGGGATTGTCATTAAATGCCCAGGTACTCTGTCCATAATTAGGAAAGCAATCAAATATCCAGATACCCACTCCTTTGCATTGAAAGCTGTTAAATGTTCAGGTCTCTTTCGTTCCATGTAATAATGTCCCTGCAAAAATGTCGCCTGACAAAAAAGTCGCTGTTTTTTGCGGAGACATTATTACATTGAACATGCAGGGGACACCCCGCAACCTCTGAATTGTTTTATTTTACAAGAGGAGCAGGGGACATCCCTGCAACCCGTCCCCATACATAATGTCACTATATATAATGTCGCCAATGGCTTTTCCCGGCGACATAATGTGTGGGGACATTATTACCTGATACCATCTCTTCGAGAGGTTGCCTGTAAATAAAGGGTAACCGGCCTCTTCCCTAGTGATTCCCATGAAATGCCCACTTACTCGCCGTTTTTTGAGGAACTGACACCAAATGCCCAGGTTCTCATCCACGTTCCAGGTATTGCAACCTAATATGCAGGTACTCTTTCAGCCACCCCGCTCCTAACTAAGGGTGGTGCGCAAGGCAGAATGCGCAGTACAGACGAAAAATAGCAGAAAGTGCTCCACCATTCCATATGCTCGCATTAAATGGGGCAGGTCTGGAAGAATTGTGCAGCGTCACTGCAACCCCTCTTCCTCTATTCGCTGTCTCGCTGCCACTGACAACATGAACGAGGCAGCACGTGCCGCTGGAGGGGGCAGGAAGCTTCCAGCTCAACTTCCCTATGCACCCCGCCCCGCCACTAATACCAGGCTGCCTTAGACAGTGGAATCGGGGAGGCGGGCAGGGCAACCACCACTGAACCAGCAGGAGGCATTGATGGTGTCCCTGCCCTCCTTTAATTTAGTTTTTCTAACGCGCAACACGCGCAGAGGCCTCGGGCCCTACATAAAACCAGGACAAACAAACAACAGATGAGAGCGGATCAAGGAAGCCGAGGGCGGAAATGAGTCTAAGCAATCAGGAACTGTTACCTACAGTAATGAGGACTAATCTGCTCCTTTATCGAAGAGATGAGTCTTTAGTGCTTTTTTTGAAGTATGTCCAGCGAGGGATGAGTCTTAAGGCCAAAGGAAGTTCATTCCAAGAAGGAGGAGCCCAGGAATCAAAACCAGCACCCCCGTATTTCTGGAGTTTATGTCGTGGGAGGGCTAGGAGAAGGGTATTGTTGGATCGCAAGTCTCTCTAGACGGGTGCCTGCATAAGCCGCGCTGCTAGACATTAGGTAGTGGTCCCATTGAGGCATTGGTGCACTACAGTCAGAGGTTTATAGAGGATCCTGTTCTTCACTGGAAGCCAGTGTAGATCACGTCTAGCTTCAGAGCTGTGATGGAACTCGCCCAGGCCACTTACCGCCCCGCACGTCCCCATTATGTCAGAACTGTAGTTTGTTAATGTTGGCCCTTGCCCGGTCAAGCACCCCAAGACTGAGGAGGCTGGTGGCACATGGGAACAACAGCGGCGTCTTGCCTTTCTGATTGGGTGGTTTTCTTATGGTGCTGCTGGGCCACAAGGGAAAGAGGCAAAGGGGACAGGGGCCACATGCCTCTCTCTCTTGCGGCCTATTCGCCATGAGAGGCTTTGTTTTTTGCCCCAACTCATGTCCTGATGCGCCATTGGAAGATCTGGAGGCTGCGGCCTGGACCACAGCTAAATGGATGTGGGTGGGAGGCAGCCAAAGAATGCCTGCAGACTTTCATATGCCTCCACTGTCCATACCCTATTCTCTATTCTAGCAATCATGTGGCCTCCCTGCCATGCTGATCGATGCTAATGTGTTACCTAATGCGCCAAAACTAAAATCTGAAGGTATTATATGTGCCAGGCTATTATGCAAGTCTATGCAAAAAGGACGAGCATACTCCTCCTTGGCACTTAAGGGTTAAAGAAAGCAAAGATGGCGCCAATGGAGTTATTGTTAAGTTTACACTTCTATTTAATAGGCGGGGGGCTTTGAAATGTGGTCCCCATGGACAGAAATGAATGAAACTTTCCACAATACAAATATACAGCCTGCTCTAAAAATGTTTGCAACGTTTTGTGAAGTTCTATCCTGGAGCGGGCAAAGTTGTTGGGTGGGGCCTAAATATGGCCAAAACCATTCGAACTCCGAGGGACAGATTAGCACCAACCTTGGACGAGAAGTTGGCGCATGGGCCAGTGCACACACTCTGCCTTGGTTGGTGAATCTATGGCCAGCATATTATTTTGTAGAGGACTGCCTTCTAACCAAAGGGCCATCCGAATGTAGTGTTTCTCTGGGAATATAACTGATGCTTATAAGCCCCATTCACTAGTCTCAGAGCCCCATTCACTAGTCTCACAGCCCCATTCACTAGTCTCACAGCCTCATTCAATAGTCTCACAGCCCCATTCATTAGCCTCTCATCCCCATTCACTAGTCTCACAGCCCCATTCACTAGCCTCAAAGCCCCATTCACTAGCCTCACAGCCCCATTCACTAGTCTCACAGCCCCATTCACTAGTCTCACAGCCTCATTCATACACTAGTCTCACAACCACATTCACTAGTCTCACAGCCCCATTCACTAGTCTCACAGCCCCATTCACTAGTCTTACAGCCGCATTCACTAGCCTCACAGCCCCATTCCCTAGCCTCACAGCCCCATTCCCTAGTCTCACAGCCCCATTCACTAGTCTCAGAGCCCCATTCACTAGTCTCACAGCCCCATTCACTAGTCTCACAGCCTCATTCAATAGTCTCACAGCCCCATTCATTAGCCTCTCATCCCCATTCACTAGTCTCACAGCCCCATTCACTAGCCTCAAAGCCCCATTCACTAGCCTCACAGCCCCATTCACTAGTCTCACAGCCCCATTCACTAGTCTCATAGCCTCATTCATACACTAGTCTCACAACCACATTCACTAGTCTCACAGCCCCATTCACTAGTCGCACAGCCCCATTCACTAGTCTTACAGCCGCATTCACTAGTCTCACAGCCCCATTCCCTAGCCTCACAGCCTCATTCACTAGTCTCACAGCCCCATTCATTAGCCTCACATCCCCGTTCAGTAGTCTCCCAGCCCGATTCACTAGTCTCACAGCCCCATTCACTAGTCTCACAGCCCCATTCACTAGTCTCACAGTCACAGTCACTAGTCTCACAACCACATTCACTAGTCTCACAGCCCCATTCACTAGCCTCACAGCCCCATTCACTAGTCTCACAGCCGCATTCACTAGTCTCACAGCCCCATTCCCTAGCCTCACAGCCTCATTCACTAGTCTCACAGCCCCATTCATTAGCCTCACAGCCCCGTTCACTAGTCTCCCAGCCCGATTCACTAGTCTCACAGCCCCATTCACTAGTCTCACAGACCGGTTCACTAGTCTCACAGCCACATTCACTAGTCTCACAGACCCATTCACTAGTCTCACAACCCCATTCACTAGTCTCACAGCCACATTCACTAGTCTCAGCCCCATTCACTAGTCTCACAGGGTTTATAGTCATAATGTCGACAGTCAAAATGTCGAAAAAAAATGTCGAAAAATAAAATGTCGACTTTTTTTTTCAATGCATTTTTTTTTTATATGGGGGGGTTCCCCCCCCCAACCCCTCTTTTTTAATTTTTTTTTTAATTTTTCCCTTTTTTTTAGCTCCCAAACCCTTTAAAATAAATATATAATTAAAAAAAGAGAAAGTCGACATTTTTTTTTTCGACATTTTTTTGTCGACATTTTTGTCGACATTTTTTTTTCGACATTATGACTGCACACCGTCTCACAGCCCCATTCACTGGTCTCACAGCCCCATTCACTAGTCTCACAGCCCCATTCACTGGTCTCACAGCCCCATTCACTAGTCTCACAGCCGCATCCACTGTTCAGCCTATCCCATATGCTGTTCAATTTGTCAAATTATATTCCCACTGCCTGATTCACTGCTTAGATGACCTTGTTCCCTTGCCACTGTCCGTTGGCCACACTGCAGTACCGGATTCACCAATCATGGCACCCTCTGTCATGCTCACTTCTTCCATTAAGGAACTCTGCCTCTCGGTCACAAACCTTTACTGGTTATTCTGCCCCACTCACTGGTCACCTTGCATGCCTAACTGATTCCCCTGACTCACTCTCACGTCACTCTGCATAACCAACTGGTCAGCCTTCTTCAATCACTGGTCACTGGGCCTCTTCCACGGGGATACTTTACAGGCCACCTTAATTACTGACTAACCTGCCAACACTCCTGCTTCACCCTCCAGCGCTCACCGGGCACCTTGCCTCGTCCAGATGGCCATCGTCCAGGATTCTGCCCCGCATGAACGACCCAGACAGGGGAAAGAGCAATGAGATGTCACCCTCTTGCCCCAGGGGTCTTCTTGTATAGGCTGTTTGCCCATGACTGGTCCGTTTCTGGTTGCTATTATTATAACGCCCCTTGCTGAAGGTCACACCCCCTGGGCTGGACCCACCACAGACTCTTCTCGGGTTCTTAAGGTCGGGAACTTCTTTTTAGGTTGGGTTGCTTTGCAGCTACCACTAGGAACTGTGCTAGAGCCCCCAGAAGGCGACTCTCTCCCACCGTCTCCTCAGTGCCCCCCCCCCGGCTCTTACTAGTTTCTGGGCCAGGGCCCTCAGCAGGATCTTGGGTCCATTTTGTCCTGAAAGTCTCAACTCTCTCTCTCAGTGTGGCCTATTTGGCTTGGCCGCCTCCTGTTCCTTCTCTCTGCTTCCCATGGCCCTCTCACTGATTCAACATCCGCTCTCTGGACCCCAGCCTAGCTCCTACAAAGCCTCGTGGTTTGTGTGATTCTTATTGGTTGGCTTGGGCACTAATTGTTCCGATGAGAGTTTGGACTGGCCCTTCGTTTCACCATTAGAATAAATGCTCTTTTCTACCTCATACATTCTGTGGGCAATCTAACAGGACTGACGTGCACCGAGGGTGAAAGTGCTATGTTAATATATTCTTCTTCTTATTATTCTTTTATTATTAGTAGTAGTGTAATATAACCATTACTTTTTTTATGCATACAAGTCTAACAGAAGGCAAAGAAAATCTCAAATCAAGAAGTGAGTCAATACATCAAATCGGTAAAAACACAACACATGAATATCACTATTGATAAAACATTCTTTCCCGCTCCATCTCGCCCTCATTTTGCCTGTGAGGCGTTTTCCCTTTTTCTCATCCTCTTTTCTTTACACTGTTCCTTTTGCCCTCACAGATGAAGGTCTAGATACCCATGGCAGATGCACACTGTGCCAACTCCCAGACAAGCCTAGGCCCTCTGACACTACCACGGGGGTGATTTGGTGCAGTATAAAAAAAGGATTCATGTAACATAATAGCAAGCAGTTTTGTGATTAGCATTTACTAAATGGCTCCACCTCCTCCGCATGTCGATGTCCCTTTTCCCAAAGTGTGTCCTGGTGCTGCATTCTACTCAATGATTTGATTTGGCCAGTGCCTCTGCCCCATGGCCGCAAATAGTCTATCCGCCATCTTTGGATCAGGTGCGGGTGTCATGGCGGCCAGGCGGCCCCAGGCTCTGCCCGCTGAGGTCTCCAGCAACTGACATTGCTCACTCAGGTCCAGTTTGCTCAATGTAACTATACCCTGAGCGTTTTTCTCTTTGCTGCCATCTGCTTTTTCCTCAGTCTCCAGTTTTTGTTCCTGTATGGGGCTTGCAGATCCAAAATGCGCTCCGCGGAGCGTCCCGCTCCTCTAGCGCAGTGCTAGAAAAGCAAAGCATTTACTCTGGAAACCCCCTCCTCCTTGGGTGTAGTATATGTGGGCAGGTCCAAGGGGTGTGGCCCCAGCAGCAGTCACTCAAAACCCTATATGTTCCAGGAACTCAATCCTGGCAATTTGCATAAAGCAAAGAGCATTTTGGGAGCCTAATTTCCACAATTTTATATTTGAAATATGTCTGTGATAGTGATTCAGCAAGAAACCCTTTTGAGAAAACAACGGACGTTAGGATCCCTCCTCTTTTCCTATGTCACAGTATTCACCCTAACAAAAATAATTCTGCAAAATTGCAAGACATTTATACCAAGTTGGACAGTTTTTCCAGAGGAGGTGATGCTTTGCCTTTTTCTAATACTGAGCTCCTACTTTAAAAGTTCCGTTTGCAATTACGTGACTTGCCTTGTGGGCCCAAGATTCCTGGAGACTTCTTGTAGGGGAAAGTCCAGGTTGGGAACGTATCTTTAAGTTTCCTGAGCCATCCTAGCCTGGGTTGTTTGGGCATCGGGGCAAACTTTGCTGGGGCTGCGTTCTGTCTTGTTCCAGCCCATTTCCTACCCTGCTCTAGTGGACTCATGGATTCAGCCGGATCCTGCAGCCCGCATACGGTGAAGATGTTCTCTTTATTTAACACAGCTTCCATGGACCTGATTTTATTGGGATTGCTGCCCCCATCCGCCCTTTCCTCCCAACCATCATGTCCGTCTGGATGCGTGTGACACCACAGGGCACTTTATCTCCTTTCTCATTGAACACGCTTTCTGGTTGGCTAGATAACAGCACTCCCCTCGAGAGGGGTACTCCACGGTACATTATGGGAAGCCTAGGGGAATCGGGGGGGGCATCCCCATACCACCTCCAATGGTTGCATGACATAGCTGGTGGCTTCCAATTGGTGGTCTCCGCAAACGTAACCCCATCACACATGCAATATATTAGTTATCCAACTTCTAGCACGCCTGTCATTGCTGGGTATTCTGCATATTTTGCTGATCACTCATATTGCTTGTCACTCCTGATAGGCAAACGAATATAAAATGCATGGTTCGGTATTTGTGTAAAAATGTGGTACAGAGATAATTTCAGGTTCACAGTTATTTAAAAATGGGACTTTCCTGTTAATGTCACAGAAATCAACGATAGCTACGGTAAATGTGTTCCTTAAAGCGGCTTAAAATTGCTCAAATTGCCGCAGGACATATAAGAGCCTGAACACAGTATGCTTGTATCAGTAAAAAAAAGTCTCATTTTAAACACTTCCTATTTATTTTGATCTCATCGGACACTAACCGCATGGATACTATCAGAGTAGTGCATGGGTGGATATGTACTGTTTTCCCCATGGAATGTAGTAAATAATCCATGGGATCTGAGCTCGTTATTAAGTAGCATTATGAAAATAAGTGATATTCAGAACACTGTCTCCTGACCGTGATCAGCATTTTCACAACAAGGCCTTACAACTGTGGATCTAACACACCCAACCCTCCCCACCACTGCCTTCAACTTCCATGAAGGTACATGTTCCACCACCTCCTATGTGGGATGCAGGCAGGGATGGCGTCAGGGCCTTTCAACCTTTTCAAATGAAAGGGGCCTCCATCTTATGGGGTAGGATTGGGGCGTGGGGGACATGCCCCCATGTTGCCAGTCAGCAGTTTTGTGGCACAGCAATATATACAATTCTCTATTTTATTTTTGTTTTGTGCTTAACATGTGCACTTTGCAGCGCTCGCATAACAGGCTGCGTTCCTCGAGCCACAGGATATACAGAAGTATTATCACCTTGTTGCCTTATAAGTCTGGTTCCTCCACATCAGCCACTTGCTGACAAAGAAGGGTTTATAGCTCCTCAGTGTATGTACCCCAGGGGTGCGTCAGACTGTTTTCACTGTAAGCAGAGGGCCCCCAACCATCATGTTGAAATGACCCCTCACACTTCTTGTGAGGAATTCTACCATCTGCACGGCGGGTGTGCACTCGCCTGTGCTTTTTTGATATTTTTTTAAGAAATTGAATGATTGGAGATCAACCTTGGAAAATATGTGGGGCTAAACCACACACATTTTCCTATGCCCGCCACACAACAAACACATAGTCATGTGTACTGTGGGCGGACACAGCCTAAGGGCCAGTCCCCATGTCATGTTCAGCTGGAATGTGACAGCCATGGGTATATAAAAGCATCTTAGGAAGAGGGAAGGCAACACCTTCCTCCTGCCATGGCCAGCCGAATTAAATATCAAACAAAGAAGGAGAAGATTCAAGCTTTGAACCCTCCCGTCCCCTGAACACTGTAATGTGTTGGATCAACCAACTACTATAAATTAAAGATAGTAATTATTGTAAATAAATAAAAAATATTCAAACATAAACGGTTTTTGTAAAACACATAAGTGTATGTATTTTGTTTTTAAATTGCAGATTTAAGTACAAAGATAAAAACAAAAACAATCTCAGTATTATTGCAGAGAGCAAACAAAAATGAAGAAATGTTGCCAGTAGTGTGCTTTTGAGTGGCGACGCGTTTCAAGGATGGACACCTCTTCTTCTCAGGCCTAAACAGACTATAAACAAAATGTATATATTACAAAAGGGGATATATAAACATATTTTTGTACAGTAATATCCTAGAAGTTCAAAGAAGTTAGAGCAAGCAAGTCACTATTTCTAAAGTTTCAACATTAACAGTGCTAATGTATTTTCAACCACATTCGGTTTTTGTTACATAAAGTACAAGTGATGACTAATTCTCTGGAATACCAAAACAATATAATCATATTACATGAATGCTCATTATTTAAAAGTGGCTTAAAGCCTAAGTGGGGGAAAAAATACATAGCATTGCCCGTCAATCCGAATTAACAAGGTTACCTGATAGTGGAAGGTTGAGTAATGTAAATGCAATGTTCAACATCCCTAAGAAAGTAAGGGATGGTGTATAAAATTGATGCAGAGTGGGCTTCAAAAGTGAAGCTACTGGTGATCACTCAAAGCATGCCCGGGATGGGCAAGCCTATAGGGGCTAGCTCAATCTGTAAGATATAGAGGTAAAAAGAAACGAATATCAAGAAAAGTGTAAAACTAAGTAACGCTATTCTTGTAGGATAAACCAATCGACAAATTGTACATAACTTACACTATTCTTGTGCTGAATGTAAGTCCAGTTCAAGTGGAAAAGGTTGTTAGAGGTAGGTAAACCTAGTCAGAAGTGGCTGTCAGCGATACTCCACGTTACACGTAGCACATAGTTTCACAAGAATGAAATGTCCATAGAAAACAAAAACCGTAAAAAGAAATGTAAATGAAATAGAGTGTTAATAAATCGTAGGGGTGAAGAAAGAATAGGAAAAAATAGAAAAAGATGATACTCATAACGTACCGAAATAATGGAGGAGACTAAGTTCTAATCTGTCCAACAGACATCCGGGAATGGAGCCAGGGGACCATGATTGAAAATGTGCCGAGGAGGGGCACAGTCATAGATCGATTTATAACATCCGATTCTAGACGAGATTAACAAGAATAAAGTTTAATCACCAATTGCTCCCAACATAGTTCAGAATTAAGAGTTTCTAGCCTTAAAATCGTTCCGTTCCTAATGCGCTTGTACTCACCTGTTGCTGCAGGATCGGGAGTGCTGTGCTGAATATACGTGGAGGCATCGGCGACATTTACCATGGTAACTAGGTCTGCCATTTTAAGAAGGGTAATGCGGAGCACGTGAATCGTGTAGTCCAATGAGGATGCTACGACTGCTAAGACTAAAGAAAGGACAAACTCTAATGTAATGAGGCGGCCATATTAGAATGTAGTGCTGACGTAGAAGGTCGTGTGAACAACGCGGTGCAGAGAAAAGTATAGGTATGTTGTGCAATCACCTCCGAGGTAACGATACCGAGAGGTGCATTAAAAATAGATAATAAACACTAAAGAATATAAAATAAATAATTGTACATCAGATGATGACAAAATAAATGATGATAAGTAAAGTATCAAGACAACTGACTACGAGTAATTGTAAGAGAAAAGGGACCCTACGGACGATCTATATTAGAGTGTGACGGGCAATGGCATGGCAGAATCCCACACCACCAGGGCTTTAGTACAAAAAATGTAAGTGAGTAATAGAGTACTCACATGTTCACTTACACCGTGAAAGAATTAGATCTCAGAAGAACAGTCTTTATATTTAGAAAAACAACATTATCTAACCATACGTCATTGAAATATTATTCAAGTTGATGAATATTGCCAGCATTGTTAGTTGATAGGTACACATAGATAGAATTAACATTTAAATAGTATACTCTTGTGTAAATATCCAAAGTTGTACAGTACATAGAATTGGTAGTATTGTATATCAGGGGATACTCTAACATCCATGGTTCAATGCTAAGGTGTACTCAGAAAAAACATACAAATCACAGAAAAGATTTAAAACCAGTGAAAAGTTGCATACTCAAGTCCAGTTTCAACTAATAATAGAGATAAGTCTTATAGGAAACAATTTAGTGAATGTTCTTCATTAAGACCTTTGGGATGTACCGTGTCTAAACAGTTGATCCAAAATAGTTCTCTCCTAAGAAGCATAGAGTGGTAATCTCGCCCTCTTGTTTTTTTTTGTACAACCTCAAGAATCTGGAATCTCATCTGAGCAATGGTGTGGTGTTCAGAGTTGAAATGTCTTGCCACTGGTGATCGTTGGCTATTACATCGTATGTTTGATTTATGTTCTGACCAACGTTCCTTTGCAGGTCTCATAGTTTGGCCTACGTAAACCCATGATGAACTAAAATCTTTTTTTACATACCTCAATTCGGTCCACTCGAGAATCAAGTTTACCATGGAAATTGGTAATCCATCTCTTCACTTCCTAGATGTTAATCTAAAGATTGAAAATGGTAATATCATGACCAATATTTACCACAAACCTACAGATGCCAACAACTTACTACATTTTTCAAGTTTCCACCCTAAGGCCATGTTACAGAGCCTTCCATATAGCCAGATTCTTAGACTCAAAAGAATAATTTCAGAACCTGAAGGACTTGACACTGAGTGTTCCACACTCATTGAAAAATTCAGACAAAGAGGCTATCCAGACACAGTTCTCAATGAGGCAAAAAATAGATCACTTAATGTGACAAGAACAGATCTTTTGAAACCCAAATCCCGGGATAAGATAAAGATATTCCGTGACTATTCATATCAATATTTTCTCGGCAGAATTTTCAAATCAGTAAAAGCAACAATGATTCATCACTTTTGAGATTTTTCCCAAAGGCTCGAATGATGTGCTTTAAAAGAGGTAAAAATCTGAGGGACAAATTAATCAATGCAGAAAGACCTCTTAAAAAAACCCAGCAGTTTCTGGTGACTCAGAAGAAGGGTATTTACCCATGTCTTAACTGTACACACTGCAATAACATTACCAGGGGAAACATGCTTTCTCATCCCCAAACAGGCAAAAAAATAAAAATTCATGACTACTCCACCTGTTTGACATCAGGAGTGATTTACACGATCAAATGTCCTTGTGGAAAATTTTACGTAGGCCAAACTATGAGACCTGCAAAGGAACGTGGTCAGAACATAAATCAAACATACAATGTAATAGCCAACGATCACCAGTGGCAAGACATTTCAACTCTGAACACCACACCATTGCTCAGATGAGATTCCAGATTCTTGAGGTTGTAAAAAAAAAAACCAAGAGGGGGAGATTACCACTCTATGCTTCTTAGGAGAGAACTATTTTGGATCAACTGTTTAGACACGGTACATCCCAAAGGTCTTAATGAAGAACATTCACTAAATTGTTTCCTATAAGACTTATCTCTATTATTAGTTGAAACAGGACTTGAGTATGCAACTTTTTACTGGTTTTAAATCTTTTCTGTGATTTGTATGTTTTTTTCTGAGTACTCCTTAGCATTGAACCATGGATGTTAGAGTATCCCCTGATATACAATACTACCAATTCTATGTACTGTACAACTTTGGATATTTACACGAGAGTATACTATTCAAATGTTAATTCTATCTATGTGTACCTATCAAGGAACAATGCTGGCAATATTTATCAACTTGAATACTATTTCAATGACGTATGGTTAGATAATGTTGTTTTTCTAAATATAAAGACTGTTCTTCTGAGATCTAATTCTTTCACGGTGTAAGTGAACATGTGAGTACTCTATTACTCACTTAGATTCTTTGTACTAAAGCCCTGGTGGTGTGGGATTCTGCCATGCCATTGCCCGTCACACTCTAATATAGATCGTCCGTGGGGTCCCTTTTCTCTTTCAATTACTCATAGTCGGTTGTCTTGATACTTTACTTATCATCATTTATTTTGTCATCATCTGATCTACAATTATTTATTTTATATTCTTTAGTGTGTATTATCTATTTTTAATGCACCTCTCGGTATCGTTACCTCGGAGGTGACTGCACAACATGCCTGTACTTTTCTCTGCACCGCGTTGTTCACGCGACCTTCTACGTCAGCACTACATTCTAATATGGCCCCTCATTACTCCTTTGTGGACAGAGTTTGTCCTTTCTTTAGTCTTAGCAGTCGTAGCATCCTCATTGGACTACACGATTCACGTGCTCCTCATTAGCCATCTTAAAATGGCGGACCTAGTTACCATGGTAACGGTCACCGATGCCTCCACGCATATTCAGCACAGCACTCCCGATACTGCAGCAACAGGTGAGTACAAGCGCATTAGGAACGGAATGATCTTACGGCTAGAAACTCTTAATTCAGTACTATGTTGGGAGCAATTGGTGATTAAACTTTATTCTTGTTAATCTCTAGAATCGGATGTTATAAATCAATCCATGACTGTGCCCCTCCTCGGCACATTTTCAATCATGGTCCCCCTGGCTCCATTCCCGGATGTCTGTTTGACAGATTAGAACTTAGTCTCCTCCATTATTTGGGTACGTTATGAGTATCATCTTTTTCTATTTTTTCCTATTCTTTCTTCACCCCTACGATTTATTAACGCTCTATTTCATTTACATTCCTTTTTACGGTTTTTGTTTTCTATAGACATTTCATTCTTATGAAACTATGTGCTACGTGTAACGTGGAGTATCGCTGGAAGCTACTTCTGACTAGTTTTACCTACCGCTAACAACCTTTTCCACTTGAACAGGACTTAAATTCAGCACAAGAATAGTGTAAGTTATGTACAATTTGTCGATTGGTTTATCCTACAAGAATAGCGTTACTTAGTTTGACACTTTTCTTGATATTCGTTTCTTTTTACCTCTATATCTTACAGATTGAGCTAGCCCCTATAGGCTTGCCCATCCCGGGCATGCTTTGATTGATCACCAGTACCTTCACTTTTGAAGCCAACTTCTGCATCGATTTTATACACCACCCCTTACTCAACCTTCCACTATCAGGTAACCTTGTTCATTCGGGTTGACGGCAATGCTATGTATTTTTCCCCCCACTCAGGCTTTAAGCCACTTTTAAATAATGAGCATTCATGTAATATGATTATATTGTTTTGGTATTCCAGAGAATTAGTCATCACTTTTACTTTATGTAACAATAACCAAATGTGGTTGAAAATACATTAGCACTGTTAATGTTGAAACTTTAGAAATAGTGACTCGCTTGCTCTAACTTCTTTGAACTTCTAGGATATTACTGTACAAATATATGTTTATATATCTCCTTTTGTAATATATACATTTTGTTTATAGTCTGTTTAGGCCTAAGAAGAAGATGTGTCCATCCTCGAAACGCGTCGCCACTCAAAAGCAGACTACTGGCAACATTTCTTCATTTTTGTTTGCTCTCTGCAATATTACTGAGATTGTTTTTGTTTTTGTCTTTGTACTTTAATCTGCAATTTAAAAACAAAAAATATACACTCTTATTTTTTTCAAAAACCGTTTATATTTAAATATTTTTTATTTACTTACAATAATTACTACCTTTAATTTATAGTAGTTGGTTGATCCAACACATTACAGTGTGCAGGGGACGGGAGGGTTCAAAGCTTGAATCTTCTCCTTCTTTGTTTGTTACTTGTGGAGGTCTTGTGCCAGGATCTCAGTTCCTCCCCCGCACCTTAAAATTTAAATAATAATACTACTTACCACTCTTAAAATTTTAGCATACTAGGTAGTGCACCTATTTTGGAATCACTTTAGCCTAATTAAATATGAAAGGCTCCATGGATTTGCCCTATTTTCAAAGTTCTGCTGGCGGCAGCACATACTGATGAGAGTTAATTGAAACAGGCCTGTGAGAGACCTGATCGCAGATCTAACAAAATGGCACAGGAAACCAACACCTCTTTGATATGCAATGTGTCTACTTGAAGCTAGCTCCCACCCCTTTGTATGAAGGGCAGTGAATGTCATGTCTGGGAAAACTGTTTACAGTGGGCAACTGCTGCAGGAGACCCCCTTTCAGAGGGAAGAAGTATATGATTTGATGGAGACAGAAAGTCTGTTCTCATCACAAACCTCAGGGGAGACCTGCGCTTTGATCAGGAGACACAGAGAGTTCAATTAATCAGAGAGACACTTTGATCCACAACAGACAGGAAGATGCGTGGGATTTATTTGTACATGCTGTCAACCCTTACCTTTCCTGTTGCAAAGCACTCTGGTTATGACCTCATGCATAACAGAAGTTTGTTGGGGGGCACAGGCTTAGCCTGCACCAATCACTGGGGCCCATTTGGCGTTAAAAGAGTGTCGAACCACTCTGTTGACAGATCATCCAAACACTTCAAAAGGAGTAAGAAGAAGGACTCATTTGGACCCTGGCTGAAGGTACAGTCTGCCTTAGAGCTTCCACCAGTAAAAGAAGGGCAGGATTTCCAGGAGGAAGCAAGATTCCTCCCCCAAACATTTCCCAGAGAGCATAGGGAGAGACCAACCTCAGAGGGCCCATCCAGCAGCTCCAGAACCGGTAGGCAGCCAGCACACAGTGTGTCCTGCTAGGTTCTGCCAACAAGCATCCTAGGTGGGAAGTGCCAGAGAGCCTCTTACCAAAGGACAAGGTTGTTGCCTGCAAATACTCTCCTCAGCCTTGGGCCGGCAGCCTTAAAGAATGACACAAGCCCAGCAAAGCTGCCAGGGGAAGTGCCACAACAAGCATCAAGCAGCTTCCACCTTTTAAGGACATTTTCGAGGCAGTCGATTCTTGAACCACGACCGGCTGCACCACTGACTGTTGTCACGCTGCAGTCACTAAAGCCGTCTGAGACGCCTTGACCAGCGTTCCAGATCCGCCAACCAACACAGAGACAATGATTCCTCCCCCCCAGCCGCTGTGTAGGCCAGCCTGCAGCCGTCCATCCAGCCTTGCTTGCCTATGTGCCTTCTACCTGATACCCACAGCTGTCTCCCATCTTGAACTCTGTCGGAGGAGCTGCAAAGTGTCCCGGAACTGACTTGAGTCTGTTGAGCATCATGATCTTCTCAAGCACCAGGTACATTGTGGTTCTGTCCCCCTGGTCCTTCTCCGAAGGCCCTTAGTGACATTTACAACCCCTTGCTCCGTTGGTGCTGAAATTAAATAACCTTGAACAGTTAAGACATATTACTTTACCTACTACCCTTGTGTCAATATCCAGAGTGCATTCCTTTCCTTCGTGAAACTGTCTGTCCTCTGTGTTCCTTTACAGGGTGGGTTGTGTTTTGTAGTGTGCTAGAACTGTCTGCTGTAGTAATAATAAAGTAGATATTTTTGTACAACCTTGACTGGCCAGTCCTTTATATCATTGGTAATAATTGTATTCTCACTGTGTTGCCACTTACCAACGATCCATGATGACCTTGGGGAGATCAGCCTGCCATTCCATGCACATTACCAATATTGTACAAGGAGGTTTGTAATTTGCTTGTGTTTCCAATATGTTCAGACACCTTCTGGTGCGCTAGTGGTGTGGGGCTGATTGATGGTTTAGAAACCGGTATTCATCCCTGGACCACTGGTGCCCCGGAAGATGTTTCGTCACACATCTTAAGCTGGGCCTGGGCCTGGATCGAGGAGCTCATTGTGGCACATGGGAGCAACTGAGTTCTATTCTGTAGCTTGTGTGTAGAAATGTCACGCTGCGATTAGGAAACACACAGACCTGTCTTTGGGTGTTCCTTTTCAAAGCCACGGATCTGAGTCACAGCACAGCGTGCGCTGCGGTGAGCCGGGACACCTTCTCTCTCTTCGCCTTCTAAGAGCGAGGTCCTCCCTTCCGAGACACGTGGGCGTCTGGCATGCCGAACAAGCTGCCCATAGTCCCCCTGGCTATTAATAGCCGGGCGGTCATGTGTTTACTTTCTCCCACATGCACCAACCTCGGGGCTTGTTCCTTGTCTGCCTTCCAGAACTGCGAACTGAGCAGGGCCACTGGTCCCAGCAGACATTAGGGCGTTGCGCCGGGCCCAGGTGGCCACTTTCAACAGAATTCTGCGCTGGGGGAGGGGAAGAAAGATATACGTGCCATTGGCTCATGGGCCTTGCTTTCTACGCACTGCATCGTTTAGAGGAATGTAATTGACACAGTAACTGCTATTATGCATTTGTATTTAAATAGGACGAACATAATAATGGCTTTCTGATTTTTCTTCTCCTGGGCCAGTTTCGAAGCACCCCAAAGTACAGATGAATAAGCACCCGCAAAAAGCAAGTTACATACGATCTCGCGTGCTGCCCGTCCGATGAGCTAAGATTTGCGTCACAGCCACGCTCTACTTACTGAGTACTTCACCTGACCCTGAGGCACACACGCCTCATTCTACTTGGGAAATACTGGCCCATGTCGGCTTTTTTCTTTGCATTCTGGGAAACGTCCTCGTTGAATAGCAAGAAACACAAGGTCTCACGTGCTGTCAGATGAGCCGAGATTGGTGCCGGAGTTGCCGTCTACTAACCCAGTACTTTCCAAGCGACATGCATGCCACGAGCAAAGCGAGGGCCTCAGCGAGGGCTGCCGACCATATACGCCCCCTTGCTCGGGCATGACAGCTATTCACACCCTGGGGTTTGCCCGGGGTGCAAATCTTTTTTTCCCTCAGGATATGGCCTCTGCGCTAATGCGTGAACCCAATCTCATGAGCAAAATAAATAAAAAGATGGCCGTCACAATAAGAGAGGGACTTAGTCCCTTTTACCATTTGCATGACGGCGCCAGGGGCGGGAGGACCGCCGGGACTGGAGCACAAAGCTACGGACAGCAGGTAAATGGGAGCGGGGCGGGGTGGATTGTCATTGGATGTGGGGAGCCAACAGAAATAGGCTCCCTGTTGCCTTCCGACAATCAAGATGGCGTCACCCGGGGAAGGGCCTCGGCTGGCTGGAAACAGTGGCGGTACACACTGAATTCTCGCCCGCTCTTCCAGCCACCTGATTGGCTGGGCAGCCTTCCCTGGGTGCGAATCTGACTATGTTGCACCTGGACAAAGATGACACCAAGCCACATCCTAAAGAGATTTTTTAAACTGTATTTATTGCCAGAGTTATACAGCACCAACAAGGCCAAAATTTGACCAGAGAGCTACACAATCAAGTATACTCTTGAATTTACAAAACCATAAAAAAATACAACCAATCAGTGCAATATGAGAGGACTAAATCAACAGGACCGCCCTGCGCCTGCACTTATAGAGCCAGAAAGATGACAAGCAGGCAACATTTGAGCATTTGGCAAAACTGCACTACACCGCGACACTGCATAGATTTGCACTGGAATAGCGTCCCAGAAATAGGTGCTACACCAGAACAAGGCAGAGCCAATGTTTGTTCCACTCATGGAGACATGGCCGCTTTAACCATACAATGCGGCCTAATCCAGGTCTCCCAGAAGCTCGGCAACACCTTATGATTAGTTTTACCGAAAGGAAGGGAGACTTCCAAGCGACAAGGTAGCCGGAGCCCCCAGCATGATCCCAGAGGGCTGCATGCTCAGAAGGGCTGGCACTGACTTGGAATGCATTGTCAGGGTGACTATCCCCATGAAGTGCACACCTTCCCCCAAGGGTCCCCTTCCAATGTATTCTCTGTGCCTCCCAAGGCCCGCGCCATGATGGACCCCTTCCATCTCCTCTGGTCTCCTTCTGTGATAAATTGCTGAGACAAAGTCTAATCGAGATGCCTGGATTTCCTATTGGGAATAAAGGATTATGGCTTTTTTGCTCCACTCAACTGGAATTGTACAGCTTCAGAGTCCCTCCTGTACTTGTGTTGTTATGTCAATTAGCTTTTATGTAGCGCCCATCACTACTGTAGTGGTTTTAGAGCACCAAGCCATGTCCGTATAGTATAGTGCTGTGCCCGCAATCGGACTATGCAAGAAAGGCTAATGTGGGGGCATAGGGATGGGGCAAGGGGGTGTTCCTGAGAGAGGGAGCCGGACCCACTTAGCCATGATGGTAGCTTGATCGGTCCTGAGAGCTGGAGCCGGACCTGCCTGGCCATGATGGTAGCTTGATCAGTCGTGGGCACTGGAGCCGGATCCGCTTGCCCATGATGGTAGCTTGATCGGTCCTGAGTGCTGCAGTCGGACCCGCTTGGCCATGATGGTAGCTTGATCGGTCCTGAGACCTGGAGCTGGACCCGCTTAGCCATGATGGTAGCTTGATCGGTCCTGAGAGCTGGAGCCGGACCCGCTTGGTCATGATGGTAGCTTGGTCGGTCCTGAGAGCTGGAGCCAGACCCACTTGGACATGATGGTAGCTTGATCAGTCCTGAGACCTGGAGCCGGACCCGCTTAGCCATGATGGTAGCTTGATCGGTCATGTTCCCAAGTTTGAGAGAAACAGCTTATCTCTAAAATGACATTGCCCACAACACACAGCAATATTGCAGAGTATTCCCGGCAAAGCATCCTATGTTGCCTCCTAGCCCTGCACAACCAAATAGCCTAGGGAAATATAATGTAATATATAATGGCAACACTGGGCACACAGAAGCAGAGTGGGAAGATTTCCTAGCCTGTCGTCGCGCAATATAACTAAGATGTATCATTGAAAGGCACAGTAAGCCCTCAATACACAGCGTAGGAGGAACCCTTAGCCTAATCCAGCCATTGCCTAAACTAACCGAACGCATGGATACATTGGGCCTGATTCACCGAATTATTTGCACACTGAAAAGTGATTTTGCGCACTTTTCAGCATGCAACACTCCATTCGCTGTTTCAGGGATCGGACTTTGCGTGACTTTTCAGGACTTTGCGTGGGTCCATCACGACTTTGCGAGCAGTCGAGCACTTAGCTCGACTCATCAAGCAAATGTTTAAAGAGTGTGGTTACACAGCTGCGAATGTGTGTATGTTAGTGGTGTTCCAAGGACAGTACAGGAGGTGAGAAGATGTGAGGAGAAAGTGAGGTGATGGCTGGAGTCCCAGAAAGCGAGAAGGTGATTAGTTTAGGGGGGTCTTACAGTTCAATAGCAGTCGTCTCATACATGATCTTCTGTTTTATGATGTAAAATGGGGTGCCATAGGGCTTCCAGGTAGTAGTGAGAGAAAGGTTAAGGTTCCATTCCTTCTCCGCTGAAATCACTGAATACGAGCATCCGTGACCTCTTGTGGGAAGAAGGTAACCGAGAAGTGGTGGTGGCTCTTGGAGAAAGAAAGGCACCAAGTTGTAACTTACCACCGATTGCGGTCTCTAGACCACTTCCCTGGAAGCCTGATGCACAGTGTGTCAGGCTTCAGGGAAAGGGGCCTGAGAGTGGATGGAGGAAGCAGCGGGCGACAGTGCACGTAAGTAGTGGGGGAGTGGGGCAGCAGGGCTGGGCAGAGGGCGCTGGGGTGCGAGGGTTTTCCCCCAAATTGGCAAGGGCAAGAGGGGAGAGGCATAATGGCAATCTTGCGGGAGTGGCCTTCATAGGCTGCTTTCCGCAAGGTTAGTTTTATGTATGTGGTCTTCGAACCTGGAACTCTTTCCACACCATAACTCTCGCCCACTTCCTCCAATGGACCACCTTCCCTGTCAAGCCCCACCACCAGGAGATCCACAACCGTTATTTCACCTCTCTGCTCCAAAACTCAGGCTTAGACCCTAGAAGTTCATCCTCCAAGCCCATCAAACTAAGGAATTGTAAATCTGCAGTTATGTTTGTGGCTGCTCCTACCACACGTCACTGCATCAACGCACCAAGCCCCTGTGGCCAGTAGTACCAACCATCCATTTTCTTTTTTTGGCTCCTCTTTTCCATTGTATTTTGTTACATGTGGGGTTGTTCTGCGGTAATTCTTCACAAATCCTCACCGGGAGTAAGGCTGCCCTGCCATTACCCAGCACTGAGCATCCATAGCAGGTTGTTTTGTCGGTATTAGCATAATTGACCTAAAACATTTGATGGAATTATTTGGAACTTTTTTCAGTCAAATTGAATTAAATATATATATGGGGGTGGGTAAGGGTATAGATTAGGTTGAGGAGAACTGAGGATTGCGGGGGGTCTTCCTCCACATTTTAGACCGGAAGAAAGTCAAATAAATTCGAACAAATGTGATTAGGTCAAATATTTTAGGTCAAATAGACTCAAACCATTGCATCGTCATGCAGGAGCAACCGCACGATTTCAAAACGTTGAGAGATGCATTCTAGTTGTTCACGCCTCTACAGAGTGGAGAAAGAGCTTAGATATCCCATCCTTCCATTGTATTGTAATGCTTTGGAAACGTGTAGGAATGCTACATTTGCATTGAATACTTTGAGTTCTCCATGATTATACATACCAATGGTAAAAACACTTAATGAAAACACATCCACCAAAAACACTGTGACGAGGTGCAGCGCTGCAAAAGGGGAAATGTCTGTGGCAATAACAGGAGGACTAAAAAGAGAGAGACCCAGAGCGGATCAGGAAATAACAAAGGGGTGAGGGGGGCAAGGACCAGACATTCTGGGGTAGAGGCAGAGAGAAAGTACCCTGCATCTCCAGTCCAAGTAGTAAGAAGGAAGAGTACAAAGGGCAAAAAGAATGAGAGCGTAGGGAAGGAGGAGGGAAAGAGTCGCAGGAGGACTAGTGTAAAGAAGGGGGGTTGCATTGAGTAAAGATATAGTGGATAAAGCAAGGGAAACAACATATTAGCAGTCCTTTTGGAGGGAAGTAAATCCCTAATTTTAACCAAGGTTTTCTTGGGAAGAAGAATCGGCTGGTAGTGTACGGAGAGTTTACCTTTCAGGAATAATGGTTACCAGAACACACAAATCCAGTTCTCTGCATGCCACAAGTATTTCAAAAAGAGTTCCAGGTTCTCCATCTTGCACTGCAATTCAGAGAATTAAAGGGGCAGTTTTGGATTCTATAAATTCCATTGTATTGCAAAGTACGGAGGAGTTGCAATTCGCCAAAGAAAAAACCTTTGGGTTTCAAAGTATTGATGGAAGAATTCCTGCTCCCATGTTCCTTGCAGAACAGAAACGAAGAGTAAGAGTTTCAGGCCTCTAGGTCCCTATAGATTTCAGGGCTTTGGAATAAGGATTCTACCTCTTCTGGTCTTTAAGCCTGAGAGGTTGAGCTAGGTGCAGCAGGCAGATATGCCCAAAGGTTGTTCTCCCACCGGTTTACTGATGTCCCAGTGTACACAAACCTTAACTTAAAGTCAAGCAAGCTTTGTTTAAAAGAACACCGGGATCCTCTTTTGGTAGCGGGGCTGAATGCTCAGACTGAATTCAGCAGAGGCAGACTTGACATAGCATATCACATACATGCATTCCCAATTAATAAACAGGCTCTAAGCAGATTATTATGGAAACAAACTTTTAATCACAGAAAACACTTAAGCAAAATTATGGTTAGAAACAGCACAGCCGAAAAGCTGTAACCGCTTAAAAAATAATAGTAAAAAATACATTGTGATACAAAGTACTGGAGCAGCTCACTCCTGCAATCTGATTGATTGACTAATCACAACAAATAGTTTCTTTTTCCTGACAACTATCAGGAAAAAAGGTTTTAATTAGTCTCCACCCGAGCCAGGGGGTAAGAATGCTTGCAGCAGTTGAGGTTCCGTGTTGGGTACTCACACGGCGAGCCAGGTTGGCAGGGTACCACAGAGGGGTGATCTTGGGGCTGATCCCTTCGGGATAAGGGAATCTCCTGGGTCTGAAATGCAGGATAGTCAACGAAGAAGCCCTTTGATCACTTACAGTGGCTCGTGACTTTGCATTCAGATTGCAACATCTTAGTGAATGGGGTCTGCCACAAAGCTGAGCAAGATCAACAACAAACTGACACAAAGGAGTATGGTTAAAGTTGGCTTTATTTTGGATAGTTACAAAGTTGTGACAAATAAGCAGTAGTGAGCAACTTAAACAGGGTTCAACAACAGCTGGGTGAATTCTCCTACAGTTTGACTTAAACAGTTTCATCTCAGCCACTCGATGACTTTTCCTTGAACTCACCCAAAAAAGTATGCCTTTTCTTGTGGTTCAACTTAAAAAGGGGTTAACATAAATAGCAGCATGACCTGTCCTTAGCTTCAACAATGCAAGCATCAATACCAACACCAGGATGGATTTTATATAGGTTGAACTAGTGTCCGAATTTGGCAAATCCCAATCTGGTCTCTCTTCCCGGAGAGGATAGTTATTTCACAGCACTGGTAGTCCCAGGGCTGCTAAGTGCCCCTGACACTTCAATTGTGTCTCCTGGGTCTGTAGGCTAACATGGTATGCTTCTTATCTTCTCTAGAATAAGAGGTCTATCCCAGGCACCTCGCAAATAGCTGATGCAGGGATTGGTATGGGCTGGCAGCCACGGAGCTGTCTCCAGGGAACAGTTAGCCTGGCCTTCTCTACTTTCTTCTGCTTGCCAACTCCCTGTTCCAGGGTCCTTGCTATATACCCCGAAGCCCAGCCACATCTTCCTCGAAGATTCACAGTGGTCATGTTCATGTGGAGACCTCTCTTTCTCGGCCTCTCTCCCAACTCCGTACCTCCCTGTTTCCACGTCTGATCTCTCCTCTGATAATCCTCTCAGCCTCTTCCTTGAGGTATTTTCTGCCAGTCTTCCTTGGATTTTCTCCGATCTCTTCCTAGGTACTCCTTGTGAAACTCCACTGTGATACTCTGTTCAGCCCCTCCTTGCTGTTCTCTCCACCTTCCTTCTCTCAACTCCTTCCAACACCCCCTCTTGAGGGTTCCTACTGCCTCCCTCCTGGCAGCACCTTCCATCTTGCTTCTGCTGATCTCTTCACTTCCCTCCTCGTGCTCCACCTAACCTCCTCACTGACCTTCTCTCCACCTTCCTCTCTATAACGCCTTCCACCCTCCTCTCTAGTGTTCCCTTCCAACCTTCTTCACAATATTCTCTCCTCCTTCCTTTCCCTTTCTCCAACCAGCATCCTGCCTCTAGTCCTTACACCGCCTCCTCTCTCCACTCCGCGTCAACCACCTCTCTACTGCAGCCTGCATGTCTCCTAACACCCAGACTGAAATGAAAATGCTTGATGATTTTATGGAGCGCTACCACCTACCCCTGGACCTCTCTCACTGAATGGGACTCAACCTCTTAGCAATAATTGGTTTCTAGATGGTATTGATTTACTAAATTTCTAAGTAGCTAGCTGACGGTAATAAGGGCTCCCACGGGTACCGGGTCACACTGACTGAGCACCAATAACGCTTGTCCGCCATTTTGGATCTAACATGCATGGTTCAACCACTGCCAGGCGAGTGGTCTTCATGCAGCATCCCCCCACCGTGCTGATGCATGCCAAAGATGGCCTATACGCTGAGTCGTACGCTACTTTACTCCATGCCAGGCTGATGGAAAGACTTAGCGTCATTGAACTGGGCACCAAACAGCTCTGCGGACTATACACAAAGACATTCATTAAAGGGGTAGACATAGCATGCGCATGCTTATACCGAAAGTTCTCTGCCACAGAGCTGGGACACTGTGGAATGGTTCTGGGCGACCCCCCAGTAGACCTTTTGCGGCTGAGCATCATGCCGCGGGTGATAACCCCGCCCCTGTGACCACCTCAACGAACACCAGCAGAGACAGACAGAGGACTGCGCCAGAGACGAAATGCTGAAAGTGTCATCTCAGGATATGGAACTTCCGCAATGCTGTAGAACTTCGCAGTTCTAGACCAATAGTTTGCATGCCACCTGGATAGGGAGAAAAGAAGGTGACAACAGGTGCCTTCGCCGGATAAAAGAAATTGACAGAAAAGACCCACAACGTAAAGACTAAAAATGAAAAGACACGTATCCTTTAAAATGCTAGGTTTCACTCTGTGTTTCAAGATTCAATTATGCTCGTCCCAAGAAAGTGAAGTGCTCAGTGTTAATTCTCATTAATGTGTCTTCTCATCGAGGGAATAGCAAAGTTCGATTGGCTAGGATGTGTCAAAGTGCCAAAGACCCGCCCAGCAGCTACAGTGTTGCAGCCGCGCCACCAGGTCTGAGCAAACGTTCTTAATTTCTGAACAATATTTATTCCAGCTAACCAGATCAATGTTCCCCTTTAATTCTGTTTGGAGTTCCAATCCAATCTATTGGATTTAAATTAATTATATATATATATATATATATATATATATATATATATATATATATATATATATATATATATATATATATATATATATATGTATATATATATATATATATATATATATATATATATATATATATATATGCTGTGTAGTTATGGTTAAATTGCTAATCCCATAGGAAGAGCACTTTTTGAGTGGCTTATAACTTTGCTCCCCCTGGACGAATCCTCACCAAACGTTGCAAAAAGAGTATATGGCCCACTCTGGATTTTTTTGCAAAGCTTGGTGACGATTGGTCCAGGGGGGGAAAAGTTATAGGGGGGGTCCCAAAATTTATTTTTTCCCATAGACTGAATGGGGAAAAAAAGTTGCTCACCAAATTTGTGGCAGGAGCAGTGGCTTGGTCCCGAAAGCGTGCTTTTGTAAATTTGGTGAAAATCCATCCAGTAGTTTTTTAAGAAATGACCAAAATGTAGGTCACAAAAAATTAGTGATATCTATGTCCACTCAGCGGACACACTTCCCTGTTCGCTCCGCGGACAGGACACAGATTGGTTAATCGGCTTGCGCCATGACCGCGGACATGCGACGTGTCCACTGATTGGATGGTGAAGAGCGTGAAGAGCGTCAGATTTTTAGAAACACCCGCCATCTTGGATTCTGGGACATCTGCCGGTGTCCGCGAACATCGCGGTAAAAACATTAAAAAACATAATATTGCACTTGTCAAATTTATCAAATACTCTCTGGGGAGGTGAGGGGTAATGAGGATGGGATCAGAACATCAAAGATGGCATCACAAATGTCATTGATGACATCACATGTGCAATTACCTTTCATGAATAGTCTGTACAAGGGATTCTTATTGTAATGTTAATTAAAAAAAGTGTCAAGGATCATTGGAATAAATATCATGAGCTATGTAGTGCATTAAGTAATGCAATAATCCAAATAGAATTGTATTATGAAGTTTTTTCCAATATACTAAGGTACACATGCAGCATAGAGTGCAGCAGACATGATGGAGATGCAATATTAATAATCTTGCCATGTTAAATACTAAAATGATAAATGCTTTCTTATTAGAGTCTTGCATACTGAAGCATTTAATAAGTAACTAATCAAACCCACCTCCTACATTATTGCATTACTGCACACAAAACACAAACAGACAACAACACATACAAATAGAGCATATACAGGTAAATGCACATGTGATGTCATCAATGACATTTGTGATGTCATCTTTGATGTCCTGGGTGTTAGTCTTAGCAGTGCACGGTGGTGGCGCGAGTTATGGTTGCTTAGCTTACCATAACTGGCGAATTTCAGTGGCTTTTCGGTTTTACTTGGAACCATAACGTCCCTTTAACAAAGTTTTTTCACAGAATTTCATAGGTTTTTAGTAGCGCAACTTAACCATAACGTCCCTTTAACAATGTTTTTTCATTGAATTTCATAGGTTTTTATAAGTGCAACTTAACCATAACGTATCCTTAACAAAGTTTTTTCATTGAATATATATATATATATATATCATATATACACACACACACACACACACACACTAGTGGACTTAAATGATAGCCCTTTATTATTTTACTAGTCAAATCCTCTTCAGCAGTGGAACTTTGCAGCCCGTTTAGTGAAAAGATTGGTTTTCTATTCTTTCTCTCGAGAAATTCAAAAAACATATTCCATGTAAGAAAACTTAGAAACTTGGAAGTGTCTGTCTAGGATATAGAATAGGTTTTATGTAAACTGTATGTTTTTTTCCTCAAAATCCTAGGTGTCATTTCAGCCAGTATGTCCATTTAAGTGTTTTAAGTTCTGTTTCATGATTATTGACAAATCTTTGGGGATCAAGTCGCAAGTTCTCCAGGAGCCCCACTTTGGCAGCGGACAGGCTGAGAGAATCTCCTCCACAAAGCGCTACAAAGAGACACTTGTTCCCAAACATCTGTTGAGGTGGGTGCTAGGCAGAGTAAACTCTTGCACAACTGGTGGGATCGCAGGCGGAAAGCTTGTTAAGGGTCTCCCAAGGCATACACTTTAAAGAGATGCTGCAAGATGGCGCTTTTCCTCCAGATGGTGGCCAAAAACAACTCTGTGTCTTAGTAGCGCTCATTGTGAAGGTGGTCATGTGTCAAGAGGATGGCCTGGACTGCCCTCCAGCCAGCAGGCAGCAGGCACAGCGGTCGGTCCTGTGGGATCTTTTCTCATGCTGTCATCCCACAACTATCTTTATGCGTGATGTCCCTGGCCCGCCTTGTATGCTCCCGCTGCCCCATGGACGGGTTCCTGCGCAACTCTCCCTTGTTGTATCTGCCCCCCAAACCCCTCCTCTTGTCACTATCTGGAGCCCAGGGCCCCGTTCCCCCTGCTCTATTAACCCACCTCTGGCAAATTCCACTCATCAGGTACACTGAAGGGATGTGCGGAAAGCTTACAGATGCCATTTTGCAAACGGATAGAGAATACCCCTGGGACAGTGAACTATGCCACTTGACATTTCTACTCATCTGAGTTGCAGAACAAGGATGACACTGTGGGGGGCGGGGGGATGCTGTGATTCCTATTAGCAACTGCTGTTGAAATCTTCAGCCCATGCTTACTCACTCCATGGCTGGCAACTCCCTGGAAGTCTCCCCGATTTGAGCTGTCTCTATATCTATATCCCCACTGTAGCAAAATGGTGTCTCCACCCAAGCCATCCAAAGAGAAGGGGGAAGCTATCCCCATACCTACAAGTGTTATTTTTAACATAAGGTCAAAGCAGCAAATTGATGTGTAATGAAGAACATCTTGTCTTAGATAGACACCACCACCACCACCAGGGGATTTGACTTGTGTTGTTACACTCTCGGAACCACAGATAAGTGTACATTAACGGTCTGTAGCTCCAAACTGGACTTGTGCCCCGCTCCCACAAAACACTATCGACACAGCAGAATGCCCCCAATGCCATATCGGGAAAATTAACAATATATGGGAACACAGCTGGGGTTTAACTCTGCCCTGCACAGTCCTTTTGGAGGACGTCTTCCAGCTCCCCCTCTCTAGAGGTGTCTCTTGGGAGGAACTGCAGGTTGTTGGGGGGCTGTAGCCACGGGTCTTTTGGTTCTAGCCCAGGATAGAAGCTCAGGGGCTACAACCAAAAGGCTAGCTAGCCCCGAGTCCAGACAGTGCCGACATTAGCGTAGCCCCGGATCTTTTCCAGACCTAGCAACACCCCGGCCCCTCTCTGCCGGATTTCAGGACTCTGTTGGAAGCCTGGATTCCAGGCATCCCAGTTGCATCCCGGTGCTTCCTGGGGAGAGTTCCATGCTCGTTTCCTTTGGATACCAGCTCTCGTTGCTGCACTTGCTTCCAGGCTTCCATCCCTGCTTGTGCAAGTTTCCGTGGCTGCTGTTGTAACTCTGCTGCTCCCTCTTTGGGAGCTTGTTCTCTCGCTTCTGCCACATTGGCTCTGGAGCAGGTCCAGATGGCCTTCCGCAGAGCAGGTTTTACTCATTAGGATCCTGATTCGGTTTCCAGGCAAATTAGTGGGGGGTTTGTATCTTTCTTAATTAAAAAATGGCACTGGCATTGAGGGCTGAGGATAAAGAGCGAGAGAGAGAGAGACAGAGAGAGAGACAAAGAGAGAGAAAAAGAGAGAAAAAGAGAGAGAGAGAGAGAGAGAGAGAGAGACAGAGAGAGAGAGAGAGAGAGAGAGATGCAACACACACGCGACCAGATGTGACTGCCACACCCAAGTACACACGAGTGCACGGTGGCATGCTACACTGAGCAAGCACATGTGAGAAATACAAATAGATATGGATGCTTGCCATATGCACACCAAAGCGAAAAAGTGCTGTGCACTTGTATGCACATATGGGCGCCCACAGCCAGCACATGTGAACACTGTATAGAAGGAACACATACACACATACGATCTTATATGTGCACACACTGACACAACCACAGAAAAGTACATTGCGAGATGTTGGTGAACACTCATGCATGTAGTGCCACTCCACCCACCAAATGCAACTCGAGGCCCATGCATGAGAAACGCTGACTCTCAAAAGGATAAGACCACTTTACAGTTCCCGGCACAAGTGTTTGGAACATGCTTGCACTGTCCCATAACATACAAGCCGGTGAAAGTCACCTTTTCTTCTGAAAGAAATTGAAAACTCACCTATTTCAGCGGCCCTCTATATGTTCTGTAACATGACTCACATTATTGCCCCCCCTACCGAATGTGCTGACTCGGGGTGATGGGAGTTCTAGTCCAAAACATCTGGAGAGTCAAAGGTTGCAGACCTCTGCTTTTGCTAATTCAGTTTGTTGTCATGCAATATGTGTTCTCATTCACCTACCCACACATCTCCCATGTGCGTAAAAACACAAATACCCACACAGACGTGCTGATGCACAAATGCACCTGGGGAAATGTCTCTGGAAGTGTCAGGGAGAGGGTGTTTGGCCGGCTACTGGTGTGGGTTAGTTACTCAGGCGAGATGGGTGGAGACCAGCTGTGACAAATCAACTTCCAGGGTACCAGTGGTCCAGCGAGGAATATTGGTTATTAAACCATCAATCAACCCCACACCTCTAGTACACTAGGAGGGATCCAAACAGATTGGAACACAATTATAAACCTCCTTGTCCAATTTTGGTAACGTGGACGGAACGGCAGGCTTATCTTCACAAGGTCGTGGGTCGTTGGTTAGTTGTAACACAGCTAAAATACAATTACAACACACACTGTAAAGAAACACAGAGGACAGACAGTTTCACAAAGGACAGACATGCACTCTGGATACTGACAGAAGAGTAGTTGGTAAAGTAATCAATCTTACTGTTCAAGGTTATTTGGTTTCAACACCAAACGGACAAATGGTTTTAACTGTCTCTAGGGGCCTTCAGAGAAGGAGCAGGGGGCAGAACCACAATGTACCTGGTGCTGAAGAAGTTCTTGGTGCGCGACAGCATCGAGGCAGTTCCAGGGTGCTTTGCAGCCCTTGAGACAGAGTTAGTGGCGGGAGACAGCTGCGTGTACCAGGCGGCAGGCAGTTCAGCAAGCGAGGCTGGACGGACGTCTGCTGGCTGTCCGGTGCGGCGGCTCGGGGCCAAGAATCGTTGTGTCTGTGCTGGTTGGCGGATCTGGAATGCTGGTCGAGGCGTCTCGGATGGCTCTGGTGACTGAGACGTGACAACAGACAGTGGTGCAGCTGGATGCAGTTCGAGGACTTGACTGTCTCGAAATTGTCCTTAAAAAGATGGCCACTGGATGATGCTTGGGTGGCACTCCTCTTGGCCTATTCGCAGGGCTTGTGTCCTTTCTAGCAGATGCCCCAAAGCTCAGGGGGGTGTTAGCAGGCAACCGCCTTGCCCTTTGTCCAGAGACTCTCCAACACTTCCCACCTAGGAAGCTTGATGTCAGAACCTAGCAGGGCACGGTGTGTGCTGGCTGGGTACTGGTCCTGGAGCTGCCGGACCGGTCCTCTGAGTCCGGTATCTCCCTCTGTTCCCTGGGAGATGTTTAGGGGAGGGATCTTGCTTCCCTCTTGGAACTCCTGGCCTTCCTTCACTGGCAGAAGATGTAAGTTAGACTGTACCTTCAGCTCAGGTCCAAATGACTCGTTCTTATTACTCGTTGCAAAGTCTTCAGAAGATCTCCTCAGTTAGGGGCTCAGCCCTCTTTTAAAGCCAAATGTGCCCAGCGATTGGTGTAGGCTAAGCCCACCATAATGAACAAAGCGTGGGTCCCCACCAACAATCTTCAGTGATGCTTCAGGTCAAAACCAGAGTGCTTTGCAACAGGAAAGGTAAGGGGTGACAACATGTACTAATGATCATAACATGGGCCTACTTTGAAGTAAGGGGGTTCAGGCAGACTTTCGTCTCCTGCAATTCACATACTTCCCTGTTCTGAAAGCAGTGGTTCCAAACAGGACATTCACTGCCCTTTCATACCAAGGAGGGGTGTTAGTACCAAGTTGACACAGGCATTACAAAGAGGTGTCTGGTGTCCATTGTCACTTCCTGCACCCAGGACTTCCCTGTGGCCCGCTAATTAACATTCTCGCTGTATTCGCAGCCACCAGCAAAATTTCACAATGGAAATGCAAATCCATGGGTCCTTAAAATTCTAATCAGGCTGCCCACGGCCAAAGTCTTTTGATGTACCCATGGCTGTCAGGTGTCAGCTACACATGACAGGGGAGGGTGGTGCTGGCAAGCTGTGTCCTCGCAGAGTACTTGACTATTTTTCTGCTGTGCGGTGAGTGTCGATAATGTGCGTGGGAATGGCCCCATCATTCATTATTTTTTAAAACAAGCAAAAAAGCCCCGCGAGCGCACTTTTCCTGTGTGGGTGGTTGAATTCTTCACACCAGCCCATCAGTGTTACCCCAGTCCTACCAAAACTGAATTTCACCATCATGCTGTTCCGGCTCAACATAATGTCATTGGTCAGTCCCGGGTGGTAATTGGTGTCCATCTTGCAGAATCCTCAAGACCAATTTTGGGTTTTGTGTGATTAAAATTTGCTCAATATTTGCAAAAAAAATTAGGTCCAGACTATGAGATCTTTAACCTTAAGGAAACTCAAATCCTCACACAAAAAAGGTTAAAACACTGGGTGTAGTGTTGAATCAGCACCTCAATATGAAAGAGCATACTAGCTCCATTGTATCATCGTCTGCATATTACATAAAACTCCTGGCACATCTCCGCCGGTTCATTAGCCAACAGAACGCGGAGACCATTGCCATAGCAATAGTAGGAAATAGAATATTGCAGCAGCTTACTGATTGGTATCAACAAAGGAGATTGCAAAAGACTACAGGTGGTGCAGAACAGCGCAGTGAGAACAGTAGCCGGCACTGCGCGCAGAGACCATATCACAGAAGCTCGCGTAACCTTTATTGGCTCCCTTTGTAGTCCAGACTTGTATATCGCCTTGCCCTCATTGTATGTAAATGTCGGAAGGGCAGGATGCCGGAGTATCTTCAGGCCCTGATTAGTGATAAGGTGCAACTCAGGTGCCTAAGATCCAATAATACCAATTTGCTACATACCCCGACAATTCAACACTGTCACGGCTAGCAAAACAGCCTTTATGCATGCTGCTCCTAGAATCTGGAATGGACTTCCACCCGAGTTTAGGAAATTCAAATCTATTGATGTTTTTAAATGTAAACTCAAGACTTGTCTTTTTAAATAATTTATTTTATGCTGGATTTTAATTGGCACCTGTAACTTTTAATCCCCTTCTTCACTCCCCGTTTTTGTTTCATGTTTGTATGTCATATTGGCGCCCTTAAGCCTCCGGGTCCATGTTTAGCGCGGTATAAATTATTAAAGTAAAGAAAAGTAAAGATTATCCTTTGCAGTATCTTGCCCTTCGCTGGGCCTCCGAGCGACATTACCAAACAAGCGTAACACCATGTGTGTATTATAGCATCCGGTGTCTCCGAGAAACGAGACACTTTCTAGCACGTAGAAATGCAAAGACTTTCCATTCTCCCCCAGACCAACAGTGGAACTAAAGGGTTGATGGACCTTTCAGGGAAGCTCCAAAATGCTCAACCGTCCTGGCCTCAGGAGGACGGCTATCACTGAGGATGAGCCACTGGCACATAGATAACTCATCAGAAGTGGTAAAAGACATAAAAGTGCAAGCCACAGTTGATATTCCACCTGGAGTGTCTTGGCATTTACCTTCAACATCCACTTTCCACTGTGGGAGATGCCCACGGTGATCTGCCCAAGTAAAGGGAACCAGGCATCATTTCGATTCTGTGTGGCTTGGCATTGGCATTTCATAGTTCTAAAAACAAGATTTATAGATACATGTCCTATGCTAGCCCCGAAGCAAAACCGCAGTGAGGATTCTGCAACCTGCTGCTATCCAGATGTTTTGGAATCTGACTCCTTTGATCCCTCACCATTGACTATGCTGGCTGGGGCTCATGGGAGTTGTAGACCAAATCATTTGGCAAGCCAAGGGTTGCAGAACCTTTAGGGATTCAAACACCTGTAGGCAATACCTTTTTTATTGTGAGGTGTCAAGATATACATTGTTTCTTTAAAAGTGGTGAAGACAGGAGGACATTCCTGTATGTAATTAACAAGCATTTGTACGAATCAGGAGGACACATTTGTCCTTGCCTGTATGTAATTAACAAGCATTTGTACGAATCAGGAGGACACATTTGTCCTTGCCTGTATGTAATTAAAAAGCATTTGTACGAATCAGGAGGACACATTTGTCCTTGCCTGTATATAATTAACAAGCATTTGTACGAATCAGGAGGACACATTTGTCCTTGCCTGTATGTAATTAAAAAGCATTTGTACGAATCAGGAGGACACATTTGTCCTTTCCTGTATGTAATTAACAAGCATTTGTACGGATCAGGAGTAATTAACAAGCATTTGTACGAATCAGGAGGACACATTTGTCCTTGCCTGTATGTAATTAAAAAGCATTTGTACGAATCAGGGGGACAAATTTGTCCTTTCCTGTATGTAATTAACAAGCATTTGTACGAATCAGGAGGACACATTTGTCCTTGCCTGTATGTAATTAAAAAGCATTTGTACGAATCAGGAGGACACATTTGTCCTTACCTGTATGTAATTAAAAAGCATTTGTACGAATCAGGAGGACACATTTGTCCTTGCCTGTATGTAATTAACAAGCATTTGTACGAATCAGGAGGACACATTTGTCCTTGCCTGTATGTAATTAAAAAGCATTTGTGCGAATCAGGAGGACAAATTTGTCCTTTCCTGTATGTAATTAACACGCATTTGTACGAATCAGGAGTAATTAACAAGCATTTGTACGAATCAGGAGGACACATTTGTCCTTGCCTGTATGTAATTAAAAAGCATTTGTACGAATGGAGGGAGAAATTAATTAACATGTTCTTTTCCACTTTTACAGTTTACATTTTCTAGGTCTTGTTTGAGTACTCTTGGGATAAAATGACCTCAAATGTAACGTATGCGATGTATGTTATGCAATGTTGTTTGTTTTTTATACTGCACACATCACCGCCATTGTGGTCTTAACTCCCCGAGTGTTGCCTGAGGTATAGCATCAAATCATTTGATTAGCTTTCAGTATAACTATTCGCTGCTCAATATTAAGGGACATCGGCCCACTCCTCTCTCTGGGTCGATGAGGGAAGTGGGGTACAATTAGAACTCAGCAAGTAAACTTTGCAAGAACTTCTCAACGATGATCAGAGGCCCCCAACAGCCCAGGTGTGTTCCTCAAAACCTGCAACCAGACAAAGAGGT
Source organism: Ambystoma mexicanum (assembly GCF_040938575.1). Classification (NCBI taxonomy): domain Eukaryota; kingdom Metazoa; phylum Chordata; class Amphibia; order Caudata; family Ambystomatidae; genus Ambystoma; species Ambystoma mexicanum. Next base: position 1,202,446,128 of record NC_090934.1, on the reverse strand, counting down.
TTTAAGGAGACAACAATAAGACATAGACTGAATATTGAAATTCAAGACCTTATTAATAAATATTTTGTCACCATACAGAGGACGACTTCTTAATAAATCATAGTCAATTTTTGGAAAGCAGTGTTTGCGTGTTGAGATCCATAACTCTGTTTCCAATGAGTGCTACGTGATAATATGAGTGCCTTTAAGTGTTCTCTGTTATAAATAGCTGGGGGTGAGAGCAAATTAAAGGTTCACCAACAGGTGGAATTTATTTATTAGTGAGTCAGAAGCACTTAATATGGAAATGTAGTACTTGGAGAATCATAGCGAGCTTGACAGGCTGTACAAGATGGTAACGGCCAGCCGGGGAAGTTAAAAGGCCAGATCACAGTGGGGTCTTTAACGTGGACGATGAGCGATTACTTGTCATTTCTTCCATTAGCACCCAAGCAAAATGTCCGATGTGCTATGGGCTTAATGTGCAACCCATGAAAGTGTACGTCTTTTTTTTTCACCAAAAAGAATACAACAAAAACAGGCCCCATGGAAATGGTGGACGGACGTTCTGGGGATGGGGAACCGTCTTCCATTACCATGGCTGCCTTCAAAAGTAGATCCAGAGAACAATAATTCAGGATAGAAGGAGCAAGAAAGGTTAAGCAGGGCCTTGTTGGGATGAGGCCAGATGCAGTGAAGAGCCAGGCGTAATAGCCAAAGGGAGGCAGCGGAGCAAGAGGACAGCAGCCAATCAAGATGCTCAGAACCTGTGCATTTACCAGAAGGTAATGCCCACGATCCGTGCTACCTGGCTGGCCATTACCCTATACCCAGTTGAACATTTGGTGGAAAAGATTTTACAGCATAAATTAGTGAACAAATATACTCTAGGTCTGGGGTCTGCAACCTGCGTCTCTCCGGATGTTTTGGACTACGACTGCTATGATCCTTCACCATTGACTATACTGACTAAGGCTGATGGCAGTTGTAGCCCAACACATCTGGAGAGCTAAACGTTGGGGACTCCTGCTCCAAGGAGGTGAACAACTACCATAATAACACCAATAAAGCAATTACTGCTATTATGAAGGAGGGCATATTTTTGGGGGAAATCTTTTTATTAGTTTTATAATAAAGGAAATCTTAGTTCTATCAAGAGGTGTTAGCGGTCACCAGTAGAAAATGGATCAAAGACGGGATGTTGTGGATGCAGCATACGGGGTTCTGTGTCATGACTCAGGGAATAGTTCAAAAAGGGAGACCACAATGTATTCAACAAAGGAAGGGGTCCTCAAACTGCAAGTGTGATTTCTTTTTCGGTGAAAGCAATGTTCCAAATTTCTGGTCCGTCAGAAATCCAGTGGCAGAGTACCTGTGTCAATTTGCCAGCTAACAAGTAATGGGTATTCAAGTTCCTTCCACCAGAACCAAAGGGGTAGGCCTCAACACCATCTCTAAATCCAAGCAAAAGGATTTCAAGTTCCATCGGGAGCATCACCTGAACTGTATTGTTTGACCCCAAAATGATTTAAGCTTGGGGCATACCTCGAGAGCGTGGAAAAAGTCACCCAGTTCATCATATTCCCACCACTAAGCTTGAGTAAATATATAGCCTAACCTATCAGAGGCCAGACACCACTGATGACAATGTCTATTGGCATTTTCTCTAAGTGTTAGGCATGTGGCAGCGGAAGCCATGCTCCTCCAAATAACCCTCCCAGGAGTCCTTTGGCCTTAATATTAATTATCCCCCCTTTTGGAATGTTGGAATCCTGTAAGCCAATCTGGATCCAGGGCTTCAGGGTAATATGAGGGGTTGTATCCATGGATTATGAAGGCTCACAGGATTCCATGTCCACCCAGCGCTCGGACACAGTCGCCTCCGCCTCCCTGCTCTCCGTTAGCTATGTCTCCCTTTGACGCTTCTCCCATGATATGGTCTGCTCGCCTCCTCCTCATAATTGCACTGCACCATAGGACATCCTTCCTCTCCTTCCACCACGCCGTCCGCCCCTCGCCAGTGACACTGAAAACAGACTCATGCAAGCTGGCCGACGAGTGCTCGTTGCTCGACAGCCCCACACACTGTATTGAGGCTTCCCTTCCCCCAATGCAGAATGCAAGTTACATTCAGCCCCATGAGCAGGTGCCAAAAGCCATATGGTCACTCACCTCATTGCCCACAGCTGCGTGCAATAATGCTTAACGATTGAAATGGATCACCACATGACAAGGATAAGACACCAGGCACAAATCCACCGATAATTCGGCATAAAAGTTAACTAGAAACAGTGGCCAATTTTTTGTGGGGGGCGGAAACCATTTGGTGCAGAGGTACAAATATCTGGCAATCTGGAGAGAAGCAGTAAAGGCCATCGGAAGAGCATCTGCACAAGATGAGGAGAAAAATCCAGGATCTGTGAAACTTGGAGGAAAACAGTGATTGGTTTGATTTGATAAATACATATAGTGCAAGGGCATAACCCGAATTGCACCTAGATGCTAAAAGAAGACTAAACAAAGAACTCTGGGAAAGAAGAATCCAGGGAGATATTGTTTATCTTAAGTGAAAAGAAGCATTTGTAGTGTTTTTCCGAAGGCTAAAAGATCAGTTAAAGCCCTATGGCCTGATTCACAGAAGTGTTTTATAATGGCAAAATCCCATAGGAAAACGCTCTTTGAATAAGGCCTTAAATGTCTAGTGGGTGAGAAATTTACAGACGAGGAACCTGAAAGGAAATACTACCACCACGGGTGGAACAATTGGCAAGAGGAACCATCACCAGGTGATGGATTATAAGACGAGCGTAGTTCCTTAGTGGGCAGATAAGGAACAATCCTGCTCTTAAGAGCCAGGAGCCAATCCATGTTTTTAACTTTAGCCAAGAAAGAGGTTTCTGCTCCAAAAAACATAGGCGGTGCAGCAAGGTATTCTGTCCGGAATGAAGATGGCCTGGTACCAGTGGAATAAGCTACTACTTCAGCGGTATTGAACGTGAATCCGCTGAAATTCATCCAGCCACCGCTGATCATTTGCATGCATCTCCTGAGATGAGGAAACTCTCACTTGGTCCAGTCACAGGCATCTACGCCTGGGTTTCATCAGCATCCCTAGGTATGTTAGTGAAACAAGGCTGTGTAGGAGCGAATTTGTGAGCCTCGCAGGGAATGTGTAAAGGCAAAAGCGGATGAAGCAGAAATGTTGACCCCACAGTGTTTTTGAGTTTTCATAACAGAAAGTGGATGTTGAAGGGAAACAGATGAACTATTAAACAGAGGTGGATGCTAGCCAATTTGCAAGTGGAAGGTTCATGCTAGCTTTTGCAAGATGTAGCCTAGATGAGGTCAGATGGCAAATGCCTTACGATATAAGGATGGTAGTTGCGCAGCTAAGAGTCGTGTTCAGGTTAGTCAGCTTACATATCTTTATCACGAATCATTTTATAACAAATGCACAAATATGTTTTATTATTATTTTTTGTAATGTTGAGGGGGCCCTAAACCCCCATTTCCCACCCCTAAAAACCCACTGCAACCGTTTCCCCACAAGATTTAATCCTTTACCCCACCCCCACATCCATTTTCGTTATGTTTTTCGTTATATAATTTTCATTATAAAGACTGCATACCACAAAGTCACGCTGCAACAAAATGAGGGGGAAACCTATGGCTGGCAACTACAAGCAAGTCAATCGCATGGCGTTGGACTGGGCCATACACTTGTCTCTGGCACCAATGAAAAAGTGACCCACAGTTGCAATGGTAATTCATTCCTTTTGTGACACTGGGCCTCATTACGACCCGGGCGGTAAGTGAACAATGATGCCGGTAAAGGATTACCGGCATCGCTTACTGCTCCGGCCAATTAGGACACGATAACCCGCTATTAGCGGCACCGTAATTAACTGCGCCGTTAATAGCGCCAGAAGCGCGGGCACGCGACCATCCATGCCGCCAATACCGGCAATGGCGCAAACAGGGGAACATCACAAGTCAGGCGGACATCAAATAACACCCTACTGAAGCCCGAAAAGTACCTTACCGGCATGGAGCTAATTCCGGCATCGCGAACCACCTGTAAACGGCCATGTGCAGTGTTCCCAAATGCCACAGGTGCACACAATCAGCACAGGTGGAGGGAATACAGACTGGGCCAGCACAAAAGGAGCACACCCCACCCCTTCCCACACCCAGTCACACTCCTCCACAATGATTCCAATACTACTAGCAATGCTGGGGCTGGAGGACATGATTGCAGTGGAACTGCTGCAACAACAACAACAACAACTGGCAGCACAGAGGAGACGCAGGAGGAGAAGGAGGGCGAGGCAGGGCCAGCATGCCCGACCAGTGCAGCCAGTCGCACCACGTAGGCAGCCCCCAATCCCTCGCATCATAGCCAGTCCATTCAACCTAACCCCTGAGCAGATCCACATCCTGTACCGTCTGGACCGGGACACCATCACCACCATTGTGGATATGATACATGACGACATTGTCAGCCTGATTGAATCACGCACCGCCATCCCACCCCTACTGAAGGTAGTGTCTGTGCTCCACTTCCTGGCCACAGGCACCTACCAGCACACAGTGGGGCACATGCATGGCATATCACAACCATTATTCTCACGTACGCTGAACCAAGTGCTTGATGCCCTCCTGAAGCACACAGGCGACCACATTTCCTTACCACGGTCTGCCCAGGAGATCTCAAACACCAAAGTTGGTTTCCATTCACTGGCCGGAATCCCTGGTTGCACACATGTGGAATTGGTGGTCCCACATGCCATGGCGGTAGCGTACCTCAACCGTAAACTATACCACTCAATCAACGTGCAAATGGTATGTGACTCAAACAAGATCATCACACATTGCTGTGCCCGATACCCCGGATCAACCCATGATTCAATGGTCCTGCAGAACTCCACGATACCACGCTACATGGAGCGACATGCACGGCAGAGATCCTGGCTTCTCGGTGAGTCGCATTTTAGGCCCATGGAAATGTGATGTGGGTAGGTGATTGGGGTAGAGATGCATACTCCACCTGGCTGAGATTGGGGGGTAGAGATGCATACTCCACCTGGCTGAGATGGGGGGAGAGATGCATACTTCACCTGGCTGAGATGTGGGGGGTAGAGATGCATACTCCACCTGGCTGATATGTGGGGGGGGTAGAGATGCATACTCCACCTGGCTGAGATGTGGAGGGGGAGAGATGCATACTTCACCTGGCTGAGATGGGGGAGGGGGAGAGATGCATACTTCACCTGGCTGAGATGGGGGGAGATGCATACTCCACCTGGCTGATATGTGGGGGGGTAGAGATGCATACTCCACCTGGCTGAGATTGGGGGGGTAGAGATGCATACTCCACCTGGCTGAGATGGGGGGGAGAGATGCATACTTCACCTGGCTGAGATGTGGGGGGTAGAGATGCATACTCCACCTGGCTGAGATGTGGAGGGGGAGAGATGCATACTCCACCTGGCTGAGATGTGGAGGGGGAGAGATGCATACTTCACCTGGCTGCGAGTGCCTGAGAGAATGGACCATGCTCATACCATAAAGCAGCCCAGACTGGACCTGACACCTGACCACATAATGCAAGATGAAAGCTGCCCTAACATGTAAATGATACAGTGTGACAACCATTACATAGCCATCTACATGTGCACTATACTTAATCAGACCGTATCCCCCTCAACACAATGCAGCTACAAGAAATGACTATGGCCAATACACAGCACCAAATACCATCAACTGAATGGACAGTCCCCCATTACTGCGTACAAAGGAGTCACATGAGGGCCAAATACATTAATACACCTCTACACTGACACAGAGGTCTAACAAAAGTGCATTCCACCATTTGTTGTGCATAGTGACATCACCATGAGGCTGACATCAACAGTGCCAGGATGAAAGCATACAAATTACTGGACATCAGCCAGATCATGGAAACAACCGGTGTGGACTATCACAGTGCATGAGCACTCACAAGGAACTTGACCCCCTGCGCCCACTAGTCGATGGCACGCACACCAGTCCATAAGAGGAATACACACATAGCAGTCACATCGTGTGTCTCCATTCATGCATGGGAATGTGGTTGCAATCAGGAAATCAATGTATGCTATGGTGTCACTGATCGAGGTCCCATATGATGTGATCACTTACACATATACATTGTTGCCCACATGCAGGTGATGCAGGCTATCCCTTGAAGAGGTGGCTCCTTACCCCAGTCCGGAACCCACAGAACAGGCACGAGGAGGACTACAATTGTGCACATACACGTACCCGTGTGGTGATTGAGCAGACATTTGGCCTCTTGAAGGCACGGTTTCGCTGCCTCAGCGGGTCTGGTGGGGCACTCATGTACCGCCATGAGAAGGTGGCCAAGATCGTCATGGCATGTGTCATGCTACACAATATGTGCATCAGACGGAATGTGCCCCTGCCCCCTGACGCTGAACTGCAACCACCTGACGATGAGGATGAGGTGGGTGGGGATGGGGCAGCACCTCAGGGAGGCAGCAATGCACAGGAGGGCCGTGACATGCGTCAGACTCTGATCAACCAATGTTTATAGCACACATGGACGGGGAGTGTGACATGGATGTGGTACTCGGGGTACTGGGTGTGTCAGGGACATGGACACTGTAGACTGTTCACCAATAAAGCACACGTACGCAATAAGCAATGTCCACACATGTGAATCATGAGTTACCAAAATGTGTATTAAAGAATCATAACAAAGTGAACAAGCCCTCCACCCCACACACCCTCTCCCCCTCCCCCCTCAACTCCCCCACACACCCTCTCCCCCTGCCCACATACCCTCTCCCCCTCAACTCCCCCACACACCCTCTCCCACCTTCCCCCTCAACTCCCACAAACAACCTCTCGCCCCTCCCCCCTTGACTTCCCCACACATGGTGTGCAGTAGCGTGCACCAGTAGTCCACATGGCACCAGTATGCATGGCTGTGCCTACTGCCCTCCCCCTCTTCCAGCACCAGGGGCCCCCCTGTCCGATCTGCGCAGGTTCCTGCCAGACCTACTTACAGGGCTGGTCTGGCTGGAAAAAGAACCTGTGAAATGAACTTTGCACTGACTTTGCACTGCAAAAATAAACGTGTACAGCTCCATGAATCAGGGTTTGTGTCGGCAGTGCAAAGTCACTTAGAACCGTGCAAGAAATTCCATCAATCGGGCCCTAATTGTCCAAAAGGCATAGATGTCTACTGAAAAGCACCATCTGAGATAACCAAAGTAGGTAGGGCTTTGGAGCTTGGATATAGATTTATCCGATCATATGCGGCTGCCAATGATTACATTCGGTGGATGGAAGGCCTGCTCTTGAATACGCAAACCTTGCACCTGCCAGTCCTGCCTCTGTAAAGAAGTGTGCAGCACTTGAAACCTAATAGGGGACTTTTATATCCTGCATATGCACCAGGCAAAACACCAGGAGGAATTAGTACCCATTGATCATCCGGAAACATATCCCGGAAAACATCATCTGGGGGTGCAACAAAGTGGATGATCCCAGCAGCCCCTCGCCTTATAAGTGCTCGCGGGGGCCCGAGGCCAGATGCGGCTGGGCCCGGGGACACATTTTCCGCCGCTTAAGGAGGAGAGGTGAGGTGTTGGATACACCCATGGCGGCCCGCTATGCAGGCTGTCCCTCTAGCACCCCCTCCGGGGGATAGCTAGCCTCTGTTCATGAAATCCAAGCCAGTGTCAGCTGGCCATTCTAAATCCCGCTCCTTGATTTGCACTAGTCAGCAAGGTGTCCGCCATTTGGTAAAGCCAGTGGTGCTACCCAAAAAAAGTCACCAGCCCAGTTCATGACATTCTCACAATTAGAATTGCCAAAGTTACTTCCCACCACAGCAACTGTTGCGGGCTGCTTTGCGTTGCACGTTTTAGCCAGCTGGCCACTATTGTGGCAGATAGAACCCTCAGCACTGCATGGCAGCCATGCAGGGTTGTTAGCAACACATGTTCCACTACCCAACATGTAATGCAGACCATTTTCTCATCTGTTTGGACGATTTCTGTCCATTTTACCACCGCCTGCAGATGGAGGTGTCACAATGTGTCCGCACATTCTGTCGTCATTTGCAGGTTTTTTTTGGGGGGGCGGGATACCTCGTCTTGACTGTTACATGAGCCTGCCTCCTTTATGCTTTGGGCTGAGTGTTCAATAGTCTTAGCAATTGTGGCGGCTTCTTCTAAAGACTGGCCTTTGTGCATCCACATAGCTCCCAACCTTTTGTGTCACAAAGGCGGGTGAAAACATCCGATTTTATTTTTGCCGGGTGAGAGCCTATAGAAGCGCATGAGGGACTTGGCGGGTGATTCAGCTGCTTGCAAGGCGGGTGACACCCGCCAAAAGTGGGTGAATTGAGAGCTATGCATCCAGCGCGCTTCTTGTATTTTAGGACCGTGATAGTGCAATATTAGTTGTCCGTCCTGCCATTGCACCAGGTGCACACGTGCCGGAAACTTCAGTGAGGTGTAACACAATTGCCCATGGGCTCTCAAGAAGTCTGATGTAGAATGTTCCCAGTTCAGGGGCAATGCTTATCTGCTTTTTCACTGGGCCACGCCGACCCGTGTGGGCATTGGATTCTTCCTACTCAACATCAAACCTGAAGCCCTGCATCTGTTAGGGCTGGGGGGCACCCCAAAGAGAGTCTGACCTTCTATGCCGAGGGAATTCACAGAAACGCTGCACTGTCTGCTGAGCGGAACCTTCAGGACACCCACAGCCTGCAAGTACGCGCTGAGGGATGGTTTCCGCTGTTGCCATGGAACAGGTGCTGCACCCGGGCGGGCTCGGTGGGAAACCTGAGCCTGTGTATCTCTGCCCTGCTGGTACCAGAGCGCAGGCGTGGCAGTAGTGTAGGGGCATTTTTGTAAGATAGTCAGAGGGCAGAGACCGGGTGGTGCTGAAAGACAGCACTCTGTACGGCAGTCAGAAGGGCCGGGTGCAGCTGACAGGACACAGCATGACAGGGAGAACGACGAGGCTGACAGTAGAATGATGTATGACCGACAGGAGGACAGGATAAGGCTAACAGTGAGGCCAATGCATGGCAGCAATATTGGCAGACTGGGCCTGTCATGGCCCACTATGCCAGGCTGAAGGGTAGCCATGGCAAGGCAGGCAGAAGGGCGAGCACGGTGGTCAGAAAGGGGGCAGGACTCCATACTAAAGCAGATGGGTAGTGGAAGTCTGACAGGACACAATGGGCCTCATTACGACCCTGGCGGTAAGGGGTTTACGCCAGCGTTAGCTGCGCCGACCCCTTACCGCCAATTACGAGGTCCCCTAGCGCCATGGTGCTTTTAACACCTGCTTTTAGCAGGTGTTAAAATCCATGGCGCTAAGCGACCATGGAGTTAATTACGCCACCGTAATTTACGGTGGCGTAATTAACGCCTTCCCCACTCCCATTATGCCCTATGGGGCAAAAATGGGAATGGGGAAGGGTAAATGGGGATTGGGGACTTACCGCCCCGCCAAGGTCGGAATGGGGCGGTAAGTCCGCCAACCACCATGGCGTAAACGTAGTTTACGCCATGGTGGTAAAGTCACGGCCCAGGCGGTAACTTACCGCCTGGGTCGTAATGAGGCCCAATGTCAGAAGAGAAGGATGGGTCTTCCGGTGACCTTTATCACAGGCAAGAGAGCAGCGACAGACTGAAGGCACCATGCATGCCAGGCAGTGGGGCATGTATGACCTGAATGAACACTGTCTGACAAGCGGCAAAAGACCTGGCAGGGCCCATTGACGGGCAGACTGGCCGAAAGGCGTGGCAACAGGGGCTCACAGGACCATGCATTGCTGTCGATTAAGCGTCGGGGACCTGACATGACTCGAATGAGAGTGACACTGACTGCCAAGCAAGGGTGTGGCCCATTAGACTTGCAGCTTTAAGTGAAACCCATTTGAGATGTGCAATTACAAATGAAAGGAAATGGTTGTGCGTAATTTTTCAAGCCCTGAAGTCTGGCACTGAGGCGAACTTTCCAGCCAGACTCTTTTTGGCAGGAGCTGGGCCCGTGGCTGCCTGGTAGCTGTCTTCGTCATGGAAGTGGCGCAGAGCCGCACGTACTTCAGGCGTTCCGCTCTCTAGCGACTCCCACGCTGGCTTTTGACTCATCATAGAACGTTACTTTACACTAAGGCCTGCCTGCTGCCGCTCGCCACGGAGCAGCATGGACCATGAGGGTCCAGCACTTTGAGCACATGTAACCCAGGCCCCTGCTATTACACAGAAGAGCATTGTTAGGCAAGATCCCTCTTTACTGCACCTTTCCTTCTATTTCTATGGACCCCCAAACTTTATGCTTTGATTTTTTTTATCTGACCTGTTCCTTTTACAGTGCAGTGAAGCCTCAAGCTGGTATGGGGCATCTCCCAGATGTTTAACATGTTAGGAGCCCTAGTATTGGCTTCAGCCATTAAATTCAGATTTTCTCAACAGTCTCACTTTCAGACAGCGCTTTGTGTTTTACAAACTGGTGTTGGTGGATCTACCACAGTAAGATGCCCTCCCAAAGGACTTGCATATAACTCAATGGCCCTCATTACGACCCTGGCGGTAAGGGGTTTGCGCCAGCGTTAGCTGCGCTGACCCCTTACCGCCAACTACGAGTTCCCATAGCGCCATGGTCATTTTTCCGCCCGCTTTTTGCGGGCGGAGAAATCCATGGCGCTATGGGACCTTGGTGTTAATTACGCCACCGTAATTTACGGTGGCGTAATTAACTCCTTCCCCACTCCCATTATACCCTATGGGGCCGAAATGGGAATGGGGAAGGGTAAATGGGTCAATGGGGACTTACCGCCCCGCCGACCTCGGAATGGGGCGGTAAGTCCACCATCCGCCATGGCGTAAACGGACTTTACGCCATGGCCGGAAAGTCCGTCGATGGCGGAAAAAATCTGCCAGGGTCGTAATGAGGGCCAATGTATTCTAACATCTGCATTGCTTCTTTTACAGTAAAAGCATGAATACCTTGGAAAGTGAATAAGCAGTTTTAAATTAATATAATTGTATGAGCCCAGACATCTGGCGGCAGATTACACAATTATACAGCCACAAGCAATTGATGTCATTGCATTATCAGGTTGGTTATTTGTGACCTTCCTGTCAAGGGCTACTGTGTATTTACCTTCTGGGGCTGAAATTCACCCCCAAACAAGCCATATTGGGGTCAGCTTCAGCAACAGCTTTGTCACCCTCCAGGAAGAGAAGAACTGCCATCGGGGGGTAGGGAGGGGTTCAGTGACTCAACAGCCAGGCCCTGCGAGGCCTAAGGAGCTCACACCAGGATGGTCATTACTAGCGACCTTTTGATGAAGAGTTTGAGCAGCCCAGGGGAGAGCTACAGTGCACAGGGGGGGATTCCACCTTCTTGGAATTTGCAAGGACTCTGAAACCACCTCCCCCCCCCATTTCCTACAGACAAAGCACTCTGGGAGTTACATCCCCAAGCAGAAGAGTCGGGCAAACCAGCTGGATAAGACCCCTTATCGACGGCATGAAGGAAATACATCGAACCCTGGATCTTTGCCTATATAAGGGGGGCACTTCCTTTTTTGGATTCCTCTTTAAACTTCTGAAGAATAAAGATGCACCTGTAACCTGGCTAGGAGTAGAGCCTGATGGAAAGTGTCCTCCCCGAAGGGGAAGACCGAGGTCTCCAAAGAAGGAGCAAGCCCTTCTCCCCACCCATTCTAAGGGAACATTTGGAGTGACTGCTGTTTAGATCAAGGTCTGCCTGTCTGCTTGGACACTGCTACCTAGGACTCTGCCTAATGGAAGAGGGAACCCTGCAAGTGCTCTCTGGCAACCTTCCTGGCTGAAAAGGGCAGACTAAGGACTCATCATTTGGGACCCTGGACTGGCTCTCGCAGTAACCCAGGGAAAACGTAAAAGTTGCATGCTCTGGTTCCCACCTCTAAACGCTTGTGGGATATGCTTACCAGGACACTGCCTCACTACCCCAGGAATCTTCGAGCCCAGTGCTATTGCTGCTTGAGAGCTTCAGCACGTGTTGAACACAGGTGATCTGCTAACCAACCCAATGTCAAATGGCTGCCTTAGAAAGATCCCCGATTCCTGGATCCACACTGTCAAGCTCAAAGAAAAAGACTGAAATGTATTTTAAGTGGCTCTGCCCCCCTGGCCTGCCCTAAAAGGTCCTAATTATATTTAAGCCCCACTTATGTTTTTAATGACAAACGTCAGTGAACTTGGACATTGCTGCTGAAATGATTGACTGTCTGCCTCCTGTGATCAAACCCAGAATGCCCCTTTATGCCAAAGTATGGATTCTCTGTGTTTTCCGTTACAGGGGTGGCTTATTAGTATTTTTATTAGTTGTGTTTGTTTTTAGTTAAATCAAAGTTTTATATTTTAATGGACACTTGTTTGGATTTTTTTGCATGTTGGTACCACGGTACCATTGCTCTTTTGGATGCTTCTGTGCTAGCCCTGCTAAAGAGTATAGCCTACCCTCGGCGTACACTACCACAAGAGGTGAAGGAGGTATATCATTCATGTTGTGTCTTGCTTCACCTTCATGATTGGTATCAGTGCTGGTTTAGTAGTTGGCAGCAGAGTGGGGATCGGAAGGTGCTTTAGTGGTACTCCCACAGAGCAGTAGTCATTTTTTCCCGTATGTAACTCCACAGACCAGCATGTACAAAATGTATTTAACACTTCACAAAGCAGCATGCACCACTGCTCTGCAATATTTCATAGAGTAGCATGTTCCACAATTGTTCCGCAAACCTCAGAGCATTTCCCACAAGTTTCTGACATGCCACATAATTGCCACATATTTTCAATGCCCCGGAGAACTGCATGTCCCATAGGTCTCGACACTCCAAAGAGCAGCATGGTCCGCATCACTCCACATAGCTGCATGTGGCACAGCTCAACAGTACTCCACAGAGAAGCATGCACCACAGTTATGCGATCTTCCACAGAGTAACATTCTCCACAAGTGCGCAACATGCCAGAGGGTGGCATGTACAACAGGACTCAGAGGGTCCACAGAGCAGGATGTGCCAAACATCACACACTCTCCAAAACTGCACTTACCACAGGTCTACATCACCACAGAAAGCACCATATACCACAAGAGTCCTGCACTCAAAATGCATGTATGACAGGTCTTCAACACTCAGCAGGGCAGCATTTATTTATTTATTTAACATTTATAGAGCGCGCCAAACCCCTGGGTATCTGGGCGCTGCAAAACAGGTAATGTGGTACAGTCAATAATAAAAACATACGTTTGGCATATATTGTATAGAAACATATTTACAGACATAGGATAATGTACAGATGCATAGGATTGGTAAGAATAGTCATTAGTGATTTTTACATATGCAATCTTGTTCACATACGTAGTGTAATGAAGAAGTGGAGTGAAAGTATTTACAAGGCATATTGTATAGTTAGTATACTATAGGCATTCAGGCAACACAGGCTACACATTGGAGGTGAAGGACCAGGCCTTGAGTTTTCTATGTAATGAGGTGTGGGAGGGGTCGGCTCCGATGTCTAGAGTTAGGGCGTTCCAGCCTTTGACTGCCACAACTGGGAAGCTACGTCCCCCGCCTTGGTTCTTTTGAATTCTGGAAGCGTGCGAAGGAAGGCTGAAGCAGAGCATGTGGGCTTGATGGTTTGGGTTGTGGTAAGCATGTTCAACAAATGGTTGACACTCTAAAGGACCGCATGTTCCATAGGTCTCTGATGGTCCAAGGAGCAGCATATACCCCGTCTCCCTCATTCCACAGGATAACAAGTTCCACAAGTTCCTGGCACGCCACACAGCAGCATAAAGGTCACATATACCAGACTAAAGTAAACAAGTGTCTGACACCCATCATCTTATTCCTGCAGAGATTAAAGGACAGTTGGAGTCTGAGGAGAAAAGCTGTCCCATTCTAATGTACCGACCAGGGCCAACAGAGCCTCGCAGTTGTCCACCACACCAGGGAGAGCTATGAAAGAAGAAGGACAACAGATCCGGCAAAGCCTCACACACAACATCTATGACTGATACACACCAGAGTACAGCCACACGTACGGGCTCTCACATGCACAAGTGCTGCATGGGTGCTACTCAATACTGATACTATTCGAGATCCGGGTGCGGTCAAGGAGTTTAATTTAAGGGTCCCTGGCCCTCTGCTTTGGCAGCTTGCCTTCCCTTTTTCAGCTTTGTCTCAAGGACTCAGCTCATGTTTGCTTTAAGTGAAGTGAGACAGATGCACCGACCCAAAGGAAAGAATATTGCAATGTATCCTCCCCTAAAGATCTCTCAATATTATATTGTGGCTCCTTGTCTCTGTTCCTCGCAGCAGACGTAAGGTCCCATTTTACCCTTTGTACCCCACATGACAGACAAGTAGACTTGCTTCACATGGTTTCTCAACTTTCTACAATTGTCCATTTAATTTGCATGTGTCTGCCTATCGTTCACTGTGCATGTATGCTGCGTGTAAAGCATAGCAGAGCCCTCAACTGTAGACAGTTGCTGCATGGGTTCAAACACAGAGGGAAGTCAGTCAAACAGGGAGTATCACACCAGTAAGCGCCAACCACCACCAAAGCCATTCGCTGTCATATACTTTCAACCTCCTGCTAAACATGCACTTTTAAGGGGGGGCACACACTTGCGTTACCCACATGTAGGCAACACTTCTAACTAATACTGCAACTAAGAAGTTGCAGACCTCTCATCACATATGCACTCTTAAAGGGAGGCATGAACTTGCATAAGCCGCATGTGGGCAATACTTCTAACTAATACCACAAAACATTAATGCAACCTAAGGTGATAAAACAGTGTACATCTACTTAACTACACATGAGCATGACATGCATTACTAATAGTGCAATACAAATGTCAACAAAGCAACATACGCATTGTACATGTCTCAAGAAGAAATGACAGCTCCCAAGTTGCCACCAAACTAACAATTGGCAGCCCAAATCTAAGAGAAGGCTGCATCATGTAATCAAACTCTCCACAAGACAATGGCCAGCAGGTTAACAGGCACATGCTCGCAATCAGTGCTGGTCCTAGTGGCGGCAGCGCCCCGGGCAGTGAAAGAAAAATATCCACATTGTCTTTAACTCCCTGCCCCAGTATAATTACTGGAATAGGGTGCTGTATTCTAATGAAAAGTGCCTCAGAGTGGGGAGGTATTCAACTCAATAGGGTGCCGATACAAAACCATCAGCAGCCTGGTGTTAGTAAATCTGCCCTGCTCCCCTGCTGGAAATCCAGAGGAGGAGGCTCCAGCTTTCCAACTGTGGCTACGATGAACTTGAACGCCTTTCCACCAGCCCTAAGAGCAGAAGTCTCTTACTGCCCGTTCCGTAAACCCATAAAAACGTGTCTATTCGTCTAAAAACTAAGCCTGGCGCTCAGAACCTGGACTAAGACTAAGACTCGATTTCAAGCCGACTAAGCACCTTCCCCAGACGGGAGGACGGTGGGCTTTGTAACATTTCGCCCCAAGTCTGCTTGTCTTTATTCTTGTATGTAACTGGTTCCGCAACAGCGCCCTGATGCCCCCGGGCTGAGGTGCTTTACAAATTAAAAAATAAATACAATAAATAAATAAGAGCGGGCATATTTCATTTCAATAGGGTGCCTATCCCACCGCGCCAGCACAGGGGCAACCTTTGAAAGACTCCCCCAAGCTGGTCTATCTGGGGGCTAATTTCACCCTGGGCGGTCGCCTGGGCTGCCCTACCCTAAACCCGGCCCTGCTTGCAATGAGAGAATAAGAGATCAAGGAAAGAGGCATGGGAACATAGGACGCAGATGCACCGGCCACACGGGCGCATCTCATGCACCAAACTTGCACTCAGCATTTGTCTCACAGCCACCTGTCCCATTCCTGCAGATAATACATCTAAGTTAGAGCGCGAGGAGAACAGCAATCCGGTACCAAGTACCAACCGAGGTCAACGGGGCCTCAAAGGTGCCCACCACACAAGGCAGAGCTAGGAGGTGAAAAAAACAGATCCAGGAAAGCCTCGCTCACACAACACCCATGACGGATAGACACCTTGAGAACAACCAAACGCACACCAGTGATGCGCAGCTGATACTCAATACACATCAATTTCCAGATGTAGCCAGACATACAACAGAAACAAAATGTGTCATTCAGCTGTCTACAGTCACCATACGGGGAGCTGAGCATGAGCATTGTCTGTGCCACAACTCATGGGAACACAGATAAAGTACATTCAAATAGTGTCACACCGGCTCCGACCACCACCAAAGCTACTCACTCTTACATTACATTCATTCAGCCAACCACTAAGGAGGTAATGCAAGCACGTGGCCGCCCTTGTGCAGAGTGTAGTCTCTCAACATGTTAATGTTTTTATGTGGTTCCTGCAAATCCTCTGGAGAAACCAGACACAAATATTAACAAACAGAGAGGTCCTAAGAGAACCTACATCTACCCTTGCATGGGTACTGATGAGAATCGGCCAGACCTCCTCAATATGTTAAGAGCAATCCAGGAACTGCAGGCAAGTGACTGGTAACTTCAGTGACATGGTAGCCCCTTCACACACTCTTAAAAGTCGACTCCTCTGGGATGGTTCATGAATTATGGGAATACATTGTAATGACACACCCAGTTGTGCTAGAAGGTGTAACCTGAATGAAAGCTGCACAGGAACAATTGAACTTCCTATGACCTCTTAACTCCTCAGGGGTGTTGAACTGTTTGTTGGCTCGATTGGCTGGGGCACCACCCTCCGGCGGCAAGAATGGTCCGTCTGGGGCATGAATTCTGCACCCCAAAGCGCCAGGACCGCATGGGAGTGTTCAATGACTCAAGTCAGAAAACTTAATTACTTTTTGGCTTTCCCTCTGGTAATGAACACTTGTTTCCTTCCTCTGGAAAAATGTGTCCAGCTGCGTCCATATAACCCATCCCATATACACCAGTAGACTAACAAGCATCACCACGAGGGTCTCTGCTCCCATGTCTTCCTGGCAGTGACTTGTGGAGAGAGGCAGTCCAGTTGCCTCCCTGTCCGGCAGTTTTAGGCTTGGGTGGTGCCTGTGTGGGGGATACACTCTGTCTTCATTGGGTTCTGTTTCAGGAACACACTCGACAGCCAGACATGAATGAGGAAACGGCAGTGGTGTTGTTGGTGGACGTCACCGTCGGTGATGCAGTTGACCCACAGGTAGAGCTATATGTCATCAGTGTACTGTGGATTTAGGTGTTGCTGTGCATGATAAAACAACGGTTGGGAGATTACTTTGTCAGGATCCAGAGAGCAAGGATCAACAAAGATGGCAGTCGCAGCTTTGCCCTGGTTTTTACAGTTGCCTTAAAACTGTACCTAGGGAGGAGGGAGAGGCAGGGCGAGGAATGGCTTCAAAAGTAGAAAGCAGTTCCTTAATATCCGACGTACTGGATTGGGGACTTTTTAATAAAAGTCTACCTGGCCAAGTTAGGTATATCATTTATTCTAGTTTTACACACCATCAGGTTGCTAGTATTATGCCATGTTGCCCATCGGGGAGACTGGTTTATTTATGTATTTATTTAATTTATTCTTAAGCGCTACAGACATGATGCCCTAAAGCAAAGGAGCGCTTCAACGTGACAAATAACAAAATTGTCAGGAAGGACGAGGCAAATCAAGTACTGCATATGACATGATAGGTTATTTATACAACGCTTAATATCCGGAGGTTTCTAAGCGGGGACCTGGGGCTTGAACCATGTGTTGCTTCATGTGGCTTTGTTTCCAAGGCGAGCACGTTGCCCCTGAGCTATCCTCCCGGGACAAATACTAGTGATCTTTAGCGTATCACAGTCTATTATCAGTGTAATGATGACCTCTTCCAAAGGTATGATTCATGCTGTGCTCTATGTGGTGTAGTTTGGTTACAATCAAACTAATAAAATAAATGTTAACACAGAAAGAATAAAATAGGCCTAAATGGTGCTGTTGCGCCAGAGACCCTGCAAGACAGTTTGGGTGTAACTTCTCGTTCCACACCACCCCACCCACTCGTTCCACACCACTCAATGTGAGGGCTCTCCCATGGTGCGGCACGTGATAAGAGCCTTCTGCTACCTATGCCCCCACTGCGTGAGTTTACCGCTCACCTACCGCACAAACCTACAATATAATCAGTGGTTGAAGTGTAAAAAAAGAAAGTAGTGGAACGATGTTCCCTCTGTCCCGCCCCTTTTCTGCCCACTCCCCCTACCCTTTCAAACGCCATGCATGAGTTTTTCCTCCACTCCACCCTGCAACATTGTGTTTTACAATAGTTCTAGTCAGACGTCAGAAAATGCATTTAAATGACCACCATTCGTGTGCCCTTGTCCCCCTCAGCATGCACCTTTATGCAGCCTCCCCTTCGCCACCCACCATTCGCGCCACTTAAAGAGCATGCCCAGCCGCACACACGCCCCTCCCATTGCCTGCAAACAAGGCTGAGCCTCAAGCCATTCAAGGGCAGATCACTGTCAAGCTGGGCTTTTTGACTGCTTGAGAATGAGTTTATAGATCAGGCAGTCTATTGCAATAAAGAACTCCAATACGGCCCCCTGCGAGACAGCACACAGTGATTTCATATTGTCTTGATATCAGCAGCACTCAGGTTCTAGTCCCCAGTGGTGGTAAAATACAAAACAAAAGTACTTATTTTAAAGTTGCTGTCGTGGAACAGCATTTTCGAACGTCGTACCCTTTAGTTCCCGTCCACTTTGACCTCTAAATATAATGGACCATCCACAGGCCTGTGCACCAGGAATTCCTCCTTGCAGCACCAATTGAGGATCCCACAAACACTCATAGATCGCCTCAAACCCAGAGAGGTAGGAGATGTTGAAGACTTAAAGGTACCTGTTGCCAGGACTAGTCACTACACCAAACCTATGTGACATCCCTGCCACATACTGGTTAATTACCAATCACTCAAGACAGTCCTCGCCACCACGAGGTGATGTAGATCACCTGCACTTGCACATTCTGAATGCTCACAAGGCCTAGTAGGTTCGTCCCTCCCCTGTTCATCCGCGTATTTTATTTGCCTTTGTCCCCATTTGCCCTCCCCCTTTTGCCCTGTGGGCGCTTTGAAACACAATTTCTTGCTGTATAAGCACCTTACAAATGCACAATAAAATAAAATAAATAAAAATAGAGATCGGGCTATGTTTACACGGATGAAGTTCCCGCAGCACCTGACCCCGCCTACAATGTTTCCGCCTGCTCCGCTTACCTGTGCACCTTACTGAAAGCTCCCTGTGCCCCGTTCATGGTCCTCCGCCCCACTCAACCTCCATTTTCGGGAACTCTTCCCCTCTCCACTTTTAGGAATAACCATTTTCTGTTCAGTCTGGGAGTGTCCCCCGTTCTACCTTCCTGAAGAGTGTCCTTTTATACAGCAATCGCTGTGACTCCCGGCTCCTTTTTTAAATGTTCTCAGCCTACACTTTTCCCAATGTAATTCTTTCTCCGTTACATGAAAAATTCTTCTGCCTGCCCCTCAGCCCCCTGACAGTTGCACGGCTGCACTCATTGCATTTCATTGGGGCTGCAGTAGCATGGTCCACGTTATCGGCCTCATGCCTCACGGAAACATGGCCCGCTCCCGTAGATGGAAAGTCCCACGCTCATGGGCATAATTTTAGGGGGGGGGCGGGGGTGTTTGTCCCCCCAACTTTCATGGCACACCATTTTGTCCCCATTCATTTGGCTGGGGCACCTTTTCATCAGATGTCATGTCCCCCCAACATTTTCAGCAAAGTTACTCCTCTGCCCACGCTTAGCTTGATATAACACAACATAACAAGTGGTGCCATTCGATGCTCCTCTGCCAAGAGGTCCCCGGCCTTACTTACCTGTTCTGACTCATAACTTAGACCCAGGAAACATTACTAAAAGCTCCCCTTCTCATTTGACCAACTAACCACAAGCTCGGGGTCGCTCCACCAATCAGAACTGCCTACTTTCTGGGTTTAGCCCGGAGAGTCCGAGGTTTGATGCTCATCTCGGGAAGAGTGTGGTACAGTCATGGGCAGACTGTGCCATCGCCCTGAGCCTCGAGATCTTGAGGGCCCCCATAGCTACCTGCTACTGTGACAATAGGTAACGTGAGCCAGCCACACAACTTGCCTTTGTGCCTGTTTTAGCGAGGCCATGCTGTCAGCTCCCAACCCCTTGTGATGCGCTTCTAGAAACAAATACCTGGTGTCCCCGGATCCCCATGTTCGGTATTGATGGCCTTGGAGGGTAGCAGGGGTGTCCCACGC
The DNA here is from genome assembly GCF_040938575.1 of Ambystoma mexicanum. NCBI lineage: Eukaryota > Metazoa > Chordata > Amphibia > Caudata > Ambystomatidae > Ambystoma > Ambystoma mexicanum. The sequence continues at coordinate 1,202,425,793 of NC_090934.1, read as the reverse complement.
TTCCTGTGGATTGGAGGTGGGGGAAAGAAAAAAAAAGAGAAAGGAGACCCTCCGACATCGAATCCGACCTGCGTAAGAGGGACGGAACGGATGCCACAGGGTCCGAAGGAAGCAGTGGTGCAAAAGATTAGTGGGGGGCAGCATTGGGGGTGGTGGGGAAGAGATTTGAGCAGTTTGGCCACAGCAAAATTGGTTTTGCAGTGAAAAACTACGGTCAATTCCGCTGCGAACAATTCTGCCACGGCCAAATCACACAGATCCACCATTTCACATTGTCTTTTCTTATAATTAAGTCTTGACAGACTACCTACAAGCCATTTTTTATAATTTTGTGAAATTGTATTCTGGTATTTGTAGTTTTCAAGATGGGGTGAAAATAACGCAACATGTGTACTCTTTTGTGTTTAACATATTTCTATAAGGATTTTGCTGTTGCTGGAGTAATTTAATTTTGATGTGTGCACTTTTGAAGTTCGATTCATAAAACAGAGTATTGTTGAAAGTTAAACATCGTGGTGAGGAGGGGAAAGGATCAGAGGACACATTTGTTGTGATGTTTTACCAGGTTCATGGATGTGGGAAGAGAGGTTGCTCGACTGAAGATGTTCTACATGGCCCTGTGATGATTTTCCGGGTACTAGTTGAGATTACATGTGGGTGGACAGCACCCGCCCACTTTTTTCACAGTGCCAACTGCATCCTCCTGGGGTGTTTGTGAGGCCAGCATGCAAAAAAGCTTGTTTGCTCGTTTTCGCCCACCAGGATTTGAACCCCCAAAACCACATGAAAGTGTCTTCAAAGCACGTCTTGTATTGGTATTTTGCTTTCCGTATATTATTTCAACAGGGATTTTTGGGTTAAAAGTGTGCACACCTTTTATACTTTGCCAGCAGTGTTCTGGGACAATCTCCTCTAGCAGTTTCTTTTCTTCCTGGTTTTGATGATTCATTTTGTGAAGGACAATGCTAATTTCTATTTTGAATGTTCTTCTGTTAGGAAAGGCCAGTTTAATTATATTTGTATGTTTCACTTTAGAATACATTAAGTCCCGGTGCATATGTTAATGATCCTCCATACATTTTTCTGGACTAAAGCCCTATTGATGACATTTGAAGACCAGTGGAATTGCTTACTCTGACTGCCTCAATACCTTTCCAGTAAATAGACTTTGTTACGATCGCACTATCCTGCAGCAAAATCACTTTGCCCTAATTGGCCCAGGGCCAATCCCTGCCCTTTCATCCATTGAACGTATATCAGTGACCTTCATTACTCTTTGTCCTGCTCTTCCTTGTCACAGTACTTTTCTTTTGAGGTACACATATCTACAAGCGATTCATCTCACTCGGTCAGCTACTCCAAATAAGCCTCACTCATGATATTGCTACTAACGTAATATTAACGGTTACAATTCAGATATTGAACATCAGTTTATTTGATCCGCACTGACTAATTTTGTGACATCAATTTCTGCAATGCCACCCATGGCCCTGCAAATCGTAGGGCCGGCCCTAGTGTGGAGTCTGTGGGATTTTCGGCAGTCCCATCAACCCCGCCCATGCCTCCATGCGAATGGCTCCACACAGACTGCTAGTTGCCAATCACATGGAGTTGTGGGCAGAGTTTTGCATGCAAATCGCAAACCCTGCCTATATCTGTCTTCATGGGGTAGTATTTGACATTATTTTAAAAACACGTGTGTGTGTTAGGCACGTGGGCGGAGTATTGGGAGGATATGGGTGGGGCATCAGGTGATGTATGTCTACAGGTTTTTGTTTTTGAAATGTAGGTAGGTCTGATTATAACCCAACCTTCACTTATGCCACAAGCCCTGCTAATACCCTTTTCTGTCTGTCCCTTCTGCATACAGAGTGATGGCACACGGGCAATGTTCCTCTGTCATATAGATTCCACGTAATACACCTAAATATAGGCAAGTCCAACCCTCTCATGGCACTTTGACTGGACTCTGTTGGACTGTTAATGCCCACTCGAGACATGGGAATGCGAATAACCTAATACCAGAGTCCAAGCACTAGCTGTTACTGGTCAGCACACGCACGTCTCCACTCACAGAAGAGCTTAGCTTAGTATAGCTGTGCCCGGAGCCAGCCCAAGGCATGTGCAGTCTATGCGGTGGCCCAGGACCCCCCTGTCAGAAGATGTCAGCAGGAGCTCCGCAGGCACTAGTGCCTGCCTCAGCTATACCAATATTATTGTTTTAAGAGTGGCTTCCATGTACTAAGCTCACGTGAGGCCACAGTGTCACCTCCCAACCTCCTGTGGCTCTCTAGGAACCAATACCCACTCCCAGTGGCCCATCAGACTCTACAGGCCTCTTAACGACTACTCATCACTTTCTTTCTTCAAGCAGAGCATTTAAAGGAGGGGGAGATTTACAGCAGATAGACCATTTAAGAGACCATTGTTTTGGAGGAGATGTTTGTAACGTTTCTATGTTAAGAAATGCAAATAGGCATTTCATTCTGAAAGCACACACAAAGCCCAGTTAGCTGCCTAAATCTACACTCTCCTTCAGGTCCATTACAATATATCACATAAAAGAGTTTTAAATTAGCTACATTATTTTCAGATGTTCATATTTAACGCATCAAAAAGTGTTTATTTTTGGTAGAATGTGATATTTTCATCACATCATATATGAACCCTGCATTTGTCAAACACTGAAACACAAACAGGTAACCTGTTCACACATGTATACATCTTGAAATACAAAGGCCATTTCTTTGCTTTTTGCTGAATTGCATTCTGAATTGCATTCTGATTTGCTGAATTGCATTCTGGTATTTGTAGTCTCCCAGTCAAGATGGGCATAATGCCACAATTGTACACTTTTTGCTTAACATATTTCTGTCAGGGTTTATTTGAGTGTGTACTTTTCAAGTCATCTCCATAAAGCAGAGTATTGTTGAAAGCCAGATGTGGGGCTGAGGAGGGGAAATGATGAGAATGCAAGTGAGTCCTGAATATTTGCCCAGGATGTAGCAAAAGAGATTGAAATACTGGAGACTGGTGCAGTTATTTTTCCTTGATTGTGGCAAAGTGCTGCTTTTCACGGCACAAATAAAGCCCTTTGGGTGGACAGTTAAAGGTTTTTCAGAAGGCCGTACAACCTCCATTGGGTGTTTTTGAGGTCAGCAAGCTTGCTCAAGCATTTGGCTACCAGGAATGTATCCAGGTTGTCATGTATCCAGTGTGGACGCATACAATTATCATCAAAGCACGTGCTTGTATTGGGATTTTATTTTCCAGGGAATATTTCACTACATATTGATAGGTTTAAAAGGTGAGCACCTTTTATACTTTGCTAGCGAATTTATTGGAAAATGCCCTCTCTCAGCTTATTTTTCTGTTGTTGATTACTTTTTTTGAAAGGCCAATGCTCTTTTGTCTTGTCTAGTGCACTTTTTTCTAAAGAGAAAGGTCAATTGTACAAAACGTGTATCTTTCACTTTAAGATATGTTCACTTATTGTGCGTATATTCTTGGGTGCCAACATTTGATTTTCACTATGGGGGTAAAAGTTCCCATACTGAGTGAAGAGAGAGAGCAGTACTCATCCCCATGCCAAAACCCCACATTTTACAGCACATGTTGCTGCAGGAATAGGAAAGAAGACATATGATTTACAGGAAAGTCTAAATGTATAACATCTCAGCAACAGTCCCTGAACCCGCTCAGTTGCCTTTGCAACTTTCTTCTATAGACATCCCCTACTATTCTACACCAGCAAACAGTTTTGACCTGCTCATCTCCTCCAATCAAGCCTCAGGGGTTACAGTAACAATAATGAGGCTTCATTCTCATTTTGCACTGAGAAGCACTTCATAAGCGTAGTCATTATTTGCTATTATTTATTTATTTGCAGTCAAAGTAATCCTTATTTGTAGCTTATGAAATACAAGCATATTGTGAACTTGGGCAATATGTATTTATGTATTATTTATTTATATATATACATTAGTAAAGCACAATAAGTCCGTAGGCATCTAGGCGTTAGTATTGTCCAAATATACACACAATAAAAATAAAAAACAATCGTGAAACCTCTGAAAAAACTGCAGTTAGTTTCAGTTAGCAAAACACAATGACCATATTGTTGCAATACCTTCCACACATAGTGTTTTCAAACCAAAGTTTCAAAAAGATGGGTTGCAAACAGTATTTCTACCAATTACCATTGGGCAGAGATGTGAATGCTCTCAAATCCCAGCTTCGTCACTTAACCAAAGTGAGTGCTTCAAGGCAAATCCTTTTATCACACTGTGCCTTATCTGCCAAAATTAGAAGTCTATACAAGGTATTCAGCTGTCTGCTACTTCAAAAAAGCCTCACTCCTGCAAATTGGGAGGGCCCACACATATTTTAATGCCCAGCGCCCCGCAAATCCTACGGCCGGCCCTGGCTGTAGCGATTAGTTTGTAGCGTCAGAGCACTTCTCCGACCCCATTTTCCACTTGCTGCTCACAACGGACATTGAACATGCATCCAAGACATTGTTAATCCAGACACCACTATCTGGTTTTTGTGAAACTGGGGCTGTGCATCGCTTTCGGACAAGGATATTGCACTGTGAAGTCACACTAATCGCAGCTGTGAGCTGTGCAAAACACCTTTGACATTGTTGGGGGAAATTGGAAGCAGACATACACACGTGTGGCCAAACACACACAGGTGATGCACGCTCTTCCTTAGCCGACGCAGGCAGGGATGTAAGCACACACCACCACATGCCACCGCAGGCTGTGGATCGCACAGGAACACACACACACAATGCTAATTAGCAGCCTGGATTTGCCAAACCACAGCTCCGAAGGGTGCAGCGAGTGGGCCGGGGAAAGCAGGCAGGCGAGGCCTGTCATGTCCGGATGGAACCCTCAGACAGAATGGGCCTCTTTCTTCTCACATCATGAAAAGCGGCCCGAGGACATGAAAGAACGTCCTCTGCAATAAGCCCCAGCTGCCGAGATGGGGAAGCGCCAGTACTGTAGAGCATGCGACGCCCTTGCTCCAGCATCCTCAAGCCGAATAATCAAGGGGTGGTGACGCTGCACCCAAGTGCACGTGGCCAGCGGCCAGCGGCGTGCATGAGGCTCTTGGAAAAAGCGCCATATAATTTCCTTCCTACTCTTTTGTTACGATTTGGGTTATTTCTTTAGTGTTTTAGCCCCCTTAGCCTTCATGGGTTTTACGCAGGACTTTATGTGGGCCAGGGCTAGCCGGGAGTGAACCCTGCAGTCTCCCAGAATGGTGTCTGAGACGGGGCCCTGGCGGGGCTATCTAAAGTCAGCTGGTAACCCTAGCACATCAGACTACTAGAAGGCAAGGCCTTCTTTAAAAACCTGCAGCTCTTATGTATAAACTAGAGCTCCAGGCTTTAGAAAGAAAGGCTTTGTCTTCTAGCAGCCTCACCTTTTCTTCGTGAATCCTAGCGCCAACCCCTGCCAGGCATCACCCTCGCACGCCAGGTGACAGGGTGATGATCGATGGAAAGGGGTGCCTGGCAGGTGGTCAGCACCACAATTAAGACAGGCGACACGTACCTGAATGCCGCCTGTTAGGCCACAACCCTTTTCGACCACCGCCCCGTAAGAGCCAAGACTCGATTTCAATGCCACTTAACACACTGGTTTTACCCCAAAGCTCCTCATTTGGCCCCTTGCTTCCCCTTCTTTAACCCTGCCCCCAACGCTCGTAGAGTTTACCAGAGCATTTCAAATTTAGAATTGTCTTCATTTTTTCATTTTCTTCTCGAAAAATACACGGTTGGATTGTATTTGTTATTTATATAGCGCTCTTTTCCCACTTGTGTGATCTCAATGCGCTTTTTCCTTGGTTAAACGCCCTCGGCGACCGTAGACATTGTGGTTAGAGATTCTATGGGATTAGCTTAGATGCGTGTGTGCATATTTGCCATTCTGAATCTTGGACTGCTGGCAAGGCTCGACTAAGGAGCGCAGTATAGGTCAGACACGTAGGTGGGTGCTCTTGAAGGTTAGAGATAGAGTGCTGTTGTGGAGATAGTCTATGTGAGGCCAGCTATACCAGGTTCCTTTCGGGTGGTGATCGCTGTATGCTAGTGGCAAAGGTGTTGTGGTAAGTCAGTTGTTTCAGTCAGGATGGCTATGTGTGAAACTAGGCCGGATGTGCTTAGCCGTAGACGTGTTCTATCATGCATGGATGTTTGGCCGTGCCTGCGGCCTGTGTCCACACTAGTGGTGTGAGCTATACGTAAGGTAGGCTGCAAAATTGCTTATTTGTCCAGGTCTAGAATTGAGGGTCCTGTAGCGATGGGCCTAGGATTCCTGCTGTAGCCGGTATCAGCGTATGATCAGCAGAGACAGAGTCAAAACCTAGATTAGAGGATCCTGTACAGTGGCGGGAAAGGCCTATGTTTCAGAGTTTCAGAGGTTTAAGCACATGGCGAACCTAGGTCGAGGCTACACTGTATAGGGTAGAGAGGCCTGGGTTTCTCCTGCAGTATGATTCGTCAAATAGTAAGCCTACAATTGAGAATCATGTGTGGTGGGCAGGTGGCCCAGGTTTTCGCAGTGCTGGAGGTCTCCACATATAACGAACAATAGAGGGGGCTACCCCTAGGTTCATTTGGTGGAGTGAAACACATAAGCCCAGTGGCTTGGAAATAAGGTACCACTGTTGCCGCAGGTGAGGCCAGTGATGTAATGAGTCATTGCCCATGTTTTGTATCGTGCCCAACCAGTGCCTTAAGTGGCCTGCAGACTCGAGCCGGGGCACTTGGGGGCGTGGCCTAGCAGGGGATCGGCGCCTCAATTAATAGGCAACACCTGCCTCACCTGAATACTGCCTGGCAGACCACACCCCCATGAGAGCCCCGGTTCTATTTTGCAATAGCTCCGGGGCCGTGGCCTAACTGCCAGCATTTTGGTCAGGTAAGTGTTGCCCTGGATTTTAATTGCAGTGCTGACTCCCTGCCCGGGTCCCCTGCCAGGCAAACCCTTTCACTAGAGATGGGGGGATCATCACCCTGTTAACTAGGTTGAAGGGTGATGATTCATGTATCTTTAATGAAACGTCTGTCTGTGACAATCAAAAATCAAGGCTTTTTTTGTAAAGGCTAAAACTCTCACATGAGAGCTTCAGCCTTTACAACAAAAAAAAGCCTCACATTCCTTGTCACTGAATCGCCGACCCCCTCCCAGTCACCCCTTTCATTCGAGATGAGGGATCATCACCACTGTATCTCTGATGAAAGGGGTGGCTGGCAGCAGAGTCGTTACGACAAACGAACTGTGAGGCATTTTCTTTCTCCATCTAAAGCCTGAAGCTCTCGCTTTCACATGAGAGCCTTGCCATGCAGCAGTCTCGTGGGCTGGGTTTAGCAGAGGACTTAAGGGGGCCACAGCAGGACCCAGTCTCAGACAGAATGTATTAGTCTCCTGAGGCTCAGCCCTGGCTAGCCCCGGCCCACTTAAAGCCTTGCGCCCAGCTGTCATTGCTTTGACATGGCAGTGCTGCATCCTTTCATACAGAGTGCAGTCGCTGGACAGTACAATTAGTGCAACAGACGAGAGTCTGGTGCCAGACATGTAGACGGATCACATGTGGTGACTTGCAGGTGTGGGTGTGGGTGGAGTGTGCTCCAAAATGGTGCTTCAGACTTTCCAATCTAGTTGCTATGCTCTGATGTCGGTGGTGGTAGTGGTAGTGCATGGAGTGGCCTGTGGGATGCTGACCAGGGCTCAGTGATTGGGTTCTGTGCATTTCCCAGGTTAGGGTAGGAAATAACTCACCATGAAGAGTGCAGCATGAATACAGGTGTGGGGAGCAAAGTTCACTAAAGGTTTAGGCTTTGTTGAGTTTATATGGTGGGAGATGTAGAAATGAGTGAGGTTTTGTTGCAGGTAATGTGACTAGGAGTGTGGGAATGCGTGAGACCTATTTAAAGAGCAGCCACCATATAAAGTGAGAAGCAGTGAGATTGACCCCTTAAGTGCCAAGGACGAGTATGCTCGTCCTTTTTGCATAGACCTGCATAATAGCCTATGTCGTGCATAATAGCAGTGGTGTTAGAAGAAGGCAGATTCCATTGAACTGAAAGGGCCCAGCGAGTAGGCAACAAGCCAGGTACTAACCACTGCCATGTAGGAGAACAGTGGCTTGGAATTAAATGGGATTATACTGAAGTATGTGTGGCCAGTGAAGTGGGGGAAATGAGTGTGAGCCCTCTTAAGTGTACAGGAACCAGTTATGCCTAATCAAGTGCATGAGGCAAGTGCTTTGGGAATGAGTGGGGCTTACCTGATGTGTTTCAGGCTGCTGAGGTGAAGATCTGCGAGCCTGCAATGCAATGACTCAAGCCAGTGATTTGGGGATGAGTGAGCAAATTTACCAGCAAGAACATCATTTGGAAATGGCTTGGACGAAACTGCATTGAACAAGGCAATTGATGTGAGAATATGTGAGACTCAATTATCTTGATTGAGGCCATATGTAGGGAGGGGAAAATTTAATTAAAATGCAGGAAGCCAGTGATTTATACATTTATTGACTGTGATTTGTAGGAGGAAACGCACCACCCGCAAATATGGGTCTCTTCCAGGCCCTTTATATGAGAAAACAGTCAATAGAAAGTGACAAGTACAGAATACATGGGGGTGGAACTCACACAACACGCATTACAGATAGAGCGGTACCGAATAGTAAATTTACAACTTGGCAGAATACAGAATAACTGGTCCAGGCATTTCGCCGGAGCCGAAAAAAGTGAGCTGAATAGTTTTTAAAGACAACTCAATATGTGGTTTGTGAAGGCAAGGCCCGGCGACCACTGCCTTACCCACAATTGTAGCATGATGGGGGTCAGTGGGCCTTGCTCTGATAGCCCCCAAGCTGTTTTGTAATTTAAAACTCTGTGCAAAGGGGGTCCCCCAGCCCTTGCCCCAGCTGCCCAACATGCAGTATTTTTTTTATTACCTTGGAGGCCACCAGGGCAATGCCAGCAACCCCCTCCCACTCCCCACCAACGTTTGCAGTGGCCGTCAGGTCTTGCCCTGGAGGCCCCTGCTGGTATTTTGTTGTAAATGAGTGAGGGGCTGACAGGGCAAGGCCTGGGAACTGCTCCGTTCAGCAACAATTGCAGGGGGTGGCCGGTCTTTGCCTGGCGGAACCCACAGCTTTTTGTTCTCGATGGGAAGAGGGGGCCACCGGGGCAAGGCCAGGCGACACCCACCGCCTCAGCAACAGTTGAGCGGGTCCCGGCACTGGACCTTTCCCCACACCACTCTTGTGAGCGATACAGTGTTCTAGTGCCCTTTGCTTTTTGCACTGGCAGCCATTTGAGGAATTTTAAGGCCAATGAAATGTGATCATACATCTTGAGACCAAAACCTCTTCTCACTGTCCTCTTGAGGACCAGATCCAGGTGCTTCTGGAGGGGATGTATATAGGTAAGCCCAGGTATAAGGGGCCGCAATAAACTCGTTTGCTCATTACTAGTACATTTTTATGGCTTTTGGATGGAGGAATTGGAGGATGTTTGTTGATTGTGTGCATTTGGCGATGGGCCCTTTCAGTGAGGTCATTGACTTTTTAATGGAAGCTGAGCTTTGACTGGGATGTCATACCTAAATTACTTGCTTTTTGGAAACGCAAATGCTGGGATCTAAGAGTTTTTGGCCAGTTGAATTCTAGGTCTATCCAAGGATTGAGTTCTGCATTTATAATAATCGTTTTCTCTGCATCAAAGCATAGCTTGCTGTATGACATCCAGTTATGGATGGTTAGAATGCAGACAGCTATCTATTCATTATCGGTATTGGAAGGAACCTCAATATTAGTTGAATTTCGTCCGAGTGGGTCCACATGTATTCCATAAGGTATTGACTAGGTCTGATGTAGGTATTAAATAATGAGGGACAAAGAGGTGAGACTTGTGGAACCCCACAACAAAGAGGTGTGGTCCTTGAACTGAGGTTACCTGTTTGTGCCCTAGTGGTTCTGTTGTACAGGAAGCATTGCATCCATTTAATACCACTGACCCTCATTTTCAGTTTTATTGCAGCCTATCAAGAAGTATATTCTGATCTCCTATTTAGTATATGGCAGGCAATCTAGAAGAAGGAGGAAAGCAGGTTCCTAAGGGTCCAGAATGTATAGGCTAGATTCCTTAGTGTCAACAAGGGTTCTCTCAGTACTCCGTATTCAGTGCTCAGACATGGCCAGAAACCTGACTTTTTCTCAAGCATGAGGTTAAGCTTCTCATTGTGTTTCTGTAGTGGTACTGTAACTAGTCTTTCCCGAGTTTTTGGCAGGAATGGTTGATGGGTGACTGCCCTATAGTAGGCTGGTACTTCTAGGTCTTGTGTGCTTTTTTCAAGGGCTGGGCGTTGAATGGTTGCTTTTTTGAGGAGAGGTAGGACTTGGCCTAATTCGAGATAGGTTTTTAACAGGTCAGTGACTCATGGAGACAGGGTGTGAATTCCATTTGAAATGGTATGATTGGTGCTGAGTGGCGTTCGCAGAAGATGCAGGAGGCTTTCACTGGATACCAATTTTACAATCTGATACAGATGTAGGCAGGAAGTCATTCATGGTGATGCTCAATTCTCTGTTTGGATGCTAGTCTGCTTTGGAGTCACATTTCTTAGCTAAATAGGTTTGGACACGATTGATTGTGTTGTAGAAAAACTGAGGTATGTCGTGGGTGAGCTTCAGGGGTGGGGTTTTCCTTGGTGCTCATTTGTGTCGCAGGGTCTTTAGAAATTGCAAAGAGTTTATCTTCTTTTAAATTGTGTACTATATATTTGCTCTGTTAATTGCTGCTGCTTGGAACCCCCCAGCTTGTTTAAGGCCTGCAGACCCACCTTCTTTATTCTTGGAATGCTTTGACTATTGCTAGCTTTCTTCCCTCCCCTTCGATTGTCGTAAGCGGAAGTTTGTACTCTTTTTTGGCATGCTTGCTCTCAGCTTTAGGGGTTTTCCAGCTTGTTTGGGCTAGTTGATCTGTACTGCTCCCCCTAATTCTGTCACTATTGCTTGGAGAATGATAGCTAGGCAGCCCAAGGCCAGGACCTTTGCAAGGGGACTAGAGAAACACTTGGTCACGTTGTCTCTGTTGACGTTCCTCAAAGGTCTTCAGACATGTTTTTGTTGTCTCCTGTTCCAGAAGAGGGTGTACATTGTTTGCGCCTGTGGCCAAGTAGTGGTCAGTGCAGAATGCTCTGCTATCAGAGTATATACCATCCAGTGCAAGACGAGCTTTCGGTCTGGGTAGGCGACTATTTTGTGGGAAGCCAAGGACTTCCATATATCTGAAGAATTCCTGTGAATTTTCCTCCAGTTTTTCCACCATCCACATGTTTAGGTCACCTGAGATGAAAATGTTATTGTTTCTCTTTTGAAGGTCCCTCTGTATCTCTAAGCAGTGGTCCACGAACAGTGAGTCCTTCCTGGGTGGTCTGTGTACAGCAAGTGTGATAACTGTCTGTTTTGAGTTTGGGCTACTCTTAATTGCAATGCGTTCAAAAGGATGGATACTTGGACTTGGTTGTTTGGACTTGGTTAGCCTTCCAGGTCTCTAGAATAATGGTGGCTATTCCAATACAGGCGTCTTCCCTGTTTCTAGATACTTTGCTATAGCCTTAGCCCAGCAAGGTTTCTAGTGTGGCACTAAAATTGGGAGGAAGGCCTTGTTGCTATAGCCCAAAGGAGGTCAAGTTTATGTTCCAAGAAAGTTTGTGAACCGTAGGTGCACTTTTGTATGCAGACCTACCATTGAAGGTTCCTACCCTTAGATGCTCTCTTGTGTTAATCTCTTTGGGAGCTTAATCCCCCATATTCCTACATTATTTGGCGATTGGTTTTGCTAGCCTCTCTCTGGATAGGGTATGGTATATCATGCGGATGTGGTTTTCACATTACTTTAGCTACGTTGCATTTTCCGTCTACCCTTGTTTTGTTATTGTAGGATTGGATCAGGTGTGGTTGTTTGCATTCCGACACATTTCCTGCTCTGTTTGGTCCCTCTGCCTCTCTGGTCTCTTTGGGGTTTCTAATTTTCTACAAGTCTGTGTTTGTTACCTTTGAGCAGTTGGTGAACAGTCGGTGACTGGAGATCAATGTGTTGAACCTTCTAAGTATTTGCAGTTTCACCTATATCGGGACTGTGCTACTAAGGTCAATGTTAACAGTGGTCATGTTAATCTGATGAGCTGGCTCCACACTAGTCATTATTTCCCTTCCTTGTGTCCCTGCTAGGAGTGACTCAGAAAGATGGTCTTGATGATTGATATTTAGCTGACATTCCAAATTCTAGAGAGGAGGAGAAGTAAATATGTAATGAGGAAATAGGAGGTAGTGTTCAAAGAAAGGGATGGGCTAAGTAAATTGATGTATGGCTTAAGTGGGGGGAAAGGCAAGTATGCGAGTTGTGTAGAGGTTAGGATTTTGCATTCTCTGCTGTGTACCCTCAACCTAAAGCACATCCTAGGCCATAAGTCAGAAGTTGCAATAAAGGAATGGATCATCACGTCATTAGGTCAGACGGGTACAATGTGCCTAGAGGACGAAGGTCCAAAAAAGGTGATGGAGTCACTGGGGGGCCACAGGCAAATCTGATTTAAAAAGAAAAGACTTTAACATATTTTGCAGATAAAGTAGTCTGTATCCCTCTCAATAATGTACAATCTTTCCTTTGGCATTAACCTAGTTCACACATTAATCACAAATATCTGGCTGGGAGGATAGCTCAGAGGCAACACGTTTGTCTTGGAAGCAGGACAACGCAGAACAAAACAGGTCCGAATCTCGGTCCTGTGGTTAGAGATTGGTCTCCGGTTTTAAGCGTGTTATAAAAGATTAATTAATTAATTAAACATATTACACTGTATATGTGTAACTTTGTGTGCCATCAACATAGTAAAAGGAATAAGAGAGGACATCAGATCAGGGGTGGTGTTTGCTTGAAGCTGTGAGGGGATAAACAGGGGTTGGCATACAGAGTTAGCAGAGATTAAAATAGTGGCATCAAAGACCAAGAATCAGTGGAGACTTCCATGTGCAGCCTTGACGGATGGTTAGAATCGTATTCCTCATGTACATGGATTAGTTGGTCATTGGTTAAGGGGGGGGCAAAGGGCAGAAGGAGTGGCCTTAGGCCTAACTGGGCCGAACACACCTAAAAGAGTGTACCCTTGAAATAGTGGCCTTCTGACTATGAGCGGAAGGCACAAGGATGCCTGACTTTATTGGTTACTCGTGGTTTGCTCTGTCCAATCAGGGCCTTGCCTGGCCCTCTGATGTCCTCTACTTGGGACAGGGTCTTGCGTGGTAGGATAGCCAGATAGTGGGTAATCGAAACCAGGGCTCGAGATCCCATGTGCAGAGACTGCTCAGTGCCCCCACGTCCTATGGATAGGATATTTTGTAGGCTGCTTTCAGGGACCATTTTGCTTTTTGTGCATGGTCTTCCGGTAGCTAGTCACATGGTTTGCTTTGCCCAATTGGGGCCTTGCCTAGCCCGCTGATGTCCACTTCCTGCAACAGGGTCAGGCATCGTAACATGGGGGGAATGTGGATGCTCTAAAGCAGGCCTTGTGGCGTGAGCACTAGCCGCTGTAGAGGTGCGTAGCCAGTAAGTAGCATACGGCTAAGGTAGAAAGAGTGTGGCTCCCTTGAAGATTGAAAGGACGATGATGGGGGAAGGAGTGAGACTCTATTGAGGTGTGTGTGTGATGCTAGTGATGTTGGCAATGAGAGGGCGCGTTAAAGGAGAGAACCCCAGTGCTTGAGGAAGGGATGAAAGAGAGCATGTGTGAGAGGAGGTGTGTGTGTGTGTGTGTGTTTCTGCTTCTAGGGCCGCATGGCGAGCACAGGATAGTTTCTCAGGGTTCTTTCATCAATTGATTTGGTCGGAGGTCCCCTTGTATCGGCCAGGATTGAAGCGGCAATTCCAGATTTATGATTGAACCTGTATTTTTAGGTTTGCCCCTCAGGTGGCGTATTTGCTGGGAACGAATGGTGAGGGATTATGTAGGATGTGTTAGGAAAAGGACAGTACACAGATTATAATGGTCTGTGCCTTTCCACGGCTGGCCACATCCTGCATGCAGCCGACAGCGCGTTCTCCCGCTGCCTTCGTGACAGATGGGTGTTGGAAGCTGGAGGAAGCAGTGCCTCGAGGTGTGTGCCCCTACAGGTGGGCGGGCCAGGGAACCCATCCCATCTGCCTTGATCCCCTGCGGGCCACATGATCTAAGAGGCAGACATGCATGGAATATCTGCTCCCGGCCTGCCCTGACCACCTTCCTATTCCACTTCGAGGGTCTGCATGACTAGGGGATCGCCGCAATCCAATGCATGACTCCTACTGCCTATGCCACCCTTATGCCTCATTGGCATAAACAGTCCTGGAAGCCGAAGATAATGAGTCAGGGGAAATTAGTTTATTAAAATATGTAAAGTGCGCATGAACGCAAAGCAGCATGACATCACTACATAAAACAAGAAGCACGCAAAATCAAGAACAACAGTAATAAATGCAAAGGAGCAACAGGTACCCATTGGCAAGTAGGTCCAGTCAGTGCTGGGCATGGACAAAATGTACTCTTGTCAATCCTCCCCTTTTTCTGGACAAGGATGTGGGGTAGGGGGGTGGGGGTTGCTAGAGAGAGAGGGTTATGTGGGCGGGGCTGAGGGGTAGAATCCCAGCCCAGTTCAAGGAGCACCCCATCTCTTTAGGCACCCAATCATGGCAATTTGCATAAAAGCAATGAGAATTTTGGGAACATAAGAATAACCACATAATTGTATACTTGAAACATGTCTGTTATTGTGATTCAGAAAGAACCCCTTCTGAGCAAGTTATGCAAGGTGGGTTTTCTGCTCTTTTCATCTGTGTCAAAAAATTCACCCCCAACCGAAAGATGTCTGTAAATTGCAAGGCGTCCAGGGTTGTCCAGCTCCAGGCCTTCAGGGCCGGAAACCTGGCGGATTTTCAGGATCTCCCTCATTAATATTCATGAGATGAATTTGCATACAATGATACTAAAATGTATGCACATTTTTTCTCATGTATGTTAATGAGGGATATCCTGAAAACCCATCAGGGTTCCGTCCATCGAGGGGTGAGTTGGACCACCCTGGAATAAGCTGCATGGATAGCCTCTGCAGGGGGCGCGTGGCTTGGGCTGTTTCTGCGCCAAGCAGATGGGTTAGACATACCTCATGACGAAACAGTGCTCCGGATAGACAAACTTTGTCGGAGGGCCGTTCTGTCTTGTTCCGTCCCATTTCCTACCCTGGGTCCAGCAGCTTCAGAGACATGAAGTGCTACAGTAGCCGTTAGGCGGAGCAGAAGAAAGCCATGCTTTAGCGTCCCTACCCAGCTCCGCCCACGGTTCCAATATGAACGGTAACAGGACAGTGAGAAAATGGGTGGAAGGTGGCTGGCTTGTGGAGTGAACTCCTTTTCTGCTGCAGGCACCTCTATCATGCCGGTGCATGGAATGGCATTGCCGCATTGATGATCTCTTCTATAGCAATTTAAGAAGGCTGTGAGCAGTTGATTGAAGAATATATGTTTGGCTTTTTAGCAAAGTGTCGTAGGCCAGAATAATGAGAGTGGAAAGACACTTCTTCTGGTTTGTTGGCTGAATCTGTGCCGATATTACCCAAATTGACCTTTTACAATTGACCTTTTGCACAATTGACCTAATTATAGTGGTCCTAATTGACCTTCTGCACAATTGACCTTTATATTATTTAAGTTATTTTATATATTTATTTTTTTTATTTATTTTTTATTTATTGTTCGGCTGTATAAAACAACCTTTCAATAATTACAAAAAAAAAAATGAATAAAAACATATAAACATATTACAAATCAATTCATCAGTCTATAACAACATCTCACAATTGATAAAAACCAATGTATGTACAACTTAATAGCAGCATTTTTTTTTTATCACCTTCCCCTCATAAGACCATTCACAATTACTTTGGGTATAATTCATTTAAAAAACCTGTTGTTGCTAATCTAATTGACATTCTCTTTGCACCAAAGATCAGTAGCCATAATTCTTCCATATCGGTTATCATTTGCGCTTTAAAACAATGAAAATAATATTTACGACGTATAGCATATAATGCAGGACAGTAAGCGATGACATGTTTCAAGGTTTCTATGGTATCAGGCTCCTTACAAAATCGACAGATATTCTCACTGACGTCTATTAGTTTTCGACTAAATAGTATATCCTTTGTATGCCACAGATTTAAACGAAAACGAATATAGTCATCTCTAAATTTTGGAGATGGATATTTTAGGATATAAGATTCTGTAACTCTGAATTTTTTGTGACCAAACTGGGCGATGTTCCAGTCTTTAGAGTAGGAGCATTTTTCCAAAGTGTATATCCAATCTTGCCGATACAGTTTAATTTTGGCTTGAGTTGGATTGTGGATTAAAGTATCTAAGGAGATGTCCGCATCAGAAAGAATATTTATAGCTGTGTTTAAACAGCGTTTGGGGTATTGATCATCTGAATATAGTAAATATTTGCCTAAGATACAAGATATGTCTACACATTGTAGTGACAGAATACATTTCCTCAATAGAGCTATCAATTTCCATGCAATAGTACTGTATAGCGATAGCAGCCCTAATTCAAAACGAATCATTGCAATGGGGACACAGGTAGGCAAGTTAAAAATTGAGCGCCAGTATTTACCCTCCAATCGATCCCATACTAAGCGGGGCAACATCGACGCCGCTTCAGACCCATATGAAATAATGGGTTTGACTTTCATGGAATAAAATGATATTATATGATTGCATGTAAACTTTCCAAACTTATATAATATAACCTTAGATTGGGAGATTAGGGTTTGCAGTTTCAATTCAAGTTCTTTTTGAAACACTTTATCATTGTTACCCTGGCTAATCATAATACCTAAGTATCTATATATTGAGGTTGAGAGAATTTGCTCCTTTTTTATATACCACTTGAATTGAGAGTATTTTGTCATTTTACGATTTTGGCACATCATAATTTGTGTTTTCGTTAAGTTTATGGTCATAGCATTTTCTACGGTATACTCCGATAACCCGTTAATCAAACGTTGCAAACCTGCTGGAGTTTTTGACAATAAAACAAGATCGTCTGCATAAAGGATCCATGGTATCTGTTCTTGGTCTAGTTTGGGGGCGTCAGAGTTAACATTCTGGAATTTTTCACCCATATCAAGGATAAATAGGTTAAATATGGTAGCCGCCAGGATGCATCCTTGCTTCACTCCTCGATATGTTAAGATGGGAGGAGTTAACATCCCATCGCGAGTAAGGCGGATATGAACTGATGTATTTTCATGAAAGATAGAAATCAGCTTAACCAGTGAATAAGGGCAACCCAATAACAGCAGTTTATGCAGCATTAGATTGCGGTCTATAGAATCAAATTCTTCCTTGAAGTCTACAAAGGCAACGAATAACGGTTGCCTTTGCTGACAGCAGAGAGCCTTGATTGCGGTCAAAGAGACGATATTTATAGCCGTTCCCTTTCCAGCCACAAATCCTGTCTGAAACCTATCTCTCATGTTCGATGAGTTAATCCATTGTTGGAGATCTCTTAAAATTAATGAAGCAAAGATTTTCCCTGGAACGTCTAATAAGGCGATTGGCCTATAATTTGCAGGATTTTGTCTATCGCCTTTTTTATAAATGGGTAC
Source organism: Ambystoma mexicanum (assembly GCF_040938575.1). Classification (NCBI taxonomy): domain Eukaryota; kingdom Metazoa; phylum Chordata; class Amphibia; order Caudata; family Ambystomatidae; genus Ambystoma; species Ambystoma mexicanum. Next base: position 1,202,408,066 of record NC_090934.1, on the reverse strand, counting down.
AATCAATGAGGTACACCACGACTTAGGGATCTTTTGAGTAATTACAACTTGAGAGAAGATTTCAAACAGGATAGGAGCCCATAAATCCGGAAATTCTTTCAGCATGGCATTAGAAAGCCCATCAGGGCCTGGAGTTATTTTATATATGTATTGGGTTGATTTTGGATTATAAATAATATAAAGGAATTGGGTGGAGGTTGCAGGGGTTTTTGGATTGGGTGAGGGGTTGCGGGGGGTTCTCCCTGCATATATGTCCTAATTGACCTTCTAAATTAGTTCAATTCTCCCGAGGTCATTTGTGAAAAGGTCAATTAGTATACAACCTCTGCGCCTGCATGTTAAGCACAGATCTGTGCAGATCCATGGACAACTTACTGGAATGGAAAATGGTGACCTGTTGTGTACAAGTATATCTCTGCAGCAGGCGCTTTAACACCCTGAGCTGTCTTGTAGGAACTGGGACTTACATTGAAATGTTTGACACACCTTTGTTTAATAGCGCTTTCTCTTTTTCATGCAAGCTACAACAACTTGACAGTTAAACCAGCTCTTGATTAACAAAGGAGACACTTATTTTAAAGGTTCCGTGCTTCCTTTAAATGTACCCGCGACTCTAAGGATTGTGCCACACTTTTTAGGTACCACCCTCAACCACTTGGATTTCATAGTGTCCACCTCGATGTCTTATCCTACTTAAAGAGCTTAAAGAAACCCATAACACCCATATCTCTTGCCTGTGCCACACTCGGGGCTCAAGTCCTAACAAAAACCGCAGCGGGCGGGGGGGCTGTGACTTATGCTGTGGGGAGTGACATCACGGGGAGTGACGTCACCGGCAGTGAACATACATTGAAAGAAATTTGCAGTTTTCTTTTTAGGATTTCTTTCCCAAGTCAAGAAAGTTCACCTGCCAAATACGTATTTGCCAAGAGAACATGTTTTCTTAAAACATTGCTTGCCAAACACATGTTAAAGCATTGCTTGCTAAACAGAAAGGGTGCTCACCTTTTGTCTTAAAACGAGTAAGAACACGTGTCCTCTATAGCAAAAATTCAATATGTTTTCAATAATTTCTTTAGAGATTCTTGTCGTCTTGTGGCTACTTTTCTTGCCTCAGCAGCACACGACCTGGGTTCGAAACCCGGACACAGCTCTGTTTTTAGTAGTGGGGGCAGCACTTAAAAAACAATCCGTTGAAAACACACGCAGGACGGCGTCTGCCCTCTGAAAAAAGTGGGCGTCACCATCCACCTGCATGTTCCCTCGACTTGTGCCATGCCACACCCCAATGAAGAAAAGCGCCCAAAACTCAGTAAGGTCACCGAGGCCCTCAAAACAGAGCTGTTTTGATTAAAATACATGTAGCGTTGAATCAAGCGTGACGTGCCTTTAGATGGGTACAACGGCAGTTAGATGTATTTGTATCGGGGTAAGAGCGTCAATGTTTGCAGGGAACAAGAAAATTAAAAAAAATGGAGATGATATCAAAGCTAAAAAAAAGAGAGCGGGAGACAGTAATTTGCTCCTATTTTCTATTTTTTTTAAATCTCCTACACCAATGCTTCAATGGAAAGGCATACACGTGTCTTTGAACTGATGTAATGACATGGAACCAAATGAAGGCTTGAGCAGCCTCCCCCTACTCACTAATCACTAACGAACTGTAGCCTACACGATGCTGTGGCCTCGATAAGATCCATGAGCTGAGTAACACAAGCCGGCCTCACCACAGCCTAGAGAAAAGGCACAGGAAGTGATGCGGGAATAGTCTTCATCAGCAGTTCAGTGAGTGAGTGGTGCAGGGAAACCGAGGAACACTGCCTTGCGGGTGTGACAGAATCTGGGAGAAGGGGCCAGGCTGCAAAGTGGTGGTGTTTGTATGCAGTGGTGGAAATGGGAAATAATTAGTGGGGATCGCACAAGGGCTGGGGTGAAGGCTGAGTTTGGGGGGGCTCTGCCCGAGGAGGCAGGGTTTAGGGGGGCAGAGCTGGCAGTTGAACTCCGATCAAAGGAAAGGTCCAAAATAATAGTTTCAAACGGCTCTATTTCTTTCATTTTATGTTATGTTAAAGGTACTTATATAGCGCATCGTCACCCACGGAATTGGTCCCCAGGAGCTCATGCTGCTTCTTTTCCAAACTATATATCAATTCCGCTTTAAACCACTTCCATGGCACTGGTGATTAGTTACTTCACTCTGCAGATAATAGTTTTGACCAGTGTTGCTGAGTAAATATTCTCTGAAAAGCACAATTTGCAACCCATTTCATAAAAAAAAAACCTTGGGTACTATTCAAATAGGGTGATTTCTATTCACCATAAACAACGTTTTCTTTTACTTGAACCACACCCGGCACAGCTCCTGTAGCTCCCCTATGAAAGCAGTTGGGTGGCTGCATCGTGTGGACATGGACCCGGATTATTTATTTATTGATGCAATGTTTGTCGGAAATCTGTATCCATTAAAAAAAAAATGATATAATGCAATTGAGCAAGGTCATAGGAACCCACACAGAGAGGAAACACTAAACCTGACAGTCAATAGACAAATAGTGGCAATGACTACTGCATGTGATTCAATTTTAATGCATCAGAGCATATGTTGCATATAAATAGGGAAGGAACATAGGACATTCAATAAAATACATACAACGTACATAAAACAGTATACAAATACATGTGCCAAAATGACTTCTTTTGGACTAGTTTATCAGCAATTACAATCGGTATGGTCCCTTGTGGGGGATAACATGAGTTAATATAGTGCAATTGCAGTACATTAGGTACAAGTCAATAGACTGGACTGTTAGTGAGTGCAAATGTTGTGACACAGAGAAAGGTCTACACAACTGTGTTTCGGCCTCTGAGCTGTTCTTGTGTGGCTGTAACTTGATCGGCCTTCATCAGGACGGAGAAGATTGATATATGGAAAGATCATATGTAATCTGTCAAAATAATGGACAGAAAGGGAAGTCAGGAGTGTGTGGGGTTCTGAGTGGTTAAAAAACAATTTCAAACGCATCAAATGCTGGCCTCTTGGAGAGACTATGTAAATTACAGATTTTACCGTAATGTCTTGCATGATGGCTAACAAATCTGAATGTCCAAGTCATCAGATAAATGCCGGGGAATTCCGGATGGGTCACGTGCGTGAATAATCGCTGTGACAAGGAGAGGGGTGTCAGGAGTACATAAGGGGGTCTCAGAATGTATGTGATACTGAGTGGCAAAAAAGATTAAATAAGCTCTTCCCAGAGCTTAATATATAGCCGAAGCTCTTGAATAGTCGGGTACTGAGGGTCAGGCTTAGTAGTAGTGATTCAAACACTGGACGGGGAGAAAGGATGGAGATATCTGTATCCGACAAACATTGCATAAATAAATGGCTGAGGACTGTAACTTCCTCTTGTGACCCCTTGCACCGGGTCACCAGTGGAAGTTACAGTTTGCTCGTGGGCGCTTGTGTTTACTTTTAATCCCCCCCCCTGACTCTGCCGGATCCCGAGATCCGGCTACACATCTGGTGCCAGACTTCAGATCCAGCGAGAGCCGGCCCAATCTCCAGCACTGTTTGTATGATAGACTGGGTAGGAAATGGGCCAGATCAAGACAGAGCAAAGCTCTGGCAAAGTTTGACTTTCTGACTTGGCACACAAGACTGAATGCAGAAATAGCCAAAGCCTCACAAGCCGCTTAGAAGCTGTCCAAATTGGCATATAAATCTTGCAATTTAATGACATTCTTTTGTTAGGGTGAGTATTGTCCCGAGAGGATAGTTCAGCGGCAACGTGCTCACATTGGAAGCAAGACGACACGAAGCAACACAGATTCGATCCCCGGATCTGCGCTTAGAAACTTCTGGGTATTTCAGCACATTATAAATACGCAACTAAGACAAAAAGAAAAAACAATTACGCAACTGAAAAACAAACAATTCCTGTAACAGCGCCTCGATGCCCGCAGGCTGTGTGAGCACTTTAAAAATGCAAATAAATAAATAAAATTGTGAGAAAGAAAAAAGAGCAGAGTGCAACTTCCGTTACTCGCTCAAAAGGGCCTCTTGCTGAATGACTATCACAGACATATTTCACATTTTAAATTGTGGGCATTCTTATGTTCCCAAAATGCCCTTTGCTTTTATACAAATTACCAGGCTTGGGTTCCATGAACAGATACTATGTTGAGTGACCTGGCCTGTGGTGCCAAGCTCCGCTATGTGTCCCCCTTCCTTCTCTGCCCCTTCCCCTGCCCCCAAAAGGGGGAGAGGGTTCCCAGAGTAATGTATTTCCATTTTAAGGATTGATGAGACAGAGATGTACAGGATCAGTGAGGACAATCCCCTGCTGAACCAGGTGAGATCAGGTCAATGCAGAGAGAAGGCAAGAGCGGAAAATAGAGAAGAGGCACCAGACACTGGGGCCGAGCGGAGCCACCAGAGGAAGTACTGGTGTGTGGGCCCAGTCTGAAGAGCAGAGTAGATGGCAAGGGCTCAGGGGCATACATAGAAGGAAGAGAACAGGACTAAGAGTCTGACACAGGTGAAAGTCTGACACCCAGCCTAGATATAACACCCAACTGAGAACATGAATACCAAAAGAAATGTTGCATGCTCCCTCAAGCGATTTAAGACAGTGACACTGAAGAGAAACTCTGCATGCTGGAACTTGAAGTATGAGCTCCTAGAGCACATTAAGAAAGTGCAGGAAAACATGACTGGCTAGGACTCAGAGTCAGAAAAGTTCAACTCTATTGAGAAAGTGAAGGCAAAGCAAAGCACTACATGGTGGAAAGTGGAATATAAGTGTCTACACCACATTCTGAAAGTGAAGCCAAAGCAAAATATTGTATGCCTGAATTTGGAGGCAAACTCTTAAGGCTGATTGAAAAAGTGATGGCCACAGAAGGCCTTGCAGTCAGAACCTCTAGCATATATTCAGAAAGTTAGGCAAATGTTATATTATGTTTTAATAACTAATATTTATACTGCGTCTATCACCACCATAGTGGTCTTACGCCACCCACATTCAACCAGAACACGATTTTCAGAAAACAGAATACAGAAACAGCCAACCATCACTTACTTTCTACAGATGTCCAAACTGGTATATATTTCCCGCAATTAACAGAATTCTTTGTGTTAGGGTGAGTTTTGTGATCAATCAAAAGTCCAGCTTCCATTATTCGCTCAAAGGGGTTTCTTACTGAATCACTATATGACATGTTTCAAATTTAAAATTGCGGGTATTCCTATGTTTTCGTAATGCTCTTTGCTTTTATGCAAATGTGCAGTAGAACATTTTGGGTGTATATATGCGCAAAATGGGATTACCATAATAAACAATCTTGGACCCAATAACCGAACAGACTCAAAGAATATGGCAAAGTACTACATCATTATCACATCAATAAAGTAGGGCAATCGGGCGAACAGCAAATTGTAGTTCACACAAACACAACTATAATGTCATCCTACATGGCAAATAATAAAACCTATCGGGCGAGGGGATTGGTTAATTGAACATGTCTACTCATAGAATCTATAAGTTTTAGTGGCTTTATTGGCTGCCCTTTGTTTTGCGGACAAACCTCAAACTTCTCTCTAACTATGTATAATAAACACTATAGCAGCATAACAGTAATGGATTGGCCTATGCAACATTGTATGCTCATCATCACTTAGGCTCTTCTAATAGGTTGGCATACTCTCCCAACCTTAGACACTGGGCTCGCTAGCAGCATGTAAGCAAAATGAAACTCGGGTGTGGAGAACAACTTCATATCGCTGCTCACTTGCCCAATTCGTTTTCTCCTATCTCGTCAGCCTAGCATGCAGCCAAGGCTTTTACTTTGTACTTGAACTTGCTGGAAGTTCTCTATTGTTGAGCTTTAAGGGAGTGTAGTTACATCGCTATCTTCGGGCAAGGTTTCTGAATAGGCCCTGTTTACTGGTCTTGTACCACGTGTGAAGTGACGATGATTTTGTCCATGTTGCCTTCTATTTACTGCTATTTGATTTGATTATTTCAGGTGTCATTACCCTATTCGGCCTATGGAGACTTGGTTGCTGGTCTAACATAGGCTTTTCAGCAGCTCTAATTGATAATAGTCAGGACTCATAAATGTTCGCTCATTTAGTTAATCTAATAGAAGTATGTCCTTTGTACATTGCTTCTCCTTGGTAGCTCCCTTTCGACCCTTCAGTAGCTTCTCACTGTGGCATCCTTGATCTCTGGCCAGCAGCTATTTGTTGTTCATGCATGAATTTGTATTTCCAGCTTCTGTGCATATACACTTATTAGTCAGCTGGTTACTTTATCTTCTTTGCATATATGATCTCTTCTTACTTGTGTGCATGTAACTCAGTTTCTTCAGTTATATCTTCATTCTTTAATTATCCTTATATCATTTTGGTGCGTCATTGTATCTTCTCCTTATGACATCACTTTGCTCCTGGCAGATTCTCTTTATACTCTACAATATTCAGTGGTACCTGCAAATCTCCTGCTACCCCTTCAGTATGAGGGTACATTTGGTATGGTTGTCTAAGTGCATCAGGTCTCTCATACACTGGATGATACCTGGTGTCATGTAGAGTAGCTTAATGTCTTTCATACAGTATGAAGGATGTGGCGGGAGCCAATCAGTGACTTACTCGTCTATTCCGCTACACAAATCTGAAATATAATCTGGGTACTTCCCCCTTTTTTGATCACGGAGGGCATGTATCGAGAACCACAATACAGTATACAGTATATTAAATGGTCTTTTTATACTGTCTCTGGCTGCATGTCCCGATGATTCATGCATCTTAGGGTTTTGCATAGTTTTTGTCCATAAATGTTGTTATGTTATGTTATGTTATCTTAAGATTTTTCGTACCGAGGTTCAGCGCAACCGACACCCAGAGACAACCTGGCGCTATGATTGAGAAAAAAAGGATTAGATGAGCGACCAGGCTAAAAAAGTAGAGTTTGCAAAGCCTTTCTAAATTGCAGGTGAACAGACACAGCACGAAGGGCGGCCGGCAGGGCATTCCACATGATGGCGGCTTTAAGAGAGAAAGAGCGGCCACCATTTCTAGCGAGACGGAACCTAAGGACAGCCAAAAGAGAGCGATCCCTAGTACGTAACACGCGGGCAGTAACATAGGGTCGGAACTTCGACTGCAGGTACTCCGGGCCAGCGGCATTAAAAGGCCCTGTGCTCCAAACATAGAGATTTAAAAAGCACAGACTTTGTCACTGGTAACCAGTGAAGGGAAATGAGAACTGGAGAAATATGTTCCCGATAGGGAGCCCCAGTGACAAGACGGGCAGCAGAATTTTGGAGAGTCTGAAGACGGCGTAACAAATAATCAGGCTGAGCCTAATATAAAGAGTTACAATAATCAATCCTGCTGAGCACCAGCGCAGAGACCACCGGAGACTGCAGATGAGAGGGAATAAATTGCAGGACCTTTCTATCTATTTTCAATTGAAAATGACCAGCCTGACAAACCAAACTAATCTGACAGGCCAACATGAATAAGGGTGGTCTAGCCTGTTTCCCTTGTATTCTGCCTCTACACAAATCTCCAGGATTGCAATCTATGTAGAGATACTGTGTTGCATGACTTGGCCTGGGGCAACGTCCCTTGCTCCTGCCCCCTCTCCCAAAGCCCCCTTCCTCACTGCCCCGCCCCTCCAAAGAGGAGAGGGTTTCCTCGGTAAATGTTGTACATTTCCAGAACTGCCAACCCTCACCTACGGTGTGGATAGTTTATGCATGTTTCAGTTTGACGCAGTCTTATAAAGCCTTGCACCTCTATATCCTTGGTTCAAGTGTAACACGGGACAATAGCGAATTTGAATCAGTCACTTTCGTGGCTGGTGTGAAATGACATGTAAGCCTAGCACAGCCAGGAGGATCAAAAGACATAGTTGGTCAAGTGGCAAGCAATCTTCCAGGCTTTCACACCCTCCCTGCTTACGTTGACCGCTCGACCCTTACTGGTCCCCCACTGGTCCTTTGTCAGGATCTACGCCCTGGGGCATATCCCTCTACTCCCCTCCCCCAAGTAGCAATGCTGTGAAAAACTGCACTATGACGGTTGACTTGTAGCTAATTACAGGCCAGAGGCTTTGAACAGATATGAGACCATGTGACTTACTCTTCCCCACCTGCTCATGGCCCTTTCATAGGCAGTGACCTGTGAGGGATTGCACCCAGTGCTTAATTTGTGGGGTTGTTTGCCAGGGCTCAGCCCTGGCACTTCCATTTGAGCCCCGGCACTTATTTTCTCAGACTCGGTCTGATTGTGATGTGCTGTTTTTGCAACTTTATTATTTTAAATTTCATTCTGTAGTTGTCACACAGCAAGCAACAACAATGTGAACTGAGCAGTCTCTTCATCCTGGGCCGGCACATTGTTATTCATGAATTTGATGACCGGGGTGGGCAGGACAGTGCTAGTTATCTATTTCCATGGATAACAATGAGTGGTAAACTGACAATGCTGGGTGTTTGTGCTGGCCATGCCCACACACTGCTCCGGTCATCCTGCAAAACATTGGTGTAGCTCAGCTACTGTAATAACCAGTAACACTATCACAATAGTGTGGGTTGACAACAAGAGGAGAGCCAATAGCCAGCAGAAGCACCCAGAAAGGGACAAAGCCAGGGAAAAGGTCAATAGCCAGCAGCACCCAGAAAGGGACAAAGCCAGGGAAAAGGCCATTAGCCAGCAGGACCCAGAAAAGGGCAAAGCCGGGGGAAAGGCCGCTAGCCAGCTACAACCAGAAAGGGACCAAGCCAGGGAAAAGGCCACTAGCCAGCAGCACCCAGAAAGGGACAAAGCCTGGGAAAAGGCCACTAGCCAGCAGCACCAAGAAAGGGACAACGCCAGGGAAAAGGCCAATAGCCAGCAGCACCCAGAAAGGGACAAAGCCAGGGAAAAGGCCATTAGCCAGCAGCACCCAGAAAAGGGCAAAGCCGGGGGAAAGGCCGCTAGCCAGCTACAACCAGAAAGGGACCATGCCAGGGAAAAGGCCACTAGCCAGCAGCACCCAGAAAGGGACAAAGCCTGGGAAAAGACCACTAGCCAGCAGCACCAAGAAAGGGACAACGCCAGGGAAAATGCCAATAGCCAGTAGCACCCAGAAAGGGACAAAGCCAGGGAAAAGGCCACTAGCCAGCAGCACCAAGAAAGGGACAAAGCCAGGGAAAAGGTCAATAGCCAGCAGCACCCAGAAAGGGACAAAGCCAGGGAAAAGGCCATTAGCCAGCAGCACCCAGAAAAGGGCAAAGCCGGGGGAAAGGCCGCTAGCCAGCTACAACCAGAAAGGGACCAAGCCAGGGAAAAGGCCACTAGCCAGCATCACCCAGAAAGGGACAAAGCCTTGGAAAAGACCACTAGCCAGCAGCACCAAGAAATGGACAACGCCAGGGAAAAGGCCAATAGCCAGTAGCACCCAGAAAGGGACAAAGCCAGGGAAAAGGCCACTAGCCAGCAGCACCAAGAAAGGGACAAAGCCAGGGAAAAGGCCACTGCCTAAGAGGAGTGTCTGATTAGTGCCAGCCCATACAAAAAGATTTTGCTGAATGGTTTGGCAGGCAAGTTCAATAGTTCAGAAATGATTTTTCCTGAATTTGTCAATCAATTTACCACAGGAGGAAAGCATGTTTTCTTATTTTTCTCTGTCGATAGATGGTCAACATGTTCTACTTGTCACCTATAGAATCCGAGCAAAATGTTAGCAATGATGATGTGTATAATGAAGCACTCAAACATTTGCCTTAAACTAGTGTGCTATTGTATGTCAATTGGTATCTGTTGCACATGTGGGGTAGTGCAGCCGTCACCCACAATAGGCAGCGGGAGTTGCATCTTTAATCCTGAACATGCTGATGCTGTGGGGCACAGCTGTGGGTGGTGGCAATAGTGTGCTGGGAGTTGCCCACCCCATCTGTCCCAGGTGTGCTAGAAACTGGGCCCTGGCACTTGGTGTTTTGCAAATTAAGCACTGCTCGCCCCAGCCTGGCTGACACGTGACCGAGTATGTCCCGGCCTTACCTACCTCCTACAGACAGCAAAGGCTTCGCCTGCAAAAGTCCAGTTACCAGCCTATTCCTGTATGCAAGGAAAGCAAGCACATGTAGTTATGCGACCTCATCGGAACTCTTCTCACACTGCCCCGGTGAGACATAAAGCGGCCTATTCTCACGGAAATGTACTGAGGGACTTCGGGGAGCAAGCCGTAGAGGCAGAGCAGTGCTTGCCCGCCTTGCCGCAGGTGTGACATCACACACGCCACGTGGCTAGTTCTACGTCAGCGGGCCTGCGTGAAGGATGCTGCTGGCTGTGAAAATTAAGGACCTGGCAGCCGGCCGGGTTGAGCGAACTTTTTTCCGATGCCTTATAAAGGAATAGGAGAAACGCACGAGTATGAACACACATGCAGTGGAATGCGCCTTTCCGGACGCGTGCCGTGGAGTCACTGACAAGTGGAATGCGCCCTGCGGAGCCAGGCGCTGATAATGGAACACGCCCCTACTTTCCCACAATGGACTGGTCCAATCTCTCAGCGCGGGGACCATTTCACACACCCGTGTCGCGGGACCCAGGGAAATGGGAAAGTTGAAGGTAGTAGTTACGATGAAGGCTGAGTCAGGCATTTCCTGGTACTTCCTCTCGTGGGGTTTTGTCGTCATCACTTCCTCCTGGCAATGAATGCCCGTGGGATGGTCTTTCCCCTACTCCTTTTTACCCCCAGTTGCTCTCCATTTTTTACTTTGGGGTTCATGCAGGGTACACATGTTTTTTCCTGGACTCCAGGAATGTTATATTTTTTGAGAATCCCCATTAGGTTATTTTTCTACAATTGCTGGTGCAGCCCCAGAACACCTGATTTTTCTTCACTCCAGTCAAAGAACAGCAGAAATTTAACCAAAGGTGGTCCCAGTTAGTCACCCCAGTTTCCAAATCAGGGGGTTCCCCCACCTTTTCATTTTCTCTACCCACTCCTTCTCACCAACTGCACCCCTAAACCCAAGACAGTAAGCAATGCAGACTGCTCTGCCCTCTGGCTTCACTCCAGCCCAAGTGGCACACGCCGGCGGATGTTAAGCTCGGAATACTATTCCATTCTCTTTTCTGGGTGCCAACATGAGACAACCTCACATACTCCTGGCCCATGGGCAGCAGCTGGTTAGCCCAGTCCTGATGATCACCCACCAAACTAAGTGTGGTGGGGAAATGTGGCAGGCCCTCAAAAACAAACCAAAGGGCTTTGGGTGATATGTTGGAATGGACAGGGAAGCTATGTATTGAATTGATTGTTTATTTGTATAGCGCCTATACACAATGTGTTTCAAAGCGCTTCAAGGAGGGCGGTAACATTAAAATGAATGACAGTGTGTGCACTTGAATCTTGAATATGGAGCACCAGTTGCCTGAATGGCACAATAATGTGGTGGGGTTGAGGGTTGGGGGGGGTACTGGAAGAGTACTTGAAAGAATTGAGGTTTCCCTTGTTTTGAAAGTGTACTGTAACAGATCTGAACAGGTAAATAAAAAAAAGCAGGGGTGCTGAGTCTAGCTGGGCGGAGGGAGGGGGATTACTCCATAAACCACTAAATAAGTATAAAACAAAAAACGCGTCTTTAAAACAATCATACATATGTGGGTAGATTTTCCTTTGATAGAAGAAAACCAAGTAAATTAATAAATGTTATTCTTAGTTTTTCATTAAAAAAAATATTTGTTTTTACTTTTTAAATCCCTTTCAATGCTCAAATTAGTTATTTGTACTGCTTAATTTTAGTCTGGGTTATTATTTCCAAGATGTTACAGGAAGTGAAATTCTACTCTTTCAGGAAGTAATAGCGTGTGTGCCAAATGATCGCAACAAATATAGCACACTACAACAGTCAACAACACTACAACACTGCATGAGTACCCATTTTTTTTTAGAAAGACGGTGACAGAGGTTTTTTTGCAATGTTTTCATGGCTGTGATAACTCAGTTACAACATTTGAAGTATTCCCAATAGCTCCAACATTTTAAACATTCCCAGGTTGGTTATGAGTCAAAAACAGAAAAGTAGGCCTCTTGTTTGTCACGCGTTGCCATCAGCCACGCAATGCAGGCCAGTGGCTGTGCATACGAACAGCATTGCATAGTGTAAGGAAAGGTGGCAATCTCCCTTTAAAGCAGTGTAATTGGCTGCGGAGAAACCCCTCCAGTCCACAGCCACCACAAGATCCTACTTTTGATATAAGCAAAAATGGAGTGTGGCTTGTTATGCAAGTTCAGTTTGTGTGCTAATTAGTGTGTGTGTTATTATCAATTGGGTGTTTTTCAGTTTTTGTGTTGCAGGGGCGGCCTGGCAAGGGGGGTAAAGGGGCAATTGCCCCACAGGCTGGCTGTGCTGGTGTCCCATGGGCCATAAATAGCTCCAAAATGTAAAAAGAATAATTGAAAAAGACGAAATCCTTCAGGATCTAGCCGGCCACAAAGGAACAGTGTGCTGCAAAGTCTGTTCAGACTCTCTGTAAATGGGGTGTCTTGAATTCAGCAATGCCCTAGAGGTGCCTGGGTGGCCCCCACACACGGACATCCACAGTCAGTGAGGGGGATAGCAGTATGGGCTCCAGGGGCAGGTTCATGCCACCCTTTGGCAAGGCATGCATTTAAATAGCAGATTTTGGGCCCCGGATGGCAATGTTGCTCCCCATACACCATTGGTCTGTTACAATCCACAGCAGCTTAACATGACTCCTACTTGCCAAAGAAGTTAGGGTCCATATCTTATTAGCGTGTGTCCTCAATTTGATTATCTACAAATGCTTTGCCGATGTTCTGTTACATTTCTTGATCACCAGTATGTTCATACAAAAATAGTTTAAATCATTGCTCCCTGAATAGCACACATGGATGTTACATATATGGTGGTAATAGAAATGGCTGTTGGATTGTTTGGGTTACTTACTTTTGGACAAAGGTGAAAAACACACACAGAAAGGTGTAATATTCAGGTATTAATTATAAGAAGACTACAAACTAAGGGTGACATTTGGAGATGGACAGATTTTTTAATACTGCTGAAGAAAGTTACCAGCTCCGCCAGTAGTATTTCTGAAAATCAAAGTTTACCACCAGCAGAGGTGGTATTTCTGGCATACTTCCAGTGCTATTGCAGGAATACCACCTCTGATGACGGTAATGTAAAAAGGTTTTTTGACATTTGTCTTCAGCATCAATGAGAAGGGAGAAAATGATGTACAATAGTGACTTGTGTCGCTACCGTTGTCAGGAGGGAGTCCATGCATGATAGGAATGTGCTGAGGTCCGGTGTGTACATTGTAGACTGATTTACGAACCTCTACATTATTTTCATTGAATCGGCGTAGCTGAAGCACGTAGGGCCGGTGTTGTTACATTAGTGGGGTCATGAAGATGTTAAACAGTGGAGGCAAGCAACTGGATCCTTGGCGTACCCTGCATGTGCATTGCTTGGGTACTTTCAGCCATGAATGAAACAATGCACCGTAGAGTGATTCCTTCTCCTCCAGTGGTCACTAGTCTTTTTATCAGCATGGCGGATAGCTTCAACGGCTGTGCAAATGTCCAGTATGGTGAGCACACTAGGTGAGCTGGTGTCTCTGCTGTGTTTAAGCATGCCCCATACAAAATCATGCGTCAATTCTGTTCGTCTCGTTGGCCTGTATCCGTGTTGTGACTCCTGTAGGAGGCAGTAGTCTTCAATGTTTTAGATAGGAAGGCAACATTGGTACAAATTGGTAAATACATTTCTCGTGGAGTTTGACAGTGAAAGAAAGGTGTGTCGGAGACTGGTTGGTAGCTTGCTTAGTTGATTCCTTGCTTGCTAGAGGTGTTGCTGGGGTGGGCTATAACAGTAGGTGTTTATCGGGATTGCTTCGTTATTGCTTGTAGACATTGGTGGTGCACAGAACCTCTGGCAAACCTGCTGGATGGCTACTAGTATTGACTGCGGCGAGGATGTCCTGGATGGAGAAAGGGGCAAAAAGCTATGAGTGTTGAGGTAGGGGGTTTTGTCAGTGCTATTTCTCTTATTGGACATAGGCGGTTGGTACCTTCCCGCACAGGTGGTCTCGTATTTGAGAAATGTTGTTAGTGAAGTGTGTTGCAGTGAAGGCATAGTGTTGGCGCTGGGTCTTTGAATTTGTGGGTGGTTTTAAAGACTTCCCTCTGGCTGGTTCGTGCTGATTCTATTCAATGAGGGCAATTGGCCTTTTTGCTTTGATAGTTTCTGCTCTGTAGAAAGGAAGCTGCCATTTGCAGTCAAATTTGTTTGTAAGAGGTTATTTTTGTCTCCAGATTAGAGAAGGACTGCTTGGGAAGAGCCGAATCCCATCATGCTTTGGGCTCTTCCTGACATTTGACGGATTCTGCCTCAGACCTTTTTCCAGCCCTGTGTGCAATTCAGACACATTCCTAGTTCGCCTAGGCACTCGATGGCAGGGGGGGAAGCAAAGATGGCTGGCAGGACATGCTTGGGGGTTAGGATCGTTGTAGCCAGATGGCTTAATGTCCGTGGAACATCACTTTTCGTTTTCCAGCACCAGAGTTTCTTTTCACTGTAGAACTAGGGATACAAGATGCTTAATTCCAATGCTTTCATTTTAAGTTAACAGAGAAAATACCTCCCAGAATGCACGGCATGTGTTTATTAATGAAAGCCATGAACTGTAAACGTGCTGACCTACAGTCAGTCATCTGCTCACCATACATAGTGCTCTTTGCTGCTGCGCGTTGCTGTGAGTGATTACTCCCCGCCTCCCTCAACCCCCGATGCTTTATTTGTGTTAAACCTAAAATTGTTTTGCAATTGAATTAATAACATTAGGACTGGAATGCCCTTAATTGCATCAGTCAGGACTCAGCTAGTTACGTAAAATCCATGTTTTCTGCACCTCTTGCTGCTGGCCTTGCTCTGCAGTCATACGCCTGGAGCAAGCTCCAAGTGCAAGCAGCCTCAGCTCTTGCAATTCTCCGTTTTGTATGTAGTGCTTAACGCCTGATTCCTTCTGCTTCAATGCACTGTCAGAATAGGTTTTAATGAGCCAACTCAATGGTAATGAATGCATCCAGCTCAGAAGGATGAGGGCTGATTGTAAGAAGAACAAGCACTTTGAAGCAAGCACTTAATTTGAGCAATCTCCACTACCAACCAATGCTTCTTTTGGTATTGCAAAGCTAACGACTAGAAAACAGAGAGCAAACGAGGCGGGTGGAGCCCTCGTTTCCAAACAAAGCCATTTCCTGGTGGGACCAAAATCTCCTGAGGGATTTATGTGATCACTGCAACCCCCAGAAATCCGACAGATGAAAATGCCAACTTTTTTATTTATTTATTTTATAAGCCCCCTTTACACCACATACATATGCAGGAGGAGACCCCTGAAGCCCCTCCTGTACTGTTGTATCCCATACCCCCCCCACATATATGTGGTGTAAGGAGGAGTCAAAAAAAGTCTGAATTTTGGGAGTCGGAATTCTGAGGGCAACAATTTGGGCCATTACCCTCCCGTGTGCTGGTTCCTCGTGGAACTTACAGGCCTGGTAATTCCAGGTGTAAAGAATATCTCCCCACCATGAGCCTTCTACTGCAGCTGGTACAGCAATAGTGGCTGTCCTTGGACGGTTCTGGGTGAGGGTTCATATTTTCCAAACAAGCTTGTCTTTCCCTTGCAGCCAGTGCCTGGAAGACCTGGCGCCAAGCATGCGACCTGCTTTATTGAGCCGATGAACCGGTACACAGTCCTAATAACGAATGAAAAAATAATTACAGTGTTTTTTGATGTTTTCATTATTTTATTTAAATGCACTATCCAACCAACTTCACTGCCCGATTCTGCTTTTTTTTTGTAGTTTCCTGATGAGTTTTTCAGAGCCGCGCGCTAGAGGAATCTACATAGCAGGGGTGTGAATTAGTCATGGCTGCTTTGAAAAAGGTTCAGGGTTCTTCTGGAAGGAACGGCCGTGCATGCTGTTAAGGTCTGGAAGGGGAAAGGGTTGGGTTTTAGGCCTCCCTTGCTTCCAGGGTGAGCTGAAAAAAAGTGGGGTCAGGAAATGCTAGAAGACAGCTTTGGACCAGGCAGTGCTGAATAACTCTTTGTGGCTTGCTAAAGGCCAGAACAGCTGCTTTCTGTTGGAGAAATTGAGGGAGGGGCATAGACCAAAATGTGGTTTTGTTTATTGGATTAATAACCAGCTGCAAGCGATAGATGTTTGTGCACTATTTATTTGTTACAGGATCTTATTTCATAGTAAACATGTCACTGGTCTACTTCTGAGCATCATTGACTGTGTGTGTGTCGGCTGGAATAAATTGGTGCCTGGCAGAGCATTGGTCGGCTGCCCATTAAGTTATGCTATGTTCCTGGAATTTAATACAGCGCTCTGCTGCCATTTGGACAGGCTCCAGGTGCTCTGGCAGATCCGAAATAGAGGGGGTGGGTGAGGTTAGCGGGAATAGAGGGGAAGATGTGAGATACCTTTGATGTTGTGTTGAAGCATGCAGACCGGATGTACCCTACGCTCTGCGTGCACAATTTCTAGGTGGTCAGTGTTGAGAACAGAGAGGCATTTGTGTCCAGTGGGCAGCTTTGTGTGCCTGTGATGCTAGGATGCCTTGCCCAGAGCTGTTATATTAAATTGTTTGTAGTGGTATAGGGTTCTGTAGTTTGATGTTAGTTAGGTGGGTTATTTAATACCCATGTGGGAGTGGCTTCATGGATATGTGTACTGCAGTATTTGATGCAAGTAGGAACCAGGACCCGCATGTGGTCTACATGGTATGCCGATTGGAGGATGTGGAGGATGGAATACCTTTCCAGAGGGCGTCCACAGGGAAGGACCAGATACTTGCGCTGATCGTTGATAGATCTGGAACACGTGATAGCAGAAGAAGATGGTGGTTGGAAGTCAGGGGTACACTTAACTGGTCCCAGATAAGTTAGAGGTGATGAGGGCTAAATGAAGCAGGCATGATAGGTGGCGCCTAACACTGCACAAGGAAAGTCACTGACCTCTATTGAAATGGCCAGAAAGGCTTAATCTGAAAGTCCTGTTCCTCTCAGTGTTCTACCTAAGAAATGTGTCAATAGGGTCTACCCAGAGCGCCAGATATGATTTTGAAGTGGGACTATTTTACCCACAATTTTTTAACGCTGGGAGTAAATTAATTTAATAGGGAGTAAACAAGTATGTCCCGTTCGCCATGGGAACAGGACATCTTTGTTTACATTTGTCTTTCAACGTACATAAATAACTGGTTCTATGTGATATTTCTGCATATTGAAGACCGAACACAAAAAAAACTGTCGATTTTGTGAGGTTCTCCATATGCAGAAATATGACATTACATGACACCCAATTCACCCCCGCCTACCGCTTCCACGGTATTAGATTTTTTATATACCGGAGGTTCGCCCCCAAACCCTCCTTTCCTCCCACTCCACCTCCTTTCCCCCAAAAAGCCTTTCACCCGTCCCACCCCCTATCACAGACACACTAAAAGGCAGACAAACACGCACACACCTTCCCCGCCCACTCCCTAAACATTACTCACACGCACAGACACACATAACACTCACAAAAACATTAACAGAACACTTATCTTGGGCACCTGCGTCTCCCCTCTTCCAGCCCGCCCCTGTCTGTCCGCCCCTGCGTACACTCGTGTGCGTCGCAGCGGCTGACAGTTCGATTTAGAATGACCGCTCCAAGCAGTCCTCGAGCGGTCTTTCTAAATTCGCTCTTCGAATATTTTCCTGGATCGATTTCTTCACTTAGTAGCCAGTAACCAGGGGTAAAGAAATATTTATTACAAAAACGAGTATGCTTTAATTATAAAACAGAAATGTTTTTGTAATAAATATTTCTTGACACCTAGTTATGCATTTATGTTGAGAAATAAATGTTGGCCTCTTGGAATCAGACAGTCAGAATTGTGCTTTCTACAAGTGGCACTGTGTGTACTGCTGGCCCAACCATATCAATGGAGGTGTGCGGGTGATAGCAAGGGACAAGCTCCTATGTGTTGGTTTCCCTTTTTTTGTTGGGTGTATTTTTACTCATTAATTTTTCGTTTTTTGAGTATTTGCCCATTTTTAGGGAGTAAACGTGGCCAATGTACCCTTATCTCTAGGGCTGGGTCTACATCTTCTACCCCCTTCTATTGTTACTTGCCTTATTGTGGCAATAACCACCGAGCCGGTGGCTCATTACCGCCTATGGTAATGCCCCCGGGGCCTGAAGTTACAGGCCCGAGTGTAGTGAGGGACTTCACCGTGGCCCCAGGGCATTACCATAAGGTGGTAATGGCCCGCCGGCAAGGCGGTCAGTGCCATTCGTATTCCGGGGTCTGCAGGCTTGGGATACTAGTTTTCCGAGTATGCAGCCCCGGAACACTAATGACTGACGAAACCTTTTCAAGCAGCATTTCTTTTGCCGTTTGAAAAGGTTTTACTGCTTCATTAGTACGGAGCAACAGGGTGCCATTTTGTGCCAACTTGCTCCGTACTATTGAATGGCAGAAAAATAAAAATAAAAAAGGCCACCTTGGAAAAGGGAGAAGGGGCTACGTGTGGTCCCTTCTCCCTTTTCAAGGTTGCCTTGAAAAAAATAAAATACCCGGCATGCAAACGACGTTCATGCGTCCACAGGATTACACTGTGGCATGGCTCGGAAATGAGCCAATCCAGGTTTAGTGTTTCCCGTGGACGCACAGTTCCGGGTACTAATGTTTCTTAATAAATTATTCTGAAAAAATAACTTTTCATGAGAAAAACTGCTTATCCTTCCTTCTCATCCTACAATATGGCAGCCTGTGTTCAGCACAGGGTTGACACTGGATCTTGCGTTCAGGTGTCCAGCAGACACCTCTGCAGTCCTTGAGGTGCAGCAGCGCCACCACCAACCAGGGGCAACCAGCTTAGCCAAACCTGTGTGTGTCTTTGAGGGGAGCAGGAATCTCAAAGGACCCCGAACCAAACGTCCCCAGGGGCGCCATCATTTTGCGTTGCTCCATTGCCTATGTTAATGAAGCACAGACAAATGAGGGCACATATAGATGCTGAAAAATAATGGAGGGGATCAACCTCCTGCTCTACCCTGCACTGCCGACTTTCAGGAGTGGTAGGCGCTAGTTCTGTCTTTTAGATAGCTCAGTGAGTCAGGCAGTTTCTCCATACGTCTGTGTTTAGCCTGAAGGATACTGATGGTTTGAATCCTGGCAGTGGGACTTAGCCCTTCCGAGTAGTTAAACTGAGCACTGTTAAAAGGGAAAGATTAACACTTATTATTACAATGCTTTGAAACTGGAGCCTAGGGATCCATCATGAAGTGATATTTAAATAATATTATTATTGGTTAGGTTCCTCCGGGTGAAGAGTAGTACTTATATGGGTCAGGCGCATGGCAGAACTACTAAATAAAAGCAGGGTCGGACTGGGCCATAAAATTGTCTTAGGCACCAATGAAAAAATGGCCCACAGTTGCAAATGGCAATTCGTTCCTTTTGTGACACTGTTTAAAAAGTAACCAAGGGGGAGGTTTTCTTTATAAAGTGTGATGCAAATTGTGCATTTCAAAGACTATTTATTCAGCAACACTGGTCAAAACTACTAGCCACATAGGGAATTAACCCATCTAACTGGCTGACTTTGACCCAAAAACTGGCCCGCGCCAGCATTTTTTCTTTTTGGTTCGGCCATGGGCCTATTGCCTTATAGGCCAGTCCGAGCCTGCATAAAAGTCCCCTGACTGCTGACTTCCTGTCTTCTATGTCTCTATTTGGTGGCCTCGCCCTGTATCCACTTTAATGTGTCCATGTTCGTTATTTTCAATCTTCAGCTATCCCCCGTAATCCTAAACGTTTTATTTTCTTCATTCTCTCCGCCTTTCACCCATCCCCTCACATCAGACGTTCCGCCTGCGCCTACTTTTCTTAACACCCCGTTCTCCTCATCCCCTCCTTCTCCATATTTTTCGCCATCTTTTCCACCCCACCTCCTTCGTCCCTGCTTTCCTCTTTTTTTTCTTCCTCTCACTCCCGCTCTTTTCTGAACTTGTCTCAGATTTCTTGTCACCTTTCCAGCTGTACACTCGCTTCTGGAAACGGTGACCGAAGCAGCTCTGTCTTTTCCTCCCAAAACAGCCACAGCCCGCCCTTCCAGAACAATCCCGGGGTTGTCTAGATAGAAAAGGCAGTTAATTGCCCTGTTTATCTTTCCAATTCTGGGAAGGCGGCCGTTGGCACAGGAAATTGTTGGGCACATAGTGCACCTCAGTTTGAAGTGAAGGCAAGGGGAGTGTGGGGTAGTGGGGGAGGGGCGTGTCTCGGGTTCATGTTTTGAGGTGTGCTGTCTGTCATGGTCCAGCTCCCAACTGCAAACACTCTCTAAAATTCCGCACACACAAGCCTCTGTCCACCGCCAGTCCACCACTCAGAACACGCACGCACACAGTGCCCAAGTGATCCTGAACGGGACTCGTCACGTTTTAAAAAATATATATATTTTATGATCAACTTGGTTTTTATTTAGATTTAGTTTTAAGGGTGTGGCGTCACCGCCCTGCAGTCAGTCATAACAGTTCGCAAAAGGCAGTTGATGTTAAAAGAAACCGTTAACTCCATTTGGAGACTATACAATGGGGCAGTGAGGGTGTCAACGGCCGGGCTGGGCTCTACCAACTGGTCGGCTCAGAGTCAGACAGGTGGGGGCACGGCACACTGCATTGCCAGGACAAGGTCTAGGTTACACAATCAGGCTGTTATTGACGGCACTTTTAAGTAGGGAGTCCTGCAATAGTATTTTACTAAATTAACAGTTTGGTAGCGGTTGTGATCAGTGTTGTGTGTCACCCCTCCTGTGATCATGGTAGCTCCCAGGATGGGTGTGATGGTCAAATGGTGCTAACCATGTGACTAACCTAATAAATAGGACCGGCCGTTTCCGGCTCGTCAGTCTAAGAGAGATATGACTCCGGTGTCATTATTTCAGGCACCATGTTGGTTCTGCACCACATGCAGCAGGTACAATGGCGGGTCCCTGCACTGGGACGGCGCCCATGCTGGGCAACACCCTCCCCCATTAAGGTATGGCTGTCTGTGCAACCCCGGCCTGTGTGCCCCCCACAGCCGGGACTGCGGTGTGCTGGGTGCCCTCAGCCCATGTGTCTACCTCCGGTGATCCAGAGAATACAGGGAGCCCCCTGTTGGTTGTCCGCTGCGTGAACACAGCCTAAGGTCTCTGTGGGGTTTGTTTATTTTTTTATTTGTTTATTTATTTGTTATGCGCACCAAACCCGTAGGTAAGAGGGCGCAGCAGAATGAAGATGCAAGGCTTACATAGTTACAAACACAGGTTGCAAAATTTGCATAAATACAGAAGTTGCATATATACAGAAAGGTCAAAATGTACAAATATATACAGAGATATCAATATATACAGAAGGGAAACCATTTACTGATGCAAGAAAGGAGCCAAGCAGTATGCCAAGGTGCACACATACATACATCACCTCCGTGCATCACTAAAGACTCTAGGTTGGGCCCTAGTAGCAGGCATAGTCTTACAGGTCACAGCTAGGTGTCTGTAGCGATGATATGTTTTATAAAAAAAATTCTGAATTGAGAGTAGGGTTGGGCAGCTCTCAAGTCGTGAGGCAGTGAATTCCAGCATTTGGCGGCCTTTACAGGGAAGCTATTACCACCAATGGTTGTAAGCTTGTATTTGGGTATGGTTAGACAGTTAGCATTGCCCGTTATAGTAGGTCTATGAGTGATTCTTCTCTGGAGTTTGGCAATCAGATACGTGGGTGCCACGTTGTTGAGAGCTTTATAAGTCAAAGATAACAACTTCAGGCGATCCGGGGTGATCCGGACTTCTGCTGTGACTGGCTTCAATGCTCTGGAAGCGGGTCACCACAATGGTGACAAGGAGTGGCAGTCCGGAACCGTGCACACTGGTGTGTGTGCCGCGGGAGGCCAGTGATCCTATGGCGTGCTTTTTGTTTTGTTTTGTTTTTCCTCATCTGCCGCGTTTGGCGCAGTGAGGAAGAGGAGGTGGCGTCATCGGCCGCGTTGGTAGCACAACACCGACATGGAGAACAGCTGTGGCCGGGTGTGTGCAGAGGCAGCAGCCGCCCAACAAAGAAATCAAGAACCGTTGGTGCGGTCGCGATGAAAAGGGGGCATGGCCGCAACACCATGAGGCGTGCACCACAGGAAGATGAGCTCGCTCAGAGGATCGGACTATGGAGGTGAGGTGCCGGAGGGGCTGCCGAACAGCTGAGGCGGCCCGATCACAAGCGGCGATGGCCGCAGCAAAGAAGAGGTGTGGGGGGGCTGCCGAACAGCTGAAGCAGCCCCAATCACTCCCAGCGTCGGCTGCCACAGAGAAAAGGTCCCATGGGAGCGCCAAGGCCAGCTGGTCTCTCCCAGAGGGAGGTGCTGCCGGCGGTCCTGGGCTCTCGCTGAGCGAGGACAAAGGAGCCCGAAGAATGGACCCCGAGATGAGGCGGGCCCAGCACCACCTGGGCCCGTGATGGAAAAAACAAAAAAATAAAAAATAAAATGGAACGGAGGTCCAGGGCGGCCCCCAAAAGAACAAAGGATGGGGGCGTGGCCTATGGTCACCGGGCCCGTGGCGGTGAGGAAAAGGAAAAGAAAAAAGAAAGGACAAAAAAACGAAGGCAAATGAGGGCCTAGACAGCCCAACGAAGTAGTGTGTGGCCGTCTGACCCAGGCCGCAGGGGTGAATAAGGTTTGCTCACTCCAGCCACAACGAAGGAGCATCGGGCTTGCAACAGCCCCGAAAAGGGGCGTGGACCACTATCACCTAGGCCAACAGCCGTGAAGCTAGAGGGAGGAACAAAAAGAGAGGCTGAGCCTCTCATGGGGACATCAGGGAAACTAGGGAGGCCTGCAGCAACCTTGGATGGTAGCGGGTGGCCTCAACAACACCTGGCACAGAGAACAGAGAGGCCCACATCGCCCAATGGGAGGGGCATGCCCATCAAGCCCTGGGTTTGCCCCACAGTGACAAGAAAGGAGGAGAAACACTGGGCCAGTCTTGACGGCCTACTGGAACACATCAGGTGGGGCTGTGGGTGTATGCCCATCCCCAGGACAACAAAAGTCTGGTGTGGGGAAGCCAGAGTACCCCCTTTTTCCTCCATAGCATCAAGAGGTGAGGGCCCACATCCAGTGGGTGCCCCAGGGAGCACTGGCCTGTCCAACGGCAGTTCAGCGGCCCTGAGGGACCATTGATCTAGGGTTGGCGGCAGGCTCCAGGTGGGAGCAAGGTCATGCACCGGCTCAAGGAAAACAGTACGGGGCTGCCCAGGCAGGATGTGCGGTTGCTACCTCAGAGCTAGGCAACAGGGACTCTCAAGAGGAGTGGAGGGTTGTAGCTCTCGCGAGTGCTTGTGCACCCTCTGCCTTCAACAGTGTCCAGCAGCTCCCCAGGATGAAGGGGGAAGTGAAGATAGTGGCTCATTGTCCTGCTATCGACCCAGCACCCTGCCATGGTTCTTTTCACCCATCATTCATAGACTAGGCCGAGGTGGCCCCTGGTACTTCCAGGTGTGGCTTTGCCGGTCCTGAAATTGCATCTTGCCACCAGCATCCGGCCACAAGTTGCATCCGGCCACAAGTTTGTCCTGCTGTCTAGAGACTAAACCAAGGTGGCCCCTGGTACCCCCAGGCGCTGCTTGACCGACCTTTGAACCCAAACTGTCATGAAGGGTTTTTCATCAAAGTCGAATTGGTGTTCTGCGAACCGGCAAGTCATCACAGTGGACCCAGTAATTATACACCTCTAGGCTGGGCGCTCGAAGACCTAAACTCGTCCAACCAAAATGTTGTGTGAAGCTGAGCTATTGAGCTTGTGGTTTTGTAATAAAGGGTGCTAGCTATGAACGATGGTGTCGTGTCAGTGGTGCAAGATCCACTCAACCAGGTTAATAAAGGGTGTGTGTGCGGGTGGAAAATCCAATGTGTAGCCAGTCTGCTCACCAGCCCCTACAGGCACCCTGCATTGACCTGCGCCCCTAAGTGTGTGTAGATGGTTGCGGGTGTAGTTTTAGCATTATGGGGGTGTGATGTTAATTTGTCTGGTCGTTATGGAAAAGGAGGGTGGTTATGTGTCACCCCCTAGGAACATGGTAGCTCCCAGGATGGGTGTGATGGTCAAATGGTGCTAACCATGTGACCAACCTAATAAATAGGACGGGCCGTTTCCGGCTCATCAGTCTAAGAGAGATCTGACTCAGGTGTCGTTATTTCAGGCACCATGTTGGTTCTGCACCACGTGCACAGGCCCAATGGCGAGGCCCTAAACTGAGACAGCGCCTCTGCTGGGCAACACCGTCCCCCATTAAGGTATGGGATGTGTGACTACGGCTGTCTGTGCAACCCCGGCCTGGGTGCCCCCCAGAGCCGTGGCTGCAGTGGGCCGGGTGCCCCCAATCCACGTGTCTACCTCTGGTGATCCGGAGAATACATGGAGCCCCCTGATGGTCGTCCGCTGCATTAATGCAGCTACGGTCTCTGTCGGGTGATCCCGACATCAGCTGTGACCCACTCCGGTGCTCCGGGAGCGGGTCACCACAATCAGTGTAGGAAGTAAGTTTGAACGTACCCCTTCCCCTGTTGCTCTCTTTCCACGCACCAAGAGAGATTTCTCCAGAGCAGGTCAGTTTGTTTTGTGGGGCCTTTAACGTCGTGGTTGTGGTGGAGCTGGGTGGGGACGGGGGATGTTTTGTGAGTGATGATGCTTTGTTGGCCTTTATAGGCCAGCATGTAATCACTGGCAATGTCCTTGTTTTTGGCGGTTACTCCAAGTTACAACCATATATCTTCAATTTTCGTGTTATGTCAATGTTAACAGTGTTGTACATAGCGCACAGCTGCCTTTAGTTTGACTTTTAAGTACTGTATCTTTGTCCGAAAGTGTGGTTTATGCACAGTTCAGGTACTGATCGACCAAATTCGCCTTCATACATAAAACCAGGCACACTCCGCTTTGCCAGATGTAAGAACTGCCAGGAAAAGCCAGTGGTTTTCATAGGATCTCAAAATGTGGCCAAGTGTTGAATTTGGCAATATAACTCAGGCCTCCAGTGTTCTCAATTGGCAACAGGAGAACACGTTTCCTGTATCCGTTTTGCCCCTCCCCCAGCAATATTGCAATATGTCCTTACCTAGATTAGGTGGTAATTAAATCTACACAAACAACTGTTCAGGCACTCGCCTACAAACACACAAAATGCAGCGAAAACTGAGGATGCTGCAAGGTGTGACCTCAGAGAGGGTCAAGGGCACAGGAAAAAATGGAACCCATCCCCACCCATGGGAACTAATGGGTGTCATTTTATTGTATGCTGTCACTTACAGGCGAGTTGAGAGTTAGTTCTCTCAGTCTACATATCTTGCAGGTATGTCCCTGGTTTCTAAGTGGGGGTTATGTGGCACAAATAAGTACAAGATGGCGATTGCTTTTCTTTTTCGCACCTTCTGGTTCCCACTCCCGAAGGAGGAGCTACGGCCTTGGGTAGAAAGGCAGCAAAAGTGTCATACTCCTGTGGGAGACACTGGCGAGCCTATAATGTAGGGGTGCACCCACCTGCATGAAGGCACAGTTCATTACTGTTAGCACAAAGAGGGAGGGGTTTAACTGAACTTACAGGGCAAGCATCTCTGTGCACACATGGATAATGGCGTCCTGTGGGCTGCAGAGTTCTGTTTTAGTCAATCTGGATAATTCACAAAGCAAATCAATTGCACGGGAGCTGTAGCTCACGACTTACAACACAATACCTCACTTAAAATATTTATAAGAAATTATTTATCAGAAATGAACGACTGCAGATACCAAGGGAACCTGATTGCCACGCATCAGTGATTGCCAAAGAATTTCAAGATTCAAGAACCTCAGATCACGTACAAATGGACCAAAAACGTCTCTTCTCAGATGATCTAATATTTCACATTCTTAAAAGAAATGTTTCAAAGATTCAATATTATTTTCTTTTTTACAGATCCTACGAGATCTCAAATTCCTAGGATTTTCTCCCAAGCACCCATGATTTCATAGTTTTCCATTTTATGAAGACTAAATCTCACAAATATTCTTGCACTATGCTTACTAGAGAAGTGATTACAATCTTTTTTGTAATTGATAATAGACGGCGAAAACATGTACATATTCAGACAAGAAGCTCCTTTCACTTAATTCTAGATAATTAATTTCCCCATCCCAAAGTTCAAGTTTCTTAAACACCTCCTTTCTAAATATTACAATATTTTCCAGTGTATCTCTGCTTATCCGAAACGTCTTCAAAAGGTCTCTATTTTCTCTATAGAGAGCTGCCAAAGTGACACACTTTCGATCTCCCAGAATAGTACACATGTTGGCATCAGCGGAGGAGTATTTTAGTTTAGCAGAGATCATTCCTCTATACATCAATACTACAGCTGTTCAAGAGCTTAATGCCAGCTCGCTCCTAATGGCCTCTACCAAAGTACTTTGGGGTCATCTTCCTTGAAACACTTAATGGGATTCGATCATATTAATTTGACCAAATATCATGGATCGTTTATCACTCCTTGGTGGGTTTTATCCTTGTTGGAGAAGACCCAGCGAGCAACATGGCCTTGTCCCAGCCATGCACTTGTGCTATGCTGCACCTCACAAGAGACACAGAGCTCTAGCTGAGTGTCTCTAAGCCTCTGTTGAGCCTCTGTTGAGAACTGTTGAGAGTTTGTCTTGTGGATGCAGGTGCTCCTCCACTTTGTGCCGGAGTGTGTCTAACCTGCCCTGATGCCTGGGTGGAGGTTGGCTATCCCAGCCAGTTAGAAAGTGTGGTGAGTATGGGGAGAACGTGTGGTTACGTACTGGCTTCTGTGGCGGGTCAGAAGAAGGACGCGCACTTTGATTATTCGTCTCACTGAAGGTTTTATTAAACAAAAGAATTAATGCCTATCTTTCCCTCTACTATAGGGTTTCTCTATCTAAGAAAACTAGCTAAGGTGTCCGTCAATCGTCATTGAGAGTCTAAACAGAATCTGTCTTCCGTCCGAACGAACCCGTTCTAACCCTACCACTATCATAATAACTAAAGACAAGAGAATGACTCCCTTCACCTGAAGGCTTGTTTTTCACAAAGATCAGTTCAGTAAGATAGCCCCAGGTAGTTCCAGGTGACTGTTTTTATCAATTCATACAGTTCCGTTACAGGGTTGTTTGACTTCAAATTCTGCTCTCTTTGGTGACTATTGTTTGTTTCTTTCTTATTCTTCTCTTGAATTGTTTTACTTATAGTTATCCTTTTCTTTTCCCAAGGTAATGTTATCCGATACTTAGGACCTCCTCTCTGACTCTCTGGTATTTGTTATACAGTTCACAGTCTTTAATCCCTTTGGACTTTACTTGTATTCTCTTTTTCAGCCCTGTCTTCTGGCTTATCTTTGCTATGAGTCTCTCCTCTTTAATTAGACCTTCTTTCTCTGGTCTAACACCAATTTGAATATTCCAGTCTTGAGCCGTGTTCCCCCTATTACTTGGTAGTGTGTTAGGGTTTTCTCCTTGACTGGGACGAGTATGTGTACTCAAATAATGATTATCATTCACTCCTCTGTAAGTCAATACTGTATCTTGACTGGAATGAGTATGAGCATTCCAATAATGATTCTGCGTCAACCTCCAGGGTCTCCCATCTTCCATGTTACGTGTGATTGTTAGGGATTACGTCACTGGGTTTATTGTTCGGTTAAGAACTTCACTCCAGTTTGTCAGGTTGGCCTCTCGTGATCTTTCTGCTGCTTTTTCTTCGTGCTGCTACATAAGCAGGCTCCTTGGTACTCCGTATAATGTCATGTTCAATGTAAGTTTTGTCAGAGTGGTATCAGTGTTGTTCATGGGAACTCTGGTCCAACACAAGTCTGTAGTGGTCATGCCACCACTCTGCTCTCTCTCTCTCTCTCTCTCTCTCTCTCTCTCTCTCTCTCTCTCTCTCTCTCTCTGTCTCTCTCTCTCTCTCTCTCCCCCTCCTTCTCTCTCTCTCTCTCCCCCTCCCTCTGTCTCTTTCTCTCTCTCTCTCTCTCTCTCTTTCTCTGAGGTGGGACACCACGCGCCCGGCTTGGTTTCTCTCCTGTCTCTTGTTTCCCAATGATGTGTGATTTTTTTTGTCAGTTTGCTTCCTCGTGGCCACAGAACGTGGCACGTCCAGCTTCTTCTCAGTGCAAGTGAGCAAGCTGATTAGTAAGTCATGGGCTTCCTCTGTCCCTTCTCCAGTCACTGCCACCCTCTCATATATTGAGTAGCTGTGGGACGTCCGCCGTCGCACTTCCGTATTCCTTTCTCTCTGTTTGTTTTGTCTTCTCTTCTCCTCCTCATTACAGTAAAAGGTGATTTTTCTTTTAAAGGATAAATCACAGTTTCCTGATGACAATAGTACATACTGTTTTTTTCTTCATACATTTATTTACTGAATGTGTTCGAAGAGGTACTGTTGGAAGGTTCTTTATGGAGTTCCTCACAGGAACGGGAGTCCTTGTCCCCAAAGGAGGAGTCTCTCCTGGTGAGGTTTATTTTGCCTCAACCCCTGGGAAGGGTGTTGCAGAGCGGGCTCACCTCCCATGCCTCACAAGGGTTGGGGTCACCCTTGGGGAGAAGGGACGAATTCCAGCGATTCGTCACACATCTTCTAAAGCGGTACAGGTTGTTAGAAAGGATTTGAAAGAGTAGTCAGCAATATGCCAGCGGAGGGAGTAAGTGCATTCAAACTGCTAACAACACACAATACCTAATGCCTATTTCACAACTATGGAACTGCTGAACAACAAGTCTTGGGTCTTAGTAACTTCGTTGGCAGTGGCACAGAGAAAAGAAGCAGTGGTGTGAGAAGGGAACTATGTTTCTAAGTTGCTCATTTGGAAAGCATTTTGCAGTCACAGAGACATGCACTACCTCATGCAGAAGCAAATGAATAAATCACCAAAGGGACGCTCCTGCAGACAGCAAGGGCAGAGACACCTAACACAGATGTCTGAAACAACGAGGTAACCCCACTACCCCATCTGCTAAAAAACCTTGGGCCTTATTACGAGTTGTGCGGAATGCGTGCAACGGCACCGGTAATGGTGCTGGCGCCGTTAAACGTATTCTGCACTATTACGAGGTTCCCTCGCGGGACCCTATGTGGACGTCTGGTTTATCCAGACGTCCATAGCGGGTCCCGCGAGGGAACAGGGAGCTAACAATGGGCCCTTGTGTAATGGGCCCGTTGTTAGCTCCCTCCCCATTCCCATTGAGCCCTATGGCGGCTCGAATGGCAATGGGGAAGGTTCGGGTCCGGGTTCCCTGAACGGGGAAATACCGGGTCCTCCATACTCGGAATGGCCCAGTGTTTCCCCATTCAGGGAACCTGGACCCAGTTTTGGAGGCAGCCATGGCGCCAATAGCGCCATGGCTACCTCCAAAGTCGTAATGAGGCCCCTTGACTCTCCGTGTACACCTTTCACACACTAAACAAACACAACTGCTTTCTTGCACAGCAGACCGTACATACTTCACTAAACTGCAACAACAAAACAAACCATACATTGGGCCTCATTACGAGGCTTGCGCTGAGGGAATGAAGGGGCCGGTACTGGACCGTCCCCCTTCATTCCGTCAGGGCTCATTACGAGGTTCCCTTTGCGGGACCCGGATCAGACGTCTGGTAAAACCAGACGTCTTTTCCGGGTCCCGCGGGGGGAAGAGGGAGGTAACAACGGGACACTTGTAATTTGCCCGTTGTTACCTCCCTCCCCTTTCCCATTGAGCCCTATAGGAGCCCTATGGGGAATGGTTCCTGCAAGGAGGACTTACCGGGTCCTCCTATGTCGGAATGACCCGGTAAGCCCCCGTTGCAGGAACCCAGTAATGGAGCCCGGTTTGGAGGCAGCCATGGAGCTAATAGCTCTATAGCTACCTCCAAACTCGTAATGAGGCCCATAGTCTCACACAACAGCACATGGGAGACTACCAATCCATAAACCACACCCATGCTCATTGAACAGCGTTAACCAAACTGATCCGCCAGAGCACTGGGGGACCGCTCCAGTGGTGATAGTGCGCGGCATAAATGTCCTTTAGCATTAACATTAACATTAATATAGTATAATAATATGTATTATTTTTTGTTTCATGGCAGAGCTGAATCACTTCAGTTGCTATTGGAGGGACCTCGGTTGTGGTGGACCATGATCCGGGATGGTTCTGTTTTTTTTTAGCATCCTCTCTTTATTGCAGGTCTTCTGCTTAGTAAAGTAAAGACACTAGGCATCATTACGAGTTTGGCCTGAGCCCTTAAATGCAGCGGTAATGGTATTACCACCGCATTTAAGGGCTGGCCAAATCACGAGTTGGATGTAAAATTACAATTTTACCTCCAGCTTACTGCTGGAGGTAAAAGTGACAATTTTTGGGCCGGTTATGGCTGGTTTTGGTGCTATTGCAGCTAGAACTATTACCGCCGGCAGTAAAAGCTCTCCCCAACTCCATTGGGTCCTGTGGACCCATTGGGGAATGGGGCTTTACTGCCCCCCCGCAACTCGTGATCTGGCACAAATTGCACCGGACCGAGTTGCAGTAGCGCTATTAGCGTTGGGCTGTATCCCAGCGGTATTAGCACTGGGATACCATCCAACTTGTGATGTGACCTACTGTGTCCTTTTGAACTTGCCAGGCCTTTCTTTATTTCCCCCTGGCCAGTGCTTAATTTGCCTGGCTGTGACATCATTCTCATAATTCCAGGGATGCTGCATTGATGTTATTTGCAAAATAGGAAGAAGAAAAGGAAGGCAGATCTTCCCGGCAGTTACTGCTTTTTTGTATCAGTGTTGTAAGCTTATAAAACAAGAATTGGCAATGCCAACAGTTTTATGAAGGCATGGGAAAGGCACTTGCCAGGAACAGCCATAGTGGTATTAACTGACCATTGATGGTAGCAGGTGCAAAATGGTGCGAGTATCTGGGATTCTAATAGCAGTGTCTGGAAAAAGCATAATACTTATACTCAAGCCAAAACTGTTGGCTTTGCCAATGCTGGTTTTTAACAGGACTTCAGCAAAGGGCACGCAAAATGCTCATAATCGAGTGGCTGAAGGCAGACCTAGTTAAGACATTTTTATTACACCATTGGCGGGTTTACAGCTCCAATTAAGTCATTAACTCTCAGACGACTGCTTTGAGAAAACACTAACTGGCACTTAAAGTGCAAAGTTCGATGGCAAGGCCAGGAGCAGGTGTTTTGGGTGGGGGTTGGAAAGCAGGAACTGGCTGGTTAGCATGGCCATGGGCAGTCAATGGCTAGCCAAATAACCAAATGCCTACAGGCTGTGTGTCCCTCCTCATATGTCATTCTCCCCTATCTGTACCCAAATGTAATAGTTTGGACTGAAAGGTGTCGGAAGCGACACCTAATAGCCCGAACTAAAAATATATATTTATTCTTTATTGTATTTTTTTAAAATGCTAACAATCTATAGAAAATCTTTCCACCCAGGGGGCCCAGCATCGCTCTGGAATGTTTTATCTGGGCCCGTTAGAGCTCTGGAACAGCATTTGGGCCACCGGAAGAGGAAATCCTTTCACTCTCCACTCCTCGCGTGGCGTCACTTCCGGTCCACGCTGACTCGTTGTGAGTCCTGTGCATTGTATGCACCTACGCCATCAGACGTCGCTTATTGTTGGCACTTATTCCCGTGTTTACTGTTCTGTATTCTGCACCTTCGCCATGTCCCTGTGGCGTTGCCCCGTGAGGGGATACGCACGCGGCGGCGTGACGTTGCACGTCGCCGCGTGCGCCTTAAATAAACGGGGCGTTCCCGGCCGCGTCAGAGCGACCGGGGAGCCCGAAGCGTGCAGACGTGTCCGAGTCGAGTCTGTGTGCGGATGGGCTCGCGAGCACGCAGTGGGGGCACCCAGAGACCCCCAACAGTGGCGACGAGTGTCGGATGCCCGGGCCCGGCGGTGAGCGCGATCCCGGACAATTTTTCTTATTACGATTGAAACATCCGCGGATGTTTCACATCACGCCGAGGCCGCGGACCACACGCGGCTGGCGGCCATCTTGCCCACGAGGTGGAGGATCTTCCAACAGCTCCGGTTTGGAGCAGGAAGGCCATCCAAGCCTAATTTTTGGACTTACTGACTGCGGGCAGTACAACCCGCAGGCCCATGCCAGAATTTTGACATTTTGGCAAATTTTCAGGCGATGACGTCGTGTTGTAGCTGGAAGATGGACTGAGGTGGCTGGGCCTTCTCAGCCCATTCCTTTTAAAGCTCAATTTTTGGAAACATTCATCCACGGATCCTCTTCAGGACCCTCTTCAACCCCTTCATCATCATTACGTGGGGGATGACGCTCCAGTTTCTGCGGCCCACGTGGACACAAGGCGCCTCGAGGTACTATCCTTCAACCCTTTCATCATCACGTGGGTGGTGGCAGTGAGGGGAAAGGTGCAAGTTGCGGCCCTTAGGAGTGGAACAAGGGTGCCTGTGCGCTTGCGCCTATGAGTGATCCTGGTGCCCTGGAGGGTGCGACTGCCACGGCCTCGGAGGATTCGCAGGATGAAGGCCTAGTAGACCTGTTCCAGCAGAACCCCCCACAGCAAATCCCGCGTCCGACGACGTCTGGACTGCCTGCGCAACCGGTGGGTGCCGCTCCCCCTCCGATCCAACCACCACCCCTGGCCATGGCCCAAGCCAGGGCGCAAGCGGCCCTACAGCCGATTCCCGAGTTTGATGCTACGGGCCCCCCCTCCAGCCTGGGGCCCCGATGGAGGAGATGGATTGGACGGCTGGACATGTACTTTCGGGCCGCCCAGGTCACGGACAATGACAGCAAGGTGGCCACGATGCTGTACTCCGCAGGAGCGACCGTGCAGGAGATCTTTGAATCATTAACTCCAACGGACAACTCCTATGATCAAGCCAAAGCCGCCCTCCTCGCGCACTTCGTCCCCCTTGCCAACGTGGACTTTGAAAGGTTCGTCATGCTGTCGGCCAAACAGAAGGAAGAGGAGACGCTTGACACCTTCTATGGCCGCCTGCGCCGCCTGTCACAAGGGTGTGCGTGGGGGGATGCGGAGGACATGATAAGGACCATGTTGATCCAGGCATGCTCATCAGGCAAGCTGAGGCGACAAGTCCTAAGAGAGCCCGGACTCACTCTGCCCAGGATCCTGGAGCTCGGGAGATGCCATGAGGTGGCGGAGGCCGGATCCCGCGCTGCGAGACCGGAGGAGGTGTGCGCCGTCTGGCGGGGCGGCAGAGGAGTGCGAAAACCCGGCATACCTCCCAGAGACAGAGCGGGGAAGCCGGTAGAGTCGTGCCAGAAGTGCGGATATGACCTCCCCCACTCATCGGAGTGCATGGCAAAAGGAAAGATTTGCGGACGCTGTGGTGTGCCTGACCACTTCTCGAGGGTGTGCAGGGCGACTCTGCCTGTACTTATTCCGAGAGGACAACCCCGTCTATGGGCCCCGCGGCAATACCGCCCGCCGAATGTAGCTCAGGTGGAACAAGTGGAACCAGAGGAGGCGCTGGCGGAAGAAGTGGAGGAGGAGGATGAGGAGAACATCTTCTTCGTCTCCAGCATGGAGGTCCTCAAGGGAAGGAGCAGAAGACAGCCGAGATGTATCGTGGAGGTAAACTGCTCGCCGGTCCCAGTGCTAGTCGACACGGGAGCCTCTGTCAATGTCATGGCGAGAGGACATTACGCTGCGCTCAACCCAACCCCGAGGCTGGCGACGCCAAGAGCCCGCATCTTCGCATTTGGTGGGCGGGAGCCCCTGCCACTCGACGGGGCGTTCGTCGCCAAGGTGGAACACGACGGGTCGAAGATCAGGGCCCGCTTCTATGTGACCCCGGTGAGCAGCAACACCCTGCTCAGCTGTGCGGCAGCGGAGGCCCTTGGCATAGTCAGCTTCGCCTATTCAGTATACTTGGAGGACATCAACGACCTGCTGGACAAGTATGCTGACATCTTCAAAGGGATCGGGAGGATGAACGGCGACCCCGTGAGGCTCCACATTGACGAGTCGGTACAGCCCATAGCCCTGAAGCACAGGCGAATTCCATTTCATCTAAGGGACCAGGTGGACAGGGAACTCGATAACCTGGTGAACCTGGACGTAATTGAAAAGGTGGAGGGCCCCACACCATGGGTATCCCCCATTGTCGTAGCGAGGAAACCTAAACAACCGGACTCCGTCCGAATCTGTGTGGACATGCGATTGCCCAACAAGGCCATCAGGAGAGAACGACACCTGACCCCGACGATCGATGACATCATTGCTGAAGTGCAAGGGGCCCGGTTCTTCTCGAAGTTGGACTTACGAGCTGGGTATCACCAAGTTGTCCTCCACCCAGAGTCCCGTTATATAACGACTTTCACCACCCACAGGGGACTCTATAGATACAAGCGTCTGAGCTTCGGAGTGTCGTCTGCAGCCGAGGTATTTCAGAACTTAATCCGAGTCGCCCTCGCGGACCTGGAGGGCGTCCTGAACATTAGCGACGACATTCTGGTCTTTGCGAGGACCGAACCAGACCACTTGAAACGCCTAGCCAAGACCCTCGAGAGGCTGCAGTCGCTGGGGCTCACCCTCCACAAGGACAAGTGTGAGTTCCTCCGCCCGACCATTGAGTTTTTTGGTTTCATCTTCAAGGAGGGCGGGGTATCTCCTGACCCCAAGAAGGTCCAAGACATCAAGACGGCACGCCCCCCTGAGTCCGCATCAGAGGTGCGGAGCTTCCTGGGAATGGTGACGTACTGTGGGCGCTTCATCAAGAATCTCGCCTCGAGGTCGGAACCTCTGAGGGCCCTGACGAAAAAGGATACCATCTGGCAGTGGGGCCCGTTAGAACAGTCGGCATTCGAGGACATCAAGGGTGCCCTGACAGCAGATGACACCGTGGCTTTCTTTGACCCCGCCCTGGAGTCGGAGATTGTTGTGGACGCCAGCCCGTTTGGCCTCGGGGCGGTCCTCACCCAGGTGGGCAGAGATGGGGGAATAAGGCCCGTGGCATATGCGAGCAAAGCCCTCTCCGAGACCGAGCAGAGGTACTCACAGATTGAACGGGAGGCCCTGGCGGTTCTGTGGGGCTGCCGGCATTTTCGGCTCTATGTACTGGGGAGACCCGTGACAGTGGTAACAGACCACAAACCACTGATTCCGATCATGGCCGGATCCTCCTCCAAACCACCAGCCAGGATCGAGCGATGGATGCTGGCCCTCCTGGAATATGGCGTCACCTTAATCTACAGGCCGGGGGCCAATAATGCGG
Organism: Ambystoma mexicanum; assembly: GCF_040938575.1. Classification (NCBI taxonomy): domain Eukaryota; kingdom Metazoa; phylum Chordata; class Amphibia; order Caudata; family Ambystomatidae; genus Ambystoma; species Ambystoma mexicanum. Next base: position 1,202,372,695 of record NC_090934.1, on the reverse strand, counting down.
CTGACTACCTGTCCAGGCATCCGGTGGGCAGGGGCGGACCCGCACAAGAGTCGTGTGCAGAGGAAGCCGATGATCATGTCAGCATGGTGGTCGAGAGCGCCACCCCCAATGCAATGCCGCTACCCGAGCTGGAGAGCGCGGCAGCCAATGATGAATGCTTCCGCATCCTGAGGAGCTCGATGCAGTCGGGGTCCTGGAAGGCCGTGCTGGAGTTGGTGGCAGGGCGCACTCAAGAAGCCAAGGTGACCCTCGAGCAACTTTGGAAGGTGAAGGATGAACTGTCCTTCACGGAGTCGGGCCTGCTGCTGCGGGGTGATCGCCTGGTGGTGCCGGGCTCCAAGGTCCACGAAGTTATCAACCTGGCACACCAGGGACACCAAGGGGCCGCCAAAACGAAGGCGAGGCTGAGGCTGAAGGTGTGGTCCCCGAGCTGGAGAGAAAAGTGGACGACTTTGTAGCGGCCTGCGTATGGTGCCAGGCGGCTTCCCCAGTACAGCGGGAGCCCGAAATTGAAGTAATGCCACGGGGGACCCGCCCGTGGGAGGTCGTACATGCGGACTTCGGATCCACGGCCGTGGGTACTCACTTCCTAGCCATCGTCGATGAGTACTCGCGATACCCGGAGGTGGAATTCGTCGAGTCGGTGGCGTTTGAGCACGTGGTGGGCGCTGTGGAGAAAATCTTTGCCACCCATGGGTTCCCCGTGACCCTGTGCTCGGACAATGGATCCCCATTCCAAAGCGCGAGGTTCTCGGAGTTCCTCGAGAGCTGTGGAGTGGCCCACCGGAAGGTGTCCCCGTTGTGGCCCCGCGCGAACGGGGATGCAGAGAGGCTGATGAGGACATTAAACAAAACGTTCCGGATAGCCCAGGGGCAAGACCAGCCTCTCCAGCGGGCGCTATACCAGTTCCTAAGAGTGTACCGCACCACCCCACACGCCTCGACTGGGGTGGCCCCGGCTGAGGCTCTATTCCGTAGGTGCCCCCGAGGTCTCCTCCCGGAGGTGCAGGAAAAGGTACCCGGCGTAATAGACGACCAACGGGTGGAAGCGGAGCGACAGGCAAGGACACATCAGGAAAACCTACGGCGGGGTCTTCGTCCGCAGCGGCTGGAACCGGGCGACGAAGTGCTGATTAGGAATCGGCATCCCCATGGGAAACTCTCGCTTCCATATGAACCCGAGCCGCTGGACGTAGTGGCAGTGAAGGGATCGATGGTAACGGCCTCGGACGGGAAGTCGGCCGTCACCCGAAATGTGAGTTTCTTCAAGAAACTGGGGGACTCTCGGACTGAACTCCCGCCTGACCCGGATGAGACTGTCCTCCCGGATGAAGATACCCCCCGGGGGGAATTCTTGGGGTCACCAGAACGAGACACTGGAGCGGCGGGGAGTCCGGCGGCTGAGGTAGGTGGGAGGTACCCCCAGAGGGCTGGGCGAGGGAGACCTGCCTACCTCGGAGACTACGTGCTGGGGCCGATTGACTGTGTTCCGGAGTGAAGGGGATCTGGGAGGCTGATAATAAAAGGGGGCATGGGTTTTGTAAGTTCACAAATGACATTGTGTGCAGTGATATGGTTGACGTGTCTGTTTGTTATTGTTCCTCCCGGAAAAAGGAGGAGTGTGGCGTTGCCCCGTGAGGGGATACGCACGCGGCGGCGTGACGTTGCACGTCGCCGCGTGCGCCTTAAATAAACGGGGCGTTCCCGGCCGCGTCAGAGCGACCGGGGAGCCCGAAGCGTGCAGACGTGTCCGAGTCGAGTCTGTGTGCGGATGGGCTCGCGAGCACGCAGTGGGGGCACCCAGAGACCCCCAACAGTCCCCTCCCCTTGCGCTGAACTTATCTAAGTGGTTACAAAACCGTGGAGATCAGAGGCCCTGTTCCCCGCTTTGAATTGGAGGCGTGACAAGTCGACTGCTTACTCGGTTAACACCACATAAAATCCCCAAAAATAAATGGTGTGTTGCAACAGCTAACATCAGGACTGAAACAGAGTTTCATACGCGAAAGATAGCAGATTTAACGATCAACTAAAGGTGTGGAGAAAACATTGGAAGACACCAGAAACGGGGGATTAACATGTAACAGTCTACTTGTAATTCCGTGTAACTTCCTTTGCTGGGGCACAAGCTGGCCTCGGTGCCAGTCTTCCCTTGACCCTCCTGCCTATCTTGCTCCCAGGGACAAGGACGACAAGAAAAGGCTCGCTCACTTCTGCAGACAGTCGTATTCTGAAGACCTCCCAAAGCACTGCATTTATTCTAAGCACTTATTCTCATTTCACTTGAAATAGTTTTAAAATAACCACAGCCGTGTCTTTATAGTTACGTATCTTTCTTTCCATGGTGTTCCCTAACTAACACCACAAGGCAACAGTAACCCCAATCGAAAAAGGCACAAATTGGGGCTGGGGGGTTATACAAGGACGCTGGTTGTGGTGAGTCAACGCGCTAAAAGCACAGTGTGTGAAAGAGCGTGAGAGTGTGTGCAAAAGAGAGGATGACCTATAAATGGCAATTTCACAATCGAGGATAAGGTTTTGCCCTAACAGAGTAGAAATAGGGAAAATCACTAGTTGTGAGCTGTGGGCTCCCTCTGCTGGTTGCCGCTGGGTTTTCAACTTGCCTGTAGCAGGTTTCGCCAGAGGAGGCAGAATGGTCGCTAGGTTACCTTAGAGCCACAGGATGGGATGGACTCTTAAAATTGGGTGCTGCAGTGCAGAAGGCAAAGCCCCCCACAGAGGAAAGAGATGAACCTGGGGCTGTTTACCGGGACATAGGGGCAGGCGAACGGCTAACCGCGATAGCAGGAAGTCAGGTGATGGACAAGCATAGGAGCAAAAACCTATTTTCCTCGGCAGGGCCACAGGGAAAACAGGAAGGTTTGGCGTGCCTGGCCAAGGATGCCAAGGGAAGTATCCACCAAACTAACTGCCCAACCCACCTCTCATGCATTCTGCACTCAGGACTACTCTATGTAATTTGTAAATGTGTAAATACTGACATTGGCTCTCAATGTTAAGAATGTTCTAATGCCCTCAAGGCCTTGTTCCTGATTTTCTTTTCCTATTCTTACCAATTGACCACCTGATATACGTCATTCAATTCTCATTTAAATACACTTTATCCCAGAGCAACCGCTGCACTCTGGCATGGCCTACTTTGCAAGTCATTTCTGTTTGAGATGGCACCCTGCTCTCAAATAATAAAGTGTATAAAGGAAAGCAGATGGAGGTAAACTCACAGCTTGCGGGGTGTAAGAGACCACCGGGTGCAAGCGCAGGGGTGGAGATGCAGTACACTGAGGTCTGGCAGGGAGTTTTCAAGAGAGCCTCTATATCAGAGTCCCTTTCGCCCATGGGTGTGTCCAGCATTGCTAGGGGGGTTGTGAGGGGCTATAGCCCCAAGTCTTTTTGTTGTAGCCCCGGCTAGAAGCTCAGGGGCTACAACCAAAAGGCTAGCTAGCCCCGAGTCCCGCCAGTCCCGACATTAGCTCAGCCTCTGATCTTTTCCAGATCTAGCAACACCCATGGGTGGGGGATGTGTGTGGCCCTAGAGATAGGAGGCCCAGGACGGTTCCTAGCTCTGTTGGGATATAGGGCTTGCAAGGTCCCGGGCTGGGAAGAAAACATACTCGACTGCAACACCTATGTTTTAAAAGCGGTTGTTTTGATAAAAGTGCTTTGCTACTCCATTATGAAGTGGGCACCCGCTCAATGATTATTGGTCAGTTTGTTGACACAGAATTTCCCAGAGAGAGATCCCGTAGCCCGTAAAACCGCGCTTTAGTATCTTGTAGCAACTCAGAGTGTCTCTCACTAGGACTAGTGGCAAAGCGTAAGGCAGAGGGGACCGTTTAATCGCTCAGGAACAGCACTGAAGACCAGCATCGCGGTGCCCCAGACGGGGAACACCAGGAGTTCCAAGTGAACCACATTTCCAAGGCTACAATGTCACCTTTCCTCCACCAAGTGACAGAGCCCAGTGGCGTATCCAGACTCTTTTGACTGGGGTGGCCCAAGAGCGGCACTGATTTATGCAGGGGTGGCATGCAGTACGAGGGTACACACACATAATGATCATAGTTTAGGATAATGGCGCGGCACCTGGGGTGGCCAATCAGATGCCAGGGGTAGCACGTGCCACCCCAGGCCACTCCCCGGCTGAGCCTGTCATGCATAACAAATCTGTTACACAACCACGCAACACATTGCCTGATACCCCGACACACACTGCTAGACTCCCCGGGTCACAGTCTGCCCAAGTCATCACTTCACCTATGGTGCGAGGGAGTCGTCATCACCGGCGGATTCGGGCCGCGCGCAGAGGCCGGCCCGGTTTGTTGCCTTGTTTTCATTGGCAACTCCCGTGGAGACTGCGTTCGGGATTGAGCACCCGATCGCGGTTACTTCCTGGTTCTGCGACGGTTTCCCGATCACGTGTTCAAGTTTCCGCTAACGTGACTGGGATCCGGCGCACGTAAAAGCCGGGCAGTTCGAGTTGCTCACCGCTTCACAGCTGTTTCACAACTCTGTTTGGCACTTTCAGGAATTACGTTGTTTGCTTCTTCGGATTTTGGACTCAGGGTTACGAACTACGGATTGGCTCTCTTGCTCCACGGATACTGTCACTCGGAACTCTGTACGGATTTTTTGGTACTCTGGACTCTTTTGCTACACTCAACGGATTGCTTTTGGATTTTCCCTTCTGGCTTTTGATCTTTCGACCATAGACTTCGTGATCAGTTTCAAGTTCCATTCGGCCACGGAAGGGCTACAGGTATCAGCCGGTACCTACCATCTGAGACACGGCTGTCCGGATCTTTGACGCTCCCTCGCATCTGACCCTAGGCACCCTAGCTCCATCCCGCTAGATTTAGGTAAGAAAGTTTTGCACACTCTTTCATATCAAAGTACTGTGTTTGCCTGTGCTAATCCTAACTTCCTTTTAACAGCCTCTGGGATCCTCGGCGTCATCAGATCCGGCGAATCATCAAACCACCTGTGGCCTCAAAGCTCGCACAGGGAGTTCCTTTACTCTCTCCCTGTGGGTGATTTGTGGACAGAGGCCCCTTTACTCTTCACTACGCGGCAAGTCACGACAGAGCCTCCTGTCCGTAAGCTCACTCGAACTCCCTGAACACACTACTTTAATGACTATCTTGCCCCATCTCCGCTTGGCGAGGACACTCTCACAGGAAAGTTATTTTTGAGCGGCTCTTTTCCTGCATCTCTGCCTCAAAGTCGGTTGATGCTCACATGTCGAACTCAGCAGCATGCTGGTGTTCATGTGAAACCTAATCTGCGGCATGTTCTGGAGATGCCCCCATGAGATTCCCCCTGGAGACCAGATACAAAGCTCTTTGAAAGAACACCGATGCAAGGCTAGCATGACCCCTACTTTGAGAAGGATGCTGTGATCTGGAGAGGGAGCCAGGGGTTAGGGCTTTTGCCCAGGTGGAAGCCTGGAGTCAGTCTTCTGTGCCCCTCGGGGACGGAAGGCAGATTAGCCTTTGGTTGTCTTTGACCTCCTGCCCTAGTGGAACTTGCTGGGAGTCTAGCATTGCCTGCCCGATTGAAGCTCTCCAGCAGTAGACTGGTAGCATGGCCAATCCTACAATCCTTCGGATAGGACCTGCACAAGAACCTTGCTTGATCAGAGCTTGAGCGGATTCCAAAAGGGTATGGACATATCCTGCGCAATAGCTCCATGCCACCGGATTATGATAGCACAAAAGCTTGATAGCAGAAGTCTCTGGCCAGCGCCTGAACACGGCTGGCTCGTGCAGCAGAGAGGGGAAACTTTCAAGGCTTTCTCCTTCTTGGTTGAGTTTTTTACACCTGACATCTGTGCATGCCTTGTTTTTAATAGCTGGTGGGGTACGACAGCAAGTTCCTCTCATGCAGGTTCCAAACTGGGCCATACATTTGTATTGTTTGCCAATTTGGTGCCAATGCTGTTTGGTTGCCACAAAAGGAACTTGGAGTTAGTAATCCTCCAACATCATTAGATTTGTAATAGGTGAGAAATGTTTTGGTCAGTTGGTGCAGTTTGGTAGGGTATTCGGCAGTGTAAGAAGGGTTAGGTGAGTCAGAGGACGGGTTGGTCCATGTCCAGACCGGCTGTGGGTTCAGAGTCCGAAGCATTACAGGGGGGAGGTGGAGCATAACGCTTCAGAGAGGGGCGACCGAGAGGCCACAGGCATTGAGTAACTTAGCCACTGATGGTGGTACTGCAACAAGTGTAAGACACTTTAAAAGACCCAAATAACCATAGTTTTCCAATTTTTACCCTTCTTTTTAAGCAGACAATGCATGTTTACTGCTGTGAAAAGGAACATGGAATGCAAGATGCATAAACACTTCTTGTTAGTTTTGCAAAACTTCAAATTCCCCGGGCTCTCTTCCATATCTTATTCAACCATTCATTCATCCTTTATGACCTACACCTACAAGAAGCCTGTTTATCATTTTCTCTTCCCATCCTCTATTCCCATTTGCTAACCTTTTCTGAAACTTCCCCTGGAGGCTTAAAGACATTACCCAATTTCCCCCCCTTTCCATCTTTGCAAAATCTTTTTTACCCCCATTACTTAACTATAAAGTTATATCTGAAGTGCCTCCTGTCAAGCCAGCATGTGCCACTCCTTCTTCCAATTTGTTCCCTAATCGTTGACTTGGTGCACATGCCAATGCCAGTGGTATGCCTTCCTTCACACAATTACCCACTCCTATGCTGATGTTCAGTAGGAAATATTTCCCCCTACTATAAAAGCCTTCAGTCCACCCATTGGTATCTTTTAGGCCTATTATGCCAACTACTGCCACATTTATTGTCAATAATTGTGCTCTAACAACACTTACAAAGGGATTCCAGTCCAAATAGCACCAAAGTCATTCCTGGTATGGAAAAACCTTCATTAAACACAAAAGGCTTTGGGCAGTTATGCGTTACACTACTACTTTTATGATGCCAGGGAAAAGAAATACAATAACCCTAAAAAATAAATGAATTACGTTTTCAATAATCGTACAAAATGTTTTAAAAAACAATTCGCTTTAAGTGAAGAAAAAAAGCGAAATTCTTCATCACGTGTGATCGTAACTGCCAAGGTACTTAATACAATTCTAAAAAATTCAATGTCATTCGATACATACCAATTGTTACTAAAATACATTAAAAAACATCATCCACAAAAAATCACATCAACATCACCATATTAAGTTATAAAGTGAGGCAATGTATGAAAAACATCACTTGTTTTTTTACATCAAGAGGTAATGGTACAGCACTCACAATGTCACAATAAACTGCACTAAAAACTTACTACAACGTAACCCAACATGTTTCTTTCCTGCTCAATATTCAGTTTATTGTTAGGAAATTCATCAGGGGTATGATGATGATCTTGCAGATGGACAACTATTAATTCAGTGGAGTCCCACTATGAAATGGAATTGATACAGGGGTTTGTTATTGACGACTCCACATTGTTCAATTTTCTTCATACAAAGTAGTACTGAGTAGCTCCCTACATTACAAAAAACACATAGGAAACAGCTGTTAGTAAGGTTGTAATATTCTCATCGAATTGTCAATCTGGATTGTATATATCATAAATGATAAAAATAGGTATACACGCTTACCTCCAACTACAAGGATTGGCTGTCTGGTAGGTATAAGAAGAAGACTCCTTCAGTAAAAAACGTCCTGTGGGGATACAAAAATAAGTATACACGCTTACCTCCAACTACAAGGATTGGCCGTCTGGTAGGTATAAGAAGAAGACTCCTTCAGTTAAAAACATCCTGTGGGGATACAAAAATGCCATAAGCATATAGGTTTAAGACCGGAACATGAATCCATTATTACAGTTGTATTTCAAAGACCAAACAAAATGTTCCAGGATATACGCACACTGTAGCAATATCCTTGGTTGCTCTTATTTAATAAAACAGCAGATTATTACTGAAGTGTAGATGGTATAGCAATAGTTCAATTCGTATGGGTAATGATGGTGCGGTCCTTAATGAGACTTTCCTGTTTAGTCTTCAAAGTTAAGGTGCCTAAAGAGAAAGTGTGACCTAGTATTAGTGAATATCGGCATCTCCTATCGTCACAATGTTCAATGCTGAACAAATGTCATTGTATGCTAGTTCGGTAAGTGCCGAAAGGTCACCTGTTTTTACCAACCTGCATTGTTCTAATATAAACCACTTGTGAGCAGGATATTTAGATATACAGTTATTTCACTACTTCAATGATTTATCCAGTCGGCTCACCTCAAACAGTATCTTAAGGCACTCGCACGATAAGTATCCTCTATCTGGATCTCCACAATCGTGGTGTACCTGGATATATGATGAACTCTATGCTCTAGAGGCATTCCACTCGCTCAACACTCTATGGTGACATTGTTTGTAAAGTCGGCCATGTTGGCCTAGTGGTTGTTACGTGCAGAAAGTAGAGTCTTGAATTCCGCAATAACATGTGAAACATAGGTAAATGTAATGGTGAGAGGTTAGTATAGATAGAAATGGTCATTATTCAACTCTGAGAGAGAATTCTATGGCAATCCAATTCGAGAATATATCGATACTGGAATTCACATATAAAGGTAAACTTAATATTTGTTTGGTTGTCTGTTCAGACTTGTATCACACGAACAAACCAGGAAACTTGGACAACACAAATACTTAATAACATTTCAGTTAATACTCAGATGATATCGAAAGTATTATGGTCTCTGTTTTATTCTAGTTAATAAACTGATTGCCACTCAATCATGTCATTAAGACCAACCTCATGACTCTTGGTCAAGAAAATTAGACGGGTCTCCATCAACGAGAGTTTTTGAAAATTATTAATCTGGTCTGGGTTCATTTTAACTAAAACAGACCAATTTAATTCATCGTATCTATGTCCAAATTCCATAAAATGTCCAACTGAAGGTGCTGTCAATATCTCGTTTCGTATACAGCTCTTATGTTCAGTAATTCTAAGTTTCACTTTCCTTTCTGTCTGGCAAATGTAAATTGTGTTGCATGGACACCAAATCACGTATATTACCCAACTGGTATTGCAGTTTGTTAATTCTAGTTGTTTCCACGGCTGCTCTACCTATAATTGGGTCGCCCGTCAATCTAGCAATTTTCTGTCTGTTCTTTTCCTTAATATCGTTCATCACGTTGAACTGGATGGACACCAGCGGCCCATAAGACTGGGGGTCTCCAAACAGCCCTTTAAGATGAGCTGCAGCACCCTTGAGATAGATGGGGATGCAGATTCGTACTCTCGCATCAAATAATACTGACAACTCAATAGTTTGGCAAAGGGAGTTAGTTTAATGACAAGTACAAAAAACGGTAAGTTCAATGAACATCAGCAACCGCTCGATCTTCCTTCTCGCTTAAACTCTGCTTAATTTCAGAAAACCCCCAACTTGTATACCAAAAACGCGTCATCATTGATATGTAATCTTAAAAACCTAACATGCAGCTTGATTGGTTATAGGAAGGTAACTTTAATGTAGGTACTATATCTGTATATGGTAACGGGGAGTGGGGATTGGGTAATAATGTCAGGTGGGGCAACTAAGCCCTTCCTTCGAACTGGCTACTGTAAACATCACTAAAAGTACGACATCCCATTGGCTCTACTGTCTATAGGACCCTAGATTACATGGTCCACTATGATTGGGTTGGCATGGATCCACACATTCTTTTCCACTTGCGCGTAGCACATGCAGAGTAATTGGCCAGGTGCAAGGAGTAAGCCTGCACCCCAGCTTTCCTTCAATTTATGGTACACCCATACATCACCCCAGTGGCCGCGTGTCAATTACTGCTTTGTAGTTTGGCCTTGAGTCTGCCTCTTGGTCTGAGAAAGTTTAAGGAGGATGGGTACGACGAGGCTCCATGCGTAGGTGTGAAAGTCTCATCCCTTTCTGCCACCTTGCCAAATGACTAGGACACTGTGAAATCGGCCTCTTCTGCATTCAGTTCTGTGTATTTGATTTAATTCTGTCAGTCGTATACCATCTGCGCTTATCTCGACCTTGCTGAACAGGAGACTCTTGTTATTCTTATCTCTAGTTGTAGGCATCGCCAGCTTATTCCAGCCTTATATGACATGGGCCTCTTTGCAGGGTTACCTTCAGCAAGGTTTCTCTCCGTCTTTACATATTAATGTGTTGCTGCGTCCTTTCCCTCTTGAAACTTTTAGTAACCTCTATTCAATCCTGCTCATGTGCGTAGTGGATTTTTCACTCATCTATAAAGTGCTTTTGAGGTAGATATATGTATAGTTGGCGCCTGCCGCAATTTACTTTCTACTAAGCATAGCAAGCTCCACGATTTCTTTGCTTCTTGAGGTTTCTTGCGTATGTACACGTTTAAACTGAGTTAATGTCGTCATCGTGCATCTGGCATAAGTTTCTTTGTCTTGAAATCAATTGTTTCACCTTAGGCCCACAATGTCACTTATCCAGGCATTTCGTCCTTTTGTCAACATTCTTAGGTCTTTATATGCTTTATATGTGTATCCGTCCAATTTCTCATGACATCATCAGTCGCCATCATTTAGTATCTTCTTGATTTCTTCGGGTATTCCATTCTGACAACCTCTCCTTTGTCGTCTCTGTGGATATGGATTTCCCAGTGGGTACCTTACTGTCCAGGTACTTTGCTTAGGTGTCGGTACTTCAATAGGTGTTGTTATTCTGATAAGCACTGGGCAGAGCCCCACCGCGGCTCTCTGCTGGTTTACCTGTTCTTCATACGTCACATATTTTGGTGTGAACGTTCCTGGCACTTCGAAGGGGGTGGCTGGAGTGCGGACAATGTCTGGCACTTCCTCTTCAATGTCTGGCCACCGCCTGCTCTCCTTATATACAAAAATGTAGTTGCCCTTTCTTTCCCGTTTCCAATTGGCATTTCTTTAATGAAAATTAGAGGGAAAACAATGCATTTTCTGGCACAAATAATTGTACAAAACGTTTTAACAGCGTTTTATAGAACGGAGGACCAGCGTCCTTAAAAATGGGTGAGCGGATGTGGGTATAAGACCAGATGATGCAGGTGAGGTAGAAATATGAACCAGGTACAAAGGCAGTAGAGCCTGATATAGGAACATAATAGTGCAGGAAGTGGTGCATTTTAGAATGATGGGTTGAGGGATAAGTGCTGTTGGGTTGTCTTAGAGAGATAGGGGCCGAGGTCGGAGTGGGCGGGAGCGGTCGGGAGCGTTGTTCCCATACTTTCTATTTTTAAGTTTCACTGTTCCTATACTTTTTTTTTTTTAAAAAAAGAAACCGTTCTGGAATGGTTTCGTTTTAAAATAAAAGTGTGGGAAGAAGTTGAAGCTTGCACTTCAATGCACTGCACATTCCCATGAATAGCAGGTGCGTTTGTTTGGGGTTTGGATTATGTGTGGGAGGGGGCACATGGATGGGGTTTGTGGGGAACAGGCGCAGGGCAGCAGGGAACATAGTTCCACTACTTCTTTTCGTACACTTCGACCACTGGATAGGGGGAGGGAAGAGGAGATCAGAGAGATTTGGTTGTATAGAACACAATGCAAGTGGTTCTTCAGGAACAAGAAGAGCAAGGAGGTTGGATTTAAATACTGATGGAATGGCTTCATATTGATGACTTATCAAATTCACACACCGGGAGGCTTACCCCAGTTGCCCTCTGCTGAGAAGGCTTCCCTATTCAAAATGTACCCCTTTCTTGTAGTCCACTTGCCAGTCCATGTGTGCATCCAGTTTTCCTTGATGCATTCTCTCTCTGGTTGGGTATGGCTACTGAACTGATAGTCACCCCGCTACCTTACGGTCAGGATTTCTCTATGTCTGTCTGGTGCCCTTGCCCCCGTGCCTCTCTAGCACCTGTGCTGCCTCATTTACTGATGATCTTCTGGATCCTGTCAAAACCACGAATGCCCTCAATTGTATCAGATCTACCGCAATATTCCATGCACAAAACAGCTTCACGAGAGATGTGCGCCTTGTCCTGGAACGGGGAAGAAGCGTGGTCAGCTGCACCGTGCAGGTGCACCTATCTGGCAGCAGGCTGTGACTGTGGTCCCTCGCCAGAAAACCGCATGCAGGCCTGCAGAGAAGCCCCTCTGTTTTCAACATCCCCGAGGGGAGAGTTCTGGCTCTTACTTTCGCAGAAGGATGTCGCCCCTTCTGAGCAGGTAAAGGGAGGTGCGTAGGATTCGAGTTCATTTTTGGGAAATGGAGTCATGCAAGTCCATGACTGAAAATGTGGAAGTCATTTCATGTTTACGAAAATCAAAATATTCCCATCGCTAACATTATGGGAGTAAATGACTTCGGTGGCAAGTAACATGGACTTCAGTGGTTAGGTAAGAAACTGACTTTTATGTTTCAAGATCTGATAACAAAACGACAGGCAAAAATGCAAATGGAGTTTTAAATCTCGCTATCTGGCTCCAGGGGTCTGGGAAATGTTACAAGAAAATACAAACCCCATCAGCATGATTACGAATACTTCTAATGCTCCAGGACTGGAAGCCATATGTTAAACACCCCCGGACTTCCTGATTCCTACTTGTGTACGTTTTTGGCCTTCTTTGGACTAGCACACATCCAAAGCGGCCAGCTAATATGAACCATGGAGGCATATGTTCTGCACAAGTGTGCACAGTGCCCTGCTGGAGGGTAAGCAGTGAGACTACACTACGCTACATGCAGGGTCCTCTAAAATAAGGGGAGCGTTGTTGCGGGAGGGGGTACAGAGTCCCAGGTGAAGGTCCCGGATCGAGATAGAACACAAGTTCTGCCAAAAAATGAAAAATAGAAGCAAATATGGAGACGCCGCCCGCTCTAACTGATAATCCGACTCGAATAGGGTGGAGAGAAAACCAGTAATGCACAGTCAAAGCAAGTTACCCTCGATTGGCAAATCTATGCAAATCTAATTCAGTTCCCTTTTTCAAAAACTGTAAAAGAAAATATTCATAAAAGCTAAAGTCCTTGTGTCCAGTTGCAGAAAAATGAGCCTGTCGCAAATCTAGGCGCAGTCCACCTTTTGTGTCAGTGCAAATACATTTTTTTTAAGCTTTTACAATATCAAATGTGCCCCCTTTTTGTGCACACAAACGAACAGACAATTTGTGCACAGTCTTGTTTATAATCCTTGGGCGCTTGAAAACAGAATGTGGAGTCACCGGCAGTCCCCCACAAATGCTACAGCTTCAAGACCACATCAGAAGGCCACACATCTGTTCTTTTGCCGCAGGGAGCATAGGAGAAGATGATGGAGACCACCCCTCCAGAAAAAGAAGGGGTGTGCTCAGGGAAAACATCCCCCTTCCAAGTGCCTTCTGTGACCGGGCCCTAAACACGAAAGGTGATGGGATAAGCATACCGAGGTGAACCCCTGGACCGAATCACTGGTGCAGGGTTTGCAGTTTCTATGCAATAAATGCCTTTTATTGATTGATTAATTTATTTATTTATTGCATTTCTTGACAGCACCCAAACCCATAAGTATCACGGTGCTGGTAACTTAAGAAACAGAGCAAGGGAAAAATATGATACATAGGCATGATAGTAAGTGTTACAGAGAGACTGGTAGGGACTGAGAGGTGCCCCACAAACAAGTTAGCCGTACTTGTCCAACATCCAGGTTTTTAGCAGTTTTCTGAAGTTGAGGTAGGAAGCCTGCTCTTGGATCCGGAGAGGTATGGCATTCCATAGGCTGGTGGCAATGACTGTGAAGCAGGTGCCCCCAGCTCTTTTTCTTGAGAATCTCGGGATGGCTAGTGACAAGGTGGATGCCGAACGTAGGCAGGGGAGTTTTGTTCTTTTGGAGATGCGCTGGGCGAAGAATGAGGGCGCAGTATTGTGGATGCATCTGTGTGTAAGGGAGAGAATCTTAAAATCAATGCGTGCTTTGATGGGCAACCAGTGGGCGTCGCTTCAGGTGTGAGAGATGTGGTTTGAGCTTTTGAGGCCCCAAACAGCCCGGAGGGCATTGTTTTGGATCAGCTAGAGTTTGGTCTGATTTTTAGAGGAGGTGCCTGCAAGGATGAAGTTGCAGTAGTCTAGTTTTCTGCCTATAATGCCTCTGGCGAGGGTGAGGCAGTGGTCGGTGGATAGACATTTTCTGTTGAGGTTGATGAGTCTAGTAGTGTATGCCGCTGAGGAGGCGAGGGCTGTGACGTGTTTGTGCATAGATAATTCTGCATCTAAGTGAGCTCCCAGGGTTTTCAATTGGTTTGAGACGCTGGAAATCTTTCTGTCAATGCAGAAGGATGCATAGGCGGGGTGTAGTCATTTGAGATGGTAGGGGGAGCTCACTATGAGGAGCTCAGTGTTGTCAACATTCATGCAGAGATAATGTTCCACCAGCCAGGCCTGAATGATGCTGTAGACTTGATTTGTGTTTGTGGAGTCAGTGGCGTGATTACCAGTTAATGTTAGCAGAATTTGGGTGTAATCAGCGAAGCTGGTATAGAGGATCCCAAGGTTATCGGGTTGGTCAAACAGGAGTTTGGTGTACATGTTGTACAGAGTGGGTGAAATGCAAGAACCCTGAGGGACACCGTAGGGTGCAGGTATGGCGTCGGCAGCTTCTGAGCCTGCGAAGAACCTTTATGATCGCTTGCTGAGAAAAGCTTTGACCCAGCTGGTGGATTCTCCGGAGAAGTGAAATTTGGTGGTGAGGTGTTGTCAGAGAACGGTTTGATCAACAATGTTGAAGGCTGCATAGAGGTCGAGGATGAGGAGGATGGCTAGTTTGCCAGCATTGTGGATGCCATCAAGATGGATTTTGAGGTCCTGGAGGGCCGCCTCTGTGCTGTGCCTAGATCTGAAACCTGATTGGTGGGTGCCCAGTTGGTTGTTGGATTCTAGGTTGGCTTGGAGGTGCACATATGCAGTGCGGTCAAGGATTTTGAGTAGGTAGTGAATGGTGGTAATGGGATTGTAGTTAGTGGGGAGGGTGGGATCAAGGATGGGTTTTTTGAGGAGGGGGTGACCAAGCCTTCCTTGATAGAACCTGGGACAGAGCTTGTTTGAAAGGAGGCATTGATGAAATTAGAGATGATGGGTGCCAGGTGCTCAGCACACATTTTAATGATACTTTTAATGAATGATCTCACAATGGAAGATTGTGCTCCCAGGCCAACAAAGTCTTATGCAATGTGACTAAGTATGTCTGCAGTCTTTTGCAGGTTTTTGATTGCAATCAGCAATTTATGAAGCATGGATTCGTTCTTGGCAACACAAGCATGGGCATGTGACAGGGAGTTGCTGATTGAGGATTTAGCTGCCGAGTCAAACACCTGCCACAATAATACATGTCAGCCCTTTGATCCCAGTACAATCCCATCTCCAGAGAGAAGCTTGGAATTCCTTATCCCAAACTGTGGGCATCTGTGTTTTCTAGGTTTCAATTCAAATTGGTCTAACATGAAAAAAATGAAATAATGCATGCCCAACCAAATACAGCCCACCTTCGCCCAGAGCGGAGTCCACGCGAAAGGGCCACATTTCCTATTCATGGGTTCTGCATAGCACCGAGCATCCCAGCCAGATAGGTTGTAGGCTCGTGGTCAACCATTGCTATCAGAGACTTCCTGAGGAAATGAAGACAGGGATAGGAATGAGTCACCTTCTGAATTCTTGTCAGATGTCCTTCTCCGTCTGGTCCCAGCACGACCTGGCAATCAAGTACATGTCACCACCATGCCGGATGCTGAAGACGAACTCGAGAGTGCACAATATGGTCATGCTGCCATCCAAAGAGGTGTGCATGGCCACTGAGATGCCCCTAGTAGATGGGCACAGAAAATATCATGGCTGGACAGAAACACGGACAGCCAAAAGGGCACACAACTGAACCTGCCATGCAAGGGAGATGCTGTGGACAGGAGCTGAACGGATCAAGCAGCGACATAGTGAGCCTGGGCAACCTGTTGCAACAAACCACAGCAGCATCCTGTTCTGGGCTGCCTCATACATAGATGCCTGCAGACACTAAGCGAACACAGAAGCCCTTTATTCTTGATAGAAATGTTTTGGTGCTTCTGGGAAGTTCTAGATGCAAGCACTGGATCCCAAACTAGCGCAGAGAGGAGGCTGCAGCACAACAATTTGCTGCACTCCTTCTCCTCTCCTTCCACTCTCATTCCTGACTGACTGCTATTCAGCCATGGTGTGCTGCTAATGATCTCTGCCTGAATGTCAGAAAGACTGAGATCCTTCTTATTGGGACTCCTACTCAATCCTTCCCTCCTACACTGTTGCCGCCCTCCTTGTGCCCCATCTCTCTCACCCTTGTGTGAGACTAAAAACTTGGGTGTCATCTTTGATTCCTCTCTCTCCTTCTTACCTCATATCGCTGACCTTGCCAAGAAGGCCCCCTATCAGCTTCACCTCCTCAGAGGCATTCTCCCTTTGCTCACCTTCCCCCAGAAGCACAATGTCTCCAGAGCTCTGGTTCTCTCAAGGCTTGATTACTGCAACAGCCCCTTCCTTAATCTGCCTCTCTCCTCACTCCACCCTCTTCAAGTAATCCAGAATAAGGCTGCAAGACTTATGCTGGGCCTCAAGCTCAGGGACTGCATCTCTCCAGCCCTAAAATCTCGCCACTGGCTCCGGTGGTTGCAAGGATCAAATTCAAGACCCTCTGCATCATCCACAAGGCATTCTGGGGCCTGGGACCCCGCTACATTCAACACTCTCTCCATAAATACCTCCCGGCTAGTGTCCGTCGGTCCAACTATCTGACATTTCAACAAGCAGAGAGTGGGGGTAGATCTCTCTCTTCTGCAGGAGCCTCCCTCTGAAATGGCCTCCCTGCCCCTCTGCCCCTCTCCCAGTTGGGCCAGATCTCCTTAAATTCCAGAAGCTTCTCAAGACTTTTCTTTTCTCCTCTTCCTTCCCTCTCCCCATCCCCTACTAGTCTCCTCCTGCCATAATGGGCACCCTTCCCTGACTAGCCTTCCTAGACTGGTCCACCCTTACGTTTCACCCCTACCTCTTGCTCCCCTTGGCACATGCCCTCCTGGGCACCCCTCATCACTTGTCCAGCCTCTTTGGCCTCCTCCCTCCAGCACTTCTCCCTCCTTCACCCTCTCCCTACCCTATCCCTTGTCCTCACCTGCCCTGTCCCCCCGCATTCCTTGATATTGCACTTGCACAATCCGAATGCCACAAGGCCTAGCAGGACTGGTGTTTTTGTTTTCTCCCCTCCCTGCAGCCCCCTTTTATTTTGTCTTGTGGGGCCTGGAATCACTTTCTGCTGTATAGGCGCCATACACACGCTCAATAAATAAATAAATAAACTAGATTCTGCACTCACAAATTCAGAGGGTCTGCACAGATTTTCTGTAATTAGCCTACTCTATTATTTACCCGCAAATGGTTTGCTAGTTCAAGTCTCGCCCCACCTAAATATTTCCAACATCTGAGACTGAACTGGTGGCTGACGTGGAGGCACTCGATTGTGCCCCTGCTCTACAGGGAGAATGTCTAATGGTCAGACACAATTTGTATACAAAATGCATGTGCAGATGTTTGACCTCAGTGGCGTGAATGCAAGGCACCATCTGGAGCAGATTAAGGAGAATAAAGCCACAGGTAGGATCCACTAGAGTGAGAACCTCTGGAGCCCAGTCAGGCGACAACTGGTTTACTAGTCAATGGCTGTCGGAAGGCAAGTGTGACATCTGTATTCCAAGATGGTGGGCCTCAAAGCTGGGCTGGCTTTTGGGATCTGTAAATCTGCATTTAAAAGGACCGCAGAGTTGTCCACGAGCAAAGCCACAAACAGGGCAACACATGGGGACCTCTGAAATCCGATTCCGGTTCCTTAGGCTTGCACGGGCCGTACGCCATTCCTTATGCCAGGTTGGAGAA
This sequence comes from Ambystoma mexicanum, assembly GCF_040938575.1. NCBI lineage: Eukaryota > Metazoa > Chordata > Amphibia > Caudata > Ambystomatidae > Ambystoma > Ambystoma mexicanum. Next base: position 1,202,354,801 of record NC_090934.1, on the reverse strand, counting down.
GTTCAGTTTGGGGGCATTTGAATGCCCATAAGAAGCATATATCTTCTTCCTTCACACCTGTGTGTTTTGCAGAATCAGAGCTTTTCTTTCCATGAATTAGTTCGGGAGTACTTTATACACGTTGTCTTGTTCATGCTTCCCCCCTCTCCCCCCCACGTGTTCTGGCTTCCTTTTTTGCTTTCGGGGTTCCATTTCCTTACCGAAAATGTCCTCGAGCCTTCCATCATTGAATTACGTGCCTTATCAAGTCAGTGGGTCTCTCTGGGCCTTCTAGTCTTCTGATTTTTCCCAGTCTATCCCATGTACCTGCCTGCTCTGGTACCAGCTCACTCTCCGACCTCAGCCTGACCTGCTGTCTCTTCTTGTCACCCCTCTCAGTAAGCACATGGGTCATCTAGGATACCTTTCCAGCTTGGAGGCGTGTTCCAGTTCTGTTCCATGTCATTAGCAACACAGACTCAGATGTCATGTCATTGAACACACGCTTGAGGTTGCTAATCAGCCGATTTGCAGGATTCGTTGACAAGTCGCACCAGTTAATTTCAGGGCGCCATCTGCAACACCAAACCAGTCAGACATGACCGGTATTCAGTGGATATCTGTCACTTGATGAACGCCGTGTAGTGCAAGTCTGTTGGCGTGCACCCCGACATTAGACGTGTGCGGCTATATTCCTGCTTAGCAGCCGCAAATCCTACATGCATGCTCATTTTGAAGGGAAACTCTGGGATCATTTCCCACGATCTTCAAATATCCACCCAGACTGCCTGGGACAGGCGTGACTATGCCGTGGCAACTCTTAACTGCACAAACGGTGCTCACGCGCACGCAGTGGATTGCTTCCTCTTGCCACAGTGCTGCACGCGGACTTTCAGTGCACACACTTTCTTGCTGGTTGCCTCAGCCTCGGTGTCCCCTAACCATACACTTACATATCAAGCATTCCATCCAGATGAAGACGCACCGAGTCTACAGAGCGTAAAGATGTCAACGTGTATGTTATACAACACTGTAGACATGCTAACTACTTTACGTAGTTTGAACATTTTCAATAACATTGGGCTGCAATTCATTACCCTGGCCCTCATTACGACCCTGGCGGAAAGTAACTGACCGCCATAGCGTAAATAGCGTTTCCGCCATTGCACGATGGAGTAAAGTGCGGCTAATTCTGACCCATCGGGCACGAGCATTACGCCATGGCGGAAGTGCAAAGTCCGCGATGGCGGAAATGTCCCCAAAACGCCCCTCACCGCCGTCGTAGGTGCAATTCCGCCACCCATCATAGCGGTCACCGTAATGAGCGGTAATCGCAAAATACGGTGACCGTAAATATACGGAAACGGAAGTAAAAACATGGGGCCGGAACGGGAAACAGCACGCCGTACACCTATAAAATCAGAATCCCAACACAACCATTAAAAATCCTACCCTGAGACACATCCCAACCCGTTAGCCACCCTAGTTAAAACAATCAAAATGGGAAAAGTTGCTAAAAAAGCGTGCGACCGCAAGCGGCAGGTCCACTTCTCCCATGAGGAACTCACCGTGCTCACAGAGACCCTCCAGGAGAATGCTGCCGTCGTCTTCTCGACGCAAATGACCAGGACGGCACTTGCGAACAAGAAGGCCATATGGGCCCTGGTGGCACAGCGGGTAAGTGCGGTGGGGACCGCACCCCGCAACCCACAGCAATGCAGAAAGCGATGGGACGACTTGCGGATACGTGTACGGAGCATACTATCAGCCAACCGTAACATTGCCACAGCTACCGGGGGAGGATCGGAATCACCCATCAAGTTGACCCCCTGGGAAGAAATCTGTGCCTCCACCATTGGAATGGAGAGTATAGAGGGAGTCGGAGGGATGGAGAAAGGAGTGCAGACATCCGAAGAATCAGGTAGGTGGGCCAAATAAAACAATGCTAAATCCACAATGTCCAATCATGTGAAGTACCAGTGCAACAGAAACACATGTCCAGGAGAACGTCCACATACATTGGCCTGATAGCGCACTTTAAAAGTCACATTAAATACATAAATAATTAAAAATCCTAAAAACACCCTCTACACGTGCAGCATGCACACCCTAACTGCAGGCTGCAAAACAACTGCATCCCCAATCCACACAAAAATGAAACCACCTCCAAGGCCCTGACCCAAATCACCCTCAGGTACCACCCCAATGCATGTGATACATTGCCATTCCAATTTCCACAGACCCATAAATAACGCTCGCCCTCCTTTACTCCACCACAGGGTCCGATTCAAACGACGAGCTTCAGGACACCCCTACCAGCACACCTGCAAAGAGGGCCAAGACCAACGGCCAAAGACCCTCCACCTCAGCTGCACGGATCAAGACACGGCAGCAGCACAAATCAAGTGGCAGCACACAGGAGGGGACTTCAACAGGCACCCCAGCAGCCAGCATGCCCACAACAGCAGCACCACAGGTCCCCCCAATGGATGCCACAGAAGGCACTGCTTCTGGTGGCAGCAGCACCATAGGTGACACTGCATTAATGGCAGCATGCTCCGACACAGAAAACGGTGCTGTCGATGTAGGATCCATCCATGACCTGTCTCAATCCCCCTGTTTGTTTCATCCCGTACACCATGAGGATACCACGCAGGGGCACCCACAAGACGACGACTGGCCATCCCCCACAAGCCCTGTGGCAAGGCAACATGAGGTGATCAGACCCTCTGTGACACCACCGCAAATGGGCATGGCCCAGCAGAGGCAACAGTCCCTCGACCAGGTGATCGTGCAACAGCAGCAACTGGCCACGCTCCTCAAGGAGCATGCTGATGAATGTGGGGGTTCTAAGGCAGCCATAGAAACATCTACTGAGACACTTAGGGCAGAAATGGAGCGAAGTACAGAGACACTAAGGGTACAAATGGAGAGAAGTACAGAGACACTAAGGGTACAAATGGAGAGAAGCACCGAGAGCCTGAGGGTACAAATGGAGAGAAGCACCGAGAGCCTGAGGGGGGAACTGCATGCGACGTCCAAAGACGTACGTGCTGAACTTGCCGCTGTGCGCCGTGTGCTCACTGAGCTCTCACAAACCCTTAGGGACATGCATGGACGTGAGCAGGCAGAGACATCATCCGTTGCAAGTTCCGTCCAGGGCAGCCCCCAACGTAGATCTGGGAGGAACCTGCGCTCCACAGGCAGGGGTGCCCCTGATACCCGGAGAGGGGGCTTGCAATAGCGTCTGCCCAATGACAATGAGCATCTTTGGACACTGGTGTTCGGGGGGGAGGTAGGAGGGGGGAGGGGGGGTGTTGGGCTTTCTTGAGTGGCGGGTCGATGGGGTGTGTAATATAATTTCACATATGCTATAAACATTTCATAATCATCCAATGAGATGTGTGGACATTGATCTTTGTGTACGAGGCCTTTATAGGCGTACAGTCCACATTGTGCATGTTCCAGACACACACAGTGCCACAAGTCCCGTGTCCATGTATCAGCCACCAGGCGTGAGTGCTAGAAGCATGAATCTATGATATTCTGACGAATTTCACGGGCCTCCTGTGCCTCGCGAACTCCTTGAGGTGCTGCCACATCCCCACCCTCATCATGACCATCTTCAGGTGCTTGCAGTTCTGCGTCAGGGGGCATGGGCACATTTCTACGTACGCACATGTTGTGTAGCATGACACATGCCATGACCATCTTTGCAACCTTCTCATGGCGGTACAGGAGTGCCCCGCCAGACCTGCTGAGGCAGCGGAAACGAGCCTTCAGTAGGCCGAATGCCTGTTCTATGACTACACGGGTACGTGAGTGGGCATGGTTGTAGTCCTCCTCATGCTGGTTCTGTGGGTTCCGGAGTGGTGTAAGGAGCCATCTCTTCAGTGGATACCCGGCATCACCTGTATGTGGACAATAAAGGATGTTTGTGGAATGACATTGCTACGTACGCATCCCCCCCCCTTCCTGCCAGATCATTGCCGCATCACATACCCCACATTATCATGCATGAAATTAGACTCACCGAGTAGCCAGGATCTGTTCCCTGCGTGTCGCTCCATGTAGCGTGGTATTGTAGAGTTCCTCAAGACCATAGAATCATGGGTTGATCCAGGAAATCGGGCACAACAATGTGTAAAGATCCTGTTGGAGTCACACACCATTTGTACATTAAGAGAATGATATTGTTTCCGGTTGCGGTACTGGACCTCCATGGCATGTGGGACAACCAATTCCACATGGGTGCAGTCGATGGCACCAATGCAACCCGGTATGCCGGCAAGTGCATGGAATCCCACTTTTGTGTTTGTAATCTCCTGCTCCGAGCGTGGTAAAGAGATGTAGTCGTCTGCGTGCTTCAGGAGGGCATCGAGCACTTGCAATAGTGTCCGTGACAACAGTGGCTATGAAATGCCATGCAACTGTCTGACTGTGTGCTGGTAGGTGCCTGTGGCCAGGAAGTGGAGTACAGACACCACCTTCAGTAGGGGTGGGATGGCTGTTGGGCTATCTATCATGCTGACAAGGTCAGCGTGTGTCATGTCCACAATGGCGGTTATGGTGTCCCGGTCCAAACGGTAGAGGGTGTGGATCTGCTCAGCAGTGAGGTTGAACGGATGAGCTCGGAGGCGTGGGATTGCGGGCTGCCTGCGTGGTGGTAGTGGCTGTGCTGGTGGGCCTTGCTGGCCCTGCCTTGCCCTCCTCCTCCTCTTGCGTCTCCTCTGTGCGGCCGGTTGTTGTAGTAGAGTAGTTGGTGTTCGTCTTCTTCTTGAAGTTGGAGTACTTGCAGTGCTATCAGGTCCCCCAGGGCCAACATCGCTAGTCCTGCCGGTAGCATTTTGGAGTGGGTGTGGTTGTGGGAGGGGGTTGGGTGTGCAATTTATGTGTTTTCAGGCTGTATAGCCTCCACCTGTGGTGATTCATTCCACCTGTGCCAGCTGCAATCCCCTTTGGGCGAGCACGTCCCGCACACAACGCTGCAATTTGACGGATGGCATCTTGCTATTACAATCATGGATTTAATCCCGATGGCAGTGAAATATTGGTTTATATGTTCATTCTGCTATGGTCCCATTGTTTCACATACTATCTTTGCAGTCGCGAACAAACTTGTGAAGGGTCAGTGGAATGTAGTACTCGATTAACGGTGGACCCTCATGCAGCACTGTACCGAGGTTCACCGACGGGCGGGGCGTCCCATTTGTGAGTGAAGCCAGTTGCCATTTTCACACACTGCCGCACTACATGGATGAATTTGTGATTTCAAGCGGTCACAGATGCCTTTTCGACGTCATGTTGCAAATGAGGAATTCGAAGGATAGCGCTTTCGGTTTTCAGCTAGCGGCGAGGAGACGCCCACAGGTCTGACTGCAAATATAACGTTCTATTGTTTAATGTCCTTCGGACAGGGGCCATGGCGAGAATGCAATGATTGATATGAATACTATGGGATGCGCAATAGCGTAGTGGACGATAAGGCAGGACGTTCCCAAATACATGTTACTTCACAACACTAGAATTCCGGGCTGGAGCACAGTGGATTTTGCAGACTGCATTACGCACAGACTCAATGGAAATTTCAAATGTTATGTGAGTAAATAATCAGGCGTTTTTATACCGGGATGAGGGAATGATCTATGGATGCATGGACAGATGATTTAATTGAGAGTTTGCCATGTACATGGCTTTTTGGAATCTATCCACTTCCCCTGCGCTATGTGATGCAGAGCTGCCATAGTGGGACCATCGTCTATCTGCCCTTGTTGAACCCTCCCTGTCTCGACGCGCCTTCAAACACTTGTGTCTATGCACGTTACTAATCCCATCTAATGGATTCTGTTTTAACAGACGCATGCACACAAACACTCGTTTGTAATAGTGTTTTCACCTCGATTTATATAGTTATGATTCGCAAGTGATTTTTGGGTGGAAATAATCCTTTTGAGTGGGCTAGCATGCATATGGCTGTAGATTTAGTGTGATCATTGAAGTGAGTAATACAAATGAAGTTCTGATGCCCATACTATTCTTTTTCATTTCATTTGGGTGACAGGTATCTCCTCCCCTTTTGCCGCTGCCATCTGTATGCCACTCCTGCAGATGGCTTTTACTCCCGACACCTGCTGCTTCGAGTTAATCAGTGGAGCACCATTACGATCTTATGGGACGATCGCCAATGGGCCACATGCCCTTACGCAGTACTAGTGGCTAGGAGCAACATATCGACCTTTCAGCTGGACTAGTGCCTACCTAATGGGACGGCCCTGCGGTTCTAGGCGCTTCCATGTTGCCTTTTTGAACGTGAATGTAGCCCCTGTGTACCATGAAGGAACAGGGCGTCACACAAGAAGAAGCTGGTCATTTATTGCGGATGCAGCCCACAGTAATGAAAAATATTTTGGAGTTTATGACCTAATAGCTGTATGGGCTTGGTGAATTTGATGTGCATTAAAATTTTATTCTGATATTAACCGTGTAGCGTTATTCTTTGCAAGTAATGTAGCATATTCCTATTTGTGGAGCGATGTATTGTGAGAAGATCTGCATTGGGTTCCGGCTTCTGAGTATAGTTGCGTGGTACTGTACTGGCCGCGTTTGCCTACGAAGCCCAGTAAGGTCAGGGATAGGGGCTGCCATTATGACTGTTTTAATGATGTCATGCTCAGGGGCGGGGGATTAGCTTTTGTGTAACAGATGCCGGTCAGCCAGGTGGATTGGTGGAATGATGTGATTATCAGAATATGGCTGGTCACAGGTGCCTGTGTTTGCGTGCGTTTCTTGGAGGGAGACTGAGGTCATGTCCATTGGAATAGCTTCTGTATTCGTGCCATCTGTGCCCTGCAGCTCCCATTGGCCCCTCTTGAGATGAGCCTGGCTGCTCTGTCACTCTGCCAACTTGTGTGGTACATGCTTATGCTGATGGTTGGTTTGTTTACTGGCAAGAGTACAGGGCTCGTGCAGTCTCCCTCAGGATACTGCTTTGAATGTTGCCTTACACTGGTGTCAAGCGATGGGGGCCTGTTGTTGTTTTGTCTCATATTTCAGTTCATATTGCTGTACTTGAACCTTCACATGCCTGTGCTGTATCAGTACGGCAATGGTGACATGCCAAATATGGATGGCCACTCACAAGGCTCTTGGAGCCCCTACATTCATTTGTTCGTTGGCATGCATGGGTGACTTGTACATTTCACTGGTTGCATTGTGTAACTTCATTGCACCTACGAGGAGTTGTGCAATGTGGGCAGGGAGTGGTGTACAGGCACTCAGTAGGGCCATTTACGGTTGGTTCACGATGCCGTAATTCTCACCATGGCGGAATGGTACTTTCCACCATGCTTGATGGCGTTAAGTAAATGTCTGCTAGGGTCAGAATTCGCGTACCGTTGCGCCATGGTGGTAATTACGGTTTTGCATGGCGCGCGTGCGCGTACTTGGTGCAGTTAGCGTTGGCGTTCACTACGGTGTCGCTAATTGCATCGTACTTTACGGTGACGGGTCATAATCGCACCGAGCGGTATTCGATGGCGGTATTGCATTTCCGCCATCGTTTTTCGATTTCCGCCAGGGTCGTAATGAGGGCCCCTGTGTTTACTGTCCCCGTTCTCTTGAATCCCTTTTCATATCAGTTGCTACACTGTTTAACACTCACCTGCTTTGCATTTTTGTTTTTTAGTGCACTAGTATAATTTGTATTTGCGACATTTATAGATGCATCTATGAAATCAGGCATTTGTTAATGCTGTGTTACTTTAATATTATACCCCAAAGGTTCATCACATGCATTTTAATCCCATATTTTCTCACAAATACACTTGCATGCTAAACTAATGTGATTGTGCAGTAATTCTACTGGAGAGGCCAATCAAATTATTGGTTAAGTTAAGACTTCTCTCAGACTTGACTGATTGTGCTCCTATTCGGTATCCTGTCCCGTGTCAGTACTTGGGCGGGTTTCTGAAAAGTCCCCACCTGCCTTCCTCTTCAGGCCGCCCTGGTAAAATGATCAACCTGAAGCGATTTGTTGTTGCGCTCCAGTCCTTACATAGTATATTGCAGTCATGGCGATCTCCTAGTCTGCGTCCTTCCTTTCAAACTGGTCCTGTGCTGTGTTATGATGCTCCGCTTAATCCATGCCTACCGTTCTGTGTGTGAATATAGCCCATCATGCCGACCTGTGACCCTGTCCATATCTTCCTTCATCAGGGAAATGACATGTCCTCCTGCTACTCTTTGCCAATGGCCAGTGGCATCGCTAGAGGGGGGCATGGGTGGGCCAGGGCCCCCCCATGCGCCCCCCTACCTAAAACAAGCAGTGACCATGTTCTCCCCTTACTTTTGTCTGTGCCCCCCTACTTTTGTCTTTGGCCCCCTCTGTGCCCCTCCTAAATTTGATTTCTGGCGACGCCACTGCCAATGGCACACAGTTCCTTTGAGCATTCTCTTGAATAGATGGACCTGTGCTGTCTTATGCAGCTCAAGTGGCATACTATCCCACATCCGCGGCAATTAGAACTAAGCAGCCCATGTGCTCTCTTCTTCCTGCCCATGGCAAGCACCCTTGATCTGTTAAACCTCCCAATAGTCACCTCGCCTTCTGCTTTGGGCATCAGGTAGGCTGCCTAAACAAGACTCTGTACCAATACCTTAGCCTAGACTTTTAGGGCCTGACTCACAGAACGTTTTGCTATGGCACTGCACAATTATAAAACACTTCCATGAATCAGGCCCTTAAGCTGTAAAATCCCCATCATCCCCTAATTTGAGATCCCTAGGGAGACAGGGTATTCATAACCTCTGGCATTGCCGGGGAAATCCTCTAGACTATCGTGTCTCAGCCTGCCAAGCTATCAACCCTCCAGACCATCGTTTTTGAGCCTGCCATGCTAGCTACACTCCAAAATATTGTGTTTCAACCTGCAATGTTAGCAACTCTCCAATGATTAGAGCATGGCATGCTTGCAACCCTCAAGACCATCCTTTTACAGCCGTCATGCTAGCAATCCACCAGACCATCGTTTTTCAGCCTGTCATGCTAGCAACCCTCTAGGCCATCGCTTGTCATGCTAGCAACTCGTCTGACCATCGTTTTTTCAGCCTGTCATGCTATTATAGAAGGGATTCCCCTTCTATGTTCGCGTGGCAGGCAGCAAAACGTTGGTCTGGAGGGTTGCCAAGACCAATGCCAGAGGTAATCAATAACTTGCCAGCCATAAACACCCAGTTGGGCAGTTTGTGTGGTGCCTCAATGAACGGGAAGTCCAACCCGAACTGCTTGGTCACATCCGCGGTGCATAAGACCAAGACCAATCCCAGACATGCACGGTTTGGCCCCATTGGGCGTCATCAGTGAGATGTCACTTGGGCCTTTAGGCCCAGCAAGCTCGAGGCCCATGTCTTAGCATACCATTCTATTCAGTGTGACATTTGCAAAAAAAAGATGAGTGCAACGTTTTTTAATTATTCATAACCCTGGCATTGCTCTTGCAGCCCTCCAGACCATCAGGGTGGCACAGAAAGGGTGACAGGGTCACTAGGTTCAGTACCCTTTCCACCATCTGCCAACTCACAGGTGCTTGTTTTGTTCCTCATGGTGGAGGGGGGGGTGAGATTGAGAGAGAGAGAGGTGGCAACGGGAGCTAGAGAAATGGGACTTCTGTGCAATTGGCATGAGGGTAGGAGTAAAGGGTTGCATGTTGTTTTGTCTTGTAAAGCCTACTCCTGTCTTCCCCCAGAATAACCGATTACCCTCTATGATCTCCAGCCACCTTACACTACACACAACGCCCTCTTAGATGGCCCCCACAGGCCTAGCTATTAGCACATCATCATTAATCAAGCTACCGCTAAACTCTCCTCTTTAGCCCTGCTGCACTCTCCCACATCAGCGGCTCACTAGACCCAAAGCCCTGTAGTCTATCAGATCTTGGGCTCTTCTCTATGGATAACATATTTCCAAGTTTTGCTGCCAAACTCACTCAAAACAGATTCCCACTCAGGAACCAGGTCTTCCGTCCTGCACCCATCAACACCATAGGTTTCGCATCTGCCTTTCCCACTGTCCCACTTATGAACTGCACCCATATTTTTGACATAAGGAGCCAAGTGCAAAACCGGCAGGCTGCCGCCAAACTTGCAATATGTTCTTGCGCCCGTGAATGGGCAATTACCGGGGCATTCCGGCCCCGCCGGACCCGGTAATTGCCCATTCGCGCACGCCAGAAAAAAGATGCTCCCCTTTCCCATTCGGCCACATAGGGCCGAATGGGAATGGGGAGGTCTTTGCATAGCAAAGATGCAGAGAGACCAGTCCATCTGGGCGAAGACCGAACGGGGCTGAGTAGTTGGAACCAGCCAGCGGTAGACCTGTGCCTGCAACAAGCTCACATACGCACATCCCAAAAGAAGATGGCCGAAAGAGAGTAGCAATGAGGCAGAGCCACAGAGAGGACTTCTCTTACCACAGTGTGTGCAGGTGCAGAGGGGTCACAGAGAGGGAGCTGAGGCCCAGTAAACAGTAGAAGCCTTTTACTCCATCGACAGAGGAAGACTAGAGAGATCCATGAGCGGAGGATCCGGAGCACAAAGACGGGGCGTATAGAACATTGATCCCAGTGAATCTAGTCCATCTAACGCATGCTCCAAAGCCAAGTCCACCTTCTCAGTTCCTTTAAAGGAGAGGCTGTAAATCTGAAGTGAGGAAACTGAAAGAGCAGTGAATTGTGGAAAGTGGAGTCCAACTTTCCAAGACCTCTAAAGTAGAGACAGAAAATCCTAACGTGTTGAAACTGAACAACACTTGCGTTGTTGACAGGGAAGTCTAACTTCCTAGCATCCATAAGTCAGCGTTTCTGAATCCTCAAGCTAGGAAAGAGAACGACTCTTGCAATGTGGTAATTAAGCAGATAACCCATTCTTCTGAAACAGGGTGGAAGGGGTCGGGACCCACGAATCAAGAAATCTGAAAACCCAAGGTATTGTGGGAATTCAAATCCATATTCCCCATACATTTGAGAGAGAAGGCCTTCATCCCTAAAGAGTTAGAAACGGCAACAGTGTAAGAACTGACGTGACTATAACACTGTGGCCAAAGACAAAACCAACATATCAATCCAAGGCAACCTGACAACAAAGTTTTAAATACAGTATTTACATATATGATTGGTCTAACCTCCTCATATACCTCCGCACCCAGCAATTAGGGTAGATGGGCTGCTGCCCCACCATATTTCAAATGTGCTGCACTAAGCAGTAGGGCTGTGGATGGAGGTGAACCACTGCATCCACCCCACGATTGGTGCGCCGCCCTTTGGGGCGAGGTTTGTGCAGAGGCAGCATCTCCTTTTGAATATTACCTATTTACTGTATACTAGTGTGAAAGCCTGTGTACACAGCCCAAGTGCTGAGGAGAGACATTATCAGAGCGTTAATATCACATCTGTCCGTATATATTTCTAAGGCAACAATGCCCTCTAGTGGTGACAACAGGTGAAGAGGGCAGTCTCTACTGCGCATGACTGCATCGGACAAACATACACCCGGCCTTTTATTATGTTGTATGATTTGGAGTTGCAGTTCCTGTCAGGACTGTTTCTGGGATCCCGATAAGGATCGCCGCACAAACCTTACTCACAATCTACAAGCCAAAATGGGAGAACGTGGTGCTTAATTGGTGGATGGAAAGGTAGAGCCAGAATATTCCTAGATGTCCATCCACAATCTCTGGTGACTATACAGAAAATAGACTATAGGATAGACAGAAAAAGAGGAAGTCAAATGTCTGTGTAATCCGAGTGCTTGCATCTATGAAAGATGTGAAACATAACAACAATCGCGTGGAAATGCTCTAGAAAGATACATATCCAAGGGGAATTGAATAGGTGCTGATGATCATTAATATCCGGAGTGCCTTTGCTGACATCCCTTGCGATCCAGTTGAGAATGCTGATATTTATTCTCTCTGCCTGCATCGCAGCACAGTGTGCTAGCTGTCCATCTGGACCACCAATGAACACAGAAAGAAGACTAAATGCATGACTTCGTCTTCTCCCCACAATCCTGCCTGCTAACGAAGAACGAGGACTATCTGCTCTTCCAGCCGTCCGATAAAGACAGAAAAGGGACTAATGAAACTGTCCTCCCCTCTCACTGTGACGATTTGTATCTAGCCCAGCTGACTCTCCTGCTGACTTCAACTATCCTGGTGAATGCTGAATTTAGCTTGCTTGCTGCCTATTACTTGTTCTGCTGATTACTCTTGCTGAATAGCTCAACAGAACTCTCATGGACAGTGGCTCCTTCTGGTGGTATTTGGGGGTCTCGGCATGGCTGAATGCCATGCCCCTGACAAAGTGATCGGGTAGCTTGGGGTGCCCAGGACCTGGGCGAAGGTCAGGCGTCAGCTAATGTAGCTGATAGTCATACCCAATTGGACTACCGGTTGTCTCTGGGGTGTCCCATGGCCGCTGGCCGTGCCCAGTGGGCCCATTAGCTGGCTTGGAAGTGCCAGAGTGTCAGGGTCCGGAGCAGTCTGTGTGGAAAGCTCTATGACTTTTCCCTGCCATTCTGCTGGACACACAGCGATGCACTGGCAGTACTCCCGCATTGGGCACTGGCAGTCTAGCCGCATACGAGTGCCATGCTGCACTGCCTGCCTTGGAGTTGTGGTGCAGATACAGCGCATGATCCTTGAGCTGCCATGGCAAGCATGTGATCTCTGGGACTGTCTCAGACAGGGGCAAAACTTGAAGACCGACCCAGGGCAAAGTGCCCACTTGGAATAGATGCAGGCTATGCCCACTGGATCCATTGGTTGGCTCTGGGGGGCCTAGGAAGAGCCAGGCTGCTCCATCTTTGCTCAGGTTCATTGGCCACTGGGCAGCCCAGAGCCCATTGGCCCCATCAGTGGGGCTTGCCATATGGTCAAGCCTGTTGATAGTTCTGTCTGGTGTCCTCCTGCCCTCCTTGTATCCTCCTTATGTCAGATTGTAGACTTAATTCCCTGTCCCTAATTCTGTTGGGGAACCTCCTGTGATTCTGCACATGTCAAATGTTGTGCAGCCTGTGTGTATGTGTATTATGCAGGTGGAGCCATGTGTAAACATATACCTATCCTATAAAATGGTGGTTGACGCCTCTTCTCTCAGTAAGAGTTCCGCCTATCAAAGGGACCGGTGGGGGGGTGCTCTGAATGTAGAATGTTCTATTTGGACAGGGCTACAGAATAGAGGGTCTGAGGAGAAAGCTGAAGGAGGCGGGGCGCAATGGTTCAGGCTGCTGTGAGGATCCTTGTTACTGACTTAAAACTGTGTCATGTGCACAGGAAACAGTATTTCCGCTACGGAGGCTTGCTCCACATACAGCTCTCAGGCTTCTGGACGCCCACGCTCCAACACAGCATTGGCCTAGGGTGACTTCACACCCATGAGGCCTCGAGCACCCCAGAGTACTACTCTACTTGCTAAACCTGACTGTCTACAAGCCTCTTACATCAGCATTAGGTGTGTCCGACCTGAATAGGCCTTTGGTGCCAGCGAAGGCACGGGGGCTGGGCGATGCAAGCGCTAGGACACTCAGCGGGCTCCGCATCCTGACCACACCCCTCCCAAAGCATGGGAGGGTAAGATGGATGACCAGCTCGTCAACGGAGAGAGGATTTTATCGCAGTACGTCATCCAATGTAAGATATTGGGCCGCCCAACATCGTAGGTGTCAACAGCGGCCGGTTGATTTTTTGACACCCATGTTGTATACGTTTTATCCCAAGTCTCACATTTGTCTTTGGCACGAAATTAAGATTTACGAAACTTCTCTGAATAAGCACATTTTTCTAAGGTAAATATCCTCCTGGTGTCACCTGGTGAAACATATTTATTCATTTTAATTATTTGTGATTATTCTCTATTTTTTGATGCACCACATGTACACTTATTACTTGTTACTTGTATCTAACTTACAGCAGAAGGTATCAGGTAATATTATCCCCACCAATAATATCGCCATATATATATATAGTCGGGAAACGGCGTAGGCGATATTATTGATGAGGTTAACATTAGGGTTAAATGGGAGCGGGGGTTGCGGGGGTGTTCTCCGCACCCTTTAAAGAAATAACAGGGTTGCAGGGGTGTCGCCTGCAGGATCCAGGGGGTAATATTACCACAAAAAAATTGCGGCATTCTTGTATGCCAATATTTTTGCGATGATATTAATACATGGGACGCAGGGTGTCCAGTCAAAGGATCTAAAACAAAAGGATCGAATACAATATGGTCGAGTCAAAAGGAACGGGGAAAAAAAAAAAGGTCGATTTTTCTTTTTTAAATGTATATTTATTTTTTGGGTTTCGGTATAGGAAAAAAAAGTGGTTTTTACACCAAAACCGAGGGTTTGAGGGGGGGACCCCCCAAAAAAAATATCGACCTTTTTTTCCGGTCCTTTTGACTCGACTCTATTGTATTTCGATCCTTTTTATTCGATCCTTTCACCTATAACCGGGATGCAGCATAGGCCGAGGTCGGGATATCTCCCTCACTCTGTTTCCTCCACACTTTTAATCCTGTGTTAGAAATGCAGGAGTGAAGCCTTTGGCAACAAAAGGGAGGTATGTTAACCGGGGGAAAGAGGGGCCTACGCACTTTAAAGAAGTCACGCAACTGTTATTGAGGCCTATAATAAGAAAGTCAGCTGAATAAGTTTTAACACAGCCCCATTATGGGATGTACGCACTTGTAAGTCCTTGGCACAAACAAAAAGAACATTTCTGGCATGAATATAGAGTGTAAGTAAGTGCACTCCCCCATAAATAGTTCTCTGGGCAAAGTGGTATAAACCGCATGGCTGAGATGCTAATTCCAGGCCATCTCACCGCAGCACTTTTCATGGCCTATATTACAGTCGCATTTTTTAATTTTTTAAAAGTGTCTCCTCCATAAAGTGAAAGAGAGGCAAACATAAGGACACGGAGCAGCACGCACGCATTGAGCGGGGAGATGAAGAACAGCAGGCGACCCTCAAAACTGTTATAGGGCTAGGCCAAGGTTTGGGTAATCCCGAAATGATGCCCCCTTAAACCTGCTTGTGCGCGCTATTCTTGCTGTGTGACAAACTTTTACAGGATTTGTGGCTGCACCACAGAACTCAAAATAATGGAAACAAAATGAGTAAGATCCTCGGTTTGACATTTGATGACATTTAAAGAAACACCAGTAAAAGAAGCAAAGCAGACTTGTTTCAAATTTCATGTCTATTTCCAGAACAGGTAAGGACTGTTGCGTAATAAGAAACATACAATGGAATATACAGTAGTGTGCAAATATTGAGAACAGGAAATGATTACATACTATTTTATGGGAAATAGCCCAAAAGACAGAATATAAAAAACAGTATGGCATATTTGACCGAATTTAGGCTGTACAAAAATTTCGTATAGCCTAAAAATTCGAAAAAATATGCCCTACAAACACATTATAGCGAACAAGGGGAACAGAGGTTACGGGGTGTCACCCGCTCCCCTTATTTACAATAATGGGAACAGAGGTTGCAGGGGTATTCCCCGCATATGGAAATAAAATAAAAAGAAAAAAAAGAAAAGAAAAAGGAAAGGACCCTGCGCCGCCCGTTCCCAAGCATGTACATGAAGGGAACCAGTGCCGCAGGGAGTCAGGGGAGTCAGCGGCACCCAACGGGGTGTGCCGCCAAAAAGTAAGTAAGGAGAAGCGTATTTCTAGTGTATGGGTTCTTTGACCGAAATGGTCAAGTTTGCTACGGTCCTATAAACCATGAACTTTTCAGTTATGGCCAAGCAACCCAAATTCCTTTTATGTGGTGCGTAACTATATCGCGAGAGCGTTAGATGTCAGAAGTAACATGTTATGATGCTGGGTTTTATACTCCGCACACCTGCCAGTTGCCTGATCTTCAGGAACTCTGGCAGACCTGAAGGAATGGGGCTTGGTTAGGTTAGTGTAGGGGAGAGAGGAAAATGCTTTGCAATTGTGTTGCTGCGTCCAGACAGGATGTTCCCCGAGGCCTGCATATATTTCTAGGTGTCCTGTGTTAAGAGAACTTGAGGTATCTGTGTCCAGAGGGAAGCCTTGTATGCCGTTGGTCCTCCAGGGTTATATAAAATGGTGTGAGGTAGTTGTTGGCTTCTGATCTCTGTTTTGGGGGTTTGGCGCCTGGCGGGGTTGAGTTGACGTGGGGGGGGGGGTGACTTTGATAGAATGCATATTGTGCGCTGGAACATAGAACATGGAGGAACCTAGGCAGCAGCTGCCACTGCTGCAAGGGTAGGCAGCAGCAATGAAAGGGAGATGTGGAGTGAGAGTATTCAACCGTCACCAGACAAGAAGGCTTGAATAAATGATAAGATCATTTGATGTAACAAGCATGGCACGCGCAATGATGAGCATTAGTAAGATTTAATTTAGCAGCAATGACTTATCACTTTCAGTAAATTAGAGACTCATTAGCCATTCTGAAATGAATCTGTGCAAGAAGCTGTGCAATTGGCTTGCCATATTGTTTATGTTTAAATGTTGATTTTTATTGGTTACTTATAGAGACTGGGTTTTGTCAATGGTTTTGAGCATGGCAAAGGAAAATACAGAGCAAGCTAGCTTTCAAGGGCCTAGGTGAGTAATTTAACAGGAAGATGCACAGTTGTTGGTGGTTGATACGGTTCCGTTCCCTAGGCCCATCTAGATCTTACGCAGTAGGGCCTGATTCACGGAGGTGTTTTATAATGGCGCAATCCCATAGGAAAACATTCTGTGAATCAGGCGCTAGCAGTATATCTGTTGTCAGGTGGGTTTTCGTTCGCAGTTGGTAGGCCGCAGACACGTAAGCCTGAGGCACAAAAGGTTGTGTATAGAAGCGCGGCTTGCTGTGTGGCGGACCTTTATGCCCGCATGCTGCAGACAGAGAACCCAGGCAGCGAGCCAGCAGCAGATAAGAGGGCTGGCGGAAAAGGGCGGAAAGGGGCGGTTGTGCAGAAAGGGACCAGGAACAAAAGACCAACCTTCTGGGTGAGGCCTTCTTGGACTGGAATCTGCAAGGTCGGTCCCCGGCCTTTGGGCAAAGATCTATGTTTTATCCCGTGTTGGTGGTAAGCCATCTCTCTGTGCTAAGGGTTCAAGCCTCAGGACACTGTCTGCCATTTTTTTCTGTCGGGTCTGTGGGGTCAATAGGTCGTTTTCTGTCTTTTCAGTTTGTGCTCCATTGCAAGTGGTGCTGTTGAATTAGAAGGATAATGGGACTGTTTAAACTGGTATTATACTGGAATTGTGCAACTGGGAGCATTCTGGAATTATGTGTACGTGAAGGCTGAAGGAAATGGGGAAACTATGTAAATTGTAAAATGTATAATACATAGGCATAGTGCATACTGAGAATATGCAAGGGCTGTTACACCCTAGTATATGGGGGAATTACAAACGAGTGTATTCTGAGACAGAGGAAAATGGTTGCAGAACAGTAGTGTCTAGGCTTGACATATACTGGGATTTCATGATGGTAACTTGGGTGTACCCTGGGATTCTGCTAAATGGACTGAAGAGATGTAAAGATTCTGGTATCATGAAAACTGCTACTATCCGAATACTGTGCAAACTGGGGACATACTGGCATCTTGCAAAATGTGAATCTTTTGTGTTTGGTCAAACCGGATGTTTACTCGGATTGTTTCAACTTGGAATATACCGGGATTGTAGCAAATTTGACTATGGTGGTTTTATTGAAATGGGAGTATACTTAGGTTATCTAATTGGGAGGTTAATGAAATGTTTAACATGGTGGGATTGTTTAAACTATGACTACACAGGGTTTGTCAAAGTGAGCGCATACTGCAACAGACAGCTTATAGTATGCTTGTTTCAGTTAGTTTGAGTGAGTGCCCTTAGTTATTTGCAAGAAAGTTAAATTACGTTTGAATGGCAGTGCCTTCCCTGTTGAAACCATTCAACCACAGCACATGTAAGTCCTGAATTCTAGATATTCCCTGAAGATGTGTTTGGAAGATAGACCATTGGGTCCCACTGAAAAAATAAACAGGCTCTGACGGTGAGTCGAAACATCACAAGGGAATGCATTTGGACTGGACAAAGAAGCTTTTTCTTTACTACAAAGGAGGTTTTGCAAATGTTTTATAGTGACATGCTGGGCAATCCACAGCTATGCAAACGGTATACGACAGGTCCCCAGGTCCACTCTTTTGTGGCCTCTTAATCCCTCATAAGAAGGCATTCAATAAGGCTACTCCACGCGAAATAAAAAAATGCATATGTATTTTTCCTTTTCAGTTTCTTTTCCCATGTTAAAATATATATATTTCATTGTTACATAAAATGCATCTTTTTTATTTTTCCATATAGTTCCAAAGCGGGAAATTCGTTTCCCTCAATGTGTCTATTATACATTCTCAAAAACCCTAAACATTACGTAAAAATGGCAAACCTGAAATTGACACCTTATGATCCTTGCTGTTTTCCTTTCTGATAGGACACACCCCCACAATGAGCCTCTGATCTCAAATGTCAATGTTCACAAGCATCTAAATAATATAGCCACATTCTCTACTGCAGTCACACAATCCTTAGAATACTGATATTTCTTATCAGAAAGCTAACCAGAGTCTCACAAAAGCAGTAGATGGTGTTCAGTGGTCTTCTGAGGACTCCTACACAGGGCACAGAAACCCACCATCTTAAGCAAATCGCAGTCCTATTGAATCCTATTTATGTTAATATTGGTGTGTTTGCTCTCCAAAAGTACCTCTTTATGGGGTATAATTTTTTGGGACACATATTCTTGCAATTAGGGTAGCTGGTGCAGTAGATTGAATTCCATCTGAGTTTGGTATGTTTTTCAGCAAAGGGTTATGTTAAACTGCATGTCTAATTTTAATGATTTTCCTTCTCTTTTTCCTGTTTTTGTTTTTATGAGAAAAAAAATGTTAATATCGGTTTTATGATTTCTATATTCTTATTGAAAATTGTAAGAGTTGCTCGATGATTAGAGTGAAAAGTTTTAAATATTAACTGAAATACACTACAATCAAATCTAATAATTATTTTTTTAAGTACCTCTTTACTTCTAACCTCCCCCACCCCAAAAGTACAATTTTACCCACCAAACGTTCAGCATGCCGTGTCCTCTTTCAATTTTTGGCAGATCACTTCATCTTTCAATGCCATATTGCAAGTAGGGTCTATCAGCAAATTTCTCAGTTGTTCCGCTGGGAAGGGGGTTTTATATAACAGCATTGTGTTTAGCAGCCGCACATCGCATTTCTAGAGCGACACCCACTGACCCGTCCATGCACTTTTATCATCTCTGGAGGATCGCTCATGGGCAACGTGCTCGCCTTGGAAGCAAGACGACGTGGAGCACCACAGATTCCATCCCCGGGTCAGCGCTTAGAAACCTCTGGGTATTAAGCGCGTTATAAATAAACTATTATTTCATATCATATCTCTATTTCATTTGCTTTTTCTCCATCTTTCACATAGCTAGGAAATTCCCCACTTTCCAGCCCAATTGCTTGCTGTCCTCTTACCAGCAGTATCCCATTCACGCTTCTCACTGTCTCACCTGTGATCCAGACTTGGGATTTCAAATAGTTGTAGCCACAGTTGCTACAGACCCTGGTTGAAACAGTGACAGTAAAGTGCTTACCCGGAAAACAGCATTTTGATTAACTGCTTTCACCTCAGCCATACTGCCGGATTCACTGTTTGACTACTTCACAAAAAAGAAAATGAGTACTCTCTCAAAATATTTCTAATTTCTTTACTATAACAATTGTTATTTTAGAATGCACTCAATACCAGAGATTAGTTTCTAAGTACAGGATCGGGATTCAAACCTGTGTTGTGCTGCGTTGTCTTGCTTCCAGCACAAATGCGTTCCGCTGAGCTGGTGGTAAATATGCCCAAATGCTTCTCCATCCAGCGGGCATCACTTTCAGAAAGCATCCATGCCCACCCTGTCAGAGCCATGGCAGCTTTAGTTGTTTTTCCAGGCGATGCACCCTTTGGTCGGCGTGAAGGGTTACCCCACCTGCTTCCTGCAAGATTTCTTCCCTGGATGCTAGTCCCAAGGCAGATGTGTAGTGAATACACAATCCACCTTAATGCTTGAGCTTGATCTTCAGGGTGCATTGCTTCTGCCATTCTCTTGTCCATTACCCAACTTGGAGTTTTTACAAAAATGATAGGCATGAACAGCTCCTAGGGATAGGGAAGAACACTAGAATATGTAGATCACTGAGCTTGTCCACCCTAGTTGTTATTTTGTCTTGCAGCCGGTGAGTAGTTTCTGGAAGACGTTGCCCTTCCATCTCATTAGGGTTCAGATTAGGTATAGTGGGGGAACTGCCCCTAAAAAAGGCGCTGGATCCATTGGTGCATGTGCTCTTGTAAATAATGAGAGCTGAGTCTTGCGTAATGGGTATATTCCAGGTGATTTAATTAGACAATTGGGCCTAATATTCAAGGACATTTGATTGAACACTTGTGCCCTTATATGCAAGGTGATTTGATTTAACACTTGTGCCGACACGTGTTTCGACCCAACAGGGGTATTTTTCCAAGGTGTGTATTTTATATTGGAAGTTGAAAAAGACGATAGTAAGCTCCGAGCCAAGGGCTTTGTTGGTTAACCTTAATGGCCACGGCAGCCACTGCAACTATATGGGCGGTCACGATGATCTTTTGACAAGTGTCTAATTGAATCACATGAACAGCACCTGATTTAAAAAGGGCCAATATTGGTGGTCTTTAATCTATGGTTGTCCACTTATGTATTTTCCCCATTGACTATTCCATTTACTCCCCTCCACAATCTGGTCAGAATGTCCCTCAAACTCACCCCATTGTAAGCAGCTCACTGCTTCGAGTCAACTCTGATTTCTTATCTATTGTACATTCTTTTGTGATCAAAAGAGCATTGTTCCTCCTGTATATGCTTTAAGCAAGTTACTGTGGCACCGAGTCAGGGCTCTATAATCTTTGACTCATTATATGTTTAACCTGCAGCTCCTATCAGCCCCAGCCAGCATAGGCAAAGGTGAAGGATGATGGGAGTTACCTTTCAAACACCCGGAGAGCCTTAGGTTTCTGACCCCAGCACTAGTTTATGAGTTATTCTCTTCTATCTACCCTGGGTTGGTCCAAGATTCGGTTAAGGATCTTTGTGTGTGCTAGCGCAGTATACATAAGCTCTCATAACATAAGTATGTGTAAGGAGTTTGTTGTGGAGGCGCCGCCACTGGTGCTTGTTCAGTGACTTTCAAGTTAATCGTATTGCCCGCATTCACAAATACACAGCTCTAATTTCACAAATAAAAAAAAAACAATTGTGCTCTTAAAGAAGGGCTAAGGGATATTGGGCTAGTTAAGCCATGACCAAGTCCCGTTCCTATTTGTTGGTCTCCATGTGGTAGACAGCAGGAAAAATTGGAGGTTTTTAGAATCAGGGAAGCGTCCAGCATGGCAGCAGTGGAGGGGTTGGGGGTATAGACCAAGTCATATTTTTATGATGGGGAAATTGGATTCTCCCAATATGTGGTCAACGAAGGGAGCTAGAAGGGAGAAAGACATAACTAGCCATCTTCATGGGCTCCCATGCTTTAGTCTGACAATAACAATAACACTAGTCTGAAGCAGATTCAGCTAGTGAATTTGTAAAGTGGAGGGATGTAAATGTTTTCACTGAATTGAACCAAGCAAGAGCACCTGAAAAGGCGAGTAAGGTTTTGACTAGTGTTTCCCCTTAGACATTTTTTAAATTGTGCATTTCACAACAAAAATATCAGAAGAAATTGATAAAATTCAAGAATGCACACATGAAACACTCCAATAGATGCCAGGTCACCAACACCAGACAGGAACAATTTGCGACATGTGTTGTTGGTGACTGTCCCCGAAGAAAAAAACAGGAGGCCTCTGTCAACATCCAGTTATATGTTGGTATGTTGGGCAAGACATGGTAACAATAACAACCTCAAACTCATTCTCTCTCCAACCCTAACAAACCACACATCGTGTCACACAACTCCAGTGCCAATAAAAAACAGGTTGCGCAATGGAACGCACACCCCCTGAAGACGCGTGGCAAAACTAAACTACCTTTTGCACCACACTAACTCACCACAAATAAACCAACATAACTATTCCCACTCCTTAATCCCCACTCTGACAGACACTGCAGACAAGAGCACAAGTCATGTGCATTAGAAACCTGGGCTCATATTAACCAGTGCTCCAGACAACGTGCAAAATATCTAAAACGTAAACACCACAGAATGCCCAAACCTATCCTATCTGCACACGTCAACATTGCAACAAAGAAACCTTGCCCTGCTCACCTTGCTTCTATGGTCATCTACCACCCCACCCCAGATCATGAAACTCCAAGAAGCTGTGAAAACAGCAAAGGATGCATAATGCAAGACTTAATAACATTACAGGGTATTTCAAAACGTTTCACTTATTCACCTGAACGAGCACTTTGTTCCGAAAATCATTAAATATGCCCCATTTTACGCTGCACCCCACCCCACCCCCAAGTATGTGTGCTCTTAATCACTTCCAAGGACTTCAATGTTTGCAGTTCAGTCACAGTGATATTCAATTAGTTGTTATGGATCACACACTTTGGTTAAGCAGTGTAGCCAGGATGTTAATCCACTCTGCAATTTAGACACTTGACCAGATACATTCCAAGTTTTACTTGGTACGCATATTAATGTTTTGGCTTTCAAGGACTACTGTAATACTGTCTGACAGTGATTACTTGCAAAACACACAAGTTCCACTGTAGAGAAATCTTGCAATATGTGAATCCTTGTAGAAACAAGTTAAGACAAATAATATACGTGTGTTTTTTGGCACATCCTGAATGTAAAACTACAGGTCTCAGAATGCAAAACAATTCAAGTCAAATTTTTTTAGACCACTGTACTTTTAGCACTTTGAGACATACACTAAAAGAAATTGTGTGGTAAGGTCGCCTGGGTGAGATATTGTTTGTCACAAACTACGAGCTTGATGTTAAGAACATTGGCCTATCCACATAAAAAGAAAACCCATATGTTGCATGTCAAGTTAGTAGCCATCATGAATCATAAAAGAAGCTTTATTGAATTACTCAGTATAATTCTCTTGATAGCAGACGAAGATTTTGTAGGTAACTGGACGGGTGCGGGAAGTCTTTTATTTAGAAATGTGCAATCACGGTGCCAATTGACTAAACATTCAGCTCAAAGGAAGGCGCTGATAACAAAAGACAGTAGCTGGGAGGCCACTGCTAAGGTGCCTTTGGTCATCTGCATTTTATTCCTGCTGGCGACTTCTGCGAAGGAGAGCAGGTCCCTTAGGCAAAGGACCAACATCAGAAGCGGTGGTAGCAGCCATTAAATCAAAATGTTGCCCATTCGCAGGGCACTGCAAGAAACAAAGGACAAGTGTGGAAACGTTGCCGTCCAGGACGCCAGGTCATGAGCAGCCAGGACACTTTCTCCATCCTCAGGGCCCTCTGAGGTCTCAGCAGCTGGGAAAAAGTCCTGGATCGCGGTGAAACCGAGTGGGGATGGAGGGGGCTGGGGGGAGTGTGAAGCTGCGCCCTCTCTATCCCTGCAGTCGGTTTCCTCCTGCCTAGAAGGCAGGACAATATGCTTGCTGTATTGAGGGAAAATATTTCAGCCCCTTTTCTACGCTTGCTGCTCCTCTTTGCAATGCACCAAATGCCATACAGAAAAAGCACCAACAAATCCCCAGGGGTCCAGCAGTTGTTAGGGACAATGAGATGGAAGGCTTGGACTGGAGATAGGTTGGGAGCGCCTAGAAAAACTGTGCATGCGTTTTCCACCTCACTGCATGCACACTGTGACACGTTTGATGGCCAGAGGTGGCATTGTTTCCATATGGTGTGAAGAAAGAGGCTGGAGAAATAGATGTACTGATGTTACTACACAACATTTTCAAAGGCATGTCTTATGACTGCTGGTCTTGTGAGAGACATGCTGTTCTTCTACCAGGGTGCAAAATGTACACTCATCACTAGCCTCTGGCTAGTGAGATTTGGACAACCACCACAGAGAGGCCTTCGCCACTTTGAACCCACCACTACCACAAGGCCCTAACAGAGTGGGTCCCAAACATCAGGAAGCTAACGCCACATTGTGTCACTCACCACTGCAAGGCACCATTGTTACAGGATCATATGCCTGTGAGGCCCTAACACAGTGAGGACTTACTACTCAGAGAATCTGGCATTGCAAGACCTCGCCTTCACAAGCTTCTAACACTACGATGTCTCTGCCACAGGAACACCACATCAACAAAACAACACCTTGGGATAAGGGGACACATTTGCAGCTGGGATAATTTGCCCTAAGATAGTTTACCATGGGATACTTATGCCCCCCCGGATAGTTGGCCCCTGAGCTAGGTCTTGGCCCTGGGATAGGTCTTGCCCCTGGAATAACTCTGTCCTGGGACAGTTTGACCCCAGGGATAGTTTGGCTGCTGGGATAGTTTGACTCCTGCAATAGTTTGCCCCTTGGATATTCCACCCTTTAATATCATCCTACACACTACGCCACCGCTGTATGCTGGAATAGCATAAACAAACACAACGCACGCAAACATTGCCACTAATACACCAACAAACAAAGAACATTGAGTAAGAGAAAGTGGCCACCACCCTCAAAACCTTTGCAACTGGACTTCAAGGAGGAAAAAGAGAAAGAATCCTTGAGGACAACCAGACAAACCACCATGAAAAGACATGAACAACCAAAATAACTGGAAAAACAGACCCAGAATCAAACAAGAAACTGAGCCTCTAACTAACAATCCCACACCGCAAAATGCATCATACCAGGAAAGACTGACACACAAGGAGCCAAATTAGAATAAACCATACGGAAGAAGACCAACCATCTCGAGCCACCACACATGGGAGCCAACCAACACCAATCAACAGCACACTTAAACGCCCACTGTAGAGAGCCCCTTTGCTGGAAAAAGACCAAACCACTCTACTTATTGCACTACCTATCAACGTACTACCCACCTGCACAACCACCTGCCCACAAACACCCTAAACACATAAGGAAGAATATTGGAAACATAACAAACAGACATGAAATCCACAGAAACACAACTGAATGAAATGAACTGAACACATCATTCATCACAAATAATTGGCGAGACATAAAGAATCATCAACAGGCAGATGACCCCGAAAAACATCAACACAAAACGCAACCTTCTAGATCTACTAAACTGACAAATAGCTGCACCAAAACCGAATGCAGAATCTAAAGGAAAAATAAATCAATACCAACTCAAATTACCAGAGCTACCCTAAAAAGGTAAACAAAACCCAGAAAACAAAAAGGTACACTGAAACCCAGTCAATGATAGATCAATATGAAGACACTAGAGGAAAAACTCCTGGACTCTGCGCCATTAGGTATTGATTATGCTTTAATTGTTACTCAGTCAAACAAAGACGCCCTCTTCCTGAATACACGTGTTTTGGCTCGGCTAAGTTAATTTATGCAAAACATAACATGCAAGTGTATGGGGTTGCTGTTGGTACTCTTGTTCAGAGGAGAATTGCCTAGCATTTTGGTACTGGGCTGCCTCTGGGCAGGACAAAGACTGATATGTGGGGACATTTCTTCTCTGTGAAAGGGACAGTGAGCTAAAGACTTGGTAGTGTCTCTCACATGGGTTATTCACCCAAGAACAGGTCATTGGACTGTGTTCATGCTGGTAGAGAGATTCCCAGACCCCCCTTTGTTTTGCATAAATTAACTTTGGGTCTCACCCTAAGTTACCAGGGCGATCCAGACTTGGACCCCTTGCTCACTGTTCTTAGAGAAGCACAGCTTCACCGCACTGATGATGCTCAACAAGGCTGAAACACATGTGCGGGGTTGCTGTTGGTACTCTTGTTCAGAGGAGAATTGCCTAGCATTTCGATGCTGGACTGCCCTTGGGCAGGACAAAGACTGATAGGCGGAGAAATTTCTTCTGTGTGAAAGGGACAGTGAGCTAAAGACTTGGTAGAGTCTCTCCCAGGGGTTATTCACCCAAGAACATGTCATTGGGCTGTGTTTGTGCTGGTAGAGAGATTCCCAACCCCCCTTTGTTATGTATACAGGACTATCTTCACCCAGAAAACAACTGCAGAATACTTCTGCAACCTCTTCACTAACAATAGGATATCTGCTACAAGCCTTCAAATCGGCATACATCAAGCAACTCTTCAAAGACCCACAGGGAAACATTAAAGACCTGACCAACTACTGGCCAGTTTCAAACATCCTGTACTCAGCAAAACTCCCAGAAAGCTATGCTTATGAACAAATCCTGAAACATGTAGAAAACAATCGGATACTAGACCAGGCACAAGTTGACTTTAGACCCAATTGAGAAACGGAAAAAAACATTACTATCTATATGGGATGATCTAAAAACCAATGCAAGTTCCAACATCACATTAGCACAATATTACTAGATCTATCAGCAGCCTTCCACACAGTCCACCATGAAACACTCATCAAAAGACTTGAAGAAATTGTAATCGGCAACACATCATTACTATGGTTAGAAATCTTTCCTAGCAGAAAGAACAAACAACGTGGCTAAACCCCTTCAACTCAGCACCTCCGAGTTCCACAAGGCTCATCACACTCACGACTGCTCTTCAAATCTACTTGACCCTCTCATCAATCTCATGAAAGTCATGGTCTCACTTGTGACAACTACGCAGACGACACACAAATTCTCTACAAATTCACTGCAACTGGAGAACCATACCCAACCCTTATCAACTACCTAACAGAAATAAACCATTTGTTGAGTATAACAGCCTTAAACTCAACCCAGACAAAACAGAAATCATGATCACACCCAATGACCCGTCGAACCAACACCACATTCCATGGCCTACCGAAAAGGGAAAATCGACCACAACCTTCCAAAGTGGTTAAAAAACTCTGAATATTAACGGACAAAGAATGAAGACTCAAACTGCAAGTCAACGCCACAGTAAAGAAGTGCTTGTTCCACCAACACACAATCAAGTGGATACTACCTTTCTTCACCTTCCCACATTGAACACTCACTGTCACCTGCCCCACCATGCCAAAAATAGACTACACTAACAGCATCTATCTCGGAATGCCAGACTACCTTACCAAAAAGCTACAATGTATACAGAGTGCAGCAGTAAGAATGCACCAAACCAGCATTGAGAATCCTATATTGGCTACCTGTAACTAAAAGATTCAAAACACTTTGTATAACCCACAGAGCAATCAATGGCCAAGGAGCAGAATTCATACAGGTAAATAATTCCCTCTTCAAACCAAAACCGAAAACTAAGGTCCAGCAACAACATTCACCTCAAACCAAAACAATATTCAAAGCGGAAATTTGGTGGATCAGCAGTCTCCTGCATCTTGCAAAAAAACTTTGGAATTTACTCCTGAAGGAAATACGAACAACAGAAGGGGCCTCATTACGACCCAGGTGGAGGACCATGGTGCTATTAGGACCATGGTCCATGCCGGTGTCCGCCATGGCGGAATGGGGAATTACCACCCCATTCCGAGGTTGGTGGAGCGGTAATTCCCCATGCCGCCATGGCCCTTCCCCATTTCCATTTTTGCCCCATAGGGCTCAATGGGAATGGGGAAGGCGCTAATAACGGAACCCAAATTGCGGTACCGTTATTAGCACCAAAGTCCCATTGCGGGTCCCTACTTTAACGGCTGGAAAAACTGGCCGTTAAGGTCGGGTCCCGCAAAGGGACCTCGTAATCAGGCGTTAAGGGTTTAACGGCACCAACACCTTTTACGGCGCCGTTAAACCCTTAACGCCAGGGTCGTAATGAGGCCCAAGGCCACATAAAATTCAGAAAATGCTAAAACCATGGCTCTTTAATTCACTGAACTAAACAGGATAAACTGACGAAGGGAAGGAGCCACCACAGCACAAGGGAAACACCCAAAACAACCAATACCTAATGAACCGAAACCAGCCTACCTCAACCTAAGAAAGCATTTGAACACAAACCACCAAAGGAGAATATGAGCCCTGCCTGACCAACATAATCATGCCATGGAAGGGCACAGACCACTAACATCACTAACTAAGACTTCCAAAATCTTTCTGATATCCTACATACTCACCCTCAAACACCAAACAAACATACACATACCTCTACTGCAGCAGAAACCTAAAACCACCACAAAATGCACACACTCAACAGCACCAAACTAAACACAACACACCACAGACAACCTAACCAATTACACACAAATCATCCAACACACACTCATACAACAAACACGTCCTAACCCTTACCAACTAAAAACAAACACAGCACACAGTGGCAGGTTTTTCCGAACTGAAGCTAACAACAGCAAAGTGAAGCTCTCTAGCGCTTTCCCTCTCTATCCCACTAACTAACTACTCCTTCCTTTTTAGATCCACCAGAGCGCCCCGAGACCATGGAAATGGCAGCGGTGCATGGTATAAATCACAACATAATACCCTTGGCGAGTAAGAAATGGTGTGCTCTGTGTATGTATGGAAATGAGGTGGCAAGTGACTTTTTAATGACTGGCTAGTAGTGTGCAACTTGAATGTTTGCCCCCTGGTTCTACACAGTGTTGGACCTAATGCACTGCTACTTGATCTATTCAGAAAATAATGATTAAGAGGTGAATGTGGGGAGCTGTTATCCTGTTGAGGGATTATTTTCAGGGTATCAGAACACATGACCTCTTCCTAATATCCCTGCTCAATAGGGCGAATGTAAAATATATGTCGATGTTAGGGGAAAAGTCCATTGTTGGAGGTAGTGCAGTCTCGCTTTATGGGACCCCTACTATTATTGCATTTTCCCCCTTTATTTTATGGGATTTCTCATTCATTTTGGTGGTCAAAGTGGCTTTATCTGAAGTTTAGCCTGCCAATACATTCCTTACTTGCTCCTTAAGAGTATATGGTTCTGGTTCGCCCCTAAGGCTCAGTGGTGTTTGTGCTCTAGGGTGATTATTTCACACTATTTTCAGTTTAGGGGGTAGGCTGATGGCTGCTAACATTTAGTTTTGGCTTAACCCGGGGTGCATGCCGATTTACTGCATTAGTAGCCCAATGTACCTTTATTTTAGCCGTTGATGTACTAATAGGATGTTTTAAGACATTTTGTTTAAGAGACTTCCTTGTTCGGGAAAACCACGAGGCAGGCTTAAAATGGCTGTTCTGCACAAAAAGGATCTTTGTGGTACGTTTGGACTCATTTAGACCAGCTTGGGGCAGGCCACTACACTTCCTGTGGTTGTGGAACTGGGTCTTTGCCATTTTCTGGGGCCAACCTGATTGGGTGCCTGCCACAACCCTGTCTTTAAATCCCCTAATGGGATTGGTGGGCTGGCAAAAGCCAGCCCCTGTGAGTGAAAGGACATATGGGGGAAACCCTTGCTGCTGGATTTTCAGAAGGAGAGCACGTTACCTTACCTGCTAGAGGATTTCTAATAGGCTTCCCACCGTTTTTTTCCTCTTCTAGCAATACTGGGTCTTGGCATATCTCCAGTTTGCGTTTTTGACTGCTGTAGGTCTTTCACACATCTTTTCCATCCTGCTACTAGTCCTCCTCAATCCTGGGGCCAAGCCTTCCATACTGGACCATTTTCTGGACAGTTCTACTGCTGCATAATGCATTTTACTGCTAGGTTATTCCTTCTTGGTTTTCGAACCTACCGCTACCTGTATCCCAACACCCCACCAAATCTGCTTGTCTGGGCCTTAATGGTAGCCACTACCATTGTCCTGCTGCAAGAGCTGTTTTTGCTGGTGTGCCGTCCACGTTTGTCTGCCGAGCCTCTGGCGTATGCAATGTGCAGTGCCCTGAATCCTCCTGGAGCCATCTCCATCCCTGATTCGACTTCTGGATGGTGGGTCCCACTCATGTGCAGGACTTTTGTTCTTCTTTCCACCATCAGGGTTGTCGGTGGCTCAGGATTCAAGTCCAGGGGTGACCGGATCCTTATTTTCACCCCTGTAAAAAGAAGCCATTACTTACCAAGTTGTTAGTCTTTCGTGGAGGAGTATTTTCAAGAACCCACAGTGTAAGTACTCACCTCTGGGTTGGTGGGTTATTCAAGATGCTCACTCTCCGTAGTCCCTGTGTCCATGTTTGTTGCACTCTGCAGGTCCCATTCAACCGCATTTCCCCATTGGTTAACATTGGGGGAAGAATCGTGCACTGCTTCTCTGCGCCTTTGACTGCTGGGTCTCAAACCCTCCACTTGATCTCTTCTTCTCAGTTTCCACTGGTGTACTCTGGGATCGACTTCTTTCTTCTGAGCACCTGTGGGAAGGAACTGGGACCTCCCTGGCTTTTCATCATGACTGCAGGTCAGAATTGGCCCAGTGTGTCATAGGGCACTTTCTTCAACTTTAGAACTTCTACAGTTGCCACTGGAAGGTGCTTATCCAGACTGTGGAATTTTCCTAGGCCCTGCCTACAGTTCTTCACCAAGCCTTGTAGTTTTGGAGACTTGCCGTGATTTATTAGGAGTTTTAAATCTCTGCATCACACCCCTCATAGGGTATGCATTGTTTCACTGTGGTGCTACTGTTTCCCTCCTGGGCATGTAGTATGCCATTCTGGGTGTAGGGACTATGTAACTAAAACATATCCTGGACTTTGGTAGCCCTTGTGTTACCCTGTTTCCTACATCTAATTGGTACCACTACATTGTGTGCATAGATTGTATGGCCAATACCTTTACTTAAGAATGTAGCAACGTTCTGTGGGGTACCCTAGTAGCCTGACTGGTAGTTATTTCTGTGTGATCTTGTCTAGGGTCTTTTCATAACTTACCTCTGGAAAGCATACATGTACAGTGTCTACCACCCGGAATGGACTTACATTTTACAGTAAAGAATGAGTTAGACCGTAACTGGTCATTCACTGTGCTTTGCTATGTGTTCTGTGTAACCTGAGAATTGTTTTTCCTATCATCAATATTTTATGTGTTCAGAATACTAGTGTGGTGTATTCTTTTGTGGTGTCTGTTAGGAATAAGTGTACCTTCCTGCTAGCCTTCCTCCCACCTGAAACTAAGCTTGATTGCTGTGCTACACTTACCATTGGAGAGTCTGGCCTTTCTCTTTAGGTTACACACTATTCTACCATCAGGTTAGATGGTTACACAGCGCTCACCACAAAGGGCTGTGCAAAAAAATAGCCTATATGTTTAGATATAAAGGGCCCGATTAACAGAAAAAGCACATAGACCCTGCAAAGTAATCTGTGCATAACATCACTTTGCGCGGACCTTCACGCAAAAGGATGTTATGCGCGTTCCACGTATTCATGGAATTTCAACTGCAAAATAACCCTAGGCGCACGTAGCAGCTGGAATACCTACGACACCCCCCCACGCAAAGCAGATTCAGCCACACATAGCAACCTTTGCGCAGTGCTCATCCCGCCATCATGCAATCTGTTAATACTGCGGGCCGCCCCCCCGCAATTAAGGCAGCAGCTCGGTGACACTGCGTATGGTCCCTTGTAACTCCTAACTACACCCCGAAACATGTGTTACACGTCATGTAACTCATGTTGGCCTCTGGTAAATCTGCGTGCGAACCCCCATAAATGATGGTTGCACCCTGCTAATCTGCGCATACGGGTACCCCTTACTTCAACTGACACCTCAACGATGTGCGGTCAACCCTAAATTGCTGCGTAAACCCTACCTCTGTACGTTGAATCCTATGCGCACAGTGCTCTGCGACTCCTACCAGGTGGCGGTGAGTCCACGAAGTTTGTGTGTAACTTTTCCCAACGTGACGTTGCACAATTGGTTCCATGAATTCGGTTTGGTTTGCGCTTGATTGGGCGTGCGATTAAACTGAATAAATGAAAGTGCACCAACCCCCTTTGTGAGAATTTTGATCTGCCTTCCTACAAGTGTGCCTCACTTTGTGTTGCTGATACACGAACAGGACATCAAACTTGAAGTTCCGTTGCAGACAGCATCTTCCCTGGAAGAAAGAAACACCAAAGTTTAGGAGAAAAGAGTTGTAAAGATTATCGCAGTATGCGCCACCAAGACCCAGAATGCATTTCTAATCCTCTTCCACCCAGTGTTCAACCTAATCTTATTAAAAGACCTGGAGCTACAATCGTTTAACAATCCCCAATCCAAAGGCCAGCCTGAAGCCAATCAGCAATATGTATTTTCTGTCTCCTGATCCGTAGGCCTACAATCTCCCCCTGCCCTGACTGATGCAACCTTCGATGACTGTTCCCAGCGGTGGGGGCCTTGCTCTCTATTCGACAAAGAGGTAGAAATTAAAGAAGAACAGGCAGGACCACATCTGCCTAGAAACCGTACTTTGAAGACCCTAAACATCTCCCACAAAGTTCACCAATCCAGTCAGCCATGCTACCTTGTTATGGTCAACAAAGGCAAGGGAGCCAATGACGTTTCCATCGGACACTCCTTCCTCTCTTGTGGTTTCAGAGCCAGAAAGAAGAAGTCCCTCTTGGTATGCTCCAATTTTAGATGTACAGCATTCTAAGGGGGGGTGCAATTATCACACCCACAAAGTCATTTTCTGGCTCGCGTCCATGGTATTTATCAAGCCGAAAGTATTAAGGATATAGGGCCTCATTACACGGATGGCGGAGAACCATGGCGCTATTAGCGCCATGGTTCATGCCGGTAAAATACCGGCACCGCCTTGGCGGAAAGGGGAATTACCGCCCCATTCCAAGGTTGGCGGGGCGGTAATTCCCCCTTCCACCATTGCCCTTCCCCATTCTCATTTTTGCCCCATAGGGCTCAATGGGAATGGGGAAGGCAGTAATTACGGTACCGCAAATTGTGGTACCGTAATTAGCTCCCTGGGTCCATTTGCGGGTTGGTTTTTAACGCCTGCAAAAAGCAGGCGTTAAATCCCCCAACCCGCAAAGGGACCTCGTAGTAAGGCGGTAAGGATTTATCGGTACCGGTAAATCCTTACCGCCATCCGTGTAATGAGGCCCATAGACTTTTCAATGGGCAAAGCACAGTTTCTCAAGTGTGACTGAAGTGGTTGCCTTGGAATACTCTTCACCTAAAATGGGAGAATACAAATATCTCCTACTTTTATAATACCCACAGGTTTCTAAGTGCGGACCCGGGGATTGAACCTGTGTTGCTCCGTGTTGTCTTGTTTCCAAGGCAAGCACATTGCCCCTGAGCTATCTTCCCGAAATGCAGATGCAACTATCACAGCATTATGCATAAAGAGTATAGGACTGTCAATGGGCAAAGCACAGTGTCTCAAGTGTGGCTGATGTGCTTCTCTTGGAATACTCCAACCAAAAAAGTGATGGGTGGAAGGTTTTCAATAAATCTGAACCACTGGCATTGCTCTGGACAACCTTCCACGCCACCGTTTTCTTTCCTCTTTTTCGTCTCTTGGAATACCCTTCATCTAAACTGGGAGCCTACAAATATGTCCTACTCTTGCTTATGGATCAATCTTGTTGTGGACACCCCCTGCCCTCCATACCTCTGTGGAGATAAGGGAGGGAGCAAGCAAGGGAGCAAAGGAAACGGAAATCCACCCTCCATGGCTCAGCTATCACTTCTTTCAAGCTCTCTAAAGACCCGCCTCCGGGCTGATGTCAAAGGGCCTGAGTAGGGACATGTTCTCCTTGGCAGTGCAAGGCTCGTTCTACCGCAAGCCCACATAAAAACCATATCCGCTGTAAACGACATTTTCCACAGGCGTAATTTCACTCAAATTATAGGAGTTGTGAACAACCCCTGAGTCACAGAGCAAGGCTGCCAGTGCCAGCCCTTTCAATGTGTGGCTTTATGAAGGGTGCACCAAGAAACCTATTAAAATTTGGTATAAAAAGGAATTTTTAAGACACACGTTTCCAACCGTGGCTAAAGAGCTACAGGCTTTAAACATAAAACGATCCAATACTTTAAAAAAGGGGTCTCCAAGTTCACTGCTTGCAACCCCCAAACACAACCGTTTTCATGATCGCCACGGACTATGTGATTAACATCTGTTTAGGTTCACTATATTCACATATATGCTCTTGGGGTGTCCTAAAAGCAGACCTCAGCATTTGCACTCGCCCCTTGCCATTGCCTGGTGGTAATTGGCTCTTGGTGAGTAAGACATGGTGTGCTGTGTGCAGGTGGAGAAAGGAGGGGGCAAGAGAATTTCCATGCCTGACCAATACATTGAACCTGATCTTTTAAAGATATGGGGTAAGTTTGGCAGGTGGGAGTCTGATTTGGAGAGCCACGGTTTAATGTTCCGTTCTGTGACAGTAGTTTCTAGAGAGCACACAGCTGCCAACAGCGTGGCTTTGCAACGCTTAGAAATAATATCCTTACATAGTAAGCACCGGCAGGAAAGTCCTAAGTCCCTCTCTAAATGTTGAATGGTGCCCCACGCAGCAGAGGGATACGATGGAGAAGTTGTCCAGTGATTTGCTGCTCACTGTCACAGTGCCAACTGCATTATAGTTCTGCAGCAGGAAACAGATCTATCTGCTGTGGTGAGGTCAACTTTAGACTGTCCAGTGAGGGTCCATGAGGAACACCAGTGGCCAGGATAAGCCACCAGCTCTCTGGGGCAACCCTTAGAGGTGGTATTGTGTGGATTCCCCAGAGCTCTCCCGATCTTCCTTTGAATGCACCCTTATATGTGCCCCGCTTTAACCACTGCACAGAAACAACCCGAGCGTCTCTTACATGGGGAGCGAGGGGGCGGGCCCATCACTGCATGCATGTGTTGGAGATGAGAGCAGAGGAACGTCCAATAAAATAATGGGCCTCGGAAAGGTTTACCATTACCATAAAACATGCTGATTAAATACAAGGATGACCAAGCCTGACGATAGTGCCACTGATGCGGCCTGGCTTTGTAGCAAGTGTACTTACTATGTGTGTCTGCAAAGCCCAGTGTGGACGATGGAATGCAGCGGTAGAGGAAAAGACAAAGGGCCCTGTTACAAGTTTGGCTGTATTTCAGTAGTAAATCTGGTAAAATAAAGCCAAACGGAATTAAAGCTGCCGCCACTTGGTTCCCCGGATTTACTGCGAGATTACAAGTGGTGTTAGTTGGCGCAAGTCCATAGGCATATGTCTGCCAATTTCGCAGGGTTTTGGTGGTAAAGTGGAGCATTTTGCTGGGGGAAACATCCTCCACTTTACCACCGATGTTGTAATAAGGCGGTGCAGTAATGCAGCAGTAATTATCACTGTTTTTTCCTGCAGCGCCGTACTCGTAATGTGGCCCAAAGACTCAATGTATGCACTCTGAAGGCTGAGACTGCTCACAAACAAAAGAACCCACTTCCAGCATTGCCACTGGGGCCCCTGGTTGCTCCATTGCCATGCATTAGTGCCTGATTCCAAGATGGTAGAAAGGCTATGTGAGACCTCAGTATGCGGGACTGAATCAGTTAATCAGAGAAAGCACAATACCTGGGCATAAGTGAAAGCAAGGGGCATGCACCTCGGAAGGGGTTGAGCCATTAGGTGTGCATCAATAGCGGCCAACAAAACTAATGGGGAACTAAAGAGGCACAAACTGCCTAACTGTTAAGACGCTTGAGAGGTGAAGGAGTGACAGCGAGGAAGAACCTGAGAAGGCCAAGTCATAAAGGTCACATATGGAAAGAGCTGCAGAACAGGAAGTGGCTCCGCCAAGTGGCCTGGACTATAGAAAAGGCAAGGCTTATTGGAAGCACTAGAGTGGAGAGCCGGCTGGGAACCCTGGCCCAAAGGCTGGCAGAAGCCAGGCCTTATGGAGAAGAAGCCAGGCTGGTAGCCTGTTGAGTGAGGCCTCCACCGCAGATACTGCTGCTAGCTTCAAAGCCACCGGAGCCCACCAAAGAAGTGTGCAACATGTTTGAGACATATTTGTACCACAAGGGAAAGATCAACTATCTCAAACAAGAGTCCAGGCTTGTTTCTGCTAGACTGGTGCTGTGCACAAAATCCCTGGTATATCTGTTCCCGCTGTGACTCGAGGCACATGAGATAACGCAGGTGTCAACTGTGTTGGAATCAGGGATTCAACTTTCAGGTAAATGTGCAGCTGAGCAGAGTATAAAGGTTGGATTCTCCCCAACGGGTGACTTAAAAATGTCTCAGTAGACAACTTCCCATTTAATGGAACTGGAAGCAGAGGGGTTGTTCAACTCTCCGACCAGTCAGAATAGAGTGCTGAAGCTTCTGATGCTGGCAGTACACGTTCTTGTTGCCCTGTACATCACCATAGAAAGTACACTGCCACATGGACCTACTCTCCTAATTCTTGATGGAAACACCCTAATAACCAAGTTGGTAAAACTATCCTGCATCTCTCGAGTGGCTTGCTTTATAGCTACTGGAATTCAGTGGTAGAGTTGTACCAAATAATGTAGTGGAACTGTGACCCAGGCGGGGAGCAACATGCAACATATTTTTCAAGGGTTGCGGCCATGCTGCTTGACAGCAATTGAGTTGAAACAGATTTCAGTTTAGCTGTAACTGATATCGGGTGGTAAAGTGGAGAAGTGTGCATTTAACTTCACAAAGAACATTTCCGGAATGGTGAAAATGGTTGCAAAAAGTAGTGGAATTGTTAACAGTAAAAAATAAAAGTAGTGGAACTCCACTCCCGACCGTTCCCCCTCACTTCGACCAATGCTGAAATTGCACAGTAGGAAACGTAGACTTCCTAAAAACATCAAATCACCCGAAAGGCGTCACAATGCAGAGCTCAGTTGGAAAGTTGCAAAGACTCACCGAGTCAGAAGCATGGGCAGGTTTCAGCTCTGCGTAGAAAGACATTTAGTCAAAGTGATTTGTGGAGGATTTTAGAAGAAATACACCAGCAAAACGACTCATTCATGTCGCAAAATGAGCACTGGCCATCTCAAAAGAGTTTCACAGGATATTTCAGTAAACAAGCCATAGCATCAACTCATATATATATATATATATATATATATATATTTCATTATGCACTTAATACCAAAGAGGTTTGCAAGGGCAGATCAGGGATTTGAACCTGTGTTGCTCTGCCTCATATTGCTTCCATGAGGAGCACGTTGCCACTGAGCTATACTACACATGTCTGGGCATTCTCCTAGAGTTAAAAGCCACAAAACAATGCACTGTAAGTGCGCCAACGGCCTGGAAAGCTTGCATTTTCGGTTCCACCCGAGATCAGAGCGGTGCTATTTCATACATAGCTCGATCATCCCAAAACAGACAACCTTAAATAATACAGACAAGTATGCATCTCACACTGCTTGTACAGTCTTATATGATATGATATGATGAGTCATTTATAACGCGTCTGTACACAAGTGTTTCTAGAGGCGACAAGACATGGTAGGGAAGACAGAGGGAGTACAAAAACAAATGATCTTACTAGGCCTTGTGTCATTCAGATTGTGCAAGCGCAGGGGGGAGAGGGAGAGGAGAAGTGCTGGAGGGCCGGGGGAAGTGCAATCCGGGCAGCATTGCTCTAAGTAAGTGCAGCCAGGGCAGTGCGGCTCTGGGTAAGTGCAAAGAGGCAGGGGGGGCTGTAGGGTAACAGATACAGCCCCAAATGAGTGGTAGGCTCGGAGGCAGTGCAGGGGCTAACTGGTTGTGGAGGAGCCTGGTGCCCATTGAGACTCTGAGGGTAGACAGGCAACTAGTCAGCGCAGCAAACAGGTAGGTCAGCAGGGGAGAGAGAGAGAGAAAGCAGAAGCAAAAAGGAAGGTATTGAGCTGCTTCTGTAACCTCAGGTGTCTTAAACCCATATCATTGCAACATGTTTCACAAATACCATCCATATACGTGTGGGTTTAAAAATACAAGAAAAAAACATTTCACCTGTAATGTCAGAGTCGAATAGGACAGTTAAACATCCACACTTGCCACAGCGCCACCTGAAAGTCACCCATGGAATTTAACGTTCCGTTCAGAACCCTGGAACAACCATTGTTGCTGTACAAACTAGGTGAAAAGCTTGTATTTTAAACTACATGTGTAATCCTTTTCTTTGTTTTGTTTGACACTGCTATTGTATACATATTATCATCAAACCAAAACAAATATAGTGCTCAAGAATATTTAACTGCCGTTGGCATTTTTTTTTAATGGAACATGTTGGACCCTTTCATCAAACACCACCAATGTTATGGTGGGTTAGAAAAACGAAGAAAAACCTTTTTACGTGTAATTGAAGAGCTGAGCAAGCCATTTCAGTTAACACGCCAGGCATGCCACAGCACCACCTGAAAGTTCTCCTGCATTTCAGAACCACAATGCAATGCACTGGGCCTAAGCAAGTTACCTGAAAAAGTTTTGCTATGTATAATATGGCACTACCTTACAATATGAATGCAATCATTTTACATGGAGCTGTTAATAAAAGCAGTACAGCTAATTTGCATACCCCGAATGCATTGCTCTGGGGGTCTGCACTGGGGATGAACTGTCAGGATGGCTAACAGCTAGCAAGGTGGAACATGGTGCTTATTAACTGAAATGGTAATGTCTACTCTTCTCTTACATTGTTGATAGAAGGGTGTAGCTTTATTTTTTAAAGCCACCATAACATACATGACATGTTGAGAAGAAGAAGAACAATGATTGGCAACGCCTGATTAAACCTTGTGAGTGCTGTGGCTGGAACCAATTGGGGAACATATAGAAAAATACATTTAAAAAAGCCTTACCTGAGTCCTCGGCGGGGGGGCAAAGCCAGCCTCTCAGCCGTGGGGAGGCTCGGAGCGGGGATGGCCCCGCTTCGAGACTCCTCATTGGCTGAGGGGCTGCCACACCCCCCGGCGAGGACAAGGCGGCTGGAATCCCGGACGAGAATCAAACGATTCTCGGCCGGGTAATGCCTCGGCGAGGGCCAATCAGATTGGTTCTTTCATTCTGATTGTGCCCTCGCCGGCTACTAATATCTGTTATAAAATGGGCTCATAATAGGGGTTGCTGCCTATAGCAGTCAGATGGCAGTTGGATTAAAAAAATCAAAGATGTAAATTGCAACCAATGCAGAGAAAGGCTCTAAGAATATGTTCGGGACTAAGCACAGAAACTCCAGTCAAGGTCCTACAGGTATTTATCCTAGACATATTTTGATTGAGCAAAGCAGTGATAGATAAGCTTAGTATGGTTAAAATGTTGTAAGACCAAGCAATGACATACTTGACATGTTATGGATCCGATTCAAAGTAATACTTGGGTTGAATATAATTTCAAGGAGGGGGTTGGACTGAATGCCTAAATGCCTAAAGTAAACGTTGTCAACATGGGTCAACATAACAAGGGGATGGCTTCAGATGTCCAATGTCTTTGGAGATCAAGGTTCAAATCATCTATTCTTATAGGGCATTGCCCCTCCTTGGACAACCTATTTTACAAAATAATGTTCAAACCAGTGTGGCCAACAGAAAGTTCCAAAACCTAAACTTAGCGTGTTATTTGTCCTCCTGCCTACCCTAAGCTTTCAAACATAAAATGTACAAGGTTTGGGTCAAAAAAGATTTCATCAATCCTAATCTTAAATAGTCCAGTGCTAACATAATAAAACAAAAAAAAACAGTTTATCCTGGGAAGGCTCGTCCAGGATTTACTCCCACATTTGACTCTTCCAGTTGCCCATCTGGCACCAGCTCTCTAAAGACTTCCCCAGGCTGCCTGTTTCTGTAGCCCCAGACTCCTTCTCGTAGGCTCTCCTTCTGGCCTCTGGTTTTCTCAATGAGTCTAGTATTCAGTACACCACGGTGTGTGGTCTTCAGGTCTTTCCCCGACCTTCGGTTTCATTAACACTCACAATAGGTCTCTTCCAGACCAGGGGTTTCTTCATCT
Organism: Ambystoma mexicanum; assembly: GCF_040938575.1. Classification (NCBI taxonomy): domain Eukaryota; kingdom Metazoa; phylum Chordata; class Amphibia; order Caudata; family Ambystomatidae; genus Ambystoma; species Ambystoma mexicanum. The sequence continues at coordinate 1,202,314,894 of NC_090934.1, read as the reverse complement.
TTCACAGTAGGTCTTTCCCAGACATGGGCTTTCTTCAAATTTCACAGAAGGTCTCTCCCACATCTTGGTTTCTCATTATTCATTGTAGGTCTCTCCCAGATGATGGGTTTAAGCACTATAAGGAGTACTTCACTCTCCCCCATTCAGGGTCATTTTGAGGCAACCACATATATGTCACTTTCCTGCCATGGTTAAATCAGAAAGCACCCCCCTTAAGATTTTCGTCTCTTTTGCACAAGACCATCCACTAGATCAACCCCTCTCTAGTGTGGGATTGGGTACTGGATTAGCCTTCTCCAGAGGATATGTCGCAGGTTGGTCAAATGGTTGGCTACCTTTTCCCCACTCCTCCCCGGTGCATCCATGGACAGTTTGGTAGTGCATCTGCTTCCTTCCAAACTCAGTCTCTCCCCTCTTTTATAGCGACTCCGAGGGGTTTGCACATTTTGTGCCTTTCAGAATGTCTGGGGCTGTTGTGATTATTTTCCAGTTTTAGATTGGTTTCTTACTTATACTTCCCCAACTAGATATTTGAAAAGGCCAAATGAATTTGTATCACGTGGTTTAGTTGGGACCTGTAAATGCTGCGTGGAGCGATGCCGCCATATTGGAAGATTCCCTAGTTCCTGCATATGTGTCTGAGGTGTTCCATGTGCACCGGTTCGTGAGTCGCAGCTTCTGTGTGCAGCTCTACCCGACCTTGAGGACCACGGCCGGCTGAACTCGTCTGATTGTAAGTTCAGGAACTTCTTTGCTGCTTCCACTCAGGCTTCATGCTCGCATTCCTCAGGGTTATACTGGGTTGCTTGGGTAACAATTATTTAGTTTCCACAGGGGATCATGCAGGGGGATTGGTGGCAACGGGTAGTATAGTTCAGTGGCAAAGCTCGTTTTAGAAGCAAGACAACTCAGAGCAAAACAGGTTCGAATCCCAAGTCCATGCTTGGAAACCTCTTTGGTATTAAGCACGTTATAAATAACCAATTATAATTATAATGCTATTATCCAGCTTGCTTCCCGACTGTAAAGCATTAGGTGCAAGTTCTTACTGTTTGTGTGTAGAAATCCTTGGGGTCTTTGAAAGCATAGACCTTTAACACCGTAGTAGGTATCATTGTGGGGATAGCGAGCCTGTGGTGTCCCACTTGTTCCACACTCTGGAGGGCAGATCTGTTAGCAGCTGGACCAACCCAGTCCCTACTAGCTCCCACTCACTTGCCCCCCACGTAATAAGAACGGGAGTTTATTGAAAGCCACCACAAAAGGCATGTGGTGCATTTACACCAAAAATATGTAGACACTGAAGAAAGTAGAGCAGGCCAATGCTCATTAAGAAATTACAAACAAGTGTTTGATCTGCCGCTTGCATTAAAGGAATGCATTTCATCTTCGTTTAGAAGGGGATTGCAATTTGGAGCAGGGCCATGAAAGCATGCAAGTCCTTCCAAGTCCCCTTGGACCCTGTGTATAATATGACGCTCAACCTTAGGTATCATTCATGGAAAGAATATTGGATTATTTGAAAATGTGCAAAGATGCATGCAGACAATTAATGGGCAGAATGCTTGAAATATGCCAGTAGGTTTAAACATATGGGGGTTGCTCTTGTACCTGAAAAGGCTTTTGTGAGGGCATTCGATTGCAAACTAAGTAAATAGGCAATAGGCAAGTTATGGGCGAGCCTAGCAGTGCATCAGTTCTTCTGGACAGGAAGATACAGCCCCGCACAATCATCCACCAAACAAAACATGTCCCACAAACATGTGATAGATCACTGTGAAATACTTCGCACTCCCAGGCAAAGTACGGGGTCACTGAGCAAGCTAGCATAACCACCTCAGGGGTGTTTCCCCATCTGCATTGTAAGCACATTTCTAGTGCCTAATAAGCCCTGGATTATTGCCCTTCAAAAGGTAATAATGATAACTGTCAGGGGTGGGGGGGCAAGAATGGCCATCTGACGAGATTAGGATTACAGGCAAAGGTACAGCTGTAATGACCGCCGGCAGGAGATTAGCAATACTGACTTCATGCAATATTACTAATAAGGACCGCTGGTTTGGGTTAGCCATACTGCTGTAATGCAGGATTGCCAAAATATCAAATCAGTCTCTGTATTGTTCATGTATCCCACACAGCCTTGCCTTCCACCTTCCACTACCTCACATACTCACTCAGGGATCAACATTACGATTGGATAAGCAGGAGCACAAAGTAGCTCCTGGGTATCCAGCATTAGCCAGTAATCAGCAGCTACCAGCGCGGAAGATGTTAGTATCATGCTACCAGGCTCTTCTAGGCAACAAGCAGGAGCTGAGTAGTTACCGGCTCCCCTCAATTTCAAACCCTGGTCATTGCAATTAAGTGGCTCTTGCTGTACAGGAGTAGAGGGATGAGTAGTTGCTAAACTTCCTACTCAGCCCCAACATACTACTAATCCACCAATGATCCCAATAATAAAGGTGAAGCAGGCACTGCCCGACAGGGATATCTGCGTCACCGCGTTTGGTAACGTGGGGCAAGGGCAGGATATACTCTTCAGCAGGGTTGTGAGCTGATCACAGTAGCAACTTAAACAACAAAAGAAAGACTCAAAAATAAAAGACTGTCTAGTCAAGGTTCTAAAAAAATATAGACTTGTAATTAAACTATAAAATTCAAACAACCAACTAGAAAACACTAGAATACCCAACCCCTGCTAAAGAAATCACAGAGAATGCAAGCATTTGTAGAAGGGCACTCTGGGTAAATGAGCGTGGGAGTTCAGGAAATCAACTGGCAACAAGGACCCTGTTTGAGGTTATGCCTAGGAAGAAAAAGGAAGAGCCTGGATCACCTCGTTCCTGGGCAACTGATCTATGAGGTTCTTTTCTCCCACTGCTGCTCTTGATCCCTCCCCAGTCCCCTGGGGAGCTCCACAAGGATCGTGTGTTTCCCCTACACTTCACAATGTGTTTACGAAACCACTGTTTGATATTCTGGACTATCTGGGTGTCACCTACACAATTTATGCGGCTGACACCCAGATACTCATTCCCATCACCGGTGACCACACTGTGGACACTCTAGCCATAAGCACCATCTACCAAGTCATACAAGCCTAGATGGCTCAACACGAACTATGCTTAAATGACGATAAGACTGAGCTTCTTATCCTGGGCTTCCATCAGAGACTCAACAAACTAGATCCCTTGTTCAAATCATTTGTCATTGATGGCAATACCATTAAAGTGACTAACGACTCCAAAACACTAGGCATATACCTCGATTCCACACTATCTCTCACCAGACAAACCAATGCAGTATCATCGGCCTCAGCATATACCTGTAAGCTCATTACAGCCTGCCGACCCTTCCTCACACCATCCAACTGAGAATCCTGGTTATGTCCAAAATCGACTATTGCAACACCCTCTACTTAGGTACTAACCAAAGCAATCTCAACAAACTTCATATCGTCCAACATAATGCCATCAGAGCTGCACTCAACTTCAAGAACCATCACATCTCTGACACCAGGCGGAGTCTACATTGGCTGCCAGTATCTCACAGGGTCTCCCTTAAAACACTAGCCTTGACACACAAATGTCTTGCCAATCAAGCACCCAATTACTTAGCTTGCAGATTTGCCCAACGCAGTTCCGATAGAGCGATTAGAACCGCCCAGGCTAACTGCCTCTCCATATCTTGCTTCAAGCTACAAAAATCACGCAGGATCAGTTTCCCAGTCCTTGCTGCGAAACTCTGGAATTCACTTCCAAATCCTCTCAGAGCTGAACCATCCTTCCCCGCCTTCAAGAGCAAGGCCAAAGCCTGGCTGTGTACCCAAAACCTGCCCCGGCACTAGCATGCCTTCACCATTGTTGCTGTACTGCCTCAATGCATAAGTTGCTCCTATCATCTTCAATCATACTGTACCTCATGCACTAGCATTACTTACCTGTCGCATACTTGGTGCCTGATAACCAACCTATTTTTTCACTATTGTTTTTGTTAACCTATCTGTCTGTAAATTTCTGTCAGCTTCTCTTCTCTATTGTACTTTATTATGTTTACCCTGTTGTTGTTAAGAGTTGATAGTTGTTGCTCAATCTGCTATGTACCTTGTATTACTGTACACTTAATCCATGTTGTAACCCAAATTATGCGCCCGGATGCCCTTGGGCCAGGTGCGCTTTATAAATAAATAAAATACAAATATAAATACAAGGGGGTTACAAAATCACCATGGTCCCGAAGGTGGACCAGGGAGACTGGCCCACTTTACAGTACCTTTCATTGCTGTCGTAGGGGGCTCCACAGCACTGAGCCAGGCTTCTAGGAGCTTCCTGAAGTGGTTATTCTGCATCGGGTTGGTGAGTTGGTCGACTGGGACGAAAAGGTGGTGTGGTCCAAGCAGCAACAGCACTTGGCACTGAGGTACTTGTGACAGGTAGATGTTGTCCAGATCAGTGTAGCTCAGAAGCGGTTCAATGTTGAAATCAGGGGCCAGAGCTGTTCCTTAACTTCAGGGATTGCTGGGAGGCCCAATCCTGGATCTACAGGTCAAGGCGAGTCCTTCAGTCCTGCAATTCCACACTAGAAGGTTGGTTGTTTGGCTCCTACGGGGGACTTTTCACCTCCACTGAACAGGGCCCTGGTTCCAGTGTGGTTAGAGGTGAGTCCTTGGTCCAATAGTAATCACCGCCCCCCCCCCATTGTTCCTTGGGCATGGGTATGGGACAGCGCTCTCCTCTGCCATGCATGCCTTCTGTATTCACCTCTCTGGCACAGGAGTTTGGCCATTTGTTTCACCTGCTGTGGGTTCAGGAGATTTTAGAAAACATACCCCGGTGAAGGGAAATTCCACTGCTGCGAATTCTTTACCCCCGACCCATTTGCTCTAGTGCAGAATTACAGGGATGTGCCAACACACACTATGTACTTTCTGTACTAAATATCAGTTCTCAGTAAATGCATGATAATGGAAGACATCTACACCATCTGATGCGCCCGGTCAACACCACCCAAGACAGAGGCGGCAGCTTTTATTCACAGGACCACACCTATAATCAGGGAAGCCCTACTGAAACCCGGCAAAGCCTTTCTCTACAGTGTGCTGAGCCACTAGGCAGGCTGATGGGAAAATGGCTTTGGTTCTTCCAGGGCAGGTTGGCTGGAGTCTTTTCACAAATATACCACATAGTGAAAGAAAAGTATCAGCACACATTTTGCAGAATTCTTAGTAAAGGGTGCTGATGAATAAACCCAACAGTGCAAAAATAACACTGTGCATGGAGACTGGTGCCTAGGGCTTTTGAGCATGTATAGTGGGGGCATGCAAAGTTGGTGTGAACCCACAAATCGGAACCTGCCCAACTATTTGTTGCATGGTTGTGGTGAAGCCTATGTCTGACCAAAACCAATAAGTAGGGCACAAGGGTTGATGCAGGTGACACCCTGGCTAGCACATACCGTAGCCTTCCATCCATGGGGGCCTAAGGTCGCGTATCCATGCTACCTACTCTTCCCGCCCAGAGGAATGAATCCAAAAGGGTGGGCAGGAGATTGTATTCTGAACAGTATCCTGAATGTCCATTTGTTCTTGACTGGTTACCTGGCCACCCTCTGATCTCAGACCCTGGTCCCCTCCCCACCAGTCGCACACCTGCACCGCCTTCCTGGCAACCCTCGCACTACTGTTTTCTGTACCCCTACAGTCCCACCCTCAGCACTTGACATCTGATGTCTGCACTTACCCTTGCACTTGCCACCTGCTGGCCGTACTTTTACCTATTGTTTATTTATTCTATTATCCCATGTACCGCGTTGTCCCCTCCCAAGCCCCCTTACTTTCCTCCTTCCCCCTTCCCATGCACTTGCGCAATCTGAATGACACCTGGCCTAGTATGATCGTTGTCTTTCATCCCTCCGTTCCCCCTCCCTTGCCTCGTCGCGCCTTGAATCACTTGTGTATAAGTGCATTACAAATACCATATAACATCATATATCATATCATACCCTTATGGGGAGCAGCTTTCCATGCAATAATGGAAATTCCAGTTTCAGATTTCTTGGTAACTAATTAACACCTTTATTGCCCACATTTGTGATACTCAATTTATGACCACCGAAAGAGGGCATGAGTCAGCCAGTCGATGTATCGAACCCTTTTTTGAGAAGCAGCTCCTCCTCTTGCAAGACATGCCTGCGCTATGTGCAGAGCATTCCACTCCCCCATAATGGAACTGGGGATTGGCTCTGCCGTGAAGTCCATGATTCACATTGAGGCCCAGTAAATCCGAGGCACAGGCTAACACCTGGATAGTTTGGGTAGAGGTGAAGCTTGTTTGCACTCTCGGCCTCACAGAAAGATCTCGTTAGGCACCCATATTCACCGGAACGAAAGCCTGGAGGCTTGGATCACTGGTTACAGAATGCAGGTTACAGACATTCTGCACCTTTTAGCAAGAGCAAAACAAAACCATGAGAGTTTTCAAGAATTGCATTGTGAGAGATGAGTGATTGTTAGAGGAAAGATACTGCAATAGCTTCAGCAATAGAGCTAAACAAGTAAAATCACGAGGGGGCCTTTGAAGAGAGAAAGAAGTAAAGAGAGGCAGAAGAACAGACATTTGAAAGAATGGAGACAGGCAGCCAACAAAGGGAGACAAGACGCAATCAAAAGGAGACAGGAAGTCAACAGAAAACACAGCGTCCACAGGAAGCACTTCAGAACTCAGTTTAACTGGCTATTCCTCTAGCATCCTTCACATTGTCACATTCTCTACCTGGTCATAGCATTATTTATTTTCAGGAGCAACCCAAACGCTCATATACAAAAATATATTTCATTCAAAAACAAATTATAAAAAGAATACAGAATATATTTCACCTGATATGCAAAATATTCTTACAAGACTCAATGGTTTGATCAAAGGGTATTGTGATGAGGTTAGTAAAGTGTGTGAGGAATTCGAGCATCTGCACGGGGAGAGTGTGCTCGCCTGGACTTTTTTGATTTTTTAATAATGAAAAGGAATGATGGGAGACCAACCTCCGAGGACTGTGTGAGACCATTCCACACACAGTCCAACCATCTGCTTCCTGCACAAAACGCATAGTCTCATGTACTCCGGAAAGACACAGCCTACAGGCGCTGTCTTCCCCTGTCACATTCAGCTGGAATGTGACAGCCCCGGGTACATCAAAGCATCTCAAGGAGGGGGAAGGCACAGCTTCCTCCAGCAATGTCAGCCTAATTTAAATATCAAAGTCCCAATGGATCTTCTTTCCTTTGTCCTCCGGCTGGTGGCAGTGCCTACTAATGAGAGATGATTGAAGCAAGCCTAGAGGAGAGGCTTGGTTGCCGGAAGAGACAACAGGAAGGCAGGACTAACACCCCTTTGGTATGCAATTTGTCAACTTGAAGCGAGTTCCCACCCCTCTGTATGAAAGGCAGTGAAATGCATGTCTGGGTCCACTATTTACTGTAGGCAAACTCCTGCAGAGCTGGCCCCTTTCAGAGGGGACAAGTATGTGGTTTGGGGAGACAGGAATTCTGCTCCCAGCACAAACCTCAAGGGAACCCTGTGGTTTAATCAAGAGTCACAGAGAGCTCAGTTAACCAGAGAGACACTTTGATCTACAACAGACAGTGAGATTGGTGGAATTTAGGTATATAGTGTCACCCCTTTGTCTGTCCTGTTGCAGAGCACTCTGGTCCTGACCTCATGCATAACAGAAGATTGTTGGTGGGGACCCAGGATTGGTTCATTAAGGTGGGTCTAGCCTGCACCAATCACTGGGCTCATTTAGCTTTAAAAGAGGGCTGAGACCCTCACTTAAAAGATCATCTGAAGACTTTGAAAGGAGTAAGAAGAAGGATTCATTTGGACCCGAGCTAAAGGTCACAGTCTACCTTGCATCTTCTGCCAGTGAATGAAGGCCAGGAGTTCCAAGAGGGAAGCATGATCCCTCCCCTAAGCATCTCACAGGGAACAGAGGGAGATACTGGATACATAGGACCCGTCCAGCAGCTCCAGAACTGGTACCTAGCCAGCACACAGCGTCCCCTGCTAGGTTCTGCCAGCAAGCTTCCTAGTTGGGAAGTGCTCAAGAGTCTCTAGGCAAAGGACAAGGCTGTTGAATGCAATCACTCTCCTGAGCTTTGGGCTGACTACCTTGAAAGGACACGAGCCCTTGCGAAGAAGCTGGGAGGAGTGCCACACAAGCAGATATCTGGATGGAAGCACAGAATAATAGAATTGTTTCCACAGGGTCACACAATTTGATCAACTGGAGACGGCAGGATTATTACCCATATTTTTTGGTTCCACAGTCAGCAACTCAGCCACTAGAAAACGTATGCTTCTAGGTTTCATGCGCTGTCATGTCTGGCAGCGTTTGACAGTTAACTCTAGAAAAAGCAAATAAAACAACTAAAAATACACCACTCGCGCTTCACAGTGATGACATCACCTGGTCTTGGAAGCTTGCACTTGCTGGGGAAGGCGGGAAAACGAGGAATTGGCAGAGAGGCAAAAGCACATGTCATGATCCCCAGCCTTGGTGCTATTTTCTGAATTGTTCCTTTGAGAGCTTTTACAGTTCCCTCACTATGTTCCCCCAAGCCCCCATTTTTCCACGCTCAGCCCCCTCTGTCAAGTTGTTCCAGTACTGGAATCCACTTCCTGCCTTCACCCAGGAGCCAGGCTCCCGCCACAGAATGTTCCGTTGTTATTCCTCCGTTCAGAGCAAGAAATAACTCTGGGATGTAATAATAATACCAGAAGCTCTGGTCAGACGTGGACTATAATCACTGGAGCGCTCCTTGGAAACAGTGAGTCAGGGGGCATTCTGAACAGCACTGGGGGATGAGAGCCGGGCAAAGTTCTCTGGCATATTCTGAACTCTAACCTCATGATTTTATAGGGTACGGAAGAGCGAGGAAGGGTGCACCAGGCACTGTGCAAACCATGGCACAATTCAGCGCTGCGGTGTGCGGAAACACATGGTGTGTGTAGCATGAGGCTACCAGATGGCTTCATGTAACTGGGGCACTATGTTCCTGGCTCTAGCTTTGCTTGTACTTTCATGTTCAATGGAAGTTTATCAAGACTACACCTCCCAGAGTTCAAGTGATGGGGAAATCAGAGCCCTAAACTTCAGAGCCCTAAACTTGTGCATGGTGACATGGAGCCATCTGGTAAGCTTAGTGCGATCCAGGTGTGTGCAGGAGGCTGTGAGTGTGTGCGTGGATGCCAACATCACCCATGTATTGGTGTGGCCAAAATAATGATGTGAAATCACTAAAATGGCTGAAGGAGATCACATCATGTTCCCATTGACCACAATATTGAAGGGTGCTTTATCATGTGACTTTTGACCCAGTTGACATCACAGGAAGCGATGCCCTGTTACCCTGGCCCAGATGACGTCACAGGAGGTGACATCACTGAAGCGTATACACTGCAATACGTTAATAAAGCAAAAACATTACCAAGGCAAATAAAATGTACTGTATGAAAGAGGCACAGCACTGCTTTACAATGAAGTTTAATAACATCTGCAAAATATGATGTTACTTATATCAGTTCTGTACAGTATAACATTTTTTGTTTAAATGCAAATCCAATGTAATACTGCCTACACTTCTCTGGATGTTCAAAATATGTCCACATTGCAGAAAATATATTTCACGTTGGTCCAGACTCACAATATTCAAACTGGCTTGGTATTCTCTCCTGTCAAGCCTTCGTCCTCTCATGGACTGTCCCACTTTGGGTGCGAGTCCCAGACTTGTAACATTCACAGTTGCTTGGTTTACTCTCCTGCCAAGCAACAGTTCCAATGTGGACTATCTCTTTTTGGGTGCGGTCCCAGACTCACAATATTCAGATTGGCTTTTGTTTCTGTTTCTCATATGGGTGCATGTTTCAGACTCGCACTTCATTGCTAGGGTCCCAGACCCTTTTAATTGGGCTTCTGCCTTCGCCTGCTTGCTCCCCTGGACCTCCAACACCACTCGAGTAACCCAAGTAGCCGTTTGCTACCTTCTGGTACATACTGGTGTTTCCCGAGCAGCTACTGTGTCTCTGGAGGCTCCAGTCACGTTCAGGGCTTTGTCGCAGTCGACAGCGGTTTTCCTGAGGTCTGCTTCTCCCTGGCGGTGTGTCCTCTCTCCTGGACGCTTCGTAGGTGCTTCCGATGCCTGGAGGTTCCACACGGCAGCAACACGAGCACGCCTTGCCTCTGGGACCTTGCTTGCGCTCTCCTACTCCGCTCTCGGCTTCCCACCTGCTGGCTCTCGTCCTTTTCACCACTGCATGGCTCGCCAGTTTCCTCTGTGGGGGATCGCTCTCCTGATGCATCTCAGCTGTGGGATATTTAAACTCCTGCATTGGAAAATGGAGTTGCTATCAGCCAATCACTTTCGTTGCAAAGCTCAAGTGCTCATTCTGTTTCTCCACAGTGATCTTTGGACTCCTGGCCATCTTCTTCTTCTCAATTCATGCCATTGAGTCAGATGTAACATACTTTACTTTCGCTAATGGTTCAGTCTTGTGAAGTAAATTAAGTTTCCCAACATATGTAATAGGGCCATAGGCAGTATACCTTGCATTCTCTGATGTTTGAATCTTATCAAGTACATTAGGTTTTCCAATAGTTGAAATAGAGCTACATGCAGTCGGCATAAAGATAACCAGTATCCAGTAATATGGTCGCTGAAACATGACAGTTTTTACAAAAAAATCACAGCAAAAAGGCTGTGGTGTGACCATTGTTGCCGCAACTTTATTACATGGAACCAGATAACCAGACTCTACTAGGCTACAACCAGAAGCTCAATAACTCCCAGCAATTTAAAGCCCTGCACATTTAAGAGCAATTTGTAGGCACAGCAAAGCAGACAACAACATTGCCCATGCAGACCCTTCTAGATGTTCACGCCACCAATGCATTTTTGAATGTGTTGCTCTAATTTGACGTTATAATGAGAGAGAATAGTCTCTTCTTATGTGAATAGTTATTTATACTGCAACAAATCATGACCTTTGCAGTCTCCGTGCGCTTAGGGTTGCCTGAGATTGGCCTACTTGCCGGTCGCCCTGATTATCCAGACCTTAGTTTGCAGAAGGAAAAGGAGCGGGCTAAATATAAGAGGATGGGAAAGAGGGTATAAGAACCAAAGACAAACAGAGGGACAGATGAGGCGGGCAAAAATATGCTTCTGATAGCATGGGTTCAGGTCAGTCCTATCAGGTGGAGCATAGAATTGAGGGATAGAAAGCTTTGAATTAATCATTAACTCCCACAATGCTCTGCACAACTCCCATTACATCGTTTGGTAGTGTGTCAAGATGGCATTCAAGAAGTCAAGCAATGCCAGGTGCGGTGCTGCCACCAATGGGAGCAGCACTGTCCGAAATGCTAAGCCGAGCTGGTTCTGTACTGGAACTCGTTTCAGTGCAGTTTGATTCCCTGGGCACGGCACACCATGCAAGTGACACACATCTGGGAATGGTCGCGCTGCGTAATTGCCCTAAGTTTACCCTCATTTCATCTGCAGGACTTCTGAAAACCATTTCCTAGCAGCAAATTCATTACAATCTATTTTTCCGCACTGTTCTCTGTAAAAACGGTACTCCACATGTGGGGTTCTATATGGGTGTAATTTTAGAGGTTGACGGGGGTGTTTGTCCCCCCCCCACTTTCATGGCACACCATTTTGTCCCCATTCATTTGGCGGAGACACCTTTTCTTCAGATGTCATGTCGCCCCCAACATTTTCAGCAAAGTTACTCCACTGGGGGTTCACATATAACAGCATAGAAAAATGCCAAGACCCTCTTTCCCAAACATTTGCACTGCTGCAAAGACACGATAACAATTGGTCTCAACAGGCTTCCAAGCCCAGCAGAAGTGAAAGAAGCAAAAATCAAACAGTCAAGGATTTCAGTGAGGCGTCTATACGTCTCGGGCAGGCAGGGCAATGGGCAGGTTCTGTGCACTAGTGGCCCACATTAGCCACCTGATTTTATGCTCCTGTGATACCGTGAGTGGGGACCACAAGGGTACTCACTGAGCAATTTTTTTTTTTCTACCCAGCGTCTTTCTTCGGAAGCAGCTATATGGAGGTGCCTCTGGAGGAAGCCTACGGTGAAATCAGCCTCCACCTGCAGTTCCTGACTGGGAAGCGTGCCGGCCTGCTCTTCCTGGCTGCGGGTCACTCAGACTATCTTCTGGTGGAAATGCAAGCAGGCGCCATACAGGTAAGCGCTCCTCGTTCTCTTCTATTTCTTCTGAAGCAAATTGGCCTCCGTCTGCTCCTATGTATTCCTGTCTTTCTCCCACGCTTCCTCTCTGTTGTCTTGGAACCCTTCTTGTCCTGAATCCCCTTTCACACTTCCCTACCCAACCTGGCTTCCTCCTCTCCATACCTATCTCTCTCTAATTCCCACTCTGTTCTCCATGTCCCCTTTGTCCTCCTCTTTTGCCTTGTCTACTTTCCACAAGAGCTTTCATTCTCTCCTCATATCTGACTTCCTTGCGCCTGCGCCCCAGCCTTTTTTTGTCTCACACACCCTTCTCCATGTTTCTTCTGGTTTTGCCTTTTGACCTTTGCCCCTTGGTGACCAATCTGCAATCTCTCTCCTCTCCAATATCCACTCCCCACCATACCAATGTTTTTAAGAGACACTGTGGGTCTCATTACAAGTTTTCCGATATTCTGGTGGTAAATCAGCCAGAATACTGGCAAACAGTGTTACTGTTACCGGCACTCGGTCCGGTGGAATGTGCACTGGATTACGAGTGCCTGTAGATGGTGTAACTCCCCATTTCATGGCATCCCATTGGACTCCATGAGGAAGTTTGCCGGTACTACAGGTGCTGGTATTACCATTGGCTGTAATACCAGTGATTTATGCCGGTAAGGTGGTGGAATGACCTCAATGGCAAACTCGAAGTTGCCCAGTGCAGTAACGTGCCGTATAGGTTAATAACAGCATGCTATTACCACACCGGCCAACTTATAACGAGGCCCCACTGGCTCCACTGATTCCTCCATTTAAAATCTATGAATCAAGAGGCCGAAGAAGCCAGCAAGGTGGGGGGCATGCTCAAACCTTTCCAAGAGCTGCAGGTAGTAATCTTTTCAGACCCAGAAATGGTGGACAGGTTCCCATCAAGATTTGTTTATACACGTCCTAATTCCCTGAAGAAGGCCTGTCAGTGAAAGGGCTAATGTAACATGGGGAGAAATAAAAAATAGTGAATCTGTATTGTCATGCTGTAGAGCAGAAACCATACTATAAACCGCAGGACGACCTGCCATTAGCGTTATCACAAAGAGAGCATTAGGTTTGCCAGAAATCACAACCATTAGGTTGGCCGGCAGTCTCAGAGGACACATGGAAAAATGAGTGGGTCTTACATTTTAGTTAGACATTGGTTTCTTGCCCTTTGCTTTCATCCCATTCCACTTCCTCCTATTATTAGTAGGAAGGAAACAGAGGTCTTTGGAAGCATTGTATCTACCCAAGTCTACCCTTTTCTATACTCTACAAGCCAGTGTTGGAAGTTCTAATTGCTCAAATCTGCTCTCTTTCTTGTAGGTAAGACTGGACCTCGGATCAGGGGAGGTGCGGGCACACTCTCCAGCAGGACTTAAGCTTGACAACCTAGTGACGCACGACCTGGAGCTCAATGTGGGGAGCGGAAAGATAACCCTGCTCATTGACAGCCTCTTCAGCACCACTACAGAGATCCCAGGTCCTTGGCAGGAGCTGAATATCCATCACGGCCTTTACGTTGGTGGAGCAGGGGACCTAGATCTACCTTATCTCACCGGAGTCAGTACACCTTTCAGAGGCTGCCTTCACGCCACAACCTTTAATGGCCTTGATCTCTTCGCTTTACTTACATCAAATACTGGATCAAGGACAGTCCATGAGATCAAAGATGGCTGCCGCCAAGAATTTTCAGCAGGGCTTGATGACCCTTTTAGCTTCTCTGGCCCACAGTCATTCATTGCCTTCCCCAGCTGGAATGCCAGAAAAGAGGGTTCCATTGAGTTCCGGATGACGTCGACAGCAGATCATGCCCCACTGATCTTCCAGTCAGGGCCACAGCATGACTTTGTATACCTGGAAATCCTTAATGGCTATTTACGGGGCACAGTGAATAGTGGCAGTGGTGTGGTCAAGTTGCAGAATAACATTTACATTAATGATGATCAGCCACATGATATCAGAATCTATATTGACGCCTTCAAATTTGAAATCAGTGTGGATAACTATGTGTCTAGAACATCAAAAACGGGTGTGCATAATTTCCTAGATCTACAGGGGAGTCTTTTGGTGGGAGGCTTTGATGATGATACTTTTGATATCTTGAAGGAAAGCCAGTTGGGTTACATTTTGAGAGATGAAAGTAGTTACAGATCATTTGTTGGCTGCATGGAGGATCTTAGGATAAACTTGGAGAAGAAAAGTCTGCAAGATGCCCTCGTCACAAAGGACATACTGGGAGGTTGTGAAAATGATGACTATGAAGAAGAATATGAGTACTACGATGCCCCAACAACTCCAGCTCCCACATCTACTCCGCTGATTTGGCAGGGACTCCGGGCATTAACAACAGAGCCATGTCAACTGGAGTCTGGCCTCCCAGCCATCTTCAATAACTTCACAAGACTGCTGAATCTCAGCCCACTGGTAGTCCGAGAAGGAGGCACCTCATTCCTAGAACTGGGTCATACACAGCCAACCATAGACCTTGCTGTGGTCGGCATCAGACAATCCCAGGTGCTCTTCAGTGTCACTCACGATGCAAGGTATGGATACCTAGAGCTAGATATTCCAGGGGCTAGCACTAGAAAGAGGTTCACACTGCTTGATATAATCAAACGCAAAGTAAAGTATGTCCATGATGGGTCAGAGGGGACCATGGACCAGCTGGCATTTGAGGTCACCATCAACACCAAGGTGGCGATTCCAGAGTGCCTGCGTAAAGGTCAAACCTATTTATTTCCCATATCCATCACCCCTGTCAATGACCCTCCTCAGGTGGTTTTCCCACAGGGAGATATTATTGTGATACTAGAACACACAAGCAAGCTTCTAAGCTCAGATATTATTCATATTGTTGATCCTGACACACCTTGCGACAACTTGAAAATTCTCAGAGCCAGTGAAAAGAGTATGGAAGGGGGTTATTTGGCATACCAATATCAGCCAGCACAGGCCATTGATCACTTTTCTTGTAATGATCTAGAGGATGGTGTGGTGGCCTTTGTTTACCAAAGTGGTCTGGCACAACAGTTGAACCTCCAAGCAAGTGATGGAATTTCAAGAGGGCCCATTGCCACCCTGAGGATTATTTCCAGAGAGCCTGATATCCTTGTCGGCAACAACACTGGGCTAATAATCTCACAGGGTGATGCAGTTTCAATTACCCCCAGCAATCTTTCTGTGGAGACCAATGCAGTGGAGCAGAAGGTGGACATTTTCTATCGGGTCGTGGAGCCTCTAAGGTTTGGAGAGGTTCGTAAGAAAGGGATCACAGGGGAGTGGAGAGTAACTGAATCCTTCCAGCAGCATGACATAGAAGAGGGGCAGCTCAAGTACTTCAGCACCGATGCTGAGCACCACAAAGAAGACATAACCGAGAGGCTGAGATTTGAAGTCCAGGTTGGTGAGAAAATTCTTCCCAATAACACCTTTTTTATCAAAGTGAAAAGATCACCAATACAAATGGTAAACATGGCCCCTTTAGAATTGAAAAAAAGTCGTCAGCAAAACATCACCACTAGAGATATGAAAGCTTCCCTAGAAGGGCAAAGTCCCAATGCTTCCTCCTACCAATATGTAATACTCCAAGCTCCCAGAAAGGGAAACCTCATGCTTGGTGGCCAGCGACTGACCGAAGGTCAAAACTTCACCCAAGAAGATCTGCTGGAAAAACGACTGAGCTTTCAAACGACTGCAAGGAATTCTAAAGACACTGAGGACTATTTCCAATTCCGAATTTTTGTCAGCAGTCAGTATTCACCCGTGTACGAATACAAAATTAAGATCGGGGCAGACCTGCACGCACCTGTGCTGACTAATGTCCTTCTGTCCGTTATTGAAGGAGGAGAAGTCCTCATTTCTTCAGACCACTTGTTTGTGAAGAGTTCCATCAGCATGAATTACCTGTATGAGGTCATCGAAGGTCCGCAGCATGGAAGACTACTCAGGAGGAAATCCTCCAGACAGCCTTCAAATGATGAAGTCTTAACAGAATTCACCAATGAGGATATTCTCCAGGGAGTCCTAGTATACCAACACGATGGATCTGAAACCACAGAGGATGATATACCATTTGTGGCCATCCGACAGGTTGAGGGCAGTGCAGAGTCTCCCTTTTTTGACCGGGAAATCGAGGAGGTGAGAGGAGTGTTCAGAGTTTCCATACAGCCTGTGAATGATAATGCACCCGTTCAAGTGGTGAACAAGGTCTTCAATGTGGTTCGAGGTGGGCAGCGCCTACTTACCACTAGTGACATTGCCTTCACTGACAAAGACTCAGGGTCAACTGACTTGCAGCTAGTGCTGGTGCGGCGAGGTGTGCCCTTTGGCAACATCGTCTTTGTGGAAGACACAGCACACCAGGTGTATCGCTTCACCCAGGAGGACCTGAGGAAAAAGAGAGTTCTCTTTGTCCATTCAGGTGCTGATCATGGCTGGTTCCAGCTGCAGGTATCCGATGGCTTACATCAAGTCACAGCCCTCGTGGAGGTTCAGGCCTCTGACCCTTATATTGAGATTGTGAACAACACCGGCTTGACAGTGCAGCAAGGAGGAGAAAAGGTGTTAGACGACTCCGTCCTAAGACTGGAAACCAACGTGGACATAAGAACGGAGGACGGTATTTCCTTCAAGATTATAATTCCACCACAAGAAGGAGTAATACGGAAAGGTGTTCAACAAGTGTCTTCATTTTCACAGAAGGACCTTCTCTCTGGTGAGATTGTCTATCACCACAATGGCAGCAGCAGTACCAGGGATTTCTTTGAATTCTCAGCAGAAGCCAACCAGGTGGCTGTAGAAGACAGTGTGGAGATCATGGTTTTCTTGGAAGGCGGTAATCCTCCACAAGTCATCCACAATGAGAAAATGTATGTGTTCCAAGGTGAAGCCGCTGAGATCAAGAAAGAGTACTTAATGGTGAGATATGATAAATTGTTATTTTATGCTTCCGCTGTAGCTCTTTATAAAAGTGATCTGTTAAATATTTGCTTTGTAGTATATCTTGATGAGTAGCCTCAATACAATAAGAAAGTTGGCAGTAAAATGGGCTGCTATCTTAGACTCAATATGCATGTAACATGAACACAATGAGCTCAGGAGTTTTATAGGGGTCACATGTGCCTTCCCTCCTTTAATGATTCACACTCTAATAAATGGCAAAAAACCTTCAGGCACATATATGCATCTATAACTTCCATGTTCAAGCTGCAAGCCTTGCCAGATAGTGGTTGTATGTGATTTTAACACTGACGTTATATCTAAATCCATATATAACAAAACCATAATAACTTCAACAACAAAAAAATGACATACCTTGTACTTTGTGCATTTTATCTACGTGCTGTTTGTTTCTATAGTCTGTGACTGCCACCTAGTGGGCCTTTTAATAATTAGAATCCTGATATTGTGGTTTTAAAATGTTTTTTCACAACATTTTCACTTTTACCGTATTACTTTCTTCCTGCTTTTCCCTTTAAAATGCCCTTTGACGGGGGGCACCCCTGCCCCAAACCTTTCTGACCACTTACACCTGTCAACCCTATTTTTCATCCTCGCTTTTATACTATGTGTAACTGAAATCTAATTGGACTTTTTTCCCACTTAAACTCAAACCTGCAAACCTATATTATTGCCCATATTTTGTTATTTTTTCAATCTGTCACCCTCTTTATTTTTGTAATCTGTTATTTTTACCCGTTCATGTACTGTCTCTTAATTTCTTTCCTGCAATGTAACCACTGGTTACCCAGATAGCCCCCCGCATCCCATTTCCACGACCCTGGGACACTCTCCAAACACATGTCGTTATTTCTCTCACTGAGCAGACATAGCCGATACACCTCCGAGCCCCACCCTCCCCACACATAAATCTACACTTTTACCACTCTTCAGTTAGTGCTGGAAGGCTTTTCAGAAATAACATTTTTCATCTATCACCCCCCTCATCTATGCTGGAAAGAGTTCAATAGAGCCTCCAACCTCTCTAGCCCCGTCTTGGATGCCAAACATCTCCTTAATTACTTTTCCCATTCTCCTAATTGCTCTCCATTGTCACAGCACCTCACAAATCTCATGGTCTATGTTTTGTAGCCCTCGCACACATGCGCAAGATGAGGTGACAGAAACCTGCCATTTTTTGCTAAGGGCCAAGAACATAAACATGTTACCTTTTTTGGTGTTCTTTATTTTGCTATGTCCTTTAGGTCTCTGATGAAAACAGCTTCCCACACGAGATTGTTTACTATGTGCGATCCCCACCACGTTTGGGCGTCCTGGTGACAACCTCCCTCAGTGACTCTTCGGAAGGCAGCTTACACAACATCCAGACCTTCACCCAGGAGGATCTCAACGCGGGGCACATCCTCTACCTCTACTCACGGCCAGGCCTTGGTGCCGACCCATTCACCCTTGACGTGAGCAATGGCGCAAAGGTGCTAGAAGGCCTAGTCGTCCACATGGAGGTCCTGCCCATGACAGTGCCCTTGAAAGTGCAGAACATCACTGTGCAGGAGGGAGGCTCCAGGGTCTTGTCCACAGAGGTGCTCCAGATCCCAAGCTCCTATTTCACCAACCTGAACTTGGAGTTTACAGTCGTAGAGCCGCCAAGACATGGCACCATTCGGAATGCAGAGCGACATGGAGACGAATCCCTTTTCTACTTTACCTGGAACGAGGTAACATGAGCAATAACCTCAAAAATGTAAGATCTGAATGCTTGTTTTACACACAAAAATGTCATTCAATGGATGTAATCTATATCTGTGTTTCTTGGGGTAGCTCTATCAAGTAGGGTTTGGAGACCTGAATTCGATCACCTACACATTATAGACGAAGAGCAATATTGCAGGAAATACACAAACGTTTACAGAGATGATGGCTCTCTTTTAGGAGGGACCAGTTTTAGAAACACATGCCTAGTTTATGAGGTAGTCTAAAAAGGGTGCTTTATAAATTGAATCTTTTACTCACAGAAGCACCATATGACACTACATGGGCGTGAACCTCAAACTTTGGAAGTTGGCTCATTCCTAGCTGTCCTCAAAATATCCCGTTGCCCCTACATGTCCAAAACATTCAAAGTGCACATGTAAGGGGTCTCTGCCTCCAGCTCTATTGTGACAGAATGCTAGTAGTCTAAGGAAGATCATGAATGGACGGCAAGGGTTGCGAGTTACGTGCCCTTCATGCAAAACTGTCGGAATAGACTGTTTCCAGAGAATAAATCAAGTAACAGTGTTTACCCGGCCCTTTACAAGTTCCACTATAAAAGTTAAGGGAAATGGTCTGGCTGGAGTGGCTCCAGCTAGGAGAAGTGGAAAGGCAGAGGTTAATGCCTTTGAGCGACCACAATAAAACTGTGGTTCTCCCAAGCTGTGATACACTCCTCCTGGAGATTCCTTCACTGTGTTGCGGCCCCTGCTTCCCAGCTGCAAATTTGCTGTGCTTCTGTGACAGAGCGGGCCATGATTGAGATGGTCAACACCATGCTCACTGGAAACAGGATAATCACTTGACCCATCACATGGTAAGTTCCCTCCTGCAACTCTGCCTGAAGGATACGTACCCTCACACACCTTAGTCATTAACAGCAACTCAGGCCAGTTAATGCTTGCAAGGTTAGGACCTGTAGGATTCCCACATGGTGACTTGCAAGCTTCAGAAGGCAATTCCCGGAATTTTCTACGGAAAGCAAGGTGGCCTACTAGAGTGGGAGCAGACTTGATCTAAAGCAATGCATGCAATATATCTTGCACATCATCTCCTTTAAACCTACACTGGACTCCTTCAAATGCTGAAAACCTAAGATTGATGGCGCTTTGTTAGAGTATATACATATATATACTGTGAATACAGTGCTGAAGAATTAAGAAGGGAGCACGTACATTCAGTGTCTTACCCTTGACCCTAGATATGCCCTTGCATCTTAGCCACATTAGCTTTTTCTCTCGCAAATGTAGGACATGTTCAATGTTGCCCAGTTCTTACTGCTTCCTTTGCTCTCCCACCATCTCCACTTTTTTGCCACAAATTTCTGGATTTCATTTAAAATGAAATGTTTGTGGCGGTGCCCACACTATTTTGTTTTCTTTGCAGTCTCTTAACTAATGTGGCTTTTGGTTCACAAGAGGCAATATCCTGACATTGACCAACACAGAATCTACAGAAACTTGCACTTGACAAACCAACACTTAATTCACTACTGCCAGTACCATGAACTGGTAATTTATGGTTGCTGTAGAAAAAAGCCTAGCACTAATGCTGGTCAGACATCTTGCTCAACAGAAGGCTGTGAACTCAAATATTGCTGGAACGATTGGATAGTATGGTCCATGTAATAGGCATAATACCATGACAATTCCGGTCCAGCCTTGAGAAGGATGAGTCCTCTACCTCATGTCTATTTGTCCATAATGTAGGGCACCCTCTCTGGATTACCTCTGTGACACCAGTCCAGTGGGGGGTGCAGGGGACGCGCAGGAATTACAGGATCTAAAATTCCTAGAGTATAAGCATGGTGAGGAGTATCCATGCCATGACATCTCTCTTGGTATTTCCAGGTGGAGCAGCAACTTATCCTATATGAACATGATGACACTGAGACAGAAAGCGATGCCTTCACACTAGCAGCCAACGCCTCCGAGATTGGACGTCAGAGCCACCCAGTGACTATTGTCGTCGACATTCGGCCAGTCAACGATGAGTCGCCAATCCTTACCGTCAATGCGGGTTTACAGGTCAGTAATATAAGCAAGCCCTCCACTGTTTATAGAGAGTGGGACTGTATGTGGTCCTCTGGTATTTTTCATCTTTTTTTATCATGGGACAAAATTGCTCTTACTTTTCATGACTCAAAACAGAGAAAATGCTGGGAAGTCCATGATGGACACTGGAATCAGCCTGCTGTTATTTTACAACTGGTGTATGCTGAGAGCTCCCTTACTCAATAGTAGTACTGTCTGCTGGCAGGCTGAGACTCACATGAGTTCTGCCAACCCAAGTCTAACGGCAGAGCTGTACAATCCACAATCTGATATACCACCTTTGTGATGTACCCTGATAGCCTGTATTTCAAAGTTTGTGAAGTACATTGCTAGCCACATACCTTGTCTCCAATGGTAGTGCTGTGCACCACTAGCCTGGGATACAATGATAGTGCTTGCTGCTGGCAGGTAATGACTCTGCCTGGGTGGGATGGAGATACTGGGAAAGTACTGTGTACTGCCAGCCGTGTAAGTCAGTGTTATTGCTGTGCCTTTTTTAATCCCCGCGACTCACAGCTAGATCCCTGTGATTCGATTGTAGTGCTGTGGACAGCGCTGGACCTCCTAGCTTACACTCTGGTTGGTAGTGCTGCGTGCTGCTAATCTTTTGTGTTAATGGATGTTCTATCTGCTTATAGCCCATCACTCAGATGTATTACCGTGCACGTCTAACCCTATGACACAATTCAAGTGTTATATGTTGCTGCCCATATCTGAATTGTGCAGGTCTACTGTATAGCTTGATCACAGTGATGTAACTAACTGGTTACTAGGTAACACTGCCAGCATTAGAAGGCCAAGCTGAATGGGTCTTGTAGTGTGTGGATGACCCAGGCGGGAACTATGGAATTCCCTTGACCTCATGGGGGAAATCAGGAGTCTTCTAGTGACCAAGGGGAGTATTAATCCAGCACATTTGTTATATTTATCGTATGTGCTGAGGTAGCTCTGTAGCAGGTACATGGGACACTCTAAGAAACCTTGGAGTAAGGTTTAAAAGAGATAGCTTTGATGCCAAACCCACAGCTATTGATATCTTTAAAGTTGCCGGGTCTGAAATCAAAGCAGTAACCAACAACTGCACAAGCTAAGAAGGGTTTGGCAAAATATTTAAGCAGCCCATGGATATAGGGTGTAGTCCATTGTTTAACATTCGAATTGATGCCTGGGTGCTCACTCTCCATGGCAAGGTTTGCCAACTGATCTGGATTTCCTTTGGGCTCAAATATCTTGGTGTAACTACTTTCAAAAAGATCACCTCCATTCGAGAAGCAATGAGGATGATAACTAGAACATTTGGGGAAGATCCATACCATTCAACTGAACGTAATTGGCTACACAACATAAGACTGACTGCATAACGACACACTGATGGCATACACCCTAGCGCTTATTTCCATAATTTCTCCAAGAGAGGAATAAGGGGAGGATCTGGTTAACAGCAGCCGGGGTGGGAAGCTTCATTATGAAGCTCATGTGGAAACAAGGTTGCTTGGTTCTTATTGAGAGTCCTTATTGTATGCTCGAAGAGTGTTGGAAAATCCTTCCTATGAAAAACAACGGTTTATGCGGCAGTGTGGGCAGTCTTAGGCACATTACGGACAAAAGTCTAGGATTGGAGATTGTGATTAGATGCGCCAAAATATGTTCTAACTTTGGGGCCATGCATCGTTGTGAAATCGGGATGCTTTCAAGCCTCTTGGCCGGGTAATTACATTTTCCACAACTACTAAGTGAGGAGGTGGAAGCCAGGGAGAAGAGCCACCATATCATGTGTATTTCTTCTTGAAGATGGAAAGCATGTTATTGCAGGTAGATGACTATTGCCTTGGTGGTCGGGGAGGCTGGAAGATCTTAGAGAGGTAGCTGTGGGAGAAGTTGCGTAGAGATGTGCATGCTATGGATTAAGTCGTGAATTGTCATCTTTCCTTAATCATCAGTCACACGAAATCCTTATGCTGAGGTGAAGGTATTAAAGTTGAAGATGATCTTTACTGCATGAGTTTGTGCCACTTGGAACGTGTCAGAGGAACTTTGCTAGGCAATTTGTGGAAATATATTTTGAATAATTTCTTCTGCAATACATTCCTCTGCAAACAATATGGCCTGAAAAACATATTGAGCTAAATGAAAGGTTGTTAAAGGGTTAAAAACAAACATGAATACATGCATGAAGGGGTAGTTTAGGAGGTTAAGGAAAACCAGAAAATATGAAGAAGCAAGAAAATAGCCTTATTGGGTCAGCCTTATTACCAAAGACGCTTTTCAAGAAGTCGTTTAACATAGGAATCTCTTTGCTGGTTGTCCTTTGTGTAGGGCATTTCAGTAGTTTAGACACAAAGTGACCACTGCTAGGACTAAGACTACTTTATGAATAATTGCCAAAGAAGGGAGGATCCTACAGTGTTGGCGGATGCAATGGAATGCATTTTCAGTGGCTGAACGGAAGCCGCAGTCAAAGAGTACCCTAAGTTTGTAAACCTCTTTTGCTGGTATTGGAGGTCTTCCCAGATCAGTCGAAAGGTAGGGTAGGGTTCACAGATCCCCTAATCAAGTTTTCCATCTTTGATCCATTGCAGAATAACCCATTTTGGATATGACGTTCTTGTACACTAATCAAGCAATCACCACCTTGATAACTGTCACCAGATCCCTATGTGAGTTTATGATGAATCTGGATGTCATTACATAAATGTAAAAATCGATATTGTGGCGGCTTGCAATGATTCAACTAATACAGCGATTAAAGATATTAAGGAGGAATTGTGATAGATCCGATCCTTGTGGGGTGACAGTGTAATGTTGATGATTCTGCAGATCAGTGGCCCCATTGTGACCTGAGCCAAGTAAGAACTAGGCCACCAAAACCTCCCTCTAGGCGGTTGAGCAGTACTCCACTCAATGGTATCGAACGAGGCAGATACACAATGCACTATGAGAGCACTTTGATCTCAAGCAGTGTGCAGTTCCTTTGCGATGTCCAATAGTGTGGTTTTGGTTCCTCGCTGAAGGTTGAAACCAGGTATTAATAACTGAGTAGTGGGTTAGATTCCAAGTAAGATGTTATTTCAGTATTCATGCCATTTCTGGAGACTTACCGAAATGCAGGTGCCAAATATGAGCATGTAGACTTCAGGATCTGGATTGCATTTCCTTAGTGACGTTGTATTGTTACATGTTTAAGCTTCGGTGGGACAATACCCATTTCAAAAGGCACAATGATGATGCAGGTGACAAGCAGGGCTAGTATTGCTAGCCCTCACCTGATGTAAGGACTGCCACGTGGTGGATATAGCATGTTTCCCACAAACAGGAAAGGGTGGAATACCTGTAGGGGTTACAGGCCCAAAGAAAGGAAAGAGGTTCACAGGTAACATTGTCAAGATCTGGAATAGGTCTAATCAAGCGAAAGGGACCTAATCTAAGAGGACCTATCGGCCCGCACTCGTTTTAATCCACACAGTTCTGGAACATTTTCACTTAGGAAAATGTCTGCCAATGCATTCAGTCTCATGATGTTCAACGTGCCCCAAACCTCTTCTATTGGCCTTGGCAGATGATCCAGAAGATGACCATTCCTCTGGGAATCTGGCATTTGGTCACAATCATACTGGAATACGAGCTCACATGTGCCCTCCTGTTTCCCAGGGGGTCTCTTTAAATTCATGCAGGGCCCTTCTTGGGTTGGAATCCAACACCCCAACCACCACCAAGTAGGTCCTTTTTTTTAGGGTGCAGTAATTTTAACGACCCAGCCAGGTGTCTCCCTCCTGCGCCAATGTCTCCTCTCAGGTTCCTCTCAGGTTCCTCTCAGGTTCCTATGGTCGCACAACTTCCTTACAGCTCAGGGTCTGGATAGAGCGTGCAACATGCCACTTTCTTTCTCTTTCTCCTTCACTACAGCTTCCTCTGGCTCTCACAAGCCTCTGGGTGAAAGCCCCCAGTAGGCCTTTTGCTCTGGCTTCTCGTACAAGCCTTAACTGCCTCACATGATGCATTTTTCTGCTCAGCCAGACTCAGTTTATTAACTCTCATATAATGTACTTAAATGGCATGGCATCCTTCTGCTCTCTACCTATGCCTATTTTTTAATGTACACTTTTTTTAGAGCGCTGGCCATACGCAGAGGATCTCAGGGGGCTTTACAAAGCTCAA
The DNA here is from genome assembly GCF_040938575.1 of Ambystoma mexicanum. Taxonomy (NCBI): domain Eukaryota; kingdom Metazoa; phylum Chordata; class Amphibia; order Caudata; family Ambystomatidae; genus Ambystoma; species Ambystoma mexicanum. Next base: position 1,202,289,702 of record NC_090934.1, on the reverse strand, counting down.
AGGGAGGGGGTGAACATGAAGTTGCAATTTTTCAGGAGGAGAGGCTAGGAAGATCAAGATAGATAATGGATATTGTTCTGTATGGAGGCAAGCACATGCAGCACATGTTTTGTTTCTTTCCCGATTCATGTTTTAGTTGTACTGGGAATGTAAATAGTTCTGCTCTGTAAATAGTTCTGCTGGGTTGGGCATTAGCTGATCTTGCAAAGCATAAAGATGTAAAGACGTTCTAATATGGAACTAGATATAATATGATATGATAGGTTATTTATAACACGCTTAATACCCAGAGATCTCTAAGCGCGGACCTGGGGATAGAACTTGTGTTGCTCTGTGTCATCTTGCTTCCAAAGCGAGCATGTTGCCCCTGTGCCATCCTCCCGAGAACCTTGCAGGATCAGGAGGAATGTTGGGCTTTGAATTAGATAACTGTTTGCCCTGCTGAAGAGGTTGAGGCTGCTGTAAGGATCCTGATTAAATGAAGACATAATTGAAACCTGCCGGCTCCTGCGTGGTTTATGCAGCATAATACTGGCGTCGAGGATGGGAGGGATCCACTAACTGACAGCAACCCCAGCTTAGCAGTGACACACTGGTTCAGATGATTTTGTTTGTTTAAATTTAGCCTGACGAAGTCCCCGGGTTGGGACGGAACGCGTGGCGCTAACACTATGGCTATGGAGCCAAGCAAAAATTTGTTGTACGACACTTTGCTTAGTAAAGAACAGCCTTTGCAGGAAGATTGAAGTCTTTTGATTCCTGCATTAAGCACCAGTATATATATGAGTGGGGAACACTGACTATGAGGTGGGTCCTCCTAGCAACAGCCATATTATGCTGTATTACAATTCACGAAGCCAGCAGATGACTTAATGCTGACTTTACCAGCCCTGATGAAAGTGGTGTAATTATCCAATACCACTGAAACCGGTGAGCTTACCATTGGGCTGCAACTTGGCGTAAGAAGGACTGAGGGATTCGTAAAAAAATTCCCCGCCAGCATACAGCTCTATCCTCTTAAGAAATTTGAAAAAAGAAGAGGCATTTGGGATACTTACGATTGTACGTTGTAGAGCTGAGAATGATGAGAATCACTCTACGTACCTAGTATTTAGGAGAATTGTTTGAAATATTTGGTCCATTCATCTCTCTGATACATTTTTAACTTTGCTAACCTACAGATACAATTGGTTGATGGTAAGAACAAAAAGACAACTGCCAAGAACCTGTGGTTTTTTAAAATAATGTTCTGCTTTCCATGAGAACGGATTAAAGACTAAAAGAATGTTCCACTTGGAAAGTAGTATTGATATGGCAAAAAGGCAATAGAAAATGAAAATCAAATATCGAGTCCCCCAAAATTATTAAACAAACAAAATCATCCGAACCAGAATGTGTGACTATCATGAATGAGGGAAGATTTGGGTGTTAGACTACCCTTCAGGTCCAACACGCTGTCTGTGTGAGTGCCCGTCCAAGATGAAAGGGTGAGAGAGGGCCTGACTCCTGCGACGCCATCCAGGTTGGTGCATTTGTTATTTCTTGTCTGGCGTGCACTCACGGCAGGCGCATCCTCTCCCCAGCATGATATCGCCATCGCATCTGGTGGAGATTGGGAACGTGCAGTGATGGAGCGTGTAGTGCAATATAGGATTGCATCACACCAGGTCACTGGAGTTTCCCCGTTTGAAGCCTTAAGAAAAAGGGTACCGAATTCCCGGTTGCATCCGGGTGGGATGAAAAAGTTTTCAGGTGTTTGGGATGAAGTGCAAGTGGGGGCACTGCAACACAGGATTTTGGATGCTCACGGAGGGCAAAAGAGATATGATGAAACAAATTGTGTGGAATGTGTCTTGAAGGAGGGTGTGGAAGTTGAGATAAAAAAAGGTAGGAGGGTAGAGGAAGGACTTTCTAAATATTCTACTCCTTTAAAGGTAGTGAAGGATTTAGGGAATACTGTGCTAGTGGGCAATGTAGAAAGATTGAGTAAAGAGAGAGCGGTGATTGCTAGACGTAGTGAAGATAGTGCTTAGTACATAACACGCCTCCTTCCACTGAAAGGGAAGGAGGCGTGTTATGTATGCAGGCAAGCACATGTAGAACATATTTTGTTTCTTTATTGTCAAAGAGAATAGCTATCAGGGGATGATGTGTGGCTGGATTAGGTGGGGGAAGAGGTATGTTTTGAGGATTTTGACACAGAGTCCTTTGAAAGAGGTTCTCTAGGGTATGGGGAGTCTGTGGAGCTTGGAGAGAGCTGGGGGGTATTTGAGTATTCGTGTAAGTGTAGAATGAGGCTTGTTGCTGTGTTCTGTTGGTGCTGTGTGCATGCGTCAAAGGATGGTGTGCTGTGCACTGCAAATGCTGTGCTCAGTCACTAAGGTGCACCGAACTGTGTAAGTGTGGTGGGGACAAAGAGCGATGTTATAACAGCGATTTTGTAGATGAAGAAAATCAACTCTGGGACTCAGGAGATGACCTGTAAAACTTTCATTTCCTTCTTTAAATGCAAATAGTTATTGTAGTTTTATTAAATAGTATATTTAAATAGAAAGTAGCTAATTATTTCAAACTTTCTGATTTAGTGAGCATACAATTGAAGGTTTGCGATGAAGGAGCAAAAATTTGCCAGACTATGGGGGTCATTCCGAGGTTGGAGGTAAGGGAAAAATGATGCCAGTAAAGAATTACCGGCATCGCTTACCGCTAAGGGCTATTCCGACCAACCAGACCGCTATTTACGGTATCGTAAAGTACGATGCAGTAAATAGCGGCCTTGGGTCGCGTGCGCGACACACCATGCCGATATTAGCGGCATGGCGTAAACCGGAGTTAATCACAAGTAACGCGCACACGTAAATAACGGCCTCCTTAAGGCCGTAAAGTACCTTACCAGCATGGAGTACATACAGGCATCTCAGAGAAGGTGTAAAGAACCCTGAGCAGTGGTTCCCAGAGCCACAGGTCCACACAATCAGCACAGGTGTAGGCAATGGAGTCTGCCACAGCAGAAAAGGATCACACCCACACACCACACCACCTCCCACACCAAGATGATACCAATAGTGGTAGCAGTACATGTAGCAGGAGGCCCTGCTTGCAAGGCCACAACTACAATAACAACACCAACAACACCAGGCCCACCACAGAGGAGACACAGGAGGAGAAGGAGGGTGAGACAGGCCCAGCATGCAGCACCAGTGCAGCCACCGTCTCCACCCCAGCAGCCCCCACTCCCATGCATCAGGTCCGGTCCCTCAAGCAAACCCCTGAGCAGATACTCACCCTCTACCAGCTTGACTGTGCCACCATCACCACCATAGTTGACCTGATTAATTACGAGAGATAAGTGAGCATCATACAAATACACACCGCTATCCCTGCTCAACTGAAGGTGGTGCCTGTGCCCCACATCCATGCCGCAGGCACCTACCAGCACACAGTGGGGCCCATGCATGGCATATCACAACCGACCATTTCATGGACGCAGAACCAAGTGCTGGATCACCTCCACAAGCGCACAAGGGACTACAAATCCCTACCATGGACTACCCAGGAGATATACGACACAAAAGATTCACCCCATGCATTGGCAGGCATGCCAAATTGCATGGGTGCCCCTGACTGCACCCATGTGGATTTGCCAGACCCGCATGGCATGCAGGTGGCGTATCGCAACTGCAAGCAATACCACTCCACCAACGTGCAGACGGAATGCAACGTAAGCAACACCATCACACATGGTTGGGCCCGACATCCAGGACCAACTCATGACTCAATGGGCCAGATGAACCCCATGCTACCCTGCCGCATGGGACGACATGCAGGATGACGTGCCTGTCTGCTTGTTGAGTCGTCTGACTGTGTCACCATAGTACGGATAAGAGCAGTATGATGGATATGCCACTGACTGCAGCCAACACACCCAACTACGGAATCACACAGTACACTGCAATTCATGGATCTAACTTCAAGACTGCTGCATGCATTAATGAAGCACGTACCACGAGATGTGCGGGCCACTGTTAATAGACCATCTCGAAGACGCTCCCCCCTACAGCATCCCATTGCACGGGAAACTTATTGGGGCCATGAATGGGGTAAATGCATCCATGGACATGTGCTTATGGGCATCAATGACCTGCTACCATGTAAGACAAGTTCAGTACTCCACCATGACAGTCAAGACACTTACCTTCATTGGCTAGACATGCAGGTGTTGGTGGATGTCCCTTGACACCATGGTACAGGACCCCTGTCACAAACCCACAGAACAGGCCCAAGGAGGCCTACAATACTGCCCATACCCGTGCATGCGTGAAGATGAAGAAGCCACTTGGCTTGTACAGTGCACATATGAGTTGCCTAAGCTGGTCCTGTGGGGGACCCAGCTACTGCAATGAGTAGGTGTCCAAGAGCCCCATGTCATGTGTGATGCTGTACGAAATTGTGCATCCCTTGGGACGTGGCCCTGTCCCCTGACATGGGACTGCCAACACCAGATGAAGTTCGAGTGAAGGAGGAGGAGGAAGGGGCAAGACAGCATCATTGAGCTGTTGCACAGGAGGGACATGTCGTGTGGCAAACATTGATTGGACAACAAAACCGAAACACAAGTCAGCAGAGGGTGCCATGACATGGGCACACAGGGCACTGGGTGTGTGGATACTTGTACACCATGCACTGTCATACATCATAATACGCATGCACAATGATGAATGTCCACACCTGTTTAACTTTGCAACTCCAACGGTGTATTGTCAATTCAAAAGCATAAGTGTGAACATTCCCTCCACCTCCCCACCCCCCTCACCCCTCCCCCCCAACTCCACAACAAACCCTCACCCCCCGCACGCTCCCCCCAACTCCACAACAAACCCTCCCCCCCCCAACTCCACAACAGTAGTCCCATGTTGTCCATCAAGGCCACATGTGGCAGCAATGCTGACTACTCCATGCTCCCGGGGCCTGGTAGAGGCATGTCCCGGCGCCGCTGAGAACACAGGGTGCGTCGCGGTGGGCTTACCGGGGTGGAGCGACTGGATGAGGGGGTGTCCTCCTGCTGAGGTGGCTGATTGGGATGCCCAGCCTCAAGGGCATCTGCAATGCGTCCAAGGACGTCGCATAACTGGTTCGTGCTCTCTGTGACCACCTGACGCGTTGCCCTGAGTTCGTCTAGCCACTCCACCCTGCCCTGGCGGTTGTCTTCCATCACCTCAGTGATGAGGGCAGTGAGGTGTGCCACACGAAGTGCATCCAGTGGTGGTGTTTCATCCCTGCAGGGGATTGGGCCTACATGCCCTGACAGGGCCTCGACTGGGGAACTGGGCCCGGGATCGGCATCTCCCTGTGAATCGCCACATGCACTTCAGCCAGGTGTGTCAGGCTCCCCTGAGTCACTGCACGACACCCAGGGGACATTGCTGGGCTCTGGGGTGTGGACGGTAGGGTAGAAGTCCTCCTCTGACGCCCCACAGATGGACAAGGGGCTGTCCACATTTTCCAGGGGGGTCGTGGCTGCCACTTCCCCAGTAATGCTCGACTCCTCTGACCTTGGGGTGGGCATTGTGGCAGGCGCAGATGCAGGGAGGGATGGGGGTGGTGCATCCTCAATGGACTTTTGGGTAGCCGGGGTGGGTGTTTTTGTCCGGGCTGGTATGCGGCGGACCCTGCCTTCGCCCGTGGAGGTGGTGGGACGGCTCGTCTCGGCCTCCTCACTCTCATGCTCAGTGCCTGTGAGAGTAGAAGAGAAGGACGGCATGAGTGATTGTTTGAGACGCTAATTACATTAATGGCTGCATTCACATTTCAGTCATTTGGGGTTTGTGGCCTTTTGGGCGTTGCAACTTGTGTCTGATATGTACACAGGTGTCGGAGTCACTCATCCTGGCCTGGTACTGTGCAGTCTGACTCGCACACTGCCAACCCATCTGCACGGTGTGCATCATGTGATGTGCAGTTTGTACACTATGTGTGATGTGCGTTATGTACTTGCACTTGCCACTTGCTTGAGTGGCAGTTGGCTCAGCATGATTTGGATGGAGGAGTGCACCATGACAAGGTGCTTTGGACGGCCCTTGGGTGTGTATTTATCATGTAATTGCCATTGGCGGTGTTGACTTTGGACACTCATCTCCATCAGCAGATGACGGTGCCCCACACTCCATTTCGCCGACGCCCTCTATGGATGCGGTCCCAATCAGTGCAGCGCATGTCTCCTCCCATGGCTCCAGTCTCATTGAGGAACTTGGGCCCCCTCCGGTCTGCTGTGCCTGACTCTGGTTGGCGGAGAGGAGGCTCTGCACCCTCATCCGCAAGTCATCCCACCACTTGCGGCAGTCACGGTGGGTGTGGGGGTGGTGCCTACTGCGCTCACCCTTTGGCCGAGTTGTGCCCAGATGTTTTTTTTGCAGAGCACCGCCTCCCAGTGCATGTTCCCACTGAACACGTCAGCGTGCTCCACCAGGGTGTCGACCATGGCCTGCAGCTCTTCCGGGCTAAATCGCTGCTTGCGGAGCCGGTCTGCGGACTTCTTCGGGGCTTTTGGCATTGCTACCGGGTGTGTAGGCCTTTTCCAAACTTCAGATTGCTCCTAAGGGTGCTGCCTGATGAGGATGGAAATGGATTGTGTTTTGAAAGATGGCCGCCGCGCTCCTTGCCGTTCCTGTGCGATGACGATATTTCCGGTTCCGTTATTTTGCGGTGACCGTAATTTACAGCATCTGTAAATTACGGTCAGCGTTATTTACAGACGTCGCTGCTTCCGTGGCATTGTTGTTAAGTACGTCTCCCAGCATGCCGGTAGGCGGTTTTACGGGCCATTTAGCGGCATGGTGCTAGGTGCTTTACCAGCATGGCGGAAAGCTCGTGCCTGCGAGGTCGTAGTGGGCCGCAATTAGCGGTCTGTCACCAGATCGGTCTCGTTCTTTCCGCCATGCCGGTAAGTACCGGAACTTACCTCCAAACTCGGAATGAGGCCCTATATCTTGGAAACGGCTAAAGATATCAAAACATTCCTTATATTAACTTTTCTACTACTTTGATCATGTTTAACAAAAACCTACTCAGACAATTTTTCATAGAACCAGTGAAAAGCAATTACAGCTCAGATACAAAATGAATATCCGTAACGGTGGCCATCTTGGATTAATGGTGTCATAAGGGCCCTCTGACACAAATTCAGACAAAACGCCTGGTAGAGCATGATTGTATGCTTCATTATCATTGCATCTCCAGTTGGCATATCTTCCCTTCATTCAAAATCCAACGGACTAGGTTATTGTATGCCCTGTAAATATTGTGTCTTTTCAATATTCTCGTCCTCCTCAGTTCTGATGAATGGATAAGGAATTCACAAAAAGGAGCCCAAACGTCTTATTTTTTTGTCAGCCTTGTATTGTCCTTCCCACTTCCACAGATTTCTTCTATCTGTGCTACGGCCAGTACTTGCCATGGAACCTCAGCTAGCCTCCGCTCTGAGTCTTCGCGTTGTTGGTCCAGCTCTCGCTGTTGAAGCCATTAAGCTCAAAGTCTAGGGAGCCGAGTTTGTTGCGCTCTGTCCCTCTTAAAGCCTGGCTTAGACTGCTACCATAAAGTGTGTCCAGTGGAAACCTGCCCTCCATGGACACACCCATCCTCCCCTTCCAAGCCCCATCCTGAGCTACAGTCTCCTCCATCTCCAAGACTCACTGAAATGTGGCTATTAAACAACTCCTTTACAGAAATTGAGTTCATTTTTCAACCCCTTGCAATATGCCGCTTTCTCAGCACAGAAACTAGAGCTACAAAACCTGAAACATTCATGGGTTCACGTTTATAAACTCTAAATATGCATTCATCTATGGAGTATTATTTTTCTGATTATCAATGCTATAAAAAGACATAATTACAAAATCGTATTAATCCCTTGCGCCTCTGGATTACGTGGCCAAAAATGCCATCCAATAAGTTGCAGGGTGGAAACTGGACCTGATGTTGAGTAAGGGATGTTGCAGTAAGGAAAACACCAGGTGGCTATCCAAAATCTTAACCCCTTAACAGCCAGGCTATTATGCAATTCTATGCAAAAAGGACGGGCATGTTCGTCCTTGGCACTTTAAAGGAAGGATCCACCTTCCACTGAGGGATATAAAGAACTTTCTGAAAATTAAACCAAGCATTTTGAAAGTCCTACCACAGGGGAAGCCCTGCAATGTTCATCATCATCAAAGTTTATTCAGATAAATAAAATCCATAAACCGACATACAAAACAGCATTACAACAGTACATCAATGATAATCAACAGATGAGTTGGAAGTCCTGCAATGTTGCAACTAAAGGGAACTTCAAAGAGGGGTCCCGGACACAATCCAGGGTGGCACCACGGGATGCAAACCTACAATGTCAGGCAAGCACTAAACAGGAAGTGGGGCTACTAAACAGGAAGTGTGGGAGCCAGGTTACATTGAGTCAACCGCATAGAAGGACACAATCTTTGTGCGCTGGCAGCAGGAACTTGCTGGATGTGTAGCTTTGGTGTGGTGAAACACCATAGCATCCATGTGTTCTGTTGCCGCCATGTGCATTAGGGTGCCGGTGTCCACACACAGATGGCAAGTTTGGAGGGTCCATTGCCATGATGCCTCCCCCGCAAGGCACTGGTTATTCCTCAGGATCTCTAGAAACCACATAAGGGGCAGCCACAAATGCAGGCAATGGAGCCGGCGCAGGGCTCAAGTCGAGGGTACACTCGGGTGGACGGAGTCCCCCCATTTTTTTCAGGAGTCCCCACACTTTTGTGATAGAGGGCACCTTGATATGCTAATTTCCGGTGAGGCCACATTCAATTGTTATGTTAATGGGGATTCATGAAATAATCCATTGCTTTTACATTCGCTGCCATCCCTGGAGCATTGTTAATCCTTTATTACACAGACACCTCCCCCGCCACCCCGTTGGACAATACACTGGATCAGGGGTGCCCGATATGACACAGTGCTGCCAAATATGACATTGTGGTGATCAGCATTACAGAGAGATCGCAATCCACACTGCTGTGCAATAGGAGACTGTACAGTAGGGTAAAAAAAACAAAAAAGTCCTGCTATGAAGGCACTCTAGCACACAGTTTGCCAGTGGGCTTCAAGTATTATAAGGGAGCTGACCTAATATGCCATGGTGCTGCAAGCAATATTAGACTGATGTTCAAATATTCTAGGGTGCTGCAATTATGTTTGCATTGCTGCTCTATAGCTCAGGGGGATAGTGAATATGCCAGTGTGCTCCCAATATATTTAGGGTGCTGCTCAAATATCAGGCTATTCGGAAGCGTGATGGGGCTGCCAATAACATAATGGTCTTTCTCAAATATTCCCTAATGTTTTCTTTGGAATGTCCCACATTATTGCGGGAACCAGGGATGGCATCATTCATTTCCAACCTTTCCAAATGAAAGGGACCTCGAGCCCTGGGGGAGCGGGGTGGCAGCAACTTCCTTCATGTTGCCAGTCAGCAGTCTTGTAACTCAACAAAATATTAAATGCTGTAGTTTCATTCTGGGGCTTAAAATGTGCATTTGCAGCACTTGCATTTCAAGCATCGTTTTTCTCTTCCTCTGGGATATACAGAAGTGTTATCACCTCACTGCCTTCTAACACTAGTTCCTCCACATCACCCCCTTGCTGTCAAAGAAGGGTGTATTGCTATTCAGCTGGCATTTAGTGTTTAAGAGCCCTGCTTGCTGGCCGTCTCCTGATAACCAGTGGCTATTAACCTTATCTTTGTCGCCATTTTAATCTAGGGAGTGCCTCAGACTGTTTTTGCACTTAGCTGGGGGGCCCCCAAACATCAAGCTGAAATGAGCCCCCACACATCTTCAGCCGGGCCTGGCCGGCGCATAATGGTGTTGGCCACACCCTCGTGGTATTGACGGGTAAACCATCAGGGTGATGCCAGAACCATTAAGATGTTGCCATCAACCTGAGTGCTGCGAACAACAATGGGAGAATCCTTGTCAGTGCTCTTCAGCCTGTGTGCCTGATGTGTGTTTGTATGGAAAACTTAAACAGGGACTCCTGTGCACCTCAAAAACTGAGCAAAAATATGTATTGTTAAGAGTGACCTACACTAGGTAAAATATGTGCATCGCCGAAAGATTGTAAACAATGGTAAGGCATGTTTACTGGGGCACTGCAGAAATTGCTAATGCATGCTCATGGACATGTGCAGGCTGGGGAGTAATTATCAAGCAAGGCATATCATATTGTTGGCATTGTGATTAGTGTGTCCTGTCATTTTTGCTTGGTGGCCCTGTTAGATGGGCCAACCGCAAAGGGTAGAGTGACCAGATGTCGAAAATAAAAAAAAAAACGGACCGGCCACTGACATAGAAGAAGCACTACAGCTTCTGCAGGGAAACTGTAGTCCTACTTCTATGTGTGTGGCCTGTCCCGTGTCATGTTGCAGCACCCGGGGTCCCGAGACTATTTTAAGTTTAAAAATCCCATCTGAGATTTGGGGATCGTGTGGATACCATTCTGGTTTTTGGCAAAAATCATGATATCCGACCAAAAACCGGGATGGTATCCACCTGATCCCCAAATCCCAGGACAGGGTTTTTAATCCTAAAAAACTCTCGGGACCCCGGACTGGAGGTGTAAATACCCGACAGTCCTGGCAAAACCAGGACGTCTGGTCACCCTAGCAAAGGGTAAACATTGTGGTGGCATTTTGATCCCATTCAGTTGTGTCAACACTACTGCCCCAGTGTCCTTCAAAATGCCCCATGTGTCCCAATCGTTCTAAAAGTTCTAAGCGGAAGAACATTGGGCCTCATTACGAGTTTGCTGGTCCGGATACAACGGTACCGGTAAGCTTGCCGGTACCGCTGTATCCGGACTGGCAAACTCCGAGTTGTGCTCGCCGGTGCCTTTCATTCTGCCTAGTCTGACCTGGCGGAATGAAAGGCACCCGCGAGCACAGCAAACCTGTACCACCAGCATGGTAATGAACCGTCCCGGTGCTACAGGCATCCCCATTCCCATTGAGCCCTGTTGGTTCCGGCACCCGCGAAAAGGGCAATTACCAGGTCCGGCGGCGCCAGAATACCCCGGTAATTGCCCATTCGCAGGTGCCAGATATTTTTGTAAGTTTGGGGCTACTGCAAACTCATAATGAGGCCCACTGTCTTTAATGTGTGGTGCACTGTAGCTCAGCAGGATATTGATCCAGTGATTTACCCCAGGCACTACTTAAACTGTCTCGCTATAATGTGGATTTGGAAATTCATGAGCCACTTTTGTTTGTGTGCTATGTCTAAATCAGTCGATTTCCACTTCAGGTATCTGCAACCTGATGCTCTCCAGATGCTTGCACTTTGCCGTCCAAGAACTCCTGACCATTGGTTATGCTGGATAGGGCTCTTAGCGATGCGGTTTGGACAGTAGTCCTTCTTCAAGCTGGCTGTAGACTGCCATCCTGTTGTCATCAACCACGGGGCAAAACAAGTAAACCCAGATTAGGATTCCAGGATATTTAATCGCGGATAAAGGTAATTGACTGCATCTCCTTGGGAGGCTGTTCCACTCAATGCGCCTAAAACAAAGTGTTACCGGAAGTAAATGCTTCTCCTTCTATAAACCTCAAAGCCGGGAATGCTGGCGAAAGGAGATGTGGTGAACTTCCTTCATCCTCAAAGAAATATCACAGAATTCCAATCTGGGCTTACTTCTTTTGACCCGTGACTGATGACAACAGGAAGGCAGTCTACAGCCAGCTTGAAGAAGGACTACCGTCCGAAGCGCGTCGCTAATAGATGGTGGACAATCCTATGGATTTAGGTACATTCATCCCCATGGTAACAGTTGTCTAGACGAAGGGGCCGATTCATGGAATTTGTGCGCCAAAAAACAGGGATTTGTGCGCCATTCTGCCTGCAAATCCCTGTTTAACAAATGGGGATTTGCAGGCAGAATGGCGCACAAATCGCCATTTTTCGGCGCACACATTCCATGAATTAGCCCCGAAATCTTCATGAAGAATTTTTGAAGAGAGATTGATCAAGTTGGATTTACAGGTTTTCACAAATGAGAAATGCACTTAAGGTTAATTATATGATTAAAAGATACCCTGTTTGGAATATATTCATTGATTGCATCTTTAAGTGTTGCATGTCTTTTGACAAGTAATTGTACAAGGTCATTTATAACGCACTTGTGATATCCAGAGGTTTCTAAGCACAGAACCGGGGATGAAGCCTGTGTTGCACCATGTCATTTGGGTTCCAAAGCGAGCGCGTTGACGGCCGTATAAGTGGGCCAGGGTTTCTCTACAGTTTTCGTAGAGCTTTATTTGCACATCCCAGCCCAGGATTAGCCTTGTGCACCCAGAGCTTTATTTAAAATATTGAGAACACATTTAATGTACTTACACTATGGTAAATAGCGGTGCATCCCTCCTGTTCAAATGTTTTTCTGTTCAATTCTTGGTCAGGGCACACGTGAATGAATGCCATCTTCCCACTTTTTCATGAGGTGGATTTCAAACCCAATATGGGCTGTTACCTTGCTCCCTTTGAGTGGAAGGTTCCATCGGAGTGTTTCTTTGATCTGGCAAGTAAATAGCTCAACAGTGAGGAAAAGAGAAGTGCCCAGGGCCAAACCTGAAATCAGAACGCGGGCCTTGACGACCCCTCCCCTGTAGCTCCTCCGCTAGATTATGTCACAGTGGGGCCAGAGCAGCGAATTTGAAATGTCTAATAGTTGGAGTTTAGAATCACAAAACAGACAATGGCAATTTGAGTGATACAAATACCCATCCGAAAATTCAGAAACATGTTCCAATTTCTATGAATACAAAAACACTCTGTTAAACTCTATACAACAAGCTTTCTAAAATGTATTTGAACTTTTCTGAACGTTTGGGCTATTTTATACAAAGAAAGAAATCGGAATTCTTATTTGGTAAATAGTGGTCCATTATTTTTCCAGGTACTTAAAGGCGTCTTTTTCTATATTTACAAGCTCCGTTATAAAATACCTCATTTTCAAAAATTCTCATTTGCCCATTGAGTTTCTTTGATTAGAAAAGGCAATTTTAAGAATCTTTCCACATATCGCTTTTAAGATTCTTTCAATGACTGTGACGTCACTTCCCATTGCCTGCTCGAACTTTCTTTGAGGGAGGGCCTCGTGACTTGTACTCTTGGCAATGCTGTTTCTCGTCCACTCTTTTTCTTATTTTCCTGTCGTCTTCCTTTTTTGCTTTTTGTTTTCCGTTTTCAGAAACTGATAGGCTGTTACAAATCATTGCGTAACTGTTCGTCGTTTTAAAAATGAATAAATACTATAAATATGTTAAAAAAATGAATTTCGCTCGTCGGCGATTGGCCTTACAAGCCTAAAACTGATTCCTGGCAGTGCGGTCGTTGAAGAACGGCGCATGCTCAGCCATGTCATGACGACCCATGTCCAGCACCCCAAACGTTTCCTCCCACGATCTCATCGCGGTCAGACGAGGACAACGAATCTACCCTTTTGCACTGCTCCCTCTCTCTCCAGGGTTTATTTTCCGATTCTAACGTGTCTTCACAATGTCCACTAGATGGCAGCGTTGTCATATGTATTGACTAACTAAGGCCCATGGCTCGGAGATCGTTGACTTCTAAGCTTTTCCCAGAGCAACGTTTGTTACTAGAATGGGTTCACTTTAGGATTAGCAAATGACGAGATGTTAGAAATATTTTTTTTTCAATGTTGCAACTAAAGATGAAGGAACTGGTGTTTTCTAAAGTTTACTGGAAGATTATCCCCAATGCTTCCTGAAATGTAGAGTTTAGTTCTTGAATGACGACAATAATGTGGGGATTTTATATGCCGTCATGCCGGATTCTTGTGTAATAAAATAGACTTGTACGCCCTTCCATTTTGGGGGCTAAGGTGAAGCTGAGGGCCATAAGTTGGGGAAGGGTCATTGTGCCAAGTGATAGATAGTTGCTGGGCTTAAGGAAACAAATTAGTCGAATAGCTAACTAGGTAAATATACAAAACGTGTTACTGAATAAAATGTAGTTTTATTTTGTAAGTGCTTTTGTTGTAAACTTGGTTGAACTTGAGTAGTTTTGGAAATCAGCATCCACTGTGTGGAATAGCTCAGTGAAGGGAGTCAGCACAGGACACCCCCGATTCAGCTTTCACTTTGGGGGGGTACATTGGGTGAAGGTGCAGGCTATAAATGATTCTCCCAAGACGATTATCCCTTGTTTTGGAGGCAGGAGAATGGAAGAGTATTGTCCATCTGTTTCTGAAGTCAGGCTGCTCACACAGCAGTCAGTGGGCCCTATTACGGGTCTGGCAGTAACCGTGCCAGTACTACTGGCGGATTGCCGCCGGACCCGTAAATATTTACCAGCGCCTGATTTGCCGGTAACACAGGGGATTACAGCCCCAGCAGTCCGGAAAGTCAGACGCCAGTAAATTGTAATTCCCCATTCCCATAGAGTCCAGTAGGACTCTATGGGAATGGCGAACACTGAAGCACCAGCAACGTTGTTAACAGTGCCGGAGCTTCTGTGCCAGTCTGCATGACGTTGCTGCTGTGCCTGGCAGGGTCCGACCTGTCGGGCACAGCGGCTCCGGCATGGAGACCTGTAATATGCCGGTCTGGAAACAATGGTGCCGGTAAGCTTACTTACTTAATGAGCCTCAATAACAACGTCCTGGCTGAACCCGATTCCCTAAGGAGAGACATATTTACAACACGGCCTACTAAGCCCAGTCCTAGGGCAGCAGGTTGCCAGACGAGCAGCATGTTATTACAGTTTATTTTTAATTTACTGTTTGTCATTTAAAAAAAAATATAAAGCCCATTCTGTTTCTCCTAGTCTGATCCAAAATATTATTAGTAATGAATTATAAGCTGTTAGCAGTCATTCCACTAATGTTTTTGAAGGCCAAGATTGTATATATGCTTGATATTTACAAAAGCTTTATTGTTAGGGTGACTTTTGTTTTAAAAATAAATAAGAAAGGAAACACGTACCAAACCCAGCGTGCTTTAGTTAGTTAGTGATTCAGTCATACAACTCTCATAGACGTCTATAACAGATAAAAAGCTATTTGGTCATTCTCATCTTCCCAAAATGCTCTTTAATATGCAAAACAGCCAAATCCTCATTGTTTTTATTGGTGCCACTTCACATTATTTTAGGAGTTATTTCTAATCAATACACACATACACTGTGTTAAGCCATCACTTTTATATTCAAATACACAGCATGCCTTTTTAAACCATTGCAAAAATGAGGGGTTTCCCTTCAGAAAAGTAAAGGTTAAAAACGAGGCATCATTTTACAATATTAAACTCATGCCTATGCTTAAGCCAAGCACCAAGTTCGCACAGGCGGCACCAAAATGAGGTTCAGAAGCAAGCACTTATTTCCCTCCCGACCACACATTTCAGAGGACTGTGGCCGCCAAAGGGTGTAAGCGTGAAATAGATCATAGAGAAGTTAAAACAGTGAAGAGTAAATGTGAATGCACAAGTGGATCAAGAAACCTGCAAAAGGATACCCAAAGCCATAGAAAGGTGAGAAAAAAAACTGTGTGCCAAAGGTACACACTGTTTCACAGCTGTAAAGGTGTCTCGGAAAGATGTCCATGCAGCCATCTTTACAGACGCTGCTCAGTGATAAGCAGACAAATGGCATTGGTACTGTGTTTATCATGTGTCTTTGATGACATTCTGCTGCATGCTCAGAACTACCAGGAGAACCAACTGCAAGACATGTCACACAATGCATAACTGTGATGCCTATAAGTAATCTTTACATTAATTATATTTTAAACACAAGGTAGGACTTTTACTATGAACGAGTATCTCAAACGACTGCTAGAAAAGGTGCCTGCATTGTGCAGCTACGAGGAATGCTGTTGCTTCCCACACATGAATGTTCAGGGTGGCCCTTATCCATTACTCCACCATGAGAAAGCACAGCCAAAGATTCCAATGACCTTCTCCAACTGTCTTTACTCTGCTGAGGCGTTTATGCCCAGGCAGAGTTTACCAACTTCACTGGTGATTTGCTATTTGTTAATGACGTTCCAGCCCAATTGATTGGCGGTACATCGGCTGCAGCAGGTAACTTGCCTTATTTCCACTTTGCCCCCTGCTAACACCAGAGCTGTAACCATGAGAAGGGAATTGAGTTCTTTTTATTGAACATGTGTATAAGATGTGCCTGTACCACTTGCATATATTCCATAAGTACACCTTATCCAGTCTAGGTGTTTCTCATCGAGTGACAGGAGGATTGAAAGATGCAAACGGAGTGCTCCAACAGACACTACAGGGCATCAATGATACCTTCAAATCATTTTACACTCAACTACACTCGCACGACAAGCCAGTCCCCCATGACAAAATCCAAAACACACTCGAGGAAATTGGGCTCCCAAAACTTACCCCCATACAAAGAGAAAGCCTGGACGCTGAAATTACCACTGATGATATCACAGAGGCAATAAAATCATTGGCCACCGGCAAAACCCCAGGTAGAGACAGGCTGCCCCCAGAGTTTTATAAAACGCATGAACCAACTCTCACGCCACTGCTACACATAGTATATCAGGAGGCATGCGACCTGGGGATGCTCACAGAAAGCATTATGGAGACACTAGTGATCCCGATGCTCAATTCCAGGAAAACAGCAGAGGAGTGTGACTCCTATTGCCCGCTTGCCATGCTTGATTATGATATTAAGATACTGGCCACAATTTTAGCCAAACGGCTCGCTAGACAAATAGGAACGCTTGTGCACGCGGATCAGAACGGTTTTGTTCCGGGACGTAACACAACAGCCAATCTCCGCTGACTTTAACATGTCATTGCCCAAACGAACCAGGAGAAGGGCTCCTATGTATTATTATCATTGGATGCAATAAAGGCATTCGATTCCATATATTGGGAGTGGCTTGGGGCAACCCTAAGGGAATTTGGATTTGGAGAGGGATTCATCAAGTGGGTAAAGATCCTATACACCAAACCCAGAGTGAAATCGGGAAGGCTCGTATCCCAAGCGTCGGATATATGCTGAGGCACTAGGCAGGGCTGCCCGCTTTCCCCCATGCTTTATATATTGGGCCTGGAGCCAATAGCCATATTCTTCAGGAAGCAATTCTTTGATACTGGAATATGGGTGGGCGGAAAGTACCATATAATTTCACTGTACGCTGACAATGTCCTGTTGTATGTCAGAGATCCACATCTAAACGTGCCCAACATGCTAAACGTTCTAGACAATTACACTAAGGTATCAGGCATACAGTTCAGCAGACAAAAGTCCTGCCTGTTCCCTCTTGTGTACTTACGAGGCAGGAGATTGGAGGACCTACCCACAATAGGAATTCAATGGCAACCTGACACATTCAGGTATCTAGGTGTTAACATATTACACACACCAGAGCTCATGCATGAACACAATACCGAAGCTGCAATCAAGATATTACGCAAATCCACTAACTTCTGGTCCAAACTCCCTGTATCCATGATAGGCAGGGCATTGATAGCCAAGATGATAATCCTCCCTAGGTTCCTCTATCACTTTCAAAATGTGCACCACTACATTAAGGCCCCCTTCTTCCGGCTGCTCGAAACACTGATCCGGGGGTTCCTGTGGGGAACAGGCAGACATAAGCTAGCATTATCCACACTGACCCTGCCCCATAAAGAAGGAAGCATCCAACTTCTAGGTATGGAAAAGTATTACTTAGCGGCACAACTCAGCTTTGTGACCCGCTGGCTCTCGGACGAGGCCTCTCCAGAAACTACACTGCTCCGACACCTAGCGGCCCCACTGTACCTGAAAGAACTCATTTGGGCCACCTTGGATTGTCTGACTGACGCCCCCATGTTGGTTACTCTGGGGAGGCAGATATGACACAGAACCAAGACCCTCGTACACCTAGAACATGCATACTCACCCAAGA
This sequence comes from Ambystoma mexicanum, assembly GCF_040938575.1. NCBI lineage: Eukaryota > Metazoa > Chordata > Amphibia > Caudata > Ambystomatidae > Ambystoma > Ambystoma mexicanum. Next base: position 1,202,271,741 of record NC_090934.1, on the reverse strand, counting down.
TCCCATTGCTATCAGAACTATGCAAGACCCCATCTGACCTCCCGAACATCAGACTCTAGGAGAGGAGAGGAACTTACACATGGGGAGACCTATACGAGAGTGGAACCTTCAGGGACTTTGCCTCACTCGACTCAATAGAGGGCATGCCAGCAGGCCAATTCCTGAGGTACCAGCGAATTAGGAGGGCAGCGAGAGCAAAATGGGACCTGTGGCCAGAGGAACCAACAGAAAACCCCCTTATAACATTGCTGTATAACCTAGGTGAAGAATGGAAAACAGTGTCCAGAACATACAGCCAGCTGATAGACAAGCCTAACCCCTGAAGCACCACATTGAAGTCCAAATGGCAAACAGAACTGGGACAAGAAATTACAGACAGGGAATGGGAAAGGGCCCTGGCGTTCCACAAAGAGGTGTCTAGGAACACTAGATTTTGACTGATACAGCTGAACATACTATGTCGTACGTACATGACCCCTAACAAAATGGCCAAGTTCAATAAGCAGGCACACCCCACATGCACATGGTGCAAAGCTGAGAAGGCCGGACTGATACATATGTTCTGGGAATGCCCCAGAGTACGCTTTCTCTGGTCCAAGGTGGACCACACCTGCAAGAGGGCCGGGATAATGCGGTACAAATGGTCCCCTAAGGAATGTTTATTAGGGACCTACCCCAGACTAGCCAAAGTAAAGTATATCATGAAATTCATGGACATGGCATGCATTCTAACCAAAAGGACCATAGCTATGGCGTGGAAAAAGGTTAATGGGCCACAGTGCGGAGTATGGTATGGTGAGCTGGAAAGATTGGCAGAAGCAGAAACCACGGCATGGGAGGCCGAAGTATCCAAATCCACAGACGAAGCAAGTGTATCACTCGATGCATGGAAAGCCCTAACCTGGGCTGCATTCCACCCTTCAGATGATAAGGCTCCCTGAACAGAACACCTCATTGCCACACTGGCACCCAATACCAACAAACCACCTGAGACACAGATCCCCACCGCTCATGGCATATCATCACTCTCTTCCCCCTCTTTCCCCCCGCCCCTTGGACTACCATGCCTGTGCTCCTCCCCGAGCGAGAACTGAAGCTATCCCCCACATACCGAGACAGTTACTGTTCATTTTGTGAACACACCCATTAAGTTTCTGTTTGTTTAGTTTTATACGTCTTAAAACACATGCCGAAGATGATATGCTCTAAATGTGATTAAGAGAAATGCTAACAAAGAAATGTAAAAATTAAATAGAGTGACAGGACGCAATGTGTGAGAGAAACCAGATATTAACATTGAAACCTAAATTCCTCATACCAACCTCATCTCACTCCTGTCCAGTTGGCAGACAGTTTATGTCCTTATCACTTCCTCTAAAAGATTGTTTTCGGGCCCACAATTACCGCTAGTGCACTCAGATGTAGAACACACTGCCATCTCCAAATCTTGGGCAGCAGAGATCTGAAAATACTCTTTCAACGAACATAACATAGATGACAGGCTTGAATGAATAGAGAGGAAGCAATAACTTTCTAATCCCTGCCACCTTAAAAACGTCCCTATAATGTTAGGAGCCAAAATGCGCGACACAAAGGTGATGAAGGGGTGCAGTTTGGAGAATGCGGACAGAGTTTGTTGAAGGGGTGGAATCTGGTGAAGGTACAGAGTCTGGCAGAGGTGGAGTAAAGTTGAGTGGGGGCAGGCCCAGGGCAGCAGAAAGCTTACATATACTCCACTGGGTGCTTGCACCATCACCTGAGCATGCCCACACTTGGGACCCATGCATAGCCAGGCCATGCCGCCCTCTAGCGCACCTGGAGAAGAGCTGAATGGAGCCACATAGTTCATCACAGTGACAGACCCTTAGTTCTGAGACTCCAAGCAGGAGGCGGGAAGGGAGGTGGGACGGGGGGAGCAGCAGATCTCTGACACTCAGCTGGCCAGGAAAGCTTTTATTATTTTGCATCATCCCGCTTCTCATTGGCCTACCTAAAAGGTTCCTATTGTTTTATGCAAAACGTGTGATCTTGAGCATGCCGCCGCGGTGATGGGCTTGCGTGTATAAAGTATGACCCACCCCAGGCACAAAATGCAATTGGGGATCAGGAGATGGTGGAGTGTATCTACATATAATATATGCCTTGTTTGCCCTGTGTGTGGGCATTGGCAGGTTACATGTGTTTCTATTTTATCAACGATGTCATGTGCAGATGCTGCCCTTGGAACTGTGGAGCCAGGAAGGGTGGGATGCCTCATGTAAACATGTGTGTTGATGATTTTTAATGATGTCACTTATTTTTAAGATTTATGTATGTGTTTAACCTGTGTTTGCTGCTGCTTTTATGGCTATGCATATCCGAGTAAAGTTTATTGATTGATTGACAATGAACCGAATTCATGTCATCATGTGCAAGCATTGGGCCATTATATGCCAGGATGGAGCAAAGCAAATATTCCAGGGTGCTTCTAATAACACTAGGTGGGTGCCCTACTAGTGTGTGCGGTGGAATACCACTGAGCCCAGCTGTGCAGATGCGAGAGAAGGCAAGGATCCGTTTCTGGATATTTACTGGTATGTGGCCCTGCAGAGGACCATCACTTGAGCCTTTCATCCTTCAATAACCGGAGACACTGAAATGCAAAAGAAGTTCAACCGGCCCATTATCAGGTGGCGGTCAATTGCCTGGCCAAAGGGGCCCTCTACAGCTTGTCCAAGGAGAAGCGCTTTCATATTGCAGTGCAGAGTGTCCGCGTTTTGGTGGATGGGCTCCAAGGTCTCTTCTGCTTTGGCGGAGGTAGCGCCAGCACTTTAATTGCCTGAGCTCTCTTAGGTGGATTGGCAGCCGTTCTTATTGGTAGATTAGTTTACCTAGTGTTGAATTGTACTTCTGCACATTTTGTTATAGATTTCTCTCCAATACATGTAAGGCATCATTTGTGACAGATTGAAAAATGCCCACTTCTGATGGGGCACCTCTTTGGTTTTACCTAAAACATTTGACCTAATCACATTTGATTCAATTTATTGTACCTTTTTCTCGGTCTAAAACTCCCTGGCCACTTGCCCTCAACCTAATCTATACCCTTATCCACTATATATATATATATATATATATATATATATATATATATATATATATTAGCATAATTGACCTAAAAACATTTGACCTAAAACATTTGATATATGTACATATTTAATTAAATTTGACTGAAAAAAGGTCAAAAAAATTAGATCCAATGTTTTAGGTCAAATGTTTTTAGGTCAATTATGCTAATACCACTGCTTTAGCTACACATGCTACCCTCCTATCAAATAATTCAGTGCTTGCCCATTTTAGGCCACACCCCAAATACATATTATTTCCTGACGTTTCAGGTCACCTGCTTGAAGCACTGCAAGGGGAAAGGGGGGTGGGGGGCGGAGAACTTACTGAAATGGAGACAACCATGATCCGGATGTGTTACTGGAAGAATTATGTCTATACAAGAGATACAGTCAAAAGGTGGAACACCCACGCCAAAACAATATGGCACCTGCTACAAAAGGAAGTGGGGTGGGGGAGGGATTGCTCATAACTGGGCATATTTGAGAAAAGCGCATAGGACAGGAACTAAGGGAGGAACGATCCTGCTAGGCATTGTACATTCGGATCATGCAAGTGCAGGTCATTTTATAACACGCTTAATCCCGAGATTGGTTTCAAGCACAGATCTGGGATTCAAACCTGTGTCGCTCAGCGCGGTCTTGCTTCCAAGACCCGCGTGTTGCCAGAGAGCTATCCCCCCTTTTATTTATTTTCCTATCTTGCACTTCAACACACCGGAGGGGCGGCCTAATGAACCCCCTATTAGGTGACACCTTAGGGCCACCTATGAAGCCAAAACTATTGGCATGGCAGTACAATTAAGAGGAATATAGGATGTGAGGGGTAATGCATGCTGTCTGTAGATTTTATTTAGATTTGTAACCATCTTAACAATCTCCTCCACACCAAAGCAGTACTGCATGCGGGACTACGCACGCGCAATGACCACATACAGTAATATCGCATGTCCCTCATGGACTCATGGACTCAAAAAGGGGGAATGAAGTAAGGGTCTGCATGACTCGAAATCATACCACAACTTCCAGTTATATACAGTAAATGAGTTATTACCAGAGGTAATACCAGCAAACTCTATGGGAAAAGGAGGAACTGGTGAGGGGAGAATGGGTAAATAGGGAATGCATGGGTCACAGGAACGTCTGATGAGGTAGACCTGGAAAAAGCATAGCGCAGTGACGAAGCCACTTTGTCAAGCACAGCCTGCGCAAGGAGGATGCTTGGAGAGCAGGAACTGCTGAGCAGATATGGCAGGAACAGGTAACCGGGGGGCAGGTACTGCCGGATTACCAAATAGGCACCGGCCTATGGGCTCCACTCCTTTTAGGGGCCCCGCGACAACTGATCAAAATAATATTGATTTGATCTCAAAAGAAAACTACAATCAAGCTTTCTTAAACTGTTTCCAAAAGACAGAGAAAAATGAATCAACTCAAAGAAAACTTTACATTAAAGATAGACTATAGAGAAAATACTGTATTAATGTAAAAATAAATAAATAAATAAATAAATAAATATCAAACAACTTAAAGTACATAAAACAGAGACTTCAGATTCACATAACAGTTGGTCTCTTAAAAGCTCATCTTCTAGCAGCTGTCAGTTTGTAAAAGAAGCTGGTGCGAACTACGTACGTGTAATATACAGTAGTGATGTCATCTCCATCTAGCGGCCGACGTGCACACCACTTAGTTCCATGTTATCCCACTAGAGTGCTCAGCATGCACTCGTGCATGAGAAACCTCCAGAAATTAAGCTTTCAGTGAGTTAGTGTATTGCGAGTTCCCACCGATTCCAAACCCTAGCAGAACATTCGCAAGTAGAAGCTTCGAGAACACTGATGAGTAAATATACGGTAGCCGACGTCTGCGTTACTAAGTTAGCTTTTCTGAGTTATAATGAAGTTTGATTAACTTCACTGTCTAATTTCTACCGTAACAGAACACATCTTTCTTGTTCCGGCACTTTTACTCATTTTTGGCTGAGACATAAGAATTCTTTCATTTTCTTGAACAAAATCGTGAATATTGTTTGTTGTCACTCTTTTGTAGACCCATAATGCCGGTGGCAGAAAAGAAGAGGTACCAAAGCAGTGCAGAACATTAAAACCGTATTAGGGATCCGATATGGTATAGGAAGGATACATTGAGGCCTTATCCCTCAGGGCATGATTCAATGAGAGTTGGCAGACCAGGATCAGTTCTTGGGGCTCAAAGGGGGTTATGGAGGTTATAGGGGTTCTGTAAAATGGGGCTGGAGCCTCTTAGGGTGTTTGGGGGGATTGGATTTTCAGGGTGGGGTAAAGCCGGGGGACTAAGACTGTCTTTTATAATGTGAAATCGAATTGATTGTATTCGGTAATGTCTTGTAATCCGGCACTAGGTACTGGGAAAGCTTGTTGAGATGGAATGGCCGACCAGTGAGGTGCAGGTGGAGGGAGGATGTAGGCAGGATTCCTAAGCGTATTCTCCCGGCTATATTGAGAACGGTCATTTTGCATGTCCTGCCTTCTCAAAATCGACTCTGCCCAGTGCACTTTATGAGCAAACTCCTCTTTCTCCCCCAAATGGGCCCTCTTTGTGTTGCTGAGAGCTGGGCAGTGCTAATGCTGGGAGTCACTTCTAGGGTAGCGGGAGAACTAGGATGGGCTCTGCACTGCTTTGCTGGTGAAATTGGCTTCCTTTCTGATGGGATTTCTTTTCTGATCCCTGGCCTGGGGTGAAGGGTGCATCCAGACCTAGTGTTCACTTTCCTTCCTCTTTCCTAAGCGGTGATGGTCACTCCCAAGCTCATGGGATGATCGCATGATTTCTGCTTCTGGATGCAGCAATGTCCGTGGTGCTGCTAAATGCATTGAGTCCCTGATCGTTGGGTGTGGATTATGTGGGTGGTTCCTGTGTGGATGGCGTGCACTTACGGTACTTTGACTTTGGATTTGGAAGACCCTCCAGTTGTAGTGGGCTGGACCCCGGATAGTTCTCATTGACTGTGAAGGAGCAACCCTGCTAGTGCTTCTGGGATTAATTTCTTCACCTTTCGCTTGGGTGCGGTGGTGGTGGTATGCTGCTGTGTTGGATTCTCTGGTCTAGGTCATTGGCTGTGCAGAAGCCGCCAGTACTGATGGAATGGATTTCTTAATTTCTGTCACCAGCTTTGGAGGTGACTTCTCTGTAATGGGTGGAGTTCTATGATTTTAATTTCTGGCTGAACAGTGTATCCCATATTGTTGGGGTGCATTTCCTAGTTGCCTTTTTGACTACGGAGGCAACCCCCAGCGCTGATGGAATGCATTCTCCTTTCTTCGTCATTGATTGTAGCAGCGATAATGGGGCTAATTCCTTAGTGTTCGTGTTTGGCTGCAGAGGCACCTCCAGGGCTGAACCTATGGATCCTCCAGTCCTTGTCACTGGCTGTGAAGCGGACTCTAGTGCCATCCGATGGGTTCTCACACAGATGTGGCGAGGTGTCTAGTGCTCATGGGATCCCGTGCTTGATCTTTGCCATTGGCCCTGGAGAGGTCTCGATTGCATATGGGAGGGGTTGCTTGATCTCTACTGTGGAGATGCTGCCAGTTTCTGATGAATGAATTCCCCCATCTTCAATACTAAGATCACACTTTGACTATTGTTGCATCGCTCTCTCTTACAGACTTCAAAGCCCCCCAACATCTGAGCATGACTCGACGCACCACTAGAAGTTAGGTTGCTGAGTGTTTCAGGCAGGGGTCTGCAACCTGTGACTCTATCTATCTATTCTGATTTGTAAATAGCGCCCTTTCGCCCATAGGCCTCAGAGCGCTCAAAACAGAAACAGAACAACATGGAACAAAAAGGCTGCAAGAGGACGAATGAGAGATTCTATTAAACTTCTCCTTCATCAAACAGGTGCGTCTTGAGCAGTTTCTTAAAGATGATATGAGACGTGCTGTTTTTATGAGCGATGGTATGGCATTCCAAGCCACCGGAGCCCAGTGAGTAAACTTAGTACCACCTATTCTTTCCAAGGTTTTACGTGGTTGTTGCAGATTATTTTTTTCGTTAGATCGAAGAGTTCTTCGACCGAAGCCTTAGTTAATCTCTTAGTAAGATATTTAGGGGCGATGCTGTTCAGACATTTAAAAGTCATAACAGAACATTTGCATTTTATTCGCTGTTGTACTGGTAGCCAGTGAGGTTTTTTTCTGGCTACTGACGTTTTTTCCAGGCGACTCATGCCCAAGACAGTCCTAACTGCACCATTCTGTATGGTCTGCAATTTTTTGATGTTACCCTTAGAGGTACCCATCAAAAGGCTATTGCAGTAATCCAGTTTAGAGTTCATTCTAGCTCCTGCAATCAGCGCTAAATTGTGTTCTGATAAGTATGGTAAAATTTGCCATTTAAGATTAATAAAAAAGGCGCATGTAGATTTTAAATAGGAAACACGTCTCTTATATGAGAGATGTGAGTCCATAAAAATGCCCAGGGTCTTAACATGCTCTGATACTTCAATGAAGCTATTATTTATCTTATTTTTTTTATATTGTTGATTTAGTGTCCCTACATTTTGAGGTGTGCCTCAAGAAGTTCTGTTTTTGCCTCATTAAGAGCGAGAGAGTTGTTTGCCATCCATTTTTGGATGGCATTGCACACTTCATTAATTCTTTGCACATCCTTTTCATAGGAGCCTGACAGTTCAAAGACTAGCTGAGTGTCATCAGCATAGTTTGTGAACTAGACACCCATATTTTAAAGCATTTCACATAAAGGTTTCAAAAAGATATTAAAGAGCAGGGGTGACAAGCATGAGCCTTGCGGTATACCACAGGTCAGTATTGTTTTTAAGGAACTAAAATTACCCTTCACAACTGCGGCCATACTTGGATATAAGAAGGATTTAAACCAGTTTATTGCTAAATGGCCATCTGCCAGTTGATTTCAGTCTCTCAGCCAGAAGATCATGATCTATAAGATCAAATGCTGAGGAAAGATCAAGTAACATAAGTAAGGTAGTGTTTCCTTTCTCAACAATGCTAGCAATATTGGCCTGGAGATCCAAAAGAGCGGTCTCTGTTCCATGTTTAGCTCTAAAGCCGGATTGCTCATTAGCCAAGAGTCTGTTGGTATCTATGAACTGTTGGTATTATAGATAGGCAATCCAATCGATAACTTTGCGCAAAAATGGCACATTTGTTATCGACCTAAAGTTGCCTGGTATGGATGGATCCAAATATTCCTTTATTATAAGAGGTGTGATCCATGCTTCCTTGAGGTTTGCAGGAACATAGGCCTCTTTAAAAGATTGATTGACAAATTGCGCTACCCATGGTGCCAGAGTATCTGCGTAATCTTTGAATAATTTAACAGGGAAAGTATCTCCCTGACAGGATGATGGCCTCAATTTATGAATAACTTCCAAGACCTCTGGAATAGAAACCTTTTCAAAGCAAAAGAGATCTGGATGATTAATCGGAGAAATCACTCTTAACGGTAATCAACGTTGGAGGAGTTATCTCATGATCAGAAAAAAAAAATTTCTGGGTTTCAATGGCCTGTTGGTGTTTACTGTTTTTTTCAGCAAAACCATCATGAATCTCTTGGCACCACTTATCGCTCTCTTGAGCTAAGTGTGTAATTGGGGGGGTCTTTCAATTGTTTAAGTATTGAAAAGATTTCCTTAGATTGAGATTTAGCTTGCTGAATCCTCACATTAAAATGTTCTGCTTTGGATCGAAGAATGATCAATTTATAATCCTTAGCAGCAAGCTTGTAAGACGCTAGTGATGCTATAGATTGTTCTTTTCTCCAAAAAAAACTTTCAGCCTTACGCTTGTTTCTTCTGGTTCAAGAATATCCTTGGAGAACCACTTATTCAAGTTAGTGAATGTGTTACTTTTTTTTAGTTTAAGGGGGGGGGGGCATTCATCAAAGGCTTGGTTAGTTGCTTTTCTAAAAGCCTGAGTAAACATTTCTAGGGATGTACGCTGAAGTAACGAGGGCAGGAGAGGGCCGACCTTTTCCTTCAAGGCCTCGCTAGTTACTGCCTTCCTATTCTGCCAGGTTCCCATAGGTTTAGGTTTAGTGGGACATTGTGTTTGTCCGTTAGCCATATGACAGGTAAAATTGATCAGGTGATGATCAGACCATGCACATTCTAAAATTGAGGTTATAGTAATTTCCTGATTTTTTGTCAGTATCCAATCCAGAATGTTACCAGCATTGTGGGTAGGATTTGTAACTAATTGTTGGAAATGAGTAGCCTCAAGTGAAGCTTTGAGCTCCTTTGCCTTTATATCCTGAGAATTATTGCCCCATAGGTTCTTGCCCCCAAGGATAACAACCGCTGAGGTATCTTTAGAAATGTTTCCAATGCTGGTCATTAAGTGTTCATCAAAGTTAGCAGTTAATCTGGTGTGGGGGGAGGGGCGATACAGCAATAGGAACACACAAGGTTGGATTTACTTTGCTATTGTTAATGATGATGTTCATCTCGACTCAAAATACTATAGTACTTTATCTTAAAGCAATGTGCCAGTTGCTTGCATTGCAGCCCAGTCCCATTCAGTGGTCTAACTGGTTAAGTATTGTGAGGAATCTGAGGGCATCCTCACTTCTTTTTCCCCAGTATACTCCTCTCAGGTGACCAGGGAAAGGTCATCGCTTTTGGATCCTGAACCTGGCGGTGGATATGCGAGGGAGGATCACCTGGTTGGAGGCAACTTGGGGAGTGTACGGCCTTAGGTGAGACATGGTATCAGCCATTCCCTGTTCAGACCAAACCCTCTATCCCTCAAGCCTTTGTGGGCTACTGTCAGCCCAATCCATCTTAGTCCCCCCAAAATGTTCACCAGAAACACGAGCCAAGGAGGAGACAGCTCAGAGTTATGCGCACTACCTTTATTAAGGCAAACCTCCCCAAACACCATTTTCATACTGAGAAGAAGAAGAGGAGTCCGGAGTCAATGCAGACTACATTTGACTTGTTTCAAGGTGAGCGGACTAGCTCTAATAATCCCAAGCCTCATCGCAGTATTTAAAAAGCCTGATGGAAATCAGCTGGGTAGCTGGAGAGCAAGGCGGAGCAGGCAAAGCAACTTCCTTATACGGAGCAGAGTAAGAGCGCCATGGCACGAGAATCACTAGAGAACCAAGACAGAGTGAGAGCAGTGGAAAGAGCGGCTGTTCGAAGGCAAAGATCCGGGGTAAACTGTGAGGAAGAGGCAGTCACCAACTGGGGGACTCAAGCCGGGAAGCCGAACCCACTGACAGCACGCTGACTGTGGGAGCAATGCTGCAGAACAACACTGCATTGCGACAGCAACACGCCGAGAAGGAAAGCAAGGCTGTGGCTCCCGGGGACCTTGCGGAAGTACCATGAAAGGCATCTGGCAAGTCCACCTAGGAAAGCGCATGCGGACACAGCAAGGAAGGGGTTTTATTCACACTTGCAATATAATCATGAAACGTTTGAGCATGCAACATAAGAAAGGCAATGTGAATGCCGAAACAAGTACTTTTGATTACTGCACAAACTGAAAGTTATTGCAAGCAATTATTAATGCCAAAACTAGTACTTTTGAATACCGAATAAACTAAAAGACACTTAAAGCACTTTGAATGCTGCCCAGAGCAAAGCAAGTTGTGAGTACTTGTGAGTGGAGTGAAAGAAAGGTGGTACATGCGGCAGATACCACAGAATGCTTTATTTGAGACCCAAGCAGGGGCAAAAGCCAAACGAGTACCAAGAAGGATATGATATTTGAAGCCAAATATTGTGCAAAGCTAAAGGGATTCAAGGAACTGCAGGTTAAGAGGAAACCTGTACTGGCAAGAGCTAGAGTATTACAGAAAAAGGGCAGCAAAGTGCACGCTTGGCCCAGCAAGCTATGGAACAGTGTTAGAGGAGTGTGACACTGATGAACGAATTAAGCCTAAGTGTCAAAGGAAGGCAGTGGCCGATTGTTGATGGAAAGCAGTCAAGAAGGGGTATCGGTTGTGTGACCTGTAATGGGTGGACCGTGTATTCTGAGAACTTTGCCTCGACCAGGTGCCCCCTGTATGGAGAAGCTAATGAAAGTACCCATAAAGAAGCTTCTGTTTTGCAACAGCCGCTTATGTGATTTGGAAGTTAAAAAACAGAACTATCTATGTAAGCCAGTGAAAAGTACTGATGTCAAAAGAGCTGCGAAGTGTCCAAACACATTGTGGCCCCAATATAGGACAAATCCACCTAGAACAATGTATGATACACCATGGGCAGATCAGTTATGCAGTTAAGAGTTCAAGACTTTTCACCTCATTATGCATTCATTTCTTATGATGTTTCCAAGACTTGACACACACTCATCCCGGCTACAAGGTATGCCCAGTTAAAGTACATAGTTACTAAGATCTTTACAGTCACCAACTACATTATGAAAACAAGCTGCAAAGATATGCTTTCCAGGGCAAGGGTTTGCAACCTTTGGCTTTCCATATGTTCTGCACTATGACTCTCCTGATCCCTCAACATTGACTATGCTGGATAGGACTGATGGGAGTTATAGACCAAGAGAATGGGCCTCATTACGAGATTGGCGGAATGGGTTTACCGGCACCGGTAATGGTGCCGGTAAACCCATTCCGCCCTATTACGAAGTCTCCTCGCGGGACCCGCAAAGTGCACCTGGTAAAACCAAGCGTCCTTACAGGGTCCCGCGAGGAGACCAGGGAGCTAACAACGGGCCCGTTATTAACGGGCCCGTTGTTAGCTCCTTCCCCATTCCCATTGAGCCCTATGAGGGCTCGAATGGGAATGGGGATGTACCGGGTCTGGGTTCCTCAGACGAGGAATTACTGGGTCCTCCAAGGTTGGGATGGCCCGGTAAGTCCTCATTTGAGGAACCCGGGCCTGGTATGCGGTAAGGAGGCAACCATGTCGCTAATTGCGGCATGGTTACCTCTTACCTCGTAATGAGGGCCAATGTCTCTTTTCTCCTGGTTGTCTCCCTTCTTGTCTGCTTTCTACCATCCTTCTCTTGAATGCTGTTGTTTATCTCATGTGGTTATTGATAAGCAAATGTATCTGTTTTGAAGATAGGATTCTTGAAATGATCTTCCCTAATAGTCTCTTGATGTTTCCTTCATAAGCTTATGTAGCTCTTCCCATGTACCTGTGGGTTTTGCATTCTCTTTAATGCCTACTTTACACTTTTCCATAAAATAGTTTCTCACACTCTGGTCTTTACTTGTGTGTCTATTACATTCTTGAGAGTTCACACTTTCTATGTTTTGCATTGACCTACTCCGAGTTATGAGCACCTGTCCCCTCATGGGTTGTTTGGATTGGATTCTCTCTTTTATAATTCTGTTTAATTGACAATCGGATTTCACAATGCTGTTATGCTTCTTTGCGGTGGGCTCTCTCCGCTCTTCAAGTCTCAGTATCTGGTGGATGCTATCTTCCTCCACTATCTATCTATTTCCCAAATAGCATTGTTCGTCATGCTCAGTATTGAGTTACTTGTGACTTTGAGAGTTTTCTGTCCTCCCAATACATTGGCCCCTGTGACCTCCCGCTTCTCCCGTTCTCCCCGGTACCTTTTCCGACACGGGGGAAACTTGCGGGTCTTGGCGTGCACTTGGCTATTTGGCTTCTCGGTTGCTCTTCTCTGTGCCTGGCTTCACCAGCATAGCATTCTCGGCTCCTCTGGCGTCTCGCCCACCACGAAGCAGCTGTGGTCACGCCATCACCTTGCATAGGTCTTAGGTCCCCGTTCGGACAACAATTCTCCCATTGTTGGCTTCATCGTCTCTCTGGCGTCTCACTCTGGCATTTCTCGCCTTGCAAAAGTCACGGGCTATGCCTCTTCAAGATGTAATCACCTCAGGGCGCTTCACCTGCATACCGTACTCTCTCTCTTCATAAGAGCTACTCGTCCATGTTATATAAATACGTCTCTTTTTAAAGAGACATCTCGATTTCCGGGCTATGGCTGTTTTGTTCCCACATTGCCTGAAGCCAAACATAAGGATGACAGATTAGTCTTCATAGCAGGTAGTGCCATACATGCAGATATGGTATTTGATCGAGGGAATTCCCCATTGGAATTGGAGTCCTTGTCCACTAAGGGGGAGTCACTTCCACTGAGGTCCCTCTTGCCCATATTCTTGTGCAGGGTCTTGCTGAGCGGGGTCACCTCCCTCGCCTCAAACTGGGTGGCTCCCCCTTGGGGATAAGGGATGGCTACCCTTGATTTGCCACCCCCCAAAAGACAACAATGACTTGTCCAGAAATCAGAAGCTCTATGTGATAGCTCCAGGAGCTCCACGTGATACCGTCCACAAAGAAAAAGCAACTGGCGAAATCCAAGTCAACCATCATGTTTTATATGAGCTGGCCTTCCCCTTTCATTTTACAGTGCCTAGAGAGCCAAGTATTGTAGGAAAAGGGGCAGTGCTAAGACTTCCACATCCAATATAATTCAAAGTCAGGGAGGCAAGTTCCCTTACCAATCAGGGCTTAAGAAGAGCAAGATTGCTGGAAGGAGGTGAGTCATCATTTGGTTCCGGGAGGAGGAAGCATTGGGCAGCTAAACTCAGGGACTTATGGAGACAGCCCCTGACCCCAGTACCTGGCACCTCTGTGAGGAGGCTGCTGCTACAAGAACCTCCAGAGAATCTTGAGAAAATGCCTACAAACTGATAGGGGTGTTGAGAAGTTTTAGAAAGCAACTCGAACTTTACGTGAGAGCGTCTCTGAGCAGTGTGAAAGATGCCAAAAACGAAAGGCACACTGGGAAGTTGTACACGAGACCACACAATGAAGTTATATGCAAATTAGATGCTGGGTGTTGAACCCTGACCTGAAAAGAGGGCAATCAGAATGCTCACTTCTCTGTCTACAAGAGGCCTGATCTCCTCTTAACATGAGACAGGTTTCTCCTATATGATGGCCTCACATAAGGAATTGGGTGTTGAGTGGGAGGAGAGTTTCTGGGGAACCTTCTGGTCTAGAGCAGACAAAGCCATACAAATGCACACAATCTTGTATTGATTGTATTTGGCTCCTAGCGCAGTTTGACACTTTGATATTAAAGGTTCAGGTCTCTGTTAGAGGGGAGCGGGGGACCCGGCACCATTTAAAGAAAATCCTGGGAAATCTTACTTGAGATAATGAGAACCATCATTGGCAGCAATTTGCCAGAAGAACCAGATGTCTCTGTGTCGGGCAGGCGTGTGCATCATGTTTCTCCTTATCACATTCTAATGGCACAAGGACTATCTACCCAGTGCGGGGAATGGCCCAGAACAATATCTTGCGCACTGTTCCCCCCCCAGATATCACATGACTCAACCTGGGCCACGAGAAGACCACTTTAAGAAGAGTCTGCACAAGAGCTTCCTGAAAGCAGTCAGCTTGTGACATTTCAGTAAAATCAGCACTGCAGGCAGAAACTGCCAAAGCCTCACTTACAGGTGCCACTGTCCGTGCTACTATATATATGTCCTGCAATTTACAGACATCTCCTTATTATGGTGAATTCTGTGACTGATCAAAACAGAAGAGTCCATTATTCACTTAAAAGGGCTGCTCACTGAATCACTATAAGACATGTTTAACATTTAAAATTGTGGCCATTATGATGTTCCCATAATGCTTTTATGCAAATCGCTAGGATTGGATTCTGTGAAGAGATACTACGCCTCATTACAAGTTTGCCAGTCCGGAAACAATGGTACCGGTACACTTGCCGGTTCCATTGTTTCTGGATCGGTAAACTACGAGTCTGCGAGCAGGTGTCTTTGCGCAGCCAGGCCTGACATGGCGGGCTGAACGACACCCTCTCGCAGACCTTGACGGATGCACCAGCACCGTTATTAACGGTGCTGGTACATCCGTCCTCAACATTCCTATGGGACTCAATGAGAATGGGGAGTAATTATTTCCAGCACCCGGCAATGGGCAATTACCAGGTCTGCCGGGGCCGTAATGCCCCGGTAATTGCCCATTACCGGGCACTGGAAAAAAAACGATTCTGGTGGTCGTAATGACTCCGACTGTGCTGCACAACCTGGTCTGGGGCCACGCCCCTGACCTTGGCTTCTCCTTCCCACAGCCCCACCCCACCCCACGTCTGAAGAGGTGAGAGTTCCCCCAATACATTTTTTTCCATTTCTAGCACTCTATGTACCTGCTGCTGGCTGCAGCCTTTTGGAAAACAGTAAATATACCAAATTTGAATTATTATTTTAAAGAACTTTGGACTACACTAAATTCGTGAAAGACTTACTTAAACACCTAGGACTTGATTTACAAAAAAATGTTTACAGGGGAAAATCCCATAAAAAACATTTGTGTAAATCGGGACCTTTGGGGGGTAATTTAGAATGTGGCAGATGCACAGATCCGCCGGTTTTCCACCGGCGGATTGAATGCTATTTGAAGATAGCATTCCACCAGCTTTCCACGGGTTTTCCTAAGGAGCTCATTGCGATGCATTGAGACTGGCGGATTTTACGCTCGGCATCCGCCACACACTCTAAATGAGTTCCTTAAAGAAAATGTACCTAACATTTCCCCACTTGTAGACTGCCTTTTGTAAATAGATTCAGGAAACCAGCAAAAACAGTCCTTGGCCTCTAAACGCCCGAGTGCTGGGTCTCCTGCGGCCATCATTTAGCTGCAGGAGAAGGTGTTACTTACATCGTTTTGCTGTTCCTCCTATCTGTGGGCTCTTTTGCCTATTACGTTTCCAATGAGTGGACTTTCTCTTGGTGATTTGTATGATGGCTAATGTGGGAACAACAGAAATGAGAGCCTGGCCCTCAAAACATAACTTGAGTGGGTATTTTTCCTCAAATACTGGAGACCACTCTCCTCCCCTCTGTTGCACGCGTGCGACTCTAGTCTGGCACAGCTCAGGTTTGGCCATATGAGGTTCCTTGTATTTCTCACACCAGCGGTTTGTGATTTCTCAAGCAAGTGGTTGTCCCCTGTGCCCAGGCACGACTTGTAATCATCGTCCATTTGATCTGCCACCGTTTTTCTCGTAGGTTTCAATTTTCAGCATTGTTGGTAAGCTATTTTCCGATAGTGCAGGTCAATATTGAAGTCGAATCATTTCTTTCAGATTTGGGAAGGCGCCACAGCTGACATCACAGCCAGCCTTCTGAGCAGCACCGACAAGGACTCCCCCCCTGAGGAAGTGGTATATTCCATCCAGCCCCCAGCCAGTGGGAAGGTTCTGCAGCGGTCGCCTTCTGGCAACAAAGATATTGTGGAGTTTACCCAGGCCCAGGTGGACCAAGGCCTCATTTTCTACCAGCACCAAGGTGGGTTGTATGCAGGAAAGAATCTGAGGCGGAGAATGCAGACTAAGAAATCCTTTGCAAACAGATAATCTGTGTTGGTCTTTTGTTTTGTGAGCATGGTTTGAAAGAATGTCGTTAGCATGCAGCTGTTGTGTGCCTCATTGATGGCTTCACAGTGTGACTCCTCAAATAAGTGCTCGTGAAGTCGGTTTCCAATGATGTCATCATTGTGCGACTGTTTGAACAGTTGGCTTAAATGGGATTTCAATGCAAAATTATCTTGAATGTTACCTTGAAACTGTTTTTGCCTGTTTGACATGGAGGCATTTGCCCATGTCTTCATTGTGCACATATTTGCTATGTTGCTTGTTCTATTGGTTTTCTGTGATGTCCTGGATCAGCAGGGGTGGACTGGGAGCCAAAAGAGGCCCTGGAAATAATTTTCAAAGTGGCCCCATATTACACATTTTCAGCAAGCCCAATCCTTTTCCTATGGAAATATTTGAAAATACCACACAAAAGAGGCCCCGGCTGCAGAGGCCTACCGGGAAATCTCTAGAGTTCCCTATAGGCCAGTCGACCCCAGTTGATGAGACGGTTCAGTTGTTTTATTGTACTGGATGATGCGATTAACAGATTACTGATCGCTCAGTAGTTTGGAGTGTGGTTTATCGAAGATCTTATTAGTTTAAGGATAGGCAATTGTTTTTGAGCTCACTTCATAATATCGTCGTCCATGGGCAAATGCATGGGCACATTTAGAAGGCGCGCGACTGTGCTCGTAATAGTTTATGGCATTTTCCTCATCAATGTGTGACTGCTTGCATGATGGTTTTGGCGTCCTTGAGTTCCTGACAGCCTTCTCCTCAGCGTGTGACTGTTCTCTGGCATGTTTCCAGTGGTGGCTCTGAATGACTCCACTAAAGGATGCACTTAAATTTCTTGGGAACGCTTTTTGGTTTTGTTTCACTGTGGGACTGTTCAGCCAGATGCTTGAGATTGGGTTTTGCAAGGATGCTCCTCAAAGCTTTCGTATTCAATCAAAATGTCGATTCTCACATTTCTGTAGGGTCCCTCGATGGTGGATTTGCGTTCGACATCTCAGATGGAGACAACGTCTCCCCGGGACACTTCTTCACTGTGACAGCCAAGAGCCTGGTAATTACTATGGAAGCCAAGCAGGATCTGACTGTGTGTCCAGGTGAGTCATCTGCCGGTGGAAGTTCTCCGCAATGAGGAATAGCTTCTGTGCCCATATTCTACCCCTCCTACATCTTGGCTACAGTATTATTGCTCCTCTAAGCACCGGGCGATGCACAAAAGAAAGCTCGGCCGAGTACCCGCTCCCGTCACTGCCTATCCCCAATCAGCAAGAACCAACACAAATGCACTCATATTAACGAGGCGCATCCCGGATTTTGAGACATGTAATGGGTAACAGGCCGCATTTCTTCTTTCATTAATCTGATAAATGTCACCACTTCTGAACAACAACCACCCTCTTCATTTCCAAATTTAATGCAGGGGGAAATGTGGAATGTTACGTAGTGGCCACTATTGGAAGTTCACCTCCAGATTAGAGCCACAGAGAAATGCAGTATGGGTATGTTATGTTAATAAGCTTTTATATTGCGCCAAATCACCACTGTAGTAGTTTCAGGGCAACTTGGCTTGTCCGTGGAGTGGTGTATGTACCCCATCTAGACGTTAGTCTTCTGGCGGACATAAATGATCAAGGGGAAGATAAGAGGACAGGCTAGTGTGAATGAGATGCTGCAAACACAGAAGCGGAAGAAAGGAGGCATGTAGCGGGTGAAGAATCATTTTTTATAGCATGGATGACTTTTAGTCCTGCTAGGTGGACCATAGTTCTGCAGACGCGAGGAGGCGGGTGTGTCCAAATGTGTTGTGATATTTTTGTTGTGTTTCCAAGGCAGATGTGCAGAGATTGTGCATTAGCACACAAGGTAACAATGGGTGCACGAGGAGTTTCTGGGAGTGCTGGGGCAATCCTCAGAGTTTGGTGCATATTTGACCGGGTATCTCTACACATTTCGCCCCAGGTTGAGTCAAGTATGGTATAGTTAAGAATAGAGTTTGTATAAAGTTGAATGTTGTTGGTGACAATAGTTAAGGGAATGGCATGGTCAAACTAGTTTAGTAAAATTAAGGCCTGGCACCTTGATACCAAAATGCTTATTGTTGTTAAGAGCTTGTTCCATGTCATGTCATGCTAGACTTTAATTTAGAGTTTCATTTAGTAAACATGAGAAAGGATGTGACCTACTTGGGAGCAAGCTATGAAAATACTATGACTTGACTATGACTTTCATAGACTATTAAAAGCACAGGTGGATGTCCAACAAACAGGGTAGGTAAAGAGAGAAGGGCCCAAAGCCTTTCCTCCTCTATGCAGTGGTAGGGTGGCACTCTTTTGCTCAATTATGTTACTATGCTTAGACTTCCAAAAGGCTATGATACACTTGTTTGCTTGTACTGCACTGGATTCCACAGTAACACCACCACAAAGGACTAAGAAGCTGGGGGGATATTTCAGGCTGTAAAACAACAATGTGAACTTCAGTGTACCCAAACGTTAACACTGAAGTGCCCATCAGCCAGCCGAGCAGCCACAGAAAGTGCAGAGAATAGGCTTGAAACAGAAGTGCTCCAAAACTGAATCACATGCAGGAGAAATGATGATCCAGGCAGTGTGTGCACCCGGCACCCCTTCTAATAACAACAATCAAGAGTGGTTGTATGTCAGAAATGTTTGCCATTTTTGTGTCTCCCTGAAAAATTATCAAAATATCAAATCATCGTTTTGGCAAAACGTTCATTTATTTTTCTTTATGTCATGATATAAAGTTTGTATAGTCTGTCAAATCCCCACCGTAGCAGTCTCAGAGCCCCTAGACTTGTTGTGTGCAAAATGTTTAAGGACATCCTACTGACTTCAGCCTGCCTGCCACCTCGTGTGGGGGGTCACAGTTCACCTCTACATGGACAAGGCTTTGTGCTTTAAAACCACTAAGATGGTGATGTGCTCTGTATAAGAGGCAAATAATGTAACATGAGCACATCCTTGACTTTGCAGTATACAGTCATAAGACTGTATACTGCAACAGTGCCAGTATATCACCTTGAACGTGAGCATGATCAAACCATGCAAAAGAAAGAGGGTGCGAGAGTAAACCTCTTCTACTTACACTTCTATTTTACTATCCCCTAGATTACGAATACCCACATTTTCTAAAGACAAAAAAGTCTGGGAGGAAATATGGGCATTTTTAAATGTGTTTGGGTTATGAACTGTGGCTCCTCTTAGAGGAAAATCCTGGGCCAGGCATCCTGGAAGTTCTTGGGGCCTGCTAGGAACTTTGTGGGGTAATTTATTCTGGCGTGTGAGGCTGGATTCTTTTTGGGTTAGGTTGCGCAATCCAACCTTGTCTATCATTCTTTACGCAGCATGCAGATCTTAGGTCCAAACAGGGTTGTATTGTGGGAAAATACGTATTTGTATTCCTGCCTGTGTTCAGAAAATAACTTTAAGGCAAAGTCAAACATCAGAATAGAATTTTGTTCAATGCTCAGAGACACAGGTTTTTATTTCCTCTGCAGCGGACTCCACATGGTCATACAATCTACCATGTGAACCACCTGCCTTTCTCATTACCTCTCTGTGTCTGCCCTCCCCCATTAACAAGGAGAGCATGTATTCGTTTTACAGTTAGTGTAGTCGTACAAAGGTCTTTGTCCCTGGACTAAATCTGAACTTCGGCCAGGGCGTCAACTTACTCTGTCATAGCTGTTCCTTGGCTATATAGCATACTAAGCTTGCTTTGTAAGCACAAGTGGGCAGCTGAATCCATACATGAGCATTCTATGTTGTTGCAAGCTCAGGACTTCTAAAGCAAGACATGTTCTCAGCTTGCCTGGTTTGGAGAATCTATGACACAGAATTTTACAAACCCTACAATTTTAATACAAGGTTTACATTAGAGTCTTTTTTCCAGCTTACATGTGCAGTTCTACTTTGGGTATTATGGCACAAGTGCTGGGTATTGGACATTAATGAGAAATGGCATGACAAAACATGATGGAATATAACCTGACATAACATTACCTAACCAGCCCGGTTAGCAAAACTGGCATCATGTCCTAAAATTCTTTACGAAAGGGGTGAATAAATAGATGAAATATGGAGATGAAAAACAACCAAAACATCTGTAAAAACCATAAGTGTTTTGAAGCAGTGAGTGAGGAAGTGAAAATCCAAACAGGGGGTTTGTGGGGAAGGGGCACCTAAATGGGAAAAGGGATGTATACATCAAGCACACACATTCAAGATAACGTACATTTATATTTGGAAACAAAACACATAGCTCCTACAAGATAAACATTACAAAACATTTCTCTGAATCTTAAATATGACATTGGCCCTCATTACAGGTCCAGTGGTAAACGTGCCGGTGAAACTGGCAGGTAGCACCAGACCTGTAGTGAATTACCGCCGCCTGACTTGTCGGAAACACTGGGGCATTACAGCCCTGGCAGATGGTAAGTCAGGCGGCGGTCATTGTTAATCCCCATTCCCATTTGAGTCCCATAGGATTCCCCAATGGGAATGGGGATCGCGGAAACACTGGCACCGTGTAATTAAGGTGCTGGTGTTTCCACAAAAGTCTGCAGCCGGTTGCCATTCCGCCCACCAGCGCAGACCAGCCAGGCGGAACAGCACCCGCCCACAGACTTGTACTTTGGCAGTCCGGAAACAACAATGGCGGTAATCTTACCACCACCGTTGTTTCCAGACAGGCAAAGTTGTAATGAGGGCCATAGTGTGACATACCAAACTTAAGAGAGCATAACATTTCAAAGCAGGGCAGAACATAGTGAAGATGCACAGTCACAGAGCAAAACATGCCATTATAATAATAATGTAAGCCAGCCCAATAGCACCACCAAGGTAGCATGTACCTAATAAGATATTGGAGTAGTTACTCCACACACACACACACACACACAAACACCACAAAAACGTGCGTTTTTAGTTCCATGTTAGATAATTGTCATATAGGACAGCACAATTTCATATATTGCTTTAGAATCCCAAACCAACAGCTCTCAATTATGCAACAACCACCCGCACAAATAATTCAACCTAACAGAAGATCAGTTTGGTGAAGGTTTGGGGCATTGGGCATGTTTACCAAGCACAACCTGTATTACGGTGGTTTGAAAAAAAAAAGAGCTATCATTATTCCGAGAGTAGAATAGTAGAATCTCTGTTAACACACCACGCATACCAGAGCACCAACTTGTTACCACCACTGAAGTTCACCTCCATATCAGAACCACAGAGCAATGCACTCTGGGTATGCAAATTAACTAATGAGTGTATTTCTGGCAGTTGTGATTGGATCCGTTTCCCACTGACAAGTTGCCAGTCGCACCCCAGATTGGTGTGCCCTTTGGCGTTTGGCAAAGTGTTTCTTGCCCATAGCCATGTGCAGGA
Organism: Ambystoma mexicanum; assembly: GCF_040938575.1. Taxonomy (NCBI): domain Eukaryota; kingdom Metazoa; phylum Chordata; class Amphibia; order Caudata; family Ambystomatidae; genus Ambystoma; species Ambystoma mexicanum. Next base: position 1,202,249,847 of record NC_090934.1, on the reverse strand, counting down.
TATTTGCATAATCATGCCTGCAATTGATGATAAATGCCAAGTGGTTGCTTTGCGGAATCCTGCAGAATAATCTCAGTCAAGAATGTCAAGATGTGTAAATTGCTATGTGAAAAAGCTTCCGCAATGTATCTATGGATACATTTTTCTGGAATGATTTAGGAATGAAATTCATTTGTACACCCTTGGCCCTTCCTGGGTCTCACATCCAGGCTTCGATGTCAATTACGCATCCTACCAGGTTGTCATTTTTTCGGGAATTCCCAGTAACTTTGCACATACATTGCATATCATAAACTTAAGATTTACGTCTTCTAATGAGGGCCAATAGTAGCCTCATGAATTAAATAGACACTGAGAAAGAGGAGGAGCCCTTTGGTCACGATACAGCTCAGCGGTGTGAGAGAGAAATAGAAAGCACTTCGTTTTACTGCCTGTACACAGCTTGAAAGGAAAGGGAGTAATGTGGTGTTAAGCCCCCGTTCCAAGGACTGGAACAGGGGTAATGGTTAACCACAGCTCTGGGCCGGTACCCCCATTCAAGCACTTGAAACGGGGTCGTAAGGCCATTAGCATCCCAGGCTACCAAAGCGGTAGCCCAGGGTGCTAAAAAAATGTATTTTCAGTCATTGAACGGGACGCTTCGCGAGTCCCGTTCAATGACTGAAAATACTGTCTAAAGATGGCCACCATGGAAAGGGAAGGCGGACCCTTTCCATAACGGCATTCGGGCGAAGAGCATAAGATGCGGCTGCGGCAGCGAATGCCTCCGCAACCGAAATAAGGTAAGTAGGGGTATTAGAAAATAATAATAATAAGGGGACGGACGGTGGGGGGAGATGGTGGGGGGAGTAGGCCGTTAGGTGGGATGGGACGCAGGCTTTCACCTATGGTGAAAGCCTGCGTTCCTAGCCACCTGATTGGCTGGCTCCCCCGCCAGGATGCTAATCAGACTTACTTTCCTTAGTCCCAGTCCGATCCAATATTTTTCTACCAGCATGGCCTGGTCAACCATTTCCAATTCTACAGAATGGTTCAAAAGGATCCCCAGAACCAATTGACTATCATACATCGGCTCCAGCTGGCTGGTATGGATTTTCTGCTGTACTGTCCCAGTCCCATGCAAAGCTGTTAGACCGTCTTTTTGGGGTCTAGAATATTATGAAGGGTGGGGCATCAGTTCTTTCTTAATCATATTCTCTAAAACTGTGCTCAGTATAGGAAGGTTAGCAATTGGGCTAAACTTCCGTGGTACTGTTCAGCCCAAGTTGGCTTTTTGGCTTTTTTTTTTAAAGCATGGCGTCACCATAGGTGAGGAACTGTACTTGCATCCAAAACAGGCATTTGAGATGGTGCATATAGCAGGTCAAAACACAATGTAGACACTTGTTAGCATCTAATCAGTAGCCGGATCAACTATAGACACAGTGGGATTCACCAAAGACTGGGGTGTAGAGTATTGTGCGTGATGCCATTAAATGCAAGGGGGGTTCTTGTTAGTACGTAGTGCACACATTCTGTGGGCGTATCACTATCAAGCAATGACTTCTTTTTTGAAAAAATGTTTTTAGTACGCATAGTACTTTTACATAATGTTACAAAAGTCAAAAGAAACAATTTAAATACACTTCATAATGTCCAAATACCAAATTCATTCGATTTCCTTACAAGCAAAAGCAAATACGCCACCTAATTCCCAATAATAATGTGTGGCTTTTCCAGCCACTACTAACTCGGACTGAGGGCCTTCCCGCTTCCCACCAGATCATCTACTTCGAGGTGAGCTGTTTTCATCACTTCATCCAGTCTTCCAAAAATTGCTATCAGGAACTTTGCCAAGGCCAGCGTAAGTGACAGGTGGGAAGTAGTCATGAGTCTATGCCATGGGTCATCTGATATGAGGCATGACGTGGAGTCAATCAAGTGTGAGAACATTACTGTCCTCTCGTCCAATACCTTGGGACAAGTTTCCTCTCCACAAAGTTTGCAGTCTGAGCTCAGCGGGAATCCTCAACTTGGGTCCCACCGCTTTTAAGGTTGAGAGGAAATAAAGTCTAAATTTAAGGTACCATTCTCTCAGCTTCGCTGATGGAAAAAAATTTTAGAAAACATTGGCCTTATTTATTTATTTATTTATTTATTTACTTATTTATTACACGCCCAGACCCTGGGGTATCACGGCGTGGTTACAGACAGCTTGGTACATGGCAAACAATTGAGGATAACAACATTAACAGGGTTTAAATACAGTGGACAGTGCTTCATAGCTAAGCAATATATACATGTGGAGATGGTCGTATAGGTACCCGTTCAGCAGGGTGATAGTATTGGTTAAATAACCATGTCTTTAATTGATTCTTGAATCTGGGGAATGAGGTCTCTAATTTGAGTTTGATGGGGTGGGAGTTCCAGTGTTTGGGTGCTAGAACCTGGTAACTACTACCTCCTGTTCTGGAGTTATTGTACCGAGGAACCGCAAGGAGATGACTATCATTAGATCACAAGGTTCTGAAATTATCTTTTTTTCTGCAAGGTGTTTTTCAGATAAAGGGGGGCTTTTTTTGCCAGGCACTTGTGCGCAATACATAGGGATTTAAAGATGATCCTTGCTTCGATGGGAAGCCAGTGGACATCCTTCCTGATCTTAGAAATGTGTTCATGTTTTTTTATTCCTAGAGCTGCCCTCAGGGCTTTGTTTGGCAGGATTTGCAGCTTGTCGAGGTTGGTGTTGGAGGTTCCTAGTAGAAGGACAGTGCAGTAATCCAATTTTGTTAGTACCAGGGCTCTGGCCAGGGTAATACAATTGGCTGATGTCAAGAATTGCCGACTTAGTGCAATCAGTTTGGCTGTGTATGCTGTGGAAGATGACAGTGAGTTCATATGTCTGGTCATGTTGAGGTTGGCGTCAAGGTGGACGCCTAGTGTTTTAACCTGCTTAAGGACTGGGATAGTAGATCCATCTTTATTAATGGATTTGTAATCTGGGTGGAGTGTCGCAATTTTGGAGGGTGATCCCACAATGAGGATTTCTGTTTTCTCATCGTTGAGACAGAGACTATTTAATGCCATCCAGTTTTGGATGATGGCATATATTTGGTTGATAACGATAATATCCTGGACATAGTTTCCTGTGATGGGTATGAGGATCTGGGTGTCATCTGCAAAATTAGTGTAGATGACACCCATGTTGTCGAGGGCAGAAAAAAGGAGTTTGGTATAGGCATTGTAGAGGGTCGGTGAGAGACACGATCCCTGAGGTACTCCTAATGGAACTGGTATGGGGTCAGCGCCTACCTTTCCTATGGCCACTCTAGATGTCCGTTCAGCAAGGGAGGATTTGACCCACATTGTCGCATCTTTGGAGAAGTTAAAATCATTGGCTAAAGAGATGCATAACTTGTCATGGTCCACAAGGTCGAATGCTGCGGAGAGGCCTAATAGCAACAGGATGCAGAGTTTTCCTTGGTCCCTAATGTTGTCCATCTGGCTTTTTAAGTCTAAAAGGGACGTTTCTGTACTGTGTTTGTGCCTGAATCCTGATTGTCTGGTACCTAGGAGTTGGTTCTGTTCGAGGTGAGATTGGATCTGGGTGTATGCTATTTTATCTATGAGTTTGAGTAACAATGGAACAGTTGTTATTGGTCAGTAGTTGGTGGGAACTGAGAGGTCCAGAGTAGGTTTTTTAAGAGGGGGTGACCCAGGCATTCTTGATGTTTGATGGGACCGTATTGGTGTTGAAGGAGGAAGTGATAAAATTGGTCAGTGTGGGGGTGAGAGTGGATGAACAGGCTTTCACTAGTTTAGCTGGCATGCTATTTCCTTTACAATTGGATGCTTTTAGTTTGGAGATGGTATTGAATACCATTTCTTGTGTGACAGGGGAGAAGCGGAAAGGGGGTTGGGATTTTCAGTGCGGATGGGCGGTGTGTATGGTTTTTATCAACTAAGGCCAGTCTTTTAGTTTTTATTATATTTTACAATAAGTCAATTTTAGCCGATAAGGCATCCTGGATGGTGGTGCACCACTCTTTGCTAGAGTTAGTGGGAGTTGTGCTTGGGGTGGGATTTTCTAGTTCCCTGAGAATGGAAAAGAGTTCTTTATAATATGAAGAGGCATTGCTAATGCGGGTGTTAAAGTCATTGGCTTTATATGCGATGATAGCTGTTTTATATTTTTTATTGCCATCCTTAAATGTTTTGGCTGTCTCTGGGGTAGGACTTTTGGTATGGGCATGTTCAAGAGCCCGTTTAGTTTTTCTTAGGGAGGCAAGTTCTTCGTTGAACCAGTGATTGTTTTTTTGTCAGTGCAGCATATTTTGGTTGTCAGAGGTGCAACTTCATTGATGGTGAGGGTGAGGCACTTGTGGTAGTAGTCGGCAATGATACTAGGGTCATTGCTGGTGACTAGATTGGAGTCGAGAGATTTGATGAGGACCGGGGTGAAGTTTTCTACTGTGAGTTTACGGGTATTTCTAGCTTCAATGGTGTCCCTGGTATTAGTCTTAGTAGGAGGGAGTTAATTGCTTATGATAGTAAATTCTATGTAATGGTGATCTCTCCAATTAAGTGGTGTGATAGAGTCAATAGTGAGATTGGTGTTAAGTGACAGTATCCAATCCAAGGTTCTGCCCTTGACATGTGCAGGTGCATTCACCAGCTGGGTGAAATTCATATCTTTGAGCGCTGTGTGGGGTGAGGTGGCTTTGAGGTCTTTATCATCATTGAATCCTAGCTTAAAGTCACCAAGGATGATGCATTTAGTGTTGGCTTTGATAAACGGTGTGAGCAGTAGCGGGATATCTATTTCTGGGAGGCTATTGGAGCTAGGTGTTCTGTATATCACTACAAAGTTAATTGAGGTTTGATCCGTAAGGGCGAGTTTCGCTAGCATGAGTTCATAACCTGGGATGACTTCGATGGGGATAGGTCTGATTTGTAGGTTGTTTCGTGCTATAATAGCAACACCGCCTCCTGAGGTATGTGTTCTATCTGTTCTGAAAATGCTGTATTCAGGTGGTATGGCGAGGGTGAGTAAGGGTCTCGAGGCTTGGTGAAGCCAAGATTCTGTGATGATTAGTAGGTCAAGATTTTGTTCAGATATTAGATCATGAATTTCAATAGCATGGGCTCCTAGCGATCGGGCATTGATAAGGGCACTTTTCAAGTTAGTAGAAGTCTTGGGGGGTCGCTGTTTTGCCACATTTAGGCGTCTGTGGCCTTATCAAGTTTAAGCCAAGACAACATTTGTACCGTTGAACCATACACCTTTTATGGGACAAATGTTCCATCTTATCGAGTTTCACCCAGATATTGTGACCAGCCGGGAATGGAAGGGTATCATGATGTGTCAGGACATCCAGGGCATGGGGTGCTGGCATGGAATTTCTGGGGTTAGCTTCTGCTCCGTGATTGCCGGGGAAAGGTTGGTGTTTGGGGCAGAGATGCTCCAATTCCTACCCAGAGGTATCAGTGGTGCTGGTGGAGGCTGCTTTGTCCATAGGGGACACTATACATGGTGGTAATCCATCCATCCTGTGTGCTACCTGTGGGTAAATAAATTCCTCTCCAGCCTGTCTGCTATGATTTCCCTCTTACAGATTATGGGGTTGCTTCCCTTTGAGAGAGTTCTGTTGTACGCAATCCTCACCCAGTCATTGGCTGGAACATATCATTTAAGGGACTGTTGATTGGATAGAGTTGTGTTGTGAGTCCTTCATCACTGTAGTGATGTAGTTCCCTTCCAGGTGGACCTTTTAGTTTCCTGTGGGTGTCTGCTTATTCCAAGAACTCCCCAGGTTGTCCTGTAGAGGAGATTATCAGTGGTTTACCAGTGTTTCCCAGTCTGTAGGCCTCTCAGTGAGGCAGTGCAGCCACAAGGGACATCCTGTATTGTCCACATCCAAAAAGGAAAATATTCGGTCTGTGACAAAGGGTTCAAAAGAACATGCAGGTTTAGCATCTTTTATTATGCACTACTAGCGAGGTCAAGGTAGGTCTTACAGGGGCTAGGGAATCCCCCTAAATAGAATATAGAACAGAAAGAACACAGGACAGAAATCCTAAAAGATCTCTGGGTAGGATTACTCAAAGTGTTATTCCGTGGCTTTCCCTACTACCCTGTATTTTTGTATTTTATTGTTTGGTTATAATGTACTTAATACCAGTGAGTGGTTTTTAAGCATGGGATTGGGATTTGAACCTGCGTTGCGCTGCGTTGTCTTGCTTCCAAGACAAACACATTGCCCCTGAGCTATCCTTTCTCCAGCCATGTAGACCTTAGATGTAATGCATCAGAGTCTAGCTCTCAGCTGTGATTTGGCTCTACTCTCGCCCTCAGGGGTAGTGTCTAGCTCCTTCCTAACCTCACAGTCTACTGAATGTAGCAGCTAGCTTGCTTCCTGGGTTGCCAATCTAAGGGCTCTAGCACCCAGCTTACTCGTGGATTTCACCTACCAGTCAACAAATCTTCCCCCTTGCCATATGGTATGGATTGGCTCCTGGGCCGAAGATAATGATTTAGCACATTTACACTCTCCTGCCAGAAGTATTTATTTTCCCTTACTTGGGGATTTTGGTCAGATAATGTGTTTGGTTCCATGTGATAATGTTGCCGTGAAAATGTCACCAGGTAGCTGACTTTTTTTCTGACCGCAAAAATGATTTCCCAAAATATTCTAGGATGGGTATAATTATATATTTTTACCTCAAATTCTAGAAAGTGTTTGATTGTCCGGAGGGTGCATTTTTAGGTAAATGTCGCCAACTGGCGGCCATTTTCACAGAGACATTATCACTGGATACAATTTGTTTAACGTATCAGCTACAGGTTGCCCTCATGAGCCAAGCTCTTCTCTTTCTTCGTTGGGCCTGTTCCCCACCAGGATCTGAGCCATTGTCCTGGCAGGTTCTCCTCCTAGCATCAAAGGTATGGACCCCAGAAGTCTTATTCATTCTCTCCGTCTTCTCTGGCTCGACTGTCGGCCTGTTTCTGAGCTATATCTCTGGTCTCTCCCAATTTCTATCCCCTATCTGGTTCTTCTCCTCTTTTTCCATCTACAAAAATATAGTCCAGTCTATAACACTCCTAGTCTGAATATATGGCCTTTATAGGGTGGTTGACTTTCTTGATTAGCCAATTCTTCTCTTAAGGGGTTATACCCACTGCTATTTCAAAACCTGGACTGTGATTGGCCATGCCTCATTTCTGATTGGGCCTCCCCGGTTGTTCCCGGGGATATGATCATTCGTTCCCAGTGTTTGTTTCTTTATTCCCTGTTTGACAGATGGTGTATTGAAGAATACTGCAGTAGGGACAAAAGGCTTAAAGTTTGCAATGCCATTTTGAAGTCAGGCAAAAGCAGATATGTCTACCGTGGCGGCTGTAGCCTCTGTCTGAAGGACCGGTGTGGCTCTGGCCGAGATGCTGAGTACATTTGTCCAGATTTGGGAGCAAGGGTGATATCTTTCCTGGAGTGCGTTCCTTTGCGTCGAGAACTGAGGTTTTGTGACAAACTTGCTGTCTCGAGGACTGGAGCGAGAAAAAGCTTTGTGGACAAAGGCCACGCCTCCAGTGGTTAGATTTCCTTTTCATGGGTCTTTGGGTACCCAACCAGTTGCGCTGCCATTATCCCGGTATGATGCAAGTGTTTTCCCTGCACAGTGACATGACGGGGTTGACATGGACATAGCACTGGGTCTCAAGGTGCTCGGGCTATGGATAAGGTGGCCATTATGGTTCCGGTGTATAAACGGGGGTGGTGGACTCACATAGGTTGTCTCCCTCTGGGTAGTCTGCGTGGCAGTCCCACAGGGTAGGGTTTAGGTTTACTCACCCTGGATCTACCACATGGAATTGGATTGCACTGCGAGCTGGCCTGGGGAAACATGATGACCTATAACACACGGACAGGCTTTGGGGAATCCCTGTCTACCACCTACGCGTAGCACAACACCGGGCCCTCCGAGTCCTTTGTAGTGCAAAAGTAGGGTCAGACCGTGTAGCTTAGCCACGTGTCCCAATCCTCACAGCTTTCCATTAATGCTGCCACGCATTTTGGACGTTTCAGGATTGCTGTATCCGCAGGAATACCAACCTCTCTTATAAAAATGAAAGGAAACAAAATGTGGGGCCTTTGCCAAACATTTTTCGTTTTTCTCACTGTTGTTGGCAAACACAAAAGCTCACATTTCCCTTTATCAAATAACAGAAATATGTATTTAGGAGGTGTAAAAATGTATACCAGTGCCTGTTCTAGGATTTGCGAGGGCCTGTGTGGCAAAAGACATTTTGGGACCCCTAATTTGCATATGTATTGACATTACCAGACGTGACATCACAGACAAATAACATAATTGGAAATTATAGTGCAAGAAGTTGCTATGTGTAGGTCAGGCGTAGAAGAGTACAGCATGTTGAATCACCAGTGAAGCTTTTTTTAACAGTGTAAACTGTGAACAGAATAACATCTTGGGACTCCTAATATTGGTAGATGATTTCCCTAGGATCACACACTTCAAATAACTCGTAAATCCAAGTGTGTGTGCTCTGAAATTGACCACAAATGTTCTCAGGTCTAGCGGCTACAAACATTCCAAAATGTCTGGCTAAAATAATACTGTCTAAGAGATGAACTGAGAAGTGTACAAATCACATAATAAACCAATCTGACAAAGACAAATACTTCCAGAAAGATGTCGAAATGAGGACTTGAATTGCTCAAAAAGTGTTTTTCTTGACACCTTTTTTTCTGAATGTATTTTTTAAATTTTGCTTTAAAATGGCATTGTACTCTCATAGGCTCCACTATTTCCAATTACCTCACCCTGTTTTTATTTTTCCTACATTATCTTCACTTTTGCTCTTTTTTACTGCCCTTCGCGTAACGTTATTTGTTTATGGTATTTTGGCAAATCAACAAAAAAAATGTCATTTTTTGTCATTCTGACTGAAAACTACTTTCAAGTGTTCAGACACACAACAGAAAAAACAAAACCGTGACAAGGTTGCAAGCGTGTAGTAATTATTTGGCACAAGCATGCAGCTCATCATGCATGAGGTGAAGAAAATGTGGTCCACAGAAAATGGTGTGCATCTTAATCAAGAAAACACAATGGGATAAAGGAGATATAAAAATAATAGTTTATTTTGTGACTCAGTGTAATTTTCTTGCAAGAATTCACAGACCAGTTAGATAACTGGACATGATGGACTTTTAGATGAAAAGGCATCCACCCACTTCTCATCACATAACATTCACACTTATGAGGGCACTTGTCACAGACAATTGTCTATTCAATACACACTGCTCTGTTTTCTGCTGTCCAAGAGCTTCCTTCCCATTGAAATGTGCTGCTGATTACAAAAGAAATGCGGTAAATAGTATTCGCATTCCCCCAACGTCATGCAGTGCTTAAACTGTTTAGGATGAGCAGTTTTTCGGTCACAGTATCATCAACTTCGTTCTCATGACAGTGATAGATGTGAGCAAGGTCTGGAAGGCCCCCATGAGCGTGAGACCCTGTGCCACTGCACAACCTGTCCATGTCTTCCGCTGGCCCTGGTTGTGGCCAACCTAAACATGATATTTTTATGATGAGGGAAGAAGGGGCATGGGAGCTATGAGGAATTAGGACCACCCATTAAGAAAAACCAGGTGCCAAATTCCTACCAACCGGATGCCCTTTTCTTTTTGCTCAGGAGCGAATCAACCAATCACGAGTCAGATCTTGAGAGCCGCCAGCAATACTGATGAGCAACCATCTAGCCCCCTCGTGTACAGCGTGGTGGAGCCGCCTCGACAAGGCCGACTGGTGAGCACGCGGCAGCTGAGCAGCGACAGCGTGGGACTGATGAACTTCACCCAATCCGAGGTGAGTACTGCTGCCCTTCCATTATGCATCTGCCACACAAACATCAGAACGGCCAATCAACCTCACCTGGTGTTAAATGTTTTGTCAGCGAATCTTCCAGCTACAGCCTACTGTTTCATCCATGTTGGGGGTGTAGACATTGTAATCCAAGAATGGCCTATTCTCTTAAAAACACGCTCTCAAATCTGTATTAGGGACTTGAGGGGCACAGACACACGCAAGTTCGTACAAGTGCCTTTTGTAAATGAAGTAAGACTGACAACATACTCCTTGGCTGCCCACCTCTCTCAAAAGATATGAGTCAACTGGTATATGAAACTCTGCGACTATTGGCCAGGTTGGTTATAACACTCTTGATATACACAATAATGTACATTATAAATATGTTATTGGCCACTAATACATTCTGTGCCCTACACCTGAGGCCGCATGTTGGGTGCTGCAGGCATGCAACTCCACGTTGATTTACGGGTAATAAGTACACAGCGGGGACACATTATTCTGTAAAAACAGTTATGGGTATGTTAATGTGAAAGGACATTTGTACCGCGCACTATCACCACCGTAGTGGTCCCTTGGCGCTCTGGCGGCTCTGAAAAGGGAGAGGGGGGGTTGAGTTAGTGGGAGGCAGCAGGGAAAATGCAAGAGAGCAGTGATGTGATGTTGGCGGCCTCAGCCCGGTGGGTCCATTGGCTGGGCCTGGGGTGTTTGCGGCCGGTAGTCGTCGTGTACTGTTGTGCAAGGCTATGTGTGTTTTTTTGTTGTTGTTGCAATGTAGTGAAGTTTGTGCGGTTTGTTGTGCTGTAGGTTTTGGCTGTGTTTGGTTTTGGGTTTGAGAGGTGTATGCAGAAAGGGAAGTTGTTAGTAGGGTTGGTAAGTTTGCATCTCCATCCTGAATAGAAGCGCTCGGCTTGCGTAGTCTCCCCTGTTGCGGCTCTGTCCTGATCTGGGTCTGACTGGTCTACAGGTTCCTTACTCCTCTGGCCCCCACCTCTAACATGCTCTCTCGTGGCTCCCCTTATCCTCCATTTAGACTCTCGTGGCCAGTGCTTCTGCTAATGACAACCTCTCAGGTAGTGTGGGGATTATCAATGTCTCTATAATTCCACCCCAACGTGGTACTTGGCGGTAATTAAATTACGGTGCGGGCGAGGAGTTGGTGGGATTGTCTGGGTCAGTTGTCTCAATCTCCATGTGTGCCGCCTGTGTTCCTGTCTATCCGATGTCACCTGTCCAGCTGCCGTGGGCTTTACTCTCCCCGGTCAGGGATGTCTGTGTCTTTTCGGTTTAGTTATCCTTTTTTACCAGTTTCGTTTTTCAGGTTTAGTCTGTGGTGTTGTAGAGCCAGGTTTTTAGTGATTTCCTGAATTTTAGGTGATCTTCAGTGTTTCTTATTTCCGTTGGGATGGTGTTCCAGGTTTTTGCGGCTAAGTGGTAGAAGGAGGTGCCTACAAGTTTTTTCTTGAGGTATGGTTTGAGTTCCAGGCGGATTTCGTTGCTCGATCGGAGGGGTCTCATTGGTTTGTAGACTGTTATTTTCTTTTGTAGGAATTCTGCTCCTTGTCCACTGATTGCCCTGTGCGTTATGCACATTGTTTTGAAGGTGATGTGATGCTTAACTGGGAGCCAGTGTAGGGTTTTTAGGGCTGGAGTGATGCGATCTGTTCTGGATAGTTTGAGGAGTAGTCTTACTGCTTCATTTTGGATCCGTTGCATTTTCTTCAGGAGGTATTCAGGTATTCCGAGGTAGAGGCTGTTTGCATAGTCCATTTTGGACATGATTAGGGCGACGATGGTGAGTGTTTTGTGCGCGAAGGAGAGGAAAGGTAGAATTCTTCTTGCCGTCCGGAGGAGGAAAAAGCATTTCTTCACTGTTGCATTTATTTGTGGCTCCAGGGTTAGGTTGTTGTCCATTAGGACTCCCAGATTTTTTACTACCTTCGATGGTGTTGGTGCGTTTCCCGTTTCCGTAGGCCATGGGATGGTGGTTTCGTTCTATTGGTCTTTGGATACGATCATGATTTCTGTCATTCCTGGGTTGATTTTCAGGTTGTTGGCATCCATCCAGTCGAAGACTTCTTGTAGACAGTCGGTAAGGGATGAATGGTAGGCATCAGTGTCTTTGATTTTGTATATGATCTGAGTGTCATCTGCATAGTTGTAACATGTAATGTATTTTTTGAAGATTCTGATGACTGGAGTCTGGTAGATGTTGAAATATAGTGGAGATAGTGAGGATCCTTGTGGTACTCCACAGTCGTTAACTCGTGGAGTGGATTTGAAAGGTTTTATCCATACGGTTTCTGTTCTGTCTGTTAGGAATGATTTGGTCCAGAGTAGTGCTGTGTCTGTTATGCCTATGTCTTCTAGCCTTTCGGTCAGGGTGTCGTGGCTAACTGTGTCAAAGGCTGCGGGGGGGGTCGAGCAGAATAAGGGCTGAGGTAGTGTTTGAGTCTGCGTTAGTTTTGAGGTCACCCCAGATGGATAGTAGTGCTGCTTCCGTTCCTCTCGCTGGTCTGAAACCGATTTGAGCTTGGTCCAGCAGGTAGTGTTTTTCTATGTGTTCTTGGGTTAGTTTATATACGTAGGTTTCTAGAAGTTTTGCTGGGTGGGGGATGTTAGAGATCGGTCTGTAGTTGGAAAGGTCATCTACGTCACCACTTGTGTTTTTTAAGAGTGGCTTGATGTATGCTGAAATATTGGAATCTTTAAGTATTCAGGGTGTGCCTTCAAGTCAGGAAAATGGTGGTGTTAAAAGGGCTGGCCTTTGTTTATGGAAAGGGCAAGTTATGCAAGTAAAGGCACCAGCCACTTATACTCCGAAGCAGGCGAGGGCCACTATGGGTGGCAGCCATCTCTCATGGGCTTAGCTTCTCGTCTCTAAGGGCTCACTGATGTCACAACAAAAGGATTATATTATCGACTTGTTGTGATTTCACAACCAGAGGATTATAATATGAATAAACAAATGCCATGCCAGAACATCGTTGTGTTATAAGGGTGGATCGGTGGTTTACTGTGCAGGAGAATTCGTCAAATTCGAATCCAACACATTTTGTAATCGATTTTCTATGCACATATATGCAGGGGGTGGGTAAGGGTATTAATGAATGTGGGAGTGGCCTGCAGAAGGGCCCCCTCATATATTTGCAATGAAATAGATCACACACAAAAATCGCCTGAAATGGAATTCGGTGAATTCTCCTGGATGAAACCCCATAGAAGCGTATAAGGGTACTGCAGCACAGCAAGCAGATCTGGGGTCGTGTGGAAGTGTCACGCTGCAAGCTCTGCACCTTGCACTATCTTGGGACAATACTAGTATTGTACTTCCTTATAAAACATGGGTGCTGCCCCATCCCAAGCCCCTGCTGCATTTCCTTTTACCCATTATTCGTGTTCTGAGTTTTTCTTTTGTCATTCTTTTCTCTCCCTTCTTCCTCTTTTTCTAGCAGTGTATATGTTTTCCGTGTTGTCTTTCCTTTCATCTGTTTGATTTCCAATAACCACACCTCCCGTTCCCCTCTCCTTTTCTACCCCTCCATTCGTGCAGCGGCTGTTTTTCTGCACTGTGTCTTCTGCCATCCTCTGGGCACATGGGAAAGTCCCATTCAAATTATTTTTGTAAATCAGGCCTTTTGCCCTTTTCTGCAGATCTTTTTTCATGTTTTTATTGCTCTTTTTTTTCTGTCTCTTTTTGTTAGGTCTGCTCTTCCTCAGCCATTTCCCAATTTTATCAACGTCATTTACCCTGTTATCTTTGTGGGTGTTAGCCACAAAGTCCATTCTTCTTCCTTAAACATTGCCCCTGTCCTGCAAAACAAACAGAACTCAGCTGCCAAGCATCATCTTTCAAAGTCAATCGGGGACAGATGAGAGGCGTTGGCATCTGGCTCTGCACTGGCTTTGGCAGCAGGTATTGTTTTGTCATGTGAGGGCCTATAATGAGGGCACTGTGTCCTTACCCCAAGTTCCAGCCATTGGAATGGGGTGCTAACGTAATTACCACCGAGGGTTACCAAAGCTGTAACCCAGGGTGTTAAAAAAAGTGTTTTAATTCAAAGAACAGGACGCGTGTTGCGTCCCGTTCATTGAAGGAAAATATTGTACAAAGATGGCCGCCATTGTTGTTGAAGGCAGGGCTCCATATGGAGCCCCTCTTCCATTTCCTTGGCGCCCGCAAACCGAGAAGGTGGGAAGCTGCTGCAGCAGTGGTGGCCGCCGCCACAATTATATAAGTGGGACTGGGATTACTTAAAAAGGATGGGAAAGGGGGGAGAAGATGGCAACCCATGGTGGGGGAGGCAGCCTGCAGGTTCCATCGAACGCAGGGTGAGATTACTGGTTTCAGCCCACGATCTACAGAACCTGATTGGCTGTGCCCCTTGCCCCAGATGATAATATGATATGATAGGTCATTTATAACACGCTTATACACAAGTGTTTCTAGGTGCAACAAGACAAGGAAGGGGAGGACAAAGGGGAACAAAACAAACGATCTTACTAGGCCTTGTGTCATTCAGATCGTGAAAGGGGAAGGGAGAGAAGAAGTGCCGGGGGCAGGAAAGGAGAGAGTGCAATAAGCAGTGCTCAAGTAAATGCCGCCGGGGTGGCCGGTTCGAAGTAATTGCAAGGTTGCAGGGGACTGTATGGTTGCAGATACAGTCCATAGTGCGCGGTGGGCCCAGAGGCAGGGCATGGGGCTACTGGTCGCGAAGGAGCCTGGTCGCCATAAGGTTCAGAGGGAGGCCGGGTAACCAGTTAGTGCAGCAGACAAGACAATAGGTTAGTCTGTCTAAAAAGGTCTCTTTCATTATTGTATTGTAGGGAAGTATATCGTCCAAAAAAACTGCGAGTTTTAGGTAGATATTGCAGGTGTTCGAGTTTCGTGTTTCCAGGCCCTGGCTCGGCTTTAAAGCACCTGCCTGTCAGGAATCTTCCCATTTCCTGTTTAGACTGCCTCTGCTCTCAGGGGCACAAGAGTTGCCAGCCTCTTTGCTGTCCAGTAGCACAAGGAAAGCACGGGAAGCTCCATATCCTACCTATAAATCATTGCACATAGAAGGATAGTTTATCGGCAAGCTTTGGCAATGCTTGAATTTCCACGAGTCGTGGCAAGAAAGCATTAGTGAAGTAAGTTCAACTTACCGCGGGATGCCGCGTGAGGTGTTCTGGGACGAGAAGCCGTTTTACAACCCGCCCTTAAAATATGGCCACAGTGTGTTTCCAAAATATTGTATTTATTTATTTCAATTTTTTTATACCGCGCTGCACGCCCCAAGGCGACAAAACAAACTGGGTTAAAGGTAGAGGAGGAGTATGCCGTTGTCCTCCAAAAATTCTTCCAGAGTGCAATCCCAAGTGCTCCAAAAATTGTGGCTATATACAGATATTTGCCCTTGTATATATACTGCGAAATGTTGTGCGGGCATTCATGATCAACCGCAGACTTCACGGATAGGCCACCCCACCGATGTACATTAAAGTTCACACGCGTGGCTGGCCTTGAATTTAGGAGAGTGCCACATGAAGTGGAAACTGCCAGCACCATCTCCGTCTTTCTGTTTGCAACCAATGCGAGTATCAGCAAACGGACACGTGATCAGTCAAACGGAACGAGATAGGAAAACTCACCCTGGGGCCAAAAAGATGCGCCTAGGTTGGCAGAGCGTTTATTCAGTCTTATGTATCCTGCCGCGTGGCTATGTACACAACCTCGTCGTTCCCATCTCTTCTGCACAAACAAAAAAGTGCCAGCCTGGCAGTCCTTCGAGGGGGACTAAGCCCTGTAATCCCCCTCATGTTTCCATTCACACATTTGTTTTTGCTAGACAGCCCTTTCTTCCCGCAGAGCGCGGTGGGCCCTGCCCTGGGTCTCATCGAATAGCAGTTGGAGTTGCTTTCTCCTGGGCAACCCATGAAATATTCAGCAGGCGAAGGCACCAGCGACAGGCAGAGAGGGTGGCGAAGCAGGGCGATGGGCGGTTGCCTCGGTCCTTCCGGCCCATGCCATGCTGAAACACACGAGGAGGGTGTGCACTTTGCTTAGGATCGATGTGAATGGAACGAAAAATGTTTCAACGAAAATATATATATATATATATATATATATATATATATATATATATATATATATATATTATTGTTATTATTATTATTTTCATTCGGTATTTTCAATTTGTTAAAAAAGTTATTCTTTAACATTTATTCGTTATTATTGATGGATACCGTTTGGTTATATCTATGCGCTGAACAGAATTTGGTGTTCAGCGGTTTAGTGCTGTCAATTGCAGCACTACAAAGCAGCACACGGTAGACCAGTTACACTTTGCGTCTGTGGTTTAAATGTTGGTCCCATTGCCGCAGCTATAAGCACTGCAGCAGATTCCGGAAGTGAACATTCCTCCATGCACTTGCGCGTTCTCAATGTCACTGGGCCTAGTAAGCTCGTTGTTTTGTTCCACCCTGCTCCGTTCCCTTGCCGCGCTCTGAAACACTTGTGTATGAGCGCAATAGAAATAAATTATCAATTCAATTCAACATTTGATCCAGCCTATTTCACAGTTTGCTATTGCTTGGGGACATTGCCAGGGATACCTGGAGCAGAGAACCATGCTCTCCAAGCTTGGCCCCTGCCCCTTGTCACTCAAGGCGGTACGATGCCTAGATCTTGGCAAGGCAGGTGAGGACCTGTGGGCCTGTGTTATGATCCAGCCCTCGCCTGGCTAATAGCAGCCACCAGGATCCTCATTGTTGGCCCAACAAAGACTCCTGCAGGCAAAGGGGGTGGCTTCCCTTTGAAGAAGCCCAACCAGAAAGAGAGACACCAGCATCTCTCCTCTCCAGGGAGGCTCCTCCTAGGCATTCTGGGTAGAAGGGAAGTTCACCTTGAGATTTGGATGACCCGAAACCCCTATCCAGTGATTTTACCGACATTTATTTTCGATGGATTGTTTAACCGAAACAAATCCATCGAAAAAACACTGAATTATGTTTGTAAATCTATATTTGGGGGAAGGGGTTGGCCGTAACCGGTCCAAATGGGTGGGGAGGTGTTAGGGGTGGGTTTAAAAACATAGGGAAACTGCGCATTTGGGGGGCAACCCCCAAATAAAAACCTTTTTGGTCAAGTCGCAGTAAACCCTGGAAACCAACACCAAGGGAACTTGAGGGACGTCATATTGTAAAAGAAGCCGTACACTAGGCTGAGGAAGATAATAGATGGGTTGGTTATTGTGGCTACCAGCTGAGCACCCCGAACTTGCATCCCTGCCAGAAGGGGCTGTCTCTCTTGCTGGACCGGTGATCCGTGCCTAGGCGGTGTGTGGAAGCTTTGTGAAGCACTCTGAGGTCGACTGAAGGGAGATGGGATCCAGCAAAGGCCAGAGCGGAGCTCACTTGGGGTTACAGTACTGCAGTGCACTGGTTCACAGCACTGGGAGCTGTGAGCCTAGTCCTAAACCCTGGAGGAGTATAAGATCCGTCTGGATTATGGGGATAATCGATCCGGCAGAGGGCTCCTCACCGTCAGAGGACCGTATACCCCTGGACTCTGCTCAATGGCACAGAAGGTGTAAGAGGATTCAATTCAACACTACAGCTAAGTCACCACCTAGTCTATAATACTGAATGAAAACCCTTATTGATATATCTTTATGCCCAGTTCATGCGTTCTGGATGACTACCCCTATATAACACCCCTCTCTTGGAATCCTCCTGACCCCACTGAGCCAAGAAGTAGTTCTGTTTTGCAAGTTAAAAGGTTTATTTGAGACTTTAAACAATATAGATATATATATCACACTTTATAATAAATTAATAATTGAATATCACACTTAATCTGATATGATAAAGATTAACAACGGAGAATCTGGCACTAGCACACTTCTTTATAATCACTAAGGAGTTGACATGAAATGGATAAGGTAGCACACAGGTGAATAGGAACAAAAGAAGAAGGTGGTACAGAATGCTTTATGTAAGCTCAGGTGGATGCAATATTCAATGAATGCAGTACAGAAAATACTCAATATGATTTCAACCAAACAATGTAATCACTTTTCTCTGGCTATTCACTCCCCCCCTCTTTATGCAATGCAAGGAAATGGGAGGAAAGCACACAGTTCTCAGAAATGCAATCAATGTAATTCAGTTCAATCCCCCCCAAGCTTAAAGAAAACAGATAGGAGTTTGGAAAACACAGGCAAAAGTGCTTTGAATGTGATGGCAATTCAGTGAAAAGTATGCTAAAATGCTTTTAATTCCCTCTAGAGATTCAGGGTGAGTGGTATCTAGTTAATATTAGCTCATGCTCACTCTAGCAGTGATGCAGGGATAGTTTTTATGAGGCAAACTAATTTCTGGCAAATGGAAGGCAAGCAGCAGCAGATTTTTTACACGTGAAGAAATTTGCAAATCGCGGCAAAATTCGCGAATGCGTGTTCCGCGATTGCGGCAAAACTATATGGGGTAGGAATGCGGTTCTAGGTTCGTAGAAAAGCCACGATTCCCAGCTTTCTAAGGAAAGTTACTGCAAGTCTCTAGCACAAACGGGTATGGTGATATGAGCGATTAAATAAAGGTCGTTTTTTCGGATTTGGAATGTTAAAGTTCAAAAAGACAAGTGCAGCTTGCAACTAGAAATTGACAAGTGACAGCTTTACAAATGACAGGTGACAGTTAGGAGACAGTTCTACTTAGATTAAACTAGATTGAATTATATTATTTTAACTAGGAGATTGGTTCTGCACAGTTTTCTAGGTACTCACACTATATTCTTGAGCGAGATGGGCCTCGCCACGGATCTGGTCAGGTTTTAGACTGAACTCTGGTCTGGCCACTTCACAGTGATCTGGGTCAGCTCTCTCTGGTTCTCTGGTCTGGGTCTCTAGTTCTGGATATATTGAAGTCTCTAGTTTGGCTCTCTGGAGGTTTGATGGAGGTAAGTATGGATTTTTCCGGCAGAGCTTCCAGCTGCAGATGGAATTGAAGGTCCCTATCTGTCCTGTCTGTCTGCTTTTATGTGTTTAGAATGTGGGTGTGTTCTAGCATCACTGACCCTACCTCTCTCTCAGCTTCTAATTGGTCAAACTTCCATTTCTCACTTGATTGGGGGAGCTAAGTTGTGTAAGAGTGATGTCATTTTATGGCTTGCAGAGAGGGCACTCCCCTGTCAGATTGCACACATTCTATATTTGATAATAAAAGACATATTTCACAGTTACACAGTTGCTTGAAATTACATATACATGGTGTGGCTGAATTTAGCCATGTCTCTGTCCAAATCTGCTGTTTCTAAGAGCTTGCATTCAGAAATGGCAGATAATTGACTTTTTAACTGATTTTTCAATTTCTGACATTGACCCCATTTTACATACATGTGCGCAGGGAGTATGGACATTAACTGATGAAGTTTCAGATTTTTAACATGCACACATTTAGAGTAATATCCACTTTTCCGCTAACACCCCCCTGAACATACCACCCGTTCCTACCACGTCTTAAACTGTGGGCAGAAAAATCACAAGAATTATGGCATCAATTAAATTATTTTGACAAGTCCACATTGTGAGTTATTCATCTTTTTCTAAAACCAGATTCTGGCTATAGAGGTGTGTCTTTTCAGGTCACATGGTGGAAATACTGGTTTTCCCACTCCCCCCAAGCCAGCTTCTGTCTCCAGTTTCTCCCCCTCCCAGTTTCTGCCAAGAGTAAGCCACTTTTTTACGACCCCTGCAATATAAGATTTGCTTGGGTCCTGAAAGGCTCATTGTTCAAGAGGAAGCCATTTATGATCCTCTCAATAAACCCTCTGCCTGGGTGAAGGGAGTTGCATTGTTCAATCTCCTGCAGAGCACAGGTAATTCAATTATCAGATAGATGGTACATCCTTTTGGTGTGGGCATCAGAAGGCAGCTAAGCCTGGGAATGCATTTGTTCAAGTTTCACTCCTGTTGGGGGTAGCTGTCAAGCAAAATCAAGTTCCTTAAGCCAGACTTTCAGCTAACTGTCATGTTTTTTGTTGCTTTTTAAATTAACTTGCAATTTTACACATGCAGCTAGAATGCTGATTCTAAGTGCAAAACTATGACATTTCAACAGTTACAAAGGCATGTGACACCAAACATAGGTCACTCATTTAATCTAAACATTTTCGATTTTAGTGTCTTTAAATCCAGTGCAACTTAAACTGCTGACTCCATAGCAGTTTTGTTATAAGCATTGTTTTGGGCTCTTCATTTCCCAGATTTTGTAAGTACACAAAACTCCATTCTGCCAAATGTCTGCTGGTGTTCAGTGAATATTTTGCACATGTTGCAATGTTTGAAAATAGGCATTTTGAGCCTGCCTTCAGAGAAACACAGGGTGGTTTTAAAACGCCGGCTTTTGGATAGTGGTGAGTACTGGTACTGCACCCCTTTTTGGGATTTAAGAAAATGAATTCCCAACAGTCATGGGTTTGCTTTTGGCAATCAGCATTGCCATTCCCAATGGTTTCAGACTACTGTGTGGGTAGTCCAATGGTGGTTTTAGGCAGTGTCCTTCTGTGCCCATAACATCGGCAAAAATGAGTGGCAGCCTATTCTTCCTGCATTTCCCTGTGCATTTTCTGGGAAGCTCTGGCCATCATGATGTTTTCATGTCAGTACTGCACAGTTTTGAGGTAGGGCTCGGATGCATGGGTAAATACATCCCACAAGCCCCCCTTCTTGCGGTGGCCATCTGATCCTTCACTGGTGGGACCCGCAAGATCTGGGATGTAGTTCTCATCTTCTTCCGGTAGATGGCACAGTTCAGCATCTTTTCCTCTATCCGGTACTGATCGATCGGTTCTCCTCGCCGGTCCTGATGGGAAGATTGGGCGGTGCCCCGGGCCCCCTTGCGTCTCTGCTCCCGGTCTCCGGATCGTCCTCCTTGGCCCGTTTCCAGGTTTTCTTTCTCCTAGGACGACAAAGGAAGAGCGGCAATACCTATCCATAGACATTTTTCCCCCACCATTGATATAGTGGGGCAGCATATGCATTTCATCATAACGAAACATTACATTCTTATTTTGAAAAGCAACAGTATAACTAAGAGACAGTTTCATGCAAATCACAATATTTTAGAGACTAGATGTGGTATGTTTTATGGTTGGAACTGAATTAGTCTGAGACAGTGCCCGCTAGGATTCCAGAGGATTCCTCCAGTTGTTGCAGAGTGTGCCTGGGATGGCAACATTTCAACTGGTTTATGTGGACCCACTTGTCTTCCCCCGCTGCCAAAGGACCTTTGGGGATGTGGATTTTGTAGGCCACAGGGGAGATCTTGTCGATGATCTCAAAGGGTCCTTTCCATGTAGGCAAAAATTTGCGCTGCTTGGCCTGGTTCCTTTGGAAGTTGTATAGATAGACCCGGTCTCCCACCTGATATTCCTTCCTGGAAGTTTTCAGGTCATAATGGGTCTTCATGCTATCAGCCGATCTTTCTAGATTCCGCTGAGCGTAAGCAAAAGCATGTTGGAGGTGTTTCCTTAAATTCTCCACATACTCATGAGTTGTGGAGGCATTTATCAGTGTCTGCTCTTGGGTCCTGTAGAGCAAATGCTGAGGAAGCACCATCTTGCGCCCAGTCATCAACTCAAATTGTGACATTTTGGTTGCAGATGAAGGGGAAGATCTGATAGCCATTAGGACCAGAGGTAATCGGATATCCCAACTTGGCCCAGAATCTGCCACAAACTTCTTTAATATGCTCACAATTGTCCGGTTATATCTCTCTACTGCCCCAGAAGAAGCTGGTCTATAAGCAATATGCAGCTTTCTCTTGACCCCCAGTATCTCCCACATCTTTGTCGTTACTTCACTGGTAAAGTGGCTACCTCTGTCTGACTCAATCCTTTGAGGTAGACCAAAACGGGAAAAGATGTGGTTAATCATCAAGGCAGCTGCAGTTTCTGCCTTGCAATTTGGGGCTGGGAGACATTCCACCCACTTGGTAAACAAGCATGTCACAGTCAACATGTACTTATTCCCCCTAGCCGAGCGAATCACAGGGCCTACAAAGTCGATTTGTAAATCTGACCATGGGAGTGTCATTCCCCTCTTTTGTAAAGGCGCCCGGTGCGTGAGGGATGATGGCTGAAATTGTGCACACACAAGACACCCCTTCAAGTATTGGTCGAGGTCCTGCCCCATGTGTGGCCAGTATGCAACCTCTCTTAAGCTTTCCAATGTTGTGTGAAACCCCCTATGACCGGCGGTGGCCGCATCATGGGCGTGACTTATCATCAGGCTTCGGAATGAGGTAGGAACCACCCACTGATCGTGGCCAGCTTTGGATTTCCTTACCAACAAACCGTCTTGGATCCGGAACATTTTTGGACACTTCATCAACACTCTTAGGTCCTCTTTCCCAATGTAATCGGTATCCGTCAGGGGAAAGCTCTCAGGGTCCTCAAGGTGCTGGTAAAATTTACCAATTATTGGATCCCCCTTCTGAGCTGTAATCAAATCAGCATCAGGGGTCTCCTTACTCCATTGTGAAATTGAAAGGTCATTGTGAGCATTTGTCTGGGACCTAGTGATAGCAGTGACCTGGATTTCCCCCAACAGGGACTCAATCTCAATTAGATCCCCTTGGATGGCCCCGGTTTTGGCCAGCTGATCAGCTAAGTCATTTCCAGTTTTGTCTGGTCCCTCTACTTTTGAATGACCCTTGATCTTTTTCCAATAGATGGTCATCTCATTCGAGGTGACCAGATCATCAATGTTTTGGATCAACTTCCCATGTTTCAAGGGTTTGTTGTTAGCACATAACATGCCTCTGGTTTTCCAATTAACCAGGTGCTCCACGAACCCGTTCCGTACATAATCCGAATCTGTGATTATGACCAGTTCGTGGAGTTGATGCTGGACAGCAGTGAGGATGGCCTGATGCACAGCCATCAATTCTGCCACCTGACTACTTCGGGGACCAATTTTGTATCCAGCGGAGGGTTCTGGGGACTCATTCACCCATGCATTCCCTACGCCGGCCACCAGTTCTTTCTCCCTGTCGTTGTCAACATGGTAAGAGCATCCATCCACATACACAGTGGACATTCCCTCACACTTGTCTTCTTCAAAGACTTTGTGGGTGGAATTAAGGTATGCCTCCATGTTGTCCTTTATTTTTAGACCTTCGTCCTCGAGACAGTTTTCTCTGGCACAATCATGCAAGTCAGCCAGACCTTGCGCGAGGGGACTCTTCTTGTTTTGGCCATATCGGACCTCCACAGGAAAGCCTTGCATTGACAGAATCCAGGAAGTAATTCGGGAATTACTCACATTTCCGGCCCGGATTCTGTCACTTTGGAGATATTGCAGAGGCTGGTGTGGAGTCTCCACTATGATGTGTTCCCCCTGGATAAACGGGCGGTAATTCTTCAATGCCCACACCGTTGCCAGGAGTGCCTTCTCACAATCGTTGAATTTTTCCTCCACAGAGGATAAAGTTTTGCTCGCATAGGAGATTACTTTATTGACCTTGTCATGCTTTTGGTATAATACTGCCGTCAAGCACGTATTAGAGAACCCCGTCTCCAGGAAGAACTCCTTGTTTCTGACAGGGTAAGCTAGGCAAGGCGCTTGTGAGAGGCTTATTTTGAGTTGTCTTACTGCCTCGGCTTGTTCTGGACCCCATTCCCACTTGACCCCCCCCTTCAGGAGATGAATCAGGGGTCTGGTGATCTCTGCGTAGCCCTCAATGAACTTTCTACTGTAGTTAGTCAGTCCAAGGAGGCTCCTTAGTTCCCTCAGCGTTGTGGGGTCTTTCAGTTTCTGAAGTGCTTCCACTTTCTTTTCCTGGGGACAGAGACCCTGAGGAGTAATCTCATGCCCTAAGAAATTAACACGGGTTCTACACCACTGTGCTTTCTGAAAGGAAAGTTTTGCTCCGGCGGCCCTCACCTGGGTCAGAACATAACGGATCTCCGATATGTGTTCCTCCACAGATGAACTTTTGATGAGGACATCATCTACATAAGCCAGGTTACCCCTCGCACCCAGGTCGGGCATGGCCTTATGTAGGAAAATGTTGAATTCATTGCCGGAGTTGAGGTATCCGAAGGGAGTCCGGGTCCATGTGTACTGCTGGCCCCCAAAGGTAAAAGCCAGTTTGTATTGGTCCTCCCTGCTGACAGGCACGGTCCAGTATCCATTGGTCAGGTCTATTGCAGTGAATACCTGTGACCCCTGAATCTGGGCCAGCCCTTGGTCAATGTAGGGCAGAGGCCATCGGGAAGTATGTACCCGTTTGTTGAGCTCCCTGAGATCGGCGCAGAGTCTCCACTGGCCGTTTGGCTTCAATATTCCCAGCACCGGATTATTGAAGGTGCTGTGGACTGGACGGATTATTCCTCGGGACTCAAGGTTCTTAATTATTTCGGTAAGGGACTCCATTGATGCGAGAGGCAAGCGATATTGCTTCACAAACACTGGAGTCATGCCAGGGTCCGTGGGGATTGTTGTTGTGTGGATGTCAGTGCGACCACAGTCATATGAGTCTACCGCAAAGAGATCTTGGAAATCCAAGAAAACTTGTTTCAACTTTTGCTTTTGTTCCAGAGTCACACAGGCATCAGCTAGGTTGACTCTCTCTTCCACCATCTGCCTGAAGCCTGGAAAGACTTCTGGTTTGGCTATTTCAGCGGCCTCCTCCAGCTGGGTGGAGAAGTCCCTGGTCAGAGTGCTGATTTGGACTGGAGGCTTCAGGTGGGAAAGGCAGCCCTCATGGACCTGGAAAATCACCTCATCCCTCCTGAAGTCACAAGTCACATCTTCCTTACCATAGGGGCAGGAAGTGTACACCAGGAAGTTCCCCCCATGCCGGGTAAAAATCCTGTCTGGTGTTGTATTGTCCTCACTGTCACTGTCAAAACAGTCCTTGGGGATTGGTCCTAACAGTTCATTTAATAAGTCGATGGAAAAATGTCGGTCATCAACCGCCATTCCAATAATGGTGCCTGCGGCTAGAGTAATACTCTTTAAGTCGCTATTATCCACCTCTATTGGAATGGTGTCATGTTCTATGTTGACTAATGGAGTTGGGTTTACCCCCAACCCTTGCTGTTGGAGAGAAGCATTTAGATGTATGTAAGCATCAGGGTTTTTCAACTCTTGTCCCCTTTTAACTTTCACTTCCAGGGAGAATTGTCGGGTCCTTTCTGGGATGGTGACTTCCTCTTTAATCTGAATTTCAACTGCATAAGGTAGCAATTGAGCTGACCTAAATGCTTTTTCTGGATCATCAAAGCCCACAGGATTATCCGCTAATCGGGACCAAGCTTTGAAGTTTATTAGGTCCAAACTAATGGCAAAGCGATTGAGAATGTCACTGCCTAAGTAAAAGGCGGCAGGGACGTCTCGCACGACCCAACAATTGTGGACTATGCTCTTGTTGCCAATGGAGATTTTGAGCATACACCTGCTTGGCAGGAGATGTTTTGAATTGGGTGCTTCCAGGTCCATTTCCCACTTGTCTATCAGTTTGAAGGTGGGAATGGCTGGATCTTTTGGGAGTTGGCGAAACATGGCTTCGCTGATGAAGCTCTTACCGTTGTTCACACACACTCGAGCGAGAACAGAGTCCTTCCCATCATTTAACTGAACAGGGATGAACAACTGCTCTCCAATTTGCTGAATATCAGCCAGGCTCTGAGCTGATTTCACATCTTTCTGGACTATAGAAGTGGGAGTTTCTGATTGTGGATTAGTAAAGAATTTCAGAGTGTTTCCTTCCAGCGTGGAATACCACTTTAGACTGGAAGGAAGGTTGATTTTCAGAAATAGAGAGGACCCTCCATCACCAGTCTGTTGTCCTACTGCTATTACTGTCACGTCTGGAATTTGGCTATTCTGGAAGTGAAATTCTACTTGGTCGGATTTTTGTTCAACCATGTGGCAGGTGCCGTTTAAACTAACATGGTTGACACTCTGTTTTAATTTTATTGGTCGGCTAGTCTGGGTCCAGAGGACCTTGTTTACACAATCTATTAGGGGTGACAACCTTCTCAGGAGGTCATTCCCTAGTAAACAAGGGGTGCCCTCTGGGGTCACAACTATGACCGGGTGTTTCAGCTTATGTCGCCCAATTTTAATGTCCAAATCTGCCGTCCCCTCGACGGGAATTTCCTTCCCGTCAAAGTTCTGCAGTTGTCAAGGAAGAGAGGTGAGAGGAATTTGGTAATTCTCTCCCCTTCCTGCATTCAGTTCGTCAAAGGCCTTTCTGGACAGAAGGGTAGCTTGAGATCCAGTGTCCACCAGTGCCGAGATTGTACCCTGCCCCTGTACTTGTACCGGGGCATAATATCTTCCCTCCTTCTCCTCAAGGGGGCACAGATAATGTACATTTTTGGACAACTGGTGGGCTAATTTTCTGGTTTTGGACATCGCCAGCGAAGAGATTTGGGCAGAATTCTGTGGAGAGCCTTGGGAATCTGAAAGAAAAATTTGGCAACTGGAGATCAGAGCCAGTGTGGGTTCCCCTGACTCTGGTTCCGGGCCGCCCCCCCCTTTTTGGAGGCAGTCACCAGGATGGGTTTGAACCAGGGGATTTTCTTGCTGTTGGTTCTGGGATGAGATGGTGGGCGGCGGTAGCTCAGTCTCCACATCTCCCCAGTCTGGATTTGCATCCCTAGGGACCCATTTTTCTTTGGGAGGAGTTCCCCCCTCTCTGAAGGAGAAGATCCTTTTCCCAGGATCCTCTGAGGATCCCTCTCCCTCAAATTGGAAGATCTGTACCTCCTCCTCAAACTGAGTCTGTTTGGGTCTTCTGTTTCTCCTACCCCCCCTCTGCTCCTTAGGAGGCAGACTTTCAGGGGCAAGAGATTTTGTTTCCGGTTCCTGGGTTTCCAGGGGCTGTTTACAAGTGAGGAAGGAAGCTTCCTCCAAGGCTTTACACCCCCCTTCCCCTTGTGCCTCCTCCCTGGGAACCGGTGAGTTATCGGGGTGCTGCCCCCGTCATTGTTCTGGGGCACCAGGTCCAGAGTTGGGTGCGTTCTGCGCCGGCACGCCCATCTGAGGGTTCTGCTGAGCCCTCAGTATGTGACCCAGATCCCGCGCCATGTTTTGAACCTGGCGCTCTAACTGGGAAACCCGCTCAGGCTGATACGGGGCCCTGTTTTCTCCCCCGGGCTGATCCCGGGAAGGGTAGCTGTCCCTCCTCTGGTAATACCCCGGGTTGGGAAGATTTGGGTACCCCTCCACCCTTGGCCTCCCCTCTCCCGGATTCAGTGGTCTGGGCTCAGGGAATTGGGGAAAGAAGGATGGATGGTTTTGGGGCTGAAAGTCGGGTGGATATCTGGGGAAAAAGTTCTGCCCAGGGTTTGGTAAATTTCTGCCCTCCTGTGGGAAGTTTGGAGGGAAGTTCCCTGGGTTAGGTGCTTGGCTGGATCCCCCCCCTTGGGCTGGAGGAGTCCACACATAACCCAGGATGGGTCGATTTCCCTTGTAACGGGGACTTACATAATCAGGAGAGCGAGGGACCCCATTTGTGGGGCTGCCTCCTTGGCTCCCTGTCTGTGACTGACCCGAGGACCTCCTGGGCCTAGCATTATTAGGTGCAGGTAGGTTTTTAGGCCCCCCCATCTCCAAATCCAAAACGGGGGTGACCTTTACCTCTGCCACCTTGGCAGCAGCAGGGGTGCTGTTGGCTTTGGGGTTTTTCTGAGCATTATTTTTTCTATCTACCGGTTTCTGCACCTCATAGATCCGGGTAGCCTGTTCAATGACCCAGTCTAAAGATCTTTTCTCGTGAAAATCCCTCACGAGCTGGGTCATGATATATTTGGGCAAGGCATGGAAAAACGTATTTATAAATTCTCTGCTATCCGTGCGCACCCTTCTTGTGGTCTGTGCAAAAGCACGCTTTAACTCCTGCACAAATTCCTGTGGGGCCTGATCCTCCCCACATTACAAATTGTAGGCTGCCTTGCGAGCCTCTTGAGGATTTCTGTGAACAGAAAAATGTTTCAAGATGGCCGCCTTATAGGTGGACCATCTTAAATGATTTTGGTCCTCCAGCCCCGCAAAGAAACTGGAGTATTCCGGGGAGAAGGTCCACTTTACATATTGAATACAGCTTTGGCTGTCCTTCAAATGGAAAGTCTCCATCATTTGTTCAAACAACTCTAAGTGCTCCCAAACAGAATACTTAGCGTTCTTATGGTAAGGCGTGATGACGCTCCTGATCGCCTTAATCTGCTTTAAGGGGTCCTTAAGCAAGGCCCTTTTTGCCTTATTGGCCTTTTTGGTTCGGGTAACCCTTGTCCATTCGTCCTCGGACTCAGAGGCACTGCTCCCAGAGGTTCCCGTCTGTTCTTCCAGGTTTTCCCGGATTCTGCGAGCCTGGGAATGGCTGGCAGAATGTGGGGACCTGGTCTCCTGTGTCCTGCGCAGTTCAGAGGAGTCTTCAGATTCCTCCTTGCTGCCAGGATTTGATGGGTACCCCCTCCACTGACCTAACTGGGCAGAGGTTTTCAGGATGCCCTTAATGGGCCTACTCTCCTGGGGTTCCCCATTGAACTGTACTGTACTTGGGTGCCCATACCCGGATGCCCACCCCTCCATTCCTGAGTGGTACTGGCCTATGAGCCCCATACTCTTAGCTGGATAGTAATCTGCCATCCCTGTGGCCCTGTGCTCATGTGCGCCAGGGGACATGGGGGTGGTAGAGTCCAGGGACTGGGGGAGATGAAGGCCCCTGATGTCAGGGCTCCTGCGGTTATGGTCAGGAGTCTCTCTTTCCCAGCGGACCTCATCTCTATCCGCCCCTGCTCCCTGTTGCAATGCAAGAGCCTGCATTTGTGCTTTCAGTTCCTCAGTCAAGGCCTTACTAGACTCTATCAGTCTCTCCTGCATCGCTACCTGTTGTTGGAGCCTATCATTGTGTTGACAGAGGGCCTCATTTTCCCTCTGTGCTTCCTGGTTGGTCCTGGAGAACTGGGCCAGTCTTTGCTGCAGGAGGTTTACCTCCTGAGTTGTGTCCCTATTGGCCTGCTCCTTTCTTGCCAGAGCCTCTTCCACCCTCCTGGTGTGCTCTAACAAGTTCTGGTTTTCTTTTTGGAGGTCACCCAGCCCCTGGAGGGCCAGGTGATTTTCTTCCATTTTCCTTTTTAAATGGCAGACTTCCTGGCCTATGGTGTCTCTTTCCTGACTGAGAGCCTGCATCTGTGCTGCCAGGTCGTCCCTTTGCCTTTGGAAGGCACCAGCTTTCTGGCGCTCCTGATCAAACTCTGCCTGGGTATCCAGGTCTTTCAGAATTAGTTTGTTGCTCTCTGCCTTTTCCCTATCTAGGTGGCCTTGCAGGGTGACTACCTGCTCAGCACATACCCTGTTGAAGTCCAGTTGTTGCTCCAGCTTTTTCTGGCTTTGCAGTAGGGAGTCCAAACCTTCTTGGTGTTCCTTCTGCAAGGCCCGAAATCTGGTATCCTGTTCTGACTTTTCCTTTTGCAGCACATCCATATCCTCCTTTATTTTAGTGATGTACTGTCTGGTCTCTTTTTCTGACTCCTGGCTTCTGTGCAGCCTTTGCTCAGAAGAGTCCAGATCAGATTGGGCCTTCTCTAACGCCATCTGTTGCCTTTTTGCCAGATCATGGCCTTCAGCACATTTATTCTGTATGGCTCCCATATATAATATGCCGCTATCCTAACAATCTTGTTGTGTTCATCTTTGGCCTTAGGAGCCATATATAGTTCACTCAGGGCCACATGTAATGGACCCTGATCTCTCCATAAGTCTGACCCTGTTTCAGTGGCCTGTCGCGTGATGGCCTGCAACCAGGCATCCTGGCCCTGCTCAGCCCATTCACCTCTCACAAATAGTTTATGTAAGAAGTGCTCTCTGGCTATTTTCATATCTACCAAGGTCGTCATTCTAGAGATTGGTCTCTGTCCTGACTTACAGAAGTTAGTATTTTATTTTTGCAGAACAGAACTTTTCTTGGAGTGTCCCTTTTGAGGAATGCTTCACAGCGTAATGCAGCGTCGTGATCCGACTGGATATGTGTATCTGGTCAGCTGGCACGCTGTATTAAGCTGCACAAGTGGTATTCTAACCCAAACGTCCGGCCCGAGCCCCCAATTTGTAAGAGGATTCAATTCAACACTACAGCTAAGTCACCGCCTAGTCTATAATACTGAATGAAAACCCTTATTGATATATCTTTATGTCCAGTTCATGCGTTCTGGATGACTACCCCTATATAACACCCCTCTCTTGGAATCCTCCTGACCCCACTGAGCCAAGAAGTAGTTCTGTTTTGCAAGTTAAAAGGTTTATTTGAGACTTTAAACAATATAGATATATATATCACACTTTATAATAAATGAATAATTGAATATCACACTTAATCTGATATGATAAAGATTAACAACGGAGAATCTGGCACTAGCACACTTCTTTATAATCACTAAGGAGTTGACATGAAATGGATAAGGTAGCACACAGGTGAATAGGAACAAAAGAAGAAGGTGGTACAGAATGCTTTATGTAAGCTCAGGTGGATGCAATATTCAATGAATGCAGTACAGAAAATACTCAATATGATTTCAACCAAACAATGTAATCACTTTTCTCTGGCTATTCACTCCCCCCCTCTTTATGCAATGCAAGGAAATGGGAGGAAAGCACACAGTTCTCAGAAATGCAATCAATGTAATTCAGTTCAATCCCCCCCAAGCTTAAAGAAAACAGATAGGAGTTTGGAAAACACAGGCAAAAGTGCTTTGAATGTGATGGCAATTCAGTGAAAAGTATGCTAAAATGCTTTTAATTCCCTCTAGAGATTCAGGGTGAGTGGTATCTAGTTAATATTAGCTCATGCTCACTCTAGCAGTGATGCAGGGATAGTTTTTATGAGGCAAACGAATTTCTGGCAAATGGAAGGCAAGCAGCAGCAGATTTTTTACACGTGAAGAAATTTGCAAATCGCGGCAAAATTCGCGAATGCGTGTTCCGCGATTGCGGCAAAACTCTATGGGGTAGGAATGCGGTTCTAGGTTCGTAGAAAGGCCACGATTCCTAGCTTTCTAAGGAAAGTTACTGCAAGTCTCTAGCACAAACGGTTACGGAGATATGAGCGATTAAATAAAGGTCGTTTTTTCGGATTTGGAATGTTAAAGTTCAAAAAGACAAGTGCAGCTTGCAACTAGAATTTGACAAGTGACAGCTTTACAAATGACAGGTGACAGGAGACAGTTCTACTTAGATTAAACTAGATTGAATTATATTATTTTAACTAGGAGATTGGTTCTGCACAGTTTTCTAGGTACTCACACTATATTCTTGAGCGAGATGGGCCTCGCCACGGATCTGGTCAGGTTTTAGACTGAACTCTGGTCTGGCCTCTTCACAGTGATCTGGGTCAGCTCTCTCTGGTTCTCTGGTCTGGGTCTCTAGTTCTGGATAGATTGAAGTCTCTAGTTTGGCTCTCTGGAGGTTTGATGGAGGTAAGTATGGATTTTTCCGGCAGAGCTTCCAGCTGCAGATGGAATTGAAGGTCCCTATCTGTCCTGTCTGTCTGCTTTTATGTGTTTAGAATGTGGGTGTGTTGTAGCATCACTGACCCTACCTCTCTCTCAGCTTCTAATTGGTCAAACTTCCATTTCTCACTTGATTGGGGGAGCTAAGTTGTGTAAGAGTGATGTCATTTTATGGCTTGCAGAGAGGGCACTCCCCTGTCAGATTGCACACATTCTATATTTGATAATAAAAGACATATTTCACAGTTACACAGTTGCTTGAAATTACATATACATGGTGTGGCTGAATTTAGCCATGTCTCTGTCCAATTCTGCTGTTTCTAAGAGCTTGCATTCAGAAATGGCAGATAATTGACTTTTTAACTGATTTTTCAATTTCTGACATTGACCCCATTTTACATACATGTGCGCAGGGAGTATGGACATTAACTGATGAAGTTTCAGATTTTTAACATGCACACATTTAGAGTAATATCCACTTTTCCGCTAACACCCCCCTGAACATACCACCGGTTCCTACCACGTCTTAAACTGTGGGCAGAAAAATCACAAGAATTATGGCATCAATTAAATTATTTTGACAAGTCCACATTGTGAGTTATTCATCTTTTTCTAAAACCAGATTCTGGCTATAGAGGTGTGTCTTTTCAGGTCACATGGTGGAAATACTGGTTTTCCCACTCCCCCCAAGCCAGCTTCTGTCTCCAGTTTCTCCCCCTCCCAGTTTCTGCCAAGAGTAAGCCACTTTTACGACCCCTGCAATATAAGATTTGCTTGGGTCCTGAAAGGCTCATTGTTCAAGAGGAAGCCATTTATGATCCTCTCAATAAACCCTCTGCCTGGGTGAAGGGAGTTGCATTGTTCAATCTCCTGCAGAGCACAGGTAATTCAATTATCAGATAGATGGTACATCCTTTTGGTGTGGGCATCAGAAGGCAGCTAAGCCTGGGAATGCATTTGTTCAAGTTTCACTCCTGTTGGGGGTAGCTGTCAAGCAAAATCAAGTTCCTTAAGCCAGACTTTCAGCTGTCATGTTTTTTGTTGCTTTTTAAATTAACTTGCAATTTTACACATGCAGCTAGAATGCTGATTCTAAGTGCAAAACTATGACATTTCAACAGTTACAAAGGCATGTGACACCAAACATAGGTCACTCATTTAATCTAAACATTTTCGATTTTAGTGTCTTTAAATCCAGTGCAACTTAAACTGCTGACTCCATAGCAGTTTTGTTATAAGCATTGTTTTGGGCTCTTCATTTCCCAGATTTTGTAAGTACACAAAACTCCATTCTGCCAAATGTCTGCTGGTGTTCAGTGAATATTTTGCACATGTTGCAATGTTTGAAAATAGGCATTTTGAGCCTGCCTTCAGAGAAACACAGGGTGGTTTTAAAACGCCGGCTTTTGGATAGTGGTGAGTACTGGTACTGCACCCCTTTTTGGGATTTAAGAAAAGGAATTCCCAACAGTCATGGGTTTGCTTTTGGCAATCAGCATTGCCATTCCCAATGGTTTCAGACTACTGTGTGGGTAGTCCAATGGTGGTTTTAGGCAGTGTCCTTCTGTGCCCATAACATCGGCAAAAATGAGTGGCAGCCTATTCTTCCTGCATTTCCCTGTGCATTTTCTGGGAAGCTCTGGCCATCATGATGTTTTCATGTCAGTACTGCACAGTTTTGAGGTAGGGCTCGGATGCATGGGTAAATGCATCCCACAAAGGGCAAGGGGTCCTATTCCTGGTTCAGGACGTAGTGCGAGGGAACTGGGCATCATAGGGCCAGTGGTAG
This sequence comes from Ambystoma mexicanum, assembly GCF_040938575.1. Lineage (NCBI taxonomy): Eukaryota > Metazoa > Chordata > Amphibia > Caudata > Ambystomatidae > Ambystoma > Ambystoma mexicanum. The sequence goes on along the minus strand of NC_090934.1, from coordinate 1,202,216,689 downwards.
AAGTGTACCGAAAAAAGTAGTGGAACTGTGGTCTTGGCAGAGAAGAGGGTAGGTGGAAGCATAGTGCAACATGTGAGAAGTGTTGCCCCGGGGCATTCCAATAGTCTAAGTGACTTGTAACTAAGGCTCCTTTATAACTTTACACTTGCACAGGAACATGAATGGACAAATCCTCTGTATAGAATGGTGAATGTGGATGTAAAAAGTAGAGGAATGGTAAACAGAAAAAAATAAAAGTAGTGGAACACCGCTTTCGACCGTTCCCACTCACTTTGATCACTGCATAGGACCTGCAGTGTCTTCCCATCACTGAATTTGGAAAGTTTGGCCATGATCAGCCTTAAACCGAAGGAGAAATCCAGAGCAACAGGCTGTACCTGAGGCCTTGCCCGCAGGCCCAGAGTCCAGGAACCCTGCCTCAGCATTGAGAGCACCCAGTGGGGTGTAACACTTTCCCTTTGTTGCTGTAAGCTCCCCGAACTCCAAAGCACTTATGCTGATGGCCCAACGATCACCCCCAAATAGTGCCTGTGTCCCAACCCCTTGGATCCGGCCACGGTCACATCCCGGAGGGATGCTGTGAGGGGCTCGTGCTACCTCCAGGTAGTGCCCCATTTTGTATCTCTTTCCACCGAAATTGCTTTTTAATTTTAGTGTACAGACTTAGTAAATAAATACGGTTTTCTTTTTGTAAATGCCCTTGACCAGACCCTAACTTCTGTAAACATTCCATCAATTCCAAATGATCCGTTTGTTTTTGCACTCCCCAACACTTTTTGTAAATAGGCTTCTGAGTTTGGCCTGCGCTACCATAAACTAAGCAAGGGGTACTTTAGGTAGACGTGTTGCCTTGTTTTGTTTCAAACACCACAAAGGCTATTGAGAAACCTCAACTAAAGCGAACTGAGCCTTTAACCCCTCTACCGCTGCTGCCTGACTGGGCTGGTTTCTCTGATGTATTCTCTAAAAATTATGAAAAATAGCGAAGCTGTTTACGGAAAATATTAGCAACTGAAAGTAACCTTTCCACCTAATGAGCCTAATCAAACTTCAAAACAGATATCCTGCCACCCGCTGTCCCACTTAATCTCCCAACAGTCCTCACCTAGGTCTACACCATGTGCACCTGTGCCCGACTGACTCGAGCTACACCGGTCCTCCTCTGCCTCCTCTTGCTTCACAACCCTTCCTCACAACCTTGTCTTGGGAGGATAGCTAAGGAGCAGCGTGCTCCCTTTGGAAGCAAGACGACACGGAGCACCCCAGGTTCGATCCCAGGGTCCGCGCTTAGAAACCTCTGGGTATTAAGCGCGTTATAAATAACCTGTCATTTCATATCCCATCGCACCATATCACTGTAATGTCCTTCCCTCGATACTACCACTATTCCTACTTTCAAATATGCCCTCAAAATCCAGTTGGTCTCCTGAGAAGGGAACTTTTCCTGAACACACCACTCTCCCGACACTTCATCTGCTGCTCCCCACAGTTGTTCTTCAGCCTTATTGTACAGCATAGTTTGATATGAACATTTGTACAGATTTTGTATTTATTTATTGCGCATTTGTATGGCACATGTACATGAAAATATGTTTCCAGGCAGCACAAGACAAGCAGGGGTAGGGGTGGGAGGGCGGGGGGGGGGAGAAAAACAGTAACTGTCGTACAAGGCCTTGTGACATTCCGATCGTGCACATGCAGTAACAGGAAGTGCAGGGAGAGGCGAAGAGGGAGAAGTGCAGAGGAGAGAGTGGCTCAGGGGCTGGGCAAGTTCTAAGGGAGGCCCAGGGGGGCAAGTGCTAAGGGAACAAGGGATGAGGGTAACTAGTGCGAAGGAGGGGAGTGGACCAGACTCAGTAGGCTAGTCGGGGAAGGGTGCCCGAGGGCAAGTACTGGTAAGGGGTGAGGAGGAAGATTGGTCAAAGGAAGGCCTGGCCCCAGAAGGCTCATGAGGGACACAGGCAGCCAGACTACAAAGCAGGTGGAAGCTAGCAAGGGAGAGGGGGGGAGGAGAAAAGGAAGGTCTTGAGAAGCTTCTGGAACTTAAAGAGATCCAGCTCAAGACGGGGAGGCCCAGTGAGGACATTCCACAGGGGAGCTCCTGCTGAGGAAACAGATCCACCACCACTCTCTGTCTGGAGCAATGTCTGCCCTGCAGAGAGTCAGAGCTAGAAGACCGAAGGGAGGTATTTAGGGAGACAGAGTTGGATGTATTGAGGTCCCAGGCCCCAGAAAGCCTTGTGGATGTTGCAAAGGGTCTTGAATTTGATCCTTGCTGTCACCGGGAGCCAGTGGAGAGATTTTAGGGATGAAGAGATGTGGTCCCTTTGCTTGAGGCCAAGGATAAGTCAATTGTTCATATTGTTAGTCTGTGCTCTTGCCTGCATTTGCCCTCAGTTATATATTTTAGCTCCCCTCCACTGCCTGGATCATTACCTATCGCTCTACCTCAGCCGCCCCTTGCAAAGCACCCTTCTCAAGTATTGCACTAGCTGCTTTATGTTAATGTTACAGTGTTTCTGATCAAAGAGCGTACCCTCTTTTTAAAATTAATACAAATGTAAAGAAAAGCCCTAGACGAAACCTCCTTTACATGTTTCTTGGTTTGTGTTTTCTTTCACCAACTCCCTTTACCCCATCATAGGTAGATGCTGGGGAAATCTTCTACCATCATGAAATGCCTTCGGTGCCATTTTGGATTTCCCATGATGCCTTTCGTTTCCGTGTTTCTTCCTCACGGGCGGTGACGGAGCTGCAGACCCTAGAGGCGTCCATCTCCTTTGAGGGCAGCTGCCCTCTACTCCCCAGCCGCCTATGGGTAAACAACGGTAAGTTAGATGGACCAATGCAGCTATAAACATCTGAATATGATGAAGACTTTATGCATGGAGTCACCTCCTGGGGCAGCCATTTTAGGATCTGGCAAAACATCAACGTGCTATTAATGTTCTGTCGGATAAAGCGAACCATAGAACACTGATAAGAAAACTGCTGTTTTGCCAGATCCTAACATGGCCACAGACACCCAGAGGACATCAAAAGCAGGCACCTTCAGGACACCAATTACTATGTTTAGCCAGCTAAGTGCAACATTTTTTATTTATACATATGATATGATATAATATGATAGATTATTTATAACGCGTAACTGCTCACTTCTCTCCAAACTATGGCTCATCTCTATCTCTATTTCCAGGGTCCCCAAACAGTATTTTCCGGAGAGCAGGGAATGTAACTTTGATTTTGTGGTTTTCTGTGGGATTTGCCTGAACTAGGCCAATAGAAGCAACAAGAAAACCAACCGTGAAGGGTAGTAAAAGTACTGTCTTTGCCTCCATGAAGCCGTGGATTCGACCACCTTGTCACGCTGGTTGGCCTTTAAGAAGGATTCACACTAGTGGGGGGGGTAGTCCTCCCTGTGGTAGTTAGTAATTGCAATTATTCCAATGCAAACTCATTCGGCTCTGTCATAGCATCATGCAGGGCAAGCACTACTTAAGCCATATCATGAAACACTGTACTGTATACAAACACTTTGAGAAGAAGACATGCCACTTGTCAACAAAACACGGAACATATGAGGGGCCAGCAGATGTAGTCGCAGTAGAACAGCTCTGGAAAAAAACTGAGAGTTTTCGGAGAACTCTCTGGACTACAGATTGTCACAAATCTGAGGTTCTACCCCCGATCCCTGGGGTGCAACAAGAAGTGGCCCTGGAAATGTTTTTCAGAGTGACTTCATATTGCAGTATGCTAGTGGATGAAGCGAGCAAGCCAAACCCCTCTACGTTAAGTTTTGGAGTTTTCTGGCCAAAATAGCGAATTTCAAAGCACGTGTGTTTCTACATAGGGATTAGAAAGCAGTGGAACCGAACAGAAAACTGGCATAAAAGATGTGAGGAATATATGACTGGAAGCTCTACAACAAATGATTCCCTTCAAAGCGATGTGAACCTGTGGGGTGAGATGGAACGAAGGGGGCGTGGTGACTGGGAGAGAGGGTACGAGGAGTCAAGAAAGCCGGGTACCCACACTTAAGAGGACCATGCGGTGTAGCCCACCAGGAAATCTCCAGAGGTCCCTGTATGACAGACCACCACTTGGTATGCCGTAGGAGGGTTATGGCGGCAATCTTGATGCCGCCAATGCATTCAGGCTTGGATGAATTTGGAGAAGGGGCTATGGCAGACAAAGAGAGCAATTTCTACACTTCAGAGGAAACAGTTTCTTCTGGAAGTTGGTGCAGCCATGTGGTGGAAGTACCCAAATGCCGAGTGTGTGTAAATTGCCCAACACTAGACGCGGGGGGGGGGTTCTAGGCAGGGGGAGAGATGTCCGGGTGGAGTCATAGAGCAGAGGAGGGATTTCTAGGCGCTGCCGCGGTGATGATGGGGTGCAGAAAGCGATGCTGCGGTATGTCGACCCACAAGACGTCTGAAAAACCAGGTTAATAGGCAATGACAGGGGAGAGCTCACAAACTGAAGAATGACAAAGCGTGATAAAGAAAAAGAGAGGACTGGAAGCAAAGCAACAAGCAGAGAAAAGGTGGAACAGCAGAGAAATGAACCACGCAGGGACCAAGAGTCGAAAAGATCCACGTATTCTTCTGAGGATGAACACGGGTGAGAAGAGGCCAGCCTAAAGTGCGTCACAAAAGCCAAGAGCGTTGTGATACACTAACCTTTGAATCTGGCTCCTTCACATAACTAGAAGGCCACCGTTACCCTTGTAAAACCATCATAAACCAGCCTTGTACCCATGCATAGGCAATGGAAAAAAAACACCTGGATCACCACCCAAGTCTTACACATTGTAGCATCAAAAGCCTCCGCCCCAGTTCCTACAGCTTGGGCATTGAAAATAGCCATATGACACAATCCCTAACGCAGGGACATCATTTCACCAAAATGCCAGGGGCAGCGGAAGTGACATCACATGACCCTTGACCTTTGATGACATCACAGGAAGTGATGTCATTTGACCCCACCCTTTCACTCCTTGACAAAACAGGAAGTGGAATCACATAGCATTGTTCCGAAGTACACTACGAAAAACATGGTTACAATATCACTATAATGTTATGTACATTTCATACAAGAATGGATCGCCATATGTATCGTTAAGATCAGTGTGTATAGGCCCATATTACCAAATTACTGTGAATGCAAGCAGACGTCCATGGCCAAATGATAATGATGTGTTATTATATAGTACTTTAACTTATACTTACGCTTTATATATATAGAAAAAATATACATACAATATCACCCAACCTGCGTTGGTACTCATTTATCGACCTCAGAAGGATGAAAGGCTGAGTTGAGGCGTTTCAGAAAAGACTAAATCAGTGACTCACCCCTCTAAGTGTGCCTGAAATAAACCTTTGATGAGTCTAACAATTATTGTATAGAATTCCAGAAAGACACATTATATGGTATTCCTATTCTTTCTTATTTAGGGTCAGTGCTGAAAGTGTTAGACTTGTGGAACCACTGTTCATATTTTTTGAAGAAGCTGGAACAAGACAACCAGCCACCCGAGAAGCAAAGAGCCACATGGCGCTGGCCACAGCCAGGAACTTGCATTAAACACATTTTTTTTTTAAAAAAGACACTTTTTAAAAACTTTTTAAAGTTTTAGCAAGGGAGACGACATGGGTGGCAGGGGAGACCCTGGCGACCCCTAAATGACGTGCCTGCCCCAACAAGTCCACCGGTCATCCCACAAGGGCATATGCAAGGCAATGCCACCTTGTCGCATACACAAACCCTGCCAGAATGTGAGGTAGGCGGACACCCGAACTCTAAGGACGCAGGAATGCTGTCCAAAGGCACGGTTACACGTGCAACTGCCCTTCTGCAAACCAGTGCCACCAGGGCCGGTCTTAAACCAGTTTGCACCCCAGGCGGGAAGCATTGTTGGTGCCCCCTCAAAATGTTGGGAGAGGTTTTAACTTCAGAGACGATATGGGTGGGAGGCATCTTACTTCTTTACACATTGTAATGCAAATATTCCAGCGCAGCTTCAATGTTACAATCAGTTAACTCTCTCTTCACGTCTGATACCACACACTTAAGCACTGCTGTGAGAGGAACGGTCTCCTGCCCCTGCCCTTCCCATCACTCACCTGAAATGCAAGTACAAACACCCATTCGATTTCACTTGCCTACAAATGTATGCAATGCAAATGCATGTGCTAACAATAAACATGTTTACATTAGTAATTGCCGGGCATTTGTTAACTGTGCAGCCACCAGCACTGTTTATTGTCTCTGTCCTGTTGTGTCCTTCTACAGCTGTGTTCTAACTAAACATGATGAACGGAAGAGGGGTGATTGCTGGAGTCTGAAATGTCTGTAAGATAAAGAGAGGGGGTCATTGGGTTTTTTGTGTTTTGCTTAAGGTTCCAGGTGTCAGGTCTGTATCACTGAAGCTGATCAGGGCTATTTGCCTCGGCTTTGCTTAATTCACTCGAGGTGGGCAGTTGGGGTGGCAGGGGTGGGTGGGCAGTGTAACTGGTACCTGTCCCCTACCCATGCCTCCCTTATCCCCACCCTCTCAAGTGTCTGACCTGGTGCTTCTCCAGTGCCTGTATGCGCCTCAGTGTGTGACCAGGTGCAACACAATGATGGGTGAAGCATTGCCTCTATGTGTGCCCTGAGCAGTCTCTTAGCAAACACCAGCAACATGGGGAAGCCTGGCCTGGGCCACCTTTGTGACAGATTGCATAGTGCTCAGGAAGCAAGCCACAAAATATATAAGCACATGTGCTTGCTGTATCACTTTTAGCCTACAGGCATTAACTAATATTCAAGTTGGTTGCATTATTTCAGTGACAACACGGATGGCGAGGCTGAAATGTAAATAATGGACTTCTAAAACATTGATTGTTGCTTCTGCGGTCCACAACCCAACCTTACCATGTTGTATTACAGTGTAATACTACGTTCCGGACGCCCATTCCTATATAGTGTTTACATTGGTTGCACAAAATTAATATTAACAAAAAGCTATTTTAGGTTATTTTACACTTGCTATTTTGGAAATAAAACACTTGATATTTATAAATTGCTGTGCTTGTGCTACACGAGAGCATGGCAAAAAAGGGCTGTTCATCTCTGTGTTAAAGTGCACTTAAAACGATGACATTGGTCACACAGCCGTGGCCAGGGTGATGGTAAACTCCTTCATGTCCGGACAAATTCTTTTGGGTTATCGGCACCCGCCAGGGGTGTCCCTTCTCCCCCATCCTGTTTGCCCTTGCCATTGAGCCCATGGCTGACTTCATTAGAGAGAGACATGGACACCGCGGTCCCTGCCTAATAGGCCGCCCGGAGATAGTGTCCCTATATGCAGATGACATACTTCTGTATGCTCGCGACCCACACCTCAACCTAGACCCCATACTGCATGACATCATTCGTATCGGACAATTCTTGTCGGAAGTATTTCCGCTCACAGACAATACTCCTGTAGTCCAGGGCCACTTCACTCTTCGCTAGTCGGCCGACCATATAAAATATCTGGGGGTGACTGTGTCCAGAACATGCCCATGCTGCCTAAATTGCTCTATGTGTTCTTCAACGTCCCAATCTGGCCCGGTAAAGACTACTTCACCAGACTACATTCACTCTTCGCCCAGTTCCTATGGCACTCTGGTGCGGTCAAGAAAAAGTGGACCGAACTGACTCCCACATATGATAAGGGGGGGGGGGGAGTTTCTGCACCGCACACCGAATTGTACTGTATGTCCTCCCAGGCACAATATGCGTCATACTGGTACATAGTGGAGCCCCCTCACATGTCAAACTGGAATCGCTGGCTGCCCGTTGCACCGACCTCAAGACCCTCATGCTAGATAAACGCTATAGGGATGATTCCCCGTTGGACCCGGTGGCCTATACACTGAGGGCCTGGTGGCTGCTCTTTGCCCAGGTGGGGGCCACACACACTTTCTATAAATGGCTCCCAATCTGGAACTTTCTGGGGCTACTGCCAACGCGTGATAAGGCGATTCATATCCATTGGGAAGTGCTGGGTTACAGAGAATTAGCTGACCTGTTTCCAAACGGGGCATTCATCACGCCTGAGACCTGGAAACCGGGCCACAGAGATAGTGGGGTTGACCTCTTACAATACTATCGGGTCCGCGCTGCGATTGCAGCCCACTGGCCTGCGTACCCCAAGGAACCTTCAGAAACGGCGATTCTCGCTTACATTGTCAATTCGGGGGATAGTAGCCACGTGGTGTCCTCACTACATAAAATAGAATGGGATGGGATGGCCCCACCCTCCCAGAAAGCGTGCTTGTGTTGGGCAGAGGAATTGGCAACTGCCATTTCCGATACCCAATGGGCACACATGTGCGCACACACCAGACTGGTCTCTCCCACCTTTTGCTTTAAATTCATGCAATTTAAGATTCTACATCGCCTACACAATACCCCCGCCAGACTATCCAAAATGCTACCCCCGCCTACACTACATGGTTGTCCCAGATGTAATGAAACAGAAGCGGATCATCTACGTATGTTCTGGGGATGCCCGTGACTGGAAACGTTTTGGTCAATAATCATTGAGATTCCATCTGACATAACAAGCCCCTCATTAGAGAAACACCCTCTGGGCATGTTGTTTGGTTTGTGGTCTGGGCCTCTGGGTAGAGACGACCAGGCCTTTGCCAATGTTAGTTGCATGCTGGCTAAAAGGTCAATACTCCTCCATTGGAAGAATAGGTGCCCCCCCCCCCACTGTGGGCGAATGGATGAAAGCACTGACATGGGTGCAAGATGGAGCGATAATCTCTATGCCAACTCTCTTTCCCCTGTGACCAGACCCCATGATATCTGGTGCAGTCTCTGCTCCTACCTGGCCAGAGAAGACAGGTGTGAATGACACTGTCCATGCACTTTGAATGTTTCTTCTGATGTACTCTCCGTATGTGTGGGGACGCCTGTACCGATGCAATCGGATATTAATGTACGAGACCTCTGTCTAAAGGGTGACCCCCTGTCTCTATTGTACCTTGAATCGCCAACTGTCTAAATAAAACTAAAAAAACAAAATAATGATGTCAATGGTGTTGTTGGAGTCAGACTGGCGCCCTGTAGACCCTGGAACCTCAGGCAGCCGCCTGCACTGCCTGATGCAAAGACCGGTCCTGAGTGCCACGGTCAAGATACCATGTGATGCAACCGTAACCGAAAAAGTGTGAGCCGGTTACGTGCTACACTTGCCCAATAAAGCACGGTTCCCTTGGCCTGTAGGTTCATATAAAGTGACCAGAGGCACGGAGCTGTGGCGGTGTTGGCCAATCTCTGTAGGCCGGTGCGCCGAGACAGTGGGGTCGTGGACACACAGCCCCCACCACCACCACCACCACCACCGCCCCCCCCCCCCCCCCCCCGGGGCCTGGGAACATTCTCCTGGGATGGTGCGTCAGGAAGCGCCGCCGGGACTCTCCCACAGTGGCTGGACATCCCCAGTGGCCCAGCTCATCCCAGGCTCCCAGACGCCAGCCCACATGCTTGCAGGCCCCCGTCCCCAGATACTCCCAGAGGGCCGAGGACGTGCATTTCTAGCTTCCTTTCTCAGGCCAAGTTTAATTGTTTCAGTTTGTTTAAAGATAACAAGAAAAACTATTTTCTCAAACGCATCCTGGCATTTCACAAGATTGCTATTAAAAAGTCAATCTCTCGATCTCCTCCGTCCCCCTCGAAGCGCCCCCCGCCCCTCTCAAATTCCCTGGCCTTCCTCATCTGACCTACTCCGTCTTCTCGAGCCCCTGCTGTGAATATTCACATTCCTCCAGGGAAAGGAATCTTGCGCTGCTTTCTCTCTTCTCCTATAGGTCAAACCGAGCCTATTCTCATACTGGTCTACTGGTCCGAAGTGCCAAGAGACCTGGAAGAGGGCAGCATTGGCGCTTTATAAAACCCAACAACATATGACAAGCACCGGTACGTATACATATGTTTAAACGCACCCTAACCCCAAAGGCTTACCCCGTACTTTGTACAAAACTAAAACAATTCTAAAACAATTCTACATTTAAAATTATATATTAAAAAAAAAGAATAAAGGAAAGTATAAAAATATAACATCAAATCCAAACGAAAAAAAAAGGTAGAAAAATACAAAAGCAGTGAATAGGAAGAGATACCATGACTGTCCGCACGCGAAGCACGGCACACCGCCTCCACAACACCGACAACCATTTGCAGACTTGAAAGACAGAGCAACCGGTGTTATTTATTTATTTTCACATTTTTTTCTATTAGCTGTTTAACTGTGCATTTGCAACGCGGGCCACTTAAAAACGCCCACAAAAGCAACTAAAGAAGGAAACAGGAACAAGGGTTAAAGGAAGTAGTCAGGGTGTAGATCTAGTGACTCACACGTGCACTTTTTGTTATAAATGCAATCACTGCATTTCTTGAAAAGTCAAATTCTTTTCAGCAGTCTCCAAAATCGTTTTCTATATTTGTGATATTACGTAATAATTTACTCGTGGAAGATAATAACGCAGCTTTGCAGCCGACACGTGTTTCACACCAGTAGGGGCTTTTTCAGGGCTTATCTCAGGGATATTTGCATATAGTTGAGCTTCCTTAGTGTTATTACTATTCGGGGATTACCTCAAATAAATAGCTTCATCTGTTGCACATTGTGGCTCTTCCTTTAAAAGATTAATTCCATCTATCACAAACTACGCAATTTGAGAAAGAATGTTTTTGGGTACATGCAATTTCATAGTGAACTCATTGTCAATAGTGGACGACGCCCTCAAGCAATTTCTTTCTGGGAGAGGAGACTTGTTCAGTCCTAAACTTGTAACATTGTCTATGCCAATAACAATTATGTCCTCTCCTACTCTTCACTCTTCCCACCCTCCTCCTCTCCTCATCAAACTTCCTCTCCTCCCATCTTACCCTCATCCTCTCCCCTGCTGTTAACCCTCGCCTCCTCTCTACCTTCCTCCTACTCTCTCCAACTCTTAAAGACACCTACTTTCGCCCAGTCCTCCCTCTCCTCCAGTCTCCACCAAATAGCCCTGTCCTCCAAACCCCCACAGCCTTCTACCAGAGATCTGCCCTGATGAAGGGCCTGACCTCCCCCGATCTAACTTGCCAGAGAGGTGCGTGTGTGGAACGCTTGTGTTCTGAGTGGTTGTCTGATTCTGATTCATTCCCGCCCCCTTTTTCCCGGGCCCACGCGGGTACGAGCAAATACAGGCATTTTCCCCCATCTTGTTTTTCTTTTCCAAGCAAACATGCAGAGAGTGGGGGCAATCGAAACCAGGGCCGGCCTTAGCAGCCGTAGCGCCCTGGGTCGCAAAACAAAAATGTGCACCCCCCCTCAAGTGCGCTTCTTGTTATTAAATGCGCTCCACACACGAGAGCGGATCGCATTTCATTTCAATAGGGCGCCTGCCACGCACCTTACCACCACACCAGCTCGGGGGAGACATTGAAAGACTCCCCTGAGCTGACGTGGTGGGCGGCTAATGGCAGCGCGCCCCGGGCGGGCGCCCGGGCAGCCCACATCTAAGGCGGCCCGATCGAAGCTATGTGTTATGCGAGCCTGCTTGCTCTCCCATGTTTGCACTACACACCCTGGACACTTTTGTCACGCATGGGCGCCACTCTATCTACATTTCCTGAACGGCCTGTGACAGTCGGCAGAAATGTCTGCATTCCTTGTGTCCCCACTGCTGCTAACCAATGCTACATGAGGGTCACAGGGGGAGAATGTTCGATGATTGGTTTTGAGATGTAGTCCAACCTATCTTATCTTAAATCTCTGCCCTTAAAAGGACAGCACAACCAGGCGTCTTACTGTGACGAGCCCCTGCCTCCTACTCCGTGCATGGTCCCGCTGGTCAGGGCATTCTCCCCACTCTGCCAAAGGCTCAGCATCATGGCGCAAAGCTGCAGCAGCCGACCCTTGTGTCCTTCCCAACCATCACACCAGTGGACAGGAAGGGATAGAGCCGGGCGATAGATCAATATTGGCAATATATCGATATATTTTATCCTATTGATATATATATCAATAGGATTCGACAATATCGTTAACATCGAGATATATAAATATGTATATACATTATTACATATACTACAGTTTGTATTTACATTTTGATATTTACATAGCTTATTCTACTTTTTTTATTTACATTTTAATATTTATACAGCTGAGGAACCCTGTATTAGCATTTCTGTGACTTCTCACATGTATTTGGCGGCTTACAACTAAGCATTTAACCCACATAAACAATATCAAAATGTATATTGTATATTGAGATATAGCCCACAAATATTGAGCTGTGACTTTTGGTCCATATCGCCCAGCCCTAGGCAGGGAACTTCATCACATACCACCTCCCATTTGGGCTCCCCTTTGTGAATATTGGGAAGGCAGCTCTAGTAGTTTGGGTTGTTTTGGTGGTGGCTCTGTCCGTGTTACCGTAAACGATTGTGGTTAAAGAGAGAGAAACCACTGCATAACTCGGGAATTAGCGTCCTTAGTTCTTGTAAACCAACTAAGAGGGGCATGGAGCATGGATATTTTCTTCCTGTCCAAAAGTACTTAATTGCATCTATAGTCAACTTGATGGGCAGACATTTGAATACAATAAGTGCATTCTTCTTCTCCCTGAGCAAGTGCTTGCTCCTGATCAAAAGAATTGCCTTCTCTAGGGCAATACGCATTTGCATTAGGAAGGTCCCAAGTCCCACTCTAGCGGCTTCTGTCTGCAAGACAAAGAGCTCTTTGAAATCTAGTATTTTTAGGAGAGGCGAATGGCAAAGAGATTTCTTCAATAGTCCAAAAGCCTCTTCCATACTATGAGTCCAATCGGTCCGGCTGAACTTGGATCCCCTGAGTCGATCAGTAAGAGGTCCTGCTAATGTTGAGAAATTAGGGATGAATTGTCTGTACTATCCCACAAACCACAGTAAGGCTCCCCATCCCCCTTGATTCCTTGGCTGCTGGATCTTTTGCATAGCTTCTTATTTTGCTGCCCGTGGCTGCAGCATACCTCTGCCAACAGTAAAGCCAAGATACTTCACTGTAGTAATAGTAAGGTGACCTTTTCCTGGTAAGCGTTAAACCCGCTCCTCACCAGGCTCTGTGTAATCAGGTAGAGCTGCTGCATATGTCCTCCAGACTACTTATCTATACAACAATATTGCAGTGATAAGCTCGAGTACAGTGTTGGTGAGGCTGCAAGAGAAAGTCCATTCTCCATTCAAAATTGGCTGGTACAGCCTGCAATCCGAACGGTAACACAGTGAATTGGCATAGGTAGCCCCATAGGTGTCAAGAAGGAGTTATTTTCATGGTCCTGAGGAGCTAGGGGTATTTGCCAATATCCCTTGTTTAAGTCAAGAGTAGAGATGTACTTGGCAGAGCCAATCCCCTTAATCATCTCGTCAGTTCTGGGCATCAGGTAGGTATCAAATGCTGACATTTTGTTGACCTTTCTGAAGTCAATACAAGACCTGTATGGACCTTCTGGCATGCCCACGAGTACAGTGGGTATGAGCAACGGTTATGTGGGAAGGCTCAAAGGCACCCAACTCCAGCATTTGCTGAAGATCCCCTTGTATGACTTTCCTTCAGACAGCTGGAAATTGGAAGGGTCGATGTGGACTGGTGGAGTCTCCGTTCATTGAACAAACCCAGTATCTCTTCCACGATGTCCTGGAAAGATTCTAGGTAGCCCCAGAGGTGAGCTGCCTCTGGTACAAGCTTCCATTGTTTAGTGGTAGCCTCTGGTGTGACGTTGACTTACATGCTGGCCCTCATCTCAGGATCATTAGGGTCCTTTGATGCTGTCAGCCATTAATACTGTGGACATGTGAAGTCTTTTGACAGTCGACCTGTTGCAATGGGATCATTCAGATTGGAGAGCAGCTCTGTGACCCGATAGGGCAATGCTACTTGGCAAGGAGTTTGTTCTCCAAAGTGGGAAGGAAAACTATGCCTTGATTGCCAACTTGGCACTTCCTCAGACAGGCCTGGCAGTTGCAAAATGTTGGCTCTTTCCTCTGACTGGCCTACAGGTGCTGGTGTAGCACATCCCTCTCCAGCCAAAGTCTTTCCTCAGTACCCTGGACAAACTCAGAGGTTTTATTTCCAGTGCCCTCTTGACTCACATCTTGGAGCATATCAAGGGCACCACAGGGCTCTCCTCCATAATCTATCTCAAGGGGCAAATAACCTGTGAAAGCTTGAGGGCTTTTCTCACAGCAGACAGGGTACCAGGGCAGTAGGACATTTCAGTTTCTGACACCTTCCCCAACCAGCTGTTGCAAGAGGCTTTTCAAGGTCTGATAGAATCTCTCCACCAAGCCATCCACCTGTGGCCCATACATGGAATTGCAGAGGGGATGTATACAGTGGAGATTCTTAAGCTCTGTCATTAGTTTGACATAATGGCTAATGCCTGGTCAGTAAGTATTGCTTTTGGGAACTCAACCCTCCTAAAATAGGGGACGAAATGCTTGATGATTTGCTCAATGGTTTTATTTCTTGAAGAAAATACCTCTAGATACTCTGTGGTGTTGACCGGAGTCACTGATAGGACCCTAGCCACTGCTTTGGGGGGGCTTAGCGGTCTCATTATTCCATGCCCAGTCTAGAAAAAGGCGCATCAACAATCAGTGCAGGCTGCAGGGGAGCTCTCCCCTCTACATCAGGAAAACCGACATAGTATCTACTTCCCAAATTTGTGGACCGAGCACAGAAACCTGAGAATTTGTATAGGCTTTCACACAATGAGTCTTATATAGAATGAGTCATCAGTAGGATACATTTAGTCAGTCACATTAACAATGACCTTTCCAACAGCGCTTCCTCTGACCTTGGAGGGTAAGGTTCTTCAACACAATTCGACACCTGTACAAAACCGTTTGTCCGAGCCACATGGCACAATACACCGCTCTAGCAGATTTTTCCATTACAGGGAATAAGATCTGACCATATGCATAGCCCCATCTGTCTCTCGTTCCAGTTCTCTAGCGGCTAAACATGCCTTCATGTGACAATGTAGGGCATGTCACTGGACTTACACCATTACTGCACTGCTTTGTGGGCTCTCACATGCATGCCAGCCAATCAAATGTTACACTGACACTTCCCTAAATATGGATGCGTTTACCATGTCGCCGCCCAAAAATTGCTGTGGTTCTGCTCTGTCCATGGCTCATATACTTACGCGGGTCAGCAGAAATAACTGTCCGCTACAATAGTTCTAGGGTGGCCTTTGTGGATGCCACTTCTTAAAACCATCTGTCAAAACGTTTAGCGGTTCCTACAAAGTCACAAAATCAGAGGTGTATTTCAACATGGTTTATAAGAGTTTTTTACAAGGCTGGCAAATGGAAAAAGGAAAAAACTCAAATTAGAATGTCTCTGACAATTGCCCCTCAGGACATTCTCTGGGTTCTCGAAGTGAAGAGTCTTTCTTGAACTTCCCGCTTTCTTTGCAGCGTCTTTTGGAGCTTGCACGTGGTGGAGAAACCTCCTCGAGTTTTGTCAGGTCCCGTCAGATAATCGCCAGCAGGCAAGCCCACGAAGTTCAATCCAAGCCCGTCTTTTACCAGCAACCAGAAGGCCAGGTTATCATTTTCACTGTTTTCCACAAGGTCTCTCTCCACTTCCAGCCCTCAGTGTCCTGCTCTTCCGGTCACCGGCCTACTCCCACTTCCTCCTAGATATCGTGTAACATGTGCGTAACTATGGAACGTCCTCGTCTCACTTTCCTCTCCCCCTCACTGTCCTTCACCTGCCCCCGTTTGACTCTCTGCCAAATACACATTCCTTCAGACTTCCGATGGTCACCTTGGTCAGGTTTAGGGTTCACCCTACTCCAGACAGACACTGTGGTTATCTCTCGGTGGGTGTTACTCCACTCCCACTCTACTGTTCTTCCTCTTTCCCTCCATCTCTCTTCTGCTGTTACACCCTTTCTCCTCTTTTCTCACTCTTCTCCACTCATCTGTCATGATGCTTATTCTCCTCTCTACCCCCCTCCTCATTTCCTCTGTCGGTATGCTCTATGCTCCCACTTTTCTCCTCGCCCATGCTGTCATGACTCCTCTCTTCTCACCCCTTTTCTCCTTCTCTCTCCAACTCTTATCCTCCTGTTGGTGAAGCACAGTTCCCCTCGCTCTCCTATTTCTCCACGGCACAACCTGGAAACTTCCTGAGTTTAGGAGCAGGGCTCAAGTTGAGGGTACAGTCGGGTGGACGGAGTCCCCCCACTTTGTTTGTCAGGACTTGAACCTTTTTAGGAGCGAGTTTATCTCCCCCCGGAACTACTGAACATTCTGTGACAGTCAGCTCAAATATCTGCATTGATTGCTTCTCTCTGGTGCTAATTGCCCCTAATATATGAGGGTTACAGTGGAAGAGTGCTTGGTGAATGGGCTGTGTTATAGTCTGCATAGTTCTTTGGGTGATATCCTGGCCCCTTAAAGGGACAGGGCCTCAGGGTATCGTACTGCTATGCACCCTACCTTCCAGTCCATGGATGGGTATGGTTATTTTGGGGCCGGCGGCGGTCACACGGCTGGCCTCACAGTTGCTGGGGGCCATGTTGATGTGCCGCAGTCACCCAAACTTAGTTGGTTGCAGGGTAGGACCCTGTGAGGCTGCGGGGACACTGCCTGGGTGCCGGAGCACCTTGGATGCCAGCAGCATCCTGGATGGTGGGCGCCTGGGCTGATCCTAGGGCACCAGGCTGGTCTGGGGGGCCCAGAACAGCAGAGACCTGCAGGACCATCACCACATGGTGTGGGCCTGCAAGCCAGGGCTGCAGGACTGTGATCACATGGTATAGGCCTGCAGGCCCAAAGTGAGAGGCGGAGACAACAGGAGTTCCATAGTTGGAGTCTGCAGCCGTTCTCATGCACATGCCAGCAGTTGCTCCTTTTACTTGCTTGGGCCATGACACAGTCATGGCCCATCTTAATAGGGCATTACATATTGGGAGGAACACACAGCTTAAAAGGGCAATACGCATGGGAGGGTCACACATCACACTCCTCTTTTTCCCTAACAAACAAAACAAATATTGTTGAGGCACACATGATTTCCCCCCTTACAGAAAGACAATACTTATACTACTGGGAAGTATGGGGTAGACAGATAGTAGGATGTGCCACTGACACATACATAGAGACTCAGTTAGTTGCAGACATAAAACCTATTAACACACTCTAAATATACTCAGCGGCTGACAGTCGTGGTTGGTGAACCGCCGGTGGAAAGGTGGTAGTTCTATCACATTTTACAACACCCTTTATTAACCTGGGGTAAGTGGAACTTCAACCACTGAATGATGCCATTGCTAGCTACTGCACCATTTAGAGCATGCCAACAAACTACAGAAGCACAGCATCACATCTATTTAACTGGGACCACTTTAAGCATATAATCTATATGCAGGCTCACAGCATCTAAACACATGTTTGCTGAGTATCTTCCGAGCACTAGCAGGACTGCAGGAGACCAGTGCACCTTGCGTCAGTGTCCATTCAGGATAGTCATTACCACGGGTCCAGGTCCATTGATGGTACAGTTGAAAGGCTGGCCACATCTGCTTAGTCACTTGATGTTGAGGCAGGCCGCGAGATTGGATTAGCAGGATGTCCAGCCTGCACCACATGATGTTGACAGGGCAAGGGTGTCAGCATGTTACTCACTCCCCTTTTCTTGGCCACAATCCCCCAGGCAGGAGTGTCCCTTAACTGCAGTGGGACAAGCACTCGTGCAGAGCTGCAACCCTCACTTGCCCATTGCACCGCTTCTTGGTGGTGGGAGCCAGGGCCGCATGACGTTGGCCGGCCAGACACAGGTGACAGAGTGTCTGGGCCACATCTTCTCCTCCCCCAGGCAGGAGTGCTGCTCTCTCCTTCCTTTTCCCGCAACCACCGTTGCAGGGTGTCACTGGGGTCAGGGAGTCGCTGGTGGCAGGATGTTAGGGCCACTTGCAGTGCAGACAGGGCGACACTAGTGGCGGGGTGTTAGGGCCACTTAGGGTGCCAGCAGGGGTGACACAAGTGACTGGGCGTTGAGACCACTCTGCTCACCTCTTGCTGCGACATGGAGCTGCGTATTGAATCAATGCCAGTGGGCCCGGGTTCTTTGCTGGGGCTTTCACTTTCACTGCTCCGACCCAGAGCCTACACCAATCACTGGCGCAGCGTGAGTCCGTAGGGATGGGCACACTTCAGAAATCTCCGAGGTGAGGCACACTTTTGTTTCACCGCCTGACCGGGGTCTGCAGCGGGCCATGTACATGTGGTTAATTATGCTCCGACGTGGAGCTCATCAAAAAACTCACAGTCTCCTTGGCCTGGGATATTTTCCTTCAACTCCAACACCAGACCAGAGGCCGGAACACCCACAACATTCACTGCCAGCGGCCCAGGAAATCACTGGGCTGCCACTGTGCTGTGGGGCTTCTTACATGTTTTTTTGTACGGTTTTGCCGCACTTCATTCTCTTCACTCACCGCCAGCTGGGCCAGGGATCGCTGGGGGGCCTTTGCGTCTCTCCAAATCCGCTCTGATGAAAGGAGCGCTGGAGACGTGGCCGCCAGATCGCTCAGGTGTACTCCAGGTGCACCAGCGGCATGGGGACATTCAGGCTGAGCCTGCAGCTTGCACAGGGGGCACTCACTCTCCCTTCTTTTCCATAGGTGGACAGCTTGACTCTCTCTCCCCCAGGCGGGAGCTCAATTTCTTCTTTGCGCTGTGGCCACTCCATTTCTTTTCACATCACGGGGGCTCTTGCTCCTCTTCGTCGCCGTTATTGTGGGGCCGGTGGCGGTCACACGGCTGGACTCACAGGTGCAGGGGGGACCAGCACCATGTTGGCGTGCTGTGGTCACCCGGACTTACTTGGTTGCAGGGTCGGGCCCTGTGAGGCTGTCGGGACACAGCCTGGGTGCCGCAGCACCTCGGATGCCAACAGCATCCTGGATGGTTGGTACCTGGGCTGGATCAGGGCACCAGGCTGCTCTGGGGGGCCAGGCCAGCAAGGACCTGCAGGATGGTGATCACACGGTATAGGCCTGCAGGCCCATAGTGAGAGACATAGACAGCAGGGGTTCCATAGTTGGAGTCTGCAGCCGTTCTCATGCACGTGCCTGCAGTTGCTCCTTTTATTAGCTTGGCCATCACACCAAGGGACAGGCAGGAGATGTCAAGGCCACTATTTATCATGTATTCAAAACCTTCCAGCCATCACACCTACTACGTTTTCCAGAAGCAGCAGCCTTAAAAAAGTATCATTTGAAAACAAATCCCTTCGCTCAAATAGCCTTTTTTATACTTTACATTTGTCTAGTTAAGGAGTGGAATCACGCATCATATTCTGTTTCAAACATTGACGTAATCATCGGTTGCAGCAGGAAGAACAGCACGAGCCCACGTGTAGATATCTAAATAAGCTCCCGCACTGCACGCTCAGATCCACTCCCACAGGAGGCTACGAGGAGCCATTTTAAAATGAATCTTCGCCACTCAGCAGCGACATTTACAAAGTAATGCAAATACACAGAGAGAGAGAGAGCGAGAGAGAGAGAGCGAGCGAGAGAGAGCGAGAGAGAGAGACTCAGTTAAGCAATGTCAGACTTCCAGTCATCAACCTATTTTTGCCACCATGTCAAAGATGCTGTGAGTGGCAATGATTCATTCTAAAATGGCTGCCCACATCAGCCTCCTCAAGAATTTTTGTGAGGGGTTAACCTACATACATTTGCATGTGGTCTAATGTTAATCTTCAAGGTGCCACCCATGGTTACCTCAATGTTTTACATAAAATATGATGCAACATAGCACTGCAATGCTACTGGTTTCATAAACAAATGACCACAAATACGAGGTCACAAGATAAATAACTATGGCAATATGTATGAAAACCCATGTGGTTCTCCATGTAAACTGTTAAATAATACCATTCTAAAAACCCTGAGAAGGCAGGTCTAGCCATGCTGGGATAGGAGACTGATGGCTTCATTCCGCTGAGCCTGGATAATCGAGGTGAATCTGCCTGATCAATGGCTACTGCATCGATGGGGTGAGACTTTTTTGCTCCGATTTTCATCACTCACTCTGCGCTGTGGTCAACAAGCCAACGGAACGGAACCTCTGCGGATCCCGAGCTCCATGGCCTTCCGCCACTGCATGCAGCGAACCTGTAGCGACCTCCGCTATGAGGAACAGCAATGGCGGCCTCCATAGCAAACATTGTGGCTGCCACTGCACTGTAGTTTCCTCCCCAAGTTATTTCCTGGCACATGAACGTTGGTCAGAGAGCCCAGGATGTGAGCAGAATGCTGTCCTCTGCAGTCTGGTGCACACACTCTAGTTTGGAGTGCCTGCACTCAATAGGGAATCATTTGGAATGGGAGCGAGAGAGCACTGAAGGATTTGCTTCGTCTGTTTCTCCGCGTCTGCTCCGACCTTACTCTAAGCACAGCCTTATCTCAATCCTTGGAAGCTCTCAGGTCATTGATTTGCTATCCTTTAAGATCCCTCTCCTACACGGCAGTCTACAATACCTAAACATGGTCGCATTGCTCCTCGGGGTTATCCACCCCAACCAATCGCCTGTTTCCTTCTGAGTCCACCTTTTCTGTCAATCTCTTATTTATGGTTATTACGGTATTTATTGAGTGCGGATCTAGCTACGGGACGCAACGGGGTGCTTCATCGCCACCTTTGCCGCCTCACATTCAGATTTCAGGAAATAATTACAGGTGGCTTTTCCCTCAAGTAGTGCACAGGTGTTATTGCCAAGAGACCCGTTTAGCCCTCGACCCCTCATCGAAGCAATCGGCTGCTGATATTTACGTAGCCCATCAGCGTTCAAGTTTTTCGTTTCTGGTGATTCCCAGTAGTAGGCCGTACCTCCTTCAAATGCAAACCCTCGGCACAGACCACAGACACCAAATGCAAAGTACATATTTTTGACCTTTATAGACATTTAGGCTGAAAAAAAAACAGTAGTCTTTTGGGGATGTCTTGTGCAATGTTCAACCTTCGTTAAGAAATATTCAATTTGAAGCACGTCTCTGACGGCATGTTGTAGAAGCCACTGCGTCCTGCATATCATGGAGACGGCAAATCATGAAGAGTCGATCCTTTGTATATGCTGCGCTAGAGGTCTTCGCATTCGAAGCAGTTCTTCATAAACCGCTATGCAAATTAAAATTTGTTGTGCCACCATTTTCTTTTGTTGCTGCGTTAGAGTCCTGCTTCCTGTTGGTCTGATGTATTGGTCCTATCATTAAGTAACGTCACATTTGTTTCTTCTCTTCCAGGTCTTACTATTGCAGAATCCCGCAGCGCAACAATCAACAGGTCCTCCCTTGATGCCACCAACTTGCTAGCCAGCCTCACAGAATCCAATAGATCGAGCTATGACGTGATGTTTCTGCTGAGGGGATTCCCTACCCACGGACAGCTATCTGTGTCCAGTCGACCCATAGGAGAACATCGCCCTTATTTCCTTCAGTCGGATCTACAGAGTGGCAGTCTAGAATACGTACACAATGGCTCTGGTGCCGAGATGGATAGTTTCCAGTTTACAGCCTGGGTTTGGGCCACAGACCACTCTTTCAGCGGACCTCCGCAGGACGAGGGGACCATTGTCATCTCTGAGTCTTTCAACATTACCGTGATGGATGTGAATGAGCACTCACCCCAGCTTCTGACACAAACCCCCAGCCTGCAAACACGCCAAGGCTCAG
Organism: Ambystoma mexicanum; assembly: GCF_040938575.1. Classification (NCBI taxonomy): domain Eukaryota; kingdom Metazoa; phylum Chordata; class Amphibia; order Caudata; family Ambystomatidae; genus Ambystoma; species Ambystoma mexicanum. Next base: position 1,202,194,922 of record NC_090934.1, on the reverse strand, counting down.
CGGTGACACTTACCACGGATCACCTGAATGTGATCGACCTCGACAGCACCCCCGATGAGATTGAGTACACTATCCTCGAGGGACCGACCAATGGCTTCTTGGCGCACGCAGACAACAGGGCAGTGCCCATCCTCCAGTTCACCCAGGAAGACATCAGCAAAGGCCGGCTAATGTTCATCGTGACTGGAAGCAGGGTCTCAGATGCCTTCAACCTCAGCATCTCAGATGGATATCACATACCCATCCTCACCTCTCTGGAAGTTCAGGTCTTGCCCGCTATTCTGTCTGTGACAAATAAGAAACCAGTGGAGATGCGTCAGGACCAGAACCAGACAACTCTGACTCAAGATCATCTCTTAGCCATCTCAGACGGAGAAGAGCAGAACATTATTTACAGGATAACAAGAGCACCAGAGTTTGGACAGTTGATGGTCAACCACCAGGAGGTGCAAGAGTTCTCTCAAATTCAGGTCGACAAGGGGGAATTGTCCTTTGCCTTCAAAGATTTGTCATCCTCACGGGACGAGTTCTCATTTGTTGCAACGTCCGGGGGAGCCAATGCCCCAGGTGTTGTTTCTATTTCCGTTAAACCTGTGGTCCGCATTCAGCGTGGGATTGTATTGCCTAGAGGAACTACTGTCCTCATAGACACTGACATCTTGGATGCGAGTGAGCTGGCCAACAAGACCAACAGTGTCCCTACCTTCAAAGTGCTCAGAGCGCCCAAGAGCAGCCTGTTTGTGAAAGTCTTGGAGAGTGGAGAAACTCAACCAATGTCAGCAGACATCTTCACCCAAAGAGAACTGGAACAAGGGCTCATCGGTCTTGAGGTGCTTCAGGAATTGAGAGACGGGGTCCCCTTGCAGAGTGACAGCTTCCAACTGGAGCTGGCAGCCAAGGGCGTTCCCCCTGCCACTGCAACAGTGAAGTTTACGACCAGGATGTATGATCCAGCTGTAACCTACCATGCCAAACTGCTCCAATTCCCCCGGGCACCCGAGGCAAGCACCAGGCTATATGTTGAGCCTTTTGTAATGACAATAGCCCCTTGGAACCAGGTTTCAGAAGACAGTCTCATGGCCAACAGCACAGAGGCCAGCATTTCCACAACCATTCAGCAAAGTAAATCACCTACCAACACAGTGCCCATGCAAAGAACCTCATTTCTCAGCTTCATTGAAGCCAACATGTTCACCATCATCTTGCCTGTCTGCCTGATTATCCTCCTGTCTGCTCTGGGTCTCCTCCTGCTGTACTATCTCATCAGGAGGAACAAGACCGGGAAACATCATGTCCAGGGGACGTCGTTCAAGCCCAGCAATGGCACTACAGACCACGAGACCTTCAGGAAGACGGATCCAAACCAAGCTATTCCCCTAAGCACCATGAAGCCACTGGAGTCCAAAGGGCAGGAGTCATCGGCTTCCAGGCCAATGGAGACAGGTGGGCAGGCAGACCCTGAGCTGCTGCAATCCTGCAGGACATCAAACCCTGCCCTAAAAAACAGCCAGTACTGGGTCTAAGACCAGAGGCACACCCAGAAGACAAGACTACCCTTTCTGCAGTGGGACCTCCGCCATACAGGGCACTTCCAATGTCTGTCCCGTTATCCTCCACACTGCTGTCAGCAAAGACAGGGTCCAGTACCCACTTACCCCATGTCTCCCTTGGTGAAGGGAACATGCAACTGCTGCAAAACTCTTCCTCTCTCTCTCTCTCCAGTTTTTGTTTTTACTTGGGGGAGGCATGGGATCAACGAATGGATAACGAGTGGCAGCTGTAGTGCTATGAACTAAACACAGACAGTCCAAGGTTTAGCACATCCTGTTGTCAGTACTGGGTTTTTACCTACCGTGACCCAACTGAGATCAAGGGTCTCGTAAATTTAATATTAACACACGAGACTGCTGCAACCTATTCTTGTCCTACCCTGTCATGTATTCTCTAATGAAGAGAGAGGGCCGCGAATGCCTAGGAAGTCAATCATTTTGGTGTTCTGCAAAAATTAAGTGTGAAATCTTAAAATGAGTGTGCTGCAAAGAAGCTTTTCAAGAAAATAAGCACCAGGGCATGCAAATCAAGGGGTACATTGACCTGGGACGGTGCAGATGGTACGCAGCAGGTCAAAGCAATGTTCCTTGGGTCCTTGGCTTGCTGTATGCCAGTGACTGTGTACCACCAGATTATGCTGCACAGTGTTGGCATCGCAGTCTGTAAATGTGCCCAGGACCGGACATTCTTGCCATGGCCCTCTTGAGGCCCTCAACCCGAACACAGTAAATTAGTACAGTGAGCCGCCCAGAATTTCAGGTTCAAAATGTGACACTCTACCCAGATGCTCACATAGCTGATTGCAAACAATGGGACCCAACACGATGAAGGGTCTCGGAACTGGGATTGCAGGATAATGTTGTGATGTATTTATGGGAAGACAAGGGAGATATTATGATACATCTGCTGGCTGTGTGGTAGCCATTTATGTACAAGGCACGCATATTTCCAGATGGTCCCTAGCAACGTTGGGCGATCTTACACAAAGGTGTTGATCTTCAACCTACAGTATTTATTCCTTTCCGTCGAAGGTGGTCCAACGCACTCGATGGGCAACCAAGATGTATCAGTTCCATTGACGCAGGCCGATCAAACACTGATTCAACTTACATCATCGCTTTCAACCATATGTTCCCCATTGTACACACATGATGGTCAAACAGAAGCCTCCATGCTCGGCAAAGAGAAACATTTGTTTCCCTCACCGACACCACCTCAAGGGTTTAATGATGTAATATTGCGAAATGTCCATTACTTCAAACCACATGGCCTCCACGTTTACACATGCCCAGACGAGCAACACCCCGGAACACAGCATTGGTGTCCGCGCTCAACTACAGCAACCTGAGCATTGACTAGTATCCCAAGCACACTCACCGACAGCAGCATGAGCTCTTGCCAGGACTGCAACCACATTGGTTCCGATATAGACTGACATCTAGCCGAGCTCTTTACAAATCTGCTAGCACAAAGGTCCTAACACATACAACCACATTGATTACGACATCTACCACACTGGACGTATTACAACCACATTATTTACCACACTCACTGAAACTAGACTCTGCCCTTTCCAGTATGGCAACCACACAGGCTATGCATGTGTATAAACATCCAAAGTGGGTGCATGCACACTCGTCTGGAAGTGCAGCCCCTTAATGTGTCTCTTTAAGGACTTGCTCTCCACATGCACTGAGTTTAGTTCTAATGCTTCATGTTGGGAACCCAGCTCCCTCCCGCCATTTTGCAGCATCGCCTTGTCAGTGTCCTGCGAGTTTATGGCATTAGGCCCAGGGGCTATAGGACCCGTAGTCAGGAAAGTTGGGACCGTAGCTACCTCCCAAAAGGCTCTCCACTGTGTAGCCACCTTTCTTTCCACTCAACAGCAGTGACCAACCGACATAACCTCCCATACAACCTCTTTTTAAACCCAGTAGCATGGGTGTCCCACCTTGAATGGGGGGAGAGGCTCCTCCTCCTCTTTCCATTTTAGAGATTAATCCACGTGCCACGGCGACTGAACTAGACTTTCATGGTGGACAAAATGGACGCAAGCACCACCCATTGGTCCAGCTCGGCCATGAAGGCCTAACTGGTGGCATCCACAATCGTTGTTCAACGAGACTGCAGAATTCTGGGATAACGTTGGGGGCCCCTGCCTCACCTGAATACCCTGTCGCTCTGTACATATCCTGCTATGCTTTAGGCTTCCACAGACAACTAAGAGGGCCGAGATATGGCACTGCCCGGCCAGGCAGGAGCGCCACCAGGCAGCAAGCAAAAAACCACCTGCAGCACCCAATGCAATGCGGCCAATAGATTCATAGTCAAGCACATACATGTTCCTGGAAGGGCGAGGGACGCAGTCTGGCGGCTGTTGCAGTCGTGCACAATGGCGCCCACCACCAGCAGTATGGTACGAACCGCGCACTAACGTGAATCTGTGGCAATTTCAAATCCCCGGTATAAATCCGGTCAACATATATGTCTTATCACAGATGAGTGTTATTCCCAGGGTATTTTCTGCAATCATAGCGTGCAAGAGAGGATTGTGTGCGGGTCATTTTAATCCCACAAGTAAACTGCACAGGGTGGAGCACTTGCAACTGCACTTAGTGCTAAGGACTCCTCCATGCAATGTTTAACTTTGCCGTTTGCCATTTGTGAAAAAGTGTTAATGCCTCCAGCAATTAACAAATGAGGGAGGTATTTAAAACAGATTCCTAAGGAGTCCGCCTGCGTCTACCAGTTAGCAATTTGATCCAGATTCAATAGTAATCCATTCCATTTCTGCCAGCATGAAAACACATGCTGGTGGTTCTGCAGTCGCATAGGTCAGGTTCGGGCTGGGAGGGGAAATCCGCCCGCTCGACTGCCACTGACACATTAAAGACCATCTCATGTATCAGTAAAACTGCCAGGAAAACTGGCACTTAAACTGTACTGGCACTTTTACAGTCATTATTACTGAACCGGAGAACCCACAAAAAATAGATCTATGTAGTCATTGTGCCGCTGAAAATGTCTACAAAAAAAAGCTGAATACAAAAACAGCGAGGGGCATTGATCCCAAAAATCGCTTTTGCCCGCCTCCCCTTTTCCGCTACTTACCTTTCGCTGCCGCGCTTCTGCGTGTGCTGCCCACTCCCCTTTATCTGTGCATTGTCAGTGCCCTTCCATTAACGTGGGTCGGAGCTGGCGCAGCAGGGTCCTTTTTTATTTTGTTATTTTAATTTTTTTTACTTTATCGTGCCCTCCTATCCATGTATTGGAAGCGGCGGGGAACACCCCAGCAACACCTGAGCCCATTACACTGAACAAGGGTAGCGGGGGAAACGCCCGCAACCTCCGCTCCTCTTATTCAGTGTAATGGGATTCAGGGTTTTCTTTTCGCCGAATGTGCAGTAAACGCGCTTCCGGCATTTTTTTTATGGCCCGATAACCACAAAATGACCACCATTGACAGTTGTGGGCAACTGATGAAAAGCAGGACATCATTGACACAGAGGAACCCCCATCCCCCAACATCTAAATATCCCCCAAGAACAAAGACATACATGCAACCTGAAGCAACTATTTGATCTGAATGACGGACTGCATGTGCGCTTTATAAATGTAAAAATTAAGAAATAAATAGACTCAAGGACGATATGAATGAGACATGGCCTAGTGAGATATTTTCTTGTCCTGCCTCTGTCTTCCCTACCTTGCCTTGTCGCGCCTAGAAACCCTTGTGTACAGGCGCGTTATAAATGATTCTTCATATGATATCATATCAACAATGTAAGAAGCAATGAAGTTAAAATAGGGCCCTACTCTCTTGTTTCCCTGAGTAGTGAAACGGGCTGATCTCACATGGCCATAACTTAGTTACAAATAATTTAAAGCAGCCGCAAGGTGAAAAGGGGGGTAAGGGGCAAGGAGGAAGGTTACACCAAAACACTGGCAACGGACACCAGTGACAGGTCAAGAGAGTGATGAAGCAAGGAAGGAGCAGGTGTTTGAAGGGGAGGGGGCAACAGCAAGCAGAGTTTATTGGGATTAACAAGGGGGGGCGTTAGAATAAACTACGTTTGGTTTTTGACTCATCACACAGCTTTGTATATAGTCAAGAGCAAGACTCTTCTTTTCCTCTGCATGGACAGAAGGTGAAGTCATCACCACAATGGGTGCTCCAGTAACCCCCCACAGTTCAAGACAGTGCAGGGCGCTATGTAGCACACATTTTCCGTTGAAAGGTGCAGGAGACACACTGGCAGTGAGACAGACCATCAGCAAAGCCTGGTGTGTCTGAAACATGTCATCGTAGCTACCATACTTTCCTTTCGAGACACAAGTTCAACAGGACTGTAGTCCCACAACCTCAATTTACAACATTAGAAATTCGGTAATGACTCATCTGTTGACCAATTCATATAGCACTGCCCTGAGCAGCAGCCTTTCACTTGCCCCGCTAGTCTCAAACGTACTGCTCTAAGCTGAGTTCTCGCCATTGCTGTGACCAAGTCTTGCCATCATTCATCTCCTCACCTCTGAGCCCTACCACAATATCACAGCCTGAAAGACCTTATGCTCACTGACCCCGCATATGAACATGGATATTCTCTTGTGGGTCCTAGACTCCCTGAGAGCCTTCTCCACAGATGCAGCCACATGAATGTCACACTTATTGTCTTCAAGCCAAACACCTGCATCCGCTGCAGCCTCATGGATTCCACACTCACTGCCATCAAACGAAGCACTGCCGATCACTGCAACCGCACGCGTGCCATACTCACCACCACAAAGCTAAGCACAGCGGTTTCTGCAGCCTCACAGCTTCCACATTCACTGTCGTAAAGCGAAGCAGAGCCGATGCTGCATCCTCATTGGTTCCACCATTCTTGTCTAAACGCTAAGCCCCGCTGAGGCGGCAACATCATGGATTTCACACTCACTGCCCTATGTCTAGGGACTGCTATTGTTGCCACCTCCTATGTTCAACACTCAATGCTTTGAAGCCAAGCATTGCTGATTAGAGCAAACTCGTAGGTGCTACACACACACTGCCTTAAAGCCAAACAATACCTATTGCTTCAGGCCCGGGCGACCTGGGCGGTTGCCTAGGGTGCCACATTAGCCTCCTGCCATGCCAGTTGCAGGAGTCTTTCAAGGGCTTCCCCAAGCTGGGGTGGTGGGTAAACATGCCCTATTAAAAGGAAATGCACCCCAATCGAGACCGGGGCACATTTCCTTTCAATAGGGTGCTGATGCTAAACCAGCATCAGCGCCCTATTGCCCTATTGAAGTGATTAACCCCCCGCTCCAGCACGGAAGCTGGAGTTAATCACTTCAATAGGGCACAGATGCTAAGCCAGCAATGTGTCAGCCTTTGGAAGGTTGCCTCATGCTGCTTTAGCATTGGCGCCCTAGTTAAGCGAATAACTCTCCACTCCAGCAAGGGAGCGGTGAGTTCAGCACTTTAATAGGGCTAGGCGCCCAATCCAGTGCCACTCCTCCCCGTTCCTTAACCAGGGAAATGCAGGGGTCGGGGGGAAGTGGCCCCACATTGTTTTGGGCTACAGGAGCTAAGGCCGGCCCTCACTCCCATTCTCACTGACCTTAATCTGAGTGGTTCCTATTGTTGGAATCTCATGAGTACCACAAGCACTTAACATTGCTGCAAACTCATGGGCTGCATGCAGACCTCAGGCTAATCAATATGGTTTGTCCGCTTTTAATTGTTAACAAGAAATTATTCCTGGAGTTCGGCCAGCAGCTGCACCAATCATGGACTCCTGAAGCATAGCATGCATCTGTGTTGGCACTGCATTGTGTCAGAAATGGCACCTGTCCACAAATGCCATACTCCTAAACACATGCGTTACCACTCTATGCAATGACCTGGACCCTCCCTTTTGTGTGTTCTGTCAATGGTAACGTAGACTTTGTAGTACTGTGGTCTTTCTTCTGTGTATATACTGAAGCTATTCTAGAGAGACCACCCACGCAGATCCAAGTGACTGGGGACATGCTCCAGTCCCCTTCCGCAACCCCTTTCCTCAGGCCCTTATTGACCGTAGCACTGTTTTGCACCTGGGATCATCATGTGGGGGGAACTGAGAGTGTCTGCCATTGGCACGGCTGTATTCCTTATGTGCCAAGCATGTTCCTCCATGTTGCACATCCTAATGCATGTAACTCAGAGCTAGCTAATGGTAATGCATGATTGACACACATCTGTTTCCCGTTCCTGCTTTCTCGAGAGGATCATGAAACTGATGCCAGTGAGCTATATCTGCATAGCTCCTTCGATGAACTAAAGCAGCGTCTTCTCTCCTCTGGTTGAGCCGGCAGGAGGATCGTCAGGCTTCTTACTTTTCTTTCCCTGCTGTGATTACCCCCTCCAATAACTAATTGTCCTTGCAAATCGGATGTTTTGGTCTATTAGACCTAAAACATTTGACTTAATCACATTCGATCAAATTTGTTTGACATTTCGTTCGGTCTGAAGTGAGGGGGAGACCCTCTGCAAACCCCCCACCTCCTCTCAACCTAATGTATACCCTTACCCACCCACATATATATATATTTAATTACATTTGACCGAAAAAAGGTCAAAACAATTCTATGAAATGTTTTAGGTGAAATGTTTTTAGGTCAATTATGCTAATCCCAATCAGATTACTCGTTTGTGAACAAACTAGAAAACGTGGAGGTTAACATTTGCCTTTGGGACTATTAGGTTCCCCTGCACCCCCATCTTGCGCAGTCTTTCCCCCCAATTCCTTGAAGCATTGTGTTAGCCTCGAAGCAACGGTACAACAACATCACACCATCAACGCAGCTTTGCAATACTGTATTGTGCCATTTACCACAAAGACGAGTACAACCAATGGCACGACTCATCTGCAGCGCTATTCTCGTGCGGGACTGGCAAAGGAGGATCCATACGTGATACCTACACCTTGTGTTTGAGTTGTACACGCAAGTTCAAGAGGAACAACTCCCAAACAAAATTGAGGATCAGAACATGGCCACCAGCAATCACAGGGAAAACACCTATTTCAAAAACAGGTACCCAGTCTGTTCTATCACATCACAGTACCTTTCGGGATTTGTGCTGATCTTTAGGACTTTCATGGTAACCAAGTCTCAGGTTAAATTTGCGTATGGATCCTAAAAGGGGATATGAACACTGCAAAACACTGTTGCATGTCTGGCGGTCTTCCCTTTGCTCTTCTGCTCCCAGTCTGGATTCCTTGACTAACCTGCTCCATTAGCTATGTAGTGCTTTCTAAATATGTTGAAGGGGTCAGTTTTGCAACCGAGTTGCTTTCAGGATTGTCGATTATTAGCACAGGGTTATTAAGCTTTGGAGCCTGATATAGTCAACGGCAAATCTGATAAGTGTTATGAAAACTGATGCTCTGTTAGCTGGCTCAGATATGCAGGTCTTCCCCAACAAAATGTAACCGGCCCTTTGTGTATATGGAGCTTAACATTTATGGTTGACCTGTTCGAAAGCTCTCCCAATTTTTGGCAGATAAGTGAACTAAGGTACAGGGAGATGCATTTATTTTCCAAATGTAAGAGAACTTAATCAAATGGAGACAGGGGAATGAGAATTCAAGTCCCTTTGTTCCACATTCAGCAACCTAGCTGCCAGAGCGCAACGTCTCACTCAGGCATGGACAATTCTCAGGGGAGTTCAAGGAATCCAGACTGGGTCAAGGAAACGCAAAATTCTGACATCATGAACAGTTTGTTTTGAACATGTATGTCCCCTTAGTGGTTAGACCTTGCTTATAGGGTAGACTCGCTGGAGCGAGCACATCATTGGGCGATGCTTAGTCTTTAAGCCTGCTCCGTCACGTCACTCTGTGCACTATTCTATCTGCTCTGCCACTATCAGGGCAGAGGATTTCTCAGCTAGGTCTCTGGGGGGTTTCAGCCCCTGGAAAATTAGCTATGGCATTGTAAGTGTTTGTACTGCTCTTTTCTGTCTTTGTCTGCCTCCCATGTACAATACCTTTGGATAATTTATAATAAAAGAGCTTTTGGAAACTCCCCTTGATTGCCTTGCGTTACTCGTTGCCCCTCTGTATTTAGCTAGAAGTGCCTTCGGACGCTATTGGTCTGGCCAATGAAGCTCAAGCGCCAGGCTCAGGCTCACATCTTCCGACAAAACCATAATTCAGCCTTGTATTGAATTGTGAATCCCTCATCCAGCCTTTGGGATGAAGCCCTGGTTAGATACCATGGACAAATGATGGCACGTCCTGTAAAACAATGGTTACGCAGGTGAGGATCTAGAAGCCTAACACTCAATGAAGTAGGAATTACACTGAAAAGCACAGGGTGGAGTTGATGTGAGGATTTAAGGCCAGTGATGGTCTGAGCAGCACTGGGGCCATGGAGGCAGGAAGGAAGAAAGAATCGGTGGCATTCATAGCTGGGCTGTGAGGCAAGTCCTCGGCCGTGGGCTGATGAGCGCCAAACATGCTTGTTGTTGCTATGATTCAATGCGTGGTAGGCTTGTCCGCTATTAAAACACTGAACATCTGGAACACACTGTCAGGAATGGTTAGCGCTTCTATCATCTAATGGTTTCGTGTGGATGCCATTTTGCTAATCCAGTGGTTATAAGCTGTGCTAGAATACAGACGTTACAGCAGTAAAAACCAAGTGCTGCTGGAGGGATCAACGTGTTTCAGTAATGCCTCTTCAGGAGGCTTCAATGAGTTCCCTTTTTTGTTTTTCATAACTTGCTCAGATGTGTCCCCACCCTGGGGAGGCTGTTGACATCGTGACCTTCAAGGACAGCCTGGATCTCGGAATGGGAGCCCCTTGTTGATGTTTGTGTTCCGGCAACATCAACAAAGTTGCTCCCAGAATTCTGGTTCCAGCTGTACGCCATCTTCCCAATGCCGCTCAGCCTGGACTTGTAGCATGTTGAGATGTTTTTGCAATGGGTGCATGTGCAACTAGCAATGAGTTATCAGGTTAATGCAAGAGGACATCATCCCCAAAAGGATGAGTAGATGATAAGAAGGAGCCAGAGGGCACACCCACACTGGATACAAGTGCCACTGGTTTACTCAAGATGTGTGCAGGGGAGGAATACCTACCGGGAGGGTGGAGCAAAAAGAGTTGAGTTCAAAGATTATAAACTGTGTCAGGACAGGTCCCAAAATGTGATGAAACCTCTGCTCTGGGAGAATCAATAGTCCTGAGTCCAAAGGTCCAGGCTCTGTTATAAAAATCAAGGGTCCTGAGGGTGTAAACCCAGGTTAATATACAACAGAGTCACTCCAATCCCAGGATGTTATAATGTCCATGCTCACTTCTTGTAATCTAGTTGTGTCAAGCTCTCTGTGACCCTGGTTGTAGTTCGATGTCTGGGTCTTGGCCGCATCACCTCCTGGGAGGGAGAGATGGCCTGAAGTGGTCACTGAAACCTCCCATGGTGGGTCTGGAATGGGCAGGTGCTTAGTTCCCCTTCCTGAGCTAGGGGTGTCCTAGGCTTTGCTAGCACAATTATGTCAACTTGGGGAGCCCACCCCAACGCCACCAGGGTTACACTGGATTGGACCTTCTCACCCCCTCCTTGGATACTGGCTCTAGGACATTGGGTAGTGCTGATGGCCTGCTTTCTGCTACCGTAGTCTCAGCCCCACCCTGTCTTTCCGGTCTTGCTGGTCCAGGGGATATAGTGCCCTACTCTCTCTGCCAAATACTTTAAAACCCTTAAGAGGATACAGCACCCCTGATCCACTTCTGCATCCTTTCTCTAACTCTCTGTCTCGCTCCTGCCAGCTTCTGGCTCGAGGTCCTAAACAGGCACCCTACCTTACCCTGCCTTTTCCATTTCAGTCCTCGAGTTGACCCCCTCTTGTCCCTGGATTGGCCTTTTGGTGACTGTCCTGGTGTGTGCATTCCAGTTCTTGCCTGTCTCTCTCTTCTCTCACTCCTGCGCCGCCTCCTCTTTCTACTCCTCCTCCTTCTGCTCACCTCACACGCTCTTCACATCGGAAACCTGTGCTCTCCCTCACAAAGCTAGCAAAGACTTGCTGCCTTGTATGATGCTGGTAATAGGGTGAGTGTAAATGCTCTGATCTGGGGTCCTGTTTGTTCCTGAGCTTCTCTACTCTTGAGTGGCCCTGGATCTACCACCCACCTCTTCCCCTTGTTGGCAGACACCCCCCTCTTCATCTCCAGAGGGGTGTAGTTTTGTTTATTTGAAAACTTGCCGTTGCTGGGTCTGCCATTTTAGAATCAGGCAAGGGAAATTGTCAGCATCGTGCCGATAGTCTGCCTATCTGAGTTATTGGTAATAGGATCTCCTCTTTTTGCTTGTTCGCAGGGAAAGGAAATCTGCGGTTCATGGTCATGAACTAACCACGAGTGTCTGATTTCTGTCAGTGCTACATGTTTTTCTCAGGGGACCATTCCAATGTACATGTCAGGCTTTTTCCTTGAGAGTATGTTGCCCTGGGACTCTTATTATATACTTGCTCCCTCAAATCTAGGGAAGGTCAAGTGGCATGTTTCTGTCTCTCATCTGCTGCCTGTTTGTGAGTGTGTGACACTTTTTAAGCTGGCTGTGAATTGTCTTCCATTCATCTGTAGGAGGCACATATGCCCTTGATCTTTCATGCCATCGTTAGGAGGACCAGAGGATCTCGGGGAAATCCACCTTTACCACCTCCAGGGTTTACATCACGGAGCAAGTGGCTCCCCCTGGGACCTTGAGTTCTCCATTCTCCCTTTCTACTATGGCCTTATTGACTTAGTCACAAACCCCACCTGGTAACAGGACATTTTAAATAACTTGCGTATCCTAGTCAACAGAGTACTCCGCCTTTCTTTGGAGCATCGCACTAAGGGGATTGAGTAGTTCAAGGATGCCCCTAAAAAGTAGTTCTGCTTGGTTGGATGAAGGTCGAACTTGGCACATATCATAGTGAACCGCAGAGAGGCAAGCAGCAGCAGAGTGGTGTTGTTCCACTGGCAAGCATATGGTGTTTGCCATTTGTAGCCATCGGTTGAATTACTGATAGACCATTATGCCTTGCCTACAAAGGAGAGTAGCTGCCAGAGCCAGGCTTTTTCCGACCCTTAGGGCTCGTCAGTGAATGAACGGAACCCCATGAACATAAAATCCTGCTGGCCAATGGTAAATCACAGAAAACGTGGGCGGCTGACATTGATAGGAATGTGGACATAGGCATCCTCCAGATCTATGTTAGCAAGACAATCCTGCACAGTGTGGCACAGAAGATGGCACTAATGGGTGGGCATCTGGAAAAACCTGCATAGGCATAAAAGGTTGAGAATAGGCCTTCATTGTGGATCTTGATTGCACACTAAGAACGAATGGGACTGGAGACCCCCTACACCCACGGTTGGTGAGGGACCACCTGTATTGTACACTTCTTGAGAAGCATTCATACTTTCTTTTCCAAGCGAGACAATGCATGGGCATGTGCCTTGAAGGGGGCATCTGTACAGTCAGTCTAATAATCACATTCTACAGCACTCCTTCCACTTCCAACAGTCAGGATATAGGGGTCAACAGATGTTGAAAGCTGGGGGGTACACAAATACCTGTGTATTTTATCACAACCACCTTCCTTGTTAACTGGGGACAAGAGCCAAGACATCACAAGGTCCAGTTATGACCCTCCCAGACACACCCAGACCAAACTGCATCCTTTGATGTGTTCTTTCTTCTCCAGTACCATGCACCGATGGAGAATATTTTAAGGTCTCAACCATTCTGGTACCCCCTGGCCAATTGGTAACTGTGGCAATACTGGTCATACATTGGTTTTTATCATCAAATCCAGATAAACCATGAAGACAAAATGGCATGCTAGATTTTGTGAATCTGTGGAACACAGAGGGTACCACAGAAGATATGGGAAAGCTGTAGAATATACACTTGATTCCTGTAGTTGGGAGATTCCTAGGAAGCGGCAGTGAGCCATTCCTCAGAAAACAAGAAATGCATCATCCTCATGAGGACGGGGACCTGAGTATAAAAGAAGAGAACAACAAAAGGGGAAACCGCTTGAGTTCAAAGTCTGACCTTTGCATGTTACACTGGCTCATGCACCTAAAAGAGTAGAGACCACAGTGGAGGCAGGAAGAGGCCACCAGAGTGTCCCAGTGATGCCTCCGGAACAGGATAAATTACGGTCCCAGAGGAACCTGAGGGATCTATAGTTCTAGAGGTAGCCTTAAACCTGGGGAGTGTCCCACCAGGAGACTAAATCCAGCCCAGAGAAGCCATTGATGATGCAGCACTAGAGAAACCCTGAGTGCCATAGGCTAATTAGAGAACCAAAAAACTCTTATTGACATAATTAGAGAGGAGATAGAGAACAGATGGCAAACCAATGGAAATCAAAATCTCTTGAAACCTAACCCAACCAAGGAGGAAGTTAATGAGAAGAGGGTGGACAGCAGAGATCTTGTGGATCCCACAATACCTGGGATGTGAATATAGAGAGAGGAGAGACTGATGAAGATCAAGATCTCTTGGATCCAAACCAATCCCAGGTTAGAGTGTACATCCTCCATCAGCATGGAGAACACAAATCCCTGCCACCCTAGAGGCTACCAAGTTCAAACCTACGATCATGGCTGAGACAGAACCCCCTTTCCATTCCAACCACTGTCAAATGAAAGAAGATATTGATCGAGAGCCGATAAGTACGATTAATTATTGTTACCCTCCTTACCCAAAACCTGACACATCCAGATTTTGAAAAGGTTTGGGTAGAGAAACCAAACCTACTGACAGACACCCAAGGGGAAGACACAGCCCTGACAGGCTTCACTAGTAAAGATCATTCCCACGGTCACTTGACTTCAAACCGATGGAATTCAAGCGTGTGCCGCCAGCTGGACAAATCTATGCCTACATAGAAGACAAGCTCTATTTTGACCCTAAAATGAGGACCAGCTCATCTTGTATGGCAACTATGCTGACAGTAATCCTGGACACTATTTACTCACTGTTAACATTTTCCACGGCAATGCTCTGGCACTACTGGATTCTGGAAGGTGAAGGAACACCATTAGGGCAGAGAGTGTTCCACCTCACCTACATCAAACCCAGATGGAGACGATGATTCTTTGCATACATGGGGCTCAGGAGAAGTATTACATTATCCAAATATCTGCCCAACAAGAACATGAGGTCCGACAATGCAGCAGTGTTCCCCATTCTACTGGAAGCACTACACATAGGCACAGACCTGTCCAGATGTGGCCTATCGATTAACCTTGCGAGAAAGATCACTCGAAAGACGAGGTAAAGGGGGACATGTAAATACAGAGGAGCAATGCCTGTAGGCAAGTGAATCATGTTGCCTTATTATTATCTGGGGGTCAAAAGATAAGGGATAGTTTGCCAAAAAAGGGTATATGACGAAATCAGCAACCTCACCCCTTCCCAAAGCCCCCCCTTCCTCTCCCCATAGTCAAAACCTGGGAGTAAGTGAACGTAACAAGCTTGGTGATCCACAAATCCCTTTACATTTCACCAGGGCCCTCTACCATGCTATGAAGGGAACAAGAGTCAAGACATCCCAGGATCGAGTCAGGACTCACCCACAAACCTATTAGACCACAGGACAAGCCCCACCCTCTCCAATGGGTCCACTTTCCCTGTTCCCTGATCACAGGAGTCAAGACAACCTAAGACCCAGGGAGACTCCAGGAGACCCACGTCCCTGAACGCCAACTCCTCATTAGCAGTACTGGAATGTTTGTTTATTTTATTTATATCGTGCACCTGACCCGAAGGTAACTGGGCGCTAGTAAGACAGTAATGGTTACATGGCATAGTATAGACAATGATATACATGAGAGATACAGTTTATACAGTCAGGGGAAAATTACAATGGGGGATATATACATATTATACATATTATACAGTCATAACATTGGGTCATAACAATAGTACAAGGCGAAATATGTACACATTATGCAGTTCCAGCATTGGGTCAGTGATACCAAATGGCTGTGCTGTTTAAGTTTTATTGAGTATCCATGTGATAACATGGTTTCTGAAATTGTCAAAAGCTTGAATAGATTGAATGTTCTGAGGGAGAGTTTTCCATAGCTGGGTGGCTAGTACCGGGAAGCTAGTGCCACTGACTCTTTTTAGTATATCTAGGCACTGCCAGACATGGTATGTTAGAGGATCTGGTGATTCTATTATACACTTTCCATGTGAACTTGTCTGTGAGATAGGGAGGGGCTTGAAGGTGAAGTGCTTTGTGAGTGAGGCAGATAGTTTTTAGGGCAATTATTTTTCGTGTATAGATAGCCAGTTGTGTTGCTTTCTAGTTTCTGAAATGTGCTCTCTTTTGGAGAAATTTAACGTTGCTCTAAGTGCATTGTTTTGCATGATCTGCAATTTGTTTAAGATGGTTTTATTGGCACCTAGGTGGAGACTTTTACAGTAATCCAATTTAGATTGAATGAGCACTCTCGCCAGTGTGAGGCAACTGGTGGGTGATAGCAAAGGTCTACAGGCTCTGATCAACTTGCCGGTATAGGCTGTGGCAGAGGAGGTCATGTTTACCTGTTTAGTTAAATTGGACTGGGCATCGAGGTAAAAACCTGATGTTTTGACATGTTTGGCTACAGGTATAGTGTTCCCATCGATAAGGATGCTTGTATAGTGAGGACTTAGTTTGAGAAGGTTGCTGGGTGAACCGACTAGAAGTAACTCTATCCTGTCATCATTCAGGCAGAGGCCATGTGTGGCCATCCATGCCTGAATGATGATGTAGACTTCATTAATCCGAGCAACGTCTTTATCATAGGTTCCTGTTAAGGGTAGGAGTATCTGGGTGTCATCTACATAGTTTATGTAGGTGACACCCAGACGGTCTAGTTTGTCAAATAGTGGCTTTGTAAAAATGTTGTACAAAGTGGGTGAGACACAGGATCCTTGTGGGACTCCGCAGGTGATGGGGATCGGATCAGCAGCTGCGGAAGGTGAAAACATGCGCATTGTTCTATTTGCGAGGAACGATTGGATCCAAGAGACGGCAGAGCTGGAGAAATGAGCTGCTGATGATAGGTAGTCACAAAGTATTGTATGGTCCACCAGATCAAAAGCCGCTGAAAGGTCCAGAAGCAGTAAGATGGCATCTTACCTTTGTCTTTCAGTTCATCGATCTGGCTTTTAAGGTCAACAAGGGCAGTTTCTGTGCCATGCTGATGTCTGAAGCCAGATTGACGGGTTCCGAGTAATTTGTTGGTTTCTAGATAGTCTTGTATTTGCAGGTAAGCAATTCTATCAAAATCTTTCAATAAGAAAGGGACTGTTTGTTTGTTTGTTTGTTTATTTTATTTGTATGGCGCTCCAAACCCGGAGGTAGAAGGGCGCTTAAGAATTTGGTTACAGCGTTGAGAAGTATCTTAGTGTTGCATACTTCGTACAAGTTTATAATATATACATATATATATACAGTGATCAGTAAACAGAGCATATGCAGTACGTACAATATACAATTTTCAGAATAAATACAGTGTCTAAGACAGTTACCGCGCGGGTCTGGTGTTAATGGCGTTATTCTTTGTTTAGCAGCCAGCTGATGACCTGCTTCCTAAAGATCTGGAAGGATTCGACAATTTTGATTTTAAGCGGTAGGGAGTTCCAGATTTGGGGGGCAAGCACTGTGAAGCTTACCCCTCCAGCTCTTTTTAGGTGGAACCTGGGCACTAATAAGCAAAGAGTGTTGGAGGATCTGGTGGATCTGATGGCAGGTTTCAGGGTGAGTGTATTGGCCAGATATGGTGGTGCTAGGTGATTGAGGGCTTTGTATGTGAGGCAGATGGTTTTAAGATCTATTTTTTGGCGTATGGATAGCCATTTGCAGGCTTTCCTAGTAGCGGAGATATGCTCTTGTCTGGGAATATTGAGGGCTGCGCGCAAGGCGTTATTTTGTATTACCTGCAGCTTGTTGAGTACGGATTGATTAGCACCCAGGTACAGGATGTTGCAGTAATCCAGTTTGGATTGTATTGGGGCCCTGGCAAGGGTGAGGCAGCTGTTGGGTGATAGGAAAGGTCTGCTGGCCCTAATGAGCTTGCCGGTATAGGCAGCGGCTGAGGCGGTCATATTGGTGTGTTTGCTAAGGTTGGTGTTGGCATCTAGATAGAAACCAAGGGTTTTTACGCTTTTGGCTATGGGAATGGCATGGCCATCGATGGTGATGTTATTATAGCTAGGGTCAAGTTTAGTTAGAGTGTTGGGGGTGCCGACGATTAGGAGCTCTGTCTTCTCATCATTCAGGCAGAGACCATGGGAGGCCAACCATGCCTGAATGATGGAGAATATTTTGTTAATCCGGGCGGAGTCTTCTTGGTAATTACCAGAGATGGTGAGGAGTATCTGGGTGTCATCTGCGTAGTTTGTGTAGGTGACACCCAGACGGTCCAGTTGGTCAAATAGAGGCTTTGTAAATATGTTGTACTAAGTGGGGGATACACAGGATCCTTGTGGGACCCCGCATGTGATGGGGATGGGGTCTGCTGCAGCTGTAGTGGAAAAGACTCGCATGGTTCTGTTTGCCAGGAAGGATTGTATCCATGTGATGGCAGAGGAGGAGAAGTGGGCTGCGGTGGCAAGGTGATTACAGAGGACTTCATGGCTGACCAGGTCAAAGGCCGCTGAGAGGTCTAGTAGGAGTAGGATAGCAGCATTGCCTTTGTCTTTAATTTCATCAATCTGGCTTTTGAGATCAACAAGGGCGGTTTCAGTTCCGTGTTGAGGTCTGAAGCCAGATTGACGTATTCCTAGCAGTTGGTTGGATTCTAGGTATTCCTGAATTTGGATGTATGCAACTCTGTCCAAGATTTTCAGTAGGAAGGGGACTGTGGTGATGGGCCTGTAGTTTGTGGGTATGGCCGGGTCGAGGGATTGTTTTTTCAGGAGAGGGAGAACCCATGATTGTTTTAAGTTGCTGGGGATAGAGTTATCAGTGAAGGATAGGTTGATGAGTTTGGTAATGAAGGGGGAGAGCTCTCTGGCTGCATCTTTTATGATCTGAGCCGGGCAGCTGTCTCCTTTACAGTTAGAGGGTTTCAGGGAGGTGATGATTTTTTGAACTTCCGGGATGGTGACTTTTTTGAACGAGAAGCCGGCGCTAGTGTTGTTGGGTGTGGGTAGGCTAAGGTTGGTGACCTTGTTGTTGAAGAGTTGTTGCCGTTTGTCTTCGATTTTAGTTTGGACTCCTAAAAGTTTATTGTTGAGGGCGTTCTGGATGTTGGTGCACCAGGATTTGTCTTTCAGGCAGGTTTCCGGAGGTGAAATAGGGTTTTCTGTTGTAATTGGTCTGTAGTTGGTGGGTATAGCCGGATCAAGTGTCTGTTTCTTTAGTAGCGGGAGAACCCAGGACTGTTTGAGATTATTTGGGATGGAATTCCTAGCGAAGGAGGAGTTTAGTAATGAATGGGGCTAAATCTCTGGCTGCGTCTTTTATAATCTGAGCCAGACAGCTATTGCCCTTACAATTAGAAGGTTTAAGAGAGGCAATTACTTTTTGAACTTCAGGTATGGTGACTTTTTTAAACATGAAACCTGAGTTAATGTGTAAGGTAAAGGGTGGTGCTGGAGTATTGACTGTAAGTTGTAACCTTTTATCAGCTATCTTGGTCTGAAGTCCGTTAATTTTGCTGGAAAGGGCGTTTTGTATATTGGTGCACCAGGCTTTATCCTTGGTGCACGTATCTGGCAGGGGGTTGGGGTTCTCTAGTTCTCTAAGTATGTTGAATAATTCTTTAGTACTGATGCTGGCTTGTGCTATTCTGTTATTGTAGGTTTCTTTTTTAGTCTGGATTATCTTATTTTTGTATGAGGCAGTGATGATGGCAAGGTTCGTTTTATTTTGCTTTCAAGACGAGCGCGTTGCCACTGAGCTATACTACCCTGCCTGGAAGAGGCAATAGATGCATACCACATGCAGATCATTAAGAATTACATCCATCCGGGGGCATTTGGATTTTATTGAAAGGAAAACTGTTTAGCACTTGAAGGCTCAGCCAACTTCTTCTCATACAGGGGGAGGTGGGGTGCATTTGATTTCAACGAATTGAATTACAGAGAATGCTATAATAACAAAAATGTTATAATGAAAAATATCGATTTTTTTTTAATTTGAGGGGACGGGATCCCTCCAAACCTCCCGTTTCCCTATATTTTTAAACCCACCCCAACCCCTTCCCCACCCGTTTAACCCCTTAACCCACCCCATATACATTTTAAACAAACAATTTGATATTTTTCGTTTTAAAATTTTTGTTATTACAGCATTCTCTGTTATATAATTTGTTAAAATCACTGCATACCGGGGGAGTTGTGAGGGATGATCGAACTTGACATTTATTGTTAAAAAACTTCGCTACAGAGACAAAAAGCACACCAGTGTAGACGCGATCTATCCAGAACTTTACGAAGGAAGACAACGTGGCAAGGGTTTATTGTAGAAATAACTGTAGGGTGCGAGATAACTGAAGAAAACAATATGAACTTGCTTAAGGACAACAGTCTGTCATTTTCCTCTTCTCTTCCCTTTGGTTCCACCATCTGGTGGTACATTAAAAAATCACTCACAATCTTTGGGGTTTTAATTTCCCTGGCACTTCCATCTTGGTTTGGTGGAGTGGTTGCTCCTTTGTTGCTCTTGTAAGGATGTTGCTGTCTTTTGTTAGCCATCTACTACAGACTGTGGGCCTTGGGTCATAGCTAGACTCCTGCGTTCCTCTGCAACTTCCTTTTCAAAGGAACTCTACTCTTCCTCACCTTCCCCAGAGACTCAATGTCACCCGTGCTCTGGTTCTCTCCAGGCTAGACTAGTGCAATAGCCTCCTCCTTAATCTTCCTGCTTCCACCCTGCGCCCCCTCCCGCTAACCCAGAATAGGGCAGCAAGACTTATCCTGGCCTCAAGCCCAGGGGCTGCATCTCTCCTGCCCTACAAAGCCTTCACTGGCTCCTGGTCTCATCACAGATTAAATTCAAATTCCTCTGTATCATCCACAAGGCTATCTGGGGCCGGGGGCTTCTCTATCTTCAACGCTTACTGACTAAATACTCCCCTTCTAGACTCAGTGGTCGAAGTGAGCGGAAACAGTGAGGAGCGGTGTTCCACTACTTTTATTTTTTACTGTTAACAGTTCCACTACTTTTTGCAACCATTTTCACCATTCTGGAACTGTTCTTTATGAAGTTAAAGCACACTTCTCATTGTTACCCTCCCACATCCCTCATCCCAGCCACTGTCTATTTACTGCACTTACTTGTCTCACCCTCCCCACAGGATGCTGCACTTAAGTTATTCTCTCCTCAGGACTTAACCCAGAGCACTTCTCCATAAGCAACTCAGCACCTATGCTTTACCCCTCTGAGCACTTCAACGTTCTGAACACTCACAATGCATAGTAGGTTTGTCTCCCTTCCTTGTTAATCTCACCTTTTGTTTGCACTATTAATTCAATTATTTATCTCTGTTGTAATTCATTGTCTACCTCCCCTGTCCCCATCCTGTCGCCCTGTGGGCACTTTGAAACAGTTTTGCTAATTGTATAAGCGCCTAAAAAATGACCAATTATATAAATAAATACATAGCTGGTATGAGGCCTGGTATGAGGCCTGGTGTGGCAAGACGCAGGACATCAGGAGCCACTGGCAGACTAGGACACATTCTCATCCAGCACTGGAGTGGTAGTCACCCTGCCATTCAGGTGCCCCTTGACTTGGGCACATCTTCCTTCTTCTGTCTTCCCTTTGTCTTTCCCCTCTCATCCACTGCTCTACTTTTTTTACTGCTTTCTCCTGGGCTAGATTCCCTGCAACTAACAAGCCCTCTTCACCTTGACTACCAGCCTCTGCTTGTTACTTCCACCTTGTCCTTTCTTTCCTCCTTCCTCCTCTACAGTTACCCCCTCCCACCTCTTTTACACTCTTTCACATCTTGGTTCCCCTCCTCCACCTTGATCTCAAGTATCACCACTCCAGCATCCTCTGACCTTACACTCTCTGTTCTTTCTGCATCTTCCTCTCCCTGATTCAGTTCTGACTCTTCTCCAACCTTCTTCTCTCTTGCTAGCTCTCTTCATTCCATCTCCTACTTCTGTTTCGCTCTCCCCAAATCTTTTGAACCTCTCCTTTCTCACTTTCCCTCCTCTTTCCCCCTCCTTCATGCTTGTCCAGCTCCACCACCTCCACTCCTTCTCTTCTCCAAAATCTGACGGCCTACACCTTCATCCAGCCTAAGACGCAAGGACTTTGATATGTTCACTGATCTGCCCGCGGGGCCTGCAATTGCCAAACCACCCTCAGCTGTGTCTTCCCTCTGCTGAGCGTGAGGATTATATTTCTGAACTCAAATTCATGTTCTCAATTGTACTTGTTTGCTTCTTGTAGCTGTGGGCAGACACACGCATTGAGCCTTGACAATGCCGGTTCGGCATCTATCCTATCACATTTGTGTCGCTCTTGCCCATGCCAAGTCCATTCCTTCTGACATTCTGCTGGCAGCCCATCTTGAATCCATGAGTTCCCAGCCTCTAGGTTTGTGGGTGCAGCCACATACACTGGGCATGGCCGTCACAGCTTGACACGTCCTTAGGGAAAACCAGTGCTGAATGCCACCACTTTCCAGTCTAGACCCGCGCTTGTCTTTCGCGTGCTCCCTCCATCACATAGCCACTTGGTTTCAGTCCTTGGTGGTTGCTGGCCTTTTTCTGAAAAAGCTTCTGGGCAGAGTCCCTGGTGCTGGCTTGGGTTCTGCTGGTCACAGAACCCACAAGCAGAGGTGGAACATTTCACCTTGTCTTCCATTCATGCATTGACTATCCCAGACAGGAAACATGGATAAATGTTCAAAATGTCTGAGCAAAAGATCCTTTGGGGCATAGGGTTGACATGGCAACTGCTCTTCATTGAGATGAGTATAAGGCTAGCGTTCAGTATGTTATCATGCAGGTTATTGGGGTGTTGGCCCAGGGAAGAATTGTATGAATTTCTTTCACCCTTCCAAAATCGGCGTACCCTTTGTTTTGATCAGATTGTTGTCCTCTGCTGACCCTGATGTCCCTTGTTCTGGGGTTCCCACCCTGTTCAGGTTCCAGATCTGTATCTGGGGACTTTAGTGTTCAGCGGGTGGATGTGTAGTTTTCTAAAGGCTGATGATGGAGTGAGTAGCTTGGCAGATCCTCGATCTACCTCCCCCGAGTCTTACGTTGCGGAGTGGCTGGTGGCACCCGGCCCTCATAGTCACACCAGTCCCAGCATCCAGCCTAAGACATTGGACTTCATCACAGAGTCCAGAACTTCATTATTGGAGGGCAAATGACATTTTGGGCAGGGATTTCCACGAAAGGACATGGTGCTAGGCCCCTTTATAGGAGTTCTAGGCAAATCATTGTAGGAACAAAGCGTCAGAGAATATGATTATGATCATAGGTGGAAGATGGTCATTTTTAATACCAATATGGAGAAACAGGAGTGGTCCACTTAGCACAGGACGTGTGGTTAAAAATATGAAGAGGGACTAATGATCAGTGGCTTAGACTACCCAGCTCATTGGTCAATTGTAAATAGCCCAAAATCAGATGGATAGGCTGCTAATGTTTACTCTGTCTTTATTAGTATTACATATACACTGAGGATTTTCAGTCTGATGACAGGGAAGTGTTTGAAGCATGTGAATTTATGAAAGATCTAGTGCTGAAGAACTGGCTTACAACTAGTTTATGTTATGTTATATAGCATTTTTATAGCACTCAATGCCATTGATATGGCCTCAAAGCATTGTGGGGTAAACACCCTTGGAGGACCGAAGTCCGAGGTATTTGAATTGAAAGGAGGATTTTTAGAATGTGTATGTTCATTTTAGCCAGCATGAAGGTGAGGAGGGGTGACTAAGACCCTGCTAGCGACTCATGGAGAGCTGGCTAATGGATGGGTGCTGTGATAGACTGTCAGGAGAGTAGGTGGGTCAAGGAGACTGATTATGTGCCCAGCTGGACCAAATCTTTGCTGTGGGATACAGCTGCATTCTAATGGCAGAGGTGATCTGTGTCATAAAGTCGAGTAGTGAATTACTGCAGATGTATGCGTGTGCGTGGCCATGCCCCCCGGGGGGGATACGTCTATGTTCCATTGAGATGGAGTGCTATACATACCAGAGAGTCCTTGTGAGCTTGGAATGCAAGCCTACAGCACTATCCCTGAGGGATAAGTTGCAAGGCAGTGGCACAAAACAGTAGCTAGAATCACAAGCAGATCTAGTGAAACAAAGAAAAACTTAAAAGCTTCAACTAAGCTGGTGATGAGCTGTGGGGGCCTCCTGGTCAATCTGGTGTAGGGATGAAGCTGTGTATGTGTAGTGTGAAGGATCAACAGATGACTCAAAACCAACTTGAAGTCCACAATTATGTTATTCTCGATGCAAAAGTGATAGGGTTGACACAGCTGATGGGAATAGAAATGGTGGAACAACCAGTATGGAAACCAAACAGAGCCTTAAAGTTCTTTGGGTCTGTGGGCCTCAGTCCTTTCCTCTCCCCCTTGTGCAAAAGGACACCTCCAAGTGGTTGCAAACAGTTACATTTTAGCTCTGAAATTTTAAATTGTCCTGCACACTTCTTTAAGGACTTTCTTTCTTTGCTGTTGAGGGAGTTGTCTGGCTATTGCATTGGTCGTTCTGGACTCTGCTATGAGGCACCACCACCCGTCACCCGTAGGTTATCTTATGGGGATCAAGCGTCAGATGTAGCATCAACAGATGGACCCCAGGGTATTTGGAACTTTGTCCCTGTTAGCTCTCAGAAAGGGAGTCTCTCAACATAGGGCTATCTCAGGGTCCCCTCTCTTAGGCATGTCTATGGCATGACCCTGGTTTTTAATCTGACCCCACTCCACCAGCCTAGCAACACCCCCCTTGTCCAGGTCTCAAAATGATACATTTCCTGTGTTTTTCCTCTAAGACTACACTCTGTTGTTCTGCCTCCTCTTGTTTATACCACCCTCCTAATATCCTTATTTCACCTTCTCAGCTTCCACTATCACTGGTTCTTTGTCTTCCACCCCCTCTCCTTCCTCCCCCTTTGGTGGACACTCCTCTATGCCATCTCCTACCATTCTCATTATGTGTTCCACCTCTGCCCCATTTTAGCCCAAATTAGAATGTTCACCTGCTTCTTCTCAGCCAATCATCCACCTCTTCCCATTTCGCTCATCCACTTACCCTCTCTCTCTTTTGGGCTGCACCCATTCTTCATTGTCTTCACTTGTCTAGTTCTTCTACCTTTCGTGATGCATCTTGACTACAAACCATTCGTCCTTCTACTCACTTTTCTTCTTCCACTGTCTCATCGCCTTCAGTCTCAACCTGGTGTAACCTTAGCATCACTCTCGGCCTCCCCATCTTACTCTTTCCTGCCTGCACCCACACCCCTCAAATAAGACGCTCTGGGCTTGCAGGACCTCCAACCTCATCTAGCCTCCTTGTCAACTGCTCAATACCTGCTCTTCACCTCCACCTCCTATCACTCTTTCACTTTGGCATCAAGATTGCACAATTCTTCTGCAACAAGTCTT
Source organism: Ambystoma mexicanum (assembly GCF_040938575.1). Taxonomy (NCBI): domain Eukaryota; kingdom Metazoa; phylum Chordata; class Amphibia; order Caudata; family Ambystomatidae; genus Ambystoma; species Ambystoma mexicanum. Next base: position 1,202,169,759 of record NC_090934.1, on the reverse strand, counting down.
CATATATAAATGAATATCTCATCCCATATCTCCAGCAACTTTCACTTCTTGCTATCACAGAAACTGTATCTCCCTTCATGATACTGCTACACTAGCAGCTCTCCACACTGACTCTGCTACCTTCTCCCACTCTCCCCAACCTGTTGGGAAGGGCAGTGGTGTGGGGCTCCTTATCAATAATGCCCCCAATACTGCTCTTGTACCTCTGTCTGACATAAGATTTTTCTCCTTTGAATATGCCACCATTCAACTCCTCCCTCCTAGTCCTCTCACTGATCTGGCTCTCTATCGCCCCCTGGTCCTCTCAACTCCTTCTTCCCTCATCTGACCCTTCTCTTTGAGCCACTTCCTACCTACATCCCCATTGTCATGCCGGGGGACTTTAACCTTCCCAAACCCTCTGTAGTCACCTGCCTTGAACATAACTCCCTCCTATTCAACCACTACCTCTACCCCCTCAACAACCAGCCTACCCACTCTGGTGGGACCTCTCTTGACCATGACTTTCTCTGCAGTTCACTTTCCTCCTCTGACCTGTCCATTGGCACTTCTCCACCTGATCACTCACTGTTAACTTTAACATCTGGGTCCCTCCACCTTCTACTCCCCATGCCTCCTCTTCAATGACTAAGAGGAAACATCAGGCAGGGTTCTCTTGCCCCTTGGTATTGATGATGTGAAAACCTTGCTCCTGTCTCTTTCACCTATGCATGCCTCTTCAATTGACCATGCTGTCTTTGAATTTCACTATGCACTTATGACTCCATTTGACCAACACTATCCTGCTTGCACATTCACATCTTCCAGCTCCCCTCCTCAGCCTTCGATCAACTGTAAAAAATTAAGACCCCACAACATGTGCCTTGGCCCATGATGCTGGTACAAATTATCGACACCTCCCCTACTACTATTCTAAAGAAATTCTCTTGATGCCATAACCTCTGCTGAATACTCCTATTTGACAAACGTAATCTCCTCTCTTTGCAATCAACCCCAAAAACTTTCAACTACCTACCAATCGTTGCTCACACCATCTAAACCAATAGCCATTGCCTCACCCCTTTCTGCTAATAACTTTACCCATTTGTCATGAACCATCGGACGCGTCCCTTCTGGACTTCCTGGTCCCTGACACATAGGGGCTTGCACTCAGCAGTACTCCCAACATGGCCATCAAACACGGAATGCTGTTTACCAGATTCCGCGTCGGACGCATCACGTTCTATAAAGCAGAAAAGCCCCAGCAGCCCTGCACGTCTCAACGCTACCGCTTGCAGTGGCTAGACGTGTTCTGCCATAGTTCGCTCTTGCTAACTTCTTTGATTCCTGGTTCCTGGCCCCCCTATTACTTCCCCCTCATTCATTCCTTCCCTTTTTGTCCTCACTTGCATCCCGGATCTCCGCGTACTTGCTTCCCGATTACACGCTTTGCTGTTTCCAGGACTTCGCGGACATTCTGAACGATCCAGGCATTGGGACGCTGAACGCACGCTGGAACCCGAGGACATACGCACAGGGTTATACAAGACCCGCACTGTGCGCAAGAAGACTCCATCGGAGAACTCTAATAAACAACACAGACAGGTGAGAAGGGGGGAAACCTGTGACACCATTACTTTCCCCCTAAAATCTCAAAATGCCATGACACTCTCACAGCACTCCTCTCTCTCCATGCCCTCCCCTCCTTCTTTCCACCACCTCTTCCTACCTCTTCTACTCTTGACTACTTCTCCCCTTCCTGTGCCTTTGAATTAGCACCTATCCCTCACAGTGCCAAACCATCTTGCTCTCCTATCAATCCCTTTGCTCCACAAATGATCAAAGTCTTAATCTCAATCTCTTGCCTTTACCTCTGTGAGCTCTTTCACCTCGCTCTCTCCGTTGGACTCTTCCCTCCATCCTTGAAATCTGCAACTGTCTTACCCCTATTAAAGAAACCCACTGCTAACCCAAACATCCCATCAAACTATCACCCAGCTTCAACCCTTCTCCGGTATTCAGAAGTGAAAGTATCAACAGTCTCCCCTCTGTTAACAGAAAACATCTCTTGACCTTCAGAATTATAGACCATGGCCAGCCAAAATACAGGCAAAAGTGGTTACCCTCCAATTGCAGGAACAATTTTAAACGTTATCCCTGCTTGATACTCTTCAATCAGGAGTCTATATGCTTCACGGTAGAGTCTGTTCTGTTGGATGATATACTCAAAATTGCGTATGACCTTACACTGTTGGTCATACTAGATCTCTCGATGGCATTTCATACAGTGGACCCTAACATATTATTGTCCAGATTGTCTACGGTAGCCGGCGTCTCTCTATTAGCTAATCACTATCAATTTGTAAAAATGGTGGGGTAGACTTTAAACACAATTCAACTGGAATGTGGGGTCCCTCAGGGATCGTCACTGTTACCACTGATGGGCATTGTTAGGAAATATGATCTGGGTTATCATTCTTATGCGGATGATACCCATATTTACATGAGAGTAAATAATACTTCAGAATTTCTGCTAAAAAAAGGTGCACTGCATCGAAGAAGTGGATCAGTGGATGACCATTATTAAACTCTGCACCTCAACAAAACCAAGCTGATTCTCATGGGGCCAAAACACATGTTGGTGGTTCAATCTTGTGTCGCATGCCACCACATATTCTTGGACCCATATCCTTTGTTGCAAAGGTTACATATCTGGGATGTTTTTAGCAGTTTAACCTGGGTTGCGACCAAGAGATATGAGCAAAGACACAATCTATTTTTTTTACATTCCATCTATTAAGTGTGAGGGTGTAGAAGGATACTGACAAGGAGGGGTCACCTTGTTGGCTACAAACCTTTATTAAATCAATAAAGAGACCTATCTCTCCCTACTCCTAAGGGGCTCTCCCTGCCTCAACCCAGGAAAACATTGGTAAATTGTCAGAATGTCTGTCAAAATTAAATATTCTCCGTCCTCTGTCGGAAACCAACTAATCTAACCCTAAAACTATAAACATAGGTCTTTAACTAAAGTGAAGTTTGTGTTTCCTACACAATGGGCCTCATTACGGGTTTGGCGGTAGCCATGCCCTTAATAAGGGCATGGCTGCCTCCAAAACCATGTCAGGGTCCGGGTTCCCTGAATGGGGAATTACCAGGCCATTCTGAGTTCGGAGGGCCCAGTAATTCCTCCCTCAGGGAACCCGGGCCCGGACCTTCCCCATTCCCATTTGAGCCCCCATAGGGCTCAATGGGAATGGGAGAGGGAGCTAACAACGGGCCGATTACGTCCGGCCCGTTGTTAGCTCCCTGGGAATGAGGCCCAATGACTCCCTTCTCCTGGTGTCTTGCTTCTGTGTTATAGTAGAAGTTGTTCCATCAATGTTCCATCACAAAGGACCAGGGGAATTACTTCCTTCTCCTGGTCCTTCTATCCATGTTCTCCAGATTGGTCTGTAAGCACTCTTGCAGAAAACCTAGATTAGTCTCTTTAACTCCTTCCAGGCAGTAGAAAAACTCATAGCCGTATTTGGCTTCCATTTACCACTCTGATGAGGGAGATGGCTCCCGTTCCACTCTACTTGGGCAGCAATAGTGGGTAAACCATTGTAATGAGGGAGATGACACCCGGCAGAGTCTGCTTGCTCAGTGGTGTTGAGTTGACCACTGCGACAGGGGAGATGACTCCCTATGCTATCTGCTTGGGCAATGGTGTTTGACTGACCACTACAACAAGGGAGATGTTTCCCGATACACTCTGCTTGAGCAGAGGGAGCAGAGTTTGGGTGACCACTGTGAAGAGGGAGATAACTCTTGGTGCACTCTGGTTCTTTGGTTTGGCTTCCCAGACCCCTCCCGGTCTTCCTGCCTTTCCCATAAGCTTGTTCTCTTTTGCGACATGGCTCTGGTTCTTCCCGGGGTTGTGGGTTCCTTACTGTGATTTCTGACACCTGCACAGCTCTGTGGCAGGCTCCAGCTGGTGGTCTCAGCATTGTTTCCAGACCTCATGCTCCACAGTTCTGCAGATGCGCCACCATCTTGATTGCTTCCTCCTTCTGGCAAGTCGCCTTCCAGCCAGCTCCTAGGACGTTGTAGCACCGTCTTGTTCTTTACGGCTTCCGCCTGGAGTAAAAACCTCTCTGCATCTCTGGTCCTCCTGGTTTGAATATCCCAGGCAGGACTTGTGTGCTGCTGGCTTCCGCGATGAGAGTTCTCTAGTCTGTTCGTGCTTTCTTCGTTATATTGTTAACTTCGGCCTTGTGTAACATCATCACCATCTTGGAAAGTCTTTTTGGCACTCTTCATGCCTCCAGTGAGCCACCTAATTGCAGTACTTGGCTGGTTTTGCATATAACTTATCATGTTCCTCTTCGTCCCAGTATGATCTACATTTGTTATAGTCATGGCTTACAGTAACACATGGTTCCACTATAAACGGTGCACGAAAAGGCTGACCATAAGGGTAAGGGGGTCTACGACAGGGTTAGAGAGAGGCGTTTCCCCTCCTATGAGGTCCTCCCGCATATTACCTCCCTTAGGAGAACTAATGGGTAGTGGCCTCACTGTCCATACCTTCATAGGAAAGGGATCCCCTCTGGGGAGAAGTGACAAAGCCTAGTGAATTGTCACATAAGCCACACCATTCCGTTCATCCATCAGAAAGACAATGCATTGGTGGTGAAAGCATTTGTCAATTTAAAATTTGATTACAGAAATCTTCTGATGGGGATTACAGACAGACACATTAACAGACTTCAAAGGGCACAAAATGGGGCTATTAGTTTGATGTTTAGAATAGCTACATTGATGCATATATCACCATTGCATCAATCTTTACACTGGCTCCCAGTTAAACAAAGAATTGAATGTAAAACGTCATGTTTGGTCTTCAAGTACCTTAATAATTTAGCCCCTATCTATTTATCCAGAAAGCTGGGTGCCTATAAGCCCACGCACCATTTAAGATTCCTGTAAATACATCTCTTGGCGATTCCACCTTCCAGATTTGTTTAGAAGGGTGATAGTTGTTGCTCTATATACTATGGAACTTGTTACTGCTTCACATTGAAAACATCAAGTCCCTTAACCTATTTCCAAAAGGCGTAAAGACTTATTTGTTTAACTAATCGCTGATCTTTGGTCTGCTGGCAGTTAACACTAATAATGGTTCGTGCTTGACACAAATGCTGCAACATCTGCACTTAAATGCAGTTAATTCTGTCAGATGTGTGCTACAAATGTATCAAAATCAAAAGTCAAATGAAATCCTTGAGTGGGTGGTGTTTGACTGGATCACTAATTACCCTAAGGATAATGGCCTTGGAGAACCACTTCAATATGGCTTTCGTTGTAAACACTCCACTGAGACTACATTCATGCATGTCTCAAACTTTCTCTCTAATGCTCGCCACATTGTGAACCACTTCTATCTCTTCCTCAATATCCAGGACCTTGGGTTTCTACAAATCTGCTCTTACCTGGATTGCCACTTACCTGGAAAGTTGAGCTTTTAACATCTCCTGGAACTCACAAACTTGTGACCCCACCGCTCTACGTGTTGGCGTCCACCAAGGACCTCTGCTCTTCACCCTCTATACCTCAGCCCTAGGAAGATGTATCACATCCTTTGGGTTTCACTATTACCTTTTTGCTGATGATGCTCAAATATTTTTCTCCTTTCCCTTCCTCACCCCACCCATCTCGGAATGGATTACGAACTGTCTCACTACAATTCATCAATGGATGGCGCTCTGCTGCATCATGCTGAACTCTTCAAAAATGGAAGTCATCATTCTTCCTGGTTCCAATACCATCCCCACTCTCACCTCTTCTATCTCCTTTCTGCCTAATCCTCTTGCTACCTCACCCAAGGCATGCAGTTTCAGGGTCTTCTTTGATAGTGACTGGAATAATTAATCACTACCACTGCCTCAGCAGGCCGCTAACCTCCTCAGCATTCAAAAAATGTGTCCTTTTCTTACTAACCACTCCACTATAACTCTAACTTCCCCTCTTGTGTTCAGCAGACTTCACTACTGCTCAAGCCTCTTCATTGTCCTTCCGCTCTACTTCTTGCTCCTTCTAGACAAAGTTGTCAACTCTGCTACCCATGCTGTCTACAACCTACCCAGATTCTCCCCCCACTTCCCCGAACTGACAACATGCTGGTTGGCTCCCCATGCACAACCAATCACTTTTTTCAAGTTCTTTCTCCTAGTCTAAAAAGCTATCAAAAGTCTTGCTCCTCACCTATCTAATTGATCTCACCTTACTCACCATCTGGTTCCATGTGATCCTCCTCTGTACTCAATCTCACTGCCTCAGACCCTGCCAGTGCATCCTCTCCCTTCCCTGTTTCTGTCTACTCACACCGCCCTACTGGACCCAATGCCAATAAAAATGAAAGCCAGCCCAACTGTGGATCTCTTCAAAGCTTGGCTTAAACTTCACTTATTTGCTGAAGAGGGAGCTTCCCCTACCCTCTCCCTCATCCTCCCAACTGGACCCCTCCACTGCCCCAGTGATGCTTAATAATTTACTTTTATATTTTTTAAAAGTACTCCTCTTAAGTTTGAGGTACTTGACCCCTTAGGTTATTATTACCTTTGAAAGTCACCTGGTTTCTTTTATATATTTATTTCTGTTTGTTTTGTCCCTAGAATATGTCGCACTTGTTCACAAACTCATAAACTGACTCAGCACTTGTTTCATCTTTGTGCTATTGCACATGCACCCTTCGTGAGAATGCCTCCACCATCTGTAATTATGTTATTGTAAGTCATTTTTAGTAGGGTCAGACTGGGACATAAAATTGTCTCCGGCACCAGCGAAAAAAAGAGGCCCACGGTTGTAAATGGAAATTCATTCCTTTTGTGACACTGTTTGAATAGTACCAAAGGGGGAGTTATTTGGATAAAATGTGATCCAAATTGTGCATTTTAAAGAATATTTATTCAGCTACAGTGGTCAAAACGATTAGCCCCATATTGAAGTAACTCATCAAACTGGCCCACATTGGCTAAATAATTGCCCACTTTGTTCCCCAAAAAGTGGCCCACACAAGCATTTTGCGCTTTTGTCTCGCCCATGGGCCTATTGCCCTGAAGGCCAGTTTTTGAGATCAACATTGAGGTACCTGTTCTTAAAATAAATACAAATAAGTACAAATCCTCTTGATGTTGATAGCTCTCGTCTACTACTTCTTCTTTGTCCACCTCTTCCTCTCCATTTGTTCCTTCCTCTAACATCCCTTGCCATAGCCTCTCTCCCTTTTCTGATAGTCAATCTTTTCCTGCTTACCTTCAAGCTCTTCTTTAATGTTCCTTCCAACCCTCGTTCCATTACATCACAGACTCCACCTCTCCTTAATCTTGCTCCATCTGCCCCCCTCCTCTCCTCCCTTCCTCCACTGCAACTCTTATCTCTCCTTCAAATGCCACTTCACTCTCCTCTCTCCATGTTCACACTCCTTCTCCTAATTGCACACCACCATTTGGGTACCTCTCCTTTTATACTTTAGCAGGGCTGGGGATGGTTCCTGTAAGTGTGAGATGTGTGTCATCTGTGCACCGGACAGGAGCAGGCTCTGGAACTTGATTAACTACACCTACCCCAGTAAGATTGAAAAGTGGACTGCTCCATGCACGGAGATTAGGTTATGGCCCGCCGCAATCTTAGAATCAGGTAGCGCTTTCATCTTGACCACCAGACCGAAGACCATGTCCCAATGAAGCCTGCTGTGGTCTCACCTCTCCTGCAGTATGGTTTCTTGTCCTCCCTGGATAACAGCCATCTCACACAGTTTGGTGTAGACTGAGATTGCGACGCAGAGTGCTCACCTTCCTGTTCCTCACATCTAGCTGACATTTGTAACTGACAATTGGCAGTGTGCAGACCACCACAATTATGAACCCTTGAGCAGCAGCCAGTGAATTCCTCATTTTGCCTTCACAGGCTATTGGTCATGTTTCTTGGGCTGCAATGGGGATGTTAGGATAATTGGTTATGTCTGACCGCTAGACCATGACGCAGTTCTTGGTGCCATTTGAGATACACGACATATGAGGCTGTGGATGGGATGGAGGCCCTGGGGATCCCCTTTATACTGACTCTGAGTCCAGGGTCGCTCAATCCCTATCCCTCAACCTCTCTCTTGTGAACATGACATAGAAGATAAGTGGTTAAAAGCTGATCTGGGGGAAGGAGATAGGCTGTGTCACAGTGTGAGGAGTGAACCAATGACCTGAGACAAAAATTAGTGGTCATACATACCAATTTGTGATAAGAAACTGGGGTGGAAGTAATAGTGAAATCAAAGATAAATGTCTCTCCTTAAAACGTGGTGATGATGCAGTTTGTGATCAGTTTGGGGGGTTCCAATAGAGCCAACAAAAGCAGCACACAATATCTTGGGTTCATAGCTCCTGGAACCGTTCCATAGCCACTGCAGTCAAGTATTGTTTCCTACCAACTGCAGGTGACTACTGATATCTTCCCCATCAGCCAAGTTTTGAGTTTCACACCATTGCTATTCTAGCTCCCCATTGAAGGTGATATGGCATTAAACTTCTTCACCACTCTGTCATATGCTGACAAGTGTTCTTTATTATCCTTGGTGAGTTTTCCAGTCCCACCGACTATAGCTGGTATCTGTCTCTGGTATCCATCTGTTAGTCCTTCTTGTGTCTTTAGGTTTTGACCCTACCATGCGCAGACCCTGGGTCCACAAAAAGTGCAATTTAACTAGCCAATGCATCACAGGGCCCACCAGATTCGTCTCCAACCCCTTACCATTCTTTTGAGTCTGTGGCCGTCTTGGCTTTTGGCTTAGCCAATGATGGATCTGCTCTCAAGGCCTTACTTTCCACCACTCCCTTCTGCCTCCTTCCTCTGGCTTGGATGCTCTGCTTTTCTCCACTCTCGACCACCTGATCTCTCCTCTTGCCTTCTTGCTTCTGATCTTTCTTTCTCCTACTAAAGGAAATGTTACTCACTGTAGGGACTACTGTGCTCCTAGTCCACAGTCCCCTTTCCTCCATACTTGTGGGACACTCCGTCCTTCGGAACAGGACCAGAGCTTTTTGTAGCACCATACAAAAATATTTCTGTCTTATTTTTATGACAAGGGCCTGAGAGCAAGCGTGGCTACAGGCCCTGCCTCTCCAATCCCTATTTTAGGGGGATGGAGAGAGAGCGTATGGAGGAAAGGGGACTGTGAACTAGGAGTACAATAGTCACTATGTTGTGTAACCTTTCCTTACTCCTACGGCCCATCCCCTTACCTGTATTTAGCTTATTCTTCAGGCTGAGGTAATCGCTACCAGGAACGTCGTCTTCCAGGATACCAGCCTTATGCCAGTGGAGGCGATTGGCTCAAATAGTTTGTGGCAAAACGCTGTTAGGACCACATTTAGACCCCATTTAGGGTATTGAGGATTGACTGTTGAAACAGGCCGCAAAGACCATCAAAGCACTGCTTTATCACCTGTGTTTAAGATCAAGGAACATTGATAGTCTGAATTTAGACAGGTACCAAGCACCAACAAATAAGTTCCGCAAGCCTCAGGATTAATTCCTGAAGCGGCCAGATCAGAAATGAAAGAGTGAACATCATCTAGTGAAACAGTTAAAGAACTCTTGTTCTTCTCAAGGGACCAGCTTTTATACTGTGTCTTGGTGGAATCCTTTCGAGCGGCTTACAAAATCTGTATGTTGTCATCTGAGGGCCCTAGATGGCCTAGAGACCTGGCCTCAGGTGCCAGGCTGCCCAGTAAAGTAATTGTGGGGAGTGGTGATGACTCTTCCCCTCCTCCATCGACAGTAAATCCTGGTGAATTAGTATAGATATTTGGGTCTCTTTGGATAGTTTCACCAGATCCGAGAACCAGAACCTGGCTGGCCACCATGATGCAACTATTATGAGTGAACAGCAGTCTGCTTGCCGGAATTTCAGTAGAGCCCAATGTACTAGTGGAGCAGGAGGGAAGGTGAGTTTAGGGCCCTTTAGGAACATACATATGTAATGGATGGGATCACACAGATTAATTCTGAGTCCAAATACCCAAACCAATTCAGGAAGATGACAACGTACAATTTTATTAACAATGATCTAAAACAGTGAGTTTACAAAGAACATCAATGGACGGATGCTCAGTTTCTCTCAGCGATCTTTTCACAAAACATAGACTTAATACCAAAAATACGTCACCTATCAAGGGTTGGAATTGGAGAAGGGAAACTTCGATGTATACTTTCTATAGGAACTAGGATTGTGATTGGCTTTCCACTATCAGGTGGACAACTTATGCCTACCTCTAAAACATGTCATCTTCAGAAACATTAGATAAACAGTTTCCCATTGGTCTTCAAACTATAAGGTCCTTCATTATATGGACTACTACAATTGGTTGGCACGCTTGTGCCAGGTCTGGAACATTCGGTACACTTAGTAGCACGTAAGCCCAGAGTCAGGTGCAAGGAGATGGGGCATGACTCTATCTCCCCGCCAAATTAGCCCCACATTTCTTATCGCCCATGCCTTCTGCCATGAAGATTGTCTTTGAACTTGGCCTTGCAAAGTATCCTTGTATTTAGAATACATGGGAGTGAGAGCACTCACTATAATGTTCTGGGACTCCAAGTTTCAGCCAGGAGTTCAGCAGGGGAGAGGAAGAGAGAAAGCAGAAGCAAAGAGGAAGGTCTTGAGGTGCTTGCAGAACCGGAGATGCTTCTCCTCAAGTTTCAGAGAGACAGGGAGGCTTTTCCAGAGGGAGGCCCAGCTGAAGAAAGAGATCTACCACCAACTCGTCTCTAGGAGAATTGACTGACCCTGCAGGAGTTAAAGGTGGAGGAGCGAAGAGCTCGAGAAGGAAGATATTTACAGAGAGGGAGTTGAAGGTATTGCGGCACCGAGCCCCAGAAGGCCTTGTGGGCAAATCTGAGGGTTTTGAACTTAATCCTTGCAGTCACAGGGAGCCAGTGCAGAGATTTCAGTGCTAAAGGGATACGATCCCTGGGCCTGAGGCCAATTACAAGTCTTCCAGTCCTGTTCTGAATGAGTTGCAGAGGGCAGAGTATTGAAGCGGGCAGATTTAGAAAATGGCTGTTGCAGTAGTCCAGCCTAGAGAGAACCAGAGCTCAGGAGACAGTGAACTTCTGGGGGAAGGAGAGGAAAGGAATAATACCTCTGAGGAGGAGCAGTTGGTAGTGTGACTTCTTAGAGACATCAGAGATGTGAGGAGAGAAGGAGAGTGTGGAGTCGAAGATGACCCAGAGGTTTTTAGCCTGACAGTTAGGAACAGGAAGAGGGCCAAGGGAGGCCGGCCAGAGAGTGACAGGAAAGTAGGGAGCAGGTGTGCCGATGAGGAATCACGGTCTTACTGGCATTAAGGCAGAGCTGGTTGGCAGCACACCACTCCTGGATAGCAGACAGACAGTCAGAGATGAGAGAAGGAGAAGAGGTGGCAGAAGAGAGCCTGAAAATGAGCTGAGTGTCATCCACACAGCACTGAAAGTTGGGACAGAGATTAGCAATGCAGTGGGCAAGAAGTGCCAGGTATTGGATGAACAGCCATGGAGAGAGGTTAGACCCCTGGGGAACACCACAGGTAGAGAAAAAGATAGAGGAGAGGAAGAACCCTAGTTGGACCTGGGAGGGTCGATCGGAAAGCAAAGAGTTCAGCCATGTCAGGGCCTGATCAGTGATACCCAGGTGATCATGGAGATGGTTAAGCAGGATGGCATGGTTGACCATGTCAAAGGCAGAAGAGAGATCAAGTAAGATGAGGACAGAGGGGGTATCAGAATCGAGGTTGGACAGCAGGTCTTCACGGGTGTTCAGGAGAGCGGTTTCTGTGCTTCTGGCTGCTCTGAAGCCAGACTGATGGTCAAGGAGACAACCAATAGATTCAGTGTGAGGATTAAGCTGAGAGATGGCCGGCTTTTACAGGGGTTTGCCCAGGAAAGGAGTGATGGAGATTGGGCAATTGTTAGCCGGGCAGGATGGGTTGGCTGAGGGTTTCACTTAGAAGAGGTTGCACAAGAGAGTGCTTCAGGGGGCAGGGGAAGACTCCAGTGGCAAAGGGGGGGTTGCAGAAGTCACCCAGAGCATGGGAAAGGGTGTCAATGTGGTCCTTGATGGTTTTGGAGGAACAGGGGAGAACCTGTTTTGACGAGACTTTCATAGAACTGAATTGTCTAGAAACCTCATCAAGGGACAACAGGGGACAGGCAGTGAAGGAGGGAGAATAGGTGGCCACAGGGGGGCCAGAGCCAGAGGAAGAGCAGAGAGTAGAGGGAGGAGGGAGAGAGGAAGAGAGAGTGGACAGGATGTCCTGAGTTTTAGAGATGAAGTGAGAAGCCAGGACCGTGCAGAGGGCCTGGGAAGGGACAGGAGAGGTAGAGACTGCAGAAGGATTGACCAGCTCCTTGCAGATTTTAAAGACTTCGGCAGAGTTGTTGGCTGCGTCAAGATGCGTGCTTGGATGTGGGCTCTCTTCTTGGTGCGGACAGAGAGCCGGTATTGCCTTTGAAGCAGGCAGCAGGCCAGTTTGTCAGAGGATGCGCAGGAAGCTCACCATTTCCTCTCAGCCACCCTGCACAGGCATTTAAGGGTGATGAAGTCTGAGTCATACGAACAGCTGCACTTGGCTAGGAGCTTCAAGCGGATCCTCGTGACAGGGCAAGTGCATCAGATATACCAGAGTGGAGCATGGAAAGGGTTGTGTCATGGTGTGAGTCAGCAAAAGGGAGAGGGCGGGTGAGAAAGTGGTGGCAAAAAACTCAACTGACACATGCTCCATAGGTCGAATAACGGAGAAGGTAGGTGGCAGTGTTGGAGTTGGCTTGGCATGAGGGGTAGAGAGGGTGAGATGGGAGGAAAGGAGAAAGTGATCATTCCAGGAGAGAGTAGTGGTCAGAGGGCTAGAAAGGGGAAGGTCTGAAGAGATCAGAACATCCAGAGTGTGCCCTGCATAGTGAGTCAGACCAGAGGGGAGGATAGAGAGTGATAAAGAGTCGCTGAGGTCGCGAAAGAGTCCAGAGGAAGGACCGGAAGCATCCAGGTGGATGTTAAAGTCTCCAAGAAGGAGGAGTTGAGTGGTCGAGGCTAGGAGGGAGGAGGAGAGGTCCGCCCACTCAAAGAGGAAGGAGGAGATCTGACCAGGTGGCCGATAGATGGTAGCCACAGTAAGAGAATGGCCAGGAAAGAGAGAGAGAGCCTGCATACAAGTCATTAGAAAGGGGAGTAGGCCTGCGTAGGAATGAAAGAGGCAGGAATACACTCGGGGAGTTCAGGGCTACACCCCCTCTGTAACGGTTGGATCTGGGCATGGAGAGGATCTTGTAGCAATCAGGGAGGAGAGTGTCAAAGCTCGTGACAGAGCTGGTCGTGAACCATGTCTCGGTGAGACCGATGACATCGAGGCCAAGTTCTTCCAGGAGGCGGCAGATGTCAGAAGAGTGTTTTACAGCTGAGAGAGAGTTGAGAGTGGCAAAATGAAGAAGGTTGCCATCCTTGAAAACCTTTCGGGGAGGGGTAAAAATCAGAGGTACACCCTGCAGAGGTATAGAAGAAGCCAGAGGGGGTGGGGGGCAGAAGAAGAACAAGGAGAGGGCAAGGTAGCCAAGGAGGAGACAGAGAGGGAGGCAAGGAAGCCGTGGAGGGGAGAGAAGGGACAGCAGGAGAAGAAAGGAATTGATGAGGCATGGGAAGCGTCTATCAAAGAGGAGGCATCTATCAAAGAGGAGAAGGTTGGCCTGAGGGCCTTGGACCAAGACGGTACCATTCAGGTAAACATTAATGATGACCTTAGAGAAGTAGAAGGGAGCCAGGTGGGCCGCCCATCGGGTACCCCCATTAATGGGAGAAGAAGAGAAAGGGGAAAGCGCAGAGACCATATAAAGAGTCCATAGGTCTGGCGAAGGAACGACAAAGAGGATGTCGGTGAGAGTTTGTCTAGAGGAAGCACTGATATAGGTGTCATTGATAGGGAGGCCTTGGTTGGAGACCAGGATGTCCTTTTTAAACTTCATCCTACCAGATTTAGTGAGGAGAGCAGGATAGTCGATAGAGAAGCAGTTAGAAAAGATTGGAGAAACAGAGAGCACCATTGAATAGGTAGGGAGAGGAGAGATGAAGAGGGGAGGGTGGGTGCACTAGGGAAGGACACAGGGAGGGGTGCAAGAAGACAAAACAATGAGGGACGAGACAATAGTAGACAATTGACAATACGACAAAAGCTCAGACAGACTAAGGAAGGACACAGAGAGGGCTGAAAGCAGACGATACAAAGAGGGGCGAGACAATAGTAGACAATTGACAATATAACAAGAGCTCAGACAGAAGTAGAACAGTTAGCTAAGTGAACGATTTTCTAAGAAGACAAAACCAAAACAAGAAGGACAAAGTAGTTGGCAGATGAAAACCAGGAGGAAGGAAGAGTGCAACAAAACACACAGCAGTACAATATAAGACAGGCCAGTTAGTGAGACAAATAAAAAAACACAAAACCACAACAGGAGAAATTGGCGAAAGAGGACCTAGATGAGGGTGGAATATAAGGGATAAATACAGGTAGTATAAGCAAAACAGGGCAGTTAGTGAGGAAAAACAACAGCAATGAAGAGTGATGACCTAAGTAGGAAAAGATATGGCACAAAAAGGGATAATTATTTCTGAAAGGCCATGAGGATGTCACGACCGTCACCCAAAACCCCCTCTGGCAAACCCATTGGCCAGGTGGAGTCAGGACTTGGGCCTCTAGAGCCTGACATCCTCTTCACAAGCCCTCATGGGGCCAGTCCTGGCGCCTATGGTGCCAGGCTCATACACCAAGAAAAACAATGTGCTTGGGAACTACTTTATTATATTGTCAGCCAACATGGAGGCATCCACATAGGTAGGTTCCTGAGAACCAAGCTATGCGGTCTAGTGTTTTGGGTGTGGTAGCCTAGGGACTACTTTACCTGGACTATTTTGTTGGGGCTATTTAAACCACACCCGAGCAAGGCAACATGCTTCGCGTTACTTTGCAGCTTGCAAAGTGACGCTCACCGTTTCCAGCTATTCCCTCGAACCTCGAGAAGCAGAACCTGCAATGAGACAAAAGGAACATCATTAGCAGCAGCATCTTACCTGCAGTCTTCATCTTTAAACAGTCGCAACTACTGAGAACAGCTTCCTCGAATCTGCACATCTCCCGGACAGAACGACCTGAAAGAGGAAGCTAGAGGCAACATTAAAGAAAGCAGTAGAGACATTTACAAATTACGAACTGCTCAAAAGGCTTACCTGGCTGGTTGCCTCTCGGCTGGCACCACTCCGGACTTTCCACTCACGCTGAAGAACAGTGCAACCTATAAGGAAGGAAAACACAGGTTAGCAAAGGCAAGACTTTGCAGCGCCGCGCATAGCGCTTACTGTATCATAGCTCTCTTAATGCGTCATCATTTACCAGCGGGGCTCAACCAAGCCAGTTCGCCGCGCTGAAGCTCCACATACCTAAGGGAGAAAAAAAGAGACATTTTAAACAAAGAAAGGCATGCAGGTTAGCAACAAAACTAAAGAACAGCAATAAGACCTACCTGAACAATATCAAATGGGCCGGCGTCAGTGAAGTAACTGGACTGCACTCGCCCTTGAAAGACAACGCGCCCCTGCAAAGAAGGCAGGACGGAGAGCACGCCAAATTCTACCACAAGGTGAGGAGAGGGCACCAGAGGGACTGAAATCATACAGGGGTGGAGGGAGGATACTTACCCCTGTCGATCAGTCTTGAACACATTCATCCTGTATTTTCAGGCAGAATCTTCCCCGCAGACCACATCAGGGCAAAGCTGAGAAGCATACCAGCTAGTAAGCCAGCTGGGTGGCGTCCCTGTTGATAACAGGTGAGCATAACAGATTCGCGAAGCCTACCATAACAAATCCACCTGGGCACCATGGAGACATCAGAAATGGACCAATTGGCCCAATTACTAGGAGAGCTTCGTGCTGAGATTCATTCTGCCCGACAAGAGACTAATGCCCTCCGTAGAGACCTACTAATGACCAAAGAATGCGCTGAAGAGATTAGCAGGCAAAACTTGCAATCACAGGCAGGACAGACGCCTCTACCTGGAAGCAATCCAACGATGCAAAACCCTGCCATACCACCCAATCCGGTTCAGATCACGTTACCTGGAACAGTGCCCCTGGCACCACCAGAAAGGTTCTCAGGCGACCCACGGAAGTATGCAGCATTCATCAATCAGTGCTGCCTTAATTTCTTTGTAGGCCTGGAACATTTCCAAACGACCAAGCTCAGGTAGATTTGTCTTATCATACCTGAGTGGTAGTGCAGCAGATTGGTCGGTGCCGTTGGTAACCCATGACGATCCTCTATTACATGACTTTGGGGGTTTCCGGAGAGAAATGGAAAAAACGTTTTGCTCGCGATACCCAGGAACAAGCAGTAGAGAATGATCTCTTGTCCCTCCGACAGGGGAATCAGGACTTGTTAACGTACATTGCTACCTTCAACAGACTGGTTACCGAAGATAGGTGGCCAGAAAACAAAAGAACCACGTTATTCCATCGAGGTTTATGAGGTGAACTAAAGGACGTCTTAGCCCAGGTGGTTGATCCACCCAGAGGCTGTGCAGAATTCATAAATCTGGTCGTGCAGCTAGACCACCTGTTGCAGGACCGAAAGGCAGACCGGTCTAAGACGGACCCTCGGACCGTGTATGTTCGACCAAGGGAAAACACACCCCGTGTACCTGAAAATGCTGTAGAACCCATGCAGATTGGAGGGATACGGCCTCCATTAACAAAACAAGAGCGGGACAAAAGAAGACAACAACAGCTTTGTTTGTATTGTGGGAAACCAGGACATTTCCTGAAGGACTGTCCAGTAAAACCCCCAAGAAGAACAGTCGGGGCCACAGAGAAGGATGAAGCTAAGGAATCAGAAAACTACCAAGCTCGACAAACGTAGAGGTCAGTTTGTCGAGTGAGAAGAAAGAGTTGCTGACCTTGCACTTTGCAATACCATTGATCTTAATTAACCACCAACAGTCATCAAGAATGCATGCCGTTGAAGCATACATCGATAGCGGAGCAGTTGGAAATTATATTGATCAAGAACTGGCAGCAGAGATGGGGCTTCCTTTGTGTTCTAAGCCAACTATGGACAAGGTAACCACCGTGGATGGGACAGAAATCACTTCTGAACCAGTAACCCAGTGCACAGCCAGGGTAACCTTGCTGTGCCACAACGGGCATCGGGAGTCTATTTCATTCGATCTCATCAAGGCACCTCAGTTCAGGCTAATACTAGGGATGCAATGGTTAGTTGCTCACAACCCTTTGATAGATTGGTGGGCACGAAAATTAACCTTCCCTGGTGACTGCCATCCTGCCTGCTATTACCAAGAGGAGAAACCCGACGTCTGTATCCCCATGACTCCCGGAGCGACAGTATCAACCCTGGGAGCAACTAATACCTTGACAAGTGAATACCATGATTTCGAGGATGTTTTCCGAAAGGACCAAGCCAATACATTGCTGTCGCACAGGCCCTATGACTGTCAGATCGACCTTGTTCCTGGTGCACAAATCCCTTGCGGCAGGATCTACGCTCTCACAGAACCAGAAAATCTTCATTTCAAATCCTATTTAGACCAGTACCTTGCAAACGGATTTATCCATCCGTCGAAGTCCCCCGCAGCTAGTCCTTTGTTCTTTGTACCGAAAAAGGAAGGAGACTTGAGAGTCTGTATTGACTACCGCGCATTGAACCAGATCACCATGAAGAACCACTACCCCTTGCCACTTATCCCTGAGATGCTAGCCAAAGTTAAAGATGCCCACATTTATACCAAATTGGACCTTCGAGGAGCGTACCACCTGGTCTGAGTCAGAAAAGGAGATGAATGGAAAACCGCCTTCCGTACTAAGTACGGCTTGTTTGAATATCAAGTCATGCCCTTCGGGTTATGCAACGCTCCTGCGGCATTCCAGTTTTCATGAATGGCGTCTTAAGGGAGTTAATTGATGTGTGCACCTTAGTGAACATAGACGACATCTTAGAATACTCAGCCTCGGAACAAGATCATGTCAGGCACGTTCGTTCAGTCCTCACCAAGCTCTGTCAACATTGCTTGTTTGCAAAGCTTGAAAAATGCTTTTTTAATGTCACCGAAGTAGAATTTCTTGGTTTTATCCTTACTCCAGGAGGCATCAGAATGAACGTGCACAAGGTAGATGCCATTCTGAAATGGCCTTCACCGATGTCTCTGAAAGGGGTACAGCATGTTGGGCTTTGCGAACTTCTACCGCCGGTTCATCCCAGACTTCTCTCAGGTTGTACACCCAATCACAGTACTATTACGAAAAAACAATAAAAAGTTTGCTTGGACCGAAGAAGCAGAAGAAGCCTTTCAGGAACTTAGACGAAGGTTTACCTTCGCTCCAATCCTGCGACATCCTCATCCAGACCTCCCTTATGTCGTTGAAACTGATGCGTCCAGTCTTGCAATGGGGGCTGTCCTTTCACAGAGAGACCCGGAAACCAGACAGCTACATCCTGTGGCCTTCTAGTCGAAAAAGTTCTCACCTCCAGAGATTAATTATGCCATCGCGGACAAGCAACTGCTGGCTATCAAATCCGCCTTTAAAGCCTGTAGGCACTACCTTCGGGGGGCCAGACACACCATTACAGTCATCACAGACCACCAAAACCTGCAATATCTCAAAACAGCCAAGGCCCAGTCCTCGCGCCAATTACAATGGGCCCTTTTCTTCGCCGAATATGATTATGTAATCACATTTCGACCAGGAGTCAGAAACGGAAAGGCGGATGCCTTGTCTCGCATGGGCATAGATGAAATAGTATATACGACTCCAGACCCAGTACCTATTATACATGAAGACAAACTCTTGGGTATCACGACAGCCTTAACACAAGCAGAACTACGAAAAGAAATCCAACGGACAATGAATCCTGATGCCTACCTCGCATTGCAAATTCAAGGAGAACAATATACCATCAAGGACCATCTACCCTTTTTTAGGGATCGCCTATATGTACCCAAGAAGGAATTACAACAGCATATTATTTCAAACCATCACAATTCACTGATCGAAGGGCATCCTGGGATCGCCAAAACCCTAGCTAAAGTGAAAGAGAACTTTTGGTGGCCTACCTGGTGTAAGGACATCATTCAATCCTGCGGTGTCTGCGCACAAAATAAATCACAGAAACAAAAACCATCTGGTCTCCTACAACCATTGGACATTCCTCCAGTTCCATGGCACACTCTTTCCCTTGACTTCATCACTGATCTACCTTCAAGCCAAGGGTTCAACACCATCCTTGTAGTTGTGGACTTATTCTCGAAGATGGCCCATTTTATTCCTCTCAAAGGCCTCCCAGACGCAGCCACTTTAGCAAAAGTGTTCCTGGAGGGCATGGTTAAGCTACATGGCTTCCCTTCGGTTCTGGTCTCTGATCGAGGCAGCCAGTTTGTTTCAAACTTCTGGAAAAAATGTTGTGCAATAGCACAGATCGACGTTCGGCTATCTACTCGTCACCATCCCCAAACCGACAGCCAAAATGAGAGAACCAATCAGACATTCGAGCAATATTTACGGTGCATGCTGCACCACGAACAAAGGAATTGGAAAGACCTACTATGGATAGGCGAGTATGCATATAACAATTCTTTGCATTCAAGCACAGGACAAACGCCCTTCTATACCCTTTATGGCAGTCATCCACGTACCTCTGAACTAGACCTTGCATCCAGTTTGGAAATGCCAGCGGTAAAAACTCTACACACAACCATTACTCAGGCTTTCAAAAGGGCAAAGGACCACCTTATTCATGCCAAAGAAAAACAAAAGAGATTCACCGACCAACACCGGAAAAAGGCCCCTGATTTTCAAGTAGGAGACAAAATTTGGTTAGCCACTAAATTCGTACCCATCAAGGGAACCCAGACCTTTCATCCCAGATTCTTAGGACCCTATACCATTAAGGCAATTATCAACCCAGTAGACATGAAACTGGATTTACCATCTAATCTACACATCCACCTGGTATTCCATGTGTCCCTCCTGAAACCAATGCAACCCGGCACACGGATTGGGACACCACGTAAGACCATACTGGTTGACGGAGAACCAGAATTCGGAGTCAAAGATATCTTGGACTCTAAATACTCTAGGACCAAGCTATATTATCTCATCGATTGGAAAGGATTTGGACCACAAGATAGATCCTGGGAGCCCAGTGAGAATATCCACTCACCACATCTAATCGGGAAATTCCATCGGAACTTCCCAACCAAACCTGGGCCAGACAGAAGGAACACCATGGGAGGGGCCTTAAGGGGGAGTGCTGTCACGACCCTCGGCCAAAACCCCCTCTGGCAAACCCATTGGCCAGGTGGAGTCAGGACTCGGGCCTCTAGAGCCTGGCACCCTCTTCAAAAGCCCTCAGGGGGGCCAGTCCTGGCGCCTATGGCTCCAGGCTCATACACCATGAAAAACAATGTGCTTGGGAACTACTTTGTTGTATTGTCAGCCAACATGGAGGCATCCACATAGCTTGGTTCCTAAGAACCAAGCTATGCGGTCTAGTGTTTTGGGTGTGGTAGCCTAGGGACTACTTTACCTGGACTATTTTGTTGGAGCTATTTAAACCACACCCGAGCAAGACAACACGCTTCGCGTTACTTTACAGCTTGCAACGTGACACTCACTGTATCCAGCTATTCCCTCGAACCTCGGAGAAGCAGAACCTGCAAGGAGACAAAAGGAACATCATTAGCAGCAGCATCTTACCTGCAGTCTTCATCTATAAACTCTCGCAGCTACTGAGAACAGCTTCCTCGAATCTGCACGCCTCCCGGCGCAAGCCACAGTGTTTTCATCCATAAAGTGTTTCATCTAACCCTGTGCTATAAAGCGTGGGGACAAGAATTAATGCAGATTCATACTGCCATTCTGACATTTCATTTCACAACTGATGTATCCTTTTTTTCTATATATCCCTATGTCAAATTAGTTTGTAGTATAGTGAGGGCAGGCATTAGGTTTTGTTATATAGGCCTTTATTGTTTGACTAAGACTCACTAGGAGGTTTTTCTTTATTATTGATGGTTGAGATTACTCCCTTCTTAGTTATAGGGACAGACAGCAGTTTTTCCATCCCCCGTGAATTTTACAATATAGGTTTTGAAACGTGCAACTCTTCTTTTGTGTCTACTTGTGGTGCCTTGCCTCCCTTACAGTACTCAGGTGGAATGAACTTTTCAAACTCAGTGAGATCCTTCCAAAGCCTTTGGTTTGCTACCGCTAGGAGTGCTATTGCGTTTGCTTGTCTCAACTGTAAGACTGAGTTTGCAAAGACTTTTTTGCCAAGCGCTTCTAGCACGCGATCTGGAAAACATGGTAACTGCTGCCACCACTGATGAAGAAGGCTGGGGGCACAAAGATAATGAGACTTCCTCAGACTGAAGTAGCGTGTACCTTATTTCTTTTCTCTTGTTTGTGGGTGTTACCATGTGAGGTTTAGCCCAGGCTTTCCTTACCTCTGCTCGGACATCTTTTTGAAGCACCTTTCCAGTTTTCTCCAACATCTTCAAAGATTTTGCTCACAACCAAGGGGGAGGCTTGGAGTGTGGGCATTACCATACCGCCCCACTTACCTTCTTCATTCTTTTCCTGATCGGGAGAGGACAAGCTGGAAACACTACTGTTCCCGCCGTGTCCGCTCTCGATCTGTTACATGCTGCCATGGAAAGGGAGAAGGGACTACCCTTATCCCTTTCCATGGCAGCCATCTTTTGTTTGGGGGGGGGGAATCGGGAGTTGTGAAACTTTTAAAACTCCCGAAAATATACTATTAGTATCCCGTTCGGGCCTGTAACTATGGACCCCGGGACATCACCAGAGGCAGTAATGCCCCCCCAGCTCGGGGCTTATTGCTTAATTAAGAAAGGTTGTAAAAGGTACGGTAAACACTTTATAACATTCAATAAAGGAATGTCCATACAATATACTAATCAAAATGCATCTGTGTCTTTCTATGCAGGAAAAATTTGAAATGCAGAATTACAGGTAAGTAACTTGCAACATGGACACATCCAGTCTTGCTAGCCTAACCCTGCTATGATACTGCCACTGTTAGAGTTCTGGATCATTCAGGGCAACAAGGATTCCCAAGTTAGTGCTTAGATGTGCAAATGTTTATTCTGAAGGGTTTAAACATCTCCCATAGGAGTGGATCCGATAATCTTATATTCCTGCTTCTTCGTGACTGGCATATCAGGAGAAGCAGCAACTGGCGTAGCAGAGTTCCCCACAGCCCCCACGGTTTGGTGGCCTCGCTGCCATATGTTCTGGTGCAAGGGGCCACCTCAGACTTCAAAAAATGAATTCTTTCTTTTTGAAGTGACTCTGACTTCATAAAGAAATGTTTTCCGTTAATGGAACAGAAATAATTTCTTTATGAAGGCAGGACTTCTGAATTATCCGGAACTCTCACAGTGGCAGTAACATAGCAGGGTCAGGCGCTAATAGCGCCAGACCAAGTTGCGGTAATGCTATTTGCGTTGATGGTACCCCAGCAGATTTACTGCCGGGATTACACCCACTCGTGATGAGGCCCTAGATGCTTAATTTCTTCCATAGTCTTTAATTTGTTTCCTTCTAAAGCACACATCAGCCAAGATGGTATACATTTTTCGACTAACTCCAGACCTGTTCTTTCAAATCAATAACATTTCCCATAATGACATTGCGCCGGTTTTCAATGATATTCCCATCTACATTCTCGTTGACATTTGTCCTTCACATAATCCTCCTTTATGGACCTCATTCTGTGCTTGGCAGTACTTCGTCAGTAAATGCACCAAATTACTGTCAGTATTGGTTGTTACCGCCACTTGGTCCCATGGGTTTACAATAGGATTAAAAGTGGTGGTGGGGCAGTGTTAATCCCCATATTTGGAGTCCATATGACTCCCTGGGGACTTGGCAGAATTACCTTGAACGGTAAATCTGGTCCCATAATTCTTCTGATTTTTTTACCTTACAGTGTAGTATTTACCTCCAGCATGATGCTAGAGGAAAATCCTCCACTTTATAGACAAACCTGTAGTTGGGTGTTGTGGGAAAATAGTGGCAATTTTGTTACCATCAAAAAAAGTAGCAGTACGGAATGGCCATCTGTTTTTCCCACACCGCCGAATTTGTAATGACGCCCTATGATATTACTGAGGCTAACATGATGTCCAGGGCCATGCTATCCAAAAATGTGCGTCCGCAAAGCTACTAGTTCATGGGTTAAAAATACCCACAGATATGAGTCATTAGCTACTTTCTCCAACAACAGCAATTTAAGAATGGGCTCACAATTCAGTTTGATGCCTACACAAGCTATTAATTAACCCATACCTACAGCAAACCTCTATCAACCTGATACCCTCCTATATTTTGCGGGACAAGGTATTTTAGTAAAGTGCCCAACAGCAGGTAGTGGTAGTGCATAGCCCATATAGCAGCTACCGGCCCAGTTTAATGGAAGGCAGCTGCAAGCCAAAGTTCTCCCAATGTAATAAGTGGCATGATAAGTAGCATAGCCTGATTCACTAAAGGAGAACACCTTGTCAGAAGAGGGCCACCATTAGTAGTAACATTTCTTTCTGTGGAAAGAGAATATTTGCCGGTGTGGATGTCCATAAATCATGTTCCACGGCTGAAGTAATAAGCTAATCACAGCAGGTATTCTGCGGAGTTTATCAGTGACAGAAGGTTCAGTAGACCATTGAATCTGAGCAGAGAATGAAAACCAAAACAATGTCTTGGACCAAATGAGCAAAGACTAATCTCTAAGTCCCCAATTAAAAGGAACAGGCACCATAGGAAAACCTGAGCCTATACCATGGGGAATGCGTGCGTACACCCAGCAATCAGTTACAGCCTACATACAAGGATATTGCCGGGTAATGTGAAGGAAAGTGTTGTTGCTCTCAATCCAAGGATGTACATCTGAGTCCTGCCACAGGAAGTGTTGAAAGCAATTACAGTCAATGCAGATGGTAGAAAGAGTAGGTAAGAAAGACTCATTGTGACTAGTTCTGCTCCTGATTCAGGTCTCGCACATGGTTCCAGATGCAGTGCCACCGCCTCTACAATCTTTGGAGGAGTTGAAATCCATGATAGGCCCTGTACCAACTCACAAGCAGAAACAACAACAATGCTGGGCACAAAAAGAGATTCCCATCTGGGTGTGAAAGTGGTGAAGTAGGAAATTATGCAATGTTGTGCATTGTTCAGATAGAACCATGCATACGCACCAAGATTAATATGCAGCTGGCATGAACATTGTTATCATAACATTGTGGAAAGGGAGATAGAAATATCTCAAACGGAGGAGTTCTTTTCAGTGTAACCTTCTAGCTCTCACACTCTTAGTTCAGTCTCTTCTTCTGCGATTATACCATCAGGCAATGGGGTGTATCCTTGCTTTTGGTGCTCTTTGCAATTTCTTTTAAAGGAAACAAAAAAGAACCAGGTTTACCCTCCCCTGCGAGGGTGGAGATTGTACTTGTGTTGAGATGGACCTGTCGATGCTGCATCTCTGTAGCAGCACCAGCATTCATCAGTGGTGAGACTGCAGTACTGACTGGAGCTGCTGGTAAAGCCTGCATTGGGAGCCTCTCACTGGTGCAACTCAGCAGAGTGGAGGTATCCGGTGCAGGATAACTGTAAACTGGAGCAGGTTTAGATGAGGGTGACCTTGATGATGCAATCTCTCCAGGAGTGAGCTAAGTAGGGGTTTCTGGAGACAGCATATTCAGTTCTGATGCTTCAACTGGGGGTCATATCTTTCAGCAAGAGGAGGCATGAAGCCAGGCTGGATGCCGTTCATACTTGATGGCTGTCTGAGTCATAAGAAGGACTTGGTGGGGTCCCCGCAATTGAGGTTGAAGCGCCTAGTTCCTAGGTAGACCCAATCCCTTGGTTTAATGGATGGAAGGGCAGGGTCCTTTTGCTGCTTCTGTCAAGCCTTCTTTCATCTGCAGATTGCAAAGTGTGATAGCCTTTACAAGGGATTTACAATAATTCAAAATGGGAGGATCTTCAAAATGGAGGTCCAAGATGTATGGAGATGGAGGAGTGGTAGTAGTAATACGCTTGAAGTGCCTTGTCAAAAGCTCATGGGTGACAATCCATCCCTCTGATTTGGATTATTACAGATATGGAGTAAGTCTAAAGGTGTGGCCTCAGACCATTTAATACCAGTCTCTTGGCAAACATTGAACAAGCAGGCTGTAATATTACAATTTGTTCACTCTACAACACCATTGGATTGGAGAAAACAGGCACAATGTATAATTTGGGTAATATTTAGAGCTCTACGGATATCTCTGAACACAGGGACTGTAAAGTGTGTAC
Source organism: Ambystoma mexicanum (assembly GCF_040938575.1). Lineage (NCBI taxonomy): Eukaryota > Metazoa > Chordata > Amphibia > Caudata > Ambystomatidae > Ambystoma > Ambystoma mexicanum. The sequence goes on along the minus strand of NC_090934.1, from coordinate 1,202,144,333 downwards.
TGACTTTGTCACTGTCTATTGTAATAAGAAGACCAAAACACAGACTACATCCCATAAGAATTTTCTTAGCAACAGTGACATGGTCAACTTTGCTACATCTGAAAGCATCAACCCAACCAGAAATCACATCTACAACAACCAAGCAATATTTGTAAGGTAAACACTAAAGTAACTGAACAAAGTCTACATGTATATTACGAAATTGTCCTTATGGTGAAGGTTATGCAGAGGGCATAACCTTGACTGTCTGGCTCACTTTGTAGGCTAAACAAATAGGACAAGTACTACAATAATGTTGAGCTACAGTAGATAAATAAGGTGCAAACCAATCGTGGTTAACTTCTGCTATCATAATATGATATGATATGATAGTTTATTTATATAGCGCCTATACACAATGTGCTTCAAAGCGCTTCAAGGCAAGGGAGGCAACAAGGGAAAATACGACGACATTCTTACAGGCCATGAACAGTAAGGATGTGAAATTAACTATCGTACTCGGCCTGACGACATTTCAGATAGTGCAAGAGCTAAGACATAGATAAGGAAGGGGGGGAGTGGGAAGGAAATGGAAACAGACAGGCGACTACCGTACTAGGCCTGACGACATTTCTAGTAGAGCCGGAGAAAACCAAAAGGTGAGGGAGAGGGGTGCAGAAAGGGAGGGGAGGAACAAAACAAGCGACTATCATACTAGGCCTGATGACATTTCAGATAGTGCTGGAAGGGTGGTGGGGAGGAAAAAAACACTAATGGGAGGTTGGAGGAAACAGACGAGGTTGCTATCATATTAGGTCCAGGGACAATTCTGATAAAGTAAGTGCATAGAAGAAAGTAAGAGGAGGAGGTAGGAAAAGGGAGAAGGGAAAGGAGGAGAGAACAGAGAGTTAGCATTCAAAAAGAGTGGAGAAGCAAGAGTGGAGAGCAAATACAATTGCAGAAGTCAGTAGTAACACATAATGTTGCAAGCCAGGATACAAGATGAAGATGGGAACAGCATGAATCAGAGCCACCATGAGTACAAGATGCAAAGGAAGTCTAGCATGAGAGTTGAAAGAATGACGCACCATGAATGAATGAAGTCCATAAAAGTCAAATCTGGCATTGGCCACAAGACGGTGATGGTGAAACCAGAATGTATCAGGACAGACTCCTGCAGAAGTAGGCTGGAGGAGATTGAGAGGTAGCAGGGTAGAAGAATTAAGCAAAACAGGCAACCCCTGTGTGCGAGAAGGGCAGGCACACAGGAACATCACAGGGGGACCATAAGGGGTGAGGATGGCCTGTGGGGACAGAGGGGGTAACACATGTTGGTGCATGCTTACCTGCTGTCTGAGCAGGGGGTCGGGCCCTGGGTCCTCCTGGTCCGATCAGGTCCAAACAGGAATTGCCCTTTTCTTCGTCTGCCCTTCACTGCAGACACCCGGGTGAGAGATGCCCTTGGTCTAATAGTTAAGAGCAGGAAGGAAGAGGCAGGGCTAAGAAGGTGGATGGTGCTTAGTCCAGGTGACCTAGATCCACTTGCACCTGTTCCCCATCTGCAAAGGGAAAGAGGCTGGAGAGCTCCTTAAGTAGGGAAACAGAGCAGCAAGCAGGAAGGCACCAGGTGGATGTGGCTTGCTAAGTGGTGAAAAAGAGCGGCAAGCAGGAAGGCACCAGGTGGGTGGGGCTTGCTAAGTGGTGAAAAGGAGCGGCAGGAAAGAAGGCACCAGGTGGACGGGGCTTGCTAAGTGGTGAAAAGGAGTGGCAAGCAGGAAGGCGCCAGGTGGGTGGGGCTTGCTAACTGGTGAAAAAGAGCGGCAAGCAGGAAGGCGCCAGTTGGACGGGGCTTGCTAAGTGGTGAAAAGGAGTGGCAAGCAGGAAGGTGCCAGGTGGGTGGGGCTTGCAAGTGGTGAAAAAGAGCGGCAAGCAGGAAGGCACCAGGTGGGAGGGGCTTGCTAAGTGGTGAAAAGGAGTGGCAGGCAGCAAGGCACCAGGTGGGCAGGGCTTAAGCCAGGTGACCTAGATCCACTTGCACCTGCTCCCCATCTGCAAAGGAAAAGAGGCTGGAGGGCTCCTTAAGTAGGGAAACAGCGGCAAGCAGGAAGGCACCAGGTGGGTGGGGCTTGGTAAGTGGTGAAAAGGAGTGGCAAGCAGGAAGGCACCATGTGGGTGGGGCTTGCTAAGTGGTGAAAAAGAGCGGCAAGCAGGAAGCAGCAGGTGGGCAGGACTTGGTAAGTGGTGAAAAAGAGCAGCAGGCAGGAAGGCACCAGGTGGGCATGGCTTAGGCCAGGTGACCTAGATCCACTTGCACCTGCTCCCCATCTACAAAGGAAAAGAGGCTGGAGGGCTCCTTAAGTAGGGAAACAGAGCGGCAAGCAGGAAGGCACCAGGTGGGTGGGGCTTGGTAAGTGGTGAAAAAAGCGGCAAACAGGAAGGCACCAGGTGGGCAGAGCTTGCTAAGTGGTAAAAAGGAGCGGCAAGCAGGAAGGCACCAGGTGAATGGGGCTTGCTAAGTGGTGAAAAAGAGAGGCAAGCAGGAAGGCACCAGGTGGGCGGAGCTTGCTAAGTGGTAAAAAGGAGCAGCAAACAGGAAGGCACCAGGTGGGCAGGGCTTAGGCCAGGTGACCTAGATCCACTTGCACCTTGATCCCCATCATACAGTTCTTACCAGAACGGGCCCCGGAGTGACCCGCCATGCCAGATAACATTCAAGCAATCTAGATGCTAACAAGTAGCTATCCTGACAGGACTGTAAAGTACTTTTGTGCAGCTTACAATTATTTTTAGAACAGTACACGTTTTCTGGCCCAGGAGCTAGAACCTACAACACAGCCAGACTAGAGCTCATGGCTATCCAGGACTAATTTACTGCAAAACAGATAAGGATAGGAGTCAGATGGCCTTTTAGGGACACAATTCAAGCTGATTCATCAGCAAAGAAGTTACAATTTGGAACATCTGTACAAAAGATTTGCATTTGTCTATCACACGGGCTACAGCTAATAGTAAAGTATCTAACAAAGTGGCAACAAAGCAGCAACTTAAGGATTATTACATATAGGAGTGCCATCTGAAGTTAAGAAGCCATATTACTTCTTCAGTAAGCCAAAGTCATGTTTGGGCATAGTGCACATCGACATAAATCAGCGGATTTACTATTTGCTTGAACGCAAGCAAGTCTGAGTGCAATCAACTCAGACACTGAAGCTGAACAAGAACCACCTACATATGTTATGTTATGTTATTTTATGTTATGTTATGTTATGTTATGTTGATTTATACTGTGGACCACTGCCATTTGCATGGTCTCCATGCGCTCACAAGGTTCTGTAAGAAAGTGGGTGAGATTGGATAGTGAGGGAAGAGGGATAGAATAGAGGTTGTGCTTTCCTGTTGATGCTTGCAGAACCAGGAGGAATTGGCATCTCTGCATGTCAATTTTCTGAATATGCTTTGTTGTTGCACTGGGCTTGTTGTTTCCAGAGGGGTGACGTACAGTGTTTGGGTTGTTTGCTCTTTGCTGCTGTTTGTTCTTGCAGTGGTTGTGTTGCTTGTGTGTTGTTGTGTGTATTATGGCTGGCCCTTTTGAGTGTTTGTAGTGCGTAGGAGGTATGCACAAGAGGAGAAATGAGCAGGGCGATGTGGTTAGAAGTTTAGTAGGTTTGGCTTGGGGTGTGGTTGGTTTGTAGTTGGCTCCACTATCCCTACCGTCCCATTCTTGCCTTGATCCGGGGTATGATTTGTGTTTGTTTTTATGCTTGTCTCTCTGAATTGTATAGCCAAGTTTTCAGTCATTTTCTGAAGGTTAGGTGATCTTCAGTCACTTGTATTTCCTTTTGGTTCTGAGTTCCATTTTGATTTGGATGTCATTGCTTGATCTAATGTATCTTCCTAGTTGGTAGCGGTTGATTTTGGCTTGGAGGAATTCAGCTCCTTTTCAATGTAGTGATTTGTGGGCGATGCAGAGTGCTTTAAAGTTTCAGCATCTTTTTTTTTTTTTTTGTACTCGTTTTACTCGAAGACAGTGTAGGCATCTTAAGCCTGGTGTGATTTGGTCTCTTCTTTTAGGTCTCAGGAGTACTCCAGCTGCTGTATTTTGTATTGGAGTTTTTTGTGAGGCGTTCTGGGATTCTAAGGTAGAGGCTGTTTGTGTAGTCTAGTTTTGATAATACTGTTAAGATGGATTTCTGAACTCTGACCTGGTGGGCAGAGGTTCAGGAGGCCAGTCTGGTTTCTTGGAGAGGGTAACCTTCTGGAAGAGCCAGACCAATCCAGGTAGCTTGGCGGCAGTCAAGACTAGGTCTCAGGAGGGGTGAGGGTGACTGAAAGTCCTCAATGAGCACATATAATAAAGGACACTTACAATCACTCCTAATCAGGTGTAGTTATATTAAAAATACAAACACATTTACTCAAGACCTTTGAACATCAACACATAATAATAATCACAGGAATACTAATAAACCAACACAATCCTATCAAAATACATATATACAAGAGCAAGGGGCCTAAAGGGTTAAATGCACGAAATGGGTCCACAACCTGAAAAGGGGAGGAAGCAGGTAGTGCAAAGAGTATTTAGGCAATTCGACATCAATCACAGTCCGAATTAAAAGGCAGTCCAGTCCCTAAGATGAGGGGGGCCTATTGCTCAAGTGTACTTGCAATGCTGGCGCACGCGGTAATGCAGATGGGGGAAACGGGGTCTCTTCAGGGGATGTAGCAGCCCAGGAAGGTGGGTGAAGTGATGAAGAATAAGTTCCCACTATTTGTGGAGGGTCTACCCTTGAGGGCAGAACAGGTCCAAGAGATGGGAATAGTTTGCTAGTTCGCAATAGCAGTGTAAAGAGAGGGGCCCTCAGGGGCCATTCGTGCATAAAAATTGATGGATGCGCTGGGGCCACCAGTAAGGGTCATTAGTACTCACTGCAGTACTCACCAACCCTGGGCGCACTCCAGACCAAACTTCAGCAGTCGAGTCCACTTCGTTTGCGGGTTCAAAAGCGGCAATATCTGCGTCACTGCTGCTTTCAGCAGCGAAGCGGCAGCGTTGATGCACAAATGGGACAGTGGTGATTTCTCTGCTCCTGGTGGATGGATCAGGCCAGTTTCACTTCAGCAGGCTTCAGGGGCAGGAGGGGCACAAAAGCAGCACACCTGCAAAGTTCGTCACCACGGCTGGGCGACACAGTAACCGGCATGTACTCCGGTTCGGGCTCTCCCTCTTTACTCCAGACTTGGGAACACCACGTGTACAAAATTCAGCCTGAGAGTGCCGTGAACAAAGAGCTTATGGGATACCAAGTTTCAAAGGCCTCCTCTAAAAGGCGGGGGAGATAGAGCAAAGGTCCTGTGCAAGCTGGTCAGCCCAATGGTTGGCCCTGGGACAATTCAGAGAAGGCTTACTTGCAGGGTTTGATGAAGGTGCTGAGCGTAGTTAGTCCCACTATTCCAATGAGTTGAAGCATCTTCACAGACCTTCTAGTTCGATCAGATGAACAGGGGTCCATCGGGACGACAGAGGGATCAGGATGCCAAACCTTCCAGCGGGTCACCAGCGTTTCCTCGACTCGGCTTCTTGGTTTCAGGATCCTTGGATCTTATCCTTGTTCAGTGAGAACTCGACATGGTATGGCTGTTTGGGGCCTTCTCTTATTCAGAATCTCCTTCGCGCCAAAACAAAGAGGATCCAATGGAAGATCTGCTCACATACAGCTGACCATACGTGGACCAATCACGGACCATGGGGGTCCCAGGCATTCAGAGCACAGCAGACTCTCTGGCACCCAGGATGTAGATTGTAGCAAGATGGCTCAGCCCACATCCTGCGGGCGCAGACACAAGACATGCAGAAGCCTGCGAAAGCTGAGTGCCTCGCGGGAAAATGCATGCCCAAATAAGGACTGACCCGGGTCTACTCGGCCTGGGAAAGGTGAAGGAGCAAGATGGCCAAATGACAGGACAAAGAACCTCGTGGCATGGCCATTTTGGACCCAGGCCACCTATTTGTGCCAAACTCGGTTAACGCAGTTTGCATGGCAAGAAAGGGTTAAAAATACACAAAAAGATAAGCTGCCACCAGCCCTGTCCAAGGCACACCTGCACTTCTCAGAAATATCCCTTTGAGAGAGTCTATGGCCCTTGGAAATGACTAGAGGACCCAAGCGCACTGTACTGTAAGGTGCATTGTGCACTTGTAACATGTTGCAGAAAATTTGCAACATTTGCAAGGACAAAGGGAAACAAAGTCTAACAGTACTGACTGTCATTCAGGGCATGTCAGTTTCCCCATAACAAAGTGAGTGAAAAGCACAGAGGAGTGCAGTAGAAGGCTGTGCACCTCTGGTAAAGTCAGACTATGGTGTTTAAACTAAGCAAAAAGTTGGGGGGTACACAAGTTAATTGGAAAATTACACATATAATGGAAATCTTTCCTAACACTAGCCATCCCAGACCAAGGACAGGGGGAATTAATCCACCCCTGGATGAGTCTCATTTTCAGGTTGGTTAAACATTCTGGACAACCCATCAGCATTGCTCTGTTTGACACGTGGCCTATGCTCAATGGTGACGCCAAAGACTTGCAGACTCATGGACCACCTGAGCAACTTTGAATTCTCTCCCTTCATGTTCATTAGCCACTTTAAGTGCTTATGATCAGTTTGCACAGTGAAGTGGGTCCCATAGAGGTAGGGCCTCAGCTTCCTTAGGGCCCACACAACAGAGAAACATTATTTCTCTACTGTGGACCATCTGAGCTCTCTGTCCTTAAACTGGTGACTAATGAAGCCAATAGGGTGTCCTTACAATTCACATCTACTTGTGATAGTACAGCTCCTACCCCAGTGTCAGAGGCATCTGTCTGCACAAGAAAAATGGCTTTGGTAATCAGGAGCCCTGAGAACAGGGGCCTGGCACAAAGAGTCTTGTAAGTCAGTCATTGAAGGCCTTCCCATACTCTTCAGACCAATTTACCTTCTTGGGTTTCTTAGGAGTAGTGAGAGCAGTTAGAGGGGCAGCTATGTTGACATAGTCTGCCATGAAATTCCTGTACTACCCATTAAGTCCTAAAAAGGCTCTCACTTGGGTTTGAGTAGTGGGAGTAGGCCAGTCTGGTACTGCTTGTGCTTTACTGGGTAGAGGCTGTATCCTCCCTCCACCTAGTTCATGTACAAGGTAGACCACTGAACCTTGTCCAATCTGGCACTTACTGACCTTTATGGTCAAGTGGGCCTTGTGAAGAGCCTACAACACATTCCTAAGGTGTTTCAGATGATCCTCCCACATGGCACTGAAAACTGCTATATCATCCAGATATTCAAGACTGAATTCATCCAACCCATTACGGACATGATAAACAAGCCCCTGGAAAGTGGCAGGTGCATTCCTCAACCCAAAAGGCATTACCCTGAACTGGTAAAGACCCTCTGGTGTTGAGAAAGCTGTCTTCTCATTGACATGTTCTGCAAGAACTATTTCCCAATAGTCTGCAGTAAGGTGAAATGTGCTGAGGTATTTGGAGGCACCCAAAGTATCCACCAGCTCATCTGTTCTAGGCAAGGGGTGTGCATCTGTCTTGATGACAGCATTCAGAGCCCTGTAACACACAGAACCTCAACTCAGATGTACCTGCCTTTGGAACCAAAACCCCAGGGCTGGACCAAGGACTATTAGAGGGTTCAATCACCCCAAGATCCAACATTTTGTTGACCTCTGTCTGAATGTAAGACCTTACTTTGTCTGACATCCTGTATCCCCTACTTTAGGTAGGTACACTATCTCCTGTGTTAATGTCATGTTTGCACCAAGGTGTCAAACCAGGAGACTGGGAGAACAAGTGGGAAAATTAAGCAAACTTTTCACCTCAGCCTGTTGATCAGAAGTCAGGTGAGGGGCCACTTTGACACCCTCAATGGAGCTGTCTGAAGGACTGCATTGGAACAGGTCAGGGATAGGTTCCAACTCCTCTTCCTCAGCATCTGAAGCCAGTAGCAGTGCAGCTATTTCAACTCTTGGGATGGAAGCCTTCAACCTATTCACATGCAACGCTTTTGGAGCTTGCTCAGCCCTTCCAAGGTCCACTAAATAGTTGACCTCACCCAGCAACTCCACCACTTTGTAAGAACCTGACCAATGTTCCCTCTAATTATTGTTCTCTTATGTGCGGAAATGGCTGGCCTTTGTGCGCCCATTATTTTCCATGTGCACAACTGACTAACGAGGTAAGCCACTTTGTGAACATGCATAGTCGGTGAGCGATCATTCCCAAAGCGTTTGTAAGGGAGTTTGTCCTTTCCGGATCGGTCACAATACTTATCAAAAGTAATCCTTCTGAGACAATGCAGAAAAATCGTTTTATTGCACTGGAAAAAAACTCATCTTTATTACAAAAAACAAATGATCACTCTTAACTGATGTGGCTGGCAACACATTTAGAAAGGATACAATATTGGCAGATGGATTAATGGTAACTAAAAGGAACCTCCACTATAATGAAGGAGAACATTTGTGACATTGGAATAACTGCACCACAGAATATGATGAGAATCCCTGTGCCTCTGCTTACCATCCACATTACATTGTACTGTGAACAGAGCTGTGACAACACTTACTGAAAGCCAGTCTTGCAGCTAGGCGGCATACCATCACCCATTTCTTTTTTGAAACTTTGTTTTATTATTTGCATTTCCTGTTGCACACAACTTAACATCCGGCTGTAAATGTATCACACATTATTGAAGATAAACAACATATCCCCACCACCCCACCCTGGAAGATCTCTGTCCTTTGTAACGTTATGAAAGCAGATATGCCGAAAATATGTCAAAAATTCTTATTTTGTGTGGGCACCATTGCTCCATGTAGTCCGATTGGAGGCATTCCAATACCGCCCCCCATTCTTTTCTGCATGACCTACTTGTACCTTGCAGATTATGCGTTAACCTTTCCATTGTCACAACTGTCCACACCTTCTGAAGCCAGCCAAATACCAGTGGGGGGTTCCCGCTGCTTCCAATACTGTGCAATTGCTAACCATGCTGCAATTACCCGCCCCATAAAACTCCTCCATTGTACCTTCGATAATGTTTTCACCGTCTGGTCTATTAAGCCACAAAGCCACACCCTCTCCCCCATCCGGCCCTTATTCGGGGACACCACCTGCATCTGCTTCTTGACCTCGACCCAGAACTTTTGTATTCCCTTGCAGTCCCACCAGATATGCCTCCAAGTGCCCTCCTTTGAGCAGCCCCTCCAGCAGAGTTTGGAAGTGTGAGTGTACATTTCATTTAATCTCTCTGGGGTATAGTGCCATTATGACATAACCTTTACCCACATTTCCCTCATTTGGACCGTGTGTGTTAATTTGGGAATATTTGCCTATAGATCCTCCCACTGTGGTCTACTGATGTTCTCCCCAAATGTGGTTTCCCATTTTTGCATGTAGGTCCACTTTATGGTCTCTGTCTGCACATTTATAAACCTGTGTAGTGATGAAACCAACTTCCTTATCCCTGAGTTTGACAGAGTGTATTTTTCAAATGGGGAGAGCGCCCGCGTGGCTGCCCGCTTGATGGGCTGTGTCACTAGCCAGTGCCTAAGTTGCTCGTATTTATATGTATCTGTGTCCCTGAGATGTACCTGTGCTCTGCAAGCCTCAAATGATTTAATGTCATGGTCTTTAAACATCTGTCCTATTTTTGTGCACCCAGCTTTTATCTAGTTCCTATAAACACACAATTCCCTTCCTGGCGGGAACTCTGGGTTTCTAAACATGGGGGTAAACGGGGCATACTTTTCTGTGAGGGTGACCCTGGATTTCTGTTCATCGCAGGCTTTAATCAGGGCTCAGATGACTTCACTAATTCTGAGATTTGTGTGTCAATACTGTTCCCTTGTCCACAACAGGCTAACTAGGGAGGTTCTCCCTACTGCCCTGTCTTGCATCGCCAACTTTTTTTGTTGATTCTCTGCCATCCATTCCTTCAGGACCCACAGCTGCGCCGTTTGGTAGTACTTATAAAAATGTGGAAAAGGAGGAGAGTATTTTTGTCAGTGCATTGAAGAAAGTCTTGGGGACCATAATCGGGAGTGCCTGAAAGTAGTACACCAACCTGGGGAGCATGCTCATCTTTATTGACGCTATGCGTCCCCACCAAGAAATCGTCACAAGGTTCCAGCGCTCCAGGTCTTTTTTTATTTTCTCCAGTAGCCTCGGATAGTTTCCCCGTAGATGAGCTCCACTGACCTCATAAGCGTTATGCCTAAATACTTCATTCCCTTGTTCGCTATTTTTAAGTTTAAGGTGGTCAATATTTTTATTATTTCCCCCTTGTCCTCTGCTAGGACGAGTATTGCCAATTTGTGGCCGTTTATCCTAAGCCCTGAAATTGTGCCAAATTAGTCTAATTCATGTATTACTTCTGGGAGTATGCATGTTGGGTCCGTGAATGTAACCAGCACATCATCTGCGTAAGCGGTAACCTTATGCTGCCCCCCTGCCATTTCAATTCCTGTGAGGGTAGCAGATTCTCTGATTCTGATTAAAAGTGGTTCCAGGAAAATAGCGTAGAGTAGGGGGGATAGCGGGCATCCCTGTTTTGTGCCTCTTGAGAGTACCACTCTATTCATGACTTCCCCATTAATGGCAATTCCGATGGATGGAGTGTTGTAATTTGCCTTGATCATCTGAATATATTGATCCCCAAACCCCATAGCCTTCAGTGTTGCGAAAAACCAGTGACCACTCCACCCGGTCGAAAAACCTTTTCGGCATCTAACGAAAGCAAGATTGCTGGAGTGTGCGTTATGCTAATTATCTCTATCAGGTGAATCACTCTTCTCCTATTATCATGGGTTTGCCTACCCGGAGCAAAGCCTGATTGATCCATATTTATCAGGTTTGGAAGAAGTGGTGAGAGTCTCTGGACAAGGATTTTAGTGTATAGTTTGGTGTCCAGATTTATAAGGGCGATTGGTCGATAGGAGGCGGGTTGCGTGCGGTCTTTCCCCATTTCGTGGAAGACCAGGACCTTTGCCTCGTTCATAGATGGTGTCATGTTCCCCTCACTTTTGAATGTGTTAAAAAGCCTTGTTAAGAACGGGGTTAGTATGTCTGCAAATCTTTTGTAGAACAGGGCCATGAACCCGTCTGGTCCAGGTGCATTGTTCTTCTGGAGACCCCGAATTGCTTTCTTCACCTCCTCTTCCCTAATGTCGCCTTCCAAGTTATCTCTGTCTACCTCCGTGATTTGTGGCATGGGTATGGCTGCTGGATATGTGTCTCGATCTGTACTATTCGGGTTGTCCGTTGCATACAACGTCTGATAGTATTCTCTAAAGACCTCCCCGCATCACCCATTTGTATTCCCTAAAAAACAGAAAATGTGCCAAACAAACAGTAAACAATAAACATATATGAGCCTACCCGCTGCTTCTACCCACAAAGCTCCATTGATATTTTCGAAACAGTAGCCAGCCGAGCAGTCGCATAGGACGAAACTCTACTAATAATACTATCCGATTTAAGGAGAAATTTTAAGGGGAAAGAACATCTTTTTATAGGCATAAAGTATCCCTATTGGCAAAGCAAATTACATTTTTACTCCCTGAAAAATCTTTTTTGATTCCATGTAGGGAGTAAAAGGTCATCAGAGCCCTACTTGCAACCCTGACATAGGAAATGAAATGGCAGGTGACATAATACAGTTTATAGTTTTGCCCACCCTTCCTCACCACATCCTAGACAAAATTCAACAAGAGACTTACTGAGGTTTCTAATGGACCATATGGAAGATAAGCAGATGCATTTTCCTTTTCTGTTAATAGCAGCATTCTCAGAGGTACAGCAATTTGTGTTCCATCTTCCGTAACTAGGGACCCCTCTTCTGCAATTGACTGTTATCAGTTAAACAAGATGTATGGGGATGCTAAGGGCACTAAACACAGACCACGCGACTATATGGAAAAGCCCTCAGCTAATGAGCATAGAAAGAAACAGAAGGTGCAGTTTCTTAGACAGCTCAGAGAGTTTCCTATCCTTCAACAAACAAACACATTTAATTCACTGTGCTGTACTGCTGAAACATCTGACTTGGTTTTTGAAAGTTGCTGATTTGTGTTTCACCCCCAGGAGTGTTCTCCTGTGTCCAACCCCCAGACTCCCCCTTCTCCCCACAGGCAAGGCAATTCACAGCTCATGTGCTAGCCTCCAATACTAGTTGGCAGGGCTCTGTACAAAGTGAGGGATTTTATCTGTAAAACACTCACTAGTATATTTGCATGCCCACAATACTTTGAAAGCAAACATGTTTAAAGCTTCACTATGCTTGTATGGGCAGTTTAAGAACATTTCACAAATGTGCATGTGCACAATTATTTTGCAGTGCATATAAGAGTATATGCAACATACCCCACCATAACATTATTGGGTAGGATTATACAAGTGCTCAGTGAAACCCTTTCTCTTTTATAACAGAGTTTTCATATAATTTGTTAAGGCCCTGAAAACCTGGAAAGGATGCATGTGTACAAAAGATAGGAAGCATGGGGGAGGTTACACATCCAAGTAGCCTGCTTACTGACAGTCCGTATCGGATGTTTGAGCTCACAGTTGGGTTACATAGTGTGGATGACACTCTTGCTAAGGCACCATGAGTAACACAAATTCTGGTGCCTGAAGGTTATTCAAACATAAAATAAGTGGATGTAGGTACAACTTTGGTAACCTTTCTTAGAGTCAACTTAGGCAGAGTCAAGGTTGTCCTGTAAATATCTAAATGTGGACTGAAGCAGAAGTTGGAGCCATAAAGTACAAGTGTGGTAGAGTCAAATATTAGAGGCATGGTGGGGGGTGGAAGGCTATTTGACAGATGTATGTTGGCATATCTGAGCTATACCTTCTGTTCACGGAGCCACGTTTTCATATTTTTTTTAACCTCTTGAGGATGTTTTCTGTTTTTGGATTTTGAGGTTTTTAAGGTAACACTTTCATAGTAGCATAATGGAAATAGGCTACCAGAATATTGAGACTAGTTTGAATAATCTAGTTTTATTAGGAGAGAAAACAAATGCCAGATAACTACTGTGGCTTGTTCCTTATTAATTCTTAAGGATGGGAGTTGTCTGTGTGCGCTGATAAAATTCTTCTGAGCGGCACTCAGAAGGGAGCTGGGCAAACGCACATGCGCACAGCTTAGAGGGAACATTGAACCTGACCATTTGTCCTGAAAAGCTCAAGGCCTTATAGGATTCATGATCAGAACTTGCTGACCTGGTGTTAAATTGATGAGGGTAGCTTTCTCATACCAATGTTTCACCAGTGCCTGTCCTGCCTTCAATTTCTCACTAGACAGACCCATCAGGAGTACCATGCTCTTTCTGAGTCCTAGCACATAGTCAAGTACATTGGTAGTTACAGGAGGAGAAGGCATCTCCAATCCTTCCTTCACTATTGCTAAGGGTCCCCTCACAGGGGGACCAAACAGAAGCTCGAAGGGGCTGAAGCCAACACCCTCCTGAGGTACCTCTCTTTAGGCAAACAGTAAGCATGGTAACAGAAGATCCCATGTTCTTCTTTGAGGTTTTCCAGAGCCCCAATCATGCTTTTCAAGGTCCTGTTAAAACTTTAAACTAAACCATGCGAATGAAAACATTATAACATCACATTCCTTCCACATGGCCTGCAGATACTTAGACATAAAGTTGCTGCCTCTGTCAGACAATACTTCTTTAGGGAAGCCAACCCTAGTAAAGATGCCAAGTAAAGCTTTTGCAACTGACTTGGCAGTCACAGTCTTCAATTGGATGGCCTCAGGATACCTGGTGGCATGGTCGACCAGCACCAGGATGAACCTATTGCGTGAGGATTTTGGGGGGTCAAGGAGACCAACAATATCAATCCCTACCCTCTCAAATGGTACCCCCACCACTAGGAGTGGTACCAATGGAGCTTGGATTTTTGTGCCACTTTCCCCAGATAACTGGCATGTGGCACAACTCCTGCAGTGACTTTTTACTTACACCCCCATCTTGGGCAAGTAGAAATGCATGGATAACCTTTGCTTGGTTCTCTTGATGCCAAGGTGACCAGCAAGGCGGACTGCATGTGCCAGCTGCAAGAGGAAGGGTCTTACAGCAAGGGGAACCACCAACCTCGTTTGGTCTCCTTCTGTAGACTCTGTAGGCTCACTGTGGAGGAGCCCACCTTCCCAATAAATCCTATGCGTCCCAGGACGTTCACCCTCAAGCTGGGAGAAAGCCTGTCTCCTTAGGAGTTCCAGAGATGGGCACTCACGTTGGCCCTTACTGAACTCCATCCTCTCAGGACCACTTTCCACTAGAAAACTTTGTAGTTCAGGGTGCTTATTGGGATTAAAGATTTCAGGTAACACCTCTTCTTCGTCAGGTTCAGGTGGTTGACCAACTACCTCCACCTCAGTGGTAGGTGAGTTTGGGGAATATTTTCTTTCCCTCTTCTGTCTTCCTTGACTCCTTTAGCCTTGGGTTTCCCCTTTGGCTTGGGGTTGCCATTGGACTTGGCTTGTTCAGCCCTTGTTTGTGACCTTGTGCAGGGCCTCTCTGCTGTGTCTCCCACAAGCCCTAAAGCTCTGAGATCATTACCCAGCAAGACCTTTCCTCTGACATCTCTCTGAATGCTCAGTGGAATCCTGACCACTGTGCCATTTATAGTAAGATTTACAGGTATAACTGGGAACTTGAGAGGTGGGCCATCAGCCAACTTAATGGGGCACAGAGGAGCACTGGCAACTTTCGGTGGGTCTACCAAGGTAGAATCCGCTACAGTTCTGTTGCACCCACTATCCCTAAGGGCAGGAGTATCTACTCCATTGATCAGCACACTGTCTTTAAACTAGTGCTTGGTATTATCAGGAATCCTGGCCTAAGCCTCTGAGACCTTAGGCTCCCAGGAACCCAGGGAAACTAAAACTACCTCAGAATCTATCCCACTGGGGAAGGAGTTTGGGGAGAAGGATGCCCATGTAATCTTTTCTTCCTCATAGGTGGAGAAGACCAGATTAGCAGAGTGGACCCCCAAGGTTTTGACCTTACATCTGGGGTCCCCTTTCAAATGGTCTCTTGCTCCACGAGCCACACAAGATCCACTGTGTCTTGGGACAGAGGGAGGCTTACTGTAACCAGAGTTCTGTTTCGGAGGGTAACCTCCACTACCCTGTGGGTTCCCTTGTGACCTACCCTTACAGTTCTTTTTGTGGCTCTTTTGGGAGGAGGTTTTATCAGAGCCACCACCCTCTTTATATTTGCACTTGTTCCCCTCCTCCTGCTTACCATGATGAGTCTTGTCCTTTGGGACACTGTATGTGACACCCACAAATCTGCTGCTATGCCAGTTGTTATGATCTAACTCATTCGAATCTGCTAAATGCTGCTTCAGCTCAGTGGAACAAGATGCAAAAAAATATGTTCAAGCATGACAAGACATATCATACCCTCAAAGGTGAAGACCTTATAGCCTTCAACCCAACCAGTAAGGGTTTTCAAGGAATCAGTCACATATGACATCCAAGTACTTTCTTCTTTCTTTTTATACTCTCTGAACCTTTGAAGGTATTGGGCAGGAGTCAGTCTTGCCAAACTTCAAAATGAGAGTTTGCTTCAACATTGCAAAATCAACTCTTTCAGCCTTTGACACGCCCATAATAACACCGGAACCAGAATGGAGTAGTCTGCTGAGCAACTATGCATTCTTATCAGAATTTACAACCTCTTGAGCCTCACATGCATACTCAAATGCATTCAGCCAGTCCATAATGTCATTCTTCTCACCATACACACTGAGCAGGTCTTTAGGAAATCTTGGATGAGAGGCGGACCCAGACCCATGTCCAGACCCTTTGGATCCATTTGAAACCTGAAGCTTGGCCAGTTCCAACTGGTGATCCCTATCCTTCTGTTTTTATGCCTGCTGTATCTTCAACTTAGCCATGTGGAAGTCAAGCTGCTTCTGCCTAAACAGCAGCTCTTGTTTCTTGAATTCCAACATGGCCTCAGCATCAGAACTGGCAGAGGAAACTTGGGACATTACATCATCTTCATCTTCCTGGGCACCAGGGCTGAGGGCAGCGACAGGACTGTCATTCCTGTCAGTGGGAGCAGCCCCACCTCTGCACTTTCATCTGTGGTGATGGCATCAAGTTGCAACTCTTGCCAATCTATGATCCTCTGGATCATGTTACCCTTTGTGCCTTAAGCAGGTAAACCCCTCTCAGCACACATCTTTCTCAATGTTTATGATCTAGAAGCATTTACGGCCATAAAGGTACTTGTTTCCATTATGTTAGATAGGTCTATTGCCTTTACAGTTATCACTACTCAGTCACTAGGTGTCCTAGATAGGGGTAACTTAAAATGCCTTCACTAGTGTGCAACACTGGATACCTTCAGTCCTATCCCACAGCTGTACACCAATTTGTTAAGATGGATTTCTGAACTCTGACCTGGTGGGCAGAGGTTCAGGAGGCCAGCCTAGTTTCTTGGAACAGGGTAACCTTTGGGAAGAGCCAGACCAATCCAGGTAGCTTGGCAGCGGTCAAGAGTAGGTCTCAGGAGGGGTGAGGGTGACTGAAAGACCTCAATGAGCACACAGAGTAAAGGATACTTACAAATCACTCCTAGTTAGGTGTAGTTATATTAAAAATACAAGCACATGTATTCAAGACCTTTGAACATCAACACATAATAATAATCACAGGAATACTAATAAACTAACACAATCCTATCAAAATACATATATACAAGAGCAAGGGGCCTAAAGGGTTAAATACACAAAATGGGTCCACAACCTAAAAAGGGGAGGAAGCAGGTAGTGCAAAGAGTCTTTAGGCAATTTGACATCTATCACAATCCTAGCTCAAAGGCAGTCCAGTCCCTAAAATGAGGGGAGCCTATTGCTCAAGTGTACTTGCAATGCTGGCACACGCGGTAGTGCAGATGGGTGAAACAGGGTCTCTTCAGGGGGCTGTAGCAGCTCAGGAAGATGGGTGAGGTGATGAAGAATAAGTTCCCACTATTCGCGCAGGGTCTCCCCTTGAGGGCAGAACAGGTTCCAAGAGTTGGGAATAGTTTGCTAGTTCGCACTAGCAGTGGAAAGGAGAGGGGCCCTCAGAGCCACTTGTGAGTAAGAATGGATGGATGAGCCGCTAGGGGCCACCAGTAAGGGTAGTTAGAACTCACTGCCCTTAGGCGCACTCTAGACCAAACTTCGGCGTCGAGTTCACTTCGGTTGCAGGTTCAAATGCAGCAATTTCTACGTCTCTGCAGCTTTCAGCAGCGAAGCTGCAGCGTTGATTCCAAAATGGAACAGTGCCAATTTCTCTGCTCCTGGTGGATGGATCAGGCCAGTTTCACTGCAGCAGGCTTCAGAGGCAAGAGGGGCACAAAAGCAGCGCACCAGCAAAGTTCGACACCACGGCTGGGCGACACGGTAACCGTGTGTACTCCGGTTCGGGCTCTCTCTCTTTACTCCAGACATGGGAATGCCAAGTGTACGAAATTCGGTGTGAGAGTGCCGTGAACACACAGCTTACTGAATATCAAGTTTCGAGGGCCTCTTTGAAAAGGCGGCAGAGACAGCGCAAAGGTCCTGCGCAAGGTGGTCCGCCCACTGATTGGCCCTGGGACACTTCCAAGAAGACTTACTTGCAGGATTTGATGAAGATGCCGAGAATAGTTACTCCCTCTATTCCAATGGGTTGTAGCGTCTTCGCAGACCTTCTTGTTCGATTAGATGCAGAGGTGTCCAGCGGGACGACAGCAGGCTCAGGGTGCCAAACATTCCAGTGGGTCACCAGCGGATCCTCGACTCAGCTTCTTGGTTTCAGGATACTTGGATCCTATCCTTCGCTCAGAGAGAACTCCAGAGATCAACATGGTATGGCTGTTTGGAGCCTTCTCTTATCGAGAATCTCCTTTGCGCCGAAATGAAGAGGACCCAATGGAAGATCTGCTCACATACAGCTCACGATACATGGACCAATCACGGACCATGGTGGTCCCAGGCATTCAGAGCACACCAGATTCTCAGGCACCCAGGATGTGGATTGTAGCTAGACAGCCCAGCCCACAACCTGGGTGCGCACACACAAGACATGAAGAAGCCCACGAAAGCTGAGTGCCTCACGGGAAAATGCATGCCCAAATAAGGACTGACCAGGGTCAACTCGACCTGGGGAAGGTGAAGGAGCAAGTTGGCCAAGGGACAGGACAAAGAACCTTATGGCATGACCACTTTTGGAGCCAGGCTACCTATTCATTCCAAACGCAGTTAACACAGTTTGTATGGCAAGAAAGAGTCAAAAATACACGAAAAGACAAGCTTCCCCCAGCCCTGTCCGAGGCACATCTGCACTTCCCTGAAAAATCCCACTGAGAGTGTCTATGGCCCTTGGAATTGACTATAGGACCCAAGCGCACTGTACTGCAGGGTACATTGTGTACTTGTAACATTGTAACATGTTGCAGAAAATTTGCAACATTTGCAAGGACTAAGGCAAACAAAGTCTCCCAGTACGGACTGTCTTTAAGCCATGTCAGTTTCCCCATAACAAAGTGAGCAAAAAGCCCAGAGGAGTGCGGCAGCAGGCTGTGCTCCTCTGGTAAAGTCAGACTATGGTGTTTAAACTAACCAAAAAGTTGGTGTTACTCAACTGGAGGGAAAATTACACATATAATGGAAATCCTTCCTAACAAAAACCAAGCAGATGATTGTGAGGGTTCTGTATGGGAAGGTGAGATAGGGGAGTATCCCTCTGATTAGTCGCAGGAGGTAGAAGCATTTCTTCGCTATTACCTTGACTTGTGGTTCCAGTGAGAGACCATTCTGCATAAGTATTCCCAGGTTTTTTATGACTGAAGATGTCTCTGGTTGGTTTTCCATGCATCATGGCCAGCTCAGGTGTCAGTGTGTTGCATTGTCTTCGGAGGGGGATATATTTATTTCTGTTTTGGTCAGGTATAGTTTGAGATTTTTTTTTGTCATCCTGGTGAAAATGTCCCTGAGGCATTTGTTGTGGATGTTGTTTGGGTCTTGGGTTGAGATTATATTGAAGACGAGTTCGGTATCATCTGCATAGTTGCAGGTGTTCAGTTCATGGGGATGAATGAATTTTATTGGGGTGACATTTAGATGTTGAATATGAGTGGGGAGAAGCTAGATCCTTGTGATACTCCACAGGTGATGTTTTTGGTGTTAGATGTAAATAGCGGTAAGTGTGTTCTTTCAGTTTGGTTGGTGAGGAAAGATTTCAGCCATTGTTGTGCAGAGTTTTTAATGCTGCATTCCTCTAGTCTTTGGAGTAGTGTTGTGTGTCTGATTGTGTCGAAGATGGCTGATATGTCTAGTAGTATGAGGGCCGATCGGGTGCTGTTGTCTGTGTTCTTTTTAGGTCGTCCCATATGGATAGAAGTGCTGATTCCGTCCCTCTCATGTGTCTGAAGCCGACTTGGGAATGGTCAAGTATTACGTTGCTTTCCACTTGTTTGAGTAGTACATTGTAGATGTGGTTATTAAGTAGTTTTGCTGGGTAGGGTAAGTTCGATATAGGTCTGTAGGTGGTGGGGTCTTTCCCACCTCCTGTTTCAATTTTTAGGAAGGGCTTGATAAAGGCTATTTTGTAGGTGTTAGATACTATGCCCGTGTTTGGAGATAGGTTCATTAGTATCCGGAAGTATGATGCCAGTGTTCTGTGGTTGAGTCTTTTTTGTGGAAGATGCCCGGTTCGCATGGGTCACTGAGGTTGTTGTCTTTTAATAGTTTGTTGAAGGTTTCTTCTTTTATAGGTTCAAAACGGTTGAGTATTGTGGTGATTGGCAGTCCACGGGTTTCCGGTGTTTCTGGAATGTAGTTGTATGGCAGCTTGCATCAATGGTCTGTTGAAATACTTCTATTTGTGTTCATAGGTGCTTTGTGATGTTGTCATATAATGATTGTGATGGTATGACGCATTATCGCACAAGGTTGGGTTTTTGACTTCCTTGATGATTTTGAATTGTTCTTTTTGTGGGTTTGTTGCTGATTGGATTCTTGTAGTGTAGTGTGACTTTTTTGCTTTTTGGTGCCCTCCTATGTAGATTCAAATCTGTCATTGGTATCTATTTTTGTCCGTAGTTGTAATGGTTTCTCCATTGTTTTTCCAGTTTGCGTTTCTTTTTTAGTTCCCTCAGTTCTTCTGTGAAACATCTTGATGCCATATTTTGCTGTGCTTTTGAAGTGTTTTGCAGATGCTGGTTGGCCTAGGGCCTCTGTGATCCAGGTGTCAAGTTTCTCTTCCACTGAGTCTGGAGTCATTCTATTTAGCTTGGAGGTGTTTGGTTGATTGATTCCAGTAGTTCAGTTAGCGTTTCCAGGTCATGAATCTTCCAGTTTCTTTTGTTAGTAGTAGGGAGTATTACGTTTGCGGGCATCATGTGGTTTGGGATATTGACGGTGAAGTTGTCATGATAAGTGGAGAGGTTAGCAATGGCGTCAGTGAGGTTTGTTGCAAAATTGAAGTGGTAGGATGGTGGTCTGTAGAGCAGGAGGAATGGATTAGGTTGGATTGGTCTTTGAGCTTAATGTTGATTAGGAGAGATTGCCAATCATATATGTCGGTAGTGTGGAGTGGTATGGCACAGATGAGGTCTTTGTGTGGTATCGCGATTCCTCCTCCTCTTTGGTTTCCTCTGTTGGAATGTATTAGTTTGAAGTTGTCTGGTGTGGCTTTGAGGGCAATTGTTGGATAGTTGTCCGATAGCCATTTTTCTGTGAAGCGTTAGGGCTGTCCTCGCTTTGGAGGTCATACATTTCTGTTTTGTTGAGTGGGCTGCAGTGTAGAGTATGCGCTTTTCCTTGTTTGTTGTTGGATATCCTTTCTTGCACCTCGATCAGGCTGTTATTTGCTGGTTGTGTAATTGAAACCTCTGCCTCTTTGTTGAAGAGTTTGATTAAATTGAGTGATTGATTTCTTTGTTCTGGTTCGTAGTAATGGGTTGTTTGGTTGTGCCTGTGGTCTTTTTGCCAGTCTTTGGTTATATAAGGGTTTGGATGGTTAGAGATTGTAGCTTGGACCGGATTCTTGTTGGGGTTGTTCAAAAAATGTCTTTTGAGTTGCTGGGTTCTGTTTGTTGTGGTGTGCAGTTTGGTGGTCTGGTGGGGTCCATCTTGGGGTTGCTTGGGTCCTTACTTGTGGGTTGTTTGTTTTCCGTTCAAGTAGGGTTGTAGGTGGAGAGGTACTAGGAGATGTATTATGTTCTTGTCTTGGTCCATATCCTTAGTTCGTCTAGCAGTAGCTGGTGGGGATTTTAGGGTGTTGTAAGTTCCGGTAGTTCTGGTAGGTGGCTCCCATTCCCCTGAGGTGCCGTTTCCTTCCTCTTTCAGTTTTCCATTCTTGTTTTTTTTGTCCTTCTTGTATCATGGCATGTTTGTGGTCTCAATGTCTTGGATTAGGGTTTGTGGTATATTCCGGGGGCAGGTGCCTTCCTGGGTTGCTTTCTTTTCCTGAGATCAGAGATGTGATGCAGTAAATAGTGGCATCTGCCTCACTGTGGTTGTCGGAGTGTGATTCTGTTTTGGATTTGGTTTTGCGCTATATTCTGGGGCAGATGCCCTCCTGCGTAGGATACTTTCATGGTCTCCGGTTAGGTCACACACAGTGCTGTCTGCCTCACAGTGATTGTTGTACTGTGCCTTGGGTTGTTCCGCAGTATATAGTGGTGTCTGCCTCGCTGTGGTTGGAAGATTGTGAATTCATTTTGGATTCTGGTTTTCGATATATTCATACAAAATCAGCTCTTCATTTTGCAGATTAATTCTTGGACTCAGGATACTCTTAGTGATCATGAGGGAATCATGGGGTTGACCATCAGAAGGAGTCAGCAGTAAGGAAGCAAGATCCAGAACAGAACATTGATATGATATGATATGGCATTTATAATGTGCCTATACACAAGTGTTTCAAGGCGCGACGAGGCAAGGGAGGGGGAACAAAGGGAAGACAAAGACAACAATTTTACTAGGCCTTGTGCCACATTGAGATCACGCAAGTGCAGGGGATGGGGAGAGGGTAAGTGGGGCAGCAAGAGGGAGGGGCAATGCAATACATAGGATAAACAGTAAAGAATAAATAAAATAAATAAAACAATAGGTCAAAGTGTGGCCAGCTAGTGGCAAGTGCAGGGGTAAGTGCAGACTAAGTGTCATGAGCTGGTGGGGGCTGTAGGGGTACAGAAACCTGGTTGGGGAGGAGACCTCAGCCTGAGAAAAGAGGGATTGAGATATACTCACATTGGCAGCATACATTAACAGCTTTTCGTACTTGGTTACAATGGAACTGGATACGTGGTGAGTCTTTGCCCTCAAAAGCAAAGCCATGACAGCATGAGGAACTGATTGAGTAACTGAGTGGCTTAGGACCAAAGTGTCTACATTTTCCACCAGGAGAGCAGTCGTAACAAGAGAAACTAAACAAATTGGCAACCCCACTGCAGTGGGGTACATTGCTGAGCTATAATATGCAATAGTATGGTGCTTGTCACCGTGCATTTGACTCAAAACACCCAGTGAAAATACCATCACTTCCATCATGGTAGAGAGTAAATGGCTTTTGGTAATCTGGAAAACCCAAGGTAGGGGCCTTTTGTACAGCTCTTGTTTGATTTTGATAAATGCCTCATCTGTTTCAGGCGACCAAAGCAGAGGCTCAGGAGTCAAATCAAGGGTATCATTTTGTAGGGGCTTTGAAAGAAATCCTTTTATCTGTTTTCAGTATAGAGGTTTAGTCAATAGGAGAGATACATGAAGTCAGGCTTTAGATAACTGTCTTTCTCCAGGGTAGATATTAAGTCTGAGGTAATGAACTCAGGTTTAACAAAATTGAAGCTTTTCTTTTGGGGCTTTATGAATGTTTAAGGCAAGAGTTGCTAATAGATCAAGGGAATCCTGCTGGCAAGCTTCTAATGACTGGGGTGCCAAAAATGAAGATCATCAACATACTTATTCAGGACAGAGCTTCCTTTGAACACAACCCAATCTTGTTTCAAAATGTGAACAATGAGTGCTGGGATGTCTATGACAAACCCATGTGAAAGCCTTGCAAATGCATCTTTTATATTTGTAAGTAAAGAAAGTCAAATATTGACTGTCGGGTTGCATGGGTGCTGAGAATTGTGCAGTGCACAGATCTATTAACTTAAATTGGATTATGGCTGAAGGGATGCAAGATAGATTAGTAGCTGAGTAAGGAACATCCGGGAAAGTATGTAAAACAGCTGCATTTATAATGCAGAGCTCTTCTACAAATTGGTTGGTCTCATTTGTAGGCTTTTTCACAAGTAAAATAGGTCTATTGCAAGTACTGCAAGAAGGAGAGCTCTCCTGCTAGATCAAAGATTCAATGACAGGTGTTATCCCTTCCTCTGCCACTTTCAAAATTGGATACAGTGGGATACATGCGAGAGATTTGCATGGGTTTAGGGGGATGCACACGGGTTCCCCGTCCAATATGTCTCCAGTACCATTTGCTTGCATGTGTCATAAGGGCAAAGGAACATGGTTCAAAAGTCCCTGTTACAACAAGGGAGTGTCTTCTCGTTGTTCGTCCATTTGATTTGGAGAGTCTTCCGACACAGCTCTGTAAAAGAGGGACATTCAAATGGGACAATCAGGTGAACAATAAATAGTGCAAAACATTTTGCACAGCAGATCAAATCCCAGAAGGTTCACAAGTGTAGAAGTAAGAAAACATGGCGCTCAGAAATAGAGCTAAAGTAACAAGTTAAAGGTTGTGAAATAGGGTTGGGGAATGAGTTGGCCCCCAATAAGCACCTCATTAACAAATTAAACTGTGTGCATGGAGCATAATGAATCTCTGAAGCTTTAAGTGTTGAGTAAGGCACTTGAGTATCAGCTAAAAAAGAAACATTCTTCCCACTAACAGACTATTCTACCTAAAGAGTGGGTAGATTAATCTGGATCAAAGGTACAATGGCATTGCTGGCTCTCTTAACAATAATTACATTGATAAGTATACAAATTGGAGAAACTGCCTCTCTTGAGTTGTCCCATGTCCCATGTTGGCATACATTCCTCTTGCCCTAGTCTTTCCTCTTCCCCTGTAGCCTGCCTGGCCACCAAGCGGTTTAGGTCAGGCTTCAGGCCTAGAAAAATACACATTACCTTTTAGGCACTACATCCTGGGTGGCTTCAGATCTGCCTGGGAGCGCAATACACAGATTTACACACTTAGTGGGGCCTGTATGAGTACTTACTAAGGAAAAGGTCATTGAACCAATAAATACAAACAAAAAAGATAAGGGGCTCATGTCAGAGCCATAGCTCTGGACTTTCCACCTAAAACCTACCTGTACTAAATAAAATATAAGGACAAGTGTCAGTGTCAGGCACTCGGCCAGAACAGCAAATCCCGGGCAAGTGATGTACTGAAGCATAAGGTAGAGCTAAGAGATGTACTGAAGTAGGGGAGCTAGAAAATGAGCTGTCAAAGGGAGGTGCATGTGGGCACAGGTGAAGGGCCGGAGAAGCTGTACTCACAAGCAGTGATGGGAGCAGGTCCTGGGCTCACGGAGAGAGCAGGACAAGTGAGAGGTGGTGGGATCAAAATGCTGGATGCAGTAGGTGGGCGAAAAGAGATATTCACAATGATCAAATAAGGAGAAAAATGAAAGTCGATGCAGTAGAGGTACTTGTACAAAATGTTAATAAAATGCTATTTTGTAGGAGTAGATTTTCCTGATAGTTAATCCTTAACTTTACCAGCTGGCAACTGATAAGAGAGGAAAAGCTTCTATACAATGTATGTGAAGGGCAGAAGGGATAGGTAAGGATGTCAGTATGGGTACATTTTTGTGATGCCTCATAACAATAATAAGGACACATTTAATTGAGATTTTTGTTTACCCTTTATTTTACTATGAGTCCTATTCATTATTAATGGGGTACTGGTAATGAATCTAAGTGGTGTTCCATGCAAGTAAGGCTCTCTCTCCTCTGTGGGAGGTAATGAAAATGTTGTGTTCAAATCCAAAAATATGTGGCATTTATATTTGGTATAGTGGACACACAAATAACTGCAACGACCATAATAATAAGAATAGTGTATGGTCAAATATCGGGTGAATTCTTCTTGGAGTTTGTAACGGCAGGAAAATAACTGTATCTCTAAACAACTATACAGGGCTGTAAGTGCCAAGTGATGGCGCCAAAGAAGAAAGCGAGGCAGAAGAATAACACGCCCGAAATGCTGATCGAGTAGGCCAATTGTTGTGAACTTTATCTAAAAACTAAATGTTTTGATCACTTTGTCCATCAGTAAATGAGTAGTTGCTGGACAACTCCAATGACTTGCAAGGTATTTGGATTTTATCCAAAATAAATGTGTGTAAATTTTTTTATCCAATATGATGTTTGTTAAAAGAATGTGTGTCCCTGTTTTTGAACGTGGCTATCAATTTGCTGATAGGTACACATGTGGAAGCTTTAATGACTATCATTGTCAAGATTAGGACTTGAATGCACAAAGAAAATTGTTTAATGTTTATATTTGTAGATTAAGGAGGATAACATTTTGTTATGAATTTGTA
The DNA here is from genome assembly GCF_040938575.1 of Ambystoma mexicanum. Lineage (NCBI taxonomy): Eukaryota > Metazoa > Chordata > Amphibia > Caudata > Ambystomatidae > Ambystoma > Ambystoma mexicanum. The sequence continues at coordinate 1,202,118,740 of NC_090934.1, read as the reverse complement.
TTGAGTGGGTAGTGTGTACATTTGAAATGGTTGCTTCTGGATAAAGAAAATATAGGAACACCCACTGGGATTAACATGTATGTAGTAGTTAAATTACCCTAGTCTCATTGGGGGTGTATACAAATTATGAAAGTACCACTTTAGGAGTTCCAGCAGGGGAGCTGCTGAAGAACAGGGAGTTCACTATTCGTTGTCAAACAACTGGTGGTCTTAATAGGATTGATTGATATTTTATTTCTATCGCGCTCGTACACAAGTGTTTCAGAGCGTGAAAGGAGACTAAATAGTGAGATAATTAGGAAAAAAGGTCACACTAGAGAATTGAAGGGGGGAATAAGCCTTATCTGTGCTTTACTACACAGCTGGAGTTGTATTTTATGACAACAATGAGGCTAGGAATATGCGAAAAAGAGTATGGGGTCATTACGAGGTTGGAGGTAAGTAACTGTCCTTACCGGCATGGAGCAAATACCGTGACCGTGTAGCAAAGAGCCCGCTATTAGAGGGCTATTATGAGTTCGCGGGCACAAGCTTTGTGCCATGCCAGTAACGACCTTACCGCCATGCCGCTAAAGACCCAAAAATCACCCTTAGCGGCATTGAGGGATGCGCAGATAGCACCACCGCCATCTATGGTTCCAGCATTAGCGGTCACCGCTAATAGCAGTGACCGTAAATAGGCGGAACTGGAAACAGCGTCATCGCACAGAAACGGGAAAGAGCACGGCATCCATCGTTAAAAACACAATCCATTGCCATCCTCTGCACCCAGGATCCACATCACCACGATCCCTGTCCCAAAATCAGCCAACAGCATATTAGAATGCCCAAGGCACTGAAAAAAGAAGCTGCGTGCCTGCGCAAGAAGGGCTTCTCCGAAGAAGAACTCAACATGCTTGCAGACACCTTGGCCGAAAATGGGGAGGTTGTTTTTGCCTATGATATGCGTCGACCTGCACTGTTGCGCAAGAAAGAGATCTAAGCGGAGGTGGCGTGCGAATTGAGTGCGGTTGGCACCACCCACCGCATGGTAAAAGATGTCCGGAAGCGCTGGGATGACCTACGCCTACGCTTCCGGAACATCATCACAGCAAATCGTAGCCAGGGAATGGTAACAGGTGGCGGAGGTGCCTCACCCATTAAGATGACTCGCTGGGAGGAGACTTTGCGAGCACCATTGGAAGGGAGGCAATCGAGGGAGTGGGGGATATGGAGCGTGGAGCCCCATAATCGGCTGATGCAGGTAAGTGTCCCAAATAAACCACTGTAATGCAACCCATGAAGATGTCTCCCCGAACTGACAGTGAAATGATGAAATGCAGGGGCCACCAAACACATGTATGCAACCCTGCCTACAGGCAGTGCACAGCACCATCTCATCCACATGCATGATGCACCCCATACATGTGTCAGCCCACACGCATCCCTGCATTACCCACCCATAAGGCAAGCAACCCGTATGTCACTACTACAATGGCAAATACCTGCCATTCCATAGAACTGCAGCTACTCCAATGCATGCCTGATGCACGTAGACCCATCACTGATGCTGTTCCTCTCTTGGTCCCCACAGGCACACAATCTGACAGGGATGATCAGGCCCGCACGGAGCAGCCTGCAACACCAGCGAAGAAGTCCAGGTGCACGGAGGGAGCAAACAGGCTCTCAACATCAAGGGGAAGAGTCAAACCAGGACTACCTCACAAGCCCAACACAACACACGAAGCTACAGCCCAATGTGCAAAAGGGCCACCACCACAGCACCCACACCAGCCACCACCACACAGGAGCCAGTGGCTGAAGGCTCTGTTTCCACTGCCAGCAGTACTATCGGAGAGGCAGCTGCCACGGCAGCCGTGTCGGATGATGATGCACATAGTCCAAAACCCGGAACACCTACCGCAACAGGCCCCCTGCATACACAATGCCATCAGCCATGAGCTGTCTGCTGTGGAGTCATGGCCAGGGAGCTTCAGCCCCATGGGGAGCAACCATGTCGCATGCAGCTTCGACATCCACTGGTGTCCGGGAGAGGCAAGAGGGAATCAGGGTTATCCAACAGCGCCAGGAAGGAAGACCTGACAGGGCTGGTGACCCAGCACATCATTGAATGTGACCAGGCAAGGGAGGAATTCAGGGAATGTGCAGCATCCCTCAAAGCTGCCATTGAGTCAACTTCCACAAACATATTCAATGAATTGGCAGCTGTGGGGCAGGTCCTCACCCACATGGTGGAAGCGTTGAAGGCCCTGCATCCCGCACAGGTGATTGAACAACCAGGCACCTCCTCAAATGCCAGCTCCACACAGACCAGCCCCCTGCGTAGGTCTGTGCGGAACTTGCGCTGGTCGGACAGGGGTCCACCCGATGCTGGCAGTGGACAAGGGTTGTAGGTGTAGCCAGCCATTCCGAACTATTGCAGACTAATGGTGCATGCAAGAGCACACCATGTATGGGGAAGTTGAAGGGGAGGGGGAAGGGGGAGAGGGTGAGTGGTGAAGTTGAGGGGGGAGGGGGAAAGTGGGAGAGGAGAGAGGGTATGTGGGGTGGAGGGCTTGTGCACAATCAATGTTCTATTTGTTCAAAACACCTGTTGTGATATGAGAATTCACATGACCGGACATTGCTTATTGTGTATGTGTGCTTTAATGGTGAACAGTGTACAGTGTTCATGTCCCGACACTACCAGTGCCCTGAGTCCCACCTCCATGGCACATTCCGCATCCAAGTGTGTTAGAAACATTGGTTAATTAAAGTCTGGTGCACGGCACGTCCCTCCTGTGCATCGCTACCTCCCTGATGTGCAGCCCCATCTCCTCCATCCTCATCCCCCTCGTCAGGTAGTTGCAGTTCAACATTATGGGGCAGATGCACATTCCGTCTGATGCACATATTGTGTAGCATGACATATGCCATGATGATCTTGCCAACCTTCTCATGCCCGTACAGGCAAAATGCATGAACTGGGGTATCTGCTAGGCAGAAAGCAGGATCTGAGGTATCTGCTTGGCAGAAGAGACCGGGACAGATGTTGGTTCTGTGCTGAAGGATGCGAGGCTTGCACAACTGAGGCGATCACTTTCCAACAGTGGAACTTTGGAAAATGAGGGATATTCTCCTTTTCCATTGAAACATATTGGGCACAATGAATTCTCAAGATGGAAAAAGAATTACAAAAAATCTAAAAGAAATTCCGTTCATAGTAGAGAAGCTGTTGGCCTGGATCAGTAGGAAAAGAGGAAGGTGCGTGACTTAGTGTGATGAGAGATGTTTTGCTCTGAATGTAGGTGGCATCCTTTGGTTGGCTAAGGTGGCAGCTTGGGTTTGAGGCTGCACGAGCTACAATGTGCTCATAAGCACACCAGCAAATAATGAGAACATGTCTGTCCCACTAATATAGACTGGACAGTTAATAGGTCTGAGTGAAAACTGCAGATGCACGTTGGAATCCTGGCAGGTCTGACTGAGCCCTCCATCATTCTGAGCTCTATGAATTGACTATCATTCAATGGGGAAATAATAACACCTATTAGCGCCATAATGCTGTTGCCGGAGGGCTGCACCGCTCTGGTAAAGGCCCACCGCATACCTATAATGGCTTTGCTTTGCGCGGGCCATTACCTAGGCACAGCAGGCTCTAACTGGCCTGTACACCGACAACAGGTAGAAGCACTATTTCAAAGCTTTTTTTTTTATTTTTTTAGTTCAGTGTTTGGTTTATTGCAAACCTTTCACTTATCGCTTAAAATTCAACAATACCATACACAGCAATGTTTGCTTTTATAAAATACATAAAAATACTCAATTAAACTAAACGTTATACAATTCATCATGATACCTTCATTGAATAACAGTCCTTATTTTTCATTTGACTCTATGAAAATGACTCTTACTTCCATTCACTCATCTAATTCACTTCTATGCTTTTATTTGGAGACAGTACTTTAAAGGATGTATCTAGTCAAAGCAAATACCAGGGCAAATTCTTCACCGTACAACAATATAGTCCAACACTCTTCAGCAATCAGTGTTCCCTTGTCCTCAACAAATGTACCCAAAAGTTGTGTTCTCAAACTCGTGAGAACCGGGCAAAACATTACAATTTGTTTATTGTTTCGATTTCTTTACTATCAAGGCAAAGCCTACAAGTCTTATTACCTCTTCTCACCTTCTCACAAGATTTTAATACTTTGTTGGTGGGAATAGATTCAAGCAGAAACGCAAAAATTGTGTTTGGTGGTAGGTACTTGGAAACTTGCTGAGGTATTTAGGTAACACATAAAATGCCATTGTTGTTAGATAGAATAACATATTTGATCTTATCATGAGTATTAATCCAATCTTGACACTATCATTTTATTTTTATCGAGCCAGGATGAGATATTAACTCTTCCTCTGTAGTCTCTAGCCTGTTGAGGATAGTTCTACAATTGGATAACCATTGCTCAATGACTCACTCAGACCGAGTGCCCGGTTCTTTCTTGAACATTTCAAAATGAATAGTGCCTCTTTCATTATGCATTTCCAGAAAAGGCTTAAGATCTTCCAGACTTCTACAGCACATAAGGATAGTAGCCCCAATTCACTCCGAATTACCCGAATAGGAACACCCCTTGGTAAGAACAATAGCACCTCAATAAAAGTGCTTCCAAAACTGCCAAGGTTTCCCATGATAGGATGAAAGATGTTTCCGCTCCATAGGTAAGTATCAGAACCTGCATTTTGTTTGTAAATTAGCAAGACCGGCGTAATCATACACTTCCTGTATTTCTTATTCATGGTTGCTCCTTGGGCGGCTACATTTTTTGCCTTTGCTCTTAACTTTATTACATGCGTGCTATCATTCAAGCTTGAGTTTAAGCACGCACCTAAATAACGTAGATCTTCCACGCGTTTAATTGATTCCTTGCCCAAAGTCCATGAAAAGAGGTCTTAAACTTGCCTTTCATTGTTCTCATACAAATTATTCTAGATTTAGTTGCGTTAATAGCTAGCTCATTCTGTGTTACATAATCCTGTAGGCGTTTCATCTGGCACTGTAGGCTGATGGGAGTCCTCGGTGTACCGCAGCCAGCCTACTTTCTACTCATTAATTTTAGGTGGAAAAGCAGTTTCACTACCCAAGAAAGTAACCAGACCAGATAAAAATAAATTAAATAATGCTGGGGCTAGGGGCCAACCCTGTTTCAAAATCCTGTGTTTTCCTGCCTTTATTGCCTGGAGCAAGTCCAACGGGCACCCCAAGCTTACATTTTCTTCCACAGTAAATCTCTATCGACGTTATAGAAAGCCTGTGCTAAATCGATAAATGCCAAATACATTTATATGTTATATTTAATAGCTCTTAATTTCAGGATGTTCACAATAGCAGATTTAGACCCGTCCCCACTCCCTTTACCAAACCATTTTGGCGTATATCGTATAATTCTTCCTTTTCCACCCATTTTGTCAGAAGCTTCAGAACCACTGAAGAAAATAGTTTACCCAACACATCCAGGAAGCCAATAGGGCAGTTGTTTTTTGAATCCTCACTATTGCCCTTCTTAAATATTGGGACTATCATGGCAGACTTCCACGATTTAGGTATTTCTCTTGCTCTCATCACTCATCACTTGTTTAAACAGCAAGGTCGTAAAGACTGACCATTGATCCTTCGATGCCTTAAGCATCACATAAGTGAGCCCATCTGGCCCCGGTGCACAGGAATTACTGGGTTTCTTGATAAGCTCTAAAATATCTTCCCTATCAAATGGAATATCCCATCCCAATTTGGGCCTCAGTTCTCACTTCATCGCACACCTTTATTACAATGGTTGCATCTCCTAAATGTTCCACCTATGACTCTACTGGTACTACGTTAGTCGTCATGGCTTGCTCTGGCGTATTTTTGGGTGTCCGGTCAAAGTATCGAATCAAAAGGATCGAATGACCTTCTGTTCGAATCCAAAATGACCGGAAAAAAAGGTCGAATTTTTAAAATGTATTTATTTATATATTTTTTATGTTTAGTGTACATAAAAAGTTATTTATAAAAAAGAAAACGGGTTGGGGGAACCCCCCCATAAAAAAAATGACCCTTTTTAAAAAATAAAAAAAATTCGACCCTTTTTTCGGTCATTTTGGTGTCGAAAAAAAAGGCATTCGAGCCTTTTGTTTTCGAACCTTTGACCTACAAACGTATTTTTGATATTAACTAATTGCCAGATTTGGGTGTCATTTTTCTTACAGGTCACCCTTAGCATTCGTTCTGTATCCTTCTGCAGCATTAATGCTTTCTACAAAATCAACCAATTCCTATATTTTTGTTTCTGCTTTTTTATCTTTTCGTTTCTTTCGTTGTTCAATGGCATTTTAAGTTGCCTGATATCTGCCCTTAACTTTTTCTTTTCCTATATGATCACATTGTCATAAATATGTTTGTGCTTGAACCCCACCTTTCGATGAGTTCTCCCATCTTCCACGAAATCAGTCAAGAGAGGCCCATATTCAATTACAGGGTCATAACTTCCCAAATGTTCTCTGGTCATACATCTCTTATACTTCTCAATAAATACCCCCACGTCTTGTAGTATCAGACATAGCCGATTTCCTGCCCCGGTTTGATTCAAAGTCATGTCCCGCCTCACATCCTTCTCTTGATTGAGGTCGGCCCACTTCATTTTCAAGATGGCATGATCACTATTTCTTGTCGGGATTACCTCAACATTTGTAAACCTTTGGTGTAATATTCCAGGACACATACATATAATCTAAGACTCCAATTTGGCCTTACTGGATTATCCCATCTCGTTAAACCATTTACTAATTGAAATTCTCTGAATTCCATCTCTGATGAAAATATAAATGGTAGACTGGAGAAGAATGTACATCTTTCTTCAAGCACCCTCATCCAAATCCAGTTCCCATGGAAACATTTGGAACCCTTCACCGTCTCATGGCAGAATGGGAAGGGTGTGGGTCTTCCCCTAGGAAGAGTGGGAGAAAAATAATGGGATGAGGACAATTCATGATACAGTTAAAGTTCATGATGATTTTATTGCTTAAATACTTGTTAAATGTGATCAAATTGATAATTTTCGTCAATAGTTAAAGAATGTCTAGTCCCTTGTGAAATTGAAGCTACAGGCAGCGTTTGTGCCTGTCAATCTTATTTTTTTTCTGCCTCTGGGGCTGCTATCCGGTGTCATTCGCTCTGTATCTTTCATAGGGAAAGTATCCACAACTGGCATAGAACACTGTTGGCACTGATACCTGTAACCCAAACAGTCCCTTGAATTATCGACAGCCGTTTTATCTCAAGAAACCAGCCCTGCTGGCTGCCAATGTATCCATCTGGGAGAGAGCCAGTGAACAGAGCGGGCCTGTCTGCCGACACTGGTGCAGGACGAGGGCGAGAACTGCATGCGTAGGACTTCTCGGTCCTGTCACCTTGGTAAACTAAAAGGTTACAAATATGCATGAATGCATACATACACCAGCCAGGAAGAAAAGACACAGGGGCTCATTTTCCACAGTGACGTAATGTCACAACACATTTTCATTAATTTGTATGCCAGAGAGGAGGGGCGGACACAACTTGCTTTTCCGCCACCTCCTCCTCTCTTCCATACAAGCGCTCCAGCATTTGTGCAAGCATGGATTTTCATGCCGGCGCAAATGCTGGAGATCCCCATGGGGTATGTCTGCTTTATGCAGCAGTATTCATGTTGGGCAGGCTTTCACTGTAGTTGTGAACACTGCTCACTGTGTGCGCATGGCAAGCAGTGCTCACAAATGAAATTAAACTGCCTTGCATGCATGTCAGGCAGCGTTTAACTGTAACAATCAAAAGTAAACAATGCCTGACATGCAAGCATGTCAGGCTGCATTTACTCACTTTGCACAGCGGAGTGTAAAAGTGCAGGGCAAAAGGCGTCGTACGCACGTGAGAACTCGAAAATGAGCCCCACAGTCCAATTCAAACTATCTCATTTGAGAGTGGCGCTTTGTGAAAGAGTGCAAGATTAAGTGTTTGCTAAAACCACTGAAAAGGGTGCATAAAAGGAAAAGTACAAATATGTAGTACCCCTTTAATTGGGACAGACAAATATAACACAAACGCATATGTATAGTACAATTCCTAATACAGGCTTTAGAGCTCATCATTGCCTGCTCCCACATCTTTTCTGCCTGTCTCCACCACTCCCTCCAGTGACGTAATAATGTCATTTTGCTTATTTGCGTAGTAATCCTTTTTACTGTACACCATTTGCCAAAAAAGGATAGGCCAGGGGCAAGTGCTTGTTTTGGAAACAAGAAAGCCCTGAGCAACAGGGGTTCAATATCCGAATCTTAAAGGCTGGACTCAGTGTGATATAAATACACAATTGAATTATCTATTTTTAGGTTCATTCGACCTTTGAAAGCCTCTTGTTTCTATCTTGGTTTTTGGGTCAGGCCTGATCTATGTCCTACTTTGATCAAACCCTCGTGAACTGTGGCTTACCACCTGTTCTCATCTTTGTGTTACTGTACAGGCACCTTTCTGGGAAGGGCCTCTACCATTTGTAAATGTGTTAATGTTGATATGCATATTCTTCAAATAAATACAGGGATGCTTCTGGTAGTTGGAAGGAATCCTGGATATTACTGATGGGCAGATGGGGTTGCATCCGTTTGCATGTCCACCCACGTCTCTGTCACTCGCCCCGCCCCCCTCCATTAGGCGCCGTTTATGGCATCGTCCCAAAGGGATCGAACAACTGAATCCAGTCCTATTGTCTCAGGGCAGCGGGATCTGCTGGCATGACCTACACTAGCCAGCGGCCAGCTGCCGCAGCTTCCTTCCGCTCCAGAGCCTGGCCCGGGCTTCACATCTGGGAGGTCAGAGGCCACATTCCTGACATTCCAACCACTGCCGCCGAACAAAACCAGGGCACTGTGCTCCTGCTGGGCAAAGGGAGGCGAGAGAGCCGGGCCGGGGCTAGAAACTGGGCGGGGACAAGGCTGCAGGAATGAGGATGAGGGGCGAGGGCAGAGGAAGGCTGGTAAACAGATTCCTGCCCATTCAATCCTTAGCCCCTCTCGCCATTGTCTCCGACAATAAGCGTTTTCAGTGTCGGTGCGTGACAGCTGGTATATTTTCTTTCACGGGGGAGGCGTACGTGTTTCTCATCGATGAGCGGGAGGACGGAGAGCAGCGGCGAAGCCTCAACCAAGGATGGTTCAGGTGGGGTCTCCCCTACATTTTTTTATTTTAAAAAGGGGTTCAAATTGTGCATTTAACAGCGCACTCTGTTCCATGGGGTAATCATTGAAAACCAACAGATGACAGGTCACCAACAGCACGCAGGAGTATTTTCGATTGCATTTGTATTGATGCATGTATTCACAGCATATACTAGAAGTGTCACAGTAAAACACATATCATTAAGCCAGTGCCCATGACCTATGCCAGTGTCTTTAGTTTTGCGAATACGTGCCAGTACTGCCACTGTATGTTCTCATGTTGGCTGTGCTCACAGCCAGTATTTCTACTGCACACAGACATGTTTATACCAGCTGTGCATATGCTGGCATTGCTCCCTGTCATCTTGCATCCATTGTACACAATTTGGTAGGATTAAAAGAAAACAATCTCATTGACCGTACCTCCCCGAAAACCCCGAGGCTCAACCATCCTTAATACACATACTCGTGTCTACTCTCCCTCAAACCATACAGAGCACAGCTCCTCGATGACCATCAGCCTTGCACAGTGCCCGCTCTCCCTATAAGCGCTCGCGCACTGGCCCTCAAGTGTAGCGCACTGCTATCTGTCTAGTTTCTCCAGTGAGATCCCCATATTGAGTGGAAGGCCCACAGGGACACACAGTGAACCATCAGAGTTGGTTCTAGGTCAATGCAGTGCTGGCCGGCCCTCTAATCAACCTCTGGGAGAGCGTGTGGGGGATCGGATTTGGGTTTGATATGGTTCACTTTGCAGCATAATTTTCAGGAAAGTTGGATACAAAAGCCAAATACTTTTCCAGGAGTTCTGATTCAAATTCTTCAATTGCCTGGTCAAGAACAGGACACATAAGTATTTCGGATCACTGGCCAATGGACATTCGCTTTAAGTCCACCTGCCACTTTGCCTTAATTTGTTTTTAATTTTATTTTTTTATTGTGTTTAGCCTACAAAAGTAAACTTTTCACAGGAGAAAAGTCAAAATGTACAAAGAACCAAACTAGCAAATAAATAAAAAAAATATGAGTGGGAAAAGTAAATAAAATCTTATAACATTTAGTCAAAAATAGAGCAGACTATTTCTTAATTCATTCGTGGGCCAAAGAAAAGTTAAAATATGTCTATGTTCCCCAAAAAAACACATAAGAAAGCATACGACGCCAGGATCAGTTTCACCGAATTTCCCCACATGAGCCAGAACATGTCAGTCAATAGCGCTGCACCCAAGTAGCGCAGCCGCGGTTTCCCGAACCCGTGGCAAGTCAGGATAATATGTTTTAGAGGGTTTCTACTGTAGGGTTCTTAGCAAATCTGCAGTTGGTGTTTGTTACTGACCTGTCCCACTTAGACCTACTTTCCAAAGTCGCAAATTGATTCAAGCGAAAGCGCAAGTATGCGCCCCGAATCTTTGGACAGGGAAATAGGGACATATACATCGGGCACTCCCATCGCTTCCTTCTAAACCTTGCATATTCCCTGTAAAGCGAAACATGTCCCATTCGCTAAGAGGTTTCAGCCTAATCAGCTGTAAATAATGTTGGCTTTACAACTCCAGGCACTGCCCTCAACTCCTCAGAAGAGGACTCAATTTGACTAAGTATCTCACACATAGTAGTCTTGAACTGGGTCAGAGTATGATATGATATGGCATTTATAACGCACCTATACGCAAGTGTTTCAGGGAGCTAAACACGTCAGTAAAAGCTGATTGAGTTGAAGACAGCTCACCCTAGGGTTGGTACAAGGAGTTGTTTGGGGGATTTAGCATTTTGGCATATTCGGCCAACTTCATCCATAAGGCTCTGGCCGCCAGAGAAATGAGTCCAACTTGTGTCTGAAGAAAGCATTGGTCCCAGAGTTGTTTAGGCCCAGAGTTCTCTTCCAGAGAAGCCCCTGGAGGATAGTGAGTGGTGCCCCCAGATGGAAAGGTACAATACCAATGCTTTATAAAACTACAGGCTCAATGTTCTGAAGGTAAAACCTGATCAGGTGTACCAGGGAATAGCGACATAGTTGTGAATATATTTGCTTCATTTTGGCCAATAAGGTAGTGAACCCCTCTCTAAAAAGTGTTATCCAAGCCCCCTAAATAGGTTATTAGGAAGGTTAAATCCCAGATACCTCATTGATGACACCCTTGCCAAAGGCTGGTCTCCCACCTTCCAGCTGTAAGTTTTAGGACGTTTCTTTGTGGAAAAGAAGCCAACCTTGGATTTTTGCCCGTTAATTTTCAGATTGTTTTGAACAGCATAATGGTAAAATAAGGTCTATTTCCTATGGAGGCAGATTGGAGTCTTATCAAAAAGGGTGATATCTTATGCAAAAGGCCAACCACTTTAGAATTAGTTTACCCATCTTTACTGGATTTGTGTTTCCCGTCTCCCACAGGGCTGCTATATCTGAAACATAAAGGTTGAAGAGGGTTGACGCAAACACACGTCCCTGCCTAAGCCCCACAAGGTAAGTACAAGGGCAGACGTTGCCCCTTCCCTCATCAACCTGATCCTTAGAGATGATTCTCTATGCAACACTGCCAAATTCGGTACCATTTTGAGTGGGACCTCCACCCCAGGGTCTCTCGACTGACCGGGTCAAAGGCACTGGACATGTCTATGGAGGCCATATAGACAGGACCCGCCACCCCCTTTTTTTACAGCTGCAGAGAGATGTGAGATGACGGTGCCATTTAGAGAGGTTCCCATACCTGAGCAAAATCCCACCTGGTGTTTAGATAAAAGATGTAGTTCCTTAACATGATGGGAGAGGTCTCTAAGGAGGAGTGAAACAAAGATTTTACTGGATGCATCAAGTACGGCGATAGGAATGTAGTTCTTCGGCTCAGACACATCGCCCTGTTTGTGGATGGGAATAATGATGGATTGCTTCCAAGTACTTGGAATAGTGCCCTCCCGATATGTGCTCTTGGAGAGAGTCAACCAAGCACCCATAAGTAGCTCCGACTCCTGCTTGAGAAGCATTGACGGGGATACCGCATCGGGACACGGGGACAGAGATGACCTAGCCTTCCCAATAGCCCATCAGACGTCTCCCTCATCCCAGGAAACCCCCCCCCACAATCATTCTTGCCCATTTTAAGGGCCAAGCACTCATGCTCATCACTGGGTGGAGCACATTTATTCTGTAAATAGCCCACCCAGACGTGCCCTGATATATCACACCCTTTGTCAATGACAGGACCCTTTGAGGATTGTTTTATGGTTGACCAAAAAATGTGCGTGATTGTTTCCTGCCAGGGTTTTTAATATTGCCTGGTTGGATGCTAGATGGGCTTGTCTTCTGCAATGGGTGATTGTAGCGTTCTAACAAGCTTGGATTTGTTTCTTAGTGGCCACGTATTGTGATGTCAAAAGAGGGATTGATCGAAGGGATCGCAAATCCTTTCTCTTGAGGCTCTTTGCCCGAGCGATGGAGCCGGCGTATTGGTGCACATGCTTTTTTACAGACTTTAATTTGTCCTTAGCTGCCAAACAGGCCATGCAAATTTGTACTGTAGATTTAAAAGAGTCAACCCCAAGATTGCTCCTCAAACCTGCCTCTGACTTTAAGGAATTTTCTGCAGTTAGAATCATTCCACCTAACTGTCAGGCCACCTCTGGCTGGTGACGTGAATACTGTAACTAACTCAATTGGAGAAAACTCCAACCTTAGATGCAGAACAAGAGACAGGGCAGCATGGTCACTCCCCAATGGAAAGCCCCTCGTGAGCTGTTTACGGGAGGCTAACAAGGGGGAAGAGACAAAGAAGTGGTCAATCCACACGTTTTTTGTACCAATGGACCAAGTAAAAAAAAAACAAGGCAGGTTAAGCAGATACCTAAATCCCAGTAAACAGGTGGTTTAGCCAAATGGAGGAAGAGTTTGAAGACTCCAGTAAGGTACTAACACATCACCTATCTTGGTCTTGAGGTCTACGACCCTCCACACAACGGGATTTAAGGTCCCTGCTCAAGATAATCATGGTGCCTTTGGCCTTTGCCAGACACCACCCAAGAAGCCCATCTAGGCCTTCTAGAAAAAGATTGAGGGCACACTTTGCAGGATTCCAATATACATTAACCAATTGAAAATCACCAGGGCAATCCTTAAATGTAATATTTACTACAAGGAGACCTTCAAGGGTAGTAGGTACCTCATAGTGGCAACGTTTCATCTCCAAGTCAATAGCAATGACAAGCCCCCCCACCCGAGAGGGTGGCCCCTAGATCCCGTAGTTCGAGTCTTACATTAAGTGTGAAAACTCTGAAGAACAAAAGAGTTGGTGCCCATTATTTCTTGTAGATACAACACATTACTCTCCCCGACCGATGTGTGAGGCCCCCTCGTTAAATTGGAAAAACCACAAACATTGCATGATAGAAATGTACGTTCCCCATCCTAGAGCAAATTCTTTCACTGTTTGATCTTGGCGAACATCTGCACCATGGCTTCCAGCCAAGACCAGTCCTCCAAGGCCACAGTCGCACTGGACAGTAGGCTTGTACTTTGAGTGTTAGTGCTCAAATCAGAGGAACTAACTTGTGGAGTCAGAATGTAGGCCAATGTTGTTGGGTTGTGAAGATCGAAAAAGGTTGTAGCCTACCACTTTCAACATTTCCCGTTCCTTCCACACTATTTGTGCAGTCAGGTTTGACTTGAAATGCCATACAGATCTATTAGTACACGATTTAGAGAAGATCACACAGGTTATATCTTCAGAGCCCAAAGCTTGCAAGGACAGGATTTCTTGAAAACCCCTCATAATTTGCAATCTGTTCATAGATTGTTGGCCATTGGACTGTGAAAGCAAGTTCAACCCCATTGTTATCATCATCATGATCCCTGGAAAATATCAGCCCTGGTTGTGAGTAGCCATGTGCACGGATGGCATCAGCACAGGGTCTTTTGTTGTAAAAATAGAGTCCTCGCTGGAAATCGTCGCCTGTAGCTTTGGTGTGATAGCTTCCAGAGCACCTTGTTGCATGTCCGGCAAGTTTGTAGCCATGGGAATCGCATTGGTTGTCTGTTCCTGGGGTGGATTAGATGGAATGAGATTTCCCAGGAACGATGTCATCTTGCTTTGTTTGGTGATTATTTTCCCTCTTGGTGCTCCATAATTGGGGAGTGGCGTCCTTGGATTTGTCCTGGGCCATAAGGGAAGGTATTGCAGATTCAAGAGACAATTTCTTAATTTTGAAGTCTTTTTCCCCTTGTTTAAATTTGCAGCCGTAAGGTTTTTGGTTTTCTTTCTCTGTTACTCTTTTATTTTTTGTGCATTGCTTCCTTGACTGTTGTTGTTGGGGGCACTTACGGATATTATAAGTAGGCGGATATTATAAGTAGGCAAATCCCCAGCATCCTGCTGCTCCACCTCAGTAGCTGCCTCTTGAATGTCACCTGCAACCTGTGATAAAGCTGCCTCCCGTTGTTGGAGGTCCACAAGCACCGTTGGGGTGTCTGATGTGGCGCTGTGCTCCAGGTTAGAAGATGATAGTTGTTCCGGAATGCGGGGGGATGAAATTCTACCAAAAGAGTAGTGCAGTGATTTGGCACATTAGAAGTAGACTTACCAAAGGGCCGAATCATTGCCTCACTAGGGAGTTGTTTAGCAGGAAGACAAAGGGGCCCAGTGCTTGGAGCTGGTCTGGCCAGTACTTGGGGGGAAAAAAAGGCGGGCACGTTAGATAGCGCTCCTCTGGACAGTAAACTGCCCTCTACAGCAGAGAGAGCCTTCTGCACCTCCCTTTCTTTGAGGACCGCTAAGCTCTTCTCAGTAATTTAAAGCCTCCCACTCCGCAGCTTTGGCATGGACATAGCTGTAATAACTTCACCACTGCCTTCACAGTAAATGGACACAAAAGGCACAGTGACAGTGGAGTTGAAATGCCGTACACGGCATGCCGCACTCGACCAAAAGACCACATGGCACCACTTGTGCTCGGCGCACACACTGCACGCTATTGATGGTTCTGTGCACACTGGGAGCTCCAGGTGCAAGTGGCTCCAACCACTTAGGTGAAAGGAGTGAAGAGACTCCAAGTTCAGGCTTAAAAGAAGGATCTGCGTTGAATGCACTGAAGCCGCACCGTAATATGCCTCAGTAATCATGTAATGAAGAAACAGCTGACCACCGACAGAAACAAAATGCACAAAGTGGGAGAACAAAAGACCAATTGGCTCCACTTATGCCGACTCTTTGCCTTACTTAAGGTATATGGTATTGGGTCACCCATAAGGCCTCCAGCCTCGGGGTTGCCACTCAGGCACCACATGTTTGCCCTCGGATGAATATGTCATCCTACATTGGTTTTAGGAAGTAGACTGGTGGCAGCTGTAATTTGATTTTGGCTTCAACAAGGGTGCAAGGCGTTTTACAATACTAGTAGCCCAATGTATTTATTCAGTAGCCACAGACATGTTATTTAATTTTTTTTAATCCTACTCGCTTCCATTTTGTAATTTTGGAATTCTTTGCTCAAGCAACCAAGAGGTAGGCCTAAAATGGCTGTTTTGATCACATGGGTTCTTTGTGAGCTCCCATGGCTCTATATTGGTTTTAAGTGACTTAGGTCTTTCTAAGGCTCTAGCATTGCAGATGGACAACCAGAATGGTTGGCTGCCTGACTCCATCCTTACTATTACCTCTTAGTGATTAGTGGGCTGGCTTTGGTCAGCCCCTAAGAGCCGTGCTATTTAAGGGTTTTCCCTCCCACTGCTCTCTCCCTTGTTGGCAGAACTTAGAAGAAGCCAGTCTGCTAGCCTGCTGAATGAGTTTTCTGAGGGAATCTCTCAGGTTGCTGAATTTTAAACCCTCACTTGGCCACACTGGCTGGGTGTAGTGGTTTGGACATATCCAGGCTGGGATAATTTGCTGCTAGGAGTCCAGGTTGGGCTTACTTCATGCTCCTGCAGAACGCACGGAAGTGTTGAGTTGAGCCTTAGATTCAGGGATCCTGCTGCTAGTCGCTGACCAACGTATGGAAGGGTAGTGGCAAATCAGTACCCTGTATAATCTGCTCCTTTATAATTTTGTCCAGAGAGCCACTGGAATTTCTCTTCCCTCATCCTACCAGAGTCTTCCCCGCTGGTGCTTTCACTTCTGCCTATATGGGCTGCATTGTGGAAAGGCTGTTTATCATTCCTTTTTTTTCATCTGGGCCGTTGCTGGTGGACTGTTCAAGTCTCTTGCCTCTGGATCCCTATAAACCGCACCTAGGAAGAACCGGCAACTACCTGGGTTATATTGACTTGCTGGAGCTATTTTAATCAAAACTGCCACTGCAAGTACTTACCTCTAGGTCCTGGAGTGGGCACTTATTTGAGATACTCACCATCCTAGGACACTTTGGTCTGTGGTCGAGAGTCTGTCGAAGTGGGTCTCTTATGCATTTACCATTGACTTACATTGATGGTCTTCCCGGTCTGCTGCATCCTCTCCCGGGACTTATGGTTCTTCAACCAACCTCTGGATCTCTTGATCGTGCACTCCTTTAGTCCTCCCGGGGGTTGTTTTCCACAGAATACACCCTTCTGGGGTGAAACAGAGACTTACTTTCATTTTACTCATGAAAGCCGGTGGCCTATTGACTTCTATTGAACTTTTTACTTACCCTTGAACTCTCCTAAAGTGAGTTTGAGGGCACTTACCTGCCCCTGGACAACTGTCCTGTATGCACAAGGGGTTCAGGAAGTTCAAGTTTAAGTACTGAGTTTTAGTATTATCAGGCATTTTAAATGCATTTTGAAAGACTTGCTCTCCACTTCACACATTGTGAATTAATTTGTATACTGTAACTAATTTTGGTAACTGTGTGGCTATGTTTCATGGCGGTGTATTGCACTGGTAATTGTATCTAAGATACAACCAGATTTATTGGAAGCCTTTGATTGTGTGTAATCATTGTTTCCACCCTCTAGCACTGGTATTCATTAAATCTGAGGACTTGTATTGCTTAAATACTATGCCATAGAGGGCCAGGATTAATGTGGAGTATCAGTGTTGGCCTTAGAGACCTGTATTACTATATTTCCCTGTGTGCTAAAATGCCTGGTTCCCTTTTCTTCTCATCCTTGTCTGTTTTTTTTGCTTACCACCAGGTATAGGGCCAACGGGATATGCATAACAAAAGCGGATGGTGTCTTCTTAACACTGTACTATGCATTGTGCAGACACTAGGGATATTTCACTCTAGTATTGAAATGTCTGGTGCGACACACATTGAAGTATTGGGGTGAGGAGAGTCCTATAAAACATTACTATCTTTATACATATACTGTATATTTTTAATGCTGTGAACTTATGTGAACTGATAGAGATCTATTTGTGTAACAAAATAAATGCATATATTTTTCAGTATATCAGTGTGGTGTATTTTCTAGAGATTAGTGTGTGGAATAATTGTACCTTTGTGTCAGCCTGCTGCCCTACATGTGAGTTAATCAATGTCTCTCTGCCCACATTACTTACCTTTAAGAAATGTTTGCTTTCAATTTCTTGCCAGGTGTGTTCCCTCTCCTTCCCCCGTCAGGTTGAGTGGTTGTACAATCCTCAACAGAGGCTTGTACAAAAACTGCCTTTACACCATCTAAGGACTGATTGTTCACCCATGGAGTGTTCCTGTATTGAGTATTTGACATACTGACAACTCAAAGTAACCCTAGTCTATGATAGCCTTGTTCTGAGATACATATGAGCCAATTCTGGTATGAATTGTATTATCGAGAGATTGCAAGTACCAATAGATGCTACAGTGTGCACCCAGTATTACTCACACACAATTTCAAGAGTTCAAGAATAAGTCATCACTTCTCACACATATGACCATGACGAGATAGGTTTGCATCTTGGCTGAGCAAGTTTGGCGCACCGACTAACCAGTTCCCTCTCTCAACTTTCTCCCATCCCTTTGCCCCTTGCCCCTGTCCCTTTGGGAATTCTACATCCCTGCGTCCAGGGATTAAATTGTGAGTTGTAAACCTACCCAACAGAGCAATTACTTGCAGATACCACAACAAAAGGATAACCTTGCAGAAGATGCAGAAGTCAGAGTAACAAACGCAGGCCGTCTCAGAGGATCCAGAGGAAAACACAAGCATTGAAGGACCCAATGAACCAGAACCAGAACCAGGGCAACATGGAAACAGTCCAAGAACAAACAGAGTCCAGACTGAATGCAACCATGTAAGGAAACATTGTGAACAATATTTCTGACAAAATCATTTCACATCAAGAGCTTGACATTCTGGGTAAAGGTTTATTGATAGCACTATTGACGGAAATAAACATCACCAAGACAGATATTGGCTGCTTAAAATATACAAGGAAATTGAAATGTAATTTTTTTTTATCACAGCATTGTTCCATTTGTAATAATGATAGCTTCCAAAGATTATCGAGTGCCAACCACCTTAAGAGATATTGAGAACTTAGTCACCATGATTACTCCGGTGGAAGAACAAACACTGACACCTACAGCTGATTTACCTTAAGACTTGGCCATTACATATTAGCTGAGTAAAGACGCCAAACTGCATGACAAATCCACATTTGTACCTACTATGATCAAAGATAACCAAATCAATACATTCATGAATGCAATCAACAGGAAATCTATTCAAATTCTAGATAAACCAAAAATAATCTAAACGCAAGATGACAACAAACCTTGTAGGATGTTCAGTTTGATGAAAACATCAGCATCTAAATGGCAGACAAATGCAACAAGCTAGGGTTTATGAATTGTGACAAATACATAAAGCATGCAGAGATAGATCTGCCAATCACAAAGAAGTATGAAAACCCCAATTCAGAGGCAACTTCTGATATAAAACAACTCCTCACTGACAAAACTAACAATAGCACGAATGAGGTCTCCCTGCCTGGAGGAGAGGTTTCTTACCTTTGATTGCCCAATGGCAACATATACTTCCTACCAAAAGTGCATACAATTGAATGCTTATTGCCTCCCTTTAGAGCAACAATTTGCACAATGGGATTCTTTTTTTAATTTTATTTTTATTTAATGTGGTTAGCTCACAAGGTCCTTTTCACATAAACAGACATAGTAAACAATATATAAACACTAATTCATAAAAATATATTATATCAGACAATACCATCGACATTTTAAATATCTTTCCATATATAAAAATGGCCAATAAATACAATGGCATACTTCATTACACACATTATATCATACATTAATCATGTAGTGCAAACAATCATGAATTAATAATATAATTTTCCTCTGCTATAATCAATATTTTTTCTACCATAGCCCATATTCGATACAAGGCCATATATAAAGTTGTCAGGCCTGAATTCAGGCAATACCACCAAAAATCATTGCTCTTAATATACCCATAGTTATTTACAAATGTTCCCAGGTTTGTCATATAAACAGGTCCCAGTTTTATGCAGCCGGACATTACATGTCGGGGATTTTCCAGAATAGGGATACATTTACATTATCTACAAGATCTATGTGTAGATGAGCGGCCCAATCTTGCATCTGTAAACGGATAATACAGGCAGTTGAATAGTACGTAGTCTTCATTTTACATTTCCTACTCTAGGGTCAGGGAACTGTATTAAGTATTTTTGTGGAGAAAGGTATGAATGGGGCATCCTTCCCAAATTGCAATATGACGCCAGACTTTCCAGATGGAAATATGTGCATTCCAGTCCCATAATAATAGCTTTTTATTGAATGCACATTGGAGACTGTGGAAGTTGTCTTTCTCATCATCTGTACATTTATCCGGGGACCTATTTATTTGATCAAAAACTGTCCTATTAGCCAATACAGAATTAACCTCTTTTATTTTGGTCTCCCTATCTTGGTAAGCCTTCTAAAGGTTTAACATTGCAGATGAGGGAAAATAGGCCGTATTGAGATATAATTCACCTTATCTTATCAGGGCAATCGCCTTGAGAGAAGACAAACCCATTTCCAATCTTGTTATCGCCGTGATCACTGATTGTGGGAGATTTAAAATAGATTTCCAAAATTGGCCCTCTATAACATTCAACCAGTCATGGGCAATGCTGTAGGGCTGCCCAAAGTGAGGCAGAGTAATTGCTGTTACCATAAGCAGGCCTGGAGAGGGGCAACACAGCCTCCCCTCTTGTCTGCCCCTCTCCTTCCCCCAAGCTCGGGAGACACGCAGTCTGTGCAACACAATACTGAGGAAGGGAGAGGTGTGAGCAATCACCTCACCCTTCCTCCATGCAGCAAGGTGCTAAGCACCTAAGGAAACCAACAGGCAGGCAGGGCTCAGGTTCAAAGACCCGCCCCCCCAGGGGGCCAGATAGTCGGCTATCCGGCTGGGGGCTGAAACATAACAGCCCCCACTACTATACATATCAAAGACCCAGGGCTTCCCTGGGTCTTATAAATGCAGAGCGGCATGCTCTGAGAAAACACAAACAGTTTGTGGACCCTGAACGGGGACCCAAACACACTAGGAGGTCCACTGTTTACTCAGTGCCTTCCAAAACTTTGCTTCTTTACCGCAAAACCCTCCCACCCTACAAACAAGGGAGAAGAAGAAAGGAATAGAAGTGCAGGGCACTATACGGTGCCCACAACAAGTCGTGGGACCAGAGAAAGCGGGCACAGGCCAGAGGGGGATAACCCCAAGACCCGGTGCCCAAAAGTATGTTACCATCATGATATGTAATTATTGTTATCTCCATAACCATATCTGTACAATAAAAACCACTGTCTTTTATTGCCAACACTTGACAAACCATGTGTGAGCCAACTATTTCGGGTAAGGGGTATTGGGCCGGCAAGAATGTATGCATGCATATGGGTTCGGCAGTCATAGCCAGTTAAGGTCAAAGCATCTGGACCATACTGTATGGCCGGGCAGAAGCATGGCATATGAAGCTACTGAATGCCCGCCCAGCTATAACTTGCCGATTGTCTGCCAAAGCTTGAGAACAGTGCCGTTGACTGTCTCACCATTCTACTTTTAACAGAGCACACTTCATGTGAATGCCCTGTATGATGTAACTCCAATCCCAAATATGTAGAGTTGGGTACATATACAATTCTCTGTTGATCTATTGTAAAGGGTAGTTCACAAACCTTGCGAGATTAACATAGCATGACATTCAATGTAGTATAATTAATTTTCATAGAATTTTCTTTTGCATGCATCCCTAAATATTCTAGACTATTGAACATGCCGGAATATGTGTGGCCGAAAATGACCAAATAATCGGCATAAATAAAAGCGTTTGGGACTATGGGATTAATAACAGAATCTATTTCAATTTTTTCCGATAGATATCTAAACCAAATTGCTATCAAACCAGAGTATTACACCCAAGACACAATGCATGACCCTGCTAAACTAGTCACTATGATTTGGGAATAAACACACAGGCCCTGATTCACAGAGCATTTTCCAATGGGGCCTTGCCATTATAAAACGCTTCGATGAATTAGGCCTATATTCTGGTCACACTAGATGTGTGTGCGTTGTGTGACCATTGGCTATAACTTAGCCTTCTCAACAATCAAAGACTTCCTGGAAGACAAATCAGCCGGATACCTAGATTATTGTAAAATGGCTCTGTTAATGGTGAAACTCACCCTACAAATAACATCTTTACATTTAGTAATGTCATTTACTGCCAATGATGGGGAGTAACACTGGGAGAAAAATAGGCTCCTTTCCAGTTGAAGTTGTTTATGTTGAAATACAAATCTGACCATGCTTGAATACTCTGTGAAGCATACCACTGACAGTATCATTAAGGGCCCATTGCAAGGACAATATATTGATCGTCTTGAATGACACCAGGGTTTATCTAAACCAGTGCTGGAAATGAACAACATTTTCTGGGGGAAATCCGTCCCTTTGTGTGCTGGCGGAGGAGCAGGGGTGGGGGATTGTCAGTGGTTTAGGCGGGACTGGGGCCAGATTGTCAGTGGTATGGGCCGAACCGAGGGGTGGAGCTAAGTGTCAAATGATGTGTGTGACCTGAATATAGGATGCTTACTGATTTGCATATAAACAAAGAGCCTTTTGGGAACATAAGAATGACAATTTGTTATCATATCTGTGCTAGTAATTCTAACGTGCATTCCTTCTGAGCATGCAAGACACACTTGGAATGGCGCTCATTTCCTCCGCCAGAATCGTCACCCTGACAGTAAAATGTGTGCACGCATGAGACGTATATACAGCTTTGGAGTTTGGGCTGTTGAGCAAAGAATGACTCTCAAGTGCTTTGGGGGACTGGTGTTGATGAGACTCATGGCAATATGGGGCAGCAACCTTCGACGTGTTTACGTGGAGCAGTGCGCCAGCCAAACATTCTTTGGAGGAGCGCAGCTCTGACTTGTTCCGGAGCAGTTCCTCCCCTGATCTGAACAAAAAATGGCTACAGTTGCAAAACCTTTGGGCGCAAATGATGAGCTGTGCCCTATCCTTAAAGGGAATGCCGCATCATAGATGCGACATTCAAATGTCCTGTCGCATTTGCACCAATCAGAGAGTTTCTACACATTCTATGGCACATCGCATATTCACGAATGGAAGGCACTTTAAAATACACTGGAAATAAAAAAATAAAAACATTCCCTTCTCCTGTTTGCAGCATGCATGCATGGGGGGAGGGGAGGAGGCGCACGAAGCGTGACAGCTTCATTTCTGACCCTTTCGCGCTTTTAATTTTGAGTGCAATTGCAACAGCTCCAACTTACATTTCAACCCTCTAAACTAGGGTAGAAATGCTTGTTTGCTTTCTTTTGCCACAGTTCACAAATAATATAATATATGCAATGGGGAGGCCAGCACACATCTCGCTCTGGTGCAAAGCCCCCACCCCTGAAATGCACAGTATAAGGAGAGCTTTGCATTTCTCAAGGTACCTCAAATAAAAGTACATCCTCTGAGCATTTCTTATTTGCAGTGTTTTTTTGAGAATCTGGTCCTTTCTATCTAATCTCAATAACAACACGTTTGGAATCCCATTTACCTTGACAAGCATCCGAGTGAGCTGACCCTTCCTGGATCTGGAATAACACATTCAAGATGGAAAGCTGGAAACCAACATCTCAGCAAACCAACGAACATAAACCCCTTGATCAAAAATATACCGAAAGGAGAATTTCTCATGGCGAAAAGGAATTGTAGCACGGCAATCAATGCTTGGGGGCAATAACATATTTTTATATAAAAGTTACTGCACTGATATATATGAAGCAGTCAAACTGACAGAACGCAAACCTAGACAAACTTTACTAACACCAAAGGACAAACAAAGGTACTGAACCTTAGGGCAAGGTCAAATTCCCATTCGAATATTAAGCTCACAGCTCTGTCTTAGACAAACTTCTTTTGAAACTCTGGCCCTCATTACAAGTGCAGCACTACGAGATGGAATGGCAGTAACAACAGTGCCGGTAAAAGCGTGCAATGTGCTACCGTTACCGGTAGAACAGGTAACTGAAACTGTGGGACCTTCGTGAGTCAGTGCCGCAAACTTTGGCACCACGGACAGAAGGCGGCATTACAACAGTGAATTTCTCTGAAACACCAGCACAAAAATGTTGGTGCCACCGGGGAAACCGCGCTAGAAACACTGGCACCGCCGAGCAGGTGGTAACCAGGCCCAGGTGTAGAGGAACAGGCCACAGGTGTACCCAATTGACTCAGCTGCACTAAATGAGCACAGGGACTGCTGAAAAGGACCACATCCACATCATCACACCTTGCAATACAACCATGCTGCCACTCGTAGCAGCAGTCCTGGATATGGAGTTTCTGCATGCAGGAGTGCAGCTCCATGAGCAGGAGGTGCAACAGTTGCAACAGGCCAACGGGCAGTTCGAGGAGGATTAGGAGGATGAGAAGGAGAATGCAGAGGAACAATGGGCAGCAAGTTGTGCCCCGGAGGTATGCACCTATATCCCACACAAGGACCACATCCTGGACCCTGACTGACAAGCAGATCCACACACTTTACCGCCTGAACAGGGAGACCATTCTTGCAATGGTGGACCTCATCCAGGACAGCACCCGGAGCGCCATTGGCATCTGGACTGCCACCCACCAACTTCCCCACTGTTGAAAGTGGTGTCTGTGCTGCATTGTCTTGCCACAGGCACATTCCAATAAACAGTTGGGGAGCTGCAGGGCATCTCCCAGCCAACATTTTCAATTGTGCTTGTGCAGGTCCTGGATGCCCTCCTGCAATCATGTGTCCCAGCACATCACCCTACCAATGACACAGACATGGGTGAACGCCACAAAGGTCCGCTTCCATGTCCTTGCAGGCATGCCTAATGTATTGGGAGCAGTCCACTGCACAAACATAGAGCTAGTTGCTGCCCATGCTACAGAGGAGGTGTATCGGAATAGAAAGCTGTACCACTCTATGAATGTGCAGATCATCTGTAATGCGGACCTGACGATCACACACTATTGCACACTCTTTCCGGGATTAACACATGACTCCATGGCCCTGCGCTATAGCATGCTGCCTGGGTACATGGCACGTTCCGGTGGACAGTAGACCTGGCTGTTGGATGAGTCAAAGGACAACACGCACACCACATTGCATGTGCTTCAGGGCATGGGAGTGGAATGTTCACTGTCACCAGTGCATGGCTCGCAAGCCCCATGCAAATGCAGGGATACATTCTGCACGCAAGAGTTGGTGGCCATGACTGGCATGTACCACATGAGTCTATGGAAGGACACACCACCACAATCTGGGAATGGATGGACATGCACATGTAAAGCACCACAGGTACCAGAATGCAACACACCCATGTCACAAAGCACTGCAAATTCTGACTATGCCCTACACAGCACCACTAACCCATATTTGGGTGACTGATCCTACACATGTCCTAACCAGCCTTACGTGTCACAGGGTGCAGCAAAGTGATTGACGGTCCGCAAGCGCACAGACCCAGATGCATGTGTCACACATCCACATCCCAACATGCACGCATAGCCCAGTCATTTAAATAATGTGGCAATCTCTGTATCCATTTCCATGCAGGTGACTCAGGCTGATGACCCCTGTGAGACATCCACAGAGCCACCAGGAGACAGCTTAAAATAGTATGCACATCAGAACAAGGGCGACAATTTAGCAGATCTTCGAACTGTTCAAGGCACGGTTTTGTTGCCTTCACTGCACCAGTGGGGCACTGATGTATATGCCTATGAAAGTGAGGAAGATAGTCCTGGCATGTGCCATGTTGCACAATATGTGTATCCGGCAAAATATTCCCCTGGCCCTGTGACGTGGATGCAGCTGCAGACATGCAAATACACCATCACAGGGATGGCAGGGATGGGCGTGCAGCCCGCCAGGAACAGCACCTGCACACGATCCATGGCACACAGTGCATGTGATGTAGCACAAAAATAAAGCACTCCACCACACAAATTGAATGTCAAGGCATGAATTAATATGCAGAACAATGTGCATTATTTTTTTTATTTTTTTTTTATTTATTGTGGTAGAACCAAATTTTGTTTTTTCACAAAGTGTTACAAAAATAAACTAAACATAATACATTTACAATTCTTAAAATATTAATAAATTCAAAACTACAAATCATAATTTACACATCAATGAAGAAAGAAAATTTTAGATCACAAATTCCAATTTGCATATTCCCTACTCTGCAATATGTCATGAAAATTAGCAGTCTTTATTTATTTTATTTATTTTTTGCATTTTTAAAGCACTCACTCAGCCCGCGGGCATTGAGGCGCTGTTACAGGAATCGTTTTTTGTTTTTTTATAGTTGCATGATTTTTTTTTGTCTTAGTTACATATTTATAACGCGCTTACATTCCCACCAGTTTCTTAGTGTGGACCCGGGGATCGAACCTGTGTTTCTTTGTGTCGTCTTGCTTCCAAGGCAAGCACATTGCCGCTGAACAATCCTCCCGGGACTATCCTCCTTTCTTTAGGAATATTTCAGCGGAATGAACCCAGTCTGTTGTAACACTCTAATGACGTTTATCGTTAAGGCATTTTCATGGCCAGCGATCATTCTCTCCTAAAACATTTCGGAAGATAGACGATCAATTGAGGTGATAAAACGGCCTAGATGTTTCTCTCTGGCATCCCCAACAATATCTTAACAGATGCTCAGTGGTCTGGTTTTGTTCGGTCTTCACATTCTGGGCATAGGACTTTGGTTCTCTCCTCACTACCCCAACACACAAGAACTGAGCCTGTGTGAACCAGGTTGAATCAGACTCTAAGGAAGTTCTGTCTCACCTTGGCGTCTGGGAATTTGAACAAATATTTTGGAAGATAACAAAGTTTCTTGTTGTTGTGGGAAAGAGAAGCTGCTACTGAGGAGGACCTCATTTGGTTAATTGTCTTAATCCAATCTGTTGTAACTAGAGCCTTCTTAGTCTTCCTAGGATTTGCTATTAGTGTTTCTTCGTCACTGTCACAATTGATGAGGATCTCCTGTGCCAGCCACCTCAGATCTTGCAATACGAATGATTTGTCCAATTTAAGGTGCACCATTAAATCCTTGTATAGTGAGTTCCCCAGAACATTGGTGATTAATCAATAGAGTGAGAGCAATCTCCAATCCATATGGGACTTGAGTGATCTTAAGCCCAACTCAAACCTCAGGGAAACAATCAGTAAACTATTTTTTTTTTAAATTTGATTTGGCTCATAAAATCAACCTTTCAAATATATGAAAATACAAACTTACAATGTACATTTTTATCAATTCATTCATTATTTAAAACAACAATCAAAATATAAAATTGCTCAATTAACCAAGAATCACGATCTATACAACAAACTTGATATGTTATAATATAGGAAAGGATCATTCGATTTCATTGTGGTCGTTGGGTAAAATAGCACTTAAATATTGTGTTATGGCAATTCTAATAACCAGTTTTGAGCTTCTAAATAGTCTGATCCAAATATCATTTTCCTTCATAGGGACATAAGCACATAATAAATCAGTGAAAAGGGAGTTTCTTAGTGTAGTTAAAGCTGGGCAGCTCACTAGCAAGTGCTGCAGAGTTTTAGAGAGGTCTATGTTTTCACAAAATCGACAGTAATTTAATTGTTTCGGAACCATCCCTCTCCTTGCCATTATTTCCCTTGTCGGCAGTAAATTAAACCTGAACCGTAGATATTGGTGTCTAATATCTGGTGCGGGAAATTTAACCAGGTAATTTGCCATTGTACGTAGCCTTTTTTGCCCAAACCACTGTTCGTTAAAATCTTTATAGGTGGAACATTTGGCAGTATTACATATCCAGTCATACTGGAATAGCTTTAACTTGGCTCGATCAGGGTTTATAAGAAGTGTCTCAAGGGATATAGTTGCATCTGCCAGAGCGTTCAGTACACAAGTTCGCCATTTAGATGGAAAAAAGTCTTGTGAGCCTGCAAGATGAAACTCAACTGTGCTTAAGATGTTATTCTTTGCCAATCCCAGTAAACATTTTCTAAATAGTGCACACATTTTCCACAATAATTGAGAGAATAGCGACACTAAACCCATCTTAAAACGAATCATGGGGAGTGGAGCACAATTCGGGAGTTTCAAAACAGATCTCCAAAATCGTGCTTCACATAGATCCCACGTGTTTCTCCTGATGGGCAGTTTGGTATCAACTCCATATAGTAAGATTGGAACTACTTTTGCTTGATTGAAAGCCATAATGTGGCTATATGAAAACTTCCCATATTTATACACAAGGATATTAGCCTGTGATTTCAACGTTTCTAACTTCAAGTTCAGTGTAACAATATACGCTTTTTCATTTAGAGTGTTAAAGATGGTTAGGCCTAAATATTTATAGCTTTCAACATTCATTAATGTGACATTGTTAAGGTGCCACTTATATTTTTTTGCACGGGAAACCTTTTTGGCTTTTTGACAGACTACTACTTGTGTTTTCTGTAAGTTAATTATGAGATTGTTTTCTATTGAGTATGCGTACAGCTTGTCCAATAAATTCTGTAGCCCTGTAGGGGTCTGTGACAAGAGTACTAAGTCGTCCGCATACAGCATCCAAGCTATGCGTTTTTGTCCCAGTTTTGGTGCATCACTAATAATGTCTGCAAACGATTCTCCAAGATCAAGAATAAACAAGTTAAACAAAAAGGACGCCAAGATGCAGCCTTGCTTAAGACCTCGCCCAGTTAGAATTAGTCTGGAGAGCAAGCCTTCCATGGTAAGACGAACTTGGATCGAGGTGTTAGTATGGAGTTGTTTTATAATAGTAATAAGAGAAGGTGGACATGCAAAACGAATTAGTTTTTGATAGAGTAGATTGCGATCAATAGAATCAAAAGCAACCCTAAAATCAATAAATGCTTAATATAATAATTGATTCCGGGCTGCATACTGTGATTTTAACATGTTCAATGTCATGATATTTGGTGCTGTCCCTAAACCTGACACAAAGCCTGCTTGGAAAGGGTCCCTCGTTCTTAAGTTTGAAGCCCAGTTGTTCAGATCTCTGAGTGCAATACGATTCAAGATCTTTCCCGGTGCATCCAACAAGGCAATAGGTCTATAACTGGCTGGATCCGACCTGTTACCTTTTTTGTATATTGGGAGAATGATTGAACGTTTCCATGAGTCAGGAATTAATTGCGTCTGAATGATATTTGAGAAGATATTATATAATATCTCAGACCAAATTTCCGGGTGTCGTTTTAGCATGAAGTTCGAAAGCCCAACAGGACCCGGAGCTCGAGATGAACTTTCCTTATTTATGAAATATAAAATGTCTTTTTTATCAAAAGTTAAAGAAAATGTTTCTGTTAATTCTGGTAATCTTTGTTTGCTTATGTTCGAACATGGCTTATATAAACTTGAAAATGTGTGACCCATGCCTGTTGTGATACATTATTAGACTGATGGAATATTTGGTGACCTGTAGTCACTTGATTGATTACTGACTAAATTTGTGACGTGTTCTTTCCTGCTAGCATGCTTAACATTTTAGAGCTATCATTCTGAAATAAAATTGCTTTGTGTGATCTTAACCAATTCTTATAATTTGTCCTCAATTGAGAGATGACAGCGTGTCTTATAATGGGTGGAAGCTTCGAGGCTTGTCGCCTTTTTGAGCAAAATGTTCTTTTTGCAGATTCCACTTCCCTGTCAAATATATGTAGAGTCTGGGTCTTGAATGACATGATGTTATTTGTTTTATATTGAAAAAGTTGCATTAATTTATGATATGAAATTTGCAGCTGGGGATGTGCGATTACTTTACCAGCTAGCCTTGCATAAAAATGATTAAATCTTTTTAAGGAGGTTTCATTCCAATATAATCGATTGCCACCGGGATTAACAGTTACAAAATCTAGGGTGTTAGTAACTGCCTGGATACTTATTGATTCAGGTATATTCCACTGCATTGAGAGACTATTATGATCGCTCAAAGTCGACGGATTAATCTGAAATTTAAAAACTTCTGAAATGAGAGATTGATTTACATAAATGTAATCAATTATTGCCGAGGTGTTACCTCTGTGCCACGTTGGCTGTGGAGGAATGTCATCTGCAAATGAACCATTTAACATTTGGAGATTATGCATTTCAATAAAATGGTTCCAAAGTAACAATCTATTACAAGATTTGCTTTGATCAAAGTAATGCAAATTTAGATCTCCTGTTATGATGACATATCTAATGAAGTTATCAAGACCCACCAGGTTCATTAGGGAGTTCATGTCTCTCATAAATATGTGGTCGGAAATACCAGTAGGGTTCCAATATGCATTTATCAAGGCATATGTGGAGTTGCCAACCTTTAGTTTTATCATCTGCTGAAAGGGATTTGCAGATGACCAATCTTCAGTTTCAAAGAGAGGAATTTGTTTAACAGCTATGAGGAGGCCTGACGTTGGTCGCCCTTGCTTTAATTTTTGGGCTAAGTTTATATGTATATTATAATTGTCCCAAACTGGGACACTAGTGAGCCATCTCTCTTGAAATACGGCTATATCAACGTTGTCGAGGCTTGACTCAACAGTATTCAACAAATGGCGAAACCCTCTTGTATTCCAACTGGTTAGAGAGACATGAGTTTGCTGATTAGGTTGATCTAGTTAATGCACATTGTGAGTTAGATGACAATTGCAGATCTTTGTGGAGCCATCTGTGGACCCCTGGGTGGCACTTGTTTCAATGTTCCTCTCATGAGTGATTACTGAGTGTGATGAATTTGCTGATGGAGTTTTGGAGGGAAGGTGAGATACTTCGATAACAAAACCTAGATCATATAGTTGGTTTTTAGCTGACCATATAGTATTCACAACCACTCTAGAGTTGATCTACAGTTTTACCGAAGTGAGTATATGCGCATCTTCGAACTCCACTAATTGAATATCAGCAGAATGAATATCTTCCAACTCAGGGATTTCTGCAAAGATGGTGAGAATCGATCTGCGATTTAGATCATATTGCACGTTTGGAGGTTGGCGACATGCAATAAGCAGTGAATGTAATGCTGGACGTTTCAAATCATTTTTAAGTGTTTTTTTGTGTTGTAATGGATCAGGACCATTTTTAACAGGAACTAAGTTTGTTGATGCTTTTTTATCAAAAGAATTTACTATAGTTGTTTCAATCAGCCGTTGAAGTTCTGGCCCCAGCGCTGTTATCAAATTTTTCTCCTGAAGTGCAATGTTTGTTTTGGCCGTTGTTCTTGCCATAGTCGGTGGTTCAGCTAAACGAATCTTATTAATGGCCTTAGTACAAATACGTCCTAGGGACTTTTGGGCCAACAGTTGAGCATGCGAGGTCCCAATTTCAGCCTCAAGGGCTTGACAAAGATTTCCAATTCTATCTAGGACAGATGACTCTTGTCCATGTAGAGAGGAGGTTCTAGTTGAGTCAAAATGGGTAAGATAATTTTGCGCTGGTTGTGCGGACATATATGCGTCAACCGCATGCCGAATCTCCTTTCTGTGTTCTTCCAGGATCTGCTGTGAAGATCCATGTAAATAGGTATCTTGACCAGTTTGATTTTTAGATCCTTTTTTTGTAATGGGTGAAATGTGCTCTGTGCTATTTGCAGTAGTAACCAAGTTATCGTGAGCGAATTTCACATGATGTTCAGCAGAGGTGTTAGCCATCTCGTGTTCACTATTAGCACTATCTTGACGAGCTAAGGTCTGCAGATGATACTTTCTGGAAATTGCTTTTGATGCCAGTAAGATGCCTTTCTGTGGAGTTACTAAGATTTAATGAATCGCTTAGTTGTGGAGGTGCAGACGTTTCTGGGTAGAGCTTTATTTTGTGATTTTTTCTTGTCTGTAAATGAAAGTGCAACTTTTTCTAGCGGAAGGTTGGGGCGAGAGTTGAGGACGACAGCTTCTTTCTCAAGAACATGTGGTATTGAGTTTGCATCTAATCTTTGTCCTGCATTCACAAGGTTTCCTTCCTTTGATCCAACCAGATTCAAAGTTTTGAATTTACCAGTGCCAAGCTTTATTCGCACCCCACGATCGCACGTTGCTTTCTGGTTTTGATCATAGTGATCTTTTAAAAATATGGGGGCAATTTTTCGAGGGGCCTCGATGATTTCATCAGCCCCGCCGCTAACTGTAACTGCCGAGGTCTTTGTTGAAGAGCCTTTTTTTAGAAAAATCGGGGCTATTTTTAGTTTCTTCTGCGGAGATGGTGGTGTGAGTCCGACGGTTTGTTCGAAGTTCACTTTAGTAGTTGTTGATGTCATCAAAACTGTTTCCTTTTTCCTCTCCATATCTTTGCTGAGGGCTGCCTCCTGGAGTTGTTTATCAATTTCAGTGTTGTTCTTGATAATTTTTCGAGATATGGATTTATTTCCACATTTTAAAGTTGTGACTTTCTCTCTTAGTCTTTTTCGTCTTCTTGCTTCTCTTTTCCTTTCCTTCCTACCACCTGATAATGAAATATGTTGTGGACGAGGGTTTATTTCTACAATTTGATCTTCATTGATGATTGCCGGGCCAACTGATGGATATGCATTTAAGGTGATTTCGCTTTCGCACTCAATACTTACATTGGCCAACCTTCGAAAATCATTGAGAATTGATTCAGACAAAGGAGTGTCATCTAATGGCTGGTTTCTGTCATTATAATTAACTTGGGTGAGCCGAGACAAATCTTTTATGGCAGAATTTTGCAAATGATACAGGAGCTCCTGAAGTGAGAGTCTGTTGGTGTCCTCTAGACTATTTTTGAGGGCCATGGATCTCTGTATTGCAGAGAGATCCATACCTTGTTTTGCTGTTTCTACTTTAAGTTCCTGTATTTGTTACAAGATATTGGTGTTGATAAGATTGCAACATCCAACCATAGCTCCATCTAGCGAGGCGACTTCCTTTGTTAATTCCAGAAGGGAACCAGTCTGTGATTGAACTTCGCCTTTCAATAATTCGAATACAGATACTAAAGAGTTTAATACATAATTAAGTGCACTTAATGTATGTGTAGAGGGTTCAGATAGATTCTGACGAGGTTCAGCTTGCAGGTTTTGGGCTTCAGATGGAGTGTGAGGCGTTACCAAGTTATTGTCTTGATCAGAAACTAAAGAATCTGAAACCCCATCTAAATTGGATAAATTTAGCTTCTCCAAGGGATGCGTACTTGTGTTGGAGACCAATGATGTTAACGCAGAAAAGCTCTGGATGATCGGAGATTCACCATGAGTTATCAGTGGAACCGCTTCCTTGTGAATTGTTTTTTCCCCAAAATGATCTTCAATTTTTCTCTGTATTTTTGTTGTTGTAACAGTAAAATAAAGTCCCTTTTTCCAGTTTTCAGTTAGAAGGACATGAGCTTCATGTGTTGTGTATATTTTGATTGGGGTAGAATTCGTTGACTAAGAGTGAATCTGTGCTGTGATGTGTTGAGGCGCTGCATAGGAGAGAGGCTGACTCGCAGGAAATGCTTGGGTATCCATTGATCCATTATCAGGGGAGACGGTCAATGGTGTTGGCTCATCCCATTCAGGAGCCCGAAGATCATCCACAGGTTGATTGCTGCAAAGTTTCATCCCTTGTATATGTACGGGTGCGTAGCTAGAAGTAATAATAGTTCACCTTGCTCTACTTTTAGACTGGGTTAGCAAGTGTCGGTTAATAGAACAGATTACTTACTTTCACTTGATCAGCCGAATCAAGGGAACTTAGATCCCGCAGTCTTCGGCAATGGGTAGTGTGTTATTGTTGTACCCAGATTGAGCAAGGTCGAGTGACTAAAGAAAATGCTGCTCAAAGGCTAGAACCCGCAGTCACAGCATGTTCATAACAAAGGAATATTCAGGCGTCAGTTTTCCCAATATTAATGAGCACTCATCTAGAAAGTGATCAAGCTAGTATCATGCGGGTAGGCGCACTGGAAGTAAGAGTACGTAATGCAAGGAGAGACAGTGGTTACCTGGTGTCCACATTGTAGGACCTTCAGCAAGTCATCTGATTGTCAGGTCCCGATATCAGCGCCTCCCAGGGCCAAACAGCGGCAAAACAGTTCTTGCAGAAAGACAAGATGCACCGCCCTTTACTCCGCGGCCGGGCTTAACGCCGCAAGGGTGACTGTGGCAGTCCTTTAAGGTGGGTGGAAGGCACGTGACCGACAGCAGTCTCCGCCCACTCCGGGGAGCGAGCGTGATGCAGCAAGAGTCTTCCTGACTCGCAGTGCTGCTGTTGAGGTAATAGAAACAAACGCATGTTCGTTTTCAGTGAGCCAGTTCAAAGAGCAGCAAATACACCAGTAAACTATTCGGCAGGCTCAATACCTTCTTCCAGATTTTGCCCTTGATTTTCTGCCAATCGAGGGTCCAGGCTAGAGGTTTGACCTCTATGCCATATAAGAGAACTGGAATGATCTTTGCCACATAGAACCTCACCACTGGCAGAAGAGAACATTTACAAAACTGCCCAACAATCTTTTGTAATTGTGACGTTAGCTGATTGCCCTTTGCTGTTAGCTCTGACAAGATTTGGTTTACTCTGGGTGTGGCATATAGAGTATACCCTAGATAGACAATTACTTTTACTACTGGGATAAGATGTCCTCCCACCCTCCAAGGAAGCCTTCCTTCACCTATCCCCTTATCACCAAAGATTACTATTCTCGACTTTCCAGGGTTCACTGTTAGATCGTTACCCTTCATATATTTGTCGAGAGCATTCAGTAACATTTGGAGGCCCACTGGTGTTTTGTCTAAATGGACAATTTCATACGCATACATGAGCCATTTAATAGCCGTGGAGCCAGTTTTAACGCTTCCCAATGCTGCAGGTCGACCTCCAGATCAAAATCAGCAAGATAGAAGTTAAAAAGGAAGGGAGCGACCATACACCCTGTCGCACACCTCTACCCACAGGAATGTATTCAGAGAGGTAGCCTTCGGTGTTCAATCTAACTCTTATTGTGCTGCTCTAGTGGAAGGGGGCCAGTATGTTAACTAATGGTTTTGGGGCTCCCCTAGTGACAAGCTTTGACCATAGTAGCTCTCTATTGACCAGGTCAAAGGCACTTGACAAATCGATAAAAGCACCATATAACCCTGATGTTTTCTGCCCTTCTTTGCTGTTACAAAGGGTCGCCAGTACTATACCATTAAGGGAGGTGGAATTATCCTTCCTAAACCCAGTCTGTTGTTTTGGTAAGATGTTATTAGTTTTTACCCACTTCTCCAGCTCTCTTAACACCAGACTGGCGAAGATTTTACTTTCCACATCCAACAAAGTGATGGGCCTATAATATATTGGATTTGTTTGATCCCCTTTTTAAAAATAGCTATAATTATGGCAAACTTCCAGGATGGTGGATTTATTTGTCTCCCTATTTTTCCCTGGAAGAGTCTATACAGAATTCTGGCCCTCAATTTTGTATTTCCCTTAGAACTTGGTAGGTAAGGCCATTTGGGCCTGCAGCTCTTGAGGATGAAGATCTATTGATCAACTCGAGGATAGCCGCCTCCGTGAATTCTAAGAACCAGAGTATGTTGGCGTTACTAACTGCTGACTCCCCATGAGATTTCAGGTATTTTTCAGTTAGGTAAATGACCCAGGTTGATTCGGGCACACAATTTGACTGGATGGTATTTTAATCTTAATCCCGGGAATTAATAAGTGCCCAAAAGCTACGAGAATTGTTGTTGTTCAAAACACTGAGCATGGATTCGCCATCTTTCTGCATTCAAGAGCATATGCATCTCCCGTTTCTTTAACCATGTGGCCTCGTCAAATATTTGTTTAT
This sequence comes from Ambystoma mexicanum, assembly GCF_040938575.1. NCBI lineage: Eukaryota > Metazoa > Chordata > Amphibia > Caudata > Ambystomatidae > Ambystoma > Ambystoma mexicanum. The sequence goes on along the minus strand of NC_090934.1, from coordinate 1,202,083,292 downwards.
GTACTATGGTCCTATGAGGTGGCAGGGGCTGAGGGCGTTCTACTGCCCATAGAAAATCGTGGAAAGCATAGTGTTTATAGTTCTCTTCTAAGACACCGGTCTAAGATCATTATGAACCTGGTCAAAAGGCTTCACTTAGCCACATGCCATCTTTCCTATACTTTCCTAATCGATATTTCTGCTCATTAACTGCTACTGTACTCTGCCATAGTTCACATTTTTTGATAAAGTTCAATTTAAATGATGCTTCTAGTCACCTATGATCACTGGAGCCCCCCTTCCCTACTGAAAAGTGATCACATTTCACAAATAAACTAGGTGATAGAAAGATATAATGCAAATTGGATTTGGTTTCCCCTTGTGACCAAGAACATGCTGGGGGGACATCTCCATCAATTGACCCATTGACGATCTTCAAGTCCCAATCCATGAAGAAGGTCAACCACCTCCTACCATTAGCACTTACCGTCTTGATTTTAGGTGTTTGATCCCTTGAGCGGCTTGAGACGCACTGAGAATTCAGGTCTCCTGGCACCAAAATATTGTATCTGTCAGAATGTCGGTTAGGGAGGCTAAAAAGTCAGCGAACTTTACACTCGAGGGGTTCAATTCAAGTTTAAAGCCAGTAGTAGCTTTGTTCCTTCTACAGATGGCAACTTCAATTTGACTGCTAGGATCCCCTCATGTTTACATGGTACCAGGGTCCCTTCTTCAAAGAACGTAGATTTACATGCCGTAAGTAACCCTCCCTTCGGTCTCCCTCCTCCATTTTGGTTGTTGGCTGTGTCATCTTTATAAATCCCTCTAATTCAGGGGGATTCACTAGCCATGTCTCTTGGAAAAAAATTAAATAATTTCCCCCCAAAACCTCTGATTTTGTCTTTAGATTTCTAAAGGAACTGGAGCACCTCGTGTTCCAACTCACCAGCTTTATTTTTTCCCAACTAAAATGGAATCTGCCCATCTCAAAGTTTCTGACAAACCTGGGTTATTATCCCTGGCAACATAGACCACAAAGCAGACTGGCCTCCACTTTTAACTTCCTGATCATTGGGTTTCTTTGCCCTGAGCTGTTCCACTTTTCCCAGATCAACTCCACTTTTTAGGTTACCTCCCTTGTCACCCCCTCCTCATATGAAGGCAAGGATTCATGGACAACCAATCCATGTTTTTGTAATGAGTCGCTGCTAAAAGAACTGCATTTGCTCCAATTTGGATGTAAACCCTACTTCCAGTAGATGGCATTCTTGAGGATGTGTATTGTTGCATGAACAGACAAGAAGAAACGTGTGGACCACCACCCAATTCCCCACCTATCCCCCTGCATCTGTGGCTGCTCTGTCTCTGTTGAGAGCTGGCAGGTGTGGTGATAGTTGTCAGTGGGTCTGACCCTGGCAAGTCCCTGCACTCCAGTACCACATGCAGGGAAAGTGTGAGGGACTCGCCTAGTGCTGAGATTGCCTCCTCCCCTCCCGGAACCTCTGTACGAGCAGGACTGTTGCGCATGTTGAGCGGCCGAGGGCATGTTCACAGCACCAGCCAGTGGCTTGCACGCTCTCCCACAACATGTCCTCCTCCTGCATCAACCTGGACTCCTCCGGGTGCTGGCGCACGAGTCACACCATCTGTTCATGCCATTCCTCGATGCATCATAAGCATGCCTACATGTCTCTGATGCTGGGGACGAGGTCGGAGGGGCTGAATGAGGTGCAGTGGTAGGGGGTATGGCCCTTGCCTCCTGCCCGGCATCGTCATCTGTAGAAGCGCCAATGTCGTCCTGTTGGTGCACAATGATGTGCATCAGGGGCTGCTGGCTGTGTCTCCGTTGGGGCAGCAGGTGTAGCTGCAGGTGCTGTAGGCTGTTTTGGGGCAGCTGCTGCACTTTCCCTGTGCCTTTCATGACTGGTGCTGGAGTTGTCTTGCCAGCGGTTTACCGTGGCATGGCTCTCCTACTCTGAGTGGGTGCCCATGATGTGCTTGGTCCTCCTCGGTCGCTGTCAGATGATATGCCTATGGTGGTGAGATGGGCATGCCATTAGTCACCTCTGTGCCGTCATATGGCCTTACAACATGCAGTACAAACAGCATGTGACATGATGTCTGTGCATGGTGTTTACAGATCATGCATTGCAATATTTATTTGTGCATATCCACAAGTGTTTCCAGTCGCAACCAGCAAGATGGTGGTGACAAGGGTGGACCAAATAGGAGATTCGGCCATGCAGGGGCTTGTATTATTGACACGGTGCAAGTGCAGTGTTAAATGTTGAAAAGGGTAGGGAGGTGTGAGGGGACCGGAATGGGAGGGGGTGTAGTGCAGGTGGTTGGGCCTAAGGGGGTTCAGCACGTGTTGGTGGGAGCCACATGGGCAGGTGGAAGCAGTGAAAGGTGGGGAAGGCAGTACAGGTGGTCCAGAATCAGGCTAGTCCAGGGGAGGGTGACCATATGCCGGTGCTGGCAAGGGTTGCTGGGGGTGACTGGACAAAGATGGACTTGCACCAGTGTGACCCATGGAGTACTAGGCCCCAGACAGACTTGTATATGACACAGAGGGCCTTGGAATTGATCATTGCGGTCACAGGGAGCCAGTGCAGTGAATTCAGTGCTGGAGCGGAGCGGCCCTAGGGATTGAGGCCTTGGTTGATTCAGTCAGCACTATTCTGGATCCATTTGAGGAGTCGAAGGGAGATTAGGGGTAGATTGAGGGAGAGGCTGTTGTCAAGCTTAGTAGAAAACTGGGTTCCGGTGTCATTGGGCTTCTGGGGGTGGGTGTGGTCTGGGGGGTGCCCCTGATGTGGTGGTGCTGTAAATTGGACCTCTTGCCATGGTACGTGATGTGCAGAGGCGAGGTGTGGGATGATTCAAAGGTGACACCAAGGTCAGAGGGTGTGGGGAGGAGGCCCATGGAGGGTGGCCAGGGAGTGGGTGGGTAGCAGGGCGCAGCCGTCATGATGAGGGGCTTCTCTGTCTCACTGGCATTCATGTAGGGATCATCAGCAGAGCGCGAAGCATGGTTAGCAGTCAGGCAATCATGTATGAGAGAAGATTGAGAGGAAGTAGAGGATGCCAGATCGGAGTTGAGGGGTGTGTCATCAGCATAACACTGGGAGTGGGGTGCAATGGTGATGGTGGGGTGAGCCAGCGAGGCAAGATAGCTGTTCGGGAGTCATGTCGTTTGAATGGTGCCCTGAGAAACGCCACAGGTCGGTAGTGAGGTGGTGGTGAGGGAAGGGCACTATGGCACTTGGAGGTGTCAGTCTGACTGGTAGGACGTCAACCATACCAATGCCAGGTACGTCAGGGCGCTTTGGATGTGTGCATGCATGTGAGTGTGTCACAGGAGTAGATTGCTTGTGGTGCATGCATGCTGCCTTTGAGGGTGTGTGCCTCGTGTATGTGTTGCTTCTCATGTCGTCAATGTCTGCAGATGACCAGTACTCATGTGGGAATATGTGTGTTTGGATGTTTGGGGGGACAATGTTGGTGAAACCTTGCCCAACGGCCATGGTTTGTTGGTCACTGTTTGTGTTGAATGTGGTATGGTGTCATGCACATGTCTTTGCGTGTTGGGTGCTGCATTTGCATGCCCGCTGTAATTGTTTTGGTGTGGCATGTTGTACTCACCGCCCTCTCCAGGTGTCCTTGCCCCAGCCTCAGCCACTCCTATTCCCCCGATCCCTTCAAGGTGCAGCACACTGCTGCATGTCTCCTCCTATGGCATTAGTTTAATTGGTGAGGCGGTCCCACAGGCAGTGGCCAGGCATTCCTGACAGTGGGCCGACAGTAGGTTGCAGACCCTCAGGCGGAGGTCACCCCACTGCTTTTGGCAGTCGCGTACTGTGCAGGGTACAGGTCCCATGGCTGACGCCTTCTGCGCCAGCTCCTCCCAGATGGCATTTTTTCTGAGCTGTGTAATGCGCCTGTGGTCTGTGGCAAACAGCTCTGCTGTCTATTAGGATGGTCAGTTCCAGCTCGCAAATGCATGGCTTCCACTGCCATCTTTCTGGGATACTAGATACCATGCCTGCTGGTGCAATGCTGGTGTCTGTATGTCTGGATGGCTACATGAACTGGTTGATTTTAAGTTGAATGTGTTTTCCAAAATGACCACCAGCGAATTTCCAGTCCCGTCTGTGACATTGTTTCCGGGGCCGGTGTTTCTGTTGCCAGTGGTCCCGTGAGTGCTATGCCGTAAACGGCGTGACAGGTATTGATGCTGGCAGTGCCACCAACTTCACCAGGCGATGACAGTGTTTCCGTTATGCCGGTAGCACCATTTCCAGTATGCTGGAATGCGCGCTCCCTCAATGTTTTGATGTGCCAGTGATTCCGTGGTTACGGTTGCCGGAAACCAACGGATCCACAGAATCACTGGCAAAATACCGGCAAACTTCTAATGAGGGCCACTGTCTCATAGGTAAGGCTTCTGGTTTTATGGTATTTCTTTTTTTTTTTAACTTCTTTTTATTGTTTTACAACATAAGAAAAAAGGGAAAAAACAAACAAAAAAAAAACGAAAACGCATTCCCCAACTCCCCCTTCCCTCTCCCTCCCCCCTCCCTCCCTCAAAGGCCGCCGCAGTATGTTCATATTCCGTTGCCTCCTCGGGCGTGGCTCTAACAGTTGTCGCATTTATGGCAGAGGGACCAGTCCCTTTGCAATCTCCCTCCTCTCACTGGGAGTGTCCCCTACTCTCGTCTATGCATATATATGCTGGCCTTCCCAAATAGGATTTGCACTGTTCAGTGTCTGCGCAGGCCTCGGCCTGGCCTTCCTCTCCTCAGTCCTTCCTTTCTCTGAATTATGTGGTGCCTTCCGGCGTGGGCGGGCCACCGTCTTCGTTACCGGAGTTGCCCGGGTCGCTCGTGTCATCCCCGCTTCTGTTGCCGAGCAGGTCTTGTACTAAAGCGTTCCATGCCAATAATCTGGCCCCATTGTTACTCTCCCCCCTTTGAGTGGTTCTCGTCCAGACTGCCGTCTCTGCTATTGTCCATTTTTGTAGGTCAGCCCACCAGCCCTCCTTCGAGGGGCCTTCGCTCTTGTTCCATGCCATCGCTATGCGGCGCTTCGCCAATATTGTCATTAAGTCTTTCATTTTTGCTACATGTGACATCTGCCGGTGCCCCCTTGGGAATGGTATTTCTTTTTATGCCATTTGCATCTGTATTCATCCATATTTATGTTGAGGCCCTTTGTTCTGTATTTGTCCACATTTATTTTTTGTCAAGCTCGCAACCAGTATTTTTATGCATTTATTCTAATAAAAAGTGCATTTATTAAAGCACACATGCAGCCATATAACAAAGAAATGCTAGCTCATTTTTTTTCCATAACAACAAACGGTTGCTCCTGTGACTGCTGCTGCCTTATGATATATTCTGTCAGCAATTTGAAGAACTTTAATGCTATATTCCTACAACCTTTACACTCTCCATGCTGCCAGTCTGCAATGTGATTGGCCTGCGATGTATGAGTGACATCATGTGACCCATGCAAACGGAGGATAGCACAGGGGCAACTTGCTGGTCTTGGAAGCAAGACCATGCAGAGCGACAGAGGTATGAACCCTGGATCTGCGCTTAAAAACCGAACTCAGGTACGGCATTACATGCATTATAAAAAAACAATTAAATAAATAAATCATAGAGAACCAGACAAAGACCTGTTTTTCTGGTTTTTTTCATGTTTATGAATACATACAGACAGAAAACAGATTGATTTCCGTCTGTATTTAGGTGTAAAAATCAGTCAAAATTGAAAACTGGAAGGCTTACTCATAAGGTTAAGCATACCTCGCTGGATGAAAAGCCCAATGTTATTTACACCAAAGGCAGAACCCTTAAAAAATAGTTAAGCCCCAGTGTACCAAAAATATTAGCAAATGAAACACTTGGCGCACACACACAAACGCACACATTCAGATCGTTCATCAGTTGTAACTTCAAATAATGTGTTCATCTGACCTATGAGCATGTAACAAGGTAAACGTAGGGGCACTAAAAAAGGGGTACAACATCATATCGATTTGCAAGAAATAAAGATACGAGACTCCCCCATCAGCCCATTTTTATCAATGACATCACAATCACATGGCATCAAAATGAAAAAGATCTTTCATTCTTTTTTGAGTGGCTACATTTCAGGGATTTGAAGCCGAAATACACATTGTCATTTAGCGAATTGGAATGACCACTTCTTTATAAAGCAGGGCAGATCATCATGTACCTGTTTAGAACACCTCACTAAAATATGATAGCCAACACCCAAACAGTCAACTTGATGGCTTACCATTGGGACGGGTTTTGATAATGAGGCCTAATTTTAGCCAGGCTTGTGATTACTTTAAAGAGGCAACAGAAACACAGTGGGCCTTATTACAAAAGTGACGGTAATCCGCCGGTGCCAACTGCGGGATGCCACCAACCCTGTAACACTGAATCCAGCGCCTGACTTCCCGGTGATACCGGGACATTAGTCCTGGTGGTGCAGAAAGTCAGGTGTCGGATTTTGTAAGTCCCCATTCCCCATGGGAGTGGGGAGATGGAAGCACCACCACAGTGGCTAATGGCGCCAGTGCTTCCATAACAAATCTGCCTACCGGGGCCGCTGCGCCCACCAGGGTCAGACCTGTTGGGCGCAGCAGCCCCGGCAGGCAGACTCATAGTGTGGCGGTCCGGAAACAAGGATGCCAGTGAGTTTACGGGCACATTTGTTTCTGGACCACCACACTTGTCATGAGGCCCAATGACGGATTAATCAAGGTTATCCAAGAAGACTGGACAAACATTATTTTGAAAGAGTCTGGTATCATAACAGTGAATATTTGATTACACGAGTTAAAAAACAAGCAAAAGAACAACTGGTGAATTGTGCTACCACCTACTCCGGCTATAGTCAGAAAAGACAACAAACCATTAAGAAAAATTGGTCTCTGATTCACAGACAAAGAAGAATGCATTTAGCTTTTAAACATTTAAAAACTAAGAGACGTGTGCGCAATATTTAAGAAAAAATAGATAATACACCATCCTTGACAATCCTGCGGGACCTGGCACCAAGTGTGGGGCATTTCTCGTGTGGGAATTGTGATAGTTGCAAATCAACAATTAAAACAGATGTATTTAATCTTTACGATGTATCGAGAAAATTGGCACATCATATATGCCTCACTTGCAGTTGTGTATGTTGTATACCGGTCACCTGTAGCGAACCATATTGAGCTCAAATGGAAAGCTAAGTAAGCAAAAGAATAGGGGAACACAGTTAAAGAATGCTATCAAAAATATGGTGGACTCTACGGTTCCTCCATGAGAATAATCATCTGGAAACAGGCAGGAAATTTATTATTTTGGAAGTGGTTCAAGCTGATGAAGGCGTAGTGAGAGACAGAAACAACGTTGTCCATCTTGGAAAACACTGGATACTGTGGTTGCAGTCACGTGTAGGGGCCCTAAATGAAACCATTGACTAGACAGACTTAATGGTATCTAATAAATGCATTATTAGAAGAGGTGTGGTATAGAGAACCGGATATTTGGCTTTGTTCGTTCTCAGAAAAGGGGCTCCCAGAACCTTTGTATGAATGTTTAGGGGCTTGATGTTTCACCCTAAGTCACCCAGGGTAATCCAGGTGCGGGCTCCTTGCTCACTGTCCTAAGAGAGGAATGGCTTCACCTCACTGAGGAGGTCCAGCAAGGCCGAAACCTGTGTCTAGGGTTGCTGTCAATGCTCTTGTTCAGAGGATAATTGCCTAACATTTCGGTGCTGGACTACCGAGGTGGGTGGGACCAGACTGATATGAACATTTATATTTATAAAACCCAGCTGCAGACCCTCCCAATTAGAAACCTACCCATAGCACCAGTTATTTGGCCGTGTTTGTTCTCGGAAGAGGGGCTCCCAGACATTTGTAATAAATAAATTAGAGAAATGTTCCTTGAAATATTTACAATGTGTGTTATTGCATGACCAGCTAAGGACAATTTGGAATGTAATATTGTGGTAACATCAGGGAGAGGCATTCTATCTATGCCCCCATTACCTAGTAACCATAACATGTTTTTACAAAAATTGAAGACCTGCATTTCCACCCTTAACATTTAGAGGTATTTCAAATACCAGAGAACTGACTAGTAAATAAGCCATTTGTTACTACATCATGGCATATTCTTCTGGGCATCTATAATGAAGTAAGCATCATTAGTATTATTATGTAGCTAGATTAGCATTTTTCAGCAGCTGGACTAGCCTTTTCTTACTGTGGCTTGACATGTTGTACTGGGCATCTCTGATAAAGCAATCACGCTAAGTGTAATTACCAGGCTAGACTGACATTTGGGTGCAGCTAGTCCTTACTGTGGCATTGTATATTTTGGGCAGCTATGATAAATAAAGTAAGAATAAGGGCTATTACGTGGTTAGATTGGCATTTTGGTGCTGCCAGTCTAGTTATGTCTTACAGTGGCATAGCATTTTTTTTACTGTGCATCATCAAGGCTACAGCAAACATGATAAGTGTTATTATGTGTCTGGCCTACATTGTGCAGTCAGTTTTGACATGCTTTCTTTTGGTGGCATTGCATTTTTCATAACAAATTGGTAAGATAGCTCAGCAGGTTGTGTTCTTGCTGCTGTGATCTGTGTGTAATCTGCAGGTCGTAGGCTCAAATCCTGGCAAGACAAACACAGACTTTCATTCTTCTGAGGTTGATAAATGAGTTCCAACTTCGGTTCAGATAATAATTGTATGTAAATATGTGCTATATGCAGCACTTCAAAAGCGGTACATACATGACATGTCATTAGTTAAAGCATTAGTGTTCCTGTGCACTGAAAGTGACTTGGATGTTTGGATGCTGTATTTTTGCAGCAACTGACAATGTAGGGGATCTACATTTCATAAAATGACAATAACCGACATGGAGCTATAATTGGCATAATATGAAAGTAACTGACCATACAATGCTGAAGTGTCATATCCATGTTAGTGCCTCAGCCTATTTTGTTGTGTGTTTATAGTTTATTTAAAACATTGTACATCACAACTATTAATTCATTACAAATGGCAATAAATTACTATAGACAACACTCTAAAACAAACATTATAGACATTAATTCATAATACCATATACTATATACCTATCAGGGAGTACCTTTCAAACCCCCAAGATTACATTTTACTCATATCTGACAAATGGTTCCCTTCGCTACTTTGTTATGGTGGACTAATCGTGTAAAACAGTTTTCCCCAAGTGTTTGTGTATCACTTTTAAAATATTCACTAAACAATGGTCATTGAGGTAGAGTATCCATACAAGAGCGTAAACCACATGGCTTCACTGTTTAAATCCTCTGATCTCCTTATGAACTTTCCCAACCACAATTTCCTCAGCCGTAGTGTTGCACTACAGCCAATGTTTTAGCGTGTCTGCCTCCCCTGGCTTTTTACAGAGCTGACTATTTCTTTCTTGCCAAGGGATCCCGCTTATGGGACCCGAACTTTGTAGGGAGCCTAGTAAATTAAGATGAAAGCGCATATAAATGGAGCTGAGTTGAGGTGAACGCAGTCTTGGCAGTGGTCCCGCGTCCTGTGTCTGCAAGTCTGTTTACAGTGTCATTGGAGAATTGAAGGTGGGGTTTTTCCTCGTAACCTAAGGTGCAACGCAGAGCGTTCGTGGAGTTGAGTTTAGGTGAAAGCAGTCTTGGCAGGGGTCCCACATCCTGTGTCTGTGAGTCTGTCTGCAGTGTCATTGGAGGATTGAAGGTGGAATTTTTCCTCATAACCCAAGCTTCAACGCGGAGCATTTGCGCAGCTGAGTTGAGGTGAAAGCAGTCTTGGCAGTGGGCCCGCATCCTGTGTCTGCAAGTCTGGTTACAGTGTCATTGGAGAATCGAAGGTGGAGTTTTTCCTCATAACCTAAGCTGCAACGCAGAGCGTTCGTGGAGTTCAGTTGAGGTGAAAGCAGTCTTAGCAGGGGTGCAACATCCTGTGTCTGCGAGCCTGTTTGTAGTGTCATTGGAGGATTGAAGGTGGAGTTTTTCCTCATAACCAAAGCTGCAACGCGGAGCGCTCATGGAGCTGAGTTGAGGTGAAAGCAGTCTTGGCAGTGATCCCGCGTCCTGTGTCTGCGAGTCTGTTTACAGTGTCATTGGAGAATCGAAGGTGGAGTTTTTCCTCATAACCAAAGCTGCAACGCGGAGCGCTCATGGAGCTGAGTTGAGGTGAAAGCAGTCTTGGCAGTGGTCCCGCGTCCTGTGTCTGCGAGTCTGTTTACAGTGTCATTGGAGAATCGAAGGTGGAGTTTTTCCTCATAACCAAAGCTGCAACGCGGAGCGCTCATGGAGCTGAGTTGAGGTGAAAGCAGTCTTGGCAGTGGTCCCGCGTCCTGTGTCTGCGAGTGTGTTTACAATGTCATTGGAGGATTGAAGGTGGAGTTTTTTCTCATAACCCAAGCTGAAACGCAGAGCTGAGTTGAGGTGAAAGCAGTCTTGGCAGTCTGTGGTGGGTCTTGGCGGCTGGCGCTGATGGAGCACCCCCCCAAATCTCCTGAAATTGCCCACGCCCATGTGCAATGGACAACAGAGGAGTTTGGTGGATGAGTCAGCTACACCTTTGAGAAGTAAGTTCCAAGGCAGCCAGGAGGGTAGGGAAAACAGAACCGAAATCCCTTCTCACAACGAAATAGAAGTGGGTGGGGTTGCCGTAAATGCAGAAGACACTCTAATTGGACTGCCCATTCTGCCCCGCCCCCTTTCATCATTCTTGTACATGCAACAGTGGCCACAGAAGCATATATTGAAGGACAAACTGAAGCCAGTGCTCCAGCAAACTTACTCGCTGTAAAAGGTTTAGCAGAGGGGCCTCTAACCATTAATGTAGGTATTGACAGTTTAACATCGGCAACCTTGGGGGCCGGGACAACTGTATGACAGCACAAAAAGGTATGTGCAGTGAAAGATCTGGAAGAAGTGAATTGCGAGAGAGAAATTCAGAGATAAGCGCGAAATAAAGCGTCACCTTCAATCAATACCTCGCAAAATGAATTGTTCCCTGGTGGCCGTACAGGTCACATTAAAGTATTTACCCTTCCACCATCTACGACAAAACATAACAGCAACCTGGATCTATCAGAGACCCCAATAGGCCGATTTATACTTTTTTGTCAGATGCAATTAAACAAACTAAAAGTAAAACAACTTGGCAACCAACAGTAGGCAACCAACAGTACTGGGCTCTGACGACACCTTTAAAAATCATAGATTTTGTTATCAGATGACAATCCCCTGAATACTGGAGCTTTAATTAGTGCAAATCCTGAAGTCAAGGACACCGACCGACTCGAATTAATTAGGCTTATTGAGCCCAATTTAGGAAGCGCTGATGAGGCCAATTCGGTGAAAAGAACAAATGACACGCCTATCTTAGAGAACAACAAGATTAACGATAACATTGCTGTTGGTGAACTAGGAATCATTTTTTTAATGAATAAAGACTTAGGAACCATGCCTTTAGGAGATGAATGTGCAACTGAGACCTACTCCAAGAGTAATGACCAAGGGGCCGTAAAGGAGTTCAAAAGGGTAAATGGCGCTCAGGGGGAGAAGATCATGGAAGCTCCTAGGCAGCCCCTAATACATTTAAAACGAATGCAAGGCAGTGCCGCCTCTGGAAGCATATGTTACGATTTAGTTTTTTCTCCGACCTTAGATAGGGAGGGACCTCAGTCAGCTGCTGCCTCTGGAAGTAGAAGGAATTAGAGGCCCAGACTTTCTTTGGAAAGTCGAGAACTGCTAACAATTGACGTGTGTCACGAATCACATAAAGAGTTTGTCTCCAAGGGCCTCCACGAATTTGGATCAAGAGAAAGGAATGGCTAGTAAGGATAGCCCACTTGGGTTTAACACAAATACGTTGGCTGCCCTAAATGTGACCACATTGCCTTTTATAAAACCCTATGAGAGTACACACAATCATCTCAAGGACCACACAACTTTGTTGGCAATGGTTCATTCAAAGGTGGTGTTCATAGAAGGCTTTATGACAGCAATCCAAGATAAACTGGATATTAACACAGTGCAAATACCCAACATACTGCACGGTATAATAGACCCAATCATCGAGGAAAAAAAGGAATGGAGATCACAACGATCTGTGCTGACCGCAACAGAACTGAAATATGGACTCCGTGAAGATCCCAGTACTCAATTACAGATGCCCTAAGAACTCACTCGGACAAGGGAGCTGCCACAAAATGAAAAAAGGACACAAAGTGGGCTGGCCATCCTTGTACAACAGAAACTCAAACAATGAATCTGACGACAAAACAGCCATCGTCCTTGGATAACGTCCAGGAGGTCGTCAGCAAAAGAGTCCCCCAGTGCTAATGAGGTTGATGATGCGAGTTTAGGTGAGCTGGAAGTGAGTGAGTTGATGAGCAATGGTCAAGAGACCCCATCCTTGCTGAAAGATAAGGGTGGAGTTTGCCATTCCCAGCATGAGAAAGAATATCCAATCCTCACAAAAACAACTGTGGCAAATCATGGGGATGTGACAATCCAGCCGCAACAGGATAAGCAGAAAGCAGTACAAAACACAGCCGGCAGGTTGGTCACCCAGAATGGTGGATCCCATGGTGGGACTGCTGCCATCACGACCCCTGCAGGTTGCATTTCCTTCATGGTGGTACACTGCGACCAGCTCTGTTTCGGCTGGGAAGGGCCCAGAGGCAGGTGGCTCGCCGATCCAGTGGAGAGTGTCAAAGCCCCCTGGGAGCAGTCTCACCATGTACACAATGCAGAGGGAGATTGACTTCTGCCATGCCCTCCTCCACCTGCTCTCCCGGCCCCTGATCCACGTGTGACTGTCAATTGGGACGGACTGTCCTCAGTGCACCATGACCGCGTTTTGCTGCTGGGCGTGGAAGGCACAAAGGGTGCCAGGGTTTCTGGTGATGTTGGTTAACCACCCGATCCATCTTCAAACACAGACCAAGGTGTCAAACACTTGTGCGAGTCAGAGGCCAGTATCAAACCCTTGGCACAGTGAAGGTGAGGGCTGATGCACACCAGCTGAGGTGGAATCCACCAGCCCCTCTAGCCGGCTCTATCGGTGAAGTGGAGCATGTGCATGTGTGATAGGACCCGAAAGATGATGAACAATGCCTGGGCAGTGCAAAGCCAGTGTAAACACTGGGGAAGGTCCATAGCGTTACTGGTGTGCAAATCTATCGTCCACCCAGGATATAGGGAAAAAGACTAATCGAACCATCTACTAGGTGGTTCCCTCTGAAGTTACCCTCAGGAGAGCTTGTGCTCGTAAACCCCACTTTCACCTGGTAATGGAAATGGTCAGAGGTCTGCGAGGCGATAGTATTTCAACCTTTTCTCGAACTTAAAATGGGCAAGAAGCCCAGCTCACTGGTGTGGAGCCAGGTGTTGAATGCAAGTGCACAGTGGGACACTTTTGGGAAGCAGTACTGGCACTGCAGGATTAACCTAGCGCTGGGTTAAGGTGACCCATGCCAATGCTCATCAGACCCCAGAAAAGGTGTTGGTTGATACAGAGAGCAGGACTGTGGCCAATGGCCATGGAAGACGGAATCAGCTAAGGAGTGAGTAACAACTCACCTGCTTAATCAACTAGCCCTGAAATGGATGGAGCTTGCTCAGCGTGCCCATACTCGGCCATCATCAGTGCTGAGAGCCAGCGGGGCAGAGCCCTGATGAGTAGGAGGACCGCTGTGATGAACACAGATGCCTGGGACAAATACCTGGGAGGGCCCGCCACAGGTGCAGATTTTGGAGGTAGTAGCAAAATATTAAAAGAGAACCTTGAATGCTAAAGTGGAGAAGGGTTCCATGTCAATAGCAGTTGAGCAGTAAGTCAGTCCCAAGAGATGGGGGAGCACCATTTGGAAGGGACAGGCTATGGCCTCGGTTGCCCTCAGCTAATTGAGAGGGAGGCCGGTTTGGATCCCTGAACCAGGAGTGGCAGAGACGGGTGCCCGCATGCCGTACAGCGCAGTAACGCAAAAGATCCCAGAGAAGCCGGCAGGAGACCAATCCCTCTCAGGAGGGTTAAGCTCAAAGTTGTTGATGGCAGAGCCCCTGACAGCTGGGGTGTCACTAGGTAGACCATAGCTATCAAGTCACCCTGTCCAATGCTGGACCTATTCACCCAGTCCTGTTTCTGTTGATTCCCCACACTGCATCATGTCCATGTTGCGCAGACAAGCAGATTTTGCGTGCACTGCTGGTACCCCTGTCCACCTGGCCAAGCCCCAATAGCCCTTTTCTGGGATGCCTACTGGACTGTGTCACTCACCTGGGCCTCCAGCTGCTGGGCGTGCTTAGCCTTTCCCTCTATGGCTAGTCCCAGCATGGAGGAGCCTGTTCAGTACCCATGTCACAAGTCGATCACACTTCACACCAACTATCATGTGGCCTGGCAAATGTAGATGCGACTCAGGCTATCTGGTCAGACCGCTGTGGCCATATGGAAAGTTTGGCCCAGTCAAAGCACCAGATGGCCTGAGACAGTCACCCACTACCACATGGCTGTGCAGCCATGAGGTCATGCCTGCCTTAAGGTCAACATCCAGGGTCTGGGGCTGAAGGTGCCATCCGCAACCAAGGCCCACCCTCTCTTCCACTAACCCCCACTCTGCATGCTGGAGTGTGATGCAGTTTACCTGTGAATGTTGAAACAAGAACAAGAGTGAGTGTGTTAAGGGTGTATGAGATCCATGTGGACCCTTCCCTCTTAACATCCCTTTATTCCCAGACAAACAGCTCACCTGCTGAATAAAGATAGGAGGCTCTCCATCCTGCTGTCTGTTGAGGGGACGCTTAATGTCTTTGTCCTCAGTTCCAGTTCCCTTCATTGGAGAAGCCCAGGACAGCTGTGGCTTCTTAAGGGAAAACATTTCTTAAGTCCGCTGTTTTCGTTATTTCCTGAAGTTCCACGTTCTTCGAATGTCTGTACGTAGTTTTCCTGGTGTTCAACATTCTTAAATGGCTGTACGTCGTGCTCCTGGCCTCTCACGTTACTTTAAATGTCTGTACTGTTGAATTCCTAGCTATATATCAAGATGTGCATAAACGTACTGCCCGGTGCTTTCTGTTGTGGTTCACGTGGTCTAATTTCTTTGCTTCACTTTATCAGCCGGTGCGGGTCAGACCGAGGGAAGAACTGTGAGCCAGAGGATGAGGAGAGGCTGCAGGGTTGGACCAGAGGGAGAGTTGCAATGCCGACAGATGAGGAAAGGCTGCAGGTTTGGACCAGAGGGAGAGCTGCGATGCCGGTGGATGAGGAAAGGCTGCAGGGTTGGACCAGAGGGAGAGCTGCAATGCCAGTGGATTAGCAGAGGAGTGCAGGAGCTTCGGATGCTGCTGTAGAAGAGAAAGGTTACATACAAGAGGAGTGGGGCAGCTGGAGAGTAGTCCTGGTCATAGGGAGGGACTGCAGAGCCTTCCAGTACTAACCTTATGTTTCTCTTTTGCAGATGCTGGGCCCAGAGGTACTCAGTAAGCGTTATGCTGCCTTGGGCAGTAATGACACGAAGCACTGAAGCATGTGTGCGTGTGGCTTAAGTAGTGGCGCACCCAGGAGTGCTAAACTGCATCCTATGGAACATTCTGGCATAATGTCAGCCATCTTGGGGAACTTAGACCTAGACCTAGCTAACAGCTAACTGGTTGGACCGATGCACGCCAGGCGCTACACCATAAGGCGGTCCAAATTCCCCTTTCCCTCATGCTACTGGTTCCCAGTGTGCAGTGAAAGTGTGTGGTGTGAGACTGAATCCCATACTGACTCCCAGTGGTCATGACAGTACCCCCCCAAAGCCCCTCCCAAGGGGTGGGAGCCTGGTCTGGTTAGGTGGTCTTGATGAAACCAGGCTACAAGCCGTGGAAGCATGCACTGAATTATTGTACGCATACTCAGCCACCCCTAAAAGGTCACCCCATCTCTGAAGAACCTGATGGAGCATACACCGGAGATATTGTTCTAGGGTCTGGTTAGTTCTTTCCGTTTGCCCATCCATTTGTGGATGATGACTGTTGGACAAGCGTACATCGATCTGGGCCAGAGCACAACATCTTCTCTAGAACTGGGACACAAACTGGCTGTCTTGTTCAGAAATCACAATGGAGGGGAAACCATGAAGCTTGACAACTTGTTGCAGAAAGGTCTTGGCCAAAGTGTTGGCATTCGGAAGTCCCTTAAGGGCTATGAAGTGTGCCACTTTATACAGAAGGCCTACTACAACCAGGATTGTGTTGAAACTACAGCATGGTGGTACATAGGTGATAAAGTCCAATGAGACTGTATGCCATGGGACTGGAGGCACGGCTAGAGGTTGCAGAAGGCTGATGGATTTGAGTTTTTGAGTCTTGTTTTGTGCGCATATAATGCATGTTTGAATATACTGAATAATGTTTATTACAGAAATTTACACAGCCATTCTGCGCAATGTCAAAGTCATTTTGTGCATGTTATTTCTGCAACAATTGAATGTACCCTGGAAGAAGACCTTTGGGTCAAAACACGTGTTGGCTACACCTGTTTGGAGAATATGTTCTCACTAAAGTCTTTGCCTTTGCGCAGAATGGCTGTGTCATTTTCTGTAATGAGTTTTGTACATTGGATACAGTGGGCACTGGTCTCCACCCATGCACAGCACCTGCAGCAGGCACATACTACTTAATTACAATTGGGAACAAATTATTGCTTTGGCATAGACAAGCGCACTGTGCTCCAGCGAGTTGCCCTATTTGGTTTATATTTATAATAGCATTGAACCCGTGAAGCTGTCCCTCGTATTTTTGAATCATTCCAAATTGATATGGCTGAATATCTATTAACAAATAATGACGACATCAAAGCGCTGGTTGAGCCTAGAAGTTCCACATTAAATCCATATTTATACTGAATAATGTCCTTACGCCAAGTAAGCCACCAATAATGCTGTTGAACCTTGGCCATGGTTTTTCCAATTCCCGGATGCCCTTCAACTAACACGTTGTGATAGTGGGATAATACCTGTTCCTGTAGCTCTGGTCCTGGCAGGTAGAGTCTCCCTTTGTAGTAGGGCAAGCCATTCCAGACTTCTCGTGTGGCGTCCTGATTGGCCCATACTTTCTGTTCATCCGGTGTCAGTGTTTGTTGTACGGCCGTGTGTAGCTCATCCAGTGGTAGCAGTGTTGATCACACCTAGCAGTATGTTGGCTGGGACGATGGGCACAGCTTCCAGGGAGGCATAGGCTCTGTCTCCTTCTCCCAAATGTGATAGCGTGTCCACCTTGGCATTACGAACTATGGGTCGATACCTTATTACAAAGTCGTACTCTGCAAATAATAGGGCCCACCTCAACTGGCGTGACGATTGTGCCTTTGCGGATCGCAAATACTGCAGGTTTCGATGATCTGTGATTACAGTTATTGGATGTCTGCCACCCAACAAGTGGTGCCTCCACTCCTTAAAGGCTGCTTTGATTGCCAAAAGTTGCTTGTAAGTAATGGTGTAGTTTAACTCTGCCTGTGAAAATGTCTTTGACCAAAAGGCCATGGGGTGCAATTGACCCGTTGTCAGATCTTTCAGAGGCAGGATGGCTCCCATGGCCACATTGGAAGCATTGGTCTCAACAAAGGAAGGGAGGTCCTGTTTTGGGTGCTGTAATATAGGTGTCGAGGTGAATTTGTGTTTCAGAGCCTGGAATGCTTGCTCTGCTTCTGTTGTCCAGTCAAACTTCCTGTTCTTGCGAAGTAGCGTGGTAATTGGGTGCACCAAATTCGAGAATGCAGGGATAAACCAGTGATAAAAGTTTGCGAATCCTAAGAAGCTCTGGACTCCCTTTACAGATGTGGGTGACGGCCAGTTGAGGATTGTCTCAACCTTTTGGTTGTCCATGCGAATGCCCCACGGGGTCAGCACAAAACCCAGAAGCTCAACCTCTGAAACATGGAAAGCACATTTCTCCAGTTTCACATAAAACGTATGCTGCCACATCTTCTCAAGCACTTCTCGTACACGAAGGAGATGACCCTGAACCATGGTTGAATAGATCAAGATATCATCAATATAGATGATCGCACACACGTCCAACAGCTCACACAAAACATTGTTAATAAAGTACTGGAATGCCGCTGGCGCATTACACAGGCCAAAGGGCACCACATGGAATTCGTAGAGGCCAAATTTGGTTCAGAAGGCGGTCTTCCACTCATCCCCACTTTTGACCTGCACAAGGTGGTAAGCGCCTATAAGGTCCAACTTGGTGTAGATACAGGCATCTTTGACTTGGTCCAGAAGTACGGGAATAAGTGGTAACCAATAGTGGTTCTTTAAGGAAATTTGGTTCAATGAGCGATAGTCTATGCAAGTTCTTAGGTTCCACTCCTTCTTTGGTACGAAGAAGAGGGACGAGGCCGCTGGTGAATTCGACGGTCAGATGAATCCATTGCCTAGGTATTGATGAAAATAGGTCTTCAGATGGGCGTTTTCTTGTTCGGTCAGGGTGTAAATCCGACTACAGGCACTTGAGAACCAGGTACAAGGTTGATTTGGCAGTCGTACGGCCAGTGTGGAGGAAGGGTGGTGGCCTGTTCCTTGTGAAACACATCTTGATATTCCGAATATTCAGGCGGTAATCCACCTACCATGCCCAGGATGGAGCCTGTCTTCTCTCGTTCAGACACTACCAGAGGGAGTCCAGAGATCGGACCCTTGCTGTAAGACGTCTGTCCGCAACTCTTGGAAAAAGTTAAGGTCCTAGCGCACCAATCTATGCTGGGATTGTGGGACTCTAGCCTGGGTGTCATCAGGATGATCTGAAACTGAGGAGATCCAATCAGATCAAAGGTGAGGCTTTTGCGTTTTCTGCCCTAACAGGTCAGTACCACTTCCTCTGTGCATAGGGTCACTGGCCATGATGATAGTTGGGTTCCGTTCTCAGCGGTGATGTTCTCTTCGTTTGGTTTAGGCCGGGAAGGAATCCCTATCCTGTGGGCCATATCGTGGTCCATGTAATTGCCCACCACACCGCTGTCCACATATGCCTCCAATGCGTGCATTCGTAATGGCTGTTGGTGACAAATATGTACCACCGGTAAAACCAGGTGTGAGGCCATAGGTACCTTTTCCGTGCTCGACAAGCTGACCTCTACACTTGCCGGGCGTTGGAGTGTTACAGCGAATAATCCCTATTCTCCTTGTTGTCCATCCTTTCCATAGCCCCCACAGTCTTCCTCGCGGGTTTCACTGGACAATCCCGAAGAAAGTGCCCTGCTTCACCACAGTACAAACAGAACTGCTGTTGCCTCCTTTTCTCCCTTTCGCCTTGAGTGAGCGGGCCGCGGATATCTCACAGCTGCATAGGTTCAGGGCGATTCTTGACAGTGTGTATTGAACTTTCCTTCGGCGAGCAAAAAAGGACCGCCTTCAGACCTAACACGATCCGTCCTACGATCCTGTAATCCGTGATCCAGCTGAAGGCACAAGTCTATGTACTCAGCACATCACTCTGGCGGGTTCATCACCTCTGCCAGGATGCCTTTCAACCAGAGGCATTGCTAGGGGTGGGTTCAGGGGGCTATAGCCCTGGGTCTTTTGGTTGTAGCCCCGGATAAAAGCTCAGGGGCTACAACCAGAATGCTAGCTATCCCAGAGTCCTGACATTAGTGTAGCCCCATATCTTTTTCAGACTTAGCAACACCCCTGCTTTTAACTCTCCTCAGAGTCCTTGGTAGAACAACGTTGTCCGCTTCTCCTCTGGCCAGTTAGACTCTGCCACCAACCGGTAGAAAGTTGCCATGTATGCCAAGAGTTCCTGTTGCCCTGCCGTAGGGACAGTAGTTCATTGTCTAAGGCCTGCCCATGAGCTTGCTGAGCGAACAACTTTTGTAACTCTCATTGGAACCCCTGATAGTCGCGTAAAAGGGGATCATCGCGGTTCACCAGCGGGATGGACCAGTTAGCTGCGTGTCCTCCTAGGTATGAGAGAACAAAGGCCATCTTGGATTGATCAGATGGGAAAACTCCAGGTCTGCATTAAAAGTGCAGGTGACACTGGTTCATAAACATTGTAAACTTACGGGGTCTCCTGTGAAGCGCTCAGGGGGAGCTAAAGGAACTTTACCAGGGATGACCTCCTGGACTGGGGATGTTGTTACTACAGGGTGAAAGGGACATGGGAGCAGGTCTGGCCCTGCTTGGGCTTGCAGTAACTTTCTGGCCAATTCTTCAGTGCAATATTTGTTTACCACCAACTCCCGTCGTAATGCATAAGTTTCAGATCTAGCCGCATGGACCTCTGCCCTGAACTCACCTAGGAGCTGCGCTATCTGACCCACCTAACATATCAGTACCACTTCCTCTGTGCATAGGGTCACCAGCCATGATGATAGTTGGGTTCCGTCCATAGGGGTGACGTTCTCCTCGTTTGGTTTAGGCCGGGAAGGAATCCCTATCCTGTGGGCCATATCGTGGTCCATGTAATTGCCCACCACACTGCTGTCCACATATGCCTCCAATGCATGCATTTGTAATGGCTGTTGGTGACAAATATGTACCACCGGTAAAACCAGGTGTGAGGCCATAAGTACCTTTTCCGTGCTCGACAAGCTGACCTCTACAATTGCCGGGCGTTGGAGTGTTCCGGCGAATTGTCCCTATTCTCCTTGTTGTCCATCCTTTTCATAGCTCCCACAGTCTTCCTGGGGGGTCCACTGGACAATCCTGAAGAAAGTGCCCTGCTTTACCACAGTACAAACACAACTGTTGTTGCCTCCTTTTCTCTCTTTCGTCTCGAGTGAGCGGGCTGCGGATACCTCACAGCTGCATGGGTTCAGGGTGATTCTTGACAGTGCGTATTGAACTTTCCTTCGTCAAGCATAAAAGGACCGCCTTCAGACCTAACACGATCCGCCCTACGGTCCTGTAATCCGTGATCCAGCTGAAGGCACAAGTCTATGTACTCAGCACATCCCTCTGGCGGGTTCATCACCTGTGCCAGGATGCCTTTCAACGAGAGGCATTGCTAGGGGTGGGTTCAGGGGGCTATAGCCCTGGGTCTTTTGGTTGTAGACCCGGATAAAAGCTCAGGGGCTACAACCTCAATCCTAGCTAGCCCGAGTCCTGACAGTCCTGACATTAGTGTAGCCCCGTATCTTTTTCAGACTTAGCAACACCCCTGCTTTTAACTCTCCTCAGAGTCATCGGTAGAACAACGTTGTCCGCTTCTCCTCTGGCCAGTTAGACTCTGCCACCAACCGGTTGAAGGTTGCCATGTATGCCAAGAGTTCCTGATTGCCCTGCCGTAGGGACAGTAGTTCATTGTCTAAGGCCTGCCCATGAGCTTGCTGAGCGAACAACTTTTGTAACTCTCATTGGAACCCCTGATAGTCGCGTAAAAGGGGATCATCGCGGTTCACCAGCAGGATGACCAGTTAGCTGCGTGTCCTCTTAGGTATGAGAGAACAAAGGCCATCTTGGATTTATCGGATGGGAAAACTCCAGGTCTGCATGAAAAGTGCAGGTGACACTGATTCATAAGCACTGCAAACTAATGGGGTCTCCTGTGAAGCGCTCAGGGGGAGCTAAAGGAACTGCACCAGGGACGACCACCTGGACTGGGGCTGTTGGCACTACAGGGTGAACGGGATATGGGAGCAGGTCTGGCCCTGCTTGGGCTTGCAGTAACTTTCTGGCTAATTCTTCAGTGCAATCTTTGTTTACCACCAACTACCGTCGTAATGCATTAGTTTCGGATCTAGCCGTATGGACCTCTGCCCTGAAATCACCTAGGAGCTGCGCTAACTTATCCACCTCAGAGGATTCCATAACGCTCGGTTAAGGTAGTAACATGTGCTTCACATTCTGTAATGCTTACCTTGTACGTTGCAGGGGCTTTGGAACCCTCTGGTGTCTCCCATGGTCCTGCTAAAATGGAATAAACCCCACTATGCATGCTGGAGTGTGATGCAGTTTACCTGTGAGTGTTGAAACAAGAACAAGAGTGAGTGTGTTAAAGGTGTATGAGATCTATGTGGACCCTTCCCTCTCAACAGCCCTTTATTCCCAGACAAACAGATCCCCTGCTGGATAAAGATAGGAGGCTCTCCATCCTGCTGTCTGTTGCAGGGGCGCTTAATGTCTTTGTCCCCAGTTCCAGTTGTCTTCACTGGAGAAGCACAGCCCAGCTGTGGCTTCTTGAGGGAAAAATGTCTTAAGTCCGTTGTTTTCATTATTTCCTGAAGTTCCACGTTCTTTGAATGTCTGCATGTAGTTCTCTGGATGTTCAACATTCTTAAATGACTGTACGTCATGCTCCTGGCCTCTCACGTTCCTTTAAATGGCTGTACTATTGAATTCACAGTTATATATCACGATGTGCATAAACTTACTGCCTGGTGCTGTCTGTTGTGGTTCGCGTGGTCTAATGTCTTTGCTTCTCTTTTTCTGCAGGTGCAGGATGGACCGAGGGGAGAACTGCGAGCCAGCGGAGGAGGAGAAGCTGCAGGGTTGGACCAGAGGGAGAGCTGCGATGCCGGTGGATGAGGAAAGGCTGCAGGGTTGGACCCGAGGGAGAGCTGCTATGCCAGCGGATGAGGAAAGGCTGCAGGGTTGGACCAGAGGGAGAGCTGCGATGCCGGCGGATTAACAGAGGAGTGCTGCAGCTTTGGATGCTGTTGCAGAAGAGAAAGGCCACATGCGAGAGGAGCGGAGCAACTGGTGAGTAGTCCTGGTCGTAGGGAGGGACTATGGAGCCTTCCAGTACTAACCGTATGTTTCTCTTTTGCAGATGCTGGGCCCGGAGGAACTCGGTAAGCATTATGCTGCATTGGGCAGTAATAACGTGAAGCACTGAAGCACGTGTGGGTGTGGTTTAAATAGCGGCCCACCCATGCGTGCTAGACTACATCCTATGGAACGTTCTGCCATAATGTCAGCTATCCTGGGAGAACGTAGACCTAGATGTAAGCAGCTAACAGCTAACTGGATGGACCGATGCACGCCAGCGCGCCATAAGGCGGTCCAACTTCCCTTTTCCCTCCTTCTACTGGCTCCCAGTGTGCAGTGAAAGTGTGCGGTGTGAGACTGAATCCCAGACTGACTCCCAGTGGTCATGACAGCACCGGCACACAGGCTGGCCATCTCACGCCATCTGAGGCACCACAGTGCTGAGTTACCATCACAGTTTTGGGAGGACACAGACTTAGAGGCATTCAGTCATAATCACACAGATGGCAGCTTTGCCCCATTGCTGCCTCAGCCATATTGTTTATGATAATGGGTTGAGGTTGTTTGGCCTCCGAGGCCTCTAATCATTTGCTTCACCAGATTAAACTGGGGTGTCAGAGTGCCAGCTATCCTGAGTGAAACATCAGAGGGAATCAGACACTAGATGGTCTGATTGCTCATCTGACCCTATAGCCATGTCGGAAAAACAATTAACATGTCAGAACCGCTATGGACCTTCACCACAATACCCACTGCCATCACCCTTCCCAGACATAGTGCACCATGTCTCAGGTCCTATCTCACATGCTCAGGCAACACCTCTACAACAGAGTGGATAAGAGGTGCTGGTGGCATGCAGGATACAATGGGATCACACTTCAGCTGGTGTACGCCGGCCCTCACCTCCATAGTGCCACAGGCTTTGGTTTGGCTCTCCAACTTGGATTTGGGTCTATTTGACCTAAAACATTTGACCTAATCACATTTGATCTAATTTATTTGGCCTTTTTTTGGTCTAACATGCGTGGGTAGATCCACTTCCCCTCAACCTAATCTATAACCTTACCTACCCCATATATATATTTAATTAAATTTGACTGAAAAAAAGGTCAAAACAATTCGATCAAATGTTTTAGGTCATATGTTTTCAGGTCAATTATGCTAATATCTCCAACTTGTACATGTTGATCTGTGTGACGAGATGAGTTTGGATGGTAACTCACAACATTGCAGACCCCTGCCACTGTTTGGCCTCCCTGCCGGGAGGTGCTACGTGGTCGGGTTACACTGAGGACAGTCCAACCTATTTGACAGTCGCACTGGGAGCAGGGGCCTCTTTCCCTTGTCTCTGCCCTGGTGACCTCTGAAAGATGCTGGGCTGGTTGCCAGGGGAGTGTGCAGTGGTGGCCAATCACCCTTGGCCACGTGGACATGTTGAAAATGGAGCCAGGGGTCTGTGACACTCTTCACCGGAGTGGATAGCCACCTACCCCCCAGGGCTATCTCAGACAACATGGAGCCAGTTGCGGTGCACCACAACAGAGGTAATGTGCTCTTCATTCATTCGCTGGATGTACCGGGTGGCGGTCCTGCTAACGGGATCTGTGGTGTCAGGTGACTGCCCAGCGTGTAAAATCCCTACATGTTGATCTTGAGATGGAATCATACCCTATTCAACTCACTCTTCAAAGTACACTTCATCTTTCACGTGCGGTACCTGAAGGCTATTGGTCTCACAACCATACTCCTCTGAGGATGGAGTCAACCACCCGCTTTGTGTTGAATTCCCAAATACCTGTGCCGAATCTGAAGATGTCATCCATTCTCCTTTAGGGGGAGACCTTTCCCAGGGGGCATGGGTGGGGCAACCTCAGTACAATAATTCCTCTGGGGGTGGTGCTCAGCAGAGGATCACCTGGGAGTGGAGCCCCTTATAGGATTAGGGACGATCATCTTCAGGAGACACGGTATGAATCCCCTCAAAATGCTTTTAGCCCTTTCAAGAGTTAAGTTCCCTGCCCTGATGCAACTGGTATGTTTTATTGTGAAACCAGTATAACTAACACGTTCATAGAAGCTAAAAAGCAAAGCAATGTTGACCTATCACATTTTAGACAAAGTACTGAGACAAAGAAGAAGGCTGCGAGAATGAAGATCACTCCAGTAAACCGAAGTGAGCAGTCTAGCTCATGGAAGGAATCTGATTGGTCTAGCAGAATACTCTTTCCAATGCAGGAGTTCAAATAAAACACAGCTGAGAGGCCAGAGAGAAACCCTGTGGATTGCTGTGAGCGAAGAGATGATCCGATCAGTTGGGAATCTATGCCGCAGGGAAGCCAGTCAGGCAACCTGTGGGGCTCTGTACACAGAGCATGACTGAAGCAAAATGGTAGTCCAGGGAAGAGGGACTGCTTGCCACACTTTGCGAGAACCCCTCCAGGTGTCGCAAGTTCTCAGTAGCTGCATACCTCAGAGACTGCAGCCCGTGAGGCAACGGGTTGATGGCAGGGCCGTCGCCAAGAGAAGCAACGCCGTTGTCGACGAGACCTACAGAAAGAAGAAGTGATTGGCGTGGATGCTGAATGAAGAAAGTAACCGAATAGCCCTGAGGCCTCGCACCGGAGCAATACCAGTCAGAAGAAGCGGACCAGATAGTCAGGTACACAGGCAGCTCACGCAGTGCTGGAGGTCCGGGAGGAGCTAGAAAGCCAAAGCAAAGTGCAAGACAAAAGGGTCAGGGACCCTGGGAACCATGAGAGTAAAAGTTGCCACATTTGGCAAATAAGTGAACTGAATGAACCAGAGATATTAGTGTGAGTCTGGAACTGGCACCAACATGAATGGCAGGAGACTGAGGTGAACACGGATAAAAGGGCCTGGGACCCTGTTAGAGAAAGAAAAACAGCATGTGAGGGGGCCATTGCTTGGTAGGCAAGTAAACCAAGCAATTTGACAGTAAGAAAAAGAAAGACATCCTATGAAGGGGCCATTGCTTGGCAGGAGAGTAAACCAGGCAGTCCAATAGTAGGAGAAAGAAAGACAGCCTGTGAATGGGTTGTTGCTTGGCTGGAGTGAAAACCAAGCGCTTCTGTATAGAGCAGCTACATAAGAGTTTGAAAGCTGATGGGTTTAGAACCCTCGAACTTGAAAAGAACTGTGGACCTGAGAAACGTATTGTAGTATTTGTGGAAGATCTTTTGTATTTCATGAGAAGAGACTGAAAAGATATTTGTTCCCTTTGAAGTCTAGGGCAAAGGAGCAACCCCCCAATATTGGAACATTATTTCTTGAACATTGTTTTCTTTGAATCCTTTTAGAGGCCTGACTGGCAGGGAACATTTATTTTGGTTTGCTGAACGCTATTTTTGTTAATAGTGAGCTCACCCTTGCACCATTTTGTTAGTTTATAGAGTGAGGGACAGAAGTCGGTATTGGTGAAGTGACTGGGACAGACTTTTACTTTTGGACATCCTGACAATTCTCACTAGTTCTTTTAAGGCAGGGAAACCCCTCTTAGATATATGGATGGAACAGCCTTTCTTCCAACCTTTTATTTGATAAATAAAAGTCTATACCCAGAAACATACCACCCTTGTGCCAATGTCTTAATTCTGGTACCTCACATACCCGACTCAGAGATGACCTGATCCCACCCTGCCGGTTTATGCTACCAACCTAACACCATCCATGTGGTGTGCCCTAAACAGAAGGACCTGGCCCCCCTGAGTGATGCTGGGGAGTCAGTCTTCTGTACGCCACATTTCCTGCACCCGCCGCTGGATGTGTATGCAGTGCTGGGCTCTTCCCCCTCCATGTGCTGTTACTGAGGGAACCCTGGTCAGTTACTTCATCCCGCTTAGTGAGATGGTCACATTCAACATCTCCCCACATCTGTTCTGAGCCCATACTGGGTGAGCCGAAACTCGGGTTGCTGGGCTTGGGTCCGGGTCTGTTGGGGTGTTGCTGCAGCATGGTACCTTCGGGGGTTGTCAAGTGTGCACTGTCCCGATCTGCAACAAACACCACCCGGGGAGTGGTTGCCTCATGGACATGATTGCCAGGCCTACGTCGCACACTTGTCCCATGCTGGCAGCAGTGGAACACCACAGACACACATGGCACACGAGGCACAGCCAGTTGCCCTTGGGTAGGGGAATGTGTGTTGGGCAGTTCAGCACACTATCACCACCAGGTGCATGCTGTGGGCTTGCCTCATCTGATCCCACAAAGTGTGAAACTGGGAGACCAGGAGGCCCCGGAAACAAGTGTCTACACCTGGTCTATGGATCCAGTGACGGTGATGATCGGGGTCTGAGCTTAGGGGCACAAAGGGAACAGGGACCCTTTGACAGCCCTAGTTGTACCCAGTGGAGGGCCCTGGGGCAATTGACGTTAAAGTGACTCTCAGAGAGGCGTATCCTCAGGCGGAACCTGTAGCTGCAAGGTGAGATTGAAATGACAATGATCAATGTGTCCTACAATCTGTCCTACAAATCACACAGTTAAATTGTAGCTATCTGCATTTCTTATTGATGCGTGAGGTGAGTGGTCCACCAACAAGAGTCACAGACAAATTACATCCATCCAGATGTCGGCCTGAACTGGCTGGTGCAGTACAGGTTGGAGGGATGCAGCGCCACCTGTCCTGCCCACGTGGTGAGATGGACCCATGCCCTTTTCAGCATCCCCACTTGGGAGTCCAACAAAACCATTGTGGAACATAGCAAACGTGCTCCCATGCATAGCTCTTTAAGTCTGCCTGCTGTCCTCTGTGACAGCATGAGGGGCCTTCACATTGTGACGGTGGCCAGGGCTGGAACATGCATAAGCATGCCACATGCAAGATCACCAGCCCGATCACAAGATCCAACTATGAGCATTTACAAGTGCAGCGCTATAACATACACATGTGGACCCGGAATCACCATGGCTGCTGCTACCAGACTTGCCCTCCAATGATTCCCCACAAGGAACCCCACAAAAGGAAATGGGGTATGCGATGCACAGAGGGCTCAGCAAGGCACACACAAAATAAGTTATGTACGTGGTGCGTACAAGGCTCCGCAAGGCACCCAAAAAAAAGAAAACATGATGCACATTGCAAAAAGTGCAAATCCTCTGTTTACGTACCTTCTCACGCACAACTGGACATTTTGGGGAAAACTGTATTGTGGAGCAGGATGCAAAGGTCAATGTGATCTGCCAAAGATAGGGCAACATATCCGATGACTGTACCATTGGTGAATACCAAGTCGTGTATTCTTTTTTTTCATAGAGGAGGGATGACTAGGTGACTAAGGGTTAGTCCCCCACCTCTAAATAATTGCTTATAGCTCTAGTTCTGTAGTGGATTTAACATTGAAAATGGTTGATCATACATATATAACGAATATGTAACAAATTACATACATGTTTGTCCATTTTCTGATTGAAGGGGGCTGGCTACCAGATAGTCCACCCTCTAAATAATTGCTTATTACTCCTGTTCTGTAGCAGATTTAATGTTAAAATTGGTTAATCTTACGGGATCTAACGAATCTGTATTGAAATTAATGATTTTTTCCCCCAAATGTTGTTGAGGGGGGCAGTCAAATATTTCAGCACCTGTGATATAACAAAAAGAAATGCCTGATCATACATGATCTAATGAATATCTAACAAATAACATGCATTTTTATAAATGTTTTGTTTGATGGGGGGCTAAGTAGCTTACTACAGGTTAGCCCCCCTCTAAATAATAGCTTATAATTCCTGTTCTGTAGTGAATCTAGCGCTGAAAATGGTTGATCATACTGGATCTAAAGAATATCTAACAAATTAGATACATTTGTGTACTATTTTTGATTGAGGAGGGTAACTAGCTAACTGCAGGTTAGACCCCCTTCAAAATAATTGCTTATAACTCCAGTTCTGTAGCAGATCTAATGTTCGAAAATGGTTGATCAGACCAGATCTAACAAATATCTAACAAATGGCATGCATTTTTATCAATTCTTTGATTGAAGGGGGATAGCTACAGGTTAGCCCCCCTGTAAAGAATTGCTTACAACTCCTGTAGCAGATCTAACATCAAAAATAGTTGATCAAACCAGATCTAACAGAGATCTAATTAAACAGATCAATTTTTGTAAAAGATCATGAAAATGAGGGGCTAACCCGGGTGAACATTTTATAAACATGTGAATATTTTAAAAGTAATGGTGCATTAGAAATGGGCTGTGCTATCACAGTTCTTATCATCTCAGAATTGCATACCTGTGTACACCCCAGCACCTTTTACAAGCAGTTTCACAAGAACATTTTGAAAATGCATAACTGATTTTTTATATTTTAATTTAAAAAACTGAGAACATCCTCAGAGTTCAGAACGAAAGATGAAGCCATAGATGCAATGACTTTCAAAATGAAAAATGACTTACAACCATGTACTGATTCCCGGCAATAGAGAATTAACACTAACTCTGGCAGAACAAAGATGGATTTATAACCTCAATACGGTCAATCAAGGTTTAAATTCATCCATCGAATGGAACAACCTCCTATCCTAGATCATTGCGTCTTTCAACTATTTTGACCTTTTGATGTACCCTCACCTTCGGCCGGATGGTTATATATGTATTGGCATGCCACCCCATAATATACCATCCAAAATTCTTTTGACCTCTTCAAGTGATCCTGAATCTGTTTCCTGCTACAAAAACAACGCATTACTCGTTCGCATAAACGCTTCGAGATTCTTAGATGTCTCTTCTAAAAATGACTTTTTTGGAATGACTTTTACTGTACTGTATTGCTTTACCAATAGATCTAGCCACTGTATGTGCTATGCAATATTCGTTGCCACGGGTTACTAGTACTGTGTTTTGTACTTGGGCAGTATACCCTTAAATCATACTTGTAGTTATCGAAAATCATGTGACTCTGGTCACATGCACGCAGCGCGCTGATCTCGATACAACACTCACGTCATTTCACGCTCGTTCTCGGCTTTAAAAACCGATCTGCCCGCGCTGTCTCCTGTCGGAGATTAGCCAGTACCCGAAGCGAACGACTGATCCCAGTTCCTCTGCGACCCAGGTATACATGTGTTTTCTCCTTACCAAATATTCCTTTCACTAGACGCTCTTCCCACGTCTGTCCCTCTAACTAACATGGAGGCGATTTGTGCTGCTGAATTTAACCTACCAGGCATGCACTTTTTCAAATATCGCACAGATCTATTATCTGTTATTTTCTTTTTGCATATCTGTTAGACCTCGACGGACGCCGCATATTGGAACATAATTACCAACATGAAACCCGCTTGTTGGACACCTACACGCCCGGTCTCCCAATACGATTAATATAAGTTCTCTTCTTTGAGCCATTCATGAGAGTTTCTCGAGGTAAACCACCTAGTATACATTCATTATGCATCTTTCTCCTTTTAAAGTCTTTCTCGTGTATTACACAAGTAACCTATTGGGTCTTCCCCTATCTGTTTCCATCCACAGAAGGATATATACCTTCGACTCGAGTTGCATTCCTTTCTGACCCTTATATGCAGCTTCTTTGTACAATCGAATGATGCGGTGTTAAAGTACAGTGGAAAGAACGCTGGTGATTAAACTATCTGTAAGTCCCTCTCCAGCTTATTTTGGAACATTAGTAGCTAATCCGTCACTTTCCAATTCATTTTATGGAAACCCCCTTAACACCTAAATCATGTGAAACAATTCTGTATATGTGCAGACTGTTGCCTACATTAAATGATCACAAATGTTTGCCATTTAATAAAACATGTGAATATAACCTTATATGTTTTTCTAAAAAACAGGATGTGGTGCACTTTGCCATAGTCCCTACGATTTGTGCCGCCAGTGTGCCGCCAAACGTACGTTAAATAACTCTGAGATGGATGAACGTTTGCATCTACTCCAGCACACTTCACCCTGTGGAATTAAGTAAGAGATTGCTCTGATTTGTTTGTCACTCAACTATGAGTTATCTATATGTTTTATGTCGTCTTATTTTTGAAGTGTACAACACCTGTTTTACTTTGTGTAGGCTATAGATTAGATGTACTGTCTTTTTAAAAAAAAATGTTATACATTGCAAACTATGTGAACATTACCAATAGAAGACAACTGCAATCTCTAAAAATCATGCATTTTGCCCAATGAATTAATTATGCATACATTCTTTTAGATCACGATGTCTCATCTAAACTACACATCAGCATCATCATAAAGAAATTTGTTGTCCTGAAGATGGCCATTTTACTTACTCCTAAATGGATACCTGAGAACGTATCTAATTTGACTTCTGGCCAAAACATGTTGACACTCTCTTTCTCGAATAGCGTTTAACCACAACCGCTATAGTCAAATTTCTTAAATGCGAAAGAAGGACTGATAAAATCTCTACTTTCCCCATTGTATGTCCTATTGTATTGACAGTCGTCTTTTGTGTTTTTCGTGATGCACTATTGTATGAATATATATTGTTTTTAATATTTATCAATAAAATAAGATTTATACATATTTTTCCCACTTAGATTGCTCTATTTTTCCTCTAGTCCTAATGAGTGTCATTGCAATGTGTATTTGTGTGATATATTTATGGTGTTGTTAAGTTGTATGTGATGACAATCGGTCAATCTCTACTTCCCCTTGGGTTTTAGTAGTGAGGGGTTTTTCAATTCTCTGTGCTTTACGCACCAATTTCTGTCTCCTGATTCCCGGGATACAACTCATACATGTCAACCCTACCGATATGGGTGGTAGGCTACTGCTTTTTACGCAGTCCTGCCGCCTACAGATTTCAGTGTCCAATCCTACTGAGTTCCAGGCCTGCCTGCTTCAGGCCCAGCCAGCCCAGCGTAAGCAGAGCACCATCCCCGGCATTCAGAAGGTGGGAGCTTTAAATGGCCCATTGATTTGATGTATGTATGCCTGAACAAAGATTTACATTGAAGAACAAATCCGGGAAGTGAGGAACAAGAAGCTTATGTGTCAAGGGCAGGGTCAGCATCAGGGCCTTTCAGCTTTTGCAGTTGAAAGGGGCCATGACCTTCAAGGATGCCCCCAGCAACTGCCCCATGTTGCCAATTAGCAGACTTATAGCACAGCAATGTATTTCTCTCTATATTACTTTTGTTCTGGGGCTTGCCTTACAAGCTGCATTTGCGAGATTTGTGCTGCTGAATTTAACCTACCAGGCATGCACTTTTTCAAATATCGCACAGATCTATTATCTGTTATTTTCTTTTTGCATATCTGTTAGACCTCGACGGACGCCGCATATTGGAACATAATTACCAACATGAAACCCGCTTGTTGGACACCTACACGCCCGGTCTCCCAATACGATTAATATAAGTTCTCTTCTTTGAGCCATTCATGAGAGTTTCTCGAGGTAAACCACCTAGTATACATTCATTATGCATCTTTCTCCTTTTAAAGTCTTTCTCGTGTATTACACAAGTAACCTATTGGGTCTTCCCCTATCTGTTTCCATCCACAGAAGGATATATACCTTCGACTCGAGTTGCATTCCTTTCTGACCCTTATATGCAGCTTCTTTGTACAATCGAATGATGCGGTGTTAAAGTACCGTGGAAAGAACGCTGGTGATTAAACTATCTGTAAGTCCCTCTCCAGCTTATTTTGGAACATTAGTAGCTAATCCGTCACTTTCCAATTCATTTTATGGAAACCCCCTTAACACCTAAATCATGTGAAACAATTCTGTATATGTGCAGACTGTTGCCTACATTAAATGATCACAAATGTTTGCCATTTAATAAAACATGTGAATATAACCTTATATGTTTTTCTAAAAAACAGGATGTGGTGCACTTTGCCATAGTCCCTACGATTTGTGCCGCCAGTGTGCCGCCAAACGTACGTTAAATAACTCTGAGATGGATGAACGTTTGCATCTACTCCAGCACACTTCACCCTGTGGAATTAAGTAAGAGATTGCTCTGATTTGTTTGTCACTCAACTATGAGTTATCTATATGTTTTATGTCGTCTTATTTTTGAAGTGTACAACACCTGTTTTACTTTGTGTAGGCTATAGATTAGATGTACTGTCTTTTTAAAAAAAATTGTTATACATTGCAAACTATGTGAACATTACCAATAGAAGACAACTGCAATCTCTAAAAATCATGCATTTTGCCCAATGAATTAATTATGCATACATTCTTTTAGATCACGATGTCTCATCTAAACTACACATCAGCATCATCATAAAGAAATTTGTTGTCCTGAAGATGGCCATTTTACTTACTCCTAAATGGATACCTGAGAACGTATCTAATTTGACTTCTGGCCGAAACATGTTGACACTCTCTTTCTCGAATAGCGTTTAACCACAACCGCTATAGTCAAATTTCTTAAATGCGAAAGAAGGACTGATAAAATCTCTACTTTCCCCATTGTATGTCCTATTGTATTGACAGTCGTCTTTTGTGTTTTTCGTGATGCACTATTGTATGAATATATATTGTTTTTAATATTTATCAATAAAATAAGATTTATACATATTTTTCCCACTTAGATTGCTCTATTTTTCCTCTAGTCCTAATGAGTGTCATTGCAATGTGTATTTGTGTGATATATTTATGGTGTTGTTAAGTTGTATGTGATGACAATCGGTCAATCTCTACTTCCCCTTGGGTTTTAGTAGTGAGGGGTTTTTCAATTCTCTGTGCTTTACGCACCAATTTCTGTCTCCTGATTCCCGGGATACAACTCATACATGTCAACCCTACCAATATGGGTGGTAGGCTACTGCTTTTTACGCAGTCCTGCCGCCTACAGATTTCAGTGTCCAATCCTACTGAGTTCCAGGCCTGCCTGCTTCAGGCCCAGCCAGCCCAGCGTAAGCAGAGCACCATCCCCGGCATTCAGAAGGTGGGAGCTTTAAATGGCCCATTGATTTGATGTATGTATGCCTGAACAAAGATTTACATTGAAGAACAAATCCGGGAAGTGAGGAACAAGAAGCTTATGTGTCAAGGGCAGGGTCAGCATCAGGGCCTTTCAGCTTTTGCAGTTGAAAGGGGCCATGACCTTCAAGGATGCCCCCAGCAACTGCCCCATGTTGCCAATTAGCAGACTTATAGCACAGCAATGTATTTCTCTCTATATTACTTTTGTTCTGGGGCTTGCCTTACAAGCTGCATTTGCGAGAGCCCTTGCAGCCGTCACTTTCCTTGGGGTATACAGATGTGTTATCACCTTATTGCCTTTTCACACCGGGTCCTCCACAGCAGGCACTTGCTGACATAGTAGGATTTATAGCTTTTCAGTGGGTATTTCTTGTTTCAGCTCCCTGCTGCAAATTGGTGGCTGTTAACCCCCAGATGTATTTCTTTGTCATTTCATTGGGTACAATTGATGTGACATCATTTTCTGTGATGCCATCATTATGCTACTTACTATTATTGAAACTTTAAGATTCCTACAGATTTTTGGTCACAGAATGTTGGCATGTATGGCAACTGGATCTGTTGTGCCAGCGCCACTAAAGGTTTAGAAATTTAATTTAAATGAGTAATAAAATGAAAGTAAAATAAAAAAGCAGACCATCTGTGAATTTTACATACATGTGTTTATTTTACTGCTGTAAGCTGGAAAGTACACACCGCAAAAGCAAACAGCTGTGCGCATAAAGCATATTTCAGGTTTCACGTCTTTGTTTTTTTTTATGTAAGAAGGAAGTGGTGGCGGCCTCCAGTAGCCCAGAATAGGAGATGCTGAACAAGCATTCATTTTTGCAGTCTGCGGTAAAACAGGAATGGAATTATGCAACGAGGAACTTTGTTACAGGAGCATTGTTTATGCAAGTCAAATCTGACCATACATTGTGTGAACTCTTTTCCTCGCATTGGTAAAGCGTCACCTGCTCACTAAGGGCCTCTTCAGGGAGCTGCAGAACCAGGGAAAGGGAATTACGTGATATGGTGCCACGGTTGCACAAATCTCCCTTCACATGCCTCACAAAGAACACCAGAATCACCCATAGTTTCTGCCTGTTGCCTAATGCTAAAATTACAAGATATCAATTATGTAACTGGTCTGCCAACGTATGCTACGTTCAGACACAGGTCTACTGGCAACCTAGCTAGGTGCAGCAGCACATTACCTCCACGACCCTTATCCTCATCCCAATACTTAACTCAGAGGCCCCGCCTCCACTACAAGAACCCCTTTTCATTTTTATTTATTTTCAGGCATAATATGCCCTACTTACCTATAAGCCCTAGTTAAAAAATGTCCTGTCCTCAGCAAGGAATTGTTCCTTTTGGGTGTCTTGCACCAGGGAGCACTGCAGAGAATCGTTTCTTGTAGGGGCATGCTCCTAGTTTCCCAGCAGGGCGGGGACTTCAGTTGAACGCCAAAAGCTCCTGTTCTGAAATCCTCTTCTGTGCCTAAGTAGTCCTCCTCTTCCAAATCTCAGCCTTCTTTTTTAGGGATTGGGTCCAGGTCCTTCTGGAAATCACAGCGGGGGTCCGTGTTCTAGAGCTGCTTGACATTCAGTGCAGGTTTAGAAGCCCTGACGGTTACAGAGGGCCAGTGGGTGGACAACTCCAGCTCTTTTTTCCTGTGTGGGTCCAGTGGTCCTCTGATGCCGGGGCTCTCTACACGGTACGGGCCAGTTATCAGATGGAATTTCTGTCTCTTTCTGTGCAGGCCACATTGATCATGACTCCAACTCTGTGAACTTTGACAAAGAGGACAGCCATGTTCGCTGCCTTGGAGGAGTTGTTGCTGAAGAATGCATAATGCCTGTCCCTCTGGCACAACATGGTTTTAATCCAGGGCCTTTCTGGTCCCCAAGCTCTCTGGGAGGCACCAGCTCATCTTGGATCTCAAGGCATTGGACTGTTTCCTGAAGAAGGAGGCATTCAAGATGGAGGCTCTACAGAGTCTGATTCAGACGGGAGATTGGTTGGCATCCCTGGAACTCCAGGATGCCTATTAGCTATTACCATGTGGCAATCATCCCTCCCCTCAGAAAATTCCATAGATTTGCTGTGGGAGGGAGACATTTTCAGTTCCTGGTCCTTCCCTTTGGGTTGAGATCTGCTCTGAAGGTTTTCACCAAGTTGTTGGTTCCCCTGGTGGCTCACCTTCACTTTTAAAAGGGATACAACGTTTTCCCTATTTTGATGACTGGCTCGTCAAGGTGAATCTCATGGGCAAAGTTCTGGAGTATCTTAATCTGGTCTGGCAGGACCCTGCGAGATTGTAAATTCATAGTAAACTGGCAGAAGTCCCATTTGATGCCGATACAAGACCTGGTGATTGTATGGACCCAATTTTGTATGGGACTGGGGAGGAACAACTTGCCCCTAGAGAGGGTTCATCGGATCCACTTGGTTCTCTCCATGGTTCTCAGGAGGCAGCAGCCCCGGCAAGGCTCTTGCTGGCTCTGTAGGGGTACATGGCCTCTTGTGTTTTCCTGGTCCCATGCACTTGTCTCCATCTGCATCCCCTGGTCACATATCTCCTGGATCGCTGGATCCCTGCTTCTGAGACTAACGAGCACCGGGTTCTGGTGACCCAGGTCTTGAAACAGCAGCTGGTATGGTGGTTGGGTACTGTGACTCCCCAGCCGGTGGTGGGCCTTGTTCACCCTATAAAGATCACACTACAGATGCCAGCGGTCTGGAGAGGGGTGCCACTCAGGTCTCCTGGACAACACAGGGGAAGTGGGCTGCAGGGGAGCATCTCGGGTTCTCTAACTGGAGGGAGGTGTTTGCCATTTATCAAACTCTGTTGACTTTTGGCAGGTTCCTAGAGGTCCAGGCAGTGGTGGTCAGGAAAGACAAAACGACCGCCCTGGCTTATGTGAACCATCAAGGGGGTTGGGGTCTTGGTCTCTCGATGCCTTGGCCTTGCAAAAAGCTTAATGGGAGGAAGGTCACCTGCTCTCTCTAGAAGCAACACACATCCAGGGGGTGGTCAACTTCTGGGCGGATCGCCGCAGAAGGTGGTTTCCCTCCTCTCAGGAACTGGTGCTTTTGGTCAGGGTGTTTTTGGAGATCATTCACAGGTTCAGGTCCCCAGTCTGGATCTCTTTGCCTCCCCATCTTCGGCGAAGTTCCCACAATTTTACTCCAGGTTCCTGGCGGTGAGGGACTGGGGGGTGTTTGCCCTGAATCTGAATGGCCAAATGATCTTTTGTTCGCCTTCCGTCTGAGTCCCCTCCTCCCCCGAGTGGTACAGAGGAACAGAGATTGCAGGGCAACAATCCTCCTGGTGGACCCCTTTTGGCCCCAGTAGGGATGGTTCCCTTCTCTCCTAGATCTCCAGGGTCAGGGCCTGTGGAAGATTCCAAAGTGGCCTTACCCTCTACAAGCTGGGCTTGGGTGCGTTGCTAGGAGAATTCAGTGGGCAGTCTGGAAATTGTGAGGTCTAGGTTGACTGCATATGTTTTTCGAGTTAGGTAATAAGCACTATCCTTCATGCCAGGCACCCATCAACCTTAAAAAACCTATGAGAGGCACAGGGGGAAATTCCTGACTTGGTGTACGGGGTCCGCGGTCCGGGTTATCTCCCCTTCAGTGTGGGCTTCCTTCTGTGCGTTAGTTTCTCCAGGAAGAGTTTGACAAGGGGCTTGCTGTGTCCACTCTTTGCTACCAGTGGGCCTCCATGAAGACCCGCAAAGAGAATCCTGAGGGAAAGATTGAGGGGGATTCCCTGGTAGGGAAGTTCCTTAAGGGTCTTGCTTCTTCTTGCCCCTGTAACTACAGGGGCCTGCCTCCTTGGGATCTCTCCCATGTACTACAATTTCTAAGAGATCTCCCTTTGAGCCAACGGACATCCGGCACCTCACACTCAAGAACGCTTTCTTGTTTGCTATTACTTAGACTCGTAGGTTGGAGGAGGTGGGGGCTTTGTTGTGTTGGCCTCCTTTTCTGCAGGTCCTCCCAGTGCTATTGTCTTTTGCTGTGATCCCAAGTTTCTTCCGGAAGTGGTGTCAAAGTTTCACACATCTCAGAATCTGGTTCTCTCTGCCTCTTTTCAGAATCCTCAGGGCCCGGAGGAGGTGGCTTGGCACTCAACTGATCTCCAGAGGGTGATCCTGGAGTAACACTCTAGGGCTGAGCATTTCAGACGAACTGACAGTCTCTTGTGACTTTTGGGCTGACTGGGGCTGGTAGGAAGGACTTTGTTGTTTCCATCAGCCATTGGATCCAGACTGTCATCACCAGGGCGCATGTGTCAGCGGGTTTGCCCGTCCACGAACATGCCACTAGGGGATGGCTGGTTCCTGGGTGAACGCCCTGGGTGTTTCTCTGCAGAATATCTGCAGGGCAACTACCTGGGCTGATCAGAGCTTGTTTATCAGACACTAGAGATTTAATGTGCCTAACTCCAGATATGGTTCTTTTGGGATGGTCTGTAGATATGAGCTGAATTGTTCTGGGGGTATAAAGTGGTGTTGGGTGTTGCATCACTTCTGTCTTTATGTGTCTCATTGGGACCCCTGCCCATTGTCTATTTTTTGGTATACCTCAGAGGTAAGTACTGGGATGAAGAAGAGGGACATGGAGGTAATGTTCTGATTACTTACCAGTAATCTTCATTACTGCTAGTCCTACTCTTCCTCTTCACAGTAGCAATGACCTTCCTCTCTCTCCCTGATCGGGAAGGTCCCATGCTCTGGCTCAGAAATTAGTAACTGGGGCTTATGGGTAAGTAGGATGTATTATACTGCAAAAGAAAAGAAGTTGAAAAGGGGTTCCTGGAATGTATGCAAGCTACAGAGGTAAGGACTGTGACGAGGAAGGGTAGGACTGGGACCAATGAAGATTACCGCTAAGTAATCCAAGCAATACCAAACCACCCTTAATGCTACACGCTCACACCTGTGGCAGTTAAGAGATTTACAAATGCACAAATATCCTAACAAAAGTGTAGGGCAATCTCTTTTAATTTGACCCTGCATCATTTTACGACGTGCCATACTAAGATGGCCGCTCCCTTTGTTAGCACTGGAGTGCTTCCTGCCTTGCTGCAGCTGGCCTCTGATTGGCTTCTGCCATCCTCAGATGGACCTATCAGAAGGCCAGGAGGGTTGGCCGGCCCACCTACCAAAGGCCCACTCCTAAGGCCCTGTCTAGCCCTGTCCACCATGGTGCACCGTGCGCCCATCTGTGAGTGTGCACGCTGCCCCCATCGACCCCCACCCCGGTCGCCTGTGAGTGTAAACACTGCCCCCACTCCTCCCTGGTCGCCTGTGAGTGCCCAAGCTGCCCCACCGGTCACCTGTGAGTGTGCATGCTGCCCCCCCGGGCGCCTGTGAGTGCGCATGCTGCCCCCACCCCCTCCCACTATCATAAAAAATTGATCCGATGCTGCTGCCGCCCTTCAAGATGCGGCTGTGCATCATGTCTGTGCCACTTATTTTGACACTCTGCATTGTATGTTTATGCCACCCTTCAAGATGGGGCTGTGCATCATTTCTGTGCCACTTATTTGGACATTCTGCATTGTATGCTGATGCCACCCTTCAAGATGGGGCTGTGTATCATGTCTGTGCCACTTATTTTGACATTCTGTATTGTATGCTGATTCCACCCTTCAAGATGGAGCTGTGCATCAGGTCTATGCCACATATCTTGACATTCTCCATTGTATTTGATGGCACCCTTCAAGATGGGGCTGTGCATCACGTCTATGCCACATATTTTGACTTCCTGCATTGTATGTTGATGCCACCCTTTTAAGAAGGGCTGCGCATCATGTCCATGCCACATATTCTGATATTCTGCTTTGTATTTTGATGGCGCCCTTCTAGATGGGGTTGCCCATCATTTCTGTGCAACATATCCTAACTGCTGCATTGTATGCTTATGCCGCCCCTCCAAGGGTGGCAGGCAAACTGTATGTCTGTGCTAGCACTTCTGTACTAAGATTTCTCACAAGCACTTATGTAACTAAGCAAGCCTTCTTGACAGCATTACGATACCGAAAGGCCAGTTATGCGCTTTACAAATGCAAATAAATAACTAGGCTTAAACGGTCCTGCTGGCCATTGTGAAAATGACTACTATTCCAACAGAACTCAGAGATTATAGACCGCTTCCTTGTGCACGAGGTCATCCATCCACCACCCTGCCCCTGTTTACGCATATGTCATAATACAGCAGGGGTCTGCAACCTGTGGCTCTCCAGATTATTTAGACTACGACTCCCATAATCCCTCACTATTGACTATGCTGTCATGGTTGCTGGGAGAGGCTGTCCAAAATACATGGAGTTCCAAAGGATTTAGACCTCTGTAATACAGGTTCCCAAAAAACATGCTCACACTCCTACAGTGCAGACGCAAATATTTTGGGGACAGAACTCTCCACAACCAATTTTACAAATTCTCAATCTCACTCCATCTGCATCTCCACACTTTGAACCAGACTTCCTGAAGTTCCAAAAAGCTAGAAATACACATCTGTTCCACTCGACCTCCAAAAGGCAATTATTTTGAACGTGTGACCAAAATTACTTGTTTAGAGCCACCTGGCTACTAGGTAAAACAGACATCATGGCGGACATGTGCACTTTGGGAAGCCATTTTGTGGGGACGGCTTTGTGGAAATAAAAGGAAACACTGTTAACAGACTTGCTTCCTAATAGCTGCAGAATGGCTGAGAAAGGGACAAGGTTCCGGCGAGCACTGCATCAGTTTGTAGAGGGTGTGTGCATTATGAAGTCGGGTAGTGGATCATTGTGGATGCATGTGAGTGACTGAGCCCTGGGAAGGACACAACTATGTTCCATTGAGGTGGAATGCTATACGTACCTGAGAATCCAGGCTGGTTTCTAATTGTGATGAGAGTATGCAGATCGTGTCATGCGAAGCAACTGGAGTCCTTTCCATCCCAGCTGAGTACTGTCTTGTTGTTCCTTAAAGTGACTCATCAGTGCTCTCCCAACCGGACTGGGGGGGTAGTTCTAGGAGGAGGAGGAGGGTACTCAAGATGCTGAAGGAAAGAGCCAGGTACCACACAATACATAAATAAATACAAAATAAAATAAATAAATAAAGAATGCCTTGCGGAAACCGAGGTGATCCGAGTCGAGTTCCGGATGGTGGGAGCTTGGGTGTAGAAAGAAGCTCCCCCTATTCTGGTCGATTTAGTGACTGGGTTGGCAAGGAGAGCTGTGCCAGATCTCAGGTTTCTGGTAGGCCTGTAGGGTGTGAACTTGTGTTGTAGATATTCTGGTCCTGTGTTGTGCACAGCTCAGTGGGTGATGTGCATAGCCTTGATGGTGGAACGATGCCCGATCAGCAGCCAATG
This sequence comes from Ambystoma mexicanum, assembly GCF_040938575.1. Lineage (NCBI taxonomy): Eukaryota > Metazoa > Chordata > Amphibia > Caudata > Ambystomatidae > Ambystoma > Ambystoma mexicanum. Next base: position 1,202,042,247 of record NC_090934.1, on the reverse strand, counting down.
AAGGAGACGGCGAGTGGGTGTGATGTGTTCTTTGTGGCCAAGGGCAAGAAGGAGCCTTGCTGCAGTGTTTTGAACCCTTTGGAGTTTTCTAAGATGTGATGCAGGGGCGCCCAGATATAAGGTGTTAGCATAGTCGGTGTGAGAGGACTATAGCCGTGATCGCAGCGACTCTGTGAGAGAAGGTCAGGAAGGGGAAGATGCGTTGGAGAATACATAGGTGATAATAACAAGATTTTGACACAGAGTTGTTGTGATGTGATAGTGTCAGGTCTGAGTCCATGGTGCATTCAAGGTTATGTAGGTATAGGGGGGAGGGCCTAGAGAGAGCGGCCAAGGGGTGCATTGAGGGAAAAGAGCAGTCTTCCAGCAGATCATGTTTTCAGATTTTCCAGGGTTGAGAAGAAGGTGGTTAGTAGTCATCCAGTGGTCGATTTTTGTGAGGCAGGAAGCAGTGTCAGGGGTGATGTTGGAAGGATCTTAGGGATCTTGAAGATAATTTGTTTATCCTCTGCATAGTTATAGCAAGACAGGCTGTGTGAGCAGATGATAGTGGGATGGGGGTTCAGACCAAAGTGGCTGAAGAGATGCCCTGTGGTAGTCCATGGGTAACAGGGCAGGAGACAAGAAGGGTGGCATGTAAATTATTTGGATCTATTGGAAAGGAAGGTGTAGATCCCCTTCAAGGCTGTATCCCTGATTCCAAGAGAGTGGAGTCTGTTTGTGAGGGTGAGGTGGTCAATGGTGTTGAAGGCCTCTGAGAGGTCGAGAATAGTTAGTGCGGCACAAAGTTCTTTTGAGATCATCCAAGATGGAGATTGGGCATGATTCAGTTCCCCATAGGGGTCTGAAGGCGGATTGGGAATGGTCAAGGAGGTGGTTGGTTTCAGTGAAAAGACATGCTGGGTGTAAGCTGTTTCGGTCGAATAGTTTAACTATGAAATAGTTGTGTGAGATAGGTCTGTAGTTGGTTGGCAGAAGGGGGTCAGGGGTGGAGTTTGTGAGCCAGGATTTGATGTACGCGATCTTGAAATCTGCTGGGTAAGTGCCTGAGCTGCGAGATGGGTCAATAATCAATCTTACGATGTTGGCGGTATAAATTGAGGATAGGATTTCTTTTAGAAGAGATGGAGGGCAAGGTTCTCCAAGTGATCCTGAGTGTCAGCTGTTGGCTACTAACTTTAGAAATGATGGATGGCAGAGAAGGAAGAGAAGAGCGAGCGGGCGGAGGGTGGGTCGGAAAGGCTGGGTGTATATGTAGGGTGGTGGGCTTTAAGTGACAAAATGTTAGTGCCGATGGCAAGATTTCTTTCAAGGACTATGTTGCGGAAATGGTCAATGTGAGAATCAAAGATTACTTGTGAGTGAGAGGGGAGGAGGAGGTGCATAGAGGTGCTTTGAATTCAGCAATAATCTTGTGGAGTTCCTTGCAGGTGTTTAGGGCATTGGTGATTCCATTCCAGTAAAACACTTTTTTGGCCTTGCATGTGTTTGCTTTGGACGCTTTGAGCTGGTGGGCGTAAGCTATTCTCTTCTGCTGCAATGGGTCTGCCCGCCATCTGCATTGAAAGATGTGGTTCAGTCTTTTGAGAAATTTGAGAGATGAGGTGAACCATTTGGGAGAGTAGCAATGTTTGTTGGTAATGGGTCAAATGCAGGTGAGAGGGCTGAGACCACCTGAGAGCCATTGGACAAAGTGTCTGATGGAGAGCTGACACAACATGAGTGGAAGGGAGGGTAGGGAAGCAAGCAGGCAATCTATCAGGTCTAGGGTTATTTTGACCTTGTTCCATAGAGGGCAGCGGAAGGGCGGTGGGGAGGCTGTTGAAGAGGACAGGTGGTCTACGGTCGATAGAGTGAATAAAATGGATGTGTGTTCCATCCAGACTAGTGGCCGAGGAGGAAGTGTGGTGACCAGTTCAGGAGAGCTGAAGATTGCATCTAGGATGTGGCCTGCAAAGTGCGTGGGTTCTGAAACTAATTGTGTCAGACAAAGGGAATCCATGTTGTCCAGAATGGATTGTGTCATGGGGTTATGTGAGACGTCAAATCAGAAATTGAACTCCCCTAGCAAAGTGAGGGACGGTTGAGAAATCAGGATGGCAGCCAAAGAGTCGCTGAGAGTTTCGGTGAAATGTCTGTTGTAGCCTGGGGGTCAGTATATGAGTAGGAAACTCTGGGTGTGTATGGGAGAGAGGAGACATTTTACTATGAGGGATTTGCAGTCTGAGTTGCAGTCTTTTTCCACCGAGTGTGAAATGGTGAGGAGTGATTTGAATAGGATGATTGTGCCGCCTGTCCTGCTGGTTCTGTTATGCACAATAAGGCTGTAACCTGGAGGGAAAGCCTCATGTGCAATCGGCCGGAAATCTTAGGAGAACCAGGTTTCGGTGATGAAGAGGATGTCTGGGTCTTCAGAAGAAATGAGGTCGTAAATGTTGTGGCTTTTTTTGCAATAGATCTGATGTTGATCAGGATGCACGTTAGTTTGTTGCTAGGTTGGGTGTTTGATGTGACGGGAGGGGTATTCTGGGGCAGGCGTGGCTGCCATTAGGTAGGGGGTGAAAGGGTGGTAAGGGTGTTAGTTTAGAGGAGTGCTGGAGCTGGGACAGGTGGGGGAGGGTCTGCTTGGGGCATGGGGCATGGCTGGGTGACCGGGTGTGCTCTGTGGTGGAGTCTGAGGAAGTAGAAAGGTGTCATGGCTGAGAATTAGTAGAAGGTGAGAGGTTTCTGTGGGTGGTCTGTGATTTCAGTTCATAGAGTGGAGATGAGGATGTTGTTGATGTTTGTGTGAAGAGAGCTTGCAAGCTTAGCCTCCTTGGTGTATTGGTGGGGGTTTTGGTTTATGATATGATATGATATGATATGATAGGTTATTTCTAACACGCTTAATACCAAGAGGTTTCTAAGCGCGGACCTGGGGATCGAACCTGTGTTTCTCCATGTCGTCTTGCTTCCAAGGCGAGCACGTTGCCCCTGAGCTATCCTCCTGAGACAGGAGCAACATTGTTGGGAGTGTGTGTGAGGGGTGTAGACCCTGTTCTGAGATGTGAAAGGGGGGTGGATATTGAGATGTGGAGGGGGTTGTGCAGGGCTGCGACTGGGGCAGTCAAACTGGTTTCCTGTCGCGGGGAGGGGTCAGGTGACAGTCTTCTAAGGTCGGTGATGGTCACTGTGGACTCACTTCTAGAGGTGCAAGGAGAGTGGTAACTGGTGTGAGTGGCATGTTTGTTGATCGGCAGGTTGAAGAGGGATTTCAATGGGTTGGGTGGCTTGGGGAAGGCTGTAAGAGTGTATGAGAGGGGGGTGTTATGGGTCTGGAAGAGAGATAGGGTGAGGAGTGTAGTGTAAAATGCACCCGTGTAGTGCAGTGTCTGTGTTTTAGGAGACTGTGGGGGCATGGGGCATGGCTGGGTTGGGGGTCGTGGCTAGGATTGCACAGGCAAAGTTTAGAGATGAAATGGGTGGTTCATGGTGGTGTAGATGTGTGAGGGGGTGGAGGTATGGAGGTCTGAAGAAGGAAGGGTCTGGTTAGGGTAGGGCAAAGTGCAGGTGGTCTGGGAGAGTCTGTTGGGGGCATGAGCGGATGACATGAGAGTAGCGGGTCTGGGAAGGCCGGGGGTGGGGGGTGGATGTGTTCTTTTGGGGGGCAGGAAGAGGAGGTTCAGGTGGCATGTAGGGGTGGGGTCTGGACGACAGTGTGGTGGAGTTTCTGGTGCTCCAGAGGGTGCCTCTAACTTTGGAGCTGCTAGGCATAGTGCTGGACCTGTAACCTTGACCCTATGGGAGGGGCGTTTGAGTGTGCAGGAACAGAGCAGAGCAGCAGCTGCAATGAAGAGGGAAATCTGCGCTAGCGGGTTGGGAGTGCAGGCGGATCTCTTGTAGGTAGTACTCTGTAGGCAGGTGTAGTGGGTGGAATAGGGTGGGATGGTTTGTGAGACCAGCACCTAAATCCATGCAGAGACAAAATACAGGCCTACAGCACTATCCCTGTGGATAAAGGTGCAGAGTAGTGGCACAAAACAGCAACAGGATTCCAAGTGCAAGCCTACAACACTATCCATGTGGAAAAAGATGCAGGTTAGTAGCACCGAACATTAACGCGATTCAAACAAGCAAACCCTCAGCACTATCCCAGTGCAAAAAGATGCAGAGAAGTGGTGTGAAACAGCAACAAGATTGAAAATTCAAGCTTACAGCAGTACTAAGATATCAAACCACTATGTCTCCTACCTGAATATTGCAGCAGACAAGGGTTGAGGTTTGACAGAGGCTTGGGTGTCCAAAGCAAGCAGGGATTGCAGGCGCCCAGAAAAAAAACCTTTGCCTGAGCCCTTAGTGGGCTGCCCAGGCAAGGCTGCCCTGGGGGAACTGCTTAAGTCGGAAGGGGCACTTCCCCCAATAACTCAGTGCACGGTTCTTTCAGTGGATGGCTCGTTGACGGAGCAGATGCTAGTCTAAATGGGAGAAATCCCAGTGTGCAATGCAGGGAGCTGTTGTTTAGGGTCCACCAACCCGATCTGTGAGCCATTCACGGGGCACGGGCGGGCAGAGGGAGGGCAAGGGGAGGTGAGGGAAAGAGCATGGTAGCTATTAAGAAGGATTTCTGAACTCTGACCAGGAGGGGCAGAGGTTCAGAAGGCCAACCTAGTTTCTTGGAACAGGGTAATCTCTGGACAAGCCAGACCAATCAGGGTAGCTATGGCAGTCGGTCAAGACTAAGTCTCAGGAAGGGTGAGGGTGACTGAAGGACCTCAATGAGCACACAGAGCAAGGACACTTACAAATTACTCCAGATAGGTGTTATATCCAAAAATATAGACACATTTATTGCAAGGCCTTTGTAACATAGACCATAGCAAAGAATCACATTAAAACTAAGTAAACCAATACATCACACTCAATACAACATATATACAAGACCATGGGGTCTAAAGGGGTGACTGCACGAAATATGTCAACAACCTAGATGGGAAGGAGACAGGCAGTGCAGTTAATGTTTAGGCTCAGTTCGACATCGACAGTTCACCTAACTAAGAGACAGTCCAAGCCCTAAGAAGAGGGGAGCCTTGTGCTCAATAGTACATGCAATACAAACCCACGCGGTTGTTCCAATGGGCAAAGCAGGGTCTCTTCAGGTGTCTCTAACAGCTTGGGAAGGTGGATGAGGTGATGAAGAATGTGTTCCCACTATTCAAGAAGGACTTTCACTTGAAGGCAGAGGCAGTTTGAGAGTTCGGGATGGAGTCGCTATTTCGCAATAGTGGTGGACAGGAGAGGGGCCCCAAGGGGCTACTTGTGCATAAAAATGGGCTATTGCGCTAGGGGCCACCGGTTGGGGCATTGATTACTCACCAGTCCCTGATGCAAGGAGACCCAAACTTCAGCAGGTCAGTCCACTTGCAGGTTCGAATGCGGCAAAAAGGGCGTCTCGGCACCTTTTAGTTGCTGAGATACAGCGATGATTCCCAAACGGGACAGTGGCAATTTCTCCGCTCTGGGTGGATGAATCGACCCAGTTACACTGCAGCAGGCTTCAGGGGCAAAAGGGTCACACATGCAGTGGACTTGCAAAGGATGTTGCTACAGCAGGGCAACACGGTAACTGCATTTACTCCTGTCCGGGCGCCCTCGTCTCACTTCAGACCTGGGAAAGCCAAGTGTACGAAATTCTGTGTGAGGGTGCCGTGGACACAGAGATAGCAGTATACCAAGTTTCGAGGGCCTCCTCGAAACAAACTCAGAGACAGAGCAAAGGTCCTGCGTAAACTGGACATCCCACTGGTTGGCCCAGGGACACTTCCGAGAAAGCTTACTTGCAGGGTTTGGTAAAGCTGCTGAGACTAGTTGGTCCCACTATTCCAATGGGTTGAAGCATCTTCGCAGACCTTTTAGGATGACCAGATGCAGAGGAGGTCCCACGGGATGACAGCAGGCTCAGGGTGCCAAACCTTCCAGTGGGTCACCAGCGGTTTCTCGACTCAGCTTCGTAGTAGCAGGATACTTGGATCCTATCCTTTGTTCAGTGAGAACTCAGGAGATCGACCTGGTAGTGGTGTTTTCAGCATCCTCTTATCCAAAGTTCCCTTTGGGCCAAAAACAGAGAGGACCCAAAGGGAGATCTGCTCACAAACACACACTCCATACGTGTACCAATCACAGACCATGGTGGTCTCAGGCATTCAGGGCACTCCAGATTCTCTGGCACCCAGGATGTGTATTGGGACCAGACATCCCAGCCCACATCCTGCAGGCACACACACAAGGCATGCAGAAGCCCGCAAAAACTCTGGGATTCACGGGAAAGTGCATGACCAAATAAGGACTGGCCCGGGTCGAGTCGACCTGGGGAAGGTGAAGGGGCAAGATGGCCAAAGGACAGGACAAAGAACCTTTTGGCATGGCCATTTTGGAGCCAGGCCACCTATTCGTGCCAAACACGGTTAACAGGGTTAACATGGCAGGAAAGGGTTAAAAATAATGCAAAATGATAGCTGCCACCAGTCCTGTCCATGACACATCTGCACAGTTCATAAAAAGTCCAACAAGAGTATCTAGGGCCTTTTAAAATGACTATAGACCCAAGTGTGCTGTATGGTAAGATACATAGCACACTTGTGACATGTTGCACAAGTGTTGCAACATGAGAAAATGACTAAGGGAAACAAAGTCTCCCAGTACTGACTGTCTTAAGGGCATGTCATTTTCCCCATAAAAAGTGAGCAAAAGCCCAGAGGAGTGCAGCTGAAGGCTTTGCTTCTCTGGCAAAGTCAGTCAATGGTGTCTAAACAGCAGCAACAAGTTTGGGGGTTGACACATGGAGGGAAAATTACATACAACTATGAAATCGTTCCTAACACTGCCCCCTCCCAGACTAAGGACAGGGGGAACTAATCCACCCCTGGATGAGTTTCTTGATCAGGTTAGTTAAACATTTTGGACAACCCATCAGCATTGCTATGTTGGACACCTGGCCTATGCTCAATAGTGAAGTCAAAGCCTTGCAGACTTATGGACCACCTAAGCAACTTTGGATTCTTTCCCTTCATGTTCATTAGCCACTTTAAGGGCTTATGGTCAATTTGCACAGTGAAGTGGGTCCCATAGAGGTAGGGCCTCAGCTTCCTTAGGGCCCACACAACAGAGAAACATTCTTCCTCTATTGTGGACCATTTTAGCTCTCTGTCCTTAAGATGGCGACTCATGAAGCCATTAGGGTGTTCCTTACCCTTCTCATCTACTTGTGATAGTACAGCTCCTATCCCAGTGTCAGAGGCATCTGTCTGCACAATAAAATGTCTTTGATAATCAGGGGCCTTGAGAACAGGGGCCTGGCACAAGGAGTCTTTTAAGCCATTGAAGGCCTTCTCACACTCTTCGGACCAAGTTACCTTCTTGGGTTTCTTGGGAGTAGTGAAAGCAGTCAGAGGGCCAGCTATGGTATCATAGTCTGCCATGAAATTTCTGTAATACCGAGTGAGTCCCAAAAAGGCTCTCTCTTGGGTCTGCGTAGTGGGGGTAGGCCAGTCTTGTACTGTTTGTACTTTACTGGGTAGAGGCTGTATCCTCCCTCCACCTACTTCATGTCCAAGATAGACAACTGATCCTTGTCCACTCTGGCACTTACTGGCCTTTATGGTCAAGTGGGCCTTCTGTAGAGCCTGTAACATAATCCCAAGGTGTTTCACATGGTCTTCCCAGGTGGCACTGCAAACTGCTATATGATCCAGATATGCAACACATAATTCATCCAAACCATTCAACACATGATTCGCAAGCCTCTGGAAAGTGGCAGGGGCATTCTTCAACCCAAAAGGAATTACCCTGAACTGGTAAAGACCCTCTGGTGTTGAGAAAACTATCTTCTCCTTGGCATGCTCTACAAGGGCTATTTGGCAATAGCCTGCAGTGAGGTCAAACGTGCTGAGTTACTTGTAGGCACCCAAAGTATCAACCAGCTCATCTGTTCTAGGCAAGGGGTGTGCATCTGTCTTAGTGACAGCATTCAGAGCCCTGTAATCCACACCGAACCTCAGTTAAGAAGTAACTGCTTTTGGAACCAACACGACTGGGCTGGACCAAGGACTACTGGAGGGTTCAATCATCCCAAGATCCAACATTTTGTTGACCTCTGTCTTAATGTAAGACCTTACTTTGTCTGACATTCTGTTTCACTTACTTCCGGTAGGTACACTGTCTCCTGTGTCAATGTTATGTTTGCACCAAGGTGTCAAACCAGGGGACAGTAAAAACAAGGGAGAAAACTGCCAAAGGAATGTTTTCACTTCAGCCTGTTGATCAGAAGTCAGGTAAGGGGCCACTTGGACACCCTCAATGGAGATGTCGGAAGGAATGCTTTGGAACAGGTCAGGAAGAGGTTCAGGCTCCTCTTCTTCAACATCTGAAGCCAACAGCAGTGCTGCGATTTCAATTCTTGGGATGAAAGCCTTCAGCCTATTTACATGGAACACTTTTGGAGCCTCACCAGCCCTTCCAAGGTCCACTAAATAGTTTACCTCACCCAGTGACTCCACCACTGTGTAAGGGCCTGACCACCTGTCCTGTCCTGTAAAGCTTTAGGCCTTATAGGATTCATAATCAGGACTTGCTGACCAGGGGTGAAATTGATGAGGGAAGCCTTCTGGTCATACCAGTGTTTCACCAGAGCTTGTCCTGCTTTCAATTTTTCACTAGCCAAGCCCATCGGGAGCACCATCCTTTTTCTGAGCCCCAGCACATAGTCCACTACATTGGTAGTTATGGGGGGAGTGGGCATCTCCCATCCCTCCTTCACTATGGCTAAGGGTCCCCTTACAGGGTGACCAAACAGAAGTTCAAAGGAGCTGAAGCCAACACCATCTTGTGATACCTCTCTGTACGCAAACAGTAAGCATGGTAACAGAAGATCCCATTTTCTTCTTTGGTGTTCGTCCAGAGCCCCAATCATGCTCTTCAAGGTCCTGTTAAACCGTTCAACTAGGCCCTTTTTCTGTGGGTGATATGCAGAGAAAAACTTATAGGTGACCTTACATTCCTTCCACATGGCCTGCATATACTTGGACATAAAGTTGATGCCTCTGTCAGACACAACTTCTTTAGGGAAGCCTACCCTAGTAAATATGCCAAGCAAAGCTTTTTCAACTGACTTGGCAGTCATAGTTTTCAATGGGATGGCCTCAGCGTACCTGGTGGCATGGTCGACCAGCACCAGGATAAACCTATTGCCTGAGGATGTTTGGGGGTCAAGGGGACCAACAATGTCAATCCCTACCCTCTCAAATGGTACCCCCACAACTGGGAGTGGTACCAATGGATCTTGGATTGTTGAGCCTCTCTTACCAGATAACTGGCAGGAGGCACAACTCCTGCAGTGACTTTCTACTTTCACCCCCATCTTGGGCCAGTAGAAGTGCATGGATAACCTTTGTTTGGTTTGCTTGATTCCAAGGTGACCAACAAGGGGCAATTAATGTACCCGCTGCAAGAGAAAGGGTCTTACAGCAAGGGGAACCACCAACCTCCTATGGTCTCCTTCCGTAGACTCTGTGGGCTCACTATACAGGAGTCCAGTTTTCCAATAAATTCTGTGCTTCCCAGGAGGTTCACCCTCAAGCTGGGAGCAGGCCTGTCTCCTTAGCTGTCCAGAGATGGGCACTCACGTTGGCCCTTACTCAATTCTTCACTGTCAGGACCACCTTCTACTAACCAATAATTTATTTCAGGATGGTCATGTGGGTCAATTATTTCAGGTATCACCTCCTCGTCAGGCCCTGGTGATTGACCAACTACCTCCAACTCAGTGGTAGGTGAGTTAGGGGGAATGTTTTCTTTCCCTCTTTTAGATTTTCTTACTCCTTTAGCCTTGGGTTTCCCCTTTGGCTGGGGCATGGCATTGGTCTTGGCCAGTGCTGCCCTTGTTTGAGACCTTGTGCAGGGTCTTTCAGCTGTATCTCCCACAAGCCCTAAAGCTCTCAGATCATTTCCCAGCAAGACCTTTCCTGGGACATTCCTCTGTATGCTCACTGGAATTCTGACTGCTTTACCATTGATAGAAGAGTTGCAGGTATTACTGGGAACATGAGAGGTGGGCCATCAGCCAACTTAGTGGGGGGCAGGGGAGCTCTGGCAACTTCCTCTGGATCTACCAAGGTAGAATCCACTACAGTTCGACTGCATCCACTATCCCTAAGAGCTGGAGTATCTACTCCATTTATCAGCACACTGGGCCCCATTACAACTCAGGCGGTAAGGGTTTTACGGCGGCGTAAACAGCGCCGACCCTTACCGCCTGAGTACGAGGTCCCTTAGCGCCATGGAGGTTTTAACACCTGCTTTTAGCAGGTGTTAAAATCCATGGCGCTAAGGGACCATGGAGTTAATTACGCCACCGTAATTTACGGTGGCGTAATTAACGCCTTCCTCACTCCCATTATGCCCTATGGGGCAAAATGGGAATGGGGAAGGGTAAATGGGAAAATGGGGATTTACCGCCCCGCCAAGGTTGGGATGGGGCGGTAAATCCGCCAACCACCATGGCGTAAACGTAGTTTACGCCATGGTGGTAAAGTCACGGCCCAGGCGGTAACTTACCGCCTGGGTCGTAATGAGGCCCACTGTCTTTAAAGTAGTGCTTGATATTATCTAGAATCCTAGCATAAGCCTCTGAGACTTTAGGCTCCCAGGAACCCAGGGAAACTAAAACAACCTTAGCTTCTATCCCACCTTCTATCCCACTGGGGAAGGAGTTGAGGAGAAGGATGCCCCTGTAATCTCTTCTTCCTCATAGGAGGAGAAGGCCAGATTAGAAGAGTGGACCCCCAAGGTTTTGACCTTACATCTGGGATCCCCCTTCACATGGTCAGTTGCTCCACAAGCGAAACAAGATCCACTGGATCTGTTTACATAGGGAGGCTTACTATAAACAGAGTTCTGTTTTGGAGGCTGGCCTCCACTACCCTGTGAGTTCTCTTGTGTCTTCCCCTTGTGATTTCTTTTGTGGCCCTTATGGGAGGGTGTTTTATCAGTTTCTCCACCCTCCTTACTGTTGGACCTTCCCCCCTCCTCCTGCTTACCAGGAAGAGTCTTGTCCTTATGGGACACTCTATGTGACACCCACAAGTCGCTGCTATGGCAAGTTTCTTAGGATCTATTTCATGTGAATCTGCCAAGTGCTGCTTAAGCTCAGGGGAAGAAGATGCAAAAATGTGTTCCATCATGACAAGATATATCATACCTTCAAAAGTAGAGACCTTATAACCTTCAACCCAGCCAGTCAAGTTTTTTAAGAATTCAGTTACCTAAGATACCCAAGTATCACCTTCTTTCTTTTTGTACTCTCTGAATCTTTTTAAGTATTGGGCAGGAGTCTTTCCAAACTTTAAGATGAGAGTTTGCTTCAACATTGCAAAATCTGCTCTCTCAGCTTTTGACATTTCCATAATGGCACTACAGCCAGAATGGGGCAGTCTGCTAAGTAACCAGGCACTTTTATCAGCATTGTCAACTTGTTGAACCTCGCATGCATACTCAAATGCATTCAGCCAGTCCATAATGTCATTCTTTTCCTCACACACACTGAGCAGATCCTTAAGAAACCTTGGATGAGAGGAGGCCCCAGACCCATGTCCGGGACCCTAGGATCCATTGGCAACCTGAAGCTTGGTCAGTTCCAACTGGTGATCCCTGTCTTTCTGTTTTTCTGCCTGCTCTATTTCAGTTTGGCCATATTAAATTCAAGCTCTGTCTGCCTAAAAAGCAATTCTTGCTTCTTGAATTCAAGCATGGCCTCACCTTCAGCACAGGCAGAGGAAACACTAGATATTACATCCCCCAAATCCTCATGGGTCCCATGAGCAATTGCAGCGACAGAACTGTCAGTTTTGCCAGTGGGGGCAGCCCCACCTCCTTCTGTACAGTCAACAGGAGCTATGGCATTAAGCTGAGCTTCTTGCCAGTCCATGATTCTTTGGACCATTTCCATTTTTGTTCATTGAGCAGACACACCTCTCTCAGCACACATCTTTCTCAATGTTTCAGATTTAGAAGCATTTAAAGTTAACAAGGTACTTGTTTCCATATTGTTAGATAGGACTATGGCCTTTTTCAGTTATACTACAACAATTCACTATGTGTCCTGGTAGGAATAACTTGAAATGCCTTCACTAGCATGCAACACTGGATACCTTCAGTCCTATCCCACTGCTGTACACCAATTTGTTAAGAAAGATTTCTGAATTTTGACCAGTAGGGGCAGAGGTTCAGAAGGCCAACCTAGTTTCTTGGAACAGAGTAACCTCTGGACAAGCCAGACCAATCAGGGTAGCTATGGCAGGCGGTCAAGACTAAGTCTCAGGAGGCATGAGGGTGACTGAAGGACCTCAATGAGCACAAAGAGAAAGGACACTTACAACTTACTCCTGAAAGGTGTTATATCCAAAAATATAGACACGTTTATTACAAGGCCTTTGTAACATAGACCATAGCAAAGAATCACAGTAAAACTAAGTAAACCAATACATCACACTCAATACAATATATATGCAAGACCAGGGGGGTCTAAAGGGGTGACTGCACGAAATATGTCGACAACCTAGATGGGAAGGAAACAGGCAGTTCAGTTAATCTTTAGGCCCAGTTTGACATCGACAGTTCACCTAACTAAGAGGCAGTCCAAGCCCTAAGAAGAGGGGAGCCTTGTGCTCAATAGTACATGCAATACAAACGCACGCGGTTGTTCCAATGGGCAAAGCAGTGTCTCTTCAGGGGTCTCTAGCAGCTTGGGAAGGTGGATGAGGCAATGAAGAATAGGTTCCCACTATTCAAGAAGGACCTCCACTTGAAGGCAGAGGCAGTTCTAGAGTTCGGGATGGAGTCACTATTTCGCAATAACGGTGGACAGGAGAGGGGCCCCCAGGGGCCACTTGTGCATAAAAATGGGCTCTTGCGCTAGGGGCCATCGGTTGGGGTATTGATTACTCACTGGTGCCTGATGCAAGAAGACCCAAACTTCGGCAGGTCAGTCCACTTCGCTTGCAGATTCGAATGCGGCAAAAAGGACGCCTCGGCACCTTTTAGTTCCTGAGATACAGTGATGATTCCCAAATGGGACAGTGGCAATTTCTCCACTCCAGTTGGATGAATCGACCCAGTTTCACTGCAGCAGGCTTCAGGTGCAAGAGGGTCATAAATGCAGCGGACTTGCAAAGGACGTTGCCGCAGCAGGGCAACACGGTAACCGCGTTTACTCCAGTCCGGGCGCACTTGTCTCACTTCAGACCTGGGAATGCCAAGTGTACGAAATGCAGTGTGAATGTGCCGTGGACAGAGAGCTAGCAGTATATCAAGATTCGAGGGCCTCCTCGAAACGACGGCGGAGACAGAGCAAAGGTCCTGCGTAAGCTGGTCAGCCCACTGGTTGGCCCAGGGACATTTCCGAGAAAGCTTACTTGCAGGGTTTGGTGAAGCTGCTGAGAATAGTTGGTCCCACTATTCCAATGGGTCAAAGCATCTTCGAAGACCTTCTAGGATGACCAGATGCACAGGGGTCCCACAGGATGACAGCAGGCTCAAGGTGCCAAACCTTCCAGCGGGTCACCAGCGGTTCATCGACACAGCTTCGTAGTTGCAGGACACTTGGATCCTATCCTTTGTTCAGTGAGAACTCAGGAGATCGACCTGGTAGTAGTGTTTTCAGCCTCCTCTTATTCAAAGTTCCCTTCGCACCAAAAACGGAGAGGACCCAATGGGAGATCTGCTCACAAACATACACTCCATACGTGGACCAATCACAGACCACAGTGGTCTCAGGCATTCAGGGCACTCCAGACTCTCTGGCACCCAGGATGTGTATTGGGAACAGACATCCCAGCCCACATCCTGGAGGCACACACACAAGGCATGCAGATGCCCGCGAAAACTCTGGGATTCGCGGGGAAAGTGCATGACCAAATAAGGACTGGCCCGGGTTGACTCGACCTGGGGAAGGTGAAGGGGCAAGATAGCCAAAGGACAGGACAAAGAACCTCGTGGCATGGCCATTTTGGAGCCAAGCCACCTATTCGTGCCAAAAGCGGGTAACGCGGTTAACATGGCAGGAAAGGGTTAAAAATAATGCGAAACGATAGCTGCCACCAGTCCTGTCCATGACACATCGGAACAGTTCATAAAAAGTCCAGCGAGAGTATCTAGGGCCTTTGGAAATGACTATAGACCCAAGTGTGCTGTATGGTAAGATACATAGCACACTTGTTTCATGTTGCACAAGTGTTGCAACATGAGAAAATGACTAAGGGAAACAAAGTCTCCAAGTACTGACTGTCTTAAGGGCATGTCAGTTTCCCCACAAAAAGTGAGCGAAAGCCCAGAGGAATGCAGCTGAAGGCTGTGCTTCTCTGGCAAAGTCAGTCAATGGTGTCTAAACAGCAGCAAAAAGTTTGGGGGTTGACACATGGAGGGAAAATTACATACAACTATGAAATCTTTCCTAATAGTAGGTAATGCTGAATACCTAATGTTCTATATTAGTGCCCTTTAGCCATGGCAAGAATACCATGGGCAATGCTCTCTGTCTGTACAACACAGATAAAGGGGGCAGTGACAAACCACCTTATTGTTTCTGCTGTCCAAATTTGCTGGAGCCAAAACAATAGCTACTTACCCTTTCTGCGCAGAACCCTTGGCAGAAACACAAGCTTATGCAGCCATCTTGCTGCAAGCCAGGCTACATTTCAGTTTGTTTTATTTAAAAGCAGAACAAGAATTCAGTGGAATTAGACAAAGGCAGCAGGCTGTTATGCACATCTTAGAAGCGGCGTAGCTCACAGGTGGGCCAGATACCAGGTGACCCAGTGAGACACTGGAAGCAAACTCCAAAAGCAATCTGATGAAGCGTGAGCTCTGAGAAACATTGCCAAAGTTTGCTTTATGTTAATGTCAAAGGTATTTGTTCCACACACCATCACAACCGTAAGTGGTCCCCAGGCACTCTGGTCAATCTAAAAGAGGAGGGGTGGGTGTTAGTAGGGTGTAGCGGTAGTAGTATAGTGAGAGCTGTGATGTCCTGTTGGTAGCTTCAGTTCAGTGTTCACTGTGCGCTGAGCTTAAGTGCGGTTATCGGATAAGTGAGAGTTCCCATGTGCTGTTGATACAGGTTATGTGTTGTCTGTCTATTGCTGCGGTGTGGTGAAGTACGTGTGGATTGCTGTGCAGAGAAGTGGTTGTGTGGGTTTCTGTGTGAGAAGTGTATGGGGAAAGTTGAGGTTTTTCTAGTTTTGGATGTGTTTTTTGTTATTACCTCTTAGTATTTGTGTTTCTGTTCTTTGTTTCACATCTATGGTTATCCTGTGAGTTTGGTATTATAGTTTGTCCATCTGGTTGGAAGTTATAATGGGGTGGTAGTTTTCCTCTGTGTTACTTTAGTGGTTTGTGTACCTTGTTGAAGCAGGCGTGTTCCCCCACCTTGGTGTTGGGGATGTATAGTTTACAGGATTCAGCTCCCTTCCTGCCCATTTCTATGTTGGTGGTCCATACTAGCCTATGTTTCCCCTGTGGACTAGCGATATGTGGATATGCCATACTCCCTCTGCCCTCCTGGTCCCTCCTTGCCCATTCCCAAGCGCGATCCTAACCTAGGTACGTTTCTGCTTTGGCATAGAGGTATGCATTAGTGACATCCTTCACCCACCCTCCCGTTAGGGAAGATAAGTTAGGAAGTTAGGGAAGAAGGATTCCCTCTCTGAGGTTCCTGTTTTCCACTGCATATATGCTTTCTAGTCGTTTCCTTCTGGATCCAGGGCGAAGAGCCACGTTTTGAGGAGTTTTCTGAATTTAACATGATCTCTTGTGTTAGTAAGTTTTTTGGTAACTCATTCCAGGTTAATGGTGCCAGGTGAGAGAAAGACGATCCTCTGAATTTTCTTTTGTTGTATGGTTTTGGTTCTAGGCGGATGTCATAGCTTGATCCAAGTGGTCTTGTTGGTTGGTAGACGTTTTATTTTCTCTCTTAGGAACTCTGCTTCTTGGCCGTGGATTGCTCTGTGCATTATGCACATTGATTTGAACTTTATTTGTTGTTTTATTGGTAGCCAGTGTAGCATTTTCAGTGCCGGTGTGTCTTATCTTAAAGGAACAAGTGCTTTGGGTTGCATCTAGCAGATGAAAGTCGATGCAACTAAATGTTTTTTGTGATAGAGGGTACTGTACTTCATGATCATTGTGAACTCCACTAAAAGTAATCGGCAGACTCGCCTTCTTGTAATGTAGTGTTACCTACAAGTATTAAGCAGGCAGGGGTCAAAATTATTGGGATCCATTTAACTCCTTGATAGGGCCGGGAAAAGCCCAGTTAGCTTGACACCAACAGCTACAATTGGCACCCAAAGCTGACTGTTGCCATGCAAATCCACCTATCTGCCAGGAATGCTGCTTCTAGGAATTTGCATTAAAAGAGCAATAGTAAAACCCTAAAAGACATGTAAAGCACACATAGTCATATGTACTGGATCAGAATGTATAGTTGTGTCCCATTTGGAAGTTAGATGTGTTATACACTATCAATTGGCAGCTCCTTCTCCAGCAGCAGCAGAGAGAAAGTGTGAGCCAGGTCACATCCCAGGAAAAGTGGCAGCATGATACAAATGTTGTGTCAGGAATAGATGAACGCAGTAACAGATGAAGTGGCAGAGTTCTGTAGAAGTAGTAAATGTAGGCAAGGAAGAAAAGGTAGGAGGGAGATGGAAGAACTGACAAAAGACATGTAAAAGAAACAAGGAAAAGCAATTTAAAGATAATGCAAAAAGCAAAGACATGTAAAGCAACAGGGCAAGAGAGCGACTTCCACAGACAGCAATAAAGTATAAGATATGGCAGCACAGCAATAGACGGGGGTAGGTGGTTAAGGAATCGGCTTTTTTAGGAGCACCTTATACTTTGGCAAGTTCTGCCATCTGGACTTGATTAGCTAATGGGACACGATGAGTAATTGCTGGTCGGAAGTACATCCTGACACCCAGGAGCAACTTCCAGCTCTGGACCGAGAATTCCTATTTCTAACCTCTGCCCATGTCATAGGAAATACAAGAGCAGGTCACATACCTCTGGCCAGACTCATGCAGAGGCGGGGTGTGGCGGTGGCGTGTAACTAAGGCAGACCAGCCACCACTCAAAAGGGAATGAACATTGAAGTCCAGAGCTAAAATGCAGCTCCAGAAGCTTCAGGAAACCATCTCAAGGAAGCACATTTATTGGAGCAAGGGGTGGGATTGATTTGGTGAGGAAGCCTATATTTATCTCTGCACATAGTAACGCTGCCAGTCAATCCTTTTAAATAATAATTCAACTCACCACAGCGGTCTAGGGTGTTAATTATGAATCAGTCAAGAAAGAAAGTAGAATTTTCAAACGTGGATCCAAAAAGACCTCAAGTTATTGATATTGATATTTTATTTCTATCGCTCTCATACACCAGTGTTTCAGAAGCTACTAGCCAGGGACGTGTGCCTTTGCTTCTGCATTCACTTCGCCATACATTCACTTTGTCACATTTACCTCGTCAGACCTTTACCTCTTCGGCTTGTCACTTAGGCATTCCCGGGGAGACCCCCTGTAACCCTGCTTTTCTCGCCCATATTCTTCTCCCTACTCCCCCTTGGCACGAACCCTAAACTTACAGCTAGCCATACTATGTCCATTGCCACATTGACAGTGTGACGCAGAGGATGTAGCAAAGGTAAGAGTAAGTAAATACATGAGGAAGTAAATGCCTGAGGAAGTAAATGCATGAGGAAGTAAATACATGAGGAAGTAAATGTCAGACGTGACAAAGTGAATGCAGAATTGTATAAAACGTTTATGCGAAATAAGGGGCTGGGGCCTAACCAGGCATAAAAATGTACTGCCACCTCAATTCTCCACATATACACAGCAAACCATTTCTTACTTGCCAAGAGTCAATTGTCATCAGCTACTGGCTAGCTGAGTGCACATTTGAGGTCTGGGAGCAACAAGCGTAATGCAGCACAACACAACTGAGAAAATATCGATTCGGGTTAGTATCAATGACAAATGCCTTACACCACGCACAAGACGGCAAACTCATTCATTTCATACCAGTCATGAGGGTCTGCTCTGCTCTTACTCGACTACTCAAAGAGGATTAAGATCCAATTAGATTGGTGCCAGCAATTCAGTTAAGTACTACGACTCAACAACATGAGTGTCCTCACTAACCGCAACAGCCCTCTGCTGTCCAATTAACTGGCTCACAGCTTCTTGGTTTATCTAATATTGCACTCCCCCTTCTGGGTTTTAGAAACTACCACCAAACTGCATACAACTTTACTGGAGTGGGGCACCTCAGTACTCCCGCCCTAAACCCAACATCTTTAGTTTACACCGGCCTCTCCTTCAATCCCACCAGCCATTGCTTCTTGCTGAGCTGAGACCAACAAGGTTGCCAAAATGGCAGGTGTGTTACAAAAGATGTTTATATTGCATTTCTAGGTCTGCATACATTTGTAATAGTAAGACACATCGAGTAGAGGCAGGCAAAATCCACAATTGAATACTGGCCCTTGGCAGCGCAAGTGAGAACACACTGGAGACTAGGCGCTCATGTTTGTTTGAGAGAAAAAGCCCAGGGTTCACAATATAGACTTGTCTCTCCTCCTGTGCCATTTCCTCAAGTAAAGTCTCCACCTTCAATCATTAATTCTTTGACGACACGGTGAAACGTGCTACCCTTGCACCCAATTCCATCTCTCCTGATATCATAACATTAAAATTGAAATTTCATTATGTAGAAATACCTGAGGCAAAAAGAATTTTAACAAAAGAAATTATTAATACTATCGGATATCGAATATATATCGAATATATTGGTATACGAGACGGAATGTAGCCGCCAAACTGCTTTACCCACAAGAGATGTACATTTTGAGTAAACCTTGGCCTGACCATCATGTTGGAATTAGGCGGCGCCATCATAGCGGCCTGTGATCAGATTCTGTAATCCTCCCCTGAACAGGTAAACCTGCTCCGATGCACTCAGCCTCCCTGTGCTCAAGGTGAGAACCTGCACTGTGTTTCTTTCCTTGCTATGGAGTGGTTTCTCTCTGACTCCAGTCTGCTTTCTAGTTCTATGCTCATGGACCTGGTATGTGCTGCTCTGTGGCTCCACTCCCACAGCAAGACCCAGGAGTTTCCAGCAAAGCAACCACTTCCCCTGACACAGTGAAACATGAATTATGGGGTAATTTCTCTTTTTTTCTGCCCTGTTGGGGAAAAGGTCTGCCTTATGCTAAAGAGGTTTGTGATGTTTCCCTCCTTCTGAAAGGTCATTGCCCTCAAAGTGGTCTTCGGTAGTTTTACCCTATTTTTGGAGCACGCCATATTGGGGGCAGCCAAGGAAGGACTGAGGAGCTGTGTGGGAACCTCCTTATGCCATCTTGAGGGGTCACATCATGGATCAGAAAGCGGCCCTTGCTAGCCAGAGTTCCCCAGTTCTCCCTTGCAGGTAACAAAAAGGTGTTCTTATCACAGTTGATGTTGCATCACTTTCAGTGGCCCAGCTTTTTCTGACTTCTAAATCTTTAAGGCTGTTAGCCAAGGGCTCCCAATATAGAGTACAGTCACTAAGACATTCCAATATGTTCTACAAGTTTCCCAAGAGAAAGTTGATATATTATTTCAGTGCAACTTTATTTTTCAAAGACATCAGGCTGAGGACGGGTTCAAGGCATCACTTAAGGAAACATTCTCAGAAGTCATCAACGCAAATAATCTACTAGTCGATAGTCATTAGGTGCAAGGCATTACAGTTGTCCGTTTGCTGCCGGTTGCCCTGCAGAAACCAGAGAGGGATTGCAGACACTGCATCGATTGGAGCAGAGGCATGGACACGGTAGGGGCTGAGCGGGCAAGGCCCACGGTAAATCTGAAAATGCCCACTCTGCAGCGTTGTGTGGGCATTTACAGATGTTAATGTCGCTCCGGTGTGCCCAACTACATTAGCTTCAGGCCCCACTTGTTAGACAATCCGGTCTCCGCCTCTGGATTGGAGTGGAGATTCTGATGGTTTTGCTACAGCGATTGTCTGGTCTGCTCATGGCTCCATCCAGCCCTAGAGATAAGCTGCATACGAGCCAATTGTACACCCTAAAAACAAGCAAATACTCCCAACAACAAAGAAGGGAGTCAAGATACTCCTTCCAATAAATCAGAAACAATGCAAACGGAGGAGTCTTCCTGCGCTTGCGCCCAGGGCTACGTTCAGATCAGAGATAACAGCATGAGGTTGCGCAGGAATGCACTCTGACATTATCACTGCCTGATGTGAGGAGGAACTTCCAGCTGAAAACGCACCTTTTTTAAAAAAATTTTTTATTATTATAATTTTTTTTACTCAAAGGTTATGAGCATATATACCTTTTAAAGTTAAAATATAGCTTATCTAGCCTAATAAATCATACCATGGGAATTACTTTTTTAACTTTTCTTCCTCGCAAAATGTTGACAAAATAGGCAATTAAAAAAATGTCTAAATGTTAGTTGTGGGCCATGTTCCATCACCAAGAGTTAAAGGGAGACTGTTTACCAAAGAGTGCTTTGGTTTGGTCTGACTGGGGCCCCTGGAAAAGGGAATGGCAGCCACTGTTCAGCCATCTAGCGCATGAAGGCTGCATCTCAAGTCCGACATATACAAAAAAAAATGTCTATGTGAAAAAGGCCCCATGGAAAAAAGTCGCGATTTGTTTTCCCAGAACCCCTAATAGCCTCCCCTCCGCACCCTCACATATCCTAGGGCGGGTATTTTTTTACTATTCTAACTCTAGTCCTAGAATATTTGGGGTAAGTGCTAGATTTTTGTGGGAGTGCAAAATTGTCGAAATGTCTCCCCCCGCGACCTTTTCCCTGGCGACTGTATCACTTGACACCCACAAAATTAGAGCATTTAGAAACAATATTCAAGTGCTATAGGAATTGAAATGTGTCCAGGCGATGCATTCAGGAGTAGTCTTTGACGGCATAAGGTGAAGTATGAAGACTCCTGGCCTGACAGTGATTCAGGAATCTGCACACCAATTAGGGAGATGTTAGGCATGCAGGGTGGGCCAATAAAAGCAGGTGGCATTGCTTGTCAACTGCTCCCACCCCTCTTCTCACTAGATCTGCAGATAAGGGGTCTGCTCTCTTTCTTGCTCTTTACTTATCAAGACTTTTACAGAGCTTTGAATCACTTCATTTGTGTATACGCGCTTTACAAATAAACAATTACAATTACAATGATTATTGAAAAATGTTTAGGGATTGCGAGCGGGGTAGCCATTTATTAACACAAACCATATTTTACTTCGCTTCCAGTAGCATTAAAGAGCATTGAAATATAATATCAGGCTTTTTTAAGCACTGTAATAACATCTGTTTTTGATCGCCAGTATAATAGTACTCCATTTTCTAACCTCGGAAGGATGAAGGGCTAAGTCTGCCCTGCATTTTTCTAAAATCTCTACACTGGCTCCCAGTGGCTGCGAGGATAAAGTTCAAAACCCTCTGCATTGTCCACAAGGCCTTCTGGGGCCTGGGTCCTAAATACCTTCAACTCTCTCTTCCCAAATATCTTCCTTCCCGAGCCCTTCGCTCATCCGCCTCCAATTCCCTCAGGGTTAGCCGCTTCTCGAAGCAACGAGCTGGGGGTAGATCGCTCTCCGCGGCAGGGGCCTCCCTCTGGAACAGCCTTCCTGCCTCCCTGAAACTTGAGGAGAACCATCTCCGGTTCCGGAAGCACCTCAAAACCTTCCTCTTTGCTTCTGCTTTCTCTCTCCCTCTCCCCTGCTGAACAGCTAATTTAATTCCTCACTGAAACTGCACTGATCCTGCAACTGGACCACTCTAAACGGCCTCGGCCCTGGGCCCTGCCACTCTCCACTTGCACTGATGCCCTGGAACCCCTTTGCACTGCGGGACTGTCTCTGTATCCCTACAGCCCCCCCCCCCCTCCCCCAGCACTTGTTCTGCACTTACCTCACACTTGCCACCAGCTGGCCCTATTTATTTATTTATTACGGTACGCCACTTACCTTGTACTGCACTTCCCCCCCTCCCCCTTCCCCTTGCACTTTTCCCCCTCCCCCACCCCTGCACTTGCGCGATCTGAATGACACCTGGCCTAGTAAGATCGTTGTCTGTCTCCCCTTGTCCCCCCCTCCCTGCCTCGTCGCGCCTTGAAACACATGTGTATAGGCGCGTTACAAATACCATATCATATCATATCATATCATAAAGCCCTCACCCAGGTACTAGATGCCAGGGCCTGGCACTCATAACCCATGGAGGTCTGCCGTTGACCTTTAGAGCTCCTTGCCTGACCCTAGCTTGTTTATGTGGATGCTCAGGTGAGGCTATAACCCCAGGGCTCCGACTAACCTTAACTTTCCAGCGGGAGAAATGAAATATGTGGTCATTTGGAGAGTTGCATTGGAGGGAAATGGTCATTTGAACGATAAATACACTTAATAGTCTGACCTTGAGGAAAAGCTGGGAAGTAGATAGACCAAGATAATGTAAAGGTGGATATGGGGATGTGGACAGGTTCCTTCCCTACACACCAAGGGTATTGTCTGAAGAGGGAAATATGAATGCAGCCCTCGTTGCTCCGGTACCACCCTCGTCCTGACATTATAGAAATGAAAGGTGTACATCGTTCCCTGCCCCCACCTCCCATCACTGATGTACCGCAGATGTGAGAAGCCTTATTCCCTCAGACAGCCATTTAGATCCTATCCTGATGACGTCGTTGGAGAGATAAGTTTGCAGCCGATGGAGCAAGCAGACTGACTGTGACCGTGCAAGAGCTGATGACGTCATGACCGAGACCATGTCATAGATGCCTTAGACATGAAGTACATATGCATTCCTGCATGAAGCTACACAGACACTTAGATTAAACTCCCAAGATGCAAAGAACATGCTTATGACCCACTTAGATAGAGGAGGGATATACTTTTGCTATGCAGTAACACAAACATGTCTCATGATATGGACATGTACCTGAAGATGGATATTTGTTATCCAAATTGCATTGGATGCTAAACTGTATGTTTGTGTCTGCCATTAAAAACGGAATCTTTTTGATTTTCAATGAGTGTCACTTCACAATAATTTGAACCAAAAATAACTTGCAGTCGTGTTGACCGCTTAGGTTCCACTAGTTTCCTGACGGATATCCTGCCAGTAAAAATGGATGCAGTATCATCATCCACCACTCCGTAGCCCAAAGTCAGGCGGACACATACGAGAGACCACTTGGATGGACGTGGTGCAGCAACTGCGACCCAACCATTCCACATCACCCGGTTACCGAATTTGTTATTTCTGGGTCAGTGGCTACATTGGGGCCAATGTGCACATGGTGGTCGAAAGATTGGATATGTTTTTTGTTGTTGCTTTGAAAAATGAAGATGCCACAAAGAGATCCATGTTGTTCTTTCAAGCTGGCAGTGAGGTCCACAAACTATTTAAGATGCTTCCCCAAGGGAATGGATCATATACAGACATAGAAGCTCAGTTTACTAACTACTTCACACCAATGGTAAACGTAGACTATGGAAGATGTCAATTACATCAAGCTCAACGGAATCTCTAGACACATTCTACACAATATTGAGGCATCTTATATCAACAGAGGAGGCGGGAGAAATAAGAGGTGTGAGGAGTCAGGAATTAAACTCTGACACAAGTTAGCCATGATTTTAGTTAAAGACTCTTATTGAAAATTTGAGGGGTTGGGAAAATGCCTCTCTAACTCAGCTCTAAGAGGAGTTTCCCTCCCTAAACCCAAAACTAAGGATCTGCCGGTGTGCGAATGTCCAAAGCAAAAACTGTCCTTTGTCCAAATTTGTATTCTGACCCTCACACTATATACTTAAATCTAAGGTGAAAATGGAAATGTTTTAGCCTTGGGTGGTTTAGAAAAGTGTTCATAAAGGAAGACTAAATGGCTTCAACACAAATGTTCTTCAAAGATAAAGGTCTTTGCTCCAGAGGGTGGTTCACTTTCCCTGGATTCGTCTGCACTCTTTGAGGTTTTACACAGAACAGTTCCTTGTGTCTTTCTTGACCAATAACAACATTTTCACACAAAACTATATGACTTTGTAGTTTGGACTCTCCCAGGACACCTGATATACTTTTCTGCCAGGAGTTTGTTCCATCTCTTTTGGTTAACACAATATCCTTTCCTAGTCCTGATATTTCTTCTCAGGGCTTCTTTAAATCTCTCTTGTCAGGACGTCTTGTGTCCACAGACTTGTATTTGCCTGGTATACTCTTCTGTCAGGAATTCTTCTTTATACGTGGCCTCTGCCCTCTTCAAGAATAGCACATACACTTTGTTGAATATTGTATCCTCTTGCTATATTATCCTGATTGGGTTTCTCATGTACTTGCACTGCAAAGATTGACATATTTGTAAGGGTTTTGTTCATAATTCAATTCTCCCTTTGAATAATTTCTTTCGATTTTTCTCTTCCTGTTACTTGTAATGTTATGCATTTGGCGCAGCTACCGATTCGCCCCGGTGTCCCCTTTGTCTCTGGGTGAACTCACTGGCTCTTGTTGGCATTCTTAGATTCTCCCGAGGTCATCCGGTGAAGGTTCTCCATCTTTTTTCTTCTCACGACCGCTTCCTCTTCATTCTCCCGTCTTTCGCGGCTTTTGCCTGAATCGCCTGCTTCGTTCCAGGCTTCGGTAAGTGAAGTGTTGCCTTTTGTCACCTGCAAATGCCCAGGAGTCTCTCGCCGGCTCCGGGCGTTCCCACGGCGTGGCCTGCTTGCGCAGAGGCATCTTTTTTCTTTGTTGGTGAGCCACCTGGCTCCACCACGCTGATCTTTGCCTTTCGGTTTCTCAATACTCGCAGAGAAGTGCAGCTCTCTCACGCCAACAGCAGCAGACATCAACTCTTTACTTCTGCTCTTTAAATTACCCGGGCACAGGCGTATGCAAGCAACAACTAGAGTGCTCGCTGAGCGGGTGGCCTCCTTTGCTCTGCATTGCTGGATCCTTTTACCTCGTCCCAGGGTTTTGGTCATTCTGGTAAAGGAAGTACATTTTTGATGTTTTGTTTGGACAAGCATTTTCAATAGTTTTAAATGTCAAATCAGTCCTGGATGTTTCATGGGTGGTGTCATAAGTTTCACAAGGCAGACCAATGTTGGAAGGTTGGTCTACAGGTCTGGAGAAAAGGTTTTCCCTATTCGTCACAGGAGGATGAGTAGATGTATGACAATAGGCCATAGATATGGGAGGGTCATTTTCAAGAGAAAATGGGGGATTCCATGTCCCACCCGATGAAGCCATGACATCTCCCCATAGGTTGTCTCCCCCTATGTGATCATCCCTCATATAGCCAGCCCCAGTGTCAGGATGAGGTAGAGGTTGATGTTCCCATGCCACATGGGAGGAGGTCACCACTGGGAAATCAAGATTAAATCGGATTCATAACAGAGTTCAGATAATCAATACATGCTTCTCTGCGCAGTTGAAGATACAGATATTCAAAGTACCAGGACTACTTCGCCTAAGGATTCTTGAATAGCCCAATAATTAGCAAATCTGAGAACCACCTATCGAGAAGATGCCATGAAAGGCCTAAAAGTGGAGAAGGCAGATGTACTAAAAAATGTTCCCAAAAGGCACTCATGGCAGAGGAAGACAGCCGACTCGGCCCAGTAGGCAACAACAACAGGACATCACAAAGGATCCATGTGAACAATGCGCAGGAACACGTTGGCACACGCATGGATGTCCGGCAACAGGCAAGCACTGTGGACGGTGCTCAAAGCTTAACCATTTCACAAGCACATCCACAGCGATGTGGCCTCCCCAACCATTTTAAAAGATGCTGATGCAAACAAGAGGTCATCCTGCTAGGGTCACAGTTGTGGCTCAAGAAAGCCTGGAAGCAGAAGGTAGTCTAGCAGACATTTTTGACGCAGAAGATGATGTGTTCATTTCCACCATTACTCAAGACACAGGTGGAAAGAGAAGTCAGACTTGCTGTGCAGTCACAATTCTATCCTCAAAGGTTTCTACGCTAAATGACACTGGCCCCTCAGTAAATGTGATGTCTTCATTGCAGTTCCACAAGCTGAGACCACTACCTAAATTGACGATGTCCAAGATATGCATATTCACATATGGAGGCAAACATCTGCTCCCCTTAGAAGGAGCCATCCACAACACGCAAGTGGTACATGATCGAGTGTCGACACTGGCCACATTGTAGGTTACTGCTTAGACAATAGACACCCTCCTGAGCTGCAGCACAGCTGAAGATTTGGATTTGGTACACTTTGCGTTCAACGTGTATGAAACAGATAATGACAGACTGAGGTCAGAATTCCAAGGCTTAGTTCAAGGAATGGGATGCTTACAAGGACAAGTGCAGCTGTACATAGATCCCACAATCCAGCCAGTCGCTCTGCAACATCAATGCATCCCATTTCATTTGAGGAAAAAAGGGGAGGAGGAGTTGGTAAGGCTAGAAAGGAAGACATCATTGAAAGATACTACACCATGGGTTTTCCCCATCGTAATTGCCAGAAGACCTAAGCAACCAAGGGAAGTCTGAAATCGGGTGGACATGTGCATGCCCAACAGAACGATTCAAAGGGAATGACATCTGACCCCAACACTTTACCTCTCGTGTCACTTTGCTCTTTCGTTCTTACAGGGTCTGTTCTGTCCTGGTTTACCTTTTATTTGTCTAATCAAACATTTTCTGTCTCTACGTCTCTCTCACTTGCCCACGTTGTACCTGAAGGGTCGGTCTTGGGCCCCTTTCCCTTTTCTTTGTACACATCACATTTTGCAGCTATTATTTTCATCCTTTGGCTTATCTCATCACTTCTACGCCGACAACACTCAACTCTTTCTATCCTTTTCCTCCTTCTCTCCTTTAATTCATCACACTCTTTCGGCTTGCTTAGTTGCTATTAAATCTTGGATGTCTTCCCACTTTTTTTCTCTTAATGCTGGGAAGACTGAAGTACTATTTTTTTCTGCTAACACTCTTCCTCCCCATCTTCCACCTTCTTTCATATCTTTTCCTCCCTCTAAACTCCTAATCTCATCTACGGCTCGTAATCTTGGTCTCTACCATCACATTTCTCTAACCTCTCGTTCTTGTTATTTTCATTTTCACAACATCCGTAAGGCTCTCCCGTTTCTCACATCTCAAGCATCTAAACTCCTAATCTCTTCTTTAATCTTTTCTCAACTGTTCTACTGTTCTACTGCTCTGTTTGGACTCTCCAATTCTCGTCTTACTCCTCTTAGATCACTCTTTAATTCTTCTTTTCGCCTACTGTGCCTTCTCAATTATCGGGATTCTGTTTCTTCCTCTCTCGCAGCACTTGGCTGGCTGCCCTTTCACTCTCAAATAAATTGTTTCCCTGTCTTGTCTCCAAATCTCTCCATTGTCTTGCCCCTCGCTACCTTGCTGAACTCATATCCTTTTACACCCCCTCTCGCTCTCTTCGGTCTTCTTCTCTGTTCAGACTTCTGGTTCTACCACCTTCTCTATGTACTATCACTGCCTACTCTCTTTTTCGTGGTTCGTTAAAATCTCATCTACTTCAAAATTCCTGAGTGATAGTTTCCTGGACCTAACTGCTTATTCATTTTTATTGTAAAGTGTTTCATTTTTATGTTCAGCGCTTCAGTTTAAGGCGCTCAATAAAAGACAAATAAAATACAAATACAAATACAACACTTGATGACATTCTGTCAGACCTTCCAGAAGCAAAGGTGTGTACCACGATCGTCCTGCGGTCCGAATGCCTCTGTATAACTCTTCACAAAGATTTGTTCCCCATAAAGGCATTTTTGTCTCAAGTAGGCCTATTCCGAGTTTTGGGCTATAATAGCTGGCCAAAGTGTTTCAACACTTGGTGAGAGGGGTCCCGGCTGGCCTGGAAGGCTTCATCAACGTGAGTGATGACATACTGTCAAAAAATGAGAAGGTATATTTACAAAGGCTTGAAGTGGTATTTCACAGGCTGCACCAAAAAAGTCTCACCCTCCATGAGAAGAAATTTTGATTTCGACAGAAGAAAGTACATTTGTTTTTTGTTTTTCAGGACACTGGCATTTCAGCTGACCCACAGAAAGCATTGGCCAACAAGAGTTTTGTGCCCCCCACATCGCCAGCATAGATCGGAAGCTATCTAGGAATTATCAACTTCTGTGGGAGGTTTGTACCTAACTTGGGCAAACCCACTGAAAAACATGATTCCTAAGGACATCGAATGGGAATGGAACTCTGCTACTTACAAGGCATTTGAAAATGCCAAAGTGGCGGTGGCTGAGAACATGAAAATGGTGTTCTTTGACCCGTGTCCACCAGTCCAAAATTTGGGTAGACCCCAGTCCAGTTGGACTAGGGGCAATTCTGGCACAAGTTGATGTCAACGGAGTGTGCCATCCCATTGCATTTGCCAGAAAAGCACTGACTCCGACAGAGAGGAGGTACTCTCAGACTGAGCGAGAAACACTCCCAGTTCTCTGGAAAGTCTTCACTTTCACCTGTACATGATTGGCTGACCAATTAGGGTGGTCACAGATCAAAAGTCTCTTCATCCACACGTAAGGCTAGAAAGATGGGTGTTGCAGTTGCAATATTATGGGGTCACTCTCCAATTCGAAGCAGGTTAGAGTAACCCAGTGGATTACTTATCAAACTATTGGACCAGGAAATTGGCTGTTGCTGCAATCGTGGATGAGGATGAAGCGCTCGGGAAAATGATCATGACAGCGGTTGCATCAAAGTCCATGACCCTGTGGGTCATTGCAGTCACCACAGATAGGCATCATAGCATGCAGAAGGTGGTTGATCAACCCAGGGGCGGTCACTGGAATTCACTGTTAACAGACATCTGTCACTTGACACAGAATGCACAGGTGTTTATGCAGGGCCTATGGAAAGTTTGCTCAGAACTTTCTGTGGGTTC
Source organism: Ambystoma mexicanum (assembly GCF_040938575.1). Classification (NCBI taxonomy): domain Eukaryota; kingdom Metazoa; phylum Chordata; class Amphibia; order Caudata; family Ambystomatidae; genus Ambystoma; species Ambystoma mexicanum. The sequence goes on along the minus strand of NC_090934.1, from coordinate 1,202,013,247 downwards.
AGAAGAGGTTCAGCTATGAGGAACACGAATTGTGATACCTCCATAACTGATCCAGAAAGAAATACATTCAGCTCACACTGGTCACCAAAGGGCAAACGAAATCAAAGCCAGACTGTGGAAACAAGTCTGTTTTCCGAAGATGGACCAGAAAGCAGATGGTGTATTGGCCCTTTGCCAATGGTGTTAGGCAAATGTAAACAACCCATAGCCACCCGGATTGAATTGCTAATAAGGGTGGAGATACCATGCAGGCAATAAGTATGTATTTTGGCACAATTCAGCAAAACCAACACTTTCTAGTCATTTTAGACAAATTCTCCAGATACCCTGTGGTGAAATGTGTAGACTTCTTGGTGGCTGAAAACGGTGCTGCCTCTGAGGGAGGATGTGTTTGTGGCTCATGGACTCCCACATTTGGTGCACCCTGACAATGGGTCACCATTCCAAAGTGATTCTTTCAAGAAATTCATGGATTCCTATGGGGTTCAACACTGTCACATCACCCCATGCTGGCCAAAGGCCATGGGGACATAGAGAGGTTTATGCAGACTTTGAACAAGATTTTCAGAATAGCAGCAAAAACAGAAACCTCTATGTAAAAAGTGCTGACTGTATTCTTAAGGGCCTACAGGGCAATGCTGCATATTGCGTCAGGGGCATCCCCTGCTGAAGCACTACTCTATAGGAAGTTCAGATCAGTGATACCTGAACATGTCTCGTGGGACAGGATGGAAATACATGCGTCTGACCTGCCGAGTGCAATGGCCCTAGAAAGCATAGTTGTCACAGAAGCACTGGCACTGTTAATAATGGTGCCAGTCCTTCCGTCAACCCATTTCCATGAAGTCCTATAGGACTTCACAGGAATGGGGACTTCCCGAATCCGCCGCCTGATATCCCGGGCTGCCAGGACTTGTAATGTCCCGGTGACACCGGGATATCAGGCGGCGGGTTCGATGTTACAAGAACGATGGCAATCAGCCGTCCTCATAATGAGACTCTATGTCATGGACCCATAAAAACTTAGAACATAAATATACCATGGTGCAAAATATTCACTCGTCATTAGCCATTGACTAGTCATATTTTACTCTTGGCACGTAAGAAATTATGTGCTTCCTGTATGTATAGAATTGAGGTGGTGAGTGACTTTTATATGGGTGCCTAATAGCGTGAATTCGACTTTTTTCCTTGTAGGGGATCGGAAACCCTAAGGGTGAGCTTGCTGCAACCAATCCCCTTTCTAAACTCAGGTACCACCTACATGGAGAGTGAGGCCAGAGGATGGCCTCTGTGGGTGGTCCCGTCTTGCACGGTGGCCTCAGGCAGGCCACCACCTATCCCTCTACTCCACGCCAGGGTACCTCTCCTCTGCCCCCAATTAATAACACTGGCCATCTACATTATAACCTATCGATCCCTACTCAACAGTTACCCTACTTAACATTCCCCTAATACCTCAACTCTCTTTTTCCCCCTACTTAACATTTACCCTACATAGCATTACCTACATAGCATTAATCACATATTCACATCATTACTCATACATATATACATAGACTTACAACATATATACAACATAAAACAATACATTACAATGGGTGGACTGCTGCAGTCAGTCAGCCCTTCACAGTACCTTGAGGTCTGTCCTGGGGTGCTGGCTCTGAATGTGTAATGCAGGGCTGCTCCTGAGGGGTAATGCTGCTGATACGATGTAGACTGGGCTTGGCCCCACAGGTGATGCTTGGGGCCTGGCCCCTTCCTCATCTTCCAGGGTGGCCCTGTCCACCACACAACACACATCCTTTATAATATCCAAATCCTGGGCGCCCCCCTGTGCACCTGGGGACCACCCACAGTCACCGCCGTGACATGCAGTATATATCTTAATTTAGGGTGGGCCCTGTTGGCTGGGGCCCATTCTACATCACTGCTGTGCCTGCAGCATCCTTTAAGTCCATGGGTGGGCCCTCTTGACTGGGGGGCCCACCCCAAAGAGTCACTGTATTGCCCGGGCACCATTTTCGCATCAGGCAGCGTCCCCGTTGCTATGGGGACACCGCTGTGCACCAAGGCCTCCTCCAGGCCCGCACCCTCAGCAATGCGTTGTTGCAAGGCAGGGAGTGGACCGCGTCTTCAACCGTGTGGCTCCGCTGGGCAGATTGGGGCTTTCTTCACCCAGGCCGCTCAACGGAGTGACCCGGGGCTCCACCACCTGTCCCCTATTCACCCAGGTTGACAGTGGTCAACCCGGGCTTCCAGCTTCACTGCACCACCAAGCAGGCTTCCGCTGAGTGTCTCTGCAGCCTCCTGGGCTGCTCCTCGATTGTTAACAGGCCCGCCTCGCTGGCCACGAGGCAGGCTTTTCAGGGCACAGCCGGGCATTCTGGTTGTGCCGCCCCCCACGCACGGTCCTGGCGGGACTGTTCTTAACGGTCCCGGGCACCCATGCTGCCCCGGCCTCAAATGTCTCTGGGGCCCGTCCGGTCAGGCCCCCCGCCGGGCCAAGATGTGTCACGCCCACGGACGGCCGTGTTGCCCCTGGCATTGCAACTTGGCTCCCCTGTATGGTCTCTGCGGGGGCTCCCTGTTGCACTGCCTGGTGCTTTTCAAAGGATTAAGGCCCCAGGGGGCCGCTCGAGGCAGCGACCCCCCAAGATAACTGCCATTATTTTTAAATCCTGCTTGATTCTTTTCTTCTCTCCCTTGTCCAGCCCATTCTTGGGCAGGGGAATTCTTTTCTATTGTTTTGTCCTTTACTTTTAACATTCCATTCAGCCCCATGGTGGGCTGGATAGTTTCTCCCAGACACATACACATAAATAAAACACACAAACACTACACATTTAATAAAACCTTTATTACTACACTGGTGTCTGTGTCTTTCTTTCCTGTGTGTTCCCTCAGAGGGCCAGCATGTAGCCCAAGTAGCCGGCGACGGGCTACACTTATAAAAGTTGCATGTTTTGTTTATGGTGAACGAGAGATGTTTTAACGCCCAACCTTTACCTCCTGAGGCGTGAGCTGAGCGTGTGACGTAGAGAACTGACTAACGTACGTATTGCCTAACGTACCTCACACACCTGACCATCAATGCAGAGGTACATTAATGTGTTTCACTCTGTATGTGAGGTATGTTAGGATTTTAAGATGAATGTCGGCTCACAGGATAGTATGGGAAAGAGGCCCACACGTTTTTTTTTTCATAAAAGCCCAAAAGGTTTGTGTTAATTACGACACGTCCATCAAGCCCTATTCGTTTAGCCATTCGCCCGGAATGCAAAGTGCAAAGTTCTGTTTGCTAAAAAGCCAGGACTGAGAGATGACACACATGACATGATGGGGGCCACTTAGTAGCAGTTTTGTTGCATCGGATCAGAGGCCGTGAAGCCCAGCCCTGTTGTGTGGCTTCTATTGACGGTTTGCAGGCAGCTCCTCTTCTGCAGCTGGGATCTGTCTGTGGTGCTTCTTTGTGTGGTGACGGCAGGACCAGGAGCCGTCAAGGCTGTTTGCTGAGCAGTGCAGGCCAGAGTGGCTGTGCGCCAGCGGGTGGGTGCTTGAACACGACAGCAAAACTCGAATAAGTAGCCAATCCAGTAAACAGCCACGAGAACCCGTGTAAACAAATGGCGGGGAGAGCTGGTGAATTGTTTTAAGTGCTGGGGGTAAATAGTTTCCTCGAACTGGTAAGAGGCCGTTTTTTGTTTGTGTTTTGTTTTTAATGGTGCATGTCTCAGTTTATAATGTTTACAAGCAGTTATGTACGGGAGCACATGCAATATTCGAATGCTTTAGATGCCAGTCCAAACGTGTACACAGAAGCATTTAATCACAGAAAATCCAAAAAAAAACGTGTGCCCACGAGAAACAGAAGATGTACAGTAGACACAGTTATTTTTGGAGTCACATCACAGAAACAGTGCCTGAAACGGTGTGCTAATAGCATATTGGAAAACATGCCACTCGTAAATCATATGCCACTAGACGTTACACCTATTTTAAATATTGTGCTATAAGACTTATCATTTAAAGCATATCATTCCAGAGCTAGTAAATAAAATCAATCAGAATTAGATACCAGGCATGCCCATCTCACTGTCCATCAGTTTAGATATCACCATGCCAATTCCCACATTGCTAAGCAAGTGTCAAACTGCCCCTTTTAAGTATAAATAATCAATGTCAGTTTCAACAATGCCATGCATGCCACTTTTGCTGCAGAACAACTCATCATTATGCTAGAATCTACATTGTTGCCAAAGAATTGTGATGCCTGGGCACAGGTAAGCATGAATCCAAAGAGAACAGGGCACATGCGGCCCACATAAGTAGGTTGAGATAAAGCTTCGATGAGTTGGGCCTGAGGAAAATTAAACATATCACATGAGCTAATACTAGTGAAGAGGGAGAAGGCAAAAAGGTCCTGCAGGGAACTGGCATGGTTGCAAACCCTGGAACATACACAAGGTTGATTAGGACTGCACAGGGGAATGGGGTACATCTAGATGAGGAAGTGTGTAATGTATTCATGCAGTTCTATAAGAATGTTTCATACACAAGCAATACTGATTTGCACGGACAAAGTGCCATATCTTGGAAATGAGGCAATGATGAGACTGAGTTTTCAAGAAAGTGAGAATCTTGAGGTTAAAATAGCTAGTGCGAAGATCATAGTGGCTAGCAGGGGTCTGATTTCAGGATAAGCACCCGGGCCAGATGGCAGAATTCTACAAACATTTTGCACCAATACTTACACCCATATATTACAAAGAGTACCTAACAATGCGCTAGAGATAGATGTCCTACCCAATGCTATGCCTGAGGGATGTGACTACACAGGCTGAAGATGAGACATGTCCCTATCACTGCTCCATCTTGATAGCAATGTACTGGCCAAGATTGTGCCCATGGGGCAGACTACCCTGATGATTCGACTGGTTCCTTCCAAACAGACAGATTTCATGCAACGTAAATCTACCAACAGTAATCCATGTAGACTGTTAAATGTGATCTGTTCAGAGGACACTGGGTCGGTGCGGGGGGGAGGGTGGTGAATAGTGGCCTCATTCAACGTGACGAAAGCCTGTGCCTCAGTGTTGTGACCATGCATAGTCACAGTGCTAAAGTAAATCATTATGGGCGCCAAGTATTCAACATCATTAGGATACTGTATACTGATATCCAGGTTGGGGTGATGATGAAATGGGTAGCCAGGCATTGTTTCGAAAAAATCATTTTGAATGCCAAAAGTTTTGACAAAAAATGCATCGAAAAAATGCATTTATTTCTGTAAAGGTTTTTTTTAACTAAAATGGTTGTTAAGGGTTAAAAAAACAGGGGTTGGGAAAACCTCCCACCCCATTAAAAAAATGCATTTGTTCGACGCATTTGTAATCAAAACTTTGCCATTCGAAACTATGGCTGTCGCAACATTCACTATAAACCGATGAAATGTAGACATTTGCAGGCCTTCAAACTGCCCACATCTCTCTGCCCTGGACATGGAGCTACGCGTGTTAAGAATGCATGCCACAAGAAAAGGGAAGGGCATAATGACTCACTCACTGAATGGATTCAATAGTATCTATGCATGTAGATGATATTTTGTCATATCTGCAAGATACAGCAGATAACCTGTGATTTACCCTGGATAAAATTGATCAATTTAGGAAAGTATCAGAGTTTCCGAATGAACGGCAACACATCAATGGTGTGTCCACTGGGCAATGCAAAGGCAGTCTGCTTCATTGGCACAGACTTGAAATGAGCAGTGGACTACATAATGTACTTACTGGACAGGCATTTAAACTGAAATGATGATGAGACAAGGAGAATGACTGAACAAATAAGAGAACTGCAATTCCAAAATGAGAAGTTAACTCTCAAGTGCTCTGAGCAAGAATAGTTCTCAAGAAGGAACAATATACGCATTGCAGGATTTCCAAAGAATATTGAAAGAGGCTGTCCTATAGAATTCTTTAAAGACAACCTTAATCAAACTTCTTAATTTGGATTAAAAATTGCCGTCAGAGAGGGAGAGGGCCCATAGATCCTTAGGACTGAAACCAACCCTTAGATAGAGGCCAAGACATTTAATTGTGAAATTCCTGAGCTACCCTGTGAGGTTATTGATTTTAAAGAGCGCAAGTGAGCTGGGGGTCCTTGCTAGGGGGGGAGGGTCATAAAATAATGATCTTTGGAGATCTGAGCAGGGATTACTGGAGAAAAGAAGAGCTTTCAATGTGGCTAAAGAGAAAGCAGGGAGCAAGCATTTGAAATACTATATGGTGTATCCTGCAATTTTTAGGGTGGTATTAGACGGTCACTTACACTCTTTTGTTGATCATCATGGCGCAGAGGCCTTTAAATCTGATCTAGATCAGGAACCAATGGAGGAATCTACAATCACACAGAGGAATACAATGTCTGGAAGGAAAAAGATGTGAAATCCTGCTTATCACCTTGATTACAGCTTGTCTGTTTTATTTACTATCTATATTGTGACTTTAATGAGACTTGAATACTTTAAACTTTTAAATACAGTTTATATTGTTTGTAATGTTTAAAAGTAATTTCTTCAATGTTTAATTTCTTTTTTACTGTGCATTTGATCACAGGATTATTTGGTTGTTAAAACAATTTGAATCTTCTTGTTTTTGCTTGTATGCTGAATGCGAGAACGGAGATGAGAGCGAAAGCTGCTGGAGGAAAGGACCCTGTAACATTGCGGCGGAACGTAGCTAGGCATTGGGAATGCATCAGCAGGAAGACGAGTGCCCGACACAGATTGGATTTTGGGAGAAGGATTGCACAGCGCTGATTGGTCCCGGATGGAAATCTGCTAGCAGGAACTGTGCGAATATTTAAAACAGACGATCAACGTTGCAAGAGATGGATTATAGAAATCCAATCAGTTGCCTGACCATGATAAGAAATACATGTAGTACTGTATAGTGATGACGCTGGGTATTTACAGCTCCATATGGGACGAGAGCTGTGTTAATGTTACTTCAACCACGGCTATGCAGTTAGCATATGGAGACTGGGGGCATGGCAGATGCGGCGAAAATGAGGGGAATTGAATATGCCACTTTTCCCTGGATCTTTTTGATTAGTTTTACATGAGACCATTTGGTCAGACACTCAAGGTGCCTGACACACAAGAGTGCTGAGACTTGATTGTTAAACGTGATTGTCTCTCGCAACATCCCGCATCATGGGCCAGTGCCTACCCTTGCTGACATACCACCTAACGAAACTCATTCCGGGGAGACAAGTAGATTTGTCGCCTGTTTTATTTTGATTTATTCATTTTCTGTGACTTTGGTATATTGTACTGACATTACAGCTTTAGGGGGGGGCAGTAGGTGGTGGCATCATTCCTTGGTCTCTTTTCCCTTCTTTCTGTGTGCATGATTGAAGTGTGGAAATTAGTTTTAAAGTGTCATAAATCACCAATGTATCAATTGAAAAGGATACAGTAACCAAAAAAGGATACAATTGGTAGGGCTCTTCCGGATCCTTTTTCACTCGACTTGATTGTAGTTAAATCAAATTAGACCTTCCAAATGATACAACTCTCTGACTGATGAAACAGGCAGAGAGATGGAACACTGGAAAGGGCGCGGGTATTGTATCGGAAGTCAGCCTACGATAGATAAAGTATCATGAAACTGTCCCAAACTCAACTCACTATTATAGCACAGTATTAGCATTAATTTAAAACACTGACCTTATGGCAAAAACTGAAGTATTCAACGAAAGTCTCTTGAAGAAAAACAGGTGTTGAACCAACGACAAAAGAGGGGAAGATTAGTAAGGGAGACTTATCCCGAATGGCACGAGGCTCACGCTAGATACCGGGTTGGTGCACCACAGGATAGCGTTCAAAGTACTGTGCACAAATCAACTTCCAATAGTTCATGAAATACTTCCTTTCCCACGAAGAACAAAAAATAGAAGTTCACCTGTTAACTATCACAGGTACCAAAAGTTCCAAGTAGTTCAGAAAACCACATGCAAGATTGCACGCGACAGCGTACACGCAGCCAGGACAGCCACGCTTGGAGACAGAGTTTCCGCGTGGAGATTTGGCACACGAACAGGATAAACGCAGCCCAGGGCAACCGCGCTTGAAGACAGCGTCCGCGTGTGGAGATTTGGCATGCGAACAGGATACACGCAGCCCAGGACAGCCGCGCTTGAAGACAGCGTCCGCGTGTAGAGATTTGGCACGCGACCAGGATACACGCAGCCCAGGACAGTCGCGCTTGCAGACAGCGTCCGCGTGGAGATTTGGCATGCGAACAGGATACATGCAGCCCAGGACAGCCGTGCTTGGAGACAGCGTCCGCGTGGAGATTTGGCACGCAAACAGGATACACGCAGCCCAGGACAGCCGCGCTTGGAGTCAGCGTCCGCGTGGAGATTTGGCACGCGAACAGGATACACGCAGCCCAGGACAGCCACGCTTGGAGACAGCGTCCGCGTGGAGATTTGGCACGCGAACAGGATACACACAGCCCTGGACAGCCGCGCTTGGAGACAGTGTCCGCGTGGAGAATTGGCACGCAAACAGGATACACGCAGCCCAGGACAGCCGCGCTTGGAGACATCGTCCGTGTGGAGATTTGGCACGCGAACAGGATACACGCAGCCCAGGACAGCCGCGCTTGGAGACAGCGTCCGCGTGGAGATTTGGCACGCGAACAGGATACACGCAGCCGTGGACAGCCACGCTTGGAGACAGCGTCCGCGTGGAGATTTGGCACGCGAACAGGATACACGCAGCCCTGGACAGCCACGCTTGGAGACAGCGTCCGCGTGGAGAATTGGCACGCAAACAGGATACACGCAGCCCAGGAATTAGCGTGTGGAGGAAAACACGCTACAAAAGGCCACAGAAGTTGCTGAAGGGAATGCGAGGACGCAGGTCCAGAATTCAGCTACAAAACGCCAAAAAGGAATTAATCAGAAGCAGCGATCAACGTTTACACGCTGCTTATGTACGTACAGCCGTGACCCACGTGACGGAACTAAGTCACGTAAATTTAACGACGTGAAGAATGCAGACGTCGTTTTCCTGGCAATGCATCGAACAACCTCCATTTCGGATAGAACGGTCTAGCGGTTCTATGGGCGTAACTCATTCTGTATGGAGAGGTTGTTCCCGGTCCAGAGATATGTCCAGCAGGCATGACATAAAGTTATAAAAAGACTGGTTTTGTCGGTTGAATCTGTAGCGTTGCATGAAACCAAAACTGAAATAGCTCCAGTCAAGCACTGAAATACATTGGTCAGGTTACTTTGGAATGTGCACTGTGCATGATTTTACTGATATACATTTGAACGCAGGACTGCTCCTCCTTCGAATGCCTGGTCTGTATGCTCTCTATCTCTCCTGGCTTCTCTCTCACTGGGGCCACCATCTACAGGCTGCCCGGCCAGGTCACCCTCTTCCTCTCTGAGTGGGCTGAAGTATCCTCCTCCCTCCTTGTCTCTAGCTCTCAACCTTTCCTCCTCAGAGACCTGATCAGCCACCTGGATGCTACTAGCCTCTCCTCAGGTCTCTTTAGCAACCTCTGCGACTCTCTCTCTATTCTTCTCTCTGGCCCGACTCACTCTGCAGGGCACACCCTGGATGTTCTGATCCCTTGAGACCTCCCCCTGTCTAGCCCTTTCACCACTCCTCTCTCTTGGAGAGACCATTTTTTTCTTTCCTCCCACCCCACTCTCTCTACCCCTCATCAAGTCAAGCCGACCCCAGCACTGCCACCCACCTTCTCGGTCATCCGGCCCATGAAGCATGTGTTAGGACTGATTTTCTATACTCTGGCCTGGTGGACAGAAGTATAGAAGGCCAACTTGTATTGTGACAGGAACAACTCTGAGAAGCTTTAGCCAAACCAGTTTAGGTAGCAGTGACAGGCGGTCCAGGCTAAGTTCTTCAGACTGGGTGAGCCTGTAAATGACCCACAATGAGGTCACACAATGGGAATCACAGATTACACTTAGACAGGATAAACATACAGTTATTTGTTTATGGCCAAAACATATTATAGAAAAATGACTACAAGCAGGTAGACTTATCACACAACACTATCAAACTAAATACATCGATGCATTCACTTTGTTATAGGGCATAATACATATCAGAAACTCCTGCAAAAGAAAGGTTAGATGGGTATTAAGCACAAAAAGGTCCACAGAGATTCCCCTAACAAAAATTGTCCAGCCATAAATTGCTTGGGGCCTTTTGCCCACTACAGTTCCACAGAATTTAGGATGCAGGAAAAAATGCAGGTAGGGTCTCTGAGGTCCAGGGAAGGGGTCCTAGGGTTAAGTTCAAGTTAGACTAATGACCAAAAGTAGCCACAACAGTCAAATGTCTTGCGCAAAGCCAAAAGTGTTATAAATAAGCTTTATTATAAGCCTATTGACTTACAATGGGAGTGTGGGGGAAGGTTCGAAACTCTGTAATTTACCCCCATACTCTGATTCTTCCCCAGACTTGGCAGAACAAAGGAAAATGGTCTGACATTGCTTTTTCTGCAGAAAGTCGCAGTCCCCGATTCCCAGGGGTTGCAGGTTCGAGCTGATTTCTGGTTGGTGTATTTTACTGTTGCAAAGACTCTCAGTCAAAGCATGTAGAAGAACTTGATGTAGCACCCCTTTCAGGACTGGGCTCAGGTCAGGTAAGCAATTTTCAGATGGTAGTCATAGCGCACTGAGAGGCAAAAGGACTCAGCAGCCGTGGTCGGACTTTCCCTCCTATCTCGGGTCCCCTTGATGCTATGATGACAACATTTCGTAGGAGGTAGTCTTGTAGGGTCAGCTGAGGATCCCCCAAGTTTCAGGCCGAAATTCCGTACAGTGACACTGGCAGCACGGTAGCCCAAAAACAAAGCTTGTCAGCCACAGGACAGTTCAAGGGCACTATCGAAGGCTTCCTTTGGCAGGGCACCGAGCAGACCTTAGGTATTGATGGTCCCTCCATTCCCAGGGTTTCAGCTCCTTCGCAGAACTACTAAAGATCACAAGCAAGACAGGGCTCCTCCAGGACAGCAGCAGAAGTTGGTTGCCAGGCCTCCTTAATCAGGTCTCAGATTTCTTCATGGGTCTCACAGCTGGACAGGATACTTGGCTCCTTCAGGTTTCTCCAGGTTTTCTGAAGAATGGGTGCAGAGGTCCTCTTCTTATCCGGCCGGTAGTCGTCGTGTACTGTGTGAGTCTATGTGTGTTTTGTTTTGTTGTTGCAGTGTAGTGAAGTTTGTGTGGTTTATTGTGCTGTAGGAGGGCTTATCAGGTTCTCACAGACCCTTTCACACCTGGCCTACCCTTCCATCAACTTCCTTCATAACCTTACCTGCCTTCCTTCGCCACTCATACTGCCAGTGTGCATGCTAATGTCCACAACTTAGTTCTAGTGTGGTGATTGCTAACATTCAGACAACTCTATAACAGTGTGGTATCTGGTAGTAATTATGGGGTGAGTGAGGATGTTGGCTGGGCTTGGCTGGGGATGCTGAGTCTGTCCTTGTACGTGTCGCTTGTGTTCTATTTGACTTGGTGTTGCCTATCTAGTTGTGGTTGGAGTTTCTCTGGTCGGTTCTGGGTGTTGTCCGTGTCCTCTTAAGTATAGTCATCCTTTTTCCTTTCTGTTTCTGTTTTCAGTTTGAATCTGCGTTTTTGAATAGCCAGGTTTTTAGTAATTTTCTGAATTGTAGGTGGTCTTTGGTGTTTCTTATTTCCTTTGGGATGTTCCTGGTTTTTGCGGCTAGGTGGGAGAAGGAGGCGTCTCCAAGTTTTTTCCACACGGATTTCGTTGCTTGACCTGAGGAGTCCCGTTGGCTTGTAGATTGATATTTGCTTTTGTAGGAATTCTGCTCCTTGCCCGCTGACTGCCCTGTGTGTTATGCACATTGTTTTGAAGGTGATGCAATGTTTTACCGGGAGCCAGTGTAATATTTTTAGGGGAGGAGTGATGTGGTCTCTTCTGGATACTTTGAGGAGTAGTCTGGCTGCTGTATTTTGGATCCATTGTAGTTTCTTCAGGAGGTATTCTGGTATTCCAAGGTAGAGGCTGTTTGCATAGTCGAATCTTGACATGATGAGGGCGACGATTGTGAGTGTTTTGTGCGTGAAGGAGAGAAAAGGTGGGATTCTTCTTACCGTGTGGAGGAGGAAGAAGCATTTCATGATGATTGCATTTATTTGTGGTTCTAAGGTTAGGGTGTTGTCCATCAGGACTCCCAGATTTTTTACTACCTTAGATGGTGATGGTGCGATTCCCATTTCGTTGGCCACGGGATGTTGGTTTCGTTTTCTTCATTTTTTGGATATGATCATGATTTCTGTCTTTCCTGGGTTGATTTTCAGATTGTTGGTATTCATCCAGTTGAAGACTTCTTTTAGACATTCGATTAGGGTTAAGTGATCGGCTTGGGTGTCTTTGATTTTGTAGATGATTTGAGTGTCATCTGCGTAGTTGTAGCATGTAATGTTGTATTTTTTATCTGGAGTCTGGTCGATGTTAAAGTAGAGTGGTGATAGTGAGGATTCTTGTGGCACTCCACAGTTGTTAACTCATGGGGTGGGTTTAAAGGGTTTAATCCATACGGTTTCTGTTCTGTCTGCTAGGAATGATTTAGTCCAGAGTAGTGCTGTGTCTGTTATGCCTATGTCTTCTAGTCTTTTGGTTAGGGTGTCATGGCTAACTGTGTCGAAGGCTGCGGAGAGGTCAAGCAGAATAAGGGCTGAGGTTGTGTTTGAGTCTGCGTTAGTTTTTAGGTCGTCCCAGATGGATAGTAGTGCTGTTTCTGTTCCTCTTGCGGGTCTCAAACCGACTTGAGCTTGGTCTAGCAGGTGGCGTTTTTCTACGTGTTCTTGGGTTATTTTGTATACGTATGTTTCCAGGAGTTTTGCTGGGTAGGGAATGTTGAAATTGGCCTGTAGTTGGAGTTACAATTAGTAGCCAAACGCAGTAAAGGCGGTAAAGCTAAAATGAAAATCCCCAAAAAGTGGGGAAATGTTACTGCTGCCACCAGCCTAACCGTTTATCACACCTAGAGTAACCAACAATCCTCTGAGTGTTAGTCTAGGGCAAAACAAAAATGTACCCGATTGTACTGCAGCGTAAACTGCATTGTACAATGATAAAAAGTGACCATAAGTGATGCAAAAATAACCAAAAGTAATGACATAGTAACATGACTAAGGGAAACAATGTTTCCCAGTACTGAGAACCGGAAGGACATATCCGCTTCCCCATAACACATGAGCCAAGGCCAGTGCAATGAAGATTAAGGCTTCATTGTACTGCAAAAAGAACAGGACAGGTTCAAAAATAAAAGCAAAAGGTTTGGGAGTTCCATGAAGATGGAAGGAAAGGTGCAGTAAAGAAAAATCTTTCCTAACACACGACCACCCCACCGCCCAGACTAAGGGAGAGGGGGAACTAATCCACCCCTGGATGGGTCCTCTGTTCCAATCGGTCATCCCTGTTGGACAGCCCATCAAAATTGCTACATTTGGGAATGGCTTATAGCCCAGCAGACACTGTAGTTGGGAGTGGTTTGGTAGGGCTCCTCAGCACTGCTGGAGATGGTTGTGAGATAGTCTGGTGCCTATGGACAAACAATTGAGGGGCATTAGGGTCTGTCTCCCTGCTCTCCCCCCACCTCCCTTCTGCACCCCAAGGTCTGCTGGCTGGCAAGGAGATTGGTTTACCTCTTGTACTGAAGCTCTGCACCCAAGGTGCCTGGTAAGCATCTGTTGCAGTTCCGTCACTGGCGATCTGTGGTCGATTCCAGCTGTGACACATGTGATGCTCTTTACAGTTAAGTGTCTATATTGCGCTGCAAAGTGTCCTTTCTGCCTTCAACAGCGTTCTGAAGTCCGATGGAAGATGCTGCACGGTGTGCGATTTGTGCAATGGTAATGTTCTTGTCTTTTTGTCTCTTTATGTCTCTACAGGTGCCGTTGTGCAGTGTACTGTGGGCAGCTGATCACTGGAGCACTAGCAGGTGGATGAGATGGTCCGTGCACAGGTAAGCAGATTCTGGCGGGGGGCTCTGAGCACACATTTCCTCTATTACAGACGCTGGGTGTTGCTGCGGTGCTGGTTCAAAAAGGCGCTCCATTCCAAGCCAAGTCCAGGTATGTGTGTTGGCGCAGAGTCCGATGAGCGATTGGATGTATGAGTCCACTTGAGCGTAAGATTCAGGTAATGCGAGGAGTCCGACGAGTGACTGGGAAGCAGGATTCCACTTGAACGTAAGTATCAGGCAGTGCAAGGAGTCCGACGAGTGACTGGAAAGCTGGATTTTTCCTGCATGTGGAAACCTACCTCTAAGCGTAACACCTGATACGACACCAATCTTGCGGTCCTGAAACAAAAGTGCAGGGCATCAGAACGTAAGTGGCTAACCTCTGGCTCCTTCTCTGACAAACTGGTCTGCCTCCTGCTCTAAAGGCAATACAGACTCACCATCCGTGCAAAGAAAAGAGCCCACATACAGGCACGGGTCTCCCGAGCATCTAACAACACAGCTGAACTTATCAAGATCTGCAGGGAACTAGCCAACCCTTCCGTAGTCTCCTCCTCCCCTTCACCTTGCCAAGCTCTCTGCAATGCACTGGCCTCACACTTTGCCACCAAAGCTTACACCCCCTCACAACTTATCCCACACCTCCACAACTCCATTCGACCTCCCTTCCCCTTCCTCCTTTTCCTCCTTTTTCCCTACCACACCCGAAGAATTGACCAGTGTTGTCCGCTCCTCGAAGGTCTCTTCTAAACAGGTCTCCCCTTGCTCATCCAGGAAATCAAGGATAACATGAGCTCTCTTGCCCCTGCTCTCGCGGATTTCTGCAATCACTCTTTTGCCTCAGGATGCTTCCCCTCCCCCTTAAGCACTCCCTTGAGTGCACACTCCTGACCCCATCCTCAGACCCTAGATGACCTGTCAGCTACCACCCTATTTCCATCACCCCCTTCATGGGGAAGCTGCTTGAGAAGCTGGCCTTGCCCCAACTCAACTCACACACTGAACTTATCAGTGGTCTCCACGGCCATCAGTCTGGATTCTGTGCATCTAGAGGCACGGAAACTGCTCTTCTGACCACCCATGAAGAACTGCTTGCATCTCTGGACTCCAACTCCCCAGCTGTCCTAATCCTTCTCGATCTCTCCTCTGTCTTTGACACAGTCAACCATTCCATCATCATACAAAGGCTCCACAATACCCATGGCATCTTGGAACAGGCACTGGACTGGCTGACCTCTTTCCTCACTAACCGCTCTTCCCAAGCAATCCTGGGCTCCTTCTCCTCTCCTCCTTCCCTCTTCACCTGTGGTTTCCCCTGGGGCTCTATACTCTCCCCCTGGCCCTTTAACATTTACCTTGCTCTCTTTGCACGCCTCATCTCCTCATTCTCCTCTAACTTCCAGTGTTACACAGATGACACACAGCTCTTTTTCAAACTCCCTGCTGACCCTCTTGAACCCTCCATCATCCCCAACTGTTTATCTGCGATCCAGTCCTGGTGCGCCTCCAACGATCACTGCTTCAACGCCTGTAAGACTGAGATTCTTCCCATTGGGATCCCTGTTTTCCTCCTTCCTCCCCTCACTATGGCCTTCCTACCTGGGCTCCCTCCCTGCACCTTCAACTGATGCGAGAGACTTTGGAGTCATCTTTGACTCCTCTCTCTCCTTCCTCCCTCACACTCAGGACATCCATCTCCCTCTCTACCTGTGGTGTTCCCCAGGGGTCTACCCTCTTGCCCTGGCTTTTCAACCAATACCTGGCAACTCTTGCCCACTGCATTGCCATTTTCTGCTCCAATTTACAGTGCTATGCTGACGAAACTTAACTCATTTTCAGGCTGCCCTCGGCCACCTCCTCTCCTTCTCTCATCTTTGATTGCCTAGCTGCCATTCAAGATTGGTGTGCCACCAACGATCTTTGTCTGAATGCCAGCAAGACAGAGATCCTCCTCATTGGCACACCTTCACCATCCTTTCCCCTTACACTCTGGCTGGCCTCCCTTGGCCCTCCTCCACCTGCGAGGCTAAGAACCTCAGGGTCATCTTTAACTCCACACTTTCCTTCTATGCCCACATTTCTGATGTCTCTAAAAAGTCAAACTTCCTACTGCACCTCCTCAGAGGGATTTTGCCTTTCCTCTCCTTCCCCCAGAAGTTCTCTGTCTCCCAAGCTCTGGTTCTCTCTAGGTTGGACTATTGTAACAGCCGCTTTCTAAATCTACCTAGCTCTACTCTCCGCCCTCTGCAACTAATCCAGAACAGGACTGCGAGACTTGTCCTTGGCCTCAAGCCCCGGGATCGTATCTCTCCAGCACTGAAATCTCTCCATTGGCTCCCAGTGGATGTAAGGATTAAATTCAAAACTCTCTGCATTGTCCACAAGGCTTTCTGGGACCTGGGGCCAAAATACCTTCAGCTATCCCTCCGCAAATACTTCCCCTCTTGAACTCTTCGCTCCTCTCCCTCAGGGTCAGTCATTTTTCAAAGAAACGAGCTGGGGTAGATCTCTTCTCTGTCTTCGGCTCAGGCCTCCCTCTGGAACAGCCTCCCTGCCACTCTGAAACTTGAGGACAACCATCTCCGGTTCCGGAAGCACTTCAAGACCTTCCTCTTTGCTTCTGCCTTCGCCCCCTCTCTCCTCTGCTGATCTGTTCTCTGTTGGCACTGTGCACCTGGTCACCCTCTGTCTTCCGGGCCCAGGTACCTGCTCACCCTGCCACCCTCCCGCACTGCCTGCGGGCCACCCCTTGCACTGGGGCCTGTATCTGTACCCATACAGTCCCCCCTTCTCTTCCTGCACTTATCAGACATTCCCTGTCTGCTGCCTTAAACCAAGCACTTGCCACTTGCTGACTGCACTACCACTGTTTGTTGCCTTTCTTATTTATTATTTATTATTTATTATTATTTAGCTGTTTCTCCTTTGCGGCGCACTTTCCACTCCCCCCCTTCCATGCTCTTTTCCCCTCTCCCTCTTCCATGCACTTGCGTGTTCTCAATGTGACGGGACCTAGTAAGATCGTTGTTTTGTTCTCCCCTGTTCCCCTCCCTTGCCTTGTCACGCTCTGAAACACTTTTGTACGAGCGCGATAGAAATACAATATCAATATCAATATCAATTGCCAGGAAGTCCCACTTTCAGCTCTTCCTTCTCAAAGGAATGTTACCTTTTCTCACTTTCCCTCAGAGGCTCAGTGTGACCCAAGCAATGGTTCTCTCTGGGCTTGACTACTGCAATAACCTCCTCCTGAATCTACCTTCTTCCACTCTGCGACCCCTCCAGCTGATCCAGAATAGGGCAGAATAGGGCAGCGAGACGTATCCTTGGCGTTAAGCCCAGGGACCGCATCTCTCCTTCACTAAAAAGTCTTCACTGGCTCTCAGTTGCTGCATGGATCAAATGGAAATCCCTCTGCATCATCCACAAGGCTGTCTGAGCCTGGGGACCAAACTATCTGCAACTGAATCTCACTAAATACTCTCCCTCCAGGCCAGCATGTTCCTCTGGCACTAACTCTTTGCGTGTAAAGCATTTTTCTAAACAGAGATTAGGTGGTTGTTCACTTTCCTCAGCGGGCTCCCTCCTATGGAATAGCTTCCCCCTCCCTCTGCGCCTTGAGCAGGATCTTCTCAGATTCTGGAAACTCCTTAAGACTTACCTATTTTCCTCTTCCTTCACTTCTAGTCTCCTCTGCTAGTCCTACAATTGCTGTGATTGGTGTCCTGGGCCTTTATGCATCCTCAGGACCCTGACCTTTCCACACCAATTCTGCCCAGCTCCTGTCTATCCACAGCACTTGCATCTGCACACCCTCTGCCCTATAGGTTCGCACTCAACAGTCAGTGTAGCACTCAACATTCGTAGCACTTCATCTCTGGCTCGCCCATGAGCTCAGACTACCCAGCACTTACCCCCCTTGCTGCACTTGCACGTTTTCAATACTCACAAGGTTTGTCCCTTCTACCTTTTTCCCCCCTCTGCTCTTAAATATTGTGTATTTAAGTTATTTCCCACCCTTGCTCTCTCCCTGCCCTGTTGGCACTTTGAAACAGTTTTATCTTATTGTATAAGTGCCTAACAAGCAAACAATAAATATCCGCCCCTCATCATCTTTAGTTACTTTTTCCACCACTAAATTCACAAGCTTACGGAACAAAACACACACACCTCTAGATTTTAAAACATAGCTAGCCCATGTGTTTTTCTTGAGGTGTTCAAAAGTTTTTCAGTACATTGTAACAAATCCATTTCCAGTAAAAAATAAAAATAAACATCTGCTCTGGCTCTCCATATCCTTGACATTACTTTTTTCCTTTTCCTTTTTTAGGACAGTTCAAGCCTTTCACATTCCAAGTAACAAATGTCAGCGATCCAATGCACAGGATAACACAATTCCAGTGATAATAAAGGGGCAGCAAAAACATATATATCAGTGCTCAGCATCAGTCCACATAGGCATCCCATCAAATACTAAGTATAGTAATTGCACCCTATTCATCACTACTTCAGCAGAGTGTAGCCACCCACACCAGACAAGACAAAACAGTTCTACGTGATTTTGCCGACCTATTTTTGGTCGTGGTACTTTTCATCGCCGGATTTTACATCGCCAGAAACCCTGTTTTTGTTTTTTTTTCTTCTGGGGGGGGGGTTCACCCCTCCAGAGCCCCCCCTTACTATTATAATAATACCCCAACCCAACAAAACACCCCCCAAAATAAAAAATAAAAAAACCGGGTTTCTGGCGATGTAAAATCCGGCAATGAAAAGTACCACGACCAAAATAGGTCGCCGAAATGCGTGTATACCGACAAAACACCCAATTAGACACATCAACTAAAACAAAAGGAAACTAAGATTTAGGTAAACACCCATCCAATAATGCCCAGGCAGTCTAAGTATTTGACAGCAGCTTTTGCGATGTGGACCATGTCCTCAGATGCCTGTGCCCTACATTCCATGTCCATAATGAGTCCCTACACTCAACTGGCTAGCTAAAAAGTCATAGTACTTCTGACAGTCAGTTAAGAGGCCTCCCCTTTACCACCGATATTTGTATTTGTATATTTGTATTTATTTATTTATAAAGCGCTGCCAGGCCCAGGGGCATATGGGCGCGTAAGGTAGAGCTGGTTACAAAGGAGCAGTTAGTCAGAGTTACGTTACAGTTACAGGAAGGTACAATCAAAACAAAACAGTCAGCCGAAAAGTTCCGTGATAGTTACAAGTAGGAACAGGCATAATAAGAAAGTGCATACACAGATATATCAATTACAGGTGATTGGCCACTGTCCATAAGGCTATGGTTAGGCTGTCATGGAGTCCATGTTATGGAGCCAACACTTCGTGCTATGTTTGAATCAGTTAAATGAAGGTTCTGCACGTAAATGCGCGGGGATGGTGTTCCATAATTTGGACGCTTGTACCGGGAAGCTAGCTCCACCCGAGTTGTGAAGTTTAAATCTCGGTATGATCATGGTATTAGTTTGTGCTGCTCTAAGAGGTCTCGAGGAGGAGTGTGGTATGAGGTGGTTAGTGAGGTATGCTGGAGCAAGGTTAGCCCTAGTTTTGTGTGTGAGGGCCAGCGTTTTCAGGGATATTCTATGCTTGACAGGGAGCCAGCGTAGATTACGTCTGGTCTCAGATATGTGTGCTTTTTTGGGGATGTTAAGGGCAGCTCTGATTGCATTGTTTTGGACTACTTGTAGTTTATCAATATTTTTGTGACTAGTGCCCAAGTAGAAGGCATTGCAGTAATCTATTTTGTAAAGGACTAATGCTCTCGCGAGAGTGATACAATTGGGTGCGGAGATCAATGGTCTGCAAGCAGTGATTAGCTTACAAGCATTGTGTCATATAGTAAACAAACCTTAGGGAGTTGCTCTAAGGTAGCATACTCTTCCAGCTAGTGCAAATTGCTGTCCAAAGCTACATACAACTAGTCATATAGACCTAAAATGCAACTCTGTTTAAACGTTTCATTCCAGCTACAAGGGCAGTGCATTTCGCACATTATTGAAGAGTCTCCAGCAATCCAAATAGTGCACCACAACCAGCACCAAACGACTTCACCAGTGTATCATGCACTTTTCTGGCCTAGACATTTCACTGCACCATTAAAGCTAATACCATTATATATCCGACATCAGTGGATTCCCAGGCATGTTCCATTGGCAAACTAGCGTCACCATCGTCAAGGTACCCTCATCCAGCATTCCCCCATGGCCCGCAAATCAGCTACACACTTTTTCGGCACACTTCTATGTCCTGTATAGAAAGGACACGCTCACCTGACACTTCTCCATGTACGTACCCCTCTCGTGGGCTGCGCTTTCCGGATTCCAGGTCACGTTATCAGACGTTAGATAGGTGCTCTTCTCCACTCCCCAGCCGTTGCGCGGCATAGATCCAAAGCTGGAATTGAAGGTAAATGCGAGGCAACTGTTCTAGGCAAGTTCAAAAGGCTTCCTAAATCAATAAATCATTTATATTACAAACTTGCCAACCCTACTGATTTAGGCAGTCCTACCTGCTTTTTAAGCAGTCCTACCGCCTACAGATTTGGGTGACAGATCCTACTACTTTTTACAGTGGCATGTAATTAATGTGACTCTAAGGCCATTAATCTGTGTGTGTGGTGGGCGGGTATGCGACAAATTTGAGTGATGGGCTCAGATCAATCCACTGACGTGACAGCTACATGACTCTGCCCTGCACTCTTGCAGGGACAGACGTTAGGTGAACCACTAGTGAAGGCAGGTGGCAGAGCGTACCACCATCCCACAGCATCTGCCTATCCGACTGAGTAGAGTATCAGTCTCCATGTTCTTCAGTGTTCAGCCTGCACTGCAGGAAGAAATATGTATTACCTGGGCTGCTGTTACAGAGCAGTGGAAAACGTTGCCTACCAGCTCTGTGTGATTACCTTCTGTGTAATTGAATTTGGTGTTAACTTACCATTCACAATCATAAATCATACATTTGAAACAATGGAGCATCTTTCCATGTTGTGCTGTTTGATGGGTTGTGCATTTTAGAATGCTCCAGTGGTGCCAACAATGTATGTTTTGTAATTTCCTGTGATGTCATTGTTATGCTAAGTATTATTTTTGAAACTTGAAAAATCCTACATCTTTTTGGGCACAGAATGTTGGCATGTATGCTATTAATGAACTACAAAATATTTTAGAATAAAGTATATCAACAAGTAGAATAAGCGGAACATAAAAGGGAGCAAACTGTAGTCAAAAAAGTCATATTTTTTTCTTCACTAAATACGACCCTTTCGGCAAAACAGATTTCCCTTCCATACCTTTTTGATCCAAGGCAGACAGAAAGGCTTCCACACTTAGATGATCATTAAAGGAGTGTAGCTCATCATCTAAAATAACTCTAGATATTGCTGGATACAGCATGTAATATTTCAGATGTTTAGTGCATCCTTTTTCTTTGGCTTTATCAAAAGATTTCCTTCTCTCTAAAATATCTCTGCGCTGGTCAACGAAAATCATTACCTTATTTCCACAACGTCACTTAGTTCACGTACCTTCTACAGAATCTGCTCCTTCACAGGGAATATTAAAAACCTCAACACAAAATGCCTCGGCCTCTGATCAAGTGCTGGCTTGGGGCCCAATGGACGATGTGCCCTCTCAATCTCCAGGTTCATTGTGGGATCCAAATTAAGTAATTTAATCCAGTTATACCCACAAAAGCAACCCAGCAGTTCTGCTCTAAGCAAGAATACCAGCTCCAACCCCAAGCACATCTTTCTGGCTTGTGGGGCATCATCAAGGAGATGGGGCGGCAGCCCTGAGTTTTTTGCAAGCGCCTAGAGGCGGGCGCCTATGTCTGGATTAACATTATACACATAGATTTGTAAAATGTGCAAAAATGTGAACAAAACACAGCCACATGTCCTGATCTATGGGATAGTGTTCACTAAGGAGATGCAACATTCCGGTATTAGTTCAACATGGAAACATTCATTTCCATATTAGTCTGGTTGCACCCATATAAGGGGTCCAATACTGAAATTATTATAATTGGTTATGTACAATTGTTTATTTATTACACCCTTAAAGGAATAGTGCACTCAAAAATATTATTCTCCCGAGGGTTCAGGCATGTGTTTTTTAAGCATACGTTGATCGATCGTACAAACATTTCCTATGCACCTTACCGTAGTTTTCCTATTTTTAACACATGCGAAATCAGGCAGCAGGGGGCGTGGCCATCTTGTGTTAATCTTATCCGTTGGCCCATCGCCCTAAGGTGAACTGCCCTGGTGGCACTAAATCATATCCCCCAGCTGTGAGGCTGAGATCACTAGATGCTTACCACCCATTTCACAAAGCCAATGCACGTCTCGTGTCAACATTCTCTGCGCTTCAGCTAATGATGTGTCTCCATGGAAATGGCAGGACGCCTCTTTCCTCAATAAGTATAAACAGACTGCTTCTCATCAGACAACATCAGATTTGCCTTTCCAATCGTTCCACTGTCTTTTTTCAGTATTCTGTGCCTCGTTTCTGTGCTCTGGTCAGCTACCTTTGTTGCTCGTATTCCGTGAGAACAGATACTAGTACCATTACTATAGATTTTTATTGTGTCCCATAATGGAAACTATACAGCCCTATCAGTATGAGCTGGAGTATTCCGAGGTGGAATTATTCGAAAGAGAAAGATGCAGAAACAATGGGGCGAGGACGATTCAACAGATCAAGAGCCTGAGCCTAGTCGCATGGACGATGTTTCCACCTGGTGTACCTGCAATCAGTGCGCTCTAATGCCAACCGAGGAGGAGAACTGCTGCTGCCAAGAAAACTCTGGATGCTTGTCCTACCTATCTGAAGGCGAGACACGGCCGCAATGCGTTACCGAGCTGCATGACTTCAGCACATCCTGCCTCACACAGTCCGTGTTGAGGATTATGATGGTGCTTATGCATGAACTTCGCGCAACAGTTCGCCCTCGCAATCAAAATAATGAGTAAGTGTACTGCAGTTGTGATGTCACTTAAGCCACTACCATTTCATGGTTGTCTCCTATATTGTCGTAACTTTGATCTATCACTGCCAAATGAATGAAGTCTTGCAATTCTATAGATCACTCGCAATTTGGGGAAATCAAAGTGGTCTTCTTATGTTGATTTCATGTACAACCATGAAGCAATATTTCTTTGTGTCCCAAATGTAATGGAATGCATAGTCGTTCAATATTGTAATGTGTTTAAGTAACATTTGTACTGGCAACAATGCCATTGGTTACAAGATTACATTTTCAACTAAGGTTTGATAAACTTGTTTGTATCTTTCTCTTGCACAGGTGGTACAGGCTGGTGGCCTATCGCTCCTTTACATGATGGCTTCATGGGTGGCTTGGACACCGTGTTCGACGAGTAATACCCACCTGTGGCCCTTTTTTTTTTTTTACAGAATTTCCAGCAATGCCTGCATGTATGGTTGGCGGTTGCCGTTCTAAGACCCATGACAAACCTAATGGCACAATAATGCATACATTCCAGAAGAATATAGATCTAATAAGAGAATAGGTCAGATATTGCGGATTTGCGACGGACAAGCTTGAAAGTCGAGCCCAGGAAGTCTTGGGGGACTTGAGGGGAGATCGATTCCGCATCTGCAGCCTGTACTTCACCACGAATATGTACGACCAATCGCAGTACACAAAGAAGCATCGACTCAGAACGTCTCGTAAATTGCTTCCAAATGCAATTCCAACTCTATTCATGCACATGCTGCCTCTGGTGAGTCACGGTTCATGATTTAGCTGTAGGCCTTGGGATACTGAACTGGTAACTACATGGACAGATTGGTGTTTTAGGTGTAAATGTCCCTTATAATACATTTCATATTTACAAGATCTTATTGCTTTATAACCAAACCCCATTTTGCTATACGTCTGTCCTTGGTTTTGGGAGTATCATAGAAAACTATTTATGGGCACAGGTAACTATGTTATAGTGCCCTTGGAAATAAGCATAATCTTTTCGTAATCGGTTGCTTTATATGTCAATTTTTTCAGTTTAGCATTTCTAATTCAAATCTAATTTTCCCTT
This sequence comes from Ambystoma mexicanum, assembly GCF_040938575.1. Classification (NCBI taxonomy): domain Eukaryota; kingdom Metazoa; phylum Chordata; class Amphibia; order Caudata; family Ambystomatidae; genus Ambystoma; species Ambystoma mexicanum. Next base: position 1,201,989,118 of record NC_090934.1, on the reverse strand, counting down.
TACAACTCCAGGACAATGCTCTGAATATGAAGGAGCAAGATTCTGCATCCATGTCTTTCCCGGAGTCAACAACAACTTCGAGCGCGTATCAGGTAGTTTTATTTCATTATTCAGTTCCGAAAATTTATTATGCATGGAATTAGAGATAATATGATAAAGTTTACGTATCCTGCCATTTGTTTACATAATGTTTCATTTATGGGTTTTTGTTGATATGTACCATTGTCTACATCCCATTGTGTGTGTTTAATTTCACTTTTTTAATCCATACTAAAACAAGTACGGTGTTACAGGGTGATGCTGGTGGTATTGTACAAAAAGACGGTATCTAAACGGTTGCATGAACAAAAAGTTCTAAAAATGCTACCACCAAAGGGTCGAACACCAAATGTTCAAACCTTTGGTGGTAGCCTTGCAGGTAAGTAACAAAAAAAAGACTGCAGGGGCGTCCGCCACAACACCCCACAGATTCGAGATGCTTATGTCCAATGGCCAGAAAATTAATTGAATGTGACCGGCAAAGCCAGCAAAGTGTTGTTGGACCATTGCTACAATGCGAGAACTTCACAAGATGAAGACGAAACTGAATATAATGATGATGCTTTTGAATTACTCGCGGGCCACTTGACAAAATCGACACCAGCAAAAAAAGGACCACCCAACAAACAATCGACATTGATGTTTTCTCTGATTCGTGTTCAAATAACGCAAGCTGAATTAACAGAGACTGAAGCCTCAACCCAATTGACCGAGGAACTTGCCAAAGATCTCGACTACAGTGCGTCCTGTTCGGCCGATATGTCCACCATAGTTGAGACACAAACCACATTCATGCAGGACGATAGCCCAAATACATTGCATTCGACAGCTGCCTGATGGAGATAATACTGATGCTGAAATGTGTCCATCCAGTGAGGGGGGGAAGTATGCGGGAAGCCATTGTTGAATGTGACTTTTATATCACAAGGCACTAACTTGAAAATACAAGCCATCTGTGATCTGCTCCATGCAAAATGTTCATGGTCCGCTCAACTGGTGCTGGGGAAGGAAGTTGCAAATCTACTGTGTGTAGCAGCTTTACTTTTCAGTGCCTCTACTTTTAATAAGTTGTCCAGTTTCTGTCAATTTGTGGGACTCCAGTTCCTTTCTAAAACGCAATACTACAAATATCAACATGAATATTTATTCCCTGCTATTAGTGAACCATGGAAAATTGAACAAATGTCAATTTCAAGGACATTCTCTGACAAACGGTTCAGGCTAGCTGGCAATGCACAGTATGACAGCCCCGGTTTTTCAGCAAAGTACTGCACATACCACTTTCAGGACATGGAAACGAAAACAATTGTGAGCTTGGTGGTCGTGCAGGTGTCCGAATGTAAATCCCCAGTGGCCATGGAGAAACATGGTGTCATCAAATCTCTGGAAGATCTCCAATCGAAGGGAATGCAAAATTGACCGCATAACCACAGACAGACATGTTACAATAGCCAAGATCATAAGAGAGCAGTTTCCAAATATTCACCATCAATTTGATGTATGGCACGTTGCAAATCAATCAATAAAAAAATCTCAGCTGCTGGAAAAAAAAGGTTCTGAAACTATTTCACAGTAGTCCCAGTCTTCCAGCAACCATCTTTGGTGGAGCTCCAAAACTTGTGATGGGTCTGTGGAAATTCATACTAGAAAATGGCGGTCACTAATGCACCACTGTTGCAGCGTTCACTCTTGGACAAAAAAACAACATTTCCACCAATGTGCACATGGACCTTTGTCGCCGAAGCAGGAACGCAAGAAGAAGTGGTTGATTCCATCTTCACCTCCACACAAAGCTATTGAGAAGATTGTGTTTGATAAAACTATATCAAGAGATCTGAAGGGACTCACAGAATTCTGTCACACAGGAGATTTGGAGGTGTTCCACAATATGTGCCTAAAGTACAGGCCCAAGAGATTGCATTTCGGCATAGACGGGATGCAACATAGGACATTACTAGCGGTATTAGCACATAACGAGAACGTTGGGCGTGAACAATCGAGGACTGCGGGAAACTTTGGGATGCTTCGTTACACAATAGCCTTTACAAAAAGAAGCAAAAAATGGGTGGTTAAGCCAATATACCAGGAAATGGAATTTCATTTTGTGAAAGATCTTATTACGACTGTCTTGGACATATATACTTATGGAATCGTGCACAATATTGTTCCGAGGACACCTACATTGCCACAAAACATTGCAAACGTGCCCTGTCCACCTAAAGCAGACTTTGTGGAACAGTTTTCTTCCCGGTTCAAATGATTACCATCTATTTCTTTGTTCAACAATATTTATATAAAGTGTCCAAATAAAGCGTCCAATTAGTCTTTTGAAATCCATCCTCTTTGTCAATTTCTTTTCAACAAGTGCCTTTCTGAGAATGCCATACAATGTAACGCTGTGATTTCACACTTCCCAGTTTCGTTGAGCTATTTTGGGACCTTCACTGATCGTGGGAGGGTCAGATGAATAACAGCATGAAAGCAACTTTGGGCTTCTGCAGTTCATGATTGGTTATTTATAGCATGCTTATTACCCAGAGGTTTCTAAGCGCGGCCACAGGGATTGAACCTGTGTTGCTCCGTGTGGTCTTGCTTGCAAGGCTAGCATGCTGCCCCTGAGCTAGCCTCCCGAGTATTGCCTTACCAAACACTTTGTCATGACTCTCACCCAAAACCCCCTCTGGCAAACCCATTGGCCAGGTGAAGTCAGGACTCGGGCCTCTAGAGCCTGGCATCCTCTTCAAAAGCCCTCATGGGGCCAGTCCTGGCGCCTTTGGCGCCAGGCTCATACACCATGAATAAACAATGTGCTTGGGAACTACTTTATTATTGTCAGCCAACATGGAGAACCAAGCTATGCAGTCTAGTGTTTTGGGTGTGTAGCCTAGGGACTACTTTTCCTGGACTATTTTATTGGGGCTATTTAAACCACACCTGAGCAAGACAACAGGTGTTACTTTGCAGCTTACAGCGTGATGCTCACTGTGTCCAGCTATTCCCTCGAACCTCGGAGAAGCAGAAACTGCAAGGAGACAAAAGGAACATCATTAGCAGCAGCATCTCACCTGCAGTCGTCATCTTTAAACACTTGCAGCTACTGAGAACAGCTTCCTCGAATCTGCACCCCTCCCTGACAGAACGACCTGAAAGAGGAAGATCCAGGCAACATTAAAGAAAGCAGTAGAGACATTTACAAATTACAAACTCCTCAAAAAGCTTACCTGGCTGGTCGCCTCTCAGCTGGCAACACTCCGGACATTCCACTCGCTCTGAAGGACACTGCGACCTACAAGGAAGGAAAACACAGGTTAGCAAAGGCAAAACTTTGCAGCGCTGCGCATAGCACTTACAGCTTCATAGCGCTCTAAATGCGCCAACGTTTACCAGCGGGGCTCAACCAAGCCAGTTCGCCACACTGAAGCTGTGCATACCTACGGGAGAAAAAAGAGACATTTTAAACAAAGAAAGGCATGCAGGATAGCAACAAAACTAAAGAACAGCAATGAGACCTACCTGAACAATATCAAACGGGTCGGCGTCAGTGAAGTAACTGGACCACACTTGTCCATGAAAGACAACGCGCCCCTGCAAAGAAGGCAGGACGGAGAGCACGCATAATTCTACTACAAGGTGAGTAAAGGGCGCCAGAGGGACTGAAATCATACAGGGGTGGAGGGAGGATACTTACCCCAGTCGGTCAGTCTTGAACACAGTCCTCCTGTATTTTCAGGCAGAACCTTCCCCGCAGACCACATCAGGGCAAAGCGGAGAAGCATACCAGCGAGTAACCCGGCTGGATGGCGTCCCTGTGGATGCCAGGTGAGCCTAACACACTTGCCCAAATAGCTGAATAACTATGCGTCCCACAAAAGGAATGAGACCTAGGCTAGATAAGATACTCGGCATGCAAGAACTACTGACTGTAAGAAAAACAGCCCATCAAAGGGGCATGTTGGTGAGAAATAGCTCCACTCTAAACTATATTTTCATGGGGGCATGTGTTGGGGGGGCTTGCTAATGTAAGGAAGGAGTGGGTCGGTTGAGCCCCCAGCCCCAATGCATTCTATGCGAAAGTGACACCTTGCTCTTGCACTCGTGGGGACGCCTCCTTTACCTTTCTGCAGCCATGGGGAAGAAGGCCCTGACATAAGCAGAGGTGGGGCTATTGCTAGACACACTTGGACTCCATTTTGTGTACCCTCAACTCCAACTTTGGACTAGGCCGCATTCTGGTATTGCAAAGCTTCCCCTCCCCCTCAGCAGCACCGTGCACAGCGAGCACTGACAGCCCCCACCTTTTTCCTCCTACATCTGTGCCTCCCAAGTCCCTTTCTCACAGATGTGTTGAGACAAGATGTTGCGAACAAAGAATTAATTCAATATTAATTTCATTCTTCCTCTGAGATCACTGTCCTGTGTGTGACAGGGCCAAACCATGACTTGTAGTTGTTCATCCATAACAACAAATGTTCTCCTGCACCTCTCACCCCCGCTTCTGGAAAGTTACTGCTTGTTCAAACATGTGCCCCTCCAAAGCTATTCTTTTGATGTACCAGAAGTGTGACCCTTCCTTGCTGACCACCCCAGAGTGCCTCCTAAAAAAACAAGACCCCAGTAACAGTATATTCTGTCCTAAACTAACATGTGTCACTCCACCCACTTTCTTGCTCTGATGTGCCAGACCTGTCAGCTATCAATCCTGACCCCCGCAGATTACCTCAGGGGCAAGACCCCCACACCCTTCACCTCGCTAGTGACCCAAAAGTGGGATAGTACAAACACACGTGTGCAATTTATAGGCCTCTAATATATACTAAAAGGTATAGTGATGATCATTATGTAATGCATGTCTAGGATAAGTGTGTAGATCAGTGTGGGGAGTGAGCGCCTTCACTATAGGATGACTTATCACAGGGGCCGATCTTTGATTTGCAGCCCTCAGAGTCTTACGATTTCAAATGCAGTGGGGGTAGATGTCAGCGTTACCCGAATACATGACCAATACAGAATAGGTATATGGGGGTGAGGTTGAGGTGGTGCAGGGTTAGGGTCTGGAAACCAGATGCATTTAAGGAGAACTGGGGTCATGGGTTCAGAGGACCGCGGCCTGGCAGGAGGGGGTTGCAGCAGGGCTTGCTCGGACATTCTCGTACAAGCACATTTTGTCAGGGCTCGAGACTCGCCCCTTTGCGAAAAATGTTTACGAGATTTGCTGTGTGAACAGGAGACGGGCTGAGCTGACAGGTGGTGTGGGCTGGCTGTGGCATTACAAATAAGGCTTTTGGAAGTAACCAGGGGAGTTGCTAGGTCTGGAAAAGACCTGGGGCTACACTAATGTTGGAACTGTTGGGACTGTGGGCTAGCTAATCTTTTGGCTGTAGCTCCTGAGATTCTATCAGGGGCTACACCCAAAGGATCAGGGGCTATAGCCTCCTTAGCCCCCCCTAGAAACGCCCCTGGAAGTAACTAACTGTAACTGTTTTCATTAAAAAAAATGACTAGAAATTTTGTGCGGCATTGGTGGATGGCAGCAAACAATTCATTTGTTTTTCAAAAATATTTCTAATGCCACTATGGTCTGAAGGGCTATTCGCTCGCATTCGGAGTGAAGGTCAGTGGCTTTGATTTTTGCTTGTGAGCTGAGCAAACCCACGCATCATACACAGTTTAAGGTTCAATTGTTTGTCGACCTTGAAAGAAAGGGACGATTTCGAAAGGAATGAATGACGGGAGTGGTGTAATACAGTCAAATATGATTAGGTTCACCATTCCAAAACTGGACAAAGGAACATGTAATTTCATTTTATGAAAATTCGTTGATCTGAATGGAGTCTCGGCGTTACGCCGAGAGAATGGAAATGCCGAATATTATGTACGTTTTACTTTCGACGATTTTATAGACCAACGAGTCAACATATCATTAGCCAACCGTTATTGCTGGCTTACATTGTACTGGGTTGTTCTTTGTGGCATATTGCAACGACACGCAAATACAACCTGTGTGTGTACTTTTCTTTGTCCCGGGCACATGAGCAGTCCAGCATCGAAATGCATGTAGTCCACATCTGGGTTCCCCTAGGTTCCACAAATGCCAAATTCTACACTAATATTTAGTTAAAATGCCGTCTATATGTTCTTCGAATTGTAGCGTCAGCTTCCGCATCCCATTTCGAGTTGAACATACTCCATAGCACTATCCTCTGAAGCAAATTTTTTGTTTTCGCTGTGTTCCCATTGTTTTAAGTTTGTGTTCATCAATAGTTTTCACACGGTGCAGAATTAATGGGTAAAATGATCAATTATAATAAAGATGGGCTACTAAGGCACATTTCTGCTATGTGCCCAGAAAGGCAGCTACATCCTGCCTTTCTGTGATTGTCATCGATTCCAGATGCCAACTGACAGCTTTTTTAACAGGCAGCTGGAGATACACTTAAATGGCTGGATCACCATGATGCTGTTTTGGGACGATCGCCACAGGCCCATATGCCCTTACACGGTACCAGCGACAAGGAGCAACCTAACATCGTTTACGGTGGCCTAGCACCAAGCTGATGCCGAAGACTTGCGATTCATGGTTCGTCCTATCCGCTTCTTATACTGAAAAGGAAAACCATGTGACTCAGGATGAACATTTGTGGATCGAGAACAAAGAAAAAAATTACCCATTTGCTTGAATATGGCAATAGCCGGATGTTCTCTGAGCGTTTATTGTGAAATAAAAGTACTTTTACAAATTGTAGAGTTTTGCTATTTCCTTTAAAAGTATAGTTTTATATCCAAAATTGCGACGCGCTGTGTTGTGAGATGATGGATGATGTGTGTTGATATTCCGGGTTCTGTGTCAACCTACGTTAACACATAGATGATGACTGGGCGCATTTGGCTACACTGCCCAGAAACGTCATGGAGATAGGCGGAGGACTCGGAATCAGCTGGGTCCGGAAACAACGGTGGCCGCGGATTTATCGCCACCGTTCTTTCAGGACCAGCAGGGTCGTAATGAGGCCCCCTGTATCATAGGAGATGAGAAGCATCCATGTGCATTGCAGGCTGGTCACGTCCACTCTGGTAGTCAAGCACCAAGATGATAAGTATTTCTACTCTGAACAAGAGTTCCACTTGCAACCCCAGACATATGTGTCTGCCTCGTTCAGTGTCATGAGTGAGGTGCAGCTGTGGTGTCGTGTCCCTCTAGACACATGAGCAAAGGAATCCAGACCTGGATACACCTTACTAATTTGGGGGAAACGCAAAGCCTTCAAAAATGTGCACAAATATTCCAAGAACAAGGGCAGCCAAATATGCTGCTATATTGTACGGTACACACTCAGAAGGGTCCACAGCCCTGTTTTAGCCCACTCTTGCTGACCATATGACTCTCCTCAGTGCCCACACAAGAGGGTATACAACTAACTTTTATCTGACAGACCTTATTAAACGAGAAATACTCCTGTGTGTATCAGTCTGATGCGCCACAAAAGGGGACCTGAAGTGAAATGCGCCACAAAAGGGGACCTGAAGTGAAATGCGCCACAAAAGGCGACCAGAAGTTAAATGCTACAGAGCTGTGTTTCTTTCCAACTTTTTTGCACATTTTGGAGTGCTTGGTATGCTATGTCTTTCAAGGCAAAGGTAGCAAGGGGGTCCACGACGGGTTACATATACTAATTTTGGTGAAACCCCAAGAAACCCAAAATGCGCAAAAATGAGGGAACCCCTCTATTGAGAATGAGAGTGGCCAAATTCCGGGTCTATGGTACGGAGCACGCGCAGGAGGCTTCGCAGCCACGTTTTAGCTCTCACCAGAGGAAACATTTCAATTTCCATCTGAATTTCCTGCCAGTGCAGTCTAGCAACAAAAGTCTAGACGATTCCGCTATGAGCACGAGTACCACAGGCAACACCTGGCACGTGTTTCTGTCTTTTTCACTGGTATCAGCGGCCAGGACTGGACCTCTGGAGATTTCCCGGTAGGACTCTGTATGCTGGATCTCTTTTGAGTGGTATTTACAAATGTTCTCATAGGAAAAGGGCTGGGCGTGCTGAAAATATGTAATACTGGGCCACTTTGAAAATGGTTTCCATGGCCTCTTGTGGCTGCCAGTCCACCCTGTCAGTGACGTGTGAGTTTGATGCTACGTTCACCTGGACACACCGATCAAGGCAAACCATTGTTAGGATCGCCCTTACTAACTGAGTTTCAAATCCAAACATTCCAAAACTTGCCAAAAATACCGGAAACCTTATTGCTACCGGGCACCCACCTGCTCTGATGCTACAGACCTGCTCTGTAAATGCTTGTCAGCCAAGCAACAAACCCCTTCACCACTGCCCCTCTCCCCCATAATATCCAAAACACAGCCCAGCCATGTACCTTCCCGTCACTATGCTTTTATCAAAGACATTCCCATGCAGCCCCTGGGCACGACCCCCAACAGCTGTTCTGAATTCCCACCAGAAACACTCATTTGCTACCATGCTTTAACTCTCCAATGTCTTCTCTTCTAACTTAGCCTTAGGCAAATCAGACGGCACACAATGTACCTTTTGGCTCCATGTCCTAATAGTGTAGTGTAAAATAATGGTTATCTTAATATCAACTTTAAAAGGCAGTCCAGAGATTACACTTCTTGTCAATACATTGGACGTGTCAAAGCTAAGCTGGTGCTGTATAATTGGGGGTACTCTCTGTGCACCATGCCCTGGCCCTCCATCGGTCAACCCATGCAACACGGTGCAAGGCAATTCTTTATTTTTGTAGACTTTTTAAATTCTTAATAGTCCTTTTAGAATTGTCCCCTTCAAGTTGGTTCCTATCCAAAATGTACTCCTTATTCCCCCTCTGTGTGAGTTGTGTGCCATGTTGTTTCCACCTCGCGACATGAGCCATAATGAGGTTCAGTCCCCCTGTAGTTAAAGGTGTGACTTTGGCAGCCATGTTGTATTCCTCCTCATAGGTTACCACAGTATCGTATCCAATGTAATGAGCTACCTGAAAGCATCAACAAGACGGTATTGGAAGGTGTGGGTCATGACTCATTGGGCCCGATTGATAGAAGCACTTAAGCTACATCATGCTGCTGCCAGGTGTGATTAATCAAGTTTGAACACATAACACCAGTCTTCAACCAGCTCCACGGGTCACCACTGGAAGCCAAAATCATGTTAAAAATGGTGTGTCTAACATTCAAAGCACTCCAGTTAAGCAAGCCACCCTAAAATACTGACAATTGTACTTGATCATGTATGAAGCAAGCCTGGCTCAACCGCAGCAGAACACTTTGCGCATAAGGCGACCATCACTGGCCATGGCGCTTGTGTACAGTAGCGCAGCACTGCGGTGGAAGGGCAGAAAGCCTATGATTTAGTAGTTACGAAGGTATTGACGGCAGAGCCATGTTTTTAATGGTTTGAGGAACTAGAGGATGGTGGCGGCGTCTCGATCCTTCCACGGCGGGATGCTAGAAGATGAGAGATCTACAAACAAAAAGTGCATTACATCTACAAAAAATATATATATATGACAGAAAAGGGTGTGAGGGGCGCACTCTGGGTCCCAGCTAGGTGTACCTTTCCACAGTCCAGTTGATGTTCTCCTCCTAGCGCGCTTTCTTGCCTCTTGCAATCATCAGGGAGGCAGTCTGTTCAGGTGTTTGTACAGGTGTTGATGGTTACTACCAGTGATGGCATCAGGGAATTCTGGTTGCTGTAGTCATTCAAGTAGCCAGGAACCACTCACCCTCCAATTACAAAGTGTAAAACCCCAGTTGGGGGGAAGGGGGAAAACCAACAGTGTGGCTCTCCTGAGTAGGGGCATGTGTCACCCAGGTGCCGCCGCCTCTGGAGCCCGGGACTCCCAAAGAACATTTGACAGAAAAGGGTGTGAGGGGCGCACTCTGGGTCCCAGCTAGGTGTACCTTTCCACAGTCCAGTTGATGTTCTCCTCCTAGAGCGCTTTCTTGCCTCTTGCAATCATCAGGGAGGCAGTCTGTTAAGGTGTTTGTACAGGTGTTGATGGTTACTACCAGTGATGGCCTCAGGGAATTCTGGTTGCTGTAGTCATTCAAGTAGCCAGGAACCAACTCACCCTCCAATTACAAAGTGTAAAACCCCAGTTGGGGTAGGGGGGAAAACCAACAATGTGGCTCTCCTGAGTAGGGGCATGTGTCACCCCGGTGCCGCCGCCTCTGTAGCCCAGGACTCCCAAAGAACAATTGACAGAAAAGGGTGTGAGGGGCGCACTCTGGGTCCCCGCTAGGTGTACGTTTCCACAGTCCAGATGATGTTCTCCTCCTAGCGCGCTTTCTTGCCTCTTGCAATCATCAGGGAGGCAGTCTGTTCAGGTGTTTGTACAGGTGTTGATGGTTACTACCAGTGATGGCCTCAGGGAATTCTGGTTGCTGTAGTCATTTAAGTAGCCAGGAACCAACTCACCCTCCAATTACAAAGTGTAAAACCCCAGTTGGGGGTAGGGGAGAAAACCAACAGTGTGGCTCTCCTGAGTAGGGGCATGTGTCACCCCGGTGCCGCCGCCTCTGGAGCCCGGGACTCCCAAAGAACATTTGACAGAAAAGGGTGTGAGGGGCGCACTCTGAGTCCCAGCTAGGTGTACCTTTCCACAGTCCAGTTGATGTTCTCCTCCTAGCGCGCTTTCTTGCCTCTTGGAATCATCAGGGAGGCACTCTGTTCAGGTGTTTGTACAGGTGCTGATGGTTACTACCAGTGATGGCCTCAGGGAATTCTGGTTGCTGTAGTCATTCAAGTAGCCAGGAACCAGATCACCCTCCAATTACAAAGTGTAAAACCCCAGTTGGGGGCAGGGGGGAAAACCAACAGTGTGGCTCTCCTGAGTAGGGGCATGTGTCACCCCGGTGCTGCCGCCTCTGGAGCCCGGGACTCCCAAAGAACATTTGACAGAAAAGGGTGTGAGGGGCGCACTCTGGATCCCAGCTAGGTGTACCTTTCCACAGTCCAGTTGATGTTCTCCTCCTAGCGCGCTTTCTTGCCTCTTGCAATCATCAGGGAGGCAGTCTGTTCAGGTGTTTGTACAGGTGTTGATGGTTACTTCCAGTGATGGCCTCAGGGAATTCTGGTTGCTGTAGTCATTCAAGTAGCCAGGAACCAACTCACCCTCCAATTACAAAGTGTAAAATCCGAGTTGGGGGGAGGGGGAAAACCAACAGTGTGGCTCTCCTGAGTAGGAGCATGTGTCACCCCGGTGCCACCACCTCTGGAGCCCGGGACTCCCAAAGAACATTTGACAGAAAAGGGTGTGAGGGGCGCACTCTGGGTCCCAGCTAGGTGTACCTTTCCACAGTCCAGTTGATGTTCTCCTCCTAGCGCGCTTTCTTGCCTCTTGCAATCATCAGGGATGCAGTCTGTTCAGGTGTTTGTACAGGTGTTGATGGTTACTACCAGTGATGGCCTCAGGGAATTCGGGTTGCTGTAGTCATTCAAGTAGCCAGGAACCAACTCACCCTCCAATTACAAAGTGTAAAACCCCAGTTGGGGAGAGGGGGGAAAAACAACAGTGTGGCTCTCCTGAGTAGGGGCATGTGTCACCCCGGTGCCGCCGCCTCTGGAGCCCGGGACTCCCAAAGAACATTTGACAGAACAGGGTGTGAGGGGCGCACTCTGGGTCCCAGCCAGGTGTACCTTTCCACAGTCCAGATGATGTTCTCCTCCTAGCGCGCTTTCTTGCCTCTTGCAATCATCAGGGAGGCAGTCTGTTCAGGTGTTTGTACAGGTGTTGATGGTTACTACCAGTGATGGCCTCAGGGAATTCTGGTAGCTGTAGTCATTCAAGAAGCCAGGAACCAACTCACCCTCCAATTACAAAGTGTAAAACCCCAGTTGGGGGCAGGGGGGAAAACCAACAGTGTGGCTCTCCTGAGTAGGGGCATGTGTCACCCCAGTGCCGCCGCCTCTGGAGCCCGGGACTCCCAAAGAACATTTTACAGAAAAGGGTGTGAGGGGCGCACTCTGGGTCCCAGCTAGGTGTACCTTTCCACAGTCCAGTTGATGTTCTCCTCCTAGCGCGCTTTCTTGCCTCTTGCAATCATCAGGGAGGCAGTCTGTTCAGGTGTTTATACAGGTGTTGATGGTTACTTCCAGTGATGGCCTCAGGGAATTCTGGTTGCTGTAGTCATTCAAGTAGCCAGGAACCAACTCACCCTCCAATTACAAAGTGTAAAACCCCAGTTGGGGGGAGGGGGAAAACCAACAGTGTGGCTCTCCTGAGTAGGGGCATGTGTCACCGCGGTGCCACCACCTCTGGAGCCCGGGACTCCCAAAGAACATTTGACAGAAAAGGGTGTGAGGGACGCACTCTGGGTCCCAGCTAGGTGTACCTTTCCACAGTCCAGTTGATGTTTTCCTCCTAGCGCGCTTTCTTGCCTCTTGCAATCATCAGGGAGGGAGTGTGTTCAGGTGTTTGTACAGGTGTTGATGGTTACTACCAGTGATGGCCTCAGGGAATTCTGGTTGCTGTAGTCATTCAAGTAGCCAGGAACCAACTCACCCTCCAATTACAAAGTGTAAAACCCCAGTTGGGGGGAGGGGGGAAAACCAACAGTGTGGCTCTCCTGAGTAGGGGCATGTGTCACCCCGGTGCCGCTGCCTCTGGAGCCAGGAACTCCCAAAGAATATTTGACAGAAAAGGGTGTGAGGGGCGCACTCTGGATCCCACCTAGGTGTACCTTTCCACAGTCCAGTTGATGTTCTCCTCCTAGCGCGCTTTCTTGCCTTTTGCAATCATCAGGGAGGCAGTCTGTTCAGGTGTTTGTACAGGTGTTGATGGTTACTTCCAGTGATGGCCTCAGGGAATCCTGGTTGCTATAGTCATTCAAGTAGCCAGGAACCAACTCACCCTCCAATTACAAAGTGTAAAACCCCAGTTGGGGGGAGGGGGGAAAACCAATAGTGTGGCTCTCCTGAGTAGGGGCATGTGTCACCCCGGTGCCACCACCTCTGGAGCCCGGGACTCCCAAAGAACATTTGACAGAAAAGGGTGTGAGGGGCGCACTCTGGGTCCCAGCTAGGTGTACCTTTCCACAGTCCAGATGATGTTCTCCTCCTAGCGCGCTTTCTTGCCTCTTGCAATCATCAGGGAGGCAGTCTGTTCAGGTGTTTGTACAGGTGTTGATGGTTACTACCAGTGATGGCCTCAGGGAATTCTGGTTGCTGTAGTCATTTAAGTAGCCAGGAACCAACTCACTCTCCAATTACAAAGTGTAAAACCCCAGTTGCGGGGGAGGGGGGGAAAACCAACAGTGTGGCTCTCCTGAGTAGGGGCATGTGTCACCCCGGTGCCGCCACCTCTGGAGCCCGGGACTCCCAAAGAACATTTGACAGAAAAGGGTGTGAGGGGCGCACTCTGGGTCCCAGCTAGGTGTACCTTTCCACAGTCCAGTTGATGTTCTCCTCCTAGCGCGCTTTCTTGCCTCTTGCAATCATGAGGGAGGAGGTCTGTTCAGGTTTTTGTACAGGTGTTGATGGTTACTACCGGTGATGGCCTCAGGGAATTCTGGTTGCTGTAGTCATTCAAGTAGCCAGGAACCAACTCACCCTCCAATTACAAAGTGTAAAACCCCAGTTGGGGGGAGGGGGGAAAACCAACAGTGTGGCTCTCCTGAGTAGGGGCATGTGTCACCCCGGTGCCGCCGCCTCTGGAGCCCGGGACTCCCAAAGAACATTTTACAGAAAAGGGTGTGAGGGGCGCACTCTGGGTCCCAGCTAGGTGTACCTTTCCACAGTCCAGTTGATGTTCTCCTCCTAGCGCGCTTTCTTGCCTCTTGCAATCATCAGGGAGGCAGTCTGTTCAGGTGTTTGTACAGGTGTTGATGGTTACTACCAGTGATGGCCTCAGGGAATTCTGGTTGCTGTAGTCATTCAAGTAGCCAGGAACCAACTCACCCTCCAATTACAAAGTGTAAAACCCCAGTTGGGGGGAGGGGTGAAAACCAACAGTGTGGCTCTCCTGAGTAGGGGCATGTGTCACCCCGGTGCCGCTGCCTCTGGAGCCAGGAACTCCCAAAGAATATTTGACAGAAAAGGGTGTGAGGGGCGCACTCTGGGTCCCAGCTAGGTGTACCTTTCCACAGTCCAGTTGATGTTCTCCTCCTAGCGCGCTTTCTTGCCTCTTGCAATCATCAGGGAGGCAGTCTGTTCAGGTGTTTGTACAGGTGTTGATGGTTACTACCAGTAATGGCCTCAGGGAATTCTGGTTGCTGTAGTCATTTAAGTAGCCAGGAACCAACTCACTCTCCAATTACAAAGTGTAAAACCCCAGTTGCGGAGGAGGGGGGGAAAACCAACAGTGTGGCTCTCCTGAGTAGGGGCATGTGTCACCCCGGTGCCGCCACCTCTGGAGCCCGGGACTCCCAAAGAACATTTGACAGAAAAGGGTGTGAGGGGCGCACTCTGGGTCCCAGCTAGGTGTACCTTTCCACAGTCCAGTTGATGTTCTCCTCCTAGCGTGCTTTCTTGCCTCTTGCAATCATGAGGGAGGAGGTCTGTTCAGGTTTTTGTACAGGTGTTGATGGTTACTACCGGTGATGGCCTCAGGGAATTCTGGTTGCTGTAGTCATTCAAGTAGCCAGGAACCAACTCACCCTCCAATTACAAAGTGTAAAACCCCAGTTGGGGGGAGGGGGGAAAACCAACAGTGTGGCTCTCCTGAGTAGGGGCATGTGTCACCCCGGTGCCGCCGCCTCTGGAGCCCGGGACTCCCAAAGAACATTTTACAGAAAAGGGTGTGAGGGGCGCACTCTGGGTCCCAGCTAGGTGTACCTTTCCACAGTCCAGTTGATGTTCTCCTCCTAGCGCGCTTTCTTGCCTCTTGCAATCATCAGGGAGGCAGTCTGTTCAGGTGTTTGTACAGGTGTTGATGGTTACTACCAGTGATGGCCTCAGGGAATTCTGGTTGCTGTAGTCATTCAAGTAGCCAGGAACCAACTCACCCTCCAATTACAAAGTGTAAAACCCCAGTTGGGGGGAGGGGTGAAAACCAACAGTGTGGCTCTCCTGAGTAGGGGCATGTGTCACCCCGGTGCCGCTGCCTCTGGAGCCAGGAACTCCCAAAGAATATTTGACAGAAAAGGGTGTGAGGGGCGCACTCTGGGTCCCAGCTAGGTGTACCTTTCCACAGTCCAGTTGATGTTCTCCTCCTAGCGCGCTTTCTTGCCTCTTGCAATCATCAGGGAGGCAGTCTGTTCAGGTGTTTGTACAGGTGTTGATGGTTACTACCAGTGATGGCCTCAGGGAATTCTGGTTGCTGTAGTCATTCAAGTAGCCAGGAACCAACTCACCCTCCAATTACAAAGTGTAAAACCCCAGTTGGGGGCAGGGGGGAAAACCAACAGTGTGGCTCTCCTGAGTAGGGGCATGTGTCACCTCGGTGCCGCCGCCTCTGGAGCCCGGGACTCCCAAAGAACATTTGACAGAAAAGGGTGTGAGGGGCTCACTCTGGATCCCACCTAGGTGTACCTTTCCACAGTCCAGTTGATGTTCTCCTCCTAGCGCGCTTTCTTGCCTTTTGCAATCATCAGGGAGGCAGTCTGTTCAGGTGTTTGTACAGGTGTTGATGGTTACTTCCAGTGATGGCCTCAGGGAATCCTGGTTGCTATAGTCATTCAAGTAGCCAGGAACCAACTCACCCTCCAATTACAAAGTGTAAAACCCCAGTTGGGGGGAGGGGGGAAAACCAATAGTGTGGCTCTCCTGAGTAGGGGCATGTGTCACCCCGGTGCCACCACCTCTGGAGCCCGGAACTCCCAAAGAACATTTGACAGAAAAAGGTGTGAGGGGCGCACTCTGGGTCCCAGCTAGGTGTACCTTTCCACAGTCCAGATGATGTTCTCCTCCTAGCGCGCTTTCTTGCCTCTTGCAATCATCAGGGAGGCAGTCTGTTCAGGTGTTTGTACAGGTGTTGATGGTTACTACCGGTGATGGCCTCAGGGAATTCTGGTTGCTGTTGTCATTCAAGTAGCCAGGAACCAACTCACCCTCCAATTACAAAGTGTAAAACCCCAGTTGGGGGGAGGGGGGAAAACCAACAGTGTGGCTCTCCTGAGTAGGGGCATGTGTCACCCCGGTGCCGCCGCCTCTGGAGCCCGGGACTCCCAAAGAACATTTTACAGAAAAGGGTGTGAGGGGCGCACTCTGGGTCCCAGCTAGGTGTACCTTTCCACAGTCCAGTTGATGTTCTCCTCCTAGCGCGCTTTCTTGCCTCTTGCAATCATCAGGGAGGCAGTCTGTTCAGGTGTTTGTACAGGTGTTGATGGTTACTACCAGTGATGGCCTCAGGGAATTCTGGTTGCTGTAGTCATTCAAGTAGCCAGGAACCAACTCACCCTCCAATTACAAAGTATAAAACCCCAGTTGGGGGCAGGGGGTAAAACCAACAGTGTGGCTCTCCTGAGTAGGGGCATGTGTCACCTCGGTGCCGCCGCCTCTGGAGCCCAGGACTCCCAAAGAACATTTGACAGAAAAGGGTGTGAGGGGCTCACTCTGGATCCCACCTAGGTGTACCTTTCCACAGTCCAGTTGATGTTCTCCTCCTAGCGCGCTTTCTTGCCTCTTGCAATCATCAGGGAGGCAGTCTGTTCAGGTGTTTGTACAGGTGTTGATGGTTACTTCCAGTGATGGCCTCAGGGAATCCTGGTTGCTATAGTCATTCAAGTAGCCAGGAACCAACTCACCCTCCAATTACAAAGTGTAAAACCCCAGTTGGGGGGAGGGGGGAAAACCAACAGTGTGGCTCTCCTGAGTAGGGGCATGTGTCACCCCGGTGCCACCACCTCTGGAGCCCGGGACTCCCAAAGAACATTTGACAGAAAAGGGTGTGAGGGGCGCACTCTGGGTCCCAGCTAGGTGTACCTTTCCACAGTCCAGATGATGTTCTCCTCCTAGCGCGCTTTCTTGCCTCTTGCAATCATCAGGGAGGCAGTCTGTTCAGGTGTTTGTACAGGTGTTGATGGTTACTACCAGTGATGGCCTCAGGGAATTCTGGCTGCTGTAGTCATTTAAGTAGCCAGGAACCAACTCACTCTCCAATTACAAAGTGTAAAACCCCAGTTGGGGGGAGGGGGGAAAACCAACAGTGTGGCTCTCCTGAGTAGGGGCATGTGTCACCCCGGTGCCGCCACCTCTGGAGCCCGGGACTCCCAAAGAACATTTGACAGAAAAGGGTGTGAGGGGCGCACTCTGGGTCCCAGCTAGGTGTACCTTTCCACAGTCCAGATGATGTTCTCCTCCTAGCGCGCTTTCTTGCCTCTTGCAATCATCAGGGAGGCAGTCTGTTCAGGTGTTTGTACAGGTGTTGATGGTTACTACCAGTGATGGCCTCAGGGAATTCTGGTTGCTGTAGTCATTCAAGTAGCCAGGACCCAACTCACCCTCCAATTACAAAGTGTAAAACCCCAGATGGGGGGAGGGGGGAAAACCAACAGTGTGGCTCTTCTGAGTAGGGGCATGTGCCACCCCGGTGCCGCCACCTCTGGAGCCCGGGACTCCCAAAGAACATTTGACAGAAAAGGGTGTGAGGGGCGCACTCTGGGTCCCAGCTAGGTGTACCTTTCCACAGTCCAGTTGATGTTCTCCTCCTAGCGCGCTTTCTTGCCTCTTGCAATCATCAGGGAGGCAGTCTGTACAGGTGTTGATGGTTACTACCGGTGATGGCCTCAGGGAATTCTGGTTGCTGTAGTCATTCAAGTAGCCAGGAACCAACTCACCCTCCAATTACAAAGTGTAAAACCCCAGTTGGGGGAGGGGGGAAAACCAACAGTGTGGCTCTCCTGAGTAGGGGCATGTGTCACCCCGGTGCCGCTGCCTCTGGAGCCCGGAACTCCCAAAGAACATTTGACAGAAAAGGGTGTGAGGGGCGCACTCTGGGTCCTAGCTAGGTGTACCTTTCCACAGTCCAGTTGATGTTCTCCTCCTAGCGCACTTTCTTGCCTCTTGCAATCATCAGGGAGGCAGTCTGTTCAGGTGTTTGTACAGGTGTTGATGGTTACTAACAGTGATGGCCTCAGGGAATTCTGGTTGCTGTAGTCATTCAAGTAGCCAGGAACCAACTCACCCGCCAATTACAAAGTGTAAAACCCCAGTTGGGGGCAGGGGGGAAAACCAACAGTGTGGCTCTCCTGAGTAGGGGCATGTGTCACCCTGTGCCGCCGCCTCTGGAGCCCGGGACTCCCAAAGAACATTTGACAGAAAAGGGTGTGAGGGGCGCACTCTGGATCCGACCTAGGTGTACCTTTCCACAGTCCAGTTGATGTTCTCCTCCTAGCGCGCTTTCTTGCCTCTTGCAATCATCAGGGAGGCAGTCTGTTCAGGTGTTTGTACAGGTGTTGATGGTTACTTCCAGTGATGGCCTCAGTGAATCCTGGTTGCTATAGTCATTCAAGTAGTCAGGAACCAACTCACCCTCCAATTACAAAGTGTAAAACCCCAGTTGGGGGGAGGGGGCAAAACCAACAGTGTGGCTCTCCTGAGTAGGGACATGTGTCACCCCGGTGCCACCACCTCTGGAGCCCGGGACTCCCAAAGAACATTTGACAGAAAAGGGTGTGAGGGACGCACTCTGGGTCCCAGCTAGGTGTACCTTTCCACAGTCCAGTTGATGTTCTCCTCCTAGCGCGCTTTCTTGCCTCTTGCAATCATCAGGGAGGCAGTCTGTTCAGGTGTTTGTACAGGTGTTGATGGTTACTTCCAGTGATGGCCTCAGGGAATTCTGGTTGCTACAGTCATTCAAGTAGCCAGGAACCAACTCACCCTCCAATTACAAAGTGTAAAACCCCAGTTGGGGGGAGGGGGGAAACCAACAGTGTGGCTCTCCTGAGTAGGGGCATGTGTCACCCCGGTGCCACAACCTCTGGAGCCCGGGACTCCCACAGAATATTTGACAGAAAAGGGTGTGAGGGGCGCACTCTGGGTCCCAGCTAGGTGTACCTTTCCACAGTCCAGTTGATGTTCTCCTCCTAGCACGCTTTCTTGCCTCTTGCAATCATCAGGGAGGCAGTCTGTTCAGGTGTTTGTACAGGTGTTGATGGTTACTACCAGTGATGGCCTCAGGGAATTCTGGTTGCTGTAGTCATTCAAGTAGCCAGGAACCAACTCACCCTCCAATTACAAAGTGTAAAACCCCAGTTGGGGGCAGGGGGGAAAACCAACAGTGTGGCTCTCCTGAGTAGGGGCATGTGTCACCCCGGTGCTGCCGCCTCTGGAGCCCGGGACTCCCAAAGAACATTTGACAGAAAAGGGTGTGAGGGGCGCACTCTGGATCCCACCTAGGTGTACCTTTCCACAGTCCAGTTGATGTTCTCCTCCTAGCGCGCTTTCTTGCCGCTTGCAATCATCAGGGAGGCAGTCTGTTCAGGTGTTTGTACAGGTGTTGATGGTTACTTCCAGTGATGGCCTCAGGGAATTCTGGTTGCTATAGTCATTCAAGTAGCCAGGAACCAACTCACCCTCCAATTACAAAGTGTAAAACCCCAGTTGGGGGGAGGGGGGAAAACCAACAGTGTGGCTCTCCTGAGTAGGGGCATGTGTCACCCCGGTGCCACCACCTCTGGAGCCCGGGACTCCCAAAGAACATTTGACAGAAAATGGTGTGAGGGGCGAACTCTGGGTCCCAACTAGGTGTACATTTCCACAGTCCAGTTGATGTTCTCCTCCTAGCGCGCTTTCTTGCCTCTTGCAATCATCAGGGAGACAGTCTGTTCAGGTGTTTGTACAGGTGTTGATGGTTACTACCAGTGATGTCCTCAGGGAATTCTAGTTGCTGTAGTCATTCAAGTAGCCAGGAACCAACTCACCCTACAATTACAAAGTGTAAAACCCCAGTTTGGGGGAGGGGGGAAAACCAACATTGTGGCTCTCCTGAGTAGGGACATGTGTCACCCCGGTGCCACCACCTCTGGAGCCCGGGACTCCCAAAGAACATTTGACAGAAAAGGGTGTGAGGGGCGCACTCTGGGTCCCAGCTAGGTGTACCTTTCCACAGTCCAGTTGATGTTCTCCTCCTAGCGCGCTTTCTTGCCTCTTGCAATCATCAGGGAGGCAGTCTGTTCAGGTGTTTGTACAGGTGTTGATGGTTACTACCAGTGTTGGCCTCAGGGAATTCTGGTTTCTGTAGTCATTCAAGTAGCCAGGAACCAACTCACCCTCCAATTACAAAGTGTAAAACCCCAGTTGGGGGGAGGGGGAAAACCAACAGTGTGGCTCTCCTGAGTAGGGGCATGTGTCACCCCGGTGCCACCACCTCTGGAGCCCAGGACTCCCAAAGAACATTTGACAGAAAAGGGTGTGAGGGGCGCACTCTGGGTCCCAGCTAGGTGTACCTTTCCACAGTCAAGTTGATGTTCTCCTCCTAGCGCGCTTTCTTGCCTCTTGCAATCATCAGGGAGGCAGTCTCTTCAGGTGTTTGTACAGGTGTTGATGGTTACTTCCAGTGATGGCCTCAGGGAATTCTGGTTGCTACAGTCATTCAAGTAGCCAGGAACCAACTCACCCTCCAATTACAAAGTGTAAAACCCCAGTTGGGGGGAGGGGGGAAAACCAACAGTGTGGCTCTCCTGAGTAGGGACATGTGTCACCCCGGTGCCACCACCTCTGGAGCCCGGGACTCCCAAAGAACATTTGACAGAAAAGGGTGTGAGGGACGCACTCTGGGTCCCAGCTAGGTGTACCTTTCCACATTCCAGTTGATGTTCTCCTCCTAGCGCGCTTTCTTGCCTCTTGCAATCATCAGGGAGGCAGTCTGTTCAGGTGTTTGTACAGGTGTTGATGGTTACTAATAGTGATGGCCTCAGGGAATCCTGGTTGCTATAGTCATTCAAGTAGCCAGGAACCAACTCACCCTCCAATTACAAAGTGTAAAACCCCAGTTGGGGGGAGGGGGGAAACCAACAGTGTGGCTCTCCTGAGTAGGGGCATGTGTCACCCCGGTGCCACCACCTCTGGAGCCCGGGACTCCCAAAGAATATTTGACAGAAAAGGGTGTGAGGGGCGCACTCTGGACCCCACCTAGGTGTACCTTTCCACTGTCCAGTTGATGTTCTCCTCCTAGCGCGCTTTCTTGCCTCTTGCAATCATCAGGGAGGCAGTCTGTTCAGGTGTTTGTACAGGTGTTGATGGTTACTTCCAGTGATGAAGCAAAACAAAAGATGGGTAAACCTCTACTTCGCTGACAAAGAGGAAGTAACAAATGTAGTGAACAGAGAGTGTGTCAGCGGAAACAAAATTCAAGTTAAAGTGGTGACCGGCAATGGGTTGGGGAGAGAGGGGGCCCCCGAAATTCGGAATCACAGATCAGACCATATAAACCAAACAATAATTGAAAAACATGAATATTTTATTTAAATTCCATTTGTTAAAACATACATATTAAATTTTAAATTTTGTTACGAGCTCATCTCTAAATAGCAGCAGATTGTTGTAGAATAAAGTGCATAGTGAAACAAAGTGCCAATATAAAACCAGACTGAAAATTCAGTCAGTATTAACTTTCCACAGTCCAGTTAATGTTCTCCTCCTAGCACGCTTTCTTGCCTCTTGCAATCATCAGGGAGGCAGTCTGTTCAGGTGTTTGTACAGGTGTTGATGGTTACTACCAGTGATGGCCTCAGGGAATTCTGGTTGCTGTAGTCATTCAAGTAGCCAGGAACCAACTCACCCTCCAATTACAAAGTGTAAAACCCCTGTTGGGGGCAGGGGGGAAAACCAACAGTGTGGCTCTCCTGAGTAGGGGCATGTGTCACCCCGGTGCTGCCGCCTCTGGAGCCCGGGACTCCCAAAGAACATTTGACAGAAAAGGGTGTGAGGCGCGCACTCTGGATCCCACCTAGGTGTACCTTTCCACAGTCCAGTTGATGTTCTCCTCCTAGCGCGCTTTCTTGCCGCTTGCAATCATCATCGAGGCAGTCTGTTCAGGTGTTTGTACAGGTGTTGATGGTTACTTCCAGTGATGGCCTCAGTGAATTCTGGTTGCTATAGTCATTCAAGTAGCCAGGAACCAACTCACCCTCCAATTACAAAGTGTAAAACCCCAGTTGGGGGAAGGGGGGAAAACCAACAGTGTGGCTCTCCTGAGTAGGGGCATGTGTCACCCCGGTGCCACCACCTCTGGAGCCCGGGACTCCCAAAGAACATTTGACAGAAAAGGGTGTGAGGGGCGCACTCTGGGTCCCAACTAGGTGTACATTTCCACAGTCCAGTTGATGTTCTCCTCCTAGCGCGCTTTCTTGCCTCTTGCAATCATCAGGGAGACAGTCTGTTCAGGTGTTTGTACAGGTGTTGATGGTTACTACCAGTGATGTCCTCAGGGAATTCTAGTTGCTGTAGTCATTCAAGTAGCCAGGAACCAACTCACCCTCCAATTACAAAGTGTAAAACCCCAGTTTGGGGGAGGGGGGAAAACCAACATTGTGGCTCTCCTGAGTAGGGGCATGTGTCACCACGGTGCCGCCGCCTCTGGAGCCCGGGACTCCCAAAGAACATTTGACAGAAAAGGGTGTGAGGGGCGCACTCTGGGTCCCAGCTAGGTGTACCTTTCCACAGTCCAGTTGATGTTCTCCTCCTAGCGCGCTTTCTTGCCTCTTGCAATCATCAGGGAGGCAGTCTGTTCAGGTGTTTGTACAGGTGTTGATGGTTACTACCAGTGATGGCCTCAGGGAATTCTGGTTTCTGTAGTCATTCAAGTAGCCAGGAACCAACTCACCCTCCAATTACAAAGTGTAAAACCCCAGTTGGGGGGAGGGGGGAAAACCAACAGTGTGGCTCTCCTGAGTAGGGGCATGTGTCACCCCGGTGCCGCCGCCTCTGGAGCCCGGGACTCCCATAGAACATTTGACAGAAAAGGGTGTGAGGGGCGCACTCTGGGTCCCAGCTAGGTGTACCTTTCCACAGTCCAGTTGATGTTCTCCTCCTAGCGCGCTTTCTTGCCTCTTGCAATCATCAGGGAGGCAGTCTGTTCAGGTGTTTGTACAGGTGTTGATGGTTACTTCCAGTGATGGCCTCAGGGAATTCTGGTTGCTGTAGTCATTCAAGTAGCCAGGAACCAACTCACCCTCCAATTACAAAGTGTAAAACCCCAGTTGGGGGGAGGGGGAAAACCAACAGTGTGGCTCTCCTGAGTAGGGGCATGTGTCACCCCGGTGCCACCACCTCTGGAGCCCAGGACTCCCAAAGAACATTTGACAGAAAAGGGTGCGAGGGGCGCACTCTGGGTCCCAGCTAGGTGTACCTTTCCACAGTCCAGTTGATGTTCTCCTCCTAGCGCGCTTTCTTGCCTCTTGCAATCATCAGGGAGGCAGTCTGTTCAGGTGTTTGTACAGGTGTTGATGGTTACTACCAGTGATGGCCTCAGGGAATTCTGGTTGCTACAGTCATTCAAGTAGCCAGGAACCTCACCCTCCAATTACAAAGTGTAAAACCCCAGTTGGGGGCAGGGGGGAAAACCAACAGTGTGGCTCTCCTGAGTAGGGGCATGTGTCACCCCGGTGCTGCCGCCTCTGGAGCCCGGGACTCCCAAAGAACATTTGACAGAAAAGGGTGTGAGGGGCGCACTCTGGGTCCCAGCTAGGTGTACCTTTCCACAGTCCAGTTGATGTTCTCCTCCTAGCGCGCTTTCTTGCCTCTTGCAATCATCAGGGAGGCAGTCTGTTCAGGTGTTTGTACAGGTGTTGATGGTTACTACCAGTGATGGCCTCAGGGAATTCTGGTTTCTGTAGTCATTCAAGTAGCCAGGAACCAACTCACCCGCCAATTACAACGTGTAAAACCCCAGTTGGGGGGAGGGGGGAAAACCAACAGTGTGGCTCTCCTGAGTAGGGGCATGTGTCACCCCGGTGCGGCCGCCTCTGGAGCCCGGGACTCCCAAAGAACATTTGACAGAAAAGGGTGTGAGGGGCGCACTCTGGGTCCCAGCTAGGTGTACCTTTCCACAGTCCAGTTGATGTTCTCCTCCTAGCGCGCTTTCTTGCCTCTTGCAATCATCAGGGAGGCAGTCTGTTCAGGTGTTTGTACAGGTGTTGATGGTTACTTCCAGTGATGGCCTCAGGGAATTCTGGTTGCTGTAGTCATTCAAGTAGCCAGGAACCAACTCACCCTCCAATTACAAAGTGTAAAACCCCAGTTGGGGGGAGGGGGAAAACCAACAGTGTGGCTCTCCTGAGTAGGGGCATGTGTCACCCCGGTGCCACCACCTCTGGAGCCCGGGACTCCCAAAGAACATTTGACAGAAAAGGGTGTGAGGGACGCACTCTGGGTCCCAGCTAGG
Source organism: Ambystoma mexicanum (assembly GCF_040938575.1). NCBI lineage: Eukaryota > Metazoa > Chordata > Amphibia > Caudata > Ambystomatidae > Ambystoma > Ambystoma mexicanum. Next base: position 1,201,964,796 of record NC_090934.1, on the reverse strand, counting down.
TGTACCTTTCCACAGTCCAGTTGATGTTCTCCTCCTAGCGCGCTTTCTTGCCTCTTGCAATCATCAGGGAGGCATTCTGTTCAGGTGTTTGTACAGGTGTTGATAGTTACTACCAGTGATGGCCTCAGGGAATTCTGGTTGATGTAGTCATTCAAGTAGCCAGGAACCAACTCACCCTCCAATTACAAAGTGTAAAACCCCAGTTGGGGGGAGGGGGGAAAACCAACAGTGTGGCTCTCCTGAGTAGGGGCATGTGTCACCCCGGTGCCGCCGCCTCTGGAGCCCGGGACTCCCAAAGAACATTTGACAGAAAAGGGTGTGAGGGGCGCACTCTGGGTCCCAGCTAGGTGTACCTTTCCACAGTCCAGTTGATGTTCTCCTCCTAGCGCGCTTTCTTGCCTCTTGCAATCATCAGGGAGGCAGTCTGTTCAGGTGTTTGTACAGGTGTTGATGGTTACTACCAGTGATGGCCTCAGGGAATTCTGGTTGCTGTAGTCATTCAAGTAGCCAGGAACCAACTCACCCTCCAATTACAAAGTGTAAAACCCCAGTTGGGGGGAGGGGGGAAAACCAACAGTGTGGCTCTCCTAAGTAGGGGCATGTATCACCCCGGTGCCGCCGCCCCTGGAGCCCGGGACTCACAAAGAACATTTGACAGAAAAGGGTGTGAGGGGCGCACTCTGGGTCCCAGCTAGGTGTACCTTTCCACAGTCCAGTTGATGTTCCCCTCCTAGCGCGCTTTCTTGCCTCTTGCAATCATCAGGGAGGCAGTCTGTTCAGGTGTTTGTACAGGTGTTGATGGTTACTTCCAGTGATGGCCTCAGGGAATTCTGGTTGCTGTAGTCATTCAAGTAGCCAGGAACCAACTCACCCTCCAATTACAAAGTGTAAAACCCCAGTTGGGGGGAGGGGGAAAACCAACAGTGTGGCTCTCCTGAGTAGGGGCATGTGTCACCCCGGTGCCACCACCTCTGGAGCCCGGGACTCCCAAAGAACATTTGACAGAAAAGGGTGTGAGGGACGCACTCTGGGTCCCAGCTAGGTGTACCTTTCCACAGTCCAGTTGATGTTCTCCTCCTAGCGCGCTTTCTTGCCTCTTGCAATCATCAGGGAGGCAGTCTGTTCAGGTGTTTGTACAGGTGTTGATGGTTACTACCAGTGATGGCCTCGGGAATTCTGGTTGCTGTAGTCATTCAAGTAGCCAGGAACCAACTCACCCTCCAATTACAAAGTGTAAAACCCCAGTTGGGGGGAGGTGGGAAAACCAACAGTGTGGCTCTCCTGAGTAGGGGCATGTGTCACCCCAGTGCCGCCGCCTCTGGAGCCCGGGACTCCCAAAGAACATTTGACAGAAAAGGGTGTGAGGGGCGCACTCTGGGTCCCAGCTAGGTGTACCTTTCCACAGTCCAGTTGATGTTCTCCTCCTAGCGCGCTTTCTTGCCTCTTGCAATCATCAGGGAGGCATTCTGTTCAGGTGTTTGTACAAGTGTTGATGGTTACTACCAGTGATGGCCTCAGGGAATTCTGGTTGATGTAGTCATTCAAGTAGCCAGGAACCAACTCACCCTCCAATTACAAAGTGTAAAACCCCAGTTGGGGAGAGGGGGGAAAACCAACAGTGTGGCTCTCCTGAGTAGGGGCATGTGTCACCCCGGTGCCGCCGCCTCTGGAGCCCGGGACTCCCAAAGAACATTTGACAGAACAGGGTGTGAGGGGCGCACTCTGGGTCCCAGCCAGGTGTACCTTTCCACAGTCCAGATGATGTTCTCCTCCTAGCGCGCTTTCTTGCCTCTTGCAATCATCAGGGAGGCAGTCTGTTCAGGTGTTTGTACAGGTGTTGATGGTTACTACCAGTGATGGCCTCAGGGAATTCTGGTAGCTGTAGTCATTCAAGAAGCCAGGAACCAACTCACCCTCCAATTACAAAGTGTAAAACCCCAGTTGGGGGCAGGGGGGAAAACCAACAGTGTGGCTCTCCTGAGTAGGGGCATGTGTCACCCCAGTGCCGCCGCCTCTGGAGCCCGGGACTCCCAAAGAACATTTTACAGAAAAGGGTGTGAGGGGCGCACTCTGGGTCCCAGCTAGGTGTACCTTTCCACAGTCCAGTTGATGTTCTCCTCCTAGCGCGCTTTCTTGCCTCTTGCAATCATCAGGGAGGCAGTCTGTTCAGGTGTTTATACAGGTGTTGATGGTTACTTCCAGTGATGGCCTCAGGGAATTCTGGTTGCTGTAGTCATTCAAGTAGCCAGGAACCAACTCACCCTCCAATTACAAAGTGTAAAACCCCAGTTGGGGGGAGGGGGAAAACCAACAGTGTGGCTCTCCTGAGTAGGGGCATGTGTCACCGCGGTGCCACCACCTCTGGAGCCCGGGACTCCCAAAGAACATTTGACAGAAAAGGGTGTGAGGGACGCACTCTGGGTCCCAGCTAGGTGTACCTTTCCACAGTCCAGTTGATGTTTTCCTCCTAGCGCGCTTTCTTGCCTCTTGCAATCATCAGGGAGGCAGTGTGTTCAGGTGTTTGTACAGGTGTTGATGGTTACTACCAGTGATGGCCTCAGGGAATTCTGGTTGCTGTAGTCATTCAAGTAGCCAGGAACCAACTCACCCTCCAATTACAAAGTGTAAAACCCCAGTTGGGGGGAGGGGTGAAAACCAACAGTGTGGCTCTCCTGAGTAGGGGCATGTGTCACCCCGGTGCCGCTGCCTCTGGAGCCAGGAACTCCCAAAGAATATTTGACAGAAAAGGGTGTGAGGGGCGCACTCTGGATCCCACCTAGGTGTACCTTTCCACAGTCCAGTTGATGTTCTCCTCCTAGCGCGCTTTCTTGCCTTTTGCAATCATCAGGGAGGCAGTCTGTTCAGGTGTTTGTACAGGTGTTGATGGTTACTTCCAGTGATGGCCTCAGGGAATCCTGGTTGCTATAGTCATTCAAGTAGCCAGGAACCAACTCACCCTCCAATTACAAAGTGTAAAACCCCAGTTGGGGGGAGGGGGGAAAACCAATAGTGTGGCTCTCCTGAGTAGGGGCATGTGTCACCCCGGTGCCACCACCTCTGGAGCCCGGGACTCCCAAAGAACATTTGACAGAAAAGGGTGTGAGGGGCGCACTCTGGGTCCCAGCTAGGTGTACCTTTCCACAGTCCAGATGATGTTCTCCTCCTAGCGCGCTTTCTTGCCTCTTGCAATCATCAGGGAGGCAGTCTGTTCAGGTGTTTGTACAGGTGTTGATGGTTACTACCAGTGATGGCCTCAGGGAATTCTGGTTGCTGTAGTCATTTAAGTAGCCAGGAACCAACTCACTCTCCAATTACAAAGTGTAAAACCCCAGTTGCGGGGGAGGGGGGGAAAACCAACAGTGTGGCTCTCCTGAGTAGGGGCATGTGTCACCCCGGTGCCGCCACCTCTGGAGCCCGGGACTCCCAAAGAACATTTGACAGAAAAGGGTGTGAGGGGCGCACTCTGGGTCCCAGCTAGGTGTACCTTTCCACAGTCCAGTTGATGTTCTCCTCCTAGCGCGCTTTCTTGCCTCTTGCAATCATGAGGGAGGAGGTCTGTTCAGGTTTTTGTACAGGTGTTGATGGTTACTACCGGTGATGGCCTCATGGAATTCTGGTTGCTGTAGTCATTCAAGTAGCCAGGAACCAACTCACCCTCCAATTACAAAGTGTAAAACCCCAGTTGGGGGGAGGGGGGAAAACCAACAGTGTGGCTCTCCTGAGTAGGGGCATGTGTCACCCCGGTGCCGCCGCCTCTGGAGCCCGGGACTCCCAAAGAACATTTTACAGAAAAGGGTGTGAGGGGCGCACTCTGGGTCCCAGCTAGGTGTACCTTTCCACAGTCCAGTTGATGTTCTCCTCCTAGCGCGCTTTCTTGCCTCTTGCAATCATCAGGGAGGCAGTCTGTTCAGGTGTTTGTACAGGTGTTGATGGTTACTACCAGTGATGGCCTCAAGGAATTCTGGTTGCTGTAGTCATTCAAGTAGCCAGGAACCAACTCACCCTCCAATTACAAAGTGTAAAACCCCAGTTGGGGGGAGGGGTGAAAACCAACAGTGTGGCTCTCCTGAGTAGGGGCATGTGTCACCCCGGTGCCGCTGCCTCTGGAGCCAGGAACTCCCAAAGAATATTTGACAGAAAAGGGTGTGAGGGGCGCACTCTGGGTCCCAGCTAGGTGTACCTTTCCACAGTCCAGTTGATGTTCTCCTCCTAGCGCGCTTTCTTGCCTCTTGCAATCATCAGGGAGGCAGTCTGTTCAGGTGTTTGTACAGGTGTTGATGGTTACTACCAGTGATGGCCTCAGGGAATTCTGGTTGCTGTAGTCATTTAAGTAGCCAGGAACCAACTCACTCTCCAATTACAAAGTGTAAAACCCCGGGGGAGGGGGGGAAAACCAACAGTGTGGCTCTCCTGAGTAGGGGCATGTGTCACCCCGGTGCCGCCACCTCTGGAGCCCGGGACTCCCAAAGAACATTTGACAGAAAAGGGTGTGAGGGGCGCACTCTGGGTCCCAGCTAGGTGTACCTTTCCACAGTCCAGTTGATGTTCTCCTCCTAGCGCGCTTTCTTGCCTCTTGCAATCATGAGGGAGGAGGTCTGTTCAGGTTTTTGTACAGGTGTTGATGGTTACTACCGGTGATGGCCTCAGGGAATTCTGGTTGCTATAGTCATTCAAGTAGCCAGGAACCAACTCACCCTCCAATTACAAAGTGTAAAACCCCAGTTGGGGGGAGGGGGGAAAACCAACAGTGTGGCTCTCCTGAGTAGGGGCATGTGTCACCCCGGTGCCGCCGCCTCTGGAGCCCGGGACTCCCAAAGAACATTTTACAGAAAAGGGTGTGAGGGGCGCACTCTGGGTCCCAGCTAGGTGTACCTTTCCACAGTCCAGATGATGTTCTCCTCCTAGCGCGCTTTCTTGCCTCTTGCAATCATCAGGGAGGCAGTCTGTTCAGGTGTTTGTACAGGTGTTGATGGTTACTACCAGTGATGGCCTCGGGGAATTCTGGTTGCTGTAGTCATTCAAGTAGCCAGGAACCAACTCACCCTCCAATTACAAAGTGTAAAACCCCAGTTGGGGGGAGGGGTGAAAACCAACAGTGTGGCTCTCCTGAGTAGGGGCATGTGTCACCCCGGTGCCGCTGCCTCTGGAGCCAGGAACTCCCAAAGAATATTTGACAGAAAAGGGTGTGAGGGGCGCACTCTGGGTCCCAGCTAGGTGTACCTTTCCACAGTCCAGTTGATGTTCTCCTCCTAGCGCGCTTTCTTGCCTCTTGCAATCATCAGGGAGGCAGTCTGTTCAGGTGTTTGTACAGGTGTTGATGGTTACTACCAGTGATGGCCTCAGGGAATTCTGGTTGCTGTAGTCATTCAAGTAGCCAGGAACCAACTCACCCTCCAATTACAAAGTGTAAAACCCCAGTTGGGGGCAGGGGGGAAAACCAACAGTGTGGCTCTCCTGAGTAGGGGCATGTGTCACCTCGGTGCCGCCGCCTCTGGAGCCCGGGACTCCCAAAGAACATTTGACAGAAAAGGGTGTGAGGGGCTCACTCTGGATCCCACCTAGGTGTACCTTTCCACAGTCCAGTTGATGTTCTCCTCCTAGCGCGCTTTCTTGCCTTTTGCAATCATCAGGGAGGCAGTCTGTTCAGGTGTTTGTACAGGTGTTGATGGTTACTTCCAGTGATGGCCTCAGGGAATCCTGGTTGCTATAGTCATTCAAGTAGCCAGGAACCAACTCACCCTCCAATTACAAAGTGTAAAACCCCAGTTGGGGGGAGGAGGGAAAACCAATAGTGTGGCTCTCCTGAGTAGGGGCATGTGTCACCCCGGTGCCACCACCTCTGGAGCCCGGGACTCCCAAAGAACATTTGACAGAAAAGGGTGTGAGGGGCGCACTCTGGGTCCCAGCTAGGTGTACCTTTCCACAGTCCAGATGATGTTCTCCTCCTAGCGCGCTTTCTTGCCTCTTGCAATCATCAGGGAGGCAGTCTGTTCAGGTGTTTGTACAGGTGTTGATGGTTACTACCGGTGATGGCCTCAGGGAATTCTGGTTGCTGTAGTCATTCAAGTAGCCAGGAACCAACTCACCCTCCAATTACAAAGTGTAAAACCCCAGTTGGGGGGAGGGGGGAAAACCAACAGTGTGGCTCTCCTGAGTAGGGGCATGTGTCACCCCGGTGCCGCCGCCTCTGGAGCCCGGGACTCCCAAAGAACATTTTACAGAAAAGGGTGTGAGGGGCGCACTCTGGGTCCCAGCTAGGTGTACCTTTCCACAGTCCAGTTGATGTTCTCCTCCTAGCGCGCTTTCTTGCCTCTTGCAATCATCAGGGAGGCAGTCTGTTCAGGTGTTTGTACAGGTGTTGATGGTTACTACCAGTGATGGCCTCAGGGAATTCTGGTTGCTGTAGTCATTCAAGTAGCCAGGAACCAACTCACCCTCCAATTACAAAGTGTAAAACCCCAGTTGGGGGCAGGGGGTAAAACCAACAGTGTGGCTCTCCTGAGTAGGGGCATGTGTCACCTCGGTGCCGCCGCCTCTGGAGCCCAGGACTCCCAAAGAACATTTGACAGAAAAGGGTGTGAGGGGCTCACTCTGGATCCCACCTAGGTGTACCTTTCCACAGTCCAGTTGATGTTCTCCTCCTAGCGCGCTTTCTTGCCTCTTGCAATCATCAGGGAGGCAGTCTGTTCAGGTGTTTGTACAGGTGTTGATGGTTACTTCCAGTGATGGCCTCAGGGAATCCTGGTTGCTATAGTCATTCAAGTAGCCAGGAACCAACTCACCCTCCAATTACAAAGTGTAAAACCCCAGTTGGGGGGAGGGGGGAAAACCAACAGTGTGGCTCTCCTGAGTAGGGGCATGTGTCACCCCGGTGCCACCACCTCTGGAGCCCGGGACTCCCAAAGAACATTTGACAGAAAAGGGTGTGAGGGGCGCACTCTGGGTCCCAGCTAGGTGTACCTTTCCACAGTCCAGATGATGTTCTCCTCCTAGCGCGCTTTCTTGCCTCTTGCAATCATCAGGGAGGCAGTCTGTTCAGGTGTTTGTACAGGTGTTGATGGTTACTACCAGTGATGGCCTCAGGGAATTCTGGCTGCTGTAGTCATTTAAGTAGCCAGGAACCAACTCACTCTCCAATTACAAAGTGTAAAACCCCAGTTGGGGGGAGGGGGGAAAACCAACAGTGTGGCTCTCCTGAGTAGGGGCATGTGTCACCCCGGTGCCGCCACCTCTGGAGCCCGGGACTCCCAAAGAACATTTGACAGAAAAGGGTGTGAGGGGCGCACTCTGGGTCCCAGCTAGGTGTACCTTTCCACAGTCCAGATGATGTTCTCCTCCTAGCGCGCTTTCTTGCCTCTTGCAATCATCAGGGAGGCAGTCTGTTCAGGTGTTTGTACAGGTGTTGATGGTTACTACCAGTGATGGCCTCAGGGAATTCTGGTTGCTGTAGTCATTCAAGTAGCCAGGACCCAACTCACCCTCCAATTACAAAGTGTAAAACCCCAGTTGGGGGGAGGGGGGAAAACCAACAGTGTGGCTCTTCTGAGTAGGGGCATGTGCCACCCCGGTGCCGCCACCTCTGGAGCCCGGGACTCCCAAAGAACATTTGACAGAAAAGGGTGTGAGGGGCGCACTCTGGGTCCCAGCTAGGTGTACCTTTCCACAGTCCAGTTGATGTTCTCCTCCTAGCGCGCTTTCTTGCCTCTTGCAATCATCAGGGAGGCAGTCTGTACAGGTGTTGATGGTTACTACCGGTGATGGCCTCAGGGAATTCTGGTTGCTGTAGTCATTCAAGTAGCCAGGAACCAACTCACCCTCCAATTACAAAGTGTAAAACCCCAGTTGGGGGAGGGGGGAAAACCAACAGTGTGGCTCTCCTGAGTAGGGGCATGTGTCACCCCGGTGCCGCTGCCTCTGGAGCCCGGAACTCCCAAAGAACATTTGACAGAAAAGGGTGTGAGCGGCGCACTCTGGGTCCTAGCTAGGTGTACCTTTCCACAGTCCAGTTGATGTTCTCCTCCTAGCGCACTTTCTTGCCTCTTGCAATCATCAGGGAGGCAGTCTGTTCAGGTGTTTGTACAGGTGTTGATGGTTACTAACAGTGATGGCCTCAGGGAATTCTGGTTGCTGTAGTCATTCAAGTAGCCAGGAACCAACTCACCCGCCAATTACAAAGTGTAAAACCCCAGTTGGGGGCAGGGGGGAAAACCAACAGTGTGGCTCTCCTGAGTAGGGGCATGTGTCACCCTGTGCCGCCGCCTCTGGAGCCCGGGACTCCCAAAGAACATTTGACAGAAAAGGGTGTGAGGGGCGCACTCTGGATCCGACCTAGGTGTACCTTTCCACAGTCCAGTTGATGTTCTCCTCCTAGCGCGCTTTCTTGCCTCTTGCAATCATCAGGGAGGCAGTCTGTTCAGGTGTTTGTACAGGTGTTGATGGTTACTTCCAGTGATGGCCTCAGTGAATCCTGGTTGCTATAGTCATTCAAGTAGTCAGGAACCAACTCACCCTCCAATTACAAAGTGTAAAACCCCAGTTGGGGGGAGGGGGGAAAACCAACAGTGTGGCTCTCCTGAGTAGGGACATGTGTCACCCCGGTGCCACCACCTCTGGAGCCCGGGACTCCCAAAGAACATTTGACAGAAAAGGGTGTGAGGGACGCACTCTGGGTCCCAGCTAGGTGTACCTTTCCACAGTCCAGTTGATGTTCTCCTCCTAGCGCGCTTTCTTGCCTCTTGCAATCATCAGGGAGGCAGTCTGTTCAGGTGTTTGTACAGGTGTTGATGGTTACTTCCAGTGATGGCCTCAGGGAATTCTGGTTGCTACAGTCATTCAAGTAGCCAGGAACCAACTCACCCTCCAATTACAAAGTGTAAAACCCCAGTTGGGGGGAGGGGGGAAACCAACAGTGTGGCTCTCCTGAGTAGGGGCATGTGTCACCCCGGTGCCACAACCTCTGGAGCCCGGGACTCCCACAGAATATTTGACAGAAAAGGGTGTGAGGGGCGCACTCTGGGTCCCAGCTAGGTGTACCTTTCCACAGTCCAGTTGATGTTCTCCTCCTAGCACGCTTTCTTGCCTCTTGCAATCATCAGGGAGGCAGTCTGTTCAGGTGTTTGTACAGGTGTTGATGGTTACTACCAGTGATGGCCTCAGGGAATTCTGGTTGCTGTAGTCATTCAAGTAGCCAGGAACCAACTCACCCTCCAATTACAAAGTGTAAAACCCCAGTTGGGGGCAGGGGGGAAAACCAACAGTGTGGCTCTCCTGAGTAGGGGCATGTGTCACCCCGGTGCTGCCGCCTCTGGAACCCGGGACTCCCAAAGAACATTTGACAGAAAAGGGTGTGAGGGGCGCACTCTGGATCCCACCTAGGTGTACCTTTCCACAGTCCAGTTGATGTTCTCCTCCTAGCGCGCTTTCTTGCCGCTTGCAATCATCAGGGAGGCAGTCTGTTCAGGTGTTTGTACAGGTGTTGATGGTTACTTCCAGTGATGGCCTCAGGGAATTCTGGTTGCTATAGTCATTCAAGTAGCCAGGAACCAACTCACCCTCCAATTACAAAGTGTAAAACCCCAGTTGGGGGGAGGGGGGAAAACCAACAGTGTGGCTCTCCTGAGTAGGGGCATGTGTCACCCCGGTGCCACCACCTCTGGAGCCCGGGACTCCCAAAGAACATTTGACAGAAAATGGTGTGAGGGGCGAACTCTGGGTCCCAACTAGGTGTACATTTCCACAGTCCAGTTGATGTTCTCCTCCTAGCGCGCTTTCTTGCCTCTTGCAATCATCAGGGAGACAGTCTGTTCAGGTGTTTGTACAGGTGTTGATGGTTACTACCAGTGATGTCCTCAGGGAATTCTAGTTGCTGTAGTCATTCAAGTAGCCAGGAACCAACTCACCCTACAATTACAAAGTGTAAAACCCCAGTTTGGGGGAGGGGGGAAAACCAACATTGTGGCTCTCCTGAGTAGGGGCATGTGTCACCACGGTGCCGCCGCCTCTGGAGCCCGGGACTCCCAAAGAACATTTGACAGAAAAGGGTGTGAGGGGCGCACTCTGGGTCCCAGCTAGGTGTACCTTTCCACAGTCCAGTTGATGTTCTCCTCCTAGCGCGCTTTCTTGCCTCTTGCAATCATCAGGGAGGCAGTCTCTTCAGGTGTTTGTACAGGTGTTGATGGTTACTTCCAGTGATGGCCTCAGGGAATTCTGGTTGCTACAGTCATTCAAGTAGCCAGGAACCAACTCACCCTCCAATTACAAAGTGTAAAACCCCAGTTGGGTGGAGGGGGGAAAACCAACAGTGTGGCTCTCCTGAGTAGGGACATGTGTCACCCCGGTGCCACCACCTCTGGAGCCCGGGACTCCCAAAGAACATTTGACAGAAAAGGGTGTGAGGGATGCACTCTGGGTCCCAGCTAGGTGTACCTTTCCACAGTCCAGTTGATGTTCTCCTCCTAGCGCGCTTTCTTGCCTCTTGCAATCATCAGGGAGGCAGTCTGTTCAGGTGTTTGTACAGGTGTTGATGGTTACTAATAGTGATGGCCTCAGGGAATCCTGGTTGCTATAGTCATTCAAGTAGCCAGGAACCAACTCACCCTCCAATTACAAAGTGTAAAACCCCAGTTGGGGGGAGGGGGGAAACCAACAGTGTGGCTCTCCTGAGTAGGGGCATGTGTCACCCCGGTGCCACCACCTCTGGAGCCCGGGACTCCCAAAGAATATTTGACAGAAAAGGGTGTGAGGGGCGCACTCTGGACCCCACCTAGGTGTACCTTTCCACAGTCCAGTTGATGTTCTCCTCCTAGCGCGCTTTCTTGCCTCTTGCAATCATCAGGGAGGCAGTCTGTTCAGGTGTTTGTACAGGTGTTGATGGTTACTTCCAGTGATGAAGCAAAACAAAAGATGGGTAAACCTCTACTTCGCTGACAAAGAGGAAGTAACAAATGTAGTGAACAGAGAGTGTGTCAGCGGAAACAAAATTCAAGTTAAAGTGGTGACCGGCAATGGGTTGGGGAGAGAGGGGGCCCCCGAAATTCGGAATCACAGATCAGACCATATAAACCAAACAATAATTGAAAAACATGAATATTTTATTTAAATTCCATTTGTTAAAACATACATATTAAATTTTAAATTTTGTTACGAGCTCATCTCTAAATAGCAGCAGATTGTTGTAGAATAAAGTGCATAGTGAAACAAAGTGCCAATATAAAACCAGACTGAAAATTCAGTCAGTATTAACTTTCCACAGTCCAGTTAATGTTCTCCTCCTAGCACGCTTTCTTGCCTCTTGCAATCATCAGGGAGGCAGTCTGTTCAGGTGTTTGTACAGGTGTTGATGGTTACTACCAGTGATGGCCTCAGGGAATTCTGGTTGCTGTAGTCATTCAAGTAGCCAGGAACCAACTCACCCTCCAATTACAAAGTGTAAAACCCCTGTTGGGGGCAGGGGGGAAAACCAACAGTGTGGCTCTCCTGAGTAGGGGCATGTGTCACCCCGGTGCTGCCGCCTCTGGAGCCCGGGACTCCCAAAGAACATTTGACAGAAAAGGGTGTGAGGCGCGCACTCTGGATCCCACCTAGGTGTACCTTTCCACAGTCCAGTTGATGTTCTCCTCCTAGCGCGCTTTCTTGCCGCTTGCAATCATCATCGAGGCAGTCTGTTCAGGTGTTTGTACAGGTGTTGATGGTTACTTCCAGTGATGGCCTCAGTGAATTCTGGTTGCTATAGTCATTCAAGTAGCCAGGAACCAACTCACCCTCCAATTACAAAGTGTAAAACCCCAGTTGGGGGAAGGGGGGAAAACCAACAGTGTGGCTCTCCTGAGTAGGGGCATGTGTCACCCCGGTGCCACCACCTCTGGAGCCCGGGACTCCCAAAGAACATTTGACAGAAAAGGGTGTGAGGGGCGCACTCTGGGTCCCAACTAGGTGTACATTTCCACAGTCCAGTTGATGTTCTCCTCCTAGCGCGCTTTCTTGCCTCTTGCAATCATCAGGGAGACAGTCTGTTCAGGTGTTTGTACAGGTGTTGATGGTTACTACCAGTGATGTCCTCAGGGAATTCTAGTTGCTGTAGTCATTCAAGTAGCCAGGAACCAACTCACCCTCCAATTACAAAGTGTAAAACCCCAGTTTGGGGGAGGGGGGAAAACCAACATTGTGGCTCTCCTGAGTAGGGGCATGTGTCACCACGGTGCCGCCGCCTCTGGAGCCCGGGACTCCCAAAGAACATTTGACAGAAAAGGGTGTGAGGGGCGCACTCTGGGTCCCAGCTAGGTGTACCTTTCCACAGTCCAGTTGATGTTCTCCTCCTAGCGCGCTTTCTTGCCTCTTGCAATCATCAGGGAGGCAGTCTGTTCAGGTGTTTGTACAGGTGTTGATGGTTACTACCAGTGATGGCCTCAGGGAATTCTGGTTTCTGTAGTCATTCAAGTAGCCAGGAACCAACTCACCCTCCAATTACAAAGTGTAAAACCCCAGTTGGGGGGAGGGGGGAAAACCAACAGTGTGGCTCTCCTGAGTAGGGGCATGTGTCACCCCGGTGCCGCCGCCTCTGGAGCCCGGGACTCCCATAGAACATTTGACAGAAAAGGGTGTGAGGGGCGCACTCTGGGTCCCAGCTAGGTGTACCTTTCCACAGTCCAGTTGATGTTCTCCTCCTAGCGCGCTTTCTTGCCTCTTGCAATCATCAGGGAGGCAGTCTGTTCAGGTGTTTGTACAGGTGTTGATGGTTACTTCCAGTGATGGCCTCAGGGAATTCTGGTTGCTGTAGTCATTCAAGTAGCCAGGAACCAACTCACCCTCCAATTACAAAGTGTAAAACCCCAGTTGGGGGGAGGGGGAAAACCAACAGTGTGGCTCTCCTGAGTAGGGGCATGTGTCACCCCGGTGCCACCACCTCTGGAGCCCAGGACTCCCAAAGAACATTTGACAGAAAAGGGTGTGAGGGGCGCACTCTGGGTCCCAGCTAGGTGTACCTTTCCACAGTCCAGTTGATGTTCTCCTCCTAGCGCGCTTTCTTGCCTCTTGCAATCATCAGGGAGGCAGTCTGTTCAGGTGTTTGTACAGGTGTTGATGGTTACTACCAGTGATGGCCTCAGGGAATTCTGGTTGCTACAGTCATTCAAGTAGCCAGGAACCTCACCCTCCAATTACAAAGTGTAAAACCCCAGTTGGGGGCAGGGGGGAAAACCAACAGTGTGGCTCTCCTGAGTAGGGGCATGTGTCACCCCGGTGCTGCCGCCTCTGGAGCCCGGGACTCCCAAAGAACATTTGACAGAAAAGGGTGTGAGGGGCGCACTCTGGGTCCCAGCTAGGTGTACCTTTCCACAGTCCAGTTGATGTTCTCCTCCTAGCGCGCTTTCTTGCCTCTTGCAATCATCAGGGAGGCAGTCTGTTCAGGTGTTTGTACAGGTGTTGATGGTTACTACCAGTGATGGCCTCAGGGAATTCTGGTTTCTGTAGTCATTCAAGTAGCCAGGAACCAACTCACCCGCCAATTACAACGTGTAAAACCCCAGTTGGGGGGAGGGGGGAAAACCAACAGTGTGGCTCTCCTGAGTAGGGGCATGTGTCACCCCGGTGCGGCCGCCTCTGGAGCCCGGGACTCCCAAAGAACATTTGACAGAAAAGGGTGTGAGGGGCGCACTCTGGGTCCCAGCTAGGTGTACCTTTCCACAGTCCAGTTGATGTTCTCCTCCTAGCGCGCTTTCTTGCCTCTTGCAATCATCAGGGAGGCAGTCTGTTCAGGTGTTTGTACAGGTGTTGATGGTTACTTCCAGTGATGGCCTCAGGGAATTCTGGTTGCTGTAGTCATTCAAGTAGCCAGGAACCAACTCACCCTCCAATTACAAAGTGTAAAACCCCAGTTGGGGGGAGGGGGAAAACCAACAGTGTGGCTCTCCTGAGTAGGGGCATGTGTCACCCCGGTGCCACCACCTCTGGAGCCCGGGACTCCCAAAGAACATTTGACAGAAAAGGGTGTGAGGGACGCACTCTGGGTCCCAGCTAGGTGTACCTTTCCACAGTCCAGTTGATGTTCTCCTCCTAGCGCGCTTTCTTGCCTCTTGCAATCATCAGGGAGGCATTCTGTTCAGGTGTTTGTACAGGTGTTGATGGTTACTACCAGTGATGGCCTCAGGGAATTCTGGTTGATGTAGTCATTCAAGTAGCCAGGAACCAACTCACCCTCCAATTACAAAGTGTAAAACCCCAGTTGGGGGGAGGGGGGAAAACCAACAGTGTGGCTCTCCTGAGTAGGGGCATGTGTCACCCCGGTGCCGCCGCCTCTGGAGCCCGGGACTCCCAAAGAACATTTGACAGAAAAGGGTGTGAGGGGCGCACTCTGGGTCCCAGCTAGGTGTACCTTTCCACAGTCCAGTTGATGTTCTCCTCCTAGCGCGCTTTCTTGCCTCTTGCAATCATCAGGGAGGCAGTCTGTTCAGGTGTTTGTACAGGTGTTGATGGTTACTACCAGTGATGGCCTCAGGGAATTCTGGTTGCTGTAGTCATTCAAGTAGCCAGGAACCAACTCACCCTCCAATTACAAAGTGTAAAACCCCAGTTGGGGGGAGGGGGGAAAACCAACAGTGTGGCTCTCCTAAGTAGGGGCATGTATCACCCCGGTGCCGCCGCCCCTGGAGCCCGGGACTCACAAAGAACATTTGACAGAAAAGGGTGTGAGGGGCGCACTCTGGGTCCCAGCTAGGTGTACCTTTCCACAGTCCAGTTGATGTTCCCCTCCTAGCGCGCTTTCTTGCCTCTTGCAATCATCAGGGAGGCAGTCTGTTCAGGTGTTTGTACAGGTGTTGATGGTTACTTCCAGTGATGGCCTCAGGGAATTCTGGTTGCTGTAGTCATTCAAGTAGCCAGGAACCAACTCACCCTCCAATTACAAAGTGTAAAACCCCAGTTGGGGGGAGGGGGAAAACCAACAGTGTGGCTCTCCTGAGTAGGGGCATGTGTCACCCCGGTGCCACCACCTCTGGAGCCCGGGACTCCCAAAGAACATTTGACAGAAAAGGGTGTGAGGGACGCACTCTGGGTCCCAGCTAGGTGTACCTTTCCACAGTCCAGTTGATGTTCTCCTCCTAGCGCGCTTTCTTGCCTCTTGCAATCATCAGGGAGGCAGTCTGTTCAGGTGTTTGTACAGGTGTTGATGGTTACTACCAGTGATGGCCTCGGGAATTCTGGTTGCTGTAGTCATTCAAGTAGCCAGGAACCAACTCACCCTCCAATTACAAAGTGTAAAACCCCAGTTGGGGGGAGGTGGGAAAACCAACAGTGTGGCTCTCCTGAGTAGGGGCATGTGTCACCCCAGTGCCGCCGCCTCTGGAGCCCGGGACTCCCAAAGAACATTTGACAGAAAAGGGTGTGAGGGGCGCACTCTGGGTCCCAGCTAGGTGTACCTTTCCACAGTCCAGTTGATGTTCTCCTCCTAGCGCGCTTTCTTGCCTCTTGCAATCATCAGGGAGGCAGTCTGTTCAGGTGTTTGTACAGGTGTTGATGGTTACTACCAGTGATGGCCTCAGGGAATTCTGGTTGCTGTAGTCATTCAAGTAGCCAGGAACCAACTCACCCTCCAATTACAAAGTGTAAAACCCCAGTTGGGGGGAGGGGGAAAACCAACAGTGTGGCTCTCCTGAGTAGGGGCATGTGTCACCCCAGTGCCACCACCTCTGGAGCCCGGGACTCCCAAAGACCATTTGACAGAAAAGGGTGTGAGGGGCGCACTGTGGGTCCCAGCTAGGTGTACCTTTCCACAGTCCAGTTGATGTTCTCCTCCTAGCGCGCTTTCTTGCCTCTTGCAATCATCAGGGAGGCAGTCTGTTTAGGTGTTTGTACAGGTGTTGATGGTTACTACCAGTGATGGCCTCAGGGAATTCTGGTTGCTGTAGTCATTCAAGTAGCCAGGAACCAACTCACCCTCCAATTACAAAGTGTAAAACCCCAGTTGGGGGCAGGGGGGAAAACCAACACTGTGGCTCTCCTGAGTAGGGGCATGTGTCACCCCGGCGCCGCCGCCTCTGGAGCCCGGGACTCCCAAAGAACATTTGACAGAAAAGGGTGTGAGGGGCGCACTCTGGGTCCCAGCTAGGTGTACCTTTCCACAGTCCAGTTGATGTTCTCCTCCTAGCGCGCTTTCTTGCCTCTTGCAATCATCAGGGAGGCAGTCTGTTCAGGTGTTTGTACAGGTGTTGATGGTTACTACCAGTGATGGCCTCAGGGAATCCTGGTTGCTGTAGTCATTCAAGTAGCCAGGGACCAACTCACCCTCCAATTACAAAGTGTAAAACCCCAGTTGGGGGCAGCGGGGAAAACCAACAGTGTGGCTCTCCTGAGTAGGGGCATGTGTCACCCCGGTGCTGCCGCCTCTGGAGCCCGGGACTCCCAAAGAACATTTGACAGAAAAGGGTGTGAGGGGCGCACTCTGGGTCCCAGCTAGGTGTACCCTTTCACAGTCCAGTTGATGTTCTCCTCCTAGCGCGCTTTCTTGCCTCTTGCAATCATCATGGAGGCAGTCTGTTCAGGTGTTTGTACAGGTGTTGATGATTACTTCCAGTGATGGCCACAGGGAATTCTGGTTGCTATAGTCATTCAAGTAGCCAGGAACCAACTCACCCTCCAATTACAAAGTGTAAAACCCAAGTTGGGGGGAGGGGGGAAAACCAACAGTGTGGCTCTCCTGAGTAGGGGCATGTGTCACCCCGGTGCCGCCGCCTCTGGAGCCCGGGACTCCCAAAGAACATTTGACAGAAAAGGGTGTGAGGGGCGCACTCTGGGTCCCAGCTAAGTGTACCTTTCCACAGTCCAGTTGATGTTCTCCTCCTAACGCGCTTTCTTGCCTCTTGCAATCATCAGGGAGGCAGTCTGTTCAGGTGTTTGTACAGGTGTTGATGGTTACTACCGGTGATGGCCTCAGGGAATTCTGGTTGCTGTAGTCATTCAAGTAGCCAGGAACCAACTCACCCTCCAATTACAAAGTGTAAAACCCCAGTTGGGGGTAGGGGGGAAAACCAACAGTGTGGCTCTCCTGAGTAGGGGCATGTGTCACCCCGGTGCTGCCGCCTCTGGAGCCCTGGACTCCCAAAGAACATTTGACAGAAAAGGGTGTGAGGGGCGCACTCTGGATCCCACCTAGGTGTACCTTTCCACAGTCCAGTTGATGTTCTCCTCCTAGCGCGCTTTCTTGCCTCTTGCAATCATCAGGGAGGCAGTCTGTTCAGGTGTTTGTACAGGTGTTGATGGTTACTACCGGTGATGGCCTCAGGGAATTCTGGTTTCTGTAGTCATTCAAGTAGCCAGGAACCAACTCACCCTCGAATTACAAAGTGTAAAACCCCAGTTGGGGGGAGGGGGGAAAACCAACAGTGTGGCTCTCCTGAGTAGGGGCATGTGTCACCCCGGTGCCGCCGCCTCTGGAGCCCGGGACTCCCAAAGAACATTTTACAGAAAAGGGTGTGAGGGGCGCACTCTGGGTCCCAGCTAGGTGTACCTTTCCACAGTCCAGTTGATGTTCTCCTCCTAGCGCGCTTTCTTGCCTCTTGTTATCATCAGGGAGGCAGTCTGTTCAGGTGTTTGTACAGGTGTTGATGGATACTTCCAGTGATGGCCTCAGGGAATTCTGGTTGCTGTAGTCATTCAAGTAGCCAGGAACCAACTCACCCTCCAATTACAAAGTGTAAAACCCCAGTTGGGGGGAGGGCGGAAAACCAACAGTGTGGCTCTCCTGAGTAGGGGCATGTGTCACCCCGGTGCCACCACCTCTGGAGCCCAGGACTCCCAAAGAACATTTGACAGAAAAGGGTGTGAGGGGCGCACTCTGGGTCCCAGCTAGGTGTACCTTTCCACAGTCCAGTTGATGTTCTCCTCCTAGCGCGCTTTCTTGCCTCTTGCAATCATCAGGGAGGCAGTCTGTTCAAGTGTTTGTACAGGTGTTGATGGTTACTACCAGTGATGGCCTCAGGGAATTATGATTGCTGTAGTCATTCAAGTAGCCAGGAACCAACTCACCCTCCAATTACAAAGTGTAAAACCCCAGTTGGGGGGAGGGGTGAAAACCAACAATGTGGCTCTCCTGAGTAGGGGCATGTGTCACCCCGGTGCCGCTGCGTCTGTAGCCCGGAACTCCCTAAGAACATTTGACAGAAAAGGGTGTGAGGGGCGCACTCTGGGTCCCAGCTAGGTGTACCTTTCCACAGTCCAGTTGATGTTCTCCTCCTAGCGCACTTTCTTGCCTCTTGCAATCATCAGGGAGGCAGTCTGTTCAGGTGTTTGTACAGGTGTTGATGGTTACTACCAGTGATGGCCTCAGGGAATTCTGGTTGCTGTAGTCATTCAAGTAGCCAGGAACCAACTCACCCTCCAATTACAAATTGTAAAACCCCAGTTGGGGGCAGGGGGGAAAACCAACAGTGTGGCTCTCCTGAGTAGGGGCATGTGTCACCCCGGTGCTGCCGCCTCTGGAGCCCGGGACTCCCAAAGAACATTTGACAGAAAAGGGTGTGAGGGGCGCACTCTGGATCCCACCTAGGTGTACATTTCCACAGTCCAGTTGATGTTCTCCTCCTAGCGCGCTTTCTTGCCTCTTGCAATCATCAGGGAGGCAGTCTGTTCAGGTGTTTGTACAGGTGTTGATGGTTACTTCCAGTGTTGGCCTCAGGGAATTATGGTTGCTATAGTCATTCAAGTAGCCAGGAACCAACTCACCCTCCAATTACAAAGTGTAAAACCCCAGTTGGGGGGAGGGGGGAAAACCAACAGTGTGGCTCTCCTGAGTAGGGGCATGTGTCACCCCGGTGCAACCACCTCTGGAGCCCGGACTCCCAATGAACATTTGACAGAAAAGGGTGTGAGGGGCGCACTCTGGGTCCCAGCTAGGTGTACCTTTCCACAGTCCAGTTGATGTTCTCCTCCTAGCGCGCTTTCTTGCCTCTTGCAATCATCAGGGAGGCAGTCTGTTCAGGTGTTTGTACAGGTGTTGATGGTTACTACCAGTGATGGCCTCAGGGAATTCTGGTTGCTGTAGTCATTCAAGTAGCCAGGAACCAACTCACCCTCCAATTACAAAGTGTAAAGCCCCAGTTGGGGGGAGGGGGGAAAAACCAACATTGTGGCTCTCCTGAGTAGGGGCATGTGTCACCCCGGTGCCGCCGCCTCTGGAGCCCGGGACTCCCAAAGAACATTTGACAGAAAAGGGTGTGAGGGGCGCACTCTGGGTCCCAGCTAGGTGTACCTTTCCACAGTCCAGTTGATGTTCTCCTCCTAGCACGCTTTCTTGCCTCTTGCAATCATCAGGGAGGCAGTCTGTTCAGGTGTTTGTACAGGTGTTGATGGTTACTACCAGTGATGGCCTCAGGGAATTCTGGTTGCTGTAGTCATTCAAGTAGCCAGGAACCAACTCACCCTCCAATTACAAAGTGTAAAACCCCAGTTGGGGGGACGGAGAAAACCAACAGTGTGGCTCTCCTGAGTAGGGGCATGTGTCACCCCGGTGCCGCCGCCTCTGGAGCCCGGGACTCCCAAAGAACATTTGACAGAAAAGGGTGTGAGGGGCACACTCTGGGTCCTAGCTAGGTGTACGTTTCCACAGTCCAGTTGATGTTCTCCTCCTAGCGCGCTTTCTTGCCTCTTGCAATCATCAGGGAGGCAGTCTGTTCAGGTGTTTGTACAGGTGTTGATGGTTACTTCCATTGATGGCCTCAGGGAATTCTGGTCACTGTAGTCATTCAAGTAGCCAGGAACCAACTCACCCTCCAATTACAAAGTGTAAAACCCCAGTTGGGGGTAGGGGGGAAAACCAACAGTGTGGCTCTCCTGAGTAGGGGCATGTGTCACCCCGGTGCTGCCGCCTCTGGAGCCCTGGACTCCCAAAGAACATTTGACAGAAAAGGGTGTGAGGGGCGTACTCTGGATCCCACCTAGGTGTACCTTTCCACAGTCCAGTTGATGTTCTCCTCCTAGCGCGCTTTCTTGCCTCTTGCAATCATCAGGGAGGCAGTCTGTTCAGGTGTTTGTACAGGTGTTGATGGTTACTTCCAGTGATGGCCTCAGGGAATTCTGGTTGCTATAGTCATTCAAGTAGCCAGGAACCAACTCACCCTCCAATTACAAAGTGTAAAACCCCAGTTGGGGGGAGGGGGGAAAACCAACAGTGTGGCTCTCCTGAGTAGGGGCATGTGTCACCCCGGTGCTGCCGCCTCTGGAGCCCTGGACTCCCAAAGAACATTTGACAGAAAAGGGTGTGAGGGGCGTACTCTGGATCCCACCTAGGTGTACCTTTCCACAGTCCAGTTGATGTTCTCCTCCTAGCGCGCTTTCTTGCCTCTTGCAATCATCAGGGAGGCAGTCTGTTCAGGTGTTTGTACAGGTGTTGATGGTTACTTCCAGTGATGGCCTCAGGGAATTCTGGTTGCTATAGTCATTCAAGTAGCCAGGAACCAACTCACCCTCCAATTACAAAGTGTAAAACCCCAGTTGGGGGGAGGGGGGAAAACCAACAGTGTGGCTTTCCTGAGTAGGGGCATGTGTCACCGCGGCGCCACCACCTCTGGAGCCCGGGACTCCCAAAGAACATTTGACAGAAAAGGGTGTGAGGGACGCACTCTGGGTCCCTGCTAGGTGTATCTTTCCACAGTCCAGTTGATGTTCTCCTCCTAGCGCGCTTTCTTGCCTCTTGCAATCATCAGGGAGGCAGTCTGTTCAGGTGTTTGTACAGGTGTTGATGGTTACTACCAGTGATGGCCTCAGGGAATTCTGGTTGCTGTAGTCATTCAAGTAGCCAGGAACCAACTCACCCTCCAATTACAAAGTGTAAAACCCCAGTTGGGGGAGGGGGGAAAACCAACAGTCTGGCTCTCCTGAGTAGGGGCATGTGTCACCCCGGTGCCGCCGCCTCTGGAGACCGGGTCTCCCAAAGAACATTTGACAGAAAAGGGTTTGAGGGGCGCACTCTGTGTCCCAGCTAGGTGTACCTTTCCACAGTCCAGTTGATGTTCTCCTCCTGGCGCGCTTTCTTGCCTCTTGCAATCATCAGGGAGGCAGTCTGTTCAGGTGTTTGTACAGGTGTTGATGGTTACTACCAGTGATGGCCTCAGGGAATTCTGGTTGATGTAGTCATTCAAGTAGCCAGGAACCAACTCACCCTCCAATTACAAAGTGTAAAACCCCAGTTGGGGGGAGGGGTGAAAACCAACAGTGTGGCTCTCCTGAGTAGGGGCATGTGTCACCCCGGTGCCGCTGCCTCTGGAGCCCGGAACTCCCAAAGAACATTTGACAGAAAAGGGTGTGAGGGGCGCACTCTGGGTCCCAGCTAGGTGTACCTTTCCACAGTCCAGTTGATGTTCTCCTCCTAGCGCACTTTCTTGCCTCTTGCAATCATCAGGGAGGCAGTCTGTTCAGGTGTTTGTACAGGTGTTGATGGTTACTAACAGTGATGGCCTCAGGGAATTCTGGTTGCTGTAGTCATTCAAGTAGCCAGGAACCAACTCACCCTCCAATTACAAAGTGTAAAACCCCAGTTGGGGGCACGGGGGAAAACCAACAGTGTGGCTCTCCTGAGTAGGGGCATGTGTCACCCCGGTGCCGCCGCCTCTGGAGCCCGGGGCTCCCAAAGAACATTTGACAGAAAAGGGTGTGAGGGGCGCACTCTGGATCCCACCTAGGTGTACCTTTCCACAGTCCAGTTGATGTTCTCCTCCTAGCGCGCTTTCTTGCCTCTTGCAATCATCAGGGAGGCAGTCTGTTCAGGTGTTTGTACAGGTGTTGATGGTTACTTCCAGTGATGGCCTCAGGGAATCCTGGTTGCTAAAGTCATTCAAGTAGCCAGGAACCAACTCGCCCTCCAATTACAAAGTGTAAAACCCCAGTTGGGGGGAGGGGTGAAAACCAACAGTGTGGCTCTCCTGAGTAGGGGCATGTGTCACCTCGGTGCCGCCGCCTCTGGAGCCCGGGACTCCCAAAGAACATTTGACAGAAAAGGGTGTGAGGGGCGCACTATGGGTCCCAGCTAGGTGTAACTTTCCACAGTCCAGTTGATGTTCTCCTCCTAGCGCGCTTTCTTGCCTCTTGCAATCATCAGGGAGGCAGTCTCTTCAGGTGTTTGTACAGGTGTTGATGGTTACTTCCAGTGATGGCCTCAGGGAATTCTGGTTGCTACAGTCATTCAAGTAGCCAGGAACCAACTCACCCTCCAATTACAAAGTGTAAAACCCCAGTTGGGGGCAGGGGGGAAAACCAACAGTGTGGCTCTCCTGAGTAGGGGCATGTGTCACCCCGGTGCTGCCGCCTCTGGAGCCCGGGACTCCCAAAGAACATTTGACAGAAAAGGGTGTGAGGGGCGCACTCTGGATCCCACCTAGGTGTACATTTCCACAGTCCAGTTGATGTTCTCCTCCTAGCGCGCTTTCTTGCCTCTTGCAATCATCAGGGAGACAGTCTGTTCAGGTGTTTGTACAGGTGTTGATGGTTACTACCAGTGATGTCCTCAGGGAATTCTAGTTGCTGTAGTCATTCAAGTAGCCAGGAACCAACTCACCCTCCAATTACAAAGTGTAAAACCCCAGTTTGGGGGAGGGGGGAAGACCAACATTGTGGCTCTCCTGAGTAGGGGCATGTGTCACCACGGTGCCACCGCCTCTGGAGCCCGGGACTCCCAAAGAACATTTGACAGAAAAGGGTGTGAGGGGCGCACTCTGGGTCCCAGCTAGGTGTACCTTTCCACAGTCTAGTTGATGTTCTCCTCCTAGCGCGCTTTCTTGCCTCTTGCAATCATCAAGGAGGCAGTCTGTTCAGGTGTTTGTACAGGTGTTGATGGTTACTACCAGTGATGGCCTCAGGGAATTCTGGTTTCTGTAGTCATTCAAGTAGCCAGGAACCAACTCACCCTCCAATTACAAAGTGTAAAACCCCAGTTGGGGGGAGGGGGGAAAACCAACAGTGTGGCTCTCCTGAGTAGGGGCATGTGTCACCCCGGTGCCGCCGCCTCTGGAGCCCGGGACTCCCAAAGAACATTTGACAGAAAAGGGTGTGAGGGGCGCACTCTGGGTCCCAGCTAGGTGTACCTTTCCACAGTCCAGTTGATGTTCTCCTCCTAGGGCGCTTTCTTGCCTCTTGCAATCATCAGGGAGGCAGTCTGTTCAGGTGTTTGTACAGGTGTTGATGGTTACTTCCAGTGATGGCCTCAGGGAATTCTGGTTGCTGTAGTCATTCAAGTAGCCAGGAACCAACTCACCCTCCAATTACAAAGTGTAAAACCCAAGTTGGGGGGAGGGGGGAAAACCAACAGTGTGGCTCTCCTGAGTAGGGGCATGTGTCACCCCGGTGCCGCCGCCTCTGGAGCCCGGGACTCCCAAAGAACATTTGACAGAAAAGGGTGTGAGGGGCGCACTCTGGGTCCCAGCTAAGTGTACCTTTCCACAGTCCAGTTGATGTTCTCCTCCTAACGTGCTTTCTTGCCTCTTGCAATCATCAGGGAGGCAGTCTGTTCAGGTGTTTGTACAGGTGTTGATGGTTACTACCGGTGATGGCCTCAGGGAATTCTGGTTGCTGTAGTCATTCAAGTAGCCAGGAACCAACTCACCCTCCAATTACAAAGTGTAAAACCCCAGTTGGGGGTAGGGGGGAAAACCAACAGTGTGGCTCTCCTGAGTAGGGGCATGTGTCACCCCGGTGCTGCCGCCTCTGGAGCCCTGGACTCCCAAAGAACATTTGACAGAAAAGGGTGTGAGGGGCGCACTCTGGATCCCACCTAGGTGTACCTTTCCACAGTCCAGTTGATGTTCTCCTCCTAGCGCGCTTTCTTGCCTCTTGCAATCATCAGGGAGGCAGTCTGTTCAGGTGTTTGTACAGGTGTTGATGGTTACTACCGGTGATGGCCTCAGGGAATTCTGGTTTCTGTAGTCATTCAAGTAGCCAGGAACCAACTCACCCTCCAATTACAAAGTGTAAAACCCCAGTTGGGGGGAGGGGGGAAAACCAACAGTGTGGCTCTCCTGAGTAGGGGCATGTGTCACCCCGGTGCCGCCGCCTCTGGAGCCCGGGACTCCCAAAGAACATTTTACAGAAAAGGGTGTGAGGGGCGCACTCTGGGTCCCAGCTAGGTGTACCTTTCCACAGTCCAGTTGATGTTCTCCTCCTAGCGCGCTTTCTTGCCTCTTGTTATCATCAGGGAGGCAGTCTGTTCAGGTGTTTGTACAGGTGTTGATGGATACTTCCAGTGATGGCCTCAGGGAATTCTGGTTGCTGTAGTCATTCAAGTAGCCAGGAACCAACTCACCCTCCAATTACAAAGTGTAAAACCCCAGTTGGGGGGAGGGCGGAAAACCAACAGTGTGGCTCTCCTGAGTAGGGGCATGTGTCACCCCGGTGCCACCACCTCTGGAGCCCAGGACTCCCAAAGAACATTTGACAGAAAAGGGTGTGAGGGGCGCACTCTGGGTCCCAGCTAGGTGTACCTTTCCACAGTCCAGTTGATGTTCTCCTCCTAGCGCGCTTTCTTGCCTCTTGCAATCATCAGGGAGGCAGTCTGTTCAAGTGTTTGTACAGGTGTTGATGGTTACTACCAGTGATGGCCTCAGGGAATTATGATTGCTGTAGTCATTCAAGTAGCCAGGAACCAACTCACCCTCCAATTACAAAGTGTAAAACCCCAGTTGGGGGGAGGGGTGAAAACCAACAATGTGGCTCTCCTGAGTAGGGGCATGTGTCACCCCGGTGCCGCTGCGTCTGTAGCCCGGAACTCCCTAAGAACATTTGACAGAAAAGGGTGTGAGGGGCGCACTCTGGGTCCCAGCTAGGTGTACCTTTCCACAGTCCAGTTGATGTTCTCCTCCTAGCGCACTTTCTTGCCTCTTGCAATCATCAGGGAGGCAGTCTGTTCAGGTGTTTGTACAGGTGTTGATGGTTACTACCAGTGATGGCCTCAGGGAATTCTGGTTGCTGTAGTCATTCAAGTAGCCAGGAACCAACTCACCCTCCAATTACAAATTGTAAAACCCCAGTTGGGGGCAGGGGGGAAAACCAACAGTGTGGCTCTCCTGAGTAGGGGCATGTGTCACCCCGGTGCTGCCGCCTCTGGAGCCCGGGACTCCCAAAGAACATTTGACAGAAAAGGGTGTGAGGGGCGCACTCTGGATCCCACCTAGGTGTACATTTCCACAGTCCAGTTGATGTTCTCCTCCTAGCGCGCTTTCTTGCCTCTTGCAATCATCAGGGAGGCAGTCTGTTCAGGTGTTTGTACAGGTGTTGATGGTTACTTCCAGTGTTGGCCTCAGGGAATTATGGTTGCTATAGTCATTCAAGTAGCCAGGAACCAACTCACCCTCCAATTACAAAGTGTAAAACCCCAGTTGGGGGGAGGGGGGAAAACCAACAGTGTGGCTCTCCTGAGTAGGGGCATGTGTCACCCCGGTGCAACCACCTCTGGAGCCCGGACTCCCAATGAACATTTGACAGAAAAGGGTGTGAGGGGCGCACTCTGGGTCCCAGCTAGGTGTACCTTTCCACAGTCCAGTTGATGTTCTCCTCCTAGCGCGCTTTCTTGCCTCTTGCAATCATCAGGGAGGCAGTCTGTTCAGGTGTTTGTACAGGTGTTGATGGTTACTACCAGTGATGGCCTCAGGGAATTCTGGTTGCTGTAGTCATTCAAGTAGCCAGGAACCAACTCACCCTCCAATTACAAAGTGTAAAGCCCCAGTTGGGGGGAGGGGGGAAAAACCAACATTGTGGCTCTCCTGAGTAGGGGCATGTGTCACCCCGGTGCCGCCGCCTCTGGAGCCCGGGACTCCCAAAGAACATTTGACAGAAAAGGGTGTGAGGGGCGCACTCTGGGTCCCAGCTAGGTGTACCTTTCCACAGTCCAGTTGATGTTCTCCTCCTAGCACGCTTTCTTGCCTCTTGCAATCATCAGGGAGGCAGTCTGTTCAGGTGTTTGTACAGGTGTTGATGGTTACTACCAGTGATGGCCTCAGGGAATTCTGGTTGCTGTAGTCATTCAAGTAGCCAGGAACCAACTCACCCTCCAATTACAAAGTGTAAAACCCCAGTTGGGGGGACGGAGAAAACCAACAGTGTGGCTCTCCTGAGTAGGGGCATGTGTCACCCCGGTGCCGCCGCCTCTGGAGCCCGGGACTCCCAAAGAACATTTGACAGAAAAGGGTGTGAGGGGCACACTCTGGGTCCTAGCTAGGTGTACGTTTCCACAGTCCAGTTGATGTTCTCCTCCTAGCGCGCTTTCTTGCCTCTTGCAATCATCAGGGAGGCAGTCTGTTCAGGTGTTTGTACAGGTGTTGATGGTTACTTCCATTGATGGCCTCAGGGAATTCTGGTCACTGTAGTCATTCAAGTAGCCAGGAACCAACTCACCCTCCAATTACAAAGTGTAAAACCCCAGTTGGGGGTAGGGGGGAAAACCAACAGTGTGGCTCTCCTGAGTAGGGGCATGTGTCACCCCGGTGCTGCCGCCTCTGGAGCCCTGGACTCCCAAAGAACATTTGACAGAAAAGGGTGTGAGGGGCGTACTCTGGATCCCACCTAGGTGTACCTTTCCACAGTCCAGTTGATGTTCTCCTCCTAGCGCGCTTTCTTGCCTCTTGCAATCATCAGGGAGGCAGTCTGTTCAGGTGTTTGTACAGGTGTTGATGGTTACTTCCAGTGATGGCCTCAGGGAATTCTGGTTGCTATAGTCATTCAAGTAGCCAGGAACCAACTCACCCTCCAATTACAAAGTGTAAAACCCCAGTTGGGGGGAGGGGGGAAAACCAACAGTGTGGCTCTCCTGAGTAGGGGCATGTGTCACCCCGGTGCTGCCGCCTCTGGAGCCCTGGACTCCCAAAGAACATTTGACAGAAAAGGGTGTGAGGGGCGTACTCTGGATCCCACCTAGGTGTACCTTTCCACAGTCCAGTTGATGTTCTCCTCCTAGCGCGCTTTCTTGCCTCTTGCAATCATCAGGGAGGCAGTCTGTTCAGGTGTTTGTACAGGTGTTGATGGTTACTTCCAGTGATGGCCTCAGGGAATTCTGGTTGCTATAGTCATTCAAGTAGCCAGGAACCAACTCACCCTCCAATTACAAAGTGTAAAACCCCAGTTGGGGGGAGGGGGGAAAACCAACAGTGTGGCTTTCCTGAGTAGGGGCATGTGTCACCGCGGCGCCACCACCTCTGGAGCCCGGGACTCCCAAAGAACATTTGACAGAAAAGGGTGTGAGGGACGCACTCTGGGTCCCTGCTAGGTGTATCTTTCCACAGTCCAGTTGATGTTCTCCTCCTAGCGCGCTTTCTTGCCTCTTGCAATCATCAGGGAGGCAGTCTGTTCAGGTGTTTGTACAGGTGTTGATGGTTACTACCAGTGATGGCCTCAGGGAATTCTGGTTGCTGTAGTCATTCAAGTAGCCAGGAACCAACTCACCCTCCAATTACAAAGTGTAAAACCCCAGTTGGGGGAGGGGGGAAAACCAACAGTCTGGCTCTCCTGAGTAGGGGCATGTGTCACCCCGGTGCCGCCGCCTCTGGAGACCGGGTCTCCCAAAGAACATTTGACAGAAAAAGGTTTGAGGGGCGCACTCTGTGTCCCAGCTAGGTGTACCTTTCCACAGTCCAGTTGATGTTCTCCTCCTGGCGCGCTTTCTTGCCTCTTGCAATCATCAGGGAGGCAGTCTGTTCAGGTGTTTGTACAGGTGTTGATGGTTACTACCAGTGATGGCCTCAGGGAATTCTGGTTGATGTAGTCATTCAAGTAGCCAGGAACCAACTCACCCTCCAATTACAAAGTGTAAAACCCCAGTTGGGGGGAGGGGTGAAAACCAACAGTGTGGCTCTCCTGAGTAGGGGCATGTGTCACCCCGGTGCCGCTGCCTCTGGAGCCCGGAACTCCCAAAGAACATTTGACAGAAAAGGGTGTGAGGGGCGCACTCTGGGTCCCAGCTAGGTGTACCTTTCCACAGTCCAGTTGATGTTCTCCTCCTAGCGCACTTTCTTGCCTCTTGCAATCATCAGGGAGGCAGTCTGTTCAGGTGTTTGTACAGGTGTTGATGGTTACTAACAGTGATGGCCTCAGGGAATTCTGGTTGCTGTAGTCATTCAAGTAGCCAGGAACCAACTCACCCTCCAATTACAAAGTGTAAAACCCCAGTTGGGGGCACGGGGGAAAACCAACAGTGTGGCTCTCCTGAGTAGGGGCATGTGTCACCCCGGTGCCGCCGCCTCTGGAGCCCGGGGCTCCCAAAGAACATTTGACAGAAAAGGGTGTGAGGGGCGCACTCTGGATCCCACCTAGGTGTACCTTTCCACAGTCCAGTTGATGTTCTCCTCCTAGCGCGCTTTCTTGCCTCTTGCAATCATCAGGGAGGCAGTCTGTTCAGGTGTTTGTACAGGTGTTGATGGTTACTTCCAGTGATGGCCTCAGGGAATCCTGGTTGCTAAAGTCATTCAAGTAGCCAGGAACCAACTCGCCCTCCAATTACAAAGTGTAAAACCCCAGTTGGGGGGAGGGGTGAAAACCAACAGTGTGGCTCTCCTGAGTAGGGGCATGTGTCACCTCGGTGCCGCCGCCTCTGGAGCCCGGGACTCCCAAAGAACATTTGACAGAAAAGGGTGTGAGGGGCGCACTATGGGTCCCAGCTAGGTGTAACTTTCCACAGTCCAGTTGATGTTCTCCTCCTAGCGCGCTTTCTTGCCTCTTGCAATCATCAGGGAGGCAGTCTCTTCAGGTGTTTGTACAGGTGTTGATGGTTACTTCCAGTGATGGCCTCAGGGAATTCTGGTTGCTACAGTCATTCAAGTAGCCAGGAACCAACTCACCCTCCAATTACAAAGTGTAAAACCCCAGTTGGGGGCAGGGGGGAAAACCAACAGTGTGGCTCTCCTGAGTAGGGGCATGTGTCACCCCGGTGCTGCCGCCTCTGGAGCCCGGGACTCCCAAAGAACATTTGACAGAAAAGGGTGTGAGGGGCGCACTCTGGATCCCACCTAGGTGTACCTTTCCACAGTCCAGTTGATGTTCTCCTCCTAGCGCGCTTTCTTGCCGCTTGCAATCATCAGGGAGGCAGTCTCTTCAGGTGTTTGTACAGGTGTTGATGGTTACTTCCAGTGATGGCCTCAGGGAATTCTGGTTGCTATAGTCATTCAAGTAGCCAGGAACCAACTCACCCTCCAATTACAAAGTGTAAAACCCCAGTTGGGGGGAGGGGGGAAAACCAACAGTGTGGCTCTCCTGAGTAGGGGCATGTGTCACCCCGGTGCCACCACCTCTGGAGCCCGGGACTCCCAAAGAACATTTGACAGAAAAGGGTGTGAGGGGTGCACTCTGGGTCCCAACTAGGTGTACATTTCCACAGTCCAGTTGATGTTCTCCTCCTAGCGCGCTTTCTTGCCTCTTGCAATCATCAGGGAGACAGTCTGTTCAGGTGTTTGTACAGGTGTTGATGGTTACTACCAGTGATGTCCTCAGGGAATTCTAGTTGCTGTAGTCATTCAAGTAGCCAGGAACCAACTCACCCTCCAATTACAAAGTGTAAAACCCCAGTTTGGGGGAGGGGGGAAGACCAACATTGTGGCTCTCCTGAGTAGGGGCATGTGTCACCACGGTGCCACCGCCTCTGGAGCCCGGGACTCCCAAAGAACATTTGACAGAAAAGGGTGTGAGGGGCGCACTCTGGGTCCCAGCTAGGTGTACCTTTCCACAGTCTAGTTGATGTTCTCCTCCTAGCGCGCTTTCTTGCCTCTTGCAATCATCAAGGAGGCAGTCTGTTCAGGTGTTTGTACAGGTGTTGATGGTTACTACCAGTGATGGCCTCAGGGAATTCTGGTTTCTGTAGTCATTCAAGTAGCCAGGAACCAACTCACCCTCCAATTACAAAGTGTAAAACCCCAGTTGGGGGGAGGGGGGAAAACCAACAGTGTGGCTCTCCTGAGTAGGGGCATGTGTCACCCCGGTGCCGCCGCCTCTGGAGCCCGGGACTCCCAAAGAACATTTGACAGAAAAGGGTGTGAGGGGCGCACTCTGGGTCCCAGCTAGGTGTACCTTTCCACAGTCCAGTTGATGTTCTCCTCCTAGGGCGCTTTCTTGCCTCTTGCAATCATCAGGGAGGCAGTCTGTTCAGGTGTTTGTACAGGTGTTGATGGTTACTTCCAGTGATGGCCTCAGGGTATTCTGGTTGCTGTAGTCATTCAAGTAGCCAGGAACCAACTCACCCTCCAATTACAAAGTGTAAAACCCCAGTTGGGGGGAGGGGGGAAAACCAACAGTGTGGCTCTCCTGAGTAGGGGCATGTGTCACCCCGGTGCCACCACCTCTGGAGCCCGGGACTCCCAAAGAACATTTGACAGAAAAGGGTGTGAGGGACGCACTCTGGGTCCCAGCTAGGTGTACCTTTCCACAGTCCAGTTGATGTTCTCCTCCTAGCGCGCTTTCTTGCCTCTTGCAATCATCAGGGAAGCATTCTGTTCAGGTGTTTGTACAGGTGTTGATGGTTACTACCAGTGATGGCCTCAGGGAATTCTGGTTGCTGTAGTCATTCAAGTAGCCAGGAACCAACTCACCCTCCAATTACAAAGTGTAAAACCCCAGTTGGAGGAGGGGGGAAAACCAACAGTCTGGCTCTCCTGAGTAGGGGCATGTGTCACCCCGGTGCCGCCGCCTCTGGAGACCGGGTCTCCCAAAGAACATTTGACAGAAAAGGGTTTGAGGGGCGCACTCTGTGTCCCAGCTAGGTGTACCTTTCCACAGTCCAGTTGATGTTCTCCTCCTAGCGCGCTTTCTTGCCTCTTGCAATCATCAGGGAGGCAGTCTGTTCAGGTGTTTGTACAGGTGTTGATGGTTACTACCAGTGATGGCCTCAGGGAATTCTGGTTGATGTAGTCATTCAAGTAGCCAGGAACCAACTCACCCTCCAATTACAAAGTGTAAAACCCCAGTGGGGGGGAGGGGTGAAAACCAACAGTGTGGCTCTCCTGAGTAGGGGCATGTGTCACCCCGGTGCCGCTGCCTCTGGAGCCCGGAACTCCCAAAGAACATTTGACAGAAAAGGGTGTGAGGGGCGCACTCTGGGTCCCAGCTAGGTGTACCTTTCCACAGTCCAGTTGATGTTCTCCTCCTAGCGCACTTTCTTGCCTCTTGCAATCATCAGGGAGGCAGTCTGTTCAGGTGTTTGTACAGGTGTTGATGGTTACTAACAGTGATGGCCTCAGGGAATTCTGGTTGCTGTAGTCATTCAAGTAGCCAGGAACCAACTCACCCTCCAATTACAAAGTGTAAAACCCCAGTTGGGGGCACGGGGGAAAACCAACAGTGTGGCTCTCCTGAGTAGGGGCATGTGTCACCCCGGTGCCGCCGCCTCTGGAGCCCGGGACTCCCAAAGAACATTTGACAGAAAAGGGTGTGAGGGGCGCACTCTGGATCCCACCTAGGTGTACCTTTCCACAGTCCAGTTGATGTTCTCCTCCTAGCGCGCTTTCTTGCCTCTTGCAATCATCAGGGAGGCAGTCTGTTCAGGTGTTTGTACAGGTGTTGATGGTTACTTCCAGTGATGGCCTCAGGGAATCCTGGTTGCTATAGTCATTCAAGTAGCCAGGAACCAACTCACCCTCCAATTACAAAGTGTAAAACCCCAGTTGGGGGGAGGGGGGAAAACCAACAGTGTGGCTCTCCTGAGTAGGGACATGTGTCACCCCGGTGCCACCACCTCTGGAGCCCGGGACTCCCAAAGAACATTTGACAGAAAAGGGTGTGAGGGACGCACTCTGGGTCCCAGCTAGGTGTACCTTTCCACAGTCCAGTTGATGTTCTCCTCCTAGCGCGCTTTCTTGCCTCTTGCAATCATCAGGGAGGCAGTCTGTTCAGGTGTTTGTACAGGTGTTGATGGTTACTACCAGTGATGGCCTCAGGGAATTCTGGTTGCTGTAGTCATTCAAGTAGCCAGGAACCAACTCACCCTCCAATTACAAAGTGTAAAACCCCAGTTGGGGGGAGGGGTGAAAACCAACAGTGTGGCTCTCCTGAGTAGGGGCATGTGTCACCTCGGTGCCGCCGCCTCTGGAGCCCGGGACTCCCAAAGAACATTTGACAGAAAAGGGTGTGAGGGGCGCACTCTGGGTCCCAGCTAGGTGTACCTTTCCACAGTCCAGTTGATGTTCTCCTCCTAGCGCGCTTTCTTGCCTCTTGCAATCATCAGGGAGGCAGTCTCTTCAGGTGTTTGTACAGGTGTTGATGGTTACTTCCAGTGATGGCCTCAGGGAATTCTGGTTGCTAGAGTCATTCAAGTAGCCAGGAACCAACTCACCCTCCAATTACAAAGTGTAAAACCCCAGTTGGGGGGAGGGGGGAAAACCAACAGTGTGGCTCTCCTGAGTAGGGACATGTGTCACCCCGGTGCCACCACCTCTGGAGCCCGGGACTCCCAAAGAACATTTGACAGAAAAGGGTGTGAGGGACGCACTCTGGGTCCCAGCTAGGTGTACCTTTCCACAGTCCAGTTGATGTTCTCCTCCTAGCGCGCTTTCTTGCCTCTTGCAATCATCAGGGAGGCAGTCTGTTCAGGTGTTTGTACAGGTGTTGATGGTTACTACCAGTGATGGCCTCAGGGAATTCTGGTTGCTGTAGTCATTCAAGTAGCCAGGAACCAACTCACCCTCCAATTACAAAGTGTAAAACCCCAGTTGGGGGGAGGGGTGAAAACCAACAGTGTGGCTCTCCTGAGTAGGGGCATGTGTCACCTCGGTGCCGCCGCCTCTGGAGCCCGGGACTCCCAAAGAACATTTGACAGAAAAGGGTGTGAGGGGCGCACTCTGGGTCCCAGCTAGGTGTACCTTTCCACAGTCCAGTTGATGTTCTCCTCCTAGCGCGCTTTCTTGCCTCTTGCAATCATCAGGGAGGCAGTCTCTTCAGGTGTTTGTACAGGTGTTGATGGTTACTTCCAGTGATGGCCTCAGGGAATTCTGGTTGCTACAGTCATTCAAGTAGCCAGGAACCAACTCACCCTCCAATTACAAAGTGTAAAACCCCAGTTGGGGGCAGGGGGGAAAACCAACAGTGTGGCTCTCCTGAGTAGGGGCATGTGTCACCCCTGTGCTGCCGCCTCTGGAGCCCGGGACTCCCAAAGAACATTTGACAGAAAAGGGTGTGAGGGGCGCACTCTG
Source organism: Ambystoma mexicanum (assembly GCF_040938575.1). NCBI lineage: Eukaryota > Metazoa > Chordata > Amphibia > Caudata > Ambystomatidae > Ambystoma > Ambystoma mexicanum. The sequence continues at coordinate 1,201,931,662 of NC_090934.1, read as the reverse complement.
GATCCCACCTAGGTGTACCTTTCCACAGTCCAGTTGATGTTCTCCTCCTAGCGCGCCTTCTTGCCGCTTGCAATCATCAGGGGGGCAGTCTGTTCAGGTGTTTGTACAGGTGTTGATGGTTACTTCCAGTGATGGCCTCAGGGAATTCTGGTTGCTATAGTCATTCAAGTAGCCAGGAACCATCTCACCCTCCAATTACAAAGTGTAAAACCCCAGTTGGGGGGAGGGGGGAAAACCAACAGTGTGGCTCTCCTGAGTAGGGGCATGTGTCACCCCGGTGCCACCACCTCTGGAGCCCGGGACTCCCAAAGAACATTTGACAGAAAAGGGTGTGAGGGGTGCACTCTGGGTCCCAACTAGGTGTACATTTCCACAGTCCAGTTGATGTTCTCCTCCTAGCGCGCTTTCTTGCCTCTTGCAATCATCAGGGAGACAGTCTGTTCAGGTGTTTGTACAGGTGTTGATGGTTACTACCAGTGATGTCCTCAGGGAATTCTAGTTGCTGTAGTCATTCAAGTAGCCAGGAACCAACTCACCCTCCAATTACAAAGTGTAAAACCCCAGTTTGGGGGAGGGGGGAAAACCAACATTGTGGCTCTCCTGAGTAGGGGCATGTGTCACCACGGTGCCGCCGCCTCTGGAGCCCGGGACTCCCAAAGAACATTTGACAGAAAAGGGTGTGAGGGGCGCACTCTGGGTCCCAGCTAGGTGTACCTTTCCACAGTCCAGTTGATGTTCTCCTCCTAGCGCGCTTTCTTGCCTCTTGCAATCATCAGGGAGGCAGTCTGTTCAGGTGTTTGTACAGGTGTTGATGGTTACTACCAGTGATGGCCTCAGGGAATTCTGGTTTCTGTAGTCATTCAAGTAGCCAGGAACCAACTCACCCTCCAATTACAAAGTGTAAAACCCCAGTTGGGGGGAGGGGGGAAAACCAACAGTGTGGCTCTCCTGAGTAGGGGCATGTGTCACCCCGGTGCCGCCGCCTCTGGAGCCCGGGACTCCCAAAGAACATTTGACAGAAAAGGGTGTGAGGGGCGCACTCTGGGTCCCAGCTAGGTGTACCTTTCCACAGTCCAGTTGATGTTCTCCTCCTAGCGCGCTTTCTTGCCTCTTGCAATCATCAGGGAGGCAGTCTGTTCAGGTGTTTGTACAGGTGTTGATGGTTACTTCCAGTGATGGCCTCAGGGAATTCTGGTTGCTGTAGTCATTCAAGTAGCCAGGAACCAACTCACCCTCCAATTACAAAGTGTAAAACCCCAGTTGGGGGGAAGGGGAAAACCAACAGTGTGGCTCTCCTGAGTAGGGGCATGTGTCACCCCGGTGCCACCACCTCTGGAGCTCGGGACTCCCAAAGAACATTTGACAGAAAAGGGTGTGAGGGACGCACTCTGGGTCCCAGCTAGGTGTACCTTTCCACAGTCCAGTTGATGTTCTCCTCCTAGCGCGCTTTCTTGCCTCTTGCAATCATCAGGGAAGCATTCTGTTCAGGTGTTTGTACAGGTGTTGATGGTTACTACCAGTGATGGCCTCAGGGAATTCTGGTTGATGTAGTCATTCAAGTAGCCAGGAACCAACTCACCCTCCAATTACAAAGTGTAAAACCCCAGTGGGGGGGAGGGGTGAAAACCAACAGTGTGGCTCTCCTGAGTAGGGGCATGTGTCACCCCGGTGCCGCTGCCTCTGGAGCCCGGAACTCCCAAAGAACATTTGACAGAAAAGGGTGTGAGGGGCGCACTCTGGGTCCCAGCTAGGTGTACCTTTCCACAGTCCAGTTGATGTTCTCCTCCTAGCGCACTTTCTTGCCTCTTGCAATCATCAGGGAGGCAGTCTGTTCAGGTGTTTGTACAGGTGTTGATGGTTACTAACAGTGATGGCCTCAGGGAATTCTGGTTGCTGTAGTCATTCAAGTAGCCAGGAACCAACTCACCCTCCAATTACAAAGTGTAAAACCCCAGTTGGGGGCACGGGGGAAAACCAACAGTGTGGCTCTCCTGAGTAGGGGCATGTGTCACCCCGGTGCCGCCGCCTCTGGAGCCCGGGACTCCCAAAGAACATTTGACAGAAAAGGGTGTGAGGGGCGCACTCTGGATCCCACCTAGGTGTACCTTTCCACAGTCCAGTTGATGTTCTCCTCCTAGCGCGCTTTCTTGCCTCTTGCAATCATCAGGGAGGCAGTCTGTTCAGGTGTTTGTACAGGTGTTGATGGTTACTTCCAGTGATGGCCTCAGGGAATCCTGGTTGCTATAGTCATTCAAGTAGCTAGGAACCAACTCACCCTCCAATTACAAAGTGTAAAACCCCAGTTGGGGGGAGGGGGGAAAACCAACAGTGTGGCTCTCCTGAGTAGGGACATGTGTCACCCCGGTGCCACCACCTCTGGAGCCCGGGACTCCCAAAGAACATTTGACAGAAAAGGGTGTGAGGGACGCACTCTGGGTCCCAGCTAGGTGTACCTTTCCACAGTCCAGTTGATGTTCTCCTCCTAGCGCGCTTTCTTGCCTCTTGCAATCATCAGGGAGGCAGTCTGTTCAGGTGTTTGTACAGGTGTTGATGGTTACTACCAGTGATGGCCTCAGGGAATTCTGGTTGCTGTAGTCATTCAAGTAGCCAGGAACCAACTCACCCTCCAATTACAAAGTGTAAAACCCCAGTTGGGGGGAGGGGTGAAAACCAACAGTGTGGCTCTCCTGAGTAGGGGCATGTGTCACCTCGGTGCCGCCGCCTCTGGAGCCCGGGACTCCCAAAGAACATTTGACAGAAAAGGGTGTGAGGGGCGCACTCTGGGTCCCAGCTAGGTGTACCTTTCCACAGTCCAGTTGATGTTCTCCTCCTAGCGCGCTTTCTTGCCTCTTGCAATCATCAGGGAGGCAGTCTCTTCAGGTGTTTGTACAGGTGTTGATGGTTACTTCCAGTGATGGCCTCAGGGAATTCTGGTTGCTAGAGTCATTCAAGTAGCCAGGAACCAACTCACCCTCCAATTACAAAGTGTAAAACCCCAGTTGGGGCCAGGGGGGAAAACCAACAGTGTGGCTCTCCTGAGTAGGGGCATGTGTCACCCCTGTGCTGCCGCCTCTGGAGCCCGGGACTCCCAAAGAACATTTGACAGAAAAGGGTGTGAGGGGCGCACTCTGGATCCCACCTAGGTGTACCTTTCCACAGTCCAGTTGATGTTCTCCTCCTAGCGCGCTTTCTTGCCTCTTGCAATCATCAGGGAGGCAGTCTGTTCAGGTGTTTGTACAGGTGTTGATGGTTACTTCCAGTGATGGCCTCAGGGAATCCTGGTTGCTATAGTCATTCAAGTAGCCAGGAACCAACTCACCCTCCAATTACAAAGTGTAAAACCCCAGTTGGGGGGAGGGGGGAAAACCAACAGTGTGGCTCTCCTGAGTTGGGGACATGTGTCACCCCGGTGCCACCACCTCTGGAGCCCAGGACTCCCAAAGAACATTTGACAGAAAAGGGTGTGAGGGACGCACTCTGGGTCCCAGCTAGGTGTACCTTTCCACAGTCCAGTTGATGTTCTCCTCCTAGCGCGCTTTCTTGCCTCTTGCAATCATCAGGGAGGCAGTCTGTTCAGGTGTTTGTACAGGTGTTGATGGTTACTACCAGTGATGGCCTCAGGGAATTCTGGTTGCTGTAGTCATTCAAGTAGCCAGGAACCAACTCACCCTCCAATTACAAAGTGTAAAACCCCAGTTGGGGGGAGGGGTGAAAACCAACAGTGTGGCTCTCCTGAGTAGGGGCATGTGTCACCTCGGTGCCGCCGCCTCTGGAGCCCGGGACTCCCAAAGAACATTTGACAGAAAAGGGTGTGAGGGGCGCACTCTGGGTCCCAGCTAGGTGTACCTTTCCACAGTCCAGTTGATGTTCTCCTCCTAGCGCGCTTTCTTGCCTCTTGCAATCATCAGGGAGGCAGTCTCTTCAGGTGTTTGTACAGGTGTTGATGGTTACTTCCAGTGATGGCCTCAGGGAATTCTGGTTGCTACAGTCATTCAAGTAGCCAGGAACCAACTCACCCTCCAATTACAAAGTGTAAAACCCCAGTTGGGGGCAGGGGGGAAAACCAACAGTGTGGCTCTCCTGAGTAGGGGCATGTGTCACCCCTGTGCTGCCGCCTCTGGAGCCCGGGACTCCCAAAGAACATTTGACAGAAAAGGGTGTGAGGGGCGCACTCTGGATCCCACCCAGGTGTACCTTTCCACAGTCCAGTTGATGTTCTCCTCCTAGCGCGCCTTCTTGCCGCTTGCAATCATCAGGGAGGCAGTCTGTTCAGGTGTTTGTACAGGTGTTGATGGTTACTTCCAGTGATGGCCTCAGGGAATTCTGGTTGCTATAGTCATTCAAGTAGCCAGGAACCATCTCACCCTCCAATTACAAAGTGTAAAACCCCAGTTGGGGGGAGGGGGGAAAACCAACAGTGTGGCTCTCCTGAGTAGGGGCATGTGTCACCCCGGTGCCACCACCTCTGGAGCCCGGGACTCCCAAAGAACATTTGACAGAAAAGGGTGTGAGGGGTGCACTCTGGGTCCCAACTAGGTGTACATTTCCACAGTCCAGTTGATGTTCTCCTCCTAGCGCGCTTTCTTGCCTCTTGCAATCATCAGGGAGACAGTCTGTTCAGGTGTTTGTACAGGTGTTGATGGTTACTACCAGTGATGTCCTCAGGGAATTCTAGTTGCTGTAGTCATTCAAGTAGCCAGGAACCAACTCACCCTCCAATTACAAAGTGTAAAACCCCAGTTTGGGGGAGGGGGGAAAACCAACATTGTGGCTCTCCTGAGTAGGGGCATGTGTCACCACGGTGCCGCCGCCTCTGGAGCCCGGGACTCCCAAAGAACATTTGACAGAAAAGGGTGTGAGGGGCGCACTCTGGGTCCCAGCTAGGTGTACCTTTCCACAGTCCAGTTGATGTTCTCCTCCTAGCGCGCTTTCTTGCCTCTTGCAATCATCAGGGAGGCAGTTTGTTCAGGTGTTTGTACAGGTGTTGATGGTTACTACCAGTGATGGCCTCAGGGAATTCTGGTTTCTGTAGTCATTCAAGTAGCCAGGAACCAACTCACCCTCCAATTACAAAGTGTAAAACCCCAGTTGGGGGGAGGGGGGAAAACCAACAGTGTGGCTCTCCTGAGTAGGGGCATGTGTCACCCCGGTGCCGCCGCCTCTGGAGCCCGGGACTCCCAAAGAACATTTGACAGAAAAGGGTGTGAGGGGCGCACTCTGGGTCCCAGCTAGGTGTACCTTTCCACAGTCCAGTTGATGTTCTCCTCCTAGCGCGCTTTCTTGCCTCTTGCAATCATCAGGGAGGCAGTCTGTTCAGGTGTTTGTACAGGTGTTGATGGTTACTTCCAGTGATGGCCTCAGGGAATTCTGGTTGCTGTAGTCATTCAAGTAGCCAGGAACCAACTCACCCTCCAATTACAAAGTGTAAAACCCCAGTTGGGGGGAGGGGGAAAACCAACAGTGTGGCTCTCCTGAGTAGGGGCATGTGTCGCCCCGGTGCCACCACCTCTGGAGCCCGGGACTCCCAAAGAACATTTGACAGAAAAGGGTGTGAGGGACGCACTCTGGGTCCCAGCTAGGTGTACCTTTCCACAGTCCAGTTGATGTTCTCCTCCTAGCGCGCTTTCTTGCCTCTTGCAATCATCAGGGAGGCATTCTGTTCAGGTGTTTGTACAGGTGTTGATGGTTACTACCAGTGATGGCCTCAGGGAATTCTGGTTGATGTAGTCATTCAAGTAGCCAGGAACCAACTCACCCTCCAATTACAAAGTGTAAAACCCCAGTTGGGGGGAGGGGGGAAAACCAACAGTGTGGCTCTCCTGAGTAGGGGCATGTGTCACCCCGGTGCCGCCGCCTCTGGAGCCCGGGACTCCCAAAGAACATTTGACAGAAAAGGATGTGAGGGGCGCACTCTGGGTCCCAGCTAGGTGTACCTTTCCACAGTCCAGTTGATGTTCTCCCCCTAGCGCGCTTTCTTGCCTCTTGCAATCAACAGGGCGGCAGTCTGTTCAGGTTTTTGTACAGGTGTTGATGGTTACTACCAGTGATGGCCTCAGGGAATTCTGGTTGCTGTAGTCATTCAAGTAGCCAGGAACTAACTCACCCTCCAATTACAAAGTGTAAAACCCCAGTTGGGGGGAGGGGGGAAAACCAACATTGTGGCTCTCCTGAGTAGGGGCATGTGTCACCCCGGTGCCGCCGCCTCTGGAGCCCGGGACTCCCAAAGAACATTTGACAGAAAAGGGTGTGAGGGGCGCACTCTGGGTCCCAGCTAGGTGTACCTTTCCACAGTCCAGTTGATGTTCTCCTCCTAGCGCGCTTTCTTGCCTCTTGCAATCATCAGGGAGGCAGTCTGTTCAGGTGTTTGTACAGGTGTTGATGGTTACTTCCAGTGATGGCCTCAGGGAATTCTGGTTGCTGTAGTCATTCAAGTAGCCAGGAACCAACTCACCCTCCAATTACAAAGTGTAAAACCCCAGTTGGGGGGAGGGGGAAAACCAACAGTGTGGCTCTCCTGAGTAGGGGCATGTGTCACCCCAGTGCCACCACCTCTGGAGCCCGGGACTCCCAAAGACCATTTGACAGAAAAGGGTGTGAGGGGCGCACTCTGGGTCCCAGCTAGGTGTACCTTTCCACAGTCCAGTTGATGTTCTCCTCCTAGCGCGCTTTCTTGCCTCTTGCAATCATCAGGGAGGCAGTCTGTTTAGGTGTTTGTACAGGTGTTCATGGTTACTACCAGTGATGGCCTCAGGGAATTCTGGTTGCTGTAGTCATTCAAGTAGCCAGGAACCAACTCACCCTCCAATTACAAAGTGTAAAACCCCAGTTGGGGGCAGGGGGGAAAACCAACACTGTGGCTCTCCTGAGTAGGGGCATGTGTCACCCCGGCGCCGCCGCCTCTGGAGCCCGGGACTCCCAAAGAACATTTGACAGAAAAGGGTGTGAGGGGCGCACTCTGGGTCCCAGCTAGGTGTACCTTTCCACAGTCCAGTTGATGTTCTCCTCCTAGCGCGCTTTCTTGCCTCTTGCAATCATCAGGGAGGCAGTCTGTTCAGGTGTTTGTACAGGTGTTGATGGTTACTACCAGTGATGGCCTCGGGGAATTCTGGTTGCTGTAGTCATTCAAGTAGCCAGGAACCAACTCACCCTCCAATTACAAAGTGTAAAACCCCAGTTGGGGGGAGGGGGGAAAACCAACAGTGTGGCTCTCCTGAGTAGGGGCATGTGTCACCCCGGTGCTGCCGCCTCTGGAGCCCGGGACTCCCAAAGAACATTTGACAGAAAAGGGTGTGAGGGGCGCACTCTGGGTCCCAGCTAGGTGTACCCTTTCACAGTCCAGTTGATGTTCTCCTCCTAGCGCGCTTTCTTGCCTCTTGCAATCATCATGGAGGCAGTCTGTTCAGGTGTTTGTACAGGTGTTGATGGTTACTTCCAGTGATGGCCACAGGGGATTCAGGTTGCTATAGTCATTCAAGTAGCCAGGAACCAACTCACCCTCCAATTACAAAGTGTAAAACCCAAGTTGGGGGGAGGGGGGAAAACCAACAGTGTGGCTCTCCTGAGTAGGGGCATGTGTCACCCCGGTGCCACCACTTCTGGAGCCCGGGACTCCCAAAGAACATTTGACAGAAAAGGGTGTGAGGGGCGCACTCTGGGTCCCAGCTAGGTGTACCTTTCCACAGTCCAGTTGATGTTCTCCTCCTAGCGCGCTTTCTTGCCTCTTGCAATCATCAGGGAGGCAGTCTGTTCAGGTGTTTGTACAGGTGTTGATGGTTACTACCAGTGATGGCCTCAGGGAATTCTGGTTGCTGTAGTCATTCAAGTAGCCAGGAACCAACTCACCCTCCAATTACAAAGTGTAAAACCCCAGTTGGGGGGAGGGGGGAAAACCAACAGTGTGGCTCTCCTGAGTAGGGGCATGTGTCACCCCGGTGCCGCCGCCTCTGGAGCCCGGGACTCCCAAAGAACATTTGACAGAAAAGGGTGTGAGGGGCGCACTCTGGGTCCCAGCTAAGTGTACCTTTCCACAGTCCAGTTGATGTTCTCCTCCTAGCGCGCTTTCTTGCCTCTTGCAATCATCAGGGAGGCAGTCTGTTCAGGTGTTTGTACAGGTGTTGATGGTTACTACCAGTGATGGCCTCAGGGAATTCTGGTTGCTGTAGTTATTAAAGTAGCCAGGAACCAACTCACCCTCCAATTACAAAGTGTAAAACCCCAGTTGGGGGTAGGGGGGAAAACCAACAGTGTGGCTCTCCTGAGTAGGGGCATGTGTCACCCCGGTGCTGCCGCCTCTGAAGCCCGGGACTCCCAAAGAACATTTGACAGAAAAGGGTGTGAGGGGCGCACTCTGGATCCCACCTAGGTGTACCTTTCCGCAGTCCAGTTGATGTTCTCCTCCTAGCGCGCTTTCTTGCCTCTTGCAATCATCAGTGAGGCAGTCTGTTCAGGTGTTTGTACAGGTGTTGATGGTTACTACCAGTGATGGCCTCAGGGAATTCTCATTGCTATAGTCATTCTAGTAGCCAGGAACCAACTCACCCTCCAATTACAAAGTGTAAAACCCCAGTTGGGGGGAGGGGGGAAAACCAACCGTGTGGCTCTCCTGAGTAGGGGCATGTGTCACCCCGGTGCCGCTGCCTCTGGAGCCCAGGACTCCCAAAGAACATTTGACAGAAAAGGGTGTAAGGGGCGCACTCTGGGTCCCAGCTAGGTGTACCTTTCCACAGTCCAGTTGATGTTCTCCTCCTAGCGCGCTTTCTTGCCTCTTGCAATCATCAGGGAGGCAGTCTGTTCAGGTGTTTGTACAGGTGTTGATGGTTAGTACCAGTGATGGCCTCAGGGAATTCTGGTTGCTGTAGTCATTCAAGTAGCCAGGAACCAACTCACCCTCCAATTACAAAGTGTAAAACCCCAGTTGGGGGCAGGGGGGAAAACCAACAGTGTGGCTCTCCTGAGTAGGGGCATGTGTCACACCGGTGCCGCCGCCTCTGGAGCCCGGGACTCCCAAAGAACATTTGACAGAAAAGGGTGTGAGGGGCGCACTCTGGATCCCAGCTAGGTGTACCTTTCCACAGTCCAGTTGATGTTCTCCTCTTAGCGCGCTTTCTTGCCTCTTGCAATCATCAGGGAGGCAGTCTCTTCAGGTGTTTGTACAGGTGTTGATGGTTACTTCCAGTGATGGCCTCAGGGAATTCTGGTTGCTATAGACATTCAAGTAGCCAGGAACCAACTCACCCTCCAATTACAAAGTGTAAAACCCAAGTTGGGGGGAGGGGGGAAAACCAACAGTGTGGCTCTCCTGAGTAGGGGCATGTGTCACCCCGGTGCCACCACTTCTGGAGCCCGGGACTCCCAAAGAACATTTGACAGAAAAGGGTGTGAGGGGCGCACTCTGGGTCCCAGCTAGGTGTACTTTTCCACAGTCCAGTTGATGTTCTCCTCCTAGCGGGCTTTCTTGCCTCTTGCAATCATCAGGGAGGCAGTCTGTTCAGGTGTTTGTACAGGTGTTGATGGTTACTTCCAGTGATGGCCTCAGGGAATTCTGGTTGCTGTAGTCATTCAAGTAGCCAGGAACCAACTCACCCTCCAATTACAAAGTGTAAAACCCCAGTTGGGGGAGGGGGAAAACCAACAGTGTGGCTCTCCTGAGTAGGGGCATGTGTCACCGCGGTGCGGCCACCTCTGGAGCCCGGGACTCCCAAAGAACATTTGACAGAAAAGGGTGTGAGGGATGCACTCTGGGTCCCTGCTAGGTGTACCTTTCCACAGTCCAGTTGATGTTCTCCTCCTAGCGCGCTTTCTTGCCTCTTGCAATCATCAGGGAGGCAGTCTGTTCAGGTGTTTGTACAGGTGTTGATGGTTACTACCAGTGATGGCCTCAGGGAATTCTGGTTGCTGTAGTCATTCAAGTAGCCAGGAACCAACTCACCCTCCAATTACAAAGTGTAAAACCCCAGTTGGGGGAGGGGGGAAAACCAACAGTCTGGCTCTCCTGAGTAGGGGCATGTGTCACCCCGGTGCCGCCGCCTCTGGAGCCCAGGACTCCCAAAGAACATTTGACAGAAAAGGGTTTGAGGGGCGCACTCTGGGTCCCAGCTAGGTGTACCTTTCCACAGTCCAGTTGATGTTCTCCTCCTAGCGCGCTTTCTTGCCTCTTGCAATCATCAGGGAGGCAGTCTGTTCAGGTGTTTGTACAGGTGTTGATGGTTACTACCAGTGATGGCCTCAGGGAATTCTGGTTGCTGTAGTCATTCAAGTAGCCAGGAACCAACTCACCCTCCAATTACAAAGTGTAAAACCCCAGTTGGGGGGAGGGGGGAAAACCAACAGTGTGGCTCTCCTGAGTAGGGGCATGTGTCACCCCGGTGCCGCCGCCTCTGGAGCCCAGGACTCCCAAAGAACATTTGACAGAAAAGGGTTTGAGGGGCGCACTCTGGGTCCCAGCTAGGTGTACCTTTCCACAGTCCAGTTGATGTTCTCCTCCTAGCGCGCTTTCTTGCCTCTTGCAATCATCAGGGAGGCAGTCTGTTCAGGTGTTTGTACAGGTGTTGATGGTTACTACCAGTGATGGCCTCGGGGAATTCTGGTTGCTGTAGTCATTCAAGTAGCCAGGAACCAACTCACCCTCCAATTACAAAGTGTAAAACCCCAGTTGGGGGGAGGGGGGAAAACCAACAGTGTGGCTCTCCTGAGTAGGGGCATGTGTCACCCCGGTGCTGCCGCCTCTGGAGCCCGGGACTCCCAAAGAACATTTGACAGAAAAGGGTGTGAGGGGCGCACTCTGGGTCCCAGCTAGGTGTACCCTTTCACAGTCCAGTTGATGTTCTCCTCCTAGCGCGCTTTCTTGCCTCTTGCAATCATCATGGAGGCAGTCTGTTCAGGTGTTTGTACAGGTGTTGATGGTTACTTCCAGTGATGGCCACAGGGAATTCTGGTTGCTATAGTCATTCAAGTAGCCAGGAACCAACTCACCCTCCAATTACAAAGTGTAAAACCCAAGTTGGGGGGAGGGGGGAAAACCAACAGTGTGGCTCTCCTGAGAAGGGGCATGTGTCACCCCGGTGCCACCACTTCTGGAGCCCGGGACTCCCAAAGAACATTTGACAGAAAAGGGTGTGAGGGGCGCACTCTGGGTCCCAGCTAGGTGTACCTTTCCACAGTCCAGTTGATGTTCTCCTCCTAGCGCGCTTTCTTGCCTCTTGCAATCATCAGGGAGGCAGTCTGTTCAGGTGTTTGTACAGGTGTTGATGGTTACTACCAGTGATGGCCTCAGGGAATTCTGGTTGCTGTAGTCATTCAAGTAGCCAGGAACCAACTCACCCTCCAATTACAAAGTGTAAAACCCCAGTTGGGGGGAGGGGGGAAAACCAACAGTGTGGCTCTCCTGAGTAGGGGCATGTGTCACCCCGGTGCCGCCGCCTCTGGAGCCCGGGACTCCCAAAGAACATTTGACAGAAAAGGGTGTGAGGGGCGCACTCTGGGTCCCAGCTAAGTGTACCTTTCCACAGTCCAGTTGATGTTCTCCTCCTAGCGCGCTTTCTTGCCTCTTGCAATCATCAGGGAGGCAGTCTGTTCAGGTGTTTGTACAGGTGTTGATGGTTACTACCAGTGATGGCCTCAGGGAATTCTGGTTGCTGTAGTTATTAAAGTAGCCAGGAACCAACTCACCCTCCAATTACAAAGTGTAAAACCCCAGTTGGGGGTAGGGGGGAAAACCAACAGTGTGGCTCTCCTGAGTAGGGGCATGTGTCACCCCGGTGCTGCCGCCTCTGAAGCCCGGGACTCCCAAAGAACATTTGACAGAAAAGGGTGTGAGGGGCGCACTCTGGATCCCACCTAGGTGTACCTTTCCGCGGTCCAGTTGATGTTCTCCTCCTAGCGCGCTTTCTTGCCTCTTGCAATCATCAGTGAGGCAGTCTGTTCAGGTGTTTGTACAGGTGTTGATGGTTACTACCAGTGATGGCCTCAGGGAATTCTCATTGCTATAGTCATTCTAGTAGCCAGGAACCAACTCACCCTCCAATTACAAAGTGTAAAACCCCAGTTGGGGGGAGGGGGAAAACCAACCGTGTGGCTCTCCTGAGTAGGGGCATGTGTCACCCCGGTGCCGCTGCCTCTGGAGCCCAGGACTCCCAAAGAACATTTGACAGAAAAGGGTGTAAGGGGCGCACTCTGGGTCCCAGCTAGGTGTACCTTTCCACAGTCCAGTTGATGTTCTCCTCCTAGCGCGCTTTCTTGCCTCTTGCAATCATCAGGGAGGCAGTCTGTTCAGGTGTTTGTACAGGTGTTGATGGTTAGTACCAGTGATGGCCTCAGGGAATTCTGGTTGCTGTAGTCATTCAAGTAGCCAGGAACCAACTCACCCTCCAATTACAAAGTGTAAAACCCCAGTTGGGGGCAGGGGGGAAAACCAACAGTGTGGCTCTCCTGAGTAGGGGCATGTGTCACACCGGTGCCGCCGCCTCTGGAGCCCGGGACTCCCAAAGAACATTTGACAGAAAAGGGTGTGAGGGGCGCACTCTGGATCCCAGCTAGGTGTACCTTTCCACAGTCCAGTTGATGTTCTCCTCTTAGCGCGCTTTCTTGCCTCTTGCAATCATCAGGGAGGCAGTCTCTTCAGGTGTTTGTACAGGTGTTGATGGTTACTTCCAGTGATGGCCTCAGGGAATTCTGGTTGCTATAGACATTCAAGTAGCCAGGAACCAACTCACCCTCCAAATACAAAGTGTAAAACCCAAGTTGGGGGGAGGGGGGAAAACCAACAGTGTGGCTCTCCTGAGTAGGGGCATGTGTCACCCCGGTGCCACCACTTCTGGAGCCCGGGACTCCCAAAGAACATTTGACAGAAAAGGGTGTGAGGGGCGCACTCTGGGTCCCAGCTAGGTGTACTTTTCCACAGTCCAGTTGATGTTCTCCTCCTAGCGGGCTTTCTTGCCTCTTGCAATCATCAGGGAGGCAGTCTGTTCAGGTGTTTGTACAGGTGTTGATGGTTACTTCCAGTGATGGCCTCAGGGAATTCTGGTTGCTGTAGTCATTCAAGTAGCCAGGAACCAACTCACCCTCCAATTACAAAGTGTAAAACCCCAGTTGGGGGGAGGGGGAAAACCAACAGTGTGGCTCTCCTGAGTAGGGGCATGTGTCACCGCGGTGCGGCCACCTCTGGAGCCCGGGACTCCCAAAGAACATTTGACAGAAAAGGGTGTGAGGGATGCACTCTGGGTCCCTGCTAGGTGTACCTTTCCACAGTCCAGTTGATGTTCTCCTCCTAGCGCGCTTTCTTGCCTCTTGCAATCATCAGGGAGGCAGTCTGTTCAGGTGTTTGTACAGGTGTTGATGGTTACTACCAGTGATGGCCTCAGGGAATTCTGGTTGCTGTAGTCATTCAAGTAGCCAGGAACCAACTCACCCTCCAATTACAAAGTGTAAAACCCCAGTTGGGGGAGGGGGGAAAACCAACAGTCTGGCTCTCCTGAGTAGGGGCATGTGTCACCCCGGTGCCGCCGCCTCTGGAGCCCAGGACTCCCAAAGAACATTTGACAGAAAAGGGTTTGAGGGGCGCACTCTGGGTCCCAGCTAGGTGTACCTTTCCACAGTCCAGTTGATGTTCTCCTCCTAGCGCGCTTTCTTGCCTCTTGCAATCATCAGGGAGGCAGTCTGTTCAGGTGTTTGTACAGGTGTTGATGGTTACTACCAGTGATGGCCTCAGGGAATTCTGGTTGCTGTAGTCATTCAAGTAGCCAGGAACCAACTCACCCTCCAATTACAAAGTGTAAAACCCCAGTTGGGGGGAGGGGAGAAAACCAACAGTGTGGCTCTCCTGAGTAGGGGCATGTGTCACCCCGGTGCCGCCGCCTCTGGAGCCCGGGACTCCCAAAGAACATTTGACAGAAAAGGGTGTGAGGGGCGCACTCTGGGTCCCAGCTAAGTGTACCTTTCCACAGTCCAGTTGATGTTCTCCTCCTAGCGCGCTTTCTTGCCTCTTGCAATCATCAGGGAGGCAGTCTGTTCAGGTGTTTGTACAGGTGTTGATGGTTACTACCAGTGATGGCCTCAGGGAATTCTGGTTGCTGTAGTTATTAAAGTAGCCAGGAACCAACTCACCCTCCAATTACAAAGTGTAAAACCCCAGTTGGGGGTAGGGGGGAAAACCAACAGTGTGGCTCTCCTGAGTAGGGGCATGTGTCACCCCGGTGCTGCCGCCTCTGAAGCCCGGGACTCCCAAAGAACATTTGACAGAAAAGGGTGTGAGGGGCGCACTCTGGATCCCACCTAGGTGTACCTTTCCGCAGTCCAGTTGATGTTCTCCTCCTAGCGCGCTTTCTTGCCTCTTGCAATCATCAGTGAGGCAGTCTGTTCAGGTGTTTGTACAGGTGTTGATGGTTACTACCAGTGATGGCCTCAGGGAATTCTCATTGCTATAGTCATTCTAGTAGCCAGGAACCAACTCACCCTCCAATTACAAAGTGTAAAACCCCAGTTGGGGGGAGGGGGGAAAACCAACCGTGTGGCTCTCCTGAGTAGGGGCATGTGTCACCCCGGTGCCGCTGCCTCTGGAGCCCAGGACTCCCAAAGAACATTTGACAGAAAAGGGTGTAAGGGGCGCACTCTGGGTCCCAGCTAGGTGTACCTTTCCACAGTCCAGTTGATGTTCTCCTCCTAGCGCGCTTTCTTGCCTCTTGCAATCATCAGGGAGGCAGTCTGTTCAGGTGTTTGTACAGGTGTTGATGGTTAGTACCAGTGATGGCCTCAGGGAATTCTGGTTGCTGTAGTCATTCAAGTAGCCAGGAACCAACTCACCCTCCAATTACAAAGTGTAAAACCCCAGTTGGGGGCAGGGGGGAAAACCAACAGTGTGGCTCTCCTGAGTAGGGGCATGTGTCACACCGGTGCCGCCGCCTCTGGAGCCCGGGACTCCCAAAGAACATTTGACAGAAAAGGGTGTGAGGGGCGCACTCTGGATCCCAGCTAGGTGTACCTTTCCACAGTCCAGTTGATGTTCTCCTCTTAGCGCGCTTTCTTGCCTCTTGCAATCATCAGGGAGGCAGTCTCTTCAGGTGTTTGTACAGGTGTTGATGGTTACTTCCAGTGATGGCCTCAGGGAATTCTGGTTGCTATAGACATTCAAGTAGCCAGGAACCAACTCACCCTCCAATTACAAAGTGTAAAACCCAAGTTGGGGGGAGGGGGGAAAACCAACAGTGTGGCTCTCCTGAGTAGGGGCATGTGTCACCCCGGTGCCACCACTTCTGGAGCCCGGGACTCCCAAAGAACATTTGACAGAAAAGGGTGTGAGGGGCGCACTCTGGGTCCCAGCTAGGTGTACTTTTCCACAGTCCAGTTGATGTTCTCCTCCTAGCGGGCTTTCTTGCCTCTTGCAATCATCAGGGAGGCAGTCTGTTCAGGTGTTTGTACAGGTGTTGATGGTTACTTCCAGTGATGGCCTCAGGGAATTCTGGTTGCTGTAGTCATTCAAGTAGCCAGGAACCAACTCACCCTCCAATTACAAAGTGTAAAACCCCAGTTGGGGGGAGGGGGAAAACCAACAGTGTGGCTCTCCTGAGTAGGGGCATGTGTCACCGCGGTGCGGCCACCTCTGGAGCCCGGGACTCCCAAAGAACATTTGACAGAAAAGGGTGTGAGGGATGCACTCTGGGTCCCTGCTAGGTGTACCTTTCCACAGTCCAGTTGATGTTCTCCTCCTAGCGCGCTTTCTTGCCTCTTGCAATCATCAGGGAGGCAGTCTGTTCAGGTGTTTGTACAGGTGTTGATGGTTACTACCAGTGATGGCCTCAGGGAATTCTGGTTGCTGTAGTCATTCAAGTAGCCAGGAACCAACTCACCCTCCAATTACAAAGTGTAAAACCCCAGTTGGGGGAGGGGGGAAAACCAACAGTCTGGCTCTCCTGAGTAGGGGCATGTGTCACCCCGGTGCCGCCGCCTCTGGAGCCCAGGACTCCCAAAGAACATTTGACAGAAAAGGGTTTGAGGGGCGCACTCTGGGTCCCAGCTAGGTGTACCTTTCCACAGTCCAGTTGATGTTCTCCTCCTAGCGCGCTTTCTTGCCTCTTGCAATCATCAGGGAGGCAGTCTGTTCAGGTGTTTGTACAGGTGTTGATGGTTACTACCAGTGATGGCCTCAGGGAATTCTGGTTGCTGTAGTCATTCAAGTAGCCAGGAACCAACTCACCCTCCAATTACAAAGTGTAAAACCCCAGTTGGGAGCAGGGGGGAAATCCAACAGTGTGGCTCTCCTGAGTAGGGGCATGTGTCACCCCGGTGCTGCCGCCTCTGGAGCCCGGGACTCCCAAAGAACATTTGACAGAAAAGGGTGTGAGGGGCGCACTCTGGATCCCACCTAGGTGTACCTTTCCACAGTCCAGTTGATGTTCTCCTCCTAGCGCGCTTTCTTGCCTCTTGCAATCATCAGGGAGGCAGTCTGTTCAGGTGTTTGTACAGGTGTTGATGGTTACTACCAGTGATGGCCTCAGGGAATTCCGGTTGCTGTAGTCATTCAAGTAGCGAGGAACCAACTCACCCTCCAATTACAAAGTGTAAAACCCCAGTTGGGGGCAGGGGGGAAAACCAACAGTGTGGCTCTCCTGAGTAGGGGCATGTGTCACCCCGGTGCCGCTGCCTCTGGAGCCCGGAACTCCCAAAGAACATTTGACAGAAAAGGGAGTGAGGGGCGCACTCTGGGTCCCAGCTAGGTGTACCTTTCCACAGTCCAGTTGATGTTCTCCTCCTAGCGCGCTTTCTTGCCTCTTGCAATCATCAGGGAGGCAGTCTGTTCAGGTGTTTGTACAGGTGTTGATGGTTACTACCAGTGATGGCCTCAGGGAATTCTGGTTGCTATAGTCATTCAAGTAGCCAGGAACCAACTCACCCTCCAATTACAAAGTGTAAAACCCCAGTTGGGGGGATGGGGAAAACCAACAGTGTGGCTCTCCTGAGTAGGGGCATGTGTCACCCCGGTGCCACCACCTCTGGAGCCCGGGACTCCCAAAGAACATTTGACAGAAAAGGGTGTGAGGAACGCACTCTGGGTCCCAGCTAGGTGTACCTTTCCACAGTCCAGTTGATGTTCTCCTCCTAGCGCGCTTTCTTGCCTCTTGCAATCATCAGGGAGGCAGTCTGTTCAGGTGTTTGTACAGGTGTTGATGGTTACTACCAGTGATGGGCTCAGGGAATTCTGGTTGCTGTAGTCATTCAAGTAGCCAGGAACCATCTCACCCTCCAATTACAAAGTGTAAAACCCCAGTTGGGGGGAGGGGGGAAAACCAACAGTGTGGCTCTCCTGAGTAGGGGCATGTGTCACCCCGGTGCCGCCGCCCCTGGAGCCCGGGACTCCCAAAGAACATTTGACAGAAAAGGGTGTGAGGGGCGCACTCTGGGTCCCAGCTAGGTGTACCTTTCCACAGTCCAGATGATGTTCTCCTCCTAGCGCGCTTTCTTGCCTCTTGCAATCATCAGGGAGGCAGTCTGTTCAGGTGTTTGTACAGGTGTTGATGGTTACTACCAGTGATGGCCTCAGGGAATTCTGGTTGCTGTAGTCATTTAAGTAGCCAGGAACCAACTCACCCTCCAATTACAAAGTGTAAAACCCCAGTTGGGGGCAGTGGGGAAAACCAACAGTGTGGCTCTCCTGAGTAGGGGCATGTGTCACACCGGTGCCGCCGCCTCTGGAGCCCGGGACTCCCAAAGAACATTTGACAGAAAAGGGTGTGAGGGGCGCACTCTGGGTCCCACCTAGGTGTACCTTTCCACAGTCCAGATGATGTTCTCCTCCTAGCGCGCTTTCTTGCCTCTTGCAATCATCAGGGAGGCAGTCTGTTCAGGTGTTTGTACAGGTGTTGATGGTTACTTCCAGTGATGGCCACAGGGAATTCTGGTTGCTATAGTCATTCAAGTAGCCAGGAACCAACTCACCCTCCAATTACAAAGTGTAAAACCCAAGTTGGGGGGAGGGGGGAAAACCAACAGTGTGGCTCTCCTGAGTAGGGGCATGTGTCACCCCGGTGCCACCACTTCTGGAGCCCGGGACTCCCAAAGAACATTTGACAGAAAAGGGTGTGAGGGGCGCACTCTGGGTCCCAGCTAGGTGTACCTTTCCACAGTCCAGTTGATGTTCTCCTCCTAGCGCGCTTTCTTGCCTCTTGCAATCATCAGGGAGGCAGTCTGTTCAGGTGTTTGTACAGGTGTTGATGGTTACTACCAGTGATGGCCTCAGGGAATTCTGGTTGCTGTAGTCATTCAAGTAGCCAGGAACCAACTCACCCTCCAATTACAAAGTGTAAAACCCCAGTTGGGGGGAGGGGGGAAAACCAACAGTGTGGCTCTCCTGAGTAGGGGCATGTGTCACCCCGGTGCCGCCGCCTCTGGAGCCCGGGACTCCCAAAGAACATTTGACAGAAAAGGGTGTGAGGGGCGCACTCTGGGTCCCAGCTAAGTGTACCTTTCCACAGTCCAGTTGATGTTCTCCTCCTAGCGCGCTTTCTTGCCTCTTGCAATCATCAGGGAGGCAGTCTGTTCAGGTGTTTGTACAGGTGTTGATGGTTACTACCAGTGATGGCCTCAGGGAATTCTGGTTGCTGTAGTTATTAAAGTAGCCAGGAACCAACTCACCCTCCAATTACAAAGTGTAAAACCCCAGTTGGGGGTAGGGGGGAAAACCAACAGTGTGGCTCTCCTGAGTAGGGGCATGTGTCACCCCGGTGCTGCCGCCTCTGAAGCCCGGGACTCCCAAAGAACATTTGACAGAAAAGGGTGTGAGGGGCGCACTCTGGATCCCACCTAGGTGTACCTTTCCGCAGTCCAGTTGATGTTCTCCTCCTAGCGCGCTTTCTTGCCTCTTGCAATCATCAGTGAGGCAGTCTGTTCAGGTGTTTGTACAGGTGTTGATGGTTACTACCAGTGATGGCCTCAGGGAATTCTCATTGCTATAGTCATTCTAGTAGCCAGGAACCAACTCACCCTCCAATTACAAAGTGTAAAACCCCAGTTGGGGGGAGGGGGGAAAACCAACCGTGTGGCTCTCCTGAGTAGGGGCATGTGTCACCCCGGTGCCGCTGCCTCTGGAGCCCAGGACTCCCAAAGAACATTTGACAGAAAAGGGTGTAAGGGGCGCACTCTGGGTCCCAGCTAGGTGTACCTTTCCACAGTCCAGTTGATGTTCTCCTCCTAGCGCGCTTTCTTGCCTCTTGCAATCATCAGGGAGGCAGTCTGTTCAGGTGTTTGTACAGGTGTTGATGGTTAGTACCAGTGATGGCCTCAGGGAATTCTGGTTGCTGTAGTCATTCAAGTAGCCAGGAACCAACTCACCCTCCAATTACAAAGTGTAAAACCCCAGTTGGGGGCAGGGGGGAAAACCAACAGTGTGGCTCTCCTGAGTAGGGGCATGTGTCACACCGGTGCCGCCGCCTCTGGAGCCCGGGACTCCCAAAGAACATTTGACAGAAAAGGGTGTGAGGGGCGCACTCTGGATCCCAGCTAGGTGTACCTTTCCACAGTCCAGTTGATGTTCTCCTCTTAGCGCGCTTTCTTGCCTCTTGCAATCATCAGGGAGGCAGTCTCTTCAGGTGTTTGTACAGGTGTTGATGGTTACTTCCAGTGATGGCCTCAGGGAATTCTGGTTGCTATAGACATTCAAGTAGCCAGGAACCAACTCACCCTCCAATTACAAAGTGTAAAACCCAAGTTGGGGGGAGGGGGGAAAACCAACAGTGTGGCTCTCCTGAGTAGGGGCATGTGTCACCCCGGTGCCACCACTTCTGGAGCCCGGGACTCCCAAAGAACATTTGACAGAAAAGGGTGTGAGGGGCGCACTCTGGGTCCCAGCTAGGTGTACTTTTCCACAGTCCAGTTGATGTTCTCCTCCTAGCGGGCTTTCTTGCCTCTTGCAATCATCAGGGAGGCAGTCTGTTCAGGTGTTTGTACAGGTGTTGATGGTTACTTCCAGTGATGGCCTCAGGGAATTCTGGTTGCTGTAGTCATTCAAGTAGCCAGGAACCAACTCACCCTCCAATTACAAAGTGTAAAACCCCAGTTGGGGGGAGGGGGAAAACCAACAGTGTGGCTCTCCTGAGTAGGGGCATGTGTCACCGCGGTGCGGCCACCTCTGGAGCCCGGGACTCCCAAAGAACATTTGACAGAAAAGGGTGTGAGGGATGCACTCTGGGTCCCTGCTAGGTGTACCTTTCCACAGTCCAGTTGATGTTCTCCTCCTAGCGCGCTTTCTTGCCTCTTGCAATCATCAGGGAGGCAGTCTGTTCAGGTGTTTGTACAGGTGTTGATGGTTACTACCAGTGATGGCCTCAGGGAATTCTGGTTGCTGTAGTCATTCAAGTAGCCAGGAACCAACTCACCCTCCAATTACAAAGTGTAAAACCCCAGTTGGGGGAGGGGGGAAAACCAACAGTCTGGCTCTCCTGAGTAGGGGCATGTGTCACCCCGGTGCCGCCGCCTCTGGAGCCCAGGACTCCCAAAGAACATTTGACAGAAAAGGGTTTGAGGGGCGCACTCTGGGTCCCAGCTAGGTGTACCTTTCCACAGTCCAGTTGATGTTCTCCTCCTAGCGCGCTTTCTTGCCTCTTGCAATCATCAGGGAGGCAGTCTGTTCAGGTGTTTGTACAGGTGTTGATGGTTACTACCAGTGATGGCCTCAGGGAATTCTGGTTGCTGTAGTCATTCAAGTAGCCAGGAACCAACTCACCCTCCAATTACAAAGTGTAAAACCCCAGTTGGGGGGAGGGGGGAAAACCAACAGTGTGGCTCTCCTGAGTAGGGGCATGTGTCACCCCGGTGCCGCCGCCTCTGGAGCCCAGGACTCCCAAAGAACATTTGACAGAAAAGGGTTTGAGGGGCGCACTCTGGGTCCCAGCTAGGTGTACCTTTCCACAGTCCAGTTGATGTTCTCCTCCTAGCGCGCTTTCTTGCCTCTTGCAATCATCAGGGAGGCAGTCTGTTCAGGTGTTTGTACAGGTGTTGATGGTTACTACCAGTGATGGCCTCGGGGAATTCTGGTTGCTGTAGTCATTCAAGTAGCCAGGAACCAACTCACCCTCCAATTACAAAGTGTAAAACCCCAGTTGGGGGGAGGGGGGAAAACCAACAGTGTGGCTCTCCTGAGTAGGGGCATGTGTCACCCCGGTGCTGCCGCCTCTGGAGCCCGGGACTCCCAAAGAACATTTGACAGAAAAGGGTGTGAGGGGCGCACTCTGGGTCCCAGCTAGGTGTACCCTTTCACAGTCCAGTTGATGTTCTCCTCCTAGCGCGCTTTCTTGCCTCTTGCAATCATCATGGAGGCAGTTTGTTCAGGTGTTTGTACAGGTGTTGATGGTTACTTCCAGTGATGGCCACAGGGAATTCTGGTTGCTATAGTCATTCAAGTAGCCAGGAACCAACTCACCCTCCAATTACAAAGTGTAAAACCCAAGTTGGGGGGAGGGGGGAAAACCAACAGTGTGGCTCTCCTGAGAAGGGGCATGTGTCACCCCGGTGCCACCACTTCTGGAGCCCGGGACTCCCAAAGAACATTTGACAGAAAAGGGTGTGAGGGGCGCACTCTGGGTCCCAGCTAGGTGTACCTTTCCACAGTCCAGTTGATGTTCTCCTCCTAGCGCGCTTTCTTGCCTCTTGCAATCATCAGGGAGGCAGTCTGTTCAGGTGTTTGTACAGGTGTTGATGGTTACTACCAGTGATGGCCTCAGGGAATTCTGGTTGCTGTAGTCATTCAAGTAGCCAGGAACCAACTCACCCTCCAATTACAAAGTGTAAAACCCCAGTTGGGGGGAGGGGGGAAAACCAACAGTGTGGCTCTCCTGAGTAGGGGCATGTGTCACCCCGGTGCCGCCGCCTCTGGAGCCCGGGACTCCCAAAGAACATTTGACAGAAAAGGGTGTGAGGGGCGCACTCTGGGTCCCAGCTAAGTGTACCTTTCCACAGTCCAGTTGATGTTCTCCTCCTAGCGCGCTTTCTTGCCTCTTGCAATCATCAGGGAGGCAGTCTGTTCAGGTGTTTGTACAGGTGTTGATGGTTACTACCAGTGATGGCCTCAGGGAATTCTGGTTGCTGTAGTTATTAAAGTAGCCAGGAACCAACTCACCCTCCAATTACAAAGTGTAAAACCCCAGTTGGGGGTAGGGGGGAAAACCAACAGTGTGGCTCTCCTGAGTAGGGGCATGTGTCACCCCGGTGCTGCCGCCTCTGAAGCCCGGGACTCCCAAAGAACATTTGACAGAAAAGGGTGTGAGGGGCGCACTCTGGATCCCACCTAGGTGTACCTTTCCGCAGTCCAGTTGATGTTCTCCTCCTAGCGCGCTTTCTTGCCTCTTGCAATCATCAGTGAGGCAGTCTGTTCAGGTGTTTGTACAGGTGTTGATGGTTACTACCAGTGATGGCCTCAGGGAATTCTCATTGCTATAGTCATTCTAGTAGCCAGGAACCAACTCACCCTCCAATTACAAAGTGTAAAACCCCAGTTGGGGGGAGGGGGGAAAACCAACCGTGTGGCTCTCCTGAGTAGGGGCATGTGTCACCCCGGTGCCGCTGCCTCTGGAGCCCAGGACTCCCAAAGAACATTTGACAGAAAAGGGTGTAAGGGGCGCACTCTGGGTCCCAGCTAGGTGTACCTTTCCACAGTCCAGTTGATGTTCTCCTCCTAGCGCGCTTTCTTGCCTCTTGCAATCATCAGGGAGGCAGTCTGTTCAGGTGTTTGTACAGGTGTTGATGGTTAGTACCAGTGATGGCCTCAGGGAATTCTGGTTGCTGTAGTCATTCAAGTAGCCAGGAACCAACTCACCCTCCAATTACAAAGTGTAAAACCCCAGTTGGGGGCAGGGGGGAAAACCAACAGTGTGGCTCTCCTGAGTAGGGGCATGTGTCACACCGGTGCCGCCGCCTCTGGAGCCCGGGACTCCCAAAGAACATTTGACAGAAAAGGGTGTGAGGGGCGCACTCTGGATCCCAGCTAGGTGTACCTTTCCACAGTCCAGTTGATGTTCTCCTCTTAGCGCGCTTTCTTGCCTCTTGCAATCATCAGGGAGGCAGTCTCTTCAGGTGTTTGTACAGGTGTTGATGGTTACTTCCAGTGATGGCCTCAGGGAATTCTGGTTGCTATAGACATTCAAGTAGCCAGGAACCAACTCACCCTCCAAATACAAAGTGTAAAACCCAAGTTGGGGGGAGGGGGGAAAACCAACAGTGTGGCTCTCCTGAGTAGGGGCATGTGTCACCCCGGTGCCACCACTTCTGGAGCCCGGGACTCCCAAAGAACATTTGACAGAAAAGGGTGTGAGGGGCGCACTCTGGGTCCCAGCTAGGTGTACTTTTCCACAGTCCAGTTGATGTTCTCCTCCTAGCGGGCTTTCTTGCCTCTTGCAATCATCAGGGAGGCAGTCTGTTCAGGTGTTTGTACAGGTGTTGATGGTTACTTCCAGTGATGGCCTCAGGGAATTCTGGTTGCTGTAGTCATTCAAGTAGCCAGGAACCAACTCACCCTCCAATTACAAAGTGTAAAACCCCAGTTGGGGGGAGGGGGAAAACCAACAGTGTGGCTCTCCTGAGTAGGGGCATGTGTCACCGCGGTGCGGCCACCTCTGGAGCCCGGGACTCCCAAAGAACATTTGACAGAAAAGGGTGTGAGGGATGCACTCTGGGTCCCTGCTAGGTGTACCTTTCCACAGTCCAGTTGATGTTCTCCTCCTAGCGCGCTTTCTTGCCTCTTGCAATCATCAGGGAGGCAGTCTGTTCAGGTGTTTGTACAGGTGTTGATGGTTACTACCAGTGATGGCCTCAGGGAATTCTGGTTGCTGTAGTCATTCAAGTAGCCAGGAACCAACTCACCCTCCAATTACAAAGTGTAAAACCCCAGTTGGGGGAGGGGGGAAAACCAACAGTCTGGCTCTCCTGAGTAGGGGCATGTGTCACCCCGGTGCCGCCGCCTCTGGAGCCCAGGACTCCCAAAGAACATTTGACAGAAAAGGGTTTGAGGGGCGCACTCTGGGTCCCAGCTAGGTGTACCTTTCCACAGTCCAGTTGATGTTCTCCTCCTAGCGCGCTTTCTTGCCTCTTGCAATCATCAGGGAGGCAGTCTGTTCAGGTGTTTGTACAGGTGTTGATGGTTACTACCAGTGATGGCCTCAGGGAATTCTGGTTGCTGTAGTCATTCAAGTAGCCAGGAACCAACTCACCCTCCAATTACAAAGTGTAAAACCCCAGTTGGGGGGAGGGGAGAAAACCAACAGTGTGGCTCTCCTGAGTAGGGGCATGTGTCACCCCGGTGCCGCCGCCTCTGGAGCCCGGGACTCCCAAAGAACATTTGACAGAAAAGGGTGTGAGGGGCGCACTCTGGGTCCCAGCTAAGTGTACCTTTCCACAGTCCAGTTGATGTTCTCCTCCTAGCGCGCTTTCTTGCCTCTTGCAATCATCAGGGAGGCAGTCTGTTCAGGTGTTTGTACAGGTGTTGATGGTTACTACCAGTGATGGCCTCAGGGAATTCTGGTTGCTGTAGTTATTAAAGTAGCCAGGAACCAACTCACCCTCCAATTACAAAGTGTAAAACCCCAGTTGGGGGTAGGGGGGAAAACCAACAGTGTGGCTCTCCTGAGTAGGGGCATGTGTCACCCCGGTGCTGCCGCCTCTGAAGCCCGGGACTCCCAAAGAACATTTGACAGAAAAGGGTGTGAGGGGCGCACTCTGGATCCCACCTAGGTGTACCTTTCCGCAGTCCAGTTGATGTTCTCCTCCTAGCGCGCTTTCTTGCCTCTTGCAATCATCAGTGAGGCAGTCTGTTCAGGTGTTTGTACAGGTGTTGATGGTTACTACCAGTGATGGCCTCAGGGAATTCTCATTGCTATAGTCATTCTAGTAGCCAGGAACCAACTCACCCTCCAATTACAAAGTGTAAAACCCCAGTTGGGGGGAGGGGGGAAAACCAACCGTGTGGCTCTCCTGAGTAGGGGCATGTGTCACCCCGGTGCCGCTGCCTCTGGAGCCCAGGACTCCCAAAGAACATTTGACAGAAAAGGGTGTAAGGGGCGCACTCTGGGTCCCAGCTAGGTGTACCTTTCCACAGTCCAGTTGATGTTCTCCTCCTAGCGCGCTTTCTTGCCTCTTGCAATCATCAGGGAGGCAGTCTGTTCAGGTGTTTGTACAGGTGTTGATGGTTAGTACCAGTGATGGCCTCAGGGAATTCTGGTTGCTGTAGTCATTCAAGTAGCCAGGAACCAACTCACCCTCCAATTACAAAGTGTAAAACCCCAGTTGGGGGCAGGGGGGAAAACCAACAGTGTGGCTCTCCTGAGTAGGGGCATGTGTCACACCGGTGCCGCCGCCTCTGGAGCCCGGGACTCCCAAAGAACATTTGACAGAAAAGGGTGTGAGGGGCGCACTCTGGATCCCAGCTAGGTGTACCTTTCCACAGTCCAGTTGATGTTCTCCTCTTAGCGCGCTTTCTTGCCTCTTGCAATCATCAGGGAGGCAGTCTCTTCAGGTGTTTGTACAGGTGTTGATGGTTACTTCCAGTGATGGCCTCAGGGAATTCTGGTTGCTATAGACATTCAAGTAGCCAGGAACCAACTCACCCTCCAATTACAAAGTGTAAAACCCAAGTTGGGGGGAGGGGGGAAAACCAACAGTGTGGCTCTCCTGAGTAGGGGCATGTGTCACCCCGGTGCCACCACTTCTGGAGCCCGGGACTCCCAAAGAACATTTGACAGAAAAGGGTGTGAGGGGCGCACTCTGGGTCCCAGCTAGGTGTACTTTTCCACAGTCCAGTTGATGTTCTCCTCCTAGCGGGCTTTCTTGCCTCTTGCAATCATCAGGGAGGCAGTCTGTTCAGGTGTTTGTACAGGTGTTGATGGTTACTTCCAGTGATGGCCTCAGGGAATTCTGGTTGCTGTAGTCATTCAAGTAGCCAGGAACCAACTCACCCTCCAATTACAAAGTGTAAAACCCCAGTTGGGGGGAGGGGGAAAACCAACAGTGTGGCTCTCCTGAGTAGGGGCATGTGTCACCGCGGTGCGGCCACCTCTGGAGCCCGGGACTCCCAAAGAACATTTGACAGAAAAGGGTGTGAGGGATGCACTCTGGGTCCCTGCTAGGTGTACCTTTCCACAGTCCAGTTGATGTTCTCCTCCTAGCGCGCTTTCTTGCCTCTTGCAATCATCAGGGAGGCAGTCTGTTCAGGTGTTTGTACAGGTGTTGATGGTTACTACCAGTGATGGCCTCAGGGAATTCTGGTTGCTGTAGTCATTCAAGTAGCCAGGAACCAACTCACCCTCCAATTACAAAGTGTAAAACCCCAGTTGGGGGAGGGGGGAAAACCAACAGTCTGGCTCTCCTGAGTAGGGGCATGTGTCACCCCGGTGCCGCAGCCTCTGGAGCCCAGGACTCCCAAAGAACATTTGACAGAAAAGGGTTTGAGGGGCGCACTCTGGGTCCCAGCTAGGTGTACCTTTCCACAGTCCAGTTGATGTTCTCCTCCTAGCGCGCTTTCTTGCCTCTTGCAATCATCAGGGAGGCAGTCTGTTCAGGTGTTTGTACAGGTGTTGATGGTTACTACCAGTGATGGCCTCAGGGAATTCTGGTTGCTGTAGTCATTCAAGTAGCCAGGAACCAACTCACCCTCCAATTACAAAGTGTAAAACCCCAGTTGGGAGCAGGGGGGAAATCCAACAGTGTGGCTCTCCTGAGTAGGGGCATGTGTCACCCCGGTGCTGCCGCCTCTGGAGCCCGGGACTCCCAAAGAACATTTGACAGAAAAGGGTGTGAGGGGCGCACTCTGGATCCCACCTAGGTGTACCTTTCCACAGTCCAGTTGATGTTCTCCTCCTAGCGCGCTTTCTTGCCTCTTGCAATCATCAGGAAGGCAGTCTGTTCAGGTGTTTGTACAGGTGTTGATGGTTACTACCAGTGATGGCCTCAGGGAATTCCGGTTGCTGTAGTCATTCAAGTAGCGAGGAACCAACTCACCCTCCAATTACAAAGTGTAAAACCCCAGTTGGGGGCAGGGGGGAAAACCAACAGTGTGGCTCTCCTGAGTAGGGGCATGTGTCACCCCGGTGCCGCTGCCTCTGGAGCCCGGAACTCCCAAAGAACATTTGACAGAAAAGGGAGTGAGGGGCGCACTCTGGGTCCCAGCTAGGTGTACCTTTCCACAGTCCAGTTGATGTTCTCCTCCTAGCGCGCTTTCTTGCCTCTTGCAATCATCAGGGAGGCAGTCTGTTCAGGTGTTTGTACAGGTGTTGATGGTTACTACCAGTGATGGCCTCAGGGAATTCTGGTTGCTATAGTCATTCAAGTAGCCAGGAACCAACTCA
Source organism: Ambystoma mexicanum (assembly GCF_040938575.1). Classification (NCBI taxonomy): domain Eukaryota; kingdom Metazoa; phylum Chordata; class Amphibia; order Caudata; family Ambystomatidae; genus Ambystoma; species Ambystoma mexicanum. The sequence continues at coordinate 1,201,904,348 of NC_090934.1, read as the reverse complement.
CCCTCCAATTACAAAGTGTAAAACCCCAGTTGGGGGGATGGGGAAAACCAACAGTGTGGCTCTCCTGAGTAGGGGCATGTGTCACCCCGGTGCCACCACCTCTGGAGCCCGGGACTCCCAAAGAACATTTGACAGAAAAGGGTGTGAGGAACGCACTCTGGGTCCCAGCTAGGTGTACCTTTCCACAGTCCAGTTGATGTTCTCCTCCTAGCGCGCTTTCTTGCCTCTTGCAATCATCAGGGAGGCAGTCTGTTCAGGTGTTTGTACAGGTGTTGATGGTTACTACCAGTGATGGGCTCAGGGAATTCTGGTTGCTGTAGTCATTCAAGTAGCCAGGAACCATCTCACCCTCCAATTACAAAGTGTAAAACCCCAGTTGGGGGGAGGGGGGAAAACCAACAGTGTGGCTCTCCTGAGTAGGGGCATGTGTCACCCCGGTGCCGCCGCCCCTGGAGCCCGGGACTCCCAAAGAACATTTGACAGAAAAGGGTGTGAGGGGCGCACTCTGGGTCCCAGCTAGGTGTACCTTTCCACAGTCCAGATGATGTTCTCCTCCTAGCGCGCTTTCTTGCCTCTTGCAATCATCAGGGAGGCAGTCTGTTCAGGTGTTTGTACAGGTGTTGATGGTTACTACCAGTGATGGCCTCAGGGAATTCTGGTTGCTGTAGTCATTTAAGTAGCCAGGAACCAACTCACCCTCCAATTACAAAGTGTAAAACCCCAGTTGGGGGCAGTGGGGAAAACCAACAGTGTGGCTCTCCTGAGTAGGGGCATGTGTCACACCGGTGCCGCCGCCTCTGGAGCCCGGGACTCCCAAAGAACATTTGACAGAAAAGGGTGTGAGGGGCGCACTCTGGGTCCCACCTAGGTGTACCTTTCCACAGTCCAGATGATGTTCTCCTCCTAGCGCGCTTTCTTGCCTCTTGCAATCATCAGGGAGGCAGTCTGTTCAGGTGTTTGTACAGGTGTTGATGGTTACTACCAGTGATGGCCTCAGGGAATTCTGGTTGCTGTAGTCATTTAAGTAGCCAGGAACCAACTCACCCTCCAATTACAAAGTGTAAAACCCCAGTTGGGGGGAGGGGGGAAAACCAACAGTGTGGCTCTCCTGAGTAGGGGCATGTGTCACCCCGGTGCCGCCGCCCCTGGAGCCCGGGACTCCCAAAGAACATTTGACAGAAAAGGGTGTGAGGGGCGCACTCTGGGTCCCAGCTAGGTGTACCTTTCCACAGTCCAGATGATGTTCTCCTCCTAGCGCGCTTTCTTGCCTCTTGCAATCATCAGGGAGGCAGTCTGTTCAGGTGTTTGTACAGGTGTTGATGGTTACTACCAGTGATGGCCTCAGGGAATTCTGGTTGCTGTAGTCATTCAAGTAGCCAGGAACCAACTCACCCTCCAATTACAAAGTGTAAAACCCCAGTTTGGGGGAGGGGGGAAAACCAACAGTGTGGCTCTCCTGAGTAGGGGCATGTGTCACCCCGGTGCCGCCGCCTCTGGAGCCCGGGACTCCCAAAGAACATTTGACAGAAAAGGGTGTGAGGGGCGCACTCTGGGTCCCACCTAGGTGTACCTTTCCACAGTCCAGATGATGTTCTCCTCCTAGCGCGCTTTCTTGCCTCTTGCAATCATCAGGGAGGCAGTCTGTTCAGGTGTTTGTACAGGTGTTGATGGTTACTACCAGTGATGGCCTCAGGGAATTCTGGTTGCTGTAGTCATTTAAGTAGCCAGGAACCAACTCACCCTCCAATTACAAAGTGTAAAACCCCAGTTGGGGGAGGGGGGAAAACCAACAGTGTGGCTCTCCTGAGTAGGGGCATGTGTCACCCCGGTGCCACCACCTCTGGAGCCCGGGACTCCCAAAGAACATTTGACAGAAAAGGGTGTGAGGGGCGCACTCTGGGTCCCAGCTAGGTGTACCTTTCCACAGTCCAGTTGATGTTCTCCTCCTAGCGCGCTTTCTTGCCTCTTGCAATCATCAGGGAGGCAGTCTGTTCAGGTGTTTGTACAGGTGTTGATGGTTACTTCCAGAGATGGCCTCAGGGAATTCTGGTTGCTGTAGTCATTCAAGTAGCAAGGAACCAACTCACCCTCCAATTACAAAGTGTAAAACCCCAGTTGGGGGGAGGGCGGAAAACCAACAGTGTGGCTCTCCTGAGTAGGGGCATGTGTCACCCTGGTGCCACCACCTCTGGAGCCCGGGACTCCCAAAGAACATTTGACAGAAAAGGGTTTGAGGGACGCACTCTGGGTCCCAGCTAGGTGTACCTGTCCACAGTCCAGTTGATGTTCTCCTCCTAGCGCGCTTTCTTGCCTCTTGCAATCATCAGGGAGGCAGTCTTTTCAGGTGTTTGTACAGGTGTTGATGGTTACTACCAGTAATGGCCTCAGGGAATTCTGGTTGCTGTAGTCATTCAAGTAGCCAGGAACCAACTCACCCTCCAATTACAAAGTGTAAAACCCCAGTTGGGGCTAGGGGGGAAAACCAACAGTGTGGCTCTCCTGAGTAGGGGCATGTGTCACCCCGGTGCTGCCGCCTCTGGAGCCCGGGACTCCCAAAGAACATTTGACAGAAAAGGGTGTGAGGGGCGCACTCTGGATCCCACCTAGGTGTACCTTTCCACAGTCCAGTTGATGTTCTCCTCCTAGCGGGCTTTCTTGCCTCTTGCAATCATCAGGGAGGCAGTCTGTTCAGGTGTTTGTACAGGTGTTGATGGTTACTTCCAGTGATGGCCTCAGGGAATTCTGGTTGCTGTAGTCATTCAAGTAGCCAGGAACCAACTCACCCTCCAATTACAAAGTGTAAAACCCCAGTTGGGGGGAGGGGGAAAACCAACAGTGTGGCTCTCCTGAGTAGGGGCATGTGTCACCGCGGTGCGGCCACCTCTGGAGCCCGGGACTCCCAAAGAACATTTGACAGAAAAGGGTGTGAGGGACGCACTCTGGGTCCCTGCTAGGTGTACCTTTCCACAGTCCAGTTGATGTTCTCCTCCTAGCGCGCTTTCTTGCCTCTTGCAATCATCAGGGAGGCAGTCTGTTCAGGTGTTTGTACAGGTGTTGATGGTTACTACCAGTGATGGCCTCAGGGAATTCTGGTTGCTGTAGTCATTCAAGTAGCCAGGAACCAACTCACCCTCCAATTACAAAGTGTAAAACCCCAGTTGGGGGAGGGGGGAAAACCAACAGTCTGGCTCTCCTGAGTAGGGGCATGTGTCACCCCGGTGCCGCCGCCTCTGGAGCCCAGGACTCCCAAAGAACATTTGACAGAAAAGGGTTTGAGGGGCGCACTCTGGGTCCCAGCTAGGTGTACCTTTCCACAGTCCAGTTGATGTTCTCCTCCTAGCGCGCTTTCTTGCCTCTTGCAATCATCAGGGAGGCAGTCTGTTCAGGTGTTTGTACAGGTGTTGATGGTTACTACCAGTGATGGCCTCAGGGAATTCTGGTTGCTATAGTCATTCAAGTAGCCAGGAACCAACTCACCCTCCAATTACAAAGTGTAAAACCCCAGTTGGGGGCAGGGGGGAAAACCAACAGTGTGGCTCTCCTGAGTAGGGGCATGCGTCACCCCGGTGCTGCCGCCTCTGGAGCCCGGGACTCCCAAAGAACATTTGACAGAAAAGGGTGTGAGGGGCGCACTCTGGATCCCAGCTAGGTGTACCTTTCCACAGTCCAGTTGATGTTCTCCTCCTAGCGCGCTTTCTTGCCTCTTGCAATCATCAGGGAGGCAGTCTGTTCAGGTGTTTGTACAGGTGTTGATGGTTACTTCCAGTGATGGCCTCAGGGAATCCTGGTTGCTATAGTCATTCAAGTAGCCAGGAACCAACTCACCCTCCAATTACAAAGTGTAAAACCCCAGTTGGGGGGAGGGGGGAAAACCAACAGTGTGGCTCTCCTGAGTAGGGACATGTGTCACCCCGGTGCCACCACCTCTGGAGCCCGGGACTCCCAAAGAACATTTGACAGAAAAGGGTGTGAGGGGCGCACTCTGGGTCCCAGCTAGGTGTACCTTTCCACAGTCCAGTTGATGTTCTCCTCCTAGCGCGCTTTCTTGCCTCTTGCAATCATCAGGGAGGCAGTCTGTTCAGGTGTTTGTACAGGTGTTGATGGTTACTACCAGTGATGGCCTCAGGGAATTCTGGTTGCTGTAGTCATTCAAGTAGCCAGGAACCAACTCACCCTCCAATTACAAAGTGTAAAACCCCAGTTGGGGGGAGGGGTGAAAACCAACAGTGTGGCTCTCCTGAGTATGGGCATGTGTCACCTCGGTGCCGCCGCCTCTGGAGCCCGGGACTCCCAAAGAACATTTGACAGAAAAGGGTGTGAGGGGCGCACTCTGGGTCCCAGCTAGGTGTACCTTTCCACAGTCCAGTTGATGTTCTCCTCCTAGCGCGCTTTCTTGCCTCTTGCAATCATCAGGGAGGCAGTCTCTTCAGGTGTTTGTACAGATGTTGATGGTTACTACCAGTGATGGCCTCAGGAATTCTGGTTGCTGTAGTCATTCAAGTAGCCAGGAACCAACTCAACCTCCAATTACAAAGTGTAAAACCCCAGTTGGGGGCAGGGGGGAAAACCAACAGTGTGGCTCTCCTGAGTAGGGGCATGTGTCACCCCGGTGCTGCCGCCTCGGGAGCCCGGGACTCCCAAAGAACATTGGACAGAAAAGGGTGTGAGGGGCGCACTCTGGATCCCACCTAGGTGTACCTTTCCACAGTCCAGTTGATGTTCTCCTCCTAGCGCGCTTTCTTGCCGCTTGCAATCATCAGGGAGGCAGTCTGTTCAGGTGTTTGTACAGGTGTTGATGGTTACTACCAGTGATGTCCTCAGGGAATTCTGGTTGCTGTAGTCATTCAAGTAGCCAGGAACCAACTCACCCTCCAATTACAAAGTGTAAAACCCCAGTTTGGGGGTGGGGGGAAACCAACATTGTGGCTCTCCTGAGTAGGGGCATGTGTCACCCCGGTGCCGCCGCCTCTGGAGCCCGGGACTCCCAAAGAACATTTGACAGAAAAGGGTGTCAGGGGCGCACTCTGGGTCCCAGCTAGGTGTACCTTTCCACAGTCCAGTTGATGTTCTCCTCCTAGCGCGCTTTCTTGCCTCTTGCAATCATCAGGGAGGCAGTCTGTTCAGGTGTTTGTACAGGTGTTGATGGTTACTACCAGTGATGGCCTCAGGGAATTCTGGTTTCTGTAGTCATTCAAGTAGCCAGGAACCAACTCACCCTCCAATTACGAAGTGTAAAACCCCAGTTGGGGGGAGGGAGGAAAACCAAGAGTGTGGCTCTCCTGAGTAGGGGCATGTGTCATCCCGGTGCCGCCGCCTCTGGAGCCCGGGACTCCCAAAGAACATTTGACAGAAAAGGGTGTGAGGGGCGCACTCTGAGTCCCAGCTAGGTGTACCTTTCCACAGTCCAGTTGATGTTCTCCTCCTAGCGCGCTTTCTTGCCTCTTGCAATCATCAGGGAGGCAGTCTGTTCAGGTGTTTGTACAGGTGTTGATGGTTACTACCAGTGATGGCCTCAGGGAATTCTGGTTTCTGTAGTCATTCAAGTAGCCAGGAACCAACTCACCCTCCAATTACGAAGTGTAAAACCCCAGTTGGGGGGAGGGAGGAAAACCAAGAGTGTGGCTCTCCTGAGTAGGGGCATGTGTCACCCCGGTGCCGCCGCCTCTGGAGCCCGGGACTCCCAAAGAACATTTGACAGAAAAGGGTGTGAGGGGCGCACTCTGAGTCCCAGCTAGGTGTACCTTTCCACAGTCCAGTTGATGTTCTCCTCCTAGCGCGCTTTCTTGCCTCTTGCAATCATCAGGGAGGCAGTCTGTTCAGGTGTTTGTACAGGTGTTGATGGTTACTTCCAGTGATGGCCTCAGGGAATTCTGGTTGCTGTAGTCATTCAAGTAGCCAGGAACCAACTCACCCTCCAATTACAAAGTGTAAAACCCCAGGTGGGGGGAGGGGGAAAACCAACAGTGTGGCTCTCCTGAGTAGGGGCATGTGTCACCCCGGAGCCGCTGCCTCTGGAGCCTGGAACTCCCAAAGAACATTTGACAGAAAAGGGTGTGAGGGGCGCACTCTGGGTCCCAGCTAGGTGTACCTTTCCACAGTCCAGTTGATGTTCTCCTCCTAGCGCGCTTTCTTGCCTCTTGCAATCATCAGGGAGGCAGTCTGTTCAGGTGTTTGTACAGGTGTTGATGGTTACTTCCAGTGATGGCCTCAGGGAATTCTGGTTGCTATAGTCATTCAAGTAGCCAGGAACCAACTCACCCTCCAATTACAAAGTGTAAAACCCCAGTTGTGGGGAGGGGGGAAAACCAACCGTGTGGCTCTCTTGAGTAGGGGCATGTGTCACCCCGGTGCCACCACCTCTGGAGCCCGGGACTCCCAAAGAACATTTGTCAGAAAAGGGTGTGAGGGGCGCACTCTGGGTCCCAGCTAGGTGTACCTTTCCACAGTCCAGTTGATGTTCTCCTCCTAGCGCGCTTTCTTGCCTCTTGCAATCATCAGGGAGGCAGTCTGTTCAGGTGTTTGTACAGGTGTTGATGGTTACTTCCAGTGATGGCCTCAGGGAATTCTGGTTGCTGTAGTCATTCAAGTAGCCAGGAACCAACTCACCCTCCAATTACAAAGTGTAAAACCCCAGTTGGGGGGAGGGGTGAAAACCAACAGTGTGGCTCTCCTGAGTAGGGGCATGTGTCACCCTGGTGCCGCTGCCTCTGGAGCCTGGAACTCCCAAAGAACATTTGACAGAAAAGGGTGTGAGGGGCGCACTCTGGGTCCCAGCTAGGTGTACCTTTCCACAGTCCAGTTGATGTTCTCCTCCTAGCGCGCTTTCTTGCCTCTTGCAATCATCAGGGAGGCAGTCTGTTCAGGTGTTTGTACAGGTGTTGATGGTTACTTCTAGTGATGGCCTCAGGGAATTCTGGTTGCTATAGTCATTCAAGTAGCCAGGAACCAACTCACCCTCCAATTACAAAGTGTAAAACCCAAGTTGGGGGGAGGGGGGAAAACCAACAGTGTGGCTCTCCTGAGTAGGGGCATGTGTCACCCCGGTGCCACCACTTCTGGAGCCCGGGACTCCCAAAGAACATTTGACAGAAAAGGGTGTGAGGGGCGCACTCTGGGTCCCAGCTAGGTGTACCTTTCCACAGTCCAGTTGATGTTCTCCTCCTAGCGCGCTTTCTTGCCTCTTGCAATCATCAGGGAGGCAGTCTGTTCAGGTGTTTGTACAGGTGTTGATGGTTACTACCAGTGATGGCCTCAGGGAATTCTGGTTGCTGTAGTCATTCAAGTAGCCAGGAACCAACTCACCCTCCAATTACAAAGTGTAAAACCCCAGTTGGGGGGAGGGGGGAAAACCAACAGTGTGGCTCTCCTGAGTAGGGGCATGTGTCACCCCGGTGCCGCCGCCTCTGGAGCCCGGGACTCCCAAAGAACATTTGACAGAAAAGGGTGTGAGGGGCGCACTCTGGGTCCCAGCTAAGTGTACCTTTCCACAGTCCAGTTGATGTTCTCCTCCTAGCGCGCTTTCTTGCCTCTTGCAATCATCAGGGAGGCAGTCTGTTCAGGTGTTTGTACAGGTGTTGATGGTTACTACCAGTGATGGCCTCAGGGAATTCTGGTTGCTGTAGTTATTAAAGTAGCCAGGAACCAACTCACCCTCCAATTACAAAGTGTAAAACCCCAGTTGGGGGTAGGGGGGAAAACCAACAGTGTGGCTCTCCTGAGTAGGGGCATGTGTCACCCCGGTGCTGCCGCCTCTGAAGCCCGGGACTCCCAAAGAACATTTGACAGAAAAGGGTGTGAGGGGCGCACTCTGGATCCCACCTAGGTGTACCTTTCCGCAGTCCAGTTGATGTTCTCCTCCTAGCGCGCTTTCTTGCCTCTTGCAATCATCAGGGAGGCAGTCTGTTCAGGTGTTTGTACAGGTGTTGATGGTTACTACCAGTGATGGCCTCAGGGAATTCTCATTGCTATAGTCATTCTAGTAGCCAGGAACCAACTCACCCTCCAATTACAAAGTGTAAAACCCCAGTTGGGGGGAGGGGGGAAAACCAACCGTGTGGCTCTCCTGAGTAGGGGCATGTGTCACCCCGGTGCCGCTGCCTCTGGAGCCCAGGACTCCCAAAGAACATTTGACAGAAAAGGGTGTAAGGGGCGCACTCTGGGTCCCAGCTAGGTGTACCTTTCCACAGTCCAGTTGATGTTCTCCTCCTAGCGCGCTTTCTTGCCTCTTGCAATCATCAGGGAGGCAGTCTGTTCAGGTGTTTGTACAGGTGTTGATGGTTAGTACCAGTGATGGCCTCAGGGAATTCTGGTTGCTGTAGTCATTCAAGTAGCCAGGAACCAACTCACCCTCCAATTACAAAGTGTAAAACCCCAGTTGGGGGCAGGGGGGAAAACCAACAGTGTGGCTCTCCTGAGTAGGGGCATGTGTCACACCGGTGCCGCCGCCTCTGGAGCCCGGGACTCCCAAAGAACATTTGACAGAAAAGGGTGTGAGGGGCGCACTCTGGATCCCAGCTAGGTGTACCTTTCCACAGTCCAGTTGATGTTCTCCTCTTAGCGCGCTTTCTTGCCTCTTGCAATCATCAGGGAGGCAGTCTCTTCAGGTGTTTGTACAGGTGTTGATGGTTACTTCCAGTGATGGCCTCAGGGAATTCTGGTTGCTATAGACATTCAAGTAGCCAGGAACCAACTCACCCTCCAATTACAAAGTGTAAAACCCAAGTTGGGGGGAGGGGGGAAAACCAACAGTGTGGCTCTCCTGAGTAGGGGCATGTGTCACCCCGGTGCCACCACTTCTGGAGCCCGGGACTCCCAAAGAACATTTGACAGAAAAGGGTGTGAGGGGCGCACTCTGGGTCCCAGCTAGGTGTACTTTTCCACAGTCCAGTTGATGTTCTCCTCCTAGCGGGCTTTCTTGCCTCTTGCAATCATCAGGGAGGCAGTCTGTTCAGGTGTTTGTACAGGTGTTGATGGTTACTTCCAGTGATGGCCTCAGGAAATTCTGGTTGCTGTAGTCATTCAAGTAGCCAGGAACCAACTCACCCTCCAATTACAAAGTGTAAAACCCCAGTTGGGGGGAGGGGGAAAACCAACAGTGTGGCTCTCCTGAGTAGGGGCATGTGTCACCGCGGTGCGGCCACCTCTGGAGCCCGGGACTCCCAAAGAACATTTGACAGAAAAGGGTGTGAGGGACGCACTCTGGGTCCCTGCTAGGTGTACCTTTCCACAGTCCAGTTGATGTTCTCCTCCTAGCGCGCTTTCTTGCCTCTTGCAATCATCAGGGAGGCAGTCTGTTCAGGTGTTTGTACAGGTGTTGATGGTTACTACCAGTGATGGCCTCAGGGAATTCTGGTTGCTGTAGTCATTCAAGTAGCCAGGAACCAACTCACCCTCCAATTACAAAGTGTAAAACCCCAGTTGGGGGAGGGGGGAAAACCAACAGTCTGGCTCTCCTGAGTAGGGGCATGTGTCACCCCGGTGCCGCCGCCTCTGGAGCCCAGGACTCCCAAAGAACATTTGACAGAAAAGGGTTTGAGGGGCGCACTCTGGGTCCCAGCTAGGTGTACCTTTCCACAGTCCAGTTGATGTTCTCCTCCTAGCGCGCTTTCTTGCCTCTTGCAATCATCAGGGAGGCAGTCTGTTCAGGTGTTTGTACAGGTGTTGATGGTTACTACCAGTGATGGCCTCAGGGAATTCTGGTTGCTGTAGTCATTCAAGTAGCCAGGAACCAACTCACCCTCCAATTACAAAGTGTAAAACCCCAGTTGGGGGCAGGGGGGAAAACCAACAGTCTGGCTCTCCTGAGTAGGGGCATGTGTCACCCCGGTGCTGCCGCCTCTGGAGCCCGGGACTCCCAAAGAACATTTGACAGAAAAGGGTGTGAGGGGCGCACTCTGGATCCCACCTAGGTGTACCTTTCCACAGTCCAGTTGATGTTCTCCTCCTAGCGCGCTTTCTTGCCTCTTGCAATCATCAGGGAGGCAGTCTGTTCAGGTGTTTGTACAGGTGTTGATGGTTACTACCAGTGATGGCCTCAGGGAATTCCGGTTGCTGTAGTCATTCAAGTAGCGAGGAACCAACTCACCCTCCAATTACAAAGTGTAAAACCCCAGTTGGGGGCAGGGGGGAAAACCAACAGTGTGGCTCTCCTGAGTAGGGGCATGTGTCACCCCGGTGCCGCTGCCTCTGGAGCCCGGAACTCCCAAAGAACATTTGACAGAAAAGGGAGTGAGGGGCGCACTCTGGGTCCCAGCTAGGTGTACCTTTCCACAGTCCAGTTGATGTTCTCCTCCTGGCGCGCTTTCTTGCCTCTTGCAATCATCAGGGAGGCAGTCTGTTCAGGTGTTTGTACAGGTGTTGATGGTTACTACCAGTGATGGCCTCAGGGAATTCTGGTTGCTATAGTCATTCAAGTAGCCAGGAACCAACTCACCCTCCAATTACAAAGTGTAAAACCCCAGTTGGGGGGATGGGGAAATCCAACAGTGTGGCTCTCCTGAGTAGGGGCATGTGTCACCCCGGTGCCACCACCTCTGGAGCCCGGGACTCCCAAAGAACATTTGACAGAAAAGGGTGTGAGGAACGCACTCTGGGTCCCAGCTAGGTGTACCTTTCCACAGTCCAGTTGATGTTCTCCTCCTAGCGCGCTTTCTTGCCTCTTGCAATCATCAGGGAGGCAGTCTGTTCAGGTGTTTGTACAGGTGTTGATGGTTACTACCAGTGATGGGCTCAGGGAATTCTGGTTGCTGTAGTCATTCAAGTAGCCAGGAACCATCTCACCCTCCAATTACAAAGTGTAAAACCCCAGTTGGGGGGAGGGGGGAAAACCAACAGTGTGGCTCTCCTGAGTAGGGGCATGTGTCACCCCGGTGCCGCCGCCCCTGGAGCCCGGGACTCCCAAAGAACATTTGACAGAAAAGGGTGTGAGGGGCGCACTCTGGGTCCCAGCTAGGTGTACCTTTCCACAGTCCAGATGATGTTCTCCTCCTAGCGCGCTTTCTTGCCTCTTGCAATCATCAGGGAGGCAGTCTGTTCAGGTGTTTGTACAGGTGTTGATGGTTACTACCAGTGATGGCCTCAGGGAATTCTGGTTGCTGTAGTCATTTAAGTAGCCAGGAACCAACTCACCCTCCAATTACAAAGTGTAAAACCCCAGTTGGGGGCAGTGGGGAAAACCAACAGTGTGGCTCTCCTGAGTAGGGGCATGTGTCACACCGGTGCCGCCGCCTCTGGAGCCCGGGACTCCCAAAGAACATTTGACAGAAAAGGGTGTGAGGGGCGCACTCTGGGTCCCACCTAGGTGTACCTTTCCACAGTCCAGATGATGTTCTCCTCCTAGCGCGCTTTCTTGCCTCTTGCAATCATCAGGGAGGCAGTCTGTTCAGGTGTTTGTACAGGTGTTGATGGTTACTACCAGTGATGGCCTCAGGGAATTCTGGTTGCTGTAGTCATTTAAGTAGCCAGGAACCAACTCACCCTCCAATTACAAAGTGTAAAACCCCAGTTGGGGGGAGGGGGGAAAACCAACAGTGTGGCTCTCCTGAGTAGGGGCATGTGTCACCCCGGTGCCGCCGCCCCTGGAGCCCGGGACTCCCAAAGAACATTTGACAGAAAAGGGTGTGAGGGGCGCACTCTGGGTCCCAGCTAGGTGTACCTTTCCACAGTCCAGATGATGTTCTCCTCCTAGCGCGCTTTCTTGCCTCTTGCAATCATCAGGGAGGCAGTCTGTTCAGGTGTTTGTACAGGTGTTGATGGTTACTACCAGTGATGGCCTCAGGGAATTCTGGTTGCTGTAGTCATTCAAGTAGCCAGGAACCAACTCACCCTCCAATTACAAAGTGTAAAACCCCAGTTTGGGGGAGGGGGGAAAACCAACAGTGTGGCTCTCCTGAGTAGGGGCATGTGTCACCCCGGTGCCGCCGCCTCTGGAGCCCGGGACTCCCAAAGAACATTTGACAGAAAAGGGTGTGAGGGGCGCACTCTGGGTCCCACCTAGGTGTACCTTTCCACAGTCCAGATGATGTTCTCCTCCTAGCGCGCTTTCTTGCCTCTTGCAATCATCAGGGAGGCAGTCTGTTCAGGTGTTTGTACAGGTGTTGATGGTTACTACCAGTGATGGCCTCAGGGAATTCTGGTTGCTGTAGTCATTTAAGTAGCCAGGAACCAACTCACCCTCCAATTACAAAGTGTAAAACCCCAGTTGGGGGAGGGGGGAAAACCAACAGTGTGGCTCTCCTGAGTAGGGGCATGTGTCACCCCGGTGCCACCACCTCTGGAGCCCGGGACTCCCAAAGAACATTTGACAGAAAAGGGTGTGAGGGGCGCACTCTGGGTCCCAGCTAGGTGTACCTTTCCACAGTCCAGTTGATGTTCTCCTCCTAGCGCGCTTTCTTGCCTCTTGCAATCATCAGGGAGGCAGTCTGTTCAGGTGTTTGTACAGGTGTTGATGGTTACTTCCAGTGATGGCCTCAGGGAATTCTGGTTGCTGTAGTCATTCAAGTAGCAAGGAACCAACTCACCCTCCAATTACAAAGTGTAAAACCCCAGTTGGGGGGAGGGGGGAAAACCAACAGTGTGGCTCTCCTGAGTAGGGGCATGTGTCACCCTGGTGCCACCACCTCTGGAGCCCGGGACTCCCAAAGAACATTTGACAGAAAAGGGTGTGAGGGACGCACTCTGGGTCCCAGCTAGGTCTACCTTTCCACAGTCCAGTTGATGTTCTCCTCCTAGCACGCTTTCTTGCCTCTTGCAATCATCAGGGAGGCAGTCTGTTCAGGTGTTTGTACAGGTGTTGATGGTTACTACCAGTGATGGCCTCAGGGAATTCTGGTTGCTGTAGTCATTCAAGTAGCCAGGAACCAACTCACCCTCCAATTACAAAGTGTAAAACCCCAGTTGGGGGCAGGGGGGAAAACCAACAGTGTGGCTCTCCTGAGTAGGGGCATGTGTCACCCCGGTGCCACCGCCTCTGGAGCCCGGGACTCCCAAAGAGCATTTGACAGAAAAGGGTGTGAGAGGCGCACTCTGGGTCCTAGCTAGGTGTACGTTTCCACAGTCCAGTTGATGTTCTCCTCATAGCGCGCTTTCTTGCCTCTTGCAATCATCAGGGAGGCAGTCTGTTCAGGTGTTTGTACAGGTGTTGATGGTTACTTCCAGTGATGGCCTCAGGGAATTCTGGTTGCTGTAGTCATTCAAGTAGCCAGGAACCAACTCACCCTCCAATTACAAAGTGTAAAACCCCAGTTGGGGGGAGGGGGAAAACCAACAGTGTGGCTCTCCTGAGTAGGGGCATGTGTCACCCCGGTGCCACCACCTCTGGAGCCCGGGACTCCCAAAGAACATTTGACAGAAAAGGGTGTGAGGGACGCACTCTGGGTCCCAGCTAGGTGTACCTGTCCACAGTCCAGTTGATGTTCTCCTCCTAGCGCGCTTTCTTGCCTCTTGCAATCATCAGGGAGGCAGTCTTTTCAGGTGTTTGTACAGGTGTTGATGGTTACTACCAGTAATGGCCTCAGGGAATTCTGGTTGCTGTAGTCATTCAAGTAGCCAGGAACCAACTCACCCTCCAATTACAAAGTGTAAAACCCCAGTTGGGGCTAGGGGGGAAAACCAACAGTGTGGCTCTCCTGAGTAGGGGCATGTGTCACCCCGGTGCTGCCGCCTCTGGAGCCCGGGACTCCCAAAGAACATTTGACAGAAAAGGGTGTGAGGGGCGCACTCTGGATCCCACCTAGGTGTACCTTTCCACAGTCCAGTTGATGTTCTCCTCCTAGCGGGCTTTCTTGCCTCTTGCAATCATCAGGGAGGCAGTCTGTTCAGGTGTTTGTACAGGTGTTGATGGTTACTTCCAGTGATGGCCTCAGGGAATTCTGGTTGCTGTAGTCATTCAAGTAGCCAGGAACCAACTCACCCTCCAATTACAAAGTGTAAAACCCCAGTTGGGGGGAGGGGGAAAACCAACAGTGTGGCTCTCCTGAGTAGGGGCATGTGTCACCGCGGTGCGGCCACCTCTGGAGCCCGGGACTCCCAAAGAACATTTGACAGAAAAGGGTGTGAGGGACGCACTCTGGGTCCCTGCTAGGTGTACCTTTCCACAGTCCAGTTGATGTTCTCCTCCTAGCGCGCTTTCTTGCCTCTTGCAATCATCAGGGAGGCAGTCTGTTCAGGTGTTTGTACAGGTGTTGATGGTTACTACCAGTGATGGCCTCAGGGAATTCTGGTTGCTGTAGTCATTCAAGTAGCCAGGAACCAACTCACCCTCCAATTACAAAGTGTAAAACCCCAGTTGGGGGAGGGGGGAAAACCAACAGTCTGGCTCTCCTGAGTAGGGGCATGTGTCACCCCGGTGCCGCCGCCTCTGGAGCCCAGGACTCCCAAAGAACATTTGACAGAAAAGGGTTTGAGGGGCGCACTCTGGGTCCCAGCTAGGTGTACCTTTCCACAGTCCAGTTGATGTTCTCCTCCTAGCGCGCTTTCTTGCCTCTTGCAATCATCAGGGAGGCAGTCTGTTCAGGTGTTTGTACAGGTGTTGATGGTTACTACCAGTGATGGCCTCAGGGAATTCTGGTTGCTGTAGTCATTCAAGTAGCCAGGAACCAACTCACCCTCCAATTACAAAGTGTAAAACCCCAGTTGGGGGCAGGGGGGAAAACCAACAGTGTGGCTCTCCTGAGTAGGGGCATGCGTCACCCCGGTGCTGCCGCCTCTGGAGCCCGGGACTCCCAAAGAACATTTGACAGAAAAGGGTGTGAGGGGCGCACTCTGGATCCCACCTAGGTGTACCTTTCCACAGTCCAGTTGATGTTCTCCTCCTAGCGCGCTTTCTTGCCTCTTGCAATCATCAGGGAGGCAGTCTGTTCAGGTGTTTGTACAGGTGTTGATGGTTACTTCCAGTGATGGCCTCAGGGAATCCTGGTTGCTATAGTCATTCAAGTAGCCAGGAACCAACTCACCCTCCAATTACAAAGTGTAAAACCCCAGTTGGGGGGAGGGGGGAAAACCAACAGTGTGGCTCTCCTGAGTAGGGACATGTGTCACCCCGGTGCCACCACCTCTGGAGCCCGGGACTCCCAAAGAACATTTGACAGAAAAGGGTGTGAGGGGCGCACTCTGGGTCCCAGCTAGGTGTACCTTTCCACAGTCCAGTTGATGTTCTCCTCCTAGCGCGCTTTCTTGCCTCTTGCAATCATCAGGGAGGCAGTCTGTTCAGGTGTTTGTACAGGTGTTGATGGTTACTACCAGTGATGGCCTCAGGGAATTCTGGTTGCTGTAGTCATTCAAGTAGCCAGGAACCAACTCACCCTCCAATTACAAAGTGTAAAACCCCAGTTGGGGGGAGGGGTGAAAACCAACAGTGTGGCTCTCCTGAGTAGGGGCATGTGTCACCTCGGTGCCGCCGCCTCTGGAGCCCGGGACTCCCAAAGAACATTTGACAGAAAAGGGTGTGAGGGGCGCACTCTGGGTCCCAGCTAGGTGTACCTTTCCACAGTCCAGTTGATGTTCTCCTCCTAGCGCGCTTTCTTGCCTCTTGCAATCATCAGGGAGGCAGTCTCTTCAGGTGTTTGTACAGGTGTTGATGGTTACTACCAGTGATGGCCTCAGGAATTCTGGTTGCTGTAGTCATTCAAGTAGCCAGGAACCAACTCACCCTCCAATTACAAAGTGTAAAACCCCAGTTGGGGGCAGGGGGGAAAACCAACAGTGTGGCTCTCCTGAGTAGGGGCATGTGTCACCCCGGTGCTGCCGCCTCGGGAGCCCGGGACTCCCAAAGAACATTGGACAGAAAAGGGTGTGAGGGGCGCACTCTGGATCCCACCTAGGTGTACCTTTCCACAGTCCAGTTGATGTTCTCCTCCTAGCGCGCTTTCTTGCCGCTTGCAATCATCAGGGAGGCAGTCTGTTCAGGTGTTTGTACAGGTGTTGATGGTTACTACCAGTGATGTCCTCAGGGAATTCTGGTTGCTGTAGTCATTCAAGTAGCCAGGAACCAACTCACCCTCCAATTACAAAGTGTAAAACCCCAGTTTGGGGGTGGGGGGAAACCAACATTGTGGCTCTCCTGAGTAGGGGCATGTGTCACCCCGGTGCCGCCGCCTCTGGAGCCCGGGACTCCCAAAGAACATTTGACAGAAAAGGGTGTCAGGGGCGCACTCTGGGTCCCAGCTAGGTGTACCTTTCCACAGTCCAGTTGATGTTCTCCTCCTAGCGCGCTTTCTTGCCTCTTGCAATCATCAGGGAGGCAGTCTGTTCAGGTGTTTGTACAGGTGTTGATGGTTACTACCAGTGATGGCCTCAGGGAATTCTGGTTTCTGTAGTCATTCAAGTAGCCAGGAACCAACTCACCCTCCAATTACGAAGTGTAAAACCCCAGTTGGGGGGAGGGAGGAAAACCAAGAGTGTGGCTCTCCTGAGTAGGGGCATGTGTCACCCCGGTGCCGCCGCCTCTGGAGCCCGGGACTCCCAAAGAACATTTGACAGAAAAGGGTGTGAGGGGCGCACTCTGAGTCCCAGCTAGGTGTACCTTTCCACAGTCCAGTTGATGTTCTCCTCCTAGCGCGCTTTCTTGCCTCTTGCAATCATCAGGGAGGCAGTCTGTTCAGGTGTTTGTACAGGTGTTGATGGTTACTTCCAGTGATGGCCTCAGGGAATTCTGGTTGCTGTAGTCATTCAAGTAGCCAGGAACCAACTCACCCTCCAATTACAAAGTGTAAAACCCCAGGTGGGGGGAGGGGGAAAACCAACAGTGTGGCTCTCCTGAGTAGGGGCATGTGTCAGCCCGGTGCCGCCGCCTCTGGAGCCCGGGACTGCCAAAGAACATTTGACAGAAAAGGGTGTGAGGGGCGCACTCTGGGTCCCAGCTAGGTGTACCTTTCCACAGTCCAGTTGATGTTCTCCTCCTAGCGCGCTTTCTTGCCTCTTGCAATCATCAGGGAGGCAGTCTGTTCAGGTGTTTGTACAGGTGTTGAAGGTTACTACCAGTGATGGCCTCAGGGAATTCTGGTTGCTGTAGTCATTCAAGTAGCCAGGCACCAACTCACCCTCCAATTACAAAGTGTAAAACCCCAGTTGGGGAGGGGTGAAAACCAACAGTGTGGCTCTCCTTAGTAGGGGCATGTGTCACCCCGGAGCCGCTGCCTCTGGAGCCTGGAACTCCCAAAGAACATTTGACAGAAAAGGGTGTGAGGGGCGCACTCTGGGTCCCAGCTAGGTGTACCTTTCCACAGTCCAGTTGATGTTCTCCTCCTAGCGCGCTTTCTTGCCTCTTGCAATCATCAGGGAGGCAGTCTGTTCAGGTGTTTGTACAGGTGTTGATGGTTACTTCCAGTGATGGCCTCAGGGAATTCTGGTTGCTATAGTCATTCAAGTAGCCAGGAACCAACTCACCCTCCAATTACAAAGTGTAAAACCCCAGTTGTGGGGAGGGGGGAAAACCAACCGTGTGGCTCTCTTGAGTAGGGGCATGTGTCACCCCGGTGCCACCACCTCTGGAGCCCGGGACTCCCAAAGAACATTTGTCAGAAAAGGGTGTGAGGGGCGCACTCTGGGTCCCAGCTAGGTGTACCTTTCCACAGTCCAGTTGATGTTCTCCTCCTAGCGCGCTTTCTTGCCTCTTGCAATCATCAGGGAGGCAGTCTGTTCAGGTGTTTGTACAGGTGTTGATGGTTACTTCCAGTGATGGCCTCAGGGAATTCTGGTTGCTGTAGTCATTCAAGTAGCCAGGAACCAACTCACCCTCCAATTACAAAGTGTAAAACCCCTGTTGGGGGGAGGGGGGAAAACCAACAGTGTGGCTCTCCTGAGTAGGGGCATGTGTCACCCCGGTGCCACCACCTCTGGAGCCCGGGACTCCCAAAGAACATTTGACAGAAAAGGGTGTGAGGGGCGCACTCTGGGTCCCAGCTAGGTGTACCTTTCCTCAGACCAGTTGATGTTCTCCTCCTAGCGCGCTTTCTTGCCTCTTGCAATCATCAGGGAGGCAGTCTGTTCAGGTGTTTGTACAGGTGTTCATGGTTACTACCAGTGATGGCCTCAGGGAATGCTGGTTGCTGTAGTCATTCAAGTAGCCAGGAACCAACTCACCCTCCAATTACAAAGTGTAAAACCCCAGTTGGGGGGAGGGGTGAAAACCAACAGTGTGGCTCTCCTGAGTAGGGGCATGTGTCACCCTGGTGCCGCTGCCTCTGGAGCCTGGAACTCCCAAAGAACATTTGACAGAAAAGGGTGTGAGGGGCGCACTCTGGGTCCCAGCTAGGTGTACCTTTCCACAGTCCAGTTGATGTTCTCCTCCTAGCGCGCTTTCTTGCCTCTTGCAATCATCAGGGAGGCAGTCTGTTCAGGTGTTTGTACAGGTGTTGATGGTTACTTCTAGTGATGGCCTCAGGGAATTCTGGTTGCTATAGTCATTCAAGTAGCCAGGAACCAACTCACCCTCCAATTACAAAGTGTAAAACCCCAGTTGGGGGAGGGGGGAAAACCAACAGTGTGGCTCTCCTTAGTAGGGGCATGTGTCACCCCGGTGCCGCTGCCTCTGGAGCCTGGAACTCACAAAGAACATTTGACAGAAAAGGGTGTGAGGGGCGCACTCTGGGTCCCAGCTAGGTGTACCTTTCCACAGTCCAGTTGATGTTCTCCTCCTAGCGCGCTTTCTTGCCTCTTGCAATCATCAGGGAGGCAGTCTGTTCAGGTGTTTGTACAGGTGTTGTTGGTTACTTCCAGTGATGGCCTCAGGGAATTCTGGTTGCTATAGCCATTCAAGTAGCCAGGAACCAACTCACCCTCCAATTACAAAGTGTAAAACCCCAGTTGGGGGGAGGGGGGAAAACCAACCGTGTGGCTCTCCTGAGTAGGGGCATGTGTCACCCCGGTGCCACCACCTCTGGAGCCCGGGACTCCCAAAGAACATTTGACAGAAAAGGGTGTGAGGGGCGCACTCTGGGTCCCAGCTAGGTGTACCTTTCCACAGTCCAGATGATGTTCTCCTCCTAGCGCGCTTTCTTGCCTCTTGCAATCATCAGGGAGGCAGTCTGTTCAGGTGTTTGTACAGGTGTTGATGGTTACTACCAGTGATGGCCTCAGGGAATTCTGGTTGCTATAGTCATTCAAGTAGCCAGGAACCAACTCACCCTCCAATTACAAAGTGTAAAACCCCAGTTGGGGCTAGGGGGGAAAACCAACAGTGTGGCTCTCCTGAGTAGGGGCATGTGTCACCCCGGTGCTGCCGCCTCTGGAGCCCGGGACTCCCAAAGAGCATTTGACAGAAAAGGGTGTGAGAGGCGCACTCTGGGTCCTAGCTAGGTGTACGTTTCCACAGTCCAGTTGATGTTCTCCTCATAGCGCGCTTTCTTGCCTCTTGCAATCATCAGGGAGGCAGTCTGTTCAGGTGTTTGTACAGGTGTTGATGGTTACTTCCAGTGATGGCCTCAGGGAATTCTGGTTGCTGTAGTCATTCAAGTAGCCAGGAACCAACTCACCCTCCAATTACAAAGTGTAAAACCCCAGTTGGGGGGAGGGGGAAAACCAACAGTGTGGCTCTCCTGAGTAGGGGCATGTGTCACCCCGGTGCCACCACCTCTGGAGCCCGGGACTCCCAAAGAACATTTGACAGAAAAGGGTGTGAGGGACGCACTCTGGGTCCCAGCTAGGTGTACCTGTCCACAGTCCAGTTGATGTTCTCCTCCTAGCGCGCTTTCTTGCCTCTTGCAATCATCAGGGAGGCAGTCTTTTCAGGTGTTTGTACAGGTGTTGATGGTTACTACCAGTAATGGCCTCAGGGAATTCTGGTTGCTGTAGTCATTCAAGTAGCCAGGAACCAACTCACCCTCCAATTACAAAGTGTAAAACCCCAGTTGGGGCTAGGGGGGAAAACCAACAGTGTGGCTCTCCTGAGTAGGGGCATGTGTCACCCCGGTGCTGCCGCCTCTGGAGCCCGGGACTCCCAAAGAACATTTGACAGAAAAGGGTGTGAGGGGCGCACTCTGGATCCCACCTAGGTGTACCTTTCCACAGTCCAGTTGATGTTCTCCTCCTAGCGGGCTTTCTTGCCTCTTGCAATCATCAGGGAGGCAGTCTGTTCAGGTGTTTGTACAGGTGTTGATGGTTACTTCCAGTGATGGCCTCAGGGAATTCTGGTTGCTGTAGTCATTCAAGTAGCCAGGAACCAACTCACCCTCCAATTACAAAGTGTAAAACCCCAGTTGGGGGGAGGGGGAAAACCAACAGTGTGGCTCTCCTGAGTAGGGGCATGTGTCACCGCGGTGCGGCCACCTCTGGAGCCCGGGACTCCCAAAGAACATTTGACAGAAAAGGGTGTGAGGGACGCACTCTGGGTCCCTGCTAGGTGTACCTTTCCACAGTCCAGTTGATGTTCTCCTCCTAGCGCGCTTTCTTGCCTCTTGCAATCATCAGGGAGGCAGTCTGTTCAGGTGTTTGTACAGGTGTTGATGGTTACTACCAGTGATGGCCTCAGGGAATTCTGGTTGCTGTAGTCATTCAAGTAGCCAGGAACCAACTCACCCTCCAATTACAAAGTGTAAAACCCCAGTTGGGGGAGGGGGGAAAACCAACAGTCTGGCTCTCCTGAGTAGGGGCATGTGTCACCCCGGTGCCGCCGCCTCTGGAGCCCAGGACTCCCAAAGAACATTTGACAGAAAAGGGTTTGAGGGGCGCACTCTGGGTCCCAGCTAGGTGTACCTTTCCACAGTCCAGTTGATGTTCTCCTCCTAGCGCGCTTTCTTGCCTCTTGCAATCATCAGGGAGGCAGTCTGTTCAGGTGTTTGTACAGGTGTTGATGGTTACTACCAGTGATGGCCTCAGGGAATTCTGGTTGCTGTAGTCATTCAAGTAGCCAGGAACCAACTCACCCTCCAATTACAAAGTGTAAAACCCCAGTTGGGGGCAGGGGGGAAAACCAACAGTGTGGCTCTCCTGAGTAGGGGCATGCGTCACCCCGGTGCTGCCGCCTCTGGAGCCCGGGACTCCCAAAGAACATTTGACAGAAAAGGGTGTGAGGGGCGCACTCTGGATCCCACCTAGGTGTACCTTTCCACAGTCCAGTTGATGTTCTCCTCCTAGCGCGCTTTCTTGCCTCTTGCAATCATCAGGGAGGCAGTCTGTTCAGGTGTTTGTACAGGTGTTGATGGTTACTTCCAGTGATGGCCTCAGGGAATCCTGGTTGCTATAGTCATTCAAGTAGCCAGGAACCAACTCACCCTCCAATTACAAAGTGTAAAACCCCAGTTGGGGGGAGGGGGGAAAACCAACAGTGTGGCTCTCCTGAGTAGGGACATGTGTCACCCCGGTGCCACCACCTCTGGAGCCCGGGACTCCCAAAGAACATTTGACAGAAAAGGGTGTGAGGGGCGCACTCTGGGTCCCAGCTAGGTGTACCTTTCCACAGTCCAGTTGATGTTCTCCTCCTAGCGCGCTTTCTTGCCTCTTGCAATCATCAGGGAGGCAGTCTGTTCAGGTGTTTGTACAGGTGTTGATGGTTACTACCAGTGATGGCCTCAGGGAATTCTGGTTGCTGTAGTCATTCAAGTAGCCAGGAACCAACTCACCCTCCAATTACAAAGTGTAAAACCCCAGTTGGGGGGAGGGGTGAAAACCAACAGTGTGGCTCTCCTGAGTAGGGGCATGTGTCACCTCGGTGCCGCCGCCTCTGGAGCCCGGGACTCCCAAAGAACATTTGACAGAAAAGGGTGTGAGGGGCGCACTCTGGGTCCCAGCTAGGTGTACCTTTCCACAGTCCAGTTGATGTTCTCCTCCTAGCGCGCTTTCTTGCCTCTTGCAATCATCAGGGAGGCAGTCTCTTCAGGTGTTTGTACAGGTGTTGATGGTTACTACCAGTGATGGCCTCAGGAATTCTGGTTGCTGTAGTCATTCAAGTAGCCAGGAACCAACTCACCCTCCAATTACAAAGTGTAAAACCCCAGTTGGGGGCAGGGGGGAAAACCAACAGTGTGGCTCTCCTGAGTAGGGGCATGTGTCACCCCGGTGCTGCCGCCTCGGGAGCCCGGGACTCCCAAAGAACATTGGACAGAAAAGGGTGTGAGGGGCGCACTCTGGATCCCACCTAGGTGTACCTTTCCACAGTCCAGTTGATGTTCTCCTCCTAGCGCGCTTTCTTGCCGCTTGCAATCATCAGGGAGGCAGTCTGTTCAGGTGTTTGTACAGGTGTTGATGGTTACTACCAGTGATGTCCTCAGGGAATTCTGGTTGCTGTAGTCATTCAAGTAGCCAGGAACCAACTCACCCTCCAATTACAAAGTGTAAAACCCCAGTTTGGGGGTGGGGGGAAACCAACATTGTGGCTCTCCTGAGTAGGGGCATGTGTCACCCCGGTGCCGCCGCCTCTGGAGCCCGGGACTCCCAAAGAACATTTGACAGAAAAGGGTGTCAGGGGCGCACTCTGGGTCCCAGCTAGGTGTACCTTTCCACAGTCCAGTTGATGTTCTCCTCCTAGCGCGCTTTCTTGCCTCTTGCAATCATCAGGGAGGCAGTCTGTTCAGGTGTTTGTACAGGTGTTGATGGTTACTACCAGTGATGGCCTCAGGGAATTCTGGTTTCTGTAGTCATTCAAGTAGCCAGGAACCAACTCACCCTCCAATTACGAAGTGTAAAACCCCAGTTGGGGGGAGGGAGGAAAACCAAGAGTGTGGCTCTCCTGAGTAGGGGCATGTGTCACCCCGGTGCCGCCGCCTCTGGAGCCCGGGACTCCCAAAGAACATTTGACAGAAAAGGGTGTGAGGGGCGCACTCTGAGTCCCAGCTAGGTGTACCTTTCCACAGTCCAGTTGATGTTCTCCTCCTAGCGCGCTTTCTTGCCTCTTGCAATCATCAGGGAGGCAGTCTGTTCAGGTGTTTGTACAGGTGTTGATGGTTACTTCCAGTGATGGCCTCAGGGAATTCTGGTTGCTGTAGTCATTCAAGTAGCCAGGAACCAACTCACCCTCCAATTACAAAGTGTAAAACCCCAGGTGGGGGGAGGGGGAAAACCAACAGTGTGGCTCTCCTGAGTAGGGGCATGTGTCAGCCCGGTGCCGCCGCCTCTGGAGCCCGGGACTGCCAAAGAACATTTGACAGAAAAGGGTGTGAGGGGCGCACTCTGGGTCCCAGCTAGGTGTACCTTTCCACAGTCCAGTTGATGTTCTCCTCCTAGCGCGCTTTCTTGCCTCTTGCAATCATCAGGGAGGCAGTCTGTTCAGGTGTTTGTACAGGTGTTGAAGGTTACTACCAGTGATGGCCTCAGGGAATTCTGGTTGCTGTAGTCATTCAAGTAGCCAGGCACCAACTCACCCTCCAATTACAAAGTGTAAAACCCCAGTTGGGGAGGGGTGAAAACCAACAGTGTGGCTCTCCTTAGTAGGGGCATGTGTCACCCCGGAGCCGCTGCCTCTGGAGCCTGGAACTCCCAAAGAACATTTGACAGAAAAGGGTGTGAGGGGCGCACTCTGGGTCCCAGCTAGGTGTACCTTTCCACAGTCCAGTTGATGTTCTCCTCCTAGCGCGTTTTCTTGCCTCTTGCAATCATCAGGGAGGCAGTCTGTTCAGGTGTTTGTACAGGTGTTGATGGTTACTTCCAGTGATGGCCTCAGGGAATTCTGGTTGCTATAGTCATTCAAGTAGCCAGGAACCAACTCACCCTCCAATTACAAAGTGTAAAACCCCAGTTGTGGGGAGGGGGGAAAACCAACCGTGTGGCTCTCTTGAGTAGGGGCATGTGTCACCCCGGTGCCACCACCTCTGGAGCCCGGGACTCCCAAAGAACATTTGTCAGAAAAGGGTGTGAGGGGCGCACTCTGGGTCCCAGCTAGGTGTACCTTTCCACAGTCCAGTTGATGTTCTCCTCCTAGCGCGCTTTCTTGCCTCTTGCAATCATCAGGGAGGCAGTCTGTTCAGGTGTTTGTACAGGTGTTGATGGTTACTTCCAGTGATGGCCTCAGGGAATTCTGGTTGCTGTAGTCATTCAAGTAGCCAGGAACCAACTCACCCTCCAATTACAAAGTGTAAAACCCCTGTTGGGGGGAGGGGGGAAAACCAACAGTGTGGCTCTCCTGAGTAGGGGCATGTGTCACCCCGGTGCCACCACCTCTGGAGCCCGGGACTCCCAAAGAACATTTGACAGAAAAGGGTGTGAGGGGCGCACTCTGGGTCCCAGCTAGGTGTACCTTTCCTCAGACCAGTTGATGTTCTCCTCCTAGCGCGCTTTCTTGCCTCTTGCAATCATCAGGGAGGCAGTCTGTTCAGGTGTTTGTACAGGTGTTCATGGTTACTACCAGTGATGGCCTCAGGGAATGCTGGTTGCTGTAGTCATTCAAGTAGCCAGGAACCAACTCACCCTCCAATTACAAAGTGTAAAACCCCAGTTGGGGGGAGGGGTGAAAACCAACAGTGTGGCTCTCCTGAGTAGGGGCATGTGTCACCCTGGTGCCGCTGCCTCTGGAGCCTGGAACTCCCAAAGAACATTTGACAGAAAAGGGTGTGAGGGGCGCACTCTGGGTCCCAGCTAGGTGTACCTTTCCACAGTCCAGTTGATGTTCTCCTCCTAGCGCGCTTTCTTGCCTCTTGCAATCATCAGGGAGGCAGTCTGTTCAGGTGTTTGTACAGGTGTTGATGGTTACTTCTAGTGATGGCCTCAGGGAATTCTGGTTGCTATAGTCATTCAAGTAGCCAGGAACCAACTCACCCTCCAATTACAAAGTGTAAAACCCCAGTTGGGGGAGGGGGGAAAACCAACCGTGTGGCTCTCCTGAGTAGGGGCATGTGTCACCCCGGTGCCACCACCTCTGGAGCCCGGGACTCCCAAAGAACATTTGACAGAAAAGGGTGTGAGGGGCGCACTCTGGGTCCCAGCTAGGTGTACCTTTCCACAGTCCAGATGATGTTCTCCTCCTAGCGTGATTTCTTGCCTCTTGCAATCATCAGGGAGGCAGTCTGTTCAGGTGTTTGTACAGGTGTTGATGGTTACTACCAGTGATGGCCTCAGGGAATTCTGGTTGCTGTAGTCATTCAAGTAGTCAGGAACCAACTCACCCTCCAATTGCAAAGTGTAAAACCCCAGTTGGGGGGAGGGGTGAAAACCAACAGTGTGGCTCTCCTTAGTAGGGGCATGTGTCACCCCGGTGCCACCACCTCTGGAGCCCGGGACTCCCAAAGAACATTTGACAGAAAAGGGTGTGAGGGGCGCACTCTGGGTCCCAGCTAGGTGTACCTTTCCACAGTCCAGATGATGTTCTCCTCCTAGCGCGCTTTCTTGCCTCTTGCAATCATCAGGGAGGCAGTCTGTTCAGGTGTTTGTACAGGTGTTGATGGTTACTACCAGTGATGGCCTCAGGGAATTCTGGTTGCTATAGTCATTCAAGTAGCCAGGAACCAACTCACCCTCCAATTACAAAGTGTAAAACCCCAGTTGGGGGGATGGGGAAAACCAACAGTGTGGCCCTCCTGAGTAGGGGCATGTGTCACCCCGGTGCCACCACCTCTGGAGCCCGGCACTCCCAAAGAACATTTGACAGAAAAGGGTGTGAGGGGCGCACTCTGGATCCCAGCTAGGTGTACCTTTCCACAGTCCAGTTGATGTTCTCCTCCTAGCGTGCTTTCTTGCCTCTTGCAATCATCAGGGAGGCAGTCTGTTCAGGTGTTTGTACAGGTGTTGATGGTTACTACCAGTGATGGCCTCAGGGAATTCTGGTTGCTGTAGTCATTCAAGTAGCCAGGAACCAACTCACCCTCCAATTACAAAGTGTAAAACCCCAGTTTGGGGGAGGGGGGAAAACCAACAGTGTGGCTCTCCTGAGTAGGGGCATGTGTCTCCCAGGTGCCGCCGCCTCTGGAGCCCAGGACTCCCAAAGAACATTTGACAGAAAAGGGTGTGAGGGGCGCACTCTGGGTCCCACCTAGGTGTACCTTTCCACAGTCCAGATGATGTTCTCCTCCTAGCGCGCTTTCTTGCCTCTTGCAATCATCAGGGAGGCAGTCTGTTCAGGTGTTTGTACAGGTGTTGATGGTTACTTCCAGTGATGGCCTCAGGGAATTCTCGTTGCTGTAGTCATTCAAGTAGCCAGGAACCAACTCACCCTCCAATTACAAAGTGTAAAACCCCAGTTGGGGGGAGGGGGGAAAACCAACAGTGTGGCTCTCCTGAGTAGGGGCATGTGTCACCCTGGTGCCACCACGTCTGGAGCCCGGGACTCCCAAAGAACATTTGACAGAAAAGGGTGTGAGGGGCGCACTCTGGGTCCCAGCTAGGTGTACCTTTCCACAGTCCAGTTGATGTTCTCCTCCTAGCGCGCTTTCTTGCATCTTGCAATCATCAGGGAGGCAGTCTGTTCAGGTGTTTGTACAGGTGTTGATGGTTACTTCCAGTGATGGCCTCAGGGAATTCTGGTTGCTGTAGTCATTCAAGTAGCAAGGAACCAACTCACCCTCCAATTACAAAGTGTAAAACCCCAGTTGGGGGGAGGGGGGAAAACCAACAGTGTGGCTCTCCTGAGTAGGGGCATGTGTCACCCTGGTGGCACCACCTCTGGAGCCCGGGACTCCCAAAGAACATTTGACAGAAAAGGGTGTGAGGGACGCACTCTGGGTCCCAGCTAGGTGTACCTTTCCACAGTCCAGTTGATGTTCTCCTCCTAGCGCGCTTTCTTGCCTCTTGCAATCATCGGGGAGGCAGTCTGTTCAGGTGTTTGTACAGGTGTTGATGGTTACTACCAGTGATGGCCTCAGGGAATTCTGGTTGCTACAGTCATTCAAGTAGCCAGGAACCAACTCACCCTCCAATTACAAAGTGTAAAACCCCAGTTGGGGGGAGGGGGGAAAACCAACAGTGTGGCTCTCCTGAGTAGGGGCATGTGTCACCCCGGTGCCGCGGCCTCTGGAACCCGGGACTCCCAAAGAACATTTGACAGAAAAGGGTGTGAGGGGCACACTCTGGGTCCCTCCTAGGTGTACCCTTCCACAGTCCAGATGATGTTCTCCTTCTAGCGCGCTTTTTTGCCTCGTGCAATCATCAGGGAGGCAGTCTGTTCAGGTGTTTGTACAGGTGTTGATGGTTACTACCAGTGATGGCCTCAGGGAATTCTGGTTGCTGTAGTCATTTAAGTTGCCAGGAACCAACTCACCCTCCAATTACAAAGTGTAAAACCCCAGTTGGGGGCAGGGGGGAAAACCAACAGTGTGGCTCTCCTGAGTAGGGGCATGTGTCACCCCGGTGCCGCCGCCTCTGGAGCCCGGGACTCCCAAAGAACATTTGACAGAAATGGGTGTGAGGGGCGCACTCTGGGTCCTAGCTAGGTGTACGTTTCCACAGTCCAGTTGATGTTCTCCTCCTAGCGCGCTTTCTTGCCTCTTGCAATCATCAGGGAGACAGTCTGTTCAGGTGTTTGTACAGGTGTTGATGGTTACTACCAGTGATGGCCTCAGGGAATTCTGGTTGCTGTAGTCATTCAAGTAGCCGGGAACCAACTCACCCTCCAATTACAAAGTGTAAAACCCCAGTTGGGGGTAGGGGGGAAAACCAACAGTGTGGCTCTCCTGAGTAGGGGCATGTGTCACCCCGGTGCTGCCGCCTCTGGAGCCCGGGACTCCCAAAGAACATTTGACAGAAAAGGGTGTGAGGGGCGCACTCTGGATCCCACCTAGGTGTACCTTTCCACAGTCCAGTTGATGTTCTCCTCCTAGCGCGCTTTCTTGCCTCTTGCAATCATCAGGGAGGCAGTCTGTTCAGGTGCTTGTACAGGTGTTGATGGTTACTTCCAGTGATGGCCTCAGGGAATTCTGGTTGCTGTAGTCATTCAAGTAGCCAGGAACCAACTCACCCTCCAATTACAAAGTGTAAAACCCCAGTTGGGGGGAGGGGGAAAACCAACAGTGTGGCTCTCCTGAGTAGGGGCATGTGTCACCCCGGTGCCACCACCTCTGGAGCCCGGGACTCCCAAAGAACATTTGACAGAAAAGGGTGTGAGGGACGCTCTCTGGGTCCCAGCTAGGTGTACCTGTCCACAGTCCAGTTGATGTTCTCCTCCTAGCGCGCTTTCTTGCCTCTTGCAATCATCAGGGAGGCAGTCTGTTCAGGTGTTTGTACAGGTGTTGATGGTTACTACCAGTGATGGCCTCAGGGAATTCTGGTTGCTGTAGTCATTCAAGTAGCCAGGAACCAACTCACCCTCCAATTACAAAGTGTAAAACCCCAGTTGGGGGTAGGGGGGAAAACCAACAGTGTGGCTCTCCTGAGTAGGGGCATGTGTCACCCCGGTGCTGCCGCCTCTGGAGCCCGGGACTCCCAAAGAACATTTGACAGAAAAGGGTGTGAGGGGCGCACTCTGGATCCCACCTAGGTGTACCTTTCCACAGTCCAGTTGATGTTCTCCTCCTAGCGCGCTTTCTTGCCTCTTGCAATCATCAGGGAGGCAGTCTGTTCAGGTGTTTGTACAGGTGTTGATGGTTACTACCAGTGATGGCCTCAGGGAATTCTGGTTGCTGTAGTCATTCAAGTAGCCAGGAACCAACTCACCCTCCAATTACAAAGTGTAAAACCCTAGTTGGGGGAGGGGGGAAAACCAACAGTCTGGCTCTCCTGAGTAGGGGCATGTGTCACCCCGGTGCCGCCGCCTCTGGAGCCCAGGACTCCCAAAGAACATTTGACAGAAAAGGGTTTGAGGGGCGCACTCTGGGTCCCAGCTAGGTGTACCTTTCCACAGTCCAGTTGATGTTCTCCTCCTAGCGCGCTTTCTTGCCTCTTGCAATCATCAGGGAGGCAGTCTGTTCAGGTGTTTGTACAGGTGTTGATGGTTACTACCAGTGATGGCCTCAGGGAATTCTGGTTGCTGTAGTCATTCAAGTAGCCAGGAACCAACTCACCCTCCAATTACAAAGTGTAAAACCCCAGTTGGGGGCAGGGGGGAAAACCAACAGTGTTGCTCTCCTGAGTAGGGGCATGTGTCACCCCGGTGCTGCCGCCTCTGGAGCCCCGGACTCCCAAAGAACATTTGACAGAAAAGGGTGTGAGGGGCGCACTCTGGATCCCACCTAGGTGTACCTTTCCACAGTCCAGTTGATGTTCTCCTCCTAGCGCGCTTTCTTGCCTCTTGCAATCATCAGGGAGGCAGTCTGTTCAGGTGTTTGTACAGGTGTTGATGGTTACTTCCAGTGATGGCCTCAGGGAATCCTGGTTGCTATAGTCATTCAAGTAGCCAGGAACCAACTCACCCTCCAATTACAAAGTGTAAAACCCCAGTTGGGGGGAGGGGGGAAATCCAACAGTGTGGCTCTCCTGAGTAGGGACATGTGTCACCCCGGTGCCACCACCTCTGGAGCCCGGGACTCCCAAAGAACATTTGACAGAAAAGGGTGTGAGGGGCGCACTCTGGGTCCCAGCTAGGTGTACCTTTCCACAGTCCAGTTGATGTTCTCCTCCTAGCGCGCTTTCTTGCCTCTTGCAATCATCAGGGAGGCAGTCTGTTCAAGTGTTTGTACAGGTGTTGATGGTTACTTCCAGTGATGGCCTCAGGGAATTCTGGTTGCTGTAGTCATTCAAGTAGCCAGGAACCAACTCACCCTCCAATTACAAAGTGTAAAACCCCAGGTGGGGGGAGGGGGAAAACCAACAGTGTGGCTCTCCTGAGTAGGGGCATGTGTCACCCCTGTGCCGCCGCCTCTGGAGCCCGGGACTCCCAAAGAACATTTGACAGAAAAGGGTGTGAGGGGCGCACTCTGGGTCCCAGCTAGGTGTACCTTTCCACAGTCCAGTTGATGTTCTCCTCCTAGCGCGCTTTCTTGCCTCTTGCAATCATCAGGGAGGCAGTCTGTTCAGGTGTTTGTACAGGTGTTGATGGTTACTACCAGTGATGGCCTCAGGGAATTCTGGTTGCTGTAGTCATTCAAGTAGCCAGGAACCAACTCACCCTCCAATTACAAAGTGTAAAACCCAAGTTGGGGAGAGGGGGGAAAACCAACATTGTGGCTCTCATGAGTAGGGGCATGTGTCACCCCGGTGCCGCCGCCTCTGGAGCCCGGGACTGCCAAAGGACATTTGACAGAAAAGGGTGTGAGGGGCGCACTCTGGGTCCCAGCTAGGTGTACCTTTCCACAGTCCAGTTGATGTTCTCCTCCTAGCGCGCTTTCTTGCCTCTTGCAATCATCAGGGAGGCAATCTGTTCAGGTGTTTGTACAGGTGTTGAAGGTTACTACCAGTGATGGCCTCAGGGAATTCTGGTTGCTGTAGTCATTCAAGTAGCCAGGCACCAACTCACCCTCCAATTACAAAGTGTAAAACCCCAGTTGGGGGAGGGGTGAAAACCAACAGTGTGGCTCTCCTTAGTAGGGGCATGTGTCACCCCGGAGCCGCTGCCTCTGGAGCCTGGAACTCCCAAAGAACATTTGACAGAAAAGGGTGTGAGGGGCGCACTCTGGGTCCCAGCTAGGTGTACCTTTCCACAGTCCAGTTGATGTTCTCCTCCTAGCGCGCTTTCTTGCCTCTTGCAATCATCAGGGAGGCAGTCTGTTCAGGTGTTTGTACAGGTGTTGATGGTTACTTCCAGTGATGGCCTCAGGGAATTCTGGTTGCTATAGTCATTCAAGTAGCCAGGAACCAACTCACCCTCCAATTACAAAGTGTAAAACCCCAGTTGTGGGGAGGGGGGAAAACCAACCGTGTGGCTCTCTTGAGTAGGGGCATGTGTCACCCCGGTGCCACCACCTCTGGAGCCCGGGACTCCCAAAGAACATTTGACAGAAAAGGGTGTGAGGGGCGCACTCTGGGTCCCAGCTAGGTGTACCTTTCCACAGTCCAGTTGATGTTCTCCTCCTAGCGCGCTTTCTTGCCTCTTGCAATCATCAGGGAGGCAGTCTGTTCAGGTGTTTGTACAGGTGTTGATGGTTACTTCCAGTGATGGCCTCAGGGAATTCTGGTTGCTGTAGTCATTCAAGTAGCCAGGAACCAACTCACCCTCCAATTACAAAGTGTAAAACCCCTGTTGGGGGGAGGGGGGAAAACCAACAGTGTGGCTCTCCTGAGTAGGGGCATGTGTCACCCCGGTGCCACCACCTCTGGAGCCCGGGACTCCCAAAGAACATTTGACAGAAAAGGGTGTGAGGGGCGCACTCTGGGTCCCAGCTAGGTGTACCTTTCCTCAGACCAGTTGATGTTCTCCTCCTAGCGCGCTTTCTTGCCTCTTGCAATCATCAGGGAGGCAGTCTGTTCAGGTGTTTGTACAGGTGTTCATGGTTACTACCAGTGATGGCCTCAGGGAATGCTGGTTGCTGTAGTCATTCAAGTAGCCAGGAACCAACTCACCCTCCAATTACAAAGTGTAAAACCCCAGTTGGGGGGAGGGGTGAAAACCAACAGTGTGGCTCTCCTGAGTAGGGGCATGTGTCACCCTGGTGCCGCTGCCTCTGGAGCCTGGAACTCCCAAAGAACATTTGACAGAAAAGGGTGTGAGGGGCGCACTCTGGGTCCCACCTAGGTGTACCTTTCCACAGTCCAGATGATGTTCTCCTCCTAGCGCGCTTTCTTGCCTCTTGCAATCATCAGGGAGGCAGTCTGTTCAGGTGTTTGTACAGGTGTTGATGGTTACTACCAGTGATGGCCTCAGGGAATTCTGGTTGCTGTAGTCATTTAAGTAGCCAGGAACCAACTCACCCTCCAATTACAAAGTGTAAAACCCCAGTTGGGGGAGGGGGGAAAACCAACAGTGTGGCTCTCCTGAGTAGGGGCATGTGTCACCCCGGTGCCACCACCTCTGGAGCCCGGGACTCCCAAAGAACATTTGACAGAAAAGGGTGTGAGGGGCGCACTCTGGGTCCCAGCTAGGTGTACCTTTCCACAGTCCAGTTGATGTTCTCCTCCTAGCGCGCTTTCTTGCCTCTTGCAATCATCAGGGAGGCAGTCTGTTCAGGTGTTTGTACAGGTGTTGATGGTTACTTCCAGTGATGGCCTCAGGGAATTCTGGTTGCTGTAGTCATTCAAGTAGCAAGGAACCAACTCACCCTCCAATTACAAAGTGTAAAACCCCAGTTGGGGGGAGGGGTGAAAACCAACAGTGTGGCTCTCCTGAGTAGGGGCATGTGTCACCTCGGTGCCGCCGCCTCTGGAGCCCGGGACTCCCAAAGAACATTTGACAGAAAAGGGTGTGAGGGGCGCACTCTGGGTCCCAGCTAGGTGTACCTTTCCACAGTCCAGTTGATGTTCTCCTCCTAGCGCGCTTTCTTGCCTCTTGCAATCATCAGGGAGGCAGTCTCTTCAGGTGTTTGTACAGGTGTTGATGGTTACTACCAGTGATGGCCTCAGGAATTCTGGTTGCTGTAGTCATTCAAGTAGCCAGGAACCAACTCACCCTCCAATTACAAAGTGTAAAACCCCAGTTGGGGGCAGGGGGGAAAACCAACAGTGTGGCTCTCCTGAGTAGGGGCATGTGTCACCCCGGTGCTGCCGCCTCGGGAGCCCGGGACTCCCAAAGAACATTGGACAGAAAAGGGTGTGAGGGGCGCACTCTGGATCCCACCTAGGTGTACCTTTCCACAGTCCAGTTGATGTTCTCCTCCTAGCGCGCTTTCTTGCCGCTTGCAATCATCAGGGAGGCAGTCTGTTCAGGTGTTTGTACAGGTGTTGATGGTTACTACCAGTGATGTCCTCAGGGAATTCTGGTTGCTGTAGTCATTCAAGTAGCCAGGAACCAACTCACCCTCCAATTACAAAGTGTAAAACCCCAGTTTGGGGGTGGGGGGAAACCAACATTGTGGCTCTCCTGAGTAGGGGCATGTGTCACCCCGGTGCCGCCGCCTCTGTAGCCCGGGACTCCCAAAGAACATTTGACAGAAAAGGGTGTCAGGGGCGCACTCTGGGTCCCAGCTAGGTGTACCTTTCCACAGTCCAGTTGATGTTCTCCTCCTAGCGCGCTTTCTTGCCTCTTGCAATCATCAGGGAGGCAGTCTGTTCAGGTGTTTGTACAGGTGTTGATGGTTACTACCAGTGATGGCCTCAGGGAATTCTGGTTTCTGTAGTCATTCAAGTAGCCAGGAACCAACTCACCCTCCAATTACGAAGTGTAAAACCCCAGTTGGGGGGAGGGAGGAAAACCAAGAGTGTGGCTCTCCTGAGTAGGGGCATGTGTCACCCCGGTGCCGCCGCCTCTGGAGCCCGGGACTCCCAAAGAACATTTGACAGAAAAGGGTGTGAGGGGCGCACTCTGAGTCCCAGCTAGGTGTACCTTTCCACAGTCCAGTTGATGTTCTCCTCCTAGCGCGCTTTCTTGCCTCTTGCAATCATCAGGGAGGCAGTCTGTTCAGGTGTTTGTACAGGTGTTGATGGTTACTTCCAGTGATGGCCTCAGGGAATTCTGGTTGCTGTAGTCATTCAAGTAGCCAGGAACCAACTCACCCTCCAATTACAAAGTGTAAAACCCCAGGTGGGGGGAGGGGGAAAACCAACAGTGTGGCTCTCCTGAGTAGGGGCATGTGTCAGCCCGGTGCCGCCGCCTCTGGAGCCCGGGACTGCCAAAGAACATTTGACAGAAAAGGGTGTGAGGGGCGCACTCTGGGTCCCAGCTAGGTGTACCTTTCCACAGTCCAGTTGATGTTCTCCTCCTAGCGCGCTTTCTTGCCTCTTGCAATCATCATGGAGGCAGTCTGTTCAGGTGTTTGTACAGGTGTTGAAGGTTACTACCAGTGATGGCCTCAGGGAATTCTGGTTGCTGTAGTCATTCAAGTAGCCAGGCACCAACTCACCCTCCAATTACAAAGTGTAAAACCCCAGTTGGGGGAGGGGTGAAAACCAACAGTGTGGCTCTCCTTAGTAGGGGCATGTGTCACCCCGGAGCCGCTGCCTCTGGAGCCTGGAACTCCCAAAGAACATTTGACAGAAAAGGGTGTGAGGGGCGCACTCTGGGTCCCAGCTAGGTGTACCTTTCCACAGTCCAGTTGATGTTCTCCTCCTAGCGCGCTTTCTTGCCTCTTGCAATCATCAGGGAGGCAGTCTGTTCAGGTGTTTGTACAGGTGTTGATGGTTACTTCCAGTGATGGCCTCAGGGAATTCTGGTTGCTATAGTCATTCAAGTAGCCAGGAACCAACTCACCCTCCAATTACAAAGTGTAAAACCCCAGTTGTGGGGAGGGGGGAAAACCAACCGTGTGGCTCTCTTGAGTAGGGGCATGTGTCACCCCGGTGCCACCACCTCTGGAGCCCGGGACTCCCAAAGAACATTTGTCAGAAAAGGGTGTGAGGGGCGCACTCTGGGTCCCAGCTAGGTGTACCTTTCCACAGTCCAGTTGATGTTCTCCTCCTAGCGCGCTTTCTTGCCTCTTGCAATCATCAGGGAGGCAGTCTGTTCAGGTGTTTGTACAGGTGTTGATGGTTACTTCCAGTGATGGCCTCAGGGAATTCTGGTTGCTGTAGTCATTCAAGTAGCCAGGAACCAACTCACCCTCCAATTACAAAGTGTAAAACCCCTGTTGGGGGGAGGGGGGAAAACCAACAGTGTGGCTCTCCTGAGTAGGGGCATGTGTCACCCCGGTGCCACCACCTCTGGAGCCCGGGACTCCCAAAGAACATTTGACAGAAAAGGGTGTGAGGGGCGCACTCTGGGTCCCACCTAGGTGTACCTTTCCTCAGACCAGTTGATGTTCTCCTCCTAGCGCGCTTTCTTGCCTCTTGCAATCATCAGGGAGGCAGTCTGTTCAGGTGTTTGTACAGGTGTTCATGGTTACTACCAGTGATGGCCTCAGGGAATGCTGGTTGCTGTAGTCATTCAAGTAGCCAGGAACCAACTCACCCTCCAATTACAAAGTGTAAAACCCCAGTTGGGGGGAGGGGTGAAAACCAACAGTGTGGCTCTCCTGAGTAGGGGCATGTGTCACCCTGGTGCCGCTGCCTCTGGAGCCTGGAACTCCCAAAGAACATTTGACAGAAAAGGGTGTGAGGGGCGCACTCTGGGTCCCAGCTAGGTGTACCTTTCCACAGTCCAGTTGATGTTCTCCTCCTAGCGCGCTTTCTTGCCTCTTGCAATCATCAGGGAGGCAGTCTGTTCAGGTGTTTGTACAGGTGTTGATGGTTACTTCTAGTGATGGCCTCAGGGAATTCTGGTTGCTATAGTCATTCAAGTAGCCAGGAACCAACTCACCCTCCAATTACAAAGTGTAAAACCCAAGTTGGGGGGAGGGGGGAAAACCAACAGTGTGGCTCTCCTGAGTAGGGGCATGTGTCACCCCGGTGCCACCACTTCTGGAGCCCGGGACTCCCAAAGAACATTTGACAGAAAAGGGTGTGAGGGGCGCACTCTGGGTCCCAGCTAGGTGTACCTTTCCACAGTCCAGTTGATGTTCTCCTCCTAGCGCGCTTTCTTGCCTCTTGCAATCATCAGGGAGGCAGTCTGTTCAGGTGTTTGTACAGGTGTTGATGGTTACTACCAGTGATGGCCTCAGGGAATTCTGGTTGCTGTAGTCATTCAAGTAGCCAGGAACCAACTCACCCTCCAATTACAAAGTGTAAAACCCCAGTTGGGGGGAGGGGGGAAAACCAACAGTGTGGCTCTCCTGAGTAGGGGCATGTGTCACCCCGGTGCCGCCGCCTCTGGAGCCCGGGACTCCCAAAGAACATTTGACAGAAAAGGGTGTGAGGGGCGCACTCTGGGTCCCAGCTAAGTGTACCTTTCCACAGTCCAGTTGATGTTCTCCTCCTAGCGCGCTTTCTTGCCTCTTGCAATCATCAGGGAGGCAGTCTGTTCAGGTGTTTGTACAGGTGTTGATGGTTACTACCAGTGATGGCCTCAGGGAATTCTGGTTGCTGTAGTTATTAAAGTAGCCAGGAACCAACTCACCCTCCAATTACAAAGTGTAAAACCCCAGTTGGGGGTAGGGGGGAAAACCAACAGTGTGGCTCTCCTGAGTAGGGGCATGTGTCACCCCGGTGCTGCCGCCTCTGAAGCCCGGGACTCCCAAAGAACATTTGACAGAAAAGGGTGTGAGGGGCGCACTCTGGATCCCACCTAGGTGTACCTTTCCGCAGTCCAGTTGATGTTCTCCTCCTAGCGCGCTTTCTTGCCTCTTGCAATCATCAGGGAGGCAGTCTGTTCAGGTGTTTGTACAGGTGTTGATGGTTACTACCAGTGATGGCCTCAGGGAATTCTCATTGCTATAGTCATTCTAGTAGCCAGGAACCAACTCACCCTCCAATTACAAAGTGTAAAACCCCAGTTGGGGGGAGGGGGGAAAACCAACCCTGTGGCTCTCCTGAGTAGGGGCATGTGTCACCCCGGTGCCGCTGCCTCTGGAGCCCAGGACTCCCAAAGAACATTTGACAGAAAAGGGTGTAAGGGGCGCACTCTGGGTCCCAGCTAGGTGTACCTTTCCACAGTCCAGTTGATGTTCTCCTCCTAGCGCGCTTTCTTGCCTCTTGCAATCATCAGGGAGGCAGTCTGTTCAGGTGTTTGTACAGGTGTTGATGGTTAGTACCAGTGATGGCCTCAGGGAATTCTGGTTGCTGTAGTCATTCAAGTAGCCAGGAACCAACTCACCCTCCAATTACAAAGTGTAAAACCCCAGTTGGGGGCAGGGGGGAAAACCAACAGTGTGGCTCTCCTGAGTAGGGGCATGTGTCACACCGGTGCCGCCGCCTCTGGAGCCCGGGACTCCCAAAGAACATTTGACAGAAAAGGGTGTGAGGGGCGCACTCTGGATCCCAGCTAGGTGTACCTTTCCACAGTCCAGTTGATGTTCTCCTCTTAGCGCGCTTTCTTGCCTCTTGCAATCATCAGGGAGGCAGTCTCTTCAGGTGTTTGTACAGGTGTTGATGGTTACTTCCAGTGATGGCCTCAGGGAATTCTGGTTGCTATAGACATTCAAGTAGCCAGGAACCAACTCACCCTCCAATTACAAAGTGTAAAACCCAAGTTGGGGGGAGGGGGGAAAACCAACAGTGTGGCTCTCCTGAGTAGGGGCATGTGTCACCCCGGTGCCACCACTTCTGGAGCCCGGGACTCCCAAAGAACATTTGACAGAAAAGGGTGTGAGGGGCGCACTCTGGGTCCCAGCTAGGTGTACTTTTCCACAGTCCAGTTGATGTTCTCCTCCTAGCGGGCTTTCTTGCCTCTTGCAATCATCAGGGAGGCAGTCTGTTCAGGTGTTTGTACAGGTGTTGATGGTTACTTCCAGTGATGGCCTCAGGGAATTCTGGTTGCTGTAGTCATTCAAGTAGCCAGGAACCAACTCACCCTCCAATTACAAAGTGTAAAACCCCAGTTGGGGGGAGGGGGAAAACCAACAGTGTGGCTCTCCTGAGTAGGGGCATGTGTCACCGCGGTGCGGCCACCTCTGGAGCCCGGGACTCCCAAAGAACATTTGACAGAAAAGGGTGTGAGGGACGCACTCTGGGTCCCTGCTAGGTGTACCTTTCCACAGTCCAGTTGATGTTCTCCTCCTAGCGCGCTTTCTTGCCTCTTGCAATCATCAGGGAGGCAGTCTGTTCAGGTGTTTGTACAGGTGTTGATGGTTACTACCAGTGATGGCCTCAGGGAATTCTGGTTGCTGTAGTCATTCAAGTAGCCAGGAACCAACTCACCCTCCAATTACAAAGTGTAAAACCCCATTTGGGGGAGGGGGGAAAACCAACAGTCTGGCTCTCCTGAGTAGGGGCATGTGTCACCCCGGTGCCGCCGCCTCTGGAGCCCAGGACTCCCAAAGAACATTTGACAGAAAAGGGTTTGAGGGGCGCACTCTGGGTCCCAGCTAGGTGTACCTTTCCACAGTCCAGTTGATGTTCTCCTCCTAGCGCGCTTTCTTGCCTCTTGCAATCATCAGGGAGGCAGTCTGTTCAGGTGTTTGTACAGGTGTTGATGGTTACTACCAGTGATGGCCTCAGGGAATTCTGGTTGCTGTAGTCATTCAAGTAGCCAGGAACCAACTCACCCTCCAATTACAAAGTGTAAAACCCCAGTTGGGGGCAGGGGGGAAAACCAACAGTGTGGCTCTCCTGAGTAGGGGCATGTGTCACCCCGGTGCTGCCGCCTCTGGAGCCCGGGACTCCCAAAGAACATTTGACAGAAAAGGGTGTGAGGGGCGCACTCTGGATCCCACCTAGGTGTACCTTTCCACAGTCCAGTTGATGTTCTCCTCCTAGCGCGCTTTCTTGCCTCTTGCAATCATCAGGGAGGCAGTCTGTTCAGGTGTTTGTACAGGTGTTGATGGTTACTACCAGTGATGGCCTCAGGGAATTCCGGTTGCTGTAGTCATTCAAGTAGCGAGGAACCAACTCACCCTCCAATTACAAAGTGTAAAACCCCAGTTGGGGGCAGGGGGGAAAACCAACAGTGTGGCTCTCCTGAGTAGGGGCATGTGTCACCCCGGTGCCGCTGCCTCTGGAGCCCGGAACTCCCAAAGAACATTTGACAGAAAAGGGAGTGAGGGGCGCACTCTGGGTCCCAGCTAGGTGTACCTTTCCACAGTCCAGTTGATGTTCTCCTCCTAGCGCGCTTTCTTGCCTCTTGCAATCATCAGGGAGGCAGTCCGTTCAGGTGTTTGTACAGGTGTTGATGGTTACTACCAGTGATGGCCTCAGGGAATTCTGGTTGCTATAGTCATTCAAGTAGCCAGGAACCAACTCACCCTCCAATTACAAAGTGTAAAACCCCAGTTGGGGGGATGGGGAAAACCAACAGTGTGGCTCTCCTGAGTAGGGGCATGTGTCACCCCGGTGCCACCACCTCTGGAGCCCGGGACTCCCAAAGAACATTTGACAGAAAAGGGTGTGAGGAACGCACTCTGGGTCCCAGCTAGGTGTACCTTTCCACAGTCCAGTTGATGTTCTCCTCCTAGCGCGCTTTCTTGCCTCTTGCAATCATCAGGGAGGCAGTCTGTTCAGGTGTTTGTACAGGTGTTGATGGTTACTACCAGTGATGGGCTCAGGGAATTCTGGTTGCTGTAGTCATTCAAGTAGCCAGGAACCATCTCACCCTCCAATTACAAAGTGTAAAACCCCAGTTGGGGGGAGGGGGGAAAACCAACAGTGTGGCTCTCCTGAGTAGGGGCATGTGTCACCCCGGTGCCGCCGCCCCTGGAGCCCGGGACTCCCAAAGAACATTTGACAGAAAAGGGTGTGAGGGGCGCACTCTGGGTCCCAGCTAGGTGTACCTTTCCACAGTCCAGATGATGTTCTCCTCCTAGCGCGCTTTCTTGCCTCTTGCAATCATCAGGGAGGCAGTCTGTTCAGGTGTTTGTACAGGTGTTGATGGTTACTACCAGTGATGGCCTCAGGGAATTCTGGTTGCTGTAGTCATTTAAGTAGCCAGGAACCAACTCACCCTCCAATTACAAAGTGTAAAACCCCAGTTGGGGGCAGTGGGGAAAACCAACAGTGTGGCTCTCCTGAGTAGGGGCATGTGTCACACCGGTGCCGCCGCCTCTGGAGCCCGGGACTCCCAAAGAACATTTGACAGAAAAGGGTGTGAGGGGCGCACTCTGGGTCCCACCTAGGTGTACCTTTCCACAGTCCAGATGATGTTCTCCTCCTAGCGCGCTTTCTTGCCTCTTGCAATCATCAGGGAGGCAGTCTGTTCAGGTGTTTGTACAGGTGTTGATGGTTACTACCAGTGATGGCCTCAGGGAATTCTGGTTGCTGTAGTCATTTAAGTAGCCAGGAACCAACTCACCCTCCAATTACAAAGTGTAAAACCCCAGTTGGGGGGAGGGGGGAAAACCAACAGTGTGGCTCTCCTGAGTAGGGGCATGTGTCACCCCGGTGCCGCCGCCCCTGGAGCCCGGGACTCCCAAAGAACATTTGACAGAAAAGGGTGTGAGGGGCGCACTCTGGGTCCCAGCTAGGTGTACCTTTCCACAGTCCAGATGATGTTCTCCTCCTAGCGCGCTTTCTTGCCTCTTGCAATCATCAGGGAGGCAGTCTGTTCAGGTGTTTGTACAGGTGTTGATGGTTACTACCAGTGATGGCCTCAGGGAATTCTGGTTGCTGTAGTCATTCAAGTAGCCAGGAACCAACTCACCCTCCAATTACAAAGTGTAAAACCCCAGTTTGGGGGAGGGGGGAAAACCAACAGTGTGGCTCTCCTGAGTAGGGGCATGTGTCACCCCGGTGCCGCCGCCTCTGGAGCCCGGGACTCCCAAAGAACATTTGACAGAAAAGGGTGTGAGGGGCGCACTCTGGGTCCCACCTAGGTGTACCTTTCCACAGTCCAGATGATGTTCTCCTCCTAGCGCGCTTTCTTGCCTCTTGCAATCATCAGGGAGGCAGTCTGTTCAGGTGTTTGTACAGGTGTTGATGGTTACTACCAGTGATGGCCTCAGGGAATTCTGTTTGCTGTAGTCATTTAAGTAGCCAGGAACCAACTCACCCTCCAATTACAAAGTGTAAAACCCCAGTTGGGGGAGGGGGGAAAACCAACAGTGTGGCTCTCCTGAGTAGGGGCATGTGTCACCCCGGTGCCACCACCTCTGGAGCCCGGGACTCCCAAAGAACATTTGACAGAAAAGGGTGTGAGGGGCGCACTCTGGGTCCCAGCTAGGTGTACCTTTCCACAGTCCAGTTGATGTTCTCCTCCTAGCGCGCTTTCTTGCCTCTTGCAATCATCAGGGAGGCAGTCTGTTCAGGTGTTTGTACAGGTGTTGATGGTTACTTCCAGTGATGGCCTCAGGGAATTCTGGTTGCTGTAGTCATTCAAGTAGCAAGGAACCAACTCACCCTCCAATTACAAAGTGTAAAACCCCAGTTGGGGGGAGGGGGGAAAACCAACAGTGTGGCTCTCCTGAGTAGGGGCATGTGTCACCCTGGTGCCACCACCTCTGGAGCCCGGGACTCCCAAAGAACATTTGACAGAAAAGGGTGTGAGGGACGCACTCTGGGTCCCAGCTAGGTCTACCTTTCCACAGTCCAGTTGATGTTCTCCTCCTAGCACGCTTTCTTGCCTCTTGCAATCATCAGGGAGGCAGTCTGTTCAGGTGTTTGTACAGGTGTTGATGGTTACTACCAGTGATGGCCTCAGGGAATTCTGGTTGCTGTAGTCATTCAAGTAGCCAGGAACCAACTCACCCTCCAATTACAAAGTGTAAAACCCCAGTTGGGGGCAGGGGGGAAAACCAACAGTGTGGCTCTCCTGAGTAGGGGCATGTGTCACCCCGGTGCCACCGCCTCTGGAGCCCGGGACTCCCAAAGAGCATTTGACAGAAAAGGGTGTGAGAGGCGCACTCTGGGTCCTAGCTAGGTGTACGTTTCCACAGTCCAGTTGATGTTCTCCTCATAGCGCGCTTTCTTGCCTCTTGCAATCATCAGGGAGGCAGTCTGTTCAGGTGTTTGTACAGGTGTTGATGGTTACTTCCAGTGATGGCCTCAGGGAATTCTGGTTGCTGTAGTCATTCAAGTAGCCAGGAACCAACTCACCCTCCAATTACAAAGTGTAAAACCCCAGTTGGGGGGAGGGGGAAAACCAACAGTGTGGCTCTCCTGAGTAGGGGCATGTGTCACCCCGGTGCCACCACCTCTGGAGCCCGGGACTCCCAAAGAACATTTGACAGAAAAGGGTGTGAGGGACGCACTCTGGGTCCCAGCTAGGTGTACCTGTCCACAGTCCAGTTGATGTTCTCCTCCTAGCGCGCTTTCTTGCCTCTTGCAATCATCAGGGAGGCAGTCTTTTCAGGTGTTTGTACAGGTGTTGATGGTTACTACCAGTAATGGCCTCAGGGAATTCTGGTTGCTGTAGTCATTCAAGTAGCCAGGAACCAACTCACCCTCCAATTACAAAGTGTAAAACCCCAGTTGGGGCTAGGGGGGAAAACCAACAGTGTGGCTCTCCTGAGTAGGGGCATGTGTCACCCCGGTGCTGCCGCCTCTGGAGCCCGGGACTCCCAAAGAACATTTGACAGAAAAGGGTGTGAGTGGCGCACTCTGGATCCCACCTAGGTGTACCTTTCCACAGTCCAGTTGATGTTCTCCTCCTAGCGGGCTTTCTTGCCTCTTGCAATCATCAGGGAGGCAGTCTGTTCAGGTGTTTGTACAGGTGTTGATGGTTACTTCCAGTGATGGCCTCAGGGAATTCTGGTTGCTGTAGTCATTCAAGTAGCCAGGAACCAACTCACCCTCCAATTACAAAGTGTAAAACCCCAGTTGGGGGCAGGGGGGAAAACCAACAGTGTGGCTCTCCTGAGTAGGGGCATGCGTCACCCCGGTGCTGCCGCCTCTGGAGCCCGGGACTCCCAAAGAACATTTGACAGAAAAGGCTGTGAGGGGCGCACTCTGGATCCCACCTAGGTGTACCTTTCCACAGTCCAGTTGATGTTCTCCTCCTAGCGCGCTTTCTTGCCTCTTGCAATCATCAGGGAGGCAGTCTGTTCAGGTGTTTGTACAGGTGTTGATGGTTACTTC
Source organism: Ambystoma mexicanum (assembly GCF_040938575.1). Taxonomy (NCBI): domain Eukaryota; kingdom Metazoa; phylum Chordata; class Amphibia; order Caudata; family Ambystomatidae; genus Ambystoma; species Ambystoma mexicanum. The sequence continues at coordinate 1,201,861,997 of NC_090934.1, read as the reverse complement.
CAGTGATGGCCTCAGGGAATCCTGGTTGCTATAGTCATTCAAGTAGCCAGGAACCAACTCACCCTCCAATTACAAAGTGTAAAACCCCAGTTGGGGGGAGGGGGGAAAACCAACAGTGTGGCTCTCCTGAGTAGGGACATGTGTCACCCCGGTGCCACCACCTCTGGAGCCCGGGACTCCCAAAGAACATTTGACAGAAAAGGGTGTGAGGGGCGCACTCTGGGTCCCAGCTAGGTGTACCTTTCCACAGTCCAGTTGATGTTCTCCTCCTAGCGCGCTTTCTTGCCTCTTGCAATCATCAGGGAGGCAGTCTGTTCAGGTGTTTGTACAGGTGTTGATGGTTACTACCAGTGATGGCCTCAGGGAATTCTGGTTGCTGTAGTCATTCAAGTAGCCAGGAACCAACTCACCCTCCAATTACAAAGTGTAAAACCCCAGTTGGGGGGAGGGGTGAAAACCAACAGTGTGGCTCTCCTGAGTAGGGGCATGTGTCACCTCGGTGCCGCCGCCTCTGGAGCCCGGGACTCCCAAAGAACATTTGACAGAAAAGGGTGTGAGGGGCGCACTCTGGGTCCCAGCTAGGTGTACCTTTCCACAGTCCAGTTGATGTTCTCCTCCTAGCGCGCTTTCTTGCCTCTTGCAATCATCAGGGAGGCAGTCTCTTCAGGTGTTTGTACAGGTGTTGATGGTTACTACCAGTGATGGCCTCAGGAATTCTGGTTGCTGTAGTCATTCAAGTAGCCAGGAACCAACTCACCCTCCAATTACAAAGTGTAAAACCCCAGTTGGGGGCAGGGGGGAAAACCAACAGTGTGGCTCTCCTGAGTAGGGGCATGTGTCACCCCGGTGCTGCCGCCTCGGGAGCCCGGGACTCCCAAAGAACATTGGACAGAAAAGGGTGTGAGGGGCGCACTCTGGATCCCACCTAGGTGTACCTTTCCACAGTCCAGTTGATGTTCTCCTCTTAGCGCGCTTTCTTGCCGCTTGCAATCATCAGGGAGGCAGTCTGTTCAGGTGTTTGTACAGGTGTTGATGGTTACTACCAGTGATGTCCTCAGGGAATTCTGGTTGCTGTAGTCATTCAAGTAGCCAGGAACCAACTCACCCTCCAATTACAAAGTGTAAAACCCCAGTTTGGGGGTGGGGGGAAACCAACATTGTGGCTCTCCTGAGTAGGGGCATGTGTCACCCCGGTGCCGCCGCCTCTGGAGCCCGGGACTCCCAAAGAACATTTGACAGAAAAGGGTGTCAGGGGCGCACTCTGGGTCCCAGCTAGGTGTACCTTTCCACAGTCCAGTTGATGTTCTCCTCCTAGCGCGCTTTCTTGCCTCTTGCAATCATCAGGGAGGCAGTCTGTTCAGGTGTTTGTACAGGTGTTGATGGTTACTACCAGTGATGGCCTCAGGGAATTCTGGTTTCTGTAGTCATTCAAGTAGCCAGGAACCAACTCACCCTCCAATTACGAAGTGTAAAACCCCAGTTGGGGGGAGGGAGGAAAACCAAGAGTGTGGCTCTCCTGAGTAGGGGCATGTGTCACCCCGGTGCCGCCGCCTCTGGAGCCCGGGACTCCCAAAGAACATTTGACAGAAAAGGGTGTGAGGGGCGCACTCTGAGTCCCAGCTAGGTGTACCTTTCCACAGTCCAGTTGATGTTCTCCTCCTAGCGCGCTTTCTTGCCTCTTGCAATCATCAGGGAGGCAGTCTGTTCAGGTGTTTGTACAGGTGTTGATGGTTACTTCCAGTGATGGCCTCATGGAATTCTGGTTGCTGTAGTCATTCAAGTAGCCAGGAACCAACTCACCCTCCAATTACAAAGTGTAAAACCCCAGCTGGGGGGAGGGGGAAAACCAACAGTGTGGCTCTCCTGAGTAGGGGCATGTGTCAGCCCGGTGCCGCCGCCTCTGGAGCCCGGGACTGCCAAAGAACATTTGACAGAAAAGGGTGTGAGGGGCGCACTCTGGGTCCCAGCTAGGTGTACCTTTCCACAGTCCAGTTGATGTTCTCCTCCTAGCGCGCTTTCTTGCCTCTTGCAATCATCAGGGAGGCAGTCTGTTCAGGTGTTTGTACAGGTGTTGAAGGTTACTACCAGTGATGGCCTCAGGGAATTCTGGTTGCTGTAGTCATTCAAGTAGCCAGGCACCAACTCACCCTCCAATTACAAAGTGCAAAACCCCAGTTGGGGGAGGGGTGAAAACCAACAGTGTGGCTCTCCTTAGTAGGGGCATGTGTCACCCCGGAGCCGCTGCCTCTGGAGCCTGGAACTCCCAAAGAACATTTGACGGAAAAGGGTGTGAGGGGCGCACTCTGGGTCCCAGCTAGGTGTACCTTTCCACAGTCCAGTTGATGTTCTCCTCCTAGCGCGCTTTCTTGCCTCTTGCAATCATCAGGGAGGCAGTCTGTTCAGGTGTTTGTACAGGTGTTGATGGTTACTTCCAGTGATGGCCTCAGGGAATTCTGGTTGCTATAGTCATTCAAGTAGCCAGGAACCAACTCACCCTCCAATTACAAAGTGTAAAACCCCAGTTGTGGGGAGGGGGGAAAACCAACCGTGTGGCTCTCTTGAGTAGGGGCATGTGTCACCCCGGTGCCACCACCTCTGGAGCCCGGGACTCCCAAAGAACATTTGTCAGAAAAGGGTGTGAGGGGCGCACTCTGGGTCCCAGCTAGGTGTACCTTTTCACAGTCCAGTTGATGTTCTCCTCCTAGCGCGCTTTCTTGCCTCTTGCAATCATCAGGGAGGCAGTCTGTTCAGGTGTTTGTACAGGTGTTGATGGTTACTTCCAGTGATGGCCTCAGGGAATTCTGGTTGCTGTAGTCATTCAAGTAGCCAGGAACCAACTCACCCTCCAATTACAAAGTGTAAAACCCCTGTTGGGGGGAGGGGGGAAAACCAACAGTGTGGCTCTCCTGAGTAGGGGCATGTGTCACCCCGGTGCCACCACCTCTGGAGCCCGGGACTCCCAAAGAACATTTGACAGAAAAGGGTGTGAGGGGCGCACTCTGGGTCCCAGCTAGGTGTACCTTTCCTCAGACCAGTTGATGTTCTCCTCCTAGCGCGCTTTCTTGCCTCTTGCAATCATCAGGGAGGCAGTCTGTTCAGGTGTTTGTACAGGTGTTCATGGTTACTACCAGTGATGGCCTCAGGGAATGCTGGTTGCTGTAGTCATTCAAGTAGCCAGGAACCAACTCACCCTCCAATTACAAAGTGTAAAACCCCAGTTGGGGGGAGGGGTGAAAACCAACAGTGTGGCTCTCCTGAGTAGGGGCATGTGTCACCCTGGTGCCGCTGCCTCTGGAGCCTGGAACTCCCAAAGAACATTTGACAGAAAAGGGTGTGAGGGGCGCACTCTGGGTCCCAGCTAGGTGTACCTTTCCACAGTCCAGTTGATGTTCTCCTCCTAGCGCGCTTTCTTGCCTCTTGCAATCATCAGGGAGGCAGTCTGTTCAGGTGTTTGTACAGGTGTTGATGGTTACTTCTAGTGATGGCCTCAGGGAATTCTGGTTGCTATAGTCATTCAAGTAGCCAGGAACCAACTCACCCTCCAATTACAAAGTGTAAAACCCCAGTTGGGGGAGGGGGGAAAACCAACCGTGTGGCTCTCCTGAGTAGGGGCATGTGTCACCCCGGTGCCACCACCTCTGGAGCCCGGGACTCCCAAAGAACATTTGACAGAAAAGGGTGTGAGGGGCGCACTCTGGGTCCCAGCTAGGTGTACCTTTCCACAGTCCAGATGATGTTCTCCTCCTAGCGTGCTTTCTTGCCTCTTGCAATCATCAGGGAGGCAGTCTGTTCAGGTGTTTGTACAGGTGTTGATGGTTACTACCAGTGATGGCCTCAGGGAATTCTGGTTGCTGTAGTCATTCAAGTAGTCAGGAACCAACTCACCCTCCAATTGCAAAGTGTAAAACCCCAGTTGGGGGGAGGGGTGAAAACCAACAGTGTGGCTGTCCTTAGTAGGGGCATGTGTCACCCCGGTGCCGCTGCCTCTGGAGCCTGGAACTCACAAAGAACATTTGACAGAAAAGGGTGTGAGGGGCGCACTCTGGGTCCCAGCTAGGTGTACCTTTCCACAGTCCAGTTGATGTTCTCCTCCTAGCGCGCTTTCTTGCCTCTTGCAATCATCAGGGAGGCAGTCTGTTCAGGTGTTTGTACAGGTGTTGTTGGTTACTTCCAGTGATGGCCTCAGGGAATTCTGGTTGCTATAGTCATTCAAGTAGCCAGGAACCAACTCACCCTCCAATTACAAAGTGTAAAACCCCAGTTGGGGGGAGGGGGGAAAACCAACCGTGTGGCTCTCCTGAGTAGGGGCATGTGTCACCCCGGTGCCACCACCTCTGGAGCCCGGGACTCCCAAAGAACATTTGACAGAAAAGGGTGTGAGGGGCGCACTCTGGGTCCCAGCTAGGTGTACCTTTCCACAGTCCAGATGATGTTCTCCTCCTAGCGCGCTTTCTTGCCTCTTGCAATCATCAGGGAGGCAGTCTGTTCAGGTGTTTGTACAGGTGTTGATGGTTACTACCAGTGATGGCCTCAGTGAATTCTGGTTGCTATAGTCATTCAAGTAGCCAGGAACCAACTCACCCTCCAATTACAAAGTGTAAAACCCCAGTTGGGGGGATGGGGAAAACCAACAGTGTGGCCCTCCTGAGTAGGGGCATGTGTCACCCCGGTGCCACCACCTCTGGAGCCCGGCACTCCCAAAGAACATTTGACAGAAAAGGGTGTGAGGGGCGCACTCTGGATCCCAGCTAGGTGTACCTTTCCACAGTCCAGTTGATGTTCTCCTCCTAGCGTGCTTTCTTGCCTCTTGCAATCATCAGGGAGGCAGTCTGTTCAGGTGTTTGTACAGGTGTTGATGGTTACTACCAGTGATGGCCTCAGGGAATTCTGGTTGCTGTAGTCATTCAAGTAGCCAGGAACCAACTCACCCTCCAATTACAAAGTGTAAAACCCCAGTTTGGGGGAGGGGGGAAAACCAACAGTGTGGCTCTCCTGAGTAGGGGCATGTGTCTCCCAGGTGCCGCCGCCTCTGGAGCCCAGGACTCCCAAAGAACATTTGACAGAAAAGGGTGTGAGGGGCGCACTCTGGGTCCCACCTAGGTGTACCTTTCCACAGTCCAGATGATGTTCTCCTCCTAGCGCGCTTTCTTGCCTCTTGCAATCATCAGGGAGGCAGTCTGTTCAGGTGTTTGTACAGGTGTTGATGGTTACTTCCAGTGATGGCCTCAGGGAATTCTCGTTGCTGTAGTCATTCAAGTAGCCAGGAACCAACTCACCCTCCAATTACAAAGTGTAAAACCCCAGTTGGGGGGAGGGGGGAAAACCAACAGTGTGGCTCTCCTGAGTAGGGGCATATGTCACCCTGGTGCCACCACCTCTGGAGCCCGGGACTCCCAAAGAACATTTGACAGAAAAGGGTGTGAGGGGCGCACTCTGGGTCCCAGCTAGGTGTACCTTTCCACAGTCCAGTTGATGTTCTCCTCCTAGCGCGCTTTCTTGCATCTTGCAATCATCAGGGAGGCAGTCTGTTCAGGTGTTTGTACAGGTGTTGATGGTTACTTCCAGTGATGGCCTCAGGGAATTCTGGTTGCTGTAGTCATTCAAGTAGCAAGGAACCAACTCACCCTCCAATTACAAAGTGTAAAACCCCAGTTGGGGGGAGGGGGGAAAACCAACAGTGTGGCTCTCCTGAGTAGGGGCATGTGTCACCCTGGTGGCACCACCTCTGGAGCCCGGGACTCCCAAAGAACATTTGACAGAAAAGGGTGTGAGGGACGCACTCTGGGTCCCAGCTAGGTGTACCTTTCCACAGTCCAGTTGATGTTCTCCTCCTAGCGCGCTTTCTTGCCTCTTGCAATCATCGGGGAGGCAGTCTGTTCAGGTGTTTGTACAGGTGTTGATGGTTACTACCAGTGATGGCCTCAGGGAATTCTGGTTGCTACAGTCATTCAAGTAGCCAGGAACCAACTCACCCTCCAATTACAAAGTGTAAAACCCCAGTTGGGGGGAGGGGGGAAAACCAACAGTGTGGCTCTCCTGAGTAGGGGCATGTGTCACCCCGGTGCCGCGGCCTCTGGAACCCGGGACTCCCAAAGAACATTTGACAGAAAAGGGTGTGAGGGGCACACTCTGGGTCCCTCCTAGGTGTACCCTTCCACAGTCCAGATGATGTTCTCCTTCTAGCGCGCTTTTTTGCCTCGTGCAATCATCAGGGAGGCAGTCTGTTCAGGTGTTTGTACAGGTGTTGATGGTTACTACCAGTGATGGCCTCAGGGAATTCTGGTTGCTGTAGTCATTTAAGTTGCCAGGAACCAACTCACCCTCCAATTACAAAGTGTAAAACCCCAGTTGGGGGCAGGGGGGAAAACCAACAGTGTGGCTCTCCTGAGTAGGGGCATGTGTCACCCCGGTGCCGCCGCCTCTGGAGCCCGGGACTCCCAAAGAACATTTGACAGAAAAGGGTGTGAGGGGCGCACTCTGGATCCCACCTAGGTGTACCTTTCCACAGTCCAGTTGATGTTCTCCTCCTAGCGCGCTTTCTTGCCTCTTGCAATCATCAGGGAGGCAGTCTGTTCAGGTGCTTGTACAGGTGTTGATGGTTACTTCCAGTGATGGCCTCAGGGAATTCTGGTTGCTGTAGTCATTCAAGTAGCCAGGAACCAACTCACCCTCCAATTACAAAGTGTAAAACCCCAGTTGGGGGGAGGGGGAAAACCAACAGTGTGGCTCTCCTGAGTAGGGGCATGTGTCACCCCGGTGCCACCACCTCTGGAGCCCGGGACTCCCAAAGAACATTTGACAGAAAAGGGTGTGAGGGACGCTCTCTGGGTCCCAGCTAGGTGTACCTGTCCACAGTCCAGTTGATGTTCTCCTCCTAGCGCGCTTTCTTGCCTCTTGCAATCATCAGGGAGGCAGTCTGTTCAGGTGTTTGTACAGGTGTTGATGGTTACTACCAGTGATGGCCTCAGGGAATTCTGGTTGCTGTAGTCATTCAAGTAGCCAGGAACCAACTCACCCTCCAATTACAAAGTGTAAAACCCCAGTTGGGGGTAGGGGGGAAAACCAACAGTGTGGCTCTCCTGAGTAGGGGCATGTGTCACCCCGGTGCTGCCGCCTCTGGAGCCCGGGACTCCCAAAGAACATTTGACAGAAAAGGGTGTGAGGGGCGCACTCTGGATCCCACCTAGGTGTACCTTTCCACAGTCCAGTTGATGTTCTCCTCCTAGCACGCTTTCTTGCCTCTTGCAATCATCAGGGAGGCAGTCTGTTCAGGTGTTTGTACAGGTGTTGATGGTTACTTCCAGTGATGGCCTCAGGGAATTCTGGTTGCTGTAGTTATTCAAGTAGCCAGGAACCAACTCACCCTCCAATTACAAAGTGTAAAACCCCAGTTGGGGGGAGGGGGAAAACCAACAGTGTGGCTCTCCTGAGTAGGGGCATGTGTCACCGCGGTGCCGCCACCTCTGGAGCCCGGGACTCCCAAAGAACATTTGACAGAAAAGGGTGTGAGGGACGCACTCTGGGTCCCTGCTAGGTGTACCTTTCCACAGTCCAGTTGATGTTCTCCTCCTAGCGCGCTTTCTTGCCTCTTGCAATCATCAGGGAGGCAGTCTGTTCAGGTGTTTGTACAGGTGTTGATGGTTACTACCAGTGATGGCCTCAGGGAATTCTGGTTGCTGTAGTCATTCAAGTAGCCAGGAACCAACTCACCCTCCAATTACAAAGTGTAAAACCCTAGTTGGGGGAGGGGGGAAAACCAACAGTCTGGCTCTCCTGAGTAGGGGCATGTGTCACCCCGGTGCCGCCGCCTCTGGAGCCCAGGACTCCCAAAGAACATTTGACAGAAAAGGGTTTGAGGGGCGCACTCTGGGTCCCAGCTAGGTGTACCTTTCCACAGTCCAGTTGATGTTCTCCTCCTAGCGCGCTTTCTTGCCTCTTGCAATCATCAGGGAGGCAGTCTGTTCAGGTGTTTGTACAGGTGTTGATGGTTACTACCAGTGATGGCCTCAGGGAATTCTGGTTGCTGTAGTCATTCAAGTAGCCAGGAACCAACTCACCCTCCAATTACAAAGTGTAAAACCCCAGTTGGGGGGAGGGGGGAAATCCAACAGTGTGGCTCTCCTGAGTAGGGACATGTGTCACCCCGGTGCCACCACCTCTGGAGCCCGGGACTCCCAAAGAACATTTGACAGAAAAGGGTGTGAGGGGCGCACTCTGGGTCCCAGCTAGGTGTACCTTTCCACAGTCCAGTTGATGTTCTCCTCCTAGCGCGCTTTCTTGCCTCTTGCAATCATCAGGGAGGCAGTCTGTTCAAGTGTTTGTACAGGTGTTGATGGTTACTTCCAGTGATGGCCTCAGGGAATTCTGGTTGCTGTAGTCATTCAAGTAGCCAGGAACCAACTCACCCTCCAATTACAAAGTGTAAAACCCCAGGTGGGGGGAGGGGGAAAACCAACAGTGTGGCTCTCCTGAGTAGGGGCATGTGTCACCCCTGTGCCGCCGCCTCTGGAGCCCGGGACTCCCAAAGAACATTTGACAGAAAAGGGTGTGAGGGGCGCACTCTGGGTCCCAGCTAGGTGTACCTTTCCACAGTCCAGTTGATGTTCTCCTCCTAGCGCGCTTTCTTGCCTCTTGCAATCATCAGGGAGGCAGTCTGTTCAGGTGTTTGTACAGGTGTTGATGGTTACTATCAGTGATGGCCTCAGGGAATTCTGGTTGCTGTAGTCATTCAAGTAGCCAGGAACCAACTCACCCTCCAATTACAAAGTGTAAAACCCAAGTTGGGGAGAGGGGGGAAAACCAACATTGTGGCTCTCATGAGTAGGGGCATGTGTCACCCCGGTGCCGCCGCCTCTGGAGCCCGGGACTGCCAAAGGACATTTGACAGAAAAGGGTGTGAGGGGCGCACTCTGGGGCCCAGCTAGGTGTACCTTTCCACAGTCCAGTTGATGTTCTCCTCCTAGCGCGCTTTCTTGCCTCTTGCAATCATCAGGGAGGCAATCTGTTCAGGTGTTTGTACAGGTGTTGAAGGTTACTACCAGTGATGGCCTCAGGGAATTCTGGTTGCTGTAGTCATTCAAGTAGCCAGGCACCAACTCACCCTCCAATTACAAAGTGTAAAACCCCAGTTGGGGGAGGGGTGAAAACCAACAGTGTGGCTCTCCTGAGTAGGGGCATGTGTCACCCCGGTGCTGCCGCCTCTGGAGCCCCGGACTCCCAAAGAACATTTGACAGAAAAGGGTGTGAGGGGCGCACTCTGGATCCCACCTAGGTGTACCTTTCCACAGTCCAGTTGATGTTCTCCTCCTAGCGCGCTTTCTTGCCTCTTGCAATCATCAGGGAGGCAGTCTGTTCAGGTGTTTGTACAGGTGTTGATGGTTACTTCCAGTGATGGCCTCAGGGAATCCTGGTTGCTATAGTCATTCAAGTAGCCAGGAACCAACTCACCCTCCAATTACAAAGTGTAAAACCCCAGTTGGGGGGAGGGGGGAAATCCAACAGTGTGGCTCTCCTGAGTAGGGACATGTGTCACCCCGGTGCCACCACCTCTGGAGCCCGGGACTCCCAAAGAACATTTGACAGAAAAGGGTGTGAGGGGCGCACTCTGGGTCCCAGCTAGGTGTACCTTTCCACAGTCCAGTTGATGTTCTCCTCCTAGCGCGCTTTCTTGCCTCTTGCAATCATCAGGGAGGCAGTCTGTTCAAGTGTTTGTACAGGTGTTGATGGTTACTTCCAGTGATGGCCTCAGGGAATTCTGGTTGCTGTAGTCATTCAAGTAGCCAGGAACCAACTCACCCTCCAATTACAAAGTGTAAAACCCCAGGTGGGGGGAGGGGGAAAACCAACAGTGTGGCTCTCCTGAGTAGGGGCATGTGTCACCCCTGTGCCGCCGCCTCTGGAGCCCGGGACTCCCAAAGAACATTTGACAGAAAAGGGTGTGAGGGGCGCACTCTGGGTCCCAGCTAGGTGTACCTTTCCACAGTCCAGTTGATGTTCTGCTCCTAGCGCGCTTTCTTGCCTCTTGCAATCATCAGGGAGGCAGTCTGTTCAGGTGTTTGTACAGGTGTTGATGGTTACTACCAGTGATGGCCTCAGGGAATTCTGGTTGCTGTAGTCATTCAAGTAGCCAGGAACCAACTCACCCTCCAATTACAAAGTGTAAAACCCAAGTTGGGGAGAGGGGGGAAAACCAACATTGTGGCTCTCATGAGTAGGGGCATGTGTCACCCCGGTGCCGCCGCCTCTGGAGCCCGGGACTGCCAAAGGACATTTGACAGAAAAGGGTGTGAGGGGCGCACTCTGGGTCCCAGCTAGGTGTACCTTTCCACAGTCCAGTTGATGTTCTCCTCCTAGCGCGCTTTCTTGCCTCTTGCAATCATCAGGGAGGCAATCTGTTCAGGTGTTTGTACAGGTGTTGAAGGTTACTACCAGTGATGGCCTCAGGGAATTCTGGTTGCTGTAGTCATTCAAGTAGCCAGGCACCAACTCACCCTCCAATTACAAAGTGTAAAACCCCAGTTGGGGGAGGGGTGAAAACCAACAGTGTGGCTCTCCTGAGTAGGGGCATGTGTCACCCCGGTGCCACCACCTCTGGAGCCCGGGACTCCCAAAGAACATTTGACAGAAAAGGGTGTGAGGGGCGCACTCTGGGTCCCAGCTAGGTGTACCTTTCCTCAGACCAGTTGATGTTCTCCTCCTAGCGCGCTTTCTTGCCTCTTGCAATCATCAGGGAGGCAGTCTGTTCAGGTGTTTGTACAGGTGTTCATGGTTACTACCAGTGATGGCCTCAGGGAATGCTGGTTGCTGTAGTCATTCAAGTAGCCAGGAACCAACTCACCCTCCAATTACAAAGTGTAAAACCCCAGTTGGGGGGAGGGGTGAAAACCAACAGTGTGGCTCTCCTGAGTAGGGGCATGTGTCACCCTGGTGCCGCTGCCTCTGGAGCCTGGAACTCCCAAAGAACATTTGACAGAAAAGGGTGTGAGGGGCGCACTCTGGGTCCCAGCTAGGTGTACCTTTCCACAGTCCAGTTGATGTTCTCCTCCTAGCGCGCTTTCTTGCCTCTTGCAATCATCAGGGAGGCAGTCTGTTCAGGTGTTTGTACAGGTGTTGATGGTTACTTCTAGTGATGGCCTCAGGGAATTCTGGTTGCTATAGTCATTCAAGTAGCCAGGAACCAACTCACCCTCCAATTACAAAGTGTAAAACCCCAGTTGGGGGAGGGGGGAAAACCAACCGTGTGGCTCTCCTGAGTAGGGGCATGTGTCACCCCGGTGCCACCACCTCTGGAGCCCGGGACTCCCAAAGAACATTTGACAGAAAAGGGTGTGAGGGGCGCACTCTGGGTCCCAGCTAGGTGTACCTTTCCACAGTCCAGATGATGTTCTCCTCCTAGCGCGCTTTCTTGCCTCTTGCAATCATCAGGGAGGCAGTCTGTTCAGGTGTTTGTACAGGTGTTGATGGTTACTACCAGTGATGGCCTCAGGGAATTCTGGTTGCTGTAGTCATTCAAGTAGTCAGGAACCAACTCACCCTCCAATTGCAAAGTGTAAAACCCCAGTTGGGGGGAGGGGTGAAAACCAACAGTGTGGCTCTCCTTAGTAGGGGCATGTGTCACCCCGGTGCCGCTGCCTCTGGAGCCTGGAACTCACAAAGAACATTTGACAGAAAAGGGTGTGAGGGGCGCACTCTGGGTCCCAGCTAGGTGTACCTTTCCACAGTCCAGTTGATGTTCTCCTCCTAGCGCGCTTTCTTGCCTCTTGCAATCATCAGGGAGGCAGTCTGTTCAGGTGTTTGTACAGGTGTTGATGGTTACTTCCAGTGATGGCCTCAGGGAATTCTGGTTGCTATAGTCATTCAAGTAGCCAGGAACCAACTCACCCTCCAATTACAAAGTGTAAAACCCCAGTTGGGGGGAGGGGGGAAAACCAACCGTGTGGCTCTCCTGAGTAGGGGCATGTGTCACCCCGGTGCCACCACCTCTGGAGCCCGGGACTCCCAAAGAACATTTGACAGAAAAGGGTGTGAGGGGCGCACTCTGGGTCCCAGCTAGGTGTACCTTTCCACAGTCCAGATGATGTTCTCCTCCTAGCGCGCTTTCTTGCCTCTTGCAATCATCAGGGAGGCAGTCTGTTCAGGTGTTTGTACAGGTTTTGATGGTTACTACCAGTGATGGCCTCAGGGAATTCTGGTTGCTATAGTCATTCAAGTAGCCAGGAACCAACTCACCCTCCAATTACAAAGTGTAAAACCCCAGTTGGGGGGATGGGGAAAACCAACAGTGTGGCCCTCCTGAGTAGGGGCATGTGTCACCCCGGTGCCACCACCTCTGGAGCCCGGCACTCCCAAAGAACATTTGACAGAAAAGGGTGTGAGGGGCGCACTCTGGATCCCAGCTAGGTGTACCTTTCCACAGTCCAGTTGATGTTCTCCTCCTAGCGTGCTTTCTTGCCTCTTGCAATCATCAGGGAGGCAGTCTGTTCAGGTGTTTGTACAGGTGTTGATGGTTACTACCAGTGATGGCCTCAGGGAATTCTGGTTGCTGTAGTCATTCAAGTAGCCAGGAACCAACTCACCCTCCAATTACAAAGTGTAAAACCCCAGTTTGGGGGAGGGGGGTAAACCAACAGTGTGGCTCTCCTGAGTAGGGGCATGTGTCTCCCAGGTGCCGCCGCCTCTGGAGCCCGGGACTCCCAAAGAACATTTGACAGAAAAGGGTGTGAGGGGCGCACTCTGGGTCCCACCTAGGTGTACCTTTCCACAGTCCAGATGATGTTCTCCTCCTAGCGCGCTTTCTTGCCTCTTGCAATCATCAGGGAGGCAGTCTGTTCAGGTGTTTGTACAGGTGTTGATGGTTACTTCCAGTGATGGCCTCAGGGAATTCTGGTTGCTGTAGTCATTCAAGTAGCCAGGAACCAACTCACCCTCCAATTACAAAGTGTAAAACCCCAGTTGGGGGGAGGGGGGAAAACCAACAGTGTGGCTCTCCTGAGTAGGGGCATGTGTCACCCTGGTGGCACCACCTCTGGAGCCCGGGACTCCCAAAGAACATTTGACAGAAAAGGGTGTGAGGGACGCACTCTGGGTCCCAGCTAGGTGTACCTTTCCACAGTCCAGTTGATGTTCTCCTCCTAGCGCGCTTTCTTGCCTCTTGCAATCATCGGGGAGGCAGTCTGTTCAGGTGTTTGTACAGGTGTTGATGGTTACTACCAGTGATGGCCTCAGGGAATTCTGGTTGCTACAGTCATTCAAGTAGCCAGGAACCAACTCACCCTCCAATTACAAAGTGTAAAACCCCAGTTGGGGGGAGGGGGGAAAACCAACAGTGTGGCTCTCCTGAGTAGGGGCATGTGTCACCCCGGTGCCGCGGCCTCTGGAACCCGGGACTCCCAAAGAACATTTGACAGAAAAGGGTGTGAGGGGCACACTCTGGGTCCCTCCTAGGTGTACCCTTCCACAGTCCAGATGATGTTCTCCTCCTAGCGCGCTTTTTTGCCTCGTGCAATCATCAGGGAGGCAGTCTGTTCAGGTGTTTGTACAGGTGTTGATGGTTACTACCAGTGATGGCCTCAGGGATTTCTGGTTGCTGTAGTCATTTAAGTTGCCAGGAACCAACTCACCCTCCAATTACAAAGTGTAAAACCCCAGTTGGGGGCAGGGGGGAAAACCAACAGTGTGGCTCTCCTGAGTAGGGGCATGTGTCACCCCGGTGCCGCCGCCTCTGGAGCCCGGGACTCCCAAAGAACATTTGACAGAAATGGGTGTGAGGGGCGCACTCTGGGTCCTAGCTAGGTGTACGTTTCCACAGTCCAGTTGATGTTCTCCTCCTAGCGCGCTTTCTTGCCTCTTGCAATCATCAGGGAGACAGTCTGTTCAGGTGCTTGTACAGGTGTTGATGGTTACTTCCAGTGATGGCCTCAGGGAATTCTGGTTGCTGTAGTCATTCAAGTAGCCAGGAACCAACTCACCCTCCAATTACAAAGTGTAAAACCCCAGTTGGGGGGAGGGGGGAAAACCAACAGTGTGGCTCTCCTGAGTAGGGGCATGTGTCACCCCGGTGCTGCCGCCTCTGGAGCCCGGGACTCCCAAAGAACATTTGACAGAAAAGGGTGTGAGGGACGCACTCTGGATCCCACCTAGGTGTACCTTTCCACAGTCCAGTTGATGTTCTCCTCCTAGCACGCTTTCTTGCCTCTTGCAATCATCAGGGAGGCAGTCTGTTCAGGTGTTTGTACAGGTGTTGATGGTTACTTCCAGTGATGGCCTCAGGGAATTCTGGTTGCTGTAGTTATTCAAGTAGCCAGGAACCAACTCACCCTCCAATTACAAAGTGTAAAACCCCAGTTGGGGGGAGGGGGAAAACCAACAGTGTGGCTCTCCTGAGTAGGGGCATGTGTCACCGCGGTGCCGCCACCTCTGGAGCCTGGGACTCCCAAAGAACATTTGACAGAAAAGGGTGTGAGGGACGCACTCTGGGTCCCTGCTAGGTGTACCTTTCCACAGTCCAGTTGATGTTCTCCTCCTAGCGCGCTTTCTTGCCTCTTGCAATCATCAGGGAGGCAGTCTGTTCAGGTGTTTGTACAGGTGTTGATGGTTACTACCAGTGATGGCCTCAGGGAATTCTGGTTGCTGTAGTCATTCAAGTAGCCAGGAACCAACTCACCCTCCAATTACAAAGTGTAAAACCCTAGTTGGGGGAGGGGGGAAAACCAACAGTCTGGCTCTCCTGAGTAGGGGCATGTGTCACCCCGGTGCCGCCGCCTCTGGAGCCCAGGACTCCCAAAGAACATTTGACAGAAAAGGGTTTGAGGGGCGCACTCTGGGTCCCAGCTAGGTGTACCTTTCCACAGTCCAGTTGATGTTCTCCTCCTAGCGCGCTTTCTTGCCTCTTGCAATCATCAGGGAGGCAGTCTGTTCAGGTGTTTGTACAGGTGTTGATGGTTACTACCAGTGATGGCCTCAGGGAATTCTGGTTGCTGTAGTCATTCAAGTAGCCAGGAACCAACTCACCCTCCAATTACAAAGTGTAAAACCCCAGTTGGGGGCAGGGGGGAAAACCAACAGTGTTGCTCTCCTGAGTAGGGGCATGTGTCACCCCGGTGCTGCCGCCTCTGGAGCCCCGGACTCCCAAAGAACATTTGACAGAAAAGGGTGTGAGGGGCGCACTCTGGATCCCACCTAGGTGTACCTTTCCACAGTCCAGTTGATGTTCTCCTCCTAGCGCGCTTTCTTGCCTCTTGCAATCATCAGGGAGGCAGTCTGTTCAGGTGTTTGTACAGGTGTTGATGGTTACTTCCAGTGATGGCCTCAGGGAATCCTGGTTGCTATAGTCATTCAAGTAGCCAGGAACCAACTCACCCTCCAATTACAAAGTGTAAAACCCCAGTTGGGGGGAGGGGGGAAATCCAACAGTGTGGCTCTCCTGAGTAGGGACATGTGTCACCCCGGTGCCACCACCTCTGGAGCCCGGGACTCCCAAAGAACATTTGACAGAAAAGGGTGTGAGGGGCGCACTCTGGGTCCCAGCTAGGTGTACCTTTCCACAGTCCAGTTGATGTTCTCCTCCTAGCGCGCTTTCTTGCCTCTTGCAATCATCAGGGAGGCAGTCTGTTCAGGTGTTTGTACAGGTGTTGATGGTTACTACCAGTGATGGCCTCAGGGAATTCTGGTTGCTGTAGTCATTCAAGTAGCCAGGAACCAACTCACCCTCCAATTACAAAGTGTAAAACCCCAGTTGGGGGGAGGGGTGAAAACCAACAGTGTGGCTCTCCTGAGTAGGGGCATGTGTCACCTCTGTGCCGCCGCCTCTGGAGCCCGGGACTCCCAAAGAACATTTGACAGAAAAGGGTGTGAGGGGCGCACTCTGGGTCCCAGCTAGCTAGGTGTACCTTTCCACAGTCCAGTTGATGTTCTCCTCTTAGCGCGCTTTCTTGTCTCTTGCAATCATCAGGGAGGCAGTCTCTTCAGGTGTTTGTACAGGTGTTGATGGTTACTTCCAGTGATGGCCTCAGGGAATTCTGGTTGCTACAGTCATTCAAGTAGCCAGGAACCAACTCATCCTCCAATTACAAAGTGTAAAACCCCAGTTGGGGGGAGGGAGGAAACCAACAGTGTGGCTCTCCTGAGTAGGGGCATGTGTCACCCCGGTGCCACCACCTCTGGAGCCCGGGACTCCCAAAGAATATTTGACAGAAAAGGGTGTGAGGGGCGCACTCTGGGTCCCAGCTTGGTATACCTTTCCACAGTCCAGTTGATGTTCTCCTCCTAGCGCGCTTTCCAGCCTCTTGCAATCATCAGGGAGGCAGTCTGTTCAGGTGTTTGTACAGGTGTTGATGGTTACTACCAGTGATGGCCTCAGGAATTATGGTTGCTGTAGTCATTCAAGTAGCCAGGAACCAACTCACCCTCCAATTACAAAGTGTAAAACCCCAGTTGGGGGCAGGGGGGAAAACCAACAGTGTGGCTCTCCTGAGTAGGGGAATGTGTTACCCCGGTGCTGCCGCCTCTGGAGCCCGGGACTCCCAAAGAACATTGGACAGAAAAGGGTGTGAGGGGCGCACTCTGGATCCCACCTAGGTGTACCTTTCCACAGTCCAGTTGATGTTCTCCTCCTAGCGCGCTTTCTTGGTGCTTGCAATCATCAGGGAGGCAGTCTGTTCAGGTGTTTGTACAGGTGTTGATGGTTACTTCCAGTGATGGCCTCAGGGAATTCTGGTTGCTATAGTCATTCAAGTAGCCAGGAACCAACTCACCCTCCAATTACAAAGTGTAAAACCCCAGTTGGGGGGAGGGGGGAAAACCAACAGTGTGGCTCTCCTGAGTAGGGGCATGTGTCACCCCGGTGCCACCACCTCTGGAGCCCGGGACTCCCAAAGAACATTTGACAGAAAAGGGTGTGAGGGGCGCACTCTGGGTCCCAACTAGGTGTAAATTTCCACAGTCCAGTTGATGTTCTCCTCCTAGCGCGCTTTCTTGCCTCTTGCAATCATCAGGGAGGCAGTCTGTTCAGGTGTTTGTACAGGTGTTGATGCTTACTACCAGTGATGGCCTCAGGGAATTCTGGTTTCTGTAGTCATTCAAGTAGCCAGGAACCAACTCACCCTCCAATTACAAAGTGTAAAACCCCAGTTGGGGGCAGGGGGGAAAACCAACAGTGTGGCTCTCCTGAGTAGGGGCATGTGTCACCCCGGTGCTGCCGCCTCTGGAGCCCGGGACTCCCAAAGAACATTGGACAGAAAAGGGTGTGAGGGGCGCACTCTGGATCCCACCTAGGTGTACCTTTCCACAGTCCAGTTGATGTTCTCCTCCTAGCGCGCTTTCTTGCTGCTTGCAATCATCAGGGAGGCAGTCTGTTCAGGTGTTTGTACAGGTGTTGATGGTTACTTCCAGTGATGGCCTCACGGAATTCTGGTTGCTATAGTCATTCAAGTAGCCAGGAACCAACTCACCCTCCAATTACAAAGTGTAAAACCCCAGTTGGGGGGAGGGGGGAAAACCAACAGTGTGGCTCTCCTGAGTAGGGGCATGTGTCACCCCGGTGCCATCACCTCTGGAGCCCGGGACTCCCAAAGAACATTTGACAGAAAAGGGTGTGAGGGGCGCACTCTGGGTCCCAACTAGGTGTAAATTTCCACAGTCCAGTTGATGTTCTCCTCCTAGCGCGCTTTCTTGCCTCTTGCAATCATCAGGGAGGCAGTCTGTTCAGGTGTTTGTACAGGTGTTGATGGTTACTACCAGTGATGGCCTCAGGGAATTCTGGTTTCTGTAGTCATTCAAGTAGCCAGGAACCAACTCACCCTCCAATTACAAAGTGTAAAACCCCAGATGGGGGGAGGGGGGAAAACCAAGAGTGTGGCTCTCCTGAGTAGGGGCATGTGTCACCCCGGTGCCACCGCCTCTGGAGCCCGGGACTCCCAAAGAACATTTGACAGAAAAGGGTGTGAGGGGCGCACTCTGGGTCCCAGCTAGGTGTACCTTTCCACAGTCCAGTTGATGTTCTCCTCCTAGCGCGCTTTCTTGCCTCTTGCAATCATCAGGGAGGCAGTCTGTTCAGGTGTTTGTACAGGTGTTGATGGTTACTTCCAGTGATGGCCTCAGGGAATTCTGGTTGCTGTAGTCATTCAAGTAGCCAGGAACCAACTCACCCTCCAATTACAAAGTGTAAAACCCCAGTTGGGGGGGAGGGGGAAAACCAACAGTGTGGCTCTCCTGAGTAGGGGCATGTGTCACCCCGGTGCCACCACCTCTGGAGCCCAGGACTCCCAAAGAACATTTGACAGAAAAGGGTGTGAGGGACGCTCTCTGGGTCCCAGCTAGGTGTACCTGTCCACAGTCCAGTTGATGTTCTCCTCCTAGCGCGCTTTCTTGCCTCTTGCAATCATCAGGGAGGCAGTCTGTTCAGGTGTTTGTACAGGTGTTGATGGTTACTACCAGTGATGGCCTCAGGGAATTCTGGTTGCTGTAGTCATTCAAGTAGCCAGGAACCAACTCACCCTCCAATTACAAAGTGTAAAACCCCAGTTGGGGGTAGGGGGGAAAACCAACAGTGTGGCTCTCCTGAGTAGGGGCATGTGTCACCCCGGTGCTGCCGCCTCTGGAGCCCGGGACTCCCAAAGAACATTTGACAGAAAAGGGTGTGAGGGGCGCACTCTGGATCCCACCTAGGTGTACCTTTCCACAGTCCAGTTGATGTTCTCCTCCTAGCGCGCTTTCTTGCCTCTTGCAATCATCAGGGAGGCAGTCTGTTCAGGTGTTTGTACAGGTGTTGATGGTTACTACCAGTGATGGCCTCAGGGAATTCTGGTTGCTGTAGTCATTCAAGTAGCCAGGAACCAACTCACCCTCCAATTACAAAGTGTAAAACCCTAGTTGGGGGAGGGGGGAAAACCAACAGTCTGGCTCTCCTGAGTAGGGGCATGTGTCACCCCGGTGCCGCCGCCTCTGGAGCCCAGGACTCCCAAAGAACATTTGACAGAAAAGGGTTTGAGGGGCGCACTCTGGGTCCCAGCTAGGTGTACCTTTCCACAGTCCAGTTGATGTTCTCCTCCTAGCGCGCTTTCTTGCCTCTTGCAATCATCAGGGAGGCAGTCTGCTCAGGTGTTTGTACAGGTGTTGATGGTTACTACCAGTGATGGCCTCAGGGAATTCTGGTTGCTGTAGTCATTCAAGTAGCCAGGAACAAACTCACCCTCCAAATACAAAGTGTAAAACCCCAGTTGGGGGCAGGGGGGAAAACCAACAGTGTTGCTCTCCTGAGTAGGGGCATGTGTCACCCCGGTGCTGCCGCCTCTGGAGCCCCGGACTCCCAAAGAACATTTGACAGAAAAGGGTGTGAGGGGCGCACTCTGGATCCCACCTAGGTGTACCTTTCCACAGTCCAGTTGATGTTCTCCTCCTAGCGCGCTTTCTTGCCTCTTGCAATCATCAGGGAGGCAGTCTGTTCAGGTGTTTGTACAGGTGTTGATGGTTACTTCCAGTGATGGCCTCAGGGAATCCTGGTTGCTATAGTCATTCAAGTAGCCAGGAACCAACTCACCCTCCAATTACAAAGTGTAAAACCCCAGTTGGGGGGAGGGGGGAAATCCAACAGTGCGGCTCTCCTGAGTAGGGACATGTGTCACCCCGGTGCCACCACCTCTGGAGCCCGGGACTCCCAAAGAACATTTGACAGAAAAGGGTGTGAGGGGCGCACTCTGGGTCCCAGCTAGGTGTACCTTTCCACAGTCCAGTTGATGTTCTCCTCCTAGCGCGCTTTCTTGCCTCTTGCAATCATCAGGGAGGCAGTCTGTTCAGGTGTTTGTACAGGTGTTGATGGTTACTTCCAGTGATGGCCTCAGGGAATTCTGGTTGCTGTAGTCATTCAAGTAGCCAGGAACCAACTCAACCTCCAATTACAAAGTGTAAAACCCCTGTTGGGGGGAGGGGGGAAAACCAACAGTGTGGCTCTCCTGAGTAGGGGCATGTGTCACCCCGGTGCCACCACCTCTGGAGCCCGGGACTCCCAAAGAACATTTGACAGAAAAGGTTGTGAGGGGCGCACTCTGGGTCCCAGCTAGGTGTACCTTTCCACAGTCCAGTTGATGTTCTCCTCCTAGCGCGCTTTCTTGCCTCTTGCAATCATCAGGGAGGCAGTCTCTTCAGGTGTTTGTACAGGTGTTGATGGTTACTTCCAGTGATGGCCTCAGGGAATTCTGGTTGCTACAGTCATTCAAGTAGCCAGGAACCAACTCATCCTCCAATTACAAAGTGTAAAACCCCAGTTGGGGGGAGGGAGGAAACCAACAGTGTGGCTCTCCTGAGTAGGGGCATGTGTCACCCCGGTGCCACCACCTCTGGAGCCCGGGACTCCCAAAGAATATTTGACAGAAAAGGGTGTGAGGGGCGCACTCTGGGTCCCAGCTTGGTATACCTTTCCACAGTCCAGTTGATGTTCTCCTCCTAGCGCGCTTTCTTGCCTCTTGCAATCATCAGGGAGGCAGTCTGTTCAGGTGTTTGTACAGGTGTTGATGGTTACTACCAGTGATGGCCTCAGGAATTATGGTTGCTGTAGTCATTCAAGTAGCCAGGAACCAACTCACCCTCCAATTACAAAGTGTAAAACCCCAGTTGGGGGCAGGGGGGAAAACCAACAGTGTGGCTCTCCTGAGTAGGGGCATGTGTCACCCCGGTGCTGCCGCCTCTGGAGCCCGGGACTCCCAAAGAACATTGGACAGAAAAGGGTGTGAGGGGCGCACTCTGGATCCCACCTAGGTGTACCTTTCCACAGTCCAGTTGATGTTCTCCTCCTAGCGCGCTTTCTTGCCGCTTGCAATCATCAGGGAGGCAGTCTGTTCAGGTGTTTGTACAGGTGTTGATGGTTACTACCAGTGATGGCCTCAGGGAATTCTGGTTTCTGTAGTCATTCAAGTAGCCAGGAACCAACTCACCCTCCAATTACAAAGTGTAAAACCCCAGTTGGGGGGAGGGGGGAAAACCAAGAGTGTGGCTCTCCTGAGTAGGGGCATGTGTCACCCCGGTGCTGCCGCCTCTGGAGCACGGGACTCCCAAAGAACATTGGACAGAAAAGGGTGTGAGGGGCGCACTCTGGATCCCACCTAGGTGTACCTTTCCACAGTCCATTTGATGTTCTCCTCCTAGCACGCTTTCTTGCCTCTTGCAATCATCAGGGAGGCAGTCTGTTCAGGTGTTTGTACAGGTGTTGATGGTTACTTCCAGTGATGGCCTCAGGGAATTCTGGTTGCTGTAGTTATTCAAGTAGCAAGGAACCAACTCACCCTCCAATTACAAAGTGTAAAACCCCAGTTGGGGGGAGGGGGAAAACCAACAGTGTGGCTCTCCTGAGTAGGGGCATGTGTCACCGCGGTGCCGCCACCTCTGGAGCCCGGGACTCCCAAAGAACATTTGACAGAAAAGGGTGTGAGGGACGCACTCTGGGTCCCTGCTAGGTGTACCTTTCCACAGTCCAGTTGATGTTCTCCTCCTAGCGCGCTTTCTTGCCTCTTGCAATCATCAGGGAGGCAGTCTGTTCAGGTGTTTGTACAGGTGTTGATGGTTACTACCAGTGATGGCCTCAGGGAATTCTGGTTGCTGTAGTCATTCAAGTAGCCAGGAACCAACTCACCCTCCAATTACAAAGTGTAAAACCCTAGTTGGGGGAGGGGGGAAAACCAACAGTCTGGCTCTCCTGAGTAGGGGCATGTGTCACCCCGGTGCCGCCGCCTCTGGAGCCCAGGACTCCCAAAGAACATTTGACAGAAAAGGGTTTGAGGGGCGCACTCTGGGTCCCAGCTAGGTGTACCTTTCCACAGTCCAATTGATGTTCTCCTCCTAGCACGCTTTCTTGCCTCTTGCAATCATCAGGGAGGCAGTCTGTTCAGGTGTTTGTACAGGTGTTGATGGTTACTTCCAGTGATGGCCTCAGGGAATTCTGGTTGCTGTAGTTATTCAAGTAGCCAGGAACCAACTCACCCTCCAATTACAAAGTGTAAAACCCCAGTTGGGGGGAGGGGGAAAACCAACAGTGTGGCTCTCCTGAGTAGGGGCATGTGTCACCGCGGTGCCGCCACCTCTGGAGCCCGGGACTCCCAAAGAACATTTGACAGAAAAGGGTGTGAGGGACGCACTCTGGGTCCCTGCTAGGTGTACCTTTCCACAGTCCAGTTGATGTTCTCCTCCTAGCGCGCTTTCTTGCCTCTTGCAATCATCAGGGAGGCAGTCTGTTCAGGTGTTTGTACAGGTGTTGATGGTTACTACCAGTGATGGCCTCAGGGAATTCTGGTTGCTGTAGTCATTCAAGTAGCCAGGAACCAACTCACCCTCCAATTACAAAGTGTAAAACCCTAGTTGGGGGAGGGGGGAAAACCAACAGTCTGGCTCTCCTGAGTAGGGGCATGTGTCACCCCGGTGCCGCCGCCTCTGGAGCCCAGGACTCCCAAAGAACATTTGACAGAAAAGGGTTTGAGGGGCGCACTCTGGGTCCCAGCTAGGTGTACCTTTCCACAGTCCAATTGATGTTCTCCTCCTAGCACGCTTTCTTGCCTCTTGCAATCATCAGGGAGGCAGTCTGTTCAGGTGTTTGTACAGGTGTTGATGGTTACTTCCAGTGATGGCCTCAGGGAATTCTGGTTGCTGTAGTTATTCAAGTAGCCAGGAACCAACTCACCCTCCAATTACAAAGTGTAAAACCCCAGTTGGGGGGAGGGAGGAAACCAACAGTGTGGCTCTCCTGAGTAGGGGCATGTGTCACCCCGGTGCCACCACCTCTGGAGCCCGGGACTCCCAAAGAATATTTGACAGAAAAGGGTGTGAGGGGCGCACTCTGGGTCCCAGCTTGGTATACCTTTCCACAGTCCAGTTGATGTTCTCCTCCTAGCGCGCTTTCTTGCCTCTTGCAATCATCAGGGAGGCAGTCTGTTCAGGTGTTTGTACAGGTGTTGATGGTTACTACCAGTGATGGCCTCAGGAATTATGGTTGCTGTAGTCATTCAAGTAGCCAGGAACCAACTCACCCTCCAATTACAAAGTGTAAAACCCCAGTTGGGGGCAGGGGGGAAAACCAACAGTGTGGCTCTCCTGAGTAGGGGCATGTGTCACCCCGGTGCTGCCGCCTCTGGAGCCCGGGACTCCCAAAGAACATTGGACAGAAAAGGGTGTGAGGGGCGTACTCTGGATCCCACCTAGGTGTACCTTTCCACAGTCCAGTTGATGTTCTCCTCCTAGCGCGCTTTCTTGCCGCTTGCAATCATCAGGGAGGCAGTCTGTTCAGGTGTTTGTACAGGTGTTGATGGTTACTTCCAGTGATGGCCTCAGGGAATTCTGGTTGCTATAGTCATTCAAGTAGCCAGGAACCAACTCACCCTCCAATTACAAAGTGTAAAACCCCAGTTGGGGGGAGGGGGGAAAACCAACAGTGTGGCTCTCCTGAGTAGGGGCATGTGTCACCCCGGTGCCACCACCTCTGGAGCCCGGGACTCCCAAAGAACATTTGACAGAAAAGGGTGTGAGGGGCGCACTCTGGGTCCCAACTAGGTGTAAATTTCCACAGTCCAGTTGATGTTCTCCTCCTAGCGCGCTTTCTTGCCTCTTGCAATCATCAGGGAGGCAGTCTGTTCAGGTGTTTGTACAGGTGTTGATGGTTACTACCAGTGATGGCCTCAGGGAATTCTGGTTTCTGTAGTCATTCAAGTAGCCAGGAACCAACTCACCCTCCAATTACAAAGTGTAAAACCCCAGTTGGGGGGAGGGGGGAAAACCAAGAGTGTGGCTCTCCTGAGTAGGGGCATGTGTCACCCCGGTGCCACCGCCTCTGGAGCCCGGGACTCCCAAAGAACATTTGACAGAAAAGGGTGTGAGGGGCGCACTCTGGGTCCCAGCTAGGTGTACCTTTCCACAGTCCAGTTGATGTTCTCCTCCTAGCGCGCTTTCTTGCATCTTGCAATCATCAGGGAGGCAGTCTGTTCAGGTGTTTGTACAGGTGTTGATGGTTACTTCCAGTGATGGCCTCAGGGAATTCTGGTTGCTGTAGTCATTCAAGTAGCCAGGAACCAACTCACCCTCCAATTACAAAGTGTAAAACCCCAGTTGGGGGGGAGGGGGAAAACCAACAGTGTGGCTCTCCTGAGTAGGGGCATGTGTCACCCCGGTGCCACCACCTCTGGAGCCCGGGACTCCCAAAGAACATTTGACAGAAAAAGGTGTGAAGGACGCACTCTGGGTCCCAGCTAGGTGTACCTTTCCACAGTCCAGTTGATGTTCTCCTCCTAGCGCGCTTTCTTGCCTCTTGCAATCATCAGGGAGGCATTCTGTTCAGGTGTTTGTACAAGTGTTGATGGTTACTACCAGTGATGGCCTCAGGGAATACTGGTTGATTTAGTCATTCAAGTAGCCAGGAACCAACTCACCCTCCAATTACAAAGTGTAAAACCACAGTTGGGGGGAGGGGGGAAAACCAACAATGTGGCTCTGCTGAGTAGGGGCATGTGTCACCCCTGTGCCGCCGCCTCTGGAGCCCGGGACTCCCAAAGAACATTTGACAGAAAAGGGTGTGAGGGGCGCACTCTGGGTCCCAGCTAGGTGTACCTTTCCACAGTCCAGTTGATGTTCTCCTCCTAGCCCGCTTTCTTGCCTCTTGCAATCATCAGGGAGACAGTCTGTTCAGGTGTTTGTACAGGTGTTGATGGTTACTACCGGTGATGGCCTCAGGGAATTCTGGTTGCTGTAGTCATTCAAGTAGCCAGGAACCAACTCACCCTCCAATTACAAAGTGTAAAACCCAAGTTGGGGAGAGGGGGGAAAACCAACATTGTGGCTCTCATGAGTAGGGGCATGTGTCACCCCGGTGCCGCCGCCTATGGAGCCCGGGACTGCCAAAGAACATTTGACAGAAAAGGGTGTGAGGGGCGCACTCTGGGTCCCAGCTAGGTGTACCTTTCCACAGTCCAGTTGATGTTCTCCTCCTAGCGCGCTTTCTTGCCTCTTGCAATCATCAGGGAGGCAGTCTGTTCAGGTGTTTGTACAGGTGTTGATGGTTACTACCAGTGATGGCCTCAGGGAATTCTGGTTGCTGTAGTCATTCAAGTAGCCAGGAACCAACTCACCCTCCAATTACAAAGTGTAAAACCCCAGTTGGGGGGAGGGGTGAAAACCAACAGTGTGGCTCTCCTTAGTAGGGGCATGTGTCACCCCGGTGCCGCTGCCTCTGGAGCCTGGAACTCCCAAAGAACATTTGACAGAAAAGGGTGTGAGGGGCGCACTCTGGGTCCCAGCTAGGTGTACCTTTCCACAGTCCAGTTGATGTTCTCCTCCTAGCGCGCTTTCTTGCCTCTTGTAATCATCAGGGAGGCAGTCTGTTCAGGTGTTTGTACAGGTGTTGATGGTTACTTCCAGTGATGGCCTCAGGGAATTCTGGTTGCTATAGTCATTCAAGTAGCCAGGAACCAACTCACCCTCCAATTACAAAGTGTAAAACCCCAGTTGGGGGGAGGGGGGAAAACCAACAGTGTGGCTCTCCTGAGTAGGGGCATGTGTCACCCCGGTGCCACCACCTCTGGAGCCCGGGACTCCCAAAGAACATTTGACAGAAAAGGGTGTGAGGGACGCACTCTGGGTCCCTGCTAGGTGTACCTTTCCACAGTCCAGTTGATGTTCTCCTCCTAGCGCGCTTTCTTGCCTCTTGTAATCATCAGGGAGGCAGTCTGTTCAGGTGTTTGTACAGGTGTTGATGGTTACTTCCAGTGATGGCCTCAGGGAATTCTGGTTGCTATAGTCATTCAAGTAGCCAGGAACCAACTCACCCTCCAATTACAAAGTGTAAAACCCCAGTTGGGGGGAGGGGGGAAAACCAACAGTGTGGCTCTCCTGAGTAGGGGCATGTGTCACCCCGGTGCCGCCGCCTATGGAGCCCGGGACTGCCAAAGAACATTTGACAGAAAAGGGTGTGAGGGGCGCACTCTGGGTCCCAGCTAGGTGTACCTTTCCACAGTCCAGTTGATGTTCTCCTCCTAGCGCGCTTTCTTGCCTCTTGCAATCATCAGGGAGGCAGTCTGTTCAGGTGTTTGTACAGGTGTTGATGGTTACTACCAGTGATGGCCTCAGGGAATTCTGGTTGCTGTAGTCATTCAAGTAGCCAGGAACCAACTCACCCTCCAATTACAAAGTGTAAAACCCCAGTTGGGGGGAGGGGTGAAAACCAACAGTGTGGCTCTCCTTAGTAGGGGCATGTGTCACCCCGGTGCCGCTGCCTCTGGAGCCTGGAACTCCCAAAGAACATTTGACAGAAAAGGGTGTGAGGGGCGCACTCTGGGTCCCAGCTAGGTGTACCTTTCCACAGTCCAGTTGATGTTCTCCTCCTAGCGCGCTTTCTTGCCTCTTGCAATCATCAGGGAGGCAGTCTGTTCAGGTGTTTGTACAGGTGTTGATGGTTACTTCCAGTGATGGCCTCAGGGAATTCTGGTTGCTGTAGTCATTCAAGTAGCCAGGAACCAACTCACCCTCCAATTACAAAGTGTAAAACCCCAGTTGGGGGGGAGGGGGAAAACCAACAGTGTGGCTCTCCTGAGTAGGGGCATGTGTCACCCCGGTGCCACCACCTCTGGAGCCCGGGACTCCCAAAGAACATTTGACAGAAAAAGGTGTGAAGGACGCACTCTGGGTCCCAGCTAGGTGTACCTTTCCACAGTCCAGTTGATGTTCTCCTCCTAGCGCGCTTTCTTGCCTCTTGCAATCATCAGGGAGGCATTCTGTTCAGGTGTTTGTACAAGTGTTGATGGTTACTACCAGTGATGGCCTCAGGGAATTCTGGTTGATGTAGTCATTCAAGTAGCCAGGAACCAACTCACCCTCCAATTACAAAGTGTAAAACCACAGTTGGGGGGAGGGGGGAAAACCAACAATGTGGCTCTGCTGAGTAGGGGCATGTGTCACCCCTGTGCCGCCGCCTCTGGAGCCCGGGACTCCCAAAGAACATTTGACAGAAAAGGGTGTGAGGGGCGCACTCTGGGTCCCAGCTAGGTGTACCTTTCCACAGTCCAGTTGATGTTCTCCTCCTAGCGCGCTTTCTTGCCTCTTGCAATCATCAGGGAGGCAGTCTGTTCAGGTGTTTGTACAGGTGTTGATGGTTACTACCGGTGATGGCCTCAGGGAATTCTGGTTGCTGTAGTCATTCAAGTAGCCAGGAACCAACTCACCCTCCAATTACAAAGTGTAAAACCCAAGTTGGGGAGAGGGGGGAAAACCAACATTGTGGCTCTCACGAGTAGGGGCATGTGTCACCCCGGTGCCGCCGCCTATGGAGCCCGGGACTGCCAAAGAACATTTGACAGAAAAGGGTGTGAGGGGCGCACTCTGGGTCCCAGCTAGGTGTACCTTTCCACAGTCCAGTTGATGTTCTCCTCCTAGCGCGCTTTCTTGCCTCTTGCAATCATCAGGGAGGCAGTCTGTTCAGGTGTTTGTACAGGTGTTGATGGTTACTACCAGTGATGGCCTCAGGGAATTCTGGTTGCTGTAGTCATTCAAGTAGCCAGGAACCAACTCACCCTCCAATTACAAAGTGTAAAACCCCAGTTGGGGGGAGGGGTGAAAACCAACAGTGTGGCTCTCCTTAGTAGGGGCATGTGTCACCCCGGTGCCGCTGCCTCTGGAGCCTGGAACTCCCAAAGAACATTTGACAGAAAAGGGTGTGAGGGGCGCACTCTGGGTCCCAGCTAGGTGTACCTTTCCACAGTCCAGTTGATGTTCTCCTCCTAGCGCGCTTTCTTGCCTCTTGCAATCATCAGGGAGGCAGTCTGTTCAGGTGTTTGTACAGGTGTTGATGGTTACTACCAGTGATGGCCTCAGGGAATTCTGGTTGCTGTAGTCATTCAAGTAGCCAGGAACCAACTCACCCTCCAATTACAAAGTGTAAAACCCCAGTTGGGGGGAGGGGTGAAAACCAACAGTGTGGCTCTCCTTAGTAGGGACATGTGTCACCCCGGTGCCGCTGCCTCTGGAGCCTGGAACTCCCAAAGAACATTTGACAGAAAAGGGTGTGAGGGGCGCACTCTGGGTCCCAGCTAGGTGTACCTTTCCACAGTCCAGTTGATGTTCTCCTCCTAGCGCGCTTTCTTGCCTCTTGTTATCATCAGGGAGGCAGTCTGTTCAGGTGTTTGTACAGGTGTTGATGGTTAATTCCAGTGATGGCCTCAGGGAATTCTGGTTGCTATAGTCATTCAAGTAGCCAGGAACCAACTCACCCTCCAATTACAAAGTGTAAAACCCCAGTTGGGGGGAGGGGGGAAAACCAACAGTGTGGCTCTCCTGAGTAGGGGCATGTGTCACCCCGGTGCCACCACCTCTGGAGCCCGGGACTCCCAAAGAACATTTGACAGAAAAGGGTGTGAGGGGCGCACTCTGGGTCCCAGCTAGGTGTATCTTTCCACAGTCCAGTTGATGTTCTCCTCCTAGCGCGCTTTCTTGCCTCTTGCAATCATCAGGAAGGCAGTCTGTTCAGGTGTTTGTACAGGTGTTGATGGTTACTACCAGTGATGGCCTCAGGGAATTCTGGTTGCTGTAGTCATTCAAGTAGCCAGGAACCAACTCACCCTCCAATTACAAAGTGTAAAACCCCAGTTGGGGGGAGGGGTGAAAACCAACAGTGTGGCTCTCGTGAGTAGGGGCATGTGTCACCCCGGTGCCGCTGCCTCTGGAGCCTGGAACTCCCAAAGAACATTTGACAGAAAAGGGTGTGAGGGGCGCACTCTGGGTCCCAGCTAGGTGTACCTTTCCACAGTCCAGTTGATGTTCTCCTCCTAGCGCGCTTTCTTGCCTCTTGCAATCATCAGGGAGGCAGTCTGTTCAGGTGTGTGTACAGGTGTTGATGGTTACTACCAGTGATGGCCTCAGGGAATTCTGGTTGCTGTAGTCATTCAAGTAGCCAGGAACCAACTCACCCTCCAATTACAAAGTGTAAAACCCCAGTTGGGGGAATGGGGGAAAACCAACCGTGTGGCTCTCCTGAATAGGGACATGTGTCACCCCGGTGCCACCACCTCTGGAGCCCGGGACTCCCAAAGAACATTTGACAGAAAAGGGTGTGAGGGGCGCACTCTGGGTCCCAGCTAGGTGTACCTTTCCACAGTCCAGTTGATGTTCTCCTCCTAGCGTGCTTTCTTGCCTCTTGCAATCATCAGGGAGGCAGTCTGTTCAAGTGTGTGTACAGGTGTTGATGGTTACTACCAGTGATGGCCTCAGGGAATTCTGGTTGCTGTAGTCATTCAAGTAGCCAGGAACCAACTCACCCTCCAATTACAAAGTGTAAAACCCCAGTTGGGGGGAGGGGTGAAAACCAACAGTGTGGCTCTCCTGAGTAGGGGCATGTGTCACCCCGGTGCCGCTGCCTCTGGAGCCTGGAACTCCCAAAGAACATTTGAAAGAAAAGGGTGTGAGGGGCGCACTCTGGGTCCCAGCTAGGTGTACCTTTCCACAGTCCAGTTGATGTTCTCCTCCTAGCGCGCTTTCTTGCCTCTTGCAATCATCAGGGAGGCAGTCTGTTCAGGTGTTTGTACAGGTGTTGATGGTTACTTCCAGTGATGGCCTCAGGGAATTCTCGTTGCTATAGTCATTCAAGTAGCCAGGAACCAACTCACCCTCCAATTACAAAGTGTAAAACCCCAGTTGGGGGGAGGGGGGAAAACCAACCGTGTGGCTCTCCTGAGTAGGGGCATGTGTCACCCCGGTGCCGCTGCCTCTGGAGCCTGGAACTCCCAAAGAACATTTGAAAGAAAAGGGTGTGAGGGGCACACTCTGGGTCCCAGCTAGGTGTACCTTTCCACAGTCCAGTTGATGTTCTCCTCCTAGCGCGCTTTCTTGCCTCTTGCAATCATCAGGGAGGCAGTCTGTTCAGGTGTTTGTACAGGTGTTGATGGTTACTTCCAGTGATGGCCTCAGGGAATTCTGGTTGCTGTAGTCATTCAAGTAGCCAGGAACCAACTCACCCTCCAATTACAAAGTGTAAAACCCCAGTTGGGGGGAGGGAGGAAACCAACAGTGTGGCTCTCCTGAGTAGGGGCATGTGTCACCCCGGTGCCACCACCTCTGGAGCCCGGGACTCCCAAAGAATATTTGACAGAAAAGGGTGTGAGGGGCGCACTCTGGGTCCCAGCTTGGTATACCTTTCCACAGTCCAGTTGATGTTCTCCTCCTAGCGCGCTTTCTTGCCTCTTGCAATCATCAGGGAGGCAGTCTGTTCAGGTGTTTGTACAGGTGTTGATGGTTACTTCCAGTGATGGCCTCAGGGAATCCTGGTTGCTATAGACATTCAAGTAGCCAGGAACCAACTCACCCTCCAATTACAAAGTGTAAAACCCCAGTTGGGGGGAGGGGGGAAATCCAACAGTGTGGCTCTCCTGAGTAGGGACTTGTGTCACCCCGGTGCCACCACCTCTGGAGCCCGGCACTCCCAAAGAACATTTGACAGAAAAGGGTGTGAGGTGCGCACTCTGGGTCCCAGCTAGGTGTACCTTTCCACAGTCCAGTTGATGTTCTCCTCCTAGCGCGCTTTCTTGCCTCTTGCAATCATCAGGGAGGCAGTCTGTTCAGGTGTTTGTACAGGTGTTGATGGTTACTACCAGTGATGGCCTCAGGGAATTCTGGTTGCTGTAGTCATTCAAGTAGCCAGGGACCAACTCACCCTCCAATTACAAAGTGTAAAACCCCAGTTGGGGGGAGGGGTGAAAACCAACAGTGTGGCTCTCCTGAGTAGGGGCATGTGTCACCTCTGTGCCGCCGCCTCTGGATCCCGGGACTCCCAAAGAACATTTGACAGAAAAGGGTGTGAGGGGCGCACTCTGGGTCCCAGCTAGGTGTACCTTTCCACAGTCCAGTTGATGTTCTCCTCCTAGCGCGCTTTCTTGCCTCTTGCAATCATCAGGGAGGCAGTCTCTTCAGGTGTTTGTACAGGTGTTGATGGTTACTTCCAGTGATGGCCTCAGGGAATTCTGGTTGCTACAGTCATTCAAGTAGCCAGGAACCAACTCATCCTCCAATTACAAAGTGTAAAACCCCAGTTGGGGGGAGGGAGGAAACCAACAGTGTGGCTCTCCTGAGTAGGGGCATGTGTCACCCCGGTGCCACCACCTCTGGAGCCCGGGACTCCCAAAGAATATTTGACAGAAAAGGGTGTGAGGGGCGCACTCTGGGTCCCAGCTTGGTATACCTTTCCACAGTCCAGTTGATGTTCTCCTCCTAGCGCGCTTTCTTGCCTCTTGCAATCATCAGGGAGGCAGTCTGTTCAGGTGTTTGTACAGGTGTTGATGGTTACTACCAGTGATGGCCTCGGGAATTATGGTTGCTGTAGTCATTCAAGTAGCCAGGAACCAACTCACCCTCCAATTACAAAGTGTAAAACCCCAGTTGGGGGCAGGGGGGAAAACCAACAGTGTGGCTCTCCTGAGTAGGGGCATGTGTCACCCCGGTGCTGCCGCCTCTGGAGCCCGGGACTCCCAAAGAACATTGGACAGAAAAGGGTGTGAGGGGCGCACTCTGGATCCCACCTAGGTGTACCTTTCCACAGTCCAGTTGATGTTCTCCTCCTAGCGCGCTTTCTTGCCGCTTGCAATCATCAGGGAGGCAGTCTGTTCAGGTGTTTGTACAGGTGTTGATGGTTACTTCCAGTGATGGCCTCAGGGAATTCTGGTTGCTATAGTCATTCAAGTAGCCAGGAACCAACTCACCCTCCAATTACAAAGTGTAAAACCCCAGTTGGGGGGAGGGGGGAAGACCAACAGTGTGGCTCTCCTGAGTAGGGGCATGTGTCACCCCGGTGCCACCACCTCTGGAGCCCGGGACTCCCAAAGAACATTTGACAGAAAAGGGTGTGAGGGGCGCACTCTGGGTCCCAGCTAGGTGTACCTTTCCACAGTCCAGTTGATGTTCTCCTCCTAGCGCGCTTTCTTGCCTCTTGCAATCATCAGGGAGGCATTCTGTTCAGGTGTTTGTACAAGTGTTGATGGTTACTACCAGTGATGGCCTCAGGGAATTCTGGTTGATGTAGTCATTCAAGTAGCCAGGAACCAACTCACCCTCCAATTACAAAGTGTAAAACCACAGTTGGGGGGAGGAGGGAAAACCAACAGTGTGGCTCTGCTGAGTAGGGGCATGTGTCACCCCTTTGCCGCCGCCTCTGGAGCCTGGAACTCCCAAAGAACATTTGACAGAAAAGGGTGTGAGGGGCGCACTCTGGGTCCCAGCTAGGTGTACCTTTCCACAGTCCAGTTGATGTTCTCCTCCTAGCGCGCTTTCTTGCCTCTTGTAATCATCAGGGAGGCAGTCTGTTCAGGTGTTTGTACAGGTGTTGATGGTTACTTCCAGTGATGGCCTCAGGGAATTCTGGTTGCTATAGTCATTCAAGTAGCCAGGAACCAACTCACCCTCCAATTACAAAGTGTAAAACCCCAGTTGGGGGGAGGGGGGAAAAACAACAGTGTGGCTCTCCTGAGTAGGGGCATGTGTCACCCCGGTGCCACCACCTCTGGAGCCCGGGACTCCCAAAGAACATT
Organism: Ambystoma mexicanum; assembly: GCF_040938575.1. Classification (NCBI taxonomy): domain Eukaryota; kingdom Metazoa; phylum Chordata; class Amphibia; order Caudata; family Ambystomatidae; genus Ambystoma; species Ambystoma mexicanum. Next base: position 1,201,829,469 of record NC_090934.1, on the reverse strand, counting down.
TGACAGAAAAGGGTGTGAGGGGCGCACTCTGGGTCCCAGCTAGGTGTACCTTTCCACAGTCCAGTTGATGTTCTCCTCCTAGCGCGCTTTCTTGCCTCTTGCAATCATCAGGGAGGCAGTCTGTTCAGGTGTTTGTACAGGTGTTGATGGTTACTTCCAGTGATGGCCTCAGGGAATTCTGGTTGCTGTAGTCATTCAAGTAGCCAGGAACCAACTCAACCTCCAATTACAAAGTGTAAAACCCCTGTTGGGGGGAGGGGGGAAAACCAACAGTGTGGCTCTCCTGAGTAGGGGCATGTGTCACCCCGGTGCCACCACCTCTGGAGCCCGGGACTCCCAAAGAACATTTGACAGAAAAGGGTGTGAGGGGCGCACTCTAGGTCCCAGCTAGGTGTATCTTTCCACAGTCCAGTTGATGTTCTCCTCCTAGCGCGCTTTCTTGCCTCTTGCAATCATCAGGAAGGCAGTCTGTTCAGGTGTTTGTACAGGTGTTGATGGTTACTACCAGTGATGGCCTCAGGGAATTCTGGTTGCTGTAGTCATTCAAGTAGCCAGGAACCAACTCACCCTCCAATTACAAAGTGTAAAACCCCAGTTGGGGGGAGGGGTGAAAACCAACAGTGTGGCTCTCGTGAGTAGGGGCATGTGTCACCCCGGTGCCGCTGCCTCTGGAGCCTGGAACTCCCAAAGAACATTTGACAGAAAAGGGTGTGAGGGGCGCACTCGGGGTCCCAGCTAGGTGTACCTTTCCACAGTCCAGTTGATGTTCTCCTCCTAGCGCGCTTTCTTGCCTCTTGCAATCATCAGGGAGGCAGTCTGTTCAGGGGTTTGTACAGGTGTTGATGGTTACTTCCAGTGATGGCCTCAGGGAATTCTGGTTGCTATAGTCATTCAAGTAGCCAGGAACCAACTCACCCTCCAATTACAAAGTGTAAAACCCCAGTTGGGGGGAGGGGGAAAACCAACCGTGTGGCTCTCCTGAGTAGGGGCATGTGTCACCCCGGTGCCACCACCTCTGTAGCCCGGGACTCCCAAAGAACATTTGACAGAAAAGGGTGTGAGGGGCGCACTCTGGGTCCCAGCTAGGTGTACCTTTCCACAGTCCAGATGATGTTCTCGTCCTAGCGCGCTTTCTTGCCTCTTGCAATCATCAGGGAGGCAGTCTGTTCAGGTGTTTGTACAGGTGTTGATGGTTACTACCAGTGATGGCCTCAGGGAATTCTGGTTGCTGTAGTCATTCAAGTAGCCAGGAACCAACTCACCCTCCAATTACAAAGTGTAAAACCCCAGTTGGTGGGAGGGGTGAAAACCAACAGTGTGGCTCTCCTTAGTAGGGGCATGTGTCACCCCGGTGCCGCTGCCTCTGGAGCCTGGAACTCCCAAAGAACATTTGACAGAAAAGGGTGTGAGGGGCGCACTCTGGGTCCCAGCTAGGTGTACCTTTCCACAGTCCAGTTGATGTTCTCCTCCTAGCGCGCTTTCTAGCCTCTTGCAATCATCAGGGAGGCAGTCTGTTCAGGTGTTTGTACAGGTGTTGATGGTTACTTCCAGTGATGGCCTCAGGGAATTCTGGTTGCTATAGTCATTCAAGTAGCCAGGAACCAACTCACCCTCCAATTACAAAGTGTAAAACCCCAGTTGGAGGGACGGGGGAAAACCAACCGTGTGGCTCTCCTGAGTAGTGGCATGTGTCACCCCGGTGCCACCACCTCTGGAGCCCGGGACTCCCAAAGAACATTTGACAGAAAAGGGTGTGAGGGGCGCACTCTGGGTCCCAGCTAGGTGTACCTTTCCACAGTCCAGTTGATGTTCTCCTCCTAGCGCGCTTTCTTGCCTCTTGCAGTCATCAGGGAGGCAGTCTGTTCAGGTGTGTGTACAGGTGTTGATGGTTACTTCCAGTGATGGCCTCAGGGAATTCTGGTTGCTGTAGTCATTCAAGTAGCCAGGAACCAACTCACCCTCCAATTACAAAGTGTAAAACCCCAGATGGGGGGAGGGGGGAATACCAACTGTGTGGCTCTCCTGAGTAGGGACATGTGTCACCCCGGTGCCACCACCTCTGGAGCCCGGGACTCCCAAAGAACATTTGACAGAAAAGGGTGTGAGGGGCGCACTCTGGGTCCCAGCTAGGTGTACCTTTCCACAGTCCAGTTGATGTTCTCCTCCTAGCGCGCTTTCTTGCCTCTTGCAATCATCAGGGAGGCAGTCTGTTCAAGTGTGTGTACAGGTGTTGATGGTTACTACCAGTGATGGCCACAGGGAATTCTGGTTGCTGTAGTCATTCAAGTAGCCAGGAACCAACTCACCCTCCAATTACAAAGTGTAAAACCCCAGTTGGGGGGAGGGGTGAAAACCAACAGTGTGGCTCTCCTGAGTAGGGGCATGTGTCACCCCGGTGCCGCTGCCTCTGGAGCCTGGAACTCCCAAAGAACATTTGAAAGAAAAGGGTGTGAGGGGCGCACTCTGGGTCCCAGCTAGGTGTACCTTTCCACAGTCCAGTTGATGTTCTCCTCCTAGCGCGCTTTCTTGCCTCTTGCAATCATCAGGGAGGCAGTCTGTTCAGGGGTTTGTACAGGTGTTGATGGTTACTTCCAGTGATGGCCTCAGGGAATTCTGGTTGCTATTGTCATTCAAGTAGCCAGGAACCAACTCACCCTCCAATTACAAAGTGTAAAACCCCAGTTGGGGGGAGGGGGAAAACCAACCGTGTGGCTCTCCTGAGTAGGGGCATGTGTCACCCCGGTGCCACCACCTCTGTAGCCCGGGACTCCCAAAGAACATTTGACAGAAAAGGGTGTGAGGGGCGCACTCTGGGTCCCAGCTAGGTGTACCTTTCCACAGTCCAGTTGATGTTCTCCTCCTAGCGCGCTTTCTTGTCTCTTGCAATCATCAGGGAGGCAGTCTGTTCAGGTGTTTGTACAGGTGTTGATGGTTACTTCCAGTGATGGCCTCAGGGAATTCTCGTTGCTATAGTCATTCAAGTAGCCAGGAACCAACTCACCCTCCAATTACAAAGTGTAAAACCCCAGTTGGGGGGAGGGGGGAAAACCAACCGTGTGGCTCTCCTGAGTAGGGGCATGTGTCACCCCGGTGCCGCTGCCTCTGGAGCCTGGAACTCCCAAAGAACATTTGAAAGAAAAGGGTGTGAGGGGCGCACTCTGGGTCCCAGCTAGGTGTACCTTTCCACAGTCCAGTTGATGTTCTCCTCCTAGCGCGCTTTCTTGCCTCTTGCAATCATCAGGGAGGCAGTCTGTTCAGGTGTTTGTACAGGTGTTGATGGTTACTTCCAGTGATGGCCTCAGGGAATTCTGGTTGCTGTAGTCATTCAAGTAGCCAGGAACCAACTCACCCTCCAATTACAAAGTGTAAAACCCCAGTTGGGGGGAGGGAGGAAACCAACAGTGTGGCTCTCCTGAGTAGGGGCATGTGTCACCCCGGTGCCACCACCTCTGGAGCCCGGGACTCCCAAAGAATATTTGACAGAAAAGGGTGTGAGGGGCGCACTCTGGGTCCCAGCTTGGTATACCTTTCCACAGTCCAGTTGATGTTCTCCTCCTAGCGCGCTTTCTTGCCTCTTGCAATCATCAGGGAGGCAGTCTGTTCAGGTGTTTGTACAGGTGTTGATGGTTACTACCAGTGATGGCCTCAGGAATTATGGTTGCTGTAGTCATTCAAGTAGCCAGGAACCAACTCACCCTCCAATTACAAAGTGTAAAACCCCAGTTGGGGGCAGGGGGGAAAACCAACAGTGTGGCTCTCCTGAGTAGGGGCATGTGTCACCCCGGTGCTGCCGCCTCTGGAGCCCGGGACTCCCAAAGAACATTGGACAGAAAAGGGTGTGAGGGGCGCACTCTGGATCCCACCTAGGTGTACCTTTCCACAGTCCAGTTGATGTTCTCCTCCTAGCGCGCTTTCTTGCCGCTTGCAATCATCAGGGAGGCAGTCTGTTCAGGTGTTTGTACAGGTGTTGATGGTTACTTTCAGTGATGGCCTCAGGGAATTCTGGTTGCTATAGTCATTCAAGTAGCCAGGAACCAACTCACCCTCCAATTACAAAGTGTAAAACCCCAGTTGGGGGGAGGGGGGAAAACCAACAGTGTGGCTCTCCTGAGTAGGGGCATGTGTCACCCCGGTGCCACCACCTCTGGAGCCCGGGACTCCCAAAGAACATTTGACAGAAAAGGGTGTGAGGGGCGCACTCTGGGTCCCAACTAGGTGTAAATTTCCACAGTCCAGTTGATGTTCTCCTCCTAGCGCGCTTTCTTGCCTCTTGCAATCATCAGGGAGGCAGTCTGTTCAGGTGTTTGTACAGGTGTTGATGGTTACTACCAGTGATGGCCTCAGGGAATTCTGGTTTCTGTAGTCATTCAAGTAGCCAGGAACCAACTCACCCTCCAATTACAAAGTGTAAAACCCCAGTTGGGGGGAGGGGGGAAAACCAAGAGTGTGGCTCTCCTGAGTAGGGGCATGTGTCACCCCGGTGCCACCGCCTCTGGAGCCCGGGACTCCCAAAGAACATTTGACAGAAAAGGGTGTGAGGGGCGCACTCTGGGTCCCAGCTAGGTGTACCTTTCCACAGTCCAGTTGATGTTCTCCTCCTAGCGCGCTTTCTTGCCTCTTGCAATCATCAGGGAGGCAGTCTGTTCAGGTGTTTGTACAGGTGTTGATGGTTACTTCCAGTGATGGCCTCAGGGAATTCTGGTTGCTGTAGTCATTCAAGTAGCCAGGAACCAACTCACCCTCCAATTACAAAGTGTAAAACCCCAGTTGGGGGGGAGGGGGAAAACCAACAGTGTGGCTCTCCTGAGTAGAGGCATGTGTCACCCCGGTGCCACCACCTCTGGAGCCCGGGACTCCCAAAGAACATTTGACAGAAAAAGGTGTGAAGGACGCACTCTGGGTCCCAGCTAGGTGTACCTTTCCACAGTCCAGTTGATGTTCTCCTCCTAGCGCGCTTTCTTGCCTCTTGCAATCATCAGGGAGGCATTCTGTTCAGGTGTTTGTACAGGTGTTGATGGTTACTACCAGTGATGGCCTCAGGGAATTCTGGTTGATGTAGTCATTCAAGTAGCCAGGAACCAACTCACCCTCCAATTACAAAGTGTAAAACCACAGTTGGGGGGAGGGGGGAAAACCAACAGTGTGGCTCTGCTGAGTAGGGGCATGTGTCACCCCTGTGCCGCCGCCTCTGGAGCCCGGGACTCCCAAAGAACATTTGACAGAAAAGGGTGTGAGGGGCGCACTCTGGGTCCCAGCTAGGTGTACCTTTCCACAGTCCAGTTGATGTTCTCCTCCTAGCGCGCTTTCTTGCCTCTTGCAATCATCAGGGAGACAGTCTGTTCAGGTGTTTGTACAGGTGTTGATGGTTACTACCAGTGATGGCCTCAGGGAATTCTGGTTGCTGTAGTCATTCAAGTAGCCAGGAACCAACTCACCCTCCAATTACAAAGTGTAAAACCCAAGTTGGGGAGAGGGGGGAAAACCAACATTGTGGCTCTCATGAGTAGGGGCATGTGTCACCCCGGTGCCGCCGCCTCTGGAGCCCGGGACTGCCAAAGAACATTTGACAGAAAAGGGTGTGAGGGGCGCACTCTGGGTCCCAGCTAGGTGTACCTTTCCACAGTCCAGTTGATGTTCTCCTCCTAGCGCGCTTTCTTGCCTCTTGCAATCATCAGGGAGGCAGTCTGTTCAGGTGTTTGTACAGGTGTTGATGGTTACTACCAGTGATGGCCTCAGGGAATTCCGGTTGCTGTAGTCATTCAGGTAGCCAGGAACCAACTCACCATCCAATTACAAAGTGTAAAACCCCAGTTGGGGGGAGGGGTGAAAACCAACAGTGTGGCTCTCCTTAGTAGGGGCATGTGTCACCCCGGTGCCGCTGCCTCTGGAGCCTGGAACTCCCAAAGAACATTTGACAGAAAAGGGTGTGAGGGGCGCACTCTGGGTCCCAGCTAGGTGTACCTTTCCACAGTCCAGTTGATGTTCTCCTCCTAGCGCGCTTTCTTGCCTCTTGCAATCATCAGGGAGGCAGTCTGTTCAGGTGTTTGTACAGGTGTTGATGTTTACTTCCAGTGATGGCCTCAGGGAATTCTGGTTGCTATAGTCATTCAAGTAGCCAGGAACCAACTCACCCTCCAATTACAAAGTGTAAAACCTCAGTTGGGGGGAGGGGGGAAAACCAACAGTGTGGCTCTCCTGAGTAGGGGCATGTGTCACCCCGGTGCCACCACCTCTGGAGCCCGGGACTCCCAAAGAACATTTGACAGAAAAGGGTGTGAGGGGCGCACTCTGGGTCCCAGCTAGGTGTACCTTTCCACAGTCCAGTTGATGTTCTCCTCCTAGCGCGCTTTCTTGCCTCTTGCAATCATCAGGGAGGCAGTCTGTTCAGGTGTTTGTACAGGTGTTGATGGTTACTTCCAGTGATGGCCTCAGGGAATTCTGGTTGCTGTAGTCATTCAAGTAGCCAGGAACCAACTCAACCTCCAATTACAAAGTGTAAAACCCCTGTTGGGGGGAGGGGGGAAAACCAACAGTGTGGCTCTCCTGAGTAGGGGCATGTGTCACCCCGGTGCCACCACCTCTGGAGCCCGGGACTACCAAAGAACATTTGACAGAAAAGGGTGTGAGGGGCGCACTCTGGGTCCCAGCTAGGTGTATCTTTCCACAGTCCAGTTGATGTTCTCCTCCTAGCGCGCTTTCTTGCCTCTTGCAATCATCAGGAAGGCAGTCTGTTCAGGTGTTTGTACAGGTGTTGATGGTTACTACCAGTGATGGCCTCACTGAATTCTGGTTGCTGTAGTCATTCAAGTAGCCAGGAACCAACTCACCCTCCAATTACAAAGTGTAAAACCCCAGTTGGGGGGAGGGGTGAAAACCAACAGTGTGGCTCTCGTGAGTAGGGGCATGTGTCACCCCGGTGCCGCTGCCTCTGGAGCCTGGAACTCCCAAAGAACATTTGACAGAAAAGGGTGTGAGGGGCGCACTCGGGGTCCCAGCTAGGTGTACCTTTCCACAGTCCAGTTGATGTTCTCCTCCTAGCGCGCTTTCTTGCCTCTTGCAATCATCAGGGAGGCAGTCTGTTCAGGGGTTTGTACAGGTGTTGATGGTTACTTCCAGTGATGGCCTCAGGGAATTCTGGTTGCTATAGTCATTCAAGTAGCCAGGAACCAACTCACCCTCCAATTACAAAGTGTAAAACCCCAGTTGGGGGGAGGAGGGAAAACCAACCGTGTGGCTCTCCTGAGTAGGGGCATGTGTCACCCCGGTGCCACCACCTCTGGAGCCCGGGACTCCCAAAGAACATTTGACAGAAAAGGGTGTGAGGGGCGCACTCTGGGTCCCAGCTAGGTGTACCTTTCCACAGTCCAGATGATGTTCTCGTCCTAGCGCGCTTTCTTGCCTCTTGCAATCATCAGGGAGGCAGTCTGTTCAGGTGTTTGTACAGGTGTTGATGGTTACTACCAGTGATGGCCTCAGGGAATTCTGGTTGCTGTAGTCATTCAAGTAGCCAGGAACCAACTCACCCTCCAATTACAAAGTGTAAAACCCCAGTTGGGGGGAGGGGTGAAAACCAACAGTGTGGCTCTCCTTAGTAGGGGCATGTGTCACCCCGGTGCCGCTGCCTCTGGAGCCTGGAACTCCCAAAGAACATTTGACAGAAAAGGGTGTGAGGGGCGCACTCTGGGTCCCAGCTAGGTGTACCTTTCCACAGTCCAGTTGATGTTCTCCTCCTAGCGCGCTTTCTTGCCTCTTGCAATCATCAGGGAGGCAGTCTGTTCAGGTGTTTGTACAGGTGTTGATGGTTACTTCCAGTGATGGCCTCAGGGAATTCTGGTTGCTATAGTCATTCAAGTAGCCAGGAACCAACTCACCCTCCAATTACAAAGTGTAAAACCCCAGTTGGGGGGAGGGGGGAAAACCAACCGTGTGGCTCTCCTGAGTAGGGGCATGTGTCACCCCGGTGCCACCACCTCTGGAGCCCGGGACTCCCAAAGAACATTTGACAGAAAAGGGTGTGAGGGGCGCACTCTGGGTCCCAGCTAGGTGTACCTTTCCACAGTCCAGTTGATGTTCTCCTCCTAGCGCGCTTTCTTGCCTCTTGCAATCATCAGGGAGGCAGTCTGTTCAGGTGTGTGTACAGGTGTTGATGGTTACTACCAGTGATGGCCTCAGGGAATTCTGGTTGCTGTAGTCATTCAAGTAGCCAGGAACCAACTCACCCTCCAATTACAAAGTGTAAAACCCCAGTTGGGGGGAGGGGGGAAAACCAACCGTGTGGCGCTCCTGAGTAGGGACATGTGTCACCCCGGTGCCACCACCTCTGGAGCCCGGGACTCCCAAAGAACATTTGACAGAAAAGGGTGTGAGGGGCGCACTCTGGGTCCCAGCTAGGTGTACCTTTCCACAGTCCAGTTGATGTTCTCCTCCTAGCGCGCTTTCTTGCCTCTTGCAATCATCAGGGAGGCAGTCTGTTCAAGTGTGTGTACAGGTGTTGATGGTTACTACCAGTGATGGCCTCAGGGAATTCTGGTTGCTGTAGTCATTCAAGTAGCCAGGAACCAACTCACCCTCCAATTACAAAGTGTAAAACCCCAGTTGGGGGGAGGGGTGAAAACCAACAGTGTGGCTCTCCTGAGTAGGGGCATGTGTCACCCCGGTGCCGCTGCCTCTGGAGCCTGGAACTCCCAAAGAACATTTGAAAGAAAAGGGTGTGAGGGGCGCACTCTGGGTCCCAGCTAGGTGTACCTTTCCACAGTCCAGTTGATGTTCTCCTCCTAGCGCGCTTTCTTGCCTCTTGCAATCATCAGGGAGGCAGTCTGTTCAGGTGTTTGTACAGGTGTTGATGGTTACTTCCAGTGATGGCCTCAGGGAATTCTCGTTGCTATAGTCATTCAAGTAGCCAGGAACCAACTCACCCTCCAATTACATCGCATTTTCCTCTTCTTGGGGGTTTCCTGGGCAGATGAGTCACATCAGTGAGGTCAAAGTGGAAGGCACTCTACAGACTATGACAGTGCTGTGGTTCAGGATTATGTCCAACAAAAGAGCGGGTGCCCTAAAACAGCACAGACCCGGCTGGGTGGTCTTGGTTTGTTCAGTGGTCTTGGTGTAGACCCCATGCTGTGTGGTCTTGCACGTGGTGCATACAGCCGGACATTTTGTGGCTGCTTTGCACACCCCTAACAGCCTTTTAATGCTACACCAGTGAGAAATGTATGTATAGTGCTTCTTCAGTGGTTTGGGACTCAAGCACTTCAGCAGTGCCTACCAGCACAGCAGCACCACACCAACAGCAACAGCACAACTGAAGCAACACAACCACCTTCCAGATGTTGCCTCTCAGCAGTAGGGAAATAGTGTGATATAAGCGTGATGTGCAGCTGCACACATAAGGGTCCTACACAGGCCTAATCCTGGTGCCCATCGCCCAGACTGCACACATTCTACTGATATCAAATACCACCCACGCCTAATGCTAGGATGCAGCTACCATCAGGCAATCGCTCCAGCTGCACACATAATCGGTGCACCCAAGCACCCTATGTCACCTTACTCTCTCAACTGACCTGGACTTCGGTCCCTGAGGGCGTTCAACCTACCAGCGCTTTGAGGTCATACCAATGATATGTAGAGTGCTATATATATGGCAAAAAACATAACAACATAAAATATGGACGGCTGCAGTGAGTACCTCATCCTATCAATGTGCAAGTGCTTCATCTGTGCGAGCTTGCTGATAGCAGAGAACTTCAAGAGCAATGCTCTCTCGGTGCTACACCTTCTGCAGTGCTCAGCCAGTAACGTGAGCTTGCTCACAGTTGGGCAAGTGAGCAAGATAAGCGATTGAGCATAGCACCCATACTGAATCACCGTTAGGCATTTGACCAAAGCTTATGCAAACGGAAGGGAATGTTAAGCAGCGCCAATGGATGGAGACTAGATAGGTGGTGTTTCCAAGTACGTTTTAAAGGAAGTAGTTTCACAGTAGATTCGATTTCCAGAGGCGTTGCAGGCACAACTGAGGAGACAATTGAAAAGACGTGGTTCCCAGGCCTCGCAGATTTTGATATGTGTCTGTCTCACCCTGTTATTTGTCTGTCATTACGCAATGTCACGACGGTGAATGGGACAATAAGGGGTTTTGTGAGGCGATATAACATCACACAAACAGTTTTGCGTAATTGCATCACAAGTAAGGAGAGCTATCAGTTACTGTGATGAACTGCCTGTACCCAGTGCCGTGTATAATTAAAGTGGCATTTATTTGTCTGGAACGGCGTCGGGACTATCAAACATTTCAGCTGAAATGGGCCCGGGGCACTAGGGGGCCCAGCACCTGTCCCTTTATGGCAGTTTTATGACATAATTATACTCCTTTAATTCAGGGCATTAAACGTGAACAGCGACCACGTCACAGGCTACCTTTGCTGGTGCCCTCAGGTCATCACCTTCCTATTGTAGTTTCCAGCAAAGTTATCAACCTTGTTCACTTTTGACTCCAGTTTCCTTGCATTAGAATCTAGCTGTCGAAGAGCGATTGATTGCTTTCCAGCGGACATTCAGTTTTTCAGCTCCCTGTTGGCTGCCGGTTCCATGGTAATCTGCAGCTATTAACCCCGTTGCTCTATTCTTTTGCCCTCAGAAGCTGTATGGCAAAGTGGCTTTCAAACATCATTTTGAAATGTGCCACCAACAGCCCTGATAGTGTAGTTACTGCAATGCAGGTAATACAAGGAGGGGTTCCGTGATTCCTCCTGTGGACAAAAAGCCAAAGGCGCAAGGTTGCAGAGTGGATGGAATAATGGGCGTAGTGGTGAGCCACAAAATAACGCCCAGCACAATGACCCGCTACCATGACCCAATCTTGCCACCAGGAATAGTGTAGATTTCATCAAGGTGCTCAAATCCTGCCCGATTCAATGAAGCAATTCAATAAAAAGCAAAGCGGGGGAGTAGCTCTGTCTTAAGAGACATCAACCTAAACAATGGCAGAGAATCTGCTCACTAGAGAAGAGGACAGAGCTGCCCTTTAGCACCCAAGGGGAACATGAGTAACGCTTTCAGTAGCATTTATAGTACTACTGAAACCTTACAACACAAATGTATAAAATTAGAGCGATTGTCCAAAAAAGAAGTAAACAAATATTGGGAACAGGCCTCCATGACTAACTACTTAGAAAATGATAAGATCGCAAGGGGCCTGAGGATCCTCATTTTACCAAACTTTGGAAAGAAGGAGATCAAGTTCTGGCTGACTAGTGGGAAGCCAATCTCAACCACAGGTCTAAGGTCATGATACAGCTTTTGATAGAACATGCAACTAGACAACATACGAGAATTCAGAACCAGATTCAGAATGTAAAAAATGAGATTCAAGAAATGACCAATGCAGAAAGTACTAAACAAAAGAACTATGGTAAAATGTATACTATTCTTAAAGCATATCAAGATAAAATCAAGATTTGGAAATTTAGAAATACTATCGAGATGATCGTGACTATCACAAAGATAGAGTGTACACTTTCCAACCAAAATTTGATGGTTCTTATCGACCCAAATCTAGAGATAGCACCCCAAATACAACCCTGGGTATTGAATCGGGTGGGTCACTAATCAAGGTAGAGGATCTAACACGACCACTGAGACACAGGAACAAAACACAACTAAGAGGAGTTTTTTAGATCAAATAAGAAGATAGAGGAAGATACAGGAAGGGGACACAGAGGAACATCACACAAGTCAGATTTCAAAACCCTCTAGTTACAAACACATCTATTCAGAACACTCCACACGGGGTAGGAGGCGATGAGAAAGGAAGCTCAGATGAGGACCAACGACTAACAAGATCGGGTGCAAAGAAACAAATGGGGAAACACCCATAGATAATCTGGTTACCAATTTATCAGATCGCACAATTACAAATATAAGACAGAGCTGAAGACGACAATTTCAAAGCACACCTAATATGGTTATACCATATGAGAACCATAGCCTTGAAAAAGACGGAAAGTCAAAACATGTGTTGGCTGTTCAATCAATGTTGAATTTGGAGTGAATAAACCCACACATCAAGAATAGCACTAATTACAATAATTCTTCCAGAAATAGTTTGGAACTGAAACTTTGTATGCTATTTGTGGCTATAAATGGAAATATGGCACCCTTTCTAAGAGTGTGTAATTATAACCTTCTACATTTAGGCTAAGCGTGAGGTGCTAGTAGTATTCCTACACTGCCTATATGTATGCCTTCCAAATTTGCACCTGGGCCAAACCCATCAAGCCTGGAGCTTTCTTGTTTAGCAGAGCCTTAGCACCTCTAATCCTCTCAACAACGGTGTTTCCTTTTTCCTGCTCTTCTATTTCAGAAACACCCAGAGAGGAGGGGTGACCTTCTTCATGAAACCGCTTAGAGTCCAAGTTCTCTCTTGTGTATAGAATGGTGTTAAAGTGTATGCATGTGCGTACCGGATTTATAAAGTACAAGCCTAGCTGGGTAGAAACAGAGCACAACAGAAAGCTGTAGAAAGGAATCACCCCCATGGGATTTGAAGTAGTGTGCAGGAGTAGAAGAGGAGCTGGGATGGGAAGGGGATTGGGGGGGACTCTAGAGTAGGACAATAGGACTGACTGGAGGGATCAGTAATCGGAGAAAGGTTCTTTGAAGAGCAGGGTCCTCAGGTCCTTCCTGAAGTGTAGAAAAAAGGCTTTCCAATCCCAATCCTCGCACTGTTTTTTAAATTGTGTTTTGGGTTACAGCAAACTTTTCACATAGATTTTAATAAAATAACTTGACTTTAAAAAAAGAACAGAATAATTAATAATGCAAATTCATATATTACTGCAAAAGCACAGATTTCCATGTTAATAGTAAACATACTTAAGCACAACATTATGACATTTTAAAATCCAATTTAAATGTCTTAATTTACATGTAGATATTAAACACATATAAGACATTATGACATTTTAAAATCCTAAATAAAATATTATCATAGTTCTAGACTTTATATTCTGACCCGCAGATGTGCAAGCTCAGCTAAATCAAAATGATACGATACTTGGAAAGCAGAAAAAGAAAATAAAAAATAAAGGGAAGAAAAAACATATATACTAGAAAACACAGTTAATGAACATAATTTTTTGTTATTTTCTGTGAGACCCACAGTATCTTCTGTACTGGGTAGTGATAGCACTTATGCTTAATGCAACTGTGTCTTTTCCTGATTGACATTCCTCCATATGCCAATACAATTGCATACTCATTCATCTATGGCCCAGGGTCAGTGGCTCTCCGCTTTTGTACTCACTAGTTAGCAGCAGCAGCTAAATCTAATGTGCACCAGGACCCCAACCGGCCCATAGAGCTGGGGGTTACCCAATAGCATTTTAAGATGAGACAGCAGCACCAACGAGATGAATGGGGATGCAGATTAATACTCTCGCATCAAATCAATAATGACAACTCAGTGGTTTGGCAAAGGGGAGTCCGTTTAATGACAAGTACAAAAAACGGGGAGTTAGTGAATATCAGCAATCGCTCGATCTTCCATCTGGCTTCAACTCCAATTAATTTAATAAAAAACACATCATTTATACTAAAAACTCATCATCGCTGACATGTATCGCTTAAAATGTTGCATGCAATTCTACTGGTTCTTCTAGGAAGGTAGCTTGAATATAGGTGCTATTTCTGCATATGGTAACGAAGTGAGAGGATTGGATAAACAGTGTCAGGTGGGGCATCTAAGCCTTTCCTTCAAAATGGCTACTGTAGACGTAACTAAAAGTACAACGTCTCATTGGTTCTACTAACTATAGGACCCTAAATTACTCGGTCCACTATGATTGGGTTGGCATCAAACCCACTCATACTTTTCCACTAGCCTAGCAGCGTGCAGAATAGCCGGCCAGGTGCAGGGAGTTCGTCTGTACCCCCAGCCTCCCTCCAATTATTACAACAATCAATCATCACTCCAGTGGTCATGTGTGAATTATTTCTTTGTATTTTGGCCTCAAGACTGCTTATTGGTCTGGAAAAGTTAAGGCGTCTGGGCATGGCACAAATCCATGCGTAGGTGTGAAAGTTTCATCCCTTCTGCTTGCTCGCTCACGTGATTTCGACACAGTGAAATCGTCTTATTTTCCATGTCATTTGTGTATTTATTTAATTTTGCCAGCCATCTGTCTTCTGTGGCTTATCTTGACCTTTCAGAATAGGATAAGCTGTTCTTCTCTTCATTAATTGTATCCATTTTGGGCTATTTCAGCTCGTACGACCTTGGCTTATGGGCATGACTTGCCTTCATCTGAGTTTCTCTCTGTCTTTAATTCTCGATTTGTTTGCTGCGAAGCTCTACTCTTGAGACCTTAAGTAACCTTGGTTGGTTCTGCTCTTGTGCATAGTGGCAGTATACTTATATAAAGTGCTCCTTTTGAGGTAGATATATATATAAGTGGCGCTTGCCGCAATCTATCTTACTACTAAGCATAGCAAGCCTCATGATTTTATTAGCTTCTTGTGGTTCCTTACATATGTACACGTGTAAACTGGCTGAATATTTTCATCAAGCTCATGGCATACGTTTCTTACATTTGACATCAATTGTTTCACTTTAAACTCAGGATGTCATTTATCCATGGTGTTTCGTCTCTTTTCATCATTCACAGGTCGTCATATCTTCTATATGTGAGTCAGTCCGGGTACTTGTGACTTCACCATTCGTCTTCATTTAGTACCTTCTTGGCTTCTTCGGGTATTGCATTTTGACAATCATCATTCTGTCTCATTTGTCGATATGGTTTTCTCAATGGGTACCTCACTGTCCAGGTTTTCTTAGATGTTGGTACTTCAATAGGTGCTGTCAGTCTGATAGGTACTGTACAGAGCCCCACTGCGGCTCTCTTCTGGTTTATTTGCTCATCATACATCACGTATTTCGGCGTGAACGTTCCTGGTACTTCAAAATGGGTTGTAGGGGTGCAAATCATGCTTGGGACCTTCTCTACAATCCCCCCTCTGAGCAATTCATCGCCCACTTTCACTTCTTCTTTTGTATCCACCTTCCCTTTATCTTCTGGATCCATTTTTTCTTTATCTACTGGGTCCATTGTTCCTTCATCCTCTGGGTCCATACATTGAGGTCTGAAGAAGTGTCTCTTTGGAGTCCATATTTTTATGACTCCCTTTAAGCTTCCTGCTGTTCTCACTTGTTCGTCTTTATTCCATGTTATTAGTTGGCATTGTCCACTTGGGCTGCAATAGATCCATCTTCCCACATAGTTTCTTTGTTTACTTGGATACCGAAACTTTGTTCCTTCTGGTGCATGAATGCTAGCTTTCACAAAGTCTCCTATTTCTTCATCAGTCTGGTCCTTGGGCTTCCATCCTGGTTCGATATAAATCATGATCTTCATCCCTATGGCTTTTCTTGCAGTTTTCTGGCACTATTATCTTGATAACACAGAATCCGAGCAATATCATCACTAGCAGGGCTCGTAGGAATTTAAATGCATCTGCCATCCATTGTGGAACCCATGAAAATAGTAATCCAAACAAGCTGTCATCAACTTTGTCAGCTTCGTCGATCATCTGATTCTGTAACTTTGTCAGCATACCTATGGCCTCTGTTAAAGTTCCATTTTCTTCATTGTGAGATGGTATATAAATGTGCAACATGATTCTCCGATTTTTACACAAACACCTCCATCCATAGCTTTAATCATGTCAAGGACATATCTGTTCTATAGAGTCATTAGTCAAATTGCCTTCCGTTCTTCTCTGATTGCATTGAATCCTTTTATGTTCGTGTTGATGGTCTGCAGTAACTCCAATCTGGTTATCTGCAACCATTTAGTATTTGCTCCAACCTGAATTCTTGGCATGAAAATTGTTGTGAACACGGATGAGGTCTGACTGAACAGTCTATGTTCATATGGGATAGCATCAAAAGCTTCTATAGATTTGTCAGAAAAGTAATTCTCTCGCTTTATTCGGCTCATCAGTTCCACAGATCTCTTCTTCATCAGGTGAGCATCTGCTTCCGGTAAACTGTCAATATTCAGATCACTTTTTGGAATCACCAGTTTTGGAACATGGACATTCACTGTGGTGCATATACCTCCCCAATTCTTCGGCAGCCTGATATATGCTTTGGATCCACATGCCCAATAATGATCCATGATCACTGCAGTACCGTGTACTATTCCTGGAGCGTCAAAGACTCGGCCACAATTCTGATTCTCTCCCATTTTTCTTGTACCATTATTCCAGAAGCAGAATTTTGGATTCTCAAATAGCACTATCTGTAAGGGTCCTCCTCTGTCTTCGACCCATGTCAATAGTTTAGCAGGTTTTGGCCATAATAGCTTGTATCCATTTCGTACTATGTTGATGGTAGGCTCATTGTGACCGAAGACCACCCATGCTCTGCAGATCACTACTCCATTCTCCCATCCGTCTGGTGAAAGCACTGTTACCCAAATTTGCATTTGACCTCTGTTCTTCCACTTTTTAACTTCTTCTGGCGTCTTTCCTTGAACGTTCAGTTTGTGATTTGCTTCTCTTCTGATCTCTGCTCCTTTAATTCCAGGCTTCTCATATCTGATCACAATGGGCCTCATTAGGACCCAGGCGGAGTGGGTTTCCGCCAGCGCTAATCGCGGCGGACCCGTCCGCCGTACTACGAGTTCCCTTAGCGCCATGGAGGTTTTCTCCGCCTGGTTTTACCAGGCGGAGAAAACCATGGCGCTACGGGACCTCGTTGTTAATTACGCCACTGTATTTTACGGTGGCGTAATTAACTCCTTCCCCACTCCCATTATACCCTATGGGGCAAGAATGGGAATGGGGAAGGGCAGAATGGGGATTGGGGATTTACCGCTCCGCCGAGGTCGGAATGGGGCGGTAAATCCGCCAACCCCCATGGCGCTATCGACGGCTTTCCGCCGTGCTTCGCGGTGCATTTAGCACCGCGAAATCCGCCTGGGTCCTAATGAGGCCCAATGTGTTTTGTTTTTCCATAGTTTCTTGACTTTATGTCTTGGACATAATCGTCTTCATTTGGATCCGTTGCTTCTGTTGCCCATTTGAGTGAAGCATCACTTCCCACGAACTGGCCTCTGGTCGTGCACATTGCTACATGTGATAGACAGTGTGCTGTCTGGACATCAATTTCCACAGCTACGAAAATCTTTGACTTCCCCATGCTGTAAGGTAGGAGTGCACAAACAAAGCATTCCCCCTCTGAATTTCGTCGTCCAACTTCTTTGATGTGTTGGTACCATATGTTATTTCCCAAGTGTGCTGTCCTGTCCAGGTAGTCGTTTAGTTTATTGTCCTCTCCTTGTATGCTTCTCTTTATTCTCAAGATTTTCATGCAGTTTGCTATCATCAAATCCTTAATAGCATCCATGTAGCTTCTTCTAACTGGAGGATTCTCAGGTATCTCAATCCATGGTTCAGGCATCTTCACCTGTGCCAGTCGAGTAGACGGAAGTCTGGCAATTCTTTCTTTGTCCTCTTGCATCTTTTTTTCTTCTGGATATAAATGTCCATATCCATTCTGCCACTGGTCCAGTATATGGCTGTATTGTAGAACGTGTACTTGTCCCCTTCATTGGATCAGGTGTGCTTGTCAATGCTGTCTCTGTTGGTTTATTCTCCAACTCCTTTTGTCTCTTTAAAAGTTCAGCTTTCTCCATTTGTCTTTTCACTTCACTTGTAGTAGATCTTCTCATAGTAGGCAGTCCAAACTGTCCCCCTTCTTTGGCCTGTGCTTCTGCAGTTATTGACACTAGACCTGGTGTATGTGCACTCAATGTTTGTGTGTATGTATTTTTCATTAACCTTTTCTCATGCTTGCTCTGCCAACCCTGTCTCCGGCTTTTCAGTTTGCTTGTAACCAAATGTGTGTGTGTGTCATTGCTAATCACACCCATTTCAAGTTCACTCACTATGACTATAAAAGGTCTGGGTGCCTTTGTGGGTGTCATGCGTACATCATTAGGTGGGTGCACTGGAATCAGAACACTTTGTGCACCTATGAAAAATGCAGTTCGAATTATCAATGACAGTAAAACAACGCTGAATACAATGCATAGGTACATGATCACTCCGCAGGTCAGTCGACAGCATTTAGTTCTGGAACAGTATGAGCGCCTCTCCTCTTGAGGGATGACAACGTTACTCCTTAGGTTGACCATCTCTATCATTTTAAGGAAAGAAAACTAATTTTAAATAAATTCTAGGCAATATTATCTCTGGATTCTGCTTTTTCTGCTCGTAGGTTTCAGGTACTGGAACGATTGTCCTTCTTTGCCTGTCGACTAGATTGTCTCTTGTTTCTGGAAACAGTTCTCTTTTCTGTATACGAAAAATGACAACTATTGCAATAAGTTCAGCAAGTCTTTTTTTCTGGGCATGTTCAAAATACATAGGCTCCCAATCGATTCCTCTTATCTGTTTCACTCCAGAAGACATGTTGTGTCCTTGTTAGTATAAACAAGAGTGAAGTCTCCAGCAACACTTTCTCGATCTGTCCCTCGGCGGAAAGTTTACAGTCTCCTCTGGAAATTCTGATGATGATTAGAAAGTTCAAATTGCAGTACAATACCATGCAGGAGCATGCTCATCTGTGTAGAGTTTGCTGGGTCTTTGATGAAAGTGAGGACGTCAACACCGGCAGGCCTCCCCACAAGTTCTGGAAAGTCTTCAATTAGGCGAAAGAAGACATTGCTTGCCAATCTGCTATCTTCTGGTGACAGGGACATTTGTCTAGTCCTTGCTGAATTCTGGAACTGCTTGGTACTTACTGTGAGCAGCTTCTGTGATTTCGATGAGCGTGAAGAACAACCTGAATTATGATTCCGTTCAGGATTATGCTCAAACTTTCTGTGTTTGCTGGATCTCGAAGAAATGTCAAGACAACAGCGTGTCTCCCAGCAAGAACTGGACAGTCTTCAATTAAGTGAAACAATAGCACGCTGACAAGCCTATTTGCTGCTTCCTCTGCTTGGGACATTTGTCTCATCCTCCCTGTATCCCGGAAGCAGGGGGAACTGCTCGGCAATCACGATGAGCAGCCTCCTTATTGCCTTTTCGTTTTCAGGGTCTTGAAGAAATTCAGTGATGTTAGTGAGCCGTCCCACTAACGATGGATACAATCTCAATACTAGTTTGAAGTAAATTAGAACGTCTTTAGTGATGTCGCTGCTGTGGGACACCATAAGTGAGTCCAAATAACGCTCCTGTTTGGAAAGAGTCTGGGTACTGTATTTTCTTCCAGTCTGTGTGTCCTCGATCAACATTTGGCATATCCTTTTTTTATAAGGGCTTCAGTGACCTTCAGTCCAAAGTCAACAGAATATGTTATGGCTTATACGTGCAATTTTCTTCTTCACCCTGCAACTAGGATGCACAGAGTGGCCGTGTTTTATGACCCTATCCTCTTTTTTGCTCACAGGAAATGTCCAATTTTAAGCCACAACTTGCACAAAAGTTATTTATCTTTGTTTTGCTGGTCATGCATCCTTCTTCCTCGTCATGGATCTCGTCTGCACTTGCTGTGGTTCTTCCCTGTCGTCTGTAGCCTCTACGCTTTGGGGTGCGGACAGGGGGCCTCTCTGATGTATGGCTTGATATCACCCAGGAATAGCCAAGCTCTTCTTCCTTCTAGCTTGGCTACAGAGGGAGTAACGTTCTCCACTCTGAATGGACAGTTGAATCTTGGCTCGTCCCACTTCTTTCTCGTGTGGTTTCTCACCAGGACCGTGTCCCCAGGGAAAACTGGTGGTAGATGTAAACTTTGAATCAGGCCTGTTGTAGTTTTTCCTTCTGTGTTCTCTGCTGCCCTGAGCCCTTTTGTAGTTGCTGCAGCTGTCCTGAAATTACAGTAAGACAAGATGTCATGCAATTCAAGTAATTTTGCATTTCAGACCCTAAAACTTCTCCTGTTGGCTAAGCATCACATCTAGCTCTATCTCGGGGTGTCAGTGGCGTGTGCATCCTTCTGCCTGTTATGATCTTGTGAGGCGTAAGGTGATGGTCAGAACGAGGCTGGTTTCTGAGTGCATACAGTGCAAGTGGAAAGCAGTGTAGCCATTGCTTTTTTAGAGTCAGCTTCAGCTTGGTTATCCTTTCCTTTAACAAGCAGTTGAGCTTTTCACATATTCTGTTACCTTGGGGATGATACGCCAAAGAGAACTTGTGCTTTATACCAAGCAACACGCTAATCTGTTCAAAGACTGCATTAACAAAGTGAGGCCTATTATCTGATCTCATGACCTCACACTCTCCCCATCTGGGAAAAACCTCTCTTACCAAAAATGTGGCCGCACGGGTAGAGTCTGGGTGTGTACATGGACCTGCTTCTATCCATCTAGATAATGGACACACCACAATTAGATACCTGTACCCGTTACATACTTGAATCATATCGACATAAGCGACATGCAAGTGCTGAAAAGGTCCATTAGGCCTTGGGATGACTCCTCTAATTACTCTTAGTGTATGCCCACCCGTGAATTGTTGGCAGATTATACAGTTCACCATACAAAATGCAACATGCTCCACTTAGTTCAGTATAAACCAGCCTTCAGTGATCATTGCTGCTAAATTTTCTTTTCACATGTGCGCTGGATAATGCAACTGTTCCATTGCTATCTTCAATAGGGCTATATGCATCACCGGTTTACCAGTGCTTTCTTGTCACCACAAGCTCTCGTAGGGGTTTAAAGAACACCCTTGCTGCTGCCAGAGATTCTTTTCCTCCTGTGGTGCTTCCCCTTGGAGTTCCATTAACTGGGTTTTCTCCACGTTGCTATAACTGTCTGGTTCACTTCGTGCAACAATCATTCTCTCATGCACATCAGTTATTTCCACATCCATTTTGACTTTGGGCCTCATTACACGGAAGGCGGTAATGGTTAACGGCCACCGTTAATGGTAACGGTGACCGTTAACCATTACCGCCTTACTACGAGGTCCCTTAGCGGGTTGGTGCTTTAACGCCTGCTTTTTGCAGGCGTTAAAAACCAACCCGCTAAGGGACCTCGGAGCTAATTACGGCACCGCAAAATTGCGGTGCCGTAATTAGCGCCTTCCCCATTCCCATAGAGCCCTATGGGGCAGAAATGGGAATGGGGAAGGGCAATGGCGGAAGGGGGATTTACCACCCCTCCAACCTTGGAATGGGGCGGTAAATCCCCTTTCCGCCAAGGCGGTGCCGGTATTTTACCGACATGAGCCATGGCGCTTATAGCGCCATGGCTCACTGCCTTCCGTGTAATGAGGCCCTCTGTCTTTTATTGACACACGCTTGGCTTCTGTGTCTGCTGCTTGATTTCCTCGTGAGATAAAATCTGTCCCTTTGGTGTGGGTGGTGCATTTCACGACCTCTCTGCCCACTGGGAGCTGTAGTGCTTTAATCTGTCTGTCCAATAGGGCTGCGTGCTGCACTGGCGTGCCGTCCGCTCTAAGGTAGCCCGTCCTTTTCCAGAGCGCTAGGCCTGTGTGCACTGTCAATGTAACATAGTCGGAGTCGCTGTACACCGTTACTTCCTGGTCTGTGTGATCCTTGAGTGCGAGTATCAACGGCAATAATAATTTAAGCACCCCACTAGTGCCTCAGACTGTTTTCTGAAGCTGTATGGCAAAGTGACTCTCATACATCACGTTGAAATGTGCCCCCAGCAGCCCTGACACATCTTCAGCTGGTCCTGCCTAGTGTAGTTACTTCAATGCACGTAAAACAAGGAGGGGTTTGGTGATTCCTCCTGTGGACAAAAAGCCAAAGGCGCAAGGTTGCAGAGTGAAGGGAATAATGGGCTTAGTGGTGAGCCACAAATGACTGCCCAGCACAATGACATGATACCAGGACCCAATCTTGCCACTAAGAAAAGTGTAGATATCATCAAGGTGCTCACATCCTGCCTGATTCAATGTAGCAATTCAGTAAACAGCGAAGTGGGGGAGTAGCTCTGCCTTAAGAGACATCAACCCAAACAATGTCAGAGTACCTGCTCACTAGAGAAGAGGACAGAGCTGCCCTTTAGCACCCAAAGGGAACATGAGTAATGCTTTCGGTAGCATTTCTAGAACTACTGGAACCTTACAACAGAAATGTATAAAATTAGAGCGATTGTCCAAAAAAGAAGTAAACAAATATTGGGAACAGGCCTCCATGACTAACTACTTAGAAAATGATAAGAACGCAAGGGGCCTGAGGATCCTCATTTTGCCAAACTTTGGAAAGAAGGAGATCAAGTTGTGGCTGACCAGTGGGGGCCAATCTCAACCACAGGTCTAAGGTCATGATACAGCTTTTGATAGAACATGCAACTAGACAACATATGAGAATTCAGAACCAGATTCAGAATGTAAAAAAGGAGAGTCAAGAACTGACCAATGCAGAAAGTACTAAACAAAAGAACTATGGCAAAATGTGTACTATTCTTCTTAAAGCATATCAAGATGAAATCAAGATTTGGAAATTTAGAAAATACTATTGGGACGATCGCGAATATCACGAAGATAGAGTGTACACTTTCCAACCAAAATGTGATGGTTCTTATCGACCCAAATCTAGTGATAGCACTCCAAATACAACCCCAGGTAGCTCAGATACTGAATCTGGTGGGACACTAATCAAGGTAGATAATCTAACATGGCCACTGAGACACAGGGACAAAACACAACTAAGAGGAGTTTTGTAGATCAAATAAGAAGATACAGGAAGGGGACACAGAGGAACATGACACAACAAGTCAGATTTTTCAAAACCCTCTAGTTACAAACACATCTGTTCAGAAGACTCCACAAGGGGTAGGAGGCGATGAGAAAGGAAGCTCAGATGAGGACCAAAGACCAACAGGAAGACTAACAAGATCAGGTACAAAGAAACAAGTGGGGAAACATCCATAGCTAATCTGGTTACCAATTTATCAAAACGCACAATTACAGATATAAGACAGAGCTGAAGACGACAATTTCAAAGCACACCTAATATGGTTATACCATATGAGAACCATAGCCTTGAAAAAGACGGAAAGTCAAAACATGTGTTGGCTGTTCAATCTATGTTGAATTTGGAGTGAATAAACCCACACATCAAGAATACCACTAATTCAAATAATTCTTTCAGAAATAGTTTGCAACTGCAACTTTGTATACTATTTGTGGCTATAAATGGACATATGGCACCCTTTCTAAGAGTGTGTAATTATAACCTTCTACTTTTAGGCTAAGCGTGAGGTGCTAGTAGTATTCCTACACTGCCTATATGTATGCCTTCCAAATTTGCAACTGGGCCAAACCCATCAAGCCTGGAGCTTTCTTGTTTAGCAGAGCCTTAGCACCTCTAATCCTCTCAACAACGGTGTTACCTTTTTCCTGCTCTTCTATTTCAGAAGAACCCAGAGAGGAGGGGTGACCTTCTTCATGAAACCGCTTAGAGTCCAAGTTCTCTCTTGTGTATAGAATGGTGTAAAAGTGTATACATGTGCGTACCGGATTTATAAAGTACAAGCCTAGCTGGGTAGAAACAGAGCACAACAGAGAGCTGTAGAAAGGAAGCACCCGATGGGATTTGAAGTAGTCTGCAGGAGTAGAAGAGGAGCTGGGATGGGAAGGGGATTGGGGGGGGGACTCTAGAGGAGGAACATAGGACTGAGTGAAGGGATCAGTAATCAGAGAAAGTTTCTTTGAAGAGCAGGGTCTTCAGGTCATTCCTGAAGTGTAGGAAAAAAGCTTTCCAATCCCAATCCTCGCACTGTTTTGTAAATTGTGTTTTGGGTTACAGCAAACGTTTCACATAGATTTTAACAAAATAACTCGACTTTAAAAAAAGAACAGAATAATTAATAATGCAAATTCATATATTACTGCAAGAGCACAGATTTCCATGTAAATAGTAAATATATTTATGCACATTATGACATTTTAAAATCCAATTTAAATTTCTTAATTTCCATGTAGATATTAAGACATTATGACATTTTAAAATCCTAAGTAAAATATTAGCATAGTTCTAGACTTTATATTCTGTCCCACACATGTGCAAGCTCAGCTAAATCAAAATGAACGATAGTTGGAAAGTAGAATAAGAAAATAAAAAATAAAGGGAAGAAAAAAACATATATATTAGAATCACAATTAATTAACATTATTTTTGTTCTTAATGTGTGAATGACGTCTTCTCATAGTGCCCAAAACTTGATTTAAGTCCTATATAGAGACTAGAGAGATACAACATTGTTGTAATGTGTATTCTAATGCTTGGTTAAGCAGCATAGGTACCCACACCCGTGATTATTTAAGTGCATCTGTTACACAAGTGTGCTGACACGCTATCATGGGCAGGTGATCAATGTACCCATGAAACATGGTTCCAGGCGTGAAACAGTACCTTTAAATATGAGCTCACAATTGAATTCTCTCCCATGTCGGTATTTGTTTTAAATGACAGATCCCTGAAAAATTATAGACGGTGTCATCTATTATTATCTCATCTATCTAGTATATTGTGTAGTATCTTTAACATGATACCTATGCTACTTAACCAAGCATTATAATACACATTAGAACAATGTTGTATCTCTCTAGTCTCCATTTAGGACTTAAATCAAGTTTTGGGCACTATGAGAAGATTAATGTCATTCACACATTAAGAACAAAAATAATGTTCATTAATTGTGATTCATATATATATGTTTTTTTCTCTTCTCCTGCATTTTCATATCTTCACTCTTCCAAACATCCTCAATGGTAATGTTTTTAATATTTGTATTTGCAATGCTATGATATAATTATGTCATGTATGTTATCTTTGTATATTATATTAAGTTACTAATCCAATGGAATGCCTTGAACATGACCCAAGGTCGAAAGACGTCTCGGCAAATTAAACAAACCTGCATGCATTAAATGACATATTTTGAAATTGGATACAGAATTGATTATATTCTTAGATAAGCACAATATCGGCAAAGTATCTACACCTGTTACTTATCTCGGGAGTCGGGGGTCTAATCCCTACTTTGCACTGGTTTGCAGCTTTCACTTTGCATACTAGATATCCATTACCCAAGCGCATTCACTGTCTAGCCCTTCATATATCTCTCTCTCTTGATAGTTGGAAAGTCTTTCATCAGTCAAACCCTGTAGAGAATGTACAGGGATTGTGATTTTTTTCCTCTGTAAGTGGTGTGGTGCTCACTACATGTTCCTCATCTCCTCAATGTGATTACTTCTCCTTTTTATGCAGATTTGATATTCCTGAAGGCTTTCTGCCATATCCCCGATTTCAGAATATGTCTGTCAGATGTTTCTCAGCTGTGGCAGCCAGGTTTTTGTGCTTAAATTCTAACTCATGGGCTTATTTTTCTGATTCTATTGTGCAGGCTTCATCAGCTGTGTGCGGGGCAGCGTCTGCTCAGTGCTTTTTCTTCCTATCACCACATTTTCCTCATCCATGTTTTGCCCCATGAGAACCCAAGTGTGGTGTTTCATTCAGAGTATTTTTGAATACTCTGTGCTAATTTTTCTTTGAAGACCAGGTCTTAAGGACCTTGTCATTCATTGCCTTTGGATGGTGGAACTGCTCCTCGCTGATCACACGTTAAGTTGCGAACAAAGATCGGTCAAAAAGCATCCTGCTAAGGATGCCTGCGTCTACAAATAACTTCTCCACGCTTTTTGCCACCCATACACAGTCAGATTTTGATAATTCATCATGAACATGGGAGCACAAAGTGTAATCACAGAACTCTGGGGCCAGAATCTGCTGAATTTCAAAAACCTCTGTCTTGAAACAAATTCCCAGAGAGGCCCTCCTTGTTAATGCACTCCTGGGAGATTTTACCAATTTTGGGCCTAACAAAATGGATGTTCCATCCCGAGATCATATTTGCTTATGCTAGGTCTGCTCATGTTTCATTATAAATCTGCTGTTGATAGTCTATAGAAATGTTGTAGGAGAAACAGTGTACCTCATTACGAGTCGGGCAGTCTGGTCAAGATGTGGCGGTATTCGTGGATACCAATACTTTACTGGACCGCACGACTACAGGTTTGCCGGTGGGGCACACCCTAACGGCAAAAAGAGCCCTCCTTACCGGCACAACGGCAAATCCTCTCATGGAGTGCATGAATGGGACTCCATGAACGGGGATTTACGCCATCATTCTGGCACTTGGAATCCAGCAGCAATACCGCCTGGCTAAGTGCCAAAAACGGTATCTCTATTTGCCAGTATCTGGCACCTCTACCGCCAGGATACCATCAATCTCGTAATGAGGCCCACGGTGTCTTCTGTACTGGGCTAGTGATAGGAATTATGCCTAATGCAGCTGTGTCCTTCCCTGATTGGCATTCCTCCATATGCCAATACAATTGCATACTCGTTCATTTATGGCCCGGGGTCGGTGGCTCTCTGCTTTTGTACTCACTAGTTAGCTGCAGCAGCTAAATCTAATGTTTCAAAAAAGAAACTCAAAGCTAAATTCCCAAATGATCGCTACACGTCGGCTGTCATTTATGCACTGCAACTGAATATCTTTGACAACAATCAAGGGTATATTTAAGGGTTGGGGCAATTAATCAGAGGTAGACGTCTTAAAAAATCACAAGTTAATCACTGAATTCAAGAAGTCTATTAGTAACTGGAGAAGGACTTCAGTAACCTATCAGGAAAATAAGAATATGCAGGCACTAAAGCAGGGGCCTGCAACCTGCGGTTCCCCAGATGTTTTGGACTACGATTCCCATGACCCCTCAGCATTGACTATCCTGGCTATTACCTGTGGGATTTGTAGTCCAAGACATCTGGAGAGCCAGAGGTTCCAGACCCCTGCACTATAGGATCGGCAGTACATAGAGACCAATTGTTACGCTCACTTGGCTCCCACAGGGGCGTCGGTCGGACCCGGACTGCTGCAGCCTCCACCCACGTGATGCGTAGTGCAGCAATGACTGACTGGATCCCCCCTCCAATTCTTGTTTGCTTGACTCGAAGAAATATTCTCCTACAAGTGGAGAGATGGATTTAGCTGCTTGTGGATTCAAGTGATAGCACCCCCACTGTCCTCCCCTCTAATCACCACTGAAGTGCCCTCTCAGCAATCTCACCTTATATTCTTGAAGGAAGAGCCCTCCATCCTGCGAAGTACGCAGGGGCACGTTGATGACCAGTTACTTCACTGGCCTGAAGATATTGGAAGAGTTGTAGATGAATCCTGACTCCAAAAGGTCCTGGCGAAGAGCCGTAAATATATAGTTCATAAGAGTTAAAAATGTCTGGAATTCACTCCTGCTTTCTCCTTTTCTCACAGGTGCGGCATAAGAAGAGGTGGCGTGCTGATGAATAATACCTCCGGCCGTAAAATCAGGTAAGCATATGGCGGCTAAAGAGATTGTCTCTGTCTGTTCTCTCTGCTCACCTTGTTGTTTCTTGTCCCCCTTGGGTGCCGGAATTTGGCGATGTAAAGATGGAGACAGTGCCGGATCGAAGAGATGCTGCGTGGAACAGTGAGTATGGCGTGGTGCTGCTGTTGGCGATGCGACGCGTTTAAAACAAAGTCTTTCCTCAGGTTTGAAGATGCGATGAAACCGGGATCAGGTAAGAAATCAGGTAATATTCTTGTTCTAACCTTTGCTTCTTTCCTTCTTTCTAGGTGCTCCAGGTTCGAGGCGGGCGTGGCAGAAGGCTGGATGCTGCTGCTGGCATGGTGAACGTTACACTGCTGGATGCAGAATAACACGAAGCGCGTGCTGCTCTTCGGGAGTGGTTTAAATAGCATCCAAAGTAGTCCCAGGTAGGTGTTCCTCCCCGACCACACCCGAGTAACAAAATAGTCCCTAAGGTAAAGTAGTCCCTTCCAGGCCTCACATGGGCTTGGATCTTCTTGCAGCATGGTCTGCATCAGGTAAGTGTGCACTTATGAGCCTGGCGCCTATGGCACCAGGACTGAACCCAGACAGCCCCTAGCAGGGGTTGCTGGGTTTCCTCAAGGCAACATGATGCCTGCTCCCGGGGCTGATGGACGTGGTCTGGATGCCCGGGGGTATGCATCATGACACCAATTGCATTAGCTTCCAATAACCTATAATGCTGAGCCCACCAAGATGCCAAGGCTCAAAATGTGCACTGGCTACTAGCCAATGGTGGGTGATAATGTATTCTTGGCATGTAAGAAATGGCGTCCGGTGTGAATGTAGAGAATTGAGGAGGAAAGTTACTTTTTATGGTTGGCTAGTATCTCGCAACTTGAAATGTTATCCCCTTGTATCCACTGAGTTTCAGCATCAAAATAGTATTGTACGTCCTGAAGAAGAGCCAGTGCTTGAAACACATGTAGATGGTGTGATATATTAGTACAAAAATGCATGTATTTGTGGCTATACGGTGAAATGAAGATAACAACTTTAGAATTTACCTTGTACAGCAGTTTTTAAAACATTAGATTTAGCTAGTGTAGCTTCTTTCCCCACGTATCACTGCACAGCGCACTTGGCCAGGGATAGGATGGGAATCCCACAGCAAGTAGCACAGAGAAATAAAAAATGAAAAAAGCAGGCCAAGAGACTAGGTTAGGGTCGCAAGGAGTGAAAATAATGGTGTCAGGTCGAACAAGCCCTGCGGAACACAAAAGATGCAGAATTGTGGGCCACCATGAGAGATACCGTGAGGACCAGTTAAGGTGAGTGTAGCGCCGCTTAAGAGACGTCATGTTGTTACACCATCAGTGAACCGCAAAAATAAACTGGCAGGTACGGAAGTGTCACGAAAGTTCAGTAGGGTCAAACACAATACAGACAGGTTGAGACTCTCCCAGGGGCCATCCACGTAAGAACAGGTCAATGAGCCAAGTTTGTGCCGCTAGAGGGACTCCCAGAACCCCCCTTGTTTAGCATATTAAGCTTCTTTGAGTCTCATCCTAAGTTACCAGGGCAATCCAGACATGGACCTCTTTCTCACTGTTCATAGAGAGGCACAGCTCCACCTCTCTGATGAGGGCCGACTAGGCTGAAACACGTGTTGGGAGTTGCTGTTGGTACTCTTGTCCAGTAGGGAGTTGCCTAGCATTTCGGTGCTGGACTGCCCCTTGGCATGACAAAGACTGATATGCTGGGAAAGGTCACCTCTGTGAAAGGGACAGTGAGCTAAAGACTTGGTTGAGACTCTGCCGGGGGTCAACCACACAAGAAGAGGTCAATGGGCTGTGTTCGAGCCAGGAGAGTGACGCCCAGAAATGGGGGGCCTTGTTTTACAATACAGACATCATTTAGTAGGTTTGACCAAAGGTTTATTAGGGCAAGGTACAGAGTTGAGGTAGACTAAATAAATGCAACATAAAACTTCAACTACTACAGGATAGTTTCTCCTTAGTTTCAACAGTTCAAATCTTTAGTTGCCAAATCTCAAGCAGAACTGCCTCTCCAGGGTCGATGAGAGGTTCAAAGTCACTCACAGTGCATGGGGTTTTAAGCATCCCTCTCACTTCTTTCTTGTCTTCTTGGTCTGTAGCTTTTGGTCATCTGCTTCTCATCCGTGGTGCTGAGGAGACCCCTGCCAGATTCTTTGGGCCATTGGCACACGCTCAAAATGGGTGAACAAGGTGAGCGGTTGGGGCAGAATAGTGCTTCCAAAATCCCTGGAGTACTACCAGGGGACTTGTCACCTTAGTTTGGCTAGAAGCTTCACTTCAATTGTGTTGCTTCCTTCCTGTCCCAGAGTCTTACTCTCTATCCCAAAATCCTATCCTCACGTTCTCCCTAAGTGGGTCACCACAAACTCGCGCCAATGGGGACCTTTCTTGTATCCCTTGTAGTCCTCTTTTCACTCTCTACTGAGTATAATATGCAGGTGCTCTTTAAAAGGTTTTTGAACAGTAAAATTGTTATTTTTCTAAACAACTTGGGGCACTCATATTTGAGTCTACATGAACAGTTCTGGGATTTTACAAAATAGACTCAAATATCAATGTAATAAAAATAACACACTTTACAGCCAAGAGCTGAGTAGTGCAAAATACGTTTTCTCCATGCACTTTGACAAAGCGTTCACTCCAAGCTCAAAAGTAACACGCACAAAAAAACAGCAAATAACTGAATGTGGAGCACGACTCAGGATAACAGGAATGATGTATTTCCCTCTCAATGGGCAACTGTTCTAAATTGAGCTATGAAAGAAGAGAACATATAATTTGGGTGCAAGTGGAAAATCCCAGTAGCTTTAATACCAAAACTGACACGGGTGTGAGTTTTATTATTTGGGGAAAGAAGACTTAGAGTCTAAAGATAAAATGCAGCATTTACAAACAAAAAAACGCAAAAACAATTACCTTAAGTAAATAAGTGAATTGTGCACGTCTCCAATGTATATAAAAGAAATATACATCCATCACACGTGGCTCATGTGAGAAGTTTTCTGAGTCAGCCTATCACAGGGATTTACTTCCTTAATTAAATTCTCGCCCAAATATCTACTTAGTTCCGCCCGGGAGGATAGCTCAGCGGAAACGTGCTGGTCTTGGAACCAAGACGGAACCAAGACGACAAAACGATGCAGAGCAATCTACACAGGTTTGATCCCTGAGTCCGCGCTTAGAAATATCTGGGTATTAAGCATGTAATAAATAACCTATGATAGTTGTGACATTAATTAATCGTCTTAAACGATTAGCGCATAAATGCTGCTTTGCTGGATTTGAGCCTCAGGAACTAACTCAATAGAGCTCTCATAAATTTTGCGTGGGGGTAATACTTCTGCTTTTTTCTCTGAAAATCCTGGCACTGTATAGGCAAACCCTGTTCGCTTACCTTACCTACACAATTCTGATTCTATTCTTTTTTCCTCTATCCTAGTTGCAAACAAATCTGACCTGGTTGAGAACAATGCTAAAAAAAGACAAGGCAGCCATTTGTTTTTCCCGGTCTATGTATGCGTTGTGCCTTCCATGATGTTCCTCAGATAACCGGGACATCCAGAGAATGTATAATATGAAACCGGATCTCCTCTGAATGACCGTCCTGTGTCCCCCCAGCAAACATCCCCTCATCCTAAGCGTCTCCTGTCTACTGCTCTTACTGGGTCAGGAAACCTTTTCTGGACCCTGGGAATATTCTGGCAGGCTGCAAAAACTTTGGTTAATAAATTGGCTGAGGCGCCTGAATCTGACACGGCCGCTCTAGCTAGTGCTATGAGCACCAGAGACAGAACACTTGCAAGAAGAAGAGACGTTTATTTGGAATGGGATCAAAATGTTCTATCCTTGCAGCTGAAACATTGGGTAAGCACCTCCGTTATGAGGGAGGGGGTAAGTAGAGGTAGTTGACAGAGTGGGAAAAGGCAATTACAGATGGTGTGACCAATAGAGAGTTTATTTCAACTCTCTGCAAAATCCTGTTTGGTGCGGTCGAGCAAGGTCCGTTGCTGACAAAGGGCAAGTGGGATGCAGATGCAGACAGGCAATTCTCTGACAAAGTGTGGTACCAGGCAGTCGGTGTCACATGTCTCTCCCCTTCTCACCTGTTTTTCCTGTTTGCTTGCGACCTTCTTCAGTGATTTCTTTTGCACGGTCTGGGATTTATATAATTCTGTGTGCTGGTCTTCGGATTCCAGCGTGAAAATGATGTTTCAACTCCAGGATACATTCAGAAGTCGAGGACGGAACCAGGAAAGAACAGTGTCCGAGCTCGGAGGCACGGAATGCCGTGACTCGAGCGCAGGTGAAAATCCAGGAAAGTTCAGAGGTAAGTTTGAGGAAAGGAAGGAAAGAGGAAAAAGCCACGAGCGAACTCCGGCAACACACGTCCAACTACACCGAGCGGTAGCGTTGAGACGCGCAGAGCCGCGGGGGTGTGTCTGTTTAGTAGTACGCAGAACGTGGAGCGCAAAGACTGGCAAGCTGCGTTCCGCATCAGGCGGCCATTTTGGGAGGATTACTGCATTCAACCTCTATGGGTCACGGACCACGAAGTCCAGAATGGATGCAGGTGACGGTTCATGACAGTATGCCACCTCTGAAGCCCAGCTCCTCTGGGTTTGCCTGGATGGATAAAATGGTATCTTCGAATCAACCTGGGGGCGTTCATGTTTGACATGGGTTCCCAGGTGCGCTCACTAGGCGGATACCCCTTCCATTCGAACAAATATTGCAGTTGATCACGTCGGTACCTAGAGTCACAAATTCTGGAGACTTTGTATTTGGTCATTGACAATCCATGGGGTAGATCTTGGGGCAGTTCGAGAGGGCTGAACATATGGTTTCAACAGAGAAGTGTGGAAGACTGGATGGATCCTCTTCCATGATTCTGGTAGTCGGAGTCGAAAGGCCACTGGATTGACAATTTCTTTTATAGAAAAGGGTCCGTAATACCTGGGAGCCAATTTATTTGGTCGTAGGTGACGTGGAAGGAGTTTTGAGGATAACCAGACCTTATCGCCCATTGAATAGGAAGGCCCTGGTCTTCTTTTGGAGTCAGCATAATGTTTAACGTCTCTTCCGGCCTTTTCTAGGTGTTCCTTAGCTTCCTTGTGCACATTGATTAGTGTTTCAATCCAGGAATCAACCGCAGGAACTGGGGTAGGGTGAGGAAGAATGGACTGCAGGACTGAAGGATGAAATCCTTGACTACAGAAGAAAGGACTGATCTTGAGAGCTGAATGATCCGAATTGTTGTATGCAAATTCGGCCACAGGTATTAAGAGTGACCAATCATCCTGGAGCTTGGTGGCGAAGCAACAAAGATATTGTTCCAGGGTTTGGTTTACTCGTTCAGTAGCTCCATTGGTCTGTGGGTGATAACCCGAAGACAAGACACATTGGATTCCCAGTATATGACATAACTGTTTCCAGAACTGGGATATGTACTGGGGTCCTCGGTCAGAAATGATCTTGGAAGGTAGCCCATGAAGCCGGAATATGTGTTCTAGGAAAATCCCAGCAAGTTCGGATGAGGATGGTAGCTTGTTTAAAGGCGTAAAATGAGCCATATGTGTGAACAGATCAATGGTAAACAATATGGCTGCGTAGCCTCTGGAAGACGGTAGTTCCACGGTAAAATCTGTGGTGATGATTTCCCAGGGTCTTGTTGGTATTGCTGGTTGGAGCAGGAGACCTGCTGGTCTTTTATTGTCGTGTTTGTTCTGATTGCAGACTGCACAAGTTTGGACATAGATATTGATATCGTCCTTCATCCTGGGCCACCAAAACTGTCTTTATATTAGATGTGTTGGTGATGCCACGGTGTCCTGAATGGAATATATCATGACATAGGCTTGTGATCTTTTGTCTCAGTCCTGGAGTTGGGATAACCAACCGATTACCCTTGAATAGATATCCGTCTTTCATTTTGAGTTTCCATCGGTTGTTTCTCTTAAACTCCTTCCAAGGTTCCGAGGACTGAGTTTGGATTCAAATGTCCTCCAGGAGAGTAATTGCTTGAGCAACAAATATAGTGTTCTGAACCATCTTAGGGAAGGTTCGATCTCCAAGGGGTTCATAATCAGGACGTCTGGATAAGGCATTGGCTATAATGTTATGTGTTCCAGGGAAATGGTGGATTTGAAATTGGTATTGGGCAAAAAAGAAGGCCCAGCAGGCTTGGCGACTGTTTCTACAGTCTAGGGATTGTAGAACTTGAAGATTCTGATGGTCCGTGCGGACTTGTACGGGTGTTTGGCTCCCAGAAGGAGATGACGCCAATCAGTGAAGGCCTGACGGATGGCTAACAATTCCTTCTCCAGGACGGAATAATGAGTTTCACTGGGTGTCAAAGTGCGGGAGAGATAGGCGATGGGGTGTTCTAACTTGTCATCAAGTTCCCGTTTCAGGACTGCCCAAATGGCGTAGTTGGAGGCATCAGTTTCAACAATGAAGGGTCGGTCAGTGTCGGGTTGAGGTAGGATGGGAACTTGTGTGAACTCCGACTTCAATCGTTGAAACGCCGAATCTTGGGCTGAGGTCCACTGAAAAGGGGTGTCTTTCTTTAATAATGTAACTATGGGATGCATGATCTCAGAAAAGGTTGGAATTAATTTTCTGTAGAAGTTAGCAAGCCCCAGGAAGGATTGAATTTGCTTTACAGTAGTGGGAACAGGCCAAGATAGAATGGAATCAACCTTCGAAGAGTCCATTCCAATCCCCTTTTTGCTAAGAACGAATCCAAGATAGTGAACAGTAGATACATGGAAAAGGCACTTCTCGGGTTTGGCCAGGAGCTTATGTACATGTAGACGTTGTAAGACTGCCCTTACATGCTCTTCAAGTTTGTATGGTCCTTGGAGTAGATCATTATGTCGTCTAGATATACAATGATGAAAAGGAACAGCATATCAGAAAATGCCCGATCCATAAAACGTTGGAAGACTGCTGGGGCATGAGCAAGTCCAAAGGGCATAACCAGGTATTCAAAATGGCCGAAGGGTGTTATAAAGGCTGTTTTCCATTCTTCACCTTCTTTTATGTGAATAAGATGGCAGGCGCCCTGAGATCTAGTTTTTTGAAGATGACTGCACCTCTGACTGCATCCAGGATGTCCGAGATGAGAGGAAATGGATAACGGTCCTTGAGAGTGCATTGGTTAAGGCCACGGTAATCTAGACATGGTCTAAGCTCCTTGGAATCCTTCTTGGGAACATAAAATAGAGAAGCACCCACCGGGGACTTGGATGTTCGAATGGTTCCATTTTCCAAATTGGTATCCAGGTATTCCCGCAGGGCCCTTTTTTCAGTTTCTGACAAAATAAACATTCTTCCGAAAGGAATTACTGCTGAAGGTTCGGTATCGATGGCACAATCCTCAGGTCTGTGGGGTGGTAGAGCTTGAACAATGGCTGTCGAGAATACATCTGTGTAAGCCTGGTAGGCCCTGGGAATCTGGATGACGTTAGAGACGGTGACTGGTATTTGTTGAGTTTCTTGGAAGTCTTCAGAGGGTTTTGGTAAGGTGTTTAGGGACAAACAATGGGACATGCAATGTTCTGAACCAAGAAACAAGGAGCCTGCTGCCCAATTGATGTAGGGGTTGTGCTTCTGTAACCAGGGCATGCCTAGAACCATTGGACAGTGGGCAGATCTTATAATATCAAATTTAATCCTCTCTTGGTGGTTGTTTATAGAAAGAAGAAGCTCCTTGATTTGAAGGGTTATGGGTCCTGAAGACAGGGGTCTCCCATCGATAGCTTCAACAGGCTGCATAGTCTCTCGTGTTTCGCATGGAATGTGATGAGTAGTGACCCAATCATGTTCTATGTGTTCTATGAATATGCCCATGGCTCCGCAGTCCACTAATGCCAGGATGGGGTAAGATTCTTTCTTGGAAGGCGATAGGAATGCCTGTAGAATCACAAGGTTATTTTGTCCCGGAAAGTTGTAGGAAGTAATTGATGTGGAGCAGACACCACTCTCCCGAAACTGTGCCCCATCTAGGATCGGGAGCTGGCGTTTCCCGAACGCCGTGGAGGAGCGATAGGGCACTCTCTCACAAGATGTTTATTGGAGGCGCAATTCATGCCGAGACCAGTGTGAATACGGCGCATCCTTTCTTGTGGGGTAATGGGTCCACGGAATGCCCCCAGTTGCATGGGTTCTGGATCCTGGGTCGGAGAAGCTGCGGGCTCTGGACTGGAAGGATGGTCTATGGCAGCCTTTTGGAATGATGACTTAGACTTCTTTTTCTCCGCCTTTCTTTCCTGGATTTGAAAATCGATTTGCAGGGAAAGGTCCAAAAGGGCCTGGAAGGAATTAGGGTGAGCTACCCTGGCTAACTTGTCCTTTATTTCTTCATTCAGGCCTCTTTGAAAGAGGGTGAAGCTGGCCTCTTGGGACCAATCAGCTTCCTTCACAAGTTGTTTGAAACGGGTCACATAGGTAAGCATATCCTGGGATCCTTGTTGAAAATCAAGTAGACGTTCTTGAGCGCTTTAAACCTGTTGAGGACAATCAAACATGGCTTTTAGGGCTTGCACGAACCCATCATAATCATCTAGGAGGGCGTCACTCGAATTGACTAGGGGGGTTGCCCAGGTCAAAGCGTTACCAGTGAGGTGTGATATCATAAACCCCACCTTTGCTCTAGCGGTGGAAAAGTATTAGGGCTTGAAGGTGAAATGTACCAAACATGAATCAAGGAAGGCACGAAGGGTCTTTGGGGAACCATCATATTTGTCCACTACTCCACCCAATAACACACTTTCCTTAGTAGCAGAATCACGAGACAAGACTAGCTGCTTTAAAGCAGCATTCTCTGCCTTAAGGTTTTGAACTTCTGTGGTAAGTTCCTGCATGCCTCGCATGAGATCCTGAACCGCGGCTTCCATCTCTGTATTTGTATCGTTCTTTTGGCGTCTCAATTTGTCACAAGTCTCTCCCCTTCTCACCTGTTTTTCCTGTTTGCTTGCGACCTTCTTCAGTGATTTCTTTTGCACGGTCCGAGATTTATATAAGTCGTGTGCTGGTCTTCGGATTCCAGCGTGAGAATTATGTTTCAACTCCAGGATACGTTCAGAAGTCCAGGACGGAACCAGGAAAGAACAGTGTCCGAGCTCAGGGGCACGGAACTCCGTGACTCGAGCGCAGGCGAAAATCCGGAAAGTTCGGAAGTAAGTTTGAGGAAAGGAAGGAAAGGAGGAGGATTCAAGGAACCGGGAAACAGGATTCAGGAAAAAGCCCCGAGCGAACTCTGGCAACACACGTCCAACTACAGCGACCGGTAGCGTTGAGACGTGCAGAGCCACGGGTGCGTGTCTGTTTAGTAGTACGCAGAACGTGGAGCGCAAAGACTGGCAAGCTGCGTTCCGTATCAGGCGGCCATGTTGGGAGGATTACTGCATTCAATCCTCTATGGGTCAGGGACCACGAAGTCCAAAATGGACGCAGGCGACGGTTGATGACAGTCGGGGGCTGGGGGGTTTGGGCCATTCACTTCGGCGCAAAACCAAGAATTGCAGTATGAACTCCTACACAGATGGCACTACACACCACAGAAGTTAAATACAATGAGAAGTTCCAATTCCCCGCTATGCTGGCAAGCGTGTGGGGAGGAGGGGACGTGAAGTACATTTGGTGGGGATGCCCGCAACTGGAACACTTCAGGCAGGAGGTGAAATCAAAGGTCGGGGAGATTCTGGGAGACACCTTTGATTTCGATCTGGTGCTACTGAACATCCATGCAGCAGGGGAGGTGGCGCCAAGGGGACGGAGGGGGTTTGCTGTGTGCAAACCTGCTGTTAGGGGGTAAGAGATGCATTGCAAGGATGTGGTGGAAGAGGGAGGCGCTCTCCATTGCACAATGGTACTATGCACGATGGGATGTCATTAGTATGGAGAGAGTGACAGCAATCATACGTGATAACTTGGCACTGCTTGGGAAAGTTTGGGCTCCCTTCATAGAGTATGCCCTGAAAGATACAAACCGGCTGTACATCCCCACGAAGCTATGTTTGTTGGACATTCTTCCGGAAGAAGGAGAGTAAATGCTCGACCGAATGCTGATGGGGGTTGCAAACTGCTATATGTGACCTTAACCTGAAGGGGGAGCGGAAGGGGACGGGGAAATTATATGTACTTAAAGAGGTGGAGATGGTAGCATGCAGAGTAGGTAGAGGAGGAATGCAGAAGTATGCATTACTGTTGCCTGTGTGACCTGAGGAATCGATACATGGTTGGCAGCCACGGTTGTTGCTCGTCCTTTGCGATCCTTATGGTCTTATTCAGTGATCCCATGAAACTTTCTGCATCTCTGTTTGCTTGCGGCCAACCTGGGGTGATCTTCTGGTGTCTTATGCTGAGGCTTTTTAGGAACTGTCGTAGTTCGTGGCAGGTAAAAGGAGCCCATTGTTACTCTTCATTTTCCGTGGTATGCCATGTATGGCAAACACTTTTTCCAAGGCAGTTATAACTGATGCAGCATCTTTGGATCTGATGTGTTCGACATCTAGGGAACTGCTGAATTTGTTTATTCGGACAAATAGGTAGCCTTCACTAGCAGTAGTACAGGAGTCTACACTGACTGATTCCCACCTTGTGTTGCTTGTGGGCACATTTGCGATGGGTTCTGGCACCATTTGTCTCCTTGTGGAATGGCACACCTCACAGGTCTCAATCAGTTCAACTACTCTACTCTGTAATTTGCATCCACACCAAGTACTTGAGATATGCTTGAGTTTTCACGATGCCTCGGCACCCCTAGTGTGCTAGCCGGAGGGCTCTCTCTTCCAGAATCT
Source organism: Ambystoma mexicanum (assembly GCF_040938575.1). Taxonomy (NCBI): domain Eukaryota; kingdom Metazoa; phylum Chordata; class Amphibia; order Caudata; family Ambystomatidae; genus Ambystoma; species Ambystoma mexicanum. Next base: position 1,201,791,245 of record NC_090934.1, on the reverse strand, counting down.
CTGGCATGATGACACAGTGTCCCTTTAGAATGACCCCTTCGTCCGACATGGTCAGTTTGTGTCTGATGCCGAACAAGGCTATTAGTTTATCTTGTGCTGTCGCAGTGCAATGTGCTACTGCTGATCAAAAGTTGTACCAGCCCCCAGACAGTATGGTGTGTTTTGAGTATTGGAGGCAAGCATTGCTTCAGTCTCTTCTGCTATTTCCTGTAGTTTCATCACCTTCGGACGGCCGGAAGCTAGCACATGGCATACATGTTGTTCCGTTTCCTTAGCGTGTTCTCTTTCTTGAAGGGTGGCTGGTCGTGGGTGGCGGGACAGGTAATCTGAAGCGTTGTCTGCTCTTGCTCAGTATATCGCCTCAATGTTGAATGGTTGTAGCTGCAGCATCCACTTCTCTAGGCATGCTGGAGGGTGTGGGGCTGAGCCCTTGAAGATTGGTATTAGGGGTTTATGGTCTGTAAATATCTTCTCTGGTTGACCCAGGAGGTAAACTTGAAAATGGAGACACCCCACAGAATTGCTAGTGCCTCCTTTTCTATGTGGGCGTAGTTTTGCTCTGTCTTAGTAAGCGGTCGGCTGGCAAAAGCAACCGGGAATACGTTGCTCTCCTGATCGATTTGTGTCAACACAGCTCCTAGTCCTACCGAGCTAGTATCAACCAGCAGTTTAGTGGTGTGTTGGTGTTCTTCGGACCATTCCCATGGTGTTTGTTTCTGGGTCAGCCTTCTTAAGGGGGCAGCAATGGTGGCTAAGTCTGGCATGAATCTGGCACAGTATGTAGACATTCCCATGAAACTCCTAATCTCCGATGCAGTTGTGGGGTCTTTGGCTTCTTTGATATCTGCCACCTTGGTCAGGTCTGGTAACACTCCCTCTGCGTTGATCACATAGCCAAAGAAATTTAGTTTGCTCCTGCCAAATTCACACTTTTTTGCATGTAGGGTGAGGCCGGACTAGGCGTTGTAGAACGTTGCTAGCCAGTCATGGTGTTCTTCTGTTTTTGCTCCGTACACTAGGATGTCATTACTGATGTTGGTGGGGCCCGCAAGGCCATTCAGGAATGTACGGATTTCGTTTTGAAAAACATCTGTGGCTGAGGATATCCTGAAGTTCAACCTCTGGTATCTCCTGAGGCCTAGGTGGGACGAGAATGTTGTGATATAACGTGATTCTCAGGCTAGGCATATTTGTTGATAGGATGAGCGTAAGCCTAATTTGCTGAAGATCTTTGCTCCTGTTAGATCTACAGTTAGCTCATCGATCGTTGGGGTTACGTGTTACTCACGCCCTATGGCTACATTGTGTCACCGCATATCAATGCAGATTCTGACTGCGTTTGGTTGTCGTGGTTTCTGAACTACAACCAAGGAGATACCCATGGTGTCGGCCCGGAGGTCTTCTCAATTATCCCTTGGGTTTCTAGCTTCTCTAGTTCTCTTTTTCTACTGCCTTGTACAGGTGAAAGGGAACCCAGCTGTGTCTCACAACCCTGGTTTCTATTGTTGGGTCAATGTGTAGTTTGACTGTTCTCCCTCAGAGGCATCCTATGCCTTGGGACACCTTGTTGTGTCTTGCTGGAAGGGTGTCGATGTCAGGTGTGTTGAGCCTGAACGCAAACTGCACTAGCCTCAGCTTTATGGCAGTACAGCAGCTCAGGGGTGTCTCCAACCCTGTGTCTACCACATAGATCCTGGCTCGGCACATTGTACCATTGTGTGTTAGGTCTGAGTGGAATGATCCAGCCACTGGTAGCAGCTTTTTGCATCCATATGCAAGTAGTTGCACATGTCTGTCTTGGAGCCGGGGCATTGGTTAATTATTTTGAACTTTAACAGAGCATGACGCTAACCATAACTACAGTGTTGATTACAACCTTGATGGGGGTCCGGTCAGCTAAAATGATGCAGGAGTGTCATCTGGACTCCTTCCCTCTGAGTTTGATTTTCCAGGGCTTGATGGCGGATATCATATGGACGCATTCCGGCTTCTTCTTTGGTCAGTAGAAGTGTCTTTCTGGGGATGCCTCCTCTTCTGAGGTATCATCCGTGCCACTGCTGCTGGATGATCTTCTCGTGGTGGTTATGGCCCTTGCCCTGCCCTACTCCTTACGTCTGGGGTTTGATGCCTCTGGTTGTTCTCTTCCCTTTCGATAGGGTGGATTGAGGTAGAATGCAGCAAAATGTTTCAGTCTCCTGCACTTGCGACAGGTGACCCCTAATGCTGGGCAGGGAACTCCTCTATGCAAGGGTCCTCAGCACCACTTGCATGAGTCCTGCCACTTTGGTGTCAGCCCAAATGTGGTGTTGGCGGGTCGTCTCCCTTACGGGCTTTCTCTGACAGCTGCTATCTCATCTGCTTTCTGGACGCTGTCGAGTGGAAGCCGCTGCTTGGCAGCCTCCATTATTGCTACTTGGTCATCAGTGCGTTCCCGCAGTCTGCCCATGGCTAGGATGCAGTCTAGGGGAATGTTCTTCTCAGAGAGCACCGCTCTGCGTAGTTTGCCTGGTGAGATCTCATTGATAATTTGTTGGCAGACAGAAAATTCTTCACCTGGGAATTTGCATCCTAGTGCCATTTCCCTGAGGCGCACATGGAAATCATTGATGTTCTCTTATGCCCTTTGTCTGGTCATGCTGAACTGGAACCTTTCGTAATCTGGGTTTAACTCAGGTTTGAATTTGTTATTCAGCGCTGCCTTCGCCGCATCGTAGTCATCTGCTGCACCTGTGTTAGGCAGTGTTGAGCAGTCTGAGTTCTAGAGTGCTGAGGTTAAGTAATAGGAAGGTTTGCAGGTTCTTTGCTCCCGTTATATCCGTAGCTTGCATGTTTAATTCAAATTGTTGGAGCCATATCTCCCGCTCCTGTAGCATAAGGGTCAAACGGTCTCATACATTTCCCATACATGGCGTCTGGTCCTGGTATTGGCCTCTCCACTCTCACTGAGCTTCTCCGCTTCTCCTGGAGATTCTGCTGCTGCCCTCTCTAATTGGGCTGCTTTGTGGGCTTACCATGAGTGTAGGCGTGTGTGTCTGCCCTTAATCCTCTGGCTGCGTGCTTATTAGGGACTCAGTGACCTTGTTGTCAGTGATATGGTGCCTCTCCCGCATGTTCACAGCTCGGGCAGGCTGGCGTGCCACAGCGCTCTTCTCCTTCTCCTGTAATTATGAGTGTGGCCTTGTCATGATTCCTGCCCCTCATGTCCCCAGCCCTCCAAGATGTCAGGCTGGAGCCAGGCCACGATCACCTACATGGCCCTCAAGGGCCTCTCCATCCCTCCAAAGACCCACTTGGAGTCAGACTTGGCGCTTGTCGCACCAGACTCACTCACTCCCATAGGATAACATTGGGAATTGGACTTGTAGTGCATTGATGGGGATAAGATGGATGCCCCCACATATTTCGGTTCCCAGAACTGCATGTGCAGTCTAGTCTTTTGGGTGTGGTTCAGCCCAGAGACACCTGGGATACCCAGAGACTATTTAAGCCACGCCCAGGCTGGGAAACATGCTTTGCGTTTTCTGCACCTGCAGCTTGACACTCACTGTGTTCGAATCGGTCTCTAGTAAGCCTGCATCTTTCTTCTGCGCTCAGCTTCTGCAAGAACAAGAACGCCGTTAGGAACAGCCTTACCTTGCAGCGCTTCTGCCCATCATTCATCGCTCCTTCTGTTCTGCGAGCATCTTCGGCGGTGTCATTCCCATCCCGGCACTCTGCTTCCTGAGGAAAAGGGAAAAGAACAGAAAAATGGCATTAGTAAGCATTCAGCAAATCTTAGCTCATTTTTAAAGACTGTTCCAGCTTCAAACGCTTACCTGAATCCCAGCCGCTCTGGGGGAACTCTGTCTCCAGAACTTCTCATCAATCTGCAAGAGGGAAAAGACACTCCAGGTTATCGTGGAAACATCTAGAGGCGCCGCATACCGCACTTACTCACCGCATTTCTTCTTCATAACCGGCACCCACGCTGAAAACATCACGGCACCTAAAAGACACAGAAAAAGAACTCAGTTCAATACAAATACGAAAGGGTTGCATTGCGCATCGCGCTCTCACTCACCTTCAGCGCTACTCATCTCAGAAGCACGTCGGCATCCCCGGATGCCGGCCATCATCTAAGGAAGGAAAGGAACGAAGTTAGAGAACTGTTCAAAAGACTCATTATACTTAGCTGTCGGACTCTTGCCAGTGAAGTAACTAGGCAGCAACAAGCCTGCATCAATCAACGCGCCCTGCGCTGAAAGCAGGACGGAGAGCACACTTTCCAAGAAAACAAGGTGAGTTGTGGATCAAAGGGAAGGGTTGGACCCCGGGGAAGTAGGGGTTCAAGCACACAGAGACAATAGGGAGTTAAACTCTACCAATCCTGTGTTTCAGGCCCAGTCTCCAGTCGAGTAGACTCCAGGGAAGGGTTCGAGGTCGTAAGAGGTCAGAACAGGCTGAGTGACGTCCCTGTGGATAACAGGTGAGCATTACAGGCCTTTGATGGCGCATTGTTATTCCGGATTCTTGTCTTCCCGGATGAGCTGGCAGCTGTAGCGTGGAGCAACCAATGCTGTGCGGCAGGACATAGTGCACATGGAGTCGGTTGATCCTCGTCGCCAGCGTGATGATCACTACTCGACCTCCAGATATCAGCGGGGAGCTCGGGGTGACTTTAAATAAGTAGCGCGCACATGCGGTTAGGAGCGCTAATGAAATGCAACCACACGCATGTCTGTGTTACTCGGCTGTGCACATTTCCGGTCATCACTGCCTCTTTATTTTCTGCCCCTCTCTCCCCTGTCACGTGAGGTGTGCTCCCCCTCACTCACGTGACTCGGGGTATGTACAAACACCTCAGCTACCAACAGGAGAGTTCACCCAGGGGAGACTAGTTCCAGCAGTGTGGGGGACTATATGCATATTTCATAGTTAACTGGTGGTATAATGGTATGCAATTTTTTGCCCGCAATCTATTAATCGTGGGGAAAAAAGACAGCATACCATTAGATGCAATTTGTCTGGCCACAGAGGTCGAGCTACGCTCCCACGCTGCACAAGTGTGCACGCTTGGGCTCACAGGTGCTTCCTCAAGAAGGCGCAAGGTGCAGAGAGCAGGTAAGTGTATGAATGTGTCTGTTGCATTTGTGTGTGTTGCGGGGGAGGGCAGTGGGGGGCAGTGGCACAGTTTTTGTGGGAGGGGTGTGTATGTTTGAGAATCTGTGTGGGTGCGTTTGGGAGTGTGCGGCGCAATGCTTGTGGCAGTGTGTGTGAGTGTGTGGTTGGGGGCGGGAGGGCAATATTTTTTAGAGAGGAGGATGGGGGTGGTGGAGCGAAAGGGGAGGCTCAGGGGGTCCAATCCCGCCCTCCATAGGAAACATTTCCCACCAAAACTGGAGATAAATGGGGCTGGGAGGCGGGGGGGGGCAGTTGAAGGAGTAGCTCCAAGAGGGTGGGGAGGTTGGGAAGGTTAACCACCCCCAAATCGGGTCTACTCTAAATCAGCCTAAAAAAGCAGCGTTGTTTGGATGAAGCCTACAACGTGCGGGAGTTTGACATGGGACGGGTACCCTTCTTAAATAGGACACGTTGACTACGTTGCCCTTGTGACAAGTCCCTGCCAAACCTACAGTTGGGGATGGAGTGAAACAGGGGATCCTCCTTATGCTGCTAACCCCGGGGCCTGAATAAGACAGAGGGTCCCCTTGGTTACCGTTGCCTTTAGAGCAAGGCAGAGCTCTTCCTCACATCTGTCCTGCAGACAAATCCTTGTCAGTTTTAATGACGAGGGCTCATTTGCGGGACTGAAGTAGCAACCTCTCCATAATGCAAGGGCAGTGTCCCATCACCCATTGGCCATGAGCCACCATTGATCTAACATAAAGTACAATCCTGCACTACATTATTTACAAATCTGCATTTTAGCATTTATACTAATGGAGTTGTGCAGTTTTACAATATGTTTACATTCTAATGATAAGTCCCATGTCAAGTAGGGCTGAGGCAAGGCTATTGGGTAAAACCTCCAGGTGCTGCATCTGAAGCCACACCCTAAATATCACTAGAAATACATGCACCATGTAGATGTTGTGGCAGGTAGTGTGATGTCTTGGTGTGCAAATAAAGGCCCCACTGCCACTATGGAGCGGGAGATTTCAGCAGGACTTTACCAGCACCACTCAATTCCAGTTACTTAGTGTTCCACCATTAATGAAAAAGCTGTCCATACTCAACAAATGGTTACAGGGATTGGCATGTATAGGCTTCAGTGCATATCATAGGCACATATATATTCCAGAACCAGCAATAGCGACTCTGTGGTTGTGATTATGTTGCACTTCACATAGGAAGAGCACGTTTGGGCAGCTTATAACTTTGACACTGATTAATATGCCCAAAACCTAGTGTGACCAGATTTAAAAAGTAAAAAAGTGGGACAGGGCAACTAACATAAAAGTAGGACTGACTCGTGAAAGTGGCTGTTAAGGCTGTAGACTTCAGTAGCGTTTGGGGGGTTTAAGTGTTACTGTGCAAATAAACACATATTGTAATTAATTTATCACAAACTAACTCTATCTTAAGTTGTAAAATGCAGCATTTCTTTTGCGCGAGATTTCGCATTCCTGCCTTCCAGCTGTGAAGACCTACTACTACAAAAAAAGGAACAATGCAGTTTACAATGGGAACATAATCTTGATAAAGGGGGACAGAGCACCAAATAGCGAGACAGTCCCGGCAAAACCAGGACATCTGGTCAACCTAACAAAACCTTCTAAATTAAAATAAACACCGGATTATAATTATTTTCTGATGGTTTTGTGTGTGGCTTTGTCAAGGGAGGGCGAAGTTATAGGGGGACAAAAATTAACATTTCCTGTTCCTTCTCCATAGGCAAACATTTGCTCTCACCTACAGCCTGATCCGCTGGACAAACTCATGCAAAACTTACACAAGGAGCAGGTTTGTTGCTCAAACAATGCTTTTCACAAATGTGGTACAAATCTGTCCATTACCTGTATATGGATTCACCCAGTGTAATCCGCAGACCTAGTTAAAGTCAGTTAGCTACCTGATTAGCTACTTTTGGTTTTATCCCCCTGTGCTTTCTTCTGGGGAATGTAAATTCGGGCCCCTAAACCCAGTAAGGGACAACCAGATTTAGGGCCAAATTCATCGAAAAAACGCTAAATCTACTCTAATTACTTTGCGCCATAAACAACGTTGCGCCAACTTTGCGTGCAAAAATGTTATCTCTGTTCGCTGATTCATGTATTCCAAAGCACAAAGTAACCCACAGCGTAAATAACGAGTTGCACCTAGAACGGCCACAACACGCCCCCGCACAAACAAAAACTAGCACCAACAACCTTTGCACCTGCCTTTACACCATCATCCAGCACCCCGGCAAAACTGTGGATTGTCCCCTGTAACTTAAGTCACAAACCCAGCCAAACTGCAAACCGTCCCCTCTAACACAAGGCAGCACCACGGCAAAACTGTGGACTGTCCTCTGTAACGCAAGTCAGCACCCCGTTCAAACTGAGGACCGTCCCCCGTAACTGAAAGCAGCACCCCAGTGAAACTGCAGATTGTCACCCCTAAGTCATAGCAGCCCCCTAAAGTCCTGACACCTCCCAGTACCCCCAATCATCTCCACCCTAACCCAATGCAGCCCCCTGCTAGTCTGCCCTGCTCCCACAACCACCATTCACCTCTGCCCTAACCCCACGCAGCCCGCTGCTAGTCTGCCCTAGTCCCACCACCCCCATTCACCTTCGCCTCAACCCCAGGCAGCCCCCTGCTAGTCTGCCCTATTCAAACCACTCCCACTTCACCCTGCCCGAACCCCAGGCATTCCCCTGCTAGTCTGCCCTACTCCCACTACCCTCAATCACCTCTGCCCATCACCCCTCGCACCTCCCTCACGTCTTGACACCTCCCACTACCGCCACTCACCTCTGCCCATTAACCATGGCAGCCCTTTGCTAGTCGACCCTACTCCCACTACCCCACTCACCTCTGTCCATCACTCCTGGCAGCCCCCTTAAGTACTGACACCTCCCACTACCCCCACTCAACTCTCCCCATCACACCTGGCAGCCCCCTCAAGTCCTGACACCTCCCACCACTCCCACTCACCTCTGCAACAACCCCAGGCAACAACCCCCTGCTAGTCTGCCCTACTCCCACTATCCAAACTCACCTTTGCCCCAACCCCAGGCAGCCCCCTGCTAGTCTGCCCTACTCCCACCACCCCACTCACCTCTGCCCCAACCCCAGGCAGCCCCCTGCTAGTCTACCCTACTCCCACCACCCAGCTCACCTCTGCCCCAACCGCAGGCAGCCCCATGCTGGTCTGCCCGACTGCCACTGCCCCCACTCACATCTCTCCATCACTCCTGGCAGCCCCCTCAGGTCATGATACATCTCACTAGCCCCACTCACCTCTACTCCAACACTTGGTAGCCCCCTGCTAGTCCGCCCTACTCCCACTACCCCCACTCACCTCCACCAGAACCCCAAGCAGCCCCCAGCTCGTCCACACACCTACCAGTCAAATGTGGAGCAACAACCTATCACAACTTCTCAGGCTGCCTCCACCATGAAGTACATCTGCCACATATCCTCCACCAACACGATCTACTGGTAGCACTGATGCTGAATCCAGTACTGTAGCTTATTCAAAGACTCCCTGGTACACCACACTCAGCATGCTGTTGCACCACCTACACTTCCACCACTCCCTGTACATGTGACATAGTAAGGCAATATAAAGCAATGTGGCATTTGTATAGTGCTGTTCTGACATTGCAATGGACTCAAAGTGCTGTAGCAGAATGCCCAGGAGGATCCAAGTCTGAGGAATAACTAATTGGTCTGAGTCATCAAGAATGTCTGTGTGCATTTCAGCCTGTACTATGGTAGGTAGGTAGGTGTGGCAAAGTTCACACCAGTCGCCCAGGCCTGTGGATGGGTGATGTGAAGGATGTCAGAGTGCCACTCAAGGAGACCGATAATGTGTCCAGCTATACTGTACAATGAATCATGGGACTCATTCCAGTGGCAGAAGTGATGCATGATTTGAGAGCAGGTAGTGGCTGATTGCAGATGTGGGAAGTGGAGTGGGAGGGATATAGCAATCTCCCGTTGATGCACACATGATGAGTGTAGCCCACTAATCCACAGTGAACACCCACAATGTGAAATACCCATAGCAATGAATGAAGTGTCAGCACTTCCAAATTGACAAGCAAGTGCCAAAGGAACACTGAAACATCAGTGGACCAGAAAGTAACTCAACATACAATAAACTCAAACTCCAGTAGCCAATGTGCAAAGGTAAATGAGATATCACCAGATACAACACGCAATTTGGAACATGTGGCAATACACATGAACAAGTGAGTATCCATCTCCACTGAAAGACCCCCAAACACCATCATCACATATCTCTCACATCACCACAACCAGCCCTGCATGCACAGCATTACACACATACCAAAAAACGTCAGTCCAACAACACCAACACACTGACACTAAACACACAGTGACCTTGCATAAGGAAAGGAATCAGATAAGCAGCTATTTCCACATCAAGCCATCTGATGGCCCCACTCCTACATGTGAAATGCATGTGCACATGTCCAAGTCAATTAAAAGAAGGCCAATATGTCAAGCACTGACAAAACAAAACATCAACAAACTCATTCACCAATGGAGTACAAACTCAACCATTCCATATGACTATCACACACACATCCACACCATGTATACAATTGAACAACATGCCTGTATTTCAAAGCAGGCAAGTTGTCAAGCAACATGTGTGCATGACAAACCTGTCAGAAACTTAAATCCAAGTACATCGAGCACAGGTGCAACACCCATCACACACAAGGAGCATGCGCACATGTCCCCCAGCAAACATCGCAGTAACATGACACACACAGTGAGGCCCCAACCCACATGACTGCCATATGACCTATGCACTTGGAGAATATGGAAAAAGTAAAAGTGCACATCGTCAAAGAGACTGCAACAAGTGTGGTATGAATAACATGAAAACTTGTATTAAAACTATTTACACATAAATAAGGGGAAGGAAAAATGTCCATGGATAAAAATAAATAAAAGTAAAAAATGAAACTTAACACTATGAAACTATGTACACTGGCAGCAGGCTAGTCCCATGGGATGTCAGCTAGGGCTTCCACCAGGTCCGACTCCACCACAGCATCCTCATCCTGGACGCGGGCCTCCATACTTTCCTGTTAGGCTTGCAGGGTGTTAAAAAAATCTCCCTCTGCCTCCACCACCCTGCAGGACACCACCAGGATGCCAGTCTACCCCCTTGCCCTTCTCTCATCCACCTCAGCCCTGGCTCTCCGAATGGCCACATCCCTTGCCCGCCACCTCCTGCTGCATTGCAAAATGCAAAATGACCGACACCAGATTAGCCAGCTGGATCCGGACCCCTGCCTCAGTTGTGCACCTGCGTGCCACAGTGCCTCCTCTCTGTGGCAATGCCCTGTAGTATGCGCTTTCTCAGAGCCTCCATCTGCCGCTGCCTGACAGTGAATGCCCTAAGAAAGGACTCCCGCCGACCAGATGACAGTTGTCATTGGCGGAGTATGGCACCTGCACCATCCTGAAGTGCTTGCTGTTCCTCCATTGCCTGTTCCTGTATGGGCTTCTGGGTAGGCTCAGTGACCACCCCTATTGACGATGTAGGGACTTCCACCTTAGCCAGGGACATGGGCACAGCAAGACAGGGTGGTGGTGGGACTGGTGCACAGGGAGTCATGGTGGGAAGTGGTACGGAAGCTGCAGTGGAGGGCAACTGGGTCACAGAGGAGGAGGAGGTGGATGGAGCCATTGCACTACCCAGCCCAGAGACACCCCCAAGAGGAGTGCAGTCATGGCATGGGTACTAAAATTCAGTGGCAACGTGCTAATCTTGGAAGCAAGAGAACGCAGAGCAACACATGTTCAAATCCTAGGTCTGCGCTAGTAACCACTTCGGTATTAAGCGCATTATAAATAACCAATTATAATTATAACTGGGCCAGGAATATGGATATCTGCTTGTGATGCCGTACACAATCCATGTGAGAAACCTGTACGGCATCCCGAATAGCTGCCGTCTGCCTGGCAATACCTGCCAGCAGGTGCTGCACTGCTACTCAGAAGGCCTCATCAGCCACAAGTGGGGGATCAATCTGGGTGGAGGCATCACAGAAGGTGGTCACTGCTGCAGCAGATGGCCCATGGACAGGAGGGTGCGCAGAACCCTCCACCGTGTACTGCACATTCTCATGTCTCTCGGCCAGGGATAAAGCCTGTACACCATCTACGATACCCCGCCTGACCTCGTGGGCTGGGCTGTAATGGTCCCCTTCCCCACCTCCACCCCATCACGCCTGAAGCTTCCAGAGAACGCTCTGTCCCCTAGCTAGCCGCCCCTGTGTGGCAGTACCCTGTCCCACCACTGCTGGGAAGTCCCCCACGACAACCACCTCCTGAGACTTACCCTCAGCAGCCTTGCCCGGTAGAATTGGGGCTCCTCCAGTCACATCACTCTCTGAAGAGGTGGTGTCAATGGTGGGTGGCTGGGTTTGCACCTGAGTCTGGAGGTCCTGTCCCTGCTCCTCTGCTCCAGAGCACTGCTTCGGCCCTCTTTGCCAGCTGCAGAAACTGTGGAAAAGGGGGCAAAAAACATAGACATCAGTCAACAGTGACAGTGCATGTGTCACATACAGAGCATTAACAGTACCATGCATTCAGTACGAGTCAACCATCAACTGCCACATACACACACATGCCCTGGCAATCAGCATGGATACTGACACACAAGTGTAGGCCCAACAATGATTTTCAATCATTAGACATGCGCATGTCAACCCAGCACATCAACGTGGGGCCACATATACATTTCAACAAATAATCACACGCCACTACACCAATGCCAAAGTGACCCAAGATGTACCTGCAGGCAGGATCATGGGAACTGCACCTGGACACATGTCTCAGTACCACCATTGCATGGCTCGCAAGATCACCTTGTCTGCTCGCATAGACATGTAGTGTAGGAAAGGATACAAATAGCACATCCACAAGGAGTCACTCTTGGGACAGGGAAATTGACAGCCATGGTTTACACAGTGGCACAGAAGTGTGAGGCCATGACGTGCACAACCGGTTCCATGCCATTAATGCTGCAGAGCAATACCCTTGCGAGTAGCCTGGGGACCCTGACTGCATTATGGAGCTCTACTAGCACTTCCCTGGGACACCTATCAGAGTACGTGTCCTGCCTGGCCCTTCAACTGCTGGCCTTGCCTAGCCACTCCCACAGCGGCCATGACTTTAGTAACACACTTACTCTGGTGCTCCGGTACCAGCTCAGAGGAGCCCACCAAGCCCCCATGCCACATGTCCGTCTCACAGGGAGACACCACAGACGACAATGCATGCACTAGGTGGGGTCCATGGAGCTTTGTTGTAGACAAATGTGGGACCTAGCTGGGCCAGCTGCAACTCAGGACATCTGATGGGCCAGGCCCGGCCACATGGGCAGTCGGGCCTGGCTGAAGGAACTGGTAAAGGAACAGATGGACGTGGGGCCATGAGGCAGGGCCATCCATAAAGACACCATCCAGGGTCCGGCCTTGAGCCACCAATACTGTGCCTTTGTCTGCTAGTAGCATAACACTGTTTGCGTGGCCAGCTCGATACAAAACAGGCTAGTGCCCCCAGAGCATTGCTGGGATGTTGGTCTGATTACATCATGTTCCCCGTGTTTGCTGTTGGATGCAAAACTAGCATTGTGCACTGTGGACATCCCACATCCCTCGGGTTGACAGAGGGACTCCTGGACATGTAATGATGATCTATTCTAGTAACTTGTCTTCATTCAAGTAACTTGCCTTAACGTAGCAGTACGCCACATCGGACAAGAGTATGTAACCAGGTGACCATAGCCTGGGTGGCTGGCCTTGGGATGAGCATCATACCATCAGGCCTGTCTGTGTGACCTCAGTGTCAGTTGATGGCCCAATGGTGCAGGTTCGGGTTCCCTCTTGGTCACTCATGTGCCAAGGACCCAGCAGGCACCAATCTTGCGTGAAGGGGGTGGCTGGTCACACGCTCACCCCACCAGTGTGGGGAAGGGTGATCTGCCACCCTGTGGAACTGTCATCACCCAAGATTGCAGTTGAAAAATGAGTTTGTATGGGAAGTGCAGGGGCATGGCTTTCGAGGGTCAAAACCCACTGTGTTTTGTGCTGGCCCTGTGATCAGACCACCGTCCTTTCACTCCCACATTGGGGTACTGCTGCACTGCCCTGCCTCTGCACAGCTTGGAGGGGAGAGCCCCTCATGTAAGGGGGCACTCCCAGAGGGAGCATGTTCTAGTGTGAACACTGTCCCAGCACCAGTGGCATGTTAATGTCTGTCTCAATGGCCATGGATGGACAAGCGGTCCAACCCAAGTTGAACCAAGTGTGCAAAATGAACCTATGGATTGCAGGCAGCAACACGGACAGGCTACCTTGCTGTTGCGGTGCAAGTAATCCGAGGTTGTTTTGTGAGCCAGGCACCCTGCTGGGCTGCAAATGAACTTGGCCACACAGAAGAGCACCCCCGCAGGTTAAGCTCTTTTGGCACTTTGCATGTGGCAAGGCCTTCATCCATCTTGGAGATTTGCATAGCGTGGGTGTATCCGCAAGTACCAGGAGGGCACACAGGACCCTTACACACTGTCACCAGTAAGAAGGAGGAAGGCAACTATGCTTACATGTAAACTGTGCACCCTGGGTGACAGAGGAGGTGGTTTGGGCAAATGTGTCATGCCTCCTCATAGTCACAACAGGAGTACTTTCCAAATTGGAGCCCATCCGGACCTCCGGAGCTGGCCAGCCCTCTGGACCTACCATGCATTCCCCATGTCCACCATCAGATGAGTAGACATGGAGAGTGGACAACCAACAATTCAAAGGACCATGATAGGCACAGGTGGCCCATGGCCCTGGCCTCTTGGCAAATACCACTCCCTGTCCCCCTGCAGCATGGCCCGGGAGGCAGAACACAGGGGTAGAAGGGTGGGCAGTGGGTTCCTTGGGAGTGGGGCCAAACACTGAATGCATGGGAGCATAGCAGGTCCGGGGGACCTCCCATGGCAAGCAGAGTGCACTGCTGGACACACCATAGCTGGCAGTCCACCCAGTTCCATGCAGGGCCCCTTGAGCCAGCCATGCATTGATTATGCACAGCATGGCCATGAGTGTGGCGGTGAGGTCTCATGACACCTGCTTAGGCACTTTTACATCCAATTACATGTAGCAACATGCACTCATGTCAGTTTGAGCTGAAAGCATGCAACACACAGGCACCCATTGCTGAGGTACACACACCTATGGTATTGCCCCCAGCCCAAACAAATGGCATGATCACATGTCATCTCCTGTTACTCATGCATTGGACTGACAGATCACACTGTGGTCCCTGAGAGGTTGATGCTCCAACATGTCATTTCCACACATCCATACACTTGTGTCAGACTCAGCGGTTGAGCAAGGATGATGCAATCTTCAATAGCAAATGTGTGACCCATAGACGTCTTGTGCATGTATGTCCCTCACATGCCCCCAAAATCGCAATCTGTCATCTGTACCTATATGAGTACATGTAGTCATCGACTCACATTGCATGCGCACAAGTGCACCAACTCATCAAAAACTGACAGTGCACATACCTACTCTTATCCACATCCCAGATCTCTGGCATCACATACACAAAACATTGGCATGATGCTGCATTCCGGTGTAGAGCAGTGGAACACACATTCTGTGTACAGGAGGGAGTACATGCAATCATGCATAACCATGCAGAACACACATACAGTGTAAAGCAGTGCACCACAGTGGTGCTCACCCGCAGCTTCCAGCCAAGACTGCCACTCAAGGATTTGGGAGTGGAGCGCTGGGTAAAACCTCTGCAGTACCCGGAGCTGAAGGGGTGTCATCCGATGGCACTTGCATCGAGGGCTGCCTACGCCTTCTCGTAGCTTCGGTGCTTCAGGTCATCCCAGCGCTTATTCATGGTTTCGATGGAACAGACTGCCACTTCCTCCGCGCTGATGGCAGCCGTGATGCCCTGCCAGATCCTCATACGTCTGGCCTTCCCGAGCTGAGTTGCTGCATTGAAGAGGGCATCGAAGTTGGTCAGGACCTGATTCAACAGGATGACATCTTCGGTGGAGGTGAAGTTGGAGATGAAGTTGGCAGCCCTCTGCCTCACGGCGAGGATGCCCTGGGGTGGATGGAGGGAAGGATGGGCCATACAGGGCAACCCTGAGAGAGGTGTGGGACAGCTGAGCCCAGTGGCCCACGGCCATGTAGCGGGGGTTGTGGAACAGGGAGGTGGAAGTCCCTTGTCCGCAATAGAGGTGGTCACAGAGGGTCACAGGTGAGCCACAGGAGAACAGGCAATGGGTGAACAGCAGGCACTCCAAGACAGTGCTGGCGGGCAACAGACTCACAAACAATAGGCAGCAGCAGATGGTGGCAGTACAGGGCGGGAGGAGGCAAAATAAATGGCACGAAGCCAGGAGGAAAAAGATTATGTCATTGGGCCTCATTCCGAGATTGGAGCCATGGCTGCCTCCAATACCGGGTCTGGGTCCGGGTCCGGGTCCAGTCTGGTTGTATGGGGACTTACCTGGTCATTCTGACCCTGGAGGACCTGATATGACCCCATTCAACCAACCATTCCCTATTCCATTTGAGCCCCCATAGGGCTCAATGGGATTGGGGAAGGTGCTAATAACGGGTCCGCAAATAGCAGGCCCGTTATTAGCACCCTGGTCCCTTAGCGGGACCCGTAAAGGACGTGTGGTCAGACCACACGCTCTTTGCGGCTCCCGCTAAGGGACCTGGGAATTGGGCGGTAAGGGTTTACCGGCACCGGTCTCCTTACCGGTGCACGGTATCCCTTACCGCCCAACTCGGAATAATGCCTATTGACTCACAAGGCAGCGTGGAGAGGAGAGTAAAGGGACTCAGGGTGTGAGTTATAGGCTACGCGCTGCACACCTCCATGGCCTACAGCAGCGATTTAAGAGGTGTGACGCCCAATCCCATTTGCACACAAGAAGGTATGGAGACGGTGGATTTACTATCACTGAGACACATTTGGGGGTGCTTTCCAAGCCGTTGCCTTCAAATTACGCGTACCACTTTTTTGAGGTTTGGGGTGCCTCTACGGCATTGTGTACATATTCTTTAGGTTGGGGTCGCTCTACGGCATTTTGTACATGTTCACATTTCGTTTGCTGAGGAGCACTCTGTGCATTGCATAACACATTTTGGGGTTAGGGGTGACTCTACGGTATTGTATACACATTTATTGGGTTTGGGGGCCTCTACGGCATCGCACATGAATTTTCTTTGCTGAGAACCCTCCATGCATCACATAATGCATTGTTTGGATGTGGAGTACCTCTATGGCATCACCTATGCACTTTCCTTTCTGAGTGGCCCACTACACATTGTGTAATGCATTTTTGGCAATTGGGGTGCCTCAACGGCATCAGATACACATTTTCTTTGTTGGGGGGCCCTCTTTACATCAAGAAATGCATTTTTTGTGGGGTGCCCTGGAGCTTTACAGGACCCTCTATGTAGTCCATAACGTAGCCTGTATATTTATTGGGGTGTGCTTCTCTGTTCTCTGGAACCATGAGTGGGAAGGCTCCGAAAGGGAGAGGACGGGCGTGTGGTGAGGTTGTTGTGGAACAGGGAGGTGGAAGTCCCTTGTCCGCAATAGAGGTGGTCACAGAGGGTCACAGGTGAGCCACAGGAGAACAGGCAATGGGTGAACAGCAGGCACTCCAGGACAGTGTTGGTGGGCAGCAGACACTCACAGACAATAGGCAGCAGCAGATGGTGGCAGTACAGGGTGGGAGGAGGCAAAATAAATGGCACGAAGCCAGGAGGAAAAAGATTATGTCATTGGGCCTCATTCCGAGATTGGAAGCGCGTGGTGTGGATACACATGCCCCAGACCCAGGATGTGGTGAGCCTCAGCCCACAAGTGACCCGACACCAGGAGGACAAAATGGTCTTGGCCTAGAGGTGGCCCGGCACCACCAAGAGCCACTAGGGCCAAGAGGGGACACTCTACAGAGCAGCAAGAGACACCACCCTATGATCAGGCACAGGTGAAGGAGATGGGCCACCAAGGAACAAGCACTTCATCAATGATGAGCTTGAAATCCTCACGGACTATACAGAGGAACACAATGTGGAACTCTACCCTGCGGCTGGAAGCACCCATACTGCCGCTCGGAGAATGAGGATGTGGCAGGAGGTCACGAATCTCATCAACGCTTGTGGTGTGGAGTGTATTACTGCTAAACAGGTCCACAAGTGGATGGAGGACCTCATTCGAAGGACAAAGGAGAATCTCAGTGGCAATCTGGCCTCTGCCCAGGCCACTGGAGGGGGCCCACGAGAAGAGGAGGAGCTGACTCCTTTTGAAGAGGTTGCAAGTGGAATGATCAACAGTGGGCAGGTGCTTGACATGGGAGGCATGGACACCTACGTCGACACACCTGATGAGTGGCATTTGTGCATATTGCATGTGCTGATCATTTTGAAAGACATGCTCACATATTTGACGAGTACAGTTGGCTGCAATTGCAGCCATCCATGAGCACTGCATGAAGGCTACCGTTTACATTTCTAACACCTGACCTGCATTCAGGGAGGTGGTTGTGTGGTTTCTGTGAGTGGTGCATGTTGGTGTCACAGTACACATCACTGTCTGCTGCCTTTCACTGCTGTGCCAGTACTCGTATGTGTGGCAATGGCATGCAACACACATCTCATTGTCCACATTCACATGAGTATCTTCTATTGTGAATGCCAGTCAGGACTCACGTAGAATCACAGCAATGTGTGCATGATTTTACAGTAGTCCTTTCACTTGCCCTGGCTGCCAGTGGACATGTATGAGCAACAATCTCTGTGCATAGACCCACGAGGCCATCTTATAGACGGAAACGAGAAGTGGATGGCCAAAATGTTTCAGTGTAGTACATTCCACATTCGGAGTGTCAATGGGACAGTAGCCCTGCAAGTATGCCTTGGTCAGTTCCATGTCGCAGTCTCCTCACACATGGGCCCTGATTCATGTAAAAAATGTGTCCCCTGTTTGACAAATGGGGATTTGCAGGCAAAATGGCATGCAAATCCCCGATTTACATGCAAATAATTCCATGAATCAGGGCCATGGTTGTGATGCATGTGATTGGGACCGACCATGTATCTTGCGGGGGGCCATGTTGCAATGGAGATTGTGGAGATGATGGCAACACATTTACCTGCATGAAATTTTGGACGATCAGATGTACAGGTCACACTTACACATGTTGTAACAAGAAATGTTGGGTGTAGAGTAGGGGCTCACTGATGATGCACAGACCTCCAGCCTTCCACTGATGGGAATCACTCTCAATCGGGACTTGTGTATGTATGCACTCATGATCGCACAACTCATCCCATGTTTCACAGTCTGATATGCCCAACCATATTTGCAAAGGTCATCAAATGCCATTCATCTGTGCTGTACAGGTCACAGTGTGCTCAGTCACAATGTGTGATGTATGTGTTGCTGGCCATTTTGTGTCTGTATGCATTGTAATGCACATATGCATGTTCTGCCAGGTACTCATGCATCACAATGTTGTTGTCTGTCTTTGTGAAAGTAATGATGCAGCAGATGAAGAGGTGGCGTGGGCACACGACATACCACCAGTTGAGGCCAGGTGTCATGCCCCTTTAGTATGCCCTGGTGCTGCAGGCAGTCCTCGGTAGGGCTGCAGACTCACTCCTGACTCTTCAGACTCTTCACGCAAAGCTGCTGATTCAGATGTGGAGGACTTGTGGAGGGACATGGAGGGTTCCCCAATGGGCAGCCTGAGGAGCTGAGCGAGGAGTCACGGGTCCGGTCAGTGGGAAGCGCCATGTTGCAGCAGCATGTTGTGGATGTGTGCATGACGGACAGTCAAAGTGGGAGCAGGAGATGTTGCGTGTAACCATCTGACATGGCGACGCCATGCAGGAGATTGCCAGGGTCATCCATCGCCTGGCTGGGAATACGACTGGACCTTTAGCTGGTGCAATCCAATGTCCTATGTTGTTGAAGGCATCTTGCCTCATCCAATACCTGCACTCCCTGAGAGGTCCACCCAGCTCAATTTTCCACCCTACTCCTCATACCCTCTGCTGGACACTGGCCCTTAATGCCCTAATTCGGAGTCACAGTGTTAGTTGGAGGTGGTGAGGGAATCACAGCAGAACAGCTCTGCCATCAGGTTAGGTTGTGCACTGCCAATCATGTTCATAACTGGTGATGTTTCCACCCCAAGAGTAGCATGCAGTGTCACATGTTGGGTTTCTATAGATTATGTGATTTGCTGATGGTGATTGTTACTGAAGATGTGAGTTGGGTGACATGTCTGCGTGCATGCATATCCCCTTGATCATCCATGCTTGTGCTTTATGTTTCTGGTTGCATTTCCACAAAGGGCAGCAAACTCAGAAGTCTGTGCTGCACTTATCCTCCTTGACCCATCGGCAGCCTCTGACACCATCAACGACAGCATCCTCATTGAAAGACTCAACTCCCTAAGCAGCATGGGGCCTCATTCCAAGTGTGGCGTTCTGGAAATAAGGGTGCTGGTTGCGCTGTACCAGAACCCTTTCTAGAGTGCCACATGCCAACTCTGCCTCCTGGGACCGTTGCCCCCGGCAGGTCTGACCTAGCAACGGTGCTTCTGTGTCCACATTCCCATGGAGTCCTATGGGACTCCTCTGTGTCCCCAATCCCATGGAGTGCTATCAGGATTTACACTTTCCACCGCCTGATATCCCGGGGCACCAGGACTTGTTATATCTAGGTGGCACCGGGATATCAGGCGCCGGAAACAGTGTTACAAGTTCAACGGCAACCCGCCAGAAGCACCAGGGGGTTAACGCTGTACTTGTAATGAGGCCCCATGACTCTGCATGGTTCACCTCTTACCTCGTGGACCATTCACAAATCTTCTTCCTGCCGCCCTTCTCCTCTCCTGCCACCCTGTCTCCAACAGGGTCCTGCAGGGGGACTCCCTATCTAACTTACTTTTTAACCTGTGCCTGAGCCCCCACCCCACACTTATCCACTCAGATGACCTGTCCCGCTACAACTACTCAAATGACACCCAGATTCTTCCAAGACCCCCAAGATCCCAGCTAATCCACGTCCTGACCTCGCCTTAGGACGCATAGATTTCAAACCACTGCCTGACAGCTAACCATCTCCTCATAAATCCAGCTCAAAGTGAAATCCTGATTTGCGGTAATGCAGCACTCTTCCAGCAACCCAGACCCTAGCTGTGCTTCCTAATCCTCACTCCCACAGCATCCAGCTCAGTATAGGACCTGGGATGCACCATGGATTCTAACAGAACACTCTCTCCCACATTTATGCTGCTTGTAGATCTTGCCATTTACACCTCCACATCCTTAGATGATCCTTCCCTTGCCTATCCTACCCTCACTGAGTCACTGCAATGTTGGCTACCATCCTCTTCCACCTAGACTGCTCTGATTCCATTCATGCGGGCACCCCTGCCTATCAGCCTACAGAGCTACAACAGACCCAGTACAACAAAACCTGCCTCATCCTTGCACTAACACCCAGGGAACAAATGAGTCATGTACTGCAGGTGCTCCAATGGCTTCCCATTGTCTGCCATACCACCTTCAGGGCCATTTGCATCACCAACTATGTCCTCCCAAGATGTACCTTGAATTCATCCAACACTGACTCATAGGCTACCAACAAAACAGAAACCTCACATCAGGCTCTGCACTCCCCCTTGTGATCTCTTCCTTCAATTCCACTCAAATTGGAGGTACCTCTTTCTCCGTCCTACTGACTAACACTCTGAAACTCCCTCCAACTCAGCATCCGCCAAGTGGAGGACCACCTTACCTTCCGGAAGGCACTCAAAACCTGCCTCTTTCCTTGGCCAAGCCAGACAAAGGCCACACCACATGCAATGTCCCAGCACAGATTGCCCTGCTGGGGGCACCCTGCCAGCCCATGACAGTGTTGTACTGCATGTCATGCCTGTGTTGGGTTTCAGGAGTCCAGTTTTTTTTTGAGACAGCAGGGTGCCTGGAGAAAAGGAGTGCACCAGCATACTTGCACACAGATGGCAGGGTAGCCTGCCCATATATGTCTCCCTGCATTCCGCAGAACCAATTTAGTGCACAAGGACCATCTAGATGTGTGCTGCTTATCACATGTGGACCCCTGACAGCCTTTACCTGTGTTGCACATACAAGTAACTTGTTGTTTACTGTTGGTCTGCTGTTTGTTTTGTCATCTTCAATGTACTGCATGACTTTGCTTTTCAACATTTCTGTTCAAATCTTGCACAGTGGGTGACTGCACTGTATGTGACTGTATTTTGTGGGTGCACACATGTGAAACATCACCCCCTCCCCACAGCTTCTTTTCAGCTGTTGTCCCTGCAAGTGTTTGCACTACACCCTACAAATCCTGCACCCTTCCTGGGAACAGCTTCTCCTGGGTGTGGGCTCTGATTAAGGGGGAAGCGATGGCTGGGGAGTTATGAACTGTCCATGAACTATTGTGTCCAACAGGGGTGATAGGTGTGTGGGGCTGAGTCTGGAGTGGGAGTGGAACTGCCTTTTATGTGTGGGGATTTAGGGACCTTGGATTCTTTCTAGGTTGCCTGCCATGGTGGGTTGACCATGTGGGTTGGAGGATGAGAAGCTGAGCCGTACTGTTCAGCCTTTGCCACCGCAGCAGCAATTCAGAACAACCGTTATGTGGGGTGCCAACCCCCTTACCAAACTGGTGGTGATGCATAGCAGGACCCCTCCCACTTCCAGTTGTGAGTGAGGCCACTCTCTCCCCTTCCAACACCCCCCCCCCATTCAAGCTGGCCTGCTTGTGCACATACAGTTGACCTGTCCACCCCCCCCCCCGAGTGTCGGGGCTGTGCATTCTCTCTCGCTTCTCTACCACAGAAGTCCCAGAGGGCATGCAGATCAGCCCAAGGCGGTTGCAAAGCACACCCATTGCTACGCTGAGGCAGGTGCAGCTACTGTGAGGATCCAGCCTGTAGCATATGCTTGGCTCAATGAGTGAGCCATACATATGTTTGTACACATGGCTAGTATGCTGACAGTGCATATGGTTCGTTGTGTTAGTGATGTCACCTTTGATGGCTGGCTCAGTTACCTTGATATTTGTGGTGGATGTGTAGCTAATGCATGCCAGCAGATGCTGACCTCCTGGGGTGCGCCCATTAATCAGACCTAGAACAATATGGCATATCATGGTCGCTTAGGTGACTGTAGATATACTTGGACAGATTGCACCTCCCTGTGACGGCAAACAAACATACATAGTGATGCCTGGTCAGTCAACTTCCTGCGCCTACCATGGTGCTCTGAGGTAAGGGTGAATTATGTTTTAGTTCAAGTGGATGACCCTGACAAACAGCCACCACATCAAGGGAAGGCAGCAGGCATGCTAATTTGGCACTCCCAATTTGGGGAGGTAGTGACTTGAATCAATGTCACAGGATTCCTTTTATTCCCTATGACTGGAATGTGTCGATTCAGATCCTTTAATGGGGAATCATAAGAAGGTAAGTCTGGTGGCAGCAGCCATGGTGAGTCCAGGTCCACATGCATATGTTACAGTTGCTGCACTTGTAATTGGCCCTTGTTGGATCGTCTGATGGGACTGGTGGTCTTCCGCAAGGCATGCATATACCTGTCCCAGCCCTGGCCACTGTCATCATGTGAAGGGCCGTCATGCTACCACAGTGGCCAGCATGCAGACTTAGAAGGCAGTGCACCAGGAACACGTTTGTTGTGTTCCACAATGGTCTTGTTTGACTCTGAATTGTGGATGCTGAAAGGGGCATGAGTCTGTCTCGCCAAGCAGGCCGGACTGCTGGTGCTGCCTCCCCACAACCTCTCCAGCACCAGCAGGTTCTGGATGACACCTGAACGGATGAAAGTTGTCTGTGACTTTTGTTGGTGGAGTACTCAGTTCACACATCAATGAAAAATGCAACTGGCTGCAATTTGTATCTGGAGAGCACATTGATCATCATCACTGCAATCTCACCTTGCAACTCCATGTTCCTTCTGAAGCTATGCCGGTCTGAGCGTCACTTTAACATGAATTGCCCCAGGGCCCTCCCTGGGGTGCAGCTGTGGCTGTCACAGTGTCCCTGTTGCCTTTGTACCCCTAAGCTCAGGCCCAGATCAGCACTGTTACTGCTGAATCCACGGACCTGGTGCAATTACTTGTTTCCGGGGCCTCCTGCCGCCCCAGTTTCACAACTCATGGGATCAGGTGAGGCATGCCCACAGCATGCACCTGGTAATGGTGTTGGTAGGTTGTATCCCCCAACTCACATTCCCCTAGCCAAGGGTAGCTGGCTGTGGCACATGTGGCTGTCTGTGGTGTTCCACGGCTACCAGCATGGGATGGTTGAGGGCGCAGGCCTTGCAACCACATTGCACATTGTCCAGTTACCAAAAAATCCTTAAGGGAAGTCTGGGGCCTGAAAACGCAAGGATCCCAGTCAGTGCACGGTACAGTGATGTACTTTGCGCACTGAAATAAGGTTGTCAAAAGTGGCAACAAAGTCATAAAGCTAAGGGAAACAATGTTTCCCAGTACTGACGGTCAGAAGGACAAGTCAGTTTCCCCAGAATGATGAGAGAAAGCCCAGTGGAGGGCAGCTGAAGGCTGTGCTTCACTGGCAGAAAGTCAGGTCAGGAGACTGAAACAAAAGCAAACATTGGAGGTCCACAAATATGAAGGTAAAACAGCAGTAAGTGAAATGTTACCTAACACTTCCCTCAGCTGGGGTGGCAGGATTCCTGTATGGCCTGAGCAGGATTGTTGAGAGCGGTTAGGCACCATCCACTACAAATGTGGAAATGGTTGTTGTTGGCATTTGTTGTCATGGGCTGTTAATCCCTGTGTCATGTGACTGCTTTCATGTGCGTGATAGTTGCTAATTTTCTTTTTTTTTGGGTTAGTTGTTAAAAACAACTTTTCAAATCTTTAACATTTTTACACCATCAAAACACAATATATAAAAATAAAAACATACAAAATTAAAAATGTACAATTTGATTACATTTTCTCTTCAACAAAATAACACATAAATGACAATCAACACAAGAGGTAAGATAGCCAATCACAAAAATAGTCATGTAGCCTCATCGGCAATAATTAATTATTAAGATAGCTGAAATGAATGTTATTGTGTGGATATGTGAGTGCCGTCTATAGTGATTGAATCCCTTTTTCCTGAGCACATCTTTCCTCCTTCACAGTGTTTGTTATTATGTGATTTCAAATTCTTGGACAGTAGCTTCAAGAACGTGCACAATCACAACCTTTACAGCCAATCTTGGGGATGTAAAAACTAGTTTCCAAATTGTGCCCTCATCCAAGTCAGAGAACAATATGAACACATTTTGAAATAATTTCATGCAGAGTGGTTTTAAACATGGATATGTAACGATCAAATGTTGAAGAGTTTCTTTTTGTTTTTTGTCTAAGCAATATCGGCCGTAATTTTCATTTGGCATGATTACATTTCTCCTCTGTAATACTTTGGGGGTATGCCATAAATTGAATCTGAATCTCATATATTGCCGTCATATATGAGGTGAGGGGCATTTATTTAAATATTCAGCCAAAACTCTGTATCTTTTTGACCCAAATATTGAGACATCAAAGTCCTTATATGTCACACAGGCTGCTAGGTTCCTGATCCAATCACATTCAAAGATTTTTTTTTTGCTTTTTGCTAGATCTGGATTGGACATCAAAATCTCAATACTTTCCACAGCCTCAGCCATTTCATTATATAGTAATGTACGCGACTTGCTGGGGAATCCAGTTGCATTCGAAAGTAAAAAATATGCTACTATACCTAATACATTAGATGCATTATGGCCTAACAAACACTTCCGCAGGAGGGCACACATTTTCCACAAGACCTGCGAATGCAGGGATAATGAGCCCAACTCAAAGCGTATGATAGGAAGGGGCGTACAATTGGGTAGTTGTAACATTTGCCTCCAATATTTGGCCTCTATTTTGTCCCAGTATAATCGATTTTGTGGGCTTCCGGCTTCAACTCCATACAGTAATATTGGGACTACCTTCATTTGATAGAAAGAGAGAGTATGCTTGAATGAAAATTTACCAAATCTAGCAACAAGAATCCTAGTCTGAGAGGTCAAGGTCTGTAATTTGGATTGCAGTTCCCAGGTCTCTATCTTCGATGTAATGGAATTAGTGAAGATGAAGCCTAGATATTTGTATTGTACCACTACTCCAAGTACCTTGCCCTGAACTGTCCAAGCGTAGCTCTTTTTCTTGCACTTGGGAGTATTGTAACAGACTAAACGTGTGACTTAGTTGGATTTATGTGTAAGTGATGGTCTGTGGTATACTGATTCAGCCTGTCTAACATTTGTTGTAGACCATATGGCGTTTGAGACAGCAATACCAAATCATCTGCATAAAGGAGATAGCTGACTTTGTCATTACCCAGTTTTGGGGGGTCACAGCAGATGTTGGTAAAGATGTCTCCCATGTCAAATATGAAAAAATAGAATAAACCTGAGGCCAACGGGCACCCCTGTTTCAATCCTCTTATAGTCATGATGGATGCAGAAAGTATGCCTTCAAGTGTTAAGCATACTTGCATTGTTGTGTTGGAATGCAGTAGCATCACAAGAGCTAGTAAGGAGTTTGGGCAGTTATGCCTTTTGAGTTTCTTGTGGAGGAGAGCCTGATCTATTGAGTCGAACGCTGCCCAAAAGTCAATTAACGCTATGTAAAGTGGCTGGCGTCGGGCAGCATAATGCATTTTAATCAAATTGAGGCATATTATGTTTGGTATTGTCCCCAGACCAGAAACAAAACCAGATTGGTAACTGTCTCTTTCTTGAGCTTCGATGGTTCATGCATTACATTTCTTCAAGAGTATCTGCCAAATATTTTTCCTGGGACATCAAGAAGGGAGATCGGGTGATAGCTACTAGGGGCTTGCCGATCACCCTTCTTGAATATTGGGACAGTAATAGAATGCGTCCATGTTTTTGGGAGGGTTTGAGCTGCATTGATTGCCAAAAAAATGGTGTGTAATATCGATGCCCACAGCTCAGGATGCAATTGTAGAGTATAGTTTGAAAGACCATCTGGTCCTGCTGCTTTAGAATTGGATGCTGATTTGATTAGTGTCAATATGTCTTCATAATCAAACACAAGATTAAAATGACCATTCAAAACAGAAGCATCAAAACCTATGGCACCTTGGGGAACTGAGTATAGGTCAGCAAAGTGCTGTTCCCAAGAATGTTTAGTCACCGCATTTGATTGAACCTGTGGGATGTTTTTACCCATGCATCCAAGCCCTACCATAAAACTGTGCAGTACTGGCATGGAAAACATCATGATGGCCAGAACTCCCCAGAGAGTGCACAGGGAAAACATGAAGAATAGGCTGCCACCCATTTTTGCCTATGTTGTGAGCACAGGAGGGCACTGCCTAAAACCACAATTGGGCTACACACACAGTAGCCTGAAACCATTGGGAATGGCAATGCTGATTGCCAAAAAGCAACTCAGAACTGTGGGGAATTCATTTTCTTAATCCCAAAAATGGTTGCATTACCAGTACTCACCACTATCAGAAAGCCGGCGTTTTAAAACCACCAGACTTTTGTGTAAAACTGAACAAATGAAACAAAGCCAGACCAAGGAAAGACTTGCTAAGAGGTGGATACAATGTAAAACTATATTCTGAAATGACTTGAATGAAGTAATTATTTAATGTATAGGTAAAAATTGTCAGTTTGATTTGAATGTAGAAAACTGGGAACAAAAAGTGACATTTAGCTGAAACCTGGCTTAATGAAACTGAATTCTGCCTGACAACTACCCCCGACAGGAGTTGAAACTGGATCAACAGCCACTCTTCCCAGGCCTAGCTGCATCCTGCTGCCCCTTGCCAAAAGGAGTTGACACCTCTCTGATTAGATTAGGGGCGGAGCACCTGGGAACTGGAAGGGACCGAACAATGCAACTTCCTTGACTCAGGCAAATGTTATATTGGGGGCATCGTAAAATAGCTTCCTCTTGGGAGAAACTGGGGGGCAGCTGTGCCTCTGTGAACAATCTGGCTTAGGGGGAGTGGATAAACCAGTTATTCCACCATGTGATGTGGGAAGCCACAACCCTTTTTGACCAGGGCATAATTTAAAAAAAAGATGGATAGTTCATAGTACGGACTTGTCAGAATTATATAAGTAATACCATTATTCTTGTGATTTTTCGGTGCACATTTTAAGAGGCGTTAGGACCCTGTGGTGTATTCTGTGGGGTTGCTAGCAGAAAATAGGGTCTTACTCCAAATGTCTGCATGTTAAAAATCTGACACTTCATCAATTAATGTCCATACTCCTTGCGCACATGTGTGTAATTTTGGGTAAATGTCCGATATTGCAAAACCAGTTAAAAAGCGCAAAATTTTGTCATTTTTGAATGCAAGCCCCCAGGAAGATCAGAGGCGGACAAGCATGGACCATAAGAAATATATAATGTGTACATGTAATTTCAACAAATTGTGTATCTGGGAAAGATGTATTTGAATCAAATATAGATTTGTGGGCAAACTGACCAGGGGAGGACCCTCTGACCATAAAACCTACAGCATCACTCTGACACTCCATTTCCTTCCCCCAATCATGGGAGAGGGGAGAATTGGGCCAATGACAAGTAGAGAGGGGCAGGCTTAGCTAGGCCCAGGCACACACCCATTTTCAAAACACATAAAAAGAGACTGCTGGGACAGGTAGAGACATTCAATTCCATTTGCTGCGGAGCATGCTGACCGACGACTTCACATCCAGAGATCCAGACTTCAAATCCATCAATCTCCAGAACCTGTAGCAGAAATTAACTCCAGAATTTGTAGCAGAGAGGCCTGAATCCACCAGCTGAATCCTCTTCAGCAGGCCTCAAAACTAACCAAACTATTTAACAGCCGGGCGAGCTGTTTGAATTTTTGCCGAGAATTTTTGCAAGAACCTGTAGCAGTACCCAGAAAGCAGTGTTACATCCAGAATCCAGAGAGGTAGACCAGCAGAGCAGAGCTGACCCAGATCGCTTTGAGCAAAACCGGTGCCTGATTGACCCACCGAGCAGACAGAACCGCAGCCGGACGTGTTGACCAGATCCGTGACGAGGCCTAGTTCAAATTTATATTGTGAGTACCTAGCAGAACTGTGCAGAACCAATCTCTTAGTTAAAATAATCTAATCCAAACTATTTTAACCTAAGTAGAACTGCCTCCTAGAAATCGTGTCATCTGTCATTTTTAAAGCTGCACAACTGTCACCTGTCAATTCTGCAGCTGCAAGCTGTCACCTGTCATTTTGAGTTTACCTTAAATCCGAAAAACTACCTTTATTTAATCGTCTGTATCTCTGGAACCGTTTGGGCTAAGAACGAAACTTTTCCCGTAATCGCGAGACACGCACTCGCGAAATTTACCGCGATTTGCGATTTGGCCTGATTTCTTCATCTGTAGAAATCAGCAGCTTTTTGCTTCTCTTTGCTAAAATTCGTTTGCAATCTGCTAATCATTCATAGAGTATTGTTAAAGTGAGCCTGAACTAATATAAAGTAGCCATCACCTACCCTGAACCTCTAGAGGGAATTAAAAGCAATTTTAGCACCTTTTCACTTCCTTGCAAACCACATTAAAGTAATTTGCCTGTGTTTAAAACTCATCCCTGTTTTCCCTAAGCTTGCTGGCAGAACTGGAACTGTGTATTGCATTATAAAGTGTGATTTGTTGGGATTCTTGAAGACTGTGTGCTCTCCTTCCATTTCTGGTATTGCATAAGGGGGGAGAGAATTGTCAAAAGAAAATGTGATCATATTACCTTTTGCTAAAATCATAACAAGTTATTTCTGTACTGCATTTTATTCCATCTTGCGTTTCCTTGAACCATATAAAGCATTCTTTCCCACCTTGTTCTTCTGTTCCTATTCATAGTTACCTCTTGCTGATTACTGCTCATATTCACAAGTGTAATATCCATTATCAATTTATTTATAGAAGTGTGATATATATATTGTTTAAATTTTCAAATAAACCTTTTAATTTGCAAAACAAACCTACTTCTTGGCTCAGTGGGGTCAGGGGGGTTCTAAGAGGGGGGTGTTATACAAGGGTTGTCATCCAGAGTACTGAACTGGATATAAAAATACATCAATAAGGGTTTTCCTCAGCATCCCAGACTAGGCATTGACTTACCTGTAGTGTTGATTGAATATCGCTGACAAACCGCAATTTGTGAGGACCCAGTGGCACTATTAATTATGGTCCACATTTTTGCAGTATTCTTGGTTGCTAGTGTACTCAGCATTACAGCACCATCGTTTTGGTACATCTTTGCACAATGACTTTTTACCCAGTTAGTATACTTCATCTTGATTTTTATTACAAATAGAGCTCTGATGTCCGGAGGAAGCCTAGAAGCTTGCCTCAACTCAGCACGCTTTTCAGCTTTCCTTAGTTTCATGCCCAAATCAAAACTGTGCCGATGTTTAGTTTTTGATTGCATGTTCAGTTTTGGATTCTGGAAGAGTTGCATTGTGTTACTGTACGGGATGCCCATATTACTCACGTCAGTGGCATTTTGTTGTATTGAATTTAACAAATATTGATTAAATTGATGTAAGGCATCCTCCGACCATCAGAGTCTATTAAGCCCCGGATTAACAAATAAAGAACCTTGACGCTGTGCAATGTGATCAATTTTTCTTAGATCTTTCTGCCACCACTTCATTGCTAAGATGTTCACTCAGTTTAGCATCAACGATCTCAAAACTCTTAACCATAGGGAACAAGGTGTCACTCACAAAAATGTAATCAATAATTGATTCCATTTGAGCATTATGCCATGTTGCCTTTGGAGGTGTGTCTTCTTTGAACATACCATTTAGCATATGCAGATGACGCGATTTGGTGAGCATGTGCCATCTACATGCTCTACGCTCACTTGATGAATTTTTCGTGCTATGGAGATTAATGTTAAGTCTCCAGCGAGTATCAGGTAAGAAACTGAATTATCTAGGGCAACCAGATTAAGTAATGTAATCACATCATAAAAGAACACATTATCACCTATAGCAACTGCATTCCAATATATATTGAGGACAGCATACCCTATTCCCTCAACCCTGACTTTTACCAGAAGCATATGCTTATTTGGACAGGCCCATAGATCCGACGATACTCCCTTTCACATTTTAATAGCAGTAAGTACACCAGAAGATGGTCTACCAGAGGAAGGTCTATAAGCAGAATTGATATGAATGTCAAAGCCATTCCAGGCTTTAGCCATGTCTCTTGCAAAAGAATTAAATCATACATTCCAAGCTGATTTGCGTCATTATTAAGAAGGTGAGTAAACCCTCTAGTGTTTCAACTCAACAAAGAAACCTGATCCTGCATATGAGTAAGACCCAGTTAAAGCTGTTCCTGGGAGCATTTACAGTTACATTTGTTGACCTTTACGGTTTCCCCATTACCTCCCCGCTTGGGTATTTGTTACGCTCACCTGGTACCCACAGGGACGCCACCCAGCCAGGTTATTCACTGGTATGCTTCTCAGCTTTGCCCTGATGTGGTCTGCGGGTAAGGTTCTGTCTGAAAATACAGGAGGACTGTGTTCAAGACTGACCGACTGGGGTAAGTATCCTCCCACCACCCCCGTATGATTTCAGTCCCTCTAGTGCCCTCTCCTCACCTTGTGGTAGAATTAGGCGTGCTCTCCGTCCTGCCTTCTTTGCAGGGGCGCGTTGTCTTTCATGGGCGAGTGCGGTTGTTACTTCACTGACGCCGGCCTGTTTGATATTGTTCAGGTAGGTCTTATTGCTGTTCTTTAGTTTTGTTGCTATCCTGCATGCCTTTCTTTGTTTAAAATGTCTCTATTTTCTCCCTTAGGTATGCGGAGCTTCAGCGCAGCTAACTGGCTTGTTTGAGCCCCGCTGGTAAATGATGGCGCATTAAGAGCGCTATGATGCGGTAAGTAAGCACTATGCGCAGCGCTGCGAAGTCTTTCCTTTGCTAACCTGTGTTTTCCTTCCTTGTAGGTCACGGTGTTCTTCTGCGCGAGTGGAATGTCCGGAGTGGTGCCAGCCGAGAGGCGACCAGCCAGGTAAGCCTTTTGAACAGTTCGTAATTTGTAAATGTCTCTACTGCTTTCTTTAATGTTGCCTCTATCTTCCTCTTTCAGGTCGTTCTGTCCGGGAGGCGTGCAGATTCGAGGAAGCTATTCTCAGTAGCTGCAAGTGTTTAAAGATGAAGAATGCAGGTAAGATGCTGCTGCTAATGATGTTCCTTTTGTCTCCTTGCAGGTTCTGCTTCTCCGAGGTTCGAGGGAATGGCTGGACACGGTGAGCGTCACGTTGCAAGCTGCAAAGTAACGCAAAGCGTGTTGTCTTGCTCGGGTGTGGTTTAAATAGCCCCAACAAAATAGTCCAGGTAAAGTAGTCCCTAGGCTACCACACCGAAAACACTAGGCCGCATAACTTGGTTCTTATGAACCAAGCTATGTGGATGCCTCCATGTTGGCTGACAATACAATAAAGTAGTTCCCAAGCACATTGTTTTTCATGGTGTATGAGCCTGGCGACATAGGCGCCAGGACTGGCCCCATGAGGGCTTTTGAAGAGGATGCCAGGCTCTAGAGGCCCGAGTCCTGACCCCACCTGGCCAATGGGTTTGCCAGAGGGGGTTTTGGGCGAGGGTCGTGACAGTATCTCCCCTGTTTGATTCACTGAGGGAGCTTGGTAATTAGTCGAGGCTGGACTTGTTGTATTATTTTCTGCTATAAGCTCGAAGCCCAGATTGTATAAATGGGCTTTTGCTGACCAAATAAGATTTTGCACCAACCTAGAGTTCAACCACAATCTCACAATGTTGAGGTTCTCATCTCTCATAAACTCCACATACTCAATGTCAGCTGAGTTGATATCTTCCAACTGCACCACTTCAGAGAATATGGCCATGACAGATCTTCTGTTAAGGACATATTGCTTACACAGTGCTGATCTGCAAGCCAAAATTAATGAATAAGGCGCCAGTCTTTTTTTCACCTATGGTTTTGGCATCGGGGGTGAAGGGGTATGGTTATTACTGTTATTATCTCTCGATAGATCATTTTTTGTTTTCGCCTGTATTTGTTTTAGGGCAATCTCTACTAACCCCATCATTTCAGCTGCCACATCGAGCCCCTGTGGATGAGGATCTCGAGGTGCTATTTTCTTGTGCAGGCTTCCCGTAGAGTCTATATCATCTCCTGCTAATAGGGCGCTAGATGTTACAAGCGGTTGAAATAAGGGCATGTTCAATTGTGTACCACCCCCTCTAACTTGTGGAGGGTCCATAAACTTTGAGACACTTTGATGTGACTCAGACCTTGCATCCTGCTCAATCACTCTACTAGGTGCAAAAGACCTTATTGAAGGCTCATTACCTGACCTTGATGGTATTGATAAGCAATGGCCAGACATGGATGCATCCACTGCCGTTCTAATTTCATGTCTATATGCCTGCATGGCTTCTTCATTCCTGGTGTCTATCAGATTAACTTTGGACACTTTGGAAGACTCGATTGGAGCCCCCCCAAGTTACTTTCTGTTGGTGTGAGGCTCTATGAAGGTTCACTTCATTCATTAGTGCATCCAAAGGTGCATAATCTACGGTCTGAGATAGAGTGTTAGACTGCATAGTTTTAGCATGCATCTGTTGTTTATATTTTTTCTTTATTACTTGTGATGCCACAATCATACTCTTCTTAGGAAGTTTAAGTGCCTTAAAAAAATGCTTGGTGCATGAGTTCGCTACAATTTTGGGAGTACTCTGATTTTTAGATAATTTACCATTGGCCACGTTTTTATTTGTGTTCATGTTGGCGGGGGTGAAGATGGTATACACCTTTTTTTGTCGATGTGATTATAGGGACCACCAGATTAGCTTCAGAAATGCTAACAGGTTCGCTGCCAGACACGACACTCCCATTCACAGGGGTCTCTAGAATAATCCCATCAATGAGAGGAATAACACAATCTAGTTTTTGCGTTATTGCAGACGTTTGGACAGCTACTGATGACATCGCTGTCTTTTTTTGTCTGGGTAGACATGAAATATGTGAGTTGCCAATTGCCATCCCAGTGGTATTTTGCCAGGTGTTCAGTGGTTCGAGCAAGACAGGCTGTTTCGTTAGTTTAATATCAAGTGTCTCAAACAATTTACCTAGTGTTTGTATAGCAAAATTCATGGCTTGCAAAGTGGCTTCCAGCAGCCGCTCATTTTGTGAACCTGATTGTGCTATACTCCTTTTGCTTGGAGGAGGAGATGTGGGTCTCCTTGGAGTGGGGTGCATGAAGGACACACTTATAGGGGAACTTGTATAATTGGGTTCCTGTGTTTCAAAGAGGACTGGTGACGCTGACAAATTATCAGGTATAGTGTGCCCAGAAAACCCAGACCCCATATCCTCAAGATCAATTACCGGTACATCCTGTATACACTTCTCATCCAATTCTTTTGTGATATTTAGTTTTGCAGTAGGAGGGAGCACTTTTAGCATGATGCTATCGCTTACAGATGGATTATTAGGTAGCATTTTAGAATCCTTGGACAATTTAGAGTCAATCATATTATTCACAACAGAAGGGGAAGAAGCGGGCAACTTACACCTCTCCATCCCATTTAAATGTTCGCATTTTGTGTCCATAGTTACCTTTGTTTCCAATGTGGTTTCAGTCGAGGACTTGGGAGTATTCGGCACCAACTTAGAAGCTTGCGTTATTGTCTATGGTTTGATGGGTGCGCAAGACCTCCCCGTGATGTCCTTGTAAAAGGTGCGAATGTCTGCGTCCTTTAGTACTTTGTCAGTTAATTGCAGCACTTTCTTATCTGTGCGCGCAGCTGGCGTGGAAGATAAGGGAGTGGCAACATGTGCGTGCCCATTTGGCGCCGACATGCCTCCCCCTCGAGGTAGATGAGGACCTACAAGCGTTTGCACCAAACTGTGCTTAGCGGAATGCAATTGCAATGCATACCACAATTCAAGCACGAGACACTAGCACCTGAAGGACCTCCGCACCACACCCCTGCAACTCAGCGGCGAAGAGGCAAAGAGGTACTTCAGGTACTTCCCCTGGTGCACGCACACTGGTGCGTGTGAACTGCTGAATTTAACCACTTCCTGCCAAGAGGGGCGGGGCTACTGCAGATAAAGCCGTATAGCAGCAATTTGCCAACTAAAATAAGAAAAGAAAAACACTTATAAGTGGTTGTAAGTATAGAAGGTCCAAATAAACGTCTCCAGGTATGTTGTGGCAGTGAAATATACCGTTGACAGCAGCGAGTACAGCACAGATCCCAAGACTTCCAGAGCAGTGTGCGAGGCAAAGAGGTACTTCAGGTACTTTACCTGGTGCGCGCCAATGAGCCAAGTGTTGCCAAAGGTTCCCAATGCCAGGGCCTAGTACAGCGGTGAATGGCGGTAAATGAAGCTAATATGGGTGCTTCAAGGGAAATTTGCATTCATATGCATGATAACTTCCTTTGCAACACAGATAAACTGTGCATTGATTGAATGCCAATGCTTCCAGTTGTGGTACATGTGCTCCGCAACATGCATGCAATCAGTGGCTCCCAGTACCCGTGGGAAGTGTGCTATGGCAAAAACCTCCTGGCACACTCTCTGCCTTGCCTGTGGTGTTTGCGTGGCATATATATGTGCCAAAGCACATGTGATGTAATGCAGCACAATACATGGTGTAGGCACCAGGATTGCGTGGCTTGCGATATGCCCCCAAAAAGGGCAGGGGTATGCTGGAATGAGCCTGTAGCCAAATGATGTAGGGCTGTCAGCACTTTTTCCAAGGGTGTGAGTGCATGGAAGCATACAGTGGGTGATGCAAG
Organism: Ambystoma mexicanum; assembly: GCF_040938575.1. Taxonomy (NCBI): domain Eukaryota; kingdom Metazoa; phylum Chordata; class Amphibia; order Caudata; family Ambystomatidae; genus Ambystoma; species Ambystoma mexicanum. The sequence continues at coordinate 1,201,756,123 of NC_090934.1, read as the reverse complement.
GTCTTCCTCCCACTTCCTGACCAGGTCTAGGATGACATGGGTAGGGAATCTCTACCTTGCATACACTTCCTCATCTGGCATTCCAAAAAGTGTTGTGCGAGGATGGAAAATCCTGTCCCTCACCATCATCCTCCTCCTCCTTCTTCCATGAACATGTACGATCGCTGCCACTACAGCAGGATTCATCCTGGAAGTGCAACTTTGAAATGGTGTGCATTTTGGTTTATATACGTATCCTTTGGGCGTTTTACATTGCGTCACGCATCAAGTGGCGGTTAGATCACGTGGTTTGCATGTGCCTTTTTGCTCTGGGAAGTTGCGAGTAGTAATCGATGTATTGGGTTATATTTGCGCTTGACTGGGCGTGTTAGTTTTTTAAGTGGCGCGTCCATCGTTCTTCCTCATTTTGCGCAAGAAATTGGGAATATGCATGTTCAACCCCCTATTTGTTTCTTTGAGCTGGCCCTTCCCACCCTTTGCTCAGTGTGTCACGCAAAGCGCTCAGCACCACGCAAAGTAGTGAAGGACCCTTGCAAAGTGAATGCACCACGCAAAGTCTGATCCATGAATCAGCAACATGAGTTTTGCGTTCCGCAAAGTGCTCTTTTTCAGCGCAAACTGCCTTTGGGCCGCGAAAAACTTTCTATGAATCAGGCCCTTACTCTCTGAATGAGAACTAATCTGGTTTGTGGCCAGGGTAGGGAAATGTCTTTGAGGGGGCCGTAAAAACGTTATCCCAAATGCTTTGCAGGGTCCTGCAGAATCAGTGCTGCAAAACATTTTAAAAGAGGCCAAGGCAAGGTCAGGGGGGGCTCACTGAGAGATAGAGTATACCCGAGAAAAGGCATTAAAAGGCAGGTGTTTTCATGGGGTTGTCAGTAGGCTAGGGAAGGGTCTCATACCTGGCCCAAACTAGTCTCTTGAACCTGCAGACCTAGCCTGGGGCGGGTAGAAGCCTGCTGTTCCACCTGCACCATGTCCGGTAGCCCCTGGGGCTCCAAAAGGGGAATGTGGCCACTGGTCCCACAGGGTGGCTTGGGAAGGTCTGATTTTGGCAGAAGTCATTGTCCTGGACAAAGTGGGCACTCGCCACTGTCAATAGCATGTGAACCTGAGATAGGGGGCTATGAATGTAGGTTGTGTTACCGTTAAACGTGCTAGACTAAAGCCAGGTTTACCGCCATCTTAGATGAAAATACCTGCTCTTTGTTCCTCAATTGACATTCTGGAAAGGCTGCACTTCTTTCTAATGTACGCTGTCGAAATAGCCCAGCCTATTGTGGAAAGCCTGCAGGCCCATGTCTGCTCTGCATTTCATAGTTTATGTCGGGGACTTGTGCTCATTGTGAAGTCAGTGCTCTCTGTCAGTCCAAAGTGCTTGAAAGGGCAACTACATATGACATAATACTCAAATTACTTTGTTTTCTCAGAGCACAGTAGGCCCTGAGACATGGGAATGATTCGTCCCCACGTTCCCAGAGGCCCCACTCCTCAGTCGTTATCTACTTATGATCATTCCCCATGATTGAATGTTTCCTGCCCGTTTGGGCCGAGCCCTTCTGGAGGGAGGGGAATAATCACTGCAGTCAGGGACGCACAGTTCCCCATGGAATCGTCCAACTGGTGTCCGTTGGAGTTAGACCTTTATCTGTAGGACTAATAGTTAGGAATTCTATTTGCTTGCTAAAATTAGAGAGTCCTCCGCCCAAAACTTGAATTGTTGGCAGAAATAAAGAATGCAAAGCATGGCATCCAGTGGCTCCTTCAAGCTCTGATAACGTGCTGGTCTTGGAAGCAAGATCACCCAGAGCAACAGGGGTTCGAATCCCGGATCTGCAGATCTGCACTTAGAAACCGAACTCTGGTATTAAGCATGTCATAAACAAACAATTAAATTAAATTAAGCACCGGAGCAATTCCTTGGTTAAATTGCTAGAGTAATGATATTGTGACTACTCTTAAGTAGCCCCTATCTTAGCAGAGCTAGTTCTATTTATGCCACTTAGCATTCAGCCTTGAGCATCTTGTCTAAGTGGACTCAGCCAAAAAGAACTCTGTGAAACAAAAGTTTGAGCAGGTAGGAAAATACCATTGTTTTTAGAGTTTTAACATACCTTCCGGGGTCATCTAGGTGCTTATGAAGTAGGAGGCTGTTCCGTGCCATTGTTCTTAGGAGGGTAAAACGGGAAACTATCAGACGGTGTTCATCCTTTGCAGTTCAGGGTTTGCAGTGGAGTGTGCATGCCAGTATTTCGCAGTCTGTACTGATTATACCCACTTGAAATGCTAAGCCTTCACTGGCATTATAACCTGGGCATTTGTCCATTATTATACCAATATACATTACTTTTGCTCACTCCGCTCCGCCCCTTTCTTCTCCCCATCATTAAGGTGCAGAATGAGACATGTCTTCATTTTGGCATAAAAGGCCACAGATGTAAGATGTATTTTCACACATAATAGAAAACACAGCAAACAATTGTTAAAAAGTTCCAAAGGTGCAGCGACTGCTCCGTGTCCAAAACCTGCTTCCCCCTTTTCCCAAAAATACACAGTAGGCCCAACTCTCCCGACCATTCATGCCTGAGACCAGCCTGCCCCTGCAGGTGTTCCTGGGCTGGGAGAGAGCGCTGTTTGTTTGGGGGAAGCTGAGCCCTCATTGCTACCACCAGCTGCCCCCGCCGCTTAGGCTCCCAAGAGGCGCTGGTCCGAGAAGAGCGAAGACCCTTTCCGGCTGTGCAATGGCTCATTCGGAGTCGGTCTCTTGTCACTGGTCGCCACAACACTGCCTCGCCATCCTGCAACATCAACGGCCAGGCCTCGCCGTAGTTGTCCCTTATGCAGGGTGGGTGGGTAGAAAACAAAAAATACTTCTGGTCTTCGGCGGGCGTCCTTCTGCTGCAGGCTGTAGTCTGTGCAGCCAGAGCCTGCCACTTATATGGGGCTTGGCCCGTCCCTTTCTTTTGTTGCCCTTTCGCGGGCTTTCCCAGCGCTTTTGGCCCGTTTTTGGCTTACCCCTCCCGCTTACCCAGGGAGGAGGAGGAGGACCCTGCCTGGGTTATCGATGTGCCGCCTCCATCTTATTCTCTCTTTTCCGTCATCACCTTCACTATCCGCCCAGACGCTTGAGGCCTGGCTACACATGACATGTATGCCGCGCTCCCAGTCTGTGCCTGTCACAGAAATTACACTGGAAGAAAGTGTGGTGCTGTCCGGTATGACACACACATTAATTGCAGGGACATCAATTCACCAAAACGCCCGTGTTACTGAATGTTTATGTCACTCTGGATGACATCACAGTGAGTGGCATGGCATGCCGTTTTAACCTCCATAGTATCTTGGGATCTGATGTTATGGGACCTTTGACCCCGATAACATCATAGGAAGTGAAATTCTTGATACAAAAATATACAACTTTTAAAAGGTTGTTTAAATATCAAAAAGTTATGTAAGGCGCCACATCGTTTTTTTTTTATTTACCAATTGTGTATTAACTAGAGTGCTGCTTACATGGGCCTTGGGTATGGTCATTATTTGTTAGTGGCACATACAGCAGAGGTAAGAGACACTGCCTTCATATGTTAAATGTTAAATGTTAAAGGTATTTGTACCGCGCACCGTCACCAACGGAGTTGGTCCCCAGGCTATGCCAGCTATACAGTAGTCATCATATGTTATTTCATGCCAAGAAATGCACCATTAGTCAATTATAGCCACAGTATGCATGGCACAGCTTTAGAGAGTCTGTACTGTGAGCATATGCCACAAACAGAATCAAATGCCTACATACTTCCCCTGCCACTAGGAACCACATGCTAGAGGGTGCCAGCATGTGCAAGATCCGGTCGCCCCACGCGGACTGATGTAAATAAACAGTCAAGGTTGCAGTGTATTCGTTGTTTCTAATTTACTGAACAGTCATGCCGGGTAAAGCCGATACTTGATAAGGATCATTCAGCGGTTCCTGACCCCTAGAAGTTGGAAGGCGCAATCACTTTCGCTCTCCGGGGCTCAGGCATCAGACAGAGGACAGGAGGGGCCGGCTGCCTGCTGCTGCAGGGCCCAGGAGAGGGCAGGAATGTTAATAACAAACAGCCCCTTTTCGCTTTCTCTTCTTGTGGCTTTTGCTGGCAGGACGCAGAACATTCCATTCGTTTTGTGAGGGCGTTTTCTTTTCAACCCAGCCCAGCGCTCCGCGGGTCTCAGACTGAAGAGGCATGCTAGTGCTGTCAAATCGTTTGTGGTAAAAAAATAAAAATAAAAAAAAACTCCAGCGTATGCTATTCTGGTGCCTTTTTTGGCATTTTATGGCGACTGCTGGTCCCTCTTGTATGGAACAGTTTTGCAGCCTTGATAGGCAGGCGTTGCCTAGATACTGGAAGGTCTAGGTCCTGTTCCACGGTAAGGTGTTATCACTGGCATAACGGGGGCCCCGCACCCCCAGCGGTGCGCGGGGCCCAACCACCACATGTCCTGTGAGGAGGACCCATTGGACTACAAACAAAACAAAAGCATCTTTTTTTAATTTATTTTTTAGTCACTCTGCCTTCATAAATACATTATTTCTGCGTAACAGAAATAATTTCTTTATGAAGGCAGAGTGACTGATTTATTTTTGAAGTTTGAGGCTACCCCCATCCCATAACATGGAAGCCTCTAGGACTTCAGAAATAAATAGTTTCTTTTTGAAGTCACTCCGCCTTCATCAAGAAATTATTTTCATGGGTCGGTCCTTAATGGAAATAATTTCTTTATGAAGTCGGAGTGACTTCAAAAAGAAACCATTTCCTTTTGAAGTAATATGACTCCCCTCGACCACATGACGCGTGTGAGAGTGTATGGGGAAAGGGGGCACTATTAAAAGTATAGTTGGCTGCCTGGGTGAGTGTATAGTGCAAGGGTGCACAATTAAGTGTATGGGTGGCTGCCTGGATGTAAAAGGGTGCACACTTAAATGTATAAGTGGATGCCTGTGTGAGTGTATGGTGAAAGGGTGCACACTTAAATGTATAGTTGTGTGAATGTATGGTGCAAGACTGCACAATTAAATGTATGGGTGGCTGCCTGGGTGTGAAAGGGTGCACACTTAAATGCATAAGTGGCTGCCTGTGTGAGTGTATGGTGAAAGGGTGCACACTTAAATGTATAGTTGTGTGAGTGTATGGAGAAAGGGTGCACAATTAAATGTGTGGGTGGCTGGGTGTGTGAGCGTATGGTGAAAGGGTGCATACTTAAATGTATGGGTGGCTGGATGTGCATGTGTGTGTATGGTGAATGGAGTGTGTGATTGTGTTCGGGGCGCAACAAAAACTACATTTTTGGGGATAGGTGCAAACCCTTCAAATGTCGGCAGAGGTGCGAACTTCCGAGCGGTGTGCGATGGGCAAACTTATTTGTGTGGGGCATCTAACTTCTTTATGTATTCTAATGAGACTATTCTAGTGCAGCTTCAATGTTACAAGCAGTTAACTCTCTCCTTTAAGTCGAAACCACCAACTTATGGACTGCTGTATGAGTAAGCGGTCTCCTGTCCTCTCTCTACCCTTCCAATCACTTGCCTGGTATGCAAGTACTAAACCCACATCAAGATTTCAATTGCCTAAGGAATTATGCATTTGAATGCAGGTACTAACAGTGAAATGCTTTACGTTAGTATTTGCTGGGTCTTTGTTAACAACGAAACCCAGGTGCAGTTTAACATCTGTGCCCTGTTCTGTCCGGCAATGGCTCTGTAGGCCAGCCAGGTCGAGTCAACATAGACCAAAATTTCAAGGGGGTGTGGGGCTGGGAGGAAGGGCTGAAGCACAGTCAGCTCAATGGTGTTGCACCACTACTTTTGTCTAATTCCTTGGTTACTTATTGGTAATCTTCATTACTCTTAGCCCTATTCTTCCTCATCAAAGTACTTGTGTATGAGGCACTTTGACTCATACGCAAGAACTGGGATGAGGTAGAGGGACATGGAGGTAATGCCTGGCTTAGTTACATATACTCTTCATTACTCCTAATCCCACTCTTCCTCATCCCAGTACTTACCTATGAGGCAAGGAGCCTGATACGCAAGCACTGAGACAAGGAAAATGGATGTGGAGGTATTTCTGGGCCGCAAAGCTGATTTTGGGGGTTGCGGCAGGGGGTGGGAGGGAGAGGGGATTTGTGGGGGGGCCGAGTGGGATGGGGATTGTGCGATAAATCATAATGGTCATCCATGTCCAGGCCAAGCAGGCATAATATGTGGTATTAGTGGCTAGAGAGGCATTTTGGTGCAGACAGTCTAGTAACTTCTTAGTTTTACTTGACTTTGTTTGACTGAGAATCTCTGATAAACCAGTCCTGCTAAGTGCAATTACCTGACTAGGCTGACATTTGGGTGCTGCCAGTCTAGCCATTTCTTAGCATTGTATATTTTTCTGGGCATCTGTGATAAAATAATCATAATAAGTGTTATTGCTTCGAGTGGCATTTTGGTGAAACCAATCTAGGTATGTCCAAATATGGCCTGGAATGCTTTACTGTAATATGTTATTACGTGTCTAGACTGGTCTACATTGTGCAGCAAGTTGGACACGTTTTCATTGTGGCATGGCATTTTTAATAGCAAAGCATTATATTAAAGAATTAATGTTCCTGTGCACTGCTGGTGACTTGCATGTATTGGATCTTTGCATTGTTACCCTACAAAAGAATTGCAAACGCTCTGGCCTTCTAGCCAATTTGTCTCTGAAAGTGTGCGTATAATGCATTAAAACACATATTCATATCTTTCTCCTAGTGCAGTGTGTGGCGTACCCACCCCTGCCACAAAACGTTTGTGCGTATTGCAAAATATTGTAATCTAGACCGGCCCAGAGTGTGCTGCAACCCGTGATTTGTTGCTGAGTTGGGCTCAGCATGGCTCGCAGTGGGGGCCTCCAAATGTTGTGCTACGCCACTGGGTGTTATGGTTGTCAAAAGTCAGACTTTGAAGTGGACAGTCCAGGATTTCACAACTTTGACCAGTAAAAAATGTTCAGACAATACTGTGCTTTTAAAAAATATTACAGCTGCCTTCTGCCTCCCTCTGTCAACCAATTCATAGCTGTCTAACCATGTCTCAGTGACAAAGCCAACTTGCGAATACGTAGCAGGCCGCACAGCTTCCCTGGGCGATCGCCACACCGCTCCTAGGTGAGACTCTTTATAACAATAATAATAATAATAATAATAATTTGTTGTTATGTGATACATAGGCGACAGGACCAACAGACAGTGAAGATCCAAATGTAAAATTCAATTCAGTGGATGTAAAGGAAGGAGTTTTATACAGAATGGGACAAATTAACAAATGGTGTGGATTAAGGTACACAAAGTCTCCTGGTTCCTTGAGGTGATCCCTTTTCAGAGGATTTCAGAGTCTCTACTCAAAGTATTTGTATTTGTATTTATTTTATTTGTAAAGCGCAGCCAGGCCCGTGGGCATAAGGGCGCGTAAGTTAAATCTGGTTACAGTTACAATAAAAGCAGTCAACAGTGGTTACGTTACAATTACAGAAGGTACAATCATAGTGTTGCAAGTGCATACAGGTATACATAAATTACACGTGTACCGGCATCAGTGTAGCGTGCTAGGATCCGGGAGATAGGCTGTCGAGGAGTCCAAATTGTGAAGCCAACACCTCGTGTTATGTTTGAACAGGTTGAATGAGGATTCTGCACGCAAAGGCGCGGGGATAGAGTTCCATAATTTGGAAGCTTGAACAGGGAAGCTAGCTCCACCTGAGTTTTGAAGTTTGAATCGCGGTATGGTCATGGTATTAGTTTGTGCTGCCCTGAGTGGTCTTGAGGAGGTGTGGGGTGTAAGTTGGCTTGTGAGGTATGCTGGGGCAAGGTTGGCCCTGACTTTGTGTATGAGGGCCAAAGATTTAAGAGCTATCCTGTGCTCGACGGGGAGCCAGCGTAGTTTACGTCTGGTCTCGGATATGTGTGCTTTTTTGGGGATGTTGAGGGCAGCCCTAATGGCATTGTTTTGGACTACTTGCAATTTGTTAATGTTTTTGAGACTAGTGCCCAGGTAAAGGGCGTTGCAGTAGTCTAATTTGGAAAGGACTAGTGCTCTAGCAAGAGTAATGCAATTGGGTGTGGAGATGAACGGTCTACATGCCGTGATCAGCTTGCAGGTGTATGCGGCTGAGGAGGCTACTGCGTTGGTTTGTTTGTAGAAGGATAAGGTGGCATCAATGTAGATACCAAGAGTTTTGGTGTTATTTGACACAGGGATGAGGTTACCATCTATGGTAAAGGCTTTGAATGAGGGGTTGAGATTTTTAAGTTTGGCATGAGTACCCAGGATGATTAACTCCGTTTTTTCGTCATTGAGACACAGTCCATGGTGTGCCATCCATGCTTGTATTACCGAGTAGATTTCATTAAGGGTGGTACTGTCAGTTACGTAGTCACCTGAGATAGGAATGAGTATCTGGGTGTCATCAGCGTAATTAGTATACGTGACACCCAGAGCGTCAAGGATATCAAAGAGTGGTTTAGTGAATATATTGTAAAGTGTCGGGGACACGCAAGAGCCTTGCGGGACCCCACAAGGTACTGGTGAGGGTACAGCAGAATCTGTAGCAGAAAAGACCCTCATGGTTCTGTTCGCCAGGAAGGAGCTAATCCAAGCCGTGGCTGCGTCAGAAAAGTGTGCTGCAGATTTCAAGTGGTGACAAAGTGTTTGGTGGTTGACCAAGTCGAAAGCTGCTGACAGGTCAAGCAATAGAAGGAGTGCGAGTTTGCCATTGTCTTTCATGGAATGGATCTGAGTAGTAAGGTCTATTAGTGCCGTTTCCGTACCGTGTCTTGGTCGGAAGCCTGATTGCCTAAGTCCTAGGAGATTGTTTGAGTCTAAGTAAGCCTGTATTTGTAAATAGGCTGCTCTGTCTAATATTTTTAATAAGAACGGTACAGTCGTTATAGGCCTATAGTTAGACGGGTTGGCAGGGTCAAGAGTAGGTTTTTTAAGAAGAGGAATGACCCAGGCGTCTTTAAGGTTATCAGGTACTATTCCAGATTTAAATGAGGCATTAATGAGGTTGGTGATGAAAGGTGCTAGGTCATGCGCGGCTGCTTTGATGATCGGGGCAGGGCAGACATCACCTTGGCAGTTCGAAGGTTTGAGTTTCCTGATGATGTTTTCCACTTCCCAAATAGCGAGGGGTGAAAAGTTGAAAGGTTTACACGTTGATTTGAAGGTGGATGGTCTGTTAGGTGGATGTGTGTAGTCAGGGTCAGCTAGTAATAAGGATTTTTTTGCGTTAATTTTGGTTTGTAGACGAGCTATTTTGTCTAATAAGGCCTTCTGAATATTGCTACACCATAGTGAGTCAGTGATACATTTGTCAGTGGGGGCAATAGGGGATTCTAGTTCTTTCAGAATCTTGAAAAGTTCTTTAGTGTTCGATTCCGCTTGTGTGATCCTTTTGTTGTAGGTATCTTTTTTAGCCAGCAATATGGCCTCCTTGTAATGGGAAGAGGCTAGGGTAAGCTCTGTCTTATTGGATGTTGTAGGTTGTTTTTTCCAGTGAGCCTCAGCGATTCTTTTAGTTTTGCGTAATTCTCTTAACTGCGGCGTGAACCAGGTGTTAAGGTGACGCTGTGGTTTAGGTTTCCGTAATTTTAAAGGGGCAATGGTGTTCAGTGCTTTGAGTATAGCCTGGTTGTAGATATCCACTAGGACTGTGGGGTCAACATCAGAATCGGTATTATTCAAAATAGGAAGTAAAATGGGTAAGAGATTGTCAGGGGTAATGTCTTTCTTATTTCTCGTGCAGGTGGCGGGGGCGATGATGGGCAACGCGGGGGGTAAATTGGCTTTGATAGCAAAGGTGAGTTTGTGATGATCCGACCAGATGCAAGGGTCGTTGGATAGGAGGTCGATAGGACAGTTGAGATGGGAGAGCCAGTCTAGTGTTCTGCCTTTGATATGAGTGGGTTTGTGGATAATGTGTGTATGACCAAGTTCGGATAAGGTGTTGGCTAATCCAATTGGCTAGTCCAATCGTTGAGGGTTTGCCAAGGCTTCCCATACCATGGTTAAGCCTCCCATGGTGGGTTTCAGACTGCCCGAACCCTGGTTGCCCTAACTATAGGTACAATCTTCTCTGTGTCTTGACTAGGTGTACAAAGGAGACAAGTATCTCTCATCGAGTGGAATGTTTCTACTTATCTTGTGAACACATGACGTTGAAGATTTATTTGAGACAGCTTTTGTGTAAAGATTTTCCGCTCCTGACGAAGGGAACTTACTCCCGAAAAGTATAGAGTTCATCACTAGTAATGTTTTTTGTTTAATTTGTTTCATCAAATTTGTTTTATATTAGACTAACACTTGTCAGAGCTACACAAACCAGTTGAACTATTCTTAAGCATTTCAAAATTGTTTGTATTAAACTATAAGTATTGCATGAGTTTTCTCAGTTCCAAGAGTGTACAGGGGTTTGGGAGTGTCCTACAATTTCAGTGTCAGCAGGCCAGCTTCAAAGGTCACGTGTATCCCTGAACACAGCTGCTGGAACACAAAGTTCCCACAGGCAGAAGTGGCTTTTTAACCGTCTGCACCTCTAGTCCACAATATCATAATTGTATAACCAAGACAGTCTGATGGCAGTTGTGAAAGTATAAAAGTAATCCATATCTGGTTGTGACATGGTGGCTATGGTGATTACACAATTATACAGCCACACGCATTGGCTGTCATATTATTGTCAGCTTGGTTAGCAGTGACTGCTGGTTGCATGTAGATCAATTGCCGACAAATTGCCCACCCTCCCCCCACCCTCATTAACTCCTTGCTTCTTTGTATCTCTGCTTTCCTCACTGTGTACTTACCAAAAAGACATGCAAAGCACTGTGTTGCTTTCTGGAGCTAGGTCCACGCTAAATAAACACCCTAATAATAATAGCAGTAATGATGACAGGGCTGGGTGTGTATTAGCCGCATGGTCTAGGTGTATCCATAACAACCATGTGGGACGCAACCCAGGAAGTTTCTCCTTTGAACTTCCTGAGGAGAGTGGACACGTTCCACCTTCCTCGCCGGGAGTCGCTTGGGAATCAGTGCTTCAAAGACAGTCCTGCCAATAGAATGGTCCTCTCACACGAGGGTGCTGATTACCAGAGTCCTTTTGGAGTAGGAAGACAAAGGAAGGGGTGAATTTCGAGTAGCCCAGAGGGGAGGTTCAGAGACAGAGTGGTCTCATCACCTTGGGTTTGTTGGGTCTCCTCATACCTCCTGGCCCAATTTCGTACATCACACGAAACACATAAGAAAAGCACAAGAGAAAGCGTCACTTCTGTCATAAACAGAAACACTGATGGAGAAAGCACCTAATATTCTTCAACAATCTGAAGGTGTACGTTTCATAACAACATACTGTAAAGACCACTATGAGATTAGAATAATTCTTAAACATAATTGGTACTTACTACAACTTGAGCCTCATATAGCTGAATTTGTCCAACATGGACCACAAATTATTTTCAGAAAGGCAAAAACCTTGAGGAACCAATGCAGTTTCACTTCTCCCACAAAATTCAAGAAATCAATCCACCAACTGGCTGAGTCAGGAGAACTTTGGGTTCAGAAAATGTGGCACATGTTCCATTTGTCAATACGCGCATGAAAAAAATGACGAAATACCAAGATACAAATGTCAATCAGATACAAATCAAGCAAAACATTAATTGCAGAACAAAATTTGTGGTTTACGCTGTAATTTGTGTATGCAAAGCCATCTATATTGGAAGCACGATCCGGGAGCTCCGGATCTGCATCCGTGAGCATTTATCAGTGATCGGCAGTCAAAATGCAATGTTACCTTTAGCCAACCATTGGCAACAGGAGCATCAAATGGACCAAAAGAAAGACATTAGATTTGTTGGCCTTAAAAGTGTCAGCCTCGGTAGAAGATGTGGCAGTTTTGAAGCCATGCTACGACAGGCAGAAGCACGCCTAATTTGCCATTTCTGAACTTCGCAAATGGGTCGGAACACAGACAGTGAAATGTATTGTTTTTTGTAATCAATCAACTATAAATGTTTGTGGATGTCATTCTCTAAGTAAGATCAAGCCATTTTTGCATCCAGTATCAAGTTCTAAGGAACATTGTGATGAATGTTTCAAGGTGCCCGTAATTTGGACCAATATGTTGGTTTAACAGGAGCAATTGAATGATGCAAGAGCTAGTATACGGTGAAGTAAAAAGATTTGCACACAATCAGCTTTTATGTAAATAGTTAACCAGATATATAATGCACGGTACTAATGACCGCATTAGGCACATCATTTCAGAGGCACAGTTGCACATATTACATCCACCCAGTCATTAAATTCCTATCGTATGCAATACAACTTTGCGCTTTCACAATTAATAACACATGCTTTAGCATTTTTAGTACTTTGGTTCACATCATACGATTTTTAAGACATTAGATTCTTTTCACAAATAGCGCCGGCGCCTATTTTCCCAAGCACGTATTATATTCATATATTATTCGAGTGTAACAACCGTATCTCCTATTCAGAACACACCATATCCCCCAAAATATGGCGACCAGTGCAACTTGATGATTGCAACTGATGAGGGACTAGCTGGTTGCCAGGGAAACCAACGCCACACAATGATAATGGCCGGCAGACAACGCCTGCGCCTTGTCCTCCAAAACTGCTTAGCCGACGCGCTGGCAGTCTGCTAATCCACAGGTATGTGTCTTCGTGCAGTAGAGTTAAGTTATGAATAAGTAATCGTGTTCCAAAGTTTTAAGGCCAATTTTGGCTCTGCTATTGAATATTGATGTTCGATGGATCACGCATTAAGATAAACAGGAAATATGTTTCAAGGTCCACAGTTGTTAGGACAACGCGGTACACAATTGAGTTAACTAATGTACATAATCTGCAGATAACAGATCGAGTCATGTCATGTCTTTGATGAATATGCTCTGATGCATACAGTAATACGTGCTAGGAGCGCCAACCGTTGTTTACATACAAGAAGGTGCACACATGTACACTGGGCACATGTACGGCTTACCCCTACAGTTTTTTCACCTTATTTTTTGCCGATGGGAGTTAACCCAGTTATCGCACCAGTACCAGACGGCAGTACAGCAACTCAGTATCAACTAGTGAGGTAAAGCAATTGGTATAGCATGTTAGTGCTTGTATCACACAATTAAATTAAATACAAGGGATGTTATGTGCAACAAGGTGCCTTTACATGCCTGGCCCATACTAAGCAAATTCATTTAGGTATATAACGGTTGACTTGAATTATTTGTGAATCTGTTCTAATCTGATAAGAACTCGGTACAATAGACCATGGGCCTCATTACGACCCAGGCGGTAAGTTACCGCCTGGGCCGTGACTTTACCACCATGGCGTAAACTACGTTTACGCCATGGTGGTTGGCGGACTTACCGCCCCATTCCGACCTAGGCGGGGCGGTAAGTCCCCAATCCCCATTTACCCTTCCCCATTCTTGCCCCATAGGGCATAATGGGAGTGGGGAAGGCGTTAATTACGCCACCGTAAATTACGGTGGCGTAATTAACTCCATGGTCCCTTAGCGCCATGGATTTTAACACCTGCTAAAAGCAGGTGTTAAAAGCACCATGGCGCTAGGGGACCTCGTAATCAGGCGGTAAGGGTCGGCGCTGTTAACGCTGCCGTAAACCCCTTACCGCCTGAGTTGTAATGAGGTCCCATGTCATGTTAGTTCATATCAGGTGTTAAATGTCATAACTATTGTGCAATTTGGCATTATTTCCAAAGCATCACCAGGATAAATAATTTATAGACGATTGGTTCTATTTGTTATCGTTGGATCTTTTGGTTCTTGAAGTCATATATTTGATGCTTTGGTTACCAAGAACATGGTTTAATGTTTTTCTTTTTGCTCTTATGTTTTGTTTTCCTTAAACAATCCTTCCCTACTCCCCTCCCCTGTTTTTTCTGTCTTCAACATTAATATACAGACACACAATTGATGATTCTATTATGTTGTTGTGTTCAAACATTATATCAATTTCATTGTTCTTGATGATAGCCCTGATTTGATAAAGGCAATGAGTTTTGCCGAAACACGTGTCATCATTAAAGGGCATTTGTTTTCAATGTACATTGGGAATCGCTTGTACAAATAAATACATCACTTTACTTTAATCAAAGAATTCTGAGTGTGGCGCACTAATTATCAGGAGAGTGTGTCTGTTTTTTGCTGTTGTGCTCAGAGGTGAGGTCTTGACCTCTGTCTCTCCTGCAGAAAGCAAACTTGATAGTCATGGTCGCAGAGTACTTGTAAGTCGGTGCAACAAAAAAAACAGCTTCCATTCAGTGAATTTAGAGTAGCCCAGAGGGGAGGTTCAGACACAGAGTGGTCTCATCACCTTGGATTTTTTAGGTCTCCCCAAACCTCCTGGCCCAATTTCGTGCAGAAACGTTATTCTGTGTACATCAGCAGGCAAATTGCACTTATTAGAACAACTGGGATTGGACTGCTAACAACAGGCTTCCTGTGGATCAATCCACTATGGCAGTTGGGCTTTCCATTTATTTAGTTTATTCTTCTTTGGATTTCAACACAGGAAGGATTCACCTGGAACTGTTTTGGGGATACAGTCTATGCCATAGTCCTCTGCCATAGAGGTGAAGACAGAGAATTCCAAGTAAGAAGCAAGCACTTGTTCCTTACCAGCCCATGGGCCTGAGCAGATGACTAACTGGCTGGACAAGTCCTAGTTCAATTGAGGCAGAGGTACCCAGGAGTTTACAAAATCCTGCAAGTGCTGTGTACAAACCTTCCTGGTTGGGAAGGGCCAAAGAAAGGACTCACATTGCCGCTGAGTCCCTGGGCTGGGTCTCCCAGTCACTGAAAAGACCAAACATCCTCCAAAAACCCGTTTTCCACCTCAAGATGCTTTTCAGGCTGGTTCGACCGTGTTCTACTCAGTTTGTGCCGCTACACGACTTGCGGTGCTGCCTTTGGCACACCAAGTAATTCGAACCACTAACTTGCTCTTGGAGCCATCCAGACGCCAACTAGACCCATTGAAGCAGATCACTGCAACTTGAATCAATCGCCAGCTCAACTCTGTGGAAGCAACAGAATCACTGCATCTCGACTGCAGACTCAATCCAAAGTAAGCATCATCTCAGTCCCACTTATACTCTGTGTCCACCAGATAGGAGCCATAGACTTGCTTGTTTCAAACTCCAACTCGACCCAGCAAAAGCATCACTTCTCTGCCCAATTGACCTGATGGAAGACATCGACATAACTCATTTTGGACATCAACATTCCTCACCTCAACCCATCTTAAAGCTGATTAGCCATTGGGACAGCAAGAGTCAAGCATTTCGACACCGGCTCGACTACAGTAAAGTGTGGATCGAAACTGTTGAGTCCCTTAGAAAAGAACATAAGGAATCTGACATGTCTCTTTCTCCCCGATCACCCTAAAGGACGACTTTTAAGCCTCCCTTCACTACCTTTTGCAAAACATATTCATTAACTCTGACATTTGCTGGATAAATCTTTGCCTAAGAACTCTACAAACCGGGAGTGCCCCTTTAGTACAAAGTCGGCTGCCTCTGGGGTTTCCTTTCCCAGGTGGGTCAGTAGTGTTTTTCTTAATGATGTGCTTTTTTATTATTTTATCACCTCCTACAAAGTGTAGCCTGTTTTGGCCCATGTTAACAAAAGAGGTGAGGGGGTATACCTATTGGGCTGCCGCTGTTTCTACTTTATGATTGGGTCATTGCTTGCTTGATAGTAGTGTGGTGCTGCGTAGGCGCTTTAGCCACTAGTCCGCTTTGTACACCTGCACGGAAGTAGTTTCATCACACTCATCCACTTAAGACAATCTCCATCCAGTTCCATAACCTGTTCTCCTATCACCTCCCTCTCGGTATCCGTCTACCTAGGTGAGCTTTTTTTCCTACCACCGCCTCTGTAATCTCACCAGTCTGCTCCTTCAATGTCCCTATTCCCCTGGCCAGATGTTTATCAACTTCCTTCCCTTTAACCTCACCAAACATCACCCCCAGATTGTCACCAATCCTCTCCTTAACTACACCTAACATCATCATCAGGCCTTCGCCAACCTTCTCCTTAACCACACTTAACACCTCCTTCAGATCTCCATCAACCTTTCCCTTAATGACACCATATTTCTCCTTACTTTCACCAACTTCTGGCTTACTCTCACAAACCCACTCCAAAGCCCCCTCCTTAGTCACTCCAAAACTCTCGCCTTATTCACTCAATATCCTTCTTACTTTCTTCAACCTACTCCATTAGCACCGTTGACACAAGCTCCAGATCTTCACCAACCTTCACCTTAATGTTATCCACATCCTCTTGTTGTTTCCCAGGTGTTCCCTTAATAACATTAACCACTTCCTCCTTAAGCTGCTCTGGGGCCATCTCCTGCTATGGTTATCAAGCTCCCCCACAAGGCCCCAAGCTCCTTTGTCCAATTTCTTCGGTCCGGTCTCCCCCTCTCTCTCTGTATACAGACCGTAACCCTCAAAACTCCCACACCAACTGATTGGGAGTCTGGGTTTGTGCAGGGCAGTGACTCTTCCCCCCAGGCGGGCGTCTTGGTGAGGATCTGCACCTGTGTCTGTAGCTTAGTAAGGGCCTGTGATTGGCTGTGGGCCATGGATACACCTAGTCTACGTGTAATGCTCTGGAGCCAGGCAAACCCTTAAATGGCACACCGACCATCTTGAATTCCACTCCTATGCGATCTGTGACCTTGGGTAGTCAGTAAGTCCACAGTGCGTTATTCCCTTCTATGCATTTTGTTTGGGGACTGGTAAGCAGATCCACAGTGAATATATTTATAAGTCTTTACTGTTAGGCTTTTGCTCATGGTCTGCAAGATTTCTGTATTGCTATTACCCTGTTGATTGCGTACACGACGTTGCTCAGCAAGCTACACGGTAACAGTACAAGCACTTCTGATGTCTGTTCAGGCTTGGCAGGTGGGTCGCATGCATATTTGAAAAGGTTCCAATATCTGAAAGGGGTCTTACACGGGACAGCTTTACCCCATGCACCATACAATAACTTGAGTCTCTAACCAGTCCTGATCACTGAAAGGGACAATAGTTTCTCTTTTGTCTGTGCCACACTGCCTTAAAGGGGCCATACTCAATACATTTTAGGGATGAAACTGAGGGTCTGATTCCCACTGGCGCCCAAGGGAGGGTTGGCCCTGATTTTGTTAGGGACTTGAGGAGAGCCTAACTTCTAGATAGCTCTCAAAGAGTTATGGTCAGCTCTAGGTGCCATTTGTTGGTCCCACACCATGATAACCAGAAAGTGGATTTCGTCACGCCCCTTTTTTCCTGGATGTAGGCTGGGAAGACTGTATGGCTCAACACCAGTAAGCAACAAGAGCGGGGTCCGGAACCACAAGGGTATATATATATATTGAAACAAAAAGAAAGGAGAAAGCGAACCGCACTCTGCGCGGTCAGTTTGAGAGACCAAAATCCATGAAAAAAACCACAAATAGCACAGCTCGCAAGAGAGGTAAAGGTCTTAAAAAATGTTTTTAATGTGACCAGAAAAATGGACAAAAATACATAAATTTCGGCTGGGGAGCAGCGGCAAAAACAGAGGCAGGACGCTGGTGCGCGTGACTCGCACACAACACGTTTCACACTCAACTGAGTGCTTGTTCACGTGAAGAGAAGAAGGACTAAAGCACTTTTATAATTTAACATAAATAATCCTTTTACTATTTCCCTGGAACAACATGGGTACCTGCACAGACAGAAAAGGCGGCGGCCATATTGGAGTGGAATGGCAAAGAATGAACAAAATAAATGGCCAAGTGGCGCCACCATGAAAAGAGCGCAAATGGCATGAAAGTATAAGGGAAGGTGAATTAACCATGGTATTAAAACTAGAGCACGCCTTCCATATAGGGCAGGACCATGGTTCCAGGGTACCACCGGATATACATAACAGTAGTAGTACAAAATAGTGATCAATGATGCACTAACACAGTTGAAAAAGTATTAAATACACAACCCTAATGAATAAAACCATTATATGCAATAAAATGGAAGTAAACATACCGTCTAACAACAACACTAAAGGAAGAATGACATCAGTCTGGAGCATCATAAGACATAGATATACCTAACGAATGCCGATGAAATGAGCATGATATTAAAAACAATTCTAGCAGCCAATTGATGTGAAAAATTGCAAAACAAAAGTGACAATGGCAATATGTGTAAACAAGGCAAATAGGAGCATTCGGGCAAATGGAATAAAGTGCAAATGCATATAATAATAGCAGCATAGTTGTGGAGCGCAAGTGCGCTACAACGAGGTGGCAATATACAAATCTAAAACAATGCAAAAGACAGCATAATGGCCCTATTAAAAATAGTAATAAGGTGCAAGTGCGAGCAGCATACTAATGTGCACATATACAGGGCCATTATTGCAGAGTAAAAAATTGCAACAATTGCAAAGTGTCAGCACCATTAAAAGAAACAATCGCAACCTCAAGAGATGTAATAACAAGAGCTGGAATGATAGTAAGGAACACATATAAAATCACATAGTATATGGCTGGCCAAGAAAGGAGAAAATGATATAAAGGATGTCCCGAGTCATAAACCCTAAAGGAGTGGTCGAAAGACGAAATAACTGATATTAACAAAAATATACTAATACAAAAGTACAAATAAAGAGAGAGGGACGACTGTGAAGCTACATCAAGGAAAAGGTGGAACCAAAAGAATAGGAAAAGTAAAAGGACAACTAATAATGATAGTAAGAAAAAAACAATAATAGGCTTAAGTCCCATCAAATCGTGCTGCAGCAGATAGACAAATAGACATACACGAGTCTAATGCAGAAAAAATAAATACAGAAACACCAAGAAAATAAGGTGTAAGATAACTCAAACAGACCAAGGATACAGAATATGAAGGCAAATGGAGATTAAAAACACCGAAATCAGAGAAAAAATCAAGATGGATCAGCAAGAGGGAGAGCATAACAGATGAAAAAGTCAACAGCCTTAAGTCCCAAGGAACGTATAAAGCTCCTCATCGAGTTTGTGTCCATTGGGGAACTTAGTGTCGAGGTCCAAAATAAATCGTGTCTCCAATTGTCTGAGCTTTAAAATGCAGTCTCTACACCTAGGATGAATGGGGATGTGTGCCACTGCAAAAAAGTAAGCAAATTGGAATCATTCGCATGTTCCTGCTTGAAGTGTTTAGCCATGGGGTACTCGGGATCAGAGTTTTTAATAGCCCTGAGATGCTGAAGAATCCTGAGTTTGAGCTTGACGGTGGTACTCCCAATTTACCACTTCGTGCAGGGGCATGAAAGAACATAGACAACGTAAGTAGTGTCGCAATTGATGGAATAATTGAAGATTTGCTTGCTTTTAGTAACTGGATGCAAGTAAAATTTGCAGGGAGAAGCGTGGGCACACACTTTACATTTAGTACATTTAGTAAAGCCGATGGGGGAGACCGCCAGCCAATTGGAAGAAGGTGGACTTTTATCAATGGTGACAGAAAGCTGGAGACTAACTTGTCTCTGAGTGATGGTACTCTTTTGTACGTAATGGTGGGGCGTGTGGAAAGTACAGAACATAAATCTTGATCCAAAGTTAAAACACGCCAATGTCACTCAATAATCCTACGTACATTCTTGGAGGCATTATCTAAGGAGACAATGAGTCTGGGTTCATCATCCTTAACAGTTTTACACGATTGAATGCCATACAGTAATTTGTCCCTACACAGTCCTCTGGATTTATTGTAGGCCATTTCAATGTTCTTTTTGGTATAACCATGTTGCAAAAAGTCGGAGGCAGCTCGGGCACAATGCTGATCAAAGGAAACCAAGTCGGTGCAGTTCCTGCGATAACGAATAAATTTGCCGTAGGGAATACTGCGTTTACATGGCCCCGGATGACAACTGGTAGCATGCAAGGGTAAGCCAGTGTTAGATGGTTTCTTGTGGAGAACAGTGTGGAAACCAGATGTATCCTGGGTTACCACCACATCGACATAAATAACCTCTGTGGTACTGTGACATTCAGTAAAACATAAATTCACCGTGTTAGTATTGATGGTTCTAACAAAAAGTTGCCAATCACTGACGGTCCCCTTCCATATTACAAAAACATCATCGATGTAGCGCCACCAGGCAACAATTTGGGTGGAAAAACTAGATGCAAGTAAATCGTGTAAAAATGTGGCCTCCCACCAACCCACCGTCAGGTTTGCGTACAATGGGGCAAAGAAACATATATACGGTAGTGGCCGTGTAGTTATGGTTAAGTTGCTGTTTCCATAGGAAGAGCACTTTTTGGTCGACTTATAACGCCGCTCCCCCTGGACGAATCCTCACCAAACTTTGCAAAGGAAGCATATGGGCCAGTCTGAATCTTTCTGCAAAGTTTGGTGATGTTTGGTCCGGGGGGTGGGGGGGAATTTATAGGGGGGTCCCAAAACGCCTTTTTTTCCCATTCCCATAGACTGAAGGGGGGAAACATTTTGCGCATGCCTACAGGCCAAGCCGCTGGATGGATTTTCACCAAATTTGCGGCAGGGACAGGAGCTTGGTCCCGAAAGCGTGCTTTTGTAAATTTGCTGACAATACGTCCAGTAGTTTTTTAAAAAACGACCAAAAAGTATGTCTCTAAAAATGAGTGATATCTATATCTGCTCCGCAGTCACACTTCCCTGTTTGCTCCGCGGACAAGAAATTGATTGGCTAATCCGTAGCGTCATGTCCGCGGACATGTAGCGCCTTCACTGATTAGTTGTGGAACAGCGTGAAGTGCGTCAGATTCTTTCGCTGCGCCCACCATGTTTCGTTCGTGTTTTGGTGTACGCGGACATCGCCGGTAACACATATAAAACAAGACACCACTTCACTTGTTTCCCTTATGAAATACTGTTTTGGAAGGTGAGCGTTAATGAGGCTGGAATGGTATGTGGCAGCAGGAAGTCAAAAAGTGGTGTTTTCTTGTCACCAAAATCATACTGTAAATTGGAAGTTAGTGCTCCATGTACGCCGAAGAATTACTGCGTCCGAGTTACAATACATTTACAGTAATATTGCAGTCAGACTGGCGTCCTACAGTTTCAAATCTGAGCCAGCCACCTGCACTGTTTGATGGAAACAGCAGTTCTACAAGTGTATGGGAGTAGCGGTTCTCATGAAGGGATTCTCATATGTTGTTGCAAAGTGAGAATGTATTTGCATTCTGAGTGAAGGTCGCTTGCTTTCCTTTTTTGATTGCGAGCTCAGTAGGCCCACGCATCCAACTGAACCATAAGGGTCAATTGTTTTTTGACCCTGAGCTAAAGGGAAAATGTAGTAAGAATTCAGGGAGTGAACGTTTGCAAAACATACCATTTGATAAGGTTATGTTTCAAAAACGTTTGTAAGGTACATGAACTATCACTTCACGAAGAATCTTTGGTGCAAATACATTGCTGTCTGACTTTACTGAAATGTAAGCTTCATTTTGACGACTGTACACCGCACCGAGTTTTAATTTTTAATACGAAAACAATAATTTTGACAATATAAATAAAGCAGTACATTTCTGTGCAGTTGTTATTTTTTTCTCACTTACGGAGAGTGCAGATTCTCAGCGTTTGCTGGCTATGACTACATTTACCCATGTTCTACGCTAATATTTCATTAAAATGTCATGTATGACCACTTCGATGTGTCTATTAGTTTCCAAGTTCTTTTTTTTAAATTTTAAAATTGTTTGGTAAAGGTTGGGTATTGATACGTGTTTTCATTAACGTTTCTCGACCAGCTACATCCTGCCGTACTGTGCTTGCCATGGATTCCAAATGCAGAGTGATGGCTTTTTTCCACGCCAGATGCAACTGCTTATGACCGGCTGCGTGTCTGTCACAATTTTTTGGGATGATTGCACTGGCCCCCTTTGTCCATACGCTGAAGTGGACATTCGGAGTAACATAACTTCTTTTACAGTGGTGTAGGGCAAAGGTCATGGCGATGTCTTGGAAATCAATGTGCGAGCAAAGTGGTTGCTTTAACGAAAACGCATACTTTGTGTATGGGAAAATAACAACGTGTGCCTCACCATTAACATTTTCGCTGACGCCCATAAAAACAATGTTACAATTTTTTTTAAAATGGGAATAGTCCTATCGTCTGAGACAGTTTATTGTCCAATAAAACTACTTTACAAATTCTAAAATGTTAATGTTTTCTTTTAAAAACCAGTTTATTATTTCAAAAAGTATTGTGCTACATTGTACGGCACTGTATGTTCATTTTCAGGTTCTGCATCCCGGCACGTAGGTGCTTATGGGTACATTTGGCTACGGTGGAGAGGAACGTCATCCAAAAAAGGTGTGCAATATCATTAGGGTTGGTTATGTGACGAGATGTGGGAGTGTTTTTCGTATTGCACAAGTGTCGTGATGTCGTTCAAAAAACCTAGCGGTATACATTTATTGAATGAAGGGTTGGCTGCAACTATGGGGAGTGGGCAGAATGTCGGGTTCATGTTATAAGCTCATGATCCACACCATGTGGCTACTTACCATGATCAGAAGGGAGATAAGATAGGATTACAGAGACCTGCCCACCTGGGACTGGCTTTGTGATAAAGTTGTTCCACATTACGATAACTTTGAAAGGGAAGAAAAAAGTGCTCATGCTAATATGTTAACATGATTTCCTTTTTGCTTTTTGCAGGCTGCCATGGAAAGCGATCAGGGGCCCTGAATGGAACAACCACTTTCCCTTTCTATGGTGGCCATCTTGGAAAGGAATTTTGCTTTTAATCCGGGACGTCTGCGTCCCGGATTAAAACCAAAAATCCTCCTTTTTCAGCACTGCGCGTTACTGCTTAGGAAATCTACATTGTTAATGGCATTCATTCCCTATTTTAGGGGTGGAAGTATCCTTTACTGAGAAATATAAAGTAGATGGAGTCTATGCCAATATTATAATGACAATCCCTTCTGGAGGCTGTCCAAGAAAAGTAAATGCACGTGTGATGTTATCAGTGATGTCATCAATGACATTTGTGATGTCATCTTTGATGTCCTGGGTGTTAGTCTTAGCAGTGCACGGTTGTGGTGCGAGTTATGGTGGCTTAGCTTACCATAACTGGCAAATTTCTGGGGTTTTTCGGTTTTACTTGGAACCATGATGTCCCATTAACAACGTTTTTTTTACTGAATTTACCAGGTTTTTATTAGGACAACTTAACCATAACGTCCCTTTAACAAAGTTTTTTTTACTGATATATATATATATATATATATATATATATATATATATATATATATATATACACACCACCTGGCACATTTACATCAGTAACTGCTTGCTTAAGCTAATGCCCTCTAGCTGGGTGACAAGGTCATATGGGTCAATTCAAGAAAACCCTCAAAACTTACATTGGGACAGTGACTGGAAGCTTTGTACTCTTCTCTTAACTTAACAACTCAAGGCAACATTAGATAGCTATGCACTGTAAAACCACTAACCCTTCTTCCCTCAGAGGATAACTGGCCTCTCAAGGCATTACTCCCCAGACAGTGGGTTAGCTTCTAGCTTGCCCTCCAGACCACAAGTCCCACAATCCTACTATCTGGAGTCCTAGAGGTAAAGGTGGGGAAACAGGTCACGTAAACGGCCGGTCCGATAGCACAGCGTGTAGGACCTGCTGAAGCAGGTTTGAATCCCGGCAGGGCCAAACTCAGCCTTTCATCTTTTCGAGGTCGATAAATGAGCACCACACACCATGGGTAATAATAAACAGTACTCAGATACCTGAGGGTTCGTAGCAGTAAATATAAATGCTAAATTATTATTATTATTATTATTATTATTATTAACGGCGAGGTGGGGAACAAATAAACATGCACCATGCAGATGCCAACTGTGAAAAAACAGGCCTGTTCGATGAAATGTGTGTCACATTCCTTTTCACAATCACATTCCTTTTCACAGCAGCCTCCTTCAGTTCAGGGCCCATTGACCAGGTTCCAGAGTCCCTGGTGCCTCTTCGGTAGCACAAGGGCGGTACCCAGGAGATTTCTTCTCACAAGAGAGAAGTGTTGAGGCATCTCGTTCTTCACATATCCCCTCTCTTGACATTCCCTGCAGCAGGGTCCCAGGCACTGGGATAAGGCCTGTCATGGATTGTGCACCATGAGGACACAAGACAAGACAAATCCTCCGAGTATCTTCAGTATTTTATTGTGCATACAAGAAAGATTGCTATTCACCAATGGGCGAGTATATGCAGTAACTCTTAACAGCACCGTGTAATATAGGACAATGAAGTCAGCTTTTATTCAAGTTGCCTAGGTTGGTCACAACCCCGAACCCAGACCCGCTTCATACCGATTGCAGGTTCATGGCACAATGACCACTGGGCCCAGGACATGGTATTCAGTAATTCCACAGAACCTGCCATGCCACGCAAAGTAGAAACAGGGCCAGGCCACAGTAGCCACTTTACCCCATTGTGGGTACGTGGACCACTAGCCAGGTCTATGACCATGTCAAATGGCCACTTTCCTCAAGGCATGGCTAAAGACCATGCTGCAGGCCCTGCCAAGTTACCCAAAGTAGCCAGAGGCTGCGCCCAATGGTCACTTAACTTGCATGTCTGTGGGCCACTTGCCATGGCATGTGGCCATGTCTAGGAGCCACTTTGCCCAGGACATGGCCTTGATCATTCTGCAGGCCCTGCAAAGACATCCAAAGTAGCCAATGGGCCTGGTATGTGGTATTACCTTCATTGTGGTTCCATGGGCCACTGGCCATGGCCACTTTGTCAGCCATGCCCAGGCTCACATAGCCACATGGTGTAGCCACTGGGCAATGACATCTTGACCCCATTGCAAGTCTGTGGGCCAGAGGCCAGGGCCAGATTTGTAAGTGATTGGAAATAAGAGGAGGTCCAATTAAGGGCAGAGTCCTTGATGCCTAGGGCGAAGAGCTTGTTCCCATGTAGGGGTCGATGGTATCAAAGGCCGCGGATAGATCCAGGAGGATGAGTGCAGCACACCATTCTGAATCGTCAGTTCTTCTTAGGTCATCCCAGATGGTGACCAGAGAGGATTCCATTCCACAGAGGGGTCCGAACCCCGATTGGTCTGGGTCGAAGAGTCTATTGGCTTCTGTGAAGAGGACAAGTTGCTTATATGCCGCACAGTCAATTCGTTTAGCAATAAAATGAGTATTGGAGATTGGGTGGTAGATTGATGAGGAGAGTGGGCCGGGGCTGGGCATCTTTGAGCCTGATTGACTGCACTTGATGCCCTGTGGGCCGCCACATGACCCACGGTGCTGCTTTTGGCACTCAACGAATATTCAAACCACTTGCAGCCTTTCGAGTCAAACAGACGCTGGCAAGGCCCATTGAAGCAGACCAGCCAAGGGGTTTAGCCACTGCTCACCCCAGTACTCCCACAGAGCAGTAATCATTTTGTCACAAAGTCTTTTCTGAGGACCCGGTACTCTGCACCTCAGAGTCGCTAGAGAACGTTCGGCCACTCCCTGTCCTAGTTGGAATTCAACTGCTAAAATGCCCACAATTATGATGGCCTTCTCCACGAGTCCAGTACTGACTATGGCCTGCTTGGATATACCCTTGCAGGTGGGATCGCCCTTCCGATTGGTCAGGTCCCCACACAGAAAACATCCTTGCATGTTTGGGGTGCTGATGCCCAAGTCGTAAAGG
The DNA here is from genome assembly GCF_040938575.1 of Ambystoma mexicanum. Taxonomy (NCBI): domain Eukaryota; kingdom Metazoa; phylum Chordata; class Amphibia; order Caudata; family Ambystomatidae; genus Ambystoma; species Ambystoma mexicanum. Next base: position 1,201,730,340 of record NC_090934.1, on the reverse strand, counting down.
TGCACTTACCCATCTTTTCTGTGGGATCTGTCGAGCTATGCGGATGGGATTTCCTATCACATTTGTGGGGCTCTTTCTTAGGAGAAAGTTTAGAACCTTTGCCCTGATTCCTATTTTATTTGCCTTTATCTGTGTCCCTTTCTTCTGCTTTGGGTGTGCTAGCATGAGTCTTTTTCTGGACACAAGTACTTTGGTCTGTGATATTCTTGTCTGCTAGAAGCTGGTGTAAGTCTGCCTCACAATTATTTGAGAATATGCCTGCATGCAAGCAAATCATACATTGCTTCAAATGTGTCAACCGTGTTACCTGTCACTCACCCACTGAGATACTCCAAGGGCACATGGGCGAATGCCTCAAAAGTTTGACTGGCCCGCTTTGTGAGTTTGCTACAATGCCTCAGACATTGATGTGTTGTCTTGCAGAATGTCTTGAGGGTGGTGGCCTTTATTTTGGAATCCATCAGCCTTTCCTTAAGAGCCAACTGAATGCTGACATCACTCCCTTGTTTTGGTAATCAACTCACAGGGGCTGCACCCACAATCAATCCTCCACCTCCTGAAGCTGAAAGGCTACCTCCCCTTCCTCAACCCAGTGACAGGTCTTTTTCCCCCACCTCCGATGGCTAAACAAAGTCCTTGGGGATATGGTGCGTGGACTTTCTAGGGGTTCCATTGTTGTTTGAGACACTTCCCTCCCCCCAAGACGTTTGTCTACCGGCCTTCCTTTGGTCTTCAAGTTCCAGCTTTTGCAGTTCAAGCATCACCAGATTCTTCTATTTCTGTAATACTGGAGTTGCTAAATCCATCAGTTTCCTCTCAGCCAGGACCACCAAATCTCCCTGCTTCTCCTCTGCCAGGCCACCCTCCTTTCCTCTAGAAGGAGCTTCCAAGCCACTAGATCACGCCCAGCGGGACTACCCTGGGAACCCACTTAGACTCTGCACCTAACTAAGACACAGGACCTAACTGAGGCTCACGTTTTTTGGGAACCATGCTGCCCTCCCTTTGGGGTGTGTGGCAGAAACAGGGATCACTCTCACTGTCCCCTTCCTCTACCCCCTGCGCCCCCCCCCACTGGATTGGAGTCTATGCTTTGGAGGTCAAGGATCTCCTCCATCCTCCTCACTTCCACAAAAGCTTGGAGATTTTTAAGCATTTCCGGTTTGCTGAACCTGCCATGAGGGAAGTCTTTTTCCTTACGTAGATCATAAAGGGTACTAAGGGTTCATACTATTCATGGAGCATGCGTCCAATTCTATTGAGGTGATATAACCAGAAGTGGGGGGTCGACCCTGCTGGTAACGCACCACCCAAGTTAATGGCACAAACAAAGCGAGGATGCCTTAACGCGGGTGGTGGTGCTGTTACTGGCAGGGTCATCCTGTCGCTTCAGTTTATAGCGGCATTAGCACCCGTGTAGTTCGCTACGCAGGTGTTACATTTTTTTTTTAAACATACCTTGCTGCATGGTCCTGCGCTGCGCCATAGTTTCCCCAAATCCGTTTTTCAATGTCATCAACACTGAAATGGACTTCGGAGAAGTTGCTCAGGAAGGTACGTTTCTTTTTCTTGTTTTTAGTAAAACACTATTAGCACCCGCATAGGAAAACTACATGGATGCTAAGAGGTGAGGGCGTGGGGAAGGGAACGCAGAGTGGGGAATGGAGGAGCGCTTGCTAGCAGCACTCAGGCTGCATGGAACACAAGCTTGTAGCAGAGAATACAGGCTGCGTCCCGAGCTTCCTGATTGGCCAGCACCCCCTTCCACGGTGCTTATGTGCAAAAATCACCTAACAGTCTTTCTAAGGTTGACTGCACAGACTTTGATTTTGGTTGAGTAAGCTGTTGGTGCAGTCTGTACCAGATCCAATCATGTGCCACCAGTGTGACAAAATGGCTGCTGCTCTGCAGGAGTACAGGGAAAAGCAGCGGATAAAAGGCCTACGCAGCCCCATACGACTATTAAACCAACAGTGATCCCAGCCATGAATTTGAACAAGGCACAACCTGAATGGTATATCTATTTTGCATGGGCTAATCCTCAGAAGGGGATGTGAGCTGGTAAGAGTAGCATCCCAGGATTAGTACAGGGAATCCATAATAAATTAATTTCCAAATAAAGTGCATAAAAATAAGAACTTTAATCAAAAGAACATTTCTTTAAAAAAAAGGGTAGAGAAGTGTTGTATCCATCAATGGGGCCCTGGTTGGCAAAGGGGGGATAGAAGCACTAACAGTACACATTAAATCTTGTCTTGCAGCTCAACAGCACAGAGACAGTCTTCTAGGCACCGTGCTTCTGCTTGAGTTGGCATTGACATGTTCTTCCCAACGGCAATGTGGCATCGAGATGATTCAAGATGGGTGCCCTAATGGATCACCTCAGTGGTCGAGACGAGTGGAGTCGATGGTTTTCAGCGGGATGAATCAACTTCGAGCCATTGCCCTCTATTGGATGCAGTTGGCAGTCGAGACACGTGAGTCAGCGGGATCTACAGGGTAGAGTTGAGTGCTTCACGTAAGTGGGTTTGGTTAGCGTAAAGACATCTTGAAGATATGGGTAAGCAGTTCAAAGTGCCTAGTGTGCCAAAAGCAGCCCTGGAGGTCCTGTGCCGGTTCAATGTGCATTGAGTGTGGTCAAGCCAACTCAGTATCGAGATGAAAACTAGACTTCGGGGCCCCTCCCGCTTCTGAAGTTTTTGGGTGCAGGGTACAGGATGTCTGAAGGCATGGCAGGCCTTTTTTCATGCTTCCCAGTTTGGAAGGGTTGTAGAGACCCCTTGCCAGGTTCTTCCACCTCATGTAAGCAGGTTCCTAGGTACCAGTATCTCAGTTGCAGATGGCCTCGAACTGCCAGTGGGTCACTCCAAATAGTTCCTTATGATGGGAAGGGAGACACTCTTTTGTCTTCCTTGCAGCCCTCTGTCTTTACCTCTATGACAGAAGACTTTTGTGTAGTCTGCACCCCCAACAGAATTACAGATGTATCCTTCTTCTTTCAGATCCCAAAGATAGATCAGCTAAGGGGAGTCTCCCCCGCCATTACCTAGAGAAAATGGCACAGCTGATTGGTTCCCTTCTAGCTTTCTGCAGTGTCGCCAATTAGGGCTGCTGTAACAAATGTCCTGGCAGGAAGTGTGGGTTGCCCCAGCAAGATCCAAGATGATGGTACCCCTCTGTGGATTGTAGTTCTCTCCTAGGCCACTCTAACTCGGCCCCTTCCATTGTCCGACCTCTTTAAAAAGTCTCTGGTAATCAGCCCATGGGTGGGAACTACCTGTTATATCCTGGTAGATGTGTCTATGAAAGCAATGCTCCTAACCAACACCCCCACTGAGGTTTCCTACACTGGAATATGTAACACTCATTCTCAGGAGGATCAAAGTCGAAATGAGCCTGTCCTTCACCCAGATGGTGCATGGGTGGAACCCAGACCAAACAAATTGAATCCACACAGCCCTGCCATGGATGACTCACTAGTCTTCAGGTTGAAAATTATAACATCAAACTGTTTGTGGCTGTATAACTGCCTAATCTCAGGAGACACCATGCCGAACCAGGTATTGCTTATATTTAAAGTTGACTATGCCACCAGACCCTTAAGACATGGTTATGACTTTGGGAAAGGCATGCCTTTGACTACAAAGGTAATCCACCCAACTGCTTGGAATCTTGTCTCCAGCAGGCTGCACTCAGGAATGCACATGTGACCTTTGAACCTGTTATGCTGCCACTACAAAGCAGTTGAATGAGCTGTCAGGGGACAGCCCAAGCAAAGTCACTTGTGTGTACTATGCTTTTACCGGCATGGAGAATTAATGAAGGTGAGTCTGATTAGCAGAACTCACCTTCAAAGTCAAAATGATCTCATCATTTGTGTATATAAAAGTGTGAAAAGCTCAAGCTTTCTCACCCTTAGAAGTGGACAGTCTTTCACAGTTGCAGACCGGGAGAAGCAAGACTTGTTCTTCACCGCTCCACGTAGAGACTACCAACCGGTAAAGTGGTCTCTTTGTTGAAAATCGTCCAATAAAGGCTCACCATATATAAGGGCTGACACAGTACAAAATGATGTAAAGAGTTTCTTTCCTTAATTGCTGAGCAACAACACTTCTTGGAGAGACCTGTTTTAGAACACTGAGAAACAGGAACTCTGGCAGAGGCCTGTACATTGATGCGGAATCACAACAGGTCACAGTGAGATCTGCCCATGGAAGCAGAGTGACAGGTCATGGAGTGACTCATCCATGAATGTTGAGAAACATGAAATCTGGGAGAGATCTACCCATGAGTGCTGAGAACCAAGTGCTCGTTGGGAGACATGTATCTGAATGTTGAGATGTAAGTAGACCTAAGGAGCCCTTTCTCACAATGCTGAGCAGTTAGAGGTTGGGGAGAGACTCGGCTGTAAACCCAGAGGCTGTGGAGAAGCCTTACTACACAACTTGGAAGCTAAGATGCCACAGGGAATCCTATACGTGAAACCTAAGATACGAGAGATCACAGAGAGGCCTCGAGGTGCTTACCAAAAGCAAGGGGAAGACCGAAGAAGGGTCAATACTGCAAGTAAAATCTGGAAATACCTTCAGAGGATAACTTTCTTTGTGCTGTTTTCCAGACTAGGGCTGGACATTTGTAGACTAGGGTTGTGTGAACTCTTTAGTTGGCCACAATTTGGAACATTAATGCTAAAGCTCATGGTTTGCCAGGAGGTCAGGTCTTGCTAGGAATGGGTGTGTATCTCTCTGTTTTCCACTTGCTTGGGTATTGCTTTCTACAATAGGGTGTCCCTAGAGGGTCAGGAACCTACTAAGACTAGGTTTACACATTTATGATTTGCTGGAAACATCACCACAGATGTCTGGAACACCAGGAGAAAACCACTTCCTATTGAACATCTCTGATACTGTTTTTCAGAGGAATGTATTATTTTTTGTTTACTTACTCCCCTAGTCTCTGTAGGTCTTTACTCCAACCCTTTCCTTGAACTACTGAGACCATCTTTCTAGACCCTTATGTCATTGCTCTACCTTCCTACAGAACACCATACAGATGAAAGCTCACAAGGTAAAGGATCATGTTGAAACTGTTTGACCCACTACATCTAAGAGGTTCAGAATATAGATGGCAGTGCCCTGTCTCAGCCTGTAGGCAAACTGTAGTGGTCCAGGGATTCTCTATGTACTCTGCTGGCAGCTAGCCACACCCGGCCCTAGTGACCACCCCATCGATCAACCCCAGGGAGAGGCACAGGAGAAATATACTCCTCTTTAAGGAAGCTGCAGTTCAACACATACATTAAAATATTGAAAATAATACATTTGCAGAGGTATAGATAGTAGAAAGTGTTAAGACGGATTTCTGAACTCTGTCCTGGTGGCGCAGAAGTTCAGAAGGCCAACCTAATTACTTGGAACAGGGTAACCTCTGGACGAGCCAGACCAATCAAGGTAGCGATCGCGGCGGTCAAGACTAGGTCTCAAGAGGGGTGAGGGTGACTGAAAGCCCGCAATGAGCACACAAAGCAAGATCACTTACAAACTACTCCAAACAGTTGTTATATTAAAAATATATACACATTTATTTCAAGGCCTTTAAAACAATGACCGTAGCGAGAAAATCACAATATAACGATAGTAAACCAACACATACCATATCAACACAATATATATACAAATACAACCAGTGTCAAGAGTTATATGCACGAAATGTGTAGTCCACCTAAAAGGGAGGGAAAACAGGCAGTGCACAATAATGCTTAGACCCAGTTCACCTTCAGAGGCACCTAACTAGATGGAAGTCCGAGCCCTGCGAAGAGTGGAGCCTTGTGCTCAAAAGTACCTGCACGCGCTGGTGCCAACGGGCAAAAGGAGAAGCTCTTCGAGGGAAATCAGGCAGTTCAGTTTAGTGCACAAAAGAAGAAGAACAAGTTCCGTGACTCAAGCGCAGCCTCCACAGTGGGCAGAAGCAGAGCGCGAGTACGGAAAAGGGTGCTGTTTGACACAGCGGGGAAAAGCAATGGGCTCCTGCAGGAGGGCGACCAGATCCTAGCTATGCTACTCACCGGTCCCCGATGCAAGCAGACCCAGGCTTCTCCGCGTCCGTTTCAGTAGCTGGCAGGTTCAGAAGAGCAGGGAACGCCTCGTCGTCGTGTTGAGTAAAAAGACGTCCCAATCGAAGAAACCCGCACAGTTTGTTACCACAGCAGGGCAACGGAGCGGCCGTGTGTATCTGAGCCCAATGTACACTACTCACTTCAGACCTGGGAACGCCAAGTGTACGAAGCGTGTGAGAGTGACAAGGACTCGAAATACTACACAACCTGGCGGCGGTTACAGAGCAAGACTCCCGTGTAAGCTGGTCAGTCAGCTGGATGGCCCAGAGACGCTTCCGAAGGCTTACTGGCAGGAGATGGTGAAGATGCCGAGAATAGCTGTTCCCGCTATTCCAAGGGTCGAAGTACCAGTACAGGCCTTCTGGTTCGATCAAAGGTGAAAAGGGTTTCACAAGGCGACAGCAGTGCAGAGGAGAAGTCCTTCAGCGGGTCACCAGCGATTCCTCGGTCCAGCCTCTTGGTTGCAGGATACTTGGCTCCTGTATTCCTTCGTTCGTGAGAACTCAGGAGATCGACATGGTAGTGGTGTTTCCAGCCCCCTCTTATCCACGTTTCCCTTCGCGCCAAAACGGAGGGGACCCAATGGGAGATCCGCTCATCAACACTCACACCATTCGTGGACCAATCACGGACCACGGTGGTCCCAGGCATTCACATCACCCAGGATGTGTACTGGGACCAGACATCCCAGCCCACATCCTGGAGGCACACAAAAGACATGTAGAAGCCCGCGAAAGCATCCGTGTTTCGCGGGAAAGTACATGCCCAAATAAGGAAGGCCCCGGGTCGGCTCGACCTAGGGAAGGTGAAGGGAGCAAGACGGTCAGCGGACAGGACAAAGGAGCCTCGTGGTCTGGCCATTTTGGGAGCCAGGCCACCATTTTGGGTTAAGCGCGAAAAACGCGCTTAGAACGCCAAAAGGAGCTCAAAACACAAGAAACGATCGCTGCCACCATTCCCGTCCCTGAATCACTTGCACCGATCAGATACAATCCTAAACGAGTATCTAGGGCCTGTAGAAGGCTAGAGACCCAAGAGAGCTGTAACTTAGTTTACAGTGACCTCTTGTGTCATGTTGCACGAAAGCCGCAACATGATAAAAGAAACTACGGGAAACAGCGTTCCCCGGTACTGACTGCCTTAAGGGCATGTCAGTTTCCCCGTAAGAAAGGAGCGAAAGCCCAGAGGAGTGCAGCAGAAGGCTGCACTTCTCTGGCAAAGTCAAGAACAAGGTGAAAAACAACAGCAAAGAGTTTAGGGGATGCCACATGGAAGGAAAATTACCTACAATTACGAAATCTTTCACAATAGAAAGTAATCCAGATGAGCCCAGGGTGGTATTGTAAATAGATCAATAAACTCTGCCATAACATTAGGTTCTTTATTTGAGCAGAAAATGGGTCTAGAAACCATTGATCCTTGTCCTGCCAACCCATCCAGATTTATGTCTTAATAATAGAGGAAGGATGTTTGTTTCTATGGGTTCAGTAGAGAGGTTTTGAGTCGTGTTTTGGCTGAAGTGATGTACTTATGTGATAATCTACCCAATTCTTGTAAACTCAATGCTAAAGTGCAGCTTCTTAGTTGCCAACCAGTATAGCTTCTTCATAAACCTCTCTTACGTAACATGCATCCATTTTTGTAAAATAGGAAGGGGTTTCCTGGCAACTGCAACTCAACTTCGCCCAATCTTGCCTAATATTAGTGTACATTGATATAATGGAAATCTAGGTAGGAATTAACAATATGTATATAAACCCAATCAATACAGGGATCGATTATGCAACCAAACCCAGCCCTGTAGAAAGTCTTCCCTACATTGAAAAATAAAGTAAAGGCCCATTTTGAGTAATACAATGTATATAATGGTTACATATCTGGTGTTTAGGAATTTTAGATGTTAATGCAATGTAGATTCCCCATTTATTTTCTTATGATCAAATTGTAGTTTCTTCAGCTTCCCTCCTGAAACCGGCGTAGCCCATTCTCCCTATTGGATATGGTGACTGCTCAAAGTCATTCATTTTCTTTAAAATTAAAACAGGTGGGCACCATTGTTGGCCTTATACTGCCCCGAATTTGGCAATGGTCCCCTTTTCCCAATTTTCTTTCAAAGTTTACAAAAAATATTTTTACCAGTGCCAAAGGTGTGCCCAGGAGAAAAAAGATAAGATGAGTCACATGTATGACTTCCAACCTGATTATTTCACTAACTCAAGATAAAGTGCCAGGTAAGTGCTGATCTGATTACACATAAGAGTTGCAAGAGTGTTTAAGTTTATAACAGAATGAAACGTCTTACTATTCCCAATTCATGGTTCTTGTTGTGTTCTCTCCTTCACAGCTATGGCTGGGGTTCTATTTCTGTAAGAAACATGAATTTAACACAACACATCCCTTTCTTTAGTCTAGAAATGAAGGAAGTCGTTTTTAGGGTTTCTTTCTTTCTTTCACTCCTAGACTAATGAGACGTCTAAGACCCCAGTCCTTTAGAAAATAAAATGGTGTTACTTTCTGTGCAGGATTTCTCTGGCAGCAAAGCCGAAGAACTACAAGTAGCCAGCGCTTCGCTTTGAAGTTCAGTTTTCTCCGGTGCCATTGCTGGAGAAAATATTTATCATAATCACCATCCGAGATTGTTTTTCTACTGGGAACCCTTTGAGAAAATTATTGAATTCCTATCATGTATCCCATAGACATAAACAGAGTTTACAAGGATCTGAGGCTGGAGCCTTCTCCCATAGACATCATTGGAATCTTGGTCGAGGCCCCATGTGAAGGTTCTCTAGGCCACCCTGGGTCTTCAGCAGTGGTGATATTGGAACATCCACTTACCTTCTCTGGATCCAGCATCCACAAACTCTGGGTGGCTCCTGGCCTGGAAGCTGCCAATACCCAGGGTCAAGGAGGGCATCTCGTCACACCAGGTATTCAGCCCCAACACCATAACCACCTATCATTTGCCAACTTTTATTTTTCACATATTTCCTGTTGTAACTCTTTTATTCCCAATCTGAAATATTACAAATTTATATTTTTTTATTAAGCCCTAGATATCTATATAATCAGACAAATGTCCTTTGGAAATAATTCTTACAATATCGCATGACCATCATGAATACTCACATGGATTACATTGTATCTGACAACGTTATATCAAACCATGAATGAAAGTTCCAACATTAATAGTTTTGTTCTTTTCAAGACTGCCCCTGTCACGGCATGGACGTCATTTGGAGGTCGCCAAGGGTCGCAACTGCGACCCCTGAGGTCTCCCTTGCTACCCCTTTACATTGAAGCTTCTGTGCTGTGGCCAGTGCCATGTGGCTCTTTGTTTCTGGAGGGGCTGGAATTAATGTTGAGGCCTCTTTAAAAAACCAGGGGGTTCCACAAGTGTAACACTTTGAGCAGTGACCCTAAATAAGAAAGAATAAGAATAAAAAATAATGTGTCTTTCTGGAATTCTATACAATAATTGCTATACTCATTAAAGGGATGAAAGGTCATCGCTTCCCATAATGTCACTTTGGATGGGGTCAAATGACATCACTTCCTGTGATGTCGTCAGAGGTCAAGGGTCATGTGATGTCACATCCGCTACCCCAGGCATTTTGTTGAAATGACGTCCCTGTGTCACCGTGATTGAATCAGATTAAATAAAGAGGTTCTTGACTACTAAATTAGAGATGCCACTGATTTGATGTAAATTGGGTCACTGCACATTTGGAACTTCGATTGCTATTATCCTGGGCAGGTTTTGTTTGTTTGCAATGAGTATTCTTGGGTTAAAATCTGAAAGTGGAGCCGATCTAAGAAAATAAACAGAGGGCGTGCGTTTGTCAGCACAGCAGACCTTTACATTGTGTACACACCTGTGTTGTAATAAATCACGCATGAAGTTGATCATGCAGAAAATTCTATTTTTCACGTTAGTGAAATGAGCTGATGGTCTCTAACATCAGCGAAAAGCCAGCGTGCCAGTCTTTGTGCGAAGAAATACCTCAGGGCTTAAACTGCACAGGCGAAGAGAATGGTCTTAGGTAATAATTATCACGAGACCAGAGGAGTTTGTTAGCTTGGCATTCGAGAGGGATAAACAGAAGTAAGAGAACACCTGGTGATTTTCTATCATTGAAACGGCAGAAGGTATCTTCTGTAAATACTGGGTTAAGAGCAAGGCCGAAGAGACTGTGAAAGCATAATGTTCCATTTAACGTGTAATGTTCACCATCGATCATATAATTATAGAGCCCTGTTGTGGCCTTAAAGGACGACAGGATGCTGCAGTGGGTTCTAACTGTCTTTATTGCAAGAGAAACAGGTGGACGTAGGCTTGGCCGAGTGCAACAGGGGAACTACTCACAGTTCAGTTCAGGGCCCTCCCAGTTACATCACTGGGGGCAAGGTGTGCACAAGGGTGGCACGCTGCAAGCTTCCAGGGCCCCCATGTGGCCTCCTATAGCTTTGGACTTATGCCCTGGAAGCTGGAGTCATTAGGCTCTTCAGGGCCTCAGTTTCAATGGCTCCTTATCAGGAGCAGCGCTCTCGGTCGACCTCTTGGTCTGGCGCTTCGCCAACACTCGCGGGAACGTTGTCTCGCGGAGCGCGGGCTCGCGAGATCTCGTTATGCCCAAATCTCGCGAGACCACGCTCCCGCGATCACGTGACGTCCCCACACACCTCCTTTACTGGGAAAAAGGATGGATGGTCATTCCATGACAAAGTCTGCAAACTTGCTGGGTCTCCTTCTCTCTCTCTGGGGTCTACTCCGATCTGGACATGGGGCAGGACTGCGGGAACGCTCTTGAAGAGGTGCAGGTGATTCGAGTTCTCCTTGTCTTGCTCTTCGCTGTGACTCCCTGAGTGGGGTTGAAGAGTTGGGGCTTGAGAACTCGTTGCTGTAGTGTGACTCCGAGTTATCGCTTTCTGAGAGGTGAGAGTTTTCAGATGTCTCCTGGTGGTCTTGATCTTCTCCGTCTTCCCAGCGTGGCTGTTCAATGGATCCTTTCCTGCGGTACATGGCCACCCTTTCTAGATTCCATTTCCTTCCGTCGCTGGTGCAAATGTGGTTTGACCCTTTCTTCAGGACTTCTATGGGACTGCTGTATCTGGAGCCAGTCGAAGTGTCTTTGTGGGGAAGGCGTATCTTTACTAGGTCGCCTTTGTTAACTTCTGTGTGACGAGCGGTTCGACGCAAGTCCCCTTGAGTCTTCATGGCTTCTTTGTTACGCTGCATGCAGAAAACTACGTCTTCCATGTCCACTTCTTCGTCAGCCCTCTCTTGGTGGAGCCACGGTGATACCAGTGTGGATGCTGCCCTTCTCCCCCTTAGCAGATGGAATGGGGAAACACCTGTGATGGCGTTGGGGGTGATGCGGTGGGCTGCTACAGCTTCCTTAACTGTCTTGTACGGGTCTAGGCCCGAGGAATGCGCCAGTTGCAGCGCCCCTTTGATGAAGCGGTTTGCCCGCTCAACCAGGCCATTGGCCTGTGGGTGGTAAAGACTTGCTCTCCGCTGTCGAATGTTGTTGAGTTTGAGGAATTTCTCCATTTCTCGAGAGACCAGCTGGACTCCGCTGTCCGTGACAAGTTCTTCTGGTAGGCCTTCCCGCTGGAATACAACGGTGAGTGCTTTGATGACTGTGCTTGTGGTGATGTCTGAAGTGAAGTCAACTTCGACACATTTGGAGAAATAGTCGACCATGACTATCCCGTATTTGTGTTCTGGGGGCATGTTGTCCAAAGGCCCAATGAAATCCAAACCTAGTTTGCGCCACACCCCTTTGGGGACTTCGGTGGGCAGCATGGGGGCTTGCCTCAGGGCTAGGCGCTTGTCACTGTTGGTGCACTCATGGCACCTTTCGACCATTTGTCGTATGTCCTGGTCCATGCCTGGCCACCAGTAGGTGTCGCGGATCCTGCGTCTGGTCATGTTGCATCCCAGATGGCCTGAGTGTGCTCTGCACAGTATCACTTTGCGGATTCCGCTGGGCGGGATGACTTGATCGCCTCTGAGGATGAGACCGTTCATTGTGGTGATTTCCTCGTTCACCTTCCAATAGGGACGAAGGCCTTCGGGGATCGCTCTCTCGTCGGGCCACCCTTTGTGAACGCAGGCACCTATGCGCCGTAGGGCATTGTCCTGCTCGAATTCCTCCTGGCAGTGGCGCTCACTCAAGTCCATGTACTCGCCGTTCCTCAAGTCACTGATGGAGGCTACGACACACTCATCTTCCAAGAATATGGTACCAGGGGCGCTTTGGTTCAGGAGTCTGGACATGGAGTCCGCTTGTGCGTTTTTCCAGCCCGCAATGTGGACTATCTCGTATGTATATTCTTGAAGCTTTGCGGCGATCCTGGCCAGCCTCAGGGTGGCAGTCTTGGTACCGCCCGGGCTCAACATGTGAATGAGGGGTTTGTGGTCGGTGACCAACCTGAATCTCGTGCCCCAAACATAAGATCTGAAGTAGTCGACGGCCCAGGCACATGCCAACATTTCTTTCTCAACGGTGGAGTAATTCTTCTCCGATGATGATAGCGCTTTTGATGCAAACGCCACAACGTTTTCAGTGTCTCCCTTTTTCTGGGTCAAGGTGGCCCCCAGGCTGTATGCGCTGGCGTCTGTAATAATGCAGGTGTCCCATTCAGGGTTGAACGGTTTCAGGCATGGCGCGTCTACAATTCTCCTTTTGATTTCACCGAACGCTTCGTTTTGCTCTGGGCCCCAGGAGTAGGCTGCCCCCTTCTTCAGAAGCTCCCTCATGGGGGACGTGGTCTCAGAGAACCTTGGGACGAATTTAGCGTAGTACTCGGCTAGGCCCAGGAATGAACGTAGTTCCTCTCTGGACATCGGAGCCGGGGCTTCTGTTATGGCCTCCATGAGGTTCTACTTGGGGCTGACGCCTTCACTTGAGATGCAGTACCCAAGGTATTCTACCTTGCTCACTCCAAAGATGCATTATTCGTGGCGTAGATGAACGCCCGCCTCTTGAAGCTTGTTCAGGACTGCCCTGAGTGCTTTGTCATGGGTCTCGTTGTCTTTTGCATACACGAGAATATCGTCTTGAAAGAAAGAAACATTTGTGAGTCCTTTAAGTAGAGAGTTCATCATCCTCTGCAATGCGGATGCTACCGACGACGACCCAAATGGCATGTGGGTATATTGAAAGGTGCCGAAAGGAGTGATGAACGCTGTCAGGGGGCGGGAGGATTTGTGTAGAGGAATCTGGTGATAGGCGTCACGCATGTCCAGCTTCGAGAAGATTGCCACCTCTTTCATCATGAGGACAATTTTGTTAATGCTGGGGAGGGGAAAGCTATCCGTGACTACCTCCAGATTCAGGCTTCTCAGGTCGATGCATATCCTGAGGTCGTTGCTGGATTTCTTTTTGACCAACACCACTGGACTCAGCCACTCTGAAGATTCCACGGTCTCGATGGTTCCTTCTTCGACCATCTTCCGAAGGTGGGCATCCAAAGCGGGTCTCGCCGTGGTAGCTACTGCCCTGACTTTGTGTTTCACCGGGACCGCGTTGGTTTCAGGCGAATCCTGTGGACAAAGTTTCTCACTTTCCCTGGGTTCTCGGAAAACAGGCTCGGGAAAATCTCCTTGAAAATTTGCACTGCTCCTGAGGAGACCACGAGTACCTGTTCCGGAGTGCTGGGATCTAGTTTTATGCTGAGTTTGTGTTGATCGTCCCATCCCAGCACGGCTGGGCCTTTGGGTGAGAAGTACACTTTGGTGGTGGTAGACCTCCCTTTGAAGTCGATCCGGGCTCTGATGTAGCCTAGGAGGTCGACAGTTGCACCTCCGAACACCGTCGGTTTTTGCCTGGTCGTTCTGATCTCTACTTGTGCTTATCCCATCATCTCCTTATATGTGTTGATGGGAAGGATTGTGAGGTCAGATCCCGAATCTGCCATGACACGTGTTTCCATTCCGTCCACTTTAATGGTGCAGTGGGGCTTTTCCCTCCTGGCTTGGGGGGCGTTGACCATGACGACCATGGGTCTGTCCTGTAGTTCGTCATCATCGCTTGAAGCGCAGTCGCCATCGACGCGGGAAACGGTTTTCTCCCGCCACGTACATGCGGGGGCCACGTGACCAATGCGTCCGCACTTGGAGCACTCCTTATTCCTGACGGGGCAGTCGCGATCATTCGCCATGTGCTTGGTGCTGGCACTGGGGCTGTCGCAGGACTGCTTGTCTCTGCGCCCTCTCCATTGTAGCGCCGCAAGTTCGGGCACGGGCAGGTGACTTCCCGCCTCTTTGCGTCTGCTGGAGGTTTCTTCCTCCGCCCTGGCAATTTGGATGGCCTTGTCAAGGGTGACCTTCTTTTCTTGGATGAACTTGTCCTGGACTTTCCTAGAGTTAGTGTGAACGACGAGCATGTCGCAGATAACTTGTTCTGCATTTTTGCCAAAGGCGCAAAGAGAAGCCAGCTCCCTCATCCTGGTGATGTAGTCGTCCATGGGTTTGCTCCCTTCCTGTTTGCGGATGTAGAACCTCAGCCTGTGCAGTACCACGTTCTCCTTATTCGTGAACCTCTTCACAATGCAACGAGTCGCTTCCTTGTAGACGTCATCGTTGGCGGCGGTGGCGGCCACAGGTATTGCTTTCAAGCTGGCAAAAATGCGCTGACCTTCAACCCCCAATGCATTTAGCAGCATCACCCTCTTCCTGACGGGGGCATATCGCGTGCCACCCCCGCCTCCAGATACGTGGAGAAAAGGGGCTTCCACTGCATCCATGGAATTGCTGGGGTCCCTGGCGAAGGGAGAAACGCAGGGGGCAGTGTGGCGCCTTGCATGGTGGGCCCGTGGGTCTTTTGATATCCTCATCGCCAATTATGTTGTGGCCTTAAAGGACGACAGGATGCTGCAGTGGGTTCTAACTGTCTTTATTGCAAGAGAAACAGGTGGACGTAGGCTTGGCCGAGTGCAACAGGGGAACTACTCACAGTTCAGTTCAGGGCCCTCCCAGTTACATCACTGGGGGCAAGGTGTGCACAAGGATGGCACGCTGCAAGCTTCCAGGGCCCCCATGTGGCCTCCTATGGCTTTGGATTTATGCCCTGGAAGCTAGAGTCATTAGGCTCTTCAGGGCCTCAGTTTCAATGGCTCCTTATCAGGAGCAGCGCTCTCGGTCGACCTCTTGGTCTGGTGCTTCGCCAACACTCGCGGGAACGTTGTCCTCACGGAGCGCGGGCTCGTGAGATCTCGTTATGCCCAGATCTCGCGAGACAACGCTCCCGCGATCACGTGACGTCCCCACAAGCCCCAAACTCAGCTAAGAGGAGCCCAGTCTGGGCAATGTCCTTAAAATGTGGGTGTCTATGTGCATTGTTTGATGAACAAGAGCTGCAAGGTGGGCATCTATTTAAATCACAGCTGAGCGCGAAATGCAGATGCCAAGTGGGGCACAGGCTGGGCAGGCTGCACAGGCTGAAGGCTGTTGAGAATGCACTTTTCATAGAGGTCTGCTTGAGCTGTATATCAGGTTGGAGTGAGCAGGAGCTGGGTGACACTACTTCAGTTCCACTATTTTTTACAGCGATTTTCCCCATTCTGGAAACACAATTTTAAAATGTAAAGCACAGAGTGGTGTCCCTCACTGTGGGGATGCAGCGCAGCAGCGCACAATAAACACACCCACACAGGACTGCTGCGCGCATACGTTAACTGTGGTCATGTGACCACTTAGCATCTCGCAGGCGATCACCTGACCCATGGGGGTACTGATGCTGGATGCTACACCTCCCAAAATCACATTGTCCTACCCATCTCCTCCATCCATCTCCAGGGGTTCTGGATGGTTCGACCGGGTCTACCATTGTTTTGGAGGCAGGCATATTCCTCCGTTTGTTCGCCGTCATCCTCAGCATGCATCTCTTCTTCAGACTCTTCTTCGTCCCCTGTGTATCCAGTTTATTCTCTGGCGCGGTACTCTTCTTCGCTCCATTCCTGATATCACGTTGAACGTTCTTCTTGTGTCCTTCTGAAAAATTAACTGCTCCGGGTCACTCGCCAACCATGTATGTCTGCCGTGATCATGGAGCCCTTTACTCCATTGATAGTCAACGGTCGAGGGTCAAACGGTGGTGTATCCTTGTGAGATTGCGTTTGCTGAGCTAATACGCTGTCAACCATCACTAGCGCGGGTTCACGGGCCCAGCGTTTCCAATCTGCGTAGTTCTTCATTTTGGATTTTACCTGGTCGTCCCTACTCCTTATTTCCTGCTACCGGGGTCCTCTGCCTTGGGTGTCATGTCCTGGGGTATTCATGCCCATACCGGGCGACCGAACATCTGTTCAGTTAGTCATGCTCCCGAGTGGTGGGATGTATTCCGGTAGTCCCTCAGGAGTTTGCACATGGACTGTTCGATGGGCATGTGAGTGATATTCGCTATCCTGACAGCTCTGTCGGTTCCGTTTGCCTGCGGCCAGAGGGGTGTAATTTTCCTGTGGCGAAACCCCATGTACTCAGCAAAGTGCATGAGGGCCCATTGTCCGACTCCACTGCCTTGGGCACCCATGTGCTGAGAATATCTGGTAAAGCTTTGGGATCACGACTGTGGCAGCCGTCGAAGGCAGAATGGCAGTCACGGCGTATCTGGAGGGCTCATTGAGGACCACCAATATGTATTCCTCGGATCGTAGGGGCCCATAGAAAACTTCTTCCCATATGCCCTCTGGGAGTGGAGTCATGTTTAGGGGTTCCAGGTATGCCTGAGGCTCTAGGTTAATGCAGATATGGCAGGCTTTTAGCGTACTCTCGAAGAGTCGGTCCATACCCGGGAACCACACCTTCCTCCTGAGCATGCACTTGGTCGACACAATCGCTCTGTGTCTTTCGTGGGCGATGTCGACCGCCTTTTGGCATAAAGAGCCCAGCAGAACTATGCCATCTCCTTTGAGCACCCGGGATGATGGAGACAGTGAAAGTTCATCCTTGGATTTGGCCAGTATGTTGAATAACTGTATATCCAGTGCGAAGTGGCTGTGCACTGATACTTCGACCATTTTCCACCTGTCGTTGAGGATACACGTAGTTGACAGGGCCAAGGTTGCGTCCTCCGCTGTTTCTTTTGCTAACTTCTCCATGGGTATGGAGCTGGGCACTGCGTGGTGAGTGATGTAGTTCACATGGCCGTCTGCTCTGTTCTTTGTGGCCTGGGGAGTTGGGAGAGGTTGTTGGGACAGAAAATCAGCAGGATTTTCGTCTTTGCCGGGTTTTTGTATAATGTCATATCTATATTCTTGCAAGCGGAGTCCCCATCTAGCAATCCGGGTGGTCATTTGGGCGGTGAGCTTTCCATAAATGGTGAGGAGGGCCTGGTGATCTGTGATGATATTGAACGGTTTTCCATATAGGAAGAGGTGGGAATGTTTGCATGCCCAGACAACCACCATTGCCTCTTTTTCTGCTTGCGAGTAGCACTGTTCAGCCTCTGTGAGGCTTTTGCTGGCATACAAAACTATTTTTCTTTGTGCGTGTTCACTTCCAGAGTGTAGGGCAAGGATGGCTCCCAGTCTAACCGGGCTGGCGTCCACCGTGACTTCTGTGTGCAGGTTTGGGTCGTAATAGGACATGCAGACGCTGTTGTGATGTGTTTCCTTATTTTGTGGAACACTGTCTGTTATGCCTCTTTGCACTCGAAAGCGCCGTCTTTCTTTGACAGTGTTCTTAGCGAGGCACTTGTGGGGGTGAAGTCAGACAGGTATCGGGTGCAATAACTCAACAGTCCTAGAAACGCCCACACCTGCGAAATGTTTGTCGGGGGCGAGGTGTCTCGGTCAGAGCTCTGATCTTATCTGGGTCGGGTTGGATACCTTTCTCAAAGAATATGTGACCGAAGAATTTGAGTGTGAACTTGTTGAAGGCACACTTCTCCCGGTTAAGTGTCAGGTGGGCCTCCTGCAGTGCAGCACACACTTTCGCCAGGGGTGCTTAGTAGCCTTCCTGGGAGTGACCAAAAATTAGGATATCGGCACTATAATTTAGGCACTGGGATATGTGGTATATTATCTTCCAGATCTATTCCTGGAATATCTCAGCAGCAGAGGATATACCAAAGTTCAATCGCTTATAGCGAAATAGCCCAAGGTGCGTGGTGAAAGTAGTGATGTATCGCGACTCCCCGCTTAGCTCAATTTGATGGTATTCTTTGTTGACGTTGAGGCGGGAGAAGACTTTGGCACCATTGAGCAGGTGCATCATATCCGTGATAGACTGGGCCTAATGGTGTTCTCTTGTGTTGTTGAATGGCTTGATTTGGGGCGCACATGTCAACACACAGCCTTATGTGCCCGTCCGGGCCTTTCTTAGGTACGGGTACTAAAGGGGATACCCACGGGATTGGGCCAGAGGCAGGCTCGATGATATCATCCTCCAAGAGGACATGTAGGCCAGGAGAAGCTGTAGAGGGTGGTCGGGGCATGGGTGAGGAGCTGCAGTAGCAACATCGGGCCAGCGGCGGTTTTGGGTTACTGCCTCATCGCCATTGTGGTGTCCCTCACTGTGGGGATGCAGCGCAGTAGCGCGCAATAAACACACTCACCCAGGACTGCTGTGTAGCGGGAACTGCTTTTTTCGCACCTCCTTCACGCATACATTAACTTTGGTCATGTGCCCACTTGGCATCCCTCATGCCGGTCACCTGACCTGTGTGGGGACTGGTGCCAGATGCTACCCAGCTCCTCATTTTACCGTCCTGTTGCAGTAACAAACTGAAATCAGTGTGACCTCCGGATTGACTTTTGCTGGCTTCTTCTTTGCCAGAGGAAAACATATCGCAGGTTAAATGCTTAGACATTATGGTTTATAAAAGCCAAGGCCGTGCGGAAAGGATGCTAATTTTATATTAGGTGGCTATGTGGTATTTGCCATTTGATACGTACAATTGTAGGAACCTTGGTGACTAGTCGCCGGGGCCACTGCAATGTACTCCTACAGGGTGCTTCAATTAAAATGATTACTAGACATCCAGAGACTCAACACTGGTTGGTTTCTGCATGTAGGAAGAGTGATTGTGTCTAGTCGGCTTATAGGAATCAGCTGTGGTTTCCAGTAGAGTAGAGAAATGAGCTTTCATTTGCATGCATCCTCTTAAAATGCATCCATGGGCAGCTCAGGTCCATCTAAAGAGGAACATCACATGGTACATCCTAGGAAAGAAGCTCTGCTCTCTGGAGGATCACAGACTATTCATCCCTAGAATTCTGGCAGGCAGGGTTATGAGACTTCCCATCTTCGGACACCGGCTTTGGAATAAGTTACCACATCCTACTTATGCTAGCATACGTTTTTCTAATGTCAGGCCCCTGTTGAAGCAACATGTGTTCTGGTAGTTGTTAGGTATGGGTTCCAGCAGAGTTGAGATTAGCCAGTAGAGGTGATATATACATGTTCGAACTGAAAAAATGGAGAGAAAAAAAATTAAAAACAATACAGAGGGACTGCATTCTTTTGCAAGTTCCACGCAGTTGGCAGTCAACATACCCCAGCTCCAACCACTTCACATATATTGCTCTATGCATCCCCTACCCCTGTTCCCCACCGAGGTCACAGTTCTGCTACTTTTTTTGGTAGACTTCTACCACTGGCTGTATAGATGTATATATGTGGTGCCTAATTATGGATCAGAGGGACTTTAATTTGAGGAGTACATGGTCGTTTTGGACATATCCTTCTTTGGTTGTGGATTCTAACCCTCACTCACCTAAACATACGAATGTTCATTTGCTATGGTTTTTATCCAATGATGTTCTGATTGTATTTATTGATTGTGTTTTCTTACAGTGTTAAAGGTTGTTTTGAAACTATACACATTTTAATCAAAAATAAAATAAAAAAAGAATTTTAATGCATCATTGTTACACACCTGTTAGAGCTTACAGAAGGAAATTGGGTGCATTCACGATTCTGCCTTTGTGCTGATTCCTGTTCCCTTGCGGGTAATCTTTTACTCTGATGGATCCTCTAGCTTCGTCTCGGGTTGTAACATAACACCATTCAACAAAATAAAAAATAGTTGTCTTAAAGGGAAGCCTGTAAATTAGGAAAAAAACACAGAGCAAAGGCTTTTTGAAAAAAACTGTTAAGGTTTAATTATTAGTGACTCACCCAACGTAGTCGTGATAACACACATGGATCGGCACTATGAATCCCGATCCAAAGGTTACAAGGAATAAGAGTGAAAAATAATTGGGATGGTAGAAATGGCATAGCACTCTTGTTCAGGCTGATAATACCAACTATCTACAGCCAAGAACATGGACTTCAGCCAGTAGGGCAGCCTCCATTCAGAGATGATGATAGGATATTGCTTTTCTCCTAGATAAGACATTGCAATTATTACCCTTGAAACATAAGAAACCTCCTAACATGAAGAACCTGCCATAGGATTTAGCATGGGCAACAAACACTGAGGACGTGTATATTTCTCTTCAACCTGCTATAAACTGCCTGCAGAGACATTTGGATCTGCTACCGTATGTACCTATTCACATATAACAGCCTCAAAGCCGCTACAACTGGTAACCAAGCGAGGGATGAACTAGAAGTTATACATTATCTCATGCCTCATCTTTGCTAACTGCTCATATAACATTTCTATATTCCTATGTCTTGTTGTAAAAGTGTTGTACAAGTTGATGCTGTGATATCTGATGTGCCAAATGATTAAATACACGTTTTTTTTAAAACAATTATGGTAACTGCAAGAAGGTTAAGCCTGTAAACGGAAACTCTCTGAAAGGTTTCAGCGCCTTGGACACCTCCAATACCTGAAGAGAATAAACAAATTTGGGTGCTTTTTAATGAGTTTCAGATGACCTTAAACATTTTTACAGGGTGCCACAAAATGTCCCTGCTAAGATAGTTCTTCAGAATTTGCCCATCTCTTCTCCCGTAAGACCAGCAGTTAATCAAATGCATCTTTTTTAATGCTAGTCACTCACTTGTCTTGCGCTTGGAGACTATTTTTGAGAAGACCAGAGATGTTATTTTAAACAGCAGTAATATTTTTGCGATTTTTAAAGACATTTCAAAGCTGAGAGTGTTAACATCTTAAGCTATTTTGGACTTCTGAAGACCTTCATCAGAGCAAACGACTGCAAATAACAATTAATAAAAGGTTGTGAACCCTGGCATGTGTGCTAAAAGTCTCCAAAATTCTAACCACAAGA
Source organism: Ambystoma mexicanum (assembly GCF_040938575.1). Lineage (NCBI taxonomy): Eukaryota > Metazoa > Chordata > Amphibia > Caudata > Ambystomatidae > Ambystoma > Ambystoma mexicanum. The sequence continues at coordinate 1,201,709,036 of NC_090934.1, read as the reverse complement.
TAGTAGGTGATACAATAAATCATACCTGTCTTGAAGAAGTATGTAAAAACGTCCAGAAAAGTCAGAAAAAAAACTTAATAAACATGTGGAGGCAAAAAATTATATTTGGATAAAATATTAATAGTAATAAACAGTACCTGTTTATCTTCATTGTAGACACATAACACCTGTGATGTTAGACTTCTTACAAAAGAACAACAGCTCATTTGGAGAAACAATAAAGATGATAAAAATAGTCAAAAATCGGTTTGTGCACCAACAAGAAATCCATTAGCAGAACGCTAAATGCTTAAGGGGCTTACCATCTAAACGCTTGTCGTAGTGTCTGCATAGCTCACGGCAAAACACTGTGATGACCTTACGCACAAAAAAATAACTTTCAATGTCCATAACATGCACGCCGGAATGCAATGATATCCTCATGTAATAAGCATGATGGCGCTATTCACAGGAAGGAAAACAATGTAAAAATGTGTAGGGAAGATCGCGGACCTTGCAGTGCATGTGAAAATAACTACACCTACTACATATAAAATAAAATACAGAACTAAATGCCTGGGGGTTCCCAAGATTAGACAGGGGAGGCTCTCTAACTGCCCCTTTTCAGACTTACAGAGGCCTGCGCCAAGGCTGTGTTCTAGCCCCTGCTCTTTTTAATTTATATATGGATGATATCCCCTCTGACTTTAACAAACAAAGCATTTTCCAAACTCGCTTAGGTACACTACAAATTCAACATCTTGTTTACGCAGATGATTCAATTGTGTTAGATCAGACCCTGATCGAGTTGCAACGCTCAATTAACTCCTTTGCTGATTATATAAAGGACTTAAAACTTGATGATAATCCCCAAAAATCAAAACTTTTGATTACACATTCAAAAATGTGAAACCTTGATTCACTAAAACAGTACCTAAATAACATCGAATTGGAGACAGTGGTCATGTAGAAATATCTCGGCTTTCAAATAAAATTGAAATATCGTAATATAATTGAATTAAATGAGATGTCTCCCCGAACTGTACCCTATGCAGCCCAGATGGGAACATTGAAATAGAAGTATGGTAAATTCTCCTATTTACCTGTTATAAAGTGTTACAAAGCAAAGGACATCCCTACTCTGACGTATGAAGCAGAAATCCAAGAACCAAATTTCCTTAAAACAGAATTGAGGGGAAACTCGGGCGTCATGTATTGGAAGTTACCCGAAGGTGACCCTGTTGCTGTAATTTGATCGGAATTGGCTCTTGCTTCTGTTAAGGCAATGGTAGAGTGGGGAATGTTGACTCTTACTGCCAAGATTATAACACCTGTGCCTAACTCTCTGTATTCTGATTTATTTGAGATGGTAACACATTGCACATGCTTGATCCTTAACTCTTGGATCCAGCGTTATTCTGACATCCTGGCAAGGATACATGTAAATAAAGAAGATCTTATTACTAATCCTTTATCTGTGAGGAAATAATGGCTGTTGGAGGACTGGATTATAACCTCAGGAAAGGAAAAAGAATATAAATTGTTCTGTCACCTATGCTATGATGAAAGGAGAGAAGGAGAGTAAACCAGTTACCCCATTAGCGAATTCAATCACCAAATGCCCATTGTAGAGGTTTCTTTATGAGACTCGGGCTTAACCTTCTGCCAGAAATGGAACTAATAGGGGTCATATGCAAGTCAGACTCGTTGGCTAGGGCATGTCGTTTCTGTAAATAAGTAGGAAAGGTGGAGCATTTATGTGTGCAATATACCAATTTGGTACCATAAGAGCTTCATAATTCTGTAAGTTTGTTCACGATGTAGGTACCCTCCAGACACTTCTCTTTTGGGAAATGGTTTTAAAAGGAAGATATAAATCCTTAATTATTGCTGCTTTGCTATATATTAAAAATGTGCTACACATGAATTAGCAATGATGATCACTTTGATTTTAATAGTTTACGATTATCATGAATCTTAAGGTGTACCTTAACGAACTTTATTATTACAAATGTAGGGTTGAAGAATTCCCGTCACTTTATTAGTTTATGCTTTTTTGAGAATTGTATTTCTAATTTGTATTGTCTTCATCTTTTATATATGCTGTATTTGTTATATTTATCTTTTGTAAATGTTTTAGTTTTATACACAAATAAAATAAATACAGAAATAACCTCTTGCATCTTCTAAGCACTCATCCACTAAGCGCTTTGAGAAGCTTACCATATAGCCAGTTGCTTCGGGTTAAGTGTATTGTTAGTGATGACGCACAATGCATAAAGGGTTTAAAAACATGTGCAACAGATTAAGTGAAAGAGGGAAGGCTCAGACGCATGTTTTTGGGGATAGATTTTTATTGATCAAGAAAGAGTAGGAAAAAGGCCTCTCTATCCCTAAATCTAAGAGGGGGTTTCCGTGCCTCAAAAGAACTAGTGAAAATTGGCAGGATGTCCAAAAGTAAAAGTCTGTCCAAGTCACGTCGACAAAACCTATTTGTGTCCCTCACTCACTCTATAAAGTAACAAAATGGTGCAAGGGTGATCTGATTCTAAAGACAATAGTGTTCCTCAAGCCAACATAAATGTTGGCGGCCAGTCAGGCTTCCAAAAGTATTCAAATACAATGTTCAAGGAATAATATAATGTTCAAGGAATAATCTTCCAATAGGGGGTTGTTCCTTTCCCCTAAACTTCAAAAGGAATAGATGTCTTTTCAGTCTCTTCTCGGAAAGCACAAAAAAGATCTCCCACAAAAACGACTACACATTTCTCAGATTCACATTCTTTCCCAGTTCCGGGGTTCTCAAACCATTTATTTCCAAACTCTCATGTGGGTGCAGGTCGCAGACTCCATAGTATGACAATCACTTCTTGCTCTGGGTTTTATCAGCACCAGCATTGTTTCTCACGGCGACAGCTCCTCCAACAACACAGTGCCTCTTGGGCTGAAGTGCCTGTGGTGTGCAGCTCCCGAGATCTTGCGATGCCTGGAGGGGTTCTCGGACGGCAGGACAGGTAGTCCTTCTTCCGCGGACTGCTGTCTTGCTTTCGTCCTGCAACGTACACAGTGTCCTGCAGTTTGCTTGGTTGGTGTCTCTGTGGCACTGCTCTCCATCTGACAGCTTTGTTTATCCAGTCACAGCTACCCGTAAGGTTTCTCCTTGGCCTCTCGGCTGTAGTACATTTAAACTCCTGCGTTGGAAAAGGGAGTCCTTCTGGGCCAATCAGAGTCACTGTAGAACTAGCTTGGGTTTACCGAGTGATCTTCATCCGCGCAGTCCTCTTTCTCGTCTCAGTTCATTGTTTAAAAAAATAATAAGGCAATACTGCTTTGGTGTTTACTCTGCATGAATGAGTTAGTTGGATTGGTTCTACAATAACACATATCAACTGCATCAGGGCAGGCAGGAGGGTAATTTGACTCCTAAAAGGGGCTAAAAGGACTATCAGTGGATTTATACTGCGTCTCCTGAAGATGATAGTCTCCTGTCCAGTAAAGGGCTTCCCTTCCCAGGTGATCCTCCCGCTTTGCACCACCCCCAGGGGGATTATTGTACTGTGGTTGCACTGCTCTGACCACTGGGAAAGGTCTCCCCTTAGGGGGAAAAGGGACAATATCATCAGATTTGTTAGAGGTTATTCCCTACATGAGCTGAACGCAGGCCAATCCAAAGTGATGGAGAAGAATAGAACATCTTTGATAGATACAAAGACCGAATGGCCTAAAACTTCAATGGAGTTTGTCACTGCAAAACAATAAGATTAAGAAGAATATTAATACACATTGGAATATTTTACAATTTGATAAGACCAGTGCTCTGTTCAAAACACACCAGTATTTGCCATTAAACGTAGTACTAACTTTAATGATGTATTGATTCATATGAAACAGAAACAGATTATATTGAATAAAAGTAGAGTGGGTACTTAACCATGTTTACATTGTAATAATTGTAATAATGTCACCAAAGGGAATGTGGTTTCTCACCCAGTAACAGGAAAGAAGAACTTCTTGAGATGCTATGCTACTTGTGATGCTACTAATGTCATTTATTCTATTTGGTGCCCATGTGGCATTTACTATGTGGGCCAAACTGTCGGAAAATCTAAAATGAGATGGAATCACCACAAATACAATAACCAAACTAACAATTTCAACTCCTCTGTTGCTAGGCACTTACACCAACATCAGCATCAAATTGCACAAATGTGCTTTTAGATATTAGAGACAATCCTTCCTTGATTGATGTAAGTAGGAAACTTGATTAGACAGAAGCATACTGGATAGATAAGCCTGATTTTGTTATACTGGGTGGGCTGAATGAGGAATTCTGTTTTCATAGTTTTCTGTCTTTTGGAGGTATGTGGATATGGAAGACTGGTGCTGCGCATCAAGGATAAAGCAAAAAAAGAATGGCATGCCCCCAGCAGCAACCACACCTACATTTAGGCACCTGCTAAGTGTATCTACTAAATTTAGTGTTGAGGGCTGGTACACATAAGCACACATACAACACTTTCACTCACACGTTCACACATCATTCAAACAACTTCTTGCATGCAAGCATTCATAAAAACAAACACACCAACATACACGTGCACATACGTACATGTACATTACATTAACAAAAACATTAACAAAAACATTTACCTCAACTGTATGCACCCTGTACATGCACTGCTCCATCAGGGAGGATCAGGTGGCCTTCCCCTCCTGTCAGTCAGCGTGTCTATGCTGTTCGCGCAATAATGAGAGGCGGGAGGACCAGACCCTGCTGCCCCACTGACTCCTATTATTAAGTCGTACGTTTGTTGTTGAGCCCAAAGTGCTCCTCATACAAACCAAAAGAAATGCGTATCAGGGGACGTGCCCCTGCTCAGAGTCAAGCAGCACAGTCCTCCGTGCAAATGAAACAGACGGGTTGACTATGGTACCTGCCATTCGGGTGGGGGGAGCACTCAGGTGAGTGGTTGTCTGCCACTGTCCCTGAAACACTTCCTCCTGATGTTCCTTTAACACCTCCTCCAAACTTCTCTCTATCTCATCCTGAGGTTCCTCTACCTTCTTCATCATGTCTCTCTCCACCTTATCCTGCCTTTCCTCCTCTAATGTCCACCCTCCACCTCCAAGCTCCTTCTCTTCCCAGTCTCTTCTAAATTATTTCCTAATCTCCTCCAAACATATTCCTCATCCTCCAGCCTTAGCCAAACTCATGCCGCCAGTTCCTACACCAAACACCCCCACACTCTCAGATTGTAAATCTTGGGCTCACCTAGCCCTGTGACTCCGCCCCTGTGGTTGGGATGCGTGGTAGGGTCTGCACCAGTAAAGGGGGATAGGTATTGGCAACTTGTTGGCTGTGGTTCTTCTCAGTGAGGTTTGTGGCATTGGTGTTGGACAAAGCATTTAAAAGACTGACCTACCATTTTGAAATCCTCTTCCCTAAAGTGTTTGGGCTCCCCATGGCAGGGCCCTGGTGTATAAGGCAGCTTTTGGAATGCATGCTGGGCTGTGGGTGTTTTACTAGAAGGAAAGCAGGCATGCTCTGCAAGTAGGCCAAGGGGTGTAGAGGGCCCTCAAGATCTGTGCGGTCTTGCCGAGCGACTGTCACTGTAGAAAGAAATGTTCAGCTGTGAAGAATGTAATGTGTCTCTGATGTCTGAGCAGGTGCTCATTATCCATGACAAAGAGACTTAATTCCTTCATTAACTGTTTTCCAACACCCAAAGCGTTTACCCATCTTAAGGAAGCAGCATCCATGATCTTCCCTATGGCAGAAAACGCTCCTTGTTGGGCATGGGAAGAGGCGTCTACTATTGGTTCCATTTTGTTTCCAGTTATCAGAGTTGGGAGCTGTTCCGTTTAAGGAAGCAGCATCCTAAACTGATCTCATGTGACTGTCTCCTACCCTGAGATGAGGACTGTGTGGTGTGATCAGGGATCCTCACCATAGCACCCCTGCACCCATCATCCACTAGCTTGGGGAGCCTTCCAGGAGCCTTCGTTACCCCAATAGATATCCAGAAAGCCAGACAGATTGCTTTTTATGATATCATATCACATAACATAGTTAAGAAATAACCTGGGTCACATGTTGAGCTAGAATGAGACTACAGCTAGTTATGTGTAAGGAGAGAACCAGCAAGTGTAATGATCTCCTGAGGGCGTCATTCCGATATACATGAGGGACAACATAATATACACGCTTTTATTGCTAACGTGGGAGCAGGCTAGTTTGTGATTTTACACTGCAATGATTTGTGAATTCATTCTGGATGCAATATCCAGTGCAGTACCTTTGCTGAAAATGTTGGAGGGACAGGGGTGGGGTGGAGGGAGGGCGGATGGTGGTTCTTAGTTATCGTTCGGGCAAATTGTTCGAAAAAATCTGGTTGAATGGTAGATTTGACTGAATTCGGTCACCACCATTAGTTTGAAGCTGAAGATACCGAACATGAAGAGCTGGGGTTATGGGGGAGTCTTCCGCTCCCCATGTTCAGTATTTTTGGCTTTGGCGGTTGCAGGGGTATCCCCCGCTTCATAAGCATTGGTGGCAGGGCACCCAACAAAAAAAAGAAGAAAAAGGGACCCTGCAGCGTCAGGTCAGACCTGCGTTAGATGGATGGATCTGACGCTACAGGGTACAGGAGAGGCGGCGGATAGAGAAAAGGTAAGTAAGGGGTAACTAAGGGGGGTTATGGGTGTACTGGTGGTTTGGGTGGACATGGGTTTGGTTTTTTGTACTGAGGTAAAAACGTATTTGCAGTGAAAATGACTAGGGCCAATTCCGCCGTGATTTTGTACCTCGGGGTATTGCTCGCCCAGAGTGCACGGACAGTCATTAATCACCAATGCAATTACGGAGCCAATACTTTAAACGCAGGTAGACGCAATAACTTGCAACCACACACACTCTTAGAAAATAATGAGCACTTATACGGATATTTATTCAAAGCTTGGAAGCAACAAGTGATAACATAGAAATAAATCACAGAAGAAACAGAGATTTCAAAAGAAAATACATTACTGTGGGCGTAACCGGATCCATCATCTCACCAGAAGCGGCTGGAAGACCCCAATGACAGCCAGGCCGAGAGCACAACAGCCCACAGGTATGCCGGACGAAAGCGTCCTCCCTCTGGCTGAGGTCTCACCTGACCGCTAAGGGGTTCCGCATATATGCACTCCTCAAAAAGGGGTGGCAATTTCTCGAGCCTTCTGGCAACGCACTTGCACATTGATGATTCTAATAACTTTGCTATCAAGGAGTAACTCTTCTAATGCTTAAGAAGTATGATTAAGTCCTTTGACTACTAAACATGCTAATTTGATCAAAGATTTGTAACCCCCAGCAGCTAAATCCCAAACTCCCACTAATGAAAGGGTTAATGCTAGAACCTCAGCTTCTGATAGCAAATGCACATGTGAATCACAATCGCGGGATAGACCCACAGACTCAAAAGTTGACCTTTTGCCTCGAGATATCGCTGGGTGTAAAGGGAACATCATTAGTCCTAATCGAGTTAAGGCACATGGACCTCGGGAAATGTTACCTGGAATATAAGTGTATGTGATGTTGCCACATGAAAAGAGCCATGCTGTTGGAAGTTTCACATGATTCAGATGACTGGCAGCTATCACTGTATGATTACAAGAGTCCGCGACGGTAAAACCGCCTGGTTACCGCCGGACTTGTATTACCATTCCACCTCTGTGATTCCCGGAATTACCGGGGCATTACAACCCCGGTTTTCCGGGAATCACGGAGGCGGAATGGTGTTAATCCCCATTCCCATCGAGTCCTATGGGACTCGATGGGAATGGGGATCATGGAAACACCGGCAGCATCTCGTAATGCTGCCGGTGTTTCCTCGTCCGCCTGCAGGCGGGCGGTGTTAAACCCGCCAGGTCAGACCTGGCAGGAACATCACCTCCCACCTGCAGGAGTCGGGATCAGGCAGTCCGGAAACAACGGTGGCGGCGGGTTTACCGCCACCGTTATTTCCGGACCACCTGAGTTGTAATGAGGCCCACAGTGTTATTCACGCTGGTACATGTGCGTGGAACTCGCGAACACAATTGTTGCTCGAACACCGTGTGATTTTGCTGTTTGCTTAAATTGAGCTGTTGGCATTTGCCAATTTCTTTTGCATTGCATGTCATAAGGTAACACACATCGCCTTCGGTTATATTATAGGTTATAATACGTGTCAAATTTCTCCATTTTCGATCTGTTTCCTGGCAAAACCTGCAGTACTCCGAGACGGAAAAAGATTGCCTGATATCGGAATCTTGAACCAAAGAATCATTGTGCGTGACGCCGAAAATATGCTTTAGAACCGGAACTGGCGTCGGCACTGCTACTAAGCACGTAGTTAGTAAGGCTTCAGCATTGGGCACGTCAGTAAGGCAAAAGTGCGTAATGTTGAGCACCTGTTGTGCCAGGTATATCCACATATTCTCCGTTTGGGTGATTATGGGAGAATGTTTTCGCCGTCCTGAAGATGCCTCTTGCATGACTGGCATCAATGTTGTTTTCACTTGTGCCTGACGTGTTTGCCGCATTTCACGAATCCATGTCTTTGGTCTGGCTAGCTTTTCGGTATCGGCATAAGGCTGCTTTTGGACATCATTACTCATCATTATCAGTTTCCCCTTGATCGCTGGCACAGATGTGACATTTTTCATTGGTAGCAGCATGCCGTTTAACTCTCCCAAACGGAGTCCATTTAGTCCCACAATTACACCAGCCAGACACAGGATCTACAATGCAAACCCAGAAAAGAGATATCAGTGTTGTACATCATCTCTCAGGTAACATTTGTCTGCGGGCACATATTGCCATTTCTTTCTACCAGGCTCCATTACTAAAACTACTTGGTCTTTTCCTGATGCAATGACATCTGCGGGCACTGGTGGGCCACTTGGCCTTTCCACCCACATCTTCGCACCTGGTACCATACTGTCTGAAGAGCTAAAACCACGATCCCCACGGGTAGTTAACACTGTAGGAGGCTCCCCCTTCTTAATCATGGACAACTTAACGGGAATGATAATCAATTGGGCCACCCGATCACCCTTGTGGATCGGTAACAATTGGTCCCCACTATTCATCAGGATGCCTTTTGATCTCACCTTGGTAATCGGCATCAATTACCCCTCCCAACACTTGAACTCCATTCAATGCTAGGCCAGATCTAGGGGCAATCCATCCCATATGCTCTGGGGGAATTTGTACTCCAATCCCTGTTTCAATTACAACAATCCCTCTTGGGTCTAATCTGATTTCCTCATGGGAATGCAAGTCTACCCCTGCTGACTCTGGAGTCGCCCGATAGGGAGCTAAAGAACCCGGGGTAATTTCCCAGTACAATAGGGTTTCTCTGACTGAATTGGTTGAATCTGTAAAGCAGGAGTCATTAGCCGCATCAAAGGAGTTTCATGCTCATACACAGGCCTATTGTTAAGCACTTGCACTGCATCAAACACACAATCACGCCAGCCTGCCAAATTGCCATCTCCAGATTTGCGCAGCTTGTCTTTCAACAACCCATTCATTCGTTCAATCAGCCCTGAAGCGGCAGGTTAATAAGGCACATGGTAGAGCCACTCAATGCTCTTTTCCTGACAATATTCCTGTATTAGTTTGACTTTGAAGTGTGACCCATTGTCACTTTGAATCTGCAAAGGCACTCCGTAATGCAATATGATCTGATCTAACAACCTAATGGTGTTCAGTTGTGTGGCACGCTTGCACGGCAAAACCATCATATATCCTGAGTATGTATCCACAATAGTGCATGCATACTGACAACCTTTACTGATTGGCAGGGGACCGTTATAATCAATCTGCCAAATTTGACCTGGTAGTTTTCCTCTTCGCAATGTACCCCGAACAATCTGAGGGATAGGTCTATGCTGTTGGTGTTGGCACACTGGACATTGCAAAATGATCATTTTCACTACCTCTAAAGGAATACTGATTCCTCGAGCTTGTGCCCACCTGATAGTAGCCTTTTCTCCAAGGTGCCCACATTTCTGGTGAGCCCACTTGGCCAAACCCTCCAAATCGTCTTCCTGAGCCTCCGCATCCACAGATGAAATCTTGGTGTGTTCATCTGCAACAGAATTAAACCAACGTTCTAATGAGTCTGTGGCACAATGCGCGTCCACATGATACACAGTGACTTCACTTTGGCAAGATATTGCAGAAATGCTATCACACAGTTCCTTTCCCCACAACTCTTTTGAATGAATCTTCCACCCATTCTTTTGCCAGGTTGACAACCACACCGCCAACCCATTCGCCACTGACCATGAATCCGTATACACATGACATCGACCAGGGGTCTCTTGTTTCAATGCCTGGTAAACTGCGTAAAGCTCTGCAAACTGACTGCTCTTCCCTTTCCCTGACGTTGTCAAAATCTTTTTAGTCTTGGGATTGTACGACACTGCTTTCCAGTATCGCTCAGTTCCCACATATCGGGCTGAGCGATCTGTGAACCAGGCATGCTCTGTCTGCTCCACGGTCAAGTCGCCGTACGGTACTCCCCATTTCACGGGAGACTCGTGTTTTTCAGGCACTTCCGGTGGTATGTTATCTGAGGGCGGTATGTTGGCTACTTGCTCACGTAATTTTGCAACTCCACCCTTCCCTGATTTGGCTCTGTCTTGAATGTACCATTTCCATTTAATTATGCTGGCTTCTTGAGCATGTCCTATTCTATGGCCCTCATTACGACCCTGGCGGAAATCGAAAAACGATGGCGGAAATGCAATACCGCCATCGAATAGCGCTCGGTGCGATTATGACCCGTCACCGTAAAGTACGATGCCATTAGCGACACCGTAGTGAACGCCAACGCTAACTGCACCAAGTACGCGCACGCGCGCCATGCGAAACCGTAATTACCACCATGGCGCAACGGTACGCGAATTCTGACCCTAGCGGACATTTACCTAACGCCATCAAGCATGGCGGAAAGTACCATTCCGCCATGGTGAGAAGTACGGCAACGCGAACCAACCGTAAATGGCCTTACTGAGTGCCTGTACACCACTCCCTGGCCACATTGCACAACTCCTCGTAGGTGCAATGAAGTCACACAATGCAACCAGTGAAATGTACAAGTCACCCATGCATGCCAACGAACAAATGAATGTAGGGGCTCCAAGTGCCTTGTGAGTGGCCATCCATATTTGCCATGTCACCATTTCCGTACTGATGCAGCACAGGCATGTGAAGGTTCAAGTACAGCAATATGAACTGAAATATGAGACAAAACAACAACAGGCCCCCATCGCTTGACACCAGTGTAAGGCAACATTCAAAGCAGTAACCTGAGGGAGACTGCACCAGCCCTGTACTCTTGCCAGTAAACAAACCAACCATCAGCATAAGCATGTACCACACAAGTTGGCAGAGTGACTGAGCAGCCAGGCCCATCTCAAGAGGGGCCAATGGGAGCTGCAGGGCACAGATGGCACAAATACAGAAGCTATTCCAATGGACATGACCTCAGTCTCCCTCCAAGAAACGCACGCAAACACAGGCACCTGTGACCAGCCATATTCTGATAATCACATCATTCCACCAATCCACCTGGCTGACCGGCATCTGTTACACAAAAGCTAATCCCCCGCCCCTGAGCATGACATCATTAAAACAGTCATAATGGCAGCCCCTATCCCTGACCTCACTGGGCTTCGTAGGCAAACGCGCCAAGTACAGTACCACGCAACTATACTCAGAAGCCGGAACCCATTGCAGATCTTCTCACAATACATCGCTCCACAAATAGGAATATGCTACATTACTTGCAAAGAATAACGCTACACGGTGAATATCATAATAGAAATTTAATGCACAACAAAATCACCAAGCCCATACAGCTATTAGGTCATGAACTCCAAAATATATTTCATTATTGTGGGCTGCATCCGCAATAAATGACCAGCTTCTTCTTGTGTGACGCCCTGTTCCTTCATGGTACACAGGGGCTACATTCACGTTCAAAAAGGCAACATGGAAGCGCCTAGAACCGCAGGTCCGTCCCATTAGGTAGGCACAAGTCCAGCTGAAAGGTCGATATGTTGCTCCTAGCCACTAGCACTGCGTAAGGGCATGTGGGCCATTGGCGATCGTCCCATAAGATCGTAATGGTGCTCCACTGATTAACACGAAGCAGCAGGTGTCGGGAGTAAAAGCCATCTGCAGGAGTGGCATACAGATGGCAGCGGCAAAAGGGGAGGAGATACCTGTCACCCAAATGAAATGAAAAAGAATGGTATGGGCATCAGAACTTAATTTGAATTACTCACTTCAATGATCACACTAAATCTACAGCCATATGCATGTTAGCCCACTCAAAAGGATTATTCCCACCCAAAAATCACTTGCGAATCATAACTATATAAATCGAGGTGAAAACACTATTACAAACGAGTCTTTGTGTGCATGCGTCTGTTAAAACAGAATCCATTAGATGGGATCAGTAACGTGCATAGACACAAGTGTTTGAAGGCGCGTCGAGACAGGGAGGGTTCAACAAGGGCAGATAGACGATGGTCCCACTATGGCAGCTCTGCATCACATAGCGCAGGGGAAGTGGATAGATTCCAAAAAGCCATGTATATGGTAAACTCTCAATTAAATCATCTGTCCATGCATCCATACATCATTCCCTCATCCCGGTATGAAAACGCCTGATTATTTACTCACATGACATGTGAAATTTCCATTGAGTCTGTGCGTAATGCAGTCTGCAAAATCCATTGTGCTCCAGCCCGGAATTCTAGTGTTGTGAAGTAACATGTATTTGGGAACGTCCTGCCTTATCGTCCACTACGCTATTGCGCATCCCATACTATTCATATCAATCATTGCATTCTCGCCATGGCCCCTGTCCGAAGGACATTAAACAATAGAACTTTATATCTGCAGTCAGACCTGTGGGCGTCTCCTCGCCGCTAGCTGAAAACCGAAAGCGCTGTCCTTCGAATTCCTCATTTGCAACATCACGTCGAAAAGGCATCTGTGACCGCTTGAAATCACAAATTCATCCATGTAGTGCGGCAGTGTGTGCAAATGGCAACTGCCTTCACTCACAAATGGGACGCCCCGCCCGTCGGTGAACCTCGGTACAGTGCTGCATGAGGGTCCACCGTTAATCGAGTACTACATTCCACTGACCCATCACAAGTTTGTTCGCGACTGTAAAGATAGTATGTGAAACAATGGGACCATAGCAGAATGAACATATGAACCAATATTCCACTGCCATCGGGATTAAATACATGATTGTAATAGCAAGATGCCATGCGTCGAATTGCAGCGTTGTGTGCGGGACGTGCTCGCCCAAAGGGGATTGCAGCTTGCACAGGTGGAATGAATCACCACAGGTGGAGGCTATACTGCCTGAAAACACATAAATTGCACACCCAACCCCCTCCCACAACCACACCCACTCCAAAATGCTACCGGCAGGACTAGCGATGTTGGCCCTGGGGGACCTGATAGCACTGCAAGTACTCCAACTTCAAGAAGAAGACGAACACCAACTACTACAACAACCGGCTGCACAGAGGAGATGCAGGAGGAGGAGGAGGGCAAGGCAGGGCCAGCAAGGCCCACCAGCACAGCCACCACCACCACGCAGGCAGCCCGCAATCCCACGCCTCCGAGCTCATCCGTTCAACCTCACTGATGAGCAGATCCACACCCTCTACCGTTTGGACCGGGACACCATAACCGCCATTGTGGACATGACACACGCTGACCTTGCCAGCATGATAGATAGCCCAACCGCCATCCCACCCCTACTGAAGGTGGTGTCTGTACTCCACTTCCTGGCCACAGGCACCTACCAGCACACAGTCGGACAGTTGCATGGCATTTCACAGCCACTGTTGTCACGGACACTATTGCAAGTGCTCGATGCCCTCCTGAAGCACGCAGACGACTACATCTCTCTACCACGCTCGGAGCAGGAAATTACGAACACAAAAGTGGGATTCCATGCACTTGCCGGCATACCGGGTTGCATTGGTGCCATCGACTGCACCCATGTGGAATTGGTTGTCCCACATGCCATGGAGGCCCAGTACCGCAACCGAAAACAATATCATTCTCTTAATGTACAAATGGTGTGTGACTCCAACAGGATCATTACACATTGTTGTGCCCGATTTCCTGGATCAACCCATGATTCTATGGTCTTAAGGAACTCTACAATACCCCGCTACATGGAGCGACACGCAGGGAACAGATCTTGGCTACTCGGTGAGTCTCATTTCATGCATGATGATGTGGGGTATGTGATGCGGCAATGACCTGGCAGGAAGGGGGGGGGGATGCGTACGTAGCAATGTCATTCCACAAACATCCTTTATTGTCCACATACAGGTGATGCCGGGTATCCACTGAAGAGATGGCTCCTTACACCACTCCGGAACCCACAGAACCAGCATGAGGAGGACTACAACCATGCCCACTCACGTACCCGTGTAGGCATAGAACAGGCATTCGGCCTACTGAAGGCTCGTTTCCGCTGCCTCAGCAGGTCTGGCGGGGCACTCCTGTACCGCCATGAGAAGGTTGCAAAGATGGTCATGGCATGTGTCATGCTACACAACATGTGCGTACGTAGAAATGTGCCCATGCCCCCTGACGCAGAACTGCAAGCACCTGAAGATGGTCATGATGAGGGTGGGGATGTGGCAGCACCTCAAGGAGTCCGCGAGGCACAGGAGGGCCGTGAAATTCGTCAGATTATCATAGATTCATGCTTCTAGCACTCACGCCTGGTGGCTGATACATGGACACGGGACTTGTGGCACTGTGTGTGTCTGGAACATGCACAATATGGACTGTACGCCTATCAAGGCCTCGTACACAAAGATCAATGTCCACACATCTCATTGGATGATTGTGAAATGTTTATAGCAAATGTGAAATTATGTTACACACCCCATCGACCCGCCACCCAAGAAAGCCCAACACACCCCCTCCACCCTCCTACCTCCCCCCCGAACACCAGTGTCCAAAGATGCTCATTGTCAGTGGGCAGACGCTATTGCAAGCCCCCTCTCCGGGTATCAGGGGCACCCCTGCCTGTGGAGCGCAGGTTCCTCCCAGATCTACGTTGGGGGCTGCCCTGGACGGAACTTGCAACGGATGATGTCTCTGCCTGCTCACGTCCATGCATGTCCCTAAGGGTTTGTGAGAGCTCAGTGAGCACACGGCGCACAGCGGCAAGTTCAGCACATACGTCTTTGGACGTCGCATGCAGTTCCCCCCTCAGGCTCTCGGTGCTTCTCTCCATTTGTACCCTCAAGCTCTCGGTGCTTCTCTCCATTTGTGCCCTTAGTGTCTCTGTACTTCTCTCCATTTCTGACCTAAGTGTCTCAGTTGATGTTTCTATGGCTGCCTTAGTACCCCCACATTCATCAGCATGCTCCTTGAGGAGCGTGGCCAGTTGCTGCTGTTGCACGATCACCTAGTCGAGGGACTGTTGCCTCTGCTGGGCCATGCCCATTTGCGGTGGTGTCACAGAGGGGCTGATCACCTAATGTTGCCTTGCCACAGGGCTTGTGGGGGATGGCCAGTCGTCGTCTTGTGGGTGCCCCTGCGTGGTATCCTCATGGTGTACGGGATGAAACAAACAGGGGGATTGAGACAGGTCATGGATGGATCCTACATCGACAGCACCGTTTTCTGTGTTGGAGCATGCTGCCATTAATGCAGTGTCACCTATGGTGCTGCTGCCACCAGAAGCAGGGCCTTCTGTGGCATCCATTGGGGGGACCTGTGGTGCTGCTGTTGTGGGCATGCTGGCTGCTGGGGTGCCTGTAGAAGTCCCCTCCTGTGTGCTGCCACTTGATTTGTGCTGCTGCCGTGTCTTGATCCGTGCAGCTGAGGTGGAGGGTCTTTGGCCGTTGGTCTTGGCCCTCTTTGCAGGTGTGCTGGTAGGGGTGTCCTGAAGCTCGTCGTTTGAATTGGACCCTGTGTTGGAGTAAAGAAGGGCGAGCGTTATTTATGGGTCTGTGGAAATTGGAATGGCAATGTATCACATGCATCGGGGTGGTACCTGAGGGTGATTTGGGTCAGGGCCTTGGAGGTGGTTTCATTTTTGTGTGGATTGAGGATGCAGTTGTTTTGCAGCCTGCAGTTAGGGTGTGCATGCTGCACGTGTAGAGGGTGTTTTTAGGATTTTTAATTATTTATGTATTTAAAGTGACTTTTAAAGTGCGCTATCAGGCCAATGTATGTGGACGTTCTCCTGGACATGTGTTTCTGTTGCACTATGTGGACACATGGTACTTCACATGATTGGACATTGTGGATTTAGCATTGTTTTATTTGGCCCACCTACCTGATTCTTCGGATGTCTGCACTCCTTTCTCCATCCCTCCGACTCCCTCTATACTCTCCATTCCAATGGTGGAGGCACAGATTTCTTCCCAGGGGGTCAACTTGATGGGTGATTCCGATCCTCCCCCGGTAGCTGTGGCAATGTTACGGTTGGCTGATAGTATGCTCCGTACGCGTATCCGCAAGTCGTCCCATCGCTTTCTGCATTGCTGTGGGTTGCGGGGTGCGGTCCCCACCGCACTTACCCGCTGTGCCACCAGGGCCAATATGGCCTTCTTGTTCGCAAGTGCCGTCCTGGTCATTTGCGTCGAGAAGACGACGGCAGCATTCTCCTGGAGGGTCTCTGTGAGCACGGTGAGTTCCTCATGGGAGAAGTGGACCTGCCGCTTGCGGTCGCACGCTTTTTTCGCAACTTTTCCCATTTTTTTTGTTTTCACTAGGGTGGCTAACGGGTTGGGATGTGTCTCAGGGTAGGATTTTTGATGGTTGTGTTGGGATTCTGATTTTATAGGTGTACGGCCCATGTTTTTACTTCCGTTTCCGTATATTTACGGTCACCGTATTTTGCGATTACCGCTCATTACGGTGACCGCTATGATGGGTGGCGGAATTGCACCTAGGGCGCCGTACGACGGCGGTGAGGGGCGTTTTGGGGACATTTCCGCCATCGCGGACTTTGCACTTCCGCCATGGCGTAGTGCTCGTGCCCGATGGGTCAGAATTAGCCGCACTTTACTCCGTCGTGCAATGGCGGAAACGCTATTTACGCTATGGCGGTCAGGTCAGTTACTTTCCGCCAGGGTCGTAATGAGGGCCTATGTGTTTTAGGAGAGCTCAGTACCCATTGCATAATTGGTATTTCTGGCCTCATCAATTCATCATGGCCCACCGTCATTTGCTCGGTATCAACAAGCAGACCCTCCAGCTTATAGCGATTTTGCAATCCCACAAAATGCCGCGAAAACGGCCGTTTTGTGCAAAAACAGCGTCTTTAAAAAAAAAAAAAATTCAACTTTTTTTTTTAAGTTATCTGCAAAAATTACTGTTTTAAAAAAATAATACTCAGGGTGCCAGGTTCTCAACTTTTTTTTTTACACAAGAAATGAAATGCGCTAACACATCTCATCACTTGCGCCCCAAAAAAGTGCAGCCCAATCCACAAGGGACACATGAATGGGCACATTTTATATGCGCGCCCATTCAGATGGCCTTTTTCACCTCCTTGATCAAATAAAGTGGCGTTTCTGTCAATTTAAAAGTGCATCCCTCATTCCCAAGCAAGATGCACTTTTAAATGTGCAGAAATTGTAGGCAACCCTACGCGCACGGGATGTGGGGCTGCCACAGCATGACAGGGTCTTTCCTGACCCTGTCATGCATTTCTTTTAAGGTATGAACCGCTGCTGTGTCGCTTGCATTTGTGTTCCTCAAAAAGGATAAAAATGCATTTTTTGGGTCGCATTTTACAGCGGCAGGCACCTGGAGGGCCTGTTCCTGTGAAAGGCGCTGGGAGCTTGCAGAACACTGCCGGGAGAGCAATTCTATTCAAAGTACTGCCCATTTTGATGCCAAAAATCTATCGAATGTTACAATTTTACCTATTTCGTCCAGTATTATTCGATCGATTTTTATAAATACTGAACATGTGTTGGGGGGCGTCACCCGCTCCCCATGTTCAGTGTTTTTGGTCTAGGGTGGTTGCAGAAGTGTTTTCCCCTTTTTCCTCAAAATTGGAGGCGGGGACAGAAAAAAAAGAAAATAACGAAAAAAGGACCCTGCGGAGTCGGATCCGACCCGCGTTAGAGGGGTGGATCTGGCAGCGCAGGGTTGCAGGAGAAGCAGCAGCGACCAAGCAGTTAAGTAGGGGAGATGGTGGGGTTGTGGTGAAAGGTACATTTTGGGTTGTTTGGCTGAAGTGCAAATCAATTCGCAGCGAAATTGACTACGGTCAATTCCTCCGCAAATAATTACACTTCGTCAAACAACCGAGAACACCATTCAAGGCAGCTGGCCAGCGCACAATTTGCGCTACAGCTCAAGCCTGTGGAAATGCGCCGGTCACCTTTGAGAATAAGGTGACCTGCTCATTTCCAAAAATGGGTTCTCTAAAAATAGCATATCCTCTGTTCTTTTTTTAAATGCCCCATTATTTGAGGAACTGGGTCAAAATCTACATTTAAAACAAATTAAAAAAAATGATTATACTATGAGAGAGAGGGAGAGTGATGGGTGAGATGGAAGTGATAGGCAGGAAAGCAGAGGGAGAGCAGTGGGCCAGAGGAGGAAGTGCTGCACAAGAGCAGAGGAAGCAGTGATGCGGTGGGCCAGAAATCTGAGAGCGAGCAGAGGTACAGAAAGTAGAGGGAGCGTGTGGTCAGTGAGCCAGAAAGCAGAGAGGAAGTGGTTGGCCAGAAAGAGGCAGTGAGCTGCAGATTGGGGAAAAAGGATGAGGGAAGAATGCAATAGAATGGGAGAAAGTATGCAAGATGCAGAAGCAGCACAAAAGAATGAAGGGCTGTATATTGCGGGAGGAATTGTAGAGTGTAAGGTGTGAGTTGGGAGTATGATTTGGAGTGTGGCAGGGGCTGGGCAGGGCAAATTGTGACTTGACAGTGTGACATAGCACGTGAGTATTTGTATGACAGATTGAGAGGTTAAGGAATGTAAGTTGTTATGGAGAGTTGGTGAGATGTGTGTTGGTGAGAGAGGTGTGTGGGTGTTTGGGGGATTGGAGAACATAGATGGGGAATATTTTCAGCATTACAATTGATAATTATCAATTTAGTTAATACTATTAAATAGGCATGAACATTAAACCAGAAATGTAGCCAAATCAAACACTGTTCTGCCAAGCCAGAGATATCTGGGACTCTTCCTATTAAATTAATACAAAAGATATATAATAACGATACCCTGGCTCTCTTGTAGCCTTGCACTCTGCCTATTTCCTGCAATGTGGCAATCTTGCACCCTCCAGTTAATACAAAATGTCCCGCAAATATGCCATTTCATGCCGCAAAATTTGCCATTTCATGCCGCAAAATCCTGGAAGGTCTGAACAAGGGCCCAATAACATGCCAGCAACTGCTTCTCAAACGGAGTGTATGAGTTACCAGCATTGGGTAACTTACGACTCCAGAACCCCAATGGCACATGTTTCCTGTCCTCTTTCTGCCACACACTCCAGTTAGCATAATTGTTTTGTACAGACACATTTAATTCCACTTCGCCTTTCTTCAATGGCCATAAATCAAGCACCTACTGCACGGTGTCTTTCGCCAAATCAAATGCTTTCTGCTGCTCTTCTCCCCACTGAAACTCATATTTCTTTCATGTCACTGTGTAGAGGGGGGCCAATATCTGCCCTAAATGGGGAATGTGCTGTCTCCAGAACCCAAACAGCCCTAAAAACTGCTGAACTTACTTTTTGTTCATTGGAGTGGTGAACTCAAGTATTTTCTGTCGGGCCTTCGGCACCATTTCTCGATGCCCATTATGCCACTGAATCCCTAGGAATATCACTGTTTCAGCTGGGCCTTGAATTTTATTTGCGTTAATCTCCCACCCTTCCTTCTTCAATCCTTCCATAATTACATCTAACTGGTTTTGCACACTGTGCTCATCCTTGCCCTGAATCTAAATATCATCAATGTAGTGAGATTTGTATGTCAGGTTTACACGGTATCTTGTCTAAGTGCTCTGCCACCAGCCGGTGACAGATAGTCAGGCTATGTATGTACCCCCCCCATAGGTAACCTTGTAAAGGTGTACTGACGCCCGCTCCAAGAAAATGCAAACTGCTCTTGACACTCTTCAGCAATTGGCACAGAGAAAAATGCATTGGCTAAATCTACCACTGCATACCAAGTCCCCTCATACTTTTGGACATTCTCAATCAAGGTAATGGCATCTGGGACCGCGGGCACTAAGGGAGGAGTGTGTTTATTCAACTCGCGGTAATCCACCGTCATCCTCCAAGACCCATCGCCCTTTTTAATAGGCCAGAGAGGATTGTTCCATGCGGTTGTGATAGGGCGTCACACACCCACCTCCACATACTCTTTGGTGGTGTCTGAAATTTCCTTGTGCTCCCCAGGAATGCTGTATTGCTTCATTGCTACCCGCTTGGTTGCCACAGGCACTTGCACTGGGGGCATCTTCAATTTGCCTACGGTAATGGGTGTGCAGGTCAATGCACTCACCCCAAACTGGTACGTTTTACCTCCAAGTCCCAAAGTCAACCTTTCCAGAATGTCAAAGCCAATTATATACTCGGGTATCGGGACAATCAACACTTGGTATTTCTGCCTATTCAAATTGTCTATTTTCATCTCCACTTTCGTTTGTACTGCGGGGGTCTCCTTTCCCCCGAGACCTGTAATAGTAAATTGTCTGCCTTTGAATCGTGCTGGATTGCCATGAATCAGAGAGGCCTCCGCCCCGGTGTCTATCAATGCTCGCACCCCTTGCGTATTTCCTGGCCCCCAACAAATCTTAACATTAACAGGGGGCCGCCTAACCACTTTTATGCGAGGAGAGGCTGCCGGAGCTTGGCCGTAGCCCTAGTCAAATTTCGAATGAGTGTGACTTGACCCTGCCTCTAGCATTGCACTCACCACCTTCCTCAAATCAGCGTATGTTGGCCGGTAGGGGGAAGGTGTCCCCATAGACCCTTCTTCTTGTTCTTCCTCAGGAGGAGCGGAAGGTGAGGTGTCCCCCTGTGGCTTGGTTACTACCTGTTTCTTAACCTGTTTATAGCGCTCTTTGGCTGCAAGTCCTCTTTTTTTGTATAATTCATACATTACCCTAGTTTCAATGCCATCAATTTCTTCTCGTGGCACACCATCTTTTAACAAAGCCAGAAACATGTCCTTTCTGGACACTCGGGAGTCTCTACTATCTTGTCTCCTGCCTTCAGTTCTTCTCTCACTACGCCCCTCTCTCCTGTGGCTTGTCATCACTCTTATCCCACTCCTCTAAATCTGACAGTTGCCGAATGGCATCCACTACCTCATCAGTGGGTTTGCCCGTCATACCTACGAGCAAAGTCATAATGACACTTTTGTATGCGGGTGGTGCAGTTCTGATCACCATGTTTCTAGATGAAACTGAGAGCAGCACGGCCCCCATGTGTCCTGGAGCATCTACATGAATTGCCTCTTTCATAGCATGCTCTCTGACCTTTTGAATTGCCTCTTTCAAAGTATACCACTTTGTTTCCTCACTAGGCCAGTCTGTGGTAATGGGGTATTTACGGTTACATGCTTGGGCTGCTATGTGCAACAAAGACACCTGTGAATCGTGACCATTCTCATCAGGGGACGGCCCTGCCCTTAAGACCTCCTGTACATTGGTGTCAGTTGACAAGGGTAGAAAAACACAGTGAGTCTGTGGAATCTACCAACAACCCCGCAGCGCTCCCATCTAGCAACCTCACCATCCATGTCAATAAAGGTTCCCCTGATTTTTGCCTCAAATGGGTAATAATTTCCCCAACCTCCTGCTGGGTGTAATCCTCCAGCGTGGTTAAATCCACAACCCCGCCTACAGGATTCTGCCGGTGGGGCCCGGCTCTCCGTCTTCTAACTGGCTTAGCAGCCACTGTCTTCTGCTTAATTTCCATTTTGGGGTCTGACTCATTTGCGGAACTACTCTCTGGACTGGTTGAGTCAAAAATATCACCATCCCAATTATCCGGGTGCCAGTCCACACCGGCGGTAGCGATTACAGCTGCCACCTTTCTTTGGTTGATCCCTCCCCGTCTTTTCCTATACTTATACCGGGCTATTCTGACTGCTGCCCTCTCGGCCACAGCCTGGTATGTGTCAGCCTTATCTTTAAAAAGTTTAATTTGAATCTGCTGCATTAACACAGTCTGCCTTTCTGCAGCCGACTCTCTTTCCAATCGTAAAACCTCATTTTTCATTTCCAAATTCCTTTGATGTATTTTCCTATAGGCATGCAAGAGGACCCAACCTCGCCTACCTAGTGCAGCACATTCTCTCCCCGTTCCATTGGAACTTGTTGAAAGCACAACATTACATCAGACGGATCAGCACCCAATCCCTGATCCCATGTTTCACTTAGCCCTGCACCGCATGCCCACATTGGGCCGATTTATCATATGGGCTCTTAGTCCAGCCTGGAATGATAACATCAGAACATTCACCGCCAGCGGGGACGCTCTTTTTCCTGAACAAACTATTCATTACTGCGAAATGGTACAAAACCTCTTTGTATCTATATTTTTTTTTCTTTCCTCACTGCAATCACTCACGCAAGCACGCACACACCAGCAAAGTTAAAAAAAAAACAGCTTAACACAGTTCAACACTCACTGCCAAATTACTTGCGCTTGCAAGGTAAACAAAGCCTATCTAGGTTCAAACAGATTCTTTAGTATTTGGAACAATTCATCACAAATACCCTGCTCACAGCGCCAAAATGTATTGCTCGCCCAGAGTGCATGGACAGTCATTAATCACCAGTGCAATTACGGAGCCAATACTTTAAACGTATGTAGACGCAATAACTTGCAACCACACACACTCTTAGAAAATAATGAGCACTTATACGGCTATTTATTCAAAGCTTGGAAGTAACAAGTGATAACATAGAAATAAATCACAGAAGAAACAGCGAGTTCAAAAGAAAATACATCACCGTGGGCGTAACCGGATCCCTCATCTCGCCAGAAGCGGCTGGAAGACCCCAAGGACAGCCAGGCCAAGAGCACAACAGCCCACAGGTATGCCGGACGAAAGCGTCCTCCCTCCGGCTGAGGTCTCACCTGACCGCTAAGGGGTTCCGCATATATGCACTCCTCAAAAAGGGGTGGCAATTTCTCGAACCTTCTGGCAACGCACTAGCGCATTGATGAGCAGCCGTTGGTTGCCAGCTGGGTCAACCGACAGTAACCTCAAGGAGCAAAGTGCTTCCCTCCTCTAAAAACAAGCACCACGGAAAACAGTCCCGTAACTCATAACATAACAAAGCTAACTTTCCCAGCAGAAATGTCCTTGACTGCATACTAGGTTTGGAAAGCATGTTTTCTTCAGCATCGTGAGTCTAGCTCTCAGCAAAATGAGTACAGCTTTTCACTGCAGCATGAAGTAAATATCCATCATGGCTCTGAGTGCTCCCAGAATACACTGCGCACCAGCGCCATGTTTTAGCTCAAGCATAACACTTGGTCAAACAACCTAAATCCCTGAGGGATAACACTAGACTGCCACACCACAAGAGTCCTCTGTTATAATTTGCTGACGCTCTGTTATAACTTGCATAAGACTGGTGGCGCATTTTTAAAATTCAATTGGGCCCCCACACATCTTCAGCCGGCCAGCCATGCAGCACCCAGCGACACAACGTAACATTCACAAACTTAATTCCAATAGAACATACAAACAATGCATTATTTATCATTCCTTCAGACACAAAAGTCAACACACTTATGTTTGCATACACTCTCACTCACACACAAATGCACCCAGCACCTCCATTGACAAATATTGTATGCACACAACATTTATATGTACATATACAATAACACATGGAAACAGTGGTGCAACGTCCATTCAGCAGACCAGACTTCATCACCCCCTGATCCCTGAAATTGTGGGCTAAGTTGACTTGACCTAGCTGAACTATAAAGCCATGGCCGAAAGGAACAGATTCACTGGAATGTCAGCAATTCCCCTTGATTTCTTCTTTCATTCCAAGGCAGAAGCCATCGTTTAATACAGTGCAGTGGGTGACTAAGTATATCTGGTATACATTTTTAAATACCATATATCTCCAAACTTGGTTTCTGCACAGCACCCTGTATGTGTACATGCTATTGTTTTTCTATAAGATTCTGACTGATTAAAATTAAGGTATGTTGTGTTCAAATGGCTCCAAGCAGCGGAGTACCAAGCCTGAGAGGCAGGGTGGGCAAGCTGCCACCCGTGGCTCTTTTAAGCGCCAGACCGGGACATTTGTCATTGGGACACCTCTCCCGTTTGGCACCTCAACGAGGGCACCCAACGGCAAAGGTGTCCCGCTGGCAGGACAATGTGTGCTGAGCAATTCCTGCTCAGCACGCTTATTGTCCAGGACACCTTCCCCCGTTCCGAATGGTAAAGTTGTCCCGCTGCCAGGACAATGTCCCAAGGAGCTCTGGCCAGCAGAGGGTCCTCACGTTGCTCTGTATCGACATAGCATTAAATTGTGAGCCATTAGGCACTGATGGGAGAGAGGGGGGTACTATTAACAGGGACTTTTGTCCCTTTAGAAATGTGAATCGGAGGGAGTGATCAGAAGTGAGAAGGGTGCATAATGTTGCATGCTTTATAAAATAACTATGGCTTTAAATCCTAAGGGGGATTTTTTAGGCTCATATTAATCTAGATGATGCTATTGTGACTTTGCATGCAGAATGGGGAGAATAAAACTAAAGCCATGCTCCCATGGCTCAACATATTTGTATGCCAATGTATATAGTGTATGGTTAGTTAACTATGAAAGGCTAGTTTATTATGTAATAGGGTTTGCTCCCAAGGCATTGCTATAAATAATTATTTAAGCACATGAAATGTAAAGCAAAACCTTAATAAATATCTATATCAACTAAACCTGGAAAGATGTGCGCGTTCGCTTAAATTGTCCACATCCCAGTTTCACCATTTAACCAAGTGTGTGATCCTGAGCAAATCATTCAATGACATTGTGCCTTATCTGCAGCTCTGCAAGTGACTCTGATTCAATTCAAAGTTTATGTTAATGTATCATGGTATTATAATGGAAAGGCCTAATGACTATAGAGTTGCTCCACATATAACAATAGTGCAATTTAGGTATTTTGCACTACAAAGTTGTCACATGGCTTATTTATGGCAACTTATTCTAAAGTCACTTCCATGGTGCCTCCAAGTATCAAAGACTGATGATGCGCCTTGCAATGTCCTTTTCTGTGAAGTCACTTCTGTTGGTGCAATCCATATAATAATTAGGAACTTTGCATGTATTTTGTCTCAGAGGGCTTGGACAGAGCTCTAATAGAGGAGTTTCCTGCATCTGGAATGATCCTACATTTTTCTTTTTTTTGTTATGTGTTAAAATGCCATCTTCCACTAATGTTACCAAAAAGGTAGACTGGGGCAGGCGGTTTGGGGGCGCCAGTGAGACCATGTGGAATTCCACACACTGCATTTCGTTGCTCACCACCCCCACACTCTTTCAATGCTGGCTACTCCCCTGCTTAGTTTGATAAGTGAAGCAGTTTTTGGTGGCCTGTAACCTGAACCATGACACCCATTTAGTAATCTGCACCAAACCGTCCTGAAAAAGTGTCTGCAAAACTCGAAATACTTTTTGCCAGTTTGGTGAAGATTATTTTTGGCAGCAGGGGGAAAACTTATACAGGGCTCCTAAAACTGCTTTTAACACAAAATACCATAAGGTTCCTTCTGCTCACCTAGAGCAAAAACTGCTTAACAAAAGTTCTGCATGTTTGGAAAGCTTTGGGCACTCAGCTTCGTTTCACATGATTTGCAGAGTACAACAATTTTGGGTCGCAGGTTTTCTCAGCTTGACTCTTTCCTCTCTACTTGGGGAGGACGCACCTTCCGCCAACTTCATTTTGAAATTAGGATGGTGGTGCTTTAGTAGCATCTGAAAAGTGGCAAGATTAATTTTAGAGGCGTTGCAGAGCTGTGGCTTGCCACAGAGAATGCACCATTATGTTATTGTTAGTGTGTCTTCATACCTGGGGCCTTAATGTGTACTTTGGGCTCTGCTCACATTGTCCAAATGTGACACGCACCCTCATTAGGATCAGCCCGCAGCCCATCTCCCTACAAACATACACAAACACAATGAAATATAATTTTTTTTTTTTAAAGTACTTGTGCTCTGCTTTCAAATGCCACCCGGGCAACGTCTCATGTTACACCAACCTAACCTCTTCACACTCACACTCACACACCTCCAGACAGAAACCAGCAAGCTGAATGAGCTTCCTAGTTCCTGTCTGTGTGTCGCACAAACACAAAGCCGGAAAGCGATTCTCTGCGCCGGGGCCCCTGGAAGTGCTGCTGCTAGCGTGGCAGAACAGGCGCCAGGCCCTGCAACACCCAGTTCAGCACCCTGGCTGTAAACGTTGAGGGACTGAGCCATGCAGGGCATCCCAGCCCTGAATGTGTTGCAGCGCGGCTGCCAGGCTACTCTGCATTATGTAATGAGAAAGGGCAAGCCTTGCTGGGCACCCCAGCAGAGCTCGCGCTGTCCAATTACATAACTGATCATTACGGCCCCTCTGCCCTCCCTCCAAAAGATGGGGGACAAAAAGGCATGCCACAGAAGTTAGGGGGAGACAAAACCCCCTGTTCGCCCCTTTAATTATGCCCATGGCAATATCTAACCGGGGTTGTCGAGTTTAGCGAAGATTGAAGGGGTTGAGGCTAGCATGAGGTGTTAGGTGGACAGTTGGGGGAATAAAGAAAAACAAAACGGAAGAAAGAAAATGACAGTGACAGGACGGAGGAGAAAAAAAGAACTGGCAAACAGACAAGAAGTGTACCCCAAAGAAAGATGAGACTGCATTTAGGGAGGACTGTTATGCTGATGACAGGTTGGTCAATACGAAATAGATGGACAAAGAGTCTTCAGTACTGGTGAGCACAATTACTTTTCACTTTAGGTTCATTGCACTCTGCTCCATTCACCTTTGACAGGACATCTTTCAAAATATTACCTCAGTTAATGTCACCTTCAGGGGGGGCTAGGACGCAAAGTAGAATTCACAGCTTTGCCCAAAAAAAGAATATTGGCTAGGAGTCCATGTGGGCATGGACAATGTTTGTGACCACTTGTGCTCTCTGACAAAAGACTGCCCCCCTAGGGTCCCTTCAGCTCCTTACAACAAGTCCCTATAATTGAGATACTGCTCTCCATGATCGGGATGGATATCATTGGGCCGTTAGAACCTTCTAAGTTGGGAAACAAATATATTCTAGTTATACTTGATTATGCTAGCCGATACCCAGAGGCTTTTCCCCTAAAGAATAATACTTCTCAGCATATCTTAAAACATCTGATCCCCTTTTTATCAAGGGTTGGGTTTCCCTGGAAAATATTGACAGACCAAGGTAGCACTTTCATGTCTAAAATGATGGTGAAGGTAAAGTAGATATTACAAATTTAGACTTTGCTCACCTCCATTCACCAACCGCAAACAGATGGATTTGTAGAGAGTTTCAGCCAGACCTTGAAAAACATCCTTAAAATGCTGGGTGAAGCAGATGCAAGAAATTGGGATATAATTATTCCTTGGGCATTGTTTGCAGTGTGTAAACACCACAGGCCCCTTTAAGTTTTTCCCCACAGAGCTTCTTCATGAACAGGAGCCAAGGGATGTATTAGATATGCTCCCAGAGACCTGGGAGAAGAGGGAAGAGGCTTTACTTCCCATTTCCCAACGCCTAAAAGAACATATGTCGTATAATGGAAAGTGGTACACCATTCGTTTTCAATAGGGCAGAAGGTATTCGTCCTCTTACCGACATGAGATCAGAAAATTCTTTCCAAATGGTTTGTCCCATATGAGATTCTGTAACAAAAAGGGCCTTATAATTACCTAGTTTCACATTCTGATCGAAAGTTAAAAACCCAAGTTTACGATGTGAACCTTTTGAAGGATTGGAAAGGAGATCCGTAAGTGTCCACTTCTGTGACTATTGCCACTCTGCTAAAGGAAGACATCTCTGAATCTCATCTAATGAATCTCATCTAATCTCTTCAGAGTTAGCACCACAGCAGCAGAAGGTTATGCAAGATCTGTTATCCCAATTTTCTGATGTGTTTAGCAAAAATCCCTGAGGGTTAAGAACTTCATGCATCACATCTGCACTCCACCCAGAAAAGTGGTTAATCTAAAAGCCTATTGTAAACCTGAAGTCATGAAGGAAACAATCCTCACACCTCTCTACACACCCCTCTCTACGTCTCTCTACACACCCAACATTCCTCCTTCCTATTACAATCCCTCCCACATCCACTTCCATATTCACAGCTTCTTACTTACAAATACGGCACCAATCTCTCTCACAACCAATACCTCCCCTGTACCTTATACTAACTATGCCACCAACTCTTCAGCACTTTGCTCCACCGTCCGTCCTCTGCCTAGTCTCTCAGTCCACCTCCACACCTCCTGACCTCACCCATACAACCCACACTCTGTCTTTTATTTACATATACAGAGAGGTCAAGAAGAACAAAGAGACAATCCTTACCCATGAAATAAGTTAACTTAAGTGATGGATGTAGTAACAAGTAACAAACATGTTACAAGGGTCCACATTTAGCATCAATGGGGGGGGCAAGGTAAAGTAGATAAGTATAGAAGAGAAAACATACAATTAACCCAGGGCAGTTAAAGGCATACACCCTTAGTTTAATCAAAAGTCCACATCTTATGTCGCACCTTGAAACACTTGTGTATAGGCGCGTTAAAAATGCCATATCATATCATATCATGACCTATTAATTAAACATTTCTTGGAAGTATTAAAAGATAGAGTAATCAGAGAAAAAAGTATATTTCCTGTGTGTAAAACCAATTAACATATATCTTTCATTGATAAAATGTTTCATTATTGAAGTAATTTCCCACGATGCAAAAATATTTACACCCATCCGCATACCCACCAGTAATAAAATATTTTAAGCATATACGTTCATACTTAGTGCAAATACATTTTCTTTGTACAATGCACACCATTTCAGAACAATCGACACAATTTATATATTTTCCATTTGCGCTGTTACATACCAGTTACATTTGTACAGAGCTTAAAAACTTTACAAGAGACACAAACGACAGACAGTGGTCCCCGGGGATGTGGGTATTATCAGTTGCTCTTCAGTGTTTAGGTGAAGAGCCAGGTTTTCAGGGCTTTACCGAAGGCCCAATAAGATTAATATGTTCTAAACTCATTTGGCAAGGAGTTCCAGTGGTGTGCTGCGACTGAGGGGAAGCTTACTCCTCCGCCTTTTGCCCTTTTCACTCTTGGAATGGCTAATTTGCACACGTGGAGGGATCTTGCAGGTCTGTTTGGTTGTGCTGTACTGTGGGGCAGTTTTGCTCAGGCATTTGTGTGCGATTGTGAGGGTTTTGAAGATGATCCTTTGTCTGATTGGTAGCCAATGAGCTTGCTTTCTTGCGACTGAGATGTGTTCCTTTTTGGGGAGGTTGGATGCTGCTCTCAGGGCATTGTTCTGTATTATTTGAAGCTTATTTAAGTACCGTATGGAGGTTCCTGCAAAGAGGGCATTGCAATAGTCTAATCTGGTGCCCGTGATTGCTCTGGCAATAGTTAAGCAGTTATCTGTGATGAGGAATTGTCTTGCTGCATTGATCAGTTTGGCGGTGTATGCCGACTAGGTTGCAATGGTGCTCACTTGTCTGTTGAGGGAAAGTGACGCATCCAAATATATTCCAAGGGTTTTAATCAATTTGGAGACTGGGATCTGTATAACATCTATTGCGAAAGCTGAGAAATGTGGGCTAAGGTTTTTTAGCACTGACGGTGAGCCTACTAACAGGATCTCGGTCTTGTCATCATTGAGACTTAGTTATTGGCCGCCATCCAATCCTAGATGGTGGTGTGAACTTTATTGAGCATGAGGGAGTCATTGTCCTAGGATCATGTTAGGGGGTAGGAGGACTTGAATGTCATCCATGTAGTTGGTATATGAGATCCGTAGGTCGTCCAGTAGGTCAAATAGGGGTTTTGTAAAAGATATTGTATAATGATGGTGAAACGCAGGATCCCAGAGGTACCCCGCAAGTAATAGGGATGTGCACAGCATTTGCTGTATCAGAGAAGACTCTCATTGTTCTCCCTTTCGAAGAAGGAGGCAATCCAGTTGGCAGCTTCTGCTGAGAAGTTGGCGGCCGAAGTAAGGTGATGGCAGAGTGTTTTATGGTCTACAAGGTCAAATGCAGCAGATTGGTCTAATAAGAGTAGGAGGGCTGGTTTGCCCTCATCTCTGAAGGAGTCCATCTGTATTTTAAGGGGTAGTAGAGTGGACTCAGTACCGTGACCTGATCTGAAATGTAATTGTCGCATTCATAGGATGAGGTTAGATTCTAGGTAGCCTTGTATCTGGTTGTATGCTGCTCTATCTAGGATTTTGAGCAAGAATGGTACAGTGGTGATGGGGCGGTAGTTGTTGGGCAGTGTAGTGTCTAGTGATGGATTTTTTAATAGGGGGAGGACCCAGGATTCTTTGAGGTTGGTGGGTACAAGGTTGGTGGTAAAGGAGAAATTGATACATTTCATGATGAAAGGGACTAGGTCAGAAGTACAGTTTTTAATGATGGTGGCTGGGCAAATGTCTCCTATACATCTGGTGGGTTTAAGATTTTTGATGATATTGGTTGTTTCTAAATCTGAGATTTTTCTGAAGTAGAATGGCGAGGAGGCAAAGGGTTCAGCCGGGGCGGGTGTTGCTTAGGTTAGTTTGACTTTGTTTTAAGGCAATTTCTTTCTGCAGGAGGCATATTTTGTTCCTCATGGAGTCCAGGATGTTGGTACACCAAGATTTGTCTTTGAGGATAGTGGAGGGAGGTGTCATGGGGGATTCAACCTCTCTCAGTATTTTGAATAGTTCCTGAGAGTTAGATTTTGCTGTGGCTATCCTGGCATTGTACGTTTCAGCTTTAGCCTTTATGATAGCCCGCATATATTCGTTAGCCAGATTATTAAAAGTTAGTTTTGAGGAATATGAGGGTTTCTTCCTCCAGAGGGCTTCTGCTTCTCTCTTCTTAGAGCGCAGTGCTAGAAGGGCGTCAGTGAACCAGGAATTGCAGTGGTCTTTAGGCTTAGGATTTCTGGGGAGGAGTGGCGCTATGGTATGAATGGCTTTTGTGAGAGTGCTGGAGTATAGGTATGCTAGTTTTTGTGGGTTGGCTGTGGCGATGTTTTCCCCAGAAAGTGGTCTGAGGAAGGGGGACAGTGAGTCTCTAGTGATCTTCTTGGGGCTGCTCGCTCATGTAGGCGTCAGGGGGAGGGTACAGGTAGTGGGGTTCAGTGCAGAGAGACTGAAAGTAAGGAGGTGGTGGTCTGACCAGAGGATAGGTTTGTTAGAGGTGATGGTTGTTGAGCGCTGCTACCCAGTCCAGGGTTCTTCCTTTAGAGTGGGCAGGGGCTATGACCTGGTTTTCAAAGCCTAGGTTAGTGAGGGAATTGACAATGCTAGAGGCTGTGCTATTGGTAGCGTCATGTAGGCCTAGATTGAAGTCGCCTAGGAGTATGACTCTCGAGGTGGGTTTGAGATTCTCCCCTAAGATATGACTAAGGTTGTCTTCAGAATTGGTTGCAGTAGTGGGTTGGCGGTAAATGACATGTAAGATAATGGTGTCTGAGGGTGCAGCACAAGTTTGGCCGTGAGACATTCATAGTTTCCTTTAGAGGCAGCAGTAGTGAGTCTGATGTGGAGGTTTTCTCTATGGATAAGAGTTATGCCACCCCACGTGTATTTATTCTGTCGCATCTAATGATGGTCTATCCTTCTGGTAACACTAGGGATAGAGCCGGACCTGATGCTTCGTGGAGCCAGGTTTCCGTAAAGGCTAGAAGGTTTAGCTCCAGGTTGGAGATTAGGTTATTTATGTCGATAGCATGAGCTGGTAAAGACCTTAAATTGATGAGGGCTGCATGTAAGAGATGGTTGGGTTTGGATAGACCCGGGTTGTTGTGTGCAGGGAGTGGGGCTGGATTTTGTCATGGAAAGGTCAGGTTAGTTTGAGGGTGTAGCCCAGGGGATGGATTCGTGTTGATACTACTTACTTTAAGAGGATTGAGGTTGGGGGGGTGCAGTGCAGGAGAGAGGCAGACTGAGATTTGTCATGGTTTTAGGGGTGGTCATTTAAACTTTGGGGTGTTGGGTGGAGAGAACCGGATTGGAGGAGTTGCCGGCGCATGTGCTTTCACCCAGGTGCTCATTTCTTCTCCCAGTCTGCGCAGGAAGGTGCGTGGGACTGACTGGGGCGGTTTTGGGGTGAAGCTTGTGCTTTCTCTAGGGTAGTGGAGGCTGGATGAGGGTTGTAGCATGATTGTGGTGAGGTGGCGCCTGTGGGGGCTGGCTAATACTGGTGGTCTTTGTGTTTCGTTTGCATGGTTTAAGCTGCGTTTGGAGCAGTGCGTTGATGGACCTTTGTGAGTCTATATCATGCAGGTGGTTGGCTGACGTGCCCTTATCGTCTTTGCACAAAGGTGTGAGGGCTGAGAGGCTGGTTCTGGTGAGGGAGCTGAAGGTGATCATTGTCGTCTCTGTGCTAGGGATTGTGTGTTGCGGCCTCTCGTAGAGTAGGTGGTGACATTTGCGAGTCTCGCGGGGTGAAGGCTGCATGCGTGAGGGTGTGTCCTGAGCATATCGAACATTGGCAGGCGTCTAGTCCTAATGGAAGAGAATGTGTGTTGTGTATGTGATGTCTGAACTAGTGAGTCATAGCTTAGGGGAGGATGGGGCTCTGGATAAGGTAAGTCTGGGCCTGTGTTGTCTAAGGTAGGCTTAGTGATTGTGACTTGTGCTTTTTTAACGCTGGAGGTGGTGGTTGGGGAGGGTTATTCATCACATCGGACTGCGTGAGGGCGGGTAAGAATGGAGTAGGGCATATACTCTTGTGGTGGCAAGGGCATGGGGTGAGTCTAAAAGTAATCAAATCAAATAGTGAAGCGCCGGCAGTACAGAGAAGTACGTCAAGCTTACCTGGCAATAAGGAGTTGTTCATGGTTGCAGGAGCGTTAGTGTCCTTTGTCCGCAGCGGCAAGCAGCAGAAAGCAGCAGAGCGCTCCTGCTCTTGCCTTGGACTTCGGTCTTCAACTAAGGCCAGCTTCACCGTCCTTCGAATCCGGACTGCCTGCTCATGTGGAAGCAGCAGCCAATCACAGGCATTTCCTGGCTCAGGCTGTGTTCCCTTCGTGATATTGGTAAGGGTGGCGGCCATCTTTGTGGATGATGGGTTCTGTTCTTCATGTTGCCTACAATGGAGGTTCTCCATGCAAGGGGGGTCCTGGAAGCCACGCTAGATACTGGGGGCGCAGCAGAGCGGCAGAGAACTCCTGCTCTTGCCTTGGACTTCGGCCTTCGACAATTGCAGGTACAGTCCAAAGAAAGGAGGTATAAGCAGAGCTAAAGAAGGACTAATGACTATTTATCATCAGTTAGGAGTAAGAAGGACAAGAGGGCACCCCAAAGCCACAGTAAATATGTATTTTCCCCCTTTGTCTCATAGCATCTGCCAATGCTGTTCCTCCATTCAGCCGTGCTGCTGCGCAGAGGGGCCTGGACAAGGACTCACCTGACATTTTGGCCTCCGTCGCCAACTGGGATCCTTCCTTGCTCCCTTATAGTCTCGCCTGACTTTCCGGGCCCGTGCCTTTACATCTTCTGGCTCTACAGTCTCTGGGATCATGCCAGTGCTGTCCCGCCATCTGACCGTTCTGCTTCACAGAGGGGCCTGGACAAGGAATCAACTGACATCCCAGTGTGTGCTGCCTGGGGTCCTTCCTCTCTCCCTCCTGGTCTCACCCGTCTTGCCTGGCCCAGCACCTTCACATTTTCCAGCTCTGCAGTGTCTGGGGTCATGTGATGGATCACGTGATCCTGTGGAATGCTTACCTGCTTCAGGTCTTCCTGGTCCACTGACCATTGGCCAGTGCTGTTCCTCCATGCAAACGTGCTGCTGCACAGAAGGGCCTGGACAAGGATTAACCTGAAATTGCAGCCTCCACCACCACCTGGGGTACCTCCTCTCTCCCTCCTGGTCTCCCCTGACTTGCCTGGCCCAGTGACTTCACATCTTCTGCCTCTGCAGTATCCAGGGTCACGTGATGAATCACGCGCCCAACATGGTGCAATATACTCACCTGATCAGCGCACCTCTGCCCGTAGGCACCTTACTCTAAGGGAGACTCATCCAAGGGTGCTTTCACTCCCTGTTTGTGCCTGTTCGCTCTTGACAGCTCCTGGACCACATTCCATTTAGCCTCTGTCCACTAAACATGACCTTTATTGTTTCCATGTTCACTCATACATACTATTTATTTCTTTGCTCTATCCACCCTATTTGCCATGCCCTCTTGCATACCTGTCCACTACTCTTTATGGCCTACTTCCTCTACTTCTCTGTGTACTCATGTTGCAACAAACTTTCTCTGCCCCCCTCTATCCTCTGTCCCTCCACCCTCTGTGTCCGTAGTTCGCTGAAACATACGCTCTGCATGTAACAATTCTCACTCCATTCTTAATACTTTTCTTCGCTCTAGCGCTCAGTTTCTATCTCTCATGGAAACATGTATGTCTCCACTGTCACCCCTGCCTTTTTATTTTTCTCCTCTTGTTAATTTTGCTCACACTCCTCGCCTTCACGTCAAGAGAGGGAACTGGTATTCTTTTTCAATCCTCTTGTTCCCTTGTTCCTCTTACCTCTCTCCCTTCCTTTTCTTCCTTTGAATACTGCTTCGCTCATTTTTCCTCATATACTCTCAAATGCATTTCTTATCCTCTATCATCCACCTGGTCCTCTCCCTTTCTTATGGACCTCGACTCACTGTTATCTCTTCTTCTCCCTTTCTCCTGCCCATTCATAATCCTTGGGGATTTCAATTTTCATCTTCTAACTACTCATGGTTCTCTTCCACGTCTTCCTCTCCTCAATTATTTTCATTTAGTTCCACTTCCTACTCCTACCTCCCATTCCTTGGGTTCAACTCTCAGCCTAATTTGCTCCTTCAACCCCTCTATGTGCCTCTCATCTCTCTCTTCCACTCTTGTTTCCTCTAGCAATTTCTCCTTTCCTTCAGCGGAAGCTGCTTCTGTTCATCTTGACATCCTGACTCAGGCCTATGCTCCACGCTGAATCTCTTTCATCCCTCTCATCCCTTCACTCCCTATAAGAAACCTTCCCAACCATGCCTTTCTCCCTCCCTTCTATCTCTTTGCTCCTCTTTATGCAAGGCTGAGCGCCATTGGAAGAAGTCTAGTGCTCCTGATGATCTTTCCTCTCTATCTTCTCTATCTTCTCTTCATTCCTACAATGATTTCCTTCTTTCTGCTAAGAAACAGCATTTTTCAAGTCTTACGCCTTCTCATTCCCATCATCCTCTGAGTCTTTTCCAATTATGTAGCACCAATCTGTCCTCCGTCCTCTTTATTTCTTCTCCTCATTGCTGCTGACTTTGCTCACTTCTTCACTTCTAAAGTGACTACTTCTTCTTCTCTCTCTCCTCCCTGTCTCTCTTGTTCTCTCTTGATGCAGATATCTAAAAATGTCTTGCCCCGGCTCACCCCACTGCTTCTCTGCTAGATCCCATTCCCTCAATTATGATCCCTTCTATATATCCGCTCTTGGTTCTTTATCTTACTAGTGAATCTCTCCCTTGCCTCTTCCATCTTCCCTTCGTCATTTAAACATGCGGTTATTATTCCCATTCTCAAGAAGCCTTCCTTTGATTCTTCCCTACAATCTAATTCTTGGCATATCCCCCTATTGCCTTTCTTATTCCAACTTCTTGAGCGGGTTGTATGATCTAAAAAACTCTTCTTTTCTCCACCTTCATTCTCTTCTTCCTCCTCTTCAATCTGGATTCTGGCCAGCTCACTCCAAAGAATCTGCTCTATTACATGTTTCTAACTGTTTATTCTCCTCTTGACACAACAAACAAGCCTCTAATCTTATTCTCCTCGATCTCTCTGCCGCTTTTGACACTGTCAATCACTCTATCCTTTTCTCCTCCCTCTCCACTCTTAGCTTATCTGCCGCTCGTGCCCTGTCTCCTGGATTGGTCAACTTTCCCCTTCATTTCCCCTTCTCCATGGCATAACACAAGATTCTGCCCTTGGTCCTCTTCCTTTCTCTCTATACACTATTCTCTTTCTGCCCTCATCATCTCCTTTAATTTATCCTGTCACTTCTTCATTCACTGCATCTCTTCATAATACTGTTACCTCTTGTCTACTGGCTGCTAAATCCTGGATGTGTCTCGCTTTCTTCACCTCAATTCTTTGAAAGAGAGGCCCTTGTTCCCCCCTTTCTCCTCCTCTCCTGCTCCTCCTCCTTCTAGTCTTCATTTCCACCTTCCACTCTTACTTTCTTGTCCTCCGCTCGTAATCTTAGGGTAATCCTTGACACCTCTCTTTCCTTCTCTTCACATTTCTAACACTGCCTGCTCTGTCAGTTTCAATCTCTATAATCTCAGCCGTGCCCCGCCTTTTGTTTCATTCCAGGATCCTAAACTCCTGTTCTACTCGCTCATTTTTTCTCAGCTCAATTACTGCTCAGTCCTCCTGCTTGTCCTTCCTATGTAGCATATTACTTTGCTAGACTCTGTCTTTAACTCAGCTATCCGCCTACTATTTCATTTGCCACATCGTTACTCAGTTACTCCCTCCTTTCATTCTGCTTCTCTTCTTTTTTTAACCACCATCTTCTTTTCCATTTGCTTTGTCTATAAAGCCCTGCACTGTCTTGCTCTTTATTATCTTTGCTCTCTCGTATCTTTTTGTACTCCAACACGTTCTTTTCGCTCTCAATCTCTTTTTCTTCTTTCCGTTCCTAGGCCATCATGCACCTCCTCTCGCTTTCGCTCATTTTCGCTCCTAAGCATTGGAACGCTCTTCCACTACCCATTCCTGCTTCTTTTTCCTTTCATATCTTCCACACTCAATTAAAAACCACCTGCTTCTGTCTCTCTCTTCCTCTTAAACCTTCTGTGGTAACACCCCATTTCATAATTTCCCATTTAAATTGTGCCGCTGTAATGTATCTATTATCAATCGCTTTGGTTAAAGCGCTCTTCAAACCTAATACAATATAAAAATACACATTTATTTTCCCAAGAATGAAATTCTTAATTCTGTGTACTGAATTCCTACTTTGTGGGGCTCATGGATATTTCCACTTACTTGGGAATATACACCTCGCCCTAACTACTGCTGTAATGAGAAGATCTGTAGACTGCTCTGAAATCTCTTCTTTCGACAGAGCTTAGAGATGGCAAATATCCAAATTAGTGGGCAGTCTGTTTGCAATTACTCAAGATCTTTTGCTGTCTGTATGGAGAGCTGAGGTTCTTGAATGATATCAAATGATTACAAATACAAAGATTTATATCTATATTTGGGCAAAATAAAACATTATTTAGATGAAAGCAATGGAATTTGTGGTAGAAACAGGTCATATGCTTTTTTTTTAACATTCTTTAGCATTTATAGCCCACCATTTCTGCCCTGCAAATCTTTATGACATGATAAAACCAATAAAGCACTCATTAAAAAACATCATTAATTAGCACTCAACACAGATTTAACACAAAACAAGCCTCAGAATTGATCCACCGGATTCAAATAGAAATGTAATTAACCCCTTTTTTAACCTCCGGAGAGACTCCCCAGATACTTGTTCAAAAATGTAGGCACCTAGCGAACAGCCTCCTGTGAGTTACTTTCTGATAGATACTCATTGTCAGGATAAGAGCAATGGAAACCACTTGCAAGTTTTAGTGCGAATGCCAGATAGCCCAGAGAAATAGCACATATAGTGTCATCAAGATTTTCCAGAAGATCCAGAACTAGTGCAGCTCTTTCATTAGCACCCTGGGCTGGGGCGAACCAGGAAGCTGAGAACAGGGCTGTATTTGCTAGGATAAGCCCGCATTCATAGCAGCCTGAGTGCTACCTGCACCCCGATCACACGGCTATACTGCTTCGCTTCTCTCGCAGCCCCAATATGAGCAGCCTCACCACCCACCAAATTACCACCCATGAGCATCTAACAAAGGTGGTACAGCTTTATTTCTACCCCCCACCCCAAAACCCCAAATTTGCCTCCGGCCTTTCTCCTTTTTCTGTGCTTATGATATCAGGCCCTTCAGCACAGAAAGCACAGCTGAAGAGTGGAATGGTCATGCAGATTTAAAAAGTAAGTTTTCTTTGCTTTTTTTTAAACAAAGTCTTAGCACCTTTGTCTGCTGTTTTTGCATACTAATAGTGGTATTACCTGTTACTGTGGGTTGGTGCTGCTGGTACCAGCACGCCTTCAATCAGCCCCTTAAAATCCTCAGCGGCAGGACATTATTGGCATAGTCAACCCACCTCTGCAGGCAATAACGCCTCTGTAATGTGATAATATGATGGTACTCCCATCAGTTAGATGTCTGACCTTCAAGCTTGATAAAGCCAGGAAGAGCCATAGTAAAGGTATGGGATGTCAATGATGAATGTTGATGCAATATCATAGGTGGGGCAGAACCAAGGCCTCTCTGATGATACTGTCATTGCTTGGAAAACTGGGTTCAATTAGCCTTAAAGATGCGGTTGGAGATTATACAACTTAATTGGAGTTGGCACATGACTTTTAAAAACCAGGTGAAGGTCTAAATGGAACTCCAGATGCTTTCAAAGCATGCCTGGATCACTGCGCAGCCTGCTGTTTGCAGCAACTAGCCCCAAAGTGTAACATGAAGGTGTTTCTTCATAAACAGACCATCACCTTCTTTCTCTTGGTGGGTTTAGGCTTTTGTTGGTGTTACAAACTAGTGAAGAAGTTATTGTGCTTTCTGTTATTGAACTCCATGTATACGTTTGCAAATTCACAAAAAAGAACCAAATATGAACCATATTGCAATAAAACATCATATTGATGTGGAAGGATTATAATGCTATGCTATGTTATGCTATGCTATGTTATGCAAGGCAATGCTATGCTATGTCATGCAATGCAATGGTATTCTACATTAGGATCTCCCATACAGTTAGGCCTCAGACCCTCCATGTCACCTCCCTCTGCACGCAGCACCCCGGACATGCCCAAAACCCCTCCTGTGGCAGATGACACGTCAGACCTTCTCTTCCGCATATTCTCCACAAGTATAGCATTAGCACCATATATGGGAGATAACAGTAGGGTTTCTACGAATGCTGCTTATCCATAATACAACATGATGTTCCCGCAAGGCTGTGTCACAAAGTCACAAGTGAGATGTCGACAGTTCTTGCCAAATGTCTGCAATATCATCCAAGTAATACCCCCATTTGTGAAAGTGCTATAATATATTAGTGTTTGCCTATGATACGCTATATAACCGCCACTCTAGGGGTGGGCCCTATAGAGCTCTGTGTGCCAACTGCCTGGACACTTATCATGCTGTGTTCCCTGCTGATCACTCTGTATGTTGTGTATTTGCGATCTAATACAAGAAGCTTGGTTTATCACCAGTCTGTGTCTGATCTCCTTATTTGCTCCAAACTGAGGACGGCCAAGGAGGGGCTCTTGGGAAGGGGCCCGACCTTTGTCACCACAACATGTTTAATTAAAACAGAATATTTATATCATTATTTCAACACATATATAGGCTACTAGCTGGCCATAGTCTATCATGCGTCAATCTAGCTGGATGTGGCCTGATATCGTTGATTCCTCATATTCTGCTCCCGGCCGCTAGAAGCTGTGCAGGTGGTTTTTGTTGGTGGGGGCTTTAGTGACAGTGCTGCGGCAGGGATGTGTTCATGCAGCCCTTGATCGTCGTTCCCATTTTATTTTTGAATGCCGGTTTTTATTAAGCGCATTTTACACATACTACAAAAAGAAAACATGGAACCAAGCACCTCACATCCTCACTATTTTTGTTCACCTCCATCCCCTTCCTGATAGTTCCTACTAAGCTCCACCTCATGTCCCCTCCCAGACTCATATTCTCCAGTGCCAACCTCCTTGATGGTTCCAGCCAATTGTCTTCTGATTTTTCCACACATCCTCCTTTTCTGAACCAATCTTCTCCTGATATTCCCAAACAACCACCTTCTCTCTTGAACCAATATCTTCAAGCTGACTGTCACCAATCTCCTCCTTCTGTCAGTATGTGTGTGCCCACATTGATTGTTGTTGTGGTGTGCGTGTATGTTTTTTTTGTATTATGCCATCCGTTGTTGTGGTGTGGATGTATTGGTATGCTGCCATCCATCATGTGTGCGGCCATCGGTTGTGTGTGCTGACACCATTGTGGTGTATTTGTGTGTTTGCTGCATTTTGTAGTTCCACACTGGGCATAAGGGGATAGATGTCACACAAAGAACCATGCTGTGCCTATAAATGGAGCATGCGTAGACCTCCTATGCCATATATATATAATATGATTCATTATGATTATGCAAGGAAAATACATTAATATTATAGCAATTCCATGCTGCTTAAAAATCATATTTTTATTTAAGCAACAAACCCTGACGTGCTCAGGCATTACCTAGTAAGGTAATGCCCCAGGGCTGAGTCACCAGCCCAAGCCTGATTAGCTTTTTGTTATATTGAATCTGTTGTCTGTGTCTCCCTCCATGATGGCAATCTCACAAATGGTATTAGGAGTGGGTTGTGGTTCAACCGATACAAGTTGGGGAACCCTTCAGATATGAAAAGTTAAGTGCTAGAGCAACAGATCCCTCAGTAGCCACAAAGAGTTCTATTGGATTTGATATATATCGCAGTATAGATGAGACAAGCCCTCCAGGTGAAAGGAAGTTAATACCCACAGATTTTATACTGATTCCACCCCAGATAGGCACATCAGAATAGCACCCAAGTTAGGGTTAGCCTGGCATTCTGGGATATATAATTTAGCAGCAGTCATAGATCCCAACTTCAGAGGTGATGTAAAGATATTGGTAATAAATCACGGGATGAACCCCTTTCATATTTATTAAGGCCATAAGATTACTCAAGGGGTAATGGAGAGAGCTATGCCCCCCAGACTCCAAGAGGAGAAAGTTGACGAGGAAACTCAGAAACTTTGGGAAACTATGAGGACCCCTAAAACCCTGCTAATGTGAAACCCCAAAGAGATGGTATGGGATTAGAAGTCAAGAAGGGGGAGGAAGAACAAAAATAAAATCCTAACTGGTTAAACCAACCAAATAAAACCTTGGAGGAGGGACTCCCCCATCTCCACTATAATTACTATTTGTTAGGAATAAAGTTTAAGTTGCTGAACCAGCAAGCCATTCTTCCCATTAGAAGAGTTGTCGAGGGGAATTATTTTGATCTTTTTTGCCTGCATGATTGCTGGATGCTCGGAGGCGACAAAGTAATGATTTAGGGTTACAAGTAAGCCTTCCCTCGGGTACTTTAGTGTATTTGATACCCCTGGAAGAGGACAAATTAAAGGTTTCTCTTGTTCTCACCAGAGGAAATGAATTAAAGCTTATATTTTTTAATTTTTAAGAGAACCCCATGGAAATTAAGCAGGGGCAATTGGTGGGTAGTTTAAGATATGACACCGTGGGGACTTTTTTTAACACACATTATATGAGAAAATCTTCAGGTGAAAATGTCGAAAAACATCCCTAGTAGCTCTAATGAGTTTCCATCTAACCTTTTTTCCACTTCAAAGGAATCAATACCTATCCGCCTTCCCTCGATTACAACCTCAATAAGGAAAAAGTCAGAACGGAAGAAGAAAAAGTCAAATCCCACATTGATTTATAGATCTACATAGTGGAGAAAGGACCAGATTAGAAAGAAGACCTGAATTTAAAGCTAGAGAAGAAACGAAGAAAGAGGTGAAAGAGGCAAAAAATAACAACGCCCTTAATGCTGACTTGCTTTTCATGTAAAGAAATAGGGCATTTTGCCCAGAACTGTCCTCAAAATTGAAAAGAAGAACCCATGGAGATCGGGTCTGTGGAAAGGAAAGAATGGGAAATGAAGGGATCCAGAATCTCTGTTCAGGTAATAAGCAGAGGTACTCCCTCAAAGTCTCCTTGCCCTCTTCATCCTTATTGGAATCAGAATATTAAACAAGTGACATTTCCAGGGCAACACTAGCAGTTCACGGCCATGGTACTTTGTTCTAGCATGTACAGAGTACTTTTTAACAATGGCAGCTACAAAGAAGGTGTACCGGCCATAGTCTAAATGCAGGACACATATCAGTAGATGTATGAAAAAGGAACACATACCCAAGCACAGAAACAGAACTCAGATTAGCAGCCTCACAGAATATAAAGGTGCACAAGCATGGATACAGGAGACGGACAGGAAGCAACGAGAAAGGTACACATATAGCATAGATTGCAGGTACAGATTACAAGTTAGCATGAAGGTGCAAATATTGGGATTTCCACCGACATTAGATTAGGGCAGCCATTTTCAAGTGGTATTTGGTGTTATTGAGCGAAGAAACATATTACTTTGTGGTGTGTGATATATCAATGATTAAGTTTATTAAATGTGAAGGAACAGTCTAGACAGTTAAAATATCAGTGGGGATTTTTGAAGAGTACCCTGAGAAATAATCACTCTTAAGGGCTGACAATTTTGAACTCTTTATGGACTGGCAAATGTAACTGCATAACTCCAAAGGGGAGAGGGTGGGGATCACTACAAAAGGCTGCCTGGCAGGGGTGCCAGTGGCCCATTGAGCCGGGCCTCCTCGGGGGAGCGTGGCCTAACGGGCCAGCAGGACCCCTGCAGTTAGGCCAGGCCCCCTTGATGAGCCCTGGCTCATTGTGTTGTGC
The DNA here is from genome assembly GCF_040938575.1 of Ambystoma mexicanum. Lineage (NCBI taxonomy): Eukaryota > Metazoa > Chordata > Amphibia > Caudata > Ambystomatidae > Ambystoma > Ambystoma mexicanum. Next base: position 1,201,666,126 of record NC_090934.1, on the reverse strand, counting down.
CAAAAAAAGAAAACGAAAAAAAAAAACGCCCGCGAGGGCAGCATTGCCTTTTACGCTGCTCTGGCACTGGTGTGTAAAGCACAATGCTCGCTACATGTACAACTGACTCCTTTCAGTTGTACATGCAGTGAGCATTGTGAATTACACATCAGTGCCAAAGCCGGTAAACGGCAATGTTGCCGTCGCAGACGTGTTTTTTTTTCTTTTTTCCAGCGTGGTTCATGGGCTTGGGTGGGCGACTCTGGCCGGATCCCGAGATCCGACTACACATCTGGTGCCGGATCTCGGATCCGCCGAGAGCCGGCCCAATGACCAGCACTGGTAGCACAGCGAAGCGGCGCGTGAACACCCATGCTTTCATATTTTTGACCAGCAACCGTGCTCTAGTCCGCGCATTTCTGTGTCCCGAAATATAAAACAATATGTTGCCTTTCTTTGCTGACGCAAATGAAACTATAAAAAAAAGAGCTGGTCCAGCCCTGGAAAACATTATACACAGCACAGTGTCGTCAATAACAAAAAGAGAGCTGCAATGGCGTTAAAAACAGTGTTTTCTTTCGTGCATGAAGGCACCATATATCTCTTATTACGCATGCCCCATGTTGCTAGGGCCTGGCGCATGTCCCGCAAACACGTTCTCGCTTTCCCTTCTATTTGAGGAAGCTCCCGACGCTGTATTGTGGCATCTTTTGCAGGCCTGGCATTAAGTGGAAGCACACGCTGCCAGGAAAAGTATTTATCTAAATGTTCTGCGCCTTGGTCAGCAGGGATGGGCAACGTGCTGTTTCCTAAGTAAACGCCAGATATTGCAACTTTTTTTTATTTGGCTTCAACGCTGCTGAAATGCAGCGCTTTGGTTCTAAAATCGCTTGTGGCAAAATCCCAAAATAACGAAACTGGCTTTGATCGCGAATCCAGACATTGGGCTGTGGTGGATTTGATGCGAGAGCGCGAGGGAGTTTCAGCTGGAATGACCTGCCCGCAAAGCCCTTTGTACTTTGGGACCCTCACTACCAGACGACCCGATCTGTCTGGTACTTTTTCCTTTCACACTCGCTCGGCCGTAATTTTAAATTACCGACACGATAAGCCGGAACTATTTCATTAGACTACAGCTAAGGAGAAATGGCGTATGAGGGACACAAAGCTTGTGGGTGTCGTTAGGTTATTTATCCACCGTTGCCTTCCCATAGCCATGCTAATTATTCCTTACGGCCATTCCACCCAATGGCGACAGCCTCCTCGCCCAAAACACAGACTCCTGGGCGGGCCAGTCTTAGGGCTTGGGCGCCCTGCCATTAACCCCCTAGCCCCCGCCACACCAGGCCGGGGGAGTCTTGCATGGACTCCACCAAGCTGGAGTGGTGGGAGGAGGCACGGTAGGCACCCTATTGAAATGAAAGCCTATGGCGCTGCCCCAATTCCGCCGCTCCAAAGGGGCTTGAAGCTCCAAGACATGGCAGAGGGGCCAAGCCCCCCACCAAGCATGCTGCCCCTGTAAGGAGGCACAGGCAGGAAAAGGAAGTGGGGCGTGCGATGTTCTCGCTTGTCATAGCGGGCCTGCAAGTATGAAGAAAGACACAGGACACGGAGCATTCCAAACACACGTCCTCTTTATTCTCACTCCTTCCCCGAACTCCCCGATCCCGCCCCCCGTTACATCACTTCCCCTTCCTCGTTCCCTCCCGCCCCAGCGTTTCTATGGGAACGTCAACATGACATCTCCCCCCTTTTTAAACGGTTACCAGTCTTCTCGCAACGGGCGAGAGTCCGGTGGGCTTCTAGTCCATTTCCACCAGGGGCGTTGCTAGGGGGGGGCTAAGGGGGCTATAGCCCCTGATCATTTGGTTGTAGCCCCGGATAGAATCTCAGGAGCTACAGCCAAAAGACTAGCTAGCCCCCAGTCCCAAAAGTTCTGACATCAGCTTAGCCCCGGGTCTTTTCCAGACCTAGCAACTCCCCTGATTTCCACTATCCATCGACGAGGTCTGTTCCGAACCCTCTGTGGACGGGCCTGACTCGGCCCGGACGAAGGTCTGCTCCCCGCACTGGGGCTTTCTCTTTCCGGCTCGGCGTCCTCCGAGTCCCACTGATCCGCCTGGTAGGAGTCGCCCGACTCATAGTCTAGATGCATCTGCACCCTGCCGCTTAGCCTCCTGGCTCCACTGGGCGGAAGCTCTTTGAAGTGATATGAGTTTCTCGTGACGGATCCCTCAGACCCCTGGGCTGTGATCATAGACCCCTTTTTCTGGGTGACAAGTAAAGGTTCTTCTCGAAAGGGGGCCGTGTGCTTGTGTGTCGCCGGTTGTCGCACCGCTACTACATCCCCAACTCCAATCGTGGAGGGCTGAGCTCGCCTGCGAGCATCAGTGTATTCTTTCATGCGAGCTTTCGCTGCTTCGTCTCTTTCTCGCACCTCTTGATCCAGGGCGGGTGATGGTGTCATGCCTTCTGACTGTGGGATGCGTGTCTGGGTATTGCGTCCAAACATCAATTCGGCAGGTGTCCTTCCTGTGGTGCTGTGAGGGGTTCCTCTATAGTCTCTCATCAATTGATTTAGCACCTGCTCATATGGCTGGCTGTGAGACGGGCGATTTGAAGGGCTCTCTTCAGGTTGGCCATGAATCGCTCTATCATTCCATTCGCCTGAGGCCATAGTGGCGTGACCTTTTTGTGGTGGAAACCCATGTAGTTTGCAAATTGAGTAAACTGATGTCCACAGAATGGGCCCCGTTGTCCGTCTTGAGTGCTCGTGGTACCCCGTAGGTTGAGAACATGTTGTCCAGAGCTGGGATGACATGATGCGCTGCAGTGGATGATATAATCCTTACGTCAGGATACCGTGAGTACTCATCCATTACTGCCAGGACGTACTTCCCTCCTTCAATAGGCCCGAAAAAGTCAGCCGCCACTGCTTCCCATATTCTCTGGGGAAGTTCTGACATGACTAGTGGTTCGGGGTGTCGGTTTGGCGTAATGAGGCAACAAGTGGGGCATGTTCTCAGGGCGGCCTCTACTAGCGCATCCATGTGGGGAAACCACACTTTCTGCCGGAGCATGTGTTTGGTGGAAACCATGCCTCGGTGTGTCTCGTGTGCCAGTTCCACGACTCTGGCCCTCATTGCTTCTGGAATGAATAACTTGCAATCCTTTAGGATCATGTGATCCTCTGACACTGCGAGTACGTCTTTTACTTGTAGTAGTCGTTCCATGTCCTCCTGCACCTTACCGCCGGCAGCTCTCCCCTTTTCCTTTGCTCTTTGCCACTGTCCTGACTCCAGACCTTCACAAATGATGCGGCAAGCTGGATCATTTTCTGTTCCCCTGGCTAGTGTTTCCATGTTGATTCCCTCCTGGGCAGCCTGGTGAACAAGATATCGTAAGTATCTGTCAGCCCCGGATGGTTCTGGGGCAATTTCTCCTCTTGATCTCCTTGATAGGAAATCAGCCGGGTTTTCACCTTTCCCAGGTCTGTGGACGATTTCGAAAGCATAGTCTTGAAGCCTCAGAACCCATCGGGCGATTCACGGGGGCAACCTTGCCTGCGGGTTGCCATATAGGAACAGGAGTGCCTGATGGTCGGTGACAACTTGGAAGGATTTGCCATAAAGGAATAGATGGAAATGTTCACACGCCCATACTACAGCAAGTCCCTCCTTTTCCGCTTGAGAATACTCTGTTTCCGTGGAGGATAGGCTGCGGCTGGCGTAGGCTACTACGTGTTTCCTCAATGGGTCTTTCGGGTCCTTTTGTGCCAATATAGCACCCAGTCCAACAGGGCTGGCGTCAACCGTGAGTTACGTCTGTCTGCTTGGGTCGTAGTAGGACATGTTTTCTGCTTTGGCTACTCTTTCCCTTATTAGTTCGAACGCCTTTTGGCACTCTTGTGTCCACTCAAACTTGGTGTCCTGATGTGTCAGTTGTCTGAGCGGCTCGCTGACCGACGCGAAATCTCGAATGTATCGATTACAATAACTGGCAAGACCCAAGAATGACCGAAGCTCTGACACATTGGCGGGGGCTGCCGTGTCGTTAAGTGCTGCCACTTTGTCCGGGTCCGGGGTCATACCTGCTTCAGAGAAGATGTGTCCAAAGAATTTCAGTGTGTTCTTCCGAAATTCACATTTTTCTCTGTTAAGCGTGAGATTGGCATCATGTAGCGCTTTGCACACCAGCATCAGGGTCTCATCGTGCTTGTTAGCATCTGTTCCGAACACCAGGATATCATCTGAATAATTTAGACAGTTCGGAATGTGCTTTATAACGTTGTGGACCTCAGCCTGGAATGTTTCTGCGGCCGACGACACCCCAAAGCTTAGTCTCTTGTATCTGAAGAGACCAACATGTGTAACAAACGTTGTGATGTTTCTGCTGTCTGGGTGTAGGACTAGTTGATGGTATCCCTTTTGGAGGTCTAGTTTGGAGAATACTTTCGCTCCATTCAGTAAATGTATCATGTCTGTGATTCTTGGTGCCGGGTGTCTTTCCCTTTTAATGGCCTGATTAGGGCGTCGCATGTCTACCCATAGTCTTATGGCATCCGAGCCTTTCTTGGGAACCGGGACAATCGGTGAGACCCATGTTGTGGGACCAGTGGCCCTCTCAATGATGTCTTGTTCGAGTAGCTTTTTGAGCTCATCCTCCACTTTTTTTTTAATGTTAACTGGAATCCCTCGATATGGCTGTGCTACGGGGCGGATGGAATCGTCCACATCGAGCCGTATTTGTCTGTTGCGAAGCTTCCCTATCCCTTTGAAGATTTTGGGGTATAGGTTGTTCACCATTTCAACAGGGTCTATGTATTTGTGCACCATGATGTTGTACAAAATGTGAATGAGGCCCATGTCCGCGGCTGCCTTAAAGCTAAGGACGCAACCACTGTCTGTCTCGGTGGCTAGTACGTGTATGGGTACCTTCATTTCATGGCCCTTGTACCTGCAGAGGTCATTGAATTGTCCCAAACATTTCAGAGGTGTCTTGGCCCCCTATGCATATATGTTCACAGTTGCCGGGTGTAGTTTGGGTTTTTGAGGGAGATCGTTGTAAATCTTTTCGCTTACCACATTGACGGTAGCCCCAGTGTCTATGAGAAATTCGGTGGGCTTTTCTTGAAGTTTGATGATGAGCGTTGGGCTGTGGCCGGTTGCTGTGGGGTTCCCTAGTGCATATACATATGCTTTCCTCTTCTGATCGCTCCCTGATGAGCTGAGGTCAGAATCTGTGGGGGACTGTTCCACCAGGTATCGCACGTGTCGGCGGGACCGGCGGTCCGTTCTTGGACGCATGGCTTGCCTTCTCCTTTCCCTTCTTCTTTGCCGGTCTTCTCCGGACTCTCTGTCTCGCTGATCCCCTGCCGGTTGATTTGGGGTGGTCCCTGTGGCGGGGACTGGATTGTTGCTTGTGGACCCTCTGTGTCTGCTTCTTGGGCGAGAGGTGTTTTCCCTGGGCCTGTCTCTACCTCTGTCGCGGAACAGTCTGCACACCGCCTTGAAGTGACCCTCTTCGCCGCACGAGGGGCACCTTTGGCCTATGACTGGACATGTACCCTCATGTGGATATTCGTAGCCACACTTATAACAGAAGAGTTCTTCGGGTTTCCTTTCCATTTGCAGTTTGTTGACGTTCTCCCCTATGGTGGTGTTGCCGAAACTTTCGACCTGGGAGTCGATGGCTCTCTATACTCTCACCAGTGCTAGAATTTCCTCCAGCGTGCGAGATTTCTACAGCAGCTTCCGTCGAAAAGTCTGTGATTCGCACCCCGAGATGATTTGCGATCTTAGTGCTTCGGTATTTGAATAGTTGGCAAAATCACAGTGCTTTAGCTTGGTGCGTAGTCGCATCACATAGGCATCCATGAACTCCCCTTTGATCTGCTTGGTGCTATGGAATAGATGTATTTCGTAATCTACATTGGTATGGGGTGCAAAATATGCCGCTAATGCTTGTTTGAGGCCTTGGATCGAGTCTATGGAGTCTTGTGGCATTTCATCGATTATGTCTCGGGTTGCAGGGCCTACAGCTAGTTTTAGCAGACATACCTGTTGTGCATCTGCGACTGGGCCTGTAGCTCCCATTTACAGGTCGAAGTCTCGGATCCATTTGGTCCACCGGGGGCCCATGTTGCTTGTGTCTGTTAGATCAAATGCTCCTGGCATTTGGGCAGCCAAAGTATCCGGTAGTTGTTAGGGCACGTGATCTGGTGCGGGTGTTCCCTGTGCTGGGGGCGCAATCGTCTGTGCCTGCCCCCCTTGGCCATTGTCTTGTCCTGACATGGTGGTGGGGTTTCTGTTGCCGCCTATGGCCCTCAACTGTGTGGCGTGCCTTGGGGAGGGCCGGTTCTGACCTTTCTTCTAGGGTGTGGCCCCGCCTTCTGTCAGTGTAGGATGGCCGCCTCACAGGGCACGAGCACCGTCTGCAGAGAGGGGGGGCACCCTGCTCAAGTTCCTTCAGGGGGGGGCCTTTGGCACTCCACGTGACGCCCTGTGAGCTCCGAGATGGCCTGCAGGGCTTACCTCCTAGATTCACGTGCCTGGGGCCTTTCGCGGGCTTCCTGAGCTCGCGTTTCTCCTCGTGAGCGCGGGACACGTGAGCGTTGTGTCCCGGCTGATCGCCGCGTAGGGTTGCTCCGGGCGTGGGTGTTGGGCGCGGATGTTGGGCCTTGCCCCGAGGCACTGACGCGTCGCTGGATGCGTGTTCTCACCGCCACGGCCCAGGCCGCGCGTAGACTACGCCAGCTGGCGGGGCCCGCTACTGCGAGCTTCTTCGCTGCGTTCGGCAGGGGTGGGCTGCTGCGGGGTCCTAGGGGCGTTGCCCTGCCCCCGATCCCACCTTCGTCGCCATTGCAATGTTCTCGCTTGTCATAGCGGGCCTGCAAGTATGAAGAAAGACGCAGGACACGGAGCGTTCCAAACACACGTCCTCTTTATTCTCGCTCCTTCCCCGAACTCCCCGATCCTGCCCCCCGTTACATCACTTCCCCTTCCTCGTTCCCTCCCGCCCCTGCGTTACTATGGGAACGTCAACATGACAGGGTGATTTGTTATAGTCCCTAGATAAGGTACATGCGCAAGGGGAGCAGCCTCTTTGCTCGTCCGCACCCCCTGCAGATGGATCAGCATATATGCAGGCGACCCAAACATTTTATTAATATTTTATCGGCTGGCAGAATTTAACTGAAGCAGAAAGGATCTCCCATTCATCGAACCAACGGCCTCTACGCGTCCATCCCTCGTGCCGGAACAAGGAGAGAAGCGGCGTAACACACGCACGTCTGACAGGGTGCCGGAGCAGAGAGCAGCACTGGCTGCGGTGGTACGGGCGGGGTGTGGATAAGTGCATCCACCACCACCCAGCAAACCATCCTGCCCAACAAGCAACCTGACCTCCAAGCCATCTGCCACCCGGCACAATATCTGACCACATAAAAAAAACAGGAATGCCGGGAGCAAGAGAACTGCAGCACGGTGAGTAACTGTGCAGAGACACGCAGTGTCAATAAGAAGAAAGGACCTTAAAATGTGGGCAACGCATGGGGGCCATTTTGGAAGGGGCAATTGAAAAAAGGAAGGACCATACCATGTGGGGGTCGCGCGGCAGCCTTTTTGAGTGGGGAAAAAGAAGAATGCCACCTTTATTCTGTATCAAAAAGTGACTTTGGCACAAATAAGTGTATCCCTTGTTTGGTTTGAGGACACCGCGACAATAGGAAAACAGGGGTGTCTGCAAACAGTCCTGCAGTATTGCGCAGGAGCAAGTGGAGGCAACAACAACCACGAAGGCTTGGGTGACTTATCTTCCTAATCACTCATGTTCCTCGACACAGTACTTAAAAAAGAATTATAATAATAACAAAGCAGGGAATATCAGAAACCCTCAACTGCCAGACTGCCAAGCCCTGCAGCGGCCAACTTAACAAGAAAAAGGAAGAATAGAAAGTCCTGAGGAAATTGCCGACCTTGTGAGGAGAATCTGAGCTGCTGCAAGATATAAAGGTGACTGGCTCATAGAACAGGCAACATCGAAGGAAGAGAGAGAGCAAGAGGCAGTGGTAGTGCTGGAAGAGACCGAGGGGGGGAATATGTGCCGGGCACACCCCAGGAGAGTGTGCTGCAAGAGCCGAAGGAGAGTGAGAGTGTGGGGGAATACTCCGAAGCGCCAGAGAGAATGGACGCAGCTCTAAAAAGGAAAAGCATGGAAGAGAAGAGCGACCCACCAGCAGCTAAGAGATCACAAAGAGCCAGGAAGGCGTTGTGGAAGGCGGCAGAGGCTAAGTGGGAGTCGGAGTCGCAGACACAGCAGGCGATTGCCAGGGCTAAGAAGCCGCAAGGGGCTTTAACGTCGGCGGTAGACCAGGACACATTGGGTGGGAGGATTGCAAAGATGGAAGAGATGCATGTAGAGAGAGCGCTAAAATGTTTGCATGGCAGCAGGCGGGTAATGTGCAAATGTGGATGGGAGCACGAACACAGTGCTGGTGGAACAAAGCAAGCCCATGATAGGGGGATATGATGTAGCCATCGCGAGCAGGGAAGCGCAGACGAGGGGCCCAGCCACACCCAGTCAGATACTGCAGGGGAGGGGCGCAGTGCCAGAACTAAGCAGGGGAGATCAAGGAGGGAAGGAAGGAGCCAGTACTCTACCAGAGGGCGTTCCAATGGAAGCATGAGGGCTCGAGAAGAGAGGCATCCAAGGGGCAGAAAGGATAGTAGACATGCTTGCTACAGTGGTGGGGGTTCAGAGGGGCCAAGGATGCACACCCATAACCACGAGTGCTGTGGGTCTAGTGTGGCACGTGCCCTTGGACATCATGGAAAAAATATGGAGCATGGTGTTTATCGGCATTTTTTCTTTACTTGAATTGGAGCAGGTGGGGTTGGACATAGTAAAGGAGGCAGAGAAGGAGGACAACAGGAGCGATAGGAAGAGAGTGAGGAAGCTGGCTGTATGCCTTCAGGAGGTACACCTCCACCATGGTGAAGTACCTGGGTAACGCAGCTGCGCTCATTACATACGAGCAGCGCATCCATGAGGCCTATGAGGAATATGGAGGGACGCTTGGCTCAGATACCATGAGGGCTTCAGGTTGAAGATGCAAATGTTTCCCAGCATGAACTGGGATGACGAGGATGTGTCAGGATACATCCATTAGATGATATCTAGCAATGGGCACAAGAGCAGGCCAGTGGGGGAGCAGCAGCCAGGTAGGAGGCAATACCGGGACCGGGGGTATGAGAGTTATCAGGGTGGCGAGAGGGCAAGATTACCCCTTCAGGGCAGGGGTGGTGCCTAGCCTAGGGACAGCGGGTCGGGGAGGGACTCCTCCACTGGAAAATCAAAAAAGGGAACTGCATCTGGGAAACCAAGTGCAAGTTCAGGCACGTGTGCAGCATATGCGGCGGAGACCACATGGCCACCCGATGTAGAAGTAAGGAGCAGTACGTCACCAGGCAGAGGAAGCACCCGAAGGCGAAGGGAGGTGGAACTTAGGGCGAGGGAAGCAGCCCCAACCCTCTTGATGCTTGTGACACGACGCCCTCTGCCGGGCTCATTTTATGACGGGGGAACACCCGGGATGCTATTGAGGGAGGGTCTTAGGAAGGGATGACGTAGACCGGTGCTGGAAGGAGGAGACCATCCGCGTAGCGGGCAAAGAGGGTTCAGAGTAAAAAAGGGGCAGTGCGACAATGGGAGTGAAGGAAGAGGGCCTTGGGTTAGACCAACTCCCATTTTGGTGGGTAAGGAAGGAATGAGACAAAGTGGGTATTGAGCAAGGCCTTGGAGGCTTGCAAGTTGTCGTGGTCAGAAATAATTCCTAGGGTCACTGGGAGGGAGGCTCATTCAGGATGAGGTCCCTAGGAGTGCCTTGTTAGTACGAGAAGGAGGGGTTCACATCTCGGGCATGGATTGGTACCTCTTTTTCGGGGCTGCGTAGACTCCACGGGATGGTGAGGATGGGAATATTAGAGCAGTGTTCGGCGTGAGTGGGGGCGGCAAAGGGGCGTAAACCCCTTTTTGCAATGGTGATAACTCAGGCAAGGTTTAAAATGACCAAGGGTGACTGGCCCACCGGTAGCCTGAAACAGCAAGGGGCTGCACGGTATAAGGAGGGGGGTGAGCCCCCCCTTGGTCATAAGCTTCCAGATTGGGCTGGTGGAAATGAAAAGCATAACGGCACTCCCTGTAGCCCATCAGCTGTGCCGGCCAAAGTGTGTTGCCCAGACAGAGAGGCTCTGGAGGTTTGAGAAGTGGTGACCTAAGTATGCTGGAAAGGAATGGATAAGGAAAAGAGAGCTGACTGGAAATAAATGAAGGATCAGAGAAAGGTGAAAAGGGGGGTGCCAAGGAATGTGTAAATGGAAAGGGGCTGCCGATCGCCTGGGATTGTAGTAATGTATTGAAGATGGTATTGTTTGGTGTGAAGAAACTGCGGCCTTGTTATGCCACAAATGAGGAAAAGCTGGTCTGGCCTCAGTTATTTAGCCGAGGTGGGCTACAGTGGGAGGTTATGTATCTGCCAGGTGGGGGGGGGGGGCAAGTAGTACCTGACTGCCCATGTTATGCACTCCGCTCTTGGGAGCAGTGGGCATTTAATAACAATAGGGTGCCTGCAGTGCCTATTGAAAATTGTCATGATCACTGCTTCCAAGGAGCCAGGACCAGCCCAACGTCCTTGGAAGCAGGCCCCTAACCCTAATCCTAGGCACCAGCCGGTCCCCACGGGGACCTTTTGGACCTTGTCCTGGCGCCGGTGGCACCAGGCTCATCAGAATCATCGGTCCCGGCACTGGAAGCGCCGGGCTCATAATATGTGTGCAGATGTTTGGGTGGACTTACCTGCAGCAGACCATGCTGCTTACTTACCAGCCACTTAGAAGTCCTCTGTAAACAGGAACTACTTTCTTACCTGGGTGGGGCAGCTCCATTCCCTGGATTCAGCATGGGGAAAGCTTCTGGAACTGGAACTCTTTTCTTACCTAGGCAGGGCCGTGGAGGAAGACGCCTCATCACTCCAAGGCTATTTAAACCACACCCGATGGACGAAACGTGCTTCGCGTTATTCTGCATCTGCAGCAGAACGCTCACCGAGTCTGTTCCAGCCTTTCTTCTTTCGATCCTCAATCTGCAAGAATCATACTCACATTTCCTGTATCCAATCGACAGCAGCATCTGCAGAGACAAGAAACAGCAGGTTAGCAAGGCAGTCTTAACTCGCAGTGCTTACTCACCTGATCCATCGGCTGCGGTCATTTCGGCACGCTGAACTTTCGCCTGTGAAGACAAAAGCATTGTCATTACTTACCGGCACTCGGTGAACTCTGGAATTCTTCACGCTGCATCGCCGCCTGCGAAGATAAAAGCATTGTATTTACTTGCGGGCCTTCCGCGGACTCCGGCGCTGCAAACAAGCTTCTGAAAGACAAAAGAAGAGACATTAGACAGGTACTTACTTACGCCCATCGCGCTCTTCACAATAGAACGCCTGCAAATACTCCGGTGCCTCTTCAGCACGAACTACGCTGCAAGGGAAAAAAACAGCTAGAGCGCTTCCATTTACTCACGCATTTCCAGGCGCTTTATTTCATCTTCCTCAAGAGTCCTGCAAGCAAAAGGGGAGAAAAGCATCATACGAAGTCCTGTTCAATTTAACGTGCCTTGCACCTAAAGACTCTAAAGACTATAAAGACTAAAAAGGTGTCTGGAAACTCACCGCTCGTGCGATTAACGACGGTAAAGGTCCTCTGAGTCCAAGAGGCCTATGTTTCACCAGTGAAGGAACTGGCAACAGCGCCCTGCATCAGACGCAGATGGAGAGTCCAGCATTCACCTATCTAAGGTGAGCACGTTGACCTGGGGGCTCTACGGAGAAGCTTGGGAGAGAGAGGAAGAGAGACATTAAACAACCCAGACCATTAACCCCTATATTCTTTCACCTGCAGAAACCTCACCCTACGAGTTCGTCACACAGTGCGAAGAGGTTCGACCCCAGAAGCCCATCGAGTCCTGCACATCACCTTTCGAGTCACAGACACCTTCCTGCCACGACCTGCGCCTCCGTGGGAATCAGGTGAGCGCTACAGAACGCGAAGCCCACCGCAAAACTCCTACCCAGGCGCAATGGAAACCTCAGACACTGATCACTTAGCCCAGTTGCTCGGAGAATTATGGGCAGAAGTACATGCAGCTCGTCAGGAAACAAGCTCTCTAAGAAGAGAACTAATACTTTCCAAGGAGCGAACAGAGGACCTCGCTAGGCAATTGCTACAAACGCAGGCCGGACAGACACCTCTGCCCGCTCCAGGAGGAAGCTATCCTTCTGCACCATCTGTAAATCCAGTGCAAATCAATCTACCTGGTAATGTGCCCTTGGCTCCGCCCGAACGTTTTTCTGGTGACCCAAAGAAATATGCAGTGTTCATCAACCAGTGCCGCTTACATTTCTTATGTCGACCAGCTGCATTCCCAACAGATGAGACCAAAGTGGCTTTCGTGCTTTCTTATCTCAGTGGCAGTGCTGCAGATTGGTCGATCCCTTTAGTCACCCAAGATGATCCGGTTCTGTATGATTTCCAGGCCTTCCAGTCCAGTATGGAGAAACTGTTTGCAAGACATGCACAAGGGCAGGCCTTGGACAATGAACTTCTTTCATTACGACAGGGTAATCAAGACCTCTTGACCTATATAGCCTCATTCAACAGACTCCTAGTGGAAACTCAATGGCCCGAGGATAAGAGAATAACGCTTTTCTACAGTGGCCTGCGTGGAGAGCTCAAGGATGTGTTAGCTCAAGTTGTGAACCCTCCACAAGAATGTTCAGACTATATTGACTTAGTCGTCCAATTGGACCACAGATTACAGAACAGGAAGGCTGATCGTTCTAAATTTGATACCCAAGTGTTTTCTAAACCACAAACTTCTACTAAGGGAGCTGACACTGTGGAACCCATGCAAATAGGGGTGATGAAAGGTCCTTTAAGCCAAAAGGAGCGGGAAAGAAGAAGACAGCTGCAATTATGCCTCTATTGCGGGAACCCAGGGCACTTTCTTCGAGACTGTCCAGTGAAACCAGCTAAGAAGGCTGTAGGAGCAGGGAAACGACCTAGCCCGGCAAGTGTAGAGGTCCTCTTTCCGAGCGTTAAGATCTGTCCCGTGACCTCGCATTTTGTGGTGCCCATGGTCCTCATTAGTCCAGCACGTCCGCATCGTTTGCATGCAATTGAAGCTTACATCGACAGCGGGGCAATCAGCAATTATGTGGACCGTGAAATGGCATCAAGGATGAATCTACCCCTTGTCCCTAAGGCAGTAAAGGACGTCATTACTACAGTGGATGGCACGGAGATAGCCTCCGGACCAGTAACGCACGCCACCCAAGAAGTGACGCTAGTGAGCCAAGATGGACACCGGGAGAAAATTGTGTTCGATGTGATCAAGGCCCCTCAGTTCCAGATCATTCTGGGAATCCCTTGGTTAGAGAAACACAATCCTCAGATCGACTGGCGAGCAAAGACGGTTCAGTTTCCAGAATGTTTTACCACTTGTTATCATCGGCCTGAAGTTTCAGTTGCGGCAATTTCTTCTGAGGTTCCTACATTACCTCCCGACTACCATGAATTCTAAGATGTCTCTCGGAAGGATCAAGCTAACACCCTGCCTCCTCATAGGTCTTACGACTGTCAAATAGACTTGATACCCGGAACAACTCCTCCTTGCAGTAGGATTTATGCCCTCACCGAGCCAGAGAATCTTCACCTCAGACAATATCTGGACCAATACCTAGCTAACGGGTTTATCCGTCCTTCTAAGTCTCCAGCTTCCTCGGCTTTGTTCTTCGTTCCGAAAAAGGAAGGAGACCTTAGGACTTGTATAGATTACCGCGCCCTGAATCAAATCACCGTTAAAAACAGATACCCGTTACCTTTGATCCCTGAACTCCTGGACCAAGTCAAAGAAGCATGTATATATACAAAGTTGGATCTCAGAGGAGCCTACCACTCAATACAAATAAAAGAAGGCGATGAATGGAAGACGGCCTTCCGCACCAAGTATGGGCTATTTGAATATCAAGTGATGCCCTTTGGACTTTGTAACGCTCCTGCCGCTTTCCAGTATTTTATGAACGATGTTCTTAGAGAACTCATAGATGTGTGTGTTGTTGTCTACATTGATGACATCCTTGTCTATTCATCATCTGAAGAGGAACATCAGAGACACGTTAAAAAGGTTCTCGAGAGACTGCGTCAACATAACCTTTTTGCCAAGCTTGAAAAATGCGTTTTCAACGTAACTGAAGTTGAGTTCCTGGGATTCATATTGTCACCTAATGGGGTTCATATGGATTCGAAGAAGGTCGATGCAATCATCAAGTGGCCATCACCAACCTCGGTAAAAGGAGTTCAAAGCATGTTGGGCTTCGCTAACTTTTACCGCAGATTCATTCCTGAATTTTCCCGGATAGTCCAGCCCATCACCGCTCTGTTAAAAAAGAACAAACGTTTTGAATGGTCTACTGAAGCAGAACAAGCTTTTCAGGACTTAAAAGCTAAATTCATTTCTGCACCTGTTCTGAAACATCCTCGCCCTACATCGTGGAAACGGATGCTTCTAGTCTTGCTATGGGGGCAGTTTTATCACAGAGAGATCCGGTCACACACCAATTACATCCTGTAGCCTTTTGGTCCCGCAAATTCTCGGCTCCCGAGATCAACTATTCCATTACAGACAAGGAACTTTTAGCTATCAGATCGGCCTTTAAAGCCTGGCGACATTATCTTTTGGGAGCCAGACACACAGTCACCGTAATGACTGATCACCGCAATCTACAATATCTGAAGACGGCCAAAGCTCAGTCTTCCAGACAGCTTCGCTGGGCTCTGTTTCTGGCTGAGTTTGACTTTATAATTACTTATCGGCCCGGCAGTAAAAACAGAAAAGCAGATGCCCTCTCTCGGATGGGAGTAGATGAATATTTGACCAATCCAGAACCAATACCCATAATCCCAGAACAAAGGATTTTGGGGTTAGTCAGCACTCAATCCTTTGAAGACATCAAGACTGCAGTCAAGTCACACCTAACTCCGGCCGATTTGCAGGACTGGCAATTAAAGGGAAAAGAATTCTCAGTGGATCAAGACCTACCATATTTCCAAGGACGATTGTACTTGCCCTGTGAGAAAATACAAAAACAAGTAATCTCCGGTTATCACGACTCTCTGATGGAGGGTCACCCTGGCATTACCAAAACCATGGAAAAGATCAAGAGACATTTCTGGTGGCCATCATGGAAGAAGGATATTAGAGACTTTGTAATCTCCTGCGGTGTGTGTGCCCAGAATAAAAGTCAGAAGGAGAAACCAGCAGGCCTTTTACACCAACTGGATATTCCTCCCTGTCCATGGCATACCCTGTCCATGGATTTCATCACGGTCTTACCTCCATGCTCAGGGTATAATACCATTTTAGTAGTCGTAGATCTATTCTCCAAGATGGCTCATTTCATTCCCCTGAAGGGCCTACCTTCGGCTTCGGTATTGGCCCGAGAATTCTTAGAAAACATCATTTGGTTACACGGTTTTCCCTCGGTTTTAATCTCCGATAGGGGAAGTCAATTCATCTCCCACTTTTGGCGAAGTTGCTGTCATCTAGCCCAAATTGATGTAAGACTTTCAACCAGTCACCATCCCCAAACTGACGGACAAACCGAGAGGACAAATCAGACTCTAGAGCAATATCTGCGTTGCATGCTCCAACAAACTGAAAACCCCTGGAAGGATATTCTGTGGATCGCTGAATACGCTTACAACAATTCGACTCATTCTGGAACCGGGAAGACTCCCTTCTTCCTATTATACGGACATCATCCTAGAACCTCTAATTTGGATCCTCCCCAAGAATTCGAAACACCAGCTGTGGATCATTTACACTCTGAGATTACCCGTGCTTTTAAGGAAGCCACTGCCCATCTGCAAAGAGCTAAAGCTCAAGTCAAAAAGGGAGCAGATCGACACCGTAAAGAGGCCCCTCACTACGCAGTAGGAGACCAGGTCTGGTTATCCACTAAGCAGCTGCCTCTAAAAGGATCCCGCACCTTCAACCCGAGATACCTTGGACCCTACACCATCTCTACCATAGTTAATCCGGTGGCGGTCAAATTGGAATTACCTACGCATATGAAAATACATCCAGTATTCCATGTCTCCTTATTAAAACCAGTACAACCAGAAACTCGATTGACTGAACTCCCAGAACCCGTTTTGGTAGACGGAGAACTCGAATTCGAAGTAAAGAACATCCTAGACTCCAAAATCTCCAAATCTAAATTATACTATCTGGTTGATTGGAAAGGATACGGTCCCCAGGAAAGGTCTTGGGAACCCTCAGAATATGTCCACGCACCTCGTCTGATCAAGAGATTCCATCTGAATCACCCCGACAAGCCAAAACCCCCGGAGAAGACACGCTTAGGAGGGGCCTTGAGGGGGGGTACTGTCATGATCACTGCTTCCAAGGAGCCAGGACCAGCCCAACGTCCTTGGAAGCAGGCCCCTAATCCTAGGCACCAGCCGGTCCCCACGGGGACCTTTTGGACCTTGTCCTGGCGCCGGTGGCACCAGGCTCATCAGAATCATCAGTCCCGGCACTGGAAGCGCCGGGCTCATAATATGTGTGCAGATGTTTGGGTGGACTTACCTGCAGCAGACCATGCTGCTTACTTACCAGCCACTTAGAAGTCCTCTGTAAACAGGAACTACTTTCTTACCTGGGTGGGGCAGCTCCATTCCCTGGATTCAGCATGGGGAAAGCTTCTGGAACTGGAACCCTTTTCTTACCTAGGCGGGGCCGTGGAGGAAGACGCCTCATCACTCCAAGGCTATTTAAACCACACCCGATGGACGAAACGTGCTTCGCGTTATTCTGCATCTGCAGCAGAACGCTCACCGAGTCTGTTCCAGCCTTTCTTCTTTCGATCCTCAATCTGCAAGAATCATACTCACATTTCTGGAATTCTTCACGCTGCATCGCCGCCTGTGGAGATAAAAGCATTGTATTTACTTACGAGCCTTCCGCGGACTCCGGCGCTGCAAACAAGCTTCTGAAAGACAAAAGAAGAGACATTAGACAGGTATTTACTTACGCCCATCGCGCTCTTCACAATAGAACGCCTGCAAATACTCCGGTGCCTCTTCAGCACGAACTACGCTGCAAGGGAAAAAACAGCTAGAGCGCTTGCATTTACTCACGCATTTCCAGGCGCTTTATTTCATCTTCCTCAAGAGTCCTGCAAGCAAAAGGGGAGAAAAGCATCATATGAAGTCCTGTTCAATTTAACGTGCCTTGCACCTAAAGACTATAAAGACTAAAAAGGTGTCTGGAAACTCACCGCTCGTGCGATTAACGACGGTAAAGGTCCTCTGAGTCCAAGAGGCCTATGTTTCACCAGTGAAGGAACTGGCAACAGCGCCCTGCATCAGACGCAGATGGAGAGTCCAGCATTCACCTATCTAAGGTGAGCACGTTGACCTGGGGGCTCTACGGAGAAGCTTGGGAGAGAGAGGGAGAGAGACATTAAACAACCCAGACCATTAACCCCTATATTCTTTCACCTGCAGAAACCTCACCCTACGAGTTCGTCACACAGTGCGAAGAGGTTCGACCCCAGAAGCCCATTGAGTCCTGCACATCACCTTTCGAGTCACAGACACCTTCCTGCCACGACCTGCGCCTCCGTGGGAATCAGGTGAGCGTTACAAAAATGTTGGCACCCACTCCACCCCCTCCCGCATAACCAGGGGCATGCAGGGGCAGGAGAGGGGTGCCAAATATTTGGTTTTCTGCCCAGGGTGCTGCAGCTTCTAAGGCCAGCCTTGCTCCTGGGATCTCTTTACGTATTTTTATCTAGCCTTAACATTACACATTGTGCTTGAAGAGTCAGCCGGTTCTTTTTCAAAGCAGTCTTCTGAGAGTTAATGACTTCAAATTGCTCTAAAGTGCACAGTTCCCTTGACAGACTATGTTCTATGTTTCTGTTTTTAATTTTATGTAGCATTTTTGGGTCGTGTCTGATTAGAGGGGTGGAAGGCAGTGCAAACATGCAGAAATGCCAAAGTAAAGCATGTTCAGCCACAGTGAACAAAGTGAGAATTCCTCCGCCCCCTGCAAGAATTCGAATAAGACTAATGTGAACATTTTGTGGCATGAAAGACAGAAATATTGTGGCACAAATCTACATGTTTGCCAAATTAAAATAGAAATAGGCAGCTACTAAAGCAGAAAATTCCTCTGCTGATGTGTCTCCAGGTTGAAGACAAGGTCTTACTGGGAGAGTTCTTTCAATTAAATGATGTGTGTGTAGGTGTGGTTTCGCGCTGTGAGCATCAGAAATGTGAAATTCTGACCTTGATTTGTACTTAAAGGAATGGTGCGGTCAGAAATATTATTGTCCCTATGGTTCGGCCATGTGTTTTTAACCATACGTTGATCGATCGTACAAACATTTCCTATGCACCTTACCAGAGTTTTTGTCTTTTGAACAGAAGCAAAATCAGGCAGCAGGGCACGGCCATCTTGTGATAATATTGTCACTCGCCGCATCGCCCTTGGTGAACTGCCTTTGCGGCACTAAATCATATTCCCCGCCCCTGAGCCTGACAACACTAGACGCGTACCGGCCATTTCACAACGCCAAAGCACGTCTCGTGTCAACATTCTCTAAGCTTCAGCTAATGACGTGTCACCATGGAAATGGCAGGACGTCTCTTCCCTCAATAAGTATAAACAGACCATTTCACAACACACAACAGCTGATTTTCTATTCGATTCCTCTCACTGTATTTCTTTGAGTATTCTGTGACTCGTTTCAGTGCTCTGTTCAGCTACCCTCATTCTTGTAGCCCGTGTGAACAGATACCAGTACCATCTCTATAAATTATTTTCGTTTGTTTACCACACAATGGCAACAATAATGCACTACCAGTACGAGCCCGAGTATTCCGAGGAGGAATTACTGGAAAGAGAAAGATGCAGAAACGATGGGGCTTCAGACGACAGTTGGGAGGACGATTCAACAGATGAAGAGCCTGGGCCTAGTCGCATGGACGGTGTTTCCACCTGGTGTACCTGCAATCGGTGTGCGCTAATGCCAACCGAGGAGGAGAACTGCTGCTGCCGACAAAACTCTGGATGTTTGTCCTACATATCGCAAGGCGAGCCATGGCCGCAATGCGTTACCGAGCCGCCAGACTTCAGGGCAGCCTGCCTCACACGGTCCGTGTTGAGGATTTTGATGGTGCTTATGCACGAACTTTGCGCAACAGTTCGCCCTCGTAATCCAAGTAACGAGTAAGTATACTCTGGTTGTGATGTCAGTTAGGCCACTACTATTTCATGGTTGTCTCCTATATTCTTGTAACTTCAATATATCATTGTCATATCAATTTAGTTTATATTTAGTTATATACCTCTAGTAATAGTCGTATGAAAGTCGTTCAATATTGTGCAGTGTCTAGTTAGCATTTGTCCTGGCAAAAATGCCATTGGATACAAGAATTGTCATTGACAACTAAGGTTTAATATACTTATCTTGGTCATTTAAAAACAGTTTGTATCTTTCTCTTTCACAGGTGGTACCGGCTGGGGGCCTATCGTTCTTTTACATGGTGGCTTCATGGGAGGCTTGGACACCGTGTTCGACGAGCAATACCCGCCTGTGTGGTTGGTGCCATTAGAGAAACTTTACCCATTGAAAACGGTCAGTTCAGGGAATTGTCCCTCGCTGTGCTGCAACCAGACCTTTAAAATGTGTAGTAGTTTTGTGCCATCAAAATAAGAAACAAAATAAAACACAACATTTTATCAATGGTTGTTTCAGTTTTTAAGTGAATCAAGTGTGTCTCCATTCAGCAGTGTTCCAGTGCCTTGTCTGCATGCCCCAGGTCCATCCATTCCCCCTCCACTATCAAAGGCAGTTCACACCAGTGGATGTGCGCTGCCAAGGGGTGCTGTCAGGGGTGCGAACGGCCAAGGTGCCAAAGACCATGTACACATCAAAGCTATCTTTCACGCAGGGGTCATTGTTCACATGGCCTCCTCAGACCCTGTGTCTCCAGGCACGCTCCCCTTGAAGCAGGCCACGCCCCTGCAATCCACATAAGTGTGTCTCCATTGAGCAGTGTTCTGGTGCCTTGTCTGCATGCCCCGGGCCCATCCATCCCCCCTCCACTATCAAAGGCAGTTCACACCAGTGGATGGCGCTGCCAATGGGTGCTGTCAGGGGCACGAACGGCCAAGGTGCCAAAGACCATGTACACTTCAAAGCTATCTTTCCCGCAGGGGTCATTGTTCACATGACCTCCTCAGACCCTGTGGCTCCAGGCAGGCTCCCCTTGAAGCAGGCTGCGCCTCAGCAATCCAAATAATATCATGACATATACACGTCATTCATTCACATACACACCCGTTTTTGTAATTCTTTATAAAACACTTGATATTTATGATGAGAACATCTTTGAGCACTGCAAGTCAACTCGTGAACGTGCTACCTGAGAACCCCGGTGACCGCTGCGAGTCAACTCGTCAGTGTGCTACCTGTGAACATCTCCCTGTTCTCCGTGCTACCTGTGAACATCTCCCTGTTCTGCCAATAACTACTCTGCTTGCTGAATCTGACTGTTTGTTGGTCAAGGTAAGGGAATGTATCCTAATCATATCTCCTTCATCTGTAAATTTCTATCTATTTCGAAGTAACATACTCAGTAGTGCTATGTTCATTTGTCTCATTGCTATTGACTTGAGTTTCATTTGTCATGTTATCGATATATCAATTTTCATCAGTGTCAATTGCCATCAAATTGCATCCTTCGCGGACCCTATCTATAATATAAGCATGTTTCCTTTTCATGCACGATAGTACATTCAAGGGATGAGTAACATGTTCTGAATTTTGTCAAATGAATTAATTGTTTGTGAAAGTTATCCTATAATACAGCCACCCACGCTGCACTGGTTTTGCTGTTGTGACCAAAACAAAGCTTGCATTGAAGAATCTATGGTCCAATTCCTTCTTTCTCACATTTTTATGCAAAGTAAATTTCGAATAATGTTGATCTTTTTTTTTTTTGCGGAATTTACAACAATGCCTGCATTTTGATTTTCGGTTGCCCTTCGAAGACCCATGACAAATCTGACGACACTACAATGCATGTTTTCCCTAAGACTGTATATCGAATTAGAGAATGGGTCAGATATTGCGGATATGCACTGGCAGAGCTTGAAAGTTGAGTCAAAAAGGTATTGGAGGACAAGAGGGTTGATCGATACCGCATCTGCAGCCTGCACTTTACCCCGAATATGTACGACATATCCTTGTACACAAAGAAGAATCAATTGAGAACAATTTGAAAATTGCTCCCAAACGCTATTCCGACTTTATTCGTTCACATGCCGCCACAGGTGAGTCACGCTTCCAGATTTAGCTTTAGGCGGTAGTGTGCAGGTAACCATATGGATTGATTGCTATTTTAGGTGTAAATGTCTCTTATAATACTTTAGATATGTATGTGATTGTATAGTTTGTTAAATAATGACCCTTTTGCTAAGCATCAGTCCTTGTTTTTAGAACCCTCATAGAAAATTGATTTATGGGCACAGATAACTATGCTATATTATGCATTTACATAAGCATAATGTTCTCGTGTTCAGTCTCCTTACATGCCAATTTTTAATATTAGCATTTCTAAATCAAATAATACTTTCCCTTTACAACTCCATGACTATCCACCGAATATGAAGCAACAAGATTCAACATCCATGTCTTACCTGGAGTCATCAACCACTTCGAACGCGTATCAGGTAATCTTACTTAGCTATTCTGTTCCAGACTTGTTTTATGCATGGAATTTGAGATAATGTAATCATATTTACGTATCCTGTAATTCTTTTACCGAATGTTTCATTCGTGGTTTGCTATTGATATGTACCTTTGTCGTCTTTCCAAAGTGCGTGTTCAATTTCCAATATTTTCATCCTTATTAATGCAAGTACTGTGTTTCAGGGAGATGCTGAAGCCTCCACTACAATTACAACATCCCTTGTAGTTGATCCAGATGTATGGGTACTGACAGTTACATCAAACGAGATAATCTGATCATATTTACATATTGTGTAATTCTTTGTACCTTTGTCGTCGTCCCAAAGTGCGTGTTCCGTTTCCAATATTTTAATCCATACAAGTACTGTGTTTCAGGGAGTTGCTGGAGCGTCCTCTACAATTACATCATCCCTTATAGTCGATCTGGAGCCAGACCTTGTAGTCGATCTGGAGCCAGAGGTATGCGTACTGACAGTACCCTCTAATGAAAGAAAGTCAGTCTACTTTTATGTGTAATGCAAATGACTTATTTTAAATGGATACTCTTTTCTAGGGATGTATACAAGATTCGTATATTTAACGGGAGGCATGCGGATCTGAGTCGGTGCACCAGCTTGCTGAGGGTGATTTTAGAGTAAAGAAGGCTTCAAAGAAAAGGAAGAAAAATAAGGTTATTTCTAAACAGTTTATATTTTTAGCAATTGTTTTGTGCTGAGGCCTTCATTATATGCTTTTTTTAATGTAAATTATACAATACTATATGTTGAAATTACACTAACAATCCTTTTTTCTATCTGTCCTGTAGTTGCCCGATGGAGTAAGGACTATGCAGACACAGACAGCGACACAAATGAGAGATGCTGCTTGCCAAACTGTTTTCACTATGGAGGAACTATTAATTGAGACGCAGCGTGTTCAGACTTGAGATGCCTTTGTCCAACGGCCAGAAAATGAATTTAATGTGACCGGCGAATCCAGCAAAGTGTTTTTGGACCATTGCTACAATACGACTGCTCCGCCAGATGAACATGAAGCTGAATGTATAGAAGATAGTTTTACATTAGTCGCAGAGCACTTGACACAATCGACACCCGCCAAAGAAATGCCACCCAAAAAGCAGTTGACATTGATGTTTTCTCCTATCCATGGGGAAGTAACAGATGTTGAAATGACAGAGACTGAAGCATCAACACAATTGACCGACAAACTACACAAAGATCTCAACTATAGTATGTCCAGTTTGGCTGATATGTCCACAACGGTTCAGCCCGAAACAACAGTGATGCAGGATGACAGTCTAATAAAGGAGGCCAAATACATAGTATTCGACAGCAGCATGATGGAGATTATAAAGATGCTGAAATGTGTGCATTCAGTGAGAGGGGAAGTATATGGGAAGCCATTGGTGAATGTGACTCATCTAACACAAGGCAGTAACCTCAAAATACATGCCACCTGTCAAACATTACATAAAACATTTTCATGGTCCGCTCAATCGATGCTGGGGAAACTGCCAGCTGGCAATCTACTGTGTGCAGCAGCTTTACTTTTCAGTAGCTCTAGTTTCAGGAAGTTATCCAGTTTCTGTCAGTTTGTGGGACTCTATTTCATTTCTAAAACACAGTACTACAAATATCAATGTGATTATCTATTCCCTGCCATTAGAGAAGCTTGGAAAATTGAACAATTGTCTATTCAAAGTACATTTTCCGACAAACGGTTCAGGCTAGCCGGTGATGGACAGTGTGACAGCCCCAGATTTTCTGTTAAGTACTGCACATACCACTTTCAGGACATGGAAAGTAAGAAAATTGTGAGTTTGGTGGTCGTACAGGTGTCTGAATGTAAATCCTCAGTGTCCATGGAGAAACTTGGTTTTATAAAATCACTGGAAGATCTACAATTGAGGGGAATACAAATCGACCTCATAGCCACGGACAGACACGTTTTCAATAGCCAAGACAATGAGAGAACAGTTTGCAAATATTAAACATCAATTTGATGTATGGCATGTTGCCAAATCAATCAATAAAAAAATATCTGCTGCAGGGAAAAAAAAGGTTTGGAAAGTATGTCACAGTGGTCCCAGTCCTTCAGCAACCATCGTTGGTGGAGCTCCAAAACATGTGATGGGTCTGTGGAAATTCTACTGGAAAAATGGCGGTCACTAATGCACCACTGTTCCAACGTTCACCACTGGACAGAAAAACAACATTTGCACAATGTGAACATGGCCCTTTGTCCCCGGAGCAGGCACGGAAGAAGTGGTTGATTCCATCTTCACCTCCACACAAAGCCCTTGAGAAGATTGTATTTGATAAAACTCTATCAAGAGATTGAAGGGACTCACAGAATTCTGTCACACAGGAGATTTGGAGGTGTTCCACAATATATGCCTAAAGTACAGGCCAAAGAGATTGCATTTCCGCATCGGAGGAATGAAATATAGGACATTACTAGCGGTATTAGCGCATAACGAGAATGTGGGCCGTGAACAATCTAGGACTGAAGGAAACTTAGGGATGATTCGCTACACTATGGCCTTTACGAAAAGAAGCAAAAAATGGGTGGTCAAACCAGTATATGATGAAATCGAATTCGATTTTGTTAAATATCTTATTAATGTCGTAGAGATGCATACTCATAGAATTGCGCGCAAATCTGTTCAGAGCACATATACATTGCCAAAAAACATTGCCAACACGCCATGTCCACCCAAAGCAGAGCTTGTTGAACAGTCCAAATCCCAGTACAAATGATTACTATCTTTTTTTATTTTTGCCAAAAATCTTTTTATAAAGTGTCCAAATAAAGTATGCAATTTTTCTTTTCAAATCTATCCTCTTAGTCCTTTTTTAAAAAAAAATAGTACAATTATTACAATTGACATACAATGTAACACTGCTTTCACATTTCACAGTTTAGTCGAGCTACTGTGGGACCTTCATTTATCGTGTTAGTGCCCGATGGATAACAGTGTGTAAGAATCTTTGGGTTTTGGCAGTTGCCTTGCCATGTAGTTCGCCAAACACCTGAATATCTGCTCGTCACACAAAAGAGATGAGACCTAGGCTACATAAGATAATAGGCACGCAAGAAGAACTGACTGTGAAAACATGCCATGGGGTAGGAGGCCGTGAGATAAACAGAGGTGGGGCTATTACTAGACACATTTTGACTCAGTTTTTGTGTTTCATCGACTACAATTTTGGAGTAGGGCGCATTCTGTCATTGGCAAGTTTCCCCTACCCCTCAGCAGCGCCACCAACAGCAAGCAGTGACAGCCCCCAATTTTTTCCTCCAGGCCCGTGCTTCAAAATTCCAGTTCTCATGGATGCGTTAACATGGGATGTTGCAAACTAAGAATGTATGTTCATTGTGAGTGAAGGTCACCAGCTTTAGATTTTTGCTTGGGAGCTGGGGAGGCCCACGCGTCGCACACACAGTATAAGGTTCTATTGTTTTTTGACCTTGAGAGACAGGGACCATTCCGAAAGGGATTGAATTGAAGGAGGGGTGTAATAACGTAAGATGTGATAAGGGTGTCCATTCCGAAACTGGACCTAGTTACATGTAAATTCAGTTTATGAAAAATCGTTGACATGAACGGAGTCTGCGTTACGGTCTGCATTACGCCAAGAGAATGGAAATGCTGAATATAATGTAGGTTTCTCTTTAGACGATTTTATACCAGAACTAGTCCAAATACGAATAGCTGACCATTATTGCTGGGTTACATTGTACTTGTGTGGCATATTGCACTGAAGTGCAAGTACAACCTTTGTGTGCAGGTCTTTCTACCGGGCACATGTGCAGTCCAGTATTGACACGCATGTAGACCACCACTCGTTTCCCCCTTGTTTCAACGCTAATAAATCATTACATTGTGCACCTTGAATTGTTGCCTCATTTTACGCATATGTTTAGAGCTGAACATACTCCACTGCACTATCCTCGGAAGCAAATAGTGGAGTACTTTGATATTCCACGTTGTGTTCTCTTGGTTCACATTGTGTCACCTCTGCGCTAATAAATAAAATGATAAATTGTAATAAAGATCGGCTACTGAGACACATTTCTATTTTTATGTATTGCAAACAGGTACATCCTGCCATTCTGCGATTGTCATCTATTCCAGATGCCAACCGACGGTTTCTTCAACTGCCAGCTGCAGCTACATGTCAATCACTGGATTTATTTTACTCTTTTTTGAGACGATCGCCAAGGGCCAATATGCCCTTATGCTGTACCATCGTTTAGGAGCAGCATACAACCTTTACGGTGGTATAGTGCCAAGTTGATGCACCAGCCTTGCAATTCACTGTGCAACCAAAGTGCTCCATTTACCCAAAACCAGCACCCTGTGTACAAAAAAAGAGCAGTGCGTGACTCACGATAAACATTTGCGGATCGAGAGCAAAGAAAAAAAGTTCCATTTTGATTGAATATGTCAATCGCCGAATGTTCTCAAAACATTTAATGTGAAATAAATGTACTTTACCAATTGTACAGTCTTGCTGTTTCCTTTTAAAGTACAGTTTCATATTCCAAATTGTGACGCGCTGTGTTGTGAGACGATGTGTGTTGTTTTCCGGGTTCTGCGTCAAGTTGCGTAGGTGATGACTGGGCGCGTTTGGCTACGCTGCCCAGTAACGTCACGAAGAGAGGCGGAGAATATCAATGATTTGGTGATGTCAGGCTCAGGGGCTGGGGATATGATTTAGTGCCACAAAGGCAGTTCACCCAGGGCGATGCGGCAAGTGATAAGATTACCACAAGATGGCTGCACCCTGCTGCCTGATTTTGCTTGTGTTCAAAAGACGAAAACTCTGGTAAGGTGCATAGGAAATGTTTGTACGATCGATCAAAATATGGTTAAAAACACATGGCCGAACCATAGGGACAATAATATTTCTGACCGCACCATTCCTTTAAGGCTAATGAAAAGGAGTGATAGATGAGTAAAGTACCTATTTAGGCACCCCAGTACAATTGATATAGTACACATTTTGTGTTTTTACTGTGGTCTCTATGCAGGGGCCTAATATACACTGCTG
This sequence comes from Ambystoma mexicanum, assembly GCF_040938575.1. Lineage (NCBI taxonomy): Eukaryota > Metazoa > Chordata > Amphibia > Caudata > Ambystomatidae > Ambystoma > Ambystoma mexicanum. The sequence goes on along the minus strand of NC_090934.1, from coordinate 1,201,639,207 downwards.
GAGCTCCAGTGTTGCATGGGGCCCTACACTGTCCAGGGTTCCGAGATTTGTACAAGGGCTCTGTATCAGTGTAGATTCTCAGGGGTCCGCCAGCAAGTTCTATTTGGGAGACACAAATCGTTGGGACCCCGAAGATACCCAACCATCTGTGAAGCACCATGTACTGCGCTTCTGTAGAAGCGGGAGCTGGGGCACCCTGCAGATCCAGTCAGATGACAGTGGGCTCCGCTTTGATGGTTCGGAATGCCCTGAGATATACAGGTGAGAATTTGCCTCCTGAGAACGAAACAATGCTACTGGAGCTTGTTCTCAAAGGAGGATCTGAATCTCTTGGGGTTCCTCCTAAGTGAGTAGTAGAATCCAGATGTGAACCCCTTGCTCATTATGCCTGATGGGCCTACAGACCCAAGCTACTCCTCACTGATGAGGCCGAAACATGTTTCGGGATGCTTGTGGTTTTGTGAAGAAGGGATGTGACCAAGCAGTTTGGTTTGGGCTACCCCTTTTGGGGTGGGACCAAGTCTGATTTGCATATGGTCTTTCCCCTTTTGTAATGGCTTGGCAGGCGCAGAACGATGGTCCTTAGGGTTGGCCAGAGCAATGCCAGAGGTTAAGATTAATTCTAAACCTTCCAGCCATCACCTCTTTTGTTTTACATTATGCCTCGTGAGGCAGCCTCACCTCACTGACGACATCCAATGAGGGAGGAACATATGTTAAAAGGTTTTTTATACTGTACCAAGTCACCCACAACTTTAGTAGTTTCAGAGTGTCTAGGTTTGTCCATAGGTTGGCGTATCGTACTTATGCCAGGGGTATCCCAGCCACAGTCTGAGTAAGGAAAATGAGTAAGGGAAAGCAAAGTATATGTGGAAAGAGGGATTAGGTGCCAGACACAAAGGAGGGTGGGACGCAGTTGAAAGTTTGTGGGTGCACATCAGTCCTACTAGGTGGACCATAGATTTATGATGAAGAAAATATGGGTATATCCTAAAGGTTGGGGGATTGATTTGAATATTTTACAAAAGCAGATTTGGGGAATAGTTAATTCGTACACAATGGGCTTTATTCCAAGTGTGGCAGTCCGGAAAAAAGGGTGCCGGTCGCACCGTACCGGCACCCTTTCCAGACCGCCACACTCCAACTCTGCTTTCCGGGGCCATTGCGCCCAGCAGGTCTGACCTGCCAGACCCAACGGCCCCAGTAGGTGGAGTTGTCACAGAAGCACCTGCACCATTAGCCTGATATCCCAGGCCGTCAATACTTGTAATTTCCCTTTGGGCCCGGTATATCAGGTGGCGGAAACAGTGTTACGAGTTTGGCTGCGGGTTAGCGCCGAACTTGTAATGAGGCCCAATATGTTGTTCGCATGCATGATGGGTTCGAGATGTGCTCACGCACTCCCAGAGGTTTTAGTGGCTTATTTGGCTGTGCACGCCTTTAACTAATCCCACAGGCCAGACTCGATTAATTCTGGTACTGCCAAACCCGAGGAAGGAGTATGGTCCAGTCAAGAATAGACTGTGTAAAAAGGCGATTGATTGTGGGTAAAATAGGGTAGGGAGGGCTTGGTATGATCAAATTGACTAAGTCTACATCGACAGCCTGGTATCTTGAAGATGGCTAGGCAATTATTCGGGGTTCATGTAATGCTAGACTTTAATCCCCAAGCATAGTTAGGAGGTCTAAACCCTAAAACAGAAGGAATTTCGGGATGGACTCCCTTTTATCAGGCGTGATCATACGGTTAGGCATATGGATAGTCCTCTCGGGCACATGGAGCTAAAGTTTGAGGTACTCCTGGCTGGGTTACAGCACAGAGAGCCAGTAATGCTCTCCGCAGGGGATTTCTCGTATTGTTAGCAAAGATTCAGTGCCTGGAGTCTGCTTTCATGTCAGCCCCCGAGACCTGGCAGCAGCCTTTTGGGGTGCATGATGAATTGTGAAGATTGCCCAGTTGTCTAAAGATGTCCTCGTAAGATTATTTATCTGCATATACCATCCCTTTGCCACCTGTCCCTGAGAAGGAGATGCCCACTATAATTCAAAGGGGTGGTAGCAGGGGTGTTGCTAGGTCTGGAAAAGATCCGGGGCTACGCTAATGTCAGGATTGTCGGGACTCGGGGTTAGCTAGCCTTTTGGTTGTAGCCCCTGAGCTTCTATCTGGGGCTACAAATAAAAGACCTGGGGCTATAGCCCCCTCAGCCGCCCCCGCAGCAACGCCTCTGGGTGGTAGGGAGATTATAATCCTCACTAAAGGTTAGAAAGGGCCTAAGCAGTTTACAGGGGACTCTGCTGTACCGAAGTGCCTCGAGAGCCCAATATCAGTAAGGTTGCAGGTGTCTGCTTCACCAATACTAGACACGAACTTGCAAGCGAGGTGCACTTCCATACATCTGAGCAAGGCCCAGCACTTACTGAGCACTCAGAGAAGAATGACTAAATGAGGAGATCTGCAGGATGAGTGTGCACCTGAATCTGTGGGGACCCAACGGCGCCACTCAACATTCGAACCCAACTCCCAAGACATTAACCTCAATGGCATATCCCCGTAGTGCTGGAGGCTGGCTCCGAGGTGGTGGAAAGAGGATGGACGGTCACTATGAGTGCGCTGGGAGTAAACAATGAGTGGCAAGATGGAGACGAAATAAAAAAAAGAAAGCGGCCTTTGAATAGGTGACAAAATGCTTGCCCAGGATTGGCTGAAAAAAGTACTGGGCAGGATGGCAAAATTCCGGATGTCCAGTGCACAAACATACAGCTAGCATTTCAAATGGCCGAACATAACTTTGAGGAAATAGCTCTTTGAGTTCTTTATTTTGGTTGGCTGAATAGCCACAGGACAAATTCCTAAGCAAATGCGCGCAGTTCTCTGAGCCCACCTCCTAGCAGACTATCACTGGGTGGGACTGCATTTTATTCTCTGCCTCCGCTCGCCAGAATTTGTTTTTACACGAGTTCATTGTCAGGGCGGGTGTTCCCGTGTATCCGGGGCCTGAGATCATGGTGTGACATAGTTTTAGGTTGTGTGTTTCCGAATCAGCATCGGGTAGATGAAAACATGGTAAAATGGTCCCCCGATCGTATTGATGCCTCGATCCAAGAACAGCTTTAATTTAACACTGCGAGCACAACAGTCTTTGATAGTTACCCATGTCTGCTGTGAGCAAACAAGGGCAAATTACCAGTTCTATACGAAAACGCCCACTCACGGGGGTCGACAATAAGGGCTTAGTTTTCTGTGCCATAGCAAAGAGACTGTAATATAGGGGCAGGGGAATAATGGGCAGACTCCCCGTTCACTTGCAAGAGGCACTGGTCCCTGGAAACCCCCTGCCACAAGAACGGAGACTCAGCCACAGGGCAAAGTTCACTGTCTTTTCTTTGCAATTAAAATGACAGGGATTGCAACACGTACAATGCAAAATGTTTCAAGTGGTGTCGCTCTCCAGGCGGCTTGCGCTTCATTTTGTTGAATAGTGAGGTCACAAAACCAAAGTTACATCCAAAAAACCTAACAGGGGAATGGATTGGTTAATTAGGCAACCCATGTATGTACTCCTTAAGGGGTTAGTACGATCATTGGGTAAGCCATATCTGGTGGCTCCTCCTGAGACCACCTCTATGTGTTACAAATACAAAGTTACAGGTTAGTATAAAAATGATTGGCCGGTGCAACATAGTGTATGCATAGCGTGGAAGGTGTTTAGGTATTGGACAGAAAAGGTCTTCTCAGCCTTGGATCTTTGGACAGTTACCGGGCCAAGTGCAACTATTCAAGCTAGTGGGAATGACCCTGAAGCGAAGGGGCTGCATGTTCCCAATAAGTTACCTTCCCAGATCTCCTAGGCCCTGAGAAAGAACATTCAGCTTTGAACCTGTATAACTGTTGTATCCTTCTGTCTTTAGTTCGATGCGAACAGCTTTCCTCCGTCTGCTTCAAATGAATAGGCTCTGCCTCATAGATTCAGGCCATGTGTGTAGGGAACGCGAAATGGCACTCTCCTGCTTGCAATTAAGATAATGTTTTACTGTGTCTTTGCAGGTGTCCTAGCTCCTCTGTTAACTATAAACGTTCCTTTCCTACTTGTGCTTGGCGAGGCTGTGCACGGTGTCTGCGCTGGAAACTTTTTCTGCATGCTTCAGCAAAATCAGTCTGTCAGCCTTTCCCTGTAATCTGAAACTCAGCTTGCCTTTCCCATTCTCTCCAATGTACCTATGGCTTCCATCTTTATTCGCATGGCCGACCATGTTATGTGCAATTAAGCATTGGCAAGCCATTCATATGTATTGTTAAGCATCTTGCAGTTTCTGCGTAGCAAAATGCATATCTGTGTCAGTTGTGAGAAATCTGAAGGTGTTCTCACTCCTAACCCCCTTGGATCATCTGCGCAGGTGGCCAGGGAAAGTCCATCACTTTTGGATCCTGACCTTGGAGCAGAGAAGTGAGGGAGGATCACCTGTGTGGAGGGTCCTTCAGGATTGGGAGGGGGATGACCTCAGGCGAGACATGGTATCCCCTTTTTCCTAGTGATGAACAACCTAACACTCCCCCAACCTTTTATGGGTTATTTTAAGTCAGCTCCCCTCAATTCACTATATAGGACACTTGACAGTACCGAGACGAGGAAGCGGCAACTGAGAGTAACAAACATCACAAACGTTCACCACATTGATACTGGGATGAAGAAGATGCCTGCAAGATGGTGTGAAGGTCAGGCATGTCCTCCTAATCATGGTCAGGCAAGGCTGATTGAGAGAGCACACATGCAACCAGTTAGAAGGTTGCAGGTGTATAAATAAAGGAGTAAATAGCAACGCAGAGAGCAGAAACAGGGAAGCCTGTGTGATCAGCCGGGAACCTTGTTGGAAGAGAGAAGAACCATTGGAGGGAACTACTGTGGAAGGTCTGTGGTACACAGCACACCGAGATGCTGGGGACTGCAAGGAGAGGTGGTCTGAGACAGCCTGGCATGGGAGCACGAGCTCTGTGGAGCAGGCTGGTGGTGGATAAGGGAGCCTGTGGAAAGGCTGCCCCTTTCCCTTTCAATCAAAGTACTTGTTCCCTGTTGCCGAGAAGCCAGCCCAGGGGTGTCTCTGGGGCAGAAGTTGGACCTCTGGCAGCAGAAGCTGCAGTTTGTGTGTTCTGTGTTACAAGGACGGCTACTAAAGAGGGCGGTGAGGTTCTATGAAATAAGAAACCGGTGCACGAAGCACGAGTGAATGAACCTTTCCAGTGTGCTGAAATACTTTGTGCCTAGTAACAGAATGGTCGCGTGCATCAGAAGAGCACATATTTCAAAGGTCTCAGGTCTTAGACTTTTGCCATTGTTGAACGTTAAAGCATGAGAAATACTTAGTATCAGAGTGGTCACATATCTGAAAACAGAACGGTTTCAAAGGCTCAGAGTATTGGGAAATTCTTTTAAAGTGAAAGGCATAAATATTCTATAGTGAGCTGAATGAAAACAAGAACGTAAGCCACAACAATGCCCAAAGAACACTAATTTGAATACAAACTTTATAATTAAACAGAAAATAACACATGTCACACTTAGCAGTGAATGGAACTGTGCAATAATTAAAAACCACTGCATGCTGAATTTTTGAAGCAACTGAACTTTCAAGTTAAATTAAACCACAGCATGTTGTGAAGTTAACTCCTTTCATCAGATGTAATCTTGGAGTCAACACTATTATAGGAAGAAAGGAAGTGAACCTTCATGGGCCAAAGAGAGCAGCCAAGGCCCTTTATTTTGTGTATTTTGAACTGTGATAAAGTCTTGGGGAAAGAAACCCTGAGTCTTCATGATCCTTTCTTTTGTGTGTTTTGAACTATGATGAAATATAAGTCTTGGGAAAGAGAACCCTGAGACTTCACAATCTACCTTTTTTGTCTTTGAAGACGGAACCTCAAGGCTCTTTCTTTTGGTGCTTTGAACTGTGACACTTGGATCATGTGCAAGGGAACCAGAAGGACTGTTTTAGAACCATATAATCTTGAACTAGGAAAAGATAACTTTGAGACTTTTTGTGGAACTGTTTTATACTTGGGGAAGGGAGCTTAAAGAACGCTGTGAGCTTGAAAAAGCTCAGAACATTTTGTTGAACACTGTTTCTTTTGACATTTTACATCCCTACATATTGGTTTATTGTAGTTGGGAGGGCAAGGATAGGTTTTGGACACAGACATTTTAAGTTGAACTCTTTGACGCAGACTTTCCTGAGTTTTATTCAGGTAGGGCAATCCCACCTTAGCAAAGGGCAAGTTAGTTCTTCAACCATCCTGACATTTAAGTTAATAAATATTCTTTTGTTCAACTTGATATCTCTTGTCTGTGTCATACCTCATGATGCCATCACAAATGGTATCAGTAGTGGGATGCAGCTCAGCTGAAATAGGTTGGGAGACCCTAAACATCAGACCTGTTAGTAGCCACGAAAGACTGTATAGGGTTTGATATCTTCAGTAGTAGGGATGAGACAATTCCTCCAGGTGAAAGAAGACTGATACCAAATGACAATATTGATTCCATCCACGGATACATACATCAGACTGGCAAGCAAGCTAAATCTAGCATGGAGCTTTGGAATTGATTTTTTGGCAGGTGATAGACCCAAACTGTAGAAGAGCAGACAAATACGTGGAATCAAATATGTCATTATTAAGCTCTGCCCTCTCACCTCCATCATGTTGGAACGACAGTGAAAGAGTCATATGTATGACACCAAGCATTGTCTCGATGTCGCATCAAATGTACAAGAGATGTTTTGCACTCAGACAACCGTATCAAATGGACCCTCGTACTGAGAGAGAAGATGGATGTCGACATAACGCAATGAACATTGAAGAACTGTAATGAAAACAGAGAAAGGCTGCAGAGACGGGAGACTACGGAAAAATAGCTTTTTGTGAAGGATGGAGAGGAACCTCTTGGCGTGGATCAAGGATGCCGATCAAGGAATAATTGCAAGGCACAAAGGGAGTCCAGAGGATAAGCGATGGACATGACACATATGTTTCTTAGATTAAGCTAAGAAGAAAACACCCACAAGTGGCAAGTATTGGACAATTAATAATGCAGAAAGCATATGTGAGATGGAGTGATCAAGTCTCCAGAGGCCAAGAGGAGTAATAGCACCTAGTACAATTAAATCAAATATCAGCAAAGAAGAGGTTGACATTTAAAAATGTGTGGTCTCCTCAAACGTGACTCGGAGGATGAAAACAAGGGCCACTTATTAAGCTCCGAATGAAGATAAGGGTGTACCCACACTACCTCAAAAATCCCAGAGGAAAGAACAGGCTGCAAGATCAACACCAAAAGAGAAACTTTGGCTAAGGGCCAGACTGTAGTAATCGGATGTTTGACTCTGCACCTGGGTTTCGTTTTGCTTACGTGCTGTTAACAAGCCGAAAGTCCAAGGTTGGGAGAAAATACCAACCAATCATATGGGTCCATGTAGCAACCTGCTATACAAAGTTGCATGGTCCAATCCGATATTGTATTCTTTTATAATCAGTATTAAAAGTATTTGGAGGTAGTTCAAGGCGTGCCTACTGGATAAGGGACAGCCAATGTAGTTATTAACACTTACATATGCTATAGGTACATATGTTCCCTTAACCAACCCCTCCCTTCAATAGATTTTAAGTTTGCCACATAGAATGGCATCATAGCTGTGGCGTATTGAGGTATAAAGCCTTTGCGTAATTAAAATCCTGTGTGAGTGTGCAGACTTCTGCTTGTGGTTCACCAGAATGCCCTGCTTTATTTTGAACTGACAATAAAGGAGTACTTTGCCATATTATTTGGGTCTGTCCAGTTATTTGAGTCTGGGGTCATTTAGTATGGTAATTCCATTCTATGCATAATAAACGCTTCAAGGTGCTATTGCACATTTGGTAGCGATGCGGATGGTTCAAGATCCAGTCGACCCAGGCCCAGAGCTTGACTTTCAGATGATTGCTGACTCCCGACATTAGCCAGAAGATCGTGGAGCTTCCTGTGGAGATTGGCGAATAATCACACGTGCGGAAGAATCAGTTGGCAGGGGCCCCTTTGACGAAATCCCTGCCCAGTCCCTGCAGGTGCCCCGTGGACTGACGACAAATTGGTCAATTGGGGGAGAGTCGATGCTGAGGGACTCGAGCTGAGCCACGGATGTAAGTAGAGCATTGAAGGTGGCAAAGAAAGGGGCGGGGCTATAGTATAAGTGTATATATAAAGGGATTTGTGTTTAATGAAATAGATACCTCGATTATGGGTTCCAAGGGGGATTAAAGAATTCATACTAAACATTAAGTAGAGTGTATGATAAGGATTCCTGAGGCTAGTGCCAATATGATGAGTACGTATTACACTCCAAAATGGAGTAAAATATGAGATGAGATACATCTAATGAGGGAAGGTAGAGGAAGGTGATCACAGGAAAAGAAAAGTGCACAAGTTTTGGGCTTCAAAATATGTCAGTATAAACATTTTATTGGGCCTCATTACGACCCTGGCGTTAAGGGTTTAACGTCGCCGTAAAAGGTGTCGGAGCCGTTAAACCCTTAACACCTGATTACGAGGTCCCTTTGCGGGACCCGACCTTAACGGCTGGTTTTTCCAGCCGTTAAAGTAGGGACCCGCAAAAGGACTTTGGTGCTAATAACGGTACTGCAATTTGCGGTACCGTTATTAGCGCCTTCCCCATTCCCATTGACCCCTATGGGGCAAGAATGGGGAAGGGCCATGGCGGCATGGGGAATTACCGCCCCACCAACCTCGGAATGGGGTGGTAATTCCCCATTCCACCATGGCGGACACTAGCATGGACCATGGTGCTAGTAGCACCATGGTCCTCCGCCTGGGTCATAATGTGGCCCATTGTGTATAAACTAAAAAACACAAAACTATAGTGCAAAACATCATCTAATTATCAGTCATTAAGATCAAGTGATTGACATCATCAGAGAAGGATACAAATTAAGAATAAATAATAAAAATGAAAATCAAAGGTTCATGCAGTGGCATTAATGGAACAATATGCAAGTAAGAATTGATCAAATTAAAAACGAAGAAACAAAGAGAAACAATATCATAAAGATTCTACAACTTGTTATAAATATTTTTTATGATAAAGGGAGACAATTGTGGGTGCTTGCCTGAATTAATTTTTGTGTTGTAAGTGTTTTACGAACCTGGTAAGTAGCGACAGTCGAAATTGACTTGTCATTATGTGGGATACACCTCTCTTACACCTATGCAGGACATTACCAGGCTATATGACTAAGAGAAAACAGTATCACAAGGAGTGGTTTAAGGATACAGCGAATAAAACACTAGTGGTGTGGCCTCAAGGAAGTTTGTTGTCAAAAATAGTATGGCAACATATGACGACGTATTTGCATGCTACATACGAGGGGAAAAAATTACAGAAAAGGTTGGCCATTTTAGAATTGTTGAAAATGTACCAGAACGAAAAGGAAGAGCTGGCAGACAAGGAGTAGATGCTTATTCAGCGTGAGGAGGAGGATGTAATGCCCTCGGCTCTTCTCATGCTTCCCAAAATGAATAGCGACATGGAAGAAAAACAGGGAATTTATCCCTTAAAGGAACTGAATGCGGCAGCAGGTTTTGTTAATCCAATATAAGCACCTACCACCTATAATAGTGAAGACATTATGGAAGAAAGTAAGGTTAAGGAGCAAAAACATATCGACAGGCTATGAATATAAGGAGCGTGACGAACAAAGGAGTAAACAGATAGAAATGGAGGAGGAAGCCAAGACACAAAAGGATGGGAAGAACAGAGTCAAGAGATCGTAGTGCAAAATGAATGGATGGGAGGACAGATATTACTTGGGTTAGATGGGAAGGACATTGCTGGCTTTAGAGAGAGGGGAGAAAGAGAAGAGCAGGAAGAGAAAGAGACGGAACAAGAAAGAGCATAAAAAGAGGAGAGAGAGTTAATGAAGGGGAGGACAAAGAAGGTATGAAGAGCAAATGAAAGAGTGACACTCACAAGTAGGTCACTCATTTATTCTAAACATTTCGATTTTAGTGGCTTTAAACCCAAATTCACTTAAGCTGCTGACATCCCCAGCTATTTTTTATATATACATTAAATAATTACTTCCTTTAAGTCATTTCAGAATATAGTTTACATTGTATCCACCTCTTAGCAATTCTTTCCTTGGCCTGGTTTGGGTTCATTTGTTCAATTTTACACAAAAGTCTGGTGGTTTTAAAACGCCAGCTTACTGATAGTGGTAAGCAGCAGTATTGCATCCATTTTTTACATTAAGAAAATGAATTCCCCACAGTTCTGGGTTGCTTTTGGCAATCAGCATTGCCATTCCCAATGGTTTCAGGCTGCTGTGTGTGTAGCCCAATGGTGGTTTTAGGCATTGCCCTCCTGTGCTCACAACATAGGCAAAAACGGGTGGCAGCCTATTCTTCATGTTTTCCCTGTGCGCACTCTGGGGAGTTTTGGCCATCATGATGTTTTCAATGCCAGTAATGCACAGTTTTATGGTAGAGCTTGGATGCATGGGTAAAAACATCCCACAAGCCCCCCCTCTTGCGATGGCCATTCTGATCTTTCACTAATGGAACTCGCAAGATCTGGGATGTTCGCCTCATCTTCTTCCAATTCCGTAGATGGCACAGTTCAGCATCTTTTCCTCCCTCCAGTCGATCAATCAGTTCTCCTTGCTGGTCCTGATGGGAGGATTGGGCGGTACCCCGGGCCCCTCGGATCTTCGCTCCCGGTCCCCAGGTCGCCTTCCGTGGTCAGTCTCCATGGTTTCATCTCTCCTAGGATGATAAAGCAAAAGCGGCAATACCTATTCGTAGACATTTCTCCACCACTATTAATGGTGTGGCAAACACATACATTTTATACATCCGGTTACATTTTTCAGTCTTGTTTTAAAAAACAAGATATAACATGAAACATTTCTTTTTCCAAATCATAATATTTTAGAGACTATATGTGGGATATTTTAGGAAGGGAACTGAATTAATCTGGAGCGGCCCCATCTGGTATTGCAGAGGACTCCTCCAGTTGTTGCAGTGTGCCTAGGATGGCAACACTTTAGCTGATTTATATGGACCCACTTGTCTTCCCCCTCTGCCAAACTGTCTTTGGGGATGCGGATTTTGTAAGCTACAGGGGAGATTTTGTCTATAATTTCAAACGGTCCCTTCCATGTAGGCAAACATTTTTGCTGTTTGGCCTGGTTCCTTTGGAAATTGTATAGATAGACTCGGTCTCCCACAGTATATTCCTTCCTGGTGGTCTTCAGGTCGTAGTGGGTTTTCATGCTATCAGCTGATCTTTCTAGATTCCACTGAGCATAGGCGAAAGCATGCTGAAGGTGTTTCCTTAAATTCACATACTCATGAGTTGTGGAGGCATTTATCAGTGTCTGCTCTTGGGTCCTGTAGAGCAAATGCTGGGGAAGCACCATCTTGCGTCCGGTCATCAACTCAAATGGTGACATTTTAGTTGCAGATGAAGGGGTAGATCTGACGGCCATTAGGACCAGAGGTAATCGGATATCCCAACTTGGCCCAGAATCTGCCACAAACCTTTTTAAGATGCTCACAATGGTCCGGTTGTAGCGTTCCACTGCCCCAGAAGAAGCTGGCCGGTAAGCAATATGTAACTTCCTTTTGACCCCCAGTATCTCCCACATCTTTGTCATTACCTCACTGGTGAAATGGCTACCTCTGTCTGACTCAATCCTTTGAGGTAGACCAAAACGGGAAAAGATGTGGTTAATCATCAGGGCAGCTGCTGTTTCTGCCTTGCAATTTGGGGCCGGGAGACATTCCACCCACTTGGTAAACAAGCATGTGACGGTCAACATGTACTTGTTTCCTCTATGCGAGCGAATTACAGGGCCTACGAAGTCGATTTGCAAATCTGACCATGGCGTGTCATCCCCCTCTTTTGGAGAGGTGCCCGGTGTGTGAGGGATGTTGGCTGAAATTGTGCACACACAAGACACCCCTTCAAGCATTGGTCGAGGTCCTGCCCCATGTGTGGCCAGTGTGCAACTTCTCTTAAGATTTCCAGTGTTGTGTGAAACCCCCTATGACCGGCGGTGGCCGCATCATGGGTGTGACTTAACATCAGGCTTCGGAATGAGGTAGGGTTCACCCACTGATCATGGCCAGCTTGGGATTTCCTTACCAACAAACAGTCTTGGATTCGGAAAATCTTTGGACATTTCATTAACACTCTAAGGTCCTCCTTCCCAATGTAATCGGTATCTGTCAGGGGAAAGTTCTCAGGGTCTCCAATGTGTTGGTAAAACTTACCAATTATTGGATCCCCCTTTTGAGCCGTAATTAAATCAGCATCAGGGGTCTCCTTACTCCATTGTGCAGTTGAAGGATCATTGTGAGCATTTGTCTGGAACCTAGTGATAGCAGTGACCTGGATTTCCCCCAACAGGGACTCAATCTCTATTAGATCCCCTTGGATGGCCCCGGTTTTGGCCAGCTAATCAGCTAAGTCATTTCCAGTTTTGTCTGGTCCCTCTACTTTGGAATGACCCTTGATCTTTTTCCAGTATATGGTCATCCCAGTCGATGTGACCAGATCATCAATGTTTTGGATTAACTTCCCATGTTTCAAGGGTTTGTTATTAGCACATAACATGCCTCTGGTTTTCCAGTTAACCAGGTGCTCCACGAACCCGTTCCGTACATAATCTGAATCTGTGATTATGACCAGTTCGTGGAGTTGATGTTGGACAGCAGTGAGGATGGCCTGATGCACAGCCATCAACTCTGCCACCTGACTACTTCGGGGACCAATTTTGTATCCAGCGGAGGGTTCTGGGGACTCATTCACCCATGCATTCCCTACGCGGGCCACCAGTTCTTTCTCCCCGTTGTTGTCAACATGGTAAGAGCATCCATCGACATAGGCAGTGGGCATTCCCTCACACTTGTCTTCTTCAAAGACTTTGTGTGGGGAATTAAGGTATGCCTCCATGTTGTCCTTGATTTTTAGACTTTCGTCCTCGAGGTCGTTTTCTCTGGCACAATCATGCAAGTCAGCCAGACCTTGCGCAAGGGGACTCTTCTTGTTTTGGCCATATCTGACCTCCACAGGAAAGCCTTGCATTGACAGAATCCAGGAAGTAATTCGGGAATTACTCACATTTCCGGCCCGGATTCTGTCACTTTAGAGATATTGCAGAGGCTGGTGTGGAGTCTCCACTATGATGTGTTCCCCCTGGATGAATGGGCGGTAATTCTTCAATGCCCACACCGTTGCCAGGAGTGCCTTTTCACAATCGTTGAATTTTTCCTCCACAGAGGATAAAGTTTTGCTCGCATAGGAGATTACTTTATTGACCTTGTCATGCGTTTGGTATAATACTGCCGTCAAGCACGTATTAGAGAACCCTGTCTCCAGGAAGAACTCCTTGTTTCTGACAGGGTAAGCTAGGCAAGGCGCTTGTGAGAGGCTTCTTTTGAGTTGTCTTACTGCCTCGGATTGTTCTGGACCCCATTCCCACTTGACCCCCCCTTCAAAAGATGAATCAGGGGTCTGGTGATCTATGCATAGCCCTCAATGAACTTTCTGCTGTAATTAGTCAGTCCAAGGAGGCTCCTTAGTTCCCGCAGAGTTGTGGGATCCTTCAGTGTCTGGAGTGCGTCCACTTTCTTTTCTTGGGGACAGAGACCCTGAGGAGTAATCTCATGCCCCAAGAAATTAACACGGGTTCTACACCACTGTGCTTTCTGAAAGGAAAGTTTTGCTCCGGCGGCCCTCAACTGTGTCAGAACATAACAGATCTTCGCTATGTGTTCCTCCACAGATGAACTTTTGATGAGGACATCATCTACATAAGCCAGGTTACCCCTTGCACCCAGGTCGGGCATGGCCTTAAGTAGGAAAATGTTGAATTCATTGCCGGAGTTGAGATATCCGAAGGGAGTCCGGGTCCATGTGTACTGCTGGCCCCCAAAGGTAAAAGCCAGTTTGTATTGGTCCTCCCTACTGACAGGCACGGTCCAGTATCCATTGGTCAGGTCTATTGCAGTGAATACCTGTGACCCCTGGATCTGGGCCAGCCCTTGGTCAATGTAGGGCAGAGGCCATCGGGAAGTATGGACCCGTTTGTTGAGCTCCCTAAGGTCGGCACAGAGTCTCCACTGGCCGTTTGGCTTCAATACTCCCAGCACCGGATTATTGAAGGTGCTGTGTACTGGACGGATTATTCCCCGGGACTCAAGGTTCTTAATTATTTCAGTAAGGGACTCCATGGATGCGAGAGGCAAACGATATTGCTTCACAAAATCTGGAGTCATTCCAGGGTCCGTGGGAATTGTTGTTGTGTGGATGTCGGTGCGACCACAGTCATATGAGTCTACCGCAAAGAGATCTTGGAAATCCAAGAAAACTTGTTTCAACTTTTGCTTCTGTTCCAGAGTCACACAGGCATCAGCTAGGTTGACTCTCTCTTCCACCATCTGCCTGAAGCCTGGAAAGACTTCTGGTTTGGCTATCTCAGCGGCCTCCTCCAGCTGGGTGGAGAAGTCCCTGGGCAGAGTGCTGATTTGGACTGGAGGCTTCAGGTGGGAAAGGCAGCCCTCATCGACCCGGAAAATCACCTCATCCCTCCTGAAGTCACAAGTCACATCTTCCTTACCATAAGGGCAAGAAGTGTACACCAGGAAGTTCCTCCCATGCCGGGTGAAAATCCTGTCTGGTGTTGTATTGTCATCACTGTCACTGTCAAAACAGTCCTTGGGGATTGGTCCTAACAGTTCATTTCCTAAATCAATGGAGAAATGTCGGTCATCAACCGCCATTCCAATAATGGTGCCTGCGGCTAGAGCAGGGGTGCACAACTAATTTTGACAGAGGGCCGAAAGTACCTTACATGAGGGCTATAGTGGGCCGAAAAGTAAATGTGGGCGGGGCGGTAGGCGGGGCGTGGCGGATTTGAGGGGTAACGATTTTTATTTGCATTTCAAACTTACATTTTGTACTACACATTTTCCATTGTTATAATTTATTTCTATTTAGTTATTGTATCTCGCCTGTTTAATTAACTTATATATATTTTATTGACCCTAGATACACTATGCCCCAGGGCCCCCTTACCCCCAACCAAACACTAGGCCCCATGGCCCCCTCACCCCAACCAAACACTATGCCCCATGGCCCCCTCACCCCCAACCAAACACTATGCCCCATGTCCCTCACCCCCAACCAAACACTATGCCCCATGTCCCTCACCCCCAACCAAACACTATGCCCCATGGCCCCTCACCCCCAACCAAACACTATGCCCCATGGCCCCCTCACCCCCAACCACACACTATGCCCCATGGCCCCCTCACCCCCAACCAAACACTATGCCCCATGGCCCCCTCACCCCCAACCAAACACTATGCCCCATGGCCCCCTCACCCCAACCAAACACTATGCCCCATGGCCCCCTCACCCCAACCAAACACTATGCCCCATGGCCTCCTCACCCCCAACCAAACACTATGCCCCATGGCCCCCTCACCCCAACCAAACACTATGCCCCATGGCCTCCTCACCCCCAACCAAACACTATGCCCCATGCCCTCCTCACCCCCAACCAAACCCCCCACCCCATGGCCCCCTCACCCCCAACCAAACCCCCCCCAACTCAGCACACACACAAACATGCACCAATACAGACCCGAACCCTCACCCCCCAACTCAGCACACACACAAACATGCACCCATACAGACCCGTACCCCCCACCCCAGCACACAAACATGCACCCATACAGACCCGAACACCCCACCCCCCAACTCAGCACACACACAAACATGCACCCATACAGACCCGAACCCACACCCCACAACTCAGCACACACACAAACATGCACCCATACAGACCCGAACCACCCACCCACAAATCAGCACACACACAAACATGCACCCATAAAGATCCGAACCCCCCACCCCCTCAACTCCAAACCCCCAACTCAGCACACACACACTCAAGCATGCACCCATACAGACCCGAACCCCCACCCCCCAACTCAGCACACAAAAAACATTCAAATCAAAACATTCATACACATCTGACACACATCCGACACCCCCCACCCCCGCATCTCAACATACACACAAAAAACATTCAAATACAAACATTCATACACCCCCCCACATCTCAACATACACACAAAATACATTCAAATACAAACATGCATACACACCCGACACCCCCCACCCCCGCATCTCAACTTACACACAAAATACATTCAAATACAAACATTCATACACATCCGACACCCCCCCACCCCCGCATCTCAACATACACACAAAATACATTCAAATACAAACATTCATACGCATCCGACACACCCCCCCGCCCCCGCATCTCAACATACACACAAAATACATTCAATTACAAACATTCATACACATCCGACACACCCCCCCACCCCCGCATCTCAACATACACACAAAATACTTTCAAATACAAACATTCATACACATCCGACACACCCCCCCACCCCCGCATCTCAACATACACACAAAATACATTCAAATACAAACATTCATACACATCCGACACACCCCCCCACCCCCGCATCTCAACATACACACAAAATACATTCAAATACAAACATTCATACACATCCGACACCCCCCCACCCCCGCATCTCAACATACACACAAAATACATTCAAATACAAACATTCATACACATCCGACACACCCCCCCACCCCCGCATCTCAACATACACACAAAATACATTCAAATACAAACATTCATACACATCCGACACACCCCCCCACCCCCGCATCTCAACATACACACAAAATACATTCAAATACAAACATTCATACACATCCGACACACCCCCCCACCCCCGCATCTCAACATACACAAAAAATACATTCAAATACAAACATTCATACACACCTGACACCCCCCTACCCCCGCATCTCAACTTACACACAAAATACATTCAAATACAAACATTCATACACATCCAACACACCCCCCCACCCCCGCATCTCAACATACACACAAAATACATTCAAATACAAACATTCATACACATCCGACATGCCCCCCCACCCCCGCATCTCAACATACACACAAAATACATTCAAATACAAACATTCATACACATCCGACACACATCCCCGCAACATACACACACAAACATAAAGCAAAACAAACCCGACACACAAACACAAACAGACCACTTACCGGAGACGTGCTGGAAGGCAGGTAAGCTGGAACGCTGGAGTCGCACTACGGCTGGCGTGGTCCAAGGCTGAAACGCCTTCCGGCATCAAGCCTTATGGACCACGCCAGCCGTAGTGCTGGCCCTCCATTGGTGCAGCACACACGCATTACGTGGCTCGTAGGAGCGACATGATGCGTGTGCGTGCTGAGCCAATGAGGGCCAGTGTTTCACCGGCCCGGAAGACAACAAAGACTTTCCTAATAGAGGGTGCCCGCGGGCCATCCTCCTTTAGGAAAGTCTTTGTGCCTCGCGGGCCGGTCAAAAGGGCATGGCGGGCCGCAACTGGCCCGCGGGCCGTATGTTGTGCACCCATGGGCTAGAGTAATACTCTTTAAGTCGCTGTTATCCACCTCTATTGGAATGGTGACATGTTCTATGTTGACTAATGGTGTTGGGTTTACCCCTAACCCTTGCTGTTGGAGAGAAGCATTTAGATGAATATAAGCATCAGGGTTTTTCAATTTTTGTCCTCTTTTAACTTTCACTTCCAGGGAGAATTGTCAGGTCCTTTCTGGGATGGTGACTTCCTCTTTAAGCTGAATTTCAACTGCATAAGGTAGCAATTGAGCTGACCTAAATGCTTTTTCTTGCTCATCAAAGCCCATGGGATTATCCGCTAATCGGGACCAAGCTTTGAAGTTTATTAGGTCCAAAATAATGGAGAAGCGATTGAGAATGTCACTGCCTAAGTAAAAGGCGGCAGTGACGTCTCGCACGACCCAACAATTATGGACTATGCTCTTGTTGCCAATGGGGATTTTGAGCATACACCGGCTTGGCAGGAGATGTTTGGAATTGGGTGTTTCCAGATCCATTTCCCACTTGTCTATCAGTTTGAATGTGGGAATGGCTGGATCTTTTGGGAGTTGGCGGAACATGGCTTCGCTGATGAAGCTCTCACCGTTGTTCACACACACTCGGGCGAGAACAGAGTCCTTCCCATCATTTAACTGAACAGGGATGAACAACTGATCTCCAATTTGCTGAATATCAGCCAGGCTCTGAGCTGATTTCACATCTTTCTGGACTATAGGAGTGGGAGTTTCTGATTGTGGATTGGTAAAGAATTTCAGAGTATTTCCTTCCAGTGTGGAATACCACCTTAAACTGGAAGGAAGGTTGATTTTCAGAAACAGAGAGGACCCCCCCCCATCACCAGTCTGTTGTCCTACTGCTATTACTGTCACGTCTGGAATTTGGTTGTTCTGGAAGTGAAATTCTACTTGGTCAGATTTTTGTTCAACCATGTGGCAGGTGCCATTTAAACTAACATGGTTGACACTCTGTTTTAATTTTATTGGTCGGCTAGTCTGGGTCCAGAGGACCTTGTTTACGCAATCTATTAGGGGTGACAACCTTCTCAGGAGGTCATTCCCTAGTAAACAAGGGGTGCCCTCTGGAGTCACTACTATGACCGGGTGTTTCACCTTATGTGGCCCAATTTTAATGTCCAAATCTGCGGACCCCTCGACGGGAATTTCCTTCCCGTCAAAGTTCTGCAGTTGTCCAGAAAGAGAGGCGAGAGGAATACGGTAATTCTCCCCCCTTCCTGCATTTAGTTCATCAAAGGCCCTTTTGGACAGAAGGGTAGCTTGGGATCCAGTGTCCACAAGTGCCAAAATTGTACCCTGCCCCTGTATTTGTACCGGGGCATAGTATCTTCCCTCCTTCTCCTCAAGGGGGCACAGATAATGCACATTTTTTGGACAACTGGTGGGCTAACTTTCTGGTTTTGGACATGGCGAGAGAAGAGATTTGGGCAGAATTCTGTGAAGAGCCTGGGGAATCTGAAAGAAAAAGTTGGCAACTGGAAATGGTTTCAGCTCTGGGCCGCCCCCCCCCCCCTTTTTGGAGGCAGTCATCAGGATGGGTTTGACCCATGGGATTTTGGTATTGTTGGTTCTGGGATAGAATGATGGGCGGCGACAACTCAATCCCCACATCTACCCAGTCTATTGATTCGGTTTTAGGTTCCCCTGGTTCCGGTTCTGGGCCGCCCCTGCCTTTTTGGAGGCAGTCACCAGGATGGGTTTGAACCAGGGATTTTTGGTTTTGTTGGTTCTGGGATAGAATGATGGGCGGCGACAGCTCAATCCCCACATCTACCCAGTCTGGATTGGAATCTCTTGGGACCCATTTTTCCTTGGGAGGAGTTCCCCCATCTCTGAAGGAGAAGATCCTTTTCCCAGGATCCTCTGAGGATCCCTCTCCCTCAAATTTGAAGACCTGTACCTCCTCCACAAAGTGGGTCTGTTTGGGTCCTTTGTTTCTCCTTCCTCCTCTCTGCTCCTGGGGGGGCAGACTTTCAGGGGTAGGAGATTTAGTTTCCGGTTCCTGGTTTTCCAGGGGCTGTTTACAAGTTGGGAAGGAAGCTTCCTCCAAGGCTTTACATCCCCCTTCCCCTTGTGCCTCCTCCCTGGGAACCGGTGGGTTATCGGGGTGCTGCCCCCGTCATTGTTCTGGAGCACCAGGCCCAGAGTTTGGGGCATTCTGCAGTGGCATGCTCATCTGAGGGTTCTGTTGAGCCCTCAGTATGTGCCCCAGATCCCGGGCCATATTTTGGACCTGGCCCTCAAGTTGTGAAACCCGCTCAGGCTGATACGGGGCTCTATTTTCTCCCCTGGGCTGATCCCGGGAAGGGTAGCTATCCCTTCTCTGGTAATACCCCGGATTGGGAAGATTTGGGTACCCCTCCACCCTTGGCCTCCCCTCTCCCGGATTAGGTTGTGTGGGCTCAGGGAATTGGGGAAAGAAGGATGGATGGTTTTGGGGCTGGAAACCTTGTGGATACCTGGGAAAAAAGTTCTGCCCAGTGTTTGGGGAATTTCTGGCCTCCTGTGGGAAGTTAGGAGGGAAGTTCCCTGGGTCAGGTGCTTGGCTGGATCCCCCCCCCTTGGGCTGGAGGAGTCCACACATAACCCAGGATTGGTCGGTTTCCCTTGGGGCAGGGACTTACATAGTCAGGGGAGCGGGGGACCCCATTTGTGGGACTACCTCCTCGACTTCCTGTCTGTGACTGGCCCGTGGGCCTTCTGGGCTGTGAATTATTTGGTGCAGGCAGGTTTTTAGGCCCCCCCATCTCCAAATCTAAAAAGGGGGCAACCTTTACCTCTGCCACCTTGGCAGCAGCAGGGGTGCTGTTGGTTTTGGGGGTTTTCTGCGCATTACTTTTATTTTCTATGGGCTTCTGCACCTCATATATCCGGGTGGCTTGCTCAATGACCCAGTCTAAAGATCTTTTCTCGTGAAAATCTCTCACGAGCTGGGTCATTATGTACTTGGGAAGAGCATGGAAAAATGTGTTGATGAATTCTCTGCTGTCTGTGCGCACCCTTCTGGTGGTCTGCGCAAAGGCACGCTTCAATTCTTGCACGAATTCTTGTGGGGACTGATCCTCCCCACATTGCAAATTGTAGGCTGCATTGCGAGCCTCTTGGGGATTTCTATGTACAGAAAAATGTTTCAAGTTGGCCGCCCTATATGTGGACCATCTTGAATGGTTTTGGTCTTCCAGCCCCGCAAAGAAACTGGAGTATTCAGGGGAGAATCTCCATTTGACGTACTGGATGCAGCTACTGCTGTCCTTCAAATGGAAAGTCTCCATCATTTGCTCATAGAGCTCCAAGTGTTCCCAAACAGAAAACTTGGTGTTCTTATGATAAGGCGTGATAACACTCCTGATTGCCTTAATCTGTTTTAAGGGGTCCTTAAGCAAGGCCCTTTTCACCTTATTGGCCTTTTTGGTTTGGGTAACCCTGGTCCATTCATCCTCTGATTCAGAAACACTGCTCCCAGAGGTGCCCGTCTGATCTTCCAGGTTTTCCCGGATTCTGCGAGCCTAGGAATAGCTGGCAGAATGTGGGGACCTGGTCTCCTGTGTCCTGTTACGCTCAGAGGAGTCTTCAGATCCCTCCTTGCTACCAGGATTTAATGGGTACCCTCCCCCCCCACTGACCTAACTGGGCAGAGGTTTTCAGGATGCCCTTAGTGGGCCTACTCTCCTAGGGTTCCCCACTAAATTGCACTTTACTTAGGTGCCCATACCCGGATTCCCGCCCATCCATTCCTGGGTGGTACTGGCCTATGAGCCCCATCCTTTTGGCTGGATAGTAATCTGCCATCCCTATGGCCCTGTGCTCATGTGCGCCAGGGGACATGGGGGTGGCAGAGCCCAGGGACTGGGAGAGATGAAGGCCTCTGGTACTAGGGCTCCTGAGGTTATGCTCAGGCGTTTCCCTTTCCCAGCAAAGCTCATCTCTATCAGCCCCTGCTCCCTGTTGCAATGCAAGAGCCTGCGCTTTCAGTTCCTCAGTTAAGGCCTTACTTGACTCTATCAGTCTCTCCTGCATGGCTACCTGTTGGTGGAGCCTATCATTGTGCTGGCAGAGAGCCTCATTCTCTCTCTGTGCCTCCTGATTGGTCCTGGAGTACTGGGCCAGTCTTTGCTGCAGGAGGGTTACCTCCTGAGTCCCATCCCTACTGGCCTGCTCCTTTCTTGCCAGAGCCTCTTCCACCCTCCTGGTGTGCTCTAACAGGTTCTGATGCTCTTTTTGGAGGTCACCCAGCCCCTGGAGGGCCAAGTGATTTTCTTCAGTTTTTCTTTTTAAATGGCAGACTTCCTGGCCTTAGGTGTCCCTTTCCTGACTAAGAGTCTGCATCTGTGCCGCCAGGTCGCCCCTTTGCCTTTGAAGGGCACCAGCTTTCTGGCGCTCCTGATCAAACTCTGCCTGGGTATCCAAGTCTTTCAGGATCAGTTTATTGTTCTCTGCCTTTTCCCTATCTAGGTGGCTTTGCAGGGTGACTACCTGCTCAGCACATGCCCTATTGAAATCTAATTGTTGCTCCAGCTTTTTCTGGCTCTGCAGTAGGGAGTCCAAACCTTCTTGGTACTCCTTCTGCAAGGCCAGAAATCTGGTATCGTGGTCAGACTTTTGCTGTTGCAGGATACACATGTCCTCTTTTATTTTAATGAGATACTGTCTGCTCTCATTTTCTGACTCCTGGTTTCTGTGCAACCTCTGCTCAGAAGAGACCAGGTCCGATTGGGCCTTCTCTAATGCGATCTGTTGCCTATTTGCCAGATCTTGGCCTTCAGCACATTTGTCCTGCATGGCTCCCATATATAGATACAAATATGCCGCTATCCTAACCATCTTGTCGTGTTCATCTTTAGGAGCCATGTATAGTTCACTCAGGGCCACATGTAACGGACCCTGATCTCTTCAGATATCTAACCAAGTTGCAGTGACCTGTTGCATGATTGCCTGAAACCATGCATCCTGGCCCTGCTCAATCCATTCACCTCTCACAAATAGCTTATGTAAGAAGTGCTCTCTGGCTATTTTGATGTCTACCAGTGTCGTCATTCTGGAATTTGAGTTCCTTCCTGACTTACAGAAGTTTGTATTTTATTTTGCAAAACAGACCGTTTCCTTAGAGCGTTCCTTTGAGGGGTGCTTTCACAGTGTAAAACAGCGTGGTGATCTAACCGGATATGTGTATCCGGTCAGTTGACACACTGTATTAAGCTGCACAAGTGCTAAATCTAATCCAGAATATCCCAGACGAGCCCCCACTTTGTAAGCGACTTCAATTCAACACTACAGCTAAGTCAATGCCTAGTCTGATGCTGAGGGAAACCCTTATTGATATATTTTTATGTCCAGTTTGTTTACTCTGGATGACTACCCTTACATAACACCCCTCTCTTAGAATCCCCCTGACCCCATTGAGCCAAGAAGTAGGTTTGTTTTGCAAATTAAAAGGTTTATTTGAAAATTAAACAATATATATCTATCACACTTTTATAGTAAATTAATATTTGATAGCACACTTGTGAGGATGATAGTGATCAACAATGGATAATGTTACAGTGGTACACTCTTTTTGATGGCTTAGAAGTGGTATAGAGAGGATAAAGTAGCTGAGAATGCTTTTATGGCTTCAAGGACAATGCAATGATGAATGAAAATGCAGTACAGAAAATAAACTTAATATGACTTCAACAAAAGACAATGTAATCACTTTTCTTTGATAATTCACCCCCCCTCTATGCAAGGTAAAGAGATGGGAGGAAAGCACACAGTTCTCAGGAATGCAATCAATATATAATTCAGTTCCCCCCTAGCAAGCTTAGAGGAAAACAGGTAGGAGTTTTAAACACAGGAAAAATCCTTTTATGTGGTTGCAATTAAGTGAAAAATATGCTAAAAAGGCTTTTAATTCCCTATAGAGGTTCAGGGTGGGTGACAGCTACTTAAATTAATTCAGGATCACTTTAGCAATGCTCTATGAATGATTGTCAGGTTGCACACGAATTCCAGCAAGGAAAGCAAGGACAAATATTTTTACACGTGGCTGAAATTAAGCAAAATGTCAAATTGCGGCAAATTTAGTCGCGTGCGTCGAGCGCAATTACGGAGGCACTATAAGGAGTAGGAAGTCGGTTCTAGGCTCGTTGGAAAGCTTAGAATCTTAGCTTTAAGATGACAGCTAAAACTCCTCCTAGCACAAACGGTTCCGGAGATACGGCTTATTTAGTAAAGGTAGTTTTTCGGATTTGAAATTTTAAAGCTCAGAATGACAGATGACAGTTTTCAGGTTTAAAAATTACAGAAAGACACGATTTTAGGAGGCAGTTCTAATAGGCTAAAATAGTTTGGACTAGATTATTTTAAACTAAGAGATTGGTTTTGGCACAGTGCTAGCTGTGTACTCACACTAGATTTTGGACAGGAATGCGACTTCGTCACCGATCGGGTCAGGATTGGCTGGACTTCTGCTAGTGGTTCTTCACAGCGATCTGGTCTTTGGGTCTCTGGTTCAGTTATCAGTTCTGCTAGCGGTTCCGGATACAGCACTGCTTTCTGGATACTACTACAGGTTCTTGCAAAAGTTCTTGGCAAAGAATTCAAACAGCTCGCCCGGCTGTTGAATAGTTTGGTTGGTTTTGAGGCCTGCTGAAGAGGATTCAGCTTGTGGATTCAGGCCTCTCTGCTACAAATTCTGGAGTTAATTTCTGGTCTCTGGAGATTGATGGATTTGAAGTCTGGATCTCTGGATGTGAAGTCTGAAGTCTCCCGGCAAAGCGTCCCGCAAGAAAGTGGAAAGTGAATGTCTCTACCTGGGTTTCAATGTTCCTTTTATGTGTTTTGAAAATGGGTGCGTGCCTGGGCCTAGCTAAGCCTGCCCCTCTCACTTATCATTGGCCAAGCTTTCCTCTCTCCCATGATTGGGGGAAAGAAATGGAGTGTCAGAGTGATGCTGTAGGTTCTATGGTCAGAGGAACCTCCCCTTGTCAAATTGCACACAAATCTATTTCTGATCCAAATACATATTTATCTATGTACCATTTTTCTAATATTATAGGTCCAGTTAACATATTTTCTGTAGCACCAAACCATCCGATCCCTGTCTTTGTACGATGTCATGTCTACTTATGACAGAATTCTCCCCTTTTCATCCATCAACGACCTCTAAACCTTTCCAGATTTTACACAGATGTGCACCAGGGATATGGGTTTCAGATGATAAAGTGTCAGATTTTTAATATGCATACATTTGGAGTAACAACCCTTTTTTCCGCTACTATCCCCAAGAACATACCACAGGGTCCTAACACCTCTTAAAATGTGCACAGAAAAATCACAAAAATGATGATGTTATTTATATAATTTTGACAAGTCCGCACTGTGAATTATCCATCTTTTTAAAATCATACTCTGGCCCCAAAGGGGTGTGGTTTTCCAAAGCACATGGTGGAATTTCTGGTTTAGCCACTTCCCCCAAGCTCAGCTGGCTCTCACAGGCACTGCCCCTCCCAGTTTCTCCCAAGAGGAAGCCATTTTACGACCCCCCCAATATAACATTTGCCTGAGTCCAGGACAGGGCTTTGTTCAACTTCCTGCAGTCCTCAGGTGCTTCTCCCCTTTTCCAATCAGAGAGGTGTCATCTCCTTTTGGCAGGGGCAGCAGGATGCAGCTAGGCCTGGGAAGAGTGGCTGAGCAGGTTTCTCATGTCGGGGATAGTTGTCAGGCAGAATTCAGCTAAATGTCACTTTAGTTCCCAATTTTCTACATTCAAATCCAACTTACAATTTTTGCACATGCAGCTAGAATGCTGATTCTAAGTTCAAAACTATGACATTTAAACAATTGCAACCTATGTGACACTCACAAGTAGGTCACTCATTTATTCTAAACATTTCGATTTTAGTGGCTTTAAACCCAAATTCACTTAAGCTGCTGACATCGCCAGCTATTTTTTATATATACATTAAATAATTACTTCCTTTATGTCATTTCAGAATATAGTTTTACATTGTATCCACCTCTTAGCAAGTCTTTCCTTGGCCTGGTTTGGGTTCATTTGTTCAATTTTACACAAAAGTCGGTGGTTTTAAAACACCGGCTTTCTGATAGTGGTGAGCACCAGTATTGCATCCATTTTTGACATTAAGAAAATTAATTCCCCACAGTTCTGGGTTGCTTTTGGCAATCAGCATTGCTATTCCCAATGGTTTCAGGCTACTGTGTGTGTAGCCCAATGGTGGTTTTAGGCAGTGCCCTCCTGTGCCTACAACATAGGCAAAAATGGGTGGCAGCCTATTCTTCATGTTTTCCCTGTGCACTCTCTGGGGAGTTCTGGCCATCATGATGTTTTCAATGCCAGTAATGCACAGTTTTATGGTAGGGCTTGGATGCATGGGTAAAAACATCCCACAAGCAGGAACAAAATTACAGGGCACAAAGAAGGTGAATGCGGCTTTTCAATATACCGAAGCATGGAAAAAGGAGTAAAATGGTCAGATTTAGAAGACCCTAAAGAAAAAACACTGGAAGCAACATCATATTCTGAACGACCACCAGCACAATCACGCAGTGCAAGGGATACATCCCTGCCATATGTAAGCCGATTAAGGTCACTGTCAGGCCAAAGACAGACAGGGGAAACTAGCCCCAATTGGAAAATGAAGAGTGTAGGTGGGAATGCTTATGGGTGAAGATTTTCTCACTTCCCATTCTTAGAGAAAGGGGGAGGATGACCACAATATATTCTGTGGCCACAGATGGATAAGGAACATTTAAAGTGTAAATTGCCTAGTTTGACGTCAAGTACAACGGGCACGCACCCAGAGAGTGCATCCGCTTCACTTGACTCCTTGACTTGATCCCCAACAACGTGCTTCTACTTCATGTTGTGATATTCGACTAACACGATTGATTCGTGTACAACAGCTCATGCCACGCCCCTGCTAACAGCCATCCTTAAAAATCAGGAGCCGCATGCACCCTTGAGAGTGCATCCAGCGAGTGCATCCACTTCACTTGGCTCCTTGGCTTGATCCCTAACAGCGTGCTTCTACTTCGTGTAGTGATATTCAACTAACACGGTTGATTTGTGTACAACGGTACACTACAACAATGCAAAGCCTTTGAACTACTATAACTCTCACTTTGAACATCTTTGGACTCTAATTTACATGTTTACATACTTTTAGGCTCACGCCACGCCCCCTGATAACTGCCAGCCTTAAAAAGCAGGAGCCGCGCGCACCTGTGAAAGTGCATCCGGCGAGTGCTGTTCCGCAGTTCAGCTTTCCAGCTTGTACGGTCCACTCCACGGGTAGTGGTTAGCCTATTCATACTATTTGGGAATCAGTAGTAATAAAGTAATCTAATCCATCCACTGGCATTTTATTGTCAACGTTGCAGCGCATGGCGGTGTATACTTTGAAATCATTGATGGCACAACAGACGAAGTCCTCAAGCTCAGGTAATACGTTATTCTCAAGAAAAACATCAAGTATGGATTCTGTCCAATTACCGAAACGAAGGTGTTCTAAATCAGTAAGCATTGACATTCACCAATTTTGTCAGTCTACCGTGAATAATTCCATGCTCCTTGCGAGCACTAACCATTTAGACCCCGCCCTTCCACCACGGGACCGGTCTTCTTTAGAAAAAACTGTCACTGACACTAATGATGACAATTGTGTATCATTCTATATCTGACTCTATAATGATAAACTATGTTTCCTCACTTTTCCCCCGAGGTTGAGATGGACTCATTTGCAACATCTGTAGTGCCTTGTCAAAATGTATTGACAAATGCCACAAATGTAGATATTCATAAAATTGATACATCGTCTATTCCATTATTATATTCACAAGCAGTACAACTACCCCCCTCATAGAGGTTTCCACAAATTGTGACATGCTAAAATCTCCATGTCATCAAACTGGGACATCTAGCGGAGTGCAACAAAATGGACAACAAACACCAACTGATCTAGTCATTGAAACCCAACTTTTTGACAAATCACCCCGAAATCCTTTGAAGTCCCCAAACGTACATCCTCCTACTATTAATCCAACGCAAGAAATAGTAAATTCTTCGTTTTCTTCAACATCGTCCCCTGCTTTGTTTATTAAGCCAACCCCTTCCCCTTCTTTTGGCATCCCACATACTGTGCATGTGTTGCAATAGTCTTTAATTACAGCCATCAACACGACACTCTACAGTTTTACTAATTTTCAGGGAGCTATGGATAGGAAAATAGATTCTCATTCAATACTTCTAACCACCCTAATAGCCAAGAATGATTGGATTACGGCTGACTTGGCCTCTAGACCCATTTATTTTCCATCTGATCGAGAGCCATTGCTATATCTACGAACAATATATTCTTCAGATAATAATGCTAGTGATTCATTACGTAAGACTGAGGAGTTTGCATTGATCCAAGTTGAAAAGGAGCTACCCATTTTGATTAACGAAAATGTTCACTATTAACAGAATCCTCTCCCCCTGATTTGAATTCTGTAGAATCTGTGTTGGAGACAAATGGAGATGTTGTGGCGGCTCCTCGGGTATTCAACCTTTTCCCTGCAATTCCGCGCTGAAAGAAATGTAAGAAGTGCTACTTATTACCAGCTGCTAAATTGGTCCCAGAAAAATCAAAAGATTTACAAATGGTAAAAAATGCACTCAATCCAAGTGATAAGAGCTTTATAAATGTCTTAACAATCCCTCTTCATTCCTCTTTGCTTAGTAAAGTAACTGCAGCTCGAGGAAAGGTTAGTAATACCTCCTCTCTCACTATGTTACCACCAATTGTATCATCTGCATCTCCTCAGTCGCAAATTATTATTATGTAGGTAATTCGCCAATTCAATTATCCAAACCCACCTTGGAAGAGGTTGAATCACAATCTCTTGCTTGAAAGGTCACTGATGACCTGACAGAAGAGATTATGAACTTCTCTACTTATTCGGTTACATTGTTGAATGATACAGATCCTATAGCTGAGAGCCTGCACTATCCTCAATCTTTATTGTGCGAGCCGAGAGTTGTAGCTACCCACAACATTAATAGCAGAGAGTTCCCATCATTCCACACTTTGGATCAAAAGAGAATGGATATAGAGTTAAAAATGTAGGGATTTGGATAATAGAGAGGTACCTGACATTTTTACGAATAGCATGACTTTGGAAATCCCTAGGAAAATAGCTCTCCCTGAACGGGAAGCCACTAAGAGATCTAATTCCCTTAGAAGCCAGGGAGCATTCCAAATGACTATGCTGGACCGTCACAACACTGATCCTTACCCCAATCAATTTAAGTTGATTACTGCATTTAAAAGTATTTCAAAATTAGAATCTTTACGATCATGTGATATAAGCTCTGTAAGATATTTAGACAAACACAGATATGACATAGTTGAAATAGTTGTATCTTCAAATATTGTAGCTGATCTACTTTAGGATTCCAGGAACAGTTTATTAACAGCTGGTTTTAAACTTACACAGCAGAGACCCATATCTCACACGGAACCAGTGCTGATTTACAAAGTTAATTCAAACAATCTTTCCTGTTCTAATTCTCAAATGTATGCATTTGAACACAATGAAAATGATCAACCCTTAAAAATAAGCTACAAACAAGATCAAAACCAGTCAATAAGGCATGTTCGATCCAAAGGCTGCCACCTCAATTGAAATGGTCATGGCTTACTCATGCCTTTGTGTAAGCAGATTCCCACCAATAATGCCAATGTAATCATAATACTTCTTTATCTTTAGCAGTATGGAATACGCGTGGATTTTCACATTTAATCCACTAAAATAAAACACCCTTACAGATTATGATGTACTACTTCTACAGGAAACATGGATAATGACCCAACCATTATGGCTGGATTATCAAATTGCATTGGTCCCGGCAATTAAGCATGCCAAGGGTCGTCCATCAGTTGGTCTTCTGACTGCCATGAAAATAAATTCTGGCATGTCGCTTGAATCTTGGAATGCACCATACTCAGGACTCCAGCTCACCAAAGTAATTACCACAAACTCTTTACATCCATTTTTTCCTCAAGCAGTGTTGCTAAACATAAGTTGGAATTCCCTTGCAATGGAGGAAAGTACATTCTTTGAATATGTAGAAGAAAAAATTGCAATAGAGGGACGTTCTGCTGTCACTCTTATAGCAGGTGACCTGAATATTAGATGCTTTCCAAATTCAACAAAACCTTTAACTTCACATGCTGCCAGATGGATTAATCTTATGGAAACAAGAAACGTTATTATGGTGAATGGAACTATTGGTGACATAAGTGTGCCTGTGCCCACATGGTCAAGAGGAACATCATCCACCACATTAGATTACGTATTTGTTTCTAGAAAAGCTTTAGTAAAAATTGACTCCTTTATAGTAATTCCATCATCTGCTAGTGATCATCACATATCAGAAGTTAAGTGGTTCCCTCATCTGCGAACAGCTGGTGCAACTGGTGAGTTTGCTATCAATACGGCCAGGAATAGGATAAGATGGTCACCATTGGTTTTACATAAACTAAAATCGTCGCTGTTATCCAATATTAGCGGACCAACTGACAAAGTGTCTATAGAATATACTGATACACTTATGCTAATCTCAAACATCTAAATTAAGAATGTGTTCTGCATTTACACATTGATAACCATTCAATACAACCCTTCAAGTTATGAAAGTAGAATATCGACTTGCTCTTTGAGCAAGTTCCAAGACTGCTGAAACCAGACACAAAATCCTACTTTGAACAAGATACAAAAATGCTGTTCGTGATCCGTGTAGGAAGCAGTATCAAATTTAGGGGAAAATATGCTTAAAGGGATATCTAGCAAATCCACAGCTCACGTGTGGAAATTGATGAAAAGTGACTCAAAATCAGCAGAACCCACGATTCTACTAAATGCAGTTAGCGAACAGATCTGGACAAATCACATCTGTTCCCTATTTTTTAATATAGTACCTAAAGAAATAATGGCTCCATTCATGCAATCTGACCTGAGAGATTTAAAATTTGACTCTACAGATATATTAGAATTAATAACTAAGTTAAGTAATTCTCGAGCACCTGGGCCAGATGGCCTATCAAACATGACTCTTAAGAAGCATCCACAGGAATGGGCCCAAATTATCCTAATAATCTTTGATAATGTTTGCACCACTGGTCATAGCCCTTTAACTTGGAAAGAATCTATAATCATACCTGTTTTTAAGAAGGACAATCGTGAAGATCCGCCTAATTATCGGCCCATAGCCTTCCTTAACATCCCTGGGAAAATCTTCGCTAAATTAATATTGCGTGATTTACAGGAACGGTTGAATAAAGCTAATCTCCTTGATTTACATTAGTCAGGATTTGTTTAAGGTGTCGGCACGTCCCTAAATCTATTACTGCTATCTATAGTTAAAAAACAGTCTCTAATTACTAAGTTCCCAATCTATTTAGCTTTTATCGATTTCAAACAGGCCTTTAACTCTGTTCCTCGTAATGCCCAATGGACCAAATTATCTCAGGCAGGCTGCCCACTTTATATTTTTAATGTCATTTATCCATTTTATCCAGGAACCTGTATTAAAGTGAAGCTCACAAGAGATGGGCTTTTATCATCAGCAATCTTAACTAACTCTGGTCTTAAACAAAGCTGCATTTTTGCTTCTAGACTTTTTAATTTTTACATTAATGATATTAGTAGTGCCTTTGACTAGTGTTAGGGAGAATTCTCTTCTATGGCTAATTCCCCTTACCTATAGAGTCCCCCAGCAGCTTTGCTGGATTTCAGGGGTTTATTTTTGTCTCCTGCTAAGTGTGAGACCCTTTTTTACCACTCTTAGACAGATTGCTAGTGTGTGTTTTAGGCTATCTTGTGTGCTTATGGCCTATGGGGTTTTTCTCACCCTCATGGGAATCATCTTTTTACATGTGTGATACACAGCACCCTCTGTGCCGTGCCACAGAGTCCCCATTGACTTTACTAGTCCAATCTTATGAACAAAACCAGTACAACCCATCTTACTATGGAGGTATTGGGAAGGGTTAATAGTTTTTTCCTAGTGTTCATTTTCGAGGGGGTACCATACAGTCCCTCTCTCGAACGTTTCTGGCTGGTGGCAGTGGTTACTACCGTAAATATTTGACTGCAAATATTTTCCTATGGGATTATCCCATTGTTCGAGGCTACCACTTACTTTTACTGACAGTCTCTAACATACCGCCGGTTTATTTTAATATTAACTTTACGCCGGTAGGTTATTATTGCCAGAACTTTGATTTAATTTCTTTCTCGTGTCTTTGTCTGTAGTCCTAACCCTGGTCGGGGATCCTTTGTTCGTCCTTTTGGCGGGCTTCGGCACAGACACCCTCCTCTAGGGGCCACTGAGTCTGGGGTAGACAGGATGTGTGGGAGGGGGAATAGGCACCCTGGACAGGGTTGCTTACGCAACCCAAGTCGCACTCTGCCTTGATAGGCTGGGGGGTTCTCCCGCCAGGAGAGCCACCCCACTGTGTGACAGCTAGGCTGTATGAATGGGGGTCTTGCTGCATAAAAGCAGGGTCATGAGGACTGGAGGATAAGACGTCGCTACTGGAACTAAGAAGCCAAAGAGGAGAGAAGCCAAAGACATCTGCAATGACTAGAACACCGGTGAAGCCCTGCTGCAGTGTCTCACTACTTATTTCCACACGACGAGAGAAGATATTCATCTACAAGAGCCTTCTTCCCTTGAGCTGGTGGGGCCAACCAGTTCGCCAATCACCTTCCAGGACTTGCCTTGGTCGAATCGCAAAGTGACCTGCACCCGTCCACCACCACCGCGATTTAAAGGAGCATACCTTTTAATCCGTTTCGGCATCACCGCGGCTGGCTTCTTCCCTGGGCAGTGCAGTAACTCGAACCTTCCTCCATGATGAGAGCCTCTCTTCCTCTGCTGGACAACACAAACTGCAGGAACCACCGCCACTGCAGGAGCCGCTTCCACTTTTTCAGGTACATTGTTCCGCCAGGCCTCCCGTTTCGTGGGGTAGTGCTAAAGGTGTTTGAAATCCTTTACCTACCTCTTAGGTTGGCCGCCCCTATTGACTAACATTATCTTTTACCTCCTGCACCCTCTTTTTGAATAGATAATCAAAAGACTTGACTGCAGCTACTAGAACAGTTTGATCCTGAGCACATTGCCTTGTACCACTAACTCTGGCACAGGCCTATTGACTTTGGCTAAATCTGTTACAACTGCCTTCACTAGATTGCTTTTTCACCCTCAACTGTGTTGGTGCACCAAAAACTCTTATAACCACTCTTCCTTCCCTCTTAAGTATTGCTGAAGTGCCATTTTGCTCGGTTTTCACCTATTTATGACAATTGCTGAAGTGCTACCTTGCCTAACTTGTTCACAATCCACTTGGAAAGTGTTGTTAGTGTGTTTAAGAGGTTAACTCTGTATAACCTGTCCTTTCCATCCCTTTTGAGAAATTACTAGAGTGTCATTTTTGCTTGGTTGACCCTGTGCCATTTTGCTCAGTTTTCACTTTTGCTCAAATTTGTCTATCATTTAAATAGGGAGTTGTATATACTTTTCTTGATGGTTTTAACTTACTTTTATAATTGTGATTTATGTGTTGAACTAGGAGTGTGTAAAATAAATATATATTCTTTTTAATACAAAGCTTTGGTCAGTGTTTCCTTGTGCCATAGTACTATTGTCCTAATGTGTAAACCCTGAATACTGCTCATCTTCCTCTTGAGCTAAGTCTGACTGCTCAGCCACAGCTACCAACTAAATTTTTGTGGTACAGACTGATACCAAAGGGAATTTATTGCATATACCTGTAGTCTTAATATGATGTACTGCTCCCCAAGGGAACTGCATTGGATTCTGCCTAACAACTAGATTTGTTCTTTTCTGCCGAAAATTGCAAATTAACATGTATCATGCTTTTTATACGCCGATGATTGGGTTTTAATAGATCAAACGCCAGTGGGATTACAGAGAAAACTAAGTGCACTGGGCAATTATGCCTGTGTCAAAGGCCTAACAATTAAAGGCATGGTCTAGTAAAACTTTTTATTGTCCCTACAGGTCGGCCATGTTTTTTTAAGCCTAAGTGGCTCGATTTTAGAAAACTTTCCTATGGACCTTACCCGAGTTTTCGTCCATTGAACGCACGCGAAAACAAGCACCAGGGAGCCGCCATTTTCTGATAATCCTATCTTTTCCCCGATCGCCCTGGCTGACCTGGTTTTGCGGCACTAAATCAATTCCCCCGCCCCCGAGCCTGACATTATCAAAACATTCATATTCCCCGCCTCTCCCCGTGATGTTACTGTGCTGCGTAGGCAAACGCGCCCAGTCGTCTTCTGCGCGACTCCACACAGAACCCGGAAACCAACACAGATCAACTCACAACACAGCGCGCCACAATTCGGAATATGAAACTGTACTTTAAAATGAAACAGCAACACGGTACTTTTGGTAAAGTACATTTATTTGACATTAAATGTTTAGAGAATATTCAGCAATTGACATATGAACTCCGGAAGCCATTTATTTTCTTTTATCTGTATCTGCAATAACTGTTCCGTTTCATCTTGAGTCACGCGCTGTTCTTTTATGGTACACAGGGTGTTCATTTTCGTAAAAAGAATCACTTTGGAAGCATGGTGAACCGCAAGGCTGTTCCATCAAGTAGGCACTAGGCCACCGTAAAGGTTGATATGTTGCTTCTAGCCACTAGTACAACGTAAGGGCATGTGGGCCCTTGGCGATCGTCCCATAATATGGTGATCGTGCTCCAGTTGTTGACACAAAGCTGCAGGTGTCTGCTGAAGAATCCATCCGCCGGTGTCTCAAACAGGTGGCAGTGGCAGAAAGGAATCAAATACCTGTTATGAAAACAAAAAAATGATAATTAGTCTCGCTAGCCGAACTTCATTAATATTACTCATTTTATTTATTACGGCCGATCAGAAACTATTTGCTTGCAAGCATAGTTCAATGGAGTATGTTCGGCTCTAAAATCAATGCGAAAAGTAACGAGATAAATCGAGGCAAACACACAATGATAAACGACAGTTAGTCTACATGCCTGAGGAATGATATGATATATGATATGGCATTTGTAACGTGCCTATACTCAAGTTTTTCTAGGCGTGACGAGGCAGGTGGGGAACAAGGGCAGACAGACAACAATCCTACTAGGCCAGGTGTCTTTTTGATCGCGCATGGGGAAGGGCTATACATGGTTAGTTGAATACAAATTAAATAATAGGGCCAGCTGGTGGCAAGTGCAAGGTAAATGCCGGGAGAAGGGGCTGAAGGATACAGAGACAGTCCCATAGTGCAGGTAGGCAGTGCAGGGAAAAGTGGCTGGGCCAAGGACCGAGATCGGTGAGACCAGTGGACCTGCATGCCCATGTGCCCACTACGAACAGTTTTACTTGCTTTTCCTAGCTCTTCATTCATTCATTTATTCATGCATCCATTCATTAAATCTTCATTCCGGTATAAAAGCGTGTAAAGATTTACTTACATTATATTTGAAATTTCCATTGTGTCTCTTCGTAATGCAGTCTGTAAAACAGACCGTGCTCTTGACAATGATTTTTTGTATACATAACTAAAATGAAACTTGGTCTAGTTTCTGAATTTTCTGCCTTATCGTCTCTTACGTTATTGCCCACTCCCTTCAAATGTAGTTCTTTCGGCATGGTCCCTGTCTTAAGGTAAAAAAACAATAGACCCATATACTTCCAGTGCGACTTGTGGGCCTCATCTGGGCGCTGTCCTTCGCATTCTTTATTTGCAACATCACGTAGTATAGGCATCTGTGAGAACTTGAAGTTTAGAATCCGTCTATGTAGTGCGCCTCAATGTGCAAATGCGAACTGGCTTCTCTCCCAAATGCCACGGCCCGCTTGGCTGGCGCGTTCTAAGTGCCCCAATTTTGTCCCCGTTGTCTGCGAGCTTTGCAGCCCAAATTGAGACATTTAATTTTTGGCGCAAGTTCAGGGAAAGTATAAAGTACCACAGGAGTTGAGTTAAAAGTGAGATTTATTGTTTGTTTGTTTGTTTTATTATTTGCAATACGCAAGCCTCCACTCCGTTAACAGTGCGCAGCATTTACATTTACATGAGATGAGACATGAGAAAAATATATACATACACATATGTGAGGTGAATAGAGAGAATTCAAAGATGACACCCAGCTTGTTTGCCACCCATGATGGTGAAGGTAGGGGTTAGGTTTACAGGTACACTGTACAATAACATTTATTTACAAAAAGACAATCGTATTGCAATTATTTAAACCGGGATTTGTACTTCACAACCAGCTGTGCTTCGGGTGGGCATGGCACAGTCGCAATGTTCGGTGGCAATGGATCACTGCTCTGCACAGAAACGTCCAAAATTCCATATCTGTGCTTCTCTAACACAGCAACAATAAGGCCTTTCACAAAGACGAACTGCATTTCATCATAGACTGGTTTGATCACCCATTGCTTACTTCGTTTTGAAAACACCTTAGTGTAGCGAGGCATCCTTACTTTACCCCTAGTCCTAGATTGTTCACGTCCGACATTGCTGTTATGGGCCAAGACCGCTAGTAGAGTGTGATGTTTCGTTGCCCCGAAAGCTAAAATGCAAGCACTTTAGGCACATATTGTGGAACACCTCCAAATCTCCTGTGTGACAGAATTCTGTCAGTCCTCTGAAATCTCTTGAGTTTTTTCGAAAACAATCTTCTCAATGGCTTTGTGTGTCCGTGAAGATGGAATCAACCACTTCTTCTTCCGTGCCTCCTCTGGGGACAAAGGGCCATGTTCACATTGGTGGAAACGTTCATTTGCTGTCCAGCAGTGAACGTTGGTACAGTGGTGCATCAGTGACCGCCATTTTTCAAGTAGTATTTCGACTGACCCCTCACAAGTTTTTGAGCTCCACCAAAGATGGTTGGTGATAGAATGTGACCACTGCAAAATACTTTCAAAACCTTTTTTTTTACCTGCAGCCGAGATGTTCTTATTGATTGATTTAGCAAGATGCCATACGTCAAATTGATGTTTAATATGTGGTAACTGCTCTCTCATTGTCTTGGCGATTGAAACGTGTCTATCCGTGGCTATGAGGTCAATGTGCATTCCCCTCGATTGTAGATATTCCACTGATTTTATAAAACCTAGTTTCTCCATGGCCACTGAAGATGTACATTGTGTTACCTGCACGACCACCGAACTCACAATTTTCTTACTATCCATGTCCTGAAAGTGGTAGGTGCAGTACTTGGCAGAAAATCCAGGGATGTCGCACTGTCCATCGCCGGCTAGCCTGAATCGCTTTCCTTCGAATGTACTTGCTAGAGACAATTGTTCAATTTTCCAAGCATCACTAATGGCCGGAAACAGATAATCACGTTGGTATGTGTAGTACAGCGCTTTAGAAATGAAATGGAGTCCCACAAACTGAAAGAAAGCCTCTAACTTTCTAAAACTGGAGCCACTAAAAAGTGATGCAGCTGCACACAGTAGATTGCCAGCTGGCAGTTTCCCCAGCATCAGTTGTGCAGACCATGAGAACCTATGATTTAATCTACAGGCAGCATTTATTTTGACGTTAATGCCTTTTATTTGACGAGTCACATTAATCAATGGCTTCCCACATACTTTTCCTCTAATGGAATGCACACATTTCAGCATACTTATAATTTCCATCAAACAACTGTCGAATACAATGTATTTGCTCTCTTTCATTAGACTGTCATCCTGCGTCAACGTTGTTTCGGCCTTTGACGTTGTGGAGATTTCAACACATTGGTAAGTAATATCGCTGATATCAAGTTCTGATGCGTCTATGGATGCTGCGGCTGGTTCATTCTCTGTCATTTCAACATCTATTACTTCGACATTGATGGGAGAGCACAACAATGTCGACAGGTTTTTTGGTGGCAAATTTTTGGCGGGTGTAGATTGTGTAAATTGATCTGCAACTACTTCAGAGCTATCTTCAATACATTCAATAACATCTTCTTGTGGTGGTGCGGTCGCACTGTAGCTATGGTCCAATGCAACTTTGCTGTAGTCTCCAAACACAATTAATTCATGTTCTGGCCATTGGACATGAGCATCTCAAGCCTGAACACACCTTGCCTCAATTAATAGTTCCTCCATAGTGTACACGGTCTGGAAAGCCACATCTCTCATTCGCTTCACTGTCTGTGTGTGTATAGTTCTGACACCCACGGGTAACTGGAGGAGAGATTGGAAAAGGGAGGTTCAGTTTAAACACAAGATGTAGTGTAGTAGAATTGACTGGAAAAAAACATAAAATAGTCCCCAGCACAAACATTTTTTTAAAGTTATGAACTGTTTGTAACTAACCTTTTTTTGTTTTTTTTTCTTTGCAACTTTTTTGACTGGACCTTCAACATCGGCACGCTGTAGCTCCGATTCGTTTCCGCATGTCCTCCCTTCCTCTTGCGCTGCAACGACTATATTTTCTGTATCCGCATAGACAGCAAGGACTGAGGCTCCATCGTCTCCCTGAAACATAGTACTTTCATTACTATGTATCAAACTATTGTTAGCATAAAACACACGTGAGGACGAACACACAGGTACATCTCAATAGCCAAATACGATTTAAACATTGTGTGCAACAATCAAACGACAAGTATTCGACCAGTGATGATCTATTTCGATGGAACTGTCAGTATCCATACCTCTGGCTCTGCATGGACTGCCATGAATGGTTGTATTGGAGAGGAGGCATCCGCATCTCCCTGAAACACATTACCTGCATTAGTATGCTTTTCAATATTGGAAACACAACACACACTTGGGGTCGACGGCACAGGTACATATAAAGAGATAACCGCAAATGATGCATTGTCCAAAAGAATCAAGGAAAATCCAAATATGATCACATTTCATCGACTTATTTCAACGATTCCTTTACATCTGCATCATCTAAATGAGATGTTCTGATGGTGGTGGAAGCTCTGTCGTCTCCCTGAAACACAGTACTTGGATTAGTATGGTTTTCAATATTGGAAACATAACACACACTTGGGGTCGAACGCACAGGTACATATAAAGAGA
Organism: Ambystoma mexicanum; assembly: GCF_040938575.1. Lineage (NCBI taxonomy): Eukaryota > Metazoa > Chordata > Amphibia > Caudata > Ambystomatidae > Ambystoma > Ambystoma mexicanum. The sequence goes on along the minus strand of NC_090934.1, from coordinate 1,201,600,521 downwards.
TAACCACGAAAGATGCATTGTCCAAAAGAATCAAGGAAAATCCAAATATGATCACATTTCATCGACTTATTTCAACGATTCCTTTACATCTGCATCATCTAAATGAGATGTTGTGATTGTGGTGGAAGCTTTGTCGTCTCCCTGAAACACAGCACTTGCGTTAATAGGGAAGAAAGTATAGCAAATGGAATCACGTTATATGATCACGCATGATGGAGCTGTCATTATCCATACCTCGTGCTGCTGAAGAATATCTATGGATGTTGCAAATGTTGTGCGCACTTCCGAAAGCTGTTGTGCCGATTTGTATACTTGAATGTCAGGCTCTGCATCAAGTGCAGGGGTTAACGCTCCATCAACTGCCTAAAACATAGTACTTGCATTAGTGAGGGTTACAATTGTGAAAACATAACACAGACCTGGGGTCGACAGCACAGGTACATATCAACTGCTAACCACGAATGAAACATTGTGTAGAACAATCAAACGACAAGAATTCCAGCTCTGATGATGACGCTCGATGGAGCTGTCAGTATCCATACCTCCTGATGTTGAAAAACATCTAGAAATGTTGTAGATGTGGCGGACGCTTCAGCATCTCCCTGAAAGACAGTACTTGCATTAGTATGGATAACACTAATTATAACTGAAAAAAAACACCAGTGGACGATAACTAAGGCGTATATCAATTGGAAAGCAGTAACCAAACATTCGGTAAAATAATTACACGATAGAATAAAACTATTACTTGACATGCATAAAACAAGTATGTAGTGGATTAGCCTAGTACGATTACCTGATACGCGCTAGAAGTGGTTGATAACTGCGACCACGTCAAGGATGTAGAATGTTCTTGCTTCAGATTCAAGGGATAGTCAAGAAGTTGTAAAGGTCAATTAATGATTGATAATGAAATTCCAATATTAAAAATAGCCATGTAAGCCGACAGAATACTTGAAAAATGCTCAATACAGCACAGTTCCCTGTCCCCATATATATATATACATTGCGTTTGTGGGTCGTTTGTGGGGTATGAAATCGAAAAAGAATATATTGATAAATGTCATTATTCAAAAAACTATACTCATATATCAATATCGAAATTATTACAAGGGATAGAACACCTACAATATCTATTAATCCATTCGGCTACACACTACCGCAAGGCCGAAAGCTAAATCCGGACACTTGACTCACCGGTGGCGGAATGTGGACGAATAGAGTGGGAATAGCGTTTTCGCGCAATTTCCGTGTCCGCCGTTTATTCTTCTTTGTTACCCAAGAAGTTGTGTACATGTCCAAGGAAAAGTGCCGGCTGCAGATGCGGTATCGATCACCCCTCTTGTCCTCTAAGACTTGTTGGACTCTACTTTCCAGCTCATCCAGTGGCTATCCGCAATGTCTGACCCATTCTCTTATTCGATCAACAGTTTTCGGGAATACATGCATTGTAGTTCCTTCAGATTTCGCATGGGTCTTCGAAGGGCAACCGCTAATCGAACAGGCAGGCATTGTTGATAAATCTGAAAAGTAAATATCGACATTATTATACAATCTTCAAGAGTAAAGATTTGATACAAAAGTAAATGAATCATACAATGATCAATGCAAGGTTTGTTTTGGTCGCAGGAACTATACCAGTTCATTATGTGCTGCTTAGTATTTGCATAAGTTGCAGAAATGTATAATTGATGTGACAGAAATCTGAACATGTTACTCGTCCCTTGGATGTTCTGTCTTGCACGAGAAGGAAACATGCTAACATTATTGACTGGACCCCCGAAGGATGCAATTCAATCACAATAGTCACAGATGAAAATAAATAGATCTATTGATAGCATAGCAATGGAAACTCAAGTCAATACCAAAGAGACCAATGAACATAGCACTATTGTGTACTCTACTCGAAAATAGATAGAAATTTCAAAATCTGCGAAATATGACCAGGATACATGGCCTTACCTTGACCAACAAACAGTTGGATTCAGCAAGCAGAGCAGTATGTTGCGGGAGAATAGGTGGATGGCCACAGGTAGCGCACTGATGGGTATGCTCGAAGCGGTCACAGAAGTTCACGGATAGCACGACGACGAGCAGATTAGCATAGATCTCAGTGGTTCCCAGGTAGCACGTTCAAGAGTTGACTTGCAAAGCACAAAGATGTTCTCATGAGACATATCGAGTGGTTTTTAAAGTATTAGAAACTGGGGTGTGTTTGTGAATGAATGACGTATGTATGTCGTGGTATTAGGGGGCGGCCTGCCTCAGGGGAGGCCTGCCTGGAGACACAGGGTCTGAGGAGGCCATGTGACCGATGGCCCCTTGGCGTGGGACACCTTTTGAAGTGTACATGCAGTTTGGCACCTTGGCCTTTCGCGCCCCTAACAGCGCGCATCCACTGGCGCGAACCGCCTTTGATACAGGGGGGTGGGATGGATGGGCCTGGGGCGTGCAGATAAGGCACAAGAAGACTGCTGAATGGAGACACACTTATGTGGATTGTAGGGGGGCGGCCTGCCTCAGGGAAGGCCTGCCTGGAGACACGGGGTCTGAGGAGGCCATGTGACCGATGGCCCCTTGGCGTGGGACACCTTTTGAAGTGTACATGCAGTTTGGCACCTTGGCCTTTCGCGCCCCTGACAGCGCGCATCCACTGGCGCGAACCGCCTTTGATACAGGGGGGTGGGATGGATGGGCCTGGGGCGTGCAGATAAGGCACAGGAAGACTGCTGAATGGAGACACACTTATGTGGATTGCAGGGGGGCGGCCTGCCTCAGGGGAGGCCTGCCTGGAGACACGGGGTCTGAGGAGGCCATGTGACCGATGGCCCCTTGGCGTGGGACACCTTTTGAAGTGTACATGCAGTTTGGCACCTTGGCCTTTCGCGCCCCTGACAGCCCCCCATGCCAGCGCGCATCAGTATATCGTTGCTTATCATTAACAAATGCCACATACCGGAGATTCTTGTGAGCACAGACCCACACTTCAACCGGTGTATTATAGTGGTCAAGACCGTATAATCCAATGGTAAATGTTAGTATAGATATATGTGTGACTTTTATAGAGACATAACCTACTGAAAGACTTTGAACAAGTGTGTTTTAGTGCATGCATTATCGAGAATATGTTATGTTAGCTTAGATAGATAGTGACCACCCTGCTTCACAGCAACCAGACCTTCACCCATTCGGAGCACAGATGTCTGACGTCCATCCTTGAATGGAGACACACTTGATTCATTTAAAAAATCGAGACAACCGTTGTTAAAATATATGTGGTGTTTTATTTTGTATCTTATTTTCATGACACAAAAATACAAGACTTTAAAGATTATACAGGTCAGGTTGCAGCACAGCGAGAGAAAATCCCCTGTCCTGACCGCTGTCACTCGGGAACGTTTCTCTAATGGCACGAACGGCACAGGCGTGTATCACTCTTCGAACGCGGTGTCCAAGCCTCCCGTGAAGCCACCATGTAAAGGAACGATAGGCCACCAGCCTGTACCACCTGTGAAACGGAATGAAACAAACTGTTTTTAAATGACCAAGATAAGTTTAATAAACGTTTGTTGTCAATGACAATTCTTGTAACTAATGACATTTTACACGGACAAAGGCTATCTAGACAATGCACACTATTCAACGACTTACATGCGTTACAATGATATGTAGATGTAATTTTGGATATAGTAGAAGACCATGAAATAGGAGTGGCATGACAAGCAGAGTATACTTACTCGTTACTCGGATTACGAGGACGAACAGTTGCTCGAAGTTCATGCATAAGCACCATCATTATTCTCAACACGGCCCGTGTGAGGCAGGCTGCCCTGAAGTCTGGCAGCTCGGTGATGCATTGCGGTCGTGGCTCGACTTCCGAAATGTAGGCCAGGCATCCCGAGTTTTCTCGGCAGCAGCAGTTCTCGTCCTCGGTTGGCATTAGCTTGCACCGATTGCATGTGCACCAGTTGGAGACGCCGTCCATTCGACTAGGCCCAGGCTCTTCATCTGCTGATTCGTCCTGCCAACTGCCGTCCGAATCCCCATCGTTTTCGCGTGCTTCCCTTTCCAGTAGTTCCTCCTCGGTATACTCGGGCTCGTACATGTAGGGCATTATTGTAGCCATTGTATGTTAAACAAACTAAAATAATTTATAGCAGTGGTACTGGTATCTCTTCACACGGGCTACAAGCGGCGAAGGTAGCTGACCAGAGCACTGAAACGAGTCACAGAATACTCAAAGTAACCTAGAGAGAGGAATGAATCGAAAATCGGCTGCTGTGTGTTGTGAAACGGTCTGTTTATACTTATTGAGGAAAGAGGCGTCCTGCCATTTCCATGGCGACACGTCATTAGCTGAAGCGCAACGAATGTTGACACGAGACGTGCTTTGGCGTTGGGAAATGGGCAGTACAAGTCTGCTGATGACAGGCTCAGGGGCGGGGGAATTGATTTAGTGCCGCAAAAGCAGGTCAGCCAGGGCGATCGGGGAAAAGATAGGATTATCAGAAAATGGCGGCTCCCTGGTGCTTGTTTTCGCGTGCGTTCAATGGATGAAAACACGGGTAAGGTCCATAGGAAAGTTTTCTAAAATCGAGCCACTTAGGCTTAAAAAAACATGACCGACCCGTAGGGATCATAAACATTTTTACTAGACCATGCCTTTAACATGCAGAAATCTAACATTTTAATATTTTGGCCATCTAAGATTAAGTCCAAATGCACATTTCAGTGGGCACTTAGACTAATTTGAACATTGTAAATGAATATAAATATCTTGGTGTAAACATAAATAATAGTGTCACCGATCTTCCATATAAAGAAGAACTAAAACAAAAAATGAATTCATTGACATCACAAGCTAGATTGTAACAAATGAAATTTGGAAAGTTCTCATATACACCAGCCATTCTGTTTTATAAACAGAAAGTGGTCCACTCCCGACCATCATTTATGGAGCACAATGTACCTCTCCTGAGGACCAACCTGCACGGGAATATGTGGAGAGGGTATACTGGAAAAAAATGTTATCCATCCCAAAACGTACGCCAGTTACGCTCATGCGCTTTGAATTGGGACTAGTATCTTTGTCTGCGATGGTTGCATGGCAAGCGCTGTCCTTGCATAGGAAATCATTAGACAAATCCATTAAAGCGAAAACGTTATTACCATTGCTAGGGGAAGTTCTCACATCTTGAACCAGCTCTCCTATATCTTGATGGAAAACATATTGTGAGGTATTTCTAATGCAAGCTAACATCTCATTGGAAACTCTAATCAATAACCCTGTTAAAGTCAAAAACAAGTTATGGCTATGGGATTGGTGTGAAACCTGCAGTAAATGTTTAACTTACTCTACCTTTGCTATTGGAAAATGTGTGGAGGAATCCTTACATATAATATCACCATATTTAATAAAGTTTCCAGATAAAAACTATGCTACAACAATACTGAAATTCTGTTTAAATATCTGGCCAACCAAAATCCTACTAGCGAGAGGCACTAAAGATCCAGTAAGTGGTGTTACTTGTCGCTTTTGTAAAAATAAGAACAATCCTGAAACACTAAAGTACCTAGTAGTAGCCTGTCCTACCTTATCACAACAAACGAAAGAGGCCTTATATAAACATTTTGGAGACCTTAGGATTTTAACAGAAGATATTTTATGGTACAATGTATTTAATGCAACGTCAGTTTCCCAAAATATTGCACAAGTTCAACTCTTACTCGGTCTGAGAATTCATAAAGATAGTGCTGTAGTTAATCAATCATAGCATGAAGACGAGATGTGATGTCCTAATTGTTGGAAATGTTGAATGAACTGAAATGAATTGTGTCTCATTCCTATGTAGTGGTGCTCTTGGAAGTAAATGATTTTATAGATCTTTTTTAATTACCTTTGTTAGATAACTGTTTCTAAAGACATGTAATACAGGAAAGCAGATGATGCATTTTTATATTTGGCATTTGGTTCTTTTATCTCTTAAGATGAATTTATTATAAGTTCTTGGTTGATTGTTTTTAAAGAGATCTAGGAAATTGGATGGTGCATATTTACATTCTGTGCATTGCCTTTTATTTTATCTAAAGTCAAATATATTATGAGCTCTCTTGCTGCAATGTTTTTATCTTGTACCTTTTCATTCTTTGTACACTGCACTTTTAACTGCTTCTCGTCCATGTTTATTTCTGCAAATGTTATCTTTTTTTTACATTTTTCGATTATGTATCATCCTATTTGTTGTTGTGCTTTTATCTGTTGTTTTATTTCCACATTGTATTGCTATTGTCATTATAAATTGTATTTTTGAAAAAGTTATAATTTACAACTAAAACAAATAAAAAGAAATGAATAATAAAAAATAAAAAAACATCAAGTACAATATAGCCCAGCAAAAGTGCAGATTCCACAAGGGTATCTGCAGCAAGCGCCTATACAAACCAAGAAACACAGACTCAGCAAACAGCGGTACCACAATGGGACATGAATGCACGGGCTCCACAGGCATCTACACACAGGATAAGGAGTGTGACCATGGTAAAAGGAAATCCTTTCACTGTTACTGGGGTGAACTTATACCCACAATAGGACAGCCCGCAGAATGACCTGATGTGTTCAGTACTATTAGTGACACCTGACCCCCCAAGAGGAACCAAGGGTCATGGTGACGATAGAAGGCAAGACATTTTCATGCCTTGTAGACACTGGAGTGACTCGTTCCTGTGTTTGAGAGGGCAAATACCCAATGCATTGCCATGAATGCACAAGGATTTTCTGGGGTGACGACTTTAGTTCCTTTCAATGATGAGTTACCAATTTCTACAGGGGAACATGACGAATCTATGCCGCTGTTGTTCTCTTGACAAAAGCCAGTTAACATATCATGGCAGGATTTAATGAAAAAATTAAACAAGACAATATCTTTTACGGACAAAGAGTTTGTGTGTTCTACTCCACGAATACATTTGATGAATATAAAAAAAAACGTATATTAGCATTTGCAAAGCATAAAGCACTTAGAGGAGTTCCTCTACATATGGAAGTATGTTTGTATGGAGTAACTGTCCTGTTGAAATGGCTCTCCAGACTAGAGGGTAAAATATTGAGAATACCTGATTCATTTTTGTTCAGACCAGAAATTCCTATGGATAGTGAAGATGAGTAGATAATACCTCTAGAGTTAGAAGCAGCAGTGATCAGAGGGGAAAGGGAGGGCGGTTGTTCATGGGACAGATGACAAAGGAAGAGGATGGAGAGCAGTGATAGCTCACAGTGAAGAATGAAGATTGACAGATTTGATAGACGATTAATTATTCAGAGATGATTATTCAGACAATGAATTGTTATTTTCCATATGCCTTACCAATTGGATTAAAGTAGAGACCTATACATCCCATGGGAGATGGCATTAGTGAGACAGAAACAGCCATACTTTCAGGAGGATTTAGACAATGTACCAAGAATATTTGTGGACTAGTAGTCCTTATGACGTAGGTCTACTGAAGGGGGTAGGTGCAGGCAAAATTAAACACAAGCCTGGAACTATCTTGCCACTATCAAAACAGTATCCCATGTTTAGAGAAGCTGATAAGGGCATATTTGAAACCATTTCCAATTTAATGAAGCAAGGAATATTGGTACTGTCAGACTATCTATGCAACATGGCTGTGTACCCTGTGAAGAAATCGAAAGGGGCGTCATTGAGATTTATTCAGAACCTCCGCCATCTTAATAATATTGTTGAAGAAGAGTTTCCTCTGGTTCCGAACCCAGCTACAATATTATACCATATTATGTAATATCCCACCAACAGGCAAGTATTTTACTGTAGTAGATTTTAAAAACTGCATTCTTCTCAATTCACCTCCATGAGGACTCACAGGATCTGACTTCATTTTCATATAGAAATATCTGCCTGAAACATACTTGTGTGCTCCAGAGGTACTGTGAGTCACCCTCATCTTTAACAGAGTCCTCCAAATGGGAGTGCAATAATTTAATATGTGGATGACATTTTAGTGTGCAGTGAGACAGGAGAAAGATGCAGAAATGAATCAGTTCAGCTCATGACTATAGTAGCGGAAAAAGGATATAAAGTGGACAAGGAGAAATTACAGTATTCTTAGGAAGAGGTCCTATACAGGTGAGGTGATTCAGATGACTCCCCAACCAAAAACCTTAAGGGAAATGCAACAGTTTTTTGGCCTATGTAATTACTGGAGGGCCTGGGTTTTTGATTACAGCACATATATATTCGACCACTTTTAAAAGGACTTAAGGAAACACAGGTAGACAAGAAAAAGATAATATGGACGGAGGAAATGACTGAGGGATTTGAAAAAATAAAATGGGCGATTTATCCAGGCTTTGTGCTAGGAATTCCAGATTTCAATGAAGAGTTCTATTTATTTTCACACCCTAATGGTGTAGTGATGACAGCAGTTTTGACAAAGAAAGTACATTGACCACACAAAGAGCATCAGTTTGTGAGTTAATCATGTCAAACCCAGTGATTAAAATTGGTAGATGTAGAGCAGTGAACTCAGCGACATTTCTAGCAGAATCAGTAGGGAAAGAGGATTATATACATGATTGAACAACATATACTGAATTCTATGATGATATTCCCCATGTCAGAGGAAATGCTCTTGCAGGGGGAGGTTCTATTTATTGATGGTTCTTCAAAAACGGATCAAGCAACTGGTGAAAGACATACTGGGATGTCAATAGTGAAATTGAATCGGGAGGGTGAGTTCAAGGTAGTGACAAGTGCGAAATTGTTTGTGCATTGTTCCGCACAGGCTGCAGAGTTAGTGGCACTTATTGCCACAGTCCCGAGATAAGAGGATGCAGAAGTAACAGTGTACTCTGACTCCGCCTATGTGGCATCAATCGTACACGCAGGATGGTCACATTGGAAAAGGAGGGGTCTCCTGCGCTCAGGCGGCTCACCTGTGAAACATTTGCTACTATTGGATAAGCTTATTCAAGTACTAAAGCTTCCATTGGCTATCACAGTCATGAAGTACACAGCCCATACTAAAAGGGCAGACATGATATCTCGCAGTAACGAACTCGCAGACATACAAGCGAAAAAGGCAGCATATTCCCCATCCATTTCTAATTTTGATAAAGAGAGTGTGAAACAATTGTCAGGATGGTGCATGATAATCAAGGAAGGGTTTAATATGTTATCCATTGTACAGTTAATTGAATTACTAGGTCATGCACCTCAGGAAGAACAGAATCTTTTGAAAAAAAACAGGGGTGTTCGTTATCCCCCCACTGAGGCTTTATGGAGTCAAGATAGTACTGGAAAGCCAGTTATGCCTCTAACATTATTGAAGGTGGTACTGGAGCAGCTTCATTGCCCAGTGCACATCACAAGAGACAGCATTGCTACCACGATAGCAGAAGACTGGATCACACCAAATTTATTATAACAGTTAGCACAGTTTATTGTAAATTGCATTGTGTGTCAGAAATGCATGGCAGGGCACACTTTAAGAACAGTGAGAGGAGAAATACCAACGCCTAATGGTCCTTTTCAGCATCTAAATATAGATTATGAGGATATGTTGCAAGTATGCAATGGCTATAGGTACATTCTGGTAGTAGTATTTCCCTTTTCCAGATGGATTGAGGCAGCTCCATGCACACACTCCGATTTCTGCATGTGCTGCCATGTTTCTCGTGTGTGAAGTATTTCGAAGATGGGATGTGTGCTAGGTCCTGCGGTCTGACAATGGAGCGCATTTTGTAAATTAGTTTTTTGGGCAGATAGTTCCCCAATTAGGCATAAAGCACAAGTTCTCTTCTATCTATCACCCACAGGCGAATGGAATTTGTGGACTATTAAACTGACTCCTTAAGGAAAGGATAGCTAAGATTAAAATGTTGTTAAATAAGGGGCAGCTGCATTGTCTGCAGCTTGCTTTGTTTGCCCTAAGTAACCAGCCTGTAGGAAGTGAATGGACTTGCTGCTGTTCTAGAAACATTTAGTCAATTAAAACTCAAAACAGACTATATGACAACCAGGAGAAATAACAATTATGAGCACACCTTACACTGCTTGAGATGTTACAGTGATATCAGAACAATGAGTCAACAACAAAGCAATAATATATCTGTATATAGATATATATATATATATTGTCATGAAGCCCAGAATTGTAACATTATGCACCTTTCTCCTTTCTGAATGTACTTCACACCTATATTGTTCAGTCTTATCTGGCCTTAGTAAGACAACACGTTGGTGCAGCTACATTTTTGGAGGATCAGAAAAATTGTCCTATTGTTCGCAGGATTGTTGTTGCTTTTTTAATCGAGTATTTGATACTACCAGACATAAAATCAATTACATAAGTAAAAGTGAGTAAACTGAATTAAAAATGGGAATTTTCCTGTATAATTCACAAGGATACCAGCTACTCCACAAGAGATTATGTAGCATTTGAATAATATGGAATAGCTTATTCTAGTTGCACTTTCATTTATGATGTTTTTTCTTTATGATTTATGTATTTCATCAGGTATTGTTTTATAAATCAAGTGAAATACCTGGAAATGAGACATCCCTTACTCTCCCTAACAAAGGTACAAGTAATATTTTCCCTGGCATATTTGAACAAATTGCTTGATCCAAAAGACATGTTGGAGAAGATAATGAAAAAATAAATATGTATCTTGATAATTCAGTCGATTTAAAGAACAACATGTTGTATCAGCACATGAAGGGAGTGGGGAGAGAACATCAGATAAAAGCTGCTGCGTATGCTCCCCCATCCCTTATGCCATGAATGCAGCCAGAACATGTATTGCAAAATAAATACCTGCACATGATGCGAAGTGCCTCAGCCGTCTAGCAGCGTGCACAAAAAGAGGACAATTTTAAGGAAGATAGTCAACCCTAGAAAGGGGATTGAAGAACTCATTTCCATATGAAGTTTCTTATGTAAAAATACAGAAGATGGAGAAAGACACAGGCTGGTTGAGTAGAATGCTCATATATTTATCTGTGATCATAGAACAAGTAAGGATTGCAGGAATGAAGAGTCTGGGACATGCAGATATACAAGAAACACCAGGATTACCAGGATACTGGGAGAGGCCTCAGCTCTTGGTATATGGACGAGTTGCCATCAGCACAGGATGGCAAGAAGGAATGTTATCATGCACTGCACACTTATTGATGAAGGAATCAGTAAGCATAGCGCAAATATTAAACAGCATATGCCTAAAGTCATGGGCCAAGTATTCTAAGCTACCAACATGGGTTGACAATGAAGGGGGACCGTTTTCCATAATACCTATACAGAATATGAAAATATGCTTTAGGAACAAAAGCCTAGTTCCCATTGCAGAAAATAAAGGATGCAAGCACATGCTCGAAGTACCAGGAATTAATGTGGAACTGGTGTGCTAATGGATCGTTATTGGTCCTGTGGATCCAGAGCTTATATGCAGCTGCCTAAAAACTGGGGAGGAATATGCTTTATTGTGATCATACATGTTCCTGCATTGGTGATTCCCTAAAGTGACGTAAATATTGAAGAGTTTCCAAAAATGTATGCACACCAGAGGAAGAGGAGGTCGCTTAACCTCTAAAGAATGAAGAGAGAGAAATATTTCTCAGCGAAATCAGAAAATGCTTTTGATGACATTCCTGCGGAGCACAGATTATTCAGCAAGACAGGAGTGATATTTACATCTATATTCATGCCAGGACTACAGACTTCAGTGAATGCCAAATGGTTACAGATAAACAAATGGGTACTGCTACAAACAATGAATACGACAATAAAAGGATTTCACGTGATCAGAGAACTGAGGGCAATCAGGTTGATGACCCTCCAGAACAGTTTTGGATCTAATGAAATTAATGCAATGGGAGGAGGTGACTGTGCAAAAATTGGGCCTTCTTGCTGCACATTCATACCTGCCTACGATGGAGAAAATTGAACCCGGACAGTGGCCATAACTATGTTGACCACCCTGCATATGAAAATAGAACAAGCTGAAGAGGTAGATGAAAATGATTGGTTCTCATGCTTGTTTTCAGGGGTTCCGCCCTGGATGGTGAATGCCTTCAAACTACTTGGAGCAATACTAGTGCTGATATTGCTAGGGTTCTGTCTTATAAGAATATTTATAGGTCAATGCAAGAGAACTGCAAAGAAAGCGATTGGGATGAAGATAATGATTGATGTGAAAAGTGGTCACACGCCACAGACTGAAGACACCACCCGTGAAAACAAAGAAATGTTCGCTGGCACACCCAAGAATTAAGTTCTACTACACAAAGGATCGTAACAACTATGTTGGAAGTTGGGTATTCTGCAAGCCCACTGGTGAATGTTGTCACATGACCTGGAGTGTGAATAATAATATAAAGAAGGCAGGTGATCTAAATGGGGTGACAAAGGTGTGGATTCTGAAGAAGTCAAGATGGACAGAAGAGCTGAAGAAAAGTGAGGAAGAGGAGGTGGTTGAGGCCTTGACCAGAGGGGGGAATGTAGAGGAGCAGACAAATGCATCATTGTTAAATTCTTCCCCTCAGCTGCTGCAGTCTCCACCCATCCTCTTGCTGCTGCAACCTCCCCCCCTCCTCCATCCCAGGCTGATTCACACCCTGACACAGCCCTCTCTCTTCTCTATCCTCTATTTCTGCTACTCTTGATACTCTTTATACTCTTGATACTCTTACCCCATCATGAGGATCCGTTTGAAGTCCAAAGCCAAGTGCAATTCTTGATATGACTCTGACCTAGATACACTTAAACGGAAGTGTAGGGCAGCGGAGAGGAAATGAGGGGCTTCTTGCTCATCCTCTGACTAACTGGCCTGCCACCTCCCCCAAAGGCAATACCAACTCACTGTCTGCACTAAGAAGAGAGTCCACATACAAGCCCGCGTTCCTGCGGCATCTAACAATTCTGCCAAACTCTTCAAAATCTGCAAGGAGTTGGCCAACCCTGATGCAATCTCCACCCCTCCTCTTACCTCCCAAGCTCTTTGCAATGCCCTTGCCTCTCACTTGATCTCTAAAACCCAGGACAGCATGTCAACCCTCTCCTCTGCTCCCCATCCTCCTTCTCCCTCTTCTTCTCAGCTTGCTGACCCTCCCTCAGCTACTCCCTCCCACTTTCTCCCCCTTTCCTCTTTTCTCCCCGATGAGGTAGCTAGACAAGTCTGATCTATGAAAACCTCATCAAAACAGGTCCATCCCTGTTCTTCCAAAACCATTAAGGATCACATTGACACCCTTTCTCCAGCCGTTGCAGATTTCTGCAACCTCTCCTTTACCTCTGGCTCTTTCTCCACCCCTCTTAAGCACTCCCTTGTGCATCCTCTCCTCAAGAAATCCACTGCTGATTCATCATGTCCTGCAAACTACCGCTCAATTTCCATTACTCCCTTCTTGGATAAGCTCCTGAAAAAGCTGGCCGTCTCTCAGCTTAACCTTCATTCCAACTCTGTTGGCTCCCTTCAAGACCACCAACCTGGCTTTAGAGCTGCCAGAAGCATGGAAACTGCTCTCCTGAACATCTATGAAGACCTGCATTCCAACCTTGGTTCTAACATTCCCTCTGTCTTCATCCTACTTGATCTCTCCTCTGCGTTCAACACGGTCAACCATACAACCCTGCTCAATCGTCTATGTGACAACCTGAGTATCACCGATCAGGATCTGGCCTGGCTGACCTCTTTTCTCTCTGATCGACCCTCACAGGTACAACTTGGGTCCTTCCTGTCTTCTATCTCCCTCTCCACATCTCCACATGTGGTGTCCCCGAGGGGTCTAACTGCTCGCCATGGCTTTTCAACCAACACCTGGCAACTCGCTTACTACATCTCCATTTTCTGCTCAACTTTCCAGTGCTATGCTGACGACACCCAACTCATATTCAGGCTTCCCTCAGCCTCCTCCTCTCCTTCCCTCATCTCTGATTGTCTAATCGCCATTCAAAAATGGTGTGCCACTAACGATCTATGTCTAAATGCCAACAAGACCAAGATCCTCCTTATTGGTACACCTGTTAACAATATACCATTCGATATGTTTAAACAGTGGAAATGACAAGGAGAGAATCCAGGGTGTACTCACCGGCAGGAAAGAGGACTAGGAACCACTTGGGACCGGAAATCAGGAATAGCGAAGCTGATGTGGATTCCACTGATCCCTCCCTCTCCCCCCGTGGCAAAGCCCCAGGGACGGAGAGAGAGAGTCCAGGGAAACCCTCAGGGGGAAGAAAACCCTGCGTGTCAGTCTATCGTCTGCTTCTGAATTCTCGTGGAAGAGGACTTTCCAGGTAAGGTTATCCCGTACCGTAGGCTACTAGGAAAGTAGACAGAACACAATAAGTAATGGTGGTTGGTAGTGTTAGGACAAGTAAGATAAGTAAGATAAGGAGGTATTAGTAAACACCTTGTTGCGAACTGGGAGATAGAGGTAAGTGATACCGGAGTCTCTGTTTCTTGGGACCCTCGGAAGACAGCACTGAGATGGAAAAAGAGACTTAGTTAAGGTCAACAAGAAGAGATGGAGAAAGGAATAATATAAACAAGGAGTACCTGTGGTAAGAATTGTCTGCCCGCTAAAAGGTGGTTTAGACGGAAGTTGCGTGGATTGACGGAAGCGTAAGACTGTCTGCTAAAGAGGGAGAATAAGGTGGAAGGGGAATAAGGAACAGTCAGCCCAGCCTTCATACCTAAGATGAGGCCGAAGAACAACCGTAATAGAACTTCCGAGGCGGTCCCGATGTTTCCCTTGGAAGAGAGAGGATACGAACAGCGAGCGGGAGCGTGGCGGTAAGTGTACTGCAGATTGTGTTTCTCCTGGAGAATAGCGGGAGCGGGTAATGAAGGAGACAGGAAGACAAATTAGAAATTACAGAATGTGGAAAGGACAGGTAAGAATAAACGCTAGATCCGAACTCACGTAGCGTTGGTAGATAGGAGTAGCAACGCGTCTTTTAGTTGTGAATCGAGGTTGATATGCTGTGCTCGACCGGGAGGGTGGAGCCGAGTCACCATGTTGGAGCCAGGCCGCTAGACCGCAGCTGACAGTAGCAGCCATCATCTTGGGTGTGAAAACGGCCGCCGTACTTCTCCGGATCCAACGGTGCCACAAAGACCAGCGCTTTCTGAGAGGCGTGACAACACCATCTCCATCCTTTTCTCTCACTCTCTGGCCGCCCTCCCTTGGCCCTCCTCCTACCCCTACCTGCACGGCTAAGAACCTCAGTGTTATATTTGACTCTACACATTCCTTCTCCGCACACATCTCTGATGTCTCCAAAAAGTCAAACTTTTTATTGAACCTCCTTAGAGGTACTCTGCCTTTCCTTTCATTTCCTTTCCTCATAAGCTCACTGTCTCCCAAGTTCTGGTTCTTTCCAGACCGGATTACTGAAACCACCTCTTTCTAAATCAACCTGCCTCCACTCTCCGCCCTCTACAACTAATCTAGAACAGGACTGCAAGACTTGTCCTTGGCCTCAAGCCCTGGCACTTTATCTCTCCAGCCCTAAAATCCCTTCATTGGCTACAGTGGATGCAAGGATTACATTTAAAACCCTCTGCATTATCCACAAGGCTTTCTGTGGCCTGGGTCCAAAATACCTTCAACTATCCCTCCGTAAATATCTCCCCTCTCGAGCCCTTCGCTCCTCTACTTCTAACTCCCTCAGGTTTAGTAGTTTTGTAACGAAAAGAGCTCGGGGTAGATCTCGGTCTTTGGCTGGTGTCTCCCTTTGGAACAGCCTCCCGGCCACCTTGAAACTTGAGGAAAACCATCTACAGTTCCAGAAGCATCGCAAGACCTCCCTCTTTGCCTCTGTCTTTGCCCCCTTCTCCCCTGTTGATCTGTTTCGTCTTCTTGGCATCGAGTAGCTGGCCACTCTCTGTCATTCAGGTCCAGGTACCTGCTTACCCTGCCACCCTCCTGCACTGCCTCCAGGCCACCCTCTGCACTAGGGCTCTGTAGCTTTACCCATACAGTCCCCTCCCACATTTCTTCTGCACTTATCAGATACACTGTATCTGACTAACTTTCACCTGCCACTTGCTGGCTGCACTACCATGTTTTATCACCCTTATTTATTGCTTATTTTATTTAATATTTATTTCTGTTTTCTCTCCTCTGAACTTTCCACTCCCCCCCTTCCATGCACTTTCCCCCTTTTCCCTTTTCCATGCACTTGTGGTTTCTTAAATGTCACTGGACCTAGTAAGATTTTGGGTTTTCTTTTTTGTTCTCCCTTGTTCCCCTACCTTTTTGCCTGGTCATGCTCTGAAACACTTGTGTACGTGCGCAATATAAATAAAATATAATTTCAACTCTGTTTCTTTTGTATAATGGTTTAAAATTGTGCTTTTTGCAGCACACTTTAATTGAAATATTGGGTAAAATGCCAGCCAGTTTGCAAGTTAACTCTGGAAAATTCCAATAGATGCAAGTCATTAACAGTTCCCAGCGCACCTTCATGATGCTGTTCCCCACAATATATCCAGGAATACAAAACATTTTCACGCTGGCTGCATCAATATATGCCAGTATTTCCATATAACAAGCTTTGCAAATAATCCCAGTAATGATATTACAAGAATACATGATCAAGCTGGCTCTGCCAATATATGCCATCGCTTAAGAGCATAAGCCTGTTGGCTTTGCCATTACAAATGCCATGCCACAATAGGAAACATGTCCACAGTAAGATATTATAGCTAGACTGGTTGATCCAAAATGCCAGTCAAGCAACATACTAACATTTATCATGCTTGCTTTACCACATATTCCCAGTAAAACATGCAAAGCCATAGAAGGAACTGGCCAGACTGGTGGCACCAAAATGACAGTCTAGCCATGTAATAACACTTCTCATGCTTGCAGTGTTGTCATGGTCCCTAGCATGGCCCCCTAGCAGCACACTGACACCTATTGTAGGCAGAGCCTGGACACTAAGGGTTGATGGGTGGCGCAGATTGCAGTTCATAAATACTGGCAACTGCCACCACCAAAATGGCCCCCAGAGCAGGATGCCATACAGGAACCAAGATGGCCCCTGGCAATCATTATCAGAAGTTTCCTTGGTGGTATAGTGGAGCTGGGTGCAGCCCAGGGCTATATAAACCCCACACTGGGCCACACCTAGCGCTTAGCATTTTCTCCGGCTGACAAAGCAAGCAGCGTAACGCTTGCCGCTCCATTCCACGTGCTACAATCACTGCAGCTCTGCACGCGGCCTGACTTCTACTACCGGTATTGGAATCCTACAAGTATCCGGAGCCTCTGTCTGAATCCTGCAATCATCTGGAGCTGGCAGCTAGCCACATACTCAACTCGCTGCGGCATCTTCACGATATGTTCTTCAGCACCTAGGAAAGAAAGAAACACAGTAAGCGTTATTACGGTGGACTTCCTGCATTCCTAAAACCCCCGCTAAAACCTGCTTACCATCATTAGACATTCCTCGGGTCTGGTTTCTCTTCACTCTTGGGACCAGCATTATCCTGTGAAACAGTGCACAGATGATAACCTCGACGGACCTGCAAAGAGTAAAGGGGGTATTATCCCAAGAACGAACTGTGCGTCCTGCACGGAACGAACTCAAACATTTGGAGTTTATTGTTAGAGCTGCAAAGGACAGCAAAGGACATTTAAAGGACAGACAAAGGACACTTATAGAGTGAAAGGGACACTTAAAGGACAGTTTACAATGTGAAAGCAGTAAATTTACCTTCCACAGCCTCATGTGGGCCGCAGCTGGTCAGGGCCACAGTACCAGCGAAGAAACTGGAACCCGATGTCTGTCTGAAGGCCTGAGCACGATTTCAATAACAAGGTGAGCCATTCCTCAGTCCCGCCAGCCTGCACATCAAGGGGAAAGCTAGGGCGGTGGAAAAGATAGCTGAGTAGCAGTTACTTATGTTCTCTCATTCCATTGTAGGTACATTCAGATTACAACACTGAAGAGCTGTATCATCAAAATCAAACCACTCTCAACCTTATTACCCGCTGGGCCTATACCCCTTCAGCAGAACATAGGGGAGAGAGTTGTTTGGGCTAGCATCTTTGTTATGTTATGTTATGTTATGGAAACTTAGTAAGCGCATGTACATGCAGAGGCATCTTGGCACTGGCGAATGGAAGGAGAACAAGTAAACATAAGCACTTCAGAAAACCTAGTTAAAACAGTAGTTTTCAGCAGCCTGCGGAAGGTGAGGTGATCTTCAGTAGCACGGAGAGCAATAGGAAGATCATTCCAAGCTCTAGCAGCAACCACAGAAAAGGCATGACCTCCCTTGCGCGACAGACGATAGCGAGGATCTGCGACAAGAAGCACAGATTGAGATCTCAACAGACGGGTCTGGAAGGAGTGAACAAACTTGGCTTGAAGGTACTCGGCCCCCATGCCATAAAAGGCACGGTGCACCAAACACAAGGATTTGAACAAGATCCGGCTGACAACAGGAAGCCAGAGCAGTTTCTTTAGCGGGGGGAAAGGTGTGATCCAAAATGAGGGTGAAGTATAAAGCGAGCAGCCGCATTCTGCATTAATTGAAGCCTATTAATCAGGTAAAGTGTTTGAGCCAAATAAAGGGAGTTACAATAATCAAGGGCGCTAAGAACCAGAGCTGCCACTACCGGTGCCTGGCATTCGGCGGGAATGAAGGGCAGGACTTTCCGCAGAATGCAGAGTTTGAAATGCCCGGCCCTGCATACACTGGCCACCTGGTCATCCAGGGCAAGAGAGGCAGAGATGTTCACGCCCAAATTCTGGACGGATTGGACCGGAAGGGGAAGAGGGCCCAGACTAGATGGCCAGAATTGCAAGGTCCAAAAACGTTGGGGAGATGTAGTGCCCACAACCAGGACCTCGGTCTTACTTCTATTAAGCTTTAGCCAGTTGCTCATCATCCAATAAGGTCAAGGCGAACGATGATCTGTGTATCGTCCGCATAGGAATAGTAACAAAACCCATGCGCCTGGATAAGAAACGGAAGAGGTCTGATATAGATATTAAATAGAATAGGGGACAGTGCAGAACCCTGAGGGACACCACAAAGAAGTGCGACCAAGCCTGAACGAAAAGGAGGAAAAGAAATAGACTGGGAGCGATCGGACAGGAAAGAAGTGAACCAGACATGGACCCGGCCGGAGAGGCCATCGTCGGAAAGACAACAGAGCAGGATGGAGTGATCAACCGTGTCAAAAGCAGACGACAGGTCTAAAAGCAGGACTTCTGCGACACCACCCTTGTCTACCAGACACACCAAGTCATCAAGTACCGAATTCAGGACGGATTCAGTGCCCCTACCGGGCCAAAAACCAGACTGCAATGAGTCAAAGAAGTGGGAGGAGTCAAGAAAAATAGAAAGAAGGGGGGACACCAGTGCTTCCATCAGCTTCATGAGGCAAGGGAGGAGTGAAATAGGACGATAGTTAGACAGTACATCGGGGTCAAGAGAAGTCTTCTTGAGAAGAGGAACTACCAGGGTGTGCTTAAGAGACGGGAGAATGACTCCACTAGAGAAAGAGATATTAACAGCAGTGGTAATATGCTCAATCAAATCAGCAGATACCTTCTTTAAAAGAATAAGGGGTATAGCATCATCAGGAGATAGAGATTTCAATTTCGAAATAGACAGCAGTACATCAGAGTTAGAGTAAAGAGGACCAGGAGGCATTCGACGGAGGGCAGACAGTAGCAATTGTAGCAGCTGTGAGCAGTGGCAGGCCATCCTTTATGTGGTCACGAATGAGGGAGATTTTTTCCATAAAGAATACCGAAAGAGAGTCGCATAGACCCTGGGACGGAGGGACCAGGGACCTACTGTTCTCGGGAGAGGAGAGAGATTGAACAAGATCAAAGAGGGCCTTATGTTTATTGAGGGCTAGTTGTACTTTATGGATATAGTAAGACTTCTTAGCACTGGTAAGAGCCTTCTGATAGGCTGAGAGAGAGCAGCAAAAGGAATCTTTAGCTGTGGGGGAGTAATCCAGACTCCACTTTCTCGATGCCTGACAGCAGTGCAGTTTAAGTCCTCCAAGATCTTCCCAAGAACCAAGGTTCAGGAGTACGATTTTTCGGTTTACACAGTTTGACTGGTGCCAACATGTCAGCAGTAGCCAGGAAGGCGGCTTCAAGCTTAGGTAAGGAACAGCCCGCGGAATTGCCAGAGTTGGCTAACAAGGCGGCAGTCACGTCCGGACTGGATACTCTGAGCCAGCTGTGTTAAAAGACAGAGGGTTTAACAGGACAAGAGGGGAGGGCCTGGAGGGGATAGATGAAAGATACCAAAAAGTGGTCGGACCACAGCATGGGACTAAGAGAGATAGAGGAGAGGGCATCTTTAGGAGCGAAAACCAGGTCAAGGTGGTTCCAACGTAGGTGGGTAGGTTCAGTAACCCATTGAGGGAGACCCAAATCCTGCATTGAGGACAGGAAGTTGGTATCTGACCGTGTAGAGGCAGTGTTCATGGGGAGATTGAAGTCTCCAGCAATGAGGAGATCCGGGTGTTTAATTTGTAGTTCGAGTACAAGGTCAGGGAATTGTTACAAAACAGAGTGTCATACCCAGGGGGACGATATACTACCAGAACTGCAAGAGTACAGGTAGGGGGAAATCGCAATGCGACATAGGAAACATTCCATTTTAAGATTATGATGAGGGATGGAGTAGGATACCTTTACTCCACCACTGGGGTGAGAGGCAGGGCGATCCACATGTATTATTTCGTAGTTAGGAGGAAGAGTCTGAACGATAGCAGGGCCCGATGAGTCTGTGAGCCACGTTTCAATAAGAAGCAGAAGATCTGGTTGACTATTGGCAATAAGGTCTTAACATTCCATAGCGTGAGCAGGTAGCGAGCGGGTATTAAGCAAGGCACAGCGTACCTCAGCAGTGGAACTGCTTTTAGAGGTAGTAGAGATAGCCTTGAATCCAGCAGGCCATAGAGTGTTAGTAGGGG
Organism: Ambystoma mexicanum; assembly: GCF_040938575.1. Taxonomy (NCBI): domain Eukaryota; kingdom Metazoa; phylum Chordata; class Amphibia; order Caudata; family Ambystomatidae; genus Ambystoma; species Ambystoma mexicanum. The sequence goes on along the minus strand of NC_090934.1, from coordinate 1,201,579,540 downwards.
CAAGAGTGAGGAGTAAATTACAGCCATAAATAAGTGGGCAGTCCATGCACAGACAGGCTTGCCTTAAGCGCGCCTTTGGCATGCTGACAGCATGCCCGGGCGTGTGCCGCAGCACATGTTGTAGAGGGAGAGCAGCTGACAGTGAGGTGAGAACGCCCACTGCAGGAAGTAGACAGATGACTGTGCCGCTTGCCGGCAACGTCCAGGAAGTAAAATAAGAATTCAAAGAGTTACACAATAAAAGCAGTTGAAGCTGCAATAGTTCAAAGAACAGTAAAAAAAACAATTTCCAGCAGTAATTATATTAACAGTAATCCCCCCAAGCAGCGTAGGAGAGGCTTTATAATGGTAGTCAGGAGGACAACCTCACCTCAGCCCACAGCGCGAGCGAGTGCCACGGCCCGAAATATGCCGTGAGAACAGCTGACAGTGAGGCGAGAATGCCCACTGCAGGAAGTAGACAGAGGACGTTAACACCTTAGACTATGCTTCCCATAATCCGGACTAGGCACTACTGCAGGGCACCAGAGGTAAGCATTACAAGTATGGGCATAGGCATATATTGGCAGAGCAAACCTAGACATCTTATAGTATCATTACTGGCATTATGCACAAAGCAAACACGAGTATGTTCTGGTGGAGTAATATACTGGTGCAGCCAGCATGCACATATATGGGTGCAGCCAGTGTGAAAATGGTTTTATACTGGCATATATTGTTGGGAAAGGCATCATGAATTTGTGTTGGGAAAGTCTCCTGTGCACTGTTGGTATCCTGTGTTATATGTGAGATGACAGATGACTGCGATAGTTTATTGCAGCTTATCTTATTTGTTTACTGTTATGTATATAGTTATGGAATGTACATAGTTCTAGAGCCTTAGTGCCCCGAGCACAGTGGAAAAGAATGTTATGTTTAGAAAAGGGGGGTGGGCAGTTTGAAGAGACTTGAGGTGCCCTGGAGCCGCTTTAATATTTGCTCTTAAATGGAAAGAAGAATAAAGATGTTTTAATGATCCCTACCGTGTAAGTCTCCTACTTAGCATGTGCCCCGGTCTGCAGAGGTATGTCCTCTGTGCTGTGTCGGCATGGTAAAGGAGACCCGACGGGACTGCTGATTTGAGTGGCAGAGGTGCGCAAAGTGGTGGTGGGGTCTCGTCCAGGGGTGTTGGAGGACACTGGCAAGGGTTGAGGAGTGGAGCCTGCCTTTCTTGTTTTGGCTGTTTTGAAAGGGATTTCACTGCGAGCGCGCCTCGGTGCGCTGTGCTGTCTCAATTCCAGAGCCATCAGCGCCGTGACATGGCTCGCTTGTTGCGGCCATAAGAGGATTGTGCCGCAAGCGCCGTCCTGTGTGCTCCACGTTGTTGCAATTTTGGAGCTTGAGGTGCCATTGTGCAGCCGTTCACATCGGGCATCATCTTGGAGTCAAGCAGTGGTTGGACGCTGCTATTGAGTAGATTGAATGGCAGCCATTTTAAGGGCAGGCTGCCTGCTGTGTTAAGCAGTTGCCATTTCTAGGTCAGGCCTGTTTGGAAAACGTCATTTCAAAAGTCGTTTCAAAAACATTTTGAAATCGTGTGGGCATGAATTTTCAGTGATTAGTGCCCATTTGGAGATTATACATTGTTCTGAGGTACAAGGAATAATTTACCCAGACAGTACGAATGAACTTCCTGTGGTCTGCGTTGTTTCTTCCAGCACAAGGTGAGCCCTTGATAAAAATGGTTTGACTGGAAGGAAGGCTACTTAAAGCATCTGCATGGTGTGTACGGGAGCAATTTTGCATCAGACAAGAAAGACTCATTGTTGCATCATTGCTTGGGCCAGGAAGATCAAGTGATATATAAAAAGTTGCCAGATTTGTCGACAGAAGGGGCTGATGGATTGAATTTTTTTTATAAAGGTTTAGCGAAGCTGGTCAAGCATTTCACAGTAAAGGAAAACATATTTCTGGACAAATACCACTTCTCCATTAGTGATCAGAACTCTAGTGAATCTATAGAGGAATTCATCACTGCACTTCACGGTTTGGCTATAAAGTGTGATTTTTGACCACTGCACAGGTGAACACATAAAAAATCAATTAATGGCAATATGTAGTAATCACAAAGTGAGAGTGTTGCTGTGGCGTGACGGTGGTAGTAGTGCAGACATTTCCCTGGACAGAGCGATAGTAATAACAAAGATGGTGTAACACACTGAAATTTGTATTAAGGAACTGGATGCTGAGGCAGTAAAGTCATTGGGGTGTGCAAACCAAGTTGAGCCAGTGAAAACACTGAAGAAACAAGGACAAAAAGACGAGGGAAAACCGAGTTTAAAAAAAAAACAGAGGCAAAGCAGAAATCCAATGAAAAAGTGTTTCCAAAAAGATGTTTTCGCTGTGGGAATGTGGGTCATTTAGCCAATGATAAACACTGTTTTGCTCAACATATAGTTTGCATGGAATATGGAAAGAAAAGGCATTTAGGCTGTTTTTGGAAACACTAGACCAAGTTTGGAAGAGTGAAATGCGTGCAAGAAGATCTGGGTTATTGGCATGAATCTAATGAATATGAGGAAGATGAGTTATGTGAAGTGAACGCGGTGGAGGCAAGACATAAAAGAAGAAAGCCTCATGCAGACACAGATGTGAACAATGTTCCAGTGGAGCTTCTAATAGATGGTGGGGAGGATTATACAGCCATAAACATGATCACATGGAAGATCACATTTAATTGTTATGATTTAGAAGAGGCTTCAGTGATTGTGCATGCACATGGAGAGGTGACTATTGATATTGTGGGAAGGTTTTGGACACAATTCGGGTATGGAGGACACATCACAATGGGCATGGTGAGGGTCACGAGCAAAGGTATAAATGTATTGTCATGGGATACACAAGGGGATTTGGGTCTAAGATTGGATCCCGATCACCCATCACAAGTAGTAGTTGTGCAGAAAGGAACTGAAAGAGTGAATGAGGTGCGTCATGTAGAACTGCATGTGACACAGTTGTAGCCCAGTGTATTTGAGCACGTGACTGATTGAACGGATTTGTACCTCTCATTAAATTGAAGCCTGGAGCAATACTAGTTGGGGCTTACGCTAGGACAATACCATTGGCATTCAGGGCGGACATAGAAAGGGAGCTGAAACAAATGTTTGCTGAGGGCATGATAGAGGAGGCCGAGGCCGTCGAGTGGATAAGCCTCATTGCAGCGGTGCATAAACTGAATGGGAGTGTGAGGTTGTGCATAGACATCAGGGCACTCAACAAGTGTGTGGTACCATACAGGTTTCTTTAGCCGAAAATTGGTGATTTGCTGGCCGGGGATTACAGGGGCAGGAGTGTTTTAAACAATATATCTAAAGGTAGCATACTATCACGTGAGATTGCATCCTTTGACAATGGAAATGATGTCATTTATAATGCCTTTTGGTTTATATCAGAGTAGGAGAATGCCATTTGGCATAACAAGAGTTTCAAGCATGTTTCAAAAGGTGATGAGTAAATTATTGAAGGGTGTTGATGGATTTTGTTGTTATCAAGATAGAATTCTGGTTTGGGGCAAAGGATTTGGAAAAGCATGATGCCAGGTTATGGTAGGTGTTGCAAAGGTTATGTGAAGCTGGGCAAACAATTTCTGTGGAAAAGTGTAAATTCAGGTTGGATAAGGTCAAGTGTTTGGGGAATGAGTTGTCGGCACAAGGAGTCAAGCCCAAGATGACCCCTGTGGAGTCAATGAAGCAAATGAAACCGCAAAAGGATAAAGTGGAATTGTCTTCCTATTTGGGCATAGTGGAATTTTATGGCAAAATCATAAAGAAATGTGGCAGAGAGAACCAAGACTATGAGAGTACTGGTGAAAAAGAGGAGTGGGGTTCACGTAGAGTGAGTAGTGCCAAAAGGAATTCAAAGACATAAGGATGAGTCTGTCGAGTACACCCATTTTAAAGGGGTTCAAGGAAGACTGGGAAGTGAGTTTCAAACTGTGGCATTTGCCTCATGAGTTCTCAAGGATGCAGAGCAATGGTATTCCATAGTGGAAATAGAGGCTCTTGCTTGGAGTAGAAAAGTTTAAAGATTTTGTGTGGTGGAGAAAGTTCTTTATTGTAATGGACCACAAGCCTTTGGTGGGTATTTGTAACAGGAAATGCTTCAATGGTGTGTCGAGAAGGATTGTTAGGTGGATTAAAGCCATACAAGGATTGGATTTTGAGGTATGACACATTACGGGTGAATTGAACATGATTGCAGATGCTACTTCTTTGGGTCATTCAAATTGCAGCAACTATAGATGTTATAAATGAAACTCATACAAACTGTGTGAGTGTTCAGAAAGTAATTTAATTTAACGTGTCTTGAAAAATCAAAAGATAATTCAATAGTCAAAAGTTTCTATGGTTTCAAAAGCCATTTGATATTTTCTCAAAATTGTGCTTGAATAGTCTCTGTCTCATTTAATTTTAGAAAAACACCATATGGGTTCTAAACAATAATGGAATACAATTTGATGTTTTCTCAAATTGTGTTTGAGTGGTATCTGTCTCCTTGAGGTGGTTCTCAATAATTTAGAATCCTTTTAGACGCTCATGTCGTTAATATGGGATACTTTTAAACTTTGAGGTCCCTTGAATATGCCGATTTTGATTTGGTTTGATTCTTTCTCTCTTATGGTCCTTAATAATCCTGTAGATTATTTTTCATGAGTGCTGTGTTCAAAACTTCTTGTGTCAGAAAATTCTTTGGTTAATGACAACCTCTTTATAAAAAGCCTCGACACGTGATTTCCACTATGACTAAAGCGGATCATCAGGTGGGTTTGTCGAATATTTCCAGTGTGTAGGTTCCTTTGGAAAAAGTATTTTTGGAAATATTAAACAAATCCCCCTAATGATTCACTTTAGATTTAAGTTTTCTGACACAAAATGTTTTGAACAGAACACTCATGAAAAATAATCTACAGGATTATTAAGGACCAATAGAGAGAAAGAATCAAACCAAATCAAAATCATCATATTCAAGGAACAAAGTTTAAAAGGATCCCAAAATAAGGACATCAGAGTCTAAAAGGATTCCAAATTATTGAGAATGACCTCAAGGAGACAGTTACCACTCAAACACAATTTGAGAAAACATCAAATTGTATTCCATTATTGTTTATAACCCAGATGGCGTTTTTCTGAAATTAAATGAGACAGAGAATATTCAAGCACAATTTTGAGAAAATATCAAATGGCTTTTGAAACCAAAGAAACTTTTGACTATGGAATTATTCTTTGATTTTTCAAGACAACAAAATTTAAATTACCTTCTGAAACCTCACAAAGTTGCTTGAGTTTCATGTATAATATCTATATTTGGCGCAATTTGGATGACCCGAAGAAGTAGCACGTTTTATATTGGATTGGTCAGCCACAATATAGGGGCATTCACTAAGCAGAAAACTATTTCCCAATTTAACAATTGGACTCACCATATGGTGGACCTATGAATACAATCTGTTTCAAACTATGATTGCAGGTGCATTGTCGCGCAATTCCATTGAGGACAAAGAAGGAGATGCGTGTGTGTTGGAAGGAGAGGTATTCACGAATTGTGAGGTTGGAAATGAAGAGAACTGGGGGCCACGGTGTGCTGAGGATGAGGTTGAGCTGGAGGACGTGATGAAAGGTTACAAGAGAATAAAAAAATGAATTGAGTGTGGATAAGGGAGTATTGATAACAGGAGATCGGATGGTGGTGCCAGAAGGGTTGAGGAAAGAAGTGCTGAAGATTACTCATTAAGGGCATTTGGGAGTGTGAAGGCTGTAGCAACAGTGATACAGTTCTGATTGCCTGGGTGCCACCAATGAGTTTGGTGTATCCACCAAGTTTGGTTTGTGATGTGGTGGTTGTGGATATTTTGGGTCCCATTGCTGTGAGAGGATGTCACAATACCTATGGATTGTAGTGGTGGACATGTCTATCAAAGTGGCCTGAGGTTTGTGTGGTGAAGGATATCAGTGTGTGCAGAGTGATACCATTTTTGGAATCAATATTTTGAGGAGAATGTAGTGCAGCATGCAACAACAGCATTATACCATCCCAAGGGAAATGCGTTGGTGGAGAGATTCAATAGAACACTAATGACCATGATAAGGATTGCCATTGTGAAAGAAGGTGATTGGGTGCGTGCAGTGATGGAGAGTGGTACAGTATAGGTCGGCACCACATCATGTTACCAGGGTATCACCTTTTGAAGTCTTGAGAAGGAGGCCTCCTAACTCAAAGTTACATCCTGGATGGATGAATAAATAGTGAAAGGCACATTGTTTCAGAATATGCTGTATGGAGAAGAGTTATGGATGGACAGATAAAATCCAAGAAGAGGTATAATAACAAGAATTGCGCCAGAGAAAAGGTTATGCCAAAAAGTAGCATGGTAAAAGTGAGGCTTGGAAGGAGAGTGGAGAAGGGTCTCATGAAATATTGAAGACGATTTAGGGTGGAGGAGGATTGGAAAGCACCAAAAGGTTGAATAATGGGGAGAAATGGTGTAAGGATAGAGTGGCGGTGTTACACAGAGTTGGTGGCGAGCAGGATGAGAGGAGGAGAATTTTATGTTTGCGTGGGTAAGGGAAGGCGGTGACATGGTGACATATGTGAAGTGACATATTACTGTGATAGTTTATTTGCAGCTCATCTTATTTGTTTACTGATATGTATTGTTACATGTGATTTTATCGAATCACAAAACAACAAATTAATTTTTTACGAACCAAAAACATCTAAAATAAATGAGATTTGTTTTCTTCGTTTTGGGGGGGCTTCCCCCAAACCCCCTTTTATTAATTCATACTTGTCCCCCACCCCCAAAACGACTACTCCCATTCCCAACGTGTATATATATATATATATATATATATATATATATATATATATATATCGTTTTTAAAAAAGCATTCTTTTTTCTTTTTAGATGTTTTGGATTAGTTAAAAATTCCATTTGTTGTTTAGTATTTGTTAAAATCACTGCATACAGTTACGTACATAGTTATGGAATGTACATAGTTCTGTAGCCTTAGTGCCCGAGCACAGTGGAAAATGATGTTATGTTTAGAAAAGGGCGATGGGCAGTTTGAAGAGACTGGAGGTGGCCTAGAGCTGCTTTAACGTTTGCTATTAAATTGAAAGATGAATAAAGACGTTTTAATGGTCCCTACCGTGTAAGTCTCCTACTATACCGGAATACCTTTGGATGATATCTTGCATCTATTGTATTTTTTCACGAGTTAACCTTTAAAATCGATTGTAAACTGTCTGGCATTTTACGAAATTGTTCACTTCAAGTATCCCGAAAAATGGACACTCCTCTTCCCCCCCATTCGAATCCTCATTTCTTGGTTGGGGCTCCCTGGCTAAGGCCAGTCGTTCTTGCATATTTGTGGAAAATATTTGCACCCCACTGGTGGCTGGTACATTTGGGTGCCAGGGAACAGGCCCCACCTCCTTGTTTCTATGCTAATTGAAAGATTTAAGCTTCGATTAAAAAACACACTTACATCTTTCACTTAGTGCAGTGCGCGGCATGATCATCAAGGGCATTGCACATGCGTGGTGGTCTGAGTGTAGCACGGCCCTGCCATGTTGAAAAGCTTGGTTGGGGCCTCAACATGGATTGTTGGGCTTGCCCTTACATTGTGTGCTATGACATTGAACATAACTTTGCTTCCATTCCCAAAACATTGCGATTAAGCCATCCTTTTGCTTAGCTTTTTTTGTTGTTTGGTGTCTGGAATGCGAGGGCGGAAATACGCTGGCTCTGAGGGAAAACTAGTCATTGTTTGTGTTGCATGTTTCGTTATTTGCTGTTCTTGCTCTTTTATGCTCTGGGGGGATATCGTGGCTATTGTTGTTTTTATCTCACTCTGTGCCTTTTTGGAAAGATTTGCATTTTCTAAATTATCCCACAATAAAGAGTAAAACAGAACTTAGATGACCGGAGTTCACAGTCAACAATTAGACACATCTGCTCTTTGGATGGATGAAGGTGGGAGGGGCCCGTAAATTTCAGTCTTACTGTGGAGTAGATGCAATCTTTATTACTGCATCTTCCTCGTCCCAGTCCTAAACAAGTGAAGGGTGCCAGGCCCAAGAAAAACCTCTGCTAACACGCAGCTGCGTTAAATCTCTAAATGTTATAGCTCCTCCTCATTTTGGGGTGGGTTATATAAGAATGGACCTTCCATGCAACTTCTTGTTTTTTTGTTTGTCTCATGCTGGTAAGTATTGCACACTTCTCCGAGCATGGGGTTCTGCATAGCAAACCTTGGAGGGGTGGGTGTTTAAGTGAGCCTGAAAAACAGAAGCACCATAAACAAAGGTGTTAGACGCCCTGTTACCCCACATGCACTGCGGCGATACACCGTGACCAGCACAGGTTGTCCTTCTGTGGCGCCTGAGGAGAAATCTAGGGATTGGTTGCAATATGCGGCAGCTCGAATCCTGGTTATTGTTCTTAACAAATTCTCACTGTAAGATCAACTGCAAACATTTGGGGATTTTCTGTCAAACGGAGCCTGGGCACGGCTTTTCCTCATGCACCGAGCGGGGTAGGCTGGGCCGCCGGTGCCCGTGCGGCTGACCTGTCTGACCACCCTGCATGCATCGGGGTGCTCTCCGATGCTCAGGTCCAATGGACCAAAGAGGGCGTGGGGTTTGGCCCACAGCGGGCGTGCAGCCCCATTGCCATGCCAGGCAGTATTGCCTTCACACCATTGCTTCAAAGAAGTTGGGAGCAAGATGGCCCCGGATTCAGTCCACCACATCTCCACCAAATTGGTATAGGCTCCTCCGTTTATATACGAAAGGAAGAAAAGGTAATAGTAGTGTCTGCGCTCTCTCCCCAGGGTGCGCAAGACCTCCCCTTCTATCACTCAAGACTGCTCACCAGGCCAGTGGCTCAATAACTGCTGCATCCACTCCTGAGATTAGGGTTGCCCCCATTGCTGTATCCTCGAAACTACGCCAGTGCCTACAAAATATAATATTACACAGGGTTGTAATACTTTAGCGGCAAGTAACGGTGGAACGCCACCCAAATTCTGTTTCTGGACACCTTTTAAAAGGAACACCTCCACTGTCATGGGACAGTGTGCCAGGGTAGCTCGGCGGGTTGAGTGCTCCACCCAGGCGACTGTATTGAGTTTGCACAACACATTCAGGGCCTGATTCTTATGTAGGCGCAGTGAGCATGTTAAATAGCAAGCTTCGCGCCTTTTCTTGATGCCCAAGCACCACGAGTACTCTCAAGTGGTCCTGGGTGTCATCGCATTGCACGACAGTGCTCTGCGTGCAATCCGCCTGTTTGTTTCTGTCGAGAACGGCAGGTTACAGAATCTTGGCAGCACTTTTGTAAAATAACGAGGGATTTGTAATTTTGCGGAAGTGCTGCCGAGATCATAACATCTAAGATCAAAAACCTCTATTTATAAATATAAAAAACAAAGCACACTTTGCTTTAAAATAAACACCTGCAGCCATGAGCAATCTCTTCTCCCAAAAATCTGTGCTTCTTGTGGCACTCCTCCACAAGAACGACACCATTTTGGTGATGTACATCAGTGCCAATTTTTGGCAGTTCCGAAAGTGGAGGAGTGCCACAGGAATTGGCATGCAAAATGGCAAATATCGGAAGCGCCAGTTGCTAGGTCGGTTTTCAGCCCTTCCTAGCAAACGGCACACATATCCCAAAAGTGGCGCATTCATTCCTACTTCGGAAGAATGCGACACCTTCAGAATACCTGTACAGAAAAGGCGGCTAACACTTTCAGTGACCTTTTCGTTACTTAACACATTGATCAGAATCGAGCCCTCAGTGCTTAATTTGTGGTGGGTCTGGCACTTATTATTTAGCCCTGGCACATATGTCTCAGACTCAGTTTGATTATGATGTGGTGTTTTGGCAACTTTATTGTTTCAATTGCCAGTCGTCCGAGTCAAACATCAAGCAACTACAGTGTACAATGGCTAGGGTCTCCGCATCCTGGGCTAGGTCATTGTTATTAATGAACCTAATGATTCATATGGGCAAGGACAATGCTAGTTATCTGTTTTCAGGGAGAAAAATTAGTTGGAAGGTTGCAGTCAATCCTGTGTGCTTGTGGACAGGACAGAGACCACACTAGCAGCACCAACACAGGAAAAATGGCCATACCAAAGAACGGTGCAGGACAGAAGTGCCAACCTCCACAGAAGGACCTTGCTGCAGGGAAGTCTATCAGTTCAGTTAAGATTTTTCCTGAATTTCCTCATCAATTTTCTATAGGAGGAAAGCATATTTGCTCTTTTTCTGTGGATAGATGGTCAACATGCTCCACTTGCCACTTATAGAATCAGAGCCAAATGCTAACAATGATGAGTTTTAAAAAGCTCTTAAATATTTCCCTTACTTCAAGACAGAACTAGAATGTTGAGTTACTTTGTGTTAAGTTGATTGATAAAAACACACATATGCCTTAGGTAGTGTATCCATCAAACCTGATGAACCAGTGAGAGTTACAGTTTTAACTCTAAGTATCCTGCCATTGTGGGGAGCAGCCCATGAGTGGTGGCAACAGTGGACTGGGAGTTTCCGGCCCAATATGTAACAAGCAGGCTAAAAAATAACCGTTTTTTTTCTTTTATTCAATTTGGCCGCAAGTGTATGCAGCGGGAGTTTGAAGAATTGGATCGTCTGCACAGTGGCTGTGCACTCACCTAGGCTTTTTTGACATTTTAAATTAAATTGAATGATGGCAGATCAACCTCTGGAAAATGTGTGGGGCTAATCCGCACACATTTTCTTATGCTCACCGCATGACATATGCATAGACTCGTGGACACAGCCTACAGCCGCAGTCCGCCCCCTGTCATATTTAGTTGGGATCTTACATGTGGAGTACACAATGCATCGCCATAAGGGGGAGGGCCAAACCTTCCACCTGCCATGGCCAGTCTAATTAACTAAAAAAGATTCCACAGATCCACCCTATCCTTTCGTTGAGCCATGTAGCTGGTGGCAGCATGTGCATACTAATCAGAGTTTAAATCAAACAGGCCCACATGAGGCCTGGATGCAGAGGCTAACAAAGGAGACAGGAAACTCAACACCCTTTCATTTGCACTGTCTCAACCTGAAGCTAGCTCCCACCCTCAGTATCGATAGAAAGTGAAATGTCATGTCTAGGACTGCCTGTATTACATTCAAATAGTACAAGAATGTGGTGTGGGGGAGCCAGAGAGTCTGGTCTTGACACAGCTACAAGGGAGACCTGCCTCTTTAATCGGGAGCTACATTATTTAGTATTTTTGTACAAAAAGGTAACAGTACAATAAAAATTAAGATTGATTCAATTTATAAAAATGTTAAAGGAGATAATTAGGACTGGAGAAGGGAGTTCTTTAGAGAAGTACAAAAGGAAGAGTAGGAAATAGTAGAGCAGAGGGGGAATGGGAGAGAGTTCCAGTGGTAAGGGGCAAGAAGAGAAAATGAACAAAATCGGGAGTGAGCAGAGGTAGAGGGAGGGACAGATAATAGAAATAACGAACAGAGCGAGTGGGGGCATAGAAAGAGACAAGGGATGACAAATAACTGGGAGCAAGACCATATAAAGATTTGAAGACAATACAAAGAAAATAATTTGAGCTGAGAGGAGAAAGAAAGACAGTCAAGTGAAGACAGAGATTGAGAAATGAAGTCATGAGGAGATGGCTGGTAGAGAAGGTGAATAGAAGCATTGAAGATGAAGAGGGGCCAAGTGAGAAAGCAAGACCACAATAAATAGTGGACCAGTAAAAAATGCAGTGAAAAATAAGAGATGAAATCAGGAGTTTGGTAGTGTCAAAGTTCAGAAAAGAATGAGCTTTACGAATATTAAAGAGATGGAAGCGACCAGAATGGGAAATAGTAGAAATGTGAAGGAAAAGGATAAGTCTTTGTCAAGGTAGAGGCAAAGATTACGAGAAGTGTTGGAAAGAGATAAAGATGAAGGAGGGAAAAAGGCAGAGGAGGGGGAGTAGGAAAAGTGGTGGCAGGGAATAAGAGAACTTAATTTTTAGATGAGTTCAGGAAAAGGAAGTGGTCTGACATCTAGGACTTGATTGCAAGAAATCAGGAAGTTAAATTATCATGGATAAACGAGGAGAAGGAGACGACAAAGTAGTGTGTCATCGGCATAAAAGTGGTGAGAAATCCGAAAGGACGAGATAGTTGCAGCAAGAGGAGAAGTATAAAGAGAGAAGAGAAAGGGACAGAGCACAGAGCCTTTGGGGACACCATGAAGAAGAAATGTTTTGGAGGAGGAACCAGCCCAGGAAACAGAGCAAGTACAGTTAGAGACAGAAGAAGGATACCAGGCAAGGACAGAGTCGGCATACCCAATAGAAGAGACAGAAGATAAAAGCAAAGTGTGATCAACAATGTCAAACTCAGCAGACAAGTCTAAAAGTATAAGAAGAGAAGACTGCTTAGTGTACTGAGCAGAGAGCAAGGAATCACAAACAGAGACAAGCACAGTTTCAGTTGTTTGACAGGGATGGAAGCCAGACAGTAGAGAAGAAAGGATAGAATTATCGTTAGTATCTGGCGAGAGTCAAGCAGAATGCAACAAGCATTCAAATTTGGCTCTCGCCGTGTCGTTATCTGGCCGAGAATCCTTTGATTGTCGACCGTGATTCCAGCCGTCTTGTCCTCGGAGGGGGGCGTGGCAGCCCCTCAGCCAATGAGGAGGCTGGAAGCGGGGCCTTCCCCGCTCCAAGCCTCCCCGTGGCTGAGAGGCTGCCTTCGCCCCCGCCGGGGACTCGGGTAAGAGTTTTTTTTAATTCACTTTCCTCCTCCCCCCTACCCACACTTACCTTCTTGTTCCTGCTTCCCTGGCGAGGGATGAGGGAGGCCTCCAGCCGTGTGGAGACTCGGAGCGGGGCCATCCCCGCTCTACGCCTCCACGTGGCTGGAGGCTTCCCTCGTCCCTCACCGGGGACGCAGGTATGCTTTATTTTTTTTTTATTATTTTTTTTTTATTCCTGTCCCACTCCTGCCCTCCCAACCCCACTTACCTTCTTCTTGATCCTTTTTCAGGAGCGGACGCGCTGGGAACACTTCTGTTCCCAGCGCGTCCGCTCCCGATGGCCGCCATGGAAAGGGAAAACGGACTCCGCAGCGTTTCGGGACAGAACAAAATGCTTTTAGTGCCCTGGTCACGCACATTATGCGGGCCGGGGTACTAATAGCAATATGACCCTCGCAGCGGGGGCATTATCGACTCAGGTGGGCCCCGGGGCATTACCTGAGTCGGTAATGCCCCCGCCGCTCGGGTCATATTGCTTAATTAACAAAGGTAGAAACGTGGGTATAGAGTAATTGTTCAAGTAGTTTCGAGAGCTATGGAAGGAAGGAAGAGAGGGGTCAAGGGATTGTTTCTTCAGAAAAGGGAGAAAAGAAGCATGCTTAAAGCAAGAAGGAAAGATGGATGTGAGAAGAGAGGTATTAAGGAGAGTGGTAAGATAGGAGACAAGAGAAGGATACACTTTGGGTATTAAAGAAGAGGGAAGAGGATCAGAAGGTGAACCAGTGGGATGGGAGAGAGTCAGAAGAGAAGAAGTCTCCAAGTTAGTAATGGGGGGAAAAGGAAGAGTTAATAGAGGTGGGGGAAGAAAAAGCAGAGGAAAAGGAAGAGGGAACAATAGCAGCGTGAAGAGAAGCAACTTTAGTAGAAAAATATGCTGCAAAATCAGAAGCAGTGAGAGTGCAAAGGAGGGAGTGATCAGGGGTAGGAGGTGTAAGTAAACAAGAAAGAGAATGGAAAAGATGCCTGGGGTGAGCCGACTGGTCATGCAGAGGAAGTCCGAGTAATAATTACACTTAGCTGCAAGAAGAACCTCATCATAGAGAGAATAATAGGATGAAAAAGAGAGGGAATCAGACTCGGAATATGACTTATGCCAGCAAGGTGTCACGACCACAAACCCTGGGTCACATACACAGACACCAAGGATGGTGGGTGCCATGGGACCATGCCGGTGAATGACTCATTTTTGTCCCTTCGGAACACACAGACACAGGGGGCCAGGCTGAACTTTGTCCTGGCGTCTTTGGTACCAAACTCATGTGGGGAATTGACCTTGGGTTTGCTATATTCCATTTACTTATTTTCCAGGCCTCTTATTTGCGAGGTCCTGGGTGTGGCCTTCTTGGCCCAGCTTCATGTGCCAGCGACAAGGCGTGGCTGCACGTGTCAGACAGAACAAGCTAATGGGGATAGTCAAGGAGCACAGCTATATAAACTGCCCCATCCTCAGAATCAGTGCTTCGCGTTAACTTGCTTTCAAAAGCATGTGACGCTTGCCGACGCATGGACCAGCAGAGAAATACTCACCCAGGAATCCGACGCTCCGCCTGGTCATCTCTCAACGGCATCCTTCCTCGCGAGTCCGGTCGCTGCAACAGAAGAAGACAAGAAAAGGTTAGCGCATTGCAAACAACAAGAAGCAGGCTGCATTTGAAAGCACGCGCGCACCGCTACAATGCAACTCACCTGTTACCTGCAACCGCGAATCCAGTTCTTCATCGCTCCGGCAACAGCATCCATGTCCATCTGCTCCAAGGGCCCACTTCCATCACCTACACGGCAGAAAGAGCAAGAACAGGATTACAGCAGGTACAGACAATAACTCACCGAACAGACACTTGTTGGGGAACAAACGAAAAATCACAGAAGACACACAATACCAAGCAAAGCAAGGAAAGGCTGAAAATCAACACGCAAAAGAAGACAGACAAGAATAAGAACACTAATTGCCAAAAGAACTAGGTAGTCGCAGCTGGACTGGAATACTGGCCGCAAGGGAGCATTGAAGGAATGCGGTTCTTGGCCATTAAACGCCCATGCCAGAAGTAGTAGGATGGATTGCCCACAGACTCTACTAAAAGGTGAGCCAACCGGGGACAGGCACCCATCTGGAGTACAATCAATCCTGGGGGGAAGAACAGAAGGGGCGCAGGACCGTAGCTAGCATTGCTCAACGTTTCCCTTTGTACCCACGCAGGTACGTGACCCTGGAAAACTACTACCTCGATCACTGATGTCCACACGGCAAGCACGTCCCTAAGGCGCATTTCACCTCTGGGAGGGCTACAACCGTGCCCCAACACCCCCGCAGAGACAAGGTAAGCGTAAAACAAGGCTCCATACAATGGACGACTCGCCGCATTGAGCAGAGATGGGAAGAGAGCCAGGGTTGAGGTTTGCGAGAGGGAGAGAAGGAAGAGGCAGGACAGAGAATATCAAGGGAGGAGGAAAGAGAAGAGGAAAGAGAGGTTGCAGAATCTTCACCAGAGAGGGCCGAAAATGGAGAATGAGACGGAAGAGTAGAAATGCAAGATGAAACAAATAAAGGTGTACTGAAAGAACAGAGATCGCAACAGGAGTAGGTGGTCACTTCAGAACCAACTAGATAAGGTAGAAAAGGAGGAGGAACAATAGAGAAGGAAAGAAGATGATCGGAAGAATAGATAGGCAAAGCATATACACGAGAGATCAATAATGAGGAGATCAATATAAAATCCAGACTGGAGCCAGAAATATGGGAAGTAGGAGTGGGAAGAGCAGAGAGCTGGTAAGAATCAAGAGTAGCAAGAAATGGAAGTGAAGAATTATTTGAAGAAATATGGAGATTAAAGTCACCTAACAGTCTGAGTGGGATAGAAGAAGGTAGAACAACAGAGAGTAAGGCCTCAATATCCCCATAGAAGGTAGCAGCCAAACCCAGAAAGGCGATAAACAAGTAGAAAAGAGAATACTGTTTTAGAAACGTAGTTAAAGAATATTCAAAAGACAGAAAAGTAGGGTGAGAAAGTGAAGTAGAAGTAACAAAAGATGAGGAATAGAGAATGTCTGTATCACCTCCACGTGCCGCAGGACGAGGAGTGTGCACGAAAGCAGTGGCAGAAGTAGAAAGAAAGGCTGGAATTGAGGTATTGGAAGGTGAGAGCCAAGTTTCAGTGATACACATGAAATGAAGATTTAGATGGATAAATATGAAGAATTGAATGAGATTTATTACATAGTGAACGAACATTCCACAGAGCTAGATTGATAGAGGTAGAGTAAGGGAAACAAGGAGGCTAGGTAAGATTATTAACATTTCGTGCAGACAAAGAAGGACCAGAGAAATGAAATGTGCAACAAGTAGGAATGGGGAAAACAGCATCAGACGTGATGAAGAAGGAAGGGAAAGTAGGTTGCAGGAGTAATAATGTAACCAGCACTAGGTTGGAACAAGTTCTGAAGCAGCCACTGGGTGGGATGGATGTGCAGCGTTTGGAGAAGCCAGCAAGTCAAAGTGCCCCCACAGATGGAAAGAATTTAGCTGCACATTGAGTCAAGAGCCTGATTGCTCTGAGGGCTTCGCCCAAGAGTGAGGTTATGGAGGCGAAAGGGGTGACCAAAGTCTTTGGTAGCGGGAGTCAGAACCCAGAGAGCAGGTGATCAGCTGAAATGCTGCAGTGTGAATTAACCAGAGAGACCCTTTGATCCACAACAGACAGGAAGGTGGGTGGGACTTAGTAGTACATGTGTTCACCCCTTTACCTTTTCCATTGCAAAGCACCCTGGTTAAGACCTCACGTATAGAGGAGATTCTTGTTAGGTACCCAAGATCTGTTCATTAAGGTAGGCTTAGCCTACACCAATCCATTTGGCTTTAAAAGAGGGCCCAACCCCTTTTGGCAGAAGGAATAATTCATCATTGGACCCTGCCAGTGAAGGAAGGCCAGGACCTCCAAGCCGGAAGTAAGATCCCTCACCTAAACATCTCCCACGGAACAAAGGGAGATACCAAATCCAGAAGACCCATCGGCAGCTCCAGAGCAGGTACCCATTCAGCACACAGCATGCCCTGCTAGGCTCTGCAGCAAGCTTCCCAGGTGGAAAGTCTCAGAGAGTCTCTGAACCAAACATATGACAAGGCAGCTGCCTGCAACACATTCCTTAGATTGGGGCAGACCAGACCACCTTAAAAGGACTACATGAACCCAGTGAAGATGCTAGGAGGAGTGCATTGACAAGCATCTACCGATGTCTGCCTTAAAATACATTTTCAAGAGTCGAGCCTTTCAAGTTGCAACTGACTGAATTGCTGACTGTTGTTATGCTGCAGCTGCTAACAGTGTCCGAGACGCCTTGGCCAGTACTTCAGAACCGGCCACCAGCACTGAGACATCGATTCCTGACCCAGAGTCACTGTGTATGCAAGCCTGCAGTCGTCTGTCCAGCCTCGCTCGTCGAACTGGCTGCCACCTGATACCCGTAGCTGTCCCCCATGTTCAACTCTGCCGCAGAAGCTGCAAAGCACCCTGAAACTGACAACACGGTTGTGCACCAAGAATTCCTACAGCACAAGGTACACTGTGGTTCTGGCCCCATGGCTCTTCCCCGAAGGCCCCTAGTGACATTTTATGACCCATTGCTCCCTTTGTGTTGAAACCAAATATCCTTGAAATATTGCAATTAATTACTATACCGACTAGCCTTCTGTCAGTATCCAGAGTGCATTCCTTTTCTTTCTTTGAAACTGTCTGTTCTCTGCATTCCTTTAGAGAGTGGGTTGTTTTTTTGTAGTGTGCTAGAACTATCTGTTGTCATAATAATAAAGTAGATATTTTTATACAACCTTGACTGAACAGTCCCTCTTATCGTTGGGTAATAATTGTATTTTCGCTATGTTGCAACTAACCAACGACCCACAACCTTTCGGAGGTAATCCGGCTGTTCAGTCTACATCACAAAATTGGACGAGGAGGTTTATAATTTGCTTGTTTCTGATCATTTCAGATCCCTTCTGGTGTACTAGAGGTGTGGGGCTGATTGATGATTTAGAAACCGATATTAATCCCTGGACCACTGGTGCCCCGAAAGTTGATTTGTCACATTGGTAGCAGGCAGTCAGATCAAGGTGGAGCCTTGCGTACAGCTTAATCACCTAATGATAAAAATACTGTTGCAGGCAACGTTTAAACAATGCTAGGTATTGTTAAATAATCACGGATATTGGCATATTGACCGTTAAAGGCACAAGCAAGGTTGTCCTACACATCCTATGTTAAGAGAGAGAACCTTCCCACAACACTCTGGTTAATAAACCAGAGCTGCTGACCAGCCTCCAAGCCTGGGTTGAAGCGAGGGCGGTTGGTGAGAAGACTCTATGGTACGGGTTAAACCCTGTGTATCCAAATGAAGAATACCTTCCGGGAGGGGTAGTGGAAGATTACGAGGAAAACAGCATGAGCAGTGTTTCTCGCCAATCATCCAAACGGGGGTGGAAGGGCATGGCTTCTCAACACTCTAGAGTGTCACAGGGGTTAGAGGCTAGTGTGGTATCCCGTAGGTCCCAGGCCTCTGCACAGTGTCTAAGTGGCTCAGTAATTGTTCCAGCTGTTAACAATGTAGCAGCTAGACAGCTCCTGTTTGAGGAAAGGAGACTATTGCTGGAGGAACAAAAACAGCAGGACAAGGTCACAATGGAGCAGGACAGAGCCGCCATAGAGCTGCACAGACTGGCAATCGATGAGAAGGAGGAGGCCACAGATCCACCTCTAGCGAAAGCAGCAGTAGTGGCTCAAACCAGGATGCCTGCGATAAACCCTGGTGCTACATCCCCAAAGACTTAGTGCAGGCTTATTAGGTGGGGAAGGATATGTGTGACTGGTTTGAAGCACTCAAACCTGCTTTTCAGCTACAGGTGGGCGAGGTATGGTGGGGTGCAGCCCTGATGAGTCGCTTACTGATACCAGGACCTGATGCAATTTTTCAGTTATCTCCTGAGGAGGCGGCCCTCCTCAGGAAGTTCCATAAAACCCCTGAACAGTATCTCAAAAGCTTCAAAGAGCTCAGAAAGAAAAGTGGGCAGACATTTGAAGTGTTTACTCACTTGTCGTTGAAATATCTAAGCGGGTGTGTGTGACTGGTAACAGGAGTTGACACATTTAAAGGGATGCACAATTTGATTGTGTGTGAGTATGTATTGAAGAATTGTGAGGTTGGCTTACACCAGCATCTTGTGGCCAAGACTATCACAGACCAAGGGAGCTTGCAAAGGCTGCCGATAGGTTTGTGCATACTCTAGTCCAGAAAAAGTTTCAGGGGAGTACACCCGAGCCGGCAGAGACATTTTTGGACAAAAAAGTGAACAAGGTTGGGAAGGACAAAGGTCCAACCCAATCCTCTTCGAAGTCAGGTCCCAAAAGAATGAAGGAAAATCCCAAAAGTTTAATTCAGCCGTACACCCTGTAAAGAAGAGTACAGGCACCCCTACTACTGCAACACCTGCGTTCTCACCACCCAAAGGTTGTTTTGTGTGTAAGGAGCTGGGCCATAGGAAAGACAATCCTGTTTGCAAGGGCTTACCCAAGCAAGCCATAGTGAATGTTGGACTTGTGGAGGAGGCCATCACTAGCGTGAGCCTCCTAGAGGAGGACATCCCACAAGGCCAGGGAGTGGCCGAATGTGGATTAGTTACTGAGTGGGAATGGTACCGGGTCTGCAGAAGAGATCCCAGTTCCCAATAATACTCAACTCTATTTAGAACATGTGTATATCAATGGACACAAAACTTCTGCGGTCTGAGACACCGCGGCTAACCTCACTGTTGTCACCCGGCAGTTGGTACAGCCAGGACAGTATATGGAGGGGCCCGATTGTAGCGTCAATGGGTTTGACGGAAAGAGCAAGTTCCCTTTGGCGATAGAAGAGTTCATCTGGTGAGGTGAAATGACCCAGCGCCGTGTAGCGGTAAAAGACTCCATCCCTATCTCATGTCTTTTGGGTAATGATCTTCCCAATTTCGAGATAGTCGCTAGATTGAACACTCACAGAGCCTTAGGGCCTGGAGTGCTTCCAGAGAGCTTGTTGGAGGGACTGGCATGGCCGGTAGCCCCTAGTCCAGTTCCACAGACTGCTGAGTCACCTTCTCCTGTGGGAGAGGGGCCAGTAGCCACAGAGGACCTACATTGGTAGCAGGGGACTCAGAGTTGCCTGGTGAAGTGCAGTAACCGGATATGGAGGACCAGGTGAGTGCACATTTGAAGGGTCTGTCCAAGCTGGATGAGTTTGCATCAGCTGGGGGCCCGGATCAGACTGACACCTTTAAATTCTGGAAAGTGTGTCCCACTCTGGCGGGTCAGCGGAAGCAGACAGAGGAGCAGGCTAAGGACAAGGCCCCTGGACTGTTAAGTGTACTGGGAGGATGAACTCCTGTATAGTAAGCCAAAAGACTCTGAGGGCGAGGGCACAAGAAGGTTTTTGATTTCCCAATGCAACAGAAAGCTCCTTTTGGATTCACTCGCCAAATTCCTTTAGCGGGTCACGTGGGAGTGACTAAGACATCAGACCGGTTGTCTGCACGCTTTTACTGGCCGCAGTTCAGCGTAAAAGTTATGGAATTAGGCAGGTCCTGCTGACTTGTAAAGCTTCTGGCAAGTCAGGTGGTGCCACAAAGGCCCTGTTCATTACCCATGGTTGGGCGGCCTTTTGACAGAATAGGCATGGATATTGTAGGTCCTTTTGATCCTCAAACCAGCTCAGGGAACAGATACATCTTGGTGGTGGTAGACCACTCCACCCGGTACTCTGCGGCTGTCCCTCTCAAAGCCCCCGTGGTTGTGAAAGCTCTGAGTGGGCTATTCTCCCGTGTTGGATTCCCCAAGGAAGTCGTTTCTGACAGGGGATCAAACTTCATATCTGCATTTACGAAGGCTATGTGGAAAGAGTGTGGAGTCACTACCGGTTCTCTACATCCTTCCATCCACAAAGAAATGGGCTTGTTGCACGGTTCAACAAGACCCTGAAAGGCATGATAGGTGGCTTGGAAGAGCACCTGAGGAGAAAATGGGACATTCTTCTGGCATGCCTTCTGTTCGCCTACAGGGAGGTGCCACAGAACGGAGTAGCATTTAACCCCTTGAAGCTTCTGTTCAGACACCTTGTACGATGTCCCCTCAGTCTAGTGAAAGAGGGATGAGAGGGCAACTCTTCGTCCCCTATGTGAGATGCGTTGGACTATATACTTGGCCTTCATTCTAGAATGACAAAGTACATGGAACAGTCGATGAAAAACCTAAAGGCCAGTCAGGAGCTGATGAAGGACTGGCACGACCAGAAGGCCACAGTGACAGTCTATTCTCCAAGCTACTGGGTGTGGATTGTGGAGCCTGTCAAACCCAGTGCCTTTCAGGACAAGTGTCTGGGCCTTACTGTGTGCTCGAAAAAGTTAATGAGGTGAATTATCTCTTTGACGTGAAAGGACCTAAACAGATGTGCAGGGTCATACATGTCAACTGGCTATAACCCCATCATAGCCGGGATGACTTGGTCATGGCATTAGAGACTGAAGAGGAGACCAATCCCCTCCCAGACCTCCTATACACTGAAGTCACAGATGGGCCAGTTGAAGGTGTGAACCTTGCAACAGACTTGTCAGAACAGCAACTGGCAGACGTTGCTGTTTTCTGGGAGAGTTTGCTGGTCTGTTTCCACTGACTCCAGGTCACGCAGATTGGTGCACCCATGATGCGGACACTGGAGACAGTAAGCCGATGAAGAGTAGGATTCACAGGAAGTCTGATAAGCTCAGGGACATCATCAAGGAGGAAGTTTCCAAGATGTTGTCCCAAGAAGTAGTAGAGCCATTGCCACAGCACCTGGGCTAGCCCAGTGGTACAGGCCCCTAAAAAGACCTGTGGTGGGAAGACTGAAGTTTGCTTTTGTGTGGACTACATTGGGCTCAAGACAGATTTTCACCCCATTCACTGGGCAGATAAGTTAATTGACAAGCTTGGCACTGCCAAGTACATGAGTACCTTTGACCTCATGGCAGGGTACTGGCAGGTCGGTTTGACGGATGGAGCGAGTGTGAGGTCAGCATTCTCAAACCCAGAAGGACATTATCAATTCACTGTGATGCCCTTCGGATTGAAGAATGCCCAGCCACTTTTCAGCAGATGGTTAACCAGGTTTTGTCTCAGCTGGAAAACTTCAGTGTTGCCTATTTCGAAAGCACTGCTGTGTTCAGCCACACCTGGAAGGTTCACTTATCCCACCTGAAACAAGTGCTTCAGGTGCTGCAGAATGCAGGTCAGACTATCAAGGTTGTGAAGTGCCAGACAGCGCAGGGCACAGTGACCTGCCTAGGCCACCTGGTTGGTGGGGGTAAGAAACAACCTCTCGAAGCATAGGCACAGGCTGTGAAGGATTGGGACATCCACACCACAGACACATTTAAGCCTTTCTAGGTCTCACCGGGTACTACGGATCATTCATCAAGGCGTATGTGACCATTGCCATTCCCCTGAATGATGCAACTTCCAAGAAAATGCCAAAGAAGGTAACCTGGACCCCCGCCTGTTAAATCTCCATTCAGGATTTGAAGCAAGGATTATGCAGTGGCTTAGTTCTGAAAGTGCCAGCCTATGGTCAGGAGTTCATTATTCAGACAGACGCCTTTGATTTTGGAATTATAGCAGTGTTAGCACAGCTGAACTCTCAAGGGGTAGAGCAACCCATCGCCTATATTCGCAGGTGATTGACAAAAAGTGAAAGTAACTGGGCCGTTGTTGACAAAGAGGCTTACGCGGTCTTGTGGGCCATAAAGAAGCTGACACCCTACATCTTTGGGTCACACTTTACAATCCAAACAGACCACCGGCCTCTTCGATGGTTAATGGCCATGCAAGAGGAGAGGCCTATGCGTTTGCGTTGGGCCATATCCCTACAGGAATTGGATATGGACATCCAGCTCCCAGAATGGAAATGCAGATGGCCTCAGCTGGTACTTTCACCTAGATGACAAACCAAGCCTTCAGTAGGGTGGTGGTTCACATGTTGAGGCTAGGGGGCATGTGAGGAATTAGAACATGCGCACGGTGGGTGTGTGCTCACCAGGGCTTTTTTGAAATGTTAAATGAAATTGAATGATGGCAGATTAACCTCTGGAAAATGTGCGGGGGACAATCCACACACATTTTCCTATGCTCACTGCATGACATACGCATAGACCAGTGTACTCTGGGTGGGCACAGCCTACAGGCGCAGCCCCCCTGTCATATTTTGTTGGGATATGACAGGTACATTACACAATGCATCTCCAGAAGGGGGACGGCCAAACCTTCCCCCTGCCATGGCCAGCCTAATTAACTAACGAAGACTCCATGGATCCCCTGTGTCCTTTTCTTGAGCCCTGTAGCTGGTGGCAGCATTCAGATACTAATCAGACTTCGATTCAAACAGGCCCACATGAAGCCTGGCTGCAGAGGCTAACAAAGGAGACAGGAGACCCCAGAACCCTTTCATATGCACTGTGTCAACCTGAAGGTAGCTTCCACCCTCAGTATCGATTCACGGTGAAATGTCATGTCTGGGACTGCGTGTATTACAATAGTCATCCCCCCATTCAAAAGGTAAAAGAATGCGGTTTGGGGGATCCAGAGAGACTAGTCTCGCCACAAATTACAGGGTGGCCCACCGCTTTAATCAGGAACCATGGGCAGCTCCATTAACCAGAGAGACCCTTTCATCTGCAACAGACAGGAATATGGGTGGGACTTAGTAGTACTTGTTTTCACCCCTTTACCTTTTCTGATACAAAACACTGTGGTTATGACCTCACGCATAGAGGAGATTGTTGATGAGGACACATGATTGGTTCATTAAGGTAGGCTTAGCCTACACCAATCCCTATGGTCCATTTGGCTTTTGGCAGATCATATGAAGGCTTCACCAGAAGCAGAAGAAAGAACTCATCATATGACCCTGGCTGAAGGTACAGTCTGCCTTACATCTTCTGCCAGCGAAGGAAGGCCAAGACCTCCAAGAGGGAAGAAAGATCCCTTCCCTAAACATCTCCCAGGGAACAGAAGACCCTTCAGCAGTTCATGAACCGGTGCCCAGCCAGCACACAGCATGCCCTTCTAGGCTCTGCAGCAAGCTTCCTAGGTGGGAAGTGCCAGACAATCTCTGAACCAATGTGATGCTGGAAATGCATCGGAGAGACAGGGACTCCGTATCCTTGTCCTTTACTGCTTTTTTATCGTGTGTTCTGTCGTGTTTTCTGCACAGGAGTTCCTGTGGGACTCCTGGCGGTGCAGCTCTCTTTCTTTTGGTTTGGTGAACGGACCCGTGGGATACCCTTATGGCACCCATGGGTGGGGGTACAACCCTGTGCCCCTAGCGTATGTTTTTGGGCACCTGTGGGTGGCCCACAGAGCAGGGTATGGGCTGGTGGCAGATCCATGCGGAATGTGACAGGTGCGCGGCGTATCCTCCATTTTGGGATACCCCGGCCCTGCCATTGGGATCAGTTGATTCCTGATGGAAAACAAGATGGCCCCGGTGGCCTCTTGCTTTCTATTACCCATTACCTTGTTTTCCCAAAGTCCTGGGAAGCCCGGACTCTGTCCCTTCCCCCAGACTGGCTGTTGGATGGAAGTGCCATATATGGTGTTGTTGTGAAGGCCCAGTCAGACTAGCTGGAGCCTTCCCGGTGATGTGTGTTGTTGTTACCTCCTGTGGGTGGGACCTGGGTGAATAGAATGTGTGACGAATATGCATTCTGTGTTGTGGGTGTCTAGTATCTGGTGGTTGACACAATGACCGAGACAACCCTGCCCGAAACCGGTATGAATGCAACTTGGAGTGTTGAATGGCTCGGTACTTGTCCCAATACACATAACTTGTTGTGAGTGTCTGGAGAAAAGTGAATGGCCTGAATACCTCGTGTGCCTGATTGGCTGCCTGCCTGCATGAACGCCCGTAGTCGTGATTGGATGCTTGAGTGTGACCCAGCGGAATGAATGGGAGATCAACAGTATATCTGGCAACCTCTCACTGCTAGGAATCGTGTTCAGAAGCTGAAGTCCACTACGACGAGTAACTGGATTAACTGACGCTTGACCTTGAAACCCTGCTGGACGAGAAGAATTGCTGTTGCTCTACTTCACAATCTGTTAGCAGCTGTGCTCCAAAGACTGACCCAGAGAGGACCTGGTAAGGCGCCCTCTTCCCGAGCTACGAGGGACCATCATGCACAGCTGATCTTTGCCAACGCTCCCTGGTAGACAGACCTTCGACAGGCTGCCGACCCGATACGGGGACTGCTGCGGAACTCCAAGGAGAAGCACTCGGACTGTTGTCCGCCACTGTCGACGACCGCCATCGCCGACCGGAGCCGCTGTGCTTCCGTTTGCCTAAGAACTTCCATTGATCATCGGACGCTCTCGTCTGCATCGGCATTCGCTTGTCTCCTGCTGGAGAAGGCCCAACCGTCGACGTGCCGAGGAGTATCCACCGGTGGGTTTCCCACCACCTACAGACCGCAGAGACGCCGACGACTCAACGCCCTTGCTGGGCCACAGTTCTTCATCATCTCTTTGCGGTCCAGAACTATTGTCATCGAGGTGCCCCGCACGCCTCTTCCTTGCAGGACGCCAACGCTCTGTCGTCGACGAGCACCGCTAGGAACGAAGCTGCCACTTCCCTGCCATAGTTCACCCTGTTCACCGTCGGACGTTCGACGACCCGTGACTCCCACCTTAAAGGGAGGGCACTCAAGAAGGGCTGTCGATTTCCCGACACCGAACGCCAAGTTCCCCGACACCTCTCGATGGACCGTGGCTCCTGCCTGAAAGGGAGGCACTCAAGAAGGATCGGTCGGTGCATTGTCGGAGAACTCTACTCCACCAGGTACATTGGGATGGTAAAACCTTAATAGGAAGAAGTAAGACTATCGGACAATATATGGACTGGGCTTGTGCTATATATCTTTATTTACAGGTTGCCCAGGTGGGGGGATCTCCACACAGAACTGTGCCTAGTGGTAGGGGTCAGCATTCTGCCTATTGTTTCCACCATCTTACTTTCCTGCCTATCTCTATTGCTGGTTTACTCGTTATTGATCTGTGTGACATTTTAACCATACAGTTGATGCACTTTAATGAGACTTGATAACATTAGTGGTGCCACTCTAGACGTGTATATATTTATCATTATTGACTTCCAAGTACAAAGTGCGTTATTGTGATCGTGTACATACTTTTGAATATTAATTATATAAAGACTGTGTTTTCAGTAATACAGTGTGGGGACATTCCTTTGTGGGGGTTCGGGGACTACACTGTACTTAATACCAGCCCGCATCACCTCCTGAGAAGCTAGGCCTTGATTGCTCATCCATTGCTACCGTAATAGAAAATCTTGGCTGGGGTCTGCTGTGCCTCTCCTCTACCATATAGAGAGCGGAAGTACAGACACCCCCTAACGGTCTTTACAACCAAACCAAGGACAAGGCAGCTGCCTGCAACACACATCAGCTTTGGACTGTCTGCCTTAAAGGACAAGCCCAGTGAATAAGCTAGGAGGAGGGCATCGACAAGCATATACCGACATCTGGCTTAAAGGGGATTTTCCAGCCAGTGCCACCCCTCGAGCTGCAACCGACTGCACTGCTGACTGTTGTTACGCTGCAGTCACTAACACCATCTGAGATTCCTCGACCAGTGCTTCAGAACTGCCGACCAGCACTGAGAAAACAATTTCTGAGCATGAGCCACCGTGTAGGCCAGCCTGCAGCCATCCGTCAAGCCTTACTTGTCAAACTGGCTGCCGCCTGATGCCCACCGCTCTCTTCTGTCTTGAACTCTGTTGGAGAATCTGCAAAGCACCCTGAAACCAACTCGAGCCTGTCAAGCACCAAGAGCTCCTACAGCACAAGGTACATTGTGGTTCTGTCCCCCTGATCCTTCTACGAAGGCCCCTAGTGACATTTTACTTCCCATTGCTCCCTTTGTATTGAAACCAAGTATCCTTGAACTATTGCTATTAATTACTATACCTACTACCCTCCTGTCAGTATCCAGAGTGCATCCCTTTTCCTTCTTTGAAACTGTCTGTCCTCTGCATTCCTCTACAAGGTGGGTTGTATTGTGTAGTGTACTAGAACGGTCTATTGTACTAATAAAGTAGATATTTTTATACAACCTTGACTGGACAGTCCCTTTTATAATTGGGTAATAATTGTATTTTTGCTGTGTTACAACAAACCAACGATCCACGACCTTTCAGAGATAAGCCTGCCGTTCCATCCGTGTTAACAAAATTGGACAAGGAGGTTAATAATTTGCTTGTGTATCCAATCTGTTCAGATCGCTTTTGGTGTACTCAAGGTATGGGACTGATTGATGGTTTAGAAGCCGATATTCATCCCTGGACTACTGGTGCACCGGACGTTGGCTCATCACAGGGAAACCCCCCACCCCCACCTTAATTATTACCTTCAAATTCGATTACTTCTGCTGTGACGAAATCTCCCTATCCTGATGCATGAGCGGAATGGGTAACGTTGCAAATGCATGCCTTATTTCAATATTCCCTGGTCTCTTGACATATGATTACGTATTCTTTTGCATTTAGGCATGGGTTGTATTAGGTTTGGTTTCCCTACAACAAATTAGCAGTGAATTAGTTTGATTTGTATATTTTTACTGATCGCTGTGGTACATTGTTCTGCCAGTTGCGTGTTGCCTCAGTGCAGTGTAGCTTGAGTTTTCAAAATTGATTATTCTGACAAGGCTCACAACATACATCGATGTATTAATATTAGGGTTGTAAATAATGGCGACAGGCAAGTCTTGTTTGGTATCAGTCTTCACAATTAGCTCCCAGTCAGTTCAGTTCTGTTTCTCTTTTGATAGGAATACTGACTGTGGCACCAGTGTTCCCCTGTCAGGGGTTGCTCAAACCTGAGACATCATTGCACTGGAGAGTGCTGAAGGTTCAAGTTGTGGGTGATACATTGATGCTAACATTAAGGATCCTCCTAATGTTGGGGCAATGTTTTTGTTCAATACGGGTCTAGGTATTGTAATATATTGCCTAACTGTATGCCTCTCTAATGCTGGTGAAGTTTGCTCTGTAGAGTATGGATCCTCTCGTGTCATGCAGATTCATTTTACCATTGAAGAAGGTTGTGTTCCAAGTAGGCCGATTAGCGCATTCACTCTTGTAAAGTGCACCTAGGGCTCGTCAGGTGCCTATAAGCCTTGGGGTCATCTTCAACTCCTCTTGCTCCTTCTCTCCTCACATCACAGACCTTGCCAATAATTCCACCTTTCAGCTCCACCTCCTCAGAGGTATTCTCCCTTTCCTCTTTTTTCCCCAGAAGCTCAATGTCTCCAGCGCTCTGGTTCTCTCTAGGCTTCACTACTTTAACAACCTCTTCCTCAATCTGCCTCTTTCTTCCCTTTGCCCTGTCCAACCAGTCCAGAATAGGGCTGAACGACTTATTCTTGGCCTCAAGCCCAGGGAGCACATCTCCCAGCCCTAAAACATCTCCACTGGCTCCTGGTGGCTGCAAGGATCAAATTCAAGACCCTCTTCACCATCCACAAGGCTTTCTGGGGCCTGTGACCCTGCTGCATCCAACTGTCTCTCCCTAAATGCGTCCCTGCTAGAGTCCTTCGGTCTTCTAGCTCCAACTCTCCCTTCCCCCTTATCCGAGCACTTCCACCTTGTCCTGCCCCCTCCCCCACCCCCTCCACTTACCGGCACTGCACTTGCATGGTCAGAATGTCACAAGGCCTAGTAGGACCATTTATTGTTGTTTCTTCCCTGCCCCCCCCCCCGCCTTTTTTTGTCTGGAAACACTTGTGTATAGGCGCCATACAACAAAAAATGCTCAAGGTCTATTCCCTGTGTTTCCATGTGTGATATTTCTTAGCACTTCTATTCCTCTCCCTTTAGCTGAATGGAGTGGATTATAGTTCCTCATTGCTCCGCAAACATTGAAAGAAGGTTTTCCATTGTAGGGCATTTGATCTAGCATGGCCTACAAATGTAGCTGGGATTTCCTACAATGGAGCTTAACACATCATGACATGAATTACAAAATGTAGTTGTTCTCGTATTATGCAGTTTGGGATTAATTTGTTTTCCTTATATATCATTTTTTATATGTTCATATAACTTACGTATTTCACCCCCTTCTGGTTTGAAGAGGAAGTTTTCTTTTCATCATGCCGGTTTGTATGGCATTGTTCAGTTAGCTGTTCTGTAGGTAATTCCTATAGGCTCGAGACAGGGAGGGTGCCAATACACAGTGTTTCATTTGTTGTGTCTCTATGATCCTCTAGTTCAAGGTCTAGGAGCTTGCTAGGTTATTCACTTGTTTAGGACTGGGACAAAAAAGATTGGTTGATGAGGTAATGCCCCAATTACTTACAAGCAATCTTCATTACTCAATTCCATATCTTCCTCGAGCCAGTCCTATTTCTTCCCACCCTCCTGGCATATCATAAGACTTTGAACTTGAGTTAGCTTGTGAGGTAAAGGAAGTGGAGTGGGAGGACATCCTCATATAGCCCACCCATAAGGGGGTGGAGCCATACAATTAAGAGAGGTTGCTTGCTAATAGGGGTCGGTCTTGTCGTTGGCACCCCACACTTGTTTCGGACTGGGACAAGGAAGCTATGGACTCAGAGAAATGAAGATTACCAGTAAGTAATCACGGCATTACTCACTTCTGGCTACCTCTGCAAGCATTTGACTTAAGTGCACCAGCCTCACTCGTACCACGCTACTTGAAGAAAGCAGGTAAACCACAACAATTTTGTAGATTGTAAACATTTCATAATGTAATGCCTATGAGCAACACCTCATTGATGGTGACCAGGGAACAAGGAGGGGAGGGCTGGGGCTGCTCCTGATACTCTTGCTCATAGGAGAAATTTGCCTGGCACTTCTGGATAGAATGGCCTTGTGTGGTGGCCCGCTACCAGTCACCCGGGCGGGCCGCACCAGGTTCCGTTATCAACCGGCTTTATAACTATGTTGCGATCACACAGCGTATGAGCCTCAGGGGGTACCCAGTGGCCTCCAGATCACCGGAGCCATACACCATTGCCGGGGGCACCCAAAAAACAGCCGCCTCGGCCTTGTGGGCACCCTGGCCGAGGTGGAACCAATTGGCCATGATCACATGGCAGTACAAACCCCTTGGGACGGTGTTGCCTGGCAGGGACACCGTCGGGATGCTGGGCCACGCAGCATGGTGCTAACAATGATTCAGGCGGGAGTCAGCTCTTGTTCGACTGACGAGCCAGAAATGGCTCCTCCCTTTTATTGGGTGTGTTACATGGTTATCACCATGTGACCCAGGCACAAGTCCTGGGAGCTACCATGCACCGAGGAGGGGTGGCATGCAACACTCCTCCTTTTCCATAAAAACCAAACAATGCTTAAAACAGGACATCACACCACAACACAAAAATAATACTAGGAATATAGGTGAAACTACTTTCTACACACTTAGAATCCCAGGTTACCCCACACATTAGGCCTTGATACCCATGGGGGTGACAGTCAGGGTTGGTGGGTTACTGGTGACACATTCAAAACTTCCCCATTCAAGCACACCCTTTATTAACCTGGGTGAGTGGAACTTACACCACTGAAACACCATTGCTTGCGCCTGGCACACCACAACTCAAAAACCCATAAGCGCAGGAGCAAAGCTTCGCACACCATATTGCCAGGGCCATTTTAAGCATGTCCAGGGTCTGCAGGCTCCCAGCCTTCATGTGTATGACTACTGGGTCCACTTTAAGCACTTGCAGGTCTGCAGGGTGCCAGTCCGACTTCCATTATGATCTCTTCCAGACAGTTAAGAGTTCAAGGGCTGTTAAAGCCACACCAGGGGCCACATCGGCCTAGTCCTTAGCTGGTTAGGCAAACCGTGGCACGATGCTCGGTTGGTGGCCGGATGACGGGCCACTTCCTTCACTTAGGGGCTGCTGCTAGTTGGTGGCCGGATGACGGGCCACTTCCTTCCCTTAGTGGCTGCTGCTAACGGCAGAGGGCGCACAAGCACTCACAAGAGCTGCAACCCTCCTCCGTGCCTTTTCTTTTCCCCCATGAGAATTACCGCCCCCTGGCCCTAGGGTGGCGACAGCACGATCGGTTCACGCCAGCATGGGGCCTGCTCCTGTATGGTGAGCATGGGCAGCCACACCCTATCTTCACCGTGCCCGATCTTCCTCCTGCCCGGAGCCTGCAACCAGCACGCCGGTTCATTGGGCCGGCGCGGCAGCAGCCTTTTCCTTCCTCACCCCGATCTTTTGTTCTCAGGCAGGCCAGCCACCACTACTGGACCCTGGCCTCTATTTGCACAGTACCAATCAAGTGGGCTGATTGCTATGCCGCTCCTGCACATGCGGCCGAGGGTGCCACCAATATCTCTGGCCCATTTGCTTTCAATACCTCCAACATGGAGCACATGGACCATCAGGCCCCCAGCTGGCCTGAGGTTTTCAATGATCATGAAGTTACCTTGTCCTTGCTCGACAGGGAGTACTGCCCACCTCACCACCCGATGGGCCCAGGATTTAAAGAGCTCTTGGTGGAACAACAGATGGAGTGCTGTGAGGGGTTATAATCTAATTCCCCATCCCACTTAATGACTTGCAGAGCCTCACTCTCTGCCTGCACGTGCCTCTGTCCCTATGTTCTTTTTCTCTGGTTCTTGCTGGGCCACGCCCCTTCTTTTCAGGGGGTTGGCGGTCTCCATGTGCCTCTTTTCTTGTGCATTCCGGTCTGGAGCAACTCTAAAAACTCCGCCCATGCAGCGTGGGATGTTGGGAGGGGCGTTTGAAATTTTTTTTTGGTGGCCGGCCCGGGTATTGTTGGGCCCCACCCCCACCTACCGGGGCTGCCGCAGGCCATGACATTGTTGCATTTCACTGCCGCGCACCCGGGTCTTAAAAGGCAAACCCCTTTCTTCTCGCAGCCGCCGCAGGCCTTCTCCTGTTGGAGGCAATCAGGGCTGATGGTGTGGCCCCCTTGTTTGCAGCCTCCGACGAACCGCCGCACCCACGCGGCATCACTCTCCATGCCGTGGTACGGGCTGGGCGATGCAGCTTTTTGCTTTGCCCTCTTCGGAGCAAGCTCCTCTTTGTCCGCTTCCCAGAGTGGGCACGTGAGGACCAGCTGTCCCTCCCTGCCTCTTCTCCCTCCGGGGACCTTCGCACGGACACCTGCTCGGCCTGGGACTCCTTAGGCCACACCCACCATTGCGCAGGTGACGCCGCCGACATCCAAAAATGCAAAACAAAAAAACATGGGCTTCCAGCAGCCAGCACAGTACAGCATGCGGGGCCCCGACCAGCCTTTGTCACCAATGTGGTGGCCAGTCACCAGGGCGGGCCGTAACAGATGCCAGGATCGCCCGGCTGTGATGTCCACGTGATGAGGATCATGTTGGCAAGGAAATAAAGGTGTGACGAAAGCCCGCGAAGGGCGGTTCCAGCTCTGACCACAAAGCAAAGGTGTCCTGCCTCTTATTACGCGTCCTGCTGCGCTGCGCTCCAGAGCCCTGGCCTCTCAGCCCCGGGGCAGGCACCCACCATAATGAGCTGCAGGGGGCACCCGATGGCCTCTAAATCACTGGAGCCATATACCATAGCCGGGGGCACTCAGCAAACAGCCTCCTCAGGCTTGGGGCACCCTGGCCGGGGCGGCACCAATGGCTATGATCACATGGCAGTACAAACCCCTTGAGACGGGGTTGCCCAGCAGGGACACCGTCAGGATGCCGGGCCATGCAGACAGAGCCTTAGCATGCTGCGCAACACTATCATGGTGCTAACAATGAATCAGGCGGGAGTCAACTCTTGTTCGACTGACGAGCTGCAAATGGCTGGTTCATTTTATTAGGTGGGTCACATGGTTAGTACCAAGTGACCCAGGCACAAGTCCTGGGAACTACCAAGATCCCAGGAGGGGTGACATGCAACATTATGGGTAGGATTAGATTGTCATTCTACTCATAGGCATAGAGAGTGAAAACATGATGGTGCCTCATGTTAAATGGGTAATAGCACGTAGAACAAGCAGGTTTAGCTTTTGGTTGTTCTCAGTAGCAGATTCCAATATTGTTTTGGGTTTCACCCTTGAATACCAGATGCCAGTCTTCATAGAATGTAATAGTCTCATAAGCGGTCTCTTGCAGGTTCTTTAAGAGTGTGTTGATCCAGAACGGTGTAGTTTCCACATTTAGGAAAAGCTGTCTGCCCGCTTGAGCATGTTTGTGAGTAAAAAGTTTTTTCTCCAATATATGGGTATTAGCGTGACAGAATCCAGGCAAGTTTGAAAAGAAAGTGATGCACTGGCTTCCACCATGCATTGTTGCTCAACTTGCATGGGTTTTGTTCTCGACTATTAGCAAAAACAGTCGGAAGGATTCTAGGACCTTAACGTTAATGTCTGTTTTGATTGGTGCCTAGTAATGTTTTGTGTGAGGCTGTGTCTTGCAAGAAGTTCACTTGGCTGGATCCCGACCAAAACACCTGTGTATTTCCACCTGGCAACTACATTAAAAATAAAAAGAGAAAAAACACCCCCTAACATGGATGGCCCTGGGCCTGGGTAATGTTCACCTTTCACTAAATCTGCTCCCACAGAAGGACGAGAATGCCCTGCTCTGTCCACCAACACGCCTCCGTAGCCTGTAAACTTCTCAAGAAATTAACCTGTTGGAGTCTGCACCATAAACACGTATTGACCTCATCTCCATCCCCTCCTCTGCCCCTTCAACTGCCTCTTCTGCCTCTATTGCTTTCTCGCTTCCACTAGTGCCACACCCCTCCATCGCAATTCTTTGTTTTGTCCCTCAACTTCAGCCCTATTTGATGCATATTAGAATTTAATGCACACCCGGGATGCACATCCACTCGCCATTTAACAATAGTCCGTTCTCACGTTATAATTATTTCCCCGACCTTACCTCTGTCCTCGCTCTTCATCTATCCCTCGAATAAGCCTCCAAAGGTTTAGCACTCTACACCATTCCAAACTCTAAACCCACCTCCCAACATTTAATTCTATGTCAAGATGGAGGCGAGCATTATGCTTCATCTTCTGATTTATTTGCTCTCCAGCAGTTTCAACAAAGTCAATAAAATAAACATTTTTTTTTTTTCAAATTTCCTTTAAAACTTCATTTCCCATCAACCCTAGGTCCCTGTTCCCAGTGTCCTGGTCATGTGACCTAGTCCTTCCTCTTCCTGTAACCTCCTCTTCTTTTCCTGCTCTCCAGAGATAAGTACCCTTTTCATCTAGCTGCGTAACACTACAGCATTTGTATGAGGGTTTTGATAGTATTTTAGTGTATATATTTTAGAACTATGTATATGAGCTGCGAAGGAAGGGACCGCGCACCGTATCATTCCGAGTTCGGGATAGTTTTGGTGACGCGGCGGCCCCGTGCTGCATTTCCAGCACATCAGGGGTGGCGCCAGAACGCTCCGGTGTCACAGCGCCTGCAGCGCTTAGGAACTGTGAGCGAACCCGGAGGAGCCAGTGAGGGTATTCCTCGCCTCACGCTCGCAGTCCGCGAGCGAAGGATTGACCCCCACCCTTCGGGTGGAGGAGGACAAAGGCTCCGAGCCTGTCAACGCCGCGGCCCGCTCGCACGCGAGCGCGGCAGCGGCCCCCACCCTTTGGGGGACGGAGCGAGAGCTCGAACAGAGCTCCGCTCGCAGCCCCCACCTTCGCGTGGGTGGAGCCGAACGCCGAGAGACCGGCGTTAGGATTGGAGGAGCGCTCGGCCCCCTCCCTTGGGAAGGAGGAGCCGGAAACGCTCCAGAGCGCTTCGCGGGCATTGCGCCCCGATCTCCCATCGGTGACACTCGTGAATAGTTTTACCCGGTGACACAGAGCCTTCAAAGAGAATAATTTAAAGCAAATTATTGCACCGTTACAGCTCAGTGAGAGCTTTTTCCCATTACTGCAGTGCCCTGCACTAACTATAATAGAAACTGCTTTGCAGCACAGGTGCAGCCTCAGGAGAGAGTGACTAGTGGACGTGCCAAGACACCTACTACAGGTATTACAGGGCACCAACCAGCACACACATCATGGCTGAATATGAATGGAGAGAGGAGGAGCAAGAAGCCACATATTCAGAAGACTTGGCTCAAAGCTTCAAAGATGTGCTAGGTGAATCACTCATAGAGGCAGTGGCTCTCGGGGTTAGACCCCTGCAGGAACGCTTGTACACAATCAAATCTTTCCTCAGCCAAAGAGATAAAAGCACCTCACCACGATCTAGCACGTCCACAAGGGCCGCGCCAGAGGGCCCTCAGGGGTGTAGTAAGGCCCGGAAGAGCGCGAACTCTTCTGACCCCCCGGGCCAACTTGACGGGGCAGATCCTAAGGCCTCAGAAGCATCCAACGCTTTCCTTAGGCTGAAAGAAGCCTTTATGTCCAAGTCGGGGATGCCATGCCTCATGACCCCCTACCCAGGGGATGATAATATGGGAGATACTGAAGAAAAGGTTCCCCAAGAAGAGGAACCCGCCGAATCTCCGACATCCTCGCAGGAGGAAGGTGAGAAAGAAGGAGATGACGGGAGCTTGCCACCTCCAAAAAAGAGACTGAGAAAGTTGAACAATATTGAGGAGGAAACCTCAGACGTGTTTCAGCCAGAGGAGATCAGAAACCCGAAATCTTCAGAATGGGGGCCCTCTCCGAGAGTGACGCGATATATGACACAGGCTCCAAAAGGCTCTGGAAAAGGAGGTGAGGCAAAGGATGAGGGCGGAATGCCCCAGACCGGAACTCCCAGGAAAGGTGGCAGAAGCACGGGAATTAGACCCCAAAATGTTAGCCTTTGTAGCTAAGTCAAATAAAGATCCGAGAAAAGGGATCAACCGCTCCTGGAGGAGATGCCAGGAGAAGGTCCTGGATCTAGCTGGGCCTCTGGCAAAGATTATGGACCTCGCAGAACGAGCAAAGGATACAGGGGAAGAGATCGACCCGGAAGTATTGGCAAACTAGGCTCAAAGAGCCGTATGTCTGCTAGGAAACGCAAACTGTGCGATATCTTCAGAGCGCAGAAGAGGCCTACTCCTGAAAATAGACCAGAAACTAGGAGACCTATCCTCTTACGAGGCAGATGAAGCAGCTCAGGGCCTGCTCTTTGGCGAAACATTCGGAAAGGAGATGGGGAGGTTCGTAGGGACCTACACCTCGCTAGAAAAAGCACAGGCCTCAATAAGAAAGATTTTCCCCGGAAGGGTTTTTGGAGGGACCGGTCGATACAGAGGCCGAGCGGCCGGTCGCTATCACTCGTCCAGAAGGCCTCAATCAAACAGAGCACAATACTGGGAGGATAAGAAACCAGACACCTTCTTCCAACCCAGAAGCCGTTTCCCTAGAGGAAAGAGAGGAAGAGGTCAAGGAAGAGGACAGTACGTCCCCTCAGGTCAGAGCATCCGTATATCCTTCAGTAAGGGGGAGGACAGCAAAGTACTGGAAAAACTGGCGAGCGCTTTCCAACAACGCTTGGGTGCTACAGTCAGTCAGAGGTTTACACATACAATTTATTCAGACCCAGACACAGTGCAGTGCCCCCAGACCTATAGTGACAGCAAGAGTAGAGAGAGAGCTGTTACACGCAGAACTGCAGAGCCTAGCGAAGAAAGGAGCTATCGAGCCGTACAGGGCTCCGAAGTTCATCAGCAATATGTTCCTGGTTCACAGAAAAGAAAAAGTGAGACCAGTCATAAGTTTAAAGGACATGAACAAGTGGGTAGTCTACAACCATTTCAAAATGGAAGGGACGCACCAGCTGAGAGACACTCAGACAGGACGACTGGCTGGCCAGAATAGACCTGAAGGATGCGTATCTCACGATCCCAGTAGACAAAGAATACCGATCTTTCCTGGCCTTCGACTGGGACGGGCGATTATGGCAGTTTGCAACGATGCTGTTCGGGTTGGCGTCCGCTCCCTGGGCGTTTACGAAACTGATGAAGCCAGTAGCAGCGGCGATCAGGGAGAAAGGAATACGGATTATCATCTACCTAGACGATATCCTAATAATGGCGAGCACCGCGGATATTCTCCGTTACCAGACGAGCTGGGTAGCGAAACTCTTAACTTCCCTGGGTTTCCTAGTGAATATAGAGAAGTTGGAAATGACGCCAACAATAAGGATAGAATTCCTAGGTTTTATCATAGATACCAGGACAGCGACCCTGGAGCTGCCGAGCAGGAAGATCAGAGACATAAAAAGGGAGATAAGGAGCTGTCTCGGCAGCCCGAACACATCTCTGCGAACGATAGCACGGATCGTGGGCCTGTTAGCAGCATCGATCCAAGCGATCTTTCGAGGACCCCTGCATTATCGAGCCCTACAGAGGCTGAAGATAAGACACCTGCAGCAGGGCCTCGATTATCACCAGCAGGTACCGCTGGACCAAGAGTCCAGAACAGAGCTAGAGTGGTGGCTCCAGAACATGGAGGCATGGAACGGCAGAGCCATTTTCGGCGATCGCCCAGATATAGTGATAGAATCGGACGCCACCAGAGCAGGCTGGGGAGCCCGATGTGGGGAGCTCCAAACGGGAGGCAGATGGAGTTCGGAAGAACTCAAGCTGCACATAAACTGCCTGGAGCTATTGGCAGGCTCTTTTGCAATCAGAGCCTTCACGAAAGACAAAGTGAATTCTTGTATACTGCTGAAGATGGACAACATCTCGGCAGTCAGATACATAAATCACTTAGGTGGCACAAAGTCCAGATTGTTAGCAGAAATAGCCAAGGACTTTTGGCACTCCTGTCTGGAGTCCGGGACGGCAGTGATAGCAGAATATTTATCAGGCGCCCAGAATGTAGTGGCGGACTGGAACTCCAGACATCTAACAGACTCCAGCGACTGGAGACTAGACAGGACAGTCTTTCTACAGATAGAGAAGCTCTGGGGACAGATTCACACAGATCTGTTTGCGTCCAGACTGAACGCTCAGAAGAGCAGATTCTTCAGCTGGAGGTTAGACCCAGCAGCAGCAGGGACAGATGCCTTCCTCCAAGACTGGAGGGAGGAGATACTCTATGCGTTCCCACCATTCGTAATGATAAGCAGAACTTTGACGAAAGTCCGCAGGGAGGCAGCGAGTCTGATAATAGTAGTCCCGATATGGAAGTCGCAAGTATGGTTTCCAGCGCTGATGGAACTAATAGCAGACTATCCGAGAATATTGCCACAAAGAGAAGACCTTCTCACGGACCCAGTTGGGTTGTATCACCCTCTGAGTGCGAAGGGGACGCTGCCGCTGATGGCGTGCAGGATAGCAGGAGACGCTGGAATCTCCCAGGAATTTCGGCAGAGGCTGCGAGTCTCATCGCAGAGTCATGGGCCCCGTCAACTAGAAGGAGCTACGACGCAGCATGGAGCAGATGGTCAAGGTGGTGCAGGAGGAGAGGTTTTCATCCCGTTTCTGCCCCTTTAGTAGAGATTTTGAATTTCTTAGCAGCGCTTTTGCAGGATGGCAAAGCCTATAGAACGATTGGAGTGTATAGATCTGCAATATCAGCAGGTCATACGCCTATAGAGGGATCCCCAGTAGGGGAGAATGTAGCGGTGATTAGGCTTCTAAGAGGGATTAGATCTAGGAAGCCGCCGCAGCCAAGATACAGGTCCCTATGGGACCTGACAGTAGTATTAAGGCTACTAGCAGACTGGCCCAGTAATAGATACTTGTCATTAGGCAGACTGTCAGAAAAGCTAGCAACGCTTTTGTGCATGATTTCTTGTAGAAGAGTAGCAGATGTCAGAGCCCTTGATATAGACAGAATGGTATGCGGCCCAGATGGAGTGACTTTTCATCTGGCCAGGAGGACGAAGACAGATTCGGCATCAATATCGTACCCGTATATGCAAGAGCACCCTAAATGGTGCGTGGCCGCATGTATAAGAGAGTACGTGCATAAGACAGCTGAGCTAAGGCCGATGGGGACGACGCAATTGCTGATAGCGCGCAGGAAGCCGCATAAAGGCGTAGCGACAGCCACCATAGTGAGGGGGGTTAGAGAAGTTATGACGCTAGCAGGTATAGACATGGCGAAATTCGGAGCACACTCAGTGCGAGGAGCATCCAAAGCGCTGAAGCAGGGCACAACGTTACAGGATATACTGAAAGCAGCTGATTGGGCTAGTGATAATACATTCAAGACGTTTTACTTTAAACCTATTAGCTCACTAGCAGAAGCTATGGTAAAAAGCTTTGAACAAGCATAATGCTCGCCTCCGTCTTGACATAGAATGAAGATTCCCCCTGCTAATAGCGCAGGGAGCTCTTGATTCTATTAAAGACAAGGAGGCGAGCATTACTTTCCCGCCCTAGATACAAAGGAGAGACCGAGAGGGGACATAGTAATGTACTGTGTTACGTATCTGAATGTATAATAAGATTTTCCTCTCAGAACAGGGTGTGTATCCGCCGCCCTAACATGTATTGTTGTTTCCGCCTTAGGAGACGATTCGAAGAACAACTGAAGAAGTTCAAGAGAAGAACGAGACAAGTTGATCAAGATCGCAAGTTAGAAGGCGAGGGATCGTTTTCCACTGAAGTCTACAGTTCAGAGACTTTCCGGATCAAGTTGATAGTTCAGCATTGGTTATGATTGCAGTTGAAAAGCAGTCAAAGAAGAGGAGGTTACAGGAAGAGGAAGGACTAGGTCACATGACCAGGACACTGGGAACAGGGACCTAGGGTTGATGGAAAATAGTTTTAAAGGAAACTTGAAAGAAAAAAAAATGTTTATTTTATTGACTTTGTTGAAACTGCTGAAGAGCAAATAAATGAGAAGATGAAGCATAATGCTCGCCTCCTTGTCTTTAATAGAATCAAGAGCTCCCTGCGCTATTAGCAGGGGGAATCGTCATTGGCAGCCCTTGTGGCGCAACAGCTGGCCCATTGGCTAAAACTAGACCACCCCTCCATCTCCCACAATTCCTAAATCTGTCCCTACCATTTTACCACCCTACTCCACCTCCAACACCAAACTCCCCATCGTCTTCCCTCAATTTCCTCCTCACGCATCCTGACCAGGGCAAACAGTACAGTACCTAACAATTAATGAGTAAATAACACATCTTGTGGGTGTCACAACTTCCATGTCCCGAGGTTTAGGGAATTTCTTGTTTCAACTCTGCCGATCTTGCACTGCTTTGTACACTGTACTCCACCCCTGTCCAGCTACCAACATTCCCTTCTAACCCAAAAACCACACCTTCCACTACATGCACACAGTGCACTCTCATTCCCTCATTGTCATTCGCCTGGTGAGCCCCAGTCCTCTTCAATTGCTACCACTTCTGTACGATGCCGTGCGTCTAACCCTACCTTTCCCACTCCAGGTTACCCTTCACTCCTCGGCCCGCCCACTCACCGCCCATCTTCACCCTCCTTTCCCCATTTAACAATAAACCCTTCTTAGTCTCAATCTCTACAACTTCACAAAATGTCAAACCAACTCCCTTAACTCTTCAATGACCAGTACCACCTCTAACCCCTCCACTCCCCATCCCCAGCTGTCTGTGTTCCCTTCTCAGCCCCGTACAACTCCAGGACTCTAAATCACCTCTTTTAGTAAGCTCCAATGTTCCAGCCATCTTCATTCGTTTTTTCAGTTCCTGCCCCTCCATGATCCTGAACCACCTAGGACCATGCACTGCCCTTTCCAGCTATCTCCAGGGGCAGCTCTTTTCACTTCAGGATCCTGTACTACCTCTATACCTGCACTGCCCACCCTCCAGCTGTCTCCAGGCACTTCTCAGCTCCTTCCGCTACTCTACTACTAATCCCAGTTCATCCACCAACTTCTCAGGTCCTTATTTGTTCTGGCCCATATGTAATAGTGAATGTTCCATGTGTTCCATGAACCGAATAAGAGCATGCTGCATAACACCCCTTAGTATATATCTGAAGTTTGTAAAACATTGTAAAATGGGTCATAGCCAAGTGATCACCAGACAACTCAAAGCCAAGATATGTAATTTAGGGGTTTATCATAAAACAGAAAAAGGGATGAGGTTTAACTGAGGTCACATACTGGGATTCAAAACACAAAAAATAGTCTGGTGTTTCAAAGGCTAGTGGCCCCCTACCCTCCATGAGCAAATGAGGCACAGGCTCTATAGTGGGGAGTGTGGTGTAGTACCAGAACCTGTTTCCAGGTCAATAATGTTGCGTTATTCGGTTTTATACTGTGCACCACTTCATGGCCTATTGGTGCTAGGAGCCCTGAAAGCAGGGGGCTGGTTCTGGATAGTGGGACAGAGGGAAAATAGAAGGTAGCTTTGCTGTTAGGTTGATATGTTCTGGTTGGGGATATCCAGCTATGATCTGTGGGCACAGGAACTGTTTCTAGATGTTTTTGCGGTAAACACTTGCAGTATCTGTATCCAGAGGGGAGCCTCATTTGTGCCCATACTGCAAGGGTGCCTTGACTGAGATACTGTATTACAAGCAGGCAAGAGAGCCGAAGAGTTCTTCCGTTTCAGGTGTGTTTTGAGGGAGTGTTCTGTTGCAACCTGCAGGTGGCTTCATTGGAACATGTGACTGTGTGGATCAGTCAGTGTAGACTCTGCTAGGTATTTTGAGCATTTTATGACGTGTAGCCATACCGACGTCATGGTAGCAGTGTACCTCAGTGTAGTGATCATGAGGAGCAACCCATAGGCTTGTATCCCTGGTAGTGGCAGCATGTAGTACCTGGACCTAGATCACAGTGGAGCAAAGCGGGGGTCACGGATAACCCTGTTGTAGAAGAGTAATGACTCTTTCAATGCAGACTACTGTAGAGGAGCAGATGTATACATCTGCAGGAGATCCTGCCTCCCTTGTATTGGAGACGAGACCGTGCCTTGCCTGACACAAGCTGGTGTGCCAATAACACAAGTATTTGGAAGAGGATATCCATTGAGACAACCCTATCA
Source organism: Ambystoma mexicanum (assembly GCF_040938575.1). Lineage (NCBI taxonomy): Eukaryota > Metazoa > Chordata > Amphibia > Caudata > Ambystomatidae > Ambystoma > Ambystoma mexicanum. The sequence goes on along the minus strand of NC_090934.1, from coordinate 1,201,537,717 downwards.
AATGTACCATCAGGCTGATGACAACCTACAGGAGGATCTGCCTGAAGGAATATGAGAAAGAGCTCAGAAAATGAACTGAAGACGTCATAAGAAAGTGTGATTGACGTTCCGAGAGAATAAATGAAGACGATGTATGGATCCTAGAGGACAAATGACGAAGTAAAGAATTGAATAGACTATCACAGTGGAACAGAAGATTACACGTTAAAGTGCTGCAGAAAACAGAATTTCAATGAATGTACATACACTGAAACACAAAGTAGATCAAGTCATCGTATAGGATAGCTATGAGTAGTGCATAGAATGCAGGCAAAGCCGCCATTGTATAGAAACTGGTCATTGGTATCATGAAATGAGCCAGAAACCATGAAAGGGGGATGAAAAGCAGTGTCCCCTTAGAAAAACAGGTTGCTGAAACTGCATGGCAAAGCTATCTGGCCAGAAGTCGAGATCCTAGGAATCGAGGTCAGCGATGTACTCCGAAGAAGCATGAGTGTGCAGAGGATGAAACCTCTCACATTAAGGTGCATTAAAGAACACAAAGGATGCCAAATTTTAATTCATTTAAAAAGCTGCAAAATTGACCAAATCGTTGTGTCTTGTCATGTGAGGCAACGATGGAAATAGAATTCAAATTTGGAGTTCCAGACACGATAGCGAGTGCCCTCACTCTCATGCATTCCCAGGATGAGAATACTCTGCAAGGCCAAGTACAAAGACAATTTCATGGCAGAAGGCATGGGTGATGAAAGATGTTGGGCTAATTGAGTGGTGAGGTAGCTTCATGTCCCATCTCCCGGCACCTGCGTCTGGGCTTATATGCTGCTAAATGAACCGAATTTTCCAGACATGGCACAAGCGTGCAAACCAATTGTATTAGTCTGTATAACGAAGGACGTTATAGCTTAGCTACACAATGTAACTATTGTTTCTTAAATTACATGTTTGAAGAGGTAGGCATAAATTGTCCACTTGATAAAGAACAGCCAATAACAGTCATAGCTCCTCTATGATTGCATATCTAGATGTTTCCCTTAACTAATCCAGACCCTTGATAGGTTTTTCACTATTGCCACGTAGTACAACATCACTCTGATGCATAATGAATTATATGAAGTGTATTTTTCGTGGAACTCATTGGGAGACTTAGTGTACGTCTGTTCATGTTCGTTGTAATCTCCCGGTTTTAGATAATTGTAAATCAAACAGTGACTTGCCATCCTTGAGTTTGTCTGGTTATTTGGACTCAGAATTATTCTTGTGTAATCCCATCCATTACAAATGCACATTCCAAGAGCCTTAAACTCACATGTTAGTAGTGTGAATGGTTTCAGATCCAAACTAGTTTGACTTTAAAGAGTTTCGGACGATCGGGCATCCTCCACCATTAGCTGGAAGATAGTGGAGGTTCCAGCGGTGAGCGGATGATTGTAATAAACGTTCAAGAAGAATCAAGACGGTGGGTAGGCCCCTCTTTGAAGAAATCCCTGCTTGGTTTCCACGTGTGTCATTGGACGGAAGGTGAAGTGGTCGGATTGGAGGAGGAGTCAATACCGAAGGCCTTAAATTGGTTAACGGATGTAAGTAGACTGAGGCAAATGGCACTATAAAGTGGCGGGATTGTGATATTTTTGTGTAACGGGAAACTTTGTGTAGATAAAGGAACGCCTAAGTAATCCTATTTCGAGGGAGATAGAAGATAACGTCTCAAAATCCAGTTGGAATATTAAGAGAGTGAATACGCACAGTCAGGACTGTGTAAGGTGACTTCTTAAACCCTGCACAGGGTAATATCTTCGGAGGCCAGGAAAGAATACCTCTTACTATAAATAATTATAGGGAAAAGGGAAGTTGATCACAAAAGTTATTAATGTGTATTGTGTTATTATTTTAAGCATTATTTGACGTATGAAGTCTCGAGAGGTAATAAGTTGTGAAGGTTGGAACTAACATTTTGAGTTAAAGTGTAGTAAACGATTGGCGCCAATCAGAAGGCAGATAGCTTGTTGAAGCAAAAGAGGATTGAACGGCGATTGATGGTGCTTGCTCATATTTATTGTTTTGAGATTAAAAGTATTGAGCAATAGGCTTTGAGAAAGATATAGATTTATGAATGATCTGGTAAGTATCGACAGCCAATTGCGACTTGTCATTATGGGGGACACTTGTCTCGTACATCTTTGTAAAACATTACCAAGACATGCGCCCAAGCTCAAACAGTACAGTGCTGAATGGGTAAAGGGCACAGCTGATAAAATGCTCATGCCATGACCACAAAGGGGATCATTGACAAAAGCGGTATTACAACACATGACCACCTATGTGCACGCTGCGTACACTGGAAAGAAATTAGAAAAGAGACTGGCAGTTTTAGAACTTTGGAAAATGTACGAAGAGGAGAAAGAAGACCCAGTGCAGGAGGAGTATATGCTTAATCAGCATAAAGGGAAGGGGCGATGAGCCGTCGGCTCCTCTTACTCCATCCGAGATTAAGAGCGTAGATACAGAGGAGATATTAGTTTACCCTTTAAAGGAATTAAAAGCATCAGCAGGGTATAGCAACCCAACGTAGGAACCCCCCGCATATAGTAGGGATGATAGTCCAGAAAAGAGCAAAAGGAAGTAAGATGTCTGTAACTTCATATGAGATAAAGATGAAAGAGGTGAGAAATAGAATATGACAGATATAGACGGAGAAAGTAAGAGATGGAAAGTAGAAAAGGATAGGGCTGATGAGGTAACGCTCGTAAAGAACAAATGGATGGGAGGACAGATATTGCTCAAATTAGATGGAAAAAGCATTGAGGAGTTAAGGCAAAGGGAAGACAGGGTGAGCAAGAAAAGTAGGATAAGGAACGAGAAAAGCGGTTGAGGGAGAATAAGCAAGGAAGAAAAAGCAGAGAATGACGAGAACAGATATATAGAGAGGAACAAGAAAAGGGGGAAAATGGGCAGAGGAACAAAGGAAGTATGATACTAGGAAAAAAGAGATAGAAGAAAGGGATAGGAAAGAAAGAAAGAGGAAGAAGAGGCACAGAAAGAGAAGGGAAAAGATTACAGAGAAGGAGAGAAGAAGAACAAAGGCAAGAAGAAGACAGGGCAATAACTGATGCAAGAAAGTGAAGTGGAACAAGAGATAAAACAGAATAGAAGGGAGCAAGGTCTTGATGCCAGTCTTATTCTTAAAGAACGAATAAGACCAAGCGATGAGATATAGGAGCAATGGGACAAGGTGAGTGAAATTTTCCCGATAAGGGAAAAGAGTCAAGAAACACCTAAAGTAGCACAGGAAGAGGAAAGCTATAATGCAGACAGCATTGGAGAATGGATTGAAGAGATATATCAACAAATATGGCAGGACGGGGAGTATGGGACTCACGGGAGCGGCAACCGATCCTTGATACCTAAACCACGGGATGAGGAGGAAATCATGTTTAGTGAGGAACGAAGAGCATTGTTTTTGAGTAGATTAAATTCAGATAGAGAAGAGGAGGATGATGATAGTTGCACTAGTTGGGGTCTAGCAATGTCAGATAAGGAAAGAGTCAGGTTGTGAGACAGAGGGAGAGGGTAAATGCGTCCCCCTGGGAAGTAAACAGATGGATAAAGAGCTAAGATGGTCAGATCTGGAACACCGTAAGGAAAGAACACCAGATCCTATACCATATCCTGAACTTCCCCGAAGACGATCGTGTAGCGAGAGAGGAGGATTTGCACCTTATGCGAGTAGGTTAAGGTTGTTACCAGCACAAAGACTCATAGGAAAGATAAATCCTGCATTAGGCAAGCGAATAATGGGATGCAGTTAAGGGATGCGATTATAGAGAAGGGGGGAGCAAGACCACAATATATTCCATGGCCTCATATGGATAAGGATAACTTAAAATGCAAGCTCCCTAGTTTGACTTCGAGGGCTGGGAAATGGATATACCAATTAGAGAAAATGACAGGGGGAAACATGCTGGCCATAAGAGACATAAAAGGTCTACTGGCAGCTATTCTTGGAGAGAGAGCTGATAACATTTGGAGAAGAGCAGGATATGCGGGTGTGACTGCACAAAATACAGCGCATGATGGAGCACCATTTAATAATTGCAGGGCAGATGTTAGGAGGGCTCACACGGTACAGTATCCCGAGACATCAGACAGATATGGGTGCAATTATAACACGTACAATGAAGGAAGATTAAGACCCTATTGCTTATATTCAGGATATTCAAGAGAGGTGGCAGCTTGAAATGCGTGAACCATGGGAATAACCAGCAGGACTATTATAGTATATTTTGTGTCGGGGGTTGCCAGAACAGGTACAGACACAAATGAAAAAACAAGTAGGAATGGAAGCAAAGTCATGGGCTGAGATACAAATAACTATTGTGCATCATTGTTGGTTATTACACGAGAAGAACAAAATGAAAGATGAGAACAGAAAGATTGAGGAAGCTAAGTTAGTTCAGAAGAAATTGTCAAAGTTTGCTGTAGAAGGGGCAGTATTGACAAGTGGAGAAGGGGGAGGAATGCAAGAAATAATGGGTGCATTGCAGGTGAATAATGTACACCCAGTAGATCAAAGTGAGTATGGGGTTTGGTTACGATGTAGAGGTGAAGGCTTCAGAGGAAGAGGAAGCAGATTTCAGAAACCCCAAGGCAGATTTCAAAATGCCCAGAGTGGAAGTCAGAATTCTCAGGGAGGATATAATGGAGGGTTGGTCAGAGGGCCACCACCAGTGTGTTGGAATAGTGGGAAGACAGGGCACATTGCACGTGTATGTAGAAGCTGAGGAAACGTGCAACAAAATGGACAACCTTTAAGGGGGGGGACAACTTATCCACCGCCATGGATTACACAAACACGAGAAGGCTTTGCCCAGGATCACACACCTTATCAGTCACAGACACTGCAAAATCGCAACAAGCACCTATGTTAACAACAGAATGCAAACACAGGGCAGATATTAATGCCTAGGATAGGGGGTGTCACTGTGATAGGAAGGAACCCTTTTACAGGGACAGGGATGAGTTTGTATCCTCAATAGGACAGCTCACAGGGTGACTTCATGTATTCAGTACTATCAGTAACACCAGACCCCAAAAGGAACCAAGGCTCGATGTGACGATAGGAGGCAAATCCTTTTCTTGTAGATACGGTGGCGACTCACTCTTGTAGAAGGGAGAGAAAATATCCAATGTCTGGTATTGCCATGAATGCTCAAGAGTTCTCTGGAGCTATGAATTTGGTTCCTTTTACTGACAAATTACATTTTTCTATAGGGGAGTGTGACATGTCTGTCCCCTTGTTATATTCACAGCAAATGCCAGTTAACATTTTGGGTAGAGATTTAATGACAAAACTTAGCATGACGATTTCATTCACTGATCAAGGATTTGTATGCTCCATTACAGGAATACACTATTTAAATGTCGGAGAGTTTATACCTGCAGTTACAGGGCAAATGGCTCTACGAGGAGTCCCGATAGATCCGGAATTCTTCATGTATGGGGTGAGCATTTTACTGACATGGCTACCTGGAATAGTAGGGAAGATTGTGGGGATACCTGATGAGTTCTTATTCAGACCACAAGTACCTATGGATGAGGAAAAAGGGCAGACTATTCCTATAGAATTGAAAGCAGTTATAGTACAAGGAGAAATAGCAATGCTTGAAGGAGAAGATGACTAAGGCAGAGCATGGAGGACAGTGATAGCTCTTGAGGAGGGATAACGATTGACATAACAGATGAAGACATGTTCAGAGATGAACGCATAGAGGATAAGGTTGTGTTTTCCATAAGCATTACATACTGTATAAAGATTGAGAAAAGGGAAATCCCACAGCGAATGGCGATAATGCAGCAATGAACAGCGTTCTTTCAGCAAGACCTAGAAAAGGCGCCAAGTGTCCTTTGGACCACGGGCCCATATGATTTAGACTATTGAAGGGAATAGGAGAGGATAAAATAAAACTCAACACAGGAGCAATTTTACCACAAACAAAATAGTACCCTATGCCTCGAGAAGCTGATGAAGGCATATTTAAAACCATTTCAGTGCTGATGAATCAGGGAATCCTAGTGCCATCGGAATCCCTGTGCAATACTGTGGTGTATCTGATTAAAAAAGGAGGGTCATGGAGATTTATACAGGACTTGCACCCGATTGTAGAAGCAGAGTTTCCATTAGTTCCTAATCCTGTGACAATATTGTGTAGCATTCCAGTTGAATCAAAGTATTTAACGGTGATCGATTTGAAAAATGTGTTTTTCCCAATTCTGTTGTACAAAGACTCCTAAGACCTTATGTGCTTTACGTTCAGATGAAAGAGACTAAAACATACTAGTTTACCTCAGAGTGTGGTATTTCAGTACATAGATGACATATTAATCTGCAGTGAAACAGAGGATGAATGTATACAAGACTCTCTTCAGTTAATGACTATATTGGCAGACAAAGGATACAAGGTAGATAAGGAGAAATTACAGTATTGTCAGGAAGAGGTGTTGTACATAGGCCAGTTAATTTCACATGAAGGAAAGAAAGTGACACCTGAAAGAGCAGAGGCTATCATGAAGACACCAAAGCCAAACACAGTAAGACAAATGCAGCAGTTTCTGGATTTATGCAGTTATTGCGGGGCCTGGTTGTTCGACTACTACAGCACATACACAAACATGTTTTTGCAAGCACTTAAGAAAGCACAAGTTGGTAAGGAAAAGATAGAATGGACTGAAGAAATGGAGGAAGGATTTGAGGAATTAAAAAGAACAATCTCTACAGATCCAGTTTTAGGAATTCCCAATTATAGCAAAGAAAGCTATTTGTTCTCACACACGAATGGGTCAGTAATGACAGCAGTACTCACACAAAGAACAACATTAGGGCATAAACCTTTGGCTTACTACAGTGGGATTCTAAATCCAGTTATGAGAGGACATATTCCATGCAAACAATCTTTGGCTGCTGCGGCATTTGCAATTGAGAAATCCACAGTATTACCATGGGATGTTCCATGACTCTTTATATGGAGCACACCTTGTTTTCCATTTTAGAGAAACCTAAGGGTACACTGATGTCACAAAGCGCATCTGCATATGAGATGATGATCTCTAATGCAGCAATTAAGGTAGTGAGGTGTAAAATAGTGAACCCAGCCATGTTTGCAGCTAAACCCGTACAAGAAGGTGACCATGTGCATGACTGATATGATCTGATATGATAGGTTATTTATAACATGCTTAATACCCAGAGGTTTCTAAGCACGGACCTGCTCAAATTATGTTGAATTTTATGTTATACCCCGTGTGAAAGAAAATGCTCTAGCGGGAGGGGAAATGCTCTTTATTCTTTATTGATGGTTCTTTGAAAATTGACCAAACTAGTGGGGTGACGCATTCAGGCCCCGCAGTTGTAAGATACAGATTAAGCAGTGAATTTGAGGTAGTGGCGAGTGTGAGACAACTGTCATTTTTCAGCACATGCGGCAGAATTCGTAGCGCTTATTGTTCATACGAAAAAGATGAAGGGCAGAAAGTGACAGTGTACTGTGACTCCGCCTATGTGACATCAACCGTACACGCAGGGCTTTCACGATGGAAAAGGAGGGGTTATCTCTGTGCAGACGTCACTCCAGTGCAAGATGCGTCTTTATTGGACAGGCACTACAAATCCCAGTAGCCATAGCAGTCGTAAAATGCACAACACATACTAAATGAACAGACTATCATTCGCTGAAATGAAGCAGCAGACTTGGAAGCCAAAAGGGATGCGTAGTCTTCTGCAATTTCGAGTTTTGATAATGAGAATTGTTAGGCAGAATTATATGCAGTACCCTTAGGGAACACCACACACAATTAAGACTACAAGTGACAGTACAAATTCACCTTTTGTACAAGCCTTTAGTACACTGTTAAAGTGGTAGCAGTAGCGGAGCAGCCAGACTTATCTCAAGAGTAAGTGAGCAGTATCAAATAGTTACACAAAGCACAGCAATTACTGTGATTCGGGCAAACACTGACTCAAGGTTTTCAAGTAAAAACATATACATTTATTTCACTCTTCAGTTGTATAACATTACTCCATTATAAGCAGTTTAAAAAAGATCACACTCTCAATACACCACACCTCTTCCCTTAAATCCCAGAAAAGTTAAGCTCACAAAATGAAGTGGGGGCAAAATGGCACTCCAGCAATTTAAAAGGAAGGGAAAGAAAAACATTATTAGAAATTAGATCAAACCAACAGGTAAGTACTCAGGGCAGTTGAACAAGAGGAACGTCAGTGAGGAGATCAGATAGAAAAGACTTAGGGCCAAAGTCAATGGGTCAAAAGTCTTTTGCTCAAGATCACACAATTCAGGGTAGTTTGCGGTAAAGTTTGTTGCACAGTTTCCAGACGAGGTTGGTTGGTAGAAAAGTTAGTTTAAAAAGAAGAGAAGGACAAGCCTTCGGATTGGAGAAAGATTTCACACACTTTCCCCGTGGGTGAACGAAATAAACAACCGGGTTTGCACAGTACTTTAAAATGGAGAGGAAGCTGTAGCTTAGGAGGACGTTCCTGGTAGTTCCTGCAGACACACGGTTCCTGAAGCGACTGACGGACTGATCAGAAGTGGGAAGACTGGAGGGTCCTGCACTACCCAGGGAAGAAACCAGCAGAGCAAAGCAACAAATAAAAGGTGCGCTACTTAAAACCCAAGCAGGGTCTGACCTTCCTGGCTATCCGGCCCACTGTAGCTCAGTACAGTGGATTCAACCAGAGGAGGGGTCCTGGCTTGCAGTTTGGGCGAACTGGTTGGTCCCACCAGCTCAAGGGAAGAAGTTTCCTGGAGGGTCTTCTCCATCATCGGATTCTGGAGATTCGGACCTGCAGCAGGGCTTCACCGGGCGGTTCAGTCGTTGTAGGGGTCCTCTTCAGCCAGTTCCTCATTGGTTCTTTCGTTCCAGTGGCGACTCTGTCTTTCCAGGTTCAGAGATGTGCTTTTTATGCAGTTTTCGTCCATTCATACAGCCTGGCTGTCAATCACACAGCAGGGTGGTTGGCCTGGCAAGGCCAGTCCCCTTAGCCAATCAGACAAGAGTGTGACTTGGGTTACCAAGGGAACCCATGGCAGGGGTCTGATGTCCCCTCCCTCACATCCTGCCTACCCAGACTTTCCGACGCCTTAAAGAGGGATTCTGTGCAGAAGCCCGCGAAAACACAGCGAACAAAGGAATCATCCCTGGTTTGGCGCGCAGAGAAGAACACGAGAAAGACTTTAACAAAAAGAAATGGCAACTAAACCCAGCCAGAGCCAAAATAAAATGTATTTTGTCAATCGTGTTTATGTTCGAGGCTAATATAATAGCCTAAATCAATACCATGGTTATATAATATAACCACGGTAGAAAGGGTAGTTACTACTGCCACCAGCCAAGTCTTAATGTAAAGGAAGTGAAACAGTGCTCCAAGAGACACAGACAAAAAGGGATAAGAATTAACCCTTTCCAATACTCCATATAAGATGGAGTGTACTGGGTCTGTAGTTTAAATTGACTACATAAAGTTAATGGCAACTGTACATGTTTCTGGGAGACAGTAGTCAGTCCCAGAAAAATGGAGTCCGAGGGAAGTCTAAAAGACAACCCTGTGTTACTGCACTGAGAGTGCTGTGTAACACACACAAAATGGTGCTCAAGGAGTAGGTGAGGCTCCAGAGCCCCAGATTACACAAATGGTAAAAACACACACAGCAAAACACATGCAAGAGTGGGAAGAAAAGACTCACACTCTTACCAGGTGACAATATAAATCCTAGAAATCCAATAAAGCTGCTGAGGGACTCAATAGGTAAGGGAAATTAGCCATTCATGAGAATTCTCCCTAACAAGAATGCCAAGGAAATATTTATTAGAAGTATGCTGGTAGGAGAAGGGTTTACCATGCTGTCAATTATGCAACTAATAGAGATTCAGGGTAGAGCCCTACAAGAAGAGCAGGAGCTATGGAAACGTAGGGGGTGTACTTCATCCCCTACAGAAGCATTATGCAGATAGGATGGCACTGGAAAGCCACGGATGCCAGCAGCATTACTAAAACTTGCACTTGAGCAGTTGCATTACCCCGCACAAATAACCAGAGAAAGTCTTGCTGCCACCATTGCAGAAGACTGGTTTGTTCCCAATCTATTGGAACACGTTGTACAGTTCATTGTGCATTGCATTGTGTGTCAGACGTTTGCAGCTGGGCATACACTGAGAACAATCAGAGGAGTAATACCCCGTCTGAATGGTCCATTTCAGCATTTGCATATGGATTACATTGATATGCTACAGACCTGTAATGGATACAGGTGTCTATTAGTGGTGTGGGTCCCTTCTCTAGGTAGATTGAAGCCGGTCCTTGTAGACATCCTGATGCCATTTGCGCAGCAAAGTTTCTAGTGAGCTAAGTATTTCCAAGATGAGGTGTGTGCGAAGTACTGAGGTCTGATAATGGGCCATTGTCAATGTGCTATTCGAACAAATAGGACTTCTATTAAGTATAAAACATATGTTATGTTTTCTTTTGCTTATCATCCACAAGCAAACAGGATATGTGAGGGATTCAACTGCCGCCTAAAGGAGAGGATAGCTAAAACCAGATGGGATGGCTATATTGCCTACCCCTAGCATTATATGCCCTTCGGAATCAGCTAGGTTCAGACCATCATCTTACGCCCCACGAGTTAGTGAAAGGGCCTCACATAACAACACCTCTTCCACCCGCATCTAGATTCAGGAGTGATGCCCAGAGTGTAGCACAGGCTCTAGGTGATGCAATGCACAATTATTTGACACATATGACTACCAGTGTTTCTTTCATTGCAGATCAAGTCAAGCATCGGAGGGAGGGGTCAAGGAACATGGAAGAGGACAGCCCAATAACCAATCAGTTTGAATTTTGCAACCACCAAAGTTATATGTTGATGACCAAGTGCTTACAAAGAACTTCACCCGTAGATGGCACAAACCTAGGTTTAATAGTCCCTTGTGTTTTCAGGAAGTCTTCCCTACTGCAGTTAAGGTATCAGGAAGAAGAGCTTAGTTACATTTAGGAGATGTAAAAATCTACAAAGGCGAGCCACTCCCTCCAGCGCCTGTTGACCAAGAAGCAAGACAAGAAGAATGTCCTTGTGTGCAGAATCGATTGATGACCAAGAAGAAGGAAAATAAAACAGAATGTGGTTAGCACATATTTCTTTTGGACTGGAATTCAGTGGACACTACTTGCATTTTTTTTAGCAGGAAGTGCATGGACTGGCAGAGAATTCCAGAGGCAAAAACTTACTTTAAAAACATTATTTGAAAAGATAAATATTGCATCAGTACTATGCCTAAACATCAGTTTCTGATTAGAAATTGGAAAGGGGATCAATACCCAGATTCGTTTTTAGGAGCATATCCGTTTCAAGGAAGATATATGATACCCATGGACAGTGACACACATCGGCTTGTAGTTGCTATTTTTGTGTTTATACTTCAGTCATACCCTGCTCATGTTATGTTAGGAGAGATGTTAATATTCATACCTGTCTTCATGACCCTAAAAATGGTCCTGTTAAAAGAAGACTTCTGATTGTGATAATTGAGCAGATTGTTCAACTACGAATGTGAATTGAACACCTGCATTAAAATGATTTGTGAAGAGGATAATGTGGTGATAGATAAAGCATGAGTTCAATGAGTACTGGTGTGGCACACCAAATATTTCTCCAGACTCCTATTCCTAATATACATATGCCTAAACATTTTGTTCGTCTTTCTGTATTTTACATTTTGAAGTCTCTATTATCCTAATGGTCCCATTGAAAAAAACACCACCTATGATTTTTCCTAACATAAGTACAAATGATGATAATTTCTTTCTCCTTTATGGGCATGTCAGGCGAAATATGAGGGATGCAGTTAACTGGGGGATAAATACTTATCTTGATAATTCAGCTCACCTGGGGAATAATATGTGGTCCCAACACATGAGAAAGATGGGGGAGAGAGCATCTGATGAGAATTGCGATGTCTGCTCTCTCATCCCCTATGCCAGGACTACAGTAGGAACCTTAATTTCAAAAGAGATGTTGGCGCAATATACAAAGTGCATCAGTCATCTAGCAGCATGTATTGCTTGCTAGAGGACAGTTTCAAGGGAACTGGGCAACCTTTGCGATGGAGATCAAGACAGTAATTTCCATACCACGATGATTATATCAAGACAACACAAATGGAAAAGGAGCCTGGATGGACAGACACAATGCTTGTGTATCCTGCTGCAGGAGAAGACACAGGGATTGTTGAAGAAATGACATGATGGAAAAGACTGGAATACCTGGATGCTGTGAACGTTCACAGCTGATAATCTATGGACAAGCGAGTACGACCAAAGGTTGGGAAGATGGAATGATGTCTAGTGCAGCTCATCTGCTGAGGAAGGAAGCAGTGAAAGTGGTACAGAAGGTTAATTATGAGTGCCTAAAGTCGTGGGTCAAGTGCTCTAAACTGCAGACATGGGTGGAAGTAGCTGTAGTCCATTTGGTTAATGCGCCACTGCGCTTTCGGAGCAAAGGAAAAAATCAAGTTGGACATAATAAAGGGTGCAAGAACATAATTGACGTTCCAGGAATGTGGAGGGGGCAGCTGTCTTAATGGATCATAATTTGGCCTGCGGATCTAGGGCATATATGAAACTGCCCAGGAATTGGGGTACAGTATATCCCTTGGTACATATCAATGTTCCAGCATTGTGATTCCACAGAGTGACCTGAACATTGAAGGATTTTCAAAAGCGGATGAGCACATGAGGAAAAAGAAGATCACTAGAACTCCGGCGAATGAAGAGAGGGAATTATTTCTCACAAAAATCACTATTCGCTTATGAAGAAATTCCTGATGAGCACACACTGTTCAGCAGGACTGCAGTGATGTTCACATCTATGTTCATGCCTGGACTTCAAACATCAGTGAATGCCAAATGGCTACAGATCGCCTGGTGGGAGCTACTACAAACAATCAATGCCACTATAAAAGGATTTAACGCCATAAAAGAATAGCTGATGGCCATATGGTTGATGAACCTCCAGAATAGATATGCCCTTGACATGATTACAGCAAAGGAAGGAGGTGTTTGCGCCAGGATCGAGCTATCATGTTGTACATTCATACCACCCCATGACGATGAGAATGGGACTTTGACCGAGGCCATATGATGTTTACAGATCTGCAGGTAAAAATGGCGGACGAGAAAGAAGCCATTGGAGATGACTGTTGGTTCTCACTCCTGTTTTCATGGATTCCTTATTGGATGGAAAACATTACATTTCTTTGGATCAATATTGGTGATAATAATGTTTGGATTCTGTATGATAAGGATAATAATTGGATAATGTCAGTAAAGGGCAAAGAAAGCAGTGGGGATGAAGATCGCGATTGATGCAAAAGATGAACCAGAAGACAATGTGCTGACCGATAGTGCCATTAGAGACTACATAAAATCATTTTACGGCACCTGAAGGAACAAAATTCTGGTATCCAAATCTGTTATCCAAAGGATTATAAGAATTATGTGGGATGTTAGGTCTTCTGTACCCCAAATGTACAATTAAATGACATGACCTGGATGAACACATTAAAACTGCAGGCACACTGTGGGAGGTGACAAAGATATGGAAACCCAATAAACCCTTTTTCAAGAAAAGATACAAGTAAGCAGGAAAACTTGAGGAGGTGGTTGAGGACTCGACCAGAGGGGGAATGTGGAAGAGCAGATGTATACACATGCAGGAGACCCTGCCCCCCTACCTTCTTTGTATTGGAGACATAAGACCATGCCTTGCCTGACACCAGCTGTTGTGCCAATACTCAGCGAGTACTTTGGAAGAACATATCCTTTGAGAAAACCCTATTGAATGTACCCTCACGTTGATGGCAACCTACACAAGGAACTCCCTGAAGGAATATGAGAAAGAGCTAAGAAAATGAACTGAAGACGTCACAAGAAAGTATGCATGACGTCCCAAGAGACTGAATGAAGATGATGTATGGATCCGAGAGGACAAATGACGAAGTAAAGAAGTAAACAATTGAGTAGACTATCAAAGTGGAAAAGAAGATTACAAGTTAACAAAGTGCTGCAGAAAACAGAAGTTCAATGAATGTACAGTCGCTGAAACACAAGGTAGATATAGTCATCGAATAGGCTAGCTTGAGTAGTAAATAGAATGCAGGCAAAGTCGCCATTGTATAGAAACTAAACCATGAAAGGGGGATGAAAAGCTATGTCACAGCAGTAAAACAGGCTGCCAAAACTGCGTAGCGAGGCTGTCTGGCCAGAAGTCAAGATCCTAGGAATCGAGGTCAGCTATCTACTCCGAAGAACGAGTGTGCAGAGGATGAATCCTCTCATGTTAAGGTGCAAGAAAGACAAAAGATGCCGAGTTTTAATTCATTTAAAAAGCTGCAAAATGGACCAAATCGTTGTCTCGTCACGTGAGCCAAGGATGGAAATAGAATTCGAACTTGGGGGTTCCAGAAACGATAGCGAGTGCCCTCACTCCCGTGCATTCCCAGGACAAGAATAATCTGCATGGCCAAGTACAAAGACAATTTCATGGCAGAAGACAAGGGTGATGAGAGATGTTGGGCTAATTGGGTGGTGAGGTAGCTTCATTTCCTATCTCCCTGCACCTGGGTCTGGGCTAACATGCTGCTAAATGAACCAAATGTTTCAGACATAGCACAAGCATGCCAACCAGTTGTATTAGTCTGTATAACTCAGGACCTTATAACTTAGAAGATCAATGAAGCACAAAGTAACTATTTTTTCTTAAATTACATGTTTGAAGAGGTAGGCATAAGGTGTCCATCTGATAAATGACAGCCAATAACAGTCCTAGTTCCTATATGATTGTATATGTAAATGTTTCCCTTAACCAATCCCGACCCTTGACAGGTTTTTCACTATTGCCATGTATTATGTCGTCACTCTGACGCATAATGAAGTATATGAAGTGTATGTGTTGTGGAAATCATTGAGAGACTGAGCGTACATCCGCTCATGTTCGTTGTAAACTCCCTGTTTTAGATCATTGTTAATAAAACAGTAAATTGCCATCTTCTTGAGATTGTCCGGTTATTTGGACTCAGAATTATTCTGGTGTAATCCCATCCATTACAAATGCACGTTGCAAGAGCCTTAAGCTCACTAGACAATATATACATCATATGAACCCCCCCTGCAGAATTCTAAAGTATCTAACCCTAACCATTGAGTTCTGACACCAATCAAGGTCTACAACAAAGCTGGGATTGCTTTGATCAACGGAAAACCTAGAGATAATGTTTGTCAATGTGGTTGTGCTTTCTTATGGATGGGGGGCCTTTCTTCCGTCAAGGGCCAGGCTTCTTTAAGCAGTGGAGAGGTTGATATCGGAAAAAAGCAAGCTACAAATTGCTGCAAAGTGAGAGAGGAGGAATCCTGTAATAGTGGAACTCACTTTGTGACTTTCATAGAGCCTACTCTTGGGCATATGCAGAATTGGTAATCTCTCCGCCCCACCAACACCACGAAACAAGAGCTTCCTGGTTGTGGATTTTGGTGCCCTACTTCAGCGTCAAAGTGGGGGACATTATAGTTGGATGCAAAAGACATGGATGAAACCAGGCGATATCCTGGTCCAGTAGCAGATCCAAGTCTTGAAGATGGAATCAGTGATGCTGCAGGGTTCCTGCGGTGGACTGCACTGGATGTGGCAGAAAGCAGTTCACGTGTAGAAGGAAAAATCTGGGTGTACAGGTGAAGGTCATGGCCTAAATAAGGCCTGGATAGGCAGGGCTACATACTTGTCCCCTAAGAGAATATAGAAATAAAGACACAGACACCAAATTAGATTAAAAAAATGCTTCTTTTAGTATAGTATTTCTTTAGTGTGTGTATGTGTACTTGTGACGTAGATGGAATTTTGCAAAAGTAGAAAAAAGGAAAGCTCTTCCCTGCCCAAGAATGGCTGGGCAGGGGAGAGGATTCTAGAAAAAAAACATTGGAGTAGTAAGGTTGGGACAGAGAGAGGCAGCAGAAAAAAAACAAGCTCTCTGGGGGACGGTGCTGCAGCCTCGAGCAGCCTCCCAGGGCCTAAAGACAATTTTCTGTCACGCTGCATGTTGGGGGCGACCCAGCATCCTTACTGTGGGCCCGGGCTGCATGTCTGGAGCAGCCTGGGCATCTACTGGGCCATGTTGGGTTTCGGCCCACCCAGGGGCCAATCCGAACAGGCAGATTCTTGAAAAACGGGGGGCATGGGCAGCCAGGGGGAGAAGACGCTACCCCATCCTGGTTGCGTGACCGGAAGGAGCAACTTGGCTGTGCCTATTTTGTCCGATCTCGGGGCCAGTCGGGACAGGCCCTGAAAATAAAAGTCCTGCCGGTCTGCGTCTGCCACGTGGCCAGGGAGGTTAAGAGGGAGACCGAGGAATTCCTGGATAGAGTGACCTAGGACTTCTCTTCACCGGTGGCCCAGGTGAAGAGAAGTCCCAGGTCAGTGCGTCCTCGCAATCCCGATAGAAGACAAGTCCCGGGCTGCTCCATCATCATGGCCCTGGTGAGGAGGAGGGCTGCAGCATGCTGGCCAGAGCACAGTGAGTATGCGGCCGGCCCCTGTGTCAATCGGATGTAATACAAATGGGGAAGGGCCACAAGGCCAGAACCAGCGCTGGGGGTACAGTGGCTATGGAGGCAGCATCCCCATAGCAAGAGGGACACTGGATGAAGAATTAATGGCGCCGGGGCTGCAGTGGTGATTGTGGGCGGCTGCTGCGAAGATAAAATAATGCCCATTGTGCTGTTGCAGAGATCGTGGGCGGCCCCTAGGACATGGGACCACCCAAGAAGAGGGTAAAGGGCCATGGGAGCAGCAGTGAGCATGGCTGACACCCAACAGGCATGGGGACTGTTTAAAGACGTTTTATGTGGGCGGCCATGCACAGTGAGTTTGGGCGGCCCCACGTGGTGGAAATGGAAAGTGTTTCAGAGCGCGACAAGGCAAGGGAGGGGAACAGGGGAGAACAAAACAACGATCTTACTAGGCCCAGTGACATTGAGAATGCACACGTGAATGGGAGAGGGAGGGAGAGTGTATGGAAGTGGGGAGAAGTGGAAAGTGCGGAACAAAGGAAAAACAGATAAATAATAAATAAATAAATAAATAATAAAGGCAACTAACAGTGGTAGTTCAGCCAGCAAGTGGCAAGTGCTGGGTTTAAGGCAGCAGACATGGTAGGTCTGATAAGTGCAGGAAGACAAAGGGGGGGGCTGTATGGGTACAGATACAGACCTCAGTGTAAGGGGTTGCCCAGAGGCAGTGTGGGAGGGTGGCAGGGTGAGCAGGTACCTCGGCCCGGAGGACAGAGGGTGACCAGGTGCATAGTGCCAAGAGAGAACAGATCAGCAGGGGAGAGGGGGAGCAAAGGCAGAAGCAAAGGGGAAGGTCTTGAGGTGCTTCCGGAACCGGAGATGGTTCTTCTCAAGTTTTAGATTGGCAAGGAGGCTGTACCAGAGGGAGGACCCAGCTGAAGACAGAGATCTACCCCCAGCTTGTTTCTTTGAAAAACGACTGACCCTAAGGGAGTTAGAGGTAGAGGAGCGAAGAGCTCAAGAGGGGAGGTATTTGCGGAGTGATAGCTGAAGGTATTTTGGACCCAGGCCCCAGAAAGCCTTGTGGACAATGCAGAGGGTTTTGAATTTAATCCTTGCATCCACTGGGAGCCAATGGAGAGATTTCAGATCTGGAGAGGTACAATCCCAGGGCTTGAGGCCAAGAACAAATCTCACAATCCTGTTCTGGATTAGTTGCAAAGGGCAGAGAGTAGAGGCAGGTAGATTTAGAAAGAGGCTGTTACAATAGTCCAACCTAGAGCGAACCAGAGCTTGGGAGACCATGAGCTTCTGGGGGAAGGAGAGGAAAGGCAGAGTACCTGTGAGCAGGTGCAGTAGGAAGTTTGACTTTTTAGAGACATCAGAGATGTGGACGGAGAAGGAAAGTGTGGAATCAAAGATGACCCTGAGGTTCTTAGCCTTGCAGGTGGGGGTAGGAGGAGGGCCGAGGGAGGCCAGCCAGAGGGTGAGGGGAAAGGATGGTGAAGGTGTGCCGATGAGGAGGATCTCCGTCTTGCTGGCATTCAGACAAATATCATTAGCGACACACCAATCTTGAATGGCAGTTAGGCAATCAAGAGTTGAGAGGGAGAGGAGTTGGCCGTGGGCAGCCTGAAAATGAGTTGAGTGTTGTCAGCGTAGCACTGGAAATGTGAGCAGAAAATGGCAAAGCAGTGGGCGAGAGTTGCCAGGTATTGGTTGAAAGGCCAGGGCGAGAGGTTAGACCCCTGGGGAACATCACAGGTAGAGGAAGATAGATGATAGGAAGGACGCAAGTTGGACCTGGAAGTGTCGATCAAAGAGGAAAGAGGTCGGCCAGGCCAGAGCCTGATCAGTGATACCAAGGTTATCACGGAAACGGTTGAGCAGGATGGTATGGTTGACTGTGTCGAAGGCAGAAGAGAGATAGAGTAGGATAAGGACAGAGGGAATGTTAGAGTCAAGGTTGGGGAGCAGATCTTCACAGATGTTCAGGAGAGCGGTTTCCGTGCTTCTGGCATCTCTGAAGCCAGACTGGTGGTCATGGAGACAGCCAACAGAACTGGAATGAAGGTTAAGCTCAGAGATGGCCAGCTTTTCCAAGTGTTTGTCAAGAAAGGGAGTAATGGAAATTGGACGATAGTTAGCTGGACAAGAAGGATCAGCTGTGGGTTTCTTGAGAAGAGGATGCACAAGGGAGTGCTTCAGAGAGGAGGGGAAGGATCCTGCGGCAAATGAGTAGTTGCAAAAATCAGCAAGGGCCGGAGCAAGTGTGTCAATGTGGTCCTTGATGGTTTTAGAGGAACAAGGATGAACCTGTTTTGATGAGGCTTTCATAGATCGAACTTGTCTAGCTGTAACGCTCACCTGATTCCCGCAGAGGCGCCGGTCTTGACTGGGTGAATGCCGTATCTTCAAAGGTGATGTGTAACACACGGTTGGCTCTTTGGGCTGGACTTCTGTGCACTGTATGTCTGACTCGAAGAGTAATATGTCTGCAGATAGAAAATATGGGATTAATGAACTGGGGTTATTGGGTGCCTCTCTCCTCTTCCCTTTCTCTTCTCCTGTAGAACCCCAAAGGTTAACACCCTCACCTTAGGTAAGTGAACGCCGAGCTCTCCATCTGCCTCGGGGCAGGGTGCCGTAACCAGTTTCTTCACTGGATAAGGGTGCAGGCCTCTTGACCTCAGAGGACTGCTGTCCGTCGTTAACTGCACGAACGGTAAGTTCTGGGCACTTCAAATGTCTTAAAAGTCTTTTGTAATGATATCTCTTGTTTTGCAGGGTCCGGCGATGGCGGATGGCGGGCTGATGAGAGTGGAGGATCGAACCCGCGTGAGGAATAGCAGCGCCTGGAAGCACGTAAGTAAGCGCTTGTAGCCTGCTTCACGATGCGCACTAACTCCCTTTTATCTTGCAGGTACAAGTTCGGAGCTTTAGAGAAGCTGAAGGGTGCTGGAATACCCACTGGATTCGGCGTGGGAAGGAGTAATGGCATGTGAGTAATAAAGTTGCCCAATGTCTTTAAACGCACCTTCTTTTGTCTTTCAGATGCGGGATGCAGCGCCGAAGGCCTCCGGAGCGTGCGAAGAGCTGGTAAGCTTTTGTCTTTCAGATGCCCGAATGCAGTGCGAAGACCTCCGGAGCATGCGAAGAGTAGGTAAGCCTTTGTCTTTCAGATGCCGGAATGCAGCGTGAGGCGTTGGTGACAGCCGATGGACCAGGTAAGAGATGCGCTGCCACTGAAGACCGTAGTGCTAACCTGTTCTTTCTTTGTCTTTACAGGTGCTGCTGAAGACTGGATTCCAGGATGGTAAGCATTTGTTCCCTTAGGCCCAGGATCAGAAGCAGAAGACACGATGAGCGTTCTGCTGCAGAGAATGCAGAATAACGCAAAGCAAGATTCATCCATCGGGTGTGGTTTAAATAGCCTCCTGTAGTGCTTAGGTGTCTCCTTCCACAGCCACGCCTAGGTAAGAAAAGAGTTCCTGCTTTCCAGAAGAGTTCCAGTGTTCTGAACCTAGGGAGTGGCTCCTGCCCCACCCAACAGGAAAAGTAGTCCCAAACAGAAGAGGATCAGGGGTTCAACTGGCAGGTAAGTAAGCAGCATGGTCTGCTGCAGGTAAGTCCACCCAAGCATTATGAGCCCGGCGCTTCCAGCGCTGGGACTGGGCATCTTTATGAGCCTGGTGCCACTGGCGCCAGGACAGGGTCCAAAAGGTCCCAATTGGGACTGGCTGGCACTCGGAACCGGGGTTATGGGTCTGCTTCCAAGGGAGTCGGGCAAGTCCTGATCTTTTGGAAGCAGAGATCATGACACTAGCGACCTCATCAGGGTAGAAAAGAGGAAAGGATGAAAAGGAGGGTGTGGGGGTGATGAAGGAGGGTCAGCAAGCACAGACGGAGAGGGGAGAGGTGGAGAGGGTGGACAGGATGTCCTGGGTTTCTGAGATAAAGTGGGAGGCAAGGGCATTACAAAGAGCCTGGGGTGCAACAGGAGGGGTAGAGACTGCAGCAGGGTTGGTCAGCTCCTTGTAGATTTTAAAGAACTTGGCTGAGTTGTTAGATGCCGCAGACACAAGCTTGAATGTGGACTCTCTTCTTGTTGAGGACAGAGTCGGTATTGCGTTTGAAGCAGGTGACAGGCTAGTGCTAGTTTGTCAGAGGATGAACAAGAAGCCCTCCATTTCCTCTCAGCCGCACTACACTTACGTTTAAGTGTAGCTAGGTTGGAGTCATACCAGGAATTGCACTTGGCTTTGGACTTCAAACAGCTCCTCATGATAGCGGCACGAGCAGCAAGAGTATCAGAAATTGGGGAATAGAGCAGAGACAGGGCTGTGTCAGGATGTGAGACAGCCAGAGGTGGCGCGGGGGAGAGTCTCATGGGCTGGAGGTCCGAGACGGTAGGTGGTAGTGTTGGGGTAGGCTTGGCTTGGGGGGAAGAGAGGGAGAGATGAGAGGAGAGGAGGGAATGATCGCTCCAGGAGAGAGGAGTGGTCAGAGGGATTGAGAGGGGGAGGTCAGAGGAGATCAAAACATTGAGCGTGTGCCCTGCAGAGTGTGTCAGGCCAGAGGGGAGGATGGACAGAGAGAGGGAGTCACAGAGGTCACATAAGAGTACAGAGGAGGAACGAGGAGAGTCTAAATGGATATTGAGGTCACCAAGGAGGAGGAGTTGAGTGGTAGAGGCCAAGAGGGAGGAGAGGTCCCCCCCCTCAGAGAGAAATGAGGTGATTTGACCAGGAGCCTGGTAGATGGTAGCCACAGTAAGAGAATGGGGTGGGGGGGGAGAGAGAGAGAGAGATAGAGATAGAGATAGAGAGATAGAGAGAGAGAGAGAGGCTACAGACAAGGCATTCAAAAGAGGAGTAGGTCTGAGTGGGAATGATAGAGTCAGGAATCCACTCAGGAAAGATCAGGGCTACCCCCACCCACCGGACCAGAAGGATCTGGGTGCAGAAAGGATCTTGTAGCCATCAGGGAGGAGAGAGTCAAAGCTTATGACAGAGCTGGCCGTGAACCATGTCTCAGTAAGACCAAGGACATCAAGGTCTATTTCAAGGGGAGTATAGAAGGGGCATTAGTGGTTAAAATGGTAGTAATGTTTATTAAGAAGTTTTTTTTTTTATAAAGTACGATCCCCGTTGAGATCCCCAAATAAATCCACCTGTGTGTCTGTGTCCCATTGCAATCAGGTAAGAGCTCAGGGATTAGCCCACCTCATGTTTAAAAGTGACTTTATTTTGCAGAAGGAGCATGCCTCTCTATCCAGCTGACTTGGGGGACAGGTGTGGTTGGGCCTATGGGGACCGTCCCTGATCTGGAGACTGAGTGCTGTACACCCTTACCCCTAGCTGGGTGGGAAAACAGGGGCTTCACAGGGAATGCAATGGCTATCAGTCTGCAGTACTCAACAGCCCTGGGTCAGAGATCTCAATATTCTTAGGCCTGAGAGCAGAGGACTCAAGGTCCTACCTGGGATCCGTGGACCAATCATTGGGTACAGCCAAAAACGCCATCCAAGATTCTCGAAGTTGCTTGGAGGTGGTGGGTCTGTCCAAGTTAAGGAACACCCGCAGGTCACCAGGGGTTTCGGGGGAGCCATCAATGCGGACCTCTTGGCATTAGTGTTCCACGTTGACCTGCTGAACTCTTCCCCCTTTGGCTTCTTGTTCCACTGGAATGGTCGGTTGGTGGTGCCGTTATGCGATGTTAGCAGCAGGATTCTCTGTGGTCATCTCTCCAGTACACAGACAGGACAAGGCTAGCCCCACTGATATAAAAAAGTGGCCAATTCGGCAAAGCACTTGTCTGGAAGAACACTGCCCGAAGGTGCTCACAGCACTGCAGAAACGTTTGGAGCACTGGGTACCCCCTTGCATTCTTGACAGATGACCCCCATCCGACAACGACTTGGATTATTTCTGGGTATAGCTACATGCTGTACCTCCAAAACTAATCTCTGGTCAGAATTGGCAGAGGGTAGTTGCATCTTGTACGTTTCCTGCTTCAGTTTGTGCGGGAGACGGGGAAGTGGCACGAGATCTAGTGGAGGTGGATGGCTGATTGGTGCTTATTTTGGCGAACATCATCTCAATAGATGGAAATCGTCGGCTTTGGGTTTCCGGAGTCACCCTAACAAGAAGAAGACGTTTTAGACGGATCAGATGGGACGAGGTTAACATAAAACACCTTTATGATTTTGCATGATGGGAACGCAACCTCTTATTTTAGAATGTTTAAAAGGTAGAAAAACTTGTATCGAGTGATTATAATGAATACAAAATAAAGAATGAATGTTTAACAAATAAAAAAAACGAGAACATACCAAATTCTTTAAAAAATTAAATGTGGTGGTGGGATAAGGGGTTAAATCTGGCGGGAAGTGGGTTGGGGTAGGGTTTTGAGTGTGGGGTGTGTGTTTGGTAAAAATGCATTCTTTATTTATTCGTTATACTCACAAGTAACCGAAAAACAGCCAAACCTGCTAATTTCAGTTTATGAAGAATTAATAAGTGTCATTGCCCTAGGGGTGACAAACAAAGAATTGCATAAAAGGATGAAAGAGGTTAAACGATGGTTTCATAATTAATTCATAGAAGCAAAGAAACAACTTACCCGAAGCACTTAGAGCCCAACCAAGAAATAGCATTCTGGATTTAGCAAACAGGAAGGAATATGAAAGGGTATGCACCCTAAGTAAGCAGGAATTAACATTTGAGGCTTGGGAGAGGCTCCTGGAGGCGGGGCAAAATAACGGCTCTAGGGGCTTCTGGGTGATAGTAGCCAAAGCAGCCAATTCCGCTGTTAGTTTCTGCACTAAGACCAAGGTCAAGCCTCGGAGTGGATTTCCCACTTTAGTAATATGTTCTCAAATGATAATGAGCAGAACACCCTTCAATCTCAAACACTAACTGGGTTGGTTGGTGATTTGGCCGTTAGAGACTCTTATGCAGATGCCAAGGCTATAAACTTTTTTTTTTTTTTTTAATCACAAAAATTAAACAAATCTCCGGGCCCAGATCTTATACCTTCTGCCTTCTGTAGGTCTACTATAGATTTTTGGGCTCCTATGCTTTGCCATCTTTTCAGAGACATGCAATTCCCGAGTCGTGGCACGCGCAACCATTATCCCCATTTATAAAAAGAAAGGGGGACAGATCCATACTGAAATCATGTTGTCCAGTTTCACTTTTGGATAGCTCATGAAAGATTTTGGGGAGTGTGGTGCGAGGTTATTTAGTAGCTTGGGCCAGTTTGTTTAACATTTTGGGGGATACCTAGCTGGGGTTTAGCAAAGGACGTGGGACATCAAATCAGACATTCAATTTCATGCTATTGACTTGAAAGTACACACATGTAAAATAAGGTGGTATTTATTGGGTTTCATGGATATGTCAACGGCCTTTGGATCTGGGAGGGCAGGTGTGGTGAATCTGGGGGGGGCGTTCGGCAGGTGTGGACAATCCTCTTAGATATGGGGTATCCCAGAAGGGCTCTTAAAGCTCCTAGTCCTGTTACATACTGGCACAGAATGTAGAGTGAGATATGATGGCGGGGGCAATTGTACCTTCCTTGCGGGACATATAGGGGGCTATTTCAGGGATGTGTCCTAGCTCCCCCCGCACCCATCTTATTTAATTTATATACAAATGCCCTAATAGACATTCTGGGACAATCAATGACTGTTGTAACACTGCTGGGGGCAAAACGGTTGCCTCTGCTGGCCTATGCCAAGAACGTAGTGCTCCTCGCACGTGCACCCAGAGTCTTACAAAAGCTGCTGGATGATAATGCCGAGTTTGTGTGGCCCTAGAACAAATGAAAATGAATGCGAATAAATCATTGGTTATGACAATGGGTAAAGCACGTCATGGTTCTGAATTGTTTTTGGTGAAGGCATCCCTTTTACAGACAGACCTTTTTTTTATTACCTGGGGGTACACGTTCCTTCTAGTGGTCATGGTAATTTGCAGATCAATAAGCAAGCCATCAAGATGATCCAGGGTAGGGCAGGGATGTTTTGCTTCTTGAAGGTGTACAATGCTTGTGCGTCTCTGCTCTATGGAGCAGAAATCTGTGGGGGGGGGGGGGGGGGAGAGACCTGCTTTCAAACTACAAGGTATGGAAAACAAATATAGTTGATCCTTCCTCAGAGTGCCTCAGCCTTTTCTGTACATAAGGAGGTGGGATTGGGATATATGGAGGATTAATATAATATAGCCGCTGCAATGACGTGGCACGCGACGTGCGCAAACCCGAATGCCACCTTATCTAGACATTTATTTGTTGACATTTCGTCACATGCCCTTGCATCTAAAATTAGATGGATTAGTCATGTAAAAGTCACCTTTGCCTCAAACATAGGCTGGTGGCCATTGGTTTTGGCAATCCCATCTGACAGACAGACTGCAAGGGCAAGGTTAAGGCGCCATTAATGAATCGACTTGTGGCTCGAATAGCAAATACATAGAAGACTTAAGAAAACTTTGACTAGAGCTCATCAGTCAACCTCATCACTAGGGATTCTGAGTCATACCTTGAATGGGGCATTCACACCTGTCAGCGTATACAATCCTTCCCCTGAATTCCGTGACAGTGGAGTGGATTGGGGTTTGGGGATCACTGGGGCTTTTCCGCTCCTTTTGCCCAGCATGCCTTTTAATTCATACGAGAACACTTACACTGGTTTTAAAACCCAGGATTCTGTCAGTTCAGCCCACATTGCTTCATCGTTTATTGCTGCAGGACAAGTGTATACCCCGGGCAGCGGATTCGGTGTTCAGTCAGGACTTAATCTTAGTAAAGGTCTTTGGCTCGACCTTCTGAGGGCAACAAACGCCACGAAACCGGTTGAACATTTGTTCACATGTTACATTATACATGTTTAATGTGCAAGTGCCTTATGGAGCGCTTATAAGCTTAAAAGAGATGGGTTCAGCTATAATTATGATTTTAATGTATAGGTTGAATGTCCATGCTAAGTATGATCTCAAGAGATTCCTGCTGGAAAGCAGGGTTCAATGTTCTATTCTTTAACCTGTACGAATCCAAATAAAACGATTTTGCCTGTCCAGCAAAGGGCACTCACCTGTGGAAAATGGTGATCGTTTTGGAAGACAAGTCCTGCAGAAACGCAGGGCTCCTGGGTTGCACAGCAACATTGCCCCCTTTCACATCCACGGGAATTGAAGACGAAAGAAGGAACGGGTGGGCAGGGGGGGAAATAAATGAGAGGGACACCACCTGCCAATTCCAAAATCTTGGCACACATTGGGGGGGTTGTCGAGAAAGAGAGAGAGGGAGCGAGAGAGAGAGAGACCTCTGCAACAGGGCAGTTATAGGATGTGGGGAATACACCAGGTTGTTCTGTCTCCCCTGTTGCCCAGACTCTCCTTTAAGATCTCCGTTACACATAATACCCCAAATGCACAGTCACCAGCGTAGCCACCAGCACATCAATAATAATTGAGCTACGAGTAGACTCTCCTATTTAGCCCAATCACACTCTCCAACATCAGCTGCTACCCAGATCCAAATCACTGCAGTCCATTACATGTAAGCTCTCTCCTTTGGATAACATACTCTTAAAGTGTTCCAACCAAACGCAAGGAATCGGAACTGCACTCCAGTCTCGCATACTTCCAACCTGCACCCATCAACTCCACAGTGTTTGGGTCTGCTTCACTTGCTATCTCACTAAAGCCCCGCCCTCTCTTGTTATAGAGCAGCAAGCCCAACACACACACACATGGGGGTTACAGAGATTGTGTGTGCACGCGCCAGGTCACAGTACCAAATCCCAGCAAGACAGACTCGGCCTTCGTTTTTCTCTCAGAGGTTCATAAACTTGATTAAATAAACATTGGTGAGCATAACAGCAATAGGGCTACAAAACAAAGTGCCAGGTCCACAGCTCAGTTCCTCCTAGCGCGGGCTGTAAAAACTGAGCAGCAGTCCCAATGAACAGCATAGACCTTTAGTTAAGAGTAGTGATTAGGCACACACATTCGTGGAAGTAATCTGGTGAGGCTCATATCCCAGAATTTCAACTGGACGATATTGTGATCTTGGACAATTGTCTTCTCAATGTATAGTTCTGCAATGTCTTCAGTGAAAAGGTTTACCTTCCCACATTCTGGTGTCTTTGCCTAGCATGTTGCCTGCTCTTTCTCTTCTTGTAGGCCTTTTGAGTGGAAGTAACCCTACGCAGGAGAGAGCCAAACCATTGTCACAGGCTTCTGAAGAGCTTACTTTGAGATCTGCTCATTTGACACCAAAACACTTTTGTACAATTGTACTTGATGTTCTTCACAACATGAATAATGATCTACAACTCTTGTCAAATTACTACTATACGCTGGTGGCCTTATAACACTTCTTGGTGTATATTTAAAGTTTAAAAATAACTCATATCAATTAGTCTTCTGGTAATTGTGTACTTCCCTTGAAGAAGGACCAAATAGAGCTACAGTGGAATCAGTCTCCTTTTGCATAATATGTTTCTATAAGGATTCTAAGGACAGCATGGTATCAACAGTAAGATAGACACAAGTGACCACAGTTCAAGAGTGTGTATTGAACTTCAACAAGGGTATGATAGGCACCCATCTTATGCTAAATCTCAGTCAGTAGCATCAGGACCTTCTGTGCCCAAGTCTATTTACTTGTCAAAGTGTCTTGATTCAGAGGGCCTGATGTACCAAAACAAATTAAAAGTTATTTTCCTCTTACAAGTACTCAATTCAGGTGATTCACTCTTTGCCCTGGATCCCCCTCAGCTGAGCTCAGATCCATTTAATACAACGATTGTCACTTTGGATCTCCCTCTTCTGGGTTCAGATCCCCTTTTACAATGTTCATGAAATACTCTCTCGGGTGACTCACGGTTCACCTCGGATCCCCTTCAGACTCCCTCAGCCGGGTTCGGACCAATTTCAGTTATTATTAACTATCGAAGACTTTCAAATGTGCACTGGGTTTAGCTTGTCCCATTGCAGGACCACTTTGATTTCCCAGTTCATTTGTACCTTTGCCACCTTTCAGTTGGACACCTAACAGGCCTTTGAATGAGCGCCCACGTGGCGCTGGAGAACTCTGTTTACAGTATCTGTCGTGGCTTCAAAATTTCAGTCACTCATCCACTGTTTAATTATTTGTGTTGTTTGTCACATACGCTTCACACACTGTTCTCTTCAGATTTCTCTATAAAATGTTGCCGCTTGCAACCCTGGCTCCAACACAGACCGGTCTGGTATCAGTCTCCCCGACTCACCGCCTCTGCTGACCTTACTGGCGCTGCTTTGTTGTAAAAGCCAAGGACAGTACCCCGATAGCAAACGCTCCGCCTCACCTTGGTTATCGATGTGGGAGAGCCTCGGCACCGCCAACACACTATGCAGGTTTATTCAGCTTTAGTTGCAGGTCTTCTGTTTCTTATTCTCCAAGGCTCAGTAAAGTAACGGTCTTTCTTTGAAAAGCTGAGGGGCAGTTCCCTTGTTGCAACCCTCTCCAGTCTTGCCGTCTTTCTCCTCATATTAAACTGCCATCTTGGAACTGCTGCTTCCTTGTGTGATTTGCCTTGCTCAGAGTGTGCTTTTGTACTACGCCTTTTATCCATGTGGGGAAGTGTGACGGAAGTCAGGTGTGTGTAATGATCAGTAATTGCCTGACCATTGTATTGGGACATGTCAGGTATATGCCTCGGGTGTTAGTCCGCTTTCTCTCAGTGAGCAGTCTGTGAGAAAGTGTTTGTGTTGGGAAAGGGCGGTGGGTAGGTTGAGTTCCTAAGTATCCAAGGGTTGGGAAAGAGGGTTACAGGGAAGGGGATCCTGCGGCTCGCCGTCCGGTGTCCCACTTCCACTCCCCGAGACCCCTCATCCAGGTGATCCTCCCGCACTGGTGCACCCCCAGGAACTGGATCCAAAGGCGATGGCCGTGTCCTGGCCACCTGGATGAC
This sequence comes from Ambystoma mexicanum, assembly GCF_040938575.1. Classification (NCBI taxonomy): domain Eukaryota; kingdom Metazoa; phylum Chordata; class Amphibia; order Caudata; family Ambystomatidae; genus Ambystoma; species Ambystoma mexicanum. The sequence goes on along the minus strand of NC_090934.1, from coordinate 1,201,509,119 downwards.
AGATCCCCGGGGAATAGCGGATGAGACACCTTCAGCTTTCTCACAGGATTTAAACAAATGATATTGGCTAGATTGAGGTATCATGGGATTTGTGTTTACTTTCCAAGTCAGGTCTACAAAACAGGCTATTATTTTGGTTCATGAAAGTCAATCAAACGCAACAAGAACTGGAAAGAAATGTGGTCAATTGCCATTGTTGGAGACTGAACTCAAATCCCACCTTCACTATTTAACCAAAGTGTGTGAGCACAACCTGTCAACTAAATTCATCTCATAACATAGCCTGTCCAAATTGCCAGTGTGCAAATGTTTTAAAATCGTCAGCCCTGTAGAGAAATGTAGCTCTTAGGGTACATACTGCTAAAAAAGCCTTACTGTTCGTTTAACCGTTGATAGTGTTGCTTCCAATACAATAGTGACTATGGCTATGTTGCACACTCATGGCAGCACCACTTGAAAACCATGGACCTCATCTAATCTAAATCTGCCTTTAGAAATGTGCACCATCCTGGTAATTTCTAACCTGAATGATTTAATAAGCTATGGTATTAATGCTTTGTTGCTTCCAATCTGTCGCCTATATCCATACTTGACCACTCATACATTCTGTGGGGCTGCTTATAGGATCATGCCAAAGAATATGTACATGTTTGAAGTGCTGGTGCACTTGACGGCAGACGAACGTCTAGCATTGAGGGGTGTTTTCCTCTAGTCCAGCTCAGGAGTGTGAGACAGTGTTTCAGCAAGATGCTGCGCTCTCGAGTATTTCATATTCCCAATTGTGTTTCACATGTGCTGCTCCATTGCATTGCTTGGCTTTCCTTCATTTGAGCATGTTGGCCACTGAGGCTGTGTGTTGTGTGCCACGTGGCTTGGCTGCCAAGCGAGTTTGTGGTTATTGTGGCTGCCACATGAGTGCCAACGTTGAGTAGAGAGCCGTCCTGGGGTGCAGGTACCAGGGCAAGTTATGAAGGGAGCCTAAGAGAGGAAACTGCCTAGTAGTGCTAGGTGTGACCTGTGATGGTTAGTGGGATGATTGGGATGATTGGGATGGCGTAGTCTCTCTAGAGAGCGTGAATATTGGCCTTTCCCTCATCCCACACTAGGAGGTAACCCTTATCATAATGGGTGAAAATCTGTTTTCTTGCTCTATATGGCTGCCTCCAACTACAATTTATGCAGTACACTTTCTCTGAATAATCGGTTGACTTTCACTTGGTTTCTTTGCCTGAATCCGGGATGGCCGGCAAGGTTCCAGTCAACTAACCTTCTGGGGTAACTACCCCTGTTATCACCATAGGAGAGGGATTATTGTTAAATAAGTAAATATCTAAACAAATACAGGTAGAAACTATGGACCTCTGTTGTTCTTACCTTTATTCAGAACATGCATGAATTCAGTCTCCGTCCAATTCTGGTTCCATTTCAAATGCACTTATGTTGCATAAAGATTCCAATGTGTTGGATGAGTCCTTTCTCCGTCTATGTCAAGAGATGTGAGACAATCCTCTCAAAGGTGAAATCAGGGATTCAGGAGGGCGAAAGGAAGGGGCAATCTCTAGTAATAATTCTTCCAGCAAATCTTGCTATCGAGAGCCCAACTCCCATGTGGAATTTCTGTATAAAGAAGGCTTTATTGAAAGAGACAAGAGCCTATGTATTAAGATCACAATTGTGAATCACCAACAAGGGTCTTGATATTGGAAACCACCAAGGAAGAAGCTCCTAATTCGGCCTTTAATCATGAGTGATTACTCTTCATTGGGATTAACTTGTTTAAGTGCCTCACCTGACCCATTTTCAACACAACCTAGCGAGTCTCACCAGGACAGTTCTGTCCCCCGGGGTCAGTCCCAGTGATACAGCCAATGTTCAGTTGGTTTTTCCAAGTAGGAAGAAAGGACCAGGTGATGAGCAGATACGTAAAACTAAAAGGGACTAAGAATAAATATTGAATGAATTTCCTATGATCTTTGTGGATGATTCGAGGGGTAACTGGTGATTACACCTTGAGCCCCAGAACTAACATAGGGGATGGAATTAAATTTTTTTAAAAAAATCGAAATGCAAAATACTAAACAATCAGTACAGACAAAATTACAGATTGAGGTAGAAATACTTACCAATAGAAGCCGACTGGAAGAACATTCTGAACTGTCTGAGGCCCTGATGGTGGATAATTAAAATCCATCTTCTACTAGTGTGGCCTCTCTCACTTCTGAGTGACCAAAGCAAAATCTGGGCAATCAGCATACAACGGAAATGAATGGAAGTGCAATCATGATTGTGTTTTGAGGGAGGTTCTTTTGCCAACCATTATAAATGCACCACTAGATGACATATACGTCTTTGTCCTCGAGAAATTAACTCAAATTAATGGCTTTCTCCAATTGAATCATTCAAAGTTACTTCACATTTTTGCCGAGATTCCAGCAGCTCGTTCACTTCATTCTAGGGATATTGATTTTGTTGCGATTCCTGATTCTGTATTTAACAAATGAAGAGCATACTTCCACTGCAGTCTGGTGGCAAACCTGGTTTGGGACCAGTCAGACACAATTCGATCAATGGGTTTTGATGTTTTTCATTTTGAAAATTCTAATTTTTGTTGGATCAATGTGAAAGTAGTGAGCCTCCTCTTCTAAAGAATCTAGGGTCTACTTCACGCAAGACCCCACAAGTTACTTCTGCAATTAACTCCATTGGGGGTATATCATATTTGAACAATGCTACAACAGATTGGTTGTGGCTTTTAGAGGCTATATGCAAGAATAATATGCCAAAGGATACCAGCATAATCTTTAAACAGCAAATGACTTAGATTTCTGTCCTGAAACTGTGGTGGTTACAATAATTTCTCAGAGTTGTCTAATTTCAATTCCGCTATTTGGGACTATGATGTGTACTTGCTTCAAGAAACTATGCTTACTTCGATTCTAACCTTTAACAGTTTTCAGGTGTTTTCACAGGTTGCTGTTAAAGGTTTTTCAGGGAGACCTTGTGGAGGGTTGGTAATCGCCATTTATGTTAGAATTAAGGTGGAAGCATTTGTGTTTGATAACAGCTTTCCTGGAACCCAATCACTGGGTCTTAAAGTGTGTGAAAAAACCAAGAATGGCTTGTAGAACATTTATATTGGAATTCTGCAAAATGCCATTTGAATCAATTTCCAGATGGACTTGGTAATGTTGTAGAATCTTGGCTAGGAGGTGGCCATGCAGCTAATATTATAGTTGGAGGAAACTTTAATGCAGCTTGTGCCGTAGATTTCTTATGCACAAATAAAACAATATCTACGACGACAAACTCCTCGTCTAGGCTTTGTGGCAAAGCCATGTGCGATTTTCTTGAGATCTGGAGTTTTTGTCTTCTACTGCCTGATGGATCAGAGAACCCTGTTTATACTTGGTCCCAGCGAAATGCACATTCGTGGAAAGATCATAACTTTGTTTCAACTTCTATGTGTTTATTGCTCATCTATATCTATACAAAGATTGTTTGTGAGTGACTATTTACCATGAACCTTTTTCGCCTCTTTTACAAATAGCAAATTAGAAACATGGAGGTGGTTGACACTTCTAGAACCCTGTAACAAGGGTTTGAGGGTTAAGTGGAACAATTCTCTCCTAAATAATTTCACCAATCAAGTCAGGAGAGTGTTGTCTCATATGGAAAAGATTAATCTAATTGCATGTGGAAAGATCAAGGATACTATTGTGGATTGTTTAAATAAATCAATGCAAAGGGGGGTTCGCCTCACGTCAGTTTACCATCTACATAGGCATAATACCAGAGTGGCAAATGCAAGGAAAATGAAAAGTATGCACCTTCGCAATCTTAGAAACAAAAGTCTAACAGAGGGATCTTCTAACTTCCATAAAAAGATAATTATGCAGCAATACCAAAATTTTACAAAAAGTCTGAAGCTTCAGCTCCTCAGTAGAGATAGCCAATTAGCGGTTGAATTTTTGGTAAAGAAAGGTACGTCTCAATTTTGGAAATTGACTAATTCCTCTATAGAAAAGGTTAAGATTGAAGATCCACATATCATTAATGAAGAAACATGGGTTGCTCACTATGCAAAAACTTTACTAGAACCTGAAAATTATCAGCCCCTTTTTCGACCATTAGATGGTTCATATGCCTTGCCTTGGACTTCCCTTGAACCGGAGGATATCAGTCTCTTGACCCAGAAAAGCAAAGGGTCTAGGGCTCGTGGCCCAGACAACTTGGCTCCCATTACTCTGAAACATGACCCGGATTTATGGGCTAATATATTATGCCATCTTTTTAGAGAAATTCTGGATACTGGTGTTTTGCCTCCCTCTATGTGTCTATTTCATATAATTCCTATCTTTAAAAAGTGTGATAGGTCTAATCCTGCAAATTAAATACCCATCACTCTTTTGATGCTACCAGTAAAACATTTTCAGCTGTCATTTTAAAAAAGAGGACAATGTTATTAGATGTATTCAAGTTGTGGGGAATTTAAATTCAAGTGTGATAAGTAGTTAGACTTATATATGTTTTAATTGTGTATGCACTTTATTTCATTTTGTAAAAATAAGCATGTTTTCTTGTAATGCAATAAATGCTCTTTTGGAGATGTTTTTATTATTTTTCATTACCATGTATAGTGAAAGGTTTTTATAAATTAAACAAACTCACTAATAATTTCAAAAACATGTGTACCTTTCTCATACAGCTACTGGTCTGTATCCTACATCTGTACAACCCACACATCTTTCTAGTGGCTGGTACTGTTAAACTGTGTCCTGAGCGTATGCTAGAACACAAGTACCCTTGTTGTTGACTGGTCATGTTGGCCCTGAAATGCTACTTGTTTATTATTCTGATTCCAGAATGGATGAAGAGGGTAAAGGGGACTTGGAAGGAGTTTCCATGCTTATTTTGATTGCTGCTCAGGCAGTATATTTAGCTATGGCGTATGATCACAATGAAGGAAGGCGGGTGAGGTCTGGCGAGGTGTTCTTGGATACCTTAATTTCTTTGGTGTTGGGCCCCCAAAATCCCTTAAAATGGTCTTGTCAAGGAGCAAGTGATCGGACAGGGAACAGAAAATTAACTTTCATTGATAAAGCACTTGGCCTTAGAATGCAAGATAGCACCATGCCATCAGCTGTGAAAATAGTGGATGTTGAGTCTAGTGGCAGAAGTTGGATCCTGCAAGGGCCAGGCAATGTAAATGGTGGGTGCTCAGGCTGTTGCCAGAGATCGGATCTTGTAGCTGTCCACTGGTGAATATTCAGACTGTTGGATAGCGGGGATTGTGCAATCTTCAGGCTGCACTTTGCCCTGTAATTGTAATTGGTTATTTATAATGCGCTTAATACCCAGAGGTTTCAAAGCGCGGTCCCAGGGATCAAACCTGTGTTGCTAAGCATCATCTTGCTTCCAAGGAAAGCGCGTTGCCCCTGAGCTATCCTCCTAGCGATGGCTCGGGTTTTAGCAGAGGTAGCACCTTTCAGTGTGCTGATAGTGCCCTTTACGCCGGATAGAGTTCATAATGCTAGCAGACATACTACACAATACTCTGTACACTGTATATTGTTAGCTGCAGGAGTCAGGCACTGCCTTGTCACTGGTGAATGGCCACATAGGTGGAAGAGGGGTGAACATAGACTGCAGGCAGTGCCCTGTACACTGCTAGATACTTGTACTATCAGCAGAGTTGGGACTCTGTAGAGCTCAGACACTGCAGTCTCCTATGAGCAGGTGATCACATTTGATGGAATCCTGCGTTAAAGTGCACTGCTCGGTACTGATGAGTGCTCAGACTGGGTCCTGTAGCGAGAGCTCTCTGTCTGCTAAGTGTTTACTGGAATATGTCATTACTGTGATGTATGTTTTCAAACCCGGTAACCTAGATCATGAGAGTGCATGGAGAGCGCATCACATTCACACAGTCATCACTTTTCCCTGTGTTCATTCTAGCAGCGACAGTAAAAAAAAAAAAAAGGAAACCATTTAGACAGCTATCTTCTGAATGGACATTAATTTTAAATCGTTTTATTGGTACCCCAAAATTGTTCTAAAATGCAAACTCCATAGATTTTCTTTTAGCAGCACCTCATTAAAATATATTCTTTCCCACTCTCCCCAGGAAGTGTTCGCCCCCAGTGCAGCCTTTCATGCAACAAGTATATAAAAATATAAAGTCTGCTCAAATCCACAGATACAGCATCTTTGAGCAGAAGGCCACGCGCGTTCCAGTACTGCGCTACCCTTTGGATCTCTGGGGAGAACAGTGGCTCTTGAGAAGGCCAAGCGCGTTCCAGTACTGCGCTACCCTTTGGATCTCTGGGGAGAACAGTGGCTCTTAAGAAGGCCTAGGAGTGTGCAATGAGGAGCAACAAATTGTCATTAGTAGGTTTCTCTGCTTGACCGACAGTCCAGTAGCCTGCTCTCAACAATTCTTTTCTACAGTCTTGCCCAACTGCTTACCCCCTGTATAAGAGTCATAGACCCACTCTTTTGCATCTTGTGAGGGGTCTGGGATATCCCCATGTTTTATTGTCCACTCAGCTCCAGGGTGCCAGTCTACGTTTGCTTTTGCTGGATTATATGAACAGCTGTCCTTTCTGCTCTGTGGGTCCGTGGATGCCTCTTCTGGTCCAGAGTAACTCACGTGTTGGTGCATATGTTTCTCCCTTTTGGTCCATTGTCATTCCACTGTGGTCTGCTGTTCTAGTCTCCAGTGCCTTCTCTACTACCTCTGTGCTGATCGCCACCAGCCCTTGTAACGGTGCTGAGTCGTCTCCAGTGTAACCCCATGCTGAACACCAATGTGATCTCTGCTCTATTGTGCTTCGGGGGTTGCAGGAATGAGCAGTGGGGAGAATTAAGTCAATTCCACTTGTCCGGTCAACATCGAATAGCTCTTCTGAGAAGCCTTCCTTTTTTTAAGAAAAGTAATTGTAATATGGTGTCCTGAAGGACAGAAATGTCTTCATCAGTGGAGTAAACCAAGATGGATTAGAGCCAACGACATACGGTGGATCACGTTTCAAGCGCTGCGGTTCAGGATGCTAGAAGGCAGAGCATTCCCCAGGTTCTGCGCCTATGGATGCTAGAACCGTTTTCTTCGGATCTAAGCTTCCTTTGTCAGAAATGCTGCATTAGGCTTCTGGTGGGCTTGATTCTGCAAAGTGCGGGTGCAAAAAGAGGAATGTGGGGAACATTTAGCAAAAGAAAAGTCCTCTTCCCTCAAGAGAGGGAAATTAACACGTACCTGGGAAGTGTGCACTTGGTGAGGTTTGTGGTGGCCGAGACTGCGTAATAGCAGAACCAAGCATCAATCCTCACAGTCTACGATGTGGAGGGAGGCAACCATTTCCCAAACTGCACAGGACATCTGCCCAGCCAACCGAGAAAGGCAAACAGTGGCTTCAACTGGAACAGAGTTTTATCCTTTGGCCCTTGGCCACCTGAGGTTTGGAATGGAACCAGGTCCCTCAACTTTCTCTTACGGAAGATGATCAACACTTCTCCTTTCAGCAGCCTAACTTTGTGGTTGTGCCTGGTGGGGGAAGAAGGAAGGTAGGGCAGGCAGCAGAAAGTGCAGGTACATTCCTAGGTGATCCCTGCTCCGGTCACAAACCAAAAGCGCCAGTCATTAGTAAAGAGGCAGGTCTGAAAGAGCAATTCTTGAAGACTGACATATGTCCAAATGCTGGTGCATCCCTCCCTCCAGAAGTAACTTGCGGTGTTAGGAAGATCCTCTTGTATTATTACCTTCCAAAAGTAACTAAGTATCTCTGCTCTGAACAGAGAACTGTTCTTGGATGACCCATTAACATATTTCTAGAGTGAAGTAAAGTTTGGTCCCACTGACGATTGCTGGAGAAGAAGAGTGGAGAGGGTGAGGGTGGTCATCCGTGAGACAAGCACAACCCTTTTTTTGTTTTAGTCTGAGATTCTTTTCAGTACAGAGAAGCAATTTCTGAACCATTTAAAGCCAACCCGCCTGAAACCATGTGAGATTAATTGACCTAACAGTCTCTCATTGACAAGGGTCTTGGTAACAGAAAGTTGGGAAATAAGCCGAGAGCCATCTGTAGAAGGTCCTCAGGCCCACAATCCATTAAAGGTTGTCGTACATGTGTAAGGTCTTCTCCAGCTCATGACTGACTTGCTGGTAAAAAAGGATCTGCTCCTTCAGGTATGCCTGCATCATCGACTTGAAGTCTTCGATGCGGCGCTCGTGGAAGTAGTTCATCTCAGCCTGTAGAGCGAAACCCACCACTCGGCAGCGCTTGCGAATCCCGTCGGCCTCGTTCTGATCCATCCGGCCCTCATCGCTCATCCGCTGGCTCTCCTTCACCTTGGCGAAAGCTCCTAGGGAGGAGAGAGGGAGAAGAAAATTGACAAGGAGTTAGAACGGTCTGCTTAACTTGGACCTCACTCTGCTTTCCTATGCAATCTTTTGAATGTATTGATTTGGTACAGCATCTCAAGTAGCCCAATGAAAAAAATGTCTAACAAGAACTACATTTCACTTGAAAAATAAAATGTTTGAAAACAAAAGCTCAATTTACTAAATCATGAGTCATTAGTACATTTGAAAACCTAGAAGAAAAGAAGATAGGGTCTCACCAACAAGAAATAGAATTAAAGCATCAACATCAAAAGCCACACAAAACAAAAAAACATCAAAAGACATCTACAGAAAATATCAAGGAGTAAAAAAGAAATGATTGAAAAGGCAATGCAAAAAACTGTGAAAAATATTTAAAAATAAGACATTGAAAAATATACTTTTCGTAAAATACATATCACATTTAACCTGAAACAGAGATGTCACAACACACTGTTCAGAAGGCCCTTTAACAGAAAGCAATACCATAATACCAGATTTTGCTTAGCACTTAGAACCACAGTTCTCCTCCTTCCAAGTACCGTAATAAATGTTATTTCCTAATTTAAGACATTCAATATAACAACTCTCTGAAAGATGAAGGGCTGAGTCAGTCGAACTTGGATTTTAGCCTAGGAATGTAAATTATACACAGATGTCTGAGGCAGTGTTTAACTCACAAACATAACTAGGGTGTTGGGAACATGGGGGAGAGTAACAGTACTAAATTATTATGAATAATCTTGGGAGCGCTCATGTCGACGTCAACCAATGCGTGGGCGAGATCACCGATGGAGGATCCAAGCACCAGGAGAGTTTTTAATAACCAGGAGGCAAGTATGAGATCAAAGGGGACCCCATTTCAGACTAGCGAAGGAGGAGACAAAGAGCAGCCAGAGACAAAAATAGATTGACACACAGAGCGAGTGCCTGAGCCAATCAGCTCACTCCAAACGATGACTAAATCCATGATCTCAGCCTGTGTTCGAAGCGAGCTGTGAGCATGTCACCACCATCGCCATTTCCTCTCTCTTGCTACCCTGCCCCAGCACTCCCCACACGTCCCTGAATAAACCACCTGCTAAACAGATGCCCACGTTTATTATCTACACCCCCAACTTACCCACGTACCTTTCATGTACCACAACTTTCCTGCTGCCCTTTCACCGCCCTTAACAAGGCCCCCACAGGAAAATCGAAAAAGGACAACTGGTAGTCTCCCTTTTCCCGGTCTGCCATTTTCTTTTGTGTTCCCACCCCCGTTTTCAAAGAAATTTTAAAACACCCACTGCTCCATTTCAAAAGTTACCAAAAAAAAGTCATTAGTACGCCAGGGGTTGGCCCCAGGGTGCTAATAGCAAGAATACCCCTTCCTGCAAGCTTCACCAGCAGCTAACCGCTCCAGGGCCCAGTTTTTAGGCTCTCTTCACCTGGGCCTATAACTTGGGCCCAGGCCATAACCGGCTGTTAAAGCCCGCTGGAAGGGGAATTAGTGTCATCACTACCCTACTCAATGGCACTCTGTATACTGACCCCGGAAAGCTGAGAAGCTAAGTGTGCCGAGTGGGGTTCAACCCTGTCACCACAGCACCTTCTTCAAAGGATGTCTTACCCCGCTGAGAAACCCAAAAGGTCCAGCTACAGTTTCATAAATGGATTATCAAGAATTGGAAGCAGGGGGGGTCTGGATTGGGGAACCTTGTTAGAACCTTTTGTGGAAGTAAGTTGGAGTTCTGCAATAATGGGCTCTTGGCCTTGGACATTTGGGGGCACTGCATACGAAGCTGGAAGTGAACTGGCAAAGAGGTAAGTGTGGGGTTTGTGTTGTTCTTGCAGTGGAACGACTGGGGGTACTGCAGCATTGGAGATTGGTACACATGCTTTGGTAGTGTTTTGTGTGGCGACTCTGCACAGGAGTATTAAGAGGGAGTTACTGGTCTGGATTAAAGTGCATTGCTGCATGAGTTTGTGTGGGTAGCACGTCCCACAATCGCAGGCGGTTGATAGGTAAAAAGTGGGTTGCTTTGGCAGAGCAGTTTGTTGGTTTACGAGCACTGGAACAGCAAGGAGAGCCACAATAAAGGAGTGGGATTAATATCAGGGGTGCTGTAAAGCCCAACAGAGGTCCCTTTCAATGAGATGGCTTGAGAGCGCTGTGATTAGAAGAAAGACGAGCTGAACCATCTGGCGCGCAGTAGAGCAGAGCTGCGGTACATTGGTAGCACTGTGTTTGTGACCCAGTACGAAAAGTGACCCAGTTCAGGATTGAGATGCATTAAAAGAGTAGTGGATGTGTCAAACATGAGGTGGGTTAAGCTGGCTGCAGTAGAACAAAACCGATCTACAGCGTCAGGATTGTGGCCGGCGATGCAACCTGGAAAGAGACGTTGACAGTTTGTTGACTTGGACATGTGTGGGTGACACTAGAGGAGTATGGAAACGTGCGGCTGGTGAGGATTGAGGTGCATTGGCTTTTGTCTAACAATGGGTGTTCTGGAAGCATTTGGGATGGCCAAGCCAAGTACGGTCCTATGTCTTACGCAACCTCGACACAGGCTCCCTCCACCCTAGCCCCGGTATGCCAACTTTCCAGTATGATCCTCACAGTGATAGTGATGCATGGTAACCCATGCTGTCTCCACTTATTGGTCTCTGGGGTGGGCCTAAAGGATGTGGCCTTCCCAGACAACCTCCGTCTGGGATTTCTAAGAATGTTTAAGCTACCCGGGTCTTCTGATTTTCTCCTCTGGCTGTCGGGCTCTACATGTTCTCTCCACTCGTCGGTCTCCTCTGCGTCACTATCGCCTAATTCTCCCTCTCTGCAACATTTCCACCTCCTTTTATTGATCGCCACTACTGCGTCTACTGCTACTTCTCTGCTCCACCTCCCTCTCTCTATACTCTGCCCCCTCTTCTCTCAACCTCCATTGCAAACTAACGCCCGATCTCCATCACTCCTTTCCTGGGCAAACTCCTGGGAAAGCTGGCCATCTCCCAGCTTAATCTACATACTGAATCTGATTATTGTCTCCAGGACCACCAGTCTGGCGTCAGGGCAGCCAGAAGCACCGAAGCTGCTCTCCTGAACACCCATAAAGACTTACTTTCTAATATAGATTCTAACCTTCCTTCTGTCCTCATTCTCCTAGATATATTCTCTGCTTTCGACACAGTCAACCTTGCCATCCCGCTCAATCGTTTCCGTGATAACCTGGGTATCACTGGTCAGGTACTATCTTGGCTGACCTCCTTTCTGTCCTAACGACCCTCACAGGTCCAACTTGGGTCCTTCCTCTCTTCCATCTCTCTACATGTGGTGTTCTCCAGCAGTCTAACCTCTCTCCCTGGCTCTTTAACCATTACCTGCACCTCTGGCCCACTGCATCTCTAACTTATGGTCTGACTTTCGGTGTTAGGCGGATGTCACTCAGCTCTCCTTCAGGCTCCCCCTCAGCCTCTTCTGCTCCTTTTCTCATACCCGACTGTCCGCAACTCAGGAATGGCCTGCCTCCAACAATTTCTGCCTTAATGCCAATAATACTGAGATCCTCCTCATTGGGTCACCTGCTCCCGCCTCACTCGGGCCGCCCACCCTGGACCCCTAGCTGCACCTTCCTGTGTGGCGAAGAACCTTGGTGTCATCTTTGACTCCACCCGTTTCTTCTCTCCTCACATCTCTGACGACTCTAAGAACTCACACTATCAGCTGCACCTCCCCAGGGGTATTCTTCCTTTTCTCACTTTCCCCCAGAAGCTCACTGTCTCCAGAGCCCTGGTCCTCTCTAGGCTGTACTACTGTAACAGCCCCTTTCTAAATCTGCCTGCCTATACTCTTTGTCCTTTACAACTAATCCAGAACAGGACTGCGAGAATTGTCTTTGGCCTCAAGCCCACGGATCGTATCTCTCCAGGCCTGAAATCTCTCCACTGGCTCCATGTGGCTGCAAGGATCAAAATCAAGGCACTCTGCATCGTCCACAAGGGTTTCTGGGGCCGGGGACCACACCACCTCCAACGTACTCTTCCAAAACATCCCCTTCTTGAGCCCTCTGCTCATCCACCTTTAACTCTGGTGGTCAGATGCTTTTCCAAGCAGAGATGGGGGTAGATCTATGTCCTCGGCTGGGGCCTCCCTCTGGGACAGCCACCCTGTCTCTCTCAAACTTGAGCAGAACCACCTAAGGTTCCGGAGGCAATTCAAGATCTCCTTTTCGCTTCCCCTTTCTCTCACCCTCTACCTTGCGGATGTCCCTGTCTGCTGTGCAAACTGGTTACCTGGTCGCCCACTGAACTTACAGGAGCAGGCTCCTGCACAACTAGTTACCCTTGCATTGCCTCTGTGCCTCCCAACCACTTAGGGACTGTATCTGCAACCCTACAGTCCCTTGACTCTCTGCACTTATGAGCCACCTCCCTGGCAGAACTTACATGTTACATTGCACTCTCTCCTCCCCCTCAACCACCCCCCGGCACTTCTCCCCCTCCGTCCCCCCGCACTTGCATGATCTGAATGACACAAGGCCTAGTAAGATTGTTGTTTTTTCCTCCTTCTGTCTTCCCTTCCTTGTCTTGTTGCGCCTACACACACTTGTGTACAGGCATATTATAAATGACTTATATCATATCATGCCCTGATCTTACCCAACACACCACAATTGCGCTCTCAGTTTCCGGACCGTGATCTTACCTCACTCACTACTCTACTGTCTACCTCTCTCCGAGTCCGGATATATCCACACTTTCAGCTCTCTCTATCACTCTCACTCTAGCCTGTCTCCATGGGGTTCCAGAGAAGGAAGGAAGTTGGGCTGAAGTATGCACCCACAAACTACCATTCTTAGGCACCGGTCCTATGGAATTTATGGTACATCTTGCTCTCTCTAACTGGTGCTCTTGAAGGTAAATGCTGGATTCGAAGTTTGTCAGTTCTCATCCAACTTGACAGTCCCTCTAGCTCTCTGTACATCGTCTGGATTTTAAGTTTCCCATCAATGCAATGACATGGTATGTTAAAGGATGTTATTCCGCGCACTGTCGCCGTTGCGTGGTTCCTCAACGCTCTGGAGGCTCTGTAAAGCAAGAGGGTATGGGGGTAAGTTAGCAGGAGTCAGCGGGGAAAAAGGAGCAAGAGAACTGTGATTTTGGCAGCTTCAGTTCGGTTGACACCATTCGCTGAGCGTAGGTGTGTTTTCCGGTTAGTAGCCATCATGGGCTGTTGTGCAAGGCTGTGTGTGGTTTGTTTCATTGTGGCGTAGTGAAGTGCATGCGGTTTGTTGTGCTGTAGAGGAATGGTTGTGTTTAGTTAGGAGTTTGAGAGGTGTATGCAGAAGGATGAGTTTTTTTAGTTTAGAGGGTGAGGCAGCGCCTTATTCTACACTGTGTTGATTGACTGTTACACGTATTCCTTCCCTGGTCATATATTCCTCTGTGATACACTTGCCCCCCCCTATGATGTGTGCAGAATAGTAGGTCCTCAAAGGAATGCACCTTCCCCACCAGTATATTTTTGGTGTGCCATAATTACCACCCCCCACGGGTTCCTCTAGGTTGGGACAGGTTCCCTGTGTCATGTGGTCCATCAGTTTAGATCTGGGTACCTCTTTCTCCCCTTTTTAACTTATGCTTTCTATCAGTGGTCCAATTAAGTGGGACCCATCTCTGTCTCCCGTTTCCTGTTTGACCCTCTATAAGGAAGGGTACACATTGGTCTCCTTCCCATTCGGACTGCTCTCATCTTCCCTGCACTTTATTCAGGTTCGGCATACTCTCCGGTCTTTCTCTGTTGTGTGTTCATTTCATGGTGATGCTCAAGGGGGATGTTCCACAACGTGAACAAACAGATACTTCAGAGCCATCCTCCTCCCACATTCATCCCTAATGAGGTTCCTTGAGGGAGTATGTACATTCATTGTACACATACCCATGGGTCCGCACTCAGTGCTTTCATTGCTCAATTTCAAACATCAACGCATCCCACAATCGCATTGTCGCCATTAGTTGGTCTTACAAGTGAACACCCAACATGAAATTCCATTAAGGACCTCCTTTCTTTTATGTAATGGTCAGGGTAGGAAAACATTTAAGTTGGAAAAAAAGAATCTACCTTTCTTAAAACCTCACAACTTGAAGGTTAGCGAAATAATCATTGGCATCCAATTCTAGCACAGACTCTGCCAGGTCTTCCAATATCGGCCACGTTCCAACAGAGAAGCAGCACAACCATAGAGGCTATAGCAAGGAGGCATAGAGCTCTCGTGTTTCCCCTTGACATGAATGAGAAGGACATCCAGTCCTGGTTTTGTTTAACATGAATATTGGGACTTGGATTTGTTTCTTTCCCAATTTTTAAATTAGGAAAAATACAAGTCGCAGAATACCATGAAAACATGGGAAAGGATGTCTTTCTCGCACATGGCATGAGGAAACCCGCGAGCTCGGCAGCAACTGAATGGCTTGTAATGCAACTGGAAGATAATCCCATTTGAGTGCCTTTCCCCCGGAAGAAATGCTCTACCCTTATCTTTCAGCCTGGTACCTCCAATCCCCGTTTCATCCCTTAGCCCCAATACGTTATGGACGTCAAATGCGTTGCGGGTGACGGCCATAACACTCTTGAGCATGGGAAGGGAAATTAAGTATAACCAGAGGTGGAAGTGCCATATAAATCATTGGTACACCATACCACTAGTTGAAGGGTCTGCAATCTGCAGCACTCAATATGTTTTGGACTATGACTCCCATGATTCCTCATCATTGATTATGCTGGCTAGGCTGATGAGAATTGTAGTCCAAAACATCTGGATAGCAAAAGGTTGCAGACCCCTGCCCTAGGTCATTTGTTTTTACAAGTGCGTACCCTTAATTCAGATTCCATAAAATCAACTAGGCTCAGCGGATCAAGCGCTGTCCATTTCCCAAGTCACATCAGGCAGCGTGGCTCTGGGAAGGGTACCTTAACCAGAACGCCAGCACGTTTGTTTGGTCATCAGCAGCAGAGCCTTTCTTATGTACGATGGGACATTCCCAACTGAAAGACCACCTGGCATCTTGCAAATCTGTTACAGTTACAGCCAGCAACACAATAAAGCGCCCTTTGAAAGGTGCGTTTATATCCATAGTGTCTACTAGCTGACCATGGAAAGAAAACAGTTTGTCCATTATCGAATGCTCTTAAAATCAAGCACAACAAAGAGCTGGAAATTTGTGACAAAATCTCCAAACCTCACTGAGTTTACATAACTTATTTGATTGCACTGTCTTAAAGCACAGAAAGTGCAGTTGTTAGATGTTTCAAGCTTGCATTATTTTGCATTATGGGACTTCTAGTTTCTCGTTCAGGACGTGGAAAATAAAGCTACAATGAAATTATTGGCTTAACACGCTGCTATAAGGATTCACGGGTTGTCGTGTTGCTTTACTAAGCAATTTGAGTATTTTGCAGGCAACATCTATAGGCCTTTGCATCCAAAACTTAAATATGTGCACCAATAAAAACTAGGAAGGTATGTGATCAAGTGCTCAAATTGCAGAGAGGGTTGAAATCACTGCTTCACTGTCTGGCCAAAGTGGGTGGTCAATGGGGAAATAATGTAATCACTTATAGGCACTCCAGTGCTTGGAATTAAGTTCACACCCTTAGAATGGGACAGATTTAAAGGGATGGTCTAGTAAAAAAATGTATTTAAAAAATAGATAGGCAACATAAAAAAAAATGCTAGCATTCTCCGTTTTAAAACTTCCTATGTAAAATTTTGAGCTATTCAAGCTCAAAATTCGCAAAAGCAAGCACATGGGCGCATCCATTTTGTGAAATGGAGGCCCTCCTGTGCTGGCTTTTGCGGCACTAATGAAGGAAAAGCCAGCCAGCTGTAGTAAACAAAGGCTACCGCTGGGTGGCTTCCCCTTCATTAGTGCTGTAGGCGGAGGACGGGGACCGGAGACCAGAGCAGGAAAGCTGCAGCTGAATCTCGGTAAGTGCTATTTATTTTTTTTTTTAAATAAGCACTAGCACTAGCTGTGTTTTTTTTTCTAAGTTTTCCGGGCTGGAGGAGCCCGGAAAACTTAGAAATAAAACCGCAGATTTAAAAACGTTGTATTTATGTTTGCGGTCGCTTTTGAAGCGACCGCAAACATAAATACAACGTTGTGTTGGAAAACGCTGCGGTTTTTCTTTCCAAGTTTCTCAGGCTCCTCCGGCTCGGAGGAGCCTGAGAAACTTGGAAAGAAAACCGCAGCGTTTTCCAACACAACCGCAAACACACACGGTTATGTTTACATGCCGCGTAGTGTTTCTACCTGCAGCCGATTTCCCAAATGGGAAATGCTAAACGCTGCGTTGTCTGCCTAAATTTGCTTTCCCATTTGGGGCTCTCGGGCTCCCCGTGGGGGGAGCCGGAGGAGCCTGAGAAACTTGGAAAGAAAAACCGCAGCATTTTCCAACACAACGTTGTATTTATGTTTGCAGTCGCTTCAAAAGCGACCGCAAACATAAATACAACGTTTTTAAAGCTGCGTTTTTTTTTCTAAGTTTTCCGGGCTCCTCCAGCCCGGAAAACTTAGAAAAAAAACCGCAGCTAGTGCTTATTTTAAAAAAATAAATAAATTGCACTTACCGAGATTCAGCTGCAGCTTTCCTGCTCTGGTCTCCGGTCCCCGTCCTCAGCCTACAGCACTAATGAAGGGAAAGCCACCCAGCGGTAGCCTTTGTTTACTACAGCTGGCTGGCTTTTCCTTCATTAGTGCCGCAAAAGCAAAAGCCAGCACAGGAGGGCCTCCATTTCACAAAATGGAGGCGCCCATGTGCTTGCTTTTGCGAATTTTGAGCTTGAATAGCTCAAAATTTTACATAGGAAGTTTTAAAACGGAGAATGCTAGTATTTTTTTTTTATGTTGCCTATCTATTTTTTAAATAAAAGTTTTTACTAGACCATCCCTTTAAAGTTTAGGGATAAAATGGTGTACCCTGTTGTTCCTCTGTTAGTGGCCCCAAGGCTGTCGCCTAGAATTGCATTATTGTTGCACTGGCCCTCCCCGAGTCCCCTAGCACTTGATCTGAGAGGCAGATATATAGTGTCCCCAGCCAGTCAGTGAACCAGAGACCATAGTATAGAAGACTAACTGCAGAAGAGCCAATATTACATTTTCTCCCCTCTGGCTACCAGTCACCGGAGTTGCTGGAGACACTCACAGTTGTGCCGAACAGGAGAATGAGTGAAACAATTTGCTATGTCCTGTTATGCTAAGTTATTGCATCTTTTATTGCGCACCATCTTCCATTTTTACACTTTCTAGAAGCTTCAGGCTCTGCAAGAGGTAGGGTAGTGTGGAAATATAATAGCAACAGGGATCAGGGCAGGATTGCTTTGTTACAACATTGGTGTGTGCAGATCTGAAAAGATGGGGCTCTGTGTATTCTAAGTTTTAGATTTGTTGTGAACTGTCTGGAGCAGTGGCTAATGGGTGTGCAATGCGGATAAGATATTTGTTTGTGTGATTGCTTGCAAGTCTCTCAGAGAGCTGCTTACGGAGTGTGGGGAGTAATGTTGGTGTACCTGTGGTGGGTTAGTTTGGTGGTTAGGGAAATGTAGTGAAGACACATGCCTTTGGATGGGGTATGTTCCATTGTGTGGCCTGTGTTGTGTACGTGGATCAGTTATAGGCCACAATGTTTTGTCAATAAGGGTGGGAGAAAGACTTTTTGAAGTGGTTATCGTTGCCATATCTTAGTCCAATCAATGTTGAATTATATTGCATGGACGCACCATACAAGAAATAGATTGTGGGGCTTTAAAAGTGCACTTTAAGCAGCAAGAGCAAATAGAAAATGGAAGCATTTTGCTTCCATGTTGTTTTTGCTGACGACTCACCGGGGAGCCAAAGACCGAAGGAGTGATGGACCAGGGGAGCACCTCGCAAGTGAGTCAAGGACCATAGGAGAGTGACTCACTAGAGCAGCATCACCCGTTGGCCTGCTAGTCTCATTTGTAAGTAGTCGGCTGAGAGTTCATGGCTTGCTTGCAGCTGTAGATGGGCTACTTGTTTAACAAAAAGGTCTTCCTTCCACCACTTAATTTATGTATGTTCCTTGTACCGAAGAATCGACAAAGTCAACAGTTGCAGCTTGTGTATAGGTAGGCATATGCCAAGCACTCGAGTCAAATGCCAAGATAATCAGAGCAATTTTCTGCTGTCACCATTTTATGGCCGGGTAATACTGTTATGGCAGTGCCTGGCAAACACCTATCCTATGCCTACACACAAGCCAACATTGTTTTTGCCAATGCTCGTATTCAATTGAAGTGACTGCAGCCAGATGATTACTGGCAACTTCAAAGTGTACTGGGTTTAAAGTAGGGGAGGGGGTATGGATGTGCCTGAAGTATTGCATTTCTGTTTTACTCAATTACCATTATTTATAGATTAAAGTATTTATTAAGGCAGACGAATATATTAATTGTAAATGAGTATTAACTCCTGGTACTATTCGTGAAGGAAAATTAAATGTGTACCTACTGACACTGTTTCGAGTCCTACACAGTTCAAATGTACTACTGATCAAAATATATTTAAACTAGGTTTGTAATTGTGTGTCTTAGAGTAAATGGTGATCCACAGATGACCCGAATACGCATTTTCTGAAGTGATGTATTTATTTTTTATTTTATTTGCATTTTTAAAGTGCTCACACAGCCTGCGGGCATCGAGGCGTTGTTACAGGAATTGTTTGTTTTTTAGAAGTGTAATTGTTTTTTTGTTTTGACTTAGTTGCGTATTTAGCGCTTAAATACACAGAGGTTTCTAAGCGCGGACCTGGTGGACCCGGTGATCGAACCTGTGTTGCTTTGTGTTGTCTTGCTTCCAAGGCAAACACGTTGCTGCTGAGCTATCCTCCCGGGACAATGTATGTCAAATAGTATATTAGGTAATTTTGTTTAGATGTTTGTCAGTGACGAATCTAGTGCCATTCATTTTTCATCATTTCCAGGCAATTTCTGTTCAAGCCACAAGCAAAAAAAGTCATTATAGATTGTACACCAAAGGTCAAGCCCCTTCCTCCTCCTCCACCTCTCCCCCTAAACCCTCCCACCCCGCTTTTTGGATGCAACCAGAGTATCGCTGGCTCCTTTTTTCCACTTGCACCACTAAGTGTAACTAATTGGGGTGCAATAAGGCATAGCTTGATTGAACGAAGCGCACACCCAGGGTAGCAATGCTGCAGAGCTTGGCCTCGTGTTGCACAGCAAAGCTATTTTTAGAACAGCAAGTCGTCAATTTGAGGTATTCATGCAAAATAAAGGTCTTAGTCCGGGAAGTTTCATGTGTGCGTTTTCAAGGACTCCTTGGAGAGAGTTTATAATATTGGAGAGAGGACACACCCTTTAAAACGTCGGCTCCGGCGCTGAACAGGGGCTGAATCTTTGCTGAAGGTTTGGGGTAAATGGCCAATGAACATTACACCTGTGTCTTACTGTAATTTCTTTCTCTGCGTGTCACATTTCCGTTTAATAATGTTGGCTTTACCTGAACTATAAAATATTACTATTTAACCTTGTTCTTCCCCCTCCTGTTGTACCCTGGAGCGGGCGAGAGGGAGTACCCTGGGCCAGAAGAGGTGAAAAGAGGGAGGGGTGGGTTCTGCTGGGGCAGAATGGACAGTATATGTTAGAAAGGGAGGACGCCTCTATGGTCCCCACAACCGTGAATATGGGCAGTAGCGCGCCTTAGCCCTCACGTATGCTGCTTGGTAGGTAGGAGGCAAAAGCTGGGATACGCCAGGAGGGGGCAAAGGGGAGAAGCCACATAGACCTGTCCTCTTCCGTGTCCGCTAATGGCTGTTGCAGGTTTATCAGTGGCTCAGGCAATAAATATTGATGACGCAAAGGGTGGAGCCAGCTGCCTGGATCTTTTCGGTGACGTGGCATTAGTGATGTGAGGACTGGAGCTTTTCAGTGACGTGGCATTAGTGATGCGAGGACCTTGACTTTGGATGCCCAAATAATGTGGTGTTCTCCTAGTGACCCTCTATTGCCACAAGCGGATAAGAGGGAGGGAGGGAAGGAGGAAGCGAGGGAGGAAGGAAGGAAGGAAGGAAGGAAGGGCGGATAAGACTGAAGGAAGGAAGAGCGGATAAGAGGGAAGGAAGGAAGGAAGGGCGGATACGAGGGAAGGAAGGGCGGATAAGAGGGAAGGAAGGAAGGGCGGAAGGGAGGGAAGGAAGGAAGGAAGGAAGGAAGGAAGGAAGGAAGGAAGGAAGGAAGGAAGGAAGGAAGGAAGGAAGGAAGGAAGGAAGGAAGGAAGGAAGGAAGGAAGGAAGGAAGGAAGGAAGGGAGGGAGGGAGGGAGGGAGGGAGGGAGGGAGGGAGGGAGGGAGGGAGCCTTCATGGGGAGTTCTACTGGGTCCACCTTATGCACTTGTGGCGTTTCAGGAAACTAGTTCATACTTTCACCAATATCAGTTCAGGACAGTCAAACACCACAGTTCAGGGGCTGGCACAGCTGCACATCGGCCTGGTCCATTGACGGTGGGGGCAGACAGCATGACTTGCATTGAAGGGGGCACAAGCACTCGTGAGAGCTGCAACCCTATGTGCCAGTCGAGTTCCTCCTTTTCCAATCAGCGTGGGAGGATGACAGGCCACACATTCCCACCTCTTTTCCACATTTCAACATCTCCCCCAGTTAGGATCATTAGAAAAAGGCAGCAGCGTGGGCTGCAACCCGGGTTTCAGCCCCTACCATGGAGCCTTCCATTATTGTCCCATCATGTACATTATGTCGTCTCTTTCCTTGTTCCCTTTCCATTGGGCGGGTATTGAAAAAAAATGACTTGCGGGAGACAGTGAAATGGAAATTGCGGTGAATGCAGTTGGAGAGTGCCAACGGTCAATGCAGCCACGGCCGTGCAGCCCTTTCCACTTGTACTTCAGCTCCTTTCGAGGAGAACACTCACCGCAAATGGACCCAGGTTCTCAGGAGGGACCGGTTCGGAGGGCCCGTCCCTTGGATTCGTCATTGCGCCGGCATGCAGACGGCAGCCCGGGGTCTTTCTTTCTTCGCTCCAACCCGGAGCATTTCCTATTTCGCCGCCAGGACACCATTAGCGGTCTGGAGCACCAGACCTGATGCCAGTGCTGGGGGCACCCAGTCAACGTCGTAGTACAGGAGGCAGCCAGTCAGCCCGTGGTCACACAGGCTCCTTCATGGCCTGGGGGCACCCAGGCCAACACATGACACAGCCAGCGTTGCCCTGCAGGGGCACTGGCATCTTCGGGCAGAGTTGCTTGACATTTGCTCTGCTATGGCAGTATAACCTGGGGGACAGCATTGTCCAGCAGGGGCGCTGTCTCAGTATATGGCCTTTCAGGGTAGGCCATCTGCCTGCTATGCTGCACCACGTGCTGCAAGAACGACAACAGGCAGGAGTCAGTTGGTTCTAAGACTGATGAGCGGGAAGCCGCTCATTACTTTTATTGTTTTCGAAGTCACGTGGTCACTAGCACGAGACAGGAGCATGAGCCCTGGGAGATAGCATGCCCACAGGAGGGGTGACAAACCACAGTATGTAGTGCAACCGAATGTACAAACTTTACTCTCTATGATTCGTAATCAAGTGCTTGATGCAGTCGCACATCCAGTCAGTAAACAGTACACTGCTTGCATGATATGCTCTGTGCAGCACGAGGGATGGCATGTAATTAGTACCCAATTTCTAGCGATCGTGCAGGTACACCTATACATTCTATCCATATACACGCACTGCACACAAAATGTACTTTTTATGGTATCATCTAATAAAATCGCAGCAAAAATGCTTTGGTTTGACCTGGTAAAGGTGTACCCCATAATACCATTTAAGGAGAGCGGGGGTTGAGGGGGGTGTCCCCTGCATCCTTTACATGGATTGTAGTGGCAAAACCACAGCATTTTTGCAGTGATATTTTGTATACACAGCCATTTTTGCCGCGATTTTAAGACATGGAACCCTTTTTATTGTGTTGTTGCTGTAAATACACACTGCACTGCGTACCTCCATATACATCAGGCACTAAAATACTTGTATTGTGCTTTTAGCCCATCCTGACACAGGCTGTAAACACTCCAGCATATGTATTATGTACTTGCTACAGTAAGACACAGTCAGACTGTAAACATAGCAATCGTTAGATCATGTGTTGAGCGAAACCCACAACAGTCTCTTAAATATTGAACCCTTTCCGTCATGTGGTTAGCGCAGCCCGGCATATACTAAACACTGCACCGCTTGTATCATATGTTCTGGCCCAGAAAGTTGAAGTAAAATTACTGGAATAAGCACAGACCGGAAGCACTCTCATCCCAAACTCCCCATCTACAAGCCTTTGACGCAGAGTTGCTAACTCAGCTTCACTCATGTCCTTCTGAATGAACACGACTTCTGCAGATCAAAGCCTACCCAAGCAACCCGCCCAGATCTTTCTCTGGATATATGCAGTCATGCATTGCCCATCCCGCGACCTCCGCCATCGGCCAGGGCAGTGGACTGTGAAACCAGCAGGACACAGGCTCACAACTGGAATAGACGTCCATAGGCACATGTTATCCCTCAGCCTCTGCACACCTAGAGAGCTGCATTTTTTAAAGACTGCAGAGGCGGGAGAGGCCTTTGCTTTTCCAAGCAGAGCAGATCTAGAACATGTATAACCCAAACACGGCAAGAAAGCACCCTATAAACCGCACTGGCATGCAGTCTTTCTTTGCCTGTGGGACAGGCATGATTAGTACATGTTAAATAACAACCAATGTATTTTAATGGAACACTTGCTGCCACAGTCTTAATAATAGGTGTTTGATGAGGCTTTGTCATCAACTTCAAAAGGGTGAAGGGCTCAATCGGCCCTGGCATGATTCTTACCTGTAACCTGCATGCTATTGTCACATATGCCACAGGAACACACAAACACCCAATATACAATTCGAAGAGGCCAGTTTCGCACAAGGGTTGGGGGAAACCCTGATCTCAAAGAACAGGGGTAACCAGAAGGTGTGACACTCAAAGACTTCGAGATGGAGCTCAGAGAACCCATTCTGGGTCGAAGTGAACGCTCATTGGGAGGCTCTTCTAGTTTCTAGGATGGCTGAAGTCAACACCCCATTGGGTACCAGAACACTGGAGATGCAATGTGGACCCAAGAGCTAAACCAACAGCAATGGGGGGGTCGGGGGTTGGGAAATCCTTCAAACCCAAATTAAGCTAGTAGAGTATGACTTCTGACAGGGAGCAGAATTGATGGGTACACATCCCTTCTTAATCGAAATACTGGGACACTTTGGAAAGCACAGGGGCCTGAAGTCCTTGAATTTGCTGTTCATATTCCCTTCCCCATTTTTTTTTTTACTTGACCCATTATGTATCGATTCCCTTCGTAAATGGTTTGTTTCTGACCATAGGCGTTGTCAGTTTTTCTGTTTCGTCATCATGTTGACAGCACATTTGTAATGCACCCACCAACAGCTGTAGAGAAGCCACGTGGCATGCGTGACCCTTGAGACTGTCCTGACGTTTCGCTGCGCATGTCGGGATTTCTAGGCCTTATAGACGAAAAACAGAAGTACATGTCCCAAAGTGCATGGTGACAATCCAGGACTAGCTAAAGTTGTCAAGCATGACACGGAGCAACGGGACAGCTTCACCCATTAAGCTTTACCTGCTGCATTAAATATGGCGCTTGCTTATTTACTGGAGGTGTCACACGGGACGTAGTGTCACTTGCTAGCCATGCTGACTGCGCCAGGGCAGTAAAAATAAAATTACCAAAAACTGGATTCTGTGCCATTGCTCCTCGTCAGACACGTGCGGACGCCCTCGAGGATTCTTTGTTTTCTCTTTTAGGATCCGGTCCAGGCCCCAGAGTTGAAACTGAGAAGGCCGTGGCCGCAGCTAACATAACTCCGCGAGGTAAACAAAAGGCGGCCTGTCCCTCCCCCGCGAGCCGCGCGCATTCCTGCTCGGGGCACGTTGGCGTGTCCCGGGCGCGAGGAACGCCCAGGCAGAGCCTCGCGAAAAGAGAAAACATTCAACAAGAGTGCACCGGGGTGTGTGCTAGCCCCATAACACTGCACAGTTCTTGCTTCAACAAACAACCGTCGCAGAAAAATAGGAACTGAAGCACGATTCTCCCTGGCGTTGGTAACTTTCAGATTTACACGCCCCCCCCCACCCAATATTCCCTGAAGGAAAGGCTTGTCAGGGGATATTGGGACACCTATGTGTGTGTTTGTTTCTATTTTATTTGGTACAGAATATTAAGCATAATAATATTTAAACTATTAAGGAAAAACATGTGAATCGATTAGGGGTACTTTACTAAGGACCTCTTAGTAGCTCACAACCAGGGCTCGATTGAGTTTAAGGGGACGCAGTGTGCAATAATTCGGGAGGAATGGGGGTGCTTGAGAGAGCTGCTCTGCAGCAAGCACTTTAGCCAGCTGAGTTATCTTACTAGGACTGTAACCAGCAGACTTCACAACGGCCCCTGTAGCAGACACCTTACTATGCAGAGCTATGTGACATGGAATGGGATCTGTAACAACTGAGCTTACTCAGGGCGACATTCATAAAATGCATAGTCCTCCATGTCTGGCTAGGACCTGAAGGCTACAGCATTCTCTGCAGCACTATCCATAGGCACTGGAGTAGTCAGATGAAACAGAAATTGTGGATTTGTGATGTGCATTTGAACAGTCAACTTTGATCGCTGTTACTATCCGATGCTCTTACCCGCTCGAACTGCACTTATTTGACCACACTGTAAAGAAAGAAAGGCAGTCATGTGAACCTTCGGCAATGGGATTTTTGAGTAGATGACACACTTCATACATATTGTAATTGTGATGCCAAAAGGAAAAGAAACAAGGATAGAGACCAGTTGTACATATGGTGGCACAGCCAAGAGGGTATCGAGTCCGCTTCTGCAGAATTCCTGGGTCACCTCCATGCAATCTCTTTGGAATTCACTCCCATTCTCTAGCTTGTGGTTCACAAAGCCCTCAAACAAAAACTCATTGGCATGAGTGCCTCCGAAGATAGGAACGCTTTGCATGGGAGCATGATCAGTGACAGTATGCTCCAACTTTCGGGAAGTGCTGCAAACAACCCAGAAAGCGGTCCCAGCACAATCATCTCATCATTCTTTGTTGGCTGTATCCAACAGGGACTAATAACCAAAGTCCAGGATGAACAAGTGTTCGTACAGTTGTCTAATGAATGTGTCCAGCTTTCTGTCTCTGTACATGAGTCCACCAAAAGGACACTCAGGCCTTTTATTGGGGCAGGCCAAGCAGGCAGTTGGCAGGGCCACAGATGTAAGGATGCAGGGCCAACGGCTCCCACACAGAGATTGGAGACTACTTTAGAAGCCCTCTTCCTGTTTATCTGTTCTTTGGCTCTGCATCTGAAGTACAAAGAAGGAAAAGGGCTGACACAGAGTCTAGTCAAGTATGATTTTAAGATTTTGTGGTGGTCAGCGGAGCATTTTTAATGGGAAATGATTAGTGGTAAATGACTGCAGTCACATCTGTGATGGGGTAAATTGGAGGTCACTATTGTTATTGGGATTTCCCTTAAGAGGTGCAAATATTGTGGGATTAGAAAGGGAGGGGTGCATACAAAAGTACACGTTATCTAAAACAATGACAAGCAGTTGACCTGATTTTGCAGTTTCTTTTAGTGGCGTCTAAGTCTACATAGTATAGCTTTAAAACCCAGAGAAGATTTGATTACGGTCATATAATACATATTTGTACCAGCTAGAGCTGGAAAGAAATGTGTTCTAGTGCCTAAATTGCGGACTGGGCTCAAATGTCAACTTCACCACTTATTCAAAGTTTGTTACCGTGGGCAAATCATTTCATCACACTGTACTTCGCTATCAAAATTGGGCATTCAGTTGGCAGTGTGTGCTATTAAAAAAAATGCCCATATGGTTTACTAGAGTATAGTTATTGACAAAGCCAGCCGTTATGGGTTGTGGCTAGTAAAAATGCCTTCTTTTTTGCAATGTATTCGCCATACAAATAGATATTTGTCTTTTCCAAACTTGTGCATCGCCTTGAAGATCTTGGTTAGAGGTATTTTTGCTGAAAGGCTCCCATCTGGACACAATGCCTCTATGACCTAGACACATACCATCGAAAAACAGATCCACACTCAGGACCTGTAGACGTCTAAACTGCACCTATATACACAGCAGCAAAGCTATCTTGCATTTTCTCCTTCTCCCTGCAAGCCTAACTCACCCGCTCATCTTTCAGATCCGCCAGCGCACCATACAAATGGCAGAGGTACCTGGTATAAATCACACTAAACTAGCATAATATTTTTGAGAGGAGTTTCAGTAAATTAAATTTGATTAAAACATATTTATGGGCTTTAATGGCTGAGGTGGGGCTATTGGCTCTAGCTATACATACAATAGAGAGCAAAATCATAGCAAACTGAACATAAACAGCAGCAACACTTTTGCAGTAGGAGAGTGTGCTTTAGACAATGTTTATGTGATAATGAAAGTGAATTATTTTTTGGAATATTGTTCTATTTTTACTCGTCTCCTTGTTACTTGTTGAGGAGCAGGTGGATGCGTTTTCCCTAGCTCCCACCCCCTCACCCCTGTCATATTGGAACATTCGTAGAATAGCTATATGTGGGACCCCATGTGTTGTCCCTATACCGCATCGAGTATATGAGAGATGATATGCACTCAGGCAACCATGCCAAATATACCCTTGTACTGAAAGAGTGGAAGGATGTCAGCACGCACCGTTGGACATCATGAAGCGCCGAGTAAAATCTGACGAGGGCAGAGTGATGTCATGAAGAAGATATACGAGGACATACTGAAATGATATGAAACTACTTTGAGTAACGATGTAACTGAAGTGACAAAAGAAACATGTACGAAATGGTTATCATA
Organism: Ambystoma mexicanum; assembly: GCF_040938575.1. Taxonomy (NCBI): domain Eukaryota; kingdom Metazoa; phylum Chordata; class Amphibia; order Caudata; family Ambystomatidae; genus Ambystoma; species Ambystoma mexicanum. The sequence continues at coordinate 1,201,481,796 of NC_090934.1, read as the reverse complement.
TTTACAAAGAAGATAAAGTAACTTGCTGACTAAAAAGTGTAAATACATAGTAACGCAAGATAAATGCTATAGATGAAAATATAACATGGCTAAGGAGGCCATAATAGGAAGATAGACGACGGCTTGTATCAAGAAGCAATCCAGCTACCTCAGAGACTGACCAGGGATGCAGAATCAGGAGACGTAGGAGAAATGGCTTTGTGTGCAAAATAAAGAGGTGTCTGTGTTGGCCTGGGATCAAGGGTGCTATTTTAAGGAATAATGGCAAGGCACAAGGGGAGGCAGAATGATAAACTCTGTACGTAATACTTATTTCTGTTAGATTAAAGAAGAAGAAAACATTTGCAAGAGCCAAGTATTGGACAATTAACAGCGGATGAGGTCTATACAAGATGGAGTGAGCAAATCTCTAGAAGCCAAAAGTAAAAGAAACATCCAGTATAAGTAAATCAAATAGCAGTAAATAGGAGGTCAAAATTGACAAATTTGCAGTCGCCTCACACGTGATTCAGAAGTCGAAAACAAGGGCTATTCATTAAGCTTCAGGTGAAGATAGTGATGTGCTTAGACTCCCTCAAATGTCCCAGAACATAGAGAAGACTACAAGGTCAACTACAGACGGGAAACTTTGTGTCCGGACTGATGAGAGATGATGGATTAATTGGGAAAGTGGGGAGTAATCTGATGTAACTCAAGCACCTGGGTTTTGTTTTTCTTATGTGCTGCTAACGAGCCGAAAGGCCAAGGTTGGGTGAGAATGACAACCAATCAGAGGGTCTATAGGGCAACATGCGATACAATGTTGCATAGACCAATCTGCTGCCATTTTCTCTGCTAAAATCAGTATTATATGTATTTAGAGGTAGTTCGAGGCATGCCTTACAGATAAGGGGCAGCCAATGAAGTTCTATCCCATATGTATACCATAAATACATATGTTCCCTTAACTAGTCCTTCCCGTCAATAGATTTAGCAGTTTGCCACGTAGGATGAAATCATAGATGATGCATATTGGGGTATATAGCCTCTGTATTGTGGGCTACATTGACCCACTGAACAGAATTTCTTCAAAACCAAGCTGCGCTTCAGCAGAAACAGCAAAATAGTTGTGCTGGCTCCTGTGAGCACCATGGCCTCAAAACTGCGTTTTGCATCAACAAAAAGATGGCTGCACTGTCTTGCCAAGCATACATTGGCCAGGATGGAACAACGGGACACACTGAGGGAGCGTGCCAGTGTGTTCTGAGATATACAAATGGAATAAAGTGAAAAAGCAGCATTGCCTTGCTGCAAGTCCAATATCCCCATTAAAAAGGAAACTTTTCCACCTTGAATAAATGTTGCTCTGACGCTATTTCCATCTGTTCTTCCTTAAACCACTGTAATTAATAAGGCCCTGCCATGCCCAGTATATCTCATTGTGCTTCAGCAAAACCAGGCACGATTTCTGAATGACAGGCCCTGTCAAACCAACTCTGAGAAAAATCAACAAGGAGCTTCACTTTTCCCGCATGGGAAAATGCGTACATTTCATCACAAAGTATCAAAGCTCAGTAGTTCAAAGAGACTCCAGCTATGGGGGGTGGGGGGATCATGTCAATTTCAATGCATCTGTGCATCAAACTAAACTCTTGCATTCTAGGAAATAACTATGGCTGCAAAACAGTGGGGGAATCTGATGGAGAGATGCAATACCGAATTTAAAAAGAAATGCCAGCTGTTCACCACACATGTAAAAGTGGGCTTTGCAGACTAAAGGAAAAAAATGCCAGTTTTAAAAAGTAAACTGTTGAATGAAAGCCTGCCATTATCTAGCAATGTGAAGGGGTTTGTTGCTGGTGCAAATACACACATGGGCTATTTTATGCAACAGGCTTGATAAAAGTCAGGACCTAATATGAGAAAATAAAGGTTTTAAACTCCCTTGGCTAGATTTGCAAGCTTCCAAAAACAGGTTATTCCAGTTGGCAGAGCTAAAGCTTCCCCCAAGAAAGGGAACCACCATAAACCTTCAGGTTTCTGCTGAGAGGATGACAGAAACAAAAGGGCCTCTCAGTAGATACTAACACCTCCATGATAATTACTAAGTTGGGCAGAATCTGGTCTGGGCTGAACCCTCTGACAATGGAATTCCTAGGACAAGGAAGTGCGAAGTGGGGAAGGGGCAATAAACCTTCAATCAGGCTGGGAAACACCCACCTTGCTCTGGAGGAAATGACAGTTTGGGGCAGCTGAAGAAAAAACATGGTCCAGTGACAGACAAAGGACTGCCATTTGCTTCAAAAGACTATTTATGAATAAAAATGTAAAGACTTTTATCTCTGCAGCAGGACTTCATAAAAATGTAAAGATTTCACAGTTTAAAACTGATTTTATGGGTTTTCATTTAAGACATGGTAGAATTCACTGACCCCTTGGGAATAGACAAGGCAAAGAATCAGGGATTACAAGGAAAGTATCCATGATGCCAATACAAATGTTTATACTTGCATCCCTTATGATAATTCACACGTGCATAAAGTTATGGAATTTTAGGCTGAATCGTTCATACTCAAAATTACCAAAAAGTATTAGAAGGGCGAAACAATGTCTCACGGATTGCAGAGTTGGAGTGTTATGCTCTACACATAATATGTAACCTGTGTATAAAATTTGCTAAGAGATTTCAACTGTATAAATGTACCGTTTGTGGCAAAATCAGATTTTAGCTAAAATAACTGTGGGAGGTTTTTGAACATTGTAAAACTCACATAAATCTGACATGCTATCCTGACATCCAACCAGCTAAGAGCGAGGCGGAGACTAGCACCCCTGACCAATCCCATCAGTCAGAGGTGTGCTTAGCTAAGCCTGCCCCACCATATACTTTGATGATGTCACTATGCATTATAAATAAGAGTCTCTGAAAAGATTCCAGACACACACACTTCCTGATTTTCCTGTGCCAGCATTCTTGTTCCATTCATTCTGCTGAGTCCAGATTCCAACTACAAGGCCTTAGCATTGCTGACCCTTTCAGCAAGGCCTCAATTCTAAAAATCCCAAATAACGAAAAGGAGAAAGCTGTGGTATTCTTTGGGAAGCATCATGATACCACTAATTGCTGCCCACTAACTGCATCCAGAGTTACCTGTGCCATCCAGTGACCAGAATTACCATCCGGTGACCCGACCTTGCCCAGCTGTCTTTTGCCCAGCTGTCCTTTGCCAGGCGCGCTGCCGTGTAGTGACCAGAACCAATGACGGTCCAAAAATCCCAAAACTAAAAGTGGACTGTAAGTATAATCCATCCCCCATAGAAATACATAGCCTACCTTGTCTTGCTTTGTCCTTATCCCACTCTCTAAGCCATCCTATCCTGATAACTTGGTAAAACTGTCAGAATTATCCATGCAACCCTGCTCCTGATTCTAGTGCTAGCGCCATCTCTCTTTTCATTTTTGTCTGGTGTAAACTGTAAGCCCTTAGCTATATATATTTTATTGTTGGGGTTGACCACTGGGGTGGTAAGGTTGACCTCGCAAATCCACCTTGGTACTTAATGTGTTCCTCTTCAACAATATAGTCTAGATAATTCATTTCAAGTAACATTTTTCTTTCTTTCAAAACTGGAGTCTTCATTTCAACCACTTTGTTTTCCGAAAACTGAACCCCATTTCAACCTAAAAATCTCATTCAAAACTGCACCCCCCAATTCTTTCACATCTGTAATATCCCTGTGATGTACCTCTGTTCCCCAGACTAAAAACCGCATCACGATTTGCAATATTTCACCCGTTTTTTAAAGAAACCGTTGAGTAAATTTACACGGAAATTGAAAGGAAATGCAACTTTTACATGTGTCATTTGGCTGCAATCCATTTTAAACTTTCCACTCAGTTTTCAATTGTATGCTCTTGATAATCCATTGCTGGTGATTGTTAGTGTCTATGCATTGTTGCTTTATAGTGAGAAATTGTATTTACCTTAACGTTTTAACCACACATTAATTATTTATTTGTCCATTTCCGAGTGTCATTTTGTAACATTGCAAGGGGTTTAAAATCCGTTTTCCACACTTATTTGGTGAGGGAAGGTCAGATTTTTTGGGTTGAGGGAACATTGCAAGGGGAAATCCTAACTTGGGTGCTATCTTTCCTAAATCAAAAAGTGCTCCTATTCTCTAGTGTTTTGTTTAGGTTCCACTAGAAGGTTAAACCAAGTGCATTGCGTTCATTCACATTGTAATTATCACTCCATTGGTGATTGCTGCCCCATATTTAAAAAAATGTTAGGATTTATTTTGAATTTTAAAATAAATATTGCATTTTACCAACCATCTTGGTTCATGGCCCATTCTGACCCAGGGTATTTGAAAAAGGGGATGTGATACGAGTTTTGTACCATCTCAAAATTGAATCTGCATAAAAGAAGGATAAAAGCATCTCAGTTGTGCGCTACATACTAGGCCGAGACCAAAGTGTGTGTCGCCCGATTGAAATCCTTAACAGTATAATCAACTTTGTGTGTGAGTGTTCAAGCATCAGTCCGATGTCTGCCAGTTTGCCCTGCTTTATTAAATTGAGAATAAAGTAGTATTTTGTCATATTTTCTGAGTCTGTCCGTTTATTTGGTCTGAGATCTTTATTGGTAATTCCATCTAGCACAAGAGATGCTTCAATGTGCTAGAGCACAACTTTTAAGTACTTTAATAACAAGTTATTAAAATAGCTTGTGTTTATATTGAAATTATTTTATAATTTTGCGAAGTGTTACAGTTCTGATTATGGGGGTGCATTCTATCGTTTTGTCCTGGTTGTTATGCTATCTAGAAACTGCCCTGCGGACAACTCCTCGCAGAGGCCTGCCCCTATTTTTCCATGTTTTGGTACCATTGTAAACAGCAGCTTAGTTAAAATATTTACTGCCAAAACACGATCTGGCTGTTCTTAAATTCAACATGAACAGCATAGCTGCAGAACCCATTTGCTTAACATGCCACACAAAATAAAAGTATGTTTTTTCATCATTGAAAAACATAAAAACTGTAATTTTTAGAGAGCAAATTTGGCAAAGACAGGCATTCTTGACAATAGTACTTTTGGGAATGTGACAGCAGGCATTTTGACCAGCAGTAAGTAAAGTTGCAAGGAGACAGAACATGTGCACACATATGTGAAACAAGCCTGTAAGTTTGCTCTCTGTGTTTGAAGGTACCCACCCAACTCATAGGGGCTAACTCATCACTGCCGTTTTGTTGCATTTTTAAGAGGGGCTCAGTGCTAGGATAAATATATATTTTTCATTTTGGGAGTTGGGGAAGCTTTTGAGTTCTGTTGAAGCAGTTTATGGGGTACTTGCCCCCCAAAATACTGCGAAAAATGTAGGAAAATAACTGCAACCAGTTCACATGCAATATACAAGCATTGGCAATGCCAACAGTTTGGGCTTTTGTGCAGGCATACGAAAAGGCACTTGCGAGGCACTGCTGTAGTGGAATTAACTGACCATTGATGGCTGCAGGTGCAAAATGGTGCGAGTACCTAGGCATCTGATAGCAGTGCCTGGCAAACGCCTAATACTTTTTCACAATCCAAAATGGTTGGCTTTGCCAATGCTTGTTTTTAATAGGACTTCACTGAACGATAGACCTGTTTAAGACCTTTCTATTACACCAGTAGTGCGCTTACAGCTCCAATGAAGTCATTAACTTAGAGAAGACGGCTTTAAAAAAAACACTGGCAGGCACTTCAAGCTCAAAGTTAGATCACAAGGCTTGATACACCTAGCTTAAAAGAGATCCTAGGATGATGTGTTTTGGGCAGGGAGGGATAAGGTGGGTGGGAATGGCTATGGCGTTCATACGCTTTACAGGAACCATCACTCACATTGGACGCTGTAGAGAAGGCTCAAGAGAATAATTGTATTTTTATTGACTGAAACTCGATGGTCTGGAGCTTGGGAGGTGTGAGGCAGTGCTCATGCACAGTGCGCGGTACAAGGCCCATTAACGTCTCGTTGCACTGACCCTAAGAACAATATTGGATTGCCCTAACATGGGCAATATGTACAATGACCCGCACGAAAAACGTTACACTGCTTCCTTAACCGAATATCATATTTGTGTTGCTTTATTCGAGTATCACCAACCTTGTTGGTGTGCTTAGCCAATCAGATGTACTTACCCTGCCTCTCTGCCACCGCCAAACTGGCCTCGGCCACACTCCAAGCAGCGTTGCATCACACATCATCTTTTTGTACGACAGCGCCCACAACTACGAACTGCAAGTGCTGCTGGCGGGCAGGCCCTGCTGGTAACTTTGCTTGGGCCTTTAACTTGGTTGGCGGGCAATACTCGGTAAAACATGATGAATTATTTCCCTGGACATGGCTCCAGGGCTTGCCTTTGCTCAGAGAGTGCCCTGGGTGAAACAATATGGCAGAAAACAAACCTCAACACTAGTACACATCTATATGCAACTCTTTACCAATATGACACACCATGGTTATGACACACCATGGTTTGTCGGTCTTTGCCTCCCTATCAAGTAATTCATACAAAAAAGCCTGCAAAACTCTAAAGAAAGAAACATTAATTAAAACGGGAATAATACTGCAAAGATGCTCAAAAAATACACGTACGTTACTTCAGCATGAGTTCTCCACTATTTGTGGCAACATTAAAATCCATGCCGGTGCAGATGCTGAAGAAATGTTATCGCGGACAGAAAGGGAGCAGTGGAAATTCAAGCTGCGTTACACCCCTCCTCTCCGTCATACAAATGATTGAAAATGAGCTGTGACCTGAATGCATGGCGTTAAAGCCTTACTCAAGGCTTTTACGCCTTGCATTTGCGTTACGACTCTATTGAAGATGTGCCTGTAGGGCTTTGTGGATTTCTGGAACGGATATGAAGAAAACTTTAGTCCTGTCACCCTGCATCTTCCAATCTGTACATCTCCAGACAGTGCAACCTCTTTCCCTGGCACCTTTCTCCCCCTCACCACCCAACTTTACCTCACTCTTCACAGACCATGTTTGCAATGACATTGGCAAAGTAACATTTTTGGGCTTTGGCAATACCTGTTGAGCTTTTATGTAGCACTTCTAAAGAGGGTTACCATTTTATGGACTCCCATTCTGACAATGTTGACACTTACGAGGCACAGACAATGAAGACGATATATCCAGTATCACAAAATGTTAGTATTGTGGGGGAGAGTCCAGTGTTCCAAGTTCCAAATTATACACCAGTGCGTACCACAATTTGACACAAATATAAATTGTCAACAAAATAATAAAATACATTGTCATATCAAGCAAACCGAACAGCCCCCTTCCCAATTAGTTATTATGCATTGGGAAAACATTATCAGCACCTTGTTTTTCTTTTCCTGCCGATGTTTGCCATCTATTGTTGTAATCTTTTGGAGACCCATCGCTATCCCCATCCACCAAAAGCTGTAATCAATCATGTGACTTTGTTTGCGATAGAGACTTAGCTCATAAGTGCACCTGACAAACAAGAAATTAAAATCGAAACTAGTTAGGCAAAAAAACATGGCTTACTTTTAGAGGTGAAATGAGTTCAAGTAGGAATACATACCTCCGAAGACAGTGCAATGAAACGGCTGGATTAAAATATGAATAGGTTTGTTTTATTCTATCAAGTGAAATATCAAATGCAATTAAGGAAATTGGATACACGCAGCTGTTGCCACTGGGAGCTTCATTCCATTCAATTATGCTTCCCAGTTGGATGAGCACCAGGTGAGGACGCCTGGGAGGATAACCCAACATATGGGCTATGAGGTGTTTACAAAATTAACATATGAATGCGAGTGGGAAAAGGATTAACAGTTCCAGGGGCCCCCACTTGCATATGGTGCTCAGTATACCAGATGTCAGGTGTGGAAGAAAAAATAAAATCAACAAAGGAGTGGGAGAAATGATTCGTGGCTCCAGGTGCCTCCGTCTGATTCAGCACCCTGGGGCTATGCCCAGGCCGCCCATACCTAAGGCCAGACCTGCAAGGCTCCTTCCAACACCATTATTAATAGGGTGCCTCCCACCCTCCGGTGGAAAAAAACTCTAAGACCCAGAAATCTTGAAAAACGTTGGTTTTATCACTCATCATGCTCTCTGTGAACGTGTGTATCCCCACTTTAGAAGTTATCATAAAGTGGAATGATGTCATTGCTGGAATACGACTCTGTGTGGGGAGGGTGACGAAGCTGGCAGGGACGATTCATACATATATGTTCAATATGAAAACGTTCCTCCCCCTTGTACATTACTTCACCACACAAGAGTGCTACGGGACTAGGCATGTTTTATTTGCCTGGAAATCATAGCAGACTCTGTCGAGGGTGTCGATGGCTGAAGGCAATGCGTGCAAGAGATACCAAGCATGTATGAGTGCCCTGAAATTACTAAATTTAGGACTTTTCGGAGTGCTGGAGGTAACTAGGCCAAGGCCATTGTCCCGCCATTAGCAGACTATAACGGTTCTAGATGGCTCAGACAAAGAGCCACCATAGGTGACCGGACATACATCTAGGGGTGGAGGACATACACCCCTCACTTGAGGGGGTGGAAACTGTAGTTATCATATTCGTCATCATGACCTGGAAGGCGATTACCACGTGCTCCTGGGAACCAATGGAGTAGAAGACAGACTCTTGCGATAATACAATTCACTCCTTTATTGAACAGTAGGTGGGAATAGCATGCCGAATGCCACCATAAGACTTCATGAAGATTCGGGTTCTAGTTTTATCGAGTGGTATAGGGGGGCCGAGCGAGTAGATTGGGTTAGGATGGGATGCTGTCTGTCTTGCAAGAACAAATTGCAATTAATAAACCTTTGCCTGTTAATTCGCTGAGAACTAAAAGGACTGCCTCTCCTCACATTTACACCTCTAAAGCTAAAAATAAAAAAAAAGTACAGCCATCCAACCAGTCAAACTAATCACTGATGAGAACCTTCTAGCTAATTACGAGTATAGGTTCAGCCTAGGCACCAGTAAAAAAAACTGCACACCCTTTTGGTCCTGGACTATGTCCCCTGCACCCTTTCCATGGTCTTCTCATCCATCGTGATCGCTCAGCGACCTTTCACGCAATGGATCAAGAGAGACGGTCATTCCGCCTCAAAACCTCAAATGTGCTTTAAGGCTCTGCATTGTTTACCCACTTCCTAAATAAGAAACATCGATTAGCCAGGATAGGAAACATCGCCTTTGACCTATAGGTACACTACATCCCATGTCTTTCAATGTATACATGGTGTTTGGGCTCTTTGTGGAGACCTACGTACCGTCACGCAAATGCTCTCAAGAGCACTTGAGAATTTCTACCAAAAACATACTCCACCTCAATAAGCAATGCGGACATTTCAACACCTGGGTGCTGAAGATCTCAATTGATGGTCGCACTTTCTACCTAACCCACCACAAAAGATCCCTTGGTCTCCTATCCTTAATGCTTACTCCTCCCTTCATGCCCATATCAAGCAAATTCTTTATATGTGCAAACTTCTACCTACAAAAAAAAAAAAAAAAAATGAAACCTTTCCTAGCAATTTATTTGTTTGGATGATCTGGCTATGATGTCACCTCATCAATGTCCGCAGTGCAATTCTCACAGGTCTACCCTCATTGACGAGCTTGCCTAAAGGTTGTTCTACATTTAGTAGCTTGACCCACAGCAGATGAGCTTATCACACCATTTATGTTATCATCTGCCTGTAAGTATTTGTAAAGTTAGAAGTGTAAAACAAGAACTTTGTCAGGCTTAGAAAAAAAGGTACAAAGAAATGCTTTTGCCATAATATGTTTCTACAACAATTTATGTGGTCCGGCTGTTTTTCTATGTGATTTGCATACTTTTAAAAGAAGCTCAATAAGATTGAAGTTCTTGAAAGCAAAAACCTAAATATTTGTACCAAGCATGTGGTCAAGTTCCTAAATTCTACTGTGAGTTAAAATCCCGACGTCAGTGCTAAACCAAAGTGTGTGATCCTGGACAAACAATCTAATTCTACTGAGCCTTATCTGGAAATATTGGGAATTTCAGTGATTCAGTGCACAATATTGGCAAAAGTCGCCCTAACAATGAGGCAGCTGTTCATTTCCAAATCCACGGAGTGGTAAATAAAGTTAAAATCATGTGTAAAAGGTTTGCACTTCATTTACCACTATGGGGGATTTTTAATCTTTTGACAGGAAGAGTGGGGACACGGCATGACATTTCCATTCTTGTAGCCCTCTGCCTCGCCACCAATAAAAAAAGACTTATTCGGTATCCAATGGACTGCGTCAGCATTTAACATCTACTGAATGTGAGTGGATTCCAACGGGATCCATATACATGTCTCCCATCATGCAGCTGCAGGGCAGGAGGCAGTTACGAATGTTTGAACTGCCCAAATGTCTTTGCACTATTTGCACTGCATAGTGCAAAAAAAAAATAACACTATTTCACAGAGAGGTCTGCTAACAAACAATTGTTAATGTGAGCAGTCCCATCGTTGCAATTGGCATGGGGAAGACAATTAACCCATGTGACTAAGGTCCCTGGCTGGCTTTGTGGACTTTGCCTCCCCAAGCCAGAGGCTAATATAATTGAGGGTTGTACTGCGATCACACCTTTAGCCCAGTAATGTGCAATGGGGCATTCGTAAGGGCAACCGTACTCCAGACGCTGGGCATATAAGAGAACACCCTGAACTTGCATCCAATCAGCTGAACTTTCCTGTACCACAGAAACAAGCAGAACTTCTCCTTTGGGCACAGCATGCAACAGGTTCAGTCTCCCATGCTGAACAGAGAGCCTGTGCATCTCTCAGTGGGAGAGTGGGGGCGGTTATGAATTCCAAGACGGCAGCCAAGCCACACAGGATTGGACCAACTCCTAAAAAATAGAGCAGGTCCAGGTGAGCGTATTAGAGACAGCCAATCGCATCCCACACTAATTCAAGGGTAGAGGTGCACACCTCACAAAGAGCGCAGCCCAGAGATAGAGAGCACAGGGCTCTACAAACTCACAGGCTCAGTCTTACAGGATGAGAGCTTGGAGAAGGAGCTGAAGAGAAGACTATGGAGCAGAGTGGCAAACGCAGTGGACACATGGATTAGGATGGAGGTGAAGGAAGAGTGGATAAGAGGAGGAGGTATTGTCCTGGGAGGATAGCTCCGGGGCAACGCGCTTGTCTTGGAAGCAAGACAACGCTGAGCAACACAGGTTTGATCCCCGGGACCCCGCTTAGAGACCTCTGGGTATTAAGCGCATTATAAATAACCCATTACAATAAAATTGAGAGGCCAGAGGGGGACATGAAGGTAAGGAGGAGGATGGCGATAAGAGGGGTGGTGTTTGGGAACATCAGAAGGAGGTTGGTGAGGTACATCAGGAGGCAATTGGTGATGGTATAGTAAATGAGGCCAGGAAATATTAGGAGGAGATGGGTGAAAAGCTTTGGAAGGAACTTGGCAAAACAGGGTCAGGAGGAAGTTGAAGGCAGAGGAGGATGATGGAATAGATCAGGAAAAGGTTAGTGATAGCAGGGAGGCGGTTAAGAGGGCAAGGAGGAGGTGAGAGGGATACATTAAGACGGAAAAGTTATGTTTGAGAGGGCCTGGTTCGTCCTAGGCAAGTGTTACAGATGGGAGGAGGAACAAGCAAATAAGGAGCTTATGTGAAGGCCAGAGAGGCAAAGGAGGAGACCAAGAGTAAAGCAACGGGATGAAGAGATAAACAGAAGACTCAGCCTAGGGAAAAGCGGAGAGCTCCTGTGTGACTTAGCCATGGGTCAGGAGGCCAGTCCCTCCAAGACTCTGGGAGACAGAAGGAGGAGTGGAGTACAGAAGCCTAGAGAGAAAGGTTGTGGGGCACACTCAAAGCCCAAGGACACAGCTAAAAAGGGTCTTCTGAGCTTAACTTCGAGGAGAAAAATGAAAGGGGTGCAGGAAACCCTTTGAGACAACCAAACCCACTGGTACCATACGGGATTGAATTTGAATACTCAACTCTGATCCTCACATGGGAGAGGAGCAGGAGACTGAGCAGCAAATCCTAAACACAGGAAAATAATAGCTTCAGGGGTCAAGAGGCCCAGGACTTGAGTTATTTACTTCCCACTTATTTTGGCTATCGCAGAATTCCATCTGGGATCAATAAGGGCACAAAGACTGCATGTCATTTAAAAAAATATTTAATGAATCTTTACAAGATGGGCAACTCAAAATAACAAGATCTTCCCAAACAAATAAAAAGGTCAGGATAGTTGCGCTTTCATTGTGGATGGAGTTAGTTGCTTTCAGAAACCTCCTGGACGCATGTCTTTCACACAGGTCCGGGTGTATTGGCCTTCGTTGCCTCAAAAGCAAGTGTCCCAGTTTGTACCATTCAAGGGAGGTTGATGACTCGCCCCTACAGCTTTGCAGGCTTCTTCTGGGTCTGAGCTAGTTGCAGGCTTTCCATGGTCATGTGCCCTAGGGTTCACTATGGTGATAAATCTCGTGAGTATATGGTAAGTTGCTATAGCCAGTTGGGAGATCTGGAGAGGGGTCCCTGGAGTATGGCCTCGGTTTCCGCCTGGTTTCTCTTTCCCCACCTTTACTTACAATAACCTCATCGACTCCAGCTCATAACTCCTCCAATCATTGGGTCCTGCCAATGGCCAGTGAGGCCCACAGGAACCTGGCTCTTCTTAATATCTAGGTGTGGCTTCGCTCTCCCCTCCTGGTTCCTTTCCTCACCACCCAATATTAGTTTCGACTTTCCTTTCTCTTCCGGATGGTATTCCCCCAGTCTCCTCTGTCTCATCTTTATCACAACTGCCTCCTCTGAGGGTTCTCTCTTCACCTTCAATGTATGTCCCTACCTCTGAGGTTTCTTTCGCTGTGTCACTGCCATTGCCACCCCTCCCTTCCCTTAGGGTCTCATTCAATTTGTATTTTACTTTCACTTGAATTTCTCTTTGTCAAGTGTGTCTGGTGTCATTGGAGCTTTTTTTGTTCAACAAGCTTTTTTTAGGTTCAAGTCTGCATGATGCTGCACTGGGTGCAGTGTAACAACTTCTATAACCAAAAATGAGTCTGAAATATGTCCGGGGTTGTTTGTGGTCGCATGCAGAAGGGATGGGACCATGTCATGTGGGCTGGGCTGCCTCTATGGGGTGAGACCAAGCCCGATTTGCATATGGTCTTTCCTCTTTCTGTAAGGGCTTGGCAGGCTGAAGAACGATTGCCCAGAGGAATGCCAGGCATTAAGATTAATAAAAAAAAACCTTCCTGCCTGAACTCCTTTTGTTTTGTGTGTGAAGACTATGACGAATTCCAGGATATCGTCCCCACTAACCTAGGGGAGCCCCTTACCATGCGGTCAGGGAGGTGAGACCGCTACCCGATACCCCCTGAGGGGCAGGGGGGTATTCAGCGGGAGGGTCACATGGGGAGGGGTCCCTTCTGTGGGACCATGGATGACTAGGGAGAATGCGGTATTCACACCACACCCTCACCTCTCCTTCAGATCCACCTCCCCCCTCCTTCTCATCCTCTGTTATATACTTTTGTACGGCCACCCATGCAAATTGTACTGTGACAAGGAAGAGCAGGGATGAGTTCGAGAAAGTAATGCCGAAAGTACTGTGACGAGGAGGATGCGCAGAACATTGAAGAGTCATCAAGAAAGTTATAGCCAGCCTACTAGCCAATGTGATGGCTATTTACAAAGACTAAAGAAGGACTACCCAGAGGGAGAAGAAATCCTCCCTGGAGGCATCACGAGGAAGAGGAGACTCGAGCAATGCAGAGAGAAGAGACCGCTAGCTGGGATGCGAACTGGGAGGTTCAGTCTCCCATGCCCTAAAACGCGAACCAGGAGGTTCAGGTGTCTGTTCCCGGTCTGTCATGGTGCAGCACACAGAAACAAGAAGGAGAAGCAGAAGCAACAGCAAGAAAACAGCAAGACACGCGCTGTGATGGCGGAATTGCTGGGGAGAATGCTGCAGAGCCGCGGAATCAGAGTGGAAGACCAGGAGAGCTTCTGGAAAGCTGCTGAGACCTGCACACACCCAGAGACTGTCAGAGAAGCACCCGAGATAGTCAAGAAGGTACTGGGGCTGCCAGGGTCTTGGAGGGGGACACAAGATATTGTTGTTAAAAGGAGCTGGCGCTAGAGCACCCTTAATCCTTACCTGTGCAGACCATGAACAAGGTAACAGAAGAAAATAAAAGAGAGAAAGCAGTCGGGTCAGGGACCCGCAATCTTTGACGGAGAAATCAAAATCTTCTATGGTGCTGCATCCTCGTGTCAGTACCTGGCAGGTCCGTGAACCCGGTCTGAACTGTCTAAGAAGTCTGAGAAAGGCTGGGGGAAGGGAGACATTCCCCCATCACTTGTTGGACTGTCTAAGAAGCCTGGGAAAGGCCAGGAGAAGAGAGACAATCCCCAGGCAAGATTTCTGATAACATGAGAAAGGTTAGAGGGAGGGAGACAGCCCCCTAACATTGTGAACGGTGTATTAGAGGGAAGAGAAGCCAATCCCCCCTCAATATTAGTCAAGGAAGAACCCAATAGTGAAGATAACTAAGGGAATATTTAAGTCCTGGAACGTTGGGTTTTTCCTCTGAATGAGATTGCTGCCTGGGAAAGGGTGACATTCCCTCGGCGTACAATCTCATTTTGGAACTTTTATCCGCTATCCTGAAGGAGTGAGTCATTCTTCTGCACCAAAGTGACTTATCACTTAGTTTAGTTATAAATGTAAGGGAGGGAAATAGGTATCTGACATAGTACAATAGATTTGTTCTTTTGGATATCCTGACAGACTCTGTAGTATTTTAGTTGAGGCAGGGAAACCCCTCTTAGAACTAGGGTAAAATAGGTTTCTTTTCCTTTTTACACTTGAATAAAAGTATTTGCCAAACAACATGCCACTATTGTGTCAGTCATACTTCTGTGCCCTTACAAGACCTTCTGCCATTCACACGGCCTTGGTCTTCAAAAGTGTTTCACTTTTCCACCAACGCCTAGGCATGGTATATTGCCCCCAGTAAAAGCTACAGAGCAACTTGTTAGGGGGAGCAGATTTGGAGCCAAGTTATACACCATTCTGCTCATTGATTCACTGTGACCCTCATCAGGTTTCAATGGGGATTGTGAGAGTTTCGTTTTTTTTCTTCTCTTTGAATAACCTTGTTTGCCCATATATTGTTTGTTTAGTATTAGTTGTCCTTTGCCCCTCATGTTTCTCCAAGCCTTCCAACTTTTGTACATTACAATACTGGCACCAGAACTGGGTGTCTAATTCTCTGATTGACAAATGTCTTTGAAAGATGAATGATTAGACTGAGAGAAACACATTTAAAGTAAATGAATTAAGAGTAGACCATTACACTGTGCTTTTGCTAGGATGCTTCTGTGTGCCATGATCCCAAGGCCCAGGCTCTGAAAACAAGAGGGACTTGCACAGAGAAGGATAACATGACTGAAGCAGGGATGGGGAGAGGAATGGGAGAGACCAACAGAAAGGGACATAAAGAGTGGGACATAAAGAGTGGGACACAAAGAGCGAGACACACATAGGACGCGAGACAGAGAACTATGCAAATTAGAAGACCACACATATTTAAACTGTGTTTCAAAGCACCCACGGGGCAAGAGGGAGCGAACAAGGGAATTAAATGGATTAAGGACCACTGGCATGGCCTCAGCACAACAACAATTTTCTGAACTTGCTGAGGCAGAGGACAGGCCCACTCAAACTGAGGAGTACTTCTTTTTCAATCTGAAATGCTGTCTGAATGCAAGGGTAAACGGGTAGCACATGTAGCATAGCTCAGTGGCAAGGTGCTCGTCTCGGAAGCAAGACGACGCAGAGCAACACAGGTTTGAATCCCGGGTCCGCGCTTAGAGACCTCTTTTGTATTAAACGTGTTATAAATAACCAATTATAATTATAAACTTTATTTAAAGAAATCCTGATGCAGATTCCAGGCTATCCCTCCCAGATCGACTAAACTTCTCTGGAGATTCTAAAACCCTCCAATGGCAATGCACACTTCACCAGGACAAACTGACCCAAGAAGTTCTCAACCAACACTTCTCCGGCACTGCGCCTGCAACTCACTTCTGCTGGACTGCTGACACAATCTAACTTCTCTCCTTCCAAAAGAATCTACAAAATGTTCTCCTGGGTGCTTTCCTTGCTCCCTTATTCTCCTGTTTGCCAGACAAATGTCCAACTTCAGCCTCTTCTCACTCATTTTACATCCCTTCCTTCTCATCTATCCTGGCCCCTTTTGTTCCTTACATCTGTGTACGCTGCAATGTTACAGTTATTATGGATTAAATGTATATCGGAAACATCTTCTCTTTTGTGCATTTTCTGTTCTCCAGAAAAACACACTAATTTATTTATTTTATTTATTGTGCATTTGTAAGGCACGTATACATCAAGTGAATTGTGTTTCAAAGCGCCCAAAGGGCAATAGGCAGAGAACAAAGGAATGAAATCAAGTATAGCAATGATAGAGACAGAAGGTCAGATATAGGCAGACCTACTAGGACTTGTGAGCATTCAGAACGTGCAAGTGCAGAGAGAAAGAAGGGATGAGGGAGTTCAGGGGCTAAGTGTTAGGTGTCCCAGGAGGGAAGTGCTATGGAGTGAGCAGCTGTAAGTGCCTAGGTGAGAGCGGTCAGCCGGCAATAAATAAGTGCAGGCATGGGGTGGCACAGGCCAGTGGGTGTCAGGGCAAGTGCTGGGAGTGGGCGGTTGCTGACGGCGATTGGATGTGGGAGGCCAGGACCCAAGAGGACACATAAGGGCCCTAGTCACCAATCTCAGTGACTGTGGGGTTTAGCAGAGGAGGGAGGAAGCGAAAGAGGAGGTGAAAAGGAAAGTCTTGAGGAGCTTCCAGAATTTGAGATCCAGCTCAAGACGAAGAGGCAGGAGGAGGCTGTTCCGTAGGAGGAAGCCTGCCGAGGAGAGAGATCGGCCACCAGCTTGCTGTTTAGCTAAAGATTTGACACACAGGGAGTTGGTGCCAGAAGAACATAAAGCTCTGGAGGGAGTATTTTGTGACAGCAAGTTGTAGATAGCGTGATCTCTGGCCCCATACAGCCTTATGGATGATCCAGAGGGATTTTAATCAGATCCTGGAGAGATGCGGACCCTGGGCTTGAGGCCAAGGATACCCCTTTGTATACTGCATGTGGTATATACAGCTGTTAACTAAATAGTTTTGGGACCCCAGAAGGGGTACACAACCCACAAGGGCCCTGAAATATGACACCCTGTGAGAATCTTAACGATTAACTGAATTGGCAGGACCTCATACATGCAATGTAAGTGGTCTTGTATGACGCCTTTCTGCCACTATTGGTGGCCTTGTTGCACTTGGCTCTGTAAGAATAATCAGATGTGGGGGGGGGGGTCATTAGTGGGACAGTGGGAGAGGATAGCTGGAAAACCTGTGGTGTTGATGGGTGCAGGACAGAAACCCAGTTCCTGTGTGCCAAACTGCTTTATATGGGTTTGGCAGAGAAACTTGGGAGTATGTTATCCATAGGGAAGAGCCCCAGATCTAATAGACTACAGCACCTTGGGTCTGGTTAGCCGCTGATCTGGCAGAGTGTCATGGGGTTTAAGAGGAGAGCTTAGTCATAGTTTGGTCGGTGCTTATGTAATAATGACACAACTGTAGCGCCGTCTGTGAGGGGCATGTGTGTATGGTGTAGGGGAGACAGATAGTGAAGGGAGTGGGGAGTAGTCCTTACAAGAAAAAACAGCCTGTAACACTGCAACCCCACCACTGCCCTTTTGCAGACAGCTCACACTTCAAGCTCACATTGCCACTGTCAACTTCCCACACCCCGCTCTAGCTCTCTTTCTCTCACACACATCAATACACTGTATCCCATGTGCAACAAATCAAGCATCTGCCATTTGGCACATGAGGGGGAAGTAGCACACAGGCAAACTCCACTCATTTACCATACGCTACAGCTGAGGTTTATTTATGGGAGGCAAGATCCTTTGCTGCAGAGAAAGGGCTGCTTGAAATTTGGGGCCGCGGTCCCGCATTTTGCTTTTCTTGGTATGCTGGTTTGCAGACAGAGATGTCTCAAAGCTCACTCTAGCATGCTCAGGTGCTGTGCTCAGTGGCCTGCTGGGGATTTTGACCATCAAGGGCAGGGCCAGTCTAGGGCAGGGCAAGAAGGCAGGGGCCAGAATCCCTGCGTGTTCCTCCAGTATGTCTACCCTGCTTTCTCCCACAAGCCCCAAAACTTCTCAGTGGCCATAAGGCTACATCCACAGGGGCCCTACATGAGTTCACACCCCCAGAGGGTGCGGTATGTGACCACAAACTCAGGGAATCCTGCATAGGACTACAGGTCTGGGGACTCAAACATGGAGCCATACCACCAGGGGATCTAGCAAAAACAAAGAGGTGATGGCTGGAAGGTTTAGAATGAATCTTAACCACTGGCATTGCTCTGGGCAACCCTCCAGACCACTGTTCTTCACCTGCCAAGCCATTACAGAAGGGGAAAGACCATATGCAAATCAGGCTTGGCCCCACCCCAAAAGGGGCAGTCCAGCCCAAACTGCTAGGTCACATCCCTTCTGCACGGGACCACAAGCATCCCCAAACATGTTTTGCCCTTGCTGGGGCTCATCAGTGAGGAGTAGCTTGGGTCTCTAGGCCCAGCAGGCACGGGACCCACGTCTGGGCATACCCGTCCCACTCGGGGTGACAAAGCAAAAACAAGGAGGTGATGGCTGGAAGGTTTAGAATGAATCTTAACCACTGGCATTGCTCTGGGCTACCCTCCAGACCACTGTTCTTCACCTGCCAAGCCATTACAGAAGGGGAAAGACCATATGCAAATCAGGCTTGGCCCCACCCCAAAAGGGACAGTCCAGCCCAAACTGCTAGGTCACATCCCTTCTGCACGAGACCACAAGCATCCCCAAACATGCTTGGGTCTCTAGGCTGCTGGGCCTAGAGACCCAAGCTACTCCTCACTGATGAGCCCCAACAAGGGCAAAACATGTTTGGGGATGCTTGTGGTCTTGTGCAGAAGGGATGTGGCCTACCAGTTCGGGCTGGACTGCCCCTTTTGGGGTGGGGCCAAGCCTGATTTGCATATGATCTTTCCCCTTCTGTAATGGCTTGGCAGGCGAAGAACAGTGGTCTGGAGGGTTGCCCAGGGCAATGTCAGTGGTTAAGATTCATTCTAAACCTTCTAGCCATCACCTCTTTGTCTTTGTTTTTGCTTTGCCACCAGGGGATCTGACATTTGCTCACACCCCCAAGCCTCTGACTCAAACACCCTGCGATATGTGTCCCCATCCCTAAGGGCTCAGACAAGTGAATACGGCCCCCCTGGAGCTCGGTGCTTTTATAACCCCAGGCCTTGAGGGACGGGATCATGACGGGTTTTCAGGACATTACTCATTAATATTCATGAGGGAAAATGTTCATACATTTCGAATCATTGTATGCAAATTTATTGCATGAATATTAATGAGGGGTATTCTGGAACGCCAACATGGACAAGCCCTCGAGGCCTGGAGTTGAACAACCCACAGGTGAAACACAGTTCCTGAAATCAGAGAACAATTGCATACGAGTGGAGGATAACGTGCGAAATTGATGTGAACGGGCTACTGAGTAGAATAGAGTAGATACAATTTCAGCACAGTAAATTAAACCAAAGAACCAGAAGAAACTACATGGTAAGAATAACATGCAAAATACCGATTTTCAAATAAGAACAGGTGAGATTAAATGAGAGGAGAATTAAAAGCGAGACCGAAATCAAAGAAAAAGAGTAAGACAAAGTATACAGAAACAATAGACCAATGGGGAGTCGCAAGGGTGCGATAAACAGACAATGGGTGGCAACAGTCTGAGTGCAGTAACGCCATATGTGGGTAGTACAAAAAGCATAACGGGGGCACTAAAATCGCGTGACAAAAGGAATCAAGAGAGGAGGATATGGAGCACGCAGACAATCAAAGAGCATTAAGCACATGTGAGAGGGGGATATTGAATGAAATAGAGATCACAACATTAAAAGACTCTTCAGGAAAGGAAATGGAACGAGAAAGTATGACTGAGAAAAACCTTACAGGCACTAAAATAAGAAAAATAAAGGGGAAAAGGTGGGGAGAATAAAAACTGAGACGTGCATAAAAAGAACAGGGAGTAAAGTACTGAGAGAAAAGTACAAGAGGAAACCATGGGAGGGGGGATAATAACAGACAGGGAACTGAAATTAACAAGCAACAATGAATTGTGAAGGTGGAGGCAAAGTGAAATAAATAACTGAAATAGAGCAATAAGAGACATTAGAGGTGGCTTAAAGGGAAACACGGGCATTAAAATAAAACCAATGCAAAGAATTATGACAGAATATCACGTGTAAAAGGTGCTGAAATGAAAGAGCCAATAGAAACTAAAAGGGGTGGGAAAACGTCTACTTAAGAAAAAGAGGGATTAAAAAAGGGTCAGGGGGTAAAGTGTGAACCGCAGACGCTGAAATCAATGAAGAAATGCAGGGGAATGCCAACCACCCAGACAAGCTATCGCAACACCCAACCGCACGTGACAGAGTGAGATGTTGTGACAGACATCACAGAAACGCCAGGACGGGTTATTTACACGTCGTCACAAGGCCTGACGGGCACAGACAGCAGCAGCTCTCCTGCCGTCTGATGGATGGATGGGGGGAGGGAGAAGCTGCAGCAGAGCCCGCAAGGGTTTCCGGATCCGCCTCCACGCTTGCTCCGCTGGGCCTAGCCGTGTTTACCCCACCTGCGCCCAGCCCTTGGCGTGACCACGCCTGGACCGGAGCCACCAAACGCAAACAGAAACCGCCTGATGATAAGTGCACCGTTCCTGCCGAGGCGGCCCTCGTTATCCGGGTGCCCGCGAGCAGGGATCTGATTACTTCCACGCACGCGACACACTGGTGTGGACACTGGATCCCGTTCATTGGGATGGAGTTCGCGGAGCCCATGATATGGTGCCTTGTCACCTTCCACCACTGCATCGGGCCAGCTCAGCTGAACCCTGCATCAGCGTCCTCAAATCCGGTCCCTGCGCGCCTTCTTCCGAACATCGTCTAACTAGGCACCGGCACTTTCCAGCAAAACAAAGGGACCTTTCTAACTGAATCAGGAGCATGGAACCATGCACCGGCTCTCTGTAATCATTCATTGATGACTACCTCTGCATCAGTGCCTTCAAACCCCCGAATAAATTCCATCAAAGTTTTATCAGTGCTTAGTATGTTCGCATTAGTGCCTTCTTAGCAGAACCAGCCTTAGGAGTGGGCCCTGCCCAGGCGACCGGCTCGGCACCCTGCCATTAGCCCACCTCCACGCCATCTCAGGGGAGTCTTTCATGGTCTCCCGCGAGCTGCCGTGGTGGGAAAAGTCGTGCCAGGCGCCCTATTGAAATGAAATGCGCACTGCTCTCAGGAGCATTTAATAACAATAGGGCGCTGATCAGCACCTATTGAAAACTTTGCCGCCTCCTACAAGCCCCCCGCATGACCAGGGGTGCATTTGAGGAGAGGGAGGGTGCCAAATATATGTTTTTCCACCCAGGGCGCTGCCGCCACTAAGGCTGTCCCTGCTTCTTAGCCCGGCACCAGTATCCTCTACCCTGGTATTAATGCCTTCTATCCTTGCATCAGATATTTCTTACTTTCCACTGCTGCCTGCTTACCGTGCACTGCCACCGCCTTCTAACTCTGCCCCAGTGCCATCTGACACAGGATTAGTGCATCAAAATCCTCAATTCTTTCTATCCATTCATCTATGTGTGTGTCTGTGACAAAATGACCACTGCTCTGCAGGAGCACAGGGACGGGCAGTGACCAAAGTGCAAAGTGCAGAATGGGCACCAGACTATCAAACCAATAGAGATCCGAGTCATAAAGGGGACACAAGGCCCAACATGAAGGGTACACCTCCTTGACCAGCGCTGGTCATTGGGCCAGACTTCCCCAGATCCAAAAGCAGGAAAATAAATTCTCCCCGGGTCTCGGGTCTGGGAGAACTATGTATGCCCATTAATGTAACACATCTGCTTTTGTTACCGAGACCGAGATTCGAACTCTGGTCACCAGCACCAAAGTTGAGTGACTTAACCACCAGACGACAGGAACTTCTGGTTCGAACACTTGTGAAGACTCCTATCAGGATTGTACACTGCAGAGAATATTGAAGAACAGCTTTCTACATTTAAAAGATGTGCACCTTTTCTAATTTGCATGCAACATTACAGGAAAGTCTGCCTTTCTTTCATAATTTTATTTATTAATTAATCTTCTGAACTGATTTGGGGCGTGGAGAAACTGAGAAAAATCATGCGAGTTCCACCTCACCTTATCTCACAAAACCTGCACGAGCTCCTAACGGCCCCTCCTCTCCCAGCCACCTGTGGAATCCAACAGTTAATTTCCAGCACTGTCCTTGACCATGAGCGGACTGGGAGTCCACCACCAACCCAGGCAGCAAGGGACTCTAGGCCACTTAAAAAGGAATAGAATATTCCCCTCCATATGCACATCACTGCAAACGCCTTTACGCTCACGAGCACAAAAAGAAAAAAGAAAAAGAATACGCCTACACCCATTGGTAGGCTGTGCCACCAGTAAATGGCTTGATGTTCCCTATCAAACTTCAATTATTTATATAGCACAAACCATGAACCCGGAGGCATTGAAGACTACGCTATAATAAAGTTTAAGCAAACAGCCACATTTTCAATTTTTTCTTGAAAGACTCTACATTAGGCTGGCACCCAAGATCTAGGGGGAGGTCATTCTAGGCGTTGGCTGCTGAGATGTAAATTGCTCCCCCCTTTTAGCCTTTCTAGTTTTGCACCTGGGGAGCAAAAAGGAGTTTTTATTACTAGATCTAAGCAGTCTACTTTGGACCTTATCACCTTTCTCTGAATAAGATAGCAGTGTGTACAGGCACGTTTTATATAGTGCTTCTTATTCTGCTTCACAGCACTGAGGTTAATCCAAGCCATTTTAATGGACATTTTCTCAACCCCAGGAAAAAAAATGATTTGCCCCTTCCGGGACTTGAACATAGTATCTGCAAAGTAAGCATCAGCTCTCAGTAGCAAGCACCCAACAGTCCGCTCATTACCTGTCCGGCAATTGAACATGAGCTGTGCAGATGGAAAGAACTGGAGGGAGGTGCTACATAAGGTGTCACAGGTTCTTCGGTTATGCTAAGGTAGGATTTTGGTTGTTTGGTCTCTGTTGAGGCAGCCTTGGCTTGAGATGGAGGGAATGAGGATGGTGATCACTCACAGGGAGGCAGACATATACCAGCAAGAGAGCAGCCCTGGAGCCTTTGATGGGCAAATGTCCAATCTGTTAAATGGCCAGTCCACCCCTGATCTCCTCCTCTACAGGCAGTGCAGGCGGAGGGCAGGCTACACTCTTCAGAAGGGATGTGAACTAGACCAGAAGAGAAACATCCAAAACAGCATTACAACTGCACAGTACTTTCTTTTCCTAAGTGACATCTAACCTGGAACTGATGCCTTCTTAACCTGCATTGGAGCCTTCTAACCGTGTACTGCCTACTTTCAATTAGGCAATGGTGCCGTCAAACCCTGAACGAATTCCTTCTGAACGTTCTCGACATCTGTCTTGGTATAGAGGCCGGCTGAAGCTGCACTTGTGTCTTTTGACATTGCACCAGCGCATGCGTTCCCTGCACTGGTGCAGCCGTGCACTGCATCTTTATGTTTCCAGCCTTCACCAATGTGATGGACCCCAAAATGAGGCATACACAATATACATGCTACCATATATTGTATAACTGCTCTGAATTTTTTAACTTTAAAAAATATAATGCATTATAAAAAAAAACACCACAGAATAGAGGGTGAAGACCCATGTCTCTGCCTCAGAAGGCTGTAGGTTGCAGTTCACTTGTTTACTGGTCTCGGGTTAGTCCCCCTGGGAGGGGAATATTTATCCATTGCACAAGGCAGAGATCAGCTTCCCGGAAACCCACACCCTACCAGAGCTCTCAGGTTGTCTGATATCAGGTGTGAGCAGTCCACCGAGTCCTGTTACCTTCTGGCTTTAGCAACGCCTACTGGAGCAAACATTATTGGTGTGGATAGTAGGAGACATCAAATGTACACGCACAGACCTTATTTATTTTTATCTATTTATTGTATTTATTTTATTCGTATTTGTATAGCGCGCAACAGCCCTGGGGCATCATGGCACTTGTTACAGGGAATGAGCATACTTGGTTACAGAATATCGTGACACTTAGTGAGGTCTCATTCGTACCCCCTTTTGTATGTTTGCGCTTTAAGTTGCAATTGTCTGCCTCTGCTATCAATTGAATGGAACAAGCTGCACATGTCTGATGCCTGATAAACAGTGTTGTTGGTTGTCCTTTAGTCATGCCATGACCTTTATGGGGGCGTTTGAGCATTCACTCGACACAGGACAGCTAAACCCTATTGGCTCTGCCTTGCCAATGCTCGTTTTTTAATTTGCATTTGCGGTCCAGTAGCACCGTGAGTAGAGCCCTGGCTTTGCCATCTGTGCAGAGCCTGCTAACGCAGGTTGGAATCCCGACAGGGCCAAACTCAGCCTTTCATCCTTCCGGGGTCGATAAATGAGCACCACACACCGTGGGTAATAATAAGGAGCGCTGAGATACCTGAGGGTTTGTAGCGCTATATAAATGCTAAATAATAAAAATAATAATTCTGGTACTTGCGGTCATTATTTATAAAAAGGAAACCAACATGCCATAGACACAATGGAGAGAAAGAAACACGCTTGCAGGAAATGCTCATGCGTGACAAGCTACCGCTTGCTATCACTGCAAGGCATATGATGCAGCTCTAGAGTTGGGAAGCAGCATAGCCCCTTCCAGAGAAGATATATTGCCACAGACCATCGCAAACATGAATGTGGACATGAATGTGGTGCTGCATATCGATCAGCATATTTTGTGAGGGGTCAGGCTAAGGCAAATTTACAGTTGGTAGGATGTTATCAGGAGAGAGGAGGGTATGTAAGTGGGACTGTACTACACAGCACACTGTACAGAAGTGTATTTATCTGTCAGCATACATACTGTGACGAATCACAGGATTGTGTCACTTCACCCAGGTCGAGCATTTCCCTGCGAGACTAGGCAGGTGAGCCTGCTCCGCAATACCCTCTCTAGGGGTAGAGGCAAGCAGGCCCTCACTGGGAGAGACTTCCGCTCCGGGGATAAGGACTCATGTTCTTATGAGGAACTTCCTGAGCCACAAATCACTAACCCATCTTTAAAGATATCTACTGAAGAGGGAGATGAAGAACACATCAGAAATTGTTATTGTAATCCACATACGTTAATTATGCCTGTGAAAGAAAATGTGGGTTATACAGAGACAAAGAAACCGTTTGAAGAATACAGAATGCAAGTCAAACATAAAGGAAGGACTTAAACGCTGAAGTCCCACGACAGCGTAATAAGGATGGGAGGTGGAGATATTGAGAGAGAGAGAGAGAGAGAGAGAGACCCAGGGAGTTGCAAACTGGCTCGCATAGATACAGAGGCAGAAAGTTGACCATGCAGCATCCAATGCGGAACAGAAGCCCAGGTGCAGCTTTACACATGTGCTGCCAAAAAGGAGAGGAAACGCAACAAACCATGGGGACAAAAGGCGTCCTAATCCTGAGCAAGGAAAAAGTGGTAACATGACCACAATCAAGCCGTGGTGGATCTGTGGGTCCCTAAACACCACCAACACCACTTCCATTAAGTTAGAGGGAAGTGAACCGAAAGAAGGAAGTGCGAAAAACCCATATGGGGAAGCACAGAAAAGCCAAAGAGCCATCCTGTTAAGTGACAGAGAGGGTCGAAGTCTGTTGTGCAGCCCAGTGATGTTATCCCTAACCAAATCAGGTAACGGGGAAAGTGGGTGACCCAGGACGGGGACCAAAGATAATAACTGGAATGCTCATACTCATCCCACTCAAGATGAAGCACCAAGAGCATATGAAGAGAGAAGCACCAAGAGCATATGAAGAGAGTAAGAATCATTAATGGAATGCTCAAGTTTGTCCCAGGCAAGATAAAGTATTGAAAGTGGTGAGGAGAGTACAAATTATTACTCAAACACTCATACTCATCACAGTCCATATAACGTGTCAAATTGGCTTTTGATCCTAACACTGCTATCAATAATTTGCTTATCTACCGACCACCACAGAACATGCCAGACTTCCTATTGCACCTGGGTGACCCGATTCATCTCATCTTAAACCTCTATCTAGAACCATGATTCTTGGTGATTTTAATCTCTGTTTCTCAGATGGTACTGATGCAATGGCAACTCTGGTTGGGACTACTCTACTGAACTTGGCCTTTACTCAGCATGTAAATCCATCCACCCATAAAAAAGGGAGGATACTAGATTGGGTACTTACGCATAATGTCAGTATATTGGAGGTAGAAATCACCCCATCTCCCTGGTCTGACCATTCTTTTGTTGAATGGAACCGGACTATGCCGGCCAATATCAAAAGCGGAGCTACTAAACAGTGAGTTTCATTTAGGGACTATCGTAAACTCACACCACCAGCCATGACCCCTTATTTTCCTCTGTTACCGATAACTTAATCAATCTTAATTCGGCGGAGGAATTTGCCAAAGCATAACAAAGCATACTTGAGAATGCAGTTCGCAGGCTGGCTGCAGTGAGATCTCGCCTGCTAAGAGCACAGCCTAACAAAACCTGGTTTTCGGCAGATATTTGTAATCTCAAACAAATCAAGACCAAAGCACTGAAACAGTGGACACAAACCAAATTTGATTACCTGATTGACTCTTGCATATATGTTGTAGCCCCCCGCATCATGTGTAGTGGCTTCCAGACTATGCAACTACCTGATTGACCATAGCATACATGCTGTAGCCCCCCGCACCACGAGGAGTGACTTGCTAAACTATGTGCCTACCTGATTGACACTTGCATTCTGTGTCACTTTTATGCACCACAAGTACCATTTGCATGTTGCAACCCACTCAAGAATGCTTCACTTTGCAGTTGTTGTAACTAGCGCCCTGATGGCTAAGGGTTTGGCGTGCTGCTATAATGAAAAAATAAAATGAACAAATCCGCCAGGATAATACCAGCTATTCTCTTGCTGATAAAGCATATAAACTTGCAATTTGTGACGGAAAAAAAATAAATAAAAATATCACACTACGATCGAAGAATCTCAGGTGCAGCATCCAATTCTAAGGAGCTTTTTTAGAATCCTTAAAGAGCTGGAGTATCCATGCTCCTGTCCGTCTCAGGTGACTAAAGACTCCAACTGGTGTACAGTCATCCAAAATGCTTTCACAGACAAGTTGAAAAATATAATGACCGACATTGCAGCCAAGCATGTTTCAGGAGACACATGTAATGTGAAGCAAGCACCCTTGGGGACTATGATGACATCTACTAAATTCGAATTTTAGATAGTTAGAGAAGATCAATTCACAGAAACCTTGAAGAAACTCAAGCCTACAAACTGTAAAGGGGACATTTGCCCCGCACTTACAGTAAAGTCGTGTGCCCCTCAGCTAATACCGCTAATCACAAAATTCATGAATGTCTCTTTTAGAGAAAACTGCATACCATTACGCATCAAAAAGGCAAAAAGGCATGGATCGCCCCCCTGATTAAAAAAAAGCCCTCTCTGGATCCTAACATGCCAGGTAACTACCGGCCTATTACCAATGTTCAAAGTCTCCTGAAAATCCTTGATAATGTGGCCTGTATACAAATGGAGGAGTTTCCCTACAAGCGTAAAATCCTGGGAGAAAAACAATATGGTTTTAGGCATGCACACAGCACCCAGTCTACCTTGTTAGACTTGAAAACTAACATATTCAACCGTTTCGAGAAGGGTCCTACAGCACTGCTTGTGCTGTTGGACCTTTCCGCAGCAATCCATTTGGTCGACCATGCCATACACTACCGGATAGATTACAGAATATGGTCTCTTTCTTACCACCGGCGACTGAATGATTAAAATCGTTTCTCTCGGGTCGCAAGGCCAAGGTCTTCTTTAAAGAGACAATGGCTGAGGAGTAATCAGTAACCTGTGGGCTCCCACAGGGGTCATGTGTGTCACCCACACTATTTAACATCTTCATGTTACCCTTGTTTGAACAACTGCCAACTGAAGGCATTGTGTATGCCAACTACGCAGACACACAATGCCCGATCCTCTCCTTACTAGGAATCATGCCACTGACTCGCTTACTGTCAATTCTATTTATGGGCGATTTAAATCTTGGCTGTGTATTAACGGCCTCGCTCTTAGCGATTCAAAGTTAAAGCTCATGGTTATGGGTATGGGTAATTCTGCGCATCTCCGGAAGTTAGGCCCAGAATAGCAGAGCTTTGATATCGCTGGCTGTATGTGGCTAAATATGAAGGCCCAAGTAAATAGCCTTGTTTTAGGAACATCTTATCTTAAATTGCTCACCCTGCTTAGACCATTCCTAAATGCCACAAACTGTGCCACTATTGCACACGCTATAATAGGAGCCACACTCAACTATTGCTCCAGCCTCCTGATGGGCATTGCTAAAGGTGAACTGACAACTACAGGTTATCCAGAACAATGCTGTGTGCATTGTCGAGGGACTCCGTAAAACAGATCATGTGTCTGCAGCTCGGATTGCCTTACACTGGCTCCCAATCAGCAGCAGAATCTCCTTTAGAGTCCAATGTGTTACGCGCAATTGCTTGTATAGCACCTATCTAGCAGTGCTGCATGGCTACTAGCCCATTGAGCCTTAAGATGAAATAATACTTGCCTCCTAGACACACCACGGGCTAGACTGTCCATTGTGGCCCAATGGTCTTTCCCTTATTGCAGCCCCTAAAATCTGGACTGCGCTGCCTCCTGATCTGAGAGTTTGCTCCTCACTGGCTGCCTTCAAACGAGGGCTGAAACCCACTCTTTCCACTAGACCACTCACTGCCTTCGCACCTTTTGTTTTAGGCGTCTCTGCCATGATTTGCACTTTTTGGGCCTGATTCATGGAATTATTTGCGTGTGAAACGCAGATTTGCGCACCTTTCTGCCCGAAAATCCTCATACTTCAAACAGGGATTTTCGGGCAGAGAGGCGTGCAAATCTGCATTTTTCACGCAAATAATTCCATGAATCAGGCTGTTTGTTTCTTGGTGTGTATGTTACTAGCCATGCGCCTCTATGCCCCAGGGCTTCTTGTTCTGCGCAATATAAATAAAATAAATAAATATGTGAAGAGCGTGAGAATCATTGCTGGAATGCTCATACTCGCCCCAGTCTAAAGAAAGTCTCAAGAATACGTGAAGAGAGTTAGAACCATCACTGAAACACTCCTACTAGTCCAAATCTGAATAAAGTCTCAATAATAAATGAACAGAGTGAAATCATTATTGGAACGCCCATTCTAGTCCCAGTCCAGATAAAGTGTTGTCAAGAATACGTGAAGTGAGAGAACCATTTCTGGAACACACATGCTCATCCCAATCAAGAAAGTATTAGGAACAGATAAGAGGGAGCATCATTTCTGGAACGCTCATACTCGTCCCAGTCAAAATAAAGTGTGAAGTGTGGATAAAGAAAGTGAGAATCATTAC
Source organism: Ambystoma mexicanum (assembly GCF_040938575.1). Classification (NCBI taxonomy): domain Eukaryota; kingdom Metazoa; phylum Chordata; class Amphibia; order Caudata; family Ambystomatidae; genus Ambystoma; species Ambystoma mexicanum. The sequence goes on along the minus strand of NC_090934.1, from coordinate 1,201,452,115 downwards.
TGGAACACTCCTACTCGTCCCAGTAGAGATAAAGAGTGGGCATTAAGAAAAGGGAAACCTTTAAACCTGAAAGAAAAGAACAAGGATAAATCAGAGAAGACAAGAACAGTATAAAAGGGAGAGAAAGAATAATCAAGAGGAAAGGACATTTGAAACTTGTTAGGATCCAGCATCAGATCTGTATGACTCGACAAAAGTAGCTACCAACAAGTACTTAAAGATATATTGTTGAACAGAACTTGGTGAAGAGCCAGCTCAAAGGAGAAGGCAGTCATTCTCCTGTACTTTTATTGTTCTAATAATGTAAGGGTCAGAGTAGGTTAGTTTGGACAGTGGGCTGATCTTTAGTTTGGACTCTCATTGACGAGTACCTCAGTAAGCTTTGTTAGGTAGGGAACACCCTTAGTATATGGAAAGATAGGAGTTCTCACCTTTCAGTTAATAAACTACAGCAGTGAGATGAAGTCAGAGTCTGTTCTTAATCTGACCCACCACAATACATACAGGCAAACAAGCTCTTTTGGTCACAAAGCAGTGTACAAAAGGTAAAATAGCAGATACATAGGCGGTAGCGAGTCTCTTATAAAGGGGAGATTTCGAGTGTCATGATGACTGGGTTTGAGACGGGATATACTGGACAGATACTGAGAACAATACACTGGGCAAACATAGGTAATATATGTCATGCATATTTGCATTTCACATATTGTCATGTTAGTAGCACTGAAAAAGATGGGGGTGGTCACCCATAAACAGATGGAAGGGTAAGAACTACCAGACAGTCACAAAAAATGCCAGAAAAACCCCTCTGCTCAAACGGCTCAAGTACAACTACCAACCGAAATGTACCCAGTCACTATCCGCGCCAGGTAGATTCCAGAATATCCACTGTGGCAGGCAAAGTCCAGGGAATACTCAGCCGCCATTGAAACTATGGGATGCCTAGCACATGGGATCAAGATGGCGACTTCCACACGGTATTGGTGTTTCACCATACAGACGTGGAGGAACAGTGTGTCACTGACTTAAGAGGCTGTGCAGATTCTGTTCTGACTGAGGAGCACTACCTGGAAAGCCAGACTTAACTCATATAAAAAGAAACTAGCTCCGAGTCTCAGTGCTTTGCTAGCGATGTCCATTGAAGAGAGGTCTTCCAGCTCCCATCTCTCTGCTGAACCTCTCGGAGCAAGCTGCCTTCCATTCCCTGGCCTTCTTCTGTGGGTTGGCCATGAGTTTCTTCAGGGTTGATAAACTCCTTTTATTTTATTTTCCTCTGGGCGGGAGTTGGTATTGTCCCACTGAGCATCCTGAATGGTTTCACCCTTCCCACCTAAAGAGAGACCATCTTTCATTGACTTTATCTTTCCTTAGAAGGTTTCACACTGGGGACTTGTATTTTTTCCTTTTCCCTAATAAAACGATTCTTCGCATAGTCTCTATTTAGTCTAACATTTTTTAATTCAAGTTAGCTAGCGAATCTTGATACATATTTGCAATGTGTGGTACAGGCAGGTAAAGTAGGTTTTCAACAATCACAATTTCTAGTCAAGAGCAGACGACTGATTAAAGCTATGTCTCCAGATTTATTAAAGGACAGCTACTTGGCCTTGTAACAAAATATCCTGCTCAGTTTTGGGGATTTCTAATTGGGTGACTTAGGGGGCCAGGTACTGCCCAGAACCAGTGGCTGATGAGTCTAGGGGCAGTATGGGGAGGAAGCCCCTTTCACCTCACGCTTCAGAAGTGCCAACCCACCAGAAGGATTCAGATGCAGGTCCGCTGCTGCGGTGGCACCCACCCATGCATGCGAGAGGGGATTTACTACACCATGCCAAGATGGCAGATGTGTTTTTATAACCACAGTCCAGCCTCTGCACATAACAGCAAAACCGGCTCATAGAACAGCTAAAACACACCTGCTTTTCAAATCAGACTAATTGCTTCTCCAAGTAAATAATCACGGGCACCTGAAAACTCTTAGGCCAAGCCAACCCCAGCAGAGGAGCAGAGCAGGACTATAAAGAGCGGCAAGAAAGGGAGCAGTGTGGTTGTTTGACACAGGAGAGGAGAGGAGCGGCGCTCAGAGAGTTGGAGTTGGGAAAGAGAGCTAGGAGGAGTGGCATACAAGAGGAAGAAGTGGTAGAAATTGGAAACACAGGGAATAGAGAACTGTACATGGTGGTCAGCAAAGGAAAGTAGTTGGAGCAAGGAGGTGAACAGCAGTTGGTTATAGAAGGAGAACTAAGCAAAACTGAAGAGTGATGGAGAGCAGTGACTGGCGGGCAGAAAGGTGATCCATGGCAACTGGAAAGCACGGGGTGAGGGGAGGATGAAGACAAGTGAGGTTAGATGTAGGCAGAGGAGGAAGGTAAGAAAGGGGATGCCTCACTCATGGCAGGGGTGAAGCCCCAATCTGGAAGGGACGAGCCCACCCACTGTGGGAAAAGGACGAAGATGTGGTGGGCGAAGAGGAGGGCCAGTGCAGTTCAGAGAAGCAGGGCAAATGGTCGACATCAAACTGCCAGGCAAGGGCAGTGATAAGGCACTCAAAATAATCTTGGTGGAAAGTGAGGCGAGAAGGTTGGGCTGGCTGACGTGGTCCATACACGCCAAGCTATATCTACTACTGCTCCTCTTGGCCACGACACAGCAATGGTCCCAGGGACTGGAGGTTGTACCTCCCACCCACATCAGGAGACACGAGAAAGAGGGCCTTGGTGGGAATCGTAAAACAAAGTGACTGAGGGCTGGGGAGTGCCCCCAAGATCCGTAGCAATGTTTGAAGAGGAGTGTTTTTTGTTCAGGTTAATAACCCTGGGAGGGAAAGACTTTGAAGACCCTTGAGTTGCTGAGTTCACTCTTCTTTTGGATTCTAACGAAGGACTGTTTACACTTGTTTCCATTTCTGAGCTTTGTGGATCTCACCCAGCCAGAGGACAGGAGACCATATGTCAGTCAGACCTACATTGTCCATCTCACACGTGTCTATTTCGGTCATTGCTTCTTACAATGCATTCCCTCACTAATTTGGTGTCTGATGCGCCAACATGCACCCCTCTATGCCTAATTCTGTATGTCCGTCTCTACGACAGAAAGGTAGTACTGCTGAAAATGCAGGTTACCACAAACATCTCACATTGACGCAAATAAGGTACACAGTTTTCAAGTTGCGTGTTCTTTCACGTTCCACCAAGAAGTGTACGTTTTCCGCCATCAACACACTCTTCCATATAAGTATGTCACGTCTCGATAGACTTATTTATTCTTCTACAGCTTTCTTTTCACCTTTTAGTTCTTCTGTGGTGGGTTGCAATGCCGAATGCCAAGGCTTGAGCTTTGCAGGGGTGCTAAGAGGGAACAAGCTGCTCTACACAGCACAATATCAAATACACAAGGAATGTCCAAACAGGGGCATTTACCTAAATATAAGTAGCCCTCTACTTAACAAGGTGAACCCACAGCTACACTGTACCAACCACGCTCCATATCGGAGTCCACAGGAAATGGAAAGAACCAACAGCAGCTATATAAAGCCAACAGGACCAATAATATCTATGCGGTTGCTCAAAAGTCATTAAAATACATTCCTACAGTAGCGTAAACTTGCATTTCTGTACAGTGTGCCGAATATTTGCTTGGCAGCTGCTCCAAGTCCTCAATTCACTAAAAAGGAGAACACCCTTTGCTCTTTTTTGTGTACTAATCGGCTTCCACTCCCAATGGTGGAGCCAAAGGTCCTACGGTACCGCAAGGTGTGGGGGCGTCAGGACAGGTTACTACAGATTTTCATCCTCCTTCTAGACAGAAAACTAGTGCCAGTCCCCCAATAATGGCATCTAGTTGCTTGGAGACAGTCAGCGGCACTCACTTTGCCAGATCCAGTCCAGGGTGCCCAAGGGCTGGACTTTCAGTGCTAGCTATTGAATGGCGCTTGGATCGCCACTAGCCGCAAATCGCCCCTGCCTCCATGGGTGAAGATGTTTCACTGCTCACCCTAGTGTGCTCCACAAAGGCAAACAGAGTTCTCTTCAGCGTGACCTGACAACACTCTTTCAGGCCCTCAGAGGAGATCTCAGGCTTCAAGGCAGAGCTCCTAGGTTCCGAGAAAGCCAACACTAGTGCTTAGTTTAAACAAAATTGGCTTGGGAACTTTAGAATAGCATCACACTTAAATTCCCCAACCAAGCACGAGAGCAGAGGGGCGACCATCTTGAATTTAAACTCACATTGGTCTCTATACTTTGAATAGCTTTGCAGGAAACCTAACACCAAGGGGCTTAGGGCCCACTGTGCTTGAGACTTTTCTAAAGGGTCTCTTCACTCAAGCACCCTCCCCCCCCCCCGAGCCCGACCATCCCACGCCAATGCTGCACCTGCAATGTGTATTCTTCTTTCTTCCAGTCAGCTTGAACTGTTAATGACCACTCTTTCTCTGGGCAAGAGGAGGCAGTTTTAGTTGCTTTGAAGCCTGGGAATTGATTTTAAAAAGAGGCTGCAAGGTTCCTGCCAGCAGCCTACGTATTCGTCATAAATGGTCTTAAAAATGACACAGATTCGAAAACACTGCCACCAAGCAAGGATACAGGCAGGTAACATGGGACAGCTACTTACCAGGGAGTCGAGCCAGAATCTAAGTCTTACCCAAAAATCAAAAGAGCATCGGTTTTGTTTTTTGTATGTGCAGACATTTCCACGAATTTGCAGTGGTGGAAATGGAAAAAATTTGGCAGGCGACCCCACAAGGGCCGGGGTCGGGGCAGAGTTTGGAGTAGGGGCCAGAGTTCCGAGGGGGCTGGAGCTGGCAGTTGACCTCTGATCAAAGGAAATGTTCAAAATAATAGTTTTAAAACGGCGCAATTTCTTTCATGCTGCTTCTTTTCCAAACTCCACACTATTTATACTCAGACCCTAGACTAAACACACACATGCCTACTTCCCACCCCATGTCTCCTAGCAGCAGCCTAGGGAAATACTAGAGTTCACTGCTAACCGATGGTGAACTGTATTATTTCCTGGTAAACACCTAGCTAAGTGACCTGTTTCAACATTAAGTACATCGCATGGATCAACGCTCTGTACAATGCGGTGCTTTAAAGACAACAGCATTTCGAAAGTAAAACTGGGGAAAATATAAAACCAACGATAATGTAATGTGCTCTGTGGCTTTGCACAGGGAAGATTAGAGCACCAAAAGCTCCCTTTCTCATCACTCACCTCCATGACTGCAACCTTGCTAGCCCCCCCTGCATTTAGAACTCGTACATTGCAAGTCCCCTCACACTACTGTCAGCTGTGTCTGAAGTCCTGCCCCTGGTCAATAATTCATTATCATTCCCTCTAATGTAAGGTACCTGGTACAGGGTTGCCCTGTGTACTCTGTTTCAGTTGTAAGTGTTTCTGGTTTAAATACCTTGTTCTCGCAACAAATGAACATAATTATCACAGTTACAGAAGGTAGCTAAACAGTCCCATGAACGCCTGGCGACCAAACCCATCCTCAGGACTGCTATTCTGGCTTTAAAGCGGGAGCGAGTTAGTAGTGAAGGGCATATTAAAGGACCCCCTGACTGCAGTGGTGAAGACCACCCTCTAGGCGAATATCTTCAACTTCTGAACTATTATTTATAAAGCTGCGCTCTAGATATTTAGCAATTGCTTCTTCAACTGGCCCGGCAATACAGTCAATGCCCCGGGCTGGATCAAATCAGTCTACAAATTGTAAGGGCGCAGAAGAGAGAGGCTGACATGGGGGTGACATTTTCAATAATGCTTCATTATAGTTCCCTGCCTCAAACCAAAACACCGAAAGAGTGTCAGAATGTACCTCAAAATTCAAATAGTCACCGTCCTGTTTCCAAACCTATTTCTGGCCCTCACATTCTACAAACAAGGATTGTAATAAACAAATGTTCTCACACCAGGGGAATGACTCCCTCCTCTTGGGGTGTGTCGAAACCTCTCCTTCAAGTTTATCACAAAAAGTTCCCAAGCCAGGGGCAATGACTCCCCTCCCCTGACGTTGGTATTCCTTCCACTGATACCCACAAAAGTCAGTTACCAAGGTTTGCCACTTGTTCCATATCTGGACAATCCTTCCTTCTTGGTTCTTTACACTTTGTTTGGGGTGCCATACCCTTCTAGTACTTTCCTTGTTGGGGTCCCAAACCTTTCTAATGCCGTCAGCGGGTTTTTCTTCCCCACTGAAACTAAGAGGATTATTGCTTATATTTCGCTCTCTACCGTTGGGGTCCTCAACCCTTTTCTGATGGTCAGTGGCCTTGGGGCTATCAATGACACAGATTTCCTCAGATGCAAAGTTCCTACACTACCATGTTGGGGCCCTCTACCCTTCTCTGGTGGTCAGTGGTATTGGGGCTACCACCGACACAAGGAAAATATCCTTGGATGCAAAAGTCACACTCTCTCACATTGGGGTATTTGGCCCTTTTCTGGTGGTGAGAGGTTTTGATACCATCATTGACACAAGGAAGATTTCCTCTGAGGCAAAGTTCACTTGTGTTCTTTTCAAATTCAGGGGATTTATGACTGCCCCTGTTTCTCCAGGTGCCGATAGAGATTTGCCAACACCCCCTTATGCCCCCACCGGTTGACCTGCTCTTTCCCGTACCTTCTGGGATCTTCCCGGCAGGCTCCGGTCTCTCCTGGGGTTTTCACTCGCCTTTTTTGGCCTTCAGTGGCTTCCGACAGCTTCTCCTTTGTTGCAGCGGCTCTGCTGCTTTTGGCTCCTTGCACTGTCGGCACCTGTTACAGACCACGCAGCCCACCTCCTCCTGGAGGCCCGCCACTGCCTCACAAGCTTCTCACAGGGTCTTCCATTGTCAGACCCGCTAGAGATAAGTCTCCTCCTCTGACGGTGTCCCAGTTTCCAGCCTTTCGTATCTACAAGGCCGAACAGTTTCCACAAATGCTGTTGCTCCAGGGATGGCTTGACGTGGTGTCAAGTCCCTCTTCGATTTTTAAACTCTGTACCTGTATGTTTCTTCCTGGAAAGCTAGAACGCTCCTCTGGATTCCCGGGAGCAGTCTTCGTGCCTCTCTGTCAATACTTGCCTCCCAGGTATTCTTCATGCTGGTTGTCATCTTCTTCATCTCAGTAGAGATACTGTCTCTAGATCTAAAGCAATATATACAAGTACTAGGCATAGAAGCATCATGGGAAGGAGTCAGTGGTTTTAGTAGTATTGGTTTATGGTTGTTGTGGTGACAGGTACCCTGGTAGTCATCCTTATCCTCAGGAGGGCAGCCACTCCTCATGAGGTCCTCCCACAAAAATCCACCCCTAGGGGGAATTTTGGGTAGCAGCCGCACCTTCCTAGCCTCATGAGCAAGCTCTCCCCCTAGGAGAGAAGTGGCAACACAATGTGAACCCTTACAAAAATACAAGCAAACAAGTAAAAATTACATGAGCAGGTTTAAAAAGCTCACGCACAGTTACGTAAGGGTCCTCCCTGAACCCATAACTCTTTAACATCTGAATTCGGGCACTTTCACAAAATGTTGAGTCTGACCGATTCCAAAGACGCGCAGATGATACCAAGATCCACCTACAGATTGGGCGATGAGCCAGAGAAGGAGATCAATAGCTCAGATGGTGTGCGGCAGAGTGACCAGTGGTTTAGAGGGATCTTCTTTTGTCTAAACATTTCAGAAATAAAGAGGTTATTGCTGGGCCTCCGCAGCACAATATTTCTTCCATTTACGCGGCCTCAGCTAAGGGCTGGAGATCCGCTGCCAGGAGCCAAAAGTCAAAAACCTCTGCATTATGCTAGATCCTGACCTTAACTTAATACCAAAGATCAACATTGGGATAAAGAACTCCACCTATGAAACACACACGCTCAAAAAGATAAATCAGCTTTTGACTCCTAACCATCAGACGTTAGACTACTGAGAGACCATGAGGGATTGGTGGGGTTGGGGGCTGGGGGAATGAGAGATAGAGGCGGTGGCTTCATAAAAGTGGCCCCAGCTACACCACAAACAAGGCAGGTATGTATTGGAACTTCTTTCTAACGGGCAGGGACACATACTCATGAATATTCCCCATCATGAGGCTGGGAATCCTTGTTAAAAAGAAAAACACTTTCACTTTTAAAAGTATATTTCTCCTTTAAACCAATCACTGTACTCTGGGTTATACTGCCCCCATCCAATGACAGTCTTCTCCCTAAGCCCCGCCTCTGGCTGCCATTTTCAGATTTTGGTAAGCACGTAAAGTGGCAGTATGACCAAGAAGAGCCACAGAAGGGCCGGAGGGAGGGTTTGCATGTGAATCCATGCCAAACCCATGCTGGAGAACAATAGTTTCAGGTAAGTAACTTAAACCTTCTCCAGCATGGGGTCTGGCCTGGATTCACATGCTCATGAATAACGATTACCAAGCAGTATAAATTAAACAACCACGGGAGGTAGCAAGGCTCAACAGAGGCAATTAACACTTATCCCTGGAACAGACTCATCTCAAGTGAACAGGTTGTGTAGCACTGCCTGGCCGACTCTGAACTCCTCCCTGGTATCCCTGTCGACATAGTAGAACCTTGTGATGTTATGCGTGGACCTCCACACCGAAGTCCTGCAGATATCGAGCACGGGCACACCATAAAAGAATGCTGTCATTGCAACAATCATTCTGGTGGAGTGAGGTCTCGGACGGCCTGGCAAGGCTGGTTAGCCAGTGCATAATGCAGCCAGAGAGCCATCTTGGCATGGAATCCTTGGACAAGGCCTTCCCATGATCCACAGGTCGAAAGTTCACAAACAATTGAGAAGTCTTCTGAAAACTCTTAGTGCGTGCCGTGTAGAATTTCAAGGCACGAGCAACGTCCAGCAAATGCAAGGCTCTCTTCGGCAGCGACAAAGGGTTAGTGAAGAAAACAGGCAAAACCAAAAGGCTTCTTGAGGTGGAATTCCGACAGAACCTTTGGCATGAATGTAAGGTGCGTACACAGCACCACACTTGATTCATTGAAAGTCAGATACAACTGCTTGCAAAACAAGGCCCGACTCTCACCCACTCGTCTGGCTGAGGTGATGGGCACAAGGAATGCAGTCTTCCACAAGAGAGTGGGGCTTGATGCATAGGTTTGAAAGGTGCCCCCATAAGTCTTTTCAGGACTACGTTGAGTTCCCATAACGGGGCAGGCGCCTTCACCGGGAGGAACGTTCGAAAAAGCCCCTTGATAAACTCCTTCAGAGTCTGTGGGACCACAACAAGGATCTTCCCAGGGATCTGGTGTAGAGTGAGATGGCCGCCAGGTGTACCTTGATGGATGCGTGGGCCAGACCAGCTTTGGCCAAGGAAAGCAAGTATGGAAGAAGCTGTGGGGGCATGATCCTCAGAGGGGTAATCTACTGTGACCAGCACCACGTAGAAAAATATTTGGGGTTGTTTTACCGCGACTGAAAAGTTTGCGACAGAAATGACCGCATGATAAATGTACGTAATACAAAATTGTTTGTATATTTCGCATTCGGTCATCCAAGTTAAAACAACCTCAAATCTATATAAATCCTAACCCCCTCCCACCCCCAGGCCCCTAATTACCTTTCTTTCCATCTCGCTCTTCCCTGCGACGGCAGTTCCCCTTTCACTTCCGTGATCGGGAACCGGAGCCCCAGGGTCCTTTGCTTTTGTTTGTTTTTTTTTCTTTTTGGTCGGGTCAGCTTCAGGGGTGTCCCCCTGCAACTCCTGCTCACTATACTGTAAAGTATACTGTAAAGTATAGTGAGCGGGGTGTTGTGAGGGATACCCTGCAGCTGTTCCGTCCAAAAAAAGAATTGGAGGTCTGCCCTATTTGATGGACAGTCTGACCCTGATGTAGTTCCCACTCGTGGCAGGAGTGCAGTTCCCTGCTGAACGAGTCGGCGATGGTGTTCTTGACGCCTGCCAGGTGGAACGAGACGAGGAACATCCACACATCCGATGTCCCAATGCCACAAGCCCTGAGCTTCCTTGGAGAGCGCTGGGGATCGGTGCCCCCTTGCTTCCTGATGTAAAACATGGTGGTGTTGTTGTCTGCGAAGATCCTCACCACTTTGCCTCTCAGAGACGGTAAGAAAGACTTGAGGGCCCAGCACACTGCCCATAGCTCCAGGATGTTGATGTGCAGAACCTTCTCCCCCCGGAAGCCACAAACCTCTAGCATGTAAGTCATCCATTGTGAGGTCCCCAACCTTCCAGAGAGGCATCCGTGGTGGCCATCTCCTGGTATGGAGGGGTTTGAAATCCTGTCCCCTGGGCAAGGTGGGCGCGTACGCCCCACCACTCTATCGCCAGCCGGAACTCCTTGTTGAGGGGGATCTTGGCCACAAAACACCCGGACACATGTATCCAATGTGCATCCAAGAATTCCTTTAAGGGTCACATTTGCAATCTGCAGAGATGGACAAGGTTGATACAGGACAACATCATGCCCAGCAATGACTTGATGGCCTGAACCGTGGCCGTCTTTGCCAATGACAGCCGCTGTACCTTCCCTTGAATGGCTGCTAGCCTCTCCCCCGAGGGGGATGCCAAGTAAACCACTGTGTTGAGTCCGACACCGAGGAACAGCGCGTTCTGTGATGGTGTGAAGCAGGACTTCCCAGCTCTGTCAGCAGTTGGACGGTCTCCTTTGTGTGCTCATCGGCCAGTGCCTGGGAGCGGGCACGTACCAGCCAATTGTCCAGGTACGGGTACACGTGTATGCCCTGCTGACGCAGGTGGGCTGCTATGGGGGCCAGGCATTTGGTAAACTCCCTTCGTGCTGACTTTAAGCTGAACGGTAGGGCATTGAACTGGTAGTGCTGGCCTTGTACCACCAACCGTAGGAACTCCTGATGTTTCCTATGGATGGGGACATGGAAGTATGCATCCTCTAGGTCCAACAGCGTCAAGAAATCCCCTTCCTCCAGTTGGCCGAGCACGTGTTGCAACGTGACCATCCTTAATTTTTGGGACTTTATTTGTTCAGACAGCGTAGTTCCAGGATGGGTCTCCAACCCCCTGTCTTCTTTCTGACAGAAAGTATCTGGAATAGACTCTCGAGTTGTTGTGGAACAAGCTCTAGCGCCCCTTTCCGTAACATGGCTCATACTTGCTGAGGGATGTGCAGCTCCTGACGGGGAACCAGTGGCATATGAGGGCACCTGCGTTTGAACTCCAAGGTGTGTCCCTGAGCGAGAGCATCCAGCACCCATCTTTCAGTGGTGATCTTCCTCCACGCGATGACGAACCTTGTCAGCCGGCCTCCCGCTGGGGTGCACAAGTGGAGGCCTGACATCTTGGCCGGTTTAGGCTTGCTTGGGTGCCGAAGCCCTGCCCAGTGGGCGACAGTGACGCTGACCTACACTACCACAGGCCTGGGAACGACCCCTGTAGGCTTCCTGTGTGGAGGATCGAGAAGGTTGTCTGTACGATGGGGAGTATCCCTTGGATGATCTGCTCGACTTTCCCCTGGAGGAATGAAAAGACAACGAGCGATGCTGCTGCAGAGTGCCAAGGGACTACGCCATCTCCGTGTCCATCTTTATGGCTTGAAGGGATTCGTCGACCCCCTTCCCGAACAGGTTTTCGCCATCGAAAGGCATGTCAGCACCTTTGCATGAACATACTGGTGAAAGTTAGTGGCGTACAACCATCCCTGCCGACAAAGGCAACACCGTTTCCCATCTGTCGGAAGCCCGTGTCAGCAATGTCCATTGCCACCGTAATGGCATGGTCGGACACCATCTACCCTTCCCGGAAGAGGGCGAGAGCCTCGGTTCTCTTGTCGTCGGGAAGGAATTCCAGGATAGTACCCAGCTTGTACCATACCATATTGGGACAAGATGGACAGAGCATTAGCTGCTTTGATTGTGGTTGCCGCCGTGTAGATGATTCTCTTCCTCATTGCATCCATCTTCTTCTCCTCGTTGTCCAGGGGGACCGATGATGCAGAGGCCGAGTTGGCTCAACATTCCTTGCGGCGGCAGACACCACCGAGTCTGGCGACAGTTGTGACCTTAGGCAATTGGGTGCAGAGTCCGGCATGGATTTTTCATGAAGCCCAGGCCTTCTTCCCAAATGTCCAAAAAGGGTACTGACACGATTGTCTTCCTCTTGGACTCTCGTCGCTGATATAGGAAGCCCGCCATTTTGGTTTCCTCAGGCACCAGTTGGAACAGCTCAGAGGCCCTGGAGATCGAGTGGAATGATCCTACCTCGTCAGGTGGAGAGCCTCTATGAGGAGCATCCAGGTGCGGTGATTCATTGTCCGCCGGGATGAAGTCCTCATCTTCATCGGTTCCTGTGGCCATGTCCGTACCAGTTTGTGTGTGTGTGTATCCGGATCCACTGGTGGAGTCGGGATCCGACGTGGTGGAGGATGCTGATTTGCTGGATCTCTGTCACTAGGGTGTGGAGAGTTGACAGGATTTCCATGGATATGTCCCTCGGCTGGGGAGTGCTAGGCCCTGCGCCGCCTTCCTCCTCGCGGACCGTATGGACGGACGCTTGGTCGTCATAGTCCATGGATTAGATGTCCATTGGCTGATTGTGTGGAACCTCGAGGGCTGCTTTGGAGCCTCCTCGACCCAACCAGCTTTTTCATTCCTGTGCGCTGTGTAGGATATTAACCAGTGCCTTTACCCCTCAGGGGTGCCTGCAGCCTTCACTGCTGCTCGGCAGCCGTGTCACGCCTGGGAGGCAGGGACACTCTCTGCGCTGTAGGGACCACGCTCGCTGGGTCGGTACCGTCCGCCGTATCAGTCGTCAGAGAGGAATGGCGATGAAACAGTCATTGCGGTCTTTGGCTGTGCCTGATGAGCCTTTGTTTCTCTGACTTGTCCCGTAACTTGGCCGGGGTGGAGGACTTCTTTGAGGAGGAGCCCGTTAGCAGGCTGGCTGATGTGGTGGACAGCGATGGCGGTCTATTCGACCTGAGACACGAATCAGTGGCGGAATCGACCTTGTGGATCTTGGCCTCGTTTTTGGACCCCCACAGATGGGGCGTCTTCAAAGCACTGCAACGTCCTCTTGGAGGGAGACCGCTCCTCAGTATGGCATGACCGTGCCTGGAGGAGGGGTCCAGGGCCTTGCTTGACTTGAGCCATGCTGCCAGCCTGCTATAACAGTCTTTCTTCATTTTCTTAAAAAGAACTCTGTCCTTGAGGGGCACACAACTTCACCGACAACGGATCCCCATTGCCGGCTGATGCTTATAGGAGCAAAAGGGCTTTGATGTAACAAAAATAAAACTTTTCCCGCTAAAAACGTGGAAAAAGTAGCTCGGAGAGCAACTCAAGGACTCCCAACACTGAAGCGTGCAGTAAAAATCTGAAGATGGCTAGCAGAGGAGTTAGGGAGAGGACTGTCATTGGAGGACAGTGAATGGTTTAGAGAAGAAATCCAGTTTTAAAAGTGAAAGTGAAACAGTTTTTCTTTTTATATGTAGGATTCCCAGCCTGATTACAGAGAATATTCATGAGCACGTGAATCTATGCCAGACCCCATGCTGGAGAAACATATTTATAGTGCAAACATAGCTACCTTTAAAAAAGCCAAAACAGTTGGCTTTGTCATTGCGTGCTTTGTTGTTCATTCCAGGGATTTCATTGGCTGCTTTGTGCTCTTAGTGTTTTGGTGGGATAAGTTCCAGCCTCCTGAAAGCCCTGACTTTCCATATGTTGAAAGCAGAATCCGCCGTTAAATCTGCTTTGTGCATCGGTTTCCGCATGAGCGGCAAATGGCCTAAAAATTGGCATGCTCAAATCATTCCAATGAGCAACAACTTCCGGTTCATCACGAGGTTACGCCACTTTCTGGCACCTACTGAACATACCTGGGAACAATTTGCTCGGCCCCACCTAGCGATCAGTCGGTGAAGGACCAACACCACCAAGTGGGTGGGGTCCGTCTCATCTGATCGAGGCGAGGCATTATCTCGCCCATCAAAAAAATGCAAACCGACACCACAAAGTAAGCCCAAGTAAGAATTGCACAATTATTCCAAAAGTACTGTGAGGAGACGTGGATGAGATGAGGCGCATTCTTTGCAGCCAGGAGCCAGGACCTTGAGATCCACGCCAAATGAGGTGTGGACTCGGAAACAAAAGAGGTCCTGGAAAGTTTTTTCAAAGTGGCGCCATATTACCTGTTTTGAGCAAGTACAACCCCTTTCCCATAAGAACATTTGGACATAAAATAGGTAGCCACACAAAAGGGGCCTACGATGCAGAGGCCCATTTGGAAATCTTGTGAGTTCCCTGTAGGCAAGTCCACCCTTGTGCCAAACCCTCAGATATTCTAGGTGCCCATGCCTCATGAGTTCTGGTTAACACGGGTCAGTGTTGGCCTAGCCCTGCTCAGGCTCGCTCGGCCTTCGGGGAAAATCAGGATCCAGAAACGGTGCCCCATTATTAATAACAAATGAAGTCCACGAGAGGAGGGCCAGCGCCCCTAGCAGCCCCCAAAACAAGTATGCTTTCTGCCATTGGATTTTGCAACATGAAAAGGCCAGAAATTGAAACATGCACCATGTTCTTTGGGAATATTCTTATCTATTTCTTCTTTTTATTCTGGGACTTGTAGCGAGACTTTATCTTGGGGGGGAAGCAAAACTACAAGTCCCAGAATGCAGAGAAAACCCCAGCACTGGATGAGTTTCTTGAAAAGGACATGAAACGATTGACCCACCACTCCACACGGAAAATAAAACAGATCAGAAGTCCGACCACTTGTGTCATCTCTGGTGGTACCAATGTGGACAAACGGTTATGCTAGGTAGTATTCGTAAAGCACAACATTCACCATTTCAATTGATTCTTGGAGTGGATGACTTCTCACAGAGGAGAGGGGAGGTTTTGTCGGATGCTGACATGACTGCTTTCGGGGAAGCTTCCCCTCTCTAGGGAGGGTGTGGGGGGGTGGGGTAGTTGTGCAATAGCCCCAACACCCGATGTGTGTCTTTGGCTCAGGGAGGATCACTTGGGTGGCTGTGTGGGTTTGCTGAAACAATGCAGAGGAGAAGGGTGAGTAAATACCTTCCTTATCACACTCCTTAGGCCACAAATAGCCACAAATAACAGGTTACATAGTCATGAAAGCTGGGTGGAACTAGAGATGGGCTTTGGAATGTGGCTGGATTAATTACCTGAATTAGTTTGCCAGGAAGTTCCTGAGGCCCTGTAGGAGCTTCATGAGGATTGGCTTGCCCCTGAAGCCCCCCAGACTCCTCTATCACTTACCCATCCCATGGCACCCCTTCCCGCCTGCATCCCCCTGCCACTCCCCTTACGTTCACCTCGCCCTGCCCCCCACCCCAATGCATTGCCTGTTTGCTGCGCTTGCACGATTCAAAAGTCACAAGGCCTAGCAGGACCGTTTATTGTTGTTTTTTCTTCCTCTGTTCCCTTCCCCCTTAGTCTTGTGGCGCCCGGAAACAATATCTGCGATATAGGCGCCATACAAATGTTCAATAAACAAATAAATTGGCTGCAGAGGTATGGGAGGCTGGATTCCTCTTAGACTGACGCTGTGCTCTTCTCAGCGTTATTTGCAAAACCATCATTTTCACTCTTCGCTAACAGGGCTGCAATTATCTTCTGTTAAAAAGAAGAAAGCTGGATGAACCCTGTTCCCATAAGGGTGCAAAGACAGCTTCCTAGAGGGGGTAACAGAGATGGGGTACTAGTTTCTGACGAACTATGTGGCAAGGGGGTGATACTTTTCAAATGCATGTTGTGGTGTAGTTTGTGCATGATGCAGCAATTGCAACTGTCTGGAATGCAAGGCGCAAGATACTTCAGAGGGTACGGTGGTGCGCTTGGGAGAGCGCTACATGGCAGTTGTGTCCAAATGGAGGAGGGAAGTGTCACTCGAGCATTTGCTAACATAAATTACGACATAAACAAAAGGGGGGGGGGTAGCTCATGGACAACGCGCTCCGCTCGTCTTGGAAACAAGACAGCTGGGACAGATTGGATTCTGCTCTGCAGGGGTAGAGGGATCAATCGGGGTAAAAAAGCCCACTCAGCTCTCATGCTTCTGCAAATCAAGAGCCAATGCATTCATAAAGGTAAAACAGGCATTACTCCTTCGCCGTTTGTGGTAACGTGAGGCTGTACTCTTAAGAGGGGTGTGGATGTGATATATTAGGGACCCAAACAACACAGTAATACAAATCAAAATAAAGAGTATGTCCAATCAAGGTTCTATAAAAATATATACTTTAATTAAACACACCATCTGCAACAGAACTAAATAGAAAACACTGTACAGAACCCCCCCCCCCCACCTCTGTGGAAGAATAGAGAAGATGTAACAGGCTGAAGAAAGTAGCAGTCCGAGTGTGAATACAGGGGTGATAGGACTTCCATCCGGGCCGTGCAGGTGAGTGGGTGAGCCCCTGAGCCTCCTCAGGCTCTGAATCCAGTATCCCTTACCCCGCTTGCTCCCCCAGCGCAGGCCGCGTCCTCTCCTGCTTCCCCCTGTGCCCGCCTCCGCTCTCTCCCACTGGGCCTGATAGGCTGCCTGATCCCCGTGTGCCCGCCTCTGAACCTCGACCTGCATGCCACTTCCATCCCGGCCATGCAGGTGAGTGGGTGATCCCCCTGAGCCTCCTCAGGCCCTGAATCCAGTATCCGTTACCTCTTTAGTGCCCCAGCCCCCGCTTGCTCCCCCAGCGCAGGCAGCGTCCTCTCCTGCTTCCCCTTGTGCCCGCCTCTGCTCCCTCCCATAGGCCGCCTGATCCCCGTGTGTTGCACCCACCTCGACCTGCACCCCACTTACATCCGGGCCGTGCAGGTGAGTGGGTGAGACCCCTGAGCCTTCTCAGGCCCTGAATCCAGTATCCGTTACCCTTTTAGTGCCCCAGCCCCCGCTTGCTCCCCCAGTGCAGGCCGCGTCCTCTCCTGCTTCCCCCTGTGCCTGCCTCCGCTCCCTCCCACTCGCCCTGATAGGCCGGCTGATCCCCGTGTGTTGCACCCACCTCGACCTGCATGCCACTTCCATCTCGGCCATGCAGGTGAGTGGGTGAGCCCCCTGAGCCTTCTCAGGCCCTGAATCCAGTATCCGTTACCCCTTTAGTGCCCCAGCCCCCTCTTGCTCCCCCAGCGCAGGCCGTGTCCTCTCCTGCTTCCCCCTGTGCCCGCCTCTGCTCCTTCCCACTGGCCCTGATAGGCCACCTGATCCCCGTGTGTTGCACCCACCTCGACCTGCACGCCACTTCCATCCGGGCCGTGCAGGTAAGTGGGGGAGCCCCAAACCTCCCTAGGCGCTCCATTTCCATCGGAGCACGGTGGGCCTTGCCCCTGTCTGCTGCTGTTGGCTTCTTTGGGATCACTGTGTATATTTGAAAAGGCCAGAGGCCCCTTCCAGACCCGCTCCCACCCGAGCCCTCTTCCTACATCTCGTCCCCCCGCCTCCCGTCCCGCCCCACCGCACCCGTTGGTCCTCTCGGCCCTTATCACCGCTCCTCCCAAGGCAGCCCCCTTCCTGTGAAGCCCGCAGCTAAGGGCCAAAGGTCAAGTTTAGCTGGGGCTCTGTCTCCAAATTGCACTTTATGATACTCAGATTGCATTGATAGGCCTTTCTCCCACTATACAGGTCTATCAAATTTAGCTGGGGTTCTGTCTCCAAACTGCACTATATGATACTCAGATTGCATTGATAGGCCGCTCTCCCACTATACAGGTCTCGCAAAGATTAGCTGGGGTTCTGTCTCCAAATTGCATTGTATGATACGCAGATAGCATTGATAGGCCTCTCTCCCACTATACAGGATTACCAAGTTTAGCTGGGGTTCTGTCTCCAAATTGCACTGTATGATACTCAAATTGCACTGATAGGCCTCTCTCCCACTCACTATACAGGTCTCTCAGGTCCAGTAGGGTTCTCTCTCCAAACTGCACTTTATGATACTCAGATTGCATTAATAGACCTGTCTCTCAAATCTATCTAATCTGAAGCTTCGATGCCCTGACTAAATCAAGGAAGTAAGTCCTAGCTGCGCCCCTCAAAGTCACTCCGCAACCAGTGCATGGCCCTCCTAAACACACATGGCTAACTCACTGCAGTGAACCACGTTCAGGGAGACAGAGACTAGAGAGCCACAGTTAAAACCCAACTATATAACTATACAACCCTTAACCACCACCCTTACCCCCACCAAGACAGCAACTGAACAAATAGTCAACATCAGCTCAAAATACCACCTACAGACAAAGACTAAAGCCGGTAGCGGACAGCATCCACACCAAGTACTACACCACAAGACAAAACAGAACCAACTGGACATCAGAAAAAAAAGAAAACAAAAACCACAAAGACTAAACAACCCGGAATCGTACAATGCCGCGCAAACGACCCATCCCGAGGGAAAGAAGAGAAGAAAGAACAAACACTCCCGAACTGCAACTAAGAACTGCAACAACAGAACACACCCCCACAGACAGGATCAAAAATCGGACCAACACTGAGAGAAGAGACAAATCCCTCTACCTAACTCCATACCTCGCGGAGAACTGCTCACCAGACCGAACCAACGCAACGCCAGAAGCAGCAACATTAGACAACCTAACAAAATCATGAAGAAGAAGGATGAACACCACCAGAAACAACAAACACACGACTGAAGCGATAACACCTTACATCACCAAAGCTAGAAGAACCCCCAATCCACCACCACAACCCCTTGAAGACGAACCCGATGAAAACAAAAACCCAAGACAAAACCTAGAAGAACTATTCGAGGACGCAGACAACCTGAACCTACACCTCAACAAGATCAGAATACGACCCTAACAAGAAAATCCAAACTAAACTACACCTCCAAACTCCACTGCAATCTAATAAATGCAAGATCCATGTCAAAACACTCTACAGAGATCTTCAACCTACTCGACGACAATGGCATTGATATCCTATTCATCACAGAAACTGGGCTGGACGACAACTACAAAATCACACTCCAAAGCTGCCTTCCAGCAAACTTTACATGCCTTCAAATGCACAGGAAAAACAAAAAAGGAGGAGGCATCACAATAGCATTTAAAGAACACCTAAAAATAAGAACAGACGAACCACAACATCCTCAACAGCGAGTCCATGGTCATACACCTAACAGCTAGCCCAAAACCAACATCACATACATCCAAAACCAACATCACATTCATCCTGGTGTACAGACCAACTTATGATGCATCCTTCGTTGACAACTTCATAGAAGCCATCACCAACATAGCCATCAACCACGAAAACCTAATCATCTTGGGGGACTTCAACATCTGGTTCGAAGACAGTCATGCCAACTCCCAAAACTCACTGACTGAACAACTCACCACCATGAAACTACGACAACTAGTAAAAGGGGCAACTCACTCGGCAGGACACACCCTGGACGCAATTTTCGCCGAGGAAAAACTCATCACCATGGCGCCGCCAATACAAATACTATGGAGCGACCATCTCATCATCCCATTCATAATCACTCTGCCTACTCAAGTCTGCATCCAACCTCCTAAACTCACAACCACCACAAAAAGAAACTGGAAAGACGTCAAAGAAAGCAACCTATTCGAACAACTGGAGTTAACCAAGCCCTCAACAACAGAACTAGACCTAGCTGACCTAGACAGGAAAGCAGAGATATTACACAAATGGATTGCAGATACAATTGACAAGATGGCCCCAGAAAAACCATTCACACCATCAAAAAAGAGAGCAATGGCAAAATGGTTTACCCCACTATTAAGCAGCATGAAAAAGGAAAACAAAAAGATGGAAATGGAATGGAGGAAAGATTACAACCTAGACAAAAAAAACACTGTTCCAGAAGCAAATCTGTGCATACAAGAAGGAAATTCAAAAGGCAAAGAGAAGGCATTATGATGACAGAATCACAAATGCCACCAACACACAAAAAGAAATGTTTCACATCATTAAAGAAATGAGAAACCCACCAGGCTGTGACAACACCCCAACCCCCTCAGAGAAACTCTGCAACGACCTTGCAGACCACTTCAAGAAAAAAATCAATGACATCCGACAAACCATTCAACAGAGGCCAACCAACAGCAACATACAACAGAACGAACAAACTCAGAACCGAGCACAAACTCAATAACATTCCTGAAATATCAGCAGAGGCATTCGCAATGCTGGTAAAACGCAGCAAGAAAGCTGGTTCACCGATGGATCCCTGCCCCCCCGGACATCTACAAATCAATCCTTGCACAAGGAACGCCATCATAATATTACAGAAACCTTCTAAATCTATCACTATCAACATGAACCGTACCAAGAATTTTCAAATCTGCTTACATCAAACCACTTCTGAAAAATACAAGCAGCGACATAGATGACCTCTCCAACTACAGACCAATCTCGAACATCCCCTACCTCGCTAAACTCCTCGAAACCTACGTATACAAATTAACCCAAGAACAAGTAAAAAAACACCACCTGCTAGACCAAGCTCAAGTCGGCTTCAGACCCACAAGAGGTACAGAAACAGCACTACTATCCATCTGGGACGACCTAAAAACAAACGCAGACTCCAACACAACATCAGCCCTCATTCTGCTCGATCTCTCCGCAGCCTTTGACACAGTTAGCCATGACACCCTAACCAAAAGACTAGAAGAAATAGGCATAACAGACACAGCACTAGGCTGGACTAAATCATTCCTAGCAGACAGAACACAAACCGTATGGATTAAACCCTTCAAATCCACCCCACGAGTTAACGACTGTGGAGTGCCACAAGGATCCTCACTATCACCACTGTACTTCAACATCTACCAAACCCCAGTTATCAGAATCTTCAAGAAACACAACATTACATGCTACAACTATGCAGACGATACTCA
This sequence comes from Ambystoma mexicanum, assembly GCF_040938575.1. Classification (NCBI taxonomy): domain Eukaryota; kingdom Metazoa; phylum Chordata; class Amphibia; order Caudata; family Ambystomatidae; genus Ambystoma; species Ambystoma mexicanum. The sequence continues at coordinate 1,201,431,269 of NC_090934.1, read as the reverse complement.
AATCATCTACAAAATCAAAGACACCCAAGCCGATCATTGAAACGTAACCGACTGTCTAAAAGAAGTCTTCAACTGGATGAATGCCAACAACCTGAAAATCAACCCAGGAAAAACAGAAATCATGATCATATCCAAAGACCAAGAGAATGATACCACCATCCCGTGGCCAGTGGAAATGGGAACCGCACCATCACCGTCTAAGGTAGTAAAAAATCTGTCCTGATGGACAACACCCTAACCTTAGAACCGCAAATAAACGCAACAGTCAAGAAATGTATGTTCCTCCACCACACGGCAAGAAAAATACTACCTTTCCTCTCCTTCACACACAAAACACTCACTATCGTCGCCCTCATCATGTCAAGTATTGACTATGCAAACAGCCTCTACCTCGGAATACCGGAATACCTCCTGAAGAAGCTACAACGGATCCAAAACACAGCAACCAGACTACTCCTCAAACTATCCAGAAGAGACCACATCACCCCTGCCCTAAAACACTACACTGGCTCTCAGTAAAACATTGTATCACCTTCAAAACAATGTGCATAACGCACAGGGCGATCTGCGGACAAGGAGCAGAATTCCTACAAAAGAAAATAACAATCTACAAGCCAACGAGACCCCTCAGGTCAACCAACGAAATCCGCCTTGAACTAAAAACATACATTAAGAAAACATTTGGAGGAACCGCCTTCTACCACTTAGCCGCAAAAACCTGGAACAACATCCCAAAAGAAATAAGAAACACCAAAGATCACCTAAAATTCAGAAAATTACTAAAAAAATGGCTCTTCAATACCAGAGACTAAAACCGAAACAACAGTAAGATAAAAATGACTAAACGGGAAAGGACATTGACAAGCTCCCAGAACCGACTGAGAAGCACCCACGGCACCTGGACGGGTGACGCCGGACAGAGTGGTACACAGGCGACACCCATGGAGACGGAGGCAACAACCCCTGTCAATCCTAACCAACAACCCCCAACCACCCCTTTAGCTGCTACTAGGTACCACTGGGTTGTGGAACTGTCTAGATACCACCAATCACCACACTAACTGAGGTGTGGACACTGGCAGGTGCACTAGCCATATAAGTGGGAGTGGGGAACATGCAGGGTTGTAGGCGGAGCAGGTGGTGGAGTCAACGAGATGCTAAAGGGGCCTCGAATGCAGAACTGACACAGACCTTGCAGAGGCACAGGGTGCCCACGCACTCCATCTGGTGAGATTAAGATAGAGATGCCAACTAACCAATACCACTAACAATTTCCTCCTCTGCATACACCTCTCAAACTCCAAACCAAACACAACCACAAACCTACAGCACTACAAACCGCACAAATTTCACTACACTGAAACAAAAAAACAAAAAAACACACAGACTCGCACAACAGTACACGACGACTACAGGCCGCAAACACCCAGGCCCAGCCAACTGACCCACCGGGCTGAGGCCGCCAACAGCACATCTCTGCACTCTTGCACTTTTCCAGCCTCCTCCCACTAACTCCCCCTCCCCCCTCTTTTTCAGAGCCGCCAGAGCACCAGGGGACCACTCCGGTGGTGATAGTGCGCGGTACAAATGTTCTTTTATCATTAACGTAGGTAAACTATCAACCACAAAAAGCAAATGTTTTTAGGTGAAAAAGTGCAATAGCGACCTAATAAGTCTCTAGCGCCCAAGTGGAACAAGATGGTAGTTTGTGGTCAACAGTACCTTGTTTCGGTTCTTTAGTGGAATGACAGTGTTGCGGCCGGTGCCGAACGGTGATGCGAGCGAATCAAGCTCAGTGTGGGTCCAAACAGCAAGCGGGCATCAAGCAGGGGTGAATGCACTCACTCTGTGCGTTTTAAAAGGGGGGTTTCAGCAATGCAAGTTGGGGCATTCCCCAGGATCTCTTCACGGTTGGACCAATCCAAGTCGGGTTTTAGCTTCTGGAAAGGGTCAATGCGCTGCGCTCCAGTGGGTTGAGTCGGCGGGCGACAGTCATCAAATTGGTGATCTGGGTTCTCCGATGTGCGGGTCGGTGTAGCGACCGTTCGAGGGCTACTCAGGTTGTGCCCTGGTTGCAAGAGCTTTCCAGATTTTCCATGTGACTCTCCAGTGGTTCGGATCTGATCCTGGCATCGAGCAGTTGATTCGAGCCTAGCTAGGGCACGATGCAGCGTCGAGTTGGTTCAAGATGCGGGCAGTAGAGTTTGAATGGGTGGAGGAGCACAAAAGACAGTGCCAGCATGTTCCCTCTAGTTCGATGGGTGGTGAACTCGGTACGACTGGTTCAGTGCAGCAGGGAGCTTCAGGTGATGTGGATGCTGTGAGGCCCACTCATGGGGACTCAAGGACAGGATGGTTTCGGTCAGGGTCTGCTCATCTAGCTTTAGCTGATGCAGGAACAGAGAGACAGGTCCTGATCAACAGCAAAAGTCAGCCCCAAAGTGCCCTGGAAGTGGATACGGGGGCAGAGCTGTCCTCTGCTTTGTGCGGCTCCTTCTTCCCCTCAGGCTGAGGGCTTTGGAAAGTTCAACTATCCCAAAATAGGTCCAGTGAATCCTTCTCAGGTGTTGTTCCAGAATGAATCTAAGAAGTGGTGGGAGACCCCTTCATTTAAAGGCAAAAGCCCACGGGTGATTGGAACACCAAGGAAGGCTAGCTTTAGTCCAATCATTTCTCTTGAAAGAAGTGGACTTTGCCCTTCTGACTTCACAAAGGAAGGAAGGAAGGAAGGAAGGAAGGAAGGAAGGAAGGAAGGAAGGAAGGAAGGAAGGAAGGAAGGAAGGAAGGAAGGAAGGAAGGAAGGAAGGAAGGAAGGAAGGAAGGAAGGAAGGAAGGAAGGAAGGAAGGAAGGAAGGAAGGAAGGAAGGAAGGAAGGAAGGAAGGAAGGAAGGAAGGAAGGAAGGAAGGAAGGAAGGAAGGAAGGAAGGAAGGAAGGAAGATGAATGGTGGGAGTCTCCTTTCACTGAACAGATCGCTCCCAACTATTCTAACTGGGCACTCCCCTTTTCATAGGATCAAAGGCCTTTAGAAATGCAGCACCCTCGTGTCAGGCCACTGCCTATGAATTAGGGTGCTCCGTTTAGATGCCTGGGCTCAGGGCCTGCTGTGTGGCTGCCGCTGATGGAGGGTATTACCTTGTATTTATCATTTAAGTGCACTGTCTGCCTCAAGTGGCATCATAGTCTAGGGTAGTATCAAACAAGGTGGACTGCTGGAAAAATACCACCATCTCTCGGATCGCAAATAGACAGGAGTTATGTTGTGGTAGAGTATTCGGTCTTCCATAAACGTGTCACCTGCCACACTGCAAAAGAGGGGGCAGGCGTGGCTATGAGGATAGACGGGAGAAGAGCACAATACTGCTCTGTGTCCAATTGGAGAAAACATGCTCTGGTTCAGAAAGTGCATACATATTACAAAATATGTCACCATGCCACTGATATGTGCCATATCCAGGACAGTGTATGAATCATTATCACATAGGTTGTTTCCTCCACACTCACACATGTCTGTACAAGGTAGTTGTTGGCTAAACAGCTACACAGTAGATTACATCGGTTGTTCGCACACAAACAACTTCACTGCAGCATTGAGTCTGAAGCACATGGAATTCGAAAGAGAACGGCTGCTATTTCTTAGTCCTCCATGTTCCGTACATGTCCACTGGGGATTCTTGACCCCGATTAGTCATCTTCGTTCAAGATCATGACCTCATAGTTGGCGATCATTGTTGCAGGCACAAAATAACTTCTTGTATGAGGTAATATTTCCCAGCTTGTCGGTTTTCAAAAAACAGTCAAGCGCAACTTTAATTTTACTTGTTAAGGACTGATAGACTTGGCAAAGAAACGATTTCAATTTATCCAGAACATATGCAGGAATTGTGTCTTGTGTCCCTAGTGAAGGAAGTGCCACAAAGATGTCTTCAGTCAGTGCAGCGCATGCTTTACAGAAAGTACTGCAAGCTTACCCGGATAAAATACCTGTGAAATCATGTCCCGACAAGGTGTGAAATGCAGAAGCCTCCAAGGAGCCTAGTGACAGGAATATCTCTGCCTTTGAAATAATGTGTTTTGAAGTAGGTATAAACTATGGCTCAGGGATTTGGGGGAGGGGGGTGAATATTTTTACTGCAAGAATGCAAATATAGAGAGTTTTGTAACTCCTCTTCCAGTAGCACGAAGAATCATCTTTGTGTCTGCCTCTTTGTGTGTACTACTAAGGCAGTCCAAAGGACAATGCCACTTCTGCACACCACTACATCATTTCATTTGTGCCTGCTGAATCATTTTGTGAGCTAGGAAATCAGTTAATTCATCTTTGTAGAAGTAGCTTCTTCAGGTTAACATTAGCTATGTTTGTGCTGTCCAATTTGTAGTGGGTTGGTGCATTTCCCCGGAGCCTCTTTTTCCTTGCCATGCTCTTGATTGATTTTTCTTTGTATGTGTCAGACTGTAAGTGTATTTCATTATATTCCAGTACTTCTTTTTTTCTTCAATTCTTTGCACCTTTTTCCTGCCATCAGCAATTGCAACAGAAAGGATTCTTCCATGTGAAGTACTGGTAATTGCTGTTGTTGGGAGTTGTTTGTATGCTATTTGTGCTGCTGTTTTTCTGTGGAGGTGATGGTGGGATTGACTTAAAGATTGAAATCAGTTTACTTATTTTCTGGCGAAAATGCATAGTTCTATCTTAATTAAACAATGATCATGGTGCAGCAGAGAACTCTTTGAGCCCCAATCTCCCATGTAAACCTATGCAAGGCTGTGATCTGCTTACAAGTAGTCGAACAAATGGAGATCTGTCTGTTGTCACAGAAACATCTCTGTGTCTCAAAGACAGTTCAACGGTTTTTACTGATTTATTTGTGGGTGCCTAAATATATCTCACTCCCTCTCCCCCCCCCCCTCCGCCTGGGATTCCCATCCTAACCCAGGCATCCATAGCCCCTGGTTAGTGCTGCCGAATGGCCAACCTACTGTCTAAATCCTTGTCCTTAGGCTATCAATGATTTCCCTAAATGCAGGCAAAGCAAAAACAAAGAGGTGATGGCTGGAAGGTTTAGAATGAATCTTAACCACTGGCATTGCTCTGGGCAACCCTCCAGACCACTGTTCTTCGCCTGCCGAGCCATTACAGAAGGGGAAAGACCATATGCAAATCAGGCTGGGCCCCACCCCAAAAGTGGCAGTCCAGCCCGAACTGCTAGGCCACATCCCTTCTGCACGAGACCACAAGCATCCCCAAACATGTTTCGCCCTTGTTGGGGCTCATCAGTGAGGAGTAGCTTGGGTCTCTAGGCCTAGCAGGCACGGGACCCACGTCTGGGCATACCCGTCCCACTCGGGGTGACAAAGCAAAAACAAAGAGGTGATGGCTGGAAGGTTTAGAATTAATCTTAACCACTGGCATTGGTCTGGGAAACCCTCCAGACCACCTTTCTTCGCCTGCCAAGCCATTACAGAAGGGGATGCCAAGCTACTCCTCACTGATGACGCCCAACAAGGCTGAAACATGTCTGGGGATGCTTGTGGTCTTGTGCAGAAGGGATGTGACCTAGCAGTTCGGGCTGGACTACCCATTTGGGGGTGGGGCCAAGCCTGATTTGCATATGATCTTTCCCCTTCTGTAATGGCTTGGCAGGCGAAGAACGATGGTCTGGAGGGTTGCCCAGAGCAATGCCAGAGGTTAGGATTCATTCTGAACCTTCCAGCCATCACCTCTTTTGTTTTGCTATTGTCACCCCGAGTGGGATGGGTATGCCCAGACGTGGGTCCCGTGCCTGCTGGGCCTAGAGACCCAAGCTACTCCTCACTGATGACGCCCAACAAGGCTGAAACATGTCTGGGGATGCTTGTGGTCTCGTGCAGAAGGGATGTGACCTAGCAGTTCGGGCTGGACTACCCCTTTGGGGGTGGGGCCAAGCCTGATTTGCATATGGTCTTTCCCCTTCTGTAATGGCTTGGCAGGCGAAGAACGATGGTCTGGAGGGTTGTCCAGAGCAATGCCAGAGGTTAAGATTCATTCTAAACCTTCCAGCCATCACCTCTTGTTTTCCTAAATGCAGGCAGACTCCCTCGGAAACTTACCATCTCCCCCTACTCTCTCTACGAGTTAGTTCTCTAAAAGCAATTGGGAACAGTGCCTTGTGGTTGCTCTGTGTGACTTGTCTATTCCACCTGCCCTTTACTCCATCTTCATGAACTCCTTCCCACCGGTCTTCTTTCCCTCCTCATATCTTCTGCCTCAAACCTTTGATGTTACTTCTCTCATGCTCCTTCCCACTCCCACTACTGCTCCTCTCACTACTACTACTAATGCACCCATGCTACTACTATGACGGCTCCTCCCAGTTCTACTCTACTTCTAGTCTCCCCCAACCACTAGTACCCATCTTCAAACACTACTACCCTTCTCATCTGACTAGGTGTGTCACAGTATTAGTTTTATGGCGGTACGATAACCCTCTTGCCAAATGACGGTATATCATGGTTATAGCAGGTGGCGTTAACTAATCTTAAATATTTTCTTAAAAGGTCATACATTGTCAGATTTATCATCACAAACAAAACCAGGCACCCAGAGCCAGAATTGGGCTTTTCAACATACTTTCCACTGAAATTCCACCCGTTGCTTCCACCAAACAACACAAACACACGTGTGGAGAGGAGAAGAGGGCCTGCTGCGACTGGCAAAGCAAACCTAATAGCTTTTAGTGGTCATTTAGGCTTTTAGCTCCCCCACTGGCTACTGGTGATGATGAACATGTTGCCATCCTGATAATCAGCATGCCACAGATCAATGGAGGCTGATGGTAGTATGCGCTTATGCTCATACACACACGCACACACACACTCACACACACTCTCTCTCTCTGTCTTCACGTTACAGCCTTTAGTATACTTGCGGGCCAATAGGTGTTCAGTAATCACGGACATGTTACCCTTTGGTACAGCAGCAGGGAATCCCAGCAGAGATCAGTGAATTTCGCGGTGTGATTTATATGTGAATTCAATGATAGAACGGGGGAAATCCCCATTGTTATATGTTTAGAAAACATTATCCATTATACATATATAAACCCCAAAGCCGCCAACCCAAAGTAAATCCTTTTCCTTCTTGGCACTGTATTTATTCGTCCTATTGTTAACATATTGATTTTGTGTTAGGCACGTTTGGTTTACGGAATGGCATTTAAAACTGCTCCAACTGAAACTACTTGTACCGAAAAAAAAGATATATATATTTTTTTTTACATTGCCTTTTTGCATTTGAAGTTCTTTAACTTACCATTAAGTGAATGCTTTTTAGTTAACTTATGAATATGCAGGCAGGAGTTTCCAGCTGTAGCAAGGTAGCATTTTGAAACTTGTCTCTGCACATATTTAGCTGATCCTCCAGGAATCTAAGGCGGCTGCAGAATTGGTCTATTATGGCGCTCACTCGTTGATCGCCTTGAATGAAAGAGTGACTAGTGGAAGTGTTATAATGCACATTTTGAGGAATGAGCTTGCTGCTCAGTCACAGGTCATAGCTCTGAAAATTGGCCTCGACTTGCATTTCTTTGGAACCACATGGCATGGGCATCATGACCCCTTGCTGCGACAAAGTCTGTTTTGACAACTCTTTATCCCATTCAAGGGAGAAAAGTCACTCATGCGCTGTCTGAAAGCCCATGTCATTGTGTTTATGTCAAAATGTCATAGCCAACACAGACAACGCCAAAAGGTTGCATAGTGATCTAATCACTATAGCTTGTTTACCATCTGCCGGGTGCATTATGAAGGTCTGATGGAGTCACCACTGACCATGTAATCCTAACAGGATAGCGTTCAGTGGGCTCTGTTGATTTCTTTCTTGCAATACATGTTAATTTACCTTTTTAAAGATAGTGGCAAAAAAGACAAACTTTGAAAATGACAAAGTTAAAATACATATCAGCACAAACATGGCCTAGACCACCAATTTACCACAGTTTTCCCCAAGTCTGAGTGCTTTAGGACCCTTGTGATAAGAGTTCAGATGGAGGAATGCTTCCATGGGTGGTGTCACAAATTGAGAATAGACTTAAGAAATATGTCCCCCCCATTGCTCTGGAAACTTCAAATTGAATGTAGAATCTGCCCTGCCTGCTTGAGTCCAGAGCCATATGCAGAAGGCAGGTAGCTGAAGGATCAAGCACAGCAACAACTCTAGTGCCAATGTGCAAATCTACACAGAGGTCAATGGGGGTGGGCATGTTATTTATTAGTAGAAAGCACTGATAGGCCCAGTGTTCACACAGTCTACAGCAGGGTCAGACTGGGGCATACAATTGTCGCGGGCACCAACATAAAAGTGGCCAACAGTTACAAATGGGAATTCATTCCTTTTGGAACACTGTTTGAAAAGTACACAAGGGGGAGATTTTTGATAAAATGTGATGCAAATTGTACATTTAAAAGAATCTTTATTCAGCAACAGTGGTCAAAACTATTAGCTGCATAGTAAAGTCACTCATCAAACTGGCCCACTTTGGCCAAAAAAGTGCCCCACTTTGACACAAAAAACTGGACCACACAAGCCTTTCGCGTTTTTGGTTTGGCTATGAGCCTATTGCTCTAAAGGCCAGTCCATGCTTGGTCTACAGAGCTAAAGTTGTTTGTGGACATGCATCAGAAGGGCATCTAGTTCATTCCCCCCTTTGAATTCTGGGATGTGTAGTTCTCCATCTTTTAAATTGGTGGGAAAACTACAGATCACAGAATACTAAGCTAAAACATAACTGGGTGGCTATCCAGTACATGACCATGAGAAACATAAGTTCCTTGAATCTAAACCTTGGGGAGAGTAATTTGATATACATGACTTCACTGGCCATCCTTTTTTTTTACAATTTGCACAGCCAGAGCAAGAGCTGTTCCATTGTGTGTTTCCTCAGTGCAGTAGGACCTTAACTTATTGAACTAATGGCACATGATGCCGGGCCAGGATGAATCGATACATTTCTGCTCCTGCTAGCGGAGTGGTTGCTAAGCAAAGTGCTCCTGACTCCACTATTTTGCAAGTCACTGAACGTTTTATTACATTGGTTTACATACGAACAAAAGGAAAAATAAAATGCTCACTTTCAGTACAGGCCCTCAGCTCACCCTTGTGATGTCCCTGTGGTCTTGCTAATTGCAAATTGAAAATCGGGACAATCACCATAGAAGATCTGACCTGTAGCGTGGAGCAGCAGGACTGTGTGAAAATGTTTCAAATCTGTATGCTGCCTTTCAAATAAATAATGCCTGAAACAAAGTAACTTTGTTCTAGTTTGCCCATGAAATCCACGTCTGGGGGAGCCTGTGAAATGGAGTCTCCGGTATGCTTATAGAGCCAGCCAGTCAGCTCATCGTTAACAGCTTTGCATGGGGAACACAAAGGTTCAGGCATTGGGCAGCTTTCAACACAATTTGCGTAAAGTCGGCTGATCTTTGACCCGACTCTACTGATCACAGAGAAAGAGCGGTCACAGCAGCAAAGCTGCATTTACTAATGTGGCCTCACTTTCCCCATGCTCTGGTCTGCCAAACGAGGCCCCCTTGGCAGACGACACATCCAACAGTGCAAGACTGCGCAGCACTTGCTTACTGCAGCCTTTCCAAATCAGATTGAAAAGCACACTTAACGGTATAAATGGTTTACCGGTATAAACAACGTGACAGTTACTGTTCAATTAAGTTATTCACGGTATCTTTAACAGTATACCGGTATACCGTTACATCCCTACATCTGACCACTACTACTCTCTCCTCTACCCACTACTACTCTCTCCTCTACTCACTACGGCATAAACGCCATTCTTTCACTCGGTATCTTTTATTTCACATTCACACTATCTTCTGCTACTCACTCCCCACCCAAACATGCACACTCAAACTGCAGAACCAGTAGCACTCTTAAACCAATAACTCACTTGCTCCAACACTCTCATCCACAATCCGCCACTTCTTACTTCCTCCTACTGGTCTCTTGGACGTCCTACAGCTCCACCTCTGATCTTACCCGATACACCCATCACTTTCTGCTTCCTATCCTCCCTTAAATATCACTCCCTTCCTAGGGATTTGGTTCTCTTTCCTTAGCAAATTTAGGTGGCTCTCTCCACCCTATGACCTTTATTTGCTGAGGAAATGTTCCAAAAAGGGCTTAAGGCCCACCCACTGGTTCCACAGGCACTTGTTGCGTAATGGCGGCTTACCAAGGATGTCCGTGGTAGTTTAATGGCTGCATGCAGGAACCCCCCGGCGCTTCAAAACGGTACTGCGCTGCCTCTGTGCTGGCTTTGTACGCTCCAGGCTTCGCAATGCTAAGCACTCTCTTCCTTGATCTGCGCTGGTACGTGCTGGCATGAGGGTCGCTCGTTTGGACCAGAGGTTCTCTTCTATTGATGTGGGTGATGCTGGTCCCTTGACATCTGCGGATCCCTGGATCCGGTCAGGCTGATAGTCTGGCATTGCGCTGAACCGAAATAAAAAGAGAAACACTGGCAAGCATCTTTATCAAGAGGCATTGAAAACATGGAAGACATTCTGCACACAGGCTTTCTTGCACAAGAGGGGGGACATAGGAATGTGGGCCCTCTCTGCCGTCACCAGGATTAGGACTGCCTCTGGATCTCCCGCCCCTCTTTCCCCCATTCTGACGAGGTCAGGCCCTCAGCCTTGCCACACAGCTCTCAAATCTGTACCAGTTCCAGACACTTATTTAGATTTCCTTCTTGGTGCTTGAGCACAGGTTTAGTTTGTTATTTTTGATATGGAGGCTACAGATTAATGGTGCTAATTTCAGAGGTGAGTGTCTGGGTTTTAAAATGATCTTATAAGCGAAAAGAGCATGGCACTGAACAACTCCTCTCACTAAAAACTGCCCTCATTGCAGTGTGCACAAGTTCAGGTCCATCATATGAAAAGGATATCCAATCCGTTTAAGGGCTATAAGTAATTTGTGTATTGCAATGATCTTCCCATTTACTGCTTCTTTAAAGTCATAATGTTGGTGCGATGTGGTTTGTTCTGGTATCCCTGCCCAGCTCGAAGTCGGTTACGATATATAGTGAAATACTTGCACTATTTAAAAATAATGTGCAAGTTCCCTATGCTATTGTGGTATGCCTGCTAAACCTCGATCAGCCCTCAAAGTGGTTTTGATGTTCAAGCGTTTCATCGCCTCCAAGAGAACAGAATGGACCATTCGTTTTCCTCACAATGCAGTTTATTTTCTCAAACACTTCCCATATTGCTGGATCTGATACTTTCAGAACACTCATTTCTGCAAGGTAGCATGTCATTACTCAAGAGTAAATACACAATTTTAATGCAAAGAAATACCCAATGACTGCTTTCACCGATGAAATGTGTGAATTGCAGTCATTGCATCGAATGGACCCTATTACTTGCAACATAGATTTCACCATTGCCATGTAATGCTGTATTATTTTAAATGTTGGATACGAGTGTCTTTGAACATTGTCAAGCTACTTCATTTTTTTAGACGGATTACATTTTTCCCTGGTAGCTAGCAGGTCTCGACTATCACAGCTCTTGATACATTCCGTTTGTAATTCATGGAACTTAAGAATTTCTGCGACCAGATGCTTCTTGAACAACACTTCCAGGTACCAGGCATGCAATGCAACAGGTGTGTGTTTGTGTGCTTTGTTGAATATATTTGTTGGTGATGGTTTGTTGCACAGGGCTCTCTCTATCCCAGACATAGCCCATTACAGGAATACTGGATCCATCATTAAAAGAGCCAACAGTATGAAGTAATGCCTCACATATGTATAGTTCATGAGGGTGTAATACAAATGTATCACAAAGTTGATAAGCTGTCAATAGCAGCACGGGACAATGGAGTCCCATGTCTAATGTCACAACACGTTTTGAATCTTTTCCACAAACAGGTGTTGTCAAATGTTCGATATGTGTCAAGAAAGTCAACTGAATGAAACAATCTGTTGGGTAGCGGGTATGATCAGCAGAATGCATTTGCAGGTTATTTGCTTAGGCACTTCCTGCAATGTTTTATTGCTAACAGCCCAGGCTGGACCACCCGCAGGATAAGAACTTGTTTTTCCAAGTTCCTTTTAGGAGTCTGTAACCATTGCATCATCATCGGTCCTGATGTAAACTCTTTGCTCTCAAGATTCAAAGTAGTAGAATCTGCTGTACTTCCAGATTTTGCATAGAGATTATGAACGAATTTCAAATCCTTAGCTCTTCTGTTTACACGCACACAACAACCTGGCGCAGGTGGAAAAAAGGACTAGTTGAAAATATAGTCATGTAAACATTTGTGCCTATGGACTTTACGGAATAAAGAAACATACGCTCATTTGGAAAGATAAGTCTTTAGGGCTGCACGCAAGGTCAGGACGGAGTTAGCCCTCCTTAGGTTCAACGGAAGACTGTTCCACAGTCTAAGCCCAGCAACAGGGAAACTACAGTCTCCTCTTGAAACACATTGGGACCTTGGAATAGTCAACAGATATTTGTCTTCTGATCTTCGAGCCGAAGCCATATGGTACAATTTCAGTTTATTAATTAGGTAACTTAGTGCCATGCCATTGATGCATTTGTACACCAAACAGCTGATCTTAAATGTTATGCGGTCCTCTACTTCTAACCAGTGGAAGGAGCGGCATAGGCCCTAAATTGAAGTGTATTTGTATTCTGTTAATATCACATTCCTTAAAAACGGTACCCTTTGGCTTTAGGAGCTTTGGGCCATTCTAGGAGATGATGCCTCATGTAGCAGGGTAGTTTCTGTATTGAACAATTCATCATGCTTGTATAGTATAATGATATGAATTGAGATTAGCCTTTTCCTGACATTCTTGATTTTAAAAAGTCATCACAGTTGCAGGTCTCCTTTCCATCAGATGTGTCCTCAAGGAAGTCCAAATTATCTGTAGCACAGTGCATACTTCTTCCTTTCACAGGGTTCTGGGGTACATATACTTCAGAATCTTCCATGTGGCATAGAACGTCACAGCTAAAGCGGCCTCAAGCCAGAGATCTTTAATGTAGTCAATCTAGGAAACTTGGTCATGCATAAGCTGCACCAAGAATTTTCTGCAAGTTTAGAAAAGTATTGTTTGGCCAGCAGCAACCCGAAGTGGAAATTCACGCGTTTCTTAAATTTACTGAAATAACGCACCATTTAAGGCCTGCATCCTTATTAGGCACTCAAAGCAGCAGCCTTCTACTAAAGATTTGGCGAATTTATTTTAGCAACCTATACTTTTGCCAAATTTGTTAAAGAATGTACTGCTTTTATTAAACCGCAAAATGAGCAGGGGGCACTCTGACCATACACCTTACCCTCTGCCTTTTGGTAAAAAAAGTTGGGGAAAATGATTCAGTTTAACAGTCGGTCGGCAAAAGTGGGGCATACCATCAATAACATATCTTTCACCTATACACCATTGGAAAAAGAGCAAAACGTCTTCTAATCTTGCTTTTATAACTTTGTCCTGCATGGCGGCACCTGTGAATTTCAACTCCTCCTATGCCACGATGGTTTCCTGCATATTTGAATTTATGTTGGAACGCGCGTCAGCGTGTGACAGCACAGCATCGTTAACTGATTTCAAAGAACTAGACCATGGTTGGTTCTTGGAGACAGGATGGCTGAACAATAAGTCCATGTCAAAACATGTATTTTCAGTAAACGTGTTTTAGGGATTCTCTTGATATCATATTTGTTCTAGAACACCCTTTTGAGCAACATATTTCCTGGTAGTGTTACTCAGCATCTGCATTGTGAAAGCCTTACCTTCCAAAAGGGCTTCGAATAAAAGTCAATGACACATTCCGAGATGTTTCAGTAGGTGTTTCCTCACTTTGCAAGCCATACACGTTTATTTTACTTGTTGCATTCTTTGTGATATGATGTCATATGCATGCACATCTTTTGGATTGATGCATCCATTCAAGTTCTGTTTTCATTGGCTATTTTCACTTGACTGAACATCATCATATCTTCTGACCTGCATCTTCCATGCAAACATTGTGCAATGGATGCCTCCAAGCTTCAAGTCTATCGAAAAAAACCAGACATTTTTTGTAATTGCGTGCATGTACTTTGAGATCTTAATCAGGGAACTCCTTCCTGCTCACCGAGTTCTCCCCAGCATCTTCATGTTCAGGCATTGTTTCTTTTGTATCTGGCATGTAGTCTATCAAGATGGATGTACGTTATAATAATGCAGAAAAAAAACGAGGCACAATACAACTTATTTTTTTGGGCCGAATTACGAAAAAAGAATTTCGTTTTTTTCCACAGTTTTTTTTATTATTTAATGCAGGGGAGACCCCCGTGTGCCCGCCCTCCACATGCCTCTCGCACTTTTGTTATGCCCTTACCCAACTCCTTATCTATTTTTTTAAATAAAAAAACTACCAAAATACCACAAAAATTAGGCCAAAAAAAGTGTTATTTTTGGCCTCCATTTTTGTGTATTCGTTTTTTGATGCAATATCTATCAAGATTACCTTTGCATGAGCACTTGGGCCTTGCATTTCTTCTGCTGATGTATTTTCAAAGCGTTGCGTGTGGAGCTTATAGCGACTACCTCTGCACTCACTTCAAATTCTTACAGCATCAAGCAGTTTTTCAGTAGATTTTGAGTTTTGAACTCAAGCCTCATTTTGTTGGCGTTGACGCAGAACACACAAACAAAAGGGTATACAAGTTCAGTGCTTGCATTAGTGTGACAATAGGTTATCTTTCGGAATTGAACCGTTTATAACATCAATTGAATGGTACCTGAAACAGATACAATTATTTAATCATTGAAATAAAAGAAAGACTAACTTAAAATACTAGTCCTGTAATTGCATATCATTACTGTAAGTGTGGACATTTTTAGGACAACATTGACTTCAGAGTAAATGTTGCTAGGATATGACCCTTTTTTAGACCTGAAAATATATTTGAACTGGGACCTTAGTAATCAAAATAAATCCATTGATAAATAATGGAAATATTGAAGACTTTATATACTAAATTGGTGGCCAACTTGAGGACTTCAACAATACTAAACCACACACACCATAGAGTGAGACTATGGAAATAATACATCTATGGCCAATATCTGATTTCATAAAACCAGCCCCACCTCTTCCGCACCAAAACCTCCACAGAGAATGTTATTTTCCACCTGTACTAGGAAGGAAGATATGTGCAGTTTCCAGTCGCACCAACTACATGGAAAAGCTGGGATGCCAGCTAGGTGGACACGAACTTTTCATGAGGATGTTAAACGGTGAGGATGCAGGAAAGCCTACCCAAACAATCTTCCTGCTGATTGACTTGGAAGTGATTCACAGCAGGGCGCGGGAAATCCACTCAATGCCATTCTACCCTCTGTGCAAGGAATTTAAAAGCGCATTTAAAAGCGCCTCCGCTTGGATGTGTATTCTGATGCCGGCAGAGATCGCGACCTATTTTGTATGCTTGCTAAAAGCAGGCAGATCCTGTAGGGCTCTGCTACAAATAACTACTGCCCTTTCTTTTATGGAATCCACCATTACACATCTCAGTCCTGGGGGATCCATGTGTTTATAACTATATTTTGTTCTCTTTTTAAAATTTGGGAACCCCCGTTCTACAGTTCTACAGTCCTACACCCCCCACCCCCAACTATCCACACCCCCATATATACTTTTCCTAAAAAAACGTTTGTGGTTATTCAGGTGTCACTGAAAAAGTTTGTTATTTATTTTTCGTTATTAACACTGCATACCAGTCCTGTGTGCTTGCATGAATATCCAATCAGATTGTCTGCCTGGCGAGCAAAGAGTCATGAGAAATAGGGGGCCTGCCTGGATTAGAAGGCCTGTTTACTCTCCAAGTGGAACATTATGATACTCCAGCAGAGCACCCCACACATCTGCACAGTAATCTGCTGCATTCTCCAACTCAAAAGAAGGAAGGCTGGAAAAGCGTCAAGCTCCTAGACAAATAGTCAGCTGCTAAACAATCACTGTGATCATCCCACCCAGGAAAGCCAATGCATGTTGCATGCAAGCTCGGCAAGACTGCATACTACTCATATAAAAGCAGCTGGGAGGCTAACTCAAGAGTTAACAATCCCTGCTAACAGGAGCCAGCATGCAGCTGCTAAATTCCAACCCCGGAAGAGCCAATTTAGGCCTTCATCCTCCCGACGTCGATACATTGGTTACCATTAAATGGGGTAATAATTATTACAATTACAATTATTACAGCTCTCAGAAGATGAAGGAAACTGTTAGAAAGTGCTATGTAAAAAAGTTACATTGTCAGTGTTTGTATCTATTCATGACAAATAAACACATCACCGCATTATAACCTTTCACCCTTGGGGCCGACTCTGTTCTGATTCGATATCACAAAGTTATCTCTTCTTCAATATTTACTGTTCAGGAGGTGGCAACACCTGTCCGTCTCTGTGTCATACAAAGTGACCTGAAGACATCTTAAAATGTTAAGGTTCTCAGCATTGACTTTGCCACCGGCAATACTTTTTCCAGGCTTGGGAGATCCGAATGTATAAACTCGCTGGACCAATCCATGGCCAGTGCCATGTTCTGCATATCCGTGGCCTGGAAGTGTGGCCTGATCCCAAATCCAGCACTGGGTGTTCTCCTGGTGTGCCACGCCTTCGGGTGTGGCTCCAGAGAGTCTAGGTACGCTATGAGACACATCAAAGCTATCCCTGCTCCAAGACCTATTTTTTCCAGTTTGCTTTCCATATATTCCATTTTTAGAATGGTATCTTGTTAAAAACTATACAGTGTTTTGTAGCCCTAGTAAATGGTGGCGTTTAACACTAAATAAAAACATGATGATGAGGCTACCGCATGGATCACTGTGGCGTGCAAGCCCGTTATAGTCCTGGCACTGCAGTACATTTGTTGAGCGTGCAGGGCCCCATCAGAGGTTTCAAATGTCAACATGGCGCCGCCCAGCCGTGCCTCAATAATGTAGATATGAACTAACTGCAGGGATATACTCCACCCTGGGGTTCCACGTAGCATATGATCGACAGCTCGAGTCGCCTATGCTGTCTTTCAGAAGTCCAAGGTGGAACACCCCCACTCCCCCGCAGTTCATAGCTACCCAGCTACATTGTTATGCTGTGTATGGCTGGCTCTGTTCTTTACCACGCCCTGCGAAGCCCCCGTGAACCAGCACAAAAGGGGCGGTATAGAGGACGGATGGGGAAACTTTGTCCAACATAACGAAAATACAGGTTTCCTTCTGCCCATGCCCCACAGAAACCCAAAATGAAGCAACATCCGACAGAGAAAATGTTGTATCCCCCCGCCCCCTCTTGCATCAGTTGATTATGAATGCCATCCTCCTCTGCCAAGGCATCACCGAAGGAGGATGCAGGATTCAGAAAGCCAAGAGTTCTTAATGACTCCCTTTACAAGTCATAAATAAAGCATTCTCAAACTGGGCTTTAAATTCTCCAGTGGCCAACAAGACGTCAAGTTGGCCAAGTTTGATTACAGTTTTACTATTAGAAAACGCCTATAATTCTGTTCAACGCGTGCCTTTAATAAAGCTCTTGCTTTCTCTGTGCCAGCTCCTGGAAACTCCTCAGCCAGCTGAAATCCAGATTGTGAGCACAATGTCTTCACATTCTTCTTCAAGCCCCTCCCAATGCATATCGTCCATCCCATGAAAACCACTGGACGAGAAGCACAAATACACTGGAGACAGAATGTGCACACCAGACCTGCCAGGTTCTATTTTTCTGGAACTACTGCTCAATTTTGGGTCGGACTCATACCGCTGTTCATTATGCTATGAAAAAGTTTACGAAGTGCTCTTTTAATTGTAACAACTGTTGCGCAGACACTGGTGCTCCTATGGTGGCAATCCTGAACAACTACTGGATGAATCCTACTTGCTTGTTGGCAAATCTTCCTGGATGGCCATGGCAGTGTTGGGCGTGGTATTGCACTGCAGACCTTTGCCTGGGCACACTGCAGTTATTCCATTCTCATGAAGTTCAGGACCAACAATCCTCTGATGCTACGACTCTGTATATCTGCGTGCCAATAACCAGATATCCAGGGGAGCAACTGGCTTTCCTCCTGACAACACTGAGAAAATGTTACAACCCTCCAATGTGTGAGTGCCACTGGGCTCTCTCCCAAGCTGCAAGATAGGTAGCAGGTGAAC
The DNA here is from genome assembly GCF_040938575.1 of Ambystoma mexicanum. Classification (NCBI taxonomy): domain Eukaryota; kingdom Metazoa; phylum Chordata; class Amphibia; order Caudata; family Ambystomatidae; genus Ambystoma; species Ambystoma mexicanum. The sequence goes on along the minus strand of NC_090934.1, from coordinate 1,201,413,062 downwards.
TCCATGATTGTTTGATATTGTGTTAGCCACTTCGGTACTTCGGTACTATGCATTGTACCTTGTGATAATGTCACCATGAAAAAGTCGCCAGGTAGGCGACATTTCTTTTTCCTGACCTCTAAAATTGTTTCCCCAAATATTCTAGGAGGGGTTTAATTATATATTATCACTTTCAATCCTACAATATTTGGGGAAAGTGTTTGTCTGGAGGGTGCATTTTTAGGGACATGTTGCCACCTGGCGGCCATTTTCACAGCGACATTGCAGGAGCTCGCGGACAGAACCAACAAAACAAATCACAAGCACCTGACTGGGGCAGAAAGAGGATGCCACTAAAGGAGTGGATCTTACAGTCTGAAACACAGTTCCAAGACACAACCCAAGATGAGAAGAGCCCAACAGTTCCAAGAAGGAGCAGGGCCACTGGAGAATGTTGAAGAACCAGTTACGAAAACCTGTGCGGCCAACACCAGCTGAGGGGCAGGGAAAGTTCCTCCAGAAATTAGGGCAAACAGACAGAGGTGGAAGCCTCAGCATTAACAACATATAGGAACAAGGCAACACAACCTGCAGGGGGATTGAGATGCAGGTTATATTGCAGATAAGGCTCAGACGCCAACAAGATCAAACAATACCAGAGGGGAAATTCAGAGAAGGGTCAGAGACAAAGCCAACATTCAGGAAACCTGGATTAAACCGACAGAATTAAATGAATTGCCACAACAACGCAGATCCATACGGCAGGCAGCGTATCCGAGATATGCAGGTAGCTGTGTTCCATGAGGCAAAGGGTTGTTTTTCAAGAGGCAGAGGCAGAAAGGACATTGTACTGGGCACGCCTGGTGGGTTACACTGCAACGGCGTGCGTCATTGTCCTGACAAGTAGACAGTTGTGAAAGGGTGCAAAGGGAGTGTGCCGACCGGAGAAGCAATAGGAAAAAGAGAAGATTACAGAAACGAGAGACTGTGCATCCCTGTGGCAATATTTCTGTATATCAGCACGCCGCAACCTGCGACTCTTTAGATGTTTTGGCCTACAAGCCCCATCAGCCCAAGCCAGCATAGCCAATGGCAAGGATTCATTGGAGCTGTAGGCCAAAACATCTGGAGAACGGCAAGTTGCAGATCCCTGCTCTATATCTTGTGATTCATGAGCATCACGATAACAAAATAAAAGATGCAAGAGTTTTAACACAACTGCTGTGCAGTGTTGTAAGGATGCAGCACCATAGGTCAGAGGAGCTGCATACCAACAAAAACCAGTTATCAGTCATGGCGGATGGCGAAGGCGAAACACAATGCAAATGGACGCCTATAGAATGCCCAAATACTCTTCCATCCTCACTCCCAACTTTTCCTCACGGTACGTCTGGAGACAATTCAGTTTGTGGCAAGAAGCTTTGGCAGAGTGTTTACAACGAGTGACTGGAGTATCCATATAAATGGGCTTCACTAGTATAACCAGACAACAGAAATAGTGGTGACCTCTGACCTAGCCCCTACAGAGAGAAATAACAATGAGATACAAGATGGCAGCCTGGTGTTTTGTAGCCACTCTTCTTTAGATCATATGACAAGTGTTCTGAGACAAAGAATGCAGGGAATAAGGAGAAGCTAAATTCAAATAGACTAATGGGACCAGAGAGCCCGGGTAGTGGGGCGCTCCCCACCAATAGGGTGAAGTCCTACGAGCTATGAGACGATTGAGCTGCAAAGCAGATGGGGAAGCTTATTGGGTCTGGTGGAGTGATGACCTCAACAGTGATTTGAGCAACAAGTACTCTGGCCTTGGTTGGGTTGGTCCCAGAAGGAGGTAGAAACCGGAAGCCTAGTTTCTTGAGGAGTTCTGAATCCTAGAGGCAACAGCGTGAAGAGAGGCTGTCAGAAAAGGGGGACCCAGGACTCAATGACGAGAAAACTGCCCGAAGGCCAGGAAGCAGAGTCACTGCTGAGCAGGAGCGCAGTAGACGCCACCTAAAGACCAAGTAGACTTCCAGCCAGTGTTGGAAAGTTGTGGCTGGTAGTAGGAGCAAGAGATTATGTTTTGGAAAGGTAAGCAAAGTAAGCAATGCAGTATGCAACTTGCACACAAAGCCGAGAGCGAATGAGGACACAACCGAGTGGAAAAGTGACCTTGAAGGTGCGGGTCCACTATCTGGGCCTCACTTTGCAAGTGGGAAACAGTCAAAGCGCCGATTAAAGATGAAAGGAATATGAAGTATTCTGGGAACTATAGTAGCCGTGCCAAAGCATCAATCTAAGAAAAGGTAAGATCCTATAATAGCACTGCATAAAGGAAATGGGGTGGATTCCTAAAGAAGCACAAACAGATTTCTTTAGGACATGAAACTCATTTTGTTGAGACTATTAAGAAAAGTCCACTTCAACAAATTAAAGTACTAGTACATCGAAATTACAAAATGTTTTGTGAGCTTCTTTCACTGACGCCACACAGCTCATAACACATTTGAGTCCAACTTTCTGACTGCTAGCCAGCTAACTAATAAGGACCCTTGATACATCTAGATTTATGCAGACCTGTGTGGTAGGTCAAGAAACGGACAGACCAAGTGGTGACATTTCCAAAATATATTGCTTTATTTAAATAAGAAAAGGCCCCTCTGAGCCTATTTTATGGGTTTGCCCTGCCTAACACAAAACTAACTGGGGTGCTCGTGGTAAATAGTCTAGTCCAAATCAATAGTCATCTTACATCCCAAAGCTAATCTATGCTAACCCTACCATTAACCAAAATAACACCAAGGTCCAGGAGAATAACTCCCTTCTCCTAGACAGGCCTTCTCAATTTCAATAAGATATTCTTAAATAGTTCTTGGTGATTTCCTGAATCAGTTCTTTCAATTCTGCAAGGGGACTCTTCAACCTCCTGGGGATCCCCCTTTCATCCTGGACAACAGTCACTTGGTTTATCAATTAAGAGGTTTGACCCTTATCCTTAAAAGCAACGTTAAGTGTCTCTTTGCCATTTTCTTCAGTTAAGTTTGGATGCTGTGATCATCATATTTCTTATTCAGATGGCTCTTTCCCCATTCACTTCCTTTGGTTTGTGTCTGTTCACTGGAAGAATTAAGCTTCGTCCCATATGTACTGAGGCTCTTAGGAATTGTTAATGTTTCACTGTGACGAGTAGGCTGTGTCCCAAACTGGTGTACAGACTGGTGCATAATTACTGCTTCACTGGGACAAACAGGCTGTGTCCGTACTGATTTACACACTCTAGAATAGTTAGTGTTTCACCTGGACGAGCAGGCTGTCTCGGTCCCTTCCTTCCCAGGTCTCATGCCTCTGCAGTTACATTTTTCCATATGGGTTAGTGTCACCGGTTGGTTGCTCGGAACTAAGTTATCGGTCTTCTTCTGAAGGGTTTCTGTGTTTCTTCTGGTCCTCTGTTCCTCTCCAGGGTGTGGTTCGATGTTGCCACTGTTGGCGCCGTCTCAGCATTGTTCATGGCCTGCACAGTCCACCTTCCAGGTCAGGCCACTGCTCTTCTGCTGCTGCTGTTCTTGACTTTGGTTTCCTCAGCGTGACACAGTCCTCTGTGTCTTCTCTCTCCAATTCAGATCCTCCCGACAGAGGATCTGCAGTTTGCTGCTTGCGCTCGGCACGTCCAAGGTTTGAACTTCCCAGGTCTCTCGCCAAGATTCTTCAACTCCTCCTTTTATTACGCTACTCTCAGGCTTCCCCAGTACGTAGCTGTAGTCCTTCCTTGACGTCAGACACACATTCTTCATGACTCCTTTCATCTTCCTCGTCACAGTGTCAGACAAGTTGTCATCTTCACTGTTTCTTATGGCTTTCCTCGTATCAGTGTCAGGCAAGTGTCCCCCTTCTTCAGAGAGATTACAATAGCAGACATTAATTGGGTCAAGATGGTTTTTCTGAAGCCCTGATGGTATGAGGGACTCATATGACAAGGGTTTAGGAAGTTCCTTGATGGAACAGGAGTCCCCAAAAGGGGAGTCTCTCCCTGTGAGGTCCCGCTTACCGCCACTCCTTAGGGGAATAATGCATAGCGGGCCCACCTCCTTAGCATCACAAGGAAGGGCTCCCTTATAGGGAAAAGTGACAAGATCCTGTGATTCGTCTCACCTGCGTTGGAAAATGAGAAGATGAAGTTACTGAAGTTAAGAAAGTTGAATTTAGGACTCCTCTTTCTGAGTCCTGACAAAAATATGTGCCAATGGGAGTAGCCACAGGTCTATGTTACACAGCATATTGTGACAAGGAATGTTGAACCATATAGAGCCCACATCACAACATGTGTATTTACCCCATCATAGCATTTCTCTATATGCTTGTTATGCTACGTTCCACATGGTTTTTCACAACATGAGGCATGTGAAAAGATCAATGGCTAATTTATTCACTCACAGTGCTTTACTGCTCTATTTTTTTGGGCATCCATTTCCGGGATGTTTTTATGTTTTGAAAATATGCCAGCCAAACTGTGGTTGCCTTCCCGTGAGCCCTGACTCCGGGACGCAGAGCGCCGTGACATCATTGCGTATGCATACACGTGATGTCACGTCCCCTAGCAACAGCAGCAAGTGAACCATAAACATTGGAGAGTCGCTCGAGGCCCGAGCTTTCTCCTACCTGGTGCCATGTTACTGTGACCCGGACAGCGGCAGGTAAGACCACATGTCTTGCTATTCGCGCACCAGATGGACTTTTTTACATTAGTGTTTTTTCATAGTAGTGGGTTACTCCGGCAGCAACATTTTTTCTCTATTCCTTCCATGTAGCAACAGGTAGAGATGGATCATTCCAGATAGTCACTAGGATGACTGCATATATCCAGGTAAATATCAATTCACACGATATAGATATATTCTATTTTACTCTTTGAACATATATCCACACCGCATTGCACAGATGTTACATGCCATTGTTTTGTTATGCTTTTGTTTCCCTATAGACGCTTAAAGGCTTTTTCACAGCCAGGATAATGATTTGAATTGGTCTCTAATTATAGAGTGGGCTGTAGAGCTCAAATAGTTGAACTCCCTATGGATGATGAATTTGCATATATGTTTTGACTCTGGTTTTTCAAAGTCTTTCTTTCCCTCATTATTTGTGTATCAACTGTACGGTGCTATCAATTATGGGATATGTGTTCATTTCGGATGTATCTTTGTGTATCATATTTTGGTGCAATGTCATGTTTATGGTGTCCAGCCCTGATGACGGACTCCGCTCCGAAATGCATTGGCAATTACTTTTTGGACACACATTTTGGATGCACACTGCCTTCCATGAAATTAAAGTGATTGGGATATTTTACACTAAGATTGATGGACTATCATTTCTGAAGCCTTGTGAATCTTATTTGAACATTTATCAAACAGCTGCCATTTGTCTAAGGGCACAGCGTGAGCCTATTAGGAGCTAGGAAATCTTTCCCAGCTCTTCTTTTTTGGAGCCAATAGGAGTGGCCACCATAAAACCAGAAGGCAGCAGAGCACAGACCCTATCCCTAACTGGGCTGCTACTACTACACAGCAAGGGAAGTCAAACTGTCAGAGGATGATGGAGAATGAAGGTGAGAGACAGAGGAGAGGGTAAGAATAAGACTGTGACTGTGCGGCAATGGCATGTAATTTAAGTGTTGGGGTGGGCAGTGGATGCAACCATAGAACATTATTGCATCTCTCATCCACAACAGTGGTGGTGAAGAGGTGGGATTTGGCACAGCATGCTGCAATTTTCAAGTGGTAATGTGAAATGACTAATCTTTTCTGGAGACAATGGTAAACTGCATCGTGTATGCAGGAATATAACAACTGGCATGACAATTAGATGAACTGTGGCAATGAAAAACGGACTTGGCATTATGAAATAGACTGAATGGAAGATTCTGTTCCCCTCTGCCATATTTGAGACATGCACCATGGACTATTTAAGAAGCAGCCAATGAGAAATAGCATAGTGATCATCATACTATTAGCAGCCCTCTGGAATATTTGAACATTTGGGTGGTGTAACGAATTTGCAGATTATGTCACATCTTCCTTGGGGGAGCTTCTTCCCATGAGGCCAGGGAGGTGAGGCTAACCCGATCGTCCCCCTGGGGGCTGGTACTCAGCGGGTGGATCTCATAGGGAGGAAAGCCCCCTATGGGATTAGTGACGACCTGGGGAGAACATGGTATCCCCATAACCCACCTAACACTGGGATCATTCTGATGGAGTTAACACTTCTTTCCCAGCTGTGACCTCTCCCCATGTGACCAGGGGATGGCAGCCACTACCCGATTATAACCCTGGGGGTGGCTGTATGAGGGAGGGTCACATGGGGGGAGACAACCTCCAGGAGAGTAGCAGGGCACCATCGGATAAGGCATAGTATTCCATTTGCTTTCTTGAGGGTACCCCATACCTTAATGGCATGTTGTTCCACCTTCCCTCATCCCCTTAGGAAAGGTACCGAAGACCTTCTAACAAGGTCTGTATGTGAACTATCAAGATCTGCTTTACCATCCAAAATACATGGCAATATCTCTTCAGACTCTGCCAACCAATTATTTAGAACCAACTTGCACCGAACGACTTCTGAGAGCACTCATCCAGACGTTCCGTGTGAAACATCGAGAATGGACTTCCAGTGCCATAACTGTAAGAATACTGGGACGAGGAAGATGGACCGAGTGATGCAGAGTGGAAAAGACCAAGCACTCAAGCTGTGCTCTAGTGGTTTGGAGTGTGTACTAATTACTGGAAGATCCAAACAGCAGCGACAGCTGAGAGAGAGAGAGAGAGACAGAGAGACAGAGAGAGAGAGAGAGCTGCTTCTCTCGTTGAGGACCAGGAATCTGTGTTGGGAGGTGCGCTCAGAGAGGAAGAAGAAGAAAGCTGCCCACGGGAAAAGGCATGCTGCAAGGATGCCGAAGCCAATGCAGGGCTCCTGGGCATTTGCAGGTGTGAAGCGGTAGCAGTTGACTTACCAGAGCCTGGAATTAAGCAGACAAGCCCAGCAGGAACCACAGAACAGAGAGAAGCTGAAGAACAAAGACGACGAAATGGGGAGAAAAGCCAAACGCTCGCCACCGGCTTACCACAAGTGGAATGAAACAGACCAACAAGAACAAGCGAGTCCCCGGAAAGGTTGCTGGGACATAGGGGCATATTGGCAGATTTGTCAAAGGAGAACATTTGTAAAGAAAGTAAATAAGGCATTTAAAAGACAAGGAACCTGTGAACATTTCATTGTAAGGGGAAACAAACGAAGAGTAAGAAACTTTCAGGAATGTTAGTTTATGCAATGCACACTTAAGAGAAGCCCTGGAAGGAAAGTGTTCCTTCCAGGCAGATATATAATTAGATAACGCAGAGTCCAGATGATAATACGTTTTAAAATAGGTGCAGAAACCACATGATATATGATATTATATGGCATTTATAACGCACCTATACACAAGTGTTTCGAGGCGCGATGAGGCAAGGGGGGGGGGACAAAGGGAGGACAGACAACGATCCTACTAGGCCAGGTGACATTCAGATCGCGCAAGGGAGGGGGGGAGGAAAGTGCGCAGGGGGAGCAGAGAGCGGAAAGTGCAGTACATGGGAAGTGGAATAAATAGGACACATAAAACAGCCAGCAAGTGGTAAGTGCAAAGGAAGTGCAGACGTAAGTGCTAGTGAAGGAAGTCCTGGCAGGAGAGTAAACCAGGCAGTTAAAAGTGTGTTTAAAGAGAGCCCTGGCAGGAGAAGCATACTAGGCAGTTCTAAGTGTGTTTAAGAAAGCCCTGGCAGTAGAATAGACCAGGCAAGTGCAAGTGCGTGCACAAAAGAAAGTCCTGGTAGAGAAATACACAAGGCGAGGACAAACTGAGCATTGTATATGAAGTGCATCGCCAATGTGGATCCATAGAAGGATATAACAAGACTAGCCAAAGGCTGTGTAAAACTAAAGAGAAGAGGAGTGGAAACCTGGAATAAGAGTACACCTGGTACCCTAACAGCAGAAAGACAAAGAGGCAGGTTGTTTTGTCTATGAGTAGTATTGTGTATGAAGAGAAACTCAAGGAACTGTTATCTTTGAACATACAACAGAATGAAGAGAAATCCAGGGAAAGGGAACCACCTTCTCAATCAAGAAACTCTATCCTCCTGGAACGTTTGTGTTTGAGTTATGCATTTTTCCTTTTGAACATTTATAAACCACTGAAGGCCAAAGACATTACCCTTTTCCCTCAGAAGTTTATTTTATTACTGTGTGAGAACCATAATAGTACTTTGGACACAGGACAGTTTTATTTTGGAAATTCTGACATCGACAGACCATATGTTTTGGTTTTAGGTAAGTTAACACCTCTAGTGCAGGGTCAGAGTGGAGTCTTGCCCACCCACTTTTATTTTAATACATTTTTTAGACCAAAACCATGAATGCCTTGTGTCCGAGTCTCATTCATGGCTCCTCACAACACCTTCCTACCCCTCTCCTACCAACACTTTCCCTACTTTTCCTATATGTTTTTTCAGTACCATCAATATAGGAAATACTGGGACGAGGAAGAGTGTGGACTCCTCAAGGGACATGTATCCCTTAAATAATGAGACGAGGGATTGACCAATTGACTCACTGGACAACCTCAAGAGAACTTGAATGAATCGTCTAGTGTTTTCCGAAACCTGATTGAGCAGAACTCATTCGATACTGAAGAGGGAAACTAGGAAGGCGAGAGAAGTCCTCTTAGGAGGAACCGCGAGACGAGAAGCAGACCGGAGCAGAGAACAGAGGAAGTCGTTGCTGGGCATGATGCTCTGAAGGCAGAGCTGTCCCTATCCAGCCCTCCGTGGAGACACAGACTGGGGCCGTGGAAGAGCAAGCATCCAAGCATGCAGCTGGAATGGGCAGTCGACAGAGGACATGCAGCCCACGAGGAACCAAATGCTGCGGAGCCGTCGCAGCACACCACAAACAGCAGGGGCCGTGAGAGGCCCGAAAAGACAAACGAGAGCATGCAACCAACTGAAGAACATCGGCAAGCCTCTTTCAGGTACCAGGCTTGCCTGGATGGTTGGTGGGCCTTCAGAAGGGCTAACAAGTGTCTAAACATGAATTAGGGAACTGCACCCTTTTATGAAGAGTAACTTAAGTCATCTTCATATTGATAGAACCTGGCAGGATAGTGAACCGGATCTACAGCACCAAGAGGGGAGAATCCCATGTGTCTGGGACATGCACATTTTTATGGAGGACAACCCAAGACAGTCACAGTAACTGGCAGGATAGTGAACCAGAGCTTCAAAAAAGACAACAGAAATACACAGGTCTGGGACACATCATAGGATTGGGCGCTCATGTGAACCGTGAACTTTTGAAGTGCAAATCAAGCCAAGGGAAGGGAAGCATCTCCCTCTGACAATATTAAACTGTGAATTGTGAAAGCCAAAAGGGGCAAAGAAGCCAGGGGAAGGGAGGCAATCCCGCTGGCAGTGTGAACTGCATACCAACGTCTGAGACAGGCTGGGAGAGAGAGGGGGGCAGAGGAGACATTCCAGCCAGCCTTTGTGAATCGTGAAGCCAAGGGACATCAGGAGAAGGAAGCCATTCCTCCTGGTGTTTTGCCCCTTGGAACCAAGAAAGATCAGAGGAAGGAAAGAAGGGAGTCATTCCCCTGGCACTGTGGAGACATTGAAAACCAAAACCTGTAGAGAGAGGCATTCTCCAGCAACCCAATAGTAATGCCACCTATGGTCAATAAGGAATGATGTTTGAGTTGGAAGTTTACATTCTGAATTGGAACTGAGAAACGTACAAGATGACAAGCTGGTATCTGCGTGCTTCCTTGGAAAGGAACTGAGACCAGAAGAAGGGAGCCATTCTTCTGGGCCAGGAAAAACCACTACCTTTTATTTATTAGTTACAAGTGTGAGGGGCAGAAGTAGGCATTTTGTCACAATGGTGGACTCAAATTTACTTGACCATTCTGATCAATTACTTAGTTGCTCAGAGGCAGAGAAATCCCCCTTAGAGTTAGGGAGAGATAGGTGTCTTCTTTCTTTTTCCTCAATAATGGCTTATGCCAACAAACATGCCACCCGTGTGTCAGTCTCCCACTTCTGCACCCTTACAGTGGCTCGCTCGCATTTGAAGCGGTCAACTCGAACAGGAGGTCAACCTGAATGTTGAAAGTTAACATTTGTGCAAGAGCAACTCAGCCCTTTGATTCTCCGGAAGTAGACACATTTAGCATTATTAAATTAGGTAACATGGACTGCTATTATCATAGTTCTTAAAAGCTGGAGGAATACAGCACTACATAAAAAACTGATCATATTATTATGCACGTTTGGAAATATCCTTGCATATGGTTGCAGCACACTAGAATTTAACAGATTTTAACACATTTTCTGCCACTTCTTATATTTTATTACATTACATAGGAACATTAATCTGCATTCTATGTTGTTGCACAGTTTTGAAAAACAATGTAATCATATCCTGAAGGAACATTTAAAAATGTGCCATTGTGCCTGCAATGAAATTGATGCATTCAGAGTAATGGCTCGAAGATTCTAAACATACTATAACCACATGTACTGCTTTGAGCAATCCAGCAAATATTTGTTGTTCAGCCTGTTCTTCTACTACAGATGCTGAAAACAACCAGAGGCAAACGTCAGGGTGCACCAAGTCAGGCAGTCCGGCCCTAACTGCTTGGTCACATCGCTGATGCACAAGACCCCATGCAACCCCAGTGTGGGATTTAATGGCAGCCCCAGGATCAAATTAACTGAAAGGTCATGTTAGGCCCAAAATGTGAAGAAATACCTTCTTGTCATGTTAAGGCACACTGGCAGACTGAAAGGCCTGCATCAAAAATGTCAACTCTGCCAATGTGCCTACTGAATTCAAATGTAGGTACTTCTGCATTTAAAGCAAGGAACATGTACAACATTAAATAAGTCTGCAGAAGAGGTTTGGAAAGGCACATTGCTGGCTGACAAACAAAAGGCAGCATTTCACTCGCAACTGCCGCGCATCAAAATGTGGTGTACATTAAAAATCAAGACTTGCATGCTATTGTTAAAGCTTGAAACCAGAAGCCTACTTTCCATTACAGGCGATGGCATTTTTTAAGTATAATCTTGCTGACACAGAGAGCGAAGAATAAAAGGTATCTCTGAAAACACAAACAGTTCAACATGAAACAGAGTGCATTTTCAGCTAAAGAACAATAAACACATGGAAAAACTAATCTTCAACACCAGATTCATGTAAAATATGTATCATAATGTAGACTGAACTTTGATGCCATGATGCGAGATATTAAAAGGCCTCATGTGAAAAAGGAATAGCAACATTTGAAAAGATCAGTTTCTGTTCACTTTCCCCAACAGATCTAAAGGGTGACCTCTGCCTTTGTCTGTTATCTGAAAATCTCTGTAAAATGCCCACAATTCAAGAAATTGTGTAGTCCTTCCCTGGACTGGCTGGGGGGATGGCCTGCAATCAAGACTGTCACATGTTGCTAGAGACCCATCTTGCCAGAGGGAGAACATCTCTTCAGCATCCATTAAGCCTGGCCTTTGACTGTGCAAGAATGTTGATGGGCTTTATGCCTGTCAGAGTAAACAAAGAAAGCAGGTGTCCACAGCTCATTTTGAGTCAGGGAATGAAGCTTAATGTGCCGTTGAAGTCAGAATATGCATATATGGTTAGAGTTTGCCATAGAGGTGTATTAAGAATACTACTTTGTTTATTTTCTCAGGAAACATAAGTCGCTCCATAATGGTTCAAGTATCATCAAAAAGCTGATGCACATGCCTATGTGTTGATTTAAATTTCATAAAAATTCAACTAAAAGCTACAACCTAAATTGTGTTTTAGATAACCAGAAAATGTCAAAAAGAGGAGATTCAGGGAGGTGATAGCTTTATAAATTAGATGTATGTATAGAACATTTTATATTGATGATTGGTATAAGTTATGTTGAAGTAATCACAAAAATACCCCATTCGCACATGGAACATTGTGCTGAGACAAGACACGTTTCAACAGAAATGATATAGGCAGGCCATTTTAGTCATCTAGATATTACTATGCTTAACTATACATTCGTAACGGCCGCCATGTAGTGGCTTCAAGTGCAAAAATTGAAATGTATAAAAAAAAGTAAATGCAAGTGGATGGACTGATTCCTCCCAATTTGGCCTTGGTAAACGGAAGAGGCCCATCACAGAAAAGAGCCCCTCCCTGTGAAGAAGGGGATGGGAAATACTTGTCCAATCAAAACTGATGACCAATAAGCTGGCATTTGATTATTTAAAAACTTTTGGGGGATGGTAAAAGATTCATAAGGAGACGCACAAGGGAACTAGAGGAGAACTGCCTGGGAAATGAAGGAGAAGGATTGACTGAAATCATCCCAGTTGAACTGCTAACACAAAAAGGGACAGATGCTGGAAATCTTTGACCAAAGGAGGCAGAAGGAAGGGAGACTGAAGAACATCCATGACTGATGTTGGATTTTTGACGAGATTCCAGTACTGTAACTAAAAGGTGACCGGGCTCCCCTTTCCTATGTGCAAACCCAGAGATGACTATGTAAGTTACCTTGTCCAACCAAGCCTAATCTTGTGGGGATCTGCTTGAGTTAATAACTTCTGCTTAATCAGTGAGTGGGGGTGGGGGCTAGCAGTAGACCATTGGCAAGTTTATTAAACAATACAATAATTAATTCCCATATAGCCAACAAAATAAGTTTGAAATTAACAACATTGCTTCCAGTGTAAATAAAAAAAACTATAGCCTATAAAAACGAAATTCCCTAGTGCTTTCTGATTCCCCTGAATCCTGCATTAAGATAGAGGGGTCCCTGATTTGAAAAGCACACTTTCTACAGAGAGTGGGAAAGTGTTCCGCGAGAGAAGGGAGATGTTGCACTGCAGAATGGGGATGAAAAAGGTTTTCTACAAAAAAAGAAATGAAAGTGTTTGTTTTAAAAGGTTTGCTGTGCTATAACAGTATGAGCATTCCAAAGTGTGCAGATAGATTAAAATGAAGAGCGCTGCGCATGTCATATTTCAAATGCCAATAGTAAATAGTGGCATTTTATTCACACAAAGTCCATGGTGTAATTAAATTATTTTGTTATGTTTTAGGGAGCTGCATCATTTTGGCATTCAGAGATTTTTGTGTGCAACAGAAGTGTTCAAATGTTCATTTGAACTGTATTCTATTTACTGAAGACTGAAAAGCAAAAACACACATGTGGTGTAATCTCAGATCTTTGTTACTGTTCATCCCCCAAAAGGTGAATTATTTGCATTGAATCTTTGTTTTGGTGCCACAAAGAATGTGGCATGTCGAGTGAAGTAGAGTAAAAATTAATTGTTCCATAATACTTAATACAAATATTTTCTTTCTATACACTGGCCTGGTTCTTGGCTTAACATTGCTAAAGAGGGTGGGGGAGTGAGATTCACTGGTTCTAGAGGGGTCGCAGACAGAGTTGGTGTGGTGCTTTTGATTGGGTGGGGGGATTGCATGTATTAATTGTGGTCCTATAAATATATCTCACAACAGACACATCTGCCTCACTGGGTGTCTTCTGTGAGGGGTGGTTTGAGACTGAAAGCAGAGAGAATGTGACCTAACAGGCTGGGATGTGCTCCCCCTTTTGGGATGGGGCCAAGCCTGATTTGCATGTGGTTTAAATGCACATCATGCTGAACAATGGGTACAGAAGAGCAATGTCAATAGTTTGGATTGGTTCAAATCCTTTCATCTATCAATGTTCAGTGTTCGTTGCAATTGTTTTTCCACTAGGATATTGCCACAATGTACCACGCACGCAAATATTTGTCTGCTGTGCAACAAGTGCTTTCAATCAGGTGCACAACTTTCAAACAGACAACACGTCCACTGAAGTATTAGAATCTATCATGCGTTCCCCTTCAGTGCCTGTGAATCCTCCTAGTGACATACCATAACTTTGGTGGTATTTGGCTGGTAAATCCACCAAATTGCCAAACGGATTTACCACTGCCATCACTTGGTCAGGTGGAATTACCGCCGGATTTCAAGTGATAGTAGACTGTGTTAGTCTCCATTTATTGCAGTCCATAGGGATTTCGTTGGAATTACCGCGGGTGGTAATTCCGCTGATTTGGCTGTTTCTGGGCAGAAAACTGGAGCTTTCTCATCCACCTCACCTCCAAACCCATAGTTCGATCGTGCGGTAATGCAGCAGTAACTCTGCTACTGCTGCATTAACGTTTTTGGCCACAACGCCAAACTCCTAATGAGGCCCATAGTTCCATATCAATAGGTTCAAGTGTGCAGTCAACGTGTTTCTGAATGGAAACTCAAGCAATCTGTTCTTGTCATTCCAGAAAGTCCCTATTTTAGTAAGCGATTAGCTCCATGTGCGACTTCCAGGCTTCAACCCCACATCATCATTTTTCATTACGTACGAGGGAATTGCAGGGTGTGGTTCAGGAAACTATCCATGTTAAAAGCCATAGAAAGTTATTTTCAGGAAGTGTAAAAGCAGGTCAGAGTGTCTGCATCGAATTAAGCCCTTTAAAAGTGTAGCGGAACCTCATATGGGCTTCCAAACCTGAACCACACAGGTCGCTCAGGTAGGGACTTTCAGCATTAGTAATGTTACGCTGGTCTAATTTTGACAGTACCAGTTAGGGTACCCAACTTTCTAATATCATTTTGGAGGATAATGCAGACACTTGCAACTAGGCATTAGAAACATCTTTGGGGTACATGCTCCAAGGGTCATCATATCAGGCATATATGTTTGGGTCACTTTTCATGGGGCAGATATGGTCAGGTACCGGCGCACGATCATATTTATATGTTGATATAATACATCAGTAAGCTGTGTGGTTAGTGTGATAAAGACCCCAGCATGACCCTTAAGGTGGGTCGAGGTACCAAGTGCCACCATCTGCAGAAGAGCGCCAGGCCCAAGCGTGGTATTAGGAGGATCCCCCAGGTACCTTTACCATGGCACGGCAGGGAGAGGGGGGGGTCGCCACATATCCAGCCCCAAGGCTCTGGGGCTTCTGGGCCCTCGCGTTGGCATCTGTGAGACGGGACAGCATTGTCACACTAGACTACCCAGTAGTCCCAGCGCTCCGTAATACGTGAGGTCACCGCCAATGCATTCTAAACTCAGGACTGTAATGACATCCACATCATGTCTGCAAGAAGCATGAGATTAGATTACTGGGACAGAGTGTTTCACTCAGCAAAATGTTACCTTTTTATGTGCATATCCTGAATCTCATATCCGGCGTTGCCATTGTACCCAAGGGTGCTAGATGACTCACTGTCCGGAGACACACAATGTCCTAGTACTGGGCGCCCACATCTCCATCAATTGCCGGCCGGCTTTTGTAGTTTTGGGTAACTTAAATTGAATTAAATGGAGTGAAGTAAAACTAAGGTGAAAGCAAAAAAGGTAGGGGGGAGAAAAAGAGAGAGAGAGAGAGAGCAAACAAGGTTGTGTGAGTGTGTGAGGTAAACGCAAACAAGGGTGTGTGAGGTAAACGCAAACAAGGGTGTGTGTGTGTGTGTGTGAGGTAAACGCAAAAAAAGTGTGTGAGGTTAAAGCAAAAAAAGTGTGTGAGGTTAAAGCAAAAAAAGTGTGTGTGAGGTTAAAGCAAAAAAAAGTGTGTGTGTGTGTGTACCCACTTAACCCCCCCCCCGTTTTTCGCTTTAATCCTGCTTTTATATTCTGCTGTTGCTCTGGTTGTTAGTCATGCCTATTCACCAGAAATGTCTTGCTCCACTACTGGGGTTTACCTTTTGTCTCAGCTCCGACTTCTCTTTCCCCCTTCCTTGTGCATCACACCCATTTCGCCCCTTGGCTTGACCTTCTCTCTACCCCTGCCCTGGATGCTATCAGCGTTTATGTGAATATCATACCCATTAGGGTACATATTTCCTTCTTACCGTTGGTTCAGCCATTTCCACGAATTGCTGCCCCCACTTCACCAGATTCACTCTGGTCTTCGTGGATCATGATTTTACTCTGCTCCTTGAACCCTTAAGGTGGACCACTTCCAAGGACTCACCAGTGTCACTGAGTTATTAGTCTTTGTCCACATGCAATCGGGTCAGGCCTTGAATGGACTATTCTTCTCTTGTTTCCACCCACATGTCGGCATGCGGGCCGCCTCTGGTCTATGGAGCACAACCCCCCCTGCAAAAGAACTAGTTTTGCATTTCCTGTAGATTTACGCCTTATCGATATCTGCCTGAAGGTTCTCTGTTCCATCTGTTTTATTATTGTTTACTAGTGTTGTTTCATATCTATTCCCATATATGTTCTTTTTCTGTTTTTACAGCTGGAGGGGGCCTACTCTGGCAATATTATTCCAATCTCATGCTTCTTATAAAATTAAAAAAATTAAAAACATCCCAGATGGTAATTAGTCCACTTTGGATTTTTAATTTCCATTGTTCCATTTTTAACCAAAATATTCAATGCACGATCAGCTTCCAAACTACGGGATGACACGCAGGCAACTACTTAATGATTGGGTTAGAGAAAATCTAATTTTGTTGGACGAGTTTAGAATGGGAGTCAGAACATCAGAACAGGCCCTTCATTTAACTCGATGACATCCACATTTGTTTCAACCAAGAGAGGATACATTTAATAAGCATTCATGGACCTCTTGATGACATTTGCCTGGGAGAATAGGACCAAACCCTTAACTGCCCGAGGGAACTAGGCGTGTCTGACTTTCTACTTTTTTTTGTCATCGAGTTCCAGGTCCAAAATCTTGCAATGGTGCAGATCGGAGAAATGGACAAAAAAACAAAGGCCTCTCTGGTTTCATTAGCGGTATTAAGCAATGGGGGTCATTACAAGTTGGGCAGTATTCCAGCAATAAGTGTGTCAGAATATCGCCCAACGGAATTACCATTGCCACCACTTGGTCCGGCGGTATTACTGTCGGATTACAATTGGCAGTAGCTGTGTAAACCCGTATTTCTTTTTATCTAAAGCACTCAATGGGGCATTTTTGGCATCATTACTGCAGCAGTAATTCTGCCATGGTAATTCCATCAAAAATGGGTGGAAAGTCAGCAAATTTGCCTCATTAGATAGAGGTGAATCCTCCAATTTACCGGCCAACTCATAATTGAGCAATGCGGTATTGTGGCGGTATATGGTAATGCTGCCATATTTAACCCGCACCGTCCAACTTGTAATGACCCCATGTGTTTTAGCACCAATATTATTTTACTCCTATACAAACACCCTCAGACTAATTGATCCCAATAATTCCAGCTACTCTAAGAGCAGGCACCAGGCAAATGCCTCTCCAGAGCTATGCAGAAGATACTGTCCTCATGGCAAGAATACCTATGGCCCGGCCCTCCAACTGCTAATGAATGAATATGCTTACCATTTACAAGTACAGGTTACAAAATCTGAAGTTATGGTAATCAGGGGCAAGACATTGCATGACTGATTCTTAGGTGGTTAGAACAAGGCAACAAATGTGATTACCTGGTGTGAGAAACCAGAAGGTGTCTCACCCACTAGTCCCTGGGGATCTGTCATCCAGGTGGCCAGGATATGGCCTTTGCTTTTGGGTCCAGTTCCTGGGGGTGGACCTGTGCGGGAGGATCACCTGGGCAAGGGGTCTTCGGGGAGTGGGAGACCGGATGGTGAGACACGGTATCCCCTTCCTTCTAACACCTTTACCCCATCCTACCAGGAAGGATATTCAGGAACTCTACCCCCCCCCAGCTCCCCTTTACAACACAAACACTTTCTCACAGACAGCCCGCTATGAGAGATAACAGACTAACAACCGAGCAGTATACCGGACATGTCCCAATACAAATGTTAGGCGAGGTCTGACAATTACTGACCATCACACACACCTCACTTCCTTTACACTTCCCCACATGGATAAAAGGCGGAGCACAAGAGCACACTCAGAGTGAGGCAAAGCACATGAGGAAACAGCAGTTTCGAGATGGCAGCTGAGCAAGAGAGGAAAGACGGCAAAACCGAAGGGGATCACAAGTAGGGAAATTCCCTTGACCGTTATTTTCCAGAAACCTCGAGAACAGAAAGCATAAGACCAGGAAACCAGGCTGATGAATCCTGCATTGTGCGTCGGAGATACTCGGGGCCCTCCCGCATCAATAATAATGGAGGGGAGAATCACCAGCCGGTGAGTTGGGGAGGCCGATACAAGACCGGTCTGTGGTGAAGCCAAGGTTGCAAGAGGCAACATTGTATGTGGAGCTGTGGAATGAACATTGTTAAAACGCGTGTGATAAGAGACGCAAGTGAAGCTGAACTACTGATGAGTGATTGAACTTTAAAGTAAGCTACAATATCCATGACAGAATGGTCCGGCCCCGCATGGGTGCTCTATCAAAGGTCTCTATTAGTTATCCATCCGAGGAGTGACAAAAGTAGATACATTTGGTCAGAGACCGGCAGAGGGCGACTGATTGAAGGAGAACGAATAAATGTGAATTGATGCGTTCCTGCGATGGGTCACGAAAAATCCTTCGCACAATCAAAAGTCTTTGCTTTTGATGAAGTAGAGAAAGTTTGGAAAAATACATTAATTTGGTCCGAGCCTGGCATAGGGAGACCAATTGAAAGTTTTGTGCTAAAGTGGGTCTGAGCCCGGCTGAGAGGAAAGGAACTTGAATGTTTTGTCATGTTGCGTCAGGCCCTCTAAAATAAAAGACTTTGAATGGCAAAGACACTTTGGCACAGAAGGCCCTGATGTTGAAGTCTTGAACTGCATCCTTGTGTTAGAGAAACCAGAGAGTTTGCTAAGCTCGAGTGTGCCGCCCTGTCCTGTGCTGAAAACATGGGGAAAGGAAGCCAACGGCCTAAATATCCTGACATATGATTTCTTGAACACTTTTCTTTTGCATAACACTGTTTCCCACACTATTTGTATTTAGAAGAAAGGATTGGCAATAGGTTTATTAGTATAGGCCCTTTTATTTTGACAGACTCGACTAAGACAGTGTTACTATTATTTGATGCTCGTAGCTTGCTCCCATCTTTAGATTTAGGATTAGATAGGTGTTTATCAAACCCGATTGAAGTTCAATAAACACCCTTGAACTGTAATCACTTGTATCTGTCTTACTGTTTGATACCATGCCTTCCTTACCCTGGGCATTCGCTTTGTGGAGAATATGAAAGCCTCCACACGTACGAAGAGACAGGACCAAAGAGGCTGAAACATGTCTGGGGTGGCGTGTGGTCTCGTGTAGAAGGGAAGTGAGCCTGGAGACTGCCCTTGGGTGCGATCGTTTCACGGTATAAATCAACATAACAAAACCTAGTACTGACGGCTGGACCGCCTCTTTAGTGGTGGAACCACGCCCAATTTGCAAATGATCTTTCCCCTTGTCTAATGGCAAGTCAGGCTGAAAAGCGATGGACTGGACGCTTGAACAGAGTTTTGCCAGTGGTGTTCAATTAATTCAAAACCTCCGATCCACCACTCTTCAGTGTGGCAGAGGTAAATAAAATATATGGGTCTGGCAAAAGGGACCAGAATGAACTTTGCTAAGAGGTTTGATAAACAGCCAATTGATATGAGGTTATGTGTTTACACACAAAAACAGACCTATAGGGAGGGACCTATTCAGCGAAAGGCTGACATTCAAAAAAATCAAAACTGATTCTGTGTATTTTTTAAAAGGACTGAAGGTTTACCAAATTCAGCATCAAATGTCTCTGTGCATGCAGAGTTGGCTTAAAGTTATATAGAAGATACAAAGATAAAAAGTCGCTCTCACTCTAGACAAAAAGAAATCTCAAGACCTGGCAAGACCTAATTTATCAAACCTATGTTCAGGTGAGCTGGTAGACAAGATTGCATGGATTAGATATGTTAAGGGCGAACTCACAAGTACAAATTGCCAAAAATGGTTTGAAATGCTTAAGGCACTGACAAATGAAATCAATGATACAGTGAAGACATCTACATTGGAGAGCCAGAGAGCAAAGAACATTATAAGTATCCAATAGGAACCGTGCTATAAGAGCCATATGAAATAAAATTAGGAAGAGAACTTTAATTCCAGGCCGGCGTTTCTGTATTTACAGCTCATTGTGGATGAGGCAGCGCCCTAGTCCTTACAGCGCTATATCGGTTCTGCATTAAGAAAAAAGGGCGAGGGAAGAAGTGGGGCTTTAGAAGGGCGAGGGAAGAAGTGGGGTTTTAGTACTGTGATAGGAGGAAGAACGATGGAAATAAAGAAAATCAGCACAAGCCCCAACGACCCCACACTGGCCTTTGTACTGGAAGGAAGGAGGGCCAGGACTCGACATGTCTATCAAGGAGGAGGATGAAGTACAGGAATGCGGATATACATTTCTGTGTGCATTTCATGGAAACGAAGACTATTGCTTGATTGCAATTTGCCATCCAGGACTTCCTTCTCCAATTCCATCCCCTGACCCTGCATTAGTTATTTATTTTGGGGCGACTTCACACTCTTTCAGGGTGTTCTCATACTCTCTGGGCCGCCGCTTCCACGAGGAGAGATGAAGATCCAGGGGCCTCCACAAGTGAGACATAAGAGGCTTCTAGCAAAGGTTAATATTTGCACGGCGGGAAGATTGCGTTTTCCAAACGTGGGACTCTACACAGCTCAATGGGTACCATTGACGGTGGCCAAGAGTGAGACCTTGTTCCAGAGTAGCAGGCTCGCAACCATGTAGCGAGATGCGCCGTTTCTGTGTAACCTCTTCTGCTAACATTTCCCTTTCATAAACTTGCAGCTATTAAAAGGACCCTTTTCGCTGATTTGGGCAGAGCAAGGCAGGGCCATTTCCAGTTTTTGCAAGCACAGTACCACCTTTCAAGGTCAAAAGGTCTTTTATGTATTTGTTGCAGAAACGCAGCCAGTTAGCAGCGTGGGATTAACAACTGGGGAGCCAAGCACTGCACATTGAAATCCAACACAGACCACTGTTCGTTCTGGTCATACTACAGCCCGTTGGTATGTAAGCGTAGACCTACTCTCCGGTGCTGAATTGGTGGGTGATTGGGGAAAGCGCTACCCATGCCTCTTGGTGGTTGCTCGGACCAGGATGTCCTCCCCTTCACTTGGGCGATGACGGGGATAACACTGTGCTCATGTCGTCACACAGTGGTAGCGCCAACTTAAACCAAGAGGCCCATCAACAGCACTGTGAGCATGGCAAGCAAGGACATGGAAAGTGGGGGCACTCAAGCAACTCACCACATTGTTAGATATATGGGGAACATCACAGGTGCATCGATGTGTGATTGGATAGAGTGATAAAACAGTGAGTGCTTTGAGAATTCATTCAGTCACTTCCTGCGTGACAACTGAGTGGAGAAAATTAAGTCTGAGGAAGAGATTCTAAAAAGAGGCTCAGAAAGCGTTCTGCAGAGCTTATGACTAGAGACCCTGTTAAGGAGAACCCTTCGGGTGTCAGCTAAATAGTTTGTACTACAGGGAAGCAACCAAGAGCCGGACGGGTGGATGGTGCACGATTCCCACTCATCCCCCAGCTAGGATGCGTGCAGCCTACCTCTACTCACATGTGGGAGGTGTAAGGGATTGGACAAAAGAGACAGACAGGTGGCATTGTTGTGGTTATGAATGTTTATGTAGTGAAAATAAAGAAGGAAAAACTCTAATTGTCCCTAACGCGAAAAGTGGTTTCCCTGCCTCAACTAAATATTAAGGGCTCTGTCCGGATGTCCGTCAAGCAAATAGTTCTCGGCCTGTGTCAAAACCTATTTCTGTCCCTTACACTCTTAATTAAGGAAAAATGAGGATCTTCTTGGTCCAGAAGAATGACTCCCTTCTTCTGGACTGAGGCTTAGTGTTCACTTCCTGGTGACAAAATGTATTCTCCAAAATGTGCAAAACAAAGGTTCTAATAGTTCTCTCGAGTGGTTTCTTCATAAACAGTAAGAACAGAAAAGGAAGTCTCAACGTCACTTATTCTGTTCACAATGTCAGGTGGAGGGCTCCCTAGTTCTTCTCAGACTCAGTGTGACAGTTCAACAACTGATGGGGGAATGTCTCTATTTCCCAGGCCTTTCTCAGGCTTCTCGCGGTGCCAGAGAAAATGACTCCCTTTCCTCTGGTTCCTGTCCAGCTTCTTGCAATGCCAGGGGGAATTAATCCCTTCCCCAGTTTTTTCTCTAGCTTATCGCGGTGCCAGAGGAAATGACTCCCTTACCTCTGGCTCTTCTGAGGCTTCTCGGCTGATCATGTGGCAGACCTGGTTCACCATCCTGCCAGGTATTGCTATTGTCCACGTCACTGTTTCTACAGCTGGTATAGCAGACCTGTTTCGCTACCCTGCCAGCTACTCCTATTGTTCATATACTGGTTGTAACTCCTTTCCTGTACTCGGGGGTCGCAGAACCTCACTTCCAGTGCAATTACTTCTTCAAAGCAATTTCTGTACTTAGGGTCCCAGACCCTTACTTCGTTTGATGTTATTTGCTTAAAGTCTCTTTCCCAGGCTCTATTCCCAGCCCTGTTCTCTAGGGTATCTCCACCCTTCTTTGGGACCCAGATATTTCTTCTGTCCCCACCAGCTAGCCCCAGCAAGCCCCTACACTTCGGGGAGCTTCTATTCAGGTTCTGGCTGGTTCAAGGACTCGATCTCTTCTGCCCTGGGCTATCCACATGGTCCGCTCCAGCCCGCTGCTCCCCTCTGGCCTGCTCTACCAACGTGGGCTGCATGTTTCTTCTCTTTAGTCGGTCTCTGCAGTCTGCTTCCAGTCGGTAGAAGGGTTCTTCTTTCGACCCTTTTCGGAGGCTTCACCTTCTCGCCTCGGTTTCCCGGGTTTCCTTTCGCCGCACCGCCGACCTGCTTGTGGCTCCTCGAAGGAGGGCTAAACGCCATCTTCAGTCCTTCTTCCCTTTTTACGTTTCAGTTACACACATATTGTCCTTATTGACTAGACTGTTGTTGGTTCTGCGCAGCATTCTTCATTACTCCATGCCTCTTCTTCTTCTTGGTATTGATGTCATTCCTCTCAACAGGGTTAGTTGGACTTGTTCGTCCCATGATTCATACAAGTAGTCCCTACTCTTCCTTGTCTCAGTACTTTTGTAGGGGGTAGGATGGTCTAACTAACATAAGAACATGGAAGAGTGTGGTATTATGTTACCTTGTATAAGGAGGGTGAGGGAGGGGTGGCATATTCTGGATATACCGCATGCTTCCCAGACATTTGTCCCAGTCCCTCCCCATGAGATCTACCCACTGAGTACCACCCCCAAGGGGACTATCGGGTAGCGACCTCCCCTTCCTGACCTCATGGGAAGGGGCTCCCCCTAGAGAAGCAGGGACAATATCCTGGGATTCATTACAGAAGGCACATGCCAGGATGTGAGGCAGCAATCATAAATCTTACATTGTGTTCAGAACAAATCTCACATTGATGAGAAGATGTTATGATGGCGAGTACCATTTGCATGGTACTCAACCTTGCTGGTGAGTATAGGGTTGTTTGAAACTTTTATTTGACATTTACTACAAACAAACTTTCTTTGCAATAAATGGAAAATACATGTTTCACTGTGCTTGGCTGCTCTTTTGGTGGCAGCATTGCTCCAACTATGAAGTGTGCTTATGGTGACATTTACCATTTTACAGAAAGCACTGGTAAATATGTTGTCACCTGACACCAGGGGCAACATGCTTGCCTTGGAAGCAAGACGACACGGAGCAACACAGGTTCGATCCCCGTGTCCGAGCTTAGAAACCTCTGGGTATTAAGCGTGTTATAAATAACCTATCATATCATAAATCGGGTATGTAAACTAAGGAACGCACCCCACACACCTAATGGGATTTTTAAGAATTTGCAGGGACTCTTTGCAAAGACAGCTGTTTCAGTGGGTAAGAAGATGTGCCATGGGAAGGTTACCCTCATGGAAATGTCCATGCAGGTGTGGGGGTGTGCTGCAGCACTGACCATACCCCAGTTAACAGTGGAAATAACCAATATGTGGCTGATCAACTGGAGGTTTTGGTCACCACGGCGCGGACATCACCTTTCTGCATTTAAGCATTCCATCATCCAAGGGACCCGGGATATGAGGCTGACTTTGACCGCAACAACTGTGTCCTCTCCTTTCACCCGAAAACGGTGGCAGACACCAGAAACAGCTTTCCCGCACCCAGTGGTGTGCCGAGAGGAGGCCTGCACCCGAGTGAGCTGCATTCTTCAACTGGAACACCTTGCACCAGCATCTGTGGCTGACCACTCGAACCTGAAACTCCTGGGCACCGAGGTCTGGAATCAGTGGCGTGAAACGTAACCTCTGACAAACCTCTGTAGACCTGCCAAGTCCCAAGAGCAACCGCAGTATGGGGGGGCGAGTTGCAGTGCTACTTACCTGAACCCCTATCCCCTCCCTTTAAAAGTTTCCCTATTAAAACTTTTACAATAGTTTGACTTTGCCATTACTTGTTCGCACAAGCACTCTGAAAGCTGCAGACAGTTTAATTCATTAAAATAGACTCTTACCTGACTTCTTGAACTGTTTGCGCATCCACAAGACCCTCCTCCTAACTTGTTCCTGCCTTACAAAACTACTAGAAACATTGAGGGGAAAAAGGCCCGAGTCAATTTAGGGTTGGACTTCTAAAGTTAGGGTTGTAATGTTGTGGGCTGCATTTGCTAATTTAACCATGCCTTTCCTTTCAGCATTGTGCGGTGGGGGAATTGTGGTTTTATTGCACTGGCTATTGGGACTGTATATATGCATTTTATTATTAGTTTTTGTGATATTTTTACTTGCTTGTAGTCATTTGTATAGTGATTGATTTGCCATAAATAAACATAGTATTCTTATAACTACTTGTATAATTGCAATCTATGATTTCTTCGCTTGTGGACTCATTGGAGGTCCCTGAACAGCCTCACTCCTTCCTGAGACTTAGCCTCGACCACTCGCCATGCTGCCTTGATTGTTTTGGCTACAGCTCCCAGAGTTGTCTCTGTTCACTAACTAGGTTAGCCTTCTTTCTACACAGCTGTCCTCCAGGACAGAGTACAGAAATCCGGTCTGACATCCTTTAGACAGCGGACGTAGATACGTGGCTGTTTTCAAAATTCGTATTCATAAAAAAAAGTTAAAGTTGGATATTCGCTCATGCACGTCAGTCTGACACTGGTTCCCGCCTACCACACACCTTCCTGCCAGGTGTGACTCAGCTCTTCCCAGCCTGGTGTCATCAGGTGATCCAGTGACCGCGCCTCTATGACACAGCCAGCTCATGTGTCCCTCTCCTCCCTTAGCATAATGTGAGGTTAACAGAGCTGAGCAGACTGCACAGCCCTTCTCAACCGCAAGGTTCCTTCCATAGTTAAATAAAAAAAAAAGGAGATGTGTCTGGAGGAAGGCAGAGCATAAGTGTCCGCACCGCAGCGTCTGATTTGGTTGCCCGGGAGCCTTGGCTGGGAAACCAGCATTCCTGACGGAGCAATGAGGAGCGACAGCGGGTGTTTGCGTAAGAAAGCTCCAACCTAACATGGCGGAGTTAGGCTAGAATGCGGCACTCGGCCTTTAGCTGTGACCCAAGACTGGTAAATAGCAGCAGGTACAAAGCACAGGCTGCAAGTCGCTCAACCACAAACAAAATACAGCAGTGGAGCTGAACCCCTTGTGCAGGCGCAAACGTACGGCCCCCACAGACAGCGGTTCCAGCAGTCCTGCTTTTGTCCTCGCCAAACTTCACTTACTCCTCCAGTTCATACTTGACCTGCTGTTCCCAGTGTAAAGATTCCACTTGTCGTTTGGGGGCTTACGGTTAGGCAGGAGGGAGGCCTTGTGCAGGCCTGTGCTACAATAAGGAAACTCGGCAGCTGGGCCAGGTGCCACAACAGCAGAGGTCAAGGTGGGTGGGAACTAAGGGGTACAACGTCCCTCTATCGAAAAATCCACCATGGTTTCCTTATTTTTTTGTCACCCACATAGTTTTTGGTTGACCATCAAAGAGCTCGTTTTTATTTGTTGCTTTCCCCACTAGTGAGGATTCATACCTGCCCACTGCTGGAAACTCTCCAAGGTCACATTTTTATGAGATATTTTGCAGACGCTTGTTTGTGTTAAATTGCAATAGCCTGTTTTGCAGGAACAGGTGTCCGGGCCTTTCAAATCTTTCAGGTGAAAGGGGCCCAGGACTCAGGGGGCACTCTGCAACTGTCTGTAGGTTGGCAGTCAGCTTTCTTGTGACACAGGCAATATGCGCCCGTCATTCGGGACTTTAAACGTGCTGTGTTACAGCGCGCACGTTACAAGCTGCATTTGCTGACGACCTTAAGGTCGTTGCCTCTCTGGGGCCTCTGTGGTACCCATTTACTACGGTTTCTCAACATAAACACCCTGCTGGCAAAGCATTAAAATCTTCTCTGAAAGTTTAGTGTTTCATCATAATTGGCAGCTATTAAGCCCCTGGCTGTATTTCCTTCTCTCCATTGTAATCCACTGACACGGGTCGTATAGCTCAGTGGCAAGGCACTCGTCTTGGAGGCAAGACAAAGCAGAGCAACACAGGTTCGAATCCGGGTCTGTGCTTGGAAACCTCTTCGGTATTAAGCGCGTTCTAAATAAAGAATTATAACCTGTGGGGGCCTCAGACTTCTCTGCTCTCTAAGCAAGAGCCCCCCCCACTCCCTCAAGCATCATGTTGAAATGGGTCCCCATGAGCAGTAACACCTCTTCAGCGCCCTGCTGCTTTGGACCTAACGCCCATTCTCAAGTTGTCACATAGCCCAGCACCAGAGATCAGCGTTTGCCCACTGGGTCTAATCGGATGGATGGATGGATGGATGGATGGATGGATGGATGGATGGATGGATGGATGGATGGATGGATGGATGGATGGATGGATGGATGGATGGATGGATGGATGGATGGATGGATGGATGGATGGATGGATGGATGGATGGATGGATGGATGGATGGATGGATGGATGGATGGATGGATGGATGGATGGATGGATGGATGGATGGATGGATGGATGGATGGATGGATGGATGGATGGATGGATGGATGGATGGCTCTATAGTCCTTGGCCAGTCCGTTGCTATGTGGGTGATTAGAAGGGGAAGGGTGCATACAGCTGCATACTTTGGGGGACAATGACTGGAAGTAATGCTGGTCGTTTAAGATGATGTTCTTCCACAGTGGCAGGTCCCAGGTCGGTATGGCTTCGGTGGAGATGCAGAAGTCATCATAGTTCCACTCATTTCTTTTGGACACCTTGACCCCTACACACCGGAGTGGTACTAAGGAGTAGTCATTTAGTTCTTAAAACATCGAATCTGGCCCAGCATTTAGTGTAGACCACACAGATCCCTGCGGCAGGCCGCTTCTGCAGCTATACCACTCGCCTGAGCAATTGAAGGTGGGGCGGGGCAGGGCAGCTCCATGGCCAGGTCCCACCGACACCAGTCATGCAATATTCTGCATGTGCACTCCCTGCCCTCACCCACCCCCAGCAGCTCCCATTAACCCATGGAGCTGTGGGCATAATGGGGCTTTTCTTTTAGGGTAAGCCCGAGCCTTATTCCAATGCGCACCGCACTTCCTCCAGGTGCCCACATGTTCCCCACAGTTTGTGAAAAATCGACCACAACATCTTGGAAGCAAACTACAAAGCTAAGGTGCCCAAACACGGGCCTCTTCTTAAAATGGAATACCCGTCTGGTGCGAAAAATATGGTCAGGTCATGGGAGTCACCACTGAGCTCCACTCGCTAATCGTCTGCAAGCACATCTGGAATATAACACAGCTGGACCCCGCCCCCTCAGAAACTCATTTTCGGGTAATAGAAGTGCTTCTATCTCTATGCATGAACCTGCACTCCTTAAATAGACACCCACGTGGAAGTCTCTTGTGTCCTTGGTTTCAATAACTATGGGGGATACCCGCCCAGACACATCAACTTCTTCAATAATCCCTGCTTTGCACATACCTTCTAAGTAACTTTCCTTTCACAATGGCCTTCGGGCGACAAGGTACTGGACACAACCTATCCCAAACAAGTTTCTCTTGAGAGATATCTGGTGCATACAATTCTTGAGACACCGTGGCCGCTCTGAAAAGATAATCTTTAACCTCTTCCTACGCCTCGCTTCATATCTGCTGCAAAATCCATCACTCTAGTCCTGGATCCTGTCTGACCTGCAAGGCAACCCAACCCGATAGGATGACAACCTAACTACACGCCGCTCCTGCTCTAAAAAAAAAGGGAACTTAACCAAACGGCACCGAAACAAATATTGCATGAGAACGGATTCGGATCATGGCTAGGCACGCCCCAGAGACCTGGAGGAAACCAAAAACAAAGAGAAAAAGTACCCATAACTTAAACTAGCCAGAAGAAAAGGAGGAAACTGGAAGAAAAAGAGAGAACCATGAAAAGGGCCAAACAAAAGCATCAGAATATTCAATGCACAAAATAAATCCAGAGAGCTCTACAAACCCTGGCCAAACCAAGACGCAGATCATCCCATCACAGCAGTTGGTGGGAAACGTCCATGAATTCTTAAACAACTAAAGTGAAACAATTCAGGTGGCACTGGTCAGCCAACCCAAACACATGCTGACTCACAGCCTGCTCCTTAACCAAACCTCCCAACTACAATATGTTACAACTTATCAGAGAGGCAGAGAGTTCATCAAGGTGGTCAACAACACGAAGGCCTCAACTGCGTTATGCAGTCCATGAGATGCTCCGAACACTGGGGCCCTGCCCGACTAAACTGTGCACCTCCTCCTCATAAACAGGACGGCGGGTTCAGAATTGCCAGGAGCAGGGAGCTATTTAGCTCTTGGTTGTAACCAAGGGGGGCATGGTTAGCTTGAGACGAACAGCTATCAGGGGGTACTCCTGGGGCAAGTAGTGCCATACAAACCTAGCTATGTGATCCTAACTATGTATGTATGTGGATGTATATAAAGGGCGATCAAGAACACACTTAAGGGGCCTTTAGAGGATATTGGATAACATGAAACATACAAAAAGTTTGCATCTTGCGGAAAGTTGGCTTTGCTGCGCAGTCTGTGCTAGCTACTGGTTCCCCACAGGTAGCTCCTGCCTAACTGGTTATGCCGGATACCCAGCATCTACTTTTTGTTCCTGGTCAACAAATCCCAATATCGATCCTTGAGGGTGTGTCCCCAGCCCCCTAAAAAAGGGAAACTATTTCACAACAAAAAAAACAGCATGGAGACCCAGAGCTATTGTCAAACTATAGACCTACCGCAAACCAGCCATTCAAAACCAAGACTGGCCATGTTGGTAAAACTACAAAAAAAGCTGTGAAAAAAATAACCTATTCAATGATAAGACACTACATTTAGACCAAATTGGTACAGAAACGTCAAAGAAACAATCCTCAAAACCGCAGACAAAAATTAGAAGGCTGTTCCATCTGCCCGGACGTACAACACAGCCGATCATAATATGCTGCTCGGTCTGTCAGAACAGAGGTGGCAAAGCGTTAGCTTGGACCAAATCCCCCATCAATGAGAAACAGAAATGCACAGGTACAGGTGGGACAATTCAACGCAGAAACAAAATCCCTGCTATGGGGAGTCCCACAGGGATCTTGCTTACCACCCTTTCTGAAAACCCAGTAGCTGAACTAATAAACACCTTCCCTTGAAGTTGTTCCAGACTGCAACTACACCCAGGGCCTTCAATTAGCGTTTAACACTAAATTGCGTCAGTAAAAAAGAGATGCCATTGTGGAGCATGTGGTGGCAGTCCAGGAATGGTTGTCAACAAAAACTAGGTGTAAACTATGGAAAAGGGGTCACGGTTAAATGGCCAAAGGGTCAGGCAGCCAAACAGGTCTCAACCTTAGCAGAAATCTGGGAGTCATGTTTGATTTGGAACTCTTTTAAACAATAAATCCATTCTCAGACAAATAAGTGCACACAACTTCATACACTAAAAACAACACTGCTCTTTTTCAGACAAAACATGACGCTGGCAGTGCCTGGCGAGTGCCTATCTGATGATTATGCAAGAGCCAAAACTGTAAGCCAATGCTTGCTTTTAGCAGGGATTCAGAGCCAGGAACAGATGCAGTAACACAAATATTACTCATACATCAAGTGGCCAAAGGCACACCTGGTGTAGACATTTTGCTTTCTCTGTATTTACACCAGTCAAACCTTTTCCTATTTGATAGGCAAACTATGGAACTAGATCCAGAGGAAATAAGGACGATGGAAGGCCTCCTAACTTTCATGAAACAACTAAAAACCTGGCTATTCAACTCGCCGAGATAAAAAGACCAACTATTCAACAACCACCCTCAAGAGCAGACTACCCAACCCATAAAATCCCTGCTTCTACAAACCAGAAGCCAGAAAAAAGGAAGACAAGGGGTAGGAAAACAATAACATGGCAACAAACAGCCAGCCCAGAGACCACTTAAAACTCACAATCAATTTCTCTCTTCCACAACCCTCATTTCTCCCCTACAGCATACGTCCAGAGGGCTAGTCAATCAACCCACCAAAACACGCAACCCGCACATTATCCTCTAACCAAGATACAAACCCAATCAGCTGAGACAACGAACAACTCAGACACTGCACACCACCGTTCAGGGCACAAGCCCAGTGCACATAAAGCATACTGTCCTGTATCCCTTCTAAGACACCTCGCAAGGCTTTATTAAGGGGTCCAACCTCCCCACCATCAGCACCACTCTCCTCACCTGGGGAATCGGGCTTTGTCTTTCGACGCCTTGCCGACGGGCTCGGTAGTCCTTCTCCTTCTTAAGTGGTGATGACCTGACACGGGTAGAAGCCATGGTGGATCTTCTATGAGACCACCCACGACTCCAGCCCCGGGTCAGGCGATTCAGGAGGAAAAAGCCTTAGCGCAGAAAAAACCTCCTGGTCGGTCTGGACGAATAGGCTGGCGCAGGACGAGATGAGAAGGAAACTTGTCCAAAGTACAGCTGTACCGTTAGGCTATGGTGCGAATCTCATACAGTATATGAACTGACAAAAAGTAGTTAGCACTGGCAAGCGAAAGGATTTGGCCCCAGACAAAAACAACAGGGAAGGGAAAGAGAAAGGAAGAAGAGACGGGTAAAACAGGTACCCGGAAGGAACAATGCAGAAAGGAGACGGGAAGAGGAGAAGAGCGAATGGGGGGGTGGGAGGAAGAGAGAGACAGAGAGAGAGACAGAGAGAGAGACAGAGACAGAGACAGAGACAGAGACAGAGAGAGAGAGAGAGAGAGAGAGAGAGAGAGAGACGGGGACCAAAAGACAGGAGGAAAGGAAAGACAAAAAAAGCTTCGGTGCGAAGCAGAAAAGAGGAAAACGCTAGCGTTTACACCGCAAAGCGGAAAGGCAGGCTAGAACGGTTGCAACGTGCCGACCGCAGGGAATGCTGGAAGGAAGTACTTCCCGCGGCGGTCAGAACAGAAAAAAGCTAGAACGCTGCAATCAGTACGGGGAGTATGTGATGGGGCAATTAATGGCGGCTTAACCGTATTCGCGGCAGCCACCGCCACCCAGCTCGGAGCGTGACACACACCTACAAAGCTCACGTGCACAGATGCCAGTTGCTCCTGGTTCTGCATGCATAAACAGATGAGCAGAACCTCTATCTTATCCCTCTCTCCCTCACTAACTAACTAACCCTACACACCTATCCTTACAGAGCCACGTAAGCACCTGGAGACCATAAAAATGGCGACAGTGCACTGTATAATTCAACATCCCCATACATAAATGGATATATCATATTGCGTAATAATACAATGTCAAGTTACCCTGTAATCTAGTGCAAAGTCCTAATGGTGCTATAGTGTGCCTCCTGGCCATATTGCAAAAATGCAATCAAAATCCTTTTTTATATATATATTCTTTTTGATTAGCATAAGGGCAGGTCGTGCGGCGCTGCGAGAGGGACAGCCTCTGCGTCAGTAAGTGATAGTGCCACGCTGCAGAGAGCTCACTGTCTGTCCAGTGCTACAAGGGGTCCCCAACGCAGTCCCCCAACCACCAGCGAAAACGCTGCAGGTAGAGATGGGAATGTCACCTGTGTTGTAAGAATGGCATGATGTCGATGAAAAGGGTAAGCGTGATCCACCTGCGCTTACTCAACATGGGCCAGAGGGCAGCTATGCATCTGTCACAGTGAGGGTACCGCCTTTATCCTGATACAGCATCACCTCCCTGCTGTTGCAATGCATAGTACTCCAGACAGATCCGTCGGTGCACACGGATCCTCATGCCCGCAACAGCATCACCCACCATACAACTCAATTATCAGATCTATGAAGCTGTCCGTCAGGCCCATCTCAGACCTGAGCTGTAACACCCCAACTGTTTCATCAAACAGTGAGACTCGGATTTCTGCTCCCCATACAAAAACCCTCTGCTAATTAACTTCACTCGCCCGACTCAACTACTTCTGTTCATTAGCACTCTGGACGGGGGAGCCAGCCAATTAGGTGGCTAGGAATGCAGATTTCTCCCCACCGCCATGGTGCCCTCTTCCACCCCTGCTTTATGCAATATATTCAGAGCCATTGCTGCAAGACATAAGGGAAGCAGGAGAAGTGCACGGTCTACCGTTTGGCGGAACCAAGTGCAAAAGAGCTGCATTTGTGGACGATATGCTCCCGTTGCTCTTGCGGCTGAAAGAATCCATACAGCTTGTAGGGCAATTCTATCAGAGTTTGAAGTGGCCTCTGGCCTCAAGATCAATCTAACCAGATCGGAGTTACTGAACCTTACGGGCCAGGAAAGGAGATAGCAGAGATGCAACCTTCCTCGCCCTTATTTGGAGCCTGAAGGGGATCAAATATCTGGGTATAAAGATGTCCCTGTAACTCATTAGCTGGTACACAGCTAACTACCCACCAATGATGGCCACTATTAAATCGGACCTCCTAAAGTGGAAGGTGCTCAGGATCTCATGGATGGGCAGAATGCCAGCAGTAAAGATGGCGACGCTCCCTCGGCTGCTCTACTTCTTTCAGGCGGTCCCGAAAAGCTTTTTTTGGCGAGCTAGGGAAAATAACAGGCAATTTTACCTGGGAGGGCAAGAGACTGAGGGTTAACCGTTCACTTCTGATGTCCCTGAGGAGGGAAGGAGGGTTGGCTGCTCCCAAACTTGCGATTGTACTGTGAGGCATCCCAATTGTGGATCATTCGGGAGTGGTTCTCGGGGGGGAGAAAGGAAAAGAGTGGGTAGCAATGGACCGAGCAGTGGTGAGGCATGATCTAGGGGAGGTCCTGTGGCAGCCGCGGCAGCACAGGCCAAAGCACATTAACCTGAGTGCAATAACGAGGCTGGTGGTGGATACATGGGATAAAATAGCAGAGAAATATGGGATCATGACCTTCCCATCCCCTTTCACTTCTATATATCAAAACCAAAACCTTTCACTGGGAATGGAACCACAGGCGTTTACTCAATGGCAGGAGGGGGGAGCAACAAACTGTGAGACATGTTTCAGGGCCCAACTATCAGATCTTTTGCTGAATGCAAATAATGATTCGGGTGGGAGGAAACCTGTTACCTACTGGTCATTCCGTAAGGCATGACATGCATGCATAAGTTATAAGTTGTAAGTTATGCATGCAGAACCAGGAGCAACTGGCATCTGTGCATGTGAGCTTTCTAGACATAAAAGCAAAATTGTGCGGGCTGGGGCAGGATGCTCACCTCGCATGGATGAAGGTGTGATTAATCCACAACCAGAGTTAATAAGGCACACAGCCAAATTTGGAAGGCCTTACGGAATGACCAGTAGGATTCCTTTGCCCTTAAGGAAGGCGGAAGGGCATTCTAGTGTTTCTCTGGCAATGTCGAGAAGCTGGTGGCCCCTCCTCTAGCTTTTCTTTAACATAGGAGGAACAAGATGGTGAGCGTGTATGATGTCACTGGTCTGGGGAGTTGGATCTACAATTTTCTGCGACGGGTATTCGAGGGCTATGTTTGTGAGACATCTGTGCGTAATGGAAAATGTCTTGCAGGGCATTGTTTTGTTTTACCTGCATTTTGTTGATGTTTTGTTTTTAAGTCCCTGCAAAAAGGATGTTGCAGTAATCAAGTCTCACTCCTATGATTGCTCTGGCGATGGTGAGGCAACTGGTCGGTCAGAGGAATGGTCTAGCTGCATTAATGAGTTTTGCTGTGTATGCTGCCGAGGAGGCAATCACATTTACCTGTCTTGATAGGTAGAGGGAGGCATCCTAGTGGACACCCAATGTTTTTACAGAGGCTGAGACTGGGATGTTGATGTCATCTATTGTAAAGGCTGTGAGTTGTGCGTGAGTTTTTTAAGCATGACTGGAGACCCCACCAGTAGGATCTCTGTCTTGTCATTGAGGCAAGGGTAGTTTGTAGCCATCCAGGCTTGGATAGTCGGGTAAATTCTAATGATGGTAAGGGCGTCAGTGTCACAGATTCCTGATAGAGAGAGAAGGAGAAGGATTTGGGTATCATCGACATAGTTGGTGTAGGCTATGCCGATGGAGTCCAAAAGGTCGAAGAGGGGTTTGGTGAAAATGTTATAGAGGGAGGGGGAGACGCATGAAGTTTGGAGCACTCTACACGGAATGGGGGGGGGCGC
Source organism: Ambystoma mexicanum (assembly GCF_040938575.1). Taxonomy (NCBI): domain Eukaryota; kingdom Metazoa; phylum Chordata; class Amphibia; order Caudata; family Ambystomatidae; genus Ambystoma; species Ambystoma mexicanum. The sequence goes on along the minus strand of NC_090934.1, from coordinate 1,201,378,434 downwards.
TGGCAGTCTCGGAGAAGATTCATGGATCTTCCTTCCAGGAAGGAGGCTATCCAGGAAGTGGCTTCACAGGAGAAGGTGGTGGAGACCAGGAGAAGAATGCAGAGGGTTTTGTGGTCCACCAGGTCAAAAGCAGTGGAGAGGTTCAGGAGGAGTAGAAAGGCTGGCTTACCTTCATCTATGAAGGCATCAAGCTGTGTTTTTTAAGTCCAATAGTGCTGATTCCGTCATGTGGCCTAGCCGGAAACCTGATTGGCCTACTCTTAGGATGTCATTGGATTCAAAGAAGATTTAAATTTGCTCGTAGGTTGCCCCATCTAGACTCTTTACCAGGAATGGGACTGTTGTAATGGAATGGTAGTTATTGGGCATTGATGGGTCAAGTGCAGGTTTTTTGAGTAAGGGGAGAACCCAGGATTCCTTTAGGCTGGCTGGGACATGACTTGCTAAGAAGAATGCATTGATAATCTCGTAATGAACGGGACTAGGCATCCAGAGCAGTCATTAATGATGTTATCAGGCCAGATGTCCTCTTTACATTTAGAGGGTTTAAGTGTTCAAACAATATTGTCCGTTTCTACTTCCGACACTTCTCTAAAGTGAAAGGCATGTCTGTAATGTTGATTCGTGGAGAGGTGTGGGGTTGTCGAGGTGATGAGGGCTTTCTTTTTTCCATTTTCTGTTGTAGAGAGGAGATTTTGGCCCGCATATCATTCTGGATATCTGTGCACCATGCCTTATCTTTAGAAATCGTACTGTGTGGGGAGGACGGGATTTCTAACTCTCTAAGTATTATAAAGATTTCCAGAGAGTTGTAGCTGGCATTTGATATTCTTCTGTTGTAGGCCTTTGCTTTGGCTGTGATAAGGGCATGTCTGTATTCTTTAGTCGATGCATTGAAGGAGGCTTTGGATTGGTCTGTTGGGTCTTTGCCTCCAGGCTACTTCAGGGAGTCTGGTTCTCTGCTACAAGGCTAGGTCAGGGGTTAAACCAGAAGTTAATGTGACCGACTTTTTTTGCTCTTCTAAGCACTAGAGGGGGCTACCAAGTTTATATCCTTGTCCATAGTTTTACGGTATATATCTGCGAGGATCTTAGGGTCTGTAGTGTCGAGGTTCTCTGGTAGAAGTGATGTGAGGTGGGGTGAGATGGAGTCTTTGGAGAATGTGCGAGCGCTGCGTGCAAGGTTGGGAGGGAGGGAGGGCTGGGGGTGGGGGTGGTAGGTGGCTGCTGTTTCCTCAGTGGGGTAGTGAATGTAAGAATGTGGTTGTCTGACCATGGGCAGGGTAGGTTGGAGGGGATAGAGATGTGTCCGTTTAGGTCCGCTACCCAGCCAGGGTTCTACCCTTATTGTGAGTGGGGGCTGCGACCTGCTGTTTAAATCCCAGGTCAGACAGAGTGTTGGCAACCGCTGTGGCGGTGGTGCCTGTGGGGTCATTAAGACCTAGATTGAAGTCCCTGAGTACTATGGCCCTAGAGAGGGGTTTAAGGTTTTATCCTATTGTGAGTGTGAGGTTGCAGCGTGACCGGTGGTCGGTAAATGACGTGGATGGTCAGAGTCTACAGGGGAGGTGGAGAATTTGGCTGCGAGAAGTCTACAGTTACTGTCAATTACCTGACCCACTTTGGCAGAGACTGGGGGCAGGTTCTGCCTTTTTAAAGGAATGCTTTCAAGCCCAATGTGTCCCCAGCGCCTGAAACTGTCAGACATTTACTAGATACTAAGAGCAAATCATAGCCTCTAGAGGACAAAGGCATATTTTGGCCTGAGGAGGGTAGGTAGGCAGGGGGGAGGAGGTTAGCAGGGGAGGGGATTGGGAATGGGATGGGGAATGGGATGAGGTGGCAAAAGTGTGGTTGTGGTCAGGATATGTTTATTATATGTTGGAAATTAATTTAAAAAAAGAACCTAAAAGCAGTCAATGTCGTGGGGGTGGGTTGCCACATTCATTTTTAACTCCCTGCGCCTGATTGCTTTTAAATGCGCTGCGCTCCCGTGCTTGAAAGCCCGGCGCCAGCATAAGAGCGGGCGCATTTAATTTCAATAGGGTACCTGTCGTGCCTTCTCCCACCACGCCAGCACAGGAGAGCCCTTGAAAGACTCCCCGTGCTAGCATGGTGGGGGGGCTAACGGCACTCCGGGCAGTCGCCCCGGCAGCCCTGGCCTAACGCCGGCCCTGCGTATGCCCCATGGCTCGCTGTTCGGCTCTGCCTCGTTCAGGTCAAGTAGGCGAAAGAAAAGTAGTTGTGACGCCAAGCAACATCAGAATAGCAGCAGAATACAAGCACTGGTGAGTGGCACTGTATAAGCACCCATGCATGGTGCCCCTTGTGTCGCAGTCACAGATAGGTTCCAGAGATAGATAACGGAACTAGATAAGTGGTTGCCATTAAATTGGGTACACGCTCATAAATTGGGTAACAATATTGCAGAGCAGGCGGAATCCGCCATCAAGCACTATATAAAAGCATGGTATTATTGTAGGTTGGGCTTACCACAATGCTCAGCTTTTAGGAGTGTCCTGATCTGGGTATGAAATGTTATGTTGCCTGGGATATGTAAAACATGAATCATTGCATTCTATAAGAAGGAGAGGAAGGTGGTTTATCCTTCCCAGTCCAAGCAGCAAGAATTTGGAACTCATTACCTCCATTTCTGCGCAATTAAATTAAGGAAACATATAAAAACCTATCTTTTTAACCAGAGCGAAATGTTGCATCTAACATCTCGTGCCTTTTTGTATCCCTCTCTGTTCAGCGGCAAGATGCCTTCGGGTGGTAGTTGCGCTTTATCAAACCCCCCCTAACATTTGTAAATGCTCACCTCAGCCATTTGCACAGCCCTGTGGTGCTGACCCTGAGTAAGGGGCCCTATTCAAAGGCCTTTTCCCATTAAACAGTCAATTGCGCCCGGTCTCAGAGGAGAGGGGAGGAACAGCTGTTTTTAGATCATCCTTTGATCATGGCAGTACGACTGAGGAATCGATCCCTAAAACCTTGAGACACTTGGAGAGGGATATTTTGTTTTTTCATCGAGTCAGCATCAGTTGATGTAACCAAAGGTTTCAAGGAATAGTCAAAATGCATCCAGTGCAGCTTAAAGCAAAAGTTCACGCAGAAATTGTATTGGTCCAATATATAGGCCATGTATTTTTTAGCATATTTCGATTGAGCCAAAAAAGAAATCCTACGAGTCTTACCTTCGATTTTCTCACATTTACAAATGCGAAACTCAGCGTTGGAAGACACCATATTATGCTAATCTCATCTGTTGATCCATCCCCCTAAATTCAAGTGCCCTTGCGGCAGTAAATCATAATCCCGCCCCTAAAGCAGACATCATTAAAAGGTTACGCCCCTTGTCACAACACCAGTCCAAGACTCATGCCTCCCATCCACAAACTGACCAAGGCTGAGCCTGCTTAGCCTCACGGGGTGGCAGGGTCAGGGTCGGGACCATCCAGGCTGTAAAGCAATACAATCAGTGCATCATCCTAGCACCGTGAATGCTACTCATCATTTGCTGACCTTCGCCTGTGATGCTAATTAGATTTTTTTCAAGTGAAGGTGGAGATGCCAACACACCAGTCTTTTCTACAAAAGATGCCAACACACCAGTCTTTTCTTTTCTACCAGAAATCTAGTCTTCTGCCACAGTCCATCATCCTAGGGGGGAAATAGTCATGGCATCTCTTATAGTAGCCCACACCCTGGGAAACAAACTAGGCAAGCATCGTAGTAGGCGGTGCACCACTTGCATTCTTGATATTCAGTTCAGGGCATTCAGGTACCTAAAGGAATCCACAGTCGGAGCTGAAGATATATTGGTCTAGGGACGCCTGGGAACCTGGATTTCATATGCAAACCGGCAACAAGGGCAACGCCGTTCAACTCCTGCAAGCTTTATTTGCTGGACTCAAATTCGAGGGCGTATGCCACAACTTGTCAAAGAGGTCTCAAAAAACATATTTGGCTAGATTGGGGGTTAGGTCCATACCAGGTTTGAAGTACCCCACGTATGTGGAGGAAAGAGGACATCGAAATGTAGGAGTAAGAAGGAGTGACCAGTGCATCCCTCGCTCAATGGTCTGCAACCGGTGGCTCTCCAGATGTGTTGGACTACAAGTACCTTCAGCCATAGCCAGCACATTCAATGGTGAGGGGGCATGGGTGTCATAGTCCAGAACATCTGGAGAATCACAGGTTGCAGCCCGCTCAACCCTAGCTCATAGTCCCCTTTCCTCCATAAAACCCATCCTCAGTTTCTGATAAAGCTAGCTCTTCGTTCCAAGACAGATGGGGTGGATCTGGGAGCCACTGGGCCTAGGCCCATGACGCAGCTTTAAATGCTTCTGGCAAAAAAGAGCTGAGGTCCCGTCCACGCTGGAGGACAATGTGTTACAGACATGGAGAAGGGACCTGGACGTAGGACTACTAACCCACGGTACAAACAGTGCAGTGTTTGCACTATGACCGTCACTACGCATCTGATAGAAAGAATGCAATGTTTGCAGTCTGACTCGGTGACTGGCTGCATAGTACTGCGTCACACGTGCCATGGGCGGGGGCTGCTTCCAGCCTCCGAGTCTGGTTGCAATAAAAGTATGTTGCAAGCACTGCAGTGCTTCCAGTCTGTCTTGGCTTTATGGGGGTACAAAGAGTGCAGTATTTGCAGTCAGGCGCACATAGCACAAATTCCACATCAGACAAATGTCCATCACCAATTTTTTAAAAAACCTATAAAGGCAATGCAATACCTATTGGCTTTGCCAATGCCGCTTCCACCAGCCACGTAACCTCCAGCACCTGCAAGACATCAGCAACGCGAAATCCGGCAACGCATCCTGGACACGCCTGTGGGTTTCTCCAACACAATAGAGCCCGGATATCAAGTACACAAACAGATTGTTTTACCTGCGCGAGCTCTCACTCAAAAGACCCATCGAGCCACTTTTCAAATGAAGTGTATATAAGGGTATTTTATATTCCCGAATCGGGTGATCGGAACACGATATTTTAGGATTAAACTGGTCAGTAGTCACCCGAGACCTGGGAACTAGAAGCTGCATTCATTGCACAATCCGTGGCGGAGCAGGGGACAGACATGGTGGCAGCAGCGAACTCTCAAACACGGCTGCAGAGTGCTCTGCAACAGCTCACACTGCAGCTGGAAAGGGCTCTGCACCAGCCCACGCTGCCGCCATACCAACAGGTGGAGGGCTGAGCAACAGCCCACAGAGTCACCATAGCAAGCTGTCCCGGGAGGATAGCTCAGCAGCAACGTGCTTGCCTTGGAAGCAAGACGACAGGAAGCAACACAGGTTCGATCCGCAGGTCCGCGCTTAGAAACCTCTGGGAATTTAAGCGCGTTATAAAAACGCAACTAAAACAGAAAAAAAAATGATTACGCAACTAAAAAAAACAAAATTCCTGTAACAGCGCCTTGATGCCGGACTGTGTGAGCGCTTTAAAAATGCAATAAGTAAATAGCACACAGTGTCACCGACTCTGCAGCAGCACATAGAGCAGTCAGAGGTGGCTGTGGAACAGCATGCAGGACCACCAGAGGAGAAAGCAACATAACTGATAAGAGCTTTAACATCAAGCGAGCAGCCTGGAAAATGGAGTGGATAAGGGTACAGAAGGGACTAGAGTGGAGAGTCGAGGCTCAAGAGAGGGTGGCAACAGAAAAGAGTGCAACAAATGGTTTAGTCCTGGACCAGGACAAAAGGAGGCTGGGACATGTATACGTGAGCGTGGTACATTAGTCAACAGAATAGAGTGCAGCCTGATAAGGCCAGGGAGAAGACTGAAGCCGAACAGAAGCTGCAAACAGGGAAGGCTAGAGAGAGGAACTTTAGCAGTGCAGGCATCCGTCAGAGGAGACCAAAGGGCCACAGCAGCACGGAGAGAGAAGAGGAGGAAGAGAAAAACCGTATTCTTTTTTTCTTTTTATACGGTTTTTACAACCTTTAAAAAGAAAAAAGAAAATCAAGACACAAAACCAATTCCACAATCCCCCCTTCCTAACTTATTAGACATCCTATCGCCCACATATACACAATCACATTCCTCTTATAGGCCACAGGGATTCTAAATTCCAACACTCCATGGGTACGAATTTCAGGGCGGTAACGTGATCAGTCAGGCTCGCATTCTTTCAAACGATTTTTCAGATCTTCAAGAAACGTTACTAGAGCGAACAGAAGTGTGTGATTGGAGCCCTCAAACATACACTGCCACCAATCAATGTGCGTAAGTTCGAACAAAACAGAGTTAGATGTTTTAGTGTTTCTTTACAAGATTTACAAAAGCTACACATTAACTCTGTATTAGGATTGGACAGGCTTCTACGTTCTTTGGTGTCCATCAAGTTTAGTCTGAATCTCAAGTATAAAGATCTTGTTGAAAAATTGGGAAATTGAGTCAGGTAAGCTAGAGAGTTCCCGTAAGCTCTTGCCTCTCCCAGCACCTCCGTCATCATTCTTGAGTTACTTCTTTGTTCACAAGTTGAATACCAGTCACAGCTCCATACTTTTTTTTTTGCATGGTCAGGAAAATCATATTCACGCCACCTGTACCGACTGAGGTGGTATGCCCACTTCCCTACAGACCAACACCGCACTAAATTTAAAAGAGCAGTGCAGCCCCCTCCCCTTCCCCCCCACACCCGCAGAGGTAACAGTGAGGCTATGAGCCTCGCAGAGAGCAGTGGTACTAGCAAGCGAAGAGACTTGCTGGGCAAAGCATATTTGCCATGGGACAGAATCAGAAGTCAAAGGAAGACTCTGAGCTTGTAGCTGAATCCTGGTTCTTTCCTTGGCATTGTGGGAAACAATTCACTTGGGTGGTAGGTTAGCCACGCCTCCAAGAGAAATCGAGATCTCCCCTTTCTAAAAGAGGGTACGTGAAGTGTTGTCCCCAAAATGAATAAGCATGGCACATTACCTATTATTAAAGCACGTTTACCACAGTTGATTGGTCAGAAATGGACACATGGACACAGGGACACAGGGAGGAACACTTCTCTGCAGCTGCCACTTGGGTTTGTTAGAGGACGCCCTTGGTTCCCACGTCTTCTGCATGTGCAGAGCAGGGCGGAAACCCATGCAGCAACCACCACCCTCTGCCCTCCCACAGATTGATAAATGCAAGGGAAGCTCTGCGTTGGCCCCTACTCCAATGGCAGTCCAGCCTGGTGTTAAGACGGATTTCTGAACTCTGTCCTGGTGGCGCAGAAGTTCAGAAGGCCAACCTAATTACTTGGAACAGGGTAACCTCTGGACGAGCCAGACCAATCAAGGTAGCGATCGCGGCGGTCAAGACTAGGTCTCAAGAGGGGTGAGGGTGACTGAAAGCCCACAATGAGCACACAAAGCAAGAGCGCTTACAAACTACTCCAAACAGTTGTTATATCAAAAATAGATACACATTTATTTTAAGGCCTTTAAAACAATGACCGTAGTGAGAAAATCACAATATCACAATATTAAACCAACACATACCATATCAACACAATATATATACAAATACACAGTCGCAAGCGTTTAAAGCACGAAATATGTAGTCCACCTGAAAGGAAAGGAAAACAGGCAGTGCGATAACGCTTTAGACTCAGTTCGCCTTCAGAGGCACCTAACTAGATGGAAGTCCGAGCCCTGCGAAGAGTGGAGCCTTGTGCTCAAAGTACCTGCCACGCCGGTGCCAACGGGCAAAAGGGGAAGCTCTTCGGAGGAAGTCAGGCAGTTCGGGTTAGTGCACAGCAGAAGGAGAACAGGTTCCGCAACTCAAGCGCAGCCTCCACAGCGGGCAGAAGCAGAGCGCGAGTACGGCCAAAAGGGTGCTGTTTTTACACAGCAGGGAAAAGCAATGGGATACTGCAGGAGGGCGACCAGATCCTAGCTAAACTACTCACCGGTCCCCGAAGCAAGCAGACCCAGGCTTCTCCACGTTAGTTTCAGCAGCTGGCAGGTTCAGAAGAGCAGGGAACGCCTCCTAGTCGTGTAGAGCAAAAAGACGTCCCAATCGACGAAACCAGCACAGTTTGTTGCCGCAGCAGGACAACGGAGCGGCCGTGTGTATTCGAGCCAAATGTACACTCCTCCCTTCAGACTTGGGAACGCCAAGCGTACGAAGCGTGGGAGAGTGACCAGGACTCGAAATACAACACAACCTGGCGGCAGTTACAGAGCAGGACTCCCTTGTAAGATGGTCAGTCAACTGGATGGCCCAGAGACACTTCCGAAGGCTTACTTGGCAGGAGAGGATGAAGTCGCCGGGAATAGCTGTTCCTGCTATTCCAAAGGTTGAAGCACCAGTACAGGCCTTCTGGTTCGATCCAAGGAGGAAAGGGTTTCACAGGACGACAGCAGTGCAAAGGAGGATTCCTTCAGCGGGTCACCAGCGATTCCTCGGTCCAGCCTCTTGGTTGCAGGATACTTGGCTCCTGTATTCCTTCGTTCGTGAGAACTCAGGAGATCGACATGGCAGTGGTGTTTCCAGCTCCCTCTTATCCACGGTTCCCTTCGCGCCAAAACGGAGGGGAGCCAATGGGAGATCCGCTCATCAACATCCATACCATACGTGGACCAATCACGGACCACGGTGGTCCCAGGCATTCACACCACCCCAGACTCTCTGGCACCCAGGATGTGTATTGGGACCAGACATCCCAGCCCACACCCTGGAGGCACACAAACGACATGTAGAAGCCCGCGAAAGCAACCACGTTTCGCGGGAAAGTACATGCCCAAATAAGGAAGGCCCCGGGTCGCCCGACCTGGGGAAGGTGAAGGGAGCAAGACGGTCAGTGGACAAGACAAAGGAGCCTCGTGGTCTGGCCATTTTGGGAGCCAGGCCACCATTTTGGGTTCAGTGCGAAAAACGTGCTCAGAACGCCAAAAGGAGCTCAAAATAAACAAAACGATCGCTGCCACCATTCGAGTCCCTGAATTACTTGCACCGATCAAATACCATCCTAAAAGAGTATCTAGGGCCTGTAGAAGGCTAAAGACCCAAGAGAGCTGTAACTTAGCTTAAAGTGCCCTCTTGTGTCATGTTGCACTAAAGCCGCAACATGATAGAAGAAACTACGGGAAACAGCGTTCCCCGGTACTGACTGTCTTAAGGGCATGTCAGTTTCCCCGTAAGAAAAGGAGCGAAAGCCCAGAGGAGTGCGGCAGAAGGCTGCACTTCTCTGGCAAAGTCAAGAACAAGGTGTAAAACAATAGCAAAAAGTTTAGGGGTTGCCACATGGAAGGAAAATTACTTACAATTGCGAAATCTTTCCTAACACTCGCCCCTCCCAGACTATGGACAGGGGGAACTAATCCACCCCTGGATGAGTCTCTTGTTCAGGTCGGTTAAACATTCTGGACAACCCATCAGCATTGCTATGTTGGACACCTGGCCTATGCTCAATAGTGAAGTCGAAGCCTTGTAGACTTATGGACCACCTAAGCAACTTTGGATTCTCCCCCTTCATGTTCATTAGCCACTTTAACGGCTTATGGTCAGTCTGCACAGTGAAGTGGGTCCCATAGAGGTAGGGCCTCAGCTTCCTTAGGGCCCACACAACAGAGAAACATTCTTTCTCTACCGTGGACCATCTGAGCTCTCTGTCCTTAAGCTGGCGACTAATAAAACCGATAGGGTGTTCCTTACCCTTCTCATCTACTTGTGATAGTACAGCTCCTATCCCAGTGTCAGAGGCATCCGTCTGCACGATAAAAGGTCTTTGATAATCAGGGGCCCTTAGGACAGGGGCCTGGCACAAGGAGTCTTTTAAGCCATTGAAGGCCTTCTCACACTCGTCGGTCCAAGTTACCTTCTTGGGTTTCTTCGGAGTTGTGAGGGCAGTCAGAGGAGCAGCTATGGTACCATAGTCTGCCAAAAAATTGCGGTAATACCCAGTGAGTCCTAAAAAGGCTCTCACCTGGGTTTGCGTAGTGGGGGTAGGCCAGTCTTGTACTGCTTGTACCTGACTGAGTAGAGGCTGTCTCCTCCCTCCACCTACTTCATGTCCAAGGTAAACCACTGAGCCTTGTCCATTTTGGTGAGGGGCCACTCGGACACCCTCAAAAGAGCTATCTGAAGGACTGCTTGGGAACAGGTCGGGGAGAGGTTCAGACTCCTCTCCCGCAACATCTGAAGCCAGTAGCAGTGCTGCGATTTCGACGCTTGGGCCGAAAGCCTTCAGCCTATTCACGTGAAACACTTTTAGAGCCTGTCCAGGCCTTCCAAGGTTCACTGAATAGCTAACCTCACCCAGGGGCTCCACCACTGGGTAAGGGCCTGACCATTTGTCCTGTAAAGCTCGAGGCCTTATGGGATTCATGATCAGGACTTGCTGACCAAGTGTAAAGTTGATGAGGGAAGCTTTCTGGTCGTACCAATGTTTCACCAGAGCTTGCCCTGCCTTCAATTTATCACTAGTCAAACCCATCAGAAGTACCATCCATTTTCTGAGCCCTAGCACATAATCAACTACGTTGGTAGTAACAGGGGGAGTGGGCATCTCCCATCCCTCTTTGACGATGGCTAAGGGTCCCCGTACGGGATGACCGAACAGAAGTTCGAAGGGGCTGAAGCCAACACCCTCCTGTGGTACCTCTCGGTAGGCAAACAGTAAGCATGAATCAAGAAGATCCCATTTTCTTCTCTGAGGCTCCTCCAGAGCCCCAATCACGCTCTTTAACGTCCTGTTGAAACGCCCCCCCAGACCATTGGTCTGGGGGTGGTATGCAGATGAGAACTTGTAGGTGACCCCACATTCTTTCCACATAGCCTGCATATACTTCGACATAAAGTTGCTGCCACGATCTGACACAACTTCTTTAGGGAAGCCAACCCTAGTAAATATGCCGAGTAAAGCTTTTGCAACTGACTTGGCAGTTACAGTCTTCAATGGGATGGCCTCAGGATACCTGGTTGCATGGTCGACCAGCACCAGGATAAACCTATTGCCCGAGGATGTTTGCGGGTCAAGGGGACCAACGATGTCGATCCCTACCCTTTCAAATGGTACCCCCACAACTGGGATCGGTACCAACGGAGCTTGGATTGTCGCGCCAACCTTACCAGACAACTGGCAGGCGGCACAACTCCTGCAGTGACTTTCTACTTGCTCCCCCATCTTGGGCCAGTAGAAGTGCATGGATAACCTTTGCTTGGTCCTCCTCATACCAAGGTGACCAGCAAAGGGAACGACATGCGCCAACTGCAGGAGGAAGGGCCTAACAGCAAGGGGAACCACCAACCTCCTATGGTCTCCTTCTGTAGACTCTGTGGGCTCACTATACAGGAGTCCACCTTCCCAATAAATCCTATGCTTCCCAGGAGGTTCACCCTCAAGCTGGGAGCAGGCCTGTCTCCTTAGGCCTTCCAGAGATGGGCACTCACGTTGGCCTTTACTGAATTCGTCCCTATCAGGACCTCCTTCAACTAACAAGTCTTTTAGTTCAGGATGATCGTTGGGGTCGAATACTTCAGGCATCGCCACCTCCTCGTCAGGCCCGGGCGATTGACCAACTTCCTCCACCGCAGTGGTAGGCGAGCTCGGGGGAATATTCTCTTTCCCTCGTCGTGACTTGTTGACTCCTTTCGCCTTGGGTTTCCCCTTCGGCTGGGGCGGCGTATTGGACTTGGCCAATGCTGCCCGTGCTTGAGACCGTGTGTAGGGTCTTTCGGCAGTGTCTCCTACGAGCCCTAAAGCTCTGAGATCATTACCCAACAAGACCTTTCCCGGGACGTTTCTCTGAATGCTCACTGGAATCCTGACTGCTGTACCATTTAAAGTAAGATTTACAGGGATCACGGGAAACATACAGAGGGGGCCGTCAGCCAACTTAGTGGGCATCAGAGTAGCTCTGGCAACTTCCTCTGAGTCTACCAAGGTAGAATCCACTACAGTGCGACTGCACCCACTATCCCTAAGAGCTGGAGTATCCACTCCATTGATCAGCACACTGTCTTTAAAGTAGTGCTTGGTATTATCCGGAATCCTAGCATAAGCCTCTGCGACTTTAGGCTCCCAGGAACCCAGGGACACTAAAACTACCTCAGCCTCTATCCCGCTGGGAAATGAGCCTGAGGAGAAGGATGCTCCTGTAATCTCTTCTTCCTCGTAGGAGGAGAAGGCCAGATTAGCGGAGTGGACCCCCAAAGGTCTAACCTTACAACGGGGATCCCCCTTCACGTGGTCAGTTGCTCCACAAGAAAAACAAGCCCCAGTGGGTCTGTTTACGTAGGGAGGCTTATTGTAACCAGAGTTCTGTTTTGGAGGCGAACCTCCACTACCCTGTGAGTTCTCTTGTGTCTTACCCTTGTTTTTCTTTTTGTGGCCCTTATGGGAAGAAGATTTAGCAGATTCCCCACCCTCCATATCTTTGGACTTTTTCCCTTCCTCCTGCTTACCAGGATGAGTTTTGTCCTGATGGGACACTCGATGTGACACCCATAAGTCTGCTGCAATGGCCAGCTTCTTAGGATCTATCTCCTTCGAATCGGCCAAATGCTGCTTAAGCTCCGGGGAAGAAGAAGCAAAAATATGTTCCAGCATGACAAGATTTATCATGCCTTCGAAGGTAGAAACCTTATAACCTTCGACCCAGCCAGTTAAGTTTTTCAAAGATTCAGCGACATAAGATACCCAAGTACCACCTTCCTTTTTCTTATACTCTCGAAAACGCTTTAAATATTGGGCCGGAGTCTTCCCAAACTTTAAAATGAGAGTTTGCTTTAACATTGCGAAATCAGCCCGCTCAGCCTTCGACATTTCCATAATGGCACTACAGCCAGAATGGGGCAGTCTACTGAGCAACCACGCAATCTTATCAGCATTGTCAACTTCTTGAACCTCGCATGCATACTCAAACGCATTCAGCCAGTCCATAATGTCATTCCTTTCTTCATACACACTGAGCAGATCTTTTGGAAACCGTGGATGAGAGGAAGCCCCAGACCCATGTCCAGGACCCTTGGACCCATTTGCAACCTGAAGCTTGGCCAGTTCCAACTGGTGATCCCTGTCTTTCTGTTTTTCTGCCTGTTCGATTTTCAGTTTGGCTATGCTGAATTCAAGCTCCTGCTGCCTAAACCGCAGCTCTTGCTTCTTGAATTCAAGCATAGCCTCCCCATCAACACTGGCAGAGGAAACATTAGACATCACATCCTCCCTGTCCTCGTGGTCGCGATGGATCAGTGCAGCGGCAGCACCGTCGGTTCTACCAGTGAGAGCAGCCCCACCACCTTCTGCACTGTCCTCAGAAGTTATAGCATCAAGCTGCGCTTCTTGCCACGCCACGATTCTTTGGATCATTTCCAATTTCGTGCCTTGAGAGGAAACACCTCTCTCCGCACACATCTTCTTCAATGTTTCTGATTTGGAAGCATTTAAAGTTAACAAGGTATTTGTTTCCATACTGTTTGATAGGACTATGGCCTTTTTATAGTTATACTACAACAATTCACTACGTGTACTGGTTGGAATAACCTGAAATGCCTTAGTTCGAGCGCAACACTGGATACCTTCAGTCGTATCCCACCGCTGTACACCAATTTGTTAAGACGGATTTCTGAACTCTGTCCTGGGGGCGCAGAAGTTCAGAAGGCCAACCTAATTACTTGGAACAGGGTAACCTCTGGACGAGCCAGACCAATCAAGGTAGCGATCGCGGCGGTCAAGACTAGGTCTCAAGAGGGGTGAGGGTGACTGAAAGCCCGCAATGAGCACACAAAGCAAGAGCGCTTACAAACTACTCCAAACAGTTGTTATATCAAAAATAGATACACATTTATTTTAAGGCCTTTAAAACAATGACCGTAGCGAGAAAATCACAATATCACAATATTAAACCAACACATACCATATCAACACAATATATATACAAATACGACAGTCGCAAGCGTTTAAAGCACGAAATATGTAGTCCACCTGAAAGGAAAGGAAAACAGGCAGTGCGATAACGCTTTAGACTCAGTTCGCCTTCAGAGGCACCTAACTAGATGGAAGTCCGAGCCCTGCGAAGAGTGGAGCCTTGTGCTCAAAGTACCTGCCACGCCGGTGCCAACGGGCAAAAGGGGAAGCTCTTCGGAGGAAGTCAGGCAGTTCGGGTTAGTGCACAGCAGAAGGAGAACAGGTTCCGCAACTCAAGCGCAGCCTCCACAGCGGGCAGAAGCAGAGCGCGAGTACGGCCAAAAGGGTGCTGTTTTTACACAGCAGGGAAAAGCAATGGGATACTGCAGGAGGGCGACCAGATCCTAGCTAAACTACTCACCGGTCCCCGAAGCAAGCAGACCCAGGCTTCTCCACGTTAGTTTCAGCAGCTGGCAGGTTCAGAAGAGCAGGGAACGCCTCCTAGTCGTGTAGAGCAAAAAGACGTCCCAATCGACGAAACCAGCACAGTTTGTTGCCGCAGCAGGACAACGGAGCGGCCGTGTGTATTCGAGCCAAATGTACACTCCTCCCTTCAGACTTGGGAACGCCAAGCGTACGAAGCGTGGGAGAGTGACCAGGACTCGAAATACAACACAACCTGGCGGCAGTTACAGAGCAGGACTCCCTTGTAAGATGGTCAGTCAACTGGATGGCCCAGAGACACTTCCGAAGGCTTACTTGGCAGGAGAGGATGAAGTCGCCGGGAATAGCTGTTCCTGCTATTCCAAAGGTTGAAGCACCAGTACAGGCCTTCTGGTTCGATCCAAGGAGGAAAGGGTTTCACAGGACGACAGCAGTGCAAAGGAGGATTCCTTCAGCGGGTCACCAGCGATTCCTCGGTCCAGCCTCTTGGTTGCAGGATACTTGGCTCCTGTATTCCTTCGTTCGTGAGAACTCAGGAGATCGACATGGCAGTGGTGTTTCCAGCTCCCTCTTATCCACGGTTCCCTTCGCGCCAAAACGGAGGGGAGCCAATGGGAGATCCGCTCATCAACATCCATACCATACGTGGACCAATCACGGACCACGGTGGTCCCAGGCATTCACACCACCCCAGACTCTCTGGCACCCAGGATGTGTATTGGGACCAGACATCCCAGCCCACACCCTGGAGGCACACAAACGACATGTAGAAGCCCGCGAAAGCAACCACGTTTCGCGGGAAAGTACATGCCCAAATAAGGAAGGCCCCGGGTCGCCCGACCTGGGGAAGGTGAAGGGAGCAAGACGGTCAGTGGACAAGACAAAGGAGCCTCGTGGTCTGGCCATTTTGGGAGCCAGGCCACCATTTTGGGTTCAGTGCGAAAAACGTGCTCAGAACGCCAAAAGGAGCTCAAAATAAACAAAACGATCGCTGCCACCATTCGAGTCCCTGAATTACTTGCACCGATCAAATACCATCCTAAAAGAGTATCTAGGGCCTGTAGAAGGCTAAAGACCCAAGAGAGCTGTAACTTAGCTTAAAGTGCCCTCTTGTGTCATGTTGCACTAAAGCCGCAACATGATAGAAGAAACTACGGGAAACAGCGTTCCCCGGTACTGACTGTCTTAAGGGCATGTCAGTTTCCCCGTAAGAAAAGGAGCGAAAGCCCAGAGGAGTGCGGCAGAAGGCTGCACTTCTCTGGCAAAGTCAAGAACAAGGTGTAAAACAATAGCAAAAAGTTTAGGGGTTGCCACATGGAAGGAAAATTACTTACAATTACGAAATCTTTCCTAACACTCGCCCCTCCCAGACTATGGACAGGGGGAACTAATCCACCCCTGGATGAGTCTCTTGTTCAGGTCGGTTAAACATTCTGGACAACCCATCAGCATTGCTATGTTGGACACCTGGCCTATGCTCAATAGTGAAGTCGAAGCCTTGTAGACTTATGGACCACCTAAGCAACTTTGGATTCTCCCCCTTCATGTTCATTAGCCACTTTAACGGCTTATGGTCAGTCTGCACAGTGAAGTGGGTCCCATAGAGGTAGGGCCTCAGCTTCCTTAGGGCCCACACAACAGAGAAACATTCTTTCTCTACCGTGGACCATCTGAGCTCTCTGTCCTTAAGCTGGCGACTAATAAAACCGATAGGGTGTTCCTTACCCTTCTCATCTACTTGTGATAGTACAGCTCCTATCCCAGTGTCAGAGGCATCCGTCTGCACGATAAAAGGTCTTTGATAATCAGGGGCCCTTAGGACAGGGGCCTGGCACAAGGAGTCTTTTAAGCCATTGAAGGCCTTCTCACACTCGTCGGTCCAAGTTACCTTCTTGGGTTTCTTCGGAGTTGTGAGGGCAGTCAGAGGAGCAGCTATGGTACCATAGTCTGCCAAAAAATTGCGGTAATACCCAGTGAGTCCTAAAAAGGCTCTCACCTGGGTTTGCGTAGTGGGGGTAGGCCAGTCTTGTACTGCTTGTACCTGACTGAGTAGAGGCTGTCTCCTCCCTCCACCTACTTCATGTCCAAGGTAAACCACTGAGCCTTGTCCATTTTGGTGAGGGGCCACTCGGACACCCTCAAAAGAGCTATCTGAAGGACTGCTTGGGAACAGGTCGGGGAGAGGTTCAGACTCCTCTCCCGCAACATCTGAAGCCAGTAGCAGTGCTGCGATTTCGACGCTTGGGCCGAAAGCCTTCAGCCTATTCACGTGAAACACTTTTAGAGCCTGTCCAGGCCTTCCAAGGTTCACTGAATAGCTAACCTCACCCAGGGGCTCCACCACTGGGTAAGGGCCTGACCATTTGTCCTGTAAAGCTCGAGGCCTTATGGGATTCATGATCAGGACTTGCTGACCAAGTGTAAAGTTGATGAGGGAAGCTTTCTGGTCGTACCAATGTTTCACCAGAGCTTGCCCTGCCTTCAATTTATCACTAGTCAAACCCATCAGAAGTACCATCCATTTTCTGAGCCCTAGCACATAATCAACTACGTTGGTAGTAACAGGGGGAGTGGGCATCTCCCATCCCTCTTTGACGATGGCTAAGGGTCCCCGTACGGGATGACCGAACAGAAGTTCGAAGGGGCTGAAGCCAACACCCTCCTGTGGTACCTCTCGGTAGGCAAACAGTAAGCATGAATCAAGAAGATCCCATTTTCTTCTCTGAGGCTCCTCCAGAGCCCCAATCACGCTCTTTAACGTCCTGTTGAAACGCCCCCCCAGACCATTGGTCTGGGGGTGGTATGCAGATGAGAACTTGTAGGTGACCCCACATTCTTTCCACATAGCCTGCATATACTTCGACAAAGTTGCTGCCACGATCTGACACAACTTCTTTAGGGAAGCCAACCCTAGTAAATATGCCGAGTAAAGCTTTTGCAACTGACTTGGCAGTTACAGTCTTCAATGGGATGGCCTCAGGATACCTGGTTGCATGGTCGACCAGCACCAGGATAAACCTATTGCCCGAGGATGTTTGCGGGTCAAGGGGACCAACGATGTCGATCCCTACCCTTTCAAATGGTACCCCCACAACTGGGATCGGTACCAACGGAGCTTGGATTGTCGCGCCAACCTTACCAGACAACTGGCAGGCGGCACAACTCCTGCAGTGACTTTCTACTTGCTCCCCCATCTTGGGCCAGTAGAAGTGCATGGATAACCTTTGCTTGGTCCTCCTCATACCAAGGTGACCAGCAAAGGGAACGACATGCGCCAACTGCAGGAGGAAGGGCCTAACAGCAAGGGGAACCACCAACCTCCTATGGTCTCCTTCTGTAGACTCTGTGGGCTCACTATACAGGAGTCCACCTTCCCAATAAATCCTATGCTTCCCAGGAGGTTCACCCTCAAGCTGGGAGCAGGCCTGTCTCCTTAGGCCTTCCAGAGATGGGCACTCACGTTGGCCTTTACTGAATTCGTCCCTATCAGGACCTCCTTCAACTAACAAGTCTTTTAGTTCAGGATGATCGTTGGGGTCGAATACTTCAGGCATCGCCACCTCCTCGTCAGGCCCGGGCGATTGACCAACTTCCTCCACCGCAGTGGTAGGCGAGCTCGGGGGAATATTCTCTTTCCCTCGTCGTGACTTGTTGACTCCTTTCGCCTTGGGTTTCCCCTTCGGCTGGGGCGGCGTATTGGACTTGGCCAATGCTGCCCGTGCTTGAGACCGTGTGTAGGGTCTTTCGGCAGTGTCTCCTACGAGCCCTAAAGCTCTGAGATCATTACCCAACAAGACCTTTCCCGGGACGTTTCTCTGAATGCTCACTGGAATCCTGACTGCTGTACCATTTAAAGTAAGATTTACAGGGATCACGGGAAACATACAGAGGGGGCCGTCAGCCAACTTAGTGGGCATCAGAGTAGCTCTGGCAACTTCCTCTGAGTCTACCAAGGTAGAATCCACTACAGTGCGACTGCACCCACTATCCCTAAGAGCTGGAGTATCCACTCCATTGATCAGCACACTGTCTTTAAAGTAGTGCTTGGTATTATCCGGAATCCTAGCATAAGCCTCTGCGACTTTAGGCTCCCAGGAACCCAGGGACACTAAAACTACCTCAGCCTCTATCCCGCTGGGAAATGAGCCTGAGGAGAAGGATGCTCCTGTAATCTCTTCTTCCTCGTAGGAGGAGAAGGCCAGATTAGCGGAGTGGACCCCCAAAGGTCTAACCTTACAACGGGGATCCCCCTTCACGTGGTCAGTTGCTCCACAAGAAAAACAAGCCCCAGTGGGTCTGTTTACGTAGGGAGGCTTATTGTAACCAGAGTTCTGTTTTGGAGGCGAACCTCCACTACCCTGTGAGTTCTCTTGTGTCTTACCCTTGTTTTTCTTTTTGTGGCCCTTATGGGAAGAAGATTTAGCAGATTCCCCACCCTCCATATCTTTGGACTTTTTCCCTTCCTCCTGCTTACCAGGATGAGTTTTGTCCTGATGGGACACTCGATGTGACACCCATAAGTCTGCTGCAATGGCCAGCTTCTTAGGATCTATCTCCTTCGAATCGGCCAAATGCTGCTTAAGCTCCGGGGAAGAAGAAGCAAAAATATGTTCCAGCATGACAAGATTTATCATGCCTTCGAAGGTAGAAACCTTATAACCTTCGACCCAGCCAGTTAAGTTTTTCAAAGATTCAGCGACATAAGATACCCAAGTACCACCTTCCTTTTTCTTATACTCTCGAAAACGCTTTAAATATTGGGCCGGAGTCTTCCCAAACTTTAAAATGAGAGTTTGCTTTAACATTGCGAAATCAGCCCGCTCAGCCTTCGACATTTCCATAATGGCACTACAGCCAGAATGGGGCAGTCTACTGAGCAACCACGCAATCTTATCAGCATTGTCAACTTCTTGAACCTCGCATGCATACTCAAACGCATTCAGCCAGTCCATAATGTCATTCCTTTCTTCATACACACTGAGCAGATCTTTTGGAAACCGTGGATGAGAGGAAGCCCCAGACCCATGTCCAGGACCCTTGGACCCATTTGCAACCTGAAGCTTGGCCAGTTCCAACTGGTGATCCCTGTCTTTCTGTTTTTCTGCCTGTTCGATTTTCAGTTTGGCTATGCTGAATTCAAGCTCCTGCTGCCTAAACCGCAGCTCTTGCTTCTTGAATTCAAGCATAGCCTCCCCATCAACACTGGCAGAGGAAACATTAGACATCACATCCTCCCTGTCCTCGTGGTCGCGATGGATCAGTGCAGCGGCAGAACCGTCGGTTCTACCAGTGAGAGCAGCCCCACCACCTTCTGCACTGTCCTCAGAAGTTATAGCATCAAGCTGCGCTTCTTGCCACGCCACGATTCTTTGGATCATTTCCAATTTCGTGCCTTGAGAGGAAACACCTCTCTCCGCACACATCTTCTTCAATGTTTCTGATTTGGAAGCATTTAAAGTTAACAAGTTATTTGTTTCCATACTGTTTGATAGGACTATGGCCTTTTTATAGTTATACTACAACAATTCACTACGTGTACTGGTTGGAATAACCTGAAATGCCTTAGTTCGAGCGCAACACTGGATACCTTCAGTCGTATCCCACCACTGTACACCAATTTGTTAAGACGGATTTCTGAACTCTGTCCTGGGGGCGCAGAAGTTCAGAAGGCCAACCTAATTACTTGGAACAGGGTAACCTCTGGACGAGCCAGACCAATCAAGGTAGCGATCGCGGCGGTCAAGACTAGGTCTCAAGAGGGGTGAGGGTGACTGAAAGCCCGCAATGAGCACACAAAGCAAGAGCGCTTACAAACTACTCCAAACAGTTGTTATATCAAAAATAGATACACATTTATTTTAAGGCCTTTAAAACAATGACCGTAGCGAGAAAATCACAATATCACAATATTAAACCAACACATACCATATCAACACAATATATATACAAATACGACAGTCGCAAGCGTTTAAAGCACGAAATATGTAGTCCACCTGAAAGGAAAGGAAAACAGGCAGTGCGATAACGCTTTAGACTCAGTTCGCCTTCAGAGGCACCTAACTAGATGGAAGTCCGAGCCCTGCGAAGAGTGGAGCCTTGTGCTCAAAGTACCTGCCACGCCGGTGCCAACGGGCAAAAGGGGAAGCTCTTCAGAGGAAGTCAGGCAGTTCGGGTTAGTGCACAGCAGAAGGAGAACAGGTTCCGCAACTCAAGCGCAGCCTCCACAGCGGGCAGAAGCAGAGCGCGAGTACGGCCAAAAGGGTGCTGTTTTTACACAGCAGGGAAAAGCAATGGGATACTGCAGGAGGGCGACCAGATCCTAGCTAAACTACTCACCGGTCCCCGAAGCAAGCAGACCCAGGCTTCTCCACGTTAGTTTCAGCAGCTGGCAGGTTCAGAAGAGCAGGGAACGCCTCGTAGTCGTGTAGAGCAAAAAGACGTCCCAATCGACGAAACCAGCACAGTTTGTTGCCGCAGCAGGACAACGGAGCGGCCGTGTGTATTCGAGCCAAATGTACACTCCTCCCTTCAGACTTGGGAACGCCAAGCGTACGAAGCGTGGGAGAGTGACCAGGACTCGAAATACAACACAACCTGGCGGCAGTTACAGAGCAGGACTCCCTTGTAAGCTGGTCAGTCAACTGGATGGCCCAGAGACACTTCCGAAGGCTTACTTGGCAGGAGAGGATGAAGTCGCCGGGAATAGCTGTTCCTGCTATTCCAAAGGTCGAAGCACCAGTACAGGCCTTCTGGTTCGATCCAAGGAGGAAAGGGTTTCACAGGACGACAGCAGTGCAAAGGAGGATTCCTTCAGCGGGTCACCAGCGATTCCTCGGTCCAGCCTCTTGGTTGCAGGATACTTGGCTCCTGTATTCCTTCGTTCGTGAGAACTCAGGAGATCGACATGGCAGTGGTGTTTCCAGCTCCCTCTTATCCACGGTTCCCTTCGCGCCAAAACGGAGGGGAGCCAATGGGAGATCCGCTCATCAACATCCATACCATACGTGGACCAATCACGGACCACGGTGGTCCCAGGCATTCACACCACCCCAGACTCTCTGGCACCCAGGATGTGTATTGGGACCAGACATCCCAGCCCACACCCTGGAGGCACACAAACGACATGTAGAAGCCCGCGAAAGCAACCACGTTTCGCGGGAAAGTACATGCCCAAATAAGGAAGGCCCCGGGTCGCCCGACCTGGGGAAGGTGAAGGGAGCAAGACGGTCAGTGGACAAGACAAAGGAGCCTCGTGGTCTGGCCATTTTGGGAGCCAGGCCACCATTTTGGGTTCAGTGCGAAAAACGTGCTCAGAACGCCAAAAGGAGCTCAAAATAAACAAAACGATCGCTGCCACCATTCGAGTCCCTGAATTACTTGCACCGATCAAATACCATCCTAAAAGAGTATCTAGGGCCTGTAGAAGGCTAAAGACCCAAGAGAGCTGTAACTTAGCTTAAAGTGCCCTCTTGTGTCATGTTGCACTAAAGCCGCAACATGATAGAAGAAACTACGGGAAACAGCGTTCCCCGGTACTGACTGTCTTAAGGGCATGTCAGTTTCCCCGTAAGAAAAGGAGCGAAAGCCCAGAGGAGTGCGGCAGAAGGCTGCACTTCTCTGGCAAAGTCAAGAACAAGGTGTAAAACAATAGCAAAAAGTTTAGGGGTTGCCACATGGAAGGAAAATTACTTACAATTACGAAATCTTTCCTAACACCTGGTGCTAGTGGGAAAATCATGTGTTGGAACCTTGCAAATGTGGTGCAAAATTGTCCACCAAACCACCTCTCCATGAGCCACAGTTTAAGACCCTCCAACAGATAGTAAGAGTCTGGATATACACAGAGAAGATCTCAAAGGTCTGCTGTCGCTGTCTCACGTGACTCCTTAATATCTCACAGCCCTGGAGGCAGGATACGAAGCTCACCTAATATGCATAATGCCTCGCGCAGATGTAAAGATATGATATGGCATTTATAACACGTCTATACACAAGTGTTTCAAGGCGCAACGTGGCAAGGGAGGGGGAACAAAGGGAAGACAGAGACAACAATCTTACTAGGCCAGGTGAAACTGATATCGCGCAAGTGCAGGGGAGCGGGAGGTGAAAAGTGAGAGGGGAAGGGGCAGTGCAGTACATGAGATCAAAAACAGTAAAACAGTTTTTTTTTTAAGTGCGGCCAGCTGGTGGCACGTGCAAAGGGTAAGTGCAGACATCAAGTGTCCAAGTGCTGGTAGGGTGACTGTAGGGATAGAGAACAGACCCCAAGTGCAAGGGTTGCCAGGGGGGGCAGTGCAGGTGTGCAACTGGCGGGAAGGGGACCTGGGCCCAATATCAGAGGGTAGCGAGATGACCAGTGCAGTTTCAGTTTCAGCCAGGAGTTCAGCAGAGAGAAAGCAGAAGCAAAGAGGAAGGTCTTGAGTTGCTTCTGGAACCGGAGGTGGTTCTCCTCAAGTTTCAGAGAGGCAGGGAGGCTGTTCCAGAGGAAGGCCCCAGCTGAAGAAAGAGATATACCACCAACTCGTTGCTTTGAGAAGCAAATGACCCCGAGGGAGTTAGAGGCGGAGGAGCGAAGAGCTCAAGAAGGAAGATATTTGCGAAGAGAAAGTTAGAGGTATTGAGGCCCCAGGCCCCAGAAGGCCTTGTGGAAAATGCAGAGGGTTTTCAACTTAATCCTTGCAGCCATTGGGAGCCAGTGCAGAGATTTCAGTGCTGGAGAGATACGATCTCTGGGCTTGAGGCCAAGGACAAGTCTCGCAGTCCTGTTTTGGAATAGTTTCAGAGGGCGAAGAGTAGAAGCAGGCAGATTTAAAAAGCTGATTTAGATGTTGATACATAGTGTGCTGCAGCACTGCCTACTTACTGCTCTCCTTCAGTGGCGTGTCCAGACTCCTTTGACTGGGATGGCCCAAGCGGGGCACTGACTTATGCAGAGGTGGCATGACGTACAAGTGCACACACACATAATGATCATAGTTTAGGATAATGGGGTGGCCAATCAGATTCCAGGGGTAGCACGTGCCACCCTCAGGCCATTCACTGGACACGCCTATGTCCCCCTCCCCACCCCACAACCAGCAAAATTAAGCAGGTAGAGATGGAAGGACGCAACTTACCTTTTTGGAGGTGAATGATGTCTGGGAAGTTGGACAGGAGCCCTTGGTATAGCGAGAGGGTGTCAAGCAGGTGGTACAAGTCATTCTTGGGCTGCTCTGCAAACATCTCCCCTACAACCTCGTATGTTTTTCCTGTGTGCGAGATGGCACCAATGAGAGTGTCCGAGCTGTAAGGGGGGTCCAGCTGGAAGGAGTGGCTGATGGCCTGGAAGGCATTGCCCAGCTTCTGGAACTCCTTGCGGAACCCACCCATGTGCTTGCGAACCAGCTCGGAAGCCACATTGGTGAGCTGCAGGACGCTGTCGTCCATCTTTTTGCTGAAGGCCTTGAACGTGTCTACGCGGTCCTCAACGTCCTGCAAGTCCTGGTGCTCGGTGGGGATCTGGAAGGTCAGGAGGAAGCTGGCCCCCACCATCTCGTCCTTTTCTGCCCGTCGCTTACCCATTTTCCACTGCTTGTCATCCGAGCAGGTGAGAAAGTGCTGGAAGCCATCATACTGAGAGAGCACTGGGTGGCTGGTCATGTGGTCCATCCAAAGTACCAGACGACGTTTCCGCTTTTCAATAAAGTCATCCTCAAAGCGGCCCGTAGCCTGCTTTTCTGGCAGATGTGGCACAGAGATCACAGTGAACTTGTGCAGAAGGCGATTATAGAGCCAATCAAAATGTTTGTACCGCCGATAGACAGGTGTGTTGGTGTGGCCTGGGGTCAACCGGTAGGAGATGTAGCTCTTGATTCCCTTGAACTTAGTCTGCTTGGTGGGCTCCTCCACTGAGCAGATGAACGGTAAAGGGCTGGCCTTCCACTCAGGGCCCTTGGGGCCCATCTCTATGCAATAGGTCTCTGTGTTCTTAGACATCATAGGCACATCTCCGAGGATAAACGCCTCTACACCAGATCGTACAAAGCTGGAGAAGCGGTTGAGGTTGCGTCCCACCACGCTGCCCCTCTTGGAGCTGGATATACTGTCCTGCCTCTCTAGAGGAGGCTTGGAACGGTAGTTCACATTGGGGTGCATGTACGGTGGGTGGTGAGATGGATGCCCGTTGGTGCCTGGTGTCCCCCTAGGCTCATCCACCACCGTGGACCCATCGTCCCAATCATCCCAATCATCATCGTCATCATCGTCAAAGCTGCCCTGGTGGCAGAGACTGGCATTGGAGGAGGGTTGGTAAAAGGAGGACTCTGTCACAGGCGAGCTGGCTGGACTAATGGAATGGTCCGTGTGGCCTGAGCTAGCCCTGGAGAAGTCTTTGTGACCAGAGCTAGCCCTGGAATAATCTGTGTAACCGGTGCTAGACCTGCTATGGTCTGTGTGACTGGAGCTAGCCCTGGTATGGTCTGTGTGACTGGAACTTGCCCGGGAACGCAGAATCTCCACGTAGGTGGCGGGGAATAGGCCAGTCTCTCCACGACTGTTTTGTCCCTGGAGCCAGCCATCCAGGGAGTTCTCGCTGAAAATGAGGAGCTCTTCGTTCTCCTGGATGTTGATCTCCTCCTTGTTCTCACTCTGAAAGCTGTAAAGGGCTCTCGCCTTCAACGCCATGTTCTTCCTAATAAGAAAACAAAAAGGTGTAAGTATTTAAACATGATACACAATTTAAGTACTATTTACAGATTTTTGATTTTGGGTGAATTTTTCTTCTGTAGAGTCAATTCTTGGGGAAGCGTTCTTCCCTAAGGAATTCTACTGCCACCTCGCTTTGCTGGCCCTAAGGCAGGGGTCTGCAGCCTGTGGCTCCCCATATGTTTTGGACTAAAGCTCCCATTGTTCTTCACCATTCACTATGCTGGGTAGGACTGATAGGAGCTGTAGTCCAAAACGTCTGACGAACCAAAGGTTGCAGACCCCTGCACTAAGGGGTTGTTCCTCTAGCTTCAACACAAAGATATAAGGCACTGAGGCATAACAAGTCATCAGTAGCTCACTATGTTTATGGTATCGGACAAACCCACGGCTTTACAATACACAAAGCCAATGGATTTAGGAAGCAGGAGCATACATGAGTTCCATACGCAATACTGGATTATGTTTAGCTCTATGTGCAAGTCGCCATTTTCTGGTTAACAGGTCAGTCAGTGTCTTTCATAACCATCCAGGCATAAATATCAGGGCTGCATTATGCATAGAATAAGGGGGGGGGCCTCCAGCAAGATAGGACTGTCCTCTTGGAAAGTCAGCATTGGCACACAGCCTGCAACCACTTTAAGCACCCATGGCCAAGTTACTAGTTTAAGTTTTTTCTAAATAGCTCCGATCAAGCAGACCTTACAGCGGCGTGTTCTTTGCCACAATGCCACTCCCGCCCGAGCTCCCACGATTTCAGCTAAACGAGTTGGCGGAATTACACATTTCATGCATGTCCTTCAATAACCAGAAGATGTAAAAAAAATGATGTCAACATTACAGTGCAATTTTAAATCGAAGCTCACTCTCTGTCCACGATTGAGCTTTAATTAGCAACCTCTGAAACTAGGGTAGAGAAATAGCGGGTGTCATGTTGTTGTTAATAACCACATCCTCTGGGTTTTGTCTTGGTATCATATGCCCCAACTTCAACAACCACTGCTAGGGGACACGATTCGACATACTCCTTGCAGGCTTCATACGGTATGCAGAGATTTTAACGAACTGAAAACGAAGAATGACATTTTAACGAATCAAAAAACAACGAACAAATATTGAATTTAAAAAAAAAAAAGATGTATACGTGGGCGTGGGGTAGGGGTTAATTCTGGTGGGGGGGGGGGTAAACAAGGAGAAACTTGGGGCGGTACCCCCAAAATAAAGAAGAAAAAAAGAAAAATGAAAAATCGATTTTTCGTTGTTTTGGATTCGTTAAAAATGCATTCTTCGTTTGTTAGTTCGTTAAAATCATGTGTAAGCCTTCGTAATTGCCGTGACCATTTAAAGCCTACTGTGATCCACAACTTGAGCCACGGGCTGCCATTGGGCATTTCCATTTCGTTGGCCAGTAATTTAGAGCGCTCATTCCACACTCTTATGCCAAACACGCAGTAGCAAAGCCAATTGCATTAGTCTCGTTAAAGACCAAGGGTCTTCAACCCACTTCTACCCAGAGGTTTTGAACTACGACTCCAATGATCGCTCGCCATTCAGTTTGCAGGCTAGAGCTGATGGGAGTTGTAGGCCAAAATATCTGGAGAGCGAGCCAGGAGTTGCAGACCACTGGTATGCATTTTAGCAAGGAGATTATGGTGGTTCAATACTCCTGTGGCGGGCCTACGCTGGAATGTGATATGGAAGCTTGACCTGGTACACTCCCCTCCAGATATTAACTGGAAGGGAGGGCACCTTTCATTTAAAATATGCACAGCAGGGATGCCAACTCCCTCTCCGGTTTAATAATCGGATGCATGCAGCCCCGAGCAGCACCCGCGAATGCTTCTTGGAATCCAGAATGCAAAAGCCTGAACGCTGCAGAGGGAGAACTCGTTGGCTGCGTTTAAAGGCCCCAGGGGCTTCACAAGCATTTCATTGGATTCCTGCCTCACTGAAGTATTCTACACATCCAACAGGGCTGCCGTTTAAGAAGCTCTCTCCGGTGTCCACCATGTATGTTGGAATCTTTGGTCCTCACCCCGCCACCTGCTCCAACACCCCCACCCTTCCTTCGCTCTTCTGCAGTGTTGGAGAATATTGCCACCTTTGCGGGACACTGAGCCAGCCCTGCAATTATTTTTCAACATGTCATTTTGTGTTGGCCAGTTCCCTCCCACCCCTCGCCAGCGCCTTCCTCCGCCATCTCCTCCTCGGTAGGTAAAAAGGGCGCCGCCAGAAGGTGTGCCTCGTGGCGTGGGCGGGCAGGTCATGACTGGGGTTCCTCCAAAGCCGCCTGCTCTGCTAGGAATCAGGTTTTTACTTGGCTTTGTGCCGAGCTGTTAAATGCGTAGCTTTTCCCCCAGGGCTCGAGCTTCCCAGCAGGCAGCAATGCGACGCAAGGGAAATATTCAGTGACTGCTCTTATTGGAGTTACTTGAGGTTACTGGGATTTATACCAGGCACCAGTGAGTGCCACGTGCATTGCCTCCTGGTACTCTAGTGCATCTGAACGAGATGGGGAGTGCGGGGGGTTAGTGTGGCCAACTGTCCCGTATTTTGCGGGATTGGCCCGTAATTGGGGGCTCTGTCCCACAGTTTGCAGAGTGGCTGTTTGGGACACAGGTTGTCCCAACTTGCTTTGCTCCCTAGAGTGTGACTCTCGTGAGACAGCAGGTCTGGAGAGCCTACGTCCAGCACACCCAATCTGCAAACTGAAGTGACTGTCTACACACCAAGGCACTGCAACCTGCTGCTTTTTTTCTCTGGGCGGCTCCGCGGCCGCGCCTCCTTTTCAGCCTGCAGGTTGAGCTGCTAACACTCTGACACCCCTCTTCATTCCAATGCTACTGCTTTGTTCCTGGGGTCGTGATGGTCATGTTTGCAGTTCAGAAATGTGATCATTACCTCCCAAGGACAAACCATTTGCATTGCAATTAAGCCAGGATTTAAGAGCCATTAAAAAATTTAAAATTACAAATGGGGCGGGCCAAACGTGAATGACACTGTGACCTCATCACTGCCTTGTGGGCAAGTGTCCCACAAAAAGATATCAAAAAGTTGGCCACCCTAGGGGGGTTGGTTATGTTAGAGGGGTGGAGTGGGAACATGCAAGAAAGCTTTTCTGCTGTATCGGTGGGTGCGTGCAGTTCGGCACCACGCGGGTATTGTGTGTGAATCGCTTTCTAAACCTGTTAAGCTTTATTATGCTACTACTCTGTGCAAACACCGGAATACCTACTGGTCTGGGCGTTACACAAACATTAACATAAATAAAAATAGACGCGGTCATAGAGGCCTTTGCGTGCAGAAGGGAGCCTCGTGTGCCCCTGGGGCTAGGGTGCATTGGCAGATGCACGATATGCAGCCTTGATAACGAAAAAGTTGAACATATAGAATGAACATATATCGAATCTTTTATAACAAAACATTTCATGAAGAATGCACTTAGGGCTGGGGTAAAGGGTTAAATCTTGGGAAACGGTTGGGGTGCGTTTTTAGGGGTGCGAAACGGGTATGGAGACCCCCAAAAAATAAAAAATTAAATAAAGTAAGTTATATTTTTTGTTATAAAAGTTTCATTATAAGTGTATTCTTCATAAAATGTTTCCATATAAAGACATGTAACCCAGGTGCAGCGGTATGTATGTGGATTGTGGAAGTGCAGAGTTCTGTTTGATGCCTGTAAGGAGGGATTTTAAATTGCTGTTCGAGTGGCATAGTTGGTCTGCGTGTATAGTCTGCTTGAGCGTGAAGAAGTATTGGGCAAACAATTTGTATTGTGCATAAATAATCTTGGCTTTTAAGGCACAAAATGCATTTAGGTAACAATCAGACTAGGGCAAACAATTCAGCATTGTCGAACAATAGCCTGTTTTCACTCACT
Source organism: Ambystoma mexicanum (assembly GCF_040938575.1). Classification (NCBI taxonomy): domain Eukaryota; kingdom Metazoa; phylum Chordata; class Amphibia; order Caudata; family Ambystomatidae; genus Ambystoma; species Ambystoma mexicanum. The sequence continues at coordinate 1,201,349,575 of NC_090934.1, read as the reverse complement.
CGGCAAGCTCGCTCAAGCTGTTTTGTGATAGCCTTTGGGCCTCCTTCTGCAAGCCCAGGGCTCCTCTCCCCTCCATACCCTCCCCGTCACTGGTTTCTTCCCCACTGCCGATTTCCCCACAGGAGTACCTGAGGCCCAATGGCAACCGCTTCGCTGCAGGGCCGTCCTCTTGCCATTGCAGCATTTCCAATCTACCCCCAGCTCAGCCAGGCGGGGTGGACTGGGAACAAATGTGGTGCTGGAAATTATTGTCAATCCGGCCCCAATATTACACAAAGTGTAGCCAGCTAGCACAACCCTCTATATGGGAATGTCCCATAGAAAACCTCTACAATAGGCCCAAAAAGGTGCGCTTGTATGCACCTTTCTCAAATCCTGCCATCTTGCCTCCGCACATCACAAAACCCACAACAGGCATCCAAATTCTAAAAAGCACAGCACAGTGAGATATAATAGCGTCCCCAGGATCACACATTTTAGTTAAGCAGAGACGTTCCTATCACACAGAGTCTGCACTTTAGACACTTGACCACATATCTTCCCAGCGCCAACCGACAAATAGGTCGCTGATGCAGACTGTTTCTGCATAATGCATTCAGGCAGGAAATGCCTGGACTGCCTTCCCTGGGTCCTTGCTTCCCACTATCATCAGTCCTTACATTACCTCCCACTGGGCGGCCTCTCCAATCCACTGTGCATCCCTCAGTCCTTGCTCCCCCTGTAACACTCCATCAGTCCCGACCTCTGGGTCCACCTCAACTTGCAAATCCACTACTTGTAGGCATGTTGCAGTCTCTACCTCTCCTGTTCCCTGCCAGGACCTCTGTACGGCTCTGGCCTCTCACTTCTCCACAAAAGCCCAGGACATCCTGTCCATTATCTCATTTTCCTCTTCCTCTTTTGGCTCCCCCTTTGGCCATCTCTCTCTCTCCTCCTCTTTTTCCGCTTTCTCTCTGACAACACCTGACGGCGTTTCTAGACAAGTACAATCTATGAAAGTGTCATCCAAACAGGTGCGCCCCTGCTCCTCCAGAACCATCAAGGACCATATTAACACGCTTGGCCGATTTCTGTAATCACTCTTTCGCCACCAGAACTTTCCCCTCTCCCCTGAAGCACTCATTTGTGCACCCCCTCCTCAAGAAGCCGTCTGCCGATCCTTCCTGCCTGACAAACTATTGCCCAACCTCCATCACCCCTTTCCTAGGAAAACTCTTGGAAAAGATGGTCATCTCCCAGGTTAATCTCCACACTGAATCTGTTGGTTGTCCCCATGACAATCAGTCTGACTTCAGAGCTGCCAGAGGCATGGAAACTGCTCTCCTGAACACCCGTGAAGATCTGCTCTCTGACCTGGATTCCAGCATTCCTTCTGTCCTCATCCTCCTTGATTTTTCCTCTGCTTTCAACATGGTTAACCATGCCTTGCTGATCAATCGACTCTGTGCATCACGGATCAGGCCCTTGAGTGGCTGACCTCCTTCCTCTTGGACCACTTCTCCCAGGTCCAGATTGCTCCCCTTCTCTCCGCAACCTCTCTCTCTACCTGTGGTGTTACGCAGAGCTCTATCCTCTCACCCTGGTTTCAACCTCTACTTAGCCCCTTTGGCCCGCCTGATCTCTTCCTTCTCCTCTAACTTTCATTGTTATGCAGATCACATTCAGCTTTCCATCAGGCTCCCCTCAGCCTCCTCTCCTCTCTCGCTCATTTCTGATTGTCTATCGCCGATTCAGGATTGGTGCACCTCCAACGATCTCTGCCTTAATGCCAGTAAGATGGACATCCTTCTCATTGGGACACCTGCTCCTGCTTTCTCTCTCTCACTCTGGCCGCCCGCCTTGGGCCTCTTCCTTCGCCTTCCTGTGAGGCAAAAAACCCTGGTGTCATCTTCAACTCCATTCTCACTTTCTCTCCTCACATCTCGGACGTCGCCAAGAAGTCCCACTACCAGCTGCACCTCCTCCAAAGGACTCTTCCCTTTCTCACTTTCCCCCAAAAAATCACTGTATCCAGACACCTGGTTATCTCTAGGCTGGACTACTGCAACAGCCTCTTTCACAATCGGCCTTCCTCTACGCGGACCCTATGCAACTAATCCAGAACGGGACTGCAAGACTAATCCTTTGCCTCCAGCCCAGAAATCTCTCTACGGACTCCCGGTGGCTGCAAGGATCAAGTTCAAGACCCTTTGCGTTGTCCACAAGGCTTTCTGAGGCCGGGGCCCACACTACATCCAACGCTCTCTTCCAAAATACCTTCCTTCTCGAGCCCTTCACTCAGTTACCTCCAACTGAGAAGGGTCAGACGCTTCTCCAGGCAGAGAGTGGGGGGTACAGAGGTCCTGGCAGGGACCTTAGAGGAATAATCACCAGGTTGGCCCAATATCCAATCATGTGCCCTAAATAATGCTCTTATCTCTGCAGTAGGCCCTCAAACCACTGAACTATGTTGCCATCATTGTCGGGCATACAAAGGTATATGCCATTGCATTCTTCCTGACACACCTCTCTATACAATTACTAAATGGTATGCGATTTTTCACTAGGTTTGGTGATTTATTTAGATGTTTACTCTGAGCGCGGGGGGGGGGGACACATTGATGGATTTTTAATCCACCTACTTCGCAGCCATGGCTTGTAAACCTTTTCCAAAATATGCATTCTCCATGGTGCCATTTTACCTTTTTAGAGAGAATCACATTTAATGCTGTCTAGCATATTTCAAAAACATTTTACATACTGTCTGGTTAATTCGCCACGTGGTTTTCTTGCTTTGCAAGTTAGGGTTATCTAAGAGAACACAGAACAGAACACTAGGAATTGTGTGACTGTGCAAAACTGTAGATGGAATGGAATATGATCAGGTTTACTGCCTAAACAGGAAACTATAGAACTAGGAAAACTGGTCACAAATCCTGGCTTCTCCAGTTAGCTAAACTATGTGATCCTTGGCAAAGTAGTCTACATCTCTGTACTCTTTTTGCTTTGGCTACTAGGTGACACTTTAGTGCCACATGAACCTGGAGCTATTGTACTGGAGTTAATGGCTACATTCCTTCTGTAAATGAAGTCCAGAAGAAAAATAAATGTCTTAACCAAGTGTACCTTCAGCGATTACATTTATAAGCAACAAGTGTGTCCTCATAGGTTTTCATTGCAGTGCAGTCCTGTTAAAAACAAGCATTGGCAAAGTCAACAGTGTTTAGCTTCTGCCTACGCATTAGACATATGCCACTAACGGACATCACATGTCCAGGAACTCATACCATTTTACAGCTTTTGCCATCTTACAGTAACTCAGCACCATAATGACAGTTAATGGTAAACGCCTATCCCATGCCAACATAAAAGCCAAAACACAAGGGGCCTCATTACGAGTCTGGCGGTAACCTGCCGGGTTTTCCGGCTCGGTTACCGCCGGACTCGTATTACCATTCCGCCTCCATGATTCGTGGAATTACCAGGGCATTACAACCCCGGTGACCCGGGAATTCCAGAGGCGGAAGTCGGTAAATCCCCATTCCCATTGAGTCCATTTGGACTCAATGGGAATGGGGACCATGGAAACACTGGCACCATCTCGTGATGGTGCCGGTGTTTCCACGTCCGCCTGCAGGCGGGCGGTGTTAAACCCGCCTGGTCAGACCTGGCGGGAATGACACCTCCGCCTGCAGGATTCGAGATCACCCGGTATGGAAACAACGGTGGTGGCGGGTTTACCGCCACCGTTAGTTCCATACCGGGTGACTCGTAATGAGGCCCAAAGTGTCACTCGTGTGTCGTTTAGTCGGCACACGCCTCCAACAAAAAGGTGGAACAAAACAAACACTGTTCTGTCAAGCATCAGATATATGGAACTCCTTCAATTAAACTAAGTCAGACACAGCATTTTTACCCTTAAGCATCTCGCCTTAAGCTTCTCGCAATGACAGAAAATTCAAATTGGAATAATGACATCCCCATGGTAGCTATGTATACCTACACAGTTTTATCTACAACTAACCAGAACAACAGTTTATGGGCCACTAGTTATGAGCTTAAAATGAAGACATATCTGGGCTTTCACGCTAGAACAATGAGACTCAATGATTCTATTCTCAACAGACAAAAGGATGTCGCCCCATAGGGGGGCATGGGGCAGCGTGATCAGTCAGCTGACTGCTACTATTACAGAGCAGAGTCTGAGAATGTGGCATATCTGCCACGGGCAGTGGGAGTACAAATGTAAAGAAAGGCTCTAAACAATGCACACATGCATTGTGATAAAACAGGGGCAACGCGCTGGACTTGGAAGCAAGACCACGCAGAGCAACGGAGGTTCGAATCCCGCTTAGAAACTGAACTCAGGTACATATTAGGAGTGTTATAAAAAAAACAATTAGATGAATACCTTAAATAGAGCAGGACACAATATAATATTATTATTATTATTATTATTAAGAGGGACGCTCAACCAGGAGGATGAACTGCAGGCACACCTGTAGCGGGAGCCTTGCCAGATAACAACCATGGCCGGTTGTCCTGGAAACTCCGAACTGCGAATGTGTCAAGTTACCTCATATTACTAGTTAGTGACTTTTTTTTCCTGGCAACACACACGCCTGGCGCCTCGCCTGTGCAAGGTGCGTCTTACCCACGCAGGGGTGAAGTCAGCCATGCGTACTGCACATCAGGGAAACGCATCGCTCATGAAAAACACTGCCCTTTGAGACTGAATGTTGACAGGTGTGCTCTTCGAAGCCCACGCCCTCTGCTACAAAGCATCCGTCTGCAATCTAAACCCTCTCTGAAACCTATGCAAGTAAGCCTTATGCCCAGCACTATAGGCCTCGTCACAAGTGCGGCAGTTGTGGTAATTGCGTTACCGCCACTTTTTTGGCTGGTAACAGAATTACCAGTTTTTCCTCTCAAATTATAGGTTTTGGCGAATTTAACCTTGCCAAAATCACGGATTTTTTTAGGAAAAGTGGTGGATTCATCTCCGACTTGTTGCTGGAGGTAACGCCTTCACTTTACACCCAAAAATCTGCCGATTTACCGCACAGTAGCCCCACCGATGGTAAATCTGCCAAATATCCCCATATATGGGGAATTACACCACCCTACCACCACTTGCAATCCCGTGGTAATCCTGTGGTAACGCCACGAGAACAAGCAATGTTACGTTTCATCGAGTTTAGCGTTAATTCGGCTGATTTACCACTGAATTACCACCAAACTCTTAATGATGGTTTTCATATACACAACCCATCTTTCGGAAGACTAGCAATACCTCACCACATTAGGCAAGTTCAATCTTTAGCTGGAAAACAGGGACAAAAAAAAAGTAAAAAATAAAAATCATAAAATGACTCGCTCCAAACCTTGCTGCCTTACACCCCAAGTAACTGGTTAAAAGGACCCGCCCACGCAGCTGGAAACCCATTGATTGGCATTCTCTAAAGCAAAATATCTGCAACCGTTTCCTCCCCAGTTCTTTTATCCTGGGGTACCGCATCAGAGTTTGCGTCAGCATCTCCATCGAAGCACTGGCACTCCAACATCACTTCGGAGGTTGGTACCGGGCCCCTGAAGCAAAGGAGCATGGCAGATCAAACTATTTTGGGTCTATCTTCCTGTGCACATTTGATAGACAGCAGGAGCCAAACATCAACAGAGGCAACAACCAACTACTCCAACACCACAAGACTAACAATGTTGAACCAAAAGTTTCCCTCGTTTACCAATCCCCCTCCTTCTCACACTAAATGACTCGCAACCTTTATCTCTCTCCACCTTGAACTACTCACACGGTCAACCCTCGCACACAGCAGCAAGATGCATACAAACATACAGCATTAACAGAGCACTACCACTGCTCACCAGCAGCTAACTAGGCCCTGGCATTCGCTAATCTCAACTCCTTGATCTTGGGCTCTTCCCTCTGAATGAAAACCCCCACCCCTGCCCCCATCACTGACCACGTAGAACCACACTGGCCCACATGCACTTCCAGCTTGCAAACGTCAACACCACTCAGAGTCCCTTCTGCTTTCCCTTCTATCCACTAACAAACGCTCTCCCAATTTTCCTGCAGAACCAAGTACACTATGAAAGACCACTTCACATTGAACATAACCCCTCTGTACTGCACAGCCAATTTACTGTTATTTCAACTCATTCTTTATGAATTTACATCCTAACAACAACTCCAAACATAGTGTGGAGAGAAGAGGCCAGAATAAAAGAGCACAGGGTCCAACTCCGCAACTGATGCACCTCTAGGTCCCAGGTGTACCTCTGTCAGGAAAGTGTGGCTGGGACAAAGAAATTACGCTGTTTGCGTTGGGGATGGGTAAATGGGGGGACCCCAGTCTCTGAGACGCCCTCATGTGCCATGCATGTTGCAAATTGTACCACCCTCTGTCGCAAAATGCCTCCCAGCATTTTTTCTGCCTAGTGTTTTTCTTATCTAGAACCGCAACTCCCAGGTTGAACCTGAGAGCAACCAAGAAACCCCAGACCGGAAACCAAACAAAGGGGAAAACTGAAACGCTAAAACCAATATGCAATATGACTAACTGATCAGTCATTTGTCAGCTGCTGGTATGTCATTCTCGGGTGTGTGTGGGGTCCCTCAGGGCTCGGCCGTGTGACCCACTGTCTTTAACATCTACATACAGCCTCTGATCGCTCTGATCCACTCCCACTGCTTCAGATTCTACTTGTATGCCGATGATACTCAGATTCTGCTCCGGCTGGATCTTCTTTATCCAGCCCATGCCAACCAGCTGCGAGATTGCTCATCGGCTGTGGGATGCTGGATGAGCGGAAATTGGTTCAGACTGAATGGAGACAAGACCGAGGTCATGGTTGTTGGTTCTTCCACTGTCCCCTCTTTCTGGACTCTGTCTTTCTGGCCCTCTTCTTTTGGCTCCTTTCCAGCTGCGGCTCGGGTAGTCAACAACTTAGGTGTTAAGCTATCTGCCTCTCTTTCCATGGCTCCTCAGGTTAGCTCGGTCTGCTAGGCTGGTCATTTTCAATTGATAATACTTAGAAAGCTCCTGCAATGTAGTCCTCTTTACCTGCAAGTCCCAGTGGACTCTGCTCTGGTTATCAGCAGGATTGATTACTGCAATTATTTATACTTGGCTCTACCAGACTATTTGTTACAGCGTGGGGTGGGGAGAGCTGGAAGCATGGAAGCCACTGTACAAAAGGGAACCAGGTGAAAGACAGAGGGGGGATATTGCAGGGTTGAGGGTAAGGAGGTAGACAGAGACCAGGTGGAAAACGGAGGAGTGGCAGGCTGAGGAGTTGGTGTTGGTGGCAGAACTAGAGCACAGTGCGGGTTAGGTATTTGTGAGGGAGAGTGGTACCAGTTTGTAAGAGTGAAGCAGTGAATAAAAGTCTGAAGTGGAAGACTAGTAGGGGAATGGGTGTTAGGAGAGAGTAAGGATAGTAGAGACGGGTGTAAGAGTGGAGGTGCGAGGAGAAGGGTGCATGAGTGAGAAAAGGGAGGAGGGTGAGAATAGTGATAGTGAGTTTATTGGAAGAGTGAGAAGGGCACGAGAAAGAGAGAGAGAGAGAGAGAGAGAGAGAGAGAGGGAGGGGGAGGGAGGGAAACAGAGAGGGAGGGGGAGAGGGAGAGAGAGACACGACTAGGGTGTCTGCAATTGCAACAAAGAAACCATCACTTCTGTTGAACAGCCTGAAGACAGTTACACTTACAGCCCAAGAGGGTGATAGGCATATAAGCCAATTGCCTCTAGTCCCTCATATAGCCTCAGATGGAAGGGGTTCCATACTTCGGGATGCCTGGGCCAGAGAGGGAAAGCCCTCAAGAGATGAGAGAGGGGCATCCACTAGAGTAATTCCCCTCCACCTTTGCCAGCCCGGGGCGTCGCATTGAACAATCTTCCTATCGTTACATTGAACAATCTGCATGTTCTCACAGTCACTGTCGATGCACCTTAAGCTGCTTCCCAGAGAATGTGCGTTATTAAGGCCACCTTTGACACAAGCCTGTCCTGCTTCGGCAGTGCAGCACAATATCTGTTCAGGACATGAGGAAAGTGTGACAAAGTCACATTTTATGGAATGGCTGAGGGAATAAGAAGTACTCTGGGGGCCGGGGGGGATGAGCTACCCAGAGGCGGTATGCTTGGGATCCTGCATAATCCTGTCCTGCATCCCAAAGCATCATGCCTTGTAAGAACGGATAGATATGCCAGGCCAGGCCGCCTTTCCCTCCCAGTGATTGCGATGGGAGACTGGAAGGAGTGCCTTGGCTTCCTGCATCCACACAAAGCCATATTCAGAGGATTAATCTCCAAACATTTGAAAGGGTCGAGTTTCACCCCAGTAAGATTCACTGTGGGGGTAAATGTTACCCCTCTAGTAAAGTAGAGTTCATTCTACAGCCCGTCACATACCCAGGTGGGGTACACAAGGAGGCTTAACACAACTTTGGGGGATAGAATTTATTTTCTTAAAAAGCACGTTCCACTTGAGCCAAACCTAAAACAGAACTATTCAAGGGAGAGTCTACTCTTTTCAATAGGGTTGGGGTGACTTCGCCTGTTCTTGTCCTGCCCCGCCTTTATGCCACACTATGTGCTTATGTTGACCCTTTCATATTGGGGAACTCATCCCTACCCGCTGCCTTGGGCCAAGCATGCCCTCTTGGTCCTTCCTGATCGTACTAACTAGGGCCTTGCTAACAACCTGCTGCTATACAACTCCTCCAATCCCTCCAACACTGGAGCCCGCATCCAGGGACCAACCTCCACCTGATGTTTCTCTATCACCTCCTCCCAATCTCTTTTCACCTACTGATACTCTTTCCCTGCCTCCTCTGAACCACTCTGTACCTCCTCCTGTCTTACTTTAGCCTCACCTCTAGAACATCCTCCAACATACGTCTTCATCTCTCTCCAATGTCCCTGAAACTCCTTGTTCCAGCTCCTACACCAAACACACAGCTTGATTGAGAACTTGGGTTTAAATAGCCAGGTGACGCATCCCCCTCGAGTTGGTCCACCTGTGAGGGTCTGCACCCGAGGAAGTGAATGAGTGTAGGCCTATGATTTGCTGAAGGTAAATACTTCAGTTGAGCGTAATTTGAAGCTTTGATGTTAAGTCAGTCCTTTGAAAGACTGACCTGTAATGTTCGATCCTTCTTCTAGAGGTGACCTCCTGGTGCAGAGAGGCTGTGCAGTGTGTGCCCAGACCCCATGGGTGTTTTACTTGATGGCATGTGGAGTGAAAGCACTTTAGTAAGTGCTGCCTTTTCCCAGCAGCTCTCCGGGCTCGGGTTGCGGAAAAGCAAATGCAATCCTGGTATTTACAGTGGATGGGCTACGCAAGGAGTCCAGGAGTGCACGGTTGATCCCTTGTGTGTGCTTGGGCTCCACGAGCGAATGTCACAGAAATACTATACCTCCAACGTCTGTAGGCGCTCGCCTGGAAAACTGCAATGCGCCTCCCCTGTCTGCACAGTTTCGCCGAGTGAGCACCAGGAAACAATGTCTTATGCCGCTCATTTAAAGATGGGATTTGATAGTTAGCCTTTTGGTTGTAGCCCCAGAGGTTCTCTTCGGGCTGCAACCAAAAGACTCAGGGCTATAGCCCGCCCCCCACCCCAGTCCTCCCCTAGCAACGCCTCTAGATTTGATCCTTTTGCTAAATGTCTTTCCTTGCTCGCAGTGTTCAATGTTCATACTGGGACATTGTACCTACATTTCCCTTCGGCAGGAATACAAGAAGTGTTCCTTTCATCCGTAAGGGGATCAGGTCCTTGGGTGGCTTCATGCGACTGTCTCCTGCCCTAAGACAGTGACTTAATGGAGTGGCCAGGGTATCCTCCCATCACACCCCGGCGGCCCATCATCCACTAGTTTGGGGCGGCACTCGGCCCCCTTGGTTAGCCCACCAGTTGTTCCCACAGGTTCTACTTGTTCCTTAGTTTTGGAGAAATCATCTGGGAAGAACCTCTCTTAGCCTGCAGTGCAAATCCAGCATTATGGTGCGCATGCAACTTCCTCATGGGTCCTTGACACAGGACCCAACTCTGTCCAAGCGACCAACAGACGACTGAGAAGTAAAGGCTGCCTTCCAAGGATCTTCATTTAGGAAACAGATGACTAAGAGTTATGTGAAGACTGGGAAAGGAATTGACTTTTCAAAGGGAGAAGGCAGAGCGACTTCTCGGACCATAGTCCTTCAGTCCTCCCCGCACTCCCCCCCAAGATGCCACCTTCCTGGGAGTGAAATACAGTCACTCAGTCTTTGTGGCTTTGAGTGTCCCTCACTTTTTTCTTGAGCACAGTGTCTTTTTTGTTAGGATGTCGCTAATCAGGTCTGCTTCTTGGGTTCATTATAATGTGGCTACACCCAACGGCAGCCTCTCAAATGCCCTCAGAGGGTCGCTGTTAGGCCTATAGCTGAGTTAGTTCAAGCCCTTGAGGGGCCGGTGGAGTCCTTCTGGATAGAATTCACACCACCAGGCTCTACAGCACTCTCCTTTTCTTACTTCTTCTCTGGTTTCCCTCCTTTCCTCTTCGGTTCCAGACGTTCTCAATTCTCCCCTCTTCGGAGTAGCTGTCCTTTTACCTCCATGCTTTTCCAGGCCCTAGTCCCTTCTTTGTCATGCCCTTTCCTCTTTCTTTATGGCTGGCCTTCTGCATCCCAGTAGCCTTTTCCCCTACTCAAGATCTGTGTGGTCCCTTCTGTGCCACTCCTATGTACCCTCCACACCTTCTCTCATTACCTTCTCACTGATGGCATCTCTTTCTTCCCCTATTCCCCTTCCTTCACTCCTTCTCTACCCTCCACCTGGATGTTTACTTCCTCTTCACCCTCCCTGCTCTCAGATTCTCCTCCTCCTTCTCTTTGCTACATTGGCATGCTTTGTCTACACTTTCTTCTCAACGTCTACACTTTTCCTCACTGTTGACATCTTTTTAGAAGTTGGTGGGCATCCCACTGATAAGACAAATTATTATTTTCAGGTGGGGGGGTGGTCCTCTACAAGCTCTGAAGCTCACCTACAAACTGCAAACTCCCCAGATGCTTTCCACTGCGAAGCTTTAACTCTGCTTGCTGTCATCTTGAATTCATCTGACCCGTGTCTTAGCTACTCCGCACTCCAATTTCTTTCTGGTAAGTCGCGCTCTTGTGTTGGCTAATGGGCTGTTGGAGAGGTTTTTACTTGCATGCTCCGGTGTTAAGCACTCTGTAACTGCTCCATTTCTCCACTCTCGGATCATCAGAGGCAGGGTACTTTGTCGAACTATGGATGCTGGCAGTGTTCAGGAAGCATCTTCCTGGTTTGTTTATTTATTTAGTGGAGTTTCAGAAGGTGCCAACCATGAGTACAGTCACGTTATAGTACTTCAAAAGGAAGGGGACGTGGGAAAACTAATCCGTCACAGGCTTTGGCGATATTCTACATTCATATCAGTTAAGTGTGGAGGTAAGGGCACAGGCATAGGGTGCAGGACAGTAAGTGCAAAGACCAGTACGGTTTATAGTCATAATATCGAAAAAATAATGTCGAATTACAAAAATGTCGAAAAAAAAATGTCGAATTCAAAAATGTCGAAAACACATACATATAATAGAAAAAGTCATTAATTCGAAAATAAAATGTCGAAAAAAAATTTGAAAAACCAATGTTAAAATAACTGTAAAATATCACATATACTAACGTTTTTTATTGGGGGGGTCCCCCCCCAACCCCCCATCCCAAACCCCTACCCCAACCCTCCACTCCTCCCCATCCCCCCCAACACCCCCCATGGATATACCTTTAATTTTTTTTAAAAAAGTATTTAATAAAACATTAATTAAATAATTAATTATTAAAAAACCCCATCCCAAACCCCTACCCCAACCCCCCCCCTCCTCCTCCCCATCCCCCCACTCACCATGGATATACCTTTAACCATTTAAAAAAAATATGTTTTATAAAATATAATTAATTATTTAAACATTAATTCGAAAAAAAATCGAAAAAAATTCGACATTTTTGTAATTCGACATTTTTATTTTCGACATTTTGACTTTCGATATTATTGTTTTCGACATTATGACTGGACACCGACCAGTACTGACTCAATCTTGGGCCACCAGAGAGGTTGACTGTATCCAACAGTCATTGGCGCAATACAAAGAGAACCTTGGTGTCTGGGGAAAGGAGTCACTAGCCTGAATATCACTGAAGCAGTCTAGGGTTTGATACACAAAAGGTTGAACATAGACTGGAAAGCCTGGGGATCTGGGGCACAAAGCAAGAATCTTACAGAATGATCAGGACAGTCAAGCACACTATGTAAAGTGCACAGCTTGGCGCCGGGTTTAGTTTAGTTTCTTTATTTGTACTGCGCACCGAACCCTCAGGTAACTGGGCGCTTAAAGCTTATACCAAGATTACAAAATTATGATCACAGAGATCCACAGTTAATACAAGTAATTTTACAGGAAATACAGATGATTTAGGAGGCAGAGATATACATAGAGAGAGTACAACAACAGAGATAAGTGCAGGGTGACCAGAGGCTACAGCATGTGGTCGAGGAGGGGAACAACAAGAAGCAGTGTCGGGCAAGGGGGTTACATAGGGCAGGGTAGGGTGGCTAGGCCAGGGACTCAGCAAACGGGGAGCTTCCCGAAGAGCCAGCTTTTAACTTTAGCTCTGAAGGTCCAGAATGCGGGTTCCGTCCTGACGCCAAGGGGTGTGACAGAGAAGGGATTGCTGACTTGGTGGTAGGAGAAGCAAGTAAAGAGCCAGAAAGAGGGAAATATGTGAGCCCGCTGAGAGCCATCAACAGACTTTTTAAACCTCGTCCAGTGTTAGTAAGGTAACGCCAGTAGACCACGCCCCCAACTCCTCCCCCCCCCGGCCCTTGTGTTGTGGGATCCTCCCACCACATTTTTTCCATTTCCATTTTTTCCATTTCCACCACTGAAAATACTCCCACAAAAAAATTGGAAACTGACATGCAGGACCTTGTGCCCCTGCTTGTACCCACACAACTCCATGGATACGTTTGGACCAGTAGTGCACGTAGAACCACAGGAAGAAACTACTATTATTACTGCCTTATTGGAAAAAGTAAACCTGTATCTTTTAATGTGCATGAATAACTAAGTGCAAAGAAATAATGAGTACAAACACATTTCCGTTTCCAGTTAAAACACTCTCATTGGGAATTGGACTTGCATTTTCACTCCCATAAAAATCCTTTTACTCCCAACTTTAACAAACTGGGTAAAATACTCCCACTTCCAAAATGTTATCTGGAGCACTGTCTGTATGTGAGGCAAACCTGCACCGCGACTACAAATTGCAGATCTTTGGTGTGTTGGATGTTTCCACTTTGCTTTACTAGGTTTGTGTGAAAGGAGTCCACATGTTTGTCCATGCCCAACTGTTCTATGCACGTGGTGTCGGTGTGTATGAAAGCTTGCGCTGCTGCCGCCTGTCTCCATGGAATGTGTGTGGGGGGGCATGTGGAGCTGATGCCTGTGTGAAACCAGATTTTTGTGTGTTGTGCTAGTGCGCCATACCTCTTGCGTTGGAAGCTGTTGCCTAAAGAAATCATGCATTTGAGGGATGCTTGATGCAACGATGGCAATGTGTATACACGACAACAGAGGCTTTATCCCCGCCTACCCTGACAAATTACAGGGTAAAGTCAGAGAACTTGAAGTCGGCAAACAAGGCGAACCACAGTTTGGAAAGATTGTACACAGTTCAACAGTACTGGATGGACATGGACTAACTGCAAACCTACAGAGAGCGTGCACCTTGCCCTCCATGTGTATGTTGGATGGCTGAGGAGATCGATTTGAGGTATGCTCTGAAGAGACATCACTACCCACGTGCCACCCCCTCTCTCTGGGACCAAATCTAGGCTTGCTTGGGGAATGCCATCAATTCCCTTCCAACAGGAGTCTGCAATGTTGTCTCGCCAGATGTTTGGACTACAACACCCATCACCCCTAGCCAGCAGAGTCAATGTTGATGGATGATGGGAGGCCTATTTCAAAACGTCTGGAGAAGTTCAGGTTGCAGCCCCTGCTTTACAACATGCCTGGCCAAAGTAAGGACGTGGACGAAGACAAACTTGCTGACGCTCACCATGGACAAGAGCGAGCCGATGATGGTGGGAATCTTCCACGTGTCAAAATGAAGTGGCGTCCGACACGCTAGAATAGGCGGGGTTAGCGCCTCCAAGGCACTGTCAAGTAAGCAATGGTCAGAGGAGTTTGAGGTTAAGCCGCTGAGACTGTGAAATGTGAAAGGAACCAAGGTTGAGAGGCTGCACCTCCGAGAACGAGGTTTAACTGGAAATCCGGGCGAGGGACAAAGAGGCCGATTTAAGCCTCTGATAAACACTTCCTAGTACAAAACAAAGGAACTCAATGGTATGAGAATCAATACACGCTTGATAAAAACAGAGAAACACACTCATGCCAATTCAATACACCGAGTTCCAAATCAAATAGCACCTTAATTAAAGAGTGTCCTCAGGGTCAACCTGATACCCTGCCTATGGAAAGAGGTATTCAGGCCACATGGACTTTTCGTTGTCCCAAGGAGAGGTCACGGTAAAGTCTCAGTGGTGATGTCCGACCCGTACCTTTTTAATGGCTTTACAACATACAGCAATATCTCATAGCACTCAGAAGGTAGGGTGACCAGACATCCCGGTTTTGCCGGGACAGTCCGGAATTGGACCCATTGTCCCCAGCAACCCCAGAGTTTTTTTTAATTAAAAAAACCCTGTCCCGGTTTTGGGCAGAGCACGGGTGACAACAATTATAATTGTAAATATTTTCACAACACTTTCAGAATTTTGAAGTTGGAGGATTGGCTCGAACACCCCAACCTTTCAGGTATGAGCCATAACACTTACTGAATGTGCCACAGACACTGGTTTGGCAATGATTGTACAGCAAGCCATCCAATATCAATTAGAGCAAAAGCTAGTTTTTAATTAACATGCCAAGATACACAGAGAAAACTGCACAATTTAGATCATATATAATTTATAGAAAGGAGAAGTGCTGGAAATAGTGTTGGGTGGTGGTTGTGGGGGCATTTTTGGGGAGGTGTGGTACTGGGTGGGCTGCAATAGGGTAGTCCTTCTTTTATGTCGTTGGTAGTCCCGGTTTTTCATTTTGTAAATCTGGTCACCCTATCAGAAGGAGCCTTAAGGCAGCATGTAAGCACTATATAAAACACCAAAGAAAAAGACTATTTAACAAAAGGCTCAGTGAAACTGTCAGCAAAGAGCAGCCCAATCGCATTTAATAAGTCTTCAGAAGTTGCAGAGAGGAGCGGTGGTAGTCTCAGATGTCTGTCCCCTTACTGCACCCTTTCTTAGCATGGCTGATGCCCACAATTCTCGCGTGCCCAATGCTGCACAAAGCTCCATCATTGCCATGGATAGGCAACCGTGTAATCCTGCACGTAGCCCAGACCTGCCTACATTTCAAAAAGAAAAACCCTGAGATCCACGTCACCCGATGCCCCGATCTCATGCACACAAGACTCTGCCCACTTGCCTCACCAACATGGCGAGGGGAAAAAAGCAAACACCACAGTGTTAAGCTAGAAAAGGGGCGGGATTTGCTTGTTATGCTGTGGATCCGCCCATACCTCCATGCGATTGGCCACTAGCAGAATGTTTGTAGCCAATTACATGAAGGTGTGGGCGGAGTTGCTGGCATTGCCTGAAAACCCAGGGACTCCAAGCCCTTCCCCAGAGAAAAGCCTAGAAACCCGAAGTCTCCGAGCTAAACCCAGAGACTAGGCAGGTAAACGTAGCTGCATATTTGTTATACGTCTTTGGCAACCGCCAGACTGTTACGCTGCTAGAATGTAACCACAGCAGGTGGCCCCGGTGTTTCAATGTACAGTCTTCGATCAGTGCTCTGGAGCCACAACACATGGGCATAATTTTAGGGGGAGACAAGGGTGTTTTTCCCCTCCCCCAACTTTCATGGCACACCATTTTGTCCCCCTCATTTGACAGGGGCCCCTTTCCTTTAGATGTAATGTCCCTTCCCCCCCCCCACAACATTTTCAACAAAGTTACTCCACTGACACAGCAGGGTTCCATGTGATAATGTCCCCGCAAAAATGTCGCCATGTAAGAATGGTGCCGTTATTTGCGGACGCATTATCATAAGGAACATGCAGGGGACACCCCTGTAAGCCCTGACATTTTTTTTTTTTTTTTTTTTAAAGGGAGCAGTTGACACCCCTGTATCCCCCGCTCCCATTTACACCATATATTGTCCCCATTTATAATGTCGCCTATGCCATTTCCCAGCGACTATATGTATGGCAACATTATAAACAGGGACAATATTTCCCGATACCGGCGGACAGTGGGTTAAACAAACTATTTCAATCAGGGCCCCTCTATTGCTGTAAACTTGCAGCATGAAGGATAGATAGATTATTGGGGGGTAGAGCGTACAGTCTATCTATGAACGTGCTGCAAAGGATGCAGCTGACAGTATGGGCTACTACTCGCAGCACAATTGGGGCGACAGTCTGCAGGGTCACGAAAGTCAGTTAGTGATTGGATCTCTTTCAAACTCACAGTGATCGCAAATTATAAGTGCAAGTAGAAATGCATATCTGATACCTTTGGGTGCACCCAGACAACTCCCTTGCATTGACAGATCCAGGCACTGTTGGGATCTGTTCATTGCACGTTCTGCTACTGCCTGTGGTGTCCCGGTGCACGGCGTGCAGGAAGCTTGCACTGCTGCCTCAGCCGTCCACGTGCGTTCCCTCCAAGAGGGAAGCTTGAACTTTCAGTGTCCTGTTACACTGGCATTGTAGAAGAGTTTGCCTATTAGGCAACACAACACCTTTTAACTGAAGGTCGTGACCTGGACACATTGGTGTATGCACTGTGGACAGTTCTGCGTATACTAGCTCCAAAAGTCAATCAGTGCAAAGAAAAGAGGTGCACAGCTTCTTATGTGCAAGTTCAAATAACAATTATATCATTGCCACGTGCAAAAAAGTGTCCCTGGCCAAATGCACAAAAAAGTTTAGAAAAGTAACACAATTAGGAAGTGCTATCATCAAGGATACAGTGAACCCAAGGTCTACGTTTTCCCAAATGACTAAATGTAGTTGGGCCAGAACAAGCCAGTATTCCCATTGAACCGAATGCAAGAGTCGTACATACAGGATCCACTCAGGAAGGGTAAGGGTAGGTGGGGTACGTGGCACCACCATGCAATTCCATAGCAGAGTCATGGGGCGTACTGCCTGAGGAGGCGACCGCTACTATGTACATTGTGATGTTGCCGTGGGGGATTGTTCATCCAATCACAATCAGGAGGAAGAGCTTTGTGGGAGGGCTCGTTTTGCTGGTGGGCTTTTATGGATAGTTGTCCCATTCAATTGCATGGAGAAGGCTGCAATGGACTACTCCACAGCATCCACCCAGACATGGTTCATGACAGGCGGATTCCCTAAAAATGAAATCGATCAATTAAAGACAATGGAACACTTAACTAACCCATATTATCATTCTATTTTGTTATAGCGTGCATTGAACCAGAACTGCAGCCCTTTTTGTGGTGAAATGTCAAACTTGAGGCAGAAAAATGGAAGTCGCTGGGTGGAATTTCACAGGCGGAGGGGCTACCGATTCTCTTCAGGTAGAGGAATGGAGTTTTAACGGAAATTTGTCAGTGCAACCATGGGCAACATTTATTTCAGTCCTATTAAAGTCACTATGAGACATACCAGTGATGCTGCTGCATAGAGCATACCAACAGTACACACCAATAGGGACATTTACGAATGGTGGACGGGGTGGCTGAAGATGTGTCAGTGCTGGTGTGTCCCATTTCAACATGATGGTCAGGGACCCCTACACCCGCTGTCCTTGCCTTACAGCCGGAGAAAACAGTCAGAGGTACTGGTGGGGTGCTTAAATTATAATGAAGTCGAAAGAATTACAGCAAGGTGGGTAATAGTTGCATATTATTATGGGAGAGGCAGCCAGCAGGGAACAAAAACACTAAATGTCCACTGAAAAGCTATTAATTGCTCATTGACACCTTGTGAGGCTACGGAGGTTAGCCCGCTGGGCAACATTCCCACTATGGGTGGCAGTATGCGAGAGCTGACCGGGAGAGACTGCTCTTTTGGGGACAAGGCTCACAGTCCGTCGAGGAACTTCCTGAAACCCTTTCTGGAGGGCCGAAAATAATATCCAGGCTTCAGATAAGTCCATCAGGACGAGTCACTGTTATTGTAATATTAGACCCAACATTCAACTTGAAGAAACAACTGAAAAAAATGAGAGGTGAGCGAGTAATGCTAATCGCTGAATGGATGGAAGCCAACCAAACTGTGACAATGAAGAACGAACGAGCAAGGGAGAATGTCCCACAAAAAGAGAAAAGGCACTTTAATAGTCCACAGTGGTGGGCCCAGAAGTGTAATATAAAAATGGAAGGCCACTACAGAAGAGTTGTGAGATCCTGAGACGTTAGAATCGGCAAGGAGGTGGAAGCTGCTGTGAAAGGAGAGATCTTCTATCGAAAGGGTCCAGGCAGTGGACGTACCCAGGAGGCACGGGGAGAGCAGACTGCCAAGCTGTGCAGGGGAAGGAACCCAGAGAGAAGGAGAACTGAGTAAGCAGTGGTGTGACCCATGATTGGTGAACTATCTAGTCCAGATACAACGCTGACAGCACTACAGTGTTGGCTCTGCGGAGCGGCGAGAAGAACCAAGAAGTTTCGGAGTGAACGCCGGAGCTGTTGAGACTCCGAGTGTCACCCTGATCCTGGAGAAAGACACAGTGATGCTAGCCCATGAGAAAGAGGGTAACGGGAGAGGCAGGAGAGCCAGGAGGAGATAGGGGGACCAAGAGCACACTCAGCCTACTCGTGCCAGTGAATGTACAAACATCCATAAGAGTGAGAATAACTCTGAGACTCACTTTACTCATCTCAGTGAAAGGTCAAATACCCATAAACGGAGAATCCCAGTTGAACCTGTCTTACTCATAACAACAAGACAGGCACTTAACAAAAAGGCACAAGCACAGTTGGACGGGTTGCTATAATCATCCCAAAGAGAAAGTCAGTTTATCAGACCAAGATCATTTTGATATGAAACATGTTGTTCAAGAGGAAGTAAAGAACCAGAGGAATGCAGAGAACCAAGATCAAGTAAAGAGGAATTTCTGTTCCCCCAAAAGTATTGGACAAAGGGAATTTTCTTTACACCTCAAGAAGTACGA
Source organism: Ambystoma mexicanum (assembly GCF_040938575.1). Taxonomy (NCBI): domain Eukaryota; kingdom Metazoa; phylum Chordata; class Amphibia; order Caudata; family Ambystomatidae; genus Ambystoma; species Ambystoma mexicanum. Next base: position 1,201,330,301 of record NC_090934.1, on the reverse strand, counting down.
AAAGGATCAAAGCGCAAACACAGCATGGAGAAGAAGTTTCTCTACAGAGGAAAAAGGGGCACCAGCATGGTGGAAACGTCCCAGAGAGGAAGTGAACAAGTTAATCCAAGAAATAGCCAAGAACTATTTCAAAGTCGTCTACTAGGGCTGGAAAAGCCTACCCAGGTGAAGGGAGTCATTGTCCTGGACGTTTTGTTGTTTTCGCGTAGGAGGTAGGGCAAGTATAGATTAGCTTTGTGACGGCGGACATACTGTTTACTTCTTGGACTTCACTACTGACGACGTACACCCTAGTTAGTTTTGTTAAGTAGGGAAACCCATAGAATAGGGTTAGAAAGGCTATTTTCTTTATACTATTTTCTTTATAAATCACTTGTTAAACATGACACAAACTGGTCTGTCTCGTTCTTCTGGCCTACCACAGGTGCTAATGTTGCAGAAACCAGAGTGAAAAGGCACTGAGGTGAGAAGAAAGTTGCTAGATACTGCAAGGGGGCTGGGGCGGGGGGTGACAGGCCAGGAGGTGCAAGTAAAGGCAGCCTGTAACGTGTACACGGTCATGTTTAATGTCCAAATTAAAGGATCGGGTTTCTGTGTCATAGGTCTGCCAACAATGGGGCAGCTGCTCTGGGCCCCCTAGAGCCCTGTGTCCCATTTCAAGTGAAAAAGGTAAAAGGTCCCGACAATGCTTCTTATGGTGGAGCTTGCAAAGCAGGATGGAGGAAACACATCCAGGGTGGAGAGAATGCATCCATTGTCCAGCGGCCTGAATCACGTGATGATGCAAGTGCCATCTCAGATAGTTTGCAGGCGGCAGTGCTAAATGCAGCATACTTACCCCACGGAAGCAAGTGCAGACAACACTGTTCAGCAATTCTAAGACAGGAAGGACACAAATAGAACTACCTGGGATACAAATCACTGTGATCCAGTGTCAAGGTCACAGTGTGACCTTCCAGCCGGGCTTACGCTATCCCTAACTTCCTGGCCACAAATCAGACCACGACAAATCCTTGGCCCGACGGCACCGGTGCCCACAATTGCAGGCTCCCAGCAGGATGCCCATCCTCTTCTGCCATGAGATCTGTGCCATTACGCCAGCCCAACACAAGTAGTCACAGACAAAAAGACCTATACAGCAGAGCGGGATTGCAGTGCCTGCTTAATAACATGCCCGCTCCAGCTACATATGTATTACCTGGTCTCCAGCTCTGCCCTACAATCTGCAGGACCTACTGCCCCCATTTCTTTTGTTCTAGGTTCTTTTGAATCGCCGCTGGAGAAAAAAAATCCGTTTGTTCTCTCTCTAGGAATTAAAATGTTTCTATGATAGTCCCCATCCCTCCATTTCGTCATAATACTAATAATAGTAGTGTGCTTTTATGAAGCGCTTCTTGCCAGATTCCTCCCACTTCTAAGCACTGTGGAATAGGTGTACATGCCTGTTTCTTAGCACCGAATTTGCTTTCCTAGGAAGCAGTATTGCAAGGTGCCATGAAAAATAAAGGTCATGGCACGTGGCATCCACAAGAATCAAGGTTCCCGTTAGTTAAAATCGCAACCTCATCAACAAGGGAATTACATCTGCAATGTAGAGGGGTGATACAAGAAACTGCAAAGGGAGGGCTGGGCTGAAAGAGCAATACAGACTTACTAGCCATTAGGTGAACTCCCATAATGTCCTATTCGGACAGAGGAAAAGCCATAATGCTCCAAAGAGTACCCTTTGGTTCTTTCAAACCAAGGATATTCAAATATATACTTGCATTAAAAGATTACCATTAACCTAGAATGGGTTAGTGGTTCGCATAATAGTGCCCGGGCTTCAGTGAACACTGATGGGCAGCAACACAGGGATTTCCTACTATGCATGCTGCTCGGCAGGTGCCCTTGGTCTATTTCTGCTTTCTTCTATCGACACTGAACCCTTTGCACAAATGATGAAGGAGGTGTGATAGTGGTCCCCATCCGAACACTGGAGCATTTGTGGCGGGTGGTGGGGGTGTTACCAAGTGTGACGGGTACCTCTCCAAACTAGCAGGTGATGAATTTGAGGTTGCTATGCCTAGAATCCCCCTGTTCACACTTCCTTGCGCCCAATGTGTGCCAGTGGTCAGTCAGATGCGACCGGCATGCGGATTCCCACCGCAAGTGTGAAAGCCTAAAGCTCTCAGTAGCCAGGCGTACAGTCACTGGGAAGGAATATCCACAGCCCGTCCCAGCTACAAGCTAAACACGGTGAGAAGACTAGCCAGAGACAATGGCAAGTTTGCAAGTTCGAGGAGAATTCCAGCGAAACACACTTTCGAGCGGAAGGCTCTGGTGCCCTTTTTGCAATCCGCCTGCGGCACTTCTCCATGTGTCTTGTGAAGCCCACACCCATGGAACAAATTTACTAAACAAAGGGCTTGCGGTAGACTTGTCTCACCGCACAGCTCATAAATAAATATATAAAGTTGCAGTTCTTCTGAGAACAAACATTCCCTGTACAGTCCAAAGCTGCCAGTCTATTGGAAGGCTGCCAGATGCTGAGCAGACATGCTGAGGAACCCAGAGGTCTGTATTTTCCCCACAAAATGCTCTGCACTAATAGGACGGAGCAAATGATTTCCAAAATGGCCGACCGTCCTGATAAACATTTGGCCAATCCCCCTCTCAGCACTACAAGCCCATCTGAACTTATACAGGAGCGGCCAATCATAGGGCAACATAAACTTAGAAACAAAGGTGCATGCCCTCGACCAGAAACTAGCCCAGGGGGGAGGACGGACCTTACTATACAAGCCAAGACTCCCAGTTGGCGTTGTAGTTTGGAGAAGGTGCTGGGTGCAAGTTGGAGAAAGTTGTGAGGCACATGGCAGAGCCGTGGGAGAAGAGGATGGATACTGGAGATGGAAAGGAAGGTGGTTGGGGATGGCGAGATTGTGGCAGAGGAGGAGCTGAACATCTTGAGGTGGGGTGTAGAGAAATTGAGGTGCAGGAGGTAACTTGAAGTATTTGGTTGGATAAGTTCAGGCGATTGGTTAGGAATAACCCGAATTGAACCTCATGGCCCAGTAGACAGGCAGATTAGGAAGGAACAAGGAGGCCCAGTTTGCCCAGGGTAGGTACTAAAAGCAGGGCGAGTAACATACTGGGGACAAGGAGGACATAGACTGTGTAGAGGGGTGTGTGGGAGGGGTAAGACATTCGGGTCCAAGGTGGAAAAGAAAAAAAGGCCCCAAATATACCTGTGGGAACACGGTAGGAAGAGAAAAGTACCATCTACAACTCCCACTTGGTAAGCAGCTGGTAACTGTACTACAAGCATGTGGTGGAAACCAGGAGGTGTGTCTAAAAGGGCAGAAGCTGAGGAAGATCAGCCAACAGGACTCTTGGATCACTCAACACTTCAAACTAACAACAGAAAAAATGTTCAAGAAACCGGCAAACTAAGTACTAAGACAGACATTCAGAAGATCTGGGAAACCCTAGTAAATCACAATGAAGCGAGACTGTATAGCAACACAGGCATTCTTGTAGCTAGTTCTTTTGGTCACCTATGCTGCTTATTAAAGTGTGTAAACAAAGTTTTGTAAGGCATTCCTTTCTGTCCAGACTGGTTGTGCTTCCCACTCGCCATATAACAGAGGAGATGGAATAAAGACGGTATCAGTGTGGGCCTAGAACTGTATGCTGATGACATTGTGGTATTCTCTGCAGAGCACCTGCTATCTACTCCAGAACTGTCCTCCTGTGCTCAAACCTTTGATACACTGTCCGGTAACTGTCCTAATAAATATACAACTCATAGTTTGGTCCTGAATGCCCCAGATTTTAGGTGAGGTAGAATCGACCAGTTCACATAGCCTAGCATTGAATTATGCCAAATTCCAGAGAAAAGCTGTAAAATTTATTCCCAAAGAGTTCTACTAGGGAGCGAAGATTTGCATAAACCACAGCCCAATTTGCCTAAAACAATGCCTGAAGGAGTACATGGTCAAGATGACCTTACTGCCCAAATTCATTTGACCTGTCCAGGTCTTTTGACAAGGGTGCAAGCCGAGTGAGTAAACACTAGGATTTAGGATTAATCTGAGATTGAAAATATCACTTAGAGCTATTAAGTGATTGTTTAAAGAATAGCAAATGGGTGGGTTGCATCTCCTGAATTTTAATTCATATGATTGGGCTTAGCGTGCGAGGGCAATGAATGATGCTCTTTTCAGTAATGGAAAGCCGGGTTACCTGCTTCCCGAATAAGCCTGATTACAAATCCAGCAAGTGCAAGATGACCGTTTCACACATTCGTTGTGGCAAGTGGGTTCTGATGTTATTTGGGCAAAAGGTGACAGAGCGAGGGGCAGTGTCCTCTTGTTAAAGATAGATGGGTGGTGGGCAGAAAAATAGCCCTGGCCTCATTGAATGTGGGCTCGCCTCCCCTGGGTTTGATGGGGTGGGAGGGTGCATATGGTGGAGTGTTTATACTACAGTTCTATGACAACAACTAAACGTGTGTCCCACCATCATATGCTAATGTTTGTATGTTATGTTGATTTATTCCGCGCACCACAACCACCCAAGGGAAGTCTCTAGAAGCTCACATCACTCTGCAAGAAAGAGGACATGGATGTTAGCAAGGGAAGAAAGATAGGGTGATACGATCGGTCCAGAACCAGAAGAAACTGGCGTCTGTGTGTGTTGGCTTGCAGATGGTTGGCTGTGTGCACTGGCTGGTTGTATCCGTACGGATAAGTTCAATGCCTAGGTTGTTTCAATGTGACTTTGCTATGTAGGAGAGTGCCTGTCTGTTTAATGTGTAGATTGGATGGTATTTCAGGTTGTGCACATAGGCTTGTTGTATCCGTATGGGTATGGTCCAGTGTCCAGGTGTGTTGTTGTATGCTGCGTTAGGTGCATGTTAGTGTATAGGTTGGATATCCCATATATTATTTTGTACCTCAGAAATTAAGTTGTTGGCATCCAGGGCGGGTGTTTAAATGTGGAAAGGTGTCTGCCGATCTCATTTAGATGTTATTTTCATCTCCTTTATCAAATATGTTTTGGCAATTTTTTAAATGGCAAAATGAAAACAATTTAAGCCACCCAACACTGTTTGATACTCCTAATTTCATTTTTGGATTGCCTGTAATGGATAGAAGCAAATTTGTAATGAACTGTGCTCATTCCCTGACTCTTTTGCATGCCGTTGGAAATCCAAAGGGATCAGATTAGTTCACGGAATTGACTGAGCGTTTCCGTGGAAAGCATGTCCTTTTTGCACAAGGATGCAGAAAGCATGTTACTAGATTGTGCAGGTTCTGCAATCTCATTGGGGGTGAAGGGTGTGAGAAACCTGAAGGTGTCTCCCTGTCTAGTCACAAGGGATCTGTCATCCAGGTGGCCAGGAAATGGACAATGCTTTTGGATCCAGTTCTTGGGGGTGGAGCAGTGCGGGAGGATCACCTGGAGGGGGGGGTCCTTGGGGAGTGGGACACCGATGGGTGAGACGCGGTATCCTCCTTCTTTGCACACATTTTCCCCATTCTCTTCCGTAGGGTATTCAAAAACAGTACCCCCCTTTTCTTTTCTTTTTTTTTTTTTACACGAACATTTTCGCACAACACGAAAGACAATGGACTAACACCAGAGCCATTTACCTGATTTGTCCCAATACCAGGGTCAGGCAAAGTCAGGCAATTGACCAAAATCACACACTGGACAGCCCTTTCCTTTCCCCACAGGGATAAAAGGTGGAGCAAAAGAGCACAGTATGAGTAAGGCAGACTGCACAACGAGACAGATATCCAGGCCTGGCAGTTCAAGAGGAGAAAGGCAGTGAATATTGAGACGCCAACAAGGAGAGGCACGACCTTATCCTTTTTGACGCAGACCTGCAAAACCTCCACAGAAAGAATCGTAAGACCGAGGACAATAGCCCAAGTGAGTTGCAGCAGATGCCGACAGTACACGGAGCGTGCCTATGCTGATAAGCAGGAGTGAAGGAAACGCCTGTTACTGTGGTACCAGCCTTGACTCTAGATACAAGGAAGCAACCGAGGGAGATCCAGGGGTGGAAAGTCACCACCCAAAGCTCATTAAGAAAATAACTGTTTTGGATAAAGTTGTTGAACTCGACTTGCGAGGGGTCTGCCCCCAGAAGACAGGGACCCAGAGGTGAAGCCATCACCCAACATACATTTGGAACAAACTTTTATTTTGTTTTACTGAGACAAAGGACCCTCGAACGCAAGAGACTTTTGGGAGTAAAGAGACTTGGCCCTTGAGAACCTGAGAGCGGAAACGAACACTCGACTCATGCTAGAAAAGCTTGAGTGTGTGCTGTGCTCCAAAGTCCCACCTTGTCTTGTGCTAAAAACATGGGGAAGGGAGACCTCGAGGCAATCACATCCAGACATATTATTTGAGAACACTTTTCTTATTTATTTTGAATACAATATCCCACACTCTTTTCTATTTTGCGTAAGGAATTGGCAATAGTCTTGTTCTTAGTATAGGCCCTTTTATTTTGATACAACGCCACTGGGACTGGCTTATTTTCATTTGATGGTTGACGCTTGCTCCCATCTTAGATTTAGGTTCAGTTTAGGCGTTTTTCTACCCTGCATTAACAGTTTAATAAACACCCTTGAACTGTGATCACTTGTGTCCGTCTTTACTGTTGCCACCATGAGTTCCTCACAAGGGGCTAATGATGAGATCATTTTATCTCTGTTGAGATATATTTTTGCAGTGCCTGAGCTGGCGATTATTGAGAACTTGCTGTTTTTTTGAGCTGGTATATTTGATTTTTACGAGTATACAACTTAAAAAAAGCAAGAAAATCAAAAATGGAAAAAATGTAAACTTATAGATTTCGGTGGAGTGCTTGCTTCTGAGTACTTATTGTAAAGGGGTCGGAAAAAGAGCTGTCTTCAAGGTAATGGACTATACAGTTGAAGACTACTCTCGAGGATTTCGGAGTGGTGAGGAAGAAGGGACATGGGCCTGTAGTCGGAAGAGTTGTTGGGGTCAGCAGTGGGTTTAAGAATTTGGATGGCAGTGGCTTTTTTATAGCAAGTAGAAAATAGGCTATCGGAGAGAGAGACTGATGAGGGAGGAGAAGTGCTGGCTGCAAGTTCTTTGATAGGTTAATGTGCAAAAGGGTCATTTGGCGTACAGAAGTGTTTAGTAAAGTGGGGGGTCAGCAGGAGTTTGGCACGAGAAGTGGGCGCGAGAAGAGATGGAGGGGTGGTAGTTGATGTCGAGGTAGAAGGGAATTTAAGGTATCGCATATCTTTGTGTTTGTAGAGGAGAAGCAGGGAGTAAAGTCACAGATGGGAGAGACAAGGAAAGGGACCTTTCCTTTGGAGGAGAGAGCACAGTTTGGAGAGTCAGAGAGTTAATGAGGGTGTGAGTGGAGAAATGATATGAGGTTTGTGTAGTATGTTGCTTTGGCAGGTTTGGAGGTGGGAGTTAACTCAAGGATGGAGGGTTTATAAGCCACAAGTAAGAGGGGGAGTGATATTTACATCAGCGGTGTAGGGGGAGGTTTATGGATGTCCAAAGATGTTGGATGGCTGGGTGAATGTCTTGTTGTAGGCCATGGTGAGGCGGGGTAAAGGAGCAAGCAGGGTAGTGACAGTCAAAGAAGGTGGCAAAGTCCTGGGCTGGGAGAGGAGGAACGGGGGTATTCCCTTGGTGGAGAGATCATAGTTTGGATGCTCAAAGTCCGTGAGGGTGGAAGAGGAGAGAGGATAGTCCGAGCATATCTCCAACATCAGGAGACAAAATCACTGGCTTCCCATCAAAGCCAGAATACTCTTTAAAGCTCTTAGCATCACCCATAAATGCATCACCAACAAAGCAATACCTCCTCAACACAGTCACCAATAAAACCCAGACCAGACTCCTCAGAACTAATAACAGTGAAAACCTTGAAATCCCACGATACAAAAGAGAAAAGGCAGGGGGCAGTAGCTTCAAAGTACTCGCTCCTAAGCACTGGAACACCCTTCCCATCAACATTAAGAATGAAACGTCCTTCCCACGATTTAAAAAATTGCTCAAAACGTGGTTATTCAACCAGTTTTAGTCGATCCCAGCCACTTTCATCCCAGACCAACTCTGCATCTTTACTGTATATGAATGTACACAAGTGTATATAATGTAGAAATGTAACCAAATCTATATTGCCCTATTGCATTGATCAGCACCAATATTGTATTTGATTTTGACTGTAACTACGCCTTGATACCTCAGGGTCTGGGCATATAACAAATGTAATAAATAAATAAAATAAATTTGTATAGTACTGTAAGCTGCTTTGGCAGATTCAGGGGTGGGAGCAAACACAAGGATGGAGCTTTTATTAGCCACGACGAGAGAGAGGGAGTGACCTTTATGGCAGCTTTGCATGGGGAGGTGTATGGCTGTGCTTGGATGTTGGATGGCCAGAATAATCTCTGGTTGCAGACGAGCTTGAGATGGGGTAAATGAACAAGCAGGGTAGGGACAGTCAAAGAAGGTGACCATTGTATCAAACTCAGTGAAGGCCACATCAGTGGAGTCAGCAAGTGGAAGTGAAGGGGATTGGAGGGAAAACATCACTTGTTCTATGTATAGAGCCAAAACAGTCAGGTCGGAACCTCCTCTTGGTGATGAGCGGGAGGGCACCGCTACTAGGGATGCAATGGTATAAAGGTATACCGTGAACCACTTAATTGAACAATAATAACCGTCACATTGTTTATACTGTTCTACCGTTTATACCGTTAAGTGTGCTTTTCAATCTGATTTGGAAAGGCTGCAGTAAGGAAGTGCTGCACACTCTTGGTCTTGAACTGTTGGATGTGCCGTCTGCCAAGTAGTTTCAGTTGGAGCAGTTTTTAATGCCATTCCATAAACCACATGTGCCTGACACAAAATCAATATGTTAGCAATAGGAAGAATAGATACAGTGCCAAGAAGGAAAAGGGTTTACTTTGGGTCGGCGGCTTTGGGGTTTATATATTTATAATGGATAATGTTCTCCAAACATATGACAATGGAGGATTTCCCGGGTTCTATCATTGAATTTACATATAATAAGTCACACTGCGAAATTCACTAATCTCTGTGGCCATTCCCTGCTGCCATACCAAAGGGTAACATGTCCGTGATTACTGAACACCTTTTGGCCCGCAAGTAAACTAAAGGCGGGGAGAGGGAGATATATATATATATATATACACACAAGCGTATACTACCATCAGCCTCCATTGATCTGTGGCATGCAGGTTATCAAGATGGCAACATGTTCATCTTCACCAGTAGCCAGTGGAGGGAGCTAAAAGTCTAAATGACCACTGAAGAAAAAGCTATTCAGTTTGTTTTGCCAGTCGCAGCAGAGCTCCTCCCCCCCTTCTCTCCACACATACGTTTGTGTTTGGTGGAAGCAAGGGGTGGCATTTCAGTGGAAAGTATGTTGAAAAGCCCAATTCTGGCCCTGGGTGTCTGGTTTTGTTTGTGATGATAAATCTGACAATTTATGACCTTTTAGAAAATATTTGTTAAGATTAGTTAACTCCACCTGCAATGCTGCAATAACCATGATACACCGTCATTTGGCAAGAAGGTTATCGTACTGTCATAAAACTAATACCGTGACACCCCTAACTGCTATGGTGAAATGAATTATCATTGGTAGATGGTTCAACAGAGAGGGCATAGGAGTGGAGGGAGGAGAATAGGAAGATAAGATCAAGGGAGTTTCCACCAGTGTGAGTGGGGAGGATGTGGAGTCGAGGGAAGGGAGTGGTCAGAGAAAGCGGATTGTAGTTGCAAGAGGCAAATTTGAGGTATGGTGCAGTGGTTTAAGTCACCCATCAGGACATGGGGGTGTCCACTGGAGGGACTCTGGTAGTAGATCTATGTAAGGGAGGAAGAGATTGGGGTGCTGCTTGTGCGATAGACAGGTAGGATGATGAGAGGGGTGCAATCAAGGAGATGGAGTGGTGTATTCAATGGAGGAGAGGGTGGAAGGAGTCAGAGAGGGGAAGTGGAGAAGATGGTACGTTGTCGCTGACCAGAAGACCAACACCTTTTTGGAGAGTTGAGGGGAATGGCAAAAAGAATCCAAGTCAGGGTGAAGTGCGGCAGTGAAGTGAGGGGGGAGTAAAGGATAGGAATGGGGAGCAGACGAGGGGAATTGGGGAAGTGGCGCTATAGAGTACAGGTGCTGTCAGAGTCTGAGTAGGAAGAAGCGAGCGATCAATGAGGAGAAGGTGAGGTAGACGCAGGGTGAGAAAGAGTTGTGAGGGGGAAACGAGTAGGTAGACTGGAGGAGAGAAGGAGGGTAACTTTGAGATATGGCTGTGGACCATGGACAAGAGTTTCAAGTAAGAGCGTAAAAGGTTCACAGGCCAGAAGCGACCAAAACATAAACCATGGGGCAAGTGCAAAGTACAACAGTGGCTGTGGGTGGAGCAATCTGTGAGCATGCTGCTGTCGGTGACCAAAATGCAGTTCAGATAGCAATGCAATCAATGAGCGCAACATTGGCAGGGGAACGTTCATTGACGGTTACAGAGTGGCAGAGCCTTACCCCGAACAGAGCCAAACATACACTGCCCTTTTTAGTGATGTTCTTCTCGGGGACTCCTAGTAATAGGACATTTGGGGCAGGTCAAAATGACTGTCACATAGTGAGATTCAGCCTCTTAGTGGATTACCTGGCCCAGCTATGGCTGTATGGAGGCCCAGGACAAGCGGAAATAGGCATGTCTGGTGGGCCTAGTGAAGCCCGGGGACAAAGGAGCTTTTGGGCGAGCTTTGGTGTGCTCCACAGGTAAGCGCTGCCGACAATCCTTCACCCTCTTGGTCTGTGTGATGAGCAAGGCAGATTAATGAAGTTGAAGATGGGGCACACTTTATGCAACTTCAATGATAAAACCAGGGTAATCTTGCAGGGTGCAAGATGTGCACATGCCACACTAGCCATTTGCTAATGAATATTAACTGCTGGCGAGTAAGAAATTGCCCTGTCTCTACGTGTAGAAATGAGGTGGCGAGTGGTATTTGATGGATGGCTAGGACATTATTCCCCCGGGCAGATGCTTTAGGAAACGTCTCAGTTATGATCTGTACACCACACAACTACCTGAGAAAGGTTTTCCCAGAGCCTGGCAAATCGGACTGCAAGCATCATTTTGAAGTCGGCCACTACGGATCTTCCATCTGCTCTGAATTTGGGGCCACTCTTAATGTTCCTTGAAGTGAGGAAAGGTTTTCTCTAAAATGATACAATCCTTGTGTCCCCCAGCTTGGCCTTAAAGGATAGTTCCGGGACTTTTTTTTTTATTGTCCCTACGGTTCGGCCATGTGTTTTTAAGCATAACTCGGTAGATCGTAGAAAACTTTCCTATGGACCTTACCCGACTTTTCGTCCATTAACGCACTCGAAATCAGCCGCCATTTTCTGATAATTCTATCATTTCCCCCCATCGCCCTGGCTCACCTGCTTTTGCGGCACTAAATCAAATCCCCTGCTCCTGAGCCTGACATCAGCAGACGCGTACCACCCATTTCCCAACGCCAAAGCACGTTTCGTGTCAACAATCGCTGCGCCTCAGCTAATGAAGTGTCGCCATGGAAATGGCAGGACGCCACTTTCCTCAATAAGTATAAACACACCGTTTCACAACACACAGCAGCAGATTTTCGATTCCATTACTCTCTCCGTGTTACTTTGAGTATTCTGTGACTCGTTTCTGTGCTCTGGTCAGCTACCTTCGCCGCTTCTAGGCCTTGTGAACAACTGTACCATCTCTGTAAATTATTTTACTTTCTTTACCACACAATGGCTACAATAATGCCGCATATGTACGAGCCCGAGTACACCGAGCAAGAACTACTGGAAAGGCAAGCACGCGAAAACGATGGGGATTCGGACGGCAGTTGGGAGGACCAGTCAACGGATGAAGAGCCTGGACCATGTCGTATGGACGGCGTCTCCACCTGGTGCACGTGCAATCGGTGCGAGCTAATGCCAACTGAGGAGGAGATCTGCTGCTGCCGTGAAAATTCCGGGTGCTTGGCCTACATTTCGGAAGGCGAGCCAAGTCCGCAATGCATCACCGAGCTGCCAGAGTTCAGGGAAGCCTTCCTCTCACGGACCGTGTTGAGGATGATGATGGTGCTTATGCACGAACTTCGCGGCACTGTTCGTCCGCGTAATCCGAGTAACGAGTAAGTATACTCTGGTTTTGATGTCAGTGATGCCACTACTATGTCATGGTCGTCTCCCACATATAAAATGACATCTACATATCATTCGAATGCATGTAAATTGGTTCCATATTGTGCATTTTCTAGATAGAATTTTTTTTCAAAGCAGAATGACATTTTTTACCTGAATCGACAGTGATAAGAAAGTTTTGTCATTTTAATACAGTTTGCATCTTTCGTTTTCACAGGTGGTACAGGCTGGTGGCCTATCGTTGCTTCACTTGGTGGCTTCACGGGAGGCTCAGACACCGCGTTCGGAGAGTAATACCTGCCTGTGCGGTACTTGCCATTAGACAACATTTCCCCAGCGACAGTGGACAATACCGCGGATTTTCCCTGGATGTGCTGCAACCGGAAGTTTACAATGTGTAATGTTTATTATTTATGTTCAATTGAAATTAAGATCTAAAATAAAACCCAACATATATTTTAACAATGGTTGTTTTGATTTTTTAAATGAATCTAGTGTGTCTCCATTGAATAGTCTTCCTGTGCCTTGTTTTGTCACACCACATGTCTCCGGCCAGCATCCTCCCTCACGCTGGCCGCCCACCTTCAATCCACATAACCGTTGAACCCATATGCAGCAGACATACATATGTTATTTTGCGGGTTGGCATCAAGCCTCCCGGCCTTGCCTCCTCCCCCAAAAATACTTACCACACCACTTTGTTCAAGCGTTGGCAATAAAAGGAAGGCCGTTGGATTGTATTGATACAAAACATGGTTATAGGTAAATAATCAATATGGTTGATCATAATAAATCATCCTTTTGGGCACCGGGTACAGAGATGACCCCCTCTGGCCCGTGCCGCCTTGCCACCACAGGCCAGCCTGCTGCTGACTAACTGCCTAGGCATCCAGGGTCTCCAGGGTGAACTGCACCCATATATTCTCCTGGGAGGGTGAGGTATTTATAAACTCACCCCCCTGCCTTCCATGTACTAGATCCTGCAGCCTGCCTCTTACATGCAGTTAGATGGCCTCTCCTTGGTGAGGCCCTGCGGCAAACGAGTCTTGTCTGCACGACCACCGCCCTAATCCACACCCCCCCGCCCTATCAAAGGCAGTTCGCACCGGGGTACTTGTGCTGCCAAGTGGAGCTGTCAGGGAGCGATAAAGGCCAAGAGGTGCCAAAGACCATGTACACTTCAAAGTGGTCTATAGAGCATGGGTTGTTGTTCCCATGTCTACCTCCAGACCCCGTGTCTCCTGCCAAGCATCCCCCCTCACGCTGGACGGCCCCCTGCAAACCGCATAATGCCACGACATATACACGTCATTCATTCACAAACACACCCCTGTTTCGAATTCTTTATAACCCACTTCATATTTCTAATGACAACTTCTTTGCGCTTTGCTAGTCAACCCGTGAAGGTGCTGGTTATCTGCTCTTCGTCTCTGTGAACTTCCGTGACCACTTCGAGGAAACTCGTCAGTTTGCAACCTGTGAACTGCTCCCTGTTCTACGACAAGAAACTACTCTGATCCCTGCATCTAACTGTTTGTTCGTCAAGGTAAGGCCATGTACCATAATCATTTTGCGTCCAATTTCTTTTCGTTCAAGACAGTACATGCAAGGAACTAGTCACATGTTCTGAGTTTAGTCAAATTATCTTTCTATTTTTTTAAAGTTATTCAAATAATTATCCGCATGTGAATAACGTGTATAGTTCCAAGAACCAAAACGAACCTTGCATTGAACCTTTTATGTGTCATTTAATTTTTTAACACATTGGTATTCAGAGAGAATTGTTGATCTTTACTTTTCAGAACTTTCCACAATGCCTGCCTGTTCCATTGGCGGTTGCCCTTCGAAGACCCATAATAAATCTGAAGGTACTATAATGCATGTTTTCGCTAAGACAATAGATCAGATAAGAGAATGGGTCCGATATTGCGGATATCCACCGTCTGAGCTTGAAAGTAGAGTCCTAGAAGTCTTTGCGGACAAGAGGGGTGATCGATACCGCATCTGCAGCAGGCACTTTAGCTCAGACATGTACTCCACATCATTGCTAATAAAGAAGAACACACCGCGAGCGAGGCGAAAATTGCTCTCAACCGATATTCCCACTCTATTCGTCCACATCCCTCCACTGGTGAGTCAAGTTTACGTATTTATCTCTCGGCCTTGCGGTAGTGTGTAGCATTAGCTAACAATAATTTCCCCATTTATGTATCCACTCAATATGAAGGCGGAAGATTCTCCATCCGTGTCGTTATTGCAGTCATCAGCCACTTCAAGCGCCTATCGGGTAATCTTACTTGGCTATTCTGCCACTGACTTGTTTTAGGCATGTAAATCAATAGTTTTAATTTATCGTGTAATTATTTTACCTAATGGTACACCCTTGTACTCGTCCTCTAGTCTTTGTTTTCAGTTATAATTATTGTTCTCCAAAATAATGCAAGTACTGTCTTTCAGGGAGATGCTGAGGAGTCCAACGCATTGACGACAACCGTTGATGTCACTCAGATGCTCGAGGTACGTTTCCGGACAGTTCCATCGATGGAGATCATCAGATCTTGCATTCTTGTAGCGTGATTGTTACACACAATGTTTCTTTTGTTTTTAGCCATTGATATGTCCTTCTGTCGTCGCCCTCCTATGTGTCTTCTTTTTTCAATATTGTGTTCATTACTAATGAAAGTCCTATGTTTCAGGGAGTCGATGGAGCATTAGTCCAAGAAGAAGGGGGAGCATGCAGTTACGGGTCAGCGCAACAGCTTGCAGAAGTGTGCACCGCAGTTACATCGTCCCTTGATGTTCTTATGCATTTTGAGGTATGGATACTGACAGTTCGATCAAGCGAAATCATATGACGTGATTACATCCGCTATACTTCCTTCTTTATTAACGCAAGTACTATGTTTCAGGGAGATGACGGAGCTTCTTCTACAAGAACATCACCCCTAGTAGTTGATGCAGATCTCTGGGTGGTGACACTTCCCAACGATCGAGCAAATCGAATCATATTTACATATCCATTACTTATTTTAGACAACTGATCATTTGTGCAGGTCTATTTAGATGAGCCGTTGACGCCTGCACAAAGTTTATGTTCTTTTTAACAAAATAGAAAACCATACTAATGCAATTACTGTGTTTCAGGGAGTTACTGAAGCATTATCATCAATAATATCATCAATGGAAGTCTATGAGGAGCCCGAGGTATGGATCTTGACAGTTCCATCTAACTAGATCAACAATGCGTGAATAATTGTCGTTTGAATGTTCTACACAAAGCGTTCATTCGTGTTTTGCTATTGAGATGTACGTGGGTATTGGTCCCCAAGTACATTTTGTGTTTTCGATATTATTTTACATACTAATGAAAGTTCTATGTTTCAGGGAGTCGATGGAGCGTCAGTGCGTGATGGATGTGCTTATCATGAAAATATAGTCGTTGCAGCGCAAGAGGAAGTGGAGACATGCACACACGAGTCGGAGCAACAGCGTCCTGATGTTGAAGTTCGAGGCAAGAAAGTTTCAAAGAAAAGAAAGCAAAAGAAGGTTAGTGTCCTGGTCACTATATTATGTTGTTTTTCACTGTTAATAGTTCAATACTGTAAGTTGTGTTTAAACTGAACATCCCTTTTCCAATCTGTCCTCTAGTTGCGAGTGGGTGTACGAACTAGATCTACACAGACAGTGAAGCGAACGAGAGATGTTGCTTGTCAAACCTTTTGGCAGGGACTTGAGACTGGAGATGCATCGTGCCAATGGGAAGAATATGAAGTGATTGACAACGGAGCTATACCACATCCAGCCATTGATAGTGAATGTCCTCCTGGTAGTTCGGATGCAGTCGGAGATTAATTCACAGAATCCACACCCGCAAAAACTAAGACCGCGAGAAAGTTGAAGAAATTGTTTTATTCACCCATCGCCGGAGAAGGAACAGATGTTGAAATGGAAGAGAATGAAGTGGACGACAATGAAACACCATCAATATCACTGAACATAGCGGAAGACGATATCAGAGATTCTACCTTTCATGTGAGTGACATGTCCTCAACGTTACAGGCCGAACCAGCTGGGATGCAGAGTGACAGTATAAGGAAAGAGGCCAAATTCATTGTATTCGATAGTTGTTTGATTGATATTATTATTCGGATGAAATGTGGGCATTCGGTTGGTGGGGAAGTATGTGGGGAGCCATTGATTAATGTGACTCGTGCAATTCGAGGCACTAACCTTAAAATACATGCCACCTGTACAAAATATCATCCTTTCTCATGGTCTGCACAACCCATGCTGGGGCAACTGCCAGCAGGCAATCTACTTTGTGCAGCGGCTGCACTTTTTAGTGGTTCAAGTTTTAAAAAGTTAGAGTCTTTCTTTCAGTTTGTGGGAATCCATTTCATTGCGAAAACGCAGTTCTACAAATACCAAACCGATTATCTATTTCCAGCCATTAGCGAAGCTTGGAGAATGGAAAAAATGTCTATTGATAGTACATTCGCGGGCAAACGGTTCAGGCTAGCCGGTGATGGACAGTGCGACAGCCCAGGATTTTCAGCCAAGTACTGCACCTACCACTTTCAGGACATGGAAAGTAAGAAAATTGTGAGTTCGGTGGTCGTGCAGGTGTCACAAAGTACATCCTCAGTGGCCATGGAGAAAGTTGGCTTTGTAGCATCATTGCAAGAACTACAATCGCGGGGATTGGTGATCGACCTGATAGCCACGGACAGACACGTTTCAATTGCCAAGACAATGAGAGAAGAGTACAAAAATATAAATCACCAATTTGACGTTTGGCATCTTGCAAAAACAATCAATAAAAAAATGTCGGCTGCAGGTAAAAAAAAAGATATGCAAGGTATTTCACAGTGGTCCAAGTCAATCAGCAACCATCTTTGGTGGAGCTCAAAAACATGTGGAGGGTCGTTGGAAATTCTACTGGAAAAATGGCGGTCAGTAATGCTACACTGTAGCAACGTTCACCGCTGGAACACAAACCAACATTTCCACAATTGTGAACATGGCCATTTGTCCACAGAGGAGGCACGGAAGAGGAAGTGGTTGATTCCTTCATCACCCACTCACAAAGCCATTGAAAAGATTGTATTTGATAAAACTATAACAAGAGATTTGAGGGGACTCACGGAATTCTGCCACACAGGAGATTTGGAGGTGTTCCACAATATGTGCCTAAAGTACAGGCCAAAACGATTGCATTTTGGCATGGAGGGCATGATAAATCGGACTCTTCTAGCGGTCTTGGCACATAACCATAATGTTGGCCGTCAACAAAGTAGGACGACCGGAACTTTAGGGACGCTTCGCTACAATAAGGCCTTCACTAAAAGAAGTAAACAATGGGTTATCAAACTAGTGTTTGAGGATATGCAATATGACTTTATTGAGAGACTTATTGTTGATGTCCTAGATAGGCACATACATGGAGTTGTGAACGAACCTGTGCAGGGGACAACCGCATTGCCACCCAACTTTGCCTCTGTTCCATGTCCACCTAAAGAAGAGCTCATTGAGAAATACACATCACGGTTTAAATGATTGTAATTTGATTGTCTGTTCTCTCGA